>NC_136068.1:256392764-262375264 GCF_964261635.1 Lissotriton helveticus | reverse complement strand
GTTTCCATAGTATCCGTACGCAAAACATTTTTTTTCTCCAAAAAACTACGAATCTGTAGATATTTAAAAAAATCATTCCTAGATAAACCAAAAATCTCTTGTAATTTATCAAAGGGCAGAAGACACCCATTTTGATACAATTGACCAAATAAATAGATCTGTCTCGAATACCATCGTTGAGTCACTATATCTTGAAAACTAACAGGTAATGACTTATTGTCAAACAAAGGTGTATAATAATTCAATTTTGAAACTAAACATAGAGTTTTGTTCATTTGCCTCCATATTAAACCTGCCGAGAGGACTATCTTAAATTTGGTTTTTTTATAATAGCTAGGTTCGATAATTTTCACCAAACATTGCCTTGCATCAGCGCCTAGAAGCATTTCGAAAATAGAGGGTCTCATCGCTGGATCTAGAGCATAATCATGAAAAAGCAACACCCGAAAAGTTTTCAAAGCAATAGCCCAATAGTATAGTCTAAAATTCGGGAGTCCCAGACCAGCAAACTCTAATGGTAGAGTACACCATTTTAAAGATCTTCTAGCACGATGATATCCCCACAAGAACCTAGACACCATTCTATCTATTCTATTAAAAAGAGACATTGGAAAAAATAGAGGGATGGTTCGAAAAAAATACAAAAATTTAGGAAAAATCATCATCTTAATAACGTTAGTGCGGCCATATAATGACAAATGTAAATTATTAAATCTTTCTAGCAATCTATTAGAAGATATAAGCAAAGGATCTACATTTAGTGCCACAATATCCTCAACCTTGGAGGATAGAGTAACACCAAGGTAAGAGCCAGTAATATTTAATGGAATATCCATAGGCTTATCCTTCTCTGAATGAATAATCTGGGTTTTAGTAATGTTCAACTTATAGCCAGAAACCTTTCCAAACTCATTGGCTAAATTGATTATTGAGGGTAACGCAGAAGAGACGTCAGAAGTAACAATTGCGACATCATCCGCATATGCTAGAACTTTATGATCTACTCCAAAGAGATGAACTGGTGGAATATTCGGTTCAAGAATAAGCCTACTTAAATAAGATTCCAAATATAATGCAAATAAAAGCGGGGAGCAGGGGCATCCCTGTCTCGTCCCTCTCGTTATTGGGAAAGGTTTTGAATAATCAGTACCCAGCCTTATAATGCCTTTAGGACCCAAATACAATGACCGAACCGCCTGAATGAATTGTAGAGGAAACGCCTTCTCTTCTAGCACAGCCCAAAGGAATCCCCAGTCTACTCTATCAAACGCTTTTTCAGCATCGAGTAAGACCACCCCGACTGGGGACTCCTTTGCCTGAGCCCAATCTAAAAGTGTGATAACACGACTCACATGGTCAGTAGTATCTCTCCCTCTAATGAAACCGTGTTGAATATTAGAGACTAAACTGGGCATTACCTGGTTAAGCCTATTTGCCAGAATTTTAGAATAGATTTTACTATCAGCCGTAATGAGAGATATAGGTCGATATGAGCCTAATTCTTTCGGATCCTTGTTCTTCTTCACAAACACCACTATAATAGCAGTAGACCAGGAATCAGGTGGTTTCCCTGAAAATGCACAATTAAAGATCTTTACCAATTCTGGCTTTAACATATGTCGAAATGTGCGATAAAATTCGAGAGGTATCTGATCAAATCCCATCGCTTTACCTGCAGCGAGGCTCAGAATAGCTTGCTCGATCTCATCCCAGCTAATTGAGCATCCAAATGAGTCAGTCTTTTCACTTCCTAATGCTAATTGATTAGTACCAGTAAGATAATCTACAGGATTCAGAGTCTTGTCCACTTCATTGTTTAGATCATTATACAATGTTTTATAAAACCCCAAAAATGACTCTAGAATTCCTTCCCTACATTCATGATAATTACCATCAATATCATTAATACCCTTGATTTCATTATAAGAGGATTTCTGTCGTAAACGTTGTGCTAAAATTTTACCTGTACGCTCGCTATATTCATAACGTTCAGTTTTAAAGAGCTTAAAGTCTGATGCTACTTTATCAGCAATATGAGACCGTAACCCAGAGTGTTCGATTACAAGACGTAATTGTGCCTCTTCTATCCCAACATTATCTTTACACGCCGTCATTAAATTCATCTCGGCTGACCTAATCTTATTCAATCTCTCCTTGAATTCTGTTTGTACTTTTTTTCTCTTGAAATTTGCAAAGCTAATTGTCTCTCCACGTACTATTGATTTAAAAGCGTCCCACACCACCGGTGGGGAGGCTGAATCGTTATTTGTAGAAAAATAGTCATTAATAACAGTCGCCATGAAATGTAAATAATCATCGTCTAATAGCAGATTTCTCTGAAATGACCAGGGACTACTTGAGTTCGAAAATTCTATAGAAAACTCAATCTTGGCAATTATAGGATTATGATCTGACATTACTTGGGGAAGAATTTCAAGACTAATTGTTTCCAAAAACTGCAGGGACGTAAAAAAATAATCTAATCGGGCAAACTTACGATGTGGATAGGAATAAAAGGTATAGCCCGGATCATTAGAATACTTTTTATGCCACACATCCATTAATCCATTATTCAGAACTAACTCGCGAAGGGCAAAATAGGTGTTAGATTTATGACCTATATACCTCCCTCCTGAATTAATATTCCAATCGGCAGGCAAATGAATATTTAAATCCCCACATATTATCATAGGTTGTGCCCAAGTAGCTAATTCTGCATTAATGGTGTTAAAAACTTCCGCATCGTCTAAATTCGGCCCGTATAAACAGCATAAAGTAAATTTAGACCCACCAATAACTAATTCAACAAGTCCCCATCTGCCCCATTTATCGGCTAAAGTTTTCAAGCACTTCGCAGCTCCTTTTCGCATACAAATAGCTATACCTCTTTTTACACCCATCTGCTTGGAAACAAGCAGTACATCCAGACCCAGCTTATCTAACAATGAACGTTTATCCCAAGCAACATGAGTTTCTTGTATGCATAATAAATCAATAGACAATGCCTGTATCAAAGAGCGAAACGCTGCAATCTTTTTAAAGTCATTGAGCCCATTAATATTGATTGTACATATTTTCACCATAATCATCTTTCCTGCCATTTTAGAGTAAAGAGAAAAAGATTAGAAAAGCTCCACAATATAAAGTCCTCAATACAACAGCTTAAGTACAAACATAAATACAAAATTAACATCCTTGCAATGAATACCTCTGCTTTACACCCCCACCACCAACCCTTACCCATTCCCACCCCCACCCATTTCCCCAGAACCCCTCCCCCCACCCTCCCCATTATAGGAGGCATAGGAACTATCAGTTCCTAAAACGAATGGGTGCCGTGTCCCTGGGCCATATCGTCCAGACAAAAAGAGGAATATAAGAGACCATTAGAAGGAGATAAGAAAAGTTGAAGTTGAAGAAAACATTTAGAAAGATTAGAAAAAAGACAAGAAGAAAGAAAGAAAGAAATAGAAACCAAAGAAGGGAAGAGAGAAAGAGAAAAACAAAGAAAAGACACAGCTTCAGCGAGGTTTACTTAAACAGACATCCCTTTTAGCCTTTAAACCATATAGATCATGTCAAATTATACGTCAAATAGAATCCAAATATTCTTTGGCTTTAATCTCTGAGATGAAATATTTAACTGTGCCTTTAAACACGGTCTTTAGCTTTGCAGGACCTTGAAGAAATACACCAACTTCCTTCTTTTGGAAGTCGGGAATCAATTGTCTCAGCCTCCACCGTTGAGCCACTGTAGCCTGGCAATAATCCGGTCGAACAAAGAACTGGCAGCCAAGTCCATCCGCTTTCTTATCTGGTCTCGCTGATACAAAAATAGCTTCACGAGCAAGGAAATTATTAAATGAGACCAGAATAGCCCTAGGATAGTTTGCTTGGCCTTGGCGAGGACTCCGCACATTAAAAGGGAACCTATGCGCTCGTTGTACTTCTCGAGCCCAGTCCCACTCTACCATATCAGGAAACGCATCCTTCAATAAACTAACAATGAACCGCCGTGGATCAGATCCCTCTTTGTTTTCCGGAATTCCCAAAAAACGCAAATTGCTTCTTCGGGCCTGATTCTCTAAGTTGGCAATTTTGTCAGACAAGTCCTCTTTTAAGGCCAAAAAATCACCGACTTCTTGTCTCTGTGCCATGGTTTCTTCTTCCAGAACTGCTATTCTATTCTCCGTTTCTGTAACTCTGTCGGTGGTCTCAGAGCACATCTTGATAGCCCGACGAACTGAATTTTTAACCTTGGCACAGGTAACCTGGGTACGTATATTTTCTGCCTTGCTTTCAGCCCTGTGGTTCATAATAGTGTCATAGATCATCTTCAAGGTTATCTCCTCGGATTCTTCACTATTACCTTGTACAGTGATCGAGTCAGAGGCGGGAATAGAAGCAAGATCTGGTGTGGGACCCACAGAATCCGTAACCTCAGTGGCAAAAGCGGGTTCCAGCCCAGGAGACAGGCTTACAGATAGAATAGACCCCTCTTTATACGGATTAGCAGTGACTTCCTTGCCACCCACACGTAGTGACCGTTTTTTCCAAAGTTTTTTTTTAATGATAGTAGTCGTGTTAACATCAGGACTCATACTATATTCACCGTCCGAAGATAAGCTCTCACAGCTAATCTCAGCCCAATCTTTGTGGAGTCCGGTCGCCTCATCCGAAGAAAGTTCAGATAGGGAAAAAAACTTCTCCGAAGCCTCTAAGTTAGTATGCGCTGCCGAGTCTACCGAGTCTACAAGTATCTTAGACTGTTCACTTTCTCCAGGTATTGACACCAGTAGCATGGGCAGCGAGCAAGAGCGAGTAATGCCAGCAGCGCCATGGACAGAATGTGTGGAATTATATGTGGATACCTGTGATACCTTTCATTGAGGTGTACTGAGTGACATCCAATAGACAGCAAGTGCTGTCCTCAGCTGTGCAAGAGCCCATGAATCATGTAAGAGCCATACATAACATCACCTCACATGCACCTGTCCCTTCTCCTTATTAAAACTACTGCCCTACCACCCAGACCCCATTCATCTGGATATCACTCCCTTTCACCACATAAATTGGATAATGGTACATGGAATCTCGCCACCCTCCCATGCCATCCTCAGCAATGGGGGACGACCTTTACAACGCAGGCGTTTCACCACGGTAGGTTTACAACGCGGCCTTTACAACGAAAGTCGTCTCAACAACTTGCGCTGGATGGCGCTGTAAGCTAAGGAATAGTATGTTTACTATTACAACACCTTCCCTACTGTACGTACACTGGTGTTAGAATAGTAAATCGTACTATCCCTAAGTCCAGCGCCCTGAAGTGCAAGCCGTTGAAATGACTTGTGTTGTAAAATCTGCGTTGTAACATACCGCGATCAACAAGATTGGGTAGTAACATCATACATTCTCAGCATTACCATACCTTTCTGCTTCCAAATATTTTGAAAAAATGTACCTGGTGTTCTACTCATCCAATTTATCCTACCCTTCCCTGCCCAAATTAAGAAAGCTGGTATTCTTGTATTCACCACACCACACTTTTTCACTGTGATATATATTAAAAAATACCTAGGGTCATGTGGCCTGCCCCGTTAAACCTCTGTATACCTCACCTTGTCTAATTTGAAGAAAAAAATTATGTTCTTCCATCCAATCAGACCACCCTCTCTTCAATCCACCTCTACTTACATATACATATAAGTTATACCTAGTCACCTGTCATCTGTCCTCTCCACCCTCTCTGCTATCCCACCCCATCCCAGTCCAAAGCTATGCTCTCTGCTCTCCACAAACAAACGTGTTGCCCACTGCTTTGATATAGTAGCAGTCAATAACTGGATTTGTAATCCAGTTTTAATTGTACTCAATTCCAGTGGAAGCCAAATATATAACAGTATGAAGCAGGCTCAGTGAAGCAGGTCAGGCCAATTTCTCATGTCTGTAAAAAGTTCAGTGGGATGTTCTGCCTTCTCTACGGGAGAAAGTAAGTTAGACCATAGCAATATATATATAGGATGCCAGGATGCTGCGATCTCGGGGTACAGGCTACAAATGCATTTATGCAGCCAGTATTGTGTATATCACCTGAGGTCTCATCCTGTCATAAAAAGATATATAATTGGTGTATATATATTTATTGTAAATATACTTGTACATTATTGTTTTTTAATACAGATATTTTATACTTGTAAATATTCTGAGTTGACATATTGTCTTTTACACTTGATTTTACTATGATCGTGTGTATCTAGTATGTTTTTTTCTGATATTTATTATTATTATGAATAATGTTTACAAGACACCAATTGCACTTTAATGACGCTTGTTGTATTTTGCACATTGCCAACTTTGCACTGTATTCTTGAAGCCTTGGATTATCCAATGTATGAATTGTTTCAGTGGCTTGTTCGTTGTGATTAAGACTGCATTTGCACTTTATTTGCGCATTTCCACAATGTCTAGCATATGGGATTATCCCAAGATGCAATTTACAATGACTAATTGTCTATGTCTATGATACCAGTCAATCCACATGTGACCACGCTGCACCAATGGGTGTCCTTTTGTATTAGCACTTGCACTTTAAAAATAGCCTCCTCCCTAGCATGCGTCATGTGATCAAGGCCTCTGTGAAGGCCGAAACGTCATGCTGTGGTGTGCCGTCTCCTCGAGAAAATAAATACACTGCTCACCTGCACTTGGGTCTCCTCTCTTCTTCCGCTGCGCTGTGGTATCCAGGATTGGGCTCCAGGCGAGAGCAAGCAGGGACTGTTCTTATATATATATATATGTATATGTATATATATATATATATATACATATATATAATGTTCATGTAGCTCCTGTTATCATATGTTTCTTCTTCTGAGTGTGCAATGAATAGAGACACTGCACACATGCACCAATGAGTATAATAACTAATTTCAGAGTGGGAACTGTCATTTGCCATATATTGCTATGCAAAAAACTGAGGCCATCAATAAGGGTGCTTTTTTAAACTCAGTGTGTGCAGTAGCCTCTTTTACCGCACCAATTGGATATATGAGTTGGGTAGATTTTATCACTCCTGGTACATAGTAGGTGTGATAGTAACTGCATCATCCAGATATAATATAGACAAACCTGCAAATTATGAAAATGCCTGATACATACTGGGTAATGCAGATTTTGTTGCAATAAGGTCCAAAATCAGAATCATATTTCGCTTTGTAGGGAAAAACAAATATTAAGTGCTATTTGTACATAACGTACCCCAAGGTAGAGTTAGATATGTTGAGGAATTAGTATCCTTCCTTGTTAATGGAATAAATAGTGATGTTAAAATGTGAACTGTCTTACAATATTTTAAATCAAAAAGATCTGATAATGATTTTTAGAAGTTAGTCATGCAGAAAGAGTTCAAGTAGAAAACTTGATAAAAGGTTGAGTGAGAATTGCTTTTTGCAGCCCAAGGTAAAAAAACATTGAACAGCAATTTTAGTCAAAATAACCTTGTTATGTAGAGTTACTGAGAGGTAAATATCTGTAGAGGTAGAAATATCATTATTGAAATAAATATAAAACAGTCAAAAAGTTGTCAGTAGAACGTATACATTCTCAGAGCTGGTGGGTTTTGCCATATCTAATTAGGAGTTTACAAGACTGATTCTGTAATGACTGTACTGGATTGGGGCATGAATAGCACACTGGACCATATTTTAGAAAATTCTGGGAAACCTAACCTTAGGCCAAACCACCCGCGGCTTGTGCATGTAAAAGTGGGCCGCTGCAGGTAAGAGCGCTGGGGCGGTGTGGCCGGCTGGGGGGATTTCGAGAGACGGCCACAAGGGAAAATTAATAATTTATTGAATTTTCCCTCATGGTCATTTCTCGAACACCCCCCCAGACAGCCCCACTGGTCTTACCGACAGCGGCCACGGCTGGCGATGGGGCCGGGTGGGGGAGGGGTGATGTTGAAAGACGATGATGAGGGAAACATTTTTATTTATTTAATTTCCCCTTTTGTCATCTGTCAAAATCCCCATCCACCCTGCCCGCCCCCCCCCCCCCCCCCCCCCCCCCCTCCACCGCTCTTACCTGCACGGCCTTGGCTGGGCCAAGCAGAGACTGAGATATATTAAAGATTTGATTATGGATTACAATTTCATGGAGAATATCACAGACATGGACTGAATGGACATCATACCAGCTAGACAACAAACTAAACCTGTAGAATAGAGTAAAAGAGTTGCACATCTTTGTAATGGCTCACTCTTGTAAAAATATTGTAGCATGCACTTACAATATTATTAGAAAGTGCTGTTGGAGAGACAAGGGAGCTGTTTTAAAGAATGTATATAGAAATTAATAAACAAGTACATTCTTTGAGAACTGTGTTAGCAAATGCAAGAGCACATATAAAAGGGAAATACTAGAGGAAGCCTCAAATACTTAAAAACAATCCACAGCCAAGCAAATACCAATAGAATTGGAAATTAAAAATATCACACAATAATGCTATTAATCCTAATTATAGAATATCAACCAGTGAAAAATGAAATGTTATTAATTGTTTAGTATGCAAGATAGACAATCTTATCTTCTGCATTAAATACATAAATTCTGAAACAGAAAGGAGGGCTGGCAGAACATAGGTACATGAACTTAAAAAAATAAGAGGATGTGAAACCTCTTTTTTAAATCATGATATCAGGAAGTCATTTCTAAACCTTCAGATATTACAAACTCCATTGAAAATTTCAACCACATGTTATATCAGAAAAAGTTATGTGTTCACATATTCTATCACAATTACCCACATTGAATAAACATTATTGGGATAATATGAAGTGACGACATCTGCAAAGGGTTTTAAGGGACGCTGTAGGGCATGGGTACTCACAAACATTTTCTTAGGGGCCACAAAGTTTGGTCATTGGTGTGACCGAGGGCCTCACTGATGCCAGCAGGGGTGTTAAATCAGTATAGGGGAAGCAAAGCATGTATATTTAGTGGCTGAATGGAATTTCACAATGTGAAACCAGAAAACCCAGGATGAATACTGGCTTCTCCACTTGACCAAATTGTGTCACCCTCAGTAATTGTTTTATTTTAACTTCCCTCCTTTTGTTTCATTATCATATAAGAGGAACGTGAAATAATTATTTTCATAGCCATCTCCTTTGCCTGGATGTAATCACTAATGGAATTGTTTCAGGGTGGGGAGGGTGGGGAGGGTGGTGAGGGACAGCATGAATGTTTCTAAATTCATGTTTGAAAAACATCACTTTAATAAAAAATATTTCTGAATGCACTGCTATAATTTGATTTACTGAGGTGAAATAGTTCTACAAGTCAATTAAATACACTTTTTGAATTTTGAAAACACTATTGTATTTTTACGCATTCGCTGTCATTAAAAATGAAGGTGTTCCTAAATTTAAGGGCCTAGTTACTGCCTTTACCTAACTGCAATTAACCTTTAAACAAGTTCTTGCTGTATATTTAACATTTCTCAGGGGGGAGGAGCCAAGCTCGCGACCGCGATGGCCGCGTTGTAGCTCGGCTCCGTCAGACTTCCCGCTTGCATTGCCTATCCTGCGCCTTATCCTGCCCCGAGAAGCCTCAATTGATGAAGTGTGGAATTGTGACGTTCTGCTGGCACTTACCGTCTGCTCTGGATGATCCTAGGTGCCGCGGCTCTTGAGCTGTGCCCTTGTTCGCTTCGGGGCCTCCGAGGCGGGCGGGCCTGGGACTCGTTGTGGCGCCCGGGCGGGGCGGAGCGCCGGGGCCGACCCCTTGGTGGAGAAGTGGGGTCGGCCGAAGCGGCCACTGTGCGGTTGGACCGGTGGTGGCTGACCGGGCCTGGTCTGGCTGTCCGGGAACCCGGTGGTGGAGCGCTGCCTGCCGCGGACGGGGGTTGACCGCATGGGAGACTCGTCTCCCCTTTGTTCTCCTGTCCGGCCATCTTGAAACCCTCCACCCGGTCCAGGCGGGCGGCGCCTGTGGGTCGGTGGCGCCGGCTGTGGGTCGGTGGCGCCGGCTGCCTCAATATTCTGGTGGCCCGCCTTTCTGCCCTGGAGGTCCCTTTGCTTATCGCCGGCTGGATTTCATCGGGCTCCGCCGGTGGCCGGATTGGGGTCGGAGTTTGCCGAGGCCTCGCTGGGCTGACAAGATGGCGGCCTGCGCCCTGTATCTACGCCCAGTTGGGGACGGCGACATTGGCTGGCCGCGCGGCACGTTTGCTGAATACTGTAAAGGTGAGCCTACAGTTGGCGACGTCTTCGCCGCCTTGTGTTCCTGGCGTGCTTCCATGACTGTGCCTGTCGCTGGGTCGGATGGTGGTCTTTGTGCCGGGCTCGCTGGGCCGTCTCCTGCGTGTGCGGTTCTACCGCTTCAGTGTGCTGTGAGGTCCTTCCTGGAAATTGAATACACCGGGGCCACCGCTTGTTTGGATGTGCCGATGCCTACTGCTTTGTATCGTCAGGAGTTCTTCACCGTGGTGGATGTGTTGGAGGGCCTCCAGCCGGGATCCATCCGGGCCTGTCTTGCCGGGTCTCCCGGTGTTCTTTTGCCTCGCCCTGCCGAGCGGAGATCCTGTGCCTGTTTCACCGGGGCGATTATTTCTCCCTGGTCGGCGGTACTGCCCTTGAGTTGCCTGCTGCTGTTGCTGTCCCTTGCTGCTCATCTTGTCCAAAGCCGTTATGACTTGTGTGGTACATCGACGATTGGAACCCTTGCTTTTCACCTCCGGTCCCTCAGGTTCCGGCTCTTTGTTCACTCTGTGCCTATGGCACTGGACAGACGAGGACAGGGGTGAGATATACTTGTACCACCGGACTATTACTATGGGACATGGCCAATGACTACCTTGCACCTGAACGTGTATGATCGATTCCTCTCCTATTCCTGATGTCTGTTTTTTGTAATGGCTTCATCTTCTCGTGGGTTCTAAATATGATCGATCCTGATGTCTGTTTTTTGCACTGGCTTCATCTTCTCGTGGGTTCTAAATATGATCGAGCGGGGGGATGGGAGCTGATAATTCTGATTATGTGTCTCCTCTCCCGTTAGAGATTTTTTTCTTTTTTTTTTCCCCTCCTTTCCCCTTCCTTTCTTTTTGCCTACGTGGTTTCTTTCTTACTTTTTGATTCTTCTATATTTCGGGTTTCCTGTTAGGGCGACAGGCACGCTGCTGGGGGGGTAGGCCGTAGCCTTCTGCAGGGGTGCAGGGTGGGGTGGGTGGGGAGGGGTCTGTACTTTTTGTTTTTTCTCTGTTCTTGGTTCTATGGCTCTTATGTATCCTCTTTTCTAGACGCTGCGTCTGCGTATGGGCCTCCTGGGGTGTTTTTGCTAGCGTGGGTCTTATGATCTCCCTGCCACCGATGTTCCTTGTGCATTCACTACTCCTATTTCCTTCGCTTCCGTGGGCTGGCTTTTCCTATTGTATGCTTCGCTTCCCAGGGGGCGCATACTGTAGTGCCGCGTTCTCTTTTTCCTGTTTTTTCAACCCTTTTTCTTGATGTCCTTTTCCCCCTTTTCCCCTTCTTTCTCCCTTTCTTTGGGTTGATGTAGCAGATGGCTGTTTGTATTGCAATCCTGACTTCCTTCCTATGTGTTGCTGCGTATTTTAGTGGTAACGGGTGGGCGTTGGGCAGTGGTTGGACTTGCTTGCTGATGTGGGACCTACGTTCTGCCTTGCTATACTGTAGTTGTTCTTTTTGAAATCTGCTGTGTATTGGTTTACTGCTTGCTGACGGCCCGCCACGGACTTTTGGACCCTAATAACGGCACTATTCCTGCTATTCACCCTACTGTATTATAAAATTAACCTTAACTTTTCCTGCTCATGGTGGTTTTCGTGTTGCTTTCTGCCTCTCCCTGTTGAAACTGTTATATCGGAGACCGCTGGAGTTTATTTCCTGATCTACGTGCTAATATTTTGTGGTGGCCGGCCCGATGGGTTGTAGGCCCGTATTTGTAAGCTACATCTGCACAATAAAGGTTTTCAAAAAAAAAAAAAAAAAAACATTTCTTCTTCATGTTAGTGCTGTCCAGTAAACAGCAGCCCAGTGCTACTGCTCTCCAGGGGGCCACATGTAAAGGTCAGGAGGGCTGTCTGCGGCCCTCAGGCCTTACTTTGAGTATCACTGCTCTAGGAGACAATGAGTTACCATTAGAATGTTTCTTGGTATGTGGACATTAACGTAAAGTGATACTAGCAAGCATGCTGAACGAACTAAGGGGCATATTATCAAGGGCCTTATCTCTGCTTGTTTGTCTTTTAAAGCCAAAAAAGCGGAGATAATCTTTTCGTCCCTATTTGCAAGCTGGTGCTAATATGCATTAGCGCATGTTATCAGCCGTTTTGCCAACGCCTTGCTTAGCATCTCTATTGAGATGCAAAGTGGGCGTCACTGGGCGTACCCCTGACACACTACTTTGTAAATTATCGCTAAATGCACATCGCGATATTGACAATATGGCCCTCAGGATTTTGGCAGACGTTAGTTTTTGGCGAAAACCGTGGTTTACGCGGAAAACTAACGTCTGCTAAAATACTGACTATTGTATGTTGACAATGGGAGGTGGATTGATGTGTTACGACCACAGGATCGTATCATCAAGCATATCACCATTTTGCAGGGAACATCGCGATGTTCCCTGCAAAACTGGCGTTTCCCCCGCAATCGCTGTATTATATATCGCCCTTCAGTTATGCGTTGATGATAACGTGCTAACTAAATATATGCACATCAGCTCAATGAGAAAAATAAATAAAAGAAATGTGTTCCATACACAGGCCCGAACTGGCCATAGCGGGCACCGGGCAATCCCCCGGTGCGCCGCAAGGGTGGGGGCCGGTTTTGAGCCCCTGGGGGCCGATTTTGTTACAGGGGCCGTTTTTGCAGCATAGCTGCAAAATCGTGCCTGCAACAAAATCGGCCGAAAACCGGCCCTAGCAAAGCGCTAGGCGGCACCTCCAACCCCCCTGAGTGGGGAAGGGGGGGCCGGCCGAACACTTTGCCAGAGCCGGTTTTGGTTCCCAGTCCGCCCCTGTCCATACATACATAAAAGGTTCCAGTATGATGAAATCTCATGCTCAGACTAGGAGTATCTGCCTACTGATGGACACATAGGGAAGAAAAAGACATAGCAATGCTGTGGTCGTCCATACTAATATTATAAAGAGAGAGCTCAAACCTTTGAAGTGGGTAATCTCAGTAACCACAGCTCCAATCACAACACCCAATACAGCGTTGGAAAGGGCAGTTGCAGCAGAAGGACATAGGCTATGCAGACGGCCACCATATTTATTTATTTATTTATTTATTGCAGAGTTTTATATAGCGCGAACTTGACCGGAACTGAAGCAGGTATCAGAGTGCTTTACATAGCACCAGTTACGTTACATGAGGACACACATTCATTTTTGTTAGGCAGGGGGAGATTACGTGATTTGCCCAGAATCACAGGATGTTTGGCGTCGTTACCAAAACTCGAACCCAGATCCCCAGGTCCGAGGTCGAGCGCCTTAGCAGTTAGGCCAACTCCTCTATATATTTAAAAGGTAAAAGAACCGTGCGGGCAAAGTAGTCTCTTGTGGGCGTGTCTGCGTTGTGCTGTAGGCGTGGGCTGGGGGGTGTGACTAATGCTGGGGGCGTGTGGTTCGGCCATCACATTGTGGGCTGTGGGCGTGTGCTGGGGCATGATAAACGCTGGGGGCGTGACAAACGCTGGGGGCGTCTGTCCGCCCTTCATGCCATGTGAGTCGTACATACAAGTGCCAATTACGTTGCTGCGCAGCATCAAGGGGCACGTTGGGGGCGTGACACTCTGGGGGCGTGAGAAACGCTGGGGCGTGTGTCCGGCCTTCATGCCATGTGAACACAATTGCGCCGCATCAAGGGGCACGCTGGGTGCGTGAGAAACGCTGGGGGCATGTGCTACTTCCTGCCCTTCATGCCATGTGGGTCTTACATTAATCAGAAGATCGTCTGCTGTGGCCGTGTGCTGGGGGCTTGACAAATGCGTTCACCTGGAGGCCTGGTAAGTAACGTTACTGCAGCCTCTCCTGCGCGCTGTTACTGAACTCTCTCATTCAACGAAATTACACGCGCCTGCTACCATCAACCAGGGCTGCAGCTGGGCCTCAAGCGGGGGAACACACGCCTGCTAACATCAATCAGGCCTGCATCTGGGCTTCAAGCGGGGGAACACGCAAATGAGCGTGTCTGCGGGGACAATTACTGCAGCCTCTCCTATTCGCTGTCACTCAACTCTCTCATTAAACAGATTTACCCGCAGCTGATAACTCTCTCATTCAACGACATTACACGCGCCTGCTAACATCAACCAGGGCTGTAGCCAGGCTCAGGCAGCGGATCACTACACCAATTACACGCGCCTGCTAACATCAACCAGGGCTGCAACTGGGTCTTCTCCGTCCCTATTCTAATGAAATAAAAAATGTTGTCTACCGCGAGATTTTTAAATAAATTGCCCTTGCCAAATACACACATTACACACATTCTATTTCATACCCGGACAACGTCGGGACGGGCTGCTAGTAGACAATAAAGTGATAGATGTTTTGACAATGAAAAATACAAGCTCCACCAAATAAAGTGGTGTGGTTATATTCAGATAAAATGTTACCTTAATAAGGGATAAGGAAGAATGGAGAAATATGCTAAATATCAAGACACTTAGGGAGATTTTAAAACAGATTCTGTCTTCACTGTATTTAGTGTTGATCAGATCGCCGAGATGTATTTCCCTATGGTACGTGGAACTCTAAAAATACAATGAAAAAAAGATGCACATAATGAATAAGAATTGTTAACTCTCATATTTAAGGGATGCATTAGAATTGAATCCTCATTTCAAATAGTAAAAATTATTAATGCATGGCGTAGGTCAACAAGAAAACTTAGAAAAACAGATTAGTTAATAAGAGCACATTCACAAGAGTATGAAATCAATTATAAAGTGCACATACTTTGGAGTGGTCCTGAATATTTAAAGGATCTTGGGATAACATTTTTATGAAATGTATAAGTAACGTGAGTTGACTTGGTGGTTAAATGTCACTACATAATGCTACAAAAATTATAAACGTCCTAAAAAATTTAAAATTGATATTACTGCATTAATGACAGCAAATACATGTTTAGTAGGACTAAAGAAAGATAGTGACAGGAAAAAGGCCAACATAACAAATGTGATTACATGAAAAACCCAAACTTGTTGGTTATGAGAGACTAATTTAGAGGGGTTTACATGTTCCCCATAGGAAGAGTGTTTGAAGGGTAGGATTGCCTTTTCATAAAGGATAATGAAATGTAAAGTAGTGTGTTAGGAGAGATGAGCATTGCCCGCTCAACTTTGGTCATTATTAAATTATAATGCTAAATAGCAACACTCATAGATTCAGGAACGAATGACAGAGGCACATATGCTGTTGTCTTCTTAAGTGGGTAAATAAAATTGTACGACCTTCGAGTGGGGTGTGGCCAGCAGCCGATGGCATAGGAGGCTTCTCCAAGTAGCTCCGGCTGGCCGATCCCCGTCCAGCATTATCCTGCTGAACAACAACTGACCGGCCCCTATTAGCCCCTCCAACACCACCACAAAATGAGTGACCCGGCCGATAGACATATTGGCCAAAAACGGCTGCTGCAGGCGGCTGCCTGACCGGGAAGAAGACGTGGCCGGCTACCAAGATGGTGGCAGCTTCCAGCAAACAAGGTCTAGGGGGAACTCGGACTTGTAGCTGAGCAGCGGATTTGATTGTGAGACGGTAGCCTCCTGACTTAGAAGGGGCAGCTCCCCTGGGACCCTGTGGAGTGACTGACCCACCCCAAGAGTGGATGGAGACGACAACCAGAGGACACTGACGGTAAAGCGTTGGAAGACGGCGGGGGCCAGGGTTTGCACCGCTGAAACCGATAGGTGAGAGAACGGATTCACATAAACCACCATGCGGTTCTGTCAGAGAAGTGCGGCTGAAAGCGAAGGCCCGGACTGCTTGCTGTCCATGGTGCAGACCGCACAAAGTATTGCTTGAGACGCAGGCTGAAATCCCTGTTTGAGGGCCAAGAGACTGAATGTCGGCCCTGCACTAAGTAACTGCACACACTTCGTGGGAAGCTACGACAGCAAAGGAACGGCTTCCCAGAAGGAGGGTGACACCCTGAGGAACAGGAGCACTGCGGGAAGCCGCAAAATTGAGCAATGTCAGTGAAGGCGAAAGGGTGCACAGGAATCAAGCAGATGTGGGAGCTGGTGAGCACACAGCATATCACTGCTGCCCCAGACTGGACAAAGGGGTGGAAGGGCCTAGGGGCTGCTCCAAGCGGAAGGAATCAGAGCCTACATGGAGAGATCCCAGCCCTTGGCGTGAACTGCCCTCCCCTTTGTGAGATATGGCATCCGTCGTGAAGTAGGTAATGAGAATGATTATCACTTTCGGGGCCAAGGGAGAATCTATCACCATAGGAGAGGAAGGAGAAATGGGAAAGGCCTAGCATACAAAACTAGTAGGAGAAAAGACATTACATTGGCCCTGACAATGACTTGCCCTGCTGAATGACTCACTTAATTTACACTCAATCGATTGATATAATTGAGATACCTAGGCCGCTCAACAGGACAACCTAGAGGGGGGCTGGATAGTAGACTGAGCACTTAGGGAAGGGAACCGGCAATAGAGAATAGAGGACTCGAGGATGGCTGTTGAGACCAAGATTGACATCATTTGGGAAAATATGGGTCTCTTGAGACAAGACTTCCGCCGGTTGGTGGAACAGGTCAATGCGACTGAGACTGAGATGGCAGAGCTGAACCCGACCCTAACTTCAACAACGGATAGATTGACGACGTTGGAGGCGCAAGTGTGGATATGTGAGCTGAGGGCCGAAGATGTTGAAAATCGGTCCTGCCACAATAATGTGCGAATTATAGGGCTTCCAGAGAAAGTAGAGGGGAGAAGCATGGTGGATTAGAGAAATGGCTCAAAGAGGAAGGGGAGGTGGAAGGCTTGTCCCCTTACTATGCCCTGCAAGACCTCCTCCTCCTGGAAGCCCACCGTGGCCCGTTATAGCACACCTCCTACTCTACAAGGACAGAGATCTAATACTTCAACACGCCCTGCAGAAAGACCACCTGGTAGTGGACAATATTACTGTCAGAATATTTCCCGATTCTTTAGAGAGGTTCAATGGCAATGATCATCTTATTTAGCAGTAAAGAAAACAACTGAGTCAAATGGAAGTCCAATATGCAATGTTCTTCCCAGCTCGGCTCAGAGTGGTGACCCCGACTGGCGCTCACTTTTTTAGCACGCCTCAGGAGACATGGGACTGGATGGATTAGCAAGCGCCCAGATATGCCCCCCCCCAAGAACAATGCAGGCGGGGAGGAAGCCAACCGCGTAGAGACCAAAACAGACCCCCTGGCAGCCCCTTGCAGAGCAGAAACGCAAAGGAACGAGAAAGAGTGGTAGCGGCAAGTGCACCTCTGAGTGCATCTGGAGCAGACGAAGCATCCTCTCTAATGGGAGATGATGCAAAAGACTCACACTCAGCCCACAGTTCCAGCACGATGGGGGGTCCCAACCAAGACATGCTCATAGTCACCCCCGGAATGGCAGATGAGATTATCTGATTCCTCCTACTACTGCAAGTATACAGAGGGACTTTGAGAGGGGGATAGACGCTTATCAGGAGATGGGATTGGGAGGGCATAGGGGACTCCACGAAGATGGGATTATTAAAGTTTGAATCATTTGCAGAATGGGTGGGAGGCTGATGGAGCTGCAAAACTGGGTGCTCCAGAGCAAAAGAGGCTTGCACAGCCCCACAGGCTTATTATTGTTGCACTGTTTGCATATGTTTGGATGAGGGGGGCTTGCTCACTTGTCCTGGGGAGGGAGAGTTGCAGTTTTCTAGGTTTATTAGTTAAGGGGGTTACAGATATCATAGGTCAGAAAGTTATGTATCGAAAAGAGAAGATAGGTTCCAACCTGCAGGTACAGGAAGCTCAATGCTAGGGGGTACCTCTGGACACTTGCCGACTCGCTCTAATGCTGGACTTCAAACACATAAGATTATCACATGGAATATCAGAGGGATTCATACTATGTCCAACCGCTACAAAATATTCTCCTACTTGAATAAACATGGGATTCATATAGCCCTCTTACAGTAGACCCATATACTGGCAGGGGCGGCACTCAAGCTTGGATGGTGAGGCCATGCATACTACACATAGTTTGGATCAGAGCTGGGGTCCTATTCCAATGCACTGGATAATTGATAGACCCAGGGGGCTATTATGTGGCAATCACAGGTAGACTAGACTGCAGAGATATAGCAATAGTTAGGGTCTATGGACCCAACACAGAACAGGGGGCCTTCCTGATTGGGCTCTCACACACCCTAGCAGCCTATCTCCCTCCTTCCGTAATTATAAGAAGGGATTTCAACTGCACAGCTGGCCATCTTATGGACTGCTCCAACCCAGCTTAGAGACACTCCAATACACAGAATGGCAAAGGCATTTAAGGAATGGCACAGTAGAAGGGGAGTAATAGATTCCTGGAGACAATTGCACCCCGAGATCAGACACTACTCTTACTACTCCCCGGCGCATGACTTCCATGTCAGACTGGAAACGTTTTTGTGCTCCCTGGACATGCATGTCCAGATCCATCCAGCAAAGTATTTAGCTTGCACAACATCAGATCACAATCCGGCCCTCCTACACATACATTGGGGTCACCCACCCTAGCGCATACCAACATGGCGACTTAAGCCTGAAGTACTAGAAGATCAGGTATTTCTTGAAGACATAGGAGGACATATTGCAAACCATTGCGTTGAGAACTCAAACACGACCTCATCCAGCTGACTGAATGGAATGCCTTTAACGTAGTACTCAAGGGCCGATGTATGGCAACTTCTGTGGGGGTCAGACACTCACTCGAAATGGACCTAGAGACTGCAGATCAGGCACTCTGCACCCTAGAAATACAAAGACTAGGGCACCGTGAGTTGGGCCAGCCCTACTGAATGGCAAAGAGGAAGTGGCCAAGCATATTGAACAATTGCAGTGTTTTGAACATAAGAAATATATGGAGCGTTTTTATGCGGAAAGGGGCAGAGCGGGATCCTTACTCGCTCAGTTGGCTAATTCAACCCAGAGGGGTTCCCCAATACTTGAAATCAAGTGAGGGACATATAATATACTGACAAGAGGAGATAAATCCGAGTATCTTGGGGTTTTATACCAACCTTTAAAGCAGTAGGCTGAGGCTGGAAGAGGGAGCCATCAGGGGGCGGAGGTGGCAGAGGTACTGGGGGCCCCTATAGACATACAAGAGTTAAGAGCAGCTATTAAGGGCATTTCTAGGGGCAAAACACCAGGAAACAACATGATCCCCATAGAATTCTACACTGCCTATGTAAAGGAATCTGCCCCTAGGCTAGTAGACCTTTTTGGTGCGGCGATGGCGGTGGGCAATCTCCCTAATACCACACCGGAGGTACTGATTGTTTCACTCCTCAAACCAGGTAAATCCCCACTGGAGTGCGGGGCTTATAGACCAAAATCCATGCTTAACCTAGATTTTAAGATACTCAGCAAAATACTAGCTTCAAGACTTCTAAAATTAATCACTGACCTCACACACCCTGATCAGGTGGGATTCATCCCAGGCCGAAGACCTGCACTCAATATACGGCTCCTTCTAGCACTTATGGAGGCATATGACTGGATAGAGGAGAGGGAGCGGTCTTTGCAGTCGATATTGAAAAGGCCTTCGATAACCTCGAGTGGGAGAATCTTTATGAGGTAATTAGTTAAATGCAATTCGGACACGGCTTCTTGAAATGGGTCAGGCTGCATTATACGAGACCTTTGGCACAGGACTGGATGGGCCGCACAATCTCAGAGCAGTATGGAATGGTGCAGGGCACGAGAAAGGGGTGTCCCCTCTCCCCACTATTTTTTGCCCTAGCCATGGAACCGTTTTCCTGCCTAGTCTGAACGGACACAAAGTACAGCGGGATACACCTGGGGGACAGTGTAGACCATATAGCGCTATATGCTGGTGACTTGCTGATGTTCTTAGGAGACGTGGGGGAGAGCCTACCCGGAGCTAAGGAATTGGTGACTGAATTTTGTGACATTTCAAGATTAAAAATTAACTGGCAAAAAGTTAGACTTTTCCTACTGACAAGAGACAGAGACCTCCCCAATGAACTGGGAAACCTTCAATGAGAACCAAGATGCCTGGAATATCTTGGGGTGAAAATATACCACTCTCATCCAGACCTTTTTGAGGGAACAATGGGGGCAGGTGTATGATCCTTGAAGACCAGCATGGAGTTTTGGAAAAGTCACTGTCACTAGCGGGAGGGTGGTGCTCTTAAAAATGGTGGCGTTGCCACGTTTGCTGTACTTTTACAGCAAACATGGCATGCTGACTTATATTCTTTAGTGTCAGGTTTCCTATGGGGCAAAGGGCGTAGATGTGTAGCCCTGAAAACAATGCAATGCCCGACCAAGGAAGGTGGCCTTGCAGTCCCTGACTTTGAAAGATATTACCTTGCTGGGCAGCTACAGTGGTTTGCCCACTGGTTAGTTGATCAGCAGACACAGGCACATGACACAGGACCGTTCACACCAGAGCGTACTGTGGTTTATGTTGGTGAGAGTAGCAGATCTCTGCTTGATGGAACCAGTGAGGTACCAGTGCTGGAGACGTTGTCTACAAAAAATGCAAACAAGGATCCTCTACTCACCTGACCTCTCAATAACAATACTATGGATTCTACCACATGGGGGACAGTGGGAGGGCCTCGGGGACAGGATACAAGCAGGGGAAACACGATTGGGAGACTTATACAGGGACGGGGAACTCCTCCAATTCAAACATTTTAGAGAAGACCTAGATCTCCTTCACGGTCATTTCTTATTACATGAGTGGGTGGTGGCAGTGAACCGGGAACACAGGGATGGGAATGTCAGAGCCTCCAAATCATGACACTTGTAAATATATCAGCACTGTGGGGGAGAATTAAAGCAATCACGTGCCTTTACGAAGCACTGGGAAGGGACACCCTCCAACTGCTGATTTCTCTACAAGAACAATGGAAAGAGGCCTTAAATACCTCTCTTGAAGTCAAAGACTGCAAAACTATACTGGCTGGGACCCCTAAGATTTCGAGGAATGCCCGTTTCCGATTAATTAATTTCTTTATACAACACAGGGCATACCTCACCCAGGACTTATTAACACATGTTTTCACAGGGAGAACATGGGATGCCCAAAGTGGGGAGAATCAGGCGCAGAACTTTTCCTTATGCTCTGGACATCTCCAGAGTTAAGGAACTGCTGGAATAAAATCACAAACACAATCAAAGTGATTATAGAGCGCCCGGTTCCCTGTGCCCCTGCCCACTGCCTCTTGGGCATGTTCCCCCACACCTCCAAAACATGCATCACTAGCAGATTTCAAGACCTGGCCCTGATATTGGCTAAAAGAGAAATAACAAGGCATTGGAAGACCCCTGAGGGACCTCGAATTTCAGTATGAAAAAAAGACTTGGAAAAATGGGCGGGATGCGAGGGGAGGATCCTCCTCAGGAATGCCCACCAGGGGATTGGATCAATAGAGAGAGCCAGGCCTTGGGAGCATTGGTAGATAGTACAAAAGACCCGGAACCTGAATCAGGGGCATCCGCTCCAAAGGGACCTCAAAGGAGACCGGTGGAGCAAAATTTAGGATAGGGGGAACCCTAAGCTGCCCCAGATACATCTGAGAGTAACTAATACCTCGAACAATAAGGTTGGAGATGACAAAGATGGGAAATCACTACAGCTAAACAGAAGAACAGTAATATGTTAATCCTTAATTCATGGCAATGATCTGTAACGGGCGGAAGGGAAATAGGAGGGGAGTTGAAAGATAAAAGGTTAGATAAATTTTTATGAATACAAATATAAATGAGAGCTTCCATGGCTTTGCTACATAACGAGACTGAAAAACGAATGGATATTTGTACTGCAATACACGATCCTTGAAAAAATAAAAAAATATATATATGTTTTAAAAAGAAAGTGAATAAATATTATTTTACCTTAGCGGATGAAAACTCCACAGTAGTCAATTGCAGTAGTGATTACGAGACTGAAAGAGTCATAATCGTGAACAAACTAATAGAGATTTTTGAAATAAAAATGATAGTCATGCCTGAAGCTTATGTTACAGAAAGATTCAATTAAGTTTGTTTGAACACAGTGCTATTAGTCAAATTAGTTTAGAAACCATAAGGGTTTGAGGGATTGCTTTCCGAAACTTATGATATTATGGTTTTTTACTGTTGATTCCTACATGAAATAGACCTGTCACACATTGCATTACCATATATTTATGTGTTTTGCTCATGATACATTTTAATAATCTTATAATATTTAAAAATAATGTTGGTCATGAAGCAACCAATATGGAATACTTTCAGTCCTAGTAGCATTCCAAGCGCCAGTTGCAATCTGTTGTCTGGCCCTCTTTCTAAGGTCCTGAAATGTTCTGAGTTCTTGACGAATAGCTTGGGTCAGAAACCTTTGGTCTGTGAATTCTGGACGGGGTCTTTCACCATGTAATTGCCACAACACTCAAAATGATTTTTGGACAGTCCTTGTGATATTTGTGTTACATTGAACTTACTATTCCACTACTAATGATTGGTATAAAACAGAAGAGACACATTTCACACAGATAATCTGTTAAACCATATGGGAGCACAATGAGATGTAGCTATTTATAGCATGGGACAGGACATTCTAGTGATGTAGTGGGACTACCTTTACTATGTGTTTCCAAAAGAGTTTAGAGCGAGGAGCAACTTCTTGCTATTAAAGGACCTGAATAATGGGGTGTCCTGTGAAACACGTTTAGGATGCTTACCTCAACACTGCTTGTAAACAGGACTGCAAATGTCACCACTGAACGCCACTACTGAATTGACATTGTCTCCATTAGGAAGTCTAGGCACTATAAAACAGAAGAGACACATTTCACACAGATAATCTGTTTTGTGATTCCCTAGTTGCAAATCTTTGCGATTCGCAATTAGGGAATTGCAAAACGGCATGCACGAAAGTGTGCAGTACACTTTCTGCAATTCCTAAGGGGTAGCAAATGACCTACCTCATGAATATTGATGCGGTAGGTCGCAATTTGAGACCCCCTAAGAATCACAACAATCACAGGGATGGTGGCCTGCTGAGATCAGCAGATCACCATGTCTGTGATTGCTTTTAAATAAAGCAATCATTTTTAGGTCTTGCCTGCGTGGGCTGCGCACATGTGCAGTCTCGCTGGTGAGATTTTATGTTTTGGAGGGCTTTCATGTATTGGACTTTAAGCCCCACCCCGCTTTCGCATTGGCCGGCATCACCGTTTATGCTAAACAGTCGCCAGCCATTGGGAAAGAGGTTTGTCTAACATAGACTTTTCTCTTTGTCAGACGGCCCACTTGGATGGGCTCACCTGCATTACGGGTGTTGTAAGCGATTTCTTATCTTTATGGGGCCATGTGTTTCAAACACATGGCCCCATAAAGATAGAGATCCCCATACTCCGGCTGCAGCATGATCCCAGAGATCTAAGAACCATTCTTTTGACTCGCGCTGTGGAAAACAGTGGAATTATGCTGCAAAATCGCATAATTCCAGTGACCCTGTCTGTAATTGTTTTAGCGCAGCAAGACAGGACATGCTAATATACCAGTACATAAATCTCTGTTTGCATTGAAAAGTCAGGCTTAGCATGGCACAGTCAACCTAGGTCGAAGTAAGCCCTCACATAACCTTTTGGGGAAAGTGGTTTTGTTTCATCGTGCCAGGCTTGTTCTGCGAATGTCGTGTTTGTAATAGTTGTGGTTTACTTTGAGTGGTTGAAAAAGACACTTGGGCGGCGAAATATCTTGTTTCTGCTGTCTTGTGTTAGAGCAGAGCAACATCCATCGGTCGTCCTGCGGTAAACATCCTGCAGCGATTTATCGGTCTGCAAGTGACGAGGTGGGTTCATTATCTCTGATCGGCTTCGCTGGTGCCATGAAAGAAATCCAGGGGTCTGCCAAAGGCCTTTTGTCTGCCTCGGACACCCGCTGTCTGTTTATTGCTCTTTGAAGTTCTGTCCCGATTTCACGCCTAGGGTGATAAACAGGGCACACACACAGATCCCACCTGAAACTAATAGGTGCTGCCGGTGGGCCCAATACATATATATATTACGACCCCCCATGTTCTACCCCTCCCCCCCACGTCCCCCTACCGTGTCCTCCCCCACCCGCGAGCCACGCCAGCTGCAACTGCTTCTACCATATGCAGGCTATATTGGTGTTTTCTTAATTTTGGCGCCTTTTTCGGACAGGTCAGTGATTTCCATCACTCCGTTTAGGATAGTTTCTTGATAGTTGCTTGGATGGTGTGGCCTGTAAAGATTTGTTAAATATTAAGCTTACAATATGTTCCCTTGATATATATGAAATTAAATGAGCACGTCATGGGAGGTGATTTAATAGGTGGAAACAAACATTCAGATTTTTCATTGCCATTCAGATAAGCATCGCCCCCGGGGAGGTAATCTGCTTCCAAGATGATTACAATAGGACAATCACAAACCGAATCCGACTTTTTATGACTCCGCCGGAGCGCGTTCAGAAGAATTGCCATTTAATATTGAATGGCGTGCAAGTGTAGATTGAGTAATGTTCCAGCTAATGCCGAACATTGGGAGACATTAACCTTCATTCTCACCATGCTAAAGGGAGGCAGAGAGGCGAGGGCTTAAATGTAGTGCAGTGCGCAGGCAGCAGATTAGCACTCGTGTAAATAAAAACGCACACGCGTGTCCCCTGCCAGTATTGGATTTGATCAAAAGGCGCAGATGGAGCCCTCGATGTTGAAATGTTGCTCACTTTCCCCTGAATATGTTTGCCTCGCAACAGGTGTAACTGCGCACCTTAGTAGGGGAAGTGTCGCATTACATAGCGCCATAAGGAAGCTGGCTACAATGGCCCTAATTTAGCACCGGCCACGGGCAACAATCACAAACCATTCACCAGTTCTCTGCCTCCCCCTCCCACACACACCCTTTCGGACATATACATTTATTTATTTATTTATTAAAAATGTATTTTATTTATTCTTGTACATCTCCAAATTATGCAACAACAACAGGCTAACAAGTAATGCACTTTACTCCCATGACTAGCCAGACAACACTCGATAAAGCCCTGGTGCAATGGTTAGTACTTGTATTGGTTCTGTCACTTGCAGCGCTTGCAGGGGAAGTGAGTGGTGGAAGCTACAGTGAGCTTCTGAGGAGGGCCCTGGCACGTACTTCTTTTTTTTTTTTTTTTTACAAATTAAGCACTGCATTGATCACTCATTCACGCGGGCAGGCTCAGGATATACTTATTTCATATTTCAGATGAGGATTAAGGGATTCACAGGTACCGCTGATTTGTTTCTAATCCATAATACTAGAAGGCGCTGTTTTGAAGTGTTCTCCCCACCCAGGTCAGTTATTTTGTGAATTAAATTGCTTTATATGAAATAAATGTGCGGTGCTTGGTGGAGAATTACACGTAGTATTCTTGGATGTATTTTTGCCAAGTCATTATTTCTGAAGTTCTCTACTCTCCAAACTAACACGACTGATATACTTAATATTCTCAGAATTACTGCATCTTGGAATGAATGCTTCTCTTTTCATCTTCAGCTTGCACAGGAGCACATCCAGAATTGGTGGTGAGCTGAACTACACAATTAAAACTCAACCCTTACTTGAAGGAAAAGGATTAAATGTGTGTTCTTTGCTGCAAGTCTACGGACTTGGGTACTAGCCCACACCATATCCCCTGAGTAGGCAAGCCTTGGACTGCTCTGCCTCGCTACCCTGAAAGTGTCAAGTTCTACAACAGGGTACTTGGTTCCCAGTAGATAGAAGACTGCAAATATACTGCTTAAGAAAGACTTATATCCTTCCCAAATAATAACACACTTTAATCTTACACACAAAGTCACCAACCAGACAAAATATTGACTTCTCTCAAACACAGCCCCTCAGTGATAAAGCGCCTAAGTTCAGTCTTAGGTCAGTCTCGTTCAAAAGGAAAAAAGTTATAACAAACAAAGCAAGCATTAAAAATGCAATAGGTCTCGCCTTTTAGTAAGTTAAAGCCATTTGCTTTGCTATACAATACCATTAGCAGAGCAAATGACTTTAACTTAATCAAAGGCGAGACCCTTTGCATTTTCAATGCTTGTTTATGTAAACAGCACATTTTCCTTAATGAAAAACAAGAAGCTTTACAAAAATAAAAATGAATACTGGTCCGTGGGACCACTGCCTGCTCTTAAAAATACCTTTACAAACATTTACAAAGGGGTAGGAGTCCCTTGGGGATCCCTTCCCATTTGTGAGTGTCTTACCACCTACTTGTAGTAGGTGGTAATATGCGAATGTTGTGCGACTGCATTCACGGTCACAAAAAATTCATGCATACTGTTAGCATTCGCTATTTGGAAGGGAAGCCCTAAACACGCCTCTTCCAAAATAGCGAATCGCAAACCCATGTCGCGATTCTGTAACAGGTTACCGAATAGCAAAATTGGTCTTGAATCGTTGCAAACGCATTTTTTGAGATCGCACACAGGTCAACTCTGCCAATCTGCCCGTTTGCAAGGAGAAACTGCTTCATGCATCTGGCCCTATGTCACGTGATTTATATATATAGATGCAATCATTTTTTCTCATTGTGATGTCATGTTTTAGATTTTCTCAAGTAGTGTCTTGTATACTAATTGTCTCACTTACATTTATTTAAATTATTTCATGAAAAGATGACCCATGACATGAGGTTAGTTTTTTGTGATATATCGTACCTCTAAGATATCTTGATTTATAATGCATTAGTAGAATCCCCCCTGAAAACATTTCTGTTTAGTTAAATTGCGACCGATAGGCTATTGCTGGTCCATGTCAGGTAGAGGATAGCAGTGCCCATGTAGCTGACCCAAATGCCCACGTTATACTTCTGAGCAGGATGTTTGGCACAGCTACTTATTTTTTTTTACAAATTAAAAACTATTTAAGTGAGAAAATTGTAATGTTGACATTAAGTTAATATTTGAATGAAAGTGGATGCTACATATTAGAAATGCACACATGTATTCATATGTTCACAATTCTGCCAGTACTTTGTTAATATGATTGCCAACATGCATGCTCTCTTCCCTGTGTGAAGAGGTGTTGTTTGGCATCTTTTCATTAGTGACATTATTCGCACAGTGTATTCATAATCTAAATGGAGGGTTCACTCCAACTATGCTAACTGTGGCACAGTGAGTAAGGAATGGTTTAAGAGGATATGTTGCCCTTCATAAGCATGAGATAAATAGAAAAAACTGTGAGAATACAGAACACCTAATTAATTTCCTAAATCCGATTATTGACATTTCAGAATGAATACAACATCAATGCACAACACTAAGGCAATTATATCCAATTGAAAGTGCAGTGACAAGTGTGGATTACCTATGATTAACAGAAGACAAAGGACATGAAGTGAAATAAAGATCCACTAGGAGTTGTCAAAGGTAACAGGAAATGCAAAAGAAATGGAGAGGCCTTAAAAGTACATGAGAATCAAAAGCAAAGATGCACATGAAAAGCAGAGTTTATGTACGGTATTTTAAAGGCCATTAACCCAAAGGCCTTAGTTACAAATATGATGGATTTATAGGGGAGATTACGCGTGGCTGGAAGTAACAATTCTGGCTGGCATTTCCAAAGGGGAACATTACAGGTTCTCCACGTGCCTTAGAAAGGGGGCCAGACAGGAGATGGTAAATGGAACCAGACTGCACTTGCAGAGCACTCTCAAAGTCGTTTTATTAGCTGGCAGTAAAATCAGGTGAGGTGTTCTGGCACCCAGGCAATTAGTATGCGAGAACACTGTGTTACGGATGTATGACGTTACAACGCCTACCTTTACAACGCCTACCTTTACATCGTAAGTTTTACAACGCATACCATTACAACGCATAATGCTTTTGGCCGCTGGATAGTGAATAGTTTAATTTACTATTCCAACTCCAGTCCCCGTGGATAGTAGGGAAGGTTATTGGATAGAAAATTAACATATTCCCTATCCTAGAGCGCCCCGCAGAGCAATGCGTTGTAATAGTTTGCGTTGTAAAAGTTGCGTTGTAATGGTAGTTTGTTGTAAAAGTTTTGTTGTAAACGTTGTATACCCTGGGTTACATATGGAGGTGTAGCCCACCGGCTATACTACTTTGTCCAATTTGTAAATGGGCCAACATTTGAAACCATGAGCTGGTCCAAGTCTTGCATCTTAACTCCAGGTGGTTCTCAATGAGTCTTAAATTTCATGATTACGAGTTCCGAAGAAAGGCCACCTGCACTGAGGAGGCTCTGAGGTGGGAAACCAAGAGCAGCACATAAATGGTGAGCATTAGTCAAAGGCAGTTTTTGTTGGTCTTGAGAGAAGATCGGAAGCAATCAAACTGGATTTTCGAGATAAGAACATAATGAGCAGCTAATGTGCCAATCACAATTTTGCTTACTGACTTGTATACACTGGGGCAGATTTACAAGATGGTGCCGCAGCGTGGCACCGCAAGCCCTTTGCCTGTGGCATGCTGCGGCACTTTCAGAGCACAGGAATGTGACATATTTACAATGATATGTCGTATTTCTGTGCTCTCCCCTGTGCTGGTGTACAAACAGCTGTCATGCTCCAGTGCAGGCACCCTTGCAGCATGGTGCAAGGCTGCCTGGGTCATGGAGAGATTGTTTTTGTGCAGGAAGGGGCACCTTCCTGCACAAAAACAATCACTACATGCATTTTCCTCTTTCAAGGCATGCTGTAGAATGCAACACGCATTGGAGGAGGAAAAAAACGAGGAGAAATGGAAACATTTCTCCTTGTTGTGCCTCGCTACGCCACTTCTAGGGTGGCATAGCATACTGACGCATTCCCAGGTTTACGAATCCTCGCAAACCTGGAAATGTGTCTGGTTCCATGGGTGTTGCGTGGGAACCCCCACAGCAACACCCATGGAACGCCCCTTTCACGCAAAGTGCTGCATTTAAAGGGGCCATATTTACAAGGAAAGGAAAAGCCAGGCAAAGTTGCTTTTCTTGTCTTTGTAAATATGGGGCAGTGTAATGCGCCGCCAGTGCGTCACAAAAAGTGGCGTACTGGCAACGCAAGGGGCTTTTAAATCTGCCCCTCTATTCTTACAAGATGTTCCTTGAACTTTTATTGTACAAAGTATTCCATGGCAAACTAAAACACAAGGGGATATGTATTATCATAATCTTTTCAAGTGTCTCTGGCTACATATATATTGGCGCATGCATAGAACACTGGGCCTCATTTATGAGCACTTGCGTCACTTTTGCACCACTGGTGCGTCACTTTTTGTGACGCACCGGCAGTGTAAAAAATTCGCCTTGTTGCGCAACATTTACAAAGTGACGTATCTAGGTAGATGCGTCACTTTGTAAACCCCTGCGCTACATTATACCTGCGCCAGGTATAATGTATGCCGGGGGTTGTTCCCACGCAAGAAAGGGTCATAGAAGTGACGCAGTGAAATCTACCAGATTTCACTGCGGCCACTTCTAGGACTCAAATGCGTCAAAATCTTACGCCTGCCTCACAACAGGCGTAAGACTGACGCAAGCCCTTTCACATGGGGCTTGCCCCATGTGAAAGGACGCATTGCTGGAGTTGCGTCACTTTTGTGACACACTCCAGCAATGCGTCACTTTTGCGCCATACAGATACGTCAGAAATACTGACTTATCTGTAACTCTTTGTGACATGATGCGTCATACATTAAATATGATGCATCAGGTATGTCGCAAGGAGTGCGCTCTGAGAAATGACGCATCGCTTCTTTCATGCAGAGATGCGTCATTTCTCAAAAATGAGGCCCCCTGTATCGAAGGCACCTGCCTCAGAATAGTCCTTGTCATGGAAACTGATCATACTGGAGATGAAGAAAGTGCGGCGTTAACATTTCAAAACCTAAACCTGTTTGAAGCTTTTATTCCCAGGGACCCGATCCCCTGGAACAAACAAGGCACACCATCAAAATGCTGGCAAGCACCTCATCCTGCTCCCAAGGTGGTCAGAGCCTCATAAACAATGCATTGGCCTCCTTGACCCCCGGGCCATGTCTGGCGGGGCATAGGGCCAGAAGTAAGCTGTGGCACATATAAGCTCAACACAGGCAGGGGAGAGAGAGCCATGGGCCATATGTGCAAAGAATATCAATTTCCTAATTTCGATTTTATCTGAATCGCTATTAGGAAATCGCTGTTCTCAGTGTATCATAGTCATTGTAGCTCAATTGGTGAATGTTTGGGATTCACATTCACTAATTTGCAAGCACCATGTAGGAATTCCCTGAACATAGAATCACAATTTGATAATAGCAAATAACGAAACTCACTTCCGGGAGCAGCATGATGACCTTACAATGAGGATGTGAGTTCACACATGTTCTATTGCAATCTAAGCTTCACAGAGGAAGGGAGGATGAGTGATTGGCAAACCTTCTAAGTGTTTGGAGGCATTTTATATGTTTTTAGTAACATGTTCAGAGATAAGAATGAGAAGGATGCAGGAGGGTGTAAAAAAGAAGCTAAAGTCCAATGAAAAGCAGCTTGAGGTGCTAACAACAGAATCTGTTTCTCATCACGATGAGCTGTACCTGACAATCAGAAAGGAAAAATCTGGAAGGACATCCAGAACAAGATCAGCACTGTTGGAGTAACCTTGCACCAACTGAAGAAATTTGAAAGCGCTGGTACCATCTGCGTGCACGTACAAAGAAAAGTTGGCAAATAGACTTGCAGAAGCCCAGAGAACAGGGGGGAACCCTCCACACATCCACCTCCAAGAGCTCTAGAGCTCTTGATAGAGAGTACCCTCACCCTGAAACCATTGCTGGGCTGTCAAACATTGATACCTCAGTCCCCACCCAGTACATCAAAAGCTCAAAAACCTTATTAAAATATAAAGTCCTATTTTTTGTATTGGTTATGATTTTGTAACGTTTGACTCACGTCTAAATTAAAAGTAGTCATCACTATATGAATATATGAATAATATGAATATAGGTCGACTTATATAGCGTGCAGCTACTCAAAACGAGTATCCCGGCCATTACTAATACATTGTGGGGTTTGTAGTTTGTGCTGTAAACGCTCTGTTGAGGTTTTATTTTGTAAGATTAATTTTGCTAAAAAACAATTGTTTGCATTAAATAAGTATATTAGACATTTTTAGAGAAAAAGTTTAATGTAGCATAAAATATGAATAAAAAAGTACTTAGATATTCAGTAAACCAAATTAGTTATCTTACAGAAATAACATCAGCAACAGTTGCGGAAACTGAGCATGAGGAAACTCAGTATACTCCTTCAGATATGGAGGATAATAATACTGTACCACCAACACCCAACACCCACAGCTCTACTTGATGTGGCAATAATGTACAGTATAGCACGTTGCTACAATTTTGGTTCCTGGTTTGTACTGGAGTCCTCCACCGCTCTTGTAAAAAATCCATGACCATAAAGCATAATCGCAGTTACTATAGTGACAAAGTAGAGCTACATCTACAATATATACTTAGGCAAATATATAAGTAATTAGTTACCAAGTAAATATCCTTCACCAAATCCTCCTCTAGGAAGACATATGTGAATCCCAATATGCTGAAATATGAAGGTATCATATGATCTTCCTGGGAATCTGAGCATTATATCGGTAACTATATTAAAGACATTGCAGATCACTTACATGTTTACTGTGTGAGTATTCTTATGATTTCTAAATTTAAACGTATTCTCATATGGTGGGCATATTTGAACATGAGTCCCATCAATGCAGTCTATGAGTTGAGGGAATTGAGCTATCTGATAAATAAGTAATTTGGTTAGTTGCAATTCTGGTGGTTTATTTGGAAATATAATGTAATCATTGATTTTCCTTAGCATTGCATCCAGAAATGCTCTGAAAAAGTGTGAGAGCTTACTTTGGGAAACTCCTCTTGCTGCAGCTATCACACACAGGTAGCTCTCAGGGGAAACAGCCATTTCAACGCATGGCATTACAAAACAAATGCCTTTACCACGCATGCCTTTAATACTAATTTCGTTGTAAAGGCATGAATGGTAAAGGCATATGTGTTTTACAAGTAAGTTTAAGGCAACTATAGGGTTTAAGGTGGGTTTGGGTTTTGGGGTGTAGGGGTATAGGTTTTGGCAGGTGCAAAGTCAATTTTAAGGTTCAGGGTAGATATAGGTTTTGGGGTGCCAAGATTAATTTTAGGGTTCAGGGTGGATTTTTGTTTTGGGGTGCCAAGGGTAATTTTAAGTTTTATGGTGGGTATTTGTTTTGGGGTGCCAAGGGTAATTTTAGGGTTCATGATGTGTATGGGTTTTGGGGTGCCAATGGTAATTTTAAGTTTTAGGGTGGGTATGGGTTTTGGGGTAGTAAGGGTAATTTTAGGGTTCAGTGTTTATTTGGGTGTTTGGGTGACCAGGGTAATTTTAGGTTTCAGGGTGGATTTGGGTTTTGGGGTGCTAAGGATAATTTTAAGTTTTAGGGTGGGTATGTGTTTTAGGGTAGCAAGGGTCATTTTAAGTTTTAGGGTGGGTATTGGGTTTTGGGGTAGTAAGGATAATTTTAGCGTTCAGTGTTGGTTTGGGTTCTGGGGTGTCCAGTGTATGTTTAGGTTTCAGGGTGGATTTGGGTTTTGGGGTGCAAAGGGTAATTTGGGGTTTCAGGGTGGATTTGGGTTTTGGGGTGCAAAGGGTAATTCTACGTTTTTGGGTGGGCACGGGTTTTGGGGTAGCAAGGGTAATTTTAGGCTTCGGGGTGAGCTTGCGTTTTATGGTGCTAAGAGTAATTTTAGGTTTCAGGGTTAGCATGCGCTTTGGGGTGCCAAGGGTGTTTTTTGGGGTCACGGTGGGTATATGTTTTGGGGTGCATAGAGTAATTTTAGGGTTCAGGGTTGGTATGGGTTTCGGGGTGCAAGGGGTAATTTTAGGGTTCAGTGTGGGTATGGGTATTGGGATGCTAAGATACATTTTAGGGTTCAGGAAGGTTTGGGGTTTAGGGGTATAGGGTTTTAGGAGTAATTTTAGGGATCATGGTGGGTTTGAGTATTGGGGTTTATGGTTAATTTTAGGGTTCAGGGCGGGTTTGGGTTTTAGGGTGCCCAGGGTAATTTTAGGGTTCAGGGTGGGTTTGGGTTTTGGAGTGCTACGGGTAAATTTAGGATTCAGGGTGGATTTGGGTTTTGCGTTGCCCAGGGTATTTTTAGGGTTCAGGGTGGGTTTGGATTTTGGGGTGCTAAGGGTCCTTTTAGGGTTCAGGGTGAGTTTGGGTTTTGGGGTGCCCAGGTTAATTTTACGGTTCAGGGTGGGTTTGGGTTCTGGGGCGTAGGGGTCATTGTAAGGTCCAGGGTGGGTTTTGGTTTTTTGGTGCCCAGGTTAATTTTATGGTTCAGGGTGGGTTTGGGTTTTGGGGTGCAAATATTAATTTTAGGATTCAGGGTGGGTATGGGTTTTGGGGTGCAAAGATTAATTTTAGGGTTCATGTTTGGTATGGGTTTTGGGGTGCCAAGGGTAATTTTAGGGTTTAGGAGGTATGGGTATTGTGGTGATAAGGGTACATTTAGAAGTTTATGAGGGTATGGGGTTTGGGGAACACAGAGGAAAGAGGGGTACAGAAAGAGGCTGGGGGTGTAGAAAGTAGCAACAGAGGTGGTGAAAGAGGCTGGTGAAATACAGAAAGGGGAAATAGAGGTGCAGAAAGACGCAAGAGAGGTGCAGAAACAAGCAACAGAAGTGCAAAGAGAGGCAAAAGAACTTCTGAAAGAAGCAACTGAGGTTTAGAAAGAACCAAGAGAAGTACAAAAAGAGGCAAGTGAAGTGCAGAAAGAGGCAAGAGAGGTGCAGAAAGAAGCAGGAGTGGTACAGAAAGAGGCAGGAGAGGTGCAGAAAGAAGGAAGAGAAGTGCAGAAACAAGCAAGAGAGGTGCAACAAGAGGCAAGAGAATTGCTGAAAAGAAGCAACTGAGGTTTAGAAAGAACCAAGAGAAGTGCAAAAAGAGGCAAGTGAAGTGCAGAAAGAGGCAAGAGAGGTGCAGAAAGAAGCAAGAGGGGTACAGAAAGTAGCAAGTGAGGTGCAGAAAGAGGCAATAGATCTAGGGAAAAAAGCAACAGAGGTGCTAAAAGAGGCAAGTGAGGGTCAGAAATAAGCAAGAGAGGTGCAGAAAGAGGCAATCAAAGTGCAGAAAGAAGCAACAGAGGTGCAGAAAGAGGCAAGAGGGATGCAGAAAGAGGACAGAGGGGTGCAGAAAGAAGCAAAGGAGGTGCTCAAAGAGGCAAGAGGGATGCAGAAAAGAGGCTAGAGCAGTGCTAAAAGAACCAAGAGGAGTGCAGAAAGCGGCAACAGAGGTGCAGAAAGAAGGAAGAGAAGTGAAGAAAGAAGCAACAGAGATGCTGAAAGAGGCACGAAGGGTGCAAAAAGAGGCAAGAGAAGTGCAGAAAGAAGCAACAGAGATACAGAAAGAGGCAAGAGTGGTGCAGAAAGAGGGGAGAGAGTTGTACAGAGGGAAGAGGGGTGCAAAAACAAGCAACAGAGGTGCCAAAAGAGGCAAGAGAGTTGCAGAAAGATGCGAGTGAATTGCAGAAAGAGGTAACAGAGGTGCAGAAAGACACAAGAGAGGTGCATAAATAAGAAAGAAAAGTGCAGAAAGAGGCAAGTTAATTGCTGAAAGAAGCAACAGCGGTTTAGAAAGAACCAAGAGAAATGCAAAAGAGGCAAGTGAGGTGCAGAAAGAACCAAGAGAAGTGAAGAAAGAGCAGAGTTGCAAAAAGAGACATGAGGGTACAGAAAAAGGTAGGATAGGTGCACAAAGAGGCAAGAAAGGCACAGAAATAGGCAGGAGGGTGCAGAAAGAAGGAAGAGAACTGCAGAAAGATGCAAGAGAATTGCTGAAAGATGCAACAGAGATGTAGCAAGAAGCAAGAGCAGTACAGAAAGATGCAGATAAAGTGCAGAAAGAAGCAAGAGCAGTGCAGAAAGGATCAACAGAGGTCCAGAAAGAGGCAAGGTACTTGCACAAAGAGGGAAGAGGGGTGCACAAAGAGGCAAGAGAGGTACTCAAAGAGGCAGTAGGGGTGCAGAAAGAGGCAACAGAGGTACAGAAAGAAGCAAGAGAGGTACAGAAACAGTCAGGAGAGGTTCAAAAAGTGGGAATATGGGTACAGGTAGAGGCAAGCAGGTGCAGAAAGAGAAAAGAAGGGTGGAGAAAGAGGCAAGCGATCTGCAGAAAAAAAGCAACAGAGGTGCTGAAAGAGGCAACTGAGGTGCAGAAAGAAGTAAGAGAGGTACAGAAAGAGGCAATAGAAGTTCAGAAAAAAGCAACACAGGTGCATAAAGAGGTAAAAGTGGCGCAGAATGAGGCAAGAAAAGTACATAAAGAGGCAACAGAGGTGCATAAAGAGGCAAAATGGGTGCAGAAAGAGGAGAGACAATTGCAGAAAGAAGCAAAAGAGGTGCTGAAAGAGGCAAGAGATCTGCGGAAAAAAGCAACAGAGGTGCTGAAAGAGGCAAGTGAGGTGCAGAAAGAAGCAGGAGTGGTACAGAAAGAGGCAGGAGAGGTGCAGAAAGAAGGAAGAGAAGTGCAGAAACGAGCAAGAGAGGTGCAACAAGAGGCAAGAGAATTGCTGAAAAGAAGCAACTGAGGTTTAGAAAGAACCAAGAGAAGTGCAAAAAGAGGCAAGTGAAGTGCAGAAAGAGGCAAGAGAGGTGCAGAAAGGAGCAAGAGGGGTACAGAAAGTAGCAAGTCTGGTGCAGAAAGAGGCAATAGATCTAGGGAAAAAAGCAACAGAGGTGCTAAAAGAGGCAAGTGAGGGTCAGAAATAAGCAAGAGAGGTGCAGAAAGAGGCAATCAAAGTGCAGAAAGAAGCAACAGAGGTGCAGAAAGAGGCAAGAGGGATGCAGAAAGAGGAGAGAGGGGTGCAGAAAGAAGCAAAGGAGGTGCTCAAAGAGGCAAGAGGGATGCAGTAAAGAGGCTAGAGCAGTGCTAAAAGAACCAAGAGGAGTGCAGAAAGCGGCAACAGAGGTGCAGAAAGAAGGAAGAGAAGTGAAGAAAGAAGCAACAGAGATGCTGAAAGAGGCACGAAGGGTGCAAAAAGAGGCAAGAGAAGTGCAGAAAGAAGCAACAGAGATACAGAAAGAGGCAAGAGTGGTGCAGAAAGAGGGGAGAGAGTTGTACAGAGGGAAGAGGGGTGCAGAAAGAAGCAACAGAGATGCCAAAAGAGGCAAGAGAGTTGCAGAAAGATGCGAGTGAATTGCAGAAAGAGGTAACAGAGGTGCAGAAAAACACAAGAGAGGTGCATAAATAAGAAAGAAAAGTGCAGAAAGAGGCAAGTTAATTGCTGAAAGAAGCAACAGCGGTTTAGAAAGAACCAAGAGAAATGCAAAAGAGGCAAGTGAGGTGCAGAAAGAACCAAGAGAAGTGAAGAAAGAGCAGAGTTGCAAAAAGAGACATGAGGGTACAGAAAAAGGTAGGATAGGTGCACAAAGAGGCAAGAAAGGCACAGAAATAGGCAGGAGGGTGCAGAAAGAAGGAAGAGAACTGCAGAAAGATGCAAGAGAATTGCTGAAAGATGCAACAGAGATGTAGCAAGAAGCAAGAGAAGTGCAGAAAGATGCAGATAAAGTGCAGAAAGAAGCAAGAGCAGTGCAGAAAGGATCAACAGAGGTCCAGAAAGAGGCAAGGTACTTGCACAAAGAGGGAAGAGGGGTGCACAAAGAGGCAAGAGAGGTACTCAAAGAGGCAGTAGGGGTGCAGAAAGAGGCAACAGAGGTACAGAAAGAAGCAAGAGAGGTGCAGAAACAGTCAGGAGAGGTTCAAAAAGTGGGAATATGGGTACAGGTAGAGGCAAGCAGGTGCAGAAAGAGAAAAGAAGGGTGGAGAAAGAGGCAAGCGATCTGCAGAAAAAAAGCAACAGAGGTGCTGAAAGAGGCAACTGAGGTGCAGAAAGAAGTAAGAGAGGTACAGAAAGAGGCAATAGAAGTTCAGAAAAAAGCAACACAGGTGCATAAAGAGGTAAAAGTGGCGCAGAATGAGGCAAGAAAAGTACATAAAGAGGCAACAGAGGTGCATAAAGAGGCAAAATGGGTGCAGAAAGATGAGAGACAATTGCAGAAAGAAGCAAAAGAGGTGCTGAAAGAGGCAAGAGATCTGCGGAAAAAAGCAACAGAGGTGCTGAAAGAGGCAAGTGAGGTGCAGAAAGAAGCAGGAGTGGTACAGAAAGAGGCAGGAGAGGTGCAGAAAGAAGGAAGAGAAGTGCAGAAACAAGCAAGAGAGGTGCAACAAGAGGCAAGAGAATTGCTGAAAAGAAGCAACTGAGGTTTAGAAAGAACCAAGAGAAGTGCAAAAAGAGGCAAGAGAAGTGCAGAAAGAGGCAAGAGAGGTGCAGAAAGAAGCAAGAGGGGTACAGAAAGTAGCAAGTGAGGTGCAGAAAGAGGCAATAGATCTAGGGACAAAAGCAACAGAGGTGCTAAAAGAGGCAAGTGAGGGTCAGAAATAAGCAAGAGAGGTGCAGAAAGAGGCAATCAAAGTGCAGAAAGAAGCAACAGAGGTGCAGAAAGAGGCAAGAGGGATGCAGAAAGAGGACAGAGGGGTGCAGAAAGAAGCAAAGGAGGTGCTCAAAGAGGCAAGAGGGATGCAGAAAAGAGGCTAGAGCAGTGGTAAAAGAGCCAAGAGGAGTGCAGAAAGCGGCAACAGAGGTGCAGAAAGAAGGAAGAGAAGTGAAGAAAGAAGCAACAGAGATGCTGAAAGAGGCACGAAGGGTGCAAAAAGAGGCAAGAGAAGTGCAGAAAGAAGCAACAGAGATACAGAAAGAGGCAAGAGAGGTGCAGAAAGAGGGGAGAGAGTTGTACAGAGGGAAGAGGGGTAAAGAAAGAGGTAGGAGGGGTGCAGAAAGGAGCAACAGAGGTGCCAAAAGAGGCAAGAGAGTTGCAGAAAGATGCAAGTGAATTGCAGAAAGAGGTAACAGAGGTGCAGAAAGACACAAGAGAGGTGCATAAATAAGAAAGAGAAGTGCAGAAAGAGGCAAGTTAATTGCTGAAAGAAGCAACAGCGGTTTAGAAAGAACCAAGAGAAATGCAAAAGAGGCAAGTGAGGTGCAGAAAGAACCAAGAGAAGTGAAGAAAGAGCAGAGTTGCAAAAAGATGCATGAGGGTACATAAAAAGGTAGGATAGGTGCACAAAGTGGCAAGAGAGGTACAGAAATAGGCAGGAGGGTGCAGAAAGAAGGAAAAGAACTGCAGAAAGATGCAAGAGAATTGCTGAAAGATGCAACAGAGATGTAGCAAGAAGCAAGATAAAGTGCAGAAAGAAGCAAGAGCAGTGCATAAAGGATCAACAGAGGTCCAGAAAGAGGCAAGGTACTTGCACAAAGAGGGAAGAGGGGTGCACAAAAAGGCAAGAGAGGTACTCAAAGAGGCAGTAGGGGTGCAGAAAGAGGCAACAGAGGTACAGAAAGAAGCAAGAGAGGTGCAGAAACAGTCAGGAGAGGTACAAAAAGTGGGAATATGGGTACAGGTAGAGGCAAGCAGGTGCAGAAAGAGAAAAGAAGGGTGCAGAAAGAGGCAAGCGATCTGCAGAAAAAAAGCAACAGAGGTGCTGAAAGAGGCAACTGAGGTGCAGAAAGAAGTAAGAGAGGTACAGAAAGAGGCAATAGAAGTTCAGAAAAAAGCAACACAGGTGCATAAAGAGGTAAAAGTGGCGCAGAATGAGGCAAGAAAAGTGCATAAAGAGGCAACAGAGGTGCATAAAGAGGCAATATGGGTGCAGAAAGAGGAGAGACAATTGCAGAAAGAAGCAAAAGAGGTGCTGAAAGAGGCAAGAGATCTGCGGAAAAAAGCAACAGAGGTGCTGAAAGAGGCAAGTGAGGTTCAGAAAGAAGCAAGAGAGGTGCATAAAGAGGCAATAGCAGTGCAGAAAGAAGCAATAGAGGTGCAGAAAGAAGTAAGAGGGGTGCAGAAAGAGGAGAGAGAAGTGCATAAAGATGCAACAGAGGTACGGAAAGACGTAAGAGAAGTGCAGAAACAAGCAAGAGAAGTGCAGAAAGAGGCAAGAGAATTGCTGAAAGAAGCTACAGAGGTGCCAAAAGAGGCAAGAGAGTTGCAGAAAGATGCGAGTGAATTGCAGAAAGAGGTAACAGAGGGGCAGAAAGACACAAGAGAGGTGCAGAAAAAAGCAAGAGAAGTGCAGAAAGAGGTAAGAGAATTGCTGAAAGAAGCAACAGAGGTTTAGAAAGAACCAAGAGAAGTGCAAAAAGAGGCCTGAGGGTACAGAAAAAGGTAGGATCGGTGCACAAAGAGGCAAGAGAGGTAGAGAAATAGGCAGGAGGGTGCAGGAAGAAGGAAGATAACTGCAGAAAGATGCAAGAGAATTGCTGAAAGAAGCAACAAAGGTGTAGCAAGAGGCAAGAGAAGTGCAGAACGAAGCAGGTAAGGTGCAGAAAGAAGCTAGAACAGTGCAGAAAGGACCAACAGAGGTGCAGAAAGAGGCAAGGTACTTGCACATAGAGGGAAGAGGGGTTCACAAAGAGGCAAGAGAGGTACTCAAAGAGGCAGTAGGGGTGCAGAAAGAGGCAACAGAGGTACAGAAAGAAGCAAGAGAGGTACAGAAACAGTCAGGAGAGGTACAAAAAGTGAGGTGCAGAAAGAAGCAAGAGCAGTGCAGAAAGAAGCAACAGAGGTGGGAAAAGAGGCCTGGGGTGCAGGAAGAGATAGGAGAGGTACACAAAGGGGCAAGAGAGGTACAGAAATAGGCTGAAGGGGCACAGAAGAAGGACGAGAACTGCAGAAAGAGGCAAGAGAATTGCTGAAAGAAGCATCAGAGGTATAGAAATAAGCAAGAAAAGTGCAGAAAGAGGCTGTTAAGGTGCAGAAAGAAACAACAGAGGTGTAGAAAGAGGCAAGAGAGTTGCACAAAGAGGGAAGGGGGTGCACAAAGAGGCAAGGGAGGTACAAAAAGAGGCAGTAGGGGTGCAGAAAGAGGCATCAGAGGTGCAGATAGAGGCAAGAGAGGTGCAGGAAGAGAAAGGTGGGGTGCAAAAAGAGGCAAGAGATCTGCAGAATAAAGCAACAGAGATGCTGAAAGAGACAAGTGAGATGCAGAAAGAAGCAATAGAAGTTCAGAAAGAGGAAATAGAAGTGCAGAAAGAAGCAACAGAGGTGTGCAGAAAGAGGCAACAGGGGTGCAGAAAGAGACTAGAAAAGAACAGAAAAGGGCAACAAAGAGGCAAGAGAGGTGTGGAAACAGGCAGGAAAAGTACAGAAAGAGGGAACAAAGGTGCAGAAAGACGCAAGACTGGTGCAGAAAGAGAAAAGAGGGGTGTAAAAAGAGGCAAGAGATCTGCAGAAAAAAGCAACAGATGTGCTGAAAGAGGCAAGTGAGGAGCAGAAAGAGGCAAGAGATCTGCAGAATAAAGCAAAAGAGGTGCTGAAATAGGCATGTGAGGTACAGAAAGAAGCAAGAGGGGTGCAGAAAGAAGGACAAGATGTGCAGAGAGAAGTAACAGAGGTGCTGAAAGTGGTGCAAAGGGTCCAAAAGAGCAAGAGAAGTGTAGAAAGAGGCAAAAGAGTACAGAAAGTGGCAAGAGAGGTACAGAAGTAGGGAAAAGGGGTGCAGAAAGAGCCAAGAGAGGTGCAGAAAGAGAAAAGAGGGGTGCAGAAAGAGGCAAGAGAACTGCAGAAAACAGCAACAGAGGTGCTGAAACAGGCAAATGAGGTACAGAAAGAGGCAAGAGATCAGCAGAAAAAAGAAACAGAGGTGCTGCAAGAGGCAAGTCAGCTGCAGAAAGAAGCAAGAGAGGTACACAAAGATGCATCAGAGGTGCATAAAGAGGCAAGAGTGGTACAGAAAGAGGAGAGACAAGTGTAGAAAGTAGCAAAAGAGGTTCTCAAAGAGGCAAGAGGGATGCCAAATGAGGCAAGAGCAGTGCAGAAAAAAACAAGAAAAGTGCAGAAAGAAGCAACTGACATGCTGAAAGAGGTGCGAAGTGTTTAGAAAGAGGCAAGATAATTGCAGAAAGAAGCAAAAGAGGAACGAAAAAAGGCAAGAGTGGTGCAGAAAGAAAGAAGAGAGGTGTAGAAAGAAGCAAGAGAGTTGCACAAAGAAGGAAGACAGGTGCAGAAAGAGGCAAGAGTGGTGCAGAAACATACAGGAGAAGTGCAGAAAGAGACATGAGAATTGCTGAAAGAAGCAACAGAGGTGTAGAAAGAAGCAAGAAAAGTGCCGAAAAAAGGCAAGTGAGATGCAGAAAAATGCAAGAAAGGTACAGGAAGAGGGAAGACAAGTACAGAAAGAGACAACAAGGGTGCAGAAAGAAGCAAGACAGATGTAAAAAGAAGCATGGAAAGTGAACAATGAAGCAACAAGGGTAAAAAAAGAGGCAAGAGAAGTGCAAAAAGAAGCAACAGGTATAGAAGGAGGCAAGAGAGTTGCAGAAAGAGTTAAGACATTTGCAGAAACAGGCCAAATAGGTACAAAAAGATACCACAGGGGTGCAGAAAGAAGCAAGACAAGTGCAGAAAGTAGCATGGAAATTGCAAAATAAAGCAACAGGGGTGAAGAAAGAGGCAAGAGAAGCGCAGAAAGAAGCAAATGAGGTGCATAAACAGGCACAAGGGGTGCAGAAAGAGACAAGAGAGCAAGAGAGGTGCAGAAACAGGCAAGAGAAGTGCAGAAAGAGACAAGCGAATTGCTGAATGAAGCAACAGAGGTGTAGAAAGAAGCAAGTGCAGAAAACGGCACATAAGATGCAGAAACAGGCAAGAAAGGTACAGAAAGTGGGAAGACGAGTGCATAAAGAGACAACAGGGGTGCAGAAATAAGCAAGACAGGTACAGAAAGAAGCATGGAAAATGCAGAATGAAGCTACAGGGGTGCAGAAAGAGGCAAGAGAAGTGCAGAACCAGGCAAAAGAGATATAGAAGGAGGGCATACAGGTGCAGACAGAGGCAAGCGAGGTGCAGAAACAGGTAGAAGGGGTGTAGGAAGAGGCAAGAAGGGGGCAGAAAGAGGCAACAGACTTGCAGAACCAGGCAAAAGAGGTACAGAAGGAGGGCATACAGGTGTAGAAAGAGGCAAGAGGGGGGCATAAAGAAGCAAGAGCAGTGCGAAAGAACCAACAGAGGTGAAAAAAGAGGCAAGTGGGGTACAGAAGGAGGCAAGAAAATTTCAGAAAGAGGCAGGAGAATTGGAGGAACACCCAAAAGGGGTTCTAAAAGAGGAAACAGGTGGGTAGACTGAGGCAAGAGAGGTGCAGAAAGAGGGAAGAGGGGTGCAGAAAAAGACAAGAGGGATGCAGACATTTGGAACAGAGGTTCAGTAAGAAGCCAGAGCAGTGCAGAAATAGCCAATAGAGGTGCAGAAAGCGGCAAGAGGGGTACAGAAAGAGGCAAGTGAAGTACAGAATGAAGCAAAGGAGGTGCAGAAAGAACCAACAGAGGTGGAAAAAGAGGTATGAGGGGTGCAGAAAGAGGAAGGTGAGGTGCACAAAGAGGCAAGAGGGTTACAGAAAGAGGCAAGAGGGTGCAGAAAGAGGAAGAGAACTGCAGAAAGAGGCAACATGGGTGCTGAAAGAGGCACGAAGGGTGCGGAAAGAGACAAAACAGGTAAAGAAAGAAGGAACAGAGGTACAGAAAGAGGCAAGAGTGGTGCAGAAATAGGAAAGGGAGGTGTATAAAGAGGCAAGAGCGTTGCACAAAGAGAGAGAAGGGGTGCAGAAACAGGCAAAAGGGGTGCAGAAAGAAGCAAGTGAGGTGCAGAAAGAGGCAGGAGAGATACAGAAAGAGGCAACTGACATGCAGAAAGAAGCAAGAGAAGTCCAGAAAGACACAACAGAAGTGCAGAAAGAGGGAAGAGGGGTGAAGAGAGAGGTAAGTGGGGTACAGAAAGAAGCAAGACACTGCAGAAAGAAACAAAAGATGTGCAGAAAGAAGGTACAGAGGTGCAGAATGAGGCAAAAAGGGTGCAGAAAGATGTAAGAGGGGTACAGGAAAAGGCAAGAGAGGTACAGAAAGAGGGAATGTGGGTGCAGAAAGAGGCAAGAGGGGTACAGAAAGAAGCAAATGAGGTGCAGAAAGAGGCAACTGATGTGAAGAAATAGGGAAGAGAGGTGCAGAAAGTAAAAGCGATTTGCAGAAAGAGGCAAGAGAAATGCAGAAGGAAGCAAGAGTGGCTTGCACAACATTAGTAGCAATTTAACACCCATATTTAGCAATAAGTAATAGGTGACAAATCTAGGTTTGCAAAGGGCCATCCACCACGCTGTAACACTTGTCACTGCATTTTTGGTAACGTTTGAGGTAAGACTTTTTTTTGCTCAAATCTGCAGATTAGGGAGCAGATGTTGAAATATGTGGCTAATTCAAAACTGTGCGGAAGTCGGTGCAACCAGACAGTTGCATAATTCTAGTGGCCCTGCTCATATCTCTGACTAGGTCCACAAGTGCTCCTCAGTGATTCCTTCTTTTTTTTGTCTCACTGAGTTCATAGTTGAGCTTCTATGGAAGTGAGGAAGACTGAATCTGCTACCACTCCACAACACAGAATACCATACCAAATAATTACTCTCCATAACACATAATCCTACTCTACATAATTCCTATACACTAAATACTACACAATTTTTATACACATAATTTCACTGCACAACATACCATATATTTCCACTACACACAACATACATCCACTCTACTCCAAAAAACATTAGTAAAAACCATTTATATTTACAACTCCAATAGCTCTAATTCTCACAAATGTGAAACCTATTACATTGCAAACACTTCTTTAACTAGTAGTCGCGTTTGCAGAGTGGTGGAGAAAGGGTGCTGTGCCTCTGACCAGCCCTCGGGAATTCAGCTGCGTAGGACTTACCAGGAGGGCTTCTTGGCCGCTAAAGTCCCTCAATAGTAAATTGGACTTCGCCACCATCCCATAGTCTGCCAGGAGGTGTGTTTGCAGAGTGGTGGAGAAAGGGGGGCATGGTTTCCGAAGATGTCTTAGCAATCCCACTTTGTGGGACTTACTGGAGGTACTAAGAGGGTTAGTTAGCCCCAAAGGACTTCCTTCGGGGCCAACTACCCTCCTATTACCTCAAGTAATTCCTACACAGCAGTTCTCATAGCAGGCCATGCCCCCTTTGTCCACCACTCTGCAAACGCGCTCCCTGGCATGCTCTTGGATGGGGATTGAAGTCCCCTTTCCCGGCTGGGGGTCCTTTAGGGGCCAACTAGCCTACCTCTTACCTCCAGTAAGCCCCACACAGTGGGATTGTTGAGAGGTGGAGAAAGGCTATGCCCCCTTTCCCCACCACTCTGCAATTGCACCTCCTGGTGCATTCTAAGTTGGGGTATTATGTCCCCTTCATTCCTGAGGGTCCCTCGGGCCAACTAGCCCACCTGTTACCTCCAGTAAGCCCCATACTGCTGGATTGCTGAGAGTTGTCTGAAGCCACGCCCCCTTTTTACACCACTCTACAAATGCACCTCCTGAGCTCATCCCCTGAGCCCTGCTGCTCGGGGGATGAGCTCCCCCTGCCCAAAAGCAATTCTGCTTTGCTTTTTGGAAGTGAGAGCAGGCCTGTAATCAATGAAGACTGTGACACATATATTTATGTCTGTTTCCAATAAAATGCTTTATTAACAATATTGTTGATGAACAGTGCAACGCAAATACATATAATGAGTGCTGTTCAATAAAAAGATCATTGCCACTGACGGTATATTGACAAGATATAAAATGTGGCTGTTGGAATAATAAGGTGATCCCTTGACAACGCCCGTAGGCATGCTTTCTACACACAAATATGGTGACCCATTGACAAAGCCAATAGACCTGCAATATAAATAATTACACCCTCTTTATTGTTTGATGTTACATCTGGTATCGGTGGTGGGCATTGTGATTAAGCGGTTCACGAACAACTAGGGATGAAATGTGATATGAGAGTGTCACCATAGGTACTTCATTGTACCTGTATGTATATTTTTGTAATTGATTGCGTAAGATATAGTAGTGTGTGTGAACTGATGGGACAATAATTTTTTGAGTGATGTTGCATGTCAGTGTATTGTGATTACCAGCCCACACCCCTTCCCCTGAGTAAGTCTTGAACTGCTCTGCTTCGCTACCCTGAGAGGGTTAGGTGCTACAATAGGGCACTTTGTTCCTAGTAAAAAGACAATTGCAGACTTAATACTTGCACAGGACTCACATCCTTTGCAACTAATAACCCAATTTCTTATAGAATAGATAGATAGATAGATAGATAGATAGATAGATAGATAGATAGATAGATAGATAGATAGATAGATAGATAGATAGATAGATAATAGATAGATAGATAGATAGATAGACAGATAGATAGATAGATAGATAGATAGATAGATAGATAGATAGATAGATAGATAGATAGATAGATAGATAGATAGATAGATAGATAGATAGATAGATAGATAGATAGATAGATAGATAGATAGATAGATAGATAGATAGATAGATAGATAGATAGATAGATAGATAGATAGATAGATAGATAGATAGATAGATAGATATAGGGAAGGAGAGTTATTTGGCAAGGTGCTTTAAAGAGACATTTATTCACGACAAGACTTCTCGTTATGAAACACTGAAATGCAATCACAAACCAAACGTTTAGGTCAAAGTCAAAATCAGGTCAATAGGCGCCACAGTAGTGAAAGTCAAGATTCTGCTTGACATTAACATTTTTAAATGTTACAGCATTTGTATCAGCTCTCTATAACTGATTGCACATATCTCTGTGTTGACTCTAGGTCACTCTGAAGACACTTAATCATGATTCATGTTTACAAGTGTTAAAGCTAAACTTTCACTCAAGGCTGTTGAATGTCTAGTGTCAAACCAGATGCTTCGTACTCCTGCTAACAGTTCTGCATGTTTGAAAATAGAAAACCAATTATAACAAGTACTGGGAAGCCAATAGATACACTTTTTTTTAGTGCAGGGTGTGTGGGGGGTGTTATATGCATTTGAGAGTTAATGAATGGAGCTAAGTGAGTGGGTGAATGTGATCAATGAAACACAAGATGAATGTGCACCCATGGGGCATCATAAAGTGAAAATTATATTCCTCCAATCTTCCCCCCATTATCTACAGGCCCCCCAAATTCAAGAGATTTGACTCCAAATTTTTATATGGGGCCCAGATCTGCGGTTCACTTCTGTATAGGTCAACAGGGATTTTATCAAGTCCTGGGGCTTTCCTGGGATTCTGCGCCAATATGGCTAGGGTTGTTTTCTTCAAGCGTGAATTCCTCGCAATCGTCCCCCCATTATCTACAGGGACTATTGATGCACCTATAACTCTGTCAATTACTAATGTGGTTCCCTGATAGAGACCTCCAAAGTCTGTAACCCATTCCTCTAGGGGAATGTGGCTTTTATGCCTCGCATCATTTGATCGCTCATTTTTGGATATCAGCTGCCAGAAACATTATCCATCTTTAGCCCTTGTCGCAGCCAATAGAACAGCATTTAATTTAAAAAAAATTAAGATTTCGACATTCATTATTCCCATTACTGCTCTTGCAATTACATTTAAGCTTATAATCACAAATTCCATACTGGGAAATTTTTAACATTGTGATATTTGACACATGATTTGGTAAAGTAATTTTTAGATTTTCCCATAAATGGTAAATCCATTTTAAATATTAAAACTATGTGTGACATTGAAGCACTTGTCCACATAGACAGCACACTACATGGTGTCTGTGTGTGTGCACGCACGTGTGTGTGCATGTGTGTGTGTGTGCGTGTGTGTGTGTGTGTACGTGCGTGGGTGTGTGTGTGTGGGTGTGACTGGATGAATATTGTCTTTGCTTTGAGCAGTTTTTTCCATATCAAGTGTGGTTACCACTGAAGTGTGGCTATGATGAAAAGGGATGCATCACTTAGCCGTCTAAGGGATGAGGAAGTGTGAGAGGCAGATGCATATTTTTAAAATATATGTTATGCTAGCTGGGTTGATTAACTCTACACATCCTTTTATTGAGTTCGTAATTTAACTTTCATATTCTTCATCCAATTTCCTACACTGGCTGCAGCAGCAGACCATCCACTCTGTGATCTTATGGATTTGCAAGATATAATTGGCATCAATAAAGAGAGAAGAGGTATCAGAGATCTGTCCAGAAGACTGTGGTACAAGCCTCATTTATATGATTGCCATTACGAAATGTCAAGTGAACAGATTTGCCAAGAAGGCTGCAGTTTTGTTATTCTTCTTCCCATTGTAGGATGCCAATGCTCAGAGTATGTGACTATTTGGAACACTCATGGAGGACTGTGTAAGAGTCGTCCTTTGACAGACATTTGCAACAGATCTGCTTAGTCTCAACAGGCCTGCCTGGTTAGTATTGAGTGGGTATTTTGGTGCATTCAGGTAACCTGTAGCTGTGCCATTCAGTTGGCTCCAAAGTTCCACAATACTTTTAATTCAATATATGCCTGCACAATAGACGATGAGGGAGTGGGTAATGAACTGATATATTATATGATAAAGTGACAAGGACTAGATTAACCAACCTCCATCTTCTAGAAGGTAGGGTAAACAGAGTAAACTATGTCTGGTATTCAGTTGCTCTTGTATTTACATATCTTGATAGAAGGATAATTGTTCTGGGTTGTAACAGAGGGTAAATGGTTAATGTTATTAACTTGGAAGCAACCATGATTTAACCTCTTTCCTCAGTTTGAATTCAAGAGCTTTATGGCTAGTATGGAGAAATGGGGGCCTGCAATGAACTTACTTTTGTAAGGTGGTATGGCGATCTATAGCCTGGAGTACAGTTACTTATTTTGTTTGTATTGTTTGAATGCAATTTATAGGTATAGTTGTCCTTTTCCTTGTGACGCTCTGTGGATGTTGAAAATTGGTTTGAACTTTCAGCATCCACCATGTGCCTGACAGGTATCCAGTGAAGTGTTTGCAGGACTGGTCTAATTTGTTCTGTGGGGTCAAGGGGGAGGAGAAATGTGGCTACTGCATTTGGATTGCTTAAATTGTGCATTATGAAGAAGTAAAAACAAGGTTTCGGCTATTGGCGTAGTCAAGACTGAAATAACAAGAGGGAGGAACACTTATAATTTTTGTTGGTAACTGGAGTAAGGGAAGATGATTTGTAGCATTTTAATTGTGAAATTGATGTTCCTTGCAAACTCGTTGGGATGTAATACCAGAGACAAATCTGAGTCCATGGTTACTCCTAGGTTTCTCACGTCTCTTAACATAGATGGTAGGAGATCAATTTCCTTGGATCAAACATCTGTAGACTGGTGTTTGTACCATTTGTCCACAGGTCATAAACTTGATTGTTAAGGTGTTGAGTTTTAGTTGATTAATCATCAGCCATGCATTTAAGGTACAAAGACAATTGGCAAGTCTTGTCTTGTAGGAGTCTTCTAAGCCATTTATTTTTATTATGAATTGCATATCATCTTCATAGTTGTAACATGCATAGTTTAATTACCTGATCAGGTTCAGTAAGGGATTTAGATGGATCTTAAACAGGAGAGGAGAGCCAAGTTATCCCCTAAGAGATGTCACAATTTTAGTTAAGAGGGGCTGGTAAGAAAGGTAGTAAAAAATCCAAGTTCTGGCTGTTTCTTAAGTACGAAACTATACATTTTAGGGGATTTTTTCATATTACAACATGATGGAGTCTATGTATGTGCATCTTTTGGAGGACATTTGTCAACAATGCAACTAATAAATCCAGAAACAGTAAAACAGCCTCTCTGTTCTTGTCCTCTATGAGTTTTGTGTACCCATTAATGGATGTGGGGGGTTACTCTGTGCCTCTATCTGGTCTGAATCCAAATTGTTGGTCTGATAGCAAGTTATTTACCTAAGAAAATTGGACAGTTGAATAACAAATGCTGTTTTGAATAGATTACGTAAGAACAGACATTGGGAATTGTCCCCTAGCTTGCTGGATTGTTTGGGTCTAGAATCTTCTTTTTAGGGAGAGGTTTAATGCAAGAGGATTGTCAGGCTGGTGGGAGGCATCCTAGTTCCACTCACTTATTTAGTGAGTTCCTAGCTAATCCCCCTGAACAGATTTTGCTAAGGATATTTTCAGAGATTTTGGGCCGGGCTGGGTCTGAAGGTCACCTTGATGATGAACTTGTATTGTTAGTATCATTTAACTGCTTTTCAGAGAAGGCATTGAAGACGGTGATGAATGAAAGATTGATGTTATTGATCATAATGATGGTGCTCTAATGTGTAAGAGGAGGGTTAGCTGTTTGTCTTTAAGGTATTTTATCAATCTTTGACATAGGTTTTATTGAGATTTTGTCACAGAAGCTTGCGCTTGCAGCTTCTCTGGATTACAGAATTATGCCTAAATTTTCTAGAGTTCCTTTAATGGGAAGTCAGATTATTTTATGGATGTGGAGCAGTGTTGTCTTTTTGTTGTATTTAATGGCCGATATGTTGGCTTTGGTATAGCAATGCAGAATGTTTGCATTTTTCATCTTGATATCCTACACTTACACTGTAGGATGTTTATTTGCCTTTATTTTTCTACAGTTTAAAAAGCTTTGGGACATATTACCAAGAAGCAGCGATATTTATCGCTAAATAGGCTTAGCGACAATTTTTTTATCGCTGCCTATCGCTGGATATGTTAGCGGAGAAAACATGCTATTAGCAACGTTTTTCTCCATTGTGCTAAAATATCCAGCGATAGCGGCGAAATGCGTGAATATCGCTGGGAATACAGCGATATTCACGCATTTGCGACGAAATGCTCTTAGCCATGTTATCCACCTCCCATTGGATAGCATGGCTAAGAACTGGTCTGAGCAGGCGTTAGTTTTTGGGGATAGCGGGAATATTTCCATTGCTACGCCTGCCTTGCTAATAGGCGATAGCGACGTTAGCGACTGCTTTCAGTCGCTAACAGGTTGGGTACACCCACTTTGCATGTCATTAGTGATAAATATCGCTGACATGCAAAGCGGGCCCGAAACCGCTCACTATCGACTAAAAGCTGTCGCTAACATCAGTTAGCGACAGTTTGCTACTAGAGCGATTGAATTATCGCCGCATAGCGGCCGAAAACGGCCGCTAAACCGGCGCTAATTGCCTATTGCCACCCTTGGTAATATGCCCCTTATTTGATAGAAGTACATATGCATCAATAAACCAGTGATACAAAGAAACAATGTATATAAGTATTATAACAATATCAGACTGGAGTACAAAAAACAGAAGAGAAAGCTATTTAAATATTTTGGGAAGGATAATAAGGGGGGAGGGGAGAAAGGGGGTAAAGTTAAACGAATGAAGCATAGAACATGAGGCAAATAGCAAATGTAACTTTAGGGAATAAAAGAGGCAATCGCAAAACAACTTAATGTAACTACTTAATGTAACTACTAAAAAACAGTAAACTTAAAATGATAGAAATCAAAAGAAACAGAGAATACATTCAAGGAGGTTTAAAATTCTCAACATTTTATCGAGAGTTAAATGTCAACACCAAGCTATCTAAATAAACAGTTAAAGGTAACCAGAAAAGATCTCTATTCAACTTGGGTGTACAAGTGGAGGCAAAGGCAACATCAAGACGATGAAAGTGGCATATGGTGTTCCATCAATGTTGGGTAGAAAGGTGTTTGAGTGTTTTTCCGTTGAGTGTAATATGTTGGAAGGATAAAGCAAGCATAAGATCAAAAAGACCTTTAGTGTCAGGTAAAAGATCTAAAGAATCAGACAAACTCCAGTAAAAAGAAGAGGGATAGAATAAGGGATGGAAATGTCAAATATACGAGAAATATAAGACCAAACTTTCTCCCAAAAGGTGGAAACTAAAGGACAAAGAAAAAGAAGGTGCTTAAGATCAGCATCAGAGGAACCACAAGACCAACAATTAGTATCATTGGATAAAGAAAAACGAGCTAAAGTGATAGGGGTAAGATAAAGTCTGTTATATAGAAAAAACATTGATTGAGTGAGAGAGGCGGAACGCGGAATTTTAAGAGAACGAGACCAAAGCTGATCCCAAACATGAATATTCCATTCACATCCCAGATCGGATTCCCATAAGAGTTCCAATTTAGTCTTAGCACGCTCTAGATCAGGAGATGAAAAATACTTATAGATAAGAGAAGTCTTGAGGAGTAAAATAATAATATGCAGTAGAGAAGTTGGGGGAACAGGAGGAGAGAGGGACGGAAGAGAGTAAAAAGTGTCCAGTGTTGTTGACATTAAAAGAGAAAATTTCGGCAAAAAGGAGCGAGGACAGTGAAATGTAGATTGAAGTTGGGGAAAATAAGAAGGAGATGTATCATCAAAGATGTGTTTAACCAAACGTATACCCTGCTGATGCCATGTCATCCAAAAAATTGATCTATTATTTATAGTGGTAAGAGAATTAAACCAAAGAGACGACTCCAGAAAGGTTTCTCTGGACAAAGGTTTCGGAAACATAATCGGCTTTAATAAAGAACACGTGTGTCTGAACAAGGGGGAAGAAGTGTACGTGGATTTTGCAGAAAAGGAAATTACTTCCTTAAAAGAAAAGTGCAACAAAAGATTATGGGCTAGATGTAGGTAACTTGGAATTACCGATTCCTAAATACCGAATTTTACCGATTCAGTATTTAGGCATCGGTATAGACGGAGGGCAATTCTCTAAAGTAACTTGATTGGGGTATTTCTTGTGGCTTCTGTGCAATCATGCATCAAAGTTTTTCTGATTACTGTCTATGTCTGCACAACTGTTTTAAAACTTATTGTATAATCAGGACACAATCTTTTAAATGATGTATTTTAAATGTATGTTTGTGCTTTTATGAGTATAACCCTCGAATAAAGCTTTTTGACGATGACGATGACGAATCGGTATTTCATATGTAGGTAATGATTCGGTAAAAAAAACGAATAGTTAACATTCCTTATTACTGAATCGGTAATACCTAACAATTCATTCCTTTGGGCCTGGAGGCCCATAGGAATGAATGTGAGGACATTCGGTATTACCGATTCGGTATTACCAAATCGGTAATACCGGCAGGTATTTCAAGGGTGCCAGGGTGTCCAAAGAACACCCTGTTGCACCCCTGAAATGTGCGTGTGTGCACATGTGGCACACATGCATGCCCTAAGGGCATGGATGTGTGCCACATGGCACATTTCAAAAAGCAAAAAAGGGCTTCTTGAAAAGAAATCGCTATTTCCCACCAACTTGGAGTTGGTGGTAAATAGCGATTCCTTAAGGCTGAGGTGCACTGTTTTAAGTGCTACCTACATTGCATTTAAGGAATTGGTATTACTGATTCCTTAACTGCAAGGCCATAAGGAATCGGTATTAAGAATCAGTATTTACCGATTCCTTAATACCGAATCCCCCCTACATCTCAAATGCCCAAATACCGGTCAGTAATGTTGCAATTTACTGAATTTTGGCGTTACCGACCGGTAATTAGCCACCTACATCTAGCCCTATGTTCGATGGATAGCCGAAGGGGAGTGAAAGGGGAGAATTCAGAGCTGAGCCATTTGGAAGCTTGGCGAAGGGTAAATGATTTATGATAAAGATGGAAATCAGGGAAGTTAACACCCCCATTAGACTTTTGCTTTACGTAAGGCAGATAAGGATATTCTAGCTCTTTTCCCCTTCCAGAGAAATTTGAATAGACAGGAAGCAATCTTTTTAAAGTAACAAACAGGGATATGAAAAGGAAGCATAGAAAGGGCATAAATTAAGATAGGGGTAATCATCATCTTAATTGAGTCCAGACGGCCCCACCAGGAGAGAAAAAGATGATTCCACGAAGAAAATAATTTGTCAATCCGAGAGAGAATCATAGACATATTTAATTTTACAGTAGAAGCAATGGATTTAGAAACCCACATACCCAAGTATTTGATTTTGGATCCACTCCACGCAAAGCCAGTGGAAGAAAACGAGTGTGGGAAGCAAGTGTTGGTAAGAGGGAGTATTTAATTTTATATCCAGAGACAAGGGAAAAGAAAGTGATTTCATGTAGTAGTGGGGGGATTGAAGTATCCGGACCGGAAATAAAAAGCAGAATATCTTCTGCATAAGCGGAAAGTTTCAACTGATGACCATCGTAAGAAAAACCGGAAATAGAGGTATTATTGCGAATGGAAGAAAGAAAAGGTTCAAGAGCAAGAACAAAAAGTAAAGGGGAAACAGGACAACCTTGGCGAACCCCACGTCGAAGAGGAAAGTAGGCGGAAGTAGAACCATTAATTAACACTGACGCTCTAGGACCTGAGTATAATAAATAAATAGGCGAGATTATGTTAGGGCCAAAGCCATGCCATTTGAGAGCCGCAAATAAAAAAGAACAATCCACTCTATTCAAAGGCCTTTTCGGCATCAATAGAAATATCCGCTAGAGAAGCGGAAAGAGAGGGAACTCGGTTTAGAACATTAAGAAATATGCGAGAATTATCCGAAGTCAGTCTGCCCTTAACAAAACCACATTGCTCTTTACCAACCAAGTGTGGCATAAGAGGGTCTAAACGAAGTGCAAGAATTTTGGCAGAAAGTTTATAATGTACATTAATCAAAGAGATATCGGACGATAATTCTTCAAGTCAAGTCAAGTCAGAATTTATATAGCGCACTACATACCCAGAGGGTCTCAAGGCGCTTGAGGAAGGGCGGGGGGGAGGTTTACTTATCGAATATCCAGGTTTTAAGCTGTTTTCTGAAGGCTAGGTGGTTTTGAGTAAGGCGGAGGTGGATGGGAAGGGAATTCCAGGTTTTGGCCGCTAGGTAGGAGAAGGACCTTCCCCCCATGGTGGCTTTGTGGATGCGCGGAACAGCGGCGAGGGCTTGGTTGGACGAGCCCAGCTGGCGGGTGGGGGTGTAAAAGGAAAGGCGCGTATTGAGACAATCAGGTCCAAGTTCGTATAAGGCTTTGTGTGCGTGGGTGAGGAGACGGAACGTTATCCTTTTGTTGACGGGGAGCCAGTGCAGGTCTTTTAGGTGACCAGAGATATGGTCTTTGCGAGGGATGTCTAGTATGAGTCTGGCTGAGGCATTTTGGATGCGTTGGAGTTTTTTCTGCAGTTTTGCGGTGGTACCGGCGTAAAGGGTGTTTCCGTAGTCAAGATGGCTTGTAACCAGTGCGTGGGTGACCGTTTTTCTTGTTTCGGTGGGGATCCAGCGAAATGTTTTTTTGAGCATGCGGAGGATGTTGAAGCATGATGATGAGACGGCGTTGACTTGTCTGGTCATCGAGAGTGAGGAGTCCAGGATGATGCCCAGGTTCCGTGCGTGGTCCGTCGGTGTGGGGGCTTTTCCTAGGGCCGTTGCCCACCAAGAGTCGTCCCAGGTGGAAGGGGATGCACCTAAGATGAGGACTTCCGTTTTGTCCGAGTTCAGTTTCAGACGGCTATGCTGCATCCACTCGGCTACTTCTTTCATCCCTTCATGTAGGTTTGTTTTGGCGGTGGTTGGGTCTTTGGTGAGTGAGAGGATCAGCTGAGTGTCATCAGCGTAGGAGATGATGTTGAGGTTGTGTTGACGTGCAATGGTTGCGAGGGGGCTCATGTAGACGTTGAAGAGGGTGGGGCTGAGTGATGATCCTTGCGGGACGCCGCAGATGACTTCGGTGGCCTCTGACTTGAAAGGGGGGAGGCGGACTCTCTGAGTTCTTCCAGCGAGGAACGAGATGATCCAGTCCAGTGCTTTTCCTTGAATTCCGATGTTTCTGAGGCGTTGTATCAGGGTGTTATGGCAGACTGTGTCGAAGGCTGCAGAGAGGTCAAGGAGGATGAGGGCGACTGTGTCTCCGTTGTCCAGTAGTGTTCGAATGTCGTCTGTTGCTGCGATGAGGGCGGTCTCGGTGCTGTGTTTGGCTCGGAAGCCAGACTGTGAGGAATCAAGTGATTTGTTTGTTTCGAGGAAGGCGGCGAGCGGATTGTTGATGGCTTTCTCAATGACTTTGGCAGGGAATGGGAGGAGCGAGATGGGGCGGTAGTTTTTGAGTTCAGTGGGGTCAGCTGTGGGTTTCTTCAGAAGGGCGCTGAGTTCGCCGTGTTTCCAGCTTTCTGGGAATGTGGCGGAGTTGAGGGAGCAGTTGATGACGTCTCGGAGATGGGGTGCAATAATGGAGTCTGCTTTGTTGAAGATGTGATGGGGGCATGGGTCTGTGGGGGATCCTGAGTGGATGGAGTTCATCAGGCGAATGGTGTCTTCTGTGGTGATTGGGTTCCAGTCTAGAACGTTGTTTGGAGGAGGTACATGTTCGGAGGTGAGTGGGGTGGACTGGTTTATGTGTTGGTTGTCAAAGCTGTTATGAATGTCGGCGATTTTGTCATGGAAGAATGAGGCAAGGGAGTCACAGAGGACTTGAGAGGGGGTGATGTCGTTTGAGCTGGCGGTGGGGTTGGTGAATTCTTTGATGATGTTGAAAAGTTCCTTGCTGTTATGGGCGTTGTTGTCTAGTCGGTCTTTGAGTGCTGATTTCTTGGCTGTTCGGATGAGTTGGTGGTGTTTGCGGGTGGCGTTTTTGAAGGCGGCTTGGGAGATAGTGTTTGGGTCTTTTTTCCAAGTTTTCTTAAGGGAACGACAGATCTTCTTGGATTTCTTAAGGTCGTCGTTGAACCAGGGGGCGTTCTTGCTTCCTTGCTTGATTTGATGTTTTTTCAGGGGTGCTAGTTTGTCGGCTGTTTGGGTTAACCATTGTGTGAGGTTGATGGTGGCTTGATTAGGGTTCGTTGAATAGGCAGGGGGTTTTTGAAGAAGCGATGTGGATATTTGGTCGATGGTGATTTTGTTCCAATTTCTTCGCAGAGTTGGTTGAGGGAGGTTGTGGATCGTGGTCTTATTGTAGGTGAAGTGGATGCAACTGTGGTCCGTCCAGTGGAGGGGTGTGGTATGAGTGAAGGAGATATGCTTGCTGGCAGTGAAGATAGGGTCGAGTGTGTGTCCTGCGTAGTGTGTGGGGGTGTTAACAAGTTGTTTGAGTCCGAGATTGGCGAGATTGTCCAGAAGGGTGGTGGTGTTATTGTCGTTGCTCTTTTCCAGATGGAAATTGAGGTCTCCCAGTAGAATGTATTCTTCCGAGGGGAGTGCGTGTGGGGTGATGAAGTCGGTGATGTCTTCGCTGAATTTTGTACGGGGTCCTGGTGGCCTGTAGAGGAGGGTGCCTCTGAGTGTGGTCTTGGGGTCGGTGTGGATCTGGAAGTGAAGGTGTTCGGCGATAGTGAGGTTGTCATCTGAGCTGGTTGAGACGCGGATGGTGTTCTTGTGGATGATGGCGATGCCTCCTCCTGTTTGAATGGTGCGGTCCTTACGGATGATCTTGTAGCCTTCCGGGATGGCTATGGAGATGTCTGGAGCTGAAGAGGCGTTCATCCAGGTTTCTGTTAGGAAGGCGATGTCTGGATCGGTGGTGTCGAGTAGATCCCAAAGGTCGATGGCGTGTTTGTGAACCGAGCGGGTGTTGAGAAGGATGCATTTAAGGTGGTTGGTGTTGGATCTCTGTTTGGTGTTTGTTGGTTTGGTGTGGGTCTTGACGCAGGTGAATTTGCAGGAGAGGCAGCTGACGGGTCAATGGGTGTGCCCTGGTGCTGTTTGGGCGCAGTTAGGGTATCAGCCGGGGTTAAGTGCTAAGAGGGTGGAGGCGTCGTATGTAATGCGGGAGGGATGGGTGGTGCGGGGACCAGGGGGTCTGGCGCTGGACGCGGTCCAGGCGCGGACGGGCGTAGACGGGCTTACCTTTGGCGCACCTTCGGCGCGGCCGCACCGCGTGGCCGCTGCGCGTTTAGACATCTGTCATTAATGGATAGTGGAGGGGGCGGAGCGTGGGAGGGGGAGCTGGGAGGCGGGAGCGTAGGGGAAGGGACGGGCTGCAGGAACAACAAAATGGACGGGGATACAACAACAGGACCGGGAAATGCGAGCTGGCGCTGGGACACGGGCACAATAACAGTTTAAAGTAAATGAAAGCAATGCACAGCGTTTCTAAATGCAATATTCTAATCAGGCTAAGCAATGCGTATAAATTACAGTTCACGTAGTCGAGCAAGCAGAGTAATGCTGAGCGCTACACAAACAGAGCGGGTGCAGATCAAATTAGTAAAATATCAATTATCAATTGTGGCAGTGGTGGGGGAGCAGCGCTACGATACCACAAGCAGCGCTATGTATCCAGGAGGGAGGGTGGAGCGACCTCTTCACACGGAGTCAGGCAGGTCACGGAGGTTCCTCAGCTGAGACGTTCCTGGTATCTCGTGGGTGGGAGGGGGAGCTGAGAGGCGGGAGCGTAGGGGGAGGGACGGGCTGCAGGAACAACAAAATGGACGGGGATACCACAACAGGACCGGGAAATGCGAGCTGGCGCTGGGACACGGGCACGATAACAGTTTAAAGTAAATGAAAGCAATGCACAGCGTTTCTAAATGCAATATTCTAATCAGGCTAAGCAATGCGTATAAATTACAGTTCACGTAGTCGAGCAAGCAGAGTAATGCTGAGCGCTACACAAACAGAGCGGGTGCAGATCCAATTAGTAAAATATCAATTATCAATTGTGGCAGTGGTGGGGGAGCAGCGCTACGATATCACAAGCAGCGCTATGTATCCAGGAGGGAGGGTGGAGCGACCGCTTCACACGGAGTCAGGCAGGTCACGGAGGTTCCTCAGCTGAGACGTTCCTGGTATCTCGTGGGTGGGAGGGGGAGCTGGGAGGCGGGAGCGTAGGGGGAGGGACGGGCTGCAGGAACAACAAAATGGACGGGGATACAACAACAGGACCGGGAAATGCGAGCTGGCGCTGGGACACGGGCACAATAACAGTTTAAAGTAAATGAAAGCAATGCACAGCGTTTCTAAATGCAATATTCTAATCAGGCTAAGCAATGCGTATAAATTACAGTTCACGTAGTCGAGCAAGCAGAGTAATGCTGAGCGCTACACAAACAGAGCGGGTGCAGATCCAATTAGTAAAATATCAATTATCAATTGTGGCAGTGGTGGGGGAGCAGCGCTACGATACCACAAGCAGCGCTATGTATCCAGGAGGGAGGGTGGAGCGACCGCTTCACACGGAGTCAGGCAGGTCACGGAGGTTCCTCAGCTGAGACGTTCCTGGTATCTCGTGGGTGGGAGGGGGAGCTGGGAGGCGGGAGCGTAGGGGGAGGGACGGGCTGCAGAAACAACAAAATGGACGGGGATACAACAACAGGACCGGGAAATGTGAGCTGGCGCTGGGACACGGGCACAATAACAGTTTAAAGTAAATGAAAGCAATGCACAGCGTTTCTAAATGCAATATTCTAATCAGGCTAAGCAATGCGTATAAATTACAGTTCACATAGTCGAGCAAGCAGAGTAATGCTGAGTGCTACACAAACAGAGCGGGTGCAGATCCAATTAGTAAAATATCAATTATCAATTGTGGCAGTGGTGGGGGAGCAGCGCTACCATACCACAAGCAGCGCTATGTATCCAGGAGGGAGGGTGGAGCGACCGCTTCACACGGAGTCAGGCAGGTCACGGAGGTTCCTCAGCTGAGACGTTCCTGGTATCTCGTGGGTGGGAGGGGGAGCTGGGAGGCGGGAGCGTAGGGGGAGGGACGGGCTGCAGGAACAACAAAATGGACGGGGATACAACAACAGGACTGGGAAATGCGAGCTGGCGCTGGGACACGGGCACAATAACAGTTTAAAGTAAATGAAAGCAATGCACAGCGTTTCTAAATGCAATATTCTAATCAGGCTAAGCAATGCGTATAAATTACAGTTCACGTAGTCGAGCAAGCAGAGTAATGCTGAGCGCTACACAAACAGAGCGGGTGCAGATCCAATTAGTAAAATATCAATTATCAATTGTGGCAGTGGTGGGGGAGCAGCGCTACGATACCACAAGCAGCGCTATGTATCCAGGAGGGAGGGTGGAGCGACCGCTTCACACGGAGTCAGGCAGGTCACGGAGGTTCCTCAGCTGAGACGTTCCTGGTATCTCGTGGGTGGGAGGGGGAGCTGGGAGGCGGGAGCGTAGGGGGAGGGGGGGGCTGCAGGAACAACAAAATGGACGGGGATACAACAACAGGACCGGGAAATGCGAGCTGGCGCTGGGACACGGGCACAATAACAGTTTAAAGTAAATGAAAGCAATGCACAGCATTTTGTAAATGCAATATTCTAATCAGGCTAAGCAATGCGTATAAATTACAGTTCACGTAGTCGAGCAAGCAGAGTAATGCTGAGCGCTACACAAACAGAGCGGGTGCAGATCCAATTAGTAAAATATCAATTATCAATTGTGGCAGTGGTGGGGGAGCAGCGCTACGATACCACAAGCAGCGCTATGTATCCAGGAGGGAGGGTGGAGCGACCGCTTCACACGGAGTCAGGCAGGTCACGGAGGTTCCTCAGCTGAGACGTTCCTGGTATCTCGTGGGTGGGAGGGGGAGCTGAGAGGCGGGAGCGTAGGGGGAGGGACGGGCTGCAGGAACAACAAAATGGACGGGGATACCACAACAGGACCGGGAAATGCGAGCTGGCGCTGGGACACGGGCACGATAACAGTTTAAAGTAAATGAAAGCAATGCACAGCGTTTCTAAATGCAATATTCTAATCAGGCTAAGCAATGCGTATAAATTACAGTTCACGTAGTCGAGCAAGCAGAGTAATGCTGAGCGCTACACAAACAGAGCGGGTGCAGATCCAATTAGTAAAATATCAATTATCAATTGTGGCAGTGGTGGGGGAGCAGCGCTACGATATCACAAGCAGCGCTATGTATCCAGGAGGGAGGGTGGAGCGACCGCTTCACACGGAGTCAGGCAGGTCACGGAGGTTCCTCAGCTGAGACGTTCCTGGTATCTCGTGGGTGGGAGGGGGAGCTGGGAGGCGGGAGCGTAGGGGGAGGGACGGGCTGCAGGAACAACAAAATGGACGGGGATACAACAACAGGACCGGGAAGTGCGAGCTGGCGCTGGGACACGGGCACAATAACAGTTTAAAGTAAATGAAAGCAATGCACAGCGTTTCTAAATGCAATATTCTAATCAGGCTAAGCAATGCGTATAAATTACAGTTCACGTAGTCGAGCAAGCAGAGTAATGCTGAGCGCTACACAAACAGAGCGGGTGCAGATCCAATTAGTAAAATATCAATTATCAATTGTGGCAGTGGTGGGGGAGCAGCGCTACGATACCACAAGCAGCGCTATGTATCCAGGAGGGAGGGTGGAGCGACCGCTTCACACGGAGTCAGGCAGGTCACGGAGGTTTCTCAGCTGAGACGTTCCTGGTATCTCGTGGGTGGGAGGGGGAGCTGGGAGGCGGGAGCGTAGGGGGAGGGACGGGCTGCAGGAACAACAAAATGGACGGGGATACAACAACAGGACCGGGAAATGTGAGCTGGCGCTGGGACACGGGCACAATAACAGTTTAAAGTAAATGAAAGCAATGCACAGCGTTTCTAAATGCAATATTCTAATCAGGCTAAGCAATGCGTATAAATTACAGTTCACATAGTCGAGCAAGCAGAGTAATGCTGAGCGCTACACAAACAGAGCGGGTGCAGATCCAATTAGTAAAATATCAATTATCAATTGTGGCAGTGGTGGGGGAGCAGCGCTACGATACCACAAGCAGCGCTATGTATCCAGGAGGGAGGGTGGAGCGACCGCTTCACACGGAGTCAGGCAGGTCACGGAGGTTCCTCAGCTGAGACGTTCCTGGTATCTCGTGGGTGGGAGGGGGAGCTGGGAGGCGGGAGCGTAGGGGGAGGGACGGGCTGCAGGAACAACAAAATGGACGGGGATACAACAACAGGACCGGGAAATGCGAGCTGGCGCTGGGACACGGGCACAATAACAGTTTAAAGTAAATGAAAGCAATGCACAGCGTTTCTAAATGCAATATTCTAATCAGGCTAAGCAATGCGTATAAATTACAGTTCACGTAGTCGAGCAAGCAGAGTAATGCTGAGCGCTACACAAACAGAGCGGGTGCAGATCCAATTAGTAAAATATCAATTATCAATTGTGGCAGTGGTGGGGGAGCAGCGCTACGATACCACAAGCAGCGCTATGTATCCAGGAGGGAGGGTGGAGCGACCGCTTCACACGGAGTCAGGCAGGTCACGGAGGTTCCTCAGCTGAGACGTTCCTGGTATCTCGTGGGTGGGAGGGGGAGCTGGGAGGCGGGAGCGTAGGGGGAGGGACGGGCTGCAGGAACAACAAAATGGACGGGGATACAACAACAGGACCGGGAAATGCGAGCTGGCGCTGGGACACGGGCACAATAACAGTTTAAAGTAAATGAAAGCAATGCACAGCATTTTGTAAATGCAATATTCTAATCAGGCTAAGCAATGCGTATAAATTACAGTTCACGTAGTCGAGCAAGCAGAGTAATGCTGAGCGCTACACAAACAGAGCGGGTGCAGATCCAATTAGTAAAATATCAATTATCAATTGTGGCAGTGGTGGGGGAGCAGCGCTACGATACCACAAGCAGCGCTATGTATCCAGGAGGGAGGGTGGAGCGACCGCTTCACACGGAGTCAGGCAGGTCACCTTACATTCTTCAGTACATGGGATCCCGTCCTTCCTTGGGAATGAGACAAATGATAGCTTCTTGAAAGGTACCCTCCGTTTTCCCAGAAAGATAGAAGGAGTGGAAAAGATTTAAAAGTTTAGGGAGTAATAATGAAGAGAAATGCAAATAAAACTCAACCGAGAAACCATCGGGCCCAGGAGTTTTCCATTTCTTTAAAAGTTTTAGAGCAGAGGATAATTCGGGTAAGGATAAATCTGACTCAAGATCTGATAGATTAAGATGAGATGTAGATGGTGACGGTATATTATCAAGATAGGATTGGACAAGAAAGTAGAGGGAGGGGACTCCGGGGTATAAAGATCCATTCAAAACGACTTGAAGGTGTGTAGAACGTCTTGATCCTTGTGCAGCAAAGAGCCATCTGGAGAGTATATAGAATCAATCAGAGTCCGCTCCTTCCGTGTTTTTAAGTAGTTCGCCAGAAGCTTCCTAAATTTATTTTGACCCCATAATAACAGGCGCTTCTACGTAAGAGGATTAATTAATTAATTAATTGCGGGTTTCTAACGCGCTAGAATTGACTCCCGAAGGAGTATCTCTGCGCTATAGACCGCTGGGGAACCCGTCCTGGCTTTCCCTGTGAGATGGTCCCTACTGGGTATCTCCAAGGTGAAACCAGGCATCCCCGGCGTATGTGGGGGGCCGTTGTGGAGATGAGGCAAGCAAATGCCCAGAGTTGCCGAGTGGGATCCCTAGTTAGAGTAGGCACCGGGGCGAGAATTATCGAGTCCGCTGACCCTGGTACAAGACCCTGCCGCGTCGGGAATTGAACCCTGGTCCCGGGCCGTCCTCTGCTCCTGAGTCTGCCGCCTCTAACCAGTGAGCCACACCACTCCATTATCAGGCATTATCAGAAGATGTTTTGTTAAACGGTAACTTAGCATGTATCAATGCTGGAAGCACACAATCTTTGGATGACGTATAAAACTAATGTTCTAGGGATTTAATGTGAGCTAGAGTAGCTTTATGTTGCTGAATAAAGTGTTTTTTTCTTTTTCGAGACATAATCTATAATAAAACCTCTTGCAGTGGCTTTAAAGGAGTCCCAAAGAATATGGGCAGAAGAAGATGTATTGCTGTTGAGGTCAAAGAATTCATTGGCAAAAGCAAGAAAGGAGGAAGAAAAAGTAGGGTCGAGAAGAAGAGAATTATTAAAACGCCAACGGGAGGATCTGTGATGTGGTGGAAGCAAGTCAAGGTCAGTTATAAGTAGAGCATTATCAGAACTAACAATAGGTTCCAGAGAGGAGGATAGGAGATTTTGAGATAGGGACTGAGAGAGAAAGATATAATCTAAACAAGAAAGAGAATTGTGAGGAGGAGAGAAGAATGAAAAGTCCAGAGAATCAGGGTGAGAGAGCCTCCAGGAATCTACAAGATGCTCTTGGGTTATGGTATCAAGAAACTGTTTGTGTGTCTTGTGGGGAGTGAAGTGAACTTGGGATTGGCGGTCAACAAAAGGGTCAACAATTTGGTTGCAATCACCTCCTAGAATAAAATAATCCTCTTTGAATTGTACACATTTCTGCGTAATTAAGGGCCAGAAAGAAGGATCAGGATGTGTAGGCCCATGTACATTAAAGACTGCTAAGGAAATATTATTTATTAACAACTGAGTCAATAACCAACGTCCTTCAGAATCAGTCTCTTGTGAAACAACTTTACATTTGAACTTTTTATGAATTAAAATTACAACAGCATTTTTTTATTCAAAGAAGGAGAACACAAAACTGAACTCACCCAACTGCGTTTCAATTTTAATGCCTTTGCCTCTGAAAGATGGGTTTCTTGTAAGAGGACCAAATCAAGATTATAAGAGGCAAGGTGAGACAATATTCTCTGCCTTTTGATGGGATTAATAAAACCTTTTACGTTCCACAAAATAACTCTGAATTTAAGGCATCAAGAAAACATGATAAAACATACATGTGAGATGAAAACATGAATAGATAAGGATAGGTAGAACACAGAAATAGAAAAAATGCCAAGAGAGAGCCAAAGAATAGCCAGAGCATAAGGGAGAAGGGAAAGAGAAGATGAAAAAGGAAAAAACAACAGTGAAAAAAGACAGTACATGTCAAACGACGACTGTTGTACGTACCTAAGGGAATAGAAAAAGGATTGGAAGGTGGCAAGGGACAACGAAGACAGCACACCCAACAGGGGCAACGCGACACGTCGGGACGGCCATAGAAAAGGCTAGAAGCATGAGCAGGAACACGGAACACAAATGATAATGGAAAAATTGATGAATCTATAAATAGGAGGAAATAAAACCTAGAATTAGAAGAAGAGAAACAAATATATATAGAAAAATGCTTATAATCCAGTAATATCGTGTGAAGAAATCTGCAAGGGATTTTATTTGTGATATGCCTTAACTATTTTTCAATTTAGATCAGTGAGTAAGTCATAAGATCAAACTCCAATGAGTCCACAGGACAACAACATCAAATGCAATAATTGGTAAAGAGCACACGGAAGATCCTAATTGTATTGAAAAAATATATATTTGTAAATTTCATATATTAAAACATGAATTTAAGGGGATACATGAACAGAAGATAAATCAATAGCAACAAGTCATGAACAGATGTCTAAATCAATTGAGCAAAGCAGTTCATAACATACATCAGCTCTTAAAGTAAAAGAGAGCAACTGAAAACATCAATGAATAAATGTTACTCTTCAAGAAATCAATTTATTTGGAGATGATGGGGAGGTCGACGTTTCGGTCTTTGCAGCATAGGTCTATAAGACCATCATCAGGAAATTTGATTTATGCAGGAAAAAGACCCTTCTTGTTAGGTAGAGATTGGTGTCGAAGGACACACTGAATGTGACTTTAATAACAGGACCGCAGAACTGTCATTGGAATTACTGTCGAACTGATAGAACAACTGAATTGTTCTGAGTAGAGAAGTCCAGTATCAATATTGGAATGGGTAGTTGTTCAAAATTATTTCACAGCATGAACTTGGTGAGATGCGGAATCCGGCAGGTTCTGGAACACGCAGTCCAGTAAAACATTGAACAAAAATAAAATGAAAAATATATATCAGAAAACAAGAACAAGACAAGCAACACGATACCTGCAAAGAGAATAATGAGTTAGTTAACATAACAACAAATCAGTGAAAGTGACCAAGAGGAGCAGTCTAAAATACAATAGGATAATCAAGAACCAGACGTAGAAGAAGATGTCTCCATCGACGTAGTAGAGTGGGATTGGATAAATTGTCGAAGATCAGCTGGGTCTTCAAAGGTAGAAGTCTTGTTGAGATAGGTGACCTTGAAGATACAGGGATGGAACAAACCATATCTTGCACCTAAGGAACGAAGAGGAGGATGAAGATCCAAAAATTTCTTGCGACGTTTTGCAGTCAGTGTAGAGACATCCTGAGATATAAAAACTTTGGTGCCATGCCAGGATAAGTTCTTTTTGGTTTTAGCTGCATTAAAACCAGCAAAAGATCAGTAAATTGCAAAAATAAGATGATGACACCTCGGGGCTTAACAGGGGCCGATGAGGAGGAGAGACGAGGAGCAAGTCTATGGGCACGCTGAATATTCAATTTAGTGGTAGTATGTAGGCCCAAAAACGGGGGCAGAACGGATGCAAAGTACGTTTCGGGATCGTCTACCTCAAGACCCTCCGGAAGTCCATAAATACGGAGATTATTACGTCGATTTTTGTTTTCCACGTTTTCCAACGAAGATACCTTAGAAGATAAAACTTGAACGTCATCCAGCTGATGTTCCACTGCCGCAATGCGAGAGTCCATGGAAGACGATTTATCATCCAACATCTGCAGGCGGGAATTAGTCTCCTCAATCAATGGGCGATGGGCACGCAGTTCCTCTCATACATCTCCAAAGAGACTGGAGAAGAAGACTTAGGAGGAGAAGGAGGGTCCTGCTTGAGTCTTTTACCAGTAGTGGAGAAGAGTGACCCTTTAGTCGACATGTTTGAGGAGGACTTCGGAGAGGTAGACGAGTCACAGTCCAATGATAAATGTGATAAACCGGAGAATTTATTGTGTTGGCTTATGTTGGCTTAGAAGACGCCTGCCCCTACCCATGAAGGGGCAAGAAAGGTGTCTAGTTGAGGAGAACCGCTCCACAGAAAAAGTCCACACATAGAAGCAAGTCACCAAAGGAGGCTGGCATTGCAAGAAAAATGCATCAAAAAGAAGCATAGAGAGCCAACGCCCATAAAATATAGTGCAGCATTAGGAAGACATGAGGAAAAATGAGGAGAAAGTCAGCAGGATATCCATCAAGCTACAAAATGGCGGCCGCCACAACCATTATAGAAAACACACCTCAAGAGAAACTGCACTTTGCCAAGCAGCAGTAAAGGAAAAGCTGTGTCTCTCTGAGCGCCCAATGAATGTGGGGAGAAAGTCCAGAAAATACATTTGTGGAAGTAACATTCAAAAAACCATTCAAAAACAGCTAGAAGTTGAGGTGAAGAAAAACAGCAAAAAAAGACATAATGGCGGCCGCTAGGAAGCTTCAGACTACACTTTCATATTTCTCCGTTTCCAGGGCGGGATGAGATGTGAAAGTCACATCAAAAGGGAGCCGCTGTATTCCGATGCTGGATTCTGGAAATGCTGAGTTGCAGCTCTCGCTAGAGCCACTCAGGGGCCGGGCAGAAGTCTGTCAACGCGCAGAGCCTCAGTGCTGGGCAGCCATCTTAGGTTGCGGTGCGCGCGCTCCTCCTTGCCTTTATTTTTCTGATCATTAAGCCATGCAATTTTTTTCTTCTGAGTAACGCTGGTTGTGAACTTTAGCTGCATTTTGTTGTCTAGTGCAATGGACATCAATTTGTAGAAAGAGTGTGGGTCCTGACTGAGGTCATATATTGATTACACATGGGTTTGGACCCGCACCGTAACGTACACCAGACGTTGGGTAGCTAAAAGGTTGTCGCGTGCAAACTAGGGCTTCACTGTCTGTACCAATCAGTGTTAGGATCAAAGTAATATTGCAGTCTCCCAAATGGGCGCTGTCCCCCAGTGCACCGCGTAGTTATTACCAGAGGTATAATAAAGTTCAAAAAATTGAAAAGGTCACGCATGGAGTGACATTATTTTTCACTATTGATCATGAGTTGATATGTACAGCAGATATCATCACTGATATCAGTCGTTTTGATTTGTTTTTACAGATTGATCCCTGATGAAGGGCTGGACAAGCCCGAAATGTATAGGGATATGGAAACTATGAACCTGGGACATATGATTTGAATAATGAAGAATATTTCTATGATGAAAAGCAAACAGTTGTAATGAAGAAAGGATTTAAGATAATTACAAACTGATTTGGATTCAACCTGACTTTTGTTTCAATTTTTTTAACTTTATTATACCTCTGGTAATAACTACGCGGTGCACTGGGGGACAGCTCCCATTTGGGAGACTGCAATATTACTTCGTCATATATTGATTACCATTTTTATAAAATGGGATTGAGGTGTTAGGCGGTCCAGTTTTCTCCAGCATCTGTATGTGGACACATGGATTTGTTGTGTGTGGTAGTTGCTCCATTGGAGGTATTGTTGCAGTTTAGTATGTTTATCTTGAAGGTAAAGAAGTGGTGTAGCTCCAGAAGACAGGGAAGTTGTAACTCACTAAAGTGTGTACAAAGGGGCAACTATGACATACAATGTGTAACCTGTGGAGTGGGTTTGACACAATACGATTTTGGAGGTTGAAGGCCTGAAAACCGTGTATGATAGAAACATTTGTTGTTAAATCTTTCTTGCCAAGCATTGAAGGATCCTAGGATTTATAGGTTATGGTGTTTGGAAGAATCGTGATCACTGCAACTAGTAAGGTGCCCATAAGCATTACATTGCTGGAAGGTAGTTTATAGATTAAGAGGAGGTAACATCTGAAGGATGGAGTGGGGTGACACTTTCCTAGCTAGTAATCACAGTCCATCATAATGAAGTCTTTGATATGAGATAATTCTCTGGCTTTGTTGTGAGTAACTGCTTGACCACCTCCAATCTTTCTGATATATTTTTTGTTGATCATGTTGTATTCACGTGGTATGGCATGTGGATGCAGATTTCAAACTGAACCATGTTTCTGGGATGAAAGTGAAGTCTGGTGTGAGAGAAAGCAACAGAAGGCTTCAGAGGAGGAACAAGGCAGTGGGTTATAGGGCGGTGGCAGGATGTAGAGTATTGGCCTCAGACTCTCACTCACTCCTAGGCTGTACCAATTTAAATAATGTCCGATCCGGATCGAGAAAAGTATCCTAACTAAAGGAAGGCAAACAAAAATAAATCGTACTTCCGGTAAAAGTCATATGTATTGGTAGCATAAGTGTCAGCTATTTGGTTTAATTCCCAAGCTTCTGTCGGCGCTCTACTGCAACGAGGTTTGATCTCTGAGGCAGTGCTGGCACAGACAGCAACAGTAAATTCTGGGAACCCGAGGATGCGAAGAAGAAACCCAGAAGGAGGGATGAACACATAGAAAATGTGGAGAGGGGAATAACAAAATAAATGCAAAACCTATGAAGTACTGAGAGGGTGAAAGTGGCTCCTAGCTATCAGGGAAAAGATATCTTTAGATTTGGTACAGTGGATGATAATACCAATGCAACCATTAGGCAGAGGCAGCAAAGAGAGCCTAGTAGGAGGGGAGTAAAGAGAGATAATTATACCGACCCGGCTTGTTCTAGTAATCTAAGTAATACAGAGGCAGCTGAAGTCCCAGTAAACATAGATACAACATAAGATCAGCAAATATAAAAGGTGTGCCTGAGATTGAAGAGAACTACACAAGTCATAAAGAAGGAGCTGCTCTACAGAGAAGGTAACCGCTGTTAAAAAGCAGCCTCAAACCACCTCTAAAATAGACATAAAATGTGTGAACAGTAGAAACACAAGAAAAGAGCCCTCCAATGATGATATTATGAAGGGAAAAAAATTGCTATGTTTTAATTCTTTTTTTTTTTTACGTATGGAGCAAAAAAGGAAAACCTATGCTGTTATAGTCAAACTTACTCTTCAAGAACAAGATAATGACATGGCAGGACAAATACAACAACAATGCCGGATTAAAAATGGCGCAGAGGAGATACAATGAATAAATAAATAAATACATTCAGCCGAAGCCTGTAAAAGCGACTATCTTTTGCTTTAAGACAACCCCTCGATCAATTGATTTGAGACCCCCAAGGGTTAGGTGGCCAGGAGTGAGGCACTATAGTGGCAACATTAACCCCTGATAATCAGAGAGGAGAAACCAATCAAAGGCTGGAATGGGATAAAGAAGGGTCTGGGAAGGCTGGGTCATTGTTACTATCAAAAATGCAGTCAGATTGGATATTGCTAGAATCCATTTTGTTGGAGTTAAATGTAAAGATGACATTTGAGACTTCAGTGAGCAATCAAAAGGAAATCCAATGGTCATGCCATACACTGGGTGGCACATAAGTTGACCTCTTGAAAGGAAAAATTATAATAGATGAAAATAGAGACAATTAACTCTGATCTATAAAAAAAACTCTCAAGATATAGCACTACTAAAGCTGCAAAATAGAACATTGAGGGCAGACATCAAGAGACTAGGAAAACACTCCCAAGAAATAACTCAAGGTTTTTGAAGATACTGGAAGAAGCAGAATGCAGTGACTTCAAGGAATTTATAATAACATTTTTGCAAGAAGGTGTCTTGTGAAGAAATGCTGATTGCAATTCAAGAGGTTGAACCTACAGAACTGAGATACTGCGTCAGTTATCTAACTCTGACCAGTACCACAAACTACAGATAAACCCCACACGAGAACTACAACAACTCATCCTGAATATCACAGGTGAGGCTAAAACCATGGGGTATTTGAGTCAGAATGAGTATCTCTTTCTGAATACAAATCCCTAAGAACCCAGTTATCTACACCCTACCAGAACTTCATAAGAATATTCAGCAGACACCACCTGGACGTCCAATTGTGTCTGGCTGCGGTTTCATTCTGCAACCCCATGGCCAATATGTAGATTTGTTTATCAAAGACTTCATCCCTAGGACCTCTTGCTACATTAGAGACAGCATGGACATGATAAACAAGAAAGAGCACCATCCATTTAATCCTGAGTCAGACATCCTCTGTACCCTAGACATAGAATCACTCTACACAAATATCCCCCAAGCAGCAGGATTAAGGGTTATTGAAGGTATACTGAATTCTAGACCTTGCCCACATGCCTGTTCATTATACAACTGCTGCAGATATCTTACCAAAAATGTGTTCCTGTTTCATGACCAATTTTACCAACAAATCAAAGGGACTTCCATGGGAGCGGTTTTTGCTCCCAATTTTGCCATACTTTATATGGATAACTTAGAAGTGACCAAAATCCTGACACCTACCAACCCATTCTTTACTGGTATTTCCATATGGAATCAATATATTGATGATATTTTTCTGATCTTGCATGGCACCGAAAACATCTTGTCACAGTTCCTACACTGGCTCAATAACAACTGCAATGGCCTGAGATTTACTCTTTCACAGAACAGAACAGAAATTGCCTTCCTTGATCTCAATATCAAACACAGAGACGGTGAACCCTTTACTTGCCTATACAGAAATCCTACTGAATGCAATACACTACTCAGATATTAAAGCCACCACCCACGAACCCTGAGTGACTCACTCCCCTTTTCACGAATTGATGGCAAAGGGTTACCCTCATAAATTGGCATTGCCCACGAGTTTCCCTCTTATCTCCTATACCCAAAACTACTCAGAATTGCATGGTTTGTGTCACCATGTTCTCACCAGTCTCTAACATAATGAGGAAATGTATTCTCAAACACTTGCAGATTCTCAATGCTGGGGACTTGAAACTAGAATGAGCCCTCTTTTGCATTTCGCAAAAACAAAAACGTAAAAGATCACCCAGTTAGAGCGGCACTACCACCAGAAAAATCTACAGGGACACTCAATGACTATTGGGGCCTAGAACCTCTATCTGGGCATTCAAAATGTGGAAACTGTGTGGATTGTCAATTCACAGATGAATGCAAGGAATTCACTTTTGGCAATTTAAAAATACAATTGAAAGAATGTTCTAACTGTAACACTACAAATGTTGTGTATGCCGTCCTTTGCTCCTGTGATATGATTTACATTGGGCAACCCACCCAGAAGGTGAGGGTACGAATCTACCAACATTGAAACCGCCTATAAGACACTCAATGCCCCACTGGTGGAGCACCTCACCTCCAAAGGACACACAGAGAATGACATCAGATAGTTGGTGATCAGCGTAATAAAATCCCCACGAGAGGCGCAAATATCAGCCAACTTCTTAACAAGGAGGAATTGATATGGATCTTATGAACCGGTAACCTCCGTACAGGACTCAGTTGAATAGAGAATTGGACTACCTTCCTTTGACTATACTGAACTATTACTTTTTGGAGTACTCTGCCCAGCACTCATTGAATAACATGTGACTCTGTATCATATTCAGTCTTCTCTTGTTCGCGAGGATCGCCTAGTATAGTCCTGGTTCATAATGCTCTTTGTTCCTATTGTATGGTCCTGCTTATTTACGTCCTTTATTGCAATCTTGAAAGCAGATATTACATTCTAATTGAGTTGGTTTTTACTAATTCACTTTGACCATATACCATAAACAACATCTGCCAGTATGTATATATTCACCATGGTGGTCCCAATTTTAATATTCCCCAATTTTCAATTGACCAGTTTTTTCCTTATGTAATTGCCTATTCAGAAACCTCTTCACGTATTGTACTTGCTGATCTATGTAAGATGTTTTCAATGTCCATCATAGTTTATGGCTGCTCCCTTACCTATCCAGTTGTCACTCTCACCAAATGTTGTGGTAAATTTCTCCCCTGTGTCATGGATTCCTTATATCCTGAATTGCAATTTAAATGTGTTTAGTATTCTACTCTGAATTAATCTATATACTATGACATGTAAATTTAAAACAGGATTGTGATCTTGTTGATTCTCTCGAATGCAATAATGTTTGGGACTCAATAATGGGCATAATAGTATTTGGACGCTTATATCACACTCTATCTTCACCTGCTTCCTCTTCCAATATGACTGCTGTATTTACTCCTTTTCAACTATTCACTTTGACTTTCACGTACCTTTGCCACTTCCACTTGAATAGTTTGATCACATGACACCTAACGCCGCTTATCGGCATATTTCCCCCGCCATCTCACTCCTTCACTTGAATACTATTCGCTTTCTCCAGCCGCGTCTCCAGTGGGTTTGTGCCGAGGTGGTTCACACGTCACTCAGCTCTTCTTTAAATTCTACTATTGGTAAGTCGAGATGACTATTGAACGATATTTCTGGCACTTAATATTTCCCTCACTCAATGGTTTTTCCTCTATTTCTCCTTTACCCACAGGCATTATCCCAGTCAACTGCCCCTATGTATTTAAGTAATTGGACGGTGTTTTTCGGTAAGCCCCAATCTGACACACCACTTGTGAGAAAGTGGCTCTATATATACTGGACTAGAAGGAAGTACAGTGTGTGTAGAGTCCACCAACCCCAGAGGTATAACAGAGGTTAAAGTCAGAACTGACCTTACTCTCCAAAGTGGTAGCTTGGTCGAGCAGTAAGGCAGCACCAGAGGACAGTGTAAAGCATTTGTTGTACACACTCAGTCAGCAAAAGGTTTCACACACTCAAGAACTGAACTCCAGGCCAATGGTTGTTATATCCTCAGATATTGTTGTTTTATTTTTAGAACCAACAGTTATAAAAATATACTTTTCAAGGTATGAGTACTCTCATGTAAATACTTTGCAGAGGAGCAATAAGTTTGTACACACAATAATTACAGGACAAATGGTAAGCAGCGCAGTTCTTAAACACACTCTAGCATTGAGCTCAATGGGTTTTCCATAGGAAAGTACAGTTGATTACTTTATGGATTACTTTGGTAGTTCCAGGACTAGATCTTAGATTCAGTCCTGGGGTCTAAGCTGAAACCAGATAAGCAAAAACGTTTTAGTTACTGTGATGAATTTTCCTGAATATAAAGCTGTTTTAAAAGTTCAATCTTAGAAACTTTTCAAGGTGATTCTGACAATGTTATCCAATGGGAGGAAATGCAGGTTACAGGTAAAGTACGATCGTGTTACTTTTGTAACCCAGCACTAGTCTCCTAGGGCCAGTACTGGGGGCTTAACTCAAAACAGGTAGGTAATTGCGTTTCAGTATTTCGTACGATTTTTAAGAATATTTGCAGTTTTCAAAAGTAGACACAGAAGAAATTTCATAGAAAAGCAGACAATGGGTTACTATGGAGAAAATACAGGTTACTATTAAACCCGCTAGGGATTACTTTTGCGGTTCAGTACTGGGCTGAAAGGTACAGTACTCGCTTCTCTCCTGATCACAGGTGAGTATTTTTGAATTCGGACTTTGGCTGATTTTATAGGAATATTTTCCGTCGAGTCAAAATGGGTCAATGTTATCCAATTGTGAAAGTGAATTACCGGTTTCCAGGTGAGTACTTGTTTGGTGGAGTTAGGGAACTGGGCTTAGACTCAGGGGTCCCCCAGGGTCAGGTGAGTACAGTTAGTTCAGTCCCAGTGGCACAGGGTCGGCCGGGTGCAGAGGTAGGTAGGCCCAATGTTATCCAATGAGGGAAAGGGGGACTTCGGTTGGTGGCTGCTGGCTAGCAGGCCACGCTGCTCTTGGTAGCTGGGCTTCTGGTCACTTGCTCTGGGCAAGGGGGGAAGTAGGATAGGGCAAAGAGGTCGCAGCCAACGGCACTCGGGCGGCTGGGTGCAGGGTGCTTTTGAGCCGTCGGGCGCTCAATGTTATCCAATGAGGATCTTGAAAAAGGAACAAAGGCTGCAGGCTCGGGGACAGTGACTCTCCAGGGGCGACCAGCACTTCGAGAGGTAAGTTGGGATGTTGGATCACAGGTAGGTAGCCCAAAGGGAGGCACAGGGGGCCGTGGGGCGCCGGGTGCAGGGGTGTCTTAGGGGGTCAGAAAAGCTTACCCTCGGCTGGTCGCGGTTGGGGTGGCCCCTGGTTCTGAGTCTGCAGGCATCAGCTGGTTCATCGTGGAGGGTCTTTGGGCACTGGACTTTGGGTCCCAGTCGCCGGGGGGACGTCCTCGTGGTCTTGGTTCGGGTTGACCCAGCCCGGGCTCGGCTGGTGCAGAGTGGGCTGATCCGGAGCTTCCTGGTGGGCACCAGGTGGGTTGTTGCAGCAGAGCCTCTGCTGATGGGAGTCCCAATTGTCGAGAGGGTCAGGGCAGGCAGGTCCTCTGGGTGTCCCAAGGTTGTTGTCCGAGGAGGTCGCCGGGTTTAGGCAGGAGCAGGTTCCAGGATCAACAGGCCGGTAGGGCTGGGGCCAAGTCAGTTGTTGTTGTCCTGTTGTTAGCAGCTGCACGGCAGGTGTTCTTCTTCTTGATCTTCTTTCTTCTTTTTGATATCGGGATCTGAGGAAGGAAGGTTCAGGGAGCCCCTAAATACTAAATTTAGGGGTGTTACAGGTAGGGCCAGGGCAGGGACCAATGGGTCCCTGTCCTGGGGTGAGTACACCCCCTAGCCTGCTTCCTTCCTGTGGGAGGGGGGCAGGGGCCTTGCTGGGATTGGGCAGGACTCCCCATCTCAAGATGGCTGGAGCCCGGGGTCGTGCTTCACCTCGCCTCCTCCACCTGAGGGGTGGAGTTGGCACAGGTTGGCACACCCCCCTTCCTGACGTAGTTTTTCCTGCCAGTCTTTCTGCCAAAGTGGGGGTAGGACTGGTGGGGGGCTGGTTGCTGGGTACAGCAAATGGTCTGAATAAGCTCTCAGAGGCGGTATGCCTTTGAAGTTTCCCCCTGTCCATCCTGGGAGAGGAGACATAGCACCTCGCCCAGGATGTGCTTTGTTACAGACCCAGGAGAGCGGGGGGCTCTCCAACCAGGGGTTCAGCAACATGTCTGCTGTGTGGCAGCCTCTGCAGCCACTCAGCCAGACGTTGATTGTAGGTTCGGTTTTCAGTGGGGCATCTCTAAGATGCCCTCTGGTGCACTTTACATTAAATCTCACACTGGCATCAGTGTGGGTTTAACGTGCTGAGAAGTTTGGTACCAAACTTGTCAGTCTTCAATGTAGCCATTATGCTGCTGTGGAGTTCGTAATGACAACCTCCCAGCACCATATACTCTTAATGGCATCACTGCACTTACAGTGCCCAGGAATGGCCCTGGGTACTGTAGGGGCACAGGGCTCATGCACCTGTGCCCACACCACTGGCATAGGGCACCCAGCTATAGGGGTGACTGATGTATGCCAGGGCATTGGGTTTGTGGGCATGGCACAGAGGGATGTTTGCCAGGATATAAGGTAAGAACATTCTTGAAATTTCATCGGCACCACCACCGTAAAGTGCTTTGAGCAACAGGCACAAAGCCTTAAATTCCACTCGCTGCTGGATAGGAAGCCAGTGCAGTGATTTAATACCCGCTGAGGTTGGTTGTCCATTGGGGATATTCAAAAGCAGTCTTGCTGTCGCATTCTGTAAAGACTGGAGCTTCCCCATCTGTGTCTTGTCAATGCTCAAAAAGAGGGCATTGCAGTAGTCTAATTTAGACAAGAAAAGACTCACCATCACTGTCTTTTGTAGTTCCTGTAAGATGAACGGAAAAATCTTTCTCAACGTTTTTAAGAGGAAGAAACAGGAAGAAGTGAGACTGTTCACTTGTGCAGAAAAATTCACACAGTTCCTGGGGTGGGACGCCTTTTCTTTTTCTTCCGCCATCTTGGAGTGGTTTGGGTGCTGGTCAGGCGCCAGTACCGGCGTGCGCTCTACTGCGCAGGAGCCAGCGAGGGACACCTATTTAAAGCTCCTCCCCTAGCGCAGCGGGATCGCGCAGCGGGGGCGCCTTCGCTTAGCCTGAGTCGTGCCAGAGTCCTGCCCGTCTGCACCCGTCCGCGATAGGACGCGTTGGGGCGGGGCCGGACTCTGGTCTCAGTGCCAGCCACGATGGGGGTTATTATGCTGCGCTATTCCAGGGATACCCTACTTGCCATTGGGCAAGGTATCACGAGCTGTGATGCTTCGCGGGTAGGTCCGCTGCGTGGCCCTTACTCGTGTGCTTGTGGGAGGTGGACTCTGGATATTTCCGCCCCCATTTCATGCATGAGAAATGCTCCTGCTGCTGTTGTAAACAGTTCCCGCTCTCATTTTAGCGTATGGAACCTGAATGTCAGGTCGTTGGTAAAACATTATCAAGATATCTCTGACCTGATAGGCAAGGAGTTGCCTGATGTCTTCTGTCTGACGGAGACCTGGTTACAAGAGACCGACACAGCCGTTATCAACCTGGCCTTTCCATCCGAGTATTCGGTCTATACTCTCAACCGCTCTTCTAGAGGAGGGGGGATAGCGCTTGCGGTCAAATCCTGCTATCCATGTGATTGGCAGGGGCAAAAAATTACTGGCTGCGAAAGCGCGTTGTTTAATATCTCAATTACGCCCAATTTTGCTTTCTCGGGCCTATTGATTTACCGCCCCCCTGGTAGCGATGTGGCCTTCAGGGAGGCCCTCCCGGACGCTATTTGTACGTTGGCAGCAGGCTGCGCCAATTTTTCCATTCTTGGCGATCTAAACCTCCATTACGACAATCTGGCCTTACCTGCGGTATACAGTTCAGTCGCTGATCTTGAGGCTCTTCAGCTAGTTCAGCTGGTGTCACATCCCACCCATGTAGGTGGCCACATTTTAGACCCTTTTTTTACAAATCTGGCAGCTGCCAGTACCTCTACCCCCTCTCCTTTGGCCTGGACGGACCATTATTTGGTGCGTATCCAGTGTTTACTGCACGAGCCTCCCTGCAAACCTACGGTGCGTTCTATCCCCAGACGGTGCTGGAACAAATTAAAACTAGATGATTTCTATCACCTTTTGACTTCTGACCCGCTAGGTCCAGTCGAAACCGTGGATGGGGGCTATGACCGCTTTTGTGAGTGGGTAAGCAGGGCCCTTGATTCCCTTATTCCGCTGGTTTCGTGCAAGCGCAGATCTAGGGATCCGAGTCCTTGGTACGATGACTCGCTGCGGGCGCTCAAAAGCACCTGCAGGCGGGCTGAGCGGGAATGGCGCAAAACCTATGACAGCAATAAAAAAGTTTTGTATATGGCCACCGTAAAATTTTATCATCGTGCGGTTTGTAGAACTCGTGCAGCTTTTTATGCCCTTCAATTCCGCACGAGTCCCAACCCTTCTAAAACCATCTTTAAGGCCCTGAAAGATCTTACTGCTAAAAAGGTGGTAGTGAACAATCAGGGCTCTACTGCGCACTGTGAAACTTTGGCGGCCTTTTTTTTGGAAAAAGTCCACGCCATTTATAGAGCCTTTCCCACGGTTGTACCTGTTGTTGGCAGACCTCCTAAGCTCCCAGTACTGGATGTTTTACACTCTTTTCCGAGTTTATCACTGGAAAGCTTCGGGAAACTGGCTCAGCAGGTCAAGTCCGGGTCTCCGGCCGATCCTTTACAGCCAGCTTTGTTCAGAGACCTAACATCTCATGGTCTTTCGCCGGTGTGCTCTTTGATTAACATCTCATTAGCATCCGGCCTGGTCCCCGTGAAGTGGAAACAGGCGGTAGTCATGCCCATCCTAAAAAAACCAACTCTGGATGTCGGTAAACCCGAGAACTACCGCCCAATCTCGCTTCTTTCGTGGCCAGCCAAAGTTGCGGAGGCGCAAGTCAATTTTGCCCTTACGGACCATCTTTTACGGGCTAACATCCTTGACAGTACGCAGAACGGTTTTCGGGCGGGACACAGCACGGAGACAGCTCTCCTTTATATGGTGGAGCATTTGCGCTCCGTGCTGGACGCGGGTCAAACGGCGGCGCTGGTGCTATTAGATCTGAGCGCCGCCTTTGACACCGTTTCTCACCCGATCCTTCTGCAACGCCTCGAGGAAGCTGGAGTCACCGGCCCTGCACTCCAGTGGTTCCGTTCTTTTCTTGCCAACCGTTCTTTTTGCGTGGCTGTCCCGCCCCATCAGTCCAAATTCCATCCTCTGGATCTTGGGGTTCCGCAAGGCTCCTCGCTGAGTCCCACGTTATTCAACCTTTACGTGAGACCGCTGGCTGAGGTTGTTAAGCACTGGGGTATGACCATGGTGTCATATGCTGACGACACTCAGCTAGCGGTTACGATCAGTGGGGATGCGGACGTGGATGCGCCTAGATTCCAGAATGGACTCCGGGCGGTCGCCAGCTGGATGACCTCCAACTGTCTCCAGCTGAACGCAAATAAGACGGAAATTATGATCTTTGGCAATCATACGGAACTCTGGGGAGACAGGTGGTGGCCCTCGGATCTGGGTCCAACACCAACTCCGGTCGCTGAGTTAAAAAACCTTGGGGTGTGGCTTGACCCAACTCTCACCTTTATCTGCCACACAAAGCGTACGGCGGCCTGTTGCTTTGGCATCTTGCGTGGACTACGTCCCGTATTAAAATTCTTTGATGCCACCACCAGGCAACTTGTGGTCCAGGCAACGGTAATTTCTCGGCTTGATTATGCCAGCTCCCTTTTAGTGGGGCTAAATCAGGCCGAGATCACCCACCTCCAGCGTGTACAGAACGCAGCGGCAAGAGCTGTTGTGGGGCTACCTAGATTCTGTCCCACATCCAACACCCTGCGTGCCCTGCATTGGCTACCGATCGCGCAAAGGATCCAGTTCAAGGTTCTTTGTGTAGCCTACAAGATCCTCAAGGGCTCCCCTGCCTTGATCCTTTCCAATCTCTTGTCCCGTTACGCTCCGGTCCGCGCCTTAAGATCCTCGCTTCAAGCGCTGCCGGGCTGGCGGCCGCTCATTTTCAGTGCGTGCGGCGGTTTTGTGGAATTCCCTCCCCCCTGAAATCCGCGCCCTTGGGGATTTGCTTTCCTTTCGCCGAGCCGTTAAGACTCTTTTGTTCCCTTAGATTCTTTCTTATATTGTCCAGTTGTGTTGTGTTGCTACCTTGTCGGGCGCCAGGACGCTCCTTTGCTGGAGCATCTGTGCGCACAATAAATGATGCTAACATAACATAACATAACATAACTGGTCATCAAAGATGACCCCGAGATTCCTGACTTTGGGGACGGGATGAGAACAATTCCCGGCCTCAATTGGACACCAGGAGTCATTCCACAGGGACCGACCATGACCGAATTCTATCACTTCCGTTTTGTCTGTGTTAATTTTCAGGAAGCTATGGTACATTCAGGTCATGATCTCTGGGAGACAAGCATGAAATTTGGCAGCTGTGACTTCAGGTTGCTTGCAAATGGAAGTAACAAGCTGTGAGTCATCAGCGTATGAAACCAATGCGACACCATGCCTCCTAATAAGTCTGGCCAACGGAGTGACGTAAATGTTAAACAATGTCGGAGATAAGGCCGATCCCTGTGGGGACCCCACATGGAAGGTGGAAACAGTCAGATTGCAACCCATTCCAGAACAGACTTTGCTCCCTTTCCTCCAAAAAGGATGAGAGAAGGGCCAGGGCAGTATTCTCAACCCCCAGATCTTTCAGCGGCTGCACTAGCACCATGTGATTCATGGTGTTAAATGCTGCTGTTAGGTCTAGGAGTATGAGGACTGCCCTGCCTCCCCCATCCACGATCTTCCGTATCTCCTCTGTTACAGTGATCAGGGCAGATTCGATAGAATGGTAGATATTTGCAGAATGACTGCACAATAGCAACAGTTGGGAAACAAATTCGAAGAGCTACAGAGACTATGAGTTAAGGTTCAACAAAAATTCCCTACAATGGTAAAAATTATGCAGAAGAACAATGTTTAATATTAAAGAAGGAGAACAGGTAAATGAATTGATACGGAAAATGAAGATTGGGAAATGATTGTACATTGTATACTAATTTAACCCCTTCCATGCTGATGACGGCCCCCGTCCGTCATGCAACACGGTGGGTGTGTGCTCATGACGGCTGGGGGCATTCATGATCCCGCCCACTCTTTAGAAGTGCCGCACAGGCGCAGAATCGCGGCCGCGCCCAAGGGGTTAAAAAGGATAGGTATCGAGAGTTTGAAATATTATGCATTATAAAGTCACGTGTAAGCAGTGGCAGCTCCTCTGCTATTGTGGTAGAGCGTCGCCCCACTGCTTTTAAGCAGTGTGAAGAAGAAACCTAAAATGATAATAACTTTAATTTATTATCATTTTATGCTACATGCTGCTTTAAGGGCGGGTGGGTGGTTGGGGCTGCTCAGCTCTCGGCAGGGCAGGGGAGGAGTGGTTTGCCCACTCCTAAGTGCACAATAACTGTTTAGTCGGCCCTTGAGAGCGTGGCCAAGTAGCCGAGCATAGTGGTACAAAAGGGGGTGGTGATGGACGGAGAATCTGAATCAATCAAACACTTACACCCAGTCAACAGATCTGGGTTTAATCCATCACCGTTCTTTAGCCCACTCTGCCACCCCAGTTCAGACATGGCCATATGCAAATCAGTCTGACCCTGTGCCTCATGGGAACAGTCCAGCCCAAACTGCCAAGCCATGCCTTCCCTGGACCGGAAACAAGCTTCCGAGGACCGATTTCTGGCATTACAGCCGTCCTCAGCTTGTTTGAATCCAGTGGCAAAGTGAGCAAGGGACTCACGTCTGAGCATACCCTGCCAACTTATGGCGAACAAAGTGGTACAAAAGGGGGTGGTGATGGACGAAGCATCTGAACCAATCAAACTCTCGCACCCAGTCAATAGATCTGGGTTTAATCTATCACCGTTCTTTAGCCCACTGCTACCCCAGTTCAGACATGGCCATATGCAAATCAGTCTGACCCTGTGCCTCATGGGAACAGTCCAGCCCGAACTGTCAAGCCATGCCTTCCCCACTCCTAAGTGCACAATAACTGTTTAGTCGGACCTTGAGGGCGTGGCCAAGTAGCCGAGCATGGCAGATGTGTGAGCTCGAAGTTCAGCCCTGGCCTGCAACTTATCAGCATTACACTTGATGAGGGAGCCCGGGAACCACCTGCAAATGGTGCCCTGAGGAGCAGAGATGCCAGGGGCTTGTTCTAGCGCTTGGGCAACTCCCTGGACTGCCGCAGAGGTTTGGAGATGCAGTCGCCAACCCGAGGGGAAGCAGGCAAGATGGTGGCCCACAGGTGATCGCGGGTAGGAGAGGAGCGGAGCTGCTCCTGTACGTAGCCCATGCTCTGAGTTCGAGCTTGCAGCAGCAACTTTAGTGCCGAAGGTGTGTGATGGAGGCAGATCCATGGCCACCAGCGGAGACACTGGCGCTACTGGGGTGGGGAGTGAGCACTTCGGCACGGCTACTGAAGCAGGGTCTAGTAAAGTAAGGCCCGTGCCTCTCTGACAAATCCTCAACGAAGCCCCAGCTCCCCCGAGCCCCCACTCTCTCCTCGCAAAAGATGAGCTTGTCACTTCTCTCACCTATTGAGATATAGCTAACCACAAAAACACGGAACTCCTCAAGCTAAGAGGAACTCTTGTAAACTTATAAAAATGTCAGTGACACAAATCCTGTTCGATAGATGTTCAATTTCATTATGATTCATGGTCAAACATCAAGTGCCCTTTTGGGAAACTTTTTGTAATGTGGGTGTCTCTTCTGTGTTCCTAAATATTTCCGAGAAGTGACCAAAGTGCGTCATGTTCTGCGATCAAATTCACCTGTTATTGCCGTGATTTTGTGGTCAATGGGTCATCATTGAAAGAGTATAAAGATCTGCTCCTCAGTCTATTCGTTGAACTACCTCGCTGAAATGACCCCTTGTGGTTCCCCTCAGCCATCTATCTAGGATCCTTGGCTGAGGCTATAATGCTTAGCTTATTTAGAAATTGTCTCCTTCTCTCTTCTCCGCATTTCCATTGATCTAAAATATATTTGCATTGCATAAGTTTGTTCTTCAGTCCAGAAATGTGTCTTTAAATGCCAAGTCTTTGCTAGGACTTCCAGGCCCATTATTGATTTTTAAAGTGTTTCTTTTTCACTTCATGTTGGAAGGGATCCTTGTAATAAAGTGCAAACAAACCTGATTCAATTCCTATCTTTTACATGTGTGTTTTCTCACTTTAAGCGTAGCACACCGGTACAAATTAAGATGCCCAGAATTATCACCCTGCAACACTACATGGTGCGCAGTGCCTGGTCGGGACTCGCGATGTGTGTTCCTTAATGCCTGTTACTGGGGAGTGCCTTGCAGCCAGAGGCCAGAGGTGCAGAGATGCTGGGGGCTGGATTCGATGGCTGGGCAGTTCGAGAAGAACTGCAGTGTGTGACAGCAGGGGAACGGCAGCTCTTTGTGAAGGTGCTGGCAGCGCTGGGGAGAGATGTGCGCCACTTGGTGCAGCTGAACTGTGTGTGGGGCCTGGTCGGGGCTTGTGCACATAGCGGGTGTGCGACACCACTGGCCCCAGCATTGGAAGGTGCCCATGATGCTCACGAGAACAGAGGGCCCCCCTCCCCTGTGCGAGGTTGATGAGCTGCTTGAGCACTGTCTGGGCCCTGTGAGGTGAGCGCGCTGGTCTCCTCGGAGGCCGGGGCTTGACTCCAGGAGGCTGGTGGTCTGCCAGGGCCAGTCCTGGTGCAAAGGATGGCCTGAAGAAGATGCAGCCACCACTTGTTCTGTGTGCCAGGCCTGCCTGGGGTGACCGCAGATACCTGGGGCTAGTGCTCGGGCCCATATCGGGGCTTGGGGATTGGCGTGCAGGTGTTGTCCCCTGGCTCCCTTGTGGTGGCGTGCATTGTGTCCTTGCCAGCTGCGTTGCAGCGATGTATGTTGGGGGCCTCACTGGTTCCTGAGAGAGGGTGGAGATACCCTCTGGTGAGTGCATGAGGCCTGGGGGGCCCACCTGGACCTTGGAGGGCCTTGCTGGCGACCCTTAGCTGTGGAGGCTACCGGGGCCACCTGACTCTTGTGCTCATGTCATGGGGTGTATGAGTCCCACTACCCGCACAGTGGGATGGTCCCTGCCCCAGAGTGAGAGAGTCATTTCCTGCCACAATTGGGAGCGCCCTGAATTCAACCGTGTTTGGCGTGGAATGCTTGGAACCTGGTGGTGTTTGGACTGACCCGGCACATGGGTATAGGTCTGGGCCTGCATGGAGCTGAGCCTGGCTCGTGAACACAGGGACACTTTCACTGTTTGGACCCCCTCATGGGTGTGGCCTCCCAGTCGGTGGTGGATTGGCGCCATGGGCAAACCCTGAGGTCAACAGGCCGGACCCACGTAGGACCCGACGACAGTGCCCAGGAACAGTCACAAACTGTTGTGAACTTTCTGATATAGCAGCAATTGGGCAATATATTGGAGGCCGTAGCAGGCACGAAAGCCACCTGCCACCAAGATATCAGCACAGAGGCAGTGAGGCTCGGTCTTTTGGGAGAGGAACACAAGAAGCTCTCCGAAAGGGTGAAAGGGGCAGAAGTCAACATCTCTGAGATAGCTCCTGCACAAAAGGCCTTGGAACAGCTGGTGGGTGCCCTCACAGACAGGGTGGGTGTCCTGGAACGGCATGCTAAGGACGCGGAGGGGTGCAATCATTGGAACAATGTCCAGATCTAAGGCCTGCCAGAAGGAGTCGAGGGTAACGATATGGTGGCCAGTGGCTGCGCTATGTGTTGGCGCCTGAGGGCCTGTTGCCATTCTACACTCTGGAGAGGGCCCACAGAGTCCCGGCCAGGCCCCCAGCACCTGGGTGCCCCTAGCGACCAGTGTTGGCCCGCTTGATTCACTTCTGGGACAGAGATCTTCTGGTACGGAGGGCATGCACAGAGGGTCCCTACACAGTTGACAACAATAAAGTTTCCCTCTTCTGGACTACACCATGGAGGTGCAGAGGAGGCGGGCCTCTTTCCTGGAGGTTAAAAGGGCCCTAAGAGAGGAGGGCCTCTAGTATTCCCTGATGTTCCCGGCTAGGTTGCGGATTGTGCTAGACGGCGCCAAGCACTTCTGTGGGATCCTAGGTGAGGCCTGGGACTGGAGTGAAACTTATAAGACATGAGCCTCCTAGCCTGTGGGCCCTGGAGCTGACTCGAGGAAACCGGCAGAGCCTGGGAAGCACTCCCGGAGATGCTCCTGGAGGGGAGCTCCCAAATAACCAAACTCTTCTCTAACCGAAAGGGAGAGGGCGGAAGCTCTGCATGCAGTGGCGGCAATAATGCAGGTCAAGAGCTCTTCCCCTGAGATGGCAGCCCACTTATCGAACAAAACTGGGGATATGAACTCTGACACATCCCACAGTGATAGTGTGAAGATGCCGGTGGTGACGCCACACATAGCCGACAAAGTTATTTGAGGCAACCTGGGCTCTGTATTGGTCTGCACGTTTGGGGAGTCGATGGTCTACTGCTCTGCTGATGGTGGTCTTCGGTCCTGGTCTACCATGACTTTGGGGCCGGCGCGCCCGGGACGTTTTGCATGCCAATTCTATATTGACTTCTGCTCTTACTGTCCACCCGCCTTGAGTAACTTACTAGAGTAAGGTCATATTCGACATATTGTTTGGACGACTGACCGTTGTCTGCTGTCCTGGGCTTGGGGAGTTTTCCAAGATGGGGGTTTCTTAGAAGTTGTTTCTATTGTTTGTTTGATTGTTTGTAGAGGAGGGTGGTGGCACATGTACTGGGCGGGGGGGTCCCCCTATATCATCCTGGGGATGGTTCCTGTGGAAACGATGGGCACACATGGAACATCTGTGGTATGGGAATGATAGCCAAACATCATAACATTTACTCCTACATTCGGCGCAGAGATGTGCACATAGCCTTTCCCTAGGAGACACATCTTAACAAAGAGGAAGCTGGGAGGGTACAGAAGAGGTGGCGGGACAGGTGTTTGCTACCACCTTCTCGGCCTTTGCCAGAGGGGTCTTGGTTTGGGTGATACCTGGGGTCCCTTTTTCACCTGAACGTTCATGGCTGGATCCGGAAGGGAGGTATGTCCTCCTAGTGGGCAGCTTGGCAGGGTGGGAGGTAACCCTAGGCAGTGTTTATGCTCCTATCCAAGACCAGGTGAGTTTTCTAGAGTGTTTCTCCACCTCTTTAGCCCAATGTCTATCGGGCTGTCTCATACTGGGGAGGATTTGAACTATGTGGCGGATGTTACTATGGATCGTTCGCACCCTCCCATGGCGGGGACCCAGCCACATCTTACTACATTGGGCTTTCTAGACTTGAATGTCCCATTGGGGCTAAGAGAACACCTGGAGACTGCAACACACTAGGGCTAGGGAATACTCTTTTTTTTCACCAGTGCATCATGTCCATACCAGGCTTGATATGTTCCTCGAATCCTCTGCATTTAATGGTTCCGTGTCTTATACAGAGTATTTGGGGCGAACCCTGTCAGTTCATAGCCCGTTGCTCATGCTGCATCAACCGCTGGTTCGGCACCCCCGATCCCTACTTGGAAACTGAATTTGCTCTTACTTGATGACACCCCTTTCTGGTCCTCCCTGGAAGCGTTAGTTGACAATTACTTCCTTCTCAATGCTAACACCGCCTCATCTCCACAGGTAGAGTGGGAGGCGTTTAAGGTTGTGGTGCGGGGTCATTGTATGGCCCAGGTGTGTGGGGCACACAGGGAGATTAAGCGCAAGCTGCTACACTTGGCGGGGACTATCCATAGACTGGATAATCTGCAGGGTATGGATGACGCGGCCTTGCCGTCCTTAGATGAAGCAAGGGTGCGATACCACAAAGCGTTGGGGAGACTACCGTGTTATAAGGACTATCTGGATATGGTGCAAAGGGAGGAAGGGAGGGCAGGCCGACTGTTGGCACGTTTAATTAATCCTGAGATTGGGGTGTGCACGTCACGCTGCTTGGACCAGCTACGGGGGGAACAGTGCATGACCCTAATGTTATTAATGACACTTTCTTGCACTATTATGAGAGTTTATACAAGGCCCGACTGCGGCCCCCTTGCCAAATATACACTTAACTTTCTGACTCCTCTGCAACTCTGCAAACTTGAGGCAGACCACCAGGATGAACTAGGAGGTCTGGTCACTGTGCAAGAAGTCAGAGCAGCTATAATTGCCAGCCGAATTCTACCAGCTGTTCGTTGATTTTCTGGCATGCATTTGCTTTCCCTGTATGCGGAAGCATATGAGGGAGGGGGGTTAGCCTGAATCCAGCCAGACAGCACTGGTGATTCCGCTTCCTAAGTCCAAAGAACCTGATGCGGGAGTGAGGAACTACCGTCTGCTCTCCATGCTGAACTTAGACTGTAAGATCCTGAGTAAAGTATTGGCGGGTAGGTTGCTTCCGCACATGAAGTCTCTGATTCACCCAGACCAAAAAGGGTTTATCCCCACCCGTAGCACCTCTTATAACCTCCGTAGGCTTTGTTCTGTGCTCTACCATGCGGATACTCTGGCTTTTCAGTATGCAACAGTTTTCTCGGTCGATTTAGAGAAAGCGTTTGACATGGTGAGCTGGGAGTTCCTATTTGAGGTGATGTGTCGCATGGGCTTGGGTGATGACTGAGTGCGGTGGGTACAGCTTCTCTATGCCTCCCACACTGCAAGGGTCAAGACAGGACAAGATATATCTAGGCCTTACAAGATCTCCCATGGCTCGTTGCAGGGCTGTACTCTCTCCCCGCTTCTGTTTGCCCTGGCCGAAGAGCCGCAGGTGGAGCGTTTTCGACAAGGAGGGTGTGGGATAGGATTGATGTTGGGTGGGCGTTGCCACCATACCTCTCTGTATGCTGATGACCTGTTGCTGTACATGACGGAGGCAGTGGGGGGGACTGCCACAGCCGTGCAGATTCTAGACAGTTTTGCTGTCCTTTCGGGCCTTAAGGTTAATAAAACTAAGACCTATTTGTTCCCAATAGCCTGGCTTTTACCTAGGTAGGAGGTGCTGCCGCTTGACTTCATTTGGGCACGGCGTACATTTATAAATTTCGGCAAACAAATTTTCCATGACCTGGATGATCTTAAGGATGGGAATTTGGGTATGGCGTTGCATTCCCTTAGCTCTTGTGTTCATTTTTGGAACTCGCTGCAGCTGCCCACCATGGCCCAGATTATGCTGTCCTAAATGGTTATGTTGCCCTGGTTGCTTAACTTTTTTGTGAATCTCCTGGTTCTGATGCTTAGAAGTTGTTTTAGACCTCTGCACGCTCTCTTGCTGCAACTGGTTTGGGGCAATGGCTGTCCGCGAGTGTCCCTGCAAAACCTACAGCGCCCTGGAACCTCAATCTGTGCTCACGGATGCCCAGCTGGCCACCTGGTTGGGTCCTGGACTGGACACTGTTAGGATTGTAATTTCGACAAAGCTCTGATCCCTCTTGCAGACTTGATGGAGGATAGTGCATTTCCCCCTGGCCACTTCCTGCACTATGAAGCGTTGATGCACACATTTATGCAACTATGCGGCACTGGAAGGGAGGAGTCTGATAAGCACCCTGTCCTTCATGTGCCACTTACTCTTGGTACGGCTGGGCACCTTGTGAAGTGGCTCTATGCCGCTCTGGTGGAGGCCTCTACCGACCCACTGGATAGGTTACGGGCACGATGGGATACAATGGGGGGGGTAGGGTTCTTATGACTCAGAGTGGGGTAAAGTTTTGCGATATCCTGGAAAAATCTCACGGAACACCCAACTGAAATATATACAATTTAACTATACCCACATGACCTACATGACACCACATTGGCTCAATGTGACATATGGAGAGGAAATGCAACTATGCCCCAGGTGTACGCATCCTTATGCTGACTTTGTCCATATGACTTGGGATTGCCAGAGGTTACGCCCCTATTGGGAGGTATTATTGGTTAAGATCAAAGGTGTGCTTGGTAGGGAGTTGGCCTTAACAATTCAGACATGCCTGCTAGGTCTCTTGTCCAGACCGCCTAAACGTGAAGTCAGGAATCGCTTGATTGAGCTTGCGCTAGACTTAGCTAAACGCAGGATCGCAATGGAGTGGAAATCTGAGACAGGTCCACAGATCTCGGCTTTGGACAGGGATGTCATTAGGTGGGTGGAAGTGGAGGGCAGACCACTGTTGTGGGAGGAAGCGAAAGGGATGAGGAAGCTCCTGATGGCCCAACAATGGAGGACGTAGTAACTGCAAGGGAGAGGCCGGCGGAGTGATGAGGGAGAATTGGATTGTTTGCCACAACCAGAAAGTGAGACCCAGACGCTTGAGCCAGGGCAATTGGGGGCTGCTGCGGTTTAATGTTTGATGAGGGAATGGGTGGACCTAGACTACGCTCATATTTGGCCAAAGCTACTTAGGTTGGAGAGTACCGATGTAGGGATTCCCTGTATCAGCCCAGTTTTCTTTTCTTTGTGGGTTGGGAGTGTCCTCATCCCGGCTAGATGTTAGCATACTGCTGTGTCCACAGCATCCCTCTGCACCAGTTAGCCGCTGTTTGGTTATTCTCTGTTTTTCCTTTTTTTATCACTTATTAATAGTGTGGCTTTATATATTGTCAATGGCAAGGTACGACTCAAATTATGAACAGACATGTACAAGATGGACTGATGTTGAACAACTCTATAACATTGGTGAGATACTTCTATATAGGTGGGACTAGCACATTACAACCTGTGAGGAGAACAAGCCCAGGCTCCCATTCCCTGGTTAAGAGTCGAACCAGGACACTCAAAACCAATCACAACGCTAAACCGCAGTGTTGTGATTGGTGAGGAGAGCCTGGGTGCTTGCCAATCACAATGCTGCTTTGGAGCCGGATTCCTGTTCCTCGATTTACATGAGGAGAGCAGGAGCAGAGACGCGAGACCCGGCGCAAAAGTATGTTTATTTATTTATTTATTTATATGCTCGAAGCCTGACCCCCACACGTGACCCCCCATGCGCGACCTCATCCTACCCCAGCACGATCCCCTCTCCAGCCACACGCGAGCCAAGCTGGCTATCCCTGCAAGTTAGTCAGCCACCCAGTAGTAAGAAACTGAACAGCAAGGTACTGTTGTCAGGAAATTAATAAAAAAGGGGTTCCTCTAGAGGTGAGAAGAGCACATCAGCACAACGTTGGGAGCATAAAGAAAAAAAGAACTTAGCATGCATTTGTAGAAATATAAGAAAAATTCAATACTGCATAGTCAGTCTAAACAGAGGTGAAAGCAAAGAGAAGAGAGTGGTGAACGAGAATGGAGAGTTTGCTGAGAAAAAATCAGGAAAGTAGGATATGAGAAAACTGACGGACGATATTACTTGGAAGATAAATAGACTGTTCTAGAAAGAAACAAATCTTAATAATACAATATTTGAGAGATCTGAACATACAGATTATTCAACTACAAGAGACGTGTCTAGAAAGGACTGAATGCAGAGCACTATTCAGAAGATACAATTACGTACAAGATATTAGCTGTACTGATCACGCTGGCAGTACAAAGGGGTTGCAATCAATATTAAGGAAAACTTAGGAACAATGCTATTAGGCTGCAAAACGTATACTACAGGGGAGGGATTTCTGGCAACAATTTAGGTCAGGACATCTCTACTCCCATATGCAGGTTTTTATGGCCCAAATTGTGACGATACTACTTGTTTTAAAAGCTTGAAGTTACATTTTCTGAGTGCTCCATCACCATACTTGGTAGGAGAAGACTTCAATGTTGTTTTGGATAAAGATTTAGACAGCGTAAATATATCTCCAACCAGAAAGTGTCCTGTAATTATACAAGATTTGGGTCTATGCAAAAAGAGGTTTGGGGGATAGGAAAGGATACATAATTTATAGTAGGAATTATAGACTCTATCCCAGATGGACTATTTTCTGCATGTTCATTCCTTGGAAAAAAAACAATAAAAAGAGTGACATATATCCCTGCCTACGAATCTTATCATTCTGAGTTAATTCTAAGTTTACAAATTAAGGCAATTAACAAAGAATCAACATGGATATTGTATAGAGCACTATTACTTGATGCAGAAGTCATACACAAACTAAGAGTTAAAAGCTGGGAATATTTTAATTATGATGTAGGCATGACTTCTCGAATGATGGTCTGGGACATTTTAGAGACTTATCATTAAGGGAGTTGTAAGGAAAATAGCACACACTCACAATACAAAGACTCAAAATGAGAACACAAATATAGGGTATCAAATGATAAAGAAAAAAAGAGATACAGCAAGAACATACTGCAGATGCTAGTAACACTGCAGAATTGTGACTTGAATGAAGAAAATATGCAGAACAATCTAAAAGGTAGCTTGAAAAAGAAAATGCAGGATTATTTGAGTATGGGGAAAAATTAGAAGCATTTCTAGCATGCAAATCGAAAACTGAAGAAGCTAGAAAGGTTATAAACACTTTAACAGAGAATGATAGTGGAAGAGAGATACGTTCCTCAGAAGATATAGAAAGTGAAAGGCAGATGTTTAAGAAATTTAGTAAGCTAATTAATGAGGATATGGCCCCAGTTATCAACAATAATAGGAAGGGGTTGTCTGATAGAACTCTGCCTGTTCTAACATCCACTCAACCTGCAGCTTTATCCCATTTGAGGCATAGAGCTAATTGTGAAGTTTGCACTATACGCAATTTATATAGTACTCTACACAGTCCTTCCCGTACCAAAAGTAGAGGAGCTGGTAGAAGAATTTGGCTACTGTATGGTTATCAAATCAACAAACAAAAAAATGGAGATACTGATATGGAGATTTAAAGAGCCTATCCAGAACATTAAAACCCAAATTGGATATTTGGGTGTGCAAATTATGCAAGATTTAGAGTAATTAATATCTATAAACCTAAAACAGCCTGCAAAGAAATAGAGGGGCGGTTAAGGAGACGGGAAAGTTTACAACAGACTATATTTGGTAGGGTTAACCTAATTCAAATGATAGTCCTCCCAAAACTAACTTTCCTATTTAATTCTATCCCTCCTTCTTCCGAAAACATAACATAATAAAAAATAAAAGGAAAAATCACCAGCTTTACCTGGTCATCCAAGGGTGTTAGAGTCTGACAGAAAAATCTCAAAAGGAGATTAGATAAGGGAGGCATGGCTCTTCCAGACATCCAATCATATTGCTATGCCTTTCAGTTTCAATTTTAAGAACTGTTGAGTGTTTTCATCATAACTGGATGATACACTTCGAGGCAACATGTTTGCAGCAATGTCAAAAGACCTCGGGCAGGAAATTCGTTTAGTTATGTTTGGAGCCTCAACATTCTTTATGAAAGTGTGCCTCATAGATTTAAAACTGTACTTAAATGTTTGGAACAACTTGAAGAGACAGCTATGGGAATCCACTACTATTATTAATTAGATCCAAGTTGGGACTCGCAAGGGACACTAGCATGTTTGGATGACAGGCTTAGCTTACCATTGAAAAATGCAGGATTCAGCTGTTGAGGAGACCTGTGGGACAGTTAGAGCTACTTATGTAGGAAACAATATCAGACTTAACAAAAGGAGCACTATCAAGGTTTAAATACATCCAGTTTTGCTTGTGATGGTATTCCCAAAAATGGACTGTAAAGGTTAATTGGGAATTCGAATGAAGGGTCCGAGATGGATAATTGAAGAAGAAAGAAGTCCCTACCTCATAGAGGGAGCTAGTCAAAGCAGAAGAATAAAAGATGGTGGAACCTTGGCGATGGATACATGCAGACTCTGGAGCTACAAGACTTATGGCAAGAAATATCAACATGCTTCTCTCCACAATTATAACTGTTGCTTTACAGATTTTTTTTACCCTAGGGGGTGACCAGAAAGAAAATCAAATATCTCATAAGGAACTCCTTCAGAGTGAAGAACAAATGATGAGTGTATGTTTATAAATTGCTCTGTGCTGTCGCAGTTTTGGGATGAGGGAGATTCATTTTAGTAACCCATGAGTATGAAATTACAGTAAGAAAAAAATTCTCTCAATTTGGATGGGACCAGATCTGGACACTTTCTTAAATGCTTCTCAAAAAATGTCTGTAATTCCATGTATTACTGTTTGGTAGAAAGGAGATCAGCAAAACATTGTTTTTTGTGGATTCTCCCCCAGCTGCAGGATTGTTGAATTCAGTTATATAAACTGCATAGATGCAGAATGCAATCTGATAGGTCAACTTAAAGTTTGGCAATGCTTCATAGATTGGCATGACGGTCCAGCAGTCCAATGACTACATCACCAAAGTTTCTGATTTCGATGGTCCAAAGAGCAATATCAGCAAGGAATCAAGTCAGTCACTCAGAAAAGATATTGGGAAAACCATGCACTACTGAAACTGATGGTGATATGAGGGCTTAAAAAACAAGCAATTGCAATGCAAAAGATCTCGCCTTTGCGAGACTTTGAGCTACTGGCATTGTCAATGACAAACCTTTTATCTATGTGTTGGTTTTGAAAATATGTAACTTAAAGGCATTGTTATTTAAAATGGAAATAGCTTAAACTTGCATAAATGCAAGAACTATTGCATGGCAAATACTTGTTGTTTTTACCACTGGAAGGTGCCATTGACACGACATTGTGCCTTTATTTTTAGTACAGTATGGCATAGCTATTTTACTGTACTATTGGCACCTGGTTTTTTCATCTTTAACTCTGTCTAATTTTTAAAATATTGACTCGGTCACCCATAGGACATCTGTTTTTTAATAAAGATGGAGTTTTTTGTTCAATTCTTGTGAAACTGAAGACGAAGAGAAACACCCGCCCGGTGTTAATCGGTCAAGAAACACAAAGGTGATTTTCTCCTATCATTTTGGGACCCATTTTCACTCCTGTTTCTGCCAAGTTATTTAGATTTTGTATATTTTATTTGATGAATTTTGCTTGGTGATTTTAGTTTACAGTTCGGTTGAGGAACTGCCTTTGAATGGCTAAAAAAGAATTTTATTGTATTTTATGTTAGTATTTTTTTTCATACCGTCAATTATAGAAACATCTCGTGCTACAAAAATGAAAGTCCCTTATGAAGCTCAGATATTCACAGAGCAAGAACATAGTGCACAATATTATGGTTTTGCCAATGTTTTCCTTTCCGCTAATTAGATTGACTTTGGACTGTAAAAGAAAATGTAAATGCTCGTGATACATTTCGTGCTCTGTTGGTGTCAGTGGAGCCTGATAGCGCAGAGATGTTCGATTTCCCAGTATTGAACTATGCAGTTTGCTGAAAAAATTCAAATAGTGTATCCAAGAAAAGTTAAACGGGCCCGTCTTTTGCTCCTTTTAGTCTGAGGCCCCCCCAAACTATAAGTCCTTACGTGGTTAGGGTAAGTCTTCCTTCATCCTAACGCTCATCGTTATATTAGCATATCACGCCTGCATATTTCCATACAAATTACGCAAGCACTGTATAGAAAAATATATCACGTCTTTCCAATCAAAAAGTGTACATGGAATTAATGACTCGCCAAGTATCTTGCTTTGGAGTGGTTATGTACGGTTTATAATAAAATGGCACATCATAAAGGCATTCTCATGAATGAAAACTGAACTGGGAAAAGGGACAATATAAAGATCGGAGGCTGTGCTGGGTAGAGCTCAAAGTAGGGAGCGCACTCCACTGAAGCTACCTAAGCAGACTTGTTCTCCGATGCGGGGGGTGGGGGGCCTAAGCAAGGTGAGGCTGCCCAAGCGGCCGTTACGAGCTTGCAAGCCACACTATATGTGCTGAGCGAAAGTGAGCAGCGACATCTACACAGTTTAATAAAGATATGCTTGTGTGCACCTAAACAAAAAGACGCGCCGTAAAAGTGATCGCGATCGCGGGCTATAAGGGTGCCCGCGAGCGATGCTCTTAATGAGCCATGATGAGACAGGAAAGCCAGATGGCGCCTCTGCTCGTAACTGTGCGTGTAACCACACGCTCTAGTCCACACAAAAAGCTTTTTAAAGCCCACTCACTAAAAGTCTCGCCAGAGCAGCACATGCGCTAGCTCAGACAAAACCTACAAAGGAAGTGAGGTGCTCTGCTAATTATGATAGACGGTCAAATATGTTGTGACAGTTCTTTTTCATTAATCTCATTTAGAAATGTAGGTAATTTAGGCACTGGACCTCTGAATAATTGTTGCAACAATGCATTGAGGAAAGGGGAACTGATGTAGATGAAGGAGGCAAAGGGGGTCAAGTGTGAGATGATCTGTTTACAACACAAGATAAGATTGATGAATGGGCTTGTGGATTGAAGAATCAAGGTGTAGTAGGAGGATGGAATTCACAGGGGTATGTGGAGGGGTCAAAAGGTGAGCTACTCTGGCTGTAGCTTGAAGGGGGAATAGAGGATGGGCTTGTGTGCCAAAGAAACCTAGCAATAGAGGGGTTTATATGTTTGTGGAGGATGTTTATCTGTGTGATTTAGCTGCAGGGTTGCCGAGTGGATTGTAAGGGGTGAGGATGTGTGAGTGAGGAAGGTACAATCTTTGAATCTAATGATCATACTCTCGCTCCTTGCCTTAACCTTTGAGCCATTCTGGGAAAGTGACATTATTGATGTCCGCACTTTGAAATGAGATCACCTTGTGGATGTATTGTTATATGCCTGAGTTAGGCCTATGTAGCAATGTTGCACATTTTCTTGCATTACCCTCTCTCTGCCCAATAACATTTTACAATGACCTGCTGCACATATTTATGTACGTGACAATGTTGGATTTGTTTCTCTGAAACAGCTTTGCTTACACATTTCACTTTGTGCAACATTGTCATGATGCCTCGAACACTGACTTCAAGGCCTTTGCACACGCTGTACAATGTCATTCTATCTTCATCCATGGAGCGATAGAGCTAGCTGCAAACCCATAAAAATGCTAATCTTTTTTACATCGCAAGAATGCATTTCCAAGGGTTGGACAGAGAACACACTTCTGCTGGCATTGAAAGGGACCCTGCATGCTGATGCTTCGCCAAGCAGCTGCCTAACATCTCCGTGAGGGGTGTCCAGTCATGACCAAGAGGGAGGTCCTACAATATGCCCTGCCAGATAATGGGGTTGGATCATCCCGTGAGGGGATTCTTGGCTACACACTCTAGACGCATGTAGGGTAGGATTGCATTATAGGAGTATGCCTGATTACTACCTTGTTTTACATGCCTGCATACAGACACTGTTCTTAGCACCATGGTGGAACTATACATGCTGTTTACTAATTTGGTGCTTGTAATCACTTTCATATGCTTCTGTCTACTGATTATCGCAGCACATGTACTCTATACAAGAATAACGCTGGTTCAATAAATATATAAATTATCTTTTTTTTGTCCTCATTTGCCTCAAAACACCATTCCACTTGCCCTCTATCTGGGGTGTCATGCCATTTTGCATGGTACCGCCCTCGGATTGTGAAGTACCCTTCTACAAAGCACATTTTCTGCGAGCAACCCTGCTTCATAGAAAAAATACCAGCCGAGGCGGAGTAGGCTTACTCATCAGATCCCTGATCCGACCTGCTTCCCTGTTGCTCAATCCCCCTTAGTAGAGGTAACCATAACGCATACCTTCTATTTCCCTCACCCAACATATCCAGTCTGGCAATACTCTTTACAGATAATAACCAATCCACGTATTGAGGAGGGGTATGGGCAACCCATTGCTTACATATTTCTCTGTGTGGCAGTAATATTGCATAAAATGCCAGCTTCGCATGATTTTTGCCAATTTTTTGTGTGTGTCCAGACATCCAAAAATAATCAGCAAAACGCGTACCTTAATTTGCATTTTCAGAACATTAAAGAAGCCTCTACTCATGTCCTCCCAGAATATCTGGATAATTGGACAATGCAAAAACATATGCACATCGTCTTCTTTCTTGCTGCCGCATTTTGGACAACCACCTCACCACCCTTTCCAAATTTTGAGTGGCTTTGTGGGGTCTGATAAGCCCTATGGATGGTGAAAAGATGATTTTTCCTTAAATAGGCAGGCTTTACTAGTTTGTACATCATAGACATAGATATTTGCCGTAGGTACACCAGTGAAGTCTCTGGCAAGCATCCTCCACACAACTCCACCGGCAAGGTCAAATCCCCGTCTTCCAACTCGACCTTCAGCAAGTACCACGCAGCTATTTCTTTCTTCAACACAGACCCCGACATCAGTCTCTCTTCAAGTTTATTCTGATCACCTACTGCTGTGCCTGGAGATTGGTACCAGCTCTGTATCTGGAGGAATTTAAACCTTGAGACATTATCATCGTCTTTTGTTTACACATCTCCCAAGTTATCAAGTGGCCCTCGTGGATTAATGCTCCCATCTTGTTATACCAGCCTCACTTAACGGTACCGCCAGCATATCTTTTGTCCATTCTGGAGAGCCCGGAGAATCCCAAATGGTGGTTATATGACTGAAGTACAGGAGTTTTAGAGATCTTTTAATCTTGTACCATGTCTCAGCCATGACCTGTGGAATTTTCAGCCTGACCTTCTTGAAGTATTTAGGATTGGCATATTTGTGCATGAAACCACATTCCTCTCCTTCCACCTGTTTTAGCATCACCACCAGTAGCCTCCTGAACTCTGAGCTTGTGGGTCTGTCTAGTAGCATTTTCCCATTCTTTAACAAGAAAGCCCAGGAGTAAAATAACAAGTCTGATAGTGCTAGCACCCCTTTTTCCAACCTCCTTCTCAACTTCTTCCACGCTATCCGCTGCCCTTTGGAAGACCAGATGAAGCTACTAATCCAGCTTTGTAGCTTTGCGAACCACTCCTTCTTAAAGGGTAAAGGAATTGAATTGAATAGAAAGGTAAACTTGGGGAGGACCATCATCTTTACCAAATTAGCTCGGCCGAATATAGTAAGCGGAAGATATGACCAATTTCTCAACAAAGTACCCACTTCCTTCCTAGCTTTTTCAAAGTTTTCCTTGGTTAGCTTGGTGATATCGTGAGTGATCTTAACCCCTAAGTATCTCATTTCCCTTTTAACCTGCTCTTCCCCTTCCTCTGTGTTCCAAGCCATTATCTCTGTATTCCCTTTATTGATGCATTAGCCAGAGATCTTCCCAAAGTCTGCTGTTAATGTCATCGCGCGACTCAAAGTTCTCTGGAGGTGAGTTGTTTAAATTAGAAGATCATCTGCATATCAGCCTAATTTCTTCCCCCAGCCTTTGTATTGGAATGAGAAAATATCTGTGTCATTCCTAATTTTCTTTGCTAGCGGTTCAATATAGAGATCGAACAGTAATGACTACAAGGGGAAACCTTGCCTTGTACCCCTGGTGACTCGAATGGAGTTTGTCAGGAAGCCATAGACCAGCACCCTAGCTTCTGGTGCAGCGTAGATCCCCACCAGGGCCTAGCAAAATATTGTCCCCAGGTTGAGAGACTTCACAGCTTCTTGTAAGAAGACCAAGTTTAACCAGTCAAATACTTTAGTAGCATCTAACACCACTACTGCAAGTGGGAGCTTGTATGCAGTAGCCAAGTTTTTAGAGCCGATAAGCATGTAAGTCAACTTCCCCATATAAACCCCTTTTGATCTTCATGTACAAGCTCAGACATAACCCCATTGAGTCTTACTGCCATGATCTTCACGAAGATCTTATAATCACAATTTAATATCAATATTAGCCTATACAAATCACAGTTCTTAGGGCATTTCCCTTGTTTCAAAATTAATGTGATGATGGCCTCTTTCTATGATTCAGGAATTTTAGCTCCTGTCATAAACAGCTCATTGAAAATTTCAACTAGGATAGGTGTTAATGTGCTAGCCAAATCTTTGTAGATTCCTTGAGGGTGCCTTCCATTTCTTACCATCCCCAATTGCCTGTTCTACTTCCATCATGTTTATCCTTTCATTCAGCTTCTTACTTTTATCATCCATCAAAGCTTCAACACAGTCCTGTTTCAGCCAAGCCATCGCCTCTTCATCTGAGGTGTCCAACTCTTCCTGGTACACTTTTCTAAAATATCTGAAGAAGGCTTGCTTGATCCCCTTGTTATCCCCTAGTTGGGTCCCTGTTTGCTCACACCTGACCTGTTTTACCCTATTTCTCACCTGATCATTTTTGGCTTTCCATACCAGCAACTTACTGTATCCTTCATCCTATTCAAAGTGGGCCAACCGACTGAACTCCCATCCTTTCCTAACCCTGTCTTGTAATACTGAGGCTAACTTTAATTTTACTTCCGTTATTTCCAATAGTAAAACGTCCCGGTCCCCCTGGCCTATTCTTGAATTGACAACTTCCTTTTCTAGTGTCCACATTTGTTCTTCTAATATTCCAACTTCTTTGTGGTACAGCCTCCTTCTTTTTTGCCACCGCTAAAGCACCTATTCTGCCTCTCAAATAGGCCTTGTATGTATTCGAAGCTATTCCTATCAATGAGGATCCCTAATTGCTTTCAAAGAACTCTTTCGTCTTCCTATTAAAAACCTCTATGTCTTCCTCCTCTAATAGGATTGTGTGGTCCATACTCCATAGTCCATTTAGATTGCCCATTCCCCTTGCCTAAGCTTAAGTAAAGCATCACCGCTGAGTGGTCTGACAAGTGTGCCCCCGTATGGCTGATTTCTTACACCAAATCCTTCAACGTGTTATCTATAAAAAGTAGTCAATCCTTGACTGGTGACTGAACTTCTTATTGTAGAATGTATAACTCCTCAAACACCCAGTCCTATGTCGCCAAATATCGCAAAGGCCCATTTGCCCCATCATTTGTCTAATCAGCCCTGATATTTTGGGATTTACTGTGGCCCTGCTATTTGTAGAACTGTTCAAACTTTTATTTAAAATGGCATTGAAATCCCCAGCCATAATAATCGGATCTGGGAAGTTCAATAGTTCAGTTAACATTTCCTCTAGGGTGTCATCTTGATTTGGGCCATAATATCCCACTAGTGTAAAATTGTGCACTGAAATCTTCAATTTTATAACGAGCCACCACCCTGCTTTGTCCGAGACACTGTCCTCAATAGAAATGTTTGCATCATGTTTCATCAAAACAGCCACTCCCTTTGTCACATCTGAATGCCCTGTTCATACGGCCTGCTGAATCCATCTTTTTGCTTTAAAGATCTCTTGGCCCTCCTTCGACGCCAGGTGCGTTTCCTGTACAATAATGATCTGCGTGGGGCAATCCTTTAAATACTACAGTACCCTCTCACATCTTCCCCGCACCCTGAGCCCATTCACATTCCAGGATAAAAATGTCATAGAATTTTCCCATCTCTCACCCATCCCCCTTAATATCTGTGTGTACGTTTTGTGTTAGTGAGGCTTCTGAGGATTTATTTTTCTTTGTTTCCAAATGCTCCCCACCCAGTGCTCCGAATATGTCCCGCCCCCTGGAAAACCCATCCCTGACTCTTCATGGCTTGAGCCCTATGGGTGCCCCGAAGTGTGTGTCTTATTCTAGTAATAATTGAAAAGCAAAAGTAAAAAATTAAAAGAAAGAATGAAAGAAACCAAAAGAAATTGAAGAAAGGAAAATACACAGTCATACCGGTATGACTGTGTTTCAATAAATATATTGTAGAACTTCCCATTGTGTATTCTCTGTATATTTCTCTGAGAAGAAGAGTGCACAAGTGACTGAGCGAAAGGGTTTTAGATCTGTTACCACGATGCCCGATGGGTCAGGATTGTCATGTTCAGTGGTTTCCAGAAACCATTGCTCCCTGGTTGGGTTAGGGAGGCTTGTGGTGGCACTGTGAGCTAGCTGGTCTCTAGGCCATCATATACTACGGGGTGCATGGAATCAGTCTAGGCACCACACCCAAAGTTTATCATGTCCACAAACACACAGATCCTACTGAATAATGGGAACTAACCGGCATTGTCATTAGTAAAGTTATTCTCTAAAGTCCAGTAATAGTTTTCGTCACCCTGTTGATGTGTATGAGATTTGAACCCAAGAGTATTCGTATTTTACAGCCAGTAACATCTGCCCATTACTGTGGTGAATGGTGCTTACCAGAACATCTGGCGTAGATACTGCAGATGTCCTGGCACTATGCCTTATCCAGGCCTTAACAGGCCTAATCAGACTTCATCCTTAACTTTTTGCATTTTACCTTGATGCTAACACTGGACACCGTTTGAGTACGAGAGTAAGTACTAGAAGTACGCTGATCTGGACCAATAGGAAGCCTAAGACCTGGGTCAAATGAGTTACTAAGACTAGAAGTGGTTGCTATGGTCAACGTACATCCTAACCCTAGCAATGAGGTGAGACCGAGCAATGGGATGCCTGGGTCCAATGGGAGACCTAACCCTAGCAGTCAAAAGACCTGGACCAATAGGAGCACTACACCCTGGAAGCCCATACCACTTAGTCCAAAGGGAGCCCTAATAGCTAGGTAACTGGTACACAATGGTAACTCTAACCCTAGTGGCTAGGTGAACTTATCTTAAGGCTTTCTTCAGGTTACTGTGGACCCTGTCCAGTCACTTGGGCTGGATGTGGGTTCAGAGGGGAGCGCCTGTGACCCTGTTTCCTTGGAATTTGCAGGGCCTGATACATTTTTACAGCCTCCGCAGCAGGTCTGGTAACTGAAACCAGAAACTGAACCTCCAATCTGGCATGTAATGCTTTTGCTAAGTCCAAAAACACCTGCTAAAGGAGGTATAATAGCACTAGCAAAGCGAATCAAAATTAAGTCTTAGTAGGAGTTCGTTTTCAGTTTGTGTGAGTGGTTGTACTTTGCTGACATCTCATTTCACAAGGATAAGCAGATGGTCATTGCCCCACCAGTTGTTTTATGTATTTAGGATTTCTATCACTGCTACAGATGTGGCTTTGGTGGTGCTCTTTGGTCAATGCAAGGGTGATGAATGATCTGACTAAATATTTTGCAGGCTTTGTGTGGAATGATTCTGTGAGGATGTGATATAGTGTTTGGGCGCCACTGCTTTCCAAACTGTTCAGCGGTGGTGCTCTGTTGTCTACATGAGAGTACAGTATCATTCAAAGGCTTATAGAAAATGATTTGAGATGATTATAACTTAAATCACTTTAACCCAGGATTTACCCAACAGCAAGTATAATATAGCGTATACAAACCTTGCACTTTGGACTAATTTCACGAGCATTCCACAAAACATAATGAGTTTGTGCTTGCTAGTTCTGAAAGAACAGTGCTGCACTACAAAACATGATCCATGATTGAACTGAGTAGAATTGTTTGGATTTGTTTGAAAGGAAATGGCCAACCAGTTGATCCAGAGTGATACTTGTATCGCGAGGTTAGGGAGATCTGCAAAAGGTTTGCTATTCTAGGTAACTAAAAAGATAAACCACACAACTGAAGAAATTATCAAATTCTTTTTTCAGTGCTTCAGGATTAGTGCATAATTTGAGCAGATAGTTGCAGGTGAGGCCCACAGGCAATTTTTGGGGGATTGGCACTAGGCCTGGGTGGAGTTTGCAAAGTTTGTAGAAGTCCGCAAAGTGACAAAAAAACTCGGGGTTACGGGTAACCCTGGGCGTAGTGGGGCGTAGTGGGGCTCCGCAGAGCTACGCGGAGAGGGCGAGAAGCTACGCCCACTCCCGCACTCCGCGTAGCCCCACTACGCACCTCCCTCCCGCTCTCCCCTACATACTTTATTTAAGCATTTACACGGATTAAAACAACTTAAAAGCACTTACCTTGTCCGGGGCTCGTCCGGGTCTTCATCTTTGAATAGCGTCCTTTGCCTGGATACCAATGCGCATGCGCGGGCGGCCGCGCATGCGCATTTCTCCCGAGAAATGCGCATGCGCGGCCGCCCGCGCATGCGCATTGGTATCCAGGCAAAGGACGCTATTCAAAGATGAAGACCCGGACGAGCCCCGGACAAGGTAAGTGCTTTTAAGTTGTTTTAATCCGTGTAAATGCTTAAATAAAGTATCTAGTGGAGGGCGGGAGGGAGGCGGGTGGCGGCCGACTCGGCTACGCTCACGGAGTGGGCGTAGTGTTGCCGGCTACGCTGTCTACGCAAAATGCGTAGAAGGCAACACTACGCCTACTCCGTGGGCGTAGCCGATTCGGACGCCCACCCTTAGTTACGGGGTTTGGAAATAAATACATCAAAGACTAAGTTTATGAACCTGAACCCTGTCAAGAAATTCAAGGGGAAAATGCATTTTAATGGGTCTTCACTGGAGGAAGTGAATGCTTTTACCTATCTAGGTATCTCCTTACAGGCCAACATGAACTGGAAATCCCATATGGACTCTGTGGTGCTAAAGTTTAACCAATTGACAGGGGCAATAGCCCAAAAACATAAATCTTCATTTACTAAACCCATCCAGCCAATAATGGAGATTTACAGCATGAAAGTGTTGGGCGCTTGCCTTTACGGATCAGAGCTATGGGGCTTCACCAATCTGAGCACATTAGCCGTTGCAGAAAACAAATTTCGTCGACGAATGACTGGTGTCCCCCAGAGCACTCCTTCGATCCCGCTCCATTATGATCTCGGGAGGAAAAAGATCGAGGACATGGCCAGACTGCGTCCCCTCCTATTTTGGAGGCGTATAAAAACTACTCCTGAATTGGGACATTACGCAGCTGCCCTCATGGACGTTGCTAGCTCAGACCGGTTTCACAAAATATCGTGGTTAAAAGAAGTTAGGAATTTGCTCCAAAAAATGCACCTAGATCACTTGTGGACTGCAGTAGACCCACATGCCTTTCCATCTAAGGCTTCATTGAAAAAAATGTATTGGGACATGATAAATAATACTGTACTGATTTCCAATCAACCATCTTTGTTGGCATCCCAGTTCTTGGATTTTAAAATTACTCCTAAATGTGAACAGTACTGGGATTTGATCTCTAAACCCCTAGATAGGAAACTGTATTTTCAGCTTAGAATTGGCTCTCTACCCCTCAATGCTTTTACGGCCAAATGGTCCCCTGGTAATGTAAAAACATGCTCTTATTGTAAAGCACATGTAGAGGACATCCCACATTTTCTGTTTGTTTGCCCACTATATGCTGCCCCAAGAAGTAGATGGTTAAAACCGGTTTGCAGGAATTTGGGGACAAGGAAATATCTTGAGGCACTAAGGATATTAAAATCAAATTGTGCCCCCAATCTTGCAATCGCAGTAGCCAAATATATGGGGTGGGCCTGGATAATACGCACGCGCACTTTAAATCTGTAATTAATTATGGGAAATGCATTTGTAATGACAATTTCAACTTGCTAAGGCCTTGTGCTGTGATTTGATTTTATAACGTATGAATTATACAAATTGAAATATTCGCCAACACTGTATAAAATGAATGATATTTTATTCTGTTCTTAAAACTTTAGCGTAGTATTTATTCTGTTTAGCTTAGGGAAACATGCTTTTATGACAATGTTGTCGAATAAAGTATTTAAACTTGAACTTGACAAAAAAACTCCACCAAACTACGCGTAGCTCCGTGACCGGGAGACTGCGGTACCTTGCACCGTTCGCGCTGATTTTTAGCGCTGAGTGTTTGTCCCACACTGTAAAATCAGTCTGAATATCATCAGGCTATGCTTCTTTCTGCCACTCCAGCAGAAGTTCTACTACAGCGGCAGCTTCAAAGCAAACGGAAGGATTCTCAACACGAGCGGTCGCGACCATCCGATACCGCCCACATTGAGAAATCTCACTGGGAAGCGGTCTCATGTTGTATTTCCCTCGCTCACGCGAGTGCAGAAAGAACTCTACTAAGCGGAGTGAGTTTTTCCAAATTACCTGAGCTCCGCAGACCACGAAAAACTCTGCAAACTCCTCGACCGGAGCGGGATTCACCACCCAGACCTAATTGCCACTTGTTTTTCCAAAACAAACTTTGAGGAAGAGAAAGACAGAAAGACACTGACAGAAGGCGAAGGTTAAAAATAATCTTCAAGAGTGAGACAAGGGGGCTTAGAAAGTCTTGTAGTGGATTAAGGAGGCATGAAGTGAAATCAAGACTACACAGCCTTGTTATTCGACACCCTGGCCTTCAGTGACACCTGAGCAAAACTTTGGGTCCCGGCACTTGTCCTTTTCTAAATTAAGCTGTAAATGTAAAGATTTTTATGACAATTGCATGATGGTCATTGGTTTTCTACAATGATTTCTTGAAACAGAATTGTGCAGGGCCGTAGACAAAACGCAAAATGTGCAAATTCTTGGAATGTCTAGTCTCCTATAATGATGGATGTCGATGGTACAGGTGCTACTAAGGCACGTAATGATCGTCAGATGATTTACCAGGAACATCAAGGTGCAAGCCTTCTCACAGCTGCTGACTACTTACTGGCGCTTTATAAAGGCACTACTCAGGCGTAGTTCATAGTCCACAATGTGGCTAGTTATTTTGAACATATTCCAAATTACATTTAATTCTATGCCAATGCCACACACACCTTCATTTGCAATGGCTCAACGATGGTCATGAACTATACGTTTTACTCACTTGTCTGCATTAATGGCGCATTGCTATATTAAAAATTGAAATTACACAGTGCCTGATTGGTAACATCTGTGTTTTCTTAGGAACCTGCTGATGGCTCTGCTGAATGATTGGCCTCCAAAGTACCAAGGATGCTTTGCCTTGATTTCAGCTCATACGTCTTTATTTCCCCATTCTGTGTTTGTCTCTTTATCTCACACATGCAGGTACTTTTCCGTCCCGCCCTTTTCGCTTGGTCACCATTTTCCTTTCTTTCTTTCTTTTTTTCTTTCTCCTCCTTTCTTTTTTTTCTGCCTATCTGTTGGTTTGGGTCAAAGTCTTATAATGAAAAATCTCCTGTGGGGGCATATCAACAAGGGGCGGCTATAGTATTAGCGCCGCTTTAGAGCCCGCTTTCGGGCGAAAAGCGGCGATAATATTATCGCATTATCAACAAGGTCACGCTATCGCGTGTTTCCTTGCATTAGTGCCCCTTGTCAGCAGGCCTCCCATCGCATCGCTAATGAGATGCAAAGGAGGCGTGCCTGACAAAACACCATGGGAAAATATCGCTAACCCAGCTTCGTCATATTGACAACGAGGGTTAGCCATATTTAAAAGCGCGTTAAGTATGCCTTAACGCAGGAATTTAAAGTCTGTTAAATTCCTGACTAAGGCATACCTAACATGGGGGTTGTATTGTGTGGCTAAGACCATAGGCCCTATCACCGAGGATATCGCCATTTTCCATTGAACATCGCTGGAAAACCAGCGATGTTCCATGGAAAACACCGCTATCACTGGAATAATTATCGCGATTGCGCTATGCGTTTTTGATACAGCGCTAGCATGGCAATAATTTCCAGCGATAGCCGGCGATATGCATTGTCACGCTAAGAGCGGACAGTGATAATTATCGCTGCCACTTGTTGATATGCCCCAAAATGAGTACCGGGACACAAGTAACAACGCCAGCACAAATTAAGCACCGGAAAATCACTGTTCTGTATGCTACCTTTGTGTCTATCCACAACGAACTTGTTCTCCACATTTGAATTTTGGAAACTTTCCAACCCTAGGCAATATTTTCCTTTCAATGAAAACGTTCCGAAATTTGAGTGACTCGTAATTAGCAGTGGATAAGACACCTACGGGCCGGAAACAGAGTCACAATTTCCTCTTGCCAAACAAATATGTTTATTCTGGCACTGACGGGCAAATAAATGCATCATCTCGCGCTGTTTTCTAAGCCCTGAAAGAAGGCAAACAACAATAAATGTCTCATCAAGACGTCAGCAGCGCGCGAGGAACAAGGGAGAAAGCTCTATGCCTCGCACCCCCCACTGGGCGCCAAATGGCAACCTTTCTCAGCCCAATTTCCTCAAGCGGAATTGCGCATAATGGATGAATTTAAAATGTGCGGCAGAGGGACAAGTCCTTTCTACGCTCTGTCCCCTTCAGACGAGTTGTCTATTTTTATCACATAATAGCAGATTCGAACGCGCTAACCCCAGGTTGTCGTCCCGAGCGAACGAGCGATCCTGTTGAGTGTTAATAATTAATGGAATTTAGCTCCAGCTGTGAACTCCAACTGACAATCTGGGCTGTCACTGGCCATGCAGCTGAAATAAAAGGTGGCATTTGATCTGGCAAGCGTTTTCCTTTGAATCTCTCTTTATGGCACTCTTTCCTTTTTAATGAATTTAAACAAGCAAATATCGAGCCCCACTAGAGCCGTTGCTTTCAATTATACCCCCTGCCCACTCCTGAACTTTTGGCAGAGCTGAAAAGTTAATTTCCTAAAGCAGTTCAGTGCCAGTCAGATTCTTTGACTGTCCACAGTCTTTGTGCAAATGTGATGCAAATTGCACGTATTTTCAATGTGACATTAACATTTAGCCCCCAAAAATATATATTTTCAGGTAATGATAACATTTACTAAAACAAAATGGTGACAACACTGATGCTTCTCTTAACCCTATGGTTTTTATTGGACCAGAAAACGTGATTGAGGTGCATCGCGCAAGAAAGCCACTGTCCACAACTTCTTAGTAAGCAAGAAAGGCCACTTTATTAAGACAGGTGTGCAACAACACATCTAAAACAACCTATTTATTTATTTAATTATTAACTCAAACTGCTCTCAGCCTAACAGATCATTCTTACTAAAGAATAAACCCCCCCACCAAGTTAACCCTAACCAAACCAGAAGCCCCTAACTCTTGTGTATACCCCCTCCTTTCCTTTAACTGCCTTTTGAGGATGGACCAACCCGCTCCAGGCTGCCCACCCCCCACTAAAACCAGCCTACAAAGAAAAACAACTTGTCTTAGCGTGGCAAACCTAAAAACAACTAAACAAGCACTTAAAACACTGGAGGACAAAACAAAAAAGGCCTTTCGCTAAAAATTGAGGGAAGGGTGGATGGGCCAAAAACGATCCCCACTGCCCACCTCCCAACGGCACAATGTTCTCCCGCCCTGCGCTGGCCCTGATTAGCCCTACCTGGCCCTGATTAGCCCTACCTGGCCCTCACTGATTACCCCCACCTGCCCGTGGCCAGTACCCCCGCGCGAACATACCCGGGGAGAGAACGGCTCGCGCACGGCTCTCCCCAGGTCCCCCCTCGCGCAAGAAAGCCACTGACCACAACTTCTTAGTAAGCAAGAAAGGCCACTTTATTAAGACAGGTGTGAAACAACACATCTAAAACAACCTATGTATTTATTTAATTATTAACTAAAACTGCTCTCAGCCTAACAGATCATTCTTACCAAAGAATAAACCCCCCCACCAAGTTAACCCTAACCAAACCAGAAGCCCCTAACTCTTGTGAATACCCCTCCTTTCCTTTAACTGTCTTTTGAGGATGGACCAACCCGCTCCAGGCTGCCCACCCCCCACTAAAACCCGCCAACCAGGAAAACCTTTAGAGTTTTCCTGCCCCACCCGAAGCAAATTAAACTTGACTCAGAGAGCACCACAATTGAACATCAAGTACTTTGGCAATTAAATCACGTAACTCTAAAAGGTAAAATGACTGACCCATCTGAGAAAGGTGGACACCATCCTCACGAAATAAATGTCATTCCGAGACCTGCAAATGAGGGTGAGCCAAAATATAAATGTTTATATCTTTACAAAACAGTCTCATAGAACGGTTCAGCTACTTTCTCGCTCTGTCCATGGATGAAGAATTCTTCGCCCCAGTCCAGTGAAGACGGGGCACAAATTCCGTCCAGATCACCATGGTGCTCGCCCAGGCGTCTTTGATGACTTCCAGATCCATCGTCATCATTTTTAACATGGTCAAACCAGACAAGGAGACCAGGTCGTTCTCGCCCAGGTGAATTACTAGCAAGTCAGGCAGGCCCCCACCCTTAATACAAAGTGTAGACAACAAAGGAAACAAACCCCCCAACGCATTCCCCCAATACCATGCCAAAAAACCTTGTGTGTTAAACTGCTGAGACCTAAAGATCTCCCACAAAGTTGTCCTTCTGCAGCAACTACTGCCCATTTCACGAAAGAATGTCCAAAAATCCACACCCTCCGTTTAAATCCGTCCAGCCTGTGCCAAGGACCTAGGAGAGAAAGAAATGTTAACGAAAGCAAAAATGGGCTACTTTCTCACATATTTCTCACAGCAATTCGACCTCCATCTCCCAATTCTCCGAATCTGAGACCAGTCACAACCCAGCCTAGCAGCCTCAGTTGCCGCCCGATCCTAAAGGAATGAGTACCAAAGTGTGTAGGCTCCAATCCCAAAGCAAAAAGCACCTTCCGTAACACGGCCAATAACTGAGCGGCTGTAACTGGACTGCCATCAGCGTGACAAAAGATCACCCCAGGCGAAAAAGCACAGGACTCCAAGAAAACCTCCCACTCAGTAACCGGGCAACAAGCCACAAAACCACTTCTTCCTAGGAAAACCCACTTACCCCTACCCAACTGATCCGTTTTTGAGGCTCGCAACCAGAGGCGCAACCTATCCTTTTCAAGAACCACCTCTTCACTGGTCATACCCACCCTGCTGCGCAAACCCAAGAGCTCAGAAGCCCGAAAAGCACAAAAAAATAACCACACAAAACACAGCCGAAATTTAAGGCACTCAAAAGCATCATAACAGCAACCCTCTAGCTTAGAGAACATTTGCTGAAGCAACTCAAAATTGACAGGCCGACGCAAACACTTAGAACCAGCCTGCAGCCTGCCCAGACCCTTCAAAACCTTTTTAAACAACACCCCCCCACCAGATCCCTCCCCCACCTTAGCTGCCCATAAAAAGAGATCCCTGCCAGCTTGCCAGAGATGGTCGTGTGCGAAAGACCTTTGTCAACCAAATGCAAAACAAAACTCAATAAAAACTGCTCCTCAGACAGCCCCCTTGTCGGAAAAAGAAACCCTTCACCAAATTCCAGAAACTCCACCCATGCTTGCAAGTAACTCCGTCGAGTAGAAACAGCTACTGAATTCTCGACCAACTGAGCGATTCTCACTCCCCCCAGGCCCATACGTACTCTGGGATCGGTGTCTGCTCGAGATCCGCCCCAGCAGCCAGTCTGCGGAATTCATTCCACTGAAATCGAGATAAAGCGTCTGCTATACAATTAGTGTCCCCTGGGATATGTCGTGCTTTGAAAACAATATTCAACTGCAAACACCTCAACATGAAAGCACGCAACAGCTTTAGCACACACAGATCCCTTGCTTTTTGTCTGTTAATCAAGTCGACTACTGCCAAATTATCCACGTGGAATAAAACAGACCTGTCCCTGAATTCAGCACCCCAGATGTAAAGCACCACCAGCAGAGGGAACAATTCCAAGAATGCAATACTGCGGCCCTGACCTCGCCAGTGAGCCGGCCACCTTGCCGCACACCATCACCCCTCCCAGAATATGCCAAATCCATGGGCACCAGAAGCATCCGTGTAAATTTGTACTTGCCAAATCATGTCCTCGTCCGTAAAAAACAAGGACACGCCATTAAAGTCCTTCAGAAAAGACAACCATAGGCACAGATCCGCCCTGATGGCCGCTGTAATGTGTACCCGATGGTGAAGAAGAAACGCCCCAGACAAGGACATACCCAACCTTCTACAAAATGCCCTGCCAACTCGAACCACGCGACACACAAAATTCAAATATCCCAACAATTTCTGCACTTTTCTGAGTTCCAACTTCTGCTCTCCCACCACCGACGACAAAAAAGCAGAAATTTCTTAAACCTTTGCAGTGGGCAGTCTCGCCACCATAGCCAGGGTATCGATCTCAATTCCCAAAAAAGTCAAAGTGGTGCACGGACCTTCCGTCTTATCAGGGGCCAACGGCACACCCAACTCCTCAGCCATTGCCTGAAAAGTCCGCAATGCCAGATGACACTGACTGGAATCCCCCACCCCAATGAAAAGGAAATCGTCCAAATAATGACAGACCAGCACATGGCCTCTGATGAAGGAGAAGCGCCACTGCAAATAGGTACTGAAGGTCTCAAATAATGCACAGGACACCGCACACCCCATTGGCAAAACCTTATCCACATAGTACCTTCCCTGGAATTGCATTCCCAAAAGGCCAAAATCAGAAGGATGAATTGGTAAAAGGCGGAAAGCCAACTGGATGTCACTTTTAGCCAACAACGCACACTGACCCACAGCTTTCACCATCCACAAGGTATCGTCCACAGAAGCGTAAGAAACACAAGAATCTTCCGGAGCAATGAAATCATTGATGGAAGAACCCTCAGGCCAGGACAAGTAATGAATAAGACTGAACTCACCAGCCACTTTTTTGGGCACAACCCCCCACGGGGAAACAATCAAGTCAGATAGAGGACAGTGTAAGAACGGACCAGCAACTCTGCCCGCAGCCAGTTCAGCATCTAGCTTCTTCTGTACAACTTGGGGGCTCTCCTTAGCGGATTTCAAATTATCCGACCACCTCCCAATCCAGGGCCCCCTGTACCCAATCCTGAAACCCACCTTGAAACCCCAGGATAAACGTTTTGCCACTTCAGCATCCGGGTAATCCTGCAACCACCAATCCAACATCATTACTTTAATAGGAGTAGGAGCCCTTTGCGACAAACCGAGAAGACTGGTCTCTTCCCCCTTGACCCCTTCCATGCTCCCCAATACGCTGTCCCGGGAAACATTGGGTGAGGGGATGCCTACCCCCACACTGCGCACATTCATGCTTATATCTGCACAACTGTCTGGTACATTACCGGTAACCCGCTAGCCCTATGAGTAGTGGCAGGCGGGTGGGCAGAAGACATCTACTGTAACCACAGCTCAGCATCGACCTCCCACCAAGACCGCTCGGAAAACAAACTCATCCTAGCAAGGAATTCTTCGTCATAGGACAGCCAGGCAAAACCCCCAAAATAACTGTGTGCCTTCCTGATGACATCAACATATTTGAACATTGCCACCGCCTTATCCTGATGCTGTTGGCAGTAGACACTAGCATATATCAAAAAGGCAGACGTCCAATTCTCAATTGACTTTGGGACCCGCGGCCGCCTAGCCAACTCCAACTCCTCCTCCTTAGACCCCTCTTTGGCCTGAACATCACGATGGAGCAACTTAAAAACATCAACAAACTCGTTATTCCAAATCCTAGACTTAGTTCTTTCAGACAAGTGGGAACCTAAAGGCATACCAATTCCTGAATAGGGCAACTTTTTGTGTACGTTCTTGTCCCCTTCGTCTGGAACCATTGGTGTAGCATCGTCCCCTGTCCGCCCATTCTGAACGGCGGTGGCATCCCCTTTTGACATAGCATTCACAGCAGCCTGCCGCTCTGACAGCTTGTTAAGAGCACCTTGCTCACCAACGTTCCCATCCCCAATACCAATAGATCGAGTAGGCTTAACGGGGAGACTCTCCCCCTGTTGCCACACAGACCACCAACCCTACTTACCTTTAGGCAACTGCGCCAACTTCTGTTGAAACACTGCAGGGTCCCCTTGACATGGCTTGGTCGATGATGGTACTCGTACATTTGCGTGGTCCGCACAAGACTCCTGCAAAATACTAACAACATGGGATTGCCCCAAACCCTCCTTCCAGACCTTTGTGGCAACATTTCCAACATCCCCATCTCTTAATTCTCCATCTTCCAGATCATCATCATCAATATCCAATTGTAAAATATCACCATGACCAACATAATCTCCACTTCCACCAGGAATCTCCCCGTCCCCGACTCCCCCATCATAGAATTCCGATTGGATGTTATCACTGCGCACTGCGCCTCGCCCCTTAAAAGAGGAATCCGCTCCAGAGTCCCTTTCCGCACCTCCCGCCCAGAACCGCCATTTGGGCAGTCCGTAAGCCACTCTTGACCGAAGCAGACCGACGCGCTGTAGCTGGTGCCTTACGCCTAGGGCCGCTCAAACCAGACCGCGCCGCCACAGAAATGCCTAACCCTCCATCTACGCCCAGAGGAGCCACAGCCGATTACCCACCAGCGCCCAACCACACCCAGCGCCAGCCACCCAGACCCCCAGTCCACCGATCAGGTACCGCAAAGGGCGCCCCCCTTGGCTCAGGAAAAGACACAGAGTGGGACTTAGCGGGGGAAACTATGGCGTCCCTGGTAACCCCTTCACCACCTAAAGACTGTGGAAAAATAGTCAAAAGCAGAGGAGGACAGGCATTCTCCCCCTGCGATACCAAATCATCCACCCCCATATTAAAATCATGGGGGGGGGCACCTCCTTGGCAGCATGATCTCCCCTTAAAAGTGGCAAAGGAACGTTGGGAAAAACCTCAACCTGCCCCACCACGTCCTCACCATGACCAACCCCTGCAGGAGGAACCTCAGGGACAGCACGTGGGGCAGGGGAAAGCAAGTAACGCTGCCCATTCAAGACCAAAAATTGCTGCAAACCATGCCCAGGGGCACCCAGCAGCTCAGCAGGTGCAGAAACTGAGGCAGACCGGACACTGGGCTCAAAGGGAGGGCTCCTGGATACAAGACTCCGCCCCCGTCTGCCTCTGACACCCAAAGAAGGCTTCACTGAAGAAACAGGGAAAGCACCACCCCTCCTCTTAATGGACCTCCCACCGGAACGCCCACGCCTCCCACCGGACACCCCACGCAAGGCCAAAGTTCCCGGAGGAGCAAGACATACCTGCTGGAGGGCGCCCGGCGAGGTGGCAGGGTCAAGCAGCTGCTCCGGGGGTCCCGCATCTCCGACCGTCACCGCCTCGGGCATGGCCGCCGCACCGTCCTCCTCACTGTCTGCCTGCGCGGAAAGGCAGGCAGACACAGCCTTAGCAACTCCCCCTGACGCCTTGCGAACGGGGCGAGCCAGCCCCACCCAGGCCGCACCAGAGACGCCAGGCAACAACAGGTCCTCCCGCCCGGCCTGAAAGAGGACCCGGACCGCCCTCCGCACCTCCTCCGATTCCGCCATCAGCAAAGAGCCAGGTATTCAAAGAACGTGCAGCTACGAGAAACGTCACAAAAATGATCCCCACTGCCTGCCTCCCAACGGCACAATGTTCTCCCACCCTGCGCTGGCCCTGATTATCCCCACCTGGCCCTTACTGATTACCCCCACCTGCCCGTGGCCAGTACCCCCGTGCGAACATACCCGGGGAGAAAACGGCTCGCGCACGGCTCTTCCCGGGTCCCCCCGTAATCAGATTGACATACAATTTTAACTGCTGATTTGAGGTCCCATTACAAGTTGCCTTCAGCGATAATCCGGCGGTTTTTCCAGATCTGTGGGCCCAGAACTATTTCTGGGACTGCAAACTCCGGACCTGATCATTCTTGAACTGGAGACATTGGGCCCTTAATTAACTCCCTGTGGAACTGCAGGTGCTGCTGGCAGCTGTCGAGACGTCCCCTACCCATCTACATGCTTCAGCTGGGAGTAAAAGCTGCCATATTGCATTCGCCCGCCCATCATCTATACCCCACGGGGAAAGAAGACTGCAGTGCACAACATTTAACAGATGCTCCAGTAAACATCAGTACTTTTGGGCCCTTTCTTTGTCTCGAAAGGGCGAAAAACGAGTTGCAGAATTGTACCCTGTATTCCAGGGGGCATATTACCAAGCAATAGCGATAATTATCGCTATTGCTTGGTTAGAGAGAAAATTTTACCGCTAAGCTGCGGCGATTTTTACCGCAGATAAACCTTGGTATTACCAAGGTTTATCGCAAATGCGATAAAAAATAGCCGCAATGCATGAATATCGCTGAAAAGTCAGCTATATTCATGCATTACCGAGCTAATGCTCTTAGCCATGTTATCCACCTCCCATTGGATAACATGACTAAGAACTGCTCAGGGCAGGTGTTAGCTTTTGGAGATATTCGCGCTTAGAGCGAATATCTCCAAAAGTTGGTAATAGGAGATAGTGATGTTAGCGACTGTTTCCAGTCGCTAACATCTTGGCACGCCCACTTTGCATGTCATTAGTGATAAATATCACTGACATGCAAAGTGGGGCCCAGGATGGTCGCTATCTCCTACTAGCTGTCGCTAACTGGTGTTAGCGACAGCTAGGTAATAGGGAGATAATTTTATCTCCGCTTTCTTGGCTTATAAAGCCAAAAAAGCGGAGATAAACCCCCTTGATAATATGCCCCCAGGTTCTGCAGGTTATTTCTTATTTTCTCACAGGGAGACGGAGCTTGGTATCCTTAGTTCTGACTCTGCTGCCCTAAAAGCGGTGATGTCACATTACTGAAATAAAGTAATACAGCTTACTTCACCGAAACGAATGGGATATGAATGCAACTTTATAGGACGTTTGAGGACACCCCTCCATAGGGACCAACCAAGTGCACATCACACGTGACCCTTCCTAGAATAGTTAATTAAATCGATGTGCTGTGTGGCATTCCTTCTAAACAATAGCACAAATAACACCAAGAAGGGGCTGGGCAAAGTTTAAAACTTCACCAAAGTCAAAACATAATCTTTGCAACGGTAGGCACAATTACACTATTTTTCCTGATTCAGTGCTAGGGCCACATTGCCCACTGTAGGTTATGATTTCTGCATGCTGATTTCTCACATAGAAAGCGTAGTAAAAACAATTGCAGAAAATTGTTTAGATTGCAGCTGTAGCTCCAAAGTATGGGATAGGGCTTTCGACTTTCAGCCTAGTGCTGCTCGGGGCTTCTTTGAGCACAGAGGGGCAGAGAGAAACAGTTGCCACTAAGCAGCTTCCCAAAAGTGATTCTTGGCTTCCAGAATTTCCACTGCATTTACAGCCACTTTTGACCTTGAGTGGCAGTGGAAACGATATCCTGATGTTGAGGGAGAATACCTTCAGTTCCATATTTTTAAACTTTGTCAGCTTTGTACAATACAAACGTGGCAAAGCTTAACAAGCATTTGCAATGCAATAGGTCTCGCATTTACGCGAGTTTGAGCTATTGGCTTTAAAAATAACAATGCCGTTTATTTTTGTTTTTGTTTTAAAAACATAAATAAAAGGCATTGTCATTTACAATGCCAATAGCTTTAACTTGTGTAACTGCGAGACCTATTGCATTGCAAATGCTTGTTCCTCTTTACAGTTGTTCTTGTAACTGAGGTGTAGCATATGTAATGGTGAAGTCGGACGACAATTCCAAGGCTGCAGATGTCTGGCAATTGATGTTACAGAATGATGATAGGATGAGATCCAGTGTTGCTTTTTGAGAGGGTTGGGTAATGAGTTGTATTCCCAGCCTACTGAAAAGTGAATAAAAGGCGTCATTCATGCATTTTGTATTGGAGTTGCCAAAGAGGTGAAGTCTCCAAGGAATGTGGGTGGGTGGAATGATGTCTTGAAGGAAGATTTCCTTTTATCTGGGTGGGCTGTAGATTTGATAAAATAAGGTTGTTTGGGGGGGTTTGAAAGATGGGACTAACAAGAGAGGAGTTTAGAAGGCTTGTGTGTGGTAGAGTTGCTAAAAGTGCAGGACCAGGATCGCCAATCTATGGCTGCTATCCCCTATTGTGTTTAGAGTGTGGAGTCTACTCTTTAGATGCTATCATCATCTAAGAAGAGGACATCAAGGTGGTGTGCAGAAAATAGTGTGAACCAGGTTTGAGTGATGAACGGTCCATCTGTGATAGGTGAACGCTAAAAGATACATTGCAAGCCTAGAGAACTAGTACAAGTACAGTACTGACAGCAGAAATGTAATCCCACTTATATGAACAAGAAACAGTATAGCCTACAGAAGTACAAGCATCCTTGCAATTGGTAGAGTCAACTTATTGGTAACTTGCGTCCATGCGCAACAGGATTAGGACAAACCGCAGTACTGCAAGCTTTACTGACGTTAATTTTAATTCATGCTGTGCTTTTCCGTCAAAACAGTACAAATTGCAGCCAGATTAGGGAAATTCATATATGCATTCCGGATCTCCTTCACAAATATAACCAAAGACACCAGTAGCAATTAGTTGGCCATCTAGCCAGAACCGCAGCGACTCCACGGTTTACACAGCGAAGAAGGAAATACAAATCAACCAAGTTTAGTAGATCAACCGTGCATACCAGACCAACTAAACGCTATAAACGGAGACTAATATCTATAAACGCCGGCTTTTTCCATAGACACTCCTAATCGAAGGCTCGAAAAGTTAAAGGTGTGCATTAAAACGAACACTAATCACTGCGTTAAAGGGCCGGTCTAATTATTAGTCCTAATATAGTCTATATTTCATTGAAATGTTCACATCAAGTTTTATACCGCAAAATATTCATGCAGGGAGAAGTGCATTTAATATTGCTAAATAATAATTTTATGCAGGACGGGGCTAATGGCAAGGTGCAGTGTCTGGCGTTTAACTCAAAGATATGAAGGACCCTGTCCATAGCCCAGGACAACGTGACTAGTTGAAGGCTGGGGCATGAGATGCTTTGACGAGAACAGCAGTAGCAGAGCCATGTGAGCGAATGAGGGCCGAGGTATTATCAAGTTCCTGAAGGAACAGGTAAGACCTGCCAGTGAGACTGAGGTCACCATAGGGAAGACGTGTATGCCCAAAAAGGAAGCAGACGGTGGTAGATGATCAATGTCCTTAAACCCCTGTACAGGTTATGAATCAAGACTGCTCTAAAGTTTCATTCCATCCAGTCCAGGCTTTTGCTTTCTATTCTGGGAATTGCAATCCGGGTTTCCCCAATATATACAATCACTCACAGAAGGCAAAACAAATAACCCAGGCATGCTCAAGGAAAACTTGAGCCCTTTGCTTAGTTAAAAGAATCGTATCTACTTCTGAGCCTTGCACGCACCCGTTTCACTGAGTTAATGGGGAATTCCGTGATTAGATGGGAGAGCCACAAAAGTGTATGCATGTGAAGGCATGGGAGTCACCGACCCCGCCAATTATGGTGGACTCACACTTGTTTGTTTACAAAGGAAGGTGTGCTGTGCATCGCAGGGAGCGCGGGACATTGAGGATGCATATGGTGCATGACTGACCGGCAATAACCACGCTGCACAAAAAAGGGTACGAGGATAGAGTACCTCGGGGAGGTGCAGAGGGACTCGCTGGTAACTCACCAAAAGAGAAGGTGCCCGCGCGCGCCCTTACTGCCACCCCGCCCCTCACGCTGCTCACCGCGTTTTTCTTTTGCACCATGTGATCCATCTTTTTGGCGATGCGGATGATCTCATCTTCGGTACTCATGGCTGCCGTGCACACCGGTCTTTACCGACGGTAGCTGTATGTTAGCCGGTAACTTGGGCCAGGCGCAGGCAGCAAGCAGCTCACCGACCCCCAGGCAGGCTGCCAGGCAGCAAGGAATCGCTCACCGAAAATCGGAAATAGACATAAGCAATCGACAGCTGAGCTTCTCTGCACAACGGCTGCAAGAAAAGAGCCAATCGGAAGTGCGCACCATCTTAACCTACCAGAACGAGGCTTAGATTTACAACCATAGTATCATAACAAGCAAACAAATCCCCCCCGGCCCTCACTTACCACATGCCGTCTACCTCCGGACACAGAAACGCTGGAGCACACACGCCGCAAGTCGGCCTGGAGCGCGCCTCGGAAGAGACGCCGGAGGGCAGGAGCGTGTCGCAGTGAGCGTGCACGTTGGCGTTCACAGACCTGAGTCGGCTCGTACCCAGGTCTGGATCGGCTCGTGCACAGCTCTGTCTCCCTTGGGAGAGAGCAAGGCGACTATAAGTCTTGTTGGCTGCAGCACTTCGCGCTGCAACGCCAGCGAGACCTAAAAAGTAGGAAAGCTGCAAGAAAAAAATCTTCGCCCATTTCCATACCTAGATACATTTCAGACTTATTTGGCCTTATCAGTGAGGTACAGTTTTAATTCCTGTAGCACAGTAGAATACGGGACCCATAGTTCAATTCAATACAGTTAAATAGGGACCTGTATTGTGGTATGCCTCGAGAACAATGCGCTCAAACATGTAAGCCAGTGCAGTGAAGTTAAGGCATAAAATATATGAACTAACGTGTGCAGCAAACTGAGTACCTTGGGATTAACTTCCTGCCAATGTTGCTAGTACCAAATGTATTGCTGATGTACATACAGATGAGCACCATTCTTGTAGTCCAGTTGTGGAGAGATACATGTATTGATGGCATTGATATGATTATGAAAAAACAACTAGCACAATTGTATTTACGTAACTTAGCATTGGTATGTACGCTGTGTCTTTGATGATTTAGGCAAAAAGACCAATTGATGGACAGAATGCAGAACCATGTCATACATTCACTCCAGTACAGAGATCTGGGCCTAAATCCATCGCTTATTTGCTCACCATGCCATTCCAGTTTGGACCCAGCCATATGCAAATCAGTCTTGACCCTGCGCCCAATGGGAACAGTCCAGCCCGAACTGCCAGGCCAGGTCCTCCCTGGACAGGAAACAAGCATCCTAGGACCGATTTTGGGCTTTCAACCCTGATCAGCCAGGATAGCTTGACTCCAGTGGCATGGAGAGCACGGGACTCACATCTGAGCATACCCGTCCCACTCGGGGTGACAAATGCAAAAAGAACAATTGATGGACAGAATGCACAACAATGTCATACATTCACCCCAGCACAGAGATCTGGGACTAAATCCATTGTTTTTTTTCTCACCATGCCATTCCAGTTTGGACCCAGCCATATGCAAATCAGTCTTGACTCTGCACCCAATGTGAACAGTCCAGCCCGAAATGCCAGGCCAGGTCCTCCCTGGACTAGAAACAAGCATCCTAGGACCAGTTTCGGGCTTTCAACCCTCATCAGCCAGGATAGCTTGACTCCAGTGGCATGGAGAGCACAGGACTCACGTCTGAGCATACCCGTCCCACTCGGGGTGACAAATGCAAAAAGAAACATTGATAGACAGAACGCAGAACAATGTCATACATTCACCCCAGTACAGATATCTGGGCCTAAATCCATTGATTTTTTGCTCACCATGCTATTCCAGTTTAGACCCAGCCATATGTAAATTAGTCTTGACCCTGCTTCCAATGGGAATAGTCCAGCCCGAACTGCCAGGCCAGGTCGTCCCTGGACTGGAAACAAGCATCCTAGGACCGGTTTTGGGCTTTCAGCCCTCATCAGCCAGATAGCTTGACTCCAGTGGCATGGAGAGCACGGGACTCACGTCTGAGCATACCCGTCCCACTCAGGGTGACAAATGCAAAAAGAACAATTGATAGACAGAATGCAAAACAATGCTTGCTTCCGGTCCAGGGAAGACATGGCTTGGCAATTCAGGCTGGACTGTTCCCATGAGGCGCATGGTCAGACTGATTTGCATATGGCCATGTATGAACAGGGGTGGCAGAGTGAGATAAAGAATGATGATGGATTAAACCCAGATCAGTTGACTGGGGGTGAGTGCTTGCATTGTTCAACACTCCGTCCATCATCCTCTTTGGTTTTGCTTTGTTCACCCTAAGTTGGCAGGGTATGCCTAGAAGTGGGTCCCTTGCTCACTTTGCTACTGGATTCAAGCTAGCCTGGCTGATGACGGCTGATTAACCAGAAACCGGCCCCAGGATGCTTGTTTCCGGTCCAGGGAAGACATGGCTTGGCAGTTCGGGCTGGACTGTTCCCATGAGGCACAGGGTCAGACTGATTTACATATGGCCATGTCTGAACTGGGGTGGCAGAGTGAGCTAAAGAATGATGATGGATTAAACCCAGATCAGTTGACTGGGGGTGAGTGCTTGCATTTTTCAACACTCCGTCCATCATCCCCTTTGGTTTTGCTTTGCTGATTTGGGAGCACTTCACAAGTGGAGCAACATAAATTAGGGCCTAATTACGAGTGTGACGATCTTCTGACCACGGTACTCACAGTGGCGCAGCATGGGTGTTCCACCATCTGCCGGATTATGACTTTCAAATTCATCTTGGCGGTGGCCCCAGCCTGAGTCAGGAGTCCCAGGAGGTGGTACAGAGGTGGCTAAACGTAACATGCTGAGCGGGACTGGCAGAGTCCCACTCAGAATATTACAAGTTCCTTCACCGCCAGCCATTTCATAGCAGGCTCCCTGCCATGAAAATGTTGCCAGTGGAGGACCAAAGGGGGCCCTGTAGGGCCACAATGACCCCCCCACCATGAGGATGCATTCAAGGAGGTCTAACATGTTCCCCCCTCTCCGCTTGCACCCCTAGTTCCAGCACAGCACAGACGTCACTGTCCATGCCATGCTGGAACATTTTTGCAATTCCCATTGCGCGGGAAAACAAAAAAGGAGCGTCCACCTGCACGAGTTGAACTCGTAATCACGTAGGCGGTGCTTGCAAGGCTTTGGCACAGCCGTGCCAGTGGAGAGCCGTCGCAACTGCTCCACAGTTGTAATCAGTCCCTTAGATGCCTCATGTAGCATTTATTAGAGGGGCCATCCAATAAAGAGAAAAGAACAGTTCACATTACCCCGTCCTGCATGTCTAACAATGTTCAATAATAAGCATTCTGTAAGGTCCCATTTTTTGTTCTCCCAGCATGCACTAATTTTGTTTTTTGCTTTCCTCTGCTGGCAGGGGGTGATGCTCCTCTGCCATAGTGGAGGAATCCGCCCTGCACCTACCTCAACCTGCTCCTCTATCAATCTGCACATTTGCCCCAGTTTCCTTTCTCTGCCCTCCTACAGTGTTTAATTTGAGCCAGTGGCAGCCTAGGGGACTCACCAGTACTCATTTTTGTGGATGAGCACTTATTATTATTCATCAGAAATTGGTTGAGAGCAAGAGAGAGAAAAAACACAAAGAGGAAAAAATGAGAAACAGAAAGATGAAAAACGTCACTTCAGGAGAAAACAGAAAGCTGCAAAAGTGAGAAAAAGGGGCAGGGAGTGTCTGGTAGTGGATTAAAGAGGCTTGAGGTGCATTTAGGGCTATGCATACTTGGTATTCAGAGTGCCTCCATTCAATAGCACCATCAAAGGATTTCTGAGCAGAGTTTTGTGAAACAGCACTCATTGTTTTACAAATTAGGCACTGATTCCATATTTCTTTCTACCTCTTTCTACCCACAAGTATATCTGTCCATACCTCACTCTGTCTGTACATCTCACTGCCCTTACTTCTCCCTGACCACACCAAATTAGCCTCTTCCTCTCATTGCTGGCACCTATATGCCTAAAATCTCTGTACCCTGACCTTTGGGCCTCTCCCTGACCATAACTCTCCCTGAACGTCTCCCAGCTTTTAGCTCTCCTTGTCCATACATCTTCCAGCTTGCTCTTGGCCTTCACCATTCTTAGTCATCACCTCTTGCTGTCTTCAATTCTCGTTGCCAGTTCCGCTTCTGCCTAAACCAATCCATGACAGTACTACCTTTGCCGCAACTACTTCTTGCCTGTACCTGAAACAGCCTATATTGAGCATACAATTCTATCAGTCCTGATCTTTTCCAGCAATAGGCACCCTGCCCACACATGTGCCTGTCCATACCTTCGCAGTCCGCATCTTTCCCTTCCCCTACTTGTCTGAGACAGTATCTCCTTCAACTGTGTTTCTATTGCCCACATGCATCAAAGTCAATTGCATTCGCAAACGGTGCGAATCGCAATTTTCGGCCGTTTGCGAATGCAATTGACTAATTTGGAATGCATCATGCATTTCGCAATTTTAGGAATCGCAACCATGTTGCGATTTCTAAAATTGCGATTGCATTTAAGAAATCGCAATTTCAGATTTCTTAAATGCAATGCATGATCATTTTTTAATTGCAAATTCGCAATTTGGAAGTGGTAAATTAGCATGAAGTTGAACTTCATGCTAATTTGCCGAAAACTTTCAAATATGCACAAATTGCATTTTTGAAAGTTTTAATTTACACGCACACATGCCCTTGGGGCATGTGTGTGTGTAAATTGCATTTAAAGTTACATTTCAGGGGTGCAGGGAGGGGTTCTTTGGACCCCCCCTGCACCCTTGAAATTGCATTCACATTTTGCGAATCGCAATTTGAAATTCGCAAAATGTGAATGCCTTCCCATTCATTCCTATGGGCCTTTTGGCCCATAGGAATCAATGGGAAGGGTTTTCCTTAATTGCGATTCTCAATTTGTGAATCGCAATTAAGGAAAAATACCGAATCACAAAAATAAATTTGAATTGTTCATGCATTGCAGTTTGCGATTTCTAAATTGCGATTCCTTTATTTTCGCAATTTAGGAATCGCAAACGGGTGCAATGATGCATGTGGCCGTATGTACCTGTACCTTTTCTGTCACACATCTTCCTCTCCACATCTCTCATATTCACTCATTTCATCATCTATCCCAGGCTGCACATCTCATTTGGTGCACATCCCTCAGCTTACTCCAGTTCACACCTCTCCTTGGCTCGTACTCCTGTTCCTGGCTGCACATCAACTTCCCATACTTTCGTTTGCCACTTACTTTCCCAACTCCTATATGTATGTATACGTTATGTGAACCCCCACATTGACAAAGCTGAAAGCTCTGGTTTACAACTGTAAATGCAAGCTATACACATAGGAATTGCCAATACATAGTCTCAATACATTTTCTCAAACTTCCTTGCTCTGCAGAATGACAGCAAAAAAGAGCAATTAGAGCCACAAGGGATTTTAAAAGCCAGAGAAAACCGAAAAAACCAATAGACTATTCTCATGATACTTCCCATGGGCTACATTGAAAATAAAAAGAAATAGACATTTCCCAATGTCCTTTTATAATCAGGGGGCATATGTATGTAATTTACATTTTGCGATTCTCAAATAGCAATTTTTAAGGAATCGCTATTTGAGAATTGCAAAATGGAATGTATGTAATAAATCGCAATTTTTTTGCAAATCTCTAAAATTCCTTAATTGCGATTAGAAAATTGCGAATCGCAATTAAGGAATGAGTGTCCCATTCATTCCTATGGGCCAAGAGGCCCATAGGAATGAATGGGGATACATTTTCAAATTGCGATTTTCTATGAGAAAGGACACCTGTTGCACCCCTGGAATGTGCATGTAAGTACATATGGCGCACATACATGCCCTAAGGGCATGTCTGTGCGCCACACGGCACTTTGAATTTTGAAAAAAAATGCATTTTAACAGGAAATCGCAAAATACCATCTACTTGGAGTAGGCGGTATTTTGCGATTCCTTAAGCCAAAATCGCAATTTGCAAGGCACCCCTACATAGCATTTAAGGAATCGCAAAATTGCGCATCCATTAATGCTTGAGCAAAATAAGGAATAGCAATTTTTGCGATTCCTTATTTTGCTATGTGGCCCATACATACCAAAACGCTGTTTTTGATTCTCAAACGCTGGAATTCTTAGAACTCTAGCGTTTGAGAATCGAAAACGGCTTCTTACATATGCCCCATGGTGAGGGAAATGTGAAATTATTCACAAGTAAGCAGACTCAGAAGTAGAAAAACATGGCTTAAAAAGATGAGAGAACTCTGACAAGCCAATGAGTCAATGTCAATGTGAGAGATTTGTAAAGCGCACTGTAACCGTTCGGTGTCATGGGGCTAGTTTAACTGATCAGTGCAGAGATATCTTAACAGAGATCTGAGATGCTGAAAGCCACGTTTTGAACAACCCTCTGAATTTAGGCAGAGAAGTAGCTGATCGGATCGATAACAGAGGCTTGTTCCAAATGGCTACAGTTCCTAGATAAACACATCTATCGCCCCAATTCGCTCCATTAAATTTTGGTACCACCAAGGTCCTGGAATTAGAGGATCTAAGCGGTCTGCTACGCGAGTACCATCAAGATCAACATGTGGATCAACAGTGGATTAACATGCTTGGCATGCCACACACTGGACCTCATTTTCTCAAACAATATAATAACTGCACGCCTAAAAGTACATCCTCAGATATGGTCACACTACTCTCTAATCAGCTTTCATCACTCAAATATGAATTATCCAGCTATCCCTTAAATAAAGCAGGCTTCAAACTAATGCTGTGTAAATTACGTAGAATTACGCAAAATGCAAACTGGCACTTTGCGCTATAATTTAGTGCAAAATGTGTCCTTATCTCTATTTTGGATGAGATGACATATTTTGTATCAAAACAAGTGGGGTGAACAAAAACCATAAACTTGGGTGCTGTTGTAATTTAAGGAATTATGCATAACAAGTGTAATGCAAAGTTTGCAATATTACATGGGATTATGCAGGCATAGTGGGCATTTTTTTCTTGAGCCAACTTTAAACCTATTCTCCCCAAATGATATAAAACTATGAGTGAGGAAGACTTCAAGAAATTCTACACACTGGGAGAAAACAACCACCTAACACCGCAAACACCAGCAGTTATGCTGACAGGATGTAATGCAACACTGCACACACATTGTACAAGCTGTCTTCCCAAAATTGAGAAAAATACACTTTTTATCGAAAGCTATTAGCAAATGTTCACAACAGAACCGGAATAACAAGAACGAGAATGCCATTAGTTGAGTCATCAATAACAGAAATCGCACGCAGTGGTGGATAGACACCCTGTGGAATTCTAAGAAAGGCTTTCCACAAAGCATCATAATCCCAAAGGGACGTCATTCAAAAATTATCTACAAAACTCCCAAAAAAACAAAATATTCCTTAATATTTATTAAGTGCAGACAAACCCAGTAGTTTTAAAAGCATCACAAGCCTCTACCAACAGTCCTGCAACAACCATATGATAACCTTTTTTTGAAAAAGTAAAGTTCCAGAATCTGAAATGTTATCTTACCTAATGTTCAATGCACCCCCCCCCATCTCCACTCCACCCATCACAGCCTCACTATGCACATACAACCAGATGTAATACGTCCAGTACTAGCACTAGCACATCAACTTAAAGCATCTAACATAGAAGCAGAGTTATGCCTTTCAGGCTGGATGAAGTGATTTTTCCTGAAATTATGAAGTGACATCACAAATGCATTAAATGCTTCCATATCTAGGGAATCATCCCTAAACAGCTAATGCATGGCATAATTAGCCATCTCATGAAAAGAAAAAGTTACTCTTTAATTAGAAGCTGGTTTTCAACTTGTCTTTCTCCAGCAAAATCATGGAGAAGATGGTGAGAAGCCACCCGCAAAACTACATTAGGTGCAACCATCTATTGCATGATGTACAGTAAGGCTTCAGACTCATTCAATGAACAGAACATGCCCTTCACAATATCAAGGAAGACCTACTTATCAGCCTAGATGAAGGTAAGCAGCTGGTTCTGTCACTTCTAGACCTTTTAGCTGGATATGAGGCGGTGGACCAGGAAATCCTAATGAACAGCCTAAAGGCCTTATTATGAATTTGGCAGTCTCGGAGAGCCGCCACACTGCCACCCCGCTGCCACCCCGCTCCGAGACCTCCAAAGCCAATAAAGACAGCTCGCCAGAGTACGAATTATGTTTACTCTGGCAGGCTTCAAAAAAGGTACTCATATATATATATATTAGTAAAAAAAACAAAGGTTACAGGCACATTAGAGTTCGGCCGACATGTCACTCGTACAAAACCAGGGAAATTCAGCAGTTATAGTTAGCTCAGCTAACTATAACTCACACCCCCACAATGCAATGCTTATGACCTCACATATTGCATTACTCATGACATGGTCAGTGACATTACTGATTACATCATTAATGACATCTCAAATGACATCACTGATGACATCATCCGGTGACTGTGAGTGTTCTAAAAAGTTTTTGAGTGTTAAATGTATGCACACCAAGGTGTATTGATGGATCTGTGGGCGTATGAGTGCCTGTATGGATGATTTAGTGAGTGCATGACTGACTGTATAAGTGAGTGATTATATGTGCATCAGTGAATGTATGGTTATGTAACTAATTTGTGTGAATGTCTGTATCAGTCTGCCAGTTGGTGTGCAAGTGGTTGCATGGGTTTGTGAGTAGCTACATGAGTGACTGTATGGGTTATTGATTGGTTGTCTGAGTACCTGTATGGTTGCATGAGTGTCTGTGTAGATGGGTGAGGGGGTGTGTGACACCCTACATGGATGAGTGAGTGGGTGAATCACTGGCTATATGGATTTATGGGTACGTGTAAAAAAGGCTGTATGGGTGAGTGAGTGTGCATATGGCTCTGTCAGTGATTGTATGTGTTAGTGGTATATGGGTGAGTAACCGCATATGTGAAAGACAGTATAGGTGAGTGCTGGATTATATAAGTGCCTGTATGTGTGAGTGAGTAAATGTGAGAGTCTTTTTTGAACATTGCCATACCTGCCATACCTGCCGCCTTGCTGTTTCCGTTACCGGGTTGTTGGACGTCTCATGCGGTAGCAGAAGTTTGAGGGACTACGATTCCCTGCACCACTTGCGGTGCGCACACCGCTGACACAGAGGAGAGCGCCGGCAGGTGCTGAAAGAAGTGCCAGGGCTCCCACATCTCGGGATGTGTGCCGGCATGCCCCGGCCAGGCCCAGGCAAAGCCCAAGCATAGGGCAGGCCCATCTGCGCCTGTCGGTGGCCGGACTAGGCAGGACAGGGCCACCCCATTTGACGCTCTGAAAATAAACCGTCAATCTTGGTAAGAGAAATATACATTAAATTAGTCCGTTTGCATATTTAATTTTTAAAGAGCAATATACTGCCCAACCATGGGCAAAAGGAAATTACCTTTACAACGGGGGAAAGTGCCAACAAAAAATGCACCCATTACCAAATATCTGATAAACGCTGTGGGCCTCATTAAAAGGGAAATTGTCCACCTGGAGGAGCAATTAGCAGCAACAAAAACAGCACTTGATGCTGCCCTATAAGAATCTGTATTAGAAGGCGGGAATGATCCCTTAACATCTCCAACCAATATGAGAAGTATGGGAGAGGAGATAGGGTCACCTGTAGTAAACGCAACCATGGATAAAAATGCCCACAAACAATCTAACCCATGTGTACTAACTACACCTTTGGAGATCTCAGTGTCAACAGATGATACGTTTTCGATATCCCCGCTGCAAAAAAAAAGAAACAACCTTTGCGAAATGCTAATAGCCCTGTGGAGAAGCAACCAACTAATATCAAATCTAAACTTAAACAAAAAAAGGGTGGAAATAACCCAGGAGAGAATAGAGGAGACTGTAACTTTATAAACCAAAAAACGCATGACCTCAACATACTATTCAAGAAATTACATGGTAAACTGGACAGTATCGACAGTCGTTTAATGTCAGAAATCAAAAAGTCATAGCTTTTCTAACAGACATAATTACTGAAATATTACCCTCCAGTCTCACTAAGCCAGTGTACAACATAATGGAAAGTGTAACAGAAAACACAGGCCCAGCTATTATTAGCAGTGCTACAAACCAAAGACAGATTATCATACAAAAAAGATATTCCCACTCTATAAGGGCGCCACAAAATCTGCAATTGGCCAAGACAAACAGAACTATGCAAGACGATAATATCACTAAGGTATCATTAAATCTTCCACCACAGGCAACTCCATATGTCATTATTTTAAACAATGTCCCAAAACTAGCAGAAATTCAGAGGTAAACGTATGAGTCACTGAAAAACCAGGTGGTTCATTGGATTTCTGTAAATACTAACTTTGGGGCGAATATATTGCATCAAGCTATTATCATCCTAAGGAGAGTAAATTGGGTGGGCAAGTCCCGAAAATCATATGAGGGAGATTGTGTGGTGGTAAACTTCCGAAATAGTGATCTGGTGGGCGATTTGCTGAATGTCTTTCTAAACAATGACAATGGGTAATGCTCTGAAAATGTTGATCATATGAAGGCCGTCCCATTGGGATACTTCTACAGGCCAAGCCCTAGCAATATCCAATCAATTTTGAGTTATCATTTAATAGAACACATACCAGTGTACAATAGATACGCACCACTGAGAAGATGCAGTGAAATAGTTTGACAAAGAAAGGTTATGGTTGAGACAACGTATACGAAAATGGACCTCGGTATTAATCATACTGTGTTAGATGTTGATTTGACCCCACAATTAAAGGAAACTGTTATTGAGGAGATTTTGTGTACTAACAAGGATGAAGTCCATACTTGTAATCTAACCATGAATTTAGAAAATGTTGATCTAACTCCTCAAGCTCATAAAGTTGATTTAACTGTACAATCCGAGAAAGATGATCTGGTTAAGCCCATGAATGGTAATATTGAACATATCCCAAATGCTAACCCAAGGAAAGTGGGTCCCAGTATACATTTATGTGAGAGCTTAAATATTATGACGTGGAATGTTGCAGGGATCAAGAATAGGATTAGTGACCAGGATTGGCTGCAAATGCTAGATGGTCACGCGTTACTCCTAATCCAAGAAACTTGGTGTACGAACCTTTTTTTGTACATGGTTATCAAATTGTTTGTACTAATGCCAGACCATATAGGATGGGAAGAGTGAAAGGTGGTTTAGCCACACTAATTGCAGTAACATCGCCCCTGATTTTAAAGAAAACGTTGATCTCATCACAATATTATCAGCTTTTGTATTTTTATTTAGAAGGATAGCAAGTCATTATTGTAATACATGTTTTTAATAATATTTTAAACAAGTCAAAGAGCAAGGTTATCAAGCAACTAAAAAATTATTTGGATAATTTTTTGGAGGGAGTAGGAGGAGATTATGTTTTAGTTTGGGCGGGTGATTTTAACTGTGCCAAATGTGTTTTTGAAATTGGAGAACCTTGTGGATATTGTGATAGTCTTGGCGATAGGATTCCCCATTTCTCACATGACCTGTGTGGAGAAACAATTAATAATGCTGTGCATAAATATGACTTGTAAGCCTAGAACCCACTAGAGTGGATTGGGAAACAAACATACAAACTTTTGTAAGAGTAAGGTCATCCTCAAATATAGACCACTTCATCGTATCAGCTAAGTGCAGTGAACTGGTGGAAAAAGTGCTGATTAATATCAGTCTCCTTAATGACCACCACCCCTTAACAGTGTCATTGAGATTAAACTTGAAACCAAAAGAACGGTGAAAGATATCTGATAACAATGTTACTACACAGGGGATTAATGGAGTCTCATTAAAATGGTCGGGTGTGAATCCAGCCTCATTCATGGAAAATCTCAAAGGGAAAAAACAAAGAGACCTATAAATCTGCCTGGATAGTTCTTCCTCGAATAAGGCGATAATATCAGCTTTCTGTAATATCACAACTGAAATTGCTGGTAATTTAACATCAAAAGATTGAAGAAGATATGTGACCTTAATCCTAGATGGTTTAACCATGAATGTCCAAAATTGAATGGGGAATTGAAATTGACTCTTAAACAAAAGCCAAGAGATAGTGCAAGGATTAGCACATTGAGGTAAAACTATAAAAATACCATGAAAGAGAGGAAAAGGGAGATCCATGAGGTGGCCTGGGAGAAACTAGTTCAGGCAGCATAGTTGAAAGATTCAGTCTTCTTTTGGAAAACAATTAATCACCCCTTTTTTAAAGAGAGCACAGGAGTAAATATTGATATTGTGGTACCTACGGAAGATTGGATATCACACTTTGAGGGTATGTTTAATTCAGATGCTTCAAAATTAGGCAAGAATAAAAAAGTAAATTTTATATTTGTGGAACCCGTCAAATCATTACCTATAACGTCAGAAGAGATTAAAATAGCTCTGCAAAAAAGCACGAATGGTAAAGCCCCAGGCTCGGACGGGGTACCCATTGATGTGTTTAAGTATAAAACGAATTTCTGGATACAAATTTTAATGAATATTTTTAATACTACCCTTGGGGGCATTTTACCTGCAACTTGGGTTGAAATCATCATTGTACCAATTTTTAAAAAAGGGTTTATAGGGAAGGCCACCTGCTACCGCCCAATATCTCTTCTTAATTCCACGTCCAAACTACTAATGTTGGAAAACCATGAAAATTGGGCCAGCGAGAACACAATTTTAGCTGATGCCCAGTATGGTTTCAGAAGAGGTATTGGGATGGTAGAACAATATCTAAACCTAGAGTCATTAATAGGGGAATATACTTTAGCAAAGGAAGATGCACTACACCTCTGTTTTGTTGACCTCACCAGCGCTTTCGATCTAGTTAATCACTGTAAATTATGGGAAACACTGAAAGCGCAAGGGGTCCATATTGATATAATTACATAATTATTCCAGATCTATACCTTTTTAACATCTAGGGTAGGGTTTGGAAAAATGGGGGAAGGTATACCTGATTTTAGGGTTATGTGTGTCATTAGACAGGGTTGTGTATTAGCACCCCTCTTATTTTCCCTCTATAAAGCCAATGTAGACCCCTTTTTACAAAATGTAACTGTGGATGCCCCGAAAATTGGGACACACCCCACACCAGTATTACTATATGCAGACGATGCTGTCCTAATATCAAGGGCAGCTAATGGCCTGCAAAGCCTAATAGAAAATGTTGCCCTGTTCATGACTGAAAAAGATCTTAAATTAAATCTAAAGAAAACATTTGTTACGACATGTGGGAGCAATAGGATTAACAACAAATAACACCATGCGGGTGGGGTCGTTATAAATAGAGTCTCATCTTTTTTTTATTTGGGGATGCTTTCAATAGGCGTGGTACATGGAACACCCATATTGAATTATGTAATATGAATTTTTAAAGAATTACAGAGAGCATTTTTAGATTTTCAGCGAACATAGACAATAAACCCATCCGAGAAATCCTAGCTCTTTACCAGAGTAAATGTATGTCAGGGGTCCGCTATGGGGCTGCAATTTGAGGGACAGCTAACACAGCATCCCTACAAATCCAAGATAACAAATTTCTAAACAGTTTGCTGGCAGTCCCTAGTGGGCTTGTTTGTTTGGACGGATGCTGATCATTTGGACTGAGGACCTGGATTGAGCGACGGGGACCTCCTTGATAGATATATAGTGAGCCAACGGATTGAGTTGCCGTGGTGACCTTCCCTGTAAATCAGGGATTGGAGAGTGTTTTCTTCACTGCTATTGAAGTGAAATGATACCCTTGTCCTGATGAAGCCTATAGAAATGACTGGCTGAAACGCGACTGCGTCAACTCTTTGACGAGGAGTCCCTTAAGTGTTGAGTTGGTCCAAAGCGCCTATAAAATAATTAGATAGGGGTGTTTCACCTCTGGCGCAGTTAGGATTTCCTCTAAGTGTACTACTTTTAGTTAGGAGTGTACACTGTGTGAATTCTTTGCTTATTTAGGGTATATTCGTTTTGTAAATTCTTCTTGTATATGTATTGTAGATGTTGTATATGTGGTGTATATAATGTAGTATGTACTGTAATGTAGATATGAATATGATTTACATGTAATTTAGAGTGCACTGTTTTTGGTTAACATTTGTAAAGTGTATATATACATTTATATTGATTGGTGCCCAACCCCGTCCTTTGACACGTATATAAGTTTGTTTGACCTATGGATATACAAGATATGTAAATAATATATTGAACATCAGGGTAATTAGTTGTACCTTGTATGAAAATAAATGTTGAATTGATCCCTCTGTACTTCTTCATTTTTGTATACATCTTTGATGTCTCTTGCTCATGTATAGGAGGGTGATTTGGGCATAACCCCTTATTGAGTTTCTTGCGTGGCAGTCCCTTGCACAAAAGCAAATTATACAGTTCATAAAGAACTTTCACTCTCGTATCTAAGCGACACAATAAAAATGGGCGGCCTTCCTTTCTGGCAAGGAGTCTGGGCTAAAGACGAAACAAAATTTACAAAAGAATTAATTATGGATTGCCTAGCCCTCAACTTTAGTAGGAAAATACCATGGCTGGAGTACATTTTCAAGCTCCTAACAAGCTGTGAAGTCGATATTGACAGGAAGAATCCTACATTCATACAGGAGATCAGTAAAAATTATCTGAAGTCGAGATAGCTACAAGCCATGGAAAATGAAAGAGAAAGGATTGCCAGTCAAAAACATAGTGTTGTTTCCTACTGCGAACAACCACTCATGAGGGGTATACAGTCATATCTAATATTGGTGAGAAATGTGCAACAGATATTTTATTTAACCCCTTCGACGCTCATGACGAGCTGGGCTCGTCATGAGGTAGCCTCCTCGCACGCTCATGACGAGCCCAGCTCGTCATGTAAAGTGCGTTTCCGCAAAATCCAGCGTACGGGGGGAAATCATGCCGCACGCATGCGGTTAACTAGGCTAAGGATGGGTACACTACACTATTTATTTGCTTTTCCTAGAATGGAAAAGTGGTATCATAAATTACCAACTTGTTCATGTGATGGAAAATCCAAACAATCCACGCTGCACTTTATTATTTTTTGTAGTTTTTATTAGGATATCTGAAATCAGTTTTAAAACCGCTGTTTTTATCACATAGGCTTTTAAATTATAAATATGCTTTCAACTTTGTATGTAGTCTGGAAAATATGAAAATCATAAATGCTGTTTTTCAATTTGTACAAATTGCAATCAGGAAAAGAAAAGACTATTCACATTTGGATGTATTGCTATATGAAAATCAAGATGATTAATCTTAGCCCTATTTCAAATCAGGAACTCTGCCAGGATGTGTCATCTTGCACTTTATGTATCATTATGCACTTTTATGCATTAGCACTTTACATCACACGTATGTATGTACTGCACTTTGAAAAGTCTGAAGTGTATAATTGATTCACCTCCAATTCTCTAAGTCTATTTAACAATGGCACCTTGCACTTTGATTTTTTATGTACTACTATTTTTTTTTTAGCTGATAAATTTTAAATTGTTATTTGACATTTCAATTATGATGTAATGTAGGAATGCTTTTTGACTAGTATCCTTTTATGGTGGTATTTGTTGCACCAAATGAAGCTGATTTTGACTGATTGTGAGAGTGGCTGTATGAGTGAGTGTGTGCTTTGTAAGTGACTGTATAGGTGAGTAAGTATGTGTTAGTATCTGTATGAATAAGTGATTTGGTGTGAGTATAACCGTATAGGTGAATAATGAACCAGAGTCCTGTGCACACATTAAAATGTCTTAACGAGAGTTCATCATGTAGTTTGAGCACAAAGGTCAATAAAGACCCCAAAAAATATGTTTCTCAGTCAATCAATCAATCAGAGTACTTGTAGAGCGCGCTACTTACCCGTGAGCGTCTCAAGGCGCTGAGGGGAGGGGGGTGTTGCTACTGCTCGAAGAGAGAGCTCTTAAGGAGTCTTCTGAAGGCGAGTAGGTCTTGGGTCTGCGGTATGTGAGTAGGAAGGGTGTTCTAGGTTTTGGCAGCAAGGTAGGAGAAGGATCTGCCGGTGGAGGTCGTTTGTTGGATGCGGGGGACAGCAGCGAGAGCGAGGCTGGCGGAATCGAGCTGGCGGGTGGGGATGTAGAAGTTGAGTCTGCTGTTAAGTTAGGCTGGTCCGGCGTTGTGTAGTGCTTTGTGTGCGTGGGTGAGGAGCTTGAAGGTGATCCTCTTGTCGACGGGGAGCCAGTGTAGGTCTCTCAGGTGGGGGTGATGTGGCTGTGGCGGGGTACGTTGACGATCAGTCGGGCGGAGGCGTTTTGGATGCGTTGTAGTCGTCATAGGTGTTTGGCTGGGATTCCTGTGTAGAGTGCATTGCTGTAGTCCAGTCTGCTGCTGACGAGGGCCTGTGTCACCTTTCTTCTTGTTTCGGCCGGAATTTACTTGTAGATCCTGCGGAGCATGTGGAGGATGTTGTAGCAGGAGGAGGAGACGGCGTTGACCTTTTTAGTCATGGAGAGGGAGGAGTCAAGGATGAATCCTAGGTTGCGTGCATGGTCGGTGGGTGCTGGTGCTGTTCCCAGTGTGGTCGGCCACCAGGAGTCGTCCCAGGCTGAGGGGGTGGGTCCGAGGATGAGTACCTCCGTCTTGTCCGAGTTCAGCTTCAGAAATGTTCTCCTCATCCAGTTGGCGACGGCCTTCATTCCCTCTTGGAGGTTGGTTTTGGCGGTGTGTGGGTCCTTGGTGAGGGAGAGGATGAGCTGGGTGTCGTCGGCGTAGGAGATGATGTTGAGGTCGTGCTGGTGGGCTACTTGTGCGAGGGGGGCCATGTAGATGTTTAACAGCGTCGGGCTGAGGGATGAGCCCAGGGGGACGCCGCAGATGATGCCGGTGGCTTTGGATCGGAAGGGTGGGAGGCAGAAGCTCTGGGTTCTGCCTGAGGGGAAGGATGAGGTCCAGTCAAGGGCCTTTCTTGGATTTCGGCTTCTAGGAGGCGAGTCTTTAGAGTGCGATGGCAGACCGTGTCAAAGGAGGCCCACAGGTCCAGGAGGATGAGGGCTGATGTTTCGCCGTTGTCTAGTTGGCGCCTGATGTTGTCTGTGGCGGCGATGAGGGCTATCTCGGTGCTGTGGTTTCGTCTGAATCCGGACTGGGATGGGTCCAACATGTTGTTGTCTTCCAGGAGGCGGGTCAGTTGCCTGTTGACGATTTACTCGATGACCTTTTCCGGGAACGGGAGCAGGGAGATGAGCCGGAAGTTCTTGTCTTTTATTCAATCAGACACCAAGATCAACCAGCCAACACATGTTTCGTCACAATGGGAAATATCCTGCGACTTCTTCAGGGCTGGGAACAATACAACGAGTTGTATATAAACACAATATACTAAGTAGTTTGAATGGAATGGGAGGAGTTGCATCTCTCATCCTGTAAAGTGACTGCAAATCACCTATTATGTGAAAACCCTAAAAAAGTATTGAAACCAAAAGTGACAGTTCAATTTTTCAATGGACCGAAAGTGAAGAAATATAAACAGCATCAATATTGAACAAGAGTGATGTGTGAGGTGCCTCACATACTCTGGTGTGAAGACCATATAACCCACATTCAATTACGTCACACTATTAATTGTTATTATTGAACACAGTATATTGGAAATGCAGAAATTCTACATTATTGCAAACATGATTCAATATGAAATTTAAATGTGAAAAAAGTGCTACCTGTACTTCATGTGTATAGGTCCTAAATGATCTAAAACAATAGATAATGAGGAGAGCCTTCGTTAATTACGGAAAACTATGCTTAATAAAACAAGGAAGACAAGTGATTGATTGAAGTGTCTAAATAGTAATGAAATTGCCATAACCACTCCACCGGTTATACTTCCGACCCGATTGGTGAAATATAAAAGTCTTTAGTAGGTTCAGGAACAATATAGTATAGTATGTTCCAGAATTGATGCACCAAAATTAATAAGGTTTATTAGTGGGTGCCTTTGATTCAATGGCTAGCAAGTGAACGCAATATGTGACTGGGCTGTTATTGAAATCTCGGGGTTCTTACTTATGTAAAGGTGATCCAACGTAGGACCGGGCTGAGATGACAGGGGCGCATGCTACGAACCTCTCAATCATTCCCTAGACCTGAAAGGCAGAGCGTGCCCCCGTTAGTTTGGGATCATCTGCTTATTAAAAAGAGTATTCTTGCTTGGTATTGTATCATGAGAGGCATGCAATGGGAAGGTTCTTACCTGCAGCAAGTACGCTGGGGTCTTCCACGGCAACGGGTGTGTTTTCTGTTCCAGATATGGAGAGAGAAACAACCCGGAAGTGACTTAAATACCGTCACTCCTATAAGCACAGGAGAGCTAATCGAGGCATGTTCCTAGTAATTTTCAAAGAGCTAAATGCTGTCTTCTCTGTTGCATACATGGAGAGTCTGTTAAGTGAGGGCAATTAAGGAATATATGCTATGAACAAAAGCTCGCTGATCTTAAGCATTCAAAATTACGAAGGGATATGTATGCCCAGATTGTAACGTGCATATTAAAACTTGCATATGTCCTAAAGGGATTAGTCTCTGATAAGCCAAATACAGTGGTTCTAGTGCAGCTAGTATAGAATAGCTAAGTCTTGGTAAACAACATTAATCAGTTGTGTAAAAATCATAAGAGCATTACGGACTCACAATCGTATGACATTGCCTATCAATGTTGGTGTAAGCAATCCATAAATAAAATTATAAAACAAAATTATATATAAGGTTCTGAAAATATATATATATATATCAGTTGTTCCATGAAGACATCTACAAAGTCAATAAATAGGTTGGGGTAAACAAACAATGTAAGGGTGTACAATTCAAATAAAAACGATAAACTCTTCTTAGTCATAGTAATTTGCAACACCAGTTCTCTGTAAAACTTGGGATATCCTGTGGATGGAAACATGACGAAAAGATACGGACTTAGATCTTAGTCTCCCAAGAAGTACTGCATCTCATGGTTACTGTTGAGTCCCTCTTCCACAGTTCGAAGGCGCATAATCCATGCTGCCTCCATGCGTCTGAGTCTTAGTTCTCTGTTACCGCCTAGTGGACTAGGTTCCACAATGTCAATGCCATAGAATGAGAAACGTTTCTGTGGTCCCTGAGAGGGATAGACAATGGCATGAAGTGCCATGGGGTATCTAGCATCCTGTTGATGTAATGCCCTTACATGGTCCCCGATCCTTTCTCTAAGGGGTCTAATGGTACTGCCCACATACTGCCTTGTGCATGCGCATTCGATAATGTACACTACAAATCTAGTGTTCCAATTGATGTTGTATCTTATATTATATTTCCTTCTGTCATGTCCAGTAAATTCCTTTATGTTGTGTTTGGCCCATCTGCATATGCCACATGAGCCGCATTTGTAAAAGGTTATTGTCCATGGCGTAAGCCACAACGAGTCACCACGAGCCTGTGAGTGTCCCGCCCTGTCTGAAAGTGATTTGTGATTGAGAGGAAATATGGTCATCAAGTGACCTATCAGCTCTCAGAATCCCCCAATGTTTAGTCAAGCTACTCCTGAGAGTGTAACTCAGATCATTATAGTCAGTGACCAGTCTCACTGGTTGATTTTGTTGCTGTGTACAGACTTTGTCTCTTAATGTTTCCTCTCTGTATCTGTCTGATTCTATTCTCTGCCCCCTTATTGTGTGTGGTGTGTGGCCTCTCACCCTGAATCTGGACTTCATTTCGGAAAGACATTTGTTAAATTCAGTCTCCTCGCTACAGTTTCTCCTTGCCCTCATAAATTACCCATAATGGATGGGTTGAATTTGGTGTGCCTGGTGAGCACTACCTGCATGTAGGATCGGATTGCAAGATGTCTCAATGCAATAAAGTTGACTGTGTAGTTTGTCACCTTTGCTGTAGAGCTCTATGTGCAGAAAAGTGATACTGGACTTACTATATTTTTTTGTGGATTTCATGTCAAAGTTGTTAGTGTTTAGATAAGTGTAGAATTCTTCTAGTTTGTCTTGGGTGCCAGAGCAGAGTAAGAGGCAGTCATCTATGTACCAACCCCAAAAGACAATGGAATCAATCCATGGTGCCCCTTTCTGGCCCCAAATCCACTCTTCCTCCAAACTGCCCATAAATAGATTTGCAAAAAAGGGTGAACATTTTGAGCCCATAGCTACACCTCTTGTTTGCTTGTACCAATGTTTTTCAAAAATGAAATAATTGTTCTGTAAGATCAGATCCATCATGTTGAGAAGCATGTTAGTATGTTGCCATTGTGTTTCTGGCCTGTTATGTAAATGTCGCTGTATGGCTTTTAGGCCTAAGTCTGGTTTAATGCTTGTGTATAATGACACGACGTCCAGAGTAAGTAAGATCATATCTGGTTGCCATTGTAGGTCTTCCAAGATACTCAAGATGTGCTTTGTATCCTAGATGAAGGAGGGCAGATTCTTTACAAATGGTCCCAGCAATTAAGTCTATATATTCCACGAGTCTCTCAGTGGGACCCCCTATGCCTGAGACAGTTAGGTCTGCCAGGCAGAAAGGGCAGGTGTTTGTGTACTTTGGGTACATTGGTCAAACATGGGAAGGTTGGTGTAAAAATCTTCATGTACATGTATTCATCATTGTCTTATAAGCCTGTTGTGTGCCATTCCTCCAAATGTTTGTTGCCCTTGATGGTTAAATGATATATGGGGTTATATGAAAGTCTTTCATAATAGACTTCATCGCTCAACTGCCTCATGATTTCCAGGTTGTAATCATCCTGGTTCATAATCACAACATTACCTCCTTTGTCTGCCTCCCTGATTAGAATGTCTTCATCAGAGCTCAAAGATTTGAGGGCTAGGCGTTCTCCCCTGATCAGATTGTCTCTGTATCTGTTTCTTTTATTGGCCCTCCTGCTGTCATATTTATCAATGTCCTCAAGTGCCAGTCTGTAAAAAGTATCAATGGAGTTGCCACCTGGGGGAGTGGGTGTCCCCTTTGATTTATTTTTTAAGCCTCTGGCTATGGTGTAGTCTGCATCAACATTGAGTTCCTCTAGGAGTCTCTCCATGTTTTGTCTTGATTGTTCCAGGTCAGTTAATGACAAAAGTAGTTGTGTATCATAAACATCTCTTATGCTTAGTACATCAGACAATGTGCCACTAGGAATGTTTTTAGTGTTTTTATTTGTAGTTTGGTTGCAGCTGAAATGCTTCTTTAGCTTCAGACCTTTAACAAACTTGAATAAGTCCACTTTTAGTCTACAGATGTCTCCTTGTTCTTGTGGATTCAATCTTAAGCCTTTGCTGAGTAGGGAAATCATATCGTCCATAAGCGTTTTGGTGGAGAGATTAATTACCTGTACCTCCCTCCATGTGCCTGCTACTTGTTCCTCCCGTCCCCTGATCCCAACTTTTTTTGTAGTCTTCTTTGTCCTGACCTTTTACCTCTGTGTGTCTTGTGTCCTTATCTCCTCATTTGGGTTGTGTTCTGTTCCCTTTGTGTATACTCTGTACTTCCCTCAAAAAAGAAGAGTAGGTCTGTCTTGCCTCACTCATTGTGCCTGTGTAATTTTCAGCCTCACTACCACTGGTCTGGGGGGCACCAAGGGAAGTGGAGCTAGAGGAGATTGAAATGGTTTCAAGTGTTGCTTATCTGTCTCCCTGTTGACCTGTCATGCTAAGTTGATCATATTTCTTAGCAAATTTAAAGATTCTCCCCTCCTTGTAATCCATCTTGTCACGTTTGAGCTTTCTTGCTCTATAGCTGTTTGGGTGGCTGAGTGGATGTTTGTTTAGACCTATGAATCAATGAGTGGGTATGTAAGTACTGGTATGGGTGTGTCAATGGTTTTGAGAATGGTAGTGTGATAGTTGGAGTGGGTATATGAGAGGTTACATGGGGGTGTGAGTGGTTGCATCAGAGATTCTATGGATGATGTCATCAGTGATGTCATGAATGATATCATCAGTGATGTCACTGACAATGTCATGAATGATGTAATATGTGAGGTCAAAAGCAGTGCATTGCGGGGGGGTGAGTTATAGTTAGCTAAGCTAAGTATAACTGCTGAATTTATCTGGTTTTGTGTGAGTGAAATGTCAGCCTAACTATAAATCCCTGTAACCTTTGTTTTCTTTAGATCATTGCTAAGGTTTTTTTAATTCTATTTCCTAACTATAACGTCCCTGTAACCTTTGTTTTTTTCAGTGAATGTCTAAGGTTGTTTAAATGCTAATTCTTGACTACAACGTCCTGGTAACCTTTTGTTTGTTCAGTGAATTTCTAAAGTTTTTTAAATTCAATTTCCCAACTATACTGTCCAAGTAACTTATGATTTTTTTATTGAATTTTTAGGGTTTTCAAATTGTATTTTCTATCAAAAATGGCTCTATAAGAGGTATTTTTATAAGCTTGTATTTTCTACAGTGGATTAATTAGCATTGTATTTTTTTTCTTTACATTCGCAACAACATCAACTGGGTGTTTCTAAGTAACCTGAAACTCTGCATCCAGAATCCGGACTTATGTTTAGCAACCATGTACACACAACCAATGCAACAGCTCTTGTCAGAGCCCCCCTGTTATCCAAAGTATTGTGAAGTTTTTTTCTAAAGGTTTTTGCTTCTTTCGTTTTTTGGGACCTTCACGACGACGTTGCGATTCTTGCGGACAACTTGCGAAAACGTGAAACAAAAGCAAGCATTCAATGACCACCCACACATCCAAAAATAATTTGTAAAAAAATCCATTTGAACATTGCCCTACACATATTACTATATACATACTTCTTTCATAGCATTTTTAAACTCTTATGTTTTGTACTAAGTTTCTTTAAAAAACATCTTTCAGACCTATTTTCAGTGTTTGTCATTATTCGGGACGTCACAATGACGTTAACTGAGATGATTGCTCCTTTTTCCATAAAGTGTAAACACATATATCTACACATATTACAGTATTTTACATACTAGGGGTTTCTTACAGTAGCCTCTACAGTCATGTTTTTCTAGAGTCTAAATGAAAATGATCTCTAAAACCTATTTCCCATTTTCACAGTGACTTGGAGACTGCAATGACATCGGTAATAGCAATCCCCACGGACATGTCGCAAAAACGGAAAACAAAAGCAGACATTCAAGGCTACCAACACATAAATAAATAATATGTAAACCAAAGCCACTCTGAATATTACCCTACACATATTACTATATACATACTTCTTTCAAAGCATGTTTAAACTCAAATGTTTGTACTAAGTTTCTTTATTAACCATCTTTCAGACCTTTTTTCTGTTTTCACTGTTATTCTTGACATTGTGATTACGTGAACCTTGATGATCGCACCTTTTCCATAAAGTGAAAAACTCATATATGCACACATATTACAGTATTTTGCACACTAGGGGTTTATTACTCATATGTAGGGGACACATCAAACTCATATTTTTCTAGTGTATTTCTAGAACAACCATCTCTAAAACGTATTTTCTGTTTTCACAGTGAGGTGGGAGATCGCAATGACATTGTTAATCGTGATCCCTGCAGTCACGAAAGCAGAAAGCAAAAGCAGGAATTCAATAGCCACCACCACATAAAAAAACTATATAGTTAATTCTAACCATCGCAGTAGATAACTCACTATATAAATAACTCTATAAAAACATTTATCAATATCTCAATATCTCTCTAATAATTCATTTTAATGATTCATTGATTTTTTTTTATTTTTTCACAAATATTCATGACAACTTTGATAGTTGCGATGTCTCTGCGATAGTAGATGGGAGCCACGCTGGCAGTCGTGGCATCACCAAGAATATCACACACAATTAAAAAAATCTATTTTGGACACATTACTTGGGTCACTTACACCCCCATTTCTCAAACATGGGGTCAGAGTAGCTCCACCCTGACCCCTTATGTGGTCTTTCACACAGATTTTGAGCCCCAGGAACCATTCCCGATAGATAAAATGGTTGCTGCAACTTTCTATTCAGATTGCACCCAGACAATCAGAGCAGTCTCTTTGGCGCGTGCATGCGCAATTCATTGCAAAACCACTGTGAAATATCCGCAGCCAGAGATATCACAATAATTGTAACCTTAGATTTCTCAACAACTACTGAACCGATTTACACCAAATAAGCAAAAGGCCCTTCCTTGAAACAACATCTACCTCCACGCCAAATTTGGTGTAGGTCTCTACAGACGTTCACGCTGTATGTGTGGCTAAAGGTTCCTATGGAAATGAATAGCACAAACGCAACCTTATTTCGCACCCCAAACTCTCAGTCCCCACTTCATGGTTAACTCCAGACTTTCCATAACAATAGCACCCACAAGACACTTTTCTGAGAAAATTTCATGCAGATTGATCAACCAACACCATAGTTATAGCCAAGTCAAAAAATGCATTTCCAATGGAAATTAGGGCCAGATGTAGGTAAGATCAATTTTGCGAGTCCTTAATAGCGATTTTTAGCGAATCGCTATTAAGGACTCGCAAAATGGAATGTATGTAGGAATCATAATAATGTTTGTGATTCTTGAATATTCCTTAATTGCAAATTGTGATTCGCAATCAAGGAATACCTTCCCATTCATTCCTATGGGCCTAGAGGCCTATAGGAATGAATGGGAATTGTGCACGCAATTTGCGAATACCCAATAGGTACTAGCGAATTGCGCGCAAAATGTCAAGGGTGCAAGGGTTTGAAAAGGACACCCTGTTGCACCCTTAAAATGTGCATGTCTGCTTTTTTAAAGGGAATCGCAAATTACCATCAACTTGAAGTTGGTGGTAATTTGCGATTCCTTAAGGCAATATCGCAATTTGTGATGCCTACTAGCATATCATTTATGGAATCACAAATAGTGATTCTCTAAATGCTTGCGAGTAGATATTTGCCTTCCTACATTGCGCACAGCTGAATTGCGATTGCAAATGCTGAAATTCTGCAAATTTCAGCGTTTGTGATCGCAATTTGGCTTGCTACATCTAGCCCCTGGGTCCTAGCAATAACTATATAATATATATATATATATATTCACAGAAAAAACCATAGGTTATAGACCATATATAGTTAGGAATTAGCATTTACAAAACCTTGAAAATTCACTGAAAAAACCACAGGTTATAGACCATATATAGTTAGGAATTAGCATTTAGAAAACCTTATTTTACTCACACAAAACCATTGAAATTCCATATATAGTTAGTTGCACTAACTATATATCGTGCACCCGCAATCCACTGCTGATGATGTCACATATTACATCATTCATGACATGGTCAGTGACATCACTGATGACATCACTGATGACATCTCAAATGACATCACTGATGAGATCACTGATGACATCATCCAGTGACTGTGTGTTTCTATAAAGTTTAAATATGTCTTACATATTGAAGAATGAGTGGATGTGTAAGTGTCTGGACGAAGGATTTAGTAGGTGCATGACTGACTGTATGAGTGAGTGATTAAATGTGTCTCACTGACTGCATGGGTTAGTGACTAAACGGTCTTAATTTGTGCATCATTATGTCTGTTGTTCTGTAAACTGCTGCATGTGTTGATCAGTAGCTATATGAGTAACTATATGGGTTATTGATTGATTGCCCAAGTATTTGTATGGGAGACTGAGTGTGTGTGTGGCTAGCTGGGAGGTGTGTGACTCTGTGCAGATCAATCTGTACTTGTATCAATGATTGTATAAGAAGGTAAGTATGTGTTAGTATATGTTTGAAAATGTAAGGTGCTCTATGTTTAACTGTATAGACAAGAAAATGGAAGTGTCATTGATTCTTTACAGGACTGACTAGGTGTGTGAGTAACTCCATGGATGAGTGGCAGACTGTGAGTGTCTGTATAGGTGTATGAGTGCATATGATAGTGTTGTAAAGATGAGTGATTGTATGTATGAATGATTGTATGGGTGAATGAGTGAAGGTGTGTGTAGACGTAGCAATCAGTGAGTGCGTATGTAGTAACTAGTATTGGTGTGTCAATGGTTTCAAAAATTATACTCTCTTTTTAACACTGGGTGAAACAGAGGTTATATTAAAATGTGAGGAGATGCATTGTATTGTCACATGAATGATATCATCAGTGATGTGGTCATTGATGTCAAATGAGATGTCATCAGTGATGTCATCAGTGATGTCATTTGAGATGTCATCAGTGATGTCATCAGTGATGTCACTGACCATGTCATGAATGATGTAATATGTGACATCATCAGCAGTGGATTGCGGGTGCACGATATATAGTTAGTGCAACTAACTATATATGGAATTTCAATGGTTTTGTGTGAGTAAAATAAGGTTTTCTAAATGCTAATTCCTAACTATATATGGTCTATAACCTGTGGTTTTTTCAGTGAATTTTCAAGGTTTTGTAAATGCTAATTCCTAACTATATATGGTCTATAACCTATGGTTTTTTCTGTGAATTTCATTGGTTTTTAACAGCTAATATCTGTAGCTGTAAAATGTATTCTTCTTTAAATCCAAAAATATATTTTATATGTTTATGAATAATTTTTTTTTTTTATATTTTTTTTTCTTCGTTCCCGCTTCGCGAATCGGGAAGCTTCCCGTTAGCTGACCTTGATGCCGCGAAATAGACCGCGAGCCGGTAAACGTTTCTTTACCGCAAGTGCCGCGTTAGAAAACAACACCGTGACGCCTCCCGTCCGCATGACGTTTCACGTTGTCGCGTGATACGTCATATGACGTGCTACGTTAGCGAACTGGTACGCGAAGCGAGTCGCAAAGCGCAGGTTTCTGGAAGCAAACCGGGAGGCCCTGCAAAGCGCTTAACGTAAACACAGCAAGTCATGTGACTTGGTAATAACACTTTTCATTGGTTCATTTCACTTTTGGTTTCCTAATGATGTAAGACTAGGTCATATAATCTAAAATGAACACTTTTGATTGGTTGAGAACTCTTGTTTTTCCCAAATGATGAAAATCCCTCCTTCTTTCCTCACTCTGACTTTCATCATTGTGAGAGAAAGACCCTTTGTGATCACTGAGCAATGGCTTCTTTAGTAGCTTCAGCTGGTGCTTCCCCACCACCTCCACCACATCCAAGGAAGAGTGGACCACCTGCTCAAGTTATAATTCAACAAGAAGAAGAAGAAGAGGAACAGGACGACGAGCACGAAGAGAGGCAGTTTTTGCCTGAGCAGCCCAGGACGTCTCACCGGAAAGAAAACTTCATTTGGCAATTTTTTAAAATTCCCAAAGGTCAGAAAAAAGTAAATGCAAGATACGTAACTTGCCTTATATGTCAAGATAGACTGTCCAGAGGAACCGAGAAAAAATACAGTTTCGGAAACTACACAATGCATCGCCATATGACTAGGTGGCATCCTAACAACTAGAGTGCTGCACAGTTTCGGAACGACCTAGATAATCTCTCTATTATGGCCAGAAGATCTGTTGTACCGGAAGTAACGGGACCAGAGGGCAGGGAGATGGTGCCAAATATACAAATGAAATTTGGTGAAGTAAAACACACCTGCGTATTTTGCGATGGATTCATTTCCTACGGAGAAAAAAGCATCACTCTGATCAACAGAGCTATTGACTATCATATGCAAGTTTGTACGAAACGCCCAAAATAATAAATACTTCTTTTTTTGTTTTGTTGCTCCTGTTGAGCCCTTTACAATGAATCGTTTTCATTGCCCCCTCCAAGAAAAACCCAAAAAAATATAAAACTTCAGAAAAATTCAAAAAAAGTAAAAAAATGTTCCGAAAAATAATAAAAAAAATATAAAACAACAAAAACAATAAAAAAAAAAGTTCTTTTCAGAACTACCTCCCCGTTATTAAAAAATTGGTACAATATTTGGAACTGTGCCAACCTCTATTTCTCTTAGTTCGCTTCCCAGTTCGCTCGCCGGTACGCGAACTAGAAGCGAACCAAAAACAGTAAGTATAAGGGAAGGAAACAGACACTTATGTTAAAAGAAAGACAGCTATAGGGGAGTAAACTAGAGATACTATTACCCGTAATCCACTGCTGATGATGTCACATATTACATCATTCATGACATGCTCAGTGACATCATCAGCAGAGGATTGCGGGTTTTTTGGCAACGTGCCTTATCCATGGTTTAATAACGCTGCCTTTTGCTTTATATAAGTTTTCAAATTGTATGAAATATATACCAATAGGTCGTTATGAACCTTTAGGTAGTGCTTTTCTTCATGAGGTCTGGTCGCTTCCATACACATACAGATGTTTCAAAGATGATCAAGAAGTTTATCTGAATGGAGAGGAATGCACTGAGACGCCAGATCATTCACTAATGTGTAGGCACATACAGTTACACGGTTCATGCAACAAACACCGACCAAATATGGCTTGCGTGTTGCAAGGCACGCCAGTTCCTGCTATCATCCCCACGTTCAAGTTGTTGGAAAATGGTAGTTATTTGATGCTCAATAATGAAGATTGTTCTGAGTTAATTGAAAAGGGTCTGCACCTCTGTACGGGTGTTCGCTATGTGAAGCACGAAAGTTTCACGGGCCGAACTCAAGGCCACCTCTCTCTGAGACAAAAGAGCTCTTATTCTTGCCATGCCGTTGAAATCTGTCCCAAGGTTGGTATTTGTGGCCAGATTGAAAACTCCCTATGTTCATGTGTGGGAGGAAATAGAACATTTCTGCAGCAAATAACCTGTTCACTTACTGTTACGATAAAAGGAATACTTTTAATTCAGATTTGCCTTTCAATTTCAGCAAGATGGTTCCGACTATCTTTAACGCATCCTCCACAAAGACCCTGGCGCACTTTTTTAAAGTTGTTACCAGTGGTCTCGTGACTTCATTTGAGAAAATCTTTGGAGTCATCCCTGCTTCCTTTCATTCCATTTTCTCCACTCCGGTTCGTGGATTGGCATTTTTACTTGCATTACCAGCGGACGCTCTTGTGCTTTTTTACATTTTTAAATATGGATGTCCCTCCTATGCAACCTCCCACCCTGCAGCTGCTGACACTGTTCCGCAATCGCATGCTAGAATATTATGGCACAATGCCGTTGGCGATATTAAGCACGGCATATGGATTATCTTTTCGATTCTCCTACTTCACCTGTGTCCAGCCTGTATTTCACTGCCTGACCTGTGATTTCGATTGGGCCATTGATTTGTGTCTCTGCGGACCGGTTTCTCCTGACGTCGACTTTAATCAGCTGATGACTCCTATCATTACTCACGAGTTGGTTTGTCCTGGCGAAAGGATTATGGCTGTGGCATTGATGCATGGACTACTTGGTCCCTGGAATTTACTGGCGGCAGCACAGTCTTTCTTGGAACAGAGCTTTCTTGAAAACCCACCGAGCTGTCCTCTGATGGTGATAAAGGATCCGGTGCTGGGAGAGCACGTATGTTCTTTTCCGCTTTTAAATTGGATGGCTGAACTGTTTTCGGATGAAGACGGTGACTTCCTATTGGAGGCTGTTGCAGCTTATTTTGCATACACAGTTATGTCATAGACCTTTTTCATGTTTGATATGCTGAGTACTAGCATTTCATTGACAATTCATTGACTTATTTGTCAAGTTTTTATTATTTACCTTGCCTATTGGCTTAAGACTCGATAAAGTACTTGGCTGTTTTATTTTTCTTTAGCATTAAATTTTCCTAGTTTTTAATGCTTTACCTTGCGGACCGTCCACATATAAACTTGCAATCTGCTCTCATGAGATGGCACTTCTATTATCTTATTCAGTTCGTTTCCGGATCATGGGGAGGTGTCATCTAGGTCCTGGATATCTTTACACCGTGTTAAGTTAGCATGGGCTCATTACCGGTTTAAACGCCATTTTTCCTTTTTTGCAACTTCTGCACACGACACTTAGTTGTTGCTTTAGCTTTCCACCTAGTAGTTCATCGTGGTTTACATGAGAATAATATGTTATTGCTCTACTATCTGCTTTGCTTGTTAAACTATATCTGTACAGCGAGTGCTAAAGTTTCAAGAACAACACGATACAGAATTGTTATGAGGTCTGATCTCCACGACTTCATACTCATAACATAAGTGCAACTTCTGCCAATTCTGGGCATGAGGCGAGTTTTATATTGCTTTGCCGAACACACATACACAACAGTTGATGCGGTTCACATGAAGAGAGAGCTGGTGTATGCTGATGTGATTCCTTCAAATCTAAGACACTAAAGTATGGGCACGCCCTAAACCAACACAAAGAGACCTTCTTAGCAAATAATATAATATGTGTATTAGGGAGGGTGAGATATAAGCAAACGCGGGCCGTGGAGGGAGTTACGGTGGGGCAGGGAGGCGGGGAGGGGGAGAAGCAGGGTGGAGCCCTCTCTACCTTGCCCCTCCCCCTCCCCGCCTCCCTGCCCCACTGTAACTCCCTCCACGGCCCGCGGCTGCTTATAAGTGTTGCTAACTCTTATTTACTGCATGTTAACATACTGTCACCATTCGCTTTTTATGTACTAGTAACTATGCTGGTAATTTTGCTACTGATAATATGTGTACTTCTATTATCTAAGATACTACGCCTGAGAAGACGGCATTAGTAAATAAACATTTCAAATACACATGTGTTCTTCTTAACTCCATGTTCTGGTTTCTAAGAAATATATAACGACCGACTGTTCATGAGTTCCACGTATCCTGAGGTACTATAAGTTCATATTCTGGATTGTCTAAACATTGAGAGTTTGTTATATCCAATGTGACACTGTACCTAGCTTGCTAAGGAGTTTTTGATTACTAACGTGAGTTTTGGGACACCCTAATTCGCCGAGGTTCCAATCCTCTGTCCACAGTTCTGTGTGAGAACAGAAACCCTGCGACAGGGGCACCCCCGACCCTTGCTGGAGCTTCATCACACTTGCAATACAACTCCAGCAATGCGCCACCTTTACGGCACAGATACATCACGCATCTGTGCTGTTTTTGCCCCATGATGCGCCGCATTGTAAATGCAGCACACCATAGGTGACGGAACAGCGGCACAGAATGACTAACACATCCCTGGTGATGCGCCAGTCATCATAAATGTATCCCTATGCTTCTTATCTTGTTAGAGATGAACCGCCATATGTATCATCAAAGTTTTTTGCATTTCCTAAATAGCGAACTTTAAGGAATAAATAGCGATTCTTTACCATTCCTAGTTTGCGATTAGCTATTTGCTAATTACAAATTACCCATTCATTTCCTTCATTTCCATAGGGCGGTTGGACTCACTTTTAGCTCGAACGGCTGAATGGATTTCCACGAAACTTGGCAAAATTGTAGGGACTGGTAGCCCGATGTGCCTTTGCTATGTCTCAAGATATATGCTCCAGTGGTTTTTACGAAAATTAACTTTGAAAAATATATATTGGGCTACATTGGCCTATATATATGTTGGAGCCCAAATGTAGCCCAATGTAGCCCAATGAAGCCCAATGTAGCCCAATGTAGCCCAAAGATGGCCGCCAGACACACAAAAAAACAAATGTAGCCCAAATATCAGCCAGATGTAGCCCAACTATAGCCCAGTGACAGAATGACCAATCAGCTTCGCAAACCTCCGTTACGCGAAGCGGAGCGCTGTTACAGATATATATCTTTTTTTGAACGTTAATTTCTCAAAATCCACTGGAGCACATATATTGAGACCTAGCAAAGGCACATCGGGCTACCAGTCCCTAATATTTTGCCAAGTTTCGTGCAAATCCATTCAGCCGTTCGATTATTATTATTATTATTTTTTTTTGCCCCGCGGGGCCCTTTTAAAACCTCCACATCAAACCTAGGGGGTCAGCGAGGATCTACTATGCCCCCTTATAGTTATTTCCCCCTTTGTTTTGACCTCCTCTTGTCTCTCGATCCTACCGAGAGACAAGATGGCGGCCGCTACGGACTTTTTGGAATGTTGACAGACGCCGGAGAACCAATCAGCTTCGCTTCACAAAGCTCCGTTGCGCGTAAAGTACGCGAACCGGAGCGCTGCCTGGTCCGCTGTTACAGATATATATCTTTTTTTAAACGTTAATTTCTCAAAATCCACTGGAGCACATATATTGAGACCTACAAAAGGCACATCGGGCTACCAGTCCCTACAATTTTGCCAAGTTTCGTGCAAATCCATTCAGCCGTTCGGGCTAAAAGTGAGGCCAACCGCCCTATGGAAAACTCAATGTTAAAAACACGTTTTGGGACCCCCCTTTTTTCTCGGCCCCCCCTTGACGAACCCCCCCCAAATTTTCAAGGGCTGCTCAGAAACAAAATGTGCCATTTTCCTGAAAATTTCAGCCAATTCCGTCCACAAACGCCAAAGTTATTAGACATAGAATTTTCAAAAATCCCATAGAGAAAAAATCCTAACTATATATACCTACTGGCGACCGCCAGTAGGTAATATATATATATATATATATATATATATATATATATATATATATATATATATATATATATATACACTTTAATTATAGCAGTGAGTGGTAAGTTTGTTTCCACTACACTACAATGGCACCTATCTGACTATCAATCATCACCCACATGGGTCATTTTGTAACAGCACCAATTGATCTAAAATGTGAAGCTTTGTTTGGGTTTTGAAATCATCACATTTATGTGAATGTTTGTACATATTTTTCTATTTAAAAAAACGTGTTTTTCCAGGATTTACTCGATTGATGATCCAATTGTGATTACTGACTGCATTTGAGCCCTGTATAGATCAAGTATCTGTTTTTTTATTCTCACATCATGCATTCCCCTTGATTACTATTTTTGTATTCTTTTAAGTCACATTGGCAATTCTATCTTTTTAATGTTTCTCCATTTTGCACATCGTGAATTTTAACTGATTTTATCCCATAATGTATCAGATGTATTGTGATTCCATCAGTCTGTTTTCTAGTCTTATGAGCATAACATTGCATTTTCTAGAGTAATTTGTGCGCACTTTTGTATTTATTGTTTCCTGCGTCTTAGCGCGTCATGTGATCAAGCTCGCGTCTGCGAGCGAAACGCGTCATGGTGGGCACTATGCTCGATCAAGTTATGGATGTTATCGGATGAATAAATATTTGCACTGCTCACCGTAATATTTGGAGGTCGTGAAGAGGTCATGAAGAGGTGCATGCCTGGTGGTGCTGCCAAGGATTTGGCAGGACAGGAACTTTATTGTGTGTATGTATATATATATATACATATATATATATATATATATATATATATATATATATATATATATATATATATATATATATATATATATATATATATATATATATATATATATATATATATATATATATATATATATATATATATATATATATATATATATAGATATAGATATATATATATATTACCTACTGGCGATAGCCAGTAGGTATATATAGTTAGGATTTTTTTCCCATGGGATTTTTGAAAATTCTATGTCGAATAACTTTGGCGTTTGAGGACAGAATTGGCTGAAATTTTCAGGAAAATTGAACATTTTGTTTCTGAGCAGCCCCTGAAAATTTGGGGGGGTTTCGTCAAGGGGGGGGGCCGAGAAAAAAGGGGGGTCCCAAAATGTGTTTTTCCCATGCAATTTTCCATAGGGCGGTTGGCCTCACTTTTAGCCCGAACGGCTGAATGGATTTACACCAAACTTGGCAAAATTGTAGGGACTGGTAGCCCGATGTGCCTTTGCTATGTCTCAAGATATAGGCTCCTGTGGTTTTTACGAAAATTAACTTTGAAAAATATATATTGGGCTACATTGGGCTATATATATGTTGGAGCCCAAATGTAGCCCAATGTAGCCCAATGTAGCCCAATGTAGCCCAAAGATGGCCACCAGAGACAAAAAAAAACAAATGTAGCCCAAACATCAGCCAGATGTAGCCCAACTATAGCCCAATGACAGAATGTCCCAGAGTGTTCTAAAGAACAACTAGAGTGCTAACAGTCCTACTTATTACAAAGGTATGGCACACCTGAAGCCATCTTGATTGGAATAAAGTGGTAACTCTTAAAACATTTAATTTAAAAAGGAACAAAATGAGGGGGTTCATTTTGCCATAGAAAGTATGATTAGCGAATATATGACGAAATCCCGCATACCATCAGTCCGCAAAAAAAATCCTGCATGTACTATTAGGCCGCAAATTAAAATAACGAAAACTTTTAGAACGAATATGCCTTTAGCATACACTAAACAACTAAACTACCCTAAACCCTAAAACACTACCCCCAGCATGACCCTACACTACACAAACATTACAACACTACCCTAAACCCTAAAACACTACCCCCAGCATGACCCTACACTACACAAACACTACAACACTACCCTAAACCCTAAAACACTACCCCCAGCATGACCCTACACTACGCAAACACTACAACACTACCCAAAACCCTAAAACACTACACCCCAGCATGACCCTACACTACGCAAACACTACAACACTACCCTAAACCCTAAAACACTACCCCCAGCATGACCCTACACTACACAAACACTACAACACAACCCTAAACCCTAAAACACTACCCCCAGCATGACCCTACACTACACAAACACTACAACACTACCCTAAACCCTAAAACACTACCCCCAGCATGACCCTACACTACACAAACACTACAACACAACCCTAAACCCTAAAACACTACACCCCAGCATGACCCTACACTACGCAAACACTACAACACTACCCTAAACCCTAAAACACTAGCCCCAGCATGACCCTACACTACGCAAACACTACAACACTACGCAAAACCCTAAAACACTACACCCCAGCATGACCCTACACTACGCAAACACTACAACACTACCCTAAACCCTAAAACACTACCCCCAGCATGACCCTACACTACACAAACACTACAACACTACCCTAAACCCTAAAACACTACCCCCAGCATGACCCTACACTACGCAAACACTACAACACTAACCTAAACCCTAAAACACTACCCCCAGCATGACCCTACACTACGCAAACACTACAACACTACCCAAAACCCTAAAACAGTACACCCCAGCATGACCCTACACTACACAAACACTAAAACACTACCCTAAACCCTAAAACACTACCCCCAGCATGACCCTACACTACGCAAACATTACAACACTACCCTAAACCCTAAAACACTACCCCCAGCATGACCCTACACTACGCAAACACTACAACACTACCCAAAACCCTAAAACACTACACCCCAGCATGACCCTACACTACGCAAACACTACAACACTACCCTAAACCCTAAAACACTACCCCCAGCATGACCCTACACTACGCAAACACTACAACACTGACCTAAACCCTAAAACACTACCCCCAGCATGACCCTACACTACGCAAACACTACAACACTACCCTAAACCCTAAAACACTACCCCCAGCATGACCCTACACTACGCAAACACTACAACACTACCCAAAACCCTAAAACACTACACCCCAGCATGACCCTACACTACGCAAACACTACAACACTACCCTAAACCCTAAAACACTACCCCCAGCATGACCCTACACTACGCAAACACTACAACACTACCCTAAACCCTAAAACACTACCCCCAGCATGACCCTACACTACGCAAACACTACAACACTACCCTAAACCATAAAACACAACCCCCAGCATGACCCTACACTACGCAAACACTACAACACTACCCTAAACCCTAAAACACTACCCCCAGCATGACCCTACACTACGCAAACACTACAACACTACCCTAAACCCTAAAACACTACCCCCAGCATGACCCTACACTACGCAAACACTACAACACTACCCTAAACCCTAAAACACTACACCCCAGCATGACCCTACACTACGCAAACACTACAACACTACCCTAAACCCTAAAACACTACCCCCAGCATGACCCTACACTACGCAAACACTACAACACTACCCTAAACCCTAAAACACTACACCCAGCATGACCCTACACTACGCAAACACTACAACACTACCCTAAACCCTAAAACACTACCCCCCAGCATGACCCTACACTATGCAAACACTACCCTAAACCCTAAAACACTACCCCCAGCATGACCCTACACTACGCAAACACTACAACACTACCCAAAACCCTAAAACACTACCCCCAGCATGACCCTACACTACGCAAACACTACAACACTACCCTACACCCTAAAACACTACCCCCAGCATGACCCTACACTACGCAAACACTACAACACTACCCTAAACCCTAAAACACTAGCCCCAGCATGACCCTACACTACGCAAACACTACAACACAACCCTAAACCCTAAAACACTACCCCCAGCATGACCCTACACTAAACAACCACCACAACTCTACACTACACTAACACAACACTACACTACACAACACTACACTACACAATCACTAACCCACGAAAAAATTAACACAAACCCACTTACCTCTCTCGTCATCGTGGTTTTCACAACGCAAATGCATTTACCATACATGCCTTTAAAACGTAATTCTTTGTAAAGGCATGCGCGATAAATGCACATGCGTTTTGAAAAAATGCGGGATAATGGTATGCGAGGTCAATGACCTTGCGGGATAATGGTATGCGGACTGAAAGTCTGCGGGATAAAAAATGCGGGAAAATGGCTGCAAACCATGATTAGCAGCAGACTTCCCTGGTGAGCACTAGCTTTACTACAGTGATCTAATGAGCAACTAGAGTGCTAACATTCAGAATTTATGGCAAATGTGTGACACATCTGAATGCCTTCTTGATAGAACCAAAGTAAACAAGCATTGAAAATGCAATAGATCTCGCCCTCGTTTAAGTTAAAGCCATTCTGTTTGTAATGAGGTGGCTTTTTAGCTTTGCTTTTATTAGTGTTTTTAAAACTTTCATGTAAATAACATGCATATGTATGCATATATGTATATGTATGCATGCATTTATATTTATTCACTGAAAAAACCATAGGTTATAGACCATATATAGTTAGGAATTTGCATTTAAAAAACCTTGAAAATTCACTGAAAAAACCATAGGTTAGAGACCATATATAGTTAGCTGGACATTTTATTGACATAAAACCAATGAAATTCCATATATAGTTAGTTGCACTAACTATATATCGCGCACCCGCAATCCACTGCTGATGATGTCACATATTACATCATTCATGACATGGTCAGTGACATCCCTGATGACATCACTGATGACATCTCAAATGACATCACTGATGACATCACTGATGACATCTCAAATGACATCACTGATGACATCATCTAGTGTCTGTGTGTTTTTGTAAAGTTTAAATATGTTTTACATATTGAAGAATGAGTGGATGTATGGAAGACTGAGTGTGTGTGTGGCTGGCTGGGAGGTGTGTGACTCTGTGCATATCAATGTGTACTTGTATCAGTGATTGTATAAGAGAGTAAGTATGTGTTAGTATATGTGTGAAAAAGTATGGTGTTCTGTGTTTAACTGTATAGATGAGGAAATCGAAGTGTGATTGATTCTTCACAGGACTGACTAGGTGTATGAGTGCATATGATAGTGTTGTAATAATGAGTGACTGTATGTATGAGTGATTGTATGGGTGAATGAGTGAATGTGTGTGTAGACGTAGGAATCAGTGAGTGCGTATGTAGTAACTGGTATTGGTGTGTCATGATGTCATCAGTGATGTCATTTGAGATGTCATCAGTGATGTCATTTGAGATGTCATCAGTGATGTCATCAGTGATGTCACTGAAGTATGGTGTTCTGTGTTTAACTGTATAGATGAGGAAATGGAAGTGTGATTGATTCTTTACAGGACTGACTAGGTGTGTGAGTAACTCCATGGATGAGTGGCAGTGTGTGAGTGTCTGCATAGGTGTATGAGTGCATATGATAGTGTTGTAATAATGAGTGACTGTATGTATGAGTGATTGTATGGGTGAATGAGTGAATGTGTGTGTAGACGTAGGAATCAGTGAGTGCGTATGTAGTAATTGGTATTGGTGTGTCATGATGTCATCAGTGATGTCATTTGAGATGTCATCAGTGATGTCATCAGTGATGTCATTTGAGATGTCATCAGTGATGTCATCAGTGATGTCACTGACCATGTCATGAATGATGTAATATGTGACATCATAAGCAGTGGATTGCGGGTGCGCGATATATAGTTAGTGCAACTAACTATATATGGAATTTCATTGGTTTTATGTCAATAAAATGTCCAGCTAACTATATATGGGCTCTAACCTATGGTTTTTTCAGTGAATATATATATATATATATATATATATATATATATATATATATATATATATATATATATATATATATATATATATATATATATATATGTAACCACAATCGCCCTAGAGCTTTCCAGGACACACTCGTGTTCAGCCTGCCATCCGGCCTGTCATATATATATATATATTGAGATTGAGAAAGGCCTCTGTGTAGGCTGAAACGTTTATTGTACCTGGGATTGAGGGCGACATGATCCAATAAATTTATGCCGAATCCTGAAACCACTTTGTGCCTGTGCCTTTTTCCACGGAGTTTTTCTTTGTGGGAGCTGGATATTTTGTACATATATATATATATATATATATATATATTCAATGAAAAAGCAACAGGTTTCAGGGATGTTATAGTTAGAAATTAGCATTGAAAAACCTTTGAAATTCACTAAAAAACATAGGTTTTAGGGACGTTATAGTTAGTTGGACATTTCACTCGTACAAATCCAGAGAAATTCATCAGTTAAAGTTAGTTGAGCTAACTATAACTCACGCCCCCGCAATGCACTGCTGATGACATCACATATTGCATCATTCATGACATGGTCAGTGACATCACCGATGACATCTCAAATGACATCACTGATGACATTACTGATGACATCATCCAGTGACTGTGTGTTTCTGTAAAGTTTAAATATGGTTTATATAAATGCCAAGGTGTATTTAAGAATGAGTGGGTGTATGAGTGTCTGAATGGATGAATGAATGAATGGATGATTTAGTAGGTGCATGACTGACTGTATAACTGAATGATTAAACATGTCTTTCTGAATGCATGGGTTAGTGACTAAACTGTGAGTATGTCTGTATCAGTCTGTCAGTTGGTGTGTAAGCGGCTGCATGAGTTGATGAGTAGCTCCATGAGTGTCTATAAAGGGGTATTGATTGTCTGTCTGGGTTTCTGTATGGGTGCCTGCGTGTCTGTGTGGGTGGGTGGGGTGTATATGACTCTGTGCATAGTTGTGTGAGTGGTTTATTCACTGGGTGTGTGGGTTCAAGACTACATCTGTGAAGGGCTGTATGGGCAGGTGAGTGTATGTATGGGTGTGTTTATTAGTGAATGGATGTCTCAGAGGTACATGTTTGAGTAACTACATATGAGAAAGGCAGTATTTGTAAGTGTTGTAGTATATAAATAACTATATGTGAGAGTGAATGATTGTGAGAATGGCTGTATGGGAAAGTGTGTGCTTGTATCAGTGATTGTATACGAGAGTAAGTATGCGTTAGTATCTGTATGACTAAGTGAAGTGGTGTGTGTATAACTGTATAGGAGAGTAAATGAGAGTGTCATTGGTTCTTTGCAGGACTGACTAGGTGTGTGAGTAACTCTATGGATGAGTGGTGGTGTGTTAGTGTCTGTATAGGTGTATGAATGCATATTATATGCTGTATTGTTGAGTATCTGCATCTACAAGTAACTGTATGGGTGAATGAGTGGGTATATGTATAGACCTAGGAATCAGCGAGTGGGTATGTAATAACTGGTATTGGTGTGTCTATGGTTTAGACAATGGTAGTGTGTATTTTAAAGTGGATGCCTCATAGGTTATATTAGGGTGTGAGGAGGTGCATCAGATTATCACGTGCATGATATCATCAGTGATGTCATCAGTGATGTAATTTGTGATGTCATCAGTGATGTCATTTACCATTTCATGAATGATATAATATGTGACGTCATCAGCAGTTCATTGCGGGGGCGCAAATTTTAGTTAGCTCAACTAACTATAACGTCCAAATTTCTCTGGCTTTGCACGAGTGAAATGTCCAACTAACTATACCGCCCCTGAAACCTGTGTTTTTTTAATTGAATTTCTAAGGTTTTTAAAATTCTAATTACTAACTATAACGTCGCTGAAACCTGTGTTGTTTTCCAGTGATTTTCAAAGGTTTTTAAATGCTAATTTCTAACTATAACGTGCCTGAAACCTAGGAATTTATTAGTGAATTTCAAAGTTTTTTTAAATGCTAATTACTAACTATAATGTCCCTGAAACCTATGTTGTTTTCAGTGAATTTCTAAGGTTTTTTAAATGCTAATTACTAACTATAACGTCCATGAAACCTATGTTTTTTCCATTGAAGGTTTGTTAAATGATCATTTCTAAGTATAATGTCCCAAACATACTTTTTTCTAGATTTTTAATTGTTCTAAATATAATGTAATGTTTTCTATTTTCTAAAATATAAATATACATTTAAAAAAAAAGTGGATTTGAGTACTGATCTTGTACCTGTCTCGGTGGGTGTGCGAATCCAAAAACGTTGCCGCCATATTGGATAAGTTGTGTAGGATGCACGTTCAGGATGCAAAGGATATGTGGATCTTGGCCCAGAATAACATCACATATGTATTTCTAGGGGTCGCACCAGGTGCGTGAATTCATTGCAAATCTTTAAATTTTAAAAGTATATGTATATAACTTTAATATATATATTATACCAAGAGATTATTCATCATAATTTTAAATATCAAATATTTGTAACTGCAATAAAGGTATATTATTGTTAAATGTATTTTCTCGGAATCGCGCCGGGTGCTCGAACCCATGTGACTTCAAAAGAAAGCGTTTCATTGGTTAAGAAACTTTTTATTCTAGAAGTTAGAGCACTCCACCAAAAATTCTCATTCCAACAACCGTGCAAGGAGACATGCCTTTTGTGTTCACTTCTCTTCTTGCATTTTTTGGGTGTTTTTTGGGGGGAAAAAAACTAAGAGAATGGCATCTTCAAATCCACCTGATGACATCCTTGGTGAAGAAGATGACTTGGAGGAAACAAGAAAAACAAGAAAGGAGGGTATCGTCTGGGCTTTCTACACCTTTCCACTTGGAGAAGAGAAGGTCAACGGGAGGAAGGTGACCTGCACTGTTTGCAAACAACTTATATCTCAGGCTCCGATAAAAAATACTTGTGCGGTACTTTATCGATGTTCAAGCAAATCCAAACCATGCACCTCATCGGCTAGCACATGAACAATATCAACAAGAGCTGGAACAACAAGCCCAGCAAGGTGATAACGACACAGGACCTAGCACCTCAGCTGGTACATCAACTTCAAGCAGAGGACCTGATATTAGACCAGAGTTTGCTGGTCTAGAACAAAGATGCATTAAATGCAAGCAACGTATTTGCTATGGTGAGCAGTCTGTTGACATAATTGTTTTGGCTTCAAAAATGTACCATTAATGTTTTTTGCAATGATGTTTTAATTGCAAAATGTTAGACAAAAGTTTTCTCAGTTTTTTTCCGGTGTTTATTCATTTTAAAAAAAATACAAAAAAGAGTTAAAAAAAAAAATTATAAAACAAAAAATAAGCAAAAAAATGGTTCTTGTTAGAACTGCCTAATTGGTTAAAAAAAGATTTGGGGGGAAAAAAAACACATATCTATGTGTTGTATGAATTGCAGCAAGTGTAATATATAGAAAAGTACATGGGTAGTGCATGTGTGATTGCATGCACACATGTGTACTACCTGCATAATTGGAGGAGGGCATGGGAAGTGATTGGGTTATTGCATGAGTGCAGGGATAATATCTGGGTGATTGAAGGAGTGCATGGGTAATGCCTGGGTGCATGAATAGTTCATGGGTAGTGCCTGAGCGCATGTAGGACTGCATGGGTAGTTCCTTGGTGATTGGAGGAGTGCATGAGTAGTACCTGGGTGATTGCATGAATGCAAGGGTAGTGCCTGGATGAGTAGATAACTGCATACGTTGTCTCTGGGTTATTGCATGAGTGCATAGGTTGTGCTTGGGTGATTGCATAAGTGTATGGGTAGTGCCTGGGTGATTGAAGGAGTACATATGTAGTGCTTGAGTGATTGAAGGAGTATATGGGTAATGCCTGGGTGATTGTATGAGTGCAGGGGTAATGTCTAGGTGATTGGAAGAGTGAATGAGTAATGTCTGGGTAATTGGACAAGTGCATGGGTACTGCCGGGGTGATTTAAGGAGTGCATGGGTAATAATTGAGTAATTACATGAGCGCAGGGGTAATGTTTATGTGATTGGCGGAGTGCATGGGTAATGCCTGGGTGCATGGAACAGTGCATGGGTAATGCCTTGGTACATGAGGAGTGCATGGGTAGTTTCTGGGTGATTGGAGGAGTGCATAAGAAGCACCTGGGTGATTGTATGAGTCCATGCCTAAGTGATTGTATGAGTGCATGGGTAATGTGTAGTTAATTAAAGGAGTGATTGGAGAAATGCATGGATAGTGCATGAGTGTTGGCAGGAGTGTGGGAATAGTGCCTAATGGAATAGTGAATGGGTAGTGAAAAAATGGATGACTGCAATAAAAGTGACTGTAAACATTACTTCATAATATTATGGTTATTACATTATTTCATCTTACCTTCTTTATTTTAAAGTAGATACCAAACTCATTGAAACTATTTTACAGTAGTTTTATTGTAAACTGAATTTGAAATCTTTTCAAGCTTTAGTATTACTTTCTGTAAAAAAGAAGAAAAACTGTTATTGCATATAATATTATAGTTTTAAGAACACAACATAATTTTAGAATTACATAACATATTCAGTTTCCCTTTTTGCTATTCTCAAGTTCTACTGAATTTCACCATATACAGTGATTTCAAAGTAGATCTTCATATACCAGCGGGGAAAAAAGATAAAATCAATGAGATTGTAAAAAAAAAACAAATCTGCGTTGAAAACATTTACAACAAGTATCTGTTTACCTATCTACAGTTTCTAAATTACATTCTTCAACTACAATAAATCATTTATTTCTCAGAAGTACATTTCTGAAATATACATGCTCATTTACATCGCTTATAAAACAAAGATCAAATATATAAACTATTTCTTTCCAACACAATTTTACAAATATAATAAGAATTAGCACAAACAATAATCCAAACAGTAATCCTCCCAATAGGCTGAATAATGTTTCCAAATCAATTTGCATTGAAAATATCCTAAATAAACTAATTAATTTTTGTTTACATCTTCCTAATGGGCTGAGTGATGTTTTCAAAACTTTGGCATCAAAAATATCAGACATGAATCAGGTAATTCAAAAGTCAACCTACATTTGAATTCCAAATGGGCATCATTGCAATGTGTCCATCCTTTCTTGCACTTTAAATACAAAGTATAGTGTCCAGATGTTGTAGTAGGAACATCATGGAAAATAATAGCCACAGCTTTAAAAGTTCTTCCTGAAATTGACAGTTGACTTGCTACAAATTTTTCCTCCATTTGCTCTACAGCATTGTAGCATTAAAATTACATATTTTCAAAATCTTTCTATATATAACGTTGACAACATTTCTGATTGACAATGAGAGCATATCTTGATTAGCTGATTTGACAAATTTGTTAACCCTGTCCATGCTGCCGTGGGCCAACGCTACCTCGCTGGTGCTGCCGTCGGCCAATGGCCGACACGGCCTCGCCCGTTTTGCGGAAGTACCGTTCTTCCGCAAAATCGCGGGCGCAGTAGAGTGGTTAAAATACACTGATTTACCATCTGGTATTGTCAAGTATATGAATAGTTCAGTGTCTATTTCAATGGTAGAAGAAAATGAACACTTTTCACTAACCCTGGACGTAGGACTACGCTACGCTCGTGGAGCATGCGTAGTTTGCGCAACTAAGCACTATGCGAATTGCATGTAGCACAGTGCAAAAACACATAGTGTAGCGGACATTTTTTGCTTGCTCGTGGTCTTCAACGTCAAGTTGGCGACTGCAATCGAGCAAAATAACATCCTGGCGAGACTTTTTCCTCATGCGCAATCAGCAACATCAAGTTACCAATCGCGAGCGTGGAAAATAATCCTCCCGGCAAGATTCTCAATGTGGGGAGGTCAGGTTTCTCATTGCGAGTGGTCGCATATGCTCATGATGAGAAACTACCAGTTCGCGTTGAGAAAGCTGCTGCTCTAGTACAAATCTATTCGAGCGGCAGAAAATGACCGCTTGCACCGAGCAAGATGCGGTTTGCAATGATTGCACAGCGCCGACAAGCATCCAGCACTTTGCGAACAGCATGTTCCCTACTGCACTACGCAGTTCACGTAGCTACGCGTAGCTTGCATAGTGCGAAGTGCACTTCGCGTAGCACTACTACGCAAACTATGCCCAGGGTTACTCTTCACATTTATGATCCCATCTGCAACTTAGTCCAAACAAATTTTCAATTTCTATCGCTTCATCACCCAATACTGCAGGCATAAACATAAGAAAGTTTTGTGCATCTTGTATATTGAGTGTAAATTGTGAAGAACTAGTACATATATCCAAAGATGCCGAATGCCAAAAGAAGTATGGATTTTAGTTCTATTAGTTACCAACATTTAAAAAAGATAATTTAGTAAAGAACAGAATCTATTTTTGCGATTTTCCATAATTTTATGATGATCTTCCAGATAAAAGACAACATTCACAATTACGTTAGCATAGTAGTTGGTACCTGAACTATTTTCTAACTGGTATCCTACAATATCATCAACAGTATCCATTTTTATTTTCTTTGCAGCTTCATCATTGTCTTGAATTGTTTTCTTTTTTTGAATCACACTAGAATGTTTTTCATATTTCCGATTTGGACATACTACATGTTTCTCCTATATAGGATATTCACCTAAGTTTGGAGCATAAAGGCTTCTTAACCGATTATCTTCTTTTACACAATTTACGTCAGCACTAATCTTTTTCTCATCAAAATCAATCAAATACAAACCAGATAATGTTCTTACTCATGACAATGCAACGTATGCCATGCCCTCTTTAAACACTGTACTTCCAATGTTTACCAAAGCACTGTCTACACTTAAACCTTGAGATTTATCAATGGTCACTGCATATGCTAAAGAAAGAGGAAACTGTTTTCTACAAACATACAAGTCTTTTACAAGCAAAAAACGAACAGCACTACAACCAATCTGTTTTAACTCTTCAATCTGATCAAATTTAATCTTCAAAAATTCAATTCCACCTCTGTTCTGATAATTAACAAAATCAACAACTTTTCCCATTGCTCTATTTACTAAACCTTGTTCTACATTCAAATTACGCAGTAAAATTACCTGACAGTTTTCACATACATATAAAGTATTTTCTAAACTTGCAGTCTTAGACACAGCCTTTTCCAACTAGTCCAATTATGACTGTAATTTCTCAGAGAGAAGCATAGTAACTCCTTTGTGTTTCATTTTATCAATGGCTTCCATTTTCACTATTGGTTGTTTTTCCAGTTTCAAAGGTTCTTGATTGAATGTAGAACACTCTTGCAGTTTTGGCATTAGGCAAACTTTAGAGTTCTTTTCTCCAATTTCTTTGTACATTATTTCAGGTACAATGTATTCATTTCGAAACAAGTTTGTTAGTAGCAGACTTTGTTAAGCTTCTTTACCATGTTTTGTCAAAACACCAATTCTTACATCTTGAAGAATGTTTCCATAATGTTCATCACTTGCTTGTCGCATATTCTTAATAAGTTCTTTATATTCAAAATGAGACCAAATGTTTACATTTCCAATACTTCCCAAAGATTTCCTAGTGTCTTTATGGACACGTGTGTTAAAAACTGGTTGTTCTTTCACAGGAGTAAGTTGTAGTACTTCGACAAATACAATTACATGTTTTCCTCCAAATAAAACATCATAATCTGTATTTAAAATCTGCTGCATTCTAAAATGTACAAAGGTCATCTCACCTCATCAATGATCAGAAGTTTAATTTTTTAGTACACTTGAGACTTCAAAACAAGCATCTCCACACAGCTTGTGATATTCCAATGTATTTTCATGTTCAAGTGGTAGCATGAGCAAATGATGTAATGTAATCCCTTTGTTGGAGTTAATCGAGTGCCCAGTCCTGGTTTTCGTGTGAGCTCCAGCGCGAGAGAGCGGGAGAGCTGCAGGCAGCAAAGGCGGCGGAGGGACGAGTTCCACGAGCCACATTGAATCGCGGCTTGTGTATTGAACCGCAAAGCCACTTCGGGAGGCTTGCGGGAGGTCGAAGGTTGAAGGCAGCACCGGCTCCTGCACTAGCTAGGGAGTGGAGGGGGGTCATCATCCCGACCCGTGACCTGCGACTCGCAAAGGACCACAATAAAGCTGAGAGCTGCAAGTCGCAAACCCGCGAGGACAGCAAGGAGCCACTGCTGCTACCATTGTGCCCCTAACGCTGGCATTTGGCATCATTCATCAGTGGAGCGAAGCCCCCGGAGAACCCGGAGGTGAGGTGCGGTGCCGTGCCCAGAGAGCGGGCGCAGGGAGCAGGGAGGGGAAGAGAGGAGAGAGGAGAGTCATCACCGCGCGTGGAGGCAGCTAAGGCTGAGGCATTTACTGGGGAGTGCCTCACCCTGTTGTGCTCTGCGGGCATGTCAGCGCCGCGACCCTGACCCTCGGTTCTCAGCTGTGGAGGCAGTTGAGCCTGGGGAGAGGAAGCCGCCTACGCTCGGAGCCCAGTGTTAGGAGCAGAGCGAAGGAGAGGCCTGGGGGAGGCGCTGGCTCCCAGTATACTGTGCCCTACCTGAGCCCAGAGTCCCCGTGCCCCGGGCAGAGCAGAGCAGAGCAGATCGAATGGAGGCCTCGGGTGCTGTGGAGGCTGTGGAGTTGCTAATAAAACGCTGGCGTTTTCACTTGGCTTCCGCGCTCTGCGTGCTTTGAGCGGGGGACTGAACAAAGTGGAACCAAGCGAGGTGCCCTAAGCAGAGTGGGGTGAGGGCCGGTGAGGACTGGCGAGAGGCAGTCAACAAAACTGCCAGCAAAACAGTGAGCAAGAGCATAGCGTAGCAAAGGACACTGAAAACGTCATAATCACAGCAATTTCAGCACAAATAACGGACGGCACTCCCCTGTAAGTCCCTCCCCCAGTTTCATCAGAGGAGAGGCGAGGTGAGGTGAGGAGGGAATTGGGCAATCGCTAGGTGCACCGGGCCAGGGGCTTAGCGACACAGAACGCAGAGGGAAAAGCAGTGGGAGCATCTAAAGAACCTGCGTAATCTTACACAGTAGGCCATCATCATCAAAAAGCAATACAAAAGCAATACCGCCTGGCGCAGTTGATCCGTGAAATAGCGATCCAACAATTGCAGCGTCGCGTCAACACTAAGTTTTACCACCAATTGCAACAGAATAAGGGTTACCAGTGGTGCAGCAGACCCGCAAAAATTGGTCCATCAACCACAGTCAACCCCAACACAAAACTCCACCACCAACTGCAATAAAATAAAGGATTAAACAAAGGATATCAGCGGCACCCCCAAGGGGAAACAAGCCAATAAAACAAACGTGCAATAAAGAAACATGAGGTCTGGGACCGTTCGGCAGGCGAGCACACGCAAAAACAAAAACAAAAATAATAAAAGTAAGACAAAAAACGTCACAGTGCAAGGGCCAGAAACAAGCATAAAAAGCAAGGCCCACGGACACAGAGAGAGGCTAGTCTCAGAACCAACACCACCAACACCGGAAACAAGTTCCCTTAGAGCGGGCAAAAAAAACGGCATCCAGAAATCTTTCTTTCTAAAGGACCCAATGGCCGCTATTTATGCAACAACTATAGAGACAGCATTTCTACCATGTCCCATAGCACCAGCTAAGAGGACAAACCAAGGTGACGTTAATTTAGGGACAGTCGAGCAGCCGCAAAAACGTGCACTCACACTCATAAAAACAAGACCTCCATCCATAGAGCGACAGCCAAGCACCCACAACACACAAAATACTGCCTCAGATATACAGAAACCAATCATGGAAGGGCAAGCAAGTAGATGGATCACAGCAGCAGCACAAATACACTGCTTTACTACGTCCACGAACCAGTTACCAGGGAAAGACTCAAAGGAGTGCAGCAAAGAGCATAGGGAGGAAACAATAAATAATCTAGTAGACTAGGAAAGGCAACTGGATGACGTCTGGGCAAGCTCATTTTCAATATCAAACGATGCAAACATGCTGCAAATACTAGAAACAAACATCCAAAATCAGGAATCCATGAACGAAGCGATCAAAGGAAACATCGTATCACATCGTAAAGAGAAGGGCGCACCAGGAAGAGCAGGAATGCTTGAATCCACCCCAGCAAATCAGACCCAGAGAAAAGAACTACAAATAGGCGCTCAGGAAGAAGGAGATATGTCCTTGGAAAAAAAGCAACTAAATTTGTCTTCACCAATTACAATTGCATCGGTCAGCAGGATTGACAAACTGATGAAAACACAGGAGGAAAGAATCTCCCTGACAAACATAAACCAACTAAACTCTTCATCGCCGATAACAATTTGTTCTGCAAGCAGGAGTGACCATAAGTCCAAGGAGACTGGCAATTCTCCGGAAGAACAGCACATGATTCCATGGAGCAACACTCTATTGTGCATACTGGAACAAGCAATCAGGGTCTTAAACTTGCAGTCTGATAAAATGGAAGTCCAGATTGACCTTATAAATCTAATAGCTGGTCACATTGCAGGCATTTACACCAAGCTGGACTCAATTACCTCTCTGGTAAAGCGCACAGAACCCCAGCCATACAACTGCAACCAGCAGCTCAATTGTGGTTGTGGTAAAATAATAGATAAATTAGCAAAACTGCCGGAAATTAACAACAAACCACAAACAAAAAGGAGCAACTCTAAGGGAAGACGAGGGTAAGGCCGAGTTCAAAGGAAAGAACACGCCAATGGGGATACAAGTGACTGACAATGGAAGGAATAGAATCAAGGGACCAGCAAGTCGAATTTACACAGAGCTCCGTGGACTCCTCTAAAACAACTAAACTTACAAAAAGACAACGAAAACGTGCTAGAAAGGGTAGGGTAAAACACACCGTTCAATCAACTACAAAATTAGAGAAAAACTTCCCCATTTTTACAAATCAAAATATACAGAGAAAAGAAAAGAAGGCATTGAGAGTTAGCATAATGAAAGATCAAGAACCAGGTACAGACCAACCAAAGCATAGAACGGATCAAAACAAATGCAACACAAAGCAAAATGCTTCAAGAATTGTGGCTGAAAACCCCAAAGAGAATGCAAAGCAGATGCGGCACACTACAGATAACAATTGGCCGTCTGTATCACCCGTACTAACCTTCGGATGCCCAAATATGCAATCAGATCAGATCCAATACACAGAAAAGGGAGAAGGGGTGGAAAAAACATGGCAGGATCTAACAAAAACTAGATTAAACGAATAAGTGGGTTTAGAATATGGTACCCAACCCGATAATAGGGGAAATAAGGATAAAACAAAAAACAAATATTGAAAGGAGAGATGGGACAGAAAATAAATCACAATCCCCGTCCAGTTTCACAGCTGAAGATAAGAGAGGAAACAGTACAGAAAATGGAAGGCAAATAGCGTGGAAGGAAAAGGGTTTAAAAAAACGAGAACAATCGGGAAGAAGGGAAATAACATCAGGTATTAAGGCGAACGACTTAACAGAAAACAAAGATCACAGTATCCCAAATCCAATCAAAATGACAATAAACAGAAAAGGAAGATCATGTAAATTGTCCCCTATTGATTATGAGAGTAAGCCGAAAGGGACAGCAATATACAGAAGCTGGAAAACTGGATCAAGGGTCAAATGACGTAAAAAATCCCGAAACTTGGCAGGAAGAATACGGCAAAGAATCAAGAAGCCACGAAAGACAGATCCACAATGAATCTGCAAACGTTAAAAACACACAGATAGGAAGAGAGGATGGATTAGGATGTGTCAGCGGCCCGGAAAATAATTGGAGGGAGTATACTTCCATGTTGACATTTGTACCGGAATAGTGCACAAAAGGAAGGCAAGACACACTAAACAGAGGGAACATTTTAAGGTTGTTCAAAGAAATTCCTGAACTAAATGGAATACCGTCGCAAGACCTTATAGCCGTATAATTTAAGAACTCCCTGGAAAACCCAGACATTGAAGAGACCTTGACAACCTGGTCATGAAAGGATCTAGTTGAGAGGATATACACCACCAGAACAACCTTTGAATCTTGGGGAATCATACTGAGGCCTCACAAACATCCAAGGTATCCTCACCCCCTTTTAGCTAACTAGAAGATTCAAAAATTGGGAGACACACATGCGAAAAAACAAAAAACATGCTTGCATGGAGCACGATCTACCACGCCATTGTGAATAACAAATTAAAACGGAAGCAAAGAACCTGGGACGCAGTTAAATCACTCCACAGACGAAATTTGCAACATTAATAAATCTGATTAAAACATTGCAAAAGACGCACAAACTCTGCCCTTTGATTATCTCAGGAGATTTTAATAGTAACCTGATAAAACAAAATAAAAAAGGAGGCAAGTGAACTGGGGACATCAAATCAACGCAAGGGTTAGAAAGATACGGACTAGCAATCCTGAATGGCAATACAGCAGGGGACAGACCAGCAGCCATAACGTACGCCAACGGAAAAATATGATTGACAGTTGATTTCACCATCACCAGCTCTAATTTAGTCCCAAGAATAGACTCATTTCAAATCTTAACGCGCATAGAAAGTGACCATCACCCACAAATTACAAAGCTAAAGATAAAGCTAGCCATTGAACAAAAAATAAACATGCTAGGGCAACACCCAGAAAAGTTTAACTTGAGGAAACTAAAATGGCAAGGAAGCAACCTAGCGAACATAATGGATTCACTTAAAGAACACTTGACCCAAATAGGGCTGCAGACAGAAGAAAAACGCATAACAACCTGGGAAGATCTATGTCTCTTCCTTACCCGAAGTTTTCCGGCCACTAATAGAAATATAAAACGAACAGACAGTAGAAAGAATCCATGGTTTAACCTCGCCTTAAGAGACGAAAAGAGAAAGATGGCAAAAGAGGCTTGAATCCAAACCATGGCGGTTAAAGCATGCAAGAAAGAAGACAAGAATAAATTGAAGGAGCTACAGAAGAATTATAAGAAAATGTTGAAGGAAGCTAAATCTGAATATAAAGAAAAAAATTGGATGCAGCTACTATGGGCAAGTACTTTGCCAAACAGAAGAGAATTCTGGGGAATCATAAACAACATGACGAGGGGTATCAAATTACAACAAGAAGTGGGGATTGATGAAAAAACCTGGATGGAGCATGTACACAATAAGTACGCAATGACAAAACCCTTAAAGGACCGAAAACCGGAAGTAGAACACCATACTGGTCAAGCAAAAATTAACTATGACCAGCACTTCCTGATCGATAAAAACAAATTGAAAGGAATTATAAAAAGGTTGAAAACAGAGGGGGCAGCAGGTCCTAACGGACTGCCCAATACACTATTCAAACACGTGCCAGACTTTTGGGCCGACTATCTTGCGCCATTATTCAACCTGATTTACACCGAGAACAACGTCCCCAAATCCTGGAAAGGGAACATCATCCACCCGATATTCAAACAAGGAGAGCATAAAAAGCCAGATAACTACAGACTCATATCTCTGATAGATGTTGAGGCTACATTTTATGCTTCATGCTTATTATTCCACCTTCAGGACTGGATGGACGAGACAAACATAATCCTAAAGTTTCAAACTGGCTTTAGACAGGGGATGGGTACTTTGACAAACCTGGCCACACTGGCACTCCTAAACGAAAAGGCAAGAAAAAGGAAAACGCGGTTGTTTGCATACTTTGTCGACTTGAAAGCCGCATTCGACAAAGTAAACAGAAAGCGCCTCTGGGAAAAATTAAGGGCATGGGGATGCCGAGCAAATTACTGGAAGCAATAATAGCCTTGCACAGTGGAACATGGGCTAGAGTGAAACTAGGCAATGGACTTAACATCACCAGCTGTATCTGTATCTGTCCTCGCCCCAAGCGTATTTGATTTATTTATGGCAGACATCAGCAACCATATGCAATCATCCAATTGCCACCCGCCTAATCTAGTCGAGGAGCCAATACCCTTCCTACAGTACGCTGACGATATTGTGGTTCTGAGCCAAAGCCCCATTGGGCTACAAAGAGCAATTAACAACCTGGTCACCTACTTGGATAGAGGCAGTTTGGAAATAAACAAAGATAAAACCAAGGTTGTACGTCTTACTGACCCAAAAAAAAACAGGTTTAAATGGTACATAAAAGGGACTCAAATTGAAGAACAAGCAGCCTATAAATACCTTGGCCTAAAAATAGGACGGGGCCCATCACAAAAAGAACACAAAAATGACTTAAAGGCAAAAGCACAATCACTAATATTTGCGTATATGCTCCTGAACAACAAAATGGGATGCCCGAGTTACGCTCATCTTTTAAAAGTGATGGCGTCACAAATTATACCAACATTGTCATACGCCCTAGCAGTATGGTGCGGTAAAGAGGCGGAGCTCCTAAACGATCAACAGACAATGGCCTATAAAGCGGTCTTCAATTTACAAAACTCCGCCGTTCCAGCTCAGGTCCGGTTTGAGTTTGGCTTGCAGAACCAGAAATTCCGGAGCATGAGCGGCTTCGTGAAACTATGCCACAAATTCCGCGCATCTGAGCCAGGATCATTAAACAACATTTGCTGGAAAGAAATCAAAATCCAGATGGACCAAGACACGCCGAATTCATGGGGAGCTTATTTGCGGAAATCCATAACAGAACTTGATATACAAAGAATATGGAACAGCCAGTGGGATAAGGTAGCTTTTGGTGGACTGGTAAATAAAACATCAAAGAAGAAGTCTTTTTTAGAAGACAAAATCATAACTTCAAAATGCAGACATGGGTGGACCGTGATTAACTCGTATACATCATTAAAGCCCCAAGCATACTTATTAACACACTTCAGAATCAAGCTAAAAAAGAGCTTCACAAAATACCGCTTGGGCATGCATGATTTGAAAGACCTGCAACCGTCATGGCAAAGTAATCATCAAGATACACATTGTAGGCTATGTGGTTTCCGCAACAAAACATTAACACACCTGCTGTGTGTTTGCCAAACAGTTAAAGACACAAGGAGGGGTCTTTTAAAACAAATTTTTAACAAATTAAATATACGTACTTGCAGGCAAGCAGTAATACGCTGGCTGGAAGGATCCTCAATTATCTTGGCCTGTCGGGGTGTCAAATTCCTAGTAAAAGTAAGGAACCTTTTAAGGCAAGCTGACCTACAGGCCACGAAAACAGCATAATGCAGGATGGCAGGCGCACAGTATATCTGACAAAGATATATTCAACGGCATTATGGGAACAACACAGACAAATGGTCCAGTTGGGAACTTAAAATGGACATCTTTATCACGAACAGGTTTGAGATGAAAGTTGGCCTTTGTAGATCACATTTTATGTGTATTATAATGTTATGCAGATTTTAAATTTTGGTAAACATGGAATTGAGTATTTAATGGAATTTTGAGTATAACACTTTTTCTTTTATCAAAAAACATGTACATTGTAACGATTTTGAGAAATCATATACAATAAAAATGTTGGCCTTTGGCATTTGATAATCCCTTTAATGTTGTGTGCTGCTAACCCAATTGGAGCTGTTACAAGACCAGATAAATGTCATTCAGTGGTTTTCTGTAGATAACTTTAATTAAGAAACTTTTTCCTGTTCCAGCTTGACCACTGATATACATTCAAATAGGTTTAAATGATGTGCTGTTGCATTCTTTTTTTCATGCAGTAAACAATGCTGTATCTGTTGTGTCGCCTGCTGATATATTTCTTTTTGTTCAAAATTTAGTTGTTCTTTCAAGTTTCCCAACTCAATAATATTCTGTTGTGCTTGTTGCATTGCCATTTCTATTTAATTAATAGCTATTGCTGCTTCATTTTCAAGAATTGGTTGTCCTAGTGGATCTTGACTTAGAGGAGCAGAATGTTGACTCTCTTGAGAACTGTCTCTAGCTATTGCAGCTGCAATAGTAGCACCTTGTTCAATCTCTTCATTTAACATTTGTAGATCATTTGGAAAACATGTGCATTGAATGCTCTCTTTACATGCATTAAAAGAATCTTCATAGCAGTCAAAATCTCCAAGTAATTCCATTTCACTACGCCAAGGCTTGAAAAGTTGCAGAAGTGCTAAATAGAAAAAATCCCTTTTATCTGGAGGTTTGCAACTGAGTTTCTTGTGGTTCATAAAATTTCCTTTAGCATGTTTTACCAAACATCCTCCACATTCAATTACAGCATATTTTCTTTATTTATATTTCCTGTAACATTTCTCCTAGGGCCATATGTATCATGCAAATTCGCAATCGCAAAGGCTGAAATTCGCAGAATTTCGGCCTTTGCGAATGCGAATTTGCTAAATGGAATGTATGAAGCAAAACTGGTGCAAATTTGCAATTCCTTATTTTGCAATTGCATTTAAGGAATCGCAAAATTTGCGATTCCTTAAATGCAATGTATGTAGCAAAAAAAGTTAGCAAATTGCCCTTAAGGAATCGCAAATTACCACCAACTTCCAGTTGGTGGTAAGTTGCCAATTCCTTGAAAAATGCAAATTTTTGCATTTTTCAAAGTGCCATGTGACGCACATACATGCCCGTAGGGCATGTATGTGCGCCACATGTGCACCCATGCATATTTCAGGGGTGCAACAGGGTGTCCTTTGGACACCCCTGCACCCTTGAAATTATTCTCAATTTGCGATTAGCAAATTGCGAATCAAAAATTGAGAATTACTTTCTATTCATTCCTATGGGCCTCCTGGCCCATAGAAATGAATGGGAAAGTATTCCTTAATTGTGATTCGCAATTTGCTAATCGCAATTAAGGAATTCTAAGGAATCGCAAAAAAATGTGATTTTGTACATACATACCCATTTGCGATTCTCAAATAGCGATTTCTTAAAAATCGCTATTTGAGAATCACAAATGGGTATCTTGATACATATGGCCCTTAAAGCGGTAATGTTGCAGTAGTTCATAGACACATATGTTTTCCAGATGTGGACTTCTTTTAGGAAAGTATGTATCGTTTTAACAATACCTGTACTTTCTGGTTCATTCAATGCTAAGTATTCAATTTCTTTTACAGATTTCAATGCAAGATTTCCTTTTGCAGTAAGAATTAGACTTACCCAAATGATTCCTCTTGACTTTGAATATAAACTTGCAGAGGTCAACCAATCCGAACATTCGTAGGATCCAATCTCTCAATGGGAAAGCATATTCTAACTAAAGCTGTACATTTTGTTACTTCTTCTCTTGTGAAATTTCTTCCCACATTTCTTTCAACTCCTTCTTTTCAGATTTGGTTATATATGATGTAACATAGCGAGCAACTGCAATATACTTAGAATCTTCAGTTCTTTGTATGTTGTGTAAGTATTCGACAGAGATTTTCGAGTTACAGTATGCCTTAATCCTGACATAACATTGTTAGCTCTTCCTTTTGAAATTACTGGATGATGGAATCCAAAACAGCATTTTGTATAAAATCTTCCCTTTGACTTGCATTTCCATCGACAATATTTTCCACATCAATGACCTTGAAATCTCAAGTTGTTTTCTCCTCCTTCTTTTGGAATGGCACAGGTAACATATTCTTCGATGGAAGACAAAACTCTTTTATCAGTATCAGTTCCAAATTTAGGTGAATCCTTGATCCATAACAACTTTGTATATGAGGAGCACCTCTGGCTAGGTACTCTTTTTTCTAAAATAAATCAATAACTTCTCCAAGAAGTGGATTTTTTTATTTCAGATACAAGACATCATAGCTTGAATCCTATGATTAAAATATCTGCACACATTAACAGGATCCAAGGAACACAGTTCTACAGCTTTCTTCAATTCAATGTTTTTTACATTTGAGATTGATTGTCATAGAAATTCAAGTTAATCGTCCCATGTGTATTCAGCACAGCTAAGAGTAACAAACCACGTAGGAGTACCTAAATTCCTAAACATACATTTAAGTTCTCTGTGATGATGATACCAGTACTCATTAGTACCACGTTGACATGCCATCAAATTAATTGACTGACATTCTAAAAAATCATCGCTTTGTTGAACTTTGTCCAAAAATACCTTTGCACGAAGATGTGTAAGATGAACTCCTGTTTTAAATATGTGGTTCACTGCATATGAAAGTCCAGACAAGTCACTTTCAAACAGAAGATGAAATAAATCTGGAATACACTGTCGAAACCTTGGATATTCTGAGTACAATCTTGTTGTACAATATTCTGAAGCTGGAATCTGCACGGGTAGTTCATCATATTGTCCAACTATTCCAGTGGGGAAGAGCTGTGGGAAACAAGCTTCCAAACTTTTTCCCATACATTCATGGGAGTTCCCTTTACTTTCTTTATTTGGAATAATTCAAGAGTTTCCTATCACTTCATTTGAATGTAGAGGATGTATAGTATAATGTTCATAAATGTCTTCACTTCTATTTGGCCAGTTGAAATTTCTCTTTCTTCTTCTAAAGATATTTTCTCTTCTTCCACATATACATTTTTATAATAAATATTATTTTGTACAAGATATAATGTAGCCTTTTCAAGTTTAGTGGCATCTACTACCTCTTGCAATATGTTCCAACTCTTTGTTGTACACCATTAGCTAGAATAACTACAGGTTCACTTTCCTCTCTCTCTACAACAACAGTTTCAATATTTTGTCTTAAAATCTAAAGGTAAATACACAACTCTTACTTTTAAACAACTTTATAAATCTGTTGGAGGCAGCTTACCTGTTTTAGTAGGCTCCACATGATCTATAGCCTAAAACAGGTGCACAGATTGAATAAAAATGGACTCATACATATTTACATCTACCAGTACCGGAATAATAGCTACCAACTCTAGGTTATTATATACAGCTCTAGCTGGCATTTTGTTCTCTTTTAATTGTTGGTAACAATATTTACAAATACGTTGATCACTACCCAAATCAAAACGACCTTCCACCAATAAATAAGCACCAAATAGCTCCCACATATCACTGTTTTCCTTTTTACTTTTTAAATACACATCAACATTCCTAGTTTGACTTCTATAGTGAGTACATCAACAACAAATACAAACTAAGGGGTCGATTAGGATGGCGGACGGATTGTCCCTGCCAGGCTGGCGTTAGCCACCATCGGCACGGCGGGGATAATCCGTCCGTCATCCTCAAAGAAATGACCTCCCGCCACATTAGGATGGCGGGGGAGTCCGCGGCGGACGGCAAGACCATCCGCTGCTTTTCCGCCGGAAAAAAGTGCTTACATATGGTGGAGGTGTCTGCGTGACACCGCCAACCATATTACGATGACGGCGGACCTATGCCTTTTCACGGCGGCATTGCCGCTGTGGAAAGGCATACTGTCTTTGCTTTGAGGGCCCATTGTGGGCCCCCAAGGTGAAGGGGGATGGGAGTTGCACATGGGGGGTACCTATGGTACCACCCTGCGTTTCAAAGTACAACATGGCAGGCACCGCGCGGTGCCTGTCATGTTGTGCTTTGAAACGCACAACATGCATTCTTAGCATTGCGGCGGACGGTGCTTTCAGCACCGCCCGCTGCAATGATAAGAATGTGGGATGCACCCGCCACTGTGGCGGGTTGCATCTAAATTTGATGCACGGGACCTCCGCCCCTGTGGCGGACGGTCCCTTCCTACAACCGGACATCCTAATCGACCCCATAGTATGGTTTTTCACAAGAGAGTACCTTAAACTTTGTAATTTCTTCTGCAAACCTCTCAGTAGTACTATCTTCCACTTCTTCTTCAAAACACTCATCAAAATCTCACTTTCTCTACACTCCTCTTCAGGACCAAAGAAAATAAACTGTATATCATCAGAAACCTTTTTTACATCTAATACTGAACCATGCAAAAGAGCAGTGATTATTTCACGTAAAGGTAATGCAGGACCTTTTACCTAGTACATTGTTCTTACTAACTTCTGTATTTCTGAGTGATGTACTGCTAACATTCTTAAATGATGAAAAGTACTTCAACACACTTTTCTAGAAAGACAAGCCAGAGAATGACCTTGAAAGCCACTATCTTTTCTCATCTTGTAAGAAATGTTGTAATATATCAATAGATTCCTATTGTATACTACAAATACTACTACAATCCCACTTATACACTGGAGCGTGTGTATGTCTCCCTTGAACTTCTTCGGCTATTACTTCTTCCACATTTCTGGGAACCAACTTTTCTTTCTCAATTGGATAACCATTTTTAACCTCATAACAACACCCACTATTATCAACTGCATGAACTCATACTTTGGGGACTGTGGGTGCAGCCCCAATGCCCCCATGGTCGCAGCCGGCTCCCCGCCTCTTGCGGGAACTGGCATTGCTTTTGGGCAAGAGGAGCTGCATGCAGCTCCTCTTGCCCAAAAGCAATTCTGCTTTGCTTCTTGGAAGCAAGAGTAGGTTTCATGCTCTTGCTTCCAAGAAGCAAAGCAGTGTTTGCTATGGCAGGGATGGAGACGTGCTCTGGCCTGCCATATCAAATGGCAATGCCCCGGGGTGGGCACCCAGGGACAGTGCAGGAGCTGGCCCTGGGAGATAGTGGTCCCGAGGGCATCTACGGCTCCAGGAGCATGATGGTCCCCGGGGGTCCACAACGGACACCCATATGTAAATCAAGTCTTCCCCGGTGAGGTGGTGGTCCCCAGGGCTGTGTGAGGGGAGTGCATGCCCCATGTTTAATTATTAAAGACCCGGGGAGCTGGCAGCCCAAGGGACTGGGTGGGGGGTGGAACAAGCCCCCACAACTTTTAATTGTAACAAAGCCCCGGGGTTGTGGGGGGCTGCATGCCCCCCATATGATCAGCATAGCCCTGGGGAGGTGGCAGTCCCTGGGGCTGTGGGGGCTCCCAAACTATGGGGCATATTATCAACAAATAGCAATATTTATCGCTAAGTAGGGTTAGCAGCAATTTTTTTATCGCCGCTCATCACGTTATTTTATCGCTAAGATAACGTGCTGTTAGCAACGGTTATCTCAAAAGCGATAAAATTCCCGGCGATAGCGGCAAAATCCGTGAATATCGCTGAGAATACAGCGATATTCACGCATTATCGCTAACAGGGTGTTAGCCATTATATCCACCTCCCATTGGATATAATGGCTAAGAACTGGTCTGAGCAGGTGTGAGTTTTTGGAGATATTCGCGCTTAGCGCAAATATTTCCATCGCTACGCCTGTGTTGGTAATAGGCAATAGTGATGTTAGCGACTTCTTTCAGTAGCTAACAGGTTGGGTACGCCCACTTTGCATGTCATTAGCAATAAATATCACTGACATGCAAAGCAGGCCCCAAACCGCTCGCTATCGCCTACAAGCTGTCGCTAACAGCTGTTAGCGACAGCTTGCTAATAGGGCGATAGTATTATCGCTGCTTAGCGGCCGAAAACGGCCACTAAAGCGGCCTTGATAATATGCCCCTATATTTTGTGATTGCCCCCGGGACCTGGCCCACCTGGGGCCTCAATTTAATGAAGCGGGGGAGACTGTGCTTCATTTTGTTCTATTTTCATCTGGTTTTTCACACTCAGCGCAAATTCTGCTGATTAATATATATTTTTTAATGCTTTTTTTGGCCCTGGGGGTCAGGGTGTTTCTACACTGCCCCCTTTTCTTGTTTTTCTCTTTTTACAACTGTTTTCTTGTGACTCGGTTAGTCACAAGATGGCTGCCAACACATTCTGGTTTAGAGTGTTGGCAGCCAATCAGAATGAAGCTCGTGCTCAGGAGGGGTCGCGAATCCTCCTCGGTGCTCAGATATATGAATTCTTCTTTTTTTAATTTCTCAGCAACTACTCAACGGATTTACACCATTTAAAAAAGCACGCTTTCTGGACCAAGACATACCTTTTTACAATGTGGTGTAATTCCGGAAAACTCGTTTGGGACCCCCCTTTTTTCTCGGCCCCCACTTGATGAATCACTCCAAAACGTTCAAGACAGGTGCTGACCTGAGTGAAACATTAGTTTTGAAAATTTGGCAAAGATTCTGCAAACGGCGCCAAAGATATTGGCAAAAGCAAAATGCTTTTGGTATAGAAACAAGAATTTCTTTGTGGCTCTCTAGTGAGCCCGCATTTCCTTTCCTGATCACATTGAGTGAATTCCACATTTACTCATATAGCTCGAAAGATCTAGCTAAAGTAAATCTATTTCTGAATATGAGAATCCATCAGATGATGATTTAGAATTAGAGATTCCTACCACCAACACAAGCAGGATGGTTCACAAGGGTTATCTTAACATGGGCAAAGGGATCAAGGTAAAGTCAACTGAGGAAAAGTTCATGGCCATGGACAAGGAGTAATCGTGCGTTTTAATCAGGACAGTTCAAGTCTGGTCTCTTACCAGACAGCTTCAAATCATCCAGCGGTTGTATGATGATACAGCGGAAACACTTTCCTCGCGGGTCTTTACATCGCCGCAAATACATCGCATCTGCTGTTACACCGCCATGTTTTACCTCGAACGTCGTTGCGACGCTAGTGCGGTAAATCCTATTGGCAGGATAGCACATCGCATGGCTTGAAATCGCGTGTCAGGACAACGCGTAATCTAGCCTGGGAGCGTAGTGATTAATATTTCTAAGTCTGCTAAAGACCCATGTACGTAAAGTCAGAACGAGGTAATGGATGGTTGAAACACCTACCTAAGAACAGTTTGAATATGGTGATGCGCTCATATGCGCTGTATAATCCAGGTCATCAAGATTCGATTTAACAAAGGCAGTACTGGGCTATTATGTCTAACATCGGTTTCTGACATCTCATAAAAGCATGCTCCTCCAACCACTTTCAGACCGTTCTCTGTTGATGTTGAAACTGTCAGCAGATCTCCGAAAGCGATTAAGACACAGTTTATCTTATACACTGTTTATTTTATTCATGTCCAGGCACGGTTCTTTCACAACGGGAGCCTCCCTTCGGGACGAGGCCTTATCCCGTTAGGCACTCTGCAGGCTTGGCCGTCTCAACAGCAACACCCTTTGCAGTCTCAGTGCAGCTGCACTTCCGTTACAAAGACCCCTCCAATCTTACTCACTACTGCAGCGCTCTCTGGTATAGCGCGCTTTGCAGTCACTCTGTAATCACGCTCTTGTTGTGTGGAAGTTTACAATTGCTCTAGTCCCTCTAATACAGTTGCACTCCAATTTCTGAAAATTAGATAGTACGAAATTTCGATGGCTCCCTAGTCCTTCAGTTTATGGCTTATACCAGATATAGCAAATACTAGACATTCACTTAGGCTCCCTGTTGCAGTTGGGTGCTGGAGTCCCCATATATGCATCAAAAGACGACTTACATTTTTGCTTGGGAGTGGTAAAATGAGAGGTTTGCCTAGGTTGTTTTAAATGTATTTGCTAAAGCCGTACATGAGAATAACCAGTACTGCAGTCATCCATCATCTACTCATTCAGCCACTCATTATTCCTCCATCAATCTGCTCATCCCTCCACTTATTCATCCGCTCATCCATCCAACATTCATCCTTCAATCCATCCACCATCTACTCATCCACCCATACATCCACTGATTGAGCCATTCATTTTTCCAACATCCATCTGCTCATCCACCCACTCATTCATCCGCTCATCCATCCGAACTTCATCCTTCAATCCATCCACCCATCCTTCATTCATGCATCCATCCACCCATAAACCCATCCATCCACCCCCTAGCAACCACCCATCCATCCATTCATCCACCATCACCCACCCATTCACCCATCCCTGCATTCACCCACCATCACCCATCCATTCACCCATCCTTCAATCCATCCACCCATCCTTCATTCATGCATCATCCACCCATAAACCCATCCATCCACCCCTAGCAACCACCCATCCATCCATTCATCCACCATCACCCACCCATTCACCCATCCATGCATTCACACACACCATCACCCACCCATTCACCCATCCATGCATTCACCCACCATCACCCACCCATTCACCCATCCTTCATTCATGCACCCATGCACCAATCCACCCATAAAGCCATCCATCCATTCATCCACCATCACCCATCCATTCAACCATTCGCCATAATGCATTTGACTGTCTGTGATTTTATTTTTAATGGTGTGTTGCATTTTCCCGCATTTTCCCGTTTCTTTTCATCGCTAACATCGTTCAATTAATGCAAATGCATAATGGTGTAACATAATATCCGCCTCATGCTTATATTTCCCGTTCATTTAATAGCGCTTTAAAATCCAAATCAACGGCATTTCAGAAATGCAATACAACGTGAAAAACAAGAAACTGAATCTAAATGGCCCAACACCGAATTAACTACCAATGATTTAATTCAAACCCTAAATGGATATAAATATCTCAACAAGGAAAAGTCTCTCCTTAAATAACCAAATCAAAAGTGTGTTAAAGCTAAAGTCAGTCTCTTTTTCGATGTAATGATCAACGATGTAGATGGCAACGCGATGCACTTGCATGCGTCGTGTTGACATTCGATGTGATGTCGTGCACGATGTAACTGCAGCGATGGGCTGTCACTGCGATGCGATATTTCCGCTGTAAGCGGTGCTTCCCACCCAAAACGGCCTGTAAAAACACAAAATACAAATGTGTTGAAACACTGCTGAGAAAATAGATCTGCACTGAAGAGAGAGTGGCCTTGCACTAGCTACAAGCGCACCCTTTCACATGAACTTCATGGGCAGGGTGTGGTAATACAGGGCTTTTCGGGTTTCAAACTATATATCTGCAGTGCTGGACACTGCAGACAACACTCACTCATGCAGGAACACACACAGGGACATTTGTGCACGCACCCAGGGCCTTTAGCACATGTGTTCTAGAAGCGCTTACATTAGTTTTTTTTTTTGCAGTTTTATATAGCACAAGCTTAACCCGAAGGTATCAGAGCGCTTTACATGAGCACCACTTGCATTACAGACAGACAAATTCAGTTTTAGGGCACAGGGAGATTAAGTGTTTTTTTCTGAAACACAGGATGCTTGAGTCTCCCGCCAAGACTCGAACCTGGTTCCTCTGCTTAAAAGTTGCTCGCTCTAGCCGTTAAGCCACACCCTCTCTCTGTTGCTTTGCTGGTTCCACTGTCCTTCTCTATGTTGCTTCCATTCTCCCCCACTCCTGCTTGCATTAAAAGAAAAAAACACTTTTGCATTTTTATTTTATTTTTAGCTACCAATCCAACCCGGATCAGTAACTAAAAAGAAAAGAGAAAGACTGCATAATTTTGTATGCAAGTGTATGCTGTTGCGGGCACTGTTACAAAATCATACATGGTGCCCCCCATTAAAGTTGGAAAAAATAATTCCACTTTGCGCCACATCTGGGATGCTGCACTATGTGGGAAAAAAACTTTGACAAAGCCAATAGGTCACTACAGTGGGACCTATTTGGCTTGCCAATGCTAGTTACTACTTTTTTCCTAACATTGGCAAAGCACATAAGACAAACTATAATGCCATAAGCAGCATGTAAGTGTGCAATGCATGTAAGTGTGCAATGCATGTAAGTGTGCAATGCATGTAAGTAGCATTTGTGACTGTCTGTGTTTATAAGCCTTGGTACATTGAAGCCAGATGCAAATGTGGCCAAAGCTGGTGTATATACAGTTTTCCCATATCTGTTAAGTGAGCCCCTGTCCTGGGGGTGACTTTTAGACAGCCCTGATTCTGCAGCCAACAGCACAAAAACAATGTTACCTCATTCCAGCTCATTCCCCATTGCCACGCGCTTCGCCTTCCAATGGGAGGAGCTGTTGAAAGGTCAATGTAGACACAAATGAAAGTCTATTGGGTAGCGACCCCCAGTAAAATAATACAGAAGGCAATCCCGTGCAAAACACTCATAGGAAAGAGCAGCCACATCTTCCCATAACTTGGAGGGCTAAGCTGTAGTGTATGATAGGATGACTTAACACTACACCTGCAACAGAGCTGTATACCAACAACTGCACATACATGTATAGAGTGAATGGAAAACCACAATGATGCAACAAGAACACCCATTAGTGGTCCGCCCATATGCAATAAACTCATGCACAACTTGAAAGAAGCTGGGAAATACATCTGGAAGCCTGCAAACCACTGTGACCAGGTCCAGCAATTACTGAAACTCACAAATAGTTAACTACACACGCTAAGTAAAGAAGTGTTCAAGCACAGTGGTTGTACATATGCCTAGCCCATTTTTAAGCTTCACTTAAGAGTTGGGGCACATTTAGCTAAAGCAAGTTGCCCAGAATCACACGAGATCAAATGATGAAGATCAAGTTCTTCTGTTCGCGCAGCCGGCAACTCGGCGACTAGCCTTCATCTCTACTCAATATCAAATAGCTTTCACAGTAAGACAAGGGCATGATCTTACTCTGTGTAGGCTTAACACCAAAAATACACATTGTGCACGAATAGCCAGCATTCCTTAGGATCCTCTAGGGCATACACACTACACGTGAAATAGTACTGTATGCATTCTGAAACCAGAACATTCCACTCACACAAAATTAGACGAATTACTTTTGAATTAGACCTTTCCTGTCTGTTAACACAAAGGAATCTCGGCATAATTAGCTGCTGCCCACATTACTAAACCTTAATTCCCAGTGCTGTGCTACAGCGTCACTGTCACCACCTTCCTCCTAGCTCTGGCTCCAAACAAGTGCTACTGTATTCGGCTAAGACAGCAGGAAGCCTTCTCTTCGATTTTCCGAGAGTCCAGGAGATATGCAGGTTAGAAAGCCCTGCCCACACAGCCACTGTGCTATTGTCTCCACAGAGCCTGAGTGGACACTGTGTCTGTAATCACAGTGTGACTCGGGCCCCTCCCAAACTTCCTGCCAGCTCAGAATGAATGCCACAGGCCGCCGCTCAATTAGCACATTATAAGGAGAGATTAGCACTCGATCAGAGTGCTTCACGAAAACGGACCCGCTCATTGTCAGCTGTGAGGTGCTTATTTTTGTTAATGCCAATTTCACTGAGCTTGGTTTATGGCCCCATGAGTACCGGTACTCTCTTTGGACAAAGAGATGTTCCGGTACTCAAGTGCCAGAAATTTAGAAGTACCGGTACTCAGTACCGGTGAGTACCGGCCCATTTAAGGCACTAGGTACAGGTGCAGTTGCACAGGCAGCAGCGGGCCCGGTCGCTGCCGCAGAAGGGAGAGGCCGAGCTGAGGCACACACAGGCTGCAACGTGTAGCTTGCCCAGAATGTAGTGGGACCAGCTTCACCGAGGAGGCAGCTAAGGTGAAGAACAGGTAAGCCCTTGAAAAGCAGCAAGGACTGTACCGGTGGGAGCCTAAGCGAGACACAGGGGAACCTAGACGGCCCTGAGCACATCCCCTTACCCACCAGGGGCAGCACCCACACTGTGGAGGCGACCTCACAAGAGCCTGACTCCATGACACGGCCACAGAAACGCCGTCAGATGCACAGTGTCCGAAACCAATAGCATACAATGAAACACTGGGAACAAGCCAAACAATATTGGTCACACACCAATGAGAATACCACATAATTGAATGCCGTCCAGCCAGGGCACAACTAGGCAGAGACAACACAACGGTGACCCGGAAGAACAATGCAAGCCGAACAGGCAGGTCCCCCGACAGAAAGGGAATACTCACAGCATATCACATAGTAGGAGTCATAAGAGACCAAAAAATGCATCGCGACTCCAGTAACTCCCACGAAGGTCACAGGCGCTCCTAAAGCCCAGCAGAGGGAGAAAGCCTGCAACAATTTCCCACGTTGGAGGCAAAAGCCCAGCAGCTACCTCTGCGTCCTCTTTATCCCATTAGAGACAGGAAACAAAACAGGAAGTGCTAAGGGTTGGCTATTGTATTATAGCCCTTGGCAGGAGGGTGGGTGGTGTTAGCAAACATTTTCTGTTTTGCTTCCTATCTGTGATTGGATACTACCTCATTTGTTATGACTGGGTTGAGGATGAGGGACGTAGAGAAATTACGAGTTGGGCAGTATCATACCAGTGCAGCAAAATAACTCTGTAACGTGCCTCTATGAGGTTAGTCCCATGGACTGGTGAATTACCAAAAGGGGCTGAATTGTCAGTCCGTAAAACCACACAAAATAACTCCTGGCAGGCCAGGGCTTGGAATCCTAAGCAGCCCTGGCAGATCTTGTCTGACCAGCCCCTGTCCAGGGCATAGTGAGTGCAGCGAGCAATCCTGATCCCTGAAAGAAGGGTTTGGGGGGGACTCTCCCCCCAAGAACATTTGGGGAAAATGGTGCATTTTATAACACATTTTTATTATATATTCAATTTCATTAGCTTTTAGAGTGCAGTAAATGATGACCTTAAAGTGCATCCGGATTCAATGATATTTGTTGGGGCTCTTCAATGATTCTATCGCAATCACCCTCCAACAGTGCTGCTCATCTCTTGATACCTCCTTTATCAGATATATTTCATTTGTTTTATTGCGCTTCTCATATCAGTGTAGGGTGTCAGAACATTTCACATCACACACAAATACAGAGACAATGAATCATACATGTGTAAATTAGTGTATATAAAATGTTACATAAGACAAAATGGACTACAATGTATAGGATTCATATCTATACTACTATTATAAAGAGAGAACACAAACCTTTGAGCCAGGTAAACTCGGGAACCACAGCGCCAATCCACACACCCGATACATCGTTGAAATTGTCAGGGTGTGCAGATGGACATAGGCTATAAAAAATAAAAATTAAACGTAAATTTAAAAATTAAACTTTAAAAAAAAGTAGTCCCCTGAAAGTAGCGCCGGCCGCGACGTAGCGCTGGCCGCGACGTAGCGCTGGCCGCGACGTGCGTGATGGCGAGGAGGAGCGGCGGACAAGGAGCCGCGGTGAAGTGAGGAGCGCAGGGAGGAGCGGCGGATCAGGTAAGGCAAAGAGAAACGGAAAATGTCGGGGCGGGAGGGGGTCGGGCGGGAGGGGGTCGGGGCGGGGGGGGCCGGGGCGGGAGGGGGCCGGAGGGGGGCGGGTGTTGGCCCGGCTTGCATCTGGTCCGTGTGCGTCCCTGAATACAAAAACAAAACAGCATTAGCAAAGCTAATAGTGCTGTGCAGCGTGGGCAAACAGAAATGCTTTTTCCAGAAGCTGTGCAGCAGCAGAAAAAAAGAAATAAGAAACAATGCAAGGACGTAGATGCGCATATGTGCGTACAGGTCCATCTGGTCCGTGTCCGTGCATGGGCATGCACAGACAATATTGGGGCGGGCGGGGGCTGGGGCGGGCGGGGGCCAGGGCGAGCAGGGGCCTGGGCGGGCGGTTGGCCCTGAAGCCTCATTGCCCCCGGACAACGTCGGGGCTGCTAGTTATACATTATGGTTGGCATATTTTGGGAGTGCTTGCTCTGGAGAAGTGCAAACTCAGTATTCATAATGTAACACAGTGGTTAGGGTTGGATTTAGAAATACAAAATTATTTCTACCCAAACTAACCCTTTTTAGCAACATTAGTATAATGGAAGACCCAGAAAAAAACATAACTTTCTAACCGGTCCCAAGTAGTCTGCATGCAGTTCTTTTGATGACACTTCCTAGCTCACTGTGTTAGATTATGAATGTAACTTATGAACTGTACAGTAACAAAAGGATCTCTGTGACAAAACAGTAACCCACTAAGCTATGCATATAAAATACTGTTCTGTGATCTGCATGATACACATCCTTGGCAGCAGGCATATAAACCCTCTGTGCTACCTAAATTAGTCAAACCTGCCACTAGACAAAACTCAGATCTCTCTCCAGCAGTTAGGTTAATTACCAGATTAATCTTGACCCTTTTTCTGTTGCCTTAAAACTACTGGATATGAAAGAAACTCTGCAGTGGGTGCTTTCAGAATTGCTTCACTGTTGCAAAACCGGCCCCCAGAAATAAAACTGGCCCCCACCATTCCAGCCTCCCAGGGACATGCCCAAAGCCCAGTACGGCTAGCCTGTCCTAGTACTGTTCAATTGCGAAAATCAACAAAGATCAATCAAATAAACACACAGAATCCCATATTTGATGTACTCTTCCACATAAATGTATCACTTTCTCTGAGCAGGTGGTACCTGAATGAGGTGGTCGGTGCGAAAGAGTGAGGGAGAAGGCCAGGGTGAGTAGGAGAGGGAAGGGGATTTTTTTTGTGCTGCGGAAGGCATTCTATGTTCAAACTTCAACTTCTTAGTATAGTTTTGGTATGACGCAGTCCCTTGCAAGTCCTGAAGTTTTAACCACAAGTGTATTAGTCTTTCTAATCCTCAGGAGCAACCAGGCTATTTAGTTACCTCTTATTGCTCAGTGGTCATCCAGGCCCTGCAAAAGGCGCGAGGGCATTCAATCCTTCATATTAGACTTGGAGTTTCTAGGGCTAGTCAGTGCAGCAGCAGCTTCATGCACGATAATCTCAGTGGGACTGGCTCAGGCAGGCTCCCACAGTGGAACCAGTCATTGGCAGAAGTGGCCCCAGTGCTTAATTTGAACTTGTTATTGCAGGTTGGGATCAGTGGAACTCTTTTTTTTGGTACTGTGTAATATTTTTAATCTACAGACATTTACCAAGAATAAAAGAGAGAAAGGTATCAAAAGGCACAAGAAGGGAGTTGAAAACGATTGAAAAACAGTAGCAAAGGAGAAAGCAGAGATGAAAAGAACCTACAAGGGAGAGCAATAGGGGCAGGCAGAGTATACCGATGGATGAAATAGGCATGAGGTGAAAAAAGAGTAGAGAACCTTATTATTCACAATCCCAACATTCACAAGCAGAACCAGTGGGCTTCTGAGAAATATTTGGGCCTTGGAATTTTTTTTCCCCTCAAACTGAGCATGGGGATGCTCTCCTTAATCGGCTCCAAACCAGCCCTTGAGCTGGCAGTAGTTGCAGCCTCCAAGTCATGTCCTCTTTGGACATTGGGCTGGTATGGCCACAGGTCAGTTTAGGTCTTTCAGCAGAACTCCTTGTTCACATCGGTGACAGCAGAACTAGTTATGAAGACCATGTATGTCACCAAGACTGTCACTTAGGCCCTCGCCACCAGCTGCCTTGACTATGGCAATGCTTTCTAAGCCGGTAACTCCAGCCATCTCCTCAAAAGACTCTAGACCATACAGAATGTTGCAGCCAGGCTCATCCTGGAACTCCCCAAATCAAACCACGTCACTCCCCACCTCAGAAACCTCCACTAGCGTCCCATCCAGATGAGATGCCAGTTTAAGATACTCACAGACGCTTACAAAGCTCTGCACAATCAAGGACCGTCCTTCATCAGCCAATGACTGGACTTCCACCTACCTGCATGATACCTGCACTCCTCCTCACTAGCCCATGAGCACACCTCTGCATCCATCATAGCTTGGGCCACTACTTCTCCTACTACGCCGTCAAGTCCTGGAACGACCAACCCTCCAGCTTAAAACAGCACCTTCCCTAGCAGACTTCAGGAAGAAACTTAAGACCAGAATATAGACCAAGCTGTTGCACCCACAGCTCCCAGATACCCCTAGGGTGACAGAGCTGCGCGATACAAATTCTGATTGATTGATTGGTTGATGGCAGGTTGCAGGATCAACTCAGATTGACACACTGTGACACAGTCTTAGTTTCAGATTCTCAAACTATGCAGCACGTGCTGTACTTGTTCAAGACCCGATCAGTTTCATGTGTTCATCCAAATCTTACCAACCTTGATGCCGAGGATGGGCTCAGAAAGAGGGGTGCCAGCACATTGATTTTCTTTGCTTGCTCAGTGTCTATTAAGACACTTTAGCTGCTTCTGGCATTGGCCTGTGAAAAAGATGTTAACATGCCCATTTGATTATCCAAGCAGTGTTCATTTTAGCAAATTAGCAGGGAGATGATTCCATCTGCATTTAAGAGGCTCTACCTGCCCTCTCACCTACTGGGCTGTTTAACCCTTGATTGCCTATTAGAAAAAAGCCAGAAAGTCAGAAACGACATATTATTTTGCATTTTAAATGGCTGGCAATTGGCACTATGGTATATATTCGGCCACTCGATTTATGTGTTTTTGTTTTCTGCATAATCCTACATCTTCGTCTTTTGGCAAATAATGCGCCATCTGTTGCATAATGTAAAGATTTACCAAAAGAACTATTTTTGTGACAAGCTCAAACAGATAAAAGTTATTTAAATGCTACATGTAACTCATAAAGTATCAGATCCTTTGCAAAGTTTAATTAGTCACATTTCAGTTGCTGATTGCTGTATTCAGGTGTTAAACTGGTACTAATGTGGTGCAGTTTTGCCCAATCACTTTAAATAATTTGTTAAATGTCAAAATAAATACATAATTCTGCTAGATACTACATAATTTGCCTTTTCTAGCTGCATACATCTGCCAGCTCTGTTGCATAACTTGGTCCTCCACTATGGCATAATTATAGTCGCTCTCCATTTAATATAATCCGCCGATCCTAGCTTTTCTGTTAACAGCATGTTGCATCGTGAGGCTTATAGGTTTGCTTTGAACGTTGTCATTGTGGATTCAACGATCTAGCATTCAAAGTGCTGTTGGTTACAATGCCATAATTAGCCTGTTATGCAAGACACTGAAACACTTTATCAGTTATCTTTTTATAGTTTTCCAAAGTTATCTAATCTATTTTTAAAAAACGTGTTCCTCAAAAAAACCAACAGTAAACTCTGCTCTCATATTTTGTGATGGTTTACGGTTTCATTCACATCTAGCATTAAACAAGCATTGGAAATGTGACTCATTTTGTATTTTTTTAAATGGAAATTTTAATACAAACTTCACATTATAACAATGGTACAACACAGGCAGCAGTTGTACAGCTTCCCCTAACACTCAGAATAAGAAAACGGTAGGTTGCGGAAGCAGGAGGGACGTCAGACGGTCCTCTTCTACACACAAAATAGGTACAATACAGGTAGACAATGCACTGAAGAAGGAGTAATAGGAGTTAAAGGACTGTTGTGCAGTCTCCATGAACAGACTTATATAAGAAGTATGACAGTCCTGAATTACTATCTCTTCATGTAGTCACACACTATGATGAATCCTCACCCACTGAGCGTGCTATGCTTCATCAATTCGTTTCACGCGTACCACTGGGAAACACCAGAGAGTACTACTGTTCACTGGTCATACAGTTTCATGTTTTCTAGTTATGGGTTTCCCAATTTGGGTGTGGTCATGTCCCTTGAATTGACATTTATGTTCTCCCATTGTTAAACTCTGACCTATATTAAAATTGGCTATGGGTGAGCCACAAATGTTTTTACCGGTGTGTCCTTGCTAAAAGTTTCGAAAGAGGAGAGTCAAGCAGTAGAGGCTACTTCTCTTTTCAGTCACTATCTTTTAACTTTCAAATATTGCCCCAATAGGGTAGGGTGCCCTTTTCAGGACATAAAAGTATTTTTTTTAATCTGACATTAAATATTGTGAAACAGATCCCTGATTCATAGGGCATGCTGTGCAAGTACATTTAATACATTCTTGTTTTTTTCATAAGATGGGGCAAAAGCAATGGAAACAACCCTTCTCCATAGAACAGGCATATCTTAGGCAGAAACAATGTAAGCTTCGATCCATCAGAATACATGAACAGCTAAAGCTGCAGCATCCTGAGCTTTCACATCACAGGACATGTACAAATTATGTAGGAGCAGTGCACTTAATGTTTCCTCACAGAACAAGTACAGCATATCAGTACTTAATCCCATCTCCTGCATAGAACAGCAAGTGCAATATTTTATTTCTAGCAAAACAGATTCAGAAGAGCAGACTGGTGCAAGCATTCCACACTCACAGAATGTGTACAGTTAATGCATGAATGACATGTAGGTTACAGGCAGATCACTAGAGCTGGTGCCTAACTCCCTGAGAGGGATGTATAGATGGATGAGTGAGGGAATTTGCAGGTTCTAACACCATTCTCACATTGGTGATATTGTACATCAGCATCCTGAAAGTCCTGCTGCTGTCATTTGGAGACCTTCTGTGACTGCTGAAACTCCTGGTGTTGTATCCTGTATTCTTGATGTTGTCACTTCCTTGAGATGCAATTGCTGCCTTTCACTTGAAGATTTGCAAAATCTAGGAACTTGCTACACGAATATAGAGACCTTCCCTAACAGTGGTATGAGAGGTCATGGGAGGAAGCGACATGTGTTCAATATGTACAGTTAAGAAAAATGGCAAAAGAACCCTCTATACTGCCCATTTGTTGTCTGAACACCAAGCCCCATCTGCCTCTATATTCTCTCATTCTATAATAAATATTCTTTCCTTCTTCTCTCTCTCACTCTCTCTTTCTCTCTACCTAGCCTCTCTGTATCCACGCTCTTTTTTTTTACCTTCTACCGTTTCCTCATTCTCTTTCTCTCTCTCTCTTATGTGCACCTCTTTGGCTTACACTTCTCTCATTTTTCAGTCTCTCTTCCATTTCTCTTCTTTCAACTTCAATTTTTTTCACACCTTTCTCTTACTGTCAGTGTCCTCACTCATTTTATGCACACCTGCCCATCTATATCCCTCTTCTAGCCATCTTTATTATATTATACCTCCTGCATTCCTCCCTCTTTCTTACTTATCTTTACTACTTCTATATTCACTATACATTTTCTATACTGCACACTTTAGCAATAGTACCACATTTTCTGCTTTTACCGGCAATACAACAACCCTTCTGGTGGCTGGCTAGTCGCCCACCTATTACTGACTCCAAATATTGCCTCACCACTCATGTGTTTCACACTGTTCTCTCTTTGACTCTATTTAATCATTCGTCCCTTTCCTAAATTTATGAGCCTCACACATTCTCTTCTCAACTCACCACCTTCTTTTCTCTTTCTCTTTCTCTCTCTATCTGACTGTCCTCTTTTACACATTTCATTTGCACATCCACTTGGATTCATCCTTTAAAAATCTGTTTGGTACATCCTTCTCACTTCCCTCAACACCCTTATAACTAACTCTTCCTGATAGTCAAAACACTGCTGTATCTCATACACTCATTTCTCACATCTTACTTTCACGCCATCTAGTTTCACCTTCTAATTCCCTTATCCCAAAAATCTACTTTTCTGTCTCACACACCCCTCTTACATCCCATTTTCACTCACATGCGCTCTCACACCCTCACCTCTCAAAAACACAAGCAGACATTCTATCATCTCTTTCATATTCTCCTGCACCTCGCGAATTTCTCTTTCTTGCTGTTCTCATAAACTGTACCTCCTTTACACTGAGCCTTCCTCTTGCTTAAATCATTCTCTTTTTCTCACAAGCACTTTTCTTCTGCTCTATCTCTTACACAGAAACACTCTCACGGAAAACAAGCCTATGTTCTACAGTTTGGCAACACAGACTTAGAGATTGTGCCGATAAGTTCTGAAGAGAAATATAATGCAGAATTGTAGATGACATTTAACAGAGAGGAGATTTGAAAATGCTAGATGAATATTTAGTGAAGATTCCATCCTCCTTACTTCAGTGTTATTGTATCCACCCTCCAGTAGCTGGAATGCAGGCAATACACTTCCACTGTTCGAAGAAGCTATCCTCACCCATCATCAAGTGTCTTACTAAAACAGGGGTACCTAAAATGGATGACACTGGCTTCAGTACCTTGACTTACAGACATACAGTGTCTTACTACCATAAATATATCATAGACTCACTCTACATGCACATGGGAAGTCAGTACAAGGTTCTGAGGATCACATACCAGTTGAATGTACAGGAGAGGTGTCAGTAGGCCACTCTCTAACTGGCACAGATGAAAAGGTCTGGTTACATGTTACACTACACATCTTAAAACACAGTAGGTTGCCACCACCGATTTGCATAATGAACCCTGAACCGGGAAAGTAGCCTGCAGTTCACTATGAGGGCATGCTTTGTGTGCCCCTGCAGATCAGAAGGCAGGTCCAGGACATCACATGGTAAAGGACTTTCCTAGGCCTTTATACACAAGTTACATTAGCAGACACCAGGCCCAAAATAAAATGCCCTCACACCATTCAGGGGACATTCTCATCCAAACACTCCCACATCAATTATTACTTCCCCTCAACAAATTAGTAATTTTCTCCACCATGATCAATCACATATTCAACACACAATCACTCACCTCACAGTTCTCACTCCTGGAGGGCTAAATTCCAGTACTCAGCAAGAGCCTATAAGATGTGCACACTTCGATTTCAAATTGCTCTATAAAGTAGCAATTCCTAGCCACACACCTCCCCCACTATAAATACACAATCACCCCTGCTCTAACATATAATACCTCATTACCCAGAAGTCATGCCTACTTCTTTATACATACTACTCCATGTATAGCCCTTTGCTCTCCCAGAGCCCCTCCAATTCAAAATTGTTTCTCTTGATCTAAAAGTATTAATGCCCACTTTCAACCAAACCTTCAAAAATGGCCTCTTTCTGCACAAATGATTTGCCAGCCAACCATTCTCAATAGCTCCAGTGGTTCTAATAAGTAAAAACTATAATGAACTATTAAGTATTTATTTTGTTTTATTTTTCTTGGTATTTTTTAATTAGAAATGATGTAGCGGAAAACGCATTTTATTTGTTGGGGAGCATTATAATCACACGTGTAGCATGCACCTGCATATAATCCTTTGTCGTATTTGTGTGAAATGTTAGAATTTCTAAATATAATAATATGAATTTGATGTGCTTAGGCCATTTAAAGTAACATGTATTTCCCGTCTCTGAAGAATCTTTGCAGGGATGTCATTTTAGCGTTAGTGTAGGGATAGATTAATGCTTTATATTCATCAACCCTCGATGCAGGAAAACATGAACTGATGCTTTTTGAACCTCTGCATTTTGCTTCTTGAATATATTGTATTGTTTATGTTGCAATGATCAAACTGGATGCACAGATTTGGCTTTATGCTGATTCCAATGTATTTCTACACTCTCATCTTGAGGTATCTTTATGTCCAGATACTTTTGGTTTCATAATAAATTAACTAACCTTATGTAGTTGTCTTTGGTCACTATAGGCCATATGTATGAACTTATTTCCCCATGGATACAGAATGGGTAAAACCCTTTGATACATCTGGCCCTGTGTGTCCAGAGAGATTCCTGTCAAATTGATTGGCAATAATAATGACTTTCTCCCGATAGGCTTACGTATTATGTTATGTTATGTTAAAATTTCTTATAAAGCGTTCATACACTGATTAGTTTCTTTGCGCTAACTTAGGAATTTTGCTGGGACCTCATGTAATTAGCAGTCAACCAACTCGTTATAGGCTTGAATAAATAGCCAGATCTTAAGAAATCTATGGAATATAACAAATTCAGTGCAGGTTCTAATAGCTAAGGGGAGAGTGTTCCAGAAGCTGGGGGCCAATACTGCAAACCTGTAGCCACCTATTTGTTTCCGTTTATAGGAAAGAATGGTTAAGAGGTTCTTGCGGGCAGAGTGTAAGCACCGTGCAGGTAGGTATTTCTGGACAAGTCTGGATATATATATAGGGCTAGCACCATGCAAGGCTTTAAATATGGGACAGCCAACTTTAAACAAACATCTTTGCGGGATGGGGAGCCAGTGTAGCTCTTTCATAGTGGGCGTGATGTGTTCCCATCCAGGTTGTTGGGAGATCAGCCTTGCTGCCTGATTCTGAACCATCTGCAGTTTTTTTGTGAGATAGAGCCGAATGCCGAAGTAAAGAGAATTGGCATAATCCAGGTGAGATATTACCAGGGCTAGAACAACCTGGATTAAGGCTTCCAGAGTGAGTAATCTCCTAATCTTCCTTATCTTCCTCGGCTGAAAGAAACAAGTGGAGGTCACAGCTCCTATCTGGAATTTCATAGTGAGATCACTATTGATGATCACTCCCAGGCTTTTAGCTGAGGAAGAAGGGTTAGGTGGAGAGCCTAGTTCACTTGGCCAGAAATGTGCATTCCAGGGGTTCAGGGGACCACCTATCATAATCAATTCTGCTTTATCAGGGTTCAGTTTTAACTGGTTGTTGTTCATCCAATCACGTATATGTAACATTGTAGCCTGGAATTCAGATATCGAGTCAGATGAATTATTGATTGAGAACACCAGTTGCAGATCATCTGCATAATTATATGTACACACCTTTGTAGTAATTGACTCCAAGCTGGTTGAGGTATTTCATGGAGATTTATTGTAAGATGTTAAGTATCCTGGAATAAGCCCCACCAGGAGCAGCCTGCAGTCAGCTCAGCCCCATCATAACTGTGCTTATCTTCAACCAGCACCCAACCTTCCGTAGTGCATCACAGTGCAGAGACATTCCACAAGAAGGGCATTAAGTGGGTTAAGGCATATATGGGAATATGCAATAGGTAGAATACAACATACCTCCTTTTCTTCCAAAACAAAACAATTAACAGAGGAGTATTGAAACTAAATTAAATATAATGTAAAACAACTTGACTTTAAGAGTACAAAACTCATAGTGATACAGAAAAGGAAATGAATAAATAATATAAATTGACCCATCCCTTTCCTGTAAACAATGATGTAAAATAACAAGACTAGATAAGCGAGAACTCATACAATAGACTAGAAACTAGATTGAACTGCAATCCCACCAAGTGAATACTGTAAAATTGATATTAAGACTTTTGAGAATGTACAAACTGGAAAACCTTGAGCAAAATAAACAATAAAAACTTGACAAACGTTCCCAACAAGACATACATTGAAATGTGCAATTATAGATAGAGAAAACGGCACAAATAGAAATTGAAAACATCGAGGAGTTGAGCTTTGCAATACTTCGTGAAAATGCTAGGCTAATTGAGAAGCGTTGCACAAATAGAAAATAGAGGATAAAGGCATGCTAAAGAATGAGAGGGATGAAGGCATTAAACAGTATGTAATAGCACTTTTGAAAATGTATAAGTTTGAGAATGTGCAAACCTGGAAAACTTCAAGCAGAGGTTACCTGACATGCACAAATCGAAAAATATAAAGGATTGAGTAAAGTGCAACCTGGACAACCTCAAGTGGAAATATACCATTGAATTTGAACAAAATTACACACATGCAACCTTGTAAGAAAACAATTTGAGAAAACATTTGACTTGAATAATTAAAGTCAAGTCCAGGCATGCATGTGAATTAAAAACACAAAAATAACAGTAGAATAATTTACAGTAACATTTGAAACCATACATTAGCAAATAATAGCATTTTGAAATTAAGAAGTATACCACCACACTGCACATAGTGAAGCATTGAAGTCCAAGGTAGATACAGTTAACAAGAACATCATGGCAGGAAAACAAAACTTTGCCGGTGTGGAAGAGCATGAGGTAAACACCCTGGCTTGTAAAGCATGTCCTAGACACACTGTCAGACACGTGAGAATTTTTATTTTTTTTTAATTTTTTTTTTAAAGGCACATGAAGAGAAATAGAGTAAATGTTGAGGCAAAATTAATTCTAGGGAGTCAAAGTCGTGCTCATGTAAACACGCATGACCAGTGGACTTGACATGCACCACAACGACATAGAAGAAAGTAAGGCACGTAAAATATTTCCTTGGATTAGGGCTAGAAACACGAGATAGAACTCGTGTTCAACACTGCCATCACCGATGGTGAACATCCTGAATGAGAAAGAGGACCAAAATCTTGATGTGAGGCGCCAATACTGAGATGGCGACACATTACCGAACTGATGTGCCGGGTGGCTGTAAGGTCAACCACACACCAAAACTTCTTAAAATTGACTCACTGCAGCAAATGTGCTTGAAATGAAACATCTGCGTCGTAAAAGTTCATGGCTCTGTCTACCCACTGTATAAAATATGTCTACAAATAGAGTCGTCACCCTCCCAGGCACATTTAAAGTACAAGTTAAGGTGCGTGTCCCCAACGTGTCTTTAATCTAGTTGATCTAAAGTCCTATGTCAAAACTTGGAGCACTAGTTGATAGACGGGAGGAGGTACTGCAAAATGGGAAGAATAGTATATTCTTGATGCACTGTAAAACTAACTGGTAGGCAGGTACAATGGATGTGTGCAGGAGCACTTCGAGACATGCTTGCCCTCACCAAAGGCATAGCACAGGTTGAATTGACACACTTGACAGGTGAAATAGAGATGGAACTTCTAGAGTAGCTGGGACAAGGAAGTGAAAATTTTTATTCAATAGGTTTTGATTCTGGAAGGCGGGAGCTACTGAACAACTTGAAAATTGAGCCATAAAGACTTTGGCAGAAAAATACTGCACAACTTGAAAACAAGAATAGAATTGAACCCCGTCCTTGAGTAAATGGATTGAAAATTGAACTGTACAGACCTTGGCAGAAAAATACTGCACAACTTGAAAACAAGAATAGAATTGTACCCCGTCCTTGAGTATATGAATTGAGAATTGAACTGTACAGACCTTGGCAGAAAAATACTGCACAACTTGAAAACAAGAATAGAATTGAACCTCGTACTTGAGTAAATGAACACATGCATGCACATTGATAAATGAACAATTGAAATTTACAGTCCAACTAGAAAATGCAACAGACACCCGTGCACATAGAAAAAGGCAATTTGAAATGCGCAATCCCAAATAGAGAAACTTGTAAACATGTATGCAAATACACTTAAATCATGGAGTAATAGAACTATCACATGCATGTCTATTGATATAATTGATGAATTGAAAGTATGCAAGTACATTGATAAATAAAATACATTGAGAATGTAGAGTAATAGAAATCTTGAGAGCATGTAATTTGAGTAATTTGGTATTTGACAATTGAGAAGAACTTGAAATTTGATAGGACCTGAAGATGGCATGACTTTCAAAAGTACCTTTCAAGGCAGCAAAACGTGGTCTTTGCAGTTGATTTCGAGTCGAGGCGTCCCTTTACTGGAAAAAATAAAAAAAACACCAAGAACTCCAACAAGGAGTATGTACATGAATTTAAAATGGAGTTCACAGTCTACCATACATTGAGAATATAATTCTAAAATGTGATTGGTTTTGCTGCTATGCATTCAACCACCATCAGACGGATGAACTCCCTTTGGTGTTTCATTAATGTATCAGCCTGTTCAGATATACTTTTCCCGACATTTTGACAGTTATTAGAGGTGCGACAGAAGGTTTTATTATCCTCAATTAATTATTTCAAGAGATTCGTTCTGCTTGCCTTTGGAAAGAAATCCATATTGAGAAATGGAAGCACTCAAAATACTACCAATATCCACCAAGTGTCGCTGTTAACAATAAATTAAGAGACTTTGTTTTGACTTGACTGTGCTTTCCTGTGAAGCTTTGACAACTGACAAGTCTCTGTGCTCAAAGAGAATTATTTTCCCCAGTGTTTTGCAGAACGTCATTTATATAGCACTAGAAACAGTTTCAATAGAAAACACAAGAGGAGATCTTGAAGGGTCCCAAAGATAACTTAGCGCGTGGAAATTGAAAAGTACCTTTGAATTATTGAAGTAACGTTCGGGTAGATACGTGTCTTTACTGGGGAGCATCTACACTGGGGAATGACAGGTGATTCCCAAACAACAATAATTGAAGGTGCGTACCTTGCATGTGATTGGTAAATAGAATGAAAACGGCAGAGGCACAAGAGGAGCACGTTGCCAATCACAGTGTGCCGAACGCATTGTACGTTGCGCCGGATGGCTCCTGGTGAAGGCGTGCTGCAATGCGTCTATTACAGAGCTCCAGGTTCTGTAGCAACGGAGCCTCGAGAACAGTGATCAGACTGGAATAGCTGAGCATGAAAAAATGCCGGTGAGTGTGCACGTGCCGGGTGAGACTCGTGCTTGAATTCAAAAATATGCACAGCGGTTGACATGTACAATATTTCAAGTGCCTGAGACCGTAAAAGACAAAAATATGTCTCAACAAATCCGGATGCTACTGTAGATCAAATGTACTAGGTAGTTTGTAGAGACATCTTGAAGGTTGGGACTTTTACAAAAAAGATATTGCTATTTCTTCAGACTGCTTGAACTACCCAAAAGTCGAGGAGAGGACTGGGCCACAATTGAGAAAAAATAGACTTACCCCATAAGTTCATAACTGGGTAGCTGCATACTTGCTTGATTTGAAGTATCAACGTTGTAAATGTGTACAGCTCTGCTTCGTGCGATGTTTACTTAGTCGAATATGTTCACAGTTGACAGTATTTTGACAGGTCCTTTTATTGCAGGATCCTATGTAGAAATTTTTGTTCCTACTTTAGACGCAAAGAGCACTTGAAAATGTCATGTAGGTACTCTTTTGTAGCGCACACAGCTAGACGTCGTGGAAGCAGGAGCTGGCAACTCTTGATTTTTGAGGCAGTTTAACATCATAGTTGAGGTACTGTGAGTGCAGCAGGAGGTGGCAGGAAATGGCAAGAAGTATGAGATTCAATAACAGGGATGTCAGCCAAGTTTGAAGAGATGTATGGTGTGACTGAACCATTGATTATCACCAGGCTTGTGAAACGTCTTAAACCACTTGAAGGCATAACAACTGGATGAAATCTGTTACAATCTTGAGATACTGTGGAAACACTGCCACTCCAGCACTGCACTTAAATCTTGATTACACTTGTTTCAAACAACATGGCACGTAGAAAGCAGCAGAAGTTTAAATGTTGAAAACAGCCACAGCAGTTTTGAAAATACACCGTAGGTTGTAGAAATGAATCCTTGCCTTTACCATCCCTCTGGAGATATTGTATGAGTAGTAGGTACTAGAAGGCAGCAGGGATTGTAAAATCTGCGTCTCAATTAAACACCAAACCATTAGGGCCTTATTGATGGATGGGGTTTTGACATAAACAGGTGTCCTTGCGTAACATCACTTAGCTGGCAGTGCGAGGTAGAAGGGAGACGTAAGCAGGATGAACTCCCATTTTTGGATTTGTTTGAGATTGAAAGGAACAGAGCTTGAATATCATACAACATATGGCAGGCCCATTCAACAGCTAATCCATAGAGCCAAACTGGTTATGTGATATGGTTGAAAAGTCCAATTATTGAGACATGTGAACAGGAATCTGGCACTAAGAAGTTGGGGGCGACCGGTGAAATGGTCACTGGTGGGGCTTGGTGCCAGAGTCTTTGTTTGAAGTTGGAAGATTAATAAAGATTTTGAAAGACTTGCCTTCTTGAAGCTTGATTTCTTGAGTTGAACACGTAGGTAAGATCAAATCGTCGCCATCAAAATGTAGTAATTGACTCCAAGCTGGTTGAGGTATTTCATGGAGATTTATTGTAAGATGTTAAGTATCCTGGAATAAGCCCCACCAGGAGCAGCCTGCAGTCAGCTCAGCCCCATCATAACTGTGCTTATCTTCAACCAGCACCCAACATTCCGTAGTGCATCACAGTGCAGAGACATTCCACAAGAAGGGCATTAAGTGGGTTAAGGCATATATGGGAATATGCAATAGGTAGAATACAACAACCTTCCTATCTTTCAAGGAGTGAAGTAAGGGAAGAATGTAGAGATTGAATAGGTGAGGGGACAATGAGGAGCCCTGTGGCACTCCACATGTCATTGCCATTTTGGGTGCAGAGAATTGTGAGAGACGCACTGAGTGAATGCGTTCCTCAAGAAATGGCTCAACCCAATTGGACGCCATCCCCTCAATACCGGCCATCCTGACACGGTTGATCAGAATACCATGATTGACCGTGTTAAATGCTGCTGACAGATCCAGCAGCATCAAAACCTGGGGGAACCCTTGTCAGCTTCCTTACGAAGAGTATCCAGTACAGTGAGTATTACTGCCTCGGTAGAGTGGGCTGGGCGGAACCCTGCTTGGTTAGGATCAAGGTACTCCAACTGCTCAATAAATGTGCAGAGATATTTGGCCACTTGAGAGGCCATGCTGCTAAAAATAACCATCAGATTGTGATTCTAGAACTTATGGGCCAGACCCTTTCAGCACATTTAGCAAATTGTTTCACCAAATGCAAATTGGACTACTGCAACAGATGCCATGCTATGCAAGTGCTAATTAACAATACAATTATCTACAGAACAGGACATTCAAATGAGAGGAAAGGAAACTGAAATTTAAATAATGGGCATTAACTGGAAATATGTTGTAATACAACTAAGCTTTAAGGGTTGAGCTGAAACATGTGTATCAGCACAACATGCAACATCTGCAAATTACTTCAACTATTTAGCATTTTGTAGGAAAAGAGAGAAACGGTGATTGACTGTAAAGAGGCAGAGGAGCTCCCAGATGATCATCATAATTGAACATATACAGTATACATTGAGAAAAGATAAGGAGGACAAATAAAATAGAGAACATCTAGCAAAGGAGAGGAGGCAAAAATAGGAGGAACTAAAACGCAAATTAATGCAAAGAGTTTGCAAGCAAAGGCCAATATTTCTGGTACTGTCTATAAACATTTGTGTTATCCTTGCTTGTTTTGTCCTTATATGTTTTTATGTAAACATTTATTGTTGGTGTAGCTTCCAGACATTCACTAATACAAAAAGAAAATGGCTAAAAGCAAAAATATGTTTGAGTCAGAAAGCACATATTGCCATAGTAGTACCTGGAACTGAAGGAAACTACTTTGTGTGTGACAGAGCGCCTGTGAATGAGAAAAGTGTCATCACTCACTGTGATTTTTGCCAATAGCATAAGTGATCCATTTTCCCATTCAGTACTGGGTGTGAGAAAAATGTGAATGACCAAACAACAGATCAATGGAGAAAGAGGGCTGCCTGAAAGCCCCTTTGTAAGAAATTGGGTTATTGGCTGACTGGGGTGTGAACCCTTGTCAACGAGGCAACAACATTCCTTGTCAGGGTAAAACAAAATCAATCTCCAAATTAAACTGTGCTCAACCTCCTGGTAGCTTGGCAAAGAGCAGTCAGGATTAACTTAGAGGCAATGTGTAAAGTATGTGTGCAACACTTCAAGCAGTCAAACAGTGAAAACACCACACAAAAAGATCCCACACCAGGTTAGAAAATAAAGCGGGGCACAGCATGGCAGTCTTCCGACTGCCCTATTACGACCAGGTCGGGCTGCCCTGGAAACACCACAACTGCCTGGTGGTGGCAGAGCGGTCTTGAGGCTGCAATATGCTTGCCCAGGCTGCTGCGGCCAACCCAAGCATATTACTAGTCTCCTCATCACCACACTTTTCATGGGGGTGCAACCACACTACAGGGCCCCCCTGTGCCTCTGCACCATCGGGGACTTGCAGCTGGGCACATGCTGTGCCACCCTGTGTGCATGCACCCCAGTACCTGCACAATACAGACTGCAGCAGTCCATGCCATGCAGGTACTCATCTTAATGTTCCCATTGCCATTCCTATTTCATAGGCAACACCACAGGAATGCCATAAAACAGCCCACCAAGCAGGAGAAAAATCCTAATCTGGGGCGTTTCAACCAAGGGTTTGGAGGTGCAGGAGCGGAGACGTCCCACTCCAGCACAACCAAACTCATAATAAGGCCCTATGATGTGTTGTTAAGGCTCTTTCCCTACAATATTGAATTGGTGCCAAGGACCAGGATATGCTCAGTTTTTGTTGCACCTCTACACATCTCCAGTCAAGTTTTATGATGACAGCTTCTGCTTATTCCCATTCTCTACGTGCACTACAGCATTCTCCAGGAACACATCTCAATAATCCAAAAAGTACATATAAAGAAATACAATGTCGAACCATATCCATAAGTGGCATCCTCTGCATCTATCAACATGTTCAGATCCCTATTGGTGCTTAATCCCCCTGCTACTTCAATACTCAAGTCAATGAAGATGAAAAGGGTTTGGAGGGTGAAGGAAGGCTTTCAGAGACCCCTCTTAAAATCTATAGAAGACATACTTAGGGGGCCATTAGGATGACGGGCCCGCCATCCTATCGGATAATGGGACCGCCCGCCATAAGGGCAGGGGTCCCGTAGGGGGTATTAGGATGCGCCCGCCACAGCGGCGGATGCATCCTGAATTTTTAACATTGTGGCGGGCGGTGCTCTCAGCACCACCCGCCACAATGCTAAAAATGCATGTCGTACATGTGCATGTACACCGTGGCAGGCACCGCGCGGTGCTTGCCATGTTGTGCATGCACATGTAGGGGGGTACCATAGGTACCCCCCATGTGCCTCCCTCACCCCCTCATCATCCTGGGGGCCCGCAATGGGCCCTCAAACTGAAAGACCGCATGCCTTTCCATGGCGGCAATGCCGCCACAGAAAGGCACCCTCCCACCTGCATCCTAATATGGATGGCGGTGTCTAGCAGACACCGCCACAGTATAAACCCTTTTCCGCCCCGGTCACAAGGCGACCGGGGCGGAAAAGCGTCAGACGGTGTTTCCGTCTGCCGCGGTGTTAAAAAGGTGACCCGGGGGAGGCAGAAGATGTCTGACTGACCACCCCTAGGTCCACCCCTCTGTTGAGAAGTAGCCGAGCGTTATCGAGAGGCCTCCTGAATGAGGGCCCTCTCCTAGGATCGTACAGCAGAGTAATCACAGCACTACAAACGGACACCACACAGGAGGTCAAGTTCTCAAGCTTTTATAAGTAATAACGGTTGCGGGTTCTTGGCAGTATATACAGCTGGATCGAGGGATCCGTAAAGTCTCGGACAAGGAGGGTAAGGTAGCGGGACAGTCTTACTCTGGGCGGAGGAAGGGATACCCTACGCACAGCTCTCAATCCTCAAGCTGGGGGGTTCCGAGAGGTTCGAGCTGCGGCGGCGCCAGCAGGCTAACAGGATGATTCAGCAAGGTAGGCCGCGGCGGCGCCAGCAGGCTCTCAGATGGTTCAGCAAGGTAGGCCGCGGCAGCGCCAGCAGGCTCTCAGATGGTTCAGCAAAGTAGGCCGCGGCAGGGCCACCAGGCTCTCCGATCGTTCAGCAAGGTAGGCCGCGGCAGCGCCAGCAGGCTCTCGGATCGTTCAGCAAGGTAGGCCGCGGCAGCGCCAGCAGGCTCTCGGATGGTTCAGCAAGGTAGGCCGCGGCAGCGCCAGCAGGCTCTCGGATCGTTCAGCAAGGTAGGCCGTGGCAGCGCCAGCAGGCTCTCGGATCGTTCAGCAAGGTAGGCCGTGGCAGCGCCAGCAGGCTCTCGGATCGTTCAGGTTACAGGAAGGATGAGTTCGTCTGGTGTCGGCCGTGACAGCGTCGGCAGGGCTTCCAGTCCAGGATACAACTGGTATCCTACTCCGGGGCTGGCCCAGATATAGGACGGAGGTCCTTTGATGTCCGGACCCTCGCGCCTGGGGGCCAGAGGGGCCGGGATGATGGTGTCCAGACACCCAGCAGGGGGGTGGAGCCAGCGCCCAGGGAGGCCGGAGGGCGATCGATACCAGGCGTCCAGGGACGGCTGGAGGGCCATCGAAACTCCTCTCCCTCCGGGATCTGTGGAGTGGCCACTCGACCACCTGGGTGGATCTTGGTGCCTCGATGTCTGGGCTTCGCTGGGGCCGGGGCTGGGGCCGAGGCCACGTGGTCGTGACGTGGTGGGCCCAAGATGGAGTCGGGCATGGCCTCGTGCTTCGGTCGTGATGGGCCTACGCTGGGGTCAGGCCGATGATGGGGGTCCGGGATGGTAGCCGGATCTGTGGTGTTGGGGCGTGCAGGGTCGGGCAGAAGGGGCCGCCCGAGGTCCGGAGGAGGGCTGATGTCGTCCTGGGCCTGCCATGCGGGAGGGGTAGGACCACACACGCGTCCCCCCCAGCTGAAGGCAGGGGAGAGTCACCCATTTTCTTGGGGATTCTCCTCGCCGAGGCGGAAGAATCTGGACAGGCCGTCGGCATTGGCGTGGTCGTTGCCGGGGCGATGCTCCACAGTGAAATCCATCCCCTGCAGAGAAATGGACCAGCGCAGCAGTTTCGGGTTTTCTCCCCGCATCTGCATCAACCAACGCAGGGGCTGGTGGTCGGTCTGGACTCGGAAGTGGGTGCCGAAGAGGTAGGGCCGGAGCTTCTTGAGTGCCCACACCACGGCAAAGGCCTCCCTCTCGATGGTGCTCCACCGCTGTTCTCTTGCCAGGAGGCGTCGGCTGATGAAGGCCACAGGCCGGTCGATTCCTTCGGGGTTAACTTGGGACAGGACCGCCCCGATGCCGTGCTCCGAGGCGTCGGTTTGGACTACAAACTCTCTGCTGTAGTCGGGGGCCTGGAGCACAGGGGCGGTGCACATGGCAGTCTTTAAAGTCTCAAAGGCTGTCTGGCACGCCGGGGTCCAGTGCACCTTCTGGGGTAATTTCTTTGATGTCAGTTCGGTGAGGGGCCCCACAATGCTCCCGTAGTCTTATATAAATCGCCGATAGTATCCGGTGAGCCCCAGGAAGGCTCGGACGGCGGTCTGGGAGACCGGGGGCTCCCAGGCCCGGAGGGCGTCTACCTTTGGTTGGAGGGGAGCTACTTGACCGCTCCCTACTTGGTGTCCTAGATAGGTCACGGACCCTTGGCCTATCTGGCATTTGCTGGCCTTGATGGTTAGTCCGGCCCGCCGGAGGGCCGTCAGGACTTCCCAGAGGTGGGACAGGTGCTCATCCCAGTGAAGGCTGTACACCGCAATGTCATCTAGATAGGCGGCGCTGTATTCTTCAAGTCCGGCCAGCACCTGATTCACTAGCCTCTGGAAGGTGGCCGGCGCATTTTTCATGCCGAAGGGCATTACTTTGAAGTGATAGTGGCCATCTGGCGTCGAGAAGGCCGATCGCTCTTGTGCACCAGGGGTAAGGCCGATCTGCCAATACCCTGCCGTGAGATCGAAGTTGAGTGTTGAGGTATTTGGCGGCCCCTAGGTGATCGATCAGTTCATCTGCCCTGGGGATGGGATGGGCGTTGGTCGTGGTGACTGCATTCAGTCCCCTGTAGTCAACACAGAACCGGAGCTCGGGAGCGGTTCCGGGGGAAGCGGCTTTTGGGACCAGGACAACGGGACTGGCCCAGGGACTGTTGGAGGGTTCGACTACCCCCAGGGCCAACATCTTGGCCACCTCGGATTGGATGCAGGCCCGAACCCGGTCGGGCACTCGAAAAGCTCATTGTTTCACAGGGGGGCTGTCTCCGGTGTCCACATCGTGGACACACCACCGGGTGACCCCCGGCGTGAGGGAAAACAGATCCGCAAACTGCCCCAGCAGCTTCCGGCAGTCTTGTTGCTGCTCTGGGGTCAGGGTAGGAGTAGGAGAGAGCCGGACCCCTTCAAAGGAGCCGTCTTCTTCGGTGGTGCTGAGGAGATCTGGTAGTGGCTCGGAGTCGTCTTCAGCTCCGTCATCGGTCGCCAGCAGCAGGCTCAGTTCAGTGCGTGGAAAGTGCGGCTTGAGCCGGTTAGCGTGTAGAACCCGGAGGGGGTTCCTGGGGGACTCCATGTCTACCAGGTAGGTGACGGGGCTCTTGCGCTCCACCACCTTGAAGGGCCCCGTCCATTTGTCCTGGAGGGCACACGGTTCAACCAGGGACATGACCCAGACTTGCTGGCCCGGCTCGAACTCGATGGACGAGGCATTCTGGTCATACCAGCGTTTCATTTCCTCCTGACTGGCCTCCAGGTTGGCCTCGGCAAGTTCCCTGAACTTCCAAGTCTGATTGCGGAGTGTCAGGAGGTACCGGTAGACATCCGGTGGGGCCTCTCGAACTGCTGTCTCCCAGCCTTCCTTGACCAGGCTAAGGGGGCCTCGAACCGGGTGTCCGTACAAGAGTTCGAACGGGCTGAACCCCAGGGATTTCTGGGGTACCTCTCGGTAGGCGAACAGGAGGCAGGGCAGCAGGACATCCCAGTTGCGCCGGAGGGGCTCTTCTAGGCCCTTGATCATCCCCTTCAGGGTCCTGTTAAAGCGTTCCACTAGTCCATTTCCCTGGGGATGATACGGGGTGGTGAACTTATATGCGACCCCGCACTGTTGCCATAGGGACCGCATATGCTTCGAGATGAAGTTGGACCCCCGATCACTCACGACTTCTCGGGGGAAGCCGACTCGGGAGAAGATGCTCATGAGGGCTCGGCCCACCACGGGGGCCGTGATGGTTCGGAGAGGGATGGCCTCAGGATAGCGGGTGGCATGGTCCACCAGGACGAGGATAAAACGGTGTCCCTGCGAGGTGCGAGGGTCCAGGGGCCCTACGATGTCTATTCCCACTCGCTCGAAGGGGGTGGTTACCACAGGGAACGGCTGGAGCGGGGCTTTGACCTTCCCCCCGCTCTTCCCGCTGGCTTGACAGGTCGGGCAGGTCCTGCAGTGGTTCTGTACATCAGTGCGCATTTTTGGCCAGTAAAAATGGGTCACCAGGCGGCTGTACGTTTTGTCCTGCCCCAGGTGCCCGGCGAGGGGCACATCATGTGCTAAGTTCAGGAGGAAGTCTCTGAAGCGGAGGTGTACAACCAGCACCCGGCGGCCCCTAGCTCGGCAATCTTTTGCTCACTGTAAAGGAGGTCGTTGTCCCAGTAGACCCAGTGGGACCCCGCGGGGTCTCCAGCGGCTTGAGTAGCGGCTTGCTGTCGCATCCCCTCGAGGGAAGGGCAGGTTTTCTGTTCCTGCCGGAACTGTTCGCGGGTGGGGCCACCTTCTTGGCGCCATTGAGCGAGTTCTGGGAGGTGGTTGAGCTCGGTGAGATCCTCCTGGTCGGGCCCTTGGGGGCCGGGCTCGGTGTTGGCGTCCTCGGGGACGACGGGTGGCGGAGGTGCGGGCCACTCTGGCTCCTCTGTTGGAGCTTCCCCCACTGGGGCGGAGGCTCGGGCGGACATGGAGCGGGTGGTCACACAGACCCACTCGGGAAGGCCTAGCATCCCCAGGTGCTCTCTCCGTTCGACGCCAGCCCATGGGGAGCTTTCCAGGTCGTTCCCAAGGAGGCAGTCCACGGGGGCATCGTCGCGGACAGTCACTTTCAGCACGCCCGACACTCCCCCCCAATCGAAGGGGATGCGGGCCATCTGACACAAAGTTTCGGAGTTATCTGCGGATCGGACTGGGCACAGGACGTTAGGAAGGATCTGTTCCGGGGTCACCAAATGGCAGCGGACCGCTGTTACGCTGGCCCCAGTGTCACGGAGGGCTTCGGTCCGGCGACCATTGATGGTGACCCACTGGCGGTACTTCTGGGTGTTGCCGGGGATCGGCCCTCGGGGGATCATGTCGTGAGTCCCCAGGCAGGCTAAGGTCATGGCGGCGGGCTCCCACTCGGCCTGCTCGTGGCCGTCGTCCTCTTCCTCACTTCTTTCTTCACCTAGGGCAGCTGCCGCGATCTGGCGGGCTGGGGGCCCGGTGGTGCCGGGTCGCTGGTTCATCGGGCAGAGGGGGTCATTCGCATAATGACCCTGTCGCTGGCATCTGTGGCACGTAACGTTCGGGCGGGGCCCCGGCCGGGCTGGGGGGCCCCCTCTCCGGCCCAGGGATGGCGACGTGGAGGTAGGGGATGACCCCTGGGGGGCGTCTCGACCCCGGCTCGGGCCTACTCCGCCACCTCGTGGTCGGTGGTTCCCCGGGGACCCCCGGCCGTAATCTCCCATCGTGTTCCAGGGAACTCGGGTGCTTGCCCATCGGTCTGCCTCGACAGCGAGTTTTCGTGGCTCAGTCAATTTGCTGTCGAGGAGGTGCTGCCGGAGTTCGATGAAACAGTTATTGGACAGGTGTTCCCATAGAATGAGGTCGACCAACTGCTGGTAGGTGGTGACCTGGCAGCCCCGAGTCCACCCCTCGAAGGCCCTACTGTAATAGTTCACGTATTCCACCCACGGGGTACCGGGGATTTTTTTGCAGTCTCGGAATCGCTGCCGGTACATCTCGGGGGTGAGTCCGTAGCGAGTGAGGAGGGCGGTCTTCATGTGCTCGTACGAGGTCCTCTCGGTATCAGGGAGCTCCAGCAGGGCGTCTCTTCCTTCGTTGATAAACTTCCCCCACAGGCCGGCACCCCAGTCCCTGAGGGGTACTCGATGGGCGGCCATGGCGACCTCGTAAGCTTTGAACCACTGCTGGATGTCGTCGTTCTTACAGTACTCTTTGACGACATCCTTGGGTATGTGCACCTTCGTGTCCACCGGGGGAGGGGAGGTCTTCCCCCCGGAGAGGCCAGTCTCGTTTGCCTTGGCTTTAAATTCTAGTTCTTTGAGGACGCGCTCGTGCTCGAGCAGGAGTTTCTTCTCCTCGAGGTCTCTTTGTCTTCGCTTTTCTTCTAGGTCTCCTTCTAGTCGCAGCTGCTCGAGGGCTAGCTTCCTTTCTGCCAGTTGGATCTCTCCTTCTTGTTTGAGTCGAGCAAGCTCCAACTCGTGGAGCCGGTTCCTCTCTCGTTCTCGGGCGTCTTCGTGGGAGAGGCCCGTGTTTGGGTTTGCGGGTCTCTCTCCCGCTGGGTTCAGTTGAGCCTCCGGGCCTCCGTTCGGGCCCGGGTTATCTTCACTCGGAGGTGGCGCCTCACCGGCGTCCACCCAGGCCTGCAGAGCCGATTTGAAATCTTCTTTGGTGCTTAAGCCAGTGGTAGCGATGCCTAGATCTTTGCAGAATTGCTTCAGCTCCTTGTGACTGTAGTCTTCCATTTTCTCCTTCTGGAATTCTGTGCTCATGGTTGCAGTGGGTTTTTCTGGGTAGCGAGTGAATCACTCTCTGTACGATCTGCGTGGGCTCGGATCCCAGTGCTTGCCACCAATGTTAGAAAGGTGACCCGGGGGAGGCAGAAGATGTCTGACTGACCACCCCTAGGTCCACCCCTCCGTTGAGAAGTAGCCGAGCGTTATCGAGAGGCCTCCTGAATGACGGCCCTCTCCTAGGATCGTACAGCAGAATAATCACAGCACTACAAACGGACACCACACAGGAGGTCAAGTTCTCAAGCTTTTATAAGTAATAACGGTTGCGGGTTCTTGGCAGTATATACAGCTGGATCGAGGGATCGGTAAAGGCTCGGACAAGGAGGGTAAGGTAGCGGGACAGTCTTACTCTGGGCGGAGGAAGGGATACCCTACGCACAGCTCTCAATCCTCGAGCTGGGGGGTTCCGAGAGGTTCGAGCCGCGGCGGCGCCAGCAGGCTAACAGGATGATTCAGCAAGGTAGGCCGCGGCGGCGCCAGCAGGCTCTCAGATGGTTCAGCAAGGTAGGCCGCGGCAGCGCCAGCAGGCTCTCAGATGGTTCAGCAAAGTAGGCCGCGGCAGCGCCAGCAGGCTCTCGGATCGTTCAGCAAGGTAGGCCGCGGCAGCGCCAGCAGGCTCTCGGATTGTTCAGCAAGGTAGGCCGCGGCAGCGCCAGCAGGCTCTCGGATGGTTCAGCAAGGTAGGCCGCGGCAGCGCCAGCAGGCTCTCGGATCGTTCAGCAAGGTAGGCCGCGGCAGCGCCAGCAGGCTCTCGGATCGTTCAGCAAGGTAGGCCGCGGCAGCGCCAGCAGGCTCTCGGATCGTTCAGGTTACAGGAAGGATGAGTTTGTCTGGTGTCGGCCGTGACAGCGTCGGCAGGGCTTCCAGTCCAGGATACAACTGGCGTCCTACTCCGGGGCTGGCCCAGATATAGGACGGAGGTCCTTTGATGTCCGGACCCTCGCGCCTGGGGGCCAGAGGGGCCGGGATGATGGTGTCCAGACACCCAGCAGGGGGGTGGAGCCAGCACCCAGGGAGGCCGGAGGGCGATCGATACCAGGCGTCCGGGGACGGCTGGAGGGCCATGGAAACTCCTCTCCCTCCGGGATCTGTCGAGTGGCCACTCAACCACCTGGGTGGATCTTGGTGCCTCGATGTCTGGGCTTCGCTGGGGCTGGGGCTGGGGCCAAGGCCACGTGGTCGTGACGTGGTGGGCCCAAGATGGAGTCGGGCATGGCCTCGTGCTTCGGTCGTGATGGGCCTACGCTGGGGTCAGGCCGATGATGGGGGTCCGGGATGGTAGCCGGATCTGTGGTGTTGGGGCGTGCAGGGTCGGGCAGAAGGGGCCGCACGAGGTCCGGAGGAGGGCTGATGTCGTCCTGGGCCTGCCATGCGGGAGGGGTAGGACCACGCCATGAGGCCGGGTCCAACACGCGGTCCCCCCCGCCATAGTAATATGGCGGGGGGAAATGGGTGGCGGGCGGACAAGGATGTTGGGCGGATCTCCACCGCCCGCATGGTGGTGGCGATCCACCCGACATGCTAATGGGCCCCTTAGTTTTTAGGGTGGAGATGAATCCGAAGAGGGCGGGCTGAGAGGTAAGTAATGCGCGGTTGCATCATACCATAAGCAATCACCGGTAGCACATGCAAGAATAAATCTGTATTGTCTGTAAGCAGGTTACTCTTAAAACGTAGGTCTATTTGCTTATAGGCTGTTTATGAATGAATACCTAAAATAGAAATGTAGTTTCAAAGAAATCCACTCTTACTTCGAACCAGATGCATACAAAAAGAAAAATGCATCTAACAGTTGTCTGGTCACAATAATAGTACCATTTTTCAAAATCTCCACTGTGAATAGAAGCACTTGCCTGCCGCCTTTTTGTTCTGACTACAAAATCAGACTCCCACACATGTTATCTGTGAAAGCAACGAGTGCGCCTGGAAATAAGGACCATTCAACCTTTTCTTCTCGCCTTCGTTGCAGCCTGTGCCTACCAGCCTGCAGTCTCGAAGAAAAATAGCAAAATACATTTGTATGGAAGTGCTGTAGTGAAAGCAGCTGTCTGAACAGCCACTGGCTTTTTGGAACAGATGATAAAAATGTTATCTAAATATTAACGGGCCCTTAAAAAGAGCAAGATGTATGCAATCACTTGCAAAACAGCATGCCCAAAACAAACACGTTTATTGTTTTATTTCTTCTGAAAGGCAAAATTGTGACATTTCCGAATGTTCCATTTTATATCACCCTGCCCTGTTGAGCAATAACGTATGTTCTTTTCCATCCCTTTGGTAGCCTGGGCACCCCACATTCCCTTGCCTCGCTGTACAAAATAAACATATTAGCAAATTCGGTCATTAAAAATAACAAAGCAACTATTCAATGCAACAAAATAGAAAGAGAGGATAAATATATCAGAAGAATTAAATGTCGGAGATTTGTCAAGCTTCATAATGTGCTGGTTCAAAAAGGATATGCCCTATTATGGGTTGTTTGGTAACCGAAAATCTTCAGAATTTTGACAGAGAATTCATCAGTGGAATTGTATCCATTGTAGGGATGGTATTGTGGAGAAAAACATGCCAGCGGAATTTCAAACAGCTATGACACTTCCTCGCTAGGCTAAAAGAAGAATTGTCTTTCATGCACTCAACTGTAAGGCAAACTTAGGTTTTGAGGGTGGACAGTCAAATTACAGGAGAGTGGAGGACCAGTCCCTGTTTGTCTGTCGGCAGCCCACATGCCATGTAAGGATCCCTCTCCCCACCCCAACACTGCAACAAGGTGCAATCACTTTCAGCAAAATATGTCACAGTGGGCAGACAGCCATGTCATTACTGCAAGCTCGGCATTTTCTTTTTCTGTCGTAGCCATCGAATTCTTCAGTTGAGAGTATGCTGTTATGAAACAAGAAACACATGGCACTGTCTACCAGCACGTGAATGATATGTGTGATTTTTCCTGAACACATCACCCATACGTGGTGGACCAGTCTGAAAAAAATGAACATGGAAAACCAGCTCTGAATAGAGTGGACCTTCTGACATTCATACCCTGGTGGTCAGAGTTTTACAAAGGAAGAACTACTCATGGTTCCACTGTCAGGAGGAGATTCCCACTCCTCTAAATTGGGCAGGGATCACTAGGGGGCATATTTACAAGCACCTATCACTACAGGAATCGTGGCTTAACGCTGCCTTGTAAATAAGGCACCCTTTCACGCTGTACTTAGCATGAGAGGGGTGGGCAATGGGGATTGCGGGAGGCGTTCCACCGCAACACCCATTGCTTTTGACGCTGCCCCCTATTTACAAGGGCAGCGTAAATAGGAGACAGCGCCAAAATTAAGACCATGGAAAACCTTGTCTTAAACAGACAAAATGAGGAGAAATGCTTTATTTCTCCTTGTTTTTTCTGTTTCCATGTGTGTTGCATTGTGCAGCACACATAGAAACAGCAAAAGGCCATTGATTGTTTATGTGCAGGAAGGAGACCCTTTGTGCACGTAAACAATCTTTAAGAAAACATGACATTTTGTAACTTCTATGTGTGCTGCGTTGAGCAGCACACATAGGAGTAACAAAACACCATTTAAAGATTGTTTATGTGCAGGAGGGGACACCTTCCTGCACATAAACAATCATTCTCCACAAGGCAGGCATCCTTCCACTATGGTGCAAGGGTGCCTGTGTTGGCGCTAGGCTGCTAAATTTAGCACCAGCGCAGGGGCAAACACAAGGCTGCACCATATTGTTCTAAATATGGTGCAGCCCTGCATTTCAGAACTGGAGGACCATGGCGTTAAGCCAAGGAGGCTAATGCCACGCTCCACCACATCATTGTAATTTATGCTTCTGCGTTTTGCGAATCTGGTTTCCCACAGAGTTTTAGAATTTCTCTGAATCCTCAAAAGCCTAAAAGCCACACATTCTCACAGAAAATATTTAATATGTTTGATTTAATATTGTTTTCCATCAGAAGACAGCAGTTAATAAATTTGCAAGCAAAGTTACTTGGTTGGTGCCTACGCCTCATTTGAATCAGATAGTGCCACTTATTAATAGTATGGGGCCTTGTTGGTCTGGGTTGATATTCATCCTTAGTGCGAGACACTGCTAGTAGTACATCCAGACAGCTATCTCTTGTCTCATAGGGTCTATCCTCAAAAGGCTTACCTGTGCTGTTTGACACCAGGCTGAAGGGTGTGACTTTACTTGATAGAAACATTCTTAGCATAGAAAGGAATGTCAGGGGTTCCCACAGCAGAAGACAACAGGGAAGGGCACTCACAACTTTTTCATTGTAGACATCAAACAGGTAACATTTTGTACTAATATAGTCTACAAACAGACAAAGTGGAGGCACTCCAGGAGAATGTAACATTAGATGGTACCTATTTCAGCAAGAGAAGCATTTTTCATTCTCATTGAATGGGAAGGAGCTGTTCTTGGGTACTGTATTCTCACTAAAGCACTAATAAGATTGCATAGATGCTAATACTCCCTTGTATAGGGAAGATATTGTCAGCTGACATATAATGGACAAGAAAGGGGAGCATGATCACCTGGTAATGAATTTGTATAAAAAGGCACTTTGTAAACACCACAACATAGCTTGAGGTATCAGGGTTACATGCGAAAAACTGGGGATTGAAAATAAGTAAAATAAGAGATTCATGCCCAATAGATAACTTAAAAGACTGGAAATCTCCAGGACAATTAGATATTGAGAACCTCAAATGATTTATAGAGGGCATATAAAGAAGAATGACAGTCAGTGTTCAAATTGTCAAACATTGTTAAATGCTCCATTGGATGTGGGTGGGAAGATACAGAGTAGGAGCATACTTGACTGAGAAGGATAACTAGACAAAGCAAGGAAAGATAAAGAAATCCCTTAGAATCCCTCTTGATGCATACTGACTTGTGCTCCTCCAGCATTACCAGCAATCTAACCCCTCCCAGAATTTCATATTTACCTCCACCGTGCTAGGGTCCCTTCAAATGATAGTACATACATGATTCTATGGATGTACACAGTGTGGTTGGATTCTGGGTATGGCTGGTCCTCCCCAAATTGAACAACATTCACCAATATCCCCTAATCCAGATCTGCCACTGAGTCCTACCTGCTGCAGTATTTCTTTATCAGTTATCCCAACACAGCTGACAAGTCAGTATGAGGCCCTGTGATTACAGTGCAGCCAGGCTGCTGCATAATGGGAGCATTAAACTCAAAAGCAAGATCTTGATTCCATATCAGGAGTAGCTCAAGCTGTGAGGCATAGATAGCCATCACTTCAGAGCTCCCCTCCCTGGTGACTTCTAATGTAACGAACAAGGTCCTCTGCGCTGGATCCAAATGCAGTACTGGAGTTTGTGAACTCTCTTAAAATATATTTCTATGATTACTATACATAAAGTGGGGCATGTGCACAATGTTTCTCGGTATCTGGATACTAAAATAAGTGACTTGAAAATGGACTGTAATCGTTACAATAAAAATAGTGAAGATACCCCTTTTTATTCAAATGTATACTTAAAATTTGTTTTGATAAAAATGTCAGATCTGGACAGTCAAAGATCAGAAATCCCACAATATCTAAATGAGGGCCTCATAAAAAAGCTAATACAACAAGAAGTTCGCACTTGCGTGTGTGAGGCCATACAACAGGGTATGAGCAACAAAAGAGCCATCCTCTCTGAGGAAGAACATGATCCTGACTCAATCCACAGCAAAAATTAGCTCTAATGCCTTTCTCATTACTCTTCCCCCTGTACAGTCGGGTCTGATATGCACAGTAACCTAAATGGACAGCAGTAACAAATAAGCTGGTTTACGCAAATCCACATGGTTTTGGCACTAACCATAAGTTAGTGGCCTTCACACAGTCTTTGTGAACAAGTTCACTGTCACACTGTAACATCTCTGATAACTTCAGACCCCCGTTCATTTTGGGTAATGTGGTTTGGTCATTTGGATTTTTTAACTAGCTTTAATGGAGTCCCAGTCAGCTGAATTGCCCAATTTACAACCCAGGCCACTATGAGAATAAGGCGTAGGGCAGATGTGTTCTAGGCAACTTCATACACTGTAACATTCCCAGTACATGATAAAACAGCCCTTCTTTCTCTTTTCCATCCTCCCTGTTCCCCGCTCTCCTCCCAATCCAAGGATGCTACTGCACCATCACTTATGCCTCTCCTTTGACAGCCCAAACAATGGCACCTTTGACCTCTTATACCTACTATGACCCCCTCAGACCGGCAGCCACATATTATGCACCATCCTTACCATTTAGCGACTCAGACATTCTGAAATGACGGTTATAGCTACAATACACCTTGACGGAAAACATGAACAAGGTGATGGTGTAACTATTATCTGTGGTAATTCCTGTCTGGCAAATTTCTAGTCCCCCACAACACTGTCCTTTTCCAGGCTCTACCTACTGAAAAGATGTAGACAAAACCTTCTGACAAAGTGAAACATACGAGGAAATCATCTATACAAAATAAAGCTTGTGGAATGTATTCACCTCTTTTTTAGGGGATTTGTTCTGTTGCGACTGATTCCAATGGTTTCTCATACAATTTGTTAATGTTTCCCAATTCTGATGAACACTGGATGAGTTAAAAAAAATAGATCCTTGGATAATGCCTGCCAAACTACAACACTTTTGTAGTTTAGCAAGTATAGTTCAATGCAAAAAAAACTCTCCAAGTGGTTCAGTGGTCACACCATCGGATGAAAGTGACGTTGCAACTTTTCACAATTTTGCTAACAGGTTTGGAGAGAAAGCTAACACCAACAACGAGTGGCCTTGGAAGAGCTGACTGCTGCCCTTGAGGTTTGTGCAGGATTGTGAACAGTTGTCTGGGCAGAAGCCTAAGTTGTTTGTGGAATATACAATTTTTCAGTGCAGGAGGGCCATGGCGGTTCACAGCAGCCGCAGTGCAATCTTTTCAATCTTTCCAAATGCAGACACAACTAGAGTACCAATCAGCTACCCAACAGCTGATCCATTCCTTTTATTTAAACAATCATTTACTGGCACTTGAGAATGACAGAGGGTGGAACCAAAACACTCTAACCAATGGGCCCGAAAGCCCCGCCTGTGTCAATGGCACAGTAGGGGAAATTAATACTGCCCCTCTTGGCCAGGGCAGGGACAAGTAAAGGTAAAAAATCCTTCATCCTAGGGCAGGGCATAGGGCCACCAAAGGCCCACCACTCTTAGCCAATGTGCGGGTGTGCGGCAAGGAAAAACAAGTACTTTAACCTTGGTCAAGATGCGTGACACTACCACTAACAGACTTTTTCCTTGGAAAAGTGGGGGGGGCGTCCACACCTTATTACTGTAACAACTTGATAACTCTGCATTATCACACAGTAAACATATGAAACCAACAGAACTCCTTTAAAAAATAAAGTTAGGGAAAGTTAAGATTGATTATCAATATAGGGTGCTAGCCAAAACCTAAAAATTCAACAAATTCAACAGAAATGTTCTACATACATACCCCATAGAAGCACAAAGTACATCAATTACATAGGTATAGAAATCACTTTTGAATAGTAAAAACTGGTAAAATCTCTAGATTAAAATATCCAAAGTACTATTATATACTCTCATATAAGGAGAATTCTATTGAATTGTTCAAACTTTGTTGAATTCTATTGAAAAGTTGGTTAAAAGAGCATGAGCATAAAAACAAACCTACTAACCAAGTCCTCTATATCAAAGACTTTCAGCAAATACCTATATGTACCGAAGCACAGAAGCAATATTGCTATTACATTTGTAATTCGAGTCTCACACCAATATTTTATTGAAGGACAAACTTGCAGACACTCACAAATATACTCGCTCAGTTTATCATTCACATCTTGTTTCAAACCATTAGACATGATGGAGAAGTCGGTATTAGGGCTCAGGTAGTAGCTTTACTGGTTAATTGTTTTTTTTTCTGGTTGTGTGTTCTATTCAAAATTGACACCCTGTAAATCTTAACATGTCCCTCACTGAAGTTTTTAGATATTCTGTGGAGGAAATGTGGTCACATTATAAATAATGAGGCCAACAACCAAGTGGTTTGTAAATGTCACGAAACCCCGAAATTTAAATATTGGACCACATTGTTAAGGTTATTGTTATTGTTATTGTTATTGTTATTGTTAATTGAGATTTATATAGCGCTAATTCACCGACAGGTCTCTTAGTGCTCGGGACAGGGTGGTAGAGGAAAGTCTCTTAAGGGAAATTAATCTGTATTTAATGCTTCTCTAAAGAGGACAGGTTTTAGTAATTTCCGAAAGTGAAGCAAATTGGGTTCTTTGCGGAGCTGGTCAGGTAACTTGTTCCAAAGCTGAGAAACCAGTACTGAAAAGGATCCCCCTCCTTTTGAGGAGAGTTTGTACTGAGGGCATGACAGGAGTTGTGCCTCTGAGGATTGCAATGAGCATCCCGGAGTATAAACCTCCAGGCGTTCTTTTATGTAGACAGGGGCTAAGCCATATATAGCTTTATGAGCTATGCAGAGGCTCTTGAATTTCACTCTTTGTTTTATAGGGAGCCAGTGCAACTTGCGTAGCAGCGAGGTGGCATGTGCTTTTCTAGGCAATCTAAAGATTAATCTAGCTGCATCATTTAAAACTACTTGTAGTCTATTAGCCAGATACTGAGGAAGACCTGGGTAAAGGGCATTACTGTAGTCTAGCCTCGAGATTATGATGGCTGAAACAATCGTATGAAGCGTGGAGGTGGAGAGAAGGGGGACCAGTTTACGAAGTTGTCTTATTAGTCCCGTACAGGTGCCAGCCACCGATGAAATTTGGTTGGCCATTGAAAGTTCATCATCAATTTTTATGCCAAGGCTTTTTACGCTTGAGCTAGGTCTAGGAGTAGGACCTAGGTCTTGGGGCCAGAACAGGTCACTCCAAGGTGATTCAGTTGTGGGGATGATCAAGACCTCTGTTTTGTCAGGATTAATTTTTAGTGAGTTAGCTGTCATCCAACTCACTGTAAAACTGAGGATATTTTGTGCTTGACTCTGGGCAGATACGGTGTTGTCAATGCTGCGCAGCAGCTGGGTATCGTCGGCATAATTGAAAATTTTACAGCCCATATTTGCTAAGGCTGTTACCAGTGGTTGTAGGTAGACGTTAAAAAGGAGTGGGGACAGAGCTGAGCCTTGGGGAACTCCGCAGTCAAGTGACCCTAAATCAGATACTACATCGCCCAATTGAATCCTTTGGGACCTACCCAACAAGGGGTATTTTGCCAGCACTTTCTGCTCCCCACATTTTGTGCTCCCCACCACTGTAGGGAACACAGTGCCCAAATTTAGTGGATTCTTGTTGTTTATTTACAATTGCTTTGTCCTCCATCGTCCATTCAAGAGGGTGACTCTCCAGTCCATCCTGCCTCTGGTCCTTCCGGGAGGCTTCCTGGCGTCCCTGGATCTGATGGATGCGTATCTGCATGTTTCTGTCCATCCGGAGGACCAGCGTTTTCTCCGTTTTGCTGTGGGGGTCCTTCACTATCAGTTCCGGGTGCTTTTTCGGCCTGTCATCGGTGCCCAGGGCGTTCACCAAGCTCTTGGCCCCTCTGGTGGGTATTCTTCATTCCATGGGGCTGCTGGTGTTTCCATATCTGGATGACTGGTTGATTGTCTCTCCCTCTTTTTCGCAGGCTCTGTCGGACGTGGAACAGGTGTGTCTTCTGCTGGGTTCCTTTGGGTTCCTTATCAACCACCGGAAGTCCTCCCTGGTGCCCTCCCAGTCCCTGGAATTCCTGCCTGCTCTCTTCCGCATGGACCTAGGCATGGTGTTCCTCTCCCAGGAGCGCAAGTTGACATTGTATTGTCACTTTTCCTGGCTTCTGTCCCAGTCCCGGGTGCCTGCCTGACTCTGGTTGCGGAGTCAGGGGGAGATGGCGTCCACTTTGCATCTCCTTCCTTTGGCCAGGCTGCATCTGTACCCCCTGCTACATCATGTCCTGTCGCACTGGGATCCTGCCTCCTTGGACTACGAGACTCTCATCTCTATCACTCCGGGGATTCCGGAGGATCTCCAGTGGTGGTTGTCCCCTCTGTCTCTGTCCCGGGGTTCGATCTCCTTCCTCCTCAGTCTGTGGTCATGTTGTCCACGGATGCCAGTGCTTTGGGGTGGGGTGCCGTTCTGGGTGCCTCCAAGGCTCAGAGTCGGTGGTCCAGTTTCGAATCCCTCCAGTCCTCGAACTGGAAGGAGTTGAGGGAGGTTTGGTTGGCTCTTCTTTGGTTGGCTCCTCTCCTTCGGGGTTGGGCAGTCTGTGCAGACTGACAATCAGGTGGTTCGTTCTTATGTGAATCACCAGGGGGGCATGTGTCGTGCTCTGTTTCTCCTGTCCCAGAAGATCGGCCTTTGGGCCCAGTCGACTCTCTTGTCTCTGACGGCGGTCTATCTTCCGGGGAAGGAGAATGGGCCTGCGGATTCTTTGAGCAGGGTGTTCCCCTCCTCGGTGTCCCTCTGTCTGTCCCCAGATCTGTTCGATCTGATTGTCCTCAGGTTCTGCCTTCCTTGGCTGGATCTTTTTGCCTCAGAGGATTCCGCCCTTCTTCCTCTGTTTTGCAGCATCGTTCCCTCTCCGTTGGCATGGGCCACCGATGCTTTCTCGATTCCGTGGTCGGAGGGTTTGCTCTTTGCCTTCCCTCCGTTTGCCTTAATTCCGCGGGTCCTCCGGAAGATTCGGTTGGATCGGGCAGAGGTTCTCCTGGTGGTTCCGGAGTGGTCTCAGCAGTCTTGGTTCCCCCTTCTGCTGACCTTTTCTGTTTGCCCTCATTGGAGGTTTCCCCTGTCTCCCTACCCCCTGCGGGCTCCTCTTCTCGGGCTTGCCTCCCTGCGACACCTCCTGCTGGGGGTTTGGCACTTGAGATATTGAGTTTACTGGGTATAAGTTGATCCGTGGAGGTTGCCCAATGTCTCCAGCTTTCCCGGCGTCCTTCCACCTTGAAGTCGTATGCCCGTCACTGGAAGAGTTTCTCCACCTGGTGTCTTGGGAGGGGTCTCTCTTTTGCCTCCTGTGAGGCCGTGAGGGTGTTGGACTTCTTGCGGGATGGTTTCGTCTTGGGACTTGCGGTTTCTTCCCTGCGGGCGCAATGGTCTGCCGTTCTTGCTTTTCGGGGTTCCTCTGTTTCCTCTGTCTCCCCATTGGTGGCTCACCTTCTGAGGAGTTTCTTGCTTCAATGTCCTGTCTCTCGTTCTCCTGTGCCTCCTTGGGATCTTCCCTTGGTTCTGCGGGCTTTCACGGGTCCTCCTTTCGAGCCTTTGGACTCCGTGGCCCTGAAATTCCTTTCTGCTAAGGTTGATTTCCTGGTGGCCATTACTTCTGGGCGGAGGGTTGGTGAGATTGGGGCGCTGATGGCTTCTCCCCCCTTCTTACGCTTTTGCGCTGACAAATTCATTATCCGTCCGAGTCAGTTCTTTCTTCCTAAGGTGGTGTCTTCTTTTCACTGTCCCGGTGTTTTTTCCAGCTCCTGCCTCTCCTGAGGAGGTGCTCCTCCATTCGTTGGGTGTGCTGAGGGCTCTCCGCATCTACTTGGAGCGTACGGCTGGTTTTTGTAAGGTTGATTCCCTGTTCGTCACCTATGGCCTCTCGGGTCTGGGGCTTAGGCCTTCTTTGTCCACCTTGTCTCGTTGGGTCGGGGGCGCTGTGGTTTCTGCTTACCATTCTGCATGCTCTCCTCTGCCTTCTTCTGTTCAGGGTCGGTCGACTCGGTGCGTGTCGTCCTCCTGGGCCATTTTCAAGGGGGCCTCGTTGAGGGACATTTGCAATGCTGCCACATGGGCTTCTCCCCACACTTTTGTTTCCCATTATCGACTTCAGTTGGGGATGGCGGCCTCTGCTGATTTTGGGGCTCGTGTCCTGTCTGCGGTACATGATTTGTAGACATGTGCAGTTTTCTGTTGATTAAAATGGACCTGTTTTTCTCAAGCTTTGTGGTCTGTTTTTTTCTTACAATCACCGTGTGCTTGGGTATGGGCTCACTTGTAAGGAATGGGACGGGGAGACAGGACGAGGAGGTAATGCCCGGTTACTCACCGCTAATATCCATTACTCCGCGTCCTGGTCTCCCCGTCCCATTCCTGAGCCCTTCCCTCCCTCCCTGATTTGGGTTTTCTTTGGGTGATTGTATGTTTTTCGTTCTGGTTTCTTTGGTATTCTCAGGATGTTTGGTTTCTGCACTTCCCCCTTTATCATCATGTGATGGTGACGTCATCCGGGGGGAAGTGCAAACAGCTCAGCTAGGCTAGGGGTTTGTGTGGAGCAGACTAGCTGCTCACTTGTAAGGAATGGGACAGAGAGACCAGGACTCGGAGTAATGGATATTACCGGTGAGTAACCGGGCATGAGGAGGCACTTTTTGCATTAATAAATAGCACTAGATAGAGCAGACCACACTCACTCAATGTATTCGCACAGTAGGATTTGTTTCCCAAAAGTTACGCAAGCAAAGTTATCGCACAATTATTGGTAATTAAATAGCCGGAATTACCTAAATTGTTCCAATTACTCCAGCGTGTTTGAAAGTCTACCCAGGCCTAGTCATTGCTGACTACTGATTGTTGTCAGGAGTTCACCAAGAGCCAAAAAGTACTGAAACATGCACCACAATATGCATAGAAGACTGGAGCTTAGAACATAAACATTGGATGTTACGATTGTTGTGCGCACTAACACTCAACGCTCAGTCACTGTGCTGTTCAAAGCAACAAAGTGTAACACACATTGCGAAACAAAATGCTATACATTGCTGCATTCAGTACTAGCCACCATAAAACAAAAAACTGTCTTTGACTATAAACTCTGTAGCAGAGTTAGAAATCCCAACCAGTTAGCTGTGTTCTGGATTATGCTGGGTGCTACTGCTATCCTGGAAATTAAAGACTCATGTCGTGTGTGGTACACTATGACTCGCTCGCAGAGCACACAGTCAACATTCAGCTGCAGGCTGTTTTTCACACACTACTGTGTACAAAACACTGAAGGAAAACATTTTGATCAATACAATCCAATGTGATACAAAAATCGGGGACTTCAAACATGATTTGTGGAGGAAGTAATTAGTTCTGTATTCCACTTCAATTCAATAAAGCTTTATTCGGGTCATTAAAAATAACCATAAAAGCATATACATACAATATCAATAACAAATCTCATTACATTCATTTTTTTTATAAAAAGTTAATCATAAAATCATCAATTAATGAGGGTTAATTTAAAACAACATGCTCTTCCTAGCTTCAATAGACTTAAGAATGAATGTTGCAGTAAAAAAACAGACATCTATTTCATTCAATGAGACAATCAACCTCATAGCAGCGTCAGTGGAAAAGGTGCGATATTTTAAAAATAATGGTTTTAAAAACGCTATACGAAATTTTTTATACATTTCACAAACTAAGAGGAAATGCAAGGTACTTTGTTTTGTGCGGCCACCACACGGGCAGGGAGAGATTGAATATTCTTTAATTTTAGGGAATGCGACCAAATGGTGCCAATCCCAAATCTCACCCTTGTTAGGACATATCTATGGGACGCTCTGGTTACAGAGCTCAGGTAGGATTGGAACCCAGCAGCACCCAGGTAGTTAGAATAAAATTGGTGAGTTGTTAACTGACCATTCTCATTGTTATACACCGTCGCTCTATTGGATAAAAACAAGTTCTTGATTTCTAATTTTGTCCATTCTAATGTTACCTCAGGGTCATCTTTGATGTTTATTTTAAAAATATCATTGAAACATTGTACTACATATTTCAGCCAGGGGATCTTATCCCAATTATCCAATCGGAGACAATCTTGGATAATTACTCTATTGAAAGCTGTTTCTTCCTTACTCCAGATTAATCTCCAGGACAGTAAAGGTCTGAGAGCTAATTTATCTGTCAGATAGCTGATACCTAGTTCCCTATGTATAAGCTCAGTTGATGCCGAGCTAGGGAGGTTCAGCAAAGTTTTAAAAAACTTATTTTCAGCTATTTGTAGATGCTTGTTACAACCATATCCCCATACCCCCGCACCATATAGTGCGATGGATGCACTTCTAGCAAGATATATGTGTAACATGTCCTTAATTCGACGATCCCCAAGATTAGCTGCAAATTTATAAATACCATGGCAGCTTTTGGCCATTTTTGCCTGTGCATTTAATTTTGCATTTGACCAAGTGCCATTCCCACTAAAAGTTATCCCTAAGTAACAGAACTTGTCAAGTATCTCAATTTATTGTCCTTCTATGTAAAAAGGTTTACATTTATTCCTTTTTTTGCCACAGACCATTGCAAATGTTTTACTTTTATTGATCACCATTTTCCTCCCCGACATAAAATCAGCAAATGAATCAAGGAGACGCTGGAGCCCTAATGGGGTTCTTGATAAAAGCACCGTGTCATCCGCGTAAAGCAGCACTGGGACATCTATTCCGTTAACATTAGGCGCATCTGACAGGACCCTTTTTAATATACAGTCTACCCCATTAATAAAGAGTGTAAATAATAATGGGGCCAGGACACAGCCCTGTCGGATCCCACATCTTACTCTAAAATTGGGGGTACATTCTCCTCCCTGACCAAACTGAATAGATGTAAAAAGCCTTTCATAGAGCCTTGCCAGGAAGAAGATTATAGGTTCCGGTGCACCAAGATCCAGTAAAGTTCGCCATAGAATGGAATGGTCCACTAAATCAAAAGCGCTGCTAAGGTCAGCGAAACATAAATAAAGTGACCCTTGTTTAGCACAAGTATATTTCCCATTGATCAAATCTAAATTGATACATTGTTCAAGGGTCCCTCTGCCCTTTCTAAAACCGTATTGTGAATCTGCTAAAATCCTATTGTCCTCAGCCCATTCCTCCAATCTCACTAGTAGGATCCTACTCATTATTTTTACCGAGGAGTCCAGCAGTGAGATTGGTCGGTATTTTTTTGGGTCTGATTTCACCCCCTTTTTATATATTGGTACTATTGTTGATTCACCTCATGAATCCGGGGGCCTTCCATTACCGCGCTATTAAATACAATATTTAAGATTGGTACCCAAAGGGCTGGCAATGTCTTATAGATATCTACAGGCACCCCATCTGGTCCTGCGGCCTTTCCCCCCTTGCTACTCCTGATACCTTGTGCAACTTCATCAAGGGTAATGTCAAGAGGTATGATTGGCCAATTAAGTAGGTCAGTGGGATTGGTGGTAGCCTCTGTTTTAAAAATACTCGAGAAATGGGTTACCCATGCCTCGGAGTAAGGAAAGGGGAATTCACAGTAGCCCAGAATAACTGGGAATCAGAGGTTTCTATAACCTGGTTGAGCTTGTCCCAAGCATCCTGTTGCAATTCTCTTTTTCTTACTTTAAGGACATCTTTATATTCACTCCTGAGTTTCTTTACCATCATTTGGTCCCTAGGTGAACATACCAAGGCCTTTTTTAATAGGCTTAGTGAGTGTGTGCAGGCATGGTTAAACCAGCCCTTACCCCCTGCAAGTTCCTTTTTAGATGCTTTAGTTAGGATATTATTGATGTTAATATTTATTTTTTGAAAATGTGTTAATATCATTATTGAGGGGATACTAAAATCCAGGATCTCTGATATTTCTTGATAGCTTTTTCCTACTATATTTCCCATAGTTTTTTCAGGGTTCACTCCCTTCCATTTAATTCTTACCCTATTTGGCCTAGTGGGTATAATACGATCAACAATTACCAGTTCGGTCTCATAAGGGGAGTCCCAGATATCCACTTTTACAATTATACAATTATGGTCATTGAGCATAATCTCTTCTACCCTGGGGGTAGAGCATTTGAGGGTGATGCTAGAGGAAACTAAAACATGATCAATAATCGTCTTAGCTTTTCTTCCCGTGAAAGTGGGGATCACTTCTCCATTTTCATCAGTAGCACACGTCAGAATGACTAAATCATAATTTGCCATGGTAGCGTTAAGTGTTTCCCCATAGGGGTTATGAGGGAAATGGGTGCCATCATCTCCTATATCCTCACTGACACCACATACCCTGGTATTGGAGAATGGACAGGTTGGCAAATTAAAGACACCCACCCACATTATGTCACACGCAGCCCTCATACCCTCATATAGCTTAGTGACAGCATTTTCCAATTCAGTTACAACCTTAAACCTGGTATTGTCAAACACGTTATTGTAAAAATTAATTAAGAGTACATTCCCACCACACTTTTGTTTTAGCCACATAACCTGGAAGTGACACCAGATGTTAATATACTTCATTACAGTCAGGTTAATACCAATTGAAATTAGAATGACCAGCCCCTCCTTGGCTCTACCGGATCCTGATCTTAATGCCGGCAGTTCATACGTGGTAAAACCATCAAAATTAATAGACCCTCTACACCATGTCTCTTGTAGACATATAATCTCGTTTGAGTTAAGGACCTCTAAACATCCTAGTGTTTCCTGCTTGTTAGATAATCCAGCGATGTTCCAGGAAGCTATTGAGACCCCTCTTTCCTGTTTATCTGCACTATTTCCTACACATTTACCAGGAATCTTATCCATATTCAGGGGTTGTGCAGAATTTACCAAATCTAGCTCAGGGGATGTCTCATTATCAGTTAGGATATCTTGGTCCAGGATTTCATGCTCTATTTCCTCACTATTTACTGTGTTCTTCCAGGACCCAATAGTAATATTCTCATTATGCAGGGGATTCATTGCAAGTCAGTCATTTTCCTCTAGATTGCTAAAGGGTTGAAACCTGTTAAAAACTGGCAAGTTAAACCTATTGCCCTGTTGTGGAAGAGTCCTACTCATAATTCTATCTATACCTTGGGTGGGCCCCCTCAGTCGAGTTTGCCCATGCTGTTTGTAAAAAAAGGCCAGTGGTAATAATGAAGTACCATGCCCCTGAGATAGCCCCAGTTTCAATCTATTCAGAGATATTGTGGCATAGTCTCTGTTTTTAAAGTTGACAACTATGCAATCTCCCTTTATGGTTTTTGTCGACTGGCCTATCCATTTAACTCTCCGGGTGGTAAGAATCTGGTCTGCAAATGTCGCGGGAAAATCGCAATAACGACTTAGCCAACTGATGCTTTTGTTCTTAAGTGAGTCATGGGACTCTTCTTGTTGCTGACTAAGGGGAGGTACATTAGTAAAAACTACCACATACGGTACGCAATCAGGTGGCAGATCGACTGAGCGATACCGCCCCGTCTCGGTATTCCCTTCTCCTGTGCCAGGGTTGACCTCCAGTAAATCATTATCCTGGGCGCAATTACCCTTACTCCGTGTTTGCGTTCCCCCTGCTAGTCCAGATACAATTGGAGCTGCCTCATTTCCCATAGATTTTAGATTCTCTTTATGACTTGATTCTTTAACTGGTGCAGTGGGATTCACTTTCCTAACCTTACTTATTGCCCCTTGACTACTCTGTATTTTCCTACACTCCCTTCTGGCTCTGAATGGAGGCGAGTCAGTATTAATTGTTTGTATCTGAGGTGAGTTGAATTTTGGACTCTTATTAATTAGAGCCCCCTCGGCAGGATCTAAATGGGTTTTTATAGGTGACGAAGCATCATCTCCTAATTCAATGGGTGTTTCCACGGTATCCAGATTTATAGGCAAACCACTTGTACCCAAGGAGATTCGTCTCTCTGCTCTTCCTATTTCTTCGTTGATGGCACTGATAGCTTTAACCAGATATGTTTATATACTAGAGCCCCCAGTAACCGTATTATTTTTAACATTTTTCCGACCCATCGTTATTTGACACAGTACTAATGGTTCAAACCCAAACAATATCCATAAAAACAATACAACACAAATGATATGACCCTCTTATAGCTTAGAATATAAAAACCCTGTACAGTACACTAATACTTCTCTTATGTTATGTCAGGTCAGTATGTAATACTACAGGAGCTATCCGATTAAAATAAGTACAAACAAGTACACAGTACTCACTGTCCCTCGTTTTCACTAAGACTGATTAAGTGTGTCCAGGCTCCAGTCCTTAGTAATAGAAATTTAGACGAGAGTTAGAGACGCAAATGCCATCGCCCAGCCCAGCCTCCTCCAGCCCCGGACAGCCACAGACGGCCCGCCCTTTGCCCGGGCTTCGCCCGGTGCGTCCCACGCGCGTCTCGCGGGGCGAGGATCCCAGCTGAGCTTTGGATTGAGGGATGCGGCGTCCTCGCCGGTCCCGGGAGAGTTGGGCGTTGTAGTCCAGAGGACAGAGTCCAGCCCGTCAGCCCGTCAGGTGTCGAACAGGGGAGGGAAGCAACAAAGTAGCCCCCAGCCAGCAGGAAAAGCGGCGGAGCAAAGCCTGGCCCAGCAACACACCGACGGAGCCAAACTCGGTCAGTGTGTGAGGAACACACTTAAATATTGATTCCAGTTCATCTTGCTATCTGAATTTCGTGGACAAAATATCTAGGATCAAAATATAGTGAAGGTAAATTTGTGCACGTTTACTTTACGTACCTCCACATATGTACCTTGGTGCTATAAATATCTCTGAGGTTCACAAATGAGGTGTAATAATATTTTGATAGCACAATGTTTCTGTTGTCGATTTTTGAACATATAATCTGATAATTCATGGGACACAGGGCTTCAAGGTTATGGATATTGATATGATGATAAAACAATAGCAGGATGATGAAATCTAGAACTGCAGAATGTTCGTCTTTTCTTACAGATGCATATCCTACACTAACAATCTGGTGAAGTGTACCTACAATTATGAATTGAATGCATTTTTATAACGTTCTATTTTAACAAACCCATGATATTACTTTGTGTTGCCCCAATATTTATCAATGTTTTTACGAAAATGGATTATCTTTTAAAAAGCGGACATTTTTCATATGTATTTAATTTGTATTGCAACGGTTTTTATTAACTAATAACAATAAACAATAAACAAACAATGTTATGGACCTAGTGCAGTGGAGTACGAAAGACAGAGCTTCGTTTGTAAAATAATAAGTGCCAGTGTCCAAAGCCTGTGGCTGGCGCAAATAAATATCAGCCATGTTGAGTACTAAGGCTGCTTGCTCCTGAATCCAGCTCAGGTCTTTTTTATCCACTGGCTGACCGTTCCTCTCCCTTTATCTCAAAGTTGCAGTATTCTACTTTATCCCTTGGTGCTCGATTTTCTTTATTCTCTTCCTCCGTCTTTCCCCTTTGTGTGTTGTTACTCCTCTTGGAAAATGCCTGATGGAAAAATGAAGTGCCTGTCCCTAAAAATGAGTGCTGGTGGCCCCCACCAGCAACCACCGGTTCAAATGAAGCACTGTTGAAAGCCAGAGCACAGTCTTCAGTCCTGCCATTTGTAGTACACAACCATGGACTAAAACAGCCCACAGTCATTGCCTGGGCTCTCTTCAGTGCTTTGTGGCAAGCTTAGCATAAAAGTAGTTCACGCCTTGTCATGCGCAGTAACCAGAGATGATGGAATCCAGAACAGTGACTTCAGCTATCATTTGAGTTCTTGGCTTTGTTTTGTGTGGCTTTGTTGTGTAACACAGAATGCCTTCAACTGCCAAAATCTGGGTCCAAGATTTACTAGCATTTTGCATTGTGACTGTGCCACTTTTTTGACAGACATGATGCAAAATGTTAGTCGAGATTTAAAAAGCCACACAAGGGTCAATGTATATCGCCTTGCATGGCTTTGTAAAAAAATATTAACGCAATGCACCACCTTGTACTGTATTGCATTACAGTGTGTCAAGTAGGTGTTACATGTCTGGAGCATGGGCGACCCCATGCATCCACCAATGTATTGTGATGCTACCCAGATTAACTAAAGGTAGTAAATCTGGGTTTGTGCCACAATCGTGCACCTAACCGAGTGAGACGTAATGAGGAGAACTATTTTCATGTTGATTTGTTACTTCCTCTTTCCATGTGTGCTGTGTTCTGCCTGTCGTGGCACAAGAGTGCCTGCATAGATGCTATGAATTCCTACGTGCTCCAACACAGGGAGAAAGCTGAACAGAGATATAGTTTAGTAGACATGGCGCTGTTCAGTTCATTCCCATTCACGCAAAGTTGCTGCATTGCGTTGTGTGAACTTTTAGTGAATCTTCCTTGGAGTTCATAAGAATGCCTAACACTAGGGGCCTCATTTATGAGGCAGTGCGTCACTTTTACTCCGCCGATGCGTCACTTTTTGTGACGCATCGGCGGCGTAAAACATGCCTCCTGTTGCGCTCTATTTACAAAGTGACGCATCTAAGCAGATGCGTCACTTTGTAAAACCCTGCGCTACATTATACCTGCGTCAGGTATAATGTATGCAGGGGGGTCGTTTCCCCGCAAAAAGCTTCGTAGAAGTGACGCAGTGAAATCTATGAGATTTCACTGCGTCACTTCTAGGACACCGTTGCGTCAAAATCTTGCGCCTGCCTCACAGCAGGCGTAAGACTAACGCAAGCCCTTTCACATGGGGCTTTCCCCATGTGAAAGGAAGCATTGCTGGTGTTGCGTCACTTTTGAGACACACTCCAGCAATGCGTCACTTTTGCGCTTACAGATACGTCAGAAATACTGACGTATCTGTAACTCCTTGCGACATGATGCGTCATACATTAAATATGACGCATCAGGTATGTCGCAAGGAGTGCGCACTGAGAAGTGACGCATCGCTGTTTTCTCGCAGCGATGCGTCACTTTTCATAAATGAGGCCCCATGTATTATTAACCATGCCCTTTGTGGAGCGCAGTGATGAAACACTCACCCCACAGTCTACTGACATGGTCTGTTTTCCTTGCGTCACTGTCTAAACACAGTGGTACGTGCTGTACTCTGTATACACAAAACAGAAAACTTTAGCCAAACTTTAATTGGCCCAAGGTGATGAAAGGGATACAGTACCTGCAGGTTGCCCACTTCCAACAAGTGTATATAATATGCAGAGCGTGTCTTTGCCCAGTCACATGCACGGTCAAAAACAAAGTTGAAGATGGTCATCTACGATTGCCCATGTATAGGTTATAAATAAACATAGTTTTCCCATTAACATAAATGGTTAAGCCTGTTGACTTGGGATGTTAGCCGTACTGCAGGAAGCGTGGAATATCATAATATAGTATGCATGCATTTATATATTCATTGATGTCCAAAATTGTAGTCAAATCCTGAACAAAAAGCAGTAGTAAAATATTTTTAAAATGCATACTTATATTATAATACAAGTTTCAGAAACATATTACTAGTTTTTCAAATGTGTTTCATGTAATGTTGCAAACTATTTTATACTACACAGAATTTTTCTTAAAGTCTTGTATTAGCTGCTTAAATAGCTCCAGGATATGTTTTCTATTTCCTGGGTTTCCAATCCTTGTGAATTTACAGGATCATACATCATATCTGTTACATCTAAATAAAGTAATCACATTAAAGCAAAGCATACACCAGAAATGTACCCTTGAGCTTGCATACAAACTACTTCTTGTGTGAAAGTCATATAGCAGGCTAGGTGATTTGATATACCTCAATAAAAAAATCTAAACATATCAGGCAGTTATTGGCAAAAACCCGCAAATTGCATCATGTTGATGGGTTGTGCCCAAGGCACGGTGCAGAAAATGGAACAGTAATCAGGATTGAAGAGAAAATGAACTTTGTAGTCGCTTTTAGACTTCCATAAAAATACATTGTGTCGCTCAAATGTCTTTTCTCTAAATCTCAGAATTTGCTTTTGTGAGATCCAGGATTATTACGAGCAGGCCGTGAAGATAAAATTGAATAAATAACTTATAGGTGCAATGTAAAGGCTCCTAGACGCCGGACCATGTTAACCTTTACGGCCCTCATTACGCGTGGCCCGCAATTTGTCCTGGATTTCTCTACTCTTGGAGGCAGATGTACAACCATAGCATTTTGCGACTCGCAAATTGCGACAAATTGCGAGTCGCAAAATGCTATGTACAACAGTATCAGAGACACTTTTTACGATTTTCAATGGGGTCGCAAAATGCATACCTCATGAATATTAATGAGGCTGCGGCAATTTGCGACCCCATTGGGAATGGCTGGCACTCCCAGGGATGGTGGCCTGCTGGGGTCAGCAGACCACCATGAATTTATTTTTGAAATGCGTCCCGTTTGCAACTTTCCGGTTTCATTTTTTTAGGGCAGGCAGTGATCCCTGGGACCACTGCTTGCCCTTAAAAAATATTTGGCATGTATTCACAAAGGGGAAGGGGTCCCTTGGGGACCCCTTCCTGTTTGGGAGTGCTTTACCACCCTTCTGAGAAGGGTGGTAAATTGCGAGTGTTTTGCGACCGCATTTACGGTCGCAAAACCATCATACATAGCTTTTGGAGTTGCTAATGGAAAAGGACACCCTTGGAACACCCCTTCCTAATAGCGAGTAGCTATTCTATTCTGCGAGGCGCAAATTGTTTAATAGGGTTGGTACATGGGGCACACATTTTTTGCGGTTACAAACGGACCTAAACCCCTTTGCAACCACAGAAATTGGTCGCACATCTAGCCCTTGATTACCAGCAGTTCTCGAGGTGAAGTTTGGTGAATGACATTCTGAAACCAGAATTCTAGCACCAATTCTGAATGTTTAAAAGAAAACAACAATTGTAGGCACAAATGCAATTATTCAAATCCCTTAAGTGAGAGGAACCTTTAGTTAGGAAGTTTGTTTCATCAAATAACTTATCTGCAAGGAGTCGAGCCTCTTTTCAATTTATTATTTATTATTTATTAATATGAGAGGAATCTTAGGAAGCACCATCTCGAGAAACATTGACCAATGAATAAGGGGCAGCCAAGCACCACCTCACTAAACAGCTGTCATGCTCTAGCCTTATGTCGCACGGTATGACCCTACCATTTTTCAGTGTGCTTGGTGCGTGCAATATCATGCCAGTTGTGCGTGCAATATCATGCCAATCCAGGAAGCTGGTTACATTCCTTTACTTTAAAACCATGTATCAAAGTAATGCACACAGAACTGCCCATCCAAATAATACTTTTCCAGATAATTAGCCACCATACACCAAATGTTGAAAAACAGCACTAATAGGTTGTCTGTCCAAGTAAGTCAAAATATAAGGGATCATGCCACAACAGACTTCTTTAGTGAATAACATAACATTTTTAGATGAATAGAAGGCCTTTAGAAGTACAGTCCTCATTTTTCATAAGCCAACTACCCGGATTCCAGATGTTCCCAATGGGGCGGCAATGCTAGTTCCTGAATCCTCCCAAGACTTGCCCTCGGTTTACAAGAGGAGACACTGGAAAATTGCAGGGGGGAGGGTATTGGGATGGAGAGAGAGTGTAGATTCAATGATGCATTGGCTTGTCTACTCAACAGCAACACTGCAGCAGGCATTCACACCAGTCTGATGAATGGTATCGGCAGATATGATACGTATAAAGTAACAAATAATAAGACTTTAGTCTAGTATTAACCCTATCTCTTAGTTTAACACCTCACAAAAGCTTTTCAAATCTCAACCAACCTTTAGTTTGGTTGTTGTTTTGTTTGAATCTAGATTGTCCCTAGAGGCCCCGTCATCAAAGTTCTCAAAACTGCAGTGAGTATGATTTCAGAATCAAACCCATAAGCAAATTTGGATAGGGTTAGCTTCACCCAAGTCCTCTCTGGCAGAGCCTTGCCAACAGTATGTGCAAGTTGAACAAAAACATTGGTTACCTTTGTTTGCTGCAGAATGTTGCGACTGAGCTCAGTGTGTAGTAAAATAAATTCTGTTAATGCAAATCTCCTTTTCTTCTTGTTCTTTTTTCCATCCAGGAGTGAGACTAATACAGGACATTCTTTGCGGTGAGGTTGAAGTGGAAGGAACAAGGGAGATGGCAAGACAAAGTTCTGGAAGCCGTGAAACAGGTAATTGGCAGGCATAGAGGCTTATGCAAGGGGAGTAGTATGGAAGGTCCTTTAATAAGACTGCTTGTTTTTAACAAGTGACAGGTGCATCTAAATAACTTGATGAGGCTGCCTTCTAGAAGATGCTTTAGAATGTTCACAAAGGTTGTGTTCTAATTGCTTATAGCAAGGAACAGGTGCACATGATTCATTTAATGAGGCTATCCACTAGAAGGTGTTTTAGAATGTTCATGAAGGTTGAGTTCTAATTGCTTATAGCAGGGAACAGGTGCATGGGATTAATTTGATAAGGGCTGTCTCCCGGAAGGTTCATGTTGAGGTCATTTATGCCAGTTGCATGATGCTTATTGTGGTGAATTTTCTGGATGTTTCTGTGGCACCTGATACCTGACCTTGCAAATGCATGGTGAAACATTTGCAAGCTATTAAGCTTTTTCAACAAACCCAAGAACACCAGCTACAGCTAGCTATTACCAACATCATGGAATATGGTCAAATGTCAGGGTACAAGACGTTTGTTCATTCATAAGTGTTGTGCTGGGTGGAATGATATGAGTCATCCGGTATATTGGGATAGCAGCCACGGCCGGCAGTGGGAGTAAAGGCAGGAATGAATTTCGTTGAGTATACTGCATTACATTTTGAGATGCAGTATACTCAACGAAATTTGTTTTATTTATTTGAATGTTTACTTACCTGTAAAACTCCGTAATCCATACATTACTTCCCCCCACCCTGCCCCTCCCCTCCCCACGTCACCGCCCTGTATTTACTCCCACTGCCGGCCGCGGCTGTAGGATAGTCAAGAAAGGTGAGCTGTGACAGGTATCCTGCCATCATTATTAAAGAAATGCACTCATTAATTGCTGTTGAATCATAATTTCAATAAATCAATCACCACTCCGAGATTCAATCTATGGGACTAGATTAAGGTGTATGTTTAAAAGAAATGCCGCTAACTAACACTAAAATTAGTTCGCTGCAATTTTCTTCCTGACGCGTACCGCTGAAAACTATAGCCTTCATACTGACATATTTACAATACCTCGCTACATGCCGATAGTTTATCATCGTGGCAGGAAGTCAGGAGGACCAGCCACAGACCATGGGGAAGAGGAAAAGGAAAACCAGGTTCAGCCAGCAGAAAAATTAGATCCTGATTGCGAAGGTGACAGACAAACAAGACAAACTGTTTGTCACCTTCACATTGGCATTGGGGACCAAATATGCAATATGGCAGTCTATCGTAGCTAAGGTGCATGCAGTAGCAGAGGTCAAGAGGACAGTGATCAACTGCAAGAAGTACTGGCATGATGCTAATTGCAAGACTAAGCAGAAACTGTCCAACAATCAGCAGACAGCACTGCAGACCAGAGGTAGGAGTCCAGTGCCACAGGAGGAGCTGGATGCCTAGGAGGAACAGGTGTCTGCAATAATCTACGAGGAGTCGGTGGTTGTCCAGGGACAAGCTAGCACAAGATACCACCTACATCAGCAACAGGGTAAGTAACAACCAGGGACAGGGAGGAGTGGGGGAGTGTGAACTAGTGTTGCTCCTGTCCAACCAAATATTTCTCAGTGTACACCCACACTGTGCGCAGATCAAATTCCAGACACATAGGTACCTGGTGGTATATACACATGTCACATTAGCTGAAGAATACATATAAAGACACATAATGGTCATGTCAATGACTTGGAATTTAGCACATCAAAACATCTAAATATATATAAAATGTACCCTTTATGATCTACAAACTATGGGCTACATGAAAAAGCAAAGGGGCATATTGACTGGAGAGGTGGCAGAGTCTTGCATCAGCCTCCTTGGCTCAACAGTACTCTACCCAAATTGGGAACACAGGCTGCATCAAAATTGACAACAGCATGATGCATCCCCGTGAACAACTCTGCTCTGGGGCAAAAGTTAGCTGGCCACCACCGATGGAGGCACAGATGCACCATGTGCATCTGTGCCTCCATCAGTGGTGGCCTGCTAACTTTTTTTATCTTCGCTGTGACAGCTTCCATTAAAATTGGGCAAGCGGAACCAACCAGTGTGCAGGCTCTTCTGTGAGGGTAACTCTTTTTTGTGGATTAATCACGGCTAACCCAGCCATGGAGGAGCCCCGCCACCTAGCGCTGACTTGAGGCGACGCCAACCGGCGTGTGCTGCTGTCAGGACTGGTGCTGATCGTGGAGGCTCTGAATATGTGCAGCTTTGTATTTCGAACATGGCACAGGTTTTTTTTTTACTGGGACTATTTTTTGGTGAAACGTGCAACAGGCTCACTTGAGTAATACAGAGACAACTGAATCCAGGAGGCCTTGGGGAGAGGCCAAGCCCACTAGGGACGGACATTCTTGATTTAAATGAGTTTATGACCGATGGGCACTGACCATCCATTTTCAAATGAAGTGTGCTCGCTTCGGCGGCACATATACTAAAATTGGAACGATACAGAGAAGATTAGCATGGCCCCTGCACAAGGACAACACACAAATTCATGAATCGTTCTATATTTTTAACAGTTTTCTGGAGAGAAATGTTCTTTGTTTTCAAGACTATTTGAAACAATAAAGCAGGTTCCAGACAGTGCTGTCCTCGTAATATGTATTTTTCAATTAGTCTCTCCTCAACAGTTTTAATGTATTTGCCTCCCAGTAAAGAAGGTGCACTCTATGTCCAGTTGCATTTAGAAAGGAAGCCTGTAGGACTTCTGGGTACTTTTCAGTCTCTTCTTCAGCCTCCCTGTCATTATTCTATTCTTAACCACCCCATAAATCTGTGGCAGCCTCAATTAAAATTGTGTAAGTGGAATCAACCAGTGTGCAGGCTCCTCAGTGAGGGTAACTCTTTTTTGTGGATTATACCCACACATATACATATATACATATATACATATATATATATATATATATATATATATATATATATATATATATATATATATATATATATATATATATATATATATATATATATATATATATATATATATATATATATATATATATATATTTATTTATTTATTTATTTATTTATAGAGTTTTGTATAGCGCGGACAAGACCCGTGGGTATCAGAGCGCTTCACATGTAAGATAATTTACAGACATTATGGAGGCAATTGTAACAACAGATATATATGAAGTATAGACGATAAGATAAGCTGTAAGGGAGATTATAAGTACGAGTTCTTCCGCCTATCCAGTTAGTAGTAGGAGGTGGGTGAGGTATGGTTATATAGTATAACAGTGCAAATAACATGTGTAAATAGCATTAAGGAGTGAAAAGTGTTGTCATGTAACCGGGATCCTAGGCAATAAAACACAGTGAGGTAGAGAGTATATAGTATAGTCTGTGAGAATACCGATATCGGATCACATCGATTTGAGGTAATAGTAAGGTGTGTGTCTAAGATTTAAACATGAAATCAGTCGGTTGACAGATAATTGATCTTCAGGAAGTTCAAGTTGAGGCCGTCTCTCTTAGGCGTAGATGTTCTCATCAAATAACACTACTCTATGAAAGGTATTTGCTCATCATGTGGTTCTTCAGTTCACGTTTGAATGATATCGAATTATGAATCTTCCTGATGTTCGGAGGTATTGAGTTCCAGACTCTGGGGGCGGCTCCTGAGAACGCTCGGTCGTATGTCTTTTTCTTACGGAAAAAGGCTGGCCTCAGTAGCAGTTCGTTGGCGCTTCTAGTTGGTCTGTTGCCTCCCGATAGCTTAATTTTCTTGGCCAGATATCTCGGCGTGTTGTAGTGAACTGCTCTGTGGGTAATACAAGCCATCTTCATTTGGATTCTGGCCTCTTAGGGTAGCCAGTTTAGTGTTTTCAGGTGAGGAGATATGTGATCGAATTTCCTCGATCCCGTGATCAGTCTTGCCGCTGCATTGAGACAGGCTTTTAGTGGTGCTGTGGATGTTTTCGGCAGACCCGCTAACGTGGTGCAACCGTATTCAATCCTTGAAATAACTAGGGATTGTACAGCCAGTTTTAGGTCTACCTTTGAGATGTATGGTTTCAGTTTTCTTAAATAGTTCAGATGGAAACGGGCACTCTTGGCCATTGAGTTTATGTGGTCTTTCATGTCCAGGTTCTCATCTAGGGTAATTCCAAGTGATTTTGCTGAATTAACTAGGGTCGGGGTGCAGTCCAGCGCGGTCACCAGTTTCGTCAATTCCTTTACCTCGGGGCGGTTCTTCGTCGGTGAAATTAACAGGAATTCAGTTTTATGGGCATTTAGTTTCAAATGGTTCGAGGTTAACCACTGTAGAGCTCTCTTTAGTGTCTTGTTCATTAGATCAATGTCAGCAGGGGAGGCGATCTTTATGTATATTTGCGTGTCATCTGCATACATGTGATAGGGTATCTGCGATTCTCGAAGGATCTCCGTGAGGGGTTCAACATACAGGTTGAATAGATCTGGGGATAACGTTGAACCTTGTGGGACCCCGACGGCAGTAGGACAAGGGGAAGAGGTTGCTTGATTAACCAGGAAACGTTGAGTCCTATTCTGCAGGAAAGATTTAAACCATTTCAGCACATTTCCCGACAAGCCCATCCTTTCTTGTAGCCTGGTCGTCAGCATTTCATGATTTACCGTGTCAAATGCAGATGACAGGTCTAGGAGAATCAGTAGGCATGCTTGATTACTGTCTAGGGCTTGTAGGGCGTCGTCCACGATATGCAGGATCGCAGTTTCAGTACTATGCCCAGCTCTGAATCCAGATTGGCAGTCATCTAGTAGTGAGAACTTAGCGATGTGTTGACTCAGTTGGCCTTGTACGCATTTCTCAATAAGTTTGGCTAGTAAAGGTATGTTGGTCACTGGTCGATAGTTGTTCGGGTCAGTTGCATCCGCTGTCGGTTTTTTGATGCTGGGCACAACCTGACCAGTTTTTAGGCAGTCGGGCAGGGTCCCTTGTGCAAGTGAGGCATTTATTATCTCAGTCCAGATCGGAACTAGGGTGTGGCTAATTTCTCTTGCGCACTTTGCCGGTAGAGGGTCTTGATAATGGTTATTCCGTCTGATTTCCTTTAGCGTTTTGGCAATCTTTTCTTGGTCATAACATTCAAAAGTGTCCCAATTTGCCTTATTTTTAGTTTGAGGACTCTCTATGGACTCATTGGCCTCTTTTGTGGGTGAGGTGGGGGTCGAGATGTTAATCGCGGCAGTTGAGAGCTCCACTTCAAGCAATTTGGTTTTCTCCGTGAAAAATTTAGAGAATTCCTCACAGCTTAAGGGAGTTTTTGGATTCTCGTGAATTGTTTTGGCTAGTTTATTCGACTGTTGTTTTAAAATCTCAAAGAGTTTCCGAGGTCTGTTTGAGGCATTGTCAAGTTCAGCTTTTATAAAATCTTTTTTGGATTTAATTATCTTCTTGTTATATTGCCTTCTGGTGTTCCTGAGGGCTATCAGCTCCGGAGAGGAGGGGTGTTGCCTCCATTTCCTTTCGACCATTCTCAGTTTGCGCCTGTCCTCATTCAGTGACTCACTGAACCAGGGATTTTTAGGTTTCTCTGATACTCTTTTCAGTGTCTGTGGCATGGTGTCATTGACAATATCTCCTATTGAGGTGAAGAAGTGCTCCGTTAACTCGTTGACATTCAGTCGGTTGTTTGGTGGCTTCAAGGCTTTCTCACATCTTTCCACCAATAGTTCAATATTAGCTTCTTTTGTGTCTCGGACCAGTTTTTTGACCTTGCGGGGTTGTATGGTCCTGCCTTTATTCATTGTGGGTATCGCAAAAGTTATGGCGTGATGGTCGGACCAATCACACGGGTCAATAGCGAGAATTGAAGTCTCTTTATTCCTTGAGATAATCCAGTCTAAGGTCCCTCCTTGTGAGTGAGTGGGATGTGTGCAAGCTTGGGTAAGGTTTAGCTCGATGAGGAAATCTTTAAGAGATTTAACTAGTTTGTCATTGCCGTCCTCCCAGTGGAGGTTAAAGTCACCTAGGAATATATTGTGGGCGTCAGGGTTAGAGTTGGCTGTTATGATCTCCATGAGTTGCTCTGTGAACTTTGCGTTATCTCCGGGAGGGTGGTAGAACGCATGCATGTTACATCTTTGGTTGTTAGTTGTTCTTATATTAAGACCAAGGTATTCACAAGACTCTAGGGGGTCAGATTGGAATTGGCTGACCTCAATCTCTGACCTATGGATGCAAGCAATGCCTCTTCCCACTTTCTTAGGTCTGTCTAATCTGACAATATTATATTGTGGGGGAACAAGGAGATCTATATTAGGTGAAGATGATTCACTGAGCCATGTTTCAGTGAGGAAGGCCAGGTCAATTTCCTTGTTAATGATGAGAGCAGCTATGTCAGATGCATGTTTCGTTGCCGAACGACAATTTAGTAATAGGCATTTCAAGGGTTCGTGTGAGTTCGGGACGTTTCCATAATCAGATTCAGATGCTGTTACCTGGATATGTCGTAGGTTGTTGTGGATTGCTTTCCTGTCATTCTTTCTGGCTGATCGATTGGAGTCAATATGTACTAATTTGATGCTCTCCTCCCTTCCCCGGACTGGTTGTTCATAAGATCGGAGTAAGGCCAGGGCTTCTTCATTTGACAAGGGATCGGTCCTGTTTGGTCTGTTGAGCCTGAGTACAGCATTCTGGATATGTGAGACTTTAGCGTGTGTCCCTAACGTCGTCTCCCAAATTTTTTCAATTGTCTGTGAGAGAGTCGACGCGACTTGTACCAGGTTACCTACTAGTTTCTGGAGGTCCTTGACTTCATTCTGAGTTCGTGATGTTATCTTTGGTGCCGTCGCCCTGCTTGTCTGTGTTCTACATTTTGTTTTTCTCCATGATTGGTTCGTTCTCACTGCCACCGATCCTTCTTTTTTGTCTTTCATTTCGTTGGCATTACTGACTCTATTACAGGTGTGTTCATTATTCTCTAGGTTGAGTGGTGTAGGGGGTGAGTATATGGGTAAGGAACTGAGGTATTCAAGTCTCCCATTCCCAGGTTGTTGAGGGGGGGCGTGGTTATCTTCATCAGGGGATTTCCTTAGAGCTGAGGTAGTCACTACAAGCGCGGGGACGTTTTGAACTGGCACCATCTGCTCTTCGCTTAGGGCCAGATTCTTCACTCGGTTTCCAATGTTAGTAGACTTCATTATCCCTTCTATCACAATCTCTGGTAATGCACTTTCAGATTCAGTGACATCTCCGGAGTTGGAGGTTAGATTGTCCTGGCCGACCGTTTTGTTCGAGTTACTAGTGGAGGGGTCGTTGAAGTCGGGGGTGACAACAGGTGGGGTCATGTGTTGTAGGTGGCTTGTACCTTCTATGGATTCCTTCAGGGTTTGGAAAGTTCTCTTAAATTTATCAAGTTCTCTGTTAGCTGCTTGTATCAGAACTATTCCCGTTTTATATAGAGTAATATAAAGTTCAGTATTGCTTCTTTTAGTTAGTGAGGTCGTTATTTTAGTGCCATGTGGTATGTTTTTTATGGCTTTCGTGAATAGCGTTTTCGTGAAGGCATTACGCCATTTAGCTGTTTTGTCAGTGTAGAATATCAGATCATTCATCATAGCGCCTTTGACTCTATCGAAATAAGGGTCAACGAATAAGGTATCTGGATTTTTTCTTAAGGTGTTATGTTTGAATTTTTTAGCAGCGTTTTTGGATAGGGTGGATGGGTATTCTATACTCCTTGCATTGGGTCTGGTCGAGCATCGGTATCTTCCATCCATATCCATTTCTCGTTGTGGGTCTTCCGACGTCTTTGTCTATCAGTTCTGAAATAGTTCCCTGCTAAAATATCATGTGGTTTATACTTCTTATACTGTATGGTCATGGAGGGTCTAGACGTTGGGGTTATTCCAGGTCTACAGTTTCGGAAGTATAGGTATGGTTTCTCTGTAATAGGTATCTTCTAATTAGACCATTAGCAGTTAAGCAATCGTGGTTCACAGTAAGCCTTTGTAGTTATGGTGCCATGAGTAGTAATTAATTAATTAAGTATCTTTGGTAATCAAGGGTTATCTGATGTAAAATAATCAAAGAGGACAGTTAATCATAATGCTATCGTGTTCACTATAAACCATTGGAATATTGATGCCATCCTCAGTAATCAATTAAAAAGCAACATAGTACAAGATGTCCACTAAGTCTGATCTGCTGGTCTCTTGAGGAGAGAAAAACTCCAGATCTTTATTCCTTTTCACTTTTCTTCCAGTCTTCTCTCTTTCCACTCTCTTGAGGAGAGAGGACTTTCTCTCTTTCCCCTACTCTCGTTCTTTAGTCCTTTTTGCCTTTTCTCGGTCCTTCTCTCTTTCCACTATTAAGGCTTGGTAGTCCTTTTTTGCTTTTCAGGACAGTTAGAGCAATGTAGACTTCCTTCTCAAGGCCCCAGTCCTCTTTCATTGTATACTTCCTTCTAAAGGCCCCAGTCCTCTTTCGCTGATTTCTAGCGTTGCTGATCCTTTGTGTTGGGCGGGAGCGTTAGCTAGCGGTTGGTGGCAGAAGCTGTGTCTCACGCGGCCGCCATTTTAAGGTCAGGCGCGCCGCCCCAACATCTCCCTTCTCCGCGCCACACGCCTCTCACCTGTGCGATCCGATGAGGCCACATCAGGGGCAAGGGACGGATGCACCCCGTCCGACGGGCACCGAAGATCTCTCCGCTCCTCCTTCCGCGGCGACCTGCCCGTGTCTGCAGGCACCAGGGTCGCCGCCGATGACTTCTCCGACTCTCCTGATTCACTGGCTCGCGTTGCGCTGCAGCGTGGATGACCAGGGTCGCCGCCGATGACTTCTCCGACTCCCCTGATTCACTGGCTCGCGTTGCGCTGCAGCGTGGATGTCGCCTGTCCTGCGGGTCTTCAACAGTTGCTGTCCCCCGTCGGGTCGCTCACCACAGGATGGTTCTGACGATCAGGTACCTTGTTCTCGCCGGCTTCTGTCTTCTGAGTTCCTTCAGGCTTAGTTTCCGCTCGGATCGGCTCAGATCGGTTCGCTGTGGTTCCGCTAGGTATAGGGACGCAATTTGGGGTTGTACAGGGATTTAATCCAAATTTGGAGATCCCTAGCCCCGGAGCTCCACACTAGAGCTCCCTTTCAGTGGCCATCTTGAGTTCTCACTGTAGTAGTGAGAATATATATACATATATACATATATATATATTCTTTTTTTTTAGTTCTTGTAAATAAAGCAAGCTGAATATCACCCAAGTCTGGAGTGCCACGTCCTTGGTGTAAAATTGTTTTCTGGGCCATGATCCGGCCCCTATGCAGAGCACCAGTAGCTGAGCGCAGGAAGGTCTGAGGGGTCACATTGTGCACGATATATATATATATATATATATATATATATATATATATATATATATATATATATATATATATATATATATATATATATATATATATATATATATATATATATATTGCCACAAATCCCTTTGGAAGGGAATTAGTCCGCACTCACAAAGAGATTCTTCCCAAGTTTCCTCTTTATTTGTCAAGGTTATTCAGCAAATTCGGGTTACAACCAACGCGTTTCACAACACACAGTTGCTTGTTCACGGTAAGGTAACCTATACACAAGCTCCTCCTATATTCTTACAGGACGCGCCAAAAAACAAATTGATGCTGACCTTACTTCCTGTTACCTTTACAGGAAGTAGGCTGGGAAATGTAGTTTTTGTTAACTTTTCGCTTTCTTGATTAATCATGGAGATATATACATTTACTTCCAAGACATTGTCTGCCATATATATATATACATATTCACAAATATATTATTTCATATATTGGTATTTGTATTTATGTCAATACTGGGCTGTCCAATTTAGCACATAGTTTGTTATTCTATTTCTATGTGGTGCAAACTTGGTAGCTTAAACCTAGCGGTGTTGTCAGTCACGCCCTCTGGTGGGCACAATCATTAATGCATAGTGGTATAACTATTAGAAAATCATGAGTAGGGGAATTTTTTGAACAAAGACATGAGAGCAACAGAGAAAAGATCGGTTTTTAAGAAAAATGTATATTTTTGAATGTAGTAACAAGAAGAATGGTTTTTTGTATTCATGAAGTGTACACAGCATACAATGATGAGATAAGGCCATATTAAGCATAAAATAATTTGTGTAGTCAATGCAAACTGAGCCCAATTAGCAGTGATAAGCAGGGATAAAGTTCACATGTATGCGAACATGGCAAGAAAGCTCAAAGAGGGTTTAATAAGCCCACTGGAGGGCAATTATTGTGAATTAATCAAGAAAGCGAAAAGTTAACAAAAACTACATTTCCCAGCCTACTTCCTGTAAAGGTAACAGGAAGTAAGGTCAGCATCAATTTGTTTTTTGGCGCGTCCTGTAAGAATATAGGAGGAGCTTGTGTATAGGTTACCTTACCGTGAACAAGCAACTGTGTGTTGTGAAACGCGTTGGTTGTAACCCGAATTTGCTGAATAACCTTGACAAATAAAGAGGAAACTTGGGAAGAATCTCTTTGTGAGTGCGGACTAATTCCCTTTCAAAGGGATTTGTGGCAATATTTGAAAAGCGGGGCTCTGCTTAGTAGCCCGACACCGGTGGAGAGAGCGCCATGGGACCGCGAGAGAATTGAGCCAGAATTGTGTTTGATATATATATATATATATATATATATATATATATATCAATGCTCGAAGGTGTCCACCTTTGAGTAGCACGCGAATAGCAGCTTGGTTTATGTATAGGTGAGGATGGGGATCCACTCGTAGATGCCGCTCCGTACGGGATCTGCCCGACGCGTTTCGAAGCTCCATATGCTTCTCTTCAGGGGCTTAAACGGAAGCGTTGTGCGCAACCGCCGACCCACTTCCCCATTTTATATATAACACACCCACCTACGCCTCCCATAAAGCAACGCATATGATCATGCAGATCAGCCAATCCCTGGCATACGATAACGGCTTAAATGGAAGCGGGACAATATGGTGTCTCATGGACTGTATGCCGCCGAGGAAGGGAGATGCCCGAAACGCGTCCAGATGACACAGCCCAGTTTACTGGCAAAAGCAAGTGTTTGAACCTAATAAAGCTTGTTGGGGGAAGCATTTGCGGTGTTCGAGGTTAATTACCACGCTGTGCTGGGCGTTCCATTGAGCGGGCGTGGCCATGACGAGCTCAGCTCGTCATGAGCACAGCACCACCGTGCTGCATGACAAGCCGAGCTCGTCATCAGCACCGCGCGCAGCCCCCCTCCCCCGCGCCGCATGGGAATTAGCCCCACGGCGATGGGGTTAAAATCAATGTTCATGAGAAAAATAAACAAAGAGAGAGAGTGAGGTGAGCCCCAAATCAAACTTCATTCTTAGAGCAAATTCTTTTAAAGAGCAGATTAAATTACCTCCAACTCACTAATAATAAGATATGGATTTTAAGGCGTAAGAAGACTGTTACTTGACCACAATCACACACGTTTGTTAAGTAGGACAGCTGGGATTCAAAACACAGGCTTTCTAATAAAAATACTGCTACCTGGACACCATGGCACTGGATGCTAACTACTAAGACTGCATTTCACCTACTCAGAACAGCTCCAGGCCTGCCAGTCAACAAACCAGCAGAGGATGAGAAATCACCCCTGAAATGCAATAGCACATTCATTCAAAAAAATATTTGAGCACCCTCAAAAATCAATAATTTCATAAACTGAAAATAAATTCGCTCAGTTGTGCAAGAACGAGCCAAATCTATGAACACTAACCCTAGCCTACACACATCTTGAGCCTGGAGAACCTTGCCTTTGGTCACACCCTCCAGGCATCTGGCAGGATTCTTTATATAGTATATCTAAGTTGAATACTCATGGTTGTGAACCCCACCCCTCTCATCTTCTCCTGGCAGGAGGCAAAGAAATAAACCACGGCTAGACTCAGAAATAAAATACATTGATTATGCTTTTATATTTCACAGGTGACTGTCTGCAGGTCTGGAGAAGCTGGGTTGCCTGAGAACATCTATTAATGAGTATCTGAAATGTTAGCCTTTATCTCCAAGGGGGCAATGACCCCAACACTTTATTTCCAGGGAGGCTGCATTCCTGCTGCCCCTGTAAAGTCACACTGGAGCATACAACAGTTCTCAGCGCCACTGGGCCATTAGCCTACCTACCGTGGCCTTCTAGCCTCCTCCTGTCTCTCCTGAGTAGATGTTCTGGAACCTTCTAGTAACCTCTATGGGTGCACGGATTATGTAGAGTATCTTGGCTAGAATTGTCATCGTTATTACTGGTATTGTGGCTAATGGGCAGCAACTGAGCATTTCAGTGTTAACTGCGCTTAGTAATATAGTGAAAACGAGTGTTCGCGATGGTCAGGGTTGTTTAACTTCCTCAGTAGGTAATACCTCTCTTAGTCAATTTAAATTATGTTGTCACCTCAAGCACCTGCACCTCTTGTTTTGGGAAATTTATGTTTAAACCCTCTGATTTAAACATTTTAATTTTGAAAACTAAGAATTTGCACTTGTGGATTTTTATTTTTAATTGATATGTAGACCACACACTGAAAAAAGTAACTTGTTTCTACTTTTCATCGGCATTAAGTTGTCAGTTTGCCTTTAACTAAATACTAACTTTTATTATTTTTTGTCTACATTACACATTATGCCATTTTGTATTAAACAAAATAAATTATGTTTGCCAGGAAAGTTTTTGCTTTTCTCAGAATTATTCTGGGGTTTCAAAAATATTGTGTGGAGAAAAGATTTCTCATCTGGCACAACATGTTAATGTATATACAAACACATGCTCATTGAATCACGGCTATGAAAATCTCATAAATCATTTTAACTACCTAGCACTGCCAAACATAAAAAGTGTTGTTTTTCTATATACTGTTTCAACATTTTCAGGCCCTAAAATACATTTCAATAAAATATGTTCCCTTTTTGGATGTACCCTGCAAAGCATGATGCATATTTATTTTTGTTTCCCTATCAATGTTAGAATAAATTAAGGGAATGAAAACACAATGTGATTAAAGCATTTGACAAGGCCTGGATTTAAGGTAATAAAAATATTTCACACATTTCCAAGAGTTCTACTCAGAATGTGCATATTTTATCAAAGGATACAAAATGCTACACTTAACCTGGGGGATGCAACCCATCCATGGATACAGGAAAAAGAATGTGGAATTTTCCCAGCTTGCCCTCATCATCAGGATCTGAGTTAGAGTTTTATTTTCAGATAGTACAGCTCAGAAACAGTGAGCGGGGTTTGCCTCTTTCTGGCTGAGAAACTGATAAATATCGAGGTAAATGAATTCACTTTAGGACCCGCATAAAACTGGATGCAATAGAAAAGTCCATCCTGATGCAGTTCAAGGCGCCTTAATACAGTAACCGCGCATTGTCCCTATTTGCACCATAGCTCACCTTTAACTAGGAGCACTCGCCAAAACAGTGACAGTGTGGCCAATTACAGATAATGCTCTGGCTCCAGGGTAGCCACAAACATAGGTTGCCATTGGGCAATGTAATAGTGAAAGACGGACCAGCTGATTGAAGCAGCTGGTGAGCCTTTCACAGCTAAGGAGGCACTTGGCTTGCACTTTCAAGGGGAAGGTGATCCCCTACCTGTGGGTGCCGTGAGTGACTGTTTCCGCCGTCAGGTGGGCATCTGGCAGGGGTCCATGAGGTCCCCTCTCCCTTCTCCACAGGGGCACCTTCGATGAGTGCACTGACTATGCACCACCTGTTTCTGGTGCATAGACAGTAAGCCTCCTGGCATACTCTTTGTCTCTGAGCCATAATACAGTGTGGGCACAGAGGTAAAGTGTTTCCTTCATTCGCATGGGGCCATACCCCAATGCAATGGAGAGAGCATCATTTTGGAATAGATACGATACTACCTGTCCATCTGCTCTCTCTACTACAGGAGGGGCCACGCAAGCACCTGCAACGCCTTCTATAAATACAAAAGTGCCACTGGTACAGAAGGTGGGCGCACTCTTATATACATGGTGGATGTTGTCATTTAATTGCTTTAAATGAGCTTTTGCATAGTTTTTCCAGTGTAAGGAAGCAGCATATTTTATGCATTTTTAAAAAAATACCACAGACAATAAAGGTAGTTTAGAACAAAAAGCTGCATTTGAGATTTTGAGATTTGCAAACTGTGCCAGTGCAACCGAGCCCAAGCACCTTCAGTGAACACCCAATGCAAATTAGAGGATGAACAATGCATGAAATCTGACCGCATTAGCACGAACTGTAATGGGACGGCTCGACGGTATATGTTGCATAAATGAAATGCAGATCTGCACTATATCCCTGTGCCTGCCACTCATCCTTCAAACACATTAAGGCTGTCTCACAGTACATTACACGGCTTGTACAATGCCCTCCCCATGTATTCAGCTCAATTAAATTCCTCAAACATGCGTCTTTCCGGGCACAGACCATCTCTCATTTCAATCCATGGTGGTACACCACTCACGGACAACACATTACAAGAGAAGTTCTGATTGTTATCAGGATTCGAGGCCAATGGGACACCTCTCACTCATTGTCTCATTTGTAGGTTTTGACCCTCCCAGGACTGGTCTCCACCCTTAAAAAAAGTAAAAAGCTTCCCCTATATTTCAGTTGGTTCACATACCATAACAGTTATTTTATCTCCATTAATTGTAAAAAAAAATTCATCCTCCAAAATAACGTATGTCACTCTCATTTTATACTCCAACGATTTAGAGGCATGTCACTAGGGTATAATGGATCATGCTCCATCTCACATTTAGTTATTACATCAGAGCATTGACACAGCAGCCGTCAAACAGTGGCGGAGAGGTGTGGTGCGGCAGCCAGGGCAGCTGCCTTTGGAGCACAGGGTTAATGGCTCGATCCCCGGCGGCAGCTCAGTTTAGCACCATGTGACTCTGGGCAATAGCTTTCTTAATTTCCAGGACAGCGCCTTGAGACCCATAAGGGTGAGTAGTTTGCGCTTTACAAATACGGATTCATTTAAACATACCTATTGCTAACAATGTTTGAGTCTGCCCTTTCAGCCATTGGCTGTCTTTGACATGCGTCTTTCAGCCATTGGCTTAATACTGTCACATTTATGTCTTGGATCAGCTCAAACAGATATTCATCTTCCACATATTCTAATGGTTGTTTGTGTGTATCCTTCTACTTCCGCTTGAGATTTGGCCTACCTATGGGACTACTTTACAACTAATGCCCTGTATGTCAGTTACTGCGGACTTCATTCAATGCGTCCTGCTCTAATATTCTAATGCTGTGCACATTTAGTTGATAATAAACTGAGGCCAGAGATAACTGACATGGAAGAGATTTGGCCTAATGGCTAGAGTGACCAGCTTTAGAACTGGGGAACAAGGTTCAAACTGTGGCTTGGCTAAACACCCTGATATTTTGGGAAAATCACTTAACCTCCCCGTGTCTACAAAATCTGGGTCTGCAGCCGGCACGGCCAGCACAGGTAAGAGCAGTGGAGCGGTGGTGTAGTGGGGTGGTGGGGCGGGCTAGGGGCGGGGTAGGGGCGGAAGCAGGGTGTGGGGAAGTGATCAGATGACGTGATAGGTACAATTAAATAAAAAAAGAAATAAAACCACTTCGAGTCGACGATATTGCAAGCGCAAGATAAGTGTTCTTTTACTCTTTTTTATTTACGTTTACCCATCCTACTGTCTGCCAACTTCCCACCCCCACACTTGGCCTCTCTCCACCGCTCATCCCTGTGCCAGCTGCACCTGGTCTCTTGCAAAGTGCTTTAATTCACAAGTTTTCATATATGAAACTGCAAAAAAACTATAAAAATGATATGATTCACTCTGTGCATTCTATGTAAAAAAAAAAAAAAAGGATTATCGGTCTCACAGTGCATTGTAGGTCTTCTGTGCCTTCCAAACAGTTTGCATTTTTGAACATGGTATTGCTTTGCTCCTTTGGGGCTTCAGGGCTACAAGTACTCTATGTCAAATTATATCTTTGAATCAGTAGACCGGAAACCATCAATTTATGACCAATTATTCCACCCTTCAGAAGCTGACAAAGACCTAGCAGATATAGTTTCAGAGCAATGTTACCGGAGACGCGGCGCGCGGTGAAGTAAGATCGCCGCCACCTAGGGAGTCTCCGCTGCATTGAGCAGCGCTCGCCTGTCAGGGACCTTTCCTCCACGTCCCCCAGCACTCCGACAGTGGTTCTGGACGTCGGAACGTATGGAGACTGCTCCCATTACTTGAGGGACCCCATGGAGGTATTTTGGCACCTTTTAAAGATCCTGTTTTTCGTGGAGCTCCGACGGCCGCCATTTTAGGTATCTTTCCTCTGCGCAATTACTTTCCCCTTTGTGCAATGCTGTGGTGCTGTTTTTTCTCCTCTTTTTGCCCCATTCTCTGCTATTTAACGCTGAATACTAACACTTTTGTTGGGCAATCATGACTTATTTTCCTCTCCTCCTGTTCCCAGCTTTCATTTTTTGATTTTTGCTTTCGCCTATTAGGGAACACATGTAACTTCATGGCGTAGTGACCTATTTTGCCTCTATCTACGCGGTGCTTATCACTACACGCTTACTCCTCAGGATAATCTTGTTTTTCCTCATATTTCTATGGAAACGCCCCAATTTTCTTCTGGACCAGCTGCACTGTTGCCCCGTATTTCAGATTCTGTCACAGCATTGCCTTGCTTGTTGTTCCACGTTTTCTGTTATGGAACTTTCACAGAAATCCCAAGGCGCTTCAATTGGGGGTCGAAAAGACACTAAGGCTAGCACCAGTAAACGCCTCAAACATGACCCACCATCTCCCTCCAAGTCGCCTCTACCACTTACGTTGGAGGACATCATGGAAGAATTGCGCCTTCTCAAACCCTTCATGTCAGACACTGCAGCCGCCATCCAGCGCATTGAGGAGAAATGGACTGGACTTGACTCCAGACTATCTGATGTAGAACAGAAGGTCAGTGATGTCCAGTATGTGCTGACTACGGTCGAAACCCTTAAAAAGGAGGTTGGTCAGTTGAAAAAGTCTACGGAGGATTTGGAAAATCGAAATAGGCGCAACAATCTATGCTTTTATGGTTTTCCAGAGAATTCCAAAGATAATGACTTAATAGCATTCCTTAAATCACAAATTCTTCCGCTTGTTGGTCTTCCTAAAACTATGGATTTCAACATCCAGAGGGCGCATCGGCTTGGGCCTCGGAATTCTTCTACTCCCTCCAAACCACGTGGCATCATTGCTTACTTTCTCCTTTACTCAGACCTCATGGCTATTCTATCTGCAGCTAAGAAACATAAACAACTCATCTGGTCAGGTCATAGCATTTTCCTGAGCCAAGATGTCTCCAAATCCACTGCTAGTCGCCGGAAGGAATTCCTTGACCTGAGACCTGCACTTCACTCAATGAACGCTCCTTATGGGTTGATCCACCCCTGTTTTTTCAAGGTTACGTACAAAGAACAAACTTTTAGCTTCGATGATCCAGCAGACCTTCGCAAGTTCATTCACTCTCACAGTGCGGAAGAGATGGAACTCAGCAAGCCATGAAAACCTATTGCTTTCTTTGTATTGTGTCTTAATTGTTGTTGCTGCTTAAGTCTCCTGTCAATGTTTATTATTCATTGTATTCTGTTTCCCTGTGAATTGTCTTGCTTTTCATTATCATTGCCTTTGTTTTATTTTCTTTTTCAGGTATTTCTGTTCAGTCCAGCTGCTGGCCTCCCCTTCATTGTTGCCCTCCCACGAGTCCCACGTGTGCTGCATTATCTCCTGACCCTGTTCCTTCCCATTGTATGGTAAGCCCCTTGTATCCCCCTTTTGTATGTATTATCCTTTATGTTTATCTAGTTGTTAGATTGCAATCTCTCATTCTTCCTATTCCTCTTATTTTATCTTATGTACCTCTTCTTCACTTTGTCCCTTTTTATCTTTTCAATTTCTCGGTGTACAGCTCCTGTGTGCCTGTCTTGCCTTTTGCCGCCCCCTCTCCCTTTCTAATGTCTTTCCTTTTACAGTGCTCCTTGACTCGAGTTTGCGGACTCTTGGTCATCTTCTTCTTGATATTCTCTCTGGTGGAGTCCTATCCTCCACTGCTTCTCTTTTTTTTTCTCTTCCTCTTTCATTTCTTGCTTTTCTATTTTCTCTCTTCCTCCTTTGGTCTCTATTAATTTTTTATCTCCTTCCGTTTCTCATATTTTTGCTCATCTCATACTTTTGGGTTCTTTTCCCTTCTTTATCTTCTTTTCATATTCCCTATGAATCTTTTCTTTCCATGTTGTTCCGCCCTCTTTTCTGATACTCAATCTTACCGTTCACCATTTCCATTTCCTTTCTATCTTATTTCCTTGATTTTCATTACGTTTCCTTTTAAAATTGTTTCCTACTTTAATTCTCTATCTTTTTCTACTCCTCTCTTATGAAAGGTTTACGTATTATCACTTGGAATGTTAAGGGATTGCGTAATCCCATTAAAAGACATTGAGTGCTTTCACACCTTGCTCGTTTAAATTGTCAAATTGCTATGTTGCAGGAATCTCATCTCACCTCCCAAGACATTTCCATGTTACGCAGGTATTGAGTTGGCGAGATCGTCTGTTCTTCTGCTGTGAATAATAAGAATGGTGTGCTCATTTTATTTCATAAGTCTTTAAATGTTGTTCTGCAAAATGAATTCTCTGATACTAATGGTAGATGGTTATATTTAGATGTTATGGTCAATAATCACCCTTTTTCATTGTGCAACGTTTACGGCCCAATGGTGTTGATTTATCCTTCTGGAATGATTTTTCAACCCTCCTATCCTCCCATTCTGCTGAGCATTTAATCCTTGGTGGAGACTGTAACCAGTTAATGGACCCTTTCCTCGACCGCAAATCTCAAACTAGATATATCCCCAATAGAATGCAGAAAGGCTTCTCCAAGACTATTGCCAATAGAGGCCTCATAGACGCTTGGAGCACTTTTCACCTGGACACCCTAGAATTCTCCTTTTTTTCCTCTGTCCACAAATCACACTCACGGATTGATTATTTCTTTCTTACACAACCCGCTTTTCAATTTGTAAACAAAATTGATATTGGTTCCATCCTCATCTCCGATCACGCCCCTGTCATTTTAGATATAGTCTATCGTTCACCTTCCTCTGCTTCCAAGAGATGGCTCTTTAATAACTCCCTTCTTCTCGATTCTCAATTTTCTGAGCACTTTCTCGCCTTTGCTCATGAATTCTTTCAACTTAATCTTTCCTCTGTCTCTCAATTTCATGTTCTCTGGGACGCCTTTAAAGCCTCCACCAGGGGGTTTATTATAGATTACTTTTCTCGGAAGAAGATAAAGGCTCTTTCCCACTCTCAATCTCTTCTTAAACAAATTAAAGCCCTCGAGCATAAGTACTTTACTACTTCATCTCCTGATACATTACCCCTTCTTATTCATACCAAGATGCAATATAATAAACTTTCCTGGGATTCTGCTACTAATACCCTTCTTAAGTTTAACGCTAAGATGTATGGTGGTCGTAACAAAGCCGGCCGATCTTTAGCGAATTATTTGAAAATTAAAAAACAAAAGTCTAACATAGCAGCTATTAAAGATGTTTCTGGTACCTTACACTTCTCTGACTCCTCTATACTTGATTGTTTTTCTAATTATTATTCCTCTTTATATACACCGGAGACTTCACCCTCTTCTGATCTACTTGACTCCTTTTTCCAAAACATCCCTAAGTCTCCTGACAATGTTCCTGACCTCAGCTCCCTGGATTCACTCATTTCAGCTGTGGAGCTTGTTGAGGCGCTGTCCCTCTTGCCTATAGATAAAACACCTGGACCGGATGGTTTCACTGTTCGTTTTTTCTTACACTTTAAATCCCTTCTAGTCCCTCATTTATTGTCATTGTTGGATTCCTTTTTATATACTGGTGAATCTCGGGGCTCTTTCACGCAGGCCATGCTCTGTCTCATTCCAAAAAAGGACAAAGACCCTACCCTGTGCAAGAATTATAGACCAATCTCCCTTATTAATACCGACTGTAAAATCTATGCTAAGCGTCTTGCTCTCCGTATGAATAAGGTTATACCTGATTTAGTTAACATCTATCAATCTGGGTTTGTTAAGGGTCTCTCCATTACTGATAACTCGCGCACCCTGCTTAATATTATTCACCTAGCATCAAAATCTGATTCCCCTCTTGCAGCTGTTACTCTAGATGCTGAAAAAGCTTTCGATAGGGTTAGCTGGGACTTCGTTTTTTGCTCCCTGAGATGGCATGGTTTTAGCCCCACTATTAATGATCTCATTAAACTGTTATATTCTGCTCCGACCACTTCAATTTGGGTTAATGGCTGTCAGTCTGGTTACTTTCCTCTTCGTCGTGGTACTAAGCAGGGTTGCCCCCTTTCCCCCCTCCTTTTCATCCTTGCCCTGGAACCCTTTCTTGAAACCATTAGATGTTCCACACTGTATACCGGTTTGCATTTTCAAAATGTTGATATTAAATTCACGGCTTATGCCGATGACATCCTTCTCTTCCTTTCCAACCCATCCGTCTCGTTACCAGAATTTTTTTCTTTATGGAGTAGTTATTCTGCTGTTTCTGTTAAATGTGGACAAATCTGAAATTTTACCCCTCAATAAATTCTGTCTTCCCTCTATGTTTTCGGACTCCGGTTTTGAATGGTCCTCTTCCCATATCAAATATCGTGGTGTGTTCTATATTGTAATAATCTCAAGCATCTTGTTAAGATTAATCTTGCTGAAATTTGCAAGAAAACATCAGACCTTATCGATAGTTGGTCTCCCCTTTTCCTTTCCTAGTGGGGCAGATTGGCCATAATTAAAATAACGTTTCTCCCTATTATTAATTTTTATCTCTCTATGCTTCCCATTTCACTTCCTAACACTTTCTTTCGTACCATTAATTCTATTCTTATTAAGTTTTTGTGGAACAACCGCAAATCCAGAATATCACTCGCCAAACTCCAACTTCCTAAAGATTCCGGGGGGGTTAATTTTCCCAACCTTAAAAGATGTCATTCAGCCTTCACTTTGAAACAAATCTGGACTTTCCTTTCAGATTCTACCTCCTCTTCTTGCACTGCTTGGAGTTCTTTAGAACAGGCTCAATATTCTCCCTTTTCCCTTTTATCCGCCATCCTCATTACCTTACCTACAAAACGTTTCTCTTTTTCTACTTTTACTCATTCTAAGACTTTAGCTCTTTCTTCACTACGTGCTCATCCCTCTTTTAACTCTAGCTCTACTAATATTCCTCTTTTGTATAATAAATATTTTAAGATTAATAATCGCACCTTATTTTGGAAGGAGTGGATGGATAAGGGTATCATGACCCCTCAACACTTGAAGAAAGATGATGTTTTTATGCCCTTTTCCACTCTTCAATCTCTTTATCACTTTCCCTCACATTATGCTTCTCGTTATGATGCACTCACTGATGTCCTCACTCGACACTACACACATGCGCCTTCCACTCCCGTTACATCCACTGACCAGTCTCTTCCTCCCCCCATCACTATTGACTTTTCCACTCAATTTAAGGCGGCCACTATTAACAAATTGTTGTCTCATCCCCAGACTGCAAGACTTAAATCCCCCTTAGAACTACAATGGGAAAAAGATTTGAGCTTAGACCTCCCTATACATACTTGGGAATTGCTTTGGTCTAGGATCCACACTACCTCCCGTTCTGCTAGTACAACACAAACCCTATATTATTTTTATAATAGACTCTTTTGGACCCCTTACGACCTTTATCGTTTTCATTTGACGGATTCCCCTAAATGTTGGTCATGTGAGGCAGACTTATTACACATGTTTTTTCATTGTCCCTTGACCAACACCTTTTGGACCACTATTTGGAATAAACTCGACGATATCCTCCAACTTGATGTTCCCTTTCATTTTCATCATATTTTACTGGGTAGTCTTTCCCCTGTTTTTGCTGATCTTAGGGAGGTTGCCCCTTTTATTAACCTCTTTCTGGCAATTTCCTTTCAATGCATTACTGTTAATTGGAAGGATACTACTAAAATTTCTCATCAAGCTTGGTGGAACTTACTATGTCATCATCATAGAATGGACAGAGCTTACGCTAGCTCCACCGCCTTGTTAATCAAGAGAGATTTACTCTGGTTACCCCTCACTACCTTTTTGTCTAGGAAGTTAACCTGATTTATGCTGATTTTACATCCTACTTGTTACATATTTCTTATTGTAATTTTATTATTGATGCTTTTTTCTTTCTTTCTCTTACTTCTCCTCTTTTTCTTTCTTCCTCTTCTCTTCTTTCTTTCTCCTTCTTCTTTTCGTCCTCTGTTAAAAATTCCAAAATCCTCCTGTTACTAAGTATAGTTTATATTTATAGAACATTCCTTTTCTAAGTTTGTTATGCATTCCAAGTTGTTAATTGTTTCCTATTTCCTGCTCATTTCCTTTTTGTACTGATGTTTTACATTGCTTTTATTCCTTCAATAAAGCATTTTAAACTCAAAGAGCAATGTTACCAATGAGACCTCTGCATGCTTTACTCAATTGCAGTCCAATAGCCAGTTACTATGCAATAAGGGCCGGACCATATGAAAAAAGTCAGCCCCTCTCCTCTTAAGACATCTTAGACCCTCGTCAGAATAATAAGTGAAATGTAACTTCTGAAGAAAATGAACCTGTATAAGTTTAAGCAGAGCTCTACTGGACACCTTCTTCATGTGGATGAAAACCCATTCTCATTCCTACTTAGAAAGACATATCTCACAGACTTGTTCCCTAGTGGTTATTATACACATTACCTATTCTGGCCTATCTGCTTGAGTAATGTGGAGACCAAATTATACTAATCAATAGGAGCCAGGATTTCTTTGAGTGTGGAAGAGAAAGTGGATAATTAGTTGGGTGGTTGTGACACCTCATTAAATATTAATGTAACTAATCTGTAATAGGTCAGGCAAGGTTACTTTACTTTAAACCTTAGCTCAGTCCTGTGTAGCTGTGTCTCAAAGCAGTCATTCTTAACTGAAAGGAAAACAAGAGTAAAGCATTTATTAATACCAAAAACGTTAATAGGTCGGAAACACACCAAAATACAAATCCCACTCCAGTTTATGAAAATAGTTTATACTTTCATCATTTAATAGACACCAAAATGACATGAATTTCATGAAGGGAACCGGAGATATGATTTTTGGGAGTATTAAAGCTTTCTAGTGTCAAATATTCCAAAGTGCCAACCACGGGTATCTGGTCACACAGACTGGTTCAAAGTCAAAAGTAAAGTTGGAGCAAGGATTGGCTACAGGGACCAGGTTTGTCTTGATAAAATATGAAACCTTCTGATTTAATTCTTTTTTCTGGAGGAATGTTCTCGTCAGAGGGGTGTGCTGCTGGCTTGATCAAATGGAGGGCTTGATGATGGAGGAATTCTGCTTGGCGTTGGTACTGGTGAAATCCTCCATGTTGGGACTTAAAAACTTTTTGGGAAGTAGACCTGCTTTCAGTGGGGCAAACCAGTAGTGCAATGAAAGTGGTTGGAGGTCTGCTACAATCCCATCATGTCCACTTTTGAAATCTAGAGGGGGAGGGAGAGAGCGCTCTAAAATCATTCAAGGGTCCAGGACCTTTTGGGCACCAACTGGAGAGTCGAACTCAATCTCCCTGATGGATTTTGATCGTTTTGGTACTTTGAAAATTGAAGCTTGTACAGTTGGTGGCCACATCCTCAGGCCATCCTTTCAGGAGGACATCACATCTTTTCTGAGCAAAGGCCATTTTATTGCCTCTCCTGAAAGCAATTCACACCTACCAGCAGACTGCCAGGCAACAGCTGTGGATTAACCGTGACAGGACTACGTGAGGCTTTAGGCAGAAAAGTGCCAACTTTCTAAAAGTGGCATTTTCATTACTAATTTCAAAACCGACTTTAGCATCAGTTTAAATGTTAAATTAATATTAATTTGAGTGCTTGATTCATGTAGATAGCTGTTCACAAACTGCAGTTATACATTAAAAAGTGTTATAATGTAACCCATTGCTTTTTGATGGGAGTGTCAGTCTTGCCACAGGCAAAAACAACTTTGGAGATTTTTCACTATCACCACAATTAAAACTTGACTACATATACCCTACTTATGAAATACCATGCACCCTGCCCTATGGGGCTTAATTTAGGGGTGACCTATAAGTGTTAAAAAGGTAGGTTTAGCTCTGGCAAAAAGTTAATTTTTCCACGTTGAATTTGCAGTTTGCAGGTCTGAAGACATGGTTTTGAATTGTCACTTTAGTGGTGGCAAAATGTGTGCTGGAGTCCATTAGTGACATTCAAGTTACAGGCCCTGGGTACACGAAGTACCATATAGTAATGACTTATGGGTAAATAAATATGCCAATCAGGGATTAACCAATAGCGCACATACTTTAGAAGTCATAGCACGTACACCGGGCACTAGATGTCAGCACTCTAGTGAGTCAGTAAACCAGCAGTAAAGCTAGCAAAATGTAGGGGTAAAAGTGGGAGTGATCCTGCAAAAAGGGCATTTAATCACAGTGAGCTTAGCTCATCTATTCTCATTGGAAAATACTAAGTCAAACTAGCCATTGTAAACCTGGTATTTATCAATAACATCTTTGGTGCTCAGCAGAATAAGTGAGCTTCTATAAAAGAAAGAAACTGTTTATTTTATAGAGGTAACCCATCAACACACAGTCACTGTCAGTCCATCTCATTGCCATTCCGTCATCTTTCAAGTTACTGAAGTTTGGTTATCCCTAAAAAGGACACTCCAAACTGAAAGGAATTTATAAAGCACTCTTTTTTTGGTTCAGATCCGAACCTGTACCATCACATAATTTATATCTGAACCAGGATTTATAGCAGTCACCAGAAGGTATTACAGCTATTACCAAGGTGCCCTCTAACAGTGCTCTCTTTGGGTCCCAGAGCATGTTGTAATTGACATGGATAGTACCACATTTCAGTGATATAAAACACCACACAGATAGATTTACTATAACCATTAAAAATATGAATACAATTTTAAATGTGCAACCAAATCTTTCTTTTGTTTTTAACCTGACTAAAAAACTACTACAAGCCTTAGTTACAAATGTTCATACACATCAGTGCCTTTACACAAGGGTCCCACCTCTAACAGTGCCTGATTGTAGTGGAAAACTCAAACGATGTAATTTTTTTGGGACCCCTGGAGATTTGGAGTGCCAGTGCCAAAATATATTTAAACCACCTGTGAGAGTCTGCCATGCCCCCGGCAACTCCTAGAGCCTAAACAACTTGTTGGAGTTGCCTTTGCTCCTCCTCGGACATAACTAGTTTTTGATATGCAAATTTTCAAAGCACTAGGGCATGCTTTTGCCCGCTGGCAATTTCTTTCAAGTGGTCATGGGCCATGAATGATCTCTTTATCCTCGATAGAGTGCTCCTTTTTTTTAGCTGCCCAGACCAGCGAAGTCAAGCCAGTTTTAGTACAGGGAGCAGTACAGTGCCCAGAACCTGCTCTTCTGTCTAAGCTTTTAGTAATCTTTCTGGTCTTTGGATTTCGATCAGCAGCCCTGGTGGCTCTCAAAGTGGGTTACTCTGCATGCCTGAACATACAATCCCATGTGGCCAGCTTTTTACTTGCAGGATGTCAGTGTGCTGCTTGGCAGAAGCCTGGAGTACCCACCAGAGGACCAGTCTACAGTGATGCAAGGAAGCCCTGTCCTTGTGGTCCAACCTTCACTGTCTCCAGAGGTTTTGAGAAGGCCAGCCAGTACCACTGGCCTTTGATACAAGATTTCAATGATATCCAAGAAAGTGCAAGACAAGAGTGTCCCACTAGTTCAGAAAATGTTTGTCCATGCAGGGTCCTTCCTTTCTCTTCTTCTGCAATTCCTATAACTTCCCAAGATCTTTTCCGTCTGCAGGGATTGAAAAGTCGAGCTGAAGAGATTTATTAACTAAGTGTCTCTGCCCAATTGAGAGATGCCAGATGACTACTCCACCCCTCGCCAACCTTAATGCACAGCACTCTGGGATTTTTTTAGGATGGTCAATTCAAGCTTTGGTTAGTCACAGCTCTTTTATATCCTTTAGCTGTGCTCCATACGAAACACAGCAAAGTGTTTGCTTCCCGTTCCGAAACGTCAAAATGAAGCCCTTTGACAGGTTATCCGGCAGGCACCAGGCCTGGGTGTCATTTAACCTACGTTGATGTAATTCTCTTTATTTCGCACTGCACAAAATTCTCAAAATTAAACATTGAATAATGGCATGGCCGTTCTTAGTAAAATTCAAGTGTGATAGCACAGGAGCAAGGGAGTAATGTGATCAACCAAAATGTGAACAGCTGTTGACCTCAGAAGTCGTGGTTTTCACACTATTTTCTAATGCAAATTGCATCCTTGCTTCAAAAGTTGACACAAGAATGCATTTCATGCCAAAATATTGGCCTGACGATGTCAGTCAGAAAGCATTCCGTCTGACATCGTAATGATGCCTTAAGTGTAGAATATGCAACAGTCAATTTGCATTGGAAATAAAAAAATCTAATTGCACCAGCCTATGACCCTGTAACAGAGGTAGCTAACCACTACACTTTACTTATAGAAAGACCATTTTACTAACAAAAGAAACACAAACTAAGGGACCGATTATGATGACAGTGGGACCGCCACCGACAGCCCATCAGTGGCATTCCCACCACCATCGGAACCATGGTAGGCGGTTGGAAATACCAGCCACCAAGCATTTGAAGGGATCCTTGAGCCTGCCGGTGCGGCGGAGGGGGTTGTATTCCCTACAACGGTGGAGGTGCCTGCCAGGCATGCTGTATGGATTACAATGTCCCTTTCCGCAAGCCTTTTCATGGTGGTCAACTCACCATGAAAAGGCAGGCAGAAAAGGGACTTTGGGGGCACGTAGTGGGCCCCCATCTCCCCGCGCCCTCAGCTGTGGGTTTTGGGGGGCACCTATATTGCTCCCTACATATGCACTACGTGGCAGGCATTGCGATCACCGTGGTGCATCATAATGCCTCTGGTGGGACCACAAACAGCCTGTCAGGCAGTCCTGTTTAGGATAGGATAGTGGGCGGACGAACGTCCACCCGCCATCCTAATCAGCCCTATAAGTCCCCTTATAGGCTTCTCTGAAGACACTTAGGTGAGCAGACTGCACCACTCCAAATACAGACTCCAACCCAAATGCCAAATACCATGGTGGAATATCCACAACCGCACTATGGCTCATGAAGCCAAAACCAACAACAAAGTAAAAGGATAGCACAGTCATTTCCAAGACACACTACAGAGAACCCAACCAACATTCTACAAATTCATAGAAGCCCTACAAAAAGTACAAAGCAGAGAACAATTAAGAATCGAGCAATCAGTAACCTAAATACATCTGAAATAAGTAAACAAACCAGTAAAATGTATGACAGGCTACAATGTAAAGTTAGACACAAAAAAGGAGTACATTACTTAGAATCAATTACAAAATCCTTAGTGTAAAATACCTAACTGCCTACAAACTAGCCAAAGAACCCTAATAAAGGCACACACCACCATAACGTACGTAAGAACATTTATATAAATATGAAACAATCTATTTTTGTAATCAGTCAAAAAACATGCAAAAATATTCATAAGAAGTCTGATAAATAAAAATATTACGTTTGATAATTAATTAAAAATCAGCACTTCAACAGTCCCAAAGCACAATATTATAAATTAAGAAAAAAAGAAAACAACTAAATCCATTACAATTAAATGTAAAATAACACTTTGTAATTACAGCAAATAGACATACATCACACAATATAACATTCCCCACCCAAAAATCAATAAAGAAACTAAACTTGAAGTCCATTTGCTGTTGATCTCTGATCACATCCATGTTGTAAAAATATATTCCAGCAAAAAGGAAAACCTGAAGTCTAAAACAAATTAAAAAAATGCAAAAATGAAAAAACTCAAGGTAAATCCATCGAAGTAACCCTAAGTCAAAAAGAACCCTTAAAAACCTGAAAGCATGAGAAAATAAAGGTCCAGGAAACCTAAAAAAATCAAAGGAAATCAATAACATTAATATTGGTTTACTTGAAACCAAACAAATTTTGTGAAAAAAAAGAACACAGGTCCATGGTATGACGCCCCCATTAAAAAAATGTGGAATAGCCACCCACACAAAACAATATGTTCAAATACAACACAACATCATATTACAGCAGTATTATCATAATGTATAAAATAACATTAGACTACTGCCAAACTCTAAGTAGGCCAATGTTTAACACTACTAAACAACCGAACACAAACAAACACTCAACATAAAAACTAATACTATGATTACTATTAACTAGCTTTACCCACATCCTTTCTACCCCCAAAATCATCTAGAATTTTTTTTAAAAGGCTTACATTATCCAACGATCAGCAGAAGGTAACCATAACTCACTCCCAGCAATTCTGGTGAAAAATGTCAGAAATAGACTACAAAAGTATACTTAGCGGTAAAAAACTGCTGCTGTATGAAAAGAAAAAAATTATATCCCTATAGGAAACGATGGGACTTTAGGTAAAAACTAGAAAAAAAGTTTACAAAATAAGTACAATGTTACAAAATATATAGAAATGTTAAATGTATTTTGAATGTTTAAATAATTATGAAAGTATAAAATAAATAGTATTATAAAAATAACAAATAATATATCTTAGCACTATTTACAATATACTTTAAAAAGTATATCAAACATGTTATAAAACATGTATGTATGACAGATGTGCATGGTTAAAATATGTGCTATATTTACACAAATGTTGAAAAATAACAATATATAAATCAATGTAAACAAAAATATAACATGGTTTATATTTCAAGAAAATATAAGAAATGGTAATAAAACAGTGACCATAAAAACCTTTTTTTCTGTTTAAAAAAAAAAAAATGTTTCAAAATGTAAACATATGAATTAACTCAAATTTAAAAAACAAAATAACAACATAAAAATCAAAAACTATGCCATTTAATTTCCTTTTGAATAAAAGTAAATTCTGATGATGGAAGTGAAAAATGTAAAACAATGTTTTCTATCTAATAGTCACACTGTAATACAACTCGTTAGATTTAACATTCTATATGTTAAAATAGTTATATTTACTACTCCTGCTGCTAATGAATCCATTTAAGGGTTATGGTCCACATTAAAGGCATAATAAATACAACTCAATTCTAATCTAAGCTATTTAGAGAAAAGTGTCAGATACTAAAGGGGTAACATTTACTCTTCCCACTCCAATCTAAGAGCCCCGTTATGAGTTAGAAGAAGTGGGAACAGGGATGCCACTGGCCCACCAGATTAAGAGAATTATCGTGGTCTGGCGGGCAGGCAGTGTGCCAGTCCAGCAGCAGTGCAGTTTAAAGGCTCATATGTGAGCATTAAACTGCATCCCCACAGGACCACCAGTGCACATTACTGCATGGCATGGACAGTCCATGCCATGCAGGAATGGGGTGCATTCACACAGGGGGGCCCAACATGTCCCCCCCTGCAGGGACCCTTGTACAGAGGGCCAAAAGAGGGCCTTAGAGGGCCCCTCTTCTTTCTCACCCCCACCAGTTTCATGGAGTAAGAACCTCCATGAGACTGCTAGCGGTGAGGAAAGTCATAATATGCTTGGCGGTGCCACAGGGCACCACCAAGCATATTGCAGCCGGTGGAGTCGATTGCGATGGCGGTGGAGTCGATTAAGGAAATGGGCCTATAGCAGGCAGGATCATTTCTGTGCCCTTTTTTGAACACGGGTACAACTATGGCCTCTTTCCAGGGTACTGGGATTGAGCCTATTCCCACTCAAATCTATGCCATTTAGAGGAAGGATTTGGACACTAAAGGTGTGACATTTACTAATCTCAATCAAATCCAAGCCATTTACGGGCAGCTGTTGAACATAAAAGTGATCACATTTACTATTCCCTCTCCAATATAACCCATTTAGGGGAGGGTTTTGGACACTAAAGAAGAGACATTTATTAGTCCTAATCCAATGGAATCAATTTAGTGGAAGGTGGTAGACACTAAAGTGATCACATTTACTATTCCCACTTCAATATAAGTCATTTAAGTGAAGGTTTTGGACACTCAAGGGGTGACATTTACTATTCCCACTCCAATCTAAACCATTTAGGGGAAAGTCTTGGGCAATAAATTGTTCACATTACCTCAGTTAGTCAGTTGGTCACTCAAAATTCTTTATTCAGTTTATACGGCCATGAAGGCAAATCTCATTTAAAATCCTAAAATTGATAATAAATTCCATTAGGTAGACCTCAATCCACTCTTAGCAATATCCACATATATATATAGGTCTCAGTTAAAAAAAATACAAAACACAAATACATATAGATTACAGTTAGATGTAGCCTTGCGGCTAGAGCTGTCGACCTTGAAGCTGGGGAACCAGGTTTGAGTCTCGGCAATGATGCTCAACATTGTGTGATTTTGGGCAAAACACTTAGGGGCCTATTAGGATGGCGGGCGGCGATGTAAAACGGGACCCCCCCGCCATAAGGGCGGCGGTCCCGCAGGGGCCATTAGGATGCGCCCGACACACTGGCGGGCGCATCCCGCTTCACCGCCCGCCGCAATGCTAAAAATGCACATTGTGCACTTCAATACACAACGTGACAGGCACCGCATGGTGCCTGCCAAGTTGTACAGTGAAGTGCAGGGGACTACCTACATGTGCACCCCCTGGAGTCCCTGGGGGCCCGCAACGGGCCCCCACAAGACATTCCCGCATGCCTTTGTGTGGCGGCAATGCCGCCACAGAAAAGCATGTCCACGCACACACTCTAATATGCATGCTGTGTCTAACGGACACTGCCACCATATGAAACCCTTTTCTGCCCGGTCAACTCCTTGACCGGGCGGAAAACGCAGTCCCCCCGCCATAGTAATATGGCGGGGAAAATGGGTGGCGGCAGGGAAGGATGTCGGGCGGATCGCCACTGCCCGCATGGCGGTGGCAATCTGCCCGACATCCCAATGGGGCCCTTAAACTCTCCGTGCATACAAAAATGACTGTATCCTCATGTATTGAAACTGGTGCTCATGTAAAGCACTCTGATTCCAGATGTCTCAAGTCTAGTTCACACTATATAAAACTTCTTTCTTTTTAAACAGAAAAAAACTTCATCTAATCAGTGCAAGATATTTAAATACCAAAATTCCATGAAAAGTTTAAATATGTTAACATAGGAGTACCAGTACGGACCTGTTTAAAAATCTATATACCCTCCAGCCAAATTTTCACTTTGCCAATTATAACTTGCAACGGTTCAGGTTTAAAAGCGTCTTTAAAAAATGCCATTCAATATTATCATCACTTCCCTCCAGTATTCCATATACTGATTGCTATAAAATGTGATCATACAATATTCCGTATTCTCACAGCAGTGGCAATACATTTTTATATCATTTCGCATATATTTTCAGTTTTAAGAAGCTGGAGATAGTAAAGTGCCTGCCAACATTTTCTAATGTTCAATACCCTCAATAATGGGATAATAACATCTTTCAGTGGTTTGGAATATAACTGGCAAAAGAAAAAGAAATGCAACATATTCTGAGCTGATTTGCAATCACACGGGCAGAGATCACAAAGTGAGTCAGAATATACTTTGCTGGGCTAAGAGACCAAAGAATGTGCATTTCTAAATCAAGATCTGACATGGTAAAACCTTTTATAATGACTATAATGAAACAAAAGGTATGGTTCTACTCTTTCAGTGATGACAAGAGGTAAGTATTCTTCTTGCCCCACTCCATGTGATTCCTTTGTTCCCTTAAAATAGCTAGAGAGTCCCATTTAAACTGGATTTTTGAGATGGCTGCTATACGTTGCAGAATTAAAAAGCAGTGTGCTCTACCCATTAATTTAAGCTGCTTTCGAACATGGCTAAGACAGGGTATTTTGTGCATGTGATTTATGGCCTAGACAATCCAATATAATTGCTCAGCTAAGTACAGGTGCCTGTTTTGACCAGATGGAACACCAGAACATAATTAAGGCAATTTGGATACAATGTATTATAGACACCAAACCCAATTCCATATGGTATAATGTAATGAGCAAACTAGAGGGAACTGCCAGAAGCCTTCTAAGAAAAATATTTTCTATTGTCCGCCAGGTGGGGCATTACAAACACCCTATACTCCTGCCCCATACATCATGACAGAACAACATCGAGCAAAATAGATGTTAATAAGTGCATCATTAGGTTTGAAGCCCAGTTTCTTAGCAAACCTAAATAGGAACTATAGGGTTTGCTGAAAACACTTTTTTAAAACCTGTAGGGGTAGTCCAAAGAGCCTCTTTGGTCAAATTGAACACCTTGATAAGAGAAAGTAGGTATGATAAGCAGCTTATCGTTATCAACAAAACAGGGCTTTAAAGACGAGCAAGTTTTCCTGACCACTGTAACATGTGACCTAGCTGTATTTGGTTTTAATCCCAAGTCACTCATAAAATCATTAAATCTGTTTTAAAGTATTTGCAGTCCAATGCCAGTTCTGGTCAACAAGACACAATCATCCGCATAAAGCTGGGCAGGAAGGCTTCTCAAACCAACCCTCTGGACTTCAGCACCCCCCTGATTAAGATAAATCTCCAAGTCATTAATACATAAACAGAACAACAAAGGGGGCCAAGACACATCCTTGTCTTAACCTCCCTTCTCAGATTGATAGGTGCAGTAAGTTCTCCCTCTACCCGATATCTAACTCTCCTATTAACATTTTGGTGCATCTGTGCTAAAACATGGACCAGAGTAATATCAATACCCTTAGCCAGCATTTTTTGCCATAGTTTCCCTCTCTCCACCCAGTCAAATGCAGATGTTAAGCCCATAAATTATAAGTAAATCGTTCTTTACCAACGTATACTTGATTATGACCAGGTGGAGATTTAGATACTGCTCAACAGTGCCCCAGCATCTCCTTAAACCATATAGAATGTCTGAGAATTTCCCTTCATCATTTACCCAGGCTTCAATACAGTCAAGTAGAACCCTGTCCATTCATTTACATGAAAAATAAATGAAAGAGATTGGGCTGTAAAATTTAGGGTTTGACCTGTCACCCTTTTCGAAATTAGGTACTATATACTATGGTCACACTGGACCAAGATTTTAATGGGCCCGTCTTTGCGACACAACTTAAAATATTATTAGGCACTGGGAGCCACAGGTCTGAGATCAGCGGCACCCCATCTGGACCAGAGGCTTTGTTCCTGATGGACTGATTTAAAGCTTTTTTAACTTTCTGATCTGTGGGTGATACCAGGTTTAGAACACTCGTGTCTGTACAGTTGACATCTAACTCTACGGGCAAACTAGGAGAGATGTGCGCCCATATAACCCAGAAAATACTTCACACATCTATTCGGAGGGATAATTACATCAATACAATTATTATGACTATCATGAAAATATGAAGAGTTAACAGTCGTCCAGAAGGGGATAGAGTCCTTGCTGACACTGACTTCAAATAGTTTATCCCAAGCCTCCTGTCCAATAGGTGTCTTCCGGCCATAAGAACCTGCATATATTTTTCCAGCATAGGCTTACCAGCTCTTTATCCCTAGATTTCTGTTTCTGGGCCTTAATGAGATTGCAATGGGTATGCGAGCAATCACTATTTAACCACCTATGTGAACTTTTGGCTTTTGGATTTTTATCATCCTGTAATAATTCAGTGATTGTTTGAGTTATATCCTCATAAGCTTCCACCATACTAACAGGATTTATTTCACTCTCTAGACAAGCTAGAATCTGAACTTTATTTTTCATCTTTTGACTTCTCTGATATGATATCAGGATTTACGGAAGTCCATTTCCGCATAAGACCTTATTCTTACGCTAGATTATTGGGTGTAAGTTTGACTTTGGGCAGCATTTTTTGATCTGTCTGGAAAAAGACAAAGATAAAGGAAAGTTATACCTTGCCCTCTACCTGTAAAAATAACCTGATTCTGTACCAGTTCCATAATAAGATCCATTGTCAGATAAAGGGAGAATTTGGATAAAATGGAATTAAAGATGTCCCCACAAGAGTAGTGGGTGAAACTATGTTTTGCTTCAGTATCCTCTCCCATCAAACTACAAACTGAAGTTTTAGATAGCGGACATAGTCTACAATTAAAATCCACTCCCCATAAGACAATTAAGGGGCCATTAAGATACGCCTGTAAATTTCCGACCTTCGGTTGGAACCTTTAGGGCTGCATCGTAATGGGCAAGTTGGTTTCCTTTCCTACCGCCTCATTTTGATGGAGGCAGTCGGAAAGGAAACCGGACGGTCATTCTGGCTGGCTTTCGACAGGCTTGGAGAGTCAGTCTGTCAGTTGGAATGCAGCCTGTAATCTCAAGAGCAGCTCTTTCCGCCTTTAGATTACAATGTATGCTTTCAGACATGGTTTCAATGCGTGTCTGTCTGACGTGGAAACCATGTCGGAAGCATGTTTGGGGGCCCCCAGCAGGGCCCCCTTTGGTGCATGGCCTCCGGTTGGAGGCCCCCGTTGATCCCTGCACCTTGTGGCAAGCACCTTGAGGTGCCTGTCACAGCGTGCCGGGATGAACTGCACCTCTCATTTCACTATGGAAGCATGCATTATGGCCGGTTTATGGCGGTAATGCATGCTCCCAAAGTAAAATATAGGAATGCGACCGAACAGTGTTCAGTCACATCCTAATGGGGCAGTAGGGACCGCTGACCCGGTGTTGGTAAGTACCAGGGCCGAGTCGGTGTCGGGCGGAAGTGATTCCACCCGACATCGTAATGAGCGCCATAGTCTGTGTTAAGATCTGCTATTTTTGCTAAGGGAGTGTTCGAGTTGTGCCGCTATGTCAGTGTCAGATTAAACAAAATTGTTATGATACCAGTTGACAATGCACACACAAGGAGATGATGGACGGAGTGCTGAAACATTTCAGACACTCACCCTCAGTCACAGATCTGGGTTGAATCCATCATCATTCTTTAGCTCACTTCCCCACCCCAGTTCAGACCCAGCCATATGCAAATCAGTCTTGGCCCTGTGCCTCATGGGAACAGTCTAGCCTGAACTGCAAAGCCAGGTCTTCACTGGACCGGAAAAAAGCATCATGGGACTGGTTTTGGGGTATCACCCCTCATCAGCCAGGCTGGCTTGAATCCAGTGGCAAAGTGAGCAAGAGACCGACCCACATCTGAGCATACCCTGCCAACTTAGGGCGAACAAAGCAAACACAAGGAGATGATGGACTGAACGCTGAAACTTTTCAGACACTCACCCCCAGTCACAGATCTGGGTTGAATCCGTCATCGTTCTTTAGCTCACTTCACCACCCCAGTTCAGACCCTGTCTTATGCAAATGAGTCTTGGCCCTGTGCCTCATGGGAACAGTCCAGCCCGAACTGCCAAGCCAGGTCTTCACTGGACCAGAAACAAGCATCCTGGGACCGGTTTTGGGGTAACACCCCTCATCAACCAGGCTAGCTTGAATCCAGTGGCAAAGTGAGCAAAAATTGACAATGACCAATGTGACATTGGGTTCATATATGATGTTAATAAATTGAAAGTGTGGGGAATCCAGATATGTGCTACAAACCTTATCACCTAAAGTCATTGCTACTAAAGTAAGCAAACCACCTTTATGATGACCCCCCAGGGATTTGCCTGCTGGGGTGCGAAATGATACAAATCTATCAATATGCACAATATCACTTGTCCAAGTTTCTTAACAGGCAAACACTGTTATAGCCCTTTATAAGGTCAAGCCAATCTACATTTTTCACCTCATTTAAAAGACCAGACACATTTCAAAATAGACACCCAAAGATAGTTTGCATGTTGTTAAAAACCTGAGCAGAATGGTCCTTAACCCCTCTTGGTCACATTACCTATTTCGAGTCCAATCTACATACATTTTTTGAAAGTGTTGAACACTAAATATAACACATTTTACATTTTAACATTCAAAAAAATATATTGAAAAATCAAAAATCTTTCATATACAAACAATGATTTAATAAATGTAAATAATATATACGCATTTCGCATTACACATATTTAAATTACAAAATACCATAAAAATACAACAAGTAACTAAATATATATCGGAAATATAACCAACATAAAGCAAATATAATGTTAAAAATGATGAATAAAACATTTTTTTGACATACAAATTTAAAAAACTAAGATAACTGTAAATCTATACATTACTCAAACTTATATATCAATTGTATAAATACAAGAAAATAATTAATAAAAAGAAACATCAATAGATCAACACAAAAAATGCATTTTTAACTAATCAACATTTTTTCAAAACATATGAAAAGAATACCTGAAAATATTACATTTAAAAATTACAAATGACATTAAAAAATCATTCTATAACAATAGACCACATTTTACATAAAAATTAATACAAACAAACTTTTGAAATCTTCTTGCCCTTTTTAGCTATAAAACCAACCATTCTGTTCGTATAAACATTAAAAACCAGATAAAAACACAAATTCCTCTCAAAATAATTAATACATGAAGTATAATATCTACAAATTGCAGTAAATAAATTAGAAACAAAAACTTTACCATTTTATTAACATACAACACTAATTAAATACTAGAAAAATCATAATAAAAGAATCATAAAATTAATATTATACAGAAACATGATTTCTAAATTACGTTTTAAATCAATATTAAAAACAACACTTAAAACAATATTCTTACCTAAAATATTTCTGTGCAAAATATTTTTAACATCACAATATTCGTGACACAATATTTTATATTTAATATTTGTCCAAACACCATTCCACCCATCACTTTTTTGTATACCTCGGAGTAACATGCCCAGTTGGGGTTTCTACTGACTGTGCCTTTATACTCAAGCTACACCCAACCGAAGAGGCCAAAATAGGACAAACCTGTTCTTGGGTTTTCTTGTATTCCATTCAGAGAGAACCTGGCCTTACAGTTTTGGCTGGTCGGTTCCCACTGTAGCAAGTTTCATAAAGATTTGCATATGGCTGGTTTTTGTCTGAGGTTGCATTGTGGGCAAAAGAATGATGAACTGGAATAGGCCCAGAATGATTACAAGTGTCTAAGATGGATTCAAACATTTCACCCATCACTTTTTGTGTACCTCGGTACAACTCCCTATGTGGAATGGGTATGCCCAGACATTGGCCCTGTGCTCACTGTCCATAGGACTCGATCTACCCCCCAAGTAAATAGGCCCATAGAGTTTGATATCGGTCTTGGGTTGCTTGTGTTCTCATTCAGTGGGAGCCAGGCCCAGCATTTTGGGTTTAACTGTTCCTATCAGAACAGGATCAAAACTGATTTACATATCGCTGGTTCCTATCTGAGTTGACATGGTGGACAAAAGAATGATGCACTGGAATGCGACCCAAAGGGATTACTTGTGGATGAGATTAATTCAAGTATTCCACCAATCACTTTTTTATGTGTACCTCATGGAAACTCAGGTGGCACCTCAGTGATGAGACCCAAAAAACAGGAAATATAGCTGAGTTGCTAGACGTTCCATTGAAAGAGCATGTGGCGTGGCAGTTTGTCCAGGACTGTCCCTTTTGGAGGCAGAGATAAGGCAGCCTTGCCTACAGCTGGCACCTGTTTGTGACTCTTAAAGAGCACTAGCCATGGCTGGAATGCACTTAAAGTAATTATGAGTTTAAATGATTGATTCAAACTTTCAATTCAGCACTTTTGTCTCATGAAGTTTTCCAAGGTTGCGCTGAATGCAAACACCACTACTGAAGATCTTATATTTAATGAGATTCAAGCACAAACCATCTTAGAACACATCATCTCCTGTGGATGCCACATAACCATAAATAAAAGAAAACTAAACATATACATTTTTGTAAATGTCTATGTTACATATGGCCAATAAAGTAAATACGCTTCATATTGCAAATTCCCCTCTGATTCCATCATACGAAGCCAGCAAATTCACAACCAGCCCCGGGGTGGTGCTCTTAAAAGAAAACTTAAATGAATGCTTGCAATAGATTAAAACAGAAACTGTTGAATAGTGACAGTCTCAAAAACCTGAAACATCTTTTAACAAAAAGCCTAATGGAAACGTTTTAATGGGGGAAGGGGACACTCTAGATGAAATGGGCCAGGCTGTGGAGGACAAGACATAAAGGAGTATCAAATCGAAAGGCTACCTGACAGAACTACGCAAAATAGAAATTAGGTGAAATATATATTGAAAAATTTAAAATCAAGCCAGAAGTGAGATTCCTTTAATTAAATAACTTAACCCGGGTGCTGACAGTGGAAGCATAAAGGACTGATATGATCATTGTTAGTGTGCAAATGCCTTACAAATCACTTAAAACCTCCTGAGAAGTGTTTTTGGTAAGGCGAATTAGCATAATTTAATCAGGACTTGCGTTATTTGGAGATACCTCGTTATTATGTAAACTTTTAGGAATTAATGGTAGACTCTTTTTCATCAATTTGAGATGTCAAATGCAGGTGCAGGCAATCTTTGTTACTTGGGGCTCTAAAGTATAGGTTTGCATCTAAAAGTGTGTAAAGAATTGCAACGAATTTAACTGGAAATGATGGGGCCCGTCGATGAAGACTCAATTCAAATAATTCTTTATTGCTTGATTAACAACAATCATTGCAATTTAAACATTAAAATCCTGTTTAAAAAACAAAATTCCCTATTTCTTCGAATAATGTACACCTGTACAAAAAGAATGTTTCTATGGTTACATGCTGTACTAGAATATTCATACCACATATAAACATTTATTATCACGGTCGCACTGAAGCCATAAAACTAATGACATATTATGGTTACATTCCCAGGAATATACAATAAAAACTATAAAAGTTATGTAACATTGTGCAAATAAGCTAGAAACATGCACAGACGCGGGAGCTGTAAAAATTATGAACCATTTTGCAAATGAGCAATAAAATGTCTCTATACACTTTGAAGCCTGTTGTCTGAAATTACCTGAGGGCCAAAACTTTGAACATTGTATACCATTGTGCAAATGAGCAATGAAAGTGCTTCAGTGTTTTCATATATTCTTTAGAACCTGACTACCATAGTAACTTCAAAACAAGATCATTCAAAGTGTCAGTAACCTAAAAAACAACAACTTTTATTTCTAATCCATTAGAACGACCTCTAGGCAAATGCAAGCAATTTTTCAGCATTTGCAAAAAAAATTAGCATTTGACATAACAGTGGATTCGACTCACCCGATAGACATAAAATAAGGGTCTGATGGGCTCATTTTAAGCAGTTTAGAACGCGCACATACTATGTGAAATAAGATTTTATGTGGCCACCCACGCAGTCTACATTTAGTACTTGTCCATTGTTGAATCTAAGTCTGCGTGCCCTCCTTGGTTGGATTTATTACCAGTCTTAGTTTTAAAAATGTTTCTTTCATTTGAGCCGAGAAATAGGCATTCAGGTAAGGCTGGATTCGCAGAGATTGGTGGGAATTAATCACAAACCATGCATGTTTTTTTGCCACTAAGGCTGTCTTATGGGCATTAAATTAGTTGGTTTTAATTTTATTTTTAGGATTTGTTTAGGAGTGGACATTGCTAAACCTGGGAGCCCTATCTGCAGATCAGAACTCTAGAGACATGTTAAAATGTGTGATCGCCAGGTATCTGTGTAGACAAAACTAGTTATTTTATGGCAACAGGTGTTAGCTAAAGAATCAGGGTCAGATGAAAACAAAGAGTACATACATTTCAGAAATGATCCTTGCGACACCATGAACTGTCTTTGGAGGCAAAACTGTAATATTAATTTCAGCTTGGTCTATTGACCTGGGATCCCAAAGATTGATTTACAGCCCTTAATTAGTAGAAGGTACAACAATTTTGCATTTTTGGCCCCTGCTAATAGGCGAGCCATATGTAATAGGTGACAGTAACTTTGCTTTCATGACTTTAAGGAGATGGTTATACGATTGGCATCTCACTGATTTATGTGAACATTTAAAGGCATGAATTAAAGTTGAAGTTTTTGCCCTTAAGTCTTTTTAATTAATTTTGAAAGAGTCTCTGTTGTCAAAAAAAATACCTAGATATTCATGTGTCTTTACCACTTCTTTTGGCCCACATCCAGCCCTCCATGAATCAGTCTTATTTTCATGATTGAAGTTTTTTTAACATTCAATTATAGGCCATTCACTAAGATATAATCATAGAATATTGGGGTTTGGCCAGCAAAATGGTATTGTCTACGTATTGTAAATAACAAAGATGCACCTCAGCAGTTTTTGGAGGATGGGTGTTTATGGGCTCAAGGTGCTGTAGTAGGTCTGACAAAAATAGATTAAAAAGGCAGGGTACAATGACACAGCCTTGTTTAAGATCATTATAGGTTTTAATTTTTTGGGATAGAGCAAGACCATCACCTAACTTGACCCAAGTGTTTGTATAGAGGAGTATTATAGCATCCAACAAATTTCGTGGAATGGCCCATCCTACCAGTTTTTTACATAGTAGAGCTCGAGGAATTGAATCAACGGCAGCTTTTAAATCTGTAAAACAGATATATAGATTTTGCTTTTTTAACTCAGCCTGTTCTGCTAGTAAAGTGAAGGCCAGCCAATTGGTATTGGTAGATTTGCGCATACGAAAACCTGTTTAGTTAATTGAGATTATACCTTGCAACACTGCCCAGTTTCCCAAATTGATCAATAAAGGGGAGGCAAAGACATTAGCTTCTACATTAGTTAGGGCAATTAGCTGGTAATTGGCTGCTTTCGAAACTGGGCTGCACAATGCTACCCTACCAGGACACAGGAGCAATATTCAATGCCAATACCTCATTAAATGCTGGAGTTAACCCTTCGGCCCACATGTCAGTATAGCACTGAAAATGGCATTAGAAAACCTGTTTGGACCAGGAGCCCCATATGATCGGAGGCGGCGCAGGAGCGTGGCTGTTTCAGTAGTGCTCATAAAATCCGAGTCATTCTCTGAATTATGGCTGCTGACTTGCTCTATGCATACCTCACTAGATTTCAAAGTACTATTTATAGAATCCATGTCATTAGACGGATTAGAGCTGCACACTTTCTCTATATTTGGCTTACTGATTTTTTCACAATTGTAGCACAAGTCTTGCCTATTTACATCTAAATCACACACCATACAAGTTGGTAATAAACCTTACCAATCATGCACCATAATATTAATACTGTCAGCTCTATTGCCTCTCCTTTCAAGTTCATTAATGAACTCCCAAAACGCTTTTAAATTATTTAGTTTAGAGGCATGTAATAATCCATGCCATAGCCTGGTTTGATAACGTGATTTAGTCAACCACAATTCTCGTCTACATAACCTTCTTAGTAACATCATTTTATCCTTAAGAGCATATTAAGATTGCCGTTATCCATGGGAAAAAGCTTCCCGTACAGCTTAATTGAGGGATCGTTTCAATTTGAGATGAATACCACTTACTAGGGGAGGTTAGTGATGGGTTCGTTTTTGTTCCATTTTGTACTGGAAATTTTCCCACCAAGGATGAGGTAATATAATTCCATTTGTCTAGCATTGAACCTACCCCCTCCTGGCTCTGATCACTATCCTTTATTAAGGCTTCATCATACTTCATTATTTCTATTTGTTCATCTGAATGTCATACCAGCCTTTTCAAGTTATAAAAATAATGAACCATATTAAGAAGCTCAATAGATTTGGGGTTACAACTTATTGGCAGTTGTAACGTTAATATCTGTGGGTTATGGTCGCTTTCAAGTCAAGGAGTCACCTTATATTCAACAATTTTTGAGCCCAGTTTATCTGAGATAAAGGTGTAATGGATTATTGAACCATGGTTTGACAGGTGCAGAGTGGCACAACATGCATTTGCAATACCATTACTCATTCTATTGAGGAAAATTATATTTTGCCTTGTTCTATGTCCCTACGTGTTCCCCATCCTATGTTATATGTACATGATCGATATGCATGTATCCCCCTATGATCGATTAAAGACGCAATTACAGTTGTGTCCAACTCTAGTATGTCAGTATCCAGTTCTCGTGAAAGCAACGAGTATTAGGCCTATGTTGCCATGTTTTACAGTGTATACGTTAATTCATTGAATTGTCCCCGTTTCTAGGCCTCAAAAGGGCCCGGACGCCAGATTCAAGCTCCAGTCTCCTGAACCCGCTCCGAGGAGCGATACAGCCCCCACCTGCATCCCTGACCCTTCACTTACTTCCTGCCGCGCGGTGCCCGGCCCGGCCTGGCTCTGCCTGCCTGTCTGCCAAGAGTATGTTATGCTTCTAGTTATCAGTCCAGCCTCCTCGTCTTTGCATTCCTAAGCTACTGAACCGCATCAACAGCTTCAGCTATGATCTAGCCTTTCTGTCTCCATGCAAGAGAATTACTGTATTAATATTCATAGAATATTCCTAGCACACGCAATACATGTAGAATAAATGCATGCACCAGCCTTAGTGTCAAGTAGCCTCTGCCCTGATAGCTTTTAGTTTCTATCAACATGTACTCCAAACACAAGATACCAGATATGCCATAGGTACATGTCGTCTTGACCCTGCAGACTTTAGTCTCCTCTTCTAGTGCAGAAGTCATAGCCCCCAGTTCTCCCTAGTCACACGTCATTGCCCGTTTGCGCGCACCACTAGGTTAAAGGTCCCAGCTGCTCAGGTAGCCCCCTCCGTGTTTCCGCCTATCTTATGACACTTCTGTGATGTCTACATCACATGTCCATGTACACGCCTTCTTGTTACACCCATTTTGTCCTTATCTTTCGCGACTGCTACGAGTTACGCCTACTGCTACGCCTATTGTATGCAATGTAATGTAATGTATTATACTATATATATGCTGCACTGTCGATGAGGCATTGCAGCTGCCATCCATTCTATTTCCGTGCAGGCTATCCCGTTCCTGTCCCTTCCCTTATGCCTGATTAAAGCCTGTTAGACTCAGATACCTCGAATCCTGTCTCTTATTTATTGAGCTATCTGTTTTATTCAATGTATTCAAAAATAGTACCGGTAATTAATTATTTATTTACCACATAATGGCGCCCGAATAGGGACTTGCCCTCTCCCCACGCGCCGGCGAAGCCACGCAGGCCCCCTGACCCTCTGCAGCCGTGACGGAACCATACAGTGCACGTGCAGATATTTCTGCTTCAAGTATCCCTCAGGCCCATGGAGGAGACGGAGACTGCGGTCCAGCATCCAGACGAGGCGGTGAGGAATGCGGCGAGTCCCGACCAGAGCCCAAGCCGAGAGTACAAGGTCCGAGGTATCCGGAGGCCCACCTGTAACTGAAGTCCGAAGTTCGTAGTCCGACGTCGTAGCAGTCCAGTCCAGTCCGAGGCCTTCCGTTCTTGCTGCCCGGTGAGTACCGTTGCTGGGGTAGTATCTAGACAGGGTCAATTAATTTGTCTCTGGTCCGATGGGTTTGGGTACACAGATCCAGTCCGAAGTATTCACTTAGGTGGATACGGGTCCTGACGTGTCTCTTTATGGGACCGGTATGTTCTGTACTGTTTTAGCAGTGCATCCAGTAATTCTAGTAAGTCTGTTCTCGAGAAGTCCGAGTATTATGTTTTAAATGTACCAGGTAATATTCTGTTCGAACTGTTATTAATGTTATTTAATGTGTTTTCAATGTCGTGGTATGAGTGATTTGTTTTGCTATTCATTACTGTGTTTATCGTGTATTGTATTGTGTTTGGATTCAAGTCTAGAATGCCTCTGTTTTCCAAGTTACGTCAGATAGGAACCCGGAAAGGGTTACTCGAAGAATCAGTTCCTGTCCCGCCTAGGGACAGTCCAGGACATTTTATGTATCATAAGCATGGCTTAAGTGCCATATTGTATTTAGATTTATGGGTCGACTATACCAAGGATCTAGAAGAGAAATATAGATGGCCTGTATCAGGTACATGGGATGCCGAGTGCATCATGCGAGTAGAAGAGGCATTATGGAAAAAGAAAGCCCGACAGTCCCAGAAAGATGCCATCGAGTTATAGCGCAAAGAATCTCATAGAAGAACCGAAAAATAAATCAGAAAAACATAATTAAGTAGGGAATCCGCAGAAAAAGCCCAAGAAAGGGAACTTCTAGAAGAAGGTGAACGAGTTAGAGCAGAACAATCAGACAGACAGAGAAATGCTCTTATAAGGGGCATGTATCCTCTTCTTGCCGAGGGCTTGCCGAAGGCAACCCCGGAAGCATCCAGTAATTTTCCGCCATCATTAGTCCCGACTAGGCTACGTCATAAACCGACCGCAGCTGAAATTTTTCTTTCGTCCTATTTGGACGATACAGTTCCAGAATATGCAAATCATATTCCGCCTGTTCAACCTCAGCACCCTGTTAATAATGTAATCCCTGTTCCTCCAGCCACTGGTCCCGGGGACCAAGTTAATGTACCCCCGGCCCAGCCTACAGTAAATGCACCCGTTTTACCAGTCACGTTACCAGCACCCGCACGTCCGGTATTACCTGACGACTCTAGCCCAGGAGGGGCGGCGGGAGGCGCTCCTACCACCCCGCCTCAAACGAAACGAATGACGCTGAGAGAAGCAGCGTTACAACGTACACCGAAAGTCTCTACTTACGCAGCCCTCAAGAAATACCTTACTGATTGCGTATATGATTCAGTACCAGGTGAAGATTACATGATACTGTATTCAGTACGTTTACGACGAGTTACCACCTTTTTGGTTACTCTGCCAGACATGAAGGACCATCTAGATAGAATATATCGTTTTATCCGTACAGGGGAGGATCCAGAAAGTATTCACGAAGCTATGGCACACAGAAAAGTCGAGACTCAACATCTGATTTTACAGTTTTTGATTAACTGTTTAATAAGAGAACAAGACTATCCTGAGAAAGATAAAGATAAGATGAAAGTCCTGACAAAGTGGAGTGATAATATAGCCGAGGGAAAACACAAGACACAGAATTGTATAGACGCTATGTACAGGAAAATCCGTAAGGAAATTCTAGACATACACGAAAAAGAGAAAGCAAGGAAAATAGCCGAGAAAGAGAATGACTCTTCAAGTGAAGAGGTAGACAGCGAGAATCCCGACAGAATAGCGTATGTAGGTAGAACTAGACTTTCCGACAGACATTCACGTCCAGATTACAAGAAAAGTTTTCCTTCTCCAGTGCCAGAACAATGTTCTCTTGAGCAAGTATTCCAAGCTACCGATAAAATTCTGAAATCACGAATAGGTTATAGTGAACTTAATACCATGCATGAACAAGAACTAGCCCGATCAGCAGTCCGATGGACTAGTGATTCTACCACGTTTCCAGATGAAATCGTGGCACAAATGTTCCTGAAACTGCCCCCAGCCGAGCAGCGTCTGGTGGGTATGTATATGATCCAGCACCTCATCACACTGTATGAGGTTCAGCATTCTGATCCAGGTCCTTTACATGATGTATTGAACGAGTTACTCCAGTACAGATGGAAAGGTCTAGGTACCGATTTAATTAATGTCATTCTAGAACAGCGCCACAAATACAGTACGTTCCTGACTCCGCATTTTGTTCCCATTCCACCCCCAGAAAGTAAATCATTCTACATAGATAGACAGAACCCGTTACGAGAAGTACATCCAGTTAGGACAACGGGGGGTGCTCTAGAACGAGTATTTGTTTACACCCCCATCACGAAAATAGAACTCTTAGAAATGAAGAAGTTAATCCCCTGTCATGATAAAGATCCAGCAGGGTTCCACCGTGAACTAAAAGACATGCTTCGTATGGGAGAATACACGTATCCTGATATCATTAAAATGTTAAAGGTCTTGTTGCCTGCGGGCATATATGAAAAACTTAAAGAAAAAGAATGGGAGGTGGGAGAGAATAAGATAGATTGGTCCGCATTAGAAGCCGAAGATAACACACGAGTACCAGGTACCGGTCTTGGGGATAAAGCTAAAGCTTTGCCCGAACTGTTAATACAAGTCTTGCCAAGATTACTAGCCACGAAAAAGGAAGACTGGGATGCCATCTCAGCCTGTAAACAGAAACAAGATGAAGATACTAGTGACTTTTATTCTAGATTCGAGAAATGTTTCATTATTAATAGTGGTCTGAAAACAAGTAGTGAATCGTATCCACATCTTTTTGTTACCAAACTAGTCGAGAATTCAAGTCCACAAGTTAAAAATCGAGTACTGAAAGTCGAGAGTTCTTGGCAAGCTAATACTCCGTCACAGATGCTCCAGATGCTCCAGTACCACCAGAACAGAATCAGGGAAGAGCAGGAACATGAAAGAAGACGTATGAAAGACACGAAAATGAAAGTATTAGTTGCACAGTCTGTTCCACAAGACAGTCAGAAGAGGGGTCCGAATCAAGCCAGTCATCCTACAGCTCCCGTTAAAGGGACATGCAATTATTGTAAACAGCCAGGTCATTTTATAAACGAATGTGCAGTTCTGAAACACAACATAGCTACTGGTAAGACTAAAGAGAGACCGCGTCTGTCTAGACAAGAACAAGTTTCACAGACTTCCCAGCCACCGCAGAACGCACAACAGACAGTTACAGTACCGCAGCCTATAGCTGCAACACAACACGTTACACAACAGATGTACCAGTATGCACAGTCAGAGTATCCAGATTATCAGCCGTATTCATGAAACAGCCTAGAGAGGGAGGTTGGCTTGCCTCTCATCGAGATTCCTGTAGATCAAGAGGGTCCCTATGTACATAGTCAAGTATTAGGGAAAGACAGAAAGTTTCTGATTGATACAGGGGCAAGTAGGACTACCATCAGTCATGACAAGGTTCCAGGGGCTCCGCTCTCAGGCTCAAGAAATGTTTCCCTTGGATTTTCAGGAAAGCCTATTGTTAATGAAATATCGAAACCAGTTACTCTAGAAGTTGGTCCACTGTCCCGAACTACTGATTTGTTACTTACGAAGTCATGTCCAGAAAATTTATTAGGCATTAAGACACTGAAAGAATTAGGTGCCATAATTTGTTGCTCCCCAGAGGGAGTAAGACTGTTCCTGCGAGATTTTAAAGGTCATTATGTATTACGTGATTTTGATCCAAGATTATTGAATGTACCACAGCATTTATGGGCGCAAGGTCCAACTGATGTAGGTTGTATGCACATTACACCCTATCGTGTCACTCTGAAACAAGGTGTTGTATTACCACGAATCAGACAGTACAAATTGCCACCTGAGGCTGTAGCAGCCTTATCCAAAATTATTGACGAACTTATTGTTCAAGGAGTAGTTGTAGAAACTGACTCCAATGTATGTAATTCTCCTATCATTCCGATTCTGAAACGTACTGATCCAAATGCACCTCCAGTTTATCGATTAGTGATTGACCTTCGAGAACTTAATAAATGTATCATACCACAGTACCCAGTAGTCCCAGATATTTCCTCACTCTTGACTGCCATTGATTCTGAAGCCACGTTCTTTACTGTAATTGATCTCAAGAACGCATTCTTTAGTGTCCCCATTCATCCAGACAGCCAGTTTCTTTTCGGATTCTGTTTAAATGGAAGAAGCTATAAATTTACACGAGCTCCTCAAGGATTCACAGAAAGTCCTAGCATTTACAGTCAAGCACTTAAGAGACAACTAGACAATATTCACATGCCAACTGACACTGCCCTACTCCAGTATGTCGATGATCTGTTAATCACAGCCCGTTCTGAACGTGACTGCGAACGTGCGTCACTGACAGTCTTGTATTTCCTGGCCGAGATGGGGCACAAGGTGTCCCCTTCAAAGCTCCAGTTCTGTGTCCCGCAAGTGGTCTATTTGGGACACTTACTGTCCAAGAGGGGTAGGCAGTTGACACCTGACCGTATCCAGTTAATAGCGCATCTTCCACAGCCCAAGACTCAGAAGGAGGTACGAGCTTTTATCGGCCTCACCTCTTACTGTAGACAATGGATTCCTCAGTATGCATTTCTAGCCAAACCACTGATACAGTTAACGACACAGGAGGCAGCCGTATCGACTGTCCTCCCTTGGACCCAGGAACATACACTTGTTTTTAATGAATTAAAGAAAGCTTTATGTAAAGCACCTGTTCTAGCAACACCAAACTACAGTAAGCCTTTTACACTTTTTGTCACTGAACGTGATGGTACTGCATTATCTGTTCTCACACAAGATCAAGCAGGACAATACAAGCCCTGTGCTTATTTTTCTAGCACATTAGATCCAGTAGCCCAGGCTCTGCCTGCGTGCCTCAAGTCAGTTGCAGCCACAGCTCTAGCTATCAGACAAAGTGATTCCATAGTGTTAGGACATTCCCTGACAGTACAAGTTCCACACTCCGTGGAAGTTCTTTTAAACCGAACACAGACTCAGCACTTGACAATTGCACGTTTAACAGGTTATGAACTAACACTGTTTCAGCCACACATAGAAATCAGACGCTGCAACGTTTTAAATCCCGCTACACTGTTACCCTCAGTTAATTCAAATACTGCCACACATGACTGTGTGGAAGTTGTTAACACCATGACAAAGCCAAGACAAGACTTGACAGATATTGCATTACCTGATCCTGACCTGACACTTTATGTGGATGGTTCATGTATGAGAACAAGTACAGGAGAACTAGTAGCCGCGTATGCAGTGACTACTGAAACCGAAGTTATAGAAACACACCGTATTGATACCCGGTCCGCTCAAGCAGCAGAGCTAGTTGCTCTGACCCAAGCCTGTATACGTGCCAAGAACCTGAAAGTTAACATAGACACAGATTCACGGTATGCATTCGGAGTCGTACACGACTTTGGAGTGCTCTGGCAAGAGAGAGGTTTCATGACTTCTCATGGAACCAAGATTCAGCATGGCCTCCTCATTCAAGCTCTGTTAGATGCAATACATTTACCGACAGCTATCGCTATCATGAAGTGCAAGGCACATACGAAAGTTACTGACATCATTTCCCAGGGTAACGACCTGGCAGATCGTACAGCCAAGCTTACAGCTCAGACTCCAGATATTCCAGTTAACACGACACCGACACACATTCCAGATCAGACAACTTGTATGACAGTTAAGGACCCTACACAAGATGTACTAGATATCCAGTCACATGCTACCTCTGATGAAATCAAGAAATGGTCCGAACAAGGAGGGGTCCAGACAGATCAGGGATGGTTGACGAAGGGAAAAGCCATATGGTTTCTCCCCGACTCAATGGTTCAAGTCATTATTAATACCGCACATAGTCCAGTACACCTAGGAGAAAAGGCCATGTTAGACAGTATCCAGAACATTTGGTTCAACAAGTATTTACGAGCAGCAGCCAAGCAGAAAGTGCGTACCTGCATGATCTGTTGTCAGTTCAACCCAGGTAAAAGTGTCCCGGTGGAACAAGGTGGATTCCATCCTCCTGACCACCCTTTTGAAGTCCTCCAGATGGATTATATTCAGATGGAGCGATGTCGAGGTTTCAAGTATGTACTCGGAGTTGTATGTGCTTTGTCCAGATGGACAGAAGCATATCCAGTTCCAGATCACACTGCCGCGACCACTGCCAGGCAGTTGGTTCGTGAGTTTTTCCCCCGCTATGGATTACCTAGGGTCGTGTATTCAGACAACGGCCAGCCATTCTCCTCTGAACTCATGAAACAAGTATCCCTTCTGTTAGGGTACCAGTGGAAGTTCCACTGTGTACGGCACCCCGAAGCAGATGGTCTAGTTGAGAGACATAATCAGACATTGAAAATCCGCATTGCAAAAGTATGCGCAGAGAAAGGTGTAGATTGGTTGGTAGCACTGCCAGTTGCCCTTTTTTATATGAGAATGGTTGCACACTCCAGATCAGGTCTGTCCCCGTACGAGGTCGTATTCGGCCGTCCTCCAAATATGTGGGGTACACCTATGCCCCGAAAGATTACAGACGTTTCCAGTAATATGCTGACAGATTACCTAGCTTCCTTGATGTCTGCCCTACACTCTTGTCGTTCACAGGTCGCCGCTGCTTTTCCAGACAACACCGAAGTGAAACCGCACGAAGTCATACCAGGCGACTTCGTCCTCGTGAGAAATTTTGATCGTTCAAGTCCGCTGGAGCCCCGCTGGAAGGAGCCCAAGTTGGTGTTATTAACAACAAGGACCGCCGTCAAGCTCGAGGGACGCAAGGGCTGGGTACATACCAGCCACATCAAGAAATTCCATGGATTACGACCAAAGACATTTATCAAAGACTGCCCCGTTCTCAAAGACTGCCCAGACACAGACTCTAAACTTCCCCTGTTAGAGAAAACTCCGCAGCAGGAGTATAAAGCCAAGTTGAGGTCTAGCAAGTCAGACAGTTTAATTGTTTAAGTCCCTCTCGGGTGAAGCGGTTAGACAGGTTCCTGACATGTACGAGATAGACCCACATAGTGAGAGAGTTAGTCAAAACTCTAAGAGAATACGCTATCAAAAGAATATTTGCAGTAGATGCATCGTTACTCTGTTATTTTTTATGTTTCTGAGTCTTATGGTTACCTGCATAAGTTATGCTTTTCATTTATGTTTTCCTATTTCACATGTACATATGTTTCCTAATGTTACAGTAGAGCACACATTTAGTGACCTGCCTCCTCACGAGTTATTCTACCGTCTTGCTATGCGTAATAACACATTTATCACCGAAGGGAGTTCTGCCACTTTTTCCTTATCCGTTTTCACACAATGGTTCGTGTGGAGCATGGTCCACGTTAACGTCATCCCTAACTGATATGTCCCTTTTGAATCGAACATGTTTCCCAGACAAGCAAGGTCTTTTCCATAGAACAGGATTAGATCTAGAAAATGAAGTATATGATTTAGGTAATTATTCCTCGAATTTCATGGTCCATGGTCCTGAATGTCCAGTCCGATACTACTCCAGATTTGCCCGCTATTTCAGTACTACCAGTTAAAGGCGAATTATGTGTCAGAAAGAATGGTTCCGCACATGTAGGACATAGTGATTGTACTACTGTGGTCGAGTATAGTGACAGTGGGAAATCTATTTTCAAAGCCTCACGTCATTCTTATTTTGTTTGTGGTCAGACCGCATATGTACGTCTGCCCCTCGATTGGGATGGAACATGTTATATTGCCCTTCCTACTGCCACCAGTTTTTCTAGCCCCATCTGATTATCACAGAAACACACATCTAGTACACGTTAGACATAGAAGGGAGACTGAGTCCCCAATTGTCGATCAAACTGAAACTACTTTAGAACAATATCAAGACTTCAATAAAGGTTTCTTTTTCTTCATAGGTCCTGTCCAGAATAGTAAGTTAATACGTAGGTTAACCAGAACCCTTGAAGCAGTAGTGAATGAGACTACTTCCGCTCTAGGTAATTTAACTGAAGAGCAATCTGCTATGAGATTTGTCGTGCTCCAAAATCGTCTCGTCCTTGACGTCATACTGGCCGATAGAGGAGGAGCTTGTAGAGTCATCGGATCTAGTTGCTGCATTTTCATTCCTAATAACGCACCGTCTGTATATTCAGCTATAACCAGACTTCATAAAATTGCCCATCAGTTACACCAAGATCCAGGCACCTGGACATGGTCCGGTTGGCTCTGGAGTATCATATCTGCCTGGGGATGGAAAGTATTGTCATTTATAGGTATAGCAGTAATGATCATATTCAGTTGCTGCCTCTGTTTACAATGTGGCCCTGCGATTTGCGGCTTGTGTGCTACCTCTTGTATTCCTAGTCCTAAGTCCCGTTCCAAGACAATTCGAGACGAGCAAATGATGCTATATGAACAGATAGATGGTATCATGAATATTGATGTTTCCTGATGGAAACGTAGGGTCAAGGAGGGAATGAGGAAAATTATATTTTGCCTTGTTCTATGTCCCTACGTGTTCCCCATCCTATGTTATATGTACATGATCGATATGCATGTATCCCCCTATGATCGATTAAAGACGCAATTACAGTTGTGTCCAACTCTAGTATGTCAGTATCCAGTTCTCGTGAAAGCAACGAGTATTAGGCCTATGTTGCCATGTTTTACAGTGTATACGTTAATTCATTGAATTGTCCCCGTTTCTAGGCCTCAAAAGGGCCCGGACGCCAGATTCAAGCTCCAGTCTCCTGAACCCGCTCCGAGGAGCGATACAGCCCCCACCTGCATCCCTGACCCTTCACTTACTTCTTGCCGCGCGGTGCCCGGCCCGGCCTGGCTCTGCCTGCCTGTCTGCCAAGAGTATGTTATGCTTCTAGTTATCAGTCCAGCCTCCTCGTCTTTGCATTCCTAAGCTACTGAACCGCATCAACAGCTTCAGCTATGATCTAGCCTTTCTGTCTCCATGCAAGAGAATTACTGTATTAATATTCATAGAATATTCCTAGCACACGCAATACATGTAGAATAAATGCATGCACCAGCCTTAGTGTCAAGTAGCCTCTGCCCTGATAGCTTTTAGTTTCTATCAACATGTACTCCAAACACAAGATACCAGATATGCCATAGGTACATGTCGTCTTGACCCTGCAGACTTTAGTCTCCTCTTCTAGTGCAGAAGTCATAGCCCCCAGTTCTCCCTAGTCACACGTCATTGCCCGTTTGCGCGCACCACTAGGTTAAAGGTCCCAGCTGCTCAGGTAGCCCCCTCCGTGTTTCCGCCTATCTTATGACACTTCTGTGACGTCTACATCACATGTCCATGTACACGCCTTCTTGTTACACCCATTTTGTCCTTATCTTTCGCGACTGCTACGAGTTACGCCTACTGCTACGCCTATTGTATGCAATGTAATGTAATGTATTATACTATATATATGCTGCACTGTCGATGAGGCATTGCAGCTGCCATCCATTCTATTTCCGTGCAGGCTATCCCGTTCCTGTCCCTTCCCTTATGCCTGATTAAAGCCTGTTAGACTCAGATACCTCGAATCCTGTCTCTTATTTATTGAGCTATCTGTTTTATTCAATGTATTCAAAAATAGTACCGGTAATTAATTATTTATTTACCACACTATCCAAAGGGTTAAAAGTGACCAGATGTAAGTTAAAGTCGATAGAGATGGATGCCGAATTGCTAATGAGCTTATGATATCCTGTAAGATATACAGCTGGGTCATCTTATTTTTCCTCTCACTTAAATACATATTAAATATTATCATCATATAGCAGTTGTACTGTAATAGAACACATTGCAGGCATTCCAGTTGCAAATCAATTGCTTCTACTGTTAGATTTAATTTAGAGGCAATATAACATGAGAGTCCGCCCTTTGCTAGGCCTAGTTTATTAGTGCGTATGGCAGGGAGAAAAAATTCATTGAACCCAAGCAATGGAGTTACTTGTTCTTTCCATGTTTCTTAGAACATTACATTTTCAAAAGTATTTAAAACTGAGAGAGTATCAAGGTCAGCCAGCAAATGGGCCAGCACATGCTCATCCCAAGAACATATTCTCAGTTTTATATATTTTCCTCTTGCAGCAGGCAAAATTCAGTCCTCATCTCCTAAAGGCACATTTGGAAGGGTTGCTGGAAGCCATGTCCAATCACCAAATGGGGTTTTATTTTTTGTTAACAATTCACAGTTACACACTCCTTTTAATGTATTGGTAATTATCCAGCCTGTATTGCAAAGTGATTTACTCAATTGGCCAGTCACACTTCTGAGTAATGGAATTGGCTTTTTACTATCAACCTGGTTTCTTTTTTTTTCCACTCTTGGGACTAGTGGCTCTAAAACAGAAGGATATTTTGAAGGGGTACATTTCTTAACCGCGAGGCCTCATTCCATAAAATAAAAGCTTGAATCTAAGATTGTATTTGCTATTTCATTGGTAGTCCAAGTTGTTAGCCAGAAATGCTGCTCTGTCAAATAGCAATCCTGTGAGGTACACAGGAAAGGTACTACATGAGCTTGCCCAGTTCCAAGCGAGCTGCTGCACACTTAACCTGAATAAAGACTATGAGCATGAAAAGCAAAAAAGTGTGTGTGGTTTCTCGCTCCCACCTCAACAGATGGTTAAGGCGCTCCAATGTACCAGAAACAACCATGAGGCAAAGCTTTTAGAATCCGCATATCAGATAAAAGCCAGCTGTGGCCTCATTAATGTCAGATCCATCGCTAAACACAAGTATGAAATAGTAGACATTATATCATCACATGAGTTAGATGTTTTCTTCCTCACGGAAAGGTGGGCCGCTGGAGCCTCAAACCCAGACTTTGTGATAGAGACCCCTCAGGGTCTTCTATCATTTAGGGTAGACAAGCCCATTAAGAGGGGAGGAGGAGTGGCTGTAATATACACGGAAAAGTTCGAAGCTACTTTTTCATAAGCTCCCACCCCTTTACTTCGCTTTAGAAGCATATGCAAAAAAAGCTTTTAGGGCATACTGCTCTATCATCCCCCAGGCACCAGAAGTACTTTTACTTTTCTCATGGAGCCCATCATCTCCACTAATGAGTTTACTATCCTGGTCGATTTGAATGTGTACCTAGAAGATAGGGGGGACAAAGATACAAGCTCTCTCCTAGAGACTCTAGGGACACTAGGTCTATCTCAGGTGGTGCACAAGCCTACACACGAGGCAGGACACACACGTAACGGCATTTTCACATCAGTATTGGGCCAAACAGTAAAAGACGTTCACCTTCTCACGTGGTCAGACCACTCTTTAATCACATTCGACTACTCTATGCCTAAAACCCGGAAAGGAGGCGTAGGTAAATCCCACTCATTAACATAAAAGGCCTGGAACAAGGTTGATAAAGCCATGCTTCACTCCCAATTGAATAGGACTCGACCACTTTTAAACGTGTCCCCAGATCTAGCAGTTAGCAAATATATGGATTGGCTAAATGAGGCAATTGGGCCCCCTTACCCACCGGTAAAATTTCAGGGAACCATAACCTACCATCGGCCCCCTGGTTTACTGAGGCTCTACGAGAGGAAAAACAAAAATGTCACAGACTCAAAAGACGCTGGAGAACAAAATATGATATAACAGACAAAGGCATCTATAAATCTGCATTAATTCAATACAAAGCTCTGCTGATCGCAGAAAAAATGGCCTGCTTTACTAGGCAGATTGAAAAAGCCAAGAACTCATCCAAAGAATTATTTGGGGTAGTAGAGAAGCTCTCCTCTCCACCTGAGAAGAAATGCACCAAGAACAACTACAGCCTTTGTGAGGTCATTGCAGAGTCCTTTAGAAATAAAGTTAAAGACATCTATGACTCCTTGACTCCTTTGAAGCCACCCCCACTCGTGTTCCTACTGTAATACTCCCATTCTCAGATCTCAGTGGCAAGATCTTTCTCAGCTTCTCACAGGTCAATACTGAACTAGTGGAAAAACACGTGAAATAAATTAAATCTGGATCTCCATTAGATCCTTGTCCTCCCGCATTCCTGAAAGATATAGGGAAGGAGGTGTGCCCTTCACTCACAGAAATCTTTAATAATATGTTCACATCTGGCACCTTTCTAGCTCTGTGGAAGAATGCATTCAATATTGCCACTGACTAAAAAAACTAATCCGGATGAATCTAACCATAACAACTATCGTCCGATATCTAGGCTACCTCTCCCTGCCAAGATAGTGAAGAAAATGATGAACAAATAGTTAACTCAGTTCATACAAGAAAATGACTTACTCAATCCCTGACAATTCGTTTTTTGACCTGAACACAGTACAGAAACAGCACTAATCAAGGCCACCCAAGAGATTAGGAATGTGATGGATAGAGGGGGTGCTTCTACCCTCATCCTCCTCGATCTCTCTGCGGCTTTGGACACTGTGGATCATAACCTACTGCAACTGTGGCTGGAAACATTAGGGATTAAGGGTATGGCACTGGCCCTGCTATCCTCCTTTCTGAGGGAAAGGACAACACCTTATGTCCTTCCATATGGAGTCCCACCGGGGCCGACACTCAGCCCAACACTTTGTAACGTTTATGTATCAGAACTCGCCCCTCTGATCCAAGTCTCCGGCTATAGTCTTACCTCATACACCGACAACCCCCAGATTGTGGTTGCAGCATATAAAGATCAAGCCTCCCCATCATCGCAGTTTCAAAACTGTATGATAGAAATAAACAGGTGGATGGTAAAGCACTGTCTTAAGCTTAACTCAGAGAAAACCGAAGTTGTGATCTTTAGGCATCTGCAACCCAGATGTGATGACCTTTGGTGGCCGGTGGAAATGGGGTAACTGCCAAAACCAGTTCAGAAGGCAAAAAACCTGGGGGTGCTGATTGATAAAAAGCTTACCTTATCTCAGCAGACCAATGCCATTATGTTCAACTCCCATTTTCTGATCAAGAAATTTCGGAAGATTTGACCTTTTGTTCCCGTCGACCCCAAAAGGACGATAGTGACCGCACTCGTGCAGTCTGTTAGACTACTGAAATGGACTCTACCTGAATATGCATAAACAATATCATAAAAAGCTTCAGATGATTCAAAACGGAGCTGCAAGACTACTACTAAATAACTCTAAACACGAGTCTGTAGCTAAGGAAATTCGAAGACTTCTCTGGCTTCCGGTGGTGCATCGTGTTATTTTCAAGGTGCTATGCCTTGCTTACAAGGCCCTGAACAACACTGGACCAATGTTTCTCAAAAATCTCTTTTGCTGGTACCACCCAGTCATACAGCTACTTTCTACAGGTGCCAGACTTTTGAAGGTTCCAATGATCCGAACCTCATGCTGGGGAGGCCGAAGCATCTCGTACGGTCCAGCAAAACTATGGAATACGCTTGCACGTCAAATCAGAAATGCCTGCTCACTTACCTCCTTCAGAAATGGTGTCAAAACATGGCTTATTCAGAATTAGTGCTTTTGCCCTTGGCTTACCACAGTCTTAGCACCAAGACACCTCCGGGTATTTGTGCGCTCAATAACTTTTATTAACATTAACATTATAGTGGACTCACAGAAGAATTCAAATGTGTTTGTTTAAACTGTATGGAAAGGAGATCAGTAGATTTAATAAATGATAGATCAGGAATGGTTGAAATAAGTTTTAGGATTGAGCTCCGATTCAGACTAACATGAACGCACCTAGATTTTTAAGGGGTGAAAAAATAATCTCGCAATATTAAAAGAGTGGTGTTGAAGTACTGGGTTTTCGGAACCCAGTGGTGCCAGGGGTACACCCTAAGACTTCGAGTCCTTCCTGTTTCAGACTACAGAAACACAGAGTCTTCTAGGTGAAGTCAAAGATACAGTTTATTGGCTGCAGCCAGAAACAGGTATCCTAGAAGTACAACACGGTGTATATTCTCAGGAGACTGCTGAATCTTACAAAGCCAGCCTTCTCTTTTTATACAAAATATTATGCTTCAGGCAAACATTCCTTATTTTACAGTTGACCATTCACATATTTTCACTACAAAAGAAAAAGCAGATTCATGATGACAAGCTTATTTTCGGTTTGTCCAGCCCACAATAAATTACCCGGCAAGGCCCAACATTTTTCATCAGATATCGACGGACCCCTAATAAAATTGGGCACCTCCTCCTCGTAAAGCAGGTCATAAACTAAGTAACAGAGACAGGTGTGTGTAAGATTAGGCGTGGTTCGTGTGTGATGAAAGGTTTATGGCATGTTGTGCCTTGATACTATCTCGATCGGCCACTGGGAGAGGAACTGACCGAACAGGTTTGGCCTTGGGCAGTGGAGTCAGCTTGCCCAGGTCGTGCAGGAGTCAGCAAAGGTGTACGTGTCCTTCAGACTCGTTTTTGGCCTTAGTCACCGGCCTATGTGAGGGCAACTCTAAAATGGCTGTCATGTACAAAATGGAACCCGAGTGTTCAGGACGGAATCCCTGATTTAATGGTGATCTCGCCACTCAAATGTGACGAAAATAAATGCACACCTTACTTTAGTCATTTTCGGTCTGATGTTACCAAAATCGTCCTGATTCGACGATTTTTATAACATAGGTTCCGAATTTTCAGTACCACAGCCCTCCTTTTGCCCTTACATAGGCAATAACCTATACTCACGCTAATCTGAGTCCAGGTCTATATTCATAAAATCATTGAGATGTTGCTGTAGCATCATCCTATTACTTAGCTCGTCCCTCGATACAGGTTTCCTTACACACGATGTAGCACAGAGGCCACATATAGCAGGAGCACACTGTACGCACAGACAGAACAGGAAAAGAATGGCTAAGATCATCCCAATGACCATCAGAATCTTCCATCCCCAGGCGGATAACAGTTCCCAGAACCATCCCATCAACGACCAATCTCCTTTGTCCACATGAATAGATTCGGAAATCTTATGCAGTTTGGAAATGGCCTGGTACACTGTTGGAGCGTTATCTGGAATGAAAACACAGCAACTCGATTGGATCATTCTACATACCCCACCTCGGTCTGCAAGGATGACGTCTAACGCGACCCTGTTCTGAAGGGTCATAAGACGATCCGACTGGAGCTCAGCAGTCAAGTTACTAAGGGCACCGGCAGTTTCAACTACGGTGGATTCAACCACCCTCGTCAATTGCCTTATGTTCCTGCTGTTAACCATGGGTCCCCAAAACGGCAGAAAACCCTTCACGAAGTCTCCAAATTCTTGTCCTGCAGTGTCTTCTTTACTGAAGACACCTCTAACTATCCTTGTCTTGTGGTAATCTGCCGCAGCTGTGTAGGTGGGAGGCAACAGGAACCAAACAAAACATGTGCCCGAAAAGTCAGGGGGCAACCATGTATAGGCTCTATCATGGCAGACGAAATAGGTACCTTTAGCTGCTAAGAACGAAGGGGAAGTCTGGGACGCAAAAACATATGTCTCAGTGCAGATGCTCTTCCCTAACTGAGCTCTGGGATTCTTGCCAGTACCTTGCAGACATAGGTGACCCTGATGGGGTACAATCCAAATCGGGGAGGATCTCATAACTCGCTGTTTTTCACTCAGAGTAACTCCATATCCGGTCACGTTCCATCCAATGTATGCTAGTGTCTCATCTCTCGGGATAGTCTCATAGGAAGTATCTTCCCTAATCATATCTACTATACCCTTCACTAGAGCACTATTCTTAGGATTATCTTTCACAGAAAGTAGGGGGTAGACTTCATGTGCGTAGATGAACATTGTTCTGTATGCCCACACAGAACCATTATGGCTGAACGGCAGGACCAGATAAGGGATACCTTTATCTGTTGTGTGAGGCATAAGACCACACACCCAACAGTTAGTCGTGTTCATTACTAATTGGTGTTGGTGCAAAAGCTGAACGAAGGAGTTATTAATAAACTCTAATCTCCTGACGGACTCATGTTCAGGGAAAGGGTGGAAAGAATGCGAGGAAACAGTAGGAGGAGGTATGGGCTGTGTAGTGGGTGCAAATGTCACTCGAAAAGAGAATAAAACATATCCTATTAAAAACATCATTACACTGAACAACATAAAAATGCATAATATCACAAAACTTTTCTTGGTCATCATTCTACATATTTTAGCTTTGAAGTTCAGTTCCTTGGCAGATCTCTCCATCTCGAAAAACTCCATCCTCTCTAATTGCTGCTCGCGATGGTAGGGTGTTCTATGCTGAGGAATGCTTCTGTCAGTCCAGGGCAACTCCCTTAGACCAACCAGAATCGTCGACCTAACGTCTTCGGCTGCACCCCAAAGACTTCGGCAACCGCGACCCTACAGCTGAACCCGGATGGTGGTTCGAAAAACAAAAATAGAAAAGTTTCTCAGATGAGAGAGCTGCACTTTCAAAAAAATTGCAAAGAAAAGGAATTTTTTTTATTAGTCCATAGTTCTCGGCCTCAGGTTATAGCGTCTTTTTCCAGGTAATGTCTGGTCCTGGAACAGGAGTTCAGGCTCTGTAGTGTCCAATCGGATTGACGGTGGCACAGCTTCCTGCAAAAGATTGTCACTTTCTCGTTCAGAAATTGTTCCTTTCACACGTGCATCGCTGAAAGGCAGAAAACGAGGCACAGTTTCAGTCTCTGAGTCAGCGACACCCTCCTGGACCCACCGGTCGTACGGCAGAGGCAAAGGGACCCTCTTGCAATGCACGCCGTGGGTCCAGTTTTTCTTTCCTTCCACTCGAACGGCTGATCTTGTTGAGAGAAGGACTAGGTGGGGGCCGGTCCAGCGGGGCTGGTCATTCTTTGTCCGCTGAAAATTCTTGACCAGCACCCAGGATCGATAGGATGTCCTGGAGCTTCAGAGACCTGAGGCGGAGTATCGTGAACCTATTGGTGTAAAACACGCAATTTAGCCGTCAATTCATACAAGTAGTCAAGCAGTACAGGGTGTTCGATCTCACTGAATTTTGTCGGCCTTGGCACTCCCCATATGTTGGCCGGACAGCCGAACACGATTTCATAAGGACTAAGTCCCACTCGCGAATGCACAGTCATTCTTGTTGATAGGAGTGCTAAAGGCACAGCGTCAGGCCATTTAAGACCAGAGCTCGCTTGAATTTTGGCCAATTTTAGTTTTAGTGTGCCATTGTAGCATTCTACTAGTCCAGCTGATTGGGGGTGATTTGCAGCGTAGAATTTTTGTTGGATACCTAGCCCTTCACATACTTTCTTCATCACTCGACCCACAAATTCACTCCCATTGTTACTCCAGACCATTCTCGGCATTCCAAACCTAGGGAAAAATTCTTTGACAAGGGCTTTAGCTGTGGCTAAGGCAGTGTTGTCTTTCAGGGCATATGCTTCTACCCATGTAGAAAAGGCACAAACAACAACGAGTACGTATTTTAAATTGTTGCACCTTTCCATGTGGATGAAATCTAGCTGCAAAGCCTCGAACGGATATGTTGGAGGCGCAAAATGACCAGCTGGAGTTGGGGTTCCCCTACCAGGATTGTATTTCAGACACACCATGCAATTCTTGACCACATTCTCCGCACACTTAGGAATTCCAGCATTTTGCCATACCGGGGCCAACAACTTACAAATCCCTTTCACACTGATATGAGCCATTCCATGAGCCATTGTAACCACTGCAAGCACATACGCATCGGGTAACAACCATCTCTGATGCTCTGACAATTCAACCCAACAACCATTTGCATCCATTTTACTCTTACTCTCTCTCCACACCCTCAACTCTTTCTCTGTAGCTTCAGCTTGAATAGACTTCACACTCTCTATCGTGTCTTCACACATTCCAACGTCACCAACCCATCTTGCAGGGCCTGCAACATACATTCGACTCATCACATCCCTTGCTGTTTCTTTTGCGACTTCATCAGCAAATGCATTTCCACGACCAACATCATCAGTAACCTTTTTGTGCGCACTGCATTTCACAATCGCAACTTGCAACGGCAAAGTAAGTGACTTGAGAAGCTCATACACCAACTGACCATGCTGTATCTTAGCTCCATGTGAAGTCAGAAACCCACGTTCTTTCCACAATCGTCCAAAACTGTGAGCCACACCAAACGCATACTGGCTGTCTGTATATATGGTCACTTTCATTCCTTTCGACAACACACACGCTCTCGTAAGTGCAATCAACTCTGCTGCTTGAGCTGAATTATGTGGGATACATGCAGCTTCAACATTCATATGCAAGGTCGTGACAGCATATGCTGCAGTCGTATCACCATTCGGAAGCTTGAAGCATGAACCATCCACCCATAAGGTACCATCACACTTCGCAAGAGGAGTGTCCTGAAGATCTATTCTCCCTTTCGTTTCTTCTTCTGTTCTGAGAAAACAATCATGCTGTTCAGAAGCATCTGTCTCTGCTACAATTGGCAACAACGTAGCTGGATTCAACGTGTTGCATCTCTTTATGTGTACATGACTCGCTAAAAGTGTCAACTCACAACCTGACAATCGAGCACTGATTAAGTGCTGTGTCTTGGTCCTGTTTAACAACGTGTCCACTGCATGTGGAACCATCACAATCAATGTATTATTCATCACTAACCCAGCAGACTGCCGGATAGAAACAGCTGCTGCCGCTGTGGCTCTCAAGCAACTCGGCAACGCTTTAGCTACCGGGTCCAAAGTCGACGAAAAGTACGCGCATGGACGCTGCTTGTCTCCAAACAACTGTGTCAACACTGACAATGCCCAACCTTCTTTCTCATGAACATACAATGTAAAGGGCTTACTGTAGTCGGGGGTACCCAACACAGGAGCCGAACATAATGCATTGCGCAATTCGGAAAAACTTTTCTGACACTCTTCAGACCACGGAAGAGGATTCGGTGTATCTTTACAGGTTAATGCCACCAAAGGTTTGGCCAACAAAGAAAAATTCGGTATCCATTGTCTGCAATATGATGTAATGCCCAAGAAAGCACGCACGTCTCTCTGTGTCCTTGGCACACTCAATTTCGCTATTGCCTGAATTCTTTCTGGGGTCAGTTTCCTTCCCTCCTTCGACAAGAGATGACCTAAGTAGGTCACTTCTTGTCGACAATATTGCAATTTGGAAAGAGACACCTTGTGATGTAAATCAGACAAATGACGTAGCAATGGCAACGTGGCTTCTTTACAAATCACCTCAGTATCTGCAGCGACGAGCAAATCATCAACATACTGAATAAGGGTAGCGCCATCAGGTAAAACAATCGTATCAAGCTGTGTTTTTAAAGCCTGACTATATATCGATGGGCTTTCACAGTAGCCCTGGGGAGTGCGTTTGAAGCGGAAGCTTCGGCCTCCTAAACTGAAGCCGAAAATATCCCTACTCTCCTCGGCAATCGGGATGCTGAAGAAAGCATTCTTCAAATCAATCACCGAGAACCAAGTGGCTGAAGCTGGAATCATAGTCAATAGGGCAGTTATATCAGGGACAACTGGAAATTGTGGTACAACTATTTTATTCACCTCTCTAAGATCAATCACGAACCTGTAAACAGGTGGCTGAGAAGGATCAGTACGCTTCAGAACAGGCAGAACAGGACTGTTGCAAACGTTGCCTCTTGTCTCTTCAATCACATCTTTTTCAATCAAATCGTAAATGATCGCTAGCAACGCTTTTTCACCTTCACTAGAAATCTTGTATTGGGGAATGCGTGGCATTTTAACATTGGCTTTCGAGGTCACAACATAAGGCGGTATTTCCAAAAGACCCACATCATTAGGACCAGTAGCCCAAAGAATATCCGGAAGAGACGACAATTCTGTCGGAAGTTTATCCTTCGATAAATACATTGGAGAGACCACTTTCTTACCCAGTGTAAGTTGTACTCCCAAAGGAGAACAATACAAAGTTGCATACAATCTTTTCAACAGATCCAATCCTAACAAGTTTTCACCACCACCTGTCGTCAGGATAAGGGGTGCTTCGAATTCACAAGGTCCAACAGAAAGGGACATAGGACTAGAAATCGGGTTCCTAACCGGGGCGCCGGAAAAACCTACTGAAACATTCATTTCGCCAGACAAAGGTGCGCCAGGGAGTTTAGAGTGCATTATAGAACTCTTTGTAGCACCAGTATCCAACAGAAAAGGCTCTGACACACCTGATGTAATCACCTCAACGTAAGGTCCACTCTGATCTACTGGAACTGAAACAACTCCCTCTCTTTGTCTATGGCTGTCCTAGCAATCATTACCTTCCATATTCTCATCTTCTGCATAGTAGTCATCAGCATAGTACTGAGTCGTCCTACCAGACGCGTTATTCTGCTGATCAAAACTATTCATTGAATTTTGAGGCGGAAAGGAACGCACGTTCTGGGGGAAATTTCCACGTCCTCTACCTCTAGGAGCTTGTTGAACACCTCGACCTTTTGCACCGGAGGCACCATTCATACGCTGTAACAAAATAGGACAACTATACTTGAAATTACCCTCTTCCTTACAATATGAACACTGATTGGGACCTACAGGAACACGCTGTTGAGGATACTCGAACCTTTTCGAGTTCCTCTGAAATTGTTGAGGTTGCTGATAGTTACTCTGACCACCACGAGGCGGATCCGCCTGCTGTAAAAGAACCTTGGTTTTTAACTCTTTAGTTTTCTTGTCTGCTCTATCCTTCTCACCTTTATCTCGATTTTCATAATACTGTGCAGTAGCCAATATCTGTGCTGAAGAGGAAACGGCCCAAGAACTTTCTGAATCCTTTAATTTCTTACATAACTCGGGTAACAAATTATGCACAAACTTGTCAACGAACAACCGTTGACCACCTTCTGTACTCATATCTTGACCACTGTGGTCGATAAACGTTTCTTCAAACCTGGTGAAGAAATCAGACACTGTTTCATCTTTCTTCTGCTTACACGCAGACAATTTGTCCCAATTCACACGCATCGCAGGCATTAAAGTCTTCATGTAAGTAACTATTTTACCAGGGAGTTCTGCTACTAAAGGCTCAGGTTTAGCACCACCAACCTGTCTGTGGTCTGCAGCACCAATACTAGCCCATGTGTCGCCTAATTCTTGTGCATGATCTGTATGACGAACTAAACCCCATAAAGGCTGTGGAACCACATTTCCAAACAACATGTCTATATCAGCCAAATTCATAATGCATGAGCCTGCAGTCTGTGATAATTCCTTGTAATACCCTGCAGGATTTTTACGGGGGTCAGGTAAAGTCTGTTTAAGGGCCAATACTTCAGCTCGTTTCCATGGAACATGTACCCAAACACGCTGAAAGTGAGGCTGAACAGGTGGACTAGCTGCTAGATCCCCTTCTTTCCATGCTGGGGGAACCTCTCTGATTGGATATTGTTTCACTTTCCTTTTAACAGAAAGATCAGGCTCAAACAACTGTTGGGAAATAGCTTCGCTACTAAACGATAACAATGTCGCAACTGCTTTCTTAACATCGGAACCCACAATCGTGCCCTTTGCAAACTCGAACCGTACACGACATAACTCAGGCGGATTGGGCTCCAAATCATTTTCCTCTAAATCCTCACAAAGAAAGGTACACATTTTCTCAAAAACGTATCTCTGCTTTGGTGCTTCCCACTGATGGAAGACATCCATAACAGACTCTAGCTCATATCTTGTCGGGTCGGTAACCCATTTATGTGCCAAATAATTCAATGTTTCCTGCTCTTTAGAGTCAGGTAGTTGACTACGCAACTGTTTACGCGTTGAAACAGGGGTTACACTTGTGGCCCCAAAGAGAGGATATAGAAGACTAGCAACAATGTCAGTCATTCTCTGTCGAACGGAAGGAGAAGTCGACGAGAGAACGGGAGGAAAAACAGGGTGAGGCAAGGCAGGCGTAGATGCAGAAGCAGATGCAGTATCAGGAGGAATACCAGAAAAGGTAGTTGATGTAGTAGGCAAGATCGTAGGAAGTACAGATAGAGCAGGTAGCAAAGTCGGCGGCCCTTGAGGAGGCTGCGCCAGGGGAATAGGAGCCAGCTGAAGAGGAGCTGGCGGCTGTGGAAGAACCTGAGGCACAACAATCGGAGGTTGCACAACTAAAGGTTGTGGAGGTGCTGTAGCACTCTGCGCATAGGGGGGTGGCGAACTCAATAAGTGTGACATTAGGGGGTCTTTTTCAAGTTCTTTTGCTGCATCTTGCTGAAGAGGCGGCAAAACTGGATAACATTTATCAATCGCCATTTTACGTTGCCTGTGCAACTGCTCACTTGCCTGTTCTTCTTCGTTATCTTTATACTGCGTAGCAGCTTGCATTATCGAGATACCCCTTTCTCTCTTATTTCTCTTTGCTAATTTAATTTCTTTCTGTTTGGCTTCTTTACGCCATAGGCGGAAAGAGTCAAACATCGCTGGCCGGGCTTTCTTCTTAAAAAGTTTAACCTCTAGATTATCTAAGATTTCCGTGTCAAAGCTACCATATTGGGGCCATTTTAAAACACCATCTTTTCTGGTGTATCGGATCCATACTTCATTATATGTGATGGGGCCTACGCCATGTTTCACATAAAGTTCATGGGTTGGAGTTCCAATTGGAGGAACCGGACACGAGTCCTCCAATCGGGAATCCCTATTACAACCAAGACAAAACAAACTTCCAAGTCTGCTAAGACCAGGCATCTTCGCTCACTAGTCTACTTCAAACTTCAAAGGATTATCGAATACGATTGTCTCGTGAATACACGAGTCCCTCGGCTTTGGTACTTGCAAGTTCCAAATCAAAGATCCCAAGGGGATACCAAAAACTAAGAACCAAACTAAGGACTGGGAGACGGTCCACTTATACTTAACTGAGGTATCGATGACGTCACCAGAAGACTCGTCTATCGTTTCGCTCTACCAATCATCAAGGGTCCAAAACAAGGCGATAGTCAGGGCAGCAGTCCTTCGTAGCCGTCGGGAAGCGGGGAACCTCGCAGCAAAGACTTTCGGACCACGTCGACATGCAGGGGTCGATGAAAGTGGCGGACTTCCTCCAGAATTTTCACTCGAAGCTCCTCACGAACCTCTGGCTTGGACCGGTCCCGCTGATATCGCCCCACGTTGGGCGCCAACTGAAGTACTGGGTTTTTCGGAACCCAGTGGTGCCAGGGGTACACCCTAAGACTTCGAGTCCTTCCTGTTTCAGACTACAGAAACACAGAGTCTTCTAGGTGAAGTCAAAGATCAAGTTTATTGGCTGCAGCCAGTAACAGGTATCCTAGAAGTACAACACGGTGTATATTCTCAGGAGACTGCTCAATCTTACAAAGCCAGCCTTCTCTTTTTATACAAAATATTATGCTTCAGGCAAACATTCCTTATTTTACAGTTGACCATTCACATATTTTCACTACAAAGAAAAAGCAGATTCATGATGACAAGCTTATTTTCGGTTTGTCCAGCCCACAATAAATTACCCGGCAAGGCCCAACATTTTTCATCAGATATCGACGGACCCCTAATAAAATCGGGCACCTCCTCCTCGTAAAGCAGGTCATAAAGTAAGTAACAGAGACAGGTGTGTGTAAGATTAGGCGTGGTTCGTGTGTGATGAAAGGTTTATGGCATGTTGTGCCTTGATACTATCTCGATCGGCCACGGGGAGAGGAACTGACCGAACAGGTTTGGCCTTGGGCAGTGGAGTCAGCTTGCCCAGGTCGTGCAGGAGTCAGCAAAGGTGTACGTGTCCTTCAGACTCGTTTTTGGCCTTAGTCACCGGCCTATGTGAGGGCAACTCTAAAATGGCTGTCATGTACAAAATGGAACCCGAGGGTTCAGGACGGAATCCCTGATTTAATGGTGATCTCGCCACTCAAATGTGACGAAAATACATGCACACCTTACTTTCATCATTTTCGGTCTGATGTTACCAAAATCGTCATGATTCGACGATTTTTATAACATAGGTTCAGAATTTTCAGTACCACAGTGTTCCGACATGACCCTGGAAGGTATTTTTAGGTCTGGTTTGCTATCATTGACTAGAGAGTTGATTTGATGTCCTCCAGAAGTTGGTGATCTTTGGGTGACACTGGACCTATTTCCATCAGGAAGACAGGCCCCATGCATGGTCTGAATTGCCCGAAATTGCGACAAGGACATAGCCTCATTATTTACTATTGATACAGTCTGTTTGTAAATGACAGTCTATTTCTCTAATAATGTTTCCATGACTCTGCTTGCTCTCTCGCAGATTCTGAGTACCGCTGTCATTTTGTTTAAAGACAGTCCCATTGTTGATACACAAAAGTATTGATTGCATACTCTTTTTTACTGCCACTTGGACAGTTCTGTACCTGTATCTTTGATTGGGAATTCAAACCATTTTACTGATAGGAGTTAAACGGGGTTTCTGCATTCTTGTGGGAATGATCCTTCCTTCGTATTTTCTGACTGGCCGATTTGAAGACAGAATAGCAGTCCCTGGGTTTGGCCAGTAAGTCTATAATTTTTTTAGCATTGTTCCAGGCCTTCTGCAGCCTATTCTTGGCCCTTTTTGTTACCGTGGGATCCCCACTAATGCTATCACCTAAGCCTGTGGAATTTGAAACTTGATTCCTCTCTATATTAACATTTCTGAAGTAATTACACTGAGGCAGGTACGTGAGGACACTTCTTGTTTATTGGCCGTTTGCCTCCACAGCTCCCAGGAACTGACAGGTTCCTGACATTCAAACAAATACATTCTATTGTATTGACAATGACATCACAGATGCCACTTAAGAGATAGAAGAGATTACTACAACATCTCCTCTCTTCCTAATAACAACATAACTAAGTGCAAAAGAAAGAAAACACAGACCAAGATGAAGACAAGAGGAACAGATAAACTAGCGAAAACTTGAAAGAAAGAAACTCCGTGAAAATACAGAATAAAAGATATAAATGAAGATAAAATGATACCAACAATTTGAACTAAAATTCATTGGACAAAAATACAGTTTACAAATCCATGCGATTAGGCGGAAGACTAATCCTACCACTCCTACGTGGTGGAACATATTTCATAGACAACTCAGCAAAATCAGAACTCACTTTCTGAGTCGGTTTGAACGGTGTTGTTAAAGTATCTGCCACATCTCCAGGCTCAAGGTCTTGTTGCAAGACTACCCTCCTAGGAATCTTGTAAATCCTAGATAAGTTCCACCAATTCTTCCCATTGACCCGTACAGCAACTCGTAAAACAGCATCAACCTTAACAGGAGGACCAAACTTTGAACGGTCTTTAGGGACATTAAGAGGGGACTTAATTCTCACTCAATCTCCCACAGAAACATTAGATTCAAAATTCTTACAATTGAGAAGAACATATTGATCAATTGATCCACCCTTGTCACGAGATTCTCCACACTTGGTCAGGGAACCCCATTTCTTCATCCAAGCAGGGAACATGTGAAAAGAAGCTTCTCTACCTCTCAGAAGTTTAAAGGGACTGGAACATGTGATTGAGCTGGAAGTTGTGCGATGTGCCAAGAGCATACTGTGAACAGCTTCTTTAATATCAGACCTAGAAGAGACTGCCCACTGAACACATACAACTAGACTACGGTTGGTGTGTTCAATGAAACCATTTGCTTGTGGATGATGGAGTGCCACATGCTTATGAACAATACCAGACTGGCTCAAAAAATCAGACATTTATTTTGAGATAAATTGTACTCCATTGTCAGAGACAATTTCTTTGGGGAAACCCTCTCTTGCAAACAAACTCTGAAGAAACTTGATGACCTCTTGTGAGTTGAGATCAGTCATGAATTGCACCTCCTACCATTTACTGAAATAATCAGCCACAACTAAAGCAAATTTACACTTCTTAGGTAGAATGTTAAATGGTCCGACAAAATCAATGGCTAGCTTCAACCAAGGACCATTGGGAACATTGACCTCTTGTATAGGAGAAGAAACAATTTTAATAACTTTGTCGCTTGAACAACATGTCACACAACCTTCCACAAAATCAGTAATTTGTCAGTCCATGGAAGGCCACCAATAGACAGCTCGGATCCTTTTTTTCGTATTAGTCTGACCAAGATGGCCCTCATGGCCATAATCAATAATGCGACTTCTCAAAGACTCAGGAGGATCACATTTTTCCCCCGCATGATAATTTCTCCACCCTCCAAAGTGAGTTCATCTACGATTTTTGCAAAAGGATGAAAATAACCATCAAGATGTTTTTCCTTGGGCCACCCAGAGACAATGAACTCTTTAACCTTGAGTATAGAATCCGACTCAATCCCACAAAACCACTCCTGTTCTGAAAAACAACTCAAACAGCACACATCAACAGCAGCAATAAAACACTCCTCATTAGCACCATCACGTTCTTGTACAGGCAAAGGTATAGGAAACCTTGAGAGGAAATCAGCTCTGGTTTTTTCCCCCAGAAATATGCGCAACCTCAAAATTATATTGTAACAACTTTGAACTTAGCCTAGCAATCCTAGGAGTACAATCCGTTACAATTTTACCCTCAAGAATAGGAATGAGTCGTATATGGTCAGTCAGAAGACTAAAGTTGTACCTCACAAGAAACATTTAAATCTCTACACCGCCCAACAACACGCCAACAGCTCACGCTGAATAGCAAAATAGTTCTTTCTTTCGTTCTTTTTGGACGTAAAGCTTGTAAGGCAAATCCAACAGTAAATTATTTTCCTTGTTTAGTTTGATAAATCATGCCACCTAGACCATATGTACTGGCATCAACAGACACAGTTCACTGATAACGAGGAAGTTTATTGGAGACTTCTTGTTTATTGGCCGTTTGCCTCCACAGCTCCCAGGAACTGACAGGTTCCTGACATTCAAACAAGTACATTCTATTGTCATGACAATGACATCACAGATGCCACTAAAGAGATAGAAAAAATTACTACAATTTCCTAGGACTTTTATCTGTTGTAGTGTCTAGGCCCAAATCTGTTGCTGGCTTCCTAGCTTCCCCAACTAAAACCCTAGTTATAGGAATGGAAACATCTTGCTGATCATGTTGGGGCGTTGTACGCACACTAATTACCCCTAACTCTAAACCAATAAGGGGAGTTAAAGGTAATTCTGCATTTAGCTGCGCAGACAGTTTCTTAACTTCTTCAATAAGAGACCTTACTATAATTGGGAGTTCAGACACATTATCCAAAATATGTGAACACATACATTTGATTAGTTGGTTATTAACATCAGACAGGGCTCTTACCACCAAGTTGGTTAGGTTGTGTAACTTTGTATCTATCCCAACCACATACTGCTAGGGTTTTTAATAGATCCGCAAAACACACAAGGTGATGGACGGAATGTTGCACATTGGCAAAACATTTACCCCCAGTCACAGATCTGGGTTTAATCCATTGTTATTTTGCTCACCACGCCACCCTAGTTCAGACATGGCCATATGCAAATCAGTCTTGACCCTGTGCCTCATGGGAACAGTCCAGCCCGATCTGCCAAGCCATGACTTCCCTGGACCGGAAGACATATGGCCATGCCTGTACTGGGGTGGCGTGGTGAGCAAAATACCAATGGATTAAACCCAGTTCCGTGACTGGGGTGAATGCTGTGCCAATATGCAACATTCCGTCCACCACCTTGTGTGCTTATAATAGATCCACCTATATATCCAGCTTGTTAGAATTAACATTTCAAGCTGTTGGTATTACATCCATAGTACCCAACACATTTTGCCATACTCCATTATTTACTGAACTTTCGTGTTTGGGGGGACACTCAATGGGAACATCATATTTATCTACAAATGAAAGATTTGCAGAATTCAAAGAGTTGTCTACTTCATCAGTCTTTTTAAGCCCCTGTTCAGAGCTTCTAAGTTTAAACATTTGTTGGTTTAAAGCTGGTTGTTGGATTAAAGCTGGTTGTGAATCAGGAAATTGTTCACAATCACGAATTACGGGACTAAATTGATTTGTACCAGTTTTTTCCGTTAGTAACTGGTTTAAAGACTCTCCTAGAGTCTCGCAGACTCTCACATTCTTAGATATAGGAGATTTGAAAAAGCTATAATTTGATTGCATATTGTCCACACAAATGACAGAGACATCACATTCACCTGGATCCCTGTAATGGTCAGTTACAACCTGAGCTTTACCTTCCACCTGAAAAGGGCGGATCTTTTGAGCTGGCAGCATAATTTGAACTGCTGATTGGTTTAATTGACAAACTTCAGAAACTGGCTCAAGATGAACTTGGGATGTAACCACTATTACCTGGGAATGCCCTCATTCAGATAGACGATCTTTTACAGCAGTAGCTTTTAAACATGAGATAGTAGTAGTATCAGCAGGCTGTTACACACAACCTCTTGTCATATCTCCTTGAAGTAACTCACCATCACATACAGCCTGAACTATTGGTGAGCATAAGGTTACTAGGGCAGATGTGGATGAAGACTTCCCACCCTCACGTTAAACTTTATCTCATTGTTAAAAATTGTCTATAACATATGATTGGTAGAGCTGTGCCAATATTGGCCAGTGTTTCCTCAAGTTTCATCTTGTTACCAAGTGAATTATCCTTTTAAGCTTGGGTTGGTTTTTGTAGCAGTCTTCTACCTTTTTTGAGGCTGTGACTGTAGCTGTAACTGTAGCTGAAACGACCCTCTTGGGTGACCTGACCTCATGGTACAAGGATTGCAAAAAACTAGCTGGCCCCCTTTTCTTAGCTCGCTTTAGTAATGCACCAAGGATCTAGGGCACAGCTTTCCAAACTTTTCATGTTGGTGACACACCTTTTTGCGAAAAAAATGTCAGGGACACGGTAACGCGAGCGAGTGCAGCGAGCGAGCCCAAACCACCTAAGGGGGTTGGTTTGCATGGTTAAATTGATGCACCGGCGGCACACGGGACATGACCGTGCCAAGGTTGTATGCACAAAATCTGCATGCATTTTATCACCGGCCTAAGGATTACATTGCTGCTTCAGCCTGCCTTAAATCGAACCGGTGGCCTACAGCCCACTGAGCCATCTGTCCAGTACTGGTACTCTTTTGTAACATGCACACGTCCCTTTTCGATTGTAACATACTGTTTGCTACCTCTTACATTTTGTTTGCTCTCGATACTTGCGCAAGTTCCACCATTGCCTCATGTAACGTTTGTTCTTGTGTTTGAGTGTCCTCCATTTATTGCAGTATTATACCTCTACTTGTAATTTGTATGCTTTTTTAACCTGCACACATATCACTTTTTCCTCCTGTAATGTATCGTTTGCTACCTCTTGTATTTTGTTTGCTCACAATTGTCACCATTGCCTCATGTAACTTAACGTTTGCTTTTGTAATTTGTTCACTTGTCATTTTCTCCTCATGTATCATTACTGTTCCTATTGTGAAGCGCTCTGACGCCTTCGGGTAAAGTCCGCGCTATATAAAAACGCATAAAATAAATAAACAAGTCTCTCCTGGAACATTTGTAAACCGGAGTTAGGGCCAGAGCTGACAACGTCTGTACTGGGGAACTAGGCGCCGATCTCCAAATTTTTGATTGGTCTTAAGGTCTGTCCAAGGTCGATAAAATAGGAATCAGTGAGTGTGGAAGTGGAGGGGTGCAAGAAAGCAATTCAGATGCGTGGCGACTGTAAAAGCCTTCCCATACGTTCTTTTGTTAAGTCCTGAATAGTGCCTCCTACCGCCACCCATTAGATTATACAGCCCCCTCTTAGCGCCCACTGTGAAAGATCTTTGGATAAGCAAATGACTCAGCAGACACACCCCTGCTCTGATTTACAAAGCAGCTCATGCTGGGTCCTGGTGACGAGCTCCATTGCCTCCCCTTTGGAAGTTGCCGCAAGTGGCCTGCAGCACCGGAGATTAGTCACGGATCAGCGAGACGCGCCCCAACGCACGCCTCGAGGGGGCCTGACTGGGGGACCTGACTGGCGCGAGACACCTATGTACGGGGCGCAACACAGTAACATGTCGCGCCACACAGTTTGGAAAGCTGTGATCTAGGGGATAAGATGGTTCAGCTGATGGTACTAATGATCACAGTGGTTACAGGGCCTTACGTAAGGTCACAGGGTGGTATACTGCTAGCCCTTTCTATGCCATTGTCAGGCCTGGACCAAATACTTTCAGGAGCAACAAGAGAACAACAGGAAAAGCACTTCTTACCACAGCTATACCCCTGCTATGGTCCTGCTATGAGTATAAATAAAGCTAAAAAGAAGTAAAAAGGGGTAGTAAGGGCATACAGGAAAAAGATTTAAAATACTGCTGCCCGGCCGCTGGGCGCGGTCTGCAGCAGCAAAACTACCTCAGTAAGAAATGTAAATAGGTCAAGAGTCACTGCAGTTGATACTGAGACCAAAGACAAGTTCCAAAATGCAAATAGCAAAAGCTCAACAGGACCTGAGCCAGGATTAGTTTGATAATAGACCTGTACTCCGACGCTTTTTTTCCCTTTACTTTTTTTTCTGCTCCTTTCCCCAGCCCCATTCATTCTGGTCCACTTCTGGTACTGCCGAAGGTACAATGAATAGACAGAGACAGAGGGGGTTGAGTGAGCTGGGGTAGCTGGCAGATGACCAAAGCTCCAAGGCCCCCAGGATCCAGTCCCCCCAAAATCCCCCCCCCGATGCAGGTATCGACAAGTAGAGGACTAGCAAGAGAAAACAGTTGTGATGGTCAGATGTAAGACCTGGACCCAGTCTAGCACTGAAGAATAATTTGGGCTTGGGAGCAGCAAAACCATATGGCAGAACAGGCTCCCAAGGGCAGAACAGGGCAAGGCGGGGCAGGGCCTACACAGGGAGAGCGAGCCACCCCAACCTACAGCTGGCCGCTCCCGCTCAACATGGGGGTTTCCAGGGTGCTAAGCCTTACCTCCTGCTGCCTGCTCCCTGCTGCACACCACACCTCATCTGCACCCACGCCTCTTCCTCTGCTCTCTGCCTAGGCGGTTCGGGCGGCGGTGGAGGCAGAGCACTGCAATGCTGGTGAAAGCTCTGGTTGGGTCTGGTAGTTCTTGTAGGTGCTAAAATCCAATATGCTCCACAAGTGAGGAAAGAATGGTTAGAGTGGCGGCAGCGCCAGCGGGGCGGACCTGGTGGTGTCCTTTGTCCTTTGGCTGACGTAGAACGTAGATCCCACAACTTAGGATCCCAATGATCTATTCTGTTACTAATAACCAATTATTCCGTCTTGGTTAGATCAGTTTCAAAAACATTGTAGCCATTCAAGAGCAAACAAAAGTAAGAATTTTATGTATGTTGGTATTATTACTGGAGTTAATCAGTTTTCCATTTCTTTACGCCAATTTGAAAGGAATCTGATTGTCATCAGCATATATATGAAATTATGCATTCATATTTTGTAGTGCATAAGCAAGGAGCATTGTTTGTGTAAAACAGTAAAAGCGGAAGTACTGACCTCTGCAAGACCCTACCCATGAACAGGGGTTGCTGATGGTACTGAGTGTAATTAACTAGAGTTGTTTAATAGCTATCTGACTAAAAAAATCAATCCTGATGATCGCATTTTGATTAGGCAAAAAGTGCGACTTTCACAGGAAGAGAAGAGTAGGCAATTGCATCGAACCCTGCGAATGGATGTAATAAAAATATTATCAGATGATTTACATTTGGCCTGTTCTAAAATTGGCTTCAAATAGGTTATTCACTATGAATTAAATAGGATTTATCCAGCGCACAGCTACTCATAGAAGTGTCCCGGCACTTAGCTTATTTGTTTTGAACAAAAAGTCATGTTTTAATCTTTTTCTGAAAATGGTGATTGATTTCACTGAACGGATATCTTGAGAGAGCTTATTCCATGCTGACTACCCTAGATAGGAAAAAGCATGAACTCCTGCTCTGGCGCAGCATATCTTAGGTATCCTTGCCAGTAGCCTGTTAGTGGAGATTCCTAGTGGGCAGATAGAAACTGATTCTGGAGACCAAATAGCCAGGCCCAGTGTGATGAAGAGCTTCAGACCAGAGCTTTAAACAGAATCTGCGTCCCCAGCGAGAGCCAGTAAAGAGAGTGAAGGTAAGAGGACACATGCGTTCTCAATGGCAAGTTGAGGAGTAAACGGACTGCAGCATTCTGAACCACTTGGAATCCACCAACCTGGTAGTCCGGCAAGCCCAAATACAGGGCATTCCCATAGTCCAACCTAGAAGTGATTAGTGCCTGAATAACTGGTTTCTTGGCTGATTTCTTGGTGACCTTATCAAAGGCCACTGACAAGCCTAACATTGGAGCCGATTCCAATGTCGGACAGACCTGAGTCCGTCAGACATCGGTCAGCAGCTGTAACTGACCGACCTGCTGTTGTCGGTTATGGCCCTGGTAGTACGATGCGACCGAACAGGGTTCGGACGCACTCATATACCTCACAATGCAAGCATGCATTCCGAGCGGAATGCATGCCTGCATTGTGTAGAGCAGGGGTGCAGTTCATCCCTTCACCCTGTGGCCGGCATGCCAAGGTGCCGGCCACCGGGTGCAGGGATCAACAGAGGGGCATCATAGGTGCCATGGTGGCCTCGCATCCATGGGGGCCCTGCTGGGGGCCCCCCAGAGACAGTTTCCGACTGCCTTTTTGTGCCTCCCTCGGTCGTAAAGAGGCGACCAGGGGAGTACTAAAGGATTTCCGGACGGCAGACAGGCTCTCCGAGCCTGTCGTAGGCCATATGGAAATCCGAGTTGGATTCCATTCTGACTGAGCCAATCGGAATGGCCCGGTTGGAAAGGAATCCGGCCGGCACTAACCGATGCGGTCAGAAGGGCTCCGAATCGGCCCTATTATCTGCATTGCTTTCTTAAAAAATTTAAGTTGGCTGAATTATTATTCGTCTAATGAATGGGCTATATAAGTGAGTAAGGAGATAGTGTGACAATTTCCAGTTATTTCCAACAAAAATGTTTTTTATATAAAGGTCAGACAATAAGGGATTTCCAATTGTCTGGTACTGTACTCTTGAGAAAAGAATGGTTACAAAGCATGTCAGGTCAGTGAATAGCTGAAGAGGCAAAAGCTTCATTATTTCATCTGGAGATATATGTGTGGGAGAGCCTGGCTGGCCTGGGCATGTTAATGATTTCAATTTCTGTTACTTGCCTGAAGAAAGAGTTTCCAACGTTTGTGCAGGGTATGGCTTTAGTATTGTTTTAAACATTTTGATTGACACAAATATTGTGTTAAAAATATTGTGACGTAAGTAATATTGTGTAACAAAATATTGCAGGATTTTTTTTTTATTTTTAAGGTGCCTTATGCAGTTTTTTGATACAGTGGTATATAATATTGTTTTTGATTATTTTATTAATAGACATCCCCACAAAGATTCTGGACAGGATTTTTATATAATAGAATTAATGATAGCAGTATTCTACACAATAGCCAATGTGGCTTTCAAGCAGGAATCGGCAAAATAGAGCAGAGCCTTAATTACATTTCTAAAAATTGGGAAGTACACAGTGGCCAGGCGGGTACCATTGTTCCTCGCTTTTATGGATCTTACTATGGCATTTGACTGTGTCAACAGATCAAAGTTTTGGAAATGCCTATTAGACTTGGGGTAAACAGAAATATTGTCCAAATGTTAGTAGCCCTGCATACCAACACAAATGCTAGGGTGAGGTTCGAGCAGGGGGCTGAAGTCACAGTTCTAGACTTAGCGGGCAGTAAGGCAAGGCTGTGTGCCTGTTCCCCTGCTATTCATCCTTTACATCAACAACTTCAGTATATACCTAGCTGTTTGCAGAATGTATCGAAAGTCATAGATGGCATACAAAGTGCACTCACCCCATCACCATTTTCTCCCCTCCTCTCAAAGATACACCTGAGTCCTGTTTTATTTTTCGCAGTGTGTCCAGTTTTATTAAAATATAGTTCCAGGCCAATTACTCCTATTTTATTTATTGTAAAAACTCTTTAAAACTTGTTTATCAACATCACAGTATTCAAATACTCACACGTATATACATAGACATAGTCATTCTATTTACATCCCGTTCTCCAACGGGGCTTTGCTTGACCTTCGGGCTGTGCCAGCAGGCCACAACCAAGTTAGCCTGCTCCCTTTAAGTTAACCGCCCTCCGGTCAACAGAGCTGCAGGTAAATAATCTGCCACCACTTGTGGCAACCAACGGCTTCCATGGTAGGGCTAGAGAATCCAGGGCCACCAGCAGGTTAGCCCCAAATCTCCCGCCAGCCCAGAGCCCATGATGATTTTAAGACCTGTTCTAGGGTAAGAAATGGCACTGACCAAAGGAGTCCCTGTGATACCTCTTGTCCAGGACCCCGCCTAATTGAAGCGCTAGTTCAGGGATGGGTGGGTGGGTGACTTCTTCTGCGACGTCCGACTCCTGGGATGCGATGTGGACAAAGAGGGGGCGTGAACTGAGGTGCTGGCTTTTCAAACCTCGCGCTCTCGGACTGCTTCCGGGTCACACTGACCCTTCCTCCTGACGCGCTTCCTGTCTTTCCTACCCTTATCCCTTCCGGGTCGCGCGACCCGGAAGGGACCTCTCTGCCTCTTCGGCCCTTTGGCTGCCACTAACGGGAACACGCCCTTTATGTGGGGTGGCCCCCTGCAGTGGCGTTACTTTTACCGCGCTACTTTACCCGGACGATGTCGCTTTAATGGCCCTTACCAAAGGGCTCTGCAATGGCCTGTTAATTCTTTTGTGGGTTTTATGGCTGATCTGGATATAATGACTAACTTTACAAAATCGTACACCATGGTCTGTGGCCTGAAAAAGTCAAGTCTATATAATATCACTGTTGGTACCAACAGACTCATAAATATTGAGAATTTCTTGTATCTGGGCATCACTATCAGTGCCCCTAGATCCTGGGCTCCCCACGTAGCTCAAAACAGGCTACAACTTGTGTGAGCCATCGGGTCCTGATTGAATTTACCCTGCACTGCAGGGGGCAGGACTTTGAGCTCCCTGTTGCAGATCTATAAGTTCAATGCCTACCAATTGCAACTTATGGAGCAGAGGTCGGGCGTATCTCAGACTGCTTAATTTTCCAAAATGAGTAAAATTAATTTTGCAGGAAAATGTTGGCAGTCTCCATCCCGACCCCTCACAATATCTGCCATAGAAAGCTTGAACAGACTTGCCTGAGTAATTATATCAGCACAAGGTCCTGAATGTTGTGGAAGTCTGTCTGGCAGGCAGAAGCATTATCGCTCACCTAGGAAATAATTGCTGATTCCTTGGCCTGCGATAAAGGATTATTAATGCCCTGGCTATCTAATGTTATAAAAGAACTGGAGGGAATTGGTGTTGGGCACGTCTTTTCAGATCCTCTCTATGTTTAGATTTGGACAAGAAATGGATGGGCGCAGCACTGCTATTAAAGCGTGAGGCGGCCAGGATTAAGGTTGAATCATCAAAACCAAATATTGCAATTTATTTAAGGCTAAGCGATGAATCTGGGGCTGTGACATCAAATACTTGCCCAGAAGTAACAGGGAGTGCTCTCTATTATGTCACTATAGGGCTGCACGATGAAATCTTATTTTGCCTTCTAGTTGGTTACCAACACAACCTTGAGTCAAGGATATGCCCATGTAACAGCACTTCAAAACAAACAATGATGCACTTTCTCTTCTTTTGCAGCTTCTATCAGCTTTTTACCAAAACGTTTTTAGATACCCTGCTGAAGAGCAAGCCATTTTAGATACTGTGGTAGAGCCTCTAACTTCCTCAGACAACTTTGGGACGAAGAATCTTGCTTGTCCGTGGGGCTTTTCCTTCACGCAACCGCAGTGTATTTCAATGTATTTCTCCGATAATTTTTTCTATTTTAGTGCTTCAATGACTGTTTGCAGTCAAATAAGGAATAAAGGAAGAGCTAATTATTTCATTCTATTTTGTTTTTGTGTTATAAGTTATTATTATTTTAATGTTCAGTGTTTGTAAATATTTTAGTACAGCTTATTTTAGTTTTGATTTACTTATCTATTTAAAGACTTGTTTGTATTTTATTTCAATTTATTTGTTTATTGGTGGGTTTGTAGTGGAACAGGGGGAAGTATTATTTTAATATTTATGGTTTGTTTGTTTTAAAGACTATATTTTAGTTAGTTTCTTAATTTGATAATTACTTACATAATTATTTATTTTTGAATTAATAAATAGATCATTTAAAATCAAGTGGGTTCTAACTGTTGTATTAGGTAATTAGTTAATCAGAATATTTATTTTCTACATTATTTATTTGCTTCTAACAGTTTTATATTAATTAATTCCATTAATATTTGTTTTACAATAATTAATCTTTTATTATTATGTTTGAATTAATTCGTGTTTTTCATTGCTTTGAATTATTTTTGTAATTTTATTTATTTATTGGTCGTTGGTTGGAAAGTGTTTAATTATATCTCTATACCTTAATGTTTTTTATTTGGTAAATATTTAATATTTTTGAATGAAATCTTAATTGTTCATGGACTAGTTATAATTTGCAATTATTTGTATCTTTTATGGAATATTGAAAATTGTATTTATCTACAAAGCATATTTTTTTACTAATTTCACTTATGCATAATACGGGGCTGTTTAAGATGACGGTGAGACCGCCACTGACAGCCTGTCGGTGGCGGTCTCACCGCCATCAGAATTATGTTTTTCGCCCGCCACATTAGGATGGCATGCGTAGGGGGATGGTCCGAGACACCGACCACCACCTTTGGGTCAGACCATTGGAGGGCACTCCGATCCCTACAATGGCAGTGGTGCCTGCCAGACACCACCGCAGGGAAAATAAATGCCCCTCCCAACCAGCCTAACCCGCCATGAAAAGGCTGGCCGAAAAGGACATTGAGGGCCCGTCGAAGCCCACCCTTTCACCCTATCCCTCAGTGTTGGGTTTTGGGGCGCACCTATAGTGCCCTCCTACATATCCATGCACAATGTGGCAGGCACTGCAGGGTGCCTGCCCCATAGTGCAGATATATGCACAATGTGCTTTTTTTGGACTGCAGCGTGTGCTGCAGGGAGCAGCACATGCCGCAATACAAAAAATTCACTCTGTGACCGCCTTGAAGGCGGTCACATTGTAATTCGGGCTGCTGGGCCGCTGACAGATTGTCGGGCGGTCCCATCCCCGATACAATGGCCATCAAATGTAAGTCCAACTGCCATCGTAATCAGCTCCTAAATTTTTCTTTGTTTTTTTAAGCATGGGGATAGTAAATCTGACCCCTCCTAAGTCATCACTTTTCCTAGAGTTGCTTAGGTTGGAGTTCGAATAGTGAATCTAATCCCTCCAATTTCCAACACTTTCCCTACTGTTGCTTAGTTTCGAGTAGGGATATTGAATTTGACCCCTACAAGTCTAAATTATGTAAATTCTAATAAAAAAAAATTTGATTTGATTTTAAAAGCTAATTACATTTTTATGAATAATGCAGTTTTTAAAAATAATATTTTTTTATATTTTATATGTTTTAATAATGTTATTGTTAATGTATTTTAAACAATGTAATCTGTAGGATTTTTAAATATTACCAACTAATAAGATTATTTATTTATTCATGTTGATTTGATTATTTTGTTGATTTATTTGTAATGTTTATTATTTTTTTAGATTTGTTTTAGAGTATAGAATTTTATTTTGTGTTTCTAAGCCATAAAATTGAATTGTATGTTTTTTTTACATTATATGTATTTTTTTTTAAGTTAACCTAGTATATAAGATTTTGGTGTTCTGTATTTTTGTTGTTGATGTTTTGCACCTTACATAGAAGGGGGCCTATTTCAATGTTTCGATTCCGACCACCTATTTGCAATCTAGTCGTTCGATCGGAATTGAAACCGGCCGGTCATTCCGGCTGGATTCCGACTGGCTCAGCCCGTAATCCCAAAGGACAGTGTTTCCACCGTTGGGATTACAATGCTCAGTTTCCGGCAGGGTTTCAATACCGGGCATTGCAAACATGGAAAGCCTGTCAGAAAGTGAGTTTGGGAGCACCTTGCGGGTCCCCCTTCTCCTTGGGGCCTCCAGTTGGGGGCTGACAGGGCACCCCCTGTTAATCCCTCCAATGTATGGCAGGCACCTTGAGGCACCTGCCACAAGGTGTAGGGATTGACAGAATCTCCCATTTCCCTATGGGAGCTTGTGCTATGGCTGGATAAAGCCTGCCGTACAAGCTCCAATAGAGAAATGGGAGTATGCGACCGCATCATGTGCAGTCTCATTGTAATTGCGGTGTTGGGACCGCTGACGGGAGGTCAATCGGTACAGAGACCGCGATGATGTCGTTCGGAGGCAACTCTGAATGACGTCGTAATTGAGCCCATAATATGTAAAGTCAATATTTTTTGTTCTCTATATTTTTTGGTGATATCCTGTGTCTTGATATTTTTGTTGGTGTTAATCCATCACACAACCTTTGTTTATTTCAGACACCCAGGAATATTAGCAAGACCAAGATTGTATTCTAATTTTACCATTTTGGTGACATATGCGTGAAGCTTTTTTCATTTGCAAAAAAGGTCCGATTCGCAAAATTGGGTCATTTGCTACATCAAAATGACCTTTTATAATGCATGAAACCGAAATTGTGATTCCGTAACACGTTAATGAAGTGCAATTTGGGTATGGGACTACATTCTTAATTTGTACTTAGACAGGACTGATTTAGGGCTCCCATTGCAAATGCTGATTTGGAATGGTATGAACTAATGTACTGTAACAGAAATCAGGTCACAAAATATTAATATATTAGCAACTCACAAATGTAGTGGTAAGCCATTTGTAAATGGAGGGCCAGATGTACAACCCTTGCAATTTGCAAAACACTCAGACACTGTTTGCGAATCCTAATGGGATCGCAAATTGCATGCCTCATTAATATTCATGAATCAGGTGCATTTTGTGACCCCATTGGGAATGGCTAGCACTCCATGTCTGTGACTGCTTTTTCAATAATGTGTAACTGCAACAAATGATGGACGGAATACTGAATGATTCAAACACTCTCCACCAGTCAAGAGATCTGGGTTAAATCCATCTTTCTTTTGCCCACCACGCCACCCCAGTTTAGACCCATCCATATGCAAATCAATCTTGACCCTGTGCCTCATGGGAATAGTCCAGACCGAACTGCCAAGCCAGGTCCTCCCTGGACCAGAAACAAGCATCCTGGGGTTGGTTTTGGGGTATGTCACCCTTCATCAGCCAGGCTAGCTTGAATCCAGTGGCACAGTGAGCAAGGGACCCACATCTGAGCATACCCATCCCACTTAAAGCGAAAAGTGTAACTGCAACAAATGATCGACGGAATGCTGAATGATTCAAACATTCTCCCTATTGTCAAGAGACCTGGGTTAAATCCATCGTTCTTTTGCCCACTACGCCACCCCAGTTTGGACCCAGTCATATGCAAGTCAGTCTTGACCCTGTGCCTCATGGGTACAGTCCAGACCGAACTGCCAAGCCAGGTCCTCCCAGGCTTATCCTCTGTCTGCATATCACCTTTCTCCCTTCTGCTGGATCTCCACTTTATCTTGACAGTGGTAATCAAGGAAACGCAAGCGCATGGCATATTTGTGGAGACATTTAGTCTCCTGAAGCCATGCCGCATCATGAGCCTTCACTTCAAAGGTTGTGAGTTTGTGTATTGCAGAATATAGAATTGTGTCAAGCCATACAAATTGGCTTAAAATGTGGTCTCCGTCCTAACCCTGGACCAATAATGTCGCAGGGCGAAGGTGACATGGAGTGAACTTGAGGAACCATAAGGTGCCTTCTTTATACCCGAGTTTCCTTCTTTTAATGTCTTTCAACAACATGTGACTTTTTGTGTGCGCATGAGGGGAAATGGCTCTGTACATTTGCTATTTCCCTGAGACACCTTAGCGACAAAAGCGGCGAGAAGGAGGGACAGGCAAACAGCTGGCATGCACACAACGGGGCAGAGAGCCCTGGGAATGTGGTGAGTAGGAGGGATAGGCAGGCACGTACACAACAAGGCTGAGCCCCGGGGAAAGCGGTGAGAAGGAGGAACAGGCAGGAACACACCCAACGGGGTTGAGAGCCCGTGGAAAGGCAGTGATAAGGGAGGAGTAGGCAGACAGGAGGCATGCACACAACAAGACTGAGAGCATGGGGAAAGTGGCAAGAAGGAGGGACAGGCAGGCAGCAGACATCAGGTATGCACAGAATTGGCCTGAGAACCCAAAGGAAGTGGTATGAAGGAGGGACAGGCAGGCTGCAGGCATGCACACAATGGGACTGAGAGCCAGGGGAAAATGGCAAGAAGGATGGAAAGGCAGGCGGCAGGCATGCATACAATGGGTCTGAGAGCCGAACAAAGCGGTGAAAAGAAGGTACTGGCAAGCAGCAGGCATGCACACAACTGGGCTTAGAGCCCAGGGAAAGCAGTGATACCATATTTGTCCTGGGGAGGTGGTGGTCCCAGGGCCTGGGGAGTCTTCTTGGCCCCCGTTATGTTTGTAATTAACTTGAGCCCCGGGGGTAGTGTCCCCAGGGCTTTAATAGGCCCTTGGAGGGTGGCCCTGCATGCCCCCATCCATTTATTTAAATATTGTGCAGTGCCCATGGGGCCTGGCCTATGTGGGGGTCAATTAAAACACAAGTGCAGGAGATGTGCATATTTTTTTTCTAATTTAGCCAGGAATTCACAGATCAACAAGTGATTTCGCAGCAAAACAAAATAAATTATAAAAATGAACCTCACAGTGGAGGTAGAACAGTAGGTGAGGCCTTATTCTAGTATGTTTTTTTCTTCATCTTTTCTTTACATGGAGAACACTGGAAATCATTGATGGTGATGAATATCCCTTTCTCAAAGTTGACCACCCCAGAGTACCTACCATTTACTATTCACTGAACATACACAAGCATTTCAACAAACCGCTAGCAGACTTATTGTCTCTGCCACTGGAGGCCGGTTGGAGCCAAATGCCATCTATTTTAATCATTTTTTGCACCACGTTTACTATCACTATCCTCATACTGTAGGGACACTACTGATTTCCTAACTAAAATACATGCCATTTACCAGGCAGGAAGACACTTATCTTATGATGACTATGGATTGGAAGCCCCTGTATACATGTATTGATCAGCAGCAGGGAATAGATGCCTGTGTTTCCTTTCTCAGAAGTAAATCCATCCAATTGTTAGACCACAAGCTCATGTTAAGCAAAATTATGGGTTTCAGCTTACAGCAAAACATTTTTATTTTTTATGATGTGTACTACTGTGAGGTCTGAGGTACCGCAATAGGCATGTGCTTTTCCCCCAGCTTTGTAAACCTCTTCTTGGGCTGGTGGGAAAACTAAGAGGTATAGATGGAGGAACATGTGATCTGTACCTCACACACAGGAGCTTGGATACAGTATATCGAAGACCTATTCATAATATGGGATGAGAAGGAAACACTAGCTGAGGAATTCATAGCCAAACTTCGGATTAACAATCTGAACCTGGGTTTGAGCCATAAATTCAGCAGGAATACCTTAGGATACCTAGAAATGTGCCTCTCTAAAGAAGGGGACCAACTCACTACCAAACTTAATAGAAAAGAGACAGCGGGAAACAGTATTCTACATGCTGACAGCTCCCATCCCAAAAGTCTAAAATGGAGAATCCCCTATGGAGAGTAACTCCATGCAAGGAGAAATTGCTCCATTGATGAAACATTCAATATTGAATGTAATACAATGATGGGCCGATTAGTAACAAGGGCTATCCCAGTGCAGTCCTGAAGATAGCACAGGACAAAGTAAGACCACTACGAACAGACAACCTCTTATTTTCCAAACAAAAAACAAAAAGCAATGTCCAGAGTCAGAAGATAAAGCTCATCATTGACTTCACCTGTAAATCAGGGCGTGAAACGACTTATGACCAAACACTGCGAGGTCCTGAAAGCAGATCCTGTAGTGAAGACTATAGCAGGCCCCCATGCAGGGATAACATGCAGATGGGCCAAATCCCTAAGCAACAGTTGAACACACAGTCAAGTTGAGAGACCTACCAAGGGGGATGGCTGAAGACCAAGGGTGGGTTCCATAAGTGTGAAAATGTAAGGTTTGCAGACACAGTAACAGTCACAAGTATTACAACCTACACAATGGCAGAGAGATGAGGAATACACAAATGTATCACTTGTACCAGTTGTGTGTATACTTCCTAGAATGCCGATGTACACTCTGGAATATGGGAAGTACTACCTTTCCACTGGAGAAATGAATTCATGAACATTAATCTGCCATAAAGAACATATACATCACCTCTACTGTTGCTATGAACTTCCACACAGAGCACAACAGTAACCTGATTCTCCTTAATTTATTTTAAATTGACAGGATTGAAAACGAGACGCCAAGGGGAGACTTGGAGAAACACCTAGGCACACAAGAGTCACCTTGAATCATTGACCTTGAACTCAAGATCCCACAAGGATAGACACATTATTTTGTATATTTCTTATTGCAGATTATGAGAGGTACATATGTGACTTTGTTTACCACTAATGAGATTTTTAGATGTTCCTGTTTCTCTCTTTCCATGGTTTCGTAGTTGCCAACCGTGAACTATTAATACAAAGTATGAATATATAGGAGTTATTAGTCTACCTATGCAGTGTATCACCACAAGTGGACATATGCCACTAAGCCAATGTGCAACATTCACCATCACTATCACATGTGCACTAATAGCCTGACCACAACCCCCCACAATGTAGCAAACATGTCTCCCTTGATTGGACATATCATCACACCCTCGTATACATGTCTGCCCACTGGGGCTTATATTATTACCCGCCACTGTAGCCCTTTGGCATTTTGGCCTACTATTGCAGCACCCACCGCAATGGAAACCCTGGAGAATGCGACCGCCACAGTGGCGGTCACATCGCAATTTGTGCTGTGGGATCCCCGACACTGTGTTGGGCGGTCCCCATCTCCGTTAGCATTGTGGGTGGACATGAGTCCACCCACCATCCTAATCTGGCCCTCAGTTTTACAAATAATATTTAATTGTTAAATACATTTTAATTAATTAACTTCCCCCTTATAGCCCTACAACCTAGCATCTGTAAGTAAAGTATAAGTCAAATAATTCAGTATTACATAATTTACACCATTAAAAATCAATTAAATAATTATTTTAACAATTGATAATAAATTGCTAATTAATTATCACTTAACTAACTTCTTACCCTACACCTCTATGTTATACCCTACTTACTAGTATAACGTACTCTAGCAGTGGCGTCAGTAGGGGGGTGCGGGGGGTGCGGACCGCACCGGGTGACACCCTCACATGGGGGTGACACCATCTGGTTGCGCCCCCCTCCCCCCACCAGGCCTCTGTACATGGCACCCCCTGCACCGTCCGCACCCGAAGGCCTCGGAGAGACTCGATCCGCTTTAAAAACAAAAGCGAACAGAGATATTTTCTCACCTATTCGAATTAAAATGTTCTCATTAGTTAAAAATTTAAAAGTGTAGTAATGAGGGGCCCCCGCCATTTATATGGAAATTAGCTTGTTTCATATCGTAAGATTGTCACGTCTACAAACTCGCTGGTGCCTTGTACACAGATTTCTTTTTGCATTTTGAAAAGCTTTAAAAGAGAAACCACATGAAAGCGGCAGAGAGTGTAAAAGGGGGTGGAGGGGGGGGGTCCTGCCCCTCCCCCCCGGGTTTAATGTGCGAGAGAGAGAGGGAGCTAGAGGGAGTAAGAAGACAGAGAGAGAGAGAGAGTTAGAGTGAGAAAGACAGAGAGAGAGGGAGCTAGAGTGAGAAAGACAGAGAGAGAGGGAGCTAGAGTGAGAAAGACAGAGAGAGTGGGAGCTAGAGGGAGTAAGACAGAGAGAGGGAGACAGAGGTAGCTAGAGGAAGTAAGACAGAGAGAGAGAGAGGTAGCTAGACAGAGAGAGGGAGCTAGGGGAGTACGATAGAGAGAGAGGGAGCTAGAGGGAGCAAGACAGAGAGAGAGGGAGCAAGACAGAGACAGAGGGAGCTAGAGGGAGTAAGACAGAGAGAGATAGAGCTAGAGGGAGCAAGACAGAGAGAGAGGGGGCTAGAGGGAGTAAGAGAGAGAGAGGGAGCTAGAGGGAGTAAGAGAGAGGTGGGTAGAGGGAGTAAGACAGAGAGAGAGGAAGCTAGAGGGAGCAAGGCATAGAGAGAGGGAGCTAGAGTGAGAAAGACAGAGACAGAGGGAGCTAGAGAGAGTAAGACAGAGAGAGAGGGAGCTCGGGGGAGCTAGACAGAGAGAGGGAGCTAGAGGGAGTAAGACAGAGAGAGAGGGAGCTAGAGGGAGTAAGACAGAGAGAGAGGGAGACAGAGGGAGCTAGAGGGAGTAAGACAGAGCGAGAGGGAGCTAGACAGAGACAGAAGGAGCTAGAGGGAGTAAGACAGAGAGAGAGGGAGCTCGAGGGAGCTAGACAGAGAGAGGGAGCTAGAGGGAGTAAGACAGAGAGAGAGGGAGCTAGAGAGAGCTAGACAGAGAGAGGGAGCTAGAGGGAGTAAGACAGAGAGAGAGGGAGTCAGAGGGAGCTAGAGGAAGCAAGACAGAGAGAGAGGGAGGGAGCTAGACAGAGAGAGCGAGCTAGAGGGAGTAAGATAGAGAGAGAGGGAGCTAAAGGGAGTAAGACAGAGAGAGAGGGGGCTAGAGGGAGTAAGAGAGAGAGAGGGAGCCAGAGGGAGGAAGACAGAGAGAGGAGCTAGAGGGAGTACGACAGAGAGAGAGGGAGCTAGAGGGAGTAAGACAGAGAGAGAGGGAGACAGAGGGAGCTAGAGGGAGCAAGAGAGAGGGAGTTAGAGGGAGCTAGACAGAGAGAGGGAGCTAGAGGGAGTAAGACAGCGAGAGAGGGAGCTAGAGAGAGTAAGACAGCGAGAGAGGGAGCTAGACAGAGCGAGGGAGCTAGAGGGAGTAAGATAGAGAGAGAGGGAGCTACATGGAGCTAGAGCGAGCAAGACAGAGAGAGAGGGAGCTAGAGGGAGTAAGACAGAGAGAGAGGGAGATAGAGGGAGTAAGACAGAGAGAGGGAGACAGAGGGAGCTAGAGGGAGTACGAGAGAGAGGGAGCTAGAGGGAGTAAGAGAGAGAGAGGGAGCTAGAGGGAGCTAGACAGAGAGATGGAGCTAGAGGGAGTAAGACAGAGAGAGAGGGAGATAGAGGGAGTAAGACAGAGAGAGGGAGACAGAGGGAGCTAGAGGGAGCAAGACAGAGAGAGAGGGAGCTAGACAGAGAGAGGGAGTAAGACAGAGAGAGAGTGAGTTAGAGGGCTCTTGACAGAGAGAGGGAGCTAGAGGGAGTAAGAGAGAGAGGGAGCTAGAGGGAGTAAGAGAGAGAGGGAGCTAGAGGGAGTAAGAGAGAGAGAGGGAGCTAGAGGGAGCTAGACAGAGATATGGAGCTAGAGGGAGTAAGACAGAGAGAGAGGGATATAGAGGGAGTAAGACAGAGAGAGGGAGACAGAGGGAGCTAGAGGGAGTACGAGAGAGAGGGAGCTAGAGGGAGTAAGAGAGAGAGAGGGAGCTAGAGGGAGCTAGACAGAGAGATGGAGCTAGAGGGAGTAAGACAGAGAGAGAGGGAGATAGAGGGAGTAAGACAGAGAGAGGGAGACAGAGGGAGCTAGAGGGAGCAAGACAGAGAGAGAGGGAGCTAGACAGAGAGAGGGAGTAAGACAGAGAGAGAGTGAGTTAGAGGGCTCTTGACAGAGAGAGGGAGCTAGAGGGAGTAAGAGAGAGAGGGAGCTAGAGGGAGTAAGAGAGAGAGGGAGCTAGAGGGAGTAAGAGAGAGAGAGGGAGCTAGAGGGAGCTAGACAGAGATATGGAGCTAGAGGGAGCAAGACAGAGAGAGAGGGAGATAGACAGAGATAGGGAGTAAGACAGAGAGAGAGTGAGTTAGAGGGCTCTTGACAGAGAGAGGGAGCTAGAGGGAGTGAGAGAGAGAGGGAGCTAGAGGGAGTAAGAGAGAGAGAGGGAGCTAGAGGGAGCTAGACAGAGAGATGGAGCTAGAGGGAGTAAGACAGAGAGAGAGGGAGATAGAGGGAGTAAGACAGAGAGAGGGAGACAGAGGGAGCTAGAGGGAGCAAGACAGAGAGAGAGTGAGCTAGACAGAGAGAGGGAGTAAGAAAGAGAGAGAGTGAGTTAGAGGGCTCTTGACAGAGAGAGGGAGCTAGAGGGAGTAAGAGAGAGAGGGAGCTAGAGGGAGTAAGAGAGAGAGAGGGAGCTAGAGGGAGCTAGACAGAGAGATGGAGCTAGAGGGAGTAAGACAGAGAGAGAGGGAGATAGAGGGAGTAAGACAGAGAGAGGGAGGCAGAGGGAGCTAGAGGGAGCAAGACAGAGAGAGAGGGAGCTAGACAGAGAGAGGGAGTAAGACAGAGAGAGAGTGAGTTAGAGGGCTCTTGACAGAGAGAGGGAGCTAGAGGGAGTAAGAGAGAGAGGGAGCTAGAGGGAGTAAGAGAGAGAGGGAGCTAAAGGGAGTAAGAGAGAGAGAGGGAGCTAGAGGGAGCTAGACAGAGAGATGGAGCTAGAGGGAGTAAGACAGAGAGAGAGGGAGATAGGGGGAGTAAGACAGAGAGAGGGAGACAGAGGGAGCTAGAGGGAGCAAGACAGAGAGAGAGGGAGCTAGACAGAGAGAGGGAGTAAGGCAGAGAGAGAGTGAGTTAGAGGGCTCTTGACAGAGAGAGGGAGCTAGAGAGAGTAAGAGAGAGAGGGAGCTAGAGGGAGTAAGAGAGAGAGAGGGAGCTAGAGGGAGCTAGACAGAGAGATGGAGCTAGAGGGAGTAAGACAGAGAGAGAGGGAGATAGAGGGAGTAAGACAGAGAGAGGGAGACAGAGGGAGCTAGAGGGAGCAAGACAGAGAGAGAGTGAGCTAGACAGAGAGAGTGAGTAAGACAGAGAGAGAGTGAGTTAGAGGGCTCTTGACAGAGAGAGGGAGCTAGAGGGAGTAAGAGAGAGAGGGAGCTAGAGGGAGTAAGAGAGAGAGAGGGAGCTAGAGGGAGCTAGACAGAGAGATGGAGCTAGAGGGAGTAAGACAGAGAGAGAGGGAGATAGAGGGAGTAAGACAGAGAGAGGGAGACAGAGGGAGCTAGAGGGAGCAAGACAGAGAGAGAGGGAGCTAGACAGAGAGAGGGAGTAAGACAGAGAGAGAGTGAGTTAGAGGGCTCTTGACAGAGAGAGGGAGCTAGAGGGAGTAAGAGAGAGAGAGGGAGCTAGAGGGAGCAAGACAGAGTGAGAGGGAGCTAGAGGGAGTAAGACAGAGAGAGAGAGAGAGCTAGAGGGAGCAAGACAGAGAGAGAGGGGGCTAGAGGGAGTAAGAGAGAGAGAGGGAGCTAGAGGGAGTAAGAGAGAGGGGGGTAGAGGGAGTAAGACAGAGAGAGAGGAAGCTAGTAAGACAGAGAGAGGGAGCTAGAGGGAGCAAGACAGAGTGAGAAGGGGCTAGAGGGAGTAAGACAGAGGGAGACAGAGGGAGTAAGACAGGGAGAGAGGGAGCAAGACAGAGAGGGAGCTAGAGGGAGTAAGAGAGAGGGAGCTAGAGGGACTAAGACAGAGAGAGAGGGAGCTATAGGGAGTAAGACAGAGAGAGAGGGAGCTAGAGGGAGTAAGACAGAGAGGGAGACAGAGGGAATAAGACAGGGAGAGAGGGAGCTAGACAGAGAGAGGGAGCTTGAGGGATTAAGATAGAGAGAGAGGGAGCAAGACAGAGGGAGAGGGAGCTAGAGGGAGTAAGAGAGAGAGAGGGAGCTAGAAGAAGCTAGACAGAGAGATGGAGCTAGAGGGAGTAAGACAGAGAGAGGGAGACAGAGGGAGCTAGCGGGAGCAAGACAGAGAGAGAGGGAGCTAGACAGAGAGAGGGAGTAAGATGAGCGAGAGTGAGTTAGAGGGCTCTTGACAGAGAGAGGGAGCTAGAGGGAGTAAGAGAGAGAGGGAGCTAGAGGGAGCAAGACAGAGTGAGAGGGAGCTAGAGGGAGTAAGACAGAGAGAGAGAGAGCTAGAGGGAGCAAGACAGAGAGAGAGGGGGCTAGAGGGAGTAAGAGAGAGAGAGGGAGCTAGAGGGAGTAAGAGAGAGGGGGTAGAGGGAGTAAGACAGAGAGAGAGGAAGCTAGAGGGAGTGAGACAGAGAGAGGGAGCTAGAGGGAGCAAGACAGAGAGAGAGGGGGCTAGAGGGAGTAAGACAGAGAGAGGGAGCTAGAGGGAGTAAGAGAGAGAGCGGGAGCTAGAGGGAGTAAGAGAGAGAGTGGGAGCTAGAGAGAGTAAGACAGAGAGAGGGAGCTAGAGGGAGTAAGACAGAGAGAGAGGGAGCAAGAGGGAGTAAGACAGAGAGAGGGGGAGCTAGAAGGAGTAAGAGAGGGAGAGAGGGAGCTAGAGGGAGCAAGACAGAGAGAGGGAGCTAGAGGGAGTAAGACAGAGAGAGAGGGAGCTAGACGGAGTAAGGCAGAGAGAGGGAGCTAGAGGGAGTAAGACAGAGAGAGGGAGACAGAGGGAGCTAGAGGGAGTAAGACAGAGAGAGGGAGCTAGAGGGAGTAAGACAGTACCTAGCACCGTACATTTCCGACAGAGGTGGTCCATGCGGTAAGTCGTGAGGGGGTGACACCATGAGTTACCCGCACCGGGTGACACCAACCCCAGTGACGCCACTGTACTCTAGCCCTGCTGCCTCTAGCTGCTCAGCCAGTGTGTGACTTGGTCTTATATTGTTGGTGTGCCTGTGGTGCATGGAATGCCTGGGTATCTGAGTGGGATGAATGTGGCAGTTTGAGATGGGCTGAGCAGCTAGGCAGGCTGCTCCTGGTGGGGCTGGTACCACACGAGGCTGGCTGGAGTCAAGACAGATTTAACTTGATCTGAAGACTGAATAAAGAAGACCTAAATATACATCCTGGCACCTGGTGTCTTTCTACATAGGACACAACACTACAAATCTAGCAGCCTACAACTAAAATATAGGTAAAATAAATAAGTATTTCGTAAATTACATAATTAAAAATCTATTAAATAATTGACAATTAACTTCCCATCCTATATCCCTACAAACCTAACAGCCCTCAAATAACATATAGGAGAAATAGATCAGTGTTACCCAACTTGCATAATAAATATCATTCATATAATTAAATAAAATGTAATAAAAAAATCATATTTAATTATAACTTGGGATCCCGGTTTTATGATATTTATTTTTTTAACATTTCCGTCTGTGTTTATCCATATTTATTTTTTGTACATTTTATTGGTATTATTCCATATTTATGTTGTGTTTTGAGAACAGGTGACCTGATAACTCGCATATTTCCACATTTGTTTAACAGATAAACTTGCACTCATACATTGCTGTTAGCTCTTACACAACCAAAATAATAAACCCACATTAAAAAATTATCATAATAGCACAAATACATATTGAGGTATGCAGTAATTTAAAGAAATCTCATTGAGCTTTGTACTGCTCCATTCTGCCAATATGAACAGCTATTAAGTATAGTTTATTTTATATTGACATTTATCTCGCATACTTTCCGGGATTACTGGGAGATCCCCATGCATGATTTTGGTTAAAATTTAGATCTCATGCATCTTTCTGTACAATGTGACTCATGCTTTAATGCAGCCGGGTCACATGTCTAACAGGGATTCAATCTATGTAGAGATAGGCTGCTTTTACAGGTAGTATTGAAACAAGGCAGTCATATTATTATAAAACATAGTATAATTAAACATATATAACATATTGTGATGTTAGAAAGCAAGTCAAAAAGTGCAGAGGTGAAAAAAATTGAAGACATATTCTTTAAAGCTAGCTTTTGCCTGTGTCTACAAAATCATCAAGAATTTACTAGGCAGGGTTGCCAATGTATGTTAAAAGTAAAAAAGAAGTAGCCCTTTACCCCTGGTCCTGTACACTGCTCCCCCCAAACTGCTTGTCTAGCTCTACAAGGAAAAACATCGCCCCCAGCCCTCGAAAACTCCTGTTCGGTTCCACTGTTGGGTGACAGCCTGCCGCTGACAATTCCTTTTAGCCCCAGTTTGTCCGACCTTTCAATGAGGTAACAGACTTTTGTTCTGTGGTTTTGGTAATTTGGTGACTTTGAGCCCGATTACAAAGTTGGGCAGACCGCCACTGACAGGCCGTCGTTGGAGGTCTGCCCGGTATCTAGCGCAGCGCTGTAACCGCTGGAATAATATGCAGGTGGTCCGAGCTCATCAGGCGGGGGAAAGACCGCCGCCTCTGACAGGCTCAAGGAGACTTCCGGGGCGGCAGTCGTAGCTTAATCCCTACAATGGAAGTGTAGCGTGTGTAGGCACCACCGTAGGGATTAGGATGTAAATTTCTGATGGCAAAACATTGTCAGAAATGGACTTTTGGGACCGCCAGCAGGGCCCTCATCCCCCATGGGCCTCCACTATGTGGCCAGGGGGGCACATGTGGTGCCCCCCCAAACATCCACGCACAGTGGGCCAAGCCAGTGCATGGATGCTTTCAAAATGCCTTTTACTATTGTGGCTTGTGCTGTGGCCCTTTATGTGGGTCTCTGCACAAGCCGCAATAGTATAAGCATTTTACGACCGCATGCACGATGGTCGTATTGTTATTGGGCCATCGGAACCACCGACTTCTTATCGGATGGTCTCATGCCCGAAAAAATGGTGATCAGGGGCTCGTTCGACCATCATCATAATGAGGATCTTAGTGGTTTTAGTATTTTGGTTAATTTTACATCATTTGGTATTTTGGTGACTTTACGTTATTTGCTGTTTTATTGTGCTATTGGTTGTATTACTTGTACTGCCCCCGCCCGCCCCCATTGTCTCCCACTCCCCTCCCTCCAGCCTCCCAGGCAGACCCTCCCACCTACCAGGACTAATTATGGAGGTTGCTGTGTGGCAGTGTGCAGATGGCGTGGTGCCAGAATGCCACTGGAACACCAAAGGCAAGCTTGTCTGCACCCGTCTGTTCCTGGACCATGCCCACCACCAAGAACCCTGATCCCTACACTTCCACAGATATTCCACCGCAAATCTCTGTGCCCTGGACCCCAGATGCACCAAAATCCTGCTGCCTTGATCACCTCACTCCACAGCTGGACTTTTCTCCTGCATCCACTGCTGGTTCACCGCCACCCTATGACTGACTGTCATCGCAGCAACCAGTGCCATGCCATCCCCCAGCTGCTGAGGCTTCACCCGGAATAGCTCAACTGCCTCCTGATCAATGCCAGGTTGCTCTACAAATATGGCACCAAAATCTGGGACGCCTTCTCAGTCCTCTCCCGGAGGTGACGTTCATCACCCCCGCATCTGCCCCGGACATCGCCACTGCAACACCCAGCAGCTACAAGACAAAATACTGTGACTGCACCAACGGACATAGAGGTAGCATCACCATCGTACACAAAGAATTAATCGTCTGCACCACCACCGATGACAAAGTCATGCGGATCATGGAACACATGAACTTCCAATTCGGCATCAACAACAAAACCACCATCAAAGGTACCCTCCCCTACAGACTCCCAGGACCATGAACCAGCCTCAGCGATACCATCGCTGAATTCCTCCCCCCATTTTCCGTCAAATTCGAACACTTCATATTCCTAGGAGACCTCAACTTCCACCTGGACAACCCCACTGATACCAACTACACCGGCCTCCTCAAATGATTGAATAACTACGGCCTCAAGCAGCTGGTCACAGACCCCATGCACAAAGCAGGACATACTCAGGACCACATCTTCACGTCCAGTAACAGAATCAGGTCGAGCCACACACGGAACTCATGTGGTCGGACCACTTCATCGTACACTTCAGCATCGCTGGACCTTCCTGCATCACATCCAACTGCCACAGTGCCCCTTCTGCAGCTTGGCCAAGGTCACCAATGGACCAATGCCCTCAGCATCACCCACACCAACGTCACCACAGACCTGAACCAGGTAGTAGAGAACTGGTTCACTAAACCCACCAAATGAGCCAGTTGAGGCACCCCAGAACTTAACACTTTGAAACCCAGATCCAAACAACTGGAAAGAAGGTGGCAAACCAGCAGGAACAACACGGACCAAGCCACCTTCAAGTCGGCCCTCAACAACTACCACCGCCAGTCAAAGCACCGAAAAAGGAGACCCTGACACACCGGATTGAGACCAGCGCCTACCGAACCAAGGAACTCTTCACCATTGTCAGAGAGTTCACCTGCCAATCAACCACCAAAAACTTGATTCCCTCCTCACAGTAACTCTGCGATGCCCTTGCTGACCACTTCCACAAAAAAATAGCAACCATCTACAGTAACTTCAATCCCCATCCCATTGATCACTGCCGCAGACCACCCGCTCATCACATGGGAACAGCTCAGTATATGGAACACAAATGCCCCAATGAACTCCATCCACTCGGGAGCACCGACCCGTGCCCCCACCTACTTTCCAACTCCGGAAGAGAAGAGATCAGCTTCAACTCCTCCATTGCTCAGCCACCTTTCCCGTTGCAACGTATCGGAATCACAGACGACGTGGTCAAATGGCTGGCATCCTTTCTCACGGGGCACACCCAGTGTAACCGTCTCCTTCCCTTCACCTCTCAACCAAAGCGCACGATTTATGGCGTACCTCACGGCTCAACTTTCAGCCCAACCCTCTTCAACATCTGCATGACACTACTGGCAGTCATCGAAAGAACTCACAGTATCAATATCATATCTTATGCCAAAAACAGCCAGCTTGTCCGCTCGCTCTAAGCAGACCCCTTGACGACAAAGAACAACTTCCACAACTGCTTGAAGAACTTCTCAGCCTTGATGAAGAACAACTGCCTGAAGCTCACCACAGACAAAACTGAAGTACTGATATTCTGCAGGCACACCTACCTCTGGAACAACTCCTGGTGCTCATCAGAACTCGGACCCAGCCCCACTTTGAAAGACCACACCCGCAACCTCAGCATCATCCTGGACAGTGAACTCTCCATGAAACATCAGGTCAACGCTGTCTCCTCAGCCTGCTTCCACACTCCCTGCATGCTCGACAAAGTCTTCAAGAGGCTCCCCATCAGCACCAGAAAAACTCTGACATAGGGCCTCATCACCAGCCGGCTGGACGGACTCTGGAAACACACTCTATACAGGCACCACCACTGAACTCTTGAGAAGGCTCCAGATGATCCAGAACACAGCAGCCAGACTTATCCTCAGTCTGCCAAAGATGACCCACATCACCCAGCATCTGAAATACCTCCACCGGTTCCCCATCCAGAAAAGATGCAAATCCAAGCTCCTGACCCACATCTACAAAGCCCTCCACAAGCAAGGACCTGCCGATATGAATCACTGCCTCAATTTCCACCTACCCACAAACCCCCTATCCCAAAAAAAGATAAAATTCACTTTTATCTTGATGCCAATCATCTGTTCATAAAAGATGATTGGGAGATTTTGTTCCAGATTTACAAGACATTGCGTCGGGTTTGTGTTACTTTTTAAACTTTTGATTGGTATTTATAATGCAATGTGATTGTAACCCATAGTAATTCATTGCAGCTCAATGTGCTGCCATGCATTACTTTGCGTCAAGTAGGCGTTCCATGGTTAGTGAATGGGCATTACCAAGCATGCCCCCATGGGCTTTGAAACTGCCTTTAAGAATAGTTTTGTGCATGAATGGAACCCGTAATGCACAAAAAATATGCTACCTAGAAGGGAGATGCACTTTGGTGCAAGACTTTTCTGCGTTGGCGCATGGCAGCATAAAGTGCACCAGCAGAGGAACAGATCAGAACTGCACAGCATCTTTGTAGATATGGAGCCGCTCTGCTCTCTCCTGTTCATGCAACACAGAGGAGCAACTGCACTTGCTATTCTGTGGTGAATGATTTATTTGTAGATCTTGTCACTGATTTTTACCATAGTGGTATTCCGGGCTGTTGGGGCGGAAAAGTCTTCTGCATGGTAAAAGAAGTGTACCCCTGTCCTAAGTGCCCAAATATACTGTTCCCCAATGCTGTTGTCATAGGCAAGCACGGATCATACATGTACATCATGACATAGGCCTGTCTCACGAATTGCGGTCTTGTTAGATTGGGAGAGGCACCCAAAGCACTAGCCTCATTGTGGTGCAAGGCAACCACCTTCACCAAGAGTGAAGCAGCAGGAGTGAATGGGCCCTTTTTACCCTGTGTCACTGGAGTGAGGCCTAAAGGCTCACTCATCTCTAAGTTCTGCTGCTGTGTGTGTAACTCACCTTTGGCCAACATCAGGTAGATGTAGACTGATGCGCAGTGCAATAGTTGTGACCTATATTTTGGATGTATGTGGCTTTAGAAGGGTGCAGTACAGGGATAGAGAAGTACTGTGCAATATATGTATGGTTAATGCATGTGCTGAGCGTATTTGTGCCTGCAAGGAATACATTACATGACAGATGTAGTGCTGTGTAGTGTGTGTGCAATGAAAAGTCTATGCTGGGTGTATGTGTCATCCTCGACTCCTCCCTCTCCATGAACCGCCAGATCAACGCTGTCACTTCCACTAGCTTCAACTGCCTTTGCATCCTCTGCAAGACCCTCAAATGGATCCCCCGACTGCAGAAAGACCGTCACCCATTCTCTCATAACCAGCAGATTAGACAACGGCAACGCCTTATACGCTTGGATCAACAGAGGTCTACTACACAGACTCCAGCCAATCCAGACCGCCACCGCCAGACTCATCCTCGGGACTCCGTGCCACGAACAAATGACCCAACACATGCGAGAACTCCACTGGCTCCCCATCGAGAAGAGGGTCACCTTCAAGCTCCTCACCCACGCCTACAAATCCCTCAACAACATCGGACCCAAATACCTCAACAAGAGAGTCTCCTTCCACATACCCAAAAAGAACCTCTGCTCTGCTGACCTTGCCCTGGCAGAAGTCCCCTGCATCTGCAGAACTAGAACATGCAGGAGAGCCTTCTCCTACATCACAGCCAAGACCTGGGACAAGCTCCTCATGCACATCAGGAGCTCCCCTACCCTACGAACCTTCAGAAAGGACCTCAAGACCTAGCTCTTCAAGTGATCTGAGGCGGTGACTGATCCGGCAGTGCCCCCTCCCCTAGCGCCTTGAGACCCTCATGGGTGAGTAGTACATTCTACAAACCCTTGATTGATTGATTGATTGGTGTGTGCTTGCAAGAAGTACAATGCATGAATGATGATTTTGTTGTGCCGCGCACACACATGGGGAGTGTGTGTGCTGGCAGTGTATCTTTTCAAATAGCACACCCTCGTACAATACAGAAAGGCTCCAGTACTGAACAGTGCCCGCAGATTGAATGTGTGTGCTGAATGTATATGTGTCTGATGTAGCACAATATATGGAGATAACAGTACTGGACAGTATGTGTCTTGTGTATGTACCCTGAGTGCATGTTGGCCTGCAATGATATATTACATGGAGGACCCTGGGTTGCATATTGGGAAGCCCAGGCCTGTCTCTGGTGAAGACATGAGGAGTCGATGAATCCCCCAAGACACATTTGTGGATTACTACATTCCTGTGAGCTGGGTGGGACACACTGGAGGAAGGGAGAGAGCGACATCCCCTTTACATTTCAAAAAGGTGCTCTTTGATTCAGTGATAAATCACAAGGAAGGGGCCTGAACACATCTCAGGAAAGAGATGTGGCTGACAAGGGGATTCTAAAGAGTGGTACTGGGAGCCCCAGATAAACCTTTTAATGCACACATCGCTGTAGCTGACATCCACGTTTAAACTTTAGTCACTCCCATGACCTATGTTGTGGGACTATCAGCATCAGAGTCTCTCCTGATGTGAAAGACAGACTTTCAAGAGAAAAATAGAAAGAAAATAGTACACAAACTCAAAAAAGCTCCAGAACCCCAACAGAAAACTTCAAAGACTCTGATCCTGAATCACATTTTTGGCTCGATTATGATGTTGGTTGGAGGTGCCTCCGACCAACACCGTCACGGTCTCAGTATCGAACGACCTCTGATCGGCAGTCCTGACACCGCAATCACAATGCAAATGCAGTTGCGTATTCCCATTTCTCTATGGGAGCTTGCACTAAGGCCGTAAACTGGCAGTAGTGCAAGCACCCACAGAGAAATGGGTGTTTGTTTTTTATCCCTGCACTGCGTGGCAGGCACCTCAAGATGCCTGCCTCACAGTGCATGGATTAACAGGGAGGCACCATAGGTGCTCCCTCGACACCCAACCGGAGACTACAAACTTGCTTTCTGACAGGTTTTCCGTGTCGGAAAGGCCGGTGTTGGACTTGCCCCTTCTGGCAGGTTCACCCCTAAACTTTTTGCTTTTAATTGTGACTTGGGTTTAGTGATTTTTGGCGTCTGCGCACTTTACCACTGTGTCCCAGGGTAAAGTGCGTGGGTGTAGTGAGGTTGTCCTGCCCTCCCATAGGAATGCATGGGGAATGTATGTGTCCATGTTAGTTCCTGATGCGAGGGGAGTGCAGGGGCAAGTTTGGTATGTGCGGACTTGTGTGATCAAATGTTGCGCGATGATGTGTGCAGCAGAATTGTGTCTAGTGTGGAAGTGCCACTTCTAGAAGTTGGCCGGTCTGTGTAAATTATGTGAATTGGCTGTCTGGCTTGTGATTGGCTGGAGCTGGCTGGTGAGCCTGGCTCCAGGAGTCAGGATGGGTCTGCCCCGGTGGTGAGTGGAGAGATCTGCATGACTGATGTGAGGGAGGAGTGCACCTGGGACCTGAATAGGGCTGGGCTTTCCCTCCACAATGCTGGCTCCACCCCCTGTGGTGTGTCTGATGCCCCTGACCCACCCTGTGAATAGGCAGAGGGGCTGAGCAAAACAAAGTGCTCAGGAACCAGTTGCATCTGGTTCGCCCCTTGCCTGTACCTTTGGAGACAAAGGATTTGGGTGTATAAAAAGAGGCTGTGACCTCATGTAAAATGTTCTTGTTTTTCATAACTTGAAACAACCAGGGTCGTGCTGCTGCGGGGGCCCAGGGGAAGGCTTGCCTCCCTGGGCCCTTCCCAGCCCCTGGATGACTGATGGACTTTCCCTGGGTACCTTTGCCTGTGTTCCCCGGCTTGCAGACTTCTGGGACCTTTTTCCTGCCTTTGCCCAGGCTTGTGGTAGCCTATGCGCCCTGAGAAGCGCTGTATCCTCATTTGCCCCTTTTTATTGGGAGCACCTAGCTCCTGAGGGCTGCATTTACTTGCAGCGCGGGTGTCTACCCCGCTTATTTTGTTGTTCACAAGCAGGAGCCTACCCTGGATTTTGCCGTGTTTTTGGTGCCCTAATTGAGCGGGTGCCACCCCGCTTATTTAATTATTTATATGCGGGTGCCCAACCAGCTGTGTATTTCTGAGGACGAGGGAGCTTACCCCTCATTGTGCCCGCCGTATAGAATCACCGCCATTGCTGGCCCGGTTCCCGAGATTGCTGCCCTTACACTCACCGGCGCAGGCCAGAGTCCCCATGACGTCATCTCTCTCTGCCGCGCTGGGATTGGCCCAGCGGGAGAGAGTGTTTCCCTAAAGCCGGGGGCTCGTCGCGAGAGCCTCTCTGTGATTGGTGGAGGAGTCCCCTGACCCCGGAGGCTCGACCCGAGAGCCGCGCTGGGATTGGAGGAGGTGCCCCAGTGCTCGAAACTTTGACGAGAGAGTCGTGATGGGTTCCTGGAAGCATGGGGTGTCTCCGCTTTGTCTCCACTGTCAGCTGCTGCCGAAAGCGATGAAGGAGAAAGACGGCGTCCCCAGGTAACCGCTCCACTTCAGTTGAAGGAGCACCTTGTGGTTACCGCTGGGGGCAGGGGTGCATGTCTGCAGGAAAGCGCGCTAGGTCTCCCGTCTCAGGAAATCATCGCGCAGGTGTTCAGAGTGGGGGCTCACATTTCTTGCGGCCCGTACCAGTATACTAGTGGGGCTGTGGTACCAGGGGTCCGCTTTAAAGGGCTAGTATTTGGGGGCACATGATTATTTTCAGAGCCCGTGCGTGACTCCACGGATGGGGGCACTAATTATGTGGAGAGCCTGAGAGGCTCTGGTGATGGTCCCCAGTTGTCCTTTTCAAGTCCCCGAGCAGGAGTTCAGCAGTGGGGCCAGGCTTATTTGAAAGGCACCAGAGAGGCCCATGCTTCAGTGCTCCTGGCAAGTTCGTTATGGGCATGTGTATTTTAAGAGCCCAGTGTGGCCCCAGCGCTGGGCACATTTGTTTTAGAGCCTAGAGGGCTCCAATGTGTACACTATTTGTCTCTAGAGCCAGATGGCTCTAGCATGTAGCGCAGTTTTTCTTGAGGGCCAGTGAGAGCCCATGCCACAGATTTGATTTACAGGTGCCCAGCAAGTAGTGGGCAGCTGCACCGTTTAGGCGCCAATGGAGAGTGAGTCCCTGGGAGGGACAGAGGTGCCAGGCCTTCTACAGCTGCGTAGCACTTAGTGCCAGCTGCAACGTTTAGGCCCTGTTGTTGTTCTCAGCTGCCCAGCAAGTAGTGGGCAGCTGTAACGTTTAGGTTTGTGCAGATGGCGCACCCCTGATTGGCGCTGCGATGGCAGCGCTCCCTGACATTCTGGACACAGGGCACTTGAGCCCCTTCTTCTGATGGCCAGTTGGCCAGGGGGGCTGGTTTGTGGGTAGGGCACAAGGCTCTAAATGTGATTTAGGTGCTCTAAATGTGGCGCAAGGTGATTGCCTACTGTATTCATACTGTTTAGGCCTAACTGTGATTTCTGTGTAATGTGCTTTGCCTTCATGCTTGTTGTATACTTCTAAATATGCTCATGCTTAGAAGGTTGTTTTGCCTAGTAGGTTCATACTAGTGAGTTTATGTGTCCCTGCGTGATATAGGCCTAAGGTGTACTTACCTTTTACCAGTGGCTACTGTTATTTGGTGATACAATTGTTCTATGTCCTAAGTGCTATTTCTACCAAGTGCTTATTCCTGACAGTGGTCCATGTGGCCCTGTCCTGTGTAGATAATCCTGTGTGAATATTGCCCGTGCCAGTTGGCACAATGTATATTGTGTGATTACTATCTGATGTGTTTTGACAATACAAATGCTTTACACATTGCCTCCAGGATAAGCCTGTCTGCTCATGCCAAGCTACTAAGGGAGTGAGCAGGGGTTATCTTGACGTGTGACTCCCTTGCCCTGACTAGAGTGGTGGTTTCTGCCTGGCTTTGGCTCAAGACTTAGCCAACCAGAAATCCCAGTTCTAACAGCCGGCATGGAAAGCCTGTTGGAAACCGAGCATCGTAATCCCAACGGCGGAAACACCATCCTTTGGTATTATGAGCCAGTCTCCAACTGGCCGAAGAGCTCCTTGAGCTCGTTGGAATCCAGCCGGAATAACCAGCCAATTTAAAATCCAACCGCCTTATAATTAGGCGGTCAGAGTTGAAACCGCAATGAGGCTCGGAAAGCCTTCAACCTGCGGTTGGTGGCTTTCCGGGACTCATCGTAATAGGGCCCTTTGTTTCTGGAAATGGACTGTAAAAAGGGGAGGATGAGACCCCAAAAGGTGTTATCTGCCAAGCAGCCAGATTTATGCCTGTAACCAGGACTGTGACCAAAACTTGGGAACACGTTCTGCAAGTCAGGAGGGGATACTGGTACTAACTTTGCTAGTTTGGACCATTGCCTGGGCAAAAGCCAGAGACTGCGATCAGCAGGTCGAGTCTGTGCATCGAGCTCTGCCCCCAATCCATCCCTGAGGATTCTGGAGGACCCCAAGGAAGGTGTGGCACCACAGCAGGCTCTGGTCAGGTGCTGGTAGTTTTCACCACCACCCCTCCCTTGTGGGGAAGACTTACTTACAGCATCTTCACAGGTTGGGAACATCTCCGATCACTGAGGATAGCTGGCCGTGGCGCTCATTAGAGAGCCTGCTCATGCCAGGAGCTAGGTTACATACCATGAGCAGCCTGACTTCTCCAAACAGGACACCCATTATAATTGCAAGATGTTTTTGTGCTGCCGGAGTGGGTAACACTGGAATTGTACCTGCTGGGCACCGTGGAACTCGCTACTGAAGGTGCTTTAGCACAATAAACACTTTTGACTCATTCAGAAAGAGTAAAGAGGAACTCTTTAGTATGGCCTACTAGTGAGCATTCCCTGGAAGCAGCCACAACGGATTCAGGAATAACCCCGACCACATTGCAAGGAAAATGGTGGGACAGGGAATTGCCAATTGACCTCAAGGGAATTGTGTTCTGGCTTATAAAGTTATTTCTTGAATGCTTAGAGTTAAAATACTTCTTTTTTGTACAGCAAATACTTGACAGGAAATTGATTTATTGAAGTTGCGGAGTGCACTTTAAGTAATGAGTCATGTTCACTAACCTGTATCTATCATTTCCATATGAGGGAGACTTTGTTTGCTCATCCAGAGCTACCATTGAGAGTCAAGTGTCAAAGCGGTGCTTTGCCCAGTTTCTCAGGATACATAGTAGATCGGGCCTGGGACATCACAAGTTCGATACCATATCTCACTACATCCTTATCAAGAGACTATACCACATCAGGATCCAGGAAGGCGCCCTCAAATGGATTGCATCCTTCCTCACAGGAGCAACCCAGCAAATCCACCTACCACCCTTCCCTTCGCGCTTACATGGTGCTCCTGGCAAACATCAACAAAACACGTCTCAACATCATATCTTGCACAGATGGCACCCAGCTTATCCTCACATTTTCAGAAGACCCCACCACCACTAGGATCAACTTCCTCAACTGCATGATGAGCATCGTCGACTGGATAAAGACCAACTGCTTGAAGCTCATCACTTTCAAGATGGAAGTGCTGATTTTTGGGAACAACAAATCCCGATGGAACGCTACCCACTCCCACACCAACAGACCATGTCTGCAACCTTGGCATCATCCTGGACAGCAAACGCACTATGAAATACCAGATCTATTCAGTCTCCTCCACCTGCTTGCTTCCACACCCTTCACATGGTCCCAAAAATCTTCAGGTGGCTACCTGTCAACAGCAGGAAAACCATCACTGAAGCCCTAATCATCAGACAGCTGGACTAATGCTATGCACTCTATGCAGATATCACCACTCCTGAAAATAGTCCAGACAATACAGAACCCAGCTGCCCAGCTCACCCTTGACCTCCCCAAATGGACCCATTTCAGCTCCCACCTCAAGAACCTTTCCTGTCTCCCCATCCAGAAAAGATGCCAATTCAAGATGCTGTCAGACGCATACAAGGCCCTCCAAGACCAAGGAACAGCATACATCAGCCACCCCCTGAACTTTGACCAACTCTCCAGACACCTGCTGTCCATCTTCCTCGCCCTCACTCACACTCCCCGCATCTGCCGAAACTACAGTGGAGGACTCTCGTTCTCCTACCTCTCCACTAAGTCCTGGAACGACCATCCCCTTTGCACATCATCCTCTCTCCCGGAATTCGAAAAGGGACTCAAGACCTGGCTTTTCAACTGATCCCACCGTAGCAGCATGAGCATAGTGCCTGGATACTATTGCGGGTGATTAGCGTCGCTCTACAAATCGGAGTTGATTGATTGGTTGATTGATTGACAAAAGGCTTCAAACACCACAGTAGATCCCAGTAGACCCTGTGTGCCCTATGAATCTCTGAGAGTGGTTCAGACAAAGGCTTTATGGTTTTTTGTAGCTTTCCCTAATCCATGCTATACCTAAAGATTTGTAGGAATTCTTCTGAATTTATTATATCGTTTTGAACAATGCATGATGATTGATGACTCAATTTTAGAAGACATCCCTTTTGTGATATTTCTTATATGATTTCCTCAAATATAGGCTCCTGGCAAACAGCAAATATATGATTTCCAAAAAGGAGACACTGTTCCTAGTGCAAGGTGCAAAAGTCACATATTGGTAAAATCCTGTCGATCTGTTATTTTTACAGCGTGGTAGAGTGGGTGAGTCCATTGCCTGATGTCAGCAGATGGTTTTCCTCAGTATAGCGAGGTGAGCACGCATTAAGAGATAACATTCCTTTGGGCACTGACCTCTGACGAGGCTTTTTGAGTATCTTGTTATATAGTGGTTAAACCCCCCCCCTTCTTACTTAGTATATATGGGTGCAATTGGGTCCCCCTTCACCGCCGCATTCTATCAAATGGATGCTTGTGGCCTACATTAATTCTATAGGGCCCACCCACATGTTATAACCCATGCTTCGCTGGGTACCTTTGATTATCTGGTATGAACTTGTGTCTCATGCGCCTGCTATTTTGAACCTTTACATGTTTTGGATGTGCACACTGCGGTGGCACATTATGTGGCATCAAGGTGTTCCTGGTGCTCTAATTTGTACTCTATTGTGTTTTGTCTTCTTCTCTAGGTACTGATTGGGAGTGGTTACAACATACAGCTGTAGCCAGATGTTGGTTATACAGGTTACTGCCCGCCCTGATCGATTATGAGGGTATTTTAAATTTGTCTTTCACGTGCACTTTACATTTTATAATTCTGGTCCTGACGAAGCGCCAAAGACCCTTAAGGCAACGCAGGCGCGAAACATGTTGACCTATGTCTTTCTATACCCGGGCATAGTATGCCACTGGGGCTAGATTTTATTTAGCAGATAAGTCTGCTCAGGGTACACTATTATAATATTCGCTGCATGGTTACCCATTATGAATCTTATACTACACTTGCACGCACTATTTAACCCTTTTTTTGACCCATCACCCCGCACACCCGCATGCACCATCCGGCAGTCCTACAAAAGATCTCCGACAAAGAGACCCTTCGGGGGCACATAGGGAATTGCAGCGCCAGCCCTACGAGGAGCAACTGCCCGATGATGAAGCATGACACCTTTCGAGGTGTGTGAGGGCAACAGAGGACACAAAATGATTTCCCTGTTTTCTGTGGGTCTCTTTACCTAGGGATTCTGTTTTTCTCCTTTTTTAGTTTCTTTTTTCATATTTGGGTGACTTTTAGCACCCTCATGCATTGGTGGCTTTTGCACCTTGCACTAGGAACAGTGTCCCCTTTTTGGAAATCATTATGAAATAAGGAGCATGGACACTGGACCTTTAATAGCTCCTTAGTCCCCCCCTCTCTTTTGTATAGTAAACAGCAAATATATCCCCAATTCCTTGTGTCTCCAAAGTAATACCTAAACCCCGGCAGTACAATTCAACATCTGTTTGGTGACACACTAAGAATCTTCCAGCGCCTGAACAGCTGCTTGTTTATGTCATTTAGAAGAAGTGACAAATGATTGGCTTTCCATACAAAATCATCTGAAATGTATATTCGAAGAGGTTTTTTGAAAAATATACAACATTTCCATGAGTATTTTTTTTTGCAATGGTGTTTATTTATCCTACAGTTGCACCTTCTTCAAATATTTTGACAAAGTATTTTCTTCAATGTCAGGCAATGACATAAGGTAAAAGGTTTATGAAATATCTGATACGAAAGAAATGTTGAAGTATCTAATACTAATTACATTTTCTTCGATTTCAAGCAATAATACCATTGATATTAGAATAATTTACAGAACAAACTGTATAATTTGAGGATCCACTCTCATGTCTCTGTGTCACCATCACCAAGGTAGCTGTCACCTATCAATCATTTTACCATCTGTAACGTTCTGGTGAGACAAAGGCGATCTGTGTGTCAGCTGAACACAATAGTGAACAGATTGTATTGTCTCTGAGCAAAAGGAAACATGCTGATGGTAAAAAATAGTGGAAGTAGAAGAACTATGTAGTACTCATCAGTTGACTTCTCTGAAAGGAGAACAACCCTATTCTGAATATCTCTTTCACTAACATGAAAGACAGCATTAGATGAAACAGCACCCATTTATAAGGTTTCCCTCTATTTGTGAGTACAGTTTTGTACAGTTATTATACCAAAATGAATCTGAGGCTTAAAAAAGAAAGTGCATAAATACTAGGGGTGTAAGTACGATGTTGGGGCAGACTTCAGACCTCCTGACATCGTTAAGGTCTTGGGACCACCGACCTGTTGGCGGTCCCGACCAACCAATTAGGATGCGACGAACAGTGTTTGGTTGCACACCTATTCTTTACAATGGAAGCATGCATTCAGACCGGAATGCATGCTCTCATTGTAAAACGAAGGGGTGCAGTTCATCCCTGCACCCTGTGGCAGGCATCTCAATGTGCCTGTCACGTGATGCAGAGATCAACAGGGGGGCACCTCAGCCACCAAACGGAGGCCGTGCACCCACGGGGGCCCTGATGAAGGCCCCCAAAGTCGACTTCCAACAGCCTTTCTGTGTCAGAAAGGCCGACAGAGAAAGGCTGTTGGATTTCTACATTGTAATCCCTCGGGTGGAAAGAGCCGCCCTTGGGATTACTGAAGTCATTCCAACTGTCGGACCGTTGTCTGAGCCCATAGGATGGCAGTTAGAATAACTGATCGGATTCCTGTACGACCAACACCATCCAGATGGTCGGTCCGAATGGAATCCGACCAGCTGATTGTGATGCGAATCCTACCACGTCGTAACCGGCCCCTAAATGTGTAAATGCAATGAATGTACTAACAGTAAATTTGAGTGTAGTTGTTTTGATTTCTCAATGTTAAATTTATACGCTGACAAATTATTGTGTGCTGCAATCTATGAATGAAGTTTTTGACATTTGCCAAAATTGAGAAAAAAATACTTACTCAATTATATTTTCGATGAAATTGTTTCAAATTGAATCCTTGTAGCTGATTCTTTAAGTGTTAATGCTCATTATCAGCACGGTGAGATCATTATAAATTAATGTGTGTGAGAGTTACTATTCTAACTCAAATCCAACAAATATTGTAGAAAGCCCATACACAACAAGGGGAAATGTTACGATTGTAACTCCAGTCTCTCAAATATTGTGGAAAGTGTATATATGGGGCCGAGGGAACAACTTCCTTTTTCACTAGTGTCTCTCTGAATGTCAATTTTTAAAGTTCTTTTCTGGTTGGTAAATAGAAAAATGAACTTGTAGGTTCTAATTCAGAAAAAATATTTATGGCCCTGAGCCTACTTTTAGGGTCAACAGTGCTTCACTTACATCTGCCAAGCATCCAAAAATGGATACCTTAATGTCATTGTCATGTGTGCATAGATCTGAGCGAAAATAGAAAATAAAAACTAATACAAAAAAGTTTTTTAAAAATGCATACCTAAGAGGCATAAATGGTTGTACTATTGCACACATTTGCACCATAAGTGCATGCAATTAAACAGTCTTAAACCTTAACCAAGGAGTTGAGAGAGGGTGGATCAAGGTATGGTTTGTCTAAACACCCACAAACATGCATTTGTTGGGATTCCCAAACTTCTATCCAACACTTTACCAGGTCAGAGCTTTACAATAGCATAGATCTTCAATTACTCCCATTCCAGAGTTAGGAGAGAATCGAACCACCCCCAAACCTTTTGGAGGCGGAGAAGAAAGGGTTTCTCAATTGTAAAAATTGTTTTTCGCACAGATTAAAACATGAGAAGAAAATTGAATTTGCACCAAAGACTGCCTTTCTCAAATGCAGGCTTGCACTTATACACAATCCCACATTGGGGAAATGAATGTCACATGAGATTCCCAATAATATGCTTCAAAACCCTAGTCTGGTACAGCTTTAAAGCAATTTAATTATTTGTTTGTGATTTCCTCTTACACATATGACTGCACCTTGGCATAGGAACACATGGGTATAGATTTATGAGTATCTTTTAGTACATTAGGCCTGTAAAGGTGAATGAACCCTGGGCCAGATTTATACATTTTTCATGCAACACAGCAAGGCAACTTGCTGTGCTGCACTGAGTGGAAGGGACAGGGCAGTAATGCTCCATATTTCCCAATATGTGAAGCATTATTGCTCTCTGCCTGCACTGGTGCACAATCTGTTGCCTTGCGCCAATTCAGGCACACTTGCGCCATGGTGCAAGGGTGCCTGTGCTGCAGGTAGGATTATTGTTGTGCAGGAAGGGACGTGCAGCACACTTAGAAAAGGGATACAACCAGTATTAAAATATTTCTCCTTGTTTCGCCTCCCTTTGGGAAGGATTAGTATTTTGAAACATCGCTAGGTTTACCAGGCTTGGTAAATCTGGTAATGTCAAAGAATGTCCAGAAGCACACCTTGTATATTTCACATTGCTGTTAAGGTATCCACTTTTTATATTTTGCGTGCAGCAACCGTGAATGGTGCGCCGTTCCTTTCACACTAGAGCATAAAGTTCTGGAAGGTGGTGGCCTGCTGTGTTAGCAGGTCACGCATGGGTTGCACAGCATATGCACATTGGTATAAACCATGAACATAGACCATGAATGTCATCTTTTGACGTGATGTCTCAATAGAATGGATAAAACATGTTTAAAAGGAAGAAAATAAATATGAAAAAAATTGGACTACTACGGTGGATGAGTATTAATTTGGAATGTGGTGCCCGCCAAAGGGTGCAAGGTTTTCCGCAACCACCCCTTTCTTCAATGGGAAAATGGGAACCTGTGTTTATTGGTCAGAACACAGGCTCCCATTAAAGTCAACGGTGTTCAGAAACCTCAGAATCGGTCGCTCAGACCGATTACGAGCCAATATGGTCGGAAACCATTCCGACACAGAGTCAGTCGGAATACTTTCCGACCAACATCCTAATGAGGCCCATAATGTTAAAATTGAAAAGGGTCAAGTTTAGTTTAAATCAATCTTGAGACTTGAGAATAAGAAGGATAAAAGCATAAGATATCACAAAATAATTGACTTTTCATTGCCCGTTTCAAAAACTCTCTGGTTATTTTATATTAGAACTACATTTCAAATGTTTGCAGCTGTGAATGCATGTTAGCATTGATATAAGAGAGATATCGGACTGGATCTCTCACAGCATGTAAAGTTAGACATTAGATTTGAACAATTGTACATGCCATTACATTTTTTGAGACTTAAGGATCACATCAATGGCCCTAAAACTTTGATGTTACACTGCATATAAAATAATTCCACTGAGCCACTCAAAATTCCAAAGATACTTTTTCACAATTATTTGATCAAATGTTAAATGTTGCAAGTTGAATCATGTCAATGGGGCACTAGGGGACAGCAACAAATAAATATAGACATAATATGAAACAAAGCATGGGAACCGAATATTTATTGTGGGGTTACCTTGAAGTGTTCCATATGATAATTACTACATGTCACATTAAAAGTGAAAAGTGTGAGTGATATTAGAGGGCTTAAAGAACTTTTGACGATACCTAATGTTCATTCTTGGCTTCTAATTTTCACATTATACCCAGCTATCAGTTTTTTCCATGTCATAATATGTACCTTTAGACAGTCCTGGCTTTTTAGTCAAAACATTTTGAAGCATAGTTACAAACCCCTTGTGGCCCTGGTACATTACGTTTTGTGACGCATCGGCAGCGCATTGTGGTGCTCCATATTTGCAAGGACACGTAAAGCCACTCTGCATGGCTTTTCATGTTCTTGTAAATATGGTCCCTTTTCACGCAGCACTTTGCTTAAAAGGGGCGTTCCATGGGTGTTGCAGTGGGTGTTCCTCCGCAACACTCATGGATTCTGCCGCATTCCCAGATTTACAATGTTTTGTAAACCTGGGAATGTTTCAGAATCCTACGCCTCCCCAGCGGGTCTGTAAGGAGGTGCAACAAGGAGAAATACTTTTACTTCACCTCTTTTTTCCTCTTTTTATGCATGCTGCATTCTGCAGCACACATAGAAAGAAGACAACACCTCTCACAATTGTTTTTGTGCAGGAAGGTGTCCCTTAAGGGAAACATAAACAATCCTCCCCACATCGCCGGCATCCTTGCACCACGGTGAAAGGGTGCCTGCGTTAACGCCTGGCATTTAATTGTGTGCCAGCACACAGGAGAGGTCAGGGATACGTCATATTGTTGTAAATATGACACATCCCTATGCTTCGGAAGTGACGTAGTGTGGCACAGTCAAATGGCTTGCCGCACTGCACTGCGTTACTTCCTTGTCAAAATGGCTGTGTGCTTGTTAGGGTTTTTAAATGAATATTTGCAATAATAAACGTTACCACAAGTTCCAAATGCAATGTGCTGTAGACTAAAATACCAGGACAGGCTGAACAGGTTCCACAAGACATGGGGCTACTTGGCAACTATGAACATAGTTATTATTTTGAACATTGCATTTATGTCAATTTTACGTTTTAAAAGTGTAGTCAAATACATGATTGCCAACTTGCCATTTGAAGACATGTCACCCTAAGAATATTCACTGTGTAGTCCTTTATCAGAATTAAGTGGTGAGATGTCTAGTCTGAGTTTGGACATCATTGACATTACTGAATGCCTGTAATAGTGAGTAGCTCACAGCATTTCTTGTTTCTTTCACTGTATTACAAAACTTTCCCAGGACTGATCAGTGCTTTATTTGAGCCGGTGCTTGCTGATGGAGGCCACGGGCTCTTATTTTTTGGGGACCAGGGCATATTTGTGTACATCTAGTATTTACTGAGTGCAAGAGAGGGAAACAAACACACATAGGAAAGACGGAAGAAGAGAACTTCGGAAAAACTGTCACGAAGTAAGAAAGCAGAAACTTGTAAGAATGAGATAAAGAGGCAGGGAGTGTCTGGTAGTGGATTAAAGAGCCATGAAGTGGATTTAAGCCTATCACCCTTAGTATTTGGTACAGAAGTTTAATTGCACCTGCAATTGAGCACTAGCTTTAATATTTGCAATCTTCAGGGACAGGCTAAGCCAATTTCTGTCAGAGCCTCACAACAATTTAAAATCCAGGAGGCCTACCCCAGAATTTGAAGGCCAATGCCATAAAACGAATCAACGACGTAGAAATTACATAACACTTGGCATTTCAAATAAAGCCCAGGCAGAATTTCTAACTCTGAAGTTATTCGAAAGATCAGGAAAAGTCTGTATGACAACTATGCAATACCTCACATGTGTTTTGTGAAATCCTTTTGAAAATTGGGTTATGCTCATGATAAGAGAAAGTAAAAAAAAAGGCATTAAATAGCAGACATCCATAACACTCACTGCTATACATTCAGTAAAACACAATGGGACTCCCCAGAGAATCATTGCTCCCACATGGTGAAGGATACCCCATCCCTTTCAAAAGCAGGCAGTTTTACCATCTTAAAAAATGAAAGACGGACTGGCTGCTTCAATAGCTGATCACCCTTTCACTAAGTTGCTGCCCCCTGGACAGACATGAATTCACAGCTACCCTAGTGGGAGTTCAGGAGCTATAATAGAGTACATTGACCAGGTCGGCAACTGGTACTCCCACTTAAAGATTTGCCACGGTTGACAGAACATGACCCCAGAAGCAGCAGTGGCAGACACAGGTAAGCCTGGTGGGTGGGGCACGGCACGGCAGGGCAGGGGGAAATCAACAGATAACGGAATAGGTATTATTTATTTATTCAATTAGACTGAAATGCCATTGATGTACAATCTAAGAAAACTTAAGTGCCTTGGAACTAATACAAAACAAATAATGGACGCCATTTATGAATATGCAAACAACACAGGGATCTCGAGCGAGCAACAAATTGTACATAACTCGGAGAACCAAGGAAAAATCTTACAAAAAAAAATCCCAGCAAACCCATCACGCCAGAGGATCTCAGGAACAAGGAATGTACCATGGTACAACACACAGCGGCATGACCAGAAAATAATAATTAACAATACCCAAAACATCAAGAACATGAGGGAGATTACGGTACAGGCAGTCGCTTAGGTGGGTAGAAACAGAGTAACAATCTCCAGCCCCCAAGTACAGGAAAGCACGCAATCGGTACGAGACTCATTAGTCTTAAGTACCTATGAACCTAACTGGTGTTGAAATAGTAAATGTAATTCCTATCCAACACTTACCATACTTTTGCACTCACTGGAGTGGGAATAGTAAATTTTACCCCTTCGCTATCCAATACTTTCCCTACTGTTGCACTCTTTGGAATTGGAATAGTAATTTTTTCCTTTCCGCTATTCCCTACTGTTTGTCTAACTGGAGTGGGAATAGTAATTTTTACCCCTCCACTATCCAATACTTTCCCTACTGCTGCAGTCACATGAATGGGAATAGCAATTTTTACCCTTCCACCAAACAGCACTTTCCCTACTGTCGCACTCACTGGAGTTGGAATAGTAAATGTAATTCCTCTGCTATCCAACACTTGCCCTACTTTTGCACTCACTGAGTGGGAACAGTAATTAATACCCCTCCGTTATCCAACACTTTCCCTACTGTTGCACTCTTTGGAGTGCGAATAGTAATGTTTGCCCCTTCACAATCCAACACTTTCTCTACTGTTAGACTATTTGGAGTGGGAATAGTATTTTTTTCCTCTCCGCTATCCAACACTTTCCCTACTGTTTGTTTTACTGGAGTGGGAATGTATATTTTTACCCCTTTGCTATTCAACACTTTCCCTACTGTTGCACTCACGAGACTTTGAATAGTAAATATAATTATTTTGCCATCCAACATTTTCCCTACTGTTGTATTTATTGTATTGGAAATGTAAGTTTTAATTTTTTGAAATATTTTATTGTTTTAATTTATTATAGAATTTTTTTGTATTTTAAATTATTGATATATATATATATATATATATATTATTTGTTATTTAATTTTAAAGTTTAAAAGTTAAAATAGATAATAATTAAATATATGTATAAATTATTACGTTTGTGTTGTTTTTTTTAATTAGGTTTATTTGTTATATTTATTTAAAATGTATATTAAATTTTATTCATTTTGATAAAATTAATATTAATATTTAATATATGTCATTTTATTCTATGTATATTTTTAAATCAATATTTTTTACATCTATATATTTTACTTCGATATTTCTGATTCAATATTTTTGTACTTAACTGTTTAAGTGTAGGGAGTCAATATTTTTGAATTCTATACACTTTTTTCGAAATATTTAACATCAATGTTTTTTTCATTGATATTCTATCAGTGATCCCTTAAAAATATACGCAAATGCACTGGGATATCTACCATCCAATGTGCAACACCAGCTAATATTTGTAACACTGATCCTGATGTACAGCAAAGAAAGCAGCAAAAATTAAAATACACTACCACATGGTGATCAAAATAAAATGTATAACAATGAAGCGCATGCAAAAACATGCATTATAATGGTAGATTTGTGAAAACATTATCAGATAGCAAATAGAGCATTATGAATGCGATGAAAACTGACCTGTTAATTCCTCCCATCCGAAATTACGGCTACAGATTGCCCCAGTAAGGATGAAGAAAGTGGTTCCCCTAATTCCTGTGTGTTTTTGCATGATATTTCACCTTTTATTTATGCTGTTGCCACATGTCAGAAAAGTTAATATGTATGTGATGGGTCACTGGGTATGTTACATAGCTGTTGATCTGGTATTAGGGGTCATACACATTCCACTTTCAGCAACATTTGCAGGTCCCTTTATTTTTTTCTGTTATAATAATTGTGCAAGGCACACATGAGTAGATGCATTATGCCTGTGGTGCTATGTCCTCATTCCCAAATTTAATGACTTACTATTTCAAGAAGCAAATAACTTCTGCTCCCTTACACTCAGATAATTTCAACAGAAATTGTATTTTGTAATACATTATCAAATTGCTTACTGCACTGAATCACACATTAATTAATATCGTCCTACACATAGGATAAAATATGTGGTTACTCATTACGTACGAAGGTTCCAGTGAGTTAAAGATGCAGCCGTACATTTTCCTAAAATGTGATGGTTCAAGGCACAGCAACTATTAATGCAGCGCTGCGTTGCAGTGAAGGGAGAGTGAAAAACAGCTCAATATCAAAATATGGTGCAGTTTTTCTCTTCTCCAACAATGGTGCATTTTAGGCTGCTATGCACCTAGCACATACATTGAACCGTAGTACAAGTGTGCCTGGGATTCTGTCAAGCATACGTTTTGTACTGGCAGAGGAGCCTTCCATTGCAAAAACTATCCTTTAATATTTTTACCACTTACATGTGTGATGTAGCATGCAGCACACATGTAAAGTTTGAAACATATGGAGAAATTCAAACATTTCTCCTCCATTGTTCCTGCCTCCAGAAGACATAGGGTTTTAGCATAAATCCCTATCTACAATTTTAATGAATGAATTAATAAATAATATTTTTGTTTCAATGTCATTTAAACCATATTCAATAATTTACACAGCTTAAAAACATTACCTGTTAAATAATAATGTATCATAACATCAATTAAAAAGCGTGAACGAATACATTAATTGGTACCATCGCCGACAGTCTGATACCAGTGTTCTCACACCCTGGAAGCCTGACTTAACATTTTTTACCAATTGTGCCACAAGTTTTGGTATATTATCTTTAAAAAAAAGTGACAGTGCCTCGGAAATTATTCTGATACCTTTCGCCTTAAAGACGGGTTTGTGGTATTCTTTTACAAGACTGAGGTAAGCTGGGTATGTTTGTTAAGACCCCTAATGCTGGAAGTTTATACGTATCCAACTGCTGGATGATTAAACTTTCAGACAATGATGCCTCAGGCATAAACGTCACCAGAGATCTTTGAAATGAAGGGAGTAGTAGCACATCTGTCTATGTTGGGCACTCTCTTTTTAGTAACTGGGAGAAGTATGTTGTTAGTAGCTAGATTTGTTTCACTATTATTATTATAGTTATTATAGTTATTGCAGTGTCCATTGTGGTGGAGGTACCATTTTTATAGATGATACTGCACTGATTTTCCTAGTTGGCTGTAGCACAAAAATTGCATATTTCTTTTGCTATTTTGCCCCTTGCTGATGGAATTTCTGCTTACTTTGATTCGCCAGATTTTTATTCAATTTCCAAATTCTCTTAAGGAGCCATATCCTTATCTTTAGCTGAAAATATTGTAACATAGAGACCAGCCTATCGTCAGAATGGTGATCCGATTCACCTGATCTCCAGGTTGTCCACCCAAATTGGTATTGGGTGTCTGCACAGTAGTATGATAAACAAGCATTTGCAATGCAATAGGTCTCGCATTAGGAAAGTTTGAGCTATTGGTATTGTAAATGGCAAAGTTTTTATTTATGTTTTTTTTTTTTAAATAGCTAAATTAATAGCTTTGTCATTTACAATGCCAATAGTTATAACTTTCGCAAATGTGATACCTATAGCATTTGTAATGCAATACGTTTTGTATTTACATGACTTAGATGTATTGATATTACAAATAACAATGGCGTTTAATTTTTTTAAATAACTAATACTTAAATAAAAGTTATTGTAATTTATAATGGAAATAGCTTAAACTTCTCTAAAGAACTTTTGTGAAATTATGTTCAGTGTATTTTATTGTGACGAAAATCCAAGAACAGAAGTGAAATATTAACATCTTTTGTGACATTTGCAATAAAGCTTGAAACATTGATAGCGTATATTTGAACCAGTTGTTGTTGAATGGTTGCACAGATTGATTGTGTGAGGAAAGACAACGTCCTTCCAGACAATGTATTTCACAAAAACAGAACAGTGCTTAGAAGCATTAGGGGGCCAAGTGAAGCATTTGTGGCAGTTTTCTCTTACCTTACAACAACTGCGAGGGCAGGGAAATGTTCGCGAGAGCGCGTGCTGCAGTCCGTCCAGAGCTCGCGCCGCCGGCCTGCGACCAGGAAGTCAGGCAGGCCAGGCGGGACAACCGGAAACAGGAAGTAGGAGGGCGGGAGCCTACCCCGCCTCCCACGGAAGACCCGCGATTGTTTGGAGCACCGGAGCAGGCAGGAGCCTACCCTGCGCCCGGTGACGAAGAAGGGAGGAAGAGTCCTGCTGCCGGTGAGAGCCGCTGCACCAAGGAAGCCGGTGAGTGGGGCTTCGCCTTCTTGCTGTGCTGCGAGGGCGGGGGGCATGTGTGTGTGCGCGCGCGTGCGGCGGCGGGCTGTGTATGTGTGTGAGCGTGTGTGCGTGTGTCTTGGAGTCTGTGTGTGTGTGTGTGTGTGACTGTGGGGGGGAGGGGGTTGCCTGTCTGGGTGCCTGCGTGTCTGTGTAAGTGTAAGTGCGTGTGAGCGCGTGTGTGTGTCTGTTTGCATGCATGCGCGTTAGGCTGACTTGCTGGGAGTATGGGAGGGAAGTGCACGGCGCGGCGCAGGACGGAACATGCGCGTTCGCGCACACAAATCCAGGAAAAAAGCTCGTACCAATTTCTTGTCCCTCCTTCCCCCCAGACTGATAACTATACGTCTCCAGCTGGACACATGCATCCTTCGGATTCAGTTGCCATCTCTTATTACTGTCAAAAGCAGGAATTAAATAATTTCCGACTTCAAACTAGCATGGATCCAGTCATTTAATCAAGTCACAGTTTAGACTGGAGGGAAGTTTATCTTCTCGAATAGTATAATCTGTCCATACAGGGATATCACAACCTGGACTGTATGGGAGATTTCCTTACCCTAAGATGTCACATTCTGTACTGGAAAGATCATTGCCTTAACTGGAACACTGATTTCAGGTACTAACAGGGATATGAAAGTCAGAACTAGAAAGTGCTCTGTCTTTGTAGGGTACTGACATTATGTGCCCATAGTCATGTGATAGCCTGGACTAGAGAAAGATGTGGTTTTAATGGGACACTGATGTTGGCTACCCATTGTAATTGGGGGCATATCAAAATCTGGACTGGAGAAAGCTTTGACTTCACTGGGATAATGATATCATCGACCTACAGCGGTGTCACAGTTTGTACTAGTAAAAACTTTACTTCAATGAGGTACTGACATCACAGACCCAAGGACTGTCGATGTGGGTGCCTCACTGTAATGTAGCATTCAATCTAACAGACATTTTTCATAAACAAAAGGATAATGATGTTTTATCAAGTCACACAATGTCGTTGGTTATAGAAGCACCTATAATAGTATTTTCACGGAGAAGCATAATATTTGTTTACATATTTTGATGATTAGGGGTCCGGTATTTTTAGTAAATCGTTTGTAATTGAGGGAATTGTGGGAATTGTAGTGTTTAGCACCACAAGGGAGAAATTTTGTTTGAATTTCGAGGGGCCAATTAAATCACGTTATGCGTACGGAAGTAGTTGTCAATAGACTGAACCGATAGTATTGGTTGATTCTTTACTGACGAGGCGCGTAAATAGCCAACTGAGGAGATGTATGGGTCAGATGGTAGACCAATTTTAAACAGGAAGGTGTAGAGCGGCAATAGCGTTGTCTGAACAACAAGCAGGTAACTGTCTCAGCTAGCAGTGAATCAATGAAAATGTGTTATGTTTATTTGTAATTCATTTCTGAACGCAGGATTATGTTATTAATTTAGTTGTTGTTTTCGAGAGCACGAGGCAAATCGAGAGTTTAAACAGCATAGCGGGTAGAATGGCAGGTTTAAGATCGAGGAAGGAGTGGGGGAGGTCTCCGCTTGCAACAAACGCTCGTAATGGAACACACAGGATGCAAATAGTGAAAGATGATTGATAGCAAATAATTCAGGTCACAATAATGGTGTGGGGTGGGCAACTAAAGACAATGTCACGTTATATATATAGCATCAATGTTATGGCTGAATGTATTTATGTACAATTACTACAGTGTTTAAACACAAATGACTAACATGGGTTTCATGTCATTTTCGCTTTTAAACAGCTTCCCCTGACGAAGGGCATTAAAAGTAGCCCGAAATGCATTGGGATTATGATTTTAGCTGCAAACATGGATTTCAGTCCCATCGTGTTGTGGTTAGAGGCCTGGATTGGCACAACCGCCTCATGTGAAGTAATATGGGCCTTTGAACAGTGTTATCGTGATAAAAATGATAAAATGACAAAAACTGGATAAAGTTGGAAGAACGTTGAATAAACTTGTGGAAAATGAAAAAAAGTGTACAATGATTCTTCAAAGCTGTGCGACTGGGTGTACAGCAAATTGTTGCTGCAATCTGTCACTGACATCACATAACCATAGTGCTGTCACAGTCTAAACTCTATGGCCTCTTATATGTGTTCTTCTCTAATAGCGCATTATTTATCGCACACGCTCAATCACGATACTGAGATTATTTATAAATTTACGACAAATAATGGCAATTATGCATTTTGTGTTGAAAATGAGGCAAAACCTGGATTTTGGTCCAGAGCTCGCGCCGCCGGCCTGCGACGAGGAAGTCAGGCAGGCCGGGCGGGACAACCGGAAACAGGAAGTAGGAGGGCGGGAGCCTACCCCGCCTCCCACGGAAGAGCCGCGATTGTTTGGAGCACCGGAGCAGGCAGGAGCCTACCCTGCGCCCCGGTGCCGAAGAAGGGAGGAAGAGTCCTGCTGCTGGTGAGAGCCGCTGCACCAAGGAAGCCGGTGAGTGGGGCTTCGCCTTGTTATTTGCTGGGATGCGAGGGCAGGGGGCATGTGTGTGTGTGCGCGCGCGTGCGGCGGCGGGCTGTGTATGTGTGTGAGCGTGTGTGCGTGTGTCTTGGAGTCTGTGTGTATGCGTGCGTGTGTGTGACTGTGGGGGGGGGAGGGGGTTGCCTGTCTGGTGCCTGCGTGTCTGTGTAAGTGTAAGTGCGTGTGCGCGCGTGTGTGTGTCTGTGTGCATGCATGCGCGTTAGGCTGACTGGCTGGGAGTATGGTAGGGAAGTGCAAGGCACGGCGCAGGACGGAACGTGCGCGTTCGCGCACACAAATCCAGGAAAAAAGCTCGTAACACCCTCTTGTCCTCCTTCCTCCGAGACGGGCAACATTAGGTCTCCAGCTGGACACCTGCATCCTTTGGATGCAGTTTACCAGTTCGACCTAAAAAGAAGGCAAATCTGTCCTGGCTACCTGGATTTGATTTTGACAGATCCCTTTCTTCTTGCTACCAGTGTCCAGGATGGCTGGAACTGCCAAGACAGATTGTTTACAATTGAGAGTATTTCTAATGTCCCCCCACTATAGCTTACCTCTGATATTAAATCAGTACCCTCTGCAATTCTTTTACATTTGTAAGATAAAAGTCAAAGTAGATCTATAAACGTCATCAATTCAGAGAAGTTATTGGATTTTAGACATTATCTCTTCTGAGAGGATCTCCTGCATCAGGTGAGCACTGAAGGTTTCTTTCAGTGTTTACAAAATAAATTGAAACAATCAACTTTAATATCATAGTATGGATAGCCATTGTTGCAGATTGCTCAATCTAGGTATTGGCCATTTTTATTAAGGTATTGCTGATGACACTGCAGCAGATAGCACAGGGTAGTGTTATGGGCTTGTGCTATGTTGTATGGTTTACAAGTGCTAGCCGTGCTACGCAATGTGTGTTTATGTTTGTATGGTGTTCTGGGTTCTTCAATGTCAGTAGAGTTCTCTGGTGGACAGTTGCTGTCTTGAATGTCAGTAGGGTTCTCTGGTGGACAGTTGCTGTCTTGAATGTGAGCATAGTTCTCTGGCGGACAGTTGCTGTCTTGAATGTCAGTAGACTTCTCTGGTGGACAGTTGCTGCCTGCGCTGCACTGGAAGGATGTGTTACCCTACTGCTCTACACTTAAGGAAATAAAGTTTTTTCTACAAGGAGTTAGGTGTATGCCATTACTACAGGCAGGTGGGGGGGCAAGACTGTCCCCTTTCTTCAGCCTTAAGTTCGAACGTTTGATGCTACGGGTCCAAACACATGGTTGAGGTACTGTCAGCGAATCATTTGCTCTTTGTTGATACTACTGTTCAGTTGAGGCTCAACCCACAGTTGGCCCTTGGAATGAGCTATTCAATATATTAGTTAGATTTAAGTCATTAAATGTATTACCCTTCATATTTTTCGGGTTGCTATCTGTGATTGGAGTGGAGTTTTCTGTTTGTGCATCAGCTCTTTCATATATAGATTCATCATCTGAGTCTAAAGAAACTCTAGGTTGCACTTGTTGTAACTGGGAGGAAAAATTCATATGTACAGTGACCAGAATTACATTTTTCGTTTGTATTGGGTTAGTTTCTCCAGGTGGGATTACTGAGATTACTGAGGAGTTTACACATGCAGTTGCCCAAAACAGGACAGGATGGAGCATTAAGCTTTCTTAACTTTTCCCTGTCCTTTGCTAGTAGCAGTCAATTTTCCTATTCCACCTAGCTTGTTATCATTCTTTTTATGAGACCCACATTACTCCTCCAGCTCCAAGGGTGCCCAAGGCCTTGTGGATAGAGCCCCAACTTGTTTCCACCTTCTAGTTTTCATTTGTCCTTCTGAGTCTCAGCTCTGGGTCTAATGTGCTTTCCCAATGTAGGCCTCTTAAGATAAGTAACACCGTGCCAGTGATATGTCCAGCTGTGTGTCCATTAAGGGTCCATGTAAACTTGGCACACACAGTTCCCCTAGCTGATGTCTAATTTACATATATTAAGGGCCACAGCCGGGCACCCACACTTTAACTTTTTCACTTAACTTCTTACTGGCTATTAACACCTGAGAGGGCACTAAATTTCCCGCAACTCATCAGGGCCATGAGGAGGCCCCTTCAGCTCATCGCACCTGCTGCCTGTTGCCTGTGGCCAGAGGTGCTATATAGCGTATTTTCTTGTCCCACAGTGCGGAATGCCATCAGTACAAGGCGGACTTTGTCTCCTGCAACTCTTCAGAGCCAGGAGGAGGCCCCTGCAGCTCAGCACACCTGCTGCCAGTTGTCTGTGGCCAGCGAAGCTATCTAGCACATTGTCTTGACCCGGGGCGCAGGATGCCATCAGCACCAGGGGGGACTAGGTCTCCCACAACTCTTCAGGGCCAGGAGGAGGCCCATCAGTTCACCACACATGTGGCCGGTTTCTGTGGCCAGAGGCGCTATATAGCAATTTTTTTGACCCAATGGCGCAGTACGCAATCAGCACCAGGGCCGACCAAGTCCTCCACAGCACTTCAGGGCCGGGAGGCGAACCCAGTGTTAATACTGAAGAATAGTAAACAGTAGATGGGGAAGGGGCAGAGAGTGACATACCCTTCCTGCTAATCATAGACGATCAGGGGGAATACGGAGGCATTTCATCTGTGACTGAGCCAATTGAGTCAGAGCTCACTGTCATTGTTATCTACCTAGACGGCAGCCTCCATTGCCAATCACCTTTGGGTTACAGGCTGACCACCCGAGCACCTTCTGTGGGCAACACCCTTAATTGGTAAACTAGCCCAATGAGATATTCACTTCCTTAATATACCACTTGTGTATTCTGACCAACGTGAACACAGCACACGTAATTCACGCTGAAAATTATACAAATACAATCCCCTTAAAAGTATGGTAATAGCATGACTCACAATTAGAGCATGCAGACTATTGATCATTACTTCACAACGTACTAGGATTCCTCCCTACCCCCTCTAATTTTCTCTTTTCTGCTTCCTTCTCCTTCCCCCTTCCTTTGCCTTCTAGACTCCAAAAGGCATCGGGCTCAGGCACCCATTCCTTAGTCCTGAAGATGATCCCAATACTGTGTTGAAGGGATTGAAACATTGTTGATTTCTGAGCACTCTTAACACAACCTTATAATTAAATTTTAATGTGCTAGAGTGCACCAATGTATATTGTTTGCTGACCCAATTGATGTAATTCTGGCCAAGCTCCATGTAATACCTGAGTTTTTTCCTTTCCATGTTGTACACGTCTCCACTTGTATGTATTTTTAAAAATTTTCATAATATATTAATTGGTCCAGTTGGACAACCAACTATAGACATCATCATATTTCTATATAAATAATCTGTCTAGCATTTGACTTTTAGTTAGGGACCGTTGTTCTTGTGAAATATTTAGAAAGTAGGCATTTTCTTGTTTAACCATTCTATGTGCCTCTGCCTGTTTGTGGATTGACTGTCTTGTTTTGGTGTGACAGGGGCTGGGGATGTGCATTTACTGTAGACAGCCTCTGGGGGGGTTGAGGTGTGCCTGGCCCTTCCTGAATGATTCAGAGCTGAGCTGAGTAGACCTTGGCAGCCTTGAGAGTAGTGGGAGGAGTTTCCCTTGCACCCGAATAGGGCCTTTCTCCCTTGCACAATAATGTCTCCACCCCCTGTGGTCATACTGCACCATTGAGGACATAATTGATTTGGACAGGGCTCAGAGAGTCTTGCACAAAGAAGAACAAATACAAAATGGGGTATAAGTAGAGGACCTTAAACCCCAAAACTTTTGTTCACTTCTGGACTCAAGAGGAACCTTTGCCAAGGAGAAGAGCTGTGAGAAGGAGTGCTTCCCCTTTGCTGTGTGCTGTGTGGGGATGGCCTGCAGTTCCTGCTCTGCTAAGGAAAGGACATAGACTGGAACTTTGCTGAGAAACCTGCTTGATGGAGAATCCCCAGAGGTTTGTGTGTACTTGCCTCTTATTCTAAACTTTCAGGGACACAAAGACTTCACCCCCAGCTCACCTGAACTTGACTGCTGAGAGTTCTAACCTGCCAGGAGGGGCCTGTTCCATTTTTGTGCCTCTGGAGGCTGATCCTGCTGTTGGGAGCTGGAAGAAACCTAAGAGAAGCAAGAAAAACCATCTCTGATGCCGTTGTGATGCTGGGACCTGCACCGAGGGTCACCCATTGTAAAGTGCTTGACGCACCGCCCGGCCTGCACCACAGCTCTGGCACCTGCAGATGCCTGCTGTTATGGGCATTCACAACGCCAGCGCTCGCACTGACCTTGTCGGCGCCAGTGCCTGCATCTTGTAATTGCAGTGCCGATAACCATTGAGGGTGACTCCACCAACTCGCGGAACTTTGCATCGCCTCAACAGAACCGACGCCTCCGTGCCAACACATATGACTTCTCCAGTCCTGGATTCGACACGTAGTCTCCTCGTGACACGATGCCTCACCTCCCCCATGGCAGCCAGGGAGCCGGCCTTGACCTCGGCACGACACCTCACTTCCACAACACCGTGCTTTGTCATAGACTTTGTTTCCCAAGGTACTGTTCAATTGGGGGTCCATGTGACTCCGTGACCGATGGTGCACACTTCACGGTCTGCACCATACTTTGGATTTATTGCTGTCAATGCGTCGTGTATCCCCCTTACCCTGACTAGAAGCAAGGACTCCTACTTGGACAAAGGTACTACCTCTGCCAACTAGAGACCCCCAGTTCTAACATCTGTCTTTTATGAAAAGCAGGAAGGAGTACAGAGAACTATAGACATGCATTGCATCTTCTAACACAGTTAACAGGAAATGGGACCTTTGAGTCCCTCCCCTGCAGTTTGCAATTCAACATCTACTGATATTATCCAAACTGTTGGCCACTCCTTGATAGAGAAGACATCTCAGCTAAACCTTGACAACAGGAGTGAAGGGGAGGTGATCTCAGTCATAGCCTGTTTCAACAATTAGTTTCCTTTGGCACCACCAGACGTACCAAGAGCTCCAAGGTACAACCTTTAGCGACCAGCTCCATCACATAAGTTCCCTCAACCTACAGAATTATCCCTTCTAATAAGCGGACCCTCTAGATCTGCTAATGAGATACAATGTAGCCAAAATGACACAATAGTATTGGAATTGAATTAAAAACTGATATGCTCACAAAAGAGGTAGCAGATGTTAAAGGGTTAGTAAAGAGCCTGTGACTAGGGTCGAGGGAGGAGAGAGGAGTTTGAGCCAGAATAGAGAAGCTTGAGGGAGAAGTTCCATGCTAATTGAATCCATTCATGTGTGGTATATAAATAAATAATACCGGATCTATTTTTGAATGAATGAATGAATAACAGATAGCTCAATAAATAAGAGTCAAGATTCGAGGTAGTAGGAGTTTTGCAGGTTTAATACAGCATAAGGACAGGAACAGGACAACCTGCATAGGAATAGGATGACAGGGCCCAGCAGCTGCTGGGGCTGGGTCTGGGATGAGCGCGCTAACTTTTAATAACAATACACGAGCATATATACATAGCGCGAACACATAGCATTACATTGCGGTAGGCGTAGCAGTGGGTGGAACAGAAGGCGTGACGCGTAGCAGTCGCGAAAGATAAGAGATAAAAAGGCGTAACTCAGACATGTGATGCAAACGTAACAGAATATGTCATGAATGGGGCGGAAACCATGGAGGGGGCTACCTAAGGAGCCGGGACCTCTAACCTGGTGGTGCGCGCAAACTGGTAATGACGTGTTACGAGGAGAAGCTGGGGGCTATGAACTCTGTGCTAGGAGCAGAGACTAAAGTCTGGAGGGTCGGAGCGACATGTACCTAAACAGTATCTAGTATCTGATGTTTAGAGAACATGTTGATATAAACTAGAAGTCATGAGGGGAAAAGCTAACTGACTCTAAGACTGGACCATGCATTATTCTACATGTAGTGCGTGATGAAGAATATTAAATGACCATTAAATACAGTATTTCTCTTAACATGGAGCCGCATAGGCTAGACAATGACGGAAACTATTGATGCAGTTCAGTAGCTTAGGAATGCAGAGAAGGAGGACTAAACCGATAGCTGGAATCATAACATAGTCTTGGCAGACTCAGAGGCAGAGCCAAGCTGCACCGGGCACTGCGAGGCAGGAAGTAAGTGAAAGGTCGAGGATACAGGTGGGGGCTGGATCGCTCCTCAGCGAGGCTTCAGGAGACAGGAGCTGAATCTGATGTCCGGGCCCTTTTGAGGCCTAGAAACGGGGACTTTATAATGAAATAACGTGCACACTGAGAAGCGTGGCAACATTACTTTACATAGGCCTGATATCCGTAGTATTCACGAGGACTGGAAAATGACATACCAGAGGTGGACACAACTGTAATTGCGTCTTGAATCGGACATGGGGAATAACATATGCATATTAGTCATGCACACATAACATATGAGGATGACACGTAGTGACACAGAACATGACAAAATTTACTTTTCCACATTCCCTCCTTGTCACTACGTTTCCATCAGGAAACATTAATATTCATGATACCATCTATCATTTCATACAGTACCATTTGTTCATCTCGAATTGTCTTGGAACGGGATTTAGAACGGGGCTTGGGACTAGGAATACAAGAGGTAGCACACATGCCGCAAATCGCAGGGCCACATTGTATACAGAGGCAGCAGCTGAATATGATCGCTACTGCGATACCTAGAAAGGACAGGACTTTCCATCCCCAGGCGGAAATTATATTCCAGAACCAACCGGACCATGTCCAGGTGCCTGGATCTTGGTGTAACAGATGGGCAATTTTGTGAAGTCTGGTTATAGCTGAATAAACAGACGGCGCGTTATTTGGAATGAAAATGCAGCAACTAGATCCGATGAGTCTACAGGCCCCGCCCCTATCGGCCAGTATGACGTCAAGGACGAGACGATTCTGGAGCACAACAATTCTCATAAAGGATTGCTCTTCGGTTAAGTTACCTAGAGCGGAGGCAGTCTCATCTACTACAGCTTCAAGGGTTCTTGTTAACCTACGGATTAGCTTACTGTTTACGACTGTACCTAAATAAGGGAACACACCTTTATCAATATCAATGAATTGCTCTGCAGCAGTTTCAGTATAATCGACAATCGGGAGGTTTCTCTTGTGTCTAGTATGTACTAGGTAGGAATTCCTATGGTAGTCAGGTGGGGCTAGAAAAACAGGTGGCAGTAGGAAGGCAATGTAACAGGTTCCCTCCCAATCGAGGGGCAGATGAACATATGCGGTTTGACCACAAACAAAATAAGAATGACGTGAAGCTTTGAAAATAGATTTCCCACTGTCACTATACTTGATAATAGTAGTACAATCACTATGTCCTACGTGTACAGAACCATAATTACGAACACATAATTCGCCTTTGACTGGTAGTACTGAAATAGCAGGTGAGTCTGGAGTAGTATCAGACTGAACATTCAGGACCATGAAATTCGACGAATAATTACCTAAATTATACACTTCATTTTCTAGATCTAAACCTGTTCTGTGGGGGAGACCTTGCTTGTCTGGGAAACATGTACTGTTAAGAAAGGACATGTCTGTTAAGGAGGACGTTAACGTGGACCATGCTCCACACGAACCATTATGTGAAAAAGGATAAGGAAAGAGTGGCAGAACTCCCTTCGACGTCTGGAAAGGGGGGAGTCGACCACACACCCAACAATTAGTGGCATTGCTGGTCTGGTGTGAATAATGCAACATACGGATGAAGGTATTGTTACGCATAGCGAGGCGGTATGAATATTCGTGAGGAGGCAGATCACTAAACGTGTGTTCTACTGTAACATTAGAATGCTTATTTACATGAGGAACTGGGAAACACAGGAAAAATGCGTAACTAGTGCAGGAAATCATTATGCTGATGAATAATATGAAACTTAGAAAAACAATACATCGGTTTGAGTTTTGACTAACTCTCTCACTATGGGGGTCTATTTTATACATGTCAGAAACAGTCTAACCGTTTCACCTAGGGGAGGACTTATACAATCAAACTGACTGACTTATTTTACTAGACCGGAGTTTTTGCTTATACTCCTGCTGCGGAGTTTTCTCTACCAAGGGAGGGGTTGTATCAATGTCATTTGCGGGACAGTCCTTAGGAACAATGTTTTGACAAGTCTTGATATCCTGGGAAATGTCTTTAGAGACCGGTTTTAATCCGTAGAATTTCTTGACGTGCGAAAGGTGCACCCAGCCCTTGCGTCCTTCCAACTTCACGGCTGTACGGGTGGTGAGGAGGACCTGACGGGGCTCCTTCCAACGTGGCTCCAGCGGACTTGATCTGTCAAAGTTCCGGACGAGCACCATCGAACCTGGAACGATTTCATGCGGTGCCACCTCGGTATTATCTGGAAATGCGGCGGCAACCTGTGAACGACATGAGTTGAGGGCAGACATCAAGGAAGCTAGGTAATCTGTCAGCATATTACATGAAACATCAGTAATACTTCGGGGTCTAGGAGTACCCCACATGTTAGGGGGGCGGCCGAAAACGACCTCATACGGGGACAGACCTGATCTGGAATGTGCGACCATGCGCATGTAAAACAAAGCGACTGGCAGAGCTACTAGCCAGTCCACACCTTTTTCCTTACAAATTTTAGCGATGCGGATTTTCAGGGTCTGATTATGTCTCTCGACTAGACCAGCTGCTTCAGGATGGCGTACACAATGAAACTTCCACTGGTACCCTAACAACAGGGAAACGTGCTTCATCAACTCAGATGAGAATGGCTGACCGTTATCAGAATATACGACTCTAGGGAGTCCATATCGAGGGAAAAACTCACGAACCAACTGCTTGGCAGTGGTCGCGGCTGTGTAATCTGGGACTGGATATGCTTCTGTCCATCTGGACAAAGCGCATACAACTACAAGGACATACTTGAAACCTCGACATCGCTCCATCTGAATATAATCCATCTGGAGGACCTCAAAAGGGTGGTCAGGAGGCTGGAAACCACCTTGTTCCACCGGGACACCTTTACCTGGATTAAACTGACAACATATCATACAGGTACGGATTTTCTGCTTGGCTGCAGCTCGTAAATGCTTGTTGAACCAAATGTTCTGGATACTATCTAACATTGCTTTCTCTCCTAAATGTGCTGGACTATGTGCGGTATTAATGATGACTTGAACCATAGAGTCGGGGAGAAACCATGCGGTTCTACCCTTCGTTAACCATCCTTGATCTGTCTGGACCCCTCCTTGTTCAGACCATTTCTTGATTTCATCGGGAGTAGCATGTAACTGGATATCTATGACATCTTGAGTAGGGTCCTTAACTGTCATACATGTGATTGGATCTGGAGTATGTGTCTTGTTAACTGGAATGTCTGGAGTCTGTGCTGTAAGCTTGGCTGTGCGATCTGCTAGATCATTACCTTGAGAAATAATGTCAGTAACTTTCGTATGTGCTTTGCATTTCATGATAGCAATAGATGTCGGTAAATGTATGGCATCTAACAGAGCTTGGATAAGGAAACCATGCTGAATCTTGGTTCCATGAGAAGTCATGAAACCTCTCTCCTGCCAGAGCACTCCAAAGTCGTGAACGACTCCAAATGCGTAACGTGAATCTGTGTAAACATTAACTTTCAGGTTCTTGGCGTGTATGCAGGCTTGTGTCAGAGCAACTAGCTCTGCTGCTTGAGCGGACAGGGTATCAATACGGTGTGTTTCAATAACTTCGGTGTCAGTAGTCACTGCATACGCGGCGACTAGTTCTCCTGTACTAGTTCTCATACATGAACCATCCACATAAAGTGTCAGGTCAGGATCTGGTAACGGAATGTCTGTCAGGTCTTGTCTTGGCTTTGTCGTAATGTTGACTACTTCCACGCAATCATGTGTGGCTGGATTTGAACTAACTGATGGTAACAGTGTAGCAGGATTCAGGACGTTGCAGCGCCTAATATCTATGTGTGGTTGGAACAGTGTCAATTCATAACCTGTTAAACGTGCAATTGTCAAGTGCTGAGTTTGTGTTCGATTTAAAAGAACTTCCACGGAATGTGGAACTTGTGCTGTCAGAGAGTGTCCTAAAACTATGGAATCACTTTGTCTGATAGCTAGGGCTGTGGCTGCAACTGACTTGAGGCACGCAGGCAGAGCCTGGGCGACTGGATCTAATGTGCTAGAAAAGTAAGCACAAGGCTTGTTTTGTCCTGCTTGATCTTGTGTAAGAACAGATAATGCTGTACCTTCACGTTCAGTAACGAAAAGTGTAAAAGGCTTACTGTAGTTCGGTGTCGCTAGAACTGGAGCTTGGCATAGGGCTTTCTTTAACTCGTTGAAACTAAGTGTATGTTCAGATGTCCAAGGGAGGACAGTCGATACGGCTGCCTCCTGTGTCGTTAACTGTATCAGTGGCTTGGCTAGAAATGCATACTGAGGAATCCATTGTCGGCAATAAGAAGTAAGGCCGATAAAGGCACGTACCTCCTTCTGGGTTCTGGGCTGGGGAAGACTCGCTATCAACTGGATACGGTCTGGTGTCAACTGCCTACCCCTCTTGGACAGCAAGTGTCCTAAGTAGACCACTTGCTGGACACAGAATTGAAGCTTCGAAGGGGACACCTTGTGCCCCATCTCGGCTAGGAAATACAGAACCGTCAGTGACGCACGCTCGCAATCACGTTCAGAACGGGCTGTGATCAGTAGATCATCGACATACTGGAGCAGGGCAGTGTCAGTTGGCATATGAATGTTGTCAAGTTGTCTCTTAAGTGCTTGGCTGTAAATACTAGGACTTTCTGTGAAACCTTGAGGAGCTCGTGTAAACATATAGCTCCTTCCATTTAAACAGAATCCGAAAAGAAACTGGCTGTCTGGATGAATAGGAACACTAAAAAATGCGTTCTTGAGGTCTATGACAGTGAAGAACGTGGCTTCGGAATCAATGGCTGTTAATAGGGAAGAGATGTCTGGGACAACTGGGTACTGAGGAATAATACATTTGTTAAGTTCTCGTAGGTCGATCACTAATCGATATACTGGGGGTGCATTTGGATCAGTACGTTTCATGACTGGAATGATCGGAGAGTTACATACATTGGAGTCAGTTTCTACAACTACTCCTTGAGCCATGAGCTCGTCAATAATTTTGGATAAGGCTGCTACAGCCTCAGGTGGCAATCTATACTGCCTGATTCGTGGTAACACTACACCTGGTTTGAGAGTCACACGATGGGGTGTGATTTGCATATAACCTACATCAGTTGGACCTTGCGCCCATAAATGCTGCGGGACATTAGACAGTCTGGAATCAAAATCTCGTAATACATAGTGACCCTTAAAGTCACGTAGGAACAGACGTATTCCCTCTGGGGAACAGCAAATAACTGCACCTAACTCTTTCAGTGTCCTAATGCCTAATAGGTTTTCTGGACATGACTTAGTAAGTAATAGATCAGTGGTGCGGGACAATGGACCTACTTCTAGAGTGACTGGCTTTGAAATCTCATTAACGATCGGCTTTCCTGAAAATCCAAGGGAAACATTTCTTGAGCCTGAGAGCGGAGCCCCTGGAACCTCGGCATGACTAATTGTGGTCCTACTTGCCCCTGTATCAATCAGAAACTTTCTATCTTTCCCTAATACTTGACTGTGAACATAGGGACCTTCTTGATCTACAGGTATCTCGATGAGAGGCAAGCCTACCTCCCTCTCTAGGCTGTTTCATGAATATGGCTGGTACTCTGGATACTCAGACTGTGCATACTGGTACATCTGTGATGTAACATGCTGTGTTGCAGCAATAGGCTGCGGTACTGTAACTGTCTGTTGTGCATTCTGTGACTGAGGAGTCTGTGAAATTTGTTCTTGTCTAGGCGGACGTGGTCTTTCTTTAGTCTTACCAGTAGCTATGTTGTGTTTCAGAACTGCACACTCATTTATAAAATGACCTGGCTGTTTACAATAATTGCAGTTCCCTTTAACGGGAGCTGCAGGATGACTGGCTTGATTCGGACCCCTCTTCTGACTGTCTTGAGGAACAGATTGTGCAACTAGTACTTTCATTTTCGTGTCTTTCATACGTTTTCTCTCGTGTTCTTGCTCTTCCCTGATTCTATTCTGGTGATACTGGAGCATCTGGAGCATCTGGGACGGAGTATTTGCTTGCCAGGTGCTTTCGACTTTCAGAACTCGGTTTTTAATTGATGGGCTTGAATTCTCGACTAATTTAGTAACGAAAAGGTGAGGGTATGACTCACTACTTGTCTTGAGGCCACTGTTGATACTGAAACATTTTTCAAATCTAGAATAAAAATCACTAATATCTTCATCTTGTTTCTGTTTACAGGCTGAGATTGCATCCCAGTCTTCTTTTCTAGTTGTTAATAATCTAGGTAAAACTTGAATTAATAATTCTGGTAATTCTTTACATTTATCTCCAAGACCGGTACCTGGTACTCGTGCCTTGTCTTCAGCTTCTAGAACTGCCCAATCGATCTTTTTCTCTCCCACCTCCCATTCTTTTTCCTTTAGCTTTTCATACACCCCTGCGGGTAGCAGAACCTTTAACATTTTAATGATATCTGGGTAAGTGTATTCTCCCATACGGAGCATGTCTTTTAATTCTCTATGGAACCCTGCTGGATCTTTGTCATGACAGGGAATTAATTTCTTCATCTCGAGGAGTTCCATCTTTGTTATTGGAGTGTATACAAACACTCGCTGCATTTCGCCACCCGTTCCTTTAACTGGGTGGACTTCTCGTAACGGATTCTGTCTGTCTATGTAGAATGATTTACTTTCTGGGGGTGAGACATGAACAAAATGCGGGTTCAAAAATGTTCTATATTTATGACGCTGTTCTAGAATGACACTAATTAAATCGGTACCTAGACCTTTCCATCTATACTGGAGTAACTCGTTCAAGATATCATGTAACGGACCTGGATCAGAGTGTTGACCCTCATACAGAGTAATGAGGTGCTGAATCATATACATACCCACCAGTCGTTGCTCGGCTGGGGGCATTTTCAGAAACATTTGTGCCACTATTTCGTCTGGAAAAGTGGTAGAATCAGTAATCCATCGGACTGCTGATCGGGCTAGTTCCTGTTCATGCATGGTACTTAACTCACTATAACCGATTCGTGATTTCAGAATGTGATCGGTAGCTTGGAATACTTGTTCTAGAGAACCTTGTTCTGGTGCTGGATGATGAAAAATAGACTTGTGTTCTAGGCGTAAATGGCGGTCTGGAAATCTAGATTTTCCTACATACGCTATTCTGGCGGGATTCTCGTCCTCTACCTCTTCAGTATCAGAGATACTTTCTTTCTCGCTTACTTGTGCTGCTTTACGTTGTTCGTGTATCTTTATTATTTCCCTACGGATTTTCTTGTACATACTCTCCATAGCACCGACGGTCTTGTGCTTACCCTCGGCTATATTATCACTCCACCTTGTCAGGATTTTCATTTCGGCAGGATCTTTAGACGGGTAATCTTGTTCTCTTATTAGACAATTTATCAGAAACTTTAATATCATGAGCTGGATCTCGGCTTTCCTTTGAGACATGGCCTCGCAAATACTTTCTGGATCATCCCCTGTACGGATGAAACGATATATTCTGTCTAGATCTTCTTTCATATTCGGTAAGGTGACTAGATACTCGGCCACCTTTCTTACGCGGAATGAATATAAAACCATATTATCCTCGCCTGGGACTGGATCATAGCAGCATTCGGCAAGGGATTTTCTTATTTCTGCTACAGTCTGATGTCTAGGCGTACGCTGTGACGCTTGTGCATGCAATTCGGCTAACGTTAAACGCTTGTGTGGCGGCGGGGTTTGAGGAGGACCTCCCCCTGCGGCCCCTAAACTAGAGTCTAGGTCTACTGAGGCTCTTCGTCCTGGCAGAGTGGGAAATGGAAATGTAGGCTGGACTTGTATGGCGGGCTGGACCGGGGGTACCGTAACAGGTACTCCGGTGTCTGGAGGAGCGGGAAGTGCCTGATTTACAGGGACTGGCGGAGCGCGAACAGGATTTGCATATTCGGGGACTGTGTCGTCCAGATAGGACGAAATAAAAATATCAGCTGCGGTAGGCTTGTGACGTAGCTTGGTCGGAACTAATGGTGGCGGGAAATTACTGGATGCCTCTGGGGTCGCTTTTGGCAAGCCTTCGGCAAGAAGAGGATACATACCCCTAATAAGGGCATGTCTCTGTCTGTCTGACTGTTCGGCTTTGACTTGTTCACCTATCTCGATTAGTTCTTTTTCTTGGGCTCGTTCTTGGGATTCTCTACTTAGTTCTGTCTTTCTGATTTCCTTTTCAGTTCTTTTATGAGATTCTTTACGCCATAACTCGATGGCATCTTTCTGTGACTGTCTGGCTTTCTTTTTCCATAATGCTTCTTCTACTCGCATGATGCATTCGGCATCCCATGTACCCGATACGGGCCATCTATACTTTTCTTCTAACTGTTTGGTATACTCTACCCATAAATCTAGATACAATATGGCGCTTATGCCATGTTTCTGATACATAAAATGACCTGGACTGTCCCTCGGCGGAACAGGAACTGCTTCTTCTAACAAACCTTTTCTAGTTTTTAGCTGACGTAATCTCGAAAAGAGAGACATGGTAAACTTGAATCGGAACACAATACAATACACGAGGAACAATAACAATTGGGAGAACAATTCAGGCATACCACGACATTGGAAATACATTGAACAACATCATAACATAACAGTTCGGACGGAATATTACCTGGAATACTGAGAACAGAAAACACAAGAATTTCTCGAGAACGGAACAGACTAGAGTTACTGGATGCACTGCTGAAACAGTACGGAACATACCGGTCCCATAAAGGGACGCATCAAGACCCGTATCCACCTAGGTGAACACTTCGTTTGTGAGTCTGGGTACCACCAACCCACGGACCAGAGTCAATTTAGATTGACCCTGTCTAGATACTACCCCAGTAATGGTACTCACCGGGCAGCAAGAACGGAAAGCCTCGGACTGGACTGGACTGCTACGACGACGGACGACGAACTTCGGACTTCAGTTACGGGTGGACCTCCGGATACCTCGGACCTTGGACTCTTGGCTTGGGCTCTGGTCGGGACTCGCCGCGTTCCTCCACCGTCTCGTTTGGATGCTGGACCGCCTTCTCCGTCTCCTCCGTGGGCCTGAGGGATACTTGAAGCAGAAATATCTGCCGGTGCACGGTATGGTTCCGTCACGGCTGCAGAGGGTCAGGGGGTCGGCGTGGCTTCACCGACGCGTGGGGAAAGGGCAAGTCCCTGTTCGGGCGCCATTATGTGGTATATAAATAAATAATACCGGATCTATTTTTGAATGAATGAATGAATAACAGATAGCTCAATAAATAAGAGTCAAGATTCGAGGTAGTAGGAGTTTTGCAGGTTTAATACAGCATAAGGACAGGAACAGGACAACCTGCATAGGAATAGGATGACAGGGCCCAGCAGCTGCTGGGGCTGGGTCTGGGATGAGCGCGCTAACTTTTAATAACAATACACGAGCATATATACATAGCGCGAACACATAGCATTACATTGCGGTAGGCGTAGCAGTGGGTGGAACAGAAGGCGTGACGCGTAGCAGTCGCGAAAGATAAGAGATAAAAAGGCGTAACTCAGACATGTGATGCAAACGTAACAGAATATGTCATGAATGGGGCGGAAACCATGGAGGGGGCTACCTAAGGAGCCGGGACCTCTAACCTGGTGGTGCGCGCAAACTGGTAATGACGTGTTACGAGGAGAAGCTGGGGGCTATGAACTCTGTGCTAGGAGCAGAGACTAAAGTCTGGAGGGTCGGAGCGACATGTACCTAAACAGTATCTAGTATCTGATGTTTAGAGAACATGTTGATATAAACTAGAAGTCATGAGGGGAAAAGCTAACTGACTCTAAGACTGGACCATGCATTATTCTACATGTAGTGCGTGATGAAGAATATTAAATGACCATTAAATACAGTATTTCTCTTAACATGGAGCCGCATAGGCTAGACAATGACGGAAACTATTGATGCAGTTCAGTAGCTTAGGAATGCAGAGAAGGAGGACTAAACCGATAGCTGGAATCATAACATAGTCTTGGCAGACTCAGAGGCAGAGCCAAGCTGCACCGGGCACTGCGAGGCAGAAAGTAAGTGAAAGGTCGAGGATACAGGTGGGGGCTGGATCGCTCCTCAGCGAGGCTTCAGGAGACAGGAGCTGAATCTGATGTCCGGGCCCTTTTGAGGCCTAGAAACGGGGACTTTATAATGAAATAACGTGCACACTGAGAAGCGTGGCAACATTACTTTACATAGGCCTGATATCCGTAGTATTCACGAGGACTGGAAAATGACATACCAGAGGTGGACACAACTGTAATTGCGTCTTGAATCGGACATGGGGAATAACATATGCATATTAGTCATGCACACATAACATATGAGGATGACACGTAGTGACACAGAACATGACAAAATTTACTTTTCCACACATGCCCAGATGGCAAAACCGTATTTCCAGGAGGCACAGCCACTTTTATCTGCCCACAGATTGCTACCTGATTACAGTATGCACTGGCCAAATTCTGATAACATGGTCAGACAGACAGGGGAGCAACTCATATATTGATACTTGACCAAATACGGATTTCATTTCACAAATAGGGCCGCTGGAATCAATGTGCCTTACTGGTCACAGGGCGCTTCTGCATAACCGTTCCCCTGCTGCCCTCCAACATCCTGAAGTTGTAGAGAAAGCCTCAGAACGAACTCCCCTTTAATGAACAATGCACAACTTGCAACCGTATGAAAGAAGCTCCTATCCCATCCTTTTACAACATCCTAAAGAGCAAGCAACCAAAAGCCCTTACATGGGTAGGATATATATAGAATATATATGACCAATGGCCCAAAGTGAAGACCTACCACAAGGAGAGATGGGGACTTATTGAAAACAAGGTGATCCATTGAATCAGGATGATTGCGAATGTTTGTAGGTTGTGGAACCCATGATAACCTTGCCCTTGCCCTTAGAACTAAAACCTAGTTGATGGCCTGCTTGCTATGGACTTGAGACCCAGTACACTTTCAAGCTCACTAATAAGGTTTACATTGAACAGACCAATAAGGGACTTAGATTACAACACATGGAAATTAATAACATTTGTCCAAACCATCTATTGACAATAATGCTCAGGTAAACCTCGAGTCAGTGGAGTGACTGGTTAGGCCCAACCCACACAAACATCCTGCTGATAATTTACTGTATCATCCCTACCAATATCCATCTAACAGATTAGACTTTAGTACCCATGAGGTGCAACACCGAGAGTTCCTGGGAGGTCATGGAGGAAAGCACCATTTAGCTGCCGGGGGGCACTGGGCTAGAGCCCAAGCCTAGTAACCCAAAGGTAGCACAATCAGAATCCATCTCCCTGATTTCCAGGAATGAAGCTGGATTAAGGTAAAAACTGATGTACTTAGATTGGCAAGAATATATAGAACGATTCCACTTATGTTTATTTCAGGAAATATGGATATAAGCTAGGTTACAGAACATCTTTGTCAATGCAGCTGCCTCATAGAACAGAAGACACTCAGGAGGATTAAAATCTCCATAAATGCCCCAATTGATGTGTTGAGTCACCTCACATTTTAGGAGTAAGGATAAAAACACAGAATGAAACTGAAGCATACTTGTTCTATGTTTATATTAAACCAAGAAAAAGTAATTTGGAGTACCCAGCGGTGGAAGAGCTAGATGGAATCATAAGTACTTTAAGCATCGATGCAGTGACCCTTGTAGGTTGGTACTTTTACTGCACGCATGAGCCAATATCTGGCTTAGACTTTATTCTAGAGGTCTCTGAGCCTGTAATGGCAGGTCATAATCCAATAGGCCCAGCTCATTTACATATAAAAAGGGTACTGTTCAGTCGAACATAGACTATGTACTGGTTAGTGTAGCAATCTGGGACAGGCTAATCGATGTCAGATTAGACATTAGGGACTATAGCTACCACTACCCATTTGTCTAGCCCTGGCAGGAACTCTCTTTGAGACCTGAACTCCTGATAGGGGCACTATGCCAATACCAGTATCAGTCGCAAATAAACATAGGCCAGTTAAGTAGCCAATGTGATATTGACAAAACTAGATAACATGATTAAGACCTCCTATGCTTTTTTGGACTCTCTGGCCCCATTTATTGGCCAGCCTCTTTCGACTAGTCCCATAATAGACATCCATAGCTCCCTAGTTGAGAATTTAAAAGCACATTTAACCAAGATGGCTATACAAAATGCAAAAGGTGGAATGCTGAAATGTTTGCTGTGTAATCCTTGGTATACAAAGGATTGCCGAGTGGCCAAGCGACAGCTACTAATGCCTTTAAAGACCAACATCAGTTGCTAGACAGAGTATAAGAACGCATTAGCCCTAGCTCAAAGAAGATGGGATGAGGCTAACTGGAATGATTTGATCCATGCATCCAAATGCAAAGATCATACTACTGTAAAATTGTAACACACCGTAGTAAAGATGCACACACCCGTATGGACCACTATATAGAACCTGGAGTCATCATATAATCCACCTTTACTCTTAGGGCCCGAACATCTTCAGGTTCCAAAAGGGTCATCTGAAAACCAAGTAGATTGTGACACAACATATGTAGCCCACTTCAGTGTAGAAGAAACAAGGGGAGCAATGGATGCTACTAAGCTAGGAAAAACTCCAGGCCCTGATAAAATACATATAAGACATAAGGATACAGATAAGACATAAGGATTTATGGGTACCCTAAGGAAACCTATTATGTAATGCAATGGCTTCTGGTGCCCCAGTACCCAATACATCAAGAGGGGCCAGGATTGTTCTTATCTTTAAAAAGAGGAACAGACAGGAGCCCACCCACTACAGACAAAAAAGTCTAACAGACACAAAAAAAGTATTTGCCAAATAGGTCTTGAACATGCTCAGCAAATGGATAGACGATAAATAACATACTATCACCATATCAAGTGGGATTCAGAACACACCTTAGTACGATCGACTAGGGGGCATATTTACAAGAAACTATCGCCAAATTAATAGCACTTTATCGCAGCCAAAGTCATGATAAATGTATCCCCCATTCAAAAGCTGGTGCTAACAGTCCACAGCACCAGTTTTCCTGCGATAGCAGCCGCAAAAAACATCACCACAGAGCTATCGACCCCCACAACTATCGCAAATGAGATGCAGTGTAGTGCGGCGACAACACGACACTTCAACACTCAGAATGACCAACCAGATCGGCGATAAGAACACAAAACACGCGATAAGGCATGTTAGCAGCAGGAAATTAACACCTGCTCTGACCTGGTGTAAAGTCGGACCACAGCCTGTGCCACACAAGGGAGTCCAGCCCACAGCTACACCAGAAGACAAACAGATGCCATGGAGCACCTGAACATGCAGCACGGACACCCAAGATGGCAACAACACCCACCAACACCACACCCAGGACCTCCCCTCCCTGGTACCCCCGACCAAAGACATGCCACATCAGCTACACCTAAACATGTACGAAATAATCCGCCTGATGTCGCACAATCACAACTGGTAAAATGCATGTGTTGTCACAGGAATGACCATCACACATTCACTTTCAAAGCAACCAATGAAACTTTATTGAAATGAACACAGAAATGTAATGAAGACACATGGTGGCTCCCCTAAGGACAATCCATAGGTCACAGCCTGCAAGACAAAAAACATGATGAGAAGGTGTGTCCTGCGCACATCAAAGGACAGAGAGAGCGAAGGAGAGAGAGAGAAGAAGAGAGGGGGAGAGAGAGAGAGTGAAGAAGAGAGTGGGAGAGAGAGACAGAGAAGAAGAGAGGGGGAGAGAGTGAGATTTCCACCCCAGGGCACCCAGGCCACAGTGCTCACCTGCTGCCACCGGTGTGTCTCCAACCACTTGCCGGTATCAATCATTCAGGGGTTTATAAAGCGCACTACTCACCCGTGATGGTCTCAAGGTGCTGTGGTGGGGAGTGCTCAAGATCCATCAAAGTGCCAGGTCTTGAGGTCCTTCCTGAAAGTGTGTAGGGTTGGGGAGCATCTGATGTTTTTGTATGTATGTATGTATGTATAGCAGTACACCAGGTCACTCATCACAGTCAGAGCCACAGGCATGTAGACAGCAGGTCCACCCACATGCCGCTGAAAGCCACAACCCCGGGTCCCATGGACAAGGCACCCTCCATACCATGCAGCCAAGATGCGCAGGCCACCATGTCTCACATCTGGTGCTGGGTCTTGATTACACCATGGCATAGGACATACCAGGGCACCCGGCAACATTGCAGCCTGCACAGCCGCTCAGCCCAATGGGTGCCACTAACTCTGTGATCGCAGAAGTGAGGCCACGTGGATTCCTCGGGTGGTGCACAAGTTATTTCTATTTCAGATCCTGGGAATTTCATAAGTTATCTTTCAGTAGTCTTTTTTCACTATTTAATTTGCAAAGTTATACATGACTAGAAATCCATGTCTAACTTTACAAGCTCCTAATGCTGATAACTGGACAGTGGTCTGTCCTCACTTTTCATGATTGATAAAAGAGATCAAGTCATATCACTGTGTCCATGCCGCATTGATGTATTCCTTACTAACTCTATCTGATTGGTGATAAAGATTGGTTCAAATTTCTCTATCTATGCTTCCCTAGAGAGAGTCTAGGAAGCACAAAGCCAAAGCAAAAGAAGTGGGGGTCAGACACCAGACCAGACCCTGTCAAGATAGATATCATGGGGTAGGATCTCTGCCGTGTCAGTCAAACTGGTCAGAAAAATGTAAGTCCTTCCTTACCTTCAGCGGCTCTTTAACTAGAGTTCTTGTCTCCTTTCTGTTGCTTTTTACTGAGGTTCCAATTGGTACGGTCAGGGAGACCTTTATCCAAGGAATGTGCGCACTTTTAAGAGGAACTGTACCGGTTCCTTATCTTAACTGTTTGCCATGTGTTTTAAATGTTAATCAAAAGTCATGAACTCAAAGTTTCAATCCTTGTTTTATTTCAGAATGTTTCAGTTTCTTCAGTATTGTCAATTCAATTCATGAGGTCGCTCAAAAGGAACCTTCTTCAGGGGTCTGTAAAGATAAACAATAAACAAAAAGCTAATCAGTCCCAATTTCTATGAAAGAAAGTATATACAATGTAGTACACACAGTTTCTTCAAAAACAAAATGCTCATACTTCTATATTTCAGTTATCCATAGCACACCTGACTACATTAAACAGTGCTTAAACATCAAAATCAAGGAATCACATTGGTTTAATTGACACAGTTCAGAGCATTTCTTATATGGTTAACCATACAATGTTCAGTGACTACACGCTGCCTTCCTGTCAGTCTGACTCTCTGAAACATTCCCATTTCTGAAATACGTCAAAAGGTCAAAAACCATTGCCCGTGATTTACGTGCATCCAGACTTCAAACCTTATTCCTTCCTGATGTACGCGTTCAAGAATAAAACATGATTCTACCTACTTTTCACTCCAAAAGAGTGAAGAGTTAAAAGAATCTCAGCGTTACTTGCGCTCCTCTGAACTTCGAACCTGTTTCCTTTGTGACGTACGTGTTAAAACTTAAAGCGCGATTCTACCCGCTCTGCACTCCAAACAAGTGAAAAGCTGTTATCCACTAATACGAAACCCTGCTTGCAAGGTCAATCTCCCGCGAGCGGACTTACTTGATTTATCTACTCTCTACGTTCAGGGTACGGGTTCAACGCGCTGGTCCGAATGTCAATCTTACTCATTACGTTATGCGCCACATGTTCAATATGACATGACGAAGTCACAAGGTGAATCTCCGCACTATATTTAAAGGGGTCATACAGGATGTCACCACGTTACCAAGACTCTGTGTTACGTGCTGTGTGATCAATACAACGTGACTGGGTCTCGAGGTGAATCTCTACACTATATTTAAATGGGCCATACAAGATGTCACAACGTTGCCAAGGCTCTGTGCTAAACACATATAAATGCGAATCAAACAAAATGAACCAATCTATCATTCTGAACACCATGCTCATAATACTATCAATGATGAATGAACATGTAACAGGTTTAAAAGGCACAAATATTGACGCATATTTGTATAAAATAGTGCTTATTGAGATAATGATGATATTTACAGAAAACACATTAATTCAATACTGCCATTTAACCGGAAAGGTTGTGTGAAATTGAGTCTCTTAATCCAAAGAAATTCAGATCTCAATACTTGTTTATGTGGATTGCTCCCAGGGCAGATCTTCACAGTTTCCAGTCGGGTAAATCTTAATTGAGACACATTATGCCCTGCTATAAGCCAATGCATGCCCACTGATGATTTATCATTTTTCAACCTAATGTTACTTTTATGTTTGGTTATTCAAATTTTTATTTTCCTTTCCGTCATGCCTACGTAAACGTTTCCGCATGGACATTTTATGGCGTAAACCACATTCTTAGTATCGCACATGCTTGTATGTTTCAAACAGATTTTATGCCCTTTTGCGGGATGTGTGAATTCATTGCCTTTCATTACATTATTGCAGTGAGTACAGTTTCCACATATTTGCATTCCTTTAAATTTAAGGGATGAATCTTTGTTGGTTTTATTGGATAGTAATTCCTTAGGATTCTTTGAGCGTTGGAAAGCAAAAATTGTTTTGCTCTTAGATATGCAACTGAGATCACTTTCTTCCTGTATCAAATGTCAGTGTTTTTTAACAATTGTGTTGGCTTCCGTAGAGTGTTTTAAAATACAAATATTAAATTGTTCTCAGTTTTAGTTTTATGTTTAAGAAGCGTTGATCTTTCCGTATGTCAAACTTGCTCTACTGATTCATTGATCAATGGGTCCGGATATCCTCTTTGTGTGAATCTGTCTGCATATGTTTTGATGGTTTCCATAGCTTCTTCCTCTGTATTTGTAATCCTTTTCAGCCTTATAAACTGTGAGAATGGTAAATGTCTTTTCAGTGTCTGCTGGGGAAAGCTTTTGTAGTGAAGACAATTATTCTGATCCGTGGGTTTTAAATATACATTAGTTCTGATTCTGTTGTCTTCAATTTGGATTAACACATCTAGATAGGAAATCCTCTTCTTATCCATAGTGTAAGTGAATTTGATGTGTTGATGACATTCATTGAGACTTTGAATCCTCTCAACTAGGGTTCTTTCTTCTCCTCTCCAGATTATACAAATTTCATCAATGTACCTTTTAAACATCACCAGATTCTCACTCCATATTGCTTCCTGTAGGATATAGTCATGCTCAAATTTTGACATAAACAGATTTGCATAGGTGGGAGCCCCTGCAAAACCCATAGATATACCATTACACCGGGCATAAAAGTCCCCACCCCACTGGAAATAGCTATGGTACAATGCGAAATGTATTAGTTCCAGAAGAAAAACTTTGTTAGCTCCTGCACATTCATTATTTAGTCAAAACCGCTCTATTGCTTCCAGTCCCTCATTATGTGGAATTGAAGTGTACAGTGAAGTTACATCCACTGTTCATAGCCACCAATTAGACATGTCTTCATCAGGTAAAGTTTCAGAAAAGTTGAGAAATAATGTAGGATCCTTAACATATGTCGACCAAGTCTGTACCATGGGCTGCAAAAAGTAATCCAAATATTGACCAATTGGCTCTGAGATAGATCCACATGCTGATACTATTGGTCTGAAGGGAGGTTGATGTAAGTTTTTATGAATTTTTGACAACATATAGAACTTAGAACGCTGTGGAAATTCACTATCCAAAAATTTATATGTTTTAGAGTTAATCCAGCCCATGTTGCGGGCTTTATCCAAAATTTGCCTTAGAATATTTATAAATGCAAATTTTTAATTAAAATACATTAAATGAAATATAAATATACATATAAAATACATACTAAAATACATAACACTAATATAAATATCGATATTATTAAGAACAACATTTTTGCATCTCCTCCACCTTCTGGGACATGTTTGGCCAGTAGAAATGGCTGACTAACCTATTCCAAGCTTTAGTCTGGCCAAGATGCCCAGCCATGGGAATGTCATGGGCCACAGTGAGGAACTCTCTAAACTGCTGAGGTACTACCTCTCTCCTAATGGTACCAGGTTTAAGGTCTCTGGCCTCAGTTTAAAGGAGTCCTGTGGAAGCCACCAACATCTCCCTCATCTTGTGCAGCAGCCTGTTGTAGTAGGCTTTCAAGAGTAGAAGAAGTCCTCTGTCCTTGGCACAGCTGTTCCCTAGAGGGTCCCCCTGGGCAAAGGAGCTCAACCTAATCAGGTTCAAGTTCCATAGTCTCTGTTCCCTCTGGGGCTGACAGGTCCTCTCCCTGAGGAGAGGTGTCCTGAGCAATTTGTTGTACAGAAGCTGGTCGCCCAGTCTTCTTCACTACTCTCTTGGAAGTTCGGGACATTATTCCAAGCTCCACCACTTCTTTTTCACCCTCTGCTCACCTCTGTCCTCTAATTTTTACCCACATCAACTCAGGGATTCCCAGCATGGCTGAATGAATCTAATTTTATATTCTTCAGTGGTGAGTGCAAAGCCCTCAATCAGGGCACCCTTCATGAGTCAGAGGACTCCTCCTCTTTCTTAGCGAGTGTCAGGAGTCTATCCTGCAATTACCAGTATACAGTTCCCAAAGCAATGCTCCCCAGTACGACTTCTTCAACTTTCTCATTTCACAGGCCCTCTTAAAGGTTGTGAACCATTTTGTGATGTCATCAACTCCCTCATACTTGGGGACAATCCCTTTGGGGATTTCGGGATCATAAAAATTCTCTCTGTCCCTAGGTATTATGTAGCTGTCATCATTTGTGGGTGCTAAGCTCATATCTGCTCTTTCCCTTTCTTTAGCCAGGAGTCTATCCTTCAGGGCTATTCTGCAAGTCAACCTTGCTGAAGGATGTTCTCCTCATTGAGGTTGGTACTCAAAGTTGCTTGGGGCGCCTGCCCTAGCTGTGTGGGATCTATGTGCCCCTAGCACTAATCTTGGAAAGATGAGTGCAGAGACCACATCTACTCTGTTTAGGTGTGGGGGTTGGGACTTGCCCCCCTTCCCTAGTTTCTTCTTCTGGAAGCAGGACTTACTCTTCAAAAGGGTGTTCCTTAACATACTCAGCCAAGAGCTCCTGGAGTTAGACCTTGGTAGGACTGGAATCAGTTTTATTTTCCTAAGTCTACTGAGAGTCCTTAGCTTGTGCATGCCAAAATGGAGGTAAGGCAGTCAGGTTGAGTTTCACACCCCCATTCTCTGTATCTCCCAATATTTTACTAAAGTTGAGGCCTTTTTAAAAGCACTTTTACCCCTAACTAAAGTATGATTTATTTTAAAACTAAAGGGACTTAACCGAGGCCCTAACAATACATTTAAAAATGTGTAAAAAATGTCAATCCAAAAATACAGCTGAACCTAAAGGCACTTTTAGATTGTAGTCCTGTGGTCACTATTTTTGCCGGAGTGGTCCAGCAAATGCAAAGTCGTAGACCCCACCGCTGATCCACCCATGTAGGAAGCTGGCTCTGTATATACCATACCAAATTAAGGTATAGTGTGCACAGAGTCCAGTGTATCCCCAGAGGTTTAACATAGGCTAAAGTAGATCTTACTAATTCTCTCTTTTGTTTAGTATGGGCGTGCAGTTAGGCTTGTCAGAGTGCTGTGTTAAGCATTTGTTGTACACACTCAGGCAAGAAATTATTACATAAACTCAATGACTAAATTCAGGCCATTGGGTTGTAAACATATACTTTGTTACTTTTATTACTAGAACCAAAGAAACTTAGTTGCAATACAGTTTTCAAACTGGCAATACTTTTCAATGCAGTAAATAAATACTTAGTGCAGTACTTCGGTTCAGCAGTTAGATACAGTCTTTAGAAATTAAAATAATCTGCCGTTCAAGAAATAAATACACAGCGCAATATTTCAGCTGAGAAATTTTATCCTATGGGAGGAAAACAGAAAGGCAATTTCACAGGTTAGTACTTTACTCAAAAACCCAGTCTTTTGGGTTTAAGGTACATACAGGGCATGGTTGAAGTGAGCACCATGACTGCACCACCTGCAGCACTAGGGCGGCTAGGAACAGAGGTCAGATTCAGAGTTGATGTCCAATGTTAACCAATGGAGCTCGGGGGCACTCAAAGTTGTGCTAATTACAGGTAAGTGAAGTGGAGTTGGAGTTCAACCTCCAGGGGCTAGGAAAAGCACTGGGGGTTGGGGCCTGTGGCAGCCCCAAACATACACTCTCAGTGGCACTGGCATGTCCAGGTGCAGAGTGCCAACACAGGGTTGGGTTTCCATTGCATATCAATGGAGGACGACTGTCTCAAACAAAGGCTACAGGCTTGGACCAGGAAGGTAGACAAAGGAAACTGGAGGCTGGGAAGGTAAGTTCAGATATTAGGGGTCACCTGGGCACCATCATCTAGGCTCTTCAATGTCTGGAGGCCTCAGGTGCAGGGGTGTCTTTGAACATCGTAAAATCCTTACCGGAGCAGGTTGTGGACAGGGGTCCATTGGGTTGAGGCTGCAAGCGTCGTCGTGGAGTCCAGGAGGGGTCGGACCACAATTGACTTGGGCTCTGGATTGCTGGGGAACCTCGCTGGGATTGGTGGGCCACTTGGACTCAGGCCGAAAGCGTTGGGTGCAGTGGTATATCCGGAGGAAGGGTTTTGCTGTTCAACAGGTCACAGAGGCCTTTTCCTGTAGTTTCTTTTTGAACAGGGCGACTGTTCTCGGGAGTTCGAGTCTTTGATAAAGGCAGCAGACCGTACAGAGGTTTTGGAGCTTGCAGGGCTGTGGGACGAGTCATTGGTTTTCGCTGGATCTCAATGGCTGCAGATAGGCGGTAGGACTGAGGTCAAGTCAGTGGGTGTATTTAGTCTTCTTTGGCTGAACAGCATTTCTTTGTACACTTCCTTCATAGGTTATCAATAACTGAGCACTAAAGTTCAGGGGTGCCCCTAAATACTCAATTTAGGGACAATACAGTTGCTGGAAGATAGTAGCCAATGAGTTACTTAACCTTAAGGTGACTACAAACTTTGTATAGCCTCGCCCTTTGGAGAGGGGGCATACCACTAATCCTATTGGCTGAAATCCTCAAAACAATAGGGAGGATTTTCAAAAGGTGGTGACTTCAGCTCAGGACACCTTAGGGGTGGTCCTGACTGAGAGGGGGGACACCTGTTCTGCTTATTAATTACCCTGCCAACCATTTTGCCAAATGTTAGGCTTGGTCAGGGGGGCGGGCATCTCCACTAGCTGGAGAGGTTGTTGCTAGCATTATAAAGTCTGGCGCAGACCAGTCAGCCAAACATTAGTAGTTTGGTAGTTTTTTAGGGGGCACCTCTAGCATCAGTGTGGGCTCATTAATCTGAGATGTTTGGTACCAAACATCTTGGGATTCGGTGAAGCCATCATGGAGCTGTGGAACTCGTATTGACAAGCTCCCAGCCCATGTACTCAGTATGGCTTCACTCTGTCTAAGAATGAGACCCTCTCTGATCCCAATGCCCTTGGTATCACTGGTACCTTTCACAAGGGTCTTATACGTGGGCCAGAGGTTTGCCAGTTGTGGAAACAAAGGTGCAGTTTTGGGAAAGAACACAGGTACTAAGAAACTGGTTAGCAGGAACCCAGTGCACATTGAGTCAAAGTGCATGAGAATCAGGCAAAAAGTTGGAGGTAACCTCTCCTACAATCCCAGCATGATTATTGGGAAATCTGAAACTCACACCTCCCCCACTTAATCATACTTACCAAGCTACTCCCTGTACATAAGGTCACAGAATTTTCACTGAGTTTCTGGAAATACATTTCTGTACCTTATAAATCTCCAGTTTATATAAGACTGTTGACAGCACTAAATGCCTAACCTTTAATGTCAAAAGAATAATGTATGCCAGAATGCAGAACAATGTCATACTTTCACACCAGGCCAGAGATCTGGGCCTAAATACATAGTTTTTTTGCTCACCATGCCATACCAGTTTGGACCCAGCCATATGGAAATCAGTCTTGACCCTGCTCCCAATGGGAACAGTCCAGCCAGAAATGCCAGGTCCTCCCTGGACTGAAAACAGGCATCCTAGGTCCGGTTTGGGCTTTCAGCCCTTATCAGCCAGGATAGCTTGACTCCAGTGACATGGAGAGCACAGGACCCACATCTGGGCATACCCGCCCCACTCGGGGTGACAAATGTAAAAAGAACAATTGATGGGCAGAATGCAGAACAATGTCATACATTTACTCCAGTACAGAGATATGGGCCTAAATCCATTGTTTTTTTGCTCGCCATTCCAGTTTTGACCCAGCCATATGCAAATCAGTCTTGACCCTGAGCAAAATGGGAATAGTCCAGCCCAAGTAATCTTTAATGTCAGCATGCGTACAGAAATCTACCAGTGAGTAATGTATGATAAACATAAGCTTTAATTTTTCTGTCATATTTTAGCAGAAGAACTTTGGTTAAGGCCACAGACTATTTGTAACATATGTCTTTAACTCACACTGAGGGGTATATTCACAAACATTTTGTGCTGGGTTAATGTCACAAAGGTGATGCTAATCAACAGAAAATTATTTTATCTTAATATACTTTCCAGTGCAAACCTTGTTTTATGCTGGAAAGTACCCTAAAAGTAACACGAAGCTGCGCGAAGCACTGCTTTGTGTTAATTAGCACCAAGGGGGCTTTATGTGGTGTACCCATTCAACCACCCATGCTTTTTCATGCAAAACCCTATCTACAAACAATAGTAGACAGGGTTTAAGAGCCAAAAGTTAATGCCATTTGAAAGGAGGGGTTAAAATGAGAAGTGTTGTTATTTCTCATTGCTTTTCCAACTTTGCATGCATGTTGCACTGTGCCTCACACATACAAAGTAGGCAAAGTTTGTGCCTTCATATAGTATTTTGTAGTAGAGGCATACCATTACAGTACAAAACTCATGGTAGACTCAGGCACTATGGTGCTAAGGTGTATGCCTGGCACATGTCAACTAAAATCTGCACCTCGCGCTAGGGAGAGGGGGCAACAGAGCAATATCTGTGTAGATAACCGCACTTTCCTGCTCCCTTTCTGTCATGCAACACAGCGCCGCATCTTTGACTGCTTCACTGCGTTACATGATTCTTTTGAGAAGTTGTGTCTAGTTGGGTTCAGTTGCAACCTTGCTTAAATGAAGTACTGTTTGCACTTAAAATGTTGCTTGTAATTAAACTGTGGACCATATAAATGTTACCATATTGAATCAAACCTTGTTTCAGGATTAAACTATATATATTTCATAGATGCACACATGCACACACACTGCTATGCACTACCTGACATACTACATAACTCATGACATGTTCTATAGTATCATTGATAACATCACTGCTGACATCTATAATGACATAACTGTGCACAGTACATCCACAAGTTTTACCTACTTCATTTTTACTTTAGCTGGTCAATCTCAGTGTTTTTTAAGCGTAATGTGGTATTCTTTTTAACATACATTTATGCCTAACTACAGCGTCATTTTAATCTTGGGTTTTAAGTATTCTTTTTATATTTATCTATATATATAAACATATTCATAAGAATTCACCAGTTATAGTTAGCTCTGGTAACTAAAACTTGTGTCCTAAGGTAACTACAACTTGCGCCTTTGCCATGTACTGCTAATTACCCCACATATCACATTGATCATATTACATGTCATCTTCTATGACACCATTGATAATATCAGTGCAATACATGGAGTGAAATTATTGATAAAAAAAGCTGTGCATGGAAGCAACATGAGTTATAGTTACCTTTGGGCATGAACTATAGTTATGTTATAATGTTATGTTATAATTGTTTATATAGCGCATGGCTACCCCAGCAACAGGGCGTCCCAGCGCTTGCGGACATGCCTAATTATAGTACGGCCAGAATGGAGGCGACAAAGTGCCAGATCACAAGGGAATCCTAAGCAGAAGAGAACAACCAGGTTTTAATGTGTTTTCGAAAGAGTAGATGGCCAGAGCTAACTATAACTGGTGAATTGCAGTGGTTTTATGGGTTTAAAACGTTACGTTGTCACTGAGATTCTCGCCTAAATATAATATTACATTGTTTGTGCCCATTTGTATTATCCAAAATCAAATACATATACTAAAAAAACTATAATGTTACATTGACCTTTGGCTTTTTCAGTGAATATGTGTAAGGACGAGGAGTTCAGATGATAGGTAAACTTCAAAGTTTATACTTGGAGGCACAGTACAAAGTCACCATGCAAGGCAACCGCAATAACTGACTAAGTGTAGCTCTGGAACTAAAGATGTGCAGCGAGGCACTTAGTTCCAAGTTCATAGTACGGGGATAAAGAGCACAAGGGAAAATAATAAAATAAAGGACAATGCAACACATCTTACCCCCAATAAAAACACGGAAAGAACAAAGTAAAAACAAAATCAAGATAAGTATCTGGCAGGCAAGACTCTGGGACATACATTCTCCTTGACTCTGGATCCCACATATTGATTGGGATGAGAAACGTAATCATTGAATTTAGGGGAGTGATGTAATTGATTAAGATTTGGAGAGTTACCATTGGATTTAGAAGAGTGACGTGAAACCTTAGAGGAGTCATGTGAAACCTCATCACCTTTTACAGCAAATCCAAAACCCAAAGACTTGCATTTAGCAACCCTCCTTACATTTCATACCCTACTGTCTTTGAGTAATGACACTGTTCTTGCAGATCTTTGCGATCTTAATAGGATGGCTGAATTTGGAAACACCTTTCACCTAAAAAACTGTTTTTTTATTCTAACCCAGTCACCTACAGCAAAGTCAGGAATTTTAACATTCATTTTGGAATCAAACAAAATCTTCATCTTGACTTGCATATCTTCTACATGCTTAGCAACAAGATTAACATCAACACTGTCCACAATCTTAGTAGCTCTTTTGATCTACCATGGACAAATTTCTTAAACAGGTTCTCTGCCCTTCGAAAGTCTAAAAGGACTCACTCCAGTCGCAGAGTGGGGGGTGATGCGGTACATCCACAACCTCTTTCTCACAACATCCTTCCAAGGTTCATTGGACATGCCAACTGATTGAATGCCCTCCTTAAGAACCCGGTTAAACCGTTTCACATGGCCATTCTCCTTTGGTTAATACAGAGATGTAGACACATGCTTGATGTTACACATAAGGCTGATAGGAAAGTCCATTGCCTTTACCTCAATACGAGATCAATGGTCAAACACCAAACGGACCTTTTCCTCCTATTATCATCCGAAAAACCTGATGTCCTTATGTTGACCGAGACATGGCTCTCGGAGGACTCATTACCAGACATCCTGGCTGTGTTACCTACCGATTATTTTATACTTACTGGTAATCGGCCCCCAGGCAAGAAAGGCGGTGGTGTAGCGGCCATCATACATAAATCACAAATTGCATGGCTTTACCAACCTTGTCCTTGGGCGATTCAGACAATATCGTCTTTAAAATGGATACTTCCAAGGGCGCCATTCTCTTTGTCCTCATCTATCGCCCCCCACACTCGATGCCCTCCTTCTCCACTTCTCTGGCCGAACAACTGGCACCGTTAGCGACCAACTATTCCAGGTGTATGTTGGCCGGTGACTTGAACTTCTGGTTCGACAAACCAGAGGCGGACCCTCAGGCAGCTGTATTGCAGGAGCTACTGGTCAACCTTAACCTTAGGCAACACATAGATTCCCCCACTCATAAGAAAGGCCATAATTTAGACCAGCTTTGGTCCTACAACTTGCCTATCAGCTCCCTGATTATTGAACCCTGCATATGGTCAGATCATTTTCTGATACGCTTCTCTTTTCTGATCCAAGGGCCTTTGAAACTGACAACTGGGAAAGGTGGGACGTTTCGCAAATGGAAGGGCATCGACATGCCAGCATTAATTGACACCCTGACCGCGACGCAACCCTCTTTTACACACAATTTGGATTTGATGGAGAAATCCCTTTCGGACTGGCTTGTGAACGCGGCAGACACCCATGCTCCTTGGGTTAAAGTCTCTCATTCCCGCCCCAATAATGCCCACAAATGGTTTACCTCCCAACTTAACTCTCAGAAACTGGAGGTCCGCCAGTTGGAGAGGAAATGGAGAGCTAGCTATTCTACTCCAAATAAAGTGGCCTACTGTGTAGCCCGTAAAAATGACCAGAAAGCCATTCTCAAACAAAAAACTGAGTATTTTTCGGGAATTATCCTTAACTCACACAATAAACCTAAAGACATATTTAGGATAGTGCATGAACTCAGCAGCTGTGACCGAACAACTCCCTCTGTTATCCCCACCCAAGAGCTGTGCAATTCCCTTAACAGCTTCTTCTTGGAAAAAATCGACACCATCAAAAAGAGTATCCTGGACTGCCCCTCACCCACCCCTTTAAGTGATATCTCTTCTAACCAGTCGCTACTGCACTCATTTACTCCTATTACCTTAGAAACATTGACTACTCTTTTAGCTCGGGTCAAATCTGGCTCTCCATCTGACCCTTGCCCTCCGCTCATTTTCAGAGATATCGGTCTGTCCCTCCCGCAGGGGATAATTACCCTGTTAAATAACTCGCTTTCCAGTGGCACTGTGCCAAAAAACTTCAAACATGCTTCTGTTGTTCCACTTCTCAAGAAACCTGGCACTGACCCTCTCATCCCTACCAACTACAGACCTATCTCCCTACTCCCCTATTTTTCAAAAGTACTGGAAGCTCATGTAACAAACTGTTTGTCTAATTTCATCGAGACAACTCAGTATCTGGAGCCCAACCAGGCAGGATTCCGACCCGGCCACTCGACGGAGGCCGTCATCGTGGCTGTCCAGAACAAGCTCCGTTCGAATACTGACAAAGGCATCCATCAGGCGCTGATACTCCTCGATCTGTCGGCCGCGTTCGACACGGTTGACTATTCCTTCCTGGTCAGCCGTGTCGAGCAGGCCGGCCTCAGGGGCTCGGCCCTGAATTGGATCATTTCCTTTGTCTCTGACCGATCACAATCCGTCACACTTGGTCCGTTTTCTGCTCCTAAATTGTTTTCATTTTGTGGGGTCCCACAGGGGTCCTCACTGTCACATCTCTTATTTAATCTTTATCTTCGTCCTCTGCTTCACTCACTAAAGAATTATCAGGTCTCCATTTTTAATTATGCTGATGACCTACAACTTATTTTCCCCCTCAATACCCCAGATTCAGTTACTGAATTCCACAATGCTATGGATCACATCCATAGATGGATGAACCTCAACCACCTCAAACTTAACCCAGGCAAGACCGAACTGATCTTGCCTGGGAAAAGTGAGCTAAGTTGGGGTCCTCATTTCTGGCCTAGCATCATGGGCCAGCCCCCGTGCAAATCTTCCTCTGTGAAAAGCTTGGGAGTCATAATCAGCGCCGACCTCTCTCTTAAGGGTCAAATTGGTGCTGTTGTCTCCGGGGCTTTCTTTCAGCTCCGGAAAATAAAAAAGATTTCCCAATTCCTCACCCACTCAGCCCTGATCCAGGTGGTCATTGCTTTGGTTATGTCCAGATTGGACTTCTCTAATAGCATCTACCTGGGACTTCCGCTTGGCCAACTTAAGAGACTACAACTAGTTCAAAACCAAGCGGCCAGACTGATCCTCAAGCAGCCAAAGTGGCAATCTATCACCCCTGGCCTGGAACAACTGCACTGGCTCCCGGTGGCGCAGAGAGTCATGTTTAAGATGGGCTGCATGGTCTTCAAAGCTCTTCAACACACTGGCCCTAAGTTTATTGAAGGCTTGGTACTCAGGTACACCCCCTCACTTAATCTCCGTTCTGCAAAGAAGGATCTCTTAATTGTTCCTTCCTTTAACAAAAAACGTTCAGGCGGCTGCTGCTTTGACTTTTTAGCCGCCAGCCTCTGGAATACGCTTCCTCTGCCCCTCAGACAGAGCCCTGACGTTCTCACTTTTAGACATCACTTTAAAACTTGGCTTTTTAGACAGGCCTTCAAATAATGTTTATTCCTAAACCGGCTGTCTATTTTTCCTTTCTTTGTTATGTTCCCGTACCTCAGCGCCATGAAGCCCAAGGGCGTACGTGCGCTTTATAAATATTATTTAACATAACATAACATAACATAAGGAGAAAACTTTCCATCTCCTGTGACACTAGTTGCACCCCATTGTTCATCACAAGAACCTCAGGGGTCCCTTCACGTGCAAAAACGTCCTTGAAAAAAGTAATGATGACCTGGATAGAGGCATAGCCACAAACTTAACCTCCGGCCATTTAGAGTGGTATCCACCATAACAAGAGCAAAACGGGCATTTGAAGGGAAGTCGTTAAAAGGACCTGAAATATCAAAAGCCACCTTTTGCCAAGGACACACAGGTCAAGCAACAGGTTGAAGAGGGGCAGAGGAGACTTGGAACATCTTGTCGCTGTTGATGCATTCAGGTCCCTCTCTAACGGCTCTATCGACAATTTTGTCGAGTCTGGGCCACCAAAAATTGGCTCTTAGGAGTCGTTTCATAGATGACGTACCCAAATGTCCTTGATGGGCCAGTAACAAAATCTTGTTCTGCATAGAAGCAGGAGGAATAATCTCTTCCCCTTTAAAAAGCAAACCACTCACCTCTTCAATCTCACCCGAGATATGACAAAAAGGGGCAACATCAGCAGAGGCGGACCTTTCTTTGTGCCAGCCATTTTATATATATTCAAAAACTTCCTGACACACAAAATCTTTAATCATCTCTGTCATCCACTCAGTCTCAGACAAAAACAAAAACTCATTAGAGACAAAATCCTTGATTTTGGCAAGCACATCCACTTCTTGTTCATCACGGGAAGTACACTCATCGGAACAAGGCAATCTAGATAGAAAGTCAGCAGTGACATTACTCCTGCCAGGACCATAAACAACCTCAAAATTGTATTCCTGCAATCTAGATGACAGGCGGGCAATACGAGCAGTAGAGTTCCAACCTCCCCCTGGTGACAAAATACCAATGAGAGGCTTATGATCAGTCCTAAGGGTTAAATCTTTTTCCCCTATACGAAGTTACGAAAATGTTCACTAGCCCAGATGCATGCCAATAACTCTTTCTCGATGACAGCATATCTTCTCCCAGTAACGGAAAGAGTCCTTGAAGCAAAAGCTACACACCATTCCTCCTTTCCCGAGCACTGGATAAGTACTCTCCCCAGACCATAAAGGCTTGCGTCCACAGTGATAATGCATCTCTTATTGAGGCAGAAAGAGTTACGGGTGGGAGCATTTACAATATCATTTTTAATTTGTTTGAAGGCTGTCTCTTGTCTTTCAGACCAGCAAAACTCAGCGGACTTCCTGGACAACTCCCTGAGAGGCTCCTTTTTGGTGGCAAAATTCTGTATGAATTTACTATAGTATTCACACAGTCCAACAAACGAGGGAAGTTTCTCTTTATTGTCAGGAGCTGGGGCATTAATAATAGCATCTAACAAAGATTTTTTGGGAACCACACCGTCACCTGAGAGTGTATGACCAAGATACTTTACCGACCTGCAGAAAAATGTACATTTGCCAGCCTTAAGCATCAAACCAGACTTTCCTAACCTCTGACAAAACTCCATAACATGACGGGAGTGGTCCTCCTCATTCTTAGAAAAAATAAGCATATTGTCCTGAAAACATTTTACAAAATCGCTGACATCCTTAAAAATGTGGAACATGGCTCTCTGGAATACGGATGCGCTGAGTCTAGGCCAAAAGGCATCCTCTTGAATTGAAAAAGGCTGTGGTTCATGATAAAAGCAGTAAAATGTTTGGAATCTCCATTGAGTTCAATTTGGTGGTAAGCGGACAGAAGATCAAGGGTGTAAAAAATACAAGCACCATCCAACATGCATACCATCTCGTTGATATTAGGAAGAGGATGGCAATCAGTGACCAAATTGGCATTTAATGCCCTCATATCAACACATAGCCTAATACTTTTGTCAGGTTTTTGGGCTAGAACAAAGGGGGAAACCCATTTGGAAGATTTAATTTCTTCAATTTCTTCATTTACACCACCCTCAACCATGTCATCTAACATCTTCTTCAATTCAGCCCTAATGCTGATGGGGACTCCTCGAAATTTTTGTTTAACAGGAATGGCTCCTTCTTTAACTTTGATTCTGTGAGAGAAACCAATAAATTTGTCTTTCAGAGAATACATCAGGGAACTCTTCGTGAAATCCGTGCAGGCACAACAATTTCCAGAGAAAACATCAGGGAACTCTTCAGAGGATATAGTATTGTTAGAAGTAAACGCAATTACAGAAAATGGTTTTTTGTTTCTGGGGTTCAAAATAATTCCCAGCTTGGCCTGGTTACACCACTCCAAAACATTAACACCTTTGAAGGCTACATACAATTTGATTGTGGCAGAATTCCCTTTGAATTCAATAAACACTTCCTTGAACCCCATAAAGTCAATATTTGAGCCAATAAAATGTTGAGCCACAATATCAGTTTTGTGTAAAGAATCAAAATAAACTAGTTCTCCTAAGGATTCAGAGCAGTAATCTTTTGTGATTATAGTCCACGGTGATCCAGAGTCTGCCATTAGTCCAATTCTTTTCCAAGAATGTACACTTTACATTTAGGGGAAAAAATCTTATCTAATTGGGCAATGTCAAAAGAATTTTGGATAGAAACAACAATACCAGACTCTAAATCACTTGGGACATGATCATAAGATATATAGGAGACTTTACCTTTGGAGGAATTAGAAGAAGATGATATGGACTTCTTTGAGTCAGGAACACTTTTTAAGGGATTCTTACACATCTTAGAAAAATGTCCCAAACGTCCACATTTACCACATACTTTACCTATAGCAGGACAATGTGCAAAAGAAGCTACATAGCCAGGATTCCCACACCTGTAACAATACAACTAATTAGAAGAAAAAATATTTTTGTAGTTAGGGTAATTCTTTTAAGAGCGAGGGATGACAGTGCTAACTTCACTGGAAGTGGAAGGCTTAGACTCTTTGTTGAGAGACTTCATCCACTTCTCAGATTGTTCTACGGCTTTAACTGTGCTAATGGCAGCTTCTAAATTAATGTCGCCCATTATCCACAACTGCTCTTGCACTTTTTTGTTTTTAACAAGTACAATGATCTGGTCCCTGATCATTTCGTCAGTTATTAACCCAAAATTACAATGTAAGGACAAAGCACAGAGAGCGGTGAGGAAATCACCTTGTAGGTTTAAAACGATTTTCTATGCACAAAATGGCTTCATCATATACATTGTGATCACCTCCTGACCTGACAGGAGGGAGAGTGCTATAGATTACCTGTCCCTCTGAACCCAAGCAATGGAGAAAGATGTTCTGTTTCCTTTCAGCAGACATGCGTTCTCCATCAATGGCTTTAAGGTAGGTGATGAATTAATCTTTCCATCTTGTCAATGGTATAGGTGGTTCTCCCTTGGTTTGAAAGAATTTAGATGGTGGATCGAACTGCTTAGTGACAATACAGTAGTACCAAAGTGACTAAAAATGGAATGTAAAAATAACAAGTACACACACTAATGATATTCAAAACAGCTGTGAAATTTCTGTGAAAATAACAGTAAATACAACTGTAAAACAAATGAGTAAGTAAAGGTTTGCCCGTCACTGCTGTAAAGAAGTCAATTAATAAAATGAGAAGGGTGTGCCTGTCACCGCAATTAGACAGGCTGAGGAAAATGAATCAACCGTTGTGGAAAATAAAGTACCAAGAACAAGGTGTGCCTGTCACTGAAAGGAACAGGATTTCCTACCTGTTTGAGCAATGTAGGTGTGCACGTCACCGGGTGGATATCGTAGAAAACATGACTCATAAATAAAGAATTAGAGGAGCGCTTGCCAACTGCTTGCTCCATACTGTAGGCAAAAGTATTAGGAAATGCGTGTAACAAACCGCATCCAGATGTATTTGCTCCGAATAGCTTCCCTGTAGCGAACCACACTCAGAAGTTCCCAATCCAAAATGGCAATCAGCGTAACGATGCACAATGTGGCCAATGATAGAAACAGAAGGTGGGATCATGTACACTTGACGAGAAATCAGCAAACAATTCATGCAACAGTGAGAGGAGGAGCTGCCCACGTCACAATACGTATCCAGGCAGAAGTCATGGAAGGATATGGAAGAACGAGGATGGCCGTTGGTGGCTAGAAATTTGCCAAACCGAAGAAAAAGGTATAAAAAGGAGACCAAAAGGGGGGGCGTGGCTTGCAGGCCATGTGAACAGACGTGCATTGCTGAGGCTCCGGCGCTGATCTGGGCATAATCCTGTAAAAATCACCCCGGGGTCCCCTGGGGTGCACGCCTGGCACAGGGGAACATAGCAACTGGACACGGCTGCCCTCGACCCCGGCCGAGGGGCGGATGTAAACTCTGTGATATCGGGAATCCGGTGGAGCGGCCTACAGCGGAGGTGAGCGGCCTGAGACCGGGACCCACAGTAGATGCTGAAGCCGTCCGGCCCACGCTGCAGATCCCGGAAGCGTCCGGAGGTTGGGAGTAGAGACCGGACATAGCACGCCGAAAGACTGGGTTCGTGCCTGGCTGTCGCCGGAGAGCGCCCCGGACTACGGAGACCGGGTGCAGCACACGCAGCAGCTGCGAGAACCGCCGGAGGGGATACCGCGCCACAGGCCATGCGGCGGCGACCAACAACGGTAGGAGCTCCCACGGCCGATACGCCTGAGAAGTGGCCCCCGGAGACCGACATAGCCAATACCTTGGTAATGTGGGGACTCTCTTTGCCTGTTGTTTCCCCCCCTGGCTCCGGACTGCCTTTCCTCCCCCCTGCCCCCTCCCGCCGATCCTTCCGCATACCAGCGGTGGTACCGGGGGTGGGGCACCACCTTGAATCTTTATGGAGCTATTCTGAACGGCCCCCTTCTGGCTGCTCCCCTGCCCTTCCCCTACCTGACGAAAGCAGAGGCTTCACGAAGATCCGGAGAGCCCTAGAGACACCGAGTGGGAGCTGCTGTGCCTGGGCGACTTGGGGCCCCGCCGGTACAGGCCAAGATCCTCCCTGCGATGACTGCTCACCGGCTGGGTTCTAAACTCTTGAGGACTGGGCAGAGGAAGACGCAGTAAAAGCTCCCGTACTCCTCCTCACCTCCCCTGGAAAGGCAAGCGAGGAGCTGCTGCGCCTAGGCGTCTGAGGGCCTCACCGGAGCGAGCCGCGTGCCTCCCTGGGACGGCTGTACACCTGCAGGGATACAGACAGGCTGAGAATAGGAAGAGGAGGATGCCGGTAGAGCTCCCCCAACCCCTCTCACCCCCATTCTTGCAGAGAACGCGAAGAGCTGCTGCGTCTGGGCGACTGGGGGCCCCGCTGGAACGGACCTCGCTCACCCACTGCGGAGACCACCCATCAGCAGGGATTCGGACGGGTTAAGACTGGGCAGAGGGAGACGCCGTGAGAGGTCCCGAAATCCTCCCTTTCCCCCTCCTTGAGGGGACCACGAGCCACAGGACATTGAGAGCGGTGCCCCCACGCCGCCGCGAGGCGGGCCCTGCGGGAGAGTGCATGAGAGGTCTGGAGCTGAACTGTTGACACATTGCTCTACGGGCGGTTGGGCACTACACCCACAGTTGGATTGTGCCAGATGCGGTGCCGCCGAGCGGGGCCCGCCCCGGGTGCCTGGTGCTAAGGGATCTGTTGGACCGTGCGCTGCAGACCAGGAACATCGCCCATAATGGTTCGCAAGGGTATGAAGACGGTAGAGAATCCCGGGGGTCCGACGACGACGCACGAGATGCCGCCCACCGTAGGAGAAGGGGCAGTGACGCTGCCCACCGCACAGCAACAAACGGAAGGGCCACAGATTGATGAATTGGACATCATCCTTCAGGAAATCAGAGACTCTAGAGCGGTACTGGAACAACATATGGGCACTCTGACGACAAACTTATCCCTGTTAAAGGCGGACCACGGAAAGCTGGTGGACAGAGTGAAAGAGCAAGACCTGACCATCGACGAGATCAAGCCAGCCGTGGCGGAGCATACGGCCTCTATTCAACAGCTCCAGACTCAGGTTGCCTCTCATATAGACCGGGTGGAGGATGCGGAGGGTTTCAATCGCCGAAATAACATCCGCGTTATAGGCCTTCTGGAACGATGTGAAGGGACACAAGCCGCGGATTTTATGGAACAATGGTTTCGGGACCATGTGGCAGACGAGGGCCTTTCACCGCACTTTTGCGTGGAGAGAGCGCATAGGATCCCGATGGGTAGGCCTACCCCCGGACGACCTCCACGCCCACTTATAGTGAGAATCTTGAATTACCGGGACAGGGATGTCCTGCTACAAAAGGCAAGGGAGAAGTCCCTCATCCAGTACGACAACCATAAAATCTCCCTCTTCCCGGACTACACCAACATGGTCCAAAAACAGAGATCATCCTACTTGGAGGTGAAACGAAAATTACAAAAGGCCAACCTCAAGTACGCATTGTTGTTCCCGGCCCGCCTAAAAATCGTGCACGATGGGAAAACCCACTTCTTCGACAGCCCGTCGGATGCCGAGGATTGGCTGGAAGTGATGAGCATAGAAGGGAGCCACGGACCCTCACAGGACCCGAATACAGATGGATCTAGGGGCACCCGGAGCACGAAGGAGAAAGAACCCCCCAAGCCGAGACGTGGCGGACGAAGGCATGGACCCTCACGGGAACAACAAAAGGAGAAACAGCTGGACACTTTGGAGATGGCAGGTACCTTTCGAGAGGACGTCCAATTGGTCGCACAATGCTTGTCCGACCAGCGTGTTGCCCCAAAGCATTGTGGTCCATATATGTAGGGGTGCTGCGTAGGCTGCCAAAAAATATTCTCAGGTCCGGTACCGCTCGTGGCACGCAGGTGTGTAACCCGGGCTCGTCAGCCACAGCAGCTCACGAAACACGTGTCCACGTGTCCAGGGATGGCCAACGTGACAGTGATTTTTTGACAGCCTACGCAGCACCCCTACATATATGCCTATTCCCTGCTGACGAGAGGTAACAACCTCGAAACACGTGTCCAGGGATGGCCAACGCGACAGTGATTTTTGCTCAAGACTCTTGCAGAGGCGCACCCGCTGATGCTTACTTCATGGACCGCAATGCTTTGGGGCAACACGCTGGTAGGACAAGCAGTGTGCGACCAATTGGACTTTCTTTTATATTCAAGCTCCCTTGAGCTGGTGGGGCTGACGAGTCCGGGTTACGCACCAGCGTGCCACGAGCGGAACCGGACCTGAGAATATTTTTTGGCAGCCTACGCAGCACCCCTACATATATGCCTATTCCCTGCTGACGAGAGGTAACAACCTCGAAACACGTGTCCAGGGATGGCCAACGCGACAGTGATTTTTGCTCAAGACTCTGGCAGAGGCGCACCCGCTGATGCTTACTTCATGGACCACAATGCTTTGGGGCAACACGCTGGTAGGACAAGCAGTGTGCGACCAATTGGACTTTCTTTTATATTCAAGCTCCCTTGAGCTGGTGGGGCTGACTAGTCCGGGTTACGCACCAGCGTGCCACGAGCGGAACCGGACCTGAGAATATTTTTTGGCAGCCTACGCAGCACCCCTACATATATGCCTATTCCCTGTTGACAAGAGGTAACAACCTCGAAACACGTGTCCAGGGATGGCCAACGTGACAGTGATTTTTGCTCAAGACTCTGGCAGAGGCGCACCCGCTGATGCTTACTTCATGGACCACAATGCTTTGGGGCAACACGCTGGTAGGACAAGCAGTGTGCGACCAATTGGACTTTCTTTTATATTCAAGCTCCCTTGAGCTGGTGGGGCTGACAAGTCCGGGTTACGCACCAGCGTGCCACGAGCGGAACCGGACCTGAGAATATTTTTTGGCAGCCTACGCAGCACCCCTACATACATGCCTATTCCTTGCTGACGAGAGGTAACAACCTCGAAACACGTGTCCAGGGATGGCCAACGGGACAGTGATTTTTGCTCAAGACTCTGGCAGAGGCGCACCCGCTGATGCTTACTTCATGGACCACAATGCTTTGGGGCAACACGCTGGTAGGACAAGCAGTGTGCGACCAATTGGACTTTCTTTTATATTCAAGCTCCCTTGAGCTGGTGGGGCTGACGAGTCCGGGTTACGCACCAGCGTGCCACGAGCGGAACCGGACCTGAGAATATTTTTTGGCAGCCTACGCAGCACCCCTACATATATGCCTATTCCCTGCTGACGAGAGGTAACAACCTCGAAACACGTGTCCAGGGATGGCCAACGCGACAGTGATTTTTGCTCAAGACTCTGGCAGAGGCGCACCCGCTGATGCTTACTTCATGGACCACAATGCTTTGGGGCAACACGCTGGTAGGACAAGCAGTGTGCGACCAATTGGACTTTCTTTTATATTCAAGCTCCCTTGAGCTGGTGGGGCTGACGAGTCCGGGTTACGCACCAGCGTGCCACGAGCGGAACTGGACCTGAGAATATTTTTTGGCAGCCTACGCAGCACCCCTACATATATGCCTATTCCTTGCTGACGAGAGGTAACAACCTCGAAACACGTGTCCAGGGATGGCCAACGGGACAGTGATTTTTGCTCAAGACTCTGGCAGAGGCGCACCCGCTGATGCTTACTTCATGGACCACAATGCTTTGGGGCAACACGCTGGTAGGACAAGCAGTGTGCGACCAATTGGACTTTCTTTTATATTCAAGCTCCCTTGAGCTGGTGAGGCTGACGAGCCCGGGTTACGCACCTGCGTGCCACGAGCGGTACCGGACCTGAGAATATCTTTTTGGCAGCCTACGCAGCACCCCTACATATATGCCTACTCCCTGCTGACGAGAGGTAACAACCTCGAAACACGTGTCCAGGGATGGCCAACGCGACAGTGATTTTTGCTCAAGACTCTGGCAGAGGCGCACCCACTGATGCTTACTTCATGGACCACAATGCTTTGGGGCAACACGCTGGTAGGACAAGCAGTGTGCGACCAATTGGACTTTCTTTTATATTCAAGCTCCCTTGAGCTGGTGGGGCTGACGAGTCCGGGTTACGCACCAGCATGCCACGAGCGGAACCAGACCTGAGAATATTTTTTGACAGCCTACGCAGCACCCCTACATATATGCCTATTCCCTGCTGACGAGAGGTAACAACCTCGAAACACGTGTCCAGGGATGGCCAACGTGACAGTGATTTTTGCTCAAGACTCTGGCAGAGGCGCACCCGCTGATGCTTACTTAATGGACCACAATGCTTTGGGGCAACACGCTGGTAGGACAAGCAGTGTGCGACCAATTGGACTTTCTTTTATATTCAAGCTCCCTTGAGCTGGTGGGGCTGACGAGTCCGGGTTACGCACCAGCGTGCCACGAGCGGAACCGGACCTGAGAATATTTTTTGGCAGCCTACGCAGCACCCCTACATATATGCCTATTCCCTGCTGACGAGAGGTAACAACCTCGAAACACGTGTCCAGGGATGGCCAACGCGACAGTGATTTTTGCTCAAGACTCTGGCAGAGGCGCACCCGCTGATGCTTACTTCATGGACCACAATGCTTTGGGGCAACACGCTGGTAGGACAAGCAGTGTGCGACCAATTGGACTTTCTTTTATATTCAAGCTCCCTTGAGCTGGTGGGGCTGACTAGTCCGGGTTACGCACCAGCGTGCCACGAGCGGAACCGGTCCTGAGAATATTTTTTGGCAGCCTACGCAGCACCCCTACATATATGCCTATTCCCTGCTGACGAGAGGTAACAACCTCGAAACACGTGTCCAGGGATGGCCAACGTGACAGTGATTTTTGCTCAAGACTCTGGCAGAGGCGCACCCACTGATGCTTACTTCTGGGACCACAATGCTTTGGGGCAACACGCTGGTAGGACAAGCAGTGTGCGACCAATTGGACTTTCTTTTATATTCAAGCTCCCTTGAGCTGGTGGGGCTGACGAGTCCGGGTTACGCACCAGCGTGCCATGAGCGGAACCGGACCTGAGAATATTTTTTGGCAGCCTACGCAGCACCTCTACATATATGCCTATTCCTTGCTGACGAGAGGTAACAACCTCGAAACACGTGTCCAGGGATGGCCAACGGGACAGTGATTTTTGCTCAAGACTCTGGCAGAGGCGCACCCACTGATGCTTACTTCATGGACCACAATGCTTTGGGGCAACACGCTGGTAGGACAAGCAGTGTGCGACCAATTGGACTTTCTTTTATATTCAAGCTCCCTTGTGCTGGTGGGGCTGACGAGCCCGGGTTACGCACCTGCGTGCCACGAGCGGTACCGGACCTGAGAATATTTTTTGGCAGCCTACGCAGCACCCCTACATATATGCCTATTCCCTGCTGACGAGAGGTAACAACCTCGAAACACGTGTCCAGGGATGGCCAATGCGACAGTGATTTTTGCTCAAGACTCTGGCAGAGGCGCACCCGCTGATGCTTACTTCATGGACCACAATGCTTTCGGGCAACACGCTGGTAGGACAAGCAGTGTGTGACCAATTGGACTTTCTTTTATATTCAAGCTCCCTTGAGCTGGTGGGGCTGACGAGTCCGGGTTACGCACCAGCGTGCCATGAGCGGAACCGGACCTGAGAATATTTTTTGGCAGCCTAAGCAGCACCCCTACATATATGCCTATTCCCTGCTGGCGAGAGGTAACAACCTCGAAACACGTGTTCAGGGATGGCCAACGCGATAGTAATTTTTTGCTGAAGACCCTGGCAGAGGCGCACCCGCTGATGCTTACTTCATGGACCACAATGCTTTGGGGCAACACGCTGATAGGACAAGCAGTGTGCAACCAATTGGACTTTCTTTTATATTCAAGCTCCCTTGAGCTGGTGGGGCTGACGAGCCCGGGTTACGCACCTGCGTGCCACGAGCGGTACCGGACCTGAGAATATTTTTTGGCAGCCTACGCAGCACCCCTACATATATGCCTATTCCCTGCTGACGAGAGGTAACAACCTCGAAACACGTGTCCAGGGATGGCCAACGCGACAGTGATTTTTGCTCAAGACTCTGGCAGAGGCGCACCCGCTGATGCTTACTTCATGGACCACAATGCTTTCGGGCAACACGCTGGTAGGACAAGCAGTGTGTGACCAATTGGACTTTCTTTTATATTCAAGCTCCCTTGAGCTGGTGGGGCTGACGAGTCCGGGTTACGCCCCAGCGTGCCACGAGCGGAACCGGACCTGAGAATATTTTTTGGCAGCCTATGCAGCACCCCTACATATATGCCTATTCCCTGCTGACGAGAGGTAACAACCTCGAAACACGTGTCCAGGGATGGCCAACGCGACAGTGATTTTTGCTCAAGACTCTGGCAGAGGCGCACCCGCTGATGCTTACTTCTTGGACCACAATGCTTTGGGGCAATACGCTGGTAGGACAAGCATTGTGCGACCAATTGGACTTTCTTTTATATTCAAGCTCCCTTGAGCTGGTGGGGCTGACGAGCCCGGGTTACGCACCTGCGTGCCACGAGCGGAACCGGACCTGAGAATATTTTTTGGCAGCCTACGCAGCACCCCTACATATATGCCTATTCCCTGCTGACGAGAGGTAACAACCTCGAAACACGTGTCCAGGGATGGCCAACGCGACAGTGATTTTTGCTCAAGACTCTGGCAGAGGCGCACCCGCTGATGCTTACTTCATGGACCACAATGCTTTGGGGCAACACGCTGGTAGGACAAGCAGTGTGCGACCAATTGGACTTTCTTTTATATTCAAGCTCCCTTGAGCTGGTGGGGCTGACGAGCCCGGGTTACGCACCTGCGTGCTACGAGCGGTACCGGACCTGAGAATATTTTTTGGCAGCCTATGCAGCACCCCTACATATATGCCTATTCCCTGCTGACGAGAGGTAACAACCTCGAAACACGTGTCCAGGGATGGCCAACGCGACAGTGATTTTTGCTCAAGACTCTGGCAGAGGCGCACCCCGTGATGCTTACTTCATCGACCACAATGCTTTGGGGCAACATGCTGGTAGGACAAGCAGTGTGCGACCAATTGGACTTTCTTTTATATTCAAGCTCCCTTGAGCTGGTGGGGCTGATGAGCCCGGGTTACGCACCTGCGTGCCACGAGCGGTACCGGACCTGAGAATATGTTTTGGCAGCCTACGCAGCACCCCTACATATATGCCTATTCCCTGCTGACGAGAGGTAACAACCTCGAAACACGTGTCCAGGGATGGCCAAAGCGACAGTGGTTTTTGCTCAAGACTCTGGCAGAGGCGCACCCGCTGATGCTTACTTCATGGACCACAATGCTTTGGGGCAACACGCTGGTAGGACAAGCAGTGTGCGACCAATTGGACTTTCTTTTATATTCAAGCTCCCTTGAGCTGGTGGGGCTGACGAGCCCGGCTTACTCACCTGCGTGCCACGAGCGGTACCGGACCTGAGAATATTTTTTTGCAGCCTACGCAGCACCCCTACATATATGCCTATTCCCTGCTGACGAGAGGTAACAACCTCGAAACACGTGTCCAGGGATGGCCAACGCGACAGTGATTTTTGCTCAAGACTCTCGCAGAGGTGCTCCCGCTGATGCTTACTTCATGGACCACAATGCTTTGGGGGCAACACGCTGGTAGGACAAGCAGTGTGCGACCAATTGGACTTTCTTTTATATTCAAGCTCCCTTGAGCTGGTGGGGCTGACGAGCCCGGGTTACGCACCTGCGTGCCACGAGCGGTACCGGACCTGAGAATATTTTTTGCCAGCCTACGCAGCACCCCTACATATATGTCTATTCCCTGCAGACGAGACGTAACAACCTCGAAACACGTGTCCAGGGATGGCCAACGCAAAAGTGATTTTTGCTCAAGACTCTGGCAGAGGCGCACCCGCTGATGCTTACTTCATGGACCACAATGCTTTGGGGCAACACGCTGGTAGGACAAGCAGTGTGCGACCAATTGGACTTTCTTTTATATTCAAGCTCCCTTGAGCTGGTGGGGCTGACGAGCCCGGCTTACGCACCTGCGTGCCACGAGCTGTACCGGACCTGAGAATATTTTTTGGCAGCCTATGCAGCACCCCTACATATATGCCTATTCCCTGCTGACGAGAGGTAACAACCTCGAAACACGTGTCCAGGGATGGCCAACGCGACAGTGATTTTTGCTCAAGACTCTGGCAGAGGCACACCCCGTGATGCTTACTTCATCGACCACAATGCTTTGGGGCAACATGCTGGTAGGACAAGCAGTGTGCGACCAATTGGACTTTCTTTTATATTCAAGCTCCCTTGAGCTGGTGGGGCTGATGAGCCCGGGTTACGCACCTGCGTGCCACGAGCGGTACCGGACCTGAGAATATGTTTTGGCAGCCTACGCAGCACCCCTACATATATGCCTATTCCCTGCTGACGAGAGGTAACAACCTCGAAACACGTGTCCAGGGATGGCCAACGCGACAGTGATTTTTGCTCAAGACTCTGGCAGAGGCGCACCCGCTGATGCTTACTTCATGGACCACAATGCTTTGGGGCAACACGCTGGTAGGACAAGCAGTGTGCGACCAATTGGACTTTCTTTTATATTCAAGCTCCCTTGAGCTGGTGGGGCTGACGAGTCCGGGTTACGCACCAGCATGCCACGAGCGGAACCAGACCTGAGAATATTTTTTGACAGCCTACGCAGCACCCCTACATATATGCCTATTCCCTGCTGACGAGAGGTAACAACCTCGAAACACGTGTCCAGGGATGGCCAACGTGACAGTGATTTTTGCTCAAGACTCTGGCAGAGGCGCACCCGCTGATGCTTACTTAATGGACCACAATGCTTTGGGGCAACACGCTGGTAGGACAAGCAGTGTGCGACCAATTGGACTTTCTTTTATATTCAAGCTCCCTTGAGCTGGTGGGGCTGACGAGTCCGGGTTACGCACCAGCGTGCCACGAGCGGAACCGGACCTGAGAATATTTTTTGGCAGCCTACGCAGCACCCCTACATATATGCCTATTCCCTGCTGACGAGAGGTAACAACCTCGAAACACGTGTCCAGGGATGGCCAACGCGACAGTGATTTTTGCTCAAGACTCTGGCAGAGGCGCACCCGCTGATGCTTACTTCATGGACCACAATGCTTTGGGGCAACACGCTGGTAGGACAAGCAGTGTGCGACCAATTGGACTTTCTTTTATATTCAAGCTCCCTTGAGCTGGTGGGGCTGACTAGTCCGGGTTACGCACCAGCGTGCCACGAGCGGAACCGGACCTGAGAATATTTTTTGGCAGCCTACGCAGCACCCCTACATATATGCCTATTCCCTGCTGACGAGAGGTAACAACCTCGAAACACGTGTCCAGGGATGGCCAACGTGACAGTGATTTTTGCTCAAGACTCTGGCAGAGGCGCACCCACTGATGCTTACTTCTGGGACCACAATGCTTTGGGGCAACACGCTGGTAGGACAAGCAGTGTGCGACCAATTGGACTTTCTTTTATATTCAAGCTCCCTTGAGCTGGTGGGGCTGACGAGTCCGGGTTACGCACCAGCGTGCCATGAGCGGAACCGGACCTGAGAATATTTTTTGGCAGCCTACGCAGCACCTCTACATATATGCCTATTCCTTGCTGACGAGAGGTAACAACCTCGAAACACGTGTCCAGGGATGGCCAACGGGACAGTGATTTTTGCTCAAGACTCTGGCAGAGGCGCACCCACTGATGCTTACTTCATGGACCACAATGCTTTGGGGCAACACGCTGGTAGGACAAGCAGTGTGCGACCAATTGGACTTTCTTTTATATTCAAGCTCCCTTGTGCTGGTGGGGCTGACGAGCCCGGGTTACGCACCTGCGTGCCACGAGCGGTACCGGACCTGAGAATATTTTTTGGCAGCCTACGCAGCACCCCTACATATATGCCTATTCCCTGCTGACGAGAGGTAACAACCTCGAAACACGTGTCCAGGGATGGCCAATGCGACAGTGATTTTTGCTCAAGACTCTGGCAGAGGCGCACCCGCTGATGCTTACTTCATGGACCACAATGCTTTCGGGCAACACGCTGGTAGGACAAGCAGTGTGTGACCAATTGGACTTTCTTTTATATTCAAGCTCCCTTGAGCTGGTGGGGCTGACGAGTCCGGGTTACGCACCAGCGTGCCATGAGCGGAACCGGACCTGAGAATATTTTTTGGCAGCCTAAGCAGCACCCCTACATATATGCCTATTCCCTGCTGGCGAGAGGTAACAACCTCGAAACACGTGTTCAGGGATGGCCAACGCGATAGTAATTTTTTGCTGAAGACCCTGGCAGAGGCGCACCCGCTGATGCTTACTTCATGGACCACAATGCTTTGGGGCAACACGCTGATAGGACAAGCAGTGTGCAACCAATTGGACTTTCTTTTATATTCAAGCTCCCTTGAGCTGGTGGGGCTGACGAGCCCGGGTTACGCACCTGCGTGCCACGAGCGGTACCGGACCTGAGAATATTTTTTGGCAGCCTACGCAGCACCCCTACATATATGCCTATTCCCTGCTGACGAGAGGTAACAACCTCGAAACACGTGTCCAGGGATGGCCAACGCGACAGTGATTTTTGCTCAAGACTCTGGCAGAGGCGCACCCGCTGATGCTTACTTCATGGACCACAATGCTTTGGGGCAACACGCTGGTAGGACAAGCAGTGTGCGACCAATTGGACTTTCTTTTATATTCAAGCTCCCTTGAGCTGGTGGGGCTGACGAGCCCGGGTTACGCACCTGCGTGCTACGAGCGGTACCGGACCTGAGAATATTTTTTGGCAGCCTATGCAGCACCCCTACATATATGCCTATTCCCTGCTGACGAGAGGTAACAACCTCGAAACACGTGTCCAGGGATGGCCAACGCGACAGTGATTTTTGCTCAAGACTCTGGCAGAGGCGCACCCCGTGATGCTTACTTCATCGACCACAATGCTTTGGGGCAACATGCTGGTAGGACAAGCAGTGTGCGACCAATTGGACTTTCTTTTATATTCAAGCTCCCTTGAGCTGGTGGGGCTGATGAGCCCGGGTTACGCACCTGCGTGCCACGAGCGGTACCGGACCTGAGAATATGTTTTGGCAGCCTACGCAGCACCCCTACATATATGCCTATTCCCTGCTGACGAGAGGTAACAACCTCGAAACACGTGTCCAGGGATGGCCAAAGCGACAGTGATTTTTGCTCAAGACTCTGGCAGAGGCGCACCCGCTGATGCTTACTTCATGGACCACAATGCTTTGGGGCAACACGCTGGTAGGACAAGCAGTGTGCGACCAATTGGACTTTCTTTTATATTCAAGCTCCCTTGAGCTGGTGGGGCTGATGAGCCCGGGTTACGCACCTGCGTGCCACGAGCGGTACCGGACCTGAGAATAGGTTTTGGCAGCCTACGCAGCACCCCTACATATATGCCTATTCCCTGCTGACGAGAGGTAACAACCTCGAAACACGTGTCCAGGGATGGCCAACGCGACAGTGATTTTTGCTCAAGACTCTGGCAGAGGCACACCCCGTGATGCTTACTTCATCGACCACAATGCTTTGGGGCAACATGCTGGTAGGACAAGCAGTGTGCGACCAATTGGACTTTCTTTTATATTCAAGCTCCCTTGAGCTGGTGGGGCTGATGAGCCCGGGTTACGCACCTGCGTGCCACGAGCGGTACCGGACCTGAGAATAGGTTTTGGCAGCCTACGCAGCACCCCTACATATATGCCTATTCCCTGCTGACGAGAGGTAACAACCTCGAAACACGTGTCCAGGGATGGCCAACGCGACAGTGATTTTTGCTCAAGACTCTGGCAGAGGCGCACCCGCTGATGCTTACTTCATGGACCACAATGCTTTGGGGCAACACGCTGGTAGGACAAGCAGTGTGCGACCAATTGGACTTTCTTTTATTTTCAAGCTCCCTTGAGCTGGTGGGGCTGACGAGCCCGGCTTACTCACCTGCGTGCCACGAGCGGTACCGGACCTGAGAATATTTTTTTGCAGCCTACGCAGCACCCCTACATATATGCCTATTCCCTGCTGACGAGAGGTAACAACCTCGAAACACGTGTCCAGGGATGGCCAACGCGACAGTGATTTTTGCTCAAGACTCTCGCAGAGGTGCTCCCGCTGATGCTTACTTCATGGACCACAATGCTTTGGGGGCAACACGCTGGTAGGACAAGCAGTGTGCGACCAATTGGACTTTCTTTTATATTCAAGCTCCCTTGAGCTGGTGGGGCTGACGAGCCCGGGTTACGCACCTGCGTGCCACGAGCGGTACCGGACCTGAGAATATTTTTTGCCAGCCTACGCAGCACCCCTACATATATGTCTATTCCCTGCAGACGAGAGGTAACAACCTCGAAACACGTGTCCAGGGATGGCCAACGCGACAGTGATTTTTGCTCAAGACTCTGGCAGAGGCACACCCCGTGATGCTTACTTCATCGACCACAATGCTTTGGGGCAACATGCTGGTAGGACAAGCAGTGTGCGACCAATTGGACTTTCTTTTATATTCAAGCTCCCTTGAGCTGGTGGGGCTGATGAGCCCGGGTTACGCACCTGCGTGCCACGAGCGGTACCGGACCTGAGAATATGTTTTGGCAGCCTACGCAGCACCCCTACATATATGCCTATTCCCTGCTGACGAGAGGTAACAACCTCGAAACACGTGTCCAGGGATGGCCAACGCGACAGTGATTTTTGCTCAAGACTCTGGCAGAGGCGCACCCGCTGATGCTTACTTCATGGACCACAATGCTTTGGGGCAACACGCTGGTAGGACAAGCAGTGTGCGACCAATTGGACTTTCTTTTATATTCAAGCTCCCTTGAGCTGGTGGGGCTGACGAGCCCGGCTTACTCACCTGCGTGCCACGAGCGGTACCGGACCTGAGAATATTTTTTTGCAGCCTACGCAGCACCCCTACATATATGCCTATTCCCTGCTGACGAGAGGTAACAACCTCGAAACACGTGTCCAGGGATGGCCAACGCGACAGTGATTTTTGCTCAAGACTCTCGCAGAGGTGCTCCAGCTGATGCTTACTTCATGGACCACAATGCTTTGGGGCAACATGCTGGTAGGACAAGCAGTGTGCGACCAATTGGACTTTCTTTTATATTCAAGCTCCCTTGAGCTGGTGGGGCTGATGAGCCCGGGTTACGCACCTGCGTGCCACGAGCGGTACCGGACCTGAGAATATGTTTTGGCAGCCTACGCAGCACCCCTACATATATGCCTATTCCCTGCTGACGAGAGGTAACAACCTCGAAACACGTGTCCAGGGATGGCCAACGCGACAGTGATTTTTGCTCAAGACTCTGGCAGAGGCGCACCCGCTGATGCTTACTTCATGGACCACAATGCTTTGGGGCAACACGCTGGTAGGACAAGCAGTGTGCGACCAATTGGACTTTCTTTTATTTTCAAGCTCCCTTGAGCTGGTGGGGCTGACGAGCCCGGCTTACTCACCTGCGTGCCACGAGCGGTACCGGACCTGAGAATATTTTTTTGCAGCCTACGCAGCACCCCTACATGTATGCCTATTCCCTGCTGACGAGAGGTAACAACCTCGAAACACATGTCCAGGGATGGCCAACGCGACAGTGATTTTTGCTCAAGACTCTCGCAGAGGTGCTCCCGCTGATGCTTACTTCATGGACCACAATGCTTTGGGGGCAACACGCTGGTAGGACAAGCAGTGTGCGACCAATTGGACTTTCTTTTATATTCAAGCTCCCTTGAGCTGGTGGGGCTGACGAGCCCGGGTTACGCACCTGCGTGCCACGAGCGGTACCAGACCTGAGAATATTTTTTGCCAGCCTACGCAGCACCCCTACATATATGTCTATTCCCTGCAGACGAGAGGTAACAACCTCGAAACACGTGTCCAGGGATGGCCAACGCAAAAGTGATTTTTGCTCAAGACTCTGGCAGAGGCGCACCCGCTGATGCTTACTTCATGGACCACAATGCTTTGGGGCAACACGCAGGTAGGACAAGCAGTGTGCGACCAATTGGACTTTCTTTTATATTCAAGCTCCCTTGAGCTGGTGGGGCTGACGAGTCCGGGTTACGCACCAGCGTGCCATGAGCGGAACCGGACCTGAGAATATTTTTTGGCAGCCTACGCAGCACCCCTACATATATGCCTATTCCCTGCTGACGAGAGGTAACAACCTCGAAACACGTGTCCAGGGATGGCCAACGCGACAGTGATTTTTTCTCAAGACTCTGGCAGAGGCGCACCCGCTGATGCTTACTTCATGGACCACAATGCTTTGGGGCAACACGCTGGTAGGACAAGCAGTGTGCGACCAATTGGACTTTCTTTTATATTCAAGCTCCCTTGAGCTGGTGGGGCTGACGAGCCCGGGTTACGCACCTGCGTGCCACGAACGGTACCGGACCTGAGAATATTTTTTGCCAGCCTACGCAGCACCCCTACATATATGTCTATTCCCTGCAGACGAGAGGTAACAACCTCGAAACACGTGTCCAGGGATGGCCAACGCAAAAGTGATTTTTGCTCAAGACTCTGGCAGAGGCGCACCCGCTGATGCTTACTTCATGGACCAAAATGCTTTGGGGCAACACGCTGGTAGGACAAGCAGTGTGCGACCAATTGGACTTTCTTTTATATTCAAGCTCCCTTGAGCTGGTGGGGCTGACGAGCCCGGCTTACGCACCTGCGTGCCACGAGCGGTACCTGACCTGAGAATATTTTTTGGCAGCCTATGCAGCACCCCTACATATATGCCTATTCCCTGCTGACGAGAGGTAACAACCTCGAAACACGTGTCCAGGGATGGCCAACGCGACAGTGATTTTTGCTCAAGACTCTGGCAGAGGCGCACCCCGTGATGCTTACTTCATCGACCACAATGCTTTGGGGCAACATGCTGGTAGGACAAGCAGTGTGCGACCAATTGGACTTTCTTTTATATTCAAGCTCCCTTGAGCTGGTGGGGCTGATGAGCCCGGGTTACGCACCTGCGTGCCACGAGCGGTACCGGACCTGAGAATATGTTTTGGCAGCCTACGCAGCACCCCTACATATATGCCTATTCCCTGCTGACGAGAGGTAACAACCTCGAAACACGTGTCCAGGGATGGCCAACGCGACAGTGATTTTTGCTCAAGACTCTGGCAGAGGCGCACCTGCTGATGCTTACTTCATGGACCACAATGCTTTGGGGCAACACGCTGGTAGGACAAGCAGTGTGCGACCAATTGGACTTTCTTTTATATTCAAGCTCCCTTGAGCTGGTGGGGCTGACGAGCCCGGCTTACTCACCTGCATGCCACGAGCGGTACCGGACCTGAGAATATTTTTTTGCAGCCTACGCAGCACCCCTACATATATGCCTATTCCCTGCTGACGAGAGGTAACAACCTCGAAACACGTGTCCAGGGATGGCCAACGCAACAGTGATTTTTGCTCAAGACTCTCGCAGAGGTGCTCCCGCTGATGCTTACTTCATGGACCACAATGCTTTGGGGGCAACACGCTGGTAGGACAAGCAGTGTGCGACCAATTGGACTTTCTTTTATATTCAAGCTCCCTTGAGCTGGTGGGGCTGACGAGCCCGGGTTACGCACCTGCCTGCCACGAGCGGTACCGGACCTGAGAATATTTTTTGCCAGCCTACGCAGCACCCCTACATATATGTCTATTCCCTGCAGACGAGAGGTAACAACCTCGAAACACGTGTCCAGGGATGGCCAACGCAAAAGTGATTTTTGCTCAAGACTCTGGCAGAGGCGCACCCGCTGATGCTTACTTAATGGACCACAATGCTTTGGGGCAACACGCTGGTAGGACAAGCAGTGTGCGACCAATTGGACTTTCTTTTATATTCAAGCTCCCTTGAGCTGGTGGGGCTGACGAGCCCGGCTTACGCACCTGCGTGCCACGAGCGGTACCGGACCTGAGAATATCTTTTTTGCAGCCTACGCAGCACCCCTACATATATGCCTATTCCCTGCTGACGAGAAGTAACAACCTCGAAACACGTGTCCAGGGATGGCCAACGCGACAGTGATTTTTGCTCAAGACTCTGGCAGAGGCGCACCCGCTGATGCTTACTTCATGGACCACAATGCTTTGGGGCAACACGCAGGTAGGACAAGCAGTGTGCGACCAATTGGACTTTCTTTTATATTCAAGCTCCCTTGAGCTGGTGGGGCTGACGAGTCCGGGTTACGCACCAGCGTGCCATGAGCGGAACCGGACCTGAGAATATTTTTTGGCAGCCTACGCAGCACCCCTACATATATGCCTATTCCCTGCTGACGAGAGGTAACAACCTCGAAACACGTGTCCAGGAATGGCCAACGCGACAGTGATTTTTGCTCAAGACTCTGGCAGAGGCACACCCGCTGATGCTTACTTCATGGACCACAATGCTTTGGGGCAACACGCTGGTAGGACAAGCATTGTGGGACCAATTGGACTTTCTTTTATATTCAAGCTCCCTTGAGCTGGTGGGGCTGACGAGCCCGGGTTACGCACCTGCGTGCCACGAGCGGTACCGGACCTGAGAATAGTTTTTTGGCAGCCTACGCAGCACCCCTACATATATGCCTATTCCCTGCTGACGAGAGGTAACAACCTCGAAACACGTGTCCAGGGATGGCCAACGCGACAGTGATTTTTTCTCAAGACTCTGGCAGAGGCGCACCCGCTGATGCTTACTTCATGGACCACAATGCTTTGGGGCAACACGCTGGTAGGACAAGCAGTGTGCAACCAATTGGACTTTCTTTTATATTCAAGCTCCCTTGACGTGGTGGGGCTGACGAGTCCGGGTTACGCACCAGCGTGCCACGAGCGGAACCGGACCTGAGAATATTTTTTGGCAGCCTATGCAGCACCCCTACATATATGCCTATTCCCTGCTGACGAGAGGTAACAACCTCGAAACACGTGTCCAGGGATGGCCAACGCGACAGTGATTTTTTCTCAAGACTCTGGCAGAGGCGCACCCGCTGATGCTTACTTCATGGACCACAATGCTTTGGGGCAACACGCTGGTAGGACAAGCAGTGTGCGACCAATTGGACTTTCTTTTATATTCAAGCTCCCTTGAGCTGGTGGGGCTGACAAGCCCGGGTTACGCACCTGCGTGCCACGAGCGGTAGCGGACCTGAGAATATTTTTTGGCAGCCTACGCAGCACCCCTACATATATGCCTATTCCCTGCTGACGAGAGGTAAGAACCTCGAAACACGTGTCCAGGGATGGCCAACGCGACAGTGATTTTTTCTCAAGACTCTGGCAGAGGCGCACCCGCTGATGCTTACTTCATGGACCACAATGCTTTGGGGCAACACGCTGATAGGACAAGCAGTGTGCGACCAATTGGACTTTCTTTTATATTCAAGCTCCCTTGAGCTGGTGGGGCTGACGAGCCCGGCTTACGCACCTGCGTGCCACGAGCGGTACCGGACCTGAGAATATTTTTTTGCAGCCTACGCAGCACCCCTACATATATGCCTATTCCCTGCTGACGAGAGGTAACAACCTCGAAACACGTGTCCAGGGATGGCAAACGCGACAGTGATATTTGCTCAAGACTCTCGCAGAGGTGCTCCCGCTGATGCTTACTTCATGGACCACAATGCTTTGGGGTAACACGCTGGTAGGACAAGCAGTGTGCGACCAATTGGACTTTCTTTTATATTCAAGCTCCCTTGAGCTGGTGGGGCTGAGGAGTCCGGGTTACGCACCTGCGTGCCACGAGCGGTACCGGACCTGAGAATATTTTTTTGCAGCCTACGCAGCACCCCTACATATATGCCTATTCCCTGCTGACGAGAGGTAACAACCCCGAAACACGTGTCCAGGGATGGCCAACGCGACAGAGATTTTGGCTCAAAACTCTTGCAGAGGCGCTCCCGCTGATGCTTACTTCATGGACCACAATGCTTTGGGGCAACACGCTGGTAGGACAAGCAGTGTGCGACCAATTGGACTTTCTTTTATATTCAAGCTCCCTTGAGCTGGTGGGGCTGACGAGCCCGGGTTACGCACCTGCGTGCCACGAGCGGTACCGGACCTGAGAATATTTTTTGGCAGCCTACGCAGCACCCCTACAGATATGCCTATTCGCTGCTGACGAGAGGTAACAACCTCGAAACATGTGTCCAGGGATGGCCAACGCGACTGTGATTTTTGCTCAAGACTCTGGCAGAGGCGCACCCGCTGATGCTTACTTCATGGAATACAATGCTTTGGGGCAACAGGCTGGTAGGACAAGCAGTGTGCGACCAATTGGACTTTCTTTTATATTCAAGCTCCCTTGAGCTGGTGGGGCTGAGGAGTCCGGGTTACGGACCAGCGTGCCACGAGCGGAACCGGACCTGAGAATATTTTTGGGCAGCCTACACAGCACCCCTACATATAGGCCTATTCCCTGCTGACGAGAGGTAACAACCTCGAAACACGTGTCCAGGGATTGCCAACGCGACAGTGATTTTTGCTCAAGACTACGGCAGAGGCGCACCCGCTGATGCTTACTTCATGGACCACAATGCTTTGGGGCAACAAGCTGGTAGGACAAGCAGTGCACGACCAATTGGACTTTCTTTTATATTCAAGCTCCCTTGAGCTGGTGGGGCTGATGAGCCCGGGTTACGCACCTGCGTGCCACGAGCGGTACCGGACCTGAGAATATGTTTTGGCAGCCTACGCAGCACCCCTACATATATGCCTATTCCCTGCTGACGAGAGGTAACAACCTCGAAACACGTGTCCAGGGATGGCCAACGCGACAGTGATTTTTGCTCAAGACTCTGGCAGAGGCGCACCCGCTGATGCTTACTTCATGGACCACAATGCTTTGGGGCAACACGCTGGTAGGACAAGCAGTGTGCGACCAATTGGACTTTCTTTTATATTCAAGCTCCCTTGAGCTGGTGGGGCTGATGAGCCCGGCTTACGCACCTGCGTGCCACGAGCGGTACCGGACCTGAGAATATTTTTTTGCAGCCTACGCAGCACCCCTACATATATGCCTATTCCCTGCTGACGAGAGGTAACAACCTCGAAACACGTGTCCAGGGATGGCCAACGCGACAGTTATTTTTGCTCAAGACTCTCGCAGAGGTGCTCCCGCTGATGCTTACTTCATGGACCACAATGCTTTGGGGCAACACGCTGGTAGGACAAGCAGTGTGCGACCAATTGGACTTTCTTTTATATTCAAGCTCCCTTGAGCTGGTGGGGCTGACGAGCCCGGGTTACGCACCTGCGTGCCACGAGCGGTACCGGACCTGAGAATATTTTTTGCCAGCCTACGCAGCACCCCTACATATATGTCTATTCCCTGCAGACGAGAGGTAACAACCTCGAAACACGTGTCCAGGGATGGCCAACGCAAAAGTGATTTTTGCTCAAGACTCTGGCAGAGGCGCACCCGCTGATGCTTACTTCATGGACCACAATGCTTTGGGGCAACACGCTGGTAGGACAAGCAGTGTGCGACCAATTGGACTTTCTTTTATATTCAAGCTCCCTTGAGCTGGTGGGGCTGACGAGCCCGGCTTACGCACCTGCGTGCCACGAGTGGTACCGGACCTGAGAATATTTTTTTGCAGCCTACGCAGCACCCCTACATATATGCCTATTCCCTGCTGACGAGAAGTAACAACCTCGAAACACGTGTCCAGGGATGGCCAACGCGACAGTGATTTTTGCTCAAGAGTCTGGCAGAGGCGCACCCGCTGATGCTTACTTCATGGACCACAATGCTTTGGGGCAACACGCTGGTAGGACAAGCAGTGTGCGACCAATTGGACTTTCTTTTATATTCAAGCTCCCTTGAGGTGGTGGGGCTGACGAGTCCGGGTTACGCACCAGCGTGCCACGAGCGGAACCGGACCTGAGAATATTTTTTGGCAGCCTATGCAGCACCCCTACATATATGCCTATTCCCTGCTGACGAGAGGTAACAACCTCGAAACACGTGTCCAGGGATGGCCAACGCGACAGTGATTTTTTTCTCAAGACTCTGGCAGAGGCGCACCCGCTGATGCTTACTTCATGGACCACAATGCTTTGGGGCAACACGCTGGTAGGACAAGCAGTGTGCGACCAATTGGACTTTCTTTTATATTCAAGCTCCCTTGAGCTGGTGGGGCTGACGAGCCCGGGTTACGCACCTGCGTGCCACGAGCGGTAGCGGACCTGAGAATATTTTTTGGCAGCCTACGCAGCACCCCTACATATATGCCTATTCCCTGCTGACGAGAGGTAACAACCTCGAAACACGTGTCCAGGGATGGCCAACGCGACAGTGATTTTTTCGCAAGACTCTGGCAGAGGCGCACCCGCTGATGCTTACTTCATGGACCACAATGCTTTGGGGCAACACGCTGATAGGACAAGCCGTGTGCGACCAATTGGACTTTCTTTTATATTCAAGCTCCCTTGAGCTGGTGGGGCTGACGAGCCCGGCTTACGCACCTGCGTGCCACGAGCGGTACCGGACCTGAGAATATTTTTTTGCAGCCTACGCAGCACCCCTACATATATGCCTATTCCCTGCTGACGAGAGGTAACAACCTCGAAACACGTGTCCAGGGATGGCCAACGCGACAGTGATTTTTGCTCAAGACTCTGGCAGAGGCGCACCCGCTGATGCTTACTTCATGGACCACAATGCTTTGGGGCAACACGCTGGTAGGACAAGCAGTGTGCGACCAATTGGACTTTCTTTTATATTCAAGCTCCCTTGAGCTGGTGGGGCTGACGAGCCCGGGTTACGCACCTGCGTGCCACGAGCGGTACCGGACCTGAGAATATTTTTTGGCAGCCTACGCAGCACCCCTACAGATATGCCTATTCGCTGCTGACGAGAGGTAACAACCTCGAAACATGTGTCCAGGGATGGCCAACGCGACTGTGATTTTTGCTCAAGACTCTGGCAGAGGCGCACCCGCTGATGCTTACTTCATGGACCACAATGCTTTGGGGCAACAGGCTGGTAGGACAAGCAGTGTGCGACCAATTGGACTTTCTTTTATATTCAAGCTCCCTTGAGCTGGTGGGGCTGAGGAGTCCGGGTTACGGACCAGCGTGCCACGAGCGGAACCGGACCTGAGAATATTTTTGGGCAGCCTACACAGCACCCCTACATATAGGCCTATTCCCTGCTGACGAGAGGTAACAACCTCGAAACACGTGTCCAGGGATTGCCAACGCGACAGTGATTTTTGCTCAAGACTACGGCAGAGGCGCACCCGCTGATGCTTACTTCATGGACCACAATGCTTTGGGGCAACAAGCTGGTAGGACAAGCAGTGCACGACCAATTGGACTTTCTTTTATATTCAAGCTCCCTTGAGCTGGTGGGGCTGATGAGCCCGGGTTACGCACCTGCGTGCCACGAGCGGTACCGGACCTGAGAATATGTTTTGGCAGCCTACGCAGCACCCCTACATATATGCCTATTCCCTGCTGACGAGAGGTAACAACCTCGAAACACGTGTCCAGGGATGGCCAACGCGACAGTGATTTTTGCTCAAGACTCTGGCAGAGGCGCACCCGCTGATGCTTACTTCATGGACCACAATGCTTTGGGGCAACACGCTGGTAGGACAAGCAGTGTGCGACCAATTGGACTTTCTTTTATATTCAAGCTCCCTTGAGCTGGTGGGGCTGATGAGCCCGGCTTACTCACCTGCGTGCCACGAGCGGTACCGGACCTGAGAATATTTTTTTGCAGCCTACGCAGCACCCCTACATATATGCCTATTCCCTGCTGACGAGAGGTAACAACCTCGAAACACGTGTCCAGGGATGGCCAACGCGACAGTTATTTTTGCTCAAGACTCTCGCAGAGGTGCTCCCGCTGATGCTTACTTCATGGACCACAATGCTTTGGGGCAACACGCTGGTAGGACAAGCAGTGTGCGACCAATTGGACTTTCTTTTATATTCAAGCTCCCTTGAGCTGGTGGGGCTGACGAGCCCGGGTTACGCACCTGCGTGCCACGAGCGGTACCGGACCTGAGAATATTTTTTGCCAGCCTACGCAGCACCCCTACATATATGTCTATTCCCTGCAGACGAGAGGTAACAACCTCGAAACACGTGTCCAGGGATGGCCAACGCAAAAGTGATTTTTGCTCAAGACTCTGGCAGAGGCGCACCCGCTGATGCTTACTTCATGGACCACAATGCTTTGGGGCAACACGCTGGTAGGACAAGCAGTGTGCGACCAATTGGACTTTCTTTTATATTCAAGCTCCCTTGAGCTGGTGGGGCTGACGAGCCCGGCTTACGCACCTGCGTGCCACGAGTGGTACCGGACCTGAGAATATTTTTTTGCAGCCTACGCAGCACCCCTACATATATGCCTATTCCCTGCTGACGAGAAGTAACAACCTCGAAACACGTGTCCAGGGATGGCCAACGCGACAGTGATTTTTGCTCAAGAGTCTGGCAGAGGCGCACCCGCTGATGCTTACTTCATGGACCACAATGCTTTGGGGCAACACGCTGGTAGGACAAGCAGTGTGCGACCAATTGGACTTTCTTTTATATTCAAGCTCCCTTGAGGTGGTGGGGCTGACGAGTCCGGGTTACGCACCAGCGTGCCACGAGCGGAACCGGACCTGAGAATATTTTTTGGCAGCCTATGCAGCACCCCTACATATATGCCTATTCCCTGCTGACGAGAGGTAACAACCTCGAAACACGTGTCCAGGGATGGCCAACGCGACAGTGATTTTTTTCTCAAGACTCTGGCAGAGGCGCACCCGCTGATGCTTACTTCATGGACCACAATGCTTTGGGGCAACACGCTGGTAGGACAAGCAGTGTGCGACCAATTGGACTTTCTTTTATATTCAAGCTCCCTTGAGCTGGTGGGGCTGACGAGCCCGGGTTACGCACCTGCGTGCCACGAGCGGTAGCGGACCTGAGAATCTTTTTTTGGCAGCCTACGCAGCACCCCTACATATATGCCTATTCCCTGCTGACGAGAGGTAACAACCTCGAAACACGTGTCCAGGGATGGCCAACGCGACAGTGATTTTTTCGCAAGACTCTGGCAGAGGCGCACCCGCTGATGCTTACTTCATGGACCACAATGCTTTGGGGCAACACGCTGATAGGACAAGCCGTGTGCGACCAATTGGACTTTCTTTTATATTCAAGCTCCCTTGAGCTGGTGGGGCTGACGAGCCCGGCTTACGCACCTGCGTGCCACGAGCGGTACCGGACCTGAGAATATTTTTTTGCAGCCTACGCAGCACCCCTACATATATGCCTATTCCCTGCTGACGAGAGGTAACAACCTCGAAACACGTGTCCAGGGATGGCCAACGCGACAGTGATTTTGGCTCAAAACTCTTGCAGAGGCGCTCCCGCTGATGCTTACTTCATGGACCACAATGCTTTGGGGCAACACGCTGGTAGGACAAGCAGTGTGCGACCAATTGGACTTTCTTTTATATTCAAGCTCCCTTGAGCTGGTGGGGCTGACGAGCCCGGGTTATGCACCTGCGTGCCACGAGCGGTACCGGACCTGAGAATATTTTTTGGCAGCCTACGCAGCACCCCTACAGATATGCCTATTCCCTGCTGACGAGAGGTAACAACCTCGAAACACGTGTCCAGGGATGGCCAACGCGACTGTGATTTTTGCTCAAGACTCTGGCAGAGGCGCACCCGCTGATGCTTACTTCATGGACCACAATGCTTTGGGGCAACAAGCTGGTAGGACAAGCAGTGCGCGACCAATTGGACTTTCTTTTATATTCAAGCTCCCTTGAGCTGGTGGGGCTGATGAGCCCAGGTTACGCACCTGCGTGCCATGAGCGGTACCGGACCTGAGAATATGTTTTGGCAGCCAACGCAGCACCCCTACATATATGCCTATTCCCTGCTGACGAGAGGTAACAACCTCGAAACACGTGTCCAGGGATGGCCAACGCGACAGTGATTTTGGCTCAAAACTCTTGCAGAGGCGCTCCCGCTGATGCTTACTTCATGGACCACAATGCTTTGGGGCAACACGCTGGTAGGACAAGCAGTGTGCGACCAATTGGAATTTCTTTTATATTCAAGCTCCCTTGAGCTGGTGGGGCTGACGAGCCCGGGTTACGCACCTGCGTGCCACGAGCGGTACCGGACCTGAGAATATTTTTTGCCAGCCTACGCAGCACCCCTACAGATATGCCTATTCCCTGCTGACGAGAGGTAACAACCTCGAAACACGTGTCCAGGGATGGCCAACGCGACTGTGATTTTTGCTCAAGACTCTGGCAGAGGCGCACCCGCTGATGCTTACTTCATGGACCACAATGCTTTGGGGTAACACGCTGGTAGGACAAGCAGTGTGCGACCAATTGGACTTTCTTTTATATTCAAGCTCCCTTGAGCTGGTGGGGCTGAGGAGTCCGGGTTACGCACCAGCGTGCCACGAGCGGAACTGGACCTGAGAATATTTTTGGGCAGCCTACGCAGCACCCCTACATATATGCCTATTCCCTGCTGACGAGAGGTAACAACCTCGAAACACGTGTCCAGGGATGGCCAACGCGACAGTGATTTTTACTCAAGACTCTGGCAGAGGCGCACCCGCTGATGCTTACTTCATGGACCACAATGCTTTGGGGCAACAAGCTGATAGGACAAGCAGTGCGCGACCAATTGGACTTTCTTTTATATTCAAGCTCCCTTGAGCTGGTGGGGCTGATGAGCCCGGGTTACGCACCTGCGTGCCACGAGCGGTACCGGACCTGGGAATATGTTTTGGCAGCCAACGCAGCACCCCTACATATATGCCTATTCCCTGCTGACGAGAGGTAACAACCTCGAAACACGTGTCCAGGGATGGCCAATGCGACAGTGATTTTTGCTCAAGACTCTGGCAGAGGCGCACCCGCTGATGCTTACTTCATGGACCACAATGCTTTGGGGCAACACGCTGGTAGGACAAGCAGTGTGCGACCAATTGGACTTTCTTTTATATTCAAGCTCCCTTGAGCTGGTGGGGCTGACGAGCCCGGCTTACGCACCTGCGTGCCACGAGCGGTACCGGACCTGAGAATATTTTTTTGCAGCCTACGCAGCACCCCTACATATATGCCTATTCCCTGCTGACGAGAGGTAACAACCTCGAAACACGTGTCCAGGGATGGCCAACACGACAGTGATTTTTGCTCAAGACTCTCGCAGAGGTGCTCCCGCTGATGCTTACTTCATGGACCACAATGCTTTGGGGCAACACGCTGGTAGGACAAGCAGTGTGCGACCAATTGGACTTTCTTTTATATTCAAGCTCCCTTGAGCTGGTGGGGCTGACGAGCCCGGGTTACGCACCTGCGTGCCACGAGCGGTACCGGACCTGAGAATATTTTTTGCCAGCCTACGCAGCACCCCTACATATATGTCTATTCCCTGCAGACGAGAGGTAACAACCTCGAAACACGTGTCCAGGGATGGCCAACGCAAAAGTGATTTTTGCTCAAGACTCTGGCAGAGGCGCACCCGCTGATGCTTACTTCATGGACCACAATGCTTTGGGGCAACATGCTGGTAGGACAAGCAGTGTGCGACTAATTGGACTTTCTTTTATATTCAAGCTCCCGTGAGCTGGTGGGGCTGACGAGCCCGGCTTACACACCTGCGTGCCACGAGCGGTACCGGACCTGAGAATATTTTTTTGCAGCCAACGCAGCACCCCAACATATATGCCTATTCCCTGCTGACGAGAAGTAACATCCTCGAAACACGTGTCCAGGGATGGCCAACGCGACAGTGATTTTTGCTCAAGACTCTGGCAGAGGCGCACCCGCTGATGCTTACTTCATGGACCACAATGCTTTGGGGCAACACGCAGGCTGGACAAGCAGTGTGCGACCAATTGGACTTTCTTTTATATTCAAGCTCCCTTGAGCTGGTGGGGCTGACGAGTCCGGGTTACGCACCAGCGTGCCATGAGCGGATCCGGACCTGAGAATATTTTTTGGCAGCCTACGCAGCACCCCTACATATATGCCTATTCCCTGCTGACAAGAGGTAACAACCTCGAAACACGTGTCCAGGAATGGCCAACGCGACAGTGATTTTTGCTCAAGACTCTGGCAGAGGCACACCCGCTGATGCTTACTTCATGGACCACAATGCTTTGGGGCAACACGCTGGTAGGACAAGCAGTGTGCGACCAATTGGACTTTCTTTTATATTCAAGCTCCCTTGAGCTGGTGGGGCTGACGAGCCCGGGTTACGCACCTGCGTGCCACAAGCGGTACCGGACCTGAGAATAGTTTTTTGGCAGCCTACGCAGCACCCCTACATATATGCCTATTCCCTGCTGACGAGAGGTAACAACCTCGAAACACGTGTCCAGGGATGGCCAACGCGACAGTGATTTTTTCTCAAGACTCTGGCAGAGGCGCACACGCTGATGCTTACTTCATGGACCACAATGCTTTGGGGCAACACGCTGGTAGGACAAGCAGTGTGCGACCAATTGGACTTTCTTTTATATTCAAGCTCCCTTGAGGTGGTGGGGCTGACGAGTCCGGGTTACGCACCAGCGTGCCACGAGCGGAACCGGACCTGAGAATATTTTTTGGCAGCCTATGCAGCACCCCTACATATATGCCTATTCCCTGCTGACGAGAGGTAACAACCTCGAAACACGTGTCCAGGGATGGCCAACGCGACAGTGATTTTTTCTCAAGACTCTGGCAGAGGCGCACCCGCTGATGCTTACTTCATGGACCACAATGCTTTGGGGCAACACGCTGGTAGGACAAGCAGTGTGCGAGCAATTGGACTTTCTTTTATATTCAAGCTCCCTTGAGCTGGTGGGGCTGACGAGCCCGGGTTACGCACCTGCGTGCCACGAGCGGTAGCGGACCTGAGAATATTTTTTGGCAGCCTACGCAGCACCCCTACATATATGCCTATTCCCTGCTGACGAGAGGTAACAACCTCGAAACACGTGTCCAGGGATGGCCAACGCGACAGTGATTTTTGCTCAAGACTCTGGCAGAGGCGCACCCGCTGATGCTTACTTCATGGACCACAATGCTTTGGGGCAACAAGCTGGTAGGACAAGCAGTGCGCGACCAATTGGACTTTCTTTTATATTCAAGCTCCCTTGAGCTGGTGGGGCTGACGAGCCCGGGTTACGCACCTGCGAGCCACGAGCGGTACCGGACCTGAGAATATTTTTTTGCAGCCTACGCAGCACCCCTACATATATGCCTATTCCCTGCTGACGAGAGGTAACAACCTCGAAACACGTGTCCAGGGATGGCCAACGCGACAGTGATTTTTGCTCAAAACTCTTGCAGAGGCGCTCCCGCTGATGCTTACTTCATGGACCACAATGCTTTGGGGCAACACGCTGGTAGGACAAGCAGTGTGCGACCAATTGGACTTTCTTTTATATTCAAGCTCCATTGAGCTGGTGGGGCTGACGAGCCCGGCTTACGCACCTGCGTGCCACGAGCGGTACCGGACCTGAGAATATTTTTTTGCAGCCTACGCAGCACCCCTACATATATGCCTATTCCCTGCTGACGAGAGGTAACAACCTCGAAACACGTGTCCAGGGATGGCCAACGCGACAGTGATTTTTGCTCAAGACTCTCGCAGAGGCGCTCCCGCTGATGCTTTCTTCATGGACCACAATGCTTTGGGGCAACACGCTGGTAGGACAAGCAGTGTGCGACCAATTGGACTTTCTTTTATATTCAAGCTCCCTTGAGCTGGTGGGGCTGACGAGCCCGGGTTACGCACCTGCGTGCCACGAGCGGTACCGGACCTGAGAATATTTTTGGGCAGCCTATGCAGCACCCCTACATATATGCCTATTCCCTGCTGACGAGAGGTAACAACCTCGAAACACGTGTCCAGGGATGGCCAACGCGACAGTGATTTTTGCTCAAGACTCTGGCAGAGGCACACCCGCTGATGCTTACTTCATGGACCACAATGCTTTGGGGCAACACGCTGGTAGGACAAGCAGTGTGCGACCAATTGGACTTTCTTTTATATTCAAGCTCCCTTGAGCTGGTGGGGCTGACGAGCCCGGGTTACGCACCTGCGTGCCACGAGCGGTACCGGACCTGAGAATATTTTTTGGCAGCCTATGCGGCACCCCTACATATATGCCTATTCCCTGCTGACTAGAGGTAACAACCTCGAAACACGTGTCCAGGGATGGCCAACGCGACAGTGATTTTTGCTCAAGACTCTCGCAGAGGCGCACCCGCTGATGCTTACTTCATGGACCACAATGCTTTGGGGCAACATGCTGGTAGGACAAGCAGTGTGCGACCAATAGGACATTTTCTTTAATAATCAAGCTCCCTTGAGCTGGTGGGGCTGACGAGCCCGGGTTACGCATCTGCGTGCCACGAGCGGTACCGGACCTGAGAATAATTTTTTGGCAGCCTACGCAGCACCCCTACATATATGCCTATTCCCTGCTGACGAGAGGTAACAACCTCGAAACACGTGTCCAGGGATGGCCAACGCGACAGTGATTTTTGCTCAAGACTCTGGCAGAGGCGCACCCGCTGATGCTTACTTCATGGACCACAATGCTTTGGGGCAACATGCTGGTAGGACAAGCAGTGTGCGACCAATTGGACTTTCTTTTATATTCAAGCTCCCTTGAGCTAGTGGGGCTGACGAGCCCGGGTTACGCACCTGTGTGCCACGAGCAGTACCGGACCTGAGAATTTTTTTTGGCAGCCTATGCAGCACCCCTACATATATGCCTATTCCCTGCTGACGAGAGGTAACAACCTCGAAACACGAGTCCAGCGATGGCCAACGCGACAGTGATTTTTGCTCATGACTCTGGCAGAGGCGCACCCGCTGATGCTTACTTCATGGACCACAATGCTTTGGGGCAACACGCTGGTAGGACAAGCAGTGTGCGACCAATTGGACTTTGTTTTATATTCATGCTCCCTTGAGCTGGTGGGGCTGACGAGCCCGGGTTATGCACCTGCGTGCCATGAGTAGTACCGGACCTGAGAATATTTTTTGGCAGCCTATGCAGCACCCCTACATATATGCCTATTCCCTGCTGATCAGAGGTAACAACCTCGAAACACGTGTCCAGGGATGACCAACGCGATTGTGATTTTTGCTCAAGACTCTGGCAGAAGCGCACCCGCTGATGCTTACTTCATGGACCACAATGCTTTGGGGCAACACGCTAGTAGGACAAGTAGTGTGCGACCAATTGGACTTTCTTTAATATTCAAGCTCCCTTGAGCTGGTGGGGCTGACGAGCTGGGTTACGCTCCTGCATGCCACGAGCAGTACCGGACCTGAGAATATTTTTTGGCAGCCTACACAGCACCCCTACCTATATGCCTATTCCCTGCTGAAAAGAGGTAACAACCTCGAAACACGTGTCCAGGGATGGCCAACGCGACAGTGATTTTTGCTCAAGACTCTGGCAGAGGCACACCAGCTGATGCCTACTTCATGGACCACAATGCTTTGGAGCAACACGCTGGTAGGACAAGCAGTGTGCGACCAATTGGACTTTCTTTTGTATTCAAGCTCCCTTGAGCTGGTGGGGCTGACGAGCCCGGCTTACGCACCTGCGTGCCACGAGCGGTACCGGACCTGAGAATATTTTTTGGCAGCCTACGCAGCACCCCTACATATATGCCTATTCCCTGCAGAGGAGAGGTAACAACCTCGAAACACGTGTCCAGGGATGGCCAACGCGACAGTGATTTTTGCTCCAGTCTCTGGCAGAGGCGCACCCGCTGATGCTTACTTCATGGACCACATTGCTTTGGGGCAACGCGCTGGTAGGACAAGCAGTATGCGAACAATTGGACTTTCTTTCATATTCAAGCTCCCTTGAGCTGGTGGGGCCGACGAGCCTGGGTTACGCACCTGCGTGCCACGAGCGGTACTGGACCTGAGAATATTTTTTGGCAGCCTACGCAGCACCCCTACATATATGCCTATTTCCTGCTGCCGAGAGGTAACAACCTCGAAACACGTGTCCAGGGATGACCAACGGGATTGTGATTTTTGCTCAAGACTCTGGCAGAGGCGCACCTGCTGATGCTTACTTCATGGACCACAAAGCTTTGGGGCAACATGCTGGTAGGACAAGCAGTGTGCGACCAATTTGACTTTCTTTTATATTCAAGCTCCCTTGAGCTGGTGGGGCTGATGAGCCCTGGTTACGCACCTGCATGCCACGAGCAGTACCAGACCTGAGAATATTTTTTGGCAGCCTATGCAGCACCCCTACATATATGCCTATTCCCTGCTGACGAGAGGTAACAACCTCGAAACACGTGTCCAGGGATGACCAACGCGATTGTGATTTTTGCTCAAGACTCTGGCAGAGGCGCACCCGCTGATGCTTACTTCATGGACCACAATGCTTGGGGGCAACACGCTGTTAGGACAAGCAGTGTGCGACCAATTGGACTTTCTTTTATATTCAAGCTCCCTTGAGCTGGTGGGGCTGACGAGCCCGGGTTACGCACCTGCGTGCCACGAGCGGTACCGGACCTGAGAATATTTTTTGTCAGCCTACGCAGCACCCCTACATATATGCCTATTCCCTGCTGACGAGAGGTAACAACCTCGAAACACGTGTCCAGGGATGGCCAAAGCGACAGTGATTTTTGCTCAAGACTCTGGCAGAGGCGCACCCGCTGATGCTTACTTCATGGACCACAATGCTTTGGGGCAACACGTTGGTAGGACAAGCAGTGTGCGACCAATTGGACTTTCACTTATATTCAAGCTCCCTTGAGCTGGTGGGGCTGACGAGCCCGGGTTACGCACCTGCGTGCCACGAGCGGTACCGGACCTGAGAATATTTTTTGGCAGCCTATGCGGCACCCCTACATATATGCCTATTCCCTGCTGACCAGAGGTAGCAACCTCGAAACACGTGTCCAGGGATGGCCAACGCGACTGTGATTTTTGCTCAAGACTCTCGCAGAGGCGCACCCGCTGATGCTTACTTCATGGACCACAATGCTTTGGGGCAACATGCTGGTAGGACAAGCAGTGTGCGACCAATTGGACTTTCTTTTATATTCAAGCTCCCTTGAGCTGGTGGGGCTGACAAACCCGGGTTACGCTGTGATGTATTCCTATAGGTTCTGTATCGATCCCCCTATTCCTGACCCTATTCTGGTTAACAAGTTAACTAGCAGCCATCCCATGATGCAGAAACCGTTATCTGATTACGCCAGACCACGGCACAGGAGCGCGTTATCTGATTAGGTCATAACGCTTGCCATCTAATTAGGCAAAGCAATATTCCTCCAGCCCCTGATAAGGCATACGGAGTTCTCAAAACAAATCAAACCTATGACAACCTGGGAAAAACCCTGCGGCCATTGTTTTGATTTCACCGAGAACTTCAGCAAAAGAATGTGCTAACGGCCAGTTCGTATGACATCCTTATTGACGTATCTATGTCCATCCTTACGTCAATCTCGGCACCTTACAGGTATAAATTTTACCGATATTGCCTTAAGCAAACACACGCGGTGGTGACGAGATCGGAGCAGCCAGACTTGCCGAAGCCCAACACAGAGCGGACCCCGCTGGCGCAGCCCCGCCTTCCTGACGCGCTGAGAACGAGACGCTGCTTTCTCCTGCCGAGAAAATCCAGCTCCGGCGCTTCCAAGCAGCCCTTGCAGGCAGCCTGGAATATCGAGACCTCAGACGAGAGATACCATCCCTCAACCATCCTAGATTCAAGGTACAGAACTGAATAACCCCTTGCAGAGAATTCTTGAGTCAGTCACTTGGCAAAACAAACTTAACTTAAACTGCTACTTTCTTTTCCCGCCCACGTATTAGGCTTAGGTCAGGTACACTGGGGTAGGCGTAGTTAGAAGCACCAGTTGAGTACGATTAGTCAAAAGTTTATATGTATGTATCTATTTTATCCATTTTAAACCACCATATGGCTTAGAAACCATATAAATGTTTTTACAGTATTATTTTATAATTCTGCTTTTATTGTATGCACTTTACTTAACCATAAGTATTGCGATAATATCGATCCATTTCTCTTGTACGAGAAAAGAGACTGATCAATAAATAACATCTTTTATTGAACACGCCCGTCTCTTCCTTTTCTCTACAAACTGGTGAAACTAAGAATGCACGTACTGACTGAGTAAAACAAGTTGTCTTTTGTTTTCACACGACTCTAGAGATACACTCTTGATTAGGGGATAGCAAAGTTGTCATGTTCTATGGTTGTCTGAAACTAAATCCCTTCTTGTCTACCCAGGGAGGTTCAACTCCTCCTTGCCTATTCGAGAAAGTTTCTAGTGAACTCTGAGCTAGCTGGCAAACACAAAACTTTAAGTCTAATATCGACAGTAGAAGACCTAGTTAACGTCTGGTCTAGGTCTATACTATTGGAGGTATTATTCCAATGCGCAGAGCCTATTGGGATAATAGGAACTACACTACATGGCGCCCAAACGTTTGGAAAGGCGATAAAACTAACGCAAGACATTAGAGTAACTCAGTCGTGCTTTTTCACACAGAACCCCTTTTTCCCATAATACTCCAAAGACGTCTGGAGTGGGTGAAAGGTCAAATCCGCCAAACCTCGCAGGAGGAAACTCCTATGTATGGTTCTTGGTTTAGTCAACGTTGAAGGATACACTGTTCCAAAATATTGTGCATCTAATCTTTGTTTCCATAAGAAACCTGATCTGCAAACAAACGGTAAAACCTTCCTGTCGGTAAAATGGTAGACAGTGATGAAGAAAGAGAGACAGCTAGATTAGCAGCTGAACTCGTAGCAGCTGATAATACTATGCAAGAAGCAGACCCGGATATAATACTCATCCCGGTCAACATAAGAAAATCTATAACTTTAAAACTTATAGAAAATGGACTGACACCTAGAGGTGGCACAGTCATATTCGTAATAGAGGCACACGAATATCGGCAGACAGAGGTATTCTATTCATGGATAAACTTTCCAGCAGCAAACGCTGTAACAAAAGAGTTCCACTATTATAAAATAGAGGAACCACCGGATACCTACACTCCTTTCGAGGAGGTGGAAGTACCACTCAAATTCCAAGAGCACCTGCTCTTGTTTAATGGCGCCCTAAAACATAATAATCACATCACCAGGCTCGGTCCACTAGGTAGACCAGGAGCAACATGGCCGGTCCTAGCCGGATACACACCACATGCAGACATCGAAAGAATGTCTGCAGCAGATGTTTTAGTACAACTAAAACAATTAATTAAAATATATAGACAACTAGTCCAATATGTAATGCGGACTTCAACCATCCAACCTGTTGTTAAAATTCCACAGCAGACCCCACATCAGGGGAACACAAATAAAATTACACCACAGAACATACAGTCCTGCCTGGGTAAAGTACCAGCTAAACGGGAACAAATACCATTCTGGTTAGCACAGAAAATCACCCAAATAGAGGCGGTGTTTCCAGACACCACCCCTGTGGATAAACACAGGATTCTGACTATCTGTCTTCCAATGGGAATCGCACGACACGTGGAGGACTGTGACACTTGGGGTACAGTCTTTGCTTCCATATACACAAAAACACATGGTGTACCATCTATGTCAGTAATACCAGATGTGCTAAAACAAATTCAAGATGAATATGGTCCAGAACCCGCTTTAACTCTCGGTATGAAACTACTAAAAGACTTCAAGCAGGTCTCGGCAATATTACTAGCCAACATAAAAGGAGAAGCAGCGAATGTGGCGTTCCGCCAGAGGTTAAAAGAGACAGATATAGCTGACCAACCAGCTGAAATTGCCAGAATTATAGAAAAATCCTATGAAGAACTAGGTAGAGATAGTTTGGGTGGAATACCAGTGAAGCCCCAACTAATTGAAAGTCCTGAAAAAATATTTATTAAAAATAATCTAAACAGTCAAACAAGAACTGGGATGGAAACAAACAATCCAATCCAAAAGAAAAAAGATTCCAGACCAGAGGAAGGTCTCCTCGGCGGAGAGAAAGATCTCCTGACCAAGGACGCAAGTCTCCCCAAATGGAGCCCTCTGTGAAAAAATACAACCTTAGAAATAGGGATAATATAAAGAAACCTGATAGATATCAAGATAATGATACACGTCCCTCTCAATCTTTTCAGACTTCCTCGCAGAAATCGGAAAGAAGAGGACGATCAGAACACAGGGAAGGGCACGTCAAGTCCAAAGACAAGGAACCTGCTCATCCAAATAAAAAATTACAGTTTCCAAAGAAGAAGGTAGCCAGTATTAAAGTATTCAACAATGCCGAGAATACTGAGGACACAGCTGAAAAACGGAGAGTGGGCTCAGACAATGCTAGACAGCGCAGCAGAAGTGAGCATAGCACGCAAAGTCCTTATGAATCATCTGGAGACAGTGGACACGAATGAATACATTCAAGAGGAAACTGCAGACACCAGAGTTAGCAAACCTCACAAAATATATGAAATAACTTTACGTATAGAAGGGGATAAGACTAGAAAAATAAGGGGCCTTTTTTGGGATAATCTCTCCAAGGGCTATGACATCCTTCTAGCTGAAAAAGATTGGCCACCAGAGTTTGTCAGGGAGTGCCCACATGGCGAAGAAATAATTATGCCTGCCTTCTCAAATCATATTCCAATTCATAAAAAATATACACTTGCAAGAAAGTGGGCAGTAGCTCAGGCTCCTGCTTTATATAAAAATCATGTGGGATGGGATGAGGAATCTCCTCCACACAAAATCCAGTTAAAATCACAACCGACTGCACAAAGGCAGTACCCAATTAAGCAAGAAGCTAAAAAACAGGTAAAAGAAATTCTAGATCAACTTGAATACCAGGGGGTGATTGAAACTTGCACCTCACAAATGTACAACCCTTTGTTTCCTGTCTCCAAACCAGACAATTCATATCGTCTAGTTTTGGATTACAGACACCTTAACTCATGTTGCAAAACTTTTGCAGTACAAAACTCGCATAGTGCTGCACTAATGAATAACATTGTGCGCAAAAAATACAAAACAACATTAGACATCTCTAATGGATTCTTTTGTCAGAATATAGCACCAGAGAGCAGATACTTGTCTGCGTTCTCAATAAATGGCGCTCAAAAACAATTCTGTCGGTTACCCCAGGGGTACAAGAACAGCCCAGGATTATTCTCAGCGAGGGTAACAGAGTTACTACAAACCTATGATGACGAAGCATTATCGTATGTCGACGACATATACCTAACAGACGATGACTTGGATACTCACTTGAAGAGAGTGAACACCATAATACTTCGCAGCAGAGGGTTACAAATTCAACTTTAAAAAATCTAGAATTGCCCATCTAACAGTCCTGTTTTTAGGATATGAATTATCAAGTGAAGGCAAAAGAGAAATGTGCCGTACTCCAAGCACCTAGAACACTAAAAAACCTACAGTCAATTCGAGGCTTCCTAAATTTCGGAAGAACATACATTGCAAATTACGCAGAAAGGGTCAAACCCCTTTATGATCTAATAAAACCAGATTTTTAAAAAACCAATTGGACTCAAAAACACACAGAAATTCTGAGATCCTTACAAACAGATATGTTAATTAAAACAAAATTAGAAACACGTGATAACACACGCAACCTTGTGATTCGAGTCATCCCAGGAAGATGCGGATTCACATACCTGACCTCTAATGAGGGAGAAAAGGTACCAATTGCATTCAAATCACACTTGTACACAGAAGCTGAAAAGAAATTCAACATAAAAGAAAACATTGTTCATGCAGTTCAAACCGCAATAGCTAAAGAAAAAGATAAAGCTGACGGTAGACACATCACAGTCAGAACAGCAGAATCAGGCATTAACAACCACGTGTAATTTACCAACAACAGCATTGAATCCGGAATGGATACAATGGGTGAATTCAATTACAATGGATAAAGTAAAATACTACTTTGATCCAGAACTATAGGAACTAAAATATCTAGAATATGAAAGAATATTCCCTCTGCCAATCGACATTCTGCCATTACGACAGTACGCTTGTGTAATCTATACAGACGGACATGCTCAACCATCCGTTTGGGGAGAACAAGCATACAACCCCACATGTGAGATTACAAAAGAAGTGTGGCGCGGAGGTATACTAAGACCTCTATTAACAAAAACACACTCAGTAGAAACTAATTCAGAACAACAGACTGAAATAATAGCATTGAAAATGGCGCTAGATAATGCAGATCGCGAATTCCCGACACTTATAGTGTCCGATTCATATTACTGCGTCAAATCATATAACAACGATTTGCAGAAATGGATTCAAAACGGTTACAAAGATGACACAGGTGCAACAATAAAGCAAAAACTGCTTTGGGAACAAATAGTTCTGTTACAAAAAGAACTACCAAAGACTCACGTGATACATACACTGAGTCATCAGCGTGATGGCGTTCACGTTGCAGGGAATTCATTGGCTGAGACAGCCACAGCGGTAGCAACTAAATCAGCTTCCGTAGCTAGAAAAAAGCGTACAGTGAAATACATTGACGGTGAAACAGTGCTGGCAGTGAGAACGTCATCAAAAGGCGACTACTCAGCGCCACCGATCAACTATCCACTCAAATATACATACATAATCGATGCGAACTCCGTTCCTTTTGCTCGAATCCCTGGAGTGGGGGATAGAGTAATTCCAAACATGGACAGGAGAACTTTGTTAATAACAGACGCACATATGGGCGAGGGTCTCAGACACCTCAAACTAAAAGATTCTCTGGAAGAATTACAATCAGTATACTGGGGGCCAGGCATGAGCCTGCAGCATCACATTTTTGTAAAAAAATGCCCGGGCTGCAACAGAGATCGCAGCGGCGAGAGGAACGGGGTAATACCATGGCGTTTCACTCAATAAGGGCTAAACAATAATCAGTAAAACCAGTGTGAATAATGCGTCCCATTAACAAATAAAGACTAGTTTCCACTTATAATGTAGACCCCAGCACTCGGCTGACGTCGGGACTGTTATACAAAGATTTGCGAGTCTAAATGGCATATACGCTAGGAGCATGCTACGTTTGACCAATGTTTTCACTTTAGCCCTCAAGCTTGTGGGGAAGCACGGCCAAATGAGCATAGCGAAGCGGGATTCTTCTCACTTCCTTCCTGAGGGATACGGGATGGTGTAATGAAAAAACCAAGGCATAAAGCTATCTATAACAGAAAGGATATTAGGTTCGGGAGCTGGGTGGGTCAAACATCTAATAAGTGTCCAACGTAGTCTAAACAACCTGCCAAGAAATTCTCTGAAGGGATTCAGTCCGTACGAATTGTTGTTTGGGACTAGGATGATGGTCTTAGATCTTGACAGTCAGACTTCAGTGGTGAAAGAAAAAAAGCTTTGATATCAAAGATCGTTTGGCTATTTTGCAGGACTTAAACGAAACAAGAAAAGACCTGAGCAACATAAAGTTGAAACAGCAGCCAACAACCACTGAAGAACCACCACCTGTCCCAGCAAGACCTGTCTGGATTCCAAAAATCGGGGATCTGGTCAGAGAAAAGATCGCTGTAAAGAAGGAATTTGGGCCTTCTTACAGAAAACAGTTCCTGTCTTGTCCATCAACGGGACAAGATCAGTTGTACTACCGCCACTTGCTGGTAAAAAGGAGAACCGAGCTGTATCCATCGACCTGGTAAAACCACAATCATGTGGCCGATAACAAACAGTAGGCCAAGTGGACTCCCGATAAGTAGTAGAACACCGAGGTTTGCTACAAGTACAGAGGTGCTAACTAAAAGGCTAATCACATTCGAAACGCCTACAGAACAACAACAAGGACTATGCAACAAAGCAATGGAACTCGCACCTCTGAAAACCCAAATAAAAAAATTTAGTAGAGACACACCAACCTACAATGAAGTAACAAATGAATATGCTGAAGCTGCAAGAAACAGTAATCCTGAAGCAATTGGAACAATAGACAGAACGGCATCCGGCTACTTCATCAACTTCGAAGATTCTTCTGAAGATCTAAGTGAATCAAAGACACAGCCATCAACAAAAACTTTTAAAGATAAAGCTAAGGAACTTTTGAAACAGCTGAAAGAAACCTATCTGATTTCTCCATGGATTGAATTTTGGGTGTCCTTTGGTGTATTTATCCTTATACTTTGGCTCATCATGATACTATGTTTGGGACGCTTCATTGAGGGAAAATATTCTAAATTGGACACAGCAAGCCAGAAAATCAACTTGATCCTCAAGCCACACACGTCTTCACACGTCAGGAAAAGAGAACTTTCTTCAGTCAACTTCACAGCCAATCCTATACCGGGTGGGGTAGCATGGGACAATACTGACTATGAAATTTATGGTCCGGTTGAAATCCTCAAATATCCACACCAAATTAGGATCTCGTTAAGTGACTTTGTAAAACCAAACTCATTTGCTGATGATTGGGACTTTGAAAGTATCAATGACATGATGTCTGACCTAGTGATGTCTGCTAAATTTACCAAACATGATTATTTGCAGGGTTCGTCTAATTATGATAGTATGTACTGCTACAACCACTATGGTAACCATTTTTTACATAAATCAGCACAACCTAGAAATGTTTTAAATTATAATCAATGGGAACATTGTGCAACCCCTCCAAAAGGAAGCTCAAGAACATTTTATGACAAATATTCATACTTTTCAGGGTTCAACACAAGTAATGCTGAAACATTTTATTTCAAATTGTCAAATAAGACAGGAACAAAAACCATGCTTACAAACACGAAATTGATATATTCGGACTCATTTTTTGAACAAATGAATACATTTGGTTTTGGTTATTGGGACAAAAATTTTGAAGTAAAAAGTGTTTGGGGTACAAAAGAATGGCAAGTACAAGGTATAGAATCATTGTTTAGAGCCTGCATGATCCCAGAACAAATTATATTCTTGAATGACACTATTCAACAAACTACCTGTCTTGGATTAGCCAAAATTAAAGACTTAAATAAACCGTCTATTCCAAAGCCAGCAATGAACAGCAATAGCTCTACAGATGAGGAGATAGACGTAAACTATGTATTAAACCAAAACAGAACACATCCTGATTGGAAACAATGGTTAATCTGGCCCACAGATACTAATAACTGTCAAGACAGATTCCTGAACAAAACACAGGGGTTCAAATTGACCAGGCCAGACCCTAGATATTCCCAAAGACAACACCCAGGGATAATCACCACCTACAGTGTGGGCAAACTCTGCCTTCAATAGCTAAAAACTTCCACACTGACAGAAATTAAGCAACACCTAACTTTACTTACTGATGGTGCTGACTTGCGTGATTTCATTATGGGACCGCGCAAACAGCGTCAAAAACGCTTCATAGCAGCCTCTATATATGCAGCTTACAACGAGGCCTGGAAGATAACTCAAATTGAGACAGCAGAAAGTATACGGGAAATTGACCGTATTAATTTGGAAAAATCGCTTTCTGTAGTGGACAATGGGTTAATGACTCTGTCCTCCAGAATTTTTTCATTCGACAGTATTGTGTCTTCAGCAATCGACATAATATCGCAAGACTTACTGTTGTTACAACACGGTCAGTCTCAATTGCGTTCTGTTGTACAGCTTGGCTGGACGTTACAAAATCTGCGTTCAGGCTATGTGCCTTTGCGTTTAATCAACACAACGTCACTATTCAATATCTTTAACCTTACTGATAAACAAATCAGTATGGCACAGAAGGGTGCTGATTATACAATCCTGAGCATTGAGAAACTCGAGAGATTACCATTGACAATGTCAGAACGACCTGTCATTGAATGGATAATACATGGGATAATTAATGTTCCAATATCGACTTTCCGGTTTCAATACTGCCAAAAATATATACAGGCTGGCATGTACGAAAAATTGGGAAAAGGGTGGATTAAGACAACATGGAACTTGCCCTATTCACATGCATGTATCAGTAATAAAGGACAGAAAGTGTTTCTTAGTGGCAATAATTGTGCGATGTCACTAAGCGGTACACTTCTGTGTAATGGAATTAGTTTGCATGGAGCCTGTGAAGGGAACTCAAATAACCTTTCATGTCACCAGCTAGGCGCACCTGCAACAGAGATAGAACCATTCTTTAAAATACTCTATAACGGGAGTTACATTCTAATTGTGGATCACAGATGTTGTAGTCTACTGCCCGGGGTTCCTTATCTCGTAAGTACGACTGCGAAGGTCATGTGCTGTGGACGCTTATTGTTCCCCAGCTCCTTTCCAGACAGGGAGGCAAGGGCATGGCCTAACTTGAAAATTACTTCTTTTCGAATTGATACTTTAAGCAGAATGAAAACAGTGCTTCTTCAGACGCCGACAAGGCTCACGTCATCAAAAGAAACGTATGATCTCCTAGTCGCAAGGACGACTGCAGAGATTCACTCATTGTTATCAACTAATTCCCCCATACATTTCGCAGAAATCCTGAATGAAATCTTAAATATTTCTGATACCAGTGGAGTCTCAAAAGTATTTAAGACAGTATTTTCGATGGCATTAACACCATTCAAAGCCATACTGGGTATTTTTCCAGACTTCGTCCATTCGATTTTTGGAGGAGTTCCCCTCATTTTGGGACTAATTGCAGGAATCCTATTCTTGGTCCTTATATTTCGTTATGGCAAACCATGTCACAGACAAAACACCTGCGACAAGGGAAGAATCAATCCGAGCCATTGGATACTGGGACCGGATATCAAAAATCCTGGGACTTTCCCGGCTTAGAGACCTGAACATGACTTGGTTTCTTTCATTTCGTCCAATGTGGCATCGATGTGTTTTACCTGTATTAAGGTGCATGCTGTGCGGAGAAGAATGCGTGTTGGACACCTGTCTGACGCTACAATCGGATGCGCCAATGGATGCAGAAACATTGTTGGGTCCGGTAACGGCTCATGCATTGTGCTGCCCTCAACGGCTGCCAATCCTGATGACGGCATTCGTGGAAACTTCACCACTACGATTAAGGGGTAGTGAAGTTCAAGATGAAAGCAGCATCGATCAGGTACGACCTTCTGTCAGCAATACTAATCAAAACGTCAATGGAGACAATCATGCACACGAATGCATGGTTACATCTTTTCCCGAGTTAGTGGAACTTTCACAGGAAGCTGTTGACAGCTTTTTCGACAGTCTCAATGATATGATGTTCTCACCAGAGCAGAAATAATGACTCTTGAGCAAGCTAGCACACGGCGTTCCCAACACCCTGAATTTGGCCTTCAACTTTAATAATAAAGTAGCATGAACAATTTTCCCTCCAGTTCACGGACAGCAATTTTTTCAGCGGCCCCAAAATATTTTTTACGATTTTTTCGGGACACTTATCTTCTGCTTAAAGTAAGAACTATTCTTAGAGAACTAAATTTCTATTTTTAGAAACTTTATAGACATTAGCTGCCCGCTGGTATGTTCATAATTATTTTATTCTGTGATGAAATGGTCTCAAACTTTTCTTCTGTATTAACAGCCATTTTCATGTGTAATTCTCATATTTGATTAATAATAATGTATACATATGCGTGCTTAATTTAGCATGATTCTACAGCTTGAGTGCATATAGTACATGTGACTATTTTTTTCCGTATATTACATAATTTCGAAATGCATTATATGTATTTTGGGGTGGTAAGGTATACACGATACTCTACAGTGTGTTTTACTATGCCTAGATTCGTAAATATGGCTATAGTTAGCGTGGAGTGGGTGTGATGTATTCCTATAGGTTCTGTATCGATCCCCCTATTCCTGACCCTATTCTGGTTAACAAGTTAACTAGCAGCCATCCCATGATGCAGAAACCGTTATCTGATTACGCCAGACCACGGCACAGGAGCGCGTTATCTGATTAGGTCATAACGCTTGCCATCTAATTAGGCAAAGCAATATTCCTCCAGCCCCTGATAAGGCATACGGAGTTCTCAAAACAAATCAAACCTATGACAACCTGGGAAAAACCCTGCGGCCATTGTTTTGATTTCACCGAGAACTTCAGCAAAAGAATGTGCTAACGACCAGTTCGTATGACATCCTTATTGACGTATCTATGTCCATCCTTACGTCAATCTCGGCACCTTACAGGTATAAATATTACCGATATTGCCTTAAGCAAACACACGCGGTGGTGACGAGATCGGAGCAGCCAGACTTGCCGAAGCCCAACACAGAGCGGACCCCGCTGGCGCAGCCCCGCCTTCCTGACGCGCTGAGAACGAGACGCTGCTTTCTCCTGCCGAGAAAATCCAGCTCCGGCGCTTCCAAGCAGCCCTTGCAGGCAGCCTGGAATATCGAGACCTCAGACGAGAGATACCATCCCTCAACCATCCTAGATTCAAGGTACAGAACTGAATAACCCCTTGCAGAGAATTCTTGAGTCAGTCACTTGGAAAAACAAACTTAACTTAAACTGCTACTTTCTTTTCCCGCCCACGTATTAGGCTTAGGTCAGGTACACTGGGGTAGGCGTAGTTAGAAGCACCAGTTGAGTACGATTAGTCAAAAGTTTATATGTATTTATCTATTTTATCCATTTTAAACCACCATATGGCTTAGAAACCATATAAATGTTTTTACAGTATTATTTTATAATTCTGCTTTTATTGTATGCACTTTACTTAACCATAAGTATTGCGATAATATCGATCCATTTCTCTTGTACGAGAAAAGAGACTGATCAATAAATAACATCTTTTATTGAACACGCCCGTATCTTCCTTTTCTCTACAAACTGGTGAAACTAAGAATGCACGTACTGACTGAGTAAAATAAGTTGTCTTTTGTTTTCACACGACTCTAGAGATACACTCTTGATTAGGGGATAGCAAAGTTGTCATGTTCTATGGTTGTCAGAAACTAAATCCCTTCTTGTCTAACCAGGGAGGTTCAACTCCTCCTTGCCTATTCGAGAAAGTTTCTAGTGAACTCTGAGCTAGCTGGCAAACCCAAAACTTTAAGTCTAATATCGACAGTAGAAGACCTAGTTAACATCTGGTCTAGGTCTATACTATTGGAGGTATTATTCCAATGCGCAGAGCCTATTGGGATAATAGGAACTACACTACAACGCACCTGCGTGCCACGAGCGGTACCGGACCTGAGAATATTTTTTGGCAGCCTACGCAGCACCCCTACATATATGCCTATTCCCTGCTGACGAGAGGTAACAACCTCGAAACACGTGTCCAGGGATGGCCAAAGCGACAGTGATTTTTGCTCAAGACTCTGGCAGAGGCGCACCCGCTGATGCTTACTTCATGGACCAGAATGCTTTGGGGCAACACGCTGGTAGGACAAGCAGTGTGCGACCAATTGGACTTTCTTTTATATTCAAGCTCCCTTGAGCTGGTGGGGCTGACGAGCCCGGGTTACGCACCTGCGTGCCACGAGCAGTACCGGACCTGAGAATATTTTTTGGCAGCCTACGCAGCACCCCTACATATATGCCTATTCCCTGCTGATGAGAGGTAACAACCTCGAAACACGTGTTCAGGGATGACGAACGCGATTGTGATTTTTGCTCAAGACTCTGGCAGAAGCGCACCCGCTGATGCTTACTTCATGGACCACAATGCTTTGGGGCAACACGCTAGTAGGACAAGCAGTGTGCGACCAATTGGACTTTCTTTTATATTCAAGCTCCCTTGAGCTGGTGGGGCTGACGAGCCCGGGTTACGCTCCTGCATGCCATGAGCAGTACCGGACCTGAGAATATTTTTTGGCAGCCTACGCAGCACCCCTACCTATATGCCTATTCCCTGCTGACAAGAGGTAACAACCTCGAAACACGTGTCCAGGGATGGGCAACGCGACAGTGATTTTTGCTCAAGACTCTGGCAGAGGCACACCCGCTGATGCTTACTTCATGGACCACAATGCTTTGGAGCAACACGCTGGTAGGAAAAGCAGTGTGCGACCAATTGGACTTTCTTTTATATGTAAGCTCCCTTGAGCTGGTGGGGCTGACGAGCCCGGGTTACGCACCTGCGTGCCACGAGCGGTACCGGACCTGAGAATATTTTTTGGCAGCCTACTCAGCACCCCTACATATATGCCTGTTCCCTGCTGACGAGAGGTAACAACCTCGAAACACGTGTCCAGGGATGGCCAACGCCACAGTGATTTTTGCTCAAGACTCTGGCAGAGGCACACCCGCTGATGCTTACTTCATGGACCACAATGCTTTGGGGCAACACGCTGGTAGGACAAGCAGTGTGCGACCAATTGAACTTTCTTTTATATTCAAGCTCCCTTGAGCTGGTGGGGCTGACGAGCCCTGGTTACGCACCTGCGTGCCACGAGCGGTACCGGACCTGAGAAAATTTTTTTGCAGCCTACGCAGCACCCCTACATATATGCCTATTCCCTGTTGACGAGAGGTAACAACCTCGAAACACGTGTCCAGGGATGGCCAACGCGACAGTGTTTTTTGCTCAAGACTCTGGCAGAGGCGGACCCGCTGATGCTTACTTCATGGACCACAATGCTTTGGGGCAACACGCTGGTAGGACAAGCAGTGTGCGACCAATTGGACTTAACTTTCGAGAGGACAACAAGAAGATCACAACGGACTCTGAAGACAGTACGATTCACTGGGACTCGGACCATAGTGTACTCCTGTTCCCCACTGTAACGCCCCGCATAGCTGATGAAGTGATAGACAACTACGGGAATGAAGACCTGACGGGAAGTAGCTGAACGGACTACAAACCGTATTGTATTTTCTATTACTTCCTTATGTAATGTACAGGAACTGCTGCTGGGTCTGGGGAGGGAGACAGATCTAACATGGGTAGCTGCCACTGCTGACCACGTCTGTATCCTGTTGATATACTTGATTGAGCACAGCTACAATTTGATAAGTATGTAAGGCATGGGTGACCAGTGATTTATTTTCCCCTTTAAACATTGGTAGCACTGCCCCAAGGACAGTTTGCCGTAGAGCCGGCGGAGCACGTTGGGCTGCGAGTAGAGACTAACATGGTGGTCCTTTTGAGACTTGTTCAATTGTTGGGCCCAGCTTGGTTCGTTACCTGCGCCGTTATGGTTCTTTTTTGTACAAGGGGTGGGTGAAATCCTGGCGGTTGCTAAGTAAGGCTCAGGCTGGAGGGCGTTGGAGGTTGCAGAGTAGGCACACATTTGATTATGGCTGACACAGCGGGGAAGTATAGAATCACGACATGGAATGTGAGAGGACTGGGGGCAGTTCAGAAGAGACACATAATTCATGCCTTCCTGTTGAGACACCACACACAGATCGCTTTTCTCCAGGAATCCCACCTCACTACATCAGAAGCTCTTAAACTAAGGAAAAAAGGGAGGGGCACAATCTTTTCTACGATCTACTCTGCTTTCTCTAGAGGAGGAATAATCTGGGTTCGACATGGCACACCGTTCCTGGAAGCGGAGAGGAGGGTGGATGATCAAGGACGGTACATATTAGTGAGGGGTACGTTAGATGGTTCACCAGTGGTGCTAGGATGTATCTATGGCCCGAACTTTGATCAGGACAAATTCTTGCAGAGAGTGGGACTGGCGCTAGCAGACTGGACCAATACCCCCTGGATATTAGGGGGAGACTGGAACATGATCATGGATCTGGATCGTGACAGATCACATCCCCCACTACAGGTGGCGGGAGTCTCCCGGTTGACGGAGCTCTTCATACATGGGCAGCGGGATGGGGCTTGTGAGATGTCTGGCACTCCCTCCACCCCGAGGACAGGGAATACTCTCATTACTCACACATACACATGCTTCACACTAGGGTTGACCGGTTTCTTTGTTCCGATTCTCTGATGTCCAGAATTGAAAATCCGGAATACTTAGCGAAAACCTTTTCTGATCGTAGGCCCCTGACATGCACCCTCCTATGGGGCAAGGTTTCTTCCCTGGTCCCCACATGGCGCTTAGACCAGCTCCTACTTGAAGATGGCCCTTTCAGGATGCCCATGTCCGAGACACGAGACAAATATTTTGTGGAAAACTGGGACACGGCCTCCACGAATTTAGTGGTTTGGGATGCCATGAAGGTGGTGGTGCGTGGAGCAGCGATTGGACAACTGGTGGGTGCCCGACAGGAAATACACCGGAAACTACAAGACATAGAGGACAGGCTCAAACAGTTAGAGCGGAAGGTAGGGGCCGATCCCACCAAGAGGGAAGAACTGCAATTAGAAAACATAGAACATGCGGACACTCTCGAAACGTTACGAGTCACTGACCACAAAGAATACCTCCGTCGACAACACGCAGAGGCGGATAGATCGGATGCATTGCTGGCCCGGTTAGTTCGGGAGCACCCAGACATCACGGTGATAACCAGGATTCGGACGTGTGACGGACACCAGGCGGAAACGCAAACTGAAATTAACAGGGCGTTCCATGATCACTTGACTGCATTATATGCTCAGCCTACATGCGTCGACCCAGATCGGATTTCTGCCTTTTTGTCTGAACTCCAATTCCCAGTCCTGAATGCTGAGGCCCAAAAGGACCTCGAGGGCCCCATCAGGCACCACGAAATACGGGTGGCCATCAACTCCCTGAACCGCAAAAAGACACCGGGCATGGATGGACTCCCAGTGGAGTTCTACGCGACCTACTCAGACATCTTGGTACCAATCCTAGAGAAAGTTTACCGTGCGGCACTGGTGGAAGGCCGCTTACCTGACTCCACGATGCAGGCACTGGTCATCTCGCTACCTAAACCCGGGAGGCATGGCCTAGATATGGCAAATTACAGGTCGTTATCGATGCTCTCCACGGAATACAAAATACTAAGCAAAGCGATAGCTCTGAGATTGCAGACGCACCTCCCTGCCCTGATCCACAGAGACCAATGCGGGTTCCTTCCAGGTAGGAGCACCTCCATGAACACGCGACAATTACACGCGCTCATGGCGTCCACCCCACCGGCCCTCCCTAGAGCGGGTTGTATAGCCTTAGACCTCAGACAGGCTTTCGATTTACTGGCCTGGTCATATATGTTCCCGACCTTCGAGAGGTTTGGGCTTCCTGCCCCCCTTTTGGCGTGGATCAGAGTGCTTTATACCACTCCGTCAGCACGGGCACGTACAGGGCGGCATATCCCTGACGCGTACGCGATCCATCGCGGTACTAGACAAGGCTGCCCCTTGTCCCCACTGCTCTTTGTCCTGGCCCTGGAACCCCTGGCCATGGCCCTGTGGACCAGGATGGAACGGAGAGGTATCCCAAGCAATGGAGTTCAGCACTTAATATCGATCTACGTGGACAATATATTGCTGTTCCTCCGCGATCTGGAGACAGACCACACTGACATATGTGAGATCTTTGAGAGATTCTCCGCAATCTCGGGCCTGGCCATTAATCCTGAGAAGTCCATTGGCTTCTACTTCCGAGATACTCCGAATCCAGGCTCCATATCATTCGGGGCTCACCTTATTCCAGTGGCTCCCGCTACATTTAAATACCTGTGGATCCAGGTCTATAGGCAACAGGCGGACCAGATAGAGGGGAATATTAAAAAGAGCTATATCACATCTCCGCGCCTCGGTGGGATTTTGGACGACTCTTCCACTCTCGGTCATGGGTAGAATCGCGATCTCTAAAATGGTGATGCTCCCCCGCATGCTCTACTTCTTTGTTAATCTCCCGGTAATTCTGCCACAGTCTATCTTTGACACTCTCAATTCGCTCCTAACCACTCTGATCTGGGGGGCGGGGAGGCGACGGATAGGACTTGTAAGCTGCAGTTGGGTACCAGAGCCGGTAGGGGTAGGGGCCCCTGACTTTAGAAGTTACTACTATGCTAGCCAACTTCAAAGGCTCTCCTACTGGACGGCAGGACGGAACCTGAACGAAATAGACTATATGGTTGACAGATTGAGGCGGGGAGAACTACATGCTCTGCTACTCCCAAAGAGCCGCATTCCTGCGTGGTGCCACCCGCTCCTGCGCACAGCTCTGAGATGCTGGCGGAAAGCTTTAGCATACATGTCCTCGGCTGAGGCGTATGCGGCTAACATCCCCCTGTTGGGTGTTCCGACGCCGCAAGGCAGACTTACGGACAGAGCGCTTAGACCATGGCGAGAGGCGGGGGTGGAGAGGATTGGTGACTTTTTTGTAGATGATCACCTTCTTACTCATGAGGCCTTTTTACAGGCCACTGGTGCCCCCCCAGACTGTACCTACTACATGCCGCTGTCACACACTACATACAACACAGATGGGCACCCCAACGCCTACAACCCCCACAGCATGCTTTAGTACACTTACTGTATTACATGGGACCGGGAGACCACCTGGTGAGATGGTTGTACACAGGGGTCAGGGCGCACGCAGCAGTCTCACTCACCGCGCTTCTGCACAACTGGGCACAAGACACAGGCCAAGAGTTGTCGGAAAAGGACTGGACCACGATACTAGAACATCCCAGGCGGGTATCTCGCAATGTCCGGTTCAGATTTATACAAGATATGGTTTTACCTGACCCCTATGAGACTACTAAAAATGTTCCCAGATTCTCCCCATAATTGTCCGCGCTGTGGAGAGGAACAGGCTGGGTTCCTTCATATGTTGTGGTTATGCCCACGACTTCGAGAGTATTGGTTGGGGGTGTGCCGGACACTGCGAACGGTCACGGACCTTCCGGTGCCGGAAGAAGCGCTGTACTGTCTGCTAGGACTGCGCAGACGACCTAAGGCACTGAAGGCCCAATTGAAACTATTAGACCTAGCATTGTTGTTAGCACTCAGGACAATAACAATGAGATGGAAGTCCTCTAGATCGCCCGGGATACACCTCTGGCAGGCAGAAGTACTTAAGTGGGGGAGGGCGGAGGAGACAACACTTAGGAGGGAGGAAACACGTGGTCTCCGGAAATCCCCCATCTCCCATGACTGGGAGGCTATGCTCATTACACTAGAAAGTGAGGACATAACCCAGGGAGCGGGTTCCGGGCCGGAGAACTAGACAGGAACAGTCACACGGAATACAGTGAGAGTTGGTGTGCCCAGTTTTCTCGCGACATAACCTGTAACACCCCACGATGCAACATACACTGACGCCTACGATAGCCGGATGAGTACACTTCAAATTTAGACGGGTGAAAGGTCCTACCGCCAGGAGATGGGAAGTCCATGAAAGTAAGAGGGTGGGGGGTGGTGGGTGGGTGAAGGGATGTTTGGACAATATTACTGTATATTCACATGATATTGACACACGGAGGTCTATGCGAAAGCATTGCGCATTATTAATGTTAATGTCTCCTGTTAGTACCAATGTAAATATAAAATACCGGCTGACATGATGACACTATTTATTGTGATGTGCAATCTCAGATACTGCATCTGTGAATAAAGTTTTTCAAAAAAAAAAAAAAGGAGACCAAAAGTGTGGAAAAACTTGAAGTTTCCAGGAAAGAGTACGGCTGTTGAGGATTCAGCAATGGGAAGGCGCTGGATGACGGAAACCTACATAACAGCAGGATGGTTTCGGAAGAAGATGTCGCAGCACCTGTGCCTCCGGTAAGATTGTAGCTAGCGATATTTTCATAGGATCGTCGCCACTTGTAAAGACGAGGAGTTCAGATAATAGGTAAACTTCAAAGTTTATTCTTGGAGACACAGCACAAAGTCACCATGCAAGGCAACTGCAAAAAGTGACACAGTGTAGCTCTGGAACCTGGAACTAAAGATGTGCAGTGCAGGCACTTAGGTCCAAGTACCAAGCATGGTTAACAAAGCATATCATACTAAAAAAAACTTTCCTTCTTCAACTTTCTGTTTTTCATCCAGTCTAACTCAATTCACAATGACCATCTCTCTCTCTCTCTCTCTCTCTCTCTCTCTCTCTCTCTCTCTCTCTATCTCTCTCTCTCTCTTTCTTTCATTCTTTTCCTCTCACACGGTCTCTTTCACTCTCACTGCATCCATCTTTCTCCCTTTTCCCCTTTTCCAGCCACGCTCGAATACTTAAAATATTCTCTGAAGGAAAAATAAATGTTATCATCTAAACCTACACATGATCGATGTTTCTTCCTCACAACGCAGGAGGGATCAGCCATCTGACATGCTTGCAAACAAGCCTAATCACCCTTATAAATCTGCCAGGATGGTGCAAACATCATTTCATAGTAAGTTATCTATACTACTAGTATAAAGAGAGAACAAAAACCTTTTGGCAAGGTAAACTCGGGAACCACAGCACCAGTCCACACACCCAATACATTGTTGGAATCCTCAGGGTGTGTAGATGGACATAGGCGACATAAAATAAAAATAAAACCTAAATTAAAAAATTAAAATTTACAAACAAAGTAGTCCCCTAAAACTAGCGCCGGCAGCGACGTAGCGCTGACCGCGACCTAGACGTGCATGATGATGACAGGCGCGGAGGAGCAGTGACGAGCGGCGAGGAGTGGCGGTGAAGTACGAAGCTCGGGGAGGAGCGGCGCATCAGGTAAGGCGAGGCGGGAGGCGGTCTGGGCAATGTCGGGGCGGGCGGGCGGGGGCCCGGGAATGGCGGTGATGTCCGGAGCGCGGCTCAGGTAAAGCAGAGGCGGGAGGCAGGCGGGCGGGAGGCAGGCGGGCGGGAGGCGGGAGGCAGGCGGGCTGGGGGCGGGAGGCGGTCTAGGCAATGTTGGGGCGGGCGGGGGCCCGGCCTGGACTGCACAAAAGCCGAAAATGCTGCCCCCAGCCGACGCCTGCCCCGGGCAACGCCGGGGCGGGCTGCTAGTATAAGTACAAAGAGCGGACACCGAGGGGCCTTATTTATGAGGCCTTGCAACAGTTTTGCGCTTCCGTTGTGTCACTTTTTGTGACGCATCGGTGGCGTAAAACATGCCCCGTGTTGCGCCCTATTTAAAAAGCAACGCATCTAAGCAGATGCATCACTTTGTAAACCCCTGCGCTACATTAGACCTGAGTCAGGTATAATGTATGCAGGGTGGTCGTTCCTACGTAAGTATGCCTTGTAGAAGTGACGCAGTGAAATCTACGAGATTTCACTGCACCACTTCTAGAATGCAAATGTGTCAATTTCTTACGCCTATCTCACAGCAGGCATCAGACTGACGCAGCCCCATGTTAAAGGACACATTGCTGGAGTTGCGTCACTTTTGTGACACACTCCAGCAATGCGTCATTTTTGCACCTACCGACGTCAGAAATACTGACGTATCTGTAACTCCTTACGACACGATGCGTCACACAGTAAATATGACGCATCCATCATGTCGCAAGGAGAGCACACTGAGAAGTGACGCATTGCTGTTTTCACGCAGCAATGCGTCACTTCTCATAAATGAGGCCCCATCATTTTAACCCAACTTACTCATGCAGAGATCAATATAACTTGCATTTGTAAACTGCACATTCATTCACCCCTTCAGGCAAGTTGGCACTGGTTGGCAAGGGTTTAAAAAAAAAATAGAGGCACATGCATCAAGGGTTTTGCATTCGCAAACGGTGCGAATCGCAAAATTCGGCCGTTTGCGAATGCAAATCCCTTTATTGGGATGCATTAAGCTTTTTGCTTTTTTCGCAATTTAAGAAATCGCAATTTATTTGCGATTTCTTAAATTGCGTTTGCATTTAAGAAATCGCAATTTTGCGATTTCTTAAATGCAATGCATGATTTTTTTTAATTTGCGAAATCGCAAATAGGTAGTGGTAAATTACCATTAAGTTAACCTTCATGGTAATTTGCGAAAACTTTCAAAAGTGCACAAAAGTGAATTTTTGAAAGTTTCATTTTACACACACACATGCCCTTGTGTGTGAAAAATGTACTTAAAGGTACATTTCAGGGGTGCACCCTTGAAATTGCATTCTCATTTTGCGATTCCTTAATGGCGAATCGCAAAATGACAATGCCTTCACATTCATTCCTATGGGCCTCTAGGCCCATTGGAATCAATGGAAAGGGATTCCTTAATTGCCGAGACTCGAACGCGGATACCCAGCTTCGAAGGCGACCGCTCTTGCCGTAAGGCTACGTTACATAGGACAAAAGAACCCGTTTTCTGAACCCAGAAGGATGAAACATTGAGAGAGCCTCCTGATATCTGAACCTGTGGCCATAAGGTGAAACGCAGGTCTCTGGAGTGGATGTATTAATCCACAGAACCACCAGACCCATGTCAAACCAATCCTTCGACGAGGACATTTGTTCATTATTCCATCAACCGTTAGCACCAAAAGGTCTTTCTCTGCAGAAAAATATTTGCATTTCTTTTGTGCCAATCCATCATTTTTTTGTTATACTTAATCGGCTAAATTTCCTATTCAAGCACTACATTTGCATTGCATGGGCAGAACAATTCTCACTTTAGAAATTATCACAAAATGTCCATTCGCTTAATGCCACATTATATGAAGGCTAAAAAATAGCTTCCACAGCCCCTACTCAGCAAGATGTGCGATACTTAGGGAAAATTGGTTTATAATGCAATTATTGTGGGTGTTCTTTCCTTCTGCAGCAGCAGAATTCACATATCTTCATGCCTAAGGCAATGGCCACAAAAGGCAATAAAAAGGTATTTTTTGCATAATTTAAGTAAGCATTATAACGAAGGGGTTATCTAACATCTAGGCCACACGTTTGAAGTAACACATTTATAAAAGATTCACCTGTGCTCCTCTGCTTGGCTACAGTATTAAAGCAGTGGGGAGGTTATCAGGGAAAGCATTACCTGTTGGGAAAATATAGACAAGTCTTTCTTCTCTTTTAATGACTCGCATTGATCATGTCTCACTGTGAGGGAAGACTTGACAAATGAATCCCCGCCTAGTTGGCTGAATTCGATGGCAGGTCCATTTTGCTTCGATGACAGTAAACTACATCTGAACCTGGGTAAATCCGATTGTACCTTTATTGCTCAATATCTCCAACATGCAGCCAAGGCCAACAAAATTAGATTTCGTCAGCGGCGTGCTATAAAAATAGGCCTGCACGAGACTGCTTTGTTTCATGGAGTAGCTGTGCAGCACGTGCCGTGTCGTGTATCATACCAAAGCCACACTCATCATTTTATCTAGCAGATAATCTAAATACGAACCAGCATCTCTAGTTTGTCTCCTCTTATTACTTTCAGTTACAGCTATCGTTCATTGGTAAACAAGTGTTATCAAACGTCAGTTTTCCGCCACTCATAATATTTACAGATTGATTTTCATGAAATAAATGGTTGATAGGATCATATGTGAAATATACCTTTCAACCATCTAGCAATAAATACAAGGCTGAATTGGGTTTCAGGAAACAATAAGCACTGCTACTTCTCGCTTCAATATATCACTTTCATCAAACTAGTTTACTATGAGGTCGGGTGGGTTTCTCTTTCTCATAAACTCCTTCACAAAAAAATCTTACTGTCTACCATTAAAGTAGTCACACACTCCTTCAAACGCGCTCACATATGAATACAATGCGCAAACCAGAGGCTGCTTGGCCATTCTGCTACTCCAGCATTTTTCCTGTAGGGTGCAGCATAGGGGCCGTCCATAGGTCAGGATGGGAGGCTGTGACCCTATATTGTAGTCACAGGTTTTGCACTAAAGGGGCTAATTTAAATACTTTTGTAAGGCCAATTTTGGTTTCTAGGCTGACTCTGACCCATATCCAAGATCACCTACTCATAAGCAAAACCAGCAACCCACGCCGCCGCCTTTTCACCCATCCAAGCCAACGTAACAATCCATCCTTGAAAACCCTTCAGATTTTGTGCCGTGGACTGAATGTGCCTGCAGCCACTTTATATTGTATCAGCAGGCACATAAGCAACCCGGAGTGAACATTTTTGCACTGCACCTGGGATCAATGTCGCACGGAAATGCATCTTTTGCATGTCCACCCCCACAATTTTGGACTGATGCCGCTTGTTTTTTCGACTCAGAGTGCACTAAGTTCTGGTAACCAGACCAAAGTGCCAATATCCTAACCCATTACAAGGTTTATGTTGAATTGGCTATCCCCTATTGGCAGGGACTGACTTTCTTATAACTCCCTAGCAGTATCACTGACAGAATATCGACTACAAGAATATCAACGTCAAAAATATCGGAGGTGAAATATCGTAAAAATACATATAATTAAAAAAAACATAGTTAAAAAAATTACAATGTTTAAAAAATTATAAATAATATAAATATAATGTAAAAATACACTAAACATATACATATAATATATAATATATATACTTCCTAATAATTTTGTATAATAATTTTAATAACATAAAAAACTAAATATCATATATATTATCAATACATCTATATACAAACAATAATATAAATAAAAATTAAATAAATATATATATATATAAAACACTTTTTTTACTCTTTCTAATATTTATTATATTCTACATTAACAAAAATTATATAAAAAATATTAGATAGCAGAAGTAAGAAAATTACTATACCAACTCAAACAGTGCAATACTAAGGAGAATATTGGATAGCGTAGGGATAAAAATTGCTATTCACACCGAAGTGAGTGCAACATTAGGGAAAGTGTTGGATAGTGTAGGGGTAAAAATTGCTAGTCCAACTCCAGTGAGTACAACAGTAAGGAAAGTGTTGGATAGCGTATGGGTAAAATGTACTATTCCCACCCCAGTGAGTGCAACAGTAGGGAAACTTTTGGATAGCGTAGGGGTTAAAATTACTATTCCAATTCCAGACAGTGCACCAGTAGGGAAAGTGTTGGCTAGCGAAGGGGTATACATTACTATTCCCACTCCAGTGAGTGCAATAGTAGGGAAAGTGTGGGATAGCGGGTGGGTAAAAATTAATATTCCCACTCCAGCGAGTGCAACAGTAGGAAAAGTGTTGGATAGCGTAAGGGTTAAAATTACTATTCCCACCCCAGTGAGTGCAACAGTACAGAAAGTGTTGGATACCATAGGGTTTAAAATTCTATTCTCACTCCAGAGAGTGCAACAGTAGGGAAAGTGTTGGCTAGCGTAGGGGTAAAAATTACTATTACAAAAAACAAAACATTAAGGGAGGTCTCAGGGAGTTATTTAAAGACCTACAAGGTGTACATCCCCTATCAGAAATATAAGTAACACAAAGCACCTTGGGTCTGAACAAATAGAGTAAGCGTGAGTGGTGAAATAGAATGAAAGTATGTCAACAGGTATAGGGAGCAGCCACCTCAGTTAGAGAGGAGAAAGTCTCTTGTCAGTACCCATCATTCACAAATTGTGAGATTTCATCATTTGGGACTGGCCTCCTCTCACTCAGACATCCAGTCTTGGTAATTGACTGAGATATCTTAAGCTCGTTGAAGGACTAGAGGATGGCTGTTGACTCAACAAAGTCTACCAAAAAGCCCATAGGCACAAATTCATGCTATGTGAAGAGGGTCAAAAGATGTGCAGTGCTAAATTATACTAAAAAGAGTGTGTTAAAAATAACTAAGGGAACTCAATTCACAATGATCAAATGTTAGACAATGATATATATCATTTTCTAACATTTGATCATTTTGAATGTTAATAGACTGCTTTTTAAGTATGACAAGGGATCTCTAAGAATAAAATGTAAATCGAGTTCCCTTAGACCCAAGGTGCTTTGTGTTACTTAAAAATTACTATTCCCATCCCAGTGAGTGCAACAGTAGGGAAACTGTTGGATAGCGTAGGGGTTAAAATTACTATTCCCACCCCAGTGAATGCAACAGTATGGAAAGTGTTGGATAGCGTAGAGTTTAAAATGACTATTCCCACTCCAGCGAGTGCAACAGTAGGGAAAGTGTTGGATAGCGGGTGGGTAAAAATTAGTATTCCCATTCCAGGGAGTGCAACAGTAGGGAAAGTGTTGGATAGCGTATGGGTTAAAATTACTATTTCCACCCCAATGACTGCAACAGTAGGGAAAGTGTTGAATAGCGTAGGGGTTAAATTAACATACTTATAAATAAAATACTTTTTGTAAAATAAATAACATATTAAAATTAATTAACTAAGAAATTATTAATAAATACCCATAAAATTAAATTTATAATTACTTAAAAAAAATTAAATTACTACACACCCTATTCCCCTATAAACACACAAGCCGCTACACTTAACAAAGAACACAATTAATTTAATTTGCATTAATCTATTAATAAAAATGAATTACCAATTACTGATAAAGTAATTAACAATTGAAACAAATAAAAAATAATAATACAATATATAATTAATACAATTAGAAATAATTCAATTAATAAAAATTAACTACCAATTAATAATTAATTAACAATTTTGGACTGATGCCGCTTGTTTTTTCGATTCAGAGTGCACTAAGTTCTGGTAACCAGACCAAAGTGCCAATATCCTAACCCAGTACAAGGTTTATGTTGAATTGGCTATCGCCAATTGGCAGAGACTGACTTTCTTATAACTCTCTAGTAGTATCACTGACAGAATATCGACTACAAGAATATCAACGTCAAAAATATCGGAGGTGAAATATCGTAAAAATACATATAATGAAAAAAACATAGTTAAAAAAAATTACAATGTTTAAAAAATTCTAAATAATATATATATATATATATAATGTAAAAATAAATTAAACATATACATATAATATATAATATATACTTACTAATAATTTTTCATAAATATTTTAATAACATACAAAATTAAATATCATATATATTATAAATACATCTATATACAAACAATAATATAAATAAAAATTAAATAAATATATCTATGTAAAACATTTTTTTCACTCTTTCTAATATTAATTATATTCTACATTACCAAAAATTATATAAAAAATATTAGATAGCAGAAGTAAGAAAATTACTATACCAACTCAAAACAGTGCAATACTAAGGAGAATATTGGATAGCGTAGGGATAAAAATTACTATTCACACCGAAGTGAGTGCAACATTAGGATAAGTGTTGGATAGTGTAGGGGTAAAAATTTACTAGTCCAACTCCAGTGAGTACCACAGTAATTAAAGTGTTGGATAGCGTATGGGTAAAATGTACTATTCTCACTCCAGAGAGTGCAACAGTAGGGAAAGTGTTGGATAGCGTAGGGGTAAAATTAATATTCCCACCCCAGCGAGTGCAACAGTAGGGAAACTTTTGGATAGCGTAGGGGTTAAAATTACTATTCCAATTCCAGACAGTGCAACAGTAGGGAAAGTGTTGGCTAGCGAAGGGGTATACATTACTATTCCCACTCCAGTGAGTGCAATAGTAGGGAAAGTGTTGGATAGCGGGTGGGTAAAAATGTATATTCCCACTCCAGCTAATGCAACAGTAGGGAAAGTGTTGGATAGCGTAAGGGTTAAAATTACTATTCCCACCCCAGTGAGTGCAACAGTACAGAAAGTGTTGAATACCATAGGGTTTAAAATTACTATTCTCACTCCAGAGAGTGCAACAGTAGGGAAAGTGTTGGCTAGCGTAGGGGTAAAAACGTACTATTATAAAAAACAAAACATTAAGGGAGGTCTCACGGAGTTATTTAAAGACCTACAAGGTTTACATCCCCTATCAGAAATATAAGTAACACAAAGCACCTTGGGTCTGAACAAATAGAGTAAGCGTGAGTGGTGAAATAGAATGAAAGTATGTCAACAGGTATAGGTAGCAGCCACCTCAGTTAGAGAGGAGAAAGTCTCTTGTCAGTACCCATCATTCATAAATTGTGAGATTTCATCATTTGGGACTGGCCTCCTCTCGCTCAGACATCCAGTCTTGGTAATTGACTGAGATATCTTAAGCTCGTTGAAGGACTAGAGGATGGCTGTTGACTCAACAAAGTCTACCAAAAAGCCCATAGGCACAAATTCATGCTATGTGAAGAGGGCCAAAAGATGTGCAGCGCGAAATTATACTAACAAGAGTGTGTTAAAAATAACTAAGGGAACTCAATTCAAAATTATCAAATGTTAGACAATGATATATATCATTGTCTAACATTTGATAATTTTGAATGTTAATAGACTGCTTTTTAAGTATGACAAGGGATCTCTAAGAATAAAATGTGAATTGAGTTCCCTTAGACCCAAGGTGCTTTGTGTTACTTAAAAATTACTATTCCCATTCCGGTGAGTGCAACAGTAGGGACACTTTTGGATAGCGTAGGGGTTAAAATTACTATTCCCACCCCAGTGAGTGCAACAGTACGGAAAGTGTTGGATAGCGTAGAGTTTAAAATGACTATTCCCACTCCAGTGAGTGCAACAGTAGGGAAAGTGTTGGATAGCGGGTGGGTAAAAATGAGTATTCCCATTCCAGGGAGTGCAACTGTAGGGAAAGTGTTGGATAGCGTAGGGGTTAAAATTACTATTTCCACCCCAATGAGTGCAACAGTAGGGAAAGTGTTGAATAGCTTAGGGGTTAAATTAACATACTTATTAATAAAATACTTTTTGTAAAATAAATAACATATTAAAAATAATTAACTAAGAAATTGTTAATAAATACCCATAAAATTAAATTTATAATTACTTTAAAAAAATTAAATTACTACACACCCTATTCCCCTATAAACACACAAGCCGCTACACTTAACAAAGAACACAATTAATTTAATTTGCATTAATCTATTAATAAAAATGAATTACCAATTAATAATAAAGTAATTAACAATTGAAACAAATAAAACATAATAATACAATATATAATTAATACAATTAGAAATAATTCAATTAATAAAAACTAACTACCAATTAATAATTAATTAACAATAAATTATTTGTCAATAACAATAAATATAAACATATTAATTGATTTTTAATTATAACATTACTTCCCCATATTCCCCTATAAACCCACAACCCACTACACATAAAAATTAACATAAATAATTTAATTATTTATTAATCAATTAATAAAAATTATGACCAATTATTAATTAATTAACAATAAATCATTTAACAATAACAAGAAATACATAAAATAATACATTATGTGTAATTTATACAATGGCAAATGAATCAATTATTAAAAATGTATTACCAATTTATAATTAATTAACAATACATTAATAATCAATAACTAATTATAAAATAATAATTTAATTAATTATAATTAAATTACTTCCCACCCTATTTCCCTATAAATCCACAACCTGCTCTGATACAAAAACACAAAATGTACTCTAAAAAAATTGCTAATTTCTGAACATTTAATACATATATTTAGAAATAATCAAAATACTTTGAAAAAATGTAAATATACATATAAAATACATACTAAAACACATAACACTAATATAAATATTGATATTATTAAGAACTACAGTTTTTGCTAACGATATTACTTACTTCGATATTACTAACTTCGATATTACTTACCTTAACACCTTGGCTGCGGCACGAATTCCGCCGCGGTGCTGGACATCCAATTCTTGGGCGTGGTTTGCACAGCCCCCGGCCATCGTGCGCACATGCTCACTGTTAAGGTTAAGGTCGATGTTCTGGTCACCAATATTCTTGACATCGATATTCTGTCCCAACGATATTGTAAACTTGATATAATTGTAGGTCGATATTAAAACTTCGATATTTTGACTGCTCACCTCCCAAGTAATGGAACCAAGGGTACCCTGGGTTCGTAATGCAGAGTGCCCACCTAGGGCTGCAGCATTGATTGTGCCACCCTGTGTGTGACAAAGTACAAAATGGCTCCGAGCTTGCCACTGCAGACTGGAAGGGATGTTGTACAACTGCTAGTTTAACTTTGCAATTTAAACCAATAATAAAGCCTCCACTTTCCTGAAGGAAGGCCTAGGAAGCCCCAAGGCAGGGAACTGTTTATTATTAAGTAGGTCATGTATTTTTTTAATATATCCTAACAGCAAAGATTCCAAATTGTCGTTTTGCGGTGGAAGAATTAGTAACTCCATTGGCTAACTGAGTTATTGGCTAACTTTTGAATCAGATTACTGAAATGGGTACTTCAAGGTTTCAAAGTAATCATGGCCTTAAACTCAACTTGATGCCCAAGCAAAATTTAATATCAAACTTAAAGTAACACAACTTTTACGAAGTTGCCACACTGTGATCCACATTATCCAATGGTCTTCCTTGGGCACTGGCTACCAGACAGCTGTCTGTCCTCCTGGGGAGTCATGTGAATAACTCCCTGACTCATGAGCAATAGCAGCCTGCTATAGGGAGAGGTGTTACCCCTCCCTTGCATGAAGCCCCTTAGGGTGTTAGCCCAAAATGTGAGCTTCAAAGATGAAGCTGCCTTTTAGGGCAAATGTCAGCCACACGCCAGAAAGGTTGCCTCTTTGTTCAGGTAGACTGGCTGGCTGGGAGAACAGAGAGGGGAAACCAGTGCCCAAACTGGTTTTCCCATGGGTGTCTGGCCCGAGTAGGCACACCTCCAGGGTGGACTAACAAACATCTAACATTCGAGGAAGGATTCAGACATCTTGAGAGTGGGCAGAATAGTACACTCTGGGATTGGTAAATGCTTCACATAGCTGGAAGTCATCACAGGGCTAGAGGGATCCTGTTAGCCCATTGGCTAGTGACCGCATCATCACCCCAGGGCACTTTCTGGGCATAAATATGGCACCCCTGGCACCCTGAACCTCGGATCACGTCGGAAATGGAAAAATGAAAAAGGACAGAAGAAGGACTACCCTGCTGACCCCTGAACTTGGCAAAGAGAGGCTAAACCACCTGCTGTACTGCACTTGCAGCACGTTTGGCAAGCAAAGAGAGGACTTTGCCTATTGTTCCTGGCTTGAGGAAAAGTCGCTTCTAAGCCCCAGACCAAAGAAGTGACTCCAAGAGGCAGCCAGCTGACCTCCTGAAACTAACACCAGGGCCGTTCAACTGAAACAGCCCAACTTGACAAACCAGTAACCACTTCTTGAGACTTGCTCCTGCCTGGTGCTAGGCAGTCCAAGAGACCGATCCTCAATGCCCAAAAGTTGCAATCAAGCCTGCCGGACCCAGTAGTGTTGCCTCAGTCTAGATTGGTCACCCAAGAGGGATACTAGTTTCCACCAAAGGATACCGCTGAGTCCTCTGTGGACAGAGACAGGTATCCCAGCAACAGCTGGCATTTAACAGGATCAAAGAGGACTTAGAGGGACTCTGACTTCTGTGGCCAAAAGTAGCCCACCTGACCCATGGACCAAGGAGTAATTGAAAGGCAATCCCTATTGACTGCACAGCACCTCCATCTCCTTTTTCCAGAGCATCAGCACCACTCCATTGAATTCTATGGTGGTCATGCTGTAAAATTCAGAACAATTTGGTGGCAGGGTAACTGATCAAATACGCTTCAGTGGCCCCCCTGACCTTCCGCCTCTCGGATCCCCAATGCGGCCAGAGTAGCTGAGCACAACTCTTGCAAACTTATCAAAAGTTTACAAACTTTTTGGTTACTGATGCTTGCTTGGGGTTGAATATTCTTCCAAAAAAGCCATGTACCATCTAACCTTCCGGTGGATTATGTTTATCTAGGACGCTAACGAATGTGTAAAAATCTATTTTTATATATTGATGTTGGATTTCTTTTGTGTTGTGTGCCTATATTTTATTGTTTGTTGATGTTAAATACTTTACACTAGTTTCTTTGTTTATGCCTTGCTGCTCGAAGCCACAGCTACCCAGGGTTGAGCTAGTGGTTTTGCATATGAGCCTGACTGGACCCAAGACAGTTTTTGAGAGTGTTTTACATGGTATGGCCTCACACCCATAGCATATAATTCACCCAAATTCTCATAATTGTGTATCGACTTAATATTGCATAGTAGTTCTCAGAATCATTAAGCTAATTTAATATGTTTACAGTAGTCTGCCATGTGATATGTGATCTTTTGAAACATCACTTGCTAAATCACATTCTTAGATACCAGACTTTAATTCATATAGTCTTACACACCCAGCTTCCTGATTTAAGATATAGGTTAAAAAGTAACTTTGGGAGTTATACAATTATGTCACTCGGATGCTAAAATACAGCCCCCCAGTACTTAATGACTAATACAATCAATATTGCAACAAACAACAACATAATGCATGCTAGAATCAACATCATCCCCTGGTGATTGTAGCGTCCTCACCAGCCCTTGAGCATTCAAATGAAATACACCACACAAATAGCTCTGCAACGTACATCTTTATTCTTCAACATACAACCACACACAACATGCATTGAGTCATATCTTTTGTAACCACGCCTTAACACCTCCCAGCAGATTATGTAATTCGTGTTTGGAGTCCACCCAGAACTGCAAGAGCCATAGCGCATAATCTCAAGACACTACGGGGGATATTCTCAATGAAGTGGTGGTGAGAGGCATTAGCCTTCTTGGCTTACTGCCTCTTATCTCCACTTCGGAAACGCGAGGCTGCACCCTATTCTCAAGAATGTGGTGCAGCCTGGCGCTTCCCCCTGCGATGGCACAAAGTTACACGACTTAGCGCCAACGCATGCACCCTTGCACCATAGTGCAATGGTGCCTGTGTGCAGGAGAGGGTTGTTCATGTATAGGAAGGTGCCCCTTCCTGCACATGAGCATTCCTAAAATACCATTTTGCTTTTCTCATGTGTGCTGCACAATGCAGCACACATGGAAAAAGCTCAAATGAGGCGAAATAAAGTATTTCTCCTCGTTTCTCCCACTTAAGACCAGGATTTTCCTTGTCTTAGGTTCAGCACTGCCACCAATTAACGGCGCCCTTTGAAATAGGTGGCAGCGTCGTGTACAATGGGTGTTGTGGTGGAACGCCCACTGCAACACCCATTGCACGCCCCTTTCGCACTAAGTTTAGCTTGAAAGGGGCCTTATTAACAAGGCAGGGTTAAGCCACTTAAGTGTCTTTAACGCTGCCTTGTGAATATGGCGCTGACCCTATCGTCACTGGAATGTCAGAAAAAGTGAATATGCCCCTACATCTTCTCCTTTGTTAAATGAAATGTACTGACAGCATTCGCATCATAGTTCCTCAATGAGTTTGACCAGTGCCCAGTCCCCTTTTTTGAAGACTGGTGCCTCTGTGCTGATCAGCTTATGTTTTTACCTTGCATCTTCGAGAAACATCTGTGACACAAACTTCATCTTCATTCTTCTATCAGGGCGAACTCGTGGAGCCTCGCTGAGAGGAGAGGAGGGGCCGCTTGCGTGGCCCTGTGCCCTGTGTTATGGTTTAGTCCGGGCTGGCGTGTGGCTCCCAAACCGACAGCTGCAGAAAAAAGTGAGAGGCAGCGTTGGAGGTGTTGGAGGTGGACGGCCACAGCCACGGCAACATCAGTGGGGGAGCAACAGTGGAGCAGTGGAGTAGTGGCGATACCGTCTGGAGGGCGTGGGAGTGAGGTGAGCAAGGCAAGCTAGCGAGGCGGTAAAGGAGCTGTTGGCGTTCACCCCTCCCTCACCCCCTCCCCACCCCTTGCCTGCCGCTGTTCTTCCGAGCTTGGCCCTCAGGGATATTCTCCGTGATTCCACCGTGGGGGTTTCCGTGGGGGTTTCACATCAACTTGGGTGGTCCTGGGCCCGTGGATTTGTGGACTTGATTGGGCCACTGCTGAATCGCCCAGGCTTTGGGCAAGGTGGTATGTGAATAGCAGTGGGGTATCTGCGAGGTAATTGAGGCGTATCTGAGGCAATGCTATCTCTGCCAACCCCTTCAGGGTTGTGTTTTGTATTCTCTCTTTCAACCTCATATGTTTTGTTAGCTGCTTCCAACATTTCTCATTAACAGCTGGAGGAGCAACAAGGCTAAGTGGCGTTATATTACTGGGGCAATGGTAATGTCTGTTAGGCGACTGCGTTCACAGTCAAAAGCAAAACTAGCAGAAACCCTAGTAATCAGCAACCAGAGTGCAGAGAGCCCCCTGAGTCCCCTAAAACCTAAGAAAACTATTCATCGTCGCAGAAGCGGAGCACATTTGACATTACTGAAATCCTATCCATCTGTAAAGTCAATGTTTACCAAAAAGGGAAGTAGCTCTAGGTATGGAACTAATCTGAAAAAAGGAGATGAAGGAAAGGAGGGGAATTCAACAGAGGTCTCAATGGACTTCGATACAATAACCAAGAACGGAGTGGAGAGTCATTTAATAGGTCCAGAGGTGCATTTCCCCGTTGTAAATATACTAAAGATAAATGGGGACGAACGTAATGCAACACCCCTTTTATCAGTAAGAAGTGCAGATCTGCAGCAAGAAGAAGGAGTGGATAATGTTTCGGAAATCGAGATGGAGATGGCCCCTTCTAAGCTTGAGGTAGTAGGTCCTCCTCAAGGCATGGGCAGTGAGAGAAAGGAAACCACCCCAATCTCTCCATTAGCAGATCTGATATCCCTTTTTGGAAAGTCAAATGACAATGTTAGTGCTCAGACGCTTATGTCGGAATGCTCATTAGTAAAAGTAAGTGATTTCACTCCTAAACTGGAACAGGAGATAGATTACAACTTACTTACTGGGCAGGCGAAAATAGAGGACTTAACTCTTCCGGACATTGCCATCCCATTAGAAAAGAATGCTGATCGAGTGAAGCTGCTAGAAAAATTGGATGCTCAAGGTTTGGTCTCAGAGTCTCATACTAACAAAGAAGTATTGACATCTCGAGAAGGAGCTCACACACACACACACACATGCCTATCATGTATAGTTGTACTCCTACATAATTATCTTTGTTTTCGGACTCACATAATTCTCCAGGTGAAGAACTAACAATGTCAAGCGATTAAAGGATAAGGAATACCCTGTATTCATTGCTCGCAAGTGAGAATGCAGGGGAAGAGGGGCTAATGAACACGTTTCTCAAATTGGAAAAAATCCTATCCGCAATTTTGTCCCTGCTGGAGAAAAGTACTTTTAATTCCGATCATATTCTCAAAGTCCTCACGCCCATTCTTGGTGGGGTTTTAGATCTTTAACATCAAAGTCAAGCATGCGTGAAATGTACTTCCTCTATGTCTAGTAAAGCATGTCAAACGTATAATCTGATAAATAATACTGATATAGTATATGGGATAGGGGAGTCAAAATAATTGCTGGTAGACTTTGAAAGTTCGACACCTGTAAGCAATTCAATCCTAAGTCCGTCCAAAGTTAACCTTAATGATTCCGTTAAGGTCCCCAATCCGGGGGAAAGGTTAAATGTAAGTGTTTCACCTGTAATAGATACAGTGCGTGTTTTTCCAATCTTTAATATGTGTAAGTTAAAAAAAACTAAACCTCAACAACCAGATGAAATAATTAATATCTTAGAGAGTTCTGCTGAGGGGGAAGTCTCAACAGTAAGTAAGGGAATCACTAAAAATGGTCGTGGGAGGAAAAAGAAGATGAAAAACCGCAGGTTCCCAAAACGCAAGCAGAGAAAGCTGCGGTTCCAATTAGTAAACGAAAAGGAAAACACTTACATAGCCCCTGTGGAGGAAAAGAATACAATGTCTGTGGGGCAACTGAATATGAGCTCGAGTTTGAATCATGAGCAGGATCCTGCCCTTCAGCAGAATAGTTTGTTTGTTAGGCCGAACACCAATCATTATAATGAAGGGGTAGAAGAAGGCAGGTCAAGTAGGGGCCCTATCTTGCATATTAGCTCAGGAATTAAAGAGGCTAATTTAAAAAGCGCCGTAACACTCCTGAGTGTAGAACTAAGTGATGCAGCACAGGAGTCAACTGGACCTGCATCTTCACCAACAAATCCAGTATTAAGTAATAGTGGGGGAGTCAGTCGGAGAATGATTACAGCGGGTACTAAAAATAAGGGGTGGAATTTAAATGATGATTTCCCCAGAAGCCTGCAAGATACTAATTTAATTAGGCTTCCCGAAATATTTGCACGGCAAGCAAATACGACTTTAATTTTTATCCCCCTTTTTGATGCTGAGCTAATGACACTGAATAGAAGCGCCCTTCTTAGAATTATATCAGAAATAGATGATCTAAAGTCAATTTCCAGTAATGATATTGAACTGGTTCATTTAGATTGGAAGAACAAACCTTATGTAACTAGAGCTATTTTACATCTGGGGTAGTGTATTCGCTCGTTTTAGCAAATGTAGATAGTTTCAGGAAAAGAAGAATAGATGTTCTTACTAGTACGGTATCACATGGGGCCCCGCTCAAGAACCTCGAAATACCTTTTCATCAACAAGGGAAAAGATTCATTGTACATGAGAGTGAGAATACACCTATTAAATGTGAGGATTTGGAAATTACAGTAGGTAGGATATCGGGTGCAAGGGAAATTAAGTTTTCAGCACCCGAGGTCCAGGAGGTCCTTAGTATAGATGAAGGAGATGAGGTGTCTGAATGGAGTTGGATCGCAAGTACTTTGAATGGGGCAAAAACAACTAACACAAAACCCATAGAGCGGGAGTAGCCTTCTGGGGACAATTGTGTCATGGAAAATGGCAGGGCTAGGTAAAGAAAAATAGAAGCTTAAATCTTTAGAACATCTAGCCCCCAAGATAATTTTCCTACAGGAAACGTGGGCAAGGGAAGAGTTTCAACTAGAGAGCTACTATGTGTACTGTAGTGAAGCAAAAAAATCTATAAAGGGGCATGCAAGTGGGGGTTTAGCCATTTTTTTAAGCTGTGAGTTGGCATGGGACCCTGTGATACACATCCATCCATCACATTTTTGTATCTGCCCTAAGTTAAAAATGGAAAAAGATAATTTTGGATTTGCAACTTTTTTACTTTTGGTGAACGTATATATTCCTCCTGGGAAAGCGTTTACTCCATTGGTTGATTCCATTTGCTCTTTTGTGCAAAACTTATGTAGTAATGGAGAAAGAGTACGCATAATGATGGTAGGGGACTTTAATGCTAAAGTAAGTAACAGCTCCATCTCGTCTTTTTCCAATGTGGACTTGGATGTGGTCTGGTTTCCCGGCCAATTTAAAATCTGACAAACGTGGCCTTTCGCTCTTGCAAAATCTTAGGAATCTTGTCCTTGTATTATTAAATGGTAGATTCCCAGAGGATTCACCTGCAGCACTTACCTTTCATGGGATATTTGGCAACTCCCTTCTTGATTATATGGCAGTGTCTTTTCAACGAATGTCTGACAAAATATCGAGATTCACAATATCGACGTACAAAAATATCGGAGCAAAAATATAGAAATCAAAAATATCGGGTTCCTATACTTAACTAGATATATACACAAATATCGATTTTTTAATATCGATATACAAAAACATTGTTTACTTTTATATCGACTACATTAACATCGGAAAACAAAAATATTGCTATCTACAAAAAATAATGACATTAACTATAATATCGACATCAAAAATATCGTGCACTTCAATATCGGATTATCAGCTATATCGACTTTTTATATGCATCTGTTTGCATAATTAATTAACGTTTTATATGTTTTCACATCTAAATAAACACACAATACTTAAATTAATACTATAGACACACTATTAATTTGTCAAAAATATCCTATTGGTATAATTATATCACCTACACATATAAAAATATTCTATACTACTTTGTATAATTTTATAATTTGTTTTTGTTTTTCACTTCTATTACAAAGTAATCACAACTGAAATTCAAATATACTAACTAACCAATCACAAACCTAATTTTTTAAATGAACCAATAGCAAAGTAATTACTACTGACACTCCCCTATATAAACAATTAAAATCTAAGCACAAACTACTTGCCAAAAGTCACTGAAGGAGATTCATCTCTATCCGAATTGCTGCACAACAACTAGAAGAACCAGACTATCAACCTACTATCACATCTTCTAAGTAAGTAAATAAAATAGAAAGTGCATTATTTGCTAATACTACTTACTTACCTGCTAAATACCCAGTGCCCCTTTGCTATTCATACTACTTAACATGCTAAATAATTATATGAAACTATTTTTTTTAGATACGAGTACTGAATATTCTACTCAAAATAACTGTGAACAAACCCTAGGAATACAGATTCTAATAACTATGTAAGTAATTTCACATTGTTTCATTATGTGCACATAAATCTAAACACACAGAAATAATGACTTTTGCCCCACATATTTCTTTTTTTCTGTAGATTCTACTACTGAAAACTGCACTACTAATGAACTAAGGACATCAGTACTATTTCTCCAATACATTTTACTAAGTAAGTATTATGCAACTGAAATAAATGTGGAAAAACAATACAAACATTTAGAACTGTTCTAATTATGTTCTATTATATATTGTTTAGTTACAGAGCAAACACAACGAATAGATATACAGACATAATACAGAACTCCACATTCTGAATAATACAGATAATAATCACAAAGTAAGTATATTAAAGAACATAATTACCAGATAATCTATTGAAAAACATACCAACATGGTGATTATTCTAATACATATGTTCCTTTTTTATTTAAGATAACACTACAAACTACTCTCCAGAAGCTGAAGAAACAACTATACTGGCAAAGACCAACCTAAAAAAATATGTAAGTATCTTCACAATGTGAATCATGAAGATACACTTTTGTAGTAGAAATGAGCTCTAACATTGCAAATGTACCGAAACATTAATTAATAATATACTACTTTCATGTTTTTCATAACAGCTACAACAACATCACAAACAATTATCCCCAACTAAAGAAGCAAGCAGCTCCTAATTTTGCTGTAAATTCTAAAACACGTAAGTATAAACATTCCTACTTATCACTAACATAGATTATTTATCACATTTAATTTGACATTAACTATTATATATACATTTTATAGATATACAAAGTACAAAATGACCGAAGGAGCCGAATTTGTGACCAGCCAGAAAGGAAAACTATTACTATGCTACATGGGTTACACTTATACACAAGAAAAGCAATATGGCATGCAAGTTAATTGGAAATGTTGTAAATATTATTCTAACAAGTGCTATGGCAGAGCAACAACTAAAGAAGCTACAGTACTGTATACTAGGGAACACAATCATCCACCTAATGTTACTGAAATAGAAGTTAGAACAGCTTTGGAAAATATAAAAGAAGCTAGTATAGGTTCCCAAAAGCAAACAAATGTCATTTTAAAAGAAGCCATTCCTAAAATCCCAAAAACTGCCACAACTCAAATGCCAAATATCCTCTCCTTAAAAAGAACTATAGCACGAACTAAAAAAGCTACTACTTCTACAACACCATCTCCCAGAACATATCAGGATATAAATTTAACTGCTAACCAAATAATAACTTTAAATAAACAACCATTTATAGTTTACGACAAAGAAAATAATGACAAAAGGCTTATAATTTTTGGTACCAGTATGAATTTAGTTAAACTGCAGCAAAGCCAATATTGGATGATGGATGGAACATTTAACATCTGTCCCAAACCATTTTTCCAATTATACACAATACATGGCCTCTACCACAACTGCAACATACCTTTGCTATATGCACTATTACCAAACAAAAATAATTCCACATATATGGAATTAATAAATATAATTAAACAAAAAACTAATGATTTTTCTCCTGAAAGTATCATTCTTGATTTTGAGCAAGCAATGCTCTCAACTATCATAAAAATCCACCCCCATACCTGCATTCAAGGCTGCTATTATCATTTAAACCAGTGTTTATGGAGACACCTTCAAAAAACTACCCTAAGTGTCGAATATGCTACAAACTCATCTTTTGCTTTCCAAATTAAAAAAACTCATTGCACTTGCTTATGTACCTGAAACAGACGTAGCTGAACACTACAACATTCTTATAGACAGCCCCTTCTACAAACAAAATGAAGCTAAATTAAGTCCATTTCTCGACTACTTTGAAGACACCTGGGTAGGCCGACTCCACAGATCTGGCCACAGACGAAATCCCAAATTCCTCATACCCTGGTGGAACGTTTACAGAAGTACCCTTAACGGAGATTCAAAAACTAACAATGCAGTGGAAGGTTGGCACAATGCATTTGTACAATCAACTGGCAGAACCAAACCTACTCTAGAACATTTCATTAAATGCCTACAGAAAGAACAGAGCTACCAGGAATTTAGAATGGACCAATCTGTAACTGAACTTGTCCCTAAAACATCAAAGCAAAATAAACAAATGCACAAGTACCTGGAAGAACAAGTTAAACTTTACCCTAGTACAAAAGGCATAGAATACCTAAATATCATTGCCAAAACACTACTCTAATTAATTCCCAAAATCTTATAAAACACTAAAAGTATCACCTAAGTATGGAAAAATATGTAACGTGAGCTTCTAAAGTATTTAATGTATGCAATATATAGAGATATTATTATAATATATGCACACATTAAAACTAAATAACAAGTAAAAAACTATTCCATAATAAAAATAACATTACCCACCCACACAAAATAAGAAAGCAAGGACTTACCAATCATGTTGTCAATCCAATAACCTCCTTGTCCACCAAAGTAATCCAGGTAGTGCAAAATTAACCCAAAAACAAATGTAAAAATACAACTGTTCCAAAATTAAGACATCCACGTTGTCCAGAGCCATCGAATAAGCATAAAAAACCCGAAAAATTGGAAAAATAGAAAGAATCGCTCCAGCAAAACCGAAAAATGTAAAGAAGTGTTTGTAAAGCAGTGTTGAATTAAACAAACAAACACTTCCTTTAAAAAAAAACGGAACTTCCGATGTAGCGTACACCTATGACAAACACATAGAAAACAGACATTCCCACCCACATTAATTAGCTAGTAATTAGGTACAAACATATTAAAATAGATGATTTCACTTGTAGATATACCGTAAAAGACTAAAATTCACTCTATATATAATGAGTTAACTAACTAACACTACGTGTATATACCATAAGTAATTATCTGTTTTCGAAATCTAAAACATACCTCCCTCACATTCAACAACACAAAATATAAGGTCAGTAGTCTCAAAACATCATTAAAATACACATAAAACATATAAAAAAAACCTTACCTGAAGCGACGTGAAGTGTCTCCCAACCGCGATCAGCCCTTCTTCCAAATAACCCAAAACGACCTAACCCGGTTACAAAATAAAGCACCCAAATGCAATAAAATAGTCCCAAGTATAAAATATAATATATATACTTCACTAAATATGCAAAAATGAACATTAAGGGGCCCATTAGGATGTCGGGCGGATTGCCCCCGCCAGGGTGGCGGTAGCCACCGCCACCCTGGCGGGGGCAATCCGCCCGACATCCGCATTCTAATTCCCCCCCGCCATATTAGGATGGCGGGGGGGACCGCGGCGGACGAAAACACCGTCCGCCGCTTTTCCGCCCCGGTCGCATTGCGGCCGGGGCGGTAATGGAACCATATGGTGGCGGTGTCTATCAGACACCGCCATCTATATTAGGGTGCCTGTCTGCAGCTGCTTTTCCGCGGCGGCAATGCCGCCACGGAAAGGCAGGCGGGGATTGCTGCGGGGGCCCCCTGCAGGGCCCCCAGGTTCACACCACTGTCAGGGGGCACATGGGGGGTACCTATGGTACCCCCCCACATTTGCATATGCAAAACGGCAGGCACCGCGCGGTGCCTGCCGCTTTGCATATGCAAATGCAAAAAAGCATTTTTAGCATCGTGGCGGGCGGTGCAGAGTGCACCGCCCGCCACAATGCTAAAACTACAGGATGTGCCCGCCACTGTGGCGGGCACATCCTAATGCCCCCCACGGGACCCCCGCCCTTATGGCGGGCGGTCCCGTTTCCCACTATGGTGACGGGCGGACAAAGTGCGCCCGTCATCATAATGACCCCCTAAGTTTCTATTATTGTAAAGAAATATTTACTTTAATCCTACAATGATTTGATTAACAAATATGTAAATGAATGTAATAAATACATATTATGAAAAGAATAATATTTATATTAACAATGTCTAGAAATATAAGTACATTGTCAAAAATTATAATAATAGAAAAATGTGTTAAAAATATGTGACTTATATAATAAATATTTTATGTATTGAAATAAAGTGTAAAAAATACTTTTGTTATTTCTACATTTCTTTATGAAATTACAATATGTAAAAGAGATAATAAATAATATGAATTTTTGTACAAAAAGTATGAAAATAATAATGCTTCTAAATAGTTGCTTATCATTGTGTTTATAAAATATGTTTATAAAACCAAATGTAATAAAAAGATTTTTGTTATGAAATAACATTTTATTTGTGAAACATAAATAAAAATAATGTTTCTACAATCATGTTGAACTATTTGTATCATTATCTTACTATAATGTAACAATCTTATCAGAAATTTTGCACTGTATATTAAATGTGAGTATATGTTGGTCTCTAATAATTTAATTATTACTATACCAAATCCAGCGTACATTAAATTAAAACTGACCCTGATCCCAAAAAATACCCCTTTACCCAAAAACTGAAAACTGACCCTGAACCCTAAAAATACCCCTTTACCCAAAAACCTAAAACTGACCCTGAACCCTAAAAATACCCCTTTACCCAAAAACTGAAAACTGACCCTGAACCCTAAAAATACCCCTTTACCCAAAAACCCAAAACTGACCCTGAACCCTAAAAATACCCCTTAACCCAAAAACTGAAAACTGACCCTGAACCCAAAAAATACCCCTTTACCCAAAAACTGAAAACTGACCCTGAACTCTAAAAATACCCCTTTACCCAAAAACTAAAAACTGACCCTGAACCCAAAAAATACCCCTTTACCCAAAAACTGAAAACTGACCCTGAACCCTAAAAATACCCCTTTACCCAAAAACTGAAAACTGACCCTGAACCCAAGAAATACCCCTTTACCCAAAAACTGAAAACTGACCCTGAACCCTAAAAATACCCCTTTACCCAAAAACTGAAAATTGACCCTGAACCCAAGAAATACCCCTTTACCCAAAAACTGAAAACTGACCCTGAACCCAAGAAATACCCCTTTACCCAAAAACTGAAAACTGACCCTGAACCCTAAAAATACCCCTTTACCCAAAAACTGAAAACTGACCCTGAACCCAAAAAATACCCCTGTACCCAAAAACTGAAAACTGACCCTGAACCCCAAAAATACCCCTTTACCCAAAAACTGAAAACTGTCCCTGAACCCAAGAAATACCCCTTTACCCAAAAACTGAAAACTTACCCTGAACCCAAGAAATACCCCTTTACCCAAAAACTGAAAACTGACCCTGAACCCAAAAACTACACCTTTACCCAAGAACTGAAAACTGACCCTGAACTCTAACAATACTCCTTTACCCAAAAATAATTATTATTATGTAATTACAAATTAATTATTAATTAACAATAACAATAAAGTAAATATATTAGCACATTAGCTGTAAAGAAATACATTTAATTATTAATATTATTTTTTCCAAATTAATTTACAATAAGTAAAAAATATATATTAAACTAAATGAAGCTAATTAATATAATTAACTAATTTATATTAATTAATTACCAATTAATTATTATTTAAAAATATGTAAAAAATTATAATAATTAATTAACTAATTAATAATAATTAATTAACAATTATTTATTATGTAAAAATATATACAAAATTATATTAATTAATTAACTAGTTAATATTAATTAATTACCAATTAATTATTATTATTTAATTACCAATTATTTATTATTTAAAATTATGTCCAACATTATATTAATTAATTAACTAATTAATAATAATTAATTACCAATTATTAATTTTGTACAAGTATGTACGATATTATATTAATTAATTAACTAATTAATATTCATTAATTACCAATTAATTATTATATAAAATAATGTACAAAATTATATTAATTAATTAACTAATTAATATTAATTATTTACCAATTAATTATTAATAAATAAAATTACAAATATATATTCATTTATTAATTATTTTTAAATTACTTCCCACCCTTATCCCCTATAAACCCAATAACCCGCTCCTAAAACTATATATGTTTTTTAAAAATATTTTTATATTAAATATATTGTGATTTTTTAATATAGACCTTTTTATCAAATTTTTATTTACAATTATTATATTTTTTCCTATACTATTTATTTTTTCCATTACTACACGATATTTTGTATTGTCGATATTTTGTCATACGATATTATTTTTTTCGATATTTCTACTTACTTACCTATTACGATATTTTTGTATCCGATAAAATTTGCTTCCCAATATTTTTTACCTTCGATATTTTAACTTCGATATTTTGTCTTTCCGATATTTTATTTTCGATATTTTGTCTGTGTACCCTTTTCAACTGTTTGGGGCATGCTCACAGTTTAAAGTGCTTCCCACTAAACTGAGCGACCACAACATTTTTGTGGTAAATTTAGCATTAAATTTCGAGAAACCTGAACTCTGGAACCAGAAGAATGACAACGTAACTTATTCTCGAAATAATGGTCGCACATGCTGGTCACATAAGAACCTTCCGAACTTCCAGTGGGTATTTAAAAATATTGCGCATAGTTTAATCTGGCAGACCCCGATCGTGAGATATGAAAGAATAATGGCTGCTGTAAGAAATCTGGGAAAAAAGAAGCAAGTTGAAAAAGCTGCCCCTAAAGCATTATTCTCCAGTCAAACTATAAAGCTTAATAACAAGATAAATGGGCTGATTAGAGCCCAATTTAGATATCCTAGCCCATTAAGACAAAAAGAGATATACAGATTAAAACAGGTCCGGAAAAGAAAAGTAGCAGCTAACCGTAGGGCCTCCGAAGATAAAAAATGGGTTAACCTTCGGGAAGTTGCACTTACTGGTGATTCTAGAAAATACTGGGCCGTAATAGCCAAATTCTGTGACAGTAGAGAAAAATCTCAACCCATGTTAATCCCAGAAACAGAGTGGTCAATTTATATATCCTTATTTTATGCCCCTAATTTATTAGATGACGAGGGTGAGGGGTCCCTTAATACTATAGCACTAGTAAAAGCCCCATCAGAGAGGGAAATTGAAGGATACATTAAGGGGGCAAGATTCTCGGGCGCAATGGGTCCGGATGATGTCCCAGTAGCTATAATAAAAAAGGATTGTGGCGAGTGGGCAAAAGTATTACAACCTTTATTCGACCAGTGCTACAATTTCGGGGACATCCCTTATTCCTGGAAGGGAAGCATAATAGTTCCGCTATATAAGAAGGGCCCTAAAAACTCCCCGGCTAGTTTTAGGCAAATTTCCCTTCTAGATGCAACGGGAAAATTGTTTGCAAAAAGTATCCTGGTTCATTTACAAGAGTGGGTATTTGGAAATAATTTAATTCCCCTTGAACAATCTGGGAACAGTGGCACTCTAGATAACATCTCTGTTCTGCAAATCCTAATTGATAAATATTCCGTTGGTCGGAGGACCCCATTGTATACATCATTTATTGATTTCTCCACAGCGTTCGATAGGGTAGATCGGGGGACGCTGTGGAGGAAATTGATTACCATTGGGGATCCCAGGAAATCTGCTAAGAGTAATAATTGCTCTTCACTCCTCTACATGGACCCAAGTTTTGTTAGGGGGGACTCAAGGCCTTTCAAAGAAAATTTCTACTAATAACGGGTTAAAGCAGGGGTGCCTATTGGCCCCTTTACTCTTCTCAATCTACATAAATGACCTGCCAAGTCGGATAGGGGAGAGTAAAGGGGATGCTCCACAAGTGGGTAACCTAAAAATAAGTTGCTTGCTGTACGCCGATGACGCTATAATAATGGACTTAACCCCAATTGGGCTGCAGATACAACTGTCGGAATTGGTTAGGTACACTAAGGAATACTTTTTAAAAATAAATGTTTCAAAGAGTAAAGTGATGATTTTTAGTTATAAGGGCTGTACGGTTAGATCAAACTTAAAATGGTTTTTAGGAGATGAAATGATGGAAATAGTAACATTTTACCCTTATCTAGAAATTTTTCTCACAAATAGGTGTTCTGTTAAAAAACACATGGACCATTGCAAAAGTAAAGCTATTTCACAAGCCTCTGCAATTAATCGCTTGTACTTGCAATGTGGGAAAAGTCACTTTTCTCACACCATTGCCGTATGTAAAATAAAGATTCCCCCAACCTTGAATTACGGCAATGAAACGATAGATGAATGTGAATGGGCAAAGTACGAGAAAGTGGAAGGTAAAATCTGGCGACAATTATGCAATCTCATGTTGCGTCAATTGCGGCCCTTAGGCTCGAATTTGGCCTTCTTTCAACATATGCCTTAACAATGGCAGCTTGTTTAAGATGGGGTAACGCATTGATAAATTGTCAGGAGAACCTATTAAGGATGGCATTGCATAAGGAAATTTTTGTTAATATGCTATCAAAAAGTGTAATTTTTAGGAATTATTTAAAGGCTTTAAGCAGTTTTGGTTTAGATTTTGAAGGGGCAGCAGGTTTGGATGAAAGAACATTAAAACATATAAACATATAATTAAAAGTACTATATATGTGATTTCACGGGAAAGAGATTTGAAAATATGCCGTGTGCATGGAAGGTTGGACTGTATTGCGGAGAGCTCTATAGTTAAAAATCCTCAGCCGTACATTCTTTGGAACTTGAATCATGGAGTTCGAAGAGTGATTTTATTATTAAGAATGAACTTGCTGTCTTTGAGGATTCTAACAGGTGCCTGGGAGGGTATCCTCAAAAACGAAAGACACTGTGATTTATGCAATGGCGTCATACAAGACCTTAACCATGTTTTGATTGTATGCCCAGCACTTCTTTCAATACGCCGTAAATATTTAAGGCATTTTTTTTATAATATAAAATCTCAACAGCAAAACAGGTCCGTAATTTTCTTCTGCTCCCACCATCTGAACTGATTTGTTTTAAAAAGTTTCGCTTTTTTAAAGAATTTTGGAATGTATATTAAAATGTTAACTTTGTTATGCACTTTAAGCACTTTAATTAGTCATTAAATATGAAAATCAATGCTTAATTCTTCTGGTTACTAGCAATTCTGTAAAATAGTTAATTAACAAAGTGCATTTGCTGGGTAATTATTTGTGAGAAATGTCCTAGAATAGGGTATTGATGCACTAGCACTTTTGTATTACATTAGCACTTTATTTAGCACTTTATAAATATACTTGCTGCTATTTCGATTCCATGATCACCTCCCTAAAAAAGGTTTTAATTATTTATGTAAATTGTTATGTGTATATTTGATGGTAATGGTATTTTTATCTTAATCAAGTGCCATCCAAATGTAGATTATTTCATAAAAAAACCAGGGTGAGAGCCAAAAGTTTTACCCACCTGATAATGATCTACATTGGCCGTAAATATATTTGACTAGAATGTTGTAGCCCATCGTAGTGATGAACTTAATGAAGAAAAGAGAATTTGTCTACTTGAGAATTATGCAATTAAGGAAAATAGAATATGTAACTCTTTGTGGTTTAGAGACTGTCCTCTGTCGTCCTCCAGAGTGTAGAGTTTATTGAAGATAAGTGATTATGTATTCTTGGGTGTAACCTAGAAAAATGTATGTTGTATTTTTTTCTGTTTTTTACTATTGTGATTTGAATGAAATGTTGTTTTATCCGTATTTTATGTGGAATTCCTCGGAATTCCAAATCATAATAAAATAATTGAATTGTGATTGGAGTGAGGAGTTGATCTATAGGCACGAAGGGCTTGACACATGGCTTGGTTGAGACCAATTCCCTCTATCAATGCTTGCTGAATTACCTTCTCGAGGATTCCCATGAATAGTTCATACTCTTCTGATGCTTAACATTGAGTCAAACAAGAAACTCCTTGCTTTGTTTGCTATTGAAAGCTTGGCCACTGTCAGATTTGAGAATAGTGGGGATGCCCCACACTGCAAAGATGTCATCAAGTCATCCAATTTCTTTGTCATGGGTTGCCTATGACAAGTCTTCCACTAAAGGAAAACTTGAATATTTATCAATGACTACCATGAGATGATGTTAATTTTCTAGTGGCCCAAAGAAGTCAATTGCAACTCGCTCCCAGGCATGTGCAGGAAGATCAGACAGTGTCAATGGATGTTGCATCACATTGAGGGATAAACAGTTACAAAGGTGAGACATTTTCAGATCTTTTGCAACCTGTTTATGTAGATGGGGGAACCACACTCAGTTTCTTAGGGCTCTTTGGATGGCTCCAATTCCAAAATGTCCTTCATGGACCAGTTAAAGGATTTGCTGCCTCAAACTCACAGATATTACTATTCTCGAACCTCTCAACATGATACCTTCTCTGGTGAGGGATGGCTCATCACCTTCATTTTTCAATGTTTGAAATGTAACCTTATCAGCAAGTGTTGAATACTTGTCTTTCAAGATTGTATTGTAATGATGTCTTTGAGGATGAACATATCCTTATCTGCGTTTGTTGCTGCAATAATTTGTTCAATGGATAGAGCTACTGGCGTGCTGGACCTCACAATGAAGTTGAGATGCTGAACTGTGTCGATGTACTGCCACTTGTGAAAAGTAGTCTCCAGGGTTTGATCCTCCTCAGGCTTGTATACAATCACATAGTCATACTCTTGCAGTAGAAACCCCACCTCTCAATACTAGACAGAATTTTAACTTTCAGGTTTCCATAGATAGTGATGTGATGATAGTGACATTTTTCCCATATAAAAACACATGAAAATGTTCGCAGGCCTACACTACAGCAAGACTCTCCTTCTCTGGCTGAGAGTCGCCTCATTTTGTTTCAGATAGGCTCCTACTGCCACAGTCTACAATGTGCCTTGGAGTATTCGGATGGCCATTGTGTTGAGAAAGGATTGTAAACAGCCCCACTCGCTTGCATCTACTGTGATCTCAGTTTGTAACTTGGGGTCAAAATAGATCTTTTCAATTGCATTCTAAATTGCATGTTTTATGTCTTTGAAACTTTGGTCAAATTCAGGCGACCACTGGGAGGGCAGACTTAGCTTTGTTAAGTCTCTCAATGAGGCACTCACTGTAGCAAAGTCACAAATGTATCTTGAGCAATAACTAGCCATGCCTAAGAAGGATCGCTGCATGGTTACATCTTGTGTGGGTCAAGTAGGACACAATGCTTGCATTTCACCCGGATCAGGAGGAATTCCCCCATGTGAGAATATGTGCCTAAAGAATTTGAGTTTGGATTTGTGAAACTTTGCCGAGTTCAAAATGAGACCTGCATAAACAAGCAATTGGCACACTCATGTGAAGGCCTTGTCATGTTCTTCTTGTGTCATCCCAAATACCAGTATGTCGTCATTGTATTTGAAATCATGTGTGACAGGTTGAATAACTTGCTGGATGACATCCTGAAATATCTCCACATCCGAAGATACTCCAAAACTCAGTCTTTTGTATCTGAACAAACCAAAATGAGTCGAAAAAAGTAGTAATGTATGTGCAGTTTTCTTCCAGCTCGAGTTCATGGTATCCTTTGTCCAGGTCAAGACGGGAGACGACTTTGCTCTTTTAAGCTGCATGATCTTTGTCAGTAGGGCTGGCGCTGGATGTTGGGGCAGCTTCCAATTGCACAGGGGAAGTCCTACCGGAAAAACCTGATGAAGAGATCTTGCTGGCTGTGATTTATCAAAGCATAATGGATCATAGAGCTGAGACTCAAATGGACAGACAGAAGACACAGGGTTCCTGTCGGAAACTCCAGAACACGGTTAGGAGGATTACAAATTCCAGTTCAGAATTAGCGGAAAGGATCAACGAAGCAGAGGCTTGTCTATCCACCCTGGAGGACAAACTAGCAGCTCAGAGATCCATAACTGAGGCCATGCGTGCACATAAGGAGGACACCCAATGGAAACTTGCCGACCTAGAGAATCGCCTATTGCAAAACAACTTGAGAATTTTGGGCATACCAGAGGGAATAGAGGGGCAGGATATACGTAAATTTGTGGTAGATCTTTTTAACAAGGCCTTTTTGGAGTTATCACTGTGGAACTGGGACCAAGAAATACAGAGGGCACACCGATTCCCTTTTAAACAACAACCTGTGAGAGCCAGGCAACCTGCTCCTAAGCCCAGGGTTATTTTGATTTGCCTAAATAACTTCATGGCTCATTAGGCAGTATATGAATTGGCGTGACCTAATACGAAGTGGGCAGGGAAGAGGGCCCAGTTTTTTGTTCGACTCGATTTTTGTCACCAAATGGTGGAAAAAAGCTGGCAACTCCACCAATTAATTACACCATTTCATGGCAAGGGAGTGCAGGCATTTCTACTGAACTGACCAACGCTTAAAATAATGTAAAAGGAGCAAACACGCTTTTTCCATTGGAGGTGCAAGCTAAGGAGTATCTACAATCATTATAGGGGTGGCCTCTGACATGGGACATTGTACTCCCTATTTGCTAAATTCCTACTCAGTGGTTTGACATTTAATTTCTTTGTCTCTCAATTTAGGAATAACATATAAGTGAGATCTAGTGGGTGGATTTAGTGGTTGGGTAGGTTAGATTAGGTGAGGGGGGCATACCAGGCAGCATGGGAGCTTCCCATCTCATGGGACCTTTGGTCCTATTGCCTCATTTGTCAGAAGGGAAGGGGGCGGAGGCTGAGTTGGGAGAGGGGTGTAGGGTGGTAGGTTGGGGGGCATGGTGATGGGATGGGGTCAGAGGGTGTGGTGATGGGGGTGGAGTGCTTTTGTTGAAAATAGATCAATCCATTACATGAGGAAGTTGGTTGGTTATATGTTTGTTATGATTGGTAGAAGAGACATCTGTTGGTTTAATGTTTAAGTGAAATATAGGAAGTAGGGCGACACCTTTAGGGATACATATCTGCTTGTTCGATGTATGTGGGCTGAATAACATTGGCAAAAGGCAGTGGGTAGCAGCGGATTTGCGGTTAATGAAACCAGACATTGTTTGTTTACAGGAAACACACATCCTGTGGGGTAAACTGAGGGTTTTAAATGAGCTTGGCTATGCATTGACTATAGGCTACAAGAAATAGGGGCGTATCTCTTTTGGTGAAGCGGGGGATTCAGGCCACGGGAGGATATTGGCTGATGATCATGGCAGATGGGTCATCACGGAATGTGTATTAGGGGCCGCCCAAGTTTGTTTTGTGCTCAGTCTATTGGTTGAACTTTGATGAAACATTAGTATTGGAAGGGGTGAATGTAGAAGTGGCTTTGTGGCCTACGCCCCTGATTCTATGTGGTGATTTTAACTTTCACTTGGGCTGTCAGGAATCGGAGTTAGATAACAACAATTACGGTGGTAGAAAACTCAAGGTTTTTAGGGCATTGCAGCAGCTATTGGTTGATCATGGATTGGTTGATCTGTGGAATACTCTGAAGCATCCATATCCAAGATTTACATTTTATTCACACCCACACAATAAACTGGTCCAGTTGGATTATATCTATATGTCAAGGCGTTTATATCTGGGGCTAAAATTCAGGTATGGCCAAGGATCATGGCAGACCATGGTCTGCTGCTGTTGGATATTCCCGGCCTTAGCAGAATTGCTCCGGCAAGATCCTTCTTCTTTGATAGGAACCTCTTGCTGGGTACTCTGTTTCTTAACCACATTAAAACTTGGTTAGTGCAGTTTCTTGATATTAACCAGGACTCAACTTGTAGCAGTCAAAGTGGGGAGGCTCTTTTACAAAATCTATATACTGTAGTGCTAGGTCATGAAGAACAGATTATGTTGGACACCCCCTATACTGTGGAAGAGCTGGATGAGGCAATACATTCACTAGCCAGTGAAAAGGTGGAGGGTCCAGGTAAACTTAAGCTAGAAGTCTTTAAAATATTTTTTCAGGAGCTAAAGTTCGGTATGTTGGCAACTTTTCAAGACACACAATGTGGAAACACTCCACCTTCTTGGGATGAGGCAAACATTGTTGTTTAAAACAAATATATAAGCCTCTGGCTTTGCCGAGTTCCTATAGACCAATCTTCTTATTTAATTGCGACTGGAAAATCTATGCTAAAATTTTGGCATCACGACTGGTACGGGTGATTACCTCAGTGGTCTCCATCCACCAACATTGTTTTATATCTGGCAGGAGCACAGTCAATCATATAAACACGGTAGTGACCCTGTTGGAGCTGGCAAGGGTACAACATACTACCTTGGGTCTGGTGCTACTAGATGCAGCCAAAAATAAATTTGTCTGTGTGGGGAACATCCTTTACAACGCAACTTTTACAATGCACTACCATTACGACGCAACTTTTACAATGCAAGTTATTACAACGCATTGCCCTGGGGGGCGCTTTAGGATAGGGAATAGTTTAATTTACTATCCAACACCTTCCCTACTATCCACGGGGACTGGAGTTGGAATAGTAAATTAAACTATTCACTATCCAGCGCCCCCAACGCAAGTCATTGTAACGACTTGCATTGTAAAACCTGCGTTGTAAAGCCATGCGTGGTAAAAGCATGCGTTGAAACGTCATACATCCGTCTGTGTCTACTGGGGGTTTCTATGGGCAGTATTGCGACAGTTGGGGTTTGGGTCGGGGTTTATTAAGGCCATTCAAGTTATATATAAGACCACGATTGCCAGAATATGCATAATGGGTTTGGAGTCTAAATCAGTTTGTGTAACTAGAGGGACAAGGCAGGCCTGCCCGTGCTCCCCGCTTTTGTTTGCTTTGTATATTATTAATCCCTTTTTAACAATGTTGGAAGGTAGTAACATGCTCATCATCTCTATCATGTGGGGGGCTGCAGTTCTGGGTGTTGGCTTTTGCAGACGACATTGCGTTTGTGACCTCAGATACAGCTACGGCTATCCCTGAGATAGAATGACTGGCCAATGCATTTGGGGCGGTATCACGGTATAAACGCAACTCAACTAAAACACAGATAATCTGCACCAAGGCAGCCTGTCCAGGTGATCCGAGGCTAATTGATGAAGGTTTTAAAATCAGGGTGTGTCTGCAGGATTTAGTTGAGGTCAATTGGGGGTCCATTCTTGCTGGAATTAAGCAAGAATTAGAACGCATGGAATGTCTACATCTTTCACTGGTTGGTAGGTGTAATGTCCTCAAAGTGAAGGTTCTACCAAAAGTTTTGTATTACTTTAGAGCAGAACCAGTTGAATTAACTTGGGCACAGCTGCAAAGTCTACCATCAATTTGTGGTAGATTTATTTGGGGTCTGGGTAAGTCTCACTAAAATACATGACATTATCTCATAAGCATGGGGGGTGGGCAGTCTCTAACTTCACATTTTATTATTGTGCTTGTATTCGACAGAACATGCACATTTTGTTAACATGGAAGGAGGTGGGAAATGATGCTGAAGCACCTTCTATATATCAGATGCTGCTTGGCTCACAAGCTTAGAACTATTTATTTAAGATTTTGGAGCAAAGCTACTATAAATAAAAAACAGTTTTAAGGCTGTGTTAAAGGCTTTTAAGGTCTGGAAGGTGGTGCGGAGAAGCCTTCAGATAAAGGGGATATGTTTTTACACACCTACGGCTGATTCAACACTACTACCCACTGCCTTTTGGGATTTAATAACTGATAGATGGTGGTCTAAGGGAATAAGACAAATAGGTGATTTTTAAAACGATGAAGGCCTCTCCTCTTTTTTATTCATGGCTGAAATTTTTTCACTACCTAAAACCAAGGGGTATATTTACAAGGGCTTTATCTCTGCTTTTTTGGCTTACAAAGCCAAAAAAGCGGAGAAAAAACGAGCGCCCTATTTACAAGAGGGTGCTAACATGCATAATCGCATGTTAGCACCCTTTTTCCCAACGCCTCCCTTTGCATCACTAATGAGATGCAAAGTTTTTATCGCCCTGGAATAACACGTTGTTTATTACGCGCTACCAGGGAGATAAATACCAAAGATAGCCTGCGATAATATAATTATCGCTAAGCACGGCCAGCGATGATTATCACTGGCCGTTGTTAATATGCCCCCAAATTTTTTAAATATCTGCAGATCTGGGATTTTTTATATATAAGCTAGAAGCAGAAAAGCTAAAGCCTAATCTCTTAGTTGAGGCCATGTAACGTATAGATAAGATTGGTGTATTATATAATTGTTTGTTGGATACACAGCAGGACGACTTGGTGGCTCAAAATCTTAAATGGAGCAATCGTTTGGGGCAGCAAGGGTTTTTATGGAGCAAGCTATTGATGTGGCTGAAACAAATCTTGGTATTAGCCAAGCTAAAAGCACAACATTATAAGACGATATTTAATCTATATCACACCCCTGCAAAAATGTTATATTTGGGTGGGATTAACAATGGGAAATGCTTTCGCTGTGGGGAGGAGCAGGCTGACATTGTACATATCTTTCATTCTTGCACTTATCTAGCACAACTGGAGAGACATGTTAAACGGTTTTTGACCGAGATTACTGGGGTTGGCATCAATATTTCACCAAAAATAATGTTACTAGGTGTAGGGTACAGGCGTTTGTAGGGGCAAGGGGTGCATAAGTTTCGTTATTTAATATTCATAGGCACAGCGGACGGCTAGGGTATGTACTGCTCAGTTTGGTTACAGAAGGAAGCTTCTACTTTTGAGATGTGGAAAACCAGAGTATATGCTGTTACAATCTTAAATATAGCCTATATTACCTTAGGGGGACATGAAGACGCAAACTGGGTGTACTGATTTGAGGGTCCATGATTGAGCATATAAAATAGCTAAATGAATTTGTATGGCATCCCTTTTTTATACTATATTTTACCTTGTTAGTAAGTGTTGGCTTATATTTTCTTAAAAGTGTGTTTGTATTGTTTATAATGATACATGTTATGGATTGAAATAAAAAATATATATATATAATTAGCAGAGCTAACTATAACTTGCACCCTCACCATGCATTGTTTATGGTCTCTCATATTACATCACTCATGACATGTTCTATGACATCATTTATTACATCACTGATGACATCTAAAATGACAGATTCCAACACTGCACTTAAAAATTCAAAAAGGAGCCTATTTTCCCCATTAACTCTAATTAAATCTATATTTCAAATAACATGACCATGATTTGCTAAATTCATTCATTATATAGTAATGTCATTCAGTATTAGTAAATGCCCAGTGGCCCATCCATTTCTAAATATTTTCCTAGCAGAATTATACCAAGCCTCCCTTCAGTTGGTACAGTAGCCGTTTACTCCCAAAAATATTTTTTAAATTAAAGTTAGAGAAGAAAAGAAATTTCCTTTATGAAAACTGATCCCTAACCAAAAGAGTGCACATTAAAACAAAAGTACAAATAAATTAATTCATATGAAATACATGTCATTATTACCTTTTGCTTAATAATATATATTATACCAGTCAAATTGTGATACAATACCATACAAAGCTTTTACAGAACCGCATAATAATTTTCTGTCAAGACATCTTTAAAGAAAAAGAGGAAAATAACAGAAAACGAGAGGGAGAAAGAAGGAAAAAAAAAATAATACTGATCCAGAAATAATGAAACAAATCTTAAAAAGACTATCCAATATGCACAAATAATTCCTCATCCACATTCAAACCTCCTGTGGTTTTGCTGTTGCGAATAATAATATATCCAGACCCCAAAATCCTCAATTTCCTTTCTCTGTCCCTGCCTCTTTAAGTAACAGCAATCCTGTCAATCTCGAAAAAACAAAGTATGTTGGAGTTTGGAATATGCTCCAATTACCAATGTCTGGCTGGAGGATAGTTCTGATCACAGATTTTAGTAGCTCTGAGATGTTCAAGTATTTCTTTTTCACTGGAAAAATGGGACTAGAACATATTGTCGACCACATGGACACATCAAAACATATACACAATAAGCACTGCTACAGGTTATGAATGTTCCTATATTGGTAATCTTAGTAGTGGGTAATCTATAGGTCTTTCTGTTTGTAATTCCTTTACATGTTTTGCATCTTCTGCACTTGTAAAACTCTTGTTGTTCCTTTAGGCACCCCTTCTTGTTATTCTGTTTTCCAAAATAACTATGAACCAAAATGTCTTTGCCTGACTTAGATTTTCAGTAGGTTACAAGAGGATGTAGTGTAACGATGTTTCCTGTCACCAGGTCCGAGTTCACCGAGTGCCAATGTTTTGGTCAGCATTCTTTTGATTGTTGCTGACTCTATTGTATGTGGTACTTAGGCTTACCCGATTAGAATATGTTGCTCTGCTTTGCTTTATTAAGAGGCTATTGCTTGATAATGTATCTGCTTTTTCTTAAGTACCTTAGTAGAGTAGCCTCTAGCTTTAAACCTCCCAAACATTCTCTTCTCTTCACTCTCCAAGGCCTGATGGGAGTTAAAATTGCACTTTGCCCTTAAGATTTAACAAGATGGTATACACCATTTAAAGTTCTTGGGGTGATGGCTAAGGGCATGCAGGACACTGTTCCCGTCTGTACTCATGATACAGGCTAGTGTGTATAGTATTGTCTTTGATCTGTATATGAGCATCTAAAAAATCCATCTCTGTCCAGCTCTGTCCAGTGAAATATAGGTGTAAACTTGAGATGTGTGTCATAAAATTCCTGTAATTTATAAGGTCAATCGCAGATGACAAAAAGGTTGCCTATATGTCATGCCCAAAAGACTTTGTGCCTCGTCCAATCATCATTTTTCTCTGTACACACATGTTGTTACTAACACCAGCTCATAAAAATCCCTGCATAACCGGGTACAAAGAAAATTCCAAGTGCTGAACCAAAGAGTTGTCTGTTACACTGGTCAGTGAAAGTGAAAAAAATTAGTTTCTAAGCAAAAGCGCAGTATCTCCAATAACATCATCGATTGGTCATTCATGCAAATTGACTTGTCTCAGAAAAAGTGTCGTCTCGCCTGAATACCTAGCTCATCCCCAATGCAAGTATAACGCAATATCACATCTATAATCACTAGGATGTAACTGGATTTCCATGAAATCGCCCCCACTTTCACAATAAAATCAGTACTATCCCTATAATAGGAGAGTACATTCAAAACATGTGGTAAACGAAAATAATCCAAGTACATGAATGTATTCTCTAAAGGTTTGCCATTTGCCGAAATGATTGGCCTTCCTAGTGAGTTTTCCATATCTCTATGTATTTTATGCAACATGTAAATGGTTTGTTAATATACAGAAATTGGTACTCATTCATACTTAGAAGGCCCGTCTCTTTCCAGTTGTGCAGTAAGGCATGGATAACAAAAACATTCTGCCTATATGTTCAGCACGTACTTTTTTCATAACTATCTAAATACATTTAGCTGTATTTTCACTTCCTGCAAATTCTTGATTATTTCCCAGAGCACGACATTCCCACCTTTATCAGAGGACTTGATAACAATTGTGGAGTCCCTGCTTCCATTATCTCGTGCCTGTTTTGTTTCTTGGTCAAATTCTAGGCGTAGTTATTTCTGCTACTTTGCCATATGTATACAAACTGTTGAACAACAGCCTCATTATAAGTGTCAATGTTATGATGTGGTGTGACAGTATTAGGTCTTGACTTAGGTGTAAAATGATTTGTAATGATTATATCTGTTTCATGGCCCAGCATGCATAAGAGGTCACTCTCTGAAGCCCATTGTTCAGTTTCACCCTCTAGCTCCATCAAAGCAGCCAATACTTTAAAATCACAATTACATAAATCATCAAATGTATGATCCAAGATGGGGACAATTCGATAAATACTAAGAATGCTTTGTTTCTTTTCTTGTTGAACAAACACCTTCATCAATTTAAATTTTCGAATAAGCAGAAACAAATCCATATGAGTCTGACAATAATTCAAATTAGCAGTAGGACAAAAAGAGATTCTCACTTCTAAAAGGGACTTTTCATCAGTAAGTTCAAAACTTGTTCCTTTTGGGGTGCCGTGTTACCTTCTCATGTGGCAATACTTCCTTTACTGCATCCCCCACCTCTTGGGGTTTTATTCCTCTGTCTTTGTTTCCTACTTTTGGTGGCTTTTTTCGGGGTCCCTTGCTGTCCTGTAAAAAGCCATAATCATCCAAGGAGGGGAACGACATTGTTTCTTTGTGAGAGGGTCCCACTTGTTCCTCCAAGATAGCACGTATCTAATCAATATTCTGAATTATAAATTCCTGTTGTCATGCTGTTTATATTCCCTCCTTGCTTCATCATATCTCCTTCCTAATGTCAAAACTCAACCACTGACATAATCCTGTTTATTGTGCAAAATTCCTGCCTTTTATGGCTAAATTCCTCCTCATATTTAGCTAGTCCCTTTTCCTTTTCTCCAAGAAATGCTTGAATTTCATCTCGAGGCTGATGTTCTGTTAGAAATGGGAGTCTCTAGTCTGCAGTGGTATGTTCCTTGTACAAGTAGGGACCCCACCTTCTATTCAGGGTAAGGAAATTACACATCTAAAATAACCCCTGCTCATCCCTTTGGTAGCTTGGCACAAGCAATCAGGCTTTTCTCAGAGGCAATGGGTAAAGCATTTGCACATAACACACAGTAATACAGTAAAAACACTATGAAAGGACGCCACACAATTTTTAGGAAAATAGCCAATATTATTCTGTGTAAAACAAGACTAAAACGATAAAAATACTGCGTACAGTACTCTCAATACAAATATTGCAAGAATAAAATCAAAATACAGTTCCTTGAAGTCGATAGCGCCATCCGTGGTTATCCCGGTGTCGTGAACAAACAAATTCAACAATTCAGGCCAACCACTGTGTCGCCGGTCAGTTAAGGTGTTCGGAAGGCCTTGGAAAAACAGGGTTTTGTGGACCTTGCGATGAGATCCAAAGATGCAGAGTTGGCTTTGGAGGTGGATGCAGGTGTCGTCAGGACCTCATCATTTTTTTCTGTCCACACATGTTGTTCCTTGCACCAGCCCATAAAAATCCTTGCATAACTGGGTACAAATCAAATGCCACCACTGCACACACGTGTTGCAGATGGAACTTTGTGAGTTGAAGTCAGGAGCACGGGTGTTGGCAGGCATTGGGGCTGCGGTTCGAGGTGCAGTGGTGCGGAGTGCAAGTGCGGTGCCTTCAAGTCGCGGTGCAGGCAGCGGCTCACTGACGGCGTCGGTGAGACTAGGGCTGGGGTGCAAAGTGGAGCGATGCCAGTCACAGTGCTGGCAGGTCAAAGTGCAAGCAGCAGCATCATCGTTGCTGATGCACTGATGTCGGCAGACGATCTGATGTTGATGGCACTGGCATCGGTAGGCCAAGGCTGCGGTGTGGGAAGGGTGATACATGGAGTAACCTACAAGCGGTGCCCTCAGGTCATGGGTCAGGCAGCAGCGTTGATGTCAGTGTGGAGGGATGTCGTCGGGGATACTAGGACGACGATGTGAAGCGGGGCGGTGCGAAGTGCGGTGACCTCAGGTCACGGTGCAAGCAGCAGCTTAGTGGCAGAATCAGTCATCGTCATCTGTGAGACCAGGGTTGCGTTGTGAAGTGGGGTGATGCTCACTGAGGTGCCATCATTGATGATCTCTACAATGTTATCTTCGTGCACACCTGACTTTTGGTTGGTTGATTCAATTCTTAGTGGCGCTATCCTTGTCGCACTGTGTCATAGACTGATTTGCAATGTGGTCTACCAACCACTAAGGACCAGCTCCTTTCATATGAAACGAAAAGAGTTTCTTCACTCACTCATTCATATTAGTTGATGTTTTTTCATACCATATAGTCATGAAACTGTATCCAAAATATTCATTGTTTACATATCTTCTTTTAATGGTTCATATCTTTTTGTGATAGTTCATGAGTATTACCAAAAATTCATTACATTCATGAAAATTCAGCAGTTTGTATTATGCCCAATGCATTTCGGGTTAAGGAAGACTAACCCTTCATCAGGGGCCTGTCAAGAAAATAACAAGAAAACAAACAGGAACTTAACATTTAGCACAGTACGAGTATATATAAGCATTTAACATGATAGCAAGAGAAACAAAGGGTCATGCTGCAAGACGATAATGTGTTGCTTTTGGGGCTGTTAGTGGAGACTGGGAAGAACTAATGAGATGTTTAATGTAAAGATACCGGTCCAGCCAGTGGAGGCGAAAGTGACGTACAATTTTAATCATTGATGATGTCAGGTTACTATTTCTTCTGTTGCAGCATAAAACACACAGTTGCCAGTGTTGGTAGCAGATGAACTTGAAGTCTTTGCTGTTCTTGAGACTACTGTAACAGGTGGCAAGCTTTAAATCAAGCCCTCGGAGAAACTCAGGAAAATAAGTTACAGACATTCCAGTACTTTCACTGCCCAAGACAGAAGCAGCCACTGCAGGCCAACACAACAAAGTGGTAGTTCCTCCTCACAGCATCTTCAGCTCTTCTCCTTGGAAGGTTTCTTAGTTCAATTGAGATCTAAAGTTCTGGGGTTAAGGCCCCAATATTTATACTACTTTTCCCTTTGACGCTTTAGGCAGAAGGTCTCTGAGTTCAGTGAAATCTAACCCCGGGCGGGTAACTCCGCTCCACCAGCAGAGTTTGCAGATTTTTGCTGACTCCGCACTCCGTTGCGAACACGGAGTTGAGGCAAAATTCCCCTCCATGGAGGAGCGGAGTTAGCCAGCCCCCCACCCCCCTAAATTAATTAAAAATTTTTTTTAAAAGGCACTTACCTGCGTGGCTGCCTCCTCCTCTGCCTGGCCACTCTCTTTCTTGCTCCTTGCTGTCCTTCTTCTATCAAAAAACCCTACGTTGTACGTCTTGCACATGCACATGTGCACGAGCAAGACGTACAATGTAGGAGTTTTTTCATAAAAGAAGGACGGTTAGAAGCAGGAAGGAGAGTCGCCAGGCAGAGGAGGAGGCAGCCATGCAGGTAAGTACCTTCTTTTTGAATTTTTCATTCATTTTGCGAGGGGGGAGGGAGCGTAGCGTAGTTCCACAGAGTTGTTTTCAAACTCTGTGGATCTACACGTAGAGGCACTACGCCATCTCCGACCACCCCTGGTGAAAACCATTCCCTTCCAATCTAGTCCAGCTTCACTATAGGAGATGGGGACAGCATTGTGCAGAGCAGACACAGCCTATTCAGGTACCAGTGAAAACTCTCCCCACCACTTTCAATGCAGAAAGGTCTATTTTGCCTGGCTATGAGTCACCAAGGAAAGGCAGGACGCACCTCAACCTCACTTGTGACTGTCTATTGCTGGGTTCCCTAACCTTTTCTGTACTGAGAGCTACTTATGTTCAATGATTATGCATTGAGAGCTACTAACATTATTAGTGTTGTATAATTTAATTTCTTTTCTATGTATAATAAGTCAACCAAGCAAAAGCTTTCAAATTTAATAAGTTGGGCTGCACACAGGTGAGCTACTCAGAGGTAGCTGGAGAGCTACAGTAGCTAAAAAGCTACTTGATGGAGACCCCCGGTCTCGTGTGAATGCACATCCCCAGCTCCTGTCACTCCAAAACCAGATGGTGAATACACAGACAGGCAGAGGCACACATGATGGTTAAGTAAGAAAATGCCCACCTTATTAAATGTTTCTATCTTGTCCTAACGGAAAGTTACACTTGTAAGATATTATAAGGCAGCAGCCATGTTAACCTATGGGACAGGCAGCCTTTTCAATAGTGAAAAACAAAATGTGCACTATTTAACTATCAGGACATGTAAAACACACTACTGCATGTCCTACCTTTCACATACACTGCACCCTGCCCACAGGGCTACCTAGGGCCCCCCTTAGGGCCTGGCAAGAGTGTGCACGTGCCAGGTTGATAGGGCAGTGAAAACTGTGTACAGACACTGCACAGGCAGGTCTAAGATACCTTTGAAAGGATATTTGTGTGGGTTGCACAACTAACCCTGGGCGGTGAACTCTGCTCCACTCGCGGAGTTTGCAAAGATTTACGCACTCCGCGTTAACCGGTGCTCCCGGACGTCCCCAAAAAGTTTTTTGCCTCGCTCATGTTCACCAACGTCAAGTTAGTGAGCGCGAGCGAGAAAATCCACCTCTCAGCGAGATTTTTTCTCGTTCATGATCGCCAGCAGCAAGTTGGCGAGCGCGTGCGTGGAAAATAAACCTCCCGGAGAAATTTCTCAATGCGGGGGGGTCAGGTTTCTCATTGCGAGGGGTCGCGTATGCTCGCGACTGCTCCCGTTGATAAACAGCCAGTTCGCGTTGAGAAAGCTGCCGCTCGAGTAAAAATCTACTTGAGAGGCAGAAAAGGTAAGCTTGCGCTGAGCATGGTGCTGTTCGCATTGATTGCACAGTGCGGACAAGCATCCCGCACTGTGCAATCACCGCGAACTGCATTTTTCTAATGCACTCCGCTGCTTGTGGAGCTCCACGTAGTGAAAAAGAGTTTTTTTTACACTTCGCGTAGTGCAACTCTGTGAACTCCGCGCAGGGTTAGGCACAACCAGTGGTGTAGGCCCACTAATAGCATTTGATTTAGAGGTTCTGGGCACACATGTGCACACTACTAGGGACTTAGTAGTACATCAAATAAGCCAATCATAGAAACACCAATCCATACCCAATTTACTTGGAGAGCATATGCACTTTAGCACTGATTAGCAGTGGTAAAGTGCGTAGAGGCCTAAAACAAATGAAAAATGGGTAAAAACATGGGGGTAAAAAGTCCAGGGATAAACCTGTTTGTACAAAATAATTTGAATCTTTTTAATGTCGTCGCAAAACAGATCCAACTCCAACTGGGCATAATTTGATATCAGACTCATTGTGTTTCTGCAGGTTGAAGCCATTCTACAAACAGTTTGGGATTTGGTTTTTGGTATGTCGGAGTGATCAGGATATGTAATCCATGTGGGACTCTGCCCACTGCCTTGTAATTGTTTAAAGAAGTAACCTCCCACCATCGATCTGTTAACCTTTTTGCACAACTTTTCATATTGTTACAGATATTCCTTAAAAGTTATTGTCTGCCTTCTGTAGAAGCATTTGTATTAACTGTCATAAAATTTGCGATCTCTTTAAATAGATGGTGTTCCGCCTCTGTTCTCTTATGCAATACTTTACTCATCTTGTTTTTTCAAGATGTTTCCCAATGATACATGAAAAATCAAAGGAAGCACATCATGTGCTGTGAAGCTGATCTCATATCAGTGCAGAACCCCTTGCTGTCTTCCTATTTCTCCTGTGGTCTAAAATTTGTCAGGAATCAAGTATGCCGAATCCTGTGCACCCTTCCGATGCTTGAAAGCCAACGCTCAACCGGCCACTCACCAGACGAGCCCCGCCTGTCCTGGAAGGCAATTCCCAATTTCCAGTGACGGCGGGAACCATATTTTTTTTTTTGTTTAAGAAATTTTTATTGATAAATGTAAAGAGAAAATTATACATATGTCATAAATAATGATACAAATGACAACAAAAAATAGGATCTAAAACATATGTATAAGAAAAAGGGAATTATATAAAAGGAGATAGAAGAGAGAGAAATGACAGAAGGGGAAAGAAAAAAAAAGAAAAGGACAGAGGAAAGGAGAAAAGAAAGAAGAAAAGAAAAGAGGGAAAAGCCATATGGATAAAAAACATAAGTGGGATTTAAGGTGGATCAATCAGATAGGAGAGTTGGAAGAAAGATAAGAAGTAAAGGGAAGCCAAAGAAGATCAGATTTAAATTTTAGGGGAGTAGAAGAGGAGGAAGCAATAGCGATTCTGTGTTCGTCACAAATGAAATTCCACCATGTATGTACAGAAAGTTTGGAGTTATCCTTCCAACACGATAAAATAACTTTAAATGCAAGAGCAATAAACAAGTCCAACAATTTAGCAGAAGAGGATACAATATCAACATCATCAGATAAAGAACCTAGAAAAACATTCAAAAGCGATAAAGGAGAGGAAAAGTGAAACATTGGCATGCAAATATTCCAAACATCATTCCAAAATGACAGAACTGGGCGGCATTCATATAACTGATGTTTAAGTGTACCTAAAACTTTAGAGCATGACCAACATAACGGGGAGGAAGTCGGAGAGAACCTATTAATACTAACAGGGGTAATAACAACTCTATGATAAATGAAAAACAAAGATTGAGTAATACGAGCAGAAATAGATATTTTAAAAAGTTTGGACCATAAACGATCCCACAACGAGACAGGCAATGAGATGGTAAGATCATGTTCCCAAGCAGTCTCAACATTTGATTTAAGGCGATCCTTAACATTTGATGATAAAATGCAATAAACAAGAGCAGCCTTAGGTTGTTGAGTTGAAAATAATGGGTACAGTTGAGTGGTGGGTGTGTAAGTGGGAAAGGTATCAGGACATGAAAGAGTAGTTAAGTGAGAAAGAATGGCAGAAGTTATAATAGTGTACTCATTAAGAGATGAAGAGGGTAGGTGATACACAGTTTGCAGTACATGGAAAGGGATAATAACATTACCATCAAAGAACTGATGAACAAACAAAATATCCTTCTCTTTCCAGTATTTAAAGTAAAACGATTTGCCTTTGTATTTAAGAAATTTGTTATACCACACAATAGAAGATAAGAAGCATTGGAGAGGGGAAAGATTAGAAGAGAATGCATTATAAAGCAACGCTCGAGAAAGCCTTAAAATAGGGAATTTGGCTAGAAAAGAGCAATTCGTCATAAATACAATCTGCTGAAATGAAAAATCTTTAAAAAGAGAGCGCTCAAAAAGGACCCATTTAGGCACAGGAGTATTCACATAGTCATAAGCTAATGAAAATGACTGTTTAATCAAAAAGGCGGAGTGATATGATTTAAAATTGGGGAAACGAACACCACCCTCGTTTTTAGAGCGGGTAAGTTTCTGTAAAGCAATACGGGGGTGTTTGTTATTCCACAAAAATTTTGTACAGATCGAGTTAATGCGGGACAAATAAGAATTAGGGATTTTGAAAGGGAGCATAGAGAGAACATAAAGAATATGGGGAGTAATCATCATTTTAATCGTATCTAATCTGCCCCACCAGGAAAGGAATAAGGGGGACCAAATTTGAAGGAGAGATTGGAGTTTTTTTAACAGGGAGTCAAAAGAAAATTTTAATGTATCAACTAAGGATGAGGAGAACCATATACCTAGGTACTTAATTTTGGAGGGACACCATGCAAATTCAGTATCACTAAACATGAACTGATAACAGGCTGAATTTAGAGGCAGGACTTCTGTTTTGGATAGATTGAGCCTATATCCCGAAATGGAGGAGTATTAACGCACTTCATCCAAAGAGTGTGGAAAGGAAGAGGTAGGATCAGCCATATACACCAGTACATCATCCGCATACGCAGACAGTTTAATCTCCATGGACGGTAGTTTAAGGCCAGCAATATTGGGATTGGACCGAATACGTTCTAAAAAGGGTTCCAGACATAAAATAAATAATAAAGGGGAGAGAGGGCAGCCTTGCCGAGTACCTCTAGATAGAGAGAAAAACTTAGAAAATTGATTATTAACAAAAATGCTGGCTCGGGGAGATGAATATAGGAGCTTAACCAGGGAAATGAAAGAGGGACCAAAACCAAACCATTTGATGGTAAGAAACATGAAGTGCTAATTAATGCGGTCAAACGCTTTTTCCGCATCTAAAGATAAAGCTGCCATTGGGGATTTGAGATTTTTACTATTAGCAATAACATTGGAGAACATACGGGCATTATCTGCAGTAAGTCGACCCTTCACAAACCCCACCTGGTCAGTTTTGATTAAACAAGGAATAATGGAGTCAAGGGGAGTAGCTAGAATTTTAGCAAAGATTTTACAATCATAATTAATTAAAGAAATAGGGCGGAAATTTTTGCATTGTGAATGATCTTTAGCAGGTTTAGGTATTATGATGTTGAGGGCATCGAGAAAAGACCCAGAAGCCTTAGCATCAGCAATAAAGGAATTAAACAATTGCAGGAGTTTTGGAGCAAAAAAGGTATGAAAAGCAGAGTAAAATTCAACAGGCAGCCCATCAGGACCTGGCGCTTTTGATGATTTAAGGGAAGAGATGGCCGAGTAATTTCCTGGAGTGTAATATTCCATCCAAGTAATGCAAATTCATCAGTAAGAGCAGGGGGAGACGGGAGATTATCAAAAAAGGAGGATACATTTATCTCAGAAGGATGTGTATCATCGGTATATAGCGATTGATAATATTGATGAAACACATCAGCGATATCTTCGTCAGACGAAACCAAATTATTGATCGAATCATTATATATAGGGCCAATATTTTTACGTTCTGATTTAATTTTTAAGTAGTTAGCCAACATTTTCCCCGCTTTGTTTTGACCGCCATGGAATTTGGATTTGATTTTAATAAGGGTATTACAGGCTTCATTAGTGATAATTTTATTCAAGTCAGATTTGGCATGAATTAGCTCCTGAAGGGCAGACTGGGATTTGGAAGAAAAGTAAGAATGTTCAAGTTCCTTAATTTTTAGAAGTTGGTCCTCGTATTTCCTCTTGTTAAGCTTCTTTTTCTTGGAGACATATGATAAAGTGAAGGCCCTAAGTGTAGCTTTGAAAGCATCCCAATTATTAGGGATAGCGGTATCAGCTGGGTCATTTATTGCAAAAAATCCATTAAAAAAACCTTCAATTTCTTTCATAAAGACAGTGTCAGATAAAAGAAATTAATTAAATTTCCAATGACTAAATTTAGACGAAATGAGGGAGAGGTCAAGGGAAGTGTAAACAGGAGCGTGATCAGATATAAATATGGAACCAATCACAGATTTCTGAATAGAAGGAAGAAGAGATTTACTGACCATAATGTAATCAATTCTGGAACGGGTATGGTGCACATTAGAAAAAAAAGTGTATTCTAGTACATCAGGATTACACATTTTCCATGAATCAAACAAAGAACGAGATGCAATGGCAGATTGAAAACTCTTATGAGATTTGTCAGGTTGAAACTTACTAGAGGACAATCTATCTGAGAAAGGGTCTAGCCACTGGTTAAAATCACCAGCAATTACAAAGTCTGGACAGTCAATGGACGATATAAGGACTTTAATATCTTCCCAGAATTTGGGATCCGGTCTAACCGGGCCATAAATATTAAGTAAAACTAATGTTTTATTTTGGATTACAACCTTCGCCATTGCCCAACGTCCTTCATCATCATTTTGGAAGGATACAATTTGGACATTTAACGCTTTATGAAATAAAATAGCAACCCCCCCTTTTTTACTAACAGCAGGAGAAAATACAACTTGTCCCACCCATTGCCGCTTCAACTTAAGAGATTCAACATCGGAACAATGCGTTTCCTGGAGATAAACAACCTTTGAATTAAGTTTAAAGAAGTGAGACAATACCTTTTGACGCTTGACAGGATGACCGAGACCGCGAACGTTCCACGATACAAAATTACACACGATGGTAGAGGAGAGGAATGGGTGACAAATGGAGTAGACACACTGCAAGGAGGTAACCTAAAAAAAGGGAAACAGCAAACAGCCATTAAACATAAGAAGACAATTTCCAACACGCTTACAACACTGAAGTGCAAAGCAATTAATAACAGAAAGGAGAACAACACCCAGAAGAAAAAAAGAAAGAGAGACCACTCAGGACAACAGAGACAGGAAATATAGATGGCTAGGTAGAGAAGCCATGGGAAGCGAGAAGAGAGAAAAGAAAAGAAGGGAGTAAAGAAATAGAAGAAAAAGAAAAGAGAACACGGATCAAGGCAGAATAGCCTGACCCGTAAAGAGAAAAGCAACCAAGACAACAGGGACGTAGAAACACCAGAGATGGGACAGAACCCCGCGGTCTACCGATGAAAGGACAAATGAAAGAAGAAAAACATAAAAAGATATAAAGGCTGAACGTTAGGAAAGAACCAAAGGACTAGAAGGAAGAAACCAACAGAGGTCATCAAGGAGGCATGAAGCATTAAAAGAAGGACAGAAGAAGAAGACATTAACGAGCAGTGTCCATATTTGATGGAGAGACACTCTGAAGGAATGAATGCAGCTTCTGTAGATCATCAAATGAGCGGGTGCGACCATCGTGAGTTATTTTGCAGAAGCAAGGATGTAGGATTCCATATTGAATGTTCAATTGTCTCATCAGAGGACGTAGGTTCAGGAATTCCTTGCGTCGAGCATTAGTGGCGGACAAGAGATCTTGCGAGATAAAAATGTTGTGACCAGACCATTGAAGACGTCGTTTAAGCCTCGCTGCCTTCAAAACAGACATTAGTTCAGTAAACTCAAGAAAAAGCATAATAATGCCTCGAGGCTTGGAAGAGGTATAATTCAGACGACCCAAGCGGTGAGCTCTTTGTATATTTAAAGGATGAGTAGATGGTGGGAGATCCAAAAGTTCCTGTAGGAATTTATGAATAAAAGACACCATATCTGGGCCCTCCAAATTCTCCGGAACACCATAAACGCGTAGATTGTTCCTACGATTACGATTTTCAAGGTCCTCGGTGTGTAGCTTCAGTTTGTGGATCTCTTGTTCCAATTGAAGGATTTTGGCAGAGACATTTTGGATATCACTAACACGCTGTTCCAAATTCAACACCTTGCCTTCCATACCGACCCAGCGCTCTTCTATTTGCCTAAGCTTTTCGTTGGTGGCAGACATGAATGGTTGTAGACCCCGAACGTCTTCCAAAATGGAGTCCAGAACAGGGTTAGATTAAGACTGGATTGGGGAAGGAGGATCCTTTTTGGGTCGCTTCGGTTTAGTGCCAGTCTGGGATAATTTTGTGGTAGGTGAAACATTCGCCATTGTGCTATACAGATGCTGTATGACTGAAAATTGGTAACAAGTAAGCTGCTCTGGAACGGGCACAGCACAAAAGCCAACCAAGCGTAAACCCAGCAAGGTAAGTAGAAATAGATGGTACCGGAACTGGGGACAAAGCACTGAGGAAGAGCGCTGGAATGAGACAACTGGTTGATGCGTCACAGCCTGAAGAACTGGATAATGCGTCACTGCATGAAGAACTGATCAATGTGCCACAACATGAGGAACAGAACCTGCCACGTAGACCTCTTCATGTGCCAACACCATTGATATGCACAATTGATTAAAAAAAAAAATCCACAGAAGGCTGTAATTATGAGGGCAGGGACACTGATAAAGCAGAGAGGTTATGCATGTGAAGCGTACCAAAAATGGCAGTCATAATAGTCAAATAGATGAGGAGATAGCAGCTGAATAGGAACCTCAGCATGAAGTGATGTAAAATAACAGCATTAGCAGAGTCAAATGAGGAAAGGACATCAGCGTTGTCATTCTTAGCACGAAAAACTGAGAAAATCCAAAGCGGTAAAGCTCACCTCAGGAGCATTACGAGACGCGGGATCGGCGCCTCAAAATGGCGGCCACCCGCGTCTCCCGTGACAGACAGTTACCGCTGAGAGAATGGAGCGTTCCTCGGCATCAAATCAGCCGCCGACGTGAAATATGTGCTCCTCGTACCTTCCACCGGCTTCAGTGAAGAACAGCCCGTTCAATTGAACTGCCAAGAGCGAGAAAAGGCCATTTGCAGGTCCCGGTACCTCGGAGCTCACGGAGAATCCGTCCGAGCACTCCGGCGCTTTAGCCACGCCCCGGGAACCATATTTTGATACAGCTACTCCATATCTTGCAGTAATCCGGTCACGTCCACCTGTCGGAGTTTATCTGAAATAATGAGTACAAGTCCTGTTTACAAATCCAGAAGCCATTCATTGTGCATGCTAAGCAAACGCAAAATGCTTGCACTCCTGGATGTATTTTGTAAAGTTTATTTCCTGGCAAAACATTTTGACCTTCATCACAGCCTCCCGTATAATGTGCACCATCACCCTAAAAACACGATACACATTTGCATTTTTTCTGCAAAGCATATATCACAAGAAGACGGCTTTCATTTCATTAAAGAGGGAAAAGAAAATCATAAATATAATTTTAACAAATGACATTATATTAACTAATTCATTAATTAATCACAGTATAATGTATTATATATTCACAAAATCAAAAGAACTTAAAAATTTGAAAAGGGCCCAATGGCCTATTTGTCCCATTAACTCTAATTAAATCTATATTTCTAATAACATGACCATGATTCTTAAAATTAATTAATTGTATAGCAATGTAATTCAGTATTAGTACATACTCAGTGGCCCGTCAATTTTGAAATATTCTACACAGTGGAATTATATCAAACCTCCTATCAATTGGTAAAACTCATGCCGTAAAGTAACTATAACTCGTGTCCCTGCCTTGCACAGCATTATCAACAATTATGGCATTTCAGAAGTGATTAGGGATGTTACAAATGTAGTCAATGAATATGTCATGAGTGATTTAATATACAAGGTTAAAAGCAGCACATGGCAAGGGCTGAGTTATAGTTACTTGAGTTAACTATAACTTTTGAATGTCGGTGGTTTTGTTAGTTTCAAATGGCATGTTTTACATGACATTTTCACCCAAATATAACCTCCCTTTATCCTTTGTTTTTTCCTGTGAATTTCTAAAGTTTTTTAATGTAAAGTTAGATATTCTTACAAATCCTAACTATAACGTCACTCTAACCTTTGTTTTATTCAGTGAATTTTAAGGTATGAAAACAATGTAAAGTAAGATGTTGATCATTATGCATTGCGGGAGGGGCTGGACGCAGGGCCTGGCCTGGCATTGTACGTTGTTGTGCCTCATGCAGACTTGCTGCCCCTGCCCTCATGCTCCTTGCCCTCTATTGTCCAAGTCCATACCTCTGCCCCCTCTTTCCAGACCTGGATGGATGTTGTTCTGCCACTGCCCTTCCTACCTTTCTTGCACAGTTAGCTTGCTGCCCCTACCCACATCCTCCCTGCTATCAGTTGTCCAAGTCCATGCACCTACTGCTTCCCTTCTGCCCTGCATGGTCCGATGTGCTGCCACTGCCCCACAGTTAGCTTGATGTCCTGGCCCACTCCCCCTGCCCTCCATTGCCCGAGTCTTTGCCCCTATCACTGCCCTGCTACTTTGCTTCATTGCTTCAGTTGCTGCCCCTACCCTCCTTCCCCCTGCCCTCCGTTGTCTGTGTTTATGCCCCTGATACCTCTCTTTTGCCCACCTTATTCCACGGAACTGCCACTCCTGTCTTATCAGTGTGTTCTGTTGAGCTACCTCTGCACCTCTTGCCTGCCCAGCATGGTAAGATTCTACCTGTCCCTTTCCCCTCCTTTCTACCTTCCATTGTCTGTGTTCCATGCCTCTATTCCCCCTCTTTTCTGTCTTCCATAGTCCATTTTGCTATCAATCTCTTCTGCCCTCCATGCTCTGTTGTGCTGCAACTGTTCCTCCTGCCTGCCCTGCATGGTCTTTTGTGAATTCCCGTGTTGTCTTCCTTTCTCCTCTCTTGTCTGTTTTGAGCACCTACCCCTTCCTTCTGCCCTCCATGGTCCTTTGTGCATGCACCTGACCCCTCCCTCTCTTGCCCACTACGACCAGTGTGCTGCCACTAATCCTTCCACTTGCCATGGATTGTCTGTCATTTGTGCTGCCACTGCCCCTCCCACCTGCACTGTGTGGTCAGCTTGCTGACCGACCCCATCCCACCTTCCCTCTGTGTCCGTATGTATACCATTATAGTCTCTATGGTGCATTCCATGGTGTGTTGTGCTTTTAGTGATCATCCTGCTGATCCTGTATGGCTAGCGTGCTGCTCCTGGCCTGCACACTTTCCCCCTGCATGCCATTGTCATTGTGGGGGCCCCTACTCACTCATTCCTGCTTTCCATTTCCTGTTGGTGTGCCTCTGACCCCTTCCTCCTGCCCTTCATGGTCCGTTGTGTTGCAACTGCCCCTCTTGTCTGTCCAGAATGGACATCTTGCTGCCCTTCATGGTCCGTTGTGTTGCAACTGCCCCTCTTGTCTGTCCAGTATGGACATCTTGCTGCCTTGCTTCTTTCCCCTCTACTTTCTGTTGTCTGAGTGCATGGCCCTGTCCCCTGCCTTTTTCTGTGTATGGTCCGTTGTGCTGCACGGCCCTCCCGCTTGCCCTGTGTGGTGTATTGTGTTGCTGCAACTCTTGGCGCCTGCCATTTAAGGTCAGCCTAGTGCCCCTGCCCAACTCCCTCCTGTCCTCTATTGTCTGAGTCCATGTTCCTAACCCACCCCTCCTGCCCTCCGAGGTAAAATTTACTATGTTTGTCAGCATTTTGAACTTGGTAAGAGGGAGATTTTGAAAATAAAAGCTCAGGTATTGATTTTCCCCTCTGACTTACATTGCAAAAGAGGAGGTGTTTAGGTGGGAGGCAGGTAAAATAAAACCCCCTTGGGCTTAAAAGCATTTGGCTTCTCCTGCCTGAATCAGGCATGTTACCATGTATGGTTGTACTGCCACTGCCTCTCCCTTCTGCCCTCAATGGTCCATTGTGCTGCCACTGCCCTGCAGCCTGCCAAGCATGGTAAACTTGCTGCCTCTGACCCCTCCTCCCTGCCCTCAATTATACGAGACGAGACTCTGCTACCCCATGGTGTTCTAATGAACAACTAGATCGCTAACATTCTATATTTATTGAAAAGCGTAGCATGCCTTGAAGTCATCTTGATGGAATCAAAACTGCAAAACCTAAAGCATTTTATTTAGAAATCATCAAAATCAGGTGTTCTTTTTCCCATAGAAGTTTTGGCTAGTGCTCTAAAAAACTGAAATGAGAACACATTTTCTGAGTTCTCAAATAGCAACAAAAAGTTTATAAATTATTTGCTATTTTATTTTTTTTATCCTGTTGGTCACCTGATTCTTTGGTGCATGTTGAGGAGATGATGTGGCGTTACACCCGGAGCGGCCGATTTTGCAACTGGGGAACCAGGTTGGTATTTTGGCTCTGGCTCAAAATTGTGTGATTCTGGGCAAATCACTTAAACTCCAACTCCAATACCTTCCAAAGAAGTCTGTGCCACATAGAGCTAAAAAAAAAGAAGTAACATGTTTTACACACTTTCGTCATTGAGTGTGTGTGTGTGTGTGATATTTGGGCTGTATATGGGCTCTTTTTTCTCTGGTGGTCATCTTTGGAGACATTTTTTTTTTAGGAAGCTCCCTAATTTCCTCATTTACTGCAGTAGAAAATGTTTAGGTTCCACTTTGATTCCCTCAAGATGTGTCACAATTTTGACATAAATTCAGAATGTTAGCACTCTAGTTGCTCATTAGAATACTGTGGTAAAGCTGGTGAACACCAGGGAGTTAACTGCCAGTTTGCAACTGGTGTTGAAAGTGCATGTTTCAGTCTGCATGTTAGAATGTTTTAATGAAAGAGAAATGGAAGATATTGGAGTACTCATTTACAATATGTTCTAATTTTGTATTCTACAGCACTAACCATAATTTCAACGACATTGTTTTCCTTTCTAAATTAAATGTTTTAATTTTGACTGTTTGATTCAATCAAGACGGCGTATGACTGCTAAACGTTTGTCCTAAAGTAAGACTGTTAGCTTTCTAGCTCTTTAGATCACTCTCAGAGGCTGCAGTAGAATGCAGGGAAATCAGCTGACAGGCTGCTCCTGGTGGAAGTACATGATTTACTCAGAATGTCAGACTTTATTCTTCTCACATGGCTGAGAAAGACCGTGTTAATTTACAAAAATATTCTCTCCTTCTGGAGGAGATTCCATAACCTCTATCTGAAGATCATGACACAAAACAATTTTCTCTCAAAGATTTTTCATGAAATTCCAGCAGAAGTTCAGCATGTTTCATAGGGTAAAATCACCTTAGAACACACCACATAACTACAACCTGTTATCACCCTTTATATCACCCTTTATACGTGCTCCTTTTTGTGAACCTCAAAACCTGCCATTCACTACGATGTATTTCAATGGGGTCTATGGCCCAGAGACCTGTACCGGCTACTACAGCATGCGGAACATGTTGTGGCAAGCCAATGAAGGGGTGGGGGGGTTCCAATCCTCACATGCCCTCTGGAGTCTGGGTGTGCATACTCTGCTCCCTTACATATTTTTTCACTCAATTGCAGGACACAGAGTCCAAGTCCCTGAGTCTTGTAATGGCTGCCAATGGCTGGCAGTCTTGTAATGGCTGTCTTCTTTAAATTGGTCAATCAGAGCATAGCTGGACAGCAGCTGTCCAGATATCCATAAATCGTAAACCTAAATTCCTCAAAAACCACTTAATGAATATACACCAAATTAAGAAGCACCCTTCCTGTACCAAGATCTAGCGCCCTGTCAAATTTGGTGTAGCTCAGTTCAGCAGTTTTTGCAGTGCTGCTTCTTAAAAAAAGTTCATGGACAATGCATGGGGATTTTGCCTTTTGGGATGCCCTTTTCTTGGCCCGTGCTTGATGGACCATCCTGCAATTTTCCATGTACAAACTAGGCAAAAGGACCACTTTTTGGCATGTATTCTGAAGATTTCTCAAATGGAGCAAACATTATTAGCACAACAAAAATGCATTTTCTATGGAAAAGTTACCTACCTATAAATGCACATGTACTGTACAGTTCGAAAAGTTTGAAGGAAAAAAAATGTTCTGCAATGTAACACCTGTTTAGAGGAGGCTTAAATCTTTTGTGCATGCTCTGTCTAACCTTTTTAATAGATAGGACTTTGTGTCAAAAACCATTTGTAGTTGCATGAGAACACTCATGAACCACCCAAGTTATGCCCCTTGACACAAAGTAGGTTAAAGTAACACAAAGTGAAGCAATAACTTTACTTTTTGTTACTTTAGGGCTACTTTCCACTCTAAATTTAACACCTTGCAGTGATTTAAGTCACTTTTCTGACACAAGCCCAGAGCAAACAGTTATTAAAAATTGAGCCTCAATGTGGCTAGTGTTCTGAGTCTCAATGGCTATCTCCTTCAGCTACTCTCCTTATGGAGAGGGTGGGCCTACCTGGATCTCTGTGACTACCATTTAAATTGGCTGACATCCCAGGTCTCCCACAGTATAGAAGGCAAAATGTTCTCCATTTGTTGTCCCATTGGTCAGTCTGTGGGCAGCGGTTTCACCGTATAAGCCCACATTTTTAGAGACAAAACAGCTTTTACACTTACAAGCTGCACTCCTATATCAAATAAAAGGGATAAGTGAACTCTTTCTGGCCGCTCTATCATGTTAAACTTTTGCCACCTGGGCATACATCAAAACCTATTTTTAGAGATAATTTTTTACTTGAAAAATGTAAGGGCCTAATTTAGACCCCAGAGTGTGGCCCTGCATCTATCAGGGTGGTGGAGGTCATTTCCCCTGCCAACCTACCCAAGCTGCCACCCACCAAATAATATGATCACCGATGACCCTGCAGTGGTCTCTGTCTCTTGACAGGTTCTGCTGCTATGGCATCTCCAGTGAAGGCACTAAAAGTTTGTTGAACCACCACTGTCTTTTAGGACAATGCTTTTTTATTTATCTGTTAAAAAAGCTCCAAATTCGACTGCTTGTTTGTAACACCCACCAAAAATAACGCCCCTACATCCTGGGAGATTTCCTCAAGGGATTGGGGTTAATTGTTTTTATGTTTCTGACCACCAAAATTTACTTGTAGACATAAACAGGAATGCACTGGGCAGAAAAAATGAATGCAAGACCATCTTCTCAAAATAGCGTTGGCGGGCTGATGCTCTTACTCCAGCAGCCACTACTCTGTCAGGCTCTCGGAGTAAGTCATTGATTGGTGGAGCTAGAGGGGCAGACAATTGACAGTCATAATTGAGTGGGCGTATCAGGAGCCGAATTCTAAACTAGGCTATTATTTGTGTCCGAGATTCTAAAGTGCATTCAATACAATCCATTATTCAATAGCGAGTTCTTTCCAGTAGCGCTGTTTTGCCAGTTTTTCAGATTAATCTATTTCTTATATTTTATCCTGTCATTTAATATCAATCTAAAATGCTCCTTTAAATTGTTTTCCTCCTATGTTTTAATATTCCTTTATTATACTAGCCACTGGCGTAGTTCCTGAGCTAGTGGGTATTCATTTTAATGTCCTATGTTGCTTAGTTTCAGTTGTAAAGTGTTTTGAATGTTCTCGAGACTAAAACAGTATCAATAATTAAAAGGAATAAACTTACACCGCCAGGCATGTTTTATTTCTTGTTTCCCTTCACTGTCTTTTTAACAGCAATTTTGTTAGCAAAACACCAAGCAAAGTGAAAAAGCAATTTAGAATGCAGTGTCTCCCTACGTGAAAAAAAGAACACATTTAGAATTAACTTATACAATCAGATAAAAGTGCGATGCAGGCAGAAAAAATAACATAGGAGTGTGGATACTTGGATGCATATTTCACAGGTGATTTTTGGTGGTGTTGGTTGAGGTACAACTGTAGATAGACGTGGTGAAAAATAAATCAAAAGGGAAAATTAAGTGGACTGCTTACGTTCGCCAATAATAGCTAAGATGGAAGGTGCTAAAGGAACAATAAAAAGAGGGAAAGATAGATGAACATAAGGAAAGTGGAAGACGTGAGGAACAAATGCACAAATTATGGAAACATTTATATATACTAGTAAACTAATAAAAGTTAATTGGAATATATGAGGGTAGATGCATGAGGTTGCAAAATTAACTTGAACAAGCTGCAGTGCGTTCATTACTCCCAAATACTAATAGTGAGAAGGTGCTTGTGGCAGTACATGGCAGGACTGTGACAAAAATTATGATTTTTCCATATCGCATATGAGTATGGATTCAAGATCTTATTTATGGGATTTTGGCATAGAGACATGTCTTTGGATTTCTTTTAAGATCTGCCATCCCCACAAAAACATTTGCACACTGTCTTCAACCTTTTTGACATGGTCCCTCCCCACATTTTACCTGGTATGTATTCTGGATTCGACTGGGAGTGCACTGGGTGCCTACTAACCAGGTCCCCAGCGCCAGATCTTTTATCCCAAACTGTGCAATTATTACCCCCAATTGGCCTTACCTTTAGTGCCCTCTGTAAGTCCATAGTAAATGATACCTAAGGCCTGAGGTAGTAAAGAGGGTCCCCAAGGGTGGCAGCACAAATTGTGCCCCCCCCCTAAGGAGATCCCTCAATGAGCTCATGCAAACTGCCACGGCAGGCTGCGTGTCTTGGTGCAGACAAAAGTAAAAACACAACATGGCACACAGCTTGTGTGCCTTGCCTGCCAACACTGCATGCAGCATAAATAAGTCACCCCTAAAGTAGGCCGGACCGCTCTAAGGTGGGGTGCACCATTCTACATGCTAGGGCATATCTGAAAGAGCAGAATTGCCCACATACTGGTCAGTTCCATTACTGCCAGACCAAGTGATCAGGGAAGTCCTTCTAAAAGCATGTGCTGGACACTGGTGAAAATGAAATTCCCAGATACATGTTGGCTTCACTGAAAATAGGTTTGTTTGGTATCAAACATTTCATGTTAATAAACCCACACTGATCTCAGTGTCAGGTTTCATAATACATGCACCCAGAGGGCACCTTGGAGGTGTTCTCTCAAAATGACCAGTTACAGGAGTACTGACTGTTTTTTGCCAGCCTGCCACCAGAGCTGGCTGCTCTCTGGGGGCAATACACCAAGCCTGCTCGAGCAGGGGATGCTGTGCTCCCTGCCCACAGGATGACCTATGGATTAGCCTTCCAAGGCTGGGGACCTTCAATGAGGCCCACCATCTTTGGTATGCAAATATGGCTTCTCTCACAGGAGAGGAAAACACCCCCTTTATCCACAGCCCTTTGGTACCTGGACATGTGGGGGGAAATAGCTAGACAAGACTGGCATGTCCATCCTCAGGCAAGCACCAACCCTAAACTGAGCTACCTCAAGTGGCCACAACTAATCAGAAGTGACCATCTTGTTGATGGCAAATTTATGATCTCTGGGACAGGGTTATGCCCACTTCCCCCAGGAAGTGGTCAAATACGGGGCATGGCGACCCCAGGGATATGTAGCCCATTGGCTACTATCCTAACATCCTTAAAACCAATATTTAGGGGAGACCTGGCACCAGGAAATTAGATCCTGCAGACCAAAAGAAGATGAAGGGCTGAAGAGATGCAAAAGCAAGAACTATAGAATAAGCCACTGACTTGGCACCTGCCCAACCTCGCTATTTGCCTATTCTCAACAATTGCGCCAAAGTCGTCTCACTCTGCAAGCTGCTTGTCCTCCGAAGTCTGGGAGGATTGCCAGCACTTCTACAAAGACTCAGGAACGCAACTGGTGCTCATGTAAAGCGCTCTGATACCTTCTCGTAGAGTTTGTACTATAAAAAAAACTCTTTACAAAAACTCCTATGGAACAACAGAACTGTTTCTTTTCCATCTTGCAGGTACCAAACACTGAGCTGTGAAGGTCCAAGAACGTGAAGGAGAAATAACGGAAAGCACCACTGCACCCGCGCTGCCTAGCCTGAGCTGGAGTGTGCCAACAGTGCCAACATGATCCTGATATCCTGATGACCTACGAAGAAGAGAACACTGAAGAACTGCAAAAGCAGAAGACCGAGGAAGTCCAAGTAACTTGGCACAAGCTCCACTGACATGTCTGCTGTTCCCAGTCAAAACTGTGCCAAAGACATCTTGTCCTGTAGTTGTTGTGCTTCCAAAGCCTGGGAGGACTGCCTGCCTTCAATAAAGACCCAAGAACTATCTTGGGGCAGAGGAGCTGCTTCCCTGCATCTTGCAAGCACCATTAAGAAGACTGCAAGACTGTGACAGCAAAATCCCGACACTGCAATACACCACTGCACCCATGCTTCCGACCAACAGTGCCAGCATGGTCCCCTGGCCCTTCAGAGACAAAGCCCACCTTGGTGGCCAAGGACCAATGTAGCACCTGTGAGACTGCCCTTGATGCAACAAATGCAAAGCGTTACTTTACATTACTTTTAGGCAGCTTTCAAAACAATGCAAGTTTTACTCTAAAAAGAAAATTTACCAACCAGCTCTCTGAGCCACTTTCCATCACTTTTCATAACATCTACGTCACTTTGGCACCATCATACCTGAAATTTAGCACTGGTGAAAAAAACAGTGAATCTATTTGACCGTACTTTGCTTCATCTGCAATGTGGATTTGTGCAAATAAATTGAGCCCCATTAGACATTATCGAAAAGTATTTTGCACCAGGGCAAAATAGAGAAAATGGACAGGTAAATCATGGGTAAACATTCATGACACAAATTGTTTCCTTATATACCATATTAAATGCTTCATTGAGATTCAAACAAAGAAACTTTAGTGTACAAAAAAATACGTTAGCAAGTACTGGCAAAGCCAATTGCTCCCGCTTTTCAGTGAGGTTCTTTGAGCTTTTGCTTTGTCTATTTATTCTTGTGTATGCTGTTCTACATTGGACAAAATACGTTTGTGTAACTATTTGTAGCAGCATTGGCAAAAAAGTGGAAGGACAATTACGGGGGTATGTATCATCATTTATGCTCAATTATGCATTGTGGCATTATGATGACCCGCACCTGATAATACGTACGTGCACATCCATTACTACACATATGCACATATGTGTCATGCTGTGGTGGCCTTTTTCTTTTTCTTTTCATTTACAATTTTAAGAAGGTGTATGTTCATCTTGGAGCGGTAAATTAAAAAAATATTTTAAATGCACCAAAGTGGCCTAGAAGCAAATTCCAATGACTGGGACCCCAAAAAAAAAGAAAAAAAGAAAGAGATGCACCAGGTAAGGTGGGGTAATACGAGTGCAGTGGTCGAGTGAAAGAAAGCAAACATAAATGAGTATCACCGCTTTTCGGCCGAAAACAGCAGCTAAAGAGTCGATAATTCTCTTGATAATTTGCCCCTTAATCTCCCCGACGGCCCCCAGCGCCTTGAGACCCTTAGGGGTGATTAGTACGTGCACAAATATTAAGCACGTACACGTATTTAATCCATCCCTTATTGCCAATTGCCACTCAACATAGACCACATGGAAGCTATGCAGGCGAGAAGAGGATTTACACGCTACTCTAAAGGCCAGGTATGACGTATTTGCAGTGGAGTCCCAGGGTCCAACAATTATGATCCGACTCTGAAAGCGCCTGCAACACAGAAAGACACTGATTGCCTCTCGGGTTTCTGAGCTTTGCTGCCAGCAGCCCATGCACTAACTCAGAGATTATTCGCGTTAATTCACGAGCAGCCCCCTTAGTCATCTGTGCGCCACAAAAAATATACATCGACAAAGTACCTACTCTCAAAATGCATTTGACTGAGAGGGTTTACAGCCCAGCGAAAGCAATGCTTCTCCGGGAAGTAAAATCTATGACTGCAACGCTCGCATAGACCATTTTATTAGGCTATTACATATATATCTCGCCGAAAACCACTGTGGCACTTGCTGATTTAAGTAGCACCTCCCACAACGGACATTTACATGATTTACAGGGCAGTGGCTGCATAAAAGGGACTTCCTTTCACGCAGACGACATCATTAAACCAGAACTGCGCCGCAATGCAGCATATTTTTTAATGCAGAGCCGTCACGGTCTGTGCAGCACATTTTATGGGCTCAAGGCATTACTGTCGAAAGAGAACTTTTTCTGAGAGGAAAGACAATATTCTGTATAATCACAGGGACGGTGCCCATCAAAAGCCTGAGGAGTAGTTAAAAGGACAAGAGTTGAATAGAGGCCAGTCTCGGGACACTTTTTATGCTCAGCAATATTCATATTTACTAATAGGAACTGCTCTACGTAAAGTATATATCCAGAAAAATATGAGTCGAGGCTTTATTTGCGTGAGCACGGAGACATGTATATGCTAATTCTATAGCGTGAGCCTAGCCAAAACCGAAAGGCAGAGGAGTAATGCAGTACAATGCATCACTGCAACCAAAGCCTTAACATTCCTAGCAAATTGACACTGTCCTTTGTGCCATATTGCCTTGTGCAGGGCGCATGCTCGTAACTTCAGAAAGTAATGGCCTTGTTCTTTCAGAAGAGTTCCTTTTTAGCACTTCTCTTAGAGATCTTGGGCCTTATTTATGAGGCCTTGCGACACTTTTGCGCCGCCGTTGCATCACTTATTGTGACGCACTGGCGGCGTAAAAATGCACCATGTTGCACCCTATTCACAAAGTGACACATCTGGGATGATGCGCCACTTTGTAAACCCCTGCCCCACATTATACGTGCACCAGGTATAATGTATGCAGGGTTGGCATTACCCTTCAAAAAGCCTCGTAGAAGTGGCACATTGAAATCTATAAAGTTTCAGTGCGCCGCTTCTAGGACGCTACAGCATCAATATCTTACGCCTGCCTCATAGCAGGCATAAGACTGACGCAGGCTCTTTCACATGGGGCTTGCCCCAAGTGAAAGGACACATTGCTGGAGTTGCATCTGTTTTCGGACCCACCCCAGCAATGCGCCACTTTTGCACCTACAGATACGTCAGAAATAGTAACGTATCTGTAAATCCTTGGGGCAGGGAGCGCCATACATTAAATATGGCACATCCATCCTGTCGCAAGGAGGGTGCAGTGAAAACTGTTACATAGCTGTTTTCACACAGTGATGCATTAGTTTTCATGAATGAGGCCCCTGGAATTGCTGACCACTCTGTTGTGTTGTAGATAGTGATGAGGGCAGAGAGAACTTTGCACTTATTCCAATTTGCGACCATTGACATATAGTGGCAAAACATCAAAGGAAATATAATGGCAGGCTAGATATGAAGTAGTATAAACGTTTGATAACTAAACCTCTGGAAGCCTAATCATTACACTGTCACTCAGTCTCCATTGAATACCTTCAAACATAATGGAATAGTTAGCATTTCCAATGGGTATGCTTTGTTGCTGTTAGTTGACAGGCCGCATTGGTTGCCTTAGTGTTCTGGGGTGCTGACCCTTCTGCACAACCCTGCACTGGCAGCCCTAGGTCTCAGAAGAAACTAATAAGTAACAGAGAGACACAGTTGTGTGTTGTGGCTCCAGGGATGGGAAAATAACTAAACATGGTTACAGGGAGACAGAGGAGTGATGAATGATCCAAAATACCAACGAAAATGCAAATAGAGTGCGCAAAATAAGGGTGGAGAGAAGAAAGCATTGAAGGAAAGATAGAAGTAACACTGAGAGCAGACAAGAAAGAAGGTTGGAAGGAACAAAATTAACATAAAAAGAAGTTCATTAAAATGGATAAAGGTGTACGCACTTGGCCTTGATGACTTACCTTCCCTTGCCACCATTATCACATTGGCTGTGCCTATACCTTGAGGGCACCTACTCGAAGCAGATGATAATATTGCAGGCTGCCTCAGATGTTCATGATTAATGGGGCACAAAGTAACTCTCTTGGTAGGAGAACAGCAGTGTTCCTGCTTAGCTATTGAACTTGCTAGGCTATGGCTCTAACAGACATTTGCTACGAGAAAGGCACCTGCTGCAAGTAGTTCTAGGATGGATGCACTGAAGAAGTTGGGTAGGCAAGCCTCAGTGACAGTATTGGTAGAATACTCACTGTCTAGTCGAATGGCATTGCCAACTGGATAAATAGGTAAACATGCTACACTCACCGCAGAACAAGCCTAATTGCAGGAAGCCACTAAAAAGTGCTGATATTCTGAAACAGAGAGTGGGATTTCAGTGTAACTTATGCACTGAAGGAAGTAGATGAGGGGAATAAGCAAGAATGCATGTCTCCAAGGTAAGGCTTCACCTTGACCAGGTTAGGGCAGTGGCAAACAAATGGAACCACCAAGGCTTGATTTACAAATGAAATGCAAAAAATATTTTGTTCCCAAAGGTGAGTTTCCACTAAAATGAGATTACAACTAAGGCACACATTGCTCACCATGGAGATTTTGCTTGAACATGTTTTTTTGACATACAAAACCTGGTGGAAATCATAGGGGCAAATTGTGTTAAAAGTATGTTTGAAAACCTCGTCATAATTGGAAAAACACACTCAATTTGCATGTGACTCTCCATGTTGAGGACTTAAACTCCGAATTAAGTGGAAGTTACAAATCCCATTCTTAATTTATTATGTACTAAGATTGTAACAGGGCCTACGTGTAAAACTAATATTTTCCTTTGAAAATGTGGAAGAAGAATGTTGTGGCAGAGCGCAATTTCTGGAAAGATGTCTTCTGTGGCAAAGATTTGCAAACAATCACCACATGGTGCACCAAAGGATGATATGGAAAGACAGTTAACAATAGCAATTGACATGTTAAACCCCAAACAATGTATACTATTTTCTCCAAAACGTGAAAAGATATGAAGATCGCGAAGGAGAAAATGAAACTCCATCGAAGGTCTTTAAAGTATAGGAAGCAGCACCTTGTCTGGATGTCCCTCCAACAAGAGGCTTCAAAGAAAAATGCATAGGCTTTTGTGCATAATTGCCCTTGATTCTGGTCTGAATTCTGGGCTGTACCTTATTTTAGAGGCTTCTATTTCATCAGTATGTAATTGCAGATAGTGAACAACAATTACATACCGTGGAAAGGCAGCCAGGCAGGCAAATACATGTTTTTGTTCCTGGGGGGGGGGGAGGATGGGGGGGCATTTTCAGTGGAGAAACCTCTGTGCACACAGCCACAAAGAATGATGTGTGTTCATTTCAGTTACTCCCCCTGCAAAGGGAGTGACTCTTGACCTTACTTAGATTAAAGCTCCAACCTTCCCCTCATAGGACCTCCTCATCCCAGTCATTACTCTATGGGGCGGTCTTCCTCCTGACAGGCACTTTGACACACACATACTTTTTGTTTTTGTTTTATTGAATCAAAGTCAGGATTTAGACAAAACTCTGCAAAGTCACACCTGGCCCCTGTCCAACGGTTTTAGTTTATTGGAGCGATATTCGTCACACAGCCGGGGGCAGTTTTTCTGCCTTCTTCTCTAATAGAGACTCTGCAAAGACAGCTGAGTGATGTCTTGTCCCAGCAGGTTGCTCGGCCAGGAGTTGGTTGAGGATCCAGGGACTACTGGTGTCCACTACTGCAGTTGTTTGTTGGGCTCACCTACATCTAAAACCTCTCTACAATCACCTGCAGAAACACTGGGATCCCTCCCTTGCAGATTACAACTTGCTTGTTCCCCCTTCTCCTGTTTAGGCTCTGTCCTTGGATTGGTGGCTGCATGCTCCCAACCTAGAGAGGGGTGTGAGTTTTCAACTCCCTCGTCCATTGTTATTGACCACAGATGTCCATCTGTGAAGTTGGGAGGCAGGGCGGGCTTTATAGCTTGTGGCGCCCGGTGCAACAATCACTTTTGGTGCCCCCACGTCCCATGACCGCCTACTTGGATTCTTTCACTACCATCTGCAAAAGTGCCTGTCATCTCTCCTATCATACTATATTGCTAAGCACAGCGCCTCGCTGAGGTCAGAGTGCCCCCCTCCATAGGTCAGCGCCCAGTGCGGCTGCACCATTTGCACTGCCCTAAAGCCAGCCCTGTTGGGAGGCCACTTTGGGGTGTCTGGAAGCAGAGGGTCAGTGGTCTCAAAGGGACATGGGTCATTCCTCCAAGTGAAGGGGGTTAGCAGTGATTTGGTAGGCAGTTCAGGTGTTTCAATCCCAGTTACTGAGTCCGAATCTGCTGTTTTGTACTGATAATCAGGCGTAAAATCCGTTTCGTTTGCGGAATTTGCTGATTTTTGGCAATTTCGCGGTCCACGAATCCCGCGAATTTGCCCAAAAATCCGTAAATTCGCAAGCTGGCGGATTTTTTTGCTTGGTCGCGCTTGAAAAATACAATATCGCGCGTGCGGCGTTGACTTACAGTGATTCTGTGTTCGCCGAGTTGTTTTTCTCCCGGTTTGCGTGTGCTGCGCCATTTTGGATCTTGCTGCGTGATCGCGCGAGAGTTTTTCGACCGCGATTACGTAATCGCAGCACACCATCCTGTACAGCGAGAGTTTGACAACGCGAGTACGTCATAAGGGCCTGCGATCACGCATCGCGAGAGTAAACAATGCCGAACACGTAGATGCGGCGCGCAGCTGACTTCCGGTGGGAGATTTGAACAGCTCGCTTTCCCGAAATTGCTAAATTCTGCACAAGAAATCCACCGCAGGCAGCATAAACCTTCTGAAAATGATGATTTTGATCAGAATAACTCCTCAGATTGACATTTGGCTGCACTTTTTGGTGCAAGGAGTCCATTCTTTGGGGGGGGGAGGAAGTGCCCCAGAGTCTCCAACTTCCTGTTCCTGTCCAGGAGGCTCCTCCCAGTGCTTTGTCCATGTCCTGGTCACTTTTGATTTGGAGCTGGAAGGATTCCTTTTTGTGGCTGCTGCTGGATATTTGTATTTGAGGACTTTTTGGACTGTGGAGTTTGGATCACTTTTGGACTTGAGATTTTACAAGTAAGTTGGTGTTGTTTGTTTGGGGCATTGCAGTTGCTGCAACTAAAGTTTTAAAACATTTTTCACAACTTAAAAAAATATATATTGTGGGTAGCCACAGTATCCAGTAGGCCCAGGGTTAGTCATGGGTGCATGATACAACTGTTTCAGTGATTTAAAAAAAAATGTAATTCTCATTTATGCCATTGAATTTTAGCTCACTGTTATATGTTGATGTTTTATTTTTTATTTTGGGGTGCCTGTAAAGCCTCACTAGCCAGTAGGCCCAGGGGTAGTGAGTGGTGCATGGACCAAGTCTTTCTTTGGGGTCTCTTGAATTTAGACATCATTGAGGGCATGGATGGCATTGGATTGTGGTGATTTTTATGTGTTTTTTTTAAACTTTTTGGGGTGTTGTTGGGGCCTGGCCATGTGGGTGGGGGCCATTTTGAGGACTGGTCCAGGCAGGGCCTGGCCATGTGGCTGGGGGACAAGGGGCCATTTTGAAGCCAGGCAGTGTGCTTTGAGCCATAGGCCTGCACCCAGCCTGCCCTGCTTTCATCCATTATGCCCAGGGGTAGTGAGTGGTGCATGAACCAAGGCATTGTGTGGGGCCTCTTGAATTTAAGCATAATTGAGGGCATGGATGGCATTGGATTGTGGTGATTTGTGTGTGCTTTTCGACTTTTTGGGGTGTTGTTGGGGCCTGGCCATGTGGGTGGGGGACATCTTGAGGCCTTGTCTAGGCAGGGCATGGCCATGTGGTGGGGGTCAAGGGGCCATTTTGAAGCCAGGCAGTGTGCTCAGGCCGGCACCCAATTTGCCTTCCTTTCACCCATTATGCCCAAGGTTACTCAGTGGTGCATGGACCTAGTCTTTCTGAGGGGCCTCTTGAATTTAAACATCATTGAGGGCATGGATGGCATTGGATTGAGTTGATTTTTGTGTGTTTTTTTACTTTTTGGGGTGTTGTTGGGGCCTGGCCATGTGGGTGGGGGTCATTTTGAGGCCTGGTGCAGGCAGGGCCTGGCCATGTGGCTGGGAGACAAGGGGCCATTTGAAGCCAGGCAGTGTGCTTTGAGCCATAGGCCTGCACCCAGTCTGCCCTGCTTTCACCCATTATGCCCAGGGGTAGTGAGTGGTGCATGGACCAAGGCTTTGTGTGGGGCCTCTTGAATTTAAGCATCATTAAGGGCATGGATGGCATTGGATTTTGGTGATTTTTGTGTGCTTTTCGACTTTTTGGTGTGTATAACTGATGTTCCTCTGGCTTCCTTTGCTTTTAGGTGCACAAGAGAACCACCAGTGCCAGGAAGAAGTCCTTCAGCAGTGTGTGCAGCACAACGTCACGTGTGGCCACAGACAACTCTGCAACTCGTGCAACTGCGGCCTGCTGTTCTGACATCTGAAGAAGATGGGCCCAAAGAAAAGTGGCCGTAGCTCCTCTACAAAGAAAGTTGCCATTGCCAGTAAGAAGGAGCAGAAGAAGCAAGTGGTGCCACTTACCAAGGAGACTGGTGTGCCCACAGACACTTTTTTCGGGAAAATAAAAACAACGCCTGCAGCAGCGGGGTCCGCCGGGGACCAAGCTGGGAGCAGCACCTCTGCTTCATTGGGCTCAGTGCCACCACACCAAGGTAGTTCCAAGTCCATTAGTGCTGGAGAGGCAGCCACTTTGGTTGTTCAATCACCATCGACCAGTGATGTTGGCTCATCGCAAGAAAGTAGCACCCAATCAATGCAGGGTGTAACTCAGCTGACAAGTGTTCAACAACCACAGCCGCAACGACAACCACAGGTGCAACTAGTACAAGCACAAGTGCATGCGCAAGGAGAGGCGCAAGTACATGCGCAAGGAGAGGCGCAAGTACATGCGCAAGAGAGGTGCAAGTACAGGCGCAAGGAGAGGCGCAAGAAGAGGCGCAAATAGAGGCGCAAGGAGAGGCGCAACTAGAGGAGCATTGAGCGGCACAACTGCCCACAATGCTTGTTCCTCCAGAAGTAGAGGCACATCAGGAAATCGAGATTCAAGCGGAGGTATCACCCGAGGAAGCCACTCCTCCTGAGGATGATCCATTGTCTTCCAGATCCCCAGAAAGAAAAAGGTCAAGGAGGTCCACTACAAGTTCTTCTTCAAGCCCCCTTCCTTCTGATGACCATGATCTTGATTGGAACCCAGCAATGCAGTCTGAGAGGGAGGCACGCCATGAGCCGACAAAGGTAGCTAAGCCTAAAAGGAAGGTTCCCGCAAGGCTTTCACTTGTGGCTGATGATGATGACGAGCAAGAAGTGGTGTATGCTGCTGATGAACAGTCTGACGACGACCCAGTCATCAAAGACGTCACTTCAGCCCCAGCGGGCATGCAGCAGACAGACATTTTTACCCTATCCCGAATTGCTGCTGAGCGGGATGTGGCACTGGTACCACCACCAACGCAGTTAACTACAACACCAACACGACCTACAGCTTCCATATTTTCTCATCAGAAGGGACGTCAGAGACCTCCATCCAGCTCGACCTCTATTACTTCAAGTAGTGGTGCTTAAGTGAACAACAGAAACGAATTCAGCCACACCCATCCTCCACTTCATCTGGCATTGAAACTCAAAGTAGCACCTCCATCACCAGCAGACATCTCCAGTCCCCAGTTTGGGACTTCTTTACTGTTAGCCAAAAGGCGGAAAACATGATAATTTGTTCAATTTGTAGACAAGTAGTTAGTCGGGGTAAGCTTGGTACCAACTATGGCACCAGAGGCCAGAGAGGTCATCTCAAAAAACACCAAATTATCCAGTGGGAGGCGCACCTAAGTAACATTCGGAAAGCCAAAAGTACAAATCCAAATGTAGACATTGATATTGCATCTGATGATGAGGACGAGGGGCTTATCGTTACAGGGGGGGAGTGAAGAAGCGACCGACATTTTTTCTGGTACACCCAGTACCCCTGGCAGCAGCACTGCAGTGGTAGCGCCCACACCCTCTACCCCTGCAACATGTATAAAGCACACTAAGAGTCTGGGAGAGACGCCAATGCGAAAACGTACATCAATGAGCCTAAGTGATTGAAGAAGTCTGCATCATCATCATCACGTAAAACGGTCCAGACCACCATTAGCAGAATGTTTTGGTCGGATGCGCCATTTGAATGCAACCACCCAACGGCACATCTGTATAACGCAAAGCTGGCTAAAATGCTAGCGCTGGACCTTCTCCCTTTTTCTTTCGTGGAAGGGGTGGGTTTTCTAGAATTTGTGGCAACAGTCTGCACTAAATGGAAGGTTCCTAGTCGGTCCTATTTTGCCAGGGTTGCTGTTCCAGCACTACATCAAGATGTGGTGGAGGTGATTTGCGCAGCTATTCAGAAGAGTGCTGTTCACACTATCGACCTGACAACAGACATGTGGACCATTTGCCAAGCCCTTGATTACATGTGCATCGCTGCACACTGGGTCTCTTTTGCAGGGGTTAAAGACAAGTTAAAAGCAAGTGTTGACACAAACACAGTTTTTCAAGCTACTCGGAAACATGCAACAGTAGCCATGTTTGCCATGGAGAAAACTCATACTGCACCTAACCTTTTAGAGGAGTTTGATAGGAAGGTCTATGAATGTCTGGAACCAAGAAATTGCATGATTGGTTATGCTTCCACGGATAATGGAGGAATATAGTTAAGGCCATGCAGGATGGTAACTACTTCAGAGTGCCGTTTTTGGCGCACAGTATTAACATCGTGGTGCAAGATTTCTTGAAAAAAGAAAACACAGTCAGCGAGTTACTGACCACCTGCCGAAGAATCTGCACACATTTCAGCCATTCTTTTAAGGCCCGGAAGCAGCTGAGGAGCATTCAACATGAACGTAGACTGCCAGTCAAAGGACTCATCCAGGAGGTGGCAACACGCTGGAACTCAACCTTTTACATGCTTGAGCGTCTGTCTGAGTTGTGGGGGGTAATACATGAGTATGTCTATAAACTGGGTTCTACTATGAAAGACATGGGGCTAGAGTTGGAGGAATGGAAGCTAGTTGCAAGCCTGACAGACATGCTTCGTCTTTTTTTAGGTCTTCACGCGTGAAGTCAGCAGGGAGGACTGTTCTTTGGGCAAAGCTATCCCATTGTTGCGCATGCTAGAGCACCAACTGAAGGTGGTGTCTTAAACGTTCCGAGATGATGCTGAAAAGCAAGACACATATCAGTTGGCGGAGAGGTTATTAAGCAGCCTAGTTGCCAATGAAAGGCTTAAAAACATGCGAACAATATTACATTTGTGCCACTATTCTGGATCCACGGTACAAAAAGGCAGTGGCCAGCAAAGCATTCATTCCTTTTGATGAAGCAGATGTTTCAAAGTACAAACATTGGCTAGCTGTGTCAGCCACTCAGTTTGAAAAAGAGCGGCAGAAAATTGAAGGAGCCGGCAGAAGTACAACTGAATCAGCAGGCTATCAGGCGTCAAGTTCCACTTCTGAATCTGTGTCCGAAGGGAGTCACTTTCCCTCACAGCTGTTAACAACACCAGCAACCGTATCATCATCCTCACCTGCACCAGGCGCAGCCATAATATTGTCGGAAGCGGATTGGTTAACTCATCAAGGGTTTGCTCGTTCCAGTGATGCAAAGGCCACAGATGGTACGCAAAGTGGAGCAACCCTGGAGAACCTTCAGTCGATGGTGCAGGCCTATCTGGATGACCCAACAGAGGTCTTTGTTAATCAGAACCCATTGCTGTATTGGTATCGGAAAAGGCCTCATTGGCGACTGATCACCAACCTGGCTCTAAATGATTTGTCTTGCCCACTCTCAAGCGTGTCTTCTGAACGTGTTTTCAGTGCTGCTGGTGCCATTGTAACTTCAAAAAGGACCCGCCTCTCACCCAAAAATGTGGAGAGGTTAACACTGATCAAGATGAATCAGCACTTCATACCACCAGATTACAAAATATGTGAATGCACGCAGGAAGAAGAGGACACAGACTTAGGTGACGGAAGTTCTTCTCTGTTAGCTGACCTACTCCCGTCTCAATTCTTAGAGTTTGAGGACAAGCTATACTTCCCTGACACCGAGGCCTGAAAATGACTTCCTTTTTTTCGTCCTTATTCACTTTTATTCCTGTGTGTCTTTCTTTGTTTTGCAACTTTTACCACAACAAAACTAATCACCTAATCACAACAAGTCCATCAGCAGCACTGTCTTCATCTTCTTTCCTTATAGATTTGAAGGTGCCGCAGTCTGCATTCCTGAGGTTCACAAGTTCACAACTCAATCATGCTCCTCTATCCTCCTCCTCCAGACTCCCCCTATCCATTTCCTTCAAGGCAGATGGCTGGATTACACAGAATAAAGAAAAGAAAATTTGTCTTCGTACTCGTAGACGAGTCCCGTCAAGTGGGACTGGAATTACTGACTACATGCTTGCTGATTGCTGACAGTTACTTCTGAAATTGATTGACAGGAGAGGCTGTGCTGTGGTCCCGCACTTTCAGAGGAAGATGCGGACAAAAAGTGGAACAGGTAATGAATAATGAGAAGAAGATGGCATGCAGTGATCATCAATGGCTGTCTGGCTCTGATGAAAGCAATTGCTGTTTGTTTGTTGTGCATGAAATGAATTCTGTTATTATTTAATCTTTTACACACTAAATGTAACTCAAGTCTACTCTGCTTTTTTTTTACCTTGTTTAATTCAAATTGTACTTTAACTGCAGGGGCCACTACGTTGCATTTTCCAATATGCAAAATGTCCTTGGACTTACTGTTTGCCAACATACCATGATGATTGATTAAATATTATATATTTTTTCTTTACAGTCACTCACTGGGATGGATGGATCATCAGCGTCGGTTTGGGAAGAACTATGGCCAATTCGTGAGTGTCAAACAGGTAAACCAGTCTACAACAACTACTACAGCAGAACTACATGTCTGTGTAGTCGTGGTATGGAGTGGTCGAGGCAGTGTAGTGTTGTTATGCCAGGCAGATTACAGAGTACAGCAGTTCATGTAAAATTGGGGCTATGTGGCTTGCTGCATACAATTAGATATGCTTTGTCTGTCTGTGTCAAAGAGCCTGGGTATGCTACATCAGGTTGCTTCACTCAGTGGTGCCTGCCTTGACCGTCTGCATGGCCCTGCCACAAACATGGGCCAAAAATCTGTTACGCTCAAGAGTTTGTGAATTTTCTGCAATTTTGCGAGATTCTCGACTTATGATTTTGATGCCAAAAAACAGTAAATTTCGCCAGCGGAACGGATTTTTGTCTTTGGCCCATGCTTGCGGCAGGGCCATGCAGACGGTCAAGGCAGGCATCACTGAGTGAAGCAACCTGGTGTAGCATACCTGGGTTCTTTGACACAGACAGACAAAGCATATCTAGGGTTTAGCGTTCAGTGCGGCTTACTAGGGTTTTTGGGTTTAATTAATAATTTGGTAGGGTTCCCGGAGTCTAGGGCTCAGGGCCCGATGCAGGCTTGTTCATAATGATGTTGGCAAGGTTTTAGGGGGGTTTGGCGTTTATTCAGAATTGGCTGAATTGTGGCCTTTTTTGGTGTTTTGCGGGCGTGTGTGTTTGGGTGAACTAGTCGTACACCTTACAGTGGATAGAGTTTTTTCTGCCTTGCTGAGATTCTTGGGAATCACTGGAACAAGTGTCCTGGTAAGTTTCAAGAGGATCGAAGTAGTGGAAGTGCTGAAAACAGCACTTTTTTGTAAAGGCGCGATTTGCGATTTCCCATGTTTTGGGGACAGCAGTATTGCATGTTTTTGGGAGCTGCTTGGGGGGGTTCTAGATGTTTGGGGGTGGGTTAAGGGGTCTGGGAGCACTGCTGGGAAGGTCTAATTTTCATTGCAAGTGGTTTGAAGAAAATCCATGGTGGAAAAGGGGGGGTTGGGCCTAGTTGCAGAGCGCGTTTGGCACGATATAACGGTAGGCCTCGCTGAGGCTAGCACTCCTGTGTGTTTTTGGGGGGCTGTTTGGGGGTGTTCTCCATTTCTGGGGGTGGGTCGAGGGGTCTGGGAGCACTGCTGGGAAGGTCTAATTTTGATTGCAAGTGGTTTGATGAAAATCCATGGTGGAAAAGAGGGGTTTGGGCCTAGTTGCAGACAGCGTTTTGGCGCAATTTAAACTGAGGCCTAGCAGTATTGCAAGTTTTGAGGGGCTGTTTGGGGGGTTTCTACATTTTTGGGGCAGGGTCGAGAGGTCTGGGAGCACTGCTGGGAAGGTCTAATTTTGATTGCAAGTGGTTTGAAGAAAATCCATGGTGGAAAAGGGAGGTTAGGGCCTAGCTGTAGAGCGCGTTTGGAGCGATTTTCAGGTAGGCCTCTGTAGATTTTCAAAGTGTGGCAGTTATCATTTTTTCTTTTGGCCTGTTTGGGGGTGTTCTACTTTTTTGGGGGTGGGTTGAGGGGTCTGGGGGCACTGCTGGGAAGGTCTAATATTGGATGCAAGTGGTTTGGAGAAAATCCATGGTGAAAAAGGGGGGTTAGGGCCTAGCTGCAGAGCGCATTTGGAGCGATTTGCAGGTAGGCCTCTGTAGATTTTCTAAGTGTGGCATTTTCCATTTTTGCTTTTGGCCTGTTTGGGGGTGTTCTACTTTTTTGGGGGTGGGTTGAGGGGTCTGGGGGCACTGCTGGGAAGGCTAATTTGGTTCTAAAATCGCAGTTTACACTTTAGACCTAGCTTGAGGGGAAAGATCCGCAAATTTCGCTCACACTTATTTATCCTCGAAAAGGAACACTCAGAGTACGCACTTTCGAAATGATGCTTGTATGTATTGTAATACTGTCGACTCTGAAACTGAAAGTGTTATTTTTGCACTACACAGCGTACCTTATATTTTGTTTCTCCGTGGAGTTTTAATATCACTTCCTGTTTTTCCATCAACAATTACAGGCCGGATTTTACCCTGTGCAATGGGAAAAAGGATGAACTCAGGCTTACCATTAGTGAGCCGCAATTCAGCATCCACCAGGCAGGCAGTGGACAAGGTGTCTTATGATCCCCAACATTGATCGACGGAGCGTCAGATGGAATGGAGGTGTACTGCGAAAAAGAGGAGTGGCTGGATGCATGCAACTTCCCAAGTTCAACAGGACAACTACAACATACAGTTACAGTATCCATCTTCATTTCTACTTATCTTGTAAGTACTATTGTTGCTGTGAACTTCTATGAGTGTTACTCTGTGCATTTGTTTGGTCTCTGCTTCAATTCATCCCTCCAGCCATTGTATACTTTTTTCTTTGCTATTTTTTAAACTAATTTAATGTACTAAGTGGTTCTACTCTCTGAGGGCAGATAGGCAAGTGAAATTGCGTAATTACTGCAGCCCTGTACTGTCACATTGTTTCTTCGTAGTTAGTACATTATAGAAAGTACTACTTACTTTTCAGTAACGTATCCATTCAGCAAACAACTTCATGCATGCAGTAGTGCATGCACTTCCTTTATGTCCCTTAAAAGATTTATGGATAGGTTCGCATCCAAAGATTTGTTTATCTTCATTTGTTGTTTGTCCATGCTGTGGTTTTTTTTCCTATCTCCACAAAACTTTCCCCACAAACCCCATTCCCATCCAAGTTTCAAACCCTAACCCTCTTCCCCCGGGCTGTGTGGTTTTCATTGAGGTGTGAGTAAATTACAACAATAATTCCACACACTTGCTGGGTAGGATAAGGTGCAAGCAACCTCCTCAAATCAATTTTAAGGCAGCTAGATGAATCCTAGGATATTGTAATTCTGGTTAATAAAACAACAATGAGTATTTTAAAATAAATTCTGAATTTCATGCCCACCGTCGATTGGTTCTATCGTCAACATCATCCTCCTACATGTCAAGAAGACTTGTTGTTACGCTGCTGTGTCACTGTTCTTGTTGTAGCCATAATCATCCATGCAATTCTTTTTTCCCCATATTTATCTTCAGCATTGCTTAGGCTACTGTTCCTTCTAATACTCCTCTCAGGCCACTCAATGTCTCATTTTTTTACTTTGTTTTTCATATGCTGCTACTGCTAGTGTGGTACCACTCCTACTAACACCACAACAACGGAATTTCGGTCCGGGATGGCGTAATTGCCATTTGTTATGCAGCTTGCGCTGTGCCTTGCTCTATTCGCAAAAAACACAGTTGATGAAACACGAATCACAGGTAAGATAAGCATTTTGGGGAGGTAGAATAATGGGCTAGGACTCGGAGGTAAGACTGACAGTAGTAGTAGTAAAGTACTAGTAGGCCAAATTGAATTCACTAACTCTGTTAGTGGCACTTTTGAACATTTTTGGATGTTTTAAATAATTCATGCTGGCAAGTTTGAGGAAACCAAACGTGCCGTAACCCCCGTCCACCACCCCCCAAAATAACATCAACACGTACACTATGTTGAAGTATGTAAAATAAATAATTATATATTTACCCTAACAAAAATAAACTAGTCCCACCCCTCCCTAACCCAAACAATTGTCCATTTCAAATAGTCCTCTGAAAAGTCCCAAATAATCCCCAACTCCCGATTCCCACCCCCCCAACAGTCTTTAAAAAAGGGGCAAGGGACACAGTCACTCCGGCGGTGTCTGGACAGGCGGTCCCGCCGCTCTTTGCGGAGGTCCCGGAGCTGTTTCTCAAGATTGTCCACCTTGCACTCCAGGTAGTCCACTCTTAGGTGTAGGAGGCGCATGCGTGCCATCCAGGCTCTGGCGGGGCCAGCTGCTGGTGTTCTTGCAGCTGTGCGGCAGCGGGAGGCTGTCCGAGCACAGCGCCATGCTGAAGGCTGCTGGCTGGTGGACACAGGGGCAGTGCTGGAGGAGGTTGTTGATGTTGACGCCCCCTCCTCCAATTCCCGAGCCCACAGCCGACGATATTCCACACAAATTGCCTCCAGCTTCCTGGCCCTGACCTGGACAGCCATCTTGTTGCATCCAAAGAAGACAGATCCAGTTCAATAGTTTAAGAAGATTTATTCTTAAAGATAAGTACAGCTCTCTAACTGCCAGAGTGTCTCTCTATCAAGCTCCAGTCTCAAGTGAGCCACAAGAGCCTAAACATTCTAGTATCGCTAAGCAACAATGACATGTTATAAGAGGCTTAAAGGAGAAGCATATTAATAACAAAACTTAAGAGAAAGCACAATATATACAAGATGGGCATAAAGATGAAGAATACTGAAACAGGGATATAACACACCTCCTCACCGGTAAACAAAAAGTTAAGTCACATAGTCATCAAGATACTTTGGAGTGGTCCTCAGCCTGGAACCGACTCTAATGGAAGGGTCAGAGACAAACCCAGGACCGTCCAAAACATCATCAGGAAGAGTTAAATCATTATTTACAGAAAATCCATCAAAAGAAGAAGAAAAAGGAACAGTGGAAACAGAATTGCGAGAATCATCACCAGGGTGTAACAACAGACCAGGATCAGAGAGGGTTGGAGAATTATCACCAACAACTCTAGCAATACGTCAGTTACTCCACCATTTGCCACCTGAGACCATGACAGAATGTTTACCAACTCTGATAATGGTAGTTTCAGGAAAAAATCTTGATCCTCTGACTTTACCTGGTCTCCTTATTCTGACTTTGTCTCCAACAGAAAAACACAGATTCTTAACATGTTTACTGTCATCATATCTGATCCTTGACCGAATTTGAGAATTCTCAACTCTGTCTTTTACTACACTCAAATCAGGAGAGGTTCCACCAGATTTGGTTTTGGTAACCATCCATTGAGGGGACAATTCATTAAAGGATTCTCTACCACGTAGCATGGCAAAAGGAGTAATGCCCGTGGTAGAGTGAGGAGTGTTATTATACGACCACACTCTGTCACTGACAACGTCTTGTACCATTTGTCGAGAAGAGATGGCAAGTTCAACAGAATCTTTTAAAATGCGGTTCACCCTTTCCACTAAACCATTGCCCTGTGGACTGTACAAGGCAGTGGTTAGATGTTTGACTCCATAATTGTTCAAAAAATCTCTCATATTGTGTGAAACAAACTGCACACCATTGTCTGAGACAATAAAACCAGGAATTCCTTCTGACCTAAACAATTTGGACAAGATTTATTCTTAAAGATAAGTACAGCTCTCTAACTGCCAGAGTGTCTCTCTATCAAGCTCCAGTCTCAAGTGAGCCACAAGAGCCTAAACATTCTAGTATCGCTAAGCAACAATGACATGTTATAAGAGGCTTAAAAGAGAAGCATATTAATAACAAAACTTAAGAGAAAGCACAATATATACAAGATGGGCATAAAGATGAAGAATACTGAAACAGGGATATAACACACCTCCTCACCTGTAAAACAAAAAGTTAAGTCACATAGTCATCAAGATACTTTGGAGTGGTCCTCAGCCTGGAACCGACTCTAATGGAAGGGTCAGAGACAAACCCAGGACCGTCCAAAACATCATCAGGAAGAGTTAAATCATTATTTACAGAAAATCCATCAAAAGAAGAAGAAAAAGGAACAGTGGAAACAGAATTGCGAGAATCATCAACAGGGTGTAACAACAGACCAGGATCAGAGAGGGTTGGAGAATTATCACCAACAACTCTAGCAATACGTCTGTTACTCCACCATTTGCCACCTGAGACCATGACAGAATGTTTACCAACTCTGATAATGGTAGTTTCAGGATAAAATCTTGATCCTCTGACTTTACCTGAGACATATTCCGGGAGGAAAGAATTTCAAGGCAGACTTTTTATCAAGATGTCCTGTGAATTCTTCGGAGGTTGAATCCATCCTTGATGATAAGGAGGTGGTAATAAGTTTGGTTGATGGCTTAAAGTTAACTGAGGGAGTCATTTCCAAATCGGAATGGCTACAAGCCTCAGATGGTGACAACTCCCAGATTCTCTTAAAAAAATGGATATCAGATGGTTGGCCGAGAGAAAGTCAGATTGATAAAAACATGATTCCTTTTGCTAAAATTAAGGACGAGCTGAGCCTTGAAGAAGATCTGGTTATGAGAGGATCTTTACTTGTTCCCCCTATATCTATCAGAAACAAAGTAATTACTTTAGCTCATAAGGGACATGGAGGAATTACCAGTACAAAGAAAAGACTAAGACTGCATTACTGGTGGCCGGGCATGGATGTTTCGGTTGAAACATTATTGTACAACTGTACTGAATGTTCTCATGCTGAAAAATCTTTACGCACAGTCAATTCACCTTTGTCTCCTGTGAAATTTCCAGAAAATCCTTGGGTGAAATTAGGTATAGATTTTTTGGGACCAATCGCTGGTTTGAACCAAGGTTATAGGTTTATTTTAACTGTTGTGGATTATCACTCTAAATGGGTGTCTTTTAAATTTATGAAGGATCCCAATACAGAAAATGTAATTCGTTTCTTGTCCAAATTGTTTAGGTCAGAAGGAATTCCTGGTTTTATTGTCTCAGACAATGGTGTGCAGTTTGTTTCACACAATATGAGAGATTTTTTGAACAATTATGGAGTCAAACATCTAACCACTGCCTTGTACAGTCCACAGGGCAATGGTTTAGTGGAAAGGGTGAACCGCATTTTAAAAGATTCTGTTCAACTTGCCATCTCTTCTGGACAAATGGTACAAGACGTTGTCAGTGACAGAGTGTGGTCTTATAATAACACTCCTCACTCTACCACGGGCATTACTCCTTTTGCCATGCTACGTGGTAGAGAATCCTTTAATGAATTGTCCCCTCAATGGGTGGTTACCAAAACCAAATCTGGTGGAACCTCTCCTGATTTGAGTGTAGTAAAAGATAGAGTTGAGAATTCTCAAATTCGGTCAAAGATCAGATATGATGACAGTAAACATGTTAAGAATCTGTGTTTTTCTGTTGGAGACAAAGTCAGAATAAGGAGACCAGGTAAAGTCAGAGGATCAAGATTTTATCCTGAAACTACCATTATCAGAGTTGGTAAACATTCTGTCATGGTCTCAGGTGGCAAATGGTGGAGTAACAGACGTATTGCTAGAGTTGTTGGTGATAATTCTCCAACCCTCTCTGATCCTGGTCTGTTGTTACACCCTGTTGATGATTCTCGCAATTCTGTTTCCACTGTTCCTTTTTCTTCTTCTTTTGATGGATTTTCTGTAAATAATGATTTAACTCTTCCTGATGATGAAGTTCAGTTCAGTGCTGTGCCTATCAGCGTGAAGGCAACGAAGACAAAGGCGATGAAAAAACGTAGCTCCGCACATCAGCGAGTGCACTGTGAAGAAAGAATGTCGGCAAAGGTGAAAACTGTGATAAAACGTTGACATGAATCAGCTGTGCACATCAGCGAGTGCACGGAGCGTATTGAAGGAAGCGCGTTGTTGTGTTGAAGATGGTTGCTAGGAGACTACTGAAATGGCGGACACGTTGCGTGACGTAGTAACGTAGTAACGTGGCAAGGTTGCGCGATGACGAACCAGTGAAGACGAAGACGAAGCCTCGCTGCGAAGCCTCGAAAATGCCTGCAGGGACGTCAGAGCTCTGAAGAATGGTCGCGCTGTGAAGCTCTGAGGTCGCGCTGTGAAGCTCGGCAGAGTTCTGAATCCGGTAAGCTTCAGCTTCAGTTAAGATTTTTGAAAGTCGCTAGAGTCGCTAGTGTGGAGGAAATTAAGCGCGACCCACAAGAAAGCGCATTAATTGTACAAGTTAAAATAAAGCAATTTCGGAAATATTGACATGAATGTGCTCAAAAATGTAGTCGTTTTGTTAGCTGTAGAAAATTAATTTCAAGGCACACAAGTTGTAGCAATCATCAAAACGCTGATCCAGCAAGAAGCGTCTGAGTGGTAAACGAGCAAAGCAGTGAAAGGAGTGCTTGTATAGTAATTAAGTAAAGCAGCAAGCGAATGTTTCAGTAGCGTTTGCAGATTGGTTAAGTCTCTCTTTTATCAAACGAATTATATATATTAAAATTGAGGCTTTTAGTTGAAATATTGAAAAATGAAGCTTTTAGTTAAAGGTAGGATTGTGAAATCAAGTCAGAGTTTGAGCACAGTTTAAAGCCAAGTGAGTCTATGAATTTGTAAATTTTAAAAATGTAGACATCAATGCAAAAATTGCAGCAAAGTTCTCAAATAGAAGGATAAAGGTAACTTATCTTGAAGAGATATGTTGGCTGAGTCTTGAATTTGATAATGTTGATTGAAGTTTCATGAATGAAGAAGGTTCAAAGAGGGCACTGCAGTCTGGCAGTTGTTGAAGTTGATGTTGATGAAAATTGAAGTTTTTTGATTGGATGTGGGTCCAAAGAGGGCTGACTTGACCACCTCGTCGCCAAATTTATGTTGCATCCAAAGAAGACAGATCCAGTTCAATAGTTTAAGAAGATTTATTCTTAAAGATAAGTACAGCTCTCTAACTGCCAGAGTGTCTCTCTATCAAGCTCCAGTCTCAAGTGAGCCACAAGAGCCTAAACATTCTAGTATCGCTAAGCAACAATGACATGTTATAAGAGGCTTAAAGGAGAAGCATATTAATAACAAAACTTAAGAGAAAGCACAATATATACAAGATGGGCATAAAGATGAAGAATACTGAAACAGGGATATAACACATCTCCTGTCTGGTGAGCTTTTTGGGAGCATCTATATGAAGCAAGAAAGAGAAATAATGTAAACAATACTCTTTAACAATAACACAAAATGATTCAACAGAAAGTTGTCTCACAGTAACACTAGCAATTTGCAAGCACAGTATAACATTTTGGCATGTATCTTTCCGCTGTCTTTGTAGGCCTGTAACAGTGGGAGTTTCAGGAATTCTACTACCAGGCAGCACTATGGACTCAATACATAGTCAGAGAATCAGAGAGTACACCAGTATTCTTCTTTTTTTCTCTAGTTTTGCGAAAGAAATTACTTGTACGTGAACTTGTGTTAGCCGGCATAATGCCAGCTCAGTCAGCTTGCACCCAAGAAAAAGAGAAACAAGCCATGATGACACAGACTTGCATGCATTACTTTAAGCAGTACATGCAGGTGGGTATAGGGAAGCTCTTACTTTTGTATAGGGGTGGCCATTCTCGGTTACATCAAGGGCTACTGCTCAATGTAATTTATATTTCGCACTGCCCCCCGCGGACCTTCAGTACTACAAAAGGAAAATGAGATTATTAATTTCTGATCATGTATCCAGCCGAACACATGATCTCTTTGCTTATATGATGGATGACTTTAGGTGCTTTGTTGTGATAGATTGAGTGAACAACAGCGCTAGTCCACCCATGATTAACAGAGAGGAAAGAAAATTATGAACATAGGGAGTGAGTGTGGTAACCATAATTGCCGGAGGAAGGGACTTGACTTGCTATAATTGTCAAATATACAATACATACACAATATATGCTGTGCTTGCAGAGTAAACTACTGTACTGTTACTTTAGGCAAGGGAGAGTTTCTGAACAATCACAACATGTAGTATTTGGATTTCCTCTGCATTGCTACTCTGGCACGGACATGCTGTTCGAACAAAGTAACACTCTTCATGCACTGAGCATCTGCTCTACATATACCTCTGCTATGTATGAGGAAGAAGATACCATCCAGGCTTCCAAAGTAAACGTCTATCATTCTTCTTAATGTCTCAACTTTACTTTTTCTCAACAACCAAATAACACCCTTTTGATTTTATTTGGTAAAGCACCGTCTTGACTTGCATTTGAGTTTCACCCAAATGATATATTGCAATGCACACCACACATGAATTTTCTGATCCACCCACACAGGCAGTCATTTTTTCTTTCTCTTCCAACCATCCTTGCTTCAAGCACCCACGCATCTGATTCCTTCCTATCAGCCACCTCTGCCTGCATTCAAAAGCACGTATCATTCTTTATAGTCATAAATGTTATGACTCGCTCGTCCTTCCATTGACCCTAAATTCTTTCCCTTTTCGTTCATCACATCCCTCAAGTTCATCTGATATGACTTGGCTTCACGATAAAAGTTTCCCAGCTGATTTGAAGTCAAATTGAGGGGGCCATTGCTTACTCGAGAACTACCGCCGCTAATGCTATTGCTAAGTCAAGGGTGACTGTCTTCTCCGTGATTGGCTAAAATGTAGTTCTAAATCAGTAACTGTTCTTAACAGTACAGTGTACTTGTAGTAGTGTTATGTCTACTGTACAGTACATCATACACTCCTTTGTGAGCCTACTCTAAAATGTCAATAAGTAAGGAGTATATTAATAACTTACCAATGTCCACCGCTGCTGAGCCATCCCCCTCAGTTCCTCCTGGTGGCACTTGTGGTGCCGCCGCATCCGCCCCTGGAGTGGACCCCTCCACGCTGCTGGCACTGGTGGTGGGAACTAGTGCCGCATCCGATGTTATGACGCCTAAAAAATACAAGTCATATTTTTAGATGCCATACACCACCCCCTATTTCGTCTCGTAATGGAAGAGAAAATGTTAAATAATTTTTAATTATTGGGACTGAAAAGAAGTCACGGTTTTGGGGAGGGTGTTAACTTATATGCTTAGCCATAACATGAAACTCTTTTTGGCACAACTGATGAATGCATGCTCTTTATCGTGCAATATTTTTATAATTACAGAGAGAGTCAACTACTTCTCATCACCACCAGGAGGACTTGAAGTTCCAACAAGGTTAGGGCTCCCGAATCCCGCACAGTTACTTCTGACTGAGGTATGTGGAAAGTGGAACTGCACCTATCATCAACAATGTCCTATTTCTCTTGTCCATACTTCTGTATGTGCAGAATAGTCCCTGAATCACTAGCGGTATGGTATGTGCTACTATCAAATCAAAAAGCCAAGTACTTAGCTTATTCTTGGTGGACATTGACATTTTGTTGTTGGAAATTGTCAAATCACTAACATTAAGAAGACTGGAATAGACATCAAGGGCAGCCCAGAGGACTGCACTGAGTACCTCTAGAGCTATTGCTGGATCAGAGTTTTGTTTAACACCGTTTGCTGACTGGGCAAGCTTAGCTACCTACACAGACCGACTCATAATAATAGTAAATAGTAGTAGCACAGAGAGTGATGGTAGAGAGGTAGGATGAGAATGTAGAAACAGTCTACAAGAAGAAGATCAAACACTATTTTGTAAAAAACAGAATTAGGAAACAGTTTGGAATGAATAGGAGCTGTAAAAGTTAGGGAAGTATAATTATATTAACAACAGAACAACTTACTGGGGCCAGCAGAAGAGCCTGCAGAGGACCGTTCCTGCCCACTCTGTTCTGCCGGAGTCTGGGGTGTTGCTGTCTTCTTGCCCCTGGGAGGTGCTGATGATCATGAAACAAACACAAACATGGATGATTGGTTTTTTTGAAATATTTGATTTCTTAGACCACAATCTAAAATTATCTCGGGGAAACAAATTAGCAAAAATTGCACTACATGTATTGACCTATCTGATCTGGTCAACTAGGAGGATACTAGTACAGTATTGCTGGATTCGCAGACCGTCTACTTGGAAAGTTATGTAAATCACTAACTAAACCAACAACTAAAAGGTTCTACTACGACTGTCAGCACTGAGCAGCACGCGACGTGACAGACACAGTCCGTCATCGTGATTGCAGACAACTAAAAAATGTCCTACTACTATTAACAAGTCATAATATACTCAACCTATCAATCCATCACTATCTCTTCTTCTTAGTGGTAGCAGGAGTACAAAGGAAGGACTAGACTTGAGTCTCTAGTCTCTCTAGCATTACGCAGTTCTGTAAAGTACTACACTCATACATATTCAGGCCAAATGAGCACAAAGTTGCAAACAAGTAAGCATAATTGCAACGCCACTGAGGAGGCGAGCACCTGCAATCACAGAAGCTATTTAAACATTATTTTACCTGCAATGTAATCGAATAGGCAGCATTCTTGATCTTCGGGAAAAACATATATTAGCAATATAACACAGAGCAGAAGAAAACAAAGTAGTTATTAAATAGCTACTCACCAAGGCCAGGGATCTCCACGCCTAGCAGGTGGAGCAGGTCCTGCTCCTGGTCAAGGACGTTGGCCCACCGGTGCGTCGCTTGGTCATAGGTGCGCCGGACCTCCGACTCCCTCCGCATGGCCCGGCACACCTTATCCCACTGCTTGCGACGCTCCCAGAGGCCATACCAATCGCCCGCATGGGAGTCGGGTACGGGGTGTGGGACCCTTCCCCTTGCTCTTCCCGGCTCCCTTTGCCATGGTCCTGGACAGCTGGAAAAAAAAAAATAATGAATAGGGGAAAAAGTAAAGAAAAGAAAAGAGTTTAAAAAAGTAGCTTTAAAAGTAACCAAAAGTAGAAAAAAACACAAAATATAGATGTAGAAAAAGAGAGGGATAGATAATGAGTAAAAAAGATCAAAAAAAGGTTCAAAGAAACAAAGGATTGGAAAGATTAGGGGAGGATTCAAAAAGCATGCCCAGAACCATAGCAATGAATGAAAAACAAGATGGCCCTGCCCATTGAGGACCGCGTGGGTAAGGTTGCGCGATATTTCCCCCGCGAGCAGTCAAAATCAAACGCGAACACGTAATCGCGCCCCACACACAACGCGAGCTTGCAAATAGCGCCCAGAAACAGAAATACGCAACGCGCACAAGATGGCCGCACCCATGTACGACCGCATGGGTAACTTCGCGGTCGGTGCGCTGCAAGCGGCCCGCGAATACGCAACAAAAACCCCGCAAACACGCAAAAAAAATCTGCAAATTCGTAAGAATTCACGGATTTTGCAGATCGCGAATTGGCTTTCACACGAAGTCGTGTACCGCGAATTCGCGCATTTCGCCCATACTTATTTATTTATTTATTTTATTTATTTAGAAAGTTTTGTATAGCGCGAACGTGACCCTTGGGTATCAGAGCGCTTCACAGAATACAAATACAAATACCATACAATACAATAAGTGGTTTAGGGCTAAGTCTTGCATATCAAAAACATTCAGAGAATGAGGTTGGAAGGTATATAGTAATGTAGAAGAACGATTCATATTGATATGTGGTGGGTAGGTATACGATAGTACAGCCTTTTCTCCTAATAAGTATAATGGCGTAGTATATTGACCTACCACTTGCCGTCGGCATGTGCAAATTTCAATATCATTTCGGTTGTGTTCTTCTTAAGTTTATCATACATGCTAATCATATTGCTTACAGTACTGTAAATTGTAGTATAATAACAATAGGACCACTAGTCTTTATCTGTGCATTTTCCCTTCAGGTTCTGGGCAAGTATATCGCCTCTAGATTATTCCCTGTGCAATTAGAGGCTATCTATTTGCTTCCCTTAGTAGTACTGTTTTAGCCCCACATTGTCGCGGCGGTGGTGATGTCTCTTCTTGCCTAAGTGAGAAACGTATTCATTAGGAAAATCTTAATTCCCCTCTTGAATCTTGCCGTGTTAGTAATTTTCCTAACATTTGGTGGGAGTGAGTTCCAGATTCTAGGCGCTGCCCCTGAAAAAGCTCTGTCGTATGTTTTCTTCTTCCGGAAGATGGGTGGTCTCAGCAGCAGTTCATTGGTACTTCTGGCCAGTCTGTTTCCTCCAGATAGCTCTATTTTCTGAGCCAAGTATCTTGGTGTTTTGAAGTGAAGCGCTTTGTGTGTGATACATGCCATTTTAAATTGGATTCTCGCTTCATATGGTAGCCAGTTTAAAGATTTCAGGTGTGGTGTGATATGATCGAATTTCCTAGCTCCGGTGATGATCCTTGCAGCAGTATTGAGACATGCCTTTAGGGGTGCCGTGGAAATTTTTGGTAGACCTGCTAAAGTAGTACATCCATATTCAATCCTTGAGATAACTAAGGATTGTACTGCCATTTTGAGATCTGCCGCAGAGATGAATGGTTTCACTTTCCTGATATAGTTCAGGTGGAAGCGTGCATTTTTTGCCATAGATTTGATATGTGTTCTCATGTCAAGGTTCTTGTCTAAAGTGATTCCTAATGATTTTGCTGAGTCCACTAGAGTAGGAGTGCAGTTTAGGGCTGTGATCAATGTAGCCCATTCTTTCACTTCTATGTGGTTCTTAGGTGGAGAGATTAAAAGGAACTCCGTTTTTTGTGCATTTAGCTTCAGATGATTGCTGGTCAACCAGTTTAATGACATTTTTAAGGCCTCGTTCATTGCCGCGATCTCTTCCAGAGAAGCGATCTTGATGTATATCTGTGTGTCGTCTGCGTACATATGATAAGATATGTTTGCGCCTCTAAGAATTTCTGTCAGTGGTTCTACATACATACTTAGTGGCACAGTGCTATTTTATTCCACAGAGGGTACACAGATGCACCCCCGTCAATTATCTAGCCACACTTAATGGTACCTGAGGGAAGACTCATCTCTGTACCATGAGGGCTATTTACATCCAAGGTCAGCTCAATTATCACAACAGCAGTTTGAGCTGCAATCTGCCCTCCTCTGCCCTTTACGATCTGCCAAGGACCCTTTTACACAATATTTGTCTCCTGTGTAGGCAACCATGGATAAACATTTTTACTACTCTCCCCACATTACCCGCCTTACGAGGTTTTGTTAAAAGTGATTTGCCCACAGGCTTGTGCAGTGGATGCCCTTCCAATTTATTGGCCCACGGATCTTCTGTATGTATTCCCTCCCATTCCTATCCTTCCCAGGGTGCTGCAGAAGATTTGGGTGGAAAAGGTTTGGTGATCTTGCTAGCCCCTTTTGGGCATGTCGCCTTTGGTTCCCCCGGTTGCTTTGTTCGCCCTGGGGCACCTTTGTCAGATTGCCAGTGGCTCCGACCCCACTCCAGTATCCACTTCTGTTAATACCCTGTCTCCGTCAACAGAAATTGACGGTCTGGCAATTGAGTGATTAGAATTAGAGACTAAGCGATGCCATTCCCTGCTTGTCAGCGGATATTCAAAAGTCCTGTTAAGAATCCACCACTCTTAAGTCAAATATTAAAAATGGAGGCTCTTTTATTAAGTGGTGTGTGGTTCATATGGTGGACCCGTTGAAGAGGGCTCTGGTTCAGATTCTTGAATTTCTGAGGATTGTTTTATTTTAGCCCCCTCTACTTTAGCCGCTCAGTAGGTGGCAATGAGAGCCTGTAGGGGAACTGATGAGGATCTGGAAGCCATTTTAAGGTCTCACCTAGGCAGCGCACGCGTTGTCTCTCCGATAATTAAAGTAATCTGTATATCTAGGAAACTCCACCTACTCTACCTCCTTGCTTGTAATTGGTATATTGGCTTGTCTGTTTGCATTTTTTCGTTGTGACAGGATAATGTGCTTTGTAGATCAGCCTCTATTTTTGGGGAACATCTATGCAGCACTGACTAAGTACAGTAAACACGCTGCATGGGAATGAAGTGTCTCCCTTGAAACTTCTTTTTTCCCCCCGCGGCTTGCATACTTTGGATTACCGTGTGTGTTACATCTACTTTTTTTGGTTGTTTGCTCTTGTTACCAGGTCTTTTATTACAGTGTTAATTGTATGTGTCTTTGTGCTCCCATTGTTGTTATGTTTAACCCATTCTTTGATACATTGAGTTTCAGTGTATTACGCTGGTAGCTGTTTCTGCATTACTGTTTCAAATGTATGTGTGTTGTGCTCACACGTTTCTTATTTGTTGAGTCCTGATGCAGTGTTTAAATATAGAACAATTAACTTCAGCGCTACCCCCCTCCCCGATGCGTTCTGAAAATAGGGGCTTGCTTTCAATGCTTCTGCGCTAACACTCGATTCCTTGCTGCGGTGTGAAAATGCTATATCGCCTTTATTTATGTACTCCTGATGCGGTGTTTAAATGTAGAACAATTAACTTCAGGGCTACCCACCCTCCTCTCCCCCGATGCGTTCTGAAAATGGGTGCTTCGTTTCAAAGCTTCTTTGAAAACACTTGATTCCTTACTGCTGTGTGAAAATGCTATATCACTTTTATTTATGCTCCCCTGATGCAGTGTTTAAATGCCTGCATAGAAACAGTATTGTCAAACAGATGGGAAATGGTGGTACCATATGTTATGAGTATAGTACAACCTAGTCTTGATTTGTCAGTGCTTTTACATGAAAAGTCTAATAGTAACTGTGCTTCGATATTGTGAAGAGATCATCTCCACTTATACATCTTATTTAAAGCCACACAATATTGCTCCAACAAGTATTTAAAACTATAACAATTCTTAAGTTGCGAAATTATTTGTAGATAACATTTGTAGCAATCAGCCTGTATTGGTATACTAACTAGTTTAGTGTTGCATCAGTGTCGCAAAATGTTTTGGGGAACTGGTTGCTAAAGACCTTTTACTTATATAATCACTACTCGTCTGAAATTGGAGACCTGCTTGTGGTGTGGAAATACTGAACAACAAACTTCACGTGAGAAATATGGCTGTTCCTCGAGGCGGGGTGGAAATTGTGAACAGCAAACTTCACGTCAACAATTCGTTCTGTAAACGCTTATGTGATAAACACCGGGGGAGAACAATTTTTATTTGCAGAAGCGCATTGCTGGGTCGCGCTTACCTTTGGCTGGACACCGTGTGGACCGCTTGACCGCTGACCAACCTCGCCGGCCATAGAGAGGAGGAGCTGATCGAGAGACCCCTCAGGGACCAGGAAGTAACTTCGGCGGAGGGCTACAGGGCTGCGAGCGTGCCAGGGACTCCAAATCCCAGGAGTCCCTGATAGACCATTGACAACTTCCGGTCCGCTCTCCCTGCCAGCCCGCCCACCGCCTACCGGAGGGCTTCTTAAACCCTTTGCAGCACAGCGTTTGTTGGGAGAACAATTTTTATTTGCAGAAGCGCATTGCTGGGTCGCGCTTACCTTTGGCTGGACACCGTGTGGACCGCTTGACCGCTGACCAACCTCGCCGGCCATAGAGAGGAGGAGCTGATCGAGAGACCCCTCAGGGACCAGGAACTAACTTCGGCGGATGGCTGCAGGGCTGCGAGCGTGCCAGGGACTCCAAATCCCAGGAGTCCCTGATAGACCGTTGACAACTTCCGGTCCGCTCTCCCTGCCGGCCCGCCCACTGCTCTCTGACACTGCTTTATCTGGGGTCATCCCTCCCGCAGCGCGGGACGCAGCCCGGAGCAAAGACCGGGCTTAGAGCGGGCCGTTTGAGGCCGTTCGAGGACGGCAGAGGACGGCCCCGGCCCATAACCCCTATATTGTTTTTGTGATACACCTAAGGCAGGCGGGATAGTTAACCTCTATTTATTCATCTATTTTAAAACCCCGAGCGCCTGGACTCAAGAAACATTTTATTGTCTGCGAGGATTTTTATGATATTATAATAATTTTGTGGAAAATAGCGTGTCTAGTTGCCATTTCCTCTACTGCTGCCAATTAGAAAATATGCCATTACGTTCAGGTAAAACACGCATAGTTCAAGTCCAAACTCCCAAAGGTGTGGTTTCAGGGCCTTTAGATGCGTTTATTACTCGTGCCACAGGAATACTTGAAAAAGAAATTGCTATGGTAGAAAAACGTCTTTCACTTGACTTACTCAGTGGAAAGCGCTCTTCATTGGGTAGGCTGGCCACGATCCCTAGCCCCGTGGCACAAGCACAAGCTCATGCAGCCTTTAACTGTATCCACTCAACTACCACCGAGGCCCTAGTCCATATGGATAGTGAAGGGGTTGATTCTCCTGTACATACACCAGTCCATGTTGAACACCACCTGGATGATCTTGAGGCAAGTAGAGAAACCGCATCCCAGGTTAGCTTTGAGTCAGATTATACCTCAGAAACCCCCCACTCACCTTCCGATTCTCCAAAGACTGTTTCCACTAGACCGACCCACATGGATTCGGCAGGCACCGACATGGTAACAAGGAAGAGAAAGCACGACACAAGCCATATGGGGGGGAGAGAACGCAAAATGCCTAAACTAAAAGTAAAAGACACCACCGGTAATCCCTACGGCAATCCCACATCACCAGCTATGGGTAATCTTAGTGATAAACAACGTCCCAGTACATTTCCCAATGTCTTATGCCCTTCCCTCACCACTTTAGGATCTTCTGATCCATGTCCTACCTGTCAAAACAGTGATGAATCACTGTTGGTTAAAATTGAGGCCCTGATGAAAAATCTCTTACTACCTGTTCTGGAGCGGACCAGGTTAATGACTTTAAAAATAGACACCCTGGAGGCAGTAGTAAATACGAACTCAGCCCTACTACTATCTCTAACTGGCCAGAGCCAAGGGGGGACTAAACCAATTCACTCAGCCCCCAAGCCAACAAATACTTCCACCTCTGTTAATAATAAACTCCCTGGGGCAGCAATCAACAGACCAACAAGGGGTGGAGATCCTAAGACCACATCAAACAATGTAACTGAGGTCTCATCTCAACTTACGCATAGGACGAAGCCCACGGACAAATCAGATAGCCTAAACCCTGCTAGACCCCGCTCAACTAAACCACCCTCCCTAGTCCAACCTAGTTCGAATACTTCCCGGCATCCCCCCCAAGGGCCTTTTGCTAACCATCACCGTAACACCATAAAACCTCTGGTAGAAAAACATCGCAGGCATACCAACCCGCGGGCCGACCTCCCTATTGAGGCTGCACTATATACAATAGTTTTGACTGGTGTAGCCCCCCTTCCACCTGGCAAGAGGGAGACTTTCGGCGACCTGCGCAATAAGGTAACCTATTGGCTAAACAAAAACCGACCACTACCCCCCTCTTTGCCAACTGAAATTCTGTTTGTAAGAAGGGTTGACTGGGTGGGCCATGGCACAAAAGACCTGGAGGGTGATTGCATTTTAATCTCGTTTAAGGACCCCTGGGTGGTGGAAATGATCAGCAGAAAAGCTAGGTTTGCCAGACAGGGGGATGTTCAGACACTGGGCCTATCATACTTTTATCCACATAGGCAGAGTAGTATCTCAACGGGATCCAGACACGGTCAACCTACCATCAGGAGCTACCCCACGACGAGGACTCCCCAACCTTTGCACTTCCCATTTCTTTTCAATCAATTTGGCCCATTATCCGATCTTGAGGCCAACGATTGACTCCAATCTCGGTCTTGCATAATCGAACCCACAGTAAATCCTGGGCCTCTGGCAGCTAGGCCGAGCGATAAACCCCCGGAGCCTGTAATTATAGAGGAAGAGCGAATGGGGGCCTCAATAATAGTAGGAATTCCCATATCACCTTTAAGGAAAGTGGAAGCCTCCTTGAAGACAGGGGAAAATCAGAGCGCCAATGGGTGCACTAAAAATGGGTGGGACGCTGAGATCAGTCAGGGCACTCTAGTAGTTCTGGATCCGGTGGTACCCTCTGTGGTCCACGCCCCAGAATTACTCACCCTTGTGTCTTGGAATGTTGCGGGGGTTAAAAGTCGTATCCATTCTGACGACTGGCTGGAGTTCATGGATAAATATGATATTATCCTACTCCAGGAAACCTGGGCAACCGAACCAACATTTAGGCAGGGATACATAAACTTCTTTAAGCCTGCAATTAGAAGTGCCAAAGGGAGAGCCTCAGGGGGCTTACTGATTTGGGTGAAACAATCCCTGGGATTTTATTCCACAGAAATCACAGTACAAGACCCTGATCTCCTCATCATTAAGCTCAGTAAGATTGGTTGTCGGGATCTGATCCTGATTAACATATACGCCCGAGGATTGCCAGGAGGCCGCCCCCCCCCCCCTCTGATGGAAACATTGGATAACATTCTAGCTGACCTAGATAGTGATCATGCCACCCTCCTAGCTGGAGACCTAAACTGTACCTTCGAGCCATTACCTGACTCAGGGGACAGTTGGGGCTCCGCGGAAGATGCAGTATGGGGTATTCCTGATCTGATGACCATCAAACCAGTAATTACAACTGAGGCAGCGGTGAATTGGACGGCTCTTTGTCTCAATAGGGGCCTTCGGGCTGTTAATGGCCGTGCAAAATCAGATCAGGAAGCGAATTTTACATTCGATAACGGGTTAAGAAAAAGCTGTATCGATTATATTCTGTTAAAACTAGGAGACTGGCCCCTGCTGGTGGACATGGCAGAACTTCCCCGTCCAGAAAGTGACCACAACCCCCTGTCCCTAAAATTAAAGATACCAGGTTTAGTAAGATCCGAGAACCCCGGTACCTCACAGACTGGGGACGCCCTCCTAACCAATGATAGGAAGAGACTAAAATGGTCCAAAATTGTGGAGGATGTCACATTAAGGGATAAGGTCAACGCAAAGGTTAGCAACACATATAGTGAGATGTTGGCATATGATCAGTTGGGGGACAATTCCGAAATGGCCAACTACATTATAAACCTCCATGATCGTTGCTTTGCCGACCTTAAATCCCTGCTCTCACAACCACGGCCCCAGGCAAATCGTAAAATACCGATCTGTCCTAAGAAATGGTACAACAACAAATGTAGGGAAGCCCACACCCAACTCATTAGAGCAGTCAAGTCTCGGATTATGGGCTCTGTGAAGGAGGCTAGAGCAAGCTATAGGAAAACGCAGTGGGAAGCCAAACGGGAGTGGGAGGACAAGCATTGGTCGGATCTATTGGAGGCTTCCACATCAAATAACTCCATCAAGTTCTGGGAAATAGTCAAGTGGGGGAAGGACCCGGATGCACGCATCCCTGTAAACCATGTGTCCCCCGCGGAATGGGTAACATTTTATTCGACCCAGTTCTGTGCCGAGATTCTCAACCCCCCCAGCTTCCTGGCGAGGGTACCACAGTCACCCATGCAAACCGAGATCATTACTTTCTCGGAAAAAGAGGTCGAGCTGGCCATAAGCCTTACTATGCGAGGGAAAGCACCGGGCATGGATCTTATACCAGCCGACCTGTTCAAAACCGACCCCGCCCTGTGGACGCCCTATCTCACTAAAGTGGCCAATTCCATAGCTGCTGGTGCAAGCATACCCAAATCCTGGAAGGGGGCCGAGATACTACCTATCTACAAAAAGGGCAGTAGGTCTATTCCTGGTAATTATCGCCCGATTAGCCTCATCGACACAACACAAAAACTTATTGCACGCATGATCCTGGGTAGGGTCCAAGGATGGATCGAACTCGAGGACATACTATCTCCAATGCAGGCGGGCTTCAGATCAGGAACGAGCACCATCGACCAGGTGTTCAGATTCTGTCTGATCTACTGGAAGGTGGTTCAGCTTGGCGGTGGCACCATCTACGCAGCGTTCATTGATCTGAAGTCCGCGTTCGATCTAGTCCCGAGGGACAAACTGTGGGGAGTTTTGAGGAACTTGGGAATGCCCGAGGAGTTACTTGTCCTAATAATCAAACTGCATGAGGACAATTTTGCGAGGGTGAGATGGGGCGGCCAGGGTCAAGTGACGGAACACTTTCCAGTAACCCGAGGTGTCCGTCAGGGGTGTGTTCTTGCACCAACCCTTTTTTTATTGTTTATTGACCAAGTGGTCAAATTTTTTAAGGATACCCCGACGGATGCCCCGATGCTAGCAGGACAGCGATTCCCGATGCTCATCTTCGCTGATGACACCCTTCTCCTCTCCCGAACACGCTGCGGTCTACAGCGGGCGTTGGACCGCTTTGAGGAGTTCTGTGTCATCAGCGACCTTAAGGTGAACGTCGGGAAAACCAAGCTTATGGTACTAACAAAGAACCGCCCTGTCCGGTGCACAGTAAGTATGAGTGGTGCTAAACTGGACCAAGTGGAGAACATGACATATCTGGGGGTCACTTTAGACAGCCGTCTGAGATGGAAAGCTCAAGTCGGTGCACAACATCTAAAGCTTGCCCGCCTCACCGGCTGTCTACTTAGCGAACAAAAAAGATCCATCACCAAACGGGTTTCTCCGGCGCTTAAGATCTATGACGCCAAAATCAATCCAGCAATTTTATATGGTGCAGATCTGTGGGGCTACATGGACCTTACGGGTTTGTTTAAAATACAATGCAAATTTTTGCGTAACCTGGTGGGCCTGCCACCGTCGTCCCCTTCTATCCCTCTCTGCCTGGATATGGGTTGTCCCCCGATCAATGAGATGGCCAGATTCAGACTGGTTGCTTTCTGGAGGCGTTTATGGATAACCCCTGAACTTACCTTATTTGCTAATGAGGTAGCTGAAGTTAGGTCACTTGGGGGCTCAGGAAAAATCCAATGGTTTAAAATGGTAAAATCTACTTTGACGGATATGGGGCTAGAGCAGCTTTGGACATCCCCTACTACTAGCACCTTTCCATCCAAACCAGCTTTTAAAGAACTGTACTGGGCCACGATTCGTCAGACTAGAGTCAATGCTTCAAGCTCCACCAATCTCACGGGTAGGTTCCTTTCCTTTAAGCTGGACTCGTCCCGTGAACATTATTGGGATTTAATCTCCAAAACACTGGACAGGAAACTCTACCATCAGTTCCGGGTGGGTGCTTTGCCATTGAATACATTTACGAAAAGTTGGACAACGAGTACTACGGATCATTGTAGATGGTGCCCCGGCCACAAGGAAACCGTAGGACATTTTCTGTTTGCCTGCCCTAGATATTTGGCACCAAGAGCCAAATGGTTAAAGCCACTGTTCCAGCGCCTGCCCATAAGAAAATCTGACGAGGCCATCTGTTTATTAATAACTAACACCTCAGAGGTCATTTCAGTGTGCCTGGCTAAATACCTGGGGTGGGCCTGGATAATAAGGTCCAAAACTTAGTATAACCATTGTAATTGCTGTGATTTACTTTTTTCCTGATTAGATTTTTGTACAGCTTACTGATCATGTAAATGCTCCCCTATGACCTACTTAGCACCACAAAATCGGACTGTCCATCTCTGTTTATGTTACTAAATATTGTTTGGAATTTATTCGTAAGCTCTCCCGTTTTTACTTTTGTGTTTTAATTTTAGTAATTTCCCCTCAGGTTTGTCTTCTATGTTATTTAATACTAGTTTTATGAACCTAAAGATTATGTATTTTCAATTAAGCAATGTCTGTTATTACTTGTCTTTTATGATTTTTTTCTGAATCGAAATAAAGACTTTAAAACCTGAAACACCGGTGTGGTGTGGAAATGCTTTGTCGGAAATACAATTTTTAAAACAATTAGATTTAATTTGAGTTCTACCGATATGGTGTGCAAAAACTGAACAATAAACTTAACGTCAGAAAAGCGGTTTCTAATGCTTTTGCGCTAACTCACGATGCGGTCTTCAAATCCTTTTTGCACTGCCTAACTATAGTAAATCAAACGGTGTGTTTAAATTCTTATTTTACTATCTAGATGCAACCTACAGTTGGTTTCCCTACTTGGGCATCCTGCTGTTTCTTTTTCTAAAGTTACCGATTTGCATTCCACACATGCTGCTGATGGAAGGATTTCAATCTTTGCAATAGGGAGGCTTATTCCCAGATAATGTACTCGTCTTGGTTTCCTTGAGTCCTTGGTTTCTGTGATTTTTAACACTACAGCAGTCTTTTAGGCTCTGTTACTGCCATCAAAACCAATGTTAATAATGTAGGATTGATTAATTCAGCGACATGAGCCAGCGTTACAACTACGGTTTTTAATATGAAACTCCACACCATATTGAAATTTCCAATGGTTAAGGGTAAATTTAACATTTTGCACAAACGTTCCTTCAGCCGCATTCTTACTGCTTATTTTGCATCCACATTGCTGAAGGAGCTGTTATGTGACTTATAAATCCCGGAATGGCGTTTATTGTACAAATATAGTACAATCATTGACATTGGAACCACGTCTTTGCAGCACGTGCTCAATCTACTGAGCCACCCAAGCTCAGCTTCTCCCCTAAAGGGGGGGTGCATCCCAGTGTCTGGAGATGTGCGCTGCACACCCCCTCTCTGCAGACAGGCGCTGAAGAGCACAGGCCTCCCCAGGCCAGAGTTGTGGAATGGGGGAGAAATATCTCTTCCCACATTGAAGGACCTCACAGCTTTAACTGCATGCGCGCTAGCGGTTTTCCCACTGCTCGCTCCGATTTTAAAAATCCCGCGTTACATGACAAGGTCAGCTCGTCATCCGCGTAGCGCAGGTAACGCCCATGACGAGCTGACCTTGTCATGAGCGCAGAAGGGGTTAAACACTGAGAGAACAGAAAGAGACAGCAACCTGCACATTTTTGTCAGTCAAACCTGTGCAGACGGAGAAAAGAAATCCGATTTCTCAGCCACATACCGCTTCACTCCACTGAAGTTTCCTACTTGCTCTGTTCATCTGGAATATATTATAAAGTTAAACTTGGTTTGCAATCCGAAATTTTATGTTGCGGCGGTGGGGGAGCAAATGACTACAAGAGCGAGGAGTGTGTTTGTGACAATCTGTGCTTAGAGGTGTGCTTCGATAATTCCGTGTTGAGAGGGTTCAGAGGGGCTGTGGAACACCTTGTATGACTTTACGAGTTTGTGTACTATAATAGCTGCTATATGTGGCGGCATGTGCTGTGAAATGTTTCGCAAAGATATGTGAGTGTGTGTTGAACAGGTGTGTGTAGTAATGCTGTGCAGAGGGGTGTGTTTATGTATCCATACTACTATTATAAAGGAAGAACTTTGAGGCTTTGAGGCGGGTAAACTCGGGAACCACAGCGCCAATCCACACACCCGATACATCTTTGTAATCCTCAGGGTGTGCAGATGGACATAGGCTATATAAAGTAAAAAAATACGGAATATTTAAAAAAATGTACATAAAAAAAAGTAGTCCCTGAGAAGTAGCGCCGGCCGCGACCTGCGTGCTCACGTCAGGAGCACGAGGAGGAGCGGCGGACATGGCGCAGGGAAGGAGCGGTGACGAGCGGCCGGTGAGGAGCAGCGGACCGGGTGGACATGGCGCTGGGGAGGAGCGGTGATGAGCGGCCGGTGAGGAGCTGCGGACTGGCGGGAAGAGAGGTGAGCGGCAGAGCGGTGAACTGAGGAGCGGCGAAGAACAGAGGTGAGCGGCGGAGCGGTGAACTGAGGAGCGGCGGGTGAGGTAAGGCTCCGGGGGACAATGTCGGGGCAGGCGGGGGACTCAGAGTGCCTCAACACGGACAATGTCGGGGCAGACGGGGGACGGGGACTTACGAACATTCTGTTGACAGACCGTGGTAGAGGCCTTTGCATAGTGGTAAGTCTGTCACCCAAGCTGGACTGCGTTGATAGGTTGACCGGATTTCGAAAATCAAACACCTGAACATTGCATAAATAAGGAAGTAATACTGCAATTTATCATCGATCAGTGGGCACAGAATGACTTAACCAAAAGCGATCAGCATCATAGAAAACACTAACAGTGAGTCACTAAAAGGAATTCAATGCAACGTTTACACACAGTGTTCTCTGTTTTATACTGCCATAATTGTGTACTTTTCAGCATTTCACAAGGTAAGGCTCCGGGGGACAATGTCGAGGCAGGCGGGGGTCGGGGCAGGCGGGGGACAGGGTGGGCGGGGGCCCAAAATGCTGGACAATGTCGGGGCAGGCGGGGGTCGGGGAAGCCTGATTGCTCCCGGACAACGTCGGGACGGGCTGCTAGTATGTCTATATGTAAGGCTCTGCAGAGGTGTAATTGTAAGTGTAATGCTGTTCAGAGAGGTGAGTGTGTGTGGTGCAGAAGTGTAAGTGATGCCATGCAGAGAGGTGTGTGTTTGTGTGAACGTGAGATGCTGTGGAAGATGTGTGCATGCGCGAGAGAGAACAGCTGAAGGGCAGGGAAGCTTGTGTGCACCCACTGCAGTGTTTCAGAGGAAAGGGTGTCGGTTTTCACTGTGGCGATGGAGGCTGGGAGTGATTGCTCACTGTGCTCATTGACAATGGAGCACCGAAATGGGTAACATGCCTCCCTGGTGTTGAGAGGGTAGAGACTTGCAGAGGGAGGTGTGGTGTTTGGGCCCTAGGCCCTCATACTAACATAATAAGGTGACACAGACACAGGGGTTCTCAACCCTTTTTATTTAACAGGGTGATCTGACTGATGACGCCTGTGGTGGGTGTGTGTTCAGTGTGTAACAAACATACTGAACACTAGAACGTATCTCTGCCATACTACATCCCTCCCAAACTTTAGTGAAGGTCCAAACAAAATGAAGTCCAAACCTACGGGAGAGAAATACAAAATTGCAGACCAAAACATAACTCAATGTGGACGACTTCCACATAGTCTCTTCACTGCTGGTCATCTGCCGACGATGTTGTCCTTGCAGCCGGGACCATTAGTTACCCTTGGCACAATGTTCTGGTGCTCTGTGGACGTGCTCCTTTTGTACTTGCACCATGGAAGTGAGCCTTCCGGTCACTTTCTTCTGACACCGCAGTCAGTGAAAAGTGCAGATGTAACGATGGTGGATCATGTCCACTGCCTAGTCCTGGTTGAGGTGTCTTCTCCAACTGGTGGCTGTCTCCAACAGGATCTGCAGTTGCAGACATCACTCTCACTGATACCACTCTCTCGTGGGTGTCCCCTCTCACTGGACGACCCGGAGGCCCTTTGCTGCCAGGCTTCTGCTGGACCGGTGGGCTGCCGCCTTGTCGCTCCAAGTGCATTGGAGGAGTCGCTACTGGTCCCTTTTCCGTGTCTCAAGCTCCACCTGAAAAGGGTGTTGTTGGCACTTTGTTCTGTCGCATGCTATCGTTGTTCTCCTTGGATCTCCAGAGCCAGCTTCAACGGTCCATCTCTCATTTTGGGATCCGCTGCCACCGGTGTCCTTGAGGCCTCTGCCCCTTGGATATCCACGGTTCTGTGTCCGTTCCATCCCAGAGGTGGTTGTTATGAATGGACCGGCCTGCTCGCCTCTGTCGTTCCCGGGTGATCTTCGGGTTGCACGTAGATGTGTACTCCCAGTGAGGCTGATGTTTTCCAGGTGCTGTGTTCGGATGTCCGTGCATCTCTTCACTTTCCCAATTGGGTGTTCCCCTTCTGGTGTGTGTTGTGTCGGACTGTCATGCACACCTGTTTGCTCTTCTCCTTTCCTCTTTTCTTCCTTCGTCGTGCCACTCAGGATTGGTCTTCTCTTTCCTCCTTCACAACTCGGTCTGGTCTTCTGTCTGGTTGTTCGCTCTGACCGGGCTTCTCTTTGCAGCGTGCACTCCACACGTTTCCCCCTGGTCTTGTCCAAGCACTCAGACACTGCCTTCACCTCGCTCTGTGACTGGACCGGTCGTCACGACCTTCTCTCGCTTGATTTCTTATGGCTTTTACTTGATGTCGTTAGATTTTGCTTCATTGTTCTTCCTGGTCCTCTTTGTGGACATCTCCGCTGTTGTTCTTTTCACAGATGTCTTCTCTGTTCTTCCTGTCGGGTGTCTTTGGTAGATCTCTTCGCTCGCTCACTTCTTGTTAGTTGGCATCCTCCTTGCGACCAACGGAGTGTTTGGCTTCTTCCTCCTTGCGACCAACGGGGTGGTCGGCTTCTTCTTCCTTGTGACCAATGGGTGGTCGGCTTCTTCTCCCTTGCGACCAACTGAGTGATCGGCTTCTTCCCTCTTGCGACCAGCGGGGTGGTCGGTTTCCTCCTCTTTGCGACCAGACTGGCAGGTCGGCTTCTTCCTTCTTGCGACCAACTGGGTGGTCAGCTTCTTTCTTGCGACCAACTGGGTGGTCGGCTTCTTCTTTCTTGCAACCAACTGGGTGGTCGGCTTCTTCCTGTGAGTCTTCATGCTTCTGGTGGTCAGCACAACCGCTCCGTCTTCTCTCCACAGTTGTAGGGTGCTTTGGCGCGCTTCTGACTGCGCTCTCTGGTCCCTTCCGGGACTTGCTGCTTTGGGTGGTTGTCTTGTCGGTCTCTGTTCAGCTTTGAGTTAGCTGTTCCACTTCTATTTGAAATCCCCAGGCGTCTCCGGTTCTCCCTTGCCGAAGGGGGTGGTTTGCTTACTTACTTTCCAGCTGACTGATAATGTCTGAGGGGTCTGCCTGCCCCTTCAGTGAAATCCTCTTTGTTGTCCTCATGAGCTTTGGGTAATGTACCCGGAATCGTTTATAGTGTGGAGTTCCTGCACTCCTGGCACGTTCCTGCACCATCCCTTTTCAGTAGTTTGGTGCCACTCTAGCATGCAAGTCCCTTGCATTTCTGTTTTCGTGCTTTTATGGTGCTGCACTGCCACGTGCACCTTGGGTGGCGTTGGATGAGGACACTTATCACAAGTCCCGACTCTTCCTCCGTTTTAGTCTCTTCTCTGCACTAGGCCCCACGTAGTTTACTTTGCTGCGCGGGGGGCGGGGGGGCAATCACTGGGCATCTCGCCGCTTTTACGCGCATTTAACTAAGGGCTCTGGATCATGAGGTGGGCTGCCTCGCTGCCTCTTTTCCCGGCCTCTCCCCCCACCACAGCAGCTTTTCATAGTTCGCACGCTGCGCGGGGGCTGGGGTTGTCGCCGGATCCTGCGGATTCAGTTCATTCCGCACCAGTTTCCCTCCGCTATGGTCCTTATCCCTCCTCCACCCCACCGCCGCAGCCTCACTCCTCACACGCTGCACGGGGTGGGGGAGGGACGTGCTGCTCCCGGGGCTGCTTGCTTTTGTGTTGCTTACATCGGGCACTCTTGATCGCGGGTGGGCTCCGCTTGTGCCCACACCCACAGCAGTCGCCGCAGCCTTCTTCGCTCCCTCGCTGGGCATGGGCTGGCATCGGGAGCGGGCAGCTCTCTGCCGGTCACCATTATAATTTTTTTCGCTCGGCTCCCCTCTCACCCGCAGCAGCCTCATTCAGTTCCGCGTATGCAGGGTGGGCTCCTGCTGGCCTCATGCCGTTCTGCAGTCACTCAGCTTCGGCTCACTCGATTAGGGTTCACTCGGTTGGGATCCGCTTGGCCTGCACTTCTCTCCACGGCGCTCCACGTGGGGGGGCTCATGCAGGCCAGTACATGAGGTGCAGGGTGGGCTCCCGGTCACCTTATAATCTTCATACAGGCCCGTGGCTCGTCACCGAGCCCCGCGGCAGGCGCCGTTCACACAGGGGGGGGCAATACCACCCGGCAGCTCTCTCCCCCTTTTCTCTTCTTCAGCTGGGCTGGTGCACGCACTGGCACAGCCCCCTCATCGCCAATGTGGTATTTGGGCCCTAGGCCCTCATACTAACATAATAAGGTGACACAGACACAGGGGTGATAGTTCGTTAACTGGTCCTGAGCATGTGCGCTCAGCCCTTTTTATTTAACAAGGTCATCTGACTGATAGCGCCTGTGGTCGGTGTGTGTTCAGTGTGTGACAAACATACTGAACACTAGAACGTATCTCTGCGACACTACATCAGGGTCGGGCATCCATAGTCTCTTCTCTGTCCAGAGAAAGACCGGGACCGAAGGCCTTTCTGAAATTTCTCCTCCAGTCAAAGGGTGGTCTGGTGTTAGTTAGATGTGGTCCACCTGCTAGACTGTCGACTTTGGCGCTGGAACCAAGGTTTGAGCCTCGGGGTCGCATCCACATCCTGTGATTCTGGGCAAATCACTTCATCTCCCCGTGTCTGAATGTGTCCTTTTGGATCTTAACTGGTGCTCATGTAAAGCCCTCCAATACCTTTGGGACGAGTTTGCGCTATAGAAATCTGCATTAAAAAAACACAATAAAACTTGCCAGACGCCACACCGCAGTGTTAACATTAAGATTAATGATGGCAGTGCGTGGTATCGGCAAGACTTTCTGATTGCAAAACTGACTCATTTCTTTTGCGCTCACAAAAGTTTATCAGTTGGCCAGGTGCAGTTTGTTTTAATTTACACGTTTCGGTTTCTGCTTTTAATGAAATTTTTTTGTTTTTTAACTTGTTTATTAACTATTTTATATGTGCACGGGAGGCCCACACACTTAACCAAGTTATTGTATTTGACTTGCATACAACATGCAATAGCTAGGACTATATTTCCTGTATGGGTGGGTGGAAAGTAATCAGGGTTTAAAGGTGTTACCACCAAATCACTCTTCATCAATGAATAGCAGTATATCCTGTTGCACTCCGACTACAACAAAAGTGAATGCAAGGTCCTGTCCAAAGGTAATTAAGAGTTAAAGACAGTAATATTACAGAAAGACCTGAAAATAATCGTGTTTTCCCAGGAAAAGTAAACAAAAGTTATATCAGAACATTTTTCTTAGTAGTAGTTTGTTTCAGTTTCTTCCTGCTGGATGTAATGTAATTCGTCCCTCACAGCACTACATGAAAAATACAGTGAACATAAAAAAACAACAAAACCAAAGTTGCTTCCTGAATATTGGCTTTAATACCAAACCTTCTATGGATCACACAAAATCATTCACTTGATGCAGGTATGTGCCAGTATCATGCCTCCTACTGGGGACAGTTATGAAAACCAACATGGACCTCTCAGCACTTCATTCCAGTGACTGATAACATTGGTGGTCACTGAGTTGACTAACAGGTACTGGTGGTATTTACTTTGATATAAAATGTAAATTAAATAGGTTATTCTATATTTGCTTAATTCGAAATACTAAGGTTCAAATGAAGGTGATCCTCTTGATGGCATGCATATCTGTGCTTTTCTTTGAGACAATTGCTCCAACGTTTGTACAGACCTTCGATAAACATTAGAGGGGCAGTGGGCACTTAGCTTGACATTTACCGCTCATGAAATAGGTGCTACATAAGGGCATGTGGTGTACACCATCACTGCAGATATTGGTATGAAATCACTATCAATGCAGGTATAGGTGTGAGATCAGTATTACAACAGATATGGGTGTAAAATCACTATTAGTGCAAATATAGGTGTGAGCTCACTATCACTGCAGATATAGGTGTGAAATGACTATCACTGTATATATTGGTGTAAGATCAATATCACTGCAGATATACATATGCGATCGCTATCACTACAGATATAGGTTTGAGATCACTATCACTGTAGATATAGGTGTGAGATCACTATCACTGTACATATTAGTGTAAAATCACCATAACTGTAGATGTAGGTGTGAGATCACTATCACTGCAAATATTGGTGTAAGATCTCTATCACTGCAGATATAAGTGTGAGATCACTATCGCTGCAGATATAACTGGGATCACTAACACTGCAGATATAGGTGCTACATCATTTTTAATGCAAATATAGGTGTAAGATCACCATCACTACAGACATGGGTATGAAATCACTATCAGTGCACATATAGGTGTGAGATCTCTATCACTGTAAATATTACTGTGACATCTCCATCACTGCAGATATTGGTGCGATATCACTATCACTGTAAATATAGGTATAATAACACTATCACTGCAGATATAAGTGTGCAATCTCTATCACTGGAGATATTGGTGTAAAATCAGTATCACTACATATATAGGTATAAGATCACCAGTACTTCACATATAGGTGTCAAATCACTATCAATGCACATATAGATGTGAGATCACCATCACTGCAGATATAGGTGTTGTGCACCAAGAAAGGAACAGCCCACAGGAGGAGGGTGTATAGACCCAACCATGATAGGTGCCTGTGGAACTCGCTAGGGTGGTGTAGCAGTGGTGCAAGGCACATCTAATCACTCAGTGGATTAAAGCACCCATGCTTTCTTCCTTCTCCCTCATACTATTCTCCCCACTCTACTTTCTTCTGCCTCATGCTATTCTTTTCCTCATTATATTTCATTACCCTCATACTATACTCTCCGTCCCAAATCTTAAACACTGATCTTCTCCTTCTTCTATGCATTAAACTACTACACACATAATTACAATTCAACCAACATAGAGGCACAACATATCACATTCACTAAAATACAATACCATTAGCAAAGCAAATAACTTTAACTTAAACAAAGGCGAGACCTATTGCATTTCCAATGCTTGTTCTGTTGGTGGTCCACTTGTTGAGTTTTCTGCTTCATCGTCCAGTATCTCCAGTAATTGTTCCTTCATGGGACTTACCAACAGTTTTTCAGGGTCTACAAATGGCACATTTTTAACCTTTTCTTGAGGCAGACTTGATTTGGTTTTTCAGCTAAAATGGCCTTTCTTCTAGCCATTACTTCAGCCTAGAGGTTGGCGGAGTTGGAGGCTTTACTGATGTCCTTTCCCTATCTGCAAATCCTGCCTGAAAAGGCTTTGCTCAGGTTGGATCTAGCATGTGTTCCTAAGATATCTTCCCACTTTCTTTTACATCAGGAGGTTATTCTACCACTTTTTCCCGAGAGTGGTGATGATCAGGATCCATCCACTTTGGGTGTGTGGAGGCTCTTCAGATATATTTGCAATGCACAAGAAACTTTTTCCTTTCTACTGCTTCGTTTGTATCTTTTGGCAGTGTTAATTAGAGAAAGAAAGTTGCTACCTCCATGCTCAGTAGTTGGGTGCAGCAGGGGATTTGTCAGTCTTATAGGTCCTTGGGTCTGGCTCCTCCAGTTCAGGTTCAGGGATATTCTACCAGATCTGTTTCAGCTTCATGGGCTGAGGCTGCTGGTGTTTCGGTTCAGGAAATCTGTAGAGCCGCCACATGGCAGTCTCATCACACTTTTATTAAGCACTATCATCTAGAAGTGGTGCATGTTTCTGTGGATAACTTGGCTGCTGGTGTTGTGAAGGCAGAAAAGATATAAGCTTGATTTATTAAAGTGTTGGTTTTCCTGCTTTTTCTGTGTCATGTCGGGTTTATTGGGCTTGTGAAGTCCTCATATAGTAGTGACAGTGACAAGGAAGTCCTATGAGGTGGTAATGGACCATTATGTGCCGTCAATCTTCATTACCCCGATTAAGGTCTTCCATGTCCATTCCCTCCCCCCCTGTTAGTGTTCTGGTCTTGTTACTAGCAGGCATCTGGGTGGGCAGGAGAGGCCTTTATTCAGTAAAACAAAGAGAGAAAAACGAGTGTGTTAAAGTGCCTGGCAGGAGGCGGACTGCCTCATATAGTATTGACTGAGTGAGTAGGACCTTAATCAAGGTAATGAAGTAAGTAATGGTTAATGTCCAGGGTCTGGTGGAGTCAAAGAGAGGTTTGTGAACCTAACAACGGCCTCTGGTTGGTGCTGCTGCGTTCTGTCTAGTTTGAGAAAAACATTCTAAAAAGTGTATCATATTTGAGAAACAGCAACAAAGAAATGTATGCACCTGCTATACATCTCTTTTTACAAATTCATACCCATGTCTGTACAGTGATAGCTGAACAACACGCATATTATGACGGTTGTGGCAACCAAGACGTTGACGACCCTGAAGCCAATTCTCCTCGTGTGCAGTGTCTGAAAGAGTGACGACGCAATTGGAAAAAGATGACAGTTGAAAAGTATTTTCTATCTCAAGCAGACACAACAGATGCCTAAATCAAAGCGCCATTATCATTTTTCTCTGCAAGTATTCCTGCCTCTGACAGGAAAGAGAAGATTTAGGGTACGCGGAAAAGTATAGCTCCAAAGTCTATAAATATTGAACACCTAATTTGAGTAATGATTCTCCACATCTGAAGTTTTTATATCTTGGACACACAGCTGCCTCAGTCAGCATTTCCGACTGAAGGAGCGTCCGCTGTACGGCACCTTTTCTTTGGCCAGGGACAGTTGCAGAGATTGATGTTAACAGTGCAATAAAAGGATCCATCTTTGTGAACTAGAACAGATCAATGAAGAAGTGACAGAGGAAAAAACAGGGAGCAATAAAGAACAATATATTGATGTGCACTGAACCAATTGCACATTGCCGGAAAAAGTTCTAAGTAGTTTTTAGGTCTGGCTTGACAATTCAGCTGTCTACCCGACCTATTTTTAACAGTTCTGTAACCCCTTGAGTGCTGTTGATGAGCTCAGCTCATCATGAGAGACGGTTGAGCTGCCCTCATGACGAGCTGAGCTCGTCACAGCCGTTGGAACGGTCACACGCGGGATAATTACCCCGCTGTGCTGAACGTTCTAAAAACGAGCTCGTCAACAGCACTGCGGCGCCCCGCGCGGCGCCCTCCCCTGCACAGCGGGGGGAAAACACCCCACAGCCAAGGGGTTAAAATATACGTAGAGTGGGATTTGGCTCCACTCAGAAGAGTGTGTCTCTCTCACCTCGTGCCATTGGCATTTTGATGTACCATTCCACCTCCTGTGCAATGTTTGCATTGCGATCTAGGAGGAAGTAATTTACATCTCAAAAGTACACTGTATAATAAGACATTACATTCTTTATCTCAATAATACATTATATGCAGAAACAATATTTTTGCTTATGGTTTTTTGCTGCAGCAGGCTTTTTTAAATTATGTTTTATGGAAAACTTAAAGATACAGGCCAGACATATTGAGTTTTCGAAGCTTATTTTTAATTTTCCTAAAACATGTTATGACACATTTTATATTCCTGCTTAGATGCACACATGATAGACCTCTGACAATTCTCAGGCCCATTAATTAGTTTTAGGTCGGTCAGCTTTTTTAAAAATCAGGATAGTGGATGTGAATTCACCAGACATTTGAATTTGTCAATGGTTTCATTTTCATCCCCCGTCACTGAGAAAAATGAAGAGTTTGATAGGTAGGGGAGGTGTCACTTACTATTTTGGTTGTTTGCACTGTGAATACCATTACCCTATTCCAGGGTGCAGGCAATGGTGTTTACAAGAGAGGCACTTTCTCTGCTTCCCCAGTGGCATTCTTTTCAAATGCTGCTGTGGAAGCATGTGATACAGTCTCCAGCCCCAATGGACATCAACTGCTAATTAAAGTGCTGTGGGTGGAGAGGAGACCGTAGAGTGGGCGTTAAGTTTCTAGTCATTCCAGAAACAGAAAGCCAAATCCCGTGATTCTCCCACACAATAGAGCCCTTTTATTAACATGTGTCTCCCTTAGGTCTGGAGACTATGGTCACAAAATGCTTATCTCAATATGCGACCAGTAATTTTTAAACCATTGTGATAATTTGCAAAGTGACTTATGTACTAATAGTTCAAATTCAAATTCAAATTATAGGTCATTTTAATGAGGGAGTTCGCAAATTTTGACTCACTAGAAATCGCAGTCATCACAGGGATGGTGGCCTGAAGTCAGTCTGTGATTGCTTGTAAATAAAACAGTTTTTTTTCTTTACATACAATTCATTTTCCATATAGGAAAATGGGATGCGTTTAAATAAAAAAATTAAAAGAATAATTTAGATTTTTTGAGAGTTGGCATTTCGGTCTCCAAACATGAATACATACCAATGCAATCCGGATTTTGGAAGTAACACCCCAAATACACCACTTATAAATCCAAAATCATTATTTGGCCACAAACCCAAATCGTTATTCAGTAACAAATTACCAAATTACAATTTGGTAGTTGTAAATTTAAAAATGCATTTGTGCAGCGCCAAACAGCCCAATTCTGACCTCAAAAATGGTTAGTACATCTACCCCTATTTTGGAAGAAATTAATTGGCATTAATGTTCTACTGTCACTACCCTTGATTTAAGTAACAATACTAAACCTGAAATTTCCCAGTGGAGCAAATTCAAACACAGATTTTGCCCCACAGGCAAGTTTAAAAAAAGGCGTGCTTTTGGTTTTTATGGCACAAGACACATAGATGATGGGTGGAATGTAGAACAAATCAAACATTCACCCCCAGTCAAGAGATCTGGGCTAAATCCATTGTTCTTTTGCTTACCATCCCATCCCAGTTTGGACCCAGCCATATGCAAATCAGTCTTGACCCTGTACCTTATCGGAACAGTCCAGCCCGAACTGCCAAGCCAGGTTCTCCCTGGAATGGAAACGAGCATCCTGGGTCCGGTTTCAGGGCATCACCCCTCATCAGCATTCCGTCCATCATCTGTGTGTCTTTTGCTTTCTCGTCCTAACTTTGCTGGGTATGCCCAGACATGGGTCCCGGGCTCACTGTGTCACTGGATTCAAGCTAGCCTGGCTGATGTGATAACATTTTAAATATAATCCAGGCCAAATCATAATACAACTTCATTCTAAGTCTAATTTTTATATCCTATTAAAAAAAACAAATAAGCTGCAGCTTTCCTCAATGTAGGAATTATCATTTAATTTTATTTTCAGATTATGTGTGTTTCCTATATTTTCACCTAATTTACTGCAGTGTGAGATAATCATTAGGGCCTGCACTTCTCAATATAAATGTGGACAAAACAGCTGTCAGAATGATCTTTGGACAGAAAAAAATATGAGCATCTATCTAAAGCATGCTTCGAGATATTCCAATTTGTTCCCAAACTGTGATTACATTACTTAGAATACTCCTATGTATTCAGCTTCAACTTCAACTTCAACTTCAAAAAGTAAACATTTTCCAAGGTTTTCACTTGGTATGACAACAAAGTCCTGGCTTCAGCAAAAAAGTATCTGCATTGCCTACAAGAGCTATCTGAACTATGAGGAAATGTATACTTAATGTCTTCAAAATGGCAGCTGCCCTTTCTAAACATTTTTAGGGCTTCAGTGGAATCATGGGAAATATAGTTTTGTGTTTAGGAGCCTGATAATGTTGAGGCAAATTAAAGAGTAGCCTTGCAGCGAACTGGTTTAAACAGCCGCAGGCTCAGCTTTGAGAAGCTTTTTTACCAGGCAGCTTGGTGCCTGTGCAGATTTATGCCCATGGCGGCCCATGAAGTGGCAATCATACAAACGGGTGCAGTGCTAAAATATTTAGAGTGCATCCGTGCTGTTACTAGGAAAGCGGGAGGTGTGCTAAAACTTAAAGCACATACCCAGGGGCAGGAAGGGGGATGAGGGGCTCGGTTTGGGCACTATTGTTAAGTGGTTTTTAATTGATTTTGGCGAGCCGAGTAAATACAAGCACAAAAGAACATAAAGCGCGTCTTAACACCGCAGTGCTTTAAAAAAACACAAGATAACATTAAGAGCGGCCACACTGCTTAACCAAAACAAGAGGCTACAGGTTTAGGAGAGAGCATGTCGTGGGTGCAATAGGAGCAAAAGTCATTAAGAAAATAGTTATTACAGACACTGCTGCGCCTGGCATCTCTCACAACTTTAGCAGCTCGTCAGCCACGAAGTGCCTGCAATAAAAGCAAGCTGCCTACGAAGCATGGCACAGACTGCAGCAGGTGGTCTGAAATATCTACTGGATGGGAAGGGAGGTATGACAAGATTCTCCCCATCCCGGTAACCTGACTGCCACCAGACACCGTTTAGGCATGTGATCTTGGCGCAGATTTACCTGTTCCTGGTTGCAATGCCAACTGCAACACAGAGCTCAGAGAATTTAGAGCCAGCCTAGCCAGCAAGGTAACATGCAACCCACTGACTACTTCTACCACAAAGTACGAAGAAACACAAAGGGGAGCTAAAAAGATAAGAAACACATGGGTGCGGCATTGCTGCTGTTCGGTCCATCAACAAATCCACGGACAAAAGTCAGCAAGGTAGCTGAGAGCGCCAGTGGTTGGGCGACATTCACCCACATACAGCTCACTGACCTTGGCCAGGCCTCTTCTGCACGAGCTCCTGCTACAATCCGTTCAGTATTTCCAGTGCCCGCTGGAACGGACAAAGCTGTGTAACGCTACGTGTGCACGAAAGAAATAGTACATGCACAGTGTAACTACCAAGTAAAGGGGCCAGTAGCCATTGGAGGATACAAATGACGACACGGCTGTACTAAGGATGGACTAACAAGCCTTATAATGAATCAGAAGCCAGTATTTACAAAGGACAAACACACAAGCCAATGAAAAATAAGGGCGGGGAGTAGGCGAAGCTTCTCTCCGTACTCAACTACCACAGCTCTTCGCGGAGCAGCGCTTGCGAGCTGGCTCCCACTCAACCAAAAAATGAATGTGTCCATCTGTAATGCAAGTGGCGCTCGTGTAAAGCGCTCTGATACCTTCAGGTCGAGTTCACGCTATATAAAACTCCAGATTTTTTTTTTTTATGAAATTACCAATTTTTGTTATATGGTCCTCAACCACCAAAAGTAAGGTGCAATTTTGACTTTTAGTTAATTCTGCGAAAAAAATCCATTAAAACTGTAAGCCAAAGCTTAGGTGTAACAGGTAATGCTTTCAAAAGTCTCACCAGTTTGGAACTCAATTTGAGCATGAATGGAACACATCTCAACATACCACTTAACATTAGTAAATAGACGTTCATTCTAGAATTTTAAAACAAAAAATAGGGTTGACTTAATCTCCATTATCCCGAAATTCTAAATCTTAGAGATTTACTGGTCACAAACGTTTCTCTGAAAAGAAACCTTATAATGACATAATGTAGCGCCACCACTGTTTGCTTTGCGTCAATTGGGCGTGTCATGGGTGGTTCATCGATGTTCCCATGAAGTCACCCATAGTTTTTGACACAAATCCTTATCTACTAAAATTTGTAGACAGTGCTTTTTCATATGTGCTGCACTGTGCAGCATGTGTTCAAAATAGGAAAAGTTTTAATATTTGTCTAAGCATAGTATTTAGTACTGGGAGAGTACCATTTCAGTACAAAACTTATGCCGGCATCATAAAGACACCTTGGCACTGCATTAGGAAGCCGTTTGTGTGGCTGTAAGTAGGGTGTTTGTGCCCCAAAGCTAGGTAAGAGAGCAGCTGTGTCATATCTTACTATATGGTGCTGTTCTGATCCCTCTCTCTCACGCAAAGGAGAGGACAACAACCTATTTCACGAATTACATTGGCTTCCAGACTAGAAAGGGTGGTATAATACTGCCTACGAGTTAGTTTGGCTTCAACGGCAGCTTCCAACTCCACCACCATTTCTGATAGCAAATCACTCACTTATACACCCTTGGGGATAAGTCAGTGTATTTATTAGCTGCATTCGCAGTCTGTTATATCGCCTTATTTGTTGGCCTCATTTGAGCATTAGTTGAGAACCGAAAAAATCAACAGTAGCAATACACGAATCACGAATTAAATGAGCAAACAATAAAGGCGAACCCTGCCTGCTAACAGCAAAAAAAATCAATACACCGCGACTGCAGTTGAATGCCAAAAAGACATCAAAGATGATTCCCAGCAATGAAGTACTTTTAATGCGGAACTGCTGATAACCAGAAATAAAAAGTCAAAATATGCCTAATCGATTTGGTATCATAAAGCCCCAAAATCAATGAACATATGATAACCTCACTATGCTAAAAAAAACAGGGGGCAGTAAAAAATACACATAAACAGTTTCATGTTTAGTGTGAATGCAGAGGCTGCCCCCATACAGTAAAACCAAAGCTCTTCCCCCAGTGCACATAACTGCTGCTTTCAACTAAAGTGCAAACTCCATAGCAATAACTATCTGCTATAATGCTTCAGAAAACAAATTACCAGCTGCTGCCCATCCAATCTTCTGAAATAGCTTGCAAAATTGCAACTTCCAGAGAAAACTTTATAGAAAACTTTTACAGCAAATAAATTGGGCTGAAACTCAGAGGGAACAGCAGCAATCTAAAAAAATACAACTTCTTAGCAGTGCATTTAACAGATCTCTTTATCAGCAAGACCAATGTACAGATGGAACGTATTTATTTTATAAATACACTAACGTTGGAGTGTAAAGACTGAAATATGAGTTGCTGTGTTGTCATGATGTTATTAGAGGAGATATATCGCGTCACTTGGTTTGAACTTTTACTTTCTGCTGAAGCAGAGAATTTTTTGGACAGTAAGAGTTCCTCCAATAGCAGTTTTAGAATAGTAACATGAGCGGTAGGCTACCCTATGCTCCAGAGACTCACGGAGAGTTGCCCCCTGAATGGGAGGCAAGAAAAAACTCTAAGGTGAGGCAAGATCTAGCCAACAATCATTTGACCAGCTAAATATATACTTTTTGTACAGTTATTAGACCAGAGCTTGATTTACAATATTTTGCATTCGGTCTGCATCACAAAAGTGCGACAATCCTCTTATTTTTTAGATTTACTTTTCAGTGCAAAGTTGCCTCAGCACTGCTTTGCATTAGTCGGCATCAAGGGAGTATTCCATGGGTGCATAGCCCTACCTAATAAAAATAGTAGACATTGTTTTGCACCCAAAAACAATAATGTACTTAACTGCTGGCCTCAAAAGGAGAAATGCTTTTATTTTTCCTAACTTTTTTCACTTTGTATGCTGTGCTGCACTGTACAGCACACATCCAAATTACGAAAACGTTTTAAAAGTTAGTTTAAGCATAATATTTTGGAAGGGCACTCTTCCAATATAAAACCTGTGCTAGACATGACTCAGACACCTTTGCACTACGATGCAGTGGTATGGGCATGGTACAAGGCCGTCTGCACCGCACTAGGAGGGGAGCAGAATAGTGCCATGGTGCTTTTCTGCTAAATCTTTTTCAGCTAATGCAACTGTGGATGATATGCCGCGTTATGTGACACTTATATAGTGCCATATTAAGAGTTTGGCTGTGCAGGAGCAGAACCAGCTGCTCCCACACCGCCAAACCTGTGTGCACACCACCCGCCATATCACGACTTTTCTCGTCCCTGGTGAGCGGTTCTTTGGTGGTCCCACAGCAGTAACTATAATATGGCACTGCAATGGGATCACCAAAAGAAGTTCCTGCACTACATGGACTGTGAAGTCTATGCCCTGCAGGAACTAGTGGTGCATGCACTATGTGCCCCCTGCATGCATCCCGTGGTGCAGAGGCAACAAGGGGCCTTAAGGGTTCCCTTGGTTTCCTCTCCACCACAGTTTTCATGGCAGGCTCACCGCCATAAAAACGGTGGCGGAGAGGAAACACTGCACCACATGCTTGGCGGGGCCGCTGCATATTGCAGCCTCAAGACTGCTGCAACACCCCCAGGACAGCAGTGGTCCCATGGTGGTCCCATGGAGGTCCGACCGCCCTACTTGTTATATGGCGGTTGAACCACATTGAGTTTGACGGGTCCATCGGACTGCAAAACTTATAATAAGGGCCTTAGTCTGAGCCTCAATGTGACAGCTATTCCTTGGCCTGCTCCTAATTGTCTCCTGTGTGTCTCACAACTGACATTATTGATTTAGGTAATACTATTTTATAACCAAATATTTATATGTAGACATATGTGAGGATAGTTGATGGTTCTAAATACAGGGATTCTAGCCACAAGGAACTTTATATTTAATCATATATGACCCTTGTTCCTCAGATGTACCATGAAGAAGGCTCTCTTGAGGAGCAGCAGAAGCAACATGATCACTCCTGTACTAATCTTGCTTGGTAGATCCCTCATGAACTCTGTATTACACATGCGGACTCTACAAACGTGGGGTGATCCGGAATGGGCACATCCAGGTGTAGTGACATGAGATTACAGCAGCTGTATACAGGCAGTGATATTGTGCCGTTCCTTGGTTTCTCTTCTGCCTGCCTTGCTGTGCTTTTGGTGGCAACATGAGCTGCTGCTTCGCGTTACAGCTCATGTACGGTTATATCTGTCCGAAAGGCCACAATGCAGCCTGGTGGACTGGCAGATGAGTGTCAGCAGTCATGTTAGCAACGATTTGGAGAAAATAGGGAATGGCAGAAACATTTTAGAAGTGAAAAGTTCACTTGCATTGACATCATATTCTGACGATACTCTGCTCTGCTTGGAGACTTCCCTCTAGTGTTCTGTGGATCTCCCTCTTTGATGAGTGTATTTCTTTTCTGGGGTAGAATTTCTTTCGGGAATGACAAGAGGGGTAATTACTAACTAAAGTACCAGGGTGGTTTGGGAAATAAAAAGGTAAGAATGACCTTCTTCACAGGGAAGTCCCTGTGTGTACATTTGCTTACCAGATGTAAGTTATTAATATTCTTAGCATATTTTCCAAAAATCAAGTTTTCCTGTGTATGTTTGTCAAAAAAAGAAAAATGCAAGTGTCAAAATGAGCCAGTAGGTGTTGATTCCCTGAAACTTTTAAGTGCTACTTCTAGTTTAGATAGGAACTCTGAATATGCTCTTAGCACTCCAGAAGTAATGACAAAAAAATATCCCTGTTGTTGAATCAAGGGAGAGAGTGAGGACTAGATAAGCTAGTCCGGATCCCCACTATTATATGTCAAAAATCAAAGAGGACTAGCTAAGTTACATGAGAAAGGGACTCAATGGAGTACGTGTGTCGACAAACCAGTAGGTTTTTTCAAAAAGCCCTCACCCATGGGTACCATGGGTACCACTTGGAACCACCAAACCCCCCGTAGTTTCATCATGGAATGCGCAACCCTTGCGCTAAAGGACAACTACTTCGAATATGAAGGTAAACTGTACTTACAGACCAATGGGACCAGCATGGGGAGCGTTTTCGCTCCCAGCATAGCTGGTCTTTACGTAGCCCACTTTGAGAAGACTCATATACAAACTCTCACCAACCCCTACACAGCCAACATCAAAGTATGGCGTCGCTACATCGACTGCAAAAACAACAAGTGATGGACTGAATGTGGATCAATGTCACACACTCCCCCAGTCAAAAGATCTGGGCCCAAATCCATCGTTTTTTTGCACTCCACACCACCCTGGGTTAGACAATGGCGATATGCAAATCAGCTCTGACCCTGTTGCCCCATGGGAACAGTCCAGTCCGAACTACAAAAGCCATGTCCTTCCCAGAACGGAATCAAGCATCCGAGGACCGGACCGGTTTCGAGGTAACACCTCTCTTCAGCCCGGCTAGCTTGATTCCAGTGGTGTGGAGTGCCTGGGACCCACGTCTGGGCATCCCCAGCGCACTTAGGGCGGCAATTGCAAAAACAACAAGTGATGGACTGAATGTGGATCAATGTCACACACTCCCCCAGTCAAAAGATCTGGGCCCAAATCCATCGTTTTTTTGCACTCCACACCACCCTGGGTTAGACAATGGCGATATGCAAATCAGCTCTGACCCTGTTGCCCCATGGGAACAGTCCAGTCCGAACTACAAAAGCCATGTCCTTCCCAGAACGGAATCAAGCATCCGAGGACCGGACCGGTTTCGAGGTAACACCTCTCTTCAGCCCGGCTAGCTTGATTCCAGTGGTGTGGAGTGCCTGGGACCCACGTCTGGGCATCCCCAGCGCACTTAGGGCGGCAATTGCAAAAACAACAAGTGATGGACTGAATGTGGATCAATGTCACACACTCCCCCAGTCAAAAGATCTGAGCCCAAATCCATCGTTTTTTTGCACTCCACACCACCCTGGGTTAACAAGTGACAACAAGTGATGGACTGAATGTGGATCAATGTCACACACTCCCCCAGTCAAAAGATCTGGGCCCAAATCCATCGTTTTTTTGCACTCCACACCACCCTGGGTTAGACAATGGCGATATGCAAATCAGCTCTGACCCTGTTGCCCCATGGGAACAGTCCAGTCCGAACTACAAAAGCCATGTCCTTCCCAGAACGGAATCAAGCATCTGAGGACCGGACCGGTTTCGAGGTAACACCTCTCTTCAGCCCGGCTAGCTTGATTCCAGTGGTGTGGAGTGCCTGGGACCCACGTCTGGGCATCCCCAGCGCACTTAGGGCGGCAATTGCAAAAACAACAAGTGATGGACTGAATGTGGATCAATGTCACACACTCCCCCAGTCAAAAGATCTGGGCCCAAATCCATCGTTTTTTTGCACTCCACACCACCCTGGGTTAGACAATGGCGATATGCAAATCAGCTCTGACCCTGTTGCCCCATGGGAACAGTCCAGTCCGAACTACAAAAGCCATGTCCTTCCCAGAACGGAATCAAGCATCCGAGGACCGGACCGGTTTCGAGGTAACACCTCTCTTCAGCCCGGCTAGCTTGATTCCAGTGGTGTGGAGTGCCTGGGACCCACGTCTGGGCATCCCCAGCGCACTTAGGGCGGCAATTGCAAAAACAACAAGTGATGGACTGAATGTGGATCAATGTCACACACTCCCCCAGTCAAAAGATCTGGGCCCAAATCCATCGTTTTTTTGCACTCCACACCACCCTGGGTTAGACAATGGCGATATGCAAATCAGCTCTGACCCTGTTGCCCCATGGGAACAGTCCAGTCCGAACTACAAAAGCCATGTCCTTCCCAGAACGGAATCAAGCATCCGATGACCGGACCGGTTTCGAGGTAACACCTCTCTTCAGCCCGGCTAGCTTGATTCCAGTGGTGTGGAGTGCCTGGGACCCACGTCTGGGCATCCCCAGCGCACTTAGGGCGGCAATTGCAAAAACAACAAGTGATGGACTGAATGTGGATCAATGTCACACACTCCCCCAGTCAAAAGATCTGGGCCCAAATCCATCGTTTTTTTGCACTCCACACCACCCTGGGTTAGACAATGGCGATATGCAAATCAGCTCTGACCCTGTTGCCCCATGGGAACAGTCCAGTCCGAACTACAAAAGCCATGTCCTTCCCAGAACGGAATCAAGCATCCGAGGACCGGACCGGTTTCGAGGTAACACCTCTCTTCAGCCCGGCTAGCTTGATTCCAGTGGTGTGGAGTGCCTGGGACCCACGTCTGGGCATCCCCAGCGCACTTAGGGCGGCAATTGCAAAAACAACAAGTGATGGACTGAATGTGGATCAATGTCACACACTCCCCCAGTCAAAAGATCTGGGCCCAAATCCATCGTTTTTTTGCACTCCACACCACCCTGGGTTAGACAATGGCGATATGCAAATCAGCTCTGACCCTGTTGCCCCATGGGAACAGTCCAGTCCGAACTACAAAAGCCATGTCCTTCCCAGAACGGAATCAAGCATCCGAGGACCGGACCGGTTTCGAGGTAACACCTCTCTTCAGCCCGGCTAGCTTGATTCCAGTGGTGTGGAGTGCCTGGGACCCACGTCTGGGCATCCCCAGCGCACTTAGGGCGGCAATTGCAAAAACAACAAGTGATGGACTGAATGTGGATCAATGTCACACACTCCCCCAGTCAAAAGATCTGGGCCCAAATCCATCGTTTTTTTGCACTCCACACCACCCTGGGTTAGACAATGGCGATATGCAAATCAGCTCTGACCCTGTTGCCCCATGGGAACAGTCCAGTCCGAACTACAAAAGCCATGTCCTTCCCAGAACGGAATCAAGCATCCGAGGACCGGACCGGTTTCGAGGTAACACCTCTCTTCAGCCCGGCTAGCTTGATTCCAGTGGTGTGGAGTGCCTGGGACCCACGTCTGGGCATCCCCAGCGCACTTAGGGCGGCAATTGCAAAAACAACAAGTGATGGACTGAATGTGGATCAATGTCACACACTCCCCCAGTCAAAAGATCCGTTCTGGGAAGGACATGGCTTTTGTAGTTCGGACTGGACTGTTCCCATGGGGCAACAGGGTCAGAGCTGATTTGCATATCGCCATTGTCTAACCCAGGGTGGTGTGGAGTGCAAAAAAACGATGGATTTGGGCCCAGATCTTTTGACTGGGGGAGTGTGTGACATTGATCCACATTCAGTCCATCACTTGTTGTTTTTGCAGTCGCTACATCGACGACATCCTCATCATCTGGGAAGGGAGTCAAGAAACCTTGGACAATTTCCTCATGTGGATCAACAGTCGTGACAACTACCTGAGATTCACGAGTACCAGCAGCTCCTCTGAACTAGCCTTCCTGGATCTCAATATAAAAGCAGACCAGAATGGTCTAACGACCACAACTTTTTACAAACCCACATCGAGAAATTCCCTCCTGAGGTTTGATAGCTTCCACCCTAGACCTCTAAGGGAAAACCTCCCTTATGGTCAATTCTTGCGCCTCAGACGCAATTGCAGCCGGATCCAGGATTTCAGACAACAATCAACTACCCTAATCCACAAACTGGAAGACAGGGGATACCCCACTAGGATTTTGAAAACCACCTGCAAAAGGGCGCGGAATCAAAATAGGGAGGCACTACTTGAGACAACAACGAGACCGCCTGAGGAACCCACCCTCACCTGTGTTACCACGTATAATACTGTATCAAATCAGGTCTCCAACATCATCAATAGAAATTGGAGGATCATAAACTCAGGCAGCAGAAATTGGGAGAAACCAAGGTTTGCCTACAAAAGAGCAAAAAACCTAAAAGACTCACTGGTCCACACAAGACCCCGACCTCACAATGCCCCCAGAGACAACACCATCCTCAACGCATGGGGCTTACCAAAGCTTACAGGACACCAACCTTGCAACAATTGCAGTGTATGCCATCTAACATCTCCATCCAAAACCCTGGACCTGGAACCAGGTAAAACATGGACACAACGTCAGTTCACCAATTGTAACTCTTCCAACCTGGTTTACCTAATAACATGCAGATGTGGCCTGCGATACGTCGGGATGACTACCCGTAAGGTACGAACCAGAATGACAGAACACAGGAGTACCATCCGATGTGGCAAAAACATAAGTAAATTAACAGACCATTTCTTGTCTCATCACCACACTCCAAATGATTTTACTTGGACTGTCATTGAACAATTTGACACAACAGAAAACAATGACAGGCACCTCCTCCAAAAGGAACAACGCTGGATATACAGATTGTCCACACATATTGGGGGCCTGAATGATTCCATACCATGGAATTCATTAACAAATTGAACTGAGAATTATCCTAAGCAATATGTTCCTCTTTTTTCTTTTTTCTTCTCTCTCACCCAGTTAACAGCTTGTATCTCTGTGCATATTAGTGTGCTACCATTGCAAACCCCTAATGGGAATATCCCCCATTTTTTAATTTTTCAATTTCATAACCGGACCTCATGCTCATACATGCCCCCACTACACGCGCAGCAAAGACGCGCTATCCCAATGAGATAATGTTTTGTAATTTTTTCAACTTGCAACCACTGTCTGCACCCCGCGCATGAGCAGACCGACGGGTGCTCTCAGAACTGCTTCGCGCATGCGCAGGAGTCAGCAAACTAATGCGCATGCGACCGGCGAGTGCCACTACACCATCGCGCAGGCGCCCAGCTGCAATGACATGGCGTTTTGCGCGACCGCACCCCTCCCTTTGTTTCTACACTTACACAGGTGTAAACGATAAACGAGGCTATATAAACACGACCGGCAAGGCCCTCCTTTAACATTCGGGCACCGCAGAAGGACGACAGGTCCAAGGAGGAACCAGACCGGCAATTTCGTGAGTAATTGGACTGCGCACTACAGCTACTACTGGGGTAAGGTGTTGAGGTCTTTTTCCCTACAGGTCGGATAAATTTCAAAACTGTTACAAACCTTCTTTCAGGGTCTTTTTCTCTGCCAGGTGACCCAAGGAGGCTTTGTACAGAAAAAGACTGTGTGAGGATAATGTTCTTTTACTTACCTGAACCTCACATTGAAAAAATTCGCTTTTCTAGCCCACCACTACAACCGGCTTCTAGATAAAAAACCACATAGGTCCTGTCACTGACAAGACCACACTTTAGCCATACATAGTTCGTTCACTCACCTTATAAGACGGCTGAATGACGGCTAAACTTGCAAAATAATGCTAATGTGACTCTACTCTGTACGTCTGTCTGTGTCCCCTTCATGTTATATGTAGCAAAGCGAGAGGGATCCCCCCTCTCACCCATACAGCACCTTAGGGAGTGCTACACATAGCAAAAAATAAACACACTCACTATAATTTAGTTTATTTATTTAATTCACCCTTACACATACTCACTTGGTCCTGAGGAAAGCCTGTTTCAAATTAAAAAAGGCCAGGCTGAAACATGTAGACCACACAGGACGCTGGAGGTCATAATCCATACTCCAACACGTCCGTCTGCCTTTTAATATACCAACAGGGGCCCAGTAAATTAAAATATTGTTTTACCCTCGGGTACTGGGACCACCTGTATGGTTTTTTAATTTTCACCTTCACACTCACTACACTGCACACTCAGCAAGTATACCAGCTCCGCAGTAATCTGGCGTTGAAGCACACCCCGGGCACATTAGGTGTCACTGTGGTGGGCCCGATGATGAAGCATGCCACCAACTAGGTTGGTGGGTGAGGGCTTTTTGAAAAAACCTACTGGTTTGTCGACACACGTACTCCATTGAGTCCCTTTCTCATGTAACTTAGCTAGTCCTCTTTGATTTTTGACAAAAAAATATCCCTGAAATACTGACACAGCAAGCGCCTGGCCCCAGGACAAAGAATATACAGAGCCAACAGATATTATACAAATAATATATTACATTTAGCAAAATCAACTGGAAATGGTTACATTTTGAAAGAGAAATGAAATCAATCACTGTTCACAACCTAATATTAATCAGTCTCTTCTTGATAGAAGTAGGATAGAAGTAGGAAGCAGCTAGCAAATGCAGAAATTCTAGAGTGATTGGACTCTTTCTTAATTTTCCTGCCCAAGCTTTTGAGATACGCCTCTTAGTGCAGTCTCCATTAGCTCTCTACTTTACACGTCTTTTTGATCCTTGTACCCCTAGCCTGGGATTAGGAGAGAACAGTTCAGATAGCCTTTTCAAACACCATATTCCATGCCACAAAAGATTGACTGAGGCCAATTTTTTTCTTTCCCAGAAGATGAGCAACAATAAAGAGCAATACATTTTGGAGCAGGTCCAATGTACTATTTGTGCCTTTTAGAGACTGTGGGTTCAAAAAAGAAAGTGGCATCGGACTTCAAACTGCACTACACCAACGCCTTTGCGGAGAACAGGCATGTCAAGAAGTTTTTGGGATCGATAAGAAGACAAGATATTTCAGCCAGCCAAGTCTTCTCAGCCTAACCCATGCCTTCATAGCAAACATCAACATTTTGATATGTTCTTCAGCAATCCCCTATAGTACATTGCACATGATTGTACAACCATAAGTATGTTCACTTAACACCTGCACGAGGCAATAAAAGGCATGTGGCAATCTGTAAGTATTTCTCTTTAGTACCTCTTTCTTATTAAGACTGGTCTTGAGCTTCAACCACTTTATTTATGCACACTTTTTCCCACTGTTCTTTCTTATATATCATTCATTACAGTTTTCTTGAGAGTTTTACTCCCCAGCCTTTCTGTTTTTATTATCTCTGTAAGTATATATTATTCAAATTACTTCTAACATAGCAAGATACCGCAACAATCACATAACACAATAAAGTTAGACAAAGACATCCCAAAGCTGTATCAAACAAACATCATATGATATACAATCACAACAAAATGCATAACATATAATAGAAATCACATTGAAACAAAACTAATCTTAAGACTGTGGCTCAAAACTAAGTCAAAACACAACAATGTAACATAAAAGCTTAACAGAATAAATACAATGGAACAGAAAACTGGCACATAAGATGACAAAGCAATCTGAAAAGGACACAACAGAACAATCAAAAGACAAACATAATACAAGAAAATACCAACTCATAAAGAGCCAGTACCATAATGCAATAAAACAATATGAAACAGATATTTAGACCACAACATTACACCACTGACACAGCACTACAAAACAAAATACAAATAAAATACAATCACAACATAATGCGATAATGATACAACAATAAAATAGCTGAACATCACAACCTAACAAAGCAATAAAACACACACAATTTCATTATTCTACTGCTGCATTGTGCTGATGTGGTGTGATGGAATGCTGCACTGTTGCTTAGTTGTGGTTTGTTGTTATATTGTGGTTGCTGTTTTGGTATGTGTTTACATTGTCTTGTCATTTGTTTGTGTTGGTGTGTTGTGTTTGTGTACTGTATAGTGTTCACATCTTATTGCACTACTGTGCTGTGTTGGTGCATTGTATTTTCTTGTGTTTTTGTTGCAGTGGCTTTCTGTTGATAAATTAATTAGCTGTAGCATCTTGTGCTAATGTGGTGTAATTGAGATGCATTGTTATGTGGAGCAGAGTTAATGTAAATTGTTATTCTGTTGCTATGTTGCTCTTTTTCATTGATCCAATGATGATGACCATCTACCTGATGTTGATGCACAGAAAACGACGGACATCCAACTGCTATAAATAGGGCAAGCTGTGTGATTCCTTATCCCGACAGCGCCTACTCCAGTGTGCCATCAGAGTACGTTTTCTGAAAGTAGAGCCAGCAGAGGCAATGCCATCAGAAAACTGATTCATACTTGAGTGTCCAGACCCAGGTTTTTGCAGACGGAGTACTCCATCATGTTTGTGACAGAGTACTCTGCCCACCAAACTCTAAATCAGGCCCTTGGTTGGATGAATTTCCTATATCTTTATGGGCAATTTAACTTTGAATTGTATTGGTTCGTTGATCATTGATGATTTATATTGGGCCATAAAAGATCATTTTGGAAATCTAGAAATAAAAAAGTGCAGTTACCAATGTTCTGACTGGATTGGCTTTCAACTGATTCACTCTTCTTTATCGTGTGATTTATTTTACGTGTCTTAAATGTTTTATGATGCTGGGCTGACTAACATATTACCTGCAATTGATATGATGCACAGATATTCTTGTCCCTATCAATTTTGAGAACTATGGGCCTGATTACAATGCCTGTTGAACTCTCTGCCGACCGGCACCATGGCAGAAGCAGGACTGTCCGACTAGAAGTCAGCTGTCCCGCTGCCCGCATTATGATGCGACCACCTTCACGTCGGTCGTACTGTATATATTTAGCATTGAGGCGTGTGATGCGGGTTGCAGCACACAACACAATACAAGTTATACATATTTAAATCATCCCTGCACTATGTGGCAGGCACCATGTGGTGTCTGACACATGGTGTTGGGATATTTAGGGGGCATAATAGTTGCCCCCTAGACCCTATAGCAGAGGGCTAGGGGGAGGGAGCACAGCTGGGGGCCCCCAAAGTCACTTTCTGCCTGCCATGAAAGGGTAGGCGGAAAGCGACATCCTAATCCCTATGACGATGCCTGAGTAGGCACCGTCGTCTTTGCAGGGAATAAGAGTCCCACCGCTGCAGGGCGGGATCCTTGATCATGTTTGACACAGCGGTCCTATCGTACCTCAGCTGAGCTCTGACCACCTGCATCCTAATGCGGCGGTCGGATCCAAAGGGCTGGATGGCAGTGGAACCGCCACAGACGGCATGACTCTGGCAGTCCCACCACCATCATAATCAGGCCCTATGTTGTGTCTACGAGACTCATTGTACTTGTACCCAATGCTCGTCTTGTTTACTCATTTGAGAAAGAAGAAAAGTGGCACCCATTTTTTCCTGACCTTGTTCCGGTCTTGTTGCTGTACATTATCACTTATCCTACATAAGGAAATTTATTTTGCGCACTAATAATGCCATTGTTTGATGGCCAGGATTAAAAAGCCCCCTCCAAACTGTTAATGCTTTCAAATATCTTTGGGTCACTATTTGCTGGTTGTGTTGGCCTTAGTGCAGGTGTTGACAGTGCCATAACCAGATTTTGATTTCCTTTCTTTTCACTGCAACATGTCAACATCATTTTACTGGAATTAGAATTGTGAAATAAAGAAATGATGCAAGTGTATTTAATAAATTGCTTTTTTGAATTGTTGACAACCATTAAAATAAATGAAAAACAAAACAAAATTGGACAACATTTTTTTATGTACCTTTATGATTTCAACATTTCTAAACACGAACTTTATCAAAAGCTGTATATTTTCATCCTGGGTACTCCCAATGGGGTCACGGATTTTCAGGGGCTCTACTGTGTGACCAGGTGAAGGATTTTAGGGGCATAAGCTTTGCAGCCTCTATCTTCGGGGTTACATCCAAATGTCAACTTTATAGTTTTTAAAGACACTGATGGTCGTTCCACAAACTTGCTGTAATTTCAACTGCCATAATGAGCTCGGTGTACCTTACATTACCAATAATGTTCGCATAGCAACAATTTTGTTGTGGCATTCGGTATGGAGAACGGAATCTGTACGCCTGACCCAAGACATTCTGAAAGTTTGTCTAAACCTCCATGAAGCAGAAAAGATTGTGTGGTTGCAATACATTATAAGCACTTTAAAGTCTATTGGCCTTCTCAACCTTTTTGAGGATCCTTTTAGTTGTTTTAGTGTTTCAGGGCTAAATTGAAGGCTTTACTATTACCTAAGCTGGGAACCAATAGATGGGAACTCAACTGCAACAAGGCGTCAGTTAGATTAAATCAGTTACCACCCAGTACAAGAAATGATATCCCTACCTACCTAACTTTTGTCAAAAATTGGCAACACAGATTCATCTTTACTAGATTTCGGCTAAACCATATATTGCTATGCTAGGTTACCCTTCTAATGCATATACTTTTAAAGCCCTTCCAGACTGTATATGTGATGGCCAATCTTCCCAGTCCTATTTACATTTTTTTTGTTTTGTAAATTGTATGTTGAAGAAAGGAAAAAATATACTCTCCCACTTTTGTGTAGGTTGAAGTTCACACAGTGCCACCCTGTCCTACACTTTTTATTGATGCTATCTGATCATTTTACATGCTATTCTTTAGCTTCCTTTTTATGGAGTGCTATAAATAGGAGGAGGCGGCAACCGCAATGCAGCTGTCAGGAAGGCTGAAGAGCTAGACTGGCTGAATGTATATCTCTAAAATGGAAAATCTTTAGAAATACCTTGTTATCATTTTATTTTAAAGTAATTGTATTAAGAATTGTAAATAGATATGTATTTATTTATTGGAGGATTCTAACCTTTAATATAATGTTCTTGAAGTGTTATGTGCTGCTTTTTATGCTATTTATGAAATAGCGAAATAAAGATTGTATTGATTGATTGATTGACTAGGTGTACCTGGCAGTTGCTCTTTGTATAGTACTCCCAAACAGTGAGACAAAGGGTTGATAGGATGTACCATCCCTGACTTGAAAGGAGAGGAGCTGTCACTTACCACCCTTGCACATCACAAAGGCTCTCCCTGAGCATACTCATAAAAGGTTTCACCCCAGCCTTTTGTGCCCCCAGAAAAGCTGGGGCCAGGGCAGGGAGGCAGGATGTTTCAGACACCCCTGTAGAAGGAAGACTCTAGAAGCTCATCCCACTTCAAAGTGGGCACCAGATATAAGTAGTGGACCCTCAGACCCAAATATTCAGTACAGTTTTGGACCAGTGGGAGTCTCAGAAGAAACACTGCTGTGTTGATCTGGTGTAAGAAGGACTGCTCTTTTGCCCTGCTATTCTGTTGCCCTGTTGTCTAAGAGAGAAGGACTGGACCTGCATTTTTTTTTTAAGTTTAAAGTTCATTGAAAGAAAACATGTTTGCATACAGAGGAAATAACATCATATTGGGAAAATCACAATATAAGAATATGATAAATTTAAAATTAATTGAACTATTATACCCCCATCAGAAATAATAATAACCTACCGTTAATATTTAAGCCCACATATCTCCAACAGTGGTATTTGGGAGGTATATGCAGAATAGGAGATCTGTTTAGTAATAACCGTATTCGGCCATTTGAGGAATGGAAAACTCACTACAAATTAAATAATAATCTGATATATCAGTATCACGCTATTGCTAGCTTTCTACTAAATACAACTGAGGGCACCGCTAGCTTTAAAGAGGTGGGTCTAATAGATAACTTACTTGGCATCAACCTACTTAGGATATGAGATATCTATCTTCTCCTTAATGAAGAAAGACCAGATGATCTAAGCAAGGTAGATGCTAAATAGAAGCTTAAACTAAACACCCCACCCAATGCCTTTTGCTCCGCCTTGGGATTAGCGCAAACATATCTGCTATCCACTAAACTAAAAGCACAATTTTATAAAACTGGCTATTTTTTGTATATAACTCCCAACAGGGTTGCCAAGTGGGCAACCGGCCCTGGAACCTCTTGTCCACATTGCACTGAATTGATTGCGGATTCAGTGCGCATGTTCGCTACATACCCAAAACTCGACTCATTACTGAAGGAGATGCAACGGTTATTGGGAAGAATACTTTCGTCAAATATCCAACTTACGCCAATCACCATTATGTTAGGGCTTTACGATCGACTTGACCTTAAGGAGGGGGGTGCATTATTGTTTTTTGCAATGACTATTTTGCGGATATGCATTGCTATGTACTGGAAGGATTTGAACCCCCCATCCTTGGGGCAATGGCAAGCCAGATTACTCGCTACTTATAGGCTAGAGAGAGCGATCTAAGCTAAAAAGGGAAGAAGGGCAAAGAAAAGAGGTCTGGTGGTTTGGGACCCTTTAACCAGATGGCCTGATACTCTGAATACTTAAGTTGAATCATGAATTGTTTTGGAATTATTTACCTCTGCTTCCCGCCCATGTCCCCCCCACTCCTTCTCCTCCCCGACCCCCCTGTCAGTCCCCCGTTCTTCGCCTGCCGCTTCCCTCGTCCCCTCCTGATCTTCTTTAGTGCCGTTTGTTCCTATGCTTAACTAATTGTTATTTTTCTCTTCTCTCGTTTTTTTCTGTTGTTTGGCTGTTGTATAGATGACATTGGAAACTTTTACTTTCTTCGATATGTATATGCCTCAATGTTTGTAAATATAAATGTGTTTTTTTTCTTTTCCTTTTCTCTCGGACCCGGGGTGGGGGTGGGGGAGATGCTGTTTGAAGAGGAAATAATTGATTTATAAATGGTTGGCAATGTAAAAAAAAAAAACTTTAAATAAATAAATTTAAATTTAAAACAAACAAGAACCATTACAATATTATTTTGAAACAACAGTAAGAATAAGTATTATGAGAACCTGAAGCTCTATTTCATGAGACAAGCACGGTAATAAAAAATACTGTAATCATACGTTTATGAAATACAATACTGAATAGAAAAAGGAGTAATATCAAAATATACAACTAGAACTGAGTTAAAAGAAAAGACAACAAAAGATTTATAGAGGTTTTCTGACTTCATCTCGAGTATTAACTATAGTGGTGGACTTTGAAGCTATATCAGTTAGGTAAGTGGATAAAGGAAGCTATAAAATATCTCTTTTAATGGATAAGGATATAGGGGAACATTGCTTGTGTCCAGTCTTTAATGAAAACAAACAGCATTCCACCAAGCTCTGAAATTAACTTTGTCAGCTTGTTTCCAATTGGAAGTTATTGAATGAAGGGCTATTGCTACCAACAAGTCAATTCATGAGGGGTTGGGAGTTGGGTGTGACCAGGAAGGTGATAAGGAGCCTAAAAAGATGTTAGATAAGGAAAAAGAGATTTGGGTATTGAAAATTGTATTAATTTGGGACCAAACTAGAAACCAAAACGGGAGAGGGAAGGGCATTCAATGGGCATATGTTTTAAATCCGCTGAAGTCGCTTCGCATGACCAGCAGGACGAACAATAGTCTGTAGAAAAAGAGGCTAATTTTGAAGGGGTTAGTAGAAGGCGTTTGTAAATAAAATAAAGAGTCTGAGTAGTATTCGCTGCTCTTGATGTCTTATGAAGTTTTAACCATAATTTATCCCAAAATGGGATAGACATTCTGCAAGATCCTTTTCCCAAGTCAATTCAGCCTTCCCTTTGGCCCTATCAGAGGAGAAAAACAAATTTCTATATAAAGAGGAGGGTGATGTATTAGTAGATAGTAAATCAATCAATCAATCAGCGTACTTGTAAAGCGTGCTACTTACCCGTAAGGGTCCCAAGGCACTGAGGGGAGAGGCGGGGGATGCTGCTACTGCTCAAAGAGCCAGGTCTTGAGGAGCCTTCTGATGGCGAGAAGGTCTTGGGTCTGTCGTATGTGGGTAGGGAGGGTGTTCCAGGTCTTGGCGGCGAGGTAGGAGAAGGATCTGCTGCCGGAGGTCGTTCGTTAGATGCGGGGGACAGCTGCGAGGGCGAGGCTGGCAGAGCGGAGCTGGCGGGTGGGGGTGTGAAAGCTATGTCTGCTGTTCAGGTAGGCTGGTCCGGCGTTGTGGAGTGCTTTGTGTGCTTGGGTGAGGAGCTTGAAGGTGATCCTCTTGTTGACGGGGAGCCAGTGTAGGGGATGTATGATGTTCCAACGCATACTATTACAACGCACGCTTTTACAACGCATTTTTTACAATGCAAGTACCTTTACAACGCATGACTGTACAACGCATTCTATAACAACTCACGTAGTCGCCATTTTATAAATAAAACATGAAGTAATTGTCCTACAACTCTTTTCATGAAAATAACACCACAACACTAATTACAAAATGGATGCCAAAACGGGACGAGAAAGTTAAAAGAACACATTTTTAAATGAAAGTTTAATTTATAAGTTTCCACAGAAAATAAATGCATTTAAAAAGCACATTTAAACGCTGTGTTTCTCACTATTTAATATAACAGTGACTAAAACTTATAAATACGAGCAAACCACCATTTTGAAAACAGTTGATTATCAACTCCCAGAGTGACCAGACGCCAAACGCTGACCCTCTGACCCAGTGACCTATTGAATGAGCTACGACTGAATTTCATTGCATAAAAAATATTTATCAACATTAAAGTAAGTGTATTATTTAATAACAGCAATTTTAAGTTAAAATAATTTAAAATAAGTATTATTAGTAATACTTATATTTCCTTAATTAACAGATTTTCCATAGTTCGCAAAATATAGAAAGGATTTTTTACGTGCTAAACAACTGAAAATATTATATAAGTTCCGAAACATATTAATGTTTATTTTTCCTATTACTTTAAAAATGGTAACACAAATTAAACCATTTAAAATGAAAAATATATTTCACCATTACACATTTTTGTAACAATAGCGAATAAAAAAAAAATACTGCTATGTTTACCATGTGAATATTTTTTTTTAAATATTTCAAATGTCAATTATTTTTTAAACAGCCAAACTGAAAAATTAGCGAAAGAGATAAGAATTCAAAAAAGCGATTTGAAAAAGGAGCCACTCTCCTTAACAACTATAAATGAAAAGGTACTAGAGAAATTATTTTGAGTCAACTCAAATTTACAAAAAGGACGAAAACTATTTCTAAAACATGCACATTTATTATCATTCTCACAGAAAATAATCAAGTAAGAAAATAACAGGGACTTGCAGAAAGGAAAGTGTGGGATAATATAGGGGTAGGATTTACTATTATAAATCCAGGATGGTGCAGCAGTAGGGAAAGTGTGGGATAGTGTAGGGGCAGGATTTATTATTCTAACTCCAGGATGGTGCAGAAGTAGGGAAAGTGTGGGATAGTCTAGGGGCAAAATTTACTATTCTAACTCCAATAAGGTGCAGCAGCATGGAAAGTGTGGGATAATGTAGGAGTAGGACTTACTATTCAAACTGCAGAAAGGTACAACAGTAGGGAAAGTGTGGGATAGTGTAGATGCAGGATTTACTATTCTAACTCCTGGAAGGTGCATCAGTAGTGAAAATGTGCGACAGTGTTAGGTACCATTTCATTTTGAAAAACAACAGTAAATTAAATATAAACTTATTCACAGAAATGCAGACATTTTTGTTTCTTTAAAAAACATTTTAAAAAATAAACAACAAAATCATACTGTTCTCTTTTTGCAGATTCTCATTAAAGTCTCCAAAAAACAACAAACTAAGACAAAACCCCCAACATCTGAAAAAAAACAAGACCAGACTCAAAAGGTAATTCAATTAAGAATTGAAAGCTATGTAAAAAATCAATTTACAATACTTCAGTATTAATACTCCAGGAAAACACAGCAGTAGTGAAATTGTAGGATATTATAGGGTCAGCATTTCTTATTCTAACTCCAGGAAGGTGCAGCAGTAAGGAAAGTGTGGGATAGTGTAGGGGCAGGATTTACTATTCTAACTCCAGAATGATGTAGCAGTAGGGAAAGTGTGGCATACTGTAGGGGCAAGATTTAGTATTCTAACTCCAGGAAGATACAAAAGTAGGGAAAGTGTGTGATAGTGTAGAGGCAGGATTTACTATTCTAACTCCTGGAAAGTGCATCAGTAGTGAAAGAGTGCAACATTGTATAGGTTATATTTCTTTTTGTAAAACAGCTGTAAATTTAATAAAAACTTATGCACAGAAATGCAGAAATTTTTGGTTCTTTAAAAAGCATTTTTAACAATAAACACAATAATCATACTGTTCTTGTTTTGCAGATTTACATTAAAGTCTCCAAAAAACAACAATCAATTTCAAAACCAAGAACCTTCTGAAAGAAACTCCAAGGAAACAAGACCAAACTCTAAAGGTAATTCAATTAACAAATAAAAGCTATGTACAAAATCAATTCACAATACTTCAGTATTAATACTCCAGGAAAATACAGCAGTAGTGAAATTATAGGATATTGTAGGGTCAGCATCTATTATTCTAACTCCAGGAAGGTGCAGAAGTAGGGAAAGTGTGGGATAGTGTAGAGGCAAGATTTACTATTCTAACTCCAGGATGGTGCAGCAGTAAGGAAAGTGTGGGATAGTGTAGGGGCAGGATTTACTATTCTAACTCCAGGAAGGTGCAGCAGTAGGGGAAGTGGGGGATAATGTAGGGGCAGGATTTACTATTTTAGCTCCAGAATGATGCAGCAATAGGGAAAGTGTGGGATAGTGTAGGGGCAGGATTTACTATTCTAACTCCAGCATGATGAAGCAGTAGGGAAAGTGTGGTATAGGTTAGGGGCACGATTTAGTTTTCTAACTCCAGGAAGGTACAAAAGTAGGGAAAGTGTGTAATAGTGTAGAGGCAGGATTTACAATTCTAACTCCTGGAAAGTGCATCAGTAGTGAAAGAGTGCAACATTGTATAGGTTATATTTCATTTTGTAAAACAACTGTAAATTTAATAAAAACTTATGCGCAGAAATGCAGACATTTTTGGTTCTTTAAAAAGCATTTTTAACAATAAACACAATAATCATACTGTTCATTTTTTGCAGATTTACATTAAAGTCTCCAAAAAACAACAAACAATTTCAAAACCAAGAACCTTCTGAAAGAAACTCCAAGGAAACAAGACCACACTCTAAAGGTAATTCAATTAACAAATGAAAGCTATGTTATGTTATGTTATGTTATTGATTTTTATTATGCGCACAGCTGCTCCAGCGAAGGAGCGTCCTGGCGCAGTGACAAGGTAGGACATAACATAACAGAAACTAATCATTGAGACCCCTGGAGAACATTTTAAAACAAGAAAGTCTTGATAGCTTTCCGAAAAAGCATGAGGTCCTCCAGCAGGCGGATTTCAGCCGGGAGGGAGTTCCACAGGGTTGCAGCCTTAACACTAAAAGAGCGTCCACCCGCCCGACAGAGCCTGAATCTGGGAACTACGGCAAGAGCCTGACCTTGAGACCGAAGAGTACGTGTTGGTACATAAAAAGACAGGAAGCTAGAAATGATATGGGGGCCTATGCCTTTCAAAATTTTAAAAGCCAAACACAGGATTTTAAAGTGAATTCGCTTCCTCACTGAAAGCCAGTGCAAGGAGCTGAGGACGTTTGACACAGAGCAGAATCTGGGCAAGCCTACAATTGCTCTGGCCGCGGCATTTTGTACCCGTTGTAAGCGGGTAATTTCGGCCAGGTTTGCTCCTACCAGGAGAGAACTGGCATAGTCCAGGCGCGAGATGATAGTAGCCTGGATTACCAGCTGCCTGGTTGGGGCGTCAAAAAACTTAAGGGCAGGTCTTAAACCCCTAAGAAGTCCAAAGCAGCAGGCTGCTGTTTTCTTAGTGTGGCCCACAAAGGTGAGACCGGCATCCAACCAGACTCCCAGATTTTTCAATTCCGGTACAGGAGTGGGTACAGGTCCCAACTCAGCCGGCCACCATTGATCGCCCCATAATTCCACTCTCTTTCCGATGATCATCACCTCAGTCTTGGTGGCATTAAGCTGGAGACAGTTCCCTGTCAACCAGGTAGCCACCGCCTTCAGTCCGCTCTGAAACCTGAGGGCATCATATTCCGCGTCGCCGCTGAGAGTAACCGCCAGCTGAGTGTCGTCGGCGTATGAGACCAGGGTAAGGCCCCACTGCCTCGCGACTTCAGCCAGCGGTCTCACGTATAGATTGAATAACGTGGGACTCAGCGAGGATCCCTGCGGAACCCCCATGGCCAGCGGCTGAAAATTGGACTTGAAGGGGGGGGTGGCCACACAGAAGGATCGACCATCAAGAAAGGAGCGGAACCACTGCAATGCCTGGCCCTCGACACCAATCTCCGCGAGCCGGTGCAACAAGATACTGTGGGACACCGTGTCGAAGGCGGCGCTGAGATCTAATAGTATCAGCACCGCCGTCTGACCAGTATCCAACACCGCTCGCAGATGCTCCACCATCACAAGAAGGGCTGTCTCCGTGCTGTGCCCAGCACGGAAGCCATTCTGTGTGGGGTCAAGGGCATTGGACCGGACCAGATGTCCCGACAAGGCCAGATTGACGTGGGCCTCCATTATCTTCGCTGGCCAGGGTAACAAGGAGATCGGGCGGTAACTTTCGGGCTTCAAGGGGTCCAGGGTGGGCTTCTTAAGGATTGGGGTAACCACCGCCTGCTTCCATTTCGTTGGAACTACCCCTGACTCCAGTGAAAGGTTGACTAAGGAACACACAGCCGAGCGTCCCAAAAAGGCCTGATCTCTAAAAAGAGCAGATCTTACTGGATCCAATGGAGAGCCAGATTTGACCTTTGACGCAAGTTTGTCAAACCCTTCCGGGAGTAGGGGAGGGAAAGAGTGCAAGGTGTGGTGGCTTAAAGCCCCATCTAAGACTCCCAGGTCAGTCCCTGTGCTAGGGAATGTCCGATAAATGGCCTGGACCTTTCCCAAAAAGTACGAAGTCAGAGACTCGCAGTGGGAGATGGACCCCGAATCCACAGAGGAAGTCCGCTTCGCCAAAAGATCTTTCACGGCCTTGAATATAGTCTTTGACGGATTTAAGCTGTTACGAAATTCTGCAGCGTAGAATGCCTCACGGGCCTTACAAATAGCCCGATGATAGACCCTGACTGAGGCAACATATGCGGCTTTCAAATCGGCCTCATAAGTCCTCCGCCATGCTCTCTCCATCCGTCTGCAGACTCCCTTCAAGGCACGCAAAGCACCGTCGTACCAAGGACTCGACTCTCTGGTACTGAGTTTACTCGAAACGATGGGAATCAGAGAGTCCAAGGCCCCGGAAATCCAAGTGCAGAACTGGTCATAGCCTGCTTCCACATCCTTCAGTGGGCCCAGTGGCTCTACCGCTAGGAGACGATGGAGATCCTCCAGCCTGAGTTTATTCAAGTGTCTCCTGAATACCCTTCTAACCGAGGGGATGGAGGAGATCACAGGCAGGGGACAGTGGATGGTCACCAAAAAGTGGTCTGTCCACCCAAGCGGAGAGATGGAAATAACCTTTGTCTCAGCCAGATTGGTAAAATAGGGGTCCAAAATATGGCACCCTACATGAGTGGGCTGAGATACCAGCTGGGTAAGCTGGAGAGCCTCTAAGTCAGCCAAGATGCTGCGTGTCGTCGGGTTAGTTGAAATATCAAAATGTAGGTTCAGATCACCCAGGATGGAATAATTAGCACAGCCCATGGCTAATGTGCTAACAGCGTCGGGGAATGAATTTCTGAACACCACATCGCTACCCGGTGGGCGATATACAACCATCCCAGAGAACGTAAACTGGGGGCTGACCATGATCTTAAAGGCGGCGCTTTCGCAGCCGGCGATGCTAAGGCTCTTCCAGACGCAGGCAAAGCAGGACCTAACTATTAGGGCTATACCCCCACCTCTTGATGACCGATTTAAGGTGTACATAGCATAACCCGGGGGGCAAGCTAAATTAATAATAGCTGCATCCGCATCCTGTAGCCAGGTCTCAGTAATGGCAAGGACATCGGGCGCTTCATCCTCAATGAGATCGTAGATAATGTTTTAATAACGATCTAACATTCAAATTCAAGACCCGCAGATAGGATGGCAGGCCCTTATCAGGGGGGGCAACTGTCAGACTCCTCCGTTGGACAGTCCCCGGACGATCAAGCCCCCACCCATTACAAGGGCACTGAAACGGGCCACAGAGAGGATGAACAGGAGAAAACCTGCACCGATGTGTGGTCCGGCCGATAGCGCACAAACTTTCTCTGGAATATGTGAGCATCACGACGCACGTCAAATGCCTCGCATGCCACAGTCCGATTACCCGCACCGCCCCACACGGCCTTAGCACGGACGGGCGCAGACGAGCAGGACTCTGGCACGACTCCGGCCACGCGAAGGCGCGCCTGCTACGCGATCCCGCTACGCTGGGGGAGGAGCTTTAAGTAGGCGTTCCGTCGATGTGACCTGCGCAGTGAAGCGCTGGCGGATGCAATCTCCTCCACCCCACTCCAAGATGGCGGCCCACCCCAGGCACCGGACCCGCCAAGCGGCGGTGAAATTACGATTAAATCTGCAGGTAAGGGGCAGTAAAACACAGGGTCCCAACAGACCAAAATAAAATAAAGTTTTAAAATGCGCTAGCAGCGAGCGCTCGAAACGCTAAAAAAAAAAAAGTGTGGGATAGTGTAGATGCAGGATTTACTATTCTAACTCCTGGAAGGTGCATCAGTAGTGAAAATGTGCGACAGTGTTAGGTACCATTTCATTTTGAAAAACAACAGTAAATTATATATAAACTTATTCACAGAAATACAGACATTTTTGTTTCTTTAAAAAGCATTTTAAAAAACGAACAACAAAATCATACTGTTCTCTTTTTGCAGATTCTCATTAAAGTCTCCAAAAAACTACAGACTAAGACAAAACCCCCAACATCTGAAAAAAAACAAGACCAGACTCAAAAGGTAATTCAATTAAGAATTGAAAGCTATGTACAAAATCAATTCACAATACTTCAGTATTAATACTCCAGGAAAATTCAGCAGTAGTGAAATTGTAGAATATTGTAGGGACAGCATTTCTATTTCTGAATCCACGAAGTTGCAACAGTAGGGAAAGTGTGGGATAGTGTTGGATTTACTATTCTAACTCCAGGAGGGTGCAAAAGTAGGGAAAGTGTGGAATAGTGTAGGGGCAAAATGTACTATTCTAACTCCAGGATGGTGCAGCAGTAGGGAAAGTGTGGGATAGTGTAGGGGCAACATTTACTATTCTAGCTCCAGGATGGTGTAACAGTAGGGAAAGTGTGGGATAGTGTAGAGGCGAAATGTACTATTCTAACTCCAGGACGGTGCAGAAGTAGGGAAAGTGTGGGATAGTGTAGGGGCAAAATGTACTATTCTAACTCCAATAAGGTGCAGCAGCAGGGAAAGTGTGGGATAATGTAGGAGTAGGACTTACTATTCAAACTGCAGAAAGGTACAACAGTAGGGAAAGTGTGGGATAGTGTAGATGCAGGATTTACTATTCTAACTCCTGGAAGGTGCATCAGTAGTGAAAATGTGCGACAGTGTTAGGTACCATTTCATTTTGAAAAACAACAGTAAATTATATATAAACTTATTCACAGAAATACAGACATTTTTGTTTCTTTAAAAAGCATTTTAAAAAACAAACAACAAAATCATACTGTTCTCTTTTTGCAGATTCTCATTAAAGTCTCCAAAAAACAACAGACTAAGACAAAACCCCCAACATCTGAAAAAAACAAGACCAGACTCAAAAGGTAATTCAATTAAGAATTGAAAGCTATGTAAAAACCAATTTACAATACTTCAGTATTAATACTCCAGGAAAACACAGCAGTAGTGAAATTGTAGGATATTATAGGGTCAGCATTTCTTTTTCTAACTCCAGGATTGTGCAGCAGTAAGGAAAGTGTGGGATAGTGTAGGGGCAGGATTTACTATTCTAACTCCAGAATGATGTAGCAGTAGGGAAAGTGTGGTATACAGTAGGGGCAAGATTTAGTATTCTAACTCCAGGAAGGTACAAAAGTAGGGAAAGTGTGTGATAGTGTAGAGGCATGATTTACTATTCTAACTCCTGGAAAGTGCATCAGTAGTGAAAGAGTGCAACATTGTATAGGTTATATTTCTTTTTGTAAAACAACTGTAAATTTAATAAAAACTTATGCACAGAAATGCAGACATTTTTGGTTCTTTAAAAAGCATTTTTAACAATAAACACAATAATCATACTGTTCTTTTTTTGCAGATTTACATTAACGTCTCCAAAAAACAACAATCAATTTCAAAACCAAGAACCTTCTGAAAGAAACTCCAAGGAAACAAGACCAAACTCTAAAGGTAATTCAATTAACAAATAAAAGCTATGTACAAAATCAATTCACAATACTTCAGTATTAATACTCCAGGAAAATACAGCAGTAGTGAAATTGTAGGATATTGTAGGGTCAGCATCTATTATTCTAACTCCAGGAAGGTGCAGAAGTAGGGAAAGTGTGGGATAGTGTAGAGGCAAGATTTACTATTCTAACTCCAGGATGGTGCAGCAGTAAGGAAAGTGTGGGATAGTGTAGGGGCAGGATTTACTATTCTAACTCCATGAAGGTGCAGCAGTAGGGAAAGTGGGGGATAATGTAGGGGCAGGATTTACTATTTTAGCTCCAGAATGATGCAGTAATAGGGAAAGTGTGGGATAGTGTAGGGGCAGGATTTACTATTCTAACTCCAGAATGATGAAGCAGTAGGGAAAGTGTGGTATAGTGTAGGGGCAAGATTTAGTATTCTAACTCCAGGAAGGTACAAAAGTAGGGAAAGTGTGTAATAGTGTAGAGGCAGGATTTACTATTCTAACTCCTGGAAAGTGCATCAGTAGTGAAAGAGTGCAACATTGTATAGGTTATATTTCATTTTGTAAAACAACTGTAAATTTAATAAAAACTTATGCACAGAAATGCAGACATTTTTGGTTCTTTAAAAAAGCATTTTTAACAATAAACACAATAATCATACTGTTCATTTTTTGCAGATTTACATTAAAGTCTCCAAAAAACAACAAACAATTTCAAAACCAAGAACCTTCTGAAAGAAACTCCAAGGAAACAAGACCACACTCTAAAGGTAATTCAATTAACAAATGAAAGCTATGTACAAAATCAATTCACAATACTTCAGTATTAATACTCCAGGAAAACACAGCAGTAGTGAAATTGTAGAATATTGTAGGGACAGCATTTCCATTTCTGAATCCACGAAGTTGCAACAGTAGGGAAAGTGTGGGATAGTGTTGGGGCAAGATTTACTATTTTAACTCCAGGAGGGTGCAAAAGTAGGGAAAGTGTGGAATAGTGTGGGGGCAAAATTTACTATTCTAACTCCAGGAAGGTGCAGAAGTAAGGAAAGTGTGGGATAGTGTAGGAACAAGATTTACTATTCTAACTCCAGGGTGGTGCAGCAGTAGGGAAAGTGTGGGATAGTGTTGGGGCAACATTTACTATTCTAACTCCAGGATGGTGCAGCAGTAGTGAAAGTGTGGGATAGTTTAGGGGCAGGATTTACTATTCTAACTGCAATAAGGTGCAACAGTAGGGAAAGTGTTGCATAATGTAGAGGCAGGATTTACTATTCTAACTCCTGGATGGTGCAGCAGTAGGGAAAGTGTGGGATAGTGTAGGGGTAGGATTTACTATTCTAACTCCAGGATGGTGCATCAGTAGGGAAAGTGTGGGATAGTGTAGGGGCAAAATTTACTATTCTAACTGCAGGATGGTGCAACAGTAGGGAAAGTGTGGGATAGTGTATGGGCAGGATTTACTATTCTAACTCCAAGAAGGTGCAGCAGTTATAAAAGTGGAGGATAGTGTAGTATCTAATTTTTTTTTAAAAAAACACACATACTAAAATAAATATCTTTTTTTCACAGAAAATGTCAACTCAGGAAACAGATTCATACATTAAATCAAGAAAAGGAAACCGTTTATTAAATCATGCTGGATATATATATATATATTGTAAAGAAAGGATAAGTTTTCCACAGAATTATTGGAGGTGTGTGCAATACTATTCATCCCATTGCAGCGACAAAGCGGTTACCCTGGATGATATCATTATTAAAACAACTGATCATAATCACTCTGCCTCTGCAATGGAGATTGAAGTAAGGGAAAGCTTAAATGAAATGAAAGAAATTGCATCCACCTCCAATGATTCTACCGGATCTATTTTAAGAGAGGTTGCACAGCATGTCCCCGGTCATATTGCTAGTAATATGCCTATTATTCCTAATTTGAGAAGAATTATACAAAGACAAAAGCAGGCAAGTAACACACATACTGCAACTCCTCATACTTTTTCTGACATTGTAATTCCCAATGAACTCACTGTTTCTTATGCTGATGAACCATTCCTTTCTGCATGACAACAAAAGCCCTCAAAAACGTATTCTTATCTTTAGTACACCCCGCAACCTTGTTAAGTTAGAAAATAGTGAAATTTGGATGATGGATGGGACGTTTAAAAGTACAGCCCATCCTTTCACCCAAATTTATACTATACACGCAAAAATTAACAATTATGTGATCCCCTTAGTATATAGTTTGCTACCAGATAAGCAATCTGCAACCTACACTGAACTTTTATCAGTTATTAAAAACATTAATAAAAAAAGTCCTAGGAAAAGAATTGTTGATTTTGAATTGACTATGATCAATGTGATCACTAAAACGTACACGGATACCCAAATTCAGGGATGTTTTTTCCATTTTTCCCAGGCATTCTGGCGTAAACTACAAAAAACATCCCTGGTTGCTGATTACTCAACTGATAGCAAACTACAGTTTGAATTAAAAAAATTAACAGCTCTTTGCTTTGTTCCTCCCGAAAGTGTAGACGAGTACTACACTGCTATTACTGAATCAGAATTTTTTAATGAAAATGAAGATAAATTAGCACCCATTCTAAATTATTTTGAAGACACATGGATTGGACACCTAAGCAGATCGGGTCGCAGGAGGAAGCCACGTTACCATGTGGAGTGGTGGAACTGTTACACGAGCTGTTTAGAGGGAGAAGCAAAAACAAATAATGCCATAGAGGGATGGCATAACTCCTTCAACCATACAATTGGCAAACCACATCCTAACTTCTACTCTTTTCTGGAAACTTCGAAGAAGTAGCAAAGTTTTCAAGAATTGAGAATTTCACAAACATTAACTGGTAGCCTAAACCCACGAATTTCAACCAAATCAAGGAATGTCTGAGAGACTATTGGGTGTACTACAACAGTTTTCGTTGTGTGTGGCTCTAGACTACCTAGAAAATGTTGCTAACATTCTCCATTTCTAAATAAAAATTTGTTCTTACTTTCATGATTTTACCTAAATTTAACAAAATACAAATTTCAATTGGCAATGAAATTTAAAAAAAACTTTTTTTCAAAATTTACGTCGGGTCATCCTACCTGTAGTTGCCTTTTTTTTTCTCTTCTTTTTTCCTCCCTAATATATCCATTTTTTAAAAACCAATAAAAAACACAATAATCCAAAGTAGAAGGAATAAAAATGTTTTTCTTATTTCTCTAAAGGGTTTTCTCCTTTCTTAAAAAATTGCTTATATTTAAAAAAGCATTTTTGAATTAAAAAAAAAATATCTTCCCGACTTTCCCAATTTTTTTTTGTTTTTAAAAAAAGCTTCTTTACAAATGCATGTATTATTAAAAAAATATGAAATTCATGTGGAACTTCTTTGAAAATATTAATTTTTGAAAAACATATTTTTTCAAAAGTCAAACTAGCTATTTTTCAAGTCCACAAATTCGATGTTCCCCAAAAATTATTTTTACCCTCCGTCAAAAGACATAAGCAAACTTTTTCAAGATTGAATACCCTTCTAATTTTTTAAAAAGGTCCATAGAATTTTTTTTTACCAAATCCATTCTGGATAGGGAGGTGTATTTCAAGTAAAACATTTTTCATCACTAATGATCTTTGCAAAAATATCCATTCTCTATAAGCATTCTGAAAAAAATCTCAAAAATCCAAATGCAAAATGTTTCAAAGTCCATTTTCTTATTTTTTTCATAATCCATCTTCTTCTTGAATTGAAAACATGGTGTTTAATTTAAAAACACTATAATTCCAACCTAAAATGAAAAATAACTCCTCACCAAACATTTTCTCTCTATTTCATCCTAACTACTTTTCTAATAATTCTCGAAGGACTTACTTATGTAATTACGAAACGCCATGTTTTTAAAATGTAAACTTTTAAAAACAAATCCAAAACAATTTCTATCTCCTAGCAAAACATATTCTCACTATTTGACTCTTTCTAGTTTCCTATAGGTTTCAAATTTGTGTTTGCGTAATAACGAAACGCCATGTTTTGAAAATGTTAACTTTTAAAAACAATTCCGAATCAATTTCTACCTCCTAGCAAAACATTTTCTCACTCTATGACCCTAGCTAAAATTCAACATGTTCCAAAATAGTGTTTGGATCAAAAGTTAAAACACCATGCACATTTAAACAGTTCTACCTCCTATCAAAACTAAATCTCGCTATATCACCCTTACTATTTTCTAAAAAGTTCCACAACCAAAATGTATTCAAATTAGCAGGTAAATGTCAAACCAATTCACCATACCAAACAAAGAAGCTTTTTTTCTCACTTATAAACTGCAATTTTTTTCTATGCATGCAGGGGAAAATCAAATAGATATTTCATTACAATGCATTTTCAAATATACTTTTTCATAAAGAAAACAATTGTCATAAACAATAGTATATTTTTTATTAGTATTTTATACATTTCTAACCCAAATTACTTTTACCTTTAACTTTTTGCGACCGGACATAGACATATTCTAGTAAAATGATCGCCGACATACTGTTTTTACAAAATTAACATTCTTTTTGTAAATCGCAACCTCTCCTTATCCTTTCTTTACAATATATATATAATTATGTACTTTCTAATATGTTTAAATAAAGTAAAAAAGTGTTTCCTACCTGAGCGCAGATCAGCTTCCTGCTGCTTCCTCCATCGATGTTCTTCAAAATGGCCGCTTACGTTAACGCCTCAACGTCATCTGAAGCTGCAAAGATTGAAAAGGGAATATTTATTTTATTATTATTTTCTTAAGTAAAATATTTTATTTTATTGTTATATTAACAGATAAAAATGCTGTAAAATATGTAAAAATTTGTTTAAAAATTATACTTACACAAAATATTTTTTAATAAAATAATAAACAAAAAATACTGTTGTACCTTTTTTTCCTGAAATGTATTAATCTAAACTTTTTATTAAACTAAAATGTTACAACATGTAAATTAATGTAATTTTCTACTTACCTCTATGCTTATTCCATTTCCTTTCAAAATTTCTCCATTCATCCTTTTTCTTTGCTTCAAAAGTAGTTCCGCGGAATCAATAGCTTCAACAATAAAAATAAATGAAGGACAAAAATTTCCATTCTAATCAATGCAAAAGTGTGGGAAAATGCTTCAAGTAATTATTAATTATTATTATTTATACTGTTTTAAATGTAAAAAAAATTCTAATTTTAGCTAAAATATCATTTAACTTTTCCCAATTTTAAAAAAAATGTTTTTAATACATAATATAATTTGTCAGTATTTTTCATTTTTCAAATTTACTAATACTATTTTTTAATTTTAAATAACATTTTAAATTATAATAATAAACTTTCAAATATTTATTTTATAAAAATAAACTCCTTTTGACTTTATTAATAATTCCCTCTTTCTTTAAAAAAAATATTACCTGAGTATTAAATGACTTCAACAAAACTCCTTTTCCTTGCTAATTAATTCCATCCTAATAAATATTTTTTTTGTAAATAATATTAATTTAATTATTCTTTACTAAAGAAAATATTCCTTCAAAAAATACATTTTAATTAATAATACCTGAGTATTAATTTTAATCAACCAAACACCATTTTCCCTCTTAGAAATCTTTGTATAATTTTTTAATTCTCTGTTAATTCATTCCCTCTTTGATTACATTTTTCCTTATTTTTAAATTTTTATTAATAATTAATAATAATTTATAATCAAAACAAAAACATTAATTCCCACAAAATATTCCTTTTTAATTAATACCTGAGTATTAATTTACTTCAAACATACTCCATTTACCCACATAAAAATCTATTGATATACATCAAAATGTAACTTGAAAAAAAAAACGAAGTATTACCCTCATACATATAAAATTATAAATAAATACAATAAAACGTAATACTTACGTTTTAAAGGTACTTGCGTTGTAAAGGCACTTGCGTTGTAAATGCATGCGTTGTAAAGACATGCGTTGTAAAAGTACTTGCGTTGTAAAAGTTGCGTTGTAATGGTAGTGCGTTGTAAAAGTTGCGTTGTAAAGGATGTTCCCCAGTGTAGGTCTCTCAGGTGGGGGGTGATGTGGCTGTGGTGGGGGACGTTGACAATCAGTCGGGCGGAGGCGTTTTGGATGCGTTGTAGTCGACGTAGGTGTTTTGCTGGGATTCCTGCGTAGAGTGCGTTGCCGTAGTCCAGTCTGCTGCTGACGAGGGCCTGCGTAATCGTTCCTCTTGTTTCGGTGGGGATCCACTTGTAGATCCTGCGGAGCATGCGGAGGGTGTTGTAGCAGGAGGAGGAGACGGCGTTGACTTGGTTCGACATGGAGAGGGAGGAGTCGAGGATGAATCCTAGGTTGCGTGCATGGTCGGTGGGTGTTGGTGCTGTTCCGAGTGTGGTCGGCCACCAGGAGTTGTCCCAGGCTGAGGATGAGGACCTCCGTCTTGTCCGAGTTCAGTTTCAGACGGCTGCTCCTCATCCAGTCGGCGACGGCCTTCATTCCCTCGTGGAGGTTGATTTTGGCGGCGTGTGGGTCCTTGGTGAGGGATAGGATGAGCTGTGTGTTGTCGGCGTAGGAGATGATGTTGAGGTTGTGATGGCGGGCCACTTGTGCGAGGGGGGCCATGTAGACGTTGAACAGCGTCAGGCTGAGGGATGAGCCCTGGGGGACGCCGCAGATGATGTCAATGGCTTCGGATCAGAAGGGTGGGAGGCGGACGCTCTGGGTTCTTCTGGAGAGGAAGGACGTGTTCCAGTCAAGAGACTTCTCTTGGATTCCGGCTTCTAGGAGGCGTGTCTTTAGAGAGCGATGGTAGACGTGTCGAAGGCGGCTGACAGGTCCAGGAGGATGAGGGCTGTTGTTTCGCAGTTGTCGAGTTGGCGCCTGATGTCATCTGTGGCGGCGATGAGGGCAGTCTTGGTGCTGTGGTTTCGTCTGAATCCTGACTGGGGCGGGTTCAAGATGTTGTTGTCTTCCAGGTGGCGGGCCAGTTGCATGTTGACGATTTTTTCGATGACCTTTGTCGGGAACGGGAGCAGGGAGATGGGCCTGAAGTTCTTGAGGTCCTTGGGGTCCGCTTTGGGCTTCTTGAGGAGGGCGTTGATTTTGGCGTGCTTCAAGCTTTCTGGGAATGTCACTGTTTCGAAGGAGATGTTGATGACCTTCCGTAGTTGGGGTGCGATGGCAGCATCTGCTTTGTTGAATTCGTGGTGTGGGCATGGGTCAGACGGAGATCCTGAGTGGATGGAGTTCATGACCTTGTGTGTATCGTCATCGTTGACGTTGGACCAGGAGGTCAGGTGGTTGGCGCTGGTGGTTTTCACAGGGGGGGTGGTGTGTGGCGCAGTCGGGGCGATGGGGTGTTGAAGCTGTCGTGGATGTCAGCGATCTTGCGGTGGAAGAAGATGGCTAGTGAGTCTCACAGTTCTTGTGAGGGCGGGATGTCGTTGGCATTGGCGCTGGGGTTGGAGATTTCCTTTACGATGCTGAAGAGCTCTTTGCTATCGTGTGCATTGTTATCCAAGCGGTCTCTTAAGGAGGATCTTTTGGCTAATCTGATGATGTGATTGTGTCTGCCGGTGGCGTCCTTGTGGGCTGCGTGATTGTCCGGTGTGAGTTTGTGGAGCCATGTATTCTCCAGTTTACGGTATGCGTGTTTGGAGGCCTGAAGCTCGTTGGTGAACCAGGTGGCTCTCTTGTTGACGTGGCTGTTGGAGGGTTTCTTGAGCAGGGCGAGGGTGTTGGCGCAGTCCTCAATCCACTGTCTGAGGTTGCGGGCTGTGGCGTCTGGGTTGGTGAGGTCGGTGGGTGGGTGGGTTCTTGGCGAGGGAGGTGGTCAGCTGGTCTTCGGTGACTTTGTGTTGAGCTGCCGAGATTGCTTCCTTTCGTTGCTGCAAACTCCCTACTCCCTTTTGGACCAATTAGGTAACAAGGATGTTACACTTGATTACACTAATTCTTCCGCAAGGGAAAGGGGAAGTGGAGTGAGAAACAAGAGACAAAACACAGGATCTCTTCTGGCCCAGCGTTGTTTCTCAAAGTGAGTGTGCCGGGCCTGCTACGTTGACTTCTACTGCTGCGCCAAATATGACATGTATCAATACAATTGTTTGTTACTAAACCTTGACCAATTATTACTCTTTATCAATTATTTAAATTGTGCAAGAGAGGATCATTATTATTCACTAGGGGCATTGCCCAATCAGCTGCTACCCCACCCAGATAAGAAATAATGAAAGAAACCTTTGCGGTATCGTTAGTGAAAATCTGTGGTTTACATAGGAAATGTAACTGACATTGGCTCATAAAAGTTGAAAATCTACTTGAATCTCCTGTGAACCGTTCTGGGTTTGCCAAGGGAACTGGAGTGGGGGTTACCACTGTCAATTGTACTGGTTGTTCTGTGACAGAGGCTGATTGAGTTCGAAATGTCTGTGAACCAAAGGCCGATACACCAAACTTAGGGGGAGTTAAAACAGGGCGACGCCCTTCTTCTGTAGAATCTCTCCAAGACGTAAAGCCTGTTCTGGTTCTGTCAAGTTCTTGTCGTAGCGACTGGTTCTCTGAACGCAGTTCCTGCATTTCAGCATTTAACCTTTGCACCAACTGGGTTAACTGATCAACATCCATCTTAGAAATCCTTCTTAGTTTGTAGCAAATAAAGGAAGCAATAGTTTTGTGGCTTCGCTTTCTGTTGAGCTTCCACCACGATGCTGCCGAGATTGCTTCCTTTCGTTGCTGCAAACTTCCAACTCCCTTTTGGACCAATTAGGTAACAAGGATGTTACACTTGATTACACTAATTCTTCCGCGAGGGAAAGGGGAAGTGGAGTGAGAAACAAGAGACAAAACACAGGATCTCTTCTGGGCCAGCGTTGTTTCTCAAAGTGAGTGTCCTGGGCCTGCTACGTTGACTTCTACTGCTGCGCCAAATATGACATGTATCGATACAATTGTTTGTTACTCAACCTTGACCAATTATTACTCTTTATCAATCTGAACATACCTTTCTAGCTTTCGGCCCTGGCTTACACTCCAACAATTAACAAACTCTTCCTTTTCTTGAAAAAGCCTTCAATTAAAATATACATCATGAATCATGAACCAAATACTTATTATTCACAACACACATTATTAGTGTTATTAGTATAAACTAAAAACAATCTCTAATAACTGTAGCATACCTGAGTAATTGTTGTTTATACTGGATTTGGGGTTCAGATCTGCAAAATAAGAAAAGAAAACAAACAATTAAAATGCCTTGCACCCTAGTGATGCATTCTCTCTTCGATTATTCTTGCGCTTTAACAATGCTTGTTTATTCTCACAGCACTGATTACAAATATTATGTTCCCCAAAATACAATGGTTTAATGTCCACTTGCATTCAACATTAATAGCAATCTCTTTGCTATGATTCTGGCTCTTTAAATGGACCAATGCTTATTGTTAGCATGAATGAATGAACCAATGTTTATAGTTCTAAGGTTAAGTCTCGAATTCGTTTTTTTCCAGAAATAAACAGAACAGCTTTAAAGAGTCAAGATGCTTCTCACCGTGAATTAAAGTCTTCCAAAAGTGAGTTATTCTATTCTAAAGTGTTCTTTCTTTTCGCAGTAAGGTAGGGGTTAACGAAACCTTACTTGGCTCCGAGACCGGAGATGACGGACTGAAGGCACAGGATCGAAGACACCGTCCGGAGGCTCCGAATGTCCAGGTGAGTCTTGAGGGAGGGATGTGTGTGCCTTGAAACTGCTCCGGGAAGGATTTCTGAAGTCCGTAGCTCAAAGGGAAAGGCGGAGGGCTGGAGAATTCCTTGGCTGCTTTCGTGTTGACACTCGAATGAAGCGAAGCATCATCACGAGTGTTGAGCTGCCTTTTATACCTACTGACGGCTTGTGAACAAATGCTGCACGCGTAAGGGCCAAAACAGTTAACACGTGCACTTGAACATCGTGTTGAATATGGAACCTTCTCATTATGACTACGCTAACACCAAGAAAGCCAACAAACATTGGCAAATGCAACAGTTTCATAACAGTAAAGTGAACAGTAATAGAATGCACGCAATGAATTCTACAGGACTTACATTTTCCAAACAGCTTTGTGATTCATCACAAATTATGGCATTGGTCTATTCAAGCCTTCAGGTACCCTGAAACCCCTACATAACATATTAACCCTTATCACTTTGCTCCAGGAAAAAGATTGGAGCATCTGGTAGGAATATTGGGGTTAAGCGGTAAGGAAAGACGGTACTGTAAAAGAGGTAGAAGGAGTGAGTCATATTGAGATTTACATGAAGATGGTAAGGAGAATTTTAATAGAAGATCTGAAAAGGATATTGGAGTATTATTTGATACTAATTGTGAAATCCAAAGTAAACCTTTGAGTCTCCAAGATTTCCAATGAATGGTACGGCCTTTGATGAGTAATAGGTAATTATGCCAGATAGGTTGCTGATCTAACGAGGAAGATGAAGGATGTGAGGATGGAAGCAATGGTGTTAATATTGTGCGTGTATGAGATATAACTTGAGAGCGAAAAGAAGAAATAGTATTAGTAAAAGTAAGAGATTCATTGAAATGAAAAAGAGCTATAAAGTATTTTTCAATATTCAACCAAATAGGAGGATGAACATATTGATCAGGAGAAAGCCAACGTGAGGATTGTCTGAGAGAGAAAGCATGATGGTAAGATTTAAAATCGGGAAATTTGAGACCACCAGAGTTTTTGTCAGCTTTAAGAGCATTGAGAGCTATTCTAGGAGTTTTATTTTTCCAAAGGAATTAATTTAACAGAAAGTCAATTTTTTTAAAGTAAAAACCAGGGATATGTACTGGGATCATAGACAGAAGATAGAGAATTAACGGAGAAAGCATCATCTTAATAGAATCCATGCAACCCCACCAAGAAAGGAAAAGTCTGTTAATAGACATGGATACATTTTTAGTAAGAGTATCAAAGTTTTCTTTTAAGGTTTCTGGGATAGTAGGAGAGAACCATAAACCTAAGTATTTTATTTTAGAGGTTTTCCTGGAGAAGCCAGTGAAAATAAAATCCTGTTTCTGACAGAGAACATTTAATGGGAGAACCTCACATTTATCCGAGTTAAGGCAATATCCGGATAATTGAGAAAAAGTGTCAACTTGAGAAAGAAAGGCTGGAAGAGAAGTAGAATGATTGGAGCAGTATAGAAGGATGTCATCAGCATAAACAGACATTTTAACATGAGTAGTGTCCAGTTTAAAACCATTAATTCTATCATCTAACCTAATTTTCGTTAAGAAGGGTTCTAATGCAATTATAAGTAAAAGAGGAGATAAAGGGCATCCTTGACGAACACCTCTGATAAGAGGAAAATAGTCAGAGATTTTCCCATTAATAAAAATAGAGGCTTTAGTAAAGAAATAAGAGAAATTGGTTTAGTAGGGAATCCAATCCATTTAAGTGCATGAAACATATAATCCCAACCTATCCTATCAAATGCTTTTTCAGCATCCAGTGCTATCGCAGCAATAGGATATTCAAGAAAAGATGCCTAACTTAAAATGTTAAAAAAGACTCTGGAATTATCTGAAGACAAACGACCTTTAATAAATCCTGTTTGTTCTGGGCCATTAAGGTTAGGCAAGATGGGATCAATACGGAGATCTAGAATCTTAGCGAAAATCTTATAACTTAAATTAACTAGGGAGAATGGGCGATCATTTTCACAAAAAGCGGGATCTTTGTTCTCTTTGGAGATTAAACAAATCACAGCTTCTTGGAAAGATCCTGAAGAGGACCCAAACTTAACAAAAGACTTATAAAGTAATAAAAGATGAGGGAGTAATAAGGACGCGAAGTGAGCGTAAAATTCATAGTAAATCTATCAGGACCAGGTGCTTTACCTCTTTTTAAAACCGATACAGCATGTTTAATCTCAGATAAAGTGATATCCGATTCTAATGAGGAAAAATCAGTATCATGTGGGGGAGGGGAGTTTATCGATTGGAAGAAAGAGGAAAGTGCATCTGAAGTCGGTTGGTGTTCTGGTGTATACAAATTTTTGTAAAAAGAGACAAATACATATAGAATATCATTATCTTTAAATAGCAAATCGCCTACATTGTTACACATGGATTCTATTTTAGTGTGTTCACGACAGATCTTTAAGTAATTTGCAAGTAGTTTGCTCATTTTATTTTGTCCTTCATAGTAACGGGCACTACTTTTTAAAAGATAAGAGGATGCAGCTTCTGTAGAAGATTTATTAAACAAGATGTTTGCTTCAATAAGATTTTTTAACGATGCTTCAGAATTAGAGCGATAATAACAATATTCAAGGTGTTTAATCTTGGCTAATAACTGAGTATTTTTGGCTTCAAAAATCTTTTTTTTGTGAAACAAAATTTATGATAAATCCTCTGGCTGCAGCTTTAAAAGAATCCCAAATCATTATAGGAGAAGAGTCTGGAGTGGAGTTAAAAGAAAATAATTCAGAAGCAAAAGAGGTGAATTGGCTTGTGAAACTAGGATCTGATAAAAATATTTTATTAAAACGCCATCTACCAGCATTAGGGGAAAAAGGCAGCAAATCAAAATCTACAAAAACTGGGGCATGTTCGGATATTAGGATAGAACCAATTTCAGCATGAGAAACAAGCTGAGACAAGGGTTTACTGAAAAAGATATAATCTATTCTTGATTGTGAATTGTGAGGGGGAGAATAAAAAGTATACTCTCGTAAATCAGGATTACAAAGTCTCCAAATGTCAATTAAAGCTTTATGACGAATGGTGGAGGTGAATTGTGAGTGCATCCTGGCATTGAAGAATTTCACAGATGAATGTCTGTCTAATATAGGGTCGTGAATCTGGTTACAGTCACCTCCAAAAATAACATAATTGTCATCTAACATAAGAAGTTTGTCAGATATCTGAGTCCAAAACGTATTATCAACATTAACAGGTGCATAAACATTAAATAATACTAAGGGTATTTGATCAATAAGCAATTTAACAATTACCCAACGGCCATCAAGATCAACTTCCTGATTTACAACTGAAAACTGATGTTTTTATGACACAAAATCAATGCACCGTTCTTCTTTCCTAAAGCTGGGGAAGAAAAATCATGTCCCACCCAACCTCTTTTCAGTTTAGCTGCTTCAGCTTCTGATAGATGAGTTTCTTGAATGAAAGCAACATCAGAATTCAATCTAGCTAAATGGGTTAAGATGCATTGGCTTTTTATGGGATTATTCATCCTCCTTAAACATTCCAAGTTACGACTCTAAAAGTAAACCCTTGAAATGAAACATGCACAGTATTTATAAAAGCAAGTGAAATTGCATTCATGACACAAAACATGAACAACCATTATGCAAACAATATAAGAATTTAAGTTACTATTACCTAGGGGAAAGAAAAGAGAGAAGAAAAGATTGTGAAATAGACTGAGGAATAAGAAGACAAAAGAGAGAAGTATAAGAGATGTACTGATAAAAGTAGTAATAAAGAATGTAAAGAAATAGATAAGAGAAAAGGAAAAGGGGGAAGCAAAGGCAAAAACAGCTGAGAGAGAAGGAAATAAAGAACAAGTGTACAATCCAATTGTAACAGTTGACAATGAAATAAAGACGTCAAAAAGACATACCACAAGAAAACAATGAGACTGGGGCTGGTGGAACCACATGAGGGAGGCAGCACACCGGACTGAGGACGCCATAAGCACGCGCAAGGGGAGAATGACCTCCAAGTGAAACATGAAGACATATAGGTCAAGGGGTCACAAAAACGCGTCTAAGGGAAATCAAAAAGAGGTAATATTAACATTTGAAATCACAACAAAGTTCAGAGTACAAAATCAGAGTACCAAATACAGAATACAGAAAACAAGATACATCAGGGATGAGTAAAGGAAAAACATCATGATGGAACACCACTCCATATGTAGAGTGTAAGTATGTTTAATAGTTACGCTCGAGGAATGTCCATCGAATAATTTTTACAAGAGTCTAGAAATTGCTGAAGCATCGCCGGATCTTCATAATTCATCGTCTTATTGTTGTAAGTTACTTTAAATAGGCACGGGTGAAATAAGCCATAGCGAGCATTTAAGGACCGAAGAGCAGGCCTCATCTCCAGAAACTTCTTGCGACAATCTGCGGTAATTTTGGCGAAATCTTGTGCAAAGAAGAGATTAGCACCATTCCAAGTGATCTTTCGTTTCGATTAGCTTTATTCGATTTCAATGTAAAATCATAAAAGCAACAGCGACACATATATATACATCCACATATCAAAAGACAATTCTTTTCACAGTAAATTAAAGTTTAAAATTCAGCTAATCACTGGACAAGAGAATAAATGAACAAAATTAAAAGGGGGAAGTGGGGCCATTCAGTACAAGACCTCATCTAGCCGTCCGAAAGTTACTCTGAGTTACTTAACGGTGCGGTGGGGCATATAAATATCTAGGGTAAAAATCGCTTAAACTCCAAGTAGATATTGGACCATCACCTAATTGTGGCTGCCAGGATTTGAGGTACGGGACAACATGTTTGTTGCTGAATTTTACAAGGACCAAATCGCCCACAGTATTTTTTACAAGGGGTCCTAGCCAGCCCACCCTTCTGACATTTAGAATAGTGCCATCTATATTGGCGGGCAATGGTCTATTCTTAGTTAACCAGAACGCTACCTTGTTCCTTAGATCCTGCTGACTTTCATGTTTCCCCTTTTGGAGTTCTGGTATACCTGCGAGGACAGACACAATGGGAGCTGCCTCTGGTGGCAAGTGAAGATGATTAGTTTTACGTAGGATGGTGTTATGGCTAGCTGCTAATCTATTTTGGGATGGCATTTCTTTATTTTGCCCAGCTCTGGAGTAAGAACACTGTGATTTCGACACTGCTTTCGGGTTTTTTAAAGTAGCTATTTGTTTACAGATAGGTGTGTTTTGTACGATAGGAACAGATGAATCAATGGGGGGTGGGCACTGCAATAGTACAGGTCCTCCCAAGGTTTTTATAGGAAGCGAGTTAGCCTTTAATGCTTCTTCTAGTCCCATTAGTCTATCCCCTAGGCTAGTTATTTTATCGAGCAGTGGGGATATAATAGATTTCATGATATTTTCAAGCGCGGATAATAGGGAATCCTGTACAGGTAAATGAGGATTTTTAGTGATAGCGGTAAAGGGCACCTGGGTTGAAGTGATGGATGGGAAGTTTGATGTTGGGCGAAATGTGTCCTGTAGAATCTGGGTCGGTTGGGGAGAACAACTAGGACCAGAACTAGTCTTAACTATAGGGGAGATTGGAACGGGAGTTAACACATTTTCTATGTTCACAGGGGCATACGAAGCTTTACACAATAGATTGAGTTCCTCCAGAAATGACATAGGTGGAACTATATCAGCAGTCTGTGAGGGAGAGCCCTTGGTAAGAGGACTGTCCATGGCAGGAGATCGTTCAAGTCTTTCCAATTCACTAGCAATGGGCGTTAGAGCATTCTTGAGGTAATAGTCCATTTGTCCCCTGAGCAAGTCACCCTCCAAGGATTGTTTTCTACAGACCCCCTTGCAAGACATAGTGTAACAGCTTGTAACAGACAAAGCAATAACAATGTCGGGTGTCAAGCCACAGTGACCCTTAACACGGACCTGTAGAATACCACAATTATAATCAGATGGTAGGGTACCTTAAGTCAGTGTTCCTCATAGCACGCATTCAAGCAATCCACATGCAAGGGGGGGGGATGACCCGACCCAGCCTCCTCTGGCCTATGATGGCCCCGCCCTTGTCCCGGGCTTCTCCCGTCGCTGCCCGCGCGCTGCCCACGACGCGGAGGGCAGTCCTTCTTTTAAAGCGCCTTCGGGCGCTCCCTGGTTGCTGGAGGCGGCGTCCTGCCGCTAAGGTTGTTGGGGGATGTAGTCCTCTATCCCTGCTGGCGCGCTGCGGTGTCCTGGCAGCTGCGGCGATGGCGGGGATTAAGGAGCGCTAGTACCTGGAGCGCGACTCAGCAGGTAAATGTCAGCAGCTTTGGCCCCACAGGAAATGGACACGAGCCCCCCGCTCCCCCGAGGGCAGTCCTTCTTTTAAAGCGCCTTCGGGCGCTCCCTGGTTGCTGGAGGCGGCGTCCTGCCGCTAAGGTTGTTGGGGGATGTAGTCCTCTATCCCGGCTGCCGCGCTGCGGTGTCCTGGCAGCTGCGGCGATGGCGGGGATTAAGGAGCGCTAGTACCTGGGGCGCGACTCAGCAGGTAAATGTCAGCAGCTTTGGCCCCACAGGAAATGGACACGAGCCCCCAAGTGATCTTTCTTTTCTGCTTGGCAGCCTGAAGAACTTTGAGTAGATCTGTATACTCCAAAAAGTATAAGATAACACCCCTAGGTTTTGCTGTCGAAGAAGTAGAAATAGAGGAACGAGAGGGTGGACCCAAACGATGTGCGCGTTGAACGTTCAAAGTTGGCGAATTTGGAAGAGCAAGAAGTTTAGTAGGTATGACTGAAAAAAGGGTATGGTATTTGATCCTTCAATACCTTCTGCAAGCCCGTAAATGCGTAAGTTGTTACGCCTATTTCGATTTTCTAAATTTTCAACTTGTTGTTTGAGATTTTGAATTTCTGTGTGCATACCCGGAACTTGGTCAGTGAATACTTGAACTGAAGCAATTGTCCTCTCAAGATGTTCAACCTTTTGTTCGGTGCGCGACCAGTTATCCTCGAGATTTTGAAGGCGGGAATTTGTTCCATCATGTAGGGTTGAGTGAGCAAATCTCCTCTAGCAGAAGCTCCATAGAGATAGAAGAAGAAGTGTTGGTAGGAGATGGAGGATTGCTTAGACTTTGCATACACATATACTAATCCGATATAGAAATGTGAGGAGAACAGGTGAACATACATAGAAAAATTCCACATATATAAATTGCTATTGAATTAGAAAATACATTTGACTCATTTCACACCTAGCACTACTCTAAACAATCACGCAAAGGCCCATCATGACAAACTGCATGTCTCAAAAACAAACAATGCCATACAATACAGCAAGAGCTGATGCTGACCATCCACAAAATCTCGCATTAAAGGGAGGGAGAGTAGCATGCAGGGTGTGACCTCTATTATTAGTATTATTATTATTATTAAGCTTGTAAAGCGCATGGTTACACTGTACTAGTGTGTCCCCGCGCTATGGTCTGCCACGTTAGCCACTCAGCTGCTAATTCTGCTCACTCGAACATAACAGATCAGAGCCCGGCCCTAATCTTTAGGAAACAGGAATGTTTCCAGCTCTTTGCAGAACTTGAGCTCTGACTTCTCCAGCCGGAGCTCCAGAGGACGTCTGTTCCATTTTTGAGCAGCCAAAACACGAACGAAATGTCCTCCCATTCTTACTCTACTAACATTAGGCGCCAGCACCATCCCTGTCCCGCTAGATCTCAGTTGACGGGTCGGGTGGTACGGCGTGAGCAGGTTGTGAAGGTAAGTGGGTCCTTTCCTTTATAGGATATGGTGACCAACACATAGTGCTTTAAATGCCACACGTTCCCTAATTGGAAGCCAGTGCAATGTTCTCAGTGCTCTCTTGGAAGCGGCTCTTTTGGGCAGCATCAGAACCAGACGGGCTGCCGCATTTTGTACGAGCTTCAACCTCTGAATGCATTTAGCATTGGCTCCCAAATGTATTGTATTGTATTCCAATCTTATATAGCGCAAAACACTGTCACCCAAAGGGTATCCTGGCGCTTTGAAAGACAAACTAGCACACGGTCACAGAGATCACGCTACTCTAGGGAAGAGATAAGTCTTTAGATTTCTCTTAAAGAGAGGGAGTTCGCTTTGGCTCCTCAATTGGAGCGGGAGAGAATTCCAGAGACTGGCGGCTGCGAACCTGAAAGATCGACCGCCCACTCTTGACCTCTGAAACCTGAGAACCGTAACCAGGCATGCAAAGGAAGAGCGCAAGGTACGTGAAGCCGTGTACCAGGAAAAGAGATTCTACAGCAAAACAGGACCCTGCCCATGCAGCGCCCTAAAGAATAGACATGAGGCCTTAAAAAGAATCCGCTGCAGGACGGGTAGCCAGTGGAGATCGCGCAGCACTGCGGTGGACGAGGCGATACGCGGTCGAGACAAAGCCAACTTGGCTGCCATGTTTTGTATCCGTTGGAGCTTGCCAACCAGATTCTTGGGTGCACCCAAAAGCAGTGCGTTGCAATAGTCCAACCTGCTCAGTATGATCCCCCGCACAGCTTCAGATCTAGCCTGGACTGGGAGCATAGGAAGGACTTTGCGCAGCATGCGGAGCAATACCATACAAGTGGCAATGGTCTTGTTGACAAAACCATCCAGTTGAAGGTTAGGACCAAACATAACTCCCAAATTCCGCACAGAGTCCGCTACTGTCACTGAGCCAGGAAAGAAAGAAGGCCAAAATTCCTCTGGCAGGGAGCATGGAACCCGATCAGTGGAGCAGTACAGCACCTCTGTTTTAGACCTAGTAAACTGGAGTGCGTTAGAACACAGCCAGTCTGCTGTAGCTGACATACAGCGATGGAAGGTCTCTAAGGAAACCGCCTCTCTGCCCTCCAGCGAGAAAATCAGTTGGGTATCGTCGGCATAATTAAATACCGAGATACCAAAGGTACCGATAAGATGGATTAGAGGGCGAAGGTACAAATTAAACAGTATTGGGCTAATGGCTGAGCCCTGGGGCACCCCCTGCCCAACCTTCCGCACGCCTGACCTATATGGCGGCAAGGCCACCACTTGCTGCCTATTACGGAGATACGAGACTAGCCAGTCTCGAGCCCGCCCTGTTACTCCAGCCTCCTCCAGTCTCCTGATAAGAATGGGATGGCTGACCGTGTCGAACGCGGCCGGCATGTCGAGCAGCACCAGAAAGGCTGCTCGACCGGTGTCGACTCGCGAACGAAGTTTGTCCAGCACGACCACCAGAGCCGACTCCGTCTCATGCGCTCGGCGGAACCCAAACTGGGCCACGTCCAGGCAGTTGTTATCTTCCAGGTATCTGGACAGAGACTGGGTAACCACCTTCTCCATGATTTTAACCGGAAAAGGAAGTAATGAGATGGGCCTGTAATTCTCCGGGCGGGTGGGGTCCAGGGAAGGCTTTTTCAGGAGGGGGGACACCACTGCTGTTTTCCAACAGTCCGGAACCAAAGCAGATTCAAAGGACTGGAGGCAGATGGAATACAGTGGGAAAAAGAGTTCCTTCTGAAAAAGCTTCCTAAATTTATGAGGCAGCGGGTCCATAGGAGAGCTCGAGGACACCGTCAGTGCTAGTCGGCAAAAGTCATCGAAATTCGGAACAGAGAAGCTGCTCAACCGAGGCTGGGCCAGCAGATCTTCTGTGTCGGCCAGGGTAGATGGAGAGACCAGGAGTGGCCGGGACTGGGAGTCCGACGGAGTAAGACCGCTCATTATGGTAGCTATCTTAGCTTCAAATGCGGCTCCCAAAGAGTCGCATAAAGCCTGAGAAGCCGAGAAGTTATTTGAGGCGCAGGCAGGCTTGGAGAGATCATTAACAATCCTAAACAAGGCCTGTGACTTGTATAGGACGTTTCCATAGTCCAGCCTCAATGTTATTAGTGCATGGACCATGGTCTTCCTAGCTGTCACAGGCAGATAGTCCAATGTCTTCCTAAGGACCCTCAGTGTGCCAAAGTATGTGCCTGCCACTCGTTTGGTGTGGTATTGATGTGCTTCTTATAGTATTGTTTGTCAGGGGCTTAAAGGACCCCCCAAACAAACTTTTGGAATAAGGCACGGTACAGCTGAATGGCCAGAAGGGGATATATATGTAAGACCTTTCTGAATTTGGGGATTCCTAAACAAGGACATTTCAGGAAATGTCATGTTAAACTGCATTTAAAGAGAGTGAGCACGGTACATCCACAGATTAAAATTTCCACAGGGACATCTTTTGCTCTGGTGCCATAGGCAACGTTCGTTCCCTGCAATAAACCTTCTGCACAGCATATGGTATTGTGCTTTCAAACCAACAACAATTAAAATACCTGTAGGCCCATACTTTTGATAGGAAATTGCAGCTGTTTCTAGATTTTGCTTGCCTCCCAGGAACTTGCCAGATCTAGAAGTCCACAAGCATTTCCCTATTTGTTTACACCTGAAAAAAGCTGCAGTACACGCAGCCTGGATTTTTTGGTGAGTTGGCATCTTTCCTATCAGGCCACTAGCACAGAAAGGCTTGCATGGCTGAGGCAGAGTCAGTGATGTCAGTCATATGTCCAGGCTCTGCCTGACAAGGAGCTGGCGTTTCAGATTAATGGGTCTGTCAGAGGTTTCCATTGCCTCGCCCAGTGCTGGCTGTATGGCTCACTCCAGAGAGAGCCCGCCCAGTGCTGGCTGTGTTGCTCACTCCAGACAGAGCCCGTCCAGTGCTGGCTGTGTGGGTCACTCCAGAGAGAACCCACCCAGGGCTGGCTGTGTGCCTCACTCCAGAGAGAGCCGCCCAGTGCTGGCTGTGTGGGTCACTCCAGATTGATCCCGCCCAGGGCTGGCTGTGTGGCTCACTCCAGAGAGAGCCCGCCCAGTGCTGGCTCACTCCTGAGAGAGCCCACCCAGTGCTGGCTGTGTGGCTCACTCCTGAGAGAGCCCACCCACTGCTGTCTGTGTGGGTCACTCCAGAGAGAGAAGTCCAACACACCGTAGGTGATTGTAAGAGGTGCCAGACACAAGGTTAACTCACGTGTGAGTATTTGACAAAATCAGCAATCTGATGCGCTCATATTCAGATCCTAGAAATCCTGGAGAACCAGCTCAGACTTTTACCCTATAAAGTTAAAAAAAATTGGGTTAAGCAATAGTACCATGTATTGTTCACACCACTACCATACAAGGTTTTAACAAATCCACAGCTGACATGCTGAATTTGGGATCCCTTGTGCACTTCCTCTATGCGCTTTTGTTTTTTTCTTAGTTTCACTTGCAGTCTTTGGCTATAGAAGTTCTCAACCATCCATTACCGGAGAACGATTTGTTTCCAGGATGGCCTGCATGAATGGCAATTTTTACTACATGGATTTGCTACTTTGCAGCTTTTAGCATGAAAGGCAACTATGTCTTTTTGGCTCTTTCCTATCCATTTTTGGCCGAGGTAATCCTTTCTCACTGTCCCTGGCTGTGTTCATGCCTGACATCCTCTATCATGATCAAGTATGAAGTCCTAGTGATGTCATGCTGATCTTCGGGAATGGCACTCCAGAGGTCAAATCCGAGGAGACCTTGCCACAGTGGAAGTTAAACCAGCACCTCATGGAGGGCTAGAATATATTCATATAATCAATAGGACAGGGAGGAATTCACAAAGTTTGATTCTGCGGAATCATGTGAAATTACATTAAAATTCCGCCAGATTTTGCTGAATTCTGTGGCGGGATGGAGTGGGCCTTTGGTACTATTTTCTTAGTGCAAAATGCAACTTTGCATCCAAAAATGTATGTGAGGTTGCATTTAGGGTAAGAAAATAGTGCAACACAAGGGCGCACTTACATACTCTGCTGTGATTACAAGTTTTAATCACTCTAGAGTGTGTATGGACACCAATGGGTATGCCATCGTTTTTAAACATGGCACGAAGAGGGAGCAGTCACTCTATGTTTAGAAACAGCATACTCCTCAGTGTCCTTACATTCTCTGCACTGATTAAAAGTTTTGTTTTTTTCAGAGTTTTATATAGCGCAAACTTGAACCGAAGGGATCGGGTATCAGAGCTATTTACATGAGCACCAGGTGTGTTACATAAGGACACATTATTTTTTTAAGGTACAGGGAGATTAAGGGGCACATGCATCAAAGGAAATTGCATTCGCAAATGGTGCGAATCGCAAAATTCGGCCATTTGCGAATGCAATTCCCATTTTTGGGATGCATTAGCATTTTTGTAATTTTCGCAATTTAAGATATCGCAAAATTGCGAAATTTTAAATTGCAATTGCATTTAAGGAATATCAAATTGAGATTTCTTAAATGCAATGCATCAAACTCTAAAAATTTGAGAATTCGCAAATAAGGGGAGCAAATTACCATGGTAATTTGCGAAAACTTTGAAAAATGCACTAAAGTGCATTTTTCAAAGTTCCATTTTACATGAGTGTGCAAAATGTACTTCTAAGCAGATTTCAGGGGTGCAACAGGGTGTCCTTTGGACACCCCTGCACCCTTGAAATTGCATTCTTAATTTGCGAATATCTAATGGTGAATTGCAAATTAAGAATGTCTTTCCATTCATTCCTATGGGCCTCTAGGCCCATAGGAATGGATGGGGAGGTATTCCTTAATTGCGATTCTCAATTAGAGAATCGCAATTAAGGAATTTTAAGAAATCGCAATTTTTATAGCGATTTCTTGATGCATTGCAGTTTGCAATTCCTTAATTGCGATTACTTATTTTTCGCAATTAACGAATCGCAAAATGCAATATTGATGCATGTGCCCCTAAGTGATTTGCCCAGAATCACAGGATGTTGATCGTTGCCGATACTCGAACCCAGTTCCCCAGATTTAAGGTTGACCGTCCTAGCTGTTAGGACACATCCTCTCCCCAATCATTGCAGTTAATCATTGCAGAGTATGTAAGAGTGTGAAGGAGTATGCAGTAATTTCTCAGCATGGTGTAAAGAGGGAGCAGTCTCTGTATGTTTTAAAACCACTGCAGATTGAAGAAATTAATTCTGCCATCGGAGTGTCGGAATTTATCAGTAATTCCGCATTACAAGAAAAACTCTGAATTATCAAATTCCTATAAATCTGCCAACGGAATTCAAATTCCACAGAAAGCACCGAGGGGTATGCAGTGGTTTCTAATCACAGTGGTAAAAGGGAGTAGTTCCTCTACTTTTAAAAACCACGGCAGATTAAAGAAGTACATTCCACTGGTGGAGTGTCAGAATTTATCAGTAATTCTGTGTTACAAGAATAATGCAGAATTATCAAATCCCTCCGAATCCAATGATAGAATTAAGAATTCCACCCAGGCATAATAATCAGGAGTAGCATAACACAAATAATGCCCCCCTGCAAAATGTGATGAGGGACCTCAGATCATCGAGAAATTCATTGGTCTGGGAGTCCCCAGAAGTATTGGGATTCCCCAAAGCATTGGAGTGACCTGCATCGCTGCAGCCCTGTATGAATTGAAATATTGAGATTTAAATGTCTTCCTTGCCTGCAAGTAGTCGCTATTTGCACTTCATGTGACATCGGTGGTGGCAAAGTGTACTGATAACTTAACACAAGAGTATACTATTTCACAGAGAGAGTTCTCTGAAGGGTCAACTGAGGCATTCGTGATCAAAAGTTGACAGAATAAATAGATCATTTTATTCACAAAGGGGCTTATTTACAAGCCCCTTGCGCAGCCTGTGCGTCACTTTTTGTGACGCACCGGGGGCGCATTTCCCTGCCCCATATTTACAAGGACAGGAAAAGCCACCCTGTGTGACTTTTCCTGTCCTTGTAAATATGGTCTATTTGCAAGCAGCACTTTGCGTGAAAGGGGAGGTCCATGGATATTGCTGTGGGTGTTCCCACACAACAGTCATGAAATTTGACACATTTCTAGATTTACGTAAAATCGTAAACCTGGAAATGCATCTGAATGCTATTCCTCCACAGCCGAGACGTAGGGAGGCGCAACGAGGTGAAATATATTCATTTCTCCTCGTTTTTTCCCTCTTGCTATGCGTGCTGAATTCTGCAGTACACATAGAACGAGTTAAACAACTCTGGTGATTGCTTATGTATTGAAAGGTGCCCCTCCCTGCACATATATAATCATTAAAAAACTGACGTTTTGCAAATTCTATATAAGCTAATGCAGCACACATAGATGTTGTAAAACGCTATTTCGGATGGTTTATGTGCAGGAAAGGAATCCTTCCTGCATATGAACAATCATCCCCGTGACGCAGGCATAGTTGCACCATGGTGCAAGGGTGCCTGCGTCGGCGAATGGCAGCCCATTGTGCGCCAGCGCAGGGGAGAGCACAGAAATGCGACATATTATTGTAAATTTGTCGCATCTCTGTGCTTTGAAAGTGCTGCAGGTTGGCACAGCCAAAGCGCCAGTTGTGCCGCGCTGCGGCACTCTCTTGTAAATGAGGCCGAAAGAGTTTATGTGAAAATGTTATTTGCATCACCCAAAACTCTGAAATTGGACCGTGGATCATCAGTCAGGCTTAAATGTTCCTGATTTGAGAACAACCACATTTTGTCGTACTTGTTCAGAAACGTTTTGTAGCACACACATGGAAGAACATACTTGTTTCAGGAACATCCTTGTGTTTCATCTTGCTGACTGCATCAGAGTGCACAGATACATTTGATACATCCCTTGGTTCCCCTGCTATGATTCATCACTATTTACCAAATGACGCTGACCTTTGCTGAAGACAAGGTCCACATTCAGAGATGCACATAACAGATCACTTCCAGATGAAGCACATGGGAAAAGACATATGCTTAAAAGTCACGCTAGTCAAACCACATATATCCACGAAACACATTTAGCACTGGTAGCATGTACTAAACTCTTGCACTCGGACTTTGAACAAGATGCACAGTAGGTTGAGTGCCTTCTGCCGAGATATTTCTGTAAGACGCACATGACAGCCTTTGGTAGTGAGTTGAGCAGGACAAGCACACACCTCTGAATGGTAAACAGTCAAAATATCGAGTAAAAAATAACGAATGGATATAATATCATAATATCGAGGTTAAAATATAGAATGGACAAAATATCGAATGGACAGAATATAGACATCAAAAATATCGTTTTTAAGGTAAGAAATGTAATATCGAATGTTAAAAATATAGAAAGTTAAAATATCGAAATATGTAATATAGGTTATTAAAATTATCGAATTTTTAATAATATCACATTTTTATAGTGTTTTTTATGTTATTATATGTGTGAAAAGTGTGTATTTATGTTATAATTTATTTTAATTAATGAATTTTGTTTTTTTAATTTTTGCGTAATTTAATTCTGTAGCGGGTTGTGGGTTTATAGGGGAATAGGGTGGGAAGTAATTTAATTATAATTAATTAAATATGTAGATTTATTTATTGGTATTCATTTTTAATTAATTGTTAATTAATTTATATTTGGCAATTAATTACATTTTAATTGGCAATTAATTTTAATTGATTGATTAATTGCTAATTATGTTAATTTTACGGATGTATTTTCTCTAGCCGGTTGTGGGTTTATAGGGGAATTGGGTGGGAAGTAATTTATTTATAATTAATTAAATATGTACAATTATTTATTGGTATTTATTTCGAAATAATTGTTAATTAATTTTTTATGGGTAAATAATGAAACTTTAATTGCCAATTAATTTTATTTAATTGATTAATTGCTAATTATGTTAATTTTACTAATTTATTTTCTGTTACGGGTTGTCGGTTTATCGGAGAATATGGTGTGAAGTAATTTATTTATAATTAATTAAATATTTCAATTTATTTAATTGTATTTAATTTGAATTAATTGTAAACTAATTTTTAATTGTTCATTAATTCATTGTTAATTTGTAATTAATTTGTATTAATAGGTAACTAATTGTAGTAATTAATTTTAATTTGTAATTTTAATTGATTAATTATTATATTATATTAAATTGGTAATTACTTTTATTACATTTTTTATAAATATTAATTTATATTTTTTTAAATAATATATGAAGTATTTACTTTTCCTACTGTTGCACTCTCTGGAGTGGGAATAGTAATTCATAACCCTACGCTATCCAACGCTTTCCCTACTGTTGCACTCTTTGGAGTGGGAATAGTAATTTTAACCCCTACGCTATCCAATGCTTTCCCTACTGTTGCACTCTTTGGAGTGGGAATAGTAATTTTAACCCCTACGCTATCCAACGCTTTCCCTACTGTTGCACTCTTTGGAGTGGGAATAGTAATTTTTACCCCTACGCTATCCAATGCTTTCCCTACTGTTGCACTCACTGGAGTGGGAATAGTAATTTTTACCCCTACGCTATCCAACGCTTTCCCTACTGTTGCACCCACTGTAGTGGGAATAGTAATTTTTACCTCTCTGCTATCCAACGCTTTCCCTACTTTTGCACTCACTGGAGCGGGAATAGTAATTTTTACCCCTACGCTATCCAACGCTTTCCCTACTGTTGCACCCACTGGAGTGGGAATAGTAATTTTTACCCCTACGCTATCCAACGCTTTCCCTACTGTTGCACTCTTTGGAGTGGGAATAGTAATTTTAACCCCTACGCTATCCAACGCTTTCCCTACTGTTGCACTCTTTGGAGTGGGAATAGTAATTTTAACCCCTACTCTATCCAACGCTTTCCCTACTGTTGCACTCTTTGGAGTGGGAATAGTAATTTTTACCCCTACGCTATCCAACGCTTTCCCTACTGTTGCACTCACTGGAATGGGAATAGTAATTTTTACCCCTACGCCATCCAACGCGTTCCCTACTGTTGCACCCACTGGAGTGGGAATAGCAATTTTTACCTCTACGCTATCCAACGCTTTCCCTACTCTTGCACTCACTGGAGTGGGAATAGTAATTTTTACCCCTACGCTATCCAACGCTTTCCCTACTGTTGCACCCACTGGAGTGGGAATAGTAATTTTTACCCCTACGCTATCCAACGCTTTCCCTACTGTTGCACTCACTGGAGTGGGAATAGTAATTTTTACCCCTACGCTATCCAACGCTTTCCCTACTGTTGCACTCTTTGGATTGGGAATAGTAATTCTTACCCCTACGCTATCCAACGCTTTCCCTACTGTTGAACTCTTTGGAGTCGGAATAGTAATTTTTACCTCTACACTAACCAACGTTTTCCCTACTGTTGCACTCAGTGGAGTAGGAATAGTAATTTTACCACTGTTGCTATGCTTCGGTAATAATATTGTATATTTTTTAATAATATTATGTTAATATATATATATGTTTTAACAAATAATTTTTTTTTTTATAACTTAATTTAATTATTTAATAATTTTAAGGTTATTTAAGTATTTTTAAGTATATTTTAGTTATTTATTTTTCATATTTTTTCAATTTTACATTCATTTTAATAAATTCGATATTTTTACAAAGTACATACTTTTAAACAATATTTTTGATTCAATATTTTTGTACTTACCTGTTTGTAGATAGGACTTCGATATTTTTGTTGTCGATATTTTGGAGTCGATATTTTAAATGCCTATATTTTTGTAGTCGATATTATGTCAGTGATCCCTCTGAATACTTAGAAAGTGGATAGAATGAACACAGTTATTAGTAAAACCGGTTATTTAAGCACTTAGGAATAATTAAAGTTCTTGCTACATCGATGAAAATATAAGTGTAATAACATCTAGTAAAAAGAAACCGTATTTAAAACAATATAGATGGTTCTGTAATTGTAGTTACTGTTACCCTAGGTCAAGGACATTGGTTTAAAAAGGTGTGCTAATTGGAACACTACCTTTTTTTATTACATCCTATATTTTCAAATCAAATGCAGCCAATCTAGGGGGGCGTGGCCAGGCACCGAAGATGGCGGATGCGTCTTACTAACGCTCCGCATCGTATCCCCTGGTTATCCTGGGCATCCTGCGTGTACGGGACTCTGCTTGGTCCCTGTACACGCCTGCTGTGGCAAGCCGAACCAGCGCTGCCGGGGAATACCTGCCCGGGCCCTGGAACTGCTCCGCAGTGGTCCCGAGCATTGAGGCCCGCCGCGTGGTGTGATCAGGGTCCGATAGCGTGGCCGTGCTACTGTCCGTGTGGGGTGGCTCTGCTGCCGCGATCCTCCTGACGCCGCCCGACGCTGCTGGCCCCTGCCCTAGTAGTATCGCGGATTGTGGGGGGCGCCTCATGCTCTCTGCGGTCCGGTGGCGGCGGAGATTACAGGGCGGCTTGCGGGAGAGGCCCGGTCCCAGCGAGGCGAGCTGATGCGGCAGAGGCTGACAATATGGTGCTGGAGTGACGCCTGCACCACAGAGGTAGGACTGCAAGGGGAGCTTGGGGTGCCAGCTGGTGGCAGTGGGGGACCACGGGGGTCGGTCTGGCCTAAGGCCCCCTACCTGCCCAAAATGCGACTGCTACTGCAGACCTGACGGCCGGGGCAAGTCACGAGGGCCAGTCGGGCCTGGGGCTCCTCTGGAGGCTACTTGCAGGGGGACGTCCCACTGTCTGAGCGCGTGCTGCAGCCCCTGCAGATCTCTTGACATTGCGGCGCCCGTGTGCTGTGGGGGTCCACGAGGGTCGGTCGGGCCTAGGGGCCCTCGCCTACACGCGGCTGAGGCTGAGTGGCTGCACTTGTTGTGGCTGCAGTGAGGTGGTTGCTGCCTGTATCCTGCTACCCATATTGGCGCGCAGTGTCACCCTTCCTGCTACAGCTGTCTTTGTCCACTGGGCCATTGGTGGCCCTTTCCGGGAGCTGGCCTTCTGGCATGGAGGCTGGTGCAGGCCGCGCTGGAGCTGCTGGGTGTAACGTACCCCATTGAGGTGGGCCTGCAGGGAGCGTTGGTGGTGCCGGCTGGTGGCAGTGGGGGACTACGGGGGTCGGTCGGGCCTATGGGGCCCCCTGAATGATTACAACGCAGCTGCTCCGGCGAGTCGGTTGGCTGGTGGCTGGTGTGGGCCACGGGGCTGGTCGGGCCTAGGGCTCTTGTGGAGACTATTTGCGGGGAGGAGACCTCACTGCCTGGGCACGCGTTGCACCCCCTACAGGGTTCCTGGTGCTGCGGAGCCCGTGTGAGGTGGTGGTCCCAGGGGTCAATCGGGCCCAGTGCCATCGTCATCTCGGGGTTGGGACTGAGTGGCCGGGCTCACTGTGGCTCTGATGGGGTGATCGTGGAGCTAATACTGGCGCACAGTGTCGCCCTTCCTACTGCTGCAGTCATTGTTTACTGTGCCAACGCCATCCCACTGCAGAGCCTAACCTTCTGGCGTGGCCGTGGCCATTGACGGAGTGTTTCAATCTTGCTGCCTATGAAGAGCGCTCAGCAGATCGTCATGGGCCGCTTGCCCAACAACCCCTCTTGTGATGCAACTTCAGGGAGCCCGGCTGGGGCATCACTCACGACCTCCGGGCCCGCGGCAGAGATGGGCCCGTCTGACATTACCACCAAACTAGACTCTGTGCTGGTGGCAGTGGAGCGCATCCGCTGCGCCAAGGACTTGATTAGCTCATCCTTGGAGGGCCGCATGGACACTATTACCTCGGACTTTACACTTCTACGGGCCGACCAGCACAAACACTCAGATCAAGTGCGGGATGTGGACGCCGCACTGGCAGACCTTCGACCCAGAATCCAGAATTGCTCCTCCGCGCTTCAAGATCTCCTGGATCAGGTTTGCACCCTGAAGGACAAGGTGGATGACGCGGAGGGTCGCTCATGCCAAAATAATGTGCTCGTGGTCAATCTTCCTGAGGGATTGGAGGGGCGGAACCCGGAGACCTTCACAGAGACCTGGATGAAGGAGCTTATGCCCCCTCGATTGCTCTCCCCACAGTTCGTGGTGGAGCGAGCCCACCGAATACTGGCCCGCAGGCCCCCTCCTGGGGCGCGCCCTCGCCCCTTCCTGTTCAGGGTCATGAAGTTCAGAGACAGGGATGCTATGCAGCGGGAGTTGGGCAAACATCCAGGTCCTAAGGTGCAAAACGTATCTGTTTCTCTCTTTCCCGATTACACAGCGCAGGTGCAGAGGCGGCGAGCCACCTTTATGGCAGTGAAACAACAACTCCTGGATCTGGACCTCCCCTACTCCTTGCTCTTCCCCGCCCGCCTGCGAGTCACCAGAGAGGGTGCTACTAAATACTTTGACTCCTCTGCTGAGGCATGGGAATGGCTCGAGGAACAGGGGTTGGCCACGGTGCCCAAATCATCTGATGAGTCCCGGCCTCCTGAGCGCTTTCGCAGAGGCAGAGGTAGAGGGGGAACGGCCAGGAGCGTGAGGCATGCAGTGACCCTCTCCAGCCCCAACCAAATCAGATTAGAGCATCAGGGGGCCCTTCAAGCGACGGCGCTTCAGCCCCCCAGATCGCTGTCCCTGGTGGACTCTGTTGGCTCTCCGCTTGGATCCGGAGCCCCTGAAACCAAGTCAGAGTGGTCATTGGATGCAGATTTTTCCGCGCTCCCGGGTGTCACCCCACAAACCGCAGATGGCATTATCTGATGTTAACTTTAAGTGCATGTTGTACCATCATACTACTTCAGGACGTGTTTGTTCCATTCTGGCGGCTGCATGATGGCCCCCCTCACCCCCAGACGTTTAGTGGGAGCGGGGCATATGTTGGTTGTTTCTTCCCTTAGGTCATTTTTCCCCCCGAGACCCCAGAGATAATAGCCTTGGGCTGTATAAGCCTTCTAGGGCACTGTCGTGGCTCAGCCCATGTTTTTCTTGTACCATTGTTTGCGATGCTCTACCTCCTGTTTTATTGGCGATAACTGAAGGGGAAGGTCTATACATTGCCTCCTCTTACTCGCTGGTCTACCTTCCCCCCACAGTCGAACGACAACAATAGTACTGTAGCCATGCCTTGGAAAGATAGTTTGGGCAGTTCCTCACGTTAGGGTTCCACTCTTTTCCTGTTTAAAATGTTCATATCACCCCACCTTCTTATTGTTGTTCCCCTGTACTAGTCACCGCCCATGCAGACCTGACGTCTTCCCGTCCTTTCCGCCCATGGGAGTCCTTCACATAGGGAGCCCTGCAACCCCCGGGTTGGACACACTGACCTTAGTAGCCCCGATGACCGACTTAAACGTCCTAACTTGGAATGTTAAGGGCATCCAGACACCTTCTAAGCGCTACGCCATTTAATGCCTATTTACAGCGTCACAAGACAAGTATAGCACTTTTACATTAAACACACCTAGTAACTACTGAAGCCGCATGCATCCGTCAGCATTGGCATGGTCAGATATACAGCACCAATTACTTGTCCATGGCTAGAGGGGTGATGGTATGGGTTAAAGTTGGGGTCCCGTGGGAAGAAAAGGAAGTTCTGGAAGACCCAATGGGGTGGTACGTCCTGATAAATGGCAGGCTGAACGGTCAACCAATACTGCTGGGCTCCTTATATGCCCCCAACTTTGCTCAGGGCACCTTTTTGGGTGATCTCTCAGAGATATTGCTCCAATGGAGGGACATCCCGTGGCTCCTGAGTGGGGATTTTAATGCAGTGCTTGATGTTTCCCTTGACCGTTCCTTCCCTCATTACTAGTATTACGGCTTCCTCCAACGCTCACCTTTTAAAAACGTGACTAGGACATTGGGCCCTTTCAGATGTTTGGCGGGAACGTCATCCTCGTTCCAGGGTATACTCCTATTCCCTAGTCCATAAACTACACGTACGCCTTGATCGAATACTCGTATCTGAAGCCCCCCTCCCCTTGATATGAGCGATGGATTACATTGGTCGGACACACTCCGATCATAACCCCTTGTTGATGCACCTGGCCTAGGAGGCACCACCCCTGCCGGTTCCAACCTGGCGCCTGCAGACTGCAGCCCTGGAGGACTCCCTCTTCCGAGGTTCACTGGAGGGAGCAATAGCTAACTATTTTGCGGTTAATACCGGCTCCGCAGACTCGATCCTCACTGAGTGGGAGGCCTTTAAGATGGTGGTTAGGGGCCATTGTCTTGTGCAGACTTGGAGTATTAATATACAACTAGACACCTCATTGACCCACATTGAAGGATGATTACTTCTAATCGAGTCGCAAGTTGTCACCGACTGGACAAGGCAGCGACACCTTGATGCTGCCCACGCCGAGCGCACGGCGCCTGAGCAGCCATAACTATTTAGCACACTCGATCCACTTTCACTCGACCGCAGACAAAGCTCCTGGCTTATTTGATTAGGCAGAAACACCCCCAGGGCCTCATACACTTCTTACTTGATGACCTTGGTCGGGAGCGCAACACCCAGGGGGACATTCACGCAGTAATGACAGAGCACTACACCCGTCTCTATGATACTCTACGGACAGGCAATGCCCAAGACGTGGGATGCTTCCTGGACACAGTGGAGTTACCCACATTGGCGGTGGACCAGTCCCTGGAACTGGACTCCCCTATAGTAGTAGACGAAGTGCTGGATGCATTACGGGCCTTGTCCTCTGGAAAAGCTCCAGGGCCGGATGGTCTTCCCGCGGACTTCCTCAAGGCCTACGTGGAGCATCTGGTGCTGCAGTTGCACTCGATGTTTCTGGAGGCAATCTCGGAAGGAATCTTACCCCACACCATGCATACGGCTAATGTGGTGTCTTTGCTGAAACCTGGTAAGGACCCGACATCTCCTTGTTCATACCGACTGATTGCAATATTAAATTCGGATTATAAGATCCTGGCAAAGCTCCTCGCCAATCGACTGGCTCTGTTATTTCCTGATCTGGTACACTCTGATCAGAATGGCTTTGTTCCACAGCGCAACACAGCCCTGAACCTACGTAGCTACTTTCGAGTGGCCGAATATGCCTCAACCACCTGGACGTGCTCTGCTTGTATGGTATTTTACCTCGAGAAGGCATTCGACTCAATTGCCTGGAACTCTCTATTTACTGCTCTGGTTCGCTTTGGAGTCGGCCCCTATTTCCTCAGCTTGGTCTGATTGCTCTACTGTGAACCATCGGTTCGGGTTAGGATGGGCCTGTAGGAGAGTAGGGTCTGCTTCCTATGGTTGCCCCCACTTTTTGCTGTGTTTCACTGGTTTTTCGACTTTAGTATGGCTGTGGCCCTGCTAATCAGGCCCACAGCCTAGGTATACTCTCTCTAAATTGATACCATGTACTTTAGGTACATACCAGATTGGTTACTGTGTCACCCTTGTGAGCCCCTGCATATGGCACCTTAGGTACCTAGGGCATAGGTGTACCCTATGCCTACCAGGGGCTGCAGCAAGTATTGTGCCACCCCTGGTTAACCTTCCAAACTGACACCACAGGTCTGTACTTACAGCCTGGGTAGGGTGGTGTAATCACCCCTTACTTAGATAGAGTATATCTATATCTACCTTATATATAGACACATAGTAACCTATAAGTCACGCCTATGGCACGCCTTGACAATCCTGGAGGCAGAGTGTGTGGTTTTGTGTGAGAGGGTGCCCTAGCATGAACTGAGCCCCTCTGCAGCTTTCGGGACCATCTCCTTATAGCTGTTCTATGATATAGCCATACCATATACTCTTAAGTGCATTATAATCCTCGCGGTTAATGCTAACTTTGGTTTGGCTTTATCAAAACATGTCGTGTAAGGTGTCAAACACTCTGGAATACTACCCCCCGCCAGTTCTGGTGGCGAGGGTAGCATTCCACCCTTCTAGTGGGAGAAGACTTGTAGTTACTGTTAAACCCAGTTAAAGTTAAACAGAGCCCCAGCATCCCAAAATGGATGCTGCTGCCACAGACACGAGTGTGCCCTCCTGCTGCTGGACAAAACTCCAGCAGGGGAGGCCTGGACAATGGGTTTCCTGTCCAGTGAGGTGCTGGCACCTCCCCAGACAGCCTTTAGTGTATTGGGGCAGGGTGGGTTGCATTCAGTGAATGCTTTTCAGACACTGCCTGGGGCACACACGGTGCTCCATGCATTTCCCAGTTCAAACCAGTTGCTGGGGCACTCAGTCCCAGCTCTGGGATGAAACTGGACAAAGGGGAAGGGGTATAACCACCCCCTCCCCAGGTCCACCCATAAGAGGGACCTTGGAGTTAGTCCAACCCCTAAACTTGCTACAAGTATAGAACCCCAGTCCCTAGGACATTAGATTTCCCTGGACGAAACTCTGATACATTATTCCTGGACCTTCTACATTCCATTTCGACTGGAAGATGGAAGAATCTCCCTTGTGGTCAAGGAGTGACCACCCTGTCCAAACAGGCACCAACAGCATCTTTGCTGGTCTGCATTTTTTAGGCTCCCACCGGATCCCAAAGAATCTGTGACACAGAACACAGACTTCTAGACATCTCTAATGCTGACCTGCACTCCCAGCAAAGCTGAGACCTTTGGCGGACACGAGAGATGTGGGACCAGAACTCCTGGACATCCTGAATGTTTGCTACTGCACCTACTTCCCGAAGAATCCTGAAGTTGTGCATTGGAGTATTTGATGCCCCTGCTCCAAGCACTTTTTGCACTGAAGCTCAGAGGCCCACACTCCACGAGTATCCCGTGGGCTTGCTTTGTGCATTTCAGCCCGATGCATCTTTGTGGTTCCTAGTCTGTTGGCTACTAAGCCCCCATGGAAGACCAATCTTCACTTTCTTTAGCTTTCCTGGTTTCTCCTAGCTTGCTCCCACTCCTCTCCAAAGGAGGAGTTCCTCAGACCCTGCTGGTCTGCACTGAAGCCCATCTTGACATCTTGCATGGATTGCATTTGCCAAGGCTTGTTGTGTCCAATCCGGACATCAATACCGCAGTCAACTAGATCCTTTGTGGAACAGCTCGAATCCAGCTTTTGGTTGTCGTCGACACCTCCTGGTCCTCGTGGCTGAAGAGACAAGCTTCACCTTCTCACCTGAAATCACCCAACATCGTCTGGCATCATCCTATCGCCATCCTGGTCACTGGCTAGTGACCCAAACTCTGTCTCTTCTGCTTTCAGGTTCTTCACATCTCTGATCTACCATTGGATCCACCGGACCCTTTTCTTCTGGTCGCCTGCAGCACTTCTTCACAGCTCTCCATTGGAATTGACGACAAAACCCGACACGAAAAGACACCTATGCACCCGGCTTCCCTGGGCGAGGTAACACAAGTACTTTGGTGCTCCCATGGGTCTTGACTCTTGAAGTGTCCTAGTCTAAAAGGGTTCCATCGTAGTTCACCTAGAAGTGCCCTTAAATTGTAAATTTGTAACTTGTTCGTTCTCCATGGAAAGTCAATGGTAACCTGCGGCTGTGTTTAGACACATCATGTGTCTCCCGTGGACCTCCTACATCCTAACCTTTGGTGGTTCTAGGCAGCCCCAGCGATTCCGCAGGCCCTAGGCCTGCTTTCTAACTCACTCGTGGTTCTTATACCACTATTTTAGTATATGGTTTGTGAGGCCCCTAGGGCTTAACGTATACTGTGCAACTTATTGTGTGTTCATTAAGTTCTTTGTATTATACTTTTACCTCTGACCTCATAAATAGTCCAGAGGGGTTGTGTTTAGAATAAATACATATATATTTAATTTATACCTTGTGTGGTGCGCTTTCATTTGATCATTTAAGAGATTATAATTTGTAAAACAACTTTCTTAACTCGTCTCCAAGTCTTAGCCTGAAGGCTGCTCTCCACAGCTACCACTAGGATAGCTTTCTATAAGGTTGACTTTATAACCTCCCATCAATAAGGGTCGTTTGGACTGGTGCAAGGTGCCCACTAGAATCATATACCAGGCCAACTTCTCACATGGGTGTGCAGCGGATGGGATAAGAGCTTGCATTGTTTTACCAAATAATCTTGAGAATATCATTTGAAAAATCACATTAAGGTACCAGTAGGTACATATAAATCAAGCTCATAATACATAAGTTCTATTGAACTTAGAAGTTGTCGGTGGTAAGGGCCTAGCACACCCTGATTACAACTCTTAGAGAGGTTCTAGTCGGAAACCAAGTAGTGTAGCACACATCACACCTCACTAGTCATGGCTTTAAAGGCAGGGCCTAGTGTGCCTCTACAAGAAGACAGCCCAGTGCTGCCATCTAAGTATGACAAATTATCTTTCCAAGAGTTAAGAGGTTTGTGTTCCATAAGGAAATTATAGCAAGGACAGAGTCCCACCACCCAACGCCTGATAGATATCTTAGTGGCAGATGACTTAGCCAAAGCATCAGAGCCAGATACCTAAGGTAGTAAGGAGGGGGCCATCCATCATCAGAAGAAGATCCTAGTAGGGGCACCCCACCAGGACTCTGAAGATGTTGACGATGCAGACCAGGAAGTGGTTAATGAACCCAACCTGGGAGAGACAGGGATACCTGGAGATGGAGAGGACCTACCTAGGCCTCCCTCTATCTCCCCACGTAGGCCTACTGGTGTACCTAGAAGGCAAAGATCACCTTCAGTGGAATCTAACCATTCTGGGTCATCAATAGGGTCCTCTGCCTCATCTCATAGGAGAAGAAGTTTTCCTGAGAGGAGGGAACATGAAGCTAGAATGAAAGAAGTCCAGCTTAGGACCAAGAGGCAAGACATTGTCCTTGAGAAAGAGACCCTAGCTCTTGAGAGAGAGAGACAAAAGAGGGGACTAGAGTCCCCTGGTGGCAGCAATATCCCTAGTGGCAGGGATAGGTCTTATGACCAAAGAAACCTAAACAAGATTGTCCCTCCCTATCAGACTGGGGATGACATCCACAAATGGATCCCTGCACTGGAAAGGGCCCGCAAAGTACAGAAGGTACCCAGGAGCAGTGGGCAGCAATCTTGTGGCTCTCCTTTGCAGACAAAGGTAGAGATAAGTTCCTCACTGTTAGAGAAGAGGATGCTGATGATTACAAAGTCCTGAAGAGTGCTCTAATAGATGGGTTTGGCCTAACCACTGACCAGTATAGGTTGCAGTTCAGAGAATCCCAGAAGGCACAGACTCAGGACTGGACGGACTTTGTAGATTGTGCTACTAAGGCTCTGGAAGGCTGGTTACTGGGCAGTAAAGTGTGTGACTATACTGGATTGTATAATCTAATCATGAGAGAACAGATTCTTAATAATTGTCAGAACCAGTTTTTGCATGAGCACTTGGTTGACTTTGATTTGACCTCTCCCCATGAATTGGGTAAGAAGGCAGACAAATTGGTCAGAACCAGGATGAAGCAGAAGGTACAGATCCAAGGTGGTGACCAGAAGAAGCAAGACCAAAAGGGTAGGGAGAAAGTTAAAGACCAGAAGTCTTCACAAGGTCCCCAAAAAGAAAGAAGGTCCAAAGAAACCATGGTGCAAGAATTATAAGAGTAATAGTCACTGGACTAGTGATCGCACCATAAAGTCCAGCTCCAGCTCCAGCTCCAGCTACCATTGCCCCTAAGTCAACTGTTCCCCCTAGTTCAGCTCCAAGTGGTGGTTCTCAACAGAAGGGTGCAGTAGGGTTAACCCTGGGAACTGAGATGGTTTCTGGCCTAGTCAGAACACCAACTCAAGCTGTTTTGATCTGTTATGGAGGCATGGACATGTCCTCCTCTGTGAGTTCCAGTAATCTGGGCAAGTACAGACTAACTCCTTTAGTTAATGAGAAAAAGGTTCAGGCCTACAGGGACACAGGTGCCAGTGTTACAATGGTGATACCTGACTTTATGGACCGTGGGCAGATCATACTTGGTGAAACCTACCAGGTGACCAATGCTAGCAATGTCACTACCACACATAGTATAGCAGTTGTTAATTTATCCTGGGGAGGGGTAACTGGCCTTAAGAAGGTTGTTGTTAGTTCAGACCTCCCTGTAGAATGTTTGCTTGGCAATGACCTAGAGACTTCAGCCTGGTCTGAAGTAGAGTTTAGGACACATGCAGAAATGTTAGGTATCTCAGCACATGTTCTTGCAATGACTAGGTCACAGGTCAAAAAGTGCAACACTGAACAGGCACTGGATTCTGGAATAATGGATCAGTTGCCTACCAGGAAAAGGAGCAGTAGGGTTAAGGCTGTGCCTTCCCCCCTGCCTTAGAGTGAGGATCAGCCTTCTGAGGAAGCTGACAGTGAGCCTGAAGAAGGAACTGTCCTAGAAGAACTTGAACCTGATCAGGTTGAGTTTCTTGGGACAGGGGGGCCTTCCAGAGCAGATCAGAGGCAGGCACAGTTGGACTGCCCTTCTCTTGAACCCCTCAGACAGCAAGCTGCTGCTGAGGCTGCAGGGAATGCTAGTGGCACCCATAAAGTGTATTGGAATGAAGGGCTCCTGTATGCAGAGGGTAGAGACCCCAAGCCCGGTGCTTCCAGGAGGTTGGTTATACCTTTGTCATTCAGGGGTTTCCTTTTGACACTAGCCCATGATATTCCTCTTGCAAAACATCTTGGCCAGAATAAAACTTGGGACAGACTTGTTCCTCACTCTCACTGGCCCCACATGTCATAAGACACAAAGGAGTTTTGTCGCTCCTGTGTAACCTGCCAAGCCAGTGGCAAAGCAGGTGGCACTACAAAGGCCCCCCTTATGTCACGACCTTTGGTGGTGGTTCCCTTTGAAAGAGTAAGGATCGACATTGTTGGACCAATGGATCCCCAGACAGCCTCTGGGCACAGGTTTATCCTGGTGGTAGTGGATCATGCCACCAGGTACCCAGAAGCTATACCACTTAGGACCACTACAGCATTTGTTATGGCAAGAGCCCTCTTGGTAGTTTTCTCAAGAGTGAGTTTCTCTAAGGAGGTTGTATCAGACAGAGGTGCAAACTTTATGTCTATTTACTTGACTGCAATGTGAAAGGAGTGTGGGGTGAACTATAAGTTGACCACACCTTATAACCCACAGTGCAATGGTCTGGTTGAGAGATTCAACAAGACCTTAAAGGGTATGATTAAGGGCGGAGATGGGAAATCCTGCTACCCTGCCTTTTGTTTGCATACAGGAAGGTTCCTCAGAAAGGGGTTGGCTACAGCCCATTTGAACTTCTGTTTGGGCACCCTGTCAGAGGCCCATTGTGTCTAGTGAAGGAGGAATGTGAGTTACCTCTCAAACCCCCTAAACATGACATTGTGGACTATGTACTTGGTCTCCGCTCCCTCACAGCTGCTCCTCCCTCTCCCGAGCCTATTTATTTGTGTGCTGCGCAGTTGCATCACTTGAACTCCTACGGCACCCCATTGTCACGCCTGTCTGCGCATGTCCGCAAGCCTGACAACAACACTGTAATGTGAGCCGTTGCAGGTCGGAGGCCACGTGTGTGTAGGCCTATGGTAAGGATAGGGCAGACACAGATGTGGAGTTCAGGCGTGGCTTAACTCATGCTGCGATTGAGGCTAGGCCTTTGGCTTATGCTGCGCCAATTAAGATACACACACAACAGTTGGCATGTATGAGCCAAGACCCCGAACGGTCTTGCGCTCTTTGATTTATCCATTCGAGCGAGCCTGCCCTCCGGGTGCATGCTACATTGCAAGATTGTCGATTAAGGGCTGGGTGGTGCCGACACTATAACAGAGACGCATGCCATAGTTACTTTTGTGGTAAGCCCAGAACTGGACCATGCCCTGAGCCCAGAACTGAACCACGCCCAGAGCACTGGGCCATTTCTTCACACTCCTCACAAGCCTAGCGTGGGCCGCCGCGGCGGCGCTAGGATGCCGTGCGCTTCGGAGTACGTCTCCAGACATTCCAGACAGGCTTTCCATCTGCCTGCCTGGACGGGTGTGGCCCCGTGACTGTGAAGGGTTCCTTTGGCATTACAGAGGACATGCTGTTGGCTCCTGGAGGCGGACTTGTGGGGTAGTCCCCCGGGACAATGACTTGCGGTGCACTGAGGTAGGCCTACCAGAAGAGTTGAGCGGGTGTGCATCCTGCGATGATGAAGTGGCCTGGAGGCTGGATGGTGAGTTGTGGTGCACAGAGGTAGTGGTACCTGAGGCACTGTGTCCGGCACAGGCAGACCGCCACATGGGGATGACTTGCGGTGCACTGAGGTAGGTCCACCGGAAGAGCTGAGTGGGTGTGCAGCCTGCGATGATGCAGTAGGCCTGGAGGCTGGACGGTGACTTGTGGTGCACAGAGGTAGTGACACCTGAGGCACTGCGTCCGGCACTGGCCTACGGCTCGTGACAATGACTTGGGGTGCACTGACATAGGCTCACCTAAATAGCTGAGTGGGTGTGCAGCCTGCGATGATGCAGTAGGCCTGTTGGGCCGGACTGGAATGGATTTATCTGAGACCTGCTGGACCGCAGTGTAGGCCGAAGGGAGCAGTCAGCAAACACAGAACTCCACAGAGCGGTCCCGCTGGGTTCGCTGGGGGCCTGTTGCACGGAAGCAAGTGATCGGCTCAGGAGGCTGCCAAGCTCGCGGGCCTTGGGGTTGAAGACTGCACCTGCACATGTTGGGCCCTCTTGGAGACTTGCAGGTGGCGGCAGGTGAGCAGTGAGGCCTGGGTGCGCAGGGGCGGGCAATCACCGGTCTGGGGACTAGTGAGCTGGGGTGCAGCAGGTGCACAGGATCGTGCAGGCACCACCGGTCAAGGCGGTGGCCTCACGGCAGGGTGAGGGGCACCGCCTTGGCAGACACGTCCCTGCAGGCGATGATGAGATATGCGTTGGGTGGCGTGTGACGTAGCCACCTCGTCACCGGTGTAGATTTGTCCTTTGAAGGTGGTCAGCCACGTGTGTGTAGGCCCATGGTCAAGATATGGTGGACACAGAGACACATGCCGTAGTTACTTTGGTGGCCATCCCATAAGTGAACCACGCCCTGAGCCACGGGCTATTTATTCACACTCCTACGCTGGACTGGTGTACGCTGGCCCAGGCATTATGCTTACGGGGGCGACATAGCTTCATGTCCAAGGTCTTCCCCACTGCCTGAGGTAACATGGTTGCGTCCACTGTCCACAACACTACAAACACCAGCAGTATATGCCCACATGGACATGTCTGCTCTGCATACTCAAGACTGTCCAGCACATCAACGTCACACTTGCCATTGTGTGCATTCTTATTCATGGGTCACTTGCCTCCTTCACACATTCTTGGTTCCCACCTCCCCCCACATTCTGCAATTGTGTGGTGGCTATGCCTTTGTGGATGGTTTGTCTACATGTCTGGTCCCTGTTACCACAGTTACTTGTGTTGTCGTGTCTGGTGGGTGGGCATGTTGTTTAGCATGTTGTATGTGAATTTGTTACGTGTGCATTCCCACAGTTGTGAGTTGGATAATTGTGGAGTTGAGGTGTGTGGGGTGTTCTGTTGGTACTTACCAACGAGCAGTCCGTTTCCATGGGTGCCATCCTGGAAGCGCTGGTTGATGATGGACTGTCGGAAGATGTAGGAATCATGCACACTTCATGGGAAGTTGGCAACGACATTGGTGAACAGTCCCTGGTGGTCCATTATTGCCTGCACATTGATGTAATGCGTGTGCTTTCTGGTGCAGTAATTGTGTGCAGTGTCAGCAGGGGCACAAGTGGGACATGTGTGAAGTAAATTTCCCCCAACACGTACGGGAAGCCAGCTATGGCGTAGAAGCCTTGCTTGGCCTCCAGTTGTTCCTGGGCAGTGTGGGTGAAGGGAAGGTGCTGGGGTATCAAGCTGATGATGACATCCAAGAAAGGTGTGAGGAACTTTGAAAGGACTGGCTGTGTGACTTCTCCAAATCTGGTAGTTGTTGGTTGGAAGGTACCAGAGGTCCACAAGTGCAGCACAGCCAGCAGCTTTGTCTGCAGAGGGATGTTGGTTTTCCGCTGTGTTCCTACCATCAACCTGTGGGCAATGTGGGTCAGGATGCAGAGGATGTTTGTCCTTTTGAGCCTGTGGTGGCCAATGACATCCTTTGGCGTTAAGTCTCTGAGGCTGGCGCATTTTCGGGGATGGTCTGCTGTCTTGTTGTGCGCTGCCTCGGTGGTAGTCCGGGGGGGTGGTCCTGGGGGTAGAGGTGGTCCTGAAGGAGGTGGCAGTGGGTGTTGTGGCCCTCTTGGGTCTCCAAGCTGCATGATTAGTAGCTCCATGGCATCTGTTGGCTTCAGATGTGACTCTGGGCTGGTCTCCCTTTCTAATGCAGGTTTTCATCCTACTTAAGACCAGAAAAAAGCAGGTATTAAGTCCCTGCTGCTAACGTGCCATATCGCCTGTTTTTGGCCCGCATCGCCGATCTGGCTGGTGATTGAGAATATTGCGAAGTGGTGTTATCATGATTTTTTGGACGGGAACATTTACTCTGCATATGATTAGCGTTAGTTGTCGCTGTCAGCCTTGGTGATGTTTTTAGCGGCAGCTATCACAGGTAAACTGATGATGTTGGCTGTTAGCGCAGGCTTGTGAATAGGGCGATAAATCTATCGCCACTTTAGTGTGGGAAAAGTGCAGCTAAATCGGCGATGAGTTCTTGAGATTACGCCCCTTAGGGTTCTCTGAAGATTGTGGTCTCCAGGTCCATCCTAAATTTCAGAGGGGTTGGGGCAGTTCTGATGTTGGTGCCAATGTTGTTACAGATCCTGGAAGATTAGATAGAAAATTCTTGTCTTCTGATTTTTCATTTTTGTAGGTTTTTGTTTCCAGTTTGGTGATGTCCTGGCTTCTGGTGCGGTGCAGTCACCTGATGGATTTAATTTCAAAACAACTGCAATACAGAAATACAACTTTTTGCCCAGGGATAAAGCAAATAAACAAGACAAGAGTGTTCCAAGGTAGTAACGAACCACCGAGCAAATAAACGACTTCACTTAAGGCGTTAAGGAAAGCCCTCACTCACCACCTAGTGATGACATGCTTCATCATCGGGCCCCACAAAAGAGACCAAGGTGTCCATTAGGATGGCGGGCGGGCTTTGCCCGCCTGCCACCCTATCGAGAAACGGGACCGCCCGACTCGAGGGCGGGGGTCCCGAAATGTGCATTAGGATGCGCCCGCCACACAGGCGGGCGCATCCTGTATTGTTGCCATTGCGGCGGGCGGAGCAGTAATCTCCGCCCGCCGCCTTGTTAAACGTGCACATTGTGCATTTCTAAGTGCAACATGACAGGCACCGCGCGGTGCCTGCCATGATGCACTTTGAAATGCGGGTGTGCAACCCCCCAAGCCAGGGACTCCCAGGGGGCCCGCAACGGGCCCCCGCAGGGAGTCTCCGCATGCCGCCAAGGAAATGCATTGGTGTAAGCCCATTGTAATATGGCGGGCGGTGTCTAACAGACACCGCCACCATGTTACTCGTTTTCCGCCCCGGCCGCCAGGCGACCGGGGCGGTAAACATGCGGGCGGTGTTTCTCACCGCCGCGGTCCACCCCGCCATACTAATATGGCGGGGGGGATTTGGGCTGTGGATGTCGGGCGGATTTCCTCCGCCAGGCTGGCGGTAGCCACCGCCAGCCTGGCGGAGGAAATCCGCCCGACATCCTAATGGACCCCCAAGCGTCTCTTTCGTGTGCTTCAATGCCAGATCTACTGCGGAGCGGGTTGGTGGGTTAAGGCAGTGTTGTGCAAAGAAAATTAAATGGGTGGTGAGAGGTTAAAAAGAAGTCAGTAGTGTATCAAAATTAACTTTATTATTATGATCACTAAGGACTTAAAGATAAAAATTATGTGTAGGAAATTCGTCCACATTTAATTAAGTGGTAGTTTCCTAAGTCAGTCGACATGTTTCAGCCATGAAACAGTATGAATTTACCTGGCATTCATCAGGACTCAGTGTGAAATAAAACCCTGGCGGTATGGGCTCTCTAAGGCCCACCCTTACCTAGGGGCGTGAAAGTGAAAATTATTTAGTGAAAAAGTGCAAAAAAATTAGGAACAAGAATTGTCTTCCTAATTACTCCTGGTTTAGGAGGCTTCCGACTTTTGCAGTTTCTGCACCTGTGGGAAAAGAATTACACGGACAAACATAAAGGACAGAACAAACAATGAGTTACGATGCTGGTCACTTAATGTCATTCCATTGTGCTCCAGATGGTGGTTTTAAAGGCATCGTGTGGCAGAGTAACAGTATAGTTAACACCACCTTGGTCCCCAAGTTAATAGAGCGCTATAGATGGGTAGTGATGTGTACTATACGTGAGATATCTCAGACAATGCTATTTACAAAGGGGTTTTGTGCTTTAAAAACGCTATCAAACTAAAATGTCGGCGCGAGCACGATCGTGCTAACAAATTAAAAAATTCCTCACTTTTAAGGTGTACAATGTTCACACCATGGGTCACAGGGGAGGGGGGTGGAAGCGTAATTGGCACACCCTGCAATTGTAAAAAACAAAACAAAACAACGGGGATTGACACAGAATCAGTCCCTCGGCTTGGAATGGTACTTAGCTTCGTGAAGTAGACAGTAGAGAGGTTACTCCTTTTGTACTCACGCCCTCGACGCTCGGCACCCGTAGTGTACCTGAAGCGATCCTCCGCTGGACCCCGAAGATGTGAGCGCGGGGCTGCGGGGGCGTTAAGTAATCGCTTCGCGGTACTTTGCTTCCGGGTGGACGTGGTTGCACCAGGACGAGGCATGGTGTGGGCCAATCGGTGTTTGATGATGAAAATGACGCGTGGATCACAGAGCAAGAGCGAGGTATTCTGGTCGTTGTCATGAGCAACCAACAAAACAAGTCGGGTGAATCCTTCTCTATCGGTTGGTTGTAGAGAAGGCGATTAAAAGATTCAATGATTCTAGTTTCTTACTCATGATCGAGGAAAATAGTGCAGAGATAGCCACTAAGAGATGTGGCTGGAAATGTAACGTGACGATAAAACGTCATGTAGTTCTCATTGGCCAGTCGGGAATAATCAGGACGTTGTTATGGACGACACAGTTTGACGCTAAGAAGGAGTAAGTAGTCAATTATCCACTAAGCAGCACAAAAGTTGCCAGCCATTGGCGATCAGTAGTTAACACTGGTCATATTACATTCACGGAATACCTCGCAACAGAGGTGTGCGGGTATATACAAAGTTGGTTCTCAAATGGTGACAAATATTGTTAAATAGCAGTGATTGTGGTTTAGTGGAAACTGAGTTCGTCGCTAGAGAGTGTATGGTTTCTTTTACTTAAAGACAGAGTTCCATGGGATGTCGTCGTTTAGCCCGAGAATGTGGGTCCCAAGTCTGTAGACCCACCTCTGTTCTTTTTCGAAAAGGCGGTGGTTGATGTTACTGCCACTTCCAATGTGTTCTATTACCGTCCAGTGCATGTCATTAGTGGTATGGTTGAATTCCAGAAAATGTTTGCTCATTTTGGTAGTGGATTTTTTACATCTGACGTTGGACCGATGTTCACAAATTCTCTCCTTGACCTTTCTACTGGTCATACCTACATAGCGTAGATCACAGGGACACGTGATGAGATAGACTACGTTGTGTGTGTTGCAGTTTGTATGCTCTCGTGCAGAAAGGGACACCTTCCTGTACATAAACAAACCTCCCTGCTTGCAGACACCTTTGCACTCTGGCGCAAAGGTGCCTGCGCTGGCGCTAAGTTGTGAAACTTAGCGCCATCGCAGGGGGAATCGAGAGGCTGCACCTTATCCTTGAGAATAGGGTCCAGCCTAGGGTTTACGAAGTGGTGGAGAGAGGCATTAAGCCAAGAAGGCTAACGCCTCTGTCCGCCACTTCATTTAGGATATGGCCCTATGTGTCCTAGTCTTTTATTAAAAGCAAGATTGTGCACTGATAGTGGGCATAATGCCGCCCCATCCGCTGGCCCTTCCTTTCTCCCCCCACAAAGGGCACTATACAAATGGTTGGTCTTCACTGCGTAGTTTTATTACTTCTCACATATGTCACCATTATTTGTTGATGCACTATCAACAATAGACCAACTTTATTCAATGTATTACATCAAACCAATACACATAGGTAAACATAGGATTTACAGTATTCATTTTGACCACAGGTTATAATTGTATTTACAATTTGGTACCTCCAGCACCGTATTGGATGTGTGTAGTGCCAGCATGCAGCTACACCCATCTCCACTACCATTCTGTATCTCCACTACACCTAATGAGGGTTGTGCCAGCAGGCAGCAACACCCATCTGAATTGTTTCCATTCGGAGGTGACTACCCACCGTATACCATCTAGACTCAGCCACCAGGGCACTGCCTTGCTTAAGCACCAGCTCTTACACCAATTGCTTCCTCCTAGAACCGGCATCGCGGGTAGGGCCGGAGAGTCCAGGACCACCAGCAGGACGGCCCCCTCTCCCGCCAGCCCGGAGCCCAATTGACTGTCCTCCCTGCTCAAGGATCTGACAGTCCCCACTACTAAGGAGTCCCTCACCATTCCTCTTGCCCAGGACCCCGCCCTATTCTATCCCTAAACTAAGGGATGGGTGGGTGGCCACTCCCTTCAGGCTGCATCCCGCTGGGCGCCAGGGGCAACAGAACAAAGAGGGCTTCTTCCTCGTATCCAGGGCTTTTATCTCTTCCCTCGAAGGGCCGCACATGCCCCTCAGGTACGCCCCTAGATGCCTGTCCCTTGCATATGGCATTTCCTGGCGACCCCTCCCATCCTTCTCCTGTTACAGTGGCACCATTCCTGCCTCGCGCCTGAAATGCCACTAAAGGCACCCCGCCCCTAGGCGCGGGGGGGTGCCTTCTTTTAACCACTTAAATAGCTGAATTTACAATGGGCATGCACGATTGTCCACAAAATGTTCCTCTGATATATACAATGGTGATTCCCCAGTTTTAGACAGGATGTTTTCCTTACTGTAAATAGTGCTCTGCAAAAATTCTTCAAGGTCTCGGCAATAGAAATATAAGGATAATAAAGGTAAGAACTTGAGAATTCATAGTTTAGTCACACTCACCCTATGAAGAACATCCACATGAAAGAGTTATGAGGCAATCAGCTCAAACATCTGTAGTTCCTCGAGCAGTTGAAAAGCCAGGCCTCTGCTAAGGTAATGCCTCTGATTCTGGAGGTATGGAATGTGCATATCATGGCCAGCTACAGCAGCAATGAAGAGGGATCAGAAATAACCTAAATGCATAATTATAACCAAGTGAGTCCAGCATCTGCCAAAGGAACAGTTCGCAGCAAAGAGCCATCTCTTGCATGTCCTCGTTAAACATATCTTTCAGAAGTAAAAGCTGGTGAAGCTAAGTGAAGTTGTGTTGGGATTTGGGAAGGCAATTCCTCTTGGCAATATTCTGACAGCTGGCATGATCATTTATCAATAATGCATGGTTTCTTTTTAGACGTTTCCACCTGATTGCTTTTATTATTTTGATCTTGCATAGCTTGAGCACTTGAGGTTTTGTGAGTCTTAGGGGAGCCCCACTACTTTCACTTTAGGTTCCTGGAGGTTGTTGCTGGCTCTCTTCCCAGACAAGCTGTTATTGATTGCAAGCTTGTGTTATTTTTGTGCAACAGATAGATACGATATACCAATTAAGAAGAAGGACGAGTGGGATCGTGAGAAGAGCCCTGTCAAGTGCAGATGCTCGCTCTCTGCAGGAAGGGGAACTGATTGTGCATATGAATTAGGTAGAAGGGCTTCAATGATGAGAAATCCAAAATTACTAATATTCACAAAATCCACAATTCTTCAATATCTGTAGTCCTATTGAGCTCGCTGATACCTGCCCAAGTTGTTTAATTGCCATGAGTCAAATGAAATGTTATATATTTTGTCTCATTAAGTGAATAGTATATATGCAGAGATGCTATTTTTTACCATTGTTCAGTGTAGGGACTCACGTGATACCATTGCTAGCCGGGGGATTGGGGGTTTTGTCACACACGCTCACATACACACACACCTACACCCATGCATTCACACATGCGCACACACATCCACCCATTCACAATGCCCACTCACTCAAAAACAAATACATCCATACATTCCTACATACACACATGCACCAAAAATGGAAAAACAAAACATACCTTCACTGTAGCTCTCTGGGATGGAACCCTCGGAGGTCCCAGGAGGATTGGGACCACTGCCTTCTCTCATTGACTGACATAAGTCCCTCACTCATCACAGAGTGGGATGGGGTCATTGAGACTGCTGACCCCACCTCACTCTGTGACGAGGTGCTACTGATTGACACTCGGCCCTGGGCACTTCAGGGCTTAAAACTGAAGTGCCCAGATTCAAGGCAATCAGTGACACTCCCCCTCATCATCAGGGTGAGAGCCTCAGGGCTCTTTTGCCAGGATAAGGAGGTTACACCCACAGGACTATAAAATCCTCAGCCTGGCAAAGCTCAGCTCAGGCACTCAGGAGCCAGCACATTTAGCGCATGTGTAGCTCTTGGCTGCCTGAACAAGAACAGTGTCTGCGAGGCTGATTTTTGTTCAGCCTGCATACACTCTTCATGTCAGGAAAAAGGTGGGGTAATGGCCCCTATTTCAATACGGACGAGCTACAGCTGTGACATACGTAGTCAATAGTGGGACATGATGCTGCTCCCTTTCCTTAAAAATGGTAATGACATCATAGTACACTATGCACATTTGCAGACATGATTTATGCCACTGCATATTTTCATTCACTCATTTACACCAAAAAAATAGGTATTTTATCAAAATAACACGAAGGACAAATCTGGAATTTAGAAAAATATCTTAGCATGAAATGCATCCTCATGTCCATTTGGGGTGCAGACTGTATGCCACACACATTGTGTCAAAAAAGCAAGTGCAGTGAACAATAGATATTCACAATCTGTTCCTTCAGTTTATTCACCTGTTCCATTTTTCCATGAACAGACTAAAAATTACATGATGTGGCCTAATGTTGTAATTCCAGACATTTTGCTTAATGTGCATAATGTGAAATGGGGGAAATTACATGAGATTACACCAGCATAGAGAATATTTTGCATGTGCCAAATTAAAACCAGGATGCAAGAGGCTACATTTGTACACAAAGGTAAAATCACTTTGAAGAACATTCTTCACTACTAGGAGAGTTGTTTGCCTGTGTAAAATAATGATACCATGGCATCTGAGAGGCAATAAATAGTGTGTTTCTGATGTCAATTTTGCTCTACTGTGGTAATAAACTAGAATTCGACCTTTTCCGTTGAAGGATTCAAAATAAATCTACCGGGCTATACTTACCAATAGCCCAAACACCGATAGACGTTACAATAATTCAGTCGGCAATGGAGAAGGTTCAATCGTTTATTCTTCAAAATACAAGCCCTGACAGGGGAGCCTCAGTCTACATGACCCTCGGAGGTTCGCAGAGGAGACTGATTACATGTTCAAAATACAAAGCATGTATACGTTTCATGTGTTCAAGATGACACCCTACAAGGAAAGATACAACTTGTCAGTAAGCTAAGAGGAATACACATATAAGGCACAATTGATTGCTAGTAGCCTAGGCCTAATCTATTCCGGGGGCAGGTCAGTAAGGTGCCTCCCAGTCTATCTGGAGCCCGGGGAGTACAGGAACGGGCTCTGCTAGAATGTGCGCATCCAACAAGAAGGGCAGGTGTGACCTTGAGTTTCCTTGAGCCACCAGCTAACAACTACCGAAGGCAGTTTTGCTGCCGCCGTTATTTCAAGCAGAACGCATATTCACGTGATTTCTAGGAAACAGCATTTGCACACAGAGAAACGAAACAAAATGGCTCTGGTTATACCAATAGGGGCAAACAAATCAAAAGTGAATCGTTAGTCGATAGGGGACCATAGCAAAGTCTAACTACATGATAATATAACTACGAGGTTATATTGAATATATTAGGCCAATGATGCATGTTATCGAATTTCGATCCCAACACCGTATACTAATACGAGTGTGAATGTTTGTTGATTTGGATAGTTGCACAAAAAATCTGTATTTTTGGCTCACATTTATTTTCACGACATTGCCATAAATTATTTTATTCTGATACTGTCTGATGATTGCATAACACTATATCAAGAAAAACAATATTGGCATACACAAATATAGTGCCAAAAATATTGAAAATATAAATGTCACCAACACTATACTTAAACAGTAAAGACACAAATATTGATGCCAAAAATATTGTGGAAAAATATCTAACCTACAACTATATAGTAAACAAAAATAAAGAAAAAACAAACATTGGATACACATTAAATATAAGCAAACACAACAAAATCTCAAAAAGTCAAATTATTAAACCCTGGAAAATCTGTATAATTGTTAAATTAAACAAACAAATTGACATTAAATATATATAATCATACAGAAATATGTCAAAAACATGTATATGTAACTTCCACAGGTTCATGGCCAGCATCGCCAGCTCGATGCAGGTGCCTCAAACTCAACACAGACAAAACAGAGATACTCATCTTCGAGAGCAACACCTCCCTTTGAGATAACGCCAGTTGAACTTGGCCCCTCACCTACACCCAGGCTTCAGCCAGGGAACCTCAGCATCATACTTGATAGCAAGCTCACCATTAAAAAGCAGATAAACACTGTGTTGTCTTCCAGCTTCCTCACTCTCTGCATGCTCCGGAAAATCTTCAAGTGGCTCCAAATCAACACCAGGCGCACGGTCACCCAGACTCTCATCACCAGCCTCCTGGACTACGGAAACTCCCTCTACATGGGGATCAACTCACTACCACTAAATAGACACCAGACCATTCGGAACTCAGCAGCCAAGCTTGTCCACGACCTATCAAGGAGAAGCCACACCACCCCTCACCTCAAATTACTGCACTGACTCCCCATCAGCAAACTGTGCCAGTTCAAACTGCTAGCCCACGCCTACAAGGCCCTGCACAACAAAGGACCGGTCTACCTAAATCACAGAGTGAATTTCCACCAACTTATCAGACAACTGTGCTGCGCCTCCCTCTCCCTAGTCCACACACTACTCATCCACAGAAGAAGGAGCAGTGTCCATGCCTGCTTCTCTATGGCTGCAAAAACCTATTACGGTCTCCCCCTCCACCTCCAAACAGCCCCCACCCTGCAGGAATGCAGGAAATGCCTAAAAAACTGGCTGTTTGGCTAAGCAACCTACAGCATCAGCACACCTGGATATCCTCATGGGTGATAAGCAGTGCTATGCAAATCCTGTTTGATTGAAAGCAAACAAAGTGCTACTATTAGTTTAAAAAAAATTAAAAACTACAATTCTTAGATTGATAAATACAATTTACAGTAATAATATTCAAAAAGAATGGATACATGCAAAATTGCCAAGATCATTCTAAATACATTCCAGCCCCCATCAAAATATGCTAGCATCATGCAAATCATATCTATATAAAGAACATCGTATCAAAATAATGTAATGAAATAATAAAAATAAAATAACACTTATAATGTTGTGACTGAAATCCTGGTCAGTGAAATGATAATCCAAAAAAATACAACCCCCAAAAACAGAACAATAAAATGGGCCCCACAAAAAATGAAAACAATTAAACTAGAGACAACTAGAATATCCAATATAACTCCATTAATTGAGGAAATCCATCCAAAAGATAAAAAGATAGAAATCAATAAATAAATGCTCTAGGAAAACAGAAAAAACAAGTCAAAAGTCAACAACAATTTGGGCTAAAAATAACCAATTCTTTTTCCGTGAAAAAACAAAATAAAATGCGACCAGGTTAAATATAAAATCTGATGTGCAAAAGTAAAAACCTCTAAAAGAAAAAACATATATGTACATCTAAACACTGCTTAAAACCCAAGTATAAAACAAAGGACAGTAAAAACCAAGCATTACAATCAATGTTAAACACATACAAAAAAGACTACAAAAAAAAACCTGGAAAAAACTGTAGAAAAATTAAAATTCAAATAGAAATCAATGTAAAAATGTACATTATTTATTTATGTTTATACCATGATATATAAAACATTCTGTATTAAAAAAAAATGTACAAAAACATTATATATATAAAAAGACTGCTAAAATATGAAACTTTTTTATTACTCTTAATATATTGTAATGTTAAAAAAGGACGTAATATAAAAAACTAGCAGCCCGTCCCGACGTTGTCCGGGAGCAATTAGGCTTCAGGGCCCCCGCCCGGCCCGACGTTGTCCGTGGGTCCACCGGAGCCTTCCTCCATATATTGCAGTATTATACCTCTATGTTTACTTTGTACGCTTTTGTAACCTACACACGTCACTTTTTCCTCCTGTAATGCAGTATTATACCTCTGTTTACTTTGTACGCTTTTGTAACCTGCACACGTTACTTTTTCCTCCTGTAATGCACCGTTTGGCTCACTTTTGTAATGCACCATTTGCTTCCTCTTGTATTTTGTTGGCTCACGATCGTCATTTTTGTTTGATTTAATGTAACGTTTGCTTACTTTGTACGCTTTTGTAACCTGCACACGTCACTTTTTCCTCCTGTAATGCACCGTTTGGCTCACTTTTGTAATGCACCGTTTGCATCCTCTTGTATTTTGTTGACTCACGATTGTCATTTTTGCTTCATTTAATGTAACATTTGCTTTTGTATTTTGCCGCCGCTCACCGCTCCTAAATAAATAAATAAATAACCTACCTGATCCGCCGCTCACCGCTCCTCCCCGCCTGTCCGACGCTCCTCACCGCCTGTCAGCCGCTCCTTACCGCCTGTCTGCCGCTCCTTACCGCCTGTCCGCCGCTCCTCACCACCTGTCCGCCGCTCCTCACCGCCTGTCCACCGCTCCTCACCGCCTGTCCGCTGCTCCTCACCGCCTGTCCACCTCTCCTCACCGCCTGTCCGCCGCTCCTCACCGCTCCTCCCCGCCTGTGCACAGCTCCTACCCGCGCTCATGTGCACCGGTCCGCCTCGTGCTCCTGTACGCCGCTCCTCCCTGCGCTCCTAACGTCAGCACGCACGTCGCGGCCGGCGCTTCTTCCAAGGGACTACTTTTTTTGGGATAAATTTTTGAAACTACGTATATTTATTAAGTTTATATAGCCTATGTCCATCTGCACACCCTGACGATTACAACGATGTATCGGGTGTGTGGACTGGCGCTGTGGTTCCTGAGTTTACCCGCCTCAAAGGTTCAAAGTTCTTCCTTTATAATAGTAGTATAGATTGTCTGTTAAGCAATACTGTACAACATATTTAAAAAGAAGTGTATAACTACAAATAAAAATATATATAAATTGCGACTATATCATGTATGTAATTATAATTATTCTGCATTAAAAACATGGTCTTTTCTTGGAAATAAAAACATCCTAAAAACTTGTCCTTATTTAAACATAATGCACAGTAGAAAATGGTATTGGCGAGACTGTATGTATTATCGCCATGGCAAAGTACTTTACTACAACCATGGCAAGGGAACTCTACCTGCCAAATTTGAAGCCGTCTGGTGGCCTAGCAGACATCTTTTGTACTTATAGGAACTGCTGTCACAGTGGTTCCTGTAAATGCATTGAAAGATTTACACATGGTTCTGTCAACATGACTGAGCAATCCTTCAAACTTTCATTGATTTCTTTATTTTCAAAGTGGATTTTGTTTTGGAAAAAAAGACAAATCAATGACCCTCTCACCATGGGTGTTGTGCCTGATAGTGAGAGGCAGTGAAAACGTGCCATTTTGACTTTGGGGGTGCTCAAATTTATTTTTCCCACTCCTAACATAGCTTTGTTCAGAGAAATGTTGGACTTTGATATTTTCAGATTTATTTTTCCCACTGACAGGCTGGGTAAAGTGTTGGACTTTAGAGGGTCAAAATGTAATAATTCCATTCCAAATAAACCACATTGAGGGAAGTGATGGACTGTAGAATATTTATGATTCCTCTCCAAACATAATCACATTGGCGAAACTGTTCAATTTTTAGGGTTATTCAGCAGCCGCGGGCCGTGGAGGGAGATACGGTGGGGCAGGGAGGCGGGGAGGGGGAGGGGCGGGGTGGAGGGTGCTTAAAACAGGCATATGGATCATTGCAGGTAAGTACACAATTAAATTAATAAAACGAAATTCGTAGCGCGCACAGCATGGCAAAAAGCAATGCTGTGCGCGCTACGAATTTCGTTTTGTTAATTAAATTGTGTACTTACCTGAAATGATCCATATGCCTGTTTTTAGCACCCTCCACCCCGCCCCTCCCTCTCCCCGCCTCCCTGCCCCACCGTAACTCCCTCCACGGCCCGCGGCTGTTATTCAGAATTATTATTCCCACTCCACACATAACAACATTGAGGAAGGTGTTGGACGTGTATTATTCCTGTATGCACAACAGGAGGCAGGCGATGGCGCCCCTACCCAAGAGCGATCCTTCAGCTGCCTCGTTGCACGGTAGTGTCCATGTCTGCAGTCGGGCACTCATCGCTGGTGTACCCACCCAATCCGGAAGAAGGGGGTTGGCTACGGAATGAAAGTCAGTAGGAACACAACCTCGGTATTAGGTAATGGCGGGGTCGGGCATGAATCTGAAACAGACAGGTCGGAGGTTGCTCGCTGGCCATCCAAGGGATAATTATTTGCAGAGGTGGAGGGAATGAAGGAAGTTGTGTGAGCCGGCCTGAAAAAAGAAAGGCCATGGTGCTTAATCACAAAACATATAAAAGTGTTGAAATAGAGTAGGGCGGACAGCAAGGCGGCCATTGATTAAGATTAGTGCAGCTTTGCGTGGTATGGTAAAAAACCACAATGCTAATTAATACTGATGAAAAAAACTATTATTAAGGAGGGTGCCTGCTAAAATCTTAAGAATGGCACCCGTGCTGTTTTTAATATGAAAGCAGGTGCCGTGCTGAAACTTAAAGCACGGCGCCCGGGTTTGGGATGGCTATGAAGAGCAGACAGTGGAAATGCGGGCGCAGTTGCAGGAGGGCATGTCGTGCTCGCAATAGGAGATTATCTTTTAAGAAACTAGTGCTCACAAACTGTAAATAAAACATTCTGAGTATCAACACAAGTAAAAGGGCCAGTCTTCATGAGAGGTTACAAATGTGAAAATGTGAAAAAAGGCCGTACTAAGGAGGGACCACTTAGCCTATGTACAAATCAATAGCAACCATTTAGAAAGGAGAGTAACATGAGCCATTTGAAAAGATGTGCGAAAAATGGGTGGAGCTTTAAGTCTCGAAGAGACAGCACAAGCGCTTCCTAAGCAAGACCTAAAACCCTCTAAGGATTGTTTTTTTTGTAATAAGAAATGTCTCCTTCCACAATAGCAAAAATTCTACCCACAACTCAGACACCCTTACACCATGGTGTGAGGTTGCCTTCCTTGGCCCTGGGTAGACACCAATTACTCCTTTGTATCCAACTATTTCTAGCATCTATTGCTCATCGTAATACAAATATTTAAATTAAATTAAAATAAAATGCATTTTGAACTAGTTCAACACTTCAAACTCTTAGTCCTTATGCCATCTCGTCTTCTAGGCTGTCTTCTATCCACTGGCCTACTGAGACTGTGCACAGGCTGCATTCAACAAGAAAATGTTTTTGGGAATGAAAGTTCCTAAATAATTTGAACATCATCACTCCACTCACACTGCACTTCTGTTTCTTGGGGTGTTCTTCAAAACCAAATTGGCATGAAGAGACTTCAATGGCAACAAATTCCTTCTTTACCCAAGTAAACTCAATTTTTTCAATGAATGCCAAATCTGTGCAAACATAGGGGTCTATTACGATGTCGGGCGATCGCCACCGCCCACATGGCAGTGGCAATCTGCCCGACATTAACTCTTGCCCGCCTCCCATTCCCCCCGCCATATTATGATGGCGGGGGTACCGCATTGGACGGGAAGACCATCTGCCGCATTTCAGCCCGTTCGATGAGTCGACCGGGCGGAAAAAGGTTGAATATGGTGGCGGTATCTACTAGACACCGCCATCCATATTAGTATGCATGCGGCATTCAGCCTTTCCGTGGCAGCATTGCAACCACAGAAAGGCATGAGGATTTCGCAGTTGGGGGCCCGTTGCGAGCCTCCAGGATATTGGAGGGGTGGGGGGCACACCCCTGCATTTGCATGCACAACGTGGCAGGCACCGCACGGTGCCTGCCAAGTTGTGCATGCAAATGCACGGTGTGCAGCCACAGCATTGTGGCTGCCGGTGCCCTGTGCACCGCCCACCACAATGATGTGGGTGGGGGATGCCACTGCCACTGTGGCGGTGTGCATCCTAATTGCGGGTGCAGGACCACCGCACCACTAGCGGCCGGTCCCAGCATCGGTATCCTAATAGGCCCCTCTGTGTGGCAAAGGAGCTATTTACCAATTAATAAACTGATGACAAATAATTGAAAATTACTTTTTCTTTATAAATAACATTTACAGTTTTTTAAAAACTTTTAAGTACAATGCTTTTTCATTAATTGTGTTTAGTTATGTTTAAAGACATTTTTCACAAGCTTTTAGAATTTTTGAGAATCACGTGCTAGTAAGAGGAATGTTCTACATTCAGGCCTTTCACGCTGAAAGGGCCAGTCCCATAAATTCCGGACTTGTTCTAGAATCACAATCTGATGGTTCTTTTTAGCAGCATGGAAGCATCGAGGTGAGAACATGTTTTATTATTTCCAATCAAATCAACAGGAATTCCTTTGGACACATATGCAGGGATATTCGAGATCCATGATCATACAGGGAGGATTCACGTTCCGGAACCGGCAGATCTTTTTGTGGTTTTTTTTTAGTTTTATATAGCGCAAACTAGTGGATTCAAGGGCGTTCATGCACCGTAACGCATGACTATACCAAAACATGCATGCCCATTTCCGAACGGCAATTACTGAATTTGCATCAATATTTAAGAGCTATATTTTTGGAGGAGGAGGTGCATGCTCAGTAGAGAGTGACATTTCTAGCACGTGCATGCACATTTCGAAAAAACGCAGTCGTAAAATGCGCCTGCTTTTTCAAAAACATATGTTAAGTATATTCGTTCAGCATTTAAATATTAACAAATAAACCGCCTTGCGGTGTCAGTGAGCAGATGTATTTATGGAACAGACAAAGCATCCTGTTATTTTATATGGCTCCGACCAACATAAGCATTCATAGCCCAGGCTCAGTAGCATGGTCTAACGTTTCAAATAGGACTGACTAGAAGCTCACAGGGCTTCTCTTGGGTAATTGCACAACATATTGATTTGTATCAAATGAATTAACTTGAAAGTGCCACGGGCGTCTTTCAAAGTTCAAAGCTAGTCCCAGTCAATAGACCTTATCCAGACATCAGCAGAGAATGATGTGCTGTTCAGAACTACTGAAGGACTTGAAACACAGTTTATCGGAGTGTATTTGGCATCCGTTTATCTGTTAAGGATCTCAGTACTGTGCTTGCAATGCATAGCATTTTGGGCATTGCAAACACCAAATTGTACATAACATATTTATTTTCTTGCGCATTCTTTTAGCGCACACTCAATTCAAAGAAAGAGAGTTACTAAACTCTTGTGCCGTGTTTGCATCACAAAAGTGCCTGAAAATGACGCAAAATCTTTTTTCCTAATTTACTGGATATAGCTTAAAAGTAATGTGAAGCAGCACATAGTGCCGCTTCGCATTACTTTGCGCCATCGGGGCGTGCCAAGGGTGGTGCATGTGTGTTCCTATGGAACCACCCAAGGTTTCTCACGCTAAACCCAATTTACTAAACACATTCGATTGGGTTTAGCATTAGAAAATTGCACCCTTTTAAACTAGGCGCAAGAAAGGAGAAATGCTTCATTTCTCATTCCTTTTCTGACTTTGCATGCGTGCTGCACTGTCATACAAAGTGGGAAAAGCTTCCCCTCATGTCTAATGAGGTGGGAAAGGAACTGTGGAGTGAGAAGTAGAGATGAGCAAAAGTGATAATTATTAGCCCAAAAGATAGTGCGTATCAGATCATAAAAGAGAAGAGCAAGAAACACTTGCATGTCACATAGCAATTGGGTAATGTCACACAATATATAAGCAGCTTTCAAGTATGATTAGACTGAATAACAATGTTGCTTTCTCAATTTTATAATGTTAACAGACATTGCACTAAGTGACAATTAAAAACTGTTGCACAGTCTGAGAAAATTACCTTGCAGGTAAAATAGTTTTAAACAGAACGCTTTTGAACATACATTTTTGAGCAGATATTTTTTTTGCAAGACAAGTCCGCTGCTAACGTCGCATATGTTAAGATTGTTTTCTGCACAACCCCTTTGTGTCTCTCAATTCAAACGTCACTCCTTTGTGAAGTCAGTAAAGTTCGACTAGTTTTGAAAAAAGGTTACATGAGTCAAAACTTCTACATTCAGCACAGACGCTGCTGTATGGGGGTACATAACAGATTCCCTCACTCAGTAACACTGGCAGGTGCGTGGCTCCCGCATGAGAAAAGGGGCTGGCTGAGAGTTTTCTTGATTGTACATAGAGAGATTGCATATCTGAGGAAGATGAGGCCACTTTACAGTACATTTTGAGTCACGTGCCATAATAGATAGCCCACTGTTATTAACTTTGACTGATCGATTTGAAACTAGTGTTCCTCGGGCACACCAACTCTTTCGGAATTGATCAAAAATTCTAACCAAGTTGATTTTTAGAACTGAATAAGCAGATCCTTGACCAGTGCAGCAAAATAATCGATGATATATAGGGTCGAATCTCAAACTATTTTTGAAAGGCGCTACCAGATGTCTTTTGTGGTAAGTGAAGACAGAGCTTGCTCAGAACACTTTTTTCGAATGTATGACATAATATCGACAGACAGAATATCTACATACAAAAATATCGACACAAAAATATCGAAATCAAAAATATCGGAGTCATATCTTCATAAAGGTAAGTACACAAATATCGAAAAATTAATATCGTAGTACAAAAATATCGAAATTAAAAATATCGTTTTTTTAAATGTATTAATAATAATGTAAAAATAATTTTAAAATACATATAATTTAACAAATATTAAATAAAAACATTAAAACATAATTAAAAAATTAAAACTAATACATATACATTTCAAATAAATTAAAAACGTAATAATTTAATGTAATTTTTTTTTTTTATTGCATTTAATTGATTTAAATTAAATTTAAATTTATTTTATTTTTACCCTGTACGCCTGTACCCCAAAAACCCAAAACTGACCCTGAACCCTAAAAATACCCCTGTACCCCAAAAACCCAAAACTGACCCTGAACCCTAAAAATACCCCTTTACCCAAAAACTGAAAACTGACCCTGAACCCTAAAAATACCCCTTTACCCAAGAACTGAAAACTGACCCTGAACCCTAAAAATACCCCTTTACCCAAAAACTGAAAACTGACCCTGAACTCTAAAAATACCCCTTTACCCAAAAACTGAAAACTGACCCTGAACCCTAAAAATACCCCTTTACCCAAGAACTGAAAACTGACCCTGAACCCTAAAAATACTCCTTTACCCAAAATAATTAACATTATTTAATTACCAATTAATTATTAATTAACAATAACAATAAAGTAAATATATTAGCACATTAGCTATAATTAATTTAATTTACTAATTAATATTAATTTCCCCCAAATAATTAATTAATAACAAAAAAATATATATATTAAAAAATTACTCTAATTAATGTAATTAACTAATTAATATGAATTAATTACCAATTACTTATTAATTAAAAATATTTACAAAACATATATTAATTAATTAACGAATTAATATTAATTAATTACCAATTAATTATTAATTAAAAATATTTACAAACATATATTAATTAATTAAATATTAATAAATTACTTCCCACCCTATTCCCCTATAAACCCACAACCCGCTCTAATACTAAAACGCAAAATGTTAACAAAATTACTAATTTTCAAACATACATTTCTAAACATATTTAGCAAACATATAAACAACAAAATAAAATACATAACACTAAACAACAAAATTTCGATATTACTAACATACATACCTTAATCTCGATATTCTGTCTGTCGATATTATGGCACATCGATATACTATACCATCGATATTAAAACATCGATATTATTGTATATCGATATTTTAATTTCGATATTTTGTCTGACTACCACTTTTTTCCACTGTACTAGAGTAACACGTTTTTGAAGGTTGTAAGGTATGACAAGACACATGAGCATATTTTTTGAGCTGCTGTGTTTTTGTGCCTCGGTATGCTTACTAAGCTTCAGGTAGTACAGAACACCACTGCACGTCTTATCTGTAATCTCCCCCCTGGAACAGCATCTGCCCCTCTTCTACAGAACATACATTGTTTACCTGTCAGAAACAGAATTATCTGTAAGATCTGCTGTCTAACTCACAAGGCTCTACATGTTAAAGGTCCTACTTATCTGTCATCAAAGCTCACCAGCTATACCCCTTTCAAACTCCTAAAATCATGCCACAAGTCCCCAGGTTCGTGGAGCGCACTGCATCCCCAAATGGGATGCAGTGCATGCAACGAAATTCGTTTTATTTATTTATATGTTTACTTACCTGTAATCCTCCATAATCCATAGATTACTAACCCCACCCTGCCCCTCCCCCTCCCCACGTCACCGCCCGGCAGCTACTCCCACCACCGACCGCTACTGTCACCCATAGTATATGAATGGAGTCAATGGCAAATTCTGGCACTGCCATATTGTATTTCATTCTTGGCATAAGGTGAACCCATTTCATATGGGGTGCACTCATGTCAAAAAGTTGGTCCTAGCAGAATGAGGTAATGTTTGATATATAGGGGCACCCTCTGCACATTATTAAAAAATTGAGCCATCTTTAGTAAAGCCTCTGTATACACTGGCTTGGTACGTCAATGGCGTTTGAGCAAATTGTGTTTTAAAATGCACTGACTAACCCACTTCTTTTGAAAACTATCTTAGAGGGAGAACTCCACCGACCACCCCTACAAGATTATGGGATTGTTCACATCACTTGCTGGAATTTGAAGCTAGTATTACACTTCTGTAACATAAAACCCAGCAACACTTACCCACCTTGATGCAGCAGGTGAGTGATTGCTTAGAATCACAACTCAGTGCGTTCAATAATTGTTTAATAATGCATGGCTTTGGATGATTGTGCATTCTAATCATACAATAATTCCACTGAAGAGGTGCTAAGTGGATTATATTGATGATGTGGCCTTCTAAAAAGAACAGGCAGAGAATTTATCATGTAGATGCCTCAGGACACACTGGATGTACTATATCTCCAAACCATAACACCTTTAATGACGTGTACAGGATCTAAAATTTCATTTAACACAACCAGTTCTAGTAGGTTGACCATAATTTGGAACCATGAGTCTTGCTAACACATTTGCCAGAGTCCTGTTATACGGGATTCTCCAACACAAAACAATAATTCAAAAATATGAATATATGAATATATTACAAAATATGTATTTGGTACATAGGAATTATTTGCGTTAATGCCACATTTTTACGATGACAGAATTCAGTCACAACACTGCATGTAGAAACAATTTGAATGGGATAGACTAGGGTTAAGTGTGTTGTGTGGTCCATATTTGAAATACTGATGTTCTATTGCATATATTCTAAAGGGTATGAGATGTGAATATATAGCCATTACACGAGTTAAGATCAATACTACATAATTATTACTGATATTGATATTATTTTGATTATTATTTTTTGTAGTCATAGTAGAAGTGTTATAAATAGTAATAGTAGCAACAATAACAACAACAAAACAAAACAATAACAACACAACAACAATAATAATAATAGTGATAAAAAATATAAGTGTTTCATATGAGGTGCAGTTATAGCACGTGTGTGGTAATGTTGTTTATTATTTATTCATTTATTTATTTATTTAAAACATTTGTATAGCGCGGCTGTCACCTTACAGGTATCCTGGCGCTGAGATATCTCCAGAGGGGGAGGCACTGGGAGGCAGCAATAAAGTGGCCAGAAGTTTAACATTTAGGAAACAGCCAAGTTTTGACTCGTTTCCTGAAAGGGAGGAGTTCTTTCGTTTGGCGGATGTCCAGGGGCATGCTATTCCAAAGTTTAGCAGCCGCAACTCTGAAGGATCTGCCTCCGGTCCTAACTTTTTTAAATCTCGGTACTTTTACAAGGCAAGCCATTGTAGATCAAAGGGCTCTGGTTGGGATGTACCAGTCAAACATGGCTTGCAGAGAGATGGGCCCAACTCCCTGCAGGGCTTTGAAAACGAGACAGAGGGATTTGAAGGCCACTCGCTGTTTCAACGGGAGCCAGTGTAGCTCAGCCATCGCCGCTGTGGCCGATGATCTCCTAGGCCAACCAAGGGCCAATTTTGCAGCGGCAGATGGAACTCTTTGGAGTCTATCTAACAGCATGGATGGAGACTCGAGTAGCAACGCATTGCAATAGTCGAGGTGACTAAGAATAGTACACCTGACTATTAAAGCCCGGGCCTGTAAGGGAAGTAGTGGCAGGATCTTACGTAGGGAGCGAATGAGGGCCGAGCAGGTGGACACTGTTTTCGCAACCTGGGCTTCCATGCTGAGTTTGTTGTCCATCATAACACCCAGATTGCGAACAGTGGTGACCGGCTGTGGTTTTTTCGAGGATTCAGGGGGCCAAAAATCCACCGGGAAAGGGCGAGGGATCCGACTTCCGGCACAGAATAGAACCTCGGTTTTGGGGCCGTTGAACTGTAGTGAGTTGTTGTGTAGCCAGCCAGCCGTGTCTCGTAGACAGGCGTGAAAGGATTCCAAGGGGATCGATTCCTCACCCTCCCAAGAGAGGATGAGTTGAGTGTCATCAGCGTAGTTGAACACCTTTAGCCTGTGAGATTTTATCAACGTAATCAGTGGTTTGAGAAATACGTTGAATAAAATCGGGCTAATGGACCAGCCTTGAGGCACCCCGTAGGACACCGGGGAGAAGGCCGATTGAAACGGGGGAAGGGACACAGCCTGCTCCCTATCCCGCAGGAAGGAGCGAAACCAGTGCAGGGCAATGCCACCCACCCCGGCCTCCCTCAGTCTCTCCAATAGAATCCCGTGATTTACCGTATTGAAGGCGGCAGACAGGTCCAGCAGAATCAGAGCTACTGCCTGGCCGCTGTCTGCACGCATTCGGAGGTCCTCCATGGTGGTGAGTAGGGCTGTTTCGGTGCCATGGTCTGGGCGGAAACCGAATTGTATTTCGTCCAGAAAATGATTCTGCTCCAAATGTTTGGAGAGACATGAGCTCACCCAACACTCAACAATTTTTGCCGGGAATGGTAGCAAGGAGATGGGCCTGTAATTCTGTAGGCACTCTGGATTTAAGGAGGTTTTTTTTAACAATGGCGTAACAAGAGCTTGCTTCCAAGAAGCAGGGACTGAGCCACTACGCAAAGGTTGGTTACAGATCCTGCAGAGAGTGGGGAAGAGTTCCTCTCTGGAAGCCTTCCAGGTTTTGTGGGGGATAGGGTCCAGAGGAGATCCCGATGAAATACCGCGAGCCAGTCTGTCGAAGTCCGCCTCAGTAATAGGGGGGAGCTCCAGCAGACAATCCGCAGGCTGCCATCCTGGGTTCTCCACTCCGATGTCTATAATACCTTCCCCGGAGCAAGGGGGGCAGACCAGTGTGGGGGGGGTGCTCAGGTTGCGAATAATGGTTTCTATTTTTTCATTAAAAAACAGAGCAAGACTATCGCAAAGGGCCTGTGTGGGAGGGGTCGATTTTTTTGAACAGTCAGGGTGGGTGAGGCTGTTCAGAATCTGAAAAATACTTTTGGAGCTGTTAGCGGCTGTACATATTGTGGAGCAGAAATAATCAGATTTAGATTTCAGGATCGAGGATTTATATTCGGAAAGTTTAGTTTTCCAGAGTGGTTTATTGGCATTGGAGTATCCTTGCCTCCATTTCCTTTCCGCCTGTTTACAGGCCAGTTTATGAGCCTTTAAAGAATCATTAAACCACGGAGATGACATTCTGCCCTTATGCTTGCATTTTTTTAGAGGAGCAAGAGAGTCAACTCTCGTGGATATCCTGAAACATAAGGCCTCGTAGTTGACATCGACTAGACAGTCCGGGGAGAAACTGTCATCCACCTGGAACACAGCATCAGTGGTTCTCAGCCTTTCAAGAGCTCTCCAGTCTCTATACATGAATTCAGATGTGGTGCCGTGTGCCGGCATTCTAACCCCCTCACTGTTAATATGGAATTTAAGAAGGGAATGATCAGTCCAGCCCATGGGCAAGATTTCATCCAGGTGTACTAGCTGTGGGACTGAAAAGATAAGGTCAAGTTGGTGCCCTGCTCTGTGAGTGGATTCCCTGACTAATTGTTGGAGCCCCACACTTTCACAAGAGAGCAAAAGATTGTGCAGTCCAGTATCTAAGGTGCCATTCGGCCATAGGTTAAAATCACCTAAAATAATCAGTTTGTTGTGGGATGTCACCATGTTGGAGAAGGTAGTGAGTAGCGATTGTTGTTGCTGGGAGCTGAAGGCCCCAGGAGGGCGATAACAGATAATCACCGTGAAGGTAGCCCCTGTGTGACTGTTACTAGAGAGGCCAAGGAGCTCAATCCCAACAACCGGGTCCATATCTAGAATATTAATATGCCAAGAGGCCCTATAGATAACTCCCACCAACTTGACAACACAACAACAATAATAATAATACATAGTGATAAAAATATGTGTTTCGTAGGAGGTGCAGTTATAGTATGTGTGGTAATGTTGTTGATGTGAAGAACTGCTGAATTTGTAAATGTTAAAGCCTCACTCATACACATTTAAGCAATTTTAGTTGTCCTTGACTATCAGGTCCTGTGTTCGTTCAGCAGGGAAGAGATTTGGGCGATCATATAGACCAGGCTTCTCCAATGAGTAGCTCCTGAGTTCTTGATAGCTTTCCATCTACATGGAAGTAGCTTTTCTGTGTGCAGCCCAGCCTACTAAATTAGAAGTTTTTGTTTGGTTGAATTAATATTTGTTGACTAAAATTTAATAGTATGAAGTTGAGACAAAAAAGTGTGTATTGTCAGACCTCATCATTTTCAAAATATATTTAAAGCTGACATTCGAGTGATAACTCAGGTGACACAGGGAGACTTATTTCTAATATTATGAACTTGGTACCAGAGGTATTGGCGCTCTGGCTCTTATGTATTTACCATGTAGAGGCATTCCAAATTGATAAAGGCTTTTTTTACGCTACCCCTGCAACCCTGCATGATGTACCATGGAGATCACTGCTACTAATCTCTCCTATGGTGACTACTAATGTAATTTTGTATGATATGGTCGCTATTTTAACATTAATACTATTAGTAGCTTGGGATGGTTTTCATTGAACATAGGAAGCTCTTTTTATAAAAAGGAGGAGATCCCTGATATAGGCCTTGGCAAGCAAACTGCACCCACATGGCAGAGATCTCACTACCTGTCAGCTGGCCCAGGGATTGCTCTGAAGGAAGAGCACATTGCCGGGAAAACAACAAGTTGTTTTGACCTGTCTTGGTGAAATCTTTTGTTTTTAAGAGAGACATTTCACAGTGTGAGTTTGTTTTAGAAAAACACAAAAATGCCCTTAACATGCAGGGAGATTTGACCCTGCGTGTAGGGGGTCTTTGTTTGATTTCCCTGTCTAGGACAATGATTACTTCTATTGCGGTCACTGGCAGGGTAGTCTAGTGATGATTGCCTCTTTCCTAAGTAGAGAGGAGGCTACTGTCATAATGACCTGGTGGCCCAGTAGCAGACAGTCGCCAGGTCAAGAGTTCCTACAGGCAGAGCCAGCTGTGAATCTGCGAGTACAAACCTTGCCGTACCCCCCTCCCCCCAATCCATTTGGGGCTGGGGAACAGCACGTTTGGGAGAGAGAAGTGAAAGCTTTGAGGTATCAGGGAGATGGCCCACAAGCTTCTACCTTGGAGAAAGGATTCCTAGGTTCTATTCCTGTTGACGTGATTCGGGGGAAATCATTACACATCTCTTAATCTGTGTAATGTATTGCCTCATGTTCCACCAATGTTCATATCAATGGATCTGTATAAATATTGTGCCTCTGTGACATAATATAATGATAGTTACCATGTGAGTGAGTACAAACCATGATTCTTCTCCCTACATTAGGTAATTTGTATTTTGCTGAATAAAACTAATAGATTAAATAATTCCAAGCAATTTTTTTACTTTGCGATGCCTTTGCAGTCTTCCGTAAAGGTCAACCTGTGTAAACCACTAGGTGGAAATGTTCCTGGTATAAACAAATCTTTCACAGATATTCACTTGCAATTATATATGCACCAGGGGCTGAGAAGACATCGAAGGAAGGACTCAAATGCACAATAGTTAGAAATTGGGTTGATGGTTGACTGGGGTATGAACCTTAACAACCACAATCCCAGTCAGGGCATGATGCGTGCAAACCCTAAATTAGCCTGTGCTCACCCTCTGGTAGCTTAGCACAGAGCAGTCAGGCCTAACATTAGAGGTAATTAGTAAAGTATTTAAGCAACACTTCAAACAGTAAAACAGTGAAAACACCACTCAAAAAGATTCATCACCATGTTAGAAAAATAGGGCTTAATTAATAAATAAAACAAGACCAAAATGACAAAAATAGAATACATAGAATGTGAGATATTGAATTTCAACTTTTTTAGATAAAATAGTGCCAAAAAGAGCTAATTGGGATATCCGGTTGCACGGAACCAGGACAAGGTCAATAGTTCAGGGACACACTTAGGACCACTGAACCAAGTTCTTTAAATCATGGCTGCAGATCGTTGCGTGGATCGACATTGAGGATACTTTGCCGAGCTGAGGAAAGGCATTGGTTCCGAGATGCGAGGAGGCTGTGAGGTCCTGATGCATCGGCATCAAAAATCCTATTGACGTGGCTTGTGATGCGAAGGTCGGTGTCAAGGATGTGAGGCTCATTGGAGACGATGCGCTGGTCCTGTTGAGCTGTGAAGCTGCAATGTAGAGGTTCGGCATTGTGGTCGTTGCTACAATCAACAAGGGATGTAAGGGCTTGCACCAGGAAAAGCGTTGCGCAGTGGCAATTCTGAAGGAGATTCATCAGTCCCAAGATGCGTGATGCAGTGGTGATGCAAGTCTTTTGCGATCGGTCTAATCCATGCAACAGCAGCGACATGTCGGTTCTGCTCAAAGATGCATTCCTCAGCCGAGGAGATGCGTCGATTCTGTTTGGGGATGATTTTCACGGCAGAGGAGGCTTAAGTTCCACTGGAGAAACGCCTTAGGCCCACTTCCAAGGGTCCAGTAGTAAAGGAATGGCACCACTTGGCAGGGTAGACTCACAGATGTCAGAGTCTAAGTGCAGAAACAGGTTGGCTGGAAGTCTTATATGTCCCTGAGACTTCTGACCAGGAGGCCAGAAGGCTAGCCCTTTGAGTCACTCTGGGTTCAAGTGATGCAAGTCAAGTCCCTTCACCCAGGTAAGAGAGAAGCAGAGCAGTATAGCACAGCAGGAGTCCGGCGAGGAACATAGTCGAGCCTAGTGGCAGTACTTTAGCAGCACAGCAGTCCTTTCTGGAAGACTTTTCATGGGTCCAGAAGTGAACTGAAGTGGTGGAGTCATAAGTCCAGTACTAATAACCTGTTCGGCCTTTGAAGTGGGGGAGACTTCAAAGACAGGCCTTTGAAGTGCACAGAGGGTCTGCCCATCCTGCCCTGGTTCCAGGCTCACTACAGAGGAGTACGCAGCCCTTTGTGTAGATGGCAGAAAACAACCTATTCAGGTGTAAGTGGGACTGGGTCTAAGTCCTCCCTCCCATGCTGACAGAATGGCCCATCAGGTCACACCTAAGCTCCTATTGTGTGTGGCTGTCTAGGGGAATACATACATTCCAGCTGTCACCTACTCCAGACATGTGATTAGAGATAGGCAGCAGGAACCAAAAAGCTAAAGTAAGAAACTCTCAACTTTCTAAAAGTGCCACTTTGAGAATTGTAATTTAAGTTCCAACTCCACCATAAGTTAGGATTGTAAATTAGGATTCATGAGACACCAGACTTGGAGATGTTATCTCTTCCCATGTGGAAATTACACTTATAATCTGTAATAAGGCAATACCAATGTTATCTTATGGGAGGGATAGGCATTGCAGTAGTACAAAAAAACTTTGTGTTTCATTACCAGGATATATAAAACTTGAAAGCATGTGTCCTGCCTTTTAAATACATTTCACCCTGCCCCCTGGGTTGCCCTGGGCCTACCTTAGAAGTGACTTATATGTATAAAAAGTGAAGGCTTAATTTGTCAGGTCGATATTTTAGTGGAAACCGCTTACACAGGCTCTTCAGTGGCAGGTCTGAGACATGGTTAAAGGGCTACTTAGGTAGGTGGCACAATGAGTGCTCCAGGCCCAATAGTAGCATTTACTATAGGGGTGAACCACCTTACGAGGGACTTACAAGTAAACTAAATATGCCAATTGGTGATGAACCAATGTTACCATGTTCACAGGAGAGAGCACCCGCACTTTAGCACTGACTAGATATGGTAAAGTGCAAATAGTTGTATTACCAGTAAAAACGAGGTTAGAAAAGTGGAGGTAGGCAAAAGCAAAAGGCTGGGGCGAAGACCACTTTAAGGTTGTCAGGTCTAACAGCAATAACATACTGAAAGAGGGATTTAAAGATAGAGTTTCTTAAGCATTAAATAATTTAGTAAATATCAGTCTCAAATAAGTCAGCAGCTAACTTTTCAGATGTGATCGCTCTTTAAGCTATTGCGGAGCACTACATCACACTTGTTGAGAAGAAACCTGCTTCAGATTTGAGACTTGCTTTTCATCACCTGCATCAACACAATTTTCTTTATACCAGACTGCAGTGTTTCAAATTAAAGTTCCACTTAGTATTTAAATTGCTTCCAGGTATGAAGGTAATCCTTTCATTATTGCTGTCAACAGTTGCAGCTTTTCATTAAGTTCACAGGCTACTGCTCCTGAGGTTATTGATGAAATGTCAAAGTAGACAGGATGTATGTGGAGCTGTTTGACATACTCTCTGAAATGTAAAAAATGTAGCTTCTTCATTGATTAAAGGGTGTTCACAAACACAACCATGTCTGCAATGCATGTGATTAGAACATGCATCCATCTAATATTGATCAGTACATGATATTACCGGTTGCATAGCAGAGTTTTGTTTTTATAACTTAACTTAAAATGCTGCATTTTTGCATCAATGTAAGTGGTGTAGGCTCAGATTGCTATTAGGCTGTAAAACTTGCATCATGGCTAACCTGATACTCAATTCTTGGCAATTCTACTGGAAATAGAGCACAACATATGCCACATAGTGTGACTTGTAGAGTACAGATGCCATTTCAGGTTTCTTTACGTTGTAAGCAGCTCTTGTCCAGAGAAAGACAAATGGATAAACCACAGGTTTTTACAGAGCACAGTAGGTCTGGTGCAATCATTTACAGCTTCTAAAGTGGTCGCCATCATCATGTTAGGAAATCAGGGACCATGTTGGTCCTCAATATATCTGTAAATGCTCAGCATAACCTTGAAGTGGCAAGTGTGTGTTGATACCCAAATGATCTGTGCTTCCTCTGATTTTGCTGGCTGAATGTCACCTATCCTTTTGCTTTTCCTAAAATTATGTCCATAATATACTTACTTAAAGGAGCTTTTCGTCAGCTCTCTCCATCCATTGGTCTATTGTTCTGTCATTCACATTTTGCTTCCACCCACTACATGATATATCATGGGTAATGGGTCAGTTACTTCGGCCACTGGCTAACTTCACTTTGACTGACTATGTTTTGCTTTTCACATGGATAACATCCTCACACAAGATAGTTCAATTCAGTGCTATGTTTTTGCATTTACTCAATTATTACTTTGTGTTGCTCTTGTGTTTAGAGCCTGATGAGATAGCAGAAAGCATTCTACCCTCTCTTCCTTTTGCTTTTGATATCAACACAGGGCAGAATCCAGCCTATTTAGTTTCTGCTACCTGCTAATGGCGCTGTAAAGTCATTTTGGAGTGGCCTCTGTTTATGGGACTGCTGCTACTTTACAGCATACCAGAATGCTTCGATTTCAAACTGTTTTTAATTAGTTTTTTTCCTTTCAGTATGCAGGCAATAAAATGCATATGTCTGCGCTCATATGTCATGCTGGTATATATTTGAATTGAGAACTACAGTTACACTTGGAAACCAATTTAGTCCGTATGTCCTACGTAAATGACTTTCCAGTTTGTTTTCTGTGCTCTTGCATGTCATGCTCATATAGGCATATAACTAATGTATTACTAATTAAATGTGTGCATTGTATTCAGACTATCTATCTATCTATCTATCTATCTATCTATCTATCTATCTATCTATCTATCTATCTATCTATCTATCTATCTATCTATCTATCTATCTATCTATCTATCTATCTATCTATCTATCTATCTATCTATCTATCTATCTATCTATCTATCTATCTAACTATCTATCTATCTATCTATCTATCTATCTATCTATCTATCTATCTATCTGTCTATCCAAGCGTCTCTATTTATCTATCTGTTTAAACCAGCCTATCTATTTTGATAAACATTTCCAGAAACATTATTACAAAAAAGGAAAGGCATTAGAAAAATTCAAGAGGCTGGCAGGTAATGGCAGACCAGTTGGCTTTTTTAAGGTCGGCTGTTGGACAAAAACTTTTGATTTAAAAATAATAAGTATATAACCTAGTGAGCTTTAGGGGTTTTCAGGCAGACTTCATCCATTAATCTATTTTGTTCCACATGTTCTTCACTCACTCCAGCATTCAATAAATCAATCAGTAGATTTGTAGAGCGCTACTTATCACCCATGAGGGTTTCCAGGTGCTGGCCAACTTCATTGTAAGTCACAGAATGCTACCCTCTTACAAGGAGCACATCCACACACAAATAGTTCCTTTCAGTGCCGGGGACTACTACAGCAATGTGTGCTTTTTTAAGACCATACCAAACATTTTAACCTTTATCTCAATGTTGCTGTTGTTTTTTCGATTGACAGGCGCTCAGTAGATTCCTCAACCACACATTTTTTTTATTAAGATTGTGCATTTGCACTATTGGTGCACGCTTTTCTCATAAATGACAGTGCAGAGCTATGCAGAATGAATGTTATAGTGTTACCCGAAGTAGGCCTTTGAATTTTGTTTCTCATTGGACTTCTATAACTGAACACATAACTTGAGGGTCAGAGAAGCTGGCCATTTTGTTTTACTCCGAAGCCTTAGATGGCCCTGGTCTCTATTGAAGGGGACTTTATACATGAGCTTCTTCCACTGTGTCAGCGGGAAGTGTGGAAGGTTCAAGAAACAGAGGTACTGTGCTGTAAATTGGAAACTAGAAAGAACGTGAAGCTTGAACCTATGACTATGGACCTAAAGGCATAGTGGAACATCTTTATTCCCACTTGAGTCTATGTCCATGAAGCATTGCCGTAAAGTTTGGATAGGTTTGCACTTTATGATGATAACAAACATACATGTGTCAAGTCATTTAACTCACCATTCACCCATTACCAGTATATTTGCCTTTGACCCTATACAGAGTTCTGCTGCCCACTGGCTAAGTTTTTTCACTATATAACTACTGCATATTACTGTGAGCACTGGAGTGGCACATTGCGCATATTAGAAGGGATCTCACAACCAAAGTGTCATGGCAAACTCCCATAACCAATATGACATGAAAAATATATGTGCTGGAGGTAAACATGCATTCAAGTAGAATAGTAATTTAGCATATACCAGAGATGTACAATAAATGCCAGAAATGTAAAAAAGCACAGAAGCAACAATAGCATGTGATGTCTGTCCCATGTATCATATGTATCAATTTGTAGTGCAAAAGGGTTAAGGTGATGATGTCTTGGCCGATCCCTGTGGACTGTGTTGTGCACCTAATGAACCAGATGAAGGCAGCATCAGTAAAGCCAACACAACTACTATGTGCACAAAGAAAGAGAAACTGAGGTGGAGTTCTTAGAGGTAAAAGTAGGACGTATTTCATGATTGATTGTTTTTAAAGCAGTCGTGTTTCCTTCAGGAAAATCAGGCTGCTTTAAACAATTTCTTGGCTTGGCTCCAGGAGGAACCGCCACAAGGGACTGCCTCCCTGCTGGAGGGCCTTGTGTGCTGGCCTGCCTGAGCCAAGCCTTGTGCCCCTGAACTTTGCCTTTTATTTGGAAGAGTGCTTTGCTCTTCATTGCTGGGACTGTGGACTGGATGCCGGGATAGCGCTATGGCTTTCTGTTCCTGAGGGCTCTTTACTTTCATTTTAGGGAGCGCTGGTGGCCTGCAGCGCGACACTGCAACGTGTGGGATTCCCCCACACTGCCCTTCATTTTGCGGGAGCCCACCCAGGGTTATTTCCGCATATTGATGTTGCTTATTGAAGTGGGAGCCCACCTCACATTTGGGTGCGCCAAGCGGGTGCCCACCCCGCCTCTTTGACTTTATGTTTAAAAATACACTTAGCGGGTGCCCACCCTGCAAGTGACTTTATTTAAAAATAACGGGAGCCTACCCTGTCTCGAGGAGATCACCGCCACAGCCCGGGCCAACCAGGAAGTCAGGCAACCCTCGCCGAGACTTGGGCGGGGCCTGGCCAGGAGAGCAGGAAGTTCCGGCTGGTGAAGGAAGGGATGGAAGCAGGCAGTCCAGAGCCTTGCGGGCTTCACCTCGAAGTCCCGGGTCCCAGGAGGGGGCCGGTGAAGTCAGGCGATCCGGCGAATCAAGGCAGGGCCCCCTTGAGCTGAGAGGAGCCCCGCATGGTGTCCTGCTGCTGGGAAGCCTCCCCAGTGTTACCGGAGTCCTGCGCATGCATGGTGAAGTGAGCAGAGTTCCTGCGAAGTTCCGGTGAGTGGGGGGCAGAATGGGTGCATTTTCAGTGCCCACAAAGCACAGTGGTGGCAGTGCCTGTGGCCTTCAGCAGCCCCACAGGAGAGCAGGCCGCTGCAACTTGGGGGTGCATTTGTTTTTCAAGAGTCCCAGTGGGGGACTCACGGCCGTGGTGCCTGTGCACATTATCTCTACAGCTGCCCCGCTGGACAGTGGGCAGCTGCAACGTTTGGCTAGTCTTGGGACTCTCCAGAGCTGCACAGTAAGTGCCAGGACTATTGGTGCATTCCCTCAGCTGCCCTGCGAAGCACAGGCAGCTGCAACATGGGTCCATAGTTAATTTCAGAGTTCCAGAGAGAGGGCTCAGGAGGCACGCTGGTGCCCAGGCTCATTCCTACAGCTGCCCAGCAATTAGAGGGCAGCTGCCACGTTTAGGAGGTGCAACTGCGCACTTTACTTTGCTGCTTTTTGCAGCCAGCCCTGACATTCTGGACGTTGGGCATTTGAACCCCCTGTGAGAGGCCAGTTGGCCTGGGGTCCATTTCAGTGTGTGAGGCCCTGATTACTGCGTAATGTGTCTATACTGGTGATACCTATCCCTAATGTGATTTAGTGTTTATGAGCTTGGGGCATCATGTGTTTTATGCCTAATGTGATGATTATTGCATAGTGTGATTTACGTTGCAGGATCTAGGCCTCAGTTCAGTATTTCACCAGTAGTTACTGGTTGTGCTCTACATATACTATTTGTGCTACAATTACTGGTTGTGTTTTACATCTATGATAAGTCTTACTGTTACTATTTCTACTAAGTGATGATTCTGACAGTGGTCCATGTGGCCCTGTCATGTGTATATAATCCCCTGTAAATACTGCCCAGTGCCAGTTGGCACAGTGTACATTGTGTGATTACTATTCTAATATGTTTCCTATAATACAAAGGCTATTTTTATATCACCTTGTGTGGAGTTCCTTTTGTAGTGTGCCTAGTGTGTTGCTGCTGTTGTGTGTGTGTTGCGCAAATGCTTCACACATTGCCTCCGGGATAAGCCTGACTGCTCGTGCCAAGCTACCAAGGGGGTGAGCAGGGGTTATCTTTGGCGTGTAACTCCTTTGCCCTGACTAGAGTGGTGGTCTCTGCCTGGCTTTGACGCAAGCATTAGCCAACCAGAGATCCCATTTCTAACATACCCCATTTAAGGCCTAGGTAGCAAAAAGACCTTTCACCTACAGTTGTCCTACATTGCTCTGCAATACGGTTCTAGCACTGACCTTTTATCCAGTTATGTGCTGAATAAATGTCGATTGGTTTGCTTGAAACTAGCTTCATTTATTGTGAATGAGGATTCTTAGAAAAGTCCCCTGCACATGACGTACATAATTAGATTAACATACTCTGTATAAACGTCGTGGTCATCTTCATCCTAGGGCAACAGAACTACTTTGCATCATTGCAAGAACTGATTTAGGTTTATTTACATAATCGTACACACAACATATTGATTGTGGTAGGAACCCCAAGGCTAGCTTTATGGTATAAAAAAACATACCTTCACTAAATAAGCAGATGAGACGCTTCCAAGCTGACACCGGGGTCCTGCACGCTGAAGCTTCAACATTCAGTGGTCTGACATCTCTTCCGGGATGTTCAACTCTTGACCAAGTTGGGGTCCTTCATTCTATCCCATCAGGTAATGGGGTTGGTTCTTTCCTAGGGGATTCTTGGCTGCACCCACATACATGGTACACCTAGGTAGGGCCCGAATCGTAGGAGACGCTTGATTAATGTTTATATGCCTGCATTTATTCACTGTTTTAGCACCATGGTAGAATTCTACCTTTATTTACTCTGTTGGTGCTTGTAATGTTTTACATTTGCTTCTATCTAATGATTGTCGCAGCAAATATGTTTTTTACTAGAATAACGCTGTTTCATAAATGCTTATTGAAGTCGTCCCCAACATTTATTCTGTGTATCTCTCTGAGACTAAGTAAGTACAATTGACTGAGCGAAAAGTACTGTACTGTTTCTACGATCCCTGAAGAATCAAGGGTTTTGTTTGATGGTTGCCAGAAACCATTCGCTCCTTGGTAAGGTTAGGGGTTTATAGTGGCACTGTGAGCAAGCTGGTCTATGGGCTGAAATATCCTGTGGGGGTGTCCGGAATCAGTCTAGACACCAATCCCTGATTTTATGTTACCTACAAATGCACAGATCCAATTAATTTTAGGAAATACACAACACTTCTCCATCAAATTCGCCACCTATCCAGAAGACTGGAAACAGCAGAGATCAACCCCCTGCTTAAGAAACCCTCTGCCGACCTCAAGAACTACAGACCCTTCTCTCTGCTCCCCTTTCCAGGCAAAGTCATCGAGAAGGCCATCAACGCTCAACTCACATAATTTAATGAGACAAACCACACCCTATCCCCCTCCCAATCTACCACAGCACCAAGACTGCATTCATCTCTGCAACTGATGACATCCGCATTCTCCTCACCAAGGCGAAACCGCAGCCCTCAACCTCCTAGACCTCTCCGCCGCCTTCAACACCGTCTGACACCACACCCTCTGCAGAAGACTCTACAGCGCTGCATCCTCGGCAAAGACCTAGAGTGTATCCACTCCTTCCTTTCCAGCCGAACCCAGAGAGTCTAGCTCCCATCATTCTTCTCAAACCCTACATTAATCAACTGCTGAGTCCCCTAGGGAACCTCCCTGAGTCTCACCCTCTTCAACATATACATGGCCCTGCTTGCAGCCATCATCTGAACCCTGGACTCAACATTGTCTCCTATGCCGACAACACACAGCTGATCCTCTCCCTCACTGATGAACCTATAGCCGCTAAGAGAAACTTCCACTATGGGACAAAGGCAGTAGCCCCTTAGATAAAGGAGAGCTGCCTCAAACTCATCCCCAAATGAACCAAAGTCCTCATCCTGGGCTCCAATTCCTCCATTTGATACAACTTGTGGTGGGCACACCCACAGACTACACATGCAACCTTGCCATCAGCTTCAATTCCGTGCCCTCTATGAACTGGCAAAACAACGCTGTATCATCCTTCTGCTTCCACACGCTCTGCCTGCTTTGAAAGATCTGCAAATGGATCCCCATGAGTCCAGGAGAATGGTCACCTACGCAGGAAGCTTGACTATAGCAACGCACTCTATGCCAGTACGACCCAAGAAGTCCAAAAGAAAGTGCAGTGCATCCAGAAAGCCTCCACCAGACTTATCCTTGACATCCCTAGCAAAAATGACATCTCTGGTCACCTGAGAGTCCTCCACTGACTTCCGGTCAACAAAAGAATCGACTTCAAGCTCCTCACCCACACCTACAATGGCGTACACAACAGTGGATCCGAAGACCTCAACCAACACCTCGCCATGTACACATCAACCAGACACCTTTGCTCCGCCAATCTGGCTCTGGCCACTCTCCCATGGATCCAAATAACATCAGCTAGAGGAAGATCCCTCTCCTATTGTACTGCGAAGACCTGGAACTCCCTACCTCTGCACCACTGTCACAGACTCAATTCAGAAAAGTCCTCAAATCCTAGGTCTTCGACTGAACTATAGTTGCACTATATAAGAACCTTGATTGATAGATTGATTGATTGCTTGATTAATGTATGGCCATCGGGAGACAGTGACCCTAGAGCAAATAGTCGACTTTGTGGTGGCCTTACTGCTCCAAACCCTCTCGGACACTGTTTGGACCCAATTGGACGATGTGATTATGGAGAAGGAGCACTCCTCTGCCCTTTGTAAAATACAAACATGGTGGGCCATTGGTCCCAATGGATTCTCCAGTGAGTTTTTGAAAGCTTTCCTTCCCTGTTTTGGGTATAACCCTGAAGGGTGATCCCTTTTGCACTCAAGGGTGAGCTGCTGCCCTCTGATTAACAACATGTAGAAATCTTGGTCTTCCCCAAACCAGGCCACCGCCCAAAGGAACACTCCTCCTATTACTTGATTTCCTTTCTGAATGTGGAGGTGAAACTTCTGGCAAAGACACTGTCCTGTTGGCTAGGGACATACATCCCAGAGTTGATTCAGCCAACCAGGCGGGCTTTATGCCTACTTGTGCCACACACATTGACATCAGATGTGTGTACAAGGCCCTAGCCCTGGTGGACTGCCTGGAGAGGCCGGCCGCCGTGCTCTGGTGGATATAGATAGGGTATTTAAGTCCATTAGTTGGGTTTACGTATGTGCACTTCTCTGCAGAGTGAATTATGGCCCCAAATTATTTTCCGATGTCCAGCTATTGTATACCGACTCAACAGCGGCAGTTAGAGTTATAGGGGAACAAGGCAAGGGTGCCCTCAATCTCCAATGCTGTTCGCAACGGCCATGGTTCCCTTGGCTGTGCGGGTCAGGGTGGATGCCCAGGTTAGGGTTTTTGAGTGGAGTGTGAAATTATCTGAAAGGATTGCCGTCCATGCGGATGATGTCCTATTTTTCCTTACTCGTCCGTAGACCTCTAGGCCATGGATTATGCAGATCATGCGTAGATATGGAGACACTTCTGGCCTCTATGTGAATATCGCAAAATCTCAGGTTTTCCTTGGAAACTGCTACTCTGGGACAGCAGGATGGGAGCCACGTTTGACATTGGTGGATGGCAACTTTAAATATTTAGGTGTTTTCGTGTCTCCAGATGTGACTTTGTCTTGGGCTCAGAACTTGGCGTCCACATTAACATGGGTTAATTGAAGTCCGCGACTGCCAGATTGGCGATTTTCAAGATGGTCACCCTGCCCCACTTGCTATATCAGTTTCAGAATTACGCCTATGCAATTTTCCAATTATGGTTTCGACAGCTTAATGCCATTCTTGGAGGGTTCCTCTGGTGGGAGGGCACTCGCATTGTCCTCAGAATCTGTTTTCAGTCCTCATTTTGTGGGGGCATAGCTGTAGCAGACATCTCTTCCTACTACTCAGCGTCCCACCTCTTGATCATCAACAACGCTTGGTATGGCCCTCTGGAGGATCCCGCGTATGCAGTTAAGAAATGGGCTGTGGGTACCACACCTGTGCTGGATTATTTGTATGATGAGGGTGAGGTGAAATCTCTCCCCACAGCGACTCAGGCTGTTTTACAAGTATGGAAACACTCCTTGTGGTAGATGGGAAGGTGGAGGAGATTGACTGAGCAGACCCCACTATGGCAGGGTGGTTTGCTATGCCTGGTGGCCGGGATTCTGGGGTTTCGGGCATGAGGCATTATTGGGATTTCTATCCTGGGTGATGTGACGCAGGGCACAATATTAGAGTTGTTTCAAGAGATTCGTAACAGAATACCAACTGCATCGCAGTCAATTCCATTGGTACTTACAATTACGTTGCTCCATCACACCATACGTTAGACACCTCACAGATCTCCCGGAATTAATCCCACTGGAGGGCAAACTCCTCATGAGAGACTTGGGATCCCATAAAAAAAATATACTAGTCTCCAGTATAAATTCTAACACATTACCTGCCCTCCAAGCATCATGGAAAGTGGATCTTAGCACATTAGATAATGATGATTCTACTGGGGCTTTGGGGGCACCTCCAGAGGCAGCAATTTTGGTGTGCCTCCACTTGATACAACTCAAATATCTGCAAAGGGATTACTTTACAATACAATGTCGGAGACATATGGGCACCGTAGCTTCCCTTATTTGTCTCTGCTGCTAGATGGTGTATGGTACATTCCGACATACAGCATGGAGCTGCACAGCACTGAACTTTTTCTGACATGGTGGTAACGTCCTGTCTGAGTGAGGTCTTTTTATGGACGATCCCCATGGACCCTAAATTGATCATCCTCCACGGTACATACGACATAGGGCAGAATAGCTACAATCGTTTCCTTCTATTCTTAGGACTAACGCTTGCTAAAAGAAATATCACCAACGCATGGAAGGCAGAAGCCCCCCTTCTCTCACGGTGTGGAAGGGGGGTGTCTATCACCGCATGGGGATGGAAGTTGCAGTATATTTGGCGAGGGGATGTCCCCTAAAGCAATCCAAAATGTGGCTGATATGGGCCGATTTTAGGGGTATTGTTTTAGAACCTATTCTTCCTGTCAACTATTGTCTTGATGAGGAAGTTCAGAGTAATGCAACTCACAGATGGGACACTAGCACACATGATTGATAATAACAATGTTGTAGGTAATGCAGTTTGCTTGTTGGTGAAGGGGTGGAATGGGTGAGAATGCCTGTGCAATGTGTTCTTTTCTGTTATTGGGCATGCTGATTTCAATGTCCAATGTGTAATTTGTGGCCAACAAGGCCTTGACCATCTGTTACAACCCCCAAAAATGTGTTCTAAAAAAACCAAGTTAAGTAAGGCTCAATAAAAACAGTAGTTTGCAGAGATACATATATTTTCACATAGGAGTTGTTTAAAGTAATACTCTCCCTCTCTTTAGAGTTTAAGGCCCGAAAAGCTTCCTTGGTCCAGGCAATATCACTATGGACAATAAGGTCTGAAATACTGAACATTTCAGGTCGACCAAGCTTTCTGAAACTACCTTTGCCGTAACTTAACCAAGGTATTCTGGCTACATGATCCAGAACCAAACAATACTTTAAAACCCAATGGTTAAAACTTTTCTCAGGATGTGACCGGGCAGAAGTAGCAGCTGTCGCTGTAAGATGTCCTCCAGAAACCCCGAAACAAGTTCCTCATGGATAAAGAATGAGGAAGTACTCTGAGCAAGACATAACACTCTTCTAAGGTATTTGTTCTCAACTACTGAGAGAACCGAAGAGTCTACATATCCCTAAATATCGCACCGTTGGGGCAGCCAAATAAAGACACTTAGCCCTATACATTTTTAGCAAAACCTTGATGACTTTGTACCTCAACCTGTTTGCAAACTCAACCACAGACGAAATGCTCCAACTGATGGTGAGACATCTTGCAGAAACCAAGAGGGACCAGGTCATGGAAGCATCAACTAGGACACCTCAGTACAGAAAAGCAGAAACATGGCTAATAGTATTGCCAAGAACCCTATGGGTTCATGACTTTGAGGAAAGCGAACCTATCACCATAACATGGGATTTGAAAAGTGTAACCAGAGGTCAAGACTGCCCAAAAAAGTCACAAAAGAATTAAGTAGACAATCTATCCTCAACGCTGTTCAAGAGTTAAGATCAGCATTGTCCAAATAATAATTATAGAGTGTAAAAAGAAACTGAGACAATAGACAGCCTTGCCAACCCCCTTGTCATAAGTTGAAGTGATCAGTGCATTCTCCCTGAGGCCAAAGCTATCAGCAGCAGACATATTAAAGTGAAAGTTAAAAAAAGAGGAACTAGATTTGATTCCACCCCAAGAGGCAAGATCATATCCCATAATATCTCTCTGTTCACATTATTAAAAGTGATGCACAAGTCCACAAATGCCAGGTGAATTTCCCTTTGCTTAGCCAATGTATATTTATGAATGATGAAATATAGATTAATACATTGATCAACGGTCTACAAACTGTGCCAAAAACCATATTGAACATCTGAAAGAATATTACTTTTAAGAGCCCAAATCGTTGTTCTATCCAGAAATACTCTACCAAAGGCCTTGATCATGAAACAGATCAGAGATATAGGGTTGTAGCATTTGGAGTCGGCAAGTCTACCTTTTTAAAAAACACGGCCTATAACCGAATGAAACCAGGACTTAGGGATAGAGTTTTTGGCAACTGCATTGAGTTACCTCGTGATTAGAGGGGACCAAAGATCAAAATGTAATTTAAAAACATATGTGTGGACTCCATCAGGGCAGGTGGCCTTGTTAGCCGGAAGAATCTGAATGGCCTCAAAGACCTTCTCATATGAAAGGTAACAGGAGCAATAGGACTGTTCAATATTGACAGTTTATAAGTGTGTGTTAAGGAGGAAATAAGTCTGATACGACCCACAGGGTCGTATCAGCAGAATCCAACCCCTATGTTAGGGGTGGCTAAGTCAAGACGTTAGTTTTTGGAGAAAACACAATTTTTCTCCAAAAACGAACGTCTGCTAAAATGCTAGGGCATCCTTGCTGATAGCGCAAAGCCGCGCTATTGATGTCCTGACATGTAGTGTATGTCAGGAACGCCCACTTTGCATCTCATTAGAGATGCAAAGGTAGGCGTAGTGCAAAAGGGTGCTAACATGCGAATATGCATTATAGCACCCTCTTGCTGATACGGCAATGGATAAAGCCCTTGCTGATACGCCCCCAAGTCATTTACCCTGGGAGCAAGAAACAACGTCATCCAAGATACAACACATGGAAGGGGCGTTGCCAGAGACCCAGGTAAAGGAGGCTGTAAAGGGATTGTGGTCATTCAGGTGACAACAGGCCATGTCAGAATTTAACAGAAAATGGACCATTGACGATGAAACATAATGTTACCAATAACAGTAGTCGCACCTCTGCCAACAAAGGTTGGAACAACCACGTCAGATTGGGTCTTATTCAACACAGAGGAAATAGAAACTACATTGAGCTGGGTGAATAGAAAGTTCTTAGAGTTCACCGCAGAGGAATGTAAAAAATGTAAGAATTCCAAGGAAGTCATCTCACAAGAGTGCATATTCAATTCACCGGCTAAAATAATTAAGGTGTTGCCTATGATGGATTTAGGTGAACACTACAAAAAATCTTGCCCTTGACCTGGGCTTCTCACTGAGATAAAGCATTATAAAAAATAATTAATAAAATACGAGGAAAATTGGGGAATGTCAACAAAAGAATGGCTTGATTAGGGGAACTGGTACGTAACACTTTGATTGAATACCCTAAAGTCAAGAAGAACACGATGACAAAACCCCCTCTAGCCCTCCGATGAGATGATGGTATACCTGGAACAAAGTAAGAAGTAAAACCATCAAAATAAAAGGTGGTGTCAGAATCCCAGGTTTCCTGTCGACAAATCAACTTAAATTATCTTATAATGGTGTAGAACACCTCATTTACCACTTTGCTTGAGAGACCTGCCAGGTTCCAACTCAAACATAAAAGAGTATCAGGGGTACTCAGAAGCCTAACAGAGACTTTCCTACATGTGGGCAAAATCTCAAAATTAATAGGTGACCATCAATCGTTATCTCCCAGGGAGCTCAAGAGGGCAATTCTGTTAGAGATGGATATGCTATTCTCCCAGTTAGACCTAGGACTTGCATTTAACGGAGCGATAGGGTGAGACTGAACCAAACCCTGGTAGATGAGAACAAGGGAGGGGAGGTTTGTAAAAGTTACCTAGAGTAAGGGGATAGATTCCAATAGGCAGCCCAGACCTAGCTGAAACTTGTGACAACAAAAAACCTGCGGTATAGGGATTATCGAAATTCACTACCACGCAGTCGCCTTCAAAGGTTTCATACTGAGAACCTTTCCAACGAACTCTCACAGCCATTATAAAAGACTTGCACAAATAAATATTAAACCCCAACTGCTGATTAATCCAGTGAAAAACCTTATTCTACAATTGAGTATTGTCTTCCCTTCTATTAGAAGCCAATAAGGGAACATTGGCCTAAATAGTAACATAAGGAGTTGCAGCGTGAGGTAAGCCTAAGCTGTAAGGCACCCTATCGGGGGCCTGGGAAAAAAGGAGGTCATTAATGTGAGCCTCACTAGAACCAACACCAAGTACAGGCGGCGGGCAAGTATGACATGCCGGGATCCTACATTGGTGGTAGTGATTTTGGATCAGTCTGTAACAAAGTGGCCTGCCGCATATTGGAGGGATTTGACCTCACAGCATGCAAGCTCAAAAACTCATGCGGTGACACAAAACCAGAATCGGAACAACACTCTGCTAAAGGATAATATCTATGGGCTGGGCCTTCTCTAAAGAAATAGCTGGGTTAGCAATCTCAGTTGATGGAGTTGAAACATGTGAGTCCCTTAGAATCATTTAGTTAGCCAAGGGGGTGTTAAAAAAACAATGCCCCAAGCTTAGTAACAGCATCCTCGATGCTGGAATAAGACACCAAGGTTTCAAGTTTCAGCAAAACTTTTTCTAAGAAACTTTCCATGAGTCTTTCTACAAGGACATAACAGTAATCCTTGGCATGTGCACCAACTAGGAGAGCACAAGGGCGGAGTTGGTTAGACAAAGAGTCCCTTGCAGGACTTTTTTACTTGGTTGTGGCAGTAGGGGTTTCCGTGGGACAACTTGTGGGAGTACACCCATAAGACACACCAGAGGGTCCCAGCAGTAGGCAAATCCAGTGAACAGTCAGCCTCCGGTAGGCCAAATTAATTACTCTGCTGACTAGCATGTAAAGTTTATTATATTGATTTGAGATATTTGTAAAGCGTATCTGTGACCAAAACTGGTATCCTGGTGCTACAGCGACATTTGTAAGTGAGGAGAGAACAAATCAATTCTTCCCCACATAATCAGCCCATCATGGTAGGGATTAAGTTGTCACTAAGAGAGCAAGAGGGCAGGGCAAAATCTACTAAAGCTTAATTGCTGTCACTGTGGCTGACAAGACTGGACATGCCCAAGAATTGCGTAGAAGTCAGACCTCTGTCTCTAATCTCTCCAGGAGACACCCATGACATTTGGTTGCATATTAACGAGGGCAGTATCGCTGCTTTAGCGGCACTTTTTGCCCTATTTACAAGGTGTCGCTAACATGCATTAGCGCATGTTAGCAGCCGATTTTGTAATGCATCTCATGCCAGCGATATACATCGCTAATGAGATAAAAAGTAGGCGTTCCCTCAAAAATACAACATGAAAGAGGGCGCTAACACAACAGCGCTGTATTAACAAGGCGGCCCCAGTCTTGCGAAGCGATATTAAAAGTCCCGCTAACCGCAGTTATCGCTGGATCCTAACGTCTGGTAAAACCTGATTTAAACATGTTTAGTATGGGAGGTGGATTGACAGGTTAAGTCCACACTCCCATATTAACAGCTTTTCATTAGCGCTGTGAAATCATCATTTGATTTCACACGCTAATGATGATTATCGCCGTCTATCGCTGGTTTGTACATTGACTGTGAGCTAAGCGTTGCTAATACGCCGCTAACACGGCAATTTAATCCAGCGATAGTCAGCGAGAATCAAATTTGCAGTAAGAGCGATTTGCGATATTCAACGCATGCCGTTGATAATATGCCCTTTGGTGAGAAGTAATCAGCGTGAAAGTGTGAGTTAGAGGTGTGGCTTAGAATCAACATTTTGAAAAGTTACAAGATGCTGCACAGGAGTGATGGGACAGGGGTACTGTAATGATGTGTCACCTTTGGATTGGGCAATGGTGCCCACTTTCTGGAACTTTCCACCCTTACTTAAAGCCTGATGCACAAAGTAGAGACTTTGACAAGCATTGGATTCTGTAGGACCCCAAGGAAGGGTGGATCTGTTATCGAACGACCCATGTTTGGGTGTGGTGGGATGCTCTGGACTTGAACATATTTGGACTCTGTGGGTCTGTCTCCTTAGGGCCAGTGGCACTGTGCTCCCACTCCCTCAGAACAGCAGAGGAGGTAAACCTTCTTGGGAACCCTTGAGCAGAGGGTTTCTCTGGAACGTCTGTGGATTGGTTCTATAGAGAGGCAAACCCAAACGTTGTACCCCCTGCCTTCTGCTGGATTAACGGGTGCCCTGCAAGTGGCATGATGGATATGGGGCCTAGATATTAAAAGCAGGGAGGGTAATCTGCTTGGGTGCCCCATGATACTTCAGAGGAAGGAAGATTCCTAGGCAAAGAATGAGTGCTTAGGGCCCAGACAGTGAATACAAGGTCCTCATGTGAGAAGCTAAAGGCCAGAAGGGAAGACCCTGAGCTATCCCTTATTGAGGGAGGAGCAATGGAGTACAAATGTTCCTTTCACCAGTAGTGAAAAATTGCAAGACTTTTCCAATTTGCCTGGTGAGGCCAGCAAAACCACCACTGATCTACCTGCTTTGATTTGCTTAAACCACCCAGCTAGTCCCCAGAGGTAGTGGACTAATGAATCCTTTTTTGGACTTTGCAGATTTTGAGGATTTGGGTGTACTATATGATATGGCTGTGGGGCCTTATTAGTGAGCACACTAAAAAATACCGTCCATCTCTATTTCATTTTTTGGGACCATATCTTCCAATTTATTAGCTGCAAACTTCAAGTTAACTTGCACCCGGACCCTTCCTGGGCCTTATTTGACATGAACTTTCCATCTGGGCAAATCACAGTACAGCAACTGAAATGTATCTTTAATGCTACGATTATCGCCAGATCTCTAATCCTACAAAAGTGGAAATCCACTGAGGTGCCTGCCAACTTATAACCAAGATAAAACGGGTGAAACAGCTCGAAGAGTTGTACGCGGCAAGAATCAGAGTCAGCAAAATACATTGGTAAATATGGTGTGCTTAACCTGATTGAGATTTGTTTTTTATGGGTCTTTGGGGAGCTATCTCTTCCTCTTGTTGTGGGTTTCTTCTGCTGTTTCTTTTATCAATATAGCTTTGACATTTGCTACGTAAACCTTTATGTTCATGTATATATAAATTATGATGGATGTTTACAATGAACTTTTTCTACTTGGTCAATAAAAAAAGATTTAAAAAAACAAAAAATCTGGAGTTAGGCAACGGAGCGAAAATCGATGCATTGCCTTACTGTGCCATGGGAAGGTATTCCATGTGCATTGCGTGATTGTTCCGAGGCAACTCCCATGGTTTTTGACACATTCCCAGGTTACGACTTGCGTTGTAAAAGACGCGTTGTAAAAGCACGCATTGTGACGGTACGCGTCGTATCGTCATACATCCCACTTGTGGCCCAAACATATATACATATGGCAGCAAACAATTGGTAACATTTTTTCCAGCCTTAGGTTAAGTGATATAGGGTCATCCAGTAGGCCTATCTTGGGCAAGTAATTCATGGTGCTTCCTTTCAGCTCCAGGGAATACTCCCAGATGTCATTAAAGAGCCTTGAACATACGGTAAGCCAACATGGAATATTACTGTTCACAAGCGGCATATTTGTGTCATCAGGTTATCCTGCCTTGGATTTTTCTTTTCCTTGTAAAAGCTTCCCTACTAGATATAGTGTAATTTTAAATGCTGATTGCTGCAGACCTTTTAGACACCTACTGGAAAGATGAACTTTATAATCATTGGTTCGCTCCAAATACGTGTGATATTTTCAAATCTGAGGGCCTGATTCAAAACGGTAAACATACATTTTTATGTGACTGGGCTACTTCTTTGTATTCACAAACTACATGAGGAGTTTTATGACTGCGCACGCCCTACACGTATGTGTGTGGAGTTTTCCACCCATACTTCATGGCCTCCAGATTGAGGGAACTCTGTTCACATACGTATTGTGGAAGTCGAGTTGTAAAACTCCTGACATAGTTTATGAATACTGAAAAGTAGAAAACGCTCACAAAAGTGTAAGTTTACCTTTGTGAATCAGGTCCTCAGAGTATGCCTCCCTATTTGTAAGAAGTGAGCCACCCTTGACCGATAAAAACTATAGCCATATTGCACTATTAGATCTAATAAGTCAATTATTTGCTGCATCTGCCCTAGAACACTTATAGATTTGGATGACGAATCCGGGAATACTTCCATTAAAATGTGTAGGTTTTAGCCAAAACCCTTCTGTCATAGACAACATCACAGCAGTCCAGCTTATTTATGAGGAATACGTTGTAAGGAAAGGGACGCCGGTTTATGCTGTTCTTATCATCTTTACTATGGACAGAAAATAAGGTAGATAGGAATATCCTATGGCATAAAGTGTCCACCCAGCACATTCCTAAAACACTGTTAAAATTAATAATGGCCCTCATAGATTAGGAGCCCATCGGGTTGGATAGGAGATCAACTAAGAAAAAACAGATTGCATCTTGGTGTTTTTTCGTTATATATTCATGATGGTCCTGAGACAATAAGCACTGTGCATAGATTTCCTCCTATTAGTGGGAATTAAGGCCTAAGTATACTAGTCTATGCCGAGGACGTGGAGATGATGGACTTGACCCTGATTGGTCTCTAAAGTGGTTATCAAGCAAGTCCTAAGCAAGAGACAACTGTTTAAATATCAATGCTGAGAATTCCAAGTTAAGGACATTTTTGAATAATTCAACTTTTTTTAAATTTAGCTAGTGTTATGGTATAGATATGTTGTGAAGGATCCCTCCCTACGTAAAAGTATCTATGAGTCCCAGTTATATACAATAGGAGTTTGAATCTACACATAAATGTTGTTGTTGTTATAGGGATCTGTTAGATCTGGGGGTCTCTAGTTGGCAGAGGTAGGTACCAATGTCCAAATAGGGACCCTTGCTTCTAGTCAGGTAAGGGGGATACACTCTTTAGATAACCCCTGCTCACCCCCTTGGTAGCTTGACACGAGCAGACAGGCTTATCAAAGGCAATGTGTAAAGTAGTTGTACAAACACTCACAGTAACACAGTGAAAACACCACAAATGGACTCCACACCAGTTTAGGAATATAGAGAATCTTTATCTAAACTACACAAGACCATAACGACAAAAATCCAACATACACTGTTCCAAAATAAGGGGCCGATTAGGATGGAGGATTTTCCGCCTCCTCCGGGCCGGCGGAAGCCACCTCCGGCCCGGAGGAGGCGGAAAATCCTCTGCGGAGTCACCAAAGACCCACCGCCGCATTATGATGGCTGGTGGGTCTTGGTTTCTGTCCGCTGCTTTTCCGCCGCGGTCGGATTACAACCGCGGCGGAAAAGCTCTCATTTGGCTGGCAGTGTCTTATCAGACACCGCCAGCCAAATTATGAAACATTAGTAAACATGCTTTTCCGCTGCGGTTTTTCCACCGTGGAAAAGCATGTGTACTTTGCATTTTGGGGGCCCCCAGAGTGTGGACGGGTGGGGGGTGCACATGGGGGGTACCTATGGTACCCCCCAGCATTTACATGCACAAAGCGGCAGGCACCGCGCGGTGCCTGCCGCTTTGTGCATGTAAATGTAAAACATGCACTTTTAACATTGCAGCGGGTGCTGCTTGAAGCAGCACCCGCCGCAATGTGAAATATCCAGGATGTGACCGCCAGGGTGGCGGTCACATCCTAATTTGCACGGAGGGACCGCCGCAGCCCATGCGGACGGTCCCTCCACCTCTGGGATGGCAGACGGCGCAAATCCGTCCGCCATCCTAATCGGCCCCTAAGTCTTTAAAAAGAGTTCAAAGGGTTGCACCAAAATAATCCATAGTTGCGTCACTTTTAGCCCAAAGTACCTGTAGATGCGACAAAAGTTCCTAGCGGCAGCTGCAGCATCGAAAAACAAGCGATGCATCATTCCTGGGACCCTGGGGAGGTGATGCGACAGCCCCGTTGCACGCAGCGGGCGTGTTGCGACAAACCCGGTCTGTATGGGGAGGGATGCAATGCCTTGTATGGATTCCAGGGCGCAGGTTTCTATGGTAGAAGTGTCTTGCACAGGCACGATGCGATGATCTTCGGTACGGCGACGATCTTCGGTGCGGCGGCGATGCGTGGCGCAGCGTTGATGTTCTTCTGTCGCGACCCCTCGATGCGTTGACTCTGCGGCGATGTTTGCAGCGACGGGATGCAGTCCGTAAGCAAGTGGTGAGACGGTTTCTCACAGCAACGACAGGTTCTGCGATGATATTTGCAGCGACAGGAATCTTCCCGCACCCGGGCAATGCACTCCGCAAGCGAACAATTTTTCAGTTCTTGCAGCAGCAATAGGCGACGCGCCGATCTTTGCGGCAACGGGAATATTCTCCCACTGTCGTCAATGCGATCCGTAAGCTAGCGATGCGTGCAAATTGTGGATTTTCTTCTTTTCTTCTTGTCCAGCTCCCCAAACAGCAGGCAACAACCTCCAGAGGTCCCACAAATGGATCAAGCACTCTAGGAACGGCAGAACTCACTCAGCAGAGTTCAGGGGAAAAGCTGGGGGTGAAGTCCTTTTGTTCCTGGGACTTCTTAACAGGAGGCCAGCTCTTCTCAGGCCCTTGAAGATCTCTTCAAGCAAGGGGACACAGCAACAGCAAAGTCCTTCCCCTCTCCTTGGCAGAATGGCAACTGCAGGTCAGCCCACAAACATACAGCAGGATTGTCCTTCCTCCTCAGTCTTCCAGCTTTCTCCTTGGCAGAGGGTCCTTCTTATTTCCAGGATTATCTAATTTTCTGAGGACTAGGTAGCCCTTTTTATACCAATTTTATCTTTGTTCTCTGAGGGCAGAGATGACTTGGCCTAGTCCAAACCTGTTCTGGTCAGTCCTGGAGCACTTTGTTTATTTGACTCTCTCTTTCCTTCGAGAGAGAGGAGCAGGGTCATCATCCGCCCAGCAGGAGGTGGAGACAGCATTGTGGAAGGCAGACACAGCCCTATTCAGGCCCAGGTGCTATCCCCTCCCACCACTCAAGATGCAGAGGAAGCTATTCAGCCTAAGGCTGACTCATTTGTCCTCTGGGAGCCACCCCAGCCCCTATCACTCACAAACCAGACAGTCAATTCACAAACATGCAAGGCACACAGAAAGGTCAGACAAGAAAACAGCCACTTTCTAAAAGTGCTGTTTTCAAACACAGGATTTAAAAACCATCCTTACTAAAAGATGTGTTATTAAATGCTGAGTTCAGGGATACCACAGTTTAAATTTCCATCTTGCTTCTATGGGACGATATGCAGGTAAACATTATACACAGCATTCCCCATTATGGCCTATGGGCAAGCTAGCCTTCCAATAGTGAAAAACGAAATTGGCAGTATTTCACTATCAGAGCATGTCACCTACATTAGTACATGCTCTACCTTTCACATACACTGCACCCTGCCCAGGGGGGTACCTTGGTCCTTCCATAGGGGTGTCCAATGTGCACAGAAAGGGAAGGGTTAGGCCTGGTCAGTGGGGACACTGGTCAGGTCAGCATGGCAGTTAGGAACTGCGGTGGTAGGTCTGAGACACCATTTTAGGGCTACTCATGTGGGTGGCACAATCAGTGCTGCAGGCCCACTAGTAGCATTTAAATCAGCAGCCCTGGCACACTCAGTGCACTTTACTAGGGACCTACTGGTAAAACAAATATGCCAATCATGGATAACCAATTACAATAACAGTTTACCCCGGGAGCACTTGCACTTTGACACTAAGCAGCAGTGGCAAAGTGCCCATAGCATCTAAACAAGCAAAAACAAAATCCAGCAAAGCGTAAAAAATGCAGGAGGTAGAGAAAAAAAGTCAGGGGAAACCACGCCAAAGATGCCAGGTCTAACAGGATCTTACATTCTTCTGGTCTAAGTGCTGTCTATAAATCATTGAGAAAAAAAATGTGGCTCTTGTTTTAAAAGCTTATAATGTTAAGACTCCCAGGACTGTACTCTGTGGTGTTGAGTGAACACCTTATTTAAAGTTCAGCTTTTTGAACAGAATGAGAGCAAACATTTTTTAATACATATTAACTCTAAGGTAACATCTTTCTATGAACAATCCATCTGAAACTGGGGCTAATAGCATGCAAGCTTAAAGCATGCAGTGTAAACCTGAGATGTGGCAATACATTTTGCAAGGCAGCACCTAACATGTTAGGTGCGGCTGTTAAGAATGAACTATGGACGGATGCCCCCTGGACAAAACTATGCCTTCATACTCCATAAAGCTATAAAAGGATTGATAGTAAATTTGAGTTTATCATTGGGTATTTTTTAAATGTAAATGTTATCCTTTCTTACTGACTATGAATAGCGTATGTGCATTCTTAATATCAAGATAAATGGATTACTGCTTGAGTATAATTTAGTAAAAGGTATAAAAATAAGAATCTCTAAACTCTTTCTTTCTGCAGGTTATCTACTCAAGACTTGGGTGCCCAGCACTTCACATTTCGAGACAGCGTTATTCTTTTTATATCTATGTTTGTCATTAGTTGGGATTTAAATGGTAAACATGCACTTTTTTCGAGTTTCAACCCCCAAAAAGTTCCCAAGATATGTACTTTGTTAAAAAAATGTAAATCTATCAATATGATGTTGTATGATCAAGATTAGTTTATGTAAGAATGTTATGCTTTGTTTGTTGACTGCAGTAATGTTGTCCAATAAGCTTTCTGCATGTGCCTTCAATCTGAGTTCCAAGTTGGGAGGGGCCCAGCTGTTGCACTTTTTCTGCAGTGCTTAATTTGTAAAACAAGAAATGCCTATGCACCACCCTTCTGCTCAGAAGCTGCTGCCTTGGCTGCAGACCGTCGTGGTTCTGAAGTCAAGGATACATAGTCTTGATTTATTCTCATGCATCTTTAATCCACGACTAGACACTCGCTGCACCTCCATCTCATTTCTGCTTTTTCATTCCCGTTTTCTCCCTTTGTCACTCTTTTTCACTCTCTCTCTTCCTCCTCCTTTCCCACTTTTGTGTTTTTTCTCTTTTTTATTCGGGTCAAAGTATGATGAGGAAAAATCAGTGCCGTGAACCCCACCTGCAATCACCAGCTCACATTAAGCACTGTCTTTCTGAATATATTCATCCCTGTAGGTCACTAATTGACTAGAAGATGGTCGGTTCACCTAAGCAGAGAAAGGATAGGATCAGAAGCAGGAGAATTGAAATCTGTCCCCTGAACGAGCACAGAATATGTTGTATGACTGAGAAAAGACCTGCTGCAGCAATCAATGGGAGGAAGTGGGTCGGTTGATGTGTTTTGAGATCCTGCTCTGGACCAACCCAAAGCCTGAGGTATGACTATTTTCTGTGCTATAGCGAGAAACTCTGAGCTGCAAAGTTCTTACGAGATCTCACTTAAGATCTCTTGCCAGGCTCAAGATTGCTGAGAAGTGAGAGGTAAGCTCTCCTTTGACCCTTAGTATGAATGAATAAATAAGGTAGTTTATTAGTCAATTAAAACCATAAACATTACAAAAACCCACATAATGTAAAAGAAGACTGTAACAGCAGAACCCCAGGCGAATCAGAGTAAGGCAGCCATCGGGTCAAAGCATTGTGCAGAAACACAAATTGCCTAAGCCACCTTTTTCCCACTGATCTTTCCCTAATGCCTTGTATGTTGCTTTCAGAGTGTGGTTTGCTGGTGTTGGACTCATCAGACTGAGCGATCACTGCTCCTGCAACAACCTGCAACAGAGTTGCTTAGTCTCCGGCACACCATACCCTACCCGACTCCAACATATGCACATACAAGAAGGGTGAATAAGGGTAAACGCTTTGACCACTCCCATCCTCTTTGGAATCAGATGCTGCAATTGGCCACTCCTTCCTGAAACAAGCTGCAGACAACACGCAAGTCATTAGCATCACGAGTTGTACATAGTGCAGACAGCCCCTCATCCAGTGTATTAATATACTGCGAGCGATCACAGCATAATTAAAAACCATGTATACCTCACAGGAAGACAGTCTTACTTTGTTTAAAAGAGATATACAAGATTTGGACATCTAAATTACCACAAGATATACGTGCTAGATGAAACTACTGTCCACCCCACTCTCACGAGGGTAAAAGGTTAAGATCACAAATTTGAATTTGGTGGATTTGTAATAGAAAATAAAAATATAATTACAATGACTTTTCATCTGAATTGATGTCCTTATTTCAAATGAATTTATATTTTTGGTTGATCAAATCAATTTCAGTGTAATGCTTATGTTGCTCAGGTTCTCGTTCATGTCCTCTTTTTTTGTAGAAAATCTTCCACCAAGCAGTGCTCCTGCGAAATGGTAAAGATAAACTACGCTTTTGCAACTCACAGGAATATCCATTAGTACGCCTGCAAAGCAAGGCCAGTAATAGATTTCCAGGGAATAAACTTTTCTCCATGGAGAACCCCCTTCATTTACCCCCAGACAAAGACTGAGGGGCATATTATCAAGGACGGCATTCAAATTATTGCCGGTTTAGCAGCAGAAAACTGCCGCTAAAGCGGCGATAATCGGCTTGATAATATGCCCTGGAGAGTTCCAATAGAAGCCCAGGTTTGATGTCCTTCACACCAGAACCTGGGCTTCTATTGGAATTCACAAGGGCATATTATCAAGCCCATTATCGCCGTTTTAGTGGCAGTTTTCTGCCGCTAAACTTGCGATAATTTTTAACGCTGTTCTTGATAATATTCCCCTGGATTCGTTCCACAACCCTTTCCACTCCATAAAGGGATGTATTCAAGTCCTTTGCAAGAGCAAATCTACCACCATTTTCTGATGGGGAAAGGATCAGAGGGGAGTTTTGGTCACCCACAAACTCTCAAGGCCAACTACACCTTAATCAATCTACCCCAAAACATTGTGTGGCATTTCCTATTGTGTTTACGGTGTTGCAGTGAACAACAATGCAGAAGAAAATGCCTTTACACAGGCTAGGTATCTGTTCGTGCATCTCTGACAGGCATAAATGCAGCCATTTTAGCGTGCAAATACACGTTAGGTTAAAGTAAAAATATGGAATAACAGATTTTGAAGTTTGAGTTCAAGCTGAAACTCTCTATCATGCTTAACTATTAGAGAACACACTGATCTATCAAAGAAGTAAAACAGTGCAATTGTAATATGCATATACCAGAGATAACCATCATATCTTAATCAGCATGTGAAACAGAGAGCACTCAACCACAACTTTAATAAATCAATGCATGCGAATGTTACATTGTCAAGATGTTAATTAAAACCCTGGCAGCTGTGAAACTATATAATGCACCTGGCACACAGATGCAAAATGGAAAACATTATTTAGGATGACATATGAAAGCCAAAAAATGGGGATTAAAAAAGCTAACATAAAATACAGCCTTCTGTACACTTTGTAAAGCTTATGATTGCAGCTGTGAAATTGTATAATAATAGCAGACCCAAGGACCATACAATAAAAAACACTATTTAGAATGGCAGATGAAAGCGAAAAATGGGCATAAAAAGACAAGGTGAACATAAGTTACAGCCGTGCATACACTTTGCGATTGCCACTGATTTCCTGAGGGAAATTGTTGTAAAGGTCTGCACTCTCGTCTGACCTGCCAGTAAGTTTGCGGCCGAGCTGTTGAACATGAGGAACATTTTTGAACCTCCCCCCCCCCCCCCCCAAAAAAAAAACTGTTTGGACTATATGACAATGACAGCTACTGTCTGTCACACGTGGAAAGATAATAATGTTCAGAAAGTAACTCAAGATACACATAGGACCGAATTTATAGCACACTTGACATGCCAACTACCAGCATATTTGTTTTTAGAACAAATGCAACTTTTTAAGCCTTATTGTTCAAATTATTCATTTTCAAACTGCGAGAAGCACAATAAAATAACGTAGAACAAACAGTTCCACAGGTTTTATGGTTTAAAACATGTGCAAAGTCATATTTATGGCTAAGCCCCACAGCGCATGGCTTTCCCATTCATTCCTATGGGCCTCAAGGCCCATAGGAATGAATGGGGAGTCATTCCTTATTTGCGATTCGCAATTAGCGAATCGCAAATAAGGAAGCGATTTCAAGGGTGCCAGGGTGTCCAAAGGACACCCTGTAGCACCCCTGAAATGCAAATCTACACTGGTGTTGCGCACACACATGTCCAAAGGACATGTGTATGTGTAACATACAACTTAGAAAAATGCACTAAAGTGCATTTTTCTAAGTTTTCGCTATTTACCACGAAAATACATTTCGCGGTAAATAGCGGCCCCAGATTGCGAATTCGCAATTTAAAAAAGGTTCATGAATAGCATTTAAGGAATCTCTAATTGAGATTCCTTAAAAGCGATTCTTCGCAATTTAGCGATTTCTATAATTGCGATTTTTGCATTTGTTATGATGAATCCCAAATGCAAAAATAGCGCTCGCATATGGCCGATTTTGGCTTCATGAATCTACCTGTAAGTCACATTGCTGCGCTGCTTGATATGGAAAAGGCAGGAATGTGCCATGGTACATTCCTGTCTTTGTCTATAGTGCCATGTGGGCTACCTAGCGCCGACACAGGCACCCTTGCAAAATACAAGGGTGCCAGTGTTGTAAGGAGGATTGTTTTTGAGCAGAAAGGGGAACTTTCCTGCACAAAAGCAACACTTTGAGGCATTTTCCTCTTTGCAGAATGCAGCATACATAGAAGGAAGAAGTAACCATGAGAAATAAAGATATTTCTCCTCAATTTGCCTCAGGTGGGAAGGTGCAACATTGTGGCGCATTCCTAGGTTTACCACGTTTGGTAAATCAGGGAATGCCTCAAAATCCATGGATGTTGCTTGGGAACACCCATGAAACGCCTATGAAACCACTCAGGGCCACATAAGGTGGCCTTGCGTGGCTTCTTAAATTGTATTTTGGGCCTGAATCGCACATGCACAAGGTTGCGTGGTGCAAGCGCAACACAACCCCACTCATAAATATGCCCCTAACTCAGCCGCGGGCCGTGGAGGGAGTTACGGTGGGGCAGGGAGGCGGGGTGGGGGAGGGGCAGGGTGGAGGGACCTAAAAATTGGCATATGGTTAATTGCAGGTATCTACACTATTTAATTAATAAAACGAAATTCGTAGCGCACACAGCATCGCATTTTGCGATGCAGTGCGTGCTCCGAAATTCGTTTTAATAATTAAATTGTGTACTTACCTGCAATTATCCATATGCCGTTTTTTAGGTCCCCCCCACCCTGCCCCTCCCCCTTCCCGCCTCCCTGGCCCACCGTAACTCCCTCCAAGGCCCGCGGCTGCCCGCGGCTGCCATTTCACTATTGCAACAAACCAATCCCTGCTGGAGAGGAGGGGTAACAGGTCCAAGAGAGGGTACGCAGCAGTGCACTGATCATCCTGAGCGTGCTTCATTGCCTGGGTCTGGGGTTTCCTCTAAACCTTTGTCACTGTGGCTACTACAGTGTTTGATATTTGCACAGATGATCTGTTTACTTATGTGTTTATTTCTATTCCTATAGGAACATTTTAAGGATTTTGGGATACTTGGACCAAATGTATTTAGGGGGCCCTGTCTGAAACAGCTTCGAATTAATGATCCAATTTGAGCTCTTTCATGCCCTCTTTGGCCAGGTCACTGACAGCGAACAGACACACTCCTCCCAAATGTAAATGTGTTCATATCTAACATTCAGAGAAAGTGAGATGTGTTTTTAATATTGTAACACAGCAGCAGCTCGCTAAGATTACTGCAAAAACTCTCTGTGACACCCTTCCATTTCTCATATGTGAGGTCCTGTTTTTATCTGAAAGAAACTTTTTTTAAGGATGTTGCTGAAACAATACCAACATTTCTCTGCAAAATATCCATAATGGACTCACACACATAACCCACATTAAAAATAAATAAAAGGAAAACGGTATTTAAAACAACCTGTTTAAGAATGATTCAAGGTTATCAGGGCAAGTATCTCTGCAGAACAGGGCTGGCTGTATCAGGGGGCCTCCTGAAAGAGTGGGGCCCTTGGCCAGAACCCACTTTGTCCATGCCTGAAAATGTCTCTGGATTCCTATGAAAATTAAATGAGTGTTTGGATACTTTGACCCTCCTCATGACAAGACCATTATCTACCCCTTGAGAGGTACAAGGTCTCCTAATTGACAATGGCCCTGTGATTTTGTTTTCTTCCAAGATGATGTCTGATGAAGGAAGCCACAATTCCCCCTGAAAACTGTGGGGGAAGAATGAGGAATTACTTGCGAATTGGGCCTGAGCTTACTGATTACCCTGGCAACTCCTTATACCGCGTGGGATATCCAAGCTTCTCTAAGTCTGTGGTGTTTTTAATTCAGTGTGTGCAGAATCAATCAATCAATCAATCACAGACATTTATAGAGCGCACTACTTACCCGGAGGGTCTCAAGGCGCTTGGGGGGGGGCGTGCTGCTACTGCTCGAAAAGCCAGGTCTTGAGCTTCTTCCTGAAGGAGAGGTGGTCTTGGGTCATGCGCAGGTCGGGAGGGAGGGAGTTCCAGGTCTTGGCGGCCAGGTAGGAGAAGGACCTTCCTCCTGTTGTCGTTCTTCGGATGCGGGGGACGGCGTCGAGGGCGTGACTGGCTGATCGGAGGTGGCGTTTGGGAGCGTAGAAGTTGATGCGGTTGTTGAGGTAGCTCGGGCCTTGATCGTGTAGGGCTTTGTGTGCGTGGGTGAGGAGACGGAAGGTGATTCTTTTGTTGACGGGGAGCCAATGCAGGTCTCTCAGGTGTCCGGAGATGTGGCTGTGTCGTGGGATGTCGAGGATGAGTCTGGCAGAGTCGTTCTGGATCCGCTGGAGTCTCTTCTGGAGCTTCGCGGTGGTTCCGGCGTAGAGGGCGTTGCCGTAGTCCAGTCGGCTGGTGACGAGGGCCTGGGTGACCGTCTTCCTGGTCTCGATGGGGATCCACCGGAAGATCTTCTGTAGCATGCGCAGGATGTTGAAGCATGACGAGGAGACGGCGTTGACTTGTCTGGTCATGGTGAGGGAGGAGTCCAAGATGAAGCCCAGGTTGCGTGCGTGGTCTGTCGGTTTGGGTGAGGTGCCCAGGGCGGGGGGCCACCAGGAGTCGTCCCAGGCGGAGGGCGAGGAACCCAGGATGAGGACTTCCGTCTTGTCGGAGTTCAGTTTCAGGCGGCTGGTCGTCATCCACTCGGCTACGTCCTTCATCCCTTCGTGAAGGTTGGCTCTGGCGGCGGCGGGGTCGTTGGTCAGGGAGAGGATCAGCTGGGTGTCGTCAGCGTAGGAGATGATGTTGAGGTTGTGTTGGCGTGCGATGGCCACGAGGGGGCTCATGTAGACGTTGAAGAGGGTGGGGCTCAGCGAGGATCCTTGAGGGACGCCGCAGATGACTTCGGTGGCCTCTGACTTGTACGGTGGTAGGCGGACTCTCTGAGTTCTTCCGTCGAGGAAGGAGATGATCCATTCCAGAGCCTTCTCCTGGATTCCGACGTTGCTGAGGCGCTGCACTAGGGTGCGGTGGCAGACAGTGTCGAATGCAGCGGAGAGGTCTAGGAGGATGAGGGCCGCTGTTTCTCCGTTGTCCATCAGGGCTCGGATGTCATCGGTGGCAGCGATGAGGGCGGTCTCGGTGCTGTGGTTGGCTCGGAAGCCAGATTGTGAGGGGTCGAGGGATCCATTCGTCTCGAGGAAGGCGGCCAGCTGTTTGTTGACGGTCTTCTCGATGACTTTGGCTGGGAACGGGAGGAGCGAGATGGGGCGGTAATTCTTGAGTTCGGTGGGGTCCGCTGTAGGTTTCTTTAGCAGGGCGCTGAGTTCGGCGTGCTTCCAGCACTCTGGGAAGGTGGCGGTGTCGAAGGAGGTGTTGATGATGTCCCGCAGGTGGGGTGCGATGACAGCGTCGGCCTTGTTGAAGACGTGGTGAGGGCAGGGGTCGGTTGGAGATCCGGAGTGGATGGAGTTCATCATGCGGACGGTGTCTTCGGTGTTGATCGGAGTCCAGGCGTGGATGGTGGTGGTGGGCGGTGGTTCGGTCGTGGCGTGCGTCGGTTGAGCGCCGAAGCTGTTGTGAATGTCCGCGATCTTGTTGTGGAAGTAGGAGGCGAGGGAGTTGCAGAGGTCTTGCGATGGGGTGATGTCGTTGTTTCCGGCGTTGGGGTTGGAGAGCTCTTTCACGATGTTGAATAGTTCCTTGCAGTTGTGTGCGTTGTTGTCCAGCCGGTCCTTGAAAGCAGTTTTCTTGGTGGCGCGGATCAGTTGGTGGTGTTTCCGGGTGGCAAGCTTGAGGGTGGTCATGTTGTCCGGTGTTGGTTCCCTTCTCCAGGCTTTCTCGAGGGCTCGGCAATTCTTCTTGGAGCTCTTGAGTTCGTCGGTGAACCATGGCGCCTTCTTCTTGCTGGGTCTGCTGGGCGGGGTCCTCAGTGGGGCGAGTTCGTCCGCGCAGCTGCTGATCCACTTCGTGAGGTTGTCGGCGGCCTGGCTGGGGTTCGCTGAGCTGGCGGGAGGGTGCTGGCTCAGGAGGAATTAACCTTCCTTATTCCAAGGCTCTCATAATGAGGCCCTTAACCCCTTCGCTGTGGGGGTAATTCCCCCACGGTGTGGTGGTGCGGGGGGGGGTCCGCGGAGCCACGCTGCTCGTGACAAGCCCAGCTCATCATGAGTCACAGTGGAGCTGTGCTCATGACGAGCTGGGCTCATCACAACCCCGCCCACGGGAATCAATCCCGTGTGGGCGGGCCGTGGCCGTTATGACGAGCCCAGCTCGTCATGAGCCCAGCTCCACTGTAACTCATGTTAGCTAGGCTCGTCATGAGCATGGAAGGGGTTGAAGGTGGCTTTTGACTTTATTTTACTTCATGAGGGTGAACAGTTGAAATAGGTAATGGTTTAAGGATGAATTTACCGACATCAAAATAAACCTATATTGATTTGCAATGACTCTTTTAACTGAATGGGTGCAGTCATTTCATATTTAATTATATTTTTTGCCATTCAAAGGCAGATTCTTACGTCTTGAGGTTCTGGACCCGTACTGGATTTTTAAAATGTTTTGTTTGATTATTATTTTAAGTGCGAGGGGGGTACTGCTAAGAAACAATTAGGGTGAACACTTCCTACTGAACCTCTTTAAATTATTGAAATAATTGGTTTTGGAACAATGTCTTAAAATTGAGTAATTTGTATTTCAAATTCTTTGAGAACCAAAAACTTTAATGCATTTTGATGTTGAAGACTTTCTACCATACATTGAAATTAGACAAAACATTGAACCATTGTAAAAGAGTTGAAAAAAAGGACATAAAAATATATGCAAACACATAAGATAATGGCGAACATAGGTTAATCATTATCTGGCAGATGCATCAAAGTTATGTTTTGCGAGTCCTTAATAGCTAATTTTAAGGAATCGCTATTAAAGACTCGCAAAACGGGATGCATGTAGGAATCGCAATGTTATTAGCGATTCCTAAACATTCCTTATTAGCGATTAGGTAATAGCTAATCGCTAATAAGGAATGGCTTTCCCATTCCTATGGGCCTAAAGGCCCATAGGAATGAATGGGAAAGCCATTCCTTATTAGCGATTACCTATTACCGAATCGCTAATGTTCCGCTATTTCAAGGGTGCCAGGGTGTCCAAAGGACACCCTGTTGCACCCCTGAAATGGACCTGTGCACAAATGTAACACACACACATGCCCTAAGGGCATGTGTGTGCGCAACATGTAACTTTGAAAAATGCACAAAAGTGCATTTTTCAAAGTTTTAGCAAATTACCACGAAGTTCAACTTCATGGTAATTTGCTCCCCCTATTAGCGAATTCGCTATTTTTTTGGGTTTCATGCATTGCATTTAAGGAATCTCATTTTGGGATTCCTTAAATGCAAGAGCAATTTAAGGAATCACTATTTAGAGATTCCTTAAATTGCGATTTCTTCATTTGGGATGATGCATCCCAAATGCAAAAATACCGGGAGCAAACGGCCAGATTCTGAGAATCTGCCGGTTTGCTCCCGGTATTTTCTTTGATGCATCTGCCAGTAAATTCATTAACAAAAAAAGTCTGCACACGTCACAGCAAACTGAAGCCATGACAGGAGTATAACTCTATAATAAACCTGCCCTGTAGATCGCAAAGTTAAAATTTAGATTTAGATGACAAATCAACGGAATGAAATGGGGATAAAAGTCTTGGGGCACATTTATCAATTTTTCACACAGTGCAACGCAGCAAGCCACCTTGCTGCGATGTGTGAAAGAGCAGAAATGCTCCACACTTAACATCATAAAGGTGCATTCCTACATTTCCCCGCGCTGGTGCACACTTTGCTGCCTAGCGCCTTTGACAATGGTGCAAGGATGCCTGCGTTGTAAGCAGGATTGTTTTTGTGCAGGAAGGGGCACCTTCTTCCACAAAAATAATTCTCTGAGGCATTTTCCTCTTTCTATGTGTGCGGCAGAATATAGCCCACATAGAAAGAGAAATAGACAGGGAGAAATAAAGATATTTCTCCTCGTTACACCTCACCTGGGGAGGCGTAGCATTTTGACACATCCCCAGGGCTACAACTAATGTCTAAATCTAGGAATGCGGAAAACTCCACAGGTGGATGCATGGGAACAACCATGCTCCACCCAAGCAATGCCTCCCTGTGGCAGAGTAATGCAAGGCAGCAATTGGCGCTGTTTTGCATTACTCTAGACTCATCAAGCCATGCAGGACCAACAAGGTGGCCTTGTGTGACTTGATACATCTTACTTTAGTGCTGTGTCAACCTTGTGTATCCCTTGCGAGGTGCAAGGGTGACTCAACGAATTGGTAACTATGCCCCCTAAAGTGGACAGGCAGAAAACCTCACTATACTTACCACTGTTTTCTCTATTGTTGTTATATATGTGGAGCTGCTCCTACTGCTCGAAATGCAATGCGTCAACAATGCAACATTTCAAAGAACTTGTTCACAAGCACTAGCGAGCTATTTAACCCGTTGGGGCCGCCGAAACACGGCCACTCATAAATTCCCCCGCACCGCAGCAGAATTTGCCCAGCGGTCAAGTGGTTATCAACAAAGGAATTTTTGCTGACATGAAAAGATCAACAATATAGACTAACAGCAATTAGCAACCAGTTTAGAATGGAAGGAGTCGGCCAGCCGCTCCAAATGCTCCATTTGATGTCTATAGCTACCGTTGTAGGGCTGCTCTGGGAGCATTCCTTGTCTGCTAGATCCCCAATAAGTGTTTTAAATAATGCTGCGGCTCTGTGAGGGGGAAAATGGCTCCTGAACCACAAGCAGCCCTGGCAAAAGTGCTCAAACCAACCTAGGTTTGTCTTCTTGCTCTATCGCGCTCTTTCCATCCATCCATTCTCTCTGCCTCCTCCTCCCCTATCTCTCCTCTCTGTCTCAGATTACTTAATCTCTACCTTCCCCTTCCCTCCCTCTCTTGAAGCCTTCCTATGTCTACTGCAATGACCCTCGGGGAGCTGGCGAGAGTGACAGGAGCACCAGGGGCGGTGCCCACCCTGTAGACTTCAAAGACTCTAGCCCACTGGGCAAATTCCTGGTGGAATATATGACCTTATGAGTCCTGCTCCTGTCCAGCAGCTAAGCAGCAGCATCTTCTTTCTGATCTATCTTTTGCTCTGTGCAGGTTCCATCCCCTTCCTTCTATAAATGGAAAACTATGCCCCAACAACGATGAAAAAGTGGAAAAAATAAGCAAATTGAGATGCTAATTATATCTACTAGGTAATTGTGCCTAGACTCCTCTTTTGCAATAACGGGGAGAAGCTGCAGCATCACAGAGAGACCTTAATTTGAAGTAAGAGATCCAGAAATACACTGCTGTGCCCTGAACCATAGTGACCCTTATTTTCTTATATTGCTCAATCCTTCAGCAGAAAATCACATCATAAACCATTGACCAATGCTTAACACCCCTACACTCACATGGACTTCCACTGCATCCTCTTGTGATTGCTATAGTTAGATCTCAGGATCAGAGTCCATCTTAAACACATCCATTCATGTTATTCTGAGCCCATTGGAAGAGGTGTGGCGCCGCGGCCAGGGCGACTGACGCTGGAATCTGGGGACCACGGTTCGATCCCCGGCTCCGGCGGCAGGTCAGCCCAGCACCATGTGACTCTGGGCAATAGCTCGCTTAATCTTCCCGACGGCCCCCCAGCGCCTAGAGACCCTTACGGGTGATTGTGCGCTTTACAAATGTGGACTTTACTTACTTTACTTTACATTGTGGAGCTTTGGGTGTCCCAAAACCCTCAATTTTTTCACCAAGCTGCATCAACTTGTACAAAAAGTTACTGGGACAAGACCTGGGTGTCAGCATTCACCAGCATGTGGACAGCACTCAACTTTGCCTGGAGGTCTCACCTGGCGACAACACTGTCATGCTTTCAGGCTGCATTTCCTACATCCAGAACTTGGCCCATCTCCAGTCACTTTACATAAACAGAAGTTACAGGTATTCATTAGTCAAATCATGAATCACTGACAAAATATCGAAGGTCACAATATCGACCTACCAAAATATCGCAGCAAAAATATCGAAGTCAAGAATGTCGACATCCTATCAACATTATGGTAAGTACAAAAATATCGGGAAAAAAATATTGATGTTAAAAATATCGCTGTTAAAAATATCGTTTTTTATTTCCGTTAAAAAAATAATGTACAATAAAGTAAAAAATACATATAATTGAAAGAAACATAGATAAAAATATTTTTAAATGCTTAAAAATTATCAGTAATATATAATTGAAAAACACATAAAACATATACATATAATATATAATATACATATACTTACTTATTAATATGTTTTAATATTTATTTAATAACTAATAGATTGTTTTAAAAAATTATACATACATCTATACATCTAAAACAATAATAAAATTAAAAATTCAATAAATATATGTAACAAATTTTAAAAAGTTTTAATATTTTTAAAATTAATTATACAGTACATTAGCTAAAATAATTTAAAAAAATTAGATAGCGGAGGGGAAAAAATTACTATTCCCACTCCAGTGAGTGCAACAGTAGGGAAAGTGTTGGATAGCGGAGGGATACAAATTCCTATTCCCACTTCAGTGAGTGCAACAGTAGGGAAAGTGTTGGATAGCGTAGGGGTAAAAATTACTATTCGCACTCCAGTGAGTGTAACAGTAGGGAAAGTGTTGGATAGCGGAGGGATAAAAATTACTATTCCCACTCCAGTGAGTGCAACAGGAGGGAAAGTGTTGGATAGCGGAGAGGTAAAAATGACTATTCCCACTCCAGTAAGTGCAACAGTAGGGAAAGTGTTGGATAGCGGAGGGGTAAAAATGACTATTTTCGCTCCAGTGAGTGCAACAGTTGGGAAAGTGTTGGATAGCGGAGGGGAAAAATTACTATTCCCACTCCAGTGAGTGCAACAGTAGGGAAAGCGCTGGATAGCGTAGGGGTAAAAATTACTATTCCCACTCCAGTGAGTGCAACAGTAGGCAAAGTGTTGGATAGCGGAGGGGTAAAAATTACTATTCCAAATCCCGTGAGTGCAACAGTAGGGAAAATGTAGGATAGCATAGGGGTTAAATTAACATACCTATACATAAAAAAATAATTTTAAACAAATAACATATTAATCATTATTTAACACAAAATTCTTAATAAATGCCTATTAAATTAAATAATATCAAATTACTTCCCACCCTATTCCCCTATAAAAACAGAACACACTACACATACAAAATAACACAACTAATTTAATTATCAATTAATACAAATTAATTACCAATTAATAATCAATTAACAATAAATTAATTAAGAATATTAGAACATAAATACAAATGAATACTAAATTATTTTAAATAAACCATTTAATAACAATTTATTACCAATTAATAATTAATTAACAATAAGTTAATTATCAATAACAATAAATAAAAACATATTAAACAATTAATTATATTTAAATTACTTCCCACCCTATTCCTCTATAAACCCACAACTCACTACACATTAAAAATAACATAATTATTTAATTATCAATTCAAATCAAATCAAATGATTTGATTTAATTATCAATAATCAATTAATAAAAAATAATGACCAATTAATAATTATTTTACAATACATTGATTAACATAAAAATAAATAAAAACATAATAATAAATACATTTTAATTAATATAATTATAAATTAACCAATTAATATAAATTAATTACCAATTAATCATTAAATAACAATAAATGAACAGTCAATAACAATAAATAAAAGCATATTAATTAATTAATTATAAATAAATTTCTTACCACCCTATTCCCCTATAAACCCACAACCCACTCTGATACTAAAACGCAATATTTACTAAAAAAAAATTACTATTTTCCAAACATTCAATACGTATATTTAGAAATAATAAAAAAACATTAAAAACATGTTAAACATACATATAAAAAGACATACTAAAATACATAACACTAAAAAAAAATCGATATTATTCACAACTATATTTTTGCTAACGATATTATTTACTTCGATATTACTTACTTCGATATTAAAAAGATCGATATTACTTACCTTAAAGCCGATACTCTGGTCAACGATATTCATGACTTCGATATTCTGTCTCTACGATATTAAAAACTCGATATTAGTGTAGGTCGATATTTTGACTATGCACCCTAGCCAGTACATTGAAACGACTGGGATTAAAGCTACAATCTGGGTCTTCAGTACTGTACCCCTCTTACCAAACCATCCTTTCTAATATCACTTTTCAAATATTTTCTGTCCAAAAGAATAAGGGGGCACTGTCAAAAATGGAGCATAAAGCGCTCCTTAACATTGCGGATAAGGTGATCTCATCCACGTGAACACAACAAACAACTAAAACATGGAGGGACCAATGAAAAAAATCTGTGAGCACGGGTAAAGGCGCTGTAGTCTATCCAATACAAGACATTGAAGTATTACACATTGTTTATCTACCTTTTTGACACTGGCCCACATGTATTCTAATTGACTCATTATGTTTCATTTTTAGACATTGACCCAGAGAAAGAGATCCAGTGCAAAAGAGAGGAAGAACAAGCATAGACAAAGCCAGTAGATCTTACTTTCTTAAACAATGATTGACAATGGGTCTGTCTTGTAATTGGGAATGGAAATGTAAGCCATATCTATGAACTTTGCTAATGCTTATGCTATTGCATGCTCAGTCTCAGTGTTTACTGTTTTTGCAAACTACACCTGCCAAATACATGGATAATTAAATAAGTGGCAGTTCTTTATGCAGGCCACAGGGCTATAACTAAATTTCGTCCAGTCAGAAAAAAGGCCTTGCTGTAGCAGGATGCCATGCCTCAGGTTGTTGCTAGATGTTCCTGGAGTTAGACACAGATCTTTTTTCAGAAGGCTGCAGTACATTGGGCTGGTATTAGAGGTCCCTGGAAACAGATATACATCCTTTTTCAGTAGTCTGCAGTACCTTAAGTCGTTAGTAGAGGTCCCTGGAGTAAGACATAAATCCTTTTTGTAGCAAGCTGCAGTACCTTGGTTCATTACTGAGGTGTCCTGGAGTCAAATAAATATCAATTTTTCAGCATGCTGTGGTTGCTTAAGCTGTTACTAGGAAATCCAACTCAGACACAAATTATTTTTGCTGGAGGATGTAAAAAACCCTACTCCATTTTTAGAGGTCCCTGCACTCCAGCACATATCATTTCAATAGCAGCTTACAGTACCTTAGGTCATTACCGGAGGCGACCTGGATTCAGACACCAATCCTTTTTAGCAGCAGGTTGCAGACATTTAGGTTGGTATAGAGGTTTCTAAAGACAGAAATAAATCTTTTCTGTAGCATAATACAATGCCTTAGAGCAGTGATTGTTAACTTGTTTACTTATGTGGACCACCCACTTTATCATTACTGTAACCTGGGGACCCCCTTTGAATCATTATTGGAATCTTGGGATCACCTCTCAGTCATTACTGGAAGCCGAGGACCCTGACTTAAGCATTTTTGAAGATTTGAGCTGTAGAACGAATAAAAAAAATAAAGAAAGAAGCATTCATTAAACACATGAATGATGAAATATTGTATTTAATTCACAAACAAATATTTTAAAAAACTCATAATTTTAGTGGAAGGTTAGAGTATTTCTAAGTTCAACTGAGGCCACTCAATGTCCATGCTATATTCTGTTTGATGCACTTGCACTGCTCCCACAAATCAATCTGAGGAAACCAAATACATTTTTAGCCTTCAATTCCAAATTCCTTCATCATTACAAATTTGCAATGTTGCTGCATTACATACATTTTAATTATTTTCTGAACAGTCATGGACCCCATATGTAGGCTTTGTGGAGTCCTGATTGTGCCCGGACCACAGGATAAGTACCACTGCCTTAGGGTGTTACTAGGTGTCTCTGGAGTCAGACACTAATCCTTTCTGTAATAGCCTGCAGTACTCTAGGCTCCTATTAGATCTCTGGAGTCAGGAATATCTTCTTGATTACATCCGTTATCAGTACCTTCAGTTACCTAGGGTCCCAAATGTGCACACCAGTGCCCTGTCAATCTCAGGATACCAGAGAATAGCAAACTAAGCAGATGCTCTTGTAAATGTAAATGTAAATTGATACTTGTATAGCGCACTACTCACCCGCAAGGGTCTCAAGGCACTTTTACGAATACCGCTGTGGAACCCATCCTGGCTTTCCCTGTGAGGTGTCCACTCCTGGGCACCCCCAAGGTGGAGGCCAGGCATCCTTAGTGTTGTGGGGGCCGTTGTGGAGATTAAGCAAGCTATTGCCCAGAGTTGCAGAGTGGGACTCCATGATTGAAATAGGCACCGAGGCGAGAATTATCAGGTCCGTGGAATTTTGAGCCCAAGACCCACCGAGGCAGGCAATTGAACCCTGGTCCCGGGCTAGAACTCTGCATCAGGGTCTGCCGCTCTAACCATTGAGCCACACTTCTCTTGAATGTCTTTTGCTAGAAGAAGCAAAGTCAAAAATATTCACGAGGCCTGATCAAAGAGGGAGTGTAGCTTAACAATAAAGTTGCCTTTTGACTTTTAAAAGTCTAATGATTTTTGTTTGTTTTCTATGCCCTAAATAAATGTGTTAATGCTGGGGTATGATTATAATTCTCTTTAATAAAGCTGTAGTTGTATTGCTATATTTTGTGGATAATGACACCATTCGTCTGTATTACCAGACCCTTGCATGTAGAAATTGGTAATTTTATGTAACTAAAATAACAAGCTTTATTACATTTTGTTTATTGCACAAGGTGCTCATGGGCTCATTAGCTGTGATTATTTTGTGTCGGAAAACAGCTATGGACTAGTGGGATGGGATATGTGAAACTGGGAATAAGTGAAGTGCATTAGCTGTGCAAAAAAGCAAAGCTCTGTGAGACTAAAAGGAAAGCTACTAATGTTACCTTAAAATGAAAGCACATTCTAAGATACTGATGCTACATGTGTTCAGAAGTGGCCAAGGTGAAGTGAACACACTGCTGGTGATCAATGGGAGACAGAAGCAGGAAAGGCAGGAATGGAAATCACCTCACGCTTCAGTAGCAATTATTCAGCGTGGGGGAAAAAAGGCGACAGGAATAAGAAAGGCTTGAAGAGAAAGTGACAACAAAGAGAAGGAATGTGAATAAGCTGGAGAGGATGAGGAAGAACAGAAGAGGGAAAATAGAGAAGCTGGAAATAAAGCGAAAGAAGAGAATGTAGAGGAATTGAAAGAACAAAGGACTTTCCCTCCAATCCTCACTGCCTCCGAGGCGGAGGAAGGACAATATATAGTGGAGAGAAAGTTACAGCATCAGAAAGACATTTAACAGACGTGTCTAGCACTACTTCTTAATGTCCCATCATCAAAACTAATGGGGGAAATAACAGAACCATTTAACCACTAACAAAATGCCATTGGCTTGATGAAGAGGTCCATCATATAATAGCAAATAATTAAAAATACATCAGAGCCAGTGGCTGAAGGCGGCTGACCCAAAACTCACCTTCCATGCACAATTTGCTGTAGTCACTTTTGTCTCCCAGACAGGAACGCTATATTTAGAACGACATAAATGGAATAAAGAATGAAGAAGGCTAAAGTAGGAACCGTGACAGAAGATCAGAGGAAAAAAGAACATGCAAGAGTGGAATAAGGAGATAGGAAGTGGAAGGTGATGGAAAGAAGAGGCATGCGATGGAATCAAGATTAGACAGTCATTGCATTCAGCTTACAGGACCAAGGCCGTCATTTAGGTGGAAGGCTTCTGCAGCAGGCAATAATGTCACAGTGATGCCCTACGAGATAAGACAGAGATTAATAGGTCTCATGTGCACTTGTTGGATTTTATTAGAACTATTCTTTCACGGTTGCATTCTGCCACAAACAGGCTGGAGGAATCAACTGACCATTACAAATGTAGCTGCAACAAACACGTGTATCACAAATTTGCAAGGAAAATCCAGTAATTCAGCAGTTGGCAACTACTCACAACTTTGCAAGTGTGGCAGGAACATATATATAAAAAGAACAATTGATGGACGGAATGCTAAACAATGTCATGCACTCACCCTCAGTACAGAGATCTGGGCCTACATCCATAGTTTTTTTGCTCACCACGCCAGCCCAGTTTTGGACCCAGCCATATGCAAATCAGCCTTGACTCTGTTTCCCCTGGGAACAATCCAACCTGAACTGCCAGGCCAGGTCTGCCAGGCCAGGTCCTCCCTGGTCCGGAAACAAGCATCCTAGGACCGGTGTCTGAGTATGATCGCTCATCAGCCATGATAGCTTGAATCCAGTGGCATGGTGAGCACAGGTCCCATATCTGGGCACACCAGTCCCACATGGTGTAACAAATGCAAAAGAACAATTGATGGACGAAATGCTAAACAATATCAAACACAATTTGTTGTGATTGCTATTTTCACCCTAATTGGGCAAGGGTATGTCCCGACCTATATCCCTTGCTTGCTTTACCACTGGATTCAAGCTGCCCTGGCTGATGATAGGTGATACTCCGAAACCTGAGTGGTTGAAATGTTTCAGCACTATTTCCATCATTTTGTTGTGTGTTCTATGTTCATAGTAAATGACAATGGGTATGCCCAGATGTGGGTGACTTGCTTGCTGTGCTACTGGATTCAAGCTAGCCTGACTGATGAAAGGTGATACCCTGAAACCGGTCCCAGGATGCTTGTTTCCAATGCAGGGAGGACTGTTTCTGTGAGCTGCAAGGTCAAGACTTATTTGCAGATGGCTGGGTCCATACTGGGGTGGCATAGTGAGCAAAAAAACAATAGATGAAATCCAGATATCCTGACTGGGGGTGAGTGGTTGAAAAGTTTCAGCTCTCCTTCCACCATTTTGTTGTGTTTGCTAGGAACATATATGTAACATGATAACTCAAAGGTGCTTTACTTATGATGATATAGTGAAATTGGAAGCACTGGTGCTGCTACTGTTTTGCAGTGTGAAGAAGGTGGGTTCCCAGGGGCTTTTTAGAAGCTGTATTCTAATGAAAATGAAGGAACGCTATATAACAGCTAAATAAATGATGAAAGTTCATGTGTTCATTTTTCTGCTTTTTGTTCAAACACATTTGAGAAGAGCATATAACCCATCTTAAGCGTTATACATTGTACAAAAAGTTGTCTGTTAAACCGTAACCTGTTGTGTCTCATGCAGGTAAGAGAGGTAGCACGGTGGGGCCGGGTAGGGAAGATTTCGACAGACAACGAGGGAAAATGTAATAAATCATTTTCCATCGTCCTTGTCTGTCGAAAGCCCCCACCCCCACCCAGCCCCACCGCCTTCCGGCTCTTACCTGCCCGGTCCGCGGCTGACCGTAACTATATTGTCAGCCTTTTGTTTTGATTTTTTGAGATACAAGAGCCATGACACATGGCCCCAGAATTGTAGAAATAACATTTAACAAATATAAGAAGCTGGGAAGTTTCAAGGAAGATAAAGACCAGGGGCTTATATGCGTGATTTTGGCATAGGGCAGCACAGCAAGGCACCTTGCTGCTCAGCCCTACACCAAAGTGAAGGGCAGAAATGCATCTTATTTATGCAATACAGTGCATTCCAGTCCTTTCTCCATATGCTGGCACTGTTTCTGCAGTCTAGCACCAATGTAGGTAGCCTTGCACCATCCTCCGTTTTATGCAGGATTGTTTTGTGCAGAAAGGGAAACCTTCCTGCACAAAAACATCCCTAAGAAGCGTATTTCTCCTTGTTAGGCCTCACCTAGGGCGCGATAAGGATGTGGCACTCCCCCTGTTTACATGACTTTGAAAATCTGAGGCAACGTCAAATCCATGTGTGTTGAATGGGAAAACCCACAGCAACGCTCATGGAACGCCTCTCGTTCGCAGAGTAAGGTGACACATCGATTTGAGCTGCGTTGCCTTACACACGATTTATGTGGCTACTCAAAGCCACGCAGGGTGGCTTTGCTTGGCTTCATAAATCAAGATGAGAGTCCTGCTTCAAGCATGTACCAATTTATGTGATGGAAACATCAAGCGGGGCTCTCATAAATGATTCCCCCCAATGTTTTTATTTTTGTTTCACTTTTATTATATTTTATTTTTATTTAACACATTTTCTGCCATTGCCCTTTGTTACAGTAAAACATTATTAAAGCAGATAGTATTCAATACCAAAACACCAACATAACACAGCCTAACAGAAATTATAATTACACCCCATGTGGCACAGTGCTCTAAGATAACCAATACAGAACGTTGTTTCTTAATTAAATTAACAAGCGATTTTTTATATTCATAATGTACAGCCCAATAAATCTAAAACTCGCATTTTCACTAAGTTCCTGAAAGAAGGCATATTGCAAGTACTAAAAAAATTGTAAACAGTTGAGGTGCTTGCAGTCACCAAGAGTCACGGAAACGGCGTGTTATCAAAGTGAGGAAAACTATCTGACTAGAGTAAAATAGAAATAGACATTCAGATGTGTAATTTGAGACACAAAAATATATTTTTCTATTTCTCAATGCAAGACGAAATTGAAAGTAAATGTTCAAAGAATTCTGGGTACCCAAAGACCAACTTCTCAAGCACTGCCCTTCTTGTCCCTCTCTGCTTATGTGTTTCAGCACCCACTGACCATATAGAAAATCAACCATAAAATGCCTTTTAAATCAACTGGCAACAGTCTGACATAGGGGTCAGGAGTGATACCTATGTAAAGTGTGTAGATGATCATTCTCTACTAATGGCCGAATTACAGTTTCTGCTAATCTCCTTCTCTTTGCTGTTTTTAGTTTCAGAAAAGGCATGGGATGAAAGGCAGAATGAATAACTAACCCTTTCCTTAGATTGAATCAGTTACAAACCAGGGATAAACAATTGATATTTTAAAATCAATACTCAGTAACAGGAGCTGTCACTTATCATCTGGTATTATTTCATGCTAAGGGCTAGAAGTCATTACCTGAACTTCCATTTTCATTACTGAGAATTACAATTAATTTGACCTTGCCCATTACCTTGAACAGCCATTGCATAGGATGGGCAGTTTTACTATTCTATACCGATTCCTAGCAATTTAGCCATTAGAAATAGGTCAATGCCAATGTAATATCCATAATAGTCAGACAACGTAATGGTATTTGCAATTAAGGATCCCTGTTTTCCGTTTTTACTGATTTTCACAGATAAATACAGACAGAAAACCATTTATTTTCTTGTCTGTATTTATTTTTGAATGTTGATAAAAATGGAAATTGATTGATTTTTTAGTGATTCTAAATACACTTTGCCATGACTGCCAGGCCAGTAACTGTGTGGATTGATAGGAAAGGGAGTTGAAAAAGAAAGGAATTTTAGTAAAGAGGCTTACACAGCAGCGGCTATGCACAAGGCTGATACTGAAATGTGCATATTTTCATACAAGTGCATTGATTTATCTTCTACGTGTGTTAATTTCACTGAAACACGGCAGGCATTCAAACATGACTGCATATTTATTGGTTAAATAAATATGGAAATATACCAGTTTCAGCTTTACATTCTTCACAAAACCCATAATAAATATAAATAAATACAGATAAACTTGACAACAAATAAATATGGATAAATACAGACGGAAATGACAAAAAAATAAATACCATAAAACCGGGAGCCCTATTTGTAATACAGGGAGAGTGACAGCCAGTCTTGAACACTTTCCTCATTACATTAATATTTTCTTGCTGTGTAGGTGGGGTGAATTATGTAGTTTTACCTCTCATATCATGCATAATTCCCATGAGAATTAGGAGGGTTATCGTATTACACTAATGAGGGCATACGCATGAAAATTGAGACTTTTGTATTGATTTTCATCACAGGATCCCCAATTTCACAGTCTGCTCATGAGAAAAAAATGACCTCACATGGCTTCCCTAATAACTCTTCACAATTCAATCAGTTTTGAAGCAAGCACGTGACATATGCCTTGCACATAAATTAGCTCTTGATTCACTGTGTCCAGCCAATTTCTATAAGTCGCACAGCGAACCTTGCTGGCAAAAGAAGTCTACTTGCAGCAGGCAGTTCATGCAAGACATTTTCTACTCAAAATCAGAATTGCATAAAGCAAAGTTACTTTGTCGCTGTAAGTGTGAAAAAAGCAGAAATACTCCAAACAAAAAGAGAGTGAGGGAGAAAGACACTCTCAGTCCCCCAGGGGAATATATCTAACAACAACGAAAGAGTGACTGCATAAAAATACACTGAAGGAAGCACTCATATGTTATTAAAAGGAGCCTCACTCACCAACCTGGTTGGTGACATGCTTCATCATAGGGTCCCCACCGGATCAGCCGAATGCCGTTCCGGTGTGCTACGACGCCTGCAATTGCAGCGGAGCGGGTTGTGATCTGGTGCAAGTGAATTGGTGCAAGTTAAAAAGTAGCCAAATACTCCCTGAAAAAAGCTTTATTTTAGGTGATTTGGGTACTAATACAAACAAGTGATGGATCAATACTAACTGAGCAATGGAGCTAGGAGATCCGATGGAATGTAAAAATTGGTCGACATGAACATGTTTCTGCTTGTATTAGCAAGTTCTGCTAAGCATTCATCAGGACCTTTGTGAATAGTGAGACCATGGCGGTATACGCACGCTAAGGCATACCCTAACCTATGGTCATATATAAAAAAAAGCAGAAATGACACAAAAATACTGGTCACCCCTTAATAGTCGTTTGTGCAAGATTATACCCATGTAAACAAAAGAATACAATGAGCTGGTCCCAGTATTGTAACATCAAAAGTGTCAGACAGACAAACAAATCACAATAAAATACAATTGCGGAAAATGCTACATGGCTCCTCCCTTGCCCGCCCCTTGATCACAATGTCCTTGTTATTTTTTAAACTCACTAGGGCCATTTTCTCAGACTTAGTGGTGTTCTATATGGAATGTTTGTATGTGGTCAGTAGCTTGGAAACATCTTTGAGTACCATGGTTTCATATGCCAATATTCTGTTTGACATGGCATAGGTAGGTGGAAAGGAGGTTGAGGGAACCTTTAGTCCTGTTAGTGAACTCGTGGGGATGTTGGCAGAGTTTCTAGTTCTAACTCACCACAAAAATAATTTGGCCCTTCACTTATCGTTCACTCGCAGGCTTCCGCCAAGCAGATTTTAACTCCACTCAGATGCTATTTACACTGCTGCGTTTGCTTATACCATGTCTTCATCAGCACTTAACCAATTCCTGGCTGCCCCATGCGAAGTATCAACCGTTCTCTCTACGTGCGGCATTTGCATTTCGCACACCCATTCACATTGGGTAACATTACTTTCAATGCATTTTTGACCGCCATCCTGTGGGTCATTTTTTATAACTGGTCTGTTTTCCCCTCACAGATTGATTCTGGTTTTCCTCTAATTGATTCGGGAGACTTAATCTATTTATGACTACAGTCACGTGCTTCGGCCGTCCTGTGAACGAAGGATCCCTGATTTGCCTGGATTACCTTTCACTGGCTTAGTGAGTTATTGTTTTGACGTAGAACCCTCACTTTTGTTTTCCATTTATTGTGGAACAGATGGCTGACAGTCACCTTATCTCTACAGGTGCCTTCTCACTCTTGTCGCCATTTATTTGTGAGCAACGGAGCCCCATGAGTCTCCACCATTGATTAGTGAGAACTCTCACTTTCACTCATGGTAACTATAATGGTCCAACCCAGTTAATGGGATTGTGTTTAGCTTTTTTGAGTCTTAGCTTGGATGTGACACTCCATCCTTTGTCCCCTTCCAGGTCCCCCTTCACCACACACCACTGTCCTGAGGAAGACCCCTCGCGTAAGGCTGAAAAGTACCTACACAACAATTGGGGTTGAAACGTCGACATTTGAATGTTGCCAGTCCTTTCAACAGTACTTACTTTACTGTGTACCTCGTGCTACACGGCAAAACTGTACATGTATTTTGTACTATGATGAATGTGTATTCGACCACCTGTTGCACAGGCATATGAGGAATATATGATTGAACTGTCTGTGATTTCCTGTCACTATTTTTTTAAAGCTGTACTTCACTACCCCACAGCCTCCCCCTCCCCTTTCCTTCTCCACTTGGGGCACTGTCATGTTGAAACTATGTTAAAAATGTAGGCTTTTCAATTATTGCCCGAAAAAGTGATCAGTTTCAGTGTGATTAAATAACACTGAAACAACCAGAACGTTTTGTTTGCACGTTGTTTTCTACAATTGTATTTTATTGTGATTTGTTTGTCTGTGTGACACTCTTGATGTTACAATACTGGGACCACCTCATTGTATACTGTCTAGCACCCAGGTCCCAGTGATTCCGGGTTTACCCCTTTCTTTAAACCATGTAAACAAAATGGCACACAGAATCAGGATGCTGGTGACACTTGAACAACTAGAACCTTTCTAATGATTAACGTCCATCATCTGATAATCTCCTCTTATCAATTTAACATTGAAAAATATTTTTCAGGAAGGGGTTATGAGTGACATCAATAGATAGTGAAGCTCGAGATGCCTATGATTTCTCTCACAACCTCAAGATGAAATCATCCTGGTCATTCACTTTTTATCTATCTATAGTAGGGACATCTTAAGGATTTTCGGGGCCCTAGGTCAAACGCATTTTGGGGGCCTTTGGAGAGCTTTGAATTTATGATCCAATTTCAGCTCTTTCATGCTGTCTTTGGCCAGGCCACTGACAGTGCACAGGCACACTGGTCCAAATTCTAAATGTGTTTACATCTAATATTCAGGAATAGTGACATATGGTTCACTACTGTAACACAGCAGCAGCTTACTGTTATTACTGCAAATAATCTCTGTGACATCTTCCCATTCCTTATATGTCAGGTCTTGGTTTAATCTAAAAGAAACTTTTTTTATGAATGCTGCATGCAACATAAACACAGCATTTCCCTGTAAAATGTCTGCAAAAGACTCTCACACATCAAACGCATTTAAAATAAATTAAAGGAAAACTGTTTTAAAACAATCTGTATAAGAATTATTCAAGGTCACCAGGGCATGAGTCTGCAGAAGAGAGCTGGCCCTATCAGGGGGGACCTGAAAGGCTAGGGCCCTGGGCTAGAACCCACTCTGCCCGTGCCTTAAAACGTATTTGATCTATAAATGTGTGTTATGTATGCTCTCCCCACCAAAATCATGTGCCTCTCCTTTCAGCATCTACTTAGGGTCAAAGGACTAGTGGGGAGCCACCTTGTCCCTTTCAAAGATAAAAAGAAATACCTGGCCTACCGCTATCCACCCCAATACTCTTTATACTTAGCCTCCACTTCTGCCACCTTCCTCACCGCCCTCCATATTTATGGCTCGTCCAACTTAAAAATAGTTAACTCATTTAGCCCGCCCACTCATACCATACTCTGCCTTCCTATTCCCTGCTTATTTAAAGCCATGCTTTCCACACAGAAGAACTGGTGCCGCCCTGACAGTAGCACTGTGGGAAGCGTTGGTCAGCCCGCTTGCCTTACCCTGCAGTAGCGTAACACAGGCCCCTGCAGCCCCTGTGGTATGAGGGGGGCAAGCTCCAGGGCCCCCCTCAGCAGTTATGACAGCTTATATAGCACTCAGCTGCCCCAGCAAAGGGGCGTTCGGGCGCTTCTAGCAGCTAAAAACAACTGACTACAGTGGAGCCCAGAGAGCTTATTTTAGGGGGAAAAGGTGAGTTTTAACTACCTTCCTGAAATCCAGCAGGCAATCCAGTTCTCTTATGTGTACCGGTAGCGAGTTCCACAGTTTTGCTGCCAGATAGCGGAAGGAGAGGCCTCCCGCTCGGCAGCGTTTCACCCTAGGTACCATGACCAAGTGCTGTCCCGCAGAACGTAATGCATGGGAAGGGACATACGGGGTCAACAGGTTGCAGAGCGTTTTGGGTGTGGCGAATTTCAGAATTTTAAAAGAGAGAAATACGGCCAGATTCATCAATGTCCCGTTTTGCGACTCCTTAATAGCGATTATTAAGGAATCGCTATTAAGGACTCGCAAAACGGGATTCATGTAGAAATCGCAAAAATAATTGCGATTTCTACTGCTTCCTTATTTGCGATTAGCAAATTGCTAATCGCAAATAAGGATGCGATTTCAAGGGTGCCAGGGGTGTCCAAAGGACACCCTGTAGAACCCCTGAAATGGTGATTGACACTGGTGGTGCGCACACACATGTCCAAAGGACATGTGTGTGTGTAACATACAACTTAGAAAATTGCACTAAAGTGCATTTTTCTAAGTTTCTGCTATTTACCACGAAGTCAGACTTCGCGGTAAATAGCGGCCAGAAATTGCGATTTCGCAATTCTAAAATGGTTCATGAATTGCATTTAAGGAATCTTAAATAGAGATTCCTTAAATGCAATTCCTCGCAATTTAGCGATTTCGCAATTTGCGATTTTTGCATTTGGGATGATGAATCCCAAATGCAAAAATTGCGCTCGCAAAGAGCCAGATTCTCAGAATCTGGGCCTTTGCGAGCCGAATTTCCTTTCATGAATCTTGCTGATAGTGTCTTAAACTGAATCTGTTGAACCATGGGGAGCCAGTGAAGTCTCCGGATGGTGTCGGTGATGGAACAAAACCGAGGAAGACCAACTAAGGCTCGGGCTGCCGCATTTTGGATGAGCTGCATCCGGTCGATCTCAGCTTGCTTGGCCCCCAAAAGCAGGGAGCTAGCGCAGTTCTAGCGAGAGAGAACAGTAAACTGGACTATCAGCTGTCTAGTAGATGAGTCGAAAAACTTTAAAATAGGTTTAAGACCTCGTAAAATGCCCAAAAATGTGGCAGCAACTTTTTTTGTGTGGAAACAGAAACTAAGAGAGGAGTCCATCCACACCCCCAAGTTCTTGACTACTCTCATAGGTTCCGGGGCCTTACCCAACGCATTAGGCCACCAGTGGTAGCCCCATAAGTCAGTCTTCTTACCGACCAGCAGAACTTCCATCTTGTTTACATTTAATTGCAAACAATTAGACATCATCCAGTCTGCCACTGCCGTAAGGCCGCTTTTAAACCTGGAGACATTCAGGGTCTAGCCTTCAGTTAGGGCAACCACCAGCTGCGTGTCGTCCGCATAGTGAGGTCCCACTGCCTGGCGACAGCAGCTAGTGGCTGAACATAAAGATTGAACAATGTCGGGCTCAATGCCGAACCCTGGGGGACGCCTTGCTCAATAGGATGTGCCTGAGATAAAAATGGAGGGGTGAAAACAGGGAAGGACCTTCCGGTCAATAAAGATCTGAACCATTCAAGGGCCAGGTAAGAAATCCCTGCCTCCTCAAGACGGTGAAGCAGAACCTTATGTGAGACCATGGCAAAGGTGGCACTGAGATCCTGAAGGATCAGTGCCGCCGTTTGACCAGAGTCGAGGATGGTCCGTAGGTGTTCCGCCATAGCCAGGAGTGCGGTTTCGGGTACTTTCACCGGCGCGGAAGCCATGTTGTGTTAGCAGAAAGTTGGTAAGTATGATGTTAGCATGTGCTTCCACAACCTTCGCCACCCAGGGGAGGAGAGAAATAGGCCTAAAATTCTCAAGCTAGTTGAATCTAAGCTGGGTTTTTTAAGAATGGGAGAAATCCAGGCCTGTTTCCATTTCATCGGCACAGTGGCGGACGAAAAAGAGGCATTGATTATCTGGCGCAGAGGTGTCAGACAGAGCAGGTAGGACTCTCTGACCTGAGCATGCTTAAGTGGGTCGGCAGGAGAGCCAGATCTAATTTTCACAGTCAGCCTACTCAGTTCTTCATAGGAGATCTCCGAGATAACCATAACGACGTACTGGCGTGGACGGGTGCAGACGGGCTTGCCTTTGGCACGTCTTCGCCGCTGCGCACGTCCGCTGCGCTCGCGCGCCATGTTGGACTGAAATAGATGACAGGGGGCGTAAAATAACTAGACCGCCGACCAAAATGGCGGCTAAATGCGCGCTACCGGATGTGAGGATTTTCGGTCCTCGCTCTCTTCTCTGCCCTCCACAGCAATCAGCCACAAGGCTGCGGTGGACCAGGACGCAAGAGCAAAAATCAGGTAGGTGTTCAGGGCAAACAAATTAAAACAAAGACGATTTTAAAACAAGTTTTCCCCTCCACCCACTGAAATAAAGACTAATGTAGGAGCTAAAAGGTTGCAGTGTTCCCCCGTAGCAGCGTATTCAGGAACTGCTGTTTAAACAGTCCAGAGGTGGTCCCTCTAAATACCTTGCAGGGGGGCCTCCTCAAGTTTCGTTACACCGGTGCCTGTCAGCAAGAGTCAGCAGAGACCTCCACTAACAGGGAAATGTGGTGGTTGGCCAGACAGCCTCCTGCCCACTATCTCCTGCCTCTCTTGGGTCTGCGGACCGAGGAGAGGGGGTGGAAGGGGGAATGGGAGTGCCAGCGGGCCTTCTGCCTACTCGTTCAGGTATCGACTGACCCATGCCATGCAGCAGAACACAGTGGAAGCAAGTGCTTTCGTTGTGACGTCACTACAGTGGGAACAACTTTCTTTTAAAGCTGTGGTTAGGTAAGAGCAGTGAATAACTGCACTTTTAAATGGGTAGCAGTTCATGCTAATGGATTCCAATGGAAGACATACATAACATATGCTTCTGTGCAATGTACAGGAATTGCTTAACAATGCCTCTGAGCATGTGCAGCACTTAAGGCGAGAGCTCCATTCGCAGACACATTCCATTTAAGTTTCAAAAAGCTTTCTGCAAAAATAAGAATTTGAAATCAGGCTATCCCACCATTGCCATAGATGAGAGGATGATTGTTGTCAGATTTTGAACACTTGATGTTTCCAGAGAGCAAATGCAGCTCAATTTTTAAAATGGGTGCTAAGTGGATGTGTTATATCTTTTATCTTCCTCTTATTCTTTAAGTTGTTACATGCACTGATTGAAAATGTAGCCGATACTGTGTTTGTTTGACCACTCTAAATAAAAATTAGCGAAATGCTAGTATTTCTTTCAAAAGTATTAACTTCCTCGCGAGAATTGCTGAGGTTAGTCCACCAAAAGTATATATCACAAGGGTTGCAAATTTCTCATAATGTTTATTATTGGTACAGCGGTCAATATATTGCAGCCCACCAGCAAGTTTTTTTTTCCATTAAACTGAAAAAATACATATTCGAGTAAGCTGGCAGTGAACGGGGTTATTTCAGTCTACTGGTGCTGAAAGTAGTACTTTTCTGATGGCCTATCTGGCCCAGGCACTTAGCACTGCTTTAGAGCCTAGACGCTTGCACATGCAGAGAAGTGGGTTGACTGACCATCTTTAGACAATGCATAAAGAGATGTTTCTATTTCCAAAGCTGCTATAAACAGTTGGTGGAAAAATGGAATGGCTGAGTGAAGTGGACAGGGTTTCAGTTGGCAGAATTATGTTATTATGTTATGTTCTGTTATGTTATGGCATGGTGTGGCATGGATTGGCATGGTATGGTATTGTATTGTATGGTATGGTATGGTGCGACACGGTATGGTATGGCATTTTATGGTATGCTATGGCATGGCATGGCATGGTATGGTATGGTATGGTATGGTATGGCATGGTATGGTTTGGTATGGCATTTTTTGGTATGGTACGATACGGTATGGTATGGTATGGTATGGTAGGGTATGGTACGGTATGGCATTATTTGATATGGCATGGTACGGTACGATACGGAATGGTAGGGTATGGTATGGTATGTCACCATGTTATGTTATGCTATGCTATGTTGTGTTGTGTTATGTTATGCCATTCCATGTGATGCAATGTTGTCTAGTGTCATGTTATATTAGGTTATGGTATGGTATGTTGTATTATGCTATGTTATGTGATGCTAGGCTATGTTATATTACATAAACATGTATATGCCTCTTTCAGGTAAAAGAGGTATTCAAGCACAGAAATGTCACACAATACCCAAAAGATTATTATGCTCTGAAAATATGAGTAATGAAAAAAAAATAAGTTGTCTTTGCCGAAATGATTCCAATAAATATTGTGTCCCTGTGCCTTGGTTTTTATTATCATATTACCTCCCTTGATATATTAAAGAAACATCAGCTGACGCCTTTTTCACCCGGTGCTCACTTCCTTCCTGTGATGTCAGTTCTTGTGATGCAATTTTCTATCCCATCATTTCACGTGACGTCCTAGAAGCAAAGTATAGCTAACGCCTTTTCCACAGTTCGCCTGCTTTTGGTAAACAGATGGTGAAAGAAAGTGTGGAATAATATTGCCTTCCGTGTACATCAGTGCCAAGCACTGCACGCAGTTTTACATCAGTTTTTGATTTTTATTCAAAATATTGTCTAAAACAGATCTGATATATGTGTCATATATGGCCCTTTTTACTGCACGAACTGGTATATTATTCTCGAAACAAACGCAAGCATCCTGAGTTAGTATTCCATTAATTATCTTAATTACCAACATGAGGGGAACCATATTTAGTTATTATAGCCATTATTCCGGTTCCTCGACATAAGAGTCGCACTGTTCTTGTGTACATATTTGAAGATGATGCACGGGATTTTTAACCCATCCTTGCTGCCACCAGAAGCCAGTGTAGATTCTGGACTGGCTGAAAGCATTTTTGATGAGTTTAATACTTCGGCGAAACACCGCTTGGATTTATTTAAGGAGTAAGGGCCTTATTTATGAGGCCTTGTGACACTTTTGCGCACCCTTGCGGTACTTTTTTGCGACGCACCGGCAGCATAAAAATGCACCATGTCGCGCCCTATTTACAAAGTGACTCATCTAGGCAGATGCGTCACTTTGTAAACATCTGCGCCAGGTGCAATATATGCAAAAAGCCTCGTGGAAGTGATGCATTTCAATGCGCCGGCTCTAGGATGCTACTGCGTCAATATCTTACGCCTGCCTCACAGCAGGCATAAGACTAACGCTGGACCTATCACATGGTGCTTGCCCCGTCTGAAAGGACACATTGCTGGAGTTGCATCTGTTTTCAGGTATACCACAGCAATTCCCCACTTTTGTTCCTTCAGGTACGTCAGAAATACTGACGTATCTGTAACTCTTTGCGACATGGAGCACCGTACATTAAATATGGTGCATCCATCCTGTCGCAAGGAGGGCGCAGTAAAAACTGTTGCATCACTGTTTTCACGCACCGGTACAACAGTTTTCATAAATGAGGCCATCCATATGTACAGAGGGTGATCTGGTAAAATGAAATTTAAAAAATCTTCAGTGTGTGCAACTCGCCAGGTATGTTTCTCTGCAAGGCCACAGATCATTTCATCCTCCCAAGCTTAAATGGACATGTATGTATGTACTCGGATGAGTCACAGTAAAATTAGCACTTTACATGAATACTTTCTGGGTACACCCTGCTACTGTGCACGTATACTCTGATTGTTCAATGTATAGACAACCTATAGGGACAAATACCGAAAGAACACCCTCAAATGTGCAACTGTCAATGCAGAATTGTTTGAAAAATTGCCTTAACAAACTCAAAGAGAAATCACTGCTCCATAAATATGAAGAAATATGTGGCGTAGCAACGAGAAAACACGTCCCTGAAGACACTTTCAAAGACCAAAGAATTAATGAGTGATTTTTATTCTTCAGAGAAATTTGCACTTTTTACACAGTGTGTTCTTGATGTCCCTTTTGCATCACAAAAGGCACAGCTGTGCATATGTTGTCTCAAGCGACAAGTTCAACAAAACAGAGTGATTTATATTGTCTGTCTTTTAATGCGCAACATCAAACAAAATAAAGACGTGGGGCACGTGTCCTGACGCTAGTGCTGTTTTTGAAGATGCAAAATGATGTCTAGGTTGACTGCTGGTCATGATGTATCATTCTTTGGGGAATGGTAGTGTGAGTTGTTCAGATAACATTAAATGGGCCTTCAGCGGGGTATGAAATATGATGGCGCCATTCAGACTCCTAAAGAGAATAAATAAAGCAGAGGGCCATTTCTCCTAAGTAAATCAGGCTGCAGAACTATCTACCTCTCTCTCTCTCGCTCTCTCTCCTACTCTTCCTCTTCCCCTCTCTCTCTCTGATCCACCTGTATTTCTGTCTGTAAGATCTATTTATCTGTCTGTCTGTCAACCACGGCTGAATTGATCGTACCGGGCACCGGGCATTTTCCTGGTGGGCCGGAAGAGTTGGGTCTGGTTTTGGACCAGTGGGGGCCGTTTTTGCTACTGGGGATTGTTTTTTCAGTAACACTGCAATATCGGCCCCTGTAACAAAATCAGAAACAGTGTAGCAGCATCAGGGTTGCCACCAGCACCCCCTCCCCGTACCCTCCACCCCTCGGGGGGCCAATCAGAGTTAATTGCCATGGTTGGTTTGCGTTCCCAGTCTGGCCATGCTGTCAATCAATCGGGATTTATGGAGCACGGCTACTCACCCATGAGGGTATCGAAGCGCTATGATTCTGCTGCAATCAGTCGAATAGTTAGTTCTTGAGTCCCTTTCTGAATTCCGTGAGGGAGGATGCTGTTCAGAGGTGGAGTGGAAGGCTGTTCCAGTCTGACTGTCTGTCTGTATTTTCACTGAAAAAGACAAAGGTTAAAATGAAGGTATGTTAAACTTATGGAATAAGACATGACCTAATGTTAAAAAAAACACACTGAATTACACAAGTTATAGTTTAGTCAAATACCTATAACTTTAGCTCTCATCATGTACTGCTTATGACCTCACATATTACGTCACTCATGACATGTTAAATTATATATTTGTTGACATCACTGAATATATATGGGATAAAGTACCCCCGTCATACATTAGAAGGGTATTGCAAGTCATGATTTCCATGACCGTATAGAGCAAAGGTCTTCAAACTGTGGGGCGCAGCCCCCTGCTGGGGTGTGGATGCGTTCCCAGGGGGCGCAAATGCCTCTGCAAGTGCATGTAAATGAGGATTGCCTGGAAGTGCGGCGATTGTTTATTTGTTGCGTTTCCAGGCTGTCTTCATTTACTCCTAGCCCTTCGGAGTGCTTTGGGGTGGGGGTCAAATTGGTTGCTAAAAAAAAGTTATTTGTGTTTTCACAGTCATGTAAGTGTCTAATTATTTTGGCACATAGGTGTGCTTACCAAATGCCATACAATACAAGGTTGTTATTTTTCTTCGTTTTCACATTTCATTGTTTTGGTTAGCTTGTGCTTTTGAAATTGCACTCAATTTGGAAGGCTCTGTGGGTATTTCCAAGTTTAACTTGAATTATTTATCTGAGTCTCAAACAATCCCTCCTGTACAATCAGCAACATTTAATCTTTCTGCCAGAAAAGAAAACTGGTGTTATCATTTGCGTTAGACCTCCTGCTACAGATCCGAGTTAAAGGGCATCTCACATAGGATTCAATGAGAGCTAATTAAGAAAGGCACAGAGTATGCTCATGTAGTAACAAAATGCACAACTTAGGCTATAAATAAACTTTAACATCTGCATAATCCATAGTTGGTTTATGGTGTCAAATGTACATGGAAATATTTTTAAATCACACAGATTATTTGAAGTTTATCTAATGCAGAGGTCTTCAAACTGGGATGCGCCCCCCTGGGGGGCTTGGGTGGGTTCCCAGGGGCACGCAAATGCCTCTGCAAGTACATGTAAATGAGGATGGCCTGGAAGTGTGGCAATGTTTATTTGCTGAATTTTCAGGCTGTCTTCTTTTACTCCAAGTCCTTGAAGTGAGAACTGTGATCAGAGTGCAGTGTGGGCAGGGGTCAAAGATGCTGCTATAAAAAAAAGAAAAAGTATGTGTTTTGTGTTTTCAGTCATGTAAGTGTATATAAAATAACGCAGTAACAACTTAATTGAAAAATACATGCAAGTTAAACTAAATGGAGATAAATGTACTCTTTTAGGGTATGAAACCTCAGTTAGTGACTACCATCACTTCAGATGTCTGTGTGTGTTTAAGCTGAGCAACTCATAATTGAACCCTAAATGGTGCAGAGGAATAGAGATGTTTGTATTTATAGTCAGGGCCACTGGAATTATGCAATTGTGTGGTTTTGGCTTTTTGTGCATAGTTATGGGTATCACACATTTGCCACATAAGTCATCATCTACTGCATAATTTGCAGCTTTTAAAAAACATGTTTCTTGCTCAAATGGTACCCACACAGTGGAAGGCCCTTTGTAAAGGTCGACAGGTCCCCTTTCTGTTACATATTGCGATATGTGGGTGTTACACTGGTACTTATGGGGAGCAATATATACCAGGACAGTGTTAACAAGTGTAAAAAGTACAAAATAATGCAGTAATATGATCACAAAATATGCAGCATTATGCAGCATAGTTCAGCTTTGCTTGCTGCATAATTTAGTCAACTTTGCTGCATTGTTTGGCCATCTCTTCCTGCATAATTCTAGTGGTCCTCTTTATAGTGCTATGAGGTCCCAGCCTGTGGCAGAAAGCACTGTAAATATGGAAGTCTTTATTTTAAAATTATATTTACATAGTGTAACCTAGGCTGCTGCAAAATGATGCAACGATTGAGATAAAACAAGTTTCTAAAAAAATTGTTTTTTAGTATTAAGTAATCAAAATGTATCTAATGCAGACACTTTTGTAAGTGTCTCCATTTTTCCAGATATCAGGTAACACCCCTATATTACATCTAAAAAATAATACATCTTTGCCACCCCGAAGCTTTAAGCAGAGCCACTGGAATTATTCAGCAGGAGAGAACCACATTTTGCGGCAGGGTTGACTAAATTATGCAGCAAAAAAGGTAAATTATGGTGCTCAATGCATCACATTTTGTGGTTAACATTACTTCATTATTTTGACATTTTAACTCATGGTAACTATGTCAGGGGAAATATTTCATCTAATTAGTACCAGTTCAACTCCTGAATACAGCAGTAAGCAACTATAAGATTACCAGTGAATGTTTGCAAAGGGCCTCCCACTGCTCCCGAACACTTTGCCACGTTTTAAGTAACGTTTGTTCCATTTGAGCTAGAAACGAGTTTTTGTTGAAATCTACAGATTATGCTGCAGATTATGGATTATGTAGTAAATGCAGTAAACTCATAATTATGTGGAAAACACTGTTGCTGCAGAAACTCACAATTCCATTGGCCCTGGCTTAAAGTGACTCAATCATTTAGCGGCTGGTAAGAAGGCTGGTTTCTTTTTTAACTTTCTACCACCACACCCTTCACTTTCAGGCAGAGGCACCGCAAAGTCAGCCTAAACCATTCAGGGGCAGTTTTCTTGTGAAAGGTGAGTCCATGGGGTAGCAGGTAGAAGCTGCAGAGCCCTAACCCTCTCAGTGCCTGGGCTTCACAGTAATGGTCCAGGAGCAAACAGAAAGGAGCAAGATAGATGGATATTGTCAAAGAGATGGGCCAGAATGGAGAGCACTGTATGGGGACTCATTTTTTTAAAGGGCCGTTCATCAGTGCTGCAGGTACTGGTGCCCGGTTTATATGTGGCCACTGCTGGAAGCAGATGCAGCAGGACTGGGGCCCAGGGAATTAGGTGCCCACTGCATCACAATTATGATTGTTTACCTTTAAAAATAGGGAATGGCTTTTAAGGGTTCTGGTGAGGTAATGGCCAGGTCGTCTGCATAAGCTAGGATTTTGGTGATATAACCTTGGAAATTAACCGGAGAGATGTGCGGGTTTGATAAAGGAGTCCAGATATAGGGCGAATAACAAAGGGGAACAAGGACACCCCTGTCTGGTGCCGCGGGAGATCTCGAATTGCCCCGTTAATTGCCCATTTATGGAGACGCAAGCAGAGGGCTTTAGATAGAGTGTTTGTACAGCCTGTATTAGTTTTGTCCCAAAGCCCATCTTCTTCATGACCGCCCACAGGTACCTCCAGGAAACCCGGTCAAAGGCCTTTTCGGCATCTAGTAAAATTAAAGACATGGGGTCCCCTGCTGCCTGTGCAGCATCAAACAGAGTGATGACTCTTCTGACGTGCTCCGTTGTGCCCTTTTTTGGGATAAACCCATGCTGCCATTCTGACACGAGGGGTTCCACTACCGAAGAGATTCGGTTTGCCAATATTTTAGAAAAAATCTTGGAATCACAAATAATGAGTGTTATTAGCCTGTATGAGCTCATGTCCAGCGGGGATTTATCTTTTTTGGGGAAGATGGCTTTCCTGGCATTTGACCAGGAGGATAGTGGTGCAGCTCCACTGAAAATAGATGTCACTAGTTCTAAAAAAATTTTTTTGAAGATGAGGTGCAAAAACCTACGGGGATGCAATCCAACCCGGCGGCTTTACCGTCGGGGAGGGAGTTAAGAGATTCCTGTATCTCTTCCCAGGAAGGGGTCAGGTCTAAAACCTCTCTGGAATCAGTGGAGAGTGTTTGTAGATTGATCCCACTAAGGTATCTAGTGAAATCAATTTCAAATACTTCAGCTGGATCTTTATTCTCCTCGGTATATAATTTAGCGTAATAATCCTGGAAGCCCTTTCGTATAAGATCAAACTCTTTGGTTTCTTCTCCAGATTGGAGTTTAATTGCGTGTATTTCATTGTTCGATACCTGCTGTTGGGTCCTAACTGCCAAGTAATGCCCTATACGGTCACTGCATTCGTAATTTTCTTGTCGTGTGCTTGCCCATTTTGTAGCGGCTTTTTCAGAGAAAATCGCAGCTATTCTTGATTTAGCCAAAACAACCTCTTGTTGGATATTCTCAGTATTTAGCCCTGCTTGGATGGATTGGGTTAGCTTAATTTCAGCCTCCTTAAGTTTCTCCTGGAGGTCGTTTATCAGAAGCCTCTCCTTTTTATTTCTACCCATTAAAAAACCAAGCGTCTCACCCCGAATGCCAGCTTTGAGCGTGTCCCAAACCACTGCCAGAGATGTTGATCCCACGTTTATATCTAGGAAGTCCTGTATCCAACCCCGCATATGTGTGTTGATATGCTAAATCCTGAAGTAAGGCTTTCTCGAAGCTCCAGGTGGAGGGTGTTCTTGGTTTTCCCAACCCCTTGATGTTGAGGATAAGAGGGTTGTGGTCAGACATAAAACGTGAGGAGGTCTCCATTGTGCTGTTGTTAATAAGAGCAGAGGAAATAAAAAAGTAGTCAAGCCTGACAAGGGTGTGGTGAGGTGCAGAGAAAAAGGTATTGCAGGGGAGTAAAGGATTCAGGCAAGCCCACGCATATTTCAAACCATGTGTTTCAGCCAAACTAGTCAGGGCCTGAAAAACCAGTGGCTTTCTGCCAGTATACCTCCAGCTGTTGTCAGTTGCCCAATTACTGGGCAGATGCAGATTAAGGTCTCCACAGAGAATAATGGGAGTCAGCCAGTGTGCTAATTCCCCTGATACAAAGTTAATAACTCCAGAGTCATCCGTATTGCTGCCATAAATTGAACATAATGTGAAAGGAAGACTACCAGGAAGAATACATTCGGTTACTACCCATCTGCCTAAAGGATCCACCTTGACCCGGGGAGTATTAAGAGGGAGTCTTTTTTCTGCCAAAATGCCCACCCCTCTGGTTTTAGAGCTTTGAGTTGTTGTCCCCAGAAGTTTGAAACCTAAAGAGTCCAGTAGTTGCCTCTGTGCTCCTTCAATGTGCGTCTCCTGTAAACAATAAATGTCGCCCTTCAAAGATCTAAGACCCTGAGACACACTTTTGCCGTTTGGAGCGCTCATTGAGTCCACAAATATTTGCACAGACAATTCTTAAAGTATCAGGGTTAGTCATTTAGAAAGGATTTGTAGTAGCCTTTTGTGAACAAAAAAAAAGAAGAGAAGTGCATTCTATCAGCGTATAAAAATACAGGTTTCAAGAAGATATTACGACACATTTCTAAGTCCATTTTCCCCCCCAAAAAAGATTGGGCCACCCCCCTCCCCCTACCCCCCTTTTTAAGCAATCAGGTAAACCCTGAGTGATGGTAATCTGAATGAACCTCAGCCGTCATCCACACCGGAATAAGAAAAAAAAACACAAAGGCCTAATTTAGATTCTTACTCTAAAAAGCCAGTAACCAAGAAGTGAGCCCCCACATTTTATTGTGTGTAGACTAATACTGCAGAAAGAAAAAGGAACAGAAAACTGTGAAGAAAAAAAAAGATAGAAGAATATAGCAGCATAAGGAAGAACGGATATTATTGATCATAACGAGGTTCATCTATTGCTGCTATAACAGAATTGGAAAGGGAGGCAAGTAAATTCGGGAAAATTTCCGGATATGTTCTCAATAAAAACAAGACTCAAATAATCACAAATAGTCGAATCTCGTGGGTTGATCACAGAGTAGTTCCTAAAGCCAAATACTTAGGAGTCTATATATCTTCAAAATTGGACGAAGTTGTTCCCAATAACCTGCTGCCACTCGCCACACAAACTAGAAAAGCGTTGAAAATGTTTAAAATTCTACACCTCACGTTAGCTGGTAGGTGTAATGTCATAAAAATGACGTATTTCCCTAAACTTTTATATCTTTTTCGCACAATCCTTCTAGAATTGAACAAAGCCAGCTTCATGAAAATTCAGCAAATATATACACAATTTATCTGGGCATATTCACAACCCAGAAGGGCACTCAGACAACTATTTATTTTTTTATTTTATTTTTACCATTTATTAAGCGCACTGTTACCGGGCGGGTGTCCTGGCGCTGAAATGATGTGCTTTCTCCATGCGATGTTAGTCCCTATAGATTGAAAAGCCATGTTTTAATGTTCTTCCTAAATGTCATTAGGTCAGTGCTTTGTTTTAGGGGGAGGGGCATTTTATTCCAGATACCAGCTGCTCCGGAGATAAAACTGCGACCTCCCCATCGAACTTTCCTAATACGATCAGTCTTGACAAGCCATTTATTGGATGATCTTAAATGTCGACCTGGCTTGTACAGCTGGAAGTGTTGTTGAAGGAAAGACGGACCTAGTCCATTCACTGCCTTGAACACTATGCACAGTGCTTTGAACATCATACGTTTCCGTACTGGGAGCCAGTGCAATTTGCTCAGTTCCCCAGAGACGGAGGCAAACTTGGGTAGACCCGTAATTAAGCGGACAGCAGCATTTTGCAGAGTCTGTAGCTTGTTCAAGATCCCTTGCTGTGCTTGTAAATACAGACTATTGCAGTAATCGAGGCGTGACAGCACTAATGCTGTCACGACAGTTTTCCTACTGCTAATGGAGAGAAAGGGGAGAATTTTCCTTATTGTTTTTATTGTCCAGTGGACCGAGGATGAGAGGGCATTGACTTGTGCCTTAAAAGTAAGTTGTTTGTCAATGAGTATCCCTAGATTTTTTACTGTCGTGGCGGGTATGGGAGGATCTCCCATTTCTTGAGGCCACCAGTTGGGGGTCCATAAGTTGGTCTCATTGCCAAAGAGAAGAACCTCTGTCTTCGAGGAGTTCAATTTAAGGCAATTCCTAGCCATCCATGAGCTTACTGCGGTCATACAGTCCTGAAATCTTGCTGCTGTTCCCTCCTCTCGACCCGGGAGCAGAGATACCACAATTTGTGTATCATCTGCATAAGATGTAAGTTCAAAGCCAAATGACCGAATCACCGGGGCGAGGGAGGAGATGTATATATTAAAGAGGGTGGGGCTCAGGGAGGAGCCCTGAGGAACCCCTCCTGGGAGTGTAAAAGGAGTGGATTCAAAATCTCCCAGGGCAACCACCTGAACCCTGTCCGAGAGGAAAGACTTCAGCAAGCTCAGCGCGACTCCCCGCACTCCGCAGCCCTCAAGGCGGTCCACCAAAATACTATGTCTTTCAAAAGAACGAGGAGGTTGGGCTTTCCCTAATATCACTCTGTATTACTGGGCTGCTGTCATGCAATACCACTCTGAGCTAATCAAGGAACAACCCGATAGCCATTCCACAGTACTGCCCTCTCCCTTTCAACTACTGGTTGGGGAAAAGTGCCTGGGGATGTCTGTTGCGAGAAACAACCTTTGGATATTTCAAACGGGCTAGGTTCAAGACTTTGGTTAGCTCATTTAAGGTTTTTCGGGGCATCCGTAGATGTTTTGGTTTAGATAGGTATAATTATTATTCGCCCACTCTTAATAATACCAACCTCCCCGAAATCTTTGGAAAGGCCTACTTTTCTGACTGGTATAGGGCAGGCAATAGAAAGTTAGGTGCCCTAATCACTAGTGAGGGAGTTATTCCCTTTCCTGACCTTCTGGCCAAATTCAGCCTCAGGAGATAAGATGCTTTTAAATATCTGTCCATCTACAATTTTCTCTCTAGAAAAGTCAGGGATGCATCAGGATTCATGGAGGTGGAATTTCTTAATATCTTGCGAAAACCACTGACCCCTCGAATTGGTCTCCTATATACCATTAAAAATAGACAGACGCCGGATGATCTACAAGCCATCGCAGACAAATGGCATGGCATACTTGATATACTCGAAATGTGTTTTTCAATTCACGCACGCTGTCACAAAACATTTTACTTTCATCAAAACTTCAAGCTCAGCACTTTAAAACTATTTTCTTCTTGTATATCACTCCCAATAAAATTACAAAGTGGGGGACCGGACCAGGGACTCTCTGTCCTAGATGCGCCGAATTTGGTGCTGATTCTGTGCATATTTTCGCTTCTTGTTTAAAGCTGTTACCCACTCTGAACCGAATACAAGGGTTTCTAAGAGAAGTTGCCTCTCAGCCGATAACCTTGAATCCGACTATTATCATGCTTGGAACACAAGCAGAAACTCCACACTTGAAAAGGGAGGGCTTAACCTTCATAGCAATGGCCGTTTGGAGAATCTGTGTTGCTACAGCTTGGCTAGACCCAGAGCCTCCCTCATATTCCCAATGGCTTGCTAGATATTTAGCAACATACCATTCACGCACGCTGTCACAAAACATTTTACTTTCATCAAAACTTCAAGCTCAGCACTTTAAAACTATTTTCTTCTTGTATATCACTCCCAATAAAATTACAAAGTGGGGGACCGGACCAGGGACTCTCTGTCCTAGATGCGCCGAATTCGGTGCTGATTCTGTGCATATTTTCGCTTCTTGTTTAAAGCTGTTACCCACTCTGAACCGAATACAAGGGTTTCTAAGAGAAGTTGCCTCTCAGCCGATAACCTTGAATCCGACTATTATCATGCTTGGAACACAAGCAGAAACTCCACACTTGAAAAGCAATGGCCGTTTGGAGAATCTGTGTTGCTACAGCTTGGCTAGACCCAGAGCCTCCCTCATATTCCCAATGGCTTGCTAGATATTTAGCAACATACCATTCATGCACGCTGTCACAAAACATTTTACTTTCATCAAAACTTCAAGCTCAGCACTTTAAAACTATTTTCTTCTTGTATATCACTCCCAATAAAATTACAAAGTGGGGGACCGGACCAGGGACTCTCTGTCCTAGATGCGCCGAATTCTGTGCTGATTCTGTGCATATTTTTGCTTCTTGTTTAAAGCTGTTACCCACTCTGAACCGAATACAAGGGTTTCTAAGAGAAGTTGCCTCTCAGCCGATAACCTTGAATCCGACTATTATCATGCTTGGAACACAAGCAGAAACTCCACACTTGAAAAGGGAGGGCTTAACCTTCATAGCAATGGCCGTTTGGAGAATCTGTGTTGCTACAGCTTGGCTAGACCCAGAGCCTCCCTCATATTCCCAATGGCTTGCTAGATATTTAGCAACATAACATCTTGAAAAAGCAGCCTATTCTAAGAAGGGACGCAAGGCTCGGAAGAAGGGTCTGGAGGTTTGGGACAAACTGACCGATTGGCTTACTCCACCTGAGTAGATTGTATACGATCGCATCTGGTCACTCAATGCCTGTCCAAACAGTTGGGGATAATTTCCCGGCAAATGTTATATATAGGAATGTGCATTCATTCTCTGTTATCCTATGTATTTCTTTTTTCATCTTCTTGGTTTTTTTGCTTCACTCCTCATTTGTGTCCTTTTCTTTATTTTTTCTTTATTTTTTTTTTCCCAATTTCACACTCTATTGGTTTTCTGATGTGGGAGGTGGGGTGGGGGGTACATCGTCAGATTTTTTATATGAATCTTCACATGTACGTATTTTGCAATTTGAAATAAAAAAAATAAAAAAATAGGGAATGGGAGTTTAGTTTCCTTTCTAGCATTAGGACTGAGGTGATGGTCGGTCATTGTGGGGAAGAGGTAAAAGATGCATAGGAGATAGCCTGCTACTCAGGACTGCAGTTAGCATTTTTGCAGCAGGTGTAGTTGCCTTGGGGTCCAGGAGTGTGAGGGGCTCACATCACCCCAATTACGGGGAGCAGTATGTTTGGGATAATACTTGTTTTTGTTTAATGCATTTGCTGTTTTATAGTCTCATATTTAGTGCATTTATGAGCTATAGAAAAAATACTCCTGAAATCATCTCATAAGTCCTGCATGCGGCTATGTCCCTCCTTTCCATAAAGTTTTGGAGGGGGGGGGGGGCGACCTCAAAATATTTTGCTTAAGCGGGCTCAGAGCAAATACGTTTGAAGACCTCCGATATAGAGGAACAAGGCCAAATGCTTGAGTTCCTTCATAAGGTCAAATGCATTTTTGACACATTGTCATACCATCATGCTTCCCACAAAACAATTTAAATTCTTTGTGTGATGATTTTTCACATGAAGAGATCGAAGGTTTGTAAACCTGAAGCATAAAATTCAATTCTGTAGTTTTTTAAACACACCAAGCAGCGTAAAAAACATTTTAAAATCAGATTAATATAAGTCAGATTTAAGAAAAACGCTGTAGATCAGAATTTGTTGAAACATGAAGAGTGATTCTACCTTTCCTACAATTACCCAAAGTATGGAAAAAAAAATATGCAGCCATAAATAAATATCGCTTGTCTGCATATCACTGTTCATTCAGGCAGAGTATAAGACAAAAATGCCAATTTTTTTTCCCATTTTTTTTAAAGTGCAACTTTAATTGTGCTCTTTGACCTGCTTTCCCCTCGGCTGCTAGCAGAAGCCATTTAATGCCAGGATTAAAGTGCAATAAGTTAATACAGTTGAGCAGCACTTTCATTTCTTTATTACAGAATACTAGAGTCCTTAGAAGTAGCATGTAATAAGAAAATTAGAGCCAGGTTTTACTACAGCAGGCTCCTGTATATTATATTTGAATAAAAATAATAATGAAATTACTAATGAACTCATTCAATAATATTCAAAGTGTGTGAAAGGTTTTTCAGAAAAGTAGCAGTAACACGACAACTTTAATTGAAGGTTGTACCTTCAGCCAGGCCATGCTTGAAACTCTCAAGAGCAGCCAACCCTTACTGCGCTTGGCTGTCAGGTTGGCATGTGTCCAAAACTCAGTGTGTCGCTTACATAAACTGAGCACAGCTCTCATCCAGATCCTGCATTCTATCCACTATGTATAGGCAATATACAACTCAGCGTATACACCCCATATCTGCAGTGCACACCGTTTGGCTACATGCAGTGGGGCTCAGCCCCAGGGCCTGGTCTTTGGCCATGCAGTGCACCCAGCCTATCCTGCACACTTAGGCATGCACCTTCTGCCATTGGCTACTTGGGTTATCCACCAGACCTGGCACTGGCCCAGGCCCTTCACCCATCCCTCTGAAAAATACCAACCCACAATCTGGTCCCATGTTTTTTAAAATGAAAATGTAACATGTCATAAATGTTGTAATATGTGAGACCATAAGTAGACCATGATGGGGTTCAAGTTATAGTTAGTTTAATGTTTGGAATTGTTATTATTATTTGGTTTGTGTAGAGTGTGCGGCTACTCAGTGTGTGTCCCAGAGCTTAGGTCGGATGTCTACAGGTCTGGTAAACTGATTATAGAAAGGCCAGTTTGAACTGCCAAGTTTTTAGGCTCCGTTTAAAAGCACTCTCATCTTTGGTGTTCCAGTTGGAGGTGGCGCCACCCCATTTCTTCCTGTTGGGTCCTGGCACAACAGCCAACATTATGAATCGTTTTGGCCACCACAAGTGTGGAAGGGTATACTCAGATGTGAGTCCCTTGCTCACTGCACCATCAGGATTCAAGCAAGCCGGGCCGAAGACGGCTGTAATGCCAGAAACCGGTCCCCGGAAGCTTGTTTCCTTTCCAGTAAAGAATTGGCTTGGTAGTTTGGTCTGCCCTGTTCCCATGATGCAATGGGCCAGGGTCAGACTAATTTGCATGTAGCCAGGTTCTGAGCTGGGATGGTGCAGTGAGCTAAAAAACGGTGATGGATCAAGCCCTGATCTTTTGACTGGGTAGGAGTGTTCTGCTTAATTCAGATACTCTGTCCATCACCACCCCCTTTATGAATCAACATGACATCAGAGGAATGTAGAGTTTTTGTTGGTAGATAGTCCTTGCATCTGTTGGCCGGAGAACTGGGTTCTGTCTTATAGAAGCCTCTGTGAGCCAAAAGCAGCCCATTGAAGTGCACTCTGTCATGGATCGGCAACCTGTGAAAATCATTGAGGTGCAGGCGAATATGGTCATGTTTTCGAATGCTGAGAAGTCAGACAGCGGCATTCTGTACCAACTGAAGTCTTTTGAGCAGGTACACTGGGATGCCCCAGTACAGCGCATTGGCGCGATCCAGCCGTGAAGTTATATGAATTGCTCAGTGATCACTGGCTGCAGGCTGATCGGAATTACACCAAATTCACAAACAATTATGCTTTAACTTCTTGCCAAATTTGGTGTAATTCTATTTTGCCAATTTTCTATGTCAAAGAACATATTTTCTATGGGAATTAATACCAAAAATCAAACTTTTGGTATCCCCCTTGCTTTTAAAGCCCCTGCTAAATGGATCGATACGAAATGTTCCATGAAGGAACGAAAGCGGATATATTCTTTTGGTAAACTTTTGTGTAGATTTGTCAAACTGTATCAACGTTATTAACAAAACAAAAAAGGCCTTTCCTATGGAAACACTGTGTGTATATATATATCCACGTATCACAGGCAACAATGGTGATGTAGCGGCAGGCTGTAAACCACTGGGGTGCTTTGGTGAGATCTGCAGCTACCAACCACATATAGATAAAGCAAACTAGTTACTCTCCTCACAAATCATGACGAGACAGGCATTAAGGGAAAACATATGTGGTGTTAATGAAATGCTATTAGAATAAACATGTTCACTTAGCACGGCTCAAATTAAATTGTGGATGACATCAGTGCGGACATCATCTAGTCATTGTGGCAGTGTCCTTCAGGGTTTGTCGATGTGAAGTTGATAAGCATGCTGCACTTGTAGCCAATTTTCTAACACCAATCAGGTGATAATGGACATAACATTTGACAAAATGCTGTACAAATAGCATTTGATGGATGTAATCCTCTTTTTATTTGTGGACTTTCCCCACCTAAAATATAATAGGCCTATAAAAACTATCATATGGTCACCCCTTTGAAAAACATAGAATAATGTCCAAAAAAGACTTTGTAGTCTATTTGCATTAACATAAACTGATATCGATCACTGATAAGGCATTGTTTTCCAGGCCCCATGCATAGCCCTCCATAGTTTGCTAAAATACACCACACACATTCTTGAGATGAGAACAATTGCATAGAACCTTAGACCTATGCTTGCAACCTCCAGTGTGAGTTAAATCACTTGTAAGAGCTTACCCCTCCATTCTATATCATTCAACAATCTGGTAATACCTCAAAAAAGTTCGGAAAATAGGCATTCACACTTAATAAATGCACTTTTCCCATACAATTTGTCTATAGTACTATATTACTACTATTTAATATAGGCATGTGCCTAAACATCCACATGTAAAAACTCTATTGTCAACAAAGCTTTGGATTTTGTTAGAGTTTTGGCAAAAGATTTTGGCTCGAAACCACAACCTATTTTGAAACATGCCAGTGTATGGAGTACTACTTTGTGTGCAAAATAACGATGGACTGTGATGCCACCCCGAGTAATTACCAGTGGCTGCTATCAATCCAAGTATTCTATCCATATTTTTTTTGTATACTTCAATGTGATGGCCTAAGTGGGATGGGTATGGCGAGCCATAGGTCCAATGCACACTGTGCCACTGGAACCAAGCTATTCTCGACTAATGAGCCCTCAAAGGTTTCAAAATCGGTCTTGAGTTCCTTATGTCATTGCTGTGAACTTTGGAAGATGACAAATCCATCCACAGCCTTGCACAAAGCACCATTAAAAGTTGTATTAAATGCTGCCTCATAAAGCACTCAAGTATACTCACTCAACTACTTTAGATTTTAGTGATAGTTGTGGAAGTCATGTAATTTCATATTTTAATATTTGATGTTTGAGGTTCTGCCGCAGTGCTGACCGAGAAGCAGTATTCCTCTGCAACTAAACAGTGAAACCCCAACCAACAGGAAATTTGGTGTTTGTGAGGAAGAATGCATAGAAATTAGACCAGTAGGGTCAGACTGATACATCGCGTCACCGGGGAAAAATCCCTTTAAAATGTGTTCCTGGAGAAACATTCATTTAAAATACTATGCCAGAAAGAAGGCTTGCCACATTTCCTATGCCAACGGGTATTCCCTCGGGCTTCTAAGGGGAAAAAAATCAAATGTAGTACCATAACATTTCTATCATGCCATCTTTATCTTTTTCTGTGTCACACTGCTGTAGCATCTTCTACATACTTTGGTACTCTCAATATTTCTGGTTATTCTTTTTCCCCCTTTTCAAAGTTCATATGTTCCTTATATAGGGCTACAATTTCCCCGATCTGTCTCTCCCTCTCATACCGTTTAGCTATTAGGACTCTCTCTTTCTCTCTTATTTTCCACAGCAGTTCTTATTGGCTCTCTCCCTGGCTCTCTCCCGTTCTTCATTTCTCTCATCACACTCTTTTTTCTTGCTTTGGCACACCTTATTCTATTTTATAAGTTCTCACCCTCCATTTATTCCCCATTTCATTCGCCTGATCAATGTCCAGCTTTTGTTGCACTCCTTGGCTCCTTACTACTATACTCCTGATGAGACCTAGTAAGTCATAAACTAAATTTCTATATGTGTATGAATGTATTGTAGATCTATTGCTAACTGCTCTCCTCTATCATCCACTTATACCATAGGGGCATTGTAATGATGAGTGCAAGATCCATGCCCATTTACTTGATGTGATGCACCTATCTGAGATGCTTGTACATCAACACTGAGAATCCACCTTCCATGTTCACTCTCTCATTCTTCCCTTAACCCCATTTTCTGCTAATGAAAAGTGTGGTGTCCAGTTCACTCTTTTGATCAAGTATCTCTTCTGGAGTAGAGGCTTAGGGGGTCATTAGGATGGCGGGTGGACTTTCCCCTCCCGCATTCTCACGGGATTGGGACCGCCCGCCATAAGGGCAGGGGTCCCGTGGTGGGGATTAGGATGCGCTCGCCACAGTGGCGGGCGTATCCCTCATTTTTAACATTGTGGCGGGCGGTGCTCTCAGCACCGCCCGCCACAATGCTAAAAATGCATGTATGCATTTGCATACACGAAGCGGCAGGCACCGCACAGTGCTTGCCGCTTCGTGTATGCAAATACTGGGGTGTACCACAGGTACCCCCCGTGTGCACCCCCACCTCTCCTTCACTCTGGGGGCCGCGGGCCCCCAGAGTGAAGACCGCATGCCTTGATGCCGCCACGGAAAGGCATCTAACTGAGCCCATTGTAATATGGCTGGCGGTGGCTAATAGGCATAAATGTCGGGCGGGCATAAATGTCGGGCGGATCGCCACCTCCACCATGGCGGTGGCGATCCGCCCGACATCGTAATGGGCCCCATAGTTTTTTGCCTTGAAATCCTAAAGTTAGTCTTTCTACCAAAGATCCACAAACATACCCAGCGGAGGCTGGCTGTCGACGGGGATTGGGTCGCATGGAACTGTTGGATGCGCTATACAATCAAAAAAAGAAACCCAACAGTAAAATTAAAGGTTACATAAAGTTATGGTCAGCTTTGATTGTAGCACCTCAATATATGTTTAAGAAGACCTCGGGAATTCACTTAAAAAGCTACAGTTAAAGAGCAGTCATAGTTACGAATTAAAACAAAAACACTGTCAAAATTCGCTAGTTTAGCCCAGAATCATAGTCTATAACATGTGCAACACCATGTAAGCCATATTTTGCCATCAATGTAATTCTTGTTATGATCTAACAATTTTTATGCCAATGAACTACAACGACTCAAAGCAAAATGTATTTAAATGATAGGGCATACTTTTTTATCGAAACACCTGAGTGCAGCAGTAAGATCCCCTTGATCGATTTATCTTGGAAGTAACCAATGGCAATACAATACAGTGCAAAGATAGCGAACATTATTGTACATTGGTGCAAGCCTGTGAATTATGCATCACATGTGAATTATGCATCAACTCATATACATTAGGATAACATAAAAAGAAAACAGTAATGGAATTATTCGCCCAGCAAAATGACTGAACTGGGCGGGGGTGGGGGGTGAATGGGGATTGGGACAGAGCCAGGCAGTCCCTATGTGTAAAGGCGACAAAGTGGTTATGCTAGGTTTGTTTTGGCATAAAAAAGACTATGTTGTGGAGTATCTAATGGCTACCACTAGCCAACCATGGGATTGGGGGTAGGGGGGAATTCAGCTGGGGCCCCTGGCAGCAAAGGGAAGCAATGGGGGTGGGAGACACTTGGAGTGCTGTAGGTGAGGGAGAAAGGTAGGAATTATATGTTGAGGCACCATGGAGGGACCTGTCAGGTCCAGTAGTGCTCATGGGTAAAGATCATCATTAGATGTAAACTATAAAGTGGATCAAAAGAGTGTCTCATTCTTGTGAGATTGAGCGCTTGTGCAGGTGACACACTTCTTTATAGAGCAAGGAGTCCCCCTATGCATTCCCCTATTTATTCATTGCTCCATACCATCCAGTCCATGTCACCACAGCTGATGCCAAAGTTTTCCTTTTAGCCAACAAGAGTGCCAAGCCAACGAAGTGCATCCTCACTTTGTAGCTTTTCTCTTTTTAGGTTTCGTAACCTGGCGAGGGGCGAAGCCACTCCCAGATCGAAATCTGTTGTTTCTAATAGTGAGGTTAGGACAGCCTCTGTTTCCAATTGGCTAGCTCCATAAATGGAGGCTAGCCATTGGGAGGCAGAGGCTGTCAATCGCGTTTTCTCTCGAAAACGCGATTCGGGGGCGTTTCTGGTGCTTTTTTTAAGCCCCGCCCCTTTGTCCCGGGCCGCGCTGCGATTGGCTGCCGGCCCGGGACACCCCCGTGACGTCATTCCCGGGCCGCGCTGTGATTGGCTGCCGGCCGGGAAACCCCCGTGACGTCAGCCAATCACAGCGCGGCCCGGGACCTGACTTGTTTTTTTATGCACTTCGACCACTAGATGTTGGATCTCTCTGTATCAGTCTCTCTATGACTTAGATCTAAAGAAAAGAGTATTTAAGACTTCAGGTAGACTTGTCTGCTTCTGTTTTTTTTCTCATCATGGGGCTCCTTAATCTTGCCCCCTTTACCTTCCTCCTACCAAAAAGGGGACACGTGGAGGTGTGGGTGCTTAATTCGGTTTCATCCAGGGCTTTCTCTGGCCAAAGACCAGCACTACTTGCAGCACTTCTTTAGGCTCTGTGCCTATTTCCTGTGCTTTATCATGCCCCCTTGACTAAGGATCATTTCCCTCCCGCGTACGACTGGCTATGTGATTGGTGCACCCAAACCTCAATGCCAATTTCACTCTATTCTAAATTCCTCTACCAGCCAGTAACTCCAACTGTCAGCCCGGAAGCCGCTTGCTTTCCCTACACATGCCCATTTTAGATATTCTGGCTCCTCAGCTCAGCCTCCACTGCACTTGTTGCAAAGTCTTACCGCATAGGAATTCCACTTTTGCCTTCAGCCATAACAAGACCAGATACCTTCTTCAGCAGAGAGAGGACTTGTAAAGGCGTTTTCCATAGGAAACGCAACAATCTTTGTATTTTCTTTTTAATTAATACATTAAGTGGTAGTGGGGAGCGCACGCTAAAACGAGTATCGGCTATCCTTTATTTCCACGTATTCTGCAAAACTCCAGTTTTGTTTTTTAAAAAGGATGTTGTTTGCCTATAATTTCAACTCTTCCGGGTCGCAAAACAACCAATCTCACGGCGGTACAAATGCTGGAAGTAGGTAAAAATATAAAAGGGTTTAGGATTGGAGCACTATGACCAATCAGAATGTTCTGCGCAGCAATCCGAAGCGCTGATTGGCTGTGGAGTCCGAAGCGCTGATTGGCTGTGGAGTTCACATGTGCCTCTTCAGAAGCCGCCTTGAACAACCGAGACAACATCCCGCAGAAAAGTCTTCTCGGTTGTTTCGCCTGGTTGCTGATAGTTAGTCGGTATCTGGAAAGACCAAGCTTGTGCCGCTTGTGTTGTGATTCTGGAACGGGCGGAAGTGGGGAAATGTTTGAAGCGATATCATGGCAGCACTTATCTAGGCTAATCCCTCGGGAGTTTATAATGAGCGGAGGTTCACCTTCATTTCAGACTTTCGTGCTGCCTTTGGGATGATGAAGGGGTTGTTTGAATTAACTGATGTTTGGCTCGCGGCTGGCCGGGTGGGCTCTGTGGTGTTTGGTTTAAGAGGGTTACAGATCACTAAGTTATAGAGCGCATGAACAGCATTGGATATTCTCAGGGCTTTAAGTGGGCCTATCTCAGACCCGGTAATTAGGGCATGGATACCCGCAAACGTTTCCCCAGAGGCTACAAAGTACTGGTTGTAGTTTTCCGAGGGTTGCATCGATGTCAGCATGGGAAGGGCGGGGTGTTAAAAGGTGGGTGTAGGGTAGGGTGACCAGAATTTTAAAGCCAAAAAGTGGGACATTTCACAAAGTAGGACTACAATTTTACCTCAGTTGAGCGTACAGAATGACCGTGCTAATCACCATAGGATTACAGAAAAGATAGTAAAGCATAAAGTCAATTAATTTTTTGAAGCCAGTATGTCATTGTAATTTAATTGCTTTATTATAACAGTTGTTACTGTCCCAGCTTTGGAAAACATAAAAAGGCACCTCCCAGCGTTTTTACTAGTCCCTCTCTAAAAACCGGGACAAGGGACACATTTACCAAAGTCTGCCGGGACAGCTGGTGAAAAAACAGGACTACCCTGGCAAATCCTAGACACCTGGTCACCCTCCCTTAGGGGGAACGCAAAACAGGTGCATGATAAAGATACGTTTTCTAGAAAACATTCTTTGCTTCTTCACCTTTAGCTTAGTTAACCTGCAAATAAAGTCTGACCGTTTCACAGCTTCCTGAATGTTCCTGCTCTGTCAAGTGAACAACAGCCCAGTGCTGCTGTTCACCAGGGGGCCACAACTAAAGGTAAGGAGGGCCACATGCGGCCCCAGGGCCGTACTTTGAGTAGCTCTGATTTAGGGTAATCCAGTTTAGCATTTCCACCCTTAGCCCTTCTGTCATCTGACATGTCTACACACATACTTTTATGACAAAATACAGTTGCATCATTAACTCAACAGACTGCATGCTTTTTGTGGTAAAACTGTTGCAAGTTTAATCATATTCTGTTATGCAGTATACACAGGTAAGGTTAACTTACGGGTGATTATACGAGTGCAGCGCCGTTTAGGACTAACTGCTGACGCCCATTCTGAAACCATCTCCAGCCACCAGGCATAACATTGCTGTCTTATTTATCTGGCGCTATGTATTTCACGTTTGGGCTGTGGCCCACTGATTTGAATGGTTGCTGCATCCGTGCCACCATGGAGCGAAGTAAGGCTAACCCCCAGTTGTCAGGATACCAGCTGACCCTCACAGGATGAAGGGGTCACTGTCACGGTCTTCTCATGGGCCCTATCTTGCCTGAGGAGTCTCCTGCATCTCCACCTGATGGGGTGTTCATTACTTTTTGCATTAGTATCTCCCTGGAACCCCGCTTGTTATGCTGTATAGTGATTGGCTGCTCTCCTGTTCAGGGTGGTGGGTAGGAAATTCCTCTGCTGCGGGCTACCGTCAGAGGAATATCCAGGTGTAAAGGCCCACCTAAATACCCCACGACCTCCCCAACTTGACGTCATACACCTGGGGTCACGGGGAGGTGTGATCTTTCGTTGGCCGTGGCTATCTTCATAGGCCAGGTGGCCACAGAAAAAATACTACCCCTTTGCGGTGAGGAAACACTACGGAGCTGTTCCCTTTAGTGTCTCCTTGCAGGTGACTTGTCCATCCACCCCAGCCTTTCTGTGATCGAACGTGTACACACATACTCTTTTAAAAAGTTTTTTATATACAACTTAATTGGCTTTTATATAATAGTGACAGACATTTGAAAGCAGGAAAATGCCAGTGATAAGAATGTCTCTCTTCCGACCTCACAAACAACAGGAAGCATCATTGTAATCATAAGTACACACCTACTTTTGTGACAAAATACAGTTGCATCTTAAACAAAAAAGACCACACTTTTTGCGGGAAAGCTGTTGCAAGTTTATTCATATTCTATTATGCAGGTCACAGATAGGGTTATCTTATGGGTGATCATACTAGTGCAGCACCATTTAGGACTAACCAATGACACCCATCCTGAAACAGTCTCCAGCCACCGGGCTTTACCATGCCGTCTTATTATTCATCCAGTGCTGTATATTTTGCATTCGGACTGCAGCCCAATGATTTTAATGGTTGCTGCACCCATGCCACCACAGAGCGATGTAAGGCTAACTACCAGCTGTCAGGATACCAATTGTCCCTTACGGGATGAAGTGGTCGCCGTTGCGTTCTTCTCATGGCCCCCTTGGCCTGAAGAAGTCATGTTTAGCGGCCCTATCTCGACCGGATGGGGTATTCAGTGCTTTTTGCATTAGGATCACCAGTGATACCCGCCATGGCTCAGGGTGGCCTACCGTGACCCTAAGTCCCTCCAGCTGTGTAGATCTAGGGTTCATTTGCATTGGCCCCAACAAATATTCCGCGCAAATAGCTTGTTGCCCAAGACCGATAGGTGCACCCCAACTTGAGCAAAGTGGGTGGGCATCCTTGTGCTTAGCGGGCCGTGCTTCACAACTCCAAGTTCAGGGTTTCTAGCAAAGTTTTGCCTTGTAGCATTCTTCCTTCTCCTGGAGGCTTCACTGCTGAGTGTGATTGAGCGCCCTGCCACTCGTCCTTGGGGATTATCTCAGACCAGATTATGTTGCAGGGAGCCAGGTCTGCTACTAGTCTAGTCAGTGTTGCCCTTGTCATATAGCAGGTGGCCCCTGCTAAGTGTGGGAAGGTCGTTACCCCTAAGTGTAAATTCAGTAGGTGGGGCTCCTTCGTGCCTGCCCTCCGGGTGTGCTTTAGGTTGGGATCCGACAAGGAAAATGGGGAACCCAGTTGACCCTTGGAGGCTTGGGTAATATATCTACTGACATGTACCTGTACTTACAAGGGATTTCTTTCAGTGCACTTAGTTCGACATTTGATACACACAACAGTGCTCGTAAGCTCCAATCGGTAGCTTACAATTGAACAATCAACAATCCAATTAGCTAATGTTTATCACAGTAAATCTGCCAAAGATACTCTTAAAACGGGTGTGAGTTTTTCAAAATACAAACTTTTATGATGAAAAAAAGAGAAGGGTACAAAAGACTAAAACAACATACGACGACCGAGGTTTACAAATTATTCGTGATTACTGATACTTCAGAGTTATTAGTGTGAGCATCTATTCCATACAAAATACATAAACAGAAAATGAGACTGATCAGCACAGAAATCAATTCCTTAAGGAAAATAAATCACTGAGGAAATAGATGTAGTTGTCAACGTTTCGTTTATTTTCTTATTTACTTATTCAATTTTTGGCTTTTAACTTAATTAGATGGCTACCGATTTAGGCTTTTGAAGTGCTGCCATCCTTAATTGTTTTTTTAATACCGTTTTTTTCGGGCACAGCCCATAAAACACAATCAATCAATACAACATACAGCATAAATGCTCTAGAATACTTTGTGCAATTTTACACTAAAAGAAGAAAAGAAAAAGAAAACAGAAATCATGAGTCGAAATGACATACTATAAAAACGGATTAAAAGTTAATATATCAATAAAAAGGGAAAAGTCATCATCTAAACAGCTGGGTTAAAAGGCTATGGATACAAAAAATTACACAATTAGGTTACTATTGACAGTGTTACTTCAAGGACATTAATATATTTACAATAGAGAAAGTGTGCAAAAAGGCAATCAGAGGTTTGAACAAAGTTGGAAAAGAAAACAAAGTACAGCAGTATATATACTTAGTTTTTCCATATAGCCATTAAAACGTGAGTAAATGGTAAATATAGATGCACTCAGTAGGAGTTTTGAGGCAAAACCAGTATAAAGAGAGAATGTCATGTCCGAGCAGAGTCCTGTCCAAGCAAGAGTTTTATCGACTCTCTATCAAGCTTTGGGATTGAGAGTACCCTTCCTTCTTAAGGCCCAGGCAATCTGCAGGTACCGTGCATGCCTTCAAACTCTTAACAGCTCCATTTATAAAAATACTAAATACAGTCGGTGCAAGGACGCATCCCTGTCTAACCCCTTTTGAGATTGCAATTTTTCCTATCAAATCCTCAGTCATGTTCCATCTCACTCTTGCATAGGTGTTTTCATGAAGGAGCCTAAGTATTCTTAGGAGGTCTAGAGGGATGCCATACCCATCTAACACCTCCCATAGCGTACTTCTTGGTACCAGGTCAAACGCCCCTATTAGATCGATAAAAGCGACTTAAAGATGATCACGTAACAGTGTGATATATTTCCAGGTTATCACCTTGTAGCGGAGGACCTGGTCCAGTGTGCTTACTTTCGTAGGAGAGCCTGCTTGAGACTCCTCCAGAATGTTGTTTTGTAGCATCCACTCATTTAGTCTATATAAGACCTCTCTACAATTTTTAGGTTTTGCCTGCAAGTGCGCACGTAGTGCGCATGCGCTAAAAAACCTTTTGAGTTGTATGTGGATCAATGACCCGCCTCTGTCTCTCATTGGCTAGCTCCATAAATGGAGGCTAGCCATTGGGAGACAGAGGCTGTCAATCACGCTTTCTCGGGAAAACGCGATTCGGGGGCGTTTCTCGGGCTTTTTTTAAGTCCCGCCTCTTTGTCCCGGGCCGCGCTGTGATTGGCTGCCGGCCCGGGACACCCCTGTGACATCATTTCCCAGGCCGCGCTGTGATTGGCTGCCGGCCCGGGACACCCCTGTGACGTCATTCCCCGGCCGCGCCGTGATTGGCTGCTGGCCCGTGACCTGACTTGTTTGACATTCCATGCCACTTGGGTTCCGTGCCTTTAACAGTCCTCGTGTATCATGGGGCCATTGAACTCCCCTTATCTGCCTAGGGCCTGTTTGTAATATGTGTTTAAAAATTAAATGTCTCTTGGCGCGAGTGCCCTTCATGCTGATGAGTTTGTAGGAGCATCGTTTTTTTTTATGTTTCTATTTCGTTATTGCGGGGTACCGTGCCAATCCGCACCTTGATGATGCTCGTTCTGTGGTCCTTAAGTGGATTAAAATCGCAGCCACGACTGTCCTGACTCGAGCCTCTAACCTTTAGGTTGTGCGCTTCACTCCTGAAACACATCGGCGCTATATAGTGCTAAAAGATGGTGTTCAAAATATTCCACAGTTTTGTAAATGAACAACCCAGTAAAAAGGTCAAAACTGACAAGCTCTCAATGCGCGCCAGCAAGAACTTGAACTGGTTGTAACCGGAGACCAGAACTGTTCTCTCGGTACCGCACGGTCACTCTTTCGGTTAAATGATGCGGGACGAACTGAAATGGGTTCTCGTAGTCTGACCTGTGAACACGTTTTATTTATTTATTTAATGAGTTTTTATATAGCGCGGACTTTACCCGAAAGTGTCAGAGCGCTACACAATAGGAACGGTAGTAACCTGCCAGAGTAGGAGTTGGTTTTGCGAGCTGAACGTTTGATAGCAGCACTGCGGTCATTGTGTTGGTTCGCAGTTTTCACGCACTCGAGTCCTGATTCCCTAAGTGATCTCGCTCGCAGAAGGAGGGTCGAGCTGCGGGTGTAACCGTGGTGGAGACTTTTCTGGTCTGGCCATCAAACCAGTGGGAGCATTCTTGCTTCTTAAGTATTTATTGGCTCGTAGGAGCACGTGGGGCGCGAGATGGGGGCTAGCGCGAGTCCACAATCCCACGTCCATCCACTGCAGCAGGGCATGGGATGGGAACGATGGGGATTGTGCATTTTCAACCCTAAAGCCACCCTGGTGCGCCGCTAACAATCCAGCAGGAATCAAAGTTCCTTGCCAACGTGAAATGCAGAGTACTCGTGCTTTGCACCAGTCTTGCATCGTTTCTAGCCGGATTCTGAATACCGAGGATGTACACACAGTAGGGAGTTTACAGGCCTTATAAACGGTTTGCTCTCGTCGGTGGGGATTACGTTACAACAAAAGTATGTCTTCCACACTTGTGAACAGGAAGACATTCCTTTTAGCACTGATGCTTTTTCAGAGCTATTTTATTACCTCGTTGCTTCCATGTTTGCACATGGTGCCCGTTTCGGAGAACCATGCTTCTCCTACAGAGTTTTGGAGTAATTTGCTGCCAATCTTCAGCCTGGTTTGCATGTTATCCGAGAAGCAATATGAAACCTTGGGGCCCACTAGCTTTAAAAATACACACGAGGATAAAGTAAATGCAGAGTTTTAATACATTTAAATATGTATACGCGTTAGGAAACCTTATTCATGCATAGTTAAATTTAACAGAACAAAATGTTGTTTTAGGGACGTGGATTTCCTTTGAATATGTTAACCTTGATATTAGACGCCTAGTGTACTCTCCCTCATTGGCTTTGACCAAATACCTACTTTTGCAAAGGCGAAACCGTTGCATTGTAAATGCTTGTTTAAATATGCCTAGAGCAGATGCCTCACATGTGCAAATGTCAGTGAGCGCTGTCACTTCTCGAAATGCTTCATGCATTGCTTACCATTAGGTCTCAAAGGCTCGGCAGGACTACAACATGTGACGGAGATTCATGTCCACCGACTGGCATAGAGGACAGCAGAGGTTCCCCATGGGGAAATAATGATTGGGTTGAGTGGTGGGTCAAGTGGGATCTGTGAGGTATGGAGAACTGTATACTGCATTTATAGTCACCTGTTGGGGGAACATAAAGGCTTTTTTCCATTCAGTGGCATTCAATACACTACCCAGGTCGTCCTCTCAACTGTTCAGGAAGGTCACCAGGGAAATGCTATTGCGGTCTCACAATGCTCTGTAGATCCATGTCAAGTAATGGCCGGCTGCAAAAGTGAGTAATGTTTGGAGAACAGTGTGGGTTGTGAGTTCCTCGTCCTCGGTGGACCAAAGAGCCTGATGTGTTTTGGATTTACTGCTAAGTGAGGAATTGTCCCAGCAGGACATCATAGTCAGCATGGGGTGATTGATACTGAGAAGGTGGCCATCAGAAAAAAGGTAGTCAATTGTGATCAGTGAACGTTCCTGCCAGCTACGCATGTCTGCGGCTGAGTATGTGCCAGGGAAGCACAGTAGGCCGAGCAAGGGAAATGCTACTGTGTATGGAGAGGTTTGGCCTGTGAAGAGCTGCATCCGGTCAATGCATCTATGGGCCATTAGTACCTGCAAGGACTGGTGGCAATTAGATACTACCTAGGAAAGCACGAAGGTTCTAATCATGGCTGGTTTTAGAGGAGCCAGCCCATGACAAGTTTCTTCCAGGTTACATCCCGCCAACCACCTAGCCACCCACTGCCATTGGGCCACCTGATAATAGGCATTAAATGATGGGGCACTTAGCCTACCCCCTCCAGCTGGCAGCTGCAGATTTTTCAAAGCTATCTGGTGGCGCCTGTTGCCTGGGATGAGATATCCTAGCAACAGATCTAGGTCCAACCCGCCTCCAACATTGAAAAAAAGTTTCTTATACGCCCCCCCCCCCCTCTCCCCCCCATTGCATCAATCCAGGCCAAACTCCTCTTTGTGAATACTCTGGGAGATTAATAATCGGCCCAGGATCACAGGATGTTGGACCATGCCGAGATCTAAACCTCATTCCCCCGCTTCAAAGTCGGCAGCTTTGATCCCAGGACCCCCTCACTTCCCCCCTTCTACCCGGCTTTTCCCTGCTATTGTCCTACCCAAAAACCCTTCTCTCCTGCGTCCAACCACCAATACCCAACTCCCAAGCCGAGGAGCAGCTCAGCACCTATAGAAGGTGTAGTAGAGTATTGTAACTCCCTTCTGGCCGGTCTCCACAAAACCCATTTCACCCCTTCAAATGATTCTACACTCAGCAGCGCATTTCGTCTGCGGGGCTGAGAGAAAACTACATTACCCCCATGCAAACTACTCTCCAATGCCTGCCAGCTGAAGCAGGGGCTGTCTACAAGTCGGCGCGAGCTAGAAAGCTATGGCAAAAACATAAACACCCAATTATAAAGATCCTGTCGGGAGGTACATTAATTCATGCTAAGTGCTATTAATTAAGGTCTCCTGTGTCCAGCTTTCCACATGCTGCCTGCCACCCATACCATCTACCTCCTCCATGCCCTTCTGCCCACACAGAAATTGGTCTATAGAAATTGTCTTCCACGCGCACCCGTAGATAATATTTTTTTCAAATCTTGTATTTTGAGTGATATGACCACCGAAGGCCTTGATTCTATATTAGAAACACAGCTTTGGACTATACCATTTCCCGCTTAAAGGCGATATTTCTCTCTCATGTGTTCCCATACCTGGAGTGTTACGCAGTTTGGTGCTCACTTTCCCTCCATATTAAAGAACCGTAGATGTTTCGGCACCAAGGCTAATATGCTGCATTGCTAAATACACATAAGGGCCAAGGGCGAGACCGATGCATTGCAAATGCTTGTTTTTGTAAAAGTGCCCCATACCGCACTTTCACTTTAATGGCGGCTGACCCCCTGTCTTTAGACACGGCTCATCTAAGGAAAGGGGCGCAGCCAACATTAAAGTGTAAGCGCCGCATGGGCGTTTTTACAAACAAGCATTTGCAATGCAATGGGTCTCACGTAAGACTTTTGTAAATGTGAGACCTATTGCATTGCAAAAGCTTGTTTTATGCACACACGCGCACACACACAGACAGACACACACACACACAATGCCTACACACACACACAAAAAAGTCGAGAGAAAGATAAAGGTGTATAATGTTTAGATATATGTTTTTTATATTCAGTTAATGTATAATGTATAAATACATGTTTTTTATAATCAGTTAAAAAAGAAATGGCTTTTTCTAACGTAAATGAAGTGGTGTGATTTAGTCTTTGCATGGGATGGAAACTCATGTGTTAATAAACTCTTCAGAGATGCAAACTTCTGACACACATTTTCTGCTCTGATTACTCTGAGCTCACCGTTCTGCATCAGACTTAATTACTGCATTTAACCTTCGAAATGGGGACAGATTATGATGCATAAACAAACCCGAAGTGTGAAATGAGAGATGTTATCATTTTGTTTTTTTCCAGATCTAAGCAAACCTAAGCCGAACGCATAGCAATAAATTAAAAAGAGAACTTTAGATGATTCATTAAAGTGACATTTTTGCAATCTAAAAATAGAATGATAGAACACACTTTAATACAGTGCCCTGCCAGGGGAAGCTGTATCACATATTTTATATCATTTAGAAAATGTGTATGTCTAATCCGGGGAGAGGGCATGCACCGTATTAATCCTTGGTGTCAATTACATTCTGATCTGATAGTAATTAGACAAAGTGAAATGTCAAATGAGCGGCATTAGTTGGATTTTTTGCTGTTCTCTCGAAATAAGTGTGGATAATGTTATCTGGGATGTTACCTTCATATTAATCATACTCTTAGATGTATCAAAGAACACCGCATATGATAAAAGCCTATTCCTACATACAGTTGACTATTATGTATGATTCATCCACTAAACCTATTGAAATTCTGACATTTCTTCACTTTCCTTTATGTTGAAATATTCATCAGCTCCTCGGAGTTCCACCAACCTGACTAATGTAACTCTGGCTTTATGGGACTACCTCAACGCTTCTTAATTTTGTGAGATTAGTTTTACTTACCTTCTGTGCTCCCCGCATCTCAGCCCACCCCCCAAACTGTGACATAGTTTTTTGTTAAAATCTCTTCCTCTGGTTGGTCTGCTTTTGGGGTGTTTGGTCTGCTTTGGTTGAGTTTTGCCCCTGGTATGTTTGCCTGATCAGGGTGCCACTTGCCAATTCCTAGTCCTGAGAGTCTCTGGAAGAGCTCCCCAACAAGTGAAGAACCTCCACAACCTTTCCGAATGAAGGCGCCCTCATGGGCACTACTTTTCCTGCCCACAAATAGCCTCCATGAGGAAAGGTCAGAATAAATGAGAGGCCTCTTTTCAGCAGAGTTATACGTGAGAAGGAAGCCATATCCTTGCCACTTGGTGTATGTATGGCCTTCTAACTTACTGTAGCACAGCTTTTGTGACAAGACCGGAGGATAAGATCATTTCCTCAGGCCTTCCAACTCACTCTACCTCTATTCAGCCACCATACACACCCAATACACATTCAGAAGGAAAATGTACACATAAAACAGGCTACAACCGACTGTATCATTTGTACTAATATATGCTAAAAGCTGTTTCATTTGGAAAGAGCCTTTGTGGGCAAAGCCTTAATATTGCCAACTTAAATTAAATTAAATTGATTGCATACACACTACTGAGGTGAAGGAGGCTGTAATATGACATAGTGAGATGTTCAATGTTAGAAAATGGTTTGTTGGTTGACTACAGTGTGAGATCCGGACAAGCAGCAACAACAATCCTAGTCAGGGTAAGGCACTAGCAAACCCCAAATTAGACTGTGCTCACCCTCTGGTAGCTTGGCACAGAGCAGTCAGGATTAACTGGGAATCTATGTGTAATGTAGTGCAACGCTTCAAACAATACAACAGTGCAAACAGCACCCAAAACAACGCCACACCAGGTTTAGAAAAACAAGAGTAGATTTTAATATTAAAACCAGACCAAAACAACAACCATCCAATCAGGGAAACTTGAGATATTGACTTTTACATTTTTAAGGAAAAATAGCACCAAAAAGCACAAAGCTCCAACAAGGGATATCTGATCACGCTGGATTGGGACAAAGTCACAAGTTGAGGCCAATCATGATGGCGCACAGGCCTGCTACAGGGACCAGGATAGGCCCGCTGAACAAAGTATTTTAAATCCTGGTTGCGGAGCGTTGAGTGGATCTGAGGCGAAGAAGCGTGGCACAGTTCCAGTGATGCATCTGTCCCGAGGAGCTGCGAGGTTGCGATACAGAGGCCGCATCTTCATTAAACTGCCACTGATGAGGGATGCGAGAACGTGGGTTGGAGATGCGAAAAGTTGTCGGTGATGTGTCTGTTGCAGAGACACCAAACATGAACCAGTTATATCTTCCCATTTGCAAATTGCACTTATAAAATGTAATAAGGTAATCCCAATTTTATCCTATTGGAGATATAGTCCTTCCAGTAAAGAAAAACGAATGTAAGAGCTTACACAAGGGGTGACGTATATATGTTATAAAAAGGAAGGTTTGAGCCCGGCAAGAGGTTAAACTTGCCAGGTCCACGTGGCAGTTTAAAACTGCACGCACAGGCTATACATTGACAGCAATGGCAGGCCTGAGACATGTTCATAGGGCTACTTAAGTGCTTGGCATGATCAGTGCTGCAGACACACTAGTAGCATTTAATTTACAGGCCCTGGACACGGGTAGTACAAATTACTAGAGACTTATAAGTAAATTAAATATACCATTTTGGCTAAGCTAGTTTTACCGCATTTTAAGGAGAGAGCACAAGCACTTTAGCACTGGTCAGCAGTAGTAAAGTGCGCAGAATCCTAAGGCCAGCAAAAACAAAGTTCGTAAAAACTAGAGGTCTGAACCCAAAAAGTTGAGGAAACCAAGCCAAAGATGCCAGGTCTAACAGTCAAGTAGAGAACTCATCCCAAAGTTCCATGATCAAACACAAACATGAACTCAGTTTCTCATGCTTGTTCAGATCCAGCAATAGCTCATGAACCATCCAGCAGCCAATGGTGTTAACAGGGTTGGCATTATCACCTACCTTTGCTTGTCAGAGAACCAATAGCAACCTTTGCTTCATACCAAACATAGAGCAGAACAGCACATCTTTGAAACGTATCCATCGCTATTGTCATTTGGATGATGACTAATGCATGAAAACCTAATATGAACAAGACAGAGGTAATGATTCTTAGTCTGCATAAGACTAGTTGGCATGATATTTGGCAGACAATAGAGCTTCACTCCTTACCTATTTCACGAACTGTGGTATGGAATCTAGGTGTATACTCAGATGATTACCTATCGCTATTTCAGGAAGTTAAAAATTGGTGTGCACTTGTTTTTTTTATAACCTTAAAATGTTGAAGAATTCTTCCCTTTTCATTCTCAATGGGGTTGTAGATCATTGGAGGAGGCCCTAATATTAATGAGGATTGACCATTGCAATAGCCTGTATCTGGGGAATTCCAACACACTTATTAGGTAAGCTCCAACAACTTTAGAATATGGCTGTTCAATACATTATTTACCTTAAAAGTCTGTCACATGTTTCAACACAGAGGCACCTGCTCCGCTTGCTTCCCATCAAAACAAAATATTCTGTTTAAATCCCTTTGTGAGGTACATAAGCTGGTACATAAAAGGGGCCCCCCTCTACCTCCAGGATACATTTCAGAGTTACTGTCCAACTCGCTCTTTACATTCTGCTCAGGAAAATTAATCTAAAATAATTACATTCTAAAACAATTTTACTGTGGAGGTCGATCCCTCATGTATTTAGGAGCCACATTTTGTAATCCATTCATTCATTCTCAGAAATCAATAGATCTGTATCCCCCTTTTTAAAATCATTACAAAATATCCTATTTCAGTAATCTGATAAACAATAGGTGCACATACATTTGGAGTTGGTATTATCCCCAGTGTTGGACCTGCCCCTCTCTGCTTGCAAAACACACAAGATGATGGACGGAATGTTGCAAAATGGCAAACCATTTGCCCCCAGTCACAGATCTGGGTTTAATCCATTGTTATTTTGCTCACCAAGCCACCCCAGTTCAGACATGACCATATGCAAATCAGTCTTGATCCTGTGCGTCATGGGAACAGTCCAGCCCGAACTGCCAAGCCATGTCTTCCCTGGACCGGAATCAAGCATCCTAGGACCGGTTTCTGTCTATCAGCCATCTTCAGCCGGATAGCTTGACTCCAGTGGCATAGTGAGCACGGGACCCTCGTCTGGGCATACCCTTCCCACACAGGGTGAACAGCAAATGCAAAAAGAACAATTGATGGACAGAATGCAGAAGATAGTCATACATTCACCCCAGTACAGAGATCTGGTCCTAAATCCATTGTTTTTGGCTCCTTAAGCCATTCCACTTTGAACCCAGCCATATGCAAATCAGTCTTGACCCTGCACCCAATGGGAACAGTCCAGCCCGACCTGCCAGGCCAGGTCCTCCCTGGACTGGAAACAAGCATCCTGGGATGTCCTAGCCATTTGGTGCTTACAGCTTGTGTCCTGGGACACTTGACTAGGTGTGATCGGCAGTTGGCCTTTGTTATTTCTCCCAGATGGCATCACAATAGAGTGTCTGGAAGTTGGCAGAATGGACCATCCTAGATTAAGGGCACTGGCTCAGCACACTCACAAAGGAGTTCACACTAGCCTATTCTGCCCCCAGACTGAGGCCAGGGGAGAGAGGCAGGAACTTCTAGACACTTCTGTGGGGGGAAAAATGCAGAAGCTTCTCCCACTTCGGAGGAGGCACTAAGTATAAAAATGAGACCCCCTGACCCACTGTTCAGTACACTCCTAGACATGTGGATACTACAGAGGAAGGACTGCCCTGCTGCCAGAGACTACCCTGCTGCTTAAGACCTGCTGCCTGAGAGAGAAGATTGGACCTGCACCCTTTCTCCCAGGCTGACGTGACTCCCAAGGGTCAGCTGACTGATCTCCTTTTATGAGCTACAGGGATGCAACAAGCCCCAAAGGCCTTTCTACAATGGCCCAGCTGACCTGCTATGACTGGACCTGCATAGACCTGAAGCTGGACATGCCTAATCCCTGATGGCCTCTCTTTGAGTGAGGTCTTGACCCCCAAGAGGTGCCTACCAGATCCTGGACTCTTGGTGCGGCATGAGTTGAGCTCCTCCCTTGAAGAAAAGGAGACATCCTGAAGTTTTGGCCTATCTGCAACCGTGAACGGGCTCATTCACGTATGATATTCCTGCCCCTGATTGCCAACACAACGCTTCAGTAAACCCGACTCTCCGTGCTACTGCGACCACCAGCAATAAAGGCCAACACGAGATCTGCACCTTGCACTGCAGCATCAACAGCTTGCTGTGACCGCCAACACAAATCTCCTTCATCAACTGTCCAGGATGCCATTAAAGATCTTTTTGCTACAGCCTGCCTTTTCTTCGTACTGCAGCAACTACCATCCATGATGCTCCCCCTGCTCCTCACAGTCTTCTCCACCACAAACAGAACTCTTCATGCTAGATCTATGAAGGTAACTTTTTCAACGGGACTAACCTAGTCTCTGTATCTGGCCAGTGCTCCATCGCAGTCAACCTAACTTTCACCCGGTCTCAGACAATCAGATAGCTGTGAGTGGCGCTTTGTGCTTTTAGGCGATATACTTACCCAAAACCTTTCTAATTGAACTCTTCTGGTTCCACTGTTTGGATTGCTGTTGTTTTGCTGTCAAATATTTGATAAAATTTGTATTCTAGTTTTCTAAATTGGTACGGGATTTTTCTTGTGCTGTGTTGTCACTTTATTGCTGTTTGTGTGCTGCAAAATAACTTTACAGATTGCCTTTAAGTTAAGCTGGACAGCTTTCAAGCCAAGCTACCAGAGTGTTAAGCACAGCTTAATTTAGTGATTTTTTGTTGCTCACTCTGACAAGGATTATGGCGGTTCCTTGAGTAAGGTTTCACTCTGCCTCAACCAACAATGCAATTTCTCACACCAAGGATGCTGTCAGGGTAACAGATACCCATTAACATAACATGCAGATGACCTAGAAGTTACCAGGTATTCATGTCCCACTTCTAACATTTCAACTAGACCTCTTACTTATAGCACTGGGCCAGCACTTTGGCGGCTAGAACTTCTACCCCTGCCATTGAAACATCTCATCCTTAGCCCAGCCACTGGCTGTTCCTAGGGTTGTCTTATTTGACCAGGGGTGTGCAGGAAAATGCCATTCAACAGGCCATTATCTAACAAGCACAAGGAAATATAATCACATCCCTGTCATTCTGGCGGCACTCATAGTGAATTAGCATTTAAGGCCCTGTGAACTGTTTGAATTGGTGGTTATCAGGATTGAGACCTCCGATTCCTGCGCAACTCTTTAACTTTAGATTTAGGTTTGATCAGGCTCTTATGTCCTCTTCCAACACCAACAACATTTCCTCTTTTATTTCTTTCAGTAACATTCCGTGGGCAAAATTATTCCTCTACTCTCTCTCTCTATTTTCACGCCAGCCAGTAGTCCATGCAGTGATACACTAGCAACTCGACTAGTGCAACTCCTTTCTCTTAGTCTTCATGGTTATGCCCTCAATAGTCTTCTTCATATTCAATATGCAGCTGTGCAGCTCACCTTCAATCTTCGAGAACAGCATAGAGTTAAGTAATAAACAAAACAAATTGATGTACTGTGGCTGGATAAATGGCGATGGTGTGTCCCAGGCAAAGTTTTTACCTTCAGACTTAGAATCATTTCTGGTGTGTGATCTTCAGATGGTCTGGGCTGGGAACTGTACCAGAGAAGGGCTCCAACAAGTCTGCCATGATTGTTAAGTAGTGTGCAACAAACTTCACACTAAAAAGATGCTAATATGAAAACAACTTGGTGCTGCAGAGATCTCGTCACTTTTATCCAGTATGCTTGGCATCTTCTTTCTGTTCTAGAGATGAAATTATGTTACAATGTCTTAACATTTACATAATGCTCTGCCAGGCAGGAGATTTCCCCATGACTCCTGTTTAGGTACACATTAAAATGCAGATGGAGTACCAGCTTCCTGTATCCTCAGGATTTTTGCAACTTCCCAAGTAAGATGTTTTAAAGAAGCACGCAAGAGAATTGCCTAGTTGTAAGCAGTCCACAAAATCGTTCTTCCAGGCAGGTCTCGGCTTTCTTGGTTCCAGAACCTTCCTCACTCTTGTGCTACAGGTGAGATGTTGCTGAGAAATAAGACAGGCCTCATTTTCAGGACTTGGAACCAGACCAGTGACACATTTTCTCTGTCTTCAGCCATGCATACATGAACTCTTCAATGCAGCGAGCTGATGATTTTTTTCTTCTTCTCCAGTCACTAACCTGCAGGAAGCCGGTCAAGCAGTGCAAATCAAAGGGAAATCCTAGTCAGTCATTGCTGATGAGTACCAAAGTCATGAAAGTAACGTTTTGCAAAAATGTGACTCATTTCCGGTTCCCAGTTATACTGATAGGTTAAAGTTATTCCAAAAGGCCTTCCACCACAAACAACCAAAATGGTGAAATCTGTGTTCCCCTAATAATCTTTCTCTCAACCTATTGCACTGAAAGGCCAGCCCGGTTGTCAACTAAAAACTCCACCTCGAACCCTCCAACCTCACTTACCCAGGACCTGCTTTTGATTGTTAAAGTTGAAAGTGGTCCCCTGAAAGTTTTACTGTATTAAACCCCATAAGCAAATGCCGCCAGGAAGCCCAGCAGGATAGTTCCTCTCTTCTTGGCTCCTTACTGACAGATCCCTCAGATTCAGGGAGAAGAAGTTTGAGTTTCAGGAAATCATCCAGGTATAAGGATGATCTATTGGTAAACACTGCAGCTGGTAATATGACAGACTATGAAGTTAATTTAGAGGTTAGTGGATGATGGGCTTATGTCAAACAACTTGAATGCCCCATCACCAATTTTTTTAGGCTCCCATACCCCAATTAGATGAACCCCCAGGTTCCAGGTGTGGGGTCTAAGTGTGCCCTACCAGCAGACACCCTTGACATGGGAGCAGTCTTCACTGGGCCACCAGGTCATAGTAATGGTTACCTCCTCCTATTTAGAACAGAGAGATTAAACAATGACCCTGGTTGGAGGGAGAAAACTCCCTGTGATTCAAGGCCATTGATGTTTTGTGTTTTACTGAAGCAAATGCCTGCTTTCAGAGTTACAGTTAAAAGAAAGGATGGGCAACAATATGGCACCCACTCAGCATGCTGCTTTTAAAACCCCCATTAATGTGGCAGGTGCTACTCCCTCTGGGGGCAGGCAAGTTCAAGTCAAACATTAGCAAAATATGTTTTTAATTTGCAGCAAGGTTGTAGAGAACATATGCTGAGTGAATCTTTCCACCTGCACACCATTGCTTTATGTGCAATTTTGCAAAGTGTTTACACACTGTGAAGAAGCCCTGCCTAGGCGACAGCGGGCAGATTCATGGGTGGTGTGTTGGCATCCAGTGGTAAGCCCTCAGCTTTTGAGGCCAGTCAGCTTTATCCCAGAGGATAAGTAGGCACACAATTGAGAGAAGAGGTGGGGGACAGAATAGAGCCTGTGGTAAGACTCCCTGGTGATGCCTCTGTGTCAGGGATTCCTCGCCGGTCCAGATTGGGTAGTGGCCCCAGTAGCAGTGGGTAGGAGCAAGGCAGGCATATCTGCACCCAGATCCACGCTGCTGCAACAGGGAGAGGCAATATTAGTGGCTCTACAAGAAAAACTGCAGCTAAAACTGAGGCTCCATGCTGCCAGAGAGAGCTGGAATCTGGGAGACTGGGCGAGTGATCTTTGGCGCTGACCAAGCAAGAAGAAGTCATGTTGTAAGAACCTGTGTAAGGCATAACTGAGCCCCAAATTAACCTGTGCTCAACCTACTGGTAGCTTGGCCCAGAGAAGTCAGTGGTAAATCAGGGTCAATATGTAAAGTATTTATGTAGTACTTCAAACGGCAATAAAGTAAAAACACAACACAAGAAAAATCCCACACCCCTATGCAAATCTAGAGTACATTTTAATAAATAAAACAAGATTAAAATGCCATAAATCCAACTCAGATATGCAATTTTAGAGATTTCAGTTAATATAGCGCCAAAAAGTATAAAATGGCAACTGTGAATATCTAGTTGCTCCAGCCCAGGACTTCGTCACAAGTTCAGGCTGACCACGATGGAGCGCGGGACCCTGCTATAGTGACAGTTGGCCTACCTAACAAGAGCACCTTAAACCCTGGCTGGGAAGAGCTGTGAGGTCCCGTGTTGAGGATGCTTTGTGCAGTCGAGGAGATGCGTCAGTTCTGAGAATCTGCAAAGCTGCAATGTCAGGTCCAATGTTGTTGTTGAGGATCCTATCAACGAGGGCTTGTGATGCGAAGTTCGGCATCTAGGATGCAATGTGTAGTCAAGGCGATTGTGCGTCTGTTCTGAAGAGATGCGAGGCCAGATGCGAGAAACTGCATCACCATCGACACTGCAGTTGATAAGAGATTTGGGATGCAAGGCTAGCACCGGTGCAGCTTTGCACAGCTGCAGTTCTGAAGCAGGCTGCGAGGTCAATGTGGATTCCTTGCTCTGACAGAATCCTCAAATCAGAAGCAAATCATCGCTTCTGCTCAGGTTTGCGCCGCAGAGCAGAGGAGTTGTGTCTGTTCGTCTGGATCTACAGGTCAAGTGGCAGTGAATATTTCAGGCCAAAATTACAAGGGCCCAGGACTGGTGTTGCACCACTTGGAAGGGTAGGACTCACAGATGGAAGAGCCCAGGTACTGTGTACAGAGCTGTTGGAGCCTTCTGTCCCTGAGGCTCTAGTCAGGAGACCAGTCAACTAGGCAATGGAGTCACTCTGGGGTCCTGGATTCAAAAGATGCAGATCCAGTCCTACTCATCCATGAAAGAGGTCAGCAGGAAGCAGGTCAGCAGAACAGCAGTTCTTCTCCAGCTATCTAGAAGAATGGCAGTCCTTTCAGCAGCACAGAAGTCCTTCTTCCTGACCTAGGGCCATATGTATCAAGCAAATTAGCATTTGCGAATGCTAATTTGCTAAATGGAATGTATGAAACATTTTCTCAGCAAAATAAGGAATCGCAAAATTTGCCATTCCTTATTTTGCGATTGCACTTAAGGAATCGCAAATTTAGCGATTCCTTAAATGCAATGTATCAAATAAAAATTCATGCAAAAATGCCCATAAGGATTCGCAAATTACCACAAACTTCTAGTTGGTGGTAAGTTGCGAATTCTTTTGAAAAAGCAATTTATTTAAAATCCAAAGGTGGCATATGACGCACATACATGCCCTTAGGGCATGTATGTGCGCCATATGCCCACACATGTCATTTTCAGGGGTGCAGCAGGGTGTTCTTGTGACACCCCTGCACCCTTGAAAATATTCCTACATTGCGATTAGCAAATTGCTAATCGCAAATTTCCCCTTCATTCCTATGGGCCTCCTGGCCCATAGAAATGAATGGTAAATTTGCGATTAGCAATTTGCTAATCGCATTTTAGGAATGTTAAGGAATCTCTCAAAAGAAGCGATTTCCTACATACATACCGTTTTGAGATTTCTAAATAGCGATTCCTTAAAATTCGCTATTTAGAAATCGCAAATGGTGAGGATGATACATATGGCCCCTAGTTTCCACAGGCCAAGATGTGTGCTGAAGAGTTTTGTAGTGAGAAAAGCTTCTAGAGGCTTTTCCTTTAAAGAACACAGGCTTTCTGCCTGCCCTGTCCTGGTTCCAAATTAACCATAGGGGGTATGCAGCCCTTTGTGTGGAGGCAGGACACAGACTATTCAAGTGTAAGTAGGACTTGGGCCAACTCCGTCCTCCCATCCTGCTAGTGATGGCCATCCAGGCACACCTAACCTCTCTGTTGTGTATGGCTGTCTAGGAGGAATACATAAAGCCCAACTATCAGCTACACCCACTCAGATAACAGGCTGCAGACACTAAAAGGCGAATGCAGGAAAATGCCAACTTTCTTAAAGTAAAAAGAACAATTTATGGACGGAATGTTGAACAATGTCAAACATTCACCCCCAGGACAGAGATCTGGGTCTAAATTCATCGTTTTTTTACTCACCATGCCATTTCAGGTTGGACCCAGCCATACGCAAATCAATCTTGACCCTGTTCCCCATGGAAACAGTCTGGCTGATGAGGGGTGATACCCCAAAACAGGTCCCAGGTTGCCTGCTTTTAGTCCAGGGAAGACCTGGCTTGGCAGTTCGGTCTGGGCTGTTCCAATGAGGAGCTGGGTCAAGACTAATTTGCAAATGGGTGTGTCCAAACTAGGGTGGTGTGGTTAGCAAAAAAATGATGGAATAAACCAAGATGTTTGTGACTGGGGTGAATATTTGCATTGTTCAGCATTTCATCCATCATTTGTTCTTTTTGCATTTCTCTCCCTAAGTGGGAATGGTATGCCCAGATGAGGTTCTTGTGTTCACTGCATCACTTGATTCAAGCTAGCCTGAATGATGAGGGGTGATACCCCGAAACCAGCTCCAGGATGCTCCTTTTTGGTCCAAAGGGGACCTGGCTTGGCAGTTTGGGCTGGACTGTTCCCATGAGGAGCAGGGCCAAGACTGATTTGCAAATGGCCTGCAGCCAAACTGGGGTGGTGTGGTGAGCAAAAAAAGATGGATTGGGTTAGATGTTTGTGACTGAGGATAAATGTTTGCAGTATTCAGCATTCTGTCCATGATTTATTCTTTCAAGTTTCTAAAAGTGGCATTTTCAAAATTGAAATTCAAAATCCGACTTCACCTTGATAAAGGATTTTTCATTACAGTTTCAAAGACACCAAACACGAAACAGTTTCCTGCTCCAAATTGGAAAATATCACTCATTAAATTTAATAAGGTAACTTCAATTTTGTTGTATTGGAGAGGTTGGCCTTGCAGTAGTAAATAAGCATTTGCAATGCAATAGGTCTTGCATTTACGCAAGTTTAAGCTATTGGCATTGTAAATGACAATGCTGTTTTACAGCATTTAAAAGGCAGTAATGTAAAAGTGCCGGAAGCAAAGCCAATGAAGTACAGGTACAAAGAAATGCAGGCACTGAAAAACAAGAACAAAAAAAGTGTACACACTAGTCCTAGTTAAATAGAACCAAAGCAACTAAAATTGACCCCATCTAATGCGTAGTGTGTGCATGTTGTGAGGGCTGGCAGGGAGGGGCTCCAGAAGAGGCTCTTAAAATTTAAAGTGAAAGCGCTAGTCGTACACGTTTGTGAAACAAAGGGAGCACACTTCCCATGCGATCATGGGGGAACTCAGGGAAGTAAAAGGGAGGAAGGGGTTAAGGGTGGGTGAAGGATGATGGGAGGGTGACCTGGTGAGGGAAACCAAGATAAACACCATAAAAAAGCATAATGCCTTTAACCAAAGAGGTGGCTTACCATCAAAGGCTGATGACTTTGGAGCTGGAGAACAGGGTTCCACCCTCAGTGTGAGTGGTAATTATTGAAGCTGGCCTCCTGTAAGTGTGGTGTACAATAATAAAGAAAAATGTCTCTGGATTGCTAATGAAAGCTCTCTAATTAGGACACTAGTAAAAGTGCCAGTCCTCATGGGAGGCAACAACAGAAATACTCTGTACTGTGCTATCTTCCACAGTCAAGCAAAATACACCCATTGATGGGAGTGAACTGAAATATTGGGAAAGTAGGAACACGTGCTCGCAACTTTTCTTTACTTATTTTCTCTAGAGGCTGGGGTGGTCCAGAGCCTTGAGCAAATTGTCCTCCATGAAGTACTTGGGATTCATGTCCAGTCCCAGGATTCCTGGACCCTATTCTCGTCCTTCATTAACCCAACGGAATTTATGCCCACATGCATCAAAGTAAAATGCATTCGCAAACGGTGCGAATCGCAAAATCCGGCCGTTTGCGAATGCAATTTCCATTTTTGGGATGCATTAACCTTTTTTGCATTTTCGCAATTTAAGAAATCGCAAAATTGCGATTTCATTTAAGGAATCTCAAATTGAGATTCCTTAAATGCAATTCATCAAACTTTAAAAATTTGCGAATTCGCAAATAAGGGGAGCAAATTACCATGAAGTTGATCTTCATGGTAATTTGAGAAAACTTAGAAAAATGCTCTAAAGTGCATTTTTCAAAGTTCCATTTTACACACACACATGCCCTTGGGGCATGTGAGTGTGTAAAATGTACTCCTAAGCAGATTTCAGGGGTGCAACAGGGTGTCCTTTGGACACCCCTGCACCCTTGAAATTGCATTCTTAATTTGCGAATTTCCAATGATGAATTGCAAATTAAGAATGTCTTTCCATTCATTCCTATGGGCCTCTAGGCCCATAGGAATGAATGGATAGGTATTCCTTAATTGCGATTCTCAATATGAGAATCGCAATTAAGGAATTTTAAGAAATCGCTATTTAAATAGCGATTTCTTGATGCATTGCAGTTTGCGATTCCTTAATTGCGATTCCTTAATTTTCGCAATTAAGGAATCACAAAATGCAATATTGATGCATGTGGGTGTATGTGTTTGTGCAACCTCAGAGTTTTAAAAAAAATTATGATTTGCAGCATTTGCCACATAATCTATCACCTGCTGAGTAATCTGCAGATTGTAACAAACAAAAAATTGTTTCTAGCTCACACAGATTAAAAGTTACTAAAAACGCAGCAACATGTTACTACCTTGGTAAAGGTTGACTTGTCACCTTTATGTTGCTTATTGCTATTTTTGAGTCTTAAATTGGCACTCAGGGAGGTGAAAACAATGTCAAGACAGTGTTAAATGTAAAAAAATTCTAAATAACGAAGTTATACTGTCACAAAATGTCCCACCGTATGCCACATAATTTTCCTGGTCTTGCCTCATAATTTACTCGTCCTTGCCACATATATTGGGCCACCCCTGCCGCATAATTCCTGTGGCCCTGCCTATATACCAGCCTGACCCTGATAATCCCAATAGGCACTTCCCTTACTTCGAGCTCCTTTGCTGACCTCGTAGCCGCCCTTTCAGATCCCTTTCCACTCCCACTCTAACCCCCCCCACGCTCCACAGACCCACCACACCTTCTACCCAGCAGCAAAATATTGAACACCTGGCAATTTGAAAAAACAGCCTTCCCCTTGGCCCGTCAACTCCCCCTTACTGTTCGTAACATGTCTATTTGAATGCACCTTGAGGCTTTTCTCTCTGTTGGGCTCTGTAAATCCCCCAAATCGATGCCCTAGAACAGTGGTTCCCAAACTTTTTACTTCTGAGGACCCCCATTGAGTCACTACTGGAAGCCGGGGACCCCCAAGCAATTTGTATGATATAAATGTCAAACATTAAAACTGTAATTTGGAAAAATAAACACACGTCTGCATATCAAACAAAGACTAGACTTGAGAATTACTACAGATTTTACTATTTTATATTAAAAATATATGCAAACATCGAAAAATCTTAATTGTGAGGTTTGTGCTACATCTCGCGACTAACTTAACATTGTTTGATTTTATTTCCCTGCCCGAAGCTCCTGCCAATAGCTGGACTGGAAACCTAAAGCTGGTCTGGCAAATGTCATACCAGTCCCCGTACAGTGCACACCAAATGCAGCGAGTGAACCTGACCACTACAAAGGGAGCTTTGGGGTGCTCTCCCCCAAGATGATTTGGGGGAAAATGGTGCATTTGACAACACATTTGCCATTATATATTGAATTGTATTAGCTTTTAAAGAGTAGTAAATAATTACCTGACCATGCACCAGAATACAACAATCTTTTGGCTATCTTCAATGATTGACAGTCTTCAATGATTCCCTCACTACTACCCTCCAACAGTGCCTCTCATATCTCCATTGCCCCACTGTCACATGTATTTAGTTTATTTTATAGCACCTCTTATACCACTGTACGAGCACTTTACACCACACGCATACAAAGACAATGAATCATATGTGTGTAGATCAGTAAATAGAAAATGTTACATAAGGCACAGGGGACTATAATGTGTAGGATTCACATATCATCCATACCGGGGGGGGGGGGGGCATTTTTTAAGAGTGCTTGGTCTGGAGAAGTACACACTCAGGATTCAGAACATAACACAGGGGTTAGCATTGACTTTAATAATAAGGATTTATTTCAGCCCAAAGAAACGTTTTTAGAAGCATCGGGATAATGAAAGACCAGAAAAAAGCATAACTTACAGAATTGTACCATGCAGTTTGCATACAGCTCTTCGATTGCAATTCATAGCTCACTGTGCTAGATTACGATTGGAACTTGTGAACTGCACAATAACAAAAGAATCTCTATGGCAAAAGCAGGAACCCACTGACCTATGCACAAAACAAAATACTTAGGGGCATATTACCAACAACTAGCGATAATTTTTGTCTCTAACTTGTTTAGAGACAAAAATTATCGCCGCACATCGGCGATTTTTATTGCAGATAAACCTTGCTATTAGCAAGGTTTATCGCAAATGCGATAAAAAACGGCCGCAATGTATGAATATCGCTGAAAAGTCAGCGATATTCATGCATTATCGAGCAAATGCTCTTAGCCATGTTATCCACCTCCCATTGGATAACATGGTGAAGAACTGCTCAGGGCAGGTGTTAGCTTTTGGAGATATTCGCTCTTAGCGCGAATATCTCCAAAAGTTGGTAATAGGAGATAGCGATGTTAGCGACTGTTTCCAGTCGCTAACATCTTGGCACGCCCACTTTGCATGTCATTAGTGATAAATATCACTGACATGCAAAGCGGGGCCCAAGATGGTCGCTATCTCCTATTAGCTGTCACTAACTGGTGTTAGCGACAGCTTGGTAATAGGGAGATAATTTTATCTCCGCTTTCTTGGCTTTTAAAGCCAAAAAAGCGGAGATAAACCCCCTTGATAATATACCCCTTATTTTTTTAAATGCATGATAGACATTCTTCACAGCAGGCATATTAACCATCTGCGCTTCCTTAGATGAGTCAAAGCTGCCACTGGACAAAAACTCCCATCTTTTAAAGCAGGTAGATGTATCACCGGAGTCATCTTGATACTTTTATAGCTGCCCAAAAACTGCTGATTATACAAGGAACTTTGCAGTGCTTTTAAAACTGCTGCCTGAGGACCCCCTGGGAATGTGTCAAGGACCCCTGGGTGGGGGTCCGCGGACCCCAGTTTGGGAACCACTGCCCTAGAATGTTAAATTACAAAAAAAAATCTATTTCCGTGTCATGATATGTAAGCACTGGAACAACGCATTAAGAGAACTCCAAAGTATGCTCACGGTTGTCTAAATTATGTGTTAAGCGAAGGCAAATTATGCACAAATCTCTGTGATAGTATTACTTGTTTTTTTTATTTTTATAAATTGAACACACACGAATACTATCTGGGCAAGAGTTGCACCACGTTAATAACATTTAAACACGTGAGCACTGCAAACTACAACGGAAGAATAACATTTTGCAAGTGGTCTGCATCTGCGCAACAGTGTGTGTGTGTTTTTTTTAACTAAGGTAGTTCTTTTCGAGCAAAAAAAGTAACTTATAAGTTTGCTGAAACTTGGAAATGATACAGCAAAAGGTAAAATAACGTGACAAGCGATGTAAATCCATAATGCATGTGCGGAAATGTCAGAGACAAAGAATTGCATACCATTGTTTTGTTCAAATGTAAAGCACAAATGAATTAGTCCATTTGTTCAGCAGGTGCAGTGGCGCCGGGTTACAGAGACCTGGAGATGTCCCCCGAACCATGAATATTGCTTAATATCACAACTCAAACAGCGCCTGGGGCCCTATTTGCTTCTTTGCACTAGGGCACAAGACACACTGGCTACACTGCTATTTGTTACTCCAATATATGAAGTAAGGCCACCCCATTAAAAAAAACTTAAAAAGACAACCTGGTCCAGAGCATGCTCGGGGAAACAGCATGCATTGGGGTACGATATTTAAACAAGCAACGGGCGGAAAGCATTCCTACGTCAGCATCCTGAATGTCCAAGCTGCCTTTAGCAAACCATACAGCTGCGCTGTCTGGCAAACTTTGACCTAAAAAAGGACTTAAGTAAACCCCAAAGCTACTGCCCGGTGTACCTGCCTAAGTATAAAACACAGAACTGGGAAAGCCTTTTGAAATAAAACCCTGCCATGGCTGCGGGATAGGAAGGCATCAGAAACTGATTAAAAGTGCCAAAACTATACATACTTAAAATCAGGCGCGCAACACCCATTGGGCTCACGGGGCTTCAGCCCCCCCCCCCCCCCGTCGTGTTTGTCAGCCTGGCCGGAGACAGCTTCGTGGGCTGGCGAGCATTTAATTGCAGCCGCACCCGAGTACTTAACAGGTCTTTAAAAGACCATTTACGTGTAAATGAGGCTTTTGTTGTGTGTTTGCCCCTTCTTACAGCCACTCTGTCTATGTTTGGAAGAATTAGCCCCCCCCGAAATATTTTTCAGCCCCCCCCCCCCGAAATTTGGCTCTAGTTGCCCGCCTGCTTAAAATACTTATTGTAAAGCTGGTACGTTATCCTAGCTCTCTGTCCCCTCTCAACTAGATGAGGGGCAGCCAGCACACAACAGTAAGGATCCATACAGTTCTTGCACTAGCCCACGCGAAGCAAACAGTGCAACGTTTCCTCAGCGGATTACAAGCAAGTTTGCCATATTAGTATTGATATGATAGAAAGCATCAGCATTAGGGGGATGTATGGCATTACAATGCATGCTTTTACCACGCATGCTTTTACATCGCAGTTTTTACAACACATACCATTACAACGCATAGCGCTTTGGGGTGCTGGATAGTGAATAGTTTAATTTACTATTCCAACTCCAGTCCCCGTGGATAGTAGGGAAGGTGTTGGATAGTAAATTAAATCTATTCCCTATCCTAGAGCGCCCCCCCAGCGCAATGCGTTGTAATGGTTTGCGTTGTAAAAGTTGCGATGTAAAAGCACTGCGTGGTAAAAGTTGAGTTGTAAAGGATGTTTCCCGCACGAGGGAAGCAGGAATTACATGAAAATACGTTTTAATATAACGCCTTTGTATTACAACATACATTGCTTCAAGTCCCATGGCTGCTGTTGGGGATCTCGATATGTGCGCTTTATTGCAAGTTATCGCGATAAAGAGTGATTCTTTGCAGGGACGGTTCTATTGTGACCTTCCCCGAAACCATGCAGATGTCTACGTCCCTTCTCCTCCACACAATGCTGTTGTTATCTTATCTGGGCGCTGTGGCATACCCCGGCAAATGTCTCCAGTGGGGGCGATCGGATACCACCTCGTGGCATCTGTGTTGTTAGAAGGTCATTTTGAACATCTCTATTTCACCTACCTCCATTAACGCGCCCTTGGCTAAAATGAATACAGCATTCTGAAAATGTGTTGAGCCAAACTTTATGTCCACCTATCCACTGGCTCAAGCATGCTGTCAAACTGCATCCCAAAATGTGTTTATTCGATGCACGTCCATCAGTGCTTGAAATGGAAAACAAACCTGAGGGAAGGGTGGGCTGCACAGAGTACTCGAGGGAGGGGGGGGAACAGCATAGAGTGGGGTGGAGGTAGAGTAGCGAGGGGAGGGAGGGAATAAAACACACCTCCACTGATAAGAAAGTTAGTTACTACAGTCGTAAAGCAGGCCATGGTGTCCGTAGGGGCTGTCTGAAAAGCGGACAGGGTGGCACCTGAAAACACTCCTTTCAATTGGGAAGCCAGCGTTTACCATAAACGCTGACGCTACCCAATGGAAAGGAGGGGTGGGGCTTAGAGTCCCCTTTAGAATTTTTTTTTAACAATATCTCTCGCTGAGGCGGGGCAGCTTCGCTGCCACACCCACGCGAGACCTACAAATGGATTTAAGAGTTCTTCACTTACCGGACGTGCAAAACTTAAAAAGACAAGTCCAACTTTTTTAAATACACTGAAACCTGCCCTCTGCACTGTGTAAGGCCAACTCTAGGGGTGACTTTCATGTATAAAGCTTAAGGGCTTCTTAAGAGGGTGGCACACGCAGTGCTTCGGGCCCAAATGTAGCATTCAATTCGCAGGCCCTGGGAACACATAGTAAAACTTTACTAGGGACTTACAAGTAAATTAAATATGACAGTTGGGTATAAACCAATTCTACCTTGTATTAAGGAGAGAGCTCAAAAGCTTTAGCACTGGTTAGCAGTGGTAAAGTGTGCAGAGTCCTAAAGCCAACAAAACAAATGTTAGCAAAAATAGGAGGAATAAAGGAAAAAGATTTGGATGACCCTGCAGAAAGTCCCAAGTCCAACACATGCCATGCAAAAACAAACGGAACAACTGAGGATGCCCAGGGCCACATGGAGTATGGAAGACACAGGAGATGGAAAGAAGGAGTGGCCTCCTTTTCAAGTAGGTGGGCTTAAGGAAGTTCCCATTGGAATGTAACACTGAATATAGACACAACTGACAGGCCTATTCACCCACAGGATTAATATCCAGCCTAAAAGTGACTTATACAGAGGGCGGAGACATGCAGAGGATACATCTACAAGTGAGTGCTCTACATAAACCACTAGGTGGAGAAGTCGGGTATAAGGCTTTAAACAATATTAATTCAATTTTTTTTCAGGCAAGCGAGGCCATGTGAACACAAAAGATGAATGAGATAAGACTGGTCAGGGTTAGAGGAGGAAGTTGGAGGGAGTAGTCTTTGAAACCTTGTTGTTTTTACTGTGTAAAATTGTGCCTGTTCAGTCCTAAAATGCTGAATTTTAAGTTGCATGATGACTTTTCAAGAAAGTTGCTGTATGCCTATCTGAATGCCCCTTAGGAAGGAAATGTGACATTATATTTTCCAACAAAATCTAATATTAATTAAACCTGCTGCAGAAAAGTCCTCATTTCAGAAGTAGTGGATGGCACTCACAGAGTTCATTCACCAGGTCTTAACTACTCCACAAGTCATAACGTCAGTCATTCAGAGCAAAAAATAGGAGGAACATGGCAAAAAGATAGATTTTTACTCTAAGAAATCATGTTAGATGGTGTGGCTTGTTTAACAATGGGAAGTGGCTCAACATCTGGGAATGAGTCTTATGTGAGCCACAGAAGTATTGTTAATACCCCTTAAAGATGATATTTTTCCCATCCATCTCTGCATGCAATAATCCAGAGCCTGCAAACCATTCCCATGTTCCCATAACCTTAAAAGCTAGCAGGACATTGTCCATTATGACCATTGCAAAGTAATTGATCCATATATATATAAGATGTGTATTTGTAAATCCCCACACTTGAGAGTAGTCAGAAAATTAAAACACCCCTCACTTTAGGCCAAAGTTCTCAGGGGACCAAGCAAGCAAAACAAGGAAACTCTACCCTCCCTAGAAAAGCTGCCTTGTCTCTTCCATCTAAGCTCATATCCATTTATACTTTCACCCTTCCAGCCATCCACTGATATCCACCATTTTACCTTCACATTCTGTAATCTATTCATTCTTTCTTCAAATATTTAATATTTCACTATCCCGTCCATCCATTTGTCATTCAATCGGTTTGCACATTCATCATCTATCCATGCTTTCATCCATCCATCTATCCATCATTTCATTACCCATTCATCAATAAAGCATTTGATCCATCAATTGAGCCTTTGAACCATTTATCCACCTTTCCTCTTAGATTTCCATTTACCGTCCTTTGAACCACACATCCACCCATCCTTTCAGATTTCCTTAATTTACTCTGCCATCCGTTCATTCATCCATCTACTCAGATTTTCAGCCTGCCTTCCTTTCACCCACACATCCTCTCACCACTCATCCACCCATTTGTAGTTCACTCATCTAGCCATTCTTTCACCCACTCATTTAACCACCCTTCCACCCTCTCATCTATCCATCTTTTCACCCACCCATCCATCCTTTCACCCACCATCCATTCATCATTTCACCAACCCATCCGTTCATGCTTCTAATCATTCTCTTACCCAACCATCCATTAACCCATCCATCCATTATTTTACCCACCCATTTATCCTCATTTACTCATCCTTTCACCCACTCATCAATTCATCCTTTCACCCACCCATCCATCCATCCTTTTACTCACCCATTCTTTCATCTACTCATCTATCCATCCATCCATCCTTTCACCCACCCATCCTTTCAGATACCCTATCATTCTTTAACCAACTAATTCCTTCAACACCCTCATCCTTTACCCACTCATCCACCCATCCTTTCAACCACTCAAACACCCATCCTTTCACCCTCTCATCCATCCATCCATCCTTTCACCAATCCATCCATCCTTTCACCTGCCCATCCTTCAGTCACCCACCCATCCTTTCACTCACCCATCCCTTCACCCACTCAGCCATACATCCTTTCACAACCCATCTTTTCATTGACCCAACCATTCACCCACCCACCCTTTCAACCCACTCATCCACACATCCTTTTACTCACTCATCCTTATCCATCCATCTTTCCACCTGTCCATCCTTTCAACCACCCATCCATCCTTTCACCCACTCATCCATCCTTTCATGTAAACATCATTTCCCTATACATCCTTTCACTAGCCCATTCTTTCACCTACAACTCATAATTCCTTTCACCCATTGATACATCCACTCATCCTTGCATCCTTCTTCCCTTTTCCATCAACCCATCTTTTTCTCTTTCTTGCAGCTTTAATCTGACCATTTTGCCTGCCAAGTTGCAGATAGAAAAGTTCCATAACATACCCCACCACAGAAGTAGCAGCTCATGGTGGTTCAAGATGTCCCTGTTTACTCAGAAGTGTATCTAGGAGCTGAAATAACAGATGTGTTTTGTGATCCAACCTAATTGTATTCATTATATCAACCTCAGAAGGAAATAATTTAAGGAAACCAACTTAAGTTAGAACCTGTACCATGAGGCAACTGCTGATCCATGCTGTGACGCGTTAGTCCACCGAGCCACCAGGTCAGGACTTTAAAGTTTCATTTACCTCAATTAATTAAAAGAATCTTCAGAATTCAAATCTGAGACCCTTAGTTTTGACACCGTGATCTGCAAGTGATGGATTATATGCACTGAGCTTTCCTAAAGGCCAACATTTTGCCCCTATTTGAATACCTGATGTGATTTCATAGCAAAGCTAATGTTTGGTCAGATCCTGTAATGTTTCAAGGTGCCTGCTATGGTACAATAAGGCAATATCACTCTCTCCCGCAATTCAATTCAAACAACTTTATTCGGTTTTATCGTTTAAAACCATAAGTGACAAATACATAAAAATCCATTAAAATCGTACACGACTCAGCACATAGTAGTCCATACAAACCTTACACAATTCATCACATAATAGTCCTGATTGAAATGGAAGTCTATAAAATACAGAGTTAAATGCACAATTTCTTCAGCCTTTTAATCGAAACAAGCCCTAGCCTTCACAGCAGATTTCAGGAAACTGAGGACAAAAAGAATACAATCTTCGTGCAGCAATTGTAAATAAATAAGAGCTGGGCGAGCCTGCTCAAAACTAAACCTCTTTAAAATAGGGGTGATAAAGGTATTCTGAGGGACCTCATACAATTTACAAAATATCAAAAAATGTAGCGAATCCTGTGGAGACTCATGGTCACAGCTACAGGGTGCTAGATACTGTCCTCTACACCAATCATATGTACTAAAAGACCCCAATAAATATGGCTTGGTCAATAGTGTTATTTTCAGCATTATACATTTCCGCACACTAGGTTTCCTCAGTTCCAGCTCTTCCCTCTCTACTTTCCTTAGATTGATAAAAGATGTTCTTAACCACTCCAAATCCAATTTAGTTACTGATTCAGGATTGGTGTACAATTTGTCTCTTCCCAAACGCCCAAAACTACTCTTGATGTATCTGAGCTAGGGTATGTGGTGGGCATAATCCAAGGACTTGCCCTCTTTCTGTACTAGCTGGTTCAATGATAATCCTTCACGAAACCAGATTTTCAACCTTCTCTCTCTCCTATCTGTCTCCCCCTCTCTTCCCTTTCCCCCTCTCTCAGATCCCAAATGGAAACCTTTAATGGAAACCCTCTTGTTCTGGGGCAAGATGGACACCATAATTCCCATACATACAGCTACAGAAAGACATGGAAACACACAAAACACATAGGTAGACACAAGGCATGCAAAAGACAGGTGCATAGACTGGTGCACAGACATAATATCGACTCCAAAATATCGTTTGGACAGAATATCGAGTTTTAAATATCGTTTGGACAAAATATCGACAGGACAGAATATAGACAGCCAAAATATCGTTTTTAAGGTAAGTGAAGTAATATCGACTGTAAATAATATAGAAAGTGAAAATATCCAAGTATATAATCTAGATAGTAAAAAATATCGTTTTTTTAATAATATTTAATTATTTATAGTGTTTTTTATGTTATAATATGTGTGAAGGGTGTCATTTTATGTTATAATTATTTTTAATTAATGATTTTTTTTTAATTATTGTGTAATTTTATTCTGTAGCGGGTTGTGGGTTAATAGGGGAATAGGGTGGGAAGTAATTTAATTATAATTAATTAAATATGTAAATTTATTAATTGGTAGTAATAATGAATTAATTGTTAATTAAATAATATTTGTTAATTATTTAAAATTTAATTGGTGATTAATTTAATTTAATTGATTAATTGCTAATTATGTAAATTAAAATATTTTATTTCCTGTAACGGGTTGTGGGTTTATAGGGGACTAGGGTGGGAAGTAATTTAATTATAATTAATTAAATATGTAAATGTATTAATTGGTAGTAATATTTAATTAATTGGTAATTAAATAATATTTGTTAATTATTTAAAATTTAATTGGTAAATAATTTAATTTAATTGATTAATTGCTAATTATGTTAAATTAAAGGGGTATTTTTAGGGTTCAGGGTCAGTTTTTGGTTTTTGGGTAAAGGGGTATTTTTAGGGTTCAGGGTCAGTTTTTAGTTTTTGGGTAAAGGGGTATTTTTAGGGTTCAGGGTCAGTTTTTAGTTTTTGGGTAAAGGGGTATTTTTAGGGTTCAGGGTCAGTTTTTAGTTTTTGGGTAAAGGGGTATTTTTAGGGTTCAGGGTCAGTTTTGGGTTTTTGGGTAAAGGTTTTTTTTTAGGGTTCAGGGTCAGTTTTGGGTTTTTGGGGTACAGGGGTACAGTGTAAAAATAAAGTAAAATTAAATTTACATTAAATTAATTTAATGAAATTAAATTAAATTATATTAAATTATTTTTAAATAATTTAAATTAAAAAAAATTATTATATACTTACCAATACTTACGTTGTAATGGTATGCGTTGTAAAGGTACGTTAATAATATTGGCTATTATTTAATTAAATTTTGTTACTATATATATATATGTTTTAAGATATATGATTAAAAAAATATTATTTTTTTACTTTCATTAATTATTTAATTATTAAAAGTTATTTTAAGTATTGTTAAGTATATTTTAGTAATTAATTTTTTATATTAATGTAATTAAACATTGTTTTTATTAAAGTCGATATTTTTTACAACTATATTTTTGTAAACGATATTTTTAACTCAATATTTTTGTACTTACCTGTTTGTAGATAGAAACTCGATATTTTGTCTCTCGATATTTTGTCAACGATATTTTTGTTTGTCGATATTCTGTCCCTCGATATTATTTCAGTGATCCGCATAGACTAACACAATACATTTCAAACTGATCAACTCACACTCCACCTTTATGCATGCATCACATAGAGCAGACCTTATCATCACTCACTGCCTTTACACAATGGTCATCTCTCGCAAACATGTACATCGATGTCCTGGTTTACCCTGGCCACCGCATACAACAGAGGTGAACAGTCATCTGCAGATCAATATGGCCATACACCCTCTTTGAACTACAACCCAGCACACCCTCCTACCTTCTCACTGTCACTTCCTGCTGTGACCAGTCCAGTCATATACCACCTGGTCTACTTCCCACTCTGACCCAGTCTCACCTTCAACTCCGAGACATCAAACCTCATCACCTCAGCTTTAACAAGAAAGTATAACAGCTTCCTGGTTGACTTCAACCTGCCAGTTGACACAATAGCTCTGACTAAGGAGGATTGAAGATCCCTCAAACATTCATAATTTCTTCTCTAATCTTTAACTCTATATGGAACTCCCGGTTTCATGTGTTTCTAAAAAACAAACAGACAAAAGGTGATAGGAGGAAGGCTTGCCATTTTTTCAGATCAACAACAATCACTTGGGGTAGCATTAAAGCCGGTCGTTCTCTTGACCACCATGCCACCTCAGTTTGGACCCAACGATATACAAGCCTGTCCTGGCCCTGCTCCATTAGGAACACTCCAGTCCAAGCTGCCAGGCAAGGTCCTCCCTGACCCAGAACACAAGAAACCCAAGACCGGGTACACCCTGATTGTGAATCATCAGTTGGGTATATCATGTTTACAGTGGCACAGTGAACACTAGATCCACATCTAGGGATAGCATTGGCCACTTAGAACAGTACATCAAACACACAAAAGGTGATGGTAGGAAGGTTTGCAATTTGTGTAACCTCTGGCAATCACTTGGGTGATATACCAGCTGATTGTTCATTTGCCCAGTGGGCCAACTCATTTTTGGCCCAGCCATATGCAAATCAGTCTTGACCCTACTCGGATAAGAACAGTCAATCCCAAACAGCCAGGGCAGGTCCTTCCTCAACCGCAACACAAAAACTGTTTCGCCTTGATTGAGTTTCATTAGTCAGATGTACCTTGTTTCTAGTGGCACGGTGAGCAGGACACTGGCCTGGGCAAACCCTTATCACTAAGCAAGGAACATCAAACACACAAAAAGTGATAGGAGTCATGCTTGCAATTTGTCAAACACTGGCAATCTCTTGGGGTAGAATTCCAACCCATCATTCTTTTTTTCCACCATGCCATTTAAATTTGGCTGCATGCAAATCAATCTTGACCCTGCTCCAATAGGAATGGTCCAGCTCCAACTGTCAGGCCATGTCCTCCCTGAGCCAGAACACAAGCAACCCAAGACCTGTTTCATTCTCTTTGGGGATCGTCAGTTGGCTGTGACTTGGTTCCAGTGGCACAGTGAGCATGGGACCCACGACTCAGCATACCCTTCCTAGTTAGGCAACCAGTTTTAAGTGATCATTTTGCTGAGCACCTGAAACAGACTTCTGTTGGTCTGGACTGGCCACCAACTGCTTAGGTTCAAATGGGCAAAGCTCAGAGGCCCCCTTGCTAATAAAGGCAACTTTTCATGTACAGTTAGAGCCTTCCATAAAAGTCAACAGGAAGCCCCATGTAGTACACTAGAAGAGGGTAAACCTCCCTTTTTACAGCAATCTTGATGATCATATTAGCCGGATTGATAGTTGGATTGGGACTGATACCCAATGTCTTGCACCACAAAGAAGGACATAGCAACGTCGTATTAAATTGTCCAGTCCTTGGTACACTCATTCGCTCAAAATTCTAAAGCTAGCGTGTAAACGTATAGAGAGGCAATGGAGGACAACTTGCTGCCAAAAAGCAAAAGCAGAATACAAAGAAGTGCTTAGGAAGTACCATAAAGAAATTAAATTAGCAAAATATTGTACTCTGAGGCCAAACTCTTAAACGCGGGAAACCACTTGAGGGAAATGTTTTAAATTGTTAAGTCTTTTACCTCTCCGGAGGCAGCTGCTAATTATAAACCTTCTTCCCAGGAATGGTGTGAACACCTCACTCTTTCCTTCCATGAAAAAATAGCTGTTATTCCATCAGCCTCCATCTCTAGAGTTGATGATAGCTTCTTGGATTCCTTTTCTCCCATCTCCATGGAAGATTCTCTTCTCTTAAATCAGGCTCCCCTTTGGATCTTGGTCCCTCCTATATTTTAGCATACGGGCAAAGGTTATTACCTTGCTGGTGAATCAGCTATTTAATACTTCCCTCTCTTCAGCTATGGTGCCAAGAAAATGGAAATAGGGGAAAATAAGGCTGCTCCTAAAAAAATCTTAGGTGGACCCTAATGATCCAACCAATTACAGAACAATCTCTCTCCTCTCAGCCTTTTCAAAAGTGCTAGAGAAACATGTCAACCAACAGATACCCTCCTACTTAGAAAGCAATAACTTGCTACATGACAGCCAATGCAGTTTTCGCCCCAACTACAGTACTGAGACAGCTTTGCTGGAGCTAGTCAATTCCATCCGCCTCAGTTTGGTTGCGGGTGACAGAGCGCTGCAGGTATTACTTGACCTATTTGCAGCGTTCAATACGATCTCTCTCCACATACTCTTAGCTCGGCTTGACTCGGTGGTAATTAGAGGGCTGGCCTAGCAGTGGCTTGCATTTGTTTTGGAGAAAAGGGAACAAGAGGTATGGTGCAACCCTTTTTCTGCCAACTACCGTAAACTAAGTGTAGGAGTGCCACACGGCTCAGCCCTGAGTCAGTCTCTATTTAATGTTTATCTTGCTCCCTTGGCTTCCCTGGAAGAATCTTTTGTTGCAAAAATTGTGTCATATGCTAATGACACCCAACTGCATTTCTCCTGGAAGAATAGCAAAGCTTTCCCAGGCGATAACATTTTTAACTGTCTTACAGCAATGTTCAAATGGCTGTCCATGAATCAACTTAAATGTAATGCTGGAAAGACCGAGTTCCTCTGTTTTGGTTTAGCAGCCAAGACATGGTGGCAGTCTTTTTGGCCATCAGATCCCCCTCGCTCCCCATTATCTCAAAATCTGTGACTGAAAAACCTGGGCTTCAAATTCAATGGACAACTGCTATTTGGCTTCCAAGTGGGCACTTGTTTTGCCCTGCTTCGTGAACTCAGGAAGTTCATATATGTCTTGTCCTTTAAGGCTAGACAACAAGTGGTGCAAGCATTGATAACATCAAAGATTGACTACGGGAACTGACTCTACATAGGCCTGCCCAAATACCTGATTGAAAGGCTGCAGTTGGTCCAGAACGCAGTGGCATGTACTCTCTTCGGACAACTCCGCAATTCCCATGCTACTTGACTTCTACAGAGTCTTCACTGGCTTCCGGTTAGGAAGAGGATCATTTTTAGGACATTGCTCGTTACCCAGAAAGCCCTCCACAGAACTGGCCCAGGCTATCTACAAGATAGAATCAAGTTCTATACCCCCCCAGAGAAAATCTGTGTCTTGAAAGAGTTCTGTGGATTAGAAAGGCAAGGTTAGGAGGCAGGTCTCTCTCCTTCCTTGGCCCCTCTCTTTGGAACACTGTCTCTCAGGTATATGAAAGCAACACCTGTGTTTCGGAAAAAAACTTAAGACCTGCCTTTTTTCCTGCCCCTGGGGCTATTCTTCCTTCTTTCCCGCTGATGGTCCTTCTGCAGTAGCACCAGGACACTCCTTGGAGTAACAGTTGCACTATACAAGCTACTTTCATAGACATAGTAACCCTTTCTGCAACTTGATGCTGTGGACTGGATACTCATGATCTTTTTCTTTTAGTTTGGAGATTTTCACAAAGTGTACACCAACATTTAAGTTTGAGACATGTGTTTCTTTGGACGAGTGACCCACAGTGTAACCCCAACCAAGGGAGTAGTCAGAAAATTAAAATACCCCTCACTTTGAGCCATAGCTCTGACGGCACCAAGCACACAATAGAAATGAGCCCGAATGTCCCTAGAAGAGCACCCTTGTCATTTCCGTCTAGGCATCTATCCATCATCATTTAACCCTTCATCTATCCGCCGATATCCACCATTTCACCTTAACATTCTGTCATCCATTCATTATTTCATCCATCATTCAATCGTTCATCATTCCCTCCATCCATGGATCATTCCATCCATCTATTCATCTGTTCACATATCCATTATCTACTCATGAATCCATCCATCCACAGTTACATCCATCATTTGACTTACCATCCGTCAATAAAGTCTTTAAGCCATCAAAGGTTCCTTTTGTCTATTCATTCATCCATCCATCCTCTCAGATTTTAATTTACTTGGCCATCTATTCATATCCTCAGATTTGTATTGACTATGCTGTCATCCATCCTCTCAGATACCTATTTACTCTGCTATCTTTTCACCCATTCATCCATCCTGTCAGATTGCAATGTACTATCCATCTATCCATCGTCTTAGATTTACTGTTACTCTGGCATCCTTTCATCCACCCATCTACACATTCTTTTACCCACTCATTCACCCACCCAGCCAACCATACTCTCATCCACACATCTTTTCAGCCATTCATCCACCCATCCTTTCACCAACTGATCTATCCATCCTTTCACACACCCATCATTTCACCCACCGTTCCATCCTTTTACCCACTCATGTATCTATCCTTTCAATACTTGCACCCACTCATCCATCCATCCTTTCTCCCTCTCATGCAGCCACTCGTCCAATCTTCTCCCCCTTTTCTAGCAACCCACTTTTCTTTCTTTCTTTTAGTTAATTATGACTTCACATCTGCCAAGTTTCAGACAGCAAGCCCCTATAAAACCCCACGACTGCTCCTCCCCTGAAATCAACTAAAACAACAAGGCCACACTGGCTACAATTCAGAGGTGTCTCTCTCTTTGATTTTTTTACCGTAAACATTTGAAAAAGGAGCTTCTGACGTTGCGGAGCCCTGTTTTCAACCTGTCCTGGAAGCTGCTTTCGACCACCAGAAACTATTGTGATCTGGATGACCCCCCAACATTTATTCAATAAGTGAGTTAGTCGAAGGTGTGAGAAAATATGGCCTTTGACTAACATTGGAAGAGTTTGGCAACTGGTGAAGTCATACCAGTTACCTTGTCTATCAGTACTATTGATGTTCTTGCGTTTTGCCTAAACAGAAATAGCAAATGATATCCTTAAACATTTTGATCAAATCGAACTAGGTGCATAACACGTTCCATCATTGTGCTAAATTTCTGCCAATCAAAGCACAGAGTACTGATAGACTATGCAACAACTACAGCCAAGCATCACTTGTTGATTACATGGATTAATTCCAAACGAATAGTTGCCTTAGCACTGCACTAAGGATTGTTCATTTCTCAATACTATAGTAAATATGTGTTGTTTGTGCCATTCGTCTGTGGTGTAACAAAGGCCCTCGCAGTGCCGAAGGGCCCCCAAGCTCCAGGCGCCCCCCTCAGCAAAGCACCCTGGCCTGAGGGCTCCTGAGTAAGTCCAGAAGGGAGGCCCTCCATGTATTTTGTAGGGGGGGAGTTCAAGTTTGGTTATGCCACTTGGTGTGGCGTAACAAAGGCCCCTGCGGTACGGGGGCGTGGGGCGGGGGGGGGGGGGGTGCGCCAGGGTTCCCCCCTCAGCACAGTACCCTGGCCGGAGAGGTCTTGAATGACTCTGGAGGGGGGCCCTCCATGTCCTTTGCAGGGGGGGGGAGTCAACTATTGTTACACCACGACCACTGCCATTCCTATCTTTGCTTCTGATACAGAAACGGATCAACACACCGAAAGGGAAATAATCATATCATTATGCCTAAAACGCAGCCCCCTGCCTCGTGCATTATTTTTTATAAGCAAAGACATAAGAAGCTTGTTCTGTTACATACGAAGTTGAAGATTTGTCTTATTATTTAGGTGATTAGGCAGATACCTCCCACTTCTGAATGCATCAATTATTAATAAACTGAGGACAAAACGTAATCTCGAAGTTCTCAGAAATGTAGCGTAAACTAAACCTTCTTTGGCGCAGCTTTACAAACAACTCAGTATATGCCACTCAGCGAATTAGTGGTGTGACAAGAGAACCAGCACAAAGAGGAAAACAAAGAACTATACGCGACAAATGACAATCTGATCAAAAACACAGAACTTCAGGAATGTAAAACAATTCCGCTCCAGTTCTCAGTATAGGAGACCACTGATTCCCTTTGAATCTCAATATAATCAGGTCGATGTTTTGGATCAAGCAATTGAACATGAAGAAATAAGCTTTAGGCGAAGGACAACAATTGTATGTAGTGGTAACATTTTAATCAAAATGTGTGTGCTCAAGCCAACCAAAATAGTCCTAAATGTGCCTATTTCAATTGATTTCCGGCTAGGCATCGGTTTTGTTAAGTCTTCGGGGTTATAACTTATACATTAGATTGAACAAAATAAATCAATCTCCAATTAGATTATAAAAAGTAATTTGCAATAAAATCGTATCTGCACGAAGAGTTGAAAAGATATCCCAAGGCGAGAGTAATCTGTCTCCCTCAAACAAAGTAATCGAATGCATCAAGTGTAGGAGAATAAGCAATGGGGCCTCCAGCGCGCTCAATCAGCTTCAGTTTTCTCCAGAATTATTGTGTTCCCTAGTGGCCGCCCTGTCCGAGGCCCCTCTGCTTCCAGTGGGCCTAAATTGGAGTGCCCACGCAGGCACACCCTTCTATGTCTGATAGACAGTTTTATTTTCTCTGCAGAAAATGTGCAAGATGGTAGGGAACCTATATGCGAGCATACATTCATTGCTGCAGCACCATGGTAGAAATGTATCTACTCTTCACTCTCTTGGTGCTAGTAATCTCATGTATTTGCTTCTGTCTCTTAATCATTGCAGAACATCAGGCACAATTGATAATATGGTCTGCTTGTGGAGTTTTATTTTCAGAGTTCTCTGGTGTGGCAAGTTAGGTAAAGTTTGGTGGCAGTGGACGTGAAGCATGGATATCACTTGGTTGGTCTGCCTGAATTCATATCTCTGACGCCCCTGCAGGTACATAGCAATGATGGATGGCCCCTTGTTCCGCGAGCTGATCAGATGAGTGCTTTCTTTACTTTGGAGCTGTTAATTCTTTTGAACAAGGAAATGCAGTTGCAAGTTCAAGGGTGGGTAGCAGAGTAAGAGTTGAATCCTCACTTTTATCCCACTGTGTCTAAATATTGTGCTTGTTTGTTGATGCCTCATGTTTGTGACAAAGCCAATCTTCCCCTTTTGCAGACGCCTCTATTGGAGGGTGACCATATGTTTGGGAAATATGTACTTCCATCTACTTCACAATTCTCTTTGCAGTGCTCCAAGAAATTAGTAATTCAGAGGAAGTTGAAGGACCGCAAGAAGTCATTCATTCTTCTGTTTATATTAAAGGTGAACCCAATTGCTGATGAGGTGATAGGGCTCAATGATTATGACCCTGAGGATGTTTTTGGTGTCGAACATGGAGGAGTTTATGCCTGCAAATGACATGTCCTCTTGGGATCCTGTTGACTGGCCAGAAGATGAAGAGGGAGAGACATTGCCGAGGTACGAGTCGATAAGAACGGACGATGCTGGAGAGTCCAGAGTGTATACGTTTTCGTAAAATGAGGCAAATTCATCCAAAATATCAAGGTCCTTAAAAAGAGTTTTTACATCCTCTGACTGAATAGAATCTTTCAGAGTTCTTTCTTTTCTAGATTTGAGGTAATTAGCTAGAAGAGAACCCCCCTTATTAAGGCCACCATAGTATCGGGTGCTACTAAAAAGAAGAATAGAAGAAGCATTGTTAGTAGAAATTATATTAAAATACAGCTTTGCACGAACAAGTTCCTGCAAAATGGAATCTGATGAGGAGGTATAGAATTGATGTTCCAAGCGTTTGATATTATCAAGTAAGAGTTTATGTTGAGAAAGAGTATGTTTTTTTTTTCCTTGTCACAAAGTCTATGATGAAACCACGAGCAGCAGCCTTAAAAGTGTCCCAAACTAGGGCAAAAGAAACTTATGGACCTTCATTGAAAGACAAGATTTCCTCAGCATAAAAAGGTGAAGGAGGAAAGAAAAAACTGGATCTTGTAAGAGGAAGTTATTAAACCTGCATCTGGAGGATTTGGGTTGCAAAGGGAGCAGATCAAAATCAACGATTACCAGGGCATGATCGGAGATCAAAATAGGTTCAATTGAAGATGAGATGAGATTTTGAGCCAGGGGTTTAGACAGAACAAGGTATTCTAATTGGGTTAGGGAACCATGTGGAGGGGAGAAAAAAGAAAATTCTGTTTGGTCTGGGTTACATAATCTCCAAGCATCTACGACATGTGTCTGTGCAATGGTACTGTGAAATTGTTTGTGAGCTTTGTGAGGGACAAAACGTACCTGAGAGTTGCGGTCAATAAAGGGGTCCATGACCTGATTGCAATCGCCCCCTAGGATTAAAAAAATCATCCTTCTGCTGCAAAATTTATTTTTAATAGTAGGCCAGAAGGAATAATCTGGTTGAGTTGGACCATAAATAAAAACAAGCATTGGAAATGCAATAGGGCTCGCATTAGGAAAGTTTGAGCTATTGGTCTTATAAATGCTTTTTTTTTATTTATGTGTTATTTTTTTAAATAGCTATATTAATAGCTTTGTCATTTACAATTCCAATAGTTATAACGTTCGCAAATGTGACACCTATAGCATTTGTAATGCAGCATGTTTTGTATTTACGTGACTTAGATGTATTGATATTACAAATAAGGAAAAAAAGAAAGAAAAATGGACCAACAAAAGAAGAAACGGGTATGAAGAGAAAATGTAAAACAGGAAAAGGACAGAAGAATGAAAACAAAACTTTAAAAAAAGCTTGAAACAAAGGGCAAGAAAATAACAGACAAGAGTATGATGAAATGGAGAGCTAGAGGGGTCGGGGTGAGCACAGAACGAATGTAGGAATGATTAACCGTCAGCACCAACAGTGGACATGGGATTGTGAAAATTGTGCTCTGAAAACAGGACGGACACAGCTGTGGGCCACAGTGCAGAAACGCAGTTAAAGCTTAACTTGAGAGAAGTACAGACACACTTTGCACCGGTGAAACTAGGCACGAGGTTGGGAGTGGGGCTGGGCCAGGCGGTGGTGCTCTGCACATCATGGAAAACAACAGTTTATCATGGAAGGGGAGGAAGAGGCAGACTGCGGGAAGAGGGCAGGGAGGGAGACGGCTGTTCGTAAAAGATGGAGAAAGAAAGAGGAGACCGTGAGAAGAAAAGGCGGGCAGAGACAGGAGAATGATGTGAGCGCGGGGACTGGTGATAGATATCAGGGAGACAGGAGGGAGAGGGCGCGAGGGAAGGGACTGCGTGTCACGAGAGCTTTCTGTGCCGGGGAGGAAGAGGAGATAAAGGAAGAGGGAGGAGATAAGACAGAGAGCAGCAGGGGGAGGGAATGGGATGGAGAGATGTGGGAGGAAAGAAAAAGAAGGAAAGCCGGTGGAGGGAGGGGTAGAGAGGGAAGCAAAGAAATGTGGCTGGCGAGAGGGGGAGGGGAAAAGAGATAATAAGAAGGAGCTAAAGTGTGTATTAAAGTAAAAGCTATTGGGGGAAAAGCGGCCGGGAAAACAGCTGCTATGCTTGCTGTTTGATTGAAAGCTCCTCGCATGGTGGCGGCCGGTTCTTTGGGGGTTAAATTTATCCAGAAAAGAATGCTCCTGTTGTCTGTAATAAACAAGTTTATACAGTCATACATTACTGGTCAAACAGCGAAAATGAGCAAAAGTATGCAAACAAATTTGTGCAGCCATGTTAAGTTAAATAAAAGCCCAATAAAATAATACAAGTGTCATATAAACAAACAATTGTAGCCGTGCCTGGGCAGTGAAAGGGGAGGAGGGAGGAGAAATGCGAGTCACGGCAGCAGCAGCCTTTAATGTGCCGGCTGGCCGTGCAGTAAATAATTAGGGGAGGAGAAATGCCGGCTGGGGGAAGCTTGAGATGCCTGGTGGCTTTGATGTGCACGTGCTTTTTGCAAATGCGCTTGCGCATTGAGCTTGTTTTTCTCGGGCACAGCAACAAATCGCTGAGATGGTTAAGCTCTGGTTAAGCAACAATATAGCTCGCCAGCTATGCGCAAGCGCATCAGCAGGCGAGCCCTAAAAATGGTTAATGGGATATTATCATTAATAAGTAGTTTAACTAAATTCCATCTTCCATCTGCGTCAATTTCTTGCGATATAACAGAACATTTAAACTTTTTATGACATAAAATAATAACACAATTTTTCTTTGTAGTGGTAGGGGAAACAAGAACTGAACCAACCCAATTGCGCTTGTGTTTAAGAGTCTCAGCCCATGACAAATTAGTTTCTCTTAATAAAGCTAAATCAGAATTATAGGAAGCTAAATGAGATAATTATCTGCCTTTTTATAGGGTTAATAAATCCTTTTACATTCCAAGTAACAACTCTAAATGCGAGAGATTAGGGGACCCTAATTTTTCTCTATCCTGAATCCTGCTAAGCACCCTTCTATCACTAATCGCTCTTACCCTACCCCTTTCCCCCTCCTTCACTATGCTCTACCCTCCCAATCCCTCCTCTACTCCCCTCTCATGACCCCTTCACTTACCCAACTCCTTTTCTTCTTTCTCTCATTCTTCTTTTATTGTTTCTTTTAATCTTCTTATAAACTAAAAAACTGTATTCTGTATTTAATATATTCCTGTTTATGTTCCTATGTTATCTTCTTTTAACTATGTAAAGCGCTCTGATACTCTTGGGTCCAGCAGCGCTATATAAAACCTTTTAAATAAATAAATAACTAAAATAACATATATATATATATATATATATATATATATATATATATATAGAACAAGAGAACCAACAACAATGTTACATTGATAAGTATATTGAATAACACAATCAACCATCGAAGCCATAGGTAAATGAAACAATAGAGAAAAGGAGAGAGATTTAGAGAAGAAAAGAAAGAAAAAAGGAGGGAAAAGGAGGAGAGTAATAGGAGAGATAGTAATAGAAGGTAGTATATGACATCCAATAGTACCAAATAAGAATACAAATGAGGAAATAAAAGGACTGACGGCTGTAATACCTTCTGAGGGAAGACAAGAGAAAAATATGAGGAGTGGCGACACAAGGAAGAAGACGGCATGACCACCCATGGAAGAAGCATCACAGCGGGGATCATGTGGGACAAGTAGGAAACGGATGAAGAGCTAAGTCAAAGAAGATACATACCTGCAGAGATATAGAGGGAGAGAAGATCCAATTGAGAAGTAAGAATGGAATGTTACATAACACTTATTAACAAAAACCTGTAAAGAAAGAAACCATTAGGTAAAGCAAATCGAACCAAATCATGTTTTGAAAGATAAGACAGTCAAGGTATGGAGGACGTGGAAGAAAGAGGACCAGAGATTTCCATCGATGTCGTGGAGTGCGAATGAATGAATTTCCTCAGTTCTGCCGGATCATCAAAAGTAGAAGTATTGTTCTGGAAAGTCACCTTGAATAAACAAGGGTGAAATAATCCATATCTCGCTCCAAGTGTACGTAAAGCTGGCCGGAGATCAAGGAATTCTTTTAGTTGTTTAGCTGTTGATGGAGAAACATCTTGGGAGATAAACAAGTTAGAGCCTAACCAGAGAAGCTGTTTTTTATGTTTAGCTGCATTTAAAACTAGTAGCAAGTCTGTAACTTAAAAAAATAGAAAAATCACCCCTCATGGCTTGGAAGGAGCAGATGACAAAGACAAGCGAGGGCCCAGCCTGTGAGCTCGTGGGATATTCAGATTTGTAGATGCAGGAAGAACAAGCTGCTTTGTAAGAAAGTTGTTGAAAAGGTTGACGGGATTGTCACCCTCCAAACCTTCAGGAAGACTATACATGTGAAGATTATTGCACCTATTTTGATTTTCAAGATCCTCCACTGATTTCCTTAACGAAAAGACCTCCCTCTCTAAGGCAACCAATTTGATGGATACATTTTGTAGGTCATCAACTTGTTGCTCCATTATGGTAATGCGAGATCCCATAGATGACCATTTGGTATCCATAGTTTGCAAGCAGGAATTTGTTTCTTCAATAAATGGGCGCAAAGCGCGAATTTCCTCTAAGACAATGTCCAGAGACACCGGAGAAACAGACTTTGGCAGAGAGGGAGGGTCACGTTTGTTAGCAGAGGCTGGAGTCTGTGTTTTGGCTGAGTAATGGTGGCGAGACCGTTGACCTTGAAGAATCAGACTGCGCCATAATGTTATTTTCTTGAAGCGCAGAATCAATGGGTGGAGAGTCAGACACAGAAGTATGAGCAGTACATTTCTTATTAGTATGTAATAGCTTCTTACTCCTATACATAAAGCAGAGGGAGGAAAGATTACGTTGAGGTAAGAGAAATCACCAGCAAATACCCCACAGCGTGTGAAGAGAAACTCCAGAAGACAACTGCGCAATCGACTTATGTAAAAATAATTAATCCTCCTTTAAAGCTAGAAAAAGACTGGCCATTCATGAAAAAGCAGGCACCGTAGAATATTTTGGCAAAAGTCAAGAGAAAACCATTGTACCTGAGGAAAACAGAAAAAATAACCTCTCAAAGAAAATAAAAATGGCGGCCCTAGAGGAGCTGCAGTAGTTTTGCGGTGTTTTTAGCTGTAAAATTGAAGAAAAGCCATAATATACAAAGAATGCTGCTCAGGGACACCTCCGACACAGGAAACACTCTGTTTCGATATTTAAAATGAAATTTGAAGCTGCGAAATCACAGCGGCATTCCCACCGTGATGCGGACCTCCAGAGGTAGGCGGCCATCTTGTTTGGCGTTGCGCGTGCTTCCCCAGGTGGGGCTCTACTCTATCGTCGTTGTCTTACCCAAGGTGTCGGGAGGATTACATTTTTGTTAGGGGGATACAAAATGCACATCATTTTCTTTTACATAATTACATGAAATTTCTGAAAAAGTATGCACAATTATGCTTAATTCTGTTAAATCCAAAACTGACATTGGTGCTATATTTTACATTAGATGCCTCCTTATGTCCATTTTCAGGATGCATGACATACTAAACAAATAGTACAAAACATACAAATGGTGTGAAGAGCAGCCACTCACATACAGGACATTTCCATTGTTCCCATGTTGTCACGCTAAATTCTTTCTAAGGAATTAGGCTGCCTCTGGAACAACACTTTCCTCTCTTTTGGGAAGATTTCTTTAGATGAGAAGATTTTACTAACAAAGGACCTTGAACCTACTTCTTGTAAGGTTACCCCAGACCCTTTAAATCTGTAAAAGAGTATCATATGTTGTTGGGTCAGTTTGTAAGAGAAAGTTTGGCGCCATTCAGGAAGTGGACAATTACAGCTCATTTAATGGAAATGTGGGTGACACCACTCATAAAAAAAATAAAAAACATAGAGGCCCTGGACCCAAAGAATTACAACCTATGTCTAAGATTTAATTTATTCTCAGGTTTGTAGAAAATTCCACTACTGTTCAATTTCAAGAATTTGTTGAATGCAAATATATTCTTGGTGCTAACGAATTACGCTTCTGTCCAGAAAGGGGTACCGAGGCAGCCTTGACTGACGCAAGCCGTCCACCTTTCATATTGGTGACATAGATGATCTAGCATTGAAAATGTTACAAGCTCTCTCCACTACATTTAACACTGTAGACGACTCCACACCGCTAGAAAGATTAACTCAAAGGACAGAAGTATGAGGGAAGGCTTTAAACTGGTTTCAGGCCTTCCTGACAGAACGGAAATTCTGGAAAATGATAGGACTCATCTTAACTTAAACAATGGAATAGACTTGTGAACTACTGGGAGGTCACCATTCCTCTTCCATTTATGCCCACAGCCTCTCCATGAGTTGTTGTCAAAATTGGGACTATTCATTTAGAATTATGCAGATAGCACACAGTAATGCATCGGACTAACACCCTATGGTGTACAATGCTGGGTGACTGGAGTCTTTGCAGTAACTCATGACCGAATGAAAATCAGTACCTTCAGTTAAATGCTTTCAATACCTAGGGGCTTATTTCATTTGCAAGCCCTTTGTGCCACTACTGCGTCACTTCTTTTGACGCACCAGCAGCTAAATCAGTGCGCCAAACTCCTGCATAGCTACACACTGCCGCATTGGGTCCAATGCACTAGTTTATGAAGTCCTGTGTGACATTCTACCTGCACCAGGTTTAATGTATGCAGGGTAGGCGTTTCCACGCAAAAAAATACACATAGAACTGGTGTAGTGAAATTTTTAACAGTTCATTGTGTTACTCTACGACTTGACTGTATCAAAAACCATATGCCTGCTCAGACCAGGTGTAAGAATTGACGCCAGGCTTTTACAATGAGGCTCGTCTATGTGTTCTGATGCATTGCTGGAGTTGCATGAGTTTTACAACCAACTCCAGCAATGGGTCACTTTTCTGCAAACAGATGCATCAGAGTTTCTGATGCATCTGTTAATCCTTGCAGCATGGAGCCCTGTACTGTAAATACAGTGCATCCATGGTGTTGCAAGGGCATTTGATGCAGGCTCAAGGAATCTGACGCATCAATTACGGTTGGTCAGTTTCTTGTAAATGTGGCCCCTACTGTTTAATAGCTGGTACTGACGATTGGCTGAGAAGTCATTGTTCAGTCTATTCTACATTCATCTTAGGTAAAAATGCGGCTGGTGTTAAGAAGAATGTTGAAACATTAGGACTGTTCTTTGATTGAAAGATCTCAACAAATATGAAGGTGCATCAAGTCATACAATCATCAAATGTTCCCCGTACACTCTTTCGCAAGTCACACCATTTTCGATCTTGGGAAGATAGAGTTCTGATAGCAAAAGACATTATTGGCTCACAGATCGACTACTTAAATACCCCTATGATGTGGCTGACTAAGAAGAATGTGAATGAGCTGCAAGTGCTTCATAAAACTGCAGTTTTTACAATATTAGGTCCCATATAGGTCTTCAAGAGTGTTATGAACTGCTGGCAAGCATTTATTATTATTCCCGGGATCTGTTAGGGAAAAGGAAAAAGGCTGATCATAACCGGTGATGGCTATCAAACTTTGGAATGGTTTTCCAGTTGACCTAAAAAGACCCATGCAGGATCTCTTTTTCAGGATAATGTTAAAGACAGTGGGGCAGATTTATGCTGGGAATGCGCCACGTTTGCGCCACGCAACTGCGGCGTAAACGTGGCGCATCCCTACGACCCATTTACAATGTGACGCATCTAGGCAGATGCGTCACGTTGTAAAGCCCTGCGCCACTTGTGGGCGTTCCGGCGCAGGGTGGGCGTTCCGGGGCAGGTGCGCCTCGCAAAAGTGGCTGAGTGAAATCTATAAGATTTCACTCAGTCACTTTCAGGCCAATGCTGCGTCAAAACCCTGCGCCTGCTTGAAGCAGGCGTAGGTCTTGACGCAGCATTGTAAAGATGGGGCACCCCCGAGCCTTGCTGGAGCTGCGTCGCGCTTGCGACGCAACTCCAGCAATGCGCCACCTTTACGGCACAGATGCGTAACGCATCTGTCCCGTTTTTGCCCCATGGTGCGCCGCATTGTAAATGCGGCGCACCATGGGTGGCGGAGCAGCGGCGCAAAATAACTGGCGAATCCCTGGGGATGCGCCAGTTATCATAAATCTGCCCCATAGTTATTAGAATATCTGGACATCCTTTTTGGATTCTTGAGTACATGGATTCTCTTTGCATAGGTGGCCTTTTTGGATTGTTTGTGGTATTATTTGTTTGTTGTTATTTTGATTTCTACGGCTCATGTATTCTGTACATCTCCTCCACAAGCTTCAGTGGAGGTTGTGGTTGCCCAGTTTGAGTTTGAGGAAGTGTGTGTCAGTCTATCCCAGCAGGCATGTGTTGACAATGACTGATGCCGGTGCACCTGGATGTGGTACTACTATGTTTTAAGCAGCAGTTCAGGGGAGGCAATGCCACGAGCATTTTGGAAGATCATTCAACTGGCTAGAGCATGATATAGACTTGCAAGGTCTTTTGGCCTTCTTTTTTGTACAGATTTAGATGGTTCTGATGTGTAAACTGAGTATCTAGTTCAGCTCTACGAGGTTGCTTTCCTACCCATGGGTGACACGAGTCAACTTATTTCAATGTACCATTCTTGAATGTGAAAGACAAGTTTTTGTTGCTCCACAGAACTCCACACAATACATAGTTGAAGTGACGTCAATGCTTTTGGCTTACTCACAGTCCCTAAATAGGGGCCCAGGGACACCGTGGGGGGTCAGAAACAAATCGTTTTCATTCTGTTCAATCACAAAGACACACAGGAGATGCACTAAGAAAAAGACATTTTTACCAAAAAGTGTGTTTATTTTAACACGCACCATGTTGCTCAACACATCTAAAATAACCACACAGAATGTGATTAAAACAGCACAAGTGCACGTTGCAAACAACCAGAATAAAATGAAAATTTCTAACGTGGTTAAAATGTAATCTACAAACCTAGTTTCATGCGCTACACTAGCAGAGCATGGCAAGTAGAATAACATGAAATTAGATTTTCGTAGAGAGGATGAGTGTATTGCATACCTTGTATATAGCAGAGCACTATCATTATCATGAGTCAAGGAGGCCGTGTTGACTGAGAAAGACAAACACACTGTCAGCCTCAGCATCAACTCCTCCCAGGCTCGGTATCAGCTTTCAGTAGAAAGTGCTATACGGCGGCAGCATCACTGGCAGGCAAGATCATCTTCTGGTCTGGCAGTATCTTGCTGGTGATAATCTGGGGTGAAGGACCTCTCCTGACAGGTGGTAAGTGGCAGTCTTAATATACTGTATCCTATCTGAGAGGGAATTGTCAATGCGACCGTAGGAATGCTTACTTTAAGCAATAGGCATTAAGATGCTAGTCTAAAATGCAATCCTTTAAATATGTAAGGTAAAAGTACGACAATTAAGACTACACACTTTTGACTATTGTTCTTTGTTTGTCCTTGATATTGGGAAAACAAGGCCCTTGTTCCAGCCTGATGTCACATCAGGTGTTCTGTTGATTTCTGTATCCAAATGACTTGGCACTTTCACAGTTCTTAAAAAGACAAAGACAGACAACATCTGCATCAAAGGCAGACATGCTGTGTTTCTGCACACATACAGAAAATTGAGTTGTGGCCTACTTAAAATAGAGTTGGGCCTTTATGTCAGCTCATATAGACAGTATGGTGGCCTTAGTGTATGTTATAGAAGAACTTTGACATTTCTGAAGGTCAGAATATTTATTTCAGGCTAGTGTTATCTGATTTTCTTCACTGCTGTCCACACAAGAGCGATAGTGCACCAAAGAGCTCCATTCCTGACTAATCAGAAAGGTGTTCCAGTCCTGGCAAGTATTCTGTCTTTTCGACATTGTTTTCCACACCAGTGTGAGAGGTCTAGTCGTGGAACTTTAATGGATGGTTCCTCAGGTTTCTGTGCCATTCTGGAATCCTCTGATCTGGGGAGGATGCCTTGCTCCTTAAAAAGCCAGTAGGCCTTGTGTTTCCATTTCAAGTCATCCCTTTGGGGTCTATATTTTTTACATAGATTCAGTGGCAAACAGTTTAGATTCTCCTGGAGGCTTCGCTGAGGCTTTTCCAGGATTGGTTTCTTCTCCTGCTCAGCTTGGTGTGCAACAGAAGTTCTTCCCCTGCGTCTGAGTCTTGTCTGAGAATCGGGTCTGTCCCTAGATGTACTGTCACGACTATGGATGCTAGTCTAGAGATTAAAAGGTTAAGGATTTAGCAGCAGGAGATCTCATGGGCTGCAATAAAAGCTATGCAGCATTCTTATCTAGTATTAACTAAATGGGTTTACATATCTCTATATATCCTTTCATACTTGTTCACTTTCTATTGGGCCGCAGTCCCTTTCATGTCATCTTCACAAGGGGTTGGTTATGTAACCATTGAATATGCAATGGGTTATAATCTGCACTTTCTTTATACCCTGTTGTACTTGGATCTGATTAAGCCTTTAGTTCCTCAAATGTTAAAGGAGTTTGTCTCATTGAATCCTCTTCTGAGATCCAATGGACTTCTTTCTGGTTGCCATCACTATGTTGAGGCATTTTTGGAATTTGAGGTCTCTAGTTCAGTCTACCCTTTATCTTCAGGTGCTGCTACATTCCTTGGGTTTACAGCCTGGTTCCTTGTTCATATCTAGGGTTCTGCCTAAATTCTTCTGGATGACGAAGTGGTTTGCTATCTTTGGAAATGGATTATCCAGCCTTGGGGAATCTAGGCTTCAGACCAGCCGCGGTCTGTGCAGGTAACAGCAGTGGAGTGGTGGGGCCAGGTAAAGGTGGATTTTTTTTAATTTTCCCTTAGCATCGTCCCTCGAAATCCCCCCTTGCCGGCCCCACCGCCCCACTGTTCTTACCAGAATGGACCGTGGCTGCTTCAGTCATTGTCTTGACTTACTTGGCTCAGCTGGATGAGTACCAGACTTGCAAGCTTTATTCACCTTTGGGTCAGGTCATAAGGGGCTGAGGTATATTACTTCGACTGCAGGTTGTTGGGGCTCTCATTGCTCCACCCTACAAGGCTGCTTGGGTTGTCCTTCCTCCAATGGTTCATGGTTGTTTTGCCAATGGGTTGTGGCTTCTTGGGTTTCTGCTCCAGGAATTTCACTGGGGGATATGTGCCAGGCTGCCACCTTGGCCTCTAGTCCTATGGTGTTGTTTATTTAAAGTTTGTTCTTCCCATATGAGGTTGATTGACAGGTGGAGAGGTGTGTGTTAGCATCCGTTTAGCGTCAATGGAACCTGTACCTGCAGGAATACATGTATTAGCATTGTATTTGATTTATGTTGTGCTTTCTTTCGTCTTTGAATCTACGCATTTCTTCAGGGCGGGGGCTTTGGTAGATCCTATAATCTAAAAAAGTAACAAGGGAAAAAAGGAGGGAGGCGTTGCCTCACTTCATATCATTCTTTCTTCTTTTCCTGATCACGTTCCAAGTGGACTGGATAGATTAAAATATGTGGGCGGGTGGGTTTGGGAAAAAAGTAGGGCAGGGGATTCAACTGGTGTTGATCAAAATATAGAGTGCCTCAAATCTAAGTAATGTGGTCAGGAAGAGAGATTCTAATTAAGATTGTTAAACAATCCACCTTTTACTTATTGTTAATGAGGCTTGACATAGGATAGCCCTGCATCTTGATTCCTCTCTGACTTGATCAGACCAGTATGATCACTATTTCCATGTCCTTTTAATTCCTTACCACCAGAAATGTCTACTTGCAAAGGTGTGAACTTGAGTCAGACCTGATACCAAGAGACTCCTTAATTGCCATTGTTGTTCTCGCTATCTGAATTAGGTCACAATGTCCAATGCCTTTCGGAACTTTTAATGAGGGAAGTCTCTCTTGTTGCTTTTAGGAGCCGCTGCTTTAGCAGCAGGGGAGGTAGTCTCACAGGCCTTCGGAAGGAAATGACACAGGAGGAATCTGAGTTTTGAAACTACAGGAATATTTCTTCAATCTACAGTAAGATTGGGCTCTATTGCTACTAAAACAGTTTTCAATAGTAACGTTCAGAGTCCACCACTAGTTATTTTACTAATGGTCATATATATTACACAGCTGTTTAGTTCAAGTTTCTGCCTATGATTTTGGAAATAAAACTGAAAAGTCAATCGCTAATCACATTGACAACTGGAGACAGACAAGACAATATATCCTGCCAATGCACAGTACAATCAAACAACCATCAATGCACAAGCAATCTTTTCTGAGTAAAGAAAGGAACAAAGTTCCTTTAGAGAAAAAACTGACACCTACTTATAAGTATAAACCCCCTTCAATTCCTATTCAAGAGAACATTGCATATAAAATGCTATCTAGATTCTTTGCGACTTAAATATATTGGGGAAAGAGAAACAACGGCACACTTACAACTGCATCTCTGCAAGGTAATGTTACTAAATACTTAGGGTCAGATTTTCAAAGATTTTGGCTTGGGTTTGCATCACTTTTTTTGTTGCAGATATGACACAAAATTCTTTGTGGTATTTACAAAGCACCACAACTAGTTATTTGCGTTTTCAAGTAACACAATGCAGAGCACTGAGCTGCATTAATTACCTCGCATCAAGGAGGTGTCCAACGGGTGGTGCACGGGCAATTTGTTGGTGCAATCCCATATCTGCAATGGATTTGTTGATTTGTTGACACGGGTTTGTGCCACAGTGGTGCACCTGCCTAGGTCTAGCGTAATGATGAGAGATATCTCTATGTCTCTTCATTGTTTCCTCTCTGCATTCTGCAGCACACATGCAAAGAGGAAATAGACTCAAAGGGTAGTTTTTGTGCAGGAAGTACTTCTTCCTGCACAAAAACTATCCTGACTACAACCCAGACCACCTTGCACTGTAGCGCAAGGATGCTTGCATTTGCGCTAGGCGGCACAAATTGTCCCAGTGCTTGGAGAGAGCAGAACTGCGCCAGTCCGTTGAAGATTCCATGCAGTTCTGCCTCTCTTGATAGTAAATCTGGCCTTGAGTTCAGGGTTACAGGAATAACTGAGATAACATTCATTGCTGCTGGCCAAAGCATCCTGACATTTATTACCTAAGTAATTGTATTACAGGACAGTGGTTCTATTTAGATCATCGATCCACCCAAAGGCTGGCAAGGGTCGCATTAGCTGGAACAGAATGCTCATTTATCTCATCATGGGCACTGCTCCCACATTATCAATTAGAATAGAAAAGCCAAAAGACAGTGTAACTGCTTCAAATAAACTGCCTTTCATATTGAGCTGCCATGCTTTCTGAGATGGTATGGGTGTGGCACTGCACTTCAGTACTGAATAATGCAGAACTGCAGGTCTATGGCATTACAAAGAGGCAGAACTAGTCAGTTACACACTATACACAATCAGCAGCAGCCAATGCAGGTAAGATTGGTGGGGCGGGTGGGGATTTCAACAGACGACGATGAGGGGAAATTATTTATTTATTTAATTTTCCCTCGTGGTCTTATGCCGATTCCACCCCCATGGCCCAACCGCTCTTATCTGCACGGACCGCTCCTGTACACAATCTATAGTAGTGTCTTCCTTGTTATTGTTCTACAATTGGTTTTCCTTTAATTGCCTCTTGTAGGCGCATTGCTTTGTGTTGCCTTTCGTCCAGAGTGAGGCGTGATGCAGGGTACACAGTGGAAAGAAGGACATGTTGTCTGGTGCAGAACCATAGCTGTTTTCAGATTGCTTGTGTGTGACATTTCCATGATTGCATTGCACTTATGAATGACATTCAACTGCTAAATGTGTGACATTTAGAGTGACACTTCTTCCCGAGTAAAACCAAGTAATGTAGTTCATGGAAACAGATAAACATCAGAAATTATACCCTTTTGAGGAATGGGAATCTTTCAACATATCTTGAAAACTTCTGCAAATGCCAGAAATAAAAGTTTAACGCTTGCTTTATCTATACTACTATTATAAAGGAAGAACTTTGAACCTTTGAGGCGGGTAAACTCGGGAACCACAGCGCCAATCCACACACCCGATACATCGTTGAAATTGTCAGGGTGTGCAGATGGACATAGGCTATATAAATTAAAAAAATATACGTTATTTAAAAAATTTACGAGAAAAAAAAGTAGTCCCATGGAAGTAGCACCGGCCGCGACGTGCGTGCTGACGTCAGTGCTGTGCCTCTGCTGTGCCTCTGCGCCGTAATTATTAAAGACGTGTTGTTGGTTCCTGCAGAGACCGGGAGCTCCGTTTGAATGTATGCAGTACTCATGGCGCAAAAAGAATGTGTAGGACACGTTAATGATTTGTAGATCCAGTCATCTAACCACTCATTGCTCTTACCTGACCCAACACTACAAGAATGGGAGTAGAGCACATGAGTTTTGCTTCTAGGAAAAGACGTGCTTCGCTGTTCTTTTTCCAAAACTCGGGTAAGGTTCGTAGCTAGGCCTCCCTCTGCACACCTCTTTTCGCGTTTTGGGGGGTCTGAGGAGAGTCTTCCTGTGCAAGTGCTTATAATCATGGTCACTGCACTCATGCTATTTTCGTGTAGTTTGCCACATTTGCCACATTATCCATCAACTGCTGCATAATCTGAAGATTTTAACAAAAATAATTTTTTGTTTGTAGCTCACACCGATCAACAGTGACTAAAAGTGTGGTTACAAGTTGCAGTGCAATGGAAGGCCCCTCACAAAGTTTGACTGGTCACCTTTCTCTTGAATATTGCTATATCAGGGTGTTAAACTTTTATTAATGAAGTAAAACCGACGCGCAGACAGTGTTAAGAATTGTAATAACGAAGTAATACTATCACAAAATGTGATGCATTATGCTGCATAGTTTGCCTTTTCTTGCCATCAAATGAATTCAACTCTGAGGCATGATCGTCCCCGCCACATAGTTCAATTAACCCAGATTATGATTAACTGGTTCTGCCCTGGGCCTAATGAATTAGTACCCCTCAGGCAGCTGTGCGCATGTTTAAATGTATGAACATTTATGTCCCACTTGCTGCCCGGACATTTTGATTTCCAGCAGCAATAGGGGCGAAGAAAACATTTTCATGGTCGAAATTCACTGTCCAGGTGTACACTATAGCACTGTGTGATCTTCATAATGCCCGTCTGTAGCAGCAGAGGTGTTACTGCTCTTTCCTGTAACTTTTCTGTGTGTGGGGGTTATACTGCAAACCACAGACTCTAACATGCAGTCACAGCTGTTGCTCGCCCCCCTGCTGCAACTGAGCAGGAAGGATTAATCTTCTCTTTAGCCCACAACACAATTACACCGAGAGGAAAGCCAGTGGCGTAGTGCAAAATGATTGCCCCCCCTACAGAATGTGATATGGTACACCCGAGTCTCCCATATCGATATCGAGATCGTCATTAGTCTTTGGGCTGCATGGGACCACCCATTTAAGAATTTTGGGCACACTGGTAGTGACATTCGCTCATTCCCAAAGCATTATTATATATGGCACTGAGTTGAGGGCCCTTGGAGAATCTGCTCAACCCCTTACAGGAGATTGTAGGAGAGAAAATAATGCCAACTTATTTTTATTTAGCTATCCATACCACTATTTTGTCATTTTAAAGTGCTGTTATCAATGAGTTCTTCTTTTCACAGATTTGATGGTTCTCAGTTGACTGTCCTCGGAAGGATGGAAGGTTGTGTTGGCCTTGGTAGGATTCAAACTTATGGCCTGTAGTCTGGAACAGGCATTAGCAGTGATTATTTAACTAATAGAGACAAATTTCCTACTAAATGAGGTAGAAAACAGAGGAAGGAGAAGCAAGATTCCAAAGAATACTGGCGTGGAAATCTATACTACTATTATAAATGAAGAACTTTAAACCTTTGAGGCGGGTAAACTAGGAAACCACAGCGCCAATCCACACACCCGATACATCGTTGAAATTGTCAGGGTGTGCAGATGGACATAGGCTATATAAATGAAAAAAATATACGTTATTTAAAAAATTTACGAGAAAAAAAAAGTAGTCCCATGGAAGTAGCGCCGGCCGCGACGTGCGTGCTGACATCAGGAGCGCGGGGAGGAGCGACGTCCAGGAGCGCGAGGAGGAGCAGCGGACAGGCGGGGAGGAGCGGTGAGGAGCGGCGGACAGGCTGGGAGGAGCGGCGGACAGGCGGGGAGGAGAGGGGAAGAGCGGCGAGGAGCGGCAGACCGGAGAACTCAGGAGCGCGGGGAGGTGCGGCGGATGAGGTAAGGCTCCGGCGGACCCACGGACAATGTCAGGGCGGGCGGGGGCCCTGAAGCCAAGGTCGGGACGGGCTGCTACTCCGGGGGACCCACGAACAATGTCGGGGCGGGTGGGGGCCGGGGCGGGCGGGGGCCCTGAAGCCTGATTGCTCCCGGACAAGGTCGGGACGGGCTGCTAGTAATACTAATAATTCCAGATTTACAAACCTCTTGCACTGGGTTGCGTCATAAAAGTAGAGTGACACAAACTTGTGAAACATGTTTTTTGTTGGAATTAATTTCCAGTTCTGTAAAGTTGCCTAAAAGTAACGAAAAGCAAAGTGCTGCTTTTTGTTACTCGTCGTCAGAGGGGCATTACATGGATGCTTCATGATCGTTCCTGCGCTATCACCCATGCTTTTTTTACGCAAACCCCTATCTACTAACATTAGTAGACAGAATTTTGCACCAAACAAAAGCCCATTTTGAATCAGATGTTAAAAGGAGAAATACGTTTATTTCTCTTTTCGTTTCATACTTTGCATGTGTGCTGCAATGTACAGCACTTACAAAGTAGGAAATTTTTTACAGTTTGGCTAGGTATGGCATTTTGTACTGGAAGGCTACCCACTCAGTACAAAACCTATGCTAGACTTATGCAGACACCCTTCCACTATAGTGTGATTGTGGCGCACAATGAAGATTCTGAGCGCCACTGCTACTGTGAGGGGAGGAGAGTACTATATCTCCTTAGATATGGCGCTTTCCTCCTCTATCCCTGTCATGCAGCCCACGTCAAACTTTGTGTAATGTGCTGAGTTGTGTGACAGGGTCGTAAACTTTGACTTAAATCTCTGCCCACTTTGCAGTAGCCTGTCTTCAGCCAGGTCTGTTATATTATACTGTGTGTGATACAATTTTAAAACAATATGCATATTCATTGTGGTTTTCAGTGGCAGGCTGCAACCTCATAGCGCTATAAGACAAAAGTCACTATTCCCCACTGCACCAACCAGGACTTAATTATGTTTCTCTCAGGCTGCACACAAAATCTCTGCAGTGATTTCATTACCAATTGATGTTTCATAACGTTAACATAAAAGAATTCCATTCCTACCAATTTCTTTAAATTGCATAATTTTTCATCTTTTATTTAGGTGTGTGCTTATTTTGTACGTAGTTACCTAAAGATGAAAGACCAATAAAATAGTTCGATAATATGTGTCCTTGCTTTTGTTTTGTTGTAAGCCCTAGGCTGCATTGGCTTCTGGAACAGTCAGAGTTAAAGCCCACTAATGTCTTATGATCACTGCAGTTTCAAATTTCACCTGGTAGTTAAGACTGGCTTTAGTGCAGGGCATCCAAGCAGCATTTTTCATGGGATGCTGACAGCTTGGCTTTTACCTGGGTGGAGCTGGAAATTGCCAAACACCATTCAAGGCATTTAATACATACATGAAGTGCATTCTCTGTGTGAAATAAGCTAACCGAGGCATTTTTTGCATCTCACTCTGAAATATAAATTAATGAAAACATGTCTGCCAAAGACTCCCCTTATGCTATAAAGACTGTATGTAACAAGGGAAAATGGACCGGGTAATTTAAACATTAAGCTGCGTTTTAATTAATTAATTGTTAAGTGGGAGATAAAGGTAAAAGTAGATTCATGTACTTGAAAAAACGGTAGCACCCCATCTAAATCAAAATTGTTTGATTCTCTTTTGCCCCTTAGTTCTCCCCCCTTTCCCGATGGGGTGGGGATATAGATGGACCATGGACCTTAGTAAAGGAAGCCCTTAAGGAGTATAGTCCGGACTGCTCAGGAGTGATGGAATAGATAGAAGAATGCAGGGAAGCACCTGGTTGTGGAGAGAGGCACTGGGTCCATCCTACTCGGAAATTTAACTAGACAAATTCGTCCTTGGGGGTTCAGGATATTTACCTGCAGGCGCCTGGCAAGGGGCCCTATTTCTTTTGCGATTCAGCAGAGGAGAAGTGCTGCTGCTGCTACTACATTATGCAAGGTTAGCAAGAGGAGGTTTTCTGGGTGGGAGTTGTTTGGGAAAGCAATATGGGCTCGGAATGAATAGAATGCTATCTATGCAGGAGAAGATTGTGTTGTAGCATTGCATGCTGCTAAAGGGAGCTAGTGCAATGTTGGTGGGTAAGGGAGCATATGCAGTCTGGCAGTATGCAGGAGAATAGTTTATGAGGTGGGTCCACCCGGGCGGTAGTGCTGCACCAGTCATGCTGAAAGGTTACACAGCAGTCCCAGTTGCTCTCACAAGGAACAATACATGTGTGTTTAAAGTGCAATTCTGGGTTGGGCCTCCTTCAACTAGATACAGAAAGGGGATGTGACTGGGGCTGGCACAGGTCCTGGATTTGTGAACCAGGAGGACAGAGCTGACTTTGTCTTCCGTGAACTGGTGCATTGCCCTGTTCCTAGATGGTAGAGAGTACCATGGCAGGCGATAGGGTTCTCACTGGACATCTGGCTCAATGACATGGCAGGCTTAAAGGGGTGTTTATATTCTCCTTCTTGTTTCGTATTTCCCCACCTTTAGTGTCTTGTGAGTTACAGATGATAAGACTCTTATGGTCCCTGGCGAACTCTGAAGAACAGTGACGTAGAAGATGAAGGCCTTACAGAGAGATTTGAGTATTATCAGTCAGGAACCAGCTGGTGAGGCCATGAAAGAGGTACTGTGCCACAATGTAACACAAAGCCTAAGCCATCTGGAAAGATCACGCTAAAGACAGTGACAACCAGGTACGAAAAAGTCCTAAAAGAAAGAATAGTCAAATACCAAGAGTAATAATAATAATAATAATAAGCATTTATTGAGCGCCTGGCTACACAAAACTGTGTGTCCCCGCGCTGACTGCAAAGTGCAACCCATCGGGAAGAACAAGAACCAAAGGAGATAAAGTTAGTTTTTGGGGAATAGGTGAGTTTTAAGTTTAGCTCTAAAACACATTTCAGATGGCTCCATCCGCAGTTGGATTGGCAGAGCATTCCAAAACTTAGTGGCTAAATAGCGAAAGGATTTTCACCCCATTTTAGCTTTTTTGATGCGGGGGGATTTAAATAGCATCATGCCCGCCGATCTTAGGTCTCTAATCGGCCGATGGATGGTGATGAGACCTCTCAGATAGCTTGGACCTCTGTCTTGAGCAATGCGATGTGCATAGCAGAGAGTCTTGAATATGATTCTCTCTTTGATAGGGAGCCAATGAAGCTTGGCAAGCGCAAGTTTGGTGGATGATCTCCGAGGGAGACCGAGCACCAGTCGTGCTGCTGAATTCTGTATGCATTGTAGCTGGTGCAGACCCTTCTGATTTAGACCAAGTAGGAGAACATTGCCATAGTCCAAGTGAGGGGATATTAAGGCATGGACTATGGTTTTTCTCGCATCGGTCGGCAGAAGGTCAAGTACTTTACGAAGTACTTTTAGGGTGCTATAGCATTTGCTTGTCACTTTATTCACCTGGGCTTTGCCTGAGAGGTCGGCGTCAAGCATGACTCCGAGATTTTTCACTTTCTCCACAGGCAAAGGTAGTTCTCCTAGTTCGCTAGGCCACCATGCATGGGACCAGACAGAAGTCTCTTTCCCTACTATCAATACCTCTGTTTTATCTCCGTTTAAACGGAGACAGTTGGTGTTCATCCATGTCGCTATCGTTAGCATACAGTTAGAGAAGTTGGAGGCTAAGTCTCTACTGTCTGGCGTTATCTTGAACACCAACTGGGTGTCGTCAGCGTAACTGACAATGCCCACCCCACATTCCTCCGCAATGTGTGCCAGGGGTTCCATGTAGATGTTGAATAAAGTAGGGCTCAAACTAGAGCCCTGTGGAACCCCATGGCTAACACTGCGAGGCGATGACTTAAAGGGTGGGCAGTGAAGTTGGAAAGTTCTGTCAGTGAGGTATGACTGGAACCAGGTGAGAGCTGGGCCTTTTACTCCCATGTCTGAGAGCCGAGACAGCAGCGTTGAGTGCAGCACGGTATCAAACGCTGCACTCAAGTCGAGTAGGACCAACGCTGCTGTCTCTCCCTCATCCACCATCTTCCGAATCTGTTTGGTAGAATACAGAACAGCTGATCCGGTTGAGTGTCCCGATCTGAACCCTGATTGAGAGGGGTGGAGGAGCGATTCCTTCTCTAAAAACTCCATGAGTTGGATATTGGCCACCTTTTCTATGATTTTGGCACAGAAAGGGAGAAGCGAAATTGGCCTTAAATTTTGGAGCTGAGTGATTGGAATATTAGGTTTCTTTTTTAATGGTATTACCTGGGCAGATTTCCAATTTTTCAGGACATGGCCTTCCTGGAACGATAGAGTGATCATATTGCTTATTTGATCCAGTAATAAGTTTTCCATGACTGCTTTGTACTGTTCCGGGGGGCAGGCGTCCATGGGGGAGCCTGAACAAATACCATTTATAATTTTCATTAATTCCTGTTTGTTGGGGGTCCTGAAGTTAGTGAAAAGGGGTTTGTGGGAGGCGGAATCTGGGTTATCTACCTTGTTTATATCTATCCTGGTGCTGCTAGGAAAAGTGGCATGAATTTTTTCTACTTTTTCCACGAAGAAATCAGCTATCTGGTCGCATATCTCTGTGGAGTAGGTGTCTTTAGTATCCAGGCGGGAGGAGATAGTGATTTCTCTGTAGATACCGAATAGCTCCTTTGTGGGGTTTTTAGATTCCTCGATTCTGCTTTTATAGTAGAGACTTTTCTCTAGTCTACCAATTTTTGGTATTTTTTCAACTCGCTTCTGTAGTTTTCTTTGAGTTCTGGAGTATAGTATTTCCTCCACTTTCGTTCTATAGATTTGCATAGGGCTTTTGCATTTTTAAGTTTTTCAGAAAACCAGGGGGGCATTTTTAGTTTGTCGAGCTGGAGGTTTGGTAGTCCATGGAGCAAGTTTGTCTAACACTTTGGTTAGCCATGATTCAAAGTTATCCCATATTTCCTGTAGGGAATTTCCTGTTAAAGGAAGATGTTCAGCAAGTTCCTGTAACAGCAGTTCAGGGGTGCATTTTTTAAAATTACGGCGTCTGTAAGGAGGCATTTTAGTATGAGTATTGGTGATACATTTTCTGGCTATCTTGAATGGCACCATACTGTGGTCAGACCATATTAGTGGGATAGGTGGTGAAGTCTGAATGCCTTCCCAGTTAGTGAATATAGGATCTAGTAAATGCCCTTGTTGGTGAGTGGGTAAAGTGGAAAGAAGTTTGAGATCAACCGCATTAAAAGCATTCAATAAGAGTTGAGCTTCCTTGGAGTGGCTATCCTCTAGATGGATATTGAGGTCGCCAAGTATGATGATATTTTTATGTCTGATGGCCAGCTGAGTATCCAGTTCAATAAGTTGGCTACAGAAGGCTAGCGCTGCTCCAGGAGGTCTATATATAAGTAAACCCGTGATTGTGTTGGTAGCGTCTAATTTTATGGTGAAACTGCCGCACTCACTGTCCGTAATTTTTAGTTCGGTTAATGTACACTCTAGTTCTTTTTTGCAAATCATTGCCAATCCTCCCCCCGTTGTCTTTGACGGTCGATTCTCAGAAGGCAATAGTTGTTCGGTATAGCCTCTAAGATCTCCGGGGAGGAAGCTTCGTCTAACCAGAGTATAATTAAACTTATCAGAACCTGAGTAAAGAGAGCTATGTGACTTCAGCACCAGGCGAAGACACCCGAGTGAAAGCACGGGGGTGTGATTACAGAGCTGCTGGCCCTTGAAACGACTACCACAGAAGGTGCTGAGAGCGTTCTGCACAACTCAAAGGGAGTTAAGAAGCTAGAAGGCTCCAATGGTCACACAACATCAGATTGGCTGTAAAGACACAAATGTCAGCACACAGCTAGTGCTTAAAGAAGGTGCCAGTTCAAGTGGGCTTGTACCATTCCCAGAGTGGGCAAGATACACTGGTTATGATGCTGCTGCCTTCCTGAAACCACAATTTTCCTTTGAATCTGCCAAAAAGCAGAATATTGGTGCCAGGTGGACTGCCTGGACCGAAAACTTTGATGATTTCATCAATGCATTGGAAGCAGATAACAAAATGATGATCAAAACTCTCAAGAATCTTGCAGGTGAAGGCGTAAAGGAAGTAATACATAAAATATTACAGATGATAACGTCTCATACCATCAAATCAAAGATGCAATAAAGATCAAGTTCAATCCAATGCCGAATGTTGATTATGAAAGATAAGTTTTCAACCAAAAAAGGCAGAAAGCTAGTGAAACAATTGCTGAGTTTGTCAAAAGACTTGATATACTCATCGAACATTGTAATGTCAATGAATTCCATGATGAAGAAGCCATACTTCTCAGAGTCATAGATGCTTGCCTTTCCAATTCATTCAGATGTAGAATGCTGAGAGAAACACTCAGTCTGAAGTGAGAACTCATTGCTGCAAAAGCTGAAGAACATGCAGATCAACAAACAACTGACATGGTGGCCAAAGAGCTCAGAGTGAGTCAGAACTGAAATGTAAGCAGAGAAACAAGGTGGAGGGCCACAAAGTGAAGTTTCCAAAGAAAATAAATTATGATTCAGACTGGGATTTTCTTTTCCACATGAATGTAAATGTCCCGCAATTGGACAAGTATGCAAGGGCCACAGGAAAGAGAACCATTTTGTGATGGTCTGCAAAGTGAAGTGCGTCACGTCGAGAAAATAAAATGGATGCCCGAATGTTCCAATAGCGATGTTCTTCTAACATTCACAAGGCCAAGCGTTCATATCAGTTGTGGCAAATGGAAACTAAACAAAATCAATCTTCATCTAAATCTTTGTTCAAAAGTTCTTTAACGTTATTGTCAAGCGACAGTGAAGTAGATGTATGTGCGATGTTGATGTTATGTAAAGGGAAACATGTGCATGTCGGACTGGCTATATGCAAGGAAAAATGTGAGTCGAAAGATCGACACGTGAATGTCCTAAAATCACACTAATGGTGAATGAGTGTTCCATATCTTTTATCATAGACAGTGATGCGTCAATAAACATATTGCATGAGGAGAAGTACAACTAATTGTCTACAGTGCCTTTTCTCACACCGTCAAAGACTAAAGTATATACATCGGCTGCATCAATGCCATTAAAAAGTCAAGGTTAATTTGTAGCAACCATAAAGCACAAAAAAACAAAAGTACAAGCACCAATTCATGCACTTCAAGATACTTCATCAAGTGCCTGTTTACACAGTTTCAATACTGCTGCTGAAATCGGACTGATATCTGTAAATTACAATATAAATGCTCATCAGGAAGTAGTGAGTCAATTTCCATTGTTCTTTCATGGATTAGAAAACTTAAGACAGTGAAAGTGCAACAGCCTATTAATGAGGACATTCATCCTGTTGCTCAGTGACATCATTAAATTGCATTTAATTTACAGGAAGCTGTTAAAAAAGAAGCTGAGACATTACCAAAAGCAGGATATCACTGAGAGATGTACTGGTCTGACACCATGGTTTTCGCCCATAGTGGTAGAGTCTGAAAAGGACAGTGAAGGAACTGTACGCATCTGTGTTGATATGCATCAAACTGACAGGGCAATTGAAAGAGAATGACATTGAGGTCCACACATTGCCGATATGATCAACCAGCTTAATGGTGCCAAAGCCAACTCCCTATTTATTTATTTATTTATATATTTCAAAGGTTTTATATAGTGCTTCTGGACCCAAGAGTATCAGAGCTCTACAAGGAAGGTAAACATAATGAGATTAAATTAGCATTGTGCGAAAATAAAAAATGTACACAATGATATTGTATTCAGCAGAGCTAAGGGGGCAAAGAAACGGAGAGATAAAATTAAGGGGAAAATGAATATTGAAAGTTAGGAGAGAGAAGGGGTGTAGAGAGGGGGAGAGAGAATATGAAGGGATTTAGAGGGGGTGGGGAGAGGAGTGGACAAGAGAGGAGAAAAGAGTGAACATGATCAGAGTCAGTAACATTAGATACTCCAATATTTGTTGAGAAGAAGCACTTTGAGTTCTTTTTTGAAGAGAGGGTAAGAGGGGTTACAGCGAAGATCCTTGGGGAGAGAGTTCCAAATTGTAGGAACGTTGCCAGAGAATGCACGGGATTGGGTCTTTTGACATTTGAGTCCGGGAGGGATCAGGACAGGGACCTGGAGCATCCTGCTTTATGTAGTTTGGTTGCAAGGTAAGAGGGGGTGTTATGATGAAGAGCTTTGTGAGTGATGCAGGCAATTTTGTGGGTGGATCTTCCTTCTATTGGGTGCCAATTTAGATTTTTGAGAATGGGGGAAATGTGGTCAAATTTTTTACAGTCATAGATAAGTCTCGCAGCTAGGTTGAGGACAGATTTAATCGGTGCAAGATGGACTTTAGGGGTGCCGGCCAAGGTGGCGTTACCATAGTCAATCCTGGAAAGGACAAGCGATTGGACAACAAGTTTGAAATCGTCCGCTGGAATAAATGGTTTAATTTTCCTGAGGTGGAGAAGGGTGAAAAGAGCACTTTTGGCTGTATTTTTAATGTGGGGGATTAGATTTAGATTCTGGTCGATACTGATGCCTAGGGATTTAACAGAATTAGAGGTGGAGAGTGAGCAGTTAAGAGCTTTGATGTCATTGATCCAGAGTTGATTGGGAAGGGAATTGTTTTTGGGGGAGAAAAGGATGATTTCAGTTTTTTTCGGGTTCAGTTTGAGATGGTTCCGATGGAACCAGGTTTGAACTCTAGTCAAGGTATCATTGAGGTAAAGAATGTCTTTGTGGGATTTGATCTTGTATTATAATTGGGTGTCATCGGCATAGAGGTGGTAACTGATATTAGCTTGTTTGAGAATGAGGGCGAGTGGTTCCATGAACAGATTGAATAGGGTTGGGGAGAGGATGGATCCTTGAGGGACGCCGAGTGAGACAGGTTGAGGTTTAGAGAGGAAGTGGCAGAGCTTGATTTGCTGTGATCTATTTTGAAGGAATGAGGAGAACCATTTGAATACATTGCCTTCCAAGCCAAACCGATCTTTGAGAGTGTTGAGAAGGGTGGGGTGGTGGACGGTATCAAATGCAGCTGAGAGGTTGAGGAGGATAAGTAATGAGGATTCCCCTTTGTCTAGGGAGCGATGAATGTCATCAGTAATATTTAGCATAGCAGTTTCTGTACTGCATCCCTTTCTGAAGCCGGATTGGAAAACATCAAGGAGATTGAAGGAGACAATATGTTTCTCTAATTGCAATAGGACACATTTTTCAAGGGCTTTAGAGAGGGATGGAAGGTTAGAGATAGGGCGAAGGTTGTTAAGGTCATTGGGGTCGTCAATGGTGCTTTTAAGAATGGGTGAGATTTGACCAAGCTGAAGGAAGGCGGGGACACAGCCAGTGGAAAGAGAGGAGTTGATGATATTAGTCCAAATAGGGGCAATGATATGTTTGAGTTCTTGAACCAAATGTGCAGGAAGAGGATCTTTGGAGTGGGAGGAAGGTTTGAGTTTGGCAATGTTATTAGTGATCATAGATTCTGATACTGGACTAAAATCACTCCATGAGGCATTGTTTTTAGTAGGGGGGCTTTTTTTCGGAAAGGGGTCTGGTTGGGGGAGAGCAGGGAGGGGGTGAGAGGGATCTTGAGGTGTGGAAAAAGTGGACGAAGGTGAGTTTGGAGTGTTGGGGAGGGTGAGTTGGATGGGGGAGGTTGGAGTGTGAGTGGGAGGGAAGAGAAGGATAGTTTGATCTTGTTGACTTTGTTCGTAAAGAAGCTGGCAATTTCTTCGCATCTTTCAATAGAGGCTAATATTTTAGGAGGGCCAGTGGAGGTTTGTTTTTTAACAATGTTAAAGAGTTCTCTAGGATGGTTTCTAGCCTGATCAAGTTGTGACCGGAGATAGGAGGCTTTTTCGTTGAAGATATGCTTTTTGTACAGCTCTAAGTAGAGCCAGATTATCAACGGTTGGATGATTCCTCCAAACCCGTTCAGAATGTCTAAGGGCCTGGCTTGATATCCTCACGGTATTAAACTGCAAACTGTCTATCTCCAACTCTGTTAAATATTTGGGGATTACACTTGAATGTCACCTAAGGATAAAAGACTAAATGAGTTTTTCTTCAAAAAGTGCCTTCTACATGCTGAAAAACCCTAAATTCCATTTGAAGACCTTCTGGACGGCGGTGCAATCACTAGTCTTACCTAAGCTGGACTATGAAAACACAATGATCACAGATGCCCCAAAATCTTACCTAACTCCATTGAAAGCTACGCTTCACGCTGTGGCCAGACTTATACCGGGGGAAAGGCACTTTGACCACATCACTCTCACCCTAAAGCAACTCAACTAGCTACCAATCAAGGTAAGGGCCATACTAAAAACTGTCTGCATTACTCACAAAGCGCTCTGCACTGAAAAACCAATCTACCTCACTAATAAATTATCAAATGTCAGTCAAAATAGACCTCTATGAAGCTCAACGAGTTTACTCCTGATTCCGCCAAAAGTTAAGAGAGAGAAATCTTGCAGCCGCTCCTTCTCTGGGAATGCTTTTAAAATCTGGAACTCCTTGCCACAGGACCTGCGGGAAAATCAATCCGTCCTTCACTTAAAGAAGAAACTGAAGCTTTTACTTTCCAACAAACACCCAAATCCACCCCTTAGAGCACCTGCCTAGCCAGACTGATTTGCATATAGCCATGTCTGAACTGGGGTGGCAGAGTGGGCTAAAGAACGGTGAAGGATCAAACCCAGATTTGATTGGTTCAGATGCTCTGTCCAACATCCCCTTTTGTATCGGGGGGTGTACTGGCGGCAGAATCCTGATGAAGTGAAGCCATGGTGGTGTGAAGACAGATAAGTACTACTCATAATTACCTTACTACTCATATATGCTGTGAATCTGTTGAGTATGTAGGTAATGTTTAATGCCTTTTTTATACATATTGCATTGTGCACCAACAACAAACACACATTATTGAATGTACAAAATAGTCACCACAAGTACAACACCCACACCCCCCCGAAAAAATTTTGATCTGTCAATACAGGTGTGTACAATTAAACACAATAAGTTGTAAGATGAACACTTATGCATGACACATTCAAAAATTGCTTGTGAGAACGATGTAAAAATACACAATATCAAAAGCTGATGTTAACACATGATTCATAGTGAGACAAGTGACACAGAACCCTACCTGAGATTCCGGCTGTAACAGGGTTGCTGAGCATCGTAGTCAAGTAACAGCAGCACAAGAAGGGCCTGGACAATGGGTTTCAAAATGGAATTGCAATGGAAACCTGAAAAGGGTAAGTTTTCACCTATTTTGCTCCTATTTGCCAACCTGAGTTTGAAGGTTTCTCCGCCACAGTTGTGGTAAAGGCACATCAAAATCAGCTCAGCAGTATTCTTGACAGGACTCCCTCTGACTGCCGCTTATGCCTCTGATGCTGTTGACATGGGAGCAAGATTTGGGCTTAGGCGGTGGGACTCTGAAGTTCTTCCCTTCAGAGACCCACCAACATCCAAAAAAACAGTGGGTGGACTGCCAAGTAGTTGGGAGGGAAAGTTGTCGAAAAAGTGGCGGCAGGATCAGATCCGCCAACAACAAAATCAGGCCCTAAGTGTAGGCGTGCCATCAGCAGCAGAACTGTTTCATGACCTCATTCGACACATGATGCAGCCTGTCACGCATGCTTTCAATTATAGTGAGGATATATTGTTATTTGGGGTCACACTAAAGGAACATGATAAAGCTCTTACACAAGTGTGCTTTTTACTTGCTGATGCAGGTCTCAATTTGAATGCAGAGAAGTGTGAATTCCACAAAACCAAGCTTAAATTATTTGGCGATATTTTCTTCGATGGGGGATCCAGATAAAGTATAGACTTTGTCAGCCAACTAACCCCACAAGACGTTACCACATTACGCTCTTTTCATGGCATGGCCAGCTACTCTTTTAGGTACATCTGTGAGTTTGCTGCAGTAAGCGCCCCATTAGGAGACTTAACAAAACAAAACTCTTCATTTCAATGGACCCATGAATGTGAACAAAGCTTCAAAAAAATCAAACATGCAAAAGAGAACAACACGAAAATGGCCAACTTTGACACAAGCCTGATAGGGTTGGGCGCGATGCTTGTCCAACACAGTGGACATCACGTGGTTCTATATGGAAAACATTTCACACTTGTCACAGATCACAAGGCACTGCTTGCCATCTTTGGCAATACTAAAGCCAAGATGTGCCCTCATATTGAGAGGTGGGGGTTGTGACTGCAGGAATATGACTACAGTATTCTTCACCAACCAGAGAAAGATTAAAACCCTACTGTCTACTTTTTATGAGTACCAGTACAGTGTCATAGTACCACTTCCAAAATGGCTGAAATCTAAATTAACTTCATCATAAAATTCAGTACAGCTGCAGCTATATTAGTGGAACAAATCATTGCTGCCACAAGACTAATACTCAAAGGCATTATTGCACATCAATCCTGTGAACAGCACACTCAACCTCTTACTTGTGACAATGAATATAAGAAGTTCAAAAATGTGAAAGATAAAATTTCTGTTACCCACGAGGGTATCTTCTTATGATGTTCAAGAATTGTCATAGCGGAGAGTCTGAGATTGCACGTAATTGAAGTGGCACATGGGGGACATTGTGGATTTGTCACCACTAAGCAAGCTCTCTGAGACCGAGTTTGGTACCCTCATCTTCATGAAAGAGTTGAAAGCGAATTAAAGGCTTGTCATTTGTGCAGATGTTTCTCTTCCAAAATAACCCAGCAACCATTGAGCATGTCTGATCTTCCAAACCATATGTGGGAGAAAATTGCTGTTTGACTTCTTTGGGCCCTTTGACAATGGAGATCATTTAATGGTTGTCATGACGACATCTCATCAATCACTCAGGAAGAAGTCATCAAGAAGCTAGATGGTATTTTTGCAACATGGGGAGTTCCTTCAATTCGGAAGTCTGACAATGGCCCACCTTTTAACAATTGAGCATTAAAAGACTTTCTTACTCTTCTGAACGCTAAGCATCAAAAAGGCACACCTCTTTGGCCACAAGCAAATGGCATTCTTGAGCATTTTATGAGTACCCTTAAAAAGACTGTTCAGTATGTTGCACTTGAAAAGCCTGAAATCAAATCAGCTCTTCATTCTGGTCTTCGTGCATAATGGTCGACTCCCCTTTCAACTACAGGTGAACGCCCTGCAACCCTGATGTTCGGAAGATGCCACAATGAACCACTGCAAGATTGATTAATGATGATGAACTTCCTCAAACAGATTCATATCACAAATACAAAATGAAGAGCTATGCAGACAAAAGTCGAGGTGTGAGGAACACTGTTGTTACAGAAGGACATGAAGGGGCAGATGTACGACCCGTTTTTGCATGCGCAAATGGGTTTGCAAACCCGTTCGCGCATGCAAACACATATTGGGCCATGTACATAGCCTATTTAGTGAGTCGCATTTTTTTGTGATTCGCCAAATAGGTTTTGCGACTTGCTATTTGGAAGGGGCGTTCCCTTTCAAATAGCGAGTCTCAAAACAATGTACTAATGTTTGCGACCCTAATTGCGGTAGCAAAATATTTGCAAATACCACCTACTTCAAGTAGGTGATAATGCATTTGCAAAGGGGAATAGGTCCCCAGGGGACCTCTCCCCCTTTGCAAATGCATGCAAAATAATTTTTCAAGGGGAGGCAGTAGTCCGAGGGACCGCTGCCTGCCCTTAAAAAATGGAATGAAAACCTTTCTTTTTTTTTTTTAAATGCATACCGTTTTCGTTTAAGGAAAATGGGCTACATTTATTCAAAAGCAGTCCCAGATATGGTAGTCTGCTGAGCCCAGCATACCACCACCCCTGGGAGGGCTGGAATTCACATTGGGCTTGCAAATTGCGAGAGGCTCATTAATATTATTGAGCCTCGCAATTTGAAACCCCATTGGGAATCGCAAAACATTGTAAACACACTATTGTACATTTCATTTAGTGCCTCACAATTTGCGACTTGAAATATGCCGCAAATTGGGAGGCGCTAAATGAAAGGGTCGTACTTCTGGCCCCAAGTCCTTGTCATACAGAAACAAAAGTGCAATCTGATGCTCCTTTTGATGCTGACCCGCTGTGGTTTATGACAAATAAAGGGCATATGGTGACTGCTCACCGTCATGGAAAGTCCATTATGCCAGATTCTCTGCATTTCAAGCATCTACCTTGACCTCCACCAACTCCAGATGTTGGAAGTGAAACTTCTCCACCTGACAATCCTGAGAGCCCAACGACTGAACCTGTGTCTGTCACCAGTGCCAGTCATGGACACTTCTCCTGCATATCTGCAGCTTCACATTACAAGATTTGGGCAATTGATTAAGCACCAAAATGATTTATTGAAGAGTTATGATGTATATCTGTATTATTTATTCTTTTTATTTAACAAAGGGGGAATGTAGTGTCTTGTAAATTCGAGATGGCAGGACCCTTTTGTTTACTGATGGACTCCATAGAACAGTGATGTAAGTGCTTTGGTGTGTTTGCTAGAATTCATGATGTATAAAGTTCAGTTACCGGTTACACGCTGCAGAATAAATATGTGTAATACCATGCTCCTTCTGTGGCATAATGATTTCCATGCTTCAAGGCTTGTGAGGACACTACACCATTCATCTGAGGGTTGCCGGCAGGTAGGGGCACTAGGTTGGGCAAAGAAGGATCCCTACAAAAGGAGATAGGTAGGGTGTGATGGCTTGGATTGTTTCTGTCAGGTGGTAGAGCAGGTAAGGTATGGAAAAGGCTGATCTTCTGACTCCCAGGGAGGAGAACAGGATGCGCTCTGGGGGAGGAGGGTCTGCATGGGGGTACCCAGCTTCCCTTGGGGGGCTCTCCATTCCCTTGCCTGCTTTGTCCGAGAGGTTAGCCTTGCTGCTGGGGAGAGTGTCATAAGGCTGAAAGGGAGCAGGGCATGCCATATCAATGTGGAAACCAGGGTCCGCCTGTCACCTCGATACCACTAGACCTGTTGCACTATTGAAAGATGGATCTTCACCATTTCTCATTTTCCTAACCCATCGCAGCGGAGCCAGGTAAAAAAGGGGGGAGGGATGTTCAGAGGGAGGGCAAGTGATGTGTGACATTGGCAGGCAGAAGTGTAATCAACTTCTAATGCTATTTCTCAGTGCAGTGCTATGACATGATATATTAATGTCAAAGCTTCACATGTGATAGAAATACACATTTTTGAACTTTGAAGTGACTTCATCATATTTTATGTGATGTTTGTTGTGTGATTTACATAGCAAACATTTTCAGGGCTCGGCTTATGTATGAGCTCTATCATTTGAGCCAAATCCTTTGTTCTGCACTGGCTCGTCTCTACCTGCAAATGTATTGGCTTATCCTCCTCAAGTTCAAACTCAGAATAAGTTGGGTTCTGGCATTCTTCCTTCTATGCCTCCCTCTACCTTTCACAACATGCTGGAATCAGGCAGATGATGAGTCCCAAGGGGGGGTGCACGCAGGCTTGCTGCAAGGGTAGGTTACCATAGCCCCCCTCTTTGGCTTTTGTTGGCGCACAAAAATATAACAATTATCAGGTGTAAATAGATCCCTCAGGGCTCAAGACCCTGGTCCAGCGGAATTTTCTGCAATAGGTCGGTACGCTCCTATGTAGGGGCTTAAGCATTGTTGAGGGAAGTACAGTTCAGGGTAAAGAAGACATAGGAAAGATAGCATGATTAGAAGCTGGGAGTGCTTGTTCAGTGTTCGTTATCTGTGGTGAACAATAGCAACACAGAGGGTCCTACACCCTTGCGAAGTGGCAAAGCTTCACCCTCTCCTCGGCATTCCATTGCACATCTGTGGGATGGTAGGTGGGGGGTTACAGTTGCAGTCAGGGTCAGACTGGCTGATTGGGTAAACAGGCAGTGCTGTAGGGCTGGTATGACAACCCATAGTGGGGGGTGTTTTGGTCTAGCTTGACCTAGCATCTGTTGCCAGACAGTTATGTGAGAATCGCTATGGGAGAGGGCTTAGGCTCCACCCACATGTTAGGAGCCAGGAGTACATGTTGTAGTTGGGAAGAAGTTGCATGATCTCAACACAGCTGTATTAATTGTGTTTATTTATTTAGCTTCCTGACCTTAATTTTCAGAAGTACAAACATATCATTGTAATGCTATTAAAGTGACTTAGATAGCTAGATAACTTATGGTGTTTATCTCAGGCAGCAACACCAATGTGAGAAGGACAGTCATTAACCTACATGGATTTTTAGCTATAGCTTGGCAGTACAACTGTCACCTGACCTTTTAACCTACACCTATATTATCCTGCAGTTCTTTGCTTCACCACAAATACATATATATTCCTATGCTATTTATTTGTAATGCTTCACCTTACAATACAACATTACTTTAAATCTAGACCTATTGGCATTGTCAATACTTGCTGCTGACATATAGCTCACGTGTTTTGATCATAGGGCACATTGCATAGAGAGTTTGCAATGAGCATACAAAGGAATTGAGTTTTCATGTTGTTCTCCTAAGTTAACCAACAAAGGAAAACAAGTTTGCTACCATATTATATTATATTGCAACAAGTGTCACTCCTGTGTCAGGCAAACCATTCGTTTTTTTTTTTTTAAAGAATCCTCACCCACCAACTTAATCAGTGGCATGCTTCATCATTGGGTTCCCACCTCAGATGTCTAGTGCATCTAAGGACTGCTATGTCACCTGATTACAACGGGCTGTCTTTTTGTGACAAAGTGAATTTTATGTGAAATAAATGTAAAAATACCTCAAGGGGATCCTTATCCTTATTAGTGGAACCCTAGCATATGGTTACAATAGTGATAGTGGATGTGCACTGAGGGAATAAGGGTCTCTTACATCCAAGTGTAAATCATGTTAGGTCGACATGTTTCAGCCAATCATGCATTCTGTATGAGTCAGGGTGGCTTTCTTCAGGATCAAGTTATCCACTAGGAGAGTTCTACTAAGTAGATGAATGCACACTGAGGCATGTTTCAGTTTTGTGGAGTGATTCATAACTTACAATTTTCTCCTGTATTCATTATTCTTTCTGGAGAGGATATAATAAAAGATGACATTATTGACTTTATGTAAACAACATATGATAGTTATTTCTGTCAATGGAATCTTTTGCTGAGTTTGCGCAGCACGTGTGTGCCATGCAGTCTGCTCATCATGTATGAACACCAATCTTTTCATCAATGTAGTATGTGTGTGGTAAACCAGCATTCATCTCCAAACACAAACCTCATTCTTTTTACCAAAAGATTCATACTTTCTTTCTTTGGCACAAATGGTAAGTTATACTCTGTGAAATCGCTTTGTATGGTTCTCTTCACCACCTCTACGCAAATGCATGGCAGACCAATTTGATTGTGCTTATTCACAAAGGCCAACTACGCCCATGTTATCTAGCAACACTCATATCTTACAACTCACCCAGCAGAAAACGAGTGAAACCAGCATCCAAGCATCACGATACAAGTCTTATTAACTGATTTGCTAAGTAGATATGAAAGGTATATTTTCAACCAAGCAGCACAGGAAGCTGGAGAAATGAGGGATGAGTTTGTTGAAAGACTTGAGGCCCTCACCAAACAGTGCAAGTTCAATAAACTCAATGATGAAGTAGCCATTTGTCTCAGAGTCATCAATGGTTGTCTTTCCGACTCTTTCAGATGATGTATTCTGCATCAGCCTCTCAGACTGCAGGGAGTGCTCATGGCTGCGAGTGCAGAAGAATGTGCAGATCGACTAGCAGTTGATATGGAATCCAGAGTAGCCCAGAATGAATCAGCACTGAACACGAAAAGTAAGCTGGGACACAAGGTCATGGGCCAAAAAGTGATGTCTCCACGAAAAAGAAATTGTATTTCCGATGTGTAATCTCCTTTCCGCACAAGTGTAAATGTCCCGCTATTGAGGAAACATACAAGGGGTGTGAGACAGAAAACCATTTCATAACAGTTTGCAGAGCAAAAGAGAAACTAACTATGTTACGTAGAGAAGAAAAAATAGACACCAGAAAGTTCCAGAAATCCGCTGGCCACGCCCACAAGACCAAGGGGCGACATCAAGCGAGGCAAGTGGAACCTAAACGTAGTTGATCATCATCAAATTCATCCTCCAAATGTTCTTCAACATCACTGTGGGGTGCCAGTGAAGAATAAGGCTGTGCAATGATTTTTGTAACAAGTGCCAGTACAATGTCACAGTACAACTTCTGAGGCAGTTAAAGTCTACATCAACATCATAGTAAAGTCAAGCATATCTACAGCTCTTTCAGTATAGCAAATTCTTGCTGCTACAAATACAGATCAAGATCTGTGTGTTCTCAAAGACATTATTACTCAGCAGTCCTAGAAGAAACACATTTGACCTCTTATTGATGAATTTCCTATCAAAAGTTTAGGAATGTGAGGGAGGAACTCTCTGTCACTCAAGAAGACCTTATATTATGAGGTTCTAGAATTGTCATTCCAGAGAGCTTGCAACACAACTCTTTAAACTAGCCCATGAGGGTCATTGTGGCATTGTCACCACCAAGATAGCTCTTTGAAACCGTATATGGGTTCCTCGCCTTGACAAAAGAGCTGAAAGAAAATTAAAGGCATGTCATTTGTGCAATTGCTTGTCTCCCAAAAAAATGCAGGATCCATTAATAATGGCTGATCTATCGAACCAAGTGTGGGAGAGGATTGCAGTAGATTTCTTTGGACCCCTTTAAAAAGGAATCATCTAATGGTAGTTGTTGGCGAGTACTCCCGGTTCCCACTGGTGCAAGATCTCTTGTCAACCACACATGGCAAAGTAATTCAAACCCTAAATGACAGTTTTGCAATTTGGGGTTTCCCTTCGATTTTTAAGTAGGACAACGGCCCACCATTCAACTGCTGAGAGTGTAAAGAATTTCTTATGAACACGAATGTGAAACATGAGAAAATAACTCCTCTCTGGCCACATGCCAATGGTGTTGTTGAATGCTTTATAGGGACTCTAAAGAGAGTAGTCCACTGCGCTGCCCTAAAAGGAAGTGATCTCCAACCTGCCCTATGTTCAGCCCTTCGTGTCTACAGATTAACTCCCCATTCCACTACAGGTGAAAGCCCTGCCACCTTAATGTTTGGGAGAGCCATGGGAACCAAAGTGTCACGCTAGACCACTTGTAGGTCAAGCTATGCAGATGAGGTCCGTACAACGCATTCTTTGCACAAGTCCAGGATTAAGACCTATGCTGATAGACACCAAAATACTGGGGACATGGTCTTCAAGGAAGTAGATCGAGTTCTGGTCAAGCAGAAACCTGAATCTTAAGTCTGATGCTCTGTTTGATGCTGAACCCCTGAGGGATGTGACAAGCAAAGGACATATGGTGACCTCTCAAAGTCTTGGAGAGTCAATAACAAGAGATTTGTCACATTTCAAGCAGTTACCTTGATGTTTGTCAGCTCCAGATGTCAGTAGTGATGCCTGCTCACCTGAGAGTCCGGAGAGCTCATCTCCAACACCTACCGCTGCACCCCTGGTGCCTAAGGCCCGCCTGCACCTCTACTTCTTCAACCTCACACGATTAGGTCTGGAAGACAGGTTCAAGTACCTCAACAACTCATTGAGGAACTATGGTGTAATATTTGTACTTTTCATTTACCAAAGGGGGAGATGTAGTGTCTTGTACCTATGTATAGCGGACCCTTCTGGTCCCTGGTGGACTCCTTAGAATGAGGTAATCTTTTGGGCATGGTAAATAAAATTGACGATGCAATGCGTACCGTTAGTTAATGGCTGCTCACTGAAGAATAACGACCTGCACTACAGAGCTCTGTGTGTGGCGTAGTCATGTGCACGCTATAAGGCTGGGGAGGACGCTCCAGCCATATTGTTTTTTTTCTATTTTAATGTAACAAGACCAATAATGTTAAAAAGCCAAAATACCGTAAAATAGGGTTATTCTTGAAATGCTCTAAAAATAGTTCAAGTGTGCAAATAGGAGTTCAGTTCAAGGCAGTGGTCTCTGCGACCCTTTAACTTACAAAGTACCTGGCTTTCGTAGCAAAACAAACAAAATGTCGCAAACGAGCTGTAGCGATGATTTTCCTCACGCGAGGCCTGCGGTGCGTTGATTGCTTGCTGCAAGGGAGGATGATGCGACGGTCTGTGGATGCGTGCGGGACAAATCGACAAACTTCTTCACACTAGGCCAGCGATGCATTGAATCCTTGCCGCAAAGGGGGATGATGCGCTGGACCAGTGGCGTGTGCGACCCGGTTGCGATGTGAAGAAAAGGAGCTCCGCGAGGGGGCGACGATCTGGGTGTGATGTGATGAAAATGGCGGACGCACGATGCCCACACTGTGATGTCTTGATGCGACAATCTCGATTGCATGATTCGGGGTTAGCGAGCACTCGACAGCCCACAAACGTGCAATTCGATGATCTTTGGGTGTTAGCGAGCACTTTGTGGCCCGCAAGCGTGCAATGCGATGGTTCTTGGTTTGCGAGCCCTCGGCGGGAGGAGCGCGGTCATTTTTCTTATGCAAACGGGTGTTAGCAACGATTTCAGCACTCTCTTCTCTGTAGTAGAACTAGAGTCCCTGGAACTCACAGGGGCCTCACCTTCAGATAGAAATCCTCGCTGGGAGGAATCAGGAGGCTGGTGGGGGAGTCGGATGTGCCTGTGACTCCATCAGGAGGCGAGCTTTCTTCTAGTCCTTGGGTGATTGCTTTAGCAAAATGAAAGTTCTCTCAAAGTCCTTTTCCCTCTTCTTCCAAGTCCAAGGGAAACTACTGCAGGCCAATCCAAGAAATAGCACACAAGCACAAGGACAGTTCTCTCCTGCAGATTCCTTCAGTGACACGGACCGAGGTTCTTCTTGACATCCAGGAGCAATACCCATTGTAGGGGTTTGGGCACAGGTATTTATACCCCAAAAGTCTTTGTTCTACAGCTGCTTCTGTGGGTGGCGCAAACCAGCGCTGCAGGCCCACAAGCAGTCTTTGGTTTACTAGCCCTGGGCACACACGGGCCACGCCACTAGGGACTAACAGGCAAACCAAATGAGCCAATCATGGACATATCAATTCACATAGTCGTATTTACACAGGGAGAGCATATGCACTTTAGCACTGATCACCAGTGGTAAAGTGCCCAGAGTCATAAAGCTGACAAAAACAGGTCATACCAAATCCAGGAGGAAGGCAAAAAGTTTAGGGATGAACCTGCAAAAAGGGCCATTTCCAACAGTTGACATTAGCTTATAATGATTTTGAATGTCAATGTGATCCATCTGTTCGTGCATGTGGGCATGATTTTGCAATTGCTCGATTTATGCATTCGTCTTCAGGCGTGGATGTGGACATAACATTTGGTTAGTTATCACCAGAATTAATCTTCCATTTCTTTTGGCTCAAACTTGCTAAGCAGCTACTCCTGTCATATTTGCATTATGTGAACTTTTGCAACAAACTGTAATTAACCTGAACATTTTGCAATAAATTCTAATTAGTGATTTAAAACCGATTATTTATTCAAAATTTCAATTCAGGCAGCAATCCCATTGTTACAACCAAGATCCCATGTTTCACTAGCTGCCCAAAGGTTACAGAAACAGGAGGTACATTTTAGGTTTTTTCACGCAGTGATATTCTTTTGAAATAGTACAGAGTGAGCAGGAGAAAGAAATGCAAGAAGAACAAAGAATTTATTGTACAGTGCATAAAGGATAGATTGTAGAGATGGTGAAAGTGTATTGCTTTGTTAATAACAAATGCTAACAGTTTTCCGTAGCTTAATATAAAAAGAAAAACATTGACATTTTGCATTGACATTCTCCAGTAGAAAAAAAAAATCAAAAAACATATCTGGTACTTAAAAGCTTCCTCTTTTGTAGGTAAAGGACAGGACTCGGACATTATAAAGCCTGCTGCAGTGAAACAAAATAAAAAATAAAACTTTATCTGTATATGATACATCTTTGACACAAAGATTACATGCATGAGTGTGCGTGTACTTCTTAAATGTAAAAAGGCAGGGACAGCTCCCCCGGAATGGTGGAGGATCATCGCCCCACTGGTCAGAGTCAGTCACAGATTTTTTTTTATATTAAAACAATAATATAATTTTATTGTTCTGTGACTGGCTCTGCCTGAGGCATGTGTGCATGTGTGAGTGCGGGCCGGGACATGACAGGGAGGAGGGGTGGGTGTTTAGAAGTATGCATGTCAGCTTTGCCGGCCATCTTAGGCCAGCCAAACACACATGTGCACTTCTGTTTCTCCAACCCAGCTATGTTGCACAGCTGGGTTGAAGAAAAGCTGCAGGCTCCCTGACACAGTCTGAGCAGCAGATCATGCCGCTCAGACCAATCCTGGCGCTGCTCTCATAGCATGAGAACAGGGTCTGGATTAGTTGGGGAGCCTGTGCTTTTCCCAGTGACTGCTGGGAGTGAAGCACCGAGGCTGCCGTTGGTGTTGGGGCAGCCCCAGGTAAGTTTTTTTTTAATTATGATTTTTACCCAAAATCCCCCCCTTTCCCCCCCACACTTTCGTTGTGCGGCGGCCACTACTGTAAAAAGGTACTCATGTATAATAAGGTGAGAAGGAGATTATCATCTGGATAGATCCAGCGTCCAATCTATCTATTGAGCTGTCAAGCCTGACCCAACAGTGGGGATGCTACTAATCAGTAGCATAACGAAAATGGAAGGGGTCCCCCTACAGGGTTCACGGAGGTGCTCTCCACGCTCCAGACTCAGGCAGGAGGTTTAAGGTCAGGGGCCCAACCACCTGTACACAGTGCTGGGGGGGCTGAAGTTCTCCCTTCCCGCCCCACTGCACCGCAGGGTCTATTGTTATGCCACTGTCACTGTCACTCCGAACTGCGGGGAGGCGCGGGGGCCACTTACTGCAACATCATCGGATGCATGACCGCGAGGTGGGCTTCTTCAGCGGCTCTGCGGCGAAGCTGTGAGAGCACGGCACAACCAACCCCCCTCCCCCCGAGGCACTATCAGCGACGGCATGGGGACACGGGTCTCACAATCCATTTCTAACAGGTCGGTCTTCTCCATACTGTCAGGCTCAATCAAGGAAGGGCTCTCTTTCAGGCAGGATGCTTGACTTCAAGATGGCAGCGATGAATCGGGGATGACGGGGCTGACCCTCCTGCATGTGCTGTGACCCGGGGGAAGAGCGTCGCCTGTGAGATGCCATCCCTCACGGTCCGAGGAGTCTTCCTTGTGCAGGAACAACCATGAGCTACTGTCCCCACACTGGCATCTATCTCCCTTTGCCTGACTCTAACATGGAGGGCTGACTCCAGCATTCATTGGAGGCCTGTTACCGACGTGAGGGGCGATCACATGACCACAAGGACAAGATGGGGCCTCAGGACTCCGATGACCTCCTTGGAGCCCACGGTGAGTGGGATTACGTGTAATTACTCAATCAGCCCATAACTATCTCTGGAGGTGGACTGGACTTGCCCCTGTTACCATAGGGCTTTCTCCTTTCTCGAAACAATCATTGATTCCCGGCCGCACCTGACCCCAACATGGCGCCCAGGCTGCTTTTGCTTAGAGCAGGACCTTTCGGCTTTCTCCAACTGGTGACCTCTTCCCTGGATCATCTTGTAGTCGCCCAGTTTGACCATAATCGCTATCCAGAGAACTGGCCTGTCTTTTAACAACAAGGGACTTGAACAACACTCAGTGCCTGACCCTAAAATGGATGCCACTGATCTCACATGGACAAACCTCGTGGCTGAAAACCCCCAGCCTCAGAGCCACAGTGATCAACAACCTCGACCTACCCCTGTTCCTCACCCTTTGCCTGTGGAGTCCGAAATGCATGGCCGATCGCCGGTGGAGCTGCTCCGACAGCTATAAGAGAGACTGGCTCTGGCACACCGCTTTGGCCGTCACCTACCCTGCCGGCTTTTGGACATTTGTCTCGTCTTCTCCTCCGCTGCCGTCTCCTTCCTTTGGACTCCCAACTCTCCCCGATCGGTTTTGTTCCCTCCTCTTTTCTCTTTAATTGTTTTCCTGTTGAGATCTAGCTGTTTGGCTCTTGCCCGGTGGAGCTACCCGATAGCTAAAGAGGAGATGGGCTGTGGACTTCATTCTCAGCCGTCACCTACCCAGCCGGACTTTGGGCAGACTCTCCTTCGCCTCTCCATCCTATCTACTCCTACCCCCTTACCCCTCCCCCTTATCCTTCTAATGCTCCATTTATATCGTCTTCTACTCTCTTGAAATGTTTTTTAGTAACTGATGTAAAGTGTAAATGATGTCATTTTGTAATTCCTGTGGAACCTTTTGTAAAGCGCTGTGATACCTCCGGGTCTAGCTAGCGCTATATAAAACTTTCAAAATAAAATAAAAATGTCTTCACAAAGGCATATTTCCTTTTTGAAGGTGTAATAAAATATGTCCTCTGCATTTTAAACAACTGGCAATAGAAAAGCAACAAAATCTAAGAAGCAGGATCGGAAGCAATGGGATACTGAGCGTGGAGACGTGGAGCAGCAAAACAAAATCATGCACGTCTTCAGGATTCGCTGCTTTAAATGATTATATCCACGGTTAATGTACAGAGCTGAATCCTTACTGACAAGCAATGAACCCACAGAAAGCAGACTTTCCTATAGAGTCCCAGAAAAATCATTAAATTTCTCTGTTGCAAAGTCATTTTCCCTGACACAAGAAGGTGACGTGCCATTATTACTTTCAGGTTACTGCTGAGTCCTCCGTCTCCACCCTGCTGAGAAAACTTACGCTATAATTTCTCTATGCGCTAAAGTGCTGTAAATGTGCTGAGGACCTTTGAGAAACGCCTTCTCTCTTCTCCCTCTCTCTCGCTCCCTCTTTCTCTCCTCCCCCTGCACTCTCTTGTCTGTCTCACACTCTCTCTCTCCCTCTCTCTCTCTCTCTCTCTCTCTCTTTCCTGACCATTTCCCTTAATTGGAGCTGCTTTTAAACTGCATATGTTAGAGTGCAAGTCCCACTGGTTCTAATAAGTGCTATTTGTATGATGGGTCCTGGAATGGGTTTGCAATCCTACAGACCGCACACACTCTAATGATCTCCTGCTTCCAACGATAAAGGTCATGGCAAGAAGGCAGGAAAGGCATTATTTCACAGTAGCGTGGCAAATGAGTGTTTCTGTAGAGCTGCTCTCTACTTTTAAAAGAGCAGCATGCTTGTCATAAACATATTTTGCCAGTTCCTGCAAAGTATGCTTGTTAGTGACGGTGCCCTGAAGTGGTCTGTGGTGAGCTTCACTAGCCTATATGTCACTCACCTATATAGACAAGGTGGTCATTGAAAGAGACCGTGAATTAATATGTTCGACTTCGACACACTCTAGATTTTTTTTCATTTTCTCTCCAAATTTGCCTCTGTTTTTCTTGTTACTAAAGGATTGTTGAGCCCCAGCCCGAATAGACTGATAAAACTGCAAGCCTATGCTCACCAGCGTCATTCTTCATGTGAGCACTGAGAAAGAGGATCCTAAATTATTTCCCCCACCCTGTAGTTTGAAGCAGGTAGCAATAGTATGAAGATGGGGACCCCCTCTAAATTTACTTCGAGCCAGGGAAAAGAGGGGAAAATGTACACACATGAATAGAGAATTTCCCTTATGGCTTACATAATTTATACAATGTGTCTCAGTTCACATCAATATCCCATGTCCTTCAAAGTATGCTAATAACACTTTTTAGATTTGTATTTATCAAGTTTTATTTCTTTTTTTTAAAAGAGTATATCAGAAAAGAGCTTTTTTTCTTTTTTAGATGCTTTTTTTATATAACATTTCTTTTTTATAAATTCATTTGGACAATTAACACATAGTTCATCATTTACATATTTGTTTCAAGTTTTTATACACAAAAATTAAAAAACTACCCTGATGCCCACACCTAAATCACACTCAACAGTCATTCATACTGACACTTGCATACTATCCATTTATCCACTAAATATTCTTTCTGTCTGTAAGGTTTTGACAGAGAAAGAAACTCTGACTGAGTAGCAACCACAGAATGTTATGTGGGATTCCAGGCAAGGTCGACGCGCGTTTCGGCGGACTTGTACCACCTTCCTCAGGACCTCAAAACCGCTATTTTTTTATTATCGTATGGATGCAGGGTATCCTTAAGCTAGCGCTGCTACAAGTTGTGGGGTCTGTCAATTAGTTTCCACTCCCCATATCATAACGGACTTCTTTATTCAAAACTATTCTCAAAACGGCTTCACTTTTTCAACTTCTGTGCGACTTCAGTAGAAATTTCTTGTTTTCTGAATTTTTCAGGTCTATAAGAACTTTGCCATCCTCGTGATTAGCTTCGTTTTGTTGTCCAAAGTCGAGGGAAAATACTTTTTATACGAGAGGTCACATCTTATATAATTGCCATAAGTTACGGCAGGAGTTGACAAAATCAGTCCGCACGAAGGCCGTCAGTGCTGCTCTCTACTTTTAAAAGAGCAGCATGCTTGTCATAAACATATTTTGCCAGTTCCTGCAAAGTATGCTTGTTAGTGACGGTGCCTTGAAGCGGTCTGTGGTGAGCTTCACTAGCCTATATGTCACTCACCTATATAGACAAGGTGGTCATTGAAAGAGACCGTGAATCAATATGTTCGACTCCGACACACTCTAGATTGTTTTTCATTTTCTCTCCAAATTTGCCTCTGTTTTTCTTGTTACTAAAGGATTGTTGACCCCCAGCTCGAATAGACTGATAAAACTGCAAGCCGATGCTCACCAGCGTCATTCTTCATGTGAGCACTGAGAAAGAGGATCCTAAATTATTTCCCCCACCCTGTAATTTGAAGCAGGTAGCTCCATTGATCACCTCTAAATCAGACTTATATGATGGCCCCTTATTCTCATTTTTGTGGTCCTTCAGTTCCACCCCAGCAGACTATGGGGTTTATTGTAAATCATGCCAGAAGTTTGGGTCACACAAAAGCTCCTTAGTTTTCCTATTTTTAGGTCGAGCCTAGCGGCAGCACGCATGCGACGCTCGCAATGCCAGGCATGCAGTAGTCGAGTATGCTGTAGAAGCCACGCCTTCTCTCCGTCCATATTTTTGATTGGCAGGTGTAATTTTCCTGGGTAAATGCTGTCTTCCGATTGATAATGAGGCTTGTTAGTCCCTCCTTGTTACTGCCCTGTCGACATTTGTTACCTGCCATGAGGACTGGATCTTTTACTTGTGGCGTTACCCGATCTCCTTGATAAGTCGGTAAACACTATTTTTTTTTTATTTGCAGCGGGATCCGCTTTCACTTTAGCGGCCACAACTGTTTATTTAATTAATTTGCTGCGCTGGCCGAAGGGGAGCGTTTCTACTCATTAATCTAACAAGCATTTGCAATGCAATAGATCTCACATTTATGCAAGTTTGAGCTATTGACAGTGCCAATAACAATGCCTTTTACTTTTGTTTTCATTTTTAGTACATAAATAAAAGGCATTGTCATTAACAATGCCAATAACTTAAACTCGCGTAAATGCGAAACCTACTGCATTGCAAATGCTTGTTAATGAATGTAATTAATAAGCGCAACCATTATTGGCAGACATGGCTGATTCAGTCCTTCATGAACAATGGAGAAGTAAAGGCTTTGTTAATGCTGCTAAGCACATCTGTTACCAGAGTTACCAGCAGCTAAATTAAAAACACACTTACTCACCTGCAACAGTGGAATTTGCAAGATTGATGATGAGTGTTGTCCACCACCTCTTCACCCCCCATTCTTACAAAGAGGACGAAGTGGGAGGATCTGAGGAGCACGTCGTGCCCATACTTTTTTAATTCGACAAAAACAGTTCCCCAACTTTTTCTTTAAAAGGCAACCGTCGGTGGACATTTAAATACTGAGATGAGAGGCCTCAGCTCAAGTGGATGTGAACAAGTCTCCATTGCTCTGAAGTCAGTGGAGGGAACAGACTGCTTAACAAGAAACAAGTCTTTCTGCCACGGTACCTGTTGCCTGAAAGAAGTCTTAATGTGAAATGTGTTCTTCTATAAATGTGAAAGCTGCTTGGAAGTCGGTATTATCTTTAATTGATGGAGTTGTCTTGAAGATTGCTGAGGACAATGATGTTTTCTTTTTGTTTGAAGGGTGGACCAATCGACTTGTGGAGTGCATGCTTTTAATAGACTGTTATTCCTAAAAAATAATGTTTATACTGGGTTTACTCTAATAGTAAAATTTATATTTTGGAAGCACTTATTTTCAATCATAAACCTAATTTATTTGCGCATTTTGTGCCAGCCTTTCTCGTACTGAGTGTAATGCAAGCTTATAATGACTTACAAATGCACAGTGCTTTCTGTCACAGAATTGGACCTCGGAGCACTAAAAATAAACCTGTCACTATTCCGCCATTGCACTAACCAGCATTCAGTTTGGTGGCACTCTAACATACACAAATATGTGCAGTGATCACATTAACCAATATAGGTTTCATAACATTAAACATACCTCACTGATTAACTACATTTATTTTTCAGATCTGGTGAGCATTATTTTATATCCAGTTACCTCAAGGTGAAAGACCAACAAAATAGTTACACAATATGTTGTTATTTTTAGCCACACATTTGATCCTGCCCACTTGTTTACTGCCCCTGTCCCCATTGCACCCAAGATCACAGCTCTCATCCTTATTTTAATGCACTTCGACCGCTGTTCTTATGTCAATCTTTGATTGCAGCCTGTGTGGAGGAAATCACTGTAGTTTCACACCAGTGCACCTGCCCAAAAGGTGTACGTGGACCTCTGCCTGTGGGCATTGGCTCCTGAATTGCTATTTAGGGAGTGAGCCTTCCCAGACTACTCTCCTTAGAGTAAAATTGTGCATCTGTATGGGAGCCGAACCCCAATAATCCCCCGAACCTTAGTATCAAATAAACCTCATAATTTACATCAAGCAGTTCAGCTCCATGAGCCTTTTCATTGGTCCAGCGTCAAGAGACTTTCCACTCCCTTATTTCATAAACTTAGGACAGTAAATTATAATTAGTAACTGGGACCACTGAAAAACACAGGGGCACATTTACAAGGATATATGACGTTACAACGCATACTTTTACATCGCATGCCTTTACAACGCGGTATTTACAACAAATACCATTACAACGTATAGTGCTTTGGGGCGCTGGATAGTGAATAGTTTAATTTACTATTCCAACTCCAGTCCCCGTGGACACTAGGGAAGGTGTTGGAGAGTAAATTAAACTTATTCCCTATCCTAGAGCGCCCCCCAGCGCAATGCGTTGTAATGGTTTGCGTTGTAAAAGTTGGGTCGTAAAGGCACTGCGTGGTAAAAGTTGCGTTGTAAAGGATGTTTCCCCATTTACAAGGTCTTTATCTCTGCTTTTTTGGCTTTTAAAGCCAAAAAAGCGGAGATGAAACTGTCGCCCTATTAACAAGAGGGTGCTAACATGCATGTTAGTACCCTTTTACACAAAGCCTTCCTTTGCATCTCTAATGAGATGCAAAGTGGGCGTCACTGGGCAGGACAACCTTGTAAATATCGCTGATGTGCACATCGTGATATTTACAAGGCTGCCAACGCATTTTAGCAGACGTTAGTTTTGGGGGAAAACCGCTGTAATCGCCGGAAACTAACGTCTGCCAAAATGCATACTTACAAAGAAAACAACAAAGGCTTGGGTCTATCCACTACCTAGCCTAGACCACTTCAATTATAACAACAAAGAGTATATTGGCGAGGTAGGTTAGTTGAAATGACAAATTATGGTCACACTTACCCAATTGATCTAAGCAGACCCACTGTTCATTTAGTATTTTTACTCGATTTTTTCTTTTCACAAAAATAATTTGTATATGACACAAGAAAGGTACAGTCTCAATAACAAAAATTCACATAAAGTTACACTTTGCACAACATGAATTGGACGGTTACTATACATGAAACGTATTCATATTTACACAATATATACACATTATATACATAAAACACAGACAAAAAATGCCTATTATCAGTCAATGTGTAAGGCACCAGTCCTGTAATACAACCTACAAACAACAAGAGGCACTAGATCCTTTTTCTCGCCTGCTTGTTTGTTTTATGTCAATATTACTGGAACAAGATTCAGGAAGGGCACACCAGGATAGTGACTATGGACATTAATTCTCCTGTTTTGTGACCCTATTACTCGCTATTGTTCCAGTTAAAACAAACAAGCAGGCGAGAAAAAGGATCTAGTGCCTCTTGTTGTTTGTAGGTTGTATTACAGGACTGGTGCCTTACACATTGACTGATAATAGGCATTTATTGTCTGTGTTTTATGTATATAATGTGTATATATTGTGTAAATATGAATACGTTTCATGTATAGTAACCGTCCAATTCATGTTGTGCGAAGTGTAACTTTATGTGAATTTTTGTTATTGAGACTGTACCTTTCTTGTGTCATATACAAATTATTTTTGTGAAAAGAAAAAATCGAGTAAAAATACTAAATGAACAGTGGGTCTGCTTAGATCAATTGGGTAAGTGTGACCATAATTTGTCATTTCAACTAACCTACCTCGCCAATATACTCTTTGTTGATAAAATGCGTACTTAGGCATACCTATTAGGTCGTATCAGCAAGATTATCGCCGTTTTGCAGGGAACATTGCTGAAAAACCAGCGATGTTCCCTGCAAAACATTGATCTCCCCGCTATCGCTCGTAATTATATCACCCTGGGGAAATGCGTTGTAAATAACACGCTAACGCGGCGATATAATCAAGCGATAGACGGCGATAAATAGAAAAGCGCTAAGCGCGCTTTGCGTCTATTTATCGCCTTCCTTGTAGATATGCCCCTGAGTTCTAGATCAAAGTTAAGTTTAAAAGGTTTAATTCGCCATGTATCTTTCAAAACCAGGGTTTTTAATACACAATTTATACAAATTGAGAAATAAAACAGCAAGTTTAGCATGGCATCATCATTTTGAAAGTGTCCTAACACTAACCTATTTCTTATGGTAAGGGAAATCTTCAGCTTGCTTCCTGAACAACTGTACTCTGGAGATTTACAACTCAAAATATAACATTCTCTTAACAATAGGTCATGCAATTGTGTTCTTCTACACATCTTCATTGGAACTAGAAACAGAAATCCTTCAGAATGATACATTAGGCACATGTTTAACGTTTTTAATCATCTTTTAAAGTAACTTGAGAAGATCAGCTGGCTTACCAAGGGGCTTGGGAATGGAGTTAGAGGGCCAGATGTACGACCCATTTCTGTATGCGCAAACAGATTTGCGACCGGTTTGCGCATGCAAAAACCTCATGGGCCATGTACAAAGCCTATTTAGCAAGTCACAATTTATTAGCGACTGGCTAAATAGGTTTTTCAACTCGTTATTAGAAAGGGGCGTTCCCTTCCTAGTAGGGACTGCAAAGGTATGTACCAATGTTTTGCGACCGCAATTGTGGCTGCAAAACACTCTCAAATGCCACCCTCTTGAAGAGGGTGGTAATGCAGGCGCAATTGGGAAGGGGTCCCCAACTGAACCCTTCCACTGTGTGACTGTCTCTAAAAATATGTTTTAAGGGCAGGCAGTTACCTGCTCTGAAAAAAAATTAAACAAAACGTTAAATTCTTTTTTTTTTAATGCATCCTGTTTTCCCTTAGGGAAAACGGGATGCATTTTTTAGAAAAAACTGCCACCATACTTGGGAGGGCCTGTCATTCCCAATGGGCTCCCAAATTGCGAGAGGCTCGTTAATATTATGAGAGGCATGGAATTTTGGACCTCATTGGGATTCACAAACAGTGTTAAACACACTGTTACACATGTCAAATTGCACCTCGCAAATTGCGACTCGCAAATGAGTCGCAATTTGTGAGGCGCAATTTTGCTGGTCGTACATCTGGCCCTCAGTTTTTTAGGAGGCAAGGGAAGATGGTGGGCTGAGCATGAGCTGATGGGCGAGTAAGACGCTGCACGGCTGCTGCTCAGTCACCAAGCATTAAGTTGGGGAGACTGCTGACGAGCGGGTTTGATCTATGTGGCAGCTTTGTTACTGGAGCAGGCGATACTTTACGGCATCTGCCTACTGCCTCTCACGTGCTGTAACTGGAGGCTCCCGGCACTGGTTTTGGTCTTGGCTTTCCTATAGAGCAGGGGTCTTCAAACTGTGGGGTGCGATCCCCAGGGGGGCCGTGGAGTGGTGTGAAGGGGGTCGCGCATTCACAGTCACACTTCTGCCCTGGCCTCCAGGGCTTCAGCCCCTCTCTTCCCCCATCCTGTGTCTCAGCCCGGGCTGCTGCAGTGAAACTCGAGCTGCTGGGGGCTCGGCTGGGCAGTGTATGGAGTCTTATCTCCAGCACACCTGAGTTTTTCACAGGTCTTTAAAGACCATTAGCATATTTACATGCCTTTGTAAACTGGTTGCAGAGGCTTAATGTTTTCTATGGTTCCAATACCCCCTGGGCCCCCATTCTGCCTATTCCTTACATTTGTATTTTTACACTTACTGCTGTAGTGTGAGAATGCATTTAATGAAAAGGAATATAAATGTGGGTTGCCAAAAGAAAAATGCCTGCTCTTGACACTAAATAGAATTATAAATAAAAAAATGATTAATTAGTTATGTGACTTTTCTGTCTTTGTTCTCTTTAATTTTCAGTCATGGATCATTGAGGCAGCCCTAGAACACAATTAAAAGTGACTCAATTAAAAGTGCTTTCTATTTATATTTGCTGTTCTAAGTAGTCACAGATAAGTGCTAAAAATACAGCTTTAGGTGACTGCTTATTTCTGGGCCATCAAAATAATGAGCTGGTAACCCTAATCATAAGACTGGAAGTTTGTTGCAGGATCCGCACATTATTTATTTCCTCCACCCTCAATCCCTGATTAATGCCATTATAGCAATCGTTTAACTTAAATCTGAAACCCTACACTTCAAGTTTCTGGGAATGCACCCTGCTTTCAGACAACTCACTTCTCATTCTCGCCTTCACTTTCATGCTCACCCTGCACTCGCAGTGATCACAATACACTCACACTGATCACCATGCACTCAAACCAATCACCATGCACTCACACCATTCACCCGCTCACCCTTCACTCACAGTGATCTTAATGCACTCACACTGATCACAATGCACTCACAACATTCACCTGCTCACCCTGCACTCACAGCGATCACAATGCACTCACACTGATCACAATGCACTAACACCATTCACCCGCTCACCCTGCACTCACAGTGATCACAATGCACTCACACTGATCACAATGCACTCACACTGATCACCATGCACTCACAACATTCACCCGCTCACCCTGCACTCACAGTGACCACAATGCACTCACACTGATCACCACGCACTCACAACATTCACCCACTCACCCTGCTCTCACAGTGATCACTCTGCACTAAAAATGTGCTTGCATTGTTCACTCTGTACCTTACCCTGCAGTCACACGAGCAAACTTCTCATCCTGCACTCATGTAACACTTCACTCACCTGTCCCCCCTCACAGCTCAATCTGTAGCTCACTCAACAAGGCCATCACTAACCATGCACTAATTTGTCCCACTCTGCACTTACAGCCAAACCCAAATTCATATGGTTATCTCACTCAACCTGTAGTCACTCCTTTTATCCTACTCTCACACTGTTGCATGGCTCTCCGTGCAGTCATATGGGCACTCTTGTCACCCACACAGTGCAGAAGGTTAAAGTACCTGGTACACAGAAGATGTACCATTCACATCACAGAACTGAGTGTGAGTAAACTATGAGTATTTTGTCAGACAGGTGCTATAGAGAGATGAGGTGTATTGTTGGTGAGTGGTAGTGAGGGAATTCATGGAGAAGGTGGAAAGACTGTTGCACCATGTGCGACCAGTGCTAGGGACAGCCCTGGTTGGGAGTGTTAAACCGCCCCCCCCGAAGTTCGGGTCTAGTGGATCCCCTGCTTCTGCCTATTATTATTTACACTTGTAGTGCGCTACTGTTACCAAATGGTGTCCTGGGGCTAATAACCATCCACTGCAATGTGAGAGAGGGATCCAGGGTTGGGAGAGGAGAGAAGAGATGGATGGAAGGAAGGGGTGAGAGGAAAGGGGCATGTGTAAACTGCTTAACTCTGCACAAGACCGCCAGGGTTTGAAGGGGCCCTTGCTGCTCCCGGCCATGGCCAGATGAGCTTCTAATGTGGCCAGATACCGCCTCTCAAGGCAGACAGCTTATACTTGAATTTGCTGGAGGGGGCACAGCATCTGGCCTGTTGCAGGATTGTACCAGGGATTCTCTAACTTCCGGGGAAGAGACTTCACTATTAGACGTCTTAATGGCAGGGGCCCCCATTGGAAAGATTGTCCCACCAACAACGCCTGCTGCAGTACTGCTTACAAAAAGTATCCTTGTATCAGGGGCAGGTTTCCATTAACCTCTGTGGTGCAACATTGTGGCAGCATACTATAGCCTACACCTTATGAGTCTCAGGAAGTTGAAGCCCAGTCTACTTCTGTGAAGTCTCACGCAGCTGCAGAGGCTTTAACTACAGTGAGTGCAGTGGATAAGACAAGACTGTGAGAACCCCTGGGTCACCTTCTGCGCTGATGGGGGGAAGACTCTGAGGCAATGGAGATGGAAACTGTTGGTTCTACCATGATTCAGCAAATATTTTATAAAAATACAACAAGCAAAACCCTGCTATTGCCGGAAGGAGTGGCATCTGTATCAACGAACGTAGATCTGGTGGCGAACAAAAGTATGAGGGGTATCGAGGAGGTGGAAAGTGCAGAAAGTGGGCTGTCAACCAGGCGACGGTCTTCAACAAGTCAGGACAATCCCAAAAAACAGAATGGAGTGCAGACAGGGCTGCAGTCTGGCAAGAACAAAGCAGCTCCAGCTAAGAATCGTACTGTCAGCAGCAGTTTTAAGGGTAGCCCACTACGAGACTGGGTAATATCGAATGGCGAAGTAAAAGCAATTGTGTCTTGCTTGTCTATCTCCAGCATGCAGGCTCAACTGCCAGTTAAGGAAGACAGGCCACCGGCACCCTGATAGTGATCACGATCCTCTGATTGTATCAGTGATTGGGGCATCACTTGCTAGGGAACCAAATACATGTTACACAATAGTACCTGACCCAGTACTAGCCAATTGTGGATGTTATGTCTCATGGCCTGGAGTTTTGTCAAATCTGAAGTTGTTGTCCCAGATATATGGGATTTATGTTAAGTTTCTGACAAATTTTGTAGGAGTAAATGAACTAGAAATCCCTATTCTGAGCATACATAACATACTATATGAAGAGTTACAGGTATTCTACAAAGATATGACTCATATGAATCCCGTCTTGGGCAACGATATTAAATGGTACAATCTCACTTGTAAGCAGGCCTAAATCTCTTTATGATCCGCTGTCCTAGGGGGCAACAAGTATTTAACATCCCAAGCTACGCGCACTTATAAAGCGTCATTAAATTTTGCATAAAGGAATTGGGATGATAACATTTGGGAGGACATGTTGATTGCAGTTAAAACAAATGAAAATAGCCTTTTCTGGCACACAGTGGCCCAAACTAGAACAGAAAACCTAAAGAGTTATCAACATCAAATACCAGCGGATAAATCGGTATTTTACTTTTCGGATCTCTACGAGTCAGAGGCCTCAGATACCTTAGAGCCCGGATGCAATTTAACAACTATCACAGGTATGTTTTTCCACGACACTATAGAAGCTCACGATCCACCTATCACTTTTAGTCTAGAATATATTGCTAGAGCTATCTCCTCATTAAAATCTGCCAAGGCGCCAGGTCTGGACAAAATCCCTGACGACGTATACAAATCAGAACCCCAGATTTAGACAGTTTATCTTAATTTACTTTCCAACTCTATAACACGAGGGGGTGAGATACCAGATTCCTGGAGAGGAGCTGCTGAGATTGTTACAATGTATAAAAAAAGTTGATGCATGTGCTCCCTCAAACTATATGCCAAACAGCCTAATTAATGATGCTGAAGATATCTTTGCGAAGCAAATTCTTGACAAACTGTTACATTGGGTAGATTCCAATAATATTATTTCAACCCTCCAAGCTGGGTTTCAGTCAAAGGTGAGTGCCTCTGATAAAAAATGTCAATTTGCCACACTATATTGTAACTATATCTCACTGCGACATCAGAAACCTTTGGTGGGTTTTCTCGATCTTAGATCTGCTTTTGATCTCATTCCATGTACCAATCTGTGGCATGTCTTAAATAAGATGGGGGTTCCTGGGAATTTGATTCATCTTATATCGCAACTGTGCAGTAAAAAGTTTGCTCATGTACTGTCACATGGGAAAATTGACCTAACGCATTCCTTTTCAGTGTGGCGTACGGCAAGGGTGCATTCTTGCACCTACGCTCTTCAGCCTTTCTATAAATTATGTGGTTAATATTTTGATGAAGTGTAGAAATGGCTCCCCTCTTCAGAGTAGCAATAAGGTACTGGTTCTCTTGTTCACAGATTACTCCTTTCTCATTTGCTAAGACCCAGATGGGGCTCCAGCCCCTTATTGACATATTTACAGACTTTTGTGTGTCAAGGGGCTTGGAGCTCAATGTAAGTTAAACCAAATATATGGTAGTTAGGAAGGGGGTAGCTAAATATCCCATTATACAAGTTGGTAGAGAAGCCCTAGAAAGGGTGAGGAGCTTCGACTACCTGGGAGTCAAAATAATGGAGAATTTAAAGTGGAAAGATCAACTAAGCAAGAGCATGCTACTAGTTGAGCAGAGAGGAAATGCTATTAATAGGCTGCATGGGCAAAGGAGATCTTTGTGCGGTCTCATCGGCCCTTGAGGTATATCGTTGTGAGGAGCAGGGGGCGCTCTTTAGGGTGCTGAGACTTGGGACTGCACTGATGTCTCTCCATTTACTATTGTAGAAAACACATGTGTCAGACAGTTGGTTTCCATTCCAAATAGTTCACAGTTAACTCGCCTATTCTTTGATTTAGGATTAAAGAGAATTTCAGAGTAGGCTGCACTTAGACCACCTGTTTACTGGGATCTTTTATGGGTCACACCTGAGTTAAGAGAGTTCAGAGATTGCCTTGCTTACTTGCTTAGTGCAAGCAGGACTACATCACTTCCCTGGCTTAAATTGGATTCGGACTGGCTAAGCAATCTGGGATTACAAAGGCTATGGGCCAATCTGGAAAAAATGTGTAAAGATGATCTTGACAATTTAAAATCCAGTTACTGGATTCATATCCAAGAAGGCTACATCAATAATCAGTTAACTGGCCCATTGACAAATAGATTGTTAGATATTAAACCATTTCCTCGTTTTGAGGAGTTGTTGATTTTTTTCCTCCCCTTCAGCGAAAAGTTTGTATTTGCTTTCAACTGGGCACTTTACCTCTGAGTTCCTTCAATAATAAATGGATAAGGACCCAGTTTCTAGCATTTGCCTGGCGTGTGGCTTTGAAAATGAAGAAGAGACACATACACTATTCTTTTGTCCTGGCTATCTAGGCCTGCGCCGGAATTGGATCATCTCCCTATGTCGTAATCTGGAAGTGACCAGATATTTCATGTTTTTTTAGAATTTTAAAGTGTGATACTACTCTTGCTATTGTTATTGCTGTCAGCAAATTTTTACAGGTGGTCTGGAGTAAGCACGGTAGACTACAGATGTTGACTGCCAGCGATAAAGACACTTTTGATTACCATCTAATTTTAACTACATTTATTTTATAAAAAGAAAAAGCAAAAATCTTTGAACTTTTCTTGCTGTTTGTTGCTCATTTTGCACATATCCCTTATCTGACATTTCCACTTTGTTCTGTACATAAGTAATGATTGCAGGAATTATTTTTTAACAGCATCTGCTTTTTACTACAAGCTTGAGTTGTGTGGTCCGATTAACTTTTCTTTTCCTATCGCCCAGCTTTGTATCTGAAGATACTTGAATTTTGCAAAATTGCGACCCCAAAGTTCCTCACAAACCGCCCACGGTAACACATTTCCTTCGCAAAACAACTCGCCCCAAACCTGTGGGCCTTCTATTTTTAATACCCTTGCCAAAGCATCCTTCGTCCAGCTTGGAGCCCCCGGAGCATCCCAGATTGGCGCAGCCGCACTGAAGTATGGAATTTTTGTCACACGCCTAATACGATACCACACCGTGGCTAGGTCTTTTAAAACGATATATAACGAGTTTGAAGAGAAGCTGGCTTCAAACACACAGATAAAGAAAGAAGTGGCGACATGGTACTGGGCTATAGTCGAAATGGAGGACGGCCCTTTTCTACTACCGGAGGTCCTGTGGGGAGAGTGCTTGCCGAGGATCGCTACAGAAGAACAATGGCAAGTAGATATGTTGATTCTTTACAAAGTGGTAAAACCTGCAAATTTAAGGAGGAATCACTTGTTCACTCTCCACAGGGCATATTGGACCCCAAAGAGGCTCGCTAAGTTTAAGGATGGGGGCACGGTGTTGTGTCCTAAATGCAAAAGTCCAAACGAAGACGATATACATATGTTTGTGACATGCCCGGAAATTTAAGAGTTTTGGGCAGCTGTAAGTATAAAGCTATCAAAAATGATGGAGCTATATATCAAGGTAAGCCCTGAACAGATCATCTCGGGCAGATTGGACATACAAGGTAAGGGCCTTGATGATAAATCTAAATTGTTTTTTTATGCCATTTTGATTGCTCGGAGAGAAATATGCAAATTATGGGTATCGCCAGAGTCCCCGACAGACTTAATGTGGATCAGAGCTATGAGAGGAATAGCTAAGCTGGATATGACCGGCCAAAATAAAAGGAAGCACCAGTATTGGACTTTATTTCTAAATCATTTTGGGTGAGGGCAAGGGAAGCTTAAATAATACAATATATCAGTGGTTCCCAAACTTTTTTGACCCGTGGCTCCCTTGACCTAATTGGCAGTTGGCCGTGGCTCCCCACCATTTTTTTACCGGCGCACCCTTTGGGAACCACTGGTCTAAATGAAGAATGAAGCCTAGACGTGATGAAGGATTCAGAGAGTAGCCATCACTATCATAAAACTTTATTTGCAATCACAAAGACCTTATAAAGTACATCTCAATGCATACAACACCATCATAGAGTAGTATAAAGCACTCCCACTAAAAGTAACCAGGCTAGAGAAAGGCTCAAGGAGCTCTGTGGCGTTACAAGAAGTTTACGTGAGGTGGGCTCTGATCATGGGCATCCGCAGAAATGTTTTCGGGGGGGGGGTATTTTTAACTTTATCACCATCCCCCTCGCACCCTTTTCCCCTCTGCCTTACACCCTTCTCTCCCTCCACCTTGCACCCTTCTCCCTCTCCCCCTTGTACCCTACTCCACCTCCGCCTTGCACCCTTTTCTACCTTGTACCATTCTCCCCTCTGCCTTGCACCCTTCTCCCCTCTGCCTTGCACCATTCTCCCCACTGCCTTGCACCCTTCTCCCCTCCGCCTTGCACCCTTCTCCCCTCCGCCTTGCACCCTTCTTTTCTCTGCCTTGCACCCTTCTTTTCTCTGCCTTGCACCCTTCTCCTCTCTGCCTTGCACCCTTCTCCTCTCTGCCTTGCACCCTTCTCCTCTCTGCCTTGCACCCTTCTCCTCTCTGCCTTGCACCCTTCTCCGCCCTGCCTTGCACCCTTCTCCGCCCTGCCTGGTACCCTTCTCCGCCCTGCCTGGTACCCTTCTCCCCTCCACCTTGCACCCTTCTCCCCTCTGCCTTGCACCTTTTCCCCTCCGCCTTGCACCCTTCCCCCCTCCGCCTTGCACCCTTCCCCCCTCCGCCTTGCACCCTTCCCCTCTCTGCCTTGCACCCTTCTCCCTCTGCCTTGCACCCACCCACCCAATACTCTCCACCAGGACCTGACCCTGCACCCACCCACCCAACGCTCTCCAGCAGGCCCCTCACCCTGCACCCACCCATCCAACGCTCTCCAGCATGCCCCTCACCCTGCACCCACCCAATGGTCCGAGGAATAAGAGATGTGCTTGAATTGCAACCTTATATGTGTCCCTGACATTCCACCTGAGTCCCTTTCGAAATGCTGGGCCTTGTCTTTCAGAAAGCAGGTCTCTGGCAGTACATGAGCCTCGCGCACACAAGACCTTCGCGCTCCCAGTTCAGCTACTGAACAATGTGGAAGGACCCAGCCCACCCCCGGGCTCTTATAAATTATTTGTGGGGTCTTAAGCCCTAATAACCTACGGCCTACGCATGCCACTGAGGCTCAGCCCCTCTGCTTGACTCCTGGCACGCTGGATGAGAGCGGGCAGTGTGCCAGTCTTGGAACACTTCGAACCAGAAGCCAACAGGCTCTCCAGGGGTCGATCTTGAACGGGAGCCCTGCCATACAGATGACAAGACGTGAAAGCTTCTTGGGTTCAAACACGCGGCGACGACTGATTCTCCTGTTAGAAAGGGGTATTATTAATAGAGCTTGCTGGACATTAAAGCGTATCATTAACTATTCATATAGCACACCCCAAAAAATGCATGTTTGCAGATGGTCACCATAAACAACCAGAGTTTTGCATTGGAATTACGAAGGGTACGTGTTATACACACACAGTTCAAATGCTGAAAGCCGTCGAAAGGTCCCTTGTGAAAGGCCAATAGAAAAATACGCAGGAATCGATGCAGGAACACAGATTCTCACATGCGCGTTCACAAATTATGAAAAACCCTATTATTTCCCTACCTATGAAATAACGGGGGCCGGTTATGGTAAATTGGGAGAACCTGGCCTAACATGGGATTTTAACGAGCCACTTGGAAAGAGAGCCTGACAGCAGGGTCGGATTTGGATGAAAATTTGGCCCGGGCACACAAAAAAATAGTGGCCCACAATTGCAGTTCGCAACCATTTATGCCGAAAAAGGTGATCGGTTTCTTCTTAGCCGCTTGTAGTTAGATTTTTTTTTATTGCAAAGTTATTTAAAACTTTTGAGTTTCTTGTTTTTTCTCTTATTCCATTGCAAAGTATTAGAAATGGACTCCTAACCTCAATCTGAGAAATCTGTGAGCAGGCACCTAAGGCTTGTCTGTCTGGTCCTTGTAACCTGCTGTGGGGGGACAAAAGCTTCCTCCCCACACTGACGACGTGTTAATCACACTGGTCAAAAGACACAACTCTCTCAAAAGGCTTACTGATTTGGAGTTTGAGCCACAGCCTAAAAAAATCGGCCCACAAGCTGGCCTCTGCCACAGGCCCCTCGGGCACAGGCCAACTGCCCGTCCTGCCAATCCGACCCTGCCTGACAGTGAAACTCTTAAACTCTGGGTGTGGCAGGGCCAAGCGCTGCGTGAAGCGCCTGTGCTTCGGGTGTGGGAAAACCCTGACTCAAAGTGTGAACCACGCATGCCCTGCCCTTTGTCAGTCACATACTCTGAATCCCACGTGCTCTATGTATGTGCTTGGCTTTGGACCACTGTGGGTCTGGGTGTCGCCGCCGCGGTCCCTGACTCTGAGGGTCATCAAACACACCACGTCTCAGGAAGAAGGCCCCCCACTCCGGGTGTAAACGGGATTCTAGGAAAGCCTCTTAACTCGGACTCAGAAACCCGGCAGCGCTTATTGCTCCCTGGAACAAGTCAGCGCAACCATGCCTAACTCCGAGGTGGAGCTTTGAAACATGCATTCTGCATATGGCTCCGTGTGTGAAACATATGCGTGGCGACCCGGTCTCTTGAAACATGCATGCTGCATATGATGCGGTGGTGCCTGTCTCGACGCGTGTGAAACATGCTCTGCGTGTGACTCAGAGCCAATCGTGCTCTGTGTGGCAGTACCATAACTGAAACACAAATGTGTGCATCGTGTTTGGTCCCGGGGTGTAGCTTCCATTGGTGAACCAGCTGCAGTGCCAGTGTCTCTACGCGACTTTTCTCAGATCCACATCCTGCGCGGCGGTGCGGCGCCCCTGGCTTCCCTTCACGGCGCACCAGGGCGCCGCGGCGCACACTTTGGGAACCACAGCAATATATGATAGAAACGATGTGAGAGGAAAAGTGGTCCAATGATTAAGTCACTTTTGAAGCTCTTGGAGGTTAATGTGGTCTATATGTTGTGCTGCATCAGGCAAGGCTGCGATATTCTCCATCTGTATCAGGATTACATGCCTGCAGTTTAGGCAGTAGACAATAACCTCTCATGGTTGAGTTGAAAACCACCCAAGGGCGGTACAAGAAAAGAAGAGGTGGGAAGTGGCGTATGAGGACAAAATGAAAAGAAAAAAAAAAAAAGCTTGAGTTGTGTGATGTTATAAAAATGTATCTTGATGTATTTATTGCACTATCTTGGTTGTGTACACTTTGATGGTACTTGGATGCAGAATAAAGTATTTTACTTCTAAAAAAGGCCACAAGTTGTGGAGTTAGCATCAGTTGATATTCCCAGATCAGATGCTAGCACTTCCCAGGATATGCGTCTTACTTCTGTTTGCAGTCATTCCTCCATTTTCTCCACTTCAGGGGTGCTAGAAGACTCTCCCGCTTGTTAATGAAACTCAGGAACCATCTCTTCGGGCAATTTTACAACATTTTCAGGCCCAGGGGACAGAGACACAGGAGCATTATGTGGAAGTAAGAGCTGAGAATGTGGCAATTCAGCAGTCAATAGCAAAGGTCACTAGTAAAGTAACTGCCCATTGCTGTAGTTCTATCACAGAAGTGGTAGAACTACAGCAACGGGTTGCAAATAAAGAGGAAGATGGTTCAGCCACTACTAAATCCATTGAATATCATGACCTTAGGCTGGCTCTCATGCACTCTTAAGTTGAAGAACTAGAAAATTGTCAGAGGATGAACAATTTGCAAGTGTTTGGCATTACAAAATGGAAGGAGGACTATGATGCCCGGCAGTATGTAGTGCAGCTGTTTGGAATATCCTTCGCTTTCCTCATTAACTGAGAAATGGACTCATAAGTTCAACGGGCATGTCTGCTACCCATAAATTGGGATAGAAATAGCTCTTTTCCAAACTCACATTCTGTACACCCTCCTCCAATCCTAGTCTACATAGGCAATTCTTTGTTGAGATAGGCGATTTCCATGAAAGCCCTTCCTGCTCTGTCTGTTTCAGTGGATGCCATTTCAATTTTTGCTCTTTCAGATCTCAATAAAGCCACAATAGACAGGTGATGAGAACTATGCCAATTGATTGATCCACTGAAGGTGGTTGGGGCACATGTTTTTTTGCAAGACCCGATAAGGCTCAATGTAATTCATAATGGGCGAATTCAGATGTGTTTACTGAACAGGACGCAAAGACAGCCCTCTGTAACATTAAAGGGATAATCAAGTGATTAAGATTTGGATAGCTGAAATAATAATAATGATTTCTGCTCTTTTGGAATAATATTTTCTTGATTAAGAGATCGGGTATCGGTACACTATTTACTGGGTTGGTTGTTCTGGTTTTTTTCTTTGCTTCTTCACAGGGTAAACTATGTGGCCGGTGGATACTCTGGGAGAAGGGCAGTGGTGATCCCCACTTTGGGCTGTTTCATTCAACCACAGCTGAAAGGTTGGGAAGGTTTCCTTAGCCAGAGACTGGGGGCTCCTGTGACAGGCAGGGGATAGTTCTGGGTGGGGGTGTTTACTGTCAAGATACGTGTACAAAAGCATTTGCATTTGGCAGGTGGGGGGGTTTAACAGGAAAAAAACAAGTAAGCTTAATCAGAGAATGTAGCACAAATTGATAAAAGTGTATAAGGGCATGGGTTCTCAGGGCAGGATTGAATGGCTAGGAATAGAGCTAACGTTATAAAGACCAGACTAAAGTGCATGTGTTGGAACATATCTAGCCTTAATTCTGTCAATAAATTAAAACTGGCACTGGAGGAGACTAAAATGTATAACCCACAATTAATAGCACTAAAAGAGACACATCTGGCTGTAAGTGTAAAACCTTGAGGACTGCAGCTGATGCTAGGGGCAGATGAGCAATTGCTCAACTTCAGGTATATGGTCAGAAATATATAATATGTGCTGTTTATGGGTCAAATGTTGATGATCCTAAACTGTTGAATGAGCTTTGTTTGGAATTATTGGATCGTCTGGTAAAATGTTGGTGATGGAAGATTTCAATTGTGTGATGAATTATACAACAGACTCAACAAATCATCTTTCCTCTCCATGAATGGTGAACATGAGGGCTTCCATTTTTTAACTCGCTCAGCTACACGGGCCTACGGTTGCCTGGAGGACATTGTATCCTACTATACCTGGGTATACACATTATTCATCCACAGATAAGCACTATTCTTGGATTGATATGATATTTGTTAAATGGAAGACTCTTGGGGAAGTCAAGATGGAGGTATGCTCTAAGGTCTTATTGGACCATAAAAGTAATATATTAGTTATAAACTTGTGAAGGGAGGGGGGCAGATGGTGCCAGTTTTCATTTCCTAGACACCTTCTCACTAACTTAGAAAACTTCAAGGTGGTGGCAAGTTCTCTTACGGGATTTTTGGAGGTTAACTTGAAGACAGATTCACCGTTTGTGGTGTGGGATACATTGAAAGTCTACATTAGAGGTATTACAACACAGTTAATTTATACACAAAATAGGAATACACAAAATAGTGCTAATCAGCCAGCCCAGGCAATTTTACAATTAGAGGGATCTCATGCAGCAGCTATTAGGGCAGGGCACACTGACAAGCGAGCTCTGCATATCCAGCTTATTAATAAGCAATTCCAATTAAGTCAAAATTTTAGGGAGAAAATGGTGGCACTTATGCTAAGAAGAAAGCTCTTCAGCATGAATACAGGGATGAGGTTGGTTGAGTACTGGGTCATCAGATCTCGAGCAGAAAGGCCAGGAGTCTGACCCAGGGCATCAAAGGTAGTGATGGTTTGGTTCACACCCTCCCTCAAGCCAATCCTGAACAGTTCCCTTTATTTTATCACAAATTATATAGCTAACCTCAAATTTCTTGTGATTCCTCCACTTTTAAGGGTAATGTAATACATTGATGAGGTCAGTAAAGTTCTGGACACTTGGAATATGACCAATATAACAATATTTGTGAAGAAGGGCAACCCACCGGTGGAGGTAGGTTCGTACAGACCCATCTCTCTCATTTATGCTGACACTAAGATCATTGCTAAAGTTTTAGCTATGCGACTTGACCCTCTCTTACAGAATTAGTATCCAAGCAACAGCATGGCTTCATGGAAGGCAGGGATACTACAAGTCATATTAACACAGCAATCGCTGCTTTCGATGTAGCAGAGCGAAGGGGTCAAAACTTGTTGTGATTTTATTGGATGCCAAAAAGACTTTTGATTCATTAACCTGAAAATGTCTATGGAGAGCAATGATGGCTTTTGGATTTTGCAAACTATTCTGCAAATGGGTATACGCTTTGTATAATTCCCCCTCTGCTAAGCTTATATATGCAGGCATATCCTCATCACCTTTTATGATTCAGTGGTGCACACAGCAGGGGTACCCGCTCTCTCCTTTGTTATTTGAATTGTATTTAGAGCCTTTCCAGCTATCACTGCAGAAGAATGCTGGGATTAGGCCTATGGTTGCCGGTGTATAAGTGTATATGCTGATGATGTGGCACTATTCCCCAATGAGCCCCAAATTGCTATGAACTGTATAGTAGAGGAGGCTGAAAAACTGTGTATCAGTCTCAATTGAACATAGCTAAAACTCAGCTGCTGTTGAACCATGAACCGGCCAGGCCAATAACTGGGGTAGTAACTACAGCTACCTATTTGAGAGTTAAAAATAAGTGCTAAAACAGAGAAGATCTTTAAATTATACTACAAGCCCTTTCTCCAGCCTGTTATTTTAAAATTGCGGTTCTGGACTAAGCTTCCAATAAGCATTTTAGGACGCTGCTATGTTATAAAAATTAATATTCTTTCAAACTTTGTGTATCTTTTCTAACGCTATACCATTAAGGGATCCAAATGTGTTTATTAAGAAATTAGAAGGGGATATAAGCAGTTTTATTTAGGGGTATAAGCAGGTGAGGCGTTCTATAAGTTTACTAATAATACCGTTTACTGCCGGGGGGGGGGGCTGCAGTTTCTGGATTTTCAGCTATATTTTTGGGCAGCTTTTGCTGGCCATCTGTGCAATTTGCTTCTCGCGGGGACACACTGGCCCAGTGTAACCAGGCGCTCTACAAATGCAACTATTATTATTAATATTCTCCAGTAGAACCAGATTCATCTGCATTTGGCTGCTATCTGGGTTCTGAGAGTTGGCTTTTTGTCTACAGAATAATGCTTATTATAAGCGGGTAAGGTTCAGGTTTGTCAAGGACCCAGCAACTATCTGGCATGAAATCTGTGTCAAATATTCTATAAACGTAATACATACGAACTCACTGCTTTGGGATAATCTGGCTTTTCCTGGGATGTTTCATGATTCGGCTTGTAAAGTATAAAACCGATCTGGTGTACTGACGGTAGGGCATCTATTTGATGTGAATGGCTTTCGTACTTTTTCTGAATTACAAACTGAGTTTGACCTTCCTCACTATCACTTCTTTAATATTTACTGTTGATGGATCAATTTTACACTGCAGGCAAGGTGACAATTGATTTAGAAACTCCAGTTATTTCATCAAACATCTTTAAACCTAGCCGGAAATCATTGATTAGCACTACCTACCAAGGGTTATGTGAGCATAGAAGTGATGACAGCCTTCGCCTGTCGGCTAAATGGTGCAAAGTGTTCTTTCAGGAGGTGTAACCAGTAGAAATATATCGGGCTTTAGAAACATTTGAGGGCACTGTGCACTCTTTTAAGTTACAACTGAAGCAATTTAAGACTGTTTACATGTTATACTATACGCCAGACAAGCTTATGAGGTAGGGTGTAAATCTTTACCAAGACAAAACTAGCTGCCCCAAGTGTAGATGTCAAGCAGCAGACACCCTTCATATGTTCCACACATGCCCTACCCTTGAAGTATTCTGGGATGAGCTGTGTCAAGTAGCTACGGCAAGCTTAGGATATGAACTCCAATTAACTCGAATGGAAATAATGCATATCGCTATCAAATTACTAATTAATAAATTAAAAAGTGGACATGTTAAAAAAGGTTGTCAGCATGGGATTATCTTTCTGTATTGTGATACCTCGTCACATACCTGATCGACAATATAATAAGTGAAAATGTTCCTAAGAAAAAACTCAACCAGCACTTTAAGGCCTGAGATACTAGGTTTGAATTTGTAGGTGATCTAATGAATAATATGACTCCTGAGTTGGCTCATAATATATGTGCAAAATGCAAAGCTATACTTCAAAATACTAAATTCAAATTGCTGCAACAACACACCATGATAGTGAGTCGTGTAGCCATATATTCTAAAGTGCAAGTACGGGATTACCTATTGATCCTAAAGCTTTGTGCAACTTTCGCATACAGTACTCCATGTTTATTTAATTTGCAAATGCGTTAAATATCATTAACTATCTTGTTAAATCATTTAACAAAATATGCATACAGTATTGTAGGCCCATTTGAGGTACAAATGCAAAACATCATCATTTCAAATGTCAAAGTATTGTGCAATATACGCAAAAACTTTTTTCAATTTCAAATGCTGCTGCATATATTATCAAGACCTACTGGTCAACATATTCCCAATCACTTTATACAGCACACACCAAGACATCCAATTCTCATAAAGTGCAAGTGCAATAAAGTGCAAATGCAGTGCAAGCAGAATGCTAGTACAGAATACATTAATTAAAAATGGGATAAGGCACAAGTGATGTCATCAGTGATGTCACCAACCATGTCACGAGTGATGTAATATGTGAGGTAATTAGCAGTACATTGTGGGGGCGTAAGTTATAGCTAGCTCAGCTAACTATAACTGCTACATTTCACTGGTTTTCCACTGAGTGACATCTGAGACTAACTGTAACCTCCCTGTAACCTTTGTTTTGTCAGTTAATTTGTAAGTTTAAAAAAAATTCTATTTCCTAACTATAATGTCCCTTTAGCCTTTGTGTTTTTTAGTGAATTTCTAAGTTTTTGTTAATGTTGTTTCCTAACTGTAACATCCCTGACATCTTTGGTTTTTATAAGTGAAGTGCTATGTTTTTTTAATTTTATTTAATAAATGTAACCCCTACCCTTTGACAGTGATTGTGTGAGTTAGTGCATGAGTATCTCAGTAAGTCTTTGAGTGTCTGAGTGGGTCTATCAGTGGATGTGTGAATGTCCGAGTAGGTCTGTGAGTGGGTGCATGAGTATCTAAGTGGGTCTGTGAGTTGGTGCGTGAGTGGGTCTTTGAGTGAGTAGATGAGTCTCTGAGTGGGTCTGTGAGTGAGGCACTGAGTCTCTGAGTGGGTCTGTGACTGGATGCGGGAGTGTCTGAGTGGCTCTGTGATTGTGTACGTTAGGGTCTGAGTGAGTCTGGTAGTCGGTGCATGAGTCTCTGACTGGGTCTGTGAGAGGGTACAAGAGGGTCTTTGAAGGTCTGAGTGGATGGATGAGTCTCTGAGTGGGTGAGTGATTGGGAGCATGAGTGTCTGAGTGGGTCTGTGAGTAGTTGTATTAGTCTCTGAGTGGGTGTGTGAGTGGGTGAGTGTGTGTCATGGTGGGTCAGTCAGTGTGGTGCATAACCCTGGGCGTAGTTCGCATAGTAGCACTATGTGTAGCTACGCGAAGTGCACTTTACACTACACGAGCTATGCGTAGCTACACGAACTGCGTAGTGCACTGTGCAAAATGCTGTTCGCACTGATTACACAGTGCCGGATGCTTATACGCACTGTGCAATCAGTGCAAACCGCATCTTGCACAGTGCAAGCGGTCATTTTCTACCGCGCAAGTCGATTTCCACTCGAGCAGCAGCTTTCCCAACGCGGACTGGTAGTTTCTCATCACGAGCATACGCGACCACTCGCAATGAGAAACCTGACCTCCCCATGTTGAGAATCTCGCCGGGAGGTTTATTTTCCATGCTTGCGATCGGCAACTTGATGTTGCTGAACGCGAACAAGGAAAAAGTCTCGCCGGGATGTCATTTTGCTCGCTCGCTGTTGGCAACTTGACGTTGAGGACCGCGAGCAAGCAAAAAATGACCGCTACGCGTGTTTGCACTGTGCTACGTGCAATTTGCGTAATGCAAAGTAGCGCAAACTTCGCACACTACGTGAGCGTAGCGTAGTACTTTGCCCAGGGTTATGTATGACTCTGAGTGGATCTGTGAGTGAGTTTCTGAGTAGGTCTCTGAATTGAAATATGAGTGCCTGAGTGGGTAGATGAGTGTCTGAGTTGGTCTGTGAGAGAATGCAAGAGTCTCTGAGTGGGTACGTGAGTGGATGCATGAGTATCTGAGTAGGACTGTGAGTTGGTGCATTAGTGTCTGAGTGGGTCTGTCAGTCTATGCATGAGTCTCTGACTATGTCTGAGAGTGGGTGCATGAGTTTTATTGAAGGTCTGTGAGTGGATGGATGAGTCTCTGAGTGGGTGAGTGAGTGAGTGAGTGAGTGAGTGAGTGGGTGAGTGAGTGAGTGAGTGGTCTGTGAGTGGATGCATGAATGTGTGAGTGGGTGTATTAGTGGATCTCTGAGTGAGTCTTTGAGTGTGTGTGTGAGTCTGTGAGTGAGTCTGTGCATGGGTGAATGAGTGCATAAATGGCTCTGTGAGTGGGTGCATGAGTGTCTGAATTAGTCTATTAGTGGGTGCATGAGTGTCTGATTGGGTCTGTGAATGTGTGCATGAGAGTCTGAGAGTGTCTATCAGTGGGTGCATGAGTCTCTAAGTGGGTCTGTGAGTGGATGCATGAGTGTGTGAGTGGGGTTGTGAGAGGGTGCATGAGTGGATCTTTCAGTGGGTGCACAGTAAAAAAGTAGGGAGGCGCACAGGTGCAGGACCTTGTGCCAGCTCCCCCTGTGACGGTCCTCCTGTGCAGCTTGCCTGCAGTCCGCTACCCTCTGCTGCCTTCGGTTTTGTGCCTCCTCCACTTTTCTCCTGCTTGTTGTTCTGCCTCTTCTCTCTTTGCTCCTGCCCCCTATTTTGCCTCTTTCTGCTTGTTCTGCCCATTATTTGTCCTCTTTCTGCTCGCTCCTGACCTTTATTCTGCCTCTTACTGCTTGTTTGTGACCTCTATTTTGCCTCTTTCTGCTTACTCCTGACCTTTATTTAGCCTTTTTTCTGCAAATTTCTGACCTTTATTCTGCCTCTTTCTACTTGTGTCTGACTTTTATTCTGCCGCTTGCTGCTCATTTCTGACCTTTATTCTGCCTCTTGCTGCTCATTTTTGACCCTCTAGTTCTCCTCTTTTGGCTTGTTTCAGACCTCTTTTCTGCCTCTGTCTGCTCGCTTCTCACCATTTTTTTTACCTCTTCTTGCTCATTGCCGACCTTTATTTTGCCTCTTTCCGCTCGTTTCTCACTTTGACATTCATTAGTAAGGTATCACTTTGAAAGTTTTTCTCTTTTTATTAAAAGCAATACCCCTAGCTATGCTTAAGGCCCATTGGCTGAGAAGCTTGACTATTTTCAGACGCATATTGTCTCTTTTTGATGTGGGTGACTTCCGACTCTATAATAATTTTGTGGGCAAATTGATCTCTCTCTTTCTAAAAAGAGATGGGCAAGTTATGACTCAGTTGAGACATGGCTTCCTTCTTCTGACTTGTGATCGCTTTGTTTAACTGATATTATAAGATCTGCTATTTGTTTGAGGAGAACATTATCAAGTTGATAAATTACCTGACAAGTAATTTACAGTTCAGCTGCTGCACCCATTTCCCACAAAAAACATCTAATCTTACTTAAAATGTTGTAAACAGCTCTATTTTTTTTATACCTACCTATTCTATGATACCTTGGATTCCCATAGCTATAAATGTTGTCTTGTAAATATGTCAATTAGGCTTCAAATTACATAGTAACTCAAGTTTTAATTATTCTATTTAAGGTAAATCAAGGAAAAGGTTATCCTTTTCTTTTTTCCCTCCCCCAACCTCACTAGAATCACAATGATATCTGCAAACAAACTGTTTGAAGTACAGTTTTGCAATTACAGTGTGTTTTGACAGAACAATATTTTGCATTAATAAAAACACAACCGGCCACAACCCTATTGGTAGGTGAAGATTCCAACACAACTGTGCAGTACCACAAGCTGGTACAGTTATATCCCTGGGGGCACAGGGTGAGGTCACTGACACATTCCCAGTCAAGCGTGGTGTCCGGCAGGGTTGTGTCCTGGCCCCTACCCTGTTTTCGTTATATATTAACGGAATAGTTGATCATCTCTGTAGTTCCCCCACTGATGCCCCTGTAATAGCTGGGGTTCACGTTCCTGTTCTCATGTTCGCGGATGACACGTTGATAATTTCACGGACCCCAAGTGGGCTACAGAAGGCTGTTAACGCCTTCGGGGACTTTTGCCAACTGCGTGGACTTGAGATTAATACAACAAAAACCAAGTTCATGTCCCTTAATCAGCACAAATCTTTTAAAGGTAGAATTCTTCTGAACAACACACCCCTAGAGCAGGTGGAGGCTTTCATTTACCTAGGTATTCTACTCCAGAGTAACATGCATTAGAAACGCCACACGGACATTGTCTAATAACAAATCTTCTCTGACAAAGCCAATCACGCCAGCTTTGGAGATATACAACATGAAAGTGTTAAGTGCTACCTTGTATGGATCAGAGCTATGGGGTTTAACCAACCTGAGTCAATTAGCAAAAGCGGAGAATAAAACTATACGCAGTTTAGTCGGTATTCCCCAAAGCACCCCGACCGTTCAACTTTTGCTTGACTTAGGCAGGAAAAATGTTGTAGACATAGCGAGGTTACGCCCACTTTTGTACCGGACGCGAATCTGGGCCACCCCTGAACTCACACACTATGTCCAGGCCCTGAAGGATGTGATCTCGATAGATCGTTTCCACAAAATCCACTGGCTCAAAGAGCTTAGGAAGCTTTTGATAAAGCTAGATCTAACCCCTTTATGGGATAAACCGGACACATCAATCTTCCCCTCAAAAGATCAATTGAAAGTCATATATTGGGAAATGGCCTTGACTTCATCCCATAGAGCTTGCATGAACACTAACTTAATTGGCCGTTTTCTAAGCTATAAATAATGGCCTTTTTGTGAAGCTTATTGGGATATTATCGAGACCCCACTAGATCGTAAACTGTTTTTTCAGTTTAGGGTAGGATCACTTCCAGTTAAAGCTTTTACTTATAAATGGGCGCATCCCCCTGATGACAAATGTCATAAGTGTTTAGACATGGTTGAGACAACAGCCCACCTTTTCTTTGTATGCCCCCTTTATGTTGCTCCACGACGTAAATGGCTGAAACCCACTTGTTTAAATTTGGGCACCCGGAGGCATATAGAAGCCTTAAGAATATTAGAGTCAGACTGTACCCCTTGGTAGTTGTTGCCAAATTTTTAAGGTGGGCCTGGATTATCCGTACACGTTCTTTACTGCCACCCGCTGCTTGCTAGTACGATGAATGATGCTATTAATTCTGTACCTTTATTATGAATAATTTTTATTGGATCTTATATGCATTTTAACTTGATTTTTATCGACAGTAATCATTGGAATTTAATAACTTTTTATCTTGTGTATGGGTATGTACTATTTATTCTGTTTTGTGATATATGTAGTGTGCGTACTTTTATGACATACTGTCGAATAAAGCTTTTGAAATTGAGATATATCCCTCTTGAATCAAGCACATGTGCGTAAATATTCTGTAGGACTACAATACATTACCAGTTGTTCCTCTTGAGTTAGGCACACATCTTTGGAAATTATTTCTCTATGATGCAGTACCATGTGCCATTACAAGATGTCCCCTTTGGTCAGACAAATGTCCTTGCCATCAGGCCGTAGTTCTGTACACCATTAATTAAAGTCCCATGTTCATGACCAATTAAATGTAATACCACTACCCCCTTAATTTAAAGATTCAAAATGTTAGTGTGCTTTTATGATGAAACAATGTTTTGAATTCTGGAAACAATGCTGTCCACACAATCCATTTGTTAAATAGCTTGGATTTCTTACAGCACTATGAATTGCTGCAAGACATTACTAGGTCCCCCTATCAAGTGAAGTGAAGTTCTTGAAGATTATTTCATAAAGGTGAAGTATCACATGTAGTTACTAGATGTACCTCTTAAATCAGACGCAATTCCTTGCTGTACCAGGCTACAGTTGGGCCAGTCTCTTCAAAAAGATTCAATAGGCGTATACAGTAACAATTATCAAAAATTCCTGCTCAACCTCAAGATGCATAAATGATTAACTGATCACACCAACTTGAACTTCTTTTTTTGAAAGCAGAAAGGAACAATAGCAAAACTCAACTGTGCTTTAAAACCTGATAGATCATAGAAAGGGTGCAGCCTCAATACATGAATTTGTGTTTTCACTTTTGGTTCTGTAAATAGTTGTGCTTTATTTCTGCTAACTAAGGGGCATATTATCAAGGGGGTTTATCTCCGCTTTTTTGGCTTTAAAAGCCAAGAAAGCGGAGATAAAATTATCTCCCTATTACCTAGCTGTCGCTAACACCAGTTAGCGACAGCTAGTAGGAGATAGCGTCCATCTTGGGCCCCACTTTGCATGTCAGTGATATTTATCACTAATGACATGCAAAGTGGGCGTGCCAAGATGTTAGCGACTGGAAACAGTCGCTAACATCGCTATCTCCTATTACCAACTTTTGGAGATATTCGCGCTAAGCGCGAATATCTCCAAAAACTAACACCTGCCCTGAGCAGTTCTTAGCCATGTTATCCAATGGGAGGTGGATAACATGGCTAAGAGCATTAGCTCGGTAATGCATGAATATCGCTGACTTTTCAGCGATATTCATGCATTGCGGCTGTTTTTTATCGCATTTGCGATAAACCTTGATAATAGCAAGGTTTATCTGCGATAATTTCTGACAATGCTTAGCGTTAAAAAATTCGTTGCTAAGCATCGTTAACGATAAATATCGCTTAACGTTGGTAATATGCCCCTAAATAACTATGGGGCATATTACCAACGTTAAGCGATATTTATCGCTAACAATGCTTAGCAACGAATTTTTTAACGCTAAGCATCATCAGAAATTATCGCAGATAAACCTTGCTATTATCAAGGTTTATCGCAAATGCGATAAAAAACGGCCGCAATGCATGAATATCGCTGAAAAGTCAGCGATATTCATGCATTACCGAGGTAATGCTCTTAGCCATGTTATCCACCTCCCATTGGATAACATGGCTAAGAACTGCTCAGGGCAGGTGTTAGTTTTTGGAGATATTCGCGCTTAGCGCGAATATCTCCAAAAGTTGGTAATAGGAGATAGCGATGTTAGCGACTGTTTCCAGTCGCTAACATCTTGGCACGCCCACTTTGCATGTCATTAGTGATAAATATCAATGACATGCAAAGTGGGGCCCAAGATGGTCGCTATCTCCTACTAGCTGTCACTAACTGGTGTTAGCGACAGCTAGGTAATAGGGAGATAATTTTATCTCCGCTTTCTTGGCTTTTAAAGCCAAAAAAGCGGATATAAACCCCCTTGATAATATGCCCCTTTGTCATTGAGTTATTATGGTGATAAATGCTGTCACTGATCCGAGCTCACCTTCTGTATGTTTTCGAGGAAGCAAGTGAAGACCCTAATATTTATAGGCATTACTAGTCACTGGTACTTGCAAAGTACCATTATTTTGAGAATTAAACAAATATTTATAGGTCCAGAAGATTATTTTCCTATAAGTAGCTATTCCTTTCCATGCTGAAAGTGCAGACCACTGAAGTGCTATGGCAGTGTGCATGATGAACATTGGCTCAGTGCAAAGAGTAGCCTATGAGCTAATTCAGTGCAAAAGCCAGAGGGGATCTTGAGATCATCACCACTGCAAAATATAAACCCGCACAATACTCCTGTTGGCTGTTCCGAGATTTGAAAGACACCTCAAGAAAGCAATGTCTGTAGCGGCTGACCCATCGCGCACTCTCTGAGTATTTCTGTGGGTTGGGGTCATGATCTTTGGCAGTGAGAGAAAGCTGTCTGTGGCCAGACCAACAAAGAAAACAAAGTGTCACTAGCAATTGTCAACATTTTTGAATATTTGAATTCTGCAAAGTAAGATTACCGACTTCACAATTTACTTTTCAATTCATTTGGTACCTCATCTCTCCCCCACCCCTTGTTTCCTTGTTCCCTCTTTCTACCCATGTTACCTTTACCTTGACTTTCTTGTTCACCCTACTTCTTTCTCAACACCTCGCTTTCTCCATGTCTACCTCTGTTTTCTTTTTTTCTGTCTATTATTATGTTCTCTCTCACTGTCATATCCCTCTACATCTCTTCCACTATTTCAGCTTGCTCTCTTTACGTGTTCTCTCTCTCTCTCTCTCTCTCTCTCTCTCCCCTTTTATACATGTCTCTACATCACATCTCTATCTCTCTCGTTGCCGCGTCATTCAACCTCTTCCTCATTCACTCTCTACAGGTTTATCAGTCTCATCTCCCTTTTGGCACCTCACCTCTGTCTCTGCACTCCACCTCCTTTCTCTCTCCACCTCATCTATCTTTTTATTTCTCAGCTCTCTACCTCCCTCTCTGGCTACTCTTTATAACTTCCCTGTAATATTTTTTTCTTCCTCCTAAATGTATCGTCCTCCTTTATTTTCTGTTTCCCTCCCAAACTCACAGCTCTTCCTACCTTACCTCTCGATATGCCTGGGCTCGCAGTGTTCCCCCTTCTCTCCCTCTTTCTATGATTCCTTCTCTCTAGCTTACTGCCAAACGTCTTTCTACCTTTCTCTACCCACTTTGCGGTCCTTCTACTCTATCTTTATCACAACATGCCTTTTCTCTTTTCTTTAGGCCCCTCCCTGCTTCTCCTATCTCTCTGTCTCTTCTCTAGCTCTTCCTCCCTTTCCTCCCTTTCTGTAATTTACCTCGCTAGCTATACCATTCTCTTTACTTCTCTTCCATTTCTCTTACTCAGCAGAGCCACACGTCACTGTCCAGCCAGCATCGTGTCCACTTAGAAAGGTGGCAGGGGGGACAAAGCATAAGAACTAAGGAGACAACTATCAGATTTCACCCGGAATGGTGACAATCCTATAAGGAGGGCATTGATTGTCTTTATTGTAAGGAGGATGGCAGCTGTGAAGGAGGATTTTTTGGGATCACAAATATTAATTCCACAATTAAAGCTACAAATTCAAGTGCTATATGCATATGTCTTTTTTAAATTATGCACTAGTTCACTGATCCTCCATCAAATAATTGTTGCCTTATCCTTCCTACTTTATGATTAACAGACCTGTTAGACAATGAATTTCACAAAAAATGGTGTTGTTGAAAGGCAATTAAATCTAAATTCATAGGTAAAAGGATATGACTTTATCAATGCTTCTTCAAGTTTTTTTTGCGGCATTGTTTGGCTTCATGAGTGCTTGTATTAGCTAAAAATATGTAAAGGATTTAATGTTGTTCTGAACAGAGGCCCCAACATGTGTCTTGTCTGGGACAGTGAAAACCCTAAAATAGCACTTCATTTTACTTCCACAAATGAATATTAAGAAGTTTGAGGCTTCTTTATACCCTTTCTTCTTTTTTTTTTTTATTTATATTTTTATTGAAAGTTCATAGCAATATAATATACACTAGACATGACAATGTATATAAATATAGAAATAAATATACATGATGTGAAAGCAGGAACAATTGATGTAGCGAAAAGCATTATATACAACAGAACAAAGATTAAAGATTAAAAGAGTGATGGTCGTGCAAGAGTCAGGGACTTGAAGGACATTATTATGAGGCCCCGCACCTCGACAACCTCCATATAGCCACTGGTGCCCAGATCCGTAGCCCCATTTCCCTAGATTTAATTCCCTTTAAAGCATACAGTTCTGACTCGATATTGTGAATCCCTAGCATCCTGCAAATCCACATTTGGAAGGTTGGGGCCTCGACATCCTTCCAAACAGCAGCAATTAGTATTCTAAAAACAGCTACTGATATAAAGACGAGCGCCTCAATCTCTGTACTTAAACCCAATTTAGCATCGCAACCAATTATTAAAAGTGTCGGGGATAGGTCTATTCTGACAGGTAGCAGCCCCTCTAAAAACACTTCGATTTCCTTTTTGATGGGGCCTAGTTTTTCACAGTTACAAAACATGTGCACAACATCAGCTGGCCCGTTCCCACACCTAGGGCAGTTGTTGTCCACCCTCTTACCCCAATCGAATAATTTCGCTGGTGTGTAGTATAAATTAAAAAGGGTCTTAAAATGCTGTGCTCTTAGATTTGAGGATCGCAGGAACCTTTTATCCATTAGAATAGCTCTATCCAAGTCAATATCTGGATCCCCCAGGTTTGAAGCCCAAGCTGTCTCTGTCTTGGCCATATCATCAGGGAGCACTTCCAAGAATAGCCTGTATATTTCCCTGATTCTACAGCCACCCCCCTTCATGTAATCTAGTAATGCACATCCTTTGGATATATTTATACAGGGTCTTTTTGATTTTATTGTGTTAACCAACTGCATATACTTGAGCTCTTGACACCCTTGTAGTGAATACCGTGACTTCAAGAGTTCAAGGGGCCTGCATGCATCCATTATCATTACTTGGCCCAGTGTAGTGATTCCCTGTCTTTCCCAGTGTCTCCAGGGGCCATCACTACTTAACTGCGGGAATAATCCTGAATTCCAAAGTATGGTATGTTGATTGTACCTTGGAATGCCCTGATTTTTCTGTACAGGAGACCATAGCCCCCAAACGTCTTCCAATATTTTATACCCTGATGCCTTAAAATATCGTTTATCATATTTCCTCAATAGTACCCCATATGCTTCCCTCCCAAGGGCCAGCTGAAAGATAGAAGGAATATCTCCCTGACTATGCATAGGGTCGTCTGGAAAAAAGAGTACAGCCATTCCTGAGAGAAGACAAGACCAGTTATAAAACCTGAGGTTTGGTATTCCCAGCCCACCCCTTTCCTGGGGAAGAGACATGAATTTGCTTGATCTCCTCACCTTGCCGTATTGCCAGACAAAATTCATAAAGGTAGCCTCCATTTCCTTAATCAGTGTATCGTCTATTTTGAAGGGAATAGCCCTAAATTTATATAAAATTATCGGGAACATTGTCATTTTAATAACATTGGCCCTGCCTATTATTGACAAGTGGAGTGTATCTATCCTTTTCAGATCTTGTTTCATCTTTTCCAATAGCGGTACAAAATTATCTTTAATAATATCCCTTGGCTGAGCATTGATTATTATACCTAAGTACGCTACTGAGTCCACATATCTGTCATCCCGTTTGACTATATTTCTAGAACATAATACCTGCGTCTTCGCCATATTTAAATGATATCCAGATAGCTTCCCAAAGTTAGAAGTAATACTAACTATTCCCCTCATGGCACTGTCAGGATCCGTGGTGGTTATAGCTAAATCGTCCGCATATGCAAGGACTTTGGTGTGGAATCCGTTGATAGCAACTGGCTTAATACTGATGTTAATCATTATGACAGTTATTAGGGGGTCTATATATAAGGCGAAAAGGATGGGTGAGCACGGACACCCTTGTCTTGTGCCCCTCGTTATATGAATCTGCCCTGAACTCTCACCCATAAGCTGAATACTCGCAGTAGGATTAAAATACATAGCCTGGATTGCCTGCAGAAATCTAGGACCAAATCCTCTATCTTCCATCACTCTCCACAAAAAGCTCCACCTAACACGGTCGAAAGCTTTTTCCGCGCCGAGGAGGATCATTGCGACCCCCCCCTCCCCGGCAGCATGGATGTCAAACAATGTGATGGCTCTTCTTATGTGGTCAGTCATACCCCTGCCCGGGACAAAACCATGCTGCCAGGGAGAAACCAGAGTCCCAATAATCCTCCCCAACCGTGTCGCCATCATTTTTGCATATAATTTATTGTCGCTATTTATTAGCGATATTGGCCTGTAAGAGCATGGGCTTTCCTTAGGTTTACCTTTCTTGTGGAATACCACAATATTGGTTTTAGTCCAAGATTCCGGTATAACTCCGGTATTCATAACCCCATTGAATAAATCCAAAAGAAGAGGTGACGTTTCTTCCTTCAAGCATTTATACACCTCCGAGGGTATGGCATCGGGCCCTGCTGCCTTACCAGCTGCTAAGTCTTGTAGTGCCTCTAACAGTTCATCCATAGTGATATCCTGTTCCAAGGTTTCCCTCTCACTGGAGGTAAGTTTAATACCCATTTCCGGCCAATTTACACCCGGGTCCTCAATTCCCGACTCTTCCTTATATAAGTCTTGATAAAATCTCCTAAAAACATCGAGGATTTCAACTGGTTTGTTGAAGGTTCGGTCCCCCTCTTTAATTTCAGTAATGATGTTCTTAGACGTAGCCTGCCTTATCCGTAAAGCCAATGCCCTACTGTAGTGTAGTTCCTATTTTCCCAATAGGCTCTGCGCATTGGAATAGTACCTACAGCAGTAAAGGCCTAGGCCAGACGTTAACTAGGTCTACTACTGTCGATACTAGACTTAATTTTTGGGTTTGCCAGCTAAGCTCAGAGTTCGCTAGAAACTTTCTCGAATGTTCAAGGAAGGAATTAACTCCCCTGATTAGACAAGAAGGGATTTAGTTTCTGACAACCATAGAACATGACAACTTTGCTCTCCCCTAATCAAGAGTCAATCTCGAGAGTCGTGTGAGCACAAGGCAATTATTTTACTCAGTCAGTACGTGCATTCTTAGTCTCATCAGAATGTAGAGAAAAGGAAGAGACGGGCGTGTTCAATAAAAAGGTGTTATTTATTGATCAGTCTCTTTTCTCATACATGAGAAATGGATCGATATTATTGCAATACTTATAGTTAAGTAAAGTGCATACATTAAAAGCAATAGTATAAAATAATACTGTAAAAACATTGATATGGTTTCTGAGCCATATGATGTTTAAAATGATTAAAATATATTTACATACACATATACATTTTGACTAAACGTGCTCAACTGGTGTTTCTAAATACGCCTACCCCGTGTACCTGACCTAAGTCTAATGCGTGGGCGGGAATAGAAAGTTACAGTTTAAGTTAAGTTTGTTTTTGCCAAGTGAATAACTAAAGAATTCTCTGTGAGGGGTTATTCAGTTCTGTACCTGGAATTTAGGATGGATGAGGAATAGTATCTCTTTCTCTGCTCTCGATATTCCAGGCTGCCTGCGAGGGCTGCCCGAAAGCGCCGGTGCTGGGTCTCTCGGCTTGAGATAGCAGCGCGTCTCTCAGCGCGTCAGGAAGGCGGGGCTGCTGCCAGCGGGGTCTGCTTCTGCTCTCGGCTTCGGCAAGTATGGCTGCTCCGTCTTGTCACCACGCGTGTGTTTGCATAGGGCAAGGTCGGCAATATTTATACCTTAAAGGTGCCGAGATTGACGTAAGGATGGACATAGATACGTCAATAAAGATGTCATACGACTTGCTCGTTAGCACATTCTTTACTAAAGTTCTCTGTGAAATCAAAACAATGGCCGCACGGATTATCCAGGTTGTCATAGGTTTGATTTGTTATGAGAACGTCGTATGCCTTATCAGGGGCTGGAGGAATGTCGCTTGTCTAATTAGATCTCAAGCGTTATGACCTAATCAGATAACACGTTCCTGTGCCGTAGTGTGACTGCGTCAGATAACGGTATCTGCATCATGGGGGTTTTCTTGCCTCATGGGCTGACTGTTAGTTAACTTGATAGTTAGTTTAACCAGAATAGGGTCAGGAATAGGGGGACTGATTCAGAACCTATAGAAATACACGACACCCACTCCACGCTAACTATGGTCATATCTACTAATCTATGCATAGTATAACATAGTACAACATACTATAGAGTATAGTGTATACCTTACCACCCCAAAATACATAAATGCATTTCGAAATTTTCAAATATACTGAAAAATTGCAGTCATATATATTGTATGCACTTAAGCTATGAATTAAATGCAAAAGTAAACACGCATTTTTATGCATTATTGCTTATTGGAATATGAGAAATACACATGAAATGGCTCTTAATATGGCTATACAGAAAGGAAGTTCGAGACCATCTCATCACATAATAAAATATTTGTGAACATCCCAGCGAGCAGCTAAAGTCTATAAAGTATCTAAAAATAGAAATTTTAGTTCTCTAGGAATAGTTTCTTTCTTTAAGCAGAAGATCAGTGTCCCGGGAAAAAAATATGTAGAAAAATATTTTAAGGGGCTTGCTGAAAAATATTGCTGTCCGTGAGCTGGAGTGAAATTGTTCATGTGACTTTATTTTTAAAGTTGAAGGCCGAATTCAGGGAACGCCGTGTGCGAGTTTACTCAAAAGTCTCTATTTCTGTTCTGGAGAGAACATCATATCATTCAGGCTTTCGAAAAAACTGTCAACAGCTTCATGGGAAAGTTCCACTAAGTCGGAAATAGGGGTAACCATGCATTCGTGCGCATGATTGTCTCCATTGACATTCTGATTCGCATTGCTGACAGAAGGTCGTACCTGTTCGATGCTGCTTTCATCTTGAACTTCACTACTCTTCAATCGCAGTGGTGAAGATTCCAGGAATGCCGTCATCAGGATTGGCAGCCTTTGAGGGCAGCACAAAGCGTGAACCTTGGTAGGAACCAACAGTGTATCTGCATCCACTGGCGCATCCGATTGTAGCGTCAGACAGGTGTCTAACACGCATTCTTCTCCGCATAGCAGACACCTTAGTACAGGTAAAACACACCTTTGCCACATTGGTCGAAATGATAGAAACCAAGTCATGTTCAGGTCTCTAAGCCGGGAGAGTCCCAGGATTTTTGATATCCGGTCCCGGTATCCAATGGCTAGGATCGTATCTTCCATTGTCGCGAGAGTTTGATCTGTGACATGGGTTGCCATAACGAAAAATAAGGACTAGGAATAGGATTCCTGCAATTAGTCCCAGGATCAGGGGAAGTCCGCCAAAAATCGAATGGACGAAATCTGGAAAAATACCCAGTATGGCTTTGAATGGTGTTAATGCCATCGAAAATACTGTCTTAAATACCCCTGAGATCCCATTGGTATCAGAAATATTTAAGATTTCGCTCAGGATTTCCGCGAAATGTACGGGGGAATTAGTTGATAATAATGTATGTATCTCTGCAGTCGTCCTTGCGACTTGTAGATCATACGTTTCTTTTGATGACGTGAGCCTTGTAGGCGTCTGAAGAAGCACTGTTTTCATTGTGCTTAAAGTATCTATTCGAATAGAAGTAATTTTCAAACTGGGCCATGCCCTTGCCTCCCTGTCTGGAAAGGAGCTGGGGAATAAAGAACGACAGCACTTGACCTTCGCCGTTGTAGTTACTAGATAAGGAGTCCCGGGCATAAGACTGCAACATCTGCGGTCTACAATAAGAATGTAACTCCCATTATATAGTCTTTGAAAGAATGGTTCTATTTCAGTTGCAGGTGCGCCTTGCTGGTGACATGAAAGGTTGTATGAATTCCCTTCACAGGCTCCATGCAAACTAATTCCGTTACACAGAAGCGTGCCGCTTAGTGACATAGCACAATTGTTGCCACTAAGAAACACTTTCTGTCCTTTATTACTGACACATGCATGTGAATAGGGCAGGTTCCAAGTTGTTTTAAGGTACCCCTTTCCCAATTTCTCGTACATGCCAGCCTGTATATATTTTTGGCAGTATTGAAACCTGAAGGTTGAGATTGGAATATTTATGATTCCGTGGATTATCCATTCACTGACAGGTCGTTCTGACATTGTCATTGGTAATCTTTCTAGTTTTTCAATGCTCAAGATTGTATAATCAGCACCCTTTTGCGCCATACCGATTTGTCTATCAGTAAGGTTAAAGATTTGGAATAGTGACGTTGTGTTGATTAAACGCCAAGGCACATAGCCTGAACGCAGATTTTGTAACGTCCAGCCAAGCTGTACAATGGAACGCAATTGTGACTGACCATGTTGTAATAACATTAAGTCTTGCGATAATATATCGATTGCTGAAGACACAATGCTGCCCAATGAAAAAATTCTGGAGGACAGAGTCATTAACCCATTGTCCACTACAGAAAGTGATTTTTCCAAATTGATACGGTCAATTTCCCGTATTCTTTCTGCTGTCTCAATTTGAGTAACCTTCCAGGCCTCATTGTATGCTGCATATACAGAGGCTGCTATGAAACGCTTTTGACGCTGTTTGCGTGGTCCCAGTATGAAATCACGCAAGTCAGCACCATCAGTAAGTAAAGTTAGGTGTTGCTTAATTTCAGGCAGTGTGGAAGTCTGTAGCCATTGCAGGCATAATTTGCCCACACTGTAGGTTGTTATTATCCCTGGGTGATGTCTTTGGGGATATCTAGGGTCTGGCCTGGTCATTTTGAAACCCTGTGTTTTATTCAGGAATCTATCTTGACAGTAATTTGTATCTGTGGGCAAGATCAACCATTGTTTCCAATCAGGATGTGTTCTGTTTTGGTTTAATATATGGTTTACGTCTATCTCTTCATCTGTATCAGAGCTATTGCTAAACATTGTTGGCTTTGGAATAGACGGTTTAATTAAATCTTTGATTTTGGCTAAGCCAAGACAGGTGGTTTGTTGAACAGTGTCATTTAAAAATATCATTTGTTCTGGGATCATGCAGGCTCTAAACAAAGCTTCTAAACCCTGTACTTGCCATTCTTTTGTACCCCAAACACTTTTCAAATCAACATTTTTGTCCCAATAATCAAATCCAAATGTATTCATTTTTTCAAAGAATGAATCTGAATATATCAATTTTGTGTTGGTTATCATGGTTTTCATCCCTGTCTTGTTTGACAATTTAAAATAAAATGTTTCAGCATTACTTATGTTAAAACCTGAAAAATATGAATATTTGTCATATACGGTTCTAGAGCTTCCTTTTGGAGGTGTAGCACAATGTTCCCATTGATTATAACTTAAAACATTTCTAGGTTGTGCAGATTTATGTAAAAAATGGTTACCATAATGGTTATAGCAATACATACTATCATAATTTGTAGAACCTTGCAAATAATCATGTTTTGTAAATTTAGCAGACATTACTAAGTCAGACATCATGTTGTTAATACTTTCGAAGTCCCAATCATCAGCAAATGAGTTTGGTTTTGCAAAGTCACTCAAGGAGATCTTGATTTGGTGTGGATATTTCAGGATCTCGACCGGACCATAAATTTCATAGTCAGTGTTGTCCCAGGCTACCCCACCAGGTATAGGATTGGCTGTAAAGTTGGCTGAAGAAAGTTCTCTTTTCTCGACGTGTGAAGATGTGTGTGGTTTGAGGACCAAGTTGATGTTCTGACTTGCTGTGTCCATTTTAGCATATTTTCCCTCAATGAAGCGTCCCAAAGTAAATACCATGATGAGCCAAAGTATGAGGATAAATGCACCAAAACCCACCCAAAATTCAATCCATGGAGAAATCAGATATGTTTCTTTCAGTTGTTTCAAAAGTTCCTTCGCTTTGTCTTTAAAGGATTTTGATGATGGCTGTGTCTTTGATTCACTGAAGCCGTCAGAGGAATCATCGAAGTTGATGAAGTAACCGGATGCAGTTCTGTCAATTGTTCCAATTGGTTCAGGATTTCTGTTTTTTGCATTTTCACTTGGTACTTCAGTATAGATTGGTGTGTCTCTGCTAAATGTCTTTATTTGGGTTTTCAGAGGTCTGAGTTCTATTGCATTGTTGCATAGTCCTTCTTGTTCTTCTGCAGGCGTTTCGAATGTGATGAGCCTTTTTGATAGGACCTCTGTACTGGTAGCAAACCTTGGTGTTCTGCTACTTATTGGGAGTCCACTTGGCCTACTGTTTGTTATCGGCCACATGTTGTGGTTTTACCAGGTCGATGGATACAACTCGGTTCTCCTTTTTTCCAGCAAGTGGCGGTAGTACAACTGATCTTGTCCCGTTGACAGACAAGACAGGAACTGCTTTTCTGTAAGAAGGCCCAAATTCCTTCTTTACCGCGATCTTCTCCCTGACTAGATCCCCGACTTTTGGAATCCAGACAGGTCTTGCCGGGACAGGTGGTGATTCTTCAGTGGTTGTTGGCTGTTGTTTCAACTGTATGTTGCTCAGGTCTTTTCTTGTTTTGTTTAAGTCCTGCAAAATAGCCAAACGGTCTTTGACATCAAAGGTTTTTTCTATTACCACTGAAGTCTGACTATCAAGGTCAGAGATCAACATCCTAGTTCCGAATAATAATTCGTACGGACTGAATCCCTTCAGAGAATTTCTTGGCAAGTTATTTAGACTATGTTTGACCCACCCAGCTCCCGAACCTAATATCCTTTCCATTATAGATTGCTTTCTGCCTTGGTTTTTTCTTTACACCATCCAGTACCCTCAGGAAGGAAGTGAGAAGATTCCCGCTGGGCTGTGCTCATTTGGCCATGTTTCCCCCCAGGCTGGTGTGCCAGAGTGAAAACAATGGTCGAACGTAACATGCTCTTAGCGTATATGCCATTTAGACTCGCAAATCTTGTATAATAGTCCGGACGTCAGCCGAGTGCTGGTGATCTACATTATAAGTGGAAACTAGCCTGTATATGTTAATCGCAAGCCATTCTTTTTGCTGGTAATATTATCTGCCTTGATACGACGAGGTATTAAACTGCTTCTCTCCCCACTGCGATCTCTGTTGCAGTTTGGGCAGTTTTTTACAAACATGGTGTAGTGCAGGCTCATGCCTGGCCACCAGTACCGTGATTGTAATTCTTCCAGAGAATCTTTTAATTTAAGGTGTCTGAGACCCTCGCCCATGTGTGCGTCTGCGATTAACAAGTTTCTCCTGTCCATGTTTGGAATCACTCTATCCCCCACTCCAGGGATTCGAGCAAAAGGGACGGAGTTTGCATCGATTATGTATGTATAATTGAGTGGATAGTTGATCGGTAGTGCTGAGCAGTCGCCGTTTGATGACGTTTTCACCGCCAGCAATGTTTCACCGTCAATGTATTTTAATGTACGCTTTTTTCGATCTACGGGAGCCGGTTTAGTGGCTGCCGCTGCGGCTGCTTCAGCCAATGAATTCCCCACAACGTGAACGCCATCACGTTGATGACTCAGTGAGTGAGTCACATGAGTCTTTGGTAGTTCTTTTTTCAAAAGAGCTACTTGTTCCCAGAGCAGTTTCTGCTTTATTGGTGCATCTGTGTCATCTTTGTAACCGTTCTGAATCCATGTCTGCAAATCCTTGTTATATGCTTTGACGCAGTAATATGAATCTGACACTATAAGTGTCGGGAATTCGCGATCCGCATTATCCAGCGCCATTTTTAATGCTATTATTTCAGTTTGTAGTTCTGAATTAGTTTCTACTGAGTGTGATTTTGTTAATAGAGGTCTTAGTTTACCTCCGCGCCACACTTCTTTTGTAATCTCACATGTGGGATTGTATGCATGTTCTCCCCAAATGGAGGGTTGAGCATGTCCGTCTGTATAGATTACACAGGCGTAATGTCGTAGAGGCAGAATGTCGATTGGCAGAGGATACGTCTTTTCATATTTTAGATTTTTTAATTCTTCTAGTTCTGGATCAAAGAAGTAGTATACTTTGTCCGTTGTGATTGAATTCACCCATTGTATCCATTCCGGATTCAATGTTGTTGTTGGTAAATTACAAGGTGTTGTTAGTGCCTCAAAGGCTGATTCTGCTGTTCTGACTGTGATATGTCTACCGTCAGCTATGTCTTTTTCTCTAGCTATTGCGGTTTGAACTGCACGAATGATTTTTTCTGTATTACTGAATTTCTGTTCAGCTTCTGTGTACAAGTGTGATTTAAATGCAATTGGTACCTTTTCTCCCTCATTAGAGGTCAGGTATGTGAATCCGCATCTCCCTGGGATGACTCGGATCACAAGGTTGCGTGTGTTATCACGTGTTTCTAATTTTGTTTTAATTAGCATGTCTGTTTGTAAGGATCTCAAAATTTCTGTGTGTGTTTGAGTCCAATTGGATCTTTTAAAGTCTGGTTTAATTAGATCATAAAGGGGTTTGACCCTTTCTGCGTAATTTGCAATGTATGTTCTTCCGAAATTTAGGAAGCCTAGAATTGACTGTAGGTTTTTTAGTGTTTTAGGAGCTTGGATTACGGCACATTTCTCTAGGAAATTGTCTGCCAGGCTTTTACCTTCACTTGATAACTCATATCCAAAGAATAGGACCGTCAGATGGGCAATTCTGGATTTTTTAAAGTTGAATTTGTAACCCTCTGCAGCGAACCCAAGTATTATGGTGTTCACCCTTTTCAAGTGAGTCTCCAAGTCATCATCTGTTAAGTAAATGTCATCGACATAAGATAATGCTTCATCATCATATAGTTGTAGTAATTCTGTTACTCTCGCTGAGAATACCCCCGGGCTGTTCTTGTACCCCTGGGCTAACCGACAGAATTGTTTTTGAGTGCCATTTACTGAGAATGCAGTTAAATATCTGCTCTCTGGTGCTATGTTTTGACAAAAGAATCCATTAGAGATGTCTAAGGTTGTTTTGTATTTTTTGCGCACTATGTTATTCATTAGTGCAGCACTGTGTGAGTTTTGCACTGCAAAGGTTTTGCAACATGTGTTAAGGTGTCGGTAATCCAAAACTAGACGATATGAATTGTCTGGTTTGGAGACCGGAAACAAAGGATTGTTCATTTGTGAGGTGCAAGTTTCAATCACCCCCTGGTATTCTAGCTGATCTAGTATTTCATTTACCTGTTTTTTAGCTTCTTGCTTAATTGGGTACTGCCTTTGTGCAGTAGGTTGTGATTTTAACTGGATTTTGTGAGGAGGAGAATCCTCATCCCATCCTACATGATTTTTATATAAAGCAGGTGCTAAGGCCACTGCCCACTTTCTAGCAAGTGTATATTTTTTATGAATCGGGATTTGATTCGAGAAGGCAGGCATAATTACTTCTTCGCCATGAGGGCACTCCCTGACAAATTCTGGTGGCCAGTCTTTTTCAGCTAGAAGGATATCATAGCCCTTGGAGAGATTATCCCAAAATAGTCCCCTTATTTTCCTAGTCTTATCTCCCTCTATACGTAATGTTATCTCGTATATCTTGTGGGGCTTGCTAACTCTGGTGTCTGCAGTTTCCACTTGAAGGTATTCATTCGTGTCCACTGTCTCCAGATGATTCATAAGGACTTTGCGAGCTATGCTCACCTCTGCTGCGCTGTCTAGCATTGTCTGAGCCCACTCTCCGTTTTTCAGTTGTGTCCTCAGTATTCTCGGCATTGTTAACTACCTTGATACTGGCTACCTTCTTTTTTGGAAATTGTAATTTCTTTTTTTGTTGAGCAGGTTCCTTGTCTTTGGACTTGGCGTGCTCTTCTGATCGTCCTCTCCTTTCCGATTTCTGCGAGGAATTCTGAAAAGATTGAGAGGGACGTGTATCAATGTCTTGATATCTATCAGGTTTTTTAATATTATCCCTATTTCTAAGGTTATATCTATTCCCAGAGGGGTCACTCTGCGGTGACCTCTGTCTTTGGTTTGGAGATTTCTCTCTTCGCCTAGGAGACCTTCCTCGGGACTGGAATTTCTTTTCTTTAGGATTGGATTGTTTGTTTCCATCCCAGTTCTTTTTTGGTGAATTATTATTAAAAAATATTTTTTCTGGACTTGTAGTCAGTTGCGGTTTTACTGGTATTCCACCTAGACTATCTCTGCCTAGTTCTTCATAGGATTTTTCTATGATTCTGGCAATTTCAGCTGGTTGGTCTGCTATATCTGTCTCTTTTAACCTCTGGCGGATCGCCACGTTTGCTGCTTCACCTTTTATGTTGGCTAATAATATAGCCGAGACCTGCTTGAAGTCTTTTAGTAATTTCATACCAAGAGTTAAAGCAGGTTCTGGACCGTATTCATCTTGAATTTGTTTTAGCACATCTGGTATTACCGAAATGGATGGAACACCGTGCGTTTTTGTGTAGATGGAAGCAAAGACTGTACCCCAAGTGTCACAGTCCTCAATGTGTGGTGCGATTCCCATTGGGAGACATATAGTCAGAATCCTGTGTTTTTCTAATGGGGTGGTGTCAGGAAACACCGCCTCTATTTGGGTAATTTTCTGTGCCAACCAGAATGGTATCTGTTCCCGTTTAGCTGGAACTTTACCTAGGCAGGATTGGATGTTCTGTGGTGTAATTTTATTTGTGTTCCCCTGGTGAGGGGTCAGCTGTGGAAGTTTAATCGCTGGCTGAATTGTTGAAGTCCGCATTACATACTGAACTAATTGTCTATGAATTTTTAGTAGTTGTTTTAGCTGTATTAACAGCTCTGCTGCAGGCATTCTTTCGATGTCTGGATGTGGTGTGTATCCGGCTAAGACCGGCCACGTTGCTCCTGGTCTTCCTAAAGGACCGAGCCTTGTAATGTGATTGTTATGTTTTAGGGCGCCATCAAATAAGAGCAAATGCTCTTGGAATTTGAGTGGTACTTCCACCTCCTCGAAAGGCGTGTATGTTTCAGGAGGTTCCTCTACTTTGTAATAGTGGAAGTACTTTGTTACAGCATTTGCTGCCGGAAAATGTATCCATGAATAGTATACCTCTGTCTGCCGATATTCGTGTGCCTCAATTACGAATATGACTGTGCCACCTCTAGGTGTCAGTCCATTTTCTATAAGTTTTAAGGTTATAGATCTCCTTTTAATGACCGGAATGAGTGTTATATTCAGGTCTGCTGCTTGCATGGTAGCATCAGCATCTGCGAGTTCAGTTGCTAATCTAACTGCCTCTCTTTCATCATCACTCTCTGCCATTTTACAGACAGGATGGTATTATGTTTGTTTGCAGATCAGGTTTCTTTATGGAACAAAGGATTAGATGCACAATATTTTGGGAATGTTTATCCTTCAACGTTGACTTGACCAAGAACCATACATAGGAGTTCCCTCCTGCGAGGTTTTGGAGGATATAACCTTTCACCCACTCCAGACGTCTTTGGAGTATAATGGGAAAAGGGGTCTGAGTGAGAAAGCACGACTGAGTTACTCTAAATGTCTTACGTTAGTTTTATCGCCCTTTCCAAACGCGTTGGGCGCCATGTAGTGTAGTTCCTATTTTCCCAATAGGCTCTGCGCATTGGAATAGTACCTACAGCAGTAAAGGCCTAGGCCAGACGTTAACTAGGTCTACTACTGTCGATACTAGACTTAATTTTTGGGTTTGCCAGCTAAGCTCAGAGTTCGCTAGAAACTTTCTCGAATGTTCAAGGAAGGAATTAACTCCCCTGATTAGACAAGAAGGGATTTAGTTTCTGACAACCATAGAACATGACAACTTTGCTCTCCCCTAATCAAGAGTCAATCTCGAGAGTCGTGTGAGCACAAGGCAATTATTTTACTCAGTCAGTACGTGCATTCTTAGTCTCATCAGAATGTAGAGAAAAGGAAGAGACGGGTGTGTTCAATAAAAAGGTGTTATTTATTGATCAGTCTCTTTTCTCATACATGAGAAATGGATCGATATTATTGCAATACTTATAGTTAAGTAAAGTGCATACATTAAAAGCAATAGTATAAAATAATACTGTAAAAACATTGATATGGTTTCTGAGCCATATGATGTTTAAAATGATTAAAATATATTTACATACACATATACATTTTGACTAAACGTGCTCAACTGGTGTTTCTAAATACGCCTACCCCGTGTACCTGACCTAAGTCTAATGCGTGGGCGGGAATAGAAAGTTACAGTTTAAGTTAAGTTTGTTTTTGCCAAGTGAATAACTAAAGAATTCTCTGTGAGGGGTTATTCAGTTCTGTACCTGGAATTTAGGATGGATGAGGAATAGTATCTCTTTCTCTGCTCTCGATATTCCAGGCTGCCTGCGAGGGCTGCCCGAAAGCGCCGGTGCTGGGTCTCTCGGCTTGAGATAGCAGCGCGTCTCTCAGCGCGTCAGGAAGGCGGGGCTGCTGCCAGCGGGGTCTGCTTCTGCTCTCGGCTTCGGCAAGTATGGCTGCTCCGTCTTGTCACCACGCGTGTGTTTGCATAGGGCAAGGTCGGCAATATTTATACCTTAAAGGTGCCGAGATTGACGTAAGGATGGACATAGATACGTCAATAAAGATGTCATACGACTTGCTCGTTAGCACATTCTTGACTAAAGTTCTCTGTGAAATCAAAACAATGGCCGCACGGATTATCCAGGTTGTCATAGGTTTGATTTGTTATGAGAACGTCGTATGCCTTATCAGGGGCTGGAGGAATGTCGCTTGTCTAATTAGATCTCAAGCGTTATGACCTAATCAGATAACACGTTCCTGTGCCGTAGTGTGACTGCGTCAGATAACGGTATCTGCATCATGGGGGTTTTCTTGCCTCATGGGCTGACTGTTAGTTAACTTGATAGTTAGTTTAACCAGAATAGGGTCAGGAATAGGGGGACTGATTCAGAACCTATAGAAATACACGACACTACCTGCCTTTTCCCCTGTTTCATACATCCTGGCTCTCTGGGTTTGATATTCTGCTGCAGCTTTCTTAGCCAATTGCCTCTGAATTTCAGCCTTCATACTATTCAGCCGATCTAAACTCGGAATGCCTTGATTCCCCTGACATACATCCCTCCTATGTTGTTCCTCTGCTTCTGCCAGATTACCCAACAGGCGTTCTCTCTCTTCCTTCGCTCCTTTCCACTTTGGGCCCGTGTAACTAATTGTCTCCCCCCTCAAACCTGCTTTAAAACTATCCCATACAGAGACGCGGGAGGCACTATATCTATTCGCATCGAAGAATGACTGAGACCAGTCCTTTACGTGCGCTATATAGTTGCTATCCATTAGTAGCTTTCTGTCACACGTCCAGGGTCTGGCTTTTTTCGTTTGTTTGTTGATAGCCATTGTTAAGACTAGGGGGTTGTGATCTGATATTAACCTAGGGAGCATTGCTATTTCCACATTAGGAAGATAGGTAGCCGATATCATAAAATAGTCCAATTTTGTGTGCTTATTAAATGGATGTGAGAAATATGTGGACCCGGGGTCATCTTTCTTTAATTTATTTATTTATTTATTTAATATATTTATAGAGCGCAAACCTATCACCCAAAGGGCATACTGGCGCTTTGATCAGGAACCTTGCACTTTAGCCACTATAACCGCTCAAGCATTTTTTGGGAATAAGTGAGTTTTTAGAGCCTTCCTAAACGGAGAATTGTCCTTGTGACTCCTCAAAGAGAGTGGGAGGGAGTTCCAAAACTTGGCTGCAGCCACACTAAAGGAGCGGCCACCCATCCTCACTCTTTGAAACCTTGGAACCACCAAAAGATGAGCAGATGAAGACCGCAGAAGCCGTGGAGCCGAGTACCACGCAAACATGTTTTGCAGAGGAATGGGGCCCAAAAGGTGTACAGCTTTAAACACCAAACATGCCGCTTTAAACTGTACCCGCAGACCTACCGGGAGCCAGTGCAGGTCTCGTAGAGCAAGAGTGGAAGAGCTAGACCTAGGACGGGAGAGGGCCAGCTTGGCGGCCATGTTCTGCACCCGCTGTAGCTTCCCTATCAGATTTTTTGGAGCCTCCAGAAGAAGTCCGTTGCAATAGTCAAGAGGACTTAGTATGGTCCCACGGACTACTTCCGGCCTGGCTTGGGCGGGGAGAAGGGGCAGAACTTTACGTAGCATGCGTAACAGCATCATACACGTTGCAGTGGTTTTATTGACGTGTATGTCAAGTTGTAAGTTAGGGCCAAACGTAACCCCCAAATTACGGGCTGATTCCGATGCCAACACTGGTTTGAGGAAGGTGCTGGGCCAAAAGTTCTCAGGGAGTACCCGCGGGATCCGGTCAGTAGAACAATGGAGCACCTCCGTCTTCGAGCTATTAAATTGCAGGGAATTAGCTCGTAGCCAGTCCGCTGTGGCTGCCATGCAGTGATGGAAGGTATCCAGCGAGACCGCATTGTGCCCTTCCAGTGAAAAGACCAGCTGGGTGTCATCGGCATAATTAAATGCCGAGACACCGAAAGATCTTATTAGCTGGACTAAAGGGCGAAGGTACAGGTTGAACAGTATAGGGCTGATGGCCGAGCCCTGTGGAACCCCCGGTCCTATGCTTCTTGGCTCAGAGATGAAAGGCGGAAGTGAGACCAACTGCTGCCTGCCACCAAGATAGGATATCAGCCAATCTCTAGCCCCCTCGGTGACCCCGCATTCCTCCAGCCTCCTTGCCAGGGTCCGATGGCAGACCGCGTCGAACGCGGCCGACATGTCGAGCAGCACTAAAAAGGCTGCCCGACCACTGTCGACACGCGAACGAAGATTATCCAACACGGTCACCAGCGCGGACTCCGTCCCATGTCCAGGGCGGAAGCCAAACTGGGCCTCATCGAACCACCCGATGTTCTCCAGGAAGCCAGAGAGGGAGCGGGTCACCCACTTTTCCAGGATCTTAATCGGAAAAGGGAGCAAGGAGATCGGCCTATAATTGGAGAGACAGGCCGGATCCAAAGTTGGCTTTTTTAGCAGAGGTGACACTACTGCTAACTTCCAGCACTCTGGCACCGTCGCCGATTCCAAAGATTGGAGACAGATCGAGAACAGAGGCCGAAAAAGTTCTGCATGAAAGGCCTTCCAGAATTTGGGGGGCAGCGGATCAAGCGGAGACCCTGAGGACACCGAATGAGCAACCTTACAAAATTCCTCAAAAGAAGGGGAAGGGAAAAAACTCAGCCGGGGTCGACTGGGTGAACTTGCCGGAGCTCCCGGACCAAGGGCGACGATACCCGTCTGGAGTCGGCTGGACAGATCCGCCGGAGCTCCCACACCAATCGGCTGGGGTCGACTGGGTGAGCTGCCCGGAGCTCCCAGATCAATGGCAACAATGCCCGTCTGGGGTCGACTGGGCCGCTCCACCGGAGCTCCCACGCCAATCGGCTGGGGTCGACTGGGCGACCTGCCCGGAGCTCCCAGACCCGGGTCAGCCATACTTGTCCGAGGTCGACTGGTCAAGTCAACCGGAGCTCCCAGACTAGGAGCCACAGGTAAGGGGTGTGTTAAGCCCTCCAGGATCCTAGCGGTCTTCTCCTCGAAAGCAAGTGCCAACGAGTCGCAGAGATCCTGTGACGCATGAACCGAGTTAGCCGCACAAGCCGGATGTGACAGGTCCTTGACAATTTTAAACAGGGCTTGGGATTTGTTAGGCGCCTGCATCAGGGAAGTTTCTAAGAAGGTCGCCTTGGCCCGCTTGATCTGAACCTTATAACCTCTCAATGCGAGTCTAAACGAAGCTTTAGCCGAGGAGGAGTACTCCCTTCTCCACACTCTCTCCGCCCGTTTACAGCTCAGCTTCAGGTGTCGTAGCTCCTCCGTATACCAAGGGAAAGCCCAGTTCACCCTCACTCTCGCCCTGCGGAGAGGCACAATCTTATCAAGCGAGTCGGTGATGGACCGGCACAAGGAAGAATAACTTTCTTCCACTGAGTTCCTCAAGCAGAAATTGGCAGGAATTAAGGAGGGCAAAGGAGATGAGCTGAGCAACCGGGACCAAGGTCGGCCCAATTTCGAGAGTCCCACCCCGGCGGCCTCAGAAGAATGATCTCCTAAGCATAAGGAGAAGACCACGAGCGAGTGGTCGGTCCAGCATTGGGCTAAGATGTCATTAATCACTGCCGAATGAACTCCAGCGAAAATCAAATCCAAAACATGACCGCCCCTATGAGTCGCGGAACAGACCAGTTGCTGCAGTTGGATATCAGCAAGGGCTTGACAGAGGGAAGTAAACGCTCCGTCTAAAGGACCCCCCTCCCATAGATTAAAGTCACCAAAGACTATCAAATTCGAGTGAGTGTTTGATAGATCATATACTAAGTCAAGGAACTCTGGCAGGGAGGAGGCCGAGCCCGGCGGCCGATAGCACAACACCCCCGAGATCAGTGTTCTCTCCAGATTTCTGAAGGAAAAACCCATTCGCTCGAAGCCCGAGACCTCGCTGATTTTAAGCTGGAGGACGTCCAACTGTTCGCGGTAGATGATACCAATTCCACCGCCACGATTCTTCGGCCGAGGGGTGTGGATGATTTTGAAACCCGGAGGACAGGCCAAACCTAGTTCAACTAGGCAATCCTCTCGAGTCCACGTTTCCGTTAAAAACAACACATCCAGCCCAGATGAATCAACCAAAAAGGCAATCTCCGTGTGGTGCTTACAGAGCGACCGCACATTGAGCAGACCACACGACAGAGCATGGGGCGGAGATGGATCAGAGGGTCTCTGTGTCGGGGGAGCATGGGACGGTCTCAAGGCCATCAACTTCGTCCGAGAATAGAGCAAGCGGGGAGAGTGAAAGTGACCAGAGGTGGCGGCCCTATGCGCGTCCGTTGCGCGAACGGGCGCAAACGGGCTTACCTCTGGCGCACCTCCGGCGCCCCTACGGCGCACCCGCTGCGCACCGTTGCTGCGCACCTGTCTAGCGGCCATCTCAAATAGCCTGCGAAGATGTCACGTGGGTCCTGGCAGGGCGAGTAGCTCTCCCTCACCTAAGATGGCGCTCAGTGTGGAAGGACCTTCTCCCCACTCCAAAATGGCGCTCGAAACCGGCGCGAAGCTTGTGCAGTGCCCCCGAGTCCCTTCTATCCCACAAAATGTGGGTGTGCAACTCTTAAATGTGGGTAAGAGCTCCCTCAAATTCCCTCTAACGGTGCGGCAAAGTAAAATAAAAGAGCGCGATCGCTCGGCGCAAAACAAGATAGGCTAATTATTTTAAAAGTTAAAAGTGCAGAAGGAGCGTTTTACACGCAGCGCATAGTACAAGAGCTACAAATCAGACTGAATGAGGTAGGAGGTCCTACTTTTATTACCTCCTCCTCCAATGCGTGGGTCCTGGCAGGGCGAGTGGCTCTCCCTCACCTAAGATGGCGCTCAGTGTGGAAGGACCTTCTCCCCACTCCAAAATGGCGCTCGAAACCGGCGCGAAGCTTGTGCAGTGCCCCCGAGTCCCTTCTATCCCACAAAATGTGGGTGTGCAACTCTTAAATGTGGGTAAGAGCTCCCTCAAATTCCCTCTAACGGCGCGGCAAAGTAAAATAAAAGAGCGCGATCGCTCGGCGCAAAACAAGATAGGCTAATTATTTTAAAAGTTAAAAGTGCAGAAGGAGCGTTTTACACGCAGCGCATAGTACAAGAGCTACAAATCAGACTGAATGAGGTAGGAGGTCCTACTTTTATTACCTCCTCCTCCAATGCGTGGGTCCTGGCAGGGCGAGTGGCTCTCCCTCACCTAAGATGGCGCTCAGTGTGGAAGGACCTTCTCCCCACTCCAAAATGGCGCTCGAAACCGGCGCGAAGCTTGTGCAGTGCCCCCGAGTCCCTTCTATCCCACAAAATGTGGGTGTGCAACTCTTAAATGTGGGTAAGAGCTCCCTCAAATTCCCTCTAACGGCGCGGCAAAGTAAAATAAAAGAGCGCGATCGCTCGGCGCAAAACAAGATAGGCTAATTATTTTAAGAGTTAAAAGTGCAGAAGGAGCGTTTTACACGCAGCGCATAGTACAAGAGCTACAAATCAGACTGAATGAGGTAGGAGGTCCTACTTTTATTACCTCCTCCTCCAATGCGTGGGTCCTGGCAGGGCGAGTGGCTCTCCCTCACCTAAGATGGCGCTCAGTGTGGAAGGACCTTCTCCCCACTCCAAAATGGCGCTCGAAACCGGCGCGAAGCTTGTGCAGTGCCCCCGAGTCCCTTCTATCCCACAAAATGTGGGTGTGCAACTCTTAAATGTGGGTAAGAGCTCCCTCAAATTCCCTCTAACGGCACGGCAAAGTAAAATAAAAGAGCGCGATCGCTCGGCGCAAAACAAGATAGGCTAATTATTTTAAAAGTTAAAAGTGCAGAAGGAGCGTTTTACACGCAGCGCATAGTACAAGAGCTACAAATCAGACTGAATGAGGTAGGAGGTCCTACTTTTATTACCTCCTCCTCCAATGCGTGGGTCCTGGCAGGGCGAGTGGCTCTCCCTCACCTAAGATGGCGCTCAGTGTGGAAGGACCTTCTCCCCACTCCAAAATGGCGCTCGAAACCGGCGCGAAGCTTGTGCAGTGCCCCCGAGTCCCTTCTATCCCACAAAATGTGGGTGTGCAACTCTTAAATGTGGGTAAGAGCTCCCTCAAATTCCCTCTAACGGCGCGGCAAAGTAAAATAAAAGAGCGCGATCACTCGGCGCAAAACAAGATAGGCTAATTATTTTAAAAGTTAAAAGTGCAGAAGGAGCGTTTTACACGCAGCGCATAGTACAAGAGCTACAAATCAGACTGAATGAGGTAGGAGGTCCTACTTTTATTACCTCCTCCTCCAATGCGTGGGTCCTGGCAGGGCGAGTGGCTCTCCCTCACCTAAGATGGCGCTCAGTGTGGAAGGACCTTCTCCCCACTCCAAAATGGCGCTCGAAACCGGCGCGAAGCTTGTGCAGTGCCCCCGAGTCCCTTCTATCCCACAAAATGTGGGTGTGCAACTCTTAAATGTGGGTAAGAGCTCCCTCAAATTCCCTCTAACGGCGCGGCAAAGTAAAATAAAAGAGCGCGATCGCTCGGCGCAAAACAAGATAGGCTAATTATTTTAAAAGTTAAAAGTGCAGAAGGAGCGTTTTACACGCAGCGCATAGTACAAAAGCTACAAATCAGCTACAAATCAGCACAATAAGCTTCCCCACACATCCCTCAACCCATGAGATTGAATTATAGAGGACACTGCTCTAAATACACGGGGCTTGCGACCTATATATGGAGTACCGCTAACAAAATTTGCTGAAATATTAAAGTCTCCACAAATTACTATAGGAGCTGGCCAGTTAGTTAATTCCCTCTCTATGTGATCCATCACCCCCGGGTGATCCAGGTTAGAACCGTATATTGAACATAGAGTGATATCTAGGTTCATTTCGCATATTGCCCATCTTCCCAGTACATCGGCCTTACATCTTTTTGCCCCCCCCCCCAAACCTACCCTACCAATGATTGCTACCCCCTTTATCATTGATGTCTGCGAGGAGCAGGACAGAATTTCAAACCCCCTTAAATTTAACCAGTGTTTCTTTTTCCAAGGTAGGTGGGTCTCTTGTAGGCATACGATGTCAGCCCCTATTATTTTGATATACTCCTCAAACCTGCCCCTCTTTTTCCAACTGTTCAGACCCCCTATATTCAAACTTACTACCCTAAGCCTAGACATAACCCTGCAAAGAGCGTAACCACCATTCTAACCGGTCAAGAGCCCTCCTGAACACATCATGAATATACCATTTTTCTTCAACATTTCAGTTATATTTATATACACATTTATTGCATGAACTTTCTTTTCTTTTGCTTCCCCCCCCCACCCCCTCCTCCCATTCCAAACCTCCTCCCACCCTGACCACAACCCAAACCCCCACCCTAGTGGAGCGCGCAGACTAAGTCTGTGCTTGTGATGGATGCAGCATAGCAGTGGACTCACTACGTATGATTAATAAACCCCACCTCTAGATCAAACTATAAACCACCAAGTCGTAACACCAGAAAATCTGAAAAACCTGACCTCAGAGATCGCACATTACCCCTAGTAGCCAATATTCTGCCCCCCCCTTGGGCTTCATCATTCTTTTTAAACAGATCATTGAAGACCTAAATAAGGGGCGCGCTAAAGGTTACCATATTGAACAGAGTCTGATACTATACTGAGTCCAGATACTCCAGAGCTTTGATTTCTGAGGAGAAATATATTGTCTTGCCTAGATGAATTACCTTTAGCTGGGCTGGATTGATGAGATACACCTGTATTCTTTTGTCCTGAAAGGGCTTAATTAATTGTCTTAATCTCCAGCGCCTTTCAACGGTGGTATGGCAGAAATCGGGCCTTACGAAGAAGAAACCCCCCTCGAAGGTTCTTTTGGCATCCGGCCTTGCCTTCTCTGCAATGGATTGTCTCAACAGAAAGTTCCCTATATAGATCAGAATTGCTCTGGGCTTATCTTCTACTCTAGCATTCTGCCTCAACTTGAACGGTGTCCGATGCGCCCTCTGGAATTAGGTGGTCCAGTTCCACCCAGCAACGTCTGGAAAGGCTTTCTCGAAGATTTTAACAATGAAGGCTTTAACGTCCTGCCCTTCACATCCTTCCGGGATCCCAAGGACTCTTAGGTTGTTCCTCCTTAGCCTATTTTCTAGGTCTTCCAGCTTCCACTGGACATCCTGTGCTTGTGCTCCGAAAGATTCCACTCTGCTCGTGGCAGCCGCCGCCTCCACTTCAGTAGCGACTATCCTCTCTTCCAAGTTTGAGACCCTATCTCCTACATTCACACAGACCTTTGAAAGCTTATAAATTATGCACTAGTTCACTGATCCTCCATCAAATAATTGTTGCCTTATCCTTCCTACTTTATGATTAACAGACCTGTTAGACAATGAATTTCACAAAAAATGGTGTTGTTGAAAGGCAATTAAATCTAAATTCATAGGTAAAAGGATATGACTTCATCAATGCTTCTTCAAGTTTTTTTTTTGCGGCATTGTTTGGCTTCATGAGTGCTTGTATTAGCTAAAAATATGTAAAGGATTTAATGTTGTTCTGAACAGAGGCCCCAACATGTGTCTTGTCTGGGACAGTGAAAACCCTAAAATAGCACTTCATTTTACTTCCACAAATGAATATTAAGAAGTTTGAGGCTTCTTTATACCCTTTCTTCAAGCAGCTGTGAATTAAAAATATTGTAGTCTGGGTAGGTGTAGGGTTTATGTTTTCAGCTTGCAAGACTCTCTCTCAAACTGCCACAATGCATGCACAAATACAAACAGCTCAGACTCCCTCTGCCACAGGATCCACAAGCATGCCCTTTTCAACCACACTCCTATAAAGCACTACACAATCAAGGAACAGCACACCTCAACAATTGTATCCTCTTCCACACTCCGGTCACCTCTACTCTGCCAGCCTCCTCCTGCCCATGTCCCATGCACCTGCCCGAGAGCTAGAGGTTGAGTATTCTCCTTCATATCCCCAGATCCTGAAACAAACTCCCCAACCACATCGGAGCAGCCATCTTGAATTCCAAAGAAACTAACCCCCTTCACAGGCACCAAGATACCCTCCTGGGTGACAAACGCACCCTTCAAATAGAAGTTGCGAAACAATGGCTATGGCAGATTCCTATACTCATCGCTTATTCTCGTTATGCAACATTATTGTGCCGTGTCTAGAACATAAAAAAAAAAGAATCTTCAGAAACCAAAGGTTGATGATAACACAAAACAGGTTAGTCCTAACAGTTCAGACGATATAAGAAATACTTGATTATAGAGTACCCATTTCTGGTTGCTGCTGACGACTGAGACAGGTTCCCCATGTTTTCTCTTTGCATTTACATATTTTACCTCGCTTTTGTCTGGTGATTTTGGCTTGTGTGCAAGGTTTTCTGTGGGAAAGTTGCTGTTTGGAGGATGAATACTCCTTCACTTCAGTAGCGACTATCCTCTCTTCCAAGTTTGAGACCCTATCTCCTACATTCACACAGGCCTTTGAAAGCTTATAAATTATGCACTAGTTCACTGATCCTCCATCAAATAATTGTTGCCTTATCCTTCCTACTTTATGATTAACAGACCTGTTAGACAATGAATTTCACAAAAAATGGTGTTGTTGAAAGGCAATTAAATCTAAATTCATAGGTAAAAGGATATGACTTTATCAATGCTTCTTCAAGTTTTATTTTTTGCGGCATTGTTTGGCTTCATGAGTGCTTGTATTAGCTAAAAATATGTAAAGGATTTAATGTTGTTCTGAACAGAGGCCCCAACATGTGTCTTGTCTGGGACAGTGAAAACCCTAAAATAGCACTTCATTTTACTTCCACAAATGAATATTAAGAAGTTTGAGGCTTCTTTATACCCTTTCTTCAAGCAGCTGTGAATTAAAAATATTGTAGTCTGGGTAGGTGTAGGGTTTATGTTTTCAGCTTGCAAGACTCTCTCTCAAACTGCCACAATGCATGCACAAATACAAACAGCTCAGACTCCCTCTGCCACAGGATCCACAAGCATGCCCTTTTCAACCACACTCCTATAAAGCACTACACAATCAAGGAACAGCACACCTCAACAATTGTATCCTCTTCCACACTCCGGTCACCTCTACTCTGCCAGCCTCCTCCTGCCCATGTCCCATGCACCTGCCCGAGAGCTAGAGGTTGAGTATTCTCCTTCATATCCCCAGATCCTGAAACAAACTCCCCAACCACATCGGAGCAGCCATCTTGAATTCCAAAGAAACTAACCCCCTTCACAGGCACCAAGATACCCTCCTGGGTGACAAACGCACCCTTCAAATAGAAGTTGCGAAACAATGGCTATGGCAGATTCCTATACTCATCGCTTATTCTCGTTATGCAACATTATTGTGCCGTGTCTAGAACATAAAAAAAAAAGAATCTTCAGAAACCAAAGGTTGATGATAACACAAAACAGGTTAGTCCTAACAGTTCAGACGATATAAGAAATACTTGATTATAGAGTACCCATTTCTGGTTGCTGCTGACGACTGAGACAGGTTCCCCATGTTTTCTCTTTGCATTTACATATTTTACCTCGCTTTTGTCTGGTGATTTTGGCTTGTGTGCAAGGTTTTCTGTGGGAAAGTTGCTGTTTGGAGGATGAATACTCCTTCACTTCAGTAGCGACTATCCTCTCTTCCAAGTTTGAGACCCTATCTCCTACATTCACACAGGCCTTTGAAAGCTTATAAATTATGCACTAGTTCACTGATCCTCCATCAAATAATTGTTGCCTTATCCTTCCTACTTTATGATTAACAGACCTGTTAGACAATGAATTTCACAAAAAATGGTGTTGTTGAAAGGCAATTAAATCTAAATTCATAGGTAAAAGGATATGACTTTATCAATGCTTCTTCAAGTTTTATTTTTTGCGGCATTGTTTGGCTTCATGAGTGCTTGTATTAGCTAAAAATATGTAAAGGATTTAATGTTGTTCTGAACAGAGGCCCCAACATGTGTCTTGTCTGGGACAGTGAAAACCCTAAAATAGCACTTCATTTTACTTCCACAAATGAATATTAAGAAGTTTGAGGCTTCTTTATACCCTTTCTTCAAGCAGCTGTGAATTAAAAATATTGTAGTCTGGGTAGGTGTAGGGTTTATGTTTTCAGCTTGCAAGACTCTCTCTCAAACTGCCACAATGCATGCACAAATACAAACAGCTCAGACTCCCTCTGCCACAGGATCCACAAGCATGCCCTTTTCAACCACACTCCTATAAAGCACTACACAATCAAGGAACAGCACACCTCAACAATTGTATCCTCTTCCACACTCCGGTCACCTCTACTCTGCCAGCCTCCTCCTGCCCATGTCCCATGCACCTGCCCGAGAGCTAGAGGTTGAGTATTCTCCTTCATATCCCCAGATCCTGAAACAAACTCCCCAACCACATCGGAGCAGCCATCTTGAATTCCAAAGAAACTAACCCCCTTCACAGGCACCAAGATACCCTCCTGGGTGACAAACGCACCCTTCAAATAGAAGTTGCGAAACAATGGCTATGGCAGATTCCTATACTCATCGCTTATTCTCGTTATGCAACATTATTGTGCCGTGTCTAGAACATAAAAAAAAAAGAATCTTCAGAAACCAAAGGTTGATGATAACACAAAACAGGTTAGTCCTAACAGTTCAGACGATATAAGAAATACTTGATTATAGAGTACCCATTTCTGGTTGCTGCTGACGACTGAGACAGGTTCCCCATGTTTTCTCTTTGCATTTACATATTTTACCTCGCTTTTGTCTGGTGATTTTGGCTTGTGTGCAAGGTTTTCTGTGGGAAAGTTGCTGTTTGGAGGATGAATACTCCTTCACTTCAGTAGCGACTATCCTCTCTTCCAAGTTTGAGACCCTATCTCCTACATTCACACAGGCCTTTGAAAGCTTATAAATTATGCACTAGTTCACTGATCCTCCATCAAATAATTGTTGCCTTATCCTTCCTACTTTATGATTAACAGACCTGTTAGACAATGAATTTCACAAAAAATGGTGTTGTTGAAAGGCAATTAAATCTAAATTCATAGGTAAAAGGATATGACTTTATCAATGCTTCTTCAAGTTTTTTTTTTTGCGGCATTGTTTGGCTTCATGAGTGCTTGTATTAGCTAAAAATATGTAAAGGATTTAATGTTGTTCTGAACAGAGGCCCCAACATGTGTCTTGTCTGGGACAGTGAAAACCCTAAAATAGCACTTTATTTTACTTCCACAAATGAATATTAAGAAGTTTGAGGCTTCTTTATACCCTTTCTTCAAGCAGCTGTGAATTAAAAATATTGTAGTCTGGGTAGGTGTAGGGTTTATGTTTTCAGCTTGCAAGACTCTCTCTCAAACTGCCACAATGCATGCACAAATACAAACAGCTCAGACTCCCTCTGCCACAGGATCCACAAGCATGCCCTTTTCAACCACACTCCTATAAAGCACTACACAATCAAGGAACAGCACACCTCAACAATTGTATCCTCTTCCACACTCCGGTCACCTCTACTCTGCCAGCCTCCTCCTGCCCATGTCCCATGCACCCGCCCGAGAGCTAGAGGTTGAGTATTCTCATTCATATCCCCAGATCCTGAAACAAACTCCCCTACCACATCGGAGCAGCCATCTTGAATTCCAAAGAAACTAACCCCCTTCACAGGCACCAAGATACCCTCCTGGGTGACAAACGCACCCTTCAAATAGAAGTTGCGAAACAATGGCTATGGCAGATTCCTATACTCATCGCTTATTCTCGTTATGCAACATTATTGTGCCGTGTCTAGAACATAAAAAAAAAAGAATCTTCAGAAACCAAAGGTTGATGATAACACAAAACAGGTTAGTCCTAACAGTTCAGACGATATAAGAAATACTTGATTATAGAGTACCCATTTCTGGTTGCTGCTGACGACTGAGACAGGTTCCCCATGTTTTCTCTTTGCATTTACATATTTTACCTCGCTTTTGTCTGGTGATTTTGGCTTGTGTGCAAGGTTTTCTGTGGGAAAGTTGCTGTTTGGAGGATGAATACTCCTTCACTTTCCATTTATTTTAAAGTAGGGGTTCCTGTGCAACGTGGGGGAAGGATGGTGCCTTGCATACGATTCTCACTTTTGGGGAATTAAGCAGGGATGTCCTCTTGCCACTTTTTCTTGAAATATATAGCTGACACTCTAATGAAGTAGCACTAGTAGAGATCCTTGTTCTAGTTTACAGATGGAGCACGGTTCTCAGGTGCACAGAAGACATGGTGGGTTTTGACAGTTCGCCGGAGATCCCTCGATCCACTGACAGTGTGATCACAATTGGTATGATCTTTAAATTATTTTTTCACGTTCTAAATAACATTTTAATCATCTTAATTGAACTCTCGTTGAACATTTCTTCTCATAATTTCTAAATATTTCTTCCTCAAACATGAAAAATGTAATAACTTCCAGTCTTCTTAAAATAATCTTAGGTGCTTTTGACTAGCAGGTAACTCAAGATACATCCCTACACTTATTGAGTGTTTTTACTTTTTCATTTGTCAATAGCAGTGGGTTAAATATTCTGGGGAATCAAGAAATATGCCCTATCTGGCCATAGAAGACATTTTGGGAGGTTAACTAGTTTGCCGTTTTTGCACAGATTGTTTCTGCTAGAAGGATTTTGTGAGATTTGTCAAAATTTTATAGTAGGAGACATAACACAGAACACCACAACCCCAAATCAGAAGTAGAAAAGCAGTTGTTGAATGTTTTTGCTCCTGTATTTTGCAATAGAAAAATTGTCCAGGCATTTTTTTGTTAACAGTCTTAAGAAAAGGGATGAAAACAACAAAAACCGCATTAGCAATATCTGTGTCTAATAAAGGACCCACACTCTGACCTTCACGGCTAAAACTTTAAGAACTACTGTCAGATTACTCTGACCTTTTTTTATCAAGCACATTGCACTCTCTACAGTTATTGCATTTAGTATTTTCTAAATGCACTCTAGGGACAACTAGCTAAAGAGATATTGCCGTTTTAAGATATTAGACTCAGCAGCCAAGTGAGTGGTACTCTGACAATGGTACTTAAAAAATGTAATATAACTTAATCGCAACCAATGAAAGAACATTATCCTTTAAATAAAGTCCAATATTCTAATACCCTTTTCAGTCAAGTTAATAATTTACTCGCGTTTGACGGTGGCCATGCTGATCATCGGTTGAGTCTGAAATTTATTGGTGTTGACGTCTGGTAGTGTAAGATTGAAGGAGAATATAGTCAATGTTGAATTTGTAAGTGCTTTGTGCAGATTAGTGTAAAAGTAAATTGTGTTGAATCTTGAGAAATCTTTCTAGCTTTTGCATTGGTAGCTTTGCCAAAAGACTCATGTTTTTCCTGCGGTGGACGATCAATTGTCTACTACTTGACCAAAAAAAGTCAAAGGAGGACACCCAAATGGATTTCACGTCAATTTAATCTCACTCTATCTTCCTACTCATCTCCAGTCACAAAGGTAAAATCATATCTGTCTCAAGAACCAGCACCATGATGTACAGGGCTCTTCTAAACTACTACATAAAGAAATAAAATGATAGTTTTTACTCATTGGAAACAGGTTCAATAGCGCAATCAGGAATTCAACTGCTCTATCACAAAAGACAAGAATATAAAAGTATCTTTATCTCCTATCATTTTCCCACACCATACAAGTAAATTGTAAAAAATGCATCAATTAAATGAATATCAGTTCAGTGTGCTATAGCAACAGGTGGCGCACAAAGGCATACTGGGTCCAGGAGACTAATCCTGATTAAAAAGCCACATTTTGACTGCTTTGCTAAATTGTGTTTCCGAGTTAATCTGGCACAGGGCGTTGGGCAAGGATTTCCAAATCAAGGACGCCCTGACCGTAAAAGATCTACCACCCATCCGAGCTTTCCTCACCCGGGGGGTGCATAGCAGATTCAGAGCACTAGACCTGAGAAGCCGAGACTACTTGTACGCACCTAGCCTCAGCTTCAGATAGCTGGGGCATGATCCATGGAATGCCCGAAAGGCAAGGGTTAAGGCCTTAAATTTCATTCTATTAGAGACCAGCAACCAGTGAAATTCTTTAAGATGTGGAGAGATGTGCTGTCTAAAGGGAACGCGTTTGATCACTCTCGCAGCCGCATTCTGGACCATTTGCAGTTTCTTTATCTGGTACGCCGGTAGGCCAAGATAAAAGCCATTCGCGTAGTCCAAGCGAGCGGTGACTGTGGCATGGACGACGACCCAATGACAGTTTTCAGGAAAAAGGTGTATGACTTTTCGCAGGTTTCTCAGACTGCTGAAGCATGCACCTGTCACCTGCTGAATTTGAGCCGAAAAAAAGAGGTCCACTTGCCATTTTACTCCCAGATTGTTTACACAGCATGCAGGGGCAGGAGGACAGCCTATTTCCTCCGGCCATCAAAGATCTGCTGCGGGGGGTTGATTTGTACCAAAAAAACAGCACCTCCGTTTTGTCTGCATTCAACTTGAGTTAATTGTTATTCATCCATTGAGCTATATCTTTTAAGCAGCTCTCACTGTTCTCAAAAGAATCACTAGACAGATCTTTGAAAGGAAAAACCAGCTGGGTTTTGTCGGCGTAGGAGATCGTGTTCACCCCCCAGTTGGCAATCAGCAAAAATAGAGGGGCCAGATCAATGTTAAAAAGCAGTGGGCTCAAGGCCAACCCCTGCGGAACCCCGCACCATAAGTGTTTGCAATTGGACTGAAGCGGTTGAAGCGCCACCCACTGCGTACGCTTATGAAGGAAAGATTTTGACCATGCCAGGACTGTGCCCTCTATCCCCGTGTCCGAGAGGCACTGGACCAGTATGGAGTGGTCCATCGTATCAAATGCTGCTGAAAGATCCAGGAGCACCAGCATGGCTGATGCCCCTGAGTCCAGCAGACTTTTTGACACCCTCTGCTGTTTGTAGCAATCATTCAAGAGGATGAATTAAGATTTGTCCAGGAGAGGAAATTACACCTATTGACTACTATTATTTTAGCTCAAAGGCCTCTTGCTAGAGGTCAGAGCAGAGTTAATGGGGGGAGAGAGGTGGGAGAGGTGGAGAGTAAGACATTTACAGACAGGAGATTAGAAGAAAAGTTCACTTGTGGAACATATATAAACAGTGCTAAGCTGCCTTTAGGCTAGGTTCACGCCTTGGAATATCCTAGGCATTCATACATACATCCCCATATGTACATACATACAAACATACATACATACATACAGGCATAACATATGTTTTTCACAAAGCTAACAAGTCAGAGAAGATATGGGCTAAGATTAAAAAAATTGGTGACCATTAATTGGTTCCCTGCTTAACCATTTGGAGCAGGGTAGGTATTGTTTCACCACATTATCCCTTGTATCCTGAAATGTCAAACACTGCTAATAATAAAAGGGGAAGTTGTACTAGGAGGACATTCAATAATGTCAAGGATGACTCCCCATATAAACTCAAAAGACTTAGGGTTTCTGGGATCTAAGAAATGTATTGTGTGTGCATGGATGGGTGAGAACAGCAGTGTAACATGAGGTAGGTCAATTCTCTTCTGCCTTGTCAGGGCAACAACTTATTAAGTTTATCATCTCTTACCCTTGCATGTGCAGGGTGCCAACCAGGCTGGGGTCTTAACCACAATCTGAATAGTGCTTTCCCAACTGGTGCTCGTATACCTTTGAGAATTTTTGAGAGGGGCTTGCAGCGGAATCCCTGCTCAACATTTTGGCTTCCTTCATCCTAGAAGAAGTAAGGAGAATCTGGGCCTTTAAACATTTGTGTAATTACTGTTCTAATTGTCAATCCTGATTGCTCTTTCCCTTCTTTCCTTCTTCATGTGGTATATTTATTCAGCAGTAGGCTGTATCCTTGCCTTTAATTGGTGCATGGCTAGTGCTTATAACACCAATTCCCACTTTTACCCAGTTGGTATTCTATTCCTCATTCAACAACATTTCTGCATTGTGCATGCCACTACATGGATTACTGGGGTTTCTCTGATTTCTCCTTTCCCCTTTTTTAGTGTATGAGCACACAGAGTCCCGCTGCACCTATCGCTAAGCTCATTTGCCCTTGTTTTAACAACAATTTGTGCATCTATCTCTTACATACTCCCACTCATCCCACTACCAGGCGATGCATCCCATAACACAATGACCGCCCCTCGGTGGTCAACACACATAACATGAAAATACTTCCCATACAGGAACAAAATAAAAACAACACCCTCCCACCACAAACCCTACACACTCTAGCTTGTTATCTGTATGATTTTAGAGCTTCATTCAGCCAGTGCTTAATTTGGGAAAGAAAAAGGGCCAGTGCCTAAAGCTCTGGTCAGAAGCCTGCTGCCAGTGCAATTACACACCAGCGCACCGAATACCAAGGCTGGTAGTCTTAAATCCTGCCCATGCCTCTTTAATCCACTACCAGATCCATCCTGTTCATTTGTGTCTCACTTGCTGGTTCCTGCTTTCTCCCTTCCTAACAGTTTTGCCGTCTTTCTCCTGCTCCGGTCTTTACGCTCTGCATGTTTTTTCCCTCTGGCTCTCGGAAAATGTCTGTTGGGAAAAATAAGTGCTGGTCCTCAAGAATACAGTGTTGGTGCCCCCTACCCACCGGCTCAAATTCAGCACTGGCTTCAGCACCCCACACAGGACTCGAGTCGGGGGCACACGCGGGTCGACGGCGTCCCCCCACTCTTTTCACAGGGTAGACGCCGTCCCCCCTGCCAAGAAGCTGGGCCCAACATAAATAAGCTGAACGTGTCCCGGTGTAATTTTCAGACACCGGGACACGTTGAGCACGTGACGTCATGAGGTCATTTGCATATTCGTAGTCCCCCGACCTCTTTTTATAGGACTTGTGCCCTGACCCCACATAAGGGTAGTAAGTGGTATACTAATGCTACAATACAATACAATTTAATACCAGGCACGGCTGCTGCAGGCAAGAGCGGTAGGGCGGAAGCCGACATGATAGGAAAAATAAATAAATAAAACTACTTACATTACGCTCATCGCATCGCCGACTCGGCAATGCGGTGAGCACAAAGTAAGTGGTTTCTATTTATTTTATTTTCCCTATCCCGACGTATGCGGACTCCCTCCCCCCTCCCGCTCACCTCACCCTTTCTAACCTGTACTGGCCGCTTCTGTACAATACATATCATTCACGTTATCGTTGAGAAAAAAAGATTTGCCTTTTTTTGTACCAGGGCCTATTTGGGAACATTGTGGTCTACAGCTCTAATTGCACACGTCATAGAATCACTTGAGTGCATCCCACTTCAGTGCCCTGCTTCCTGTGCAGGAAAACATTACAGCCACTTCTCATTTGTCAAAACAGAGAACCTGAGACCAGAAAATTTCAGATGCTGACGCATGTTGTATATCGGATCCAATCAGCAAGAGCAAAAAAAACACAAAAAGCAAGAGGCTTTATTGTCGATTGCTTCTATGTTAGACAGGGAAGAAGACTGCTGCATTTCTGCTCTGCCCTTTTCTCTGACAGGCTTTTACAATTCACATCTGTGGCATCTGGCTGTGTTAATAAAGGCTGTTCAAAAATAGGCTGCACTCATAGAAGTACCAGTGCACTTAAATAGATGGGCACTTCCATTTGCAGGCAGATTCGACTGCCAAAGATGACTCACAGCCTGACAGGAAGTAATGAAGTGTAATTAGAGATGTCATTAGGGCATGCTTGCGAGATGCCTGCGTTCTGTTTATCCTGTCAACAAGATAAGTGAGGCTTCAAAAGTGATGACAGCAGTGCTTCTGAGAAACAAGCCAGCACCAGGTGCACCATTACATGGCTTACTCCGAATTACATGATTGCTGTTGTGATGGTGCTGTTTTGCACAAACATTCCGATTGACATATATCTCTCCTATGATTGTGCATATTTTCACCAGCATTTACATTGGTATTTGGACTCACTGGTTATTGTAAAATGTCATTTTTGCATTTTCCTTGCCGGATGGTGCAACTCTCAGCGCAAAAAGATCTGGATGTGGCCTGATGGCCAGAGCTGGCGACTTTAGAACTGGGGAACCCGGTTCGTGTCTGGGCGTCCGCTCAACTTCCTGTGATTCTGGGCAAATCACTTAATCGCCCTTTGCCTTCAAAACATGAATGTGTCCTTGTGTAATGTAACTGGTGCCCATTTAAAGCGCTCCAATACCTTCGGTCGATTTCATGCTATATGAAACTGCCCCACTTGCAATTTGAGAACATTGGTGCAAATTAAGACAGTTCAAAAATCGGATGTAGGAAACAAATGTGGGATCACACTGCTTCACCTCCCAGCGGGTTCGCCCCTAAGCAATATGGTGGATGCAGTTCATCAAGCATGTATGCTTGCGCAAAAGTTCTTTCGAGTGTTTCACCAGGTTGGTGCAGATCAGTGCTGGCCATCTCTAAACACGTGTTTCTGGATTATCATCCGTCATCAGTAGAGATTAGGTATAAAAATATTTGGAGTTGCTGAGCAGGCTGCCAAAGTCTTCTTGGGTCACAGTACCTCCCAAGGCACGCAGGTGCCTCTCCACGAGCTCGTCAGCTCAAAGCAGCTCGAGGGAGCCTTTTAAACAGGAAACAAATGTGGGCTCACACTGATTCACCTCCCAGCAGGTTTGCCCCAAGCAATATGGTGGATGCAGTTCATCAAGAGTATGAACTTTCGCAAAGGTTCTTTCGAGTGTTTCACCAGGTTGGTGCAGATCAATGCTGGCCAACTCTAAACACGTGTTTCTGGATTATTACCCGTCATCAGTAGAGATTAGGCATAAAAATATTTGGGGTTACTGAGCAGGCTGCCAAAGTCTTCTCTGGTCACACTACCTCTCCAGGTGCGCAGGTGCCTCTCCACGAGCTCATCAGCTCCAAGCGGCTCGAGGTAGCCTTTTAAACAGGAAACAAATGTGGGATCACACAGCTTCACCTCCCAGCGGGTTCGCCACTAAGCAATATGGTGGATGCAGTTCATCAAGCGTGTGTGCTTGTGCAAAAGTTCTTTCGAGTGTTTCACCAGGTGGTGCAGATCAATGCTGGCCATCACTGAACATGTGTTTCTGGATTATTATCCGTCATCAGTAGAGATTAGGCATACAAATATTTGGGGTTGCTGAGCAGGCTGTCAAAGTCTTCTCGGGTCACAGTACCTCTACAGGCGCACAGGTGCCTCTCCACGAGCTCGTCAGCTCAAATTGGCTCGAGGGAGCCTTTTAAACAGGAAACACATGTGGGATCACACTGCTTCACCTCCCAGCGGGTACACCCCTAAGCAATATGGTGGATGCAGTTCATCAAGCGTGTGTGCTTGCGCAAAAGTTCTTTCGAGTGTTTCACCAGGTTGGTGCAGATCAATGCCGGCCATCTCTAAACACGTGTTTCTGGATTATTATCCATCATCAATAGAGATTAGGCATAAAAATATTTGGGGATGCTGAGCAGGCTCCCAAAGTCTTCTCGGGTCACAGTACCTCTCCAGGCGCGCAGGTGCCTCTCCACGAACTCGTCAGCTCAAAGCGGACCGAGGGAGCCTTTTAAACAGGAAACAAATGTGGGATCACACTGCTTCACCTCCCAGCGGGTTCGCCCCTAAGCAATATGGTGGATGCAGTTCATCAAGCGTGTGTGCTTGCGCAAAAGTTCTTTCGAGTGTTCCACCAGGTTGGTGCAGATCAATGCTGGCCATCTCTAAACACGTGTTTCTGGATTATTATCTGTCATCAGTAGAGATTAGGCATACAAATATTTGGGGTGGCTGAGCAGGCTGCCAAAGTCTTGAAGGAAGCAAGTAGCTGAAACTGCATTTACCACAATGTCAGGGGCGAACCTTGCTGGGAGGTGAAACGGTGTGCTCCCACCCCTGTTCCTGTTCATTAGTACTCCCGTGAGTCATTGAGCTGATGAGCTCGTGGATGAAGCACCCGCATACCCGTGAGAGGTATCTGACCTGACAAAGATGTTGGCAGCCTACTCAGCAAATCCCACATTTGAAAGACTGTAATCTCTACTGATGATGGTTAAAGAACCAGAAACACGTGTCTATAGATCTGCACTATCTGCGCCAACTGTGGCGAAACACTTTAACACTTTTGAAGGAAGCAAGTAACTGAAACAGCATTTACCACAATGCCAGGGGCAAACCTTGCTGGGAGGTGAAACGGTGTTCTCCCACCCCTGTTCCTGTTTATTAGTACTCCCGTGAGTCATTGAGCTGATGAGCTCGTGGATGAAGCACCTGCATACCTGTGAGAGGTATCTGACCTGACAAAGATGTTGGCAGCCTACTCAGCAAACCCCATATTTGAAAGACTGTAATCTCTACTGATGAAGGTTAAAGAACCAAAAACTCATGTCTAGAGATCAGCACTATCTGCGCCAACTGTGGTGAAACACTCAAACACTCTTGAAGGAAGCAAGTAACTGAAACTGCATTTACTACAATGCCAAGGGCAAACCTTGCTGGGAGGTGAAACAGTGTGCTCCCACCCCTGTTCCTGTTTAATAGTACTCCCGTGAGTCATTGAGCGGACGAGCTTGTGGATGAAGCACCCGCATGCGTGTGAGAGGTATCTGACCTGACAAAGATGTTGGCAGCCTACTTAGCAAACCCCACATTTGAAAGACTGTAATCTCTACTGATGACGGTTAAAGAACCAGAAACACGTGTCTAGAGATCAGCATTATCTGCGCCAACTGAGGCGAAACACTCGAACTCTCTTGTAGGAAGCAAGTAACTGAAACTGCACTTACCACAAGGCCAGGGGCGAACCTTGCTGGGAGGTGAAACGGGGTGCTCCCACCCCTGTTCCTGTTTAATAGTACTCCTGTGAGTCATTGAGCTGACAAGCTTATGGATGAAGCACCCGCATGCCCGTGAGGGGTATCTGACCTGACAAAGATGTTGGCAGCCTACTCAGCAAACCCCACATTTGAAAGACTGTAATCTCTACTGATGATGGTTAAAGAACCAGAAACACGTGTCTAGAGATCAGCACTATCTGCGCCAACTGTGGCGAAACACTTTAACACTTTTGAAGGAAGCAAGTAACTGAAACAGCATTTACCACAATGCCAGGGGCAAACCTTGCTGGAAGGTGATATGGTGTGCTCCCACCCCTGTTCCTGTTTAATAGTACTCCTGTGAGTCATTGAGCTGATGAGCTCGTGGATGAAGCACCCGCATGCCTGTGAGAAGTATCTGACCTGACACAGATGTTGGCAGCCCACTCAGCAAACCCCACATTTGAAAGACTGTAATCTCTACTGATGACTGTTAAAGAACCAGAAACACGTGTCTAGAGATCAGCACTATCTGCGCCAACTGTGGCGAAACACTCAAACGCTCTTGAAGGAAGCAAGTAGCTGAAACTGCATTTAACACAATGCCAGGGGCGAACCTTGCTGGGAGGTGAAACGGTGTGCTCCCACCCCTGTTCCTGTTTAATAGTACTCCTGTGAGTAATTGAGCTGACAAGCTCGTGGATGAAGCACCTGCATGCCTGTGAGAGGTATCTGACCTGACAAAGATGTTGGCAGCCTACTCAGCAAACCTCACATTTGAAAGACTGTAATCTCTACTGATGACGGTTAAATAACCAGAAACACGTGCCTAGAGATCAGCACTATCTGTGCCAACTGTGGCGAAACACTCGAACACTCTTGAAGGAAGCAAGTAACTGAAACTGCATTTACCACAATGCCAGGGGCGAATCTTGTTGGGAGGTGAAACGGTATGCTCCCACCCCTGTTCCTGTTTAATAGTACTCCCGTGAGTCATTGAGCGGACGAGCTTGTGGATGAAGCACCCGCATGCGTGTGAGAGGTATCTGACCTGACAAAGATGTTGGCAGCCTACTTAGCAAACCCCACATTTGAAAGACTGTAATCTCTACTGATGACGGTTAAAGAACCAGAAACACGTGTCTAGAGATCAGCATTATCTGCGCCAACTGAGGCGAAACACTAGAACTCTCTTGTAGGAAGCAAGTAACTGAAACTGCACTTACCACAAGGCATGGGGCGAACCTTGCTGTGAGGTGAAACGGGGTGCTCCCACCCCTGTTCCTGTTTAATAGTACTCCGGTGAGTCATTGAGCTGACTAACTTATGGATGAAGCACCCGCATGCCCGTGAGAGGTATCTGACCTGACAAAGATGTTGGCAGCCTACTCAGCAAATCCCACATTTGAAAGACTGTAATCTCTACTGATGATGGTTAAAGAACCAGAAACACGTGTCTAGAGATCAGCACTATCTGCGCCAACTGTGGCGAAACACTTTAACACTTTTGAAGGAAGCAAGTAACTGAAACAGCATTTACCACAATGCCAGGGGCAAACCTTGCTGGGAGGTGAAACGGTGTGCTCCCACCCCTGTTCCTGTTCAATAGTACTCCTGTGAGTCATTGAGCTGATGAGCTCGTGGATGAAGCACCCGCATGCCTGTGAGAAGTATCTGACCTGACAAAGATGTTGGCAGCCTACTCAGCAAACCCCACATTTGAAAGAGTGTAATCTCTACTGATGACTGTAAAAGAACCAGAAACACGTGTCTAGAGATGAGCACTATCTGCGCCAACTGTGGCGAAACACTCAAATGCTCTTGAAGGAAGCAAGTAACTGAAACTGCATTTAACACAATGCCAGGGGCGAACCTTGCTGGGAGGTGAAACGGTGTGCTCCCACCCCTGTTCCTGTTTAATAGTACTCCTGTGAGTCATTGAGCTGACGAGCTCATGGATGAAGCACCCACATGCCTGTGAGAGGTATCTGACATGACAAAGATGTTGGCAGCCTACTCAGCAAACTCCACATTTGAAAGACTGTAATCTCCACTGATGATGGTTAAAGAACCAGAAACACGTGTCTAGAGATCAGCACTATCTGCGCCAACTGTGGCGAAACACTCAAATGCTCTTGAAGGAAGCAAGTAACTGAAACTGCATTTAACACAATGCCAGGGACGAACCTTGCTGGGAGGTGTGCTCCCACCCCTGTTCCTCAAAATTCAGATGTAGTCAGAGAAGCAACTGTGCACCTAAATATATGGACAGGTGAATATGAAAACAGTTTCCAGGAATGCTGATGAATAGTGCCAAGTTTTTCTATCACCTGTGCAGTCACTGGGACCAATAAGCACTATGGTGCTTAGCAACAACTAGGACTCTCCTTACTAGGTCTGCAATAGACACTTGCAATTCTAAGTCTCCTTGACTCTCTAGGTTGATATGGCTGAGCAATTGTGGCCTAGCCCAAAGGCGATGGTACGAAGTGAGTCGAGATACAGGACAATGCAGTGCTCACATATGGAATAAATATTTGAGTGTCGAGCCAGCGTTCTTTGGCCACATCTATTTAATAGAAGAAAAAACAAGTGTGTGGAGAGGGTCTAGGGGAATATTTACTGACCTGTCTGCTCACTCCCCTGTAGTCACGGTACAAAAAACACAAAAGAGCAGACCAGTTCCACAGATGGTGTGTAGCTACTACAGTCACTGTGTGACAGCAAGGTGCATGCGTGAAACAAGTTGTTGAAGACAGCAACTGTGGATAACAGAAAGCTAAAGCAATTACCATCAGACCACCCTCACGGTGGAGTTTGCATCACGTGGGAATTGCTTGTCATACCAGCCCAAATCCGACCCTGAAGTGCCGGTATGGGAAAGGATGTCAAAAAATGTGATCATGATGTACATCCTGAAGTGGTGTGAATACAAAAAATGCAGTGCTCAAATAATAATGGTGAGTGAAAAATTGACTGCCTAGACTCTGAAAAACGTTTAAACAGAAGTCTCAGTGTCAAGAATAAAACACCTGTCAGGTAGTAAGACTACCTAAAGGTGCTGTGCAGTACGGTCGACATGTTTCAGCCTAAGGGGCATTTAGCCCAGCTTTCTTCAGGACCTATGGTGTAAAATAGCTACTGCAACTCCATATGGTGTATTGAAGTGACAAGTAACACAAATGTACTAGTGAAAAGTTACATCTATACCAAAAACTTTTGATACTTAAGTGTCCACTGATGGAAAAGATATGCGTCTTCTTCCTATCAAGAGACATAAACAGATAGATATTATGTTAAACAACACTCAAATACACACATGCACCTATAGACACACATAGTGACCGCATAGCCACAACTGCAAGAATAATTTGCATTCTGCATGATAAAAAGCATAATAGCTTGATCACCCTGAGGCATTTCCTCACGGTGATACTCACCCAGCTTTGTGTGGGTGACGACCTCACCTCACCCGGCGACCGCTCGGGAGTATGAGGCCCCGTTCTGCAGTGTAGAAAAAAGGGGACGGTAAGCACACAACTTTACAGTGCCCAAGCCAATGACTCTACACATAAAACCCAACCTACGTGTGATAGTAACTCGACTGTCATACCATTCACTCACAAAATCAATATCATAGACTCCCGGGAGTTACATAGGAATTACGCATATTGCGATATTAATGATGTCACAGGGCTCTCTCCTGGCTATGCTATATATCTCTCAATTACTTGTTCACAACTTGTCAACAAACAATACAGAAGATAGATATAAACAGAACACTTGTTAAGGACCACAGTAATCTGGCATTAGAGAGGGGTACTCATAAGGGCCAATTGGTAAATGCCTGAGTCACTCAAAATCCTAAGCTCTTTGACTAAAGAGGGGTGTCAAACGACAGAGTAACATCCCAAACACAAGGTTTAATAGACATTGAGGGTCAAACTAACTACATTGAATTTCACCACCACTGTAGGTAGTGACTAATCCTGTATATTGGACAGGACCTAACCTAGTTTGCACACACGGAAGACACCGGGCGACTCACCTGTCCGTCGGTGCCTCCAGTTTAGGACCGAGCGGAAGTGGAGGTGAGCGAAAATGTCGTCCTTCCTCCTTTAATAGACACCGGTACTTGCGCGGTGTGGCCTCCATGACTTGGGAAACTTGTAAACGGTTGAAAAAAGTTGAAAAAAGTTGCGGAAGATGCCGCTACTCCTTTCCTGCGCATGCGCGAAAGAACAGAGTCACTTATCTCCCGCGCATGCGCGGTCATCAAATAACGCAACTCTAAAGCAATGCATATTGCTATTTCTACAGATAGAAAGACAATTACCTGTTAAATCATTCTGACTCCAATTGGGGTCAGAATACGATAAAGTGAATGGTGTTACTCCGTCAATTACATCAAGTATTAGAGGATTATGAGACCATTCCTAATTCGAGAATGGCTGTACTAGATGGAAAATTCCGTCAAACTAGGCATAAGGATGTCTGCTATCATTGGGCTTCATCAGAGAAGTGACTATCTGTGGGAGTGATCTTGTCAGAGGACTGAAATCTACTGATGAGGACAGAACAGGATTCTACTAAGGAGGTACTCTGTGCACAGGGATTCTGGAGATTCTTTGTTTCTGCAGCCCAGTATATTTCTGATCTTCCTGATTTTGATCCTCCACATGATGTCACTTCTGACTGAGAACCTTTTTTTGGCGTGAGTATTCTAAAAAAGACCGTTAGGTCATGTAGAACTTGACAGTTAGAATTTGGATAACGTTTTGATTAGTAAGAATAAGAAGTACAAATGGGTCGCTCCCACGCCTTTGTTTGGTTTCTTGGTTTTGATTTGGTTATTGCAATTAGCAAAGCCGAGGGGCTCGTATATTTGCGAGTATATCGTTTTTGATAACCCCTTGAAGTTTGAAGCTAGATTAGTGAGCTATAAGATGCCTGGTCTTAGCAATTTTAGGACTGTAACTTTGGAATTTTGGAATTTGTGTTGGCCAACTTTAGATATGTTTTGGATTTTGGATATGCAAATTGCAATTTGTATAGGCAGGTAATGATGAGATTTTTCTCTATTTGGTTTTGTTGAACGGTGCACATACGAAATGTACATTAAGCACTACTTTGATTATAATATTTGCATAATTCTGCAAATATTTTTGGCATGCCTGTTTTCTAAGCTCACATGGAAAAATGTGTTGCTTTTTCTTGGCGGTACCATAGTGTGATGTGAAATTAATTAGCCGGCTCTCCTAGAAGGAATACTTAAATAGGTTTAAGTATACAAACATATTTCTTCCTTGGTGATTTTGTATCCCCAGGGAATTAAAATATGACATAATACAAAACAAGGATCTTTTGTTCTGTGCAATTTTATAAATGAAGATATGCAGAGCGGTTTTTGGTGTTCTGCCAGCCAAAGCTAGTGAATTGAGGGTGTTTTGGCTTATTGGCTATGCAGCAGTCTGTTTTTGCAGTCTTTTGGAACACTATTGAGAAGCGTTTCTTGTAAATATGATTTACAACTAGTATTGTCTTTTGGAACACTATTGAGAAGCGTTTCTTGTAAATATGATTTACAACTAGTATTTGCAAATAGTTTGGTTTAAGTACAGTCTGTGGGCTGTCCTTTGTTTTTGTTCTGAGTATTGATTTGTGGGTTAAATGTGTGTTTAAATGTCTATGTGGTTTTCCCATTAGTGCAACTTCTGTAAGTACATAGTGATGGCGCTATTTTTGAAATGCATGGCTAAAGTGCGCCGTATTGTGTGTCCTGAGTGTTTCACCCCTTTCTGTTTATGTCTGAAATGAGCTCAATGTTTGTTCGTGGGTTTCTTTATGTTTTCAGTCTATTAAGCAAACTGTCTAAATGCTTAAAAAAATAAAATTCACATTCACATTCACTAGGAATAAAAAGGCCCCCAAAAACGAATGGTGTGTTTTGTGGAAAAACAAACTTATAGCATTTTTTACTTACATACATTGTATTAGATATTAACAAGAAAACACTTTCAGCTTTGGTAAAAAAAATTCTAAACCCAGACGCATTGATATGTCTTTGTTTGAAAAAGACTGTCACCGTGCTCATGTTAAAACTGAGAGGAGAACTTTTATTACCTCTGAGCAAATAGCTGTTGTCTTGGCAGGTCACAGAATAATCAGGAGTATTTATTCAGCCAGGACTTTGCCCTTAGCTAAACACGGGTGAATCTTTGCATTTCAGAATAGTGTTTTAAAAAGGTTCCAAACCTAAGGTTCATTATTTTGTATTACAGGAAGACATTTCAATTAAGGGTTTTCCTCTCTTTAAGCATTTTTGTACGCATATTCTTGGGTCGGTTGCTAAATAAAAATGTTCCTTTTTAGAAAGAAAAATGTGGCGCCAAATTTTGTCATGTTTTAAGTTAGGCTTCTGTGCTTAGGCTTATAAATGAATGCGTCTAAAAATGATAGGCAAGGGATGCAGCTTGCTTTTATATGTGGTATTATCAAAAATGATTGGGTTTATTAAAAATTATTATTAAATTATGAAAAATAATTATTAAAGATAAGTGCTACAAAATTAGTTTTTTCACTATTCATGAAGCTTAATGCTCATACTGTGACCTCCTAGCAATATAATTTAATTTGAGTTGTGTTGCACTGCATAATGAAGACATTAGCATATGACATCTCACTTAGCGCAGGCGTAAAAAACACATTTTTCTAAGGATTTGCATGAGATATGTCTAATGTCTAATATCTGTAATGTGTAAAGAACATTCTGAGGATGATTAATATGTAACATACTTATAGGATATTTATTTTTAAGTGCCCCAAATATCAAAGTCGAATTTGTGTATTTTTGCCATTTATAATAGCTTTAAAGTGCTTTTAGGCTTCAGTGAATGAATAGATTTAGGTATAATACAAATTTGCAGGCTGTCCTCATTTGGGGTTTGCTTTTAAATGGCCCAGTGAGATTCATTTAAGGTTGATGAAATAAGTACCATTGCAACAAGCATTTGTTCTAAAACTGGTATGTGTGTTATTAGGTTCTGTGAATTATTCACAGTAAATGTTGTTTAATAATCTGGAAACAGAGATAATTTTTTAGCGCCTAAAAAGGAGACATTATTTTTCAAAATAGAGTGAATTATTGCAGGTTAGGATGAATTAGGAAGGCCTTTTGCCTTTGTCAGCCTCAGAATGAGCAGAGGGTGGGGGCTAGTAGAGCTGCAGAGGCTTGCTCAAGTCGCGCTGAGGTGTTATCTTTAGTTTCCCTGTAAACAATGGAAGGAGGCTGTCATGTTGACATTTGTGACCTTTTAAATTAGGGCCTTGTCTCTGTGAAATACAGAATGACCTTGCTAAACAGGCCTCTAAAGGGAGGGTTTCTGGTTTCTCCATAAGAACATCAATACAATTAAAGAACATAATTCCAAAGGGAAAATATGAAAAAAGGGTTTCTTTGAAAGTCCCAACATCATGCTAAATGCTCTGCAGAAAAGATACATTTGTATTTCTGCTCTGTAAAAATAATGTCCGCTGGTTGCTTTTATTTGACAGGAAATTATGTATTGCATTAAGTATTGCACAGAAAATAAGAGGAAGCTCTTTATTGAAATTTTGGAGGCTATATGCCTCAGTGAGAACGATTTGCTAATTAAGATTTATTTTTCACAGTGGAAATTGTGGCACAAAGTTAACATGGAGTGTCAGTGAAAGAATTTTACTTTTAGCTTAATGTTGCAAGCTGACTGACAAGATGGTAACAGTTAAGTAATGGAAATTTATTTTTGTGTCTGTTAATTTGTATCATGTTTGGTCTTCTGATTACAAGTTATTCTGAATATTTGTTTGTTATGAGAAATGTCTTCTCTTTTGTGTGTTGTGTATTTTTTTATTTTTTTTTGCTTCTGCTCACAGATCATCCAATGATTGCTCTGGGTGATTTTAAGGCTGACAAGACACGTGAGTTTGGTTGGTTGAAAAGAGATGCGTTTTTGCGTAACTCCTTTGGAAAGAAATGTCCATGCGTTTTTCATGTTTGTGTATTTGGTTCTATCATGAATTGTTCTTGCTGGTTCTGTGTGTCTGAAAGTTGTATTTGACAGCAAATATCCACTAACTGGTGATCTACTGTCAAAAAGGAGGGTAAGGATTTTAAACCTGACACGGTATTATGCGTCACCGCTCATTTATATATGCTATTGTTTTGTCTATGCTTTTTGTGCTTGATATACAGCAAGTATATCTGATGGCTTGACATGTGCGTTTTGTGCGGGTTTTTTTTGCATGTTTTTCTTGTTTTATGTTGCTGCTTTTGATACTATTACAAGGTTACCTGTGTTGTGAAGGGATATACATGATGATGTGTATCCTGAAAACAGTTGGGTAGATTTGCTTTGACACTAAATTTCACAGATAGACAGACAACACTTCATCAGTGTATGTCAAATTTGGCCATAATGGTATTTGAAGAACAGTAAAATAAAAGAAATATACAGGTTCAAAGTGTGTCACTTGCTGTTAGTCACGCTACTGCCCCCCCTTCCCTTAAGGAACAGGCAGCCCTAAATGTATGTATCCTGATTGGACGTAAGGATAAATTATAGATTTGTGACTCTTGTACATGGTGACCTAATTTCTATATTACATTAGTCAGTTTTGTTCTGCTTCCTAAGTAGTGTATGGCTTTGTACCATAAAGGAAACAAGGTTTCATTTTTCCCTGAAGAAGGAACTGGAACATTAGCAGAGATTACCGTATATGGTTTAGCGGCCAGCGGTAGAGCTAACATTTCTGAACTATTTTTTGATTTTTGTTCACCCAAGTAATTTCTTGTTCTTCCTATAGATTTTTCTTTTGTCACTTCTCCCCTGACCGATGTCGCAGCGTGCCTAGTTATTGGTGATTTTAGCTGTGACCTAGTCCCATTTCTCTTTTCTGTATTCCTTTCACCAGTCAGTTTTTATTATTGTTGGTGCATTGTTCAGGTTCACACTTCCAGACTACAGTAATGTACCAGAAACCCCTATATTATGTATAATTCCCTTTTGTATGACCAGACTGGTTTTTAAGAATTTTCTTTAGGCCTACTTCATGTCCCTGATAATCTGTATTATGCGATTTTTCTTTTGAGATGTTCTAGATAAGGAATTTAGGAATACCTAGACTTAATCATGTCGCTATCTACCCTTAGATGGTGGAGGATATGCTCTCGCACGGAAACCCAATTGAAGAGCCTAGAGGCACTGTTTTGCCTACTGCCTTTGTCTTTGTATTGCCTTTGAGAAATGACAGTGTATTCTAGACCAGAATTGTCCCATGGCGTATGGCCACTCCTTTGAAGATTGCAGGCCACCTGCTTGCAGTCCCCTTGTTATACAATGAACTATTGAAAGCATCGCACTTGCTCCAACAGTCGGCATTGGACATCACAGAACCAGAATTTCAGTGCAAAAGAGCGAAAGAGAAGGATTCCTGTTGTTTTGAGGCTTCAGTTTTCCACCTGTCAAGTGCCGGTAACCTGTGACAGTGTGCAGTCCCTTGAGCCCCTTGGCCTGAGTTTTGGCCACACAACCCCTTTTCCTTTGCTCCAACGGAAGTGCAGTGCACCGGAGGATCCAAGATTGGAAAAAGGCACTACATTATGGTGCCCATGAAAGAGCAGCCTGAGCGTTCTCTGACACTGAGTAATGAGTGTTGGAGCCTGAGAATGTAGACCCGGATCTGCATAAGATGATCTGTGCCCTTGATCAATGAAGAGCACACTATCTGTAGTGCCTGCTGCAGAGGAGAGATCTTGGTGCACTGCCTTGAGACATTGAGACTTTCAAATGAGCTGTGAGTGTTTGCCAGGAGGACACTCCAACGGATACTGAAAAACACTATTTTTCATGGGAGGCCTGAATCAAGAGGCCCATGCAACAATGGGAGAAGATTTGATGGACGATAGAAGCCTGCCAGAGAGGCTTGAACGGACTCTGGGCATAATTGTTGCACAAAGTGGTTTCCGTGTGATTGCATAAAATGGGTTTTAGGAGACTGATTCTTAAGTTTTGCTGGCATTGTTTTAAAGTAGTATTCTGTTTAGTAAAAGCAGAATAAAATCCATTCTCTGTGGAAGAGTACCCCCTTTTCACCTCAGAGCATTGATGAGAATCACCACTGTTTCACCTGAACATATAATAAGTTACTGAAATGCATGGGAGCCATAAAAAATGTTACTAGATAATTTTAGGATTTGCTTTCTGCTTAGAGTTGTGAAAAATTATAATTTTGTTTGTAATAGTGGTCATTACTTTCTCCTGTTGTCCATATGTTTTTAATAACGTGTTTTGTAGTATTTTTAAGCATGACGTTGTCTTTTGTGGGTTGGATTGTTTTTGCTACCCAATTGACATACTTTACCTGAACATGAACTGGTTAGGAGGTCAGAGTTTACTAATAATTCCTTTGTACAGCTTCTGCATTAACACCAGTTAGTAATGAACACCACTAATTGTTGGGTGTGTGGTCTTATGCCACATACTACAGATAGAGGTATTCCCTATTTGGTTCTGCCATTTAGTTACAATGGGTCTGTATGGGCATATCAGACGATGTTTATTTATGCCAACGAAGTCTATCCCTTGCGTTCCATGAAAGATAACTCGAGTAATAATGCCTTAGTGAAGGGAATAACGGATAATATTGACATCAATACAGATAGAGACTCAGTGATTGCCTATGTAAGGGCAAAAGGAGGGGCTGAGGTTCTGTGAATTCTGAACCCGTGGGTTCCATTTTGTGTATGGCAGCCATTTTGTGGTTGCCCTCACATAGGCCGACGATTGTGGCTGAACTAGTCTTTTAAGGACATGTACACCTTAGCTCGAGTTCGTGCTGACTCCTGTTTGACCTGAGTGCACTGACCCTGTTGCCTGAAGCTGACCTTGTTAAACCAGTTCCTGCCCTTTAGCTGATCAAGATTAAGGATCAGAGCACAGGACATCATAAAGTTTTACTGCACACAAACATGCCTTAGCCTACTTCTATCTGTTTCGGTTTCTTCTTTTATGGTCTATTTACGATATGGGTTGTGGTCCTTTTTATTATGGGTTTGTCCGGCTTGTCTAAAGAAGAATGTTGGGTTTGTTCAATGATTGATTATGGGCCAGACAACTGTAAAGTGGGTTTGTCGTCATGCGATACCTTGCGTAATAATACCTATGATTGGACATTTGTAAATAGTGGGTGTTTGTCCTATTGGCTAATGTTTGGCAGACCTTGCATGTCCATGTTAGGCATTTTGCATGCTTGCAAAAGCAAGGACTGCCCCTTACTTTTATGCTGAGTTTTGTAACCCTGAGCATATATAAGGCCTCTGTTCTCTGTACTCCTCAGACTGCCTCATTCAGTTGCTAAGGCTTCTGGGTGACATAGCCTCACTTATTTAAGTTTAATAAAGATGCCTTCATATTTCAGCTTCTGTGCCAAGTTCTTTTTTCTATTAGTAAGTATTCCCTGAGAATGAAGATTTCATTTCTTCAAGTGTCAACAGAGTTCTGTATACGTTCACATGTGAAATGTCACTGCCACATTTCCAAACACAGGTGACTCAACATGTGCCTGTCTGTACCATCTGCGCATAGCCCTTCACAACAACAGCAATCACACCAGACAATGTACAAGTCATACCTCTTCACCCACCTTCAAGTGAAGTAGCAGGTGATGAGCTGTTGACGCATGTCAACTCCTTCCTCCTCTCCACTGTCCTCATCAATGGACTCAGGTCCTTGGGCAGGCGGGGGCCTTGGGTCCTCACCATCATCCAGGAGCAGGGGAATACCCTTGTGACTGGCCATGTTGTGCAGCATACAGCATGCCACAATGATCCTGCAGACCTTCCCAGGTGAGTATGACAGTGCACCTCCAGTCCTGTGAATGCAGCGGAATCTTGACTTGAGCAGGCCAAGAGTGCTCTCAATGACACGTAGGGTCCTGCCATGGGCCTCATTGTACCTGACATCATCCGGGGTCCTGGGATTCCGTAGTGGGCCCAGCAGCCATGGACGGCTGGGATATGCAGAGTCACCTGTGAATGACAAACACACATTGTAGTGTTGCACAGGCAGAGGGCAGCAGGTATAACACACAGCATGCCATATCACTAGGCATACTCACCCACAATCCAAGCACGCTCGGGAAGCAGATTTGCCATCATCTGGGGCACCATACTGTTCCTCAGGATGTATGAATCATTGGCTGAGCCAGGAAATCTTGCAAACATATGTGATATGGTCATGTCCGCAAGGCACACCACCTGCATATTCATTGAATGATAATGTTTACGATTTCTAAAAATGTGCTCAGTCGCATGTGGTGGCACCAGACCTACGTGGGTGCAATCGATAGCACCAACGACATGGGGGATGTGCCCAAGGGGATAGAAGTCACCCGTTACACCGGCCAATTCTGCTCCCCTGGGGAAATGTATGTATCGATCTTTATATATCATCATGGCTGCAAGAACATCCCTGAGCACCAGGCTGAACATGGGTAGCGACATCCCTGAAGCGCTGGCCAGGCTCTCCTGGAAGGAACCAGTTGCAAAAAAAGTGGAGGGATGCCATCACTTTGTATGTGGGTGTGAATGCTGTTGGGTAGTGGCGACGAGGCTGCAGGTGGGACTCCAGCAGATCACAAAAGGTCTTCAGTGTTGGTCTGTCGAGACGGAATTTGCGAATGATCGCTATATCCTCCATGTCCTCCAGCACTGTCAGGTGACGTATGAGAGTATGCCTCCTCCTAGTTGTGATCTAAATGGACAAATGTCAATGACAACCATCATGGGATGGCCACAGCACATACCGTTAAGGATGTCACGGAAAACCAAAGACTGCCATGAGAAATACGTGGCACACCAGGTTACATGGGTGGACATTTGAGACACACGGAGGGAACACCTCTCCATTTACAATACACAAGTGCCGAAAACACCACAAAGGTCAATGGGAATGCACACACACAGAACTCCACATTCCACATGTGCACGCCTCCTACCGTACCATCCACAAAAGTGTGTAAACTGACCATGACTGTCTCATACCCATCTGCTGTACCTGTCAAACCTCAATGCATCATGTGAACTTGGCACACATCAACAGCCCAATGATCACAGTAGCTGGAAAACTGTCACTTGTGTACATGAGCTGATATGGTAGCACAAGTAAGTAACAACACCATACAGTGAGACAAGCCTTGCCAAGGTCAGCACTGACTCACAACACATTGAATTGTCACACATTTTTGACATCAGCTTAACACTGTGAAGCATCATCAAACATCAAATGCATAAGTGACATGGCAGGGACCACAGATCAATGTGCGTCACACATAACGTGCGTCCACTTGTGAATTATATGGAATAATGGTATTGTGTGCACAATGATGTGCCCTTAACCATGTTGCTGCTGTGTACTGATGCAGTGTTAACGATGGACATTACCATTGCATTTGCCCAAAATCGCGTTAGCTACCACCTGGCCACGACGGTGCGACACCAGCACCACCCCCTTCACAAGTGCGGTAGCCATTGGCATGGAGACATGGGTAGATGGCGGTGGGCATGCTCCGCCACCCAAATCGCGGCAGCTACCGCCTGGCAATGGCGGTGTGACACCAGCACCACCCCGTACACAAATGCGGTAGCCATTGGCCTGGAGACATGGGTAGATGGCCCCTTCCACCCAAATCACCGTAGCTACCGCATGGCCACGGCGGTGTGACACCAGCACCACCCACTTTACAAGTGCGGTAGCCATTGGTATGGAGACATGAGTAGATGGCGGTAAGCATGCTCTGCCACCCAAATCGCGGTAGCTACTGCCTGGCCACGGCGGTGTGACACCAGCACCACCCCCTTCACAAGTGAAGTAGCCATTGGCATGGAGACATGGGCAGATGGCGGTGGGCATGCTCCACCACCCAAATCGGGGTAGCTACTGCATGGCCACGGAGGTGCGACACCGCCATGGAGCATTGCCTACAGCCAATGGGAGCGATGATTGCGGTGGCATGATGCAGTTTTGAAAATCGCAGAAGGCGTGCTCTGCCACCGTGGAGGCGGTCATTGGGTGCTTTTGAATGATGTACCATCACGGTAGCGCACCCTTGGCCCCTGCGGTGCATCACAACCATGGGGCATTGCCTACAGTCAATGGCAGCGATGATTGTGGTGGCATGATTCAGTTTTGAAAATCGCAGAAGGCGTGCTCCGCCACCGCGGACGCTGTCATCGGATGCTTTTGAGCAATGCACCAACGCGGTAGCGCACCCCCGGTCCCTGCGGTGCCTCACCACCATGGAGCATTGCCTACAGCCAATGGGAGCGATGATTGTGGTGGCATGATGCAGTTTTGAAAATCGCGGAAGACGTGCTCCTTGTGAGGCGGTCATTGGATGCTTTTGAATGAGGCAGACCTGGACAACCACTTGTTGCAGCTTTGCACCTTACAAACAACCCCAGGGGGCTATAAATCTGTGGGAGTGAGCCTCACATTTCCACTGCTCATAGAGCCTCCTGCCTGGGACCCTCTCCTGCTGCTGCCTCAAGTGCCTGCTGCCTGGGACCCCTCATCACTCACTTCAACCACAGGTGTTCCATGGCAAGGACAGAGAAGATCCGTGCCAGTCCATTCACAAGCCAGGAGCTGGAGGTTCTAGTGGACGAGGTGCTGGCACAGTACCCAAGGCTGTATGGTGGCCCCAATGTAGTGGTAAGTCATCATTAAGGGAGCTGTAGGGCAGGGGGGTGTCAGACATGTAGTTGTGCTGCTGCAGTATATGCCTGAGCGTGTGGGGTTGTGTCATACACTGACAAACAAACTGTCTCCAGGGCGAGGGAGTGTGTGTGTCCCAATGTAACTGTTTTCCCTGCCTGCAGTTGTATGTGTGAGTGGAGTGTGTTACATTGTCAGCCATACAGAGCCACAGGATGTTGGACATGTAGGTGACAGGACAGTAATTGCTCGGGTGAATGTTTTTGTGTGCCCCTGTTGTCCGACTCAGTGTGAACCACGAGACTAGGCCCAGTGCCTGCCCACCCAAACGAGAACACATCACCAAAGTTACATGGTCCTTGCTCCTGTTCATTCACACTGACTAGTTGATATGCACCATCTCAGCCCTGTATAATTGCACACAAACACACTTCTGTAGATGGATATTTTTGGGGGGGTCCATGTGCCCCGAGGCCATACACATTACAAACACATATGTTCACAAGACATGCTCATTGAATGCTGCCCAGTCATGCACACAGTGCTTCTAGACACAGACACAGGTAGATATGTGATGTATGTAGTGGGCAGACATGCATGGGACTGGTGATGTCTGCAAGCCACTGAGGGGGTTCAGTGCAGTCTTCCTGCATGTGTGTGAGATTATCAGGGTCCCTCTACGCCCTCAAGTATGCATGCAATCACATCTGTTTGGCCCATGCAGAGTGCCCTTGTGAGGTGTCCCCCAGTTTGGGATGGAGGGAGATTACAATAGGTCCTGAGTCTGTGTCTTGCTACTGTACTGATAGATGTTGGTACATGACACTGTGTAACTGGTCATTTATCCTTCTTTTCTCCCATACCTACAGCTCAAGGTACACCAGCGTAAGGCCATGTGGAGGGCCATTGCAGCAAAGGTGCGAGCCCTGGGAGTATCCAACCGACGACGCACCCACTGCCACAAGAGGTGGGACGACATCAGCCGGCTGGCAAAGAACGTGGCAGAGATGACATTGGGGCTGCAACCGCGCACTGGGCGTTTGGCATGGCGCAACTTAACACCAGTGATGGTCCGCATATTGGCAGTGACTAATCCGGAGCTGGATGCACATCTGAAGGAGCATCACCAGCAAGGCAGGGGTGAGTATTTGGGGAGGGTGACTCTGGCTGGGAGCGGATGTATGTGTACAGGGCCTGTGGCAGCGGTGGCCCATGTGATGTTCATGTGGTGGTGCTGTGCTGTGTCATGTGAGTGGCTGCTGGGATGTGTGCTAGTGTCAGGCATTATGCCAAACAGCCCTTACAAAGCTGATCCTCCGTGCTGTGCTTTCTCATAGCCAGATGTTTTAGGATCCACATGGTCATCCAAGATTGGTATAGTGTGGGGAATCTATTAGGGGGTGAACAGCAGGTTCCACTATCTGTGTGTCACTTCATGTATTGCTACTTTGCATGCACCATGATCGGTGAGGCCCACACATTTGACAACAAGGTGCCCCAGAGTACCACATGGTGCTTGGTATGGCCTACTTAGCATTGTGGACTGTCATGTTCTAATAGGTGTGTGTGCTGTCCCCTCCTGTTCCCTGAAGGTCTGTCAGTGGCAATGAGTGTTGGGACATGATATGTGTGGGCAGGGCAAGTTGTGTGTCTGGAACACTTCATCAACGGGTAGGATGTTGTGCGGTGTGGCCTCAACATGGCTCAGTCATGGCAGATATTCATTGTTACAGGCACTGTTGTGGTCTATGTAGTGTGTTTCTGCAATGTGATTGCAGGATGTTGTGGTCACCATGTTGATTTGGGCATCCCCTGTACTGCATTGATTGGATTGCTTTGTCCTGATGATGACAGTAACACAACCCTGCATCTCTCTCTCATGCAGAATCGCCAGTGGACACGGAGAAACGGGAGCCGAAAACCAGTGATGGTGAGAGTAGCACCACAGCTCCACCGGAGGCCAGTGACACAGAGGTTTCCAGCGCATCTGAAGGGGACTGTAGTATGCAGATAGAATCCGTGCCTAAGACACAGAGTACTACATTATCTGATGCCAGCGGTGACGCATCCATGTTGGCAGGCACAGGGGATGGGTAGTCTGCAACATCATCTACCACTCAGCGGCCAGTGCCCAGCCTCCCATCCACTTCATCTGGTGCTGCCCGTGTCTGTGTCAGTAAGAGGGGACGAGTTATCTTCACACCTGGCAACGCTGAGCCTGCACCGGTCCCCCTGCTGCCCTCAGTGCTGAGTCTGTAGAGCTCCTGCGCCAGCTTTGTGTGGGCCAGACCGCCCTGATCAATGCCTTCAGTGACCATGACAAGAAATTAGGGCAGGTGGTTGCCTACATGGAGGGCATACACTCTGACGTGGGTGGGCTACGCCATATAGTCCAGGCTTTGTCATCCGCAGTGACGTCTGCCCTTCAACAGGCAAATGCTTCCATTCCTGCTCATGTGCCTTTGTCCACCCCCAGTCAGTGGCCACATCAGAGGACAGTGAACACGGTTCGCATACGTCACAGACACGATACAGCACAAGGAGCACACAGCAGACGCAACCCAAGTGGTCCCGCCCACAGACACCATCCCCACAGAAGAGCAGAGCCACCCCAGAATGCAAGGACAAGAGCCCGTCAGGGAAGAGCAAGGCCGAAAAAGCAAATGAGGCTGACATCAGGCTCACATGCCTCAGAGGCATCACCAGCAAAGGACTCTCCTGTCCTTAAATCTTCACTCAGAGCTAGGCGTGCAGTGTCTGTGCCCACTGAGGAGGTGTTGTATAGCAAGGGTACACCTAGGAAGGGCACAGGGCCACACCCCCCACCACATCAACTCCAATTCCAAGCCCAGTGAAGCAGGTGGAGGAGGGCATGTAGGGGCCACCCCTGGCAATGAAGCAAAGGAGGGCACTGTAGGGGCCACCCCTGGTAAAGAGGCAAAGGAAGGCACTGTAGGTGGGACACCTGGCAAACAGGGGAAGGTGGTCCAGAGGAGTAGCCAGACAAAGCGTTCCGCAGGAACCAGCACGTCACCAGAGGTAGTGCCAGTGTCTGCACCTGATGCGGGACAGTTGGTGTGTGTGCCTGTTGTGTCATCACCAGTTCCCATTAACCCCAAGACAGGGAAGTCATTTCGTATTCCCAAAAAGTGAAAGGGCACCCCTCAAACCTATCCCACCCACACTGTGTCACAGGTCTGCATGACTCCACCTCCACGTGCCACTATACCACCTGGTCCAAACAGCCCTCCAGCTTGTCAAACGACTGTGGCTGTGTTGTACTCTCACCTGTGCCATGGACACTGGCCCTGTTGCTCTGCTGTGTTGGACTCTCCCCTGTGCAGCCTCTCATGTGCCTGCTGTGCCACCTGCCCTGGACACTGGCCCTGTTGCTCCGCTGTGTTGTACTCTCACCTGTGCCATGGACACTGGCCATGTTGCTCTGCTGTGTTGTACTCTCACCTGTGCCATGGATACTGGCACTGTTGCTCTGCTGTGTTGTACACTCCCCTGTGCCATGGACACTGGCCCTGTTGGTCTATTGTGTTGTACTCTCACCTGTGTCATGGACACTGGCCTTGTTGCTCTGCTGTGTTGTGCTCTCCCCTGTGCCATGGACACTGGCCCTGTTGCTCTGCTATGTTGTACTCTCCCTTGTGCAGCCTCTCATGTACCTGCTGTGCCACCTGCCCTGGACACTGGCCCTGTTGCTCTGCTGTGTTGTACTCTCACCTGTGCCATGGACACTGCCCTGTTGCTCTGCTGTGTTGGAGTCTCCCCTGTGCAGCCTCACATGTACTTGCTGTGCCACCTGCCATGGACACTGGCCCTGTTGGTCTGCTGTGTTGAACTCTCCCCTGTGTAGCCTCTCATGTACCTGCTGTGCCACCTGCCCTGGACACTGGCCCTGTTGCTCTGCTGTGGTGTACTCTCACCTGTGCCATGGACACTGGCCCTGTTGCTCTGCTGTATTGTACTCTCACCTGTGCCATGGACACAGGCCCTGTTGCTCTGCTGTGTTGTACGCTCACCTGTGCCATGGACACTGGCCCTGTTGCTCTGCTGTTATGTGCTCTCCCCTGTTCCATGCCCACTGGCCTTCCTGTTTGTAGTTTGGCTGTGCAGATTATCTTGCATATGATCAGCATTTTGTGCCTTGCTCTTGTGTACTGTTGTTCTACTATCACATCTGTGCAATATGTGAATAAAGACAGTTTCTCCTGTTGTGAGTTTTGTCAGCGTCCTTGCTGATTAACGTTTTTTTGGTGTGTGCATTTGGTTGTATGTGCCCCATGCCCTATGTGTCACTTCAACATTGCCAAGCTCTTTGCCCGCATCACATTTTTAAACAGGGGTGACAGGGTCTTCAGTCCATTCAGACAGTGATACTTGTGTTATCTGTGTTGGCTCTTTTACCTGTCATGCAGTTCTCTTTTTAGTGGTTCGATATTGTTGGCTACGTTGTTGCCATGTCAGTTTGGGGTACACTGCCAGCACAGGGTATAATGCTGTGCACAGGTTTGCATGCAGGCTGGGAAAGTCATTATGTATGTGTGTTATTTCTGTATATGTGCCCAGCTGTGTATGTGTATGGTCATTTTGTATTGGTCCTTAGTCCTGGTCCCCTGGCCCACATGAGATGTGTGCTCTTGGGTGGTAAGGAGGTGTGCAGTGTGAAGGGTGTTACTTTGTAGTGGGTGTGGATGTGTGTGTGCCCCTGGATTGTGATAGACACACATGTGTCACCCAGACGTTGTGTGCCTGTTGTTTGGATTGTCCTGCCCTGTGTAAATGATTGTATGAACTTGTATGAGTTGTCTGTTGTGCAGTATGTTGGCGTGTCTATGCAGTTCTGTGTGACTTATCCTTGTTGTTTTGGTCATTTATAAGTGTGCAAAGTGTGTGACTTGTACATCAGTGTTGTGTTTGTTTGATCATCAACGTGTCTTGAATGTGTTTATGTAGACTGTGTGGCCTTGCTGCTCCTCACTGGCATTGTGTTTGTGTTTCTCATGCATTGCAGGCACATGGTGCCTTTTCTCCTCCTGTATGGCATGGTGTGTGTGGTGTAATGCCATCACCTATGTGTGGCACTGTGCCTAGCCATTGTGGGTCTGCACTCCCTCAGTGCTTAATTTGTAAAATATGAAGTCCAGGTGCTCAAATATTTGTCAAAGGCCACACCCACTTTCCCCCTGACTCCGCCCACTTCCTCCACTGTGGGCCCTTACCTCCCCATACCCCCTCTGTTCCCTCCACCAGAACTGCAAACGCCCTTACATCTCCCTCCCTCCTGCTGTCTCCACACACCTGCGCACTTTCCACTCGTGCGCTCAGCCTCTATCTAGGCAAGCTCTAACCCCCCCACCACCTTCTAATGTCTCCAAGGCCTGTAAACTCACCCTCTTCTGCGGCATCCCTCTCTCTGATATCTACTTGAGGCCTCCTCTCCCTCAGCCCTGATTATGACTCCGCTCCCCCATGTCAAATTCTCACCTCGTTGTCCCCTACTTTCCTTCAGGTCTTTTCGCTATGCCTGACACTGCCCCATCTTACACACCCTTCTAATCCCCTACCCCCCCCCGCAGGCCTGCACAATTGCTCCTCTCTTCTGCTTTCTAAACATAGACTCCTGTCTCCTGACATCACCTGCCCTCCTCAGCCCTCTCCAGGCAGGCCTCCGATCCACCACATCTCCCGCTCTCTCCTCTGCCCATACTGGGAGGGATTTCCGAGACGACCCCACCCCCGCTTTTCAACCTTCTCTAGGATTGCACTGCATACCCCCTTGCAGGGAGGGGCCCCGGTGTGACGTCAACTCACCGCCTCACTCTACAAACTAACCACTCACAAGCAAGGACATCATGTACCAGGACATGCCTGCCAACAAGCCTTTCACCTCCACCGACCCTCAAACTCCCCTGGAAGGCTGCAGCCAGGTCCGTGGACTGAGGCCTCATGATACTTGCACTGTTCTTCACACCTCCCACATCGTGCAAATCACCTTAACAAAAAGATTATCACACCTTTTATTCCTTTCACGGATTTTTTTTTCTTAGCCCAGCCAACTAAAAGTAAAGTATGTCAAACATTTACCAGAACATGCCTGCCAACAAACCTTTCACCCCCACCACCCCTCAAACTTCCTTGGGTGGCGGCAGCAAGGTCTGTGGGCTGAGGCCTTGAGATTCTTGCACTGTTCTTTAGCTTAAATATTGTGCCAGGAACATTCTTGCATGGCTAGCCCTCCTGAGCCGTGCACACTATGGATGTTGGATGAATGCTTGTGAAAAATTCAGTTGGAGTGATATTTAGGGTTATTTCCTTTGCCTTCCTTGTAACCTGATTATCACCACTTAGGTTTGAAATTGTACACGTTAGACTGTACATTTCGGTATGCTTAACAGTGTTCTTTACTGTATTTTATGTGGCACAAATGGATTTACAGCTAGCTGCAGGGGGATGTGCAGGGATTATTCTTTTTTTTGAAAGGTCATATCGAACAGGGAGTGCTGTAAATAGAAGAGTGCATTAGGGACATAGGAAATCTGAAATTAGGGATGAGTGAGACGTGATTTGGCTGGACACTGTTTGTGTCATATGTGCAATGTCACCAGAAAGATTATTTGGGCTGTGACATATGAGTACACACGGTGCCCCGCCCGACGCCGTTGGCATGATTGCTGGGGCCTCTCTAACTCGGTTCAAGTGACTGTCACCACGAGCCATTAAAAGCAGCATTGTTTTTTTATTATTTACTGTCTGTGCCACTGTTACTGCTGGCGGCTCTTCAAACACAGGACAAATCATATTTCAGAAAGATTATCCACTTTTTTTTTTTACCCTTTTGTCTTTAATGGATTTTTTCATTTCTTTTGAGCACTGCCAGCTAAGTGAAGTTAGAGATTATACCATTTAGAGTAGACAAGGGTTAAAATTCAGCAGCCTTGTAGCATAGCAATGCACAACATGCCCGCTGGCACCTCTGACTTGGTTCAGGTAACCTTGACGGGCCCCACGCGCCAGTAAAAGGAGCAGCATTGTTTTCCCTTACTGAGGTTACTGCTGGTGGCACTGACTTACTTAGAGGCCTGCTACTGCTTCAAAGTTCCCGCCTCGATGTTGTGCTAACGGATGCCGAGGACTCGTCCAGTACGTGTGCGCTGGGGTGTGGACGTGTGGTCATGTGGTCCACCATCCCTGGAATGAAAAAAGGTTACGCACGCACTGCACGCTGACGCAGCCCCCTACACTATAGAACTAAATACAGCCCAATCAGGGGCCAGCCCACCTCCGGCAACACTGAAAGCAAATGAATTTGCATCAAGGAAATGAAGTTATCGGGCTCGCTCTCTCAGCAGCACTGCAGAGAAACACTCTTCTTCACTGAGGAGAGGACTCTGGAGACTGTCTGAAGTGAACAACTTGGCAGTACGGCAATTATATTTTAATTACTTTGACCATGACGTGCAGATTGCAGTGCAGTCATTTTGGTGATGTGAGTTGCCAGTGGCAGTGTAGACCCGGCCCTGTTAAAAAGGTGCCGGTGCTAAGCACCGGCAAGCACCGGCACAAATTAAGCCCTGCACTCCCTCCATTTGTGTATGGTACACCCCTTACATGTCTACTACTGACATGCAAGTCGGTTGACTTTGATGTCAGCTGTCCCCTTTCTTTACATGTGCATGTGCCTCCACATCACTACATTTGTGAGACTGTGCCTTGTTGTGCAGTTCTTGGGCCAAGTGTGATGATCCACTCTGGACATTACCCCAATGGTTTATGTGTGATGTTCTTGAGCTATTTATCAGTGAGGATTGCACATGTGCACTTGAGCTGTGTGTGCTGCCCAGTGCTCTGGTGTAGATGGTTCTGCTCTTGTATCTAAGAGTGGTACATCCTGTTGTTGTTGTGTTGGATGTATGTGTGTTGGCTGTGGTATTGCTTCACTTCCTGGGTGTGCTGTTGCTTTTGTGCTGTGCTGATTTGTGGTGTGTGTGTTGAGGTTGTGTCAGTCATGTCTGTGTGTAGCTGTAGTTGGTTTGATGTGGCAGTGTAGTTCTGTGCAGGTGCAATTCTTGTGTGATTTGTGGTATGTTGTGTGTGTGTTTTGTTCTTGAGTGATGATGTTGTGCACTCATGTTGTTTTTGTGCTCCCATTGCCTTTCCAGAGTTTGGCTGACAGGGTATGTCTGTTTCTATTGGGGTTCTGTATGTGTTCCTGTGGTGTTTGTGTGTAGTTTTTGGGCAGGCCTCTGTTCAGGCTTCCATGTGTGTGTTCTGTTTGTGGATATACCCAGGGTGTGTGTTTGTTGCTGGGAAGTTTTGGCAGCCTTCAGTGTGTGAGGCACTGGTGTTGTGTGTTCCTTGTCAGCCACTCCTGCAGTGGCTATCTCCCTGGTAGTTTGTTGTGTGGTGCAGGGTGTGTATTATGTTTGCTTGTTGCTGTGCTTGTTGCTAGTTGCTGTGCATGGGGGTGCACAGGATGGGCACCTGGCCTGTGACTTGATGGGGTGTATTGATGTGTGGTGGGGGGTGGTGTGTCCCTGTGGTCTCTGTGCCCTGCCCATATCTTGGAGTGGCCCATATCTTCTGCATTGTGCGCATGTGTTGACCGTGGCGGTGACGTGACCGGGACGTTGCTGCTAGTTCGAGGTCGATGTGTGTCCCGGATGCAGAGGGGTGACTTGGTGGCAGGTGGGTAATTTGTGGATGCCATTGGGAATGTGTTGTGACCCCCAGCAGGGTGTCTGTGGTGGAATTGGACCCTGTGTCAGCCCTTGCGTTGTGTGCTGTATTTGTGTAGTTGGGTACCTGGGGCGGAGTCCGCGGCGGCCCATTTGATGGTAGCGCTGTAACAGGTACATCACCAGATACATAAGTAGAGCTGGGTCCATGGCGTTCATGACCGGGTGGAGAGGATCGGGTCTCTGCTATGGCGCTCTGCTGTCAAGTTTCCGTGTCTGGTTGGGCAGTGTCTCCGCTGCGGTGCGTCTGCCTGTTTGGGTCATCCTAATTTATGGAGCGGGGCGAACGTCCCTCCGCACAGCGGTGAGTCTCCATTGGCTCCCACTGCCGCGGTGGCAGGCGCACTTTGATGGCAGTGTGCGGCGCTCCACGGCGGACTGGAAATGACCTATGTTTTGCTATACAAATTTGGCGGACGTGAGTACCGCTGCTCATGGGTGGAAAAAGGCGTTTTTCCACCTCGCCAGCACCACGATGGTGCCACCGCCCGACACCCTAATGGACCCCTTAGTGTAGATTTTTGGAGATGTCTCCAAAGGCTTTGGTTAAAATGATAATAGCAACCTTGGATTGCTGTATGTGGAAACGTTTTTAAGTTAGAATTTATCATTGCCAATCCGAAATCAATAATTATTTTTGGGGGGAAATTATTTTATGTCATAGCAAGACGGCTACGGCTACAGCAGGAAGGAGAGAGGGAATGGCTGAGACAGGAGCAGGTGTATAGACAGCGGATCACCCTGTTCATGCTGACAGATGCAGAGATCCTACAGAGGTACAGGCTGGATCCAGACACCATCTTAGAACTCATTAGGGACCTCCAACCCCTGTTGCAGCACACCACCCCAAGGGCACACGCAATCCCAGTGCACGTGCAGGTGCTATGCAGCCTACACCTGCTTGCATCTGGCAGCTATCAAAGTGCAGTAGCTGTGGTAGGAGGGGTGACCCAGAGCAGCCTGTCAAGGTTCTTCCACAAGTTCCTTGACGCCATGATACAAAGGATGGACCAATACATTTCCTTCCCTGCAACCCATGCAGAACTGGTACAGACAAAAGCAGACTTCTACCAGATGGCAAGATTTCCCCACATCATTGGCTGTATAGATGGCACACACATTCCGATTTGCCCCCCTGCTGACACGGAATACGTATACCGCAATCGGAAGTCACGGCACACCATAAATGTGCAGGTGATATGTAATGCTAAGTGTGTCATCACTGACGTGGTTGCAAAATTTCCAGGGAGTACCCACGACTCCTACATCTTTCAAAATAGCGGAATTTATGCACGGCTGACGGCAGGGGAATTCGGTGAAGGATACCTCCTAGGTAAGACACAGTGTCAGACCCCCATAACCTAAATAGCAGTGTGAAGTACATGTATGCATGTGAGTAATGTTACCCCTTTTCCTTCTAGGCGACAGTGCATATGCCCTCCGCTCATTCATTCTTACCCCCTACCTCAACCCCTCAACACCCAGCCAAAGGAGGTATAACCGTGCGCACAAAAGCACAAGGAATGTAGTAGAACGGACCTTCGGCATCTGGAAAAGCAGGTTCAGATGCTTGCACAAGAGCGGAGGTGCAAGGCAATATACCCCCATCACCTGCTGCAAGGTAATTGCTGTCTGTGCAATGTTGCACAACCTTGCGGTCAAGAAGGGCACAGAGGTAGAGTTGTCTGACTACGAGGACCCTGACGATGACATTGCTGTGCCACAGACACAACCTGCTGGAGTGTCTACACCAACTGATGGCAGGTTCAGATGTGAGGAGATAACAGACAACTATTTCTGACTGAGTACAGATGCACAGACACGTTATGGTTGTGAAAAAAAGTAAATTTTAACATTTTGGTACAACGTTACAGCACTGATGTGCAACAAATGAAATGATTAACTACAATGTGGGGACAGGAAATGGGCCGGGTTGCCTCACCCACACTGGCAGTGTCATTTCCTGCTGCGCTTTGCAGACCCACTGGGATGCGGCACCCCCCCTTCTGCATGTCCGGCTGCCTCTGCGGAGCGCCTGGAGCTCCGGCGCGGCTCGGACACTGCGCTGGCCGGACTGCTGCGGCTGCTGCTGTCCCCAGCCTCGGCCACGTCCAGGGCAGGATTCACCACTGCGTTGGATATGATGAGTGTCTCCATGGCACTGGTGATGCGGGCCATGCCCCTGGTCACCTCCGCAGTGTTTTGAGTGAGGCAGGCTTCCATATTTGCCCCTCGGCGGCATAGCAGGGCTGTTGCTGCGGCAAGCCGGTTAATTGCCCGGTTTTGTACACGGGCATCCCTGCGCCTTGTGTGCTCATTCTGTTCCATCTTGGCACACAGCTGTGTTATGGCAGTTGTCATGCGACCCATTCCTGTTGCTATTTCCCGGTTACTTGCCACAAACTCAGCAAATCCCTTTGTCATTTCCACCATCTGCAGGTTATGTTCACGCAATTGCCGGTGGCAAGCGAGAATGGACTTGGCCTGCATCTGCTGGATTAGCACCATGCTCCCCTCAAGCCCTTGGAAGACGGTGCCCTCCCGTGATGGAATTGCACTGCTGGAAGTGCGTGGGCGGCGGCGATTGGGGCTGGTCTGCTGGGTGGCCTGCTGTGCCACAGGTGTCACAGGTGTGGGTGCTGGTGCCTGACCCGCAGCTCCCTCCTTGATGGTCAATGGGGCCACAATACTCCTCCTGGCTGGAGCTGTGGCAGGGGCTGGCTGGGACCGTGTGGGTGTGTCCTCTGGTGAGAACTGTAATTGTGGGGATTGTGACAATTGGGGGGAGTGGGGAAATAAGAGGGCATGTCCTGAGTCATCCTCATTGGCCATGGCACTGCTGTCCTCCACCTCCTGCGAGGCATCCATGCTGCTTGGCCCTGCCACCGCACTGTCCGCTGTTGCTGGAGCTGACACTTGTGCAGCTGCTGCTCCACTACCTGATGGCGCCCCTAGGAATAAAGTAGCATTTGTCAACTGAGCGGAAATGTCTTACTGTCACTACAATAAATGCATTGCACATGTCATTTTCATTACTCTGATTCTTTCTTAAAGTGCATTGCAGTTTAATGTGCACTGTAAATTGTTCCTACATTAGCTGTCTACACTTCACATCATGCATTGCTCATGTATTTTGCTATCAGTACTGGACTGGGGTTTGGCTGTACATTGGGGCCAATGGGGAGGTGTCTGGTAGGGTATGTCATGCTGTGCATGCTTCTTACCTTTTGCTTTGGCTCTGGCTGAGCTGTCCATGACCCCAACTCCAACCACACTCTCTGTCGAAATCGTTGTGGACACCAGTTCCTCCAGTTCAGTGAGGGGGGCGCGGGGTTCCTGCCTCCACCGGTCAGTCCTGCCTGCTTGTGGAGCTCCGCCAATTTCCTCTTGGTGAGGCTCCGGATATCATAAAACCTCTTCTTGAGGTCATCCATGGTCCTGGGGGTCACACCAACAGCATTGACCCTCTCACTGATGGCACTCCACAGTTTCCTCTTTGTAGACTCAGGGACTGTGAGGGACAGCCTCCCATACAGCTGCCTGTGGACCCTCACCACCTCCTCCACCAATACTTGCAGCTCCATGCTGCTGAACTTCACCTTGCGCTTTCTCTCAGCCTTCTGGCTCTCAGAGCTGCTTGCCATTTCCACTGTGTTCACAGATCTCCAAACACTCTCTCTGCTGCTCACTCTCACTGCTCAGCTCTGGCTGCCTCTCCAGAAAGTTCTGATGAGTTGCACCTGCCTGGGTTGCCACTCCCTGCTAGGGAGGGGGAGGGTGCTTCCACCTCATTGGCTGCTTTCATTAGTTTCACTTTTCCTTGCTTGCCGATTCCGTGTTTCCCGATTTGGTATTTACCGAATCGGTATTTATACCGAATCGGGAAATACCGATTCGGGAAATACCGATTCGATTTTGCCAATGCATTCCTATGGCCCTTTTGGGCCGTACGGTTGTATTGCCATTACCGAATCGGTATCTACCGATTCGGGAAATACCGATTCGGTAAGTGTCGTAACACGATACCGATTGTTACCGAATCGGTATTTTACCAATTTTTTTTCTCTACATCTCATTTTCTGATTTCAGAATACCGATTCGGTAAAAATCGGTATTTTAAAATCGGTAAATGACTTTTACCCTACATCGGGCCCTGAGAGTGCAGTTTACTCTTCTTGGGTATACACATACCCCTCCATATAGCATAATAACATCTTATTTTTTTGAGACATTACAAATTCAGCTCCTTCAGTCATGTTTGTCTTTGTTGTGCTAGGAGAGATTAGACAAAATACATTTTAAGTATAAGAGCCTTTATATATTTTGTAAATGCATTTATATTTCAATTATTATATTTACAATGTTTCTTTTGATGCAATTTGAAATGTTCAGGATATTATTTCAAGAATTTACATGTATTTTGATGATGTATTTTCTGTTGGTGAGAGAAAAAAGAGAAAAAACATTTAATTATTATATTCTTTTGTTTAATTTTGATAGATTTTTAGAGGGGAAGCTATTTTGGAGTTAGCATTTTAGGCTTTATAAATAACTGAAACATATATACTCACTTTTTCAATTTGTGGAGTTTTTTAGTCTGAAGAAGTACGTTTTTGATGTTTTTCAATGTATCTGTAATGGAGATAGAAAACAAATAAAATATACATTAGAGCTTTTCATTTTAAAAATGTTGTAGGTGTGTTTTAGAAATTTTAAATATACTTACATTTATTTATATGAAGTTGTAGAAAGTTTTGTGCTGTGTTTAGGAGATGTCTGTAGAGGAGATACAAATGGTATAAAATAAAGGTTAGTAAAGTGATCTTATAAATACTTTTACTTCTAGGCTACTACTTTTGTATTATTTTATGAATAGCTTAACTTACTTTGGGTAGTTCTGCAATATTATTTTCTGAAGAGTTTTTCTTTCAGGAAACAGTTGGGCAGAGTTTCACCTTCTTTCGTTAGAAATAGAAGTTTGAAATAGATGTAAAAATGTTGTTCTTTTATACAGTGTATTTGATTAGTTGCTTCATTGTATTGGTTTATTCAGAAATGGGAGCATTTCATTGGTTGTTTTGAATTTTTTTATTTAATTGGCTGTTTGTTTTCATATAAGGGAAATGCTAGTTTGTTATTAATTAGTGTAAAAATATTTTATATTCGTTTTCCTATTTTAAATATACGTGACATTTTTTGAATAATTATATTGTGCAAGTATTATATTTGTGAGCTATTTTATTTTTTAAAGAATTTAAATATTTTTCTGTGTGATACTTTGATTTTTATAAGTATATGTATTAGTAATGGATTGTTTTATGTTACGTAATTGTTGTGCAGTGTTTTATAATGTAAATATGTATTGGTTTGTTGGAGTTAGATATTATTTGCTAATTTTTACATAGTCAATATTTATCAAAATTCGATGTTACTGTCATCTATATTTTTGCATTCGATATTTTTGTTGCTTTGTATTTATTTAACTGGGTAAGGATATTTTTGTATCAATATTTATTCTTTCGATATTGTGTGTTTTGATATTTGTTAAGTATGATATTTTGTACTCGATATTTTTGTATTTTATTAAATAGGTATTAGAATTAGATATTATTGTAGTCGATATTTTTACGCCAATATTTTGTGTAGTCTATATTTTGGTATTCGATATTATGTCAGTGATCCAAAGCAGACAAGCAGCACTGCACTGGGCTGGCAGGCTCTTGGGGAGCCCATCAGCCTGGCCTTGAAGGCCTTGATGGCATCACAACAGTGGGTAACCAGTTTTGTTATTGCCTGTTGCTATGTCATAGCAGTGGGTTATAAGATTCAGAAACTGAAATAAGCTATAAAGGCTCTCGATGAGAGCCATACATCACAATATAATAAATTCTGAAATGGCCACCTGAGCAAATACAGCTTCTCCTCAAACATTACTTTATTTTAAGGTTTAGGCATTTCAATGAAATGTCAGTGTTAGAAATGGGATTTCCGGTTGGCTAAGGCTGGCGCCAAAACCAGGCAGAAACCACCACTCTAGTCAGGGCAAGGGAGTTACACGCCAAGATAACCCCTGCTCACCTCCTTGGTAGCGTGACACGAGCTGTAAGGCTTACCCCGGAGGCAATGTAAGTTAAGTATTTGCGCACGCACCCACCAGCAACAACATCCAAGGCCCCCCACAAAAGGAACTCCACACAAGGTTATATAAAAATAGCCTTTGTTTCCCGATTCGGTATTTACCGAATCGGTATTTATACCGAATCGGGAAATACCGATTCGGGAAATACCGATTCGGTTTTGCCAATGCATTCCTATGGCCCTTTTGGGCCGTACGGTTGTATTGCCATTACCGAATCGGTATCTACCGATTCGGGAAATACCGATTCGGTAAGTGTCGTAACACGATACCGATTGTTACCGAATCGGTATTTTACCAATTTTTTTTCTCCTCATCTCATTTTCTGATTTCAGAATACCGATTCGGTAAAAATCGGTATTTTAAAATCGGTAAATGACTTTTACCCTACATCGGGCCCTGAGAGTGCAGTTTACTCTTCTTGGGTATACACATACCCCTCCATATAGCATAATAACATCTTATTTTTTTGAGACATTACAAATTCAGCTCCTTCAGTCATGTTTGTCTTTGTTGTGCTAGGAGAGATTAGACAAAATACATTTTAAGTATAAGAGCCTTTATATATTTTGTAAATGCATTTATATTTCAATTATTATATTTACAATGTTTCTTTTGATGCAATTTGAAATGTTCAGGATATTATTTCAAGAATTTACATGTATTTTGATGATGTATTTTCTGTTGGTGAGAGAAAAAAGAGAAAAAACATTTAATTATTATATTCTTTTGTTTAATTTTGATAGATTTTTAGAGGGGAATGCTTTATGAGCACATTATCTATACCAATAACTTCCTTTAAAATTATTTATGCAATCAGATAAATAGGTGCCTGCTAACCCAGAGTTCTTGACAGACTTAAGAACCTTGGTGTTTTGGATTATCATGGCTATACATATTCAAGCCATTTCTTACATGTTTTGGTCTTTTTGTACCAAATTAGTGAAGTAAAGCTTGAGTCTTGCAGGTACTACATTTAGCGTCCTCCCAAGCCTGGGTACCTGCCAATGACCCCGCCACACATGGAGCTTGGTGTTACAGTTCTTTATTAGTTTGTGTGTAACTCCAAACTCAACATTCTAAACCAGCCTTCACTGCATTTTTACTATAACCCTTACGTCATAGTTCTACAGAGTGCCTCAGGCGTCAAAAGGGTTCCATCATTTCTAACTTGCAAGACAGTACACTACATGATCAGAAGTTCACCTTTATATCCAGGTCATTAAACTTATCTACAGCAGGAGTCCAATGACGCAATCCAAAAACATACATTAATGACATTTTTTTCTAATATGACTGTGAATTGAAAGATAGTCGTCCAATGGTTACCAATTTTATAGCTTTATCAGTTGGAGGAAAGTAGAAAGGGTATTTCTCCCAATTTTTCATACGTTGTGGTTTGATTTTTTTCTCTAACTTATTCCAATATGATCTGACTGAAAACTTAAATCAGACTAAGTCCACATTATAGATTTTGGCTGTGATGAAACAGGTGCCAGAGGCATAGCTGTGTCATGGCAGCAATTCTCCAAAAGCTAACCACTAGTCTGCAGCCTACGAGGGAAATGCCAGAGTGGCAGAATGGTCAGCCCAGCCCAGCCCAGCCGAGCTACCGACATTCAAATCCGAATCACATTTATTTTAAAGCTTTTTCGTAGAAAAGCTTTGCCAACGTGGCTTATAAATCAGGCATTTTATTCATTGCATTCTCTCATGCAAGAAGGTTCCACTGCCCTGGGTTTTCAATTACAGAAGAGCCTGTGACCCCTCCTGTTCTGGTACTGATTTGATTAATAACTGTTCTTAAATGCATTTTCTGGTACTTTACCTTATGTATGAAATAAAAATAAAAAAACTTACGCAAAGACTTCTCAATGTACCTCTTGGTAAACCAATCTTAGGACAGCGGATGAAACTAGCATAATGTGGCCTTGCTGAAAATAAGCTCTTTAGCCTGCCTCAAGATAGATTTAAAGGAATTTTACTCCGACTTAATAACGACTAAAATCCCATTTAAAGAATCTCTACTTGTGAATGATGAGCCAGTCCTACACCTTAACCCACAAACATACACCTGTACATGCACATAGAGCACACTAACATCCATGCACACAAACAAGCACGTACAAATGTGCTTGTTATCAACTATAGCTCAGAATATGGGAATGATACACTGTCTTGGCTACCAAACAGTTATTGTATTCTACAACCTTACAAACTTGTCTGGTAATTGAGGCGTGCCTGGAATAAAGAAAGCACACCTCTCAATTTCAATTCAAATCAGGGCCTGATTAGGATGGCGGTCGCACTTATGGCCGACCACCATCTTGGTGGGAAACAGGACCGCCCGACAAGCTGTCGGTGGTCCCGCACCCTGAATCACGATGCAACCGCCTTTAAGGCAGTCGCAAAGTGCATCTTTTGTATTGCGATGGTGCTGCGGGCTGCAGCACACACCGCTGTACAAAATATGCACCCCAGGCATATCCCTGCACTATATGGCAGGCACCATGCGGTGCCTGCCACATGGTGCAGGAATATATTGGTGGGCACCATAGGTGACCCCCAGGGGCCATGTCGGAGGGCCAGGGAGGAAGGGGGGCCCACTACAGGCCACCATTGTCCCTTTCTGCCTGTCTTTTCATGGCGGGTTAACCACCATGAAACGGCTGGTGGGAAGGGGCATTGTAATCCCTATGGCAGTGCCTGGCATACACCGCCACTGTTGCAGGGATACAAGACTCTCTGATGGACCGATGGGCTCCTTGATGCCATCCGATCTGTGGCGGTCAGTCTCTCCGACCTCCAAACATCCGCTCACCAGCCTAATGTGGCAGGCAGTAATAAGTATTGCAATGGCAGTGGGACCACCACCGACAGGCTGTCAGTGGCGGTCCCACTGTCATCGTAATCAGGCCCTTAGTACACTATTTCTGAGAGGTTTTTTTTTTGCTGTGGGAACAAGCTTTGGATGTAAGCACAGTAACAATGGGGCATATTTAAAAGATAATGACGCAGCACATCGCTGCAAGCCATCTTGTTGTGCCGAGCTGCGTCATTAGGAAAGTACAGGGATGCATCGTATTTATAACACTATGATGCATCCCTGTGCTTTCCTTTGTGCTGGCACACCATAGGCTACCTAGCGCCAATCCAGGCACCCTTGCACCATGGTGCAAGGGTGCTGCATTGCAGGGATGTTTTTTTTGTGGAGGAAGGGAACCTTGCTGCACAAAAGCAATAATTGATGGCATTTTCCTCCTTCTATATGCAGAAAGCAGCCCACAGAAGGAGGGAAATGCCATCAATGATGCAGCCCTCCAAACAACTCTGTTTCACCTAGCTCGCCCTAGCCTCTGTCCCCACGATCCACAAGACTAGAATCGGAGGAAGATCCTTCTCCTACCTCACCACCTGGAACACCCTGCCCCTCCACTTCAGGCAATCCCAATTCAAGAAGGACCTCAAGACCTGGCTCCTCAAATGATCCTACCCCCTGAGGGACCAGCAGCCCCCTGTGCCTTGCTGGTGAGTGTATGTGCTATATAACCCCTGATTAATTGATTGATTGAATGACACATAGAAGCAGCAAAAAATGAGTAGAAATAAAGGTATTTCTCCTTGATGTACCAATTGTACGCCTCCCTTGGGGAGGCGGAGGAATCTGACTCATTCCCAGCTTTTACGAAACAATGTAAATCTGGGAATGTGTCAGATCCCATGTATGTAGCTGAACACCCACAGTCAACACCCACGCAACGCCCCTTTCACGGAGAGTGTTGCATGAAAAGAGGACATATTTACAAGGCCATGTAAAGCCAGGCAGGTTTTTTCATGGCCCTGCAAATATTGCTCAGCCTTGTGTGCTACCGAAATGGCAAAACAGGTGATGTTCCTTTGGCACAGGGGGCTTAGAAATATGCCACAATGATTCTCTTGGTTATTTTAGAAAGCTGCTAAAAGTTTAAAATATGTCAGGAAGTGGTTGCCGGCAATGTTGACACGAGACAATAGTTCTCTGTCTCATTTTGTAGTTTTTTAGGTTTTGCCTGCAAGTGCGCACGTAGTGCGCATGCGCTAAAAAACCTCTTGAGTTCTATGTCGGATCGATGACCCGCCTCTGTCTCTCATTGGCTAGCTCCATAAATGGAGGCTAGCCATTGGGAGACAGAGGCTGTCAATCACGCTTTCTCGGGGAAAACGCGATTCGGGGGCGTTTCTAGGGCTTTTTTTAAATCCCGCCCCTTTGTCCCGGGCCGCGCTGTGATTGGCTGCCGGCCCGGGACACCCCCTGACGTCATTTCCCGGGCCGCGCTGTGATTGGCTGCCGGCCCGGGACACCCCCTGACGTCATTCCCGGGCCGCGCTGTGATTGGCTGCCGGCCCGGGACCTGACTTGTAACTAACATTAAGTATCTGGGCACAGATTTTAAAAGAATTCATTATGATAAATAGTTTGTGCCGACCAACTAGAGATTTTAAAAAGGATGTTGCCTACAGTAGTTTTTCTAGTTTCATTACAATTGCAGTTTTTCAGTGAGTAGGTGACACATCTCCACAGATTACTTGGCATTTTATAGTTGAAATATGATCCACTTCTTGTTACTTCAGGGGACGGGGTGAACAACGGCTATTGTACGTCCCTTGGTTGTCGCACGCTCTCAAAATAAGAATGCTGGAGCTTTAAAGGGATTTCTCCGGATACGGATTATCCTGCAGAATGAGCTGTGCCGGCAGATTGCTTCCTGGCTGTGGTTACACATTTGAGTGCGCGCATACATTAGGTCCGTACAGGGGAAGGAAGGAACGAGGCTACAGAGAAAGAATGCGAAAGACGCCCGTACTGGTTTATTTTCCGCTTTATGAAAAGCAAACTGTACCACTGCAAGTAATGTAATTATTATAAAATAAACCACGCGCTTTAGTTAGTTTGTTTACATCAGAATTAGTTTACACCAAATACCAGACTTAGTGACTTTTACATGTATATTATATTGATCTGTAAAGCTTAGATTCGGGCACTTTGAAAAGGGATGTTATATAAAAAAGGCAACGCTGCATAATTTGGCTTACTCAACTAAAGTTAAAGCACCCTTTTGCTAGATTACCATCAGTGGCTTATTCTTTTCTTTTACACTGCATGAACCCTTGGGAAAACTAATACGGAAGTTTGTAGAAGATTTAATGTTACTAGAGAAACTATTAAATATATCTGTGTGCTACAAATTAGTATTTAGGATAGACAAAAAAGAGAAAGCAGTCAGCCGAGCCCGGCCGTTGATCAGTCTCTGTGTGACCCCATTTTAGCAAGAGCATTGTCACCCATCAATCATGTAATGGCTACCTAGTAGTTTGGTTTTAGATATGTCTGCAACATCAAAACGGCCACGTTGAAGATTCTAGATGGAATTACCATATACTTAACAAGACCGCTCAGCTGCTTTGACACTATCAACCACAAAAGACCTATTCAGGTACTTGCACTGCGTAGGATACTGAGCAGAGTTCTAAGTTGGCTTGAATCTTTTCTGACTGATAGATCCCAGGTAGTGAAGAAGTGAGACTACCAACTTGTGCTAAGGTGGTTCTTGAAGACTTCGTCCAACTTGATTTTAATTTTTGCATTGAGCCTCGGAGCCTTATCCTTTTTAGGTTTCGCCTGGCGTTTACTGCGCAAGCAGTATCGCGCAGGCGAAAACTTTTGTAAACAAGCATGGGGCTTCGTTCCGCCTCTGTCCCATTGGCTAGCTCCATAAATGGAAGCTAGCCATTGGAACAGAGATGCGTAACTCATTCCCTGAGCAGATTCGTGGGCGTTCCCACGATTTTTACTCATCCCGCCCATTTTCGTGCGTCATTGCGGCGGTGGGCGGATGTTATTTTTTTTTTCGTATCGGCATGTTTGTTTCATTTCAAACGTGCTTTGCAGGGGTGGGCTGCGCGATTTCACTTTGCAAGAGTTGCTAGCAGGTAAGCGGCATATTTTACTATTTTTGTTATCCCATTCCCGCCCCCCCTCCCGCTGTCCGTCCCAACCCCCCGGCCCCCCCCCCCCCCCGCACTGCCATTTCCCGTGAGGCGACTGCGAGTCAGTATGTGGCTGTATCTCAGCGGAAGCACGAAAGAGACACCGAGGATTAGGTTTTCACAATAGCGTGCTGTTCTTGAAATGGTAGTTTTCCTCAATGCAGTAGTGTAAACAAAAGTCCCGCGGGGTTCTCCAGGGGGCATCTTCTGGCAGTCTCAGATCCCAGAGCTGAGATCTTCGGACTGGGTTTGGAGCGAGCCATCCCCCAGTTTGGTTACGTCACTACCTTAAGGGCTACAAATGATCTTCTGCGGTATAGCGCCCTGACACTGTTTTGGGCTTGTTCGCGCTTTTTAAAAACGTAGTACATTAAACAAATCTATATGCACGGGGTCAACACGCCTTAGGAAAGATTGAGGGCTTTCTTCGTGGCATGTTTCTCTTTGAGTGGATTCCATTTTATGTGGGGCTTTTGGCGAAGCCCGGCGACTGGTCCATTTTGGGTATTCAAGATCTCGAGTGCTGGCCAGTGCGCTTCCTTAGCAGGTTTATGGATTTCCCTCTGTGATTTAAAATCTTAACTGGGGAATTTCCACTGCTTCGGAAACATGTACCCTGCTGACTACGTTTTCCACAGCTCTGGCGACATCCTCTTGGACGCTATATACCCAACAATAAATAAACGGTGGCCTGCTGTGACTGCCAGTGAAGGTGTGGTGACAGACTTGGAATATGCAACATGACTTTTGTGCGTGCCTTCCCAGCCATCAAATCTCAAAAGCTTCGGCCAGATTTTACGTTCTACAAAGCGTTTTCTATAACTGAAATCAAGCACCCAGGATTAGCGCATTGAAGTAATCAGAGGGGATATAAATCTGAGTGCTTACAAAGGCCTCCTGTGGCGCTCTGGGATGTTTATGCAAGGAGGCATGTTAGTATAGCTATGCATGAAAATAACGAATCTCGGCCATGTTGCGTTTCCCGCCACCTAACTAGACTCGTATGGGACCTATTGACTAGTGTTTGTCGGGGCAGACTGGCCGCTTACTGGGGTGAATGAATGAGTTGGGTTGTAGTGTCACTGGTTACAGAACTATGAAATTACATGCACTATTATTGCAAGTGCGGTGTTAAAATATATATATATTTTTATTCTGAAACGTACATTCGTGCAAGGAAGATGGTGAAAGACATTGCCACTTTGATCAGGCCCATAGAATTTAGTTCTTCAATAAAGTGCAGTGAGCTTTTATATGATATATCTGGTGCTCTACTGCAGGCACGATGTGCTCTTGTTGGACCAAAGGCCTGTTTTCTCAAACATGAGCAATTTAGTATTATAATCGGATTAAGCTCGTAGATTTGGCAAAAGTACGGAGTCTGGTGATACTCCACTCCATTAAACACACATGCATCCGGAGTCTAGTTAACATCCATTTTGCACAACTGCTAATTTTTGTGGCGCTGCCTAACCCCTACTTAATGATGTTAGAACCCAGATATCAGCAAACAGTTGTTTATTGAAGGGTTACTAGTCAGATGCAAGTTGGCCTCATTTCTGATGAGAATACTTTGAATTTTGTAGAGGACTTCTGCAGAACGAGGTTTCATTAATACTTAGAGTTGGCAATGCACTCGCCTCAGTCATTTGTTAATCTTCTGAACTTGTGTCTCATCTAGCAGACTGGTTGGACCGTATTTCTTCAGACTGTTTGCGAGAGATTAAGCTATTGGCATTGTAAATGGCAATGCCATTTATTTATCTGTTTTTAAAACCAACACATAAAAAAAAAATTGTCATTTACAATGCCAATAGCTGTAACTTTTACAAAGGCGAAACCGTTGCATTGTAAATGCTTGTTTATACTTGGCACTAAGCTTTATATGCAAAACCTTTACACCAAGTCGCCGAAGAAACAATTCTTAAAGCAGTCAAAATTACTTTCTGATGGTGGATATTAATTAAATAATTAATATCCTGTCTACCTTTTTACATTTCAATGTGAAAAGGTACATGTATGTACCTTGCTCACTGTAAGCTTGTGAGGGGCATTATGAAACCAGGGGAAGCATCATTCTGGGAATTATAGTGATAAAAAAACTCTTCCACAGGCTTTCAGTGCCACAAAGAGTTCAAATTGACCATACATCGATTTTGTTAAAAATAAAAATATATATAGTGGCAACATTGTCTAGCACATATTCTGAAATATATTCTGTGATTGGACCAATATGAAATGCAATTGGTCTTCCTGGGGAAAACAATGGATGTTTGTAAAAATTTTAAAACAAAAGGTATCTTGGTTGTGCGACCTGCAAATGCTTATGCTCTATCTCTAGTTGTATGATATCTTTCGTAACTCATTCTGAAAACGCTATATTAGAAGGGATTTTAACTGGGTAACATTCAGAGACACACACTGAAGGTGACATGAGCTTACTGGTTCACTTGGGTGTGGACCCTGGTCAAGCATCTTGTCATGGTAAGGCACAAGCAATCCCCAAATTGACCTCTGCTCAGCCTCCTGGTAGCTTGGCACAGAGCATCAGGAATAACTTAGGGCAATGTGTAAAGTATGTGTCTAATACTTCAAACTGTAAAACAGTGAAAGCACCAGACAAAAAGGATCCCACAACTCGTTACAAAAATAGAGCTGCATTAAAAAAATAAAACAAGACCAAAATGAAAAGAATCCTTGGGGCATGTGTGTGTGAAAAATGTTCTTCAAGTTTAATTTCAGGGGTGCAGGGGGGGGTCCTTTGAACCCCCCCTGCACCCATGAAATAGCATTCTTATTTTGCGATTCCTTAATTGCGATTCGCAAAATGAGAATGGCTTCCCATTCATTCCTATGGGCCTCTAGGCCCATAGGAATCAATGGGAAGAGATTCCTTAATTGCGATTCGCAAATTGTGAATCGCAATTAAGGAAAATTAAGAAATCGCAAAAAAAATTGCGATTTCTTAATGCATAGCATTTTGCGATTTCTTAATTGCGATTCCTTAATTTTCGCAATTAAGAAATTGCAAAATGTAATAATGATGCACGTGGCCGATTATCACAGCACACATTTAAGAGACAATCTTTGAAGAGCAGGTAAGCGATTTCACATGTGCTAACTTCAGATGTATTACTATGAAATTTCTTATTACTGTCTCTGGGGTACTTCATAAGAAACATATGAATTGAACTGTTTGAATGGTATAACATTGATTGAAAACCTTTCAGTGAGATACAGAATAATTAACAAGTTTGCAATTGGTATGTCACTCTACATCACACTTAAATCTGGGATAAATTGCTTGAACTGTATATCAAATTCACATTATGTTGAAATCTCCTTTTTGTCTCTATTATTTTATTGTTTTTTTCAAACAAACACATTGGCATGTGTGTAACATAGATATAGCATTACGGCATTTCTGAGATCAAGGGATTTATCATACAAAAAGTTGTGCGGCCTCAATAGTATAATTGCAGCCTTACTGAGTTGGTTTGGGTCTGTGTCAACTAGCAACCAAGCAGGAACTTTCTTGACCCATGTGTTGAGCTTGTCGTGATGGGATAGTAATCTGTCCATTCTAACTTCACCCACCCTGAATGGAACGTGAGGTATATATGCTTAGTTGTGCCAATTGCACAATTCATCCTTTCCCAAATATTAATTACCATTGCTCTCGAGGTGTGAGTGATCTTTAGGGCATCCCAGCCACATAGTTATCTCCATGAACCACATCTCCCTCTTGTCACCCAAAAGAGCAGGGTCTTCTTTTTTTTGTAAGGAAAACGTTTACGCTTAGGTGAGATCCACGACAAAGTGCAAGGTTATAAAAACAGTACATGGTCACTATCAGCTTTGCCAGTCATCTGACAACACTGAGCTTGTCATGAGAACATCAGAATATCAACAGGTGTCCTCTTCAGCTGAACATCCTATGGCATCCAAGTCATGCTGATCACTCAAGTACGCCTCAGGGTTAAAAAACACGTGACATAACTTCCCCCAAATCCTGAGATCCTCGTCTAGTTCTCATCCCTACTACTAGTTTTCATATGAGCCTCCTTCACGAGAGACCAGTCATGAACATCCCTCATCTAGTCATTCAGAGAAGGGGAACACTTCCCAATCCAGGTTACCACCACCCAGCACTTAGCTTGGACCAGGAGGAGTTGTAATATTTATACTCCGATTTGTGTTTCTTAGGCTTCGTATCATGTCCGAGTAGACAATGCAGCGGGGTTGTCTGTACCCTAAAACCTGTACCCCTTTTCAATGACTCCATAATACGGGTCCAGAAACAGTGTACCTCAGGGCAGCACTACACCAGGTGCAGAAAATCTGCCCCCACAGCACCGCACTGTGGGCATGCATCTGAGCGAGCAGGGTTAATGCAGCTCAGGCTAATAGGGTCATATATGTGTGATGCAAATAGTGGAAATGTATCAACTTGACGCGCGCATTGCAGGAAACTGTGCGCGTGAGTGTGATTATCGCTTTCCACTTTGACTGAGGCAGGGAATCCATCAAGTTCTCGTTGCTTGCCAAGTGGGCCCCAGATGGGGGGCCAACTGTGTCTGCGCTCATGGCACTATACAGGAGGGAAATAAGCCGATGACCGGAGCCACTGGTAAGCATTTTGTCCAACGGTTGTGTTGTTGGTGGGACATTTAGATATGTGAGCCACGTCTCCCTAGATAGGTCTGAGAGTCCAGCATTCTGGAAAAACTGGGTCGGACCAGCCCGAAACAGTCACAAGCCTGTTCGTAGGAGAAGAAAGTTTTGTTTGAATACAGGTCCGCCAATGCCTGACAACCCCCCTCCCATCCATCATTTTTGGCATAGGTGTAAGTATCCATATGGGGAGCTCCCTATGGAAAGGCGCTTGTTTTAGTATGCTTTTCAGCTTCTCTCTTGAAGATTAGATGCAGTGACATTTCCACCATTGTTGTCATCTGGTTTCTTCACTTACTGAACAAATATCAGATATTGTATTGGAGTAAGGTTTGTTAATCCCATTAGCTTCAACTTTATAAGAGAAACTAATTTGCCTCTAACATTCAATGCAATACTGAATTTATTAGATTCCAAAGGCAGAGCTATGTCACTGTTTGAGTGGAGCCAGCTGATACTCATAAAGGTATTCCAGGTTTAGACAAATTGCCATTGCCCTGTGAGGGGCGAAGGAATGGTTAAATATGATTCTCTCTATAATCCTGCCTACGTTCCCACCAAAGTTAGTCATGATTAGGTCCTTGTTAGCACTTGAAACTGTCCCCCAGTTCCTGATTGCATTGTACCTTGGTTACTCAGTAAGTACTGAGTCAGACCGCTTTAGCCAGAGGGGCGAAGTAGCAATGCAGCAGCCAGGGGTGTGTGGTCCTCCATTGCCCACCAGGCACAGCAGCGCTGACTAGATCCCAGGTGGACCAACATAGCTGGTGTCTTCCGGCTCTTTTGTGGGTGCCCTCCAGTTGAGGAGGTGGGACAGCATGCCCACAGGAGAGATGGAGTCCACGCTCTGCCAGTGCCACTCAGGGTCAGATGGATCCCCTCGTGTACAACCATGCATTCCCTGAGCCCAACCAGGAATCCACCCCCGCCCCTAAAGGTTTAATGCCGATCCAATGGATGTGTGTGAAATAATCAATGACAGTATGCAATCTTGATACAACACCTACCTTCTCCAGGCGCTTTGGCCTCTGTTGAGTTGACCACTAACTAGAAATCACAGATATTCAGGAGTCATGCAGTCACAGGTGCCTAATCTTGTTTTGAGGAGAGAGCAGCAGGCAATTGCAGTCTGTATGAGTGTCAAACTGCAGCAGGTGCATTGACTCCTGGGCAAGCTGTAGGAGAAGACCTCACCACACAGCCCCCTGAAGCCGATGGAAGCACCTACATTCATATCTTAGGGATTGCCTATGCTTCAATGAGGGTGTGATCCCAAGGAAATAATAGAACATTGTTCAGCATGAACCTGTACCATATTACAAATGAAGGCCCATGGGCACAAAGGCTTTCACTGAGCATAGCAACTGTGCACCACAAGGAAGAGGTGCCTATTTAGTTTTCTCCAGAGCGTGCTCACTGAAAAGGGTCACATTGGGTACTACATAACCCTCCTCAGAACTACACCACAGAAAGTTTCAGTAAGCGACAGAACCTCTCCAATGGGCAGTCCCTCCTCAGCGTAATATAACAGACTTGGCAGGGCTTCAGTGAAATTTGGAGAGCCATACCTCCATGCTTTGCATGCTGCTCTGTTCCCAGGGGCATAGCTTGGTGAGTAAAACGCGGGGGAGCTTCAGATTTTTCAGCAATCTCGTTGCCAAAATACATGAAGTGAGGAGCAGGGTGTGAAGGGGGTGGGGGGTAAGGAGCAGTTGAAAGGGAAAAGAGTGTGGAGTTTTATTGGTACTTAAAATTAATTATTCAGTAAAAACTCCTCGCCATATTCAATGTAAAGCTCCTGTTCCCAACTATTTACTAGAGAATACCTTTATGGGGGGGGGGGGTATAGAATTCCAAACACCCCCCCCCCTTTCAGCTACTCTTCCCTGCATATTCAGTAACGTGGAGAGTTATCACATTCATTGGAGAGGGCGCGGCACAGTCCTGGATTGCGCCTGGTGCACCCAACCAGGTTGTACAACACGCCTATGGAATCCGGTGCGTACCGTTACTGTTAGGGCTTCTCCATTTACCAACCTCAGAAGGATAGAATCCTGGCCTGGTCTTGATATGGTTCATTCCTGTCACCTACATGCATGTGATTAGCAAGCTTTTAACTCACTGTGCCATCTTGACAGCATATGTTAGTCCTATTTATTCTTTTTGTGATTTTTATTTCTTCCACATTTTACTTCTAACGTATATCTGAGTCGTTTTTATATCAGGGGATCCCTTGAAAGACTACCTGCCCTGTCAGTAGCCTGAGAACCATTGTAATGACATGGTGCCTCTCTCTCGTGTTAGACTCTGAGCATGTGTTTAGTCAGTCCCCGTGCAGCTGCACAGACGTGTGCTCGAAATAAACTGACTTCCTGTATGATCATTTTCTGTGGTGTATTCTCATCACTGCCTCCTTCATTGTATTCAGATAATTAGTAATGAAACCCTATAATGTCCAAGTTAATGCCATATGCTCGCAATGATGATATAAATACGCTGAGATTGCTAATAAAAGCCACAGACTAGTCAAGTGACTGGGAATTGCATTTCCTTTCAACTGTCCTAATTATCTTCTGTTTATGAAAAGCTGCAGGATATGAAAAAAACATTATTGTTTGACTAAAGGCATATGGCGAGCCACTGATCCGTAGAGCAGGCAGCCCTCCTGTGCTCACTATGCCTTCTGCATAGCAATCTTTTTCTTTCTTATGTTTTTTAAGTAGAGACGGTTGAGTCTCAAAGGGGGGTCTTTAAAATCTTGGATCTTAGGTGGAAATCTCTTTCACAAAGCATTTTTTCAGAACTTAAAACAGTCGAACCACTTTCATTTAATATCTCGTTTTCCAGGAATGTAATAATTTTTTTACTATTTTTGATGTTTTTTTCAAAGTTACACCTGGAACTGAATCTGTATTCCGCATTTGTCTCAGCATTTATACCTTTTGCGACAGAGCGAGTATGAAAAATGGAATAACGTTTGGAAGCCAAGCTTGCAAATCATTAAGGTGTTGTAAATTTGCATATTTGTAAGTAAAAATTAGATGCTGGTGCTTTAGCTTGAAGGTATTAAAATGTGTAGATTTTGCTAGTGCATATATTTTGAAGGGTCAGATTTATTCTTCTAAATGCAATCGAACAAACAATGAGGAATGTGCATGGTTGAGTGGTAGGGGGCAGATTTACTAGTCCATCCCCTTTCCAGCAAGACTAGGGATATAAATGTAATTAGTGGGGTCCTATTCAGTATTCTAATTACTGTCCCACAAACTTCAAAATTGTGAGAATGTATATATATTTAAAGACTTATATAACTAAACACACACGGGCTGTGTGCAGTGCCCGCCAGGAAGGTGCTTTGTTAAACTGTTTTTAGCATTTGGTTGAAATTGAATTGCTTTCTAATAATTATACTGAATATGACTTACTTTTAAACATACTATTGAAATCCAATTTCACCGCCTATCATTACTGCTAGCACTTGTGTGTTTTTGAAAAGCTTGGGGCACTTTAATCGCCCGCTGCTGCTCGCTAGGGACTGCTCTCCTCCTAAGGAACTGAGGGCAGGGAGCATGGCAGCCATTAGTGGTTAGCGGGATAGTTGTTCTTAGCCGCTTCCTACAAAGTTGCACGCTGACGCGACCGCGCGCAGCGGGCGGGCTGCTGGCGCCACAAAGGCGCACCTGAGGAAAGCCCGACTGCACCCATCCGTGCTCGGACTGGGCTCAGGGCCAGTCCCCCTGCATCTCCGAGGCCAGATTTACTGACTTACTTCAGAGACTTCCTCATGTGGCTGGATCTGTAGGGTGGGAAGGCGAGTTGCAGAGAGTGGTAGAGAGTAAGTAGTAGAGAGTGAGTAGAGAGTACTAGAGAGTGAGTAGTAGAGAGTAGCAGAGAGTGAGCAGTAGAGAGTAGTATAAAGTGAGTATTAGAGAGAAGTAGAGAGTGAGTACTAGAGAGTAGTAGAGTGAGAGTTGAGAGTGAGTAGTAGAGAGTAGAGTAGTAGAGAGTGAGTAGTAGAGTGAGTAGTAGAAAGTGAGTAGTAGAGAGTGTTAGAGTGAGTAGAGTATACTAGAGTAGTAGAGAGTAGTAGTGAGTAGTAGAGAGTAGTAGAGAATAGTAGAGAGTGAGTAGTAGAGAGTGAGTAGTAGAGAGTAAGTAGTAGAGAGTAAGTAGTAGAGAGTGAGTAATAGAGAGTGAGTAATAGAGAGTAGTAGAGTGAGTAGTAGAGAGTAGTAGAGAGCAGTAGAGTGAGAAGTAGGGTGTCAATATCAACCCGGAAGATCAGGCAGTCTCGTGTCCAAATTGCCTTTTGACCCTCCCTCATATCATGGCCCTTCCTATTAATGGTTTGGTTAACCAGACAGGAGATGGAACTAAGCAAAGTGATTCAGCTCCCATTAAATGCTTACTTCTTAATGCCAGGTTGTTGATTAAGCATAGTATGGAAAGTGCACTGTTTATAGAGGAACAAAATATTAAGTTAGCTTTTATAACCAAGTCCTGGACGGATAACAACTCAGGACCCTATATTGTCAAAGCATCACCTCCAGAATTCCTCTGCCATACACATGACAGACCACATAGGTGGGGTGGAGGGCTGGCAGTTATTTATCATAATACCTTAGAGCCCTCATTCCTGACAGAGTCTAATCTAGCCTGTGAAGCGCTGTCCCTAAGCGTAAGCACTTCCTCCCATGACACATTCAAGGCCATCCTCCTCTATCACCCCCCCAGGCCCCAGTGGTGCGTTCCTAGAATCCTTTGGAACGCTCCTTGAGGAGGGGCTTCGTGCCAACTCTTTTACAGTAATGAGGGTCTTCAATTTTCATCTTGAGGACCTCACTGACCAGGTAATTTGAGGCTGAAACAAGTTATGAGCAGAGGGGACCTCGAGCAGCTGGTGGAAGGCCCTACCCACATAGCAGGTCATACCTTAGAAGGAATATTTTCCAACAATCCTAGGCGTTCCTTCAGAGGTACTACCACTCCCTTGGACCAATCATGGCGCCATCTTATTCGAATTATCGCGGACATCTCGTTATCAACTGAAACCAGAGCCCAAGGATAAGATAGCAATAAGGGCTTGGAAAAATGTTAACAGTCTTGTATTAGGGAATCTTCTGAAAGCAACAGCCCCCATTCTCCCATCTAGAGTGGAGGAGCAGGCGGCTGCTTATTCAGGATGGATTGATGCTGCATGCAGTAAACTAGCCCCGGTCAAATGGTATACCCCAAGCGTGCCCTTCCTTCAGCCCCCTGGTACTCTGAAAACCTACAACAGCACAAAACTGGTTGTAAGCAGCTAGAACGTGCCTGGAGAAAAGGGCACAATATTACTAATAAAGTAAGTCTCTCATGCTATAAAAAAACTACTCTTTTAAACTAAAAAGACATATTTTGCTGAGCAGATCAACGAGGCCAAATCCTCCTCCAAAGAACTTTTTAAAACTATAATTAAACTCACAAACCCTGCCAGGCCTAATACACATAGCAGACCCAAACTCTGTAAAACTCTAGCCTCCTTTTTTTGGCAAAAGGTGGAAGTCATTTTTTTCTTCCTTCATCCTTCAGCAAATAGAGGACACTGAGGTTTTTGGTAAGTCGGCACCCACTGTCACCAAATCAACACCTACATTAGATGACTTTACACCAATAGAGACTCAAGATGCAACAATCTCATGATGGCGATTTGATCCAGATCTCCCTGATGTCATTGGTTCTGTCCTTACCCCCTTGTTTAATACCATCTTTGATTCGGGCCAGTTTCCTAAAACCTAGAAATTAGCTTTAATTCTTCCTCTAATAAAAAAAAAAACTACTGATCCGAACAATTACAGACCTATCTCGCGCCTTCCATTGCCAGCAAAAATTATAGGGAGGGCCATGAGTGTTCAACTTAGTACATTTCTCCAGACCAACTGTTTACTGGATCCTACGCAATACGGCTTTCGTGCTGAACACAGCACTGAGCTAACCCTGATGAAAGACACGGAGGAGATAAGAGAGGTCTTGGACCAGGAAGGCGCTGTGATCCTGATTATGCTGGATCTTTCAGCTGCCTTCGATACGGTCCATCTCAAAGTACTGATAGACCATTTATCGACAGCAGGGGTTCAGTAAGGTCTGGATTCTCCTAAAATCCATTATGGCTGACAGAACCCAAATGGTTGATTTGGGTAGGGATAGGTCTAAGCCTTTTTCCCATCCTTGCGAGGTGCGGTGGGGATCATCCCTTAGTCCTATGCTCTTTAATATATATACGTCCCCGCTGGCAGCCCTGATTAGATCATTTGGGCTCCAACTAACATTTTATGCGGACGACACACAAATTGTGCTGTCCCTCCAGCAAGACAAAGAAGCTGAAACTAGATCAAGATGCCACGATTGCATGAAAGCCATTGCAGGCTGGATGTCATCGAACTGCTTGAAACGCAATGCAGGAAAAACAGAGGTCATCATGTTTGGTAACAACACCAACCTCTGGATGCCTGACTGGTGGCCAGAAGAAATGGGAACGCCTCCATCCCCTACTATGAAAGCGAAGAACCTAGGGGAGATTATGGACAAACAAACTTACCTTTGGTGATCATGTCAGCGGGGTTGTCTCCACCAGCTTCTTTCTCCTCGGAATCCTGAGGAAAACAAAATTCCAGCAGATAGCTTTAGGACAGCAGTCACAGAGCACATTTTGTCACAACTGGATTACTGTAACAGCCTGTGTAGGAGAGGAGGGTCTGCTTCCTAAGGTTACCCCCACTTTTTGCTGTGCTTCACTGGCTTTTTGACTTTAGTATGGCTATGGCCCTGCTAATCAGGCCCACAGCCTAGCTGTACTCTCTCTAAATTGATACCATGTACTTTAGGTACATACCAGATTGGTTACTGAGGCACCCTTGTGAGCCCCTGTATTTGGTACCTTAGGTACCCAGGGCATAGGGACCCCAGAGCTCTACCAGGGGCTGAAGCATGTATTGTGCCACCCCTGGTTAGCCTCCAAACTGACACCACAGGTGTACTCACAGCCTGGGTAAGGTGGTGTAAGCACCCCTTAATTAGAGATAGTATACCTATATCTACCTTATATATAGACACATAGTAACCTATAAGTCACTCCTATGGCAGGCCTTGACAATCCTGGAGGCAGAGTGCTTGGTTTTGTGTGAGAGGGAGCCCTAGCATGAGCTGAGCCCTCTGCAGCTTTTGGAACCATCTCTTTATAGCTGTCCTATGATATAGCCATACCATATACTCTTAAGTGCATTATAATCCTTGCGGTTAATGTTAACTTTGGTTTGGCTTCATCAAAACATGTCGTGTAAGATGTCAAACACTTTGGAATACTACCCTCGCCAGTTCTGGTGGAGGGGGTAGCGTTCCTCCCTTCAAGAGGGAAAAGACATGTAGTTACTGGTAAACCCGGTTAAAGTTAAGCAGAGCCCCAGTATCACAAAATGGATGCTGCTGCCACAGACACGAGTCTGCCCTCCTGCTGCTGGATGAAACCCCGGCAGGGGAGGCCTGGACAATAGGTTTCCTGTCCAGGGAAATGCTGACACCTCCCCAGACAGGCTTTAGTGTATGGGGGCAGGGTGGGTTGCATTCAGTGAATGATTTTCAGACACTGCCTGGGGCACCCAAGGTGCTCCACACATTTCCCAGTTCACACCGGTTGCTGGGGCACTCAGCCCCAGCTCTGGCGTGAAACTGGACAAAGGGGAAGGGGTGTAACCACCCCATCACCAGGTCTACCCATAGGAGGGACCTTAGAGTTAGTCCAACCCCTAAACTTACTATAAGTATAGAACCCCAGTCCCTAGGACTTTAGATTACCCTGGACGAAACTCTGCAACATATATCTTGGATCTTCGACATTCCATATCGACTGGAAGATGGAAGAAATCTCCCTTGTGGTCAAGGAGTGACCCCCCTGTTCAAACAGTCACCAACTGCATCTTTGCCAGTCTGCATTTTTGAGGCTCCCGTCGGATCCCGAAGAATCTGCGACAGAGGACACAGACTTCCAGACATATCTGACCTGCGCTCCCAGCAAAGCTGAGACCTGTAGCGGACACGAGAGACGTGGGCCTGGAACTCCTGGACATCCTGCATCTTTGCAACTGCACCTACTTCTCAAGGTATCCTGAAGTTGTGCATTGGGGTATTTGAAGCCTTTGCCCAGAGCACCTTTTGCACCGAAGCTCAGAGGCCTACACTCCACGAGTGCCCCGTGGACCCGCTTTGTGCATCTCCACTCGAGGCCCCTTCGCGGTTCCTAGTCCGTTGGCTAGCAATCAGGAAAGCTCACTAAATCAAAGATGCCCTCACGAAGGGCCATCTTTGATTTAGTGAGCTTTCCTGGTTGCTCCAGACGTTCTCCCACTCCTCTCCAAAGGAGGAGTCCCTCAGACCTTGCTGTTCTGCACCGAAGCCAAACTTGTCATCTTGCGTGGGTTGCTGTTGCCAAGGCTTGTTGGGTCCAATCCGGATTCCAACACTGCAGTCAACTAGATCCTTTTTTGGGACAGCTTGAATCCAGCTCCTGGTCATCATCGACGCCTCATGGTCCTCGTTGTTGAAGAGTCAAGCTTCACATCTTTCCGCTGAAATCACCCGGAATTGGCTGGCATCTTCTCCTCGCCATCCTGGTCACTGGCTAGTGACCCAGACTCTGTCTCATCTGCTTTCAGGTTCTACACATCTCTGATCCACCCTTAGATCCACCTGGACACTTTTCCTCTTGTCGCCTGCAGCCTTTCTTCGCAGCTCTCCATAGGAATCAACGGCGAAACCTGACACCAAAAGACACCTATGCACCCGGCTTCTCTGGGTGAGGTAACACGAGTACTCCAGTGCTCCCGTGGGTCTTGACTCTCGAAGTGACCTAGTCTAAAAGGGTTCCATCATAGTTCACCTAGAAGTGCCCTTAATCTTTAAAATTGTAACTTGTTTGTTCTCCATGGAAAGTCAATGGTGATCCGCGGCTGTGTTTTAGACACTGCACGCGTCCTCCATGGGCCTCCTGCATTCTAACCTTAGGTGGTTATAGGTAGCCCCAGAGGTTCTACAGGCCCTAGGCCTGCTTTCTATCTCTCACGTGGTTCTTATACCACTATTTTAGTATATGGTTTGTGAGGCCCCTAGGGCATAACGTATACTGTGCAAGTTATCGTATTGTACTTTTACCTCTGACCTCATAAAGAGTCCAGAGGGGTTGTGTTTAGAATAAATACATATATATTTGATATACACCTTGTGTGGTGTGCTTGCATTTGATCATTCACGAGATTATAATTGGTAAAACAACTAGCTTAACTTGCCTCTAAGCCTTAGCCTGAAGGCTGCTTTCCACAGCTGCCACTAGGATAGCTTTCTATAAGGTTGACTTTACAACCTACCATCAATAAGGGTCGTTTGGGCTGGTGCAAGGTGCCCACTAGATTAGTGGACATCATATACCAGGCCAACTTCTCACAGTCTGTATTTGACCATCCAAAAGAAACATCCAAGCAAAATGCTGCAGCTAGGCTGTTAACGGGTACAGCTATTTTTGTCTCAGTGAGAAAGGGACTTCGACATCATCATTGGCTTCCAGTAAAACAACATGCACAATTTAAAGCACTTTGTGCGGTGTTAAAGGCCTTGGAGGGCAGCGGCCCTGACTATCTGAGACAGCTCCTACAATGGTATGTTCCTGGAAGAACATTGCGCTCCTCGGAAGCAAAGCAAGTGATCGTCCCCCGAGTTAAAAAAGCCAACTGGGGTGGCAAGAGTTTCATCATTTGTGCTGCAAAGGCATGGAATAATCTACCAATGCATCTTAGAAATTCCACTGAGCTTCTTTCCTTCAGGAAGGGGCTGAAAACCTGGCTCTTCACCGAATAGCCACCTTTTATTGGTAACCAATTAGTCAGTGCTTAGCACCAGGACACCCTCGGCTAACAGTCGCACTCGATAAGCTCCATTAACATAACATAAGATAACACATAATATCTCAACTAAGAAGCATTCCAAAAATTAATTGAATAATTTAAAGTTTGGTATATAGGGTACTGCATTGCAAGGATGATGGAATACCCTGCCCACCAAACCCTTGGCCCACCAATGTCGTTTAGAGATGGGCAGACTTTACATTTTCTGTCAATGGGCCCCTGGTGTCTCGGTCAATGGAATTCTTCCTCAGATGGTCAGAGCAAGTAGGGGCTGTTAGAGTAAGGACGTTATGCCTCCTGCCCAATTTAAGGTGAATGCTGTCACATCTTTTCTGCATGTCACTAGCAGGGAAAAACAGGTAGTGAGAGACAGGAAAAAAGTATTGAGCCCCACATCCTGGAAGAACATTCTCATTGTTTGGGGGGGGGGGGGGGGGGGGTTGCGTTGGGTCAATTGCTTTTTTTTGTTTTTCAGAAAAACCTCCCTCTTTGGTGTGGGTTTCTAATAAACAAAATCTTTAACATTTTTATTGAACAGCTGTCAAAAAAGATGGCTAACATCCATCAAACTTTTAACACCTTGAAGGGAACCACCGAGATGGCGGTTCTCTTCAAGTTACAATGATGACTGCTGAGTCGGTAGTCTAACAGGATGGCTGAAGGTATGTCATGACAGACAGAAAACTGTCCGTCAAACCTTAAGTTTGGCACTTAAAATCTAATTAACAAAAAATACCTATTAGTTGAAATATTTAAATGTGATCTTTATGGAGCATGTCCAAAACAATTGTGAAAGTTAACTTCAAAATAATAAATACATTATTAAAAAAACACGCAATCGAAACACCTAAAAACACGCATACCTAACTTACAGGTAATAAAAATTATTAACTGATTTTTTTTTTTTAATTTAAGCATTTTTTGTTAATAACTATTGATAGTTTTTATTTAAAAACTACCCACCCATTCTTCCAATAAATCCACTCATTCCAGTTTTCAAAAGGAAAAACACATTTTTGACAAAACTAATCAATAATAATTAAACAATTAACAAATTTCAACATTTCTATATCTAACAAAGAACATGTTTAAAACAGTTAACATATCTCCTAAAACATCAATCTCCCGTCCGAATGATAAAAAGCATGTGCTCACTGGAATCTCCAATTCTAGTAGTTTATTGTGGCAAACAATTAAAATAATAATGATACATTTCTGTCTTTTTTTTAAACAAGACATTTAAAAATAAATGTAATTTAAACATAATTAGAGAAATAAAAACATCATTGAATACATTTAATAAACATGACAAAAACAACATCATAGTAAATAATATTTTAAGCTTCAATATTATAGTGACAAACCAAAAAACGATATTTTTACCTTCGATATCTTTGTCCCCAGTAAGTTTGTAATCATTATATTTTGACCACAACAAAATGGGCAGATAATATTTTGTACCTGGTATTTTGACCGAATATCACCCAGAAATATTTGGAAAATAACTGCAAAATAAAACATTACGTCAATTAAAATCACTCTTACACAGTCACCAAGCAACCTATCCGAGACTCTTCACTTATTGCAAACATTTTCAAAGCGGAATCATTCAGGAAGATAGGAGAAACTGAATAACTTTGTGAATGTCAAAATTAACAATCTGTAAATTGGCGCCAAGGACCTGGGAAGGTACTTCTGTGTCTTTGGTATATGTCAAACTTTTATTTATTAACCTATAACAAATTCCACAATTTATGTAAAGACCGGAGGCTCATATTACACTTGTTCACAGCATATTTACTGCATTCATAAGCATACGAAGAATTGGTTCACAGTAGACCGAACCATTGACCTGAAAATATCCTCTAATCAAACTCTGGTCCAAAAACATTTGAAGCCACAGCACTTCCAAAGATTTTTATGCCACGATGGAGGGTGTCAATGCTTGCTTCTTACGTAACCGAATTTACTCAGTAGACTGGCTAGGCGAGGAAATAGGGCAATGCAATTTTCTAAACTTAAATTATGAGTCACTTAGAAGACCTCTGCAAAGCTTGCTTTTAATTCATAGCGTCCAATTTAATGTTTGGTGGACAGGTTTAAGGCAGTCAGCATGATGGAGAACTTTAAGTTTGCCACCCTGCCTTTATTTTGCCTGCAAAGTTTACAGTACATTGCCCGCACTGCAGGGAATTCTATGAGGCATGGCAGTTCATACAAAACTAATTAAAAGTCTGGTAGGCATCCGTCACTGGTGATGGACACTTACACCAAGCGTTTAAAAGGTTATAGCTTTCCAAAAATAAACACCCTAAATGGGAGTTTGTTTTTGGAAAATGAAATCTAATATCCCCAACACTATAGGAATGTTCTTCGATGGTGTGGGGGTCAATTTTATTTTTACCATCCCTCCTGGTGGTGACAGACAACAAAAAACAAGCCATCCAACTACCAGCTCTAAAAAGGGCTGACTGTCGGATGGCTAACCTCTGATGGCCCATACCCTATTGCGGTATCTGAGGAAGGGGAAACATCCTTTACAACGCAACTTTTACGCAGTGCCTTTACGACGCAACTTTTACAACGCAAACCATTCCAACGCATTGCGCTGGGGGGGCGCTCTAGGATAGGGAATACGTTTAATTTACTATCCAACACCTTCCCTAGTGTCCACGGGGACTGGAGTTGGAATAGTAAATTAAACTATTCACTATATGTAAATATAAATTGATACTTGTATAGCGCACTACTCACCCGCAAGGGTCTCAAGGGGCTTGTACGAATACCGCTGTGGAACCCATCCTGGCTTTCCCTGTGAGGTGTCCACTCCTGGGCACCCCCAAGGTTGAGGCCAGGCATCCTTAGCGTTGTGGGGGCCATTGTGGAGATTAAGCAAGCTATTGCCCAGAGTCGCAGAGTGGGACTCCATGATTGGAATAGGCACCGAGGCGAGAATTATCAGGTCCGTGAAATTTTCGATCTCAAGACCCGCCGAGGCGGGGAATTGAACCAACCCTGGTCCCGGGCTAGACCTCTGCATCAGGGTCTGCCGCTCTAACCATTGAGCCAGACTTCTCCAGTACCACTATCCAGCACCCCAAAGCGCTATGCGTTGTAAAGGTTTGCGTTGTAAAAACCGCGTTGTAAAGGCATGCGATGTAAAAGCATGCATTGTAATGTCATACATCCCTGAGGAAGGATTAGGCTGAAACACAACATTTTATTCTATCAACGTAAACCTGGAAACTTGCTTGACTGAAAATTGGGTGGAAGGACCAAGAGTTTGGCAGACAGGGTACTCCATTGCCATTGCGATGGAGTACTTTGTCCGCCAAAGTCTAAATCAGTTTAAGAAGAAAGCGGTTCTCTATCGAGACAAATATAGACAAAAAGGTACTTGTCAACAATGAATTAGTTATTTGTCATGGGAGTACAGATTCTATCAGTGCAAATGATAGATCAAAAGTTCCTTCATATTCAATCGAACAAAGAGCAAATCCCACATTTGTGAATTCACACAGTCAAGACCAAGATATTAGCATACATTCATACATATTTCACGTTGTTAGGCTCTGAAAAGAACTCCTCTTTCGGATGGTTGACGAGTTTTGCCCAAAAGTGTTTGTGGCCTCATCAGGACATGGAATGACAAGGCATAATATTTTATGATGTAAAAAGGGGGATGCTGCATACCATATTCTAGGTAGGCCTGGGTGGAGTTTGTGAAGTTCCGCTACGCTGAACTCTGCAAAGTGACCCCAAAACTCTGCGCCCTACGTGGAATTCCGCAAACAGTAGCGTATGTTTGGTCACATCGTTCACATTGATTTTCAGCGCTGGGGCAAACGGCACCATGAGAAGCACAATAGGGTGCTGCTTCATCATGCTTCTCGAGTAGATTTTCTACTCGAGCAGCAGCTTTCTCAGTGTGAATGGAAGATTTCTCAACATGAGTGGTCACGACCATCCGCAAGCTCCCGCTTTGAGAAATCCAACCACCCGCATTGAGAAATGTCACAGAGAGTTGGATTTTCTTCGCTCAGCATTGGTGACTGCGAACAAGGAAAAAACTCTGCTCCGTGGAGCAGAATTATTAGAACTCAGCTGGGTGTGCAAAACTCTGCAAACTCTCTGAATGGAGCAGACTTCACCGCCCAGGCTTAATTCTGGGGAAAATCCTAGTCAAACCCCATGGGGTTTCAAACATCTCAAGCCACCAACCAGTAATTGTGACTTGGGAAATGCATGGGGTGTTGCTGGGAGCCAAGGACAATGTATCTAAGGTATTCTAACTCCTGCACCAGGGTCCAAGGTACCCGCAGGATGCTAGGGAAGGGCTTGAGGTGGTGCTAGGAGCCAAATCCACCATCTCAAAGGTATTATGGCTTATGTAGCAGGTACCTGCAGGTTGCCAAGCAAATGTCCAGCAAATGCTGAGACCTGTGGGTGCTTTGGACTCTGCTTCGGGAGCCAGAATAACATAGAGACCAATTTTTATGGCCAACCCCTTTTATTATTCCAAACTCTAAATCAGGCCCATAGTCTTTTTCACAGTGCTGTATAAGCAATATAGGCTGCTAAACTAAAGAGGGATATTTCACCATAGAAGTAATGGTTTTAGTTCTCCATAAAATGTTTATAAAGTACACTCAAAAGACTAACAGTTCTTTCCTTCTTTCTTAGATTTCTGCAACTTTGACATCCGAGACGTTTTCAAATAATATCAGATGAAGTAGGTTAGTTTGGCGGTGTGCCTTTAGAGAGATTAAATAGTGGAGTGGTGTGGCCCACTGGTTAGAGGCGGCAGACCTATAAGCAGAGAACGGCCCGAGACCAGGGTTCAATTCCCTACGCGGCAGGACCTTGGACCAGGGTCAACGGACTCGATAATTCTCGCCTCAGTGCCTACTCTAACCAGGGAACACACTTTGCAACTCTGGGCATTAAGCTTGCCTCATCTCTACAACGGCCCCCCACAGACGTCGGAGATGCCTGGTTTCACCCTGGAGATACCCAGAAAGGGACCATCTCACAGGGAAAACCAGGACGCGTTCCCCAGCGGTCTACAGCGCCAGGACACTCGGGTAGAGTAACAGTGCGCTTTACAAGACTCCCACATTTACATTTATTATCAGGTCACCTCAAGTGCATTTGAAGTACTGTATTAACATCCCAGAGAGCGCAGTATTTGGGACAAATAGGATATGAATGTCTTTTATGAGTCTAGTAATTAAAAGTTTTTTTTCTATGAGTTTACCATTACTAAAATTATGTTCAAGGGAGAGAGTTGAGCTAAAGATGTTAACTGTACAGGTAGACTTAACTGAAGAGGCTAGAATAATTAGGAAATTGACAATGATGGAGACAACCGACAAACTGTGCCATACTTTTGCATTCAAATACCAGCCACACTATATAGTTTAAGGTGATTTATATAATTTTTTAGTGGTGCTAACGATCAAAGGATTTTTGTTGTGTAATAGGTAGCATTTGATGCAAGGTTAATTATGTTACAGGTTTTCCCAACACATCCCAAGCCATGAGTTCCTTTTTTTTTTGTTGAAATTTTTTATTTGGCAAACAAGTCAGAAAAAAAAGAAATATACAGTACAAATTCTTCAACGTACACTTTTGAGTGATAGCAGGGATATGTCATAAATTCCAAATGTACAACAAATACTACAGCATTGGCCCAAATTTATAAAAAAAAGGAGAATAACATGCTACCTTTGATCCTCAAAAGTTATAATTTTTAGAAAGACAAGAGGTACAGCTTGTATCAGAAAGAAAAGGTTATACAAAATTAATCCAAATCTTTTCCATTTTAGCTACAGACTTTCGACTTCTGCCCTTAGCAAGGGCTTTTTCCATAGTATATATTTTGTGTAATAGATTTAACCACTCTATCATGCAGGGTGGGTTTCGTGAAATCCAAGCTCTAGCTACTACCAGTCTAGCACAGGACAAAGCTATGTTTAGCCAGCTTGTATTATTGTTCCCCATTGTATGTAAAGAGAGTAATACCATGGGTGCTGTGAGTGAAGTATGAATCAGTTGTTTTTGCCGTAAAGTATTTTCTATCTCTTGCCAGTACTTTGCAAGCATAGGACATGAGTAGATCATATGAATGAGATCTGCTGCCACCAGATCGCATTTAGGGCATTTAGTGCGGTCGCTACTTAAGTTATTCTGAGACCATTTGGATATTTTTAATGGAGTATGGTATAATTGGCTGACCGTCCTGTATAGTTGTAATTTTAAGCTAGAGGAATGAACTAATTTATTGATGTTAACGAAAGCATTTGAAATGTTCTGTGGTGTCACATTGATTCCTAATTTTAGCGTCCACTTTTGTGACAATCTTGGGCAGTCATCCGCATTATATTGACTAAGACGTTTATATCCAATACTAATTAGCGACTTCTTTTTCGTACTATATAAACAACCCCAAATGTCCGAGCTGGTAATTTTATTTAGCTTCATTTTCCGTATTAAGTAATCCTTGATTTGCATATATTTGTAAATCATTACGCCTGGCAAATTATAAAGCAGTTGTAAAGTTGAAAACTGAAGGAAACCATCTGAGCCATATAAGTCACCTAATATCTTAATTCCATAAGTGGCCCATTCCTTCCCCATCTTATCGTTGAAAATAGCAGGTAGCCCGAGATTGCCCCAGAGTGGTAAGTCTGTATGAAAAAAAAGAAGTATGACAGTATTTCAAAATCAAATTAAAAATCCCTACTGCATCTCTTGCTGTCTTAAATTTAACTTGTTTAAAAAAGTTTGGATCTTGTACTCTTGCTAAGAATTGATTTGAGTTTGTACCTAGCATAAACTGGTAAAAAAAGAAAATTGGATTTTTGTCTAGTAAGCACTTGAGCCGACCTAAAAATGATGCAAAAAAATAAGACTTGAAATCTGGAAAGTTCAGTACCCCTTTTTCTAGTGGTAATTTTAATATGGCCATCAACCTTCTAGGTTTTTTGTAGCTCCAAATAAAACTACTACAAATTCCATCTAATTTCCTAAAAAATAGATTATTAACTCGGAGGGGGATAGAAAGAAAGAGGTATAAATATTTTGGCAAAATGTTCATTTTAATCAAATTGATTCGGCTCAGGATATTAAGTGGGATTGTATGCCATTTTTTAAGCACCATAGTAACTTCTTTTAATAAGGGGTCGTAGTTTATTTCATTAATTTTGGAAGAGATATTCACCCCTAAATACACGGCCGAGTTACAGATTCCTGTAATTGTCTGATTCGTTTGGTAATTCATAATAGTTTGTGTTTTGTTAAGGTTTAACTTATAGCCTGAAATATCGCCAACATTTTTTGCTTCATCCGTTATTCCAATTAGTGCATCCATTACATTTGTGGTATAGATAGCTAGGTCGTCTGCATATGCAGTTATTTTAAGAGTTTTATGTTCATGTTTTACCGGAATTATCTTATCTTGTTTTTGCAAGGCATTGATAAAGGGTTCCATTGAAAGAGCGAACAGCAGGGGTGAAAGTGGGCACCCCTGCCTAGTTCCCCTGGAAATTGCGAAGGTTGGTGACAGTAACCCAGCATAGCTAATTTTAGCATTAGGATCCCTATAAATAGCCTGTATGCTTCTAAGAAACCGGTCTTTAAATCCAAACTGAATTAGCACTTTCCACAAATAATCTCACCCCACTCGGTTGAACGCTTTTTCTGCGTCCAAAAGTATCATGCCGGGTGGGGTAAGATTAGTTGCAGCTACATCAAATGCCGTGATCGCCATGTTAACATGGGTGGTGGTATCCCTTCCGACTACGAAACCATGTTGTTGTTCATTGAGTATGGCATATGGGGTGCCAATCGCATCGATAGTAAATTGGAGTATGCCTTGGCATCAGTATTTATTAAGGAAATTGATCTATATGACCCACAATCTGTCGGTGTTTTTTTTTTTCAGGAAAAACATGATTTAGGCAGTTTTCCAGGATTCCGGAGCCTTTTCTGTTGTGCAAATGGAGTTTACAACAGAACAGAAGAGGTGTAGTATTTCTTCCACACAAATTTTATACCTTTCAACTGGAAGTGTACCCTCCCCTGCCGCTTTGTTAGATGGGAGGGAAAACACTGCTAAACGTAGTTCTTCTATTGTTTAATTCTCTTCCAAGTTATCAAGGATATCCTGATCTAAGTATTGTTTTACGGGGAGTTTATCATTTAAATAGGATTGGATCTGACTTCCTATATTCACGGTTTCTGAAGTGTATAGTTTTTCATAGTATGAAGCGAATTGTTCAATTATTTGTGTAGGCTGCGAGTACAGAATATCGTTAGGGCCTTTTATAGATTTAATTAGTGTTGATGCTCGGTCTTCAGCCACCTTGTAGGCCAAAAGCTTTCTACTCGATCTCCGCATTCGTATTGGGAAAGTTTATATTTAAGAATTTGACGACTGTTTTTTTCTCTAAGAGAGTTTTTGATATTTGAGCGTGAAATCAAAAGTTTATTTTCCAATAGCATGATATCTGATCTGCTCATCAGCCCGGCACTAAGACTGTCAACTAGTTGTTTCTCCATAAGTAAGATATTGTCCGTCAGTGTCTTTGTCTCCTTCTTTCTTAGTGCATTTTGTTTAAAAATATATTGTTGTGTTACTCCTCTAATAGAGGACTTGCAGGCATCCCATACTGAAAGAACACTAGCCGTGTCCATATTATAAGTGATAAACTCCTTTATGTGTTTTTTGAGGGATGTTACAAAAACCTTGTCCGATAATAAATATCTTGGGAAAGTAAAAGGACGCCCCTCTTTTACCCTTGGAGCTACTCCAAATGTGAATATGATAGGATTATGGTCAGAGGAGATTTTTGGCATAATCTGCATATGTCCTGAGCTCAATAGTTCATCCGAAGCCCACGCCAAATTTATCCTAGAACAGAGTTTACGAGGGGACGAATAATATGTATAACCTGGTACGCCTGGATAAAGACAGCGCCATATGTCTTTTATATTATGTATTTTTGCCAATTCCAGTATTGCTGCTCTTGTTTTGCGCATACGTGAGGATAGCCCTTTCTTCGTCATATCCTGTTGATAGTTTAGTACACAATTAAAATCTCCCATCAGAATAAGTTCGCCCTCCCATGATAATAGTTCTATATTCAGCCAGTCAAATAAGCGAGGCTCATCTTTGTTTGGCCCATATATAGCACAGAAAACATAAATACTATCTTCTATCCGCATTTGCATTATTGCCCATCGCCCCCCCTTATCTGCCGCAGTCTTAATAACTTCCCCCCGCAATTGTCTTTTCTTTAGTGTTGCAACCCCTCTTATTGGTGCATTTAATGTAGTGCAAACCACTAGTTCATATCCCAATTGATTCAAAAGTTTTTTATCTTGAAAGCAAATATGTGTTTCAGTTAGCATAACCAATTGTGCATCGTACATTTTCAATTCTTGATAAACTAAATTTCTTTTAGTCTTATTATTCAGGCCAGATACATTCCATGCAAGACAACTACAGTAGGTCATTTTGAATATTAAAAAAATCAAAAATCGCTGCCCCTTTCTTATCACTCTTTTTAGTTTTATTTCTTGCTGATATCATTTTGTCTTCCTTTTGACTTGTCACACCCTTTTTAGTTTTCTCCCCCATCCCTCACTCCCTCCCTCCCCAGTGCTGAACTATCCCCGCCCCGTACCATAGGAAAACACCCCCCCTTAATACCTGCTGCCGTTGGTTGGGCAGCCTCTTGAGGGTGCAGCCATCCGCATAACCCTCTCCTACTTCATTTAGTATGTCATTCCCTACCCGCTTTCAAATGTAATCGATTTGTCAGTTTAGTCAGACCTTTAGAGATAATGATCGCGTGAAATCAACACTCATAATTCGTGTATCTTATGCATTAGTGATTTTCTCTAACACAATTTCTGCCTCCTTAACCTGGTTAAGAAAGTATGTATGACCAGCTTTAATGACTTTTAAACACGCAGGTTCTTGGAGAAAAACCTGAGCCCCTGCGGCTTTAAACGAGTAGATTAATTGGCGTAATTTCCATCATCTCTCCATGGTATTCTTACAGAGGTCTGATCTGACGAAAAAAGTCACATCTTCTGTGACAATGGGGGAATTGGGTTTTGCTTTTAGAGAAACAGCCTGTCTCAGTAAGAAATTTCCGAAATAGATCAAAAACGGGCCAGGGAATTTACTTCCTTTGTTTATGTTAATTAGTGGTAATCTATGAACTCTTTGTAACTGAGAGTCCCAGTCACAGTCGGCGAGATCCGGGAATGCACGTTGGAAAAGCTTGACTTCGGCGCCCTCTGGAACCCCAAAAAGTCTAAGATTTTGTCTTCTTTGTCGATTTTCCATATCCTCGATTTTAGGTTGTAGGGCTTGAATCTCTTCATCATGGCGAGAATATTTCTGCTCAGTTTTGACCGAAGTTTCTTCTAACTGCACAACTCTGTGTTGTAGCTCTTCTACTTCTTGAGTTATCGTGTTCATTTTGCTATTAACTTCAAGTACGTAATTTTGTGTTTTGGTATTGTCCTCTTTGAGTTGCAAAAAATATTGCTGTGCTTCTTGCCGTTGTTCAGTCAGCATATTTAAGATTAAGGCCAAAGAGGGGGTCTCCACCAATGGTATGTCAGGGGGTAATACCTCCTGAAGCCTATCTTTCACAAAGTGACCTGTTCCCTTATCCGTAGCAGGCAGGACAGCGAGATCTTTAGAATTGAGAGCCTTTTCGTTAGCTCCTTCTCTGTCCTTAATATCTTCTTGGAGGCTCTTTGTTCCCACGGAGTTATCCAAAATTGGTTGACTTAAAGGATTAGACGGAGTTGCGTTATCCAAATCTTGGTCAATTTGTACTGGAGTTGGTAGCCCCGTGGAGCTGTTTCCTGACAATCGTAAAGCCATTGATTTTACCCCTCCTTTAGCTTGGATCCATTTGCGTAGAGGGCTATCGTCAATAATTAGTTTGCCTCCAGTGTTAGCAAAAGTTATAGCAGAGGAGAGAGTAGAAGGATTAGTATTTTTCTTGTTTTTTAGTTTATTTTTAGCCTTCCCTCTTCCTTTTTTCCTGGACACTGTTTTCCAATCGTCCTGAGAAGAGCCCAGCCCGTTGTTCTCTTCTTCATCGATCAATTCCTTGTATTCGTCATTAGACTCCACTTGTTTCTCATTAAATCCCTCTGTGCCATCTCCAGAAAATCCCTTAACTTCGTGACCTAAAGATGTATTGAGCATTTCTGTTTCCTGTGTAGCCAGAGTTTCATGAGTTTCATGATTCACCTGAATAGGCAAATTGTTAAGTTTAGCGCCACTTGAATCTGGCTCCGTATCCGTAGTCAATATTGAGTCTGCACCCTCCGAGTCTGGAGCATGTGCCTGTGACTGTGTGATATCTTTTCCTTTATCGTTGACAGCTTTATCTACTTCATATCGTTCTTCTAGTGATTCTACAGCCTCTACATCAGTATCAGCGCCATTGACAGTATCCCCATATTCAATGCTGTCCGTATCATTCACCATTTTCCTATTTGTTCCCTTGTTTGTTTGCGCTCTAACATTGTTATTTGCGTGATTAACTGGAGCAGCAGAATCTATGTTTACATTAGCGCCTTTTGCTGTTGTTAAACAATCTTTCTCACCAACAGTAAGCATTGGAGGTCGCAGTGGCAGTAGCTTACCAGTCATTACTGCAGCCTTGTCTTGTTTCCCTGTAATAATCAGTTTCTGCGAGCCATTTCCAATTTCAGCTCTAGCTCCTTCCTTCCCGAGGGACTTGGCTGGCGTCTTTTGTTTTTCTGCCACCGATCTCTTCTCTCCCGCAGCATTACAAACAGCTGTGGCTCCCAGAACACCACTTTCCTCGGTGTTTAACGCACCCTTTGTGGTCCTGGTGTTGCGCGGTTGATTTTTTGGGGCCATTTCCTCAACAGTAATCCCTCTGCAAGCTGTGCAACCTGGCGATGAAGGCCCCCCCCCCCGGGCGTCGGAACCGGAGGCACTAGTCACGCACCCCACGCGAAGTAATGTGCCGCAACCCGGACCTGGAAAGCCTAGCCAAGTCCACAGCGTCCAGCGAGCCCAGCGAGCACAGCCTGCCTCGGCCCACAATTCGCGGCTACCGCGTCTTCTTGCAATCAGAAGCCGCATCCGTTTTCTCCGCCAGCGCTTTCGAGGGTAATCCCAGGTAATACTGTAGCAATGCGAAAGCGTATCTCCGCTATTGAAGTATTTGGGACAAATAGGATATGAATGTTTTTTATGAGTCTAGTAATTAAAAGGTTTTTTTTCTATGAGTTTACCATTATTAAAATTATGTTCAAGGGAGAGAGTTGAGCTAAAGATGTTAACTGTACAGGTAGACTTAACTGAAGAGGCTAGAATAATTAGGAAATTGACAATGATGGAGGCAACCAACAAACTGTGCCATACTTTTGCATTCAAATACCAGCCACACTATATAGTTTAAGGTGATTTATATAATTTTTTGGTGGTGCTAACGATCAAAGGATTTTTGTTTTGTAATAGGTAGCATTTGATGCAAGGTCAATTATGTTACAGGTTTTCCCAACACATCCCAAGCCATGAGTTCCAGAGAGCTGTTCTGTATGGGATTGTGATTGACTCCTCAAAAACTCTCTAGAACATCAGTTTTAAAAGGGCTGATAAGCAGATTTGTGATTTCCAGAACAGACGTATTGTTGGCTCATGGAGATGAATGCGTGCCAGACAATTTGAATTCATGGCCAACTGAAGGAGGGCATAATCAAGGCTTGAAGGTCAACCTTGATGAAGAGCATCTTTTGCTAAAGCAGCTGGATCTGGTAGTCAACTGAAAAAAGGCAGCAATTAGGAATTTATTTGGGAGAAGAAGAGATATTTTGAAAAAACACCAGACGGCATTTACAGTCTAAAAAACGTGCTAAAGAAATTGTCAATCTGCTGTAGTCATCACCATTGTGTTAATATCAATCTGCTATTATAATGTAAATGACCAGGAGGTATGGACAATAAAATAGCAGAATACGATTGCAAATGTTGGGAAGGACGCCACATAACTAAAAGCGTATTGTTTAATTCACTTTTGACTTCATGCCTTCTCAAATTGTGGTTATACTAATGCAGTCTAGAGCTGGCTCCAGCAAACCCCAAGCATAAAGATCTTGCATCAGATTCTAAGAATAAATCTAGTAATTAATTAAAATAGTTCTGTAATTTCAATTTTCTGCACATTTGCACAATCAATGGATTTCTTCTTTAGTTTCTTGATTTAGAGAACAATATCTGCATATGCTAGTCACTTCCTAAGGTGACAACATTTAAAACTATAAGGTTCTGCAGAGAAGAAGAACTTGGAATATGGATTGAAAAGATACTACTGAAAGACCCACTAATCTGGCAATGTTCTTGAGAGAAGAGGTAGGGCAGATCAATAGAGCTTGTAGTGCTCAACTGATTGAAGCAATATATGAATGAGGTAGTTGAAACATTCTAGATTCTGAATTGATTGGAAATTCCAGGACCTCTATCAGAGATGTAGGAATTAGAGCTGTTTTTTTCAATATTGATGGAAAGCCTTAGGCTGTGTAAAACAGCGATTACAGTCTTAAACTATTGAGTCAGAATGTCTTTGTTTTGATTTATTGAAAGCTTGTAAATGAGGGGGGTGTGGTCTAGCAGCCAAAGATCCAAGATCTCAAGTAATCCTCCATGATTCTTTGAGCCTTACACATCAAGAAGTTCGAATTACAAGAATACCTTATTCTCCTTCTTGGGGTGCCCTTTTACAGTGGTGGAGAATGGAGCTATACAACTTATCCTGATGGCCTAACCATCCTGGGAGCTGTAGTTGCATTGCTGCCCTCACTGGTAATGCTGTTGCGAACACTGAATGGATCTGCAGCAGGGTGGGACCTCAGCTCTGGACCTCTTCAGACATCTCACGGTGGCAGAAGATGTGGGTGAGAGGGCTCTGTGCTCCCCAACAGCATTGTGGAGCTCTGAGAGCTGGATTTGAGGACTGCAGCAAAGGTTGGTGGAAACACCTTATTGAGGACGAACAGTCACTACAGCAGAAACAGGTTTGTCAGGTGTGGCTGCATAAGGGAAAATAGCACTCTGCAGTTTAGCAGCAGAAGATTGGTCAAAACCGCTGCCACAGAGAATCTTATGGAACGCTTCAAGGTCCATGGTTCATCAAGAGACAGTTGTGTACAGAGCAGGACTGGTCCTACCTCTATTTGTCAGGCACTGAAGAGTAGGTACAGCTGACTTCAGTAGATTAATGGCCAGTGACATCCTTCTCTACGTGGTTCCTTCCTGGGCCCTGAGGTGTCCTCCCTCCTTGTGCAGTATCTCAAGTTGCAATATTGGAGAAGGAACTCAATAGATGTGCTGCAGCCCCTGTTTTTCAACCCATGGTCCACCTTACAAGAGCTGAGGTGCTTGCCACAGCAATATATCAGAATAGAATGGGGCATCAGAGTGAATTGGCAACATTTTGAAGATTTTCTGCATAGGACATCTCCTACCTTTCCATTAGTAGGAGACATCAGGCTGCCACACTCAAAAAGTGGCATCATTTCATGATATGATCTTGCTATCACTGGCTAGCCACTCCCCTGATGCCCAAAAGTTTTCATCAGCTGGCAGGTGAAAATACCAGATGAGGCACCGTTCAAGCACATTTGAGCAGTTGCATTACCTATAGTGTGAAAATGTCTGGTATGATTCTTACCCTTGTGGCAGTCCTCTTGTGAGAAGATACTTTCATAACTGTAGACCTTCCATCCAGCCCCCTGACTAGGATACTGCAAGAGCCACTGTGACCCATATCCGGTCTGCGGCTTGAGGTCAAGAATGCGCTCTTCACAAACAGAAGTAAACATCCAAATATGCCAAACCTGGAGGAGTGGCATGACACATCTTCGGAAGACCATTTTCCACTGAACTCATTTTCCTTTAGATGCACTACCCTCGAATCTAAAATATGGGTGGTAGATGAAGATGTAATCTTGCGCTGGCAACATTTGCTCATTGTGATCGTCAAGGATCCAGATGAGGAGAGTCATGTATAAAAATTAGAGGACACTGTAAAAGATTTACAAGCTTCTGTGTATCTCCAATGCACTGACGGGGAGATTAGAAGATGTAGTAGGCAGCAAGACTGCATGAAACACCATCTGCTGGATTGGGCTCTGCTGGAACAGAGGACACACAGCTAGAAGAGTTACTCATAAAGGGGCCCAGCCCTGCCAACAGAGATGCTCCCAATTAGTTATGTGGTAAAAGGGGTTGATCGTGCCTTAGTGCAGCAGCCTCCTCCAGGGGTCCCTTACCCCTCGGGCAAATGATTCCAAGACTGCCTAATTATGAGGATTTAAACTCCATTTTCAAGAAGGCCTATTCAAGAGGCCATTTACCTATTACTTTGGTAATCACAACTGTCCTCCCACAGCTAACACTAAATTCCTGTTTGATGCAGGCCCGTACTTACAAATAACCAAGAGATAAATGGTTGGAAGAACAAAAGCATGTTCTTTCAGCAAACAGACGAGATGCATAAGAATAGTCATGACATTCTGTTTACTCCCTTTCAAGTGTGCCGTAGTGCTGCATTTGGCTCAAACAGACCCGTCATGCATGTCCAGACACTGTGGTGCCAAAAGGAAGGCAACACCACACCTGGTTACTGAGCCCTAAGGATTCATCCCTATCAATTAAGGTCAACCTTGAATATTGTACCTATTGTGCATCTGCACACCACATTCACCACTCAGTCAGGCTAAGTACAGACTGGGAGAAGCTACAGAACTAATGCGACTTAGCCTCCTGGCAGGGAAAATGTAAGTGTTTACTGTACTTCAGGTACAGTGTTAGTATTTTAATCTGTACTATGATTTTCTACATAGGATAACTTGGCCTGCCAAAGTAAAAGTAGTCTTAGGACCTTGTCAATGTAGGGACTTGGTAACATTAGTTTTTAACATGTCCCACTTGTGGATACCATGTCCCCTTCCTTGTGCGCTACAGGGCTACGTATGGATCAGTTACTAATAATGAAAAGGGTAGGTTTTTCCTGTCAAAAAGGGTTATATTAATAGGTCGCACTGTAGTTTTCAACACTCCAGCAGTCAGGCTACATTGGTAGGCCTGAAATCATGTTTACTTTGTCACAATAATGGATAGGACAATAAATGCAGCTGTCCACGTGTGACATTTAACTTCCAATGTTATGGTTATAGTTTCAACACCTTATACTATGAACTCACAAGAGAGTTAAATATGACTATCAGAGATTAGTCAATGTGTACATGTTTTAGGCAGCCGCAGCCCATGCTGGTAAGAGCAGTGGGGCGGTGGGGTCCAGTGGGGGGGATTTCGACAGACGGCGACAAGGGAAAATGTATTGTTTATTTATTTTTCCCTCAGTGTTTTTTTGTCAAATTTCCCCCTAACCGGGCCACACCGCTTTTACGTACATGGGCCGCAGCTTGTTTTAGGAGTCAGAGCGCATGCACTGTGCACTCAACAGCAGTGTCCCTGTGTATGGAGTCGAAAAAAACAGTATTAAAGTTAAGCAAAAAAATGTGTGTAACTGAGCAAAAAGAGGCATTTTATCACAGACAAACGTAGACCTCTACTTACTAAGCAATAAAGTCTCAGTTGAGTCTCCTGTCACCCTCAAGGAAGCATTCAAACCAGTGCAAAGAGGTAACCTGGTGTGATATGTCTATTACTAAAAGAAATGCAAGCTTGAATCCTTTTGAATCCTCAAATCAAGTCTGACAGAACTTGAATCCCAATATTGCATATCCAAAGGCAAACAAATTCTTCAAGTTCTTGAATCTAAATAACAGCCCCTAAGATAGGTATTGACATTTGAGTCTAGGAAAAGATGGAACGACACCCAGAGTCGATAATGTGAATGTGGAGATAAGCCAGTAAGCTGCCTCGTTGGTTGGTACTTGGGACAATAGACACATGGGTGGGGTAAACAAAACTCAAGGGGATCTAATCATCGTATGACATGCACTGGAAAATGTGTATACCTTGTTTTACTGTGTAATGTATTCTAAACTTCAGTTTCCCTACCCCATAGAGCTGGAACATTTTTAGATACCATTCAGTACAAAGTTTGTTTCCAGTGGAATACTCCTGAGTGGAGTCTGAGATCTCCATTGAGGAAGTGAGAGCTGTGATGACTTAGCTGCAACCCCCGATACCTAATGGCTTTTATTTAGCTGAAGAATTTAAATTTTTGCTTCACAGCCTGGCCCTTACTTAGGTGGGCTAATTTCTGGGGCCTTATAGGATGGTATTCTTCCACAAAACCTTTGTGTGACCACTATAACTATACACTTTTTGGCAAATAAGCATGCAGATCCAAACTAATCCTACAGATCCCTTTCTTTAATAAAAACGGACACAAATGTGTTTGCTATGATAATGCCTAATCTCTGGTGCAAGAAGGTCAGAGTGGGTTTATGCCCAGACCATCTAAACATCAGAATGTAAGATACCTCGACAACTCCTAATCACATGCTCACAAACAAGAGAGTCTCTCTTAACAGTTATTTGAGTCAATTTTGAAAGAACCTTCTACTCAGATGGGTTAAATTTCGTGTGCACTTCTCTGATAAGTGATACTTCTGTTTACTTTGTACCCTGTTACTGGATATGCAACAGGGTATTCATTATCTTTGTGGTTCTTCACCAGGGCAATTAAGTTGCTGGCAGAGTGCCTTCTGATTGACAGTGAGTTCTTTGGATTCAAAAGGGCTTTTAGCCTGCAAGACTGGGTTTTCTTCTACAAGACTGATCCCCTGATATTCTTCAGTCACCTAAGGCAATCAGATCCTAATGTAATGAAAATATTGGACTTCTCTGGTCAGTACTCTGGACTGTTGGTACATTGGTCCAAATCAGTATGGTATCTGTGAGAGATGCACAGTGGACTCCAAAATTACGCCTCGGGATAAAAGGCTTCAGATGCATGGACATGTTCATAGACAGAATATCGATTTGGGCATGGGATAACAATATGGATTTTGGATTTACTTAAACGTGGTTTCAATCATTGGAACTCCCTCCCACAGTTCATTATGTGAAATACAGTCATGGTTAAAATGGTTGCACTCCCACAATTACTACAGGCCATCCAAAACAAATCATTTTATGTCCTTGATCCCTTGTCCAAGGTAACAGCGGAAAAACACCTGGGGTTTTCTTGGTCAAAAGCTATAAATCACCTTTTACTACAAATTAGGTATTCAGATGTACTTTCGTGCCACAAATCTAATTTCTAATAATGATTGACCCACAGGACAGCCCAGCCTATAAGACTAAAAGGGGGGCCTTAGGTGAGATTTGCCAGTTGCACTACATGTATGAAGGGAGACTCCTAAACACATACCTCCTTCCATTCAAGCTATAATGAAGATCTTGAATTGCTCTCTCTAGACTATCTGCTTGAAAGTTACACTGATGTAACAGGCACACTGTAGGTCACAACATGATTCCCATAAGTGATTTTACAACAGGCATTAACAGAGTCAAAGATATTGTGCATCAAACTCAGATACACTATTTCACAGAAGTATAACAGGGCTTGGAACTACAGGGATTCAAGGAAAGACCTGACTTTTCCCACTCAAAGAAAAACTAACAGCACGTTCACTGAAAACCAAAATGATTTCATAAATATTTCACCTATTATTAACACCCCTGACACTTTTCAATTCTATGGGCTGCATAGGAGGCAGATGTTGGGGCTTTAAGATAAAGAATGGAGGAATGCTTTAATGTCGCCCAGTAAGGTAGCCATCCTATCTACATATAAAGTGATACAGTTCGAGTACCTTCACAGTGTATATTACACAAGGAAAAGCATCTGGCAGAAACATAAGGGTTCTTCCCCAACATGCCTGAGATCTCACCTGGCTCAGGGAGATTGTTTTCGCATAGTCTAGAGCTGTCCATTTATTCAGTCATTCGGTTGGGAGTGGTGGGGGCCCTTTTGAAGGCACTAAGCTGTTCTGTGCCCTTATTTTCCAAACCAGCCATGTCTCACTATCTATCACATATGTATGCCTTTGCTACTGACTTGCTTGAATAGACCATAAGCACAGTTTTATGTTATACAGACCTCTGAAAATCGTTATTCTTAGTTACACATGCCCACTTGAAAATGCCACGATATATACACATTAACTGAAAAAACCACAGGTTTCAGGTACATTAGAGTTAGTTGGACATTTCACTCGTACAAAACCAGAGTAATTCAGCCGTTATAGTTAGTTGAGCTAACTATAACTTGCACCCGTGCAATGCACTGCTGATGACATTACATATTACATCATTCATGACATCAATGAGGGCATCATCCAGTGACTGTGTGTTTCTGTAAAGTTTAAATATGTTATATATATATATATATATATATATATATATATATATATATATATATATATATATATATATATATTCACTGAAAAAAACATAGGGTTTACACACGTTATAGTTAGGAACTAGCATTTACAAAACCTATTAAATTCACTGAAAAAACCATAGGTTTGACACCAGTTATAGTTAGCTGGAAATTTTATTGATATAAAACCAATGAAATTCCACGTTATAGTTAGTTGGACTCACTATAACTTGCGCGTGTAATGCACTGCTGATGACGTCACATATTACATCACTCATGACATCACCGATGACACCATCCAGTGAATGTGTGTCTTTCTGAAAAATAAATATGTATTATATATGTATATATTATTGAATATCTTAGTGAATACATATATTAGTAAGTAAAGCTTAAATATTTAAATATATGTATTAGTGTTTCACTTTGTGTATAAGTGGCTGCATGGGTTGATGAGTAGGTACATGTGTATGTATATAGGTTATTAGATGTTTTTCTTAGTATCAGTATACGTGTTTGCATGGTTTGGTGGGGGTATTACTTACTACATAGATGCAAGAATGACTGAGTCTCTGTTTGTATGTGTTTTGAAGACAGCATATGTGCAGGACTGTATGGGTGGATTAGTGTGCATATGTCTGTGTTAGTGAGTGAATGACTGTCTTTTTAGTGTTTTTATCAGTAACTACATTTGATTTAATGTAGTATATGTGAATATTGATGTATATAAGTGACTATATGTGAGAGTGAAGGATTATAAGAGTTCCTCTTTAAATTAGTATATGTTTCTATAAGTGATTTTTTAAGAGAGTAAGTATGTGTAAGTTTCCTTAGAAGTAAAGTAATAGTGTGTGTATATAGCTGTTTATTTTCAATAGTTTATTTGCATGTGTGAGTATGTGTGTGAATAATTTTTGGATGACTTTCGGTGTGTAACAGGATGTGTAGGTGTATCACTACATATGATTACTGAATATATGTATGAGTGAATATATAGAACTGTTGGTGAATTAGTGCATGTGTATATAGATGGTGGAATTATTGAATTGGTTGTTGTAACTGGTATGGGTATCTCCATTTTTTTGAACATTTTAGTTTCTATTTTTGAATATGCGTTTCAAGGGTTAGATTACAGTGAAAGGAGGTCTGTCACTGTGTCACAAGGATGGTGTCATCAGTGATGTCATGAGTGATGTAATATGTGACGTCATCAGCAGTGCATTACACGCGCAAGTTATAGTGAGTCCAACTAACTATAACGTGGAATTTCATTGGTTTTATATCAATAAAATTTCCAGCTAACTATAACTGGTGTCAAACCTATGGTTTTTTCAGTGAATTTCATAGGTTTTGTAAATGCTAGTTCCTAACTATAACGTGTGTAAAACCTATGGTTTTTTCAGTGAATTTCATTGGTTTTTAAAATGCTAATTCCTAACTATCTCGTGTATACAACCTATACTTTTGTCAATAAAGTTCTGGCAATATTTTTTTCGAAAACAAGCCGTTTTCTTCACTGTTCAAGTTGCATAGAGACTCCTTGTAAAGCGATACAGAATTAGAAAGTCTGTACCTTGCCTTTTTTTCAACGCATTAAAATTTGTCTGTAAATAAAAATAGCCTTTCTAAACTTTCGTGCGCTACCCGGTGTGCGCACTCTCGGCAACAGTTCTCAATAAAATGGATAGCGCATTTCCAAGCTTTCGTGCGCGACCGACTGCGCGCACCCGCCTATATATTTCGTGAAAACTTTGCAATCTGAACTTATTGAATTTCTTCATAGACCCATCAAAGAACTTATAATACGTCAAAGAGACTAAACCTAGGCTTCTTTTTTAATATTATGAAAATTTTCATTAAATGGAGCCGAATGTCTTTTTAAACTTTTGTGCGTGACCGAATGTACACACCTTGGTATTTAAAAAAATATATAAAAGGTTTTATACTTTAACAATTGTATGCTTGAATCGAGCTCAAAAGATATATTAAATCCGAATATGTTTGAATTTACTTCTTTTCACGTTTTGAAACTTCGCTTGTTGAAAATGGCAATGTATATGCACATAAGCGGCGTTCATTTGTGTTCACTGTACCCCTTGTTGTAAGCAGAACGGATATCGCGAAACACTGACTGTGTTATCCCGCCAGCATAGACCCATGCACACACGTACACAACAGCCCTTTTAGGCACCATGGCCTCTCTGCCCGTTTGTTAAACCCCCGGCACCCCTCCCCGCGCGCACTGCTCATGCATCGGCCATAAAATCCTCTCGCTCTGCGTGACCCTGCTCTAGAAGTAACCCTCCTGCGCGACCCACACCCCCCATTTCCTCCCAAGAACACCCTTCCCCTCAGCTGACGAGCCCCCCCCAGCTGCACTTGGCCTTTCGACCCGGTCCCAAGTCCTAAGACCAAGCCTCGTGGATGTACACCTCCCCCCTTTTTTTCTGCCCAGCATAACGAAACCGTGATACACCAACTGAAGTGCCCGATCTTATCGCCTTCCCAACCTTTGATCTGATCATCCCCTCCTGCCCTCGTGTCCTGTAGGAATGTCCGGCTGAGAGATCACAATCTCTTGTTACATTCAGGAGGGGAGGATGACATCTGAGCGACTGGTATGGGAATAGGCCTGAAGCTGGGATTCCAAGCATGCTTTTTCCTACTTCAAAGCGTCTTTATTGCAATAAGGAATGTTTGTGCTTCATAAACATGTGTATAAAAGACGAAGCCTCAGAGAAACTTGTTAGAGCACCTCCTGAAGACACTATGCGAGTGTTCGAAATGACAGGCTCTCCTCATGAGAAATAAAACTCTGTTCTTGTTTTCCTGCCTCCAGCGCCCGTCTCTTTATTTGGTAATTGTTCAAGATGGGAACTAAGAGGCGTCCTGCGCCAGCAGCCTGGGCATCAGGTGCGTTATGGGCTGACTTTTCCACAATTGGCGTCCCAACGCGGGGTCCATCAGCCACATAAGGTCCGGTAAGAGAGGTCCAGACGATGGGGCGAACATCTAAACGATTGGAGTATACCTGCCTTGAGAGGGCCCTCGTCCGGCTGCCGATTGAATGAGCTTCACCGATTCCGAACGGATCTCTCTCAAGTGACCTACTGTCCTGACTGGAATCCCACAAAAATGCTGCGGTAAAAACATGGAGAAAGAGAACGATTGGGCGCTGGAAAAGGGAAGGCGAAGAATTGCCCACACGGTCCGGTCCGGGTAAGGTTAAGTAGGACGTCTTTACGTCCGATTGGTAGGATGGTTTTATCCATCTGATTGATTGATTGATTGTACTTGAAGTATTGGTTCTCTTTGAGACATTTTCTATTTGCAAACAGCGATGAATAGGAACGTTCCTCTCTCTTTGCAAATAGTGAAGGATAGGTAATGCAGACGTTTGTCCCCCATTGTAATCCGTCATGCCTATCTTTCTCCCCACTGATTGTTTGTTATCGATTTTTATCGATTATTGCTCTTTGAGATATTCCCTGTCTACAAACAGGGAAGAATAGAAATATTCTGCCCCCCTTTGCAGATAGTGAAGGATAGGTAATACAGATTTTTGTCCCCTATTGTAATCCGTCATGCCCATTTTTTCTCCCCACTGATTGATTAATTACTTGGACATTTTATTGTTCAAGGAATAGTTCGTTCGAGGCATTCCCTGTTTGCAAATAACGCAGAAAAGAAATATTCTGTCTAATCTTTGCAAGTAGTGAAGGGTAGGTAATGTGGACCTTTGTCCCCCGTTGTAATCTCTCGTGCCTATCTACTCCCCACTGATTGGTAAACTAGTTCCACCCGGACCATTTATTAGAGGTAGGTCATCTGGCTCGACCTGAGGGCACCCCTAATAAAAAGGACATATGCAACAATAACGAAGTAATCACCGTATCCTGTTAACAGAAACTTTAGCATGAAATACTCTAGAAAGGAAAAAAAAAAAAAAAAAAGAGAAAGAAATAAGAAAGCAAAATCAGTAGGCAACTGATGAGTTTTTCATTTCGCTACAAATAGGAAAACGCTAGAAATAGCTCACGATAAAACACATGATTTCGCTAGAAATAAGAAACGTTAGAAATAAGCCCGTAATAAGAAACATGAAAATGGTGAGACGAGCCAAGCTTGACATCGCAACGGCCACGAGGCAACTAGGCTTCGCCACCCCTCACTGCTCCAAACATGTCTGTCCCACCGCCTGCCACGCCCCAATAACGGTAACATGAGAAAGATACACACAGCAGATACCTACCCCCATTCTGGAAACTCCCGAAGTGCAACAGGTCCGCGGCTACGCCCATCCGGAAGATGAGATCTTCGGCACGTGTAGGGCGGGTCCTGCTGCCAGCCGTCGGCCGGGGAGGTCGTCGCATAAGGTGGGCCAGAAGAGGAGCCGAGGCCAACGGGATTCAGGCGTCCCCTCCTCTTCTTTCTTCAATAATGGCTGCGACAACATGGGGGGATATCTTGCTCATGCCATCGACCGCCCCCCGTATCTCCTGGTCCAGCCCCAGCTTGGTATGAGCGGTCGACCCTGCAGTAGCGGGCCCGGCGTGAAGGGATGGCCCGGTTGCTTGTTAGTTAAGAAATGAGTCCCACAATAAGAAGTGTTCTCCTCGACTTTGAAGATTCTATAAGAGCCACGGGGGCCCCCGACCCCCGCAGGCACCCCCGATGGGGAATGACTGCCATGATTGCCCGCGGAACGATGAAAATGTAGCCGCGAGACGTCGGCGCTCCCATGCTGGCGCCAGCCTCAGTTTGAATGACTAAAATCCTGCAGACTACAGTTCGGATCAGTTCCGGTGAAAACCCAGTATGACCCGGTAGAAAAAAATTGTTGCCTCCCTCCCCCTTTGACTGATGGTTCATACCGCCGATCCTTTCTGTTGCACTTTAACGGAACTTTTGGACTGCCGAAAGAGGCTCCGGGCCAACCACGAGTTGGTGGAGATTTTTACTATGCCTGGATCTCCCTGGCTACACCCAAAATGGCGCTGGTACAAATGAAACTTTCAACTCCTTGTTGTACCCCGATTGCTCAGCCTTGGTGTCATGAGATATGTATGCAGTTTTTTTTTTTAAACACAATGAATTGATATGGGATGGGTACTGATTATGTGTTCGGACAATGAATTGACATGAGATGGGTACTGATTGAACATTCGGACAATGAATTGTTGTTAAGTTTTGGCGCATCATGATTATTGAAAGTTCGAATTTCAACACTTATGATACTCGCTCACACTGAAGTTTCGATATGATTTTATTGCACTTGTCGCACTTTATGAAGTCAACGACCACCGACTCCATTAGGTTTTCCACTAATAAGTATCCCCACATGTACAGTTCCAGCCTGCTCCGTGGCCGGCCCACGGGGTTGTAGGCCCGTATTTGTGCACCGACATTCTTATTAAAGATTTTTGAAAGCAAACGTAGTTGTCACGTGTAGATTGGTAAGTTTCGAATAAAAGACCACTATTTCCGATATAACTAAAATACAGGTGAAATGGCTCAGCTCGATTAGTTAAGGGTTAAAAGGTATAGTATGCAGAAATATTGCAAATATGAACGGTCCAGGTTTTTGTTGTATGTGTTTTTCATTTTTTGTACAGCCTAAAGCACATATGTTAATATTTTACTCCTTTTCACGTTTTGAAACTTCGCTGAATTAGACCGCTACTTCCAAATGGCGTACGTGACCAGATACTGAAGGAATGCGTCTTGAAAGTGGCTGACTGTAATGTATGATATTTCACTCAGTGACTTTCAGGCCCAGGTTGTATGTTCAGAGGAACACTTACCGTTTATTAGAGGTAGATCGTCCGACTCCACCGGAAGACACCCCTATTAAAAAAAGACATATATATAAAATGCGGACTAGCTGCTGTATCGTACTAGCAAACTTTAACTTAAAAATCGTTAGAGAAAACAAAAAGAATCGAGCAAAATCAGTAGGCCACTGATAGGATCTCTTTTTGACCTCGCTAAAATAGAAACATTAGGAACAACCCCTCATGAGAAATATGAAACTAGTAAGAGAAACCGAGCTCGACGCCATGATGGCTGCAACATAGCTCGGCGCCGCCGCCCACCCCGCCCAAAATAACGACAAACCCTATGCAAATATTATAAATAAATAGAACACACCAGCAAAGTAACAGAGTAAAACGTTTTATTAAATAACTATTTACATGCCAGCCTGCTGCAATATGAAAACAACACTTCCAAAATGATCGACTACCTTTAAGAAGAAAAAAAGAATCTTTCATCTGGCAATTTTTCACTTATCCTGAAGATCAAAAGAAAGTAAATGCACCAAAAGTAACCTGCACGATATGTGACTCGTTTCTCTCAAGAAGAAATCCAACAAAAAAATATTCCTTTTCCATACATACCATGGTGCGCCATGTCAAACAAATGCACCCTGTGCAATTTGCAGAGGCATCGACAAAAGCCCTGGCCACGCTATTACCATTAGAGGTGGCCAGCACATTTTCTGATCGACGACCTGTATCTCCATCGAGTGCACAGAAGGACTTGAGATATTTAACTATATATGGTCTATAACTTATGGTTTTTTCAGTGAATTTGCTCCGCCAGCCACCCCGCCCAAAATAACCACAAACCCTATGCAAATCTTAAAAATATATACAACACACCAACAAAGTAACAGGGTAAAACGTTTCATTAAATAACTATTTACATGTCAGCCTGCTGCAACATCGATCCAAATGCATGACACTGTTCCTGTCAAGGTAGCATAGCTGGCGGCCTAGGGGTGGAGGACCGTTGTGCAAATACCCCGGGGAGGACTCTGGATATGCTTGAGCCCAGAGATTCTTCGATGTAACTGCCTTCCACAAATGGCATAAGTCCTGGATGTTCGGTGCCATACTTGAAGGTTTGACCTAAAGACACGTCCTGCGGTGCCCTAGTCCAACCATCACATATACCTCCGCCAGGAGACGGCGTGGGGTGCACTGGAAGGGAGAGGCGGCGCGAACGAGCCTCCCCCACCTCCCCAGGTGGAGGTTTCTCAGCTACACCCCAGCACTTCACTCAACATAGACGGCTGGCTCCCAGGGTCCGGCGGAACTTTTAACCTTTTGGTGACTCTTCCATTCTGGACCTTGTCCCACAATCCGTTTGACCTGAAGACACGTCCTGCAGTGCCCTGGTCCAACCATCACATATACCTCTGCCAGGAGACGGCGTGGGGTGCACTGGAAGGGAGAGGAGGCGCGAACGAGCCTCCCCCACCTCCCCAGGTGGAGGTTTCTCAGCTGCACCCCAGCGCTTCACTCGACAAGCTGAGTTGCGCCCGCTCCTGCAGCACATTACCTCGCTCGGCCAGCTCAATTACGCCTGCTCTTGCTATTACAGCGTCTCACCCGCCATCCGGCTGAATTGCACCCACTCTTGCGGTACAGCGACAGGCGGCTGCCACAGAGCTCAGGAAATGGCGGTCGGCTCCACAGACTTGGGCCTGGCCTGCAAGGATGGTTCTGGACAACCCTGGAACTCGGACGCTTCACTGCTACGGCATGGGCCCCATTCCCAAAAGCGTCCCATCAGCCTTGAAGATTCTACAAGAGTCACCGGGGCGCCCGACTCCCGCAGAGTTCCGGTGGGGAGCTTCTGCCATGATTGCTCGCAGAATGGCCACGACGTAGCCACGGGGTGCTCTCATGCTAACGCCAGCTTCAGTCTGAAACTTCCAGAAACACTGTAGACTACCAATTCAATCAGTTCCGGTGGAGCCCCAACGACGTATCGCGTTGTTGCATAATGCGTCATATGACACACCTCGTTAGAGCACCCGGAAGTCCTCCGGTGTGCGAGGCGCGAAGCGCAGCTTCCCGGAAGCAATCCGGGGCGCGGAGCGCGTAACGTAAGCATAACAGGTCATGTGACTTGTTAATAAAGCTTTTCATTGGTTTAGAAATATTTTTATGAGCATATTTGACTATTTCATTAAAGACACTACACATAACCTGTTTTTCAAGTTATGTTTAATTTTAAATGAAACGGTTTACATTTTCACTTTTTATTTCCAGTAAATTTTAAAAATAAATGTTTATAATTCCATATGCTGAACCACGTCAGCTTCCCACCCTATGTCATACAATTCTGACAAATCGGCATCCTCATCATGTTCTTCATCATCCTCAGGATTTAAATCATCTAAGGGATCCACTTCCACTGATGTTTCAATGACAAGTTCAACGATAAGATCGAGATCAACGGATTGCTCATTATCACTCATGGTTAATGTTGTCGTTATCTTTAAAGAAAGAGAACAACAATGAGATGTTGCAGAGTAAGAGACAAATCTCAGAGACTATAATAGTAAAATTGTTTAACAAGAGTAACATTTTGCAGCTATTATTTAGCCATGTCCAGCGATGCTGAGGAGGTGAGTCCTATGTCCAAGTTTTCAGTGAACAGGACTCATCTCTTTTTAACCTTGGATAAGCTTCACCAACTCTGTATCCCCTGCTCATACTTAAATGTAAAGGGGCAGATTTATGTTAACTGGCGCATCCCCAGAGATGCACCAGTTAATTTGCACCGCTGCTCTGCCACCCATGGTGTGCCGCATTTACAATATGGAACACCATTGACCAAAAACAACACAGATGCGTCACGCATCTGTGCCGCAAAAGCAGCACATTGCAGGAATTACGTCATAAGCGCGACATGTCTACTGTAATGCACAGGAGCAAGCCACACATTGCAAGGTGCATCACTCCTTATGCCTGTTTCAAACAGGCGTAACGATTTGATTCCGCAATGCTATAAAGCTGACTCAGTGAAATCTTCTAAATTTCACTGTGTTAGTTTTACAGGGCTTTCATGCAAATGAATGCCCACCCTGCAACAAAACGCCTATATGAAACCTGACGCAGGTTTCATGTGGTGTGGAAAATGAAAATGTATATGTACGTAAGTGGCGTTCATTTGTGTTCACCCTCACCACTGTTGGAGTTAAAGCGAAAGTCATGGCACAGTGGCCCCGCCATCTTGCCCCCTTTTAGGCCCCATCACGAACATAGATAGCCCCACATAGCAAAACGTGATCTTATTGTTTGCCCAACTTCAGATCTGAACCCCCCCCCCCCTTTTTGCTCTCATGTCCTGTCGGAATGTCCAGCTGTAGATTACAATCACATGTTACATTTGGGAGGGGAAACGACATCAGAGCGACAAATATTAGAAATATACCACACGACAGCAAAATAAATATATTATATAATATATAATTTTATATATAATATTATATAATATAATAAAAAACAAAATACCAGGTTAAAACGTTTTTATTCTTGAACAAAAATATATTAAAACAACTATGGAGAACCATTACGCGAATAGTTTTTTTTTTTGTTGCAATGTCTGCACTCGTATTAGATAAGAAACTTGCCTTGAAAACAGTGCATTTCTGAATAAACATTTCAAATATACACGTTCTCTCTTTTAATCCATAATCTCAACTAAAATGATTGTATATTGAAACAGTATTTATGTGTTCCACGTAACTTCAGCTGTACTAACTTAATATTTTCTTTTGTCGACCTGATTTACTCATACTAGAACCCACAGGCCTATAACAGCCCGTGAACCCTTTCTTTTACGGTACATGACAAAACAAACAATTACAGACTTACCTTTACCAATGCTTTGTACGATGTACAACAGTGACAGTCACAAAATAGATATTCGTTTGACGGAAGTCTCAATTATGCTGCTATCACTGCAACCAAAATTCAATGGCACAGATATCCAGTCAATACAGACTCATATATGTCTCTTCAGCCAATCATATTTCCTCCCGCAAAATTTTGTATTCAAATATACATTTCAGTTCGTTGTCCCTCACAATATTTTCAATGTCACATAAAAGTCACCCATCACCCATTGCCATCTCTGGCTGTTTCCATGGTAACACCTCATTCTGCACCTGGCTGAAGGCACAGGTCACAAGTTCATATCTCAACGTTCTACAGCAAACTAACAACACTGTTTTCCCTCCAGAAACACCTGCCTATCCACAGCTCTGTTACATGTAATTTTTTTCACACCCAATACTACTTTTTCTTTTACATAACATTAACATGCAACGTAGTCTTCAATCTTCACGTATTAGAATCAACCAATCATCTTTTGTTTTTCAATCACACCAAGCCTCATCCATTTTTTTATCCTGACTTTCAGCTTCTAACTGCCATTCCACTTCCAGAACCCATCGGAGTACGAGTGCATCTGCCTTGAAAATGAAGGTTTGGCTTTTAGGACACAGCTATATTCACTGGAGTGGAAAATATGCAGCAAGCAGACGAATTTCCAACCTTGATTTAGCAAATGTGCAGATAACGTGGATTGGGCAAAGAGGATTAAGATGTCACCAATTAATACCATTGGTGAAAACTTTTATGCATCTCCCAGAACCAGACCTTATAATTGTGCACTGTGGTGGGAACGATCTAGGCACATTGACTGGGGTAGGTCTGGAAATGCTTCTAAAAGACACCTTTCGACAATTGATGACACTTTTTCCTCGAACTGCCTTGGTATATTCCAATATATGCCAAAGACAGAAATGGAATTGGTCCAATAAACATTGTGCACAAATTGAGAAAGCAAGGAGACATGTAAATAAATCTGTTTCTGCTTTCCTCAGAGATTATAGCATGGGTTCTATTTACCACAACAACTTGTGTTACCACATGCAAGACATCTATAGGACAGATGGTGTTCATTTCACGGATGAGGGAAACAGAATCTTCCTCTGCAACATCAGACTCTGCATCGGTACATACTTATAAATGCAGAAACAACTCAATTAACACAAGGGCTCTTTTCAGAGCCACCTTATATCAAAGCACTCAAACTTCTGATTTATCTCCATTTTCACACTCTTGTAAATAGGTGTGCGCGCCCGAGTGCGCGCACCCCGCAACTTTTTTCCCAAAAAAAATATATATATTTTCGCCTTTAAGGACCTTACTGCACACCCTGAGAAAACCTACGCAGCAAAACAATCTCTACCTTCTCCCCTTTCCATGTTCCAACGCTTTGAAATGACAATATATTTACTCGCAGTGACAAAATGGCGGTCAACACTTCCTGATTTCCTTCGAATCGAACGTTAACAGACGTCACGCAGCAAAAAAAAAATTCCGCTCGCGCGCAGCCGCTTGAGGGCGCGCACCCGTCCGCGCTTATAGATATATAATTGACTTTGACTTTAATTCTCTCAGCAACTACTGAACGGATTTACACCATTCCACAAAAAGCGTAATCTGCGAGCCGGACTCTATAGTTTTGCCAAATTTCTTATAAATCCATTCAGCCGTTCGACCTGTAGCCGTGTCTAAACATCCTATGGAAAATAACATGGAGAAAACACGTTTTGGGACCCCCCTTTTATCTCAGCCCCCGCTTGACGAATCCCCCCCAAACTTTCAGGGAAGGAGCGGAGCGGACCGAGCCATCTTCTTTGAGAAATTCGCAAAGATTCATCCACCAGGGCCAAAGTTAATCCAAATAGAATGTTGACAATTTCCTATGGAAACTAGGTCCTAACTATAACTACCTACTGGCGACCGCCAGTAGGTAATATATATATATATATATATATATATATATATATATATATATATATATATATATATATATATATTCACTGAAAAAACCATAGGTTATAGACCATATATAGTTAGGAATTAGCATTTACAAAACCTTATTTTACTCACACAAAACCATTGAAATTCGCATATATAGTTAATTGCACTAACTATATATCGCGCACCCGCAATCCACTGCTGATCATGTCACATATTACATCATTCATGACATGGTCAGTGACATCACTGATGACATCACTGATGACATCTCAAATGACATCACTGATGACATCACTGATGACATCTCAAATGACATCACTGATGACATCTCAAATGACATCACTGATTACATCACTGATGACATCTCATTTGACATTACTGATCACATCACTGATGACATCTCATTTGACATTACTGATCACATCACTGTTGACATCATTCATGTGATAATACGATGAACCTCTTCAGACTCTAATATAACCTTAGATACACTCAGTGTAAACAGACACTCACAGACTGTCACTCATCCATGGAGTTACTCACACACCTAGTCAGTCATGCAAAGAATCAATCACACCTCCATTTCCTCAACTATACAGTTATACACACTTTACTTATTCAAACATATACTAACACATATTTACTCTCTTATACAATCCCTGATACAAGTTCACAATGATCCATACAGCCACTCACACATTCACTGGCTCTTATGCACAGTTATTTATATATGTCAACTCTCACATGTACTGTGTTTTACATATGTACTTACTTTGACATGTAGCACTGAGATATCCATTCACTCACCAATACACTCATGCACACAGTCAAGCGCCCATACAGCTGTTTCCACATGCACTTTTGAACCCATACATCTAGTGAATCAACTGCTCACACATCTATGCACAGAGTCATACACCTCCCAGCCACCCACACACTCACTCAGTCTCCCATAAAAATACTTGGGCAACCAATCAATAACCCATATAGTTACTCATATAGCTACTGATCAACACATGCAGCAGTTTACAGAACAACAGACATAATGATGCACAAATTAAGACAGTTTAGTCACTACCCATGCACTCAGTGAGACACATTTAATCACTCACTCATACAGTCAGTCATGCACCTACTAAGTCCTTCATCCAGACACTTATACATTCACTCATTCTTCAATATGTAAGACATATTTTAACTTTACAGAAACATACAGTCACTGGATGTTGTCATCAGTGATGTCATCAGTGATGTCATTTGAGATGTCATCAGTGATGTCATCAGTGATGTCACTGACCATGTCATGAATGATGTAATATGTGACATGATCAGCAGTGGATTGCGGGTGCGCAATATATAGTTAGTGCAACTAACTATATATGCGAATTTCAATGGTTTTGTGTGAGTAAAATAAGGTTTTGTAAATGCTAATTCCTAACTATATATGGTCTATAACCTATGGTTTTTTCAGTGTTCAATGTTTTTTTAATAGCAAATATCAAAAGCTGTAAAATGTATTCTTCTTTTAAAGGAAAAATATATTTTATATGTATTTAATATAATTTTTTTATGTATATACATTTTTTGAGGGAACGAATTTATCAACTATCATGCTGAAGAAGAGTGTGGGGAAAAAAACCAAAGAGGAGGACTAAGAGGAAAGAACAATCAGTTCAAAAATACAATTGCTTTAAAGCATGAAGTACTTTTCCACACATTTACATTTAAATAACCCATATTAGAACATACAAAATATCTACAGAGGAGACGGTGTACATTGAATTTTAAACTCTTCATTGGTACCTACATGTTGGTACTTACATCACCCACACAACACAACAGCTCTATTCAGAGCTACCCTACCTCAAAGCACTCTAAAATATTATTTTACTATTTCCCTTGGTTTTCCCCTTGTTACGCTTTCCGGAACGCTACCCGGTGCGCGGACGGGGCGCTAACCGTGCGAAAATTTGAAAAAAAAAGGTGTTTTTTTTACATATATGGGCCTCCTCAGCCACCCTCAGAAAACCTAGGGGGTCAGGATATGCCTCCCGTGCCCCCTTATACCCATTCCCAACATTGTTTATCCTCCATCTTGTGACTAAATTCGTCCGAAACACAAGATGGCGGACTCCCGTTACGCTACCGGTGAGCTACCCGGTTCGCGTACCGGGTTGCGCTTCCACCGCGAAAAATCGAAAAAAAATGTATTTTATTTTTTTGCCCCGCGGGGCCCTTTAATAGCCCCCACATCAATCCTAGGGGTTCAGGAGGGGTCTACCTTGCCCCCTTTCATTCATTTCCCCCTTCGTTTATTTCCACCTCTTGTCTCTCGATCCTACCGAGAGACAAGATGGCGGCCGCTCCGGACTGTTTAGAATGTTGACAGTCACCGGAGAGCCAATCCGCTTCTCCTCGCGAAGTTCCTTTACGCGTCTGGTACGCGAACCGGGGCGCTAACCGGGACGCTGTCACAGATATATATATTTTTTTTAACGTTAATTTCTCAAAATTCACTGGAGCACATATCTTGAGACCTAGCAAAGGCACATCGGGCAAACAGTCTCTACAATTTTGCCAAGTTTCATAGAAATCCATTCAGCCGTTCGAGCTATAAAGTGAGTCCAACCGCCCTATGGGAAACTCAATGTTAAAAACACGTTTTGGGACCCCCCTTTTTTCTCGGCCCCCGCTTGACGAAACCCCCCCCAAACTTTCAGGAGACGATCAAAAACAAAATGTGCCATTTTCCTGAAAATTCCAGCCAATTCCGTCCATCAACGCCAAAGTTATTCAACATAGAATTTTCAGAAATCCCTATTCAAAAAAATCCTAACTATATATACCTACTGGCGACCGCCAGTAGGTAATATATATATATATATATACATATATATATATATATATATATATATATATATATATATATATATATATATATATAAATAACATTTCCATGGCAAAATGAAACCCCTCATTTTGTTCCTTATCAAATTAAATGTAATAAGTGTTACCACTTTATTCCAATCAAGATGACTTCAGGTGTGCCATACTTTTGTCATAAGTAAGACTGTTAGCGTTCTAGTTGTTCTTTAGAACACTCTGGGACATTCTGTCATTGGGCTATAGTTGGGCTACATCTGGCTGATATTTGGGCTACATTTGGGCTCGTTTGTCTCTGGTGGCCATCTTGGGAGACTGCATATCAGAATTTTTTTAATGAAATATAAGAGGATTTGAGAAGTCACTCAAAATGTGCCCTAATTTTTCTTTCTTCAGCACTAATCATAATTTCTATGGCAAAATGAACCCCCTCATTTTGTTCCTTTGCAAATTAAATGTTTTAAGTGTTACCACTTTATTCCAATCAAGATGACTTCAGGTGTGCCATACTTTTGTCATAAGTAAGACTGTTAGCGCTCTAGTTGTTCTTTAGAACACTCTGGGACACTCTGTCACTGGGCTATAGTTGGGCTACATCTGGCTGATATTTGGGCTACATTTGTTTTTTTTTGTCTCTGGTGGCCATCTTTGGGCTACATTGGGCAACATTGGGCTACATTTGGGCTCTAACATATATATAGCCCAATGTAGCCCAATATATATTTTTCAAAGTTAATTTTCGTAAAAACCACTGGAGCATATATCTTGAGACATAGCAAAGGCACATCGGGCTACCAGTCCCTACAATTTTGCCAAGTTTTGTGGAAATCCATTCAGCCGTTCGAGCTAAAAGTGAGTCCAACCGCCATATGGAAAACTCAATGTTAAAAACACGTTTTGGGACCCCCCATTTTTCTGGGCCCCTGCTTGACGAAACCCCCCAAACTTTCAGGGGACGCTCAGAAACAAAATGTGCCATTTTCCTGAACATTTCAGCCAATTCCGTCCATCAACGCTAAAGTTATTCAACATAGAATTTTCAGAAATCCCTATTCAAAAAAATCCTAACTATATATACCTACTGGCGACCGCCAGTAGGTATATATATATATATATATATATATATATATATATATATATATATATATATATATATATATGTATAACATTTCTATGGCAAAATGAAACCCCTCCTTTTGTTCCTTTTCAAATTAAATGTATTAAGTGTTACCACTTTATTGCAATCAAGATGACTTCAGGTGTGCCATACTTTTGTCATAAGTAAGACTGATATTTGGGCTACATTTGTTTTTTTTTGTCTCTGGTGGCCATCTTTGGGCTACATTGGGCTACATTGGGCTACATTTGGGCTCTAACATATATATAGCCCAATGTAGCCCAATATATATTTTTCAAAGTTAATTTTCGTAAAAACCACTGGAGTATATATCTTGAGACATAGCAAAGGCACATCGGGCTACCAGTCCCTACAATTTTGCCAAGTTTTGTGGAAATCCATTCAGCCGTTCGAGCTAAAAGTGAGTCCAACCGCCATATGGAAAACTCAATGTCAAAAACACGTTTTGGGACCCCCCTTTTTTCTCGGCCCCCGCTTGACGAAACCCCCCCAAACTTTAAGGGGACGCTCAGAAACAAAATGTGCCATTTTCCTGAAAATTTCAGCCAATTCCGTCCATCAACGCCAAGTTATTCAACATAGAATGTTCAGAAATCCCTATTCAAAAAAATCCTAACTATATATACCTACTGGCGACCGCCAGTAGGTAATATATATTACCTACTGGCGGTCGCCAGTAGGTATATATAGTTAGGATTTTTTCCCTATGGGATTTTCTGAAAATTCTATGTCTAATAACTTTGGCGTTTGTGGACGGAATTGGCTGAAATTTTCAGGAAAATGGAACATTTTGTTTCTGAGCAGCCCCTGGAAATTTGGGGGGGGGTTCGTCAAGGGGTGGCCGAGAAAAAAGGGGGTCCCAAAACGTGTTTTTCCCATGTTAATTTCCATAGGGCGGTTGGCCTCACTTTTAGGCCGAACGGCTGAATGGATTTGCACGAAACTTGGCAAAATTGTAGGGACTGTTAGCCCGATGTGCCTTTGCTAGGTCTCAATATATGTGCTCCAGTGGATTTTGAGAAATTAACATTCAAAAAAAGATATATATCTGTAAGCGCGCTCCAGGCAGCGCTCCGGTTCGCGTACCTGACGCGTAACGGAACTTTGCGTAGCGAAGCTGATTGGCTCTCCGGTGTCTGTCAACATTCTAAACAGTCCGGAGCGGCCGCCATCTTGTCTCTCGGTAGGATTGAGAGACAAGAGGAGGCCAAAACAAAGGGGGAAATTACCATAAGGGGGCATAGATCCCTAAAAGCCATGAGGAAGATTTTTCCTTATTTGCCGTCTTCAGCAAGAGAGTCGGTTGCGAGGGCCCTTATTCTATCTCGGCTCGATTATGCCAACTCTCTGCTGTGTGGCTCTCCGGCTTTTTTAATCGCAAGGCTTCAGATTATCCAGAATGCGACTGCTCGCCTACTGTGCAATGTGCCGTGTAGAGAAAGTATCCGGACTCACATGAAGGAACTACACTGGCTGCCAGTAGCGCAGAGGATAACTTTTAAAATTCTTACCATAGCCTTTAAAGCAGTTCATGACCTTGGCCCTTCTTATTTGAGGGAAAGATTTACCCGTTATGTCCCTACTCGGGCATTGCGCTCAGCTGACTGTAACTTTTTAAGAGTTCCCCGATTTCAGCCAGTTCGTTTAGGAGGCCAATCACTTGCTGTCACCGCGGCTAGGACTTGGAATACCCTCCCCCTCTCCCTGAGATTAACGGAAAATGTTGTGCTATTTAAGAAGGCACTTAAAACTTATCTTTTTAGAACGGCTTATTAAATTACTAATAGTAAATAGCAAATTTAGATCTCTACCTTTTTCCTTCGGCCATTTGCTTGTTTATCTCTCTACGCGCCAGGACACTCTGGTAGTATCTGAGCGCGCTATAAAACAGCTAAAATAAATAAAATAAATAGTAGATCCTCCCTGACCCCCTAGGTTTGATGTGGAGGCTTTAAAAGGGCCCCGCAGTGCAAAAAAAATAAAATACATTTTTTTGTTTTTTTGCGTGGGGAGCGTACTATAAGGAAAAAAGAATGATAGACTTTTCAAATACTGTATGTTAATTGATTGTTGGTTTTGTTGATTATTTTTTAATTTCTTTATTTTTTAAGCAATTATTTATTATTGTGATTGTGTTTCAAAATTTAATAACATTTCTAACATTTCACTGTCTGAAATGTCGTCATTTTCATTGAACATAGCTTGTAATCGCTGAGTGTGTAAAATGTCCTCATTTTGAAGGAGGTCATCTACTGCTTGCACACATTGCAGTAGTTCTTGGTCCCAAGTTTCATCCATAAATTCTATATAATTTGGATCAATTAATTCTTGGCTGCTCTCTTGCAGGACAATTTGAAATGAAACTTTCTGTTCGCCTTCCATGTTGCCTGAAATTTGGATTAAAAAAATATATATTAGTAGAGATAGGGCACTGTTGGGATTAATTTTAGATAGGCAGTTTTTATCAGTGAATTTATCTTTGGGCAGTGTATAGTATCAGAGTGGAAGTAGGAATATAAAAAAGTGTATGTGATTTAACGTAAGTAAATTCATAATTATACAAGAGAAACCTAACTCCATCCATAACTATAACAGAGAAGTCTATCTAAATCTATAACTACTACAGAGGGATAGTATATAACTATCAGAAAAAGTTTACCATATTAACTGATAGTGCACAATATACTTCAGTTTTTAAAATAACAACTTACCTTTACAAAGAAGTTGAAGTGATTAGTGAAAATCCAATTGAAATGTACACCAGGAAGTAGTAGTCAAAATGGCTGTGTTTTCTTCTCTTCCTTTATATATATTCAGGTATATAACCAATCAAATGTCAGGTAAAAAAAGTAGAAAATGAAAGTAACATTTTCATTGGTTGTCAATTCCAACACTTCAGATGTGTTTTGTGAAGTAATTTACCTCACGGTATTTAGAGAGGTCTACAGGCTAAATGGCTAAATGGAATTTCAATCAAATTTGTGAAATTGATAGGGATTGGTATGTAGTATGAGCTAATCTATATTTGGTGAAAGTGTCTCCAGTCGTTTTTCTGTAAATTACTTTCCCACCTTTTTTGATGGAGCGCTTCCCGGGGAGCGCCCCGGTACGCGAACTGGCGAGCGCCCCGGTACGCGAACCTGAAGCGTTACGGGAGTCCACCATTTTGTGTTTCGGTCGAATTAAGATACAAGATGGAGGGCAACTAATGTTCAGAATGGGTAGAAGGGGGCACGGTAGACTTATCATGACCCCCTAGGTTTTCTGAGGGTGGCTGAGGAGGCCCATATGTGCGAAAAAAAAACATTTTTTTTAAAAATTTCGCGAGGTTAGCTTCCGGTTCGCGTACCGGGTAGCGCCCCGGGGAGCGTACTTTGTTGAAAAGGAGTGAAAAAAGTTAGAGTAAAATAATAATTGTGAGTGATCAGATGTAGGGTAGCTCTGAGAAGAGCTTTTGGGTTTATGGTACATTTAGGTACTTATAAGTAGGTACCAATGCACAGTCTTAAATTCAGAATGAAAATTCTGTTGCCCTCATCTGAGAAGTGAACTCCATCTCCTCTGTAGATATCTTGCATGTAGTAACGCAAGTTATTGTTGTACACGGAGCCCATTCCATGGTCTCTCATGTAAGCTGAAACAGATTTGTTTACATGCTTCCTCGACTTCTCAATTTGTGGACAAAATTGGTTCGACCACCTCCATTTCTGTCTTTGGCATATATTTGAATATACCAAGGCAGTCTGAGGAAAAAGTGCCATTAATTGCTCAAAGGTGTCCTTTAAAGCATTCCCAGACCTACCCCAGTCAAAGTGCCCAAGTCATTACCTCCACAGTGCACAATTAACAGGTCAGGTTTTGGCAAAGGCATAAAGGTTTTCACCAATGGTATCAATTGGTGACATTTTAATCCTCTGTGGCCAAACCACTTAATTTCCACATCTTGTAAATTGAGGTTAGGTAAATTTCTGTTATCAGCATACCTCTGAGCCCAGTAGATGTAACTATGTCCAACAATCCAGACAGAAAACATTGTGAGAGAAGGTTCTGCTGCAGTCAGATGAAGTGTGGCAATGAAATGGCAGTTGAAAAAATAAGAGTTTAAAATGAAAAAAACTGTGGAGTTTCTGTGTTAATGAAGCAGTAACAGTGATTGGTGGATTTTGATTGCTGAAAACAGAAAGTTAGGGTGCATGGATGAGTTCTTTGAAAGATGTATTTTGAATGGTCAAGAAAAAATCATTAAATGAAAGATTGCACTGGATATGCAGGTGCACTGAGAGTTCAGAGTTCAATTGAAACATTGTTGTGTGAACTTGCAAACACCAGAGGTCTTCCAAGAGGTGGTTGCTATGCAAAAAAGGCAGAGAGGGCAGAGGGGGGAAGGGTTTTGATTTGAAAAAAGTGAGGGAAGAGTTTTGATTGGGTGACATGAGAGATATGTGTGAAGAATTACAGCATTTCTGTGCTTTTGATAGCTGCAGACTCTGGAGTGCATACCTTTTGCTCTGCTAAAGACAAAGTGGTGTGTTTCTGAGACTGTTTTGAAACTCAAAGTATTTGCTAAGGTGAGAAAAGATTTATTTAATTTAGATAGAGAATAGTGTGCTTTAAGGAGAAAATTATGAAGAAAGTTGTGTTTTTAAAATGTTGTTTTGCCTCAAGTGTTTTACAAATAGATTTTGTTTCTTTGAGAAATTGTAATTGGAGAAAATGTGAAGTATTAGTACTGACAGGGTGTTTTTGTGCATAGGAGCTGTGCAGTGTTTTCAAATTATGACTTGAAAATCGTTTTTGAGGAAAAGGAATGCTTTTAACATTTATGACAAGGACATAATGGTGTATGCTTCTTTATAAGGCATTTGAGTGTCTCTGATGTTATTTTTCCCATTTTAATGTAAGACCTTTCCCCGTGGTGCAAATTCCTTGTAAATATGCTCCCACCTGTGCTTGGCAAATTTAGATTTTGAATGTTTGAGTTACATAGCCATGTTAAAAGTGACCCTAAAATGCTGCAAAGGCAATCAAAAAACGCTTCCATGTGTCTTAAGGACATTTTCAGTCATTTCCCCATGTGCAGTGTTTTCAAATTATGACTTGAAAATCGTTTTTGAGGTAAAGGAATGCTTTTAACATTTATGACAAGGACATAATGGTGTCTGCTTCTTTATAAGGCATTTGAGTGTCTCTGATGTTATTTTTCCCATTTTAATGTAAGACCTTTCCCCGTGGTGCAAATTCCTTGTAAATATGCTCCCACCTGTGCTTGGCAAATTTACATTTTGATAGTTTGAGTTACATAGCCATGTTAAAAGTGACCCAAAAATGCTGCAAAGGCAATCAAAAAACGCTTTCATGTGTCTTAAGGACATTTTACGTCATTTCCCCATGTGCAGTGTTTTCAAATTAAGACTTGAAAATCATTTTTGAGGAAAAGGAATGCTTTTAACATTTATGACAAGGACATAATGGTGTATGCTTCTTTATAAGGCATTTGAGTGTCTCTGATGTCATTTTTCCATTTTAATGTAAGACCTTTCCCCGCGGTGCAAATTCCTTGTAAATATGCTCCCACCTGTGCTTGGCAAATTTAGATTTTGATTGTTTAAGTTACATAGCCATGTTAAAAGTGACCCAAAAATGCTGCGAAGGCTTTAAAAAAACGCTTTCATGTGTCTTAAGGACATTTTAATTCATTTCCCCATGAATGTAGGTAGGCCTCACCTTAAACAAACCTCTGGATAGGCCACACCTTATCGTCATCCTGAATTAATCATTTAAAATGCTAGGGACAGATTTATGATAGGTGTATGCCTCTTTTGCGCCACTGTGCGTCACTTTTGTGACGCAGTGGCGGTGCAAAAGATTTGCTATGTGGCGACAAAATTACAAATTGATGCATCTAGGCAGATGTGTCATGCTGTAAAAAAACCGTGCCACATGAAACCGATGCAGCAGTGATGCAAAAGATGCACCATGTTGCAAGACAGGCCTCACTTCATCTCCAACAAGATAAGAAGCTTAGGGATAGATTTATGATGACTGGTGCATCCCCAGGGATGTGCCAGTCATCCTGCGCCGCTGTTCCGCCACCCATGGTGCGCTGCATTTACAATGCGGCGCACCATGGGGCAAAAACAGCACAGATGCGTGACGCATCTGTGCCGTAAAGGTGGCGCATTGCTGGAGCTGCATCGCAAGTGCCATGCAGCTCCTGCAAGGCTCAGGGGTGCCCCATCTCCATTTAATCTGCAACCCTGAGAAGGCCTCACCTTAAACAAACCTCTGGATAGGCCACACCTTATCGTCATCCTGAATCAATCATTTAACATGTTAGGGACAGATTTATGATAGCCGTGTGCCTCTTTTGTGCCGCTGTGCGTCACTTTTGTGACGCAGCGGCGGTGCAAAAGATTTGCTATGTGGCGACATATTTAAAAATTGATGCATCTAGGCAGATGTGTCATGCTGTAAAGTCCTGTGCCACATGAAACCTGCGTCAGTTTTCATATAGGTGTTTTGTTGCAAGGTATGCATTAATTTGAAAGAAAGCCCTGTAAAACTAACACAGTGAAATTTAGAAGATTTCACTGACTCAGCTTTATAGCATTGCTGAATCAAATCATTACGCCTGTTTGAAACAGGCATAAGGAGTGATGCACCATGCAATGTGTGGCTTGCTCCTGTGCATTGCAGTAGACATGTTGCGCTTACGGCGTGATTCCTGCAATGTGCTGCTTTTGCGGCACAGATGCGTGACGCATCTGTGCTGTTTTCACTCAATGGTGCTCCACATTGTAAATGCGGCACACCATGGGTGGCAGAGCAGCGGTGCACATTAACTGGTGCATCCCTGGGAATGCGTCAGTTAACATAAATCTGCCACTTTATATTTAAGTATGAGCAGGGGACACAGAGTTGGTGAGGCTTATCAAAGGTTAAGAAGAGATGAGTCCTGTTCACTGAAAACTTGGACATAGGCCTTACCTCCTCAGCATCGCTGGTCATGGCTAAATAATAGCTGCAAAATGTTACTCTTGTTAAACAATTTTACTATTATAGTCTCTGAGATTTGTGCCTTACTCTGCAACATCTCATTGTTGTTCTCTTTCTTTAAAGATAACGACAACATCAACATGAGCGACAATCAGCAATCAGTTGATCTTGACCTCATCATTGAACTCGTAATTGAAACATCAGTGGAAGTAGATCCCTTGGATGATTTAAATCCTGAGGATGAAGAAGAACATGATGAGGATGCAGATTTGTCAGAATTGTATGACATAGGGTGGGAAGCTGACGTGCTTGAGCCTATGGAACTATAAACATTTATTTTTAAAAATTTATAATAAATGAAAAGTAAAAATGTAAACCGTTTCATTTAAAAATAAAGACACCTTCAAAAACAGGTTATGTGTAGTGTCTTCAATAAAATATTAAAATATGCTCATAAAATTAGATCAGATTCACATATAAAACAGCACAGGTAAAATGAATATGAATTCCATTTCTTTTCTGCTATTTCTGTATTCTAAATTTGCCAAGCACTAAAAATGTCAAGTAGTGTGTTAAGTTTTTGATGACTGTTATTGATTTACTGTTTGGTAATAGTGGTTAATAACATTTTTTAGTATATTTTACCACAGATTCAACTGCAGATCATTTCAAGATTTCAGCATGCCAACTAAAGAAAGACTTAGAAAGGCTGCAAAACGTCAAAGACAGCAGGTACATGATATAATGCAGCAGTCCTCTAACAAACAAACTTGTCAAGTCACCAAGAAAGCACCGGGTAAGAGCACAAAAACATTTATAAGAAATATCTGTAGTAAAAAAAATATTACTACAGAAAATGTTTCAGTCCAGAAAAAGAGAAGCATTTTAAACGGAAAGGAAAGGCCAATCAAAAATGTTACTGCTAGAGCAAGAGATAACTCTGTGCATGATAGTAGAAGGAAACAACAGTTTAGGGACATTCGTAAACGAATGTTCCGCAACAGGATAATTGGCAATTTGTTAAAAAATATTAAGAAAGGTCCACAGAAAGTGGTTTTTTATAAGAGAAAAAAAAAAGTTGAGAAAGTTATTGATCAGGCATTTGAAATTAAACGTAAGTTATGTATTTTGATAATCAATAGAATTAGGAAGCTAAACAAGGCAATTTATGATTTCAAAAGAAATAGTAGATGGAAGAGAATAGTTAATCGTAGTAATTTTTGCGAAGTTTTTTCCGGAGAATGGATGCATAGTTCAAGTTGTGAGGCATTTTTTAATGAGGAGAGTTATTTCCAGGATAATGATTTGGTGCATGCAGTTGACACCAGTGGTCGAGCTTATGAAGTGAAAGATGGTTGTCCAGTTGAAAAAGAAAAACTTGTGACAACAGAGACAGAAGAGGTGTTAGGTAACGAGGTTTTAGGAAGACGTCCTAAGGGTCCTGTGTACACCTGGAAGTGTAGTAGTATTTGCAGTGTGCGACAGGATTCCATCAATTTGCTTTGTGATTTTGTACGGACATTTAATAAGAAAAGTTTGAAGCAGAAAATGAAGTTGTTGCAAGAATTAGATCCTTGCAGAGTGAGAGAAGTGACAGGTTTGCATGGTCATTCACTGGCTTGTCTTTCCAGGAGAGTATGCCAGAGTGTTTTTCATCATTTCAGGATGCTAGCAGTGCATCATAATAAAGTGAGGAAATTAGTTAGAATGTTGTATTATGCTAAGAGTCCAGCAATTATGCTTAAACAATTATGCGCTGCTCTTTTGCATGGTTCTGAAATAGATGTGAAGAATATTTGTGCAGAAATTGAGTTTTGTTACTTTGGAAGTAAAGAGGAGAATGTTGAAATTGACCAAGAAGAAGAGGGTAATGTGGAAGATAGTGTACAGGTTTCCAGTACAGATAATTTTCAGAGGGAAATTGCGACGTTTCAGGTGAAATCAAGTGAGAGGCCTAATTTCACTTGTGTGTGTTGTCGACGCACTTATTATAAGAATCAGACTACGTTAGTGGATTTATATGCAAAAAGTGAAAGGGAAAATAATAGTGAATGGAAGGATTTCACAACATATTTGATGGTAGAAAATTGTTTTGATTTGGGATCGGATCAACGTGTGTGTACTTATTGTTGTAGCAAATTAAATCAAAACCAGATGCCTGCTAGAGCAGTTCATAATAATCTGGAATTGGTTGAGATTCCTTCTGAATTGAAGGATTTAAATACTTATGAATCTATTTTGATTCAAAGTATCCATCCCTTTCAGGCTATTGTAAGAATGGAGCCAAAGACAGGGAAATTGCCTCCATCAGATTTACAGAGAGGATTAAAGGGAAGGGTTGTTTATTTGCCTCTAGATTTGAAGAAAAACATTAACACAATTGGAGTAGAAAAAGTGGAAGAGGACCCTCTGGTTATCTTAGTTAATGGGGTTCCGACAAAGAATAAGAAAATATGGCAAGATTTAGTGAATGTTAGGAAAGTCAAAAAGGCAACATTGTACTTGAAAAAAAATAATAAGTACTATAAGAATATATATGTTGCAGAAGAGGAAGTAAGTGAGGAAGAGGATAGCGATTTGTGTGCTGGTCAAATTGAGAAAGTAGAACCCTCTACTAGTGAAGAAATATATGAACATTATAGTGTTCATCCTTTGCATTCCAAGGAAGTCATGGGGAATGCTATTGAGTTGTTTCAAATGAAACAAGCCAAAGGGAGTCCCATTAGTGTTTGGGAGGAAAGTTTGGAAGCTCGGTGTTTCCCACAGCTTTTTCCAACAGGTCAGGGAGGAAGATATGATGAGCGACCTCATCAAATTCCTGCTTCTGAATACCGGACTTTGCGATTGTATGCAGGAGATGCTAGGTTTCGACAATGTATTCCCTATTTGTTTCATCTCCTGTTTGAAAGCGATCTGTCTGGACTGTCATATGCAGTGAACCACATCTTGAAAAGTGGTATACACATGCAAAACATCTCGGCAAGTGACTTTATGGATAAAGTCAATGTCCAAGACAGTATTTTGGATTCTCACCTGATTAATCTCATGGCGTGTCAGCGTGGTACTAATGAGTACTGGTACCGTTGTCATGGTGATTTAAAATGTATGCTGAGGAACTTAGGAACTCCCACATGGTTCCTCACTCTGAGCTGTGCCGAGTATGGCTGGGAAGACTTACTTGAATTTCTACGAGAGGCAAATGGAAACATCGAAAACATCGAATTCAAGACACCCGGAGAACTGTGCTCTTTGGATCCAGTCAATGTATGCCGGTACTTCAATCATAGATTTGAAGCTATGATGTCTTTCATCATGAATAAGAAGAATCCACCTCTTGGAGAGGTGTTGGATTTCTTCTGGAGAAAGGAGTACCAAGCAAGAGGTGCTCCTCACATACATATGCTGTTGTGGATCAAGGATGCACCTAAATTTGGAACAGATCCAGAAGACTCAGTGATGAGTTTCATACAACAGTATTCTACGTGTGCTGTTCCAAACGCAAAGGAGAAGAAAAGCCTAAGAGAAAAAGTTCTACGTTTCCAAAGCCATCGTTGTGGAAAGTACTGTCGTCGTAAATTCCGAAACAAGGACAAGTTCTACACCAAATGTCGTTTCGGCTTTCCACGACCGGTGATTTCTAAAGGAAGAGTAAACAGTTTGATGTCTTCGCTGCGACATAATGTGATGAAGAAATCACCTAAAAACACATACAATTTGAAGAGGAACGAAGAGTCCAAGTACATCAACGACTACAACCCGGTGATTTTGTCCATGTGGAATGCTAACATGGATATACAGTTTGTGGCTGATAACTGTATGGCTGTGGCTCGGTATGTGACATCTTACATCACCAAAAAAGAGAAGACAGAATTGAAGGATATGTGGGAGGACATTTCCCATGAAAAGAGCCTCAGTAAGAAGTTGTACAGTTTCAGTCTGAAGATGTTGTCGCATCGAGAAATCGGAGCTTACGAATGTTCTGACCGGTTGTCTTCAGCAAGTCTCTATGCCAAATCTAGGAGTATCGTTTGGGCGAGTCTTGGTCTTGCTGCAACGTGTAATCGAGTTCTGAAACCTGTGCGGGAAATTGAGTATTTGGCGGAAAAGGAGCCAAACAGTACCGACATTTTGAAGAGCAACATGTTGGATACATATTATCCAAATCGAAGCAGTCACCTCGAGAATGTTTGTCTGTATGAGGTTCTTCAAAATTACATATTCAAGAGGAACATCAAAGAAGATACTGAGAAAGGAGTGTATGCTGTAATTGGAAGTGAGGGATGTCTGGTCAAGCAAAGAAAATGCCACTTGGTAAACCATCGAAAATTGAGTGGCGAATCTCCTGAAAAAAAGGAGTTTTTCTATTTAGCACTTTTGCAACTTTTCAAGCCTTGGCGTGCAGAAGAGGAACTGCTTGGAGATTTCCTCTGTTACGAAGACTCTTTCACTGCCGCCAAGGAGACCATAGAATGTCCTGCTTTTCCCAAATATGTAGAAATGTTGAATGTGGAAATCGAGCAGGAAGCAACGATTGCAGCCGAGATTGCCAGAGACAGTTCTCAGGACAGTCAGAGTTCTGCTTCATTGAGTCAGGATCCACTAGGAGGACCTGTTATCAAAAATGAAGCTGCCACTGCTATGAATGAAGTGGAAAGAGCCATGGCACATGCTCAGGATGATGCGGTTAACTTAGAAGAGTTGGAAAGACAACTCAACGTTGAGCAGAGGAAAATATATGACGAAGTTACCATGCAAATTGATCATGGATTAAGTCATGAGAAGAAAGAGTGCTCATGTACGTCGTTGAAGCCTGTCCGACTCTACGTGAGTGGAGAAGCGGGAACTGGAAAAAGTTTCCTTATTAAAGCAATTTCATGTTATTTGCAGGAAAGGACTGAGTCATCGCTGTCTTGTGTTGTCACCGCTCCAACTGGACTGGCAGCACATAACATTAAAGGGATTACTTTACATCGTTTACTGATGCTGCCAGTGGAGCATGACAACAAATTACAATATCACAAGCTATATGGAGATGCTTGTTGTGAAGTTTCAAGAATCTTGAGGAAAATGAAACTTCTTATCATTGACGAAGTAAGCATGGTTTCCAATGTCATGCTTGCCTTTGTGCATTTGAGAATGCAAGAAGTTCTCAAAACAGAGTATGATGTGTTATTTGGTGGCAAACACATCATTGTTTTCGGAGATCTTCTGCAGCTGACACCAGTGAAAGGGCAACCTGTGTTCAAAATGCTCACGCATGAAGATACCATGAAGTGCCTAGGGAGCATTGGCAACGTCAATATATGGTTAAACTTCAATTATGCTGAACTGCATAAAAATATGCGTCAGGTAAAGGATGAAGTTTACAAGAATATTCTACAAGATGTTAGAATAGGAAAAGTGACCGAGCATGGGAAAGAAGCTTTACATGCACGATTACTGTCAAATTTATATCCAGAACAAGATGTTGTGCCTGAGAATATTTTTCAGAAAATTACTGAGAAGAAATCTGGAATATGTTTGATGCCAACTCTTGCAGAATGTGCCATCTTCAACAACAAAATGTTGAATTTAGAAAAGCAAGAGATTGTGAAACTGGAAGCTATTGACAGAGTAGAGCATATGGGATCAACAATTATTTTGTCTGAGAATTTGAAATCAAAATTGGATTCATTAGAGAAGACTATATCTAAAACTGCAGGTTTTGAAAAGAGTCTGAATGTGTGCTTGAACTGCCGTATAATTTTAAGAAGGAATTTACATGTTGAAAGAGGTCTGATAAATGGATCAATGGGTAATGTTGTTGATTTTGTGAAATACAGAAATAGAGATGGAATTGAATTTTTAAAAATTAAATTTGATGGCATTGAGGAAGTACAGCTAATTGGTCGTTGTTCTGCTAGATTTTTGCTTGTAAAAGACTTATATGTTCGCCGTATGCAGTTTCCTGTTTGCTTGGCATATGCGGTGACAATCCATAAATCGCAAGGTTTAAGTGTAGACAGTGCATTGGTGAATATTGGCAGTTCTGTGTTCAAGGAGGGTATGGCATATGTGGCATTGTCAAGAGTTAGAACTTTATCGGGATTGTACTTGATTGAGTGTGATGTCACAAACATTTGTGCGGATCTAGATTGTGTTAAGGAATACAATAGGTTGAGAAGAGAGTATGCGCCACATTTGCCTCAATATCCTTTGTTTGAGAAACGTGTGGTAGGCCGGAAACGAAGAAATGTGACCAATACTGGGGAGGTTGTAGCAAAAAGACGAAAAGTCGATGAACCTGAAATTATAAGCAGAAACAAAAAGGATTCTGTTGAAGATGTTGTTGGTTTTCAATTTGAAAACACTTCTGGTGTCAACTGCTATGCTAATGTAGTGGTTAATGTTTTGTTTTCTCTAGAAAATGTAAAAGAAGAGATTGTGGTCAATTCTGATCAAAGATTATGCAGTTTGTTAAATTCTGTGTTAGAGAAATGTAGCACTGATAGAACAAAAATAGAAAGTGTGTCTGAAATTCGAAATCTGTTAGACAGATGTTCAGGCCAAACACAATTCTCTCAAAATATTCAGCAAGATTGTCAGGAGTTTTTAATGTATATGCTTGATGTATTGCATGCTGAAGGTGTAGATGTAGATCACCTGTTTGGGCTTTCTTATCAATGGCAGCATGACTGCGAGAACTGTAGGGTATCAAGTACTACTAGTGTAGACTCAGAAAGATTTATATATTTAACTTTGCCAGACAGTAAATCAGTCTCCTTTAATAAGCTAGTAAAAGCAGCTGATCACAACATGGAATGTAGCCAATGTAAATCTGAAATGATGTCAACATTATTTATACGAACATATGGCCAGTATGTCATTTTAATGTTCCAACGATGTAGGCCTGATGGAACAAAATTGACAACTTTAATTAAAAATGTTGTGGCTTCACAGTTGTCAATATCAGTAAGGACTTTTGTAACTGTAGCAATTATATATCATGCCGGTCCTTCAATAACATCAGGACATTACACAGCTTATTTAAAGTCTAGAAATGGCTGGTCATTCTGCAACGATTCTGTTTTAATTTTCAAAAAAAAATTGGCGTATGACCTTAAAAATTCTTACCTGGTGTTTTTAAAACCAAAATTTTAGGGAAAGAATCTCGGGATGTGCTCTGAGGAATTTCAAGAAGTTCTAATGGCTCCTACACGATTTGGCCTTGAGGATAAATGTAGTACAGAGACATAACTTCTTACCATAACACTGGACGTTATGGAAAAATAACTGCACTTTGAATGAGTTCAGAAAAACTATTTCTTTTTATAAGCTAATTCAAGCAGCCAATCAAAACATGGAGTAGAGGGAATGTAAGTCTGCAATGCTGTCTACTGTTTTATATTGCTTTGTGATTAAAAGTGATGTAGAGAATTAAATAATTGTAGTAGTCATAGAGGTAGTGTAAGTCTGCTTCATAGTAAGCAGTATCAGTGTCATAGGAAATGTAGAACATGAGTGAGCAAGAAGGGTAAGATATTAGTAGTCCAGGATTGTGAAAATGATCTTCAACATTTTAATTCTGAAAGTTGCGGAAATACAACATGACGGGATTGGCTTACAAGAATTCCAAGAGTTATAAATGGCTCTGACATGATTTGGCCTTGTGGAAACGTGTGGTAGAGAGCGAGAAGTCATTTATTGTATGTAACATATTTTTCAAAACGATGGAGGTTTTCTTTCAGAAAGTGGCGGGCTGAAAGTAATAACAGCACAACAGAGTGTAAGCTGTTCATAGGACATCCTTCGACGTCATGGAAAGTAAGTTAACTTTAAGGAGTTCTGAATTCTGATTTGTTATGTTGTATGGGTTTTTTAAACACAATCATTTTGATTGTGTTTTTTTTCCCCGCTGTTATATGATGAATACCTTCAAGTCACTGTTTTTAGTGAAATTTGATACATTCTGAGAACAGCAAAAATAAACCATTTAACATGTATATTTAATTCTGTACTGTTTGCATTTATGATGTACATGTAGAACTGTGTAGGAGGCATGGAGAAGGTGAGGCTTCTGTAAGTGTCAAAGTTGTTGCATACAGTGCTCATATTCTACGTAGTCTTTCATATGGTAGACTACATTTCCACAATGAGATACCTAAGCAAAGGAAACACAGGTGATATGATTGTGGAATGAGCAAAAAAAAATGCACGTTTTTCAATTATATTACCTGTGTTTCCTAACATTACACATCACATTGTGTAGATGAGGTTTAGGCCTGTTCCTGGAGACAGAGGAGGTCTGACATTTGTTCAAGAGTGCAGTGGACATGACTCACTTCGTTGGTAGGCCTGCGCATGTATTATCTCCTCTGTATTCTTCAACAAACCTAAATTTCATCTGCAACTCTGAGTAGGACTTACCTGAAACAAATCTGTGGATAGGTTACACCTTATCGGCATCTTGAAACAATCATTTAAAATGTTAGGGTCAGATTTATGATGGCCGTGCGCCTCTTTTGCTCCGCTGTGGGTCACTTTTGTGTAAAAGATGCACCATGTTGCAAGATAGGTTTCAGTTCATCTCCAGCAAGATACCATCAGTTTAAAATGTATATAATTAGCACTGTGTAGGGGGCATGCAGAAGCTGAAGCTTTTGTAAGTGTCAAAGTTGTTGCATGCAGTGCTGCACTTCTGGGTACTGTTTCATATGCTGGACTACATCTGCACTATGAGATACCTAACCAAAGGCAACACAGGTGATGTGATTGTGAAATGAGGAAAAGAAACTCCACATTTTTCAATTACATCACCAGTGTTTCCTAAGTTTACGAATGACATTGTGCAGATGAACTTTAGGTCTGTCCACGGACACAGAAGAGGTCTGGCCTTTGTTCAAGAGTGAAGTGGACATGACTTACTTCATTGGTAGGCCTTCACATGTATTATGTCCTCTGTTCTCTTCAACAACTCGAATTTTCATTTGGAACCCTGAGTAGGCCTCACCTCAAACAAACCTCTGGATAGGACACATCTTATTGGCATCCTGAAACAATCATTTAAAATGTTAGTGTCTTGCGACACTTTTGTGAGACAACAGCAGTGCAAAAGATGCACCATGTTTTAAGATAGGCCTCACTTCATCTGCATCAAGATACTGTTAGTTTAAAATGTATATCTTTAGGACTGTGTAGGGGGCCTGGAGAAGCAGAAGCTTCTGTAAGTGTCAAAGTTGTTGAAAAACTATTTGTCCTTCAATCTTTTCCCTTGTCTTTTCTAATTTTTAAATACATGTTTTAATATTTTTCAAATGTTTGTTCTCTCTTTCACAGATTGAAAGTATAAAAATAAAAAGTGAGTAAGTTAACGACAATTATAAGGTAAATGTTTTGTACTCTTTTCGTTACATTTCTATCACATTCACCTACTATTAGTTCCACAGCTTCATTTCTTTAACCCTCAGTTTCCTGCCTTTGCTACTTTCCTCATTCCTTTCTCTATTACCTACTTACTCAACTCCTTCCACTCTTTTTCTCAGTCCCTCTCTTCTCATAGTTCCTCACTCTTGTTCACTCACTCGGTCTCTATTACTCTTAGTGTCTTTGACTGATCACTCTTTCACTACTTGTTCATAATGCTTTCTCTGTGTAGTTGAAGCACACTAAGGGGCATATTATGAACACAGCCAATACAATTATTGCTGTTTTTATTGGCAGAAAACTGCTGCAAAAGTGGTTTTAGCGGCAGTTTTCTGCCGCAAAAGCGGCTTTAGCGACACATTTCTGCCGATAAAAGCTGCAAAACTTTTATTGGCTATGTTGATGATATGGCTCTATGTTATTTACATTTCTTTGCTGTTTCAATTAATCTTTTTGTGTTATTTTTTCTTTTCTGTTTTTTCTCTCTGTTATTCCACATGTTTTAATCTTATTTTGAACATTCACTCACATTCTCCAAGAAACTCTTCTTTGTTATTGTTCTACTCTCTTTTTTTTCTTTCACTTCCTTTTTTCTTTTGTTTTTCACAATTATACCATCTTCCATCTTTTCTTCGGTAAATAGATCTATTAAACATTACTCTCTGTTTACTTCTCTTATACTAACTCTTCTTTTTTTTTTTTTTTTTTTTTTGGTTCGCTCCCGGTTTGCGAACCGGGAAGCGAACGGGGAAGCGAACCAAAAGAAATAGAGCTTGCCAGAGTGCTAAACATTCTAGCAATTTTTTTGAAAGGGGAGGTAGTTCTGAAAAGAACTTTTTTTTTATGTTTTTGTTGTTTTATATATTTTTTTATTTTTCTGAATTTTTTTTTTATTTTTTTATTTTTTGAACAGTTTTATGTTTTTTGGGGTTTTTGATGGAGGGGAAACAACAAAAAACAGGCATTGGAAAGGGCTCAACAGGAGCAAAAAAAAAAATTACTGTCTGGGGCGTTTAGGGCAATTGTGATTTTCATAAGCTCGGTTGATTAAGGTAATACTCATATTGCCACAAGACAGTAATGCACCACAATACAAGCAGGTAAACTTCATATGGACAAAGTTGTCCTGAATGTTTGGCATGGTTTCCCGTGCCTCTGCTGCTGTCAAAGATATCTGTGATGATGACCTGGCCACAGGAGTTGTTGGGTTGTCCTGCTGGTCACGCATCTCTGCCCGGCTGTAGTTTAATGGATGCCACCTGCTCATGTGACGATGCATGGTGTAGTTACCAAAGCTATATTTTTTTAAGGTGCCTCTAGATAACTTCTCTTTACATATGAGGCAGGTGACATATCTGGCATTTACTTTCTTCTGCCCTTCAGGGATCGAAAAAAACTGCCAAATAAAACTGGTTTTCCGATGAGAAACCCGGGGCTGCTCTTGTAAAAACTGTGGTCCTTCTGTCTCCTCTTCCTCCTGCTCATCCTCTTCCTCCTCTGTGTTGCTGATGAACTGGGGAGGTGGTCCTCTCTTCCCATGAGGAGGTGGTGGTGGTGGTGGGGGTCCACCAGCTGAAGCTACCAATGAAGCCATTGCTGAAATATCAAAAAAGGTCTTCCTCTCACAAAGATGAAAGTCAGAGTGAGGAAAGAAGGAGGGGTTTTCATCATTTGGGAAAAACAATAGTTCTAAACCAATGAAAAGTGTTATTTTTAGGTCACCTGACCTAGCCTTACATCATTATGAAACCAAAAGTGAAATGAACCAATGAAAAGTTTTATTAACAAGTCACATGACCTATTACGCTTATGTTACGCGCTGCGGAACGCGCCCCGGATCGCTTCCGGGTCGCTGCGCTTCGCGCCTCGGTTCGCGCTCCGGAGCACTTCCGGGTGCGCTAACGCGGCGCGTCATAAGACGCATTACGCGGCAACGCGATACGTCGCGCTTTCGCGACGCGCCCCTGATCGCTTCCGGGGAGCTGCGCTTCGCGTCTCAGTTCGCGTACCGGAGCACTTCCGGGTGCGCTAACGCGGCGCGTCATAAGACGCATTACGCGACAATGTGATACGTCGCGCTTCCGCGACGCGTCACGATGTTGATTTCTAACGCGGCAGTTGCGCAAACGGAACGTTTACCGGTTCGCGGACCGGGTCGCGGCATCAAATTGAGCTAACGGGAAGCTTCCCGGTTCGCGAACCGGGAGCGAAGAAAAAAAAATATTAAAAAAAAAAAATTATTAATAAACATATAACATATATTTTTGGATTTAAAGAAGAATACATTTTACAGCTACAGATATTAGCTTTTAAAAAACCAATGAAATTCACTGAAAAAACCATAGGTTATAGACCATATATAGTTAGGAATTAGCATTTACAAAACCTTGAAAATTCACTGAAAAAACCATAGGTTATAGACCATATATAGTTAGGAATTAGCATTTAAAAAACCTTATTTTACTCACACAAAACCATTGAAATTCCATATATAGTTAGTTGTACTAACTATATATCGCGCACCCGCAATCCACTGCTGATCATGTCACATATTACATCATTCATGACATGGTCAGTGACATCACTGATGACATCTCAAATGACATCACTGATGACATCACTGATGACATCTCAAATGACATCACTGATGACATCACTGATGACAACATCCAGTGACTGTATTTTTCTGTAAAGTTAAAATGTCTTACATATTGAAGAATGAGTGGATGTATAAGTGTCTTGATGAAGGATTTAGTAGGGGCATGACTGACTGTATGAGTGACTGATTAAATGTGTCTCACTGAGTGCATGGGTTAGTGACTAAACTGTCTTAATTTGTGCATCATTATGTCTGTTGTTCTGTAAACTGCTGCATGTGTTGATCAGTAGCTATATGATTAACTATATGGGTTATTGATTGGTTGCCCAAGCATTTGTATGGGAGACTGAGTGTGTGTGTGGGTGGCTGGGAGGTGTATGACTCTCTGCATAGATGTGTGAGCAGTTGATTCACTAGATGTATGGGTTCAAAAGTGCATGTGGAAACAGCTGTATGGGCGGTTGACTGTGTGCATGAGTGTATTGGTGAGTGAATGGATATCTCAGTGCTACATGTCAAAGTAAGTACATATGTAAAATACAGTACATGTGAGAGTTGACATATATAAATAACTGTGCATAAGAGCCAGTGAATGTGTGAGTGGCTGTATGGATCATTGTGAACTTGTATCCAGGATTGTATAAGTGAGTAAATATGTTTTAGTATATGTTTGAATAAGTAAGGTGTGTATAACTGTATAGTTGAGGAAATGGAGGTGTGATTGATTCTTTGCATGACTGACTAGGTGTGTGAGTAACTCCATGGATGAGTGACAGTCTGTGAGTGTATGTTTATACTGAGTGTATCTAAGATTATATAAGAGTTTGAAGAGGTTCATCATAATATCACATGAATGATGTCATCAGTGATGTGATCAGTAATGTCAAATGAGATGTCACCAGTGATGTCATCAGTGATGTCATTTGAGATGTCATCAGTGATGTCAAATGAGATGTCATCAGTGATGTCATTTGAGATGTCATTTGAGATGTCATCAGTGATGTCATCAGTGATGTCATTTGAGATGTCATCAGTGATGTCATCAGTGATGTCAAATGAGATGTCACCAGTGATGTCATTTGAGATGTCATTTGAGATGTCATCAGTGATGTCATCAGTGATGTCATTAGTGATGTCATTTGAGATGACATCATTGATGTCATCAGTGATGTCATCAGTGATGTCATTTGAGATGTCATCAGTGATGTCATCAGTGATGTCATTTGAGATGTCATCAGTGATGTCATCAGTGATGTCAAATGAGATGTCATCAGTGATGTCATTTGAGATGTCATCAGTGATGTCATCAGTGATGTCATTAGTGATGTCATTTGAGATGACATCAGTGATGTCATCAGTGATGTCATCAGTGATGTCATTTGAGATGTCATCAGTGATGTCATCAGTGATGTCATTTGAGATGTCATCAGTGATGTCATCAGTGATGTCATTTGAGATGTCATCAGTGATGTCACTGACCATGTCATGAATGATGTAATATGTGACATGATCAGCAGTGGATTGCGGGTGCGCGATATATAGTTAGTACAACTAACTATATATGGAATTTCAATGGTTTTGTGTGAGTAAAATAAGGTTTTTTAAATGCTAATTCCTAACTATATATGGTTTATAACCTATGGTTTTTTCAGTGAATATATATATATATATATATAACATTTCTATGGCAAAATGAAACCCCTCATTTTGTTCCTTTTCAAATTAAATGTATTAAGTGTTACCACTTTATTCAAATCAAGATGACTTCAGGTGTGCCATACTTTTGTCATAAGTAAGACTGTTAGCGTTCTAGTTGTTCTTTAGAACACTCTGGGACATTCTGTCATTGGGCTATAGTTGGGCTACATCTGGCTGATATTTGGGCTACATTTGGGCTCTTTTGTCTCTGGTGGCCATCTTGGGAGACTGCATATCAGATTTTTTTTAATGAAATATAAGAGGATTTGAGAAGTCACTCAAAATGTGCCCTAATTTTTCTTTCTTCAGCACTAATCATAATTTCTATGGCAAAATGAACCCCCTCATTTTGTTCCTTTGCAAATTAAATGTTTTAAGTGTTACCACTTTATTCCAATCAAGATGACTTCAGGTGTGCCATACTTTTGTCATAAGTAAGACTGTTAGCGCTCTAGTTGTTCTTTGGAACACTCTGGGACACTTTGTCACTGGGCTATAGTTGGGCTACATCTGGCTGATATTTGGGCTACATTTGGTTTTTTTTGTCTCTGGTGGCCATCTTTGGGCTACATTGGGCTACATTGGGGTACATTGGGCTACATTTGGGCTCTAACATATATATAGCCCAATGTAGCCCAATATATATTTTTCAAAGTTAATTTTCGTAAAAACCACTGGAGCATATATCTTGAGACATAGCAAAGGCACATCGGGCTACCAGTCCCTACAATTTTGCCAAGTTTTGTGGAAATCCATTCAGCCGTTCGAGCTAAAAGTGAGTCCAACCGCCATATGGAAAACTCAATGTTAAAAACACGTTTTGGGACCCCCCTTTTTTCTCAGCCCCCGCTTGACGAAACCCCCCCAAACTTTCAGTGGACGCTCAGAAACAAAATGTGCCATTTTCCTGAAAATTTCAGCCAATTCCGTCCATCAACGCCAAAGTTATTCAACATAGAATGTTCAGAAATCCCTATTCAAAAAAATCCTAACTATATATACCTACTGGCGACCGCCAGTAGGATATATATATATAACATTTCTATGGCAAAATGAAACCCCTCATTTTGTTCCTTTTCAAATTAAATGTATTAAGTGTTACCACTTTATTCCAATCAAGATGACTTCAGGCGTGCCATACTTTTGTCATAAGTAAGACTGTTAGCGTTCTAGTTGTTCTTTAGAACACTCTGGGACATTCTGTCATTGGGCTATAGTTGGGCTACATCTGGCTGATATTTGGGCTACATTTGGGCTCTTTTGTCTCTGGTGGCCATCTTGGGAGACTGCATATCAGAATTTTTTTAATGAAATAGAAGAGGATTTGAGAAGTCACTCAAAATGTGCCCTAATTTTTCTTTCTTCAGCACTAATCATAATTTCTATGGCAAAATGAGCCCCCTCATTTTGTTCCTTTGCAAATTAAATGTTTTAAGTGTTACCACTTTATTCCAATCAAGATGACTTCAGGTGTGCCATACTTTTGTCATAAGTAAGACTGTTAGCGCTCTAGTTGTTGTTTAGAACACTCTGGGACACTCTGTCACTGGGCTATAGTTGGGCTACATCTGGCTGATATTTGGGCTACATTTGTTTTTTTTTGTCTCTGGTGGCCATCTTTGGGCTACATTGGGCTACATTGGGCTACATTTGGGCTCTAACATATATATATAGCCCAATGTAGCCCAATATATATATTTCAAAGTTAATTTTCGTAAAAACCACTGGAGCATATATCTTGAGACATAGCAAAGGCACATCGGGCTACCAGTCCCTACAATTTTGCCAAGTTTTGTGGAAATCCATTCAGCCGTTCGAGCTAAAATTGAGTCCAACCGCCCTATGGAAAACTCAATGTTAAAAACACGTTTTGGGACCCCCCTTTTTTCTCGGCCCCTGCTTGACGAACCCCCCCCCCAAACTTTTAGGGGACGCTCAGAAACAAAATGTGCCATTTTCCTGAAAATTTCAGCCAATTCTGTCCATCAACGCCAAAGTTATTCAACATAGAATTTTCCGAAATCCCTATTCAAAAAAATCCTAACTATATATACCTACTGGCGAGCGCCAGTAGGTAATATATATATATCACTGCTCCCAGGGTCTCTTTGACGTTCAGTCCATGAACAAGAAACAGCACTCACAAGGGGGGGGTTAAACAATACCAGTGTTGTTTATTGTCAACCCAGCACAAACAAGACGCGTTTCGGCAATCAGCCTTCGTCAATTGTGATTTTCGAACGCGCCGCCATTTCATTTAACAATTCATTGGTCATGCGCAGAATAGAGGGTATCATAGTAAGAGGACTAAAGTTTTCTATAACTTTCACCATATAGTACTTTGCAATCATTGTACAAAACGCAACATTCAGAAGTATAGATACATTCTTTGCATTTCTTAAAGCTTTATATACATTGTATTCATGTGATAATCCATTTCAGTATAATTATCCTTGTTGTTAGTATATCGCCCTGGATGGGCTATATTGCGCTAAGCAATCCATAAAGCCCATAGATGGGCGTTGATACCTCTATAAAATGCAGCATAGACCAAAAAGAATTTATACATTTACTTTAAATTACAATCATATAGACCAAAACCAAAAAAAATTATAGCATCCAATATAATTGTGATGCACCTAGAGCATGACTCAAATCAAATATGAAGGAATCAAGATAACCAGTATATCACCCATTCAATTCATGTCAGGTGTACTGCCAGTTCTTCATTGGTATTTAAACCTGTGGGATTTTTACTCTGCAAATCTATTATATAACATGATTTCAGACGTCTTAATTTCTGTAATCGATCTCCCCCTCTAGGATGTGCTAAGACACTGTCTAGGCAAAAGTAGGCTAATAGATCCCTATTATGTCCATGAACTTTATTGAAATGTCTTGCTGACTGACAGCCTTTCAAAAATTATGCGACGATTCTTCCCTAGTCTGTAAACCTTCAGACAAAGGAGGTAATATCGTATTGATGACAAAGACACAGTATGAGACTGAAGCCTATCGCCAGTTAAACGATCTGAATTGCTACTTGAAAATCAACAATTGCACATATCAACAAAGTATCGCTGAATTTCACGACATGATTTCTAGTTGGTACAATAAAGATATGTTAAACACGGATGAATTTGTATTCCCACGCTGCCTAAATCCAGCAACACCCACATTCTATCACCTTCCAAAGTTGCACAAAGATAAAAATAATCCCCCGGGATGACCAATTGTTGCTTCACAGGGAGGACTAACTGAACATCTTTCTATGTATATCGACTCGTTCTTGTTTCCACATGTGACATCCCTCAAATCCTATTTGAAGGATACTACCCACTTTTTAAATCTGATGGGCAGTTTTGAATGGCAAAATGGTTATTGTTTAATGGTGCTGGATATCACCAGCCTATACACCAGCATTGCACACATTGATGGTTTGAAGGCTGTTCATAGCTTTTTACAATCGAGACAAGTTAGATTTTATGAACACAATAAAATGCTAATGGAATTTTTGGAGTTTAGCCTAAATCACAATATATTTGTGTTCAATGGTCAGCTATACAGGCCGATGTCAGGCGTGGCGATGGGTTCCTGCTCCGCCCCTAGCTACGCGAATCTTTGCGTTGGCTGGTGGGAGGAGCAGGTAGCCTGGGCCAGCACGAACTCTATGTGGAACAACAAAATCAAATCATGGCATCGTTATATCGATGATCTTTTTATAGTATTTGAAGGGTCAATACCAGAGCCTGAAGCATATGTGAGTGTGCTAAACGATCACGATGTAAATCTAAGATTCAATGGTGAGATCAGTACATCTAGTGTGAATTATTTAGCTCTTACTGTGTACATTGAAGAAGGACATTTGTGTACTAAACTGTTTCGCAAAAAAAACGCAGGGAACTCGACTCTGTTTTCAACTAGCAGCCACCCTAAAAAACTAGTGGATAGCATACCATTTGGTGAGCTATTAAGACTGAAAAGGAATAATTCTACAGAAGAAGAATTTCAAACATCTACCAAACTATGTCTAGATCGCTTTAAAGTCCGGGGCTACAAGGAGGGGGTTTTAAATCAGGCTCTGACCAAAGTAAATAATCGTGCAAGAGCGGATTTACTAAAAGCCAAAACTAAAGATAAAACAGATAAAGGGGCTTTTAGAATGATTACAACTTTTTCAGAAAATGCAGGTCAGGTGAAAAAAATCCTCTGTAAAAACTGGAACATCCTGCTTACTGATAATGTCATCAAAGATGATCTTCCATCAAATCCGATGGTGACATTTCGCAAAGCCAGAGCTCTGAAGGACCAATTGGTCCATAGTCATCACATGTCGAAAACTGTAACCCCGAATCAAATACCATTAAAAGGATTCTATCCTTGTGGCCGATGCAAGGCATGTAAAATCAGCAAAAGGACTTTAACATATAACATTCCAGGTCTTAAAATGCCAAAGAAAATTAATAAATTTCTTACCTGTACCACCCCTTATGCTATATACTGTCTGGTGTGTCCTTGCGGGCTACGATACATTGGCAGCACTATTAATCCTGTGAAACTTTGCATACTAGAACACATGCGTGCCATAAATAACATTGATGAATCGTACCCAGTCGCAAGACATTTCAATAAAGTTCATGGACATAATAGGGATCTATTAGCCTACTTTTGCCTAGACAGTGTCTTAGCACATCCTAGAGGGGGAGATCGATTACAAAAATTAAGACGTCTGGAATCACGTTATATAATAGATTTGCAGAGTAAAAATCCCACAGGTTTAAATACCAATGAAGAACTGGCAGTACACCTGACATGAATTGAATGGGTAATATACTGGTTATCTTGATTCCTTCATATTTGATTTGAGTCATGCTCTAGGTGCATCACAATTATATTGGATGCTATAATGTTTTTTGGTTTTGGTCTATATGATTGTAATTTAAAGTAAATGTATAAATTCTTTTTGGTCTATGCTGCATTTTATAGAGGTATCAACGCCCATCGATGGGCTATATGGATTGCTTAGCACAATATAGCCCATCCAGGGCGATATACTAACAACAAGGATAATTATACTTAAATGGATTATCACCTGAATACAATGTATATAAAGCTTTAAGAAATGCAAAGAATGTATCTATACTTCTGAATGTTGCGTTTTGTACAATGATTGCAAAGTACTATATGGTGAAAGGTATAGAAAACTATAGTCCTCTTTCTATGATACCCTCTATTCTGCGCATGACCAATGAATTGTTAAATGAAATGGCGGCGCGTTCGAAAATCACAATTGACGAAGGCTGATTGCCGAAACGCATCTTGTTTGTGCTGGGTTGACAATAAACAACACTGGTATTGTTTAACCCCCCCTTGTGAGTGCTGTTTCTTGTTCATGGACTGAACGTCAAAGAGAACCTGGGAGCAGTGATTTGGTCGGCGGGCACACCCCCGCCTAAAGAGCACCCGCTCGGGAGTGCAGCAGGCTGGTGGACTTGGGATCTGGATTGGATTATTTCCCTGCCGCACCGTGCAGTTGGAATTGGATACCGAGACAACAGGGCTGCGTAGAATATTAACTACCGACACGATACACCTGGAAATACCGTGAAGTACTACGGAAAACCCCAGTGATTGAAATCGACGTTTCGGTAAGATGCAAGCGCCCGTTTTTTGTTTGAACATAGAATGAACTGCAATTGACACAGAGCGAAAGGGGTTACGAGCACAACAGAAAGCAAGCTGCGGCTGCAGCTTACAATTAGTAAGAATGTTTTGTGAAAGAACGCGAAGAAGCCGCACAGGGAATGTATAAAAAGCAACCAAACGTAAATGGGAGTAACAAAGAGGGTCCGAGCAATATAAGTGGAGGCCACACAAATCTAACCACCAAACTGGCTACATTAGAACGTTTATACGAACGCGAAATAAGAAAATGGTGGGAGGCAACCTCTCTACAGAATTATATTGAAGTGAATCGAGTGCCTAGAGGTCTAAGAATATACACCATACCTGCCTATGAAAGTCCGGACCCAGAACTATTAGATGCTTAGGCTGAACACACAGCGGACTCATGCAAAGGCATGTTGGTAATATTGGTACGCTTTGCCTGGAGTGACCGAGAGAAAGCTTTGACTCTCATAAAGAATCTAGAGGATGACTTATCAAAAGAACAGATCAGGATACTCTCAAGGAGAAACGAGAACAAATAAAAAAATGATTGAGATCATACGAACAAAAAGTCAAACAGCGAAAGGAAGAAAAATTCGATAGAGATGAGCGGGATTACAGATTGGGGAGGATACTAACATTCTCCCAAAAATATTATGAGCCAAGGAAAGAGCTTCAAAAAACTCGCACAGCCCCTCCACCTACTGTGCCAGAAACCTCAGAATCGGAGGTGACACCAGATGAAGACTCCATTGAAGAAGGACTGGGGGCTCCCACGACTTCACATTTTCAAGAGGAGTTCAAACTCATGAGGAATCAACAAACACAGGGTGGCAAGGGAAAACCACCAGAAAAAAGAGCAGCAAGAGGAAGACGAGGAGGGGGGGCAGCGGCCGGAAATGTGGTAGGTTCGCCCCGATGACTCGCAGCAAACAAACGTACAACAAAAGGAATTGAATGACACTGATAATCTGACGATTATCAACCTAACATCTAAATCTCCATCTAAAGAGGAGGAATCAACATTACAACTTGGTCTTTCTTTCTGTCCTCAACGGAAATTTGAATTCGTCCAAACTAGGATTGACTTATTAAAGTTTACCCGAAAGCTTAAATTACATACATTTCTCAAATTGAAACCAACACCCGTTCAAACGAGTTCTAAAGACAATATGAATACCTTGAATGTTTTCTCTTGTAAAGAGTTGGAAGGAATCAAAAGTATAGAAGAATAAGTACTGAGATCAATGAAGAGGAGAATGTGAATATAAGAATTACGCAATTACTGGCGGAAATGGACATCCAACAAAAAGGTGTCATAAGTGCGTTTAAACCAGCTTCCAGTTTTATGCCCCCAACATCATTTGACGCTATTGATATCTTTTCGGATGCCGTCATTAAAGATTTGGTGGAATTAAGACATGAGACACAATATCAAAAGAAACCAAAGAACTTCACCAAAAAACAACTGACAGCCTTTCAAAAATTATGCGACGATTCTTCCCTAGTCTGTAAACCTTCAGACAAAGGAGGTAATATCGTACTGATGACAAAGACACAGTATGAGACTGAAGCCTATCGCCAGTTAAACGATCTGAATTGCTACTTGAAAATCAACAATTGCACATATCAACAAAGTATCGCTGAATTTCACTACATGATTTCTAGTTGGTACAAGAAAGATATGTTAAACACGGATGAATTTTTATTCCTACGCTGCCTAAATCCAGTAACACCCACATTCTATCACCTTCCAAAGGTGCAAAAAGATAAAAATAATCCCCCGGGACGAACAATTGTTGCTTCACAGGGAGGACTAACTGAACATCTTTCTATGTATATCGACTCGTTCTTGTTTCCACATGTGACATCTCTCAAATCCTATTTGAAGGATACTACCCACTTTTTAAATCTGATGGGCAGTTTTGAATGGCAAAATGGTTATTGTTTAATGGTGCTGGATATCACACCATTGCACAGCATTGCACACATTGATGGTTTGAAGGCTGTTCATAGCTTTTTACAAACAAGACAAGTTAGATTTTATGAACACAATAAAATGCTAATGGAATTTTTGGAGTTTAGCCTTAATCACAATATATTTGTGTTCAATGGTCAGCTATACAGGCAGATGTCGGGCGCGGCGATGGGTTCCTGCTCCGCCCCTAACTGCGCGAATCTTGGCGTTGGCTGGTGGGAGGAGCAGGTAGCCTGGGCCAGCACTAACTCTATGTGGAACAACAAAATCAAATCATGGCATCGTTATATCGATGATCTTTTTATAGTATTTGAAGGGTCAATAACAGAGGCTGAAGCATATGTGAGTGTGCTAAACGATAACGATGTAAATCTAAGATTCAATGGTGAGATCAGTACATCTAGTGTGAAATATTTAGATCTTACTGTGTACATTGAAGAAGGACATTTGTGTACTAAACTGTTTCGCAAAAAAAACGCAGGGAACTCGACTCTGTTTTCAACTAGCAGCCACCCTAAAAAACTAGTGGATAGCATACCATTTGGTGAGCTATTAAGACTGAAAAGGAATAATTCTACAGAAGAAGAATTTCAAACATCTACCAAACTATGTCTAGATCGCTTTAAAGTCCGGGGCTACAAGGAGGGGGTTTTAAATCAGGCTCTGACCAAAGTAAATAATCGTGCAAGAGCGGATTTACTAAAAGCCAAAACTAAAGATAAAACAGATAAAGGGGCTTTTAGAATGATTACAACTTTTTCAGAAAATGCAGGTCAGGTGAAAAAAATCCTCTGTAAAAACTGGAACATCCTGCTTACTGATAATGTCATCAAAGATGATCTTCCATCAAATCCGATGGTGACATTTCGCAAAGCCAGAGCTCTGAAGGACCAATTGGTCCATAGTCATCACATGTCGAAAACTGTAACCCCGAATCAAATACCATTAAAAGGATTCTATCCTTGTGGCCGATGCAAAGCATGTAAAATCAGCAAAAGGACTTTAACATATAACATTCCAGGTCTTAAAATGCCAAAGAAAATTAATAAATTTCTTACCTGTACCACCCCTTATGCTATATACTGTCTGGTGTGTCCTTGCGGGCTACGATACATTGGCAGCACTATTAATCCTGTGAAACTTTGCATACTAGAACACATGCGTGCCATAAATAACATTGATGAATCGTACCCAGTCGCAAGACATTTCAATAAAGTTCATGGACATAATAGGGATCTATTAGCCTACTTTTGCCTAGACAGTGTCTTAGCACATCCTAGAGGGGGAGATCGATTACAGAAATTAAGACGTCTGGAATCACGTTATATAATAGATTTGCAGAGTAAAAATCCCACAGGTTTAAATACCAATGAAGAACTGGCAGTACACCTGACATGAATTGAATGGGTAATATACTGGTTATCTTGATTCCTTCATATTTGATTTGAGTCATGCTCTAGGTGCATCACAATTATATTGGATGCTATAATGTTTTTTGGTTTTGGTCTATATGATTGTAATTTAAAGTAAATGTATAAATTCTTTTTGGTCTATGCTGCATTTTATAGAGGTATCAACGCCCATCGATGGGCTTTATGGATTGCTTAGCACAATATAGCCCATCCAGGGCGATATACTAACAACAAGGATAATTATACTGAAATGGATTATCACCTGAATACAATGTATATAAAGCTTTAAGAAATGCAAAGAATGTATCTATACTTCTGAATGTTGCGTTTTGTACAATGATTGCAAAGTACTATATGGTGAAAGGTATAGAAAACTATAGTCCTCTTTCTATGATACCCTCTATTCTGCGCATGACCAATGAATTGTTAAATGAAATGGCGGCGCGTTCGAAAATCACAATTGACGAAGGCTGATTGCCGAAACGCATCTTGTTTGTGCTGGGTTGACAATAAACAACACTGGTATTGTTTAACCCCCCCTTGTGAGTGCTGTTTCTTGTTCATGGACTGAACGTCAAAGAGAACATGGGAGCAGTGATTTGGTCGGCGGGCACACCCCCGCCTAAAGAGCACCCGCTCGGGAGTGCAGCAGGCTGGTGGACTTGGGATCTGGATTGGATTATTTCCCTGCCGCACCGTGCAGTTGGAATTGGATACCGAGACAACAGGGCTGCGTAGAATATTAACTACCGACACGATACACCTGGAAATACCGTGAAGTACTACGGAAAACCCCAGTGATTGAAATCGACGTTTCGGTAAGATGCAAGCGCCTGTTTTTTGTTTGAACATAGAATGAACTGCAATTGACACAGAGCGAAAGGGGTTACGAGCACAACAGAAAGCAAGCTGCGGCTGCAGCTTACAATTACTAAGAATGTTTTGTGAAAGAACGCGAAGAAGCCGCACAGGGAATGTATAAAAAGCAACCAAACGTAAATGGGAGTAACAAAGAGGGTCCGAGCAATATAAGTGGAGGCCACACAAATCTAACCACCAAACTGGCTACATTAGAACGTTTATACGAACGCGAAATAAGAAAATGGTGGGAGGCAACCTCTCTACAGAATTATATTGAAGTGAATCGAGTGCCTAGAGGTCTAAGAATATACACCATACCTGCCTATGAAAGTCCGGACCCAGAACTACTAGATGCTTAGGCTGAACACACAGCGGACTCATGCAAAGGCATGTTGGTAATATTGGTACGCTTTGCCTGGAGTGACCGAGAGAAAGTTTTGACTCTCATAAAGAATCTAGAGGATGACTTATCAAAAGAACAGATCAGGATACTCTCAAGGAGAAACGAGAACAAATAAAAAAATGATTGAGATCATACGAACAAAAAGTCAAACAGCGAAAGGAAGAAAAATTCGATAGAGATGAGCGGGATTACAGATTGGGGAGGATACTAACATTCTCCCAAAAATATGATGAGCCAAGGAAAGAGCTTCAAAAAACTCGCACAGCCCCTCCACCTACTGTGCCAGAAACCTCAGAATCGGAGGTGACACCAGATGAAGACTCCATTGAAGAAGGACTGGGGGCTCCCACGACTTCACATTTTCAAGAGGAGTTCAAACTCATGAGGAATCAACACACACAGGGTGGCAAGGGAAAACCACCAGAAAAAAGAGCAGCAAGAGGAAGACGAGGAGGGGGGGCAGCGGCCGGAAATGTGGTAGGTTCGCCCCGATGACTCGCAGCAAACAAACGTACAACAAAAGGAATTGAATGACACTGATAATCTGACGATTATCAACCTAACATCTAAATCTCCATCTAAAGAGGAGGAATCAACATTACAACTTGGTCTTTCTTTCTGTCCTCAACGGAAATTTGAATTCGTCCAAACTAGGATTGACTTATTAAAGTTTACCCGAAAGCTTAAATTACATACATTTCTCAAATTGAAACCAACACCCGTTCAAACGAGTTCTAAAGACAATATGAATACCTTGAATGTTTTCTCTTGTAAAGAGTTGGAAGGAGTCAAAAGTATAGAAGAATAAGTACTGAGATCAATGAAGAGGAGAATGTGAATATAAGAATTACGCAATTACTGGCGGAAATGGACATCCAACAAAAAGGTGTCATAAGTGCGTTTAAACCAGCTTCCAGTTTTATGCCCCCAACATCATTTGACGCTATTGATATCTTTTCGGATGCCGTCATTAAAGATTTGGTGGAATTAAGACATGAGACACAATATCAAAAGAAACCGAAGAACTTCACCAAAAAACAACTGACAGCCTTTCAAAAATTATGCGACGATTCTTCCCTAGTCTGTAAACCTTCAGACAAAGGAGGTAATATCGTACTGATGACAAAGACACAGTATGAGACTGAAGCCTATCGCCAGTTAAACGATCTGAATTGCTACTTGAAAATCAACAATTGCACATATCAACAAAGTATCGCTGAATTTCACGACATGATTTCTAGTTCGTACAAGAAAGATATGTTAAACACGGATGAATTTTTATTCCTACGCTGCCTAAATCCAGTAACACCCACATTCTATCACCTTCCAAAGGTGCAAAAAGATAAAAATAATCCCCCGGGACGAACAATTGTTGCTTCACAGGGAGGACTAACTGAACATCTTTCTATGTATATCGACTCGTTCTTGTTTCCACATGTGATATCCCTCAAATCCTATTTGAAGGATACTACCCACTTTTTAAATCTGATGGGCAGTTTTGAATGGCAAAATGGTTATTGCTTAATGGTGCTGGATATCACCAGCCTATACACCAGCATTGCACACATTGATGGTTTGAAGGCTGTTCATAGCTTTTTACAAACAAGACAAGTTAGATTTTATGAACACAATAAAATGCTAATGGAATTTTTGGAGTTTAGCCTTAATCACAATATATTTGTGTTCAATGGTCAGCTATACAGGCAGATGTCGGGCGCGGCGATGGGTTCCTGCTCCGCCCCTAACTGCGCGAATCTTTGCGTTGGCTGGTGGGAGGAGCACGTAGCCTGGGCCAGCACTAACTCTATGTGGAACAACAAAATCAAATCATGGCATCGTTATATCGATGATCTTTTTATAGTATTTGAAGGGTCAATAACAGAGGCTGAAGCATATGTGAGTGTGCTAAACGATAATGATGTAAATCTAAGATTCAATGGTGAGATCAGTACATCTAGTGTGAAATATTTAGATCTTACTGTGTACATTGAAGAAGGACATTTGTGTACTAAACTGTTTCGCAAAAAAAACGCAGGGAACTCGACTCTGTTTTCAACTAGCAGCCACCCTAAAAAACTAGTGGATAGCATACCATTTGGTGAGCTATTAGGACTGAAAAGGAATAATTCTACAGAAGAAGAATTTCAAAAATCGGCCAAACTATGTCTAGATCGCTTTAAAGTCCGGGGCTACAAGGAGGGGGTTTTAAATCAGGCTCTGACCAAAGTAAATAATCGTGCAAGAGCGGATTTACTAAAAGCCAAAACTAAAGGTAAAACAGATAAAGGGGCTTTTAGAATGATTACAACTTTTTCAGAAAATGCAGGTCAGGTGAAAAAAATCCTCTGTAAAAACTGGAACATCCTGCTTACTGATAATGTCATCAAAGATGATCTTCCATCAAATCCGATGGTGACATTTCGCAAAGCCAGAGCTCTGAAGGACCAATTGGTCCATAGTCATCACATGTCGAAAACTGTAACCCCGAATCAAATACCATTAAAAGAATTCTATCCTTGTGGCCGATGCAAGGCATGTAAAATCAGCAAAAGGACGTTAACATATAACATTCCAGGTCTTAAAATGCCAAAGAAAATTCATAAATTTCTTACCTGTACCACCCCTTATGCTATATACTGTCTGGTGTGTCCTTGCGGGCTACGATACATTGGCAGCACTATTAATCCTGTGAAACTTCGCATACTAGAACACATGCGTGCCATAAATAACATTGATGAATCGTACCCAGTCGCAAGACATTTCAATAAAGTTCATGGACATAATAGGGATCTATTAGCCTACTTTTGCCTAGACAGTGTCTTAGCACATCCTAGAGGGGGAGATCGATTACAAAAATTAAGACGTCTGGAATCACGTTATATAATAGATTTGCAGAGTAAAAATCCCACAGGTTTAAATCCCAATGAAGAACTGGCAGTACACCTGACATGAATTGAATGGGTGATATACTGGTTATCTTGATTCCTTCATATTTGATTTGAGTCATGGTCTAGGTGCATCACAATTATATTGGATGCTATAATGTTTTTTGATTTTGGTCTATATGCTTGTAATTTAAAGTAAATGTATAAATTCTTTTTGGTCTATGCTGCATTTTATAGAGGTATCAACGCCCATCTATGGGCTTTATGGATTGCTTAGCGCAATATAGCCCATCCAGGGCGATATACTAACAACAAGGATAATTATACTGAAATGGATAATCACATGAATACAATGTATATAAAGCTTTAAGAAATGCAAAGAATGTATCTATACTTCTGAATGTTGCGTTTTGTACAATGATTGCAAAGTACTATATGGTGAAAGTTATAGAAAACTTTAGTCCTCTTTCTATGATACCCTCTATTCTGCGCATGACCAATGAATTGTTAAATGAAATGGCGGCGCGTTCGAAAATCACAATTGACGAAGGCTGATTGCCGAAACGCGTCTTGTTTGTGCTGGGTTGACAATAAACAACACTGGTATTGTTTAACCCCCCCTTGTGAGTGCTGTTTCTTGTTCATGGACTGAACGTCAAAGAGAACCTGGGAGCAGTGATTTGGTCGGCGGGCACACCCCCGCCTAAAGAGCACCCGCTCGGGAGTGCAGCAGGCTGGTGGACTTGGGAGCTGGATTATATATATATATATATATATATATATATATATATATATATATATATATATATATATATATATATATATATATATATATATATATATATATATATATACACCAAGGGGTATGGAACAATGAGGGGGTGTATAAAAACCGGAATGGATGATTTAGTAGGTGCGTGACTGACTGTATACGTGAATGTGGTGTGTAAGTAGTAGCATGGGTTGGTAAGTAGCTACATGAGTGTCTATATGAGTTATTGATTGGTTGTCTGAGTATCTGTATGGGTGCCTGAGTGTCTGTATGGGTGGGTGGGGGGGTGACTCTGTGCATAGATGTGTGAGTGGGTGATTCAGAGGGTATATGGGTTCAAGAGCACATCTGCGAAGGGTTCTATCGGTGGGCGAGTATGTGTATGGGTGTGCTGGTGAGTGAATGGATGTCTCAGTGGTACATGTGTGAGTAACTACATATATGAAAGGCAGTATATGTGAGTGTTGGAGTATATAAATGACTATATGTGAGAGTGAGCGATTGTGAGAGCAGCTGCATGGATGAGTGTATGCTTGTATCAGTGATTGCATAAGAGAGTAAGTATGTGTTAGTATCTATGCATAAGTGAGGTGGTGTGTGTATATAACTGTATAGGTGAGTAAATGGGAGTGTGATTGATTGTTTGCATGACTGACTAGGTGTGTGAGTTACTCTATGGATGAGTGGCAGTGTGTGATAGTCTGTATAGGTGTGTGAGTGCATCTGATAGTGCTGTATTGATGAGTGACTGCATGTTTGAATGTCTGTATGGGTGAATGAGTGGATGTGTGTATAGACCTAGGAATCAGTCAGTGGGTAAGTAGTAACTGATATTGGTGTGTCTATGGTTTCAAAAATGGTAGTCTGTATTTTAGTGTGGGTGTATCAACCGTTATATTGGGGTGTGAGGAGGTGCATCACATTATCATGTGATGTCATCAGTGATGTCATCTGTGGTGTAATTTGAGATGTCGTCAGTGATGTCATCAGTGATGTCACTGACAATGTCATGAATAATGTAATATGTGACATCATCGCAGTGCATTGCGGGGGCATGAGTTATAGTTAGCTCAACTAACTATAACAGCCGAATGTCTCTGGTTTTGTACGAGTGAAATGTTCAACTAACTATAACATCCCTGAAACCTGTGTTTTTTCCAGCTAATTTCTGTTTTTAAATGCTAATTTCTAACTATAACGTCCCTGAAACCTATGGCTTTTTCAGTGAATTTCAAAGGTTTTTTAAATGCTAATTTCTAACTATAACGTCCCTGAAACCTATGGTTATTTAAGTGAATTTCTAAGGTTTTTTAAATGCTAATTTCTAACTATGCATACAGAAGTAGGACATGTGTAGAAAGAAAGAGGCAATAGAAGTCTAGAAAGACAAAGAAAAGTCCAGAAAGAAGCAAGAGAAATGTAGAAAGAACCAACAGAGGTGCAGAAAGAGGCCTGGTTGCAAAGTCATCCTGTGCCCCCAACTTTTGCTGACTGGTACTGGTGGTAACTGACACTGACTCACCAAGTCCAGAGCCAGTGCTATTCTGAAAGACAGTTAGAATACATTAAAAAACACCTACATACACTAGGGTATACTATGGGTTGGGGTATCCCTGTGATTGGCAGGACCTCTCCTCTAAGGCCCTAGTACATAATAGGGCAGGGGGTTAAAACTACCTCTAACTCAGCGGTGCAGAAAGAGGCAAGAGAAGTGCAGAACGAAGCAATAGAGATGCCGAAAGAGGCAAGATAGGTACAGAAAGAACCAGGTAAAGTGCAGAAAGAGGCAAGAGTGGTGCACAAGAAAAAGGCAGTAGGGATGTAAAAAGAAGGAAGAAAAGAGCAGAAAGAGGCAAGAGAATTGCTGAAAACTGCAACAGAGGTGTAGGAAGAAGCAAGAGAAGTGCAGAAAGAGGCAAGTAAGGTATAGAAAGAAGCAAGAGCAGTGCAGAAAGAACCAACAGAAGTACAAAAAGATGTGCAGAAAGAGGCAAGAGAGGTACAGAAAGAGGCAGGAGGGGTACAGAAAGAAGACAGAGAAGTTCAGAAAGGGGCAAGAGAATTGCTGAAAGAATCAACAGAGGTGTAGAAAGAAGCAAAAAAGTGCAGAAAGAGGCAAGTGAGGTGCAGAAAGAAGCAAGAGCAGTGCAGAAAGAACCAACAGAAGTACAAAAAGAGGCAAGAAGGGGCAGAAAAAGGTAGGAGATGTGCACAACGAGGCAAGAGAGGTACAGTAAGAGGCAGGAGGGGTGGAGAAAGAAATAAGTGAAGTACAGAAAGAAGCAACAGAGGTGCTGAAAGAAGTAGGAAGGGTGCAGAAAGAACACAAGAAGTACTGAAAGGACCAAAAAAAGTACAGGAAGAGGCAAGAGAGGTGCAGAAACGGGAAACATCCTTTACAATGCAACTTTTACCACGCAGTGCTTTTACATCGCAACTTTTACAACGCAAACCATTACAACGCATTGCGCTGGGGGGCGCTCTAGGATAGGGAATAGATTTAATTTACTATCCAACACCTTCCCTACTATCCACGGGGACTGGAGTTGGAATAGTAAATTAAACTATTCACTATCCAGCACCCCAAAGCGCTATGCGTTGTAACAGCATGCGTTGTAAAAACCGCGATGTAAAAGCATGCGTTGTAATGTCATACATCCACAGAAACAGGTAGGAAAGGTGTAGAAAGAGGGAACAAGGATACAGAAAGAGGCATGAGAGGTACAGAAAGAGGCTAGTGGGGTGCAGAAAGAGGGATGCAGAAAGAAGCAAGAGCAGTGCAGAATGAACCAACAGAGGTGCAAAAAGAGGCAAGAGGAGTGCAGAAAGAGGTAGGAGAGGTGCACACAGAGGCAAGAGGGGTACAAAAAGAGGCAGGGGGGCCAGAAAGAAGGAAGAGAATTGCAGGAAGAGGAAAGGAAATTGCTGAAAGCAGCAACAGAAGTGTAGAAAGAAGCCAGAGAAGTACAGAAAGAGGCAAGTGAGGTGCAGAAAGGAGCAAGAGCAGTGCAGAAAGAACCAACAGAGGTGCAAAAAGAAGCTATACGTTTGCAGAAAAAGATAGGAGAGGTGCACAAAGAGGCAAAATAGGTACAGAAAGAGGCAGGAGGGGTACAGAAAGAAAGAAGAGAAGTACAGAAAGAACCAACGGAGGTGTAGAAAGAGGCAAGAAAGGTACATAAAGAGGGAACAGGGGTTCAGAAAAAAGAAGCAAGAGAGGTGCAGAACGATAAAAGAGGGGTACAGAAGGATGCAAGAGGGGTGCAGAAAGAAGCAAGTGAGGTGTAGAAAGAGGCAACAGAGGTGTAGAAAGATGATAGAGAGGTGCATAAACAAGCAAAAGAAGTGCAGAAAGAGTCAAGAGAGGTGCAGAAAGAGGAAAGACAAATGCAGAAAGAGACACCAGGGGTGCAGAAAGAAGCAAGAGAGGTGCAGAAAGAGGCAATAGAAGTGCAGAAAGAAGCAACAGAGGTGCAGAAAGAGGCAAGAGGGTGCAGAAAGAGGAGAGAGATATGCAGAAAGAAGCAGAAGAGGTGCTCAAAGAGGCAAGAGCAGTGCAGTGCAGAAAGAACTAAGAGATGTGCAGAATGAGGCAAGAGAGGTACAGAAAAAGGAAAGAGATGTGCAGAAAAAGGAAAGAAGAGTACAGAAAGAAGCAAGAGAAGCGCAGCACGAGGCAAGTGAGGTCCAGATTAAGTCAAGAGAACTACAGAAAGAGGCAAAGACTTGCAGAAATAGGCAAAATGGGTGCAGATAGAGGAAACAGGTATGCAGACAGAGGCAAGAGAGGTACAGAAAGACGGAAGAGGGGTACAGCAAGAGGGATGCAGCAATATTGTCAAGCATTGAAACATGAGTGAACTAACCTCTTGTAAGCAGGATACAGCAGGAGCGATGTCAGACGCTTAATTCCGACCTCCCCTATATGCAATACCTCTTATGAGTAGCTGTATCTAACTCAACCAAGTGTATCACAAAAGGGGAAGGGGAAAAGTGGATAAATAAACCATAAAGATGCAGCAGAGGAAATCAGCAGGTCTGGGAAGATCAGGATGTCAAAATATTTCTTCCTAACCAAGGACCCTGCAGAGGAAGAAAGCACACATCACCTCACACCACTCTAATAGTAGAACATACAATCTCAACTATGTGTGAGTGACTAACTTACATTATACACTGCTGCAGATGATATCATTCAAAAAATCACAAAATGGAAAAAAAAAAGAAAATACAAAGAAAAAAGTGATGGCAGAGGTAATTATCAATTCTCTTTCAGACAGAGATTAATCTCTTGATTTGAATTACCACCTCCATTCGATAGTATTTATCTGCACTAGTGAGTGTCCATTCAGGTTGTGTGTCCAATGAAGCAGTAACCTTTCGACTGCACAAACACTCGTTATATCACGAGTAGGAGCCTCACTAATCCAGCGCGGCATGCGCTACAACTAACTACAAGTTTTAAAGGTTCTGTGCGACCCGCTTTAAAGTTCAGCGCGACCGTCTCTCCGCATGGAAAAGCGTTTCCTCACGCTTCCGGGTTCCAGCAGCATCAAAAAGTTAGCCCCGCGCAGCAAACACGGAAAAATCTCGCGGTATATATCCAGCGCGGCATGCGCTACCGCATCAGGTAGGAAAAAACCAACGTCTCCTTCACAGGCTCCAAAACGCGAGTGTAATCTCCAAGACTCGGACTCTCACAGAAATCAGGTGACAAGCACCAGAGCACAGGAAAGGGAATGCCTAAGTAGGCAAAAAGAAATAAAGACAGGCCAACTCACACTGCCAAGCATTCTGGGAGTTGAAGTCCAATATTCACACCAAGTCATTCAGGAGATCACAAACTCTCACCGATTCATGACAGAAACATACAATCTCAACTATGTGTGAGTGACTAACTTACATTATACACTGCTGCAGATGATATCATTCAAAAAATCACAAAAAGGAAAAAATAAAGAAAATACAAAGAAAAAAGTGATGGCAGAGGTAATTATCAATTCTCTTTCAGACAGAGATTAATCTCTTGATTTGAATTACCACCTCCATTCGATAGTACTTATCTGCACTAGTGAGTGTCCATTCAGGTTGTGTGTCCAATGAAGCAGTAACCTTTCGACTGCACAAACACTCGTTATATCACGAGTAGGAGCCTCACTAATCCAGCGCGGCATGCGCTACAACTAACTACAAGTTTTAAAGGTTCTGTGCGACCCGCTTTAAAGTTCAGCGCGACCGTCTCTCCGCATGGAAAAGCGTTTCCTCACACTTCCGGGTTCCAGCAGCATCAAAAAGTTAGCCCCGCGCAGCAAACACGGAAAAATCTTCGCGGTATATATCCAGCGCGGCATGCGCTACCGCATCAGGTAGGAAAAAACCAACGTCTCCTTCACAGGCTCCAAAACGCGAGTGTAAACTCCAAGACTCGGACTCTCACAGAAATCAGGTGACAAGCACCAGAGCACAGGAAAGGGAATGCCTAAGTAGGCAAAAAGAAATAAAGAAAGGCCAACTCACACTGCCAAGCATTCTGGGAGTTGAAGTCCAATATTCACACCAAGTCATTCAGGAGATCACAAACTCTCACCGATTCATGACAAATATGCAACAGGGGTACAAAAAGAAACAAGAGCAGTGTAGAAAGAACCAATAGAGCTGCAGAAAGTGGGAAGATGGAGAAAGAAAGAGGCAAGAAAAGTACAGAAAGAAGCAAAAGAGGTGCAGAAAGAGGCAAGAGAACTGCAAAAAAGGCAAGAGAGGTGCAGAAAGAGGTTGGAGAGGTGTTCAAAGAACCAAAAGGGATACATAAATAGGCAAGAAGGGTGCAGAAAGAAGCAGCAGAGGTGCAGAAAGAGGCAAGAGGGATGCAGAAAGAGGAAGAGAAGTGCAAACAAGAAGCAACAGAGGTGCAGAAGGAGGCAAGAGAAGTACAGAAAGAGGCAAGAGAGTTGCAGAAACAGGCAAGAGAGGTACAGAAAGAAGCAAGAGCAGTGCAGTAAGAAACTCCAGAGGTACAGAAGGAGGCAAGATGGGTATCTAAAGAGGCAAGAGCCGTGCAGAAAGAACCAAGAGATGTGCAGGAATAGGGAAGAAATGTGAAGAAAGAGGCTTGAGGAGTGCAGAAAGAAGGAAGAGAAGTGCAGGGAGAAGCAACAGAGGTGCTGAAGGGAGCACAAAGGGTGCAGATAGAGGCAAGAGAAGTGCAAAAAGAAGCAACAGAGGTACAGAAAATGGCAAGAGTGGTTCAGAAAGAGGGAAGAGATGTGTAGAAAGAGGCAAGAGAGTTGCACAAAGAGGGAAAAGGGCTGCAGAAAGAGGCAAGTGGGGTGCAGAAATAAGTGAGGAACAGAAAGAGGCAAGAGAGGTGCAGAAAGAGGCAGGAGAGGTGCAGAAGTAGGCAAGAGAATAACAAAAAGAGGCAAGAGAATTGCTAAAATAAGCAAGAAATAAGAAAGAAAAAAGAAGCAAGAAAAGTGCAGAAAAAGGCAAGAGAGGTTCAGAAAGAGGGAAAACAAGTGAAGAAATAGGCAACAGGGGTACAGAAAGAAGCACAACAGGTGCAGAAAGGAGCAACAGGGGCGCAGAAGGCGGCAAGAGAATGGCAGAAAGAGGCCAGAGAGTTGCAGAAAAAGGTAAGTGAGGTGCAGAAAAAGGGAACGGGGTACAGAAAGAGGCAAAGGAGTTACAGAAAAATGGAAGAAGGGTACAGAAAGAGGCAAGAGGAGTAACAGGAGTGTAGAAAGAAGCATGGGAAGTGCAGACAGAAGCAACAGAGGTGCAGAAAGAGACAAAAGGAGTGCAGAAAGAGGCAAAAGAAGAGCAAAAACAAAAAAAAAGATGTGTAAAGAGGCTAGAGGGCTGCAGAAAGAGGCGATAGAGGTGCAGAAAGAAGCAAGAGAGGTGCAGAAAGAGCCAGGTAAAGTGCAGAAAGAGGCAAGAGTGGTGCACAAGAAAAAGGCAGTAGGGATGTAAAAAGAAGGAAGAAAAAAAAGGTAGGAGATGTGCAGAAAGAGGCAAGAGAGGTACAGAAAGAGGCAGGAGGGGTACAGAAAGAAGACAGAGAAGTTCAGAAAGGGGCAAGAGAATTGCTGAAAGAATCAACAGAGGTGTAGAAAGAAGCAAAAAAAGTGCAGAAAGAGGCAAGTGAGGTGCAGAAAGAAGCAAGAGCAGTGCAGAAAGAACCAACAGAAGTACAAAAAGAGGCAAGAGGGGGCAGAAAAGGTAGGAGATGTGCACAACGAGGCAAGAGAGGTACAGTAAGAGGCAGGAGGGGTGGAGAAAGAAATAAGTGAAGTACAGAAAGAAGCAACAGAGGTGCTGAAAGAAGTAGGAAGGGTGCAGAAAGAACACGAGAAGTGCTGAAAGGACCAAAAAAAGTACAGGAAGAGGCAAGAGAGGTGCAGAAACGGGAAACATCCTTTACAATGCAACCTTTACCACGCAGTGCTTTTACATCGAAACTTTTACAACGCAATCCATTACAACGCATTGCGCTGGGGGGTGATCTAGGATAGGGAATAGATTTAATTTACTATCCAACACCTTCCCTACTTTCCACGGGGACTGGAGTTGGAATAGTAAATTAAACTATTCACTATCCAGCACCCCAAAGCGCTATGCGTTGTAACAGCATGCGTTGTAAAAACCGCGATGTAAAAGCATGCGTTGTAATGTCATACATCCACAGAAACAGGTAGGAAAGGTGTAGAAAGAGGGAACAAGGATACAGAAAGAGGCATGAGAGGTACAGAAAGAGGCTAGTGGGGTGCAGAAAGAGGGATGCAGAAAGAAGCAAGAGCAGTGCAGAATGAACCAACAGAGGTGCAAAAAGAGGCAAGAGGAGTGCAGAAAGAGGTAGGAGAGGTGCACACAGAGGCAAGAGGGGTACAAAAAGAGGCAGGGGGGCCAGAAAGAAGGAAGATAATTGCAGGAAGAGGAAAGGAAATTGCTGAAAGCAGCAACAGAAGTGTAGAAAGAAGCCAGAGAAGTACAGAAAGAGGCAAGTGAGGTGCAGAAAGGAGCAAGAGCAGTGCAGAAAGAACCAACAGAGGTGCAAAAAGAAGCTATACGTTTGCAGAAAAAGATAGGAGAGGTGCACAAAGAGGCAAAATAGGTACAGAAAGAGGCAGGAGGGGTACAGAAAGAAAGAAGAGAAGTACAGAAAGAACCAACGGAGGTGTAGAAAAAGGCAAGAAAGGTACATAAAGAGGGAACAGGGGTTCAGAAAAAAGAAGCAAGAGAGGTGCAGAACGATAAAAGAGGGGTACATAAGGATGCAAGAGGGGTGCAGAAAGAAGCAAGTGAGGTGTAGAAAGAGGCAACAGAGGTGTAGAAAGATGATAGAGAGGTGCATAAACAAGCAAAAGAAGTGCAGAAAGAGTCAAGAGAGGTGCAGAAAGAGGAAAGACAAATGCAGAAAGAGACACCAGGGGTGCAGAAAGAAGCAAGAGAGGTGCAGAAAGAGGCAATAGAAGTGCAGAAAGAAGCAACAGAGGTGCAGAAAGAGGCAAGAGGGTGCAGAAAGAGGAGAGAGATATGCAGAAAGAAGCAGAAGAGGTGCTCAAAGAGGCAAGAGCAGTGCGGAAAGAACCAAGAGATGTGCAGAATGAGGCAAGAGAGGTACAGAAAAAGGAAAGAGATGTGCAGAAAAAGGAAAGAAGAGTACAGAAAGAAGCAAGAGAAGCGCAGCACGAGGCAAGTGAGGTCCAGATTAAGTCAAGAGAACTACAGAAAGAGCAAAGACTTGCAGAAATAGGCAAAATGGGTGCAGATAGAGGAAACAGGTATGCAGACAGAGGCAAGAGAGGTACAGAAAGACGGAAGAGGGGTACAGCAAGAGGGATGCAGCAATATGCAACAGAGGTACAAAAAGAAACAAGAGCAGTGTAGAAAGAACCAATAGAGGTGCAGAAAGTGGGAAGATGGAGAAAGAAAGTAGCAAGAAAAGTACAGAAAGAAGCAAAAGAGGTGCAGAAAGAGGCAAGATAACTGCAAAAAAGGCAAGAGAGGTGCAGAAAGAGGTTGGAGAGGTGTTCAAAGAACCAAAAGGGATACATAAATAGGCAAGAAGGGTGCAGAAAGAAGCAGCAGAGGTGCAGGAAGAGGCAAGAGGGATGCAGAAAGAGGAAGAGAAGTGCAAACAAGAAGCAACAGAGGTGCAGAAGGAGGCAAGAGAAGTACAGAAAGAGGCAAGAGAGTTGCAGAAACAGGCAAGAGAGGTACAGAAAGAAGCAAGAGCAGTGCAGTAAGAAACTCCAGAGGTACAGAAGGAGGCAAGATGGGTATATAAAGAGGCAAGAGCAGTGCAGAAAGAACCAAGAGATGTGCAGGAATAGGGAAGAAATGTGAAGAAAGAGGCTTGAGGAGTGCAGAAAGAAGGAAGAGAAGTGCAGGAGGAAGCAACAGAGGTGCTGAAGGAAGCACAAAGGGTGCAGATAGAGGCAAGAGAAGTGCAAAAAGAAGCAACAGAGGTACAGAAAATGGCAAGAGTGGTTCAGAAAGAGGGAAGAGATGTGTAGAAAGAGGCAAGAGAGTTGCACAAAGAGGGAAAAGGGCTGCAGAAAGAGGCAAGTGGGGTGCAGAAATAAGTGAGGAACAGAAAGAGGCAAGAGAGGTGCAGAAAGAGGCAGTAGAGGTGCAGAAGTAGGCAAGAGAATAACAAAAAGAGGCAAGAGAATTGCTAAAAGAAGCAAGAAATAAGAAAGAAGAAAGAAGCAAGAAAAGTGCAGAAAAAGGCAAGAGAGGTTCAGAAAGAGGGAAAACGAGTGCAGAAATAGGCAACAGGGGTACAGAAAGAAGCACAACAGGTGCAGAAAGGAGCAACAGGGGCGCAGAAGGCGGCAAGAGAACTGCAGAAAGAGGCCAGAGAGTTGCAGAAAAAGGTAAGTGATGTGCAGAAAAAGGGAACGGGGTACAGAAAGAGGCAAAGGAGTTGCAGAAAAATGGAAGAAGGGTACAGAAAGAGGCAAGAGGAGTAACAGGAGTGTAGAAAGAAGCATGGGAAGTGCAGACAGAAGCAACAGAGGTGCAGAAAGAGGCAAAAGGAGTACAGAAAGAGGCAAAGAAGAGCAAAAACAAAGAAAAGAGATGTGTAAAGAGGCTAGAGGGCTGTAGAAAGAGGCGATAGAGGTGCAGAAAGAAGCAAGAGAGGTGCAGAAAGAGGCAAGAGAGGTGCACAAAGAGAGAAGAAGGGTGCAGAAAGAGGCACAAGAGGTACAGATAGAAGCAACAAAGGTGCTGAAAGAAAGAAAAGAAGTGTAAAAAGAAGCAACAGAGGTGCGAAAGAGACAAGAGGGGGCAGAAAGACGAGTGGGAGTGAAGAAAGAGGCATAGGGGTTGCAGAAAGAAGGGACAGAGGTGCAGAAAGAAGCAACAGAGATGCAGATTGGGGGAGGAGGGGTGGAGAAAGAAGCAACAGAGATGCAGAAGGGAAAGTGGTGAGGAGAAAGAGGCAAGAGGGATACAGACAGAAGGAAGAGAGTTGCAGAAATAAACATAAAATGCAGGAGAAAGCGACAGAGGTGCATGAAGAGGAAAGAGGGGAGCAGAAAGAGAGAAGAGGGATGCATAAAGAGGCACAAGGATTGCAGAAAGAAGGAACAGTTGTGCAGAAAGAAGCAACAGAGGTGCAGAAAGAGGGATGAGGGGTGAAAAATAGGCAAGAGGGCTGCAGAAAGAAGCAAGAGAGGTGAAGAAATAAATAAAAGAAGAGCAGAAAGAAGGAACAGGGGTGCAGGACGAGGCAAGAGGGGTGCAGAAAGAGGGAAGAGGGTGCAGAAAGAAGCACAAGTAGTGCAGAAAGAAGCAGGAGAGGTGCAGAAAGAAGCAGGAGTAGTGCAGAAAGAAGGAACAGGGGTGAAGAAAGACAAGAGAGATGCAGAAAGACGCAACAGAAGTTCAGAACGAGGGAAGAGGGGTGGAAAAAGAGGCAAGTGGGGTACAGAAAGAAGCAAGAAAGGAACAGAAAGTAACAAAAGAAGTGCAGAAAGAAGAAACAGAGGTGCAGCTAGATGCAAAAGGAGTGCAGAAAGAGAAGAGGGGTGCAGAAAGAGGCACAAGGGTTGCAGAAAGCAACAAGAGAAGTACAGAAAGATGCAAGATAAGTACAGAAAGAAGCAACAGGGATGCAGAAAGAGGGAAGAGGGATGGCGAAAGAGGCAAGCGAAGTATAGAAAGAAGCAAGAGAGTTGCCGAAAGAAATAAATGAAGTGCAGAAAGAAGGAACAGAGGTGCAGAAAGAGGCAGGAGGGGTGCAGAAAGACGGATGATGTGTACAGAAAAAGGCAAGAGAGGTGCAGAAAGAGGCAAAAGAGGTGCAGAAAGTAGAAGAGATGTGCAGAAAGAAGGAAGGGAAGTGCAGAAAAAGAAGGAAAGGTGCAGAAAGATGCAACAGAAATGCAGAAAGAGGCAAGAGAGGTACACACCATTAGTACCAAGTTATGAACCCACAATTAGCAATAAGTAACGGGTGACCATTGTAGGTTTACAAAGGACCTGCAACCACGCTGTAACACTTGTCACTGCATTTTTGTACCGTTTGTAACGTTTGAGCTAGAAACAAGGCTTTTTTTATTTATTATGTGGCTAATGGGGAAAATGTATGATTGTGCGAAAGTTGGTACAGCCAAACAGTTACATAATTCCAGTGGCCCTGCTCATACCCAGCCTGGCCCTTCTTGAGTCTTCTGGTTTTTAGCTAGCGCTATGAGAACCACGGGTGATATATGCGCTCAATAAATATAACAAATAAATTCCTCTGACTAGGTCCAGTAGTGCTTTTCAGTGATTCCTTTTTTTGTCTCATTGAGTTCATAGTTTAGCTTCTGTTGAAATGAGGATGACTAAACCTGAGGTTACCACTCCACAGCACAGAAGTACTCTCCATAACACATAATTCCACTCTACATACTTCCTATACACTAAATACCACACACTTTCTATCCACATGATTTCACAGCACAACGTACCACATAATTCCACTACACACAACCCACATCCACTCCACTCCAAGAAGCATTAATAAAACACTTTTAGATTTACAATTCCAATAGCTCTAACTCTTGCAAATGAGAGACCTATTAAATTACAAATACTTCTTTAACTGGTAGTCGCGTTTGCAGAGTGCTGGAGAAAGGGGGCTGGGCCTCCAACCAGAGCGCAGGAATTCCGCTGTGTAGAACTTACAGGAGGTACAAGGAGGGCTACTTGTCCGCCAAAGTCCCCAGGAGTAAAGTGGACTTCGTCCCCCAAACCATAGTGTGCCAGGAGGTGTGTTTGCAGAGTGGTGGAGAAAGGGGGCTATGGCTTCTGAAGACCTGCTCCTAATCCCACTATGTGGGACTTACTGGAGGTAACAGAAGGGGTAGTAGGCCCCCAAGGACATCTTTGGGGGCCAACAACCCCTCCTATTATCTCCAGTAAGTCCCACATAACAGGATTGCTACGTTCTCATAGCAGGCCATGCCCCCTTTACCCACCACTCTGCATATGCGCCTACTGGCATGCTCTTGGTTGGGGGATGAAGTCTCCTTCACTTGTGAGGGTCCTTAGGGGCCAACTAGCCTACCTGTTACCTCCAGTAAGCCCCACACAGTAGGATTACTGAGAGGTGGACACAGGCCATGTCTCCTTTCTCCACCACTCTGCAAATGCGCCTCCTGGTGCGCTCTTGGTTGGGAGATATGTCCCCTTACCTCCTGAGGGTCCCTGACGGGCCACCTAGCCCTCCTGTTATCTCTAGTAAGCCCCACACAGCTGGATTGCTGAGAGTAGTCCAAGGCCACACTCCGTTTTGCACCAGTCTGCAAACGCGCCTCCTGGCGCATGGCTGCTTAGGGATGATGTCCACTTTAGTCTTGAGGTCCTCAGGACACAAGAGGACCTCATTGCCCCACCAGCAGTGCACCAAGAGGTGCATTTATGGAGTGGTGTAAAAAGGGGCATGACCTCGGACCACCACTCAGCAATCCCACTATGTGGGGCTTACTGGAGATACCCGGTGGTCTAGTTGGCCCCTTAGGACCCTTAAGGACCTAGGGGACTTGATCCCCCAACCCACAATATGCCAGGAGGCACGTTTCCGGGGCATTGCCTTGTTTTTTGTGTTTTTTCGAGAGGGGGTCTACATGGGCCACTTCTGGCCCAGGGGACCCCATCCCCCGGGGCCTGGCCATCCTGTTTTTTTGCAGGAGTGGGGCCACATGGCCCCCGCCTGATGTCGATTATGGCCCTGGGACCCTATCCAGAGGCCCGGCTTATTATTTGTTTTTAAATTTCAAAGGGGAAGGGGGCCGAGTGGCCCCCCTCCTGGTCCCCAGGGACCCCATTCCCAAGGGACCAGCCCTCAAGTTGGGGACCGTGGGGGGAGCCCCAATCCCCCACTGTCTCAGGCAGCTCCCCACATCCTGCAGGAGCCGGCATTGCTTTTGACTAAGGGGAGCTGCTAACATGCAGCTCCCCTTGCCCAAAAGCAATCTGCTTTGGTTCTTGGAAGCGAGAGCAGGTTTCCTTCTTACATTCCTTAGAAGCAAAGCAGTGTTTGCTATGGCAGGGTGGGAGCCATGCTCCCACCCTGCAATAGCAAACAGCAATGTCCAGGGGGGTGGGCACCCCGGGACAATGCAAGAGCCGGCCCTGGGGGGTGGTGGTCCCCAGGGCCATGGAGAGCCCCAGGAGGGGGGCGCGCAACGTTTGTGTTAATACAAATTGTGATCTTTATTAGATCTAGTAAACCTTGCAAAGATGGGCGCTGTCACGATACAAATAATAAAATGTTCGTGGACTAATAAAATGTCCTGTTATTAAAATATACGATGATTGTTTTTTGAAGTAGGGATCAAATTCTGCTAACAACAAGGAGACTTTTGATGTAAATATAGTTGTGTGACCCTAAGCCTCCATACAAATACATTCCTTGAATTTAAAACAGTGAAATGATAGATATGCAAATTGAGAAATCATGCTTCAGTGCACGTCTTGTTCCATGACATTGGATTCAGTGTATAATCTATATCCATGCACATTACAATCTTATGCGATTATCAATTTTTTTGACAGTCGGCCTTCTTATGTTAATGGCTTTTGTGAACTGACAATAAAAATATGTGCTGTTTCCTCTGCAATAACCATATACTTTATATGAGCTCATACGCACGTTAAGATCGATGGTGTAGTTTGTTTCTAAAACATTGTGTTGGTCAATCAAATACGCGCTGTCAATAAGCGTGAATTAAATGTTGAGTTATGACATTGGCTTGAGTGGGGTGTTAAAACATCGCATTTGTCATATATCACATACATGGATATTTCCTGTGATTAATGATTTCGACTTAACAAGAAGTCAGGGTACCAGGTTTTATACAAAAGGCAAATTAATAGGTTTGTTTCAGTTATTCTCTTGTTAATCAAAACATATTCTCGTTAGCTATGTATTTTAGCTGTACGATATGACAATCCAGTTACAATTACAATGTAACTGGGAGCAACTTCGACTATAACTTTATTTGGAACCCTTCTGATCTCCCTTTTTGTAGTGTTTCTGTAGGTTAATAGAAATGGACTGTTATGACACACACTTTAGTGATTTTAGGAAACGAATAGTGTACAAAACTATTTTTTGAACGTTGGTCTGATGAAATGGTTATCAGCCTTGAAAACGTACTGTAACTCTAATGAGGTATGTTGTCAACAATAGCCACTACAGCTTTTTATGTACTTAGTAGATACAAATAATTTTTTTTATATACAATTCTATTGATCCAAATGTATAGCCATTTATGTACAGAGTAGATAAGGTTATGTTTCATTGTTAATTTATCAAGATGATGTTCCCCTTCCTGATATTAAATGAGAAAAGTTTGAAAAATATACAATACATTGGCTGTGAATATAGATGAAATCAGTTTATATAAAGATAAAAGAATGTATAATATGTCAATTTGATGAGTGTGTCTTTTATAAATGAAGAATTTCGTTGTAAAGAAAGCGGATTTGTTTTTAAAATATGTGTATATATGTTTTTTCTATAGCCCTGAAGAAGTCTCATTGTGAGACGAAACGCGTCGGCTATGGTCTTTTGAATTTTAATGAAAATTTAATAAAGAACGTCTTGGAACAAAAATAAATTAACTGGAATCTGAAAGTCCTTTTATGTGCTTACTACATTGAACCTGCTTTGATTATACACTATTGTGCGCTGAACCTATTGCTTTGATATATATATATATATTCACTGAAAAAACCATAGGTTATAGACCATATATAGTTAGGAATTAGCATTTACAAAACCTTGAAAATTCACTGAAAAAACCATAGGTTATAGACCATATATAGTTAGGAATTAGCATTTAAAAAACCTTATTTTACTCACACAAAACCATTGAAATTCCATATATAGTTAGTTGCACTAACTATATATCGCGCACCCGCAATCCACTGCTGATCATGTCACATATTACATCATTCATGACATGGTCAGTGACATCACTGATGACATCATCTAGTGTCTGTGTGTTTTTGTAAAGTTTAAATATGTTTTACATATTGAAGAATGAGTGGATGTATGGAAGACTGAGTGTGTGTGTGGCTGGCTGGGAGGTGTGTGACTGTGCATATCAATGTGTACTTGTATCAGTGATTGTATAAGAGAGTAAGTATGTGTTAGTTTATGTGTGAAAAGTATGGTGTTCTGTGTTTAACTGTATAGATGAGGAAATCGAAGTGTGATTGATTCTTCACAGGACTGACTAGGTGTATGAGTGCATATGATAGTGTTGTAATAATGAGTGACTGTATTTATGAGTGATTGTATGGGTGAATGAGTGAATGTGTGTGTAGACACGGAATCAGTGAGTGCGTATGTAGTAACTGGTATTGGTGTGTCATGATGTCATCAGTGATGTCATTTGAGATGTCATCAGTGATGTCATCAGTGATGTCATTTGAGATGTCATCAGTGATGTCATCAGTGATGTCACTGACCATGTCATGAATGATGTAATATGTGACATGATCAGCAGTGGATTGCGGGTGCGCGATATATAGTTAGTGCAACTAACTATATATGGAATTTCAATGGTTTTGTGTGAGTAAAATAAGGTTTTTTAAATGCTAATTCCTAACTATATATGGTCTATAACCTATGGTTTTTTCAGTGAATTTTCAAGGTTTTGTAAATGCTAATTCCTAACTATATATGGTCTATAACCTATGGTTTTTTCAGTGAATTTCATAGGTTTTTTAATAGCAAATCTTTATAAAAATAATACATTTTAAATCTAATTTTATATTTTATAATTTTTTTATTTTTTTTTAATATTATTTTTAGTGCGCTCCCGGGGCGCGGACAGGTGAACGCACGGGTAAGCGCAATCTGGCGGCGCGCCCCGAGGCGCGTACTAATGCGCGTCCCGGAAGCGCTATTGTCGAGAACGAAAACAACATCGTGACGTATCGCGTAGCCGCCACGCCTTGCGTCATAAGACACGTATCGCGTAGCCGCGAGATGCGTCTTATGACGCACCGCGTAAGCGCACCCGGAAGCGCATACGATCGCGCAACGTAAGCGCCCCGATGCGCTTACGATACACGCCCGGGACGCGCCCCGGGCGCGTAGCGTAAGCGCGTCAAACCATGTGACTTCAAAATAACACTTTTCATTGGTTCAGAACTTTTTTTTTTCCAAATTGTGTGAAACCCACCCATTTCTCTCACTATTGCTTTGTACTTGGAGAGAGCAAGAGCTGTTGTGTCTACTCTATCTCCTACTTTTCTGATCTCCAGCAATGGCTGCAAGAGAGTCATCCAGCAGTGATTCAGAGGGATTTTTGGATGAGGACCCTCCTCAGCAAAAGAAAAAAACCCATTTCATTTGGAAATTTTACGACATCCCAGAAGGACAGAAAAAAGTGAACGCTCCCAAAGTAACATGCAAAATATGTGGGAGTAGTTTATCCAGAGGCAATCCTCTGAAAAAATATAGTTTTGGCAATGCCAATTTGATCCGGCATGTCAAAAGAAGACACCCTAACAACTTTGCCAGGGAGAGTGTCAGAGAGCTGGCACGGAATGTACCAACAGATGGCGGCAGCACCTCCACTGGTGGAGCAACACCTTCGGGACCACCCCGTGGAAGAATGATCCCTAACATTCAGCCGGTGTTTGCGGGCATCAAATTTTTGTGCGCAGAGTGTGACGAACTGCTCTGCTATGGGGAGCAGAGTGTTGAACTGATTGCCCTAAAGAAACAGCAACACCGCTGCTCTTCCAGTCCCTAAATTTTCAATTTTTTTTGCTCCTGTTGAGCAGTTTTGGAATCCTTGTTTTTGTTTTTCCCTTGAAAAAAATACAAAAAAAATATAAAATTGTTTTAAAAAGTCTAAAAAAATATAAAACAAAAAAAACAAAAAAAAAATATATATAAAACAACAAAATGAAAAAAAAAGTTCTTTTCAGAACTACCTCCAATTTTTAAAAAGAAGCTTTATTTTTTTTAAAGTCTGTCATTTTTAATCTCCATGGTACGCTCCCCCGTACGCTCCCCGGTGCGCGTACCGGGCGCTCACCCCCGCGAAAATCGATTTTTTTTTTATTTTTTTTTTTCACCCGCGGGAGCCTTTTATGGCCCCCACATGAAACCTAGGGGGTCAGGGGGTGTGTACCCTGCTCCCTCTTGCTCATTTCCCCCTTTGATTTTTGCCACCTCTTGTGTCTCAATCCTACCGAGACACAAGATGGCGGCCGCTGCGGACTGTTTCGAATGTTTATAGACACCCGAGAACCAATCAGCTTGCCGTGCGCAGATCGCGTGGCGCGCCTGGAGCGCTCCCCTGTACGCGTACGTGGGAGCGCTCCAGGCGCGGCTCTAGATATATATCTTTTTTTGAACGTTAATTTCTCAAAATCCACTGGAGCACATATATTGAGACCTACAAAAGGCACATCGGGCTACCAGTCCCTACAAATTTGCCAAGTTTCGTGCAAATCCATTCAGCCGTTCGGGCTAAAAATGAGGCTAACCGCCCTATGGAAAACTCAATGTTAAAAACACGTTTTGGGACCCCCCTTTTTTCTCGGCCCCCCCTGGACCAACTCCCCCCAAATTTCCAGTGGCTGCTCAGAAACAAAATGTTCCATTTTGCTGAAAATTTCAGCCAATTCCGTCCACAAACGCCAAAGTTATTAGACATAGAATTTTCAAAAATCCCATAGGGAAAAAATCCTAACTATATATACCTACTGGCGACCGCCAGTAGGTAATATATATATATATATATATATATATATATATATATATATATATATATATAATATATATATATATATATAAACCAAATGCTGAAACAGAAAAAGCGAACTCCTTCAACAGGAACGGACCACCACCAAGGTTGTAGAATTTCAGTGCGTTTTATTTAATCCTCTCACAACATGACGCGTTTCAGCCGGGTAGCCCCGGCCTTGATCACATCAATATATATATATATACTTTATGCAATGTTTATGCAAATGCTGGGGGGTACCACAGGTACCCCCCGTGTGCACCCCCCACTCCAAGACCGCATGGCTTTCCGTGGGGGCATCGCCGCCACGGAAAGGCATCCGATTTGGCCCATACTAATATGGCTGACGGTGTCTATTAGACACCGCCACCATATTAATCCTTTTCCGCCCCGGCCGCTAGGCGACCGGGGCGGAAAAGCGGCGGACGGTCTTTCCGTCCGCCACTGTTCCCCCCGCCATAGTAATATGGCGGGGGCATTCGGGAGTGGATGTCGAGCGGATTGCCCCCGCCAGGCCGGCGGTGGCTACCACTAGCCTGGCGGGGGCAATCCGCCCGACATAGTAATGGGACCCTTAGTGTGTTATAAAATCACTATTACAAGTATGCAGTAATCCATACGTCACTCATACAATCACTGAACCTTATGTATGGTTATTTACATACAACAACTGTCACATACACTGCTTTTCATATTTCTAGTTTCTTGGACATGTATCATTGAAAAATATATTTACTCATTACCACACCCATAAAGAGATTCACGCACCCAAACAACTGTTTCCACATACAGTCTTAACCTTATATACCTACTAATTTAACTATTTACACATCTTTGTACAGTCAGACACCTCCCACCCAACCACACACACATTCATTCACTATCCCATACAAATACTCACTTAACTAATTAATAGCTAATATAGACGTTCACATAGCTAGTAACCAACTTATGTAGTATATTACACAACAAGAGATAGAGTGATACAGGTATTGACAAAGTTTAATCACTATCTCATATATTTAGTGAGACACTTCAAATTCGTCACTTAGACAGTCAATACCATTGCTACTGAACCCTCCATTCAGACACTTATACATGCACTCAGTCTTCAAGGCAGATTGATATATATATATATATTCACTGAAAAAACCATAGGTTATAGACCATATATAGTTAGGAATTAGCATTTACAAAACCTTGAAAATTCACTGAAAAAACCATAGGTTATACACCATATATCGTTAGGAATTAGCATTTAAAAAACCTTATTTTATTCACACAAAACCATTGAAATTCCATATATAGTTAGTTGCACTAACTATATATCGCGCACCCGCAATCCACTGCTGATGATGTCACATATTACATCATTCATGACATGGTCAGTGACATCACTGATGACATCACTGATGACATCTCAAATGACATCACTGATGACATCACTGATGACATCATCCAGTGATTATGTGTTTCTGTAAAGTTTAAATATGTTTTACATATTGAAGAATGAGTGGATGTATAAGTGTCTGAATGAAGGTTTTAGTAGGTGCGTGATTGACTGTATGAGAGTGATTAAATGCGTCTTACTGAATGCACGGGTTAGTGACTAAACTGTCTGAAAGTGTGCATCAGTATGTCTGTTGTTGTGCAAGCTGCTGCATGTGTTGATCAGTAGCTATATGAGTGGCTATATGGGTTATTGATTGGTTGCACAAGTATTTGTATGGGAGACTGAGTGTGTGTATGGCTGGCTGGGAGGTGTGTGACTCTGTGCAGATCAATGTGTACTTGTATCAGTGATTGTATAAGAGAGTAAGTATGTGTTAGTATATGTTTCAAAAATGTAAGGTGTTCTGTGTTTAACTGTATAGATGAGAAAATGGAAGTGTGATTGATTCTTTTCAGGACTGACTAGGTGTGTGAGTAACTCCATGGATGAGTGGCAGAGTGTGAGTGTCTGTATAGGTGTATGAGTGCATATGATAGTGTTGTAAAGATGAGTGATTGTATGTATGAATGATTGTATGGGTGAATGAGTGAATGTGTGTGTAGACATAGGAATCAGTGAGTGCGTATGTAGTAACTCGTATTTTGTGTCAATGGTTTCAAAAATTATACTCTGTATTTAACACTGGGTGTAACGGAGGTTATATTAGAGTGTGAGGAGATGCATTGTATTATCACATGAATGATATCATCAGTGATGTGATCATTGATGTCAAATGAGATGTCATCAGTGATGTCATCAGTGATGTCATTTGAGATGTCATCAGTGATGTCATCAGTGATGTCACTGACCATGTCATGAATGATGTAATATGTGACATCATCAGCAGTGGATTGCGGGTGCGCGATATATAGTTAGTGCAACTAACTATATATGGAATTTCAATGGTTTTGTGTGAATAAAATAAGGTTTTTTAAATGCTAATTCCTAACGATATATGGTCTATAACCTATGGTTTTTTCAGTGAATTTTCAAGGTTTTGTAAATGCTAATTCCTAACTATATATGGTCTATAACCTATGGTTTTTTCAGTGAATTTTCAAGGTTTTGTAAATGCTAATTCCTAACTATATATGGTCTATAACCTATGGTTTTTTCAGTGAATTTCAATGTTTTTTTAATAGCAAATATCGTAAGCTGTCGAATGTCAAGTACGTGGTAAGTAAAAACATTTTCGTGTTTATGCACACTGATCTGCTTTGAATGCTGCCCCCCCCCTCATTTCTATTAGGAGTACTTTCTCTTTGCATATAGTGAAAGGTAGTTAACGCAGGCCTTTGCCCCCGTTATAATACGTCGTGCCTGCTTCTCTCTCCATTTGATTGATTGTTATCCAAGCATTTACTGTTTTAGAATTGGTTCTCTTTGGTTCATTCTCTATTTACAAACAAACACAGAGTCGCAATACTCTGTTTAGTCTTTGCAGATAACGAAAAATCGTGTAAAAAAACAAAAGGAATCGAGCAAAATCAGTAGGCCACTAATGGGATCTCTTTTTGACCTCGCTAAAATAGAAACATTAGGAACAACCCCTCATGACAAATACGAAACTAGTGAGATGAACTAAACTCCACACCATGATGGCTGCAATACAGCTCGGTTCCGCCACCCACCCCGCCCAAAATAACGATAAAGAGCGGCTGCCATGATTGCTCGCGGAATGGCCATGACGGAGCTACGAAATGGTGGTGCTCTCATGCTAACCCCAGCTTCAGTCTGAAACATCCAGAAACACTGTAGACTACCAATTCGATCAGTTCCGGTAGCGCCCCAACGTAACCCGGTAGAGAAGAACTAGCCCTCCCCTCTTTGACTGATGGTTCTTGTTGCCTGTCCCTTCTGTTGTCATTTAACAGAACTATTTAGCCTGCTGAAAGGGGTTGTGTTCCGACCGCTGGTTGGTGGAGACATTTCGACTATATTCTGGACCTGCGTTTTTGCGTAATGCGTCATATGACGCGCCGCGTTAGCGCATCCGGAAGTGATCCGGGGCGCGACGCGCAGCGCGTAACGTAAGCATAACAGGTCATGTGACTTGTTAATAAAACTTTTCATTGGATCATTTTACTTTTCTTATTCTAATGATGAAAGGCTTGGTCATATGACCTAAAAAGTACGCTTTTTATTACTTCCGAACATTATTTTTTCTTAAACATATATGTTATAATGTTCCAGGCTAATGAACTTTCCCGGAAAATTTACAACTGTCCTGCAAGTAAAATATATTCTTTTTTCGAGAAAAAGGGCGTTTCTTCGTCCCATGACGGAGCCGTTGAGCAAAAGAGGGTCGACCTGCTGTCTTAGTTGCCGATACGCCTGAATATGAGATTCTTATCGATCACTTTATGTTGCAGGAGTAGAAAACACAACAGCCCTTGACCATTTATCTTTACTGCGTTCCTGCGTATTATACCTTTTACCCTTCATGTAATTGGTCTGCTTTATTTCACTTGCCTTTTACTGATTCTAAAACAGTGACTATTATTAAAAACTTTACCAATGTAAATACTACTACCATGTTTTCTTTTAAAAACCTTTATTGTGAAAATGTCAGTATACAAATACGGGCCTATAACCACGTGCGCCGGCCACGGAGCAAACTGTAATCGTATATGATGAGGAGACATTTACACTGTAGAGGAACGTAACGGGCGGGCCATTAGGTTGCAAGAACTAAGGTGTCTAACAGTTGCGGAATCGGTGGACGTACATTTTATAATTAAAATACGACAGGGCCAGTTACAATAAAATTATCTAGATATACATTTGCGGGCAAGTACCATGGGTGACGTTAATTCGAACTTTCAATAGTACAGTAATCAATAACACATCACAACTTAATATCAATAGATATGTCGAAATATTCAATCTATTCTCGTCCCCGCCCGCCATGTACTTCAAAACTGCATACGTATCTCGTGATATCAAGGTTGTACAACAAGTACACAACAAGGAGTTACGAGTCCCATTTATTCCGGCGCCATTTTGGGCGAGGACGGGCAGGTCCAGGATATAGTCAAAATGTCTCTACCAACCATCGACTATCATGATGTTCATATGCTGTATTTATTAGAGTAACACTCATCTGTCCACATGAAATTAATTTGCCACAATCTAAACATGTCATTTTAATCTTTCCAAAGTTCTTCTAAATATTTGGGACCATTTCCCTTGCCTCTGATGCTGTCAGTGCCACTTCTTTGATGAATGTACTGGCAGGTCGGGGGTTCTTCTCCAAATCTCTCTTTTATGCAGCACTATAATTAATCGGTGCCACCTCTCCATATGACGATGCATGGTATAGTTACCATAACTATATTTCTTTTCGGTTCCTCTGGAGAGTACATCGTGGCAGATGAAGCGTGTAACGTACCGGGCATTTACCTTTTTTTGCATGTAGAGGAAAGGAAAAAAAATTCAAGCGTCCGAGTTCTAAGGTGTCCCAGGGCCATTTTAGTGGACCAGGCCCAAATCCAAAGAACAGGCCGCCATTTTGAGAGTCCTGTTGCAGCCGCCTGTCGCTGTAGCATCAAGAGCGGCCGAAACTCAGCTGAATGGCAACTGAAACGGTAAAGGGGCGCCCCACTACAGCAGACGAGCCTCCACCTAGGAAGGCCCGTTCACGCCGCCTCCCCCCCCCCTTCGGGCACCCCACGCCGTTATTCGGAGCAGTATTGTAGGATGGCCACACCAGTGCAGCAACTTGCTAGACACCACCTCGGTGGTAACCAAATCTCAGCGCCTTGTGGTGTCTTCTAGTCAGAAAATATTGTTGCGCTGCCTTTGGCCCCATTCGCACATCGGTCCGCTACTGACGCCACCTCACAGGCCAACGGGGCGCCCCACGCCGACTTTCAGCATTGTAGGATGGCTACACCAGTACGGCAACTTGCTAGACACCACCTCGGTGCCATCCGGATCTTGGCATCTCAGCGCCTTGTGGTGTCTTCTATTCAGAAAATATTGTTGCGCTGCCTTTGGCCCAATTCGCACATCGGTCCGCTACTGACGCCATCTCACAGGCCAACGGGGCGCCCCACGCCAACTTTTACCATTGTAGGATGGCCACACCAGTGCGGCAACTTACTAGACACCACCTCGGTGCCATCCGGATCTTGGCATCTCAGCGCCTTGTGGTGTCTTCTATTCAGAAAATATTGTTGCGCTGCCTTTGGCCCCATTCGCACATCGGTCCGCTACTGACGCCATCTCACAGGCCAACGGGGCGCCCCACGCCGACTTTCAGCATTGTAGGATGGCCACACCAGTACGGCAACCTAGACACTACCTCGGTGCCATCCGGATCTTGGCATCTCAGCGCCTTGTGGTGTCTTCTATTCAGAAAATATTGTTGCGCTGTCTTTGGCCCCATTCGCACATCGGTCCGCTACTGACGCCATCTCACAGGCCAACGGGGCGCCCCACGCCGACTTTCAGCATTGTAGGATGGCCACACCAGTGCGGCAACTTACTAGACACCACCTCGGTGCCATCCGGATCTTGGCATCTCAGCGCCTAGTGGTGTCTTCTATTCGGAAAATATTGTTGCGCTGCCTTTGGCCCCATTCGCACATCGGTCCGCTACTGACGCCCTCTCACAGGCCAACGGGGCGCCCCACGCCGACTTTTACCATTGTAGGATGGCCACACCAGTGCGGCAACTTACTAGACACCACCTCGGTGCCATCCGGATCTTGGCATCTCAGCGCCTTGTGGTGTCTTCTATTCAGAAAATATTGTTGCGCTGCCTTTGGCCCCATTCGCACATCGGTCCGCTACTGACGACATCTCACAGGCCAACGGGGCGCCCCACGCCGACTTTCAGCATTGTAGGATGGCCACACCAGTGCGGCAACTTACTAGACACCACCTCGGTGCCATCCGGATCTTGGCGCGTTGTGCTGCCTTCGGCCTATTCGCACATCGTTCCGCTACTGACGCCGCCTCACGTGCCAACGTATTTTCTCCGCATTTTATACCCTATGCCGCATAACAGGTCATGTGACTTGTTTATAAAACTTTTAATTGGTTCATTTTACTTTTGGTTTCCTAATGATGGAAGGCTTGATCATATGACCTAAAAACAACACTTTTCATTGGATGAAAACTTTTTTTTTTCCCAAACGATGAAAGCCCCACCTTGTTTCTGGATGTTTCAGACTGAAGCTGGCGTCAACATGAAAGCACCACCATCTCGTGGCTCCGTCGTGGTCATTCCGCGAGCAATCATGGCAGCCGCTCCCCACCAGAAGCCTGCAGGAGTCGGTGGCCCCCAAAACTTTTGTTGAATCCTCAAGGCGGAGGTGACGCTTTCGAGAATGGGGTCCAAGACCTAGCAGACAAGCGTGCGATTTCCAAGGTGTCCCAGGGCCATTTCAGTGGACCAGGCCCAAAAAGGAAAGAGCCTGCCGCCATTTTGAGAGTCCTGTGACAGCCGCCTATCGCTGCACCGCAAGAGTGGGCGCAACTCAGCTGAATTGCGGCTTTTGACACAGTGGACCAAAAGCGGACGGAATGGCAACTGAAACGGTAAAGGGGCGCCCCACTACAGCAGACGAAACTCCACCTGGAGAGGCCCGTTCACGCCGCCTCCCCCCCCCGGGGCGCCCCACGCCGTTATTCGGAGGGCGGCAACTTACTGGACATCACCTTGGTGCCATCGTTCTGCTGCCTTGGAACTATTCGCACAACAGACCGCTACTGATGACCCACCCCCCGCGACGCCCCACGCCGGATACCGAAATCAGTGCGGCACCCAGGCAGCATCACCTGGGTGCCGTCCAGAAATCTGGACGTTGTGCTACGTTGGGACTATTCGCACAGCCGACCGCTACTTCCTTCATTTTCCCTAAAAATGTTTAAATGTTTTTACTGTTTTTGTTTTGTTGTATATATTTATAAGTTATTAAAGTTTTATAATCTTACTACTTTGTTGGAGTGCTATATATTTTTAATGTGACACATAATTGTAAAAACTTTGATGTACAAAGAGTCATCCCTGGAATCTTCCGCTTCAGGCTCGGTCCCCTCCCCAATCACAATACAGGATGGTTTTCAGATAGTAGGAACGCGTGTGCTGTGACGGATCTCATCGGGTGTGGGCCTTGATCTACTATAACTCCTTTGAAGAGGGGTGATTCTTTACAGCTGGGGCCATAAACTACATCTGCAGGGCTAGCTGATAGCCTAGGACCGGCCTGGACAATCGGACACAGAGGAAAAGGAGTGTCAGAGGGTGCGGTAGTGAATAGGGCGAAAGGGAGGTGTCGGGCGGGCACAGGGTGTGATTCTCAGGGAAGAGCAGCGCAGATGGGGGGAGGTTTATTACCCATGCATAAGACAGAGAGCGGGGGTGACCAGTGCCTGGGGGAGATGCTTGCGAGGGTGGGGAGCCATGCTAAGGATCGACAGCGTACAGAGAGTGGGTCTGGTCAAGGCATCTAAAATGGCTGCCGTGCACGACAAAAGTGTGGCATTTGAAAAAAGGCAAGATGGCGCAGACAATGTTTTTCAACACTTCCTGATTTCCTTCGAATCGAACGTTAACAGACGTTCGGGCATATTACCAAAGTTAAGCGATATTTATCCCTAACGATGCTTAGCAACGAATTTTTTACCGCTAAGCATCGTCAGAAATTATCGCAGATAAACCTTGCTATTATCAAGGTTTATCGCAAATGCGATGAAAAACAACCGCAATGCATTAATATCGCTGAAAAGTCAGCGATATTCATGCATTACCGAGCTAATGCTCTTAGCCATGTTATCCACCTCCCATTGGATAACATGGCTAAGAACTGCTCAGGGCAGGTGTTACTTTTTGGAGATATTCGCGCTTAGCGCGATTATCTCCAAAAGTTGGTAATAGGAGATAGCGATGTTAGCGACTGTTTCCAGTCGCTAACATCTTGGCATGCCCACTTTGCATGTCATTAGTGATAAATATCACTGACATGCAAAGTGGAGCCCAAGATGGTCGCTATCTCCTACTAGCGGTCGCTAACTGGTGTTAGCAACAGCTAGGTAATACAGAGATAATTTTATCTCCGCGAAGCGGAGCGCTGTTACAGATATATATCTTTTTTTGAACGTTAATTTCTCAAAATCCACTGGAGCACATATATTGAGACCTAGCAAAGGCACATCGGGCTACCAGTCCCTACAATTTTGCCAAGTTTCGTGCAAATCCATTCAGCCGTTCGATTATTATTATTTTATTTTTTTTTGCCCCGCGGGGCCCTTTTAAAACCTCCACATCAAACCTAAGATGTCAAGGAGGATCTACTATGCCCCCTTATGGTCATTTGCCCCTTCGCTTTGGCCTCCTCTTGTCTCTCGATCCTACCGAGAGACAAGATGGCGGCCGCTACGGACTGTTTGGAATGTTTACAGACGCCGGAGAACCAATCAGCTTCGCAAAGCTCCGTAACGCGAAAAGTACGCGAAGCGGAGCGCTGTTACAGATATATATCTTTTTTTGAACGTTAATTTCTCAAAATCCACTGGAGCACATATATTGAGACCTAGCAAAGGCACATCGGGCTACCAGTCCCTACAATTTTGCCAAGTTTCGTGCAAATCCATTCAGCCGTTCGATTATTATTATTTTTATTTTTTTTTGCCCCGCGGGGCCCTTTTAAAACCTCCACATCAAACATAGGGGGTCAGGGAGGATCTACTATGCCCCCTTATGGTCATTTGCCCCTTCGCTTTGGCCTCCTCTTGTCTCTCGATCCTACCGAGAGACAAGATGGCGGCCGCTACGGACTGTTTGGAATGTTTACAGACGCCGGAGAACCAATCAGCTTCGCTTCACAAAGCTCCGTAACGCGAAAAGTACGCGAACTGGAGCGCTGCCCGGTCCGCTGTTACAGATATATATCTTTTTTTGAACGTTAATTTCTCAAAATCCACTCGAGCACATATATTGAGACCTAGCAAAGGCACATCGGGCTACCAGTCCCTACAATTTTGCCAAGTTTCGTGCAAATCCATTCAGCCGTTCGGGCTAAAAGTGAGGCCAACCGCCCTATGGAAAACTCAATGTTAAAAACACGTTTTGGGACCCCCCTTTTTTCTCGGCCCCCCCTTGACGAACCCCCCCCAAATTTTCAGGGGCTGCTCAGAAACAAAATGTTCAATTTTCCTGAAAATTTCAGCCAATTCCGTCCACAAACGCCAAAGTTATTAGACATAGAATTTTCAAAAATCCCATAGAGAAAAAATCCTAACTATATATACCTACTGGCGACTGCCAGTAGGTAATATATATATATATATATATATATATATATATATATATATATATATATATATATATATATATATATATATATATATATATATATATATATTACCTACTGGCGGTCGCCAGTAGGTAGTTATAGTTAGGATTGGCTACCATAGGAAATCCACAACATTCTATTGGGAATAACTGTGGCGCCGGTTGAGGAATTTGCGTGTAATTTTCCAACATTTTGGCCAGCTCCGCTCCGCTCCTTCCCTGAAAGTTTCGGGGGGATTCGTGGAGTGGGGGCTGAGAAAAAAGGGGGGGCCCAAAACGTGTTTTCCCCATGTTAATTTCCATAGGACGGTCTGACAAGTCTACAGCCCGTACCGCTGAACGGAATTACGCCAAACTTGGCAAAATTGTAGGGACTGGTACGCAGATGTGCCTTTGCTATATTTGGTGAAAATTGCTCCAGTGTTTTTTTTGAAAAATAACTTCAAAAACACATATATATCTATAGGCGCGCTCCGAACGCTCACAGGTGCGCGTACCGGGGAGCGCACCCGGCGCGCTACGGGAGTGTGCGAGCGGAAAGCTGATTGACTGTCGGGTGTCTGTCAACATTCTAAACAGTCCGGAGAGTCCGCCATCTTGTGTCTCGGTAGAATCGAGACACAAGAGGTGAAAAAGAAAGGGGGAAATAATTAAAAGGGGGCAGAGTAGACACCCCTTGACCCCCTAGGTTTTCTGAGGGGGGTCTTTCTTGAAATTTTCGCGGGGTAAGCGCTGGGTGCGTTCCCAGGTGCGCGCTCCGGTATGCGCACCCTCAGCGCACCACAGGGAAAAACAGCCACACTCCCTCACTTATGGTTTCTTTCCTCTCTGTCAGGGCCTCATTTATGAGAAATGACGCATCGCTGCGTGAAAGCAGCGATGCATCACTTCTTAGTGCGCTCTCCTTGCGACATTCCTGATGCGTTATATTTAATGTATGACGCATTATGTCGCAAGGAGTTACAGATACGTCAGTATTTCTGACGTATCTGTAAGCGCAAAAGTGATGCATTGCTGGAGTGTGTCACAAAAGTGACGCAACTCCAGCAATCCATCCTTTCACATGGGGCCAGCCCCATGTGAAAGTGCCTGCGTCAGTCTTACGCCTGTTGTGAGGCAGGCGCAAGATTTTGACGCAACGGTGTCCTAAAAGTGACGCAGTGAAATCTCATAGATTTCACTGCGTCACTTCTACGACCCTTTCTTGCGTCAATACGCCCCCTTTGCATACATTACACCTGGCGCAGGTATAATGTGGCGCAGCGGTTTACAAAGTGATGCATCTACCTAGATGCGTCACTTTGTAAATATGACTCAACAAGGTGCATTTTTTACAGCACTGGTGCGTCACAAAAAGTGACGCACCGGTGGCGTAAAACTGACGCATGGCCTCATAAATGAGGCCTTCAGTCTTCTACTCTTACTTTTTCTTTCACTTTCTCTGTTTCTTCACTGCCTTACTCACCTTGTCTCGCACTCACTTGTCTTTATCCAGTCTGTATCCAGTCTGTATCTCCACTCTTTCCTAAACATCACTGCTCTTTTCTTACCCTTCCACACCCCCGTTCCTTTACTACATTTTCTTCACTTATCCACATTCCCCATGTTCACTCTCCTTCTCCTCACTCTCCTTCCCCACACTTACCTTCTTTCAGTCCCCCTACTTCACTTCCCTTCCCCTCTCGTCCCTTTCTTTGCTTTCTCACTCATTTTCCTCTCCTCTCTCACTGCACTCCACTTCAGTTACTCTTTTTCTTTTTTTTAAGAATACAGCTCTTTGATGAGAATTGGAGGTAGTTCTGAAAACAAACAAAAACAAAAACAGGGAATGGGAAACTGCTCAACAGGAGCCCAAAAAAATAATCAAAATTAGGGCTGGGGACGGCAGCGGTGGTTCTCTATTGCTCGAACCATGAGCATAACACTTTGTTCCACATAACAAAGTAGCTGATCACATTGTCTGCATTTAATTGTGGCTTCATTAAAAGCAGGCTGAATATTAGGGATCAGCTGCTCTGGTAGCCCCCTCACCGATGCAGTTGCTCCTCCAGTTGAAGTAGAGGCACCATCTCTTGGAGCCTCTCGTGCCAAAGCCCTGACACTCTCCCGGGCATAGTTCTGGGGATGCCTTCTCTGGACGTGGCGAATCATGGTAGAATTACCAAAACTGTACTTCCTTGTGGGGTCTCCTCGGGAAAGTACAGTATGGCAGATCTTACACTCCACCTTTGGAGCATTTACTTTCTTTCGTCCCTCAGGTATATCAAAAAATTTCCAAATGAAATGTTCTTTCACCTTCGGCTGAGGAACCTCTTCATCTATAAATCCATCTGAGTCATCACTGCTGCTGGATGCTCTGGCAGCCATGATAATCCAACAAAGATTAAGCAGCAAAAAGACAGGTTTTGCAGTCACAAAAGTGAAAGAAGAAGTGAGGGAAATGGGTGGGGATTTCATTCTTTGTAAAAAAAACTGTTAGCAACCAATGAAAAGTGTTAATTTAAGGTCACATGACTTGACATGCTTCCGCTACGCGCACCGGAGCGCTTCCGGGGGTGCTTACGCGGCGCGAATGAGTGACGTTTCGGTAGCTTTACGGAAATGCAAAATCATTTTCATTTCGTAAATCAAAAATACTGCTTTTATAAGTATGGTTCTGAATGTCTTGCATTATTATTTACTTTTCATAAAAAAAATTTTTACGAACGCAGAAATAGCGCTCTCGCTGCGCTCTCGGGAGAGCTTACTGGTGCGCGCACCCTGAGCGCTCCAAGATGAAATGATACGGGTAAGCTTACCGGTGCGCGCACCCTGAGCGCACCAGGAAAAAATGATTAAAAAAAATATACATTGAACAAATATTTATTGTTTTTAAAAAATATATAATTAATACTTATAAAAAACAGCTAATAAAAAAAAATCGTAGGTTACAAATTCGATATACAAAGGAATTCGCTTTTTAAAAAACAATGAAATTCACAGAAAAAACCATAGGTTTCACAATCGTTATAGTTAGGAATTAGCTTTTAAAAAACCTTTGAAATTCACTAAAAAAACCATAGGTTTCACAATCGTTATAGTTAGGAATTAGCTTTTAAAAAACCTTTGAAATTCACTGAAAAAACCATAGGTTTCACACTCGTTATAGTTAGGAATTAGCATTTAAAAAACATTTCAAATTCACTGAGTATGAGTGATTGTATAGGTGAATGAGTGGATGTGTGTGTAGACCTAGGAATCAGTGAGTGCGTATGTAGTAACGGGTATTGGTGTGTCAATAATTTCAGGAATGGTAGTTTGTATTTAACACTGGGTGTATCAAAGGTTAGATTAGAGTGTGAGGAGGTGCATCGTATTATCACATGGATGATGTCATCAGTGATGTCATCAGTGATGTCATTTGAGATGTCTTCAGTGATGTCATCAGTGATGTCATTTGAGATGTCATCAGTGATGTCACTGACCATGTCATGAATGATGAAATATGTGACATCATCAGCAGTGGATTGAGGGCGCGCGAGTTATAATGAGTCCAACTAACTATAACGTGGGAATTTCAATGGTTTTGTATGAGTAAAATGTTCAGCTAACTATAACTGGTGTGAAACCTATGGTTTTTTCAGTGAATTTGAAAGGTTTTTTAAATTCTAATTCCTCACTATAACGAGTGTGAAACCTATGGTTTTTTCAGTGAATTTCAAAGGTTTTTTAAAAGCTAATTCCTAACTATAACGATTGTGAAACCTATGTTTTTTTTTAGTGAATATATATATATATATATATATATATATTACCTACTGGCGATAGCCAGTAGGTATATATAGTTAGGAGCCAGCTACCATAGGAAATCCGCAACATTCTATTGGGAATAACTTTGGCGCCGGTTAAGGAATTTGCGTGTAATTTTCCAAAGTTTTGGCCAGCTCTGCTGCGCTCCTTCCCTGAAAGTTTCGGGGAGATTCGTGAAGTGGGGGCTGAGAAAAAAGGGGGGTCCCAAAACGTGTTTTCCCGATGTTAATTTCCATAGGACGTTCTGACAAGGCTACAGCCCGAACCGCTGAAGGGAATTACACCAAACTTGGCCAAATTGTAGGGACTGGTACGCAGAAGTGCCTTTGCTATATTTGGTGAAAATTGCTCCAGTGGTTTTGATGAAAATTAACTTCAAAAACACATATATATCTGGGCGGAGCCTAACCACACATCTCATCGTGAGATCTGATTGGCTGTCAGCACTTCATCCAAGAAGTGTTGGCAGCCATCTTGGGACCAATATACATGATAGCACCTCATTAAAAAGCATTGTAGTTAATAGAGGGTTTTAGGACTTTAGTTACATTATAAATCATTTGTTGATGGTACCATACTCATTTTAGGCTTTGTGGTGTGTTCTAAGGTGATTTTACCATGTGAAAAAGCCTTCTGCTGGGATATCATGAATCATGTTTGAAAGAAAACTATTATCTCATGCTTTTCCCACAGTGGTTTGGAAGGGGATCTATAAGCTAAACTGTAAGCATATTTTCTGTAAATTCACAATATCTTTCTCAGTCATGTGAGAATGAAGTCTGACATTCACAGTAAAACATGTACATCCAACAAGGACAGAGACTGTCAGTTGATTCCTTTGTGTTCTACTGCAGCCTCCTAGAGTGTTCTAAAGAACATCTACAGGGCTAACAGTCCTACTTATTCCTAAGGTATGGTACACCTGAAGCCATCTTGATTGGAATAAAGTGGTAACTCTTAAAACATTTAATTTAAAAAGGAACAAAATGAGGGGGTATATTTTGCCATAGAAAGTATGATTAGTGCTGCAGAAAGAAAAATGAGGGCACATTTTGAGTGACTTCCCAAATCCTCTTCTATTTCATTAAAAAATTCTGACATGCAGTCTCCCAAGATGGCCACCAGAGACAAAAGAGCCCAAGTATAGCCCAAATATCACCCAGATGTAGCCCAAGTATAGCCCAATGACAGAATGTCCCAGAGTGTTCTAAAGAACAACTAGAGCACTAACAGTCTTACTTATGACAAAAGTATGGTACACCAGAAGCCATCTTGATTGGAATGAAGTGGTAAGTCTGAAAACATTTAATTTAGTAGTAGAGTGAATAGTAGAGTGAGTAGTAGAGAGTAGTAGAGAGTGAGTAGTAGAGAGTAGTAGAGAGTGAGTAGCAGAGAGAGAGAATAGTAGAGAGTAGTAGAGAGTGAGTAGTAGAGTGAGTAGTAGAGAGTAGTAGAGAGAGAGTAGTAGAGAGTGAGTAGTAGAGAGTAGTAGAGAGTGAGTAGTAGAGAGTGAGTAGAGAGAGAGTAGTAGAGAGTGAGTAGTAGAGAGTAGTAGAGAGTGAGAAGTAGAGAGTGAGTAGTAGAGAGTAGTAGATAGTGAGTAGTAAAGAGTGAGTAGTAGAGAGAGAGTAGTAGAGAGTGAGTAGTAGAGAGTAGAGAGTAGTAGAGAGTGAGTAGTAGAGAGTAGTAGATAGTGAGTAGTAGGGAGTGAGTAGTAGAGAGAGAGTAGTAAAGAGTAGTAGAGTAGTAGAGAATGAGTAGTAGAGAGTGAGTATTAGAGAGTAGTGGAGTAGTAGAGAGTAAGTAGTAGAGAGTAGTGGAGAATATTCCAAAGTTTGGCACAGCACCACTTGCACAATAAGTCCAATCAAATCATATCACTTAGAGTCCTTATTGAAGCTCTGAATCTTGGTGAATATTCAAATGCTTTTATTTTCCTTAAGTTTATGTACCACAGCCAGCTGACGCGTTTCGTTCTGTACAACAGAACTTCTTCAGGGCGTCCTTATCTCCTTCAAGTTATGTCGGTATACTGTTGCCATATAACTAGATATTTCTTCCAAATGTTAGACGAGACGTAAGTACATTCTTATTCAAAGTGACTAGGTATCAATTTTACCCACACAATTCGGGCAGACTTGAGTAATTTATAGCATCCTCAAAGTCAGTCTTTCAAAAATTCCAAAGTATAGGACATGATAATCCAAATCCAAATGTTTCTCAAGAAAAGTCATTTTCAATCGTTCGGAATTTCGGCGTTTGGGCAGATATGACCCAGGGACCCCCAGTATGCAAGGGGAATTAGTCCCCCCTCTGCAAACGCACCAGTGGCCTGCGTTGCAGAGAGGTGTAAAAAGAGGCATAGCCTCATTACACCTCTATGCAAAGCAGCCCCCTGGACCCCCAGTATGAAAGGGGAATTAGTTCCCCCTCTTCAAACATGCACGGGGGCTGCACTGCAGAGAGGTGTAAAAAAGGTTGTGGCCTCATTACACCTCTCTGCAATGCATACTGGAGGCTCCTGGTGGGCTAGTTGGCGCCCAGCGACCCCCAGTATGCAAGGGGAATTAGTTCCCCATCTGCAAACACGCCAGGGGGCTGCGTTTCAGAGAGGTGTAACAAGGGGCATAGCCTCATTACACCTCTGCAATGCAGCCTCCTGGCGCATACTGGAGGTTCAAGGTGGGCTAGTTGGCCCCCAGTGTGCAAGGGGAATTAGTTCCCCCTCTTCAAACATGCACGGGGGCTGCGTTGCAGAGAGGTGTAAAAAGGGGCATGGCTTCATTACACCTCTCTGCAATGCAGTCCCTGGCGCATACTGGAGATCCTGGTGGGCTTTCAGGTCTTATATAGTTAGGAATTAGCATTAAAAAAAACTTTGAAATTCACTGAAAAAAACATAGGTTTCAGGCCTTATATAATTAGGAATTAGCATTTAAAAAACCTTGCAAATTCACTGAAAAAACCAAGGTTTCAGGCCTTATATTGTTAGGAATTAGCATTTAAAAAACCTTTGAAATTCACTGAAAAAAACATAGGTTTCAGGCCTTATATAGTTAGGAATTAGCATTTAAAAAAACCTTTAAAATTCACTCAAAAAACTATAAGTTTTAGGGGTGTTATAGTTAGCTGGACATTTCACTCATACAAAACCATTGAAATTGATCCTATATAGTTTATTAGTGTATGAAAAGGTGTATGTGATTGTCACGTGGATGATGTCATCAGTGATGTCATTTGAGATGTCATCAGTGATGTCACTGACCATGTCATGAATGATGTAATATGTGACATCATCAGCAGTGGATTGCGGGTGCGCGAAATATAGTTAGTACAACTAACTATATAGGAGCAATTTCAATGGTTTTATATGAGTGAACTGTCCAGCTAACTATAACACCCCTAAAACTTACAGTTTTTTGAGTGAATTTTAAAGGTTTTTTAAATGCTAATTCCTAACTATATAAGGGATGAAACCTATGGTTTTTTCAGTGAATTTCAAAGGTTTTTTAAATGCTAATTCCTAACTTTATAAGGCCTGAAACCTATGGTTTTTTCAGTGAATATATATATAGTTAGGACCTAGTTTCCATAGGAAATCCGCAACATTATATTTGGAATAACCTTGGCGCCGGTGGACGAATCTTCATGAAATCCTCCAAGAAGATGGCCTGCTCCGCTCCTTCCCTGAAAGTTTGGGGTTGATCCGTCAAGCGGGGGACGAGAAAAAAGAGGGGTCCCGAAACGTGTTTTCCCCATGCAATTTTCCATAGGACCTTTAGCCAGGGCTACAGCACGAACGGCTGAACGGAATTACACCAAATTTGGCAAAAAGGTAGAGTTTGGTTCGCAGATCACCCTTTTTATTAAATGGTGTAAATCCGTTCAGTAGTTCCTGAGAAAATCTAAAGTAAAATCATAGATATATCTTGAGGAGCTTACCGTAAGCTTACAGTACGCGTACCTTCTCGAGCACAAGCTGAATGCTAATTGGCTGTCAACACTCCAAACCAGGAAGTGTTGGCAGCCATCTTGTGCCTCGGTAGAACCCCCGGGACTTTCTTACTAAGTATGCGGGGGGGCTCACGGCCCTCCGCAGCCCCGGGGACCGCCAGCCCCCAGGGAAGGCTCCTGCAGTGTCCCGGGGTGCCCACCCCCGGGACACTGCTGTTTGCTACGGTAGGGCGGGAGCCTCCCGGCTCCCGCCCTACCTAAGCAAACTTCTTTGGTTTTTGGACGAGAGAGCAGGAAACCAAACCAAAGACTATTGCTTTTTTGCATGGAGAGCAGCATGTTAGCTGCTCTCCATCCAGAAAAGAAATGTCGGCTCCCGCAGGATGCGGGGAGCCGGCAGGGACCGTGGGGGGCTTGGGGACCGCCCCACAGCCCCCAACGAGGAGGGCCAGGCCTCGGGGGATGGGGTCCCCGGGGCCAGAAGTGGCCCGGGAGGGGGGCCACTCGGCCCCCCTCCCCCAAAAAATAAAAATAAAGGCCGGCCCCGGGGGATGGGGTCCCCGGGGTCAAAGGTGGCGACAGGAGGGGCAAAGCAGCACCCCTCCTAATTTTTTAAAAAATAAATAAAAAAAGGCCCATGCCCCGGGGAATGGGGTCCCCGGGGCAGAGTATGGCCCTGGGTGGGGGGCCACGTGGCCCCCTTCCCGATTATTATTTTTTTTAAATAAAAATTGGGGGCAGGCCCTGGGGGATGGGGTCCCCAGGGCCAACAAAAAAACAGCCCCCCTTCTTAAAAGTATTTTTTTTTTTTTACGGGATCGGGAGGAGGCCACGCCCCTCCCTGCACCTCTCTGCAAACACGTCCCCTGGGGCGTTTGCAGAGGGGGAACTAATTCCCCTCGCATACTGGAGGTCCCTGGGGGCCAACTAGCCCACCAGGAGCCTCCAGTATGGTCCAGGGGGCTCCTTTGCAGAGAGATGTAATGAGGCCACGCCCCTTTTTACACCTCTCTGCCACAGAGCCCCCTGGCGCATACTGTAGGTTGCCGGTGGGCTAGTTGGCCCCCAGGGACCCCCAGTATGCAAGGGGAATAAGTTCCCCCTCTGAAAAAGTGCCAGGGGCTGAGTTGCAGAGAGGTGTAAAAAGGGGTGTGGCCTCATTACACCTCTCTGCAACGCAGCCCCCTGGCGCATATTGGAGGTTCCTGGTGGGCTAGTTAGCCCCCAGGAACCCCCAGTATGCATGGGGAATTAGTTCCCCCTCTGAAAAAGCACCAGGGGGCTGCATTGCAGAGAGGTGTAAACAGGGGTGTGGCCTCATTACACCTCTCTGCAACAGAGCCCCCTGGCGCATACTGGAGGTTCCTTGTGGAATAGTTGGCCCCAGGGACTCCCAGTATGCAAGGGGAATTAGTTCCCCTTCTGAAAAAGCGCCAGGGGGCTGCGTTGCAGAGAGGTGTAAAAGGGGCGTGGCCTCATTACACCCCTCGGCAATGCAGCCCCCTGGCGCAAATTGGAGGTTCCAGGTGGAGTAGTTGGCCCCCTCAGGACTCCCAGTATGCAAGGGGAATTAGTTCCCCCTCTGCAAATGGGCCAGGGGGCTGCGTTGCAGAGAGGTGTAATGAGGCCATGATCCTTTTTACACCTCTCTGCAACGCAGCCCCCTGGCGCATACTGGAGGATTCTGGTGGGCTAGTTGGCCCATGGACCCCAGTATACAAGGGGACTTAATCCCCCAACTTAGAACGCGGTACAGGGGCGTGTTTGCACAGTGGTGAAGGTAGGGGGCGGGGCTAGAGGTGATTTGTGTGCAAACATGCTCTGTGGCGCGTTTTAAGTTGGGGAATTAATTCTTCTTCAATCCAGAGGTCCCCTAGGGGCCAACTAGTCCAACAGGTACCTCCAGTAAGCACCACGGAGCTGCGTTGCAGAGTGTTGTAAAAAGGGGGCGTGCCCTCTGAACACCTGTCTGCAACGCAGCTCCCTAGCGCATACTGGAGGTTCCTGGTGGGCTAGTTGGCTCACAGGGGACCTCAGGATTGAAGAGAAATTAATTCCCCAACCTAAAACGCGCCACAGGTTGTGTTTGCACACATGTTACCTCAGGCCCCCTTCCTTCACTATTGAGCAAAATATTCCTGTAAAATCAGCCGAACGACGAATTCTGATTTACTCACCTGTTATCAGGAGAGACCTCAGTGCTGCATCTTTGAGTGCACTACTGATCCTGAAAAGTAATTCTAACCATACTTACAGTAACTTGGATTTCCTTCCATAGGCTAAAATTGACTGGTTTCACTTAGATATATTTCTAAGTGTGGAGTTTTGGAACTTTAAAAAATTCCTTTAAGATCAGTCGAACTACGAATTCCGATTTACTCACCTGTTATCAGGAGAGACCTCAGTGCTGCATCTTGCAACCCACTACTGATCCTGAAAAGTAATTCTAACTGTAGTTACAGTAACTTGAATTTCCTTCCGTAGGCTAACATTGACTGGTTTCACTTGGAAATTTTTCTAAATGTGAAGTTTTGGTACTTAAAAAAAATCCTCTAAAATCAGCCGAACTACGAATTCCGATTTACTCACCTGTTATCAGGAGAGACCTCAGTGCTGCATCTTTCAGCCCACTACTGATCCTGAAAAGTAATTCTAACCGTAGTTACAGTAACTTGAATTTCCTGCCATGGACTAACATTGACTGGTTTCACTTTGACATTTTTCTAAGTGTTGAGTTTTGGAACTTAAAAAAATTCCTCTAAAATCAGCCGAACTACGAATTCCGATTTACTCACCTGTTATCAGGAGAGACCTTAGTGCTGCATCTTTCAACCCACTACTGATCCTAAAAAGTAATTCTAACCATACTTACAGTAACTTGAATTTCCTTCAATAGGCTAACATTGACTAGTTTCACTTGGAATTTTTTTTAAGTGTGGAGTTTTGAAACTTTAAAAAATTCCTTTAAGATCAGTTGAACTACGAATTCCGATTTAATCACCTGTTATCAGGAGAGACCTCAGTGCTGCACCTTTCAGCCCTCTACTGATCCTGAAAAGTAATTCAAACCGTAGTTACAGTAACTTGAATTTCCTTCCATAGGCTAACATTGACTGGTTTCACTTGGACATTTTTCTAAGTGTGAAGTTTTGGAACTTTAAATAATTCCTCTCAAATCAGCCGAACTACGAATTCCGATTTACTCACCTGTTATCTTTATCTTCACCTAGTTGCAGCAATTCATTACATTCCATGTCCCTAGCCAAGTACTCCTGCATTTGACACAGTAAATTTAAATACAATCAAATGTATTATTGATTGTCCGCCTCCTACAGGTTAACAGTATGCCATACTTGTCTTTTAACCAAATATATATTATCATTCTGATTGTGATCAAAATTAGGTCCTTAAATGGGCTTAAAAATGCCTTTAGAAGGATACCTTCAAATATATTGGTGCCTCAAATTAAAGTAAATTAAGTGACTAGAGTGTTTTTGGTACTCTTTGCTTCAATTTCGTCCTAAATATCTGCAAAGGCTGCCAACAAAAGTGAGTGTACCTAATGACTAAAGTGACTCGGTGCATAGTGCCAATTTATATGCTAACTAGGCGCTACTCCTTAAAGTCCTGGAGTGTGGACAGGGGTAGATGTATTTGATAAACAAATCAATCAACCTAAGTGTCTCCACAACTCTCCATGATTGGGGCCCAAATTCTCATTTCTACAATGTATCTGGATTCTAATAATCTGAAAGCCCTGACTCTATCATCTCCCCTCTCCTTCGTGGGTGCCTGATCTGCATTAAAAAAACGTGCAATACTGCTGTCGGTCTTAGGGTCTGTTGTGAAGTGTCTATCCACTAGTCATGACTCATCCTTGTTTGTTATCGCCCTAGTGTGTTTTAAAACCCTCTTCTTTGCTGGGTGCGCCTACAAATCTTTTGTCACATGGGCACAGAAGACAGTATACTACAAATCTTGAGTTACAGTTTAGGAGATTGCTAGTCTTTTTTGCTTTTTTAGTACCAGGAACTTCATATTCTTTGATCTTCTTACTGCTCCTACAACCTTTGCATCTCGTGCAAGGAAAGAAACCGGCCAATTTCGATTTCTCAACAGGTTTTTCCACGTAGTGACTATGCACCAATAGGTCTTCAAGTGAGGTACTCTTTCTGCGGGTAATGCTTGGAGTTGCGGATAAAGATGGACAAATTATGGAGTCTGCCTGTAGAATGCCCAAATGTTTTGTCATTATTTTCCTGATATCATTACTTCCTGCTGAGAAATTTAAAATTAACCTCAAACTGACTCTCCTTCTTTTTCTTAGAATTTGGGGATCAATAATGTCTATCTGTCCACGGCTTAGACTTTCTTGGCTGCTTCCCTTAAGTGTTTTTAGAATATCCTCTCTTCTCAAACCTGTTTATCGCTTCATCATCTGCCTGTTCATAACGCAGTGTGGAGCAATTACGCTTAAGGCGCAAATGTTCTCCATAATGAACACTGCTTACTAGGCTGTGTGGGTATTGGCTTGTTGTTTGTAATATCGAATTGCCAGCCATGGGTTTTCTAATTAGCCATGTACAGAATTGTATCTCCTCCACATATACCACAAGATCTAAAAAGGCTACCTCTGTGCCATTTATACAGCTTGTAAATTGCAAATTCAGGTTGATATCATTTAAGGCTGTTACATACTTTTCAGCCTCTTCCTGCTATCCCCTCCATATGATTAATAAATCATCGATAACGGGACTAAAGGACCACTTTTTCTACCCATTAATCAGGCTCCGCCCAGGCCATGTGCTTCTCCAACAGCCGATGAATACATTCACGTAGCTGGGGGCGAAGCACGTGCCCATCACGGTCCCTTGTTTCTACAAATACAGCTACCCAGCACTCAGAACATTTTTATTAGTGAGGTAGAAGGATATCAGCTGAAGGATCATTATATTGTGTTCTTGGAACTTGAGGTGTATTCCTTTAAAAAAAAGTCCCACTGCTGATGTGAAATACAAGTGAACAAACTTGTAATGTCCAAGGTGACAAGAAGAAAGTTTTCATCTCATACAACATCTTGGATTGTTGTTATAAAATCGGTTGTATCTTTGATATATTTATTTATTTATTTATTTTTTTTGAAAATTTTTTATTTGCATCAAATGGGCACACAAAACAAATCGACCATAAAACATTTCGATTTGCAAAAAAATATAAAACATTTCTCAATAGCTACAGTAAGCAATTATAAAACATTACATAGGCCATAGCAAATAAAAAGGTCAAACAAACATAAATTTGAAGAAGAAAATTATTAAGACATAAATAAACCCCAAATTCTATCAATTTTTCGTTTGGCCTGTAGACCCCTTGAATCCGCAATAGCAGTCTCCATATTATATGTTTCCTTAACTAGGCTCCACCATTCCAAAACTATTGGTGGGTTTTTTTGAATCCAGGATCTAGCAATAGTTAATCTTGCACATGTAATTAGAATATTCAACAGATCTCTGAACGCACTGTTACCCACATTGATGCCCACCAACACATCAGTATATGAAAATGAAATGGATTGCTCAAGTCTATCAGCAATCACCTTAATTATTCCTTCCCAATATTCACCAAGACGTGGGCAAGAAAAAAACATGTGGGTAATATCCGCGCCACTCAGGTCACATTTAGGGCATTTCGTGCGATCAGAATAATTATTATTCGTTGCCCATTTAAGGATCCTCTCAGGAGTATGGTATAATTGACAAACAGTTTTAAACATTTGCAGTTTTAGACTAGAAGATTGAACAGATAAATTTAGACTTTTAAGAGATGTAGTAATTAGATCAGTTGGTACAGTCAAAGCCAATTTTCTATTCCATTTCTCTGTTAAATTTATGACATCGCTAATCCTGAGGTCAGAAAAAAGCTTGTATCCTAAGCTAATCATGGATTTGTCTACATCTCTGTAAATACAATCCCATAACTCGGAATCTAATACCATAGTGAGTTCTAGTTTCTTCACAAAAAAGTCTTTAATCTGATAGCATTTAAACCTTGCCAGTTCGGATAAATTATAACAGTGTTTCATTTTATCAAATGCCATAAAACCCTGATGGTCATATAAATCTCCCAAAAATCTAATACCAGAATCTGACAATAATCGACAGGTTGAATCATGGAAAATTAAAGGAAAACCAGGATTGCCCCATAGAGGTGTTTTACAATGTAAAGAAGAAGTATTGCATTTAGCCATAATAGATCGCCAAATACTCACGGTATCACGTATAGTCTTGAATTTAACCCTTTTGAAGTAGTTAGGGTCATTCAGCCTATAAAGAAACATATTAGCATCCGGTCCTAGTAGGAACCTATGAAAATACAAACATTTATCAATGACTGTCAAACTACGTAGCCGAATCAGAAACGCTGACCAGTAATAGAATTTGAAGTCCGGGAGCACCAGTCCCCCTTGACTAAAGGGGAGTTTAAGTGATGAAACGGCGCGTCGGGCTTTTTTATATCCCCATACAAAGCTGCTAATAATACCTTCTAATCTAAGAAAAAAAGAATTGTTAACCCGTAAGGGAATCGCTCGGAACAAATATAAAAACTTAGGCAAAATTTTCATCTTATTTAAATTTATTCGGCCAATCATGCTAATTGGCAATTTATGCCATTTCTTAAGTTGCATAGCGGTCTCTTTATATCTTTGATATAACATCAAATAAGTTTGATTATGATTGGGGTGATGAGGTCTGAGATGGCGTCTGCTTTTTCCATCTGTGTGAAGTTGAGGTGTTCCATTAACGCGGTTGGGTTGTCTGGGGATGTTTTGTAGTGGATGATGTCCTTGTAGATGAAGAAAATTCCACCTCCGTGTTTGTTGATTCAGTCCCTGTGAGTTATCTTGTAGCCTTCTGGGATGGTGATTGTGAAATCATGAGCAGTGGTGGGATTAAGCCAGATCTCTGTGAGGAAGATGACATCCTAGGTGAGAGAAGAAATTGTGTCCCAGATCTCCATGGTGTGTTCGCTGAGTGATCGTGAGCGGAGTAAAATACACTGAAGTTTTGCCAAAGTGGTCTTAGTCGGGTGGTGGATGCGTTAGCTGTGTCTCTAGTGTTGTTGGTTGCTTCAATGTTAAAAGTGAGGCAGCAGTGTCAGCAGGAGAACAGTCCTCTGGTAGTCCATGGGGATATGCAGCAGCAGTGGTTGTTTGTGCGTCTGGTGTCCAGCGCTCAGGGGTCTGCGGCAGTGCCGCTGTGTGGAGTGGAAGAACCAGGGGTCCTGCTGCTGGGTGCAGTCCAGGTGCATAAGAGCACAGATGGGCTTGCCTGTGTTGCACTCTCGACACACCGATGGCACGCCCACTCTGTGCAGCTGTGCACTAACCTGCATAAGTAGTGCTGAGAGGTGGGAGAGGCTGACAGGGAGCAGAAAGGAGGGGTGTGGGAAGCGGGGAGAAACTGGTCGGAAAAATCGACGGCAATACAGTCTCACTCTGGCACCAAAACAATGTGGAATTTTAGAATTTTAAGAGATCAAGCAGAAAACAGCAAAATCCACCAAACAACAAAATCAGGCAATCAGGCAAATAAAGTATGAGGGAACCGGCAAGCTCACCACAGTGGAACCGATCCAGAGGGCTTGGGCATTGCGATGTGGCCACGAAACCAGAGGAGCTAAAGGCAGTTGAGCAGCGGGGGAGCAGCAAACTAGACACAGGAAGCCAAGGACTGCTCACAGGGGCCCCGCAGCAGCCTGCATAAGTAGTCCTGGAAGGAGGGCGGGGCAGGCAGGAGGGTGGGCAGCGGGGAGAAACTGGCAGGAAAAATTGGTGGCAATAAACAAAGTCACTCACTCAGGCAAACAAAGCAATATGGAATTTCAGAATGTTAAGAGATCCAGCAGACAAAAGCAAAATCAAGAAAACAACAAAATCAGGCAAATAATGTATGATGGGACTGGCAAAGTCACCACAACAGGACCAAACCAGCGCAATCACCTAGCCAGGGGAGCCAAAGGCAGCTGGGCAGTGGGGAGCAGCAAACTAGATATAGGAGGTCAAGGACTGCTCTGCAGCAAAAAGTCAAAAAGTTTAAATCAGGCTATACTTAGCTAACGAAGTCATGTACAACGTACCATTTAAAAACAAAAAAAACATTTACCAGTTATAGCACCTACTATCTGCCGTATAAGCATAATACATACTAAGGGGCCTATTAAGATGGTGGGTGGACATAGTCCGCCCGCCACCGTAACGGAGTGCGGGACCGCCCACTGATGCTGCGGCGGTCCCGCCATGCACATTAGGATGTGCCCGCCACACTGGCAGGAGCATCCTGTGCTTTTTCCATTGCAGGTGGATCTGCTGGCTGCAGACCCACCTGCAAGGGAAAAAGACTCTGCACAGCACTGCCATGCACTACATGGCAGGCACCACGTGGTGCCTGCCATGTAGTGCATGGCAATGAGGGGGTATCATGGGTACCCCCCATGTGCACCCCACACACCCCTTCACCCTGGGGGTCTGCAACGGGCACCCAAAGCAAAGACCGTATGCCTTTCCACGGCGGCACTTTTTCCGCCGCTCGACGAGTCGACTGGCGGAAAAGCGGCGGATAGTCTTTTCATCCGCCGCAGACCCCCCAGCCATCATGATATAGCAGGGCGTCTTTGCTGTGCGGATGGCAGGTGCATCGCCCCCGCCGGGCTGGCAGTGACTACCGCCGGCCTGGTGGGGGCAATCCGCCTGCCATCCTAATGGGCCCCTAAATGTGGAGGATTTCTCAGATATGCTTCATATTCATTAGCACTACAGAGGTGATACAAAATTGGGTCTAGGTGAAGCTCGCTCAAGACCAACCATCCAGTTCGAAAAATGTATGGCAAACTGTCACATTGATTGGATGTCATCAGTGATGTCATTAATGATGCCAGTTGAGATGTCATCAGTATTGTGATTGAGCATCATACATGATGTAATATGTGATGCCAAAAGCATTGCCTAGGATGGTGCAAGTTACAGTTAGCTGTTCAAACTGTGACTGCCAAGTTTCAATGGTTTTTCAACTTTAAATTGTCCCAAAATGGCTGACACTGCAATATAACTATAACGCCCATTTAACCTTAAGTTTTTTGTGTGATTTTCTATGGTTTATTATTTAAATAAAAATATATATAGACTTCCTTGTTTACATAGCTATGACGTCACCGTGACGTAGTGTATATAAATATATATTTGTTAGTGTTTATCTATGGTGACTCTAAATGTAACAAGTTGAAAGTAGATGCTCTAATACTTAAAATCTGTCCATGCATCGTACGTTAGCAAGAGCAGCTTAACACTGAGGAGTAAAATAGACGGGTGGTGTGCAAATTATGCAGCATTGTAGTTATTAGGTAGTTTGCGATACACAAAGGGCCAGTCGGCATTCGAATCAAAGAAAAAAATGGAATAGGAGGAAAGGTAGAATAGGCAGAAAGACACACAGTTAACTAACCACCAGTCTTAATGAAAATGAAATAAACTGTAAGTCTCCACCAACTTAAAAACATGTGTACCTTGTAATCGTGAGGCATTTACTCTCACCTTGCTAAATGTTCCATATGAGAATCATACAGGCTCTGCTTCTGCGCCAGTGCTTAATTTGTAAACAAATAAGTGCCAGGGCGCTTGTCAGGAAGCCGCTGTGGCTTGCACCATCCATTGCCCTTGTCAGCGATGCCAGCGATGCCAGCGACTGTACCTACACAACTACTAACCATCACATTCCTGCAAGTGTGTCAATTCAGACTATTTCAGGCCCCCAAAGCTATAAGATTGGCTTGGGTGGCAGGTATATGTCGTTTTTAATGTATATCAAATAAAAAACAACTGTTGTTCTGCTCATCTCTAAATTGCACAACCACCACCATGTGGCAGACTGTCATAGGTCTGGTGTTGACAGTTAACCACTTGCTCGAATTAGGTACTGTTCTGCTCTCGGATATGTCATCGGTAATATAATTTTGTTCTCATTTCACAGCATTTGTTGGCATATGTTTGTATTATGCCTACTTTTGCATCGGTTATCCTTCTAAATTACTCAAACGACTGGGAAGTGCGACTCTCGAGATCTCTGCTCATTCAGATCCTGCATGTATCTGCACAGTTTCTATATGAACTGTGGAACCATATCTGTCATTAAGATGGAGCCATCGTGAAATCAAATGACCATTACGGATGGCTAGCCCAGCAGTCTGACAGTGATCAACATGCTCGCAATCAATTTTATGAATTGGAGAATCAGGCTAAAAGATGCGCCAGCATGGCTGGGATGCACCAATGCTTATGCATTCCGGTTCAGCACAGCGCATGACACTCCTTTCACCTTCCATTCATGTGTCATCATGGAAGCTCCATCGAAAGCTCTGTGGTGATTTATTCTGTAATTATGTGTGGCCATGTACCGCAGCTAGAAGCACTACATCATACAGCGTGCTTATCATTAGTATGCAGAGGTGGCCTTCAAATCATGGAGATGGTTGGATAACTGGGTCTTTGTCTCCATTGCTTCAATTATGCCGGTGGGTGTAGGTGGTCAGCACGGCACTCATATTTGGTGAACATGACTTATTTTTCATTATGAAACTTAGATCCAGAGCAAAAGAGACAAATGGAGCGAAAGTGAGAAAAAAGATAGGAAACAATGATAAAAGTGGAAAGCAGGGATAAAAAAAGATCCCACAAAAGTGAGATAAAGAGGAAATATATGGTGGTGCAAGAAAGAGGAATGAAGGAATCAAGAGGAAGAAGTATTGTTATTTGGTCACTTCTCTATTTGACAGCTCCAGTGGCAGGCTTCTAAGAAAAAACGTTGAGTCCCGGAGTTTTTTTTTTTTTTACAAATAAAACTCTGGCTGCAGATCGATAAATCCATTTTGTGGAAGCAGAGGTCATCAGGGCGAAGCTACCACTGATGCAGCAGGTGCACTACAATGGAGTCCAGAGCTTTGAGGAGCTCATTAAACCCTGATAATTGCTGTCTTTTACTTCCCCAGTAATAGTGAGATGGGCCATTTTCCTCACTTACACCAGGGTCTGTGGTATCATTACTATGGTACTGGCAGGAGGGACTCCATTAGAAGAAAAGGCTCTGGGAAGATCTATGTGTATGTTTTCTACCTACTGCAGTTATTCAGAAAGTGCTTAAGCACCTGTTTGTAGCATGTCACAGTAATGTAAATTATAAATATGTCTGCATCGCTACATTTTTTATTTTCAACTTGAGGACTGGTCATTTCTTGTTGTCAATGTTTATTGTCATGTGTTTGCCAAATGTTAACTTGTTTGTATTTTTTTCTTGATGTACTGTTGAAAACTTATGTATGTCCTTTTCCTATGGCATGAATTTAATGTCTTTTTGTACGCTAAAAATTAACAGTGAAAAAACAAGGTGAAATAAAAAAACACCAAACCCTGTTTACTTGTGGAAAAGTGTTTGGATTACGTTTTCAAAAAACGTAATCCAATAATACGTCCAATCCCTTTCCTGTTACTAGTAAGCACCATATTCAGCACATGCGCACACTCTGAACCTTTTTCTTTCTGGCGTAGTTATGATGTTGGTGCCATAATCAACACTTGCTTACTGAAGAAGTAAAGATTACAAAAGAGACTTGTCTATCAGCTCTGTCTCATCCACAATGGCAGAGGAGCGTTGCCCCACTGCCTGGCTCAGAGCCAGCAAGTGAAAAATAAAAATATGTTCTAGCATCATTTTATTTTTCGTTTAACGGCTCTGAGTCAGCTTATGCAGAGAGGGGTGGGGCATGGATGGGGAGAGGAGGAGTGCTGTGCACTCCCTATGTGCGCATATGTGTTTGACCCGCAGTCTCAGGCCAACCAAAACATGTATGCACACTTAAGTTTCTCCAGCCCGGCTGCTGAACCCCACAGACCCCATAACCTGAGCGGAGCATCTTTCCAGCCCGATCTGGTCAATCCTGACGGTGGTCCCCCCCCACTCGCCTGACCACCCTTAGTTAGTGGCGGCCGCCACTGTTGTCTACACGGACTATGAGGTGTTCATCAACTCATTCACCATATGGGACATTCTCTGAAGGTTCTTCATGTGGGGGGGGGGTCGCCTGTGGAGATTTTTTTTATGCCTGTTGTGATGAATGAATATTGATACACCTAGATGTGACTGCTATTTAATCCATACCATCTCTACTCAACTAATAGGCCATGATGTGATGTGACCCCCTTCTCTTTGACATATCCAAACTGATTCTCATTTACGTCACAGCCAGATTTTAATCCACTTCCAAAGACTCCCTGCCCCTTTTTGTTTTTCCTGCAGGTTCATGCTTTCTGTTTGTGACGGTTTTGCCTTCTTTTTCTTCCTCCATCTTTCTGGTCCATTCATTTTCTCTCTCTTGCCCTCTGTAAATATCTGATACGGATAAAGTAGATGTGGTCCCTAAAAATAAGTACCAATGCCCACCACCGGCAACCACCAGCATGAGTTAAGCACTGCATGTCTCTCTCCCCACAAAATTCTGAGGTTTTTGTAGCACTGTCAGAAGATGATCAAGAAGGCCGAAGTAAAGACAGATGCAATAGTCCAGCCTTAACAAGACCTATGCAGCAACAACAGGATGCTTGCCCTTGGGATTATAGTAATGGCTCATCCATTTCTGAATAGATGTAAGAGATTAATCTTAATTGCTGATTAAGGGATTTTCTTGTCCAGCTTGGTTATTAATACAATGTCATTGGCTTAAGAGATCACCCTACACATTAGGGTTCTAAATAGGACAGTCATAAGGCGAACATAGATACTGAACAATAAGGGTGATAGGGATGACTCATGTGGGACCCCATACGTCACCACTGGTATCCTATATTTGAATGGGGGCATAGACGGTACCATGTGTGTGTTACTTAAGAAGGAGGCAAACAAGGTTTTTACTGTATATCCTTTAGTAACTTTTGTTAGTGCTTGAAGAAGGAATCTGTGATCGACTGTTTTCAAATGTCCCTCTGTGAAATCTAAAAGTATCACTTCTGACAGGTCTCTCTTGTCAAGAATAGCTCTATTGACATCAAGGGCAACCACCTGAAAAAGTTCAGTGCCCTATCCTGGTTGAAAACTCAGTTGCGGTGATCCGTGAACAAGCTGCTATCCTTTCCTATTTTCCCACTTTTCCACCCTGTATCCCTTACCTCCCCGGAGACACGAACATGGGGAGTGAGGTCACAGAGATGGCAGCAGAGCACTCATGCATGCAGTACAAAAGCTGCTTTCCTGAGCTCCACTGAGCATAGTTTGGTCTGTTTCTCTCCTAGTATTCAGCAGTCAACACCAGTGGTGCTTTCAGGCTTACTGATCTCTAAATTTCTGGTAAGGTTTTTACTGTTGATCTCAAGGTTTCAGACTGCTTAAAACTGGTCTCCCTTCGATGGGAGAGATCTCAGCCCAATCTTCCTGGCTTTTCTAAAGTTGCAGTTTCCAGCTGCCTTCTTCCAGCAGCAGGGATCCTCTGCCTGGGCTCCTGTCAATCTCCTTGGCCTAGGGTTTCTTCAGAAGCACCCCATGGCCCTCAAGGCACTTTATACTCCCTGCCTGAACTAGCCAGGCCCCAGAGTCTCTTGGAGGTTTGCAGGGTACCTGTGTGTCCTGCAGGAGTCTGAAGACCCCACAGAGGTTCCTGGGGGGCTCTCCACTCCACAAACCCCAGAAAGTGGATCCTCTACTGTCACCCAGAGGGAGTGAGGCAATCACACTAAAGATACTAAAGATACTAAAGATATATGTCCAACAGAGTTTAAGAAAGACAAGTCCAGAATGTCCTGCCACTCCAGACCTGGGTTCTTTTACATGGGGTGATAATTCCCTCCTTGTTTTCTGAAGGCCCCAGTGCCTCTTGGAGTTCTTTCTTGTTCAGGGGTTTAAAAGTGGAGTTGGAGAGTTCTAGAAGGTGGGCGTCTTTGCTCAATCCTAAGATGTCACATCAATCCTGAGCCAACCCCAGTATGATGGGTGAATCGACTCTTGGTCAGCCACAGCTCCTCTAGAGCCTCTAACTCCACCCCTGACACAGCAAGCTGGTCCCTTCCCTCCAAACCTACAAAGGAGAGCCCATCCTGCGAGCAGTGACAGAGGCCTGGCTGCATCCCTTTGTTTCTCTCGAGAAGGGCATTCCCAGGCTTCTCAGTAAGTGTGGGTTACTTTACCCGTGCAGACTTAATAACATTTTAAGGCCTGTACAGGTCACCCCAAGTTGTTAAAGGTCTCATCTGCAACAGGCTACCTGGGCACAGATAGCAGGATTAGGTAGGCAGTATTCAGCCCGCCACCGGTGGACACACATGCATGCGTGCACATTTAAACATGTAACCAGTGCAGAAACTCTTAGCCCAGCTGCGCAGCAACTGCCCTTCTTTTAAAAGGCAGACACTGGCGGTTAGCATTAAAATTCATTTAATCAGAGCTTCCAGGGAGTGAAACTGACTCGCAACAATGTTCCAAAGACCAGATGGTCCAAAATAAAAATAAATCTAGGCATGGTGGAATAGGGAGGATTAAAGAAGGTCAGAACCCACTTCCAAAGCCAGTCTTGACATCCTATCTGTTCATGATAGCGTGTATCTAAATAGTGGATGAGACTGCAGGTCTTTGCATGTTTAATACAAGGGCTAACCATCCCCATGTGCCGAGTCACATTTTAAAGAGAAGATCTTACATCCCTCTTGAATGGAATACATGCGAGATGGAAAAATACATCATGGCATCAAATTTCCATAAGGAAAAGACGATCCAGGTGAAGACTGTTCACCAGATCCTACACTTCCCACCAGTGTTTCACGATTGAGTGACAGTTTATCAGTGCACATCAGGGACAGAAAGATGTAGTTACATTCTGATGAAATGCGTTTGTCTGTAGGATTGAAGGAGCACAATGGGGAGGTCTTCAGGGTTAAAGACTGAGTCCAACGTAATTTGAAGTATGACAGGCATCTCTTGGGAGAAGTCTTGCAAATGACATGCACTCACAAACCCTGTGTGTAATGTTGGGGGTTCAGCATTATGACAGCAGCAGAGACCTCCATTAGATGTAGTGTAGACAGGTGTAGAAAGAGTGCCTTTGATTTGCCTTCAGGGTGGCATTGGTGTACCACTGCGCACATCCACTGTATGTCTGCCCGTAACCCGCCATTATGCCGTCGAGCGCCACCCGGCACAAGCTTCATCAGCTGAAAATGCTAGACTGCAGCCATGCTTTCAGAAAGCCTCCTTAAAATGGGACCTGCAATGGAACAAAAGAATAGACCATCGGTGCCAACAGCTGGAATCTAAGCACCCAGTAGTGAAACAAAATAACACAGTTCCCCACCCCAACCTAGCACAAAGGGCGAGGGTGGAGCAATAGAGCACAGCCAAAGAGCGGACAAAAAAGTAATTGTAGTATCTTGTTCATGTTAATATCCTGTTATTATCTCCCTAGCTGCTCAGCCAGTGTGAATGTGCTGTGTGCTGCGTGGAATGTTGGTGTGATGATGCTAAATGGAATGTTTGGGTGCCTGTGAGGTCAAGTGTGACAGTTGGAGTATGGGCTGAGCAGCAGGCAGGCTGCTCCTGGTGGGGCTTCTTCACAAGAACTCAAAAACCTGTAACTGAACTAAATAAATCTACTGATACTACATCTTGCCTACTGGACTTAATTACTACAGTAATCAACTACCAGAAAAAGCAAAAGATACAAAGTATTGCCTGTATCAAAACTTTGTACTAACATTTCTTCACTGCAAATTATGGCACATGATAAAAAATGGAATAAGCACTAGGCGTCGCCATTCACTCTGAAACTTCCGAATGTGTTTGGTGAAGAAAGCACTTTTTATTAGGGCTAGGCGTAGTTTGCGAAGTAGCGCTTCACGAAGCTACGCGAAGTGCACTTCGCACTACGCGAGCTACGCGTAGCACTACGTGAACTGCGTAGTAGCATGTTCCCACTGTGCAAGATGCCTTTTTCAATGATTGCACAGTGCGGACAAGCATCCGGCACTGTGCAATCACAGTTGTAATGTAGTCTGTTGTGGTCACTTTTATAATACTAATATAAGAAGCTCAGGATGATTTTTATATAACATAAGTAACTCTTATTACAGAAAAGGATGGAGACCCCTGGTCCAGAGGATAGCAGCCTCTAGCTGCATCCCCCACTAGGACCATTAAAGAATGAATCAAATCCTATTGCCCACTACCAAACACCACCCAATGGATTAGTGAGAAAGGTAGACCGGCCCGTATTTGCATCGCATCCCCCGCCACTCTATGGAGGTGTGGTTGCACTGGAACATATCAGGTGCACTATTCCATCATCAGAATGGGAAACACTCTTCCTCAAATGAATGCTGTGCCACGACAATGACAGAGAGTCTATCCTGGCACATTGGCAAACATGCAGAAGACCCTTTCAGTAAGCTGAGATTGTATGGTTGTCTCAAATGTTTACATCAGTTGGAAAATGTTTCATTTTGAGCAACATCTATCAACCTAGTATATTATGTATTTCTGCCCCATGGACCCTGTCATGTTCGTCTGAAACCTCTAATTGACTGCAATTGTTTTAGATACTGCATCAGGGCATTTTTGTCACTGGAGTGAAGCTGCATTTGCATGTTGCTGCAGCTTTAGCGTCATTACCACACATTTTCATGCCAATTTGACAACCATAGTAGTTTTACAGGCCTTAAATGGCCGGCAGTTTTTTCTGATTTATGGTGTACATGACCGCATGCATGGCATTTATGCCCAAAGTGATATGATGATAGGATGCAAAACATCCTTGCCTTTGAATAGATATTAACCATTCCTAATCGAGAACTAAAGGATTCTATGCATGTAATGCATCACGCTGATCTTTCTAATGCATGAAAAAAAGTTAACCTTCTGATTTTGTAAGGAATGCGGTTGAAGTGTGTGTGTAGCCTCACTCCCTTACTCCTCCACTATATCACCGTCAGTAGAATAGTGATTTAACACCTTGGCCGTGGCTGGAATTCCACGCCAGTGCTGGACATTTCGAGTGCGGGCGTGGTCATGGCGGCTCCCTGCCGTCATCAGCACACACCCACCGTGACTCATGACGGCCGGGAGCCGTCATCAGCACCGAAGGGGTTAAGCAATTTTACCCTCTCCATCATTTGCAAAATGTGTTTAGGTTTATGGCACCAGGCCTGAGATTTTTATTTTTACATAAGTAGGATGCAGAAGTAAGTTAGTGTTTTGATATTTTATATATATGTTATATATATATATATATATATATATATATATATATATCCATCGCACCTCCTTTTGTACGAAAATGAGTACGCACTCACAAAGTCCTTCATTTCCCAAGATTTTATTCACAGTGATTTCCAGCATTTAAGTACAAAAAATCCAATCCGACGCATTTCGCTACAAACGTGTAGCTTGCTCACGGTTAATCCTATGCAAAGTTTAAGCCCCTTCTATTTCTGCGGAGGGCCCGCCAAAGACTGTGTGATCATTGCATCACTTCCTGTTACTAATACCGGAAGTGAACTGGGAAATGTAGTTTTAACAACTCATCTTACGTTCATTTTTTTTATTTATCTAAATTTAAGTTTTCTGGCATCCTTTTTCCTATTTTTTTTTATATATATATAAATATATTTATATATCGTTTGGTATCCCAACTTTATTAAACACTTAGAAAAGGACAGGGACTCCCCTTTTTTTTGTTTTAAATTTAAACATTATCGGCCGATTGTCAGCTTTTGGTAAGGTCCATTAAACATATGGAGAGTGCTCATAATGGGGATTGGACATTGTTGAAATTTTATGCTCTAGAAACAATTGTCCCACATGAAAGAGGTGGGGATAGAGAAAGAATTTTGAGATGTAGAGAATCACGCCAAATCCTCAACTTCGGGAATGTGAATATGATGTTGATTAACTGTGCATTGGTGTTGAGTAGTTTGGGAAAGGAGAGAGAAAATAGGAGAATACTAAGAATGTGCAATTTATAAAAGATTGGGAATGAATTCAAAGGATAAGTAATAAAAAAGGAAAGAACAGGCATGAAATAAACACAAAAAAACCAAAATATAATAAAAAAATTATATATATATATATATATATATATATATATATATATATATATATATATATATATATATATATATATATATATATATATATTACCTACTGGCGGTCGCCAGTAGGTATATATAGTTAGGATTTTTTCTCTATGGGTTTTTTGAAAATTCTATGTCTAATAACTTTGGCGTTTGTGGACGGAATTGGCTGAAATTTTCAGGAAAATGGCACATTTTGTTTCTGAGCAGCCCTTGAAAATTTGGGGGGGTTCGTCCAGTGGGGGCCGAGAAAAAAGGGGGGTCCCAAAACGTGTTTTTAACATTGAGTTTTCCATAGGGCGGTTGGCCTCACTTTTAGCCCGAACGGCTGAATGGATTTGCACGAAACTTGGCAAAATTGTAGGGACTGGTAGCCCGATGTGCCTTTTGTAGGTCTCAATATATGTGCTCCAGTGGATTTTGAGAAATTAACGTTTAAAAAAAGATATATATCTGTAACAGCGGACCGGGCAGCGCACTGGTTCGCGGACTTTTCGCGCAACGGAGCTTTGTGAAGCGAAGCTGATTGGTTCTCCGGCGTCTGTCAACATTCCAAACAGTCCGTAGCGGCCGCCATCTTGTCTCTCGGTAGGATCGAGAGACAAGAGGAGGCCGAAGCGAAGGGGCAAATGACCATAAGGGGGCATAGTACATTGTCGCTCACCCCCTAGGTTTGATGTGGAGGTTTTAAAAGGGCCCCGCGGGGCAAAAAAAAATAAAAATAATAATAATCGAACAGCTGAATGGATTTGCACGAAACTTGGCAAAATTGTAGGGACTGGTAGCCCGATGTGCCTTTGCTAGATCTCAATATATGTGCTCCAGTGGATTTTGAGAAATTAACGTTCAAAAAAAGGTATATATCTGTAACAGCGCACCGCTTCGCGTACTTTTCGCGTTACGGAGCTTTGCGAAGCGAAGCTGATTGGCTCTCCGGTGTCTGTAAACATTCCAAACAGTCCGTAGCGGCCGCCATCTTGTCTCTCGGTAGGATCGAACAGCTGAATGGATTTGCACGAAACTTGGCAAAATTGTAGGGACTGGTAGCCCGATGTGCCTTTGCTAGGTCTCAATATATGTGCTTCAGTGCATTTTGAGAAATTAACGTTCAGAAATAAGATATATATCTGTAACAGCGCTCCGCTTCGCGGAGATAAAATTATATGTGTATTACCTAGCTGTTGCTAACACCAGTTAGCGACGGCTAGTAGAAGATAGCGACCATCTTGGGCCCCACTTTGCATGTGAGTGATATTTATCACTAATGACATGCAAAGTGGGCATGCCAAGATGTTAGCGACTGGAAACAGTCGCTAACATCGCTATCTCCTATTATCAACTTTTGGAAATATTCGAGATAAGGGCGAATATCTCTAAAAGCTACCACCTGCCCTGAGCAGTTCTTAGCCATGTTATCCAATGGGAGGTGGATAACATGGCTAAGAGAATTAGCTCGGTAATGCATGAATATCGCTGAGTTTTCAGCGATATTAATGCATTGCGGTCGTTTTTTATCGTATTTCCGATAAACCTTGATAATAGCAAGGTTTATCTGCGATAATTTCTGACGGTAAAAAAATTGTTGCTAAGCATCGTTAGGGATAAATATCGTTAACTTTGGTAATATGCCCCAACGTCTGTTAACGTTCGATTCGAAGGAAATCAGGAAGTGTTGAAAAACATTGTCTGCGCCATCTTGTCTTTTTTCAAATGCCACACTTTTGTCGTGCACGGCAGCCATTTTAGATGCCTTGACCAGACCCACTCTGTGCACGCTGTCGATCCTTAGCATGGCTCCCCACCCTCGCAAACATCTCCCCCAGGCAGTGGTCACCCCCGCTCTCTGTCTTATGCATGGGTAATAAACCTCCCCCATCTGCGCTGCTGTTCCCTGAGAATCACACCCTGTGCCCGCCCGACACCTCCCTTTCGCCCTATTCACTACCGCACCCTCTGACACTCCTTTTCCTCTGTGTCCGATTGTCCAGGCTGGTCCTAGGGTATCAGCTAGCCCTGCAGATGTAGTTTATGGCCACAGCTGTAAAGAATCACCCCTCTTCAAAGGAGTTATAGTAGATCAAGGCCCACACTCGATGAGATTCGTCACAGCAGAAGCGTTGCTATTATCTGAAAACCATCCTGTATTGTGATTGGGGAGGGGACCGAGCCTGAAGCGGAAGATTCCAGGGATGACTGTTTGTACATCAAAGTTTTTACAATTATGTGTCACATTAAAAATATATAGCACTCCGACAAAGTAGTAAGATTATAAAACTTTAATAATTTATAAATATATACAAGAAAACAAAAATAGTAATAACATATAAACATTTTTAGGGAAAAACAACGAAGTAGCGGTCGGCTGTGCGAATAGTCCCAACGCAGCACAACGTCCAGATTTCCGGCGTGGGGCGTCGCGGGGGGTGGGTCATCAGTAGCAAACTGTTGTGCGAATAGTTCCAAGGCAGCAGAACGCGTTGAAATCTAGATGACACGAAAGTGATGTCTAGTAAGTTGCCACCCAGCAAATAACGGCGTGGGGCGTCGCGGGGGGTGGGTCATCAGTAGCAAACTGTTGTGCGAATAGTTCCAAGGCAGCAGAACGATGGCACCAAGGTGATGTCTAGTAAGTTGCCGCACTGGTTTTGGTATCCTACAATGCTGCTCCGAATAACGGCGTGGAGCGCCCCGGGGGAGGCGGCGTGAACGGGCCTCTCCAGGTGGAGTGTCATCTGTTGTAGTGGGGCGCCCCTTTACCATTTCAGTTGCCATTCCGTCCGCTTTTGGTCCACTGTGTCAAAAGCCGCAATTCAGCTGAGTTGCGTCCACTCTTGCGGTGCAGCGATAGGCGGCTGTCACAGGACTCTCAAAATGGCGGCAGGCTGTTTCCTTTTTGGGCCTGGTCCACTGAAATGGCCCTGGGACACCTTGGAAATCGGACGCTTGTCTGCTAGGTCTTGGACCTCATTCTCGAAAGCGTCCCCTCCGCCTTGAGAATTCATCAAAAGTTTTGGGGGCCCCGACTCCTGCAGGCTTCTGGTGGGGAGCGGCTGCCATGATTGCTCGCGGAATGACCACGACTGAGCTACGAGATGGTGGTGCTTTCATGCTGACGCCAGCTTCAGTCTGAAACATCCAGAAACAAGGTGGGGCTTTCATCGTTTGGGGAAAAAAAAAAGTTTTCATCCTATGAAAAGTGTTGTTTTTAGGTCACATGATCAAGCCTTCCATCATTAGGAAACCAAAAGTAAAATGAACCAATGAAAAGTTTTATAAACAAGTCACATGACCTGTTATGCGGCATAGGGTGTAAAATTAGGAGAAAATACGTTGGCACGTGAGGCGGCGTCAGTAGCGGACCGATGTGCGAATAGGCCGAAGGCAACACAACGCGCCAAGATCTGGATGGCACCGAGGTGGTGTCCAGCAAGTTGCAGCACTGGTGTGGCCATCCTACAATGCTGAAAGTCGGCGTGGGGCGCCCCGTTGGCCTGTGAGTTTGCGTCAGTAGCGGACCGATGTGCGAATAGGCCGAAGGCAGCACAACGCGCCAAGATCCGGATGGCACCGAGGTGGTGTCTAGTAAGTTGTCGCACTGGTGTGGCCATCCAACAATGCTGAAAGTCGGCGTGGGGCGCCCCGTTGGCCTGTGAGTTTGCGTCAGTAGCAGACCGATGTGCGAATAGGCCGAAGGCAGCACAACGCGCCAAGATCCGGATGGCACCGAGGTGGTGTCTAGTAAGTTGCCGCACTGGTGTGGCCATCCTACAATGCTGAAAGTCGGCGTGGGGCGCCCCGTTGGCCTGTGAGTTTGCGTCAGTAGCGGACCGATGTGCGAATAGGTCGAAGGCAGCACAACGCGCCAAGATCCGGATGGCACCGAGGTGGTGTCTAGTAAGTTGTCGCACTTCTGTGGCCATCCTACAATGTTGAAAGTCGGCGTGGGGCGCCCCGTTGGCCTGTGAGATGGCGTCAGTAGCGGACCGATGTGCGAATGAGGCCAAAGGCAGCGCAACAATATTTTCTGATTTGAAGACACCACAAGGCGCTGAGATGCCAAGATCCGGATGGCACCGAGGTGGTGTCTAGCAAGTTGTGGCACTGGTGTGGCCATCGTACAATGGTAAAAGTCGGCGTGGGGCGCCCTGTTGGCCTGTGAGATGGTGTCAGTAGCGGACTGATGTGTGAATGGGGCCAAAGGCAGCGCAACAATATTTTCTACTATATTTTCGGAGTAGAAGACACCACAAGGCGCTGAGATGCCAAGATCCGGATGGCACCGAGGTGATGTGTAAGTTGCGGACGGATGTGCGAATGGGGCCAAAGGCAGCTCAACAATATTTTCTGAAGAGAATACACCACAAGGCGCTGAGATGCCAAGATCCGGATGGCACCGAGGTGATGTCTAAGTTGCGGACCGATGTGCGAATGGGGCCAAAGGTAGCGTAACAAGATTTTCTGTATGGAAGATACCACTAGGCGTTGAGATGCCAAGATTCGGATGGCACCGAGGTGATGTCTAGGAAGTTGTGCCACTGGTGTGGCCATCGTACAATGGTAAAAGTCGGCGTGGGGCGCCCTATTGGCCTGTGAGATGGTGTCAGTAGCGGACTGATGTGCGAATGGGGCCAAAGGCAGCGCAACAATATTTTCTGACTGACACCACAAGGCGCTGAGATGCCAAGATCCGGATGGCATCGAGGTGATGTCTAAGTTGCGGACTGATGTGCGAATGCGGCCAAAGGCAGCGTAACAATATTTTCTGTATGGAAGATACCACTAGGCGTTGAGATGCCAAGATTCGGATGGCACCGAGGTGATGTCTAGCAAGTTGGTGTGGTCATCCTACAATGCTGAAACTCGGCGTGGGTCACCCCATTAGCCTGTGAGATGGCGTCAGTAGCGGACCGATGTGCGAATAGGCCGAAGGCAGCACAACGCGCCAAGATCCGGATGTCACCGTGGTGGTTTCATAGTTGAGAGGCACTTCATCTGCAGTGGGGCGCCGAGATCCGGATGGCACCGAGGTGATGTCTAGCAAGTTGCTGTACTTGTGTGGTCATCCTACAATGCTGAAACTCGGCGTGGGTCGCCCCATTAGCCTGTGAGATAGCTGTTCTTTGGATTTGGGCCTGGTCCACTAAAATGGCCCTGGGACACCTAAGAACTCGAACGCTCGATTTTTTTTTCCTTTCCTGTACATGCAAAAAAAGGTAAATGCCCGGTATGTTACACGCTTCATCTGCCACGATGAACTCTCCAGAGGAACCGAAAAAATATATAGTTGTGGTAACTATACCATGCATCGTCATATGGAGAGGTGGCACCAATTAATTATAGTGCTGCATAAAAGAGAGATTTGGAGGAGAACCCCTGACCTGCTAGTACATTCATCAAAGAAGTGGCACTGAGAGCTTCAGAGGCAAGGGAAACGGTCCCAAATATTTAGAAGAACTTTGGAAAGATTAAAATGACATGTTTAGATTGTGGTAAATTAATTTCATGTGGGCAGATGAGTGTTACTCTAATAAATACAGCATATGAACATCATCATAGTCGATGGTTGGTAGAGACATTTTGACTATATCCTGGACCTGCCCGTCCTCGCCCAAAATGGCGCCGGAATAAATGGGACTCGTAACTCCTTGTTGTGTACTGGTTGCAGAACCTTGAAATCACGAGATACGTATGCAGTTTTGAAGCACATGGCGGGCGGGGACGAGAATTGATTGAATATTTCGACATCCCTATTGATATTAAGTTCTGATGTGTTATTGATTACTGTACTGTTGAAAATTCGAATTAACGTCACCCATGGTACTTGCCCGCAAATGTATATCTAGATAATTTTATTGTAACTGGCCCTGTCGTATTTTAATTATAAAATGTACGTCCACCGATTCCGTAACTGTTAGACACCTTAGTTTTTGCAACCTAATGGCCCGCCCGTTACGTTCCTCTACAGTGTAAATGTCTATTCATCATATACGATTACAGTTTGCTCCGTGGCAGGCCCACGTGGTTATAGGCTCGTATTTGTATAATGAAATTTTCACAATAAAGGTTTTTAAAAGAAAACATGGTAGTAGTGTATACATTGGTAAAGTTTTTAATAATAGTCACTGTTTTAGAATCATTAAAAGGCAAGTGAAATAAAGCAGACCAATTACATGAAGGGTAAAAGGTATAATACGAAGGAACGCAGTAAAGATAAATGGTCAAGGGCTGTTGTGTTTTCTATTCCTGCAACATAAAGTGATCGATAAGAATCTCATATTCAGGCGTATCGGCGACTAAGACAGCAGGTCGACCCTCTTTTGCTCAACGGCTCCGTCATGGGACGAAGAAACGCCCTTTTTCTCGAAAAAAGAATATATTTTACTTGCAGGACAGTTGTAAAATTTCCGGGAAAGTACATTAGCCTGGAACATTATAACATATATTTAAGAGAAAATAATGTTCGGAAGTAATTAAAAGCGTAATTTTTAGGTGATATGACCAAGGCTTTCATCATTAGAATAAGAAAAGTAAAATGAAGCAATGAAAAGTTTTATTAACAAGTCACATGACTTGTTATGCTTACGTTACGCGCTGCGCGCCCCGGATGACTTCCGGATGCGCTAACGCGGCGCGTCATATGACGCATTACGCGACAACGCAGGTCCAGAATATAGTCAAAATGTCTCCACCAACCAGCGGTCGAAACACAACCCCTTTCAGCAGGCTAAATAGTTCTGTTAAATGACAACAGAAAGGACAGGCAACAAGAACCATCAGTCAAAGAGGGGAGGGCTAGTTCTTCTCTACCGGGTTACATTGGGGCGCTACCGGAACTGATCGAATTGGTAGTCTACAGTGTTTCTGGATGTTTCAGACCGAAGCTGGGCTTAGCATGAGAGCAGCACCATTTCGTAGCTCCGTTGTGGCCATTCCGCAACCAATCATGGCAGCCGCTCTTTATCGTTATTTTGGGCGGGGTGGGTGGCGGAGCCGAGCTGTTTTGCAGCCATCATTGTGTGGAGTTCAGTTCATCTCACTAGTTTTGTATTTGTCATGAGGGGTTGTTCCTAATGTTTCTATTTTAGCGAGGTCAAAAAGAGATCCCATTAGTGGCCTACTGATTTTGCTCGATTCCTTTTCTTTCTTTTTTTACACGATTTTTCGTTATCTGCAAAGACTAAACAGAGTATTGCGACTCTGTGTTTGTTTGTAAATAGAGAATGAACCAAAGAGAACCAATTCTAAAACAGTAAATACTTGGATAACAATCAATCAAATGGAGAGAGAAGCAGGCACGACGGATTACAACGGGGGCAAAGGCCTGCGTTAACTACCTTTCACTATCTGCAAAGAGAGAGTACTCCTAATAGAAATGAGGGGGGGGGGGCACCATTCAAAGCAGATCAGTGTGCATAAACACGAAAATGTTTTCACTTACCATGTACTTGACATTCGACAGCTTATGATATTTGCTAATAAAAAACCATTGAAATTCACTGAAAAAACCATAGGTTATAGACCATATATAGTTAGGAATTAGCATTTACAAAACCTTGAAAATTCACTGAAAAAACCATAGGTTATACACCATATATAGTTAGGAATTAGCATTTAAAAAACCTTATTTTACTCACACAAAACCATTGAAATTCCATATATAGTTAGTTGCACTAACTATATATCGCGCACCCGCAATCCACTGCTGATCATGTCACATATTACATCATTCATGACATGGTCAGTGACATCACTGATGACATCACTGATGACATCTCAAATGACATCACTGATGAGATCACTGATGACATCTCATTTGACATCAATGACCACATCACTGATGATATCATTCATGTGACAATACAATGCATCTCCTCACGTTTTAATATAACCTCTGTTTCACCCAGTGTTAAATACAGAGTATAATTTTTGAAACCATTGACACACCAATACTAGTTACTACATACGTACTCACTGATTCCTACGTCTACACACACATTCACTCATTCACCCATACAATCATTCATACATACAATCACTCATCTTTACAACACTATCATATGCACTCATACACCTATACAGACACTTACACTCTGCCACTCATCCATGGAGTTACTCACACACCTAGTCAGTCCTGTAAAGAATCAATCACACTTCCATTTTCTTGTCTATACAGTTAAACATAGAGCACCTTACATTTTCAAACATATACTAACACATACTTACTTTCTTATACAATCATTGATACAAGTACACATTGATCTGCACAGAGTCACACACCTCCCAGCCAGCCACACACACACTCAGTCTCCTATACAAATACTTGGACAATCAATCAATAACCCATATAGTTAATCATATAGCTACTGATCAACACATGCAGCAGTTTACAGAACAACAGACATAATGATGCACAAATTAAGACAGTTTACTCACTAACCCATGCACTCAGTGAGACACATTTAATCACTCACTCATACATTCAGTCATGCACCTACTAAATCCTTCGTCCAGACACTTATACATCTACTCATTCTTCAATATGTAAAACATATTTAAACTTTACAGAAACACACAGTCACTGGATGATGTCATCAGTGATCTCATCAGTGATGTCATTTGAGATGTCATCAGTGATGTCATCAGTGATGTCATTTGAGATGTCATCAGTGATGTCATTTGAGATGTCATCAGTGATGTCATCAGTGATGTCACTGACCATGTCATGAATGATGTAATATGTGACATGATCAGCAGTGGATTGCGGGTGCGCGATATATAGTTAGTGCAACTAACTATATATGGAATTTCAATGGTTTTGTGTGAGTAAAATAAGGTTTTTTAAATGCTAATTCCTAACTATATATGGTGTATAACCTATGGTTTTTTCAGTGAATTTTCAAGGTTTTGTAAATGCTAATTCCTAACTATATATGGTCTATAACCTATGGTTTTTTCAGTGAATATATATATATATATAATTATATATATATATAATATAAAAAAGAGAGAAAGGAAAAGGAGATATCCCTTAACAATAAGTATGAATATTTTTGGGTCTTAATAAATGTCCGTATAAATCTATTCAATCCTCATATAAATAGCCCACTAGAGGGCATTACATGGCACAAAATAAAGTTATTTGGACAAATGTCAAAAAACAAATAATTGTTTAAAATATACATAAAATATGAGGAATGAAACGATAAATCAGTATAACTGAGAAGCCCGCTGGAGGGCTAAAAGGTAAACTTAATAAAGTTGGATTATCTGGAATCAGAAAATCGGCCATTTCTAATGGACCTTACCAAAAGCTGACAATCGGCCGGTAATGTTTAAATTTAAAACAAAAAAGGGGAGTCCCTTTCCTTTTCTAAGTGTTTAATAAAGTTGGGATACCAAACAATATATAAATATATTTATTTATATATATATATAGAAAAACAAATAAAAAAATAGGAAAAAGCATGCCAGAAAACTTAAATTTAGATAAATAAAAAAAATGAACGTAAGAGGAGTTGTTAAAACTACATTTCCCAGTTCACTTCCGGTATTAGTAACAGGAAGTGATGCAATGATCAAACAGTCTTTGGCGGGCCCTCCGTAGAAATAGGAGGGGCTTAAACTTTGCATAGGATTAACCGTGAGCAAGCTACACGTTTGTAGCGAAACGCGTTGGATTGGATTTTTTGTACTTAAATTCTGGAAATCACTGGGAATAAAATCTTGGGAAACGAAGGACTTTGTGAGTGCGTACTCATTTCCTTACAAAAGGAGGTGCGATGGATAAATAAAGCGAGGCTCAGCTAAGGAGTACAGCACCGACAACGAGAGCGCCATGGGTCTGCAGTCAAGAGCCAAATTGGTGGATATATATATATATTCACTGAAAAAACCATAGGTTATAGACCATATATAGTTAGGAATTAGCATTTAAAAAACCTTATTTTACTCACACAAAACCATTGAAATTTGCATATATAGTTAGTTGTACTAACTATATATCGCGCACCCGCAATCCACTGCTGATCATGTCACATATTACATCATTCATGACATGGTCAGTGACATCACTGATGACATCACTGATGACATCTCAAATGACATCACTGATGACATCACTGGTGACTACATCCAGTGACTGTATAATTCTGTAAAGGTAAAATATGTCTTACAAATTGAATAATGAGTGGATTTATAAGTGTCTGGATGAAGGATTTAGTAGGTGCATGACTGACTGTATGAGTGAGTGATTAAATGTGTCTTACTGAGTGCATGGGTTAGTGACTAAACTGTCTTAATTTGTGCATCATTGTGTCTGTTGTTCTGTAATCTGCTGAATGTGTTGATCATTAGCTATATGAGTAACTATATGGGTTATTGATTGGTTGCCGAAGTATTTGTATGGGAGACTGAGTGTGTGTGTGGGTGGCTGGGAGGTGTATGACTCTGTGCATAGATGTGTGAGCAGTTGATTCACTAGATGTATGGGTTCAAAAGTGCATATGGAAACAGCTGTATGGGCGGTTGACTGTGTGCATGAGTGTATTGGTGAGTGAATGGATATCTCAGTGCTACATGTCAAAGTAAGTACATATGTAAAACACAGTACATGTGAGAGTTGACATATATAAATAACTGTGCATAAGAGCCAGTGAATGTGTGAGTGGCTGTATGGATCATTGTGAACTTGTATCAGGGATTGTATAAGAGAGTAAATATGTGTTAGTATATGTTTGAATAAGTAAGGTGTGTATAACTGTATAGTTGAGGAAATGGAGGTGTGATTGATTCTTCGCATGACTGACTAGGTGTGTGAGTAACTCCATGGATGAGTGACAGTGTGTGAGTGTCTGTTTACACTGAGTGTATCTAAGGTTATATTAGAGTCTGAAGAGGTTCATCGTATTATCACATGAATGATGTCATCAGTGATGTGATCAGTAATGTCAAATGAGATGTCATCAGTGATGTCATCAGTGATGTCATTTGAGATGTCATCAGTGATGTCATCAGTGATGTCATTTGAAATGTCATCAGTGATGTCATCAGTGATGTCACTGACCATGTCATGAATGATGTAATATGTGACATGATCAGCAGTGGATTGCGGGTGAGCGATATATAGTTAGTACAACTAACTATATATGCGAATTTCAATGGTTTTGTGTGAGTAAAATAAGGTTTTTTAAATGCTAATTCCTAACTATATATGGTCTATAACCTATGGTTTTTTCAGTGAATTTTCAAGGTTTTGTAAATGCTAATTCCTAACTATATATGGTCTATAACCTATGGTTTTTTCAGTGAATTTCAATGGTTTTTTAATAGCAAATAGCAAAAGCTTTAAAATGTATTCTTCTTTAAATCGAAAAATATATTTGATATGTTTTTAATAAAAAAAAAAAAAATAATAATTTTTTTTTGTTTCGCTCCCGGTCCGCGAACCTGTTAGCTTCCCGTTAGCTCAATTTGGTGCTGCGATCCGGTCCGCGAACCGGTAAACGTTCCGTTTGCGCAACTGCCACATTAGAAAAAACAACATCGTGACGCGTCGCGTAACCACGACGTATCGCGTTGTCGCGTAATGCGTCATATGACGCGCCGCGTTAGCGCACCCGGAAGTGCTCCGGTGCGCGAAGCGAGGCGCGAAGCGCAGCTTCCCGGAAGCGATCCGGGGCGCGGCGCGGAGCGCGTAACGTAAGCATAACAGGTCACTTTTCATTGGTTCATTTCACTTTTGGTTTCCTAATGATGTAAGGCTAGGTCATGTGACCTAAAAATAACTCTTTTCATTGGTTTAGAACTATTTTTTTCCCAAATGATGAAAACCCCTCCTTGTTTCCTCACTCTGACTTTCAACTTTGTGAGAGGAAGACCTTTTTTGATCACTTAGAAATGGCAAGTCTTGTAGCTGCAGCTGGTGCACCCCCACCACCACCACCACCTCCTAGGAAGAGAGGACCACCTCCTCAGGTTATCATTCAGCAAGAGGAGGAAGAAGAGGAAGAAGAGGAAGAGCAGCAAGAGAGGCAGTTTTTGCGTGAAGAGCCTAGGAGGTCCCATGTCAAGGAAAATTTCATTTGGCAATTTTTCAAATATCCCCGGGGCCAAAAAAATGTAAATGCCCGCTATGTAACTTGCCTTATCTGCAAAAAAGATCTGTCCAGAGGGACAGACAAGAAATATAGCTATGGCAATTACACCATGCATCGCCATATGGAGAGGTGGCACCCTATTAATTATAGTGCTGCGCAGGTACATGACCTGCAGGATAACCCCCCTCCTGTGGCCAGAAGATCAAATGTAGAGGCAGTGACGGGACCAGAGGCGAGGGAGACGGTCCCAAATATACAGATGAAGTTCGGGAGTGTGAAACAAGTGTGTGTGTATTGCGGCCAATTGATTTGCTACAGGGAAAGTAGCATAAATTTAATCAACGTAGCTATTGACAATCATGATTGTCCAAAACGCCCCAGAAAATAAATTATCTTTTTTTTTGTTGCTCCTGTTGAGCCCCTTACAATGAATCATTTTCGTTTCCCCCCAAAAAACAAAAAAAATAAAACCGTTCAAAAAATACAAAAAAAGTAAAAAAAATATAAAACAACAAAAATAATTAAAAAAAAGTTCTTTTCAGAACTACCTCCCCTTTATAAAAAAATTGCTAGAATGTTTAGCACTCTGGCAACCTCTATTTCTTTTGATTCGCTTCCCGGTTCGCGCGCCGGTACGTGAACCGGAAGCAAACCAGAAGAGTAAGTATATGGGAAGGAAACAGAGAGTAATGTTAAAAGAAAGACAGCTAGAGGGAGTAACACAGAGATACTGTTTAATAGATCTATTTACCGAAGAAAAGATGGAAGAGGGTATAATTGTGAAAAACAAAATAGATAAGGAAGTGAAAGAAAAAAAGGAGAGTAGAAGAATAATAAACAAGAGTTTCTTAGAGAATGTGAGTGAATGTTCAAATTAAGAAGAAGCACAGTAAAGGATGTGAAATGAGAGGTAGGGATAGAACCGGACTAAAAGAACAATCCTGAGGGAAAGAGTTAAGAAAACAGTGAGCAAAAGTAAATAGGAATAAAACAAGATGTATGATAGTGACTAAGGTTAAAACATGTGGAATAACAGAGAGAAAAAACAGAAAGCAGAAAAGAAGAAGTGACAGAAAAGGAATGATTGAAACAGCAAAGAAATGTAAATAACATAGGGGCATATTATCAACACAGGCGATAAAATTATCGCTGCTTTTATCGGCAGAAAACTGCCGCTAAAGCCGCTTTTGCGGCAGAAAACTGCCGCTAAAGCCGCTTTTGCGGCAGTTTTCTGCCGATAAAAGCAGCGATAATTTTATCGCCTGTGTTGATAATATGCCCCTTAGTGTGCTTGAACTACAGGGAGAAAGCATAATGAACAAGTAGTGAAAGAGTGATGAGTCAGAGATAGTGAGAGTAATAGAGACGGAGTGAGTGAACAGTAGTGAGGAACTATGAAAACAGAGGGACTGAGAAAAGGAGTGGAAGGAGTAGAGTAAGTAAGTAATAGAAAAAGGAATGAGGGAAGTATCAAAGGCAAGAAACTGAGGGTTAAAGAAATGAAGCAGTGGAACTAATAGAAGTTAAATGTGATAGAAATGTAACGAAAAGAGTACAAAACACTTACCTTATAATTGTCGTTAACTTAGTCACTTGTTATTTTTATACTTTCAATCTGTGAAATAAACAACAAAAATTTGAAAAATATTAAAACATGTATTTAAAAATTAGAAAAGACAAGGGAAAAGATTGACAATCATCCAATTTTACAAAGAAATAAAGTTAGAGATAAACATGCAAAAAAAAGAGAAAGAAACGGTGATAGACAGTCAGAGACAAAAAGAAATTGAAATAGAGTAAATTACTAAGAGAAAAAAAAGGAAGATACTTTCAGTGACAGAAAAGAAGGATAGAAGAGAAAACTAAATTGAAGTTGTGTAAGCTACTAAAAGAAAGTGCGTAAGATAAACTATATAAGGAAAGGGTGAATAAGGAAAAGAGAGTGAGGGAGAGAGTAGACAGAGGAAGTGAAGGAAAGAGTGTCAGATACAGACTGAGTGAGGCATCTACACAATGTGATTTGTAATGTTAGGAAACACAGGTAATGTAATTGAAAAACGTGCAATTTTTTTGCTCATTCCACAATCACATCACCTGTGTTTCCTTTGCTTAGGTATCTCATTGTGCAGAAGTAGTCTAGCATATGAAAGAGTACGCAGAAGGTGAGCACTGTATGCAACAACTTTGACACTTACAGAAGCCTCAGCTTCTCCATGCCCCCTACACAGTCCTAAATATATACATTTTAAACTGACGGTATCTTGTTGTAGATGAAGTGAGGCCTATCTTGAAACATGGTGCATCTTTTGCACTGCTGCTGCGTCACAAAAGTGACACAACAGTAGCGCAAAAGAGGCGCACGGTCATCATAAATCTGCCCCTAACATTTTAAATGATTGTTTCAGGATGCCGATAAGGTGTGGCCTATCCAGAGATTTGTTTGAGGTGAGGCCTACTCAGAGTTACAGATTAAATTTAGGCTTGTTGAAGAGTACAGAGGAGATAATACATGTGCAGGCCTACCAACGAAGTGAGTCATGTCCACTGCACTCTTCAACAAATGCCAGACCTCCTCTGTCTCCCTGGACAGGCCTAAACCTCATCTGCACAATGTGATTCGTAATGTTAGAAAACACAGGTGATATAATTGAAAAACGTGCATTTTATTTCCTCATTTCACAATCACATCACCTGTGTTTCCTTTGCTTAGGTATCTTGTCGTGTATTTCTATAGGTTCTGAATCGATCCCCCTATTCCTGACCCTATTCTGGTTAAACTAACTATCAAGTTAACTAACAGTCAGCCCATGAGGCAAGAAAACCCCCATGATGCAGATACGGTTATCTGACGCAGTCACACTACGGCACAGGAACGTGTTATCTGATTAGGTCATAACGCTTGAGATCTAATTAGACAAGCGACATTCCTCCAGCCCCTGATAAGGCATACGACGTTCTCATAACAAATCAAACCTATGACAACCTGGAAAATCCGTGCGGCCATTGTTTTGATTTCACAGAGAACTTTAGTAAAGAATGTGCTAACGAGCAAATCGTATGACATCTTTATTGACGTATCTATGTCCATCCTTACGTCAATCTCGGCACCTTTAAGGTATAAATATTGCCGACCTTGCCCTATGCAAACACACGCGTGGTGACAAGACGGAGCAGCCATACTTGCCGAAGCCGAGAGCAGAAGCAGACCCCGCTGGCAGCAGCCCCGCCTTCCTGACGCGCTGAGAGACGCGCTGCTATCTCAAGCCGAGAGACCCAGCACCGGCGCTTTCGGGCAGCCCTCGCAGGCAGCCTGGAATATCGAGAGCAGAGAAAGAGATACCATTCCTCATCCATCCTAAATTCCAGGTACAGAACTGAATAACCCCTCACAGAGAATTCTTTAGTTATTCACTTGGCAAAAACAAACTTAACTTAAACTGTAACTTTCTATTCCCGCCCACGCATTAGACTTAGGTCAGGTACACGGGGTAGGCGTATTTAGAAACACCAGTTGAGTACGTTTAGTCAAATGTATATGTGTATGTAAATATATTTTAATCATTTTAAACATCATATGGCTCAGAAACCATATCAATGTTTTTACAGTATTATTTTATACTATTGCTTTTAATGTATGCACTTTACTTAACTATAAGTATTGCAATAATATCGATCCATTTCTCATGTATGAGAAAAGAGACTGATCAATAAATAACACCTTTTTATTGAACACGCCCGTCTCTTCCTTTTCTCTACATTCTGATGAGACTAAGAATGCACGTACTGACTGAGTAAAATAATTGCCTTGTGCTCACACGACTCTCGAGATTGACTCTTGATTAGGGGAGAGCAAAGTTGTCATGTTCTATGGTTGTCAGAAACTAAATCCCTTCTTGTCTAATCAGGGGAGTTCATTCCTTCCTTGAACATTCGAGAAAGTTTCTAGCGAACTCTGAGCTTAGCTGGCAAACCCAAAAATTAAGTCTAGTATCGACAGTAGTAGACCTAGTTAACGTCTGGCCTAGGCCTTTACTGCTGTAGGTACTATTCCAATGCGCAGAGCCTATTGGGAAAATAGGAGCTACACTACATGGCGCCCAACGCGTTTGGAAAGGGCGATAAAACTAACGTAAGACATTTAGAGTAACTCAGTCGTGCTTTCTCACTCAGACCCCTTTTCCCAAATACTCCAAAGACGTCTGGAGTGGGTGAAAGGTTATATCCTCCAAAACCTCGCAGGAGGGAACTCCTATGTATGGTTCTTGGTCAAGTCAAAGTTGAAGGATAAACAGTTCCAAAATATTGTGCATCTAATCTTTGTTTCCATAAAGAAACCTGATCTGCAAACAAACATAATACCATCCTGTCTGTAAAATGGCAGAGAGTGATGATGAAAGAGAGGCAGTTAGATTAGCAACTGAACTCGCAGATGCTGATGCTACCATGCAAGCAGCAGACCCGAATATAACACTCATTCCGGTCATTAAAAGGAGATCTATAACCTTAAAACTTATAGAAAATGGACTGACACCTAGAGGTGGCACAGTCATATTCGTAATTGAGGCACACGAATATCGGCAGACAGAGGTATACTATTCATGGATACATTTTCCAGCAGCAAATGCTGTAACAAAGTACTTCCACTATTACAAAGTAGAGGAACCTCCTGAAACATACACTCCTTTCGAGGAGGTGGAAGTACCACTCAAATTCCAAGAGCATTTGCTCTTATTTGATGGCGCCCTAATACATAACAATCACATTACAAGGCTCGGTCCTTTAGGTAGACCAGGAGCAACGTGGCCGGTCTTAGCCGGATACACACCACATCCAGACATCGATAGGATGCCTGCAGCTGAGCTGTTAATAGAGCTAAAACAATTACTAAAAATTCATAGACAATTAGTCCAGTATGTAATGCGGACTTCAACAATTCAGCCAGCGATTAAACTTCCACAGCTGACCCCTCACCAGGGGAACACAAATAAAATCACACCACAGAACATCCAATCCTGCCTAGGTAAAGTTCCAGCTAAACGGGAACAAATACCATTCTGGTTGGCACAGAAAATCACCCAAATAGAGGCGGTGTTTCCTGACACCACCCCGCTGGAAAAACACAGGATTCTGACTATATGTCTCCCAATGGGAATCGCACCACACATTGAGGACTGTGACACTTGGGGTACAGTCTTTGCTTCCATCTATACAAAAACGCACGGTGTCCCATCCATTTCGGTAATACCAGATGTGCTAAAACAAATTCAAGATGAATACGGTCCAGAACCTGCTTTAACCCTTGGTATGAAATTACTAAAAGACTTCAAGCAGGTCTCGGCTATATTATTAGCCAACATAAAAGGTGAAGCAGCAAACGTGGCGATCCGCCAGAGGTTAAAAGAGACAGATATAGCAGACCAACCAGCTGAAATTGCCAGAATCATAGAAAAATCCTATGAGGAACTAGGCAGAGATAGCCTAGGTGGAATACCAGTAAAACCGCAACTGACTACAAGTCCAGAAAAAATATTTTTTAATAATAATAATTCACCAAAAAAGAACTGGGATGGAAACAAACAATCCAATCCTAAAGAAAAGAAATTCCAGTCCCGAGGAAGGTCTCCTAGGCGAAGAGAGAAATCTCCAAACCAAAGACAGAGGTCACCGCAGAGTGACCCCTCTGGGAATAGATATAACCTTAGAAATAGGGATAATATTAAAAAACCTGATAGATATCAAGACATTGATACACGTCCCTCTCAATCTTTCAGAATTCCTCGCAGAAATCGGAAAGAAGAGGACGATCAGAAGAGCACGCCAAGTCCAAAGACAAGGAACCTGCTCAGCTAAAAAAGAAATTACAATTTCCAAAAAAGAAGGTAGCCAGTATCAAGGTAGTTAAAAATGCCGAGAATACTGAGGACACAACTGAAAAACGGAGAATGGGCTCAGACAATGCTAGACAGCGCAGCAGAGGTGAGCATAGCTCGCAAAGTCCTTATGAATCATCTGGAGACAGTGGACACAAATGAATACCTTCAAGTGGAAACTGCAGACACCAGAGTTAGCAAGCCCCACAAGATATACGAGATAACATTACGTATAGAGGGAGATAAGACTAGGAAAATAAGGGGACTATTTTGGGATAACCTCTCAAAGGGTTATGACATCCTTCTAGCTGAAAAAGACTGGCCACCAGAGTTTGTCAGGGAGTGCCCTCATGGCGAAGAAGTAATTATGCCTGCCTTCTCGAATCAAATACCGATTCATAAAAAATACACACTTGCTAGAAAGTGGGCAGTGGCCTTAGCACCTGCTTTATATAAAAATCATGTAGGATGGGATGAGGATTCTCCTCCTCACAAAATCCAGTTAAAATCACAACCTACTGCACAAAGGCAGTACCCAATTAAGCAAGAAGCTAAAAAACAAGTAAATGAAATACTAGATCAGCTAGAATACCAGGGGGTGATTGAAACTTGCACCTCACAAATGAACAACCCTTTGTTTCCGGTCTCCAAACCAGACAATTCATATCGTCTAGTTTTGGATTGCCGACACCTTAACACATGTTGCAAAACCTTTGCAGTGCAAAACTCACACAGTGCTGCACTAATGAATAACATAGTGCGCAAAAAATACAAAACAACCTTGGACATCTCCAATGGATTCTTTTGTCAAAACATAGCACCAGAGAGCAGATATTTAACTGCATTCTCGGTAAATGGCACTCAAAAACAATTCTGTCGGTTAGCCCAGGGGTACAAGAACAGCCCAGGGGTATTCTCAGCGAGAGTAACAGAATTACTACAACTATATGATGATGAAGCATTATCTTATGTCGATGACATTTACTTAACAGATGATGACTTGGATACTCACTTGAAAAGAGTGAACACCATAATACTTGGGTTCGCTGCAGAGGGTTACAAATTTAACTTCAAAAAGTCCAGAATTGCCCATCTGACAGTCCTATTCTTAGGATATGAGTTATCAAGTGAAGGCAAAAGCCTGGCAGACAATTTCCTTGAGAAATGTGCCGTAATCCAAGCTCCTAAAACACTAAAAAACCTACAGTCAATTCTAGGTTTCCTAAATTTCGGAAGAACATACATTGCAAATTACGCAGAAAGGGTCAAACCCCTTTATGATCTAATTAAACCAGACTTTAAAAGATCCAATTGGACTCAAACACACACAGAAATTTTGAGATCCTTACAAACAGACATGCTAATTAAAACAAAATTAGAAACACGTGATAACACACGCAACCTTGTGATCCGAGTCATCCCAGGGAGATGCGGATTCACATACCTGACCTCTAATGAGGGAGAAAAGGTACCAATTGCATTTAAATCACACTTGTACACTAAGGCTGAAATGAAATTTAGCCCAACGGAAAAAATTCTTACAGCAACACAGACAGCTATAGCAAAAGAACGAGCCCTGGCACAAGGTAAACGAATAGTAATCGTGACACCAATACCAGCCTTAGAGGCGGTAACAAAGGCAAGCATTCCAAATGCTAAAGCACTCCACCCGAGATGGATACAATGGGCTAACTCTCTTGCTGCAACAGACGTGGTGTACGAATTTGATCCTTACTTGAAAACACAAGAATTTCTCCAATATGAATTTGAATGTCCTCCGCCAACCAAAATTCTGCCTCTAGATCACTACGGCTGTATAATATATACAGACGGATCAGCACAACCCGCAGTAGGGGGTAAACAAGCTTACAGTGCTGCGTGCGCGATTGTTAAAGGTCGTTGGCACGAAGGGAAATTTAAACCAACCCTCACTAAAACACAATCCCTAGGAGATTGTACAGCTCAGCGAGCTGAACTACTAGCATTCAAGATGGCGCTTGAAAATACCGATCGAGAATTCCCCACACTCATAGTGTGCGATTCGTATTATTGCGTTCAATCTTATAATGAATACTTGCAGATCTGGCTTCAGAACGGATTCAGGGATGCGAAAGGTGGCACAATCAAGCATAAAATGCTCTGGGAACAAGTAGCTCTTTTACAAAAAGAACTACCAAAGACTCACGTGATACATACACTGAGTCATCAACGTGATGGCGTTCACGTTGCAGGGAATTCATTGGCTGATGAGGCCGCGAAGGCAGCTGTGCAAACGGCTTCCGTAGCTGCCATCACCCGGTCAAAAACAAAAATAGACAGCGAAATTTTACAAGCTGTCAGCGCTTCAGAAAAGGATTCGATAGAACCACTCCCTAAAGGCTTTCCAGTAAAATACTCATACATAACTGATGCAAACAATGTTCCTTTTGCTCGAATCCCTGGAGTGGGGGATAGGGCAATTCCAAACATGGAACATAGGTTAGGACTAATAATAGCGGCACACGAAGGGCTTGCTTCTATTCATGCTGGCGTCTCAGCCACAGTATCATTATTAAAACAGAGATACTGGTGGCCACAAATGAGAAGACAAACAAGGAACTATGTTCTAGCATGTGAAATATGTCAAAAAATGAAAGTATCAACGGTGAGACGTCCAGCACAGACGCCCCTTCTAATCTCGGATAAACCATTAGCCTGTGTTTATCTAGACCACTGCGGTCCCTTACAAAGGGATGGTAACTATAAATATATCTTGGTCGCAGTGGATTCATGCACGAGATTCATATGGATGTGGCCCCAGCGAACGGCTGACGCCAGAACTGTTATAAAAGATTTGCGAGTCTTTATCGGCACATACGCAATTGGCATGCTGCATTCGGACAATGGTCCTGCTTTTAGCTCTCGGGCTTATAAGGAGGCCATGGTCAGCATGGGCGTGCAATTGCGGTACTCTTGTCCATTTCACCCTGAGGGGAACGGAATTGTTGAAAGAAAAAACCGTGACATAAAGCAATCTATAACGGCAAAGGTATTAGGTTCGGGAGCTGGGTGGGTCAAACATCTAATAAGTGTCCAACGTAGTCTAAATAACTTGCCAAGAAATTCTCTGAAGGGATTCAGTCCGTACGAATTATTATTCGGAACTAGGATGTTGATCTCTGACCTTGATAGTCAGACTTCAGTGGTAATAGAAAAAACCTTTGATGTCAAAGACCGTTTGGCTATTTTGCAGGACTTAAACAAAACAAGAAAAGACCTGAGCAACATACAGTTGAAACAACAGCCAACAACCACTGAAGAATCACCACCTGTCCCAGCAAGACCTGTCTGGATTCCAAAAGTCGGGGATCTAGTCAGGGAGAAGATCGCGGTAAAGAAGGAATTTGGGCCTTCTTTCAGAAAAGCAGTTCCTGTCTTGTCTGTCAACGGGACAAGATCAGTTGTACTACCGCCACTTGCTGGTAAAAAGGAGAACCGAGTTGTATCCATCGACCTGGTAAAACCACAACATGTGGCCGATAACAAACAGTAGGCCAAGTGGACTCCCAATAAGTAGCAGAACACCAAGGTTTGCTACCAGTACAGAGGTCCTAACGAAGAGGCTCATCACATTTGAAACGCCTACAGAAGAACAACAAGGACTATGCAACAATGCAATAAAACTCAGACCTCTGACAACCCAAATAAAAACATTTAGCAGAGACACACCAATCTACAATGAAGTGCCGAGTGACAATGCAAGAAACAAAAATCCTGAAGCAATTGGAACAATTGACAGAACTGCATCCGGGTACTTCATCAACTTCGATGATTCCTCTGACGGCTTCAGTGAATCAAAGACACAGCCATCATCAAAATCCTTTAAAGACAAAGCAAAGGAACTTTTGAAACAACTGAAAGAAACATATCTGGTTTCTCCATGGATTGAATTTTGGGTGGGTTTTGGTGCATTTATCCTCATACTTTGGCTCATCATGGTATTTACTTTGGGACGCTTCATTGAGGGAAAATATGCTAAAATGGACACAGCAAGTCAGAACATCAACTTGGTCCTCAAACCACACACATCTTCACACGTCGAGAAAAGAGCTCTCTTCAGAACTTTCTTCAGCCAACTTCACAGCCAATCCGATACCTGGTGGGGTAGCCTGGGACAACACTGACTATGAAATTTATGGTCCGGTCGAGATCCTGAAATATCCACACCAAATCAAGATCTCCTTGAGTGACTTTGCAAAACCAAACTCATTTGCTGATGATTGGGACTTCGAAAGCATCAACAATATGATGTCTGACTTAGTAATGTCTGCTAAATTTACAAAACATGATTATTTGCAAGGTTCTACAAATTATGATAGTATGTATTGCTATAACCATTATGGTAACCATTTTTTGCATAAATCTGCACAACCTAGAAATGTTTTAAATTATAATCAATGGGAACATTGTGCTACACCTCCAAAAGGAAGCTCTAGAACCGTATATGACAAATATTCATATTTTTCAGGTTTTAACATAAGTAATGCTGGAACATTTTATTTTAAATTGTCAAACAAGACAGGCATGAAAACCATGATAACCAACACAAAATTGATATATTCAGATTCATTCTTCGAAAAAATGAATACTTTTGGATTTGATTATTGGGACAAAAATGTTGATTTGAAAAGTGTTTGGGGTACAAAAGATTGGCAAGTACAGGGTATAGAAGCTTTGTTTAGAGCCTGCATGATCCCAGAACAAATGATATTTTTAAATAACACTGTTCAACAAACCACCTGTCTTGGCTTAGCCAAAATCAAAGATTTAAATAAACCGTCTATTCCAAAGCCAACAATGTTTAGCAATAGCTCTGATACAGATGAAGAGATAGACGTAAACCATATATTAAACCAAAACAGAACACATCCTGATTGGAAACAATGGTTGATCTGGCCCACAGATACGAATTACTGTCAAGATAGATTCCTGAATAAAACACAGGGTTTCAAAATGACCAGGCCAGACCCTAGATATCCCCAAAGACATCACCCAGGGATAATAACAACCTACAGTGTGGGCAAATTATGCCTTCAATGGCTACAGACTTCCACACTGCCTGAAATTAAGCAACACCTAACTTTACTTACTGATGGTGCTGACTTGCGTGATTTCATACTGGGACCACGCAAACAGCGTCAAAAGCGTTTCATAGCAGCCTCTGTATATGCAGCATACAATGAGGCCTGGAAGGTTACTCAAATTGAGACAGCAGAAAGAATACGGGAAATTGACCGTATCAATTTGGAAAAATCACTTTCTGTAGTGGACAATGGGTTAATGACTCTGTCCTCCAGAATTTTTTCATTGGACAGCATTGTGTCGTCAGCAATCGATATATTATCGCAAGACTTACTGTTATTACAACATGGTCAGTCACAATTGCGTTCTATTGTACAGCTTGGCTGGATTTTACAAAATCTGCGTTCAGGCTATGTGCCTTGGCGTTTAATCAACACAACGTCACTATTCCAAATCTTTAACCTTACTGATAGACAAATCGGTATGGCGCAAAAGGGTGCTGATTATACAATCTTGAGCATTGAAAAACTAGAAAGATTACCAATGACAATGTCAGAACGACCTGTCAGTGAATGGATAATCCACGGAATCATAAATATTCCAATCTCAACCTTCAGGTTTCAATACTGCCAAAAATATATCCAGGCTGGCATGTACGAGAAATTGGGAAAGGGGTACCTTAAAACAACTTGGAACCTGCCCTATTCACATGCATGTGTCAGTAATAAAGGACAGAAAGTGTTTCTTAGTGGCAACAATTGTGCTATGTCACTAAGCGGCACGCTTCTGTGTAACGGAATTAGTTTGCATGGAGCCTGTGAAGGGAATTCATACAACCTTTCATGTCACCAGCAAGGCGCACCTGCAACTGAAATAGAACCATTCTTTCAAAGACTCTATAATGGGAGTTACATCCTTATTGTAGACCGCAGATGTTGCAGTCTTATGCCCGGGACTCCTTATCTAGTAACTACAACGGCGAAGGTCAAGTGCTGTGGACGTTCTTTATTCCCCAGCTCCTTTCCAGACAGGGAGGCAAGGGCATGGCCCAATTTGAAAATTACTTCTATTCGAATAGATACTTTAAGCAGAATGAAAACAGTGCTTCTTCAGACGCCTACAAGGCTCACGTCATCAAAAGAAACGTATGATCTACAAGTCGCAAGGACGACTGCAGAGATACATACATTATTATCAACTAATTCCCCTGTACATTTTGCGGAAATCCTAAGCGAAATCTTAAATATTTCTGATACCACTGGGGTCTCAAAGGTATTTAAGACAGTATTTTCGATGGCATTAACACCATTCAAAGCCATACTGGGTATTTTTCCAGATTTCGTCCATTCGATTTTTGGCGGACTTCCCCTGATCCTGGGACTGATTGCAGGAATCCTATTCCTAGTCCTTATTTTTCGTTATGGCAACCCATGTCACAGATCAAACTCTCGCGACAATGGAAGATACGATCCTAGCCATTGGATACCGGGACCGGATATCAAAAATCCTGGGACTCTCCCGGCTTAGAGACCTGAACATGACTTGGTTTCTATCATTTCGACCAATGCGGCAAAAGTGTGTTTTACCTGTACTAAGGTGTCTGCTATGCGGAGAAGAATGCGTGTTAGACACCTGTCTGACGCTACAATCGGATGCGCCAGTGGATGCAGATACACTGTTGGTTCCTACCAAGGTTCACGCTTTGTGCTGCCCTCAAAGGCTGCCAATCCTGATGACGGCATTCCTGGAATCTTCACCACTGCGATTGAAGAGTAGTGAAGTTCAAGATGAAAGCAGCATCGAACAGGTACGACCTTCTGTCAGCAATGCGAATCAGAATGTCAATGCAGACAATCATGCGCACGAATGCATGGTTACCCCTATTTCCGACTTAGTGGAACTTTCCCATGAAGCTGTTGACAGTTTTTTCGAAAGCCTGAATGATATGATGTTCTCTCCAGAACAGAAATAGAGACTTTTGAGTAAACTCGCACACGGCGTTCCCTGAATTCGGCCTTCAACTTTAAAAATAAAGTCACATGAACAATTTCACTCCAGCTCACGGACAGCAATATTTTTCAGCAAGCCCCTTAAAATATTTTTCTACATATTTTTTTCCGGGACACTGATCTTCTGCTTAAAGTAAGAAACTATTCCTAGAGAACTAAAATTTCTATTTTTAGATACTTTATAGACTTTAGCTGCTCGCTGGGATGTTCACGAATATTTTATTATGTGATGAAATGGTCTCGAACTTCCTTTCTGTATAGCCATATTAAGAGCCATTTCATGTGTATTTCTCATATACCAATAAGCAATAATACATAAAAATGCGTGTTTACTTTTGCATTTAATTCATAGCTTAAGTGCATACAATATATATGACTGCAATTTTTCAGTATATTTGAAAATTTCGAAATGCATTTATGTATTTTGGGGTGGTAAGGTATACACTATACTCTATAGTATGTTGTACTATGTTATACTATGCATAGATTAGTAGATATGACCATAGTTAGCGTGGAGTGGGTGTCGTGTATTTCTATAGGTTCTGAATCGATCCCCCTATTCCTGACCCTATTCTGGTTAAACTAACTATCAAGTTAACTAACAGTCAGCCCATGAGGCAAGAAAACCCCCATGATGCAGATACGGTTATCTGACGCAGTCACACTACGGCACAGGAACGTGTTATCTGATTAGGTCATAACGCTTGAGATCTAATTAGACAAGCGACATTCCTCCAGCCCCTGATAAGGCATACGACGTTCTCATAACAAATCAAACCTATGACAACCTGGAAAATCCGTGCGGCCATTGTTTTGATTTCACAGAGAACTTTAGTAAAGAATGTGCTAACGAGCAAATCGTATGACATCTTTATTGACGTATCTATGTCCATCCTTACGTCAATCTCGGCACCTTTAAGGTATAAATATTGCCGACCTTGCCCTATGCAAACACACGCGTGGTGACAAGACGGAGCAGCCATACTTGCCGAAGCCGAGAGCAGAAGCAGACCCCGCTGGCAGCAGCCCCGCCTTCCTGACGCGCTGAGAGACGCGCTGCTATCTCAAGCCGAGAGACCCAGCACCGGCGCTTTCGGGCAGCCCTCGCAGGCAGCCTGGAATATCGAGAGCAGAGAAAGAGATACCATTCCTCATCCATCCTAAATTCCAGGTACAGAACTGAATAACCCCTCACAGAGAATTCTTTAGTTATTCACTTGGCAAAAACAAACTTAACTTAAACTGTAACTTTCTATTCCCGCCCACGCATTAGACTTAGGTCAGGTACACGGGGTAGGCGTATTTAGAAACACCAGTTGAGTACGTTTAGTCAAATGTATATGTGTATGTAAATATATTTTAATCATTTTAAACATCATATGGCTCAGAAACCATATCAATGTTTTTACAGTATTATTTTATACTATTGCTTTTAATGTATGCACTTTACTTAACTATAAGTATTGCAATAATATCGATCCATTTCTCATGTATGAGAAAAGAGACTGATCAATAAATAACACCTTTTTATTGAACACGCCCGTCTCTTCCTTTTCTCTACATTCTGATGAGACTAAGAATGCACGTACTGACTGAGTAAAATAATTGCCTTGTGCTCACACGACTCTCGAGATTGACTCTTGATTAGGGGAGAGCAAAGTTGTCATGTTCTATGGTTGTCAGAAACTAAATCCCTTCTTGTCTAATCAGGGGAGTTAATTCCTTCCTTGAACATTCGAGAAAGTTTCTAGCGAACTCTGAGCTTAGCTGGCAAACCCAAAAATTAAGTCTAGTATCGACAGTAGTAGACCTAGTTAACGTCTGGCCTAGGCCTTTACTGCTGTAGGTACTATTCCAATGCGCAGAGCCTATTGGGAAAATAGGAGCTACACTACAATCTCATTGTGCAGATGTAGTCCAGCATATGAAAGAGTATGCAGAAAGTGAGCACTGTATGCAACGACTTTGACACTTACTGAAGCCTCAGCTTCTCCATGCCCCATACACAGTCCTAAATATATACATTTTAAACTGACGGTATCTTGTTGTAGATGAAGTGAGGCCTATCTTGCAACATGGTGCATCTTTTGCACTGCTGCTGTGTCACAAAAGTGACGCAACAGCGGCGCAAAAGAGGCGCACGGCCATCATAAATCTGCCCCTAACATTTTAAATGATTGTTTCTAGATGCCGATAAGGTGTGGCCTATCCAGAGATTTGTTTCAGGTGAGTCCTACTCAGGGTTACAGATGATATTTAAGTTGTTGAAGAGTACAGAGCAGATAATACATGTGCAGGCCTACCAACGAAGTGAGTCATGTCCACTGCACTCTTGAACAAACGTCAGACCTCCTCTGTCTCCCTGGACAGGCCTAAACCTCATCTACACAATGTGATTCGTAATAATAGGAAACACAGGTAATGTAATTGAAAAACGTGCAATTTTTTTTGCTCATTCCACAATCACATCACTTGTGTTTCCTTTACTTAGGTATCTCATTGTGCAGATGTAGTCTAGCATATGAAAGACTACGCAGAAGGTGAGCACTGTATGCAACAACTTTGACACTTACAGAAGCCTCAGCTTCTCCATGCCTCCTACACAGTTCTAAATGTATATCATAAATACAAAAAGTACAGAATTAATTATACATGTTAAATGGTTTATTTTTGCTGTTCTCAGAATATATCAAATTTCACTAAAAACAGTGAGTTGAAGGTATTCATCATATAACAGCGGGGAAAAAAACCACAATCAAAATGATTGTGTTTAAAAAACCCATATAACATAACCAATCAGAAATCAGAACTCCTTAAAAGTAACTTACTTTCCATGACGTCGAAGGATGTCCTATGAACAGCTTACACTCTGTTGTGATGTTATTATTTTCAGCCCGCCACTTTCTGAAAGAAAAGCTCCATCGTTTTGACAAATATGTTACATACAATAAATGGCTTCTCGCTCTCTACCGCACTTCTCCTCAAGGCCAAATCGTGTAAGAGCCATTTATAACTCTTGGAATTCTTCTAAGCAAATCCCGTCATTTTCTTTTTCCGCAACTTTCAGAAAGAAAACGTTCAAGATCACTTTCACAATCCTGTACTAGTAATATTTTACCCTTCTTGCTCACTCATGTTCCACATTTCCTATGACACTGATACTGGTTACTATGAGGCAGACTTACACTACCTCTATGAATACTACAATTATTTAATTCTCTACATCACTTTTAATCACAAAGCAATTTAAAACAGTACATAAAATTATATCAACTCCTAGAATCATTATAGGCCAGTTACCTACCCAAAATTCTTTCTTCTAAAAAAAAAAAAGTAAGAATGTTTTTAAGTCAAAAGGCAACATTGTTTCATAGTCAAATGTGAATCATTTCCGAAACATCAGCTTTTTTTACATTTTCAATAAGCTGTGTAATAAGTGGATGTTGTCAAAGGACCATCATGTCATATAATAGCTGCAGTTAGAAATGTTCTTCCTAAAATCAACGACTGTGTAGCCACAACATTTGTAATTAAAGTTGAAAACTTACTTTCATCAGGTTTATATAGTTGGAATTTTTAAATGACATTATAACCAAAAGTTTGTTCAAAAAATGTGGACAGCGTTGCAGACTTACATTACCTCTACTCCATGTTTTGATTGGCTGCTTGAATTAGCTTATTAAAAGAAACAGTTTTTCTGAACTCATTCAAAGTGCAGTTATTTTTCCATGACATCAAGTGTTATGGTAAGAACACCGTTTGCTTTGGGAAATACTCTGTTGTCCTTTAACTAATCCATGCCCACCACTTTCTGTAAGAAAACTTTCTTTTTTTTCAGGAACTACTTAAAACTCAAAAATAACTTTTTACTCTGTACTACACTTATCCTCAAGGCCAAATAGTGTAGGAGCCATTAGAACCTCTTGAAATTCCTCAGAGCAAATCCCGAGATTCTTTCCCTAAAATATTGGTTGTAAAAACACCAGGTAAGAATTTTTGAAGGTCAAAAGGCAATTTTTTAAAAAAGTTAAATCAGAATCATTGCAGAATGACCAGCCGTTTCTAGACTTCAAATAAGCTGTGTAATGTCCTGATGTTGTTGAAGGACCGTCATGATATATAATTGCTGCAGTTACAAAAGTCCTTCCTGATATTGACAACTGCGAAGCCACAACATTTTTAATTAAAGTTGTCAATTTTGTTCCATCAGGCCTACATCGTTGGAACATTAAAATTACATACTGGCCATATGTTCGTATAAATAATGTGGACAACATTGCAGACTTACATTGGCTACACTCCATGTTGTGATCGGCTGCTTTTACTAGCTTATTAAAGGACACTGATTTACTGTCTGGCAAAGTTAAATATATAAATCTTTCTGAGTCTACACTAGTAGTACTTGATACCCTACAGTTCTCGCAGTCATGCTGCCATTGATAAGAAAGGCCAAACAGATGATCTACATCTACACCTTCATCTTGCAATACATCAAGCATATACATTAAAAACTAATGACAATCTTGCTGAATATTTTGAGAGAATTGCGTTTGACCTGAATATTTGTCTAACAGATTTCGAACTTCAGACACACTTTCTATTTTTGTTCTATCAGTGCTACATTTCTCTAACACAGAATTCAACAAACTGCAAAATCTTTGATCCGAATTGACCACAATCTCTTCTTTTAAAGTTTCTAGAGAAAAGACAACATTAACCACTACATTAGCATAGCAGTTGACACCAGAACTATTTTCAAATTGAAAACCAACAATATCTTCAACAGAATCCATTTTTTTTCTGCTTATAATTTTGGGTTCATCGACTTTTCGTCTTTTTGCTACAACCTCCATACTATTGGTCACATTTCTTCGTTTCCGGCCTACCACACGTTTCTCAAACAAAGGATATTGAGGCAAATGTGGCTCATACTCTCTTCTTAACCTATTGTATTCCTTAACACAATCTAGATCCGCACAAATGTTTGTGACATCACACTCAATCAAGTACAATCCCGATAAAGTTCTGACTCGTGACAATGCCACATATGCCATACCCTCCTTGAACACAGAACTGCCAATATTCACCAATGCATTGTCTACACTTAAACCTTGCGATTTATGGATTGTCACCGCATATGCCAAGCAAACAGGAAACTGCTTACGGCGAACATATAAGTCTTTTACAAGCAAAAACCTAGCAGAGCAATGACCAATTAGCTGTACTTCCTCAATGCCAGCAAATTTAATTTTTAAAAATTCAATTCCATCTCTATTTCTGTATTTCTCAAAATCAACAACATTACCCATTGATCCATTTACCAGACCTCTTCCAACATGTAAATTCCTTCTTAAAATTATACGGCAATTTAAGCACACATTCAGACTCTTTTCAAAACCAGCAGTTTTAGATATAGTCTTCTCTAATGAATCCAATTTTGATTTCAAATTCTCAGACAAAATAATTGTTGCTCCCATATGCTCTATTCTGTCAATAGCTTCAAGTTTCACAATCTCTTGGTTTTCTAAATTCAACATTTTGTTGTTGAAGATGGCACATTCTGCAAGAGTTGGCATCAAACATATTCCAGATTTCTTCTCAGTAATTTTCCGAAAAATATTCTCAGGCACAACGTCTTCTTCTGGATATAAATTTGACAGTAATCGTGCATGTAAAGCTTCTTTCCCATGCTCGGTCACTTTTCCGATTCTAACATCTTGTAGAATATTCTTATAATCTTCATCCTTCGCTTGACGCATATTTTCACGCAGTTCAGCATAATTGAAGTTTAACCATATATTAACGTTGCCAATGCTCCCTAGGCACTTCCTGGTATCTTCATGCGTGAGCATTTTGAACACAGGTTGTCCTTTCACTGGTGTCAGCTGCAGAAGATCACCGAAAACAATGATGTGTTTGCCACCAAATAACACATCATACTCTGTTTTGAGAACTTCTTGCATTCTCAAATGCACAAAGGCAAGCATGACATTGGAAACCATGCTTACTTCATCAATGATAAGAAGTTTCATTTTCCTCAAGACTCTAGAAACTTCACAACAAGCATCTCCAGATAGCTTGTGGTATTGTAATTTGTTATCATGCTCCACTGGCAGCATCAGTAGACAATGCAAAGTAATACCTTTAATGTTATGTGCTGCCAGTCCAGTTGGAGCGGTGACAACACAAGACAGCGATGACTCAGTCCTTTTCTGCAAGTAACATGAAATTGCTTTAATGAGGAAACTTTTTCCAGTTCCCGCTTCTCCACTCACGTACAGTCGGACAGGCTTCAACGACGTACATGAGCACTCTTTCTTCTCATGACTTAATCCATGATCAATTTGGTTGGTAACTTCGTCATATATTTTCCTCTGCTCAACGTTGAGTTGTCTTTCCAAGTCTTCTAAGTTAACCGCATCCTCCTGAGCATGTGCCATGGCTCTTTCCACTCCAATCATGGCAGTGGCAGCTTCATTTTCGATAACTGGTCCTCCTAGTGGATCCTGACTCAATGAAACAGAACTCTGACTGTCCTGAGAACTGTCTCTAGCAATCTCGGCTGCAATCGTTGCTTCCTGCTCGATTTCCGCATTCAACATTTCTAGATATTTGGGAAAAACAGGACATTCTATGGTCTCCTTGGCGGCATTGAAAGAATCTTCGTAACAGAGGAAATCTCCAAGCAGTTCCTCTTCTGCACGCCAAGGCTTGAAAATTTGCAAAAGTGCTAAATAGAAAAACTCTTTTCTTTCAGGAGATTCGCCACTCAATTTTCGATGGTTTACCAAGTGGCATTTTCTTTGCTTGACCAGACATCCCTCACTTCCAATTACAGCATACACTCCTTTATCAATATCTTCTTTGATGTTCCTCTTGAATATGTAATTTTGTAGAACCTCATACAGACAAACATTCTCCAGGTGACTGCTTCTATTTGGATAATATGTATCCAACATGTTGGTCTTCAAAATATCGGTACTGTTTGGCTCCTTTTCCGCCAAATACTCAATTTCCCGCACAGGTTTCAGAACTCGATTACGCGTTGCAGCAAGACCAAGACTCGCCCAAATGATACTCCTAGATTTGGCATAGAGACTTGCTGAAGACATCCGGTCAGAACATTCGTAAGCTCCGATTTCTCGATGCGACAACATCTTCAGACTGAAACTGTACAACTTCTTACTGAGGCTCTTTTCATGGGAAATGCCCTCCCACATATCCTTCAATTCTGTCTTTTCTTTTTTGGTGATGTAAGATGTCACATACTGAGCCACAGCCATACAGTTATCAGCCACAAACTGTATATCCATGTTAGCATTCCACATGGACAAAATCACTGGGTTGTAGTCGTTGATGTACTTGGACTCTTCGTTCCTTTTCAAATTGTATGTATTTTTGGGTGATTTCCTCATCACATTATGTCGCAGCGAAGACATCAAACTGTTCACTCTTCCTTTGGAAATCACCGGTCGTGGAAAGGCAAAACGACATTTTGTGTAGAACTTGTCCTTGTTTCTGAATTTATGACGACAGTACTTTCCACAACGATGGCTTTGGAAGCGTAAAACTTGTTCTCTTAGGTTTTTGTCTTCCTTTGTCTTTGGAACAGCACATGTAGAATACTGTTCTATGAAACTCATCACTAAGTCATCCGGATCTGTTCCAAATTTGGGTGCATCTTTGATCCATAGCAGAATATGTATATGAGGAGCACCTCTTGCTTGGTACTCCTTTCTCCAGAAGAAATCCAACACCTCTCCAAGAGGTGGATTTTTCTTGTTCATGATGAAAGACATCATAGCTTCAAATCTATGATTGAAGTACCTGCATACATTCACTGGATCCAAAGAGCACAGTTCTCCGGGTGTCTTGAATTCGATATTTTCAATGTTTTCATTTGCCTCTCGTAGAAATTCAAGTAAGTCTTCCCAGCCATACTTGGCACAGCTGAGAGTGAGGAACCATGTGGGAGTTCCTAAGTACCTCAGCATACATTTTAAATCACCATGACGACGGTACCAGTACTCATTAGTACCACGCTGACACGCCATGAGATTAATCAGGTGAGAATCCAAAATACTGTCTTGCACATTGAGTTTATCCATAAAGTCCCTTGCCGAGATATTTTGCATCTGTACACCACTTTCCAAGATGTGGTTCACTGCATATGACAGTCCAGACAGATCGCTTTCAAACAGTAGATGAAACAAATAGGGAATGCATTGACGAAACCTAGGATCTTCTGCATACAATCGTAAAGTCCGGTATTCAGAAGCAGGAATTTGATCAGGTCGCTCATCATATCTTCCTCCTTGACCTGTTGGAAATAGTTGTGGGAAACACCGAGCTTCCAAACTTTCCTCCCAAACACTAATGGGACTCCCTTTGGCTTGTTTTATTTGAAACAACTCAATAGCATTCCCCATGACTTCCTTGGAATGCAAAGGATGAACACTATAATGTTCATATATTTCTTCATTTTTAGAGGCTTCTACTTTCTCAATTTGACCAGCACACAAATCGCTATCCTCTTCTTCACTTACTTCCTCTTCTGCAACATATACATTCTTGTAGTACTTATTGTTTTTCTTCAAATATAATGTTGCCTTTTTGACTTTCCTAACATCCACTAAATCTTGCCAGATTTTCATACTCTTTGTCGGAACCCCATTAACTAAGATAACCAGAGGTTCCTCTTCCACTTTCTCTACTCCAATTGTATTAATGTTTTTCTTCAAATCTAGAGGCAAATAAACAACTCTTCCCTTTAATCCTCTCTGTAAATCTGATGGAGGCAATTTCCCAGTCTTTGGCTCCATTCGTACAATAGCCTGAAAGGGATGGACACTTTGAATCAAAATAGATTCGTAAGTATTTAAATCCTTCAATTCAGAAGGAATGTCAACCAATTCCAGATTATTATGAACCGCTCTAGCAGGCATCTGGTTTTGATTTAATTTGTTACAACAATAAGTACACACACGTTGATCTGATCCCAAATCAAAACAATTTCCTACCATCAAGTATGTTGCGAAATCCTTCCATTCACTATTATTTTCCCTTTCACTTTTTGCATATAAATCCACTAACTTAGTCTGATTCTTATAATAAGTGCGTCGACAACACACACAAGTGAAATTAGGCCTCTCACTTGATTTCACCTGAAACGTGCAAATTTCCTTCTGAAAATTATCTGTACTGGAAACCTGTACACTCTCTTCCACATTACCTTCTTCTTCTGGGTTAATTTCAACATTCTCCTCTTTACTTGCAAAGTAACAAAACTCAATTTCTGCACAAATATTCTTCACATCTACTTCTGAACCATGCAAAAGAGCAGTGCATAATTGTTTAAGCATAATTGCTGGACTCTTAGCATAATACAACATTCTAACTAATTTCCTCACTTTATTATGATGCACTGCTAGCATCCTGAAATGATGAAAAACACTCTGGCATACTCTCCTGGAAAGACAAGCCAATGAATGACCATGCAAACCTGTCACTTCTCTCACTCTGCAAGGATCTAATTCTTGCAACAACTTCATTTTCTGTTTCAAACTTTTCCTATTAAATGTCCGTACAAAATCACAAAGCAAATTGATGGAATCCTGTCGCACACTGCAAATACTACTACACTTCCAGGTATACACTGGTCCCTTAAGACGTTTTCCTAAAACCTCATTACCTAACATCTCTTCTGCCTCTGTTGTCACAAGTTTTTCTTTTTCAACCGGACAACCATCTTTCACCTCATAAGCTCGACCACTGGTGTCAACTGCATGCACCAAATCATTATCCTGGAAATAACTCTCCTCATTAAAAAATGCCTCACAACTTGAACTATGCATCCATTCTCCTGAAAAAACTTCATAAAAATTACTACGATTAACTGTTGTCTTCCATCTACTATTTGATTTGAAATCATAAATTGCCTTGTTTAGTTTCCTAATTCTATTGATTATCAAAATAAATAACTTTCGCTTAATTTCGAATGCCTGATCAATAATTTTCTCAATATTTTTCTTTCTTTTATAAAAAGCCACTTTCTGTTGACCTTTCTTAATATTTTTTAACAAATTGCCAATTATCCTGTTACGGAACATTCGTCTACGAATGTCCCTAAACTGATTTTTCCTTCTACTACCATGCACAGAGTTATCTCCTGCTCTAGCAGTAACATTTTTGATTGGCCTTTCCTTTCCGTTTAAATTGGCTCTCTTTTTCTGGACTAAAACATGTTCTGTACTGATACTTTTTTTTCTGCAAATGTTTCTTAGGAATGATTTCGTTGTCTTACCCGGAGCTTTCTTGGTGACTTGACGAGTTTTTATTGTAGAGGACTGCTGCAAGTATGTAGTAAGCTGCTGTCTTTGACATTTTGTAGCCTTTCGGCTTCTTTCCTTCGATGGCATACTGTAGTTTTGAAATGATCTGCAGTTGAATCTGTGGTAAAATATAATAAAAAAATTTATTAACCACTATTACCAAACAGTAAATCAATAACAGTCATCAAAAAATTAACATACTAGTTGTCAATTCTACATACAATAATTTTTAGTGCATTTGCAAATTTAAAACTCACAAATAGTAGCAAAGAAATGGAATGCTTCTACATTTGACCTGTGCTCTTTTATATGTGAATCTGAACTAATTTTATTAGCATATTTCACTATTTTATTAAAGACACTTCACACAAGCTGTTTTTGAAATTGTGTTTAATTTTAAATGAAACGGTTTACATGGTTACTTTTCATTTCGAGTATCTTAAATTTATTTCTAAAAGTCTTTATAGGTTAATAGACTCGAGCAGGTCAGCTGCCCACCCTATGTCATACAATTCTGACAAATCAGCATCCTCATCATATTCTTCATCATCCACAGGATATAAATCATCCAAGGGATCTACTTCCACTGACGTTTCAATAACAAGTTCAATGATAAGATCGAGATCAACAGATTGCTCATTATCACTCATGCTTGATGTTGTCGTTATCTTTAAAGAAAGAGAACAACAATGAGATGTTGCAGAGTAAGAGACAAATCTCAGAGACCATAATAGTAAAATTGTTTAACAAGAGTAACATTTTGCAGATATTATTTAACCATTTCCAGCGATGCTGAGGAGGTGAGGCCTATGTCCAAGTTTTCAGTAAACAGGACTCATCTCTTCTTAACCTTGGATAAGCCTCACCAACTCTGTGTCCCCTGCTCATACTTAAATGTAAAGGGGCAGATTTATGTTAACTGGCGCATCCCCAGGGATGCACCAGTTAACGTGCGCCACTGCTCTGCCACCCATGATGTGCCGCATTTACAATGCGGAGCACCATTGAGCAAAAACAGCACAGATGCGTCACGCATCTCTGCCACAAAAGCGGCGCATTGCCGGAATCACGTCGTAAGCGCGACATATCTACTGCAATGCACAGGGGCAAGCCACACATTGCATGGTGCATCACTCCTCATGCCTGTTTCAAACAGGCGTAAGGATTTGATTCAGCAATGCCATAAAGCTGACTCAGTGAAATCTTCTTAATTTTACGGTGTTAGTTTTACAGGGCTTTCATGCAAATGACTGCCCACCCTGCAACAAAACGCCCACATGAAACCTGACGCAGGTTTCATGTGGCACAGGACTTTACAGCATGACACATCTGCCTAGATGCATCAAGTTGTAAATATGTCGCAACATAGCGCATCTTTTGCGCCGCCGCTGCGTCACAAAAGTGACGCACAGCGGCGCAAAAGAGGCGCACGGCCATCATAAATCTGCCCCTAACATTTTAAATGATTGATTCAGGATGACGATAAGGTGTGGCCTATCCAGAGGTTTGTTTGAGGTGAGGCCTACTCAGGGTTGCAGATGAAATTTAGCCTTGTTGAAGAGTACCAAGGAGATAATACATGTGCAGGCCTACCAATGAAGTTAGTCATGTCCACTGCACTCTTGAACAAAGGCCAGACCTCCTCTGTCTCCCTGGACAGGCCTAAACCTCATCTGCACAATGTGATTCGTAATGTTAGGAAACACAGGTGATGTAATTGAAAAACATGCAATTTTTTTTGCTCATTTCACAATCACATCACCTGTGTTTCCTTTGCTTAAGTATCTCATTATGCAGATGTAGTCTAGCATATGAAAGAGTACGTAGAAGGTGAGCACTGTATGCAACAATTTTGACACTTACAGAAACCTCAGCTTCTCCATGCCCCCTACACAGTCCTAAATGTATACAGTTTAAACTGACGGTATCTTGTTGCAGATGAAGTGAGGCCTATCTTGCAACATGGTGCATCTTTTGCACCACTGCTGCATCACAAAAGTGACGCAACAGCGGCGCAAAAGAGATGCACGGCCATCATAAATCTGCCCCTAACATTTTAAATGATTGATTCAGGATGCCAATAAGGTGTGGCCTATCCAGAGGTTTGTTTGAGGTGAGGCCTACTCAGGTTTACAGATGAAATTTAGGCTTGTTAAACAGTACAGAGGAGAAAGTACATGTGCAGGCCTACCAATGAAGTGAGTCATGTCCACTGCACTCTTGAACAAAGGCCAGACCTCCTCTGTGTCCCTGACCAGGCCTAAACCTCATCTGCACAATGTGATTTGTAATGTTAGGAAACACAGGTGATGTAATTGAAAAACGTGCAATTTCTTTTGCTCATTTCACAATCACATCACTTGTGTTTCCTTTGCTTAGGTATCTCATTGTGCAGATGTAGTCTCTCATATCAAAGAGTACGCAGAAGGTGAGCACTGTATGCAACAATTTTGACACTTACAGAAGATTCAGCTTCTCCATGCCCCCTACACAGTCCTAAATCTTTACAGTTTAAACTGACGGTATCTTGTTGCAGATGAAGTGAGGCCTATCTTGCAACATGGTGCATCTTTTGCACCACTGCTGCGTCACAAAAGTGACGCAACAGCGGCACAAAAGAGGCGCACGGCCATCATAAATCTGCCCCTAACATTTTAAATGATTGATTCAAGATGACGATAAGGTGTGACCTATCCAGAAGTGTGTTTGAGGTGAGGCCTACTCAGGTTTACAGATGAAATTTAGGCTTGTTAAACAGTACAGAGGAGAAAGTACATGTGCAGGCCTACCAATGAAGTGAGTCATGTCCACTGCACTCTTGAACAAAGGCCAGACCTCCTCTGTGTCCCTCACCAGGCCTAAACCTCATCTGCACAATGTGATTCGTAATGTTAGGAAACACAGGTGATGTAATTGAAAAACGTGCAATTTTTTTTGCTCATTTCACAATCACATCACCTGTGTTTCCTTTCCTTAAGTATCTCATTGTGCAGATGTAGTCTAGCATATCCAAGAGTACGCAGAAGATGAGGACTGTATGCAACAGAGCAATGTACATTACTCACCTCCCTTGACACTTACAGAAGCCTCAGTTTCTCCATGCCTCCTACACAGTTCTAAATGTATATCATTATCATCATAGTGACTATGAAACTCTTGCACAACATATTGTGAAACCTTAATGAGTTCAAGAAACGTGTTTTTAAACCGGCAAACAAGGAAAATTATTCTCACATATTCATGGTGGAAAGTGAAATATTTATTTAAAGAAGCAGACACCAATATGACCTTCTCATAAATGTGAAAAGCGTTTTTTTTTTTTTAAAAACGATTTTCTGGTCATAATTTGAAAACACAACACAGGTCCTATGTAGAAGCACACCCTGTCAGTACTTAAAGTAGCCAAGCACACATGGGGGTGTATTTACAAGGACCTTGCACCACGGGGAAATGACTTAAATTAAAATGGGGAAAATAACATCAAAGGGACTCAAAGGCCTTGTAAATATGCCCCAAGCAGCCTATGAAACTCTAGCAGTACATATCAAGAAACCTAAATGATTTCAAGAAACGTTTTTAAACACATCAAGTAAAGTAATTATTCAACCACATTCATGGGGAAGTGATTTAAAATGCCCTAACACACATGAAAGCGTATTTTTAAGGCCCTTGCACCATTTTTGCATCACTTTTAACATGGCTATGTAACTCAAAGAAACAAAATCTAAATTTGCCAAGCACACATGGGGGCGTATTTACAAGGACCTTGCACCACGGGGAAATGACTTAAATTAAAATGGGGAAAATAACATCAAAGGGACTCAAAGGCCTTGTAAATATGCCCCAAGCAGCCTATGAAACTCTAGCAGTACATATCAAGAAAACCTAAATGACTTCAAGAAACGTTCTTAAACACATCAAGTAAAGTAATTATTCAACCACATTCATGGGGAAGTGACTTAAAATGCCCTAACACACATGAAAGCGTGTTTTTAAGGCCCTTGCACCATTTTTGCATCACTTTTAACATGGCTATGTAACTCAAAGAAACAAAATCTAAATTTGTCAAGCACACATGGGGACGTATTTACAAGGACCTTGCACCACGGGTAAATGTCTTAAATTAAAATGGGAAAAATAACATCAAAGTGACTCAAAGGCCTTGTAAATATGCCCCAAGCAACCTATGAAACTCCAGCAGTACATATCAAGAAACCTAATTGATTTCAAAAAACGTTTTTAAACACATCAAATAAAGCAATTAATTACCCACATTCATGGGGAAGTTACTTAAAATGCCCTAACACACATGAAAGCGTATTTTTAAGGCCCTTGCACCATTTTTGCGTCACTTTTAACATGGCTATGTAACTCAAAGAAACAAAATCTATTTGTAAAACACTTGACACAAAGCAACATTTTAAATACACAACTTTATTCATAATTTTCTCTCTAAAGCATACTATTCTCTATCTAAATTAAATGAATCTTTTCTCACCTTAGCAAATACTTTTTGAGTTTCAAAACAGTCTCAGACACACACCAATTTTTCTTTAGCAGAGAAAAAGGTATGCACTCCAGAGGCTGCAACCAACAATGGCACAGAAATGCTGTAATTCATCACACATATCTCTCATGTCACCCAATCAAAACTCTTCCCTCACTTTTTTCAAATCAACACCCTTCCCCCCTCTGCCCTTTCTGCCTTTTTTCCATAGCAACCACCTCCTGAAAGACCTCGCATGTTTACAAGTTCACACAACAATGTTTCAATTGAACTCTGAACTCTCAGTACACCTGCGTATCCAGTGCAATCTTTCATAAAATGATTTTTTCTTGACCATTCAAATTACATCTTTCAAAGAACTCATCCATGCACCCTAACTTTCTGTTTTCAGCAATCAAAATCCACCAATCACTGCTACTGAATCATTAGCACAGAAACTCCACATTTTGTTCATTACAAACTCCTACTGTTTCAACTGCCATTTCATTCCCACACTTCATCTGACTGCAGCAGAACCTCCTCTCACCATGTTTTCTGTCTGGATTGTTGGACATAGTTACATCCACTGGGCTCAAAGGTATGCTGATAACAGAAATTTACACAACCTCAATTTACAAAATGTGGAAATCAAGTGGATTGGCCACAGAGGATTAAGATGTCACCAATTGATACCATTGGTGAAAACCTTTTTGCATTTGCCAAAACCTGACCTGTTAATTGTGCACTGTGGAGGAAATGACTTGGGCACTTTGACTGGGGTAGGTCTGGAAATGCTTTTAAAGAACACCTTTGACCAATTGATGGCACTTTTTCCTCAAACTGCCTTGGTATATTCAAATATATGCCAAAGACAGAAATGGAGGTGGTCGAACCAATTTTGTCCACAAATTGAAATCGAGGAAGCATGTAAATAAGTCTGTTTCAGCTTACATGAGCGACCATGGAATGGGCTCCGTGTACAACAATAACTTGCGTTACTACATGCAAGATATCTACAGAGGAGATGGAGTTTACTTCTCAGATGAGGGGAACAGAATTTTCATCCTGAATTTAAGACTATGTATTGGTACCCACTTATAAGTACCTAAATCTACCACAGACCCAAAAGCTCTTCTCAGAGCTACCCTAACTATGATCACTATAAACAAATTTTAAATGTAACTTTTTTTTTACAAATTTTCACAATTTACGCTTTCCGGAGCGCTACCCGGTACGCGCACCGGACGCTAACCGCGCGAAAATTTGAATTTTTTTTTTCTCGCACATATGGGCCTCCTCAGCCACCCTCAGAAAACCTAGGGGGTCAGGATACGTCGACCGTGCCCCCTTCTACCCATTCTGAACATTATTTGCCCTCCATCTTGTATCTCAATTCTACCGAAAAACTCCCGTAACGCTGCCGGTTCGCGTACCGGGGCGCTCACCGGGAAGCGCTCGATTAAAAAAGGTGGGAAAGTAATTCACAGAAAAACCACTTGAGACAATTTCACCAAATATAGATTAGCTCATACTACATACCAATCCCTACCATTTTCACAAATTTGGTTGGAATTCCATTTAGCCATTTAGCCTGTGGACCTCTCTAAATACCCTGAGGTAAATTACTTCACAAAACACATCTGAAGTGTTGGAATTGACAACCAAATAAAATGTTACTTTCATTTTCTACTTTTTTTACCTGACATTTGATTGGTTTTGTACCTGAATATATATAAAGAAAGAGAGAGAAACACAGCCATTTTGACTACTACTTCCTGAAGTACATTGCAAGAGCATTTTCACTGACAACTTAAACTTGTTTTTAAAAGGTAAGATGTTATTTTGAAAACTGAAGTATATTGTGCACTTTAAGTTAATATGAAAAACATTTTCTGATAGTTATATACTATCCCTCTGTAATAGTTATAGATTTAGATAGACTTCTCTGTTATAGTTATGGATGGATTTAGGCTTGTCTTATATAATTATGAATTTACTTAGGTTTCATCACATACACTTTTTTATATTTCTACTTCCAGTCTGATACCATACACTGCCCAAAGATAAATTCACTGTTAAAAACTACCTATCTAAAATTAATCCCAACAGTGCCCTATCTCTACTGATATATATATTTTTTAATGCAAATTTCAGGCAAAATGGAAGGAGAACAAAAAGTGTCATTTGAAATTGTCCTTGCAGAGACCAATCAAGAAAACATTCAACCAAATGACATTGAATTCATGGATGAATCACGGGACCATGCACTACTACAATGTGTACAATCTGTAGATTTCCTCCTTCAAAATGAGGACATTTCAGACACTCAAATGTTGCAAGTTATGTTCACTCAAAATAATGACATTTCGGACACTGAAAATGACGACATTTCGGACAGTCAAATGTTAGACGTTCTATTAAATTTTGAAAAACAATCACAAAAATAAATTTATATTTAATAATCATAAATATTGCTACTTAAATTAATAAAAACGAAAAAAAACAACAAAACAAACAATCAATAAACATACAATATTTGAAAAGTCTATCATTCTTTTTTCCTCATAGTACGCTCCCCGGACCGCTTCCCGGTGCGCGTACCGGGCGCTCCCCACGCAAAAAAAACGATTTTTTTTAATTTTATTTTTGCCCCGCGGGGCCCTTTTAAAGCCTCTACATCAAACCTAGGGGGTCAGGGAGGATCTACTATACCCCCTTATGGTCATTTCCCCCTTTGTTTTGGCCTCCTCTTGTCGATCCTACCGAGAGACAAGATGGCGGCCGCTCCGGACTATTTAGAATGTTGACAGACACCGGAGAGCCAATCAGCTTCGCTTCGCGAAGTTCCGTTACGCGTCAGGTACGCGAACCGGAGCGCTAACCGGAGCGCTGTTACAGATATATATATTTTTGGGAACGTTAATTTATCAAAATCCACTGAAGCACATATTTTGAGACCTAGCAAAGGCACATCAGGCAAACAATATCTACAATTTTGCCAAGTTTCGTGGAAATCCATTCAGCCGTTCGAGCTCAAAGTGAGTCCAACCGCCCCATGGAAAATTGCATGGGAAAAACACGTTTTGGGACCCCCCTTTTTTCTCGGCCCCCCCTTGACGAAACCCCCCCAGGGGCTGCTCAGAAACAAAATGTGCAATTTTCCTGAATATTTCAGCCAATTCCGGCCACAAACGCCAAAGTTATTAGACATAGAATTTTCAAAAATCCCATAGAGAAAAAATCCTAACTATATATACCTACTGGCGACCGCCAGTAGGTAATATATATATATATATATATATATATATATATATATATATATATATATATATATATATATATATATATATATATACACACATGTATATGTGTGTGTGTGTGTGTATATTACCTACTGGCGGTCTCCATTAAGTAGTTGTTGTTAGGACCTTGTTTGTATTGAAAAAGCGTTTTTTCTTTTCCCAATAACATTGGCGCCCGATGACGAATCTTCGCAAAATTTTCAAAAGGTATGGCGTGCTCCCGTCAGCGCTTATCTTGAAAGTTTTGTGGTGATTAGGCAAGCGGGGGCCGAGAAAAAAGGGGGGTGCCAAAAGGTGTTTTCTCCATGTTAATTCCCATTGGAAACTTTAGACACGGCTACAGCCCGAACTGCTGAACGGAATTACACCAAATTTGGCACAAATGTAGTGCTTGCTTTAGGCAGCATCTGTTCTGTAAATGGTGTAAATCCGTTCAGTAGTTGCTGAGAAAAGCAAAAATAAATGTTTCGAGGTTGAGAGGCACGGAGGATCCGCGCACCCTCCCAACCACGAACTGTATTCTAATTAGCGGTCAACACTCCAAACCAGGAAGTGTCAGCAACCATCTTGTGCCTCAGTAACAGAAAAGAAAATATACCTGCGTTGGGGGGCTAGAGCCCCTCCACATGCCCGGGGACCGCCACCGCCCCAGGGCACTATAATGTGGGGCTGTGCATTGGTTGGGAGGGGGGCTGCATGGTCCCCCTCCTGGAGCCCTTCATGGCCCAGGGGACTGCCACCCCCAGGGCCAGTTCCTGCAGTGTCCGGGGTGCCCACTCCCTGACTTAAAACGCACCACAGGGCGTGTTTGCACACATGTCACCTCAGGCCCGCCCCCTCCCTTCACCACTGTGCAAACGCATCCTGTGGCGAATTTTAATTGGGGAAATAATTCCCCAACAATACAGGGGGTCCCTGGGGGCCAACTAGCCCACCAGGTATCTCCAGTAAGTGCCACATTGTGCGTTGCAGAGAGGTGGTCCAGACCATGCCCCTTTTTACACCTCTCTGCAACGCAGCTCACTGGCGCTTACCGGAGGTACCTGGTAGGCTAGTTGGCCCCCAGGGACCCTCAGGATTCAAGGGGACTTTATCCCCCAACTTAAAATTCGCCACAGGATGCGTTTGCACAGTGGTGAAGGGAGGGTGCGGGCCTGATGTGACATGTGTGCAAACATGCCCTGTGGTGCGTTTTAAGTTAGTTTAGTTAAGTTAGTTAAGTCAGTTAAGTTAGTTAATTCTCCTTTAATCCTGAGGGCCCCTGGGGACAAACTAGCTCACCAGGTACCTCCAGTAAGGACCACAGGCCTGCGTTGCACAGAGGTGGTCCAGGCCACACCCTTTTTTACACCTCTCTGCAACACAGCACTGTGGTGCTTACTGGTGATACTTAGTGGGCTAGTTGGACCCCAGGGTCCCTCAGGATTCAAGGGGACTTAATCTCCCAACTTAAAATATGCCGCGGGGCGCGTTTGCACAATGGTGAAGGGAAGGGGCGGGGCATGAGGTGACATGTGCGCAAACATGCCCTGTGGCGCGTTTTAAGTTGGGGAATTTATTCCTCTTTAATCCTGAGGCTCCCTGGGGGCCAACTAGCCCACCAGGTACCTCCAGTAAGCACCACTGTGCTGCGTTGCAGAGAGGTGGGCCAGTAAATGCCCCTTTTTACACCTCTCTGCAACACAGCTCTGTGGCGCTTACTGGACGTACCTGGTGGAATAGTTGGACCCTAGGGACCCTCAGGATTTAAGGGGTCTTAATCCCCCAACTTACAATGTGCCAGTGGGCACTGTTGCAGAGTGGTGGAGAAAGGGGGCAAGGCTTTTGTCTATCTCTCACGAATCCCACTGCTTGGGCTTACTAGAGGTAAAAGGTAGGCTAGTTGGCCCTTAAACGACCCCCAGCAGTGAAGGGGACTTCGAACCCCACCCAAGAGCGTTCCAGGGAGCGCATTTGTAGAGTGATGGGCAAAGTGGGCGTAGCCTGGTATGAGTTCTTACCAGTGCTGCTGTGTGGGACTGACTGGAGGTAATAGTTTGGGAAATTGGCCCCCAAGGATGTCCTTGGGGGCCAACCACCCCTCTTGTTTCCTCCAGTATGTCCCACACAGTGGAATTGTTAAGACGTCTGTGGAGGGTATGGCCCCCTTTCTCTACCACTCTGCAAACGTGCCTCGTGGCAGACTACGGGATGAAGGATGAAGTCTAATTTTGTCCTGAGGGAGTTTGGGGGCCAAGAATCCCTTCTGGTACCTCCTGTAAGTCCTACGCAGCAGAATTCCTGAGCGATGATTGGACGCCCAGCACCCTTTCTCCACAACTCTGCAAACATGACTACTAGTTAAAGTAGCATACTTCTGCACCTCTGATTTTGAGGTAGTCCTAATCCCCCAGCCCTATTATGTACTAGTGCCTTACAGAGAAGGTCATGCTAAACACAGGGGTACCCCAACGCATATTGTTCCCTAGTGTTTGTAGGTGTTTTCTCTGTATTCTAAGTGTCTTTTAGCATAGCACTAGCTCTAAGCCGGGTTAGTCAGAGCCAGTTACCGCCAGTATCCGTCTGAAAAAGTTATGGGCACAGGATGATTTTGCAACAAAGCCTCTTTCTGCTCCTCTGTTGGTTCTTTCTGCACGTCTTGCTTCTTCCTGCAATTTTCCTCATCTTTGTGGACTTCTGTTGCCTCTTTCTGCATTTCTTTTGCTTCTTTCTCTGCGTTTTTCTTGTTTCTTCACATGTCCTACCTCTGTAGGCAAAGTTAGAAACTAGCATTTAAAAAACCTTTGAAATTCACTTAAAAAACCATAGGTTTCAGGGACATTAGTTAGAAATTAGCATTTAAAAAACCTTTGAAATTCACTTAAAAAACCATAGGTTTCAGGCTCGTCATTGTTAGAAATTAGCATTTAAAAAACGTTGGAAATTCACTGAAAAAACCATAGGTTTTATGGAAAGTTATAGTTAGTTGGACATTTCACTTGTATAAAACCAGAGAAATTCCCCCATTACAGTTAGTTCAGCTAACTATAACTCGCGCCCCCCGCAATGTACTGCTGATGACGTCACATATTACATCACTCATGACATGGTCAGTGACATCACTGATGACATCACTGATGACATCCCAAATGACATCACTGATTACATCACTGATCTGGAAAGTTTTGAGACAATTGGTCTAATGGGGCCAAAGGTATTATCAAACTTAAAAAGGCATTTTGTATGAAAAAACTATCCTAACTACAGCTATCTAGTGGCGACTGCCACTGGTTAATATATATATATATATATATATATATATATATATATATATATATATATATATATATATATATATATATATATCCACAACGTTCAGCTCCCGCAACTTCCAACCCACTCAGCGGCGGCGATAAAGGAGACTGGGACCCCACAGGACTTCAGGCAGGATGTTTTTTTTAGTTAGAAACAACCTCACACACGACGCATTTTGGGCCACAAGAGCCCTTGTTCACATATATATATATATGTAAAAACCTCCGTTCTCCTGCCACAATCACCTCTGACCTGATCGCGCTGGAAACAGACACGGACCACACTTGGATGCTGGTTAGTTTTGTTTATTCAGCTGTCGCCATAACGTTTCGGCTGAAAAGCCTTGATCACATGACAGCGTAACCTTGTTTTTTTAGCGTATTTAAAGTGCACAGTGCTCATTAGTGATTGGTTCGTTTGAATTGTCACCACCTTTGGGTAAACACAGTTGATGGACTTACACATCACATTATTACGATATGTACACGTATTTACAATGCATATTTACAATTATTAGCTGTCCACTCTCTTTCGATGTTTGGGATAAATCCCTAAATATTCCTAAACAATTCTGGGTTAAATCCCTTTATGTACTATAAAGCATATCCACCATATTTATACATTGTTGCCATACTTTTGCAGTTTTGGGTTAAATCCCCACGTTGGTCATTTATCCATTACTTTGTTAAGCATTAGCTTCAACATTTCATTTGATATTTTAATTCACCTTGCATTGTTTGCGTCCTTACCCATATCCATATAAAAGTGCTCCAGTGCAAAAAAGTGTTTAAAACCATGTAAACGAGGGCTATACATTTTTGAATTTAGATAATTATTTCATTATTATTATTTGTAGAGCCAACCTTTTCTCCTTCTATTTTACATTCCCACTACACTTATGTTCGAGTTTATCCTGTTATCATTTTGGTTCTCAGTTACTTCACTATTGGTTGTCTTATCATCCAGGTTGCTAACTTACATATCAAGTTTCAGTGGATATGGTCCTTCTACTTGTTACTCAATTATCACATGTTCTTGATTATTACAGCGACTATGATCATTGCCCAACTAGTTCTGTATAAAATTAATTGTTCTCACTTTATATCATCTTCATCTATATACAACTATATATACACATAAACTGATATACACCTTTATCCAAAAATATACATCTCTATATCATTCAATTCTAATTAATATATGTACATCCTATTTACACATCTATGTAGTTCACATTTCTTAATCTCTCATACTTGGGCATTTCTGTCATTCATAATCATTAGTTATGCAAACATGTGTGTAAATCTTCAGTCAAGTTCAGACCTACAGGCTGTTTGCTATTAAACTTGAGTATGTAGTTGGTTTCCATTTTACGTAATTTGTTTTCCCGGTTGCCTCCCCTCCTGCTCGCACTTACAGCATCCACCACCCAGTATTTCAGTTCCTTGTTGTTGCTTTGGTGTTGACTTTTAAAATGCCTCGCCACGGGATAGGTGTTATCCTGCGTGGTTATCGCCCTTAAATGCTGCAATATCCTTTTATGCACGGGAAGTTTCGTGCTTCCCACATATTGCCGTTTGCAGGGGCATTCAAGGACGTAAACGGCATAGTCCGTTTTACAAGTCAGGACTTTTGTGATGCGATGCTCTTGGTCACTAAATCCGTCCTTGTACATTTTTTTGTTCACACCATGTACACATGCTTTGCAGGTTTTACACCTGTAAAAGCCTTGATTGTTCAGATACCAGGAACTATTGTCAATAATTTCTGGGCAGGTTGCCACTAATCTTTGTCTCATGTTGGGAGCTTTACTGAAGGTTATGGAGGCTTTCTTTGGGAGATCCTGACCTATTAAAGGATCACTACTGATTATTGGCCAATTTTTGTTGATAATTTTTCGTACTTCATAGTGTTGGTTACAGTACCCTACTATTATGCGAAACGGTTCTGCCTGTTTGTTGTGGTCAGGGTTCGTTACGGGTTCATTGTTAGATGCCTCAGCTGAGGCCTCTCCAATACCTAATACATCCTTGCGGTCCTTGACCATGGATTTTTTAATTGCCTGTTGTATGACCCCTTTGCTATACCCTCGCTCCATGAACCGCTTGGCACATTCATCTTGTGCTCTTCCTAGTTCATCAGGTTCACTACACAGCCTACGAATCCTTAGCATCTCACCATACGGAATACTCCGTATTAGATGGGCCGGGTGAGTGCTGCTGGCGTGTAGGATCGTGTTCCCTGCTGTTGTTTTGCGAAATAGCCTACTAGCTAGTTTGTTCTCATGGGTATAAATTTCTATGTCCAAGAAAGGGATCTTTATCTGGCTCATTGTGTAGGTAAAGTTAATATTCAAGTCATTCCCATTTAGATTTTCAATGAATCTTTCCGCATCCACTTGCGGGCCTCTCCACACTACAAACAGATCGTCTATGAAACGATACCATGTTATAATGTTTTCCTTCATTTCTTTTTCAAAGTTGGTTCTGAGGACCAGTTCCTCCCAAGCCCCCATGTGTAAACATGCCACGCTTGGTGAAAAACTGGCCCCCATTGCCACCCCCTGACATTGTCGGTAAAGAAGGTTGTTAAATATGAAAACATTGTGTTCTAGGCAATAAGTCAACATAAATAGCAACATTTCAGTGTGTTCTTTACAGTCTTCAGATCTTCTAGATAGATAATATTTGACCGCATTTATACAATCTAGATGTTTTATGCTTGTGTATAAGGAACTTACGTCTAATGCCAACAGCCAGTCTCCCGGTTGCCAGACAATGTTGCACATTTTGCCAAGGAAATCACTCGAGTCCCGAATATATGAGTCCAAGCTTTTCACAAAGGTTTGTAGAAACTGATCAATGTATACCGATGTATTTTCCAGCAAACCCCCCATTGCATTAATAATCGGTCTCCCCGGGGGGTTTTCTCGGTCCTTGTGCACTTTTGGAATGAAATAGATGCATGGCATCACCGGATGGTCCACCTTTAAGTACCTGTATTCTGCTTCGGATATGAGTTTCCTCCTTTTCCATTTTGCCAAACATTCATGGTACTCACTCTGCCATCCTTTGATTGTTGCCATGTTCACTCTCTCATAATGCTCTCGATTATTGAGTTGCATAAGTGCTTCTTTGTCATACATTTCCTTAGTGAGCAGGACCACGTTGCCTCCCTTATCACTGGGCCGAACTACTATGTTTTTATCCTTGCTCAGTTTTGTTATCAAGTTTTCATAGTCCTTGGTTTGTTCGTTGTTTTTGTAGCGTTCCTTGCTTATGCGCTTCTGCATTTCCTTCAAATCATTAGTCACATTTTCATGGAAGATGTCTATTCCATCTCTTGGTAGTATCGGGCAAAATGTGGATGGGGGTTTCAGCTCCGTTAACCCAATTCCCCCCTCTCTCTGCTTTCCTCTTGTTCCAACAAAAATATCAGGCATAGGCGGTTGCACTTCTTCACCCTCATTGTTCCATAATTCCTCCATCTCCTGTGTTAGGGTGCCTTGTTCCTCATCCTGGATGTTTTCTCCTTTCCTTTTTCTTTGCTTATGGTATTTTTTGAGTTTTAGTTTTCTCACCGCCTTATATATATCTATTCGTGTTTTGGCATAGTCAAGGTTAGATCTGGGGGCAAACGACAGTCCAAGTTGTAGGATTTTTTCCTCTTTTTCTGTTAAATCCATTTTGGTTAGATTGATTACTGTGTTATTTTGTGGGATTACTGTTTCTTGTTCCATTTTCCCCGGCCTCTCCACGTGGTTTGATTTGAATTGCCTCCGCTGCCTTGCCCTCCTCCTCTTCCTCGAGATGTAGTTCTTCCTCCTTCGCTGTAATTTTTTCGCGTCCCAGGTCTTAATGATTGCAGTCTGTTTTGGCATAAAAAAACAATTTCTTCACCAGGGGAGGGTCTTTTTTGTTGTGTTTCCCCATTTGCCTTTCTTTGTTCTGATTCCGACCCGCTCCCACCCTCAGAGCTGAAGTCTGACATTGTTGAGTCAGTCTGATCTTTTCGTGTTTTTGCTTGAGGTACCTTGGTTTGTTTGTTTGCCTGATTTTTGCCTGCTGACGCATTCCGTAAGGAATCATATCGTTTCGAAAATGTGAAGATTTGTCCTAATTCATAGTCCGTGCGGTCTCTTTGGAACTTATATGTTTTGCGGTCTATGATTTTCTCCTCCTCTTTTTTCAACCTGGATTTCATTTCCTTTAGTAATTTTTCTTTTTCATCTTCCGGTCCCATTCCCTCCAATTCCTCGTAGATGCTGGATATCTCCTCTAATAATCGAGCTCTGTCGATATCCGCATACTTTATCAGTACTAGGACCTGCTGTCTGGACGCTTCTAGGTTTATCTCGGCCCACTCCTTCATTAGGTCCGGGTTCGGGTTCTCGTAACTGGGGGCTGATAAGATGCGTAAACCACGCGGTATTCTCCTAACATCAATGTAGCTTTGTAGGGATTTTGACTCCCACCATTTGCTCTGTTCCTGACGGGATTTCTTCTCTAGTATTTTTATTTTTGCAGTCAGGGTTACATTTTTGGAGCTACTGGCAGCCTGTTCTTGTATCTCGGTAATCGGTTTTGCCAATTGTTTGTCCGAGAACATTGTACTTGCCCTTGCTTCCCGCTCTCTTACGCTGTCGGCAGACATTTTTTTGCGCTGATGATAATGTATGCGGGCGTCACGTTACTCTGTGGATGTTTTAAATTTCTCACCACAGGTAACCCCGCGCACCCGTACCTTCCTCCCGCCGGTACCTTGACTGTTTTGATCGCCTAGTCCTCCGTCCTTATTCCTGAACTCGTGCACTTTTCTCCTTGTGCCGCTTCCGGGAGGACTGGACTTGCGTCTCCAATCTTCGTACTCCAGGGGGGTCCGACGCTAATCTCCCTTTTCGGAAGTCGCAAACAAAGTCTGAGGCAGACCTCAGACCGGATACCACTTCGCGTCGACCAGTCAGCTTTTCCCTCTCAAGCCGACTTTAGGAAGGGGTCCGTGTTGAGCCGTGTGATATCGTAACGGCTGCACATATGTAAAAACCTCCGTTCTCCTGCCACAATCACCTCTGACCTGATCGCGCTGGAAACAGACACGGACCACACTTGGATGCTGGTTAGTTTTGTTTATTCAGCTGTCGCCATAACGTTTCGGCTGAAAAGCCTTGATCACATGACAGCGTAACCTTGTTTTTTTAGCGTATTTAAAGTGCACAGTGCTCATTAGTGATTGGTTCGTTTGAATTGTCACCACCTTTGGGTAAACACAGTTGATGGACTTACACATCACATTATTACGATATGTACACGTATTTACAATGCATATTTACAATTATTAGCTGTCCACTCTCTTTCGATGTTTGGGATAAATCCCTAAATATTCCTAAACAATTCTGGGTTAAATCCCTTTATGTACTATAAAGCATATCCACCATATTTATACATTGTTGCCATACTTTTATATATATATATGCAGGCACAAAGGGTTCTTCCGGGATCCTTACTCCCGAGTCAGGTGGCGTCCAAACTTCGGCGAACCACAAGCCGAAAATCAAATTAGATCCACAGGTTGCTTAAAAAGCACAAAGGACGCACTCAGGAAATTGCAGCAAAAAGCGGATTTATTATCCAGGCAACACGCTACGCGTTTCGACAATTGTTTGTCTTGATCACACGTGAAAACCCCCTGCTGGCCACAATGAATTATACATTTCGATCATGTGAATTCATCAACACAGTGGAAGGACTTACAAGTAGTATCACTGATAGTACACAGTAAAACAACCGCCATATTAGAATGGTAAAAAGTAACCAATGCACCTCGTAATAGGACAGTACCTACTATGCAAGGAAGTAATAATGCAACAAAATGTAAAGAAGTATAAGGACTAGTGCCCATACGACTTATCAACTATTGAGTCATAGATGTAGTCGAGTAACAACTACACTGTGAACGTGTTCGTTTACTAGTTGTCCGCATTTCCCACTGCCTTTTGTGTGCATCTGTCTGAACTTCTCGTGTGGCATCAGGAACCGCTCATTGTAGTGGGGGAGATTGCAGCAACTTACAACGTAGAAATTGAACTTACAAGACGGTAGTTTACCGCTGTATTATCCAGTCAAACCAAGAGTGCGGAAATATAATTTCTTTCTACACAGTGCTTTGAAGTGATGCACTGAGATTATTTTGAATTCCAAATGGATGACGATGGAGAGAGGAGACGCGAAGCAGCGACGCTGTTCGCTAGGGCTCCTGGAAAAGCTTACACTACGCCTATTAACAATGAGACTGTGGACAATAAATCCTTATCAATCCAGCTGAGGAAATATGAGAAACTTCGCAAGCATGAAAGTTCTCGATGGTGGGAGGCCACCTCCCTGCAAGACTATGTGGACAAAGAAATGGTACCACGTGGGCTTAGAATTTATATAACCCCGACCCATGAATCCCTTAACCCGCAAATGCTACAAGATTGGGCACTGAACTTCGCAACGAGTAGTAAAAACATGCTTCTGATACTCATTAAATATGCATGGCAGGAACGAGATGACATCTTAAAACAACTCAAAGAACTAGATGATGAATTTGCTGGCCACCCTGATCAAGAGACTATCACAAAATTCAAAGAGGAACTGAAAAACCGTCTTAAAAAATATGAAGACGATATTAAATATCGGAAACAACGTAAGTTACATAGAGACTGCGGTGATTACGAAAGCGGGAGAATTCTTACATATAGCCCCAAATATGACTATCTATATAATCAAACTGGTCTTACTAAACAGAATACAGCCATTAGTACAGTATTGGCGGAAGCAGGCATGTCCAGTGTACGGACTGAATCAGACAGCGATGCATCTGGACAAAGCCCGAGTACCGCATCTGAGATGGAACTAATCACCAAGCAGGCTAATTTTTTAGACGAGTTCAGGGTACTCAGGACACGACACAAGAAAGTCCAGGACCCAACCCCGACATTCCAGAAGAAACCAACACGAGGGCGCCCACGGGGCAGAGGAAAAGGAAGGGGAGGTCTTTCAGACGACGACTCAAGCTCCAGCAGAGGAGACGAAAAGAAACAACATAAACCAGTGGGAAACAAAAGAAGTGGTTACAAAAACAGAAAATAACCATGGATGCACAAATGGTAAATAAGAGTATAATTAATCTCTCTGCTAGAACCCTCACGTACTCTGAAAAACAAACTCTTTGTTTAGGTCTCACTTTTTGTCCTACAGAATTGTTTAATTACCCTGATACAAGAGTGGATATCTTTAAATTTACTAGGAAATTGAAACTTATGAAATGGCACTATCTTAAAGAAAATCAGAGAGTGGTATACGCGGCAGGTGGAGGTGACCTTTCGGATACTATTCCTGAGGAAGTATCCACTGATATTATGGATTTAACTATTTAGGAAAGTCAAGAGTATACTTATAACATTAGCATGGAAGAAAACAGAACGGATAAAGCGGCAGGTTCTTCCTTTAAACCTAAATCTGTTTTTTGCCCCATCATGCCCCACGATTCTATCGATACATTCCACGAAGTGGTTACCAGAGAACTTAAGAATCTCAAACACACACCGGGAGCAAGCAGAAAGGGCGATTTCAATCTCACCAAAAGTCAGAGGGAATTCATTCTCTCACTAGCAGAAGACAAGAGTGTTGTTCTGCGACCTGCTGATAAAGGGGGAAATATTGTCCTATGGAGTAGGGATATGTATGTAAATGAAGCATTGAGACAACTTAACAGCAGTGATTTCTATGTTAAAAGCTCTATGGTCCAGTACAATGAATGCATACTTGAAACCTGGGAATCACTTACAGAATGGCGGAATAAGGGATTACTTACGTGGCATGAATTTTGCTTTTTGAAAAAAGATTATCCCAAGATCCCCATATTCTATCTGCTCCCCAAGGTGCACAAAGATGCTCTTATTCCCCCGGGTAGACCTATTATTTCCTGCCTAGGTAGTGTTAATGAGAATCTTTCGCAGTATATAGACCACTTCCTTAGAGAGTATGTTTTTGGGCTTCCAGCATACATTAACCCCTTCGACGCTCATGACGGAACGGTTCCGTCATGAGCGTCGGTTGAGCTGTGCTCATGACGGAACCGTTCCATCATGAGCCCATAGGCTCATTAGAACCTTCAGCACAGCGCGAAAATTCGCGCCGCGCTGAAGGGGTTAAAGATACCACTGATTTTTTGAAAAAGATTGGTAATTTACAATGGGTAGGGGGCTCTCTTCTCATCACCATGGACGTCAATGCACTGTATACGATCATCGATCATATACAAGGCATGGAAGCCAGTTTGCATTTTCTTAGACAAAGGGAGAATTGTTTCCTGGACCACACCCACATGCTCATAAATATGATGAAAATTTGTTTACGGAACAATATCTTCATGTTTGATGGAGCAATATATAAGCAAGTACGTGGTGCGGCCATGGGCTCAGCTTTTTCACCTAGTTTTGCGAATCTGTTCCTAGGGAAGTGGGAGGAAGAAATTAGATCGGACAATGACCTCCAGAAATATTTTGAAAAAGTCACTACCTGGATACGATATATCGACGATCTTTTCGTCGTTTGGCAAGGTACACGTGAAGAAGCTATCACGTTTATTGAAAAATTGAATCGGAATTCCTACAACATACATCTCACTTATAACATCAATGAGAAACGTGTGGAATTTCTCGATACAGAAATAGAAGTCATCAATGGGAATCTCACGTCCAAATTGCATAGAAAGGACACCGCAGGGAACACCTTACTCCACGCCCTTGGCGCTCACCCCGATCCTCTTAAATGGAGCATTCTGTATGGGGAGCTCCTCAGAGCAAAGAGAAATTGTAGCGATGAGTCCACCTTCTTAGCTGAAAGAGATTGTATGTTGAATAGATTTAAAGAAAGAGGGTACCCCGAAGGTGTACTCAACAAAGCTGTCCAAAAAATCTCCGAAGTGGATAGATCGGAAGCTCTTAATTCGACACCTTCAGGTACAGACAGCGATACCCAGAATAACGTGAGAGTTATAACCACCTTCAATCAGAAATCCGATAAAGTACGCAAAATACTTGCCAATAATTGGAAAATCCTGCGTAGTGACAACATTGTAGGTCCCCTCCTCACCGGTAGACCCCAAATCACCTACAGACGAGGCAGAAATCTGAGAGATATGCTTATCAAGAGTGACATAACTGAAAACAAAAAACGCGCTCAAGGTCTAAAGGGGTTTTACCCTTGCGGGCATTGTAAAGCGTGCTCCAACAGTATTATGGTTAAGTATATCAACATACCAGGGAAGAAGGAACCTAAATCCATTCAGCAATTCCTCACCTGTACCACCACGTATGTTGTTTATATACTTGAATGCCCATGTAACAAAAGATATGTGGGCAGTACCACATGTACTGCTAAAAAGAGAGTAATGGAACATCTCAGGGCCATCACCCACATTGACAGTCACTATCCCATTGCAAGGCATTTTAGGGAATTCCATAACTCAGATAACTCTCTGCTTAGATTTTTTGTGGTAGAGCAGGTCAATATTGGAAAAAGAGGAGGTAACCGTGAACTAGCGTTGAGGAAGAAGGAATCACGCTGGATCATGGACCTCGAGACAAAATTTCCTGGAGGGCACAATTGGGATGAGGAGCTTGCTACCCATCTACATGAGGGATAGATCACCTCTTCCCTCTCCCCCGCCTTTCTCCCACCCAAATCACCTCCCTTTTGTCTAAAAGTGATATATATATATTTTCAGAATAAGCTGTGTAGAATGAATAAGTTAAAACATAATTATTCATGTTTTCCTGTACAGGTTTACATTGATTTTAACTGATTTTAACTGTATGTTTTATGTGTATTTTTCAGGATGTTATGGAGATTTCCTGTGTTCAATCCTGTCACGTTTATAGTCACGGTTCTCTACCATATGGAACTTTGGATGAATGACACTACCACAAGAATGAAAGTAGAATTTTCACTTTTTGATTTCTTTGCACTCTCCCTGCTGACTGGTGTATATACAATTGATTTTGTCTTAAAGGACTTTTCTATGGACTGTTTAGGCATGGCACTAGACCAGCCTATGATCCGTTGGTCTAAAACCGCCATAATCAATTTAATTAACTTAGTGAAGTTGTTACTCGACTACATCTATGACTCAATAGTTGATAAGTCGTATGGGCACTAGTCCTTATACTTCTTTACATTTTGTTGCATTATTATTTGTGCTGCATTATTTCCTTGCATAGTAGGTACTGTCCTATTACGAGGTGCATTGGTTACTTTTTACCATTCTAATATGGCGGTTGATTTACTGTGTACTATCAGTGATACTACTTGTAAGTCCTTCCACTGTGTTGATGAATTCACATGATCGAAATGTATAATTCATTGTGGCCAGCAGGGGGTTTTCATGTGTGATCAAGACAAACAATTGTCGAAACGCGTAGCGTGTTGCCTGGATAATAAATCCGCTTTTTGCTGCAATTTCCTGAGTGCGTCCTTTGTGCTTTTTAGGCAACCTGTGGATCTAATATATATATATATATATATATATATCATATATACGACTACAAAGGGTTCCCAAACGTTCAATGTGCTCAACAGCAGGTGCTAATCGCAGGGGCCGTATCCTGGCCCTGAATTCAAATTATTGTACAAAGGACGCAGCACTCCAGGGACGATTTTAATCGCCCTTCTCAACCAACGCGTTTCAGCTTACGATTTATGGAAAAAGAAATGGCAGTGGTTACCAGAACAGATCAGCACCTCTGTCTCTGTCTTATCCCAGCGAGGGGGGTAAAAGCCTCCCTATGCATTTTTTTAAATAAAAAGCCCCAGGGAGTTGGCGGTCCCCGGGGCTGCCCCCGCATATCATTAAAATTGACCTGGGGAGGTGGCGGCTCATGGGGCTGGCAAGGCCCATGGGCCCGGCATCTTAATTGAACATTGCCCCCATGACCTGGCCCACCCGGGGGCTTCAAGAAAACAAAGCGCGGGAGCCTGCATTTCATTTTCTATAACATTTTCAGCAGGATGTGTGGACCCTATGCAAATCTGCCTAAAATTTAAAAAATATATATTTTTGGGGCCATCGGGGTCCTTGTGGGACCCCTGAGCAGGCCTAGGGGGTCATGCTGTTTGTACTCTGCTCACTTTTCTTGTTTTTGCACCTTTTGTTTGTGACTCAGTTCAACCGATTTACAAGATGGCTGAAAACACTTCCTGGTTGGAACTGTTGGCAGCCAATCACCGTCAAGCTCGAGATCAGGAGGCTTTGCGGATCCACTGTGGTCACCATATATTAATATTTCTAAATATATGAATTTCTCAGGAACTACTGAACAGATTCACACCATTTAACAAAAAGAGTGCTTTCTGGACCAAGATCTACCTTTCTGCCAAATTTGTTCTAATTCCGTTCAGCAGTTCGGGCTGTAGCCTTGGCTAAAGTTTCCTATGTAAATAAACATGGAGAAAATGTGTTTTGGGAACTCCCTTTTTTATCGGCCCCTGCTTGACGAATCACCCCGCAACTTTCAAGACAGGCACTGACCTAAGCACCCCATTAGGTTTTAAAATGTCATGAAGATTCGTCAAAAGGCACCGAAGATATTGGTATAGGAAAAAATGCATTTTGAATAGAAACAAGGTCCTAACTAATAACTACCTACTGGCGACCACCAGTAGGTAATATGTATGTGTGTGTGTGTGTGTATATATTTTGCTAACAACTATGGCACTGTTTGACGAATCTTCACAAAACTTTCCTCCCAAAAAATTCTTCTATCTCAGCTCCTTCTTTGTCGACGTGTATTGGAATGAATAATGCATCTCTAACAAAGGGCTCAAATGTTTGGCAGAGGAATCTGAGGCCTTATTATGCTAAGCGCCCTTAGGGCATGTGCATCCTCTTTTTTTTGCCCCCGGCACACTATTGTTTTACAGAAGGAGCTGCAAAAGCTTCTGCTACCCCTCCTGTAACTCTGAGACAAGTGCTATCATGAGAGGGTGCTCCCTCATTTGTATGAGAACATAGCCCCATGCAAACGAGGGAATCACCTTGCCTCTGCCCCTCTCCTTCTAACGGATGTTGGCATAGCAATTAACAAGCCCCTAGTGTTTGGCTTACTGTCAGTGCACCTCCTAAGTGGTGCACTGACAGTGCAAGTCTAGATGCCACTCATCTTAGGGCGGAAATGAGTTTCCACAGACACCACAGGCACAGGGCCGGATTGGGAATAGAAACCGGCCCTGGCAAACTGCTCAGCCTCCCTCCTGCGGTGAGGGGGAGTGCAGCCAAGCAGTTTGCGAGGGCCGGTTTTGGCTGATTTTGTTTCAGGGGGCCGATATTGCTGACCCCCGGTAACAAAATCGGCCCCTAGGGACCCAAAACCGGCCCCACCCTAGCGGCCTACCGGGAAAACGCCGGGTGCCCGCTATGGCAAGTCCGGCCCTGCACAGACATCCCCCTTCACATGGGTGCAGTCACTCGCTGCACCTGCCTCTAGGGGGATCTCTGTTCTGTCTTTAAAGTGCAATTGGTTGAAAGATGAAGCAGCTTGTAAACAGCCATTCCATATTTCACTGAATGTGCTGCCACCAGGGCAAGTACGAGTTTGCAGCTGCACTGAGGGTACTACATTCATCATAATAAGAAACACTATCCCATTCTGTGCCAGGCGTACCTCTTGAAAGGTGCCCCATGGCACAAACAGGGGCAATGTGCCCCATACATAATATAATCGCTGTATATGTATTTGAAGGACACAGTGAGTTATGCACAGTGTCTTGAGGACAACCCAGTGATACACCAGAAGCCAGAGTAAAGTCCAGAGGGATGGTAAATGTCAAGTTAAGGCTGATAGAATATGTGTGTATGTGAGATTGTTCCTATGTGTTTGTGTATGTGTGCAGATGTGGACGTGGGTGCGCATGTGTGTGCACATGTGTAGAAGTGTGTTTGTGGCTATATGCAGTAGCGTAGCCAGTGTGTCATCGACCCTAGTGCAAGGAAGGACATTGCCCCCCTGGCTGCTGTTTGGCATATAAAAAAACAGCAATAATCAAGTACAGAGGACCCCCATGTCCTCTGAGCCCTGGTGCCACTTCACCTGCTGCACCAAGGCAAACTACGCCTCTGCCCATGCCTGCTATTTTGCCATTGAGAGTGCATGCCTGTTTTTGCACTGTGAATACTACTTGGATAAGCGCCCTTTGATGAACACTTGTGTAATATAAAATCTTCCTAGTCAAACTCCCTTTTTCTTACTAATTCTCACATCTCGAGTCTTTCAACGCCTTTCGTGTGTTCTTCCAGGCAAGAAGATTTCGAATTAGAATGATTTTTTTCAGCAGTTTAGCGTTGCATATCATGCAGTGTCATTAACCACAGGAAAACCCGAAACTGACAAGAACAGGAATGTGTTCTTACCCTCAAGCGGAAATGAGGTGGCAAAAAAAGTCCAATTTCACAATTATGGAATTAAACTCAAACCTCTTTACAGAAATGCAAGGAATTGCACCTGGAATATATGAATCCCAAAAGCAAAACAGAAGTCATGAAAAGAAAAGCAGACAGGTCATTGGCACTTAAAGCAGTTATACAGTTGAATTTCATTACATTTTTCATCGTGTCGTGTGTGCACTTATTTTTGGTCCCATTTCATTTCTGAAATCTTAATATGCTAAATGTATTCTTATTTAGGTCCATATGTATATATAACACATAACACCATGCATAAATTCCTCATTTAATATCTTTCCTCATGCTTATAAAATTGTCTATTTTTAGTGAGTTTTTTGGGGTACACACACACAGTGAATATTTAACAGCCATGTGTAGTTGCCTTGAGGAGCAGGAATGGGATGTGTTGTATAAGAAAATAATTTAGAAACTCTGGGGCATATTATCAAGGACAGGCGATACATTATCGCCGCTTTTATCGGCAGGAAACTGCCGATAAAGCGGCGATAATGGCCTTGATAATATGCTCTATGAATTCCAATCGAAGCCCATGTTAGATGTGAACACATCTAACATGGGCTTCGATTGGAATTCATAGAGCATATTATCAAGGCCATTATCGCCGCTTTATCGGCAGTTTCCTGCCGATAACAGCGGCGATAATGTATCGCCTGTCCTTGATAATATGCCCCTCTGAGCCATGATTCTTGCGGCTCATTTTTCTATCAAACTAGGGTTGCTGGTGTTTAGTAGGCATTGTCTATCACCCTTCGTTGAAAAAGACTGATACACAAACTAAGTGATGCTGTCTTAATATACTGACAGTGTTAAACCAAGGAAAAGATTTATGAGATTGTCACACAGTGCCTCACAGCATGTTACCTTGCTGCGCTACACTGCGTGACAGAGAAAGGGCAGTAATGCGCCATATTAAAGTCCATATGGCACATTACTGCCTTTTTCCCTGTGCTGCAGCCCGTTCGGCAGCCTAGCGCCAATGCAAGCACCCTTGCCCACGTGCAAGGGTGCATCCATTGCATGCAGGATTGTTTTTGTACAGGAAGGGGGCACCTTCCTGCACACATACAATTCTAAGAGGCATATTCCTCTTTCTGTGTGTGCTGTAGAATACAGCACACATACAAAGAGGAAATAACAAGGAGATATAAAGATGTTTCTCCTTGTTACACCTCTCCTGGAAAGGTGTACCTTTTTGGCACATTCCAAGGTTTGAGACACAAATGAACCGGGTTAGGTTCAAATCAAACTGCACAGCCAAACTCGAATTAATCCAATCAATCAAATCGTCAAATTTCATCATAATTTTCCTCTGACTTTTACTCCATTGTTCATGCTTTCTTTTTCTTCGTATATTTCAATTCATTTTATTCATCCAAGTGTACTAGGCATAAGTAAAAATCAGGAGCCATTAAATCCTTGCCATATGTCACGATTTATTAAAATATGTCCCAATGCATTTCGGGAAACTTCCCTTCGTCAGGGGACTCTAAAACATACAAAGATAAAAAAAAAACAACATCAACATCATTGTCCCACGTTTCGCTGCTTGATTTACAAAAAAATATGCATCTCGTGCTATATTCCTTATTTTTAACGTGTATCAAATATCCGTGAAACAACATTGCTTAATGGCCAACTCTGCAATGTTACATCATGCTGGTAATCACACTCTGAACCCTGCCCCAAACATTTCCTTTTACACCCGAGAAACTACCATGCCTCCATTGCACTCTTCTCCCATCAATTCAGAACGCTGCTGCATCGAACTAAACGTTAATCTGCTTTGGGTTTACCATGACCTTTCTCTGTTTACTGTAACGGTCCAAACTTCATTTCCACCCACTCTACTCCTCTTTCGCTCGGAGCCATCATGCGTTAAAATTTATAAACGTGCCCCTGCACGTCCTTTCTACCTATTTCAATTGGGATTAATTAGTGATTGCTGTGTCCCATAGCTGTTCACTACCCACGTGATTGCTTAAACTGCAACGTGAACCGACAGACTGCTGGAAAAGAGCGCTTGTTCCTATATAGGTTAAATTGGCCTTTAACTGCGTTTCCCACAATACCTCTCGCCTGCCTTCTAAACATACAAAATGCCCGAACGCAGTTGCCCATACAACCTGTTTTTACAGCATTAACAACAGAAATATACCAGTGTAATATAAATTACATGTAAATAGAACAATATTAGTAGCTGCGTGCTCAGTAATTTAAACATGAAAATATGCTTGTGAGAACACTCCCGACATTACAGTCAATCCTGCAGACAATTAAATACGAATAATAGTCAATCAATCAATCATGGACATTTATATAGCGCACTACTTACCCGGAGGGTCTCAAGGCGCTTGGGGGGGGGGGGGGGGGGGGGTGCTGCTACTGCTCGAACAGCCAGGTCTTGAGCTTCTTCCTGAAGGAGAGGTGGTCTTGGGTCAGGCGCAGGTCGGTCGGGAGGGAGTTCCAGGTCTTGGCAGCCAGGTGGGAGAAGGACCTTCCTCCTGTTGTCGATCTTCGGATGCGGGGGACGGCGGCGAGGGCGTGACTGGCTGATCGGAGGAGTGAAATGTTGATGGTGGATGAGTTCTCTTAGACTCCTGTGCCCATTTCACACATGTTTTCTCAATCTTCGTATGTTCCATTACGTTCATAATCCTCTCATAATCCAATGTTCAGCAATGTCTGTGTTATCATGGGTGCCATCTCATCAATAGGCGGACATTTGTTAATGTATACGAAATAAGGGGGAGATGAGATGCACACCAGTGTACTCAGTGTTTAACTTGCTTAACGTCATCACTATGGTGTAGGCGTGCAAATTTGCTCCGCGCTCCGCCCCCCAGTTCTGGTAAACATTAGAATACATTAAAATTCAAGAGAGTTGTGAGAGACCACTCACACAACACCCATGGTATGCCTCTGTAGGCAACACAGCGATTTGTGCTGCATTCCTTTACTCCAGATTTATGGAGCTGCTCAGGAGCATGTAAAGTGACCTTGCATGGCTTCATAAATCACAGTTAAGGTTTGCTTCATGCATCTATTACGTTGCGTGGTGTAAACAAGCCGAAAACTGGCTCATAAATATGCCGTCAATTCCTTTAGACAGAGTTGTGCAACGGAGCGCAGCTACCCAAATTGCTGCACTACATTGTGTTAGGAGAAGACAGCCGGGAAGCACCACTTCTACTAGAATATAGACCTGCTGCTCTCTTACCCAGAGCTGGTGCTGTTTCACTCTGTCCAGTGCCATGGACTCACTCCATTACACCATTGTGCAAAGATTTGTATGTCATGTCTAGCATAGGTTGTAAATTGGAAGGGTACCCTTTCAGTACAAAGAGCAGTGCTTAGACATACTTTAACCCCTTGGCCACGGCGGTAATTCCGCCGCGGCACTAGGTGGGAGGGGGGCCGCGCGGCGCCACCATGCTTGTGATGGAACCACTCCGTCACGAGCCACAGTGGCACTGTGCTTGTGACGGAATGGTTCATCACGGCCCCGCCCGCTCAATAGAAAGCACCGCGCAGTCGTGAAATTGATGCCAGGCAGGCGCGGCGGCCGGGCCGTGACGGAACCATTCATTCACCAGCACAGCACCACCGTGGCTCGTGACGGAATGGTTCCATCACGAGCATGCAAGGGGTTAAAGCTTTTCGAGCATTATATATGTGCACCAGTGCAGCGAACATACAATGTGTGAAAAGTTAGGAGAAATGAAAAGACTTTTCTTTTGTGGGCGCCTGTCTTAAGGAATCGTTATTGTTAGGCACAAGGTAGTAGTAGTAGATAGGGTTTTGCATCAAAAACCATAGGTGGTATTTCTATTCGAAGATTAGTAGAGCACATTATACCCAAGGGTGTCAGAGCGCTAGCCGAGTGTAAGAACAGCTACAGTGGGTAATGACAAGACCTAACCATCATGGCAGCGAGAAATGCCAGGTTTTCCAGTGCTCACGGAAAGCAGCTTTGGAGGAAAGACTTGCAATGTGGGTGGGAAGGGTGTTCCATAACTTAGCAGCAGCGACCCAAAAGAAGCGCCCCCAACCCCACCTGGCTTTTTCAAATTTCGGTACCTCCACCTTCCTAAGAGAGGCAGACCTCAATTGTCTTTTGGCGATATAACAGTAGAAGGCTGTCCTAAAGTGCATCAGCCCACGGCGATGGACGGCAGTTTGAACTATATACAAGGCTTTGAAAGTCACATGCTTCTCGACTGGCAGCCATTGTCAAGAGCGAATTCCCTCTCTGACTGACAGATTTTTAGGAATGTCCAAGAAAAGATGGGCAGCCACATTCTGGATAGCCTGGTGTCTACTTAGTGTGCCTTTATTAATATTGACCCCTCCAATGCTCATGACGAGCTCAGAGCCACGGTTCTCATGTGCTCATGACAAGCTGAACTTGTCACGGCCGTTATAACGCTCACACGTGGGGATAATTCCCCTGCTGTGCTGAGCGTTCTATTGAAACGGGCATGGCCATGACGAGTTCAGCTCATCATGAGCACACAAGAACCGTAGCTCATGACGAGCTGAGCTCGTCAAGAGCACCGGGGCACTGTGCGCGCCCCCCCTCCCCCAGCACAGCAGGAGAATCGGGCCCGCAGCTAAGGGGTTAAGGTACAGGGCGTTGCAGTAGTCAATGCGCGATGTAATGAGAACTGTACCTTTGAGCTCGGCTGGAATGAGAGCAAAAACCTTTCTTAGAGTTTTGATAATATAGAAGCAGGAGCTCACAGTCCTCTTCAACTGAGTATCACATGAAAGGGAGGTGTAAAAAACCACCCCTACATTTTTTGCCTCAGTGACTGGAAGAGGTAGGGGGCCGCAGAACTCTGGCCACCACAATTCTGACCATACCGGCTTTTGCACCCCAAACATCAAGATCTCTGTCTTGTCGACATTCAATTTCAGCCAATTCTCTTTCATCAAGTTGTTTAAGTTAATCATATAGTGTTTGAACCTTTCAGCCTCCACCGGGCTGTCGTTGGATATTGATACAATGATTTACGTATAATCTGCGTCAGATAGTACTTGGAAACCATAGCATGGGAACACTGATGTACCACTCACGAGATGCCCCTTGATGCAAAGTAGCAAAGCAATATTTATGTTACTTTCCAGGCCCAAAAAAGATGTGTAGTGCAAAGTAAATATTTCTTCTGCCCTTTGCACCATTGCATCAACACAAAGCATTGATAAATCTGCACCTTTATGTGGAATATCACCATATGCATCCCTTTTTGCCACTGGCTAAGTGGCACAGCAAGGGCATCATTGGCCCTAATGCAAGAAATGGCATTAGGCTTAATTTCCCTGGTTTAAGTAATAATAAGCAGCCATCAGAGTGATGCTGTGGAACCCTTCACACCACTGGGCCATTTGCCATTTCACAGGGCTCACTATGGATAGCTACACTCCATATCTGGTATTTAATTTTCTATCTGTATTTTCATGCCTCTCAGTGTCATTCCATATTTCAGAGGGACATATTTCTTAAATGCTCCATAACAGGTCCATTAGCTCATAAATGCTTTCTTAATCTTGTACTTATAGACCCACTAGACTAGGTTAGCACAGCATCTCCTTATTTTAATTATGCCTGTATTTTCCGATGAAAAATGACTATCTTGTGTATTCCCCATTAGCTCAGCACTGTATATGGTCCATCATTACCAAAGTGCATGAATGATACTGCTCCCCCTCCTAACAGGCGATATCTCTGTGGTCAGCTTGTATTAAACACCAAGGAGGATATGAAAGGCTATTTAATAAAAAATTCAAACATGTTTCCACCTTCAACGTGTGTTCTGTGATCCGTGGGTGGTGCAATAAATAATCACTCGGTAAAACTAGCCTACAACTCACCTTTCCAACCAGTATAGTAAAAATCCTACAATACCTTCTCCTATGCTTTGATGTCAAAGTGGGTTTTATAAATATATTTATGTAATTATTTGAGAGTATACATAGCACAAACTGGACCCAAAGGGTGGCAGAGGATTTTCCATAAGAATAGTTACAATATAAAGCAGTCGACATGAGTTGGGACAAGCATGTCCCCTGCATAGTGTATAGTCATGTCCCTTGCCCTCAGTGCCCAACTACGAGTATGTTGCATCCTGATTTTCTGATTTTTGGCCCCAGCCTCAGTAATCAAGCCTAAGCCTCTCTGTTATTTTGGTCTGGACCAGGACTGGGCCAGACGGGCTGCACCAAGCTCGCTTCAATAATGATAGAAGACTATTATTTCCTGTCATGTGCTCAAGCGTGTAGCATGGTCATGGCAGCATGCCATGTTTGCAGTGATCCCCAGGTGTGACCTGCACTTTTAATTTGTGTCACAGGAGAGGTGGCCTACTTGCCCACTCTTTAAGTTCTTCTTCTACAGGTGACTTCAGATCCTTTAGCTGGTATCCTGAGTACATGTGTGTATGTATGTATGATTGTGGTATGTGTTTTACACACATTTTACAACTCTGGGTGAACCAGATTCAACGAGGCCTGTTGGTTTTATTTTGGAGGCCCCTGGCTGGTTCATCTGCACATGATGAAAGTGAGCTTCCTCTTCTAAACAGTGGAAGTATAGTTATGACATTCTAGAAACTGGAGGGAGGAGATCTAGACAATGAAGTGGGGAAAGAAAAGACACGCTCCCCTTTGAAATTAAATTAGGTCCTTTTGCTGCAGACAGCTGTTGATTGTTCTGTTGAAATACTGCAGCTTCGTGAATGGTAGGGCTGAATCGTGGAACTGCAATTCCTGTTCTTAGAGTTTGAAATGGGTCATCATTTTGTCACTCTCTCTCATCACGATCCAGGCTGTGATAGCCAGGTGCAGAAAACTCACACATCTGAGTCTGAAAGACATCCTGTGAAGGAAACATGAATTAAGAATTGATCCAAATCAGTTTTGGAAGATAGAGAATACATATTCCCTGTCAGCTGTACCTGTGTAAAACAGGGAGCTATTGACCCACTTGTCTTTTTAGTTTTAAGTTTACTTTGACTAAGGAAAGAGTGCTCTGCAGAGTAATCAGATGATGACTGTGGCTCCAGGGCTGGTGCCTGCTTCAGAGACAGATTCCTACAGGTAAGGGGACATCGCCTGGAGGTTGACCTAAAAGAAGAGCTGTTGCTTGAATGAGACTGTCAAGCCTCAGAGTGAAGAATATAACAGGCATTGGTAAGATCAGCCGACACTGGTCTTGTGAGCCCCTCTGACAGAGAATCACTGAAACAGAGGATTTGTTGCACTGCCGAAGTGTATCCAAGCAGATCACCTTGTTGATCCTGAAGCCGCAGAATGGCTCTTGTCTCCAAGAGTGTCCCTGCAGTCTGAGCCACTGATGGAGACTCTGTTGCTAAATTGTGGCACTGAAAAGGTTTGCCAGAATTGACTTTGCTGTTACAGTTGTTGGACTTGTCACCAAGCTGTGTGTGCTGCTGATGAATAGACATGTGTAACCCATTGCACTTGCTGCAAGTGTGTCAGAATGGATTTGTATGGTGGTGTAAACCGTGGCACTTGCCTAACATGTACCCTTGTCGACTGTGCTACTAGAAGTGCAGCTGCTGCCTCGAGGCACTTGACACTGTGTGCCTGAGTTGCTGTACAGCTGCAGAGGCACTGACCAAAGGTGTGTCCGATCAGACTAAGCTGCTGCTGCTACACTAAAGCACCTTCAAGAGACCCAGCTGCCATTTCTAGACCTGTGACAAGAAGTGGACTACATAATACCTTGACCTAAGAATAAACAAGCTTCTGAATTGACAAATTATTCAATCCAGGAGAACAGAGTCCATTCCACAACCTGTAGGCCCATTCACTGATGACATGTGCCCTCTAAAGGGCGGCTGACTGAAGACAGCCACATGCCTGATGCTGCCTCGAGACACTGATGCATGAGTCACATCTGCTCAGAAGAAGTAGAGCAGCTGCTTGAAGTTCAGTCTCAACATTCCCCACTGAAAGGTGACTGGGACTGGAGAATAGGGGAACAGAGTGAGGCCTACTGCAGACTCAAACTGTGAATTAAATAATCACTGAGAGTATCTGCTAGTGACATGGATGAATGCACCTGCACTGACACCTACACCTGGGTACCTTAGACTAAGGGAGGCAGCCGGGGGCCTAGGGGGAATCCTTGCTGGGAGCCAATAGTTCTGCACCACAGACTCTGATTTGTTGATTCTTTTTGTGTAATGTGTAGTATTGAGATTTAGTGTATTAAGGTGCTCCTCTTTTTACAAAGATAAGCACTGGGTTAGAGGGCAATGGAATGGTGATAATATATACTATATATATATATATATATATTCACAGAAAAAACCATAGGTTATAGACCATATATAGTTAGGAATTAGCATTTACAAAACCTTGAAAATTCACTGAAAAAACCATAGGTTATAGACCATATATAGTTAGGAATTAGCATTTAAAAAACCTTATTTTACTCACACAAAACCATTGAAATTCCATATATAGTTAGTTGCACTAACTATATATCGCGCACCCGTAATCCACTGCTGATGATGTCACATATTACATCATTCATGACATGGTCAGTGACATCACTGATGACATCACTGATGACATCTCAAATGACATCACTGATGACAACATCCAGTGATTATGTGTTTCTGTAAAGTTTAAATATGTTTTACATATTGAAGAATGAGTGGATGTATAAGTGTCTGAATGAAGGTTTTAGTAGGTGCGTGATTGACTGTATGAGTGAGTGATTAAATGCGTCTTACTAAATGCACGGGTTAGTGACTAAACTGTCTGAAAGTGTGCATCAGCATGTCTGTTGTTGTGCAAGCTGCTGCATGTGTTGATCAGTAGCTATATAAGTAGCTATATGGGTTATTGATTGGTTGCACAAGTATTTGTATGGGAGACTGAGTGTGTGTATGACTGGCTGGGAGGTGTGTGACTCTGTGCAGATCAATGTGTACTTGTATCAGTGATTCTATAAGAGAGTAAGTATGTGTTAGTATATGTTTTAAAATGTAAGGTACTCTATGTTTAACTGTGTAGATTAGAAAATGGAACTGTGATTGATTCTTTACAGGACTGACTAGGTGTGTGAGTAACTCCATGGATGAGTGGCAGAGTGTGAGTGTCTGTATAGGTGTATGAGTGCATATGATAGTGTTGTAAAGATGAGTGATTGTATGTATGAATGATTGTATGGGTGAATGAGTGAATGTGTGTGTAGACGTAGGAATCAGTGAGTGGGTATGTAGTAACTAGTATTGGTGTGTCAATGGTTTCAAAAATTATACTCTGTATTTAACACTGGGTGTAACAGAGGTTATATTAAAGTGTGAGGAGATGCATTGTATTGTCACATTAATGATATCATCATTGATGTGACCATTGATGTCAAATGAGATATCATCAGTGATGTCATTTGAGATGTCATCAGTGATGTCATCAGTGATGTCACTGACCATGTCATGAATGATGTAATATGTGACATCATCAGCAGTGGATTACGGGTGCGCGATATATAGTTAGTGCAACTAACTATATATGGAATTTCAATGGTTTTGTGTGAGTAAAATAAGGTTTTTTAAATGCTAATTCCTAACTATATATGGTCTATAACCTATGGTTTTTTCAGTGAATTTTCAAGGTTTTGTAAATGCTAATTCCTAACTATATATGGTCTATAACCTATGGTTTTTTCTGGGAATTTCATTGGTTTTTTAACAGCTAATATCTGTAGCTGTAAAATGTATTCTTCTTTAAATCCAAAAATATATTTTATATGTTTATGAATAATTTTTTTTTTTAAATATTTTTTTTTCTTCGTTCCCGCTTCGCGAATCGGGAAGCTTCCCGTTAGCTGACCTTGATGCCGCGAAATAGACCGCGAGCCGGTAAACGTTTCTTTACCGCAACTGCCGCGTTAGAAAACAACATCGTGACGCCTCCCGTCCGCATGACGTTTCGCGTTGTCGCGTGATACGTCATATGACGTGCTACGTTAGCGAACTCGTACGCTTACCGAGTCGCAAAGCACAGGTTTCTGGAAGCAAACCGGGAGGCCCTGCAAAGCGCGTAACGTAAACACAGCAGGTCATGTGACTTGGTAATAACACTTTTCATTGGTTCATTTCACTTTCGGTTTCCTAATGATGTAAGACTAGGTCATATGATCTAAAATGAACACTTTTCATTGGTTGAGAACTATTTTTTTTCCCAAATGGTGAAAATCCCTCCTTCTTTCCTCACTCTGACTTTCATCATTGTGAGAGAAAGACCCTTTGTTACCAGTGAGCAATGGCTTCTTTACTAGCTTCAGCTGGTGCTTCCCCACCACCTCCACCACATCCAAGGAAGAGTGGACCACCTGCTAAAGTTATAATTCAGCAAGAAGAGGAAGAAGAGGAACAGGACGACCTAGATAATCTCCCTATTATGGCCAGAAGATCTGTTGTACCGGAAGTAACGGGACCAGAGGGCAGGGAGATGGTGCCAAATATACAAACGAGATTTCGTGAAGTAAAACAAGTCTGCGTACATTGCAGTGGAATCATTTGCTACGCAGAAAGTAGCATCACTCTGATCAACAGAGCTATTAACAATCATGCTCATGTTTGTCCGAAACTCCCCAAACAATAAATTCTTTTTTTTGTTTTCTTCCTCCTGTTGAGCCCTTTACAATGAATCGTTTTCGTTGCCCCCTCCGAAAAAAAAACAAAAAAAATATAAAACTGTTCAGAAAAATTCAAAAAAAGTAAAAAAATGTTCAGAAAAATAATAAAAAAAATATAAAACAACAAAAACAATTTAAAAAAAAGTTCTTTTCAGAACTACCTCCCCGTTATAAAAAAATTGGTACAATATTTGCAACTGTGCCAACCTCTATTTCTCTTAGTTCGCTTCCCAGTTCGCTCCCCGGTACGCGAACCGGAAGCGAACCCAAAAATTTTTTTTATAAAAAAGAACAGTAAGTATAAGGGAAGGAAACAGACAGTTATGTTAAAAGAAAGACAGCTATAGGGGAGTAAACTAGAGATACTATTACCCGTAATCCACTGCTGATGATGTCACATATTACATCATTCATGACATGCTCAGTGACATCATCAGCAGAGGATTGCGGGTAACAGTATCCCTAGTTTATTCCCTATAGCTGTGTTTCTTTTAACATAACTGTCTGTTTCCTTCCCTTATACTTACTGTTCTTTTAAAAAAAATTTTTTTAGATCTGTCAGAAACAGTGAAAGTAATGAAATATAAAAGACTACGTAGAATATGAGCACTGTATGCAACAACTTTGACACTGACAGAAGCCTCACCTTCTCCATGCCTCCTACACAGTTCTACATGTACATCATAAATGCAAACAGAACAGAATTAATTATACATGTTAAATGGTTTATTTTTGCTGTTCTCAGAATGTATCAAATTTCACTAAAACAGTGACTTGAAGGTATTCATCATATAACAGCGGGGAAAAAAAAACACAATCAAAATGATTGTGTTTAAAAAACCCATACATTACAAATCAGAATTCAGAACTCCTTAAAGTTAACTTACTTTCCATGACGGCCAAGGATGTCCTATGAACAGCTTACACTCTGTTGTGCTGTTATTACTTTCAACCCGCCACTTTCTGAAAGAAAACCTCCATCGTTTTCAAAAACATGTTACATACAATAAATGACTTCTCGCTCTCTACCACACGATTCCACAAGGCCAAATCGTGTCAGAGCCATGTATAACTCTTGGATTTCTTGTAAGCCAATCCCGTCTTTTCGCATTTCCGCAACTTTCAGAATTAAAATGTTGAAGATCATTTACACAATCCTGGACTAGTAATATCTTCCCCTTCTTGCTCAATCATGTTCTACATTTCCTATCACACTGATACTGCTTACTATGAAGCAGACTTACACTACCTTTATGACTAGTACAATTATTTAATTCTCTACATCACTTTTAATCACAAAGCAATGTAAAACAGTAAACAGCATTGCAGACTTACATTCCCTCTACTCCATGTTTTGATTCACTGCTTCAATTAGCTTATAAAAAGAAATAGTTTTTCTGAACTCATTCAAAGTGCACGTATTTCTCAATAACGTCCAGTGTTATGGTAAAAAGTTATGTCTCTGTACTACACTTATCCTCAAGGCCAAATAGTGTAGGAGCCATGAGAACTTCTTGAAATTCCTCAGAGCACATCCCGAGATTCTTTCCCTAAAATTTTGGTTTTAAAAACACCAGGTAAGAGTTTTTAAGGTCATATGGCAATTTTTTTTTGAAAATTAAAACAGAATCATTGCAGAATGACCAGCCATTTCTACACTTTAAATAAGCTGTATAATGTCCTGATGTTATTGAAGGACCATCATGATATATAATTGCTACAGTTACAAAAGTCCTTCCTGATATTGACAACTGTGAAGCCACAAAATTTTTAATTAAAGTTGTCAATTTTGTTCCATCAGGCCTACATCGTTGGAACATTAAAATGACATACTGGCCATATGTTCGTATAAATAAAGTGGACATCATTTCAGATTTACATTGGCTACACTCCATGTTGTGATCAGCTGCTTTTACTAGCTTATTAAAAGAGACTGATTTACTGTCTGGCAAAGTTAAATATATAAATCTTTCTGAGTCTACACTAGTAGTAGCTGATACCCTACAGTTCTCGCAGTCATGCTGCCATTGATAAGAAAGCCCAAACAGGTGATCTACATCTACACCTTCATCATGCAATACATCAAGCATATACATTAAAAACTCCTGACAATCTTGCTGACTATTTTGAGAGAATTGTGTTTGGCCTGAACATCTGTCTAACAGATTTCGAATTTCAGACACACTTTCTATGTTTGTTCTATCAGTGCTACATTTCTCTAACACAGAATTTAACAAACTGCAAAATCTTTGATCCGAATTGACCACAATCTGTTCTTTTAAAGTTTCTAGAGAAAAGACAACATTAACCACTACATTAGCATAGCAGTTGACACCAGAACTGTTTTCAAATTGAAAACCAACAACATCTTCAACAGAATCCTTTTTGTTTCTGCTTATAATTTCAGGTTCATCAACTTTTCGTCTTTTTGCTACAACCTCCCCAGTATTGGTCACATTTCTTCGTTTCCGGCCTACCACACGTTTCTCAAACAAAGGATACTGAGGCAAATGTGGCGCATACTCTCTTCTCAACCTATTGTATTCCTTAACACAATCTAGATCCGCACAAATGTTTGTGACATCACACTCAATCAAGTACAATCCCGATAAAGTCCTAACTCGTGACAATGCCACATATGCCATACCCTCCTTGAACACAGAACTGCCAATATTCACCAATGCACAGTCTACACTTAAACCTTGCGATTTATGGATTGTCACCGCATATGCCAAGCAAACAGGAAACTGCTTACGACGAACATATAAGTCTTTTACAAGCAAAAATCTAGCAGAACAACGAGCAATTAGCTGTACTTCCTCAATGCCATCAAATTTAATTTTTAAAAATTCAATTCCATCTCTATTTCTGTATTTCACAAAATCAACAACATTACCCATTGATCCATTTACCAGACCTCTTTCAACATGTAAATTCCTTCTTAAAATTATACGGCAGTTCAAGCACACATTCAGAGTCTTTTCAAAACCCGCAGTTTTAGATATACTCTTCTCTAATGAATCCAATTTTGTTTTCAGATTCTCAGACAAAATAATTGTTGATCCCATATGCTCTACTCTGTCAATAGCTTCCAATTTCACAATCTCTTGCTTTTCTAAATGCAACATTTTGTTGTTGAATTTGGCACATTCTGCAAGAGTTGGCATCAAACATATTCCAGATTTTTTCTCAGTAACTTTCTGAAAAATATTCTCAGGCACAACATCTTCGTCTGGATATAAATTTGTCAGTAATCGTGCATGTAAAGCTTCTTTCCCATGCTCGGTCACTTTTCCAATTCTAACATCTTGTAGAATAGTCTTGTAAACTTCATCCTTTGCCTGACGCATATTTTCATGCAGTTCAGCATAATTGAAGTTTAACCATATATTGACGTTGCCAATACTCCCTAAGCACTTCCTGGTATCTTCATGCGTGAGCATTTTGAACACAGGTTGCCCTTTCACTGGTGTCAGCTGCAGAAGATCTCCAAAAACAATGATGTGTTTGCCACCAAATAACACATCATACTCTGTTTTGAGAACTTCTTGCATTCTCAAATGCACAAAGGCAAGCATAACATTGGAAACCATGCTTACTTCGTCAATGATAAGAAGTTTCATTTTCCTCAAGACTCTTGAAACTTCAAAACAAGCATCTCCAGATAGCTTGTGATATTCTAATTTGTTGTCATGCTCCACTGGCAGCATCAGTAAACGATGTAAAGTAATCCCTTTAATGTTATGTGCTGCCAGTCCAGTTGGAGCGGTGACAACACAAGACAGCGATGACTCTGTCCTTTCCTGCAAATAACATGAAATTGCTTTAATAAGGAAACTTTTTCCAGTTCCCGCTTCTCCACTCACGTACAGTCGGACAGGCTTCAACGACGTACATGAGCACTCTTTCTTATCATGACTTAATCCATGATCAATTTGCATGGTAAGTTCGTCATATATTTTCCTCTGCTCAACGTTGAGTTGTCTTTCCAACTCTTCTAAGTTAACCGCATCCTCCTGAGCATGTGCCATGGCTCTTTCCACTTCATTCATAGCAGTGGCAGCTTCATTTTCGATAAGAGGTCCTCCTAGTGGATCCTGACTCAATGAAGCAGAACTCTGACTGTCCTGAGAACTGTCTCTGGCAATCTCGGCTGCAATCGTTGCTTCCTGCTCAATTTCCACATTCAACATTTCTACATATTTGGGAAAAGCAGGACATTCTATGGTCTCCTTGGCAGCATTGAAAGAGTCTTCGTAACAGAGGAAATCTCCAAGCAGTTCCTCTTCTGCACGCCAAGGCTTAAAAAGTTGCAAAAGTGCTAAATAGAAAAACTCCTTTTTTTCAGGAGATTCGCCACTCAATTTTCGATGGTTTATCAAGTGGCATTTTCTTTGCTTGACCAGACATCCCTCACTTCCTATTACAGCATACACTCCTTTCTCAGTATCTTCTTTGATGTTCCTCTTGAATATGTAATTTTGCAGAACCTCATACAGACAAACATTCTCGAGGTGACTGCTTCGATTTGGATAATATGTATCCAACATGTTGCTCTTCAAAATGTCGGTACTGTTTGGCTCCTTTTCCGCCAAATACTCAATTTCCCGCACAGGTTTCAGAACTCGATTACGCGTTGCAGCAAGACCAACACTCGCCCAAACGATACTCCTGGACTTGGCATAGAGACTTGCTGAAGACAACCGGTCAGAACATTCGTAAGCTCCGATTTCTCGATGCGACAACATCTTCAGACTGAAACTGTACAACTTCTTGCTGAGGCTCTTTTCATGGGAAATGTCCTCCCACATATCCTTCAATTCTGTCTTCTCTTTTTTGGTGATGTAAGATGTCACATACCTAGCCACAACCATACAGTTATCAGCCACAAACTGTATATCCATGTTAGCATTCCACATGGACAAAATCACCGGGTTGTAGTCGTTGATGTACTTAGACTCTTCGTTCCTCTTCAAATTGTATGTGTTTTTAGGTGATTTCTTCATCACATTATGTCGCAGCGAAGACATCAAACTGTTCACTCTTCCTTTAGAAATCACCGATCGTGGAAAGCCGAAACGACATTTGGTGTAGAACTTGTCTTTGTTCCGGAATTTACGACGACAGTACTTTCCACATCGATGGCTTTGGAAACGTAGAACTTTTTCTCTTAGGCTTTTTTTCTCCTTTGCGTTTGGAACAGCACACGTAGAATACTGTTCTATGAAACTCATCACTGAGTCGTCTGCATCCGTTCCAAATTTAGGTGCATCCTTGATCCACAGCAACATATGTATATGAGGAGCACCTCTTGCTTGGTACTCCTTCCTCCAGAAGAAATCCAACACCTCTCCAAGAGGTGGATTCTTCTTATTCATGATGAAAGACATCATACCTTCAAATCTATGATTGAAGTACCTACATACATTGACTGGATCCAAAGAGCACAGTTCTCCGGGTGTCTTGAATTCGATGTTTTCTACGTTAGCATTTGCCTCTCGTAGAAATTCAAGTAAGTCTTCCCAGCCATACTCAGCACAGCTCAAAGTGAGGAACCATGTGGGAGTTCCTAAGTTCCTCAGCATACATTTTAAATCACCATGACGACGGTACCAGTACTCATTAGTACCACGCTGACACGCCATGAGATTAATCAGGTGAGAATCCAAAATACTGTCTTGGACATTGACTTTATCCATAAAGTCACTTGCCGAGATGTTTTGCATGTGTATACCACTTTTCAAGATGTGGTTCACTGCATATGACAGTCCAGACAGATCGCTTTCAAACAGGAGATGAAACAAATAAGGAATGCATTGTCGAAACCTAGGATCTCCTGCATACAATCGCAAAGTCCGGTATTCAGAAGCAGGAATTTGATGAGGTCGCTCATCATATCTTCCTCCCTGACCTGTTGGAAAAAGCTGTGGGAAACACCGAGCTTCCAAACTTTCCTCCCAAACACTAATGGGACTCCCTTTCGCTTGTTTCATTTGAAACAACTCAATAGCATTCCCCATGACTTCCTTGGAATGCAAAGGATGAACACTATAATGTTCATATATTTCTTCACTAGTACAGGGTTCTACTTTCTCAATTTGACCAGCACACAAATCGCTATCCTCTTCCTCACTTACTTCCTCTTCTGCAACATATACATTTTTATAGTATTTATTATATTTTTTCAAATACAATGTTGCCCTTTTGACTTTCCTAACATCTACTAAATCTTGCCATATTTTCTTATTCTTTGTCGGAACCCCATTAACTAAGATAACCAGAGGTTCCTCTTCCACTTTTTCTACTCCAATTGTGTTAATGTTTTTCTTCAAATCTAGAGGCAAATAAACAACTCTTCCCTTTAATCCTCTCTGTAAATCTGATGGAGGCAATTTCCCTGTCTTTGGCTCCATTCTTACAATAGCCTGAAAGGGATGGATACTTTGAATCAAAATAGATTCATAAGTATTTAAATCCTTCAATTCAGAAGGAATTTCTACCAATTCCAGATTATTATGAACTGCTCTAGCAGGCATCTGGTTTTCATTTAATTTGTTACAACAATAAGTACACACACGTTGATCCAATCCCAAATCAAAACAATTTTCTACCATCAAGTATGTTGTAAAATCCTTCCATTCACTATTATTTTCCCTTTCACTTTTTCCATATAAATCCACTAACTTAGTCTGATTCTTATAATAAGTGCGTCGACAACACACACAAGTGAAATTTGGCCTCTCACTTGATTTCACCTCAAACGTCGCAATTTCCCTCTGGAAATTATCTGTACTGGAAACCTGTACACTATCTTCCACATTACTCTCTTCTTCTTGGTCAATTTCAACATTCTCCTCTTTACTTCCAAAGTAACAAAACTCAATTTCTTCACATATATTCTTCACATCTATTTCAGAACCATGCAAAAGAGCAGCGCATAATTGTTTTAGCATAATTGCTGGACTCTTAGCATAATACAACATTCTAACTAATTTCCTCACTTTATTATGATGCACTGCTAGCATCCTGAAATGATGAAAAACACTCTGGCATACTCTCCTGGAAAGACAAGCCAGTGAATGACCATGCAAACCTATCACTTCTCTCACTCTGCAAGGATCTAATTCTTGCAACAACTTCATTTTCTGCTTCAAACTTTTCTTACTAAATGACCGTATAAAATCACAAAGCAAATTGATGGAATCCTGTCGTACACTGCAAATACTACTACACTTCCAGGTGTACACAGGACCCTTAGGACGTCTCCCTAAAACCTCATTACCTAACACCTCTTCTATCTCTGTTCTCACAAGTTTTTCTTTTTCAACTGGACAACCATCTTTCACTTCATAAGCTCGACCACTGGTGTCAACTGCATGCACCAAATCATTATCCTGGAAATAACTCTCCTCATTAAAAAATGCCTCAGAGCTTGAACTATGCATCCATTCTCCAGAAAAAACTTCACAAAAATTACTACGATTAACTATTCTCTTCCATCTACTATTTCTTTTGAAATCATAAATTACCTTGTTTAGCTTCCTAATTCTATTGATTGTCAAAATAAATAACTTACGTTTAATTTCAAATGCTTGATCAATAACTTTCTCAACTATTTTTTTTCTCTTATAAAAAACCACTTTCTGCTGACCTTTCTTAATATTTTTTAACAAATTCCCAATTATCCTGTTGCGGAACATTCGTTTACGAATATCCCTAAACTGTTGTTTCCTTCTACTTTCATGCATAGAGTTCTCTCTTACTCTAGCAGTAACATTTCTCATTGGCCTTTCCTTACCATTTGAATTCTGTCTCCTTTTCTGGAGTGAAACATTTTCTGTAGTAATATTTTTTTTACTACACATATTTCTTATGACTGTTTTTCGACTCTTACCCGGTGCTTTCTTGGTGACTTGACAAATCTTTTTGTTAGAGGACTGCTGCAATATTCCATGCTCCTGCTGTCTTTGACGTTTTCCAGCCTTTCTTACTCTTTCTTTGCTAGGCATCCTAAAATCTTGAAATAATCTGCAGTTGAATCTGTGGTAAAATATAATAAAAAATGTTATTAACCACTATTACCCAACAGTAAATTAATAACAGTCATCAAAAACTTAACACACTACTTAAGTATATAATATACTGAAGCCTATCTCCAATTTTTCACTGAACAGGACTCATCTCTTCTTAACCTTGGATAAACCTCACCTACTCTGTGTCCCCTGCACATAATTAAATGTAAAGGGGCAGATTTATATTAACTAGCACATCCCCAGGGATGCACCAGTTAACGTGCACCGCTGCTCTGCCACCCACGGTGTGCCGCATTTACAATCAGATAGGACAAAGCTACATCAAAACCCTGCGCCTGCTTGAAGCAGGCATAGATCTTGACGCAGGTAGGCTGAAAGCTAAAGCAACAACTAAGTGTCGTGTGCAGAAGTTACAAAAAAGGAAAAATGGCGTTTAAACCAGTAATGAGACCATGCTAACGTAATACAGAGTAAAAATATCCAGGATCTACATCAGTTTGGGGTTCACGAACCTGGCAGGTACAAGGCACTGAGGCTTTCCACCGTGCATGTCTCATCCCAAAACATATGTTGTTTGTGAATGAAACAATTTCCCAGACCAAATGCTTTGGATTGGCTACTTCTAAAAAATTAAACAACCCTACTATCCCGGAGTTAGAGGAATACGATGGTTGGAGTAATTTTACTCGTTGTCTATTAAAGATTTACAGGCCCTACTCCGTAATTCTTCCTTTAACATTTCCAGTATAAATCCAAAAGGTTGACTGCTTTGGCAACGTGCCTTATCCACGGTTTAATAACGCTGCCTTTTGCTTTATATAAGTTTTCAAATTGTATGAAATATATACCAATAGGTCGTTATTAACCTTTAGGTAGTGGTTTTCTTCATCAAGTCTGGTCGCTTCCATACACATACAGATTTTCAAAGATGATCAAGAACTTTATCTGAATGGAGAGGAATGCACTGAGACGCCAGATCATTCACTAATGTGTAGGCACAGACAGTTACACGGTTCATGCAACAAACACCGACCAAATATGGCTTGCGTGTTGCAAGGCACGCCAGTTCCTGCTATCATCCCCACGTTCAAGTTCTTGGAAAATGGTAGTTATTTGATGCTCAATAATGAAGATTGTTCTGGGTTAATTAAAAGTATTCATTTTATCGTAACAGTAAATGAACGGGTTATTTGCTGCAGAAATGTTCTATTTCCTCCCACACATGAACATAGGGAGTTTTCAATCTGGCCACAAATACCAACCTTGGGAGCACATTTCAACAGCATGGCAAGAATAAGAGCTCTTTTGTCTCAGAGAGAGGTGGCCTTGAGTTCGGCCCGTGAAACTTTCGTGCTTCACATAGCGAACACCCGTACAGAGGTGCAGACCCTTTTAAATACAGATTCGACTTTGCATTTCAGCAAGATTACCCATTCATTTCCATGCAGCAGGAGGCCCATAGGAATGAAGGTGCAATTTGCGATTAGCAATTACCTCATCGCAAATTACGAATTTTTCCGACGGTGCAGGGGTATCTCAAGAACACCCTGCTGCACCCCTGAAAAAAAAATTTGGGGTCATATGGCGCACATAAATTTTGAAAACATTCCTTTACCTCAAAAACGATTTTCAACTCATAATTTGAAAACACTGCACATGGGGAAATGACTTAAAATGTCCTTAAGACACATAAAAGCATTTTTTGATTGCCTTTGCAGCATGTTTCAGTCACCTTTAACATGCCTATGTAACGGAAACATTCAAAATCTAAATTTGCCATGCACAGGTGGGAGCATATTTACAAGCAATTTGCTCCACAGACAAACTTCTTACATTGAAATGGGAAAGACTCTCAATTACCTTATAAAGAAGCAGACACCATTATGTCCTTCTCATCAATATTAAAACCATTGCTTTTTCTCAAAAACGATTTACAAGTCATAATTTGAAAACACTCCACAGCTCCTATGCACATAAAAGCCCTGTCAGTACTAATACTTCACATTTTCTCCAATTACAATTTCTCAAACAAACAAAATCTATTTGTGAAACACTTGAGACAAAGCAACATTTGAAAAACACAACTTTCTTCATAATTTTCTCCTTAAAGCACACTATTTTCTATCTAAATTAAAGAAATTTTTTCTCACCTTAGCAAATACTTTGAGTTTCAAAACAGTCTCAGAAACACACCAATTTGTCTTCAGCAGAGCAAAAGGTATGCACTCCAGAGTCTGCAGCTATCAAAAGCACAGAAATGCTGTAATTCCTCACACAGATCTCTCATGTCACCCAATCAAAACTCTTCCCTCACTTTTTTTCAAAGCAAAACCCTTCCCCCCTCTGCCCCCTCTCTGCTTTTTCTGCATAGCAACCACCTCTTGCAAGACCTCTCACACAACAATGTTGCAATTGAACTCTGAACTCTCAGTGCACCTGCATATCCAAAGCATTCTTTCATTTAATGATTTTTTCTTCGCCACTCAAAATACATCTTTCAACGAACTCATCCATGCACACTAACTTTCTGTTTTCAGCAATCAAAATCCACCAATCACTCTTACTGCTTCATTAACACAGAAACTCCTCAGTTTTTTTCATTTTACACTCTCATTTTTTCAACTGCCATTTCATTGCCACACTTCATCTGACTGCAGGAGAACCTTCTCTCGCCATGTTTTCTGTCTGGATTGTTGGACATAGCTACATCTATTGGGCTCAAAGGTACGCTGAAAACAGGAATTTACCTAACCTCAATTTACAAGATGTGGAAATTAAGTGGTTTGGCCACAGAGGATTAAAATGTCACCAATTGATACCATTGGTGAAAACCTTTATGCATTTGCCAAAACCTGACCTGTTAATTGTGCACTGTGGAGGTAATGATTTGGGCACTTTGACTGGGGTAGGTCTGGAAATGCTTTTAAAGGACACCTTTGAGCAATTGATGGCACTTTTTCCTCAGACTGCCTTGGTATATTCAAATATATGCCAAAGACAGAAATGGAGGTGGTCGAACCAATTTTGTCCACAAATTGAGAAATCGAGGAAGCATGTAAACAAATCTGTTTCAGCTTACATGAGAGACCATGGAATGGGCTCCCTGTACAACAATAACTTGCGTTACTACATGCAAGATATCTACAGAGGAGATGGAGTTCACTTCTCAGATGAGGGCAACAGAGTTTTCACTCTGAATTTAAGAATGTGCATTGGTACCTACTTATAAGTACCTAAATGTACCATAAACCCAAAAGCTCTTCTCAGAGCTACCCTACATCTGATCACTCACAATTATTATTGTACTCTAACTTTTTTCACTAATTTTCAAGAAAGTACGCTCCCCAGAACGCTTCCCGGTTCGCGAACCGAGCGCACTCCACGCAAAAAAACTAAAAAAACGGTATATATTTTTTTGCCCTGCGAGAACCTTTCAAAGCCTCCACATCAAACCTAGGGGGTCAGGGACGATCTACTATGCCCCCTTATGGTCATTTGCCCCTTCGCTTTGGCCTCCTCTTGTCTCTCGATCCTACCGAGAGACAAGATGGCGGCCGCTACGGACTGTTTGGAATGTTTACAGACGCCGAAAAACCAATCAGCTTCGCAAACCTCCGTAACGCGAAAAGTACGCGAAGCGGAGCGCTGTTACAGATATATATCTTTTTTTGAACGTTAATTTCTCAAAATCCACTGGAGCACATATATTGAGACCTAGCAAAGGCACATCGGGCTACCAGTCCCTACAATTTTGCCAAGTTTCGTGCAAATCCATTCAGCCGTTCGATTATTATTATTATTTTTTTTTTTGCCCCGCGGGGCCCTTTTAAAACCTCCACATCAAACCTAGGGGGTCAGCGAGGATCTACTATTCCCCCTTATGGTCATTTGCCCCTTCGCTTTCGCCTCCTCTTGTCTCTCGATCCTACCGAGAGACAAGATGGCGGCCGCTACGGACTGTTTGGAATGTTGACAGACGCTGGAGAACCAATCAGCTTCGCTTCACAAAGCTCCGTTGCGCGAAAAGTCCGCGAACCAGACCGCTGCCTGGTCCGCGCTTACAGATATATATCTTTTTTTAAACGTTAATTTCTCAAAATCCACTGGAGCACATATATTGAGACCTACAAAAGGCACATCGGGCTACCAGTCCCTACAATTTTGCCAAGTTTCGTGCAAATCCATTCAGCCGTTCGGGCTAAAAGTGAGGCCAACCGCCCTATGGAAATTAACATGGGAAAAACGCGTTTTGGGACCCCCCTTTTTTCTCGGCCCCCCCTTGACGAACCCCCCCCAAATTTTCAAAGGCTGCTCAGAAACAAAATGTGCCATTTTCCTGAAAATTTCAGCCAATTCCGTCCACAAACGGCAAAGTTATTAGACATAGAATTTTCAAAAAACCCATAGAGAAAAAATCCTAACTATATATACCTACTGGCGACCGCCAGTAGGTAATATATATATATATATATATATATATATATATATATATTCTCACACTCCTGGTACAGGTAGTACGTGTTACACTGGAAAAGACCAGAACCGGAGCCCAAATATCGTTCAGTGCTATATTTATTGGCAGACGGATAAACAAACCCTACGCGTTTCGAAGCGTTAAGCTTCTTGCTCACGGGTACAGTTGTTAAAGCGCCCATTCTATTTAAAGTGACAGATTTCTAACCATTTGGTGCACGTGATTACACTGACATAGAAAAGTTACTATGTAGCGACTGCAATTCAAGTTTTCTTAGCAATGTTGCTTTTCGGAGAATTAAACAAATTTGTATCTTCTCAGTTGCCACTCTAAAAAAGTAAATAAGGCTGACAGCATTCATTTTACACGACTAGTGTAACATTTTGTGGTATTACGCCCAAGTGGGCAAATAAATAAATCACTTATCAAAAGCATAATTTAACAGTTTGCATATCCTGTAATTTTTTTAACCAATGTTGGTGGTTACATATTCAAATAAATCAGCTGTTTCAGCAAAAATTCGTTTTTTTGTGTTGTTGAACCCAAGTGGGTTATTTCAGTTCAACTGTAGATTTTATCTCCATCTGAAAATGAAAAACAAAGTACACTATATTTTACTATGTCAGTGAGGTTGCTGTGAATATAAAAACATTAAAATACATACAGAATGGATATGTTTTAGAAAATTAGGCAGTTAATTAACCATTACATTATATTTATAAATGAACTGAAAGTTCTTCTCCCATATTGTGCGCTTCGGGCTGCATTGTGTTGTATCTGATGATGTAACGTGATTCCAGTTTGCGAAGTTCCAATAGCCTGTTACCACCCCGTTCTTTCTGTTCCACACAGTCAATCACAAAAAATTTCAAGAGATTGGGGTTCTGTTGGTGCTCAGCTAAAAAATGCCTGGCTACAGGATATTGCGGACTTGCATTTCTAATGGCCCTCAAATGTTCCAATGCCCTTAATCTGGCTTTTTTGGTGGTCATGCCAATATAAAATTTGTCACAAGGACATTGTAATGCATACACTGCAAATTCAGTGTTACAACCTACCCTTTTACTGATTTTGTGGTCTGCTTGGTCTTTACATAGTTTCACGGTTTTACACTTGTGACTGTTTTTGCAGGCCTTGCATTTGGTACAAGGAAAAAATCCCGTGATGCTACCAGATTTACAAGGTTCCTTTACTAAGGCATTACTCAGTGTGTCTTTAAGCGATTTTGCTTTTCTGAGGGTGATGGATGGATTTTCATTAAGTGCCTCTTTGAGGTCATCATCCAAACGGAGAATACTCCAATGTTTGTTCAGACTCCTCCTTAATAGCCATGATTGGTTGTCAAAGCCTGTAATGAATCTGATTTGTTCAGAATTCTCACGAGTTTTTGGCACTAAAAGATCTTTTCTTTGCATTTGATCAACTTTAGCCTTGGCTTGATCAATTACAGATTTGCTATAACCTCTTTCCTCAAATCTATGGCACATAATGCTTTTCTCCTGGTCATAACCTACTTGTGTACTGCAGTTCCGCTTGGCTCGAATCAGCTCCCCCAGCGGTATACTTCGTATTAAATTCTGGGGATGGCAGCTCCCTGCGTGTAATAAACTATTTCCTGCAGTGGGCTTGCGGAACAAAGAGCTGATAAGCTTTCCATCCTTCACCTCAAGACTTACATCTAGAAACTCCAGTTTTTTAGTACTCATTTGACTGGTGAATTGTAAATTCAACGAGTTATCGTTGAGTAACAATTCAAATTCCTTTGCCTGGTCAACTGTTCCGTTCCACACACAAAACATGTCGTCAATATATCGGACCCAGAGCACAACATGGTCAGCAAAGTGGGAGATGTTATTCACCACTTGCTCCTCCCACCAGCCCAGATAAATACCTGCGAAAATGGGGGTGAAGCAACTTCCCATCGATGTGCCCTGGGTCTGTTGATACATTTGTTTGTTGAAAATAAAAAAATTGTTTTTCAAACAAATCTCGATCATGTCTAATAGCATGTGAGTGTGGAGCAGATAAGACAATGATCTACCTCTCAAAAAGTACTTACATGCATCAATGCCCAAGTTGTGTGGTATGCATGTGTACAAACTCATAACATCAAAGCTGATCATCCAATAATCCTCATTCCATGTCAATTCATTAATTACCCTAAAAAAATCAGATGTATCCCTGATGAAAGAAGGAAGGGCTTGAACCAGTGGCTGGAGAAAATGATCTATATAACGGGAGGTATTTTCCAACACAAAAAAACGAATTTTTGCTGAAACAGCTGATTTATTTGAATATGTAACCACCAACATTGGTTAAAAAAATTACAGGATATGCAAACTGTTAAAATTATGCTTTTGATAAGTGATTTATTTATTTGCCCACTTGGGCGTAATACCACAAAATGTTACACTAGTCGTGTAAAATGAATGCCTTCAGCCTTATTTACTTTTTTAGAGTGGCAACTGAGAAGATACAAATTTGTTTAATTCTCCGAAAAGCAACATTGCTAAGAAAACTTGAATTGCAGTCGCTACATAGTAACTTTTCTATGTCAGTGTAATCACGTGCACCAAATGTTTAGAAATCTGTCACTTTAAATAGAATGGGCGCTTTAACAACTGTACCCGTGAGCAAGAAGCTTAACGCTTCGAAACGCGTAGGGTTTGTTTATCCGTGTGCCAATAAATATAGCACTGAACGATATTTGGGCTCCGGTTCTGGTCTTTTCCAGTGTAACACGTACTACCTGTACCAGGAGTGTGAGAATTTCGAGGGGGCGGCGACCCCGCCGTGAGCCCGCCAAGAACTGTGTGATTGATATATATATATATATATATATATATATATATATATATAAATAAATATATATTCCTTCGATCCCTCTCGCCTCCTTTCTTCTCCCAGTGGAAGTCACGGCACGACAGTAGGTAGGATTGTATAAATTATTTATTTTCAAAACACCATGTGCAAAATGTGCAAGAATAGGACGGCCTACGCGTTTCGGCTACAATTAGCCTTCAACTGGACCATAGACTCCCAGGCGTCTAGTAAGTTTATATAAAGTGCTCAGTGATAGTTCCCTTCTTTGTGTCAATCAAACACTAGACTGTTAACCCCATTCACAAACTATGGCTCATTTTAGTCGCCATTTTGTTTTTCTTACATTACTGTGAAGTACTATTAAAGTGCTACGTGCAGAGAGATGATAACATTTCCTCATTTTTAGCAGTGAATTTTTCTCTCACAACAACTATTTACAATCTATGTATAATTAATTCCACAAGGCCTCGTAGATATGTTTCATTTCAGTTCTACTGGTTAGTCATAAATTATGCACACATTTCCCTGTAAAGTACTTTTTCTTGAAATGGCAATAATGTGACCCCCTAATCATTTTCTACATATTTACAACCCCGTTATTTACAATTGTTTATAATTTTTGTCATTATGTTGTTATAATTCATTACGGAAACCCATTTTTGCCGAATCCTTTCAATTGCATTAAATTCTATGGTAAATATATTCTTATATATATGTCCCCAATTCTCCAATGTTTGATTTAACCGAAATACTGTTATGCTGTGGCCCTCGCGGTAAATTACCAAGTCCCACATTTCGCTATTTCTAGTTAGTTCTATACACAGTTAATTCAGATTGTTTCCATGTGATTCTAATATACAAGTTATGTACCCAGAATTATATCAGCTTTTCGGGTTTCTCATGCCAGATCTTGATTTCCATGAGAATATCTACTGCACACACAGATTTCAAGAGAAAAAAAAGGGAATTCTATTCACACCATATACACAGCTATATACAAAAGTTCTTCTAATTTTGAGCTGAAACTTCTCAGGTTCATTTTCACAGTCCTTCATGTTCTGATCTTATTTACAAATGTACATAAAGTTCAGCATCTAGGTTATGTCCATGTGGGTATTCTGTGCCCATCCCCAAAATCATCCTAGACTCCATTTTCCGTAGTTTCAATGTACAATCGCCTCCTCTTTCCGATGGTTTTATGATTTTAATCCCAGAATATTTCAACTTACTGCAATCGTTTTGATGTAATTCATTAAAATGTTTGGCCATAGCATAGTTTGGGTCCTTGTTTTTTTATTGCACGGAGATGTTGAAGAATCCGTAATTTTTATTTATTGATGGTACTCCCTATGTAGTACTTTCCACAGGGGCACATTAACCTGTAAATCACAAATTTTGATTCACATGTGATGTGATCCTTGATTTTCTCAGTCCTCCCATTCTGTAATTTTTATTCTGTGATGTTAGAGCCCTGGTCGCATGCTTTACACTTAGAGCATTTTCAAATCCCTGGTTTTGTCAGCCATGTGATCTTTTTGGGTGGTTGGATTTCCAGGTGACTTTGAGTTAGGATATCTCGTAGAGATGCTGTTTTCCTATATGTTATACTTGGAAAAGGTGTTAAGGTTCCGTTCAGAGTTTCATCCAGTAACAGAATCTCCCAGTTCTTCCTTATCACTTTATTCAGATCTTTACTTTGGTTGTTAAAATCCATAATTAAGCGTGTTGTGCCCTCTGTTTCTACTATACTCTCATTTGTCATTCTGGTTGCATCCGTCGCAGGGATTAGTCGTTGTTTCAAGTTCATCCTAGATTTTGCCGTTAGAATTACTTCCAATGGATATCCTCTTTCCAAGAATCGACTACTCATCCTCTCAATTTCTAGTTTCAACTCCTCCATCTCTGAGCAAATTCTTTTGGCCCTAAGCATCTGACCGTAAGGTACGCTCCATTTTAGTTTTACTGGGTGTCCGCTGTTAGCATGAAGAATGCTATTACAGGATGTCGGTTTCCGGTGCATTTTAGTGCACAATCTGTTGTTTTTAATAAAGACCTCCACGTCCAGAAAAATGATACTGGTCTCATTTATAGCTGATGTGAAACGGAGGTTGTGATCATTTTCTCCCAGAGAGTCGATGAAATTCTGTATGTCTTCACAACTTCCTTCCCATATGACAAATAAATCGTCAATGAATCGACACCATGTTTTTATTTTTGAATGCTTTTTGTTTTCTTCCTCCAAGACTTTGGTTTCCCAGAGCGCCATCATTAAATTTGCATAAGTTGGGGCGAAAGTTGTCCCCAAGGCCATGCCTTGTTTTTGCAAATACAACCTGCCAAGGAAGAGGAAAACATTGTGTTGAAGACAGTAGGTCAACATGTCAATTAGCATGGCTGAGTGTTCTAGGTGACTGATCGATCTTTTCTCCAGAAATTTCTTGATGGCTCTCATATACCGTCCTCATGACGTATCGAGGTGGAGAGTGATGTTACATCTATTGTGGTCATCAAGTACCCCGGATTCCACTCAATCTTAGATATTTTGTTTAGAAAGTCCAAGGTATCTCTTAGATATGAAGGAAGCATTGTTACGTAGTTCATGAGGAAGATGTCATTAAATCTTGAGGTTGTTTCCAAAAGCGCTCCTATAGAGCTCACTATCGGTCTGCCAGGTGGTCTCTCAATTGATTTATGAACTTTCAGCAGAAAGTAGATAGTAGCAATGATCGGGTTGTCTGTTTTCAAATAGGAGTATTCTTCAAAATCAATTAGGCCTCTTTCTTTCCACCCCAACAAGAGTGTATGGTATTCATTTGTCCATTCCTTCATTGGGTTGTTGGTCAATAGCTCATAGTGATCTTGATTTTCCAACTGTTGCTTTGCCTCATTTATGTAATCAGTAACATTTTGGACCACAATATTTCCTCCTTTGTCCGAGGATTTGAATATTATTGTAGGATCGTTTTTGAGTTCTGTAATTGCCTGATATTCTTTTGGCGAGAGATTCCACGTTTTTTTGTTGTTGTTATTGTTCCAATCCTTATTCTTATTGAGGGTAGGTCTACTTGACATCTTGGTAATTTCTTCTACCATTATTTCATGGAATAAATCAATTTTATTCCCGGGTGGCATCTGTGGACAGAACCTGGACTGTTTTCTGAGTCCACTTTCACCTCCTATATTTGCGGTCAGTCCAATGGTCTTACAGAAGTCAATTTCTGGTGTAAAAGAATTTTTATTCATCTCCATGTTTGGTGATTCATCCTCTCTCAATGATGTTAATGCTCTAAGTGCTGGTAGATCCTTTTTGGGCAATTAAGGATGGAATTGTTTCTTCAGATTGACAGACATTCGGCTGAGGTTTCTTCTCCGCAAAGTATTTTTGAGTTTATTCTTCCTACAAAATTTATAGAGATCAATGCGTACATTGGGGATGTCGATGGCTTTGTTGGGGCAGTAGGATAATCCTCGGTTCAATAGTTAAGCTGAACTTCCGTTAGTTGTTTGTCGGATATATTAAGGACCAGATTCTTATCTTGATTTGTTCCACTCTTTTTAAGGATTACTTTTGCCTTCCTTTTCCTCTCTTTGATTTTACTCCTTCTTCTGCCCCTTCTGCTTGTGGTTTTGGTTGTCCTCTCCCCACGTATTGGTTCTGCCTCTTCCTCTTTGTCGCGTTATCATTTGCGCCAATTGTATCTCCCCGCAAAAATCCAGTGGAGTTGTTGAAGCATCCTCATGAGCTGAACTGATTTCTGAGCTGTCTATTGTGTCGATATTTGCTCAACATATGAGCTGATATCAACAAAGAATTAGTTTTGAAAATTTCGCGAACATTCGTCAGCTACCGCCAAATTTATTGGTAATAGAATGTAGCCATTATCCTATGGCAATTAGGTGCAACTATAACTACCTACTGGCGACCGCCAGTCGGTTATATATATATATATATATATATATATATATATATATATATATATATATATATATATATATATATATATATTCACAGAAAAAACCATAGGTTATAGACCATATATAGTTAGGAATTAGCATTTACAAAACCTTGAAAATTCACTGAAAAAACCATAGGTTATAGACCATATATAGTTAGGAATTAGCATTTAGAAAACCTTATTTTACTCACACAAAACCATTGAAATTCCATATATAGTTAGTTGCACTAACTATATATCGCGCACCCGCAATCCACTGCTGATGATGTCACATATTACATCATTCATGACATGGTCAGTGACATCACTGATGACATCACTGATGACATCTCAAATGACATCACTGATGACATCACTGATGACATCTCAAATGACATCACTGATGACATCATGACACACCAATACCAGTTACTACATACGCACTCACTGATTCCTACGTCTACACACACATTCACTCATTCACCCATACAATCACTCATAAATACAGTCACTCATTATTACAACACTATCATATGCACTCATACACCTATGCAGACAGTCACACACTGCCACTCATCCATGGAGTTACTCACACACCAAGTCAGTCCTGTAAAGAATCAATCACACTTCCATTTCTTCATCTATACAGTTAAACACAGAACACCATACTTCAGTGACATCACTGATGACATCACTAATGACATCTGAAATGACATCACTGATGACATCTCAAATTACATCACTGATGACATCATGACACACCAATACCAGTTACTACATACGCACTCACTGATTCGTACGTCTACACACACATTCACTCATTCACCCATACAATTACTCATACATACAGTCAGTTATTATTAGAACACTATCATATGCACTCATACACCTAGTCAGTCCTGTGAAGAATCAATCACACTTCGATTTCCTCATCTATAGTTAAACACAGAACACCATACTTTTCACACATATACTAACACATACTTACTCTCTTATACAATCACTGATACAAGTACACATTGATATGCACAGAGTCACACACCTCCCAGCCAGCCACACACACACTCAGTCTTCCATACATCCACTCATTCTTCAATATGTAAAACGTATTTAAACTTTACAAAAACACACAGACACTAGATGATGTCATCAGTGATGTCATTTGAGATGTCATCAGTGATGTCATCAGTGATGTCACTGACCATGTCATGAATGATGTAATATGTGACATCATCAGCAGTGGATTGCGGGTGCGCGATATATAGTTAGTGCAACTAACTATATATGGAATTTCAATGGTTTTGTGTGAGTAAAATAAGGTTTTCTAAATGCTAATTCCTAACTATATATGGTCTATAACCTATGGTTTTTTCAGTGAATTTTCAAGGTTTTGTAAATGCTAATTCCTAACTATATATGGTCTATAACCTATGGTTTTTTCTGTGAATTTCATTGGTTTTTTAACAGCTAATACCTGTAGCTGTAAAATGTATTCTTCTTTAAATCCAAAAATATATTTTATATGTTTATGAATAATTTTTTTTTTAAATATTTTTTTTTCTTCGTTCCCGCTTCGTGAATCGGGAAGCTTCCCGTTAGCTGACCTTGATGCCGCGAAATAGACCGCGAGCCGGTAAACGTTTCTTTACCGCAAGTGCCGCGTTAGAAAACAACATCGTGACGCCTCCCGTCCGCATGACGTTTCACGTTCTCGCGTGATACGTCATATGACGTGCTACGTTAGCGAACTGGTACGCGAAGCGAGTCGCAAAGCGCAGGTTTCTGGAAGCAAACCGGGAGGCCCTGCAAAGCGCTTAACGTAAACACAGCAAGTCATGTGACTTGGTAATAACACTTTTCATTGGTTCATTTCACTTTTGGTTTCCTAATGATGTAAGACTAGGTCATATAATCTAAAATGAACACTTTTGATTGGTTGAGAACTCTTGTTTTTCCCAAATGATGAAAATCCCTCCTTCTTTCCTCACTCTGACTTTCATCATTGTGAGAGAAAGACCCTTTGTGATCACTGAGCAATGGCTTCTTTAATAGCTTCAGCTGGTGCTTCCCCACCACCTCCACCACATCCAAGGAAGAGTGGACCACCTGCTCAAGTTATAATTCAACAAGAAGAGGAAGAAGAGGAACAGGACGACGAGCACGAAGAGAGGCAGTTTTTGCCTGAGCAGCCCAGGACGTCTCACCGGAAAGAAAACTTCATTTGGCAATTTTTTAAAATTCCCAAAGGTCAGAAAAAAGTAAATGCAAGATACGTAACTTGCCTTATATGTCAAGATAGACTGTCCAGAGGGACCGACAAAAAATACAGCTTCGGAAACTACACAATGCATCGCCATATGACTAGGTGGCATCCTAACAACTACAGTGCTGCACAGTTTCGGAACGACCTAGATAATCTCCCTATTATGGCCAGAAGATCTGTTGTACCGGAAGTAACGGGACCAGAGGGCAGGGAGATGGTGCCAAATATACAAATGAGATTTGGTGAAGTAAAACACATCTGCGTATTTTGCGATGGATTCATTTGCTACGGAGAAAGAAGCATCACTCTGATCAACAGAGCTATTGACTATCATATGCAAGTTTGTACGAAACGCCCAAAATAATAAATACTTCTTTTTTTGTTTTGTTGCTCCTGTTGAGCCCTTTACAATGAATCGTTTTCATTGCCCCCTCCAAGAAAAACCCAAAAAAATATAAAACTGTTCAGAAAAATTCAAAAAAAGTAAAAAAATGTTCCGAAAAATAATAAAAAAAATATAAAACAACAAAAACAATAAAAAAAAAAGTTCTTTTCAGAACTACCTCCCCGTTATTAAAAAATTGGTACAATATTTGGAACTGTGCCAACCTCTATTTCTCTTAGTTCGCTTCCCAGTTCGCTCGCCGGTACGCGAACCAGAAGCGAACCAAAAACAGTAAGTATAAGGGAAGGAAACAGACACTTATGTTAAAAGAAAGACAGCTATAGGGGAGTAAACTAGAGATACTATTACCCGTAATCCACTGCTGATGATGTCACATATTACATCATTCATGACATGCTCAGTGACATCATCAGCAGAGGATTGCGGGTTTTTTGGCAACGTGCCTTATCCACGGTTTAATAACGCTGCCTTTTGCTTTATATAAGTTTTCAAATTGTATGAAATATATACCAATAGGTCGTTATGAACCTTTAGGTAGTGCTTTTCTTCATGAGGTCTGGTCGCTTCCATACACATACAGATGTTTCAAAGATGATCAAGAAGTTTATCTGAATGGAGAGGAATGCACTGAGACGCCAGATCATTCACTAATGTGTAGGCACATACAGTTACACGGTTCATGCAACAAACACCGACCAAATATGGCTTGCGTGTTGCAAGGCACGCCAGTTCCTGCTATCATCCCCACGTTCAAGTTGTTGGAAAATGGTAGTTATTTGATGCTCAATAATGAAGATTGTTCTGAGTTAATTAAAAGTATTCCTTTTATCGTAACAGTAAGTGAACGGGTTATTTGCTGCAGAAATGTTCTATTTCCTCCCACACATGAACATAGGGAGTTTTCAATCTGGCCACAAATACCAACCTTGGGACAGATTTCAACGGCATGGCAAGAATAAGAGCTCTTTTGTCTCAGAGAGAGGTGGCCTTGAGTTCGGCCTGTGAAACTTTCGTGCTTCACATAGCGAACACCCGTACAGAGGTGCAGACCCTTTTCAATTCAGATTTGCCTTTCAATTTCAGCAAGATGGTTCCGACTATCTTTAACGCTACCTCCACAAAGACCCTGGCGCACTTTTTTAAAGTTGTTACCAGTGGTCTCGTGACTTCATTTGAGAAAATCTTTGGAGTCATCCCTGCTTCCTTTCATTCTATTTTCTCCACTCTGGTTCGTGGATTGGCATTTTTACTTGCATTACCAGCGGACGCTCTTGTGCTTTTTTACATTTTTAAATATGGATGTCCCTCCTATGCAACCTCCCACCCTGCAGCTGCTGACACTGTTCCGCAATCGCATGCTAGAATATTATGGCACAATGCCGTTGGCGATATTAAGCACGGCATATGGATTATCTTTTCGATTCTCCTACTTCACCTGTGTCCAGCCTGTATTTCACTGCCTGACCTGTGATTTTGATTGGGCCATTGATTTGTGTCTCTGCGGACCGGTTTCTCCTGACGTCGACTTTAATCAGCTGATGACTCCTATCATTACTCACGAGTTGGTTTGTCCTGGCGAAAGGATTATGGCTGTGGCATTGATGCATGGACTACTTGGTCCCTGGAATTTACTGGCGGCAGCACAGTCTTTCTTGGAACAGAGCTTTCTTGAAAACCCACCGAGCTGTCCTCTGATGGTGATAGAGGATTCGGTGCTGGGAGAGCACGTATGTTCTTTTCCGCTTTTAAATTGGATGGCTGAACTGTTTTCGGATGAAGACGGTGACTTCCTATTGGAGGCTGTTGCAGCTTATTTTGCATACACAGTTATGTCATAGACCTTTTTCATGTTTGATATGCTGAGTACTAGCATTTCATTGACAATTCATTGACTTATTTGTCAAGTTTTTATTATTTACCTTGCCTATTGGCTTAAGACTCGATAAAGTACTTGGCTGTTTTATTTTTCTTTAGCATTAAATTTTCCTAGTTTTTAATGCTTTACCTTGCGGACCGTCCACATATAAACTTGCAATCTGCTCTCATGAGATGGCACTTCTATTATCTTATTCAGTTCGTTTCCGGATCATGGGGAGGTGTCATCTAGGTCCTGGATATCTTTACACCGTGTTAAGTTAGCATGGGCTCATTACCGGTTTAAACGCCATTTTTCCTTTTTTGCAACTTCTGCACACGACACTTAGTTGTTGCTTTAGCTTTCCACCTAGTAGTTCATCGTGGTTTACATGAGAATAATATGTTATTGCTCTACTATCTGCTTTGCTTGTTAAACTATATCTGTACAGCGAGTGCTAAAGTTTCAAGAACAACACGATACAGAATTGTTATGAGGTCTGATCTCCACGACGTCATACTCATAACATAAGTGCAACTTCTGCCAATTCTGGGCATGAGGCGGGTTTTATATTGCTTTGCCGAACACACATACACAACAGTTGATGCGGTTCACATGAAGAGAGAGCTGGTGTATGCTGATGTGATTCCTTCAAATCTAAGACACTAAAGTATGGGCATGCCCTAAACCAACACAAAGAGACCTTCTTAGCAAATAATATAATATGTGTATTAGGGAGGGTGAGATATAAGCAGCCGCGGGCCGTGGAGGGAGTTACGGTGAGGCAGGGAGGCGGGGAGGGGGAGAAGCAGGGTAGAGCCCTCTCTACCTTGCCCCTCCCCCTCCCCGCCTCCCTGCCCCACCGTAACTCCCTCCACGGCCCGCGGCTGCTTATAAGTGTTGCTAACTCTTATTCATTTACAGCATGTTAACATACTGTCACCATTCGCTTTTTATGTACTAGTAACTATGCTGGTAATTTTGCTACTGATAATATGTGTACTTGTATTCTCCACCCTGCTTCTCCCCCTCCCCGCCTCCCTGCCTCACCGTAACTCCCTCCACGGCCCGCGGCTGCTTATAAGTGTTGCTAACTCTTATTCATTTACAGCATGTTAACATACTATCACCATTCGCTTTTTATGTACTAGTAACTATGCTGGTAATTTTGCTACTGATAATATGTGTACTTGTATTATCTAAGATACTACGCCTGAGAAGACGGCATTAGTAAATAAACATTTCAAATACACATGTGTTCTTCTTAACTCCATGTTCTGGTTTCTAAGAAATATATAACGACCGACTGTTCATGAGTTCCACGTATCCTGAGGTACTATAAGTTCATATTCTGGATTGTCTAAACATTGAGAGTTTGTTATATCCAATGTGACACTGTACCTAGCTTGCTAAGGAGTTTTTGATTACTAACGTGAGTTTTGGGACACCCTAATTCGCCGAGGTTCCAATCCTCTGTCCACAGTTCTGTGTGAGAACAGAAACCCTGCGACAGGGGCACCCCCGACCCTTGCTGGAGCTTCATCACACTTGCGATACAACTCCAGCAATGCGCCACCTTTACGGCACAGATACATCACGCATCTGTGCTGTTTTTGCCCCATGATGCGCCGCATTGTAAATGCAGCACACCATAGGTGACGGAACAGCGGCACAGAATGACTAACACATCCCTGGTGATGCGCCAGTCATCATAAATGTATCCCTATGCTTCTTATCTTGTTAGAGATGAACCGCCATATGTATCATCAAAGTTTTTTGCATTTCCTAAATAGCGAACTTTAAGGAATAAATAGCGATTCTTTACCATTCCTAGTTTGCGATTAGCTATTTGCTAATTACAAATTACCCATTCATTTCCTTCATTTCCATAGGGCGGTTGGACTCACTTTTAGCTCGAACGGCTGAATGGATTTCCACGAAACTTGGCAAAATTGTAGGGACTGGTAGCCCGATGTGCCTTTGCTATGTCTCAAGATATATGCTCCAGTGGTTTTTACGAAAATTAACTTTGAAAAATATATATTGGGCTACATTGGCCTATATATATGTTGGAGCCCAAATGTAGCCCAATGTAGCCCAATGAAGCCCAATGTAGCCCAATGTAGCCCAAAGATGGCCGCCAGACACACAAAAAAACAAATGTAGCCCAAATATCAGCCAGATGTAGCCCAACTATAGCCCAGTGACAGAATGACCAATCAGCTTCGCAAACCTCCGTTACGCGAAGCGGAGCGCTGTTACAGATATATATCTTTTTTTGAACGTTAATTTCTCAAAATCCACTGGAGCACATATATTGAGACCTAGCAAAGGCACATCGGGCTACCAGTCCCTAATATTTTGCCAAGTTTCGTGCAAATCCATTCAGCCGTTCGATTATTATTATTATTATTTTTTTTTGTCCCGCGGGGCCCTTTTAAAACCTCCACATCAAACCTAGGGGGTCAGCGAGGATCTACTATGCCCCCTTATAGTTATTTCCCCCTTTGTTTTGACCTCCTCTTGTCTCTCGATCCTACTGAGAGACAAGATGGCGGCCGCTACGGACTTTTTGGAATGTTGACAGACGCCGGAGAACCAATCAGCTTCGCTTCACAAAGCTCCGTTGCGCGTAAAGTACGCGTCCTGGGCGCTGCCAGGTCCGCTGTTACAGATATATATCTTTTTTTAAACGTTAATTTCTCAAAATCCACTGGAGCACATATATTGAGACCTACAAAAGGCACATCGGGCTACCAGTCCCTACAATTTTGCCAAGTTTCGTGCAAATCCATTCAGCCGTTCGGGCTAAAAGTGAGGCCAACCGCCCTATGGAAAACTCAATGTTAAAAACACGTTTTGGGACCCCCCTTTTTTCTCGGCCCCCCCTTGACGAACCCCCCCCCAAATTTTCAAGGGCTGCTCAGAAACAAAATGTGCCATTTTCCTGAAAATTTCAGCCAATTCCGTCCACAAACGCCAAAGTTATTAGACATAGAATTTTCAAAAATCCCATAGAGAAAAAATCCTAACTATATATACCTACTGGCGACCGCCAGTAGGTAATATATATATATATATATATATATACATATATAAAAAGAAGAAAGAGTTGCCCCTAGGTAGGATGCACTTACAGGAAATTATGCCTAAGCAAGGGCACGAGCAGTGAACAAAGTCCTATTCGGTTTTCCTGCCAGATGCGTTTCGGGCCAACGCCCTTTTCAGTGGCAGACCATGTGACATGACGGCATGCGGCAAACACCAGTAAATCCCCACAATAATTGTGCTCAGGTGTACCACTTATTCACCCATTTATTCTTCCATCGACCTTTAGATATACATATATAAAAAGTATTTATTTTTCAGAAAGACTCACATTCACTGGATGATGTCATCAGTGATGTCATCAGTGATGTCATTTGAGATGTCATCAGTGATGTCAGTGCATTGCGAGCGTGCGAGTTATAGTTAGCTGAACTAACTATAACGGGGGAATTTCAATGGTTTTGTATGAGTGAAATGTCCAGTTAACTATAACATGTGTGAAACCTATAGTTTTTTCAGTGAATTTCTAAGGTTTTTAAAATGCTAATTCCTAACTATAACGTGGCTGAAACCTATGTTTTTTTCAGTGAATATATATATATATATATATATATATATATATATATATATATATATATATATATATATAGATAGATTACCGACTGGCGGTCGCCAGTAGGTAGTTATATTTGCACCTAGTTGCCATAGGAAAATGACAACATTCTATTCCCAATAAATTTGGCGGTAGCTGACGAATCTTCGCGAAATTTTCAAAACTAATTCTTTGTTGATATCAACTCCTATGTTGAAAGTTTGGGGTTGATTCGTCAAGGGGGGCTGAGAAAAAAGGGTGTTCCCAAAACTTGTTTTCTCCATGGTAATTTCCATAGGAAAATTTAGACAGGGTTAAAGGTCGAACGGGTGAACGGAATTACCCCAAATTTGGCAGGGAGAAGGGTCCTGGTCTAGAAAGCATGCTTCTGTTTATTTGGTGTAAATTGGTTTGGTAGTTTTGGAGAAATATAGAAATTTACATATATTGATATTTGGCAATTCTGCCATCTGATTGGCTGAGGCATTACGAGCACGAGCTTGCTGCTGATTGGGTGCGAGCGGTTGCAACTAGGAAGTGTTGGCTGCCATTTTGAGATTCCATTGAAGCGAGTAAGGGGAAAAAAGGGGGGAAAAGTGGGAAAGAGAAGGGTAAGAGCACTGTAACCTCTGTGGGGTGTTTAGGGTGGGCTATAGAGGGGGTGCGAAGTGAAGTATTCACTCCTACTGGTGTGAAAGTGGTGGGCTACGGAAATTAAGTGAGGTATTGCCAAGAGTCTGCTGCTGCTAAGTTGAGCTGGTGCAGGACTCGGGGATTAAAGCGTGACCCCAAATTGTGTGTCTTATGCGGTGAAGCCATGTGCCATGGCCGCTGCACTACACATGTGGAAGTAGTGTCATCATGTGTTTATAACTGCTAGGACAAACTGCTGATCCGTACTGGTCTGAAAGTCCTGGGATACGGAAAATATGTGAGGTACTGTCTAGAGTCTCATGCTGCTAAGCTGAGCTGCTGCCGGACTCGGGGATGAAAGCGTGAGTCCAAACTGTCACATGCTGTGAAGTCATGTGCTCTGGCCACTGTGCCACATCTGTCCAAGTAGTGTCAGCATGTAGTTATAGCTACTTGGATGAACTTTTGTTTCGAACATTGTAGCTTGTGTATGGTGCTTAGGGGGTGTTATAGAGGGAGTGCGAAGGTAAATTTTTGCGTATCAAATCAATTAGTTATTTGTGTAGTGCTAACTACTCACTCCTATGGGTCTGATGGAGCCGGGGGCATAAGCTGAGATGTTGATGGGCTTGGGGTAAAGCCGTTGAACTACTGACCCCTACCGGTCTGAAAGTGCTGGGTACGGAAATTAAGTGAGGTATTGCCTAGAGTGTAATGCTGTTAAATTGAGCTGCTGCTGGATTCGGGGATGAAACCATGAGCCTAAACTGTTTGTGAGGTGCTGTGAAGTCATGTGCTCTGGGCGCTGTGCCACATGTGTTCAACTTGTATATGGTGCTTAGGTGGTGTTGTATAGGGAGTGCGAAGGTAAATCAATATGGTAGTTGTAAAGTGCAAACTACTCAGACTTATGGGTGAGTAGAGCCGGGGACCAAAGCGAGAGGTCTGTGCTGCACAGTGAGATGATCTGGCCGCTGCACCACAGCTGTGAGGAGAATACATTTTGGCGAGGGTCCGGGAGTTGCTGTTATCTGGCCCTAAGTAGTAAATATAGGGTGGCTCTAAAAAGAGCCCTTGTGTTCATTAGTTGGAGCTACATATAAGCGCGAATGCTCAGCTTCAAATCAATCAGGAAAACTTGGTTTCCCTGATCTGTGAACTGTACTCCATCACGTCTGTATATATCCGCCATATCAAAACGTATGTTGTTGTTGTAGATGGAGCCCATTTTGTGGTCTCTGAGGTATGCAGACACAGCTTTGTTGACTTTCTTCCGAGATTTTTCATTCTGAGGACATCATTGTTTGGACCATCTCCACTTCTGTCTTTGGCATATATTGGAATATACATAGACAGTTTGAGGCAAAAGTAACATCAATTGTCCAAAGGTGTCCTTCATAAGCATTTCTAAACCTACCCCAGTCAATGTGCCTAGGTTGTTTCCACGACAGTGCACAATCATGGGGTCAGGGTGTTGGAGATGCAAACAGGTTTTAACCAAAGGCAACAATTGGTGCCACTTCAATCCTCTCTGTCCAAACCACTTAATGTCTACATTTTGTAAACCTAGGTTTAAGTCAATACGTCTCTGTTCTGCATACCTCTTAGACCAGAAAACATAGCTATGTCCTACAATACACACCAGCATTTTGAAGGTATGGCTGGAAGGTACAGAAAGATGTCTGTAGCTCATGCAGTTCCTTTGTAGAATAAGAGAGGGAACTTTTGCCGACCCTTGTAAGGACTGACCTGCCGCCTGTTAGCTCTGCACCCTTGCTGCCCAGCCACCGGAGTCAACTACCTGCCTCCCGCTGCCTCGCTACTTTTTGTCACCATTGTAGCGCGGCCGCCGAGAGGATAGCAGGCTGCGGACCACAACTCCCATCAGCCCATGCGGCCCGCGCTTCACCAAACCGTGCCAGGAGGTGCATAAAAACATCGTAAGCCCCTGCTGAGCGGGGAACTTTTGCCGACCCATGTAAGGACTGACCTGCCGCCTGTTAGCTCTGCACCCTTGCTGCCCAGCCACCGGAGTCAACTACCTGCCTCCCGCTGCCTCGCTACTTTTCGCCACCATTGTAGCGCGGCCGCCGAGTGGAGAGCAGGCTGCGGACCACAACTCCCATCAGCCCATGCAGCCCGCACTTCACCAAACCGCGCCAGGAGGCGCATAAAAACATCGTAAGCCCCGCCTTGCGGGATGCGAGCGGGACGCCGGGCAAAGCCCGGGCCAAGGGTGGACCCGTCTGTGGCCGTCCGGGGCCTGGACGGGCCACCCCCCCTAAGAAACATTGTTTTGGTGGTCATTAGAACGTGGTTTGAGCATTCACTCTTTGTAGTGTTAGCTGCTGAGTCAGCGCACGCAATTATCTTCTGCAGGTCTCTTATTGTATACAACGATGTTGACCCGCTCGGGTAAGAGCTTGAGGGGGGGAGGCGGGAGTGTACTGGGTACCATGGACCAATTTATCACCTGTGCATTCCCGGTTGTTGAACAAGGGATTGCCCTGACAGAGCGCAGACTCTCTCGTGAACTCACGACTGACAAACGCTCTTCTTTGGGGGCACTGGCGTTTGTACCTTCGCCAGTGCATGTTGTTGACGCTCTTCTTAATGAACACCCTGGCACTGACCACCTTTGTGTAAATGCTATTAGAGCAAGCCTGGATAGACTGTCTTATTTAGCCCAGGGTGGAGGTGCAGCTACATTGTCAGTCCCAGCATCCCTTGAGTCCTCTGCCCCTTTAGTTGCCTAACCTACTCCCCCCGGCCCTGGGGCTTGGTAGGGATCACAGCATCTAGGGTACATTCTCCACCCATTTCTCTTAATGTTAGTACTCTCTCTTGCTCGGGAGAGAGTGTGCAGGGGCTCGCTGAGGCTAATGCTCCTAGTATCAGCCCAGTGGTTGTCCCTGTGGGATTGCCCATTATATCGGCCGCTTTAGCAAAGCCGGATGCCCCTAGGAAAAGTATTAATCCTCTGAAGAGTCCCACAGAACTTGCCCGTCCCGGTTCCAGGAGCCTGGCAAAGAACAAGAACTCTAGGAATAGCAAACGAGCCAACGAGACTGTGAAGGCCAATTCGATCATAGCTCCGCAGACGCACCCAGAAGGAGGACAAGGAGCAAATACTGCTCCCAATGCTGATTTACCTCCTGGTTGCCAGCCTTTTGTAGCAGTTCCCACTGGGGTTCCCCTGCTTAAGCCAGGCAAGCAAGAGTCGTATAATGAACTCAAGAACAAAACTTTATACTGGCTTAGGGAAAACAGACCTCTGCCCAGTACCATTAATGGCCAGGTTATTTTTGTAAGACGGGTTAGCTGGGTGGGCACCAGGCCTAAAGATTTAAGCGGTGACCGTATTTTAGTCAACTTCAAAGACCCCAGGGTAGCTCGGTTCGTGTGCAGTCATGATCCTAGAGGGAATGCCTCGGGTATTAGCACCCGTGACCTCAGCTATTTCTACCAGCACCCGGCAACCCCATGGTTTAGTGGTCCCCCCAGGGGGGTGGGATGGGGCAACAGCTATTTACCCTCTCCCAGTGTGCTGTACCATAATCCAGGTTTGAGCAACAACTGACCAGGGTGGGACTACAGACGTAATAGTCGCAACCTAACTATTAATCTATCTGTCGTTACTGAAGATCTCCATGGCCGCGGCATATTTAGCCAAGGGGATATAGGGTTGTCCTTCTCTCACATACCTTCTTCTGGTCTCTCCTCTGGGGCTCTTCCTTTTTGTACTAACCCAACTGTCATGGAACCATTGGTAGTGGCAGAGGGCGCGTTAGAAAAGCCTGTCTCTGGGTCCATCTCCTCCCTACAACAATCCCCAGTTGAGGTAGTAGCTATAGATAGTGACCTAAGGTTTATCAGCTGGAATGTAGCAGGAATTTCCCGAAACCTGGATTCTCCGGAGTGGAACACCTTCATTGATCCCTTCGGGGTATGTCTTTTCCAGGAGACATGGTCCCTGGAACCACGGAACAAGGTTGGTTACATGACCTACTTTGTTCCAGCTGTCCCCCCCCCCCATTTAGGAAGGGGCCGCCCATCGGGCGGCCTACTCATCTGGGTAAGCATTTCATCGGGATTCCGGATTAGGCATATAGAAAATAAAAGCCCTGATTTGCTGAGGATAACTAGGAGAGGACCTCTTGGATTGCGGTCATTGGAAATTTTTAATATCTATGTTAGGGGACCTAATGGGAGTATGTCTTCCCCAACCCTAGTGAGTCTTGATGAGGAACTTAGAGCATGCAACCCTAATTTGTATATTCTGCTAGCAGGGGACTTCAACTGCTCATATGAGCCATTGGCGGCTGATGATATTTTGGGTACCCTAGAAGAGGACGCTAGAAGAGGCATCCCACCGTTATCAATGGCACCAATTAAGAGGTGGTCCCAACGGGTCATTCAATTGAATGCCTTCACATTGGAGTATGGGTTAAGAGCAACTAATGGGAGAACGATGTCGGACCCTGGTGGTGCCCATACGTTCAATAGGTCAGATCACTCGTCCAGAATTGATTATATCATGTTGGACCTTAAACTTTGGGCCCACTTGTTGGACATGGTAGTTATACCAACCTCGGATAGTGATCATAACTCTCTCTCACTATCCTTGTCCACCTTTTGGAAGGTGGACAATGTTATACAGGCGCCCCAGTTGCTGAGGCAGACGGGTGATGTCTGCCCATCGAACTGTGGGAGACGCCTGAAATGGGACAAGGTGGCCATTGACGAGGGGAAAGTCACAGATATAGGGGTGATTATGTCCAAGGTGCTGACCAGTTTGGAGTCAATGACTCAGAGGCCTCAGGAGATATCCTCGCTTTTTTGCCATATAACAAAAACCCTGGGTGACCTTTTCACCATACGTAGTAGAGAAGGTAGGACAACAGACCGGGCACGTCCCAAGGCTGACCCAGGATGGTATTCCATCGATTGCCGGAGGGCAAAGAGGGAGCTAATTGAAGCAGTTAAAGCAGGGAAAAGTGGGCTAATTAGCACGGCAAGAAAGAACTATAGGGGCGCCATCAGGGAAGCTAAGAAGTGGTGGGAAAATCAGTTCTGGATCGATCTAAAAGCGGCAAGTGCAGGGAGGGACTCTAGAGGTTTCTGGGATCTGGTTAGATCTAGGCATAGGCCTGTCGACTCACTCATCACATGTAATATCCCCGAGGCATCCTGGTTTGAACACTTTTCTCTCCTGTATACTTCTTCCTCGGAAGATGGTTCGGGCCTTTTTGCTTTACCACCATTGGACCCCCCTGGACTAAGTGAGGCCACAGAGTTTACCGCCATGGAAGTGGAGAAGGCAATCAAATCCCTTGTTCCCAATAAAGCTACAGGTCCTGATGGCTTACCGGGGGATTTGCTTCGCCTCCACTTTGCGGAATGGGGCATTCTCATTTCCTCCCTCCTCAACGCAACTTATTTGGGTGCTATTCTCCCTGATTCCTGGATGGGGGCTGAAGTTGTCCCCATTTTCAAAAAGGGGGAACGGGACAACCCAGGAAACTACCGGCCCATAAGCCTAATTGACTCTACACAGAAAGTTGCAGGGAAAGTGGTCCTTGGAAGGGTCCTCCAGTGGGCTGAAGAACATAGAATCCTGTCTGACTACCAAGCAGGCTTTAGAGCAGGCACTGGGACCATCAAACAGTGCTTTCGTCTAATGCTGCTATATTGGAAGGTAGTCGTACTGGGCAAAGGCAGTCTGTATCTTGCGTTTATCGATTTACGGACTGCCTTTGACCTGGTGCCCCGGGGGCACCTCTGGAGGGCACTGTTCGATATGGGGATGCACCCGCATTTGCTGTCCCTAATCATGAAGCTCCATGCAGAGAACTATGCGCAGGTGCGGTGGGGCAAACAGGCCCAAAAGACTGCCCATATAACAGTTAATCGAGGTGTCCGCCAGGGATGTGTCCTTGCCTCCACTCTGTTCTCATTATATGTGAATGGAGTGGTGGAGCACCTATTAAAAAATCCGGCTGATGCGCCATCCCTGGCAGGCAGGAAAGTCCCCACCCTATTGTTTGCGGACGATACCCTTTTAATTTCCAAATCCCCAGTTGGTTTGCAGAAGCTTCTTGATAGCTTTCAGTCCTTCTGCGACAACAGGGGGTTAGTAATTAACACTGAGAAAACCAAATTTCTGGTCTTGAACCCCCCAAGAAAACTTGGTCGACCACCAGTGTTAAATACGGTACATTTGGAAAGGGTAAAGGAGTTTGATTACCTGGGTATCCGCCTCACTGACACCATGAGGTGGAATAGTCATCTCCAAAAAATGCTGTTGTGCCATAAACGGGTGGTGGGGCCCTCATAAAGGAACAGAGGTCTTCCAGTATCAAACCTATTGCCCCGGTCCTAGATATTTACGCAGCAAGAGGTGTTAGCGTGGCCCTATATGGGGCAGAGTTGTGGGGCTCTCAAAATATAGACCTGCTTACCTGTTCGGAGAGCAAGTTTTTAAAAGATCTGTTGTGCGTCCCTTATAGCACCCCAACCCTCCCCCTACTCTTAGACATGGGTTGTCGTGCTATTGCAGATCAGGCCAGACTAAGACCCCTCCTTTTTTGGGCCCGCTTGTGGAGGGTTCCTGAACTTCACAGCTATGCCGAGGGACTGAGGGAAATACTATCCTTGACGGGTTAGTCGAAAATAAGGTGGCTCAGGGATGTAAAGCACCTGTTGGGTGAGCTGGGTCTCTAAGAAGCTTGGGAGTCTAGATCGGCCCCCCCTAAGCAAGTTCTAAAAGAGTATACTGGGACTGGGTAGCAGGTAGGAGGAATTCCAGCCCTGACTTATGTAAATCGTCCAGAGATTTTTTATTAGTGAAGGAAGTAGCCCGCCGTGAGGAGTACCTGGATGTAATTTTGCTACCTGCGGATAGGGCTCTATATTTTAAATTTAGGATAGGCTTGCTTCCTGTGGGGGTACTGACTTCCCATTGGAGGATCCCAGCACAAACTAGATCCTTCTGCCCCTTTTGTCCCGATAGGTTAGAATCTGTGCCCCATCTTTTGTTTGAATGCCAAGCTTATAAATGCCCCCGCGACAAGTGGCTAGAGCCTTTGTGCAAAACATTGGGTACCAGACAGCATAGTGTAGCTTTGAGAATTTTGAAGTCTGATACCCGGCCCCTGTTTGCTTGTGGCATGGCAACGTTTTTAAGTTGGGCATGGCGGATTAGGTCAAGAAGGCTTAGTTACATTGTTTAATTCTGTTTTATCAAAAAATTGAAAACTTTTTTAACAATCCATTGTTGTTATATGTATTGTATCTCGTCTGACTGTTTTTATGAATTGGTTTTTATCTTGTTACATTTTTTATCATGTGTATGTACTGCTTTTTAAGATATGTTTTATATCGAAATAAAGCCAACTTGACTTGACTTGATATTTTTAAAGATGGGGAACTAGTTTCTTTTCGCATACAAAACGGTACCTGATTGGGAGATGAAAAGCATTGTTTTTTAAAAGTAGGGTGCGCATTCGTTTTGTGATAAAGCATCTTTGTGATTGGTAAAGAAAAAGCAGTTTGAACGTGGAGTACATATTATAGGATAAAATGTGATCAACTCAACCACACCTGCTATTTGCCTTTGGAATGCAGTGTTCAAACCTAAAACAATCGTGAACTTTTAACCTGCACGTGCCATTAAATGTTTGAGAAAATGTTACAAAAAAATATCGTTAGGTTTAAAAAAAGTGATGAACTTTAACCTCCACGTGTTGTAGAATGTTTTAGAAAGAGTGTTGATAGAATACGTTGCATTTCTGACTTCTATGTGTACTTGAATATTAATAAAATTGTTTATATAGAAAATTAGAAAGACAGTAATAGAGAGAAGTTTTGAAAGCTAAAAGAATCAAGGAACTATTCTAATTTGTTTTTTATTACCTACTGGCGGTCGCCAGTAGGTAGTTACAGAGTTAGGACCGAGTTTCCATAGGAAGAGCACTTTTTGCTTTACTTATAACTTTGGCGTCATTTGATGAATCTTAATGAAATTATGAAAACTAATTCATTTTTCATATCAGCACCTATTTTGAAAGTTTGGGGGTGATCCGTCAAGGGGGCCGAGATAAAAGGGGGGTCCCAAAGCATGTTTGCTCCATGTTAATTTCCATTGGGAACTTTAGACAAGGCTACTGTCAGAAGTCTATAATTTATCTGTAACTCTATAATTTCGTACCACTTGCCGCACAGGAACAGAGATGCTTAGTCCCAAATCCCACTAGGCAATAACCCAGAGCTCAATAGCACGAATCTCTAGTTTATTACCATTGGGGGAAGGGGGAAAGTGGAGAAAATAACAAAAGAGAGGAGAAGAGACTGGTCTTGGCTGGTTCATCTCGTTCTAGTCCGTCCTGCAGACTTCTAATAGATTTTGAACCTGAGGGAAAGGAACACAATTAACAACCTATTCTCTCTACTCTCTCTTCTTCTTTAAAATCTTTCCTACTATGAACACCTACCATAAATATCCAAGAGCTAAGCCCCTCTTCTGTTTTAGCCTTTAATGTTTTGGCTAGTTTGCTACCTGCGCCCAAATGTAGTTTTCTCCTGTAAATACAAATCAACCTTTAATCGAGCTGTCACTATGAATATCCTTATTTATTCTCTAATTCTGAGATTACTCACTTCACTATTTAGGCATCTTCTTATTCTTCCTGCTTGTCTTTTCCTAAGCGTTCTCCTCTTAGTCTTTAGAATAATTCCTGTTTTTAAAACATACCTTGTTAATCTATTTCTGACTTATCTCACCCTTATTAACTTATTATTATTTTTTGCACTTAATTTACTTCTAATCGACTATGGAGACTTGTCTTGCTTGTCCATCTTGTTTCTTATTTAATATATAACCAAATTGTTCTTATCTCTGTTTTTACAGGGTTCCTCGTTAAGATACTCTGGAGTATCTTGTCCTCACGAAGAAGTGAGATTCCTTTCTTCTGACAGTAAGTTCTCTGTCAAATTGTATCTCTTAACACGACAACAATATCATTATTTCATTAATAGCTAATTGTTCACTTAGCTTGGAGTTTTGCTGTATTTCCTTTCTCCTCCGACGCTATCCTCAGGAGGCTCCAAATCGGCAACTCTGTCACCCAAGGCGTATTCCAGGAAATTAGTCTCTCTGGAGAACGGGTTCTGTTTTCCGCGACTCAAAACTCTATTTGGGGGAAGGTATTCCTTAAAACTAACTTTGGTTATAACTCGGAATGGGTTCACTTAAAAATTCTACTTAAATCTGTGGGCTCTCGAAACACTACCTCTCGCTGCAAAATCCTCGGTGAAGTGCGCAGTTCCAATCACGCGCGTGCTTCACCTGGATTCCTGGCTGTTGCCGAGTCTTAAAGCTAGACCGCTGACTGGAAGTCAAAATCGGTGGCCATCTTACTATGCCGATTTCGAGTCAAGTCAGACCAGGAAGCCCTTGATGACAGGGGTTTCCTTGTAGACCATTTCTTTGAGCCAATTACCGCTACTAGGGGTCTTAGAGTCCTGACAGTACCTCTCAACAAGGTAGGTTCTCTCTGTCTTGGTTTTGTAGGGTTTCGCTGATGAAAGGACTTAACCAACCTTGGAGCATGAACATCATTGTCCCGCTCCCAAGATCGTTCCTCAGGTCCGAAACCTTTCCAGTCCACTAGATAGTATAATTGTCCTTTAGATCTTTTTGAGTCCAGAATTTCCTTGACTTCAAACTCTGTTCCTGTCTCTAAATGAACAGGTTTCGGGGCAATTTTATTCGCAAATTAGCTGGAGCTTTCTTCAACAAAGAAACATGAACAACTGGGTGAATTTTCATTTTGGGTGTTAATTTTATTCTATAAGTCACTTGATTGATTTTCTTCTCTATTTGGTAAGGTCCAAAGACCCTGGGTTGAAATTTCCGATTTCCTTTTAGCCTCAGATTCTTCGTACTTAACCAAACGTGGTCTCCTATTTCTAAAAGAGGGCATTCACGTCTCTTTTCATCTGCATAGGTCTTATACTTTTCTTTTGCTGGTTCTAGATTCTCTATTGAACTTTGATGGACCTGCTCTAAATGGGATACTATTTCTTTAACTGCCGGAACAGAAATCTCGATTTGCCTGATTGTCGAATTTGGATGCCTACCATAATTCATATAAAAGGGGGAACAACCAGTGGAAACGTTCTAAGCGTTATTGTGGACAAATTCTGCTGCCCACAGATATTCTGACCAGTTTCCATCTTGTTTTAAAAGAAACAATCTCAAGTATTGCTCCAACTCCTGGTTTACCCTCTCCGTCTGACCATCTGTTTCTGGGTGATAGCTGGTAGAAAATCTAACCTCTGTCCCTAAGCCTTCCATAAAGGACTTCCAGAAATGGGAAATTAACTTTGAGCATCTTTCTGAGATTACGGTCTTGGGAATTCCATGAATCTTCACAATTTGTGTACTGAAGTGAGTGGCTAACTATTTGGGTGTTGGAACCCCTTTTAGAGCTGTGAAAAGCGCCATTTTTGAGAATGAATCCACGAATACTAAAATGGTGTTGTAACCCTGACTGAGTGGCAAGTCTGTAATAAGGTCTAACGTGACTGTGTGTAAGGGATAAGGTGGGGTGGGTAATGGTTGGAGTAAGCCCTTTGGGGCCTGCCGTTCAGACTTTCACCGAGCGCAAATCTCACAAGTTTTTACGTACTCCTCAATATCTTTAGTCATATCAGGCCACCAATAGTGTCTTTTGATTAGTTCTTTGTTTTTCGCTTCTCCCTTATGCCCTGCTAATTTCTCATCATGACATTCATGCATTACTAGCTGCTGTAACTCCTTGGTGGGTATATACAAGGCTTCCTGGAAGTAAGTTAGTTGGTGGACAATTTTCCTGCCATTTTTTCTTTTACCCAGTTTTGCATGGCCTCAGGATCCATCACTTCTAAGATGCTTGTTTCCAGATTGACTGAAGTGGTGACACCAATAATCCTTGTACTTGGGATAATAGATTGATTTTCCAATGGAGTTTTCTGATTCTCCGTGCCTATTCTGGATAGAGCATCCGCCTTTCCATTTTGTGCTCCGGGCCGGTATGTAATCACAAAATCGTAATCGGCAAAATACAACGGCCACCGTAATTGTCTTGGCGTAAGCGTTCTGGCTGTCTTCAAGAACTTTAAATTGCGATGGTCTGTGAACACAGTTACCTGATGTTGTGCTCCCATGAGATGGTGTCGCCACTCCTTAAAGGCGTCTTTTATTGCCAACAATTCCTTCACCGTGATTGTATAATTTATCTCCACCGGAGTCAGCTTCCTTGACCTGTAAGCGATGGGATGCAATTGACCTGTTACCTTATTTCATTGGGATAGAACTCCTCCGACCGCTTGATCTGAAGCATCGGTCTCCACATAGAAGGGTTTCGTTGGATCGGCATGTTGAAGGATTGGGGCTGAGGTGAAATCTTGCTTCAAGGACTTGAAGGCCTCTTCTGCTTCGCTTGACCACTCAAATTGAATTCCTTTCTTGAGCAGTCGCGTGAGCGGCAAGATTTTACGTGAAAATTCGCTGATGAACCTTTGATAAAAATGTGCAAATCCAATGAAGCCTTGAACCTCTTTGACGCTCGTAGAGAACTTCCAATCAATAACTTCTTCAATCTTCCACTTATCCATGAGTACTCCAGTTGGGGAAAAGACGAACCCCAAAAACTCCACTTGGGAAACATTGAACGCACATTTTTCCAGTTTTACAAATAGTTTGTTGTCCCTTAATTTCTGTAAAACTCCTCTAACTTGATCTTGTTGTTTATCCTTATCGGAGTAAATAAGGATGTTATCAATACTATTGCACATTGGTCAATGTATTGCTACAAGATGTCATTGATGAAATGCTGGAAGGCAGCCGGGGCGTTACACAGACCGTAAGGCATGACTTGGTATTCGAACAACCCATATCTTGTTCTAAAGGCTGTCTTTCATTCATTGCCTTCTCGCATTCTAACCAAGTGATATGCCCCTCTCAGATCTACCTTGGTATATATTTGGGCTCCTTTCACTTGGTCCAATAGGACCGATATAAGGGGTAGTGGATACCGGTTCTACTTTGTGATTTTATTTATTGCTCGGTAGTCTATACAAGACCGCAAATCTCCTTCCTTTTTTGGCACAAAAAACAAGGGCGAGGATACTGGGGATTGTGAGGGCCGAATGAATCCATTGGCTAAGTATTTATCTAAATACTCCTTCAAATGATGATCCTCCTTTTCCGTTAAGGCATAAACTCGACTGCATGGTAAATTCGAGCCAGGTTCTATTTCGATTTTGAAATCATAAACTCGGTGAGGAGGAAGTTGTTCAGCTTCACACTTCATTGAACACATCTTCAAAATCCTTGTATTCTTCTGGTATCTCTTGGGCATTGATGACGCATATTGAAACCTCAGCCGAACACAAGGAATGAGCTGGGTTTAACTCTTGATTCTTTTCTTTGCCTCCAAAGCAGTTTTCTTGACAGTATTTCGAATCCATTTTAATGGTTCTGGTACTCCTGTTGATCATTGGATTTTGTTCAGTGAGCCAGGGAAGGCCTAATATCAGCTGAAATTGAGGGGCATCAATCAAATTGAATTGAAGTTTTTCTTCATGCCCATCTGTAGAAATTAAGTGTATTAATTCCGTATGACTCACAATAGGACCAGCAGATAGATTTGTCCCATCCACGGCTCTAACGTGCTCACTTTTAAATTTCTTTATTACTTGTATTCCCACTTTGTCCGCGAACTTCAAATCGGAAAAGTTTCCAGTGGCCCCAGAATCTATCATTACTGAAACTTCTGTCAGCGTAATGTCTCTAAACTTGACCTCCATTGATAAGATTAAATGAGGCACGGCAGACTGTAAAGTGTTGGCCACTCTACGTTCTTCTGGAGTCGTTTCTTGATTCGCACCCACCTGCTCAACTTCTTCAACAGGTAGTGCAATTAGTTTTCCTTCGGCTTGAAGGTTGTCTTTGGTTTCCTTGGACAATTCCTGACAAAATGACCTCCTGATCCACAATACATGCACAAATTGCTAGTTCTTCTTTTTTCTTTTTCTTCTTTCGACAAGGGACCTCGTATTGTTCCGATCTGCATGGGTTCCGCGCCCTATTGTCCGTCATTACTTCTGCTATTTTAAGACCGGACTCTGTCCAACCTGGGAACCACTGGCCTAAATTATTTTCTTTTTTTACCTTTCCTTTCTCCTTGTCGAAAATCTATCTCCAGCACTAAATCCACCAATGCAGATATTTCCGTGGGTCTGTTGGGTATTCCGGCCAGCACATCTTTTAGTTCATCCTTCAATCCGCGATAGAAAATTGCCGCTCTCTTGCTCTCGGGCCAGTCCGTTTCCACCACCAGCTTATTAAACTGGGCCAAGTAAGACACCAAATCTCTATTTCCTTGCCTCAAATCGAGTAATTCATTGTCAACTGCTTGGGATATTCTTCGCCGGTCAAAAGTCCGAAGGAATTCTTATTTGAACTTTTCAAATTTTCGCAACAGAGGATCATCTCTGGTAATTAGGGGCATGGACCATGACGCTGCGTCGCCACTCAGATATGACAACACGAAGGCCACTCTAGATTGCACGTCAGGGAAAATTGAAGTGTGGCACATGAAATGTAGGGAGCATTGTGTGATAAATATTTGCGCCTTTTGCGGATCCCCACTAAATCGTTCTGGGGCAGCTAACGGGATAACTGGGGACAAGGAATGGATTACCTGAGTGGTCATTCTATTGGTACCTTCCAATGTGGGGTCTATCGCATTTTGTCCTGAACTAAACGGTTGTCTTAATCTCTGTGCTAGTTCTGCGGTCTCTTTTCTTGAATTAACTACTTCTTGTCTAAGATTTTGATTCTCTTCTCTGACTGCGACCAATTCCTTCTGAATGGTATCTTAAACTGCTCCTAAAGTCTGTACGTTTATTCCCTCCACCATCTCTGTTCGGGTGCAAAATGCAACTTGGGCACTTCACTCTGTCAGAAGTCTATAATTTATCTGTAACTCTATAATTTCTTACCACTTGCCGCACAGGAACAGAGATGCTTAGTCCCAAATCCCACTAGGCAATAACCCAGAGCTCAATAGCACGAGTCTCTAGTTTATTTCCATTGGGGGAAGGGGGAAAGTGGAAAAAATAACAAAAGAGACTGGTCTTGGCTGGTTCCTCTCGTTCTAGTCCGTCCGGCAGACTTCTATTCGTTTTTTAACCTGAGGGAAAGGAACAAAATTAACAACCTATTCTCTCTACTCTCTCTTCTTTTTTAAAATCTTTCCTACTATGAACATCTACCATAAATCTCCAAGAGCTAAGCCCCTCTTCTGTTTTATCCTTTAATGTTTTGGCTAGTTTGCTACTTGCGCGCAAATTTAATTTCCCCTGTAAATACAAATCAATCTTTAATTGAGCTGTCACTATGAATATCCTTATTTATTCTCTAATTCTGAGATTACTCACTTCACTATTTAGGCATCTTCTTATTCTTCCTGCTTGTCTTTTCTAAGCCGGTACGGGCATCTTCGCTACGCCCACGAAGTGGGCGTAGTGTTGCCTACTTCGCCCTTTGCAAAGTAGGCGAAGCAGGCAACACTACACCCACTCCTTGGGCGTAGCGAAGTTGCCCGCCACCCGCCTCCCTCCCGCCCTCACTAAATGCTTAAATTAACTTAAAAATGAATTATAAAACCACTTACCTTGTCCGTTGCGTCCCCGGGGCTCCCTCTCGTCATCGTGCCGCCGGCACCGCCGTCTTGGATACTAATGTGCATGCGCGGGCGGCAGCGCATGCGCATTAGTATCCAAGACGGCGGCGCCGGCGGCACGATGATGAGAGGCAGCCTCGGGGACGCAGCGGACAAGGTAAGTGGTTTTATAATTCATTTTTAAGTTAATTTAAGCATTTAGGGAGGGCGGGAGGGAGGCGGGTGGCGCGTAGTGGGGCTACGCGAAGTGCGTGGGTGGGCGTAGTTTTTTGCCCACTTTGCGTAGCTTCGCTAAACCCCACTACGCCCACTACGCCTACCCCTAGTCTTTTCCTAAGCGTTCCCCTCTTAGTCTTTAGAATAATTCCTGTTTTAAAACATACCTTGTTAATCTATTTCTTACTTATCTCACCCTTATTAACTTATTACTATTTTGTGCACTTAACTTACTTCTAATCGACTATGGAGACTTGTATTGCTTGGCCATCTTGTTCCTTATTAAATATATAACCAAATTGTTCTTATCTCTGTTTTTACAGGGTTCCTCGTTAAGATACTCTGGAGTATCTTGTCCTCACGAAGAAGTGAGATTCCTGTCTTCTGACGGTAAGTTCCATGTCAAATTGTATCTCTTAACACGACAACAACATCATTATTTCATTAATAGCTAATTGTTCACTTAGCTTGGAGTTTTGCTGTATTTCCTTTCTCCTCCGACGCTATCCTCAGGAGGCTCTAAATCGGTAACTCTGTCACCCAAGGCGTATTCCAGGAAATGAGTCTCTCTGGAGAACGGGTTCTGTTTTCCGTGACTCAAAACTCTATTTGGGGGAAGGTATTCTTTAAAACTAACTTTGGTTATAACTCGGAACGGATTCACTTGAAAATTCTACTTAAATCTGTGGGCTCTCAAAACGCTACCTCTCGCGGCAAAATCCTCGGTGAAGTGCGCAGTTCCAATCACGCGCGCGCTTCACCTGGATTCCTGGCTGTTGCCGAGTCTTAAAGCTAGACCGCTGACTCAAACTCAAAATCGGTGCCCATCTTACTTTGCCGATTTTGAGTCAAGTCAGACCAGGAAGCCCTTGATGACAGGGGTTTCCTTGTAGACCATTTCTTTGAGCCAATTACCGCTACTAGGGGTTCTAGAGTCCTGACAGTTACAGGTCGAACGGGTGAACGGAATTACCCCAAATTTGGCAGGGAGAAGGCTCTTGGTGTAGAAATCACGCTTTTGTTTATTTGGTGTAAATCCGTTCAGTCATTTTTGAGAAATATCTAAATTTTCAGATATCAATATTTGGAAATTCTGCCATCTGATTGGCTGAGGCGTTACGAGCAGGAGCTTGCTGCTGCTTGGCTGTGATGGTGTTGCAACTAGGAAGTGTTGGCCTCCATTTTGTGATTCCGTTGAAGCGTGTAAGAGGAAAAAAGGGCAAAAATGTAGTAAAGGAAGGTAGGAGCACTGTAAGCTTTGTGGGGAAGTGCGATGCGAAGTAGTCACTGTTACCGGTCTGAAAGTGCGGTGTTGCTCAGAGTGACATGGTGCTGATATGATATGGTGCTACACTCGGGTATGAAACCGAGAGTCTAAACCATGAGGTCATTGCTGTAAAGTGATGTGGTCTGGTGTTTGTAGCATATGTGTGCAAGTAGTGTTAGTAGGCATTTATACCATACAGGGAGTGGGAAGCAAACTACTGACCGCTACTGTGTGTTGATTGTATACTTGAAGTGGGAAGCAAAGTAGTTATGCCTACCAGTGTGAAGACTTGGGGATGAAACCAAGGTGAATGCTGTTAAAGAATGGGCTCTGGGCGCTGTAATATACGTGTGCAAGTAATGTTAGTAGGTGTTTATACCATACAGGGAGTGGGGAGCAAACTACTGACCAATACCGTGCATTTATAATATACCGGAAGTGGGAAGTGAAGTACTCACGCCTACCGGTGTGAAGACTCGGGGATCGAACCGAGCTGAATGCAGTAAAGTGATGGGCTCTGGGTGCTGTAGAATACTAGCCGCTGCAGTATAAGTGTGTAAGTAGTGTTAGTATGCGTTTATAGTATATAGGGAGTGGGATGCAAATTACTCACCCCTACTGGTGTGAAGACTCAGGGATTAAACCGTGAGCCTAAATTGTGAGCTCATTGCTGTAAAGTGATGTGCTCTGTACGCTGTAGCATACCTGTATAAGTAGTGTTAGTTAGCGTTTATACAATATAGGGAGTGGGAACGAAATACTTACCCATATCGGTCTCAAGACTCGTGGATGAAACCATGAGCTCATTGCTGTAAAGTCATGTGCTCTGTGCAGAATTCCAATGTAAGTCATAGTAGAATGTTAGTATGTAATTCTACTAGAATCTAAGTATGTAATGTTAGAATGTAGGGCTGTCATGAGGGGAACCTTGCGGAGTTTGTACACAGTGCTGGAGAAGACGGTTGCCTTGCTGTCTGCTCCTGTTGGCGGCTGTTTCAGTTGTCTTGTTTTTCTGTAATAAATCTACTTATTGGATCCACTGCTGTCTGCCTCTACACTACATAAATTTGGCGTCAAGTGGGAGAAAGTAAAAAGAAAGCGCCACACACCAATATTTCAAAATTGCTAGCGTTTGTGCTGAAGACCCGTTTTCATCGTGTAGCTGTTTCTACTCATGCCAGGGTCGTTGGCTCATTGAACTATGTCATCATAGAAATTCAGCATCAAGTGGGCAAGGAGACGGGAGTGCCTGGGCAAGATGGCGGCCGCGTGATCTGTGCGGGCGTTACTCCCTGATCAGTGTTGCACTGTTTTTGGTCTCTAAGTGAGAGGAGGAGCGGCGGAGACTAATGGAATGAAGGATTAAATATTAAAACAACGGCGGATTAATTGTGGACTGAGGGTCTACATACTCGGCGATTGAAAAAAGCAAAAACCCTGGCTGCAGTCTGTCCGGCATACAGCTACAGAGCTCCGCAGCCGCGCCCACCTGTGGACATGGCAGGCGTGGTCTGCAGTGAGGCCCGAGCAGGACGTGGACTCAGATGCCGGCTCCCAAAACGCTATGCCGCCTCGCAAGAACGGGAATTTACCTGCGCTCAACATGAAATCAATGTCTGCATCGGCTAAAGTGGTGACTGGGGCTAAGAAGATGCCGGCTACAGAGGAGAACCAAGCGAAAATCGATAAAACTGCAGATAAGCCTGGAGCCAAAGGAACGGCTGTGAGTTTAAAGAAAGGGAGCTTGATTAAAGGGAAAGGCGCCGAGAAAACGCAGTCCCCCTGTTTGATAAATGAAGAGGCAGCTATCAATGAGGGACTCCCGCGAAATGTCACACAATCCCAGGATAATTTCGGGCGTGGAAAGACACTCACTGTCCCAGGGATGTTCTCCGGTAAGCCTACAGTTACAAAAGTGGTGGCAAAATCCCCTCTTAGCATAATGAACATTGTCTGCACCAACAATCCTATTAGAGTGCCTGAGCAGGATAATGTCGAGGGTAAAATTGCCAATGTGGTAGCTAATAAATCTGTGACTGATGGTCCCGACAAAATTGAAACTCTCAACTCCTGGGGCTTCTTCAGTAGTACACACTGTTGTCGGAGGGGCTGAAGGGGACTTGGAGAAACAAGTATGTGGTGCGGATACTGATTCTGATATTACCTCTGTTTTTCAAACCCCGGTAGGAGGCAGGCCAGACACGGGATCTGGTACTAGCAGCATTCCTGATATACAAGATGGTGATAGTTTTTTTTCTTTGGCCGAGGAATCAGACATAGACTGCACCACTGACTCAGAAAATTTGGAGGATATTTCGGGCGCTGACAGTGGGAGTCCACCAACCACTGCGGATACTCTAAGAAGGGCTACACCTCGGCATAATCAAACTAGGAGGATACCTTCGGCTAGCTTAGAACTACGGGAGAGTAACGGTTCTGAGATCAGTAATAATCTACAGTGGGACTATTCTGTAGCTACGACTAGTCTAGCACGCACCGGAGGGCACAGAGGGCAGGAAGATGATTTGGGGGGACCCGGTAGTAAAACTAACTTACCTCCATCAAACACCCTGATCTATGCTATGCTAAAATCTATACAGAGTGAAGCACAACAGGAGCATAAAAGAGCCCAGCTGGCAACAAAGAAAATATAAGGGGCTATTTGTAAAAATACTAAAGTCTGTGCAGGAGTTATAGCCAGGACAGCCGCCCTGGAGAAACCAATCGTCAGATTGGAAGCTGGTCTAGAAAATGTAGAAACAAAGACTACAGTTCACTGATATATTGTAGAAATTGGAGGACTCCGAAAACTGTCTCCGAAGGAACAACATACGCCTGCTAGGGATTGAGGAAAAGGCTGAGGGGGATGATATCAGAGGGTTTGTACTGAAGCTATTCAAGTCAGCATTTCCGGAGCTTGCTCATTGGTGTTGGGAAACTGAGATCCAGAGGGTCCATCGATTCCCTCTAATGATGAAAACAATTTCAGGCCTTGAAGTAAAACCCCGTGCAATTTAAATTTTTTGGGGCAACTTTTTGTTAAGACAAGCTATTTTTTAAAAGGCAAGACCGGACGCTAGGAAATCCACTGAAGGTCAAATTCTTTTTTTGTGCTGACAGATTTCTGCCACACAACAGTAGAAAGGAGGTGGCGGCTTCGTCAGCTGATCACCCCTTTTAAAAAAAAGGATGTGACATTAATCTGATGAATCCAGCAAGGCTGAAGGTTCTACATCAAGGGAAGATTCGGGTATTCTCTTCGGAAGTCCAAGCCGAAAGTTACTTAAAGGAATTAACTGATTGTTAATGGACCTTAGCCTGGCCTGAAGTTTTAATAGCCTGTTTTATGTATTTCTTTTTCTTGGTTGCCAAATTTTTTTTTGTTTAGAACCCATTTTTCTGGGGTTTTACTGTGAGAGTAAGAAGAGGAGCTGGGATCTGGGTGGCCTGTGGGCGAAGATTGCTCTAGGCATCAGCTGGGTAGGCTTACCAGGTCCTGTCTATTGTAGGCGGGGTTGGTTTTTTTCTTTTTTTTCTGTTTGTCTTAAGATTTTTCTAGTTTCCTTCTTTTCTCTCTCTCTTCTGGTGTGTATATGGTCAGGGGGTGACCAGGTGGTACTTTGGGACGTGGGAGGCATCGCAAGGGACTGAGGACCTTTTTTGCCATGATGGTGGGTAAGGGGGGGTGGGTAGGGTGGGTGTCTTGGATGGGGGATCTGTTGCAGGGCAGGGGGGAGGTTTGAGGAAACAATGGGGTATGTTTTTGGGAAGAGGATAGTTCAGACCGGGAGGGCGGTTTCTTTTTTTTGGTTTTGTATGGAATGACCACTTATTTGGGATGGCTAATATTAGGATAGCATCCATTAATATCTGCGGGTTGAATGACCCAGTTAAATGGTGCAGGTTTAGGGAAGATGTCCGATTCTTGCCGGCAGATATTATCTGCCTCCAAGAGACTCACATCGAGGCTAGCCGCCATAAGCTCCTAGAGTTTGAGAGTTTTCAGCTGGTCTCATGGACAAAACTGGAGGCAAAGACTAAAGGGGTAGCTATTCTGGCACATCGGGGTTGGTGAATATAATTTGTTCCTCAGCAAATGAGTATGGTCGGTGGGCTATTATTCATGGCAATTTTCAAAATAAAGCTTTTACACCTTGTTCAGTTTATGGTCCAGTACTGGATGATCCCGAACTGTATAATTGGCTTAATCTTGAGCTGGTCGGCTGGCCTGCTCCGTTTATGCTATGTGGCAATTTTAAAATTAATATAAGGTGTGAGCTTGCCAATCGCCCAGACGTAGGGTATCTTGTCCGGAAACCTAAAGTCTATAGGTCCCTGAAGCAAATGCAAGAATTACACGGCTTGATCAATACATGGGCTTTTTTTAGGAGAAACGTCTCTCGATTTACTTATCTTTCAGCACCATACAAAATCCATTCTAGGTTAGATTATTTTTGTATTTCTCCAAGTTTGACACAAGGGGCTAATGTAACCAGATTCCCGAGAGTAATGTCGGACCATAATCCGTTCGTACTCGAGGTTAATATACAGCCCAGGGTAAAAAAACAGATGTATGGACCTTCAATCGGGGCTTGTTAAGAGACAGTGCCTTTATCGAAGGCATGGCTACATGGATCACTAGATTTTTCAATGAAAATATAGGCAGTACCAATATACAGAATGTATGGTATACACTTAAAGCTGGAATAAGGGGGGAGACCACTCGATATGGATGGGAGCGCCAAAAAAGGGAAAAATCAAAGCTACAGGACCTATATAGAAAGCTTGAAGAGGCTGAGATCAATCTTGCTATGGTTCTATCGGGTGGCGGGTATAGTGATTCTGCACAAACACAGATAATAATTGCGAAATCAGCCATAATTGAAATTTGACAGGCCAAAGCTGCGAGTTACTTTTTAACCTGGCACTCTCAACTGTTTGAGAATAATGAAAGAGACGGACAAATCTTAGCTGTCAGAACCAGAGAAAAAGAGTCTGCCAAACGTATTGAAAATATTATGGATCCAGAGGTGGGGCTAGTTAAGGAGGAAGGGGCTATAGCTTTTGCTTTTCAGAAATTTTACCAAAAATTATATGATGAAGATATCAGAGATAATCATGGGGCTCAGGCAGTAATTCAAAGATATCTCAATGGAATTGAGGTAGGGGCATTATCAGCAGAAGAGTCAGGCATGCTCGATGCCGAAATTCAAATCGACGAGTTCTGGTTAGCTATAGACTCCCTCCCAAGCGGTAAGGCTGTATGGCCAGACTTTTGGCCGGGAGAATTCTATAAGCTCTTTCGTTCCCAGCTCACTCCTGTTATGCTTGAGATGTTTCTATTGGTTCAAAATGGCGATAGACCCCCGGAATCTTGGCGGTGGGCTAGGATTGTTACATTTTTAAAGAAGGAGAAGATACAGTCTGATACCGGGTCCTATTGACCAATGTTATGGTATGTTATGTTATAGATTATTTGTATAGCGCCTATCACCGCCGGTCTCTAAGCGCTTAACAGAAGAACATAGCATAACTGTTACCCCGAGCCCTCAGCTGTACCCCAATTAAGCCGGAGTCATTGCCTTTCTGAATAGGTGAGTTTTCAGTTTTTTCCTCAAGGGTAGTAGCTGTGATTCTTCCTTCAGAGTGGCCGGAAGCTCATTCCACAGTTGCGGGGTAATCACGGATATAAAAATCTATTCTAAAATGTTCGCAAATCGGCTGGCAGGGGTGATTAAAAAGCTGGTCTCCAGCAACAACATGGGTTTGTGCCAGGCTGAGAAACTATCGAGCATATACACCGCACAATTGCACTGTTCGACTATACCAAGGTTACAGGAGACCCTATGGCTTTAATTCTGCTGGATGCGGAAAAAGATTTCGATAGGGTCTCCTGTCCTTTTTTATGGGCTACACTGAAGCATTATGGTCTTGGGGAGAAATATATCCGAGCTATCCAGAGCATGTATATTCAACCAACAGCTCAAGTTTCAGTAATGGAGATCCAGTCGGCAACAATAAATATACTTAGAGGAGCAAGGCAGGGGTGTCCCTGCCCTCCTTTATTGTTTGCGATTTACATTGATCCTTTAACTAAGAAAAACTTTTAATGAGGTATTAATCCGTCCAGTGCAGGCTAAAGGCGGAGACACTAAAATTCTAGGCTATGCCGATGATCTTGCCACCCTGACAGCCTCCCCGCAGGAAGCATTGCAAGAAATTCAAATTTTAACATCACAGTTTGGAGTAATATCTGACAACCATCTTAATGAAGCAAAAACTCAAATAGTATGTAACAATAAAATCAACTTGTCGGATCCTCGTATAGTCAGTAAGTCTAAATATTTGGGGATAGAGATCAGCTCTAAAGCTGAGGAGATTGTAGAGATTTACTTGAATCCTTTAATATGCAAACTAGAAGTTGATGCTCGCCGAATTAATAACTTACAGCTGACCTTGATGGGTAGATGTAACGTTATTAAAATGATTTTTCCAACGAGGCCGTATTATCAAGCTCATTATCGCCGTTTTATCGGCAGTATCCTGCCAATAAAACAGCGATAATTTTAACACCGGTCCTTGATAATATGCACGTAAGTTTACTGGTCAAAAAAAGAGCAATGAGCCATATTATCAACAAAAGACGATAAATTATCGTCGCTTTTATCGGCAGGAAACTGCCGATAAAGCGGTGATAATGGGCTTGATAATATGCCCTTGTGAATAACCATAGGAGCCCAGGTTAACACCAGAACCTGGGCTGCTATGGGAAGTTACAAGGGCCTATTATCAAGCGTATTATCGCCGCTTTATCGGCAGTTTCCTGTCGATAAAAGCGGCGATATTGTATCGCCTTTTGTTGATAATATGCTCCTTCAATTCTATGATAGTATGTAAAGGTTTCCTTTTTTGCTTGGTGTAGCAGTTGTACTCTCTTCGCATGCTCAGCGTTGTTTCGAAGCCCACATTTTCTTTTTCTTCAAGTTCAACAAGCAAACCTTTCTTTATATCAGTTAGTAAATCTGTTGCTTTCTTTTCCCGGTTCGTGTGTGTCATCCGCTGCTGTACTTTTGTACAGTATTAATAGTCAAATTATTTATATATTTATTTGAAAGGTAGTGCCGAGGCGCCAAACATTGATTACGTACTCTGTCCACCACCATTTTAGTAGTTTCTCACCGTTGTTTTTATTATATCTGTTAGTTAGAACTCAGTAGTTTTCAATCCTAGTCTTAAATATCTTACTATAGTATTTCAACATTATTTTTATTGTGGGCCGTCAAAACCCTCCCCACAAAATAAAAGAAGTATGTAGTTTTTTTTATTAACTTTTATTAAACAATAAATATAAACGAAACTCAATTATAACTATATTAGAACTGGTAAAATAACTTAAACAATGTTATAAACAAATTGTGAAATGGATTCCAAAAGGTGTCCGATTGGTAATCTGCAAAAGAAAAAAGAAAATTAGAGTTTAGAATTATGTAGATATGAGTAAATGAGCTGAAGCATTACTGGGCATATTATCAAGAACGGCGATAAAATTATCGCCGTTTCAACGGCAGGAAACTGCAGCTAAAGCGGCGATAATGGGCTTGATAATATGGTGTTGTGAATTCCCATAGCAGTCCAGGTGCCCGATTCACAGAACTAACTTAAGACAAAATCCTAAACTTACTACCATTCTCGTATTCACAGAAGGCACTTACTCATTTTGGTATTCACAGAAGACACTTACTCTTTTCGGTATTCACAGAAGTTAGGAGTCCTAACTTTAGGACTCCTAAATGCCTTCTGTGAATACCGAAAGTCTTAAAATTAGGATTTTTCTCAGTTTAGTAGTAGTAAAGTTGAGAAAAGTCCTAATTTTAAGACTTTCAGTATTCACAAAAGGCATTTAAGAGTCCGAAAGTTAGGAGTCCTAACTTTACTACTACTAAATTGAGAAAAATCCTATTTTTAAGACTTTCGGTATTCACAGAAGGCATTTAGGAGTTCTAAAGTTAGGAGTCCTAACTTTACTACTATTAAACTGAGAAAAATCCTAATTTTAAGACTTTCGGTATTCACAGAAGGCATTTAAGAGTCCGAAAGTTAGGAGTCCTAACTTTACTACTACTCAATTGAGAAAAATCCTATTTTTAAGACTTTCGGTATTCACAGAAGGCATTTAGGAGTTCTAAAGTTAGGAGTCCTAATTTTACTACTACTAAACTGAGAAAAATCCTAATTTTAAGACTTTCCGTATTCACAGAAGGCATTTAGGAGTCCTAAAGTTAGGACTCCTAACTTCTGTGAATACCAAAATGAGTATGTGCCTTCTGTGAATACGAAAATGGTAGTAAGTTTAGGATTTTGTCTTAAGTTAGTTCTGTGAATCGGGCCCCAGGTTCTGGTGTTAACCTGGGCTACTATGGGAATTCACAAGGGCATATTATCAAGCCCATTATAGCCGCTTTAGCGGCAGTTTCCTGCCGCTGAAACGGCGATTATTTTATTGCCGTTCTTGATACTATTCCCCTACAAGTTTTGGTAACTCTACGGTTTCACGTGTGCAGTGTGACTCGTACATTCCAGTTCTGTTATAGTGCCGCGTTCAAGTGGTGTCTATATGGAAGTGACGCCCGTTATGGCGACTTATTTCTAATGCATTCCTATGAAGGCTTTGTAGATCTAGGCCTCTGTGCTTACCGTTGTATAAACCTTGCGGGTAAATATTTCAGGCAGTTTGTGTCTAACTTATTTTGAACAATTCTTCTACATGTCTACACGTCGAAGATAGCAGTGTCTAAGTTTAAGACAGAAAGAGAAATGATGTTACAGAGAGTGAGAGAGAGAGAAAACAACATTAAAACTCTGTCGAGAGTCTGGAGATGAGATTTTTTCTTGAAAAGTGAGATGTTGATTTACTAGCTCCGTGTATCACTTTACCCATGTTAAAAGCGACTCAAAAGTGGCGTAATAAGGTTGTGGATCTGTTTGTCAGACTGTTGTAACGTGTCTGTTGTCACTGCTCGGAGGTAAATATAGATTTTACAGAGAAGCTGCAGTACACTACGCACTCTGGGCCATAATATCAAGCCTGGAAAACAAAATTATCGCCACTTTATCGGCAGGAAAGTGTCGCTAAAGTGGCGATAATGGGTTTGATAATATGCTCTATGGAATTCCAATCGAAGCTCATGTTAGATGTCCTTCACATCTAACATGAGCTCCGTTTGGAATTCAATAGAGCATATTATCAAACCTATTATGCCCACTTTAGCGGCTGTTTGCTGCCGATAAAGTGGCGAAAATTTTGTCGCCCAGGCTTGATAATATGGCCCTCTCTCGTTTCACAAATAAAGCTAACACTACAGTTTTACGAGTGCAGTGTACCTGGTACATTTTACTTGTTATAGTGCCGCGTTCAAGTGGTGTCTATATGGAAGTGCCTACTGCGTTACTAAAGCCCGTTATGCCGAATTATTTCTAATGCATTCCTATGAAGGATTTGTAGATCTAGGCCTCTGTGCTTACCGTTGTATAAACCTTGCGGCCAAACACATAAGGAAGTAGACTTCACAACTTCACTTGAACAATTCTTCTACACGTCCAAGCAGACAGCAGTGTCTAAGTTTAAAGAGAAAGAGAAAGGATGTCACAGAGAGTGAGAGAGAGAAAGAAAGAGAAAACAACATTAAAACTGTGTCGCAGAGTCTGGAGTTGAGATTTTTTCTTGAAAAGTTAGACGTATATTTACTAGCTACTTGCACCACATTACCCATGTTAAAGGTGACTCAAAAGTGGCGTAATAAGGTTGTGGATCTGTTTGTCTGACTGTTGTAAGCTATCTGTTGTCACTGCTCGGAGGTAATTATAGATTTTACAGAGAAGCTGCTGTACACTACGCACTCTGGGCCATAATATCAAGCCTGGGCGACAAAATTATCGGCACTTTATCGGCAGGAAAGTGTCGCTAAAGTGGCGATAATGGGTTTGATAATATGCTCTATGGAATTCCAATCAAAGCTCATGTTAGATGTCTTCACATCTAACATGAGCTTCGATTGGAATTCGGTAGAGCATATTATCAAACCTATTATGGCCACTTTAGTGGCAGTTTGCTGCCGCTAAAGTGGCGATAATTTTGTCGCCCAGGCTTGATAATATGGCCCTCTCTCATTTCACAAATAAAGCTAACACTACAGTTTTACGAGTGCAGTGTACCTGGTACATTTTACTTGTTATAGTGCCGCGTTCAAGTGGTGTCTATATGGAAGTGCCTACTGCGTTACTAACGCCCTTTATGCCGAATTATTTGTAATGCATTCCTATGAAGGATTTGTAGATCTAGGCCTCTGTGCTTACCGATGTATAAACCTTGCGGCCAAACATTTCAGCGAGTTGGTTTGACAACTTCAATTCAACAATTCTTCTACACGTCCAAGCAGACAGCAGTGTCTACGTTTGAGAGAGAAAGAGAAATGATGTCACAGAGAGTGAGAGAGAGAGAAAGAGAGAGAAAACCACATTAAAACAGTGTAGCAGCGTCTGGAGTTGAGATTGTTTCTTGAAAATTTAGACGTATATTTACTAGCTCTTTGCATCACTTTACCCATGTTAAAAGTGACTTAAAAGTGGCATAATAAGGTTGTGGATCTGTTTGTCTGACTGTTGTAAGCTATCTGTTGTCACTGCTCGGAGGTAATTATAGATTTTACGGAGAAGCTACTGTACACTACGCACTCTGGGCCATAATATCAAGCCTGGGCAACAAAATTATCGCCACTTTATCGGCAGGAAAGTGTCGCTAAAGTGGCGATAATGGGTTTGATAATATGCTCTATGGAATTCCAATCGAAGCTCATGTTAGATGTCCTTCACATCTAACATGAGCTCCGTTTGGAATTCAATAGAGCATATTATCAAACCTATTATGGCCACTTTAGCGGCTGTTTGCTGCCGATAAAGTGGCGAAAATTTTGTCGCACAGGCTTGATAATATGGCCCTCTCTCGTTTCACAAATAAAGCTAACACTACAGTTTTACGAGTGCAGTGTACCTGGTACATTTTACTTGTTATAGTGCCGCGTTCAAGTGGTGTCTATATGGAAGTGCCTACTGCGTTACTAAAGCCCGTTATGCCGAATTATTTCTAATGCATTCCTATGAAGGATTTGTAGATCTAGGCCTCTGTGCTTACCGTTGTATAAACCTTGCGGCCAAACACATAAGGAAGTAGACTTCACAACTTCACTTGAACAATTCTTCTACACGTCCAAGCAGACAGCAGTGTCTAAGTTTAAAGAGAAAGAGAAATGATGTCACAGAGAGTGAGAGAGAGAAAGAAAGAGAAAACAACATTAAAACTGTGTCGCAGAGTCTGGAGTTGAGATTTTTTCTTGAAAAGTTAGACGTATATTTACTAGCTACTTGCACCACATTACCCATGTTAAAAGTGACTCAAAAGTGGCGTAATAAGGTTGTGGATCTGTTTGTCTGACTGTTGTAAGCTATCTGTTGTCACTGCTCGGAGGTAATTATAGATTTTACAGAGAAGCTGCTGTACACTACGCACTCTGGGCCATAATATCAAGCCTGGGCGACAAAATTATCGGCACTTTATCGGCAGGAAAGTGTTGCTAAAGTGGCGATAATGGGTTTGATAATATGCTCTATGGAATTCCAATCAAAGCTCATGTTAGATGTCTTCACATCTAACATGAGCTTCGATTGGAATTCGGTAGAGCATATTATCAAACCTATTATGGCCACTTTAGCAGCAGTTTGCTGCCGCTAAAGTGGCGATAATTTTGTCGCCCAGGCTTGATAATATGGCCCTCTCTCGTTTCACAAATAAAGCTAACACTACAGTTTTACGAGTGCAGTGTACCTGGTACATTTTACTTGTTATAGTGCCGCGTTCAAGTGGTGTCTATATGGAAGTGCCTACTGCGTTACTAACGCCCTTTATGCCGAATTATTTGTAATGCATTCCTATGAAGGATTTGTAGATCTAGGCCTCTGTGCTTACCGATGTATAAACCTTGCGGCCAAACACTTCAGCGAGTTGGTTTGACAACTTCAATTCAACAATTCTTCTACACGTCCAAGCAGACAGCAGTGTCTACGTTTAAGAGAGAAAGAGAAATGATGTCACAGAGAGTGAGAGAGAGAGAAAGAGAGAGAAAACCACATTAAAACAGTGTAGCAGAGTCTGGAGTTGAGATTTTTTCTTGAAAATTTAGACGTATATTTACTAGCTCTTTGCATCACTTTACCCATGTTAAAAGTGACTTAAAAGTGGCATAATAAGGTTGTGGATCTGTTTGTCAGACTGTTGTAAGCTATCTGTTGTCACTGCTCGGAGGTAATTATAGATTTTACGGAGAAGCTACTGTACACTACGCACTCTGGGCCATAATATCAAGCCTGGGCAACAAAATTATCGCCACTTTATCGGCAGGAAAGTGTCGCTAAAGTGGCGATAATGGGTTTGATAATATGCTCTATGGAATTCCAATTGAAGCTCATGTTAGATGTCCTTCACATCTAACATGAGCTCCGTTTGGAATTCAATAGAGCATATTATCAAACCTATTATGGCCACTTTAGCGGCTGTTTGCTGCCGATAAAGTGGCGAAAATTTTGTCGCCCAGGCTTGATAATATGGCCCTCTCTCGTTTCACAAATAAAGCTAACACTACAGTTTTACGAGTGCAGTGTACCTGGTACATTTTACTTGTTATAGTGCCGCGTTCAAGTGGTGTCTATATGGAAGTGCCTACTGCGTTACTAAAGCCCGTTATGCCGAATTATTTCTAATGCATTCCTATGAAGGATTTGTAGATCTAGGCCTCTGTGCTTACCGTTGTATAAACCTTGCGGCCAAACACATAAGGAAGTAGACTTCACAACTTCACTTGAACAATTCTTCTACACGTCCAAGCAGACAGCAGTGTCTAAGTTTAAAGAGAAAGAGAAATGATGTCACAGAGAGTGAGAGAGAGAAAGAAAGAGAAAACAACATTAAAACTGTGTCGCAGAGTCTGGAGTTGAGATTTTTTCTTGAAAAGTTAGACGTATATTTACTAGCTACTTGCACCACATTACCCATGTTAAAAGTGACTCAAAAGTGGCGTAATAAGGTTGTGGATCTGTTTGTCTGACTGTTGTAAGCTATCTGTTGTCACTGCTCGGAGGTAATTATAGATTTTACGGAGAAGCTACTGTACACTACGCACTCTGGGCCATAATATCAAGCCTGGGCAACAAAATTATCGCCACTTTATCGGCAGGAAAGTGTCGCTAAAGTGGCGATAATGGGTTTGATAATATGCTCTATGGAATTCCAATCGAAGCTCATGTTAGATGTCCTTCACATCTAACATGAGCTCCGTTTGGAATTCAATAGAGCATATTATCAAACCTATTATGGCCACTTTAGCGGCTGTTTGCTGCCGATAAAGTGGCGAAAATTTTGTTGCCCAGGCTTGATAATATGGCCCTCTCTTGTTTCACAAATAAAGCTAACACTACAGTTTTACGAGTGCAGTGTACCTGGTACATTTTACTTGTTATAGTGCCGCGTTCAAGTGGTGTCTATATGGAAGTGCCTACTGCGTTACTAAAGCCTGTTATGCCGAATTATTTCTAATGCATTCCTATGAAGGATTTGTAGATCTAGGCCTCTGTGCTTACCGTTGTATAAACCTTGCGGCCAAACACATAAGGAAGTAGACTTCACAACTTCACTTGAACAATTCTTCTACACGTCCAAGCAGACAGCAGTGTCTAAGTTTAAAGAGAAAGAGAAATGATGTCACAGAGAGTGAGAGAGAGAAAGAAAGAGAAAACAACATTAAAACTGTGTCGCAGAGTCTGGAGTTGAGATTTTTTCTTGAAAAGTTAGACGTATATTTACTAGCTACTTGCACCACATTACCCATGTTAAAAGTGACTGAAAAGTGGCGTAATAAGGTTGTGGATCTGTTTGTCTGACTGTTGTAAGCTATCTGTTGTCACTGCTCGGAGGTAATTATAGATTTTACAGAGAAGCTGCTGTACACTACGCACTCTGGGCCATAATATCAAGCCTGGGCGACAAAATTATCGGAACTTTATCGGCAGGAAAGTGTCGCTAAAGTGGCGATAATGGGTTTGATAATATGCTCTATGGAATTCCAATCAAAGCTCATGTTAGATGTCTTCACATCTAACATGAGCTTCGATTGGAATTCGGTAGAGCATATTATCAAACCTATTATGGCCACTTTAGCGGCAGTTTGCTGCCGCTAAAGTGGCGATAATTTTGTCGCCCAGGCTTGATAATATGGCCCTCTCTCGTTTCACAAATAAAGCTAACACTACAGTTTTACGAGTGCAGTGTACCTGGTACATTTTACTTGTTATAGTGCCGCGTTCAAGTGGTGTCTATATGGAAGTGCCTACTGCGTTACTAACGCCCTTTATGCCGAATTATTTGTAATGCATTCCTATGAAGGATTTGTAGATCTAGGCCTCTGTGCTTACCGATGTATAAACCTTGCGGCCAAACACTTCAGCGAGTTGGTTTGACAACTTCAATTCAACAATTCTTCTACACGTCCAAGCAGACAGCAGTGTCTACGTTTAAGAGAGAAAGAGAAATGATGTCACAGAGAGTGAGAGAGAGAAAGAGAGAGAAAACCACATTAAAACAGTGTAGCAGAGTATGGAGTTGAGATTTTTTCTTGAAAATGTAGACGTATATTTACTAGCTCTTTGCATCACTTTACCCATGTTAAAAGTGACTTAAAAGTGGCATAATAAGGTTGTGGATCTGTTTGTCAGACTGTTGTAAGCTATCTGTTGTCACTGCTCGGAGGTAATTATAGATTTTACGGAGAAGCTACTGTACACTACGCACTCTGGGCCATAATATCAAGCCTGGGCAACAAAATTATCGCCACTTTATCGGCAGGAAAGTGTCGCTAAAGTGGCGATAATGGGTTTGATAATATGCTCTATGGAATTCCAATCGAAGCTCATGTTAGATGTCCTTCACATCTAACATGAGCTCCGTTTGGAATTCAATAGAGCATATTATCAAACCTATTATGGCCACTTTAGCGGCTGTTTGCTGCCGATAAAGTGGCGAAAATTTTGTCGCCCAGGCTTGATAATATGGCCCTCTCTCGTTTCACAAATAAAGCTAGCACTACAGTTTTACGAGTGCAGTGTACCTGGTACATTTTACTTGTTATAGTGCCGCGTTCAAGTGGTGTCTATATGGAAGTGCCTACTGCGTTACTAAAGCCCGTTATGCCGAATTATTTCTAATGCATTCCTATGAAGGATTTGTAGATCTAGGCCTCCTTGCTTACCGTTGTATAAACCTTGCGGCCAAACACATAAGGAAGTAGACTTCACAACTTCACTTGAACAATTCTTCTACACGTCCAAGCAGACAGCAGTGTCTAAGTTTAAAGAGAAAGAGAAATGATGTCACAGAGAGTGAGAGAGAGAAAGAAAGAGAAAACAACATTAAAACTGTGTCGCAGAGTCTGGAGTTGAGATTTTTTCTTGAAAAGTTAGACGTACATTTACTAGCTACTTGCACCACATTACCCATGTTAAAAGTGACTCAAAAGTGGCGTAATAAGGTTGTGGATCTGTTTGTCTGACTGTTGTAAGCTATCTGTTGTCACTGCTCGGAGGTAATTATAGATTTTACAGAGAAGCTGCTGTACACTACGCACTCTGGGCCATAATATCAAGCCTGGGCGACAAAATTATCGGCACTTTATCGGCAGGAAAGTGTCGCTAAAGTGGCGATAATGGGTTTGATAAAATGCTCTATGGAATTCCAATCAAAGCTCATGTTAGATGTCCTTCACATCTAACATGAGCTTCGATTGGAATTCGGTAGAGCATATTATCAAACCTATTATGGCCACTTTAGCGGCAGTTTGCTGCCGATAAAGTGGCGATAATTTTGTCGCCCAGGCTTGATAATATGGCCCTCTCTCGTTTCACAACTAAGGCTAACACTACAGTTTTACGAGTGCAGTGTACCTGGTATATTTCAGTTGTTATAGTGCCGCATTCAAGTGGTGTCTTTATGGAAGTGCCTACTGCGTTACTGACGTCCGTTATGGCGACTTATTTCTAATACATTGCTATGAAGGCTTTGTGGATCTAGGCTGCTGTGCTTACCTTGTATAAAGAGTGCGGCCACCGAAGTTCACCATTCGACTTGAACGCTGCTTCTATACGTCAAAGTATATTCAATAAGTTACAGAGAATTCCATTGCTGTTGCTCGATCGGCCGTGGTTGCTTCTGAACGATGTTTGGTGAAGGAAACAAAAGGACGTTTTGATTAGTCATCGTAAACTGAGTTGCGTAACTACTATCAAAAGTGAATTTTAATGTGGGTTCTTAATATTCAGTAGTTAGACTGTTGCCGCTCCAGCAAAAAAAGGAAGATCAATAAGTTAATAGAGGCCTGGGACGGCCTCGTGACGCAGAAAAAAAAATACTATCATGGATGCACAATTAATAATAATAGAGGCCTAAGCACCTGGCGTAGTACAGAAATACGACACAGAAATGTATGCACGCACAATTTTTAAGATTAGAGGTGTATAGGACCTCGTGACTTATAAAGAAATATTTCTATTATGTAAGTACAATTTAAAACCATTGAGGGGTAGAAAAGCCATATGAAGGATAAAAAAATAGCATTATGCATGTACAATTTACAGTGGAGGCTGATGTTGTGACGTCTTCTCTTACCTTTGCTTCTGTCGTCTTTGTCGTGTCTTGAAAGGCTGCGGTTTCGCTGAGTCTGGGGTGTTTTCGACAGTCTGTCTGTCACCGCAGCAGAGGCAGGCAAAAGAGAGCATGCTCACGTCAGTGCCCGCATTATATGGGAACCGAGGGGGCCGAGCAAACCAAGCCCAGGGCCATCATTGGTAGCGTTTTCACGGTCTGTAAGAATGATGGCCCTGGGGGACATGCCATTGGGTAATGTATTGGTTTCCGGCTAAATGATAGCAAGCATGCTAGGTGGTGGCATGTGGGTAGTCTGGGCGGGCGTGCACCGCGCATGTGCAAGTATGAGTGTGTGCACTAACAATTAACAACAGAGAGAGATGGGGGCGGTGTTATAATGTGCGCAGAGGCAGGCCCAGAATCGGATCTGCAATGAGTCAGCACTTCTAATCATTCTCCTTAGCGCGCCCTGAGCTCTGATTTGTCACTGAGAGGGTGATCGCACCATAGTTTGTACTGCTTATCATACTCAGCGCATACCCACGCATACGGTACAAATATGCTTTGACGTTACGCGTTGCATTAAAGCTTCGGTGTGACGTCATGTAAGGCGTTCTGTACGCGAAAGGTGGTAATGTTTCTACTTGGTTTAAAACATGTATGTATTTAATGTACATACTAATGACAGACATTTGGGATAACTATGAATTTTTTTTAATACTTGTAATAATCATATATTACTTTTAAAAAGAATTACACAAATCGCGGTAGAACATCATGCATACTCGTATTGAAAGAGCTGCGCAAGCGCATCATAAGCGTACGCAAAGCCATGTGACTTTAAAAGTAGAGATTTGATTGGTTCATAACTTTTCCTATTGCGAATGTTGAAAGTTGCATACCCATTATAATTATTCGACTTTGACTTTCTAAGAAGAAGCATTTGTTCTGAGAATCTTCTCAAATAGAAGGAAGATCACTATAATAAGAGCAATGGAGTCATCTTCCAGCAGTTCTTCAGAGGGAGATTTCATTCCTGAAGAACGTCCAAAGAAGAGGAAAGAAGCTCTAATTTGAAAGTTTTTCACTTTTCCAGAAGGTCAAAAAAAGGTTAATGCTCCAAAAGTAACCTGTAAGATTTGCCAAACAACTCTTTCAAGGGGTGAATCACGTAAAAAATACTCCTTTGGCACAGCAAATATGGTGCGACACGTGAAGAACTTGCACCCCAAGAACTTTGCTCGAGCTGCAAGACAGAGGTTGCACGAGAACCCACCTGCTGCTACACCAAGCACATCAACTACGGCAGCAGCCTTTTCAGCAAGCAGTCCACACCCACATATTGATTCTGACTTTGCTAAAGTTAAAATTCTATGCATTTATTGCGATAAACTTTTGTGTTATGGGGAACTGTCTATAGACTTGATGAAACACAGGATGCAGGATCATTGCTGTCCTCGACATTAGTTGTTCTTTTTTTCATTCTTTTGTTCCGCTTGGAGTTTGTTGAGAAAAGACAAAAAAAATACAAAACAAAAAAAACTGTTCTTTTTAGAACTACCTTCACTGGTCAAAGAAAGAACTATATGTCTATGGTAGTGTGTAAAGGTTTGTCAGAATGAATGTGTAGTTCATACATGAATGTATGAATATGTTACTAGTGTATGGAGAATGTGAAAGTGCAGAACTATAAGGAACTGCTACAGCATAAATCTATAAGGTGTTTATATATAGTAAACTGTAGTATGTCCGAAGCACTTGAATGTATCATATGTACATAAATATGTTACAAGTGTATGCTTCAATTTGCGCTGCTGGTGAAAGTGCCTGGGTGAATTTGTATGTGTTAGGGGCGGATTTACAATCCCCTTGTGCCTCTTTTACACAGCTGTTGCGTCACTTTTGTGACACAGCGGTGGTGCAAAAGATGTGCCATGGTGTATGCTATTAACAATGTGATGCATCTGGAGGGTGTATTACATTGTAAAACGCTGTACCAGAAGAGGCTTTCTTGTGCAGAAGGGGGTGCAGCAAGGCCTTGTAAAAGTGACTGAGTGAAATGTATAACATTTTATTCAGTGGCTTTTGAGCTTATGCTGCGTCAAAACCTTGCACATGCTTGAAGCAGGTATAAGGATTGATACAGCATTGTGAGCATAGGGCCCCAAGAGAATTGCTGGAGCTGTGTTATACTTGCAACCAACGTCAAGCAATAATTCCTCCAAAAATTACTCTGCAATTTAGTTTTGTTATTATTTTATAATAAGAATATGAAATATAATCTAAAAAATGAAATAAATATAAATATTTATATTAAAAATATAAGAAATTAGTATAAAAAGAAAGACATAAAAATTAATACATTTATACATTATCATTTACAAAACCTTTGAAATTCACTGAAAAAACCATAGGTTTCACACACGTTATAGTTAGGAATTAGCATTTAAAAAACCTTTTAAATTCATTGAAAAAACCATACGTTTCACACACGTTATAGTTAGGAATTAGCATTAAAAAAACTATGCAAATTCATTGAAAAAAACATAGGTTTCACACGTTATAGTTAGCTGAACATTTCTCTCATACAAAACCTTTGAAATTCCTCCGTTATAGTTAGCTCATCTAACTATAACTTGCGCGCCCACAATGCACTGCTGATGACATCACATATTACATCACTCATGACATGGTCAGTGACATCACTCATGACATCACTGATGACATCTCAAATGACATCCCTGATGACATCACTGATGACGTTCTCTGGCCAGCACTGCCAGAGGGCAGACATATACGTTGAGAGCCGACCCCTGTGGAACACCGCAACTCAGCGGAAGCCTGCTGGATGAGTACGGTGGAGTATGGACCTGGAATGAACGGTCTGATAGAAAAGACGCGAACCAATCCAGGGCTCCATCTCGGACTCCGATCTCCCATAGTCTTCTAAGTAGAATCCCATGGGAGACCGTGTCGAACGCCGCACTCAGATCCATTAGGATTAGAGCCGACGTGCCACCCAGATCTTGTGTTGCCCTTAGTTGTTCAGTGACGGACAGCAGGGCGGATTCCGTGCTGTGGTTAGGCCGGAATCCATTTTGTGAGTCATCTAGAATCCCATTGCTCTCAAGTAGTTGGTCAAGATGTCATTCATGTGTGCTTCTGCCACCTTGGCCAAATAAGGTAGCAGAGAAATAGGTCTGAAACTTTCAGGCCTGGAAGAGTCCAAGGTGGGCTTTTTTAGAAGGGGAACAACCTTGGCGTGTTTCCACGGTTTAGGGATGGTGAAAGACTGAAAAGATCTATTAATCAGCTCCCGACTCTCCCCCAAAATGGAATCCTGAAATAGTTTAAACATTTCAGGTTTGACGGGATCTTCCGGGGACCCGGACTTGACTTTTCCAGCCAGAAGTTCCATATTAGCCTGTGAGATGGGAGGAAGGGTAAGAAGAGAACAGGGAGGTTCCGGAAAGTCTGAGGCTTTGTGAAAGGTCAAAACAGGCCCATCAGATTCAAAAGAGTTATAAATCCCTTTGACTTTACAGACGAAGAAACAAGCAATCTCTTCACATTGCAAGTCAGATGTTATCATACAGTTAGGATCCTCCGGTGGCTTAGTCATGTCCTTCACTAAAGAGAAGATGGTTTTGGATCTATTTGCGCTAGAACTGATCAGGTCCGTATAGTAGTTAGCCTTGACTTTCTTTATAAGTTTATGATAAGCTTTGGTAGCGGATCTGAAGATGGCTTTCACCCGAGGATCATAGGATCTTCTCCAGATGCGCTCCAATAGCTTACATTGCTTTTTCTGTTCGGCCAGGGCCACCGAGTACCAGGGGTGAGATTGCTCGCGTTTGGGCCTGGACAGTTTCTTGGGAATGGGATAGTCAAGTCATGTGTTGACCCACTCTCTGTATACTATATCAGCTTCCTCCAGATCCTCAGGCCAATCTGGACTGGAGTTTTTCAGTCTGGTCTCGAACATGGCACCATCTAGTTTGTGCCATGAGCGCCTTCAACGCGGTGGGGGGAGCTGTTTCCTGGAATTAACTGGGGTTTTAATAAAAATTTGAACCAGGAAATGATCCGACCAGCTGAGGGGGCTGGGAATAGAGACCGAGATTCCAGAAATGTTCGAAAATACCGGGTCAAGCAGATGGCCTGCCAAGTGAGATGGACCTTTGACTATATGAGTGAGTTGGCAGGCCTCAAGATCGCCCAGAAGATCTCGTAAAGCAGGGGATTCACAACACTCAAGATGGAGATTCAAATCTCCCAGTATGCTGAAATTCGCAGACTGTAACGCTAGCATAGCAATAGTAGAGACCAGAGATTCCTGGAAGGCGCTTGCAGGGCCGGGGGGGGCGATAGATCAGGAGCCCTGTAAAGGTAAAGATATCTGAGACCTTTATCTTAAAAAGAGCGCATTCACAATTAACTATGTTAATAGGAGAGAGAGAGCAAGAATAAATGGATTTGAAAATCACGGCTAATCCGCCCCCTCTTTTCTGGGGTCTATTCTCGGTATGTGCCAAATAGCCAGGAGGTAGGGTCAGAGTCAAAATAGCAGAAGAATCATTCGTTAGCCACGTTTCTGTTAGAAATAGCAGATCGGGGGATTGATCTACCAAAAATGCCCAACTAGTGAGGCACCACACACGGTTGTGAATTATCCTTCTTTATTTGGCAGGTTTGCAGGGAAATTACAGCGTTGCTTGTACAGCGAATATAGCCAAACATGTTTCGGGCTTCCTAGCCCTTTCTCACTGGCACTGAGAGACACAGCTGCAAATTCTTCCGCCGCACTCGCAGCGTTGATTTATAGCCACACCCATGGGTGCGTGCTGACACAGCATTGTGGTCGATGTAGTTTTCAAGACAGCAGAGCCACTCTGTCGATTTCAAAGTCCTCTAGTGGGTTGCTGCTCAAGACAACGCTGGGTCCCTGCACATGTACTCAGCCAACCTTGGTCACGCCGTTCCTTGTACGTTGTAAATATCCTCAACGCGCTGGAGCTGCCTCTCCGCGGCGGGGTACCTCGCGACCCTGGGCGCGGCCGCTATATATCCATAAGAAATGCCCAACTAGTGAGGCACCACACATGGTCGTGAATTATCCTTCTTTATTTGGCAGGTTTGCAGGGAAATTACAGCGTTGCTTGTACAGCGAATATAGCCAAACATGTTTCGGGCTTCCTAGCCCTTGCTCACTGGCACGGAGAGACACAGCTGCAAATTCTTCCGCCGCACTCGCAGCGTTGATTTATAGCCACACCCATGGGCACGTGCTGACACAGCATTGTCTTGAAAACTACATCGACCACAATGCTGTGTCAGCACACGCCCATGGGTGTGGCTATAAATCAACGCTGCGAGTGCGGCAGAAGACTTTGCAGCTGTGTCTCTCCGTGGCAGTGAGCAAGGGCTAGGAAGCCCGAAACATGTTTGGCTATATTCGCTGTACAAGCAACTCTGTAATTTCCCTGTAAACCTGCCAAATAAAGAAGGATAATTCACGACCGTGTGTGATGCCTCACTAGTTGGGCATTTCTTATGGATATATATATATATATATATATATATATATAGATATACACACCAAGGATTATTAAAGAATGAGTGGGTGTATGAGTGTCTGAATAGATGATTTAGTGGGTGCGTGACTCACAGTCTCAGTGAGTGAAATCAACGTGTCTTAGTGAATACATGGGTGAATGACTAATCTGTGTGACTGTCTGTATCAGTCTGTCAGTTGGTGTGTAAGTAGCTGCATGGATTGGTAAGTAGCTACTTAAGTGTCTATATGGGTTAATGATTGGTTATCTGTATTGGTGCCTGAGTGTCTATGTGGGTGGGTGGGTGTGTGTGTGACTCCCTGCATGGATGAGTGAGTGGGTGATTCAGTGGGTATATGGCATGAGTACATCTGCAAGGGGTTTTGTGGGTGAGTGAGTATGTTTATGGCTGTGTTGGTGAGTGAATGGATGTCTCAGTGGTATATGTGTGAGTAACTACATATGTGAAAGGCAGTATATGTGAGTGTTAAAGTATATAAGTGACTAGAAGTGTGAGTGAGTGAGTGATTGTGAGAGTGTTTGTATGGATGAGGGTGTGCTTGTGTCAGTGATTGTATAATGGAGTAAGTATGTGTTAGTATCTGAATGAAAAAGTGAGGTGGTGTGTGTATAACTGTACAGGTGAGTAAATGGCAGTGTGATGCAGTCTTTGGGTGACTGACTAGGTGTGTGAGTATCTCTGTGGGTGAGTTGCGGTATGTGAGTGTCTGTATGGGTGTATGAGTGCATATATCAGTGGCTCTATTGATGAGTGACTGCGTGTATGTGTGACTTTATAGTTGAGTGAGTGGATGTGTGTAGACCTATGAATCAGTAAGTGGGTATGTACTAACTGGTATTGGTGTGTCTATGGTTTCATGTATGAGGCACGGGAATTGCTGAAAGAAGCAACAGAGGTACAGAACTAAGCAAGAGAAGTGCAGAAATATACAAGTGAGGTGTAGAAAGAAGCAATAGCAGTGCAGAATGAACCAACAGAGGTACAGAAAGAGGCAAGAGAGGTGCAGAAACCGGCATAAAAAAGTATAGAATGACACAAGAGAATTGCTGAAAGAAGCAACAGAGGTGAAGAAAGAAGCAAGAGAAGTGCAGAAAGAGGCAAGTGAGATGCAGAAACAGGCAAGAAAGGTACAGAAAGAGGGAAAACGAATACTGAAAGAGGCAACAGGAGGGCACAAAAAAGCAAGACAGGTGTAGGAAGAAGCATGGGAAGTGCAGACTGAAGCAACAGGGGTGCAGACTGAGGCAAGAGAAGTACAGAAAGAAGCAACAGAGGTGCAGAAGGAGGCAGGAGAACTGCAGAAAGAGGCAAGGGAGTTGCAGAAACAGGCAAACAAGGTACAGAAGATGGAACAGAGGTGCCGACAGAGGCAAGAGAGATGCAAAACAGGTAAAAGGGGTACAGAAAGAGGCAAGAGGGGTGCAGACATATGCAAGTGAGGAACAGAAAGAAGCAAGAGCAGTTCAAAAGAACCAACAGAGGTGCAAAAAGAGGCAAGTGAGCTGCAGAAGGAGGCAAGAGAACTATAGAAAGATGCAAGAGAGTTGCAGAAACAGCCAAAAGGGGTGCAGGAAGAGGAAGCAGGTGAGCAGACTGAGGCAAGAGAGCTATAGAAAGAGGCAGTAAGGGTGCAGAAAAAGGCAAGTGAGGTGAAGGAAGAAGCAAGATAAGTGCAGAAAGAAGCAACAGAAGTGCAGAAAGAGGGAAATGGGATGGAGAGATAGACAAGAGGGGTACAGAAATAAGCAAGTCAGGTGTAGAAAGAAACAAAAGTAGTGCAGAAAGAAGGAACAGAGGTGCAGAAAGATGCAGCAAAGATACAGAAAGACATAGGAGGGGTACAGAAAAAGGCAAGAGGTGTAGAAAGAGGGAAGAAGGGTGCCGAAAGAGGCAAGAGGGTACAGAAAGAGGCAAGAGAATTGCTGAAAGAAGCAACAGAGGTGTGAAAAGACGCATGAGAAGTTCAGAAAGATGCTGGTGAGATACGAAGTGGCAAGAGAACAGCAGAAAGAGGCAAGAGGGATGCAAAAAAGTGAAGAAGGGTGCCGAAGGAACCAAGAGATGTGCAGAATGAGGCAGGAGAGGTGCATAAAGAGGCAAGAGATGTGAGGAAAAGGGAAAAAAGGGTGCAGAAAGAAGCAACAGAAGTTTCGAAAGAGGCCAGTTGGGTGCAGAAGGAGGCAAGAGTACTATAGAAAGAGGCACAAGAGTTACAGAAACAGGCATAAGGGGTGCAGAAAGAGAGAACAGGTGTACAGACAGAGGAAAGAGGTGCAGAAAGAGGGAAGAGGGGTACAGAACGAGGCAATAGGGATGCAGAAACTTGCAACAGAGGTGCAAAAAGAAGCAAGAGCAGGGCAGAAAGAAACAACAGAGGTGTAGAAAGAGGCAAGAAGGGTACAGAAAGAGGAAGAGAAGTACAGAAAAAAGCAAAAGAGGTGCAGAAAGAGACAAGAGAACTGCAGAAAAAGGCAAGAGAGGTTCAGAAAGAGGCAGGAGAGGTGCACAAAGAAGCAAAAGGGGTACAGAAAGAGGCAAGAGGGGTGCAGAAAGAAACAAGAGAAGTGCAGAAAGAAGCAAGCGAAGTGCAGAATGAAGCAAGAGAGGTCCAGAAAGAGGAAAGACAAGTGCAGAAAGAGACAAAAGTGGTGCAGAAAGAGATAACAGGGGTGCAGAAAGAAGCCAGAGAGGTGCAGAAAGAGGCAAGAGGGGTGCAGAAAAAAGAGAGAGAAGTGCAGAAAAAAGCAAAAGAGGTGCTCAAAGAGGCAAGAGGGGTGCAGAAAGAGGCATGAGCAGCGCAGAAAGAACCAAGAGATTTACAGAATGAGGCAAGAGAGGTGCATAAAAAGGCAAGAGATGTGAGGAAAATGGAAAAAAGGGTGCAGAAAGAAGCAAGAGAAGTGTAGAATGAGGTGAGTCGAGTGCAGAAGGAAGCAAGAGTACTAAAGAAAGAGGCACAAGCGTTACAGAAACAGGCATAAGGGGTGCAGAAAGAGGGAACAGGTGTTCAGACAGAGGAAAGAGATGTGCAGAAAGAGGGAAGAGGGGTACAGAACGAGGCAATGGGGATGCAGAAACTTGCAACCGAGGTGCAAAAAGAAGCGAGAGCAGTGCAGAAAGAAACAACAGATGTGTATAAAGAGGCAAGAGGGGTGCAGAAAGAGGAAGAGAAGTACAGAAAGAAGCAAAAGAGGTGCAGAAAGAGGCAAGAGAACTGCAGAAAAAGGCAAGAGAGGTACAGAAAGAGGCTGGAGAGGTGCACAAAGAAGCAAAAGGGGTACAGAAAGAGGCAAGGGGGTTCAGAAAGAAACAAGAGAAGTGCAGAAAGAAGCAAGAGAAGTGCAGAAAGAAGCAACAGAGGTGCAGAAGGAGGCAAGAGAAGTGCAGAAAGAGGCAAGATAATTGCAGAAACAGGCAAAAGAGGTGCAGAAAGAAGCAAGAGCAGTGGAGAAAGAACCAACAGAGGTGCAGAAGGAGGCAAGATGGATGCAGAAAAGGCAAGAGGGGTGCAGAAATTTGCAAGAGAGGTGCAGAAACAAGCAAGAGCAGTGCAGTAAGAAACAACAGAGGTACAGAAGGAGGCAAGAGTGGAGCAGTGCAGAAAGAGACTTGCAGGAAAAGGGAAACAGGGTGCAGGAAGAGGCATGAGGGGTGCAGAAAGAAGGAAGAGAAGTGCAGAAAGAAGCAACAGAGGTACTGAAAGAGACACAAAGGGTACAGAAAGAGGAAAGAGAAGTGCAGAACGAAGCAACAGCGGTACAGAAAGAGGCAAGAGTGGCGCAGAAAGTGGGAAGAGAGGTGTAGAAAGAGGCAACAGAGTTGCACAAAGAGGGAAGAAGGGTACAGAAAGAGGCAAGAGGGGTGCAGAAAGAAGCAGGTGAGGTGCAGAAAGAGGCAAGAGAGGTGTAGAAAGAGGCAACAGACATGCAGAAAGAGAGATTCAGAACGTAGAAGAGATTTCTAAACGATGCAAGAGAAGTGCAGAAAAAGAAAGAAATGTGCAGAAAAAAGCAACAGAAATACATAAAGAGGCAAGAGGGGCGCAGAAGGAAGCAAGAGTGGCTTGCACACCATTAGTACCAATTTAACACCCACATTTAGCAATAAGTAACAGGTGACATTCTAGGTTTGCAAAGGGCCTTCCAACATGCTGTAACACTTGTCAATGCATTTTTGGTAACGTTTGAGCCGTTTGAGCTAGAAACAAGACTTTTTTTGTTCTAATCTACAGATTAGGGAGCTGAGCAATAATTATGTAGCTAATGTGGAACATGTATATTTGTGCCAAAGTCGGTGCAGCCGAACAGTTGCATAATTCCAGTGGCTCTGCTCATACCTCTGACTAGGAGCAGAAGTACTCCTCAGTCATTCCTTCTTTATTTTGTCTCATTGAGTTCATAGTTGAGCTTCTATGGAAACGAGGAAGACTAAACCTGACATTACCACTCCACAACACAAACTACCATACTACATAATTACTCTCCATAACACATACTTCCACTCTACATAATTCCTATAAAATAAATGCCACATACTTTCTATCCACATAATTTCACTGCACAATTTACCACATAATTCCACTACACACAATGTACATCCACTTCACTCCGAAAAACATTTAAAAAATGTAACATTTGCATTGCCAATAGCTCTAGCTCTCGCAAATGTGAAACCTATAACATTGCAAACACTTCTTTAACTAGTAGTCGCATTTTCAGAGTGGTGGGGAAAGGGTGCTGGTCCTCCAACCAGCGCTCAGGAATTCAGCTGCGTAGGACTTATAGGAGGTACCAGGAGTGCTTCTTGTCCCCCAAAATCCTTCAGTAGTAAATTGGACTTCTTCCCTCATCACGTAGTCTGCCAGGAGGTACGTTTGCAGAGTGGTAGAGAAAGGGGCTCATGGCCTCCGAAGACGTCCTACCAATCCCATTGTGTGGGACTTACTGGAAGTAACAAGAGGGGTAGTTGGCCCCCAAGAACATCCTTGGGCACCAACTACTCCTCCTATTACCTCTAGTAAGTCCCACACAGCAGGATTGCTAAGTTGTCATAACAGGCCTTGCCCCCTTTTCCCACCACTCTGCAAACACACTACCTGGCGCGCACTTGGATGGGGATTGAAGTCTCCTTCACTGCTGGGGGTCCTATAGGGGCAAAATAGCCTAGCTCTTACCTCCAGTTAAGCCCCACACAGTGGGATTGCTGAGTAGCGGACAACGGTCACGCCCGCTTACCCCACCACTCTGCAAACGCGCCTCCTGGTGCGTTCTAAGTTGGGCTATTAAGTCCCCTTCATTCCTGAGGATCCCTGGGGGCCAACTAGCCCACCAGGTACCTCCAGTAGGGGCTTCACACCTGGATTGCTGTAAGTGGCTAGAGGCCATGCCCCCTTTTTATACCACTCTGCAAACGCAGCTCCTGGTGCACTGCTGCTCAGGGTATGAAGCCTACACTTTTAGTCCTCTTGACTTAGGACTTCTTCAGGGCAAAATGGAAGACCAGCAACAGATCAATCAAAATCTAAATTACAACTGGTGCTGTTACATGCGCAGAGCTATTACTACCAAGTGGTTTCTATTTGCAGTATTAACAAATAATCCAAAGGAAAATGGAATAAAGTTATGCAGATGTCCAATATCCAACTAAATTCATAAAGACATGTCCAGGGGCAAATGGCTTTATAACCATAGCATTAGGATAGCATAAAGCCAGTAGGTTCCATTGAGAATATAGACAAAGGGTAGATAGATTCCATTGAGAATATAGACAAAGGGTAGATAGAGTCCAATTCAACTTGTTATCGAATAAAATGTGGTCTCCTAAGCAGCCATCGGCTGTAGCCATGTCTAAAATTTCCTATGGAAATTAAGATCGGGAAAACGCGTTTTGGGACCCCCCTTTTTTCTCGACCCCCGCTTGATGAATCACCCCGAAACTCTGAAGAAATGAGCTGACCCAAGCAACCCATTAGTTTTGAAAATTTCGCAAAGTTTCGTCAACTGGTGCCAAAGATATTGGCAAAACAAAAACACTTTTTTAATAAAATCAAGGTCCTAACAATAACTACCTGCTGAAGATCGCCAGTAGGTAATATATATATATTTGTTTTTATTTTGCAAATATCTGTGGCACAATTTGACAAATCTTTGTGAAATTTTCAAAACTAATGGTTCAGTCAGGTCAGCTCCTATCTTGAAAGTTTCGGGGTGATTCATCAAGTGGGGGCCGCGAAAAAAGGGGGTCCCAAAACCTTTCCCCATGTTGATTTCCATAGGAAACTTTAGACAAAGCTGCAGCTCGAACTGCTGAATGGAATTACACCAAATTTGTCAGAAAGGTAGGTCTTGGTCTAGAAAGTGTGCTTTTTTTTAAATGGTAAAAATCCATTCTGTAGTTGCTGAGAAATTAAAAACATAAAAATATCGATATCTGAGCACGGAACAGGATTTGCGAATCCCCCTGAGCATGAGCTTAATTTTGATTGGATGTCAACACTCCAAACCAGAATGTGTTGGCAGCCATTTTGTGACTCGGTATATGAGTCACAAGAAAACAGTAGACAAAAGATAAAAAAACAAGAGAAGGGGGCATAGTAGAAACACCCTGACCCCCTAGGTCTGCTCAGGGGGTCCCACAAGGACCCCCAGGGCCCAAAGAAAGCATTTTTTTAAAAAGAAAATCAGCGGAGCTCACGCTGGGTGCGCAAATCTGTCCAAAAAATGAAAAAATAAAGCGCAGGCTCCCGTGCTTCGTTTTCTATAAGCCCCTGGGTTTGCATTGCCCAATTAATTAGTGGGGGCCTGTGGGGCCCCTGCAGCTCAGGGGCTGCCACTTCCTCGGGGCTTAGATAATGATATGCAGGGGGCATGCGGCCCCCTGCAGCCCCGGGAACCACCCCCTCCCTGGGACTTTTCATTTAAAATGCAAGGGGGCTCCTGCCCTGCCTATGCTGCCCCGGGGCTACAATTAAAAACTCTGTGTAGTGGGGCTCAGGCCCCCCAAAACTGCCCTAAGGACCACCACCTCCCCAGGCCACTTATTATTGAAATATGGTGGTCCGTTGTGACCCCCTGGCCCCAGGGGGCCACCACCTTCCCGGGGCAGTGCAATTGGTGGGAGCCCTTCATGGCCCTGGGGACCGCCACACCCCAGGGCTTGCTCCTGCAATGTCCAGGGGTGCCCACCCCGTGACATTAATGTTTGCTATGGCAGGGCGGGAGAACGGCTCACGACTTGCCATATCTAACACTGGTTTGTTTCTTGGAGCAGTAAACCTGGTCTCGCTTCCAAAAAGCAAAACAGATTTGCTTTTGGGCAAGGGGAGCTGCATGTTAGCAGCTCCTCTTGCCCAGAAGCAATGCCAACTCCCGCAGGAGGGCGGGAGCTGGCAGATACCGTGGGGGCATTGAGGCTCCCCCCACAGTCCCCATCAAAGAGGCCAGGCCCTTGGAGCCAGAAGTGGCCCAGGAGGGGTGGCACTCAGCCCCACCTCCCCTTTATTTCATTTATTTATTTTAAAAAGGAAGGCCGGCCCCAGGGAATGGGGTCCCGGGGCCATAATTGCCCAAGTGAACGGGGGCCACGTGGCCACGATCCCATACTCTGATAATAAAAAAAAAAATTAAAAGAGGCAATGACCTGGGGGATGGGGTCCTCTGGCCGTTATTGGCCTCAAGGGGCGGGCCATGTGGCCTCCCTCCAGAATAAAAAAAAAAATGCTGGCTAGGCCCCGGAGGATGGGGTCCCTGGGGTCAATAATGGCCAGAGAAGGGAGGCCACACAGCCCCCTTCCTGTTTTTCAATTTAAAAAAAATGCTCAGGCCCTAGGGGATGTGGTCCCCAGGGCCAAAAAATAGTAAAAGAAGGGGGCCACACAGCCCTCCCTCTAAAAATATTTTTTTTAAATAAAAGCTGGCATCTCGCTGGAGGCCCCACCCCCTTCCTGCACCACTCTGCAAATGTACCCCTTCATTCCTGAGGGTGCCTGGAGGCCAACTAGCCCACCAGGTACCTCCAATAAGCCCCACACAGAGGATTGCTGAGAGGTGATCCGAGGCCACTCACCTTTGTACACCACTTTGCAAATGCGTTTTTGGGGGCACTGCTGGTGTGATGGTGACACAAGTTGACTTCATCCCCTGAGCAGCAGTGTGCCAGGAGACACGTTTGCAGAGTGGTGTAAAAAGGGGGCATGACCTTTGAGCACTCTCGGAAAACCAGCTCTATGGGGCTGACTGGAGGTAACAGGAGGCTTAGTTGGCCCCCAGGGACCCTCAGGAGGAAAGGGGACTTCATCCCCAACCAAGAGCACACCAGGAGGCGCATTTGCACAGTGGTGGAGAAAGGGGGTGTGGCCTGAGTCCACCTCTCAGCAATCCCACTGTGTGGGACTTACTGGAGGTAATAGGTAGGCTAGTTGGCCCCTAAGGACCACCAGCAGCTAAGGAGACTTCAGTCCCCATCCAAGAGCATGCCAAGGAGTGCGTTTAGAGAGTGGTGGGCAAAGGGGGCATGGCCTGCTATGAGAAATTAGCAGCCCTGCTGTGTGGGTCTTACTAGAGGTAACAAGAGATCCTTGGGGGTCAACTACCCCTCTTATTACCTCCAGTAACTCTCACACAGTGGGATTCCTAAGCCTCCTTTTTCCACCAGTCTGCAAACGCGCCTCCTGGCAGACTACGGGATGGGGGATGACGTCCACTTTACTCCTGAAGGACTTTGGGGGTTAAGAAACGCTCCTGGTACCTCCTGTAAGACCTATGCATGAAATTCCTGAGCATTGGTCAGAGGCCCAGCACCCTTTCTCCACCACTCTGCAAATGCAACTACTAGTTAAAGAAGAATTTGCAATGTAATATGTTTCGTGTTTTCGAGAGTGAGAGCTATTGGCGTTGTAAAGTTTTTTACTAATGTTTTTTGGTGTAGAGTGGATGTACAATGTGTGTAGTGGAACTATGTGGTATGTTGTGCAGTGAAATTATGTGAATAGAAAGTATGTGGCATTTAGTGTATAGGAATTATGTGGTGTGGGATTATGTGTTTTGGAGAGTAATTATGTGGTATTATAGTCTGTGTTGTGGAGTGGTAACCTCAGGTTTACTCTTCCTCGTTTCCATAGAAGCTAAACTATATACTCAATGAGACACAAAAAAAGAAGGAACCACTGAGGAGCACTTCTGGACCAAGTTGGAGATATGAGAAGGGCCACTGGAAGTATATGGCTGTTCAGCTGCACCAATTTTTACATAATTAAAACATTTCCGCATTTATTTAATTTATTTATTCAAGGGTTTGTGTCGCGCCAGAATCGACTCTGAGGAGTATCTCTGCGCTTTTATAGAAAAAAACGTTGTGACAGTGCAGTGGAGAGAAAGGAATATTTTTATTAAAAGCAAAACAAAGTAGTTTTAAGCAGTTTCCTAAAGGCCAAATGATTAGGGCATTTTCTTAAAGAGAGGGGAAGTTCATTCCAATATTTTGGTCCGAGGTATGATACAGATTTTCCTCCTAGTTTCACTCTCTTAATTCTAGGGATTGTCAGAAGATGGTGGGTGCTAGACCTCAGAGACCATGAGGGATGATAAGGAGTACATTTTTCTGCCAAATATCCGGGGCCGAGGTTAAATAGCGCTTTATGAATGATACAGCAGATCTTGAATCTTATCCGCTGGCGTATTGGTAGCCAATGGAGTTTTGGGAGAGGAGGATGGGAGGGAGATCTAGGGGGCATATTCAGAACCCTACGCACTGCTGTGTTCTGAATCACCTGTAGTAGTATTAATTGATGCTTCATTAGCCGAGAGCAGTAGACTATTACAATAGTCTAAGCGACTCAGTATAAGAGCTTGGGTTAAAGTCTTTCTTACAGAGTCTGGAAGAAGAGGAAAGACACGTCGTAGTAAGACCAATGTGTTGAAGCAAATACCAGCTGTCTGGCCAACATGTTCTTTAAGAGTGAGAGCAAGATCAAGCCGGACTCCCAGGTTTTTGACTGAATCTTTGGGAATGGGAGGTTTGCCAAGATTAATAGGCCACCAATAAGGGGACCATAGCCTAGGGGCATCTCCAAAGAGAAGAAGTTCGGTCTTCCCAACACTACACTGCATAAAGTTGTTTGCCAAATATTCCATCATCTGCTGCGTAATCAGCAGATTTGAACAAAAAAGCCTTGTTTCTAGCTCAAACGGCTCAAATGTTCCCAAATATGGAGCGTCATGTTTTACAGCATGGTGGAAGGCCCATTGCAAAACTGGAATGGTCATTGGTTACTTATTGCAAAAGGTGGGTGTTAAACTGGTACTAATAGTGCACAAACCTCTATTCTTTCTGTGAATCTCTTGCCTCTTTCTGCATTTCTCTTGCTTCTTTCTGCACTTTTCTTCCTCTTTCTGCACCTCACTGTCTTCTTCTGCACTTTACTTGCCTCTTTCTGCACTTCTCTTGTCCCTTTCTGCACCTCACTTGTCTCTTTCAGGACCTCTCTTGACTCTTTCTGCACCTCGCTTGCCTCTTTCTGTACTTCTTTTGCCTCTTTCTATACTGCTCGAGCCTCTTTTTGTATGTCTCTTACCTCTTTCTGCACCTCAATTGCCTCTTTATGCACTTCTCTTGCCTCTTTCGAACTTATCTTGCTTCTTTCTATACCTCTCTTGCCTTTTTCTGCACCTCACTTGCCACTTTCTGCTCTTCTCTTGCCTCTTTCTGAACCTCACTCTCTTCGTTCTGCACCTCTCTTGCCTCTTTATGCTCCCCACTTACTTCTTTCTGCATCTCTCTTCCCTCTTTCTGCAGTTCTATTGCCTCTTCGAGCACCTCTGTTGCTTCTTTCTGCACTTCTCTGGCCTTTTACTGCACCCTTCTTATCTCTTTCAGCACCTCTGTTGGTTCTTTGTGCACTTCTCTTCCTTCTTTCTGATCACCTCTTGCCTCTTTATGTACCCTTCTTGCCTCTTTGTGCACTTCTACTTCCTCTTTCTGTACCCCTCTTGCCTCTTTTTGCACCTCTGTTTGTTCTTTCTGCACTGCTCTTGTTTCTATCTGCACCTCTTTTGCCCATTGCTGTACGCCTCTTGCATCTATCTGCACCTTTGTTAGTTCTTTCCACACTGCTCTTGTTTCTTTGTGCATCTCTTTTGCAAATTTCTGTATCCCTCTTGCTTCTTTCTGCACTCCTGTTCCCTCTTGCTGCACCTTTCCTGCTGTTCTCTTGTCTCTTTGTGTACCTCTTTTACTTCTTTCTGTATACTTCTCTTGCCTCTTTCAATACCACTATTGCCTCTTTCTGCACCTCTGTTGCTTCTCTCTGCACTCCTCTTGCCTCTATCTGTACCCGTCTTGTCTCCGTGTGCACCTCTCATTCCTCTTTCAGCACGTCTGTTTCTTCTTTCTGCTGTTCTCTTGCCTCTTTCTGCACCTCTTTTGCTTCTTTCTACACTTCTCTTGCCTCTTTCTGCACCTCTGTTGGTTCATTCTGCACTGCTTTTGCTTCTTTCTGCACCTCTATTGCAAATGTATGCATCCCTCTAGCCACTTTCAGCACCCCTCTTCTTTCTTTCTGCACCTCTCTTGCCTCTGTCTGCACACCTGTTCCCTCTTTCTGCACCCCTTTTGCCTGTTTCTGCAACTCTCTTGCCTCTTTCTGCAGTTATTTGCCTCTTTCTGTACCCCTGTTGCTTCTTTCCACTCTTCTGTTGCTTCTTTCTGTACCTCTGTAGTTCTTTCTGCACCCATTGTGCCTCTTTTTACACTTCTCTTGCTTCTTTCTGCACCTCTCTTGCTTCTTTCTGCACCCTTCTTCATTTTTGTTGCATCCCTCTTGGCTCTTTCAGCAGTTCTCTTGCCATTTCCTGCAACTCTCTTGCTGAACCACAGTTGCCTCTTTCTGCACTTATCATCTTCTTTCTACACCTCTGTAGCTTCTTTCAACAATTATTTTGCCTCTTTCTGCACTTCTCTTCCTTGTTTCTGCACCTCTCCATCATCGTTCTGCACCTCTGTTGCCTCTTTCTGCACCTCACTTGCTTCTTTTTGTACCCTCTTGCCTCTTTTTGCTCCCCTCTCACCTCTTTCTGCACCTCTCTTGCCTTTTTCTGTACCTCTGTTGCTTCTTTCTGCACTTCTCTTGCCTCCTTCTGCACCCTTTGCGCCTCATTCAGCACCTCTGTTGCTTCTTTCTGTACTTGTATTCCTTCTTTCTGCACCCCTCCTGCTTCTTTCTATACTCCTCCTGCCTCTTTGTGTACCTCTCCTACCTATTTCTGCACCCCTCTTGCCTCTTTTTTAACCTCTATTGGTTCTTTCTGTACTGCGCTTGCTTCTTTCTGTACCTCTTTTGCAGATGTATGCATTCCTCATGCCTCTTTATGCACCCCTCTTCCCTATTTCTCTACCTCTCTTGCTTCGTTCTGCACTTCTCTTGCTTCTTTCTGCACTGCTCTTACTTCTTTCTGTACCTCTCTTGCAAATGACTGTATCCTTCTTATCTCTTTCTGCACCCCTGTTCCATCTTTCGGTACCTTTCTTGCCTGTTCCTGCACCTCTCTTGCCTCTTTCGGCACCTCTGTTGGTTCTTTCTGGACTTCTCTTGCTTCTTTCTGCACCCCTCTTGCCTTTTTCTGTACTTCTTTTGCCTGTTTTTGCACCTCTCCTGGCTCTTTCTGCACCTCTCATGCATTTTCTGCAGTTCGCTTGCCACTTTGTGCACTTCTTATGCTTGTTTCTGCACTTCTCTCTCCTCTTTCGGCACCTCTCTTGCCTCTTTCTCCACCTCTGTTGCTTCTTTCTGCACTTCTATTGCCTCTTTCAGTACATCTCTTGCTTCTTTCTGCACCCCTGTTGTCCCTTTCTGCATCACTGTTGTCTCTTTCTGAACTTGTCTTTCCTCTTTCTGCACCTCTCTTGCTTCTTTCTGTACCCTTCTTCTCTTGTTTGCACCCTCTTGCTTCTTTCTGTACCTCACTTGCCTCTTTCTGCACATCTCTTGCTTCTTTCCACACCTCTGTTGCCTCTTCTGCACTTCTCTTCCTTGTTTCTGCACCTCCCCATCATCGTTCTGCACCTATGTTGCCTCTTTCTGCACCTGACTTGCTTCTTTCCGTACCCTCTTGCCTCTTTTTGCACCCCTCACACCTCTTTCTGCACCTCTCTTGCCTTTTTCTGTACCTCTGTTGCTTCTTTCTGCACTTCTCTTGCCTCCTTCTTCACCCTTTGCGCCTCATTCAGCACCTCTGTTGCTTCTTTCTGTACTTTTATTCCTTCTTTCTGCACCCCTCCATCTTCTTTCTATATTCCTCTTGCCTCTTTGTGCGCCTCTTCTACCTATTTCTGTACCCCTCTTGCCTCTTTGTGCACCTCTATTGGCTATTTCTGTACTGCTCTTGCTTCTTTCTCCACCTCTTTTGCAAATGTTTGCATCCCTCATGCCTCTTTATGCACCCCTCTTCCCTATTTCTCTACCTCTCTTGCTTGGTACTGCACTTCTCTTGCTTCTTTCTGCACTGCTCTTGCTTCTTTCTGCACCTCTCTTGCAAATGTCTGTATCATTCTTACCTCTTTCTGCACCCCTATTCCATCTTTCTGTACCTTTCTTGCCTGTTCCTGCACCTCTCTTGCCTCTTTCGGCACCTCTGTTGCTTCTTTCTGGACTTCTCTTGCTTCTTTCTGCACCCCTCTTGCCTCTTTCTGTACTTCTTTTGCCTCTTTTTGCACCTCTCCTGACTCTTTCTGCACCTCTCTTGCCTTTTTCTGCAGTTCTCTTGCCACTTTGTGCACTTCTTTTGCTTCTTTCTGCACTTCTCTCTCCTCTTTCTGCACCCCTCTTTCTTCTTTCTCTACCTCTGTTGCGTCTTTCTGCACTTATATTGCCTCTTTCAGTACCTCTCTTGCTTCTTTCTGCACCCCTGTTGTCTCTTTCTGCATCACTGTTGTCACTTTCTGCACTTGTCTTTCCTCTTTCTGCACCTCTCTTGCTTCTTTATGCACCCTTCTTCCCTTGTTTGCACCCCTTTTGCTTCTTTCTGTTGTTCTCTTGCCATTCTCTGCACCTCTCTTGACTCTTCCTGCACCTCGCTTGCCTCTTTCTGTACTTCTTTTGCCTCTTTCTATACTGCTCGAGCCTCTTTTTGTATGTCTCTTACCTCTTTCTGCACCTCAATTGCCTCTTTATGCACTTCTCTTGCCTCTTTCGAACTTATCTTGCTTCTTTCTATACCTCTCTTGCCTTTTTCTGCACCTCACTTGCCACTTTCTGCTCTTCTCTTGCCTCTTTCTGAACCTCACTCTCTTCATTCTGCACCTCTCTTGCCTCTTTATGCTCCCCACTTACTTCTTTCTGCATCTCTCTTCCCTCTTTCTGCAGTTCTATTGCCTCTTCGAGCACCTCTGTTGCTTCTTTCTGCACTTCTCTGGCCTTTTACTGCACCCTTCTTATCTCTTTCAGCACCTCTGTTGGTTCTTTCTGCACTTCTCTTCCTTCTTTCTGATCACCTCTTGCCTCTTTATGTACCCTTCTTGCCTCTTTGTGCACTTCTACTTCCTCTTTCTGTACCCCTCTTGCCTCTTTTTGCACCTCTGTTTGTTCTTTCTGCACTGCTCTTGTTTCTATCTGCACCTCTTTTGCCCATTGCTGTACGCCTCTTGCATCTATCTGAACCTTTGTTAGTTCTTTCCGCACTGCTCTTGTTTCTTTGTGCATCTCTTTTGCAAATTTCTGTATCCCTCTTGCTTCTTTCTGCACTCCTGTTCCCTCTTGCTGCACCTTTCCTGCTGTTCTCTTGTCTCTTTGTGTACCTCTTTTACTTCTTTCTGTATACTTCTCTTGCCTCTTTCAATACCACTCTTGCCTCTTTCTGCACCTCTGTTGCTTCTCTCTGCACTCCTCTTGCCTCTATCTGTACCCGTCTTGTCTCTGTGTGCACCTCTCATTCCTCTTTCAGCACGTCTGTTTCTTCTTTCTGCTGTTCCCTTGCCTCTTTCTGCACCTCTTTTGCTTCTTTCTACACTTCTCTTGCCTCTTTCTGCACCTCTGTTGGTTCATTCTGCACTGCTTTTGCTTCTTTCTGCACCTCTATTGCAAATGTATGCATCGCTCTAGCCACTTTCAGCACCCCTCTTCTTTCTTTCTGCACCTCTCTTGCCTCTGTCTGCACACCTGTTCCCTCTTTCTGCACCCCTTTTGCCTGTTTCTGCAACTCTCTTGCCTCTTTCTGCAGTTATTTGCCTCTTTCTGTACCCCTGTTGCTTCTTTCCACACTTCTGTTGCTTCTTTCTTTACCTCTGTAGTTCTTTCTGCACCCATTGTGCCTCTTTTTACACTTCTCTTGCTTCTTTCTGCACATCTCTTGCTTCTTTCTGCACCCTTCTTCATTTTTTTGCATCCCTCTTGGCTCTTTCAGCAGTTCTCTTGCCATTTCCTGCAACTCTCTTGCCTCTTTCTGAACCACAGTTGCCTCTTTCTGCACTTATCATCTTCTTTCTACGCCTCTGTAGCTTCTTTCAACAATTATTTTGCCTCTTTCTGCACTTCTCTTCCTTGTTTCTGCACCTCTCCATCATCGTTCTGCACCTCTGTTGCCTCTTTCTGCACCTTACTTGCTTCTTTTTGTACCCTCTTGCCTCTTTTTGCACCCCTCTCACCTCTTTCTGCACCTCTCTTGCCTTTTTCTGTACCTCTGTTGCTTCTTTCTGCACTTCTCTTGCCTCCTTCTGCACCCTTTGCGCCTCATTCAGCACCTCTGTTGCTTCTTTCTGTACTTGTATTCCTTCTTTCTGCACCCCTCCTGCTTCTTTCTATACTCCTCCTGCCTCTTTGTGTACCTCTCCTACCTATTTCTGCACCCCTCTTGCCTCTTTTTTAACCTCTATTGGTTCTTTCTGTACTGCGCTTGCTTCTTTCTGTACCTCTTTTGCAGATGTATGCATTCCTCATGCCTCTTTATGCATCCCTCTTCCCTATTTCTCTACCTCTCTTGCTTCGTTCTGCACTTCTCTTGCTTCTTTCTGCACTGCTTTTACTTCTTTCTGTACCTCTCTTGCAAATGACTGTATCCTTCTTATCTCTTTCTGCACCCCTGTTCCATCTTTCGGTACCTTTCTTGCCTGTTCCTGCACCTCTCTTGCCTCTTTCGGCACCTCTGTTGGTTCTTTCTGGACTTCTCTTGCTTCTTTCTGCACCCCTCTTGCCTCTTTCTGTACTTCTTTTGCCTGTTTTTGCACCTCTCCTGGCTCTTTCTGCACCTCTCATGCATTTTCTGCAGTTTGCTTGCCACTTTGTGCACTTCTTTTGCTTGTTTCTGCACTTCTCTCTCCTCTTTCTGCCCCTCTCTTGCCTCTTTCTCCACCTCTGTTGCTTCTTTCTGCACTTCTATTGCCTCTTTCAGTACATCTCTTGCTTCTTTCTGCACCCCTGTTGCCCCTTTCTGCATCACTGTTGTCTCTTTCTGAACTTGTCTTTCCTCTTTCTGAACTTGTCTTTCCTCTTTCTGCACCTCTCTTGCTTCTTTCTGTACCCTTCTTCTCTAGTTTGCACCCTCTTGCTTCTTTCTGTACCTCACTTGCCTCTTTCTGCACATCTCTTGCTTCTTTCCACACCTCTGTTGCCTCTTCTGCACTTCTCTTCCTTGTTTCTGCACCTCCCCATCATCGTTCTGCACCTATGTTGCCTCTTTCTGCACCTGACTTGCTTCTTTCCGTACCCTCTTGACTCTTTTTGCACCCCTCACACCTCTTTCTGCACCTCTCTTGCCTCCTTCTTCACCCTTTGCGCCTCATTCAGCACCTCTGTTGCTTCTTTCTGTACTTTTATTCCTTCTTTCTACACCCCTCCATCTTCTTTCTATATTCCTCTTGCCTCTTTGTGCGCCTCTTCTACCTATTTCTGTACCCCTCTTGCCTCTTTGTGCACCTCTATTGGCTATTTCTGTACTGCTCTTGCTTCTTTCTCCACCTCTTTTGCAAATGTATGCATCCCTCATGCCTCTTTATGCACCCCTCTTCCCTATTTCTCTACCTCTCTTGCTTGGTACTGCACTTCTCTTGCTTCTTTCTGCACTGCTCTTGCTTCTTTCTGCACCTCTCTTGCAAATGTCTGTATCATTCTTACCTCTTTCTGCACCCCTATTCCATCTTTCTGTACCTTTCCTGCCGGTTCCTGCACCTCTCTTGCCTCTTTCGGCACCTCTGTTGCTTCTTTCTGGACTTCTCTTGCTTCTTTCTGCACCCCTCTTGCCTCTTTCTGTACTTCTTTTGCCTCTTTTTGCACCTCTCCTGACTCTTTCTGCACCTCTCTTGCCTTTTTCTGCAGTTCTCTTGACACTTTGTGCACTTCTTTTGCTTCTTTCTGCACTTCTCTCTCCTCTTTCTGCACCACTCTTGCTTCTTTCTCTACCTCTGTTGTGTCTTTCTGCACTTATATTGCCTCTTTCAGTACCTCTCTTGCTTCTTTCTGCACCCCTGTTGTCTCTTTCTGCATCGCTGTTGTCACTTTCTGCACTTGTCTTTCCTCTTTCTGCACCTCACTTGCTTCTTTATGCACCCTTCTTCCCTTGTTTGTGCCCCCTTTGCTTCTTTCTGTTGTTCTCTTGCCATTCTCTGCACCTCTCTTGCCTCTTTCTGAACCCCACTTGCATCTTCCTGCACACCTCTTGCTTCTTTCTACACCTTTGTTGCTTCTTTCAGCAATTCTGTTGCCGCTTTCTGCAATTCTTTTGCTTATTTCTGTACCTCTCTTGTTCTTTCTGCACCTCTGTTGTCTCTTTCACCACCACTCTTTTCTCTTTCTGCACCCCTCTTGTCTCTTTCTACACCACTGTTCCCTCTTTCTGCACCTTTCCTGCCTGTTTATGCACCTCACTTGCCTCTTTATGTACCTTTATGTTGCTTTTTTCTGTACTGCTCTTACTCTTTCTGCACTGTTTGTGCCTCTTTCAGCACCTCTGTTGCTTCTTTCTGCACTTCTCTCCCTTCTTTCTGCACCCCTCCTGCCTCTTTCTGTACATCTCTTGCCTCTTTGTGCACCTCTCCTAACTTTTTCTGCACCTCTCTTGCCTCATTCTGTACTTCTATTGCTTCTTTCTACACCTCTGTTGCTTCTTTCAGCAATTCTCTTGCCTCGTTCTGTACTTCTATTGCTTCTTTCTACACCTCTGTTGCTTCTTTCAGCAATTCTCTTGCCTCTTTCTGTACTTCTTTTCCTTCTTTTTGCTCCCCTTCTGCCTCTTTTTGTACCTCCCTTGCCTCTTTGTGCACCTCTCCTAACTTTTCTACACCCATCTTGCCTCTTTTTGCACCTCTGTTGGTTCTTTATGCACTGCTCTTGCTTCTTTCTTCACCTCAATTACCTCTTTCTGCACCCCTATTGCTTCATTCTGCGCTTCCCATGCTTCATTCTGCACCTGTCTTGCTTCTTTCTGCACCCCTGTTGTCTCTTTCAGCACCCATCTTCCCTCTTTCTGCACCTCTCTTGCCTCTTTCTACATCACCTGTCTTGCCTCTTTTTGCACCTCTGTCGGTTCTTTATGCACTGCTCTTGCTTCTTTCTACACCTCTGTTGCTTCTTTCAGCAATTCTCTTTCTTCTTTCTGCACTTCTCTTGCCTCTTTGTGCACCTTTCTTGCTTCTTTCTGCACCTTACTTGCTTCTCTCTATACCCCTTGTGCCTCTTACTGCACCCCTCTTCCCTCTTTGTGCAAATCTCTCGCCTCTTTCCACACCTCTCTTCCCTCTTTCTGCACCACTCCTGCCTCTTTCTGTCCCTCTGTTGCTTCTTTCTGCACTTCTCTTCCTTCTTTTTGTACCCCTTGTGTCTCTTTCTGTACCCTTCTTCCCCTTTCCTGCATGTCCCTGGGTTCTTTCTGCACTGCTCTTGCCTCTTTCTGCACCACTCCTGCCTCCTTCTGTACCTCTGTTGTTTCCTACTGCACTGCTCTTGCTTCTTTCTGCACCTCTTTTGACTGTTTTTGCAACTTTATTGCCTCTTTCTGCCCTCTGTTGCTTCTTTTTTATACTTCTCTTCCTCTTTCATTCTGCACCCCTCTTGCCTCTTTCTACACCTGTTGCTTCTTCCTGCATTTCTCTTGCTCCTTTCTGCACTTCTCTTGTTTCTTTCTGTACCCCTCTTGCCTCTTTCTGTATCTCTTTTGCTTTTTTGTGCACCCCTCCTGCCTCTTTCTGCACCTCTCTTGCCTTTTTCTGCAGTTCTCTTTCCTATTTCTGATCCTCTGGTGCTTCTTTATGCACGTCGCTTCCTCTTTCTGCACCCCTCCTGCCTCTTTCTGCACCTCTGTTGGTTCTTTCTGCACTGCTCTTGCTTCTTTTTGCACCTCTGTTGCAAATTTCTGCATCCCTCTTGCCTCTTTCTGTACCGCTCTTCCCTTTTTCTGCACCTCTCTTGCCTTTGTCTGCACACCTGTTCCCTCTTTGTGCAACTCTCTTCCTCTCTTCTACACTTCTATTCCCTCTTTATGCGCCACTCTCCCCTCTTTCTGTACCGCTGTTGCTTCTTTCTGCACTTCTCTTTCCTCTTTCTATACCCTTCATGCCTCTTTCAGTATCTCTGTTGCTTCTTTCTGTACTTCTCTTCCTTCTTTCTGCACCCCTTGTGACTCTTCCTGCACCCTTCTTCCCTTTTCCTGCAAGTCTCTTGGTTCTTTTTGCACTGCTCCACTCTTGCCTCCTTCTGTACCTCTGTTGTTTCTTATTGCACTGCTCTTGATTGTTTCTGCACCTCTCTTGCAAATTTCTTCACCCCTCTTGCCTTTTCTGCACACCTCTTGCCTCTGTTGGTTCTTTCTGCATCGCTCTTGCTTCTTTCCACACTTTTTGTGCCTGTTTCTCCAATTCTCTTGCCTCTTTCTGCACTCCAATTGCCTCCTTCTGCACCTCTGTTGCTTCTTTTTTGCCCTTCTCTTTTTTTTCTGCACCTCACTTGCCTCTTTCTGCACCTCTGTTGCTTCTTTCTACACTTCTCTTGTGTCTTTCTCTGCCCCTCTTGCCTCTTTCTGTACCCCTTTTGCTTCTTTGTGCACCTCTCCTGCCTCTTTCTGTACCTTCCTCGCCTTTTTCTGCAGTTCTCTTGCCTCTTTCTGTACCACTTTTGCTACTTTTTGCACTTCTCTTCCTCTTGCTGCACCCCGCTTGCCTCTTTCTACACCTCTGTTGTTTCTTTTTGCACTGCTCTTGCTTCTTTTTGCACCCCTGTTGCAAGTTTCTGCATCCCTATTGCCTTGTTCTGTACCCCTCTTCCCTCTTTCTGCACCTCTCTTTCCTCTGTCTGTACACCTGTTCCCTCTTTCTGTACCCCTTTTGCCTGTTTCTGCCATTCTCGTCCCTCTTTCTGCAGTTCTCTTGCTTCCTTCTGCACCGACTTGCCTCTTTCTGCACTTCTCTTGTTCTTTCTGCACCCTTTTCCCCACATTTCTTGCCTCTATATGCACCTCATTTGCCTCATTCTGCACATCTCTTGGTTCTTTCTTTACTGCTCATGCCTCTTTCTGCACCCCTCTTGCCTCTTTGAGCACCGCTTTTGCTTTTTTCTGCACTTCTCTCTCCTCTTTCTGCACTTCTCTCTCCTCTTTCTGCACTTCTCTCTCTCTTTTTTCTGCACCCCTCTTGCCTCTTTCTGCACCTCTGTTGCTTCTTTCTGCACTTCTATTCCCTCTTTCTGAACCTCTCTTGCTTCTTTTTGCACCCCTGTTGTCTCTTTCTGCAACGCTGTTCTCTTTCTGTACCTCTCTTGCTTCTTTCTGTACTTTCTTGCTTCTTTCTGCACCTCTCTTGCTTTTTTCTGCACCCTTCTTCCCTTTTTTCATCCCTCTTGCCTCTTTCTGCTGTTCTCTTGCCATTTTCTGCACCACTCTTGCCTCTTTCTATATCTCACTTGTATCCTTCTGAACTTCTCTTGCTTCTTTCCACACCTCTGTTGCTTCTTTCAGCAATTCTCTTGCCTCTTTCTGCACTTCTCTTTCTTCTTTCTGCACCCCTCCTGCCTCTTTCTGTACCTCTCTTGCCTCTTTATGCACCTCTCTTGCCTCTTTCAGCACTCCACTTGCTTCTTTGTACACCTCTCTTGCCTCTTTCGGCACCTCTCTTGCTTCTTTTTGCACTTTTCTTGTGTCTTTCTGTACCTCTGAGTTAGAGGTAGTTTTAATCCCCCTGCCCTATTCTGTACTAGGACCCTGCAGGGGAGGTCATGCCAATGACAGGTGTATCCCCAACCCATAGTCTACCCTAATGTGTGCATAGGTATTTTCACTGTATTCTAAGTGACTTTCAGCTTAGCGCTGGCTCTGGGCCTGGTTAGTCAGAGTCAGTTACCACCAGTACCAATCAGCAAAAATTTGGGGGCACAGGATGGCTTTGCAACAAGGCCTCTTTCTGAACCACTGTTGGTTCTTTCTTCATATCTCTAGATTCTTTCTGCACTTTTCTTAATCTTTCTGGACTTCTGTTGCCTCTTTCTGTATTTCTCTTGCTTCTTTTTCCACATTTCTTCCTCTTTCTGCACATGTCCTACATACACAGTTATCAATGAAAGTGAGAAAGGAAATGCACGTTGGAAGCCTAATAGAATTAAGTTTACTTGAACACCATTTTGAAATGTCCATATTATTCAGGTGCTAAATCTGCTTGTATATTCAAATCCAACTCTCAGTAGAGAAATTCCCATACAGAATGTCATTCATTTCAGCATATTCATGATTACAATATGGCACAATAGCTAAAAGTTGAATATTCAGTAAACATATGCGATACATTAGTTGGATAGTACCGCACATTAATGTCGCAGCACAACCACAATTTACACACCCCTGTTGTTGTGTACCAAAGTTAAACAATTTCGTCAGCAATAATATTGCTGATAACACAAGTTGCACCCAAGTGGGCGTATACCCAGCAAGTCTCTGCCCTTATTCCTCATCATAGGGAGTCACTAGGTTCCACAGCATTAGTTAATTTCATTTCTGTTTTCTCAAAAACTGGTAAAGAATGGCAGGCAGTGAAAGCAAACAAAGAAACCAATGAAGAGAGGAAAGTCCATCCCAAGTGGGCACATTCTTTAGTCTATTCCTTTTAGATATTCCATCATTTGGCTTAGTTCTGATTTCCCTAAATCAATATACTGTATCCTGCATAGTTATTCTCTAAAGCTTCATTCTTCTTTTTCATAACACTGGTGTTTCAACCTTCTGTCCTTTCAATTCTGTTTCCTGCCTGTGTATGTAACGGAAAAGAAACAAAACCAAGAACACAAACAAAAAAATTATTACTAAAAAAGTTAAATACTAGAATAATACTCTCAGAATTCATTAAAATGATGCCTTACTCGATTTTATACACATTGGCAAAGATTCAATATCTACACTTGTCACATAGAAAGGACGTTGTAAAACCCTGCTCTACAACTCTTTATCGCCAATTCTTCACTGAAATTTAGACCTACAGGTGTTAAGGTTTCAAAATCAATAATCAATCTTGATTCTCTTATTCTTAACTGGCTTTCTCGATCGCCTCCCCTTTCTTGTAGTTTGACTGCATCTAAAACTACATAGATCAGCAACTTGGCATTCTGATTGTGCATTTCCTTAAAATGCCGAGCTACCGGATATTATTCTTCATTGCGCCTGATGGCTCGTTGATGTTCTAGTATCCTTTTCTTTGCCTGGTGGATGGTACTTCCTATATAATATTTACCACATGGGCAAATCAAGTAGTAAACAGAGAAGTCAGTATTGCAATTAAAGTTACCCTTGATTAAAAATTCTCTCCTGCTATTGGGTATTTTTACCGTCATACAGTTTACACTATTGGCACACGCCTTACACCGTTTACAAGATATAAAACCTCCTGTTAGTCCTGTCTCCTCTCATCCTAAGCAGTTACTGCATTGTAGCTCAGCTTATCTTTAAGGGATCTGCCTTTTCTAAATGTTATTTGAGGGGCTTCATGTACATATTTTTATAATGCTGTCGGTTTTTAGAATGAGCTCTTTTCTGATTTTGTAAGCCTGATTGGAAAAAGTAGTTATAAATCTAACTGTATCATCTTTTCCTTCAACTTGCGGTCTAGGGTGCACCAACTCTGGTCTATCTAAGGCATCAGCCTTGATCATAGCCTGTCTGATTGTTTTCTTACTGAACCACGTTGTTCAAATCTCTTACTCATCATCTGTTTCTCTACTATGTATTCCTTCTGTGTGCTGCAATTTCTTTTCGCCCTAATCAGCTCTCCATGGGGGATACTTTGTATTAAGTGAAAGGGATTAGCACTGGTGACATTTAAGAGACTGTTCCCTGCAGTCTCCTTCCTTTGTAATTACGTCACCAGAGAATTCCCTTGTACTATGATCTCAACGTCCAAGAAAACACTTTTCTCCTTGCTAAACCAGTACTCATCCCTTATGTTGTCCTAGTATTTAAAATATGCGGGGTGAAGGCGGGGGCTGGCTAACTCCGCTCCGCTGCAGTCAGATTTTTTTCTTCCCTACTCCGCATTCTCAGCGGAGCGCCGAGTAGGGAAATCTCAGCCGACTCCGCTAACGGAGCAGAGTTCTCCACCCGCGCCTAGCACTTAGTCCCCCCTTACCCATCAAGATTTGTAGTTTTTTAAGGGAGGCATTGTGGCATTCATTACCCCAAATGAGTGTGCACAGGAGGGAGTTGATTTCAGGGAAGAAGTGCTTCAGAGGGATGACAGGAAAATTAGCAAAGCAGTGCAAGAGATATGACCATCTTTGCTGGACTATTTTGCTGATTAAGGCTAGGGGGAGGGATTGCCAGAAATGCACATGCGTTCTAATGCCCGCCAGGGCCTTGCGGAGGTTCCTGTTGTACATGTCAAATGGGGTATGGTTTAGACGAATCCCCAAATACCGGATGGCATCCCCACACCACTGGAGCTGAAGCTGCACCTTACCAAGGTGCATGATGCGTGGTAGTTGGTTGGGGCAGAGTGGGTAAATCAGCGCCTTGCTCCAGCTGACCCGCAGTCCGGTAGCCTCAGCAAAGTTAGACAAGGAATGATGGAGGGGAGGAGGTCTGATGATATATCTTGGATGTACTGGATTAAATCGTTCATGTGTAGTGAAAGGGCATGTGTCCGGTTATCGAGGGGTATACCTCATACAAATAAGGCAATATAATAACGTTGTAGTTTGCCCGGCATGTCATTTTGTAGCTATGTGAATGCAATGCTACACATGAGCACACATAAACAATGATGAGGGAGCCCTGTCATTTTTTTTATTGATCTAATATAGTGGACACTACTTAGAAAGGTAAATAAAAAGGAAAAGAAATGTTAAGGACCTTCAAAATATAAAAGCAAATGTGAATGCCCTGAGAAATGGAAATGCAATGTGGAGCTGGTCGTAGGATGCATGCGGGTGGTTGACATGAGGCAGAGAGTAACATGGGGGAGGGCAGAGATAATAGAGCAAGACAGACAGGGGCATAGCTTCAGGGGGTTTTTGGGGTGTTATAATAAATGTACTTTCTCAGGAACAGTTGGGTACAGGTGCTTTCAGTGGGGTATGATGAGGTGACTGTTGGATTTAGTCTGGGATTTTTACATACACACAAACAAAAACATGCACACCCTCTCTCCCTCTCTCTGTTTTAAAAGCCACAAAAATGGTGTTCATTTTACAAAATATTCTGTTTTCTCTTGCTTAGTGCTCCTTCCAATCTGCATTCCTCTCCCTTTCCACTGCCCCTTAAGCCCTCTGCATGCTCCCTGCTTGTCATGTTATGTATTTTAATATTATATGCCAACATGATTGTTGGAAAACCTGAAGCTCACCCCCCCCCCCCCAATCGTACTGACTAACCTACACCCCTGGAAAAAGAGCAGCACACGTGGGAGAGCAACAAAGGAGCACATCTGAGGAGAAGCACACATGACAGAGATAGCAGCACGCAAGAGAGAGAACAACATGGAGCATGCACAGGGTTAGATGTTTGAGGAGGGGAAGCAATACACAAATGAGAGACATAGAAAACACTTACACTTTCCTTGTGGGCTGAACAAGAGAAAATGTAGTTTCCTAAAAGTTAGCAGTGGAAGTATACAAGTCAGCCAGCAAAAGGACGGTTAAGAGGCTTTGCTCCAAGGGATGAACAAGGCAATCGATTGAATGATAAGCAAGTAAAGAAGAGTGACAATAAATCGCAAATTGAGAAATCGCTAAATTGCGATTATTTGCATTTAGGAATCTCAAATTGAGATTCCTTAAATGCAATGCATGAAAGTTCTAAAAATAGCGAATTCGCTAATAGGGCACGCAAATTACCACAAAGTACAACTTCATGGTAATTTGCAAAAACTTTGAAAAATGCACTAATTTGCATTTTTCAAAGTTTCATGTTGCGCACACACATGCCCTAAGGGCATGTGTGTGCGCAACATATGTCCACAGATCAATTTCAGGGGTGCAACAGGGTGTCCTTTGGACACCCCTGCACCCTTGAAATCGCAATCTCAATTTGCGATTCCCTATTTGCGACTCGCAAATTGAGATTGTCTTCCCATTCATTCCTATGGGCCTCTAGTCCCATAGGAATGAATGGGGAGGTGTTCCTTAATTGCGACTTGCAATTTGCGAGTCGCAATTAAGGAATTCTAAGAAATCGCTATTTTTTTGTGATTTCTTGATGCATTCCATTTTGCTATTCCTTAATAGCAAATCGGTATTTTTCGCTATTAAGGAATCGCAAAATGGGTTGTTGATGCATCTGGGGGATATTCTATGACTCTTAAAGAAATCAGACTTCTTTTATGTAAACAATCTGTAATACAAACGTTATACAAAACCACTTCACTCACGACTCATTTGCTACCTATTTAGTTATTAAAATGGGCACCATCCTTTTCTCCCACATTAAGAAGTTTTTCTAAAATGAAAAAACAGCATTGAAAAAGTTTATCAACATGCCAGTGGATGTCATATCCTTTGAATCCAAAGCAATGGCGACAGCGTCTGTACACAAGCAAATCCCGGCCTAATTTATGACTAATTTGATCCAGTGTCTGCTTCGCATCCACCATTACAATCAGGGCACCAACATGTGATAGTAATTCTGGGAGAGATTCACAAGTTCCTTGTGACACGTTAGTGCCTCCGTTGCGTCACTTTTGAGACGCAGCGGCGGTGTAAAAAATGCAGCCAATTGACAACATGATGCATCTAGGGAGATGCGTCACGCTGTAAAGCCCTGCGTCACATTATACCTGCGTCAGGTATCATGTATGCAGAGCGGGCGTTCCCACGCAGGAAAGCCTCGTAGAAGTGATGCACAGCGCCAATTCTAGGAAGCCACTTTGTCAAAACCTTCAGGCTGCTCGAAGCAGGCGTAAGGAGTGATGCAGTGTAGTAAGAATAGGACTCAACATGCTTTGCTGGAGTTACGTTGTGCTTGCGACATGACTTCAGCAATCCGTACCTTTTGCGCTAACAGATGCGCCAGAATTTCTGCCACACCTGTTAATCCTTGTGCGATGGTGCGCCGGTTACTAAATACAGTGTATCCATGGTGGCGCAAGGGTTTCGCAGGCTGGTGCAGGGAAACTGACCCATCTCTACTGATGCATCAGTTTCTTGTAAATCTGCCCCTCTGTTTTGAACCCACAAATTCAACTTCCATGCTTTGTCACCACAGCTTTGTCCCACGAATCTCTAAACTCCAGAAAAGGGAAGAGAACAAATGTAATACTAGTAAAATTGTAGCACCGTGATGAGGGAAGATATTCTTGACGACAAGGCTACGCTAATCGGACAGAATATGAATCCTTGACACACTCAGAGTACTTTGTTGATGAGAAAATGTGCATGCCTTCTTCAACGCTTATGCTTTTTCGCTTTGATTTGAACACTTCCTTATATTCAGAATAGGAAATGATGTCCCATCAGGGGCATAGCTACTATTGGTGCAGTACAAGCAGCGGCATCAGGGGCCAGAGACTAGAGGGGCCAATTGCACCATAATGATTTCTGTATTTTATAACCCCAAAAGAAGTAAAAGGAGACATTTTGTTTGCTTGTACCAGGGGCTTCAGCAGCCATGCTCAAGAAGCAACCAATCACTTGGAACAGTTATCGAATCAATAACAGGATTCCATACTAGGTTTGGTATTCTATGCTGTACAGAAAGCCTGGTACTAAAAAACGTTAGTTTACAGTGCTAAGAATTAACAAAGTAGGATACAATTCTGTCATGTTTGTGACTGTGTAGTAGAGTATGGCAAACAAAGAAGCATTCTAAATATGGCACAATGCAAGAGATCAAGAATGGTAGACTGTTTATCAGGTCAATTCTCTGATAGCAAACACTTTGAGCTGACCATTGAACATATTGGGGCATCAGGAGGACTGTACAGTTCAAAATAAAATCATTTCATAGGGTAGACCAAACAGTTGAATTATTATTAAACATAGATGCATGTGATTTATGATCATCTCAAACTCAGGCCTATAAAGTTGTAATCTGTGGCTTGAGTCACCTTGTGATTTTTAAGAAGCCAGATGTCAGTTTTGCGTATCTTATAACAATTACTGGTTTTAGTTCCTTTTACCGCTATCATATTTTCTCTGTTGTAACCCTAATGTACATTTAGTAACATCACTACATCCAAAATTACTATGTCATCCTCATATTGAAAAAACAACACTAGCATGAGTCAATGCCTTGGTTAAAAGTACTAGCAGCTCCTAGAGCCTGCACATGGTCAGTGTGCAAATAAAAATAAATGGTGCAAGAACACACCTCTTCTCAGGGCACAATTAGTGAAAGCTTCATTTGAGATCATAGAATCATCCCATTGCTTTATCCTTACCCACATGTCTTTTTAAACCACCTGAAAATTGCTTACAACAAGGTCTGCAGGATGGCACAAGAGTGTAATTGTGATCATAAATGGCCAAGATCTACTCCATTGAAAGCTGTCCTATGGAGTATGAGGCATGTGCATAATGATGGCTTGCATGCTATCACCTGGGTGTAAACTAAAAATGACAGCACCACACATTTTTGAATCTTTTATTGAAAACGAAGGAAGATTAACGCCACATCTTTTCAAATGTTATTGTGAAATTACAACATATGACAACCAGCATTTACTGTTCAAAAGGAAACATACAGTATTACCTAGACATTCCATCAGTGCAGGTTATGTCTAACGATCAGGGCAAATCCAAATTTAGGATTACTGTTGTTCAGAAGTCAACCACAATGTGGAAAGTGCAAGGTGAGTCAGCCGTCGCAGTGAGGTGCTGTGCCATCTATTCAAAAAGTTCCAATCCGGTCACCAAGACGGCCACCTGGGGAGCGCACCCACCGATCGGCCTCCCCAGGTCACACCAGGTCAGTGATATCCTTCTCAACCCAGGTCACCTCTCTCCATCCTGTGATGTTAGTCGTGTCACCTGGGGCTCCAAATGTATGTTTGGTGGGACATCCTAACCATGAGATTCAATTAGTGCTCAAGTTGCTCATAACAGTAGTCCACATCTCACAGCTAGTTTGATGACTTTGGGACAGAGCTCCTCCCTTAGTGCACTGCTACTCCACACCAAGAAGCAGGGTAGCTGTAAGGCGGTGGGAACTAGCCAGGACATCTCCAATATAGCTTAAGAGTGCAGCCTGTAGGGTGATGGGTATGTGGACAAAAGTAATATGGTGATTATTTCAAACACAGACTTCCAGTACTGAGCAATCTGTGGGCATCACCATGCCAGGTGCAGTGAGGCCAGCATCAGGGGATAAACAGTGCGCACACCATGTGTCGTTAACTATACACTGCTTAGGGTCCTTTAAGAGAGGTTTTTTTCCATTTAGGAGGATTCTCAGCTTGGCAGGGTATACCAAAGAGTATCTGATATCAGCTTTTATTAGTAGTCGTTTGACAGGGTGGAACTCCCACCAAACTGCCTAGACTGTGATCATGAAGTCTGGGTAGATGGAAAGGTGCTTACGCAAATACTGTACCTTGCTGCGCTTTTGGGTCAAATGCAGAATGGTGTCTTTGTCTTTAAAGTTCAGCAGGTGAGGAATAATAGAGAAGGAAGGTGCCCCTTGGGAGGACGTGGGCAAAGGGCACGAATGAGCATGCTCCACAGGGAAACTTTGGCTTAAGGACTGCCTTAAAGAGTGAGTGGAGCAAAGTTCTATGTAGGTTTCCATACCCTGCATTGTGGTTGACTCAGGGAGGCCAATAATGCTGATGTTATTGTGTCAGGATTGTGCCTCCAGGTCCTCATTCTAGGCCTTTATGTTAGCCAGCACCTTCTCCATGCGGGTCAGCTGTTCGTTGAGTAAAGTCATGCAGTCCTCAGCCTCTGACACTCCCCCCTCCAACTGATCAAGTCAGTCATCTTTCATGTGGTCCAGCTCCGCAGTGAGGGAGTCAATATTGTAATTGATGGTACTTAGGTTCCGTTTGATGTCCATAAGCGGAGTCCTGCTATCTTTAAAAAGGGGTTCATCCTGAGACTCTGAAGACAGAGTGCTCTGATAAACTGGCGTGGTTCTGGCAGACTTCTTGCTGTGGAACTGTAGTTTAGACTAGCGTAGGTCCTGCTTGCCTATCTGGGTAGTTGCAGAGATGCCAACATACAGCCTCAATGTCCAGGGCATCAGGATGGGGGTCTGTTGCACCTCAGCTATGAGATTTTAAGGTCAGGTGGGGGTCAATTCCAGCCCCAGTACCGGGGCGTCACTGAGCAAATCGGAGAGCAAGGTTCAAGGAGCACCCAAGTGACATTTAGGGCACCACAGGTATAGTATGGCTGAACAGGGCTCCATGCGCAGCAGTAGGGCAGTCTTGAGATTTTGAATTGGATCCCAACTCCAGGGATAGACCGTGCAAATGGTCAAAAGGCCTGCAGGAGCCAAGCAGAAGGCTCACGTGTGGAGTCCCACCATGCTCAAACCACAAGGATTTGGGGCCAGATGTCAAGAGCAGAATCAGAGCACCAGGAGAAACCGCAAGCTTTCAGCCCTGGATCCAAGAGGCAGGGTTGGCATGCAGGTCCAGCACCTACGCACAAAGGTAATCCAGCTTCACAGATCAAATTAGGCCTCAGGGGCAGCACAGATGGATGCAGGACCCAGTGAGGGTCAACTATCTCCCCTTGCTCATCACCTCTGGGTGGGTAAAGCCGAAAGTGCGCACCTGGCTGCCGGGCCACCAGCAATCTCCTAGCATCTCTGAAACTTTTATCCCGGGTGGTGGGGGCGGGGACCTGTCCCCCATCCTCTGCCACTATTGCTCACACAATCAAGGTTACACCTTCCATGTGGGTTTACAAGGCCATGCTCTGATTTCACTCTCAGTGGTCCGCGACTATGAGCAGAAAGCCCCAGGAGTCAGAAATGGCTGTGTCTGCGACCAGAGTGATAAAGTAGCCCCCCATGAGAGCAGGGCCGCCTCCTCAGCCTAATCCGGAAAGAACAATGTTAGATGTCATGATTTCTGACAGATGAAGCATTCGGCAAGCAGGGAAATATGGATGCACAGATATCTTGCAGCCCAGCTCTCTGGCACCCCTTATGGTTCCACACTTAGTGCAAAAGTCAGTTTGGTAAATTGGCAAACAGATCAGAGTTGATTGTCCAAGTTTCTAATTCTGTTATTAAGGCCGGCAAACCATTTAGCCTCTATATGTAAGGGTTTATTATTCTTAAAGCATTAGGGTGTTTGAGACCAACCTTTCTAGAAAAGCAGATGGAGTTTAGTTCCCCTCCAAAATTCAGATACAATCATAGCATGTACACACATCATACAAAAAGGCTAACCTTTGTGACTATTAACCAGAATCAAATTTAAATAAGATGACCATCAGACTATTTTATCCTGGGACTCTGCTGAATCTAGATTGCAGCATTAATTATTTAATGTGCTCCAAATCATTCCTAATTTGTGTGTGTCACCACCAAATTTTACACTGATTTCAATAAGATATAGAATGTCTTGACATACAGTATTGAATCTTGCATAATAATATTAATCAGGTTTCTCAGCAAGAGGCTGCATCTAATGAATTCATATTATCTCAGCATTTTACAGTTGTGTTTGGCTTTACTAATCAAGTGAACTATAACCCATTGTTATTCCATATATGCTGCCTTCCAGGTTGAAATTTAATTTCTATAACTCTTCTTCAGTGAGAAGATTTCTGATAACATGGACTTGAACACTGGGCGTTTACAACAATGTCTAATATGTTTATTCCTATATATCTTTCTCACTCCAAGAGCTTGGAATACCAGTGTTTGAGAATACTTTTCTCTGTTAGCCCTGAGGGACTAAGGCTTATTTTCTGTATCATCAAGTAGTAAAGAAATTTCCTCATGGCATGCAAACTCCCCTGTTCTCCTCTAAATCACCAAACTCAATGAAAGCATATAACTGCCACTACGGAACTATTTACCCAAACTTCCAATCTACTGCCAAATTTGATGTACCCTCTTCAATAATTTTATACCACTATATTCGCCAGCACAGTATAACTTAGTGGCTGATAGATAGGTCAATACAAGATGGTCATCTGACGAAGGAGTTCACTTTCCAGCCTTAGTTCAATACTGAAATAATAACTGCAAAACAGATGTGGCTAAGAAATCACAATACAATCTAGAACACAGAGATGTAGATCTAGGAAAATGATGCATATAGGCTACCACTCAATGCTGGCCACCCGATTTGCCAAATCTTAGAGCTGGAATTCTGGCATTGTGGATATACCTTAAAAGATTTTGCCACTCAATCAATTCATCAAGTTTCTATTAGCATAAGATTAAAATACCAAGTCAACAAATTCCTTGTGCTGTCATATTTATCAGATCAATCCCTCAACTTCTCAAGTGGTTAGTCTGTGACAGCTTGATCATGCTGGTTCTTATGAGTAATTTAGACATTCATTCATGTGAAAGAGAGCACAGAGACAAAAAATATTCCCAAGTCTCACTGCAAGAACGTTTTTGCTAGAAAATACCAATTAAGAGGACTCCAAAGTGAGACCTATAGTAATGTAAAAACAGAGGAATCTGCCCCTTGCTGACTGGCGTTATGCCTTCGTACTGCAGAAATTAAGGTGTTATGATAAAATAGGAGTGTTATAGTCCATGTGTCCTGGAGATATGTGTTTTGATTTGCTAAAACACTATTGTCAATCTATAGGCGATTAAAACTTTAAACATTCCCAAACAGACTTGTAATGCCCTTTAAAAAGGATCCAGATGACCTTCACCTGACGACAAAGTCCTGTCTCAATGATGAGCCCATGATGATGCAATGTTCAGATTATGAAGAAAATCATCCCAGTATATAGATGATAACATGTCTATAGTGCAAGGAGTTCGTTTGTCCACCATTGAAGAAAGAGAGCCTATCTGAATGGGGTGTAGTGGATCTGTAGAGAGGCTGAGGGTCCAAAATGGGAAAAAACATCACACATAGCATTTTGAGCAATATATCCAATGACTTCTTTCTCTCAAACAGCCAAAACAGTGGCGGCTCCCCCGCTAAGGCAGAGGAGTGTCGCCCCACTATTATTTCAGCAGTGCATAAAAGAAAATGATAATAACAGGACGTTATTATCATTTTATTTTTGTTTCAGGCATTCTAGGGTGGGGCTGGGCTCTGTGATGCCAGAGCAGAGTGAGGAGTGGTTTGCACTCCTCTAAGTGCGCATGACAGCTTGGCAGGCCCTCTGGGCTCCATGGAGAACATGCCCAGCCTCCCAGGCACTGCCTGAGCTGCCAAACAGGCAGCTCAGACGAATCATGATGCTGCTAATGCAACACTGTGATTGGCTGGGAGAGTCCGGAAGCCTGGGTGCTTCTAGTGCTTCTAGCAGATCTAAAGAGGATGGAGGAGAGGAGTGTGGCAGCCCGCGGAGAAGGTACGTTTATTTTACTTATTTTTTTAAATCCATTCCTCCCCGCCCCACCACCCCCATTCGGAGGCAACCACCACTGAGCTAAAATCCAAGGTAGTTGTCACTGGAGATCATTGCTAGGGGACCCTTCTTCATCTGGATATTCGAAGTCCTATTATGATGTAAGCACATAAGGCATACCCAGAGTAATGCCATTTCATATCTTTACCCATTTTGAGAACAATTACGGTATTCTCATTTCAGAGAAACTAATGATCATCTATTTGCAGGTAACAAACGGATGTATAAACCACAAGTTCATGCAATGTTCTCAGGCAGGTGTGGACTGTCCAGGTGCATCAAAAGAGGAGAAGCTGCTGGTCTTCTGCCTTACTGAAGAAACCCATGACATAACAAGTGCTAACAGACAAGACACAAGCTTTCTGTGCAACTGTGCCTGGGATATATACAGGTTGTCAGGTTTCCGATAACTCAACTACATTCTCATTATTATCTTGCAAGATTCTCGCTCACATCTACAAAGGCTTGGGCGGAAATGGGTCACTTGCTCACCAGACAGGTCTGTGTGGCTTGGACAAGGGATGCATGAGGCATGACTACATAGCATGGCAATTTCCATGCAAGTGTATCTTATGGGAAATAACTGTACATATGGCTATGACAACCTCCTGTAGGTGCACTCTCTCTGTTCTAGGGAGGGCTATATGTTTGGCGCAACATAAACCTGTGCTGATGAAGACGTTCAGTATATGTCATTCTTCTAGGAATGATGACTCCAACAGAGCAGGTCTACTCATCAAGTGCTGCAGCTGGCAACTGGCACATTGAGGGAATCATTGGTCTTAAAAACGTACCTGCCAGACGAGGTGCTTGGAAAAGAGACATTTTGTTGAATCAAAGTGTTAAAGCCACCAGGTTCCTTACCAAGAGCCCAGGAGAAACAGGAACAATTTTGCCCGAACTATTTGTCTTAAAAAATATGACAAGCAATCAGCATAGTTATAACTCAAATTTAAAACCCTCGCATGTTGTAGTTTATGGTCCATATTTTCCTGGAGTTGAGCTGGTCTGGTCACTTATAAGGACGTGCCTGCCAGCAATTAGTAAAGGGTTCATCTCCAAAGTTCAGTAAGCCTCCTTGTAGGGCCCATGGGTATCCATGGTGCTGCAAGTGAAATTTATGGGGGAGGAGTATGTCGTCTCCCAGCCACCCTGACCCTTCACTTCATAATGTACCCGTGCCTAAGTACCCTAGAAGAACTGGAGACGGGCTAAAATGGGATGACTTTGAGGCATCTTAGTGTATGAGCTCGTGTGACAAATATGTCCATTCCTTGTTCCATAGGTCTTCCCTCACTACTATACGTACTGCATGTATTGTATTGCATTGTAATTGCATTTATATAGTGCTTACTAACCCTGCCAAGGATTCACAGTGCTTTCATATAATACCAGGAGGTCGGGAGCATCCACCATCTCACTCCTTCCACCTATAATCTAGACTCAGGAGTGGCTTCTCTGGGCCGCAGGTAATTTTCAAGTGTCTTGAATCTCATTTTCTGAAAAAAGTGCTGCAGGTTGCAGAGCTGTTCAGACTGCATTTTAAAGTAAAAATTGTTACAGAATCTGGAGCACCAATGTTGAGGTTGGCCTTATGTAATGTTATCTGTGGTGAGTGGGTAATCATTAACTAAAGCTAAATGAACAATCCTTTGGAAGAACTATCACGATATTGCTCAGTGATGAATGGTTTTGGTGTAAGCAAAAGTTGAATGTCAGTGAAGTATGAGTTGTGATTGTGACAAAAATGCCTTTGGATGTGAATATTTAGTAAGAAATGAAATATTCCTTTTATGAACATTGTAATTGTTTATGAAAGAAGTAAAAAGAAAATATTCAAACCACTTCATTTGCTCCATACTATACTGCATTAACAACTTATGAACACATCTAGAAACCTTGACATTCATCATCCTCATCATCACAACCTTTATTTTCGATTACAGGGATCTTATAAAGTGCAAAGTGCCATACAATATAGACACAGTAGAAGCGATAAAAGAGACGATTTACAAGATACAATATACAACAGTGATTAAAACAATGCAGGGTTAAAAGACATTTTCCATAAGATGTCCCAAGATTTGATATGCAGAGATTTAAAAAAGCTAAATAATACATTTAAAACGTTTGATCCATATTGCATGCCAAAATCTGGCCAAACCAAAAACAACCACCCTGCTAAGGCTGTCAGTAGCTAAAATTCGTATAACCTTTAGGTTATGTCCAGGTCCAATCAGTTTACACAATGGCACAATCCACTTGCCCCACAAGCTTCTATATTGGGGGCAAAAGAATAACAAGTGGATTAATGATTCTGGGCAAGCCTTACATGCGCGACACTGATCATCTGTGGTGGCCATGTTACTCCACTTTTTACAGAACAGTTTGGTGGGTAGGGTTTTAAAACAAAATTGTATAAATAATTTCCCTGCCAGTGGTGGTACAATTTCATCAATTGTTTCCTCATAAAATAGAGCAAATTTAATACTGATAAAATCCTGGGTCAGTGAGCCCACCGGTTTGACCATCTCCTTCATCATAATAGAATCCCAGTATATCTCTTTGACCCTGCATTTTGGGATACGGCACAATCTTTCGGGAGTGTACCAATATTCCTCCATCCTAGGACTCTTCAGTGGATTTTTCAGGGAGTTAAACCATGGGATAGAGTTAACCTGGGATTGCTTCCGGAGATCTGTTGTATCTGCTCTTTATGGGGTGAGCTCATTTACCGACCACAGATGGTGCCAAAACATTAACTGCTTATAGCCCATCTTGTGCAATAACAGTTTTTGGCCCAAGTCCAGGAACATAGGAGCCAGGTGGTACTAGTGGGAAGGTTTAGCAATGAGCGAAGAAACAGGTTCTCAACAACAGGGAGAGCGTTTATGTTTCCAGTACCCCACAGTTCGGCACCTTAAAGAGCCCCCCACAATATTTTGGTGTTATAGATTTCTAATGCTGAGGCCACTTTCATTGACACTGATTTTTTTGTGGATTTTACTTAAGTGGACAGTTTGATGTACTAATGACTTTTGAGCCTTTTCGATGTTGGGTACCCAATTTAGCTTTGATGTTAGGTGGATACCCAAATAGTCAAAGGCAAAAACTTGCCCTAGGGGGCTATTTCCTTCATACATTTGCCTTCTTGGTGGCTTAGAATTCCACTTTAAGTAGAGCATATATTTCGTTTTAGCCTTGTTTAGTACCAGGCCACACTCACTACAGAACTCCATAAAATTATTCAACAATTGCTGAAAACCATGGAGGGATTTAAAAATTAATAGTGTGTCATCCGCGAAAAGTAGGGCTGGTGCTCTCCTCTCCCCCACCTTTGGTGTGTCCTTTGGTGTGTCGCATCCATCCCTATCTAGATAACCAATCACCCAATTTATAAAAAAGAAGAATAACATGGGCGCTAGAACACACCTTTGTTGCACTCCGCATTTGACTGGGAATTGCTCAGTGAGTTGGTTGTTATCCCCCCACCTGACTTGTGCTGTATTTGAAGATTGTAGCCGAATTAAGATTTCTAATAAATTATGAGGTATGCCCATCTCTGCCAGCACTCTCCACAACTTGGCTCTCGGTACCAGGTCAAATACAGTGTGTACGTCCACAAAGAAACATGTAGTTTTCCCCCTTTAATGCTGACCTCCCTCCAGTAGATATACAAGAAGCGGAAAACCTTGTGCAATGTGCTAATATTAGCAAGGAAACCTGCTTGGAAGTTGCTCGGTATGTGGTGCTCTGAGATCCAGACCTGGACTAATCACAGCACCTTCTTGTAGACACTTTTCTACAATGAGTCGATTAGGCTTATAGGCCTATATCTGGCCGGGTTGGCTCTATCGCCCTTCTTAAAAATAGGGATTATCTCCACTATGCTCCAAGACAGGGCCCTAGTCATGCCTTCTGTAATGACATTTGAAATCATATTGATGTAGGAAGCCCAGAGGATAATATCCTCTTTATACAAATCGGTTGAGATTCGATCGGGGCCAGGGGCTCTTGCTGTGATGCTAGAGCAGATTGCCACCCATGTTTCTTCCATGGAGGTCACCAGGTCCTCCAAAGCATCATTCTGGTCCCCCCCTCTCGCCAAGTTAAGCCTCCACCTCAACACTACCTAGTGCATAAAGCCCCCCAAAATGGATCACCTGCTCCTCTGGCTGAACTGTAAACTCCAGATTCGGCTTCCTGCCATTTAGCTAGTAAGCTGCTTGTTTTCAAAAAGTTTTAGAATCCTTGATTGATGATGCCTTTTAGAGGGAGGACCAAAGTGAGTCTCCCCATCTCTTCTTAGCTAGGCCTAGTACTGTCCTGTAGCTTTTTCTACATGCCACTAGACCTAAGTGGCGTTGGATTTAGTTGCCCTTAGCTCTCCTACAGTCCTGGTTGTATGAGTCTGCTTGGGGTTCTTGTTTAGTCTGGATCCGACTGTACTTCGGTTTCTGCTCCCTACATGGTTTGGCCAATAGACCCGTAATATCATTAAATGTGGTTTCATGCCTGATGGTCAGCTTCACGATTATCAAATCTTTTTTTTTTTTTTTTATCCTCATATGCCTCTCCTCACCTCATGCCGTCGCGATTCCACCCTGGGGTAATTTCATCTCATATGGTAGAAATAGTTCTGTTGGGAGCAAGTGTATGACGCTCACCCTTCCTCCATAAGCAGACCTTCCGCCGAGATTCTGGAGCGGCTTAATCATAGGATTTTATTTTACTATTTCACATAAGTCTTAGCCCCCCTCACCATCACCCATATTGTTGTAAGAACGGAGTCCAAAATCTGTATCTCTTCTCGTTCCGACCAACCATATCTAGCTTTGCTATAGCTCTCATAGCTCTTAACCAGTTCAAGTCTGATGGAGGGTCAACAGATACCCACATCCTACAAATTTCCCTCCGAGCCACCAGTATGCCAAAAAACACCAGCTTTGCTTTGTCATTAAGGCCCTTACCTTGTAAGTCAGCTCTTCCCGTCATAACAAGTTCAGGGCTTACCTCCAGTTGTTGGCCCAATACGGCAGACAAGCACTTACTCACTGCTTTCCAGAAGTCCTCTATCGCAGGGCATGTAACAAACATGTGCAAGTCATCTTCATTCGGGGCACTACATTTGGAACACCTCACTGTTCCGCCGTCCTTGAATTTCGCCAATTTTTTGGTGACCAATACGCCCTGTGGAGAGTGAACAAGTGGTTTCTCCTTAAATTCGCAGGTCTTACCACCTTGTAAAGAATCATCATAGATACTTGCCATTGGTCTTCAGTCGCGATCCTCGGCAAGCACTCTCCCCACAGGGTCTCAGGCAATGTAAAAGGTCCATCTTCTATCTCCACTATTGACCAATACCACATCGCCACTTCTTTTTTGATGGAGGTCTCCAAAGCTAGCTTTTCTTCAAAAACATTATAGTCCCCGAGAGAATTTTCCTTTCCGACAGCCCAACTTTGTATCTGAAGATATTTAAACTTAGAGAACTTATGGCCCCACTTGTTTTCACAGTACCTCCACGGTGCTAAGCTACCTTCTAAAAACAGATCCCCCCATCTCTGAGGGCCCTCTGTTTTTAATGGCCTTGCCAATGCATCCTCGGACCAGCTCGGAGCTCCTGGTGTATTCCAAATCGGTGCCATTGCACTAAAATATGGTTTCTTTATTGCCCTCCTGACCCTGTACCATGACATTGCTAGGTCTTTCAGAACCTTTAGCCTTATTTTTTTAAAGTACTTCGGGTCGTCAAATTTGTACATAAAACCATTCTGATCGATCCTTTCCGTTCTAAGCAGTGCTGACATTAGTGTGCCAATGGGTGAACTCCCTGGAGTACCCAAAAGCATTCTGCAGTTCCTCAACAAAAAAGCCCAAGAGTAGATCTGAAAATCCGGAGCTGCCAGGCCTCCTTTCAAAAGTTTTCTCCTAATCTTTTTCCAAGATAAACGCGATCCTTTGGATGCCCAAATAAAAGACCCAATCTCACTTTGCAGCTTTATGATCCCCTCCTTTTCAAACAAAAGTAGTATAGAGTCAAAAAGAAAGGTTATCTTAGGTAAAACCCTCATTTTCACCAAGTTAACTCGGCCATATAATGTTAGCGGCAGGTGCATCCAGCCTTTCATAGCCTGGGAGATTTCTTTCCTAACTTTAGCAAAATTAACTTTTGTTAGTTCCTTTATGTCTTGTGTTATTCGGACCCCTAAATATCTTATCTCTGTTTTGCATGCTATATCGTCTGCATTTAAGTTCCAGGACATGATCTCAGTTTTGTCCCTATTTAAACGATATCCAGAGACCTCCCCGAATTTCTTCGTTATAGTATCTATACAGCTCAATGATTGATGTAGTTTAGGGGTTAAAATAACGATATCGTCCGCATATAGCCCGATCTTTCTGGCCCACCCCTGAAATTCAAAAGATGGAATCAACTCTGCCTCTCTAATTCGACACGCTAAAGGTTCTATTTAAAGATCGAACAAGAGAGGAGATAAGGGGCATCCCTGCCTTGTGCCCCTCATTACTTTTATTGGCGAGGTTAATGTCCCATTTACTAATACCCTCGAGGTAGGTGACTGATATAGCCGTGCCAAGACCGTACCAAAATTAACCCCCATATGTAGATGTGCTATTAAGGCTTTCAAATACACCCAGTTAACACGATCAAACGCCTTGGCGGCATCCAAAGCAACTACCGCCAAGGGGAGATTTTGTGTAACTGCTACATCTATACTACTTATAAGGGAAAAAGTAAACTCCTTTAGATACCTGCCTTTAATAAAGCCCTTTTGATCTCTGTGTATAAGGTATGGGGCAACTCTGCCAAACCTATCTGCCAGGATCTTAGCAAACAGCTTGTAATCACTATTTAAAAGCAAAATCGGCCTATATGAATCCATATATTTCGGTGATTTCCCAGGTTTAGGAATAACTATGATGTTTGCCTCATTCCATGATTCAGGGAGGGCCGCGTTCCCCCAAAAGATGTCATTGAAGAGCTTCGTTAATAGGGGTGCCACACTCCCTACCAACACCTTATATACTTCAACAGGAAGTCCATCCAGGCCAGGAGCCTTCCCTTTCTTCACATTCCTGATAACCACCTCTACTTCCCCCTGCGTTATCTCTTGATTTAATGTTTCCTGAAACTCTTCTGTCAGTGGATTCAAAACCTTCACCCAATTATCTATTTCCTGTTCGGCTGGGGCAAGATCCTCCCTGTACACCTCTTCAAAATACCTGTGAAAGGTTTCAGCAATATCTTTTGTATCCGTAACAAATCGTCCTGACTCCCCATCTTTCACTTCTTTGATCATGCTTCGTACCCGGTCACTCCTTGCTTTCCAGGCTAATAACTTACTTGTGCCCTCACCATATTCAAAGTGCGCCAGTTGACTAGCCTCGTATTTTTCTCTAACCCTTTTGGAAACCACTGTAACAATCTCTCTTTTCAATTCATCCAATTCTTGAACTAACTTTTCATTAACCTCGCTACTCCCTGTATTTACTAGGTCTACCTCCTTTTGACGAACTTCCTTTTCCAGGAGCTCTACCCTATTAAAATATACTCTTATTTTGCTTGCGGCCAGAGCCCCCAACCTCCCCGAAGAAAAGCTTTACAGGCCTCCCAGACAATATCGATTCGTGCTGACCCCACATTGTGTTTTATAAATACATCCAGTTCCTGCCTTAGATTCTCCATCAACTCAGAGTCGTACAAAACCGTTCGATCCAGCCTCCAGACTGAGCCCAGATCTCGAGGCCTATCTTAACCACTAAGGTAACTGCTGAATGATCTGACAGATGCACTCCGACATGCAGGATGTGTTTCGCTCTTTCCAACAATCTTAAATCTATTAAAATATAGTCGATCCGTGATCTGTGGCGATATTTTTTATTATAATAGGTAAAACCTAATACTTGGTCTGACCTCTGTCTCCAAACATCACATAAGCCAAACTGGTCCATCAATCCCTTAACCCTGTTTGACATTTTGCTATTTACCTGCGCCCTATTATTTAAAGATCTATCCAGTTTATTATCTAATACGGTGTTAAAGTCACCAGCAAGAATAATATTGCCTGTAAGGCCGAGCATCTCCTTAGCTAGTTCATCTAAAGGCCCCACATCGTCCTGATTTGGACCATAATACCCTATAATATTGTACTTGAGGCCGTTAATTTTAATGGTTACAATCACCATCTTCCCTTAATGTCCGCCACCTCACCCTCAATAATACAATCTCCCCCCTGCCTAACCAACAGTGCAATACCTTTTGTTACCACTGATTGTGGAGTGTAAAAGACATGCTTCAGCCATCGCTGCGATCCAAAATAATTCTTACTCTCCTCCCCTGTTAAGTGGGTCTCCTGCAAAATCATAATGTGTGCCGGGAGATCTCTCAGGTACATCATAATCATATCCCTCCTGGACTTCACTCTTAAGCCGTTCACATTCCACGAAATCAGAGTCAGCTCTGCTGTACTACCCCCCAACATCCCAAATTCCCTCAACCCTCAATAACACCCTGGTGAGAAAATAACTCATGAGAACAATTTTAAGTTTTGTCTTCCCCACTCCCCCCTCCCTTCCCCCTCCTGCCCCCACCTCCCTTCCCTTCTCCCCCACTACCCCCTCCCTGGAAAACCCAACCAGCTTCCTAAGGCCCTATCAAGGCCCTTCGAGTGCCTGTTATGGGTGATGATGGCGTTTCCCCTCAACAGTTAACCTTGTTCACAACCATAACCTTCCACAAGCCTAATAGTATAAACCAGTTCACCTTGAGCCTTTTTCTGTTACACATTCCCAGCCTGACATTGGTCCAAAAAAGCATCAACATCCTCTACAAACCTAAACGTATGCATTTTATTCTTCCACATAACTTTTAGAAAAGCCGGAAATTTCAGTTGCACACTAGCTCCCATACTTCTTAATGGCTCGATCCTTTTGCCCAGCTCCCACTGCCTATTTGCCGTTACCACTGAAAGATCTGACCTGACCTCGACTCTAGCGTTATCAACCAACAAAGCTCTCTTCTTCAGAGCAGCAGCCAGAAGCTTTTCCTTAAGGCTGTATGTCAAAAAATTGATCAAAATCCTTCTGGGTTTTAAGCGATTTGGATTCAGTCTGAAGGGGTCACGATGTATCCTCTGAATATCGAGAGAAATCTCCTCCTCAGTTTCCTCTAACTGCAACTCTGTTTTTAATAAATGAGCACTGTAACCTTTTATGTTATCTCCTTCTTTCCCCTCTGGTAATTTCAAGATTTTTAAATTATTTCTCTGTTGCATATTCTCTAATCTTTCCAGCCTCTCTTCATGTGCCCTCTGCCTAAATCTGACCTCGTCCAATTCTTTGCTATTTTCCTCTACCTTGTCTCTGATTTCCTTAACCTCTAATTCAAGTGTCTCAGTGCGCTTGGTCAGGTCGTCCAACTTGGCTTCCAGCAGCCCACATAGCTCCCTGATCCCCTCCGGATTCGCCTTTGACTCCTCGAAACCCTTATGTACATCCAAATCTAGTTTTCTTAGGAGGGCACTCACCGTGCTGTCCAAGTTTACAACCTCCGGTGAGCTCTCACTACCTCCCTTGCTTCCTGCGTCCTCCCCGCCACCCGCTGGTTCTGCCAAGGGGGAATCACTTTCACTTGAGCCTGTAGGTCGGGCAGTGACCTCCTGTTCTTTGTCCTGCTCCACATCTATTGCATTTTGATTCTGATTTGCATCCTCCATCTCTAATACCTGGTATCTGTTCGGGCTTAGATGATCTACCCAATCTTTCAAGCTATTTTCTAACCCAGGTGCCGTCAACCCAATACCTGCTTCTGGTGTTTCCCCACTCATCTGTTCTTCCTTCCGGTTCCCACTTTTAGTTAAACTAACGCTGTCTGGGATGGAATCCTTTGATAGTATTAAAGTTTTGGGCAATGGTTTGAAATACGCATTCAAAGAGGGATTAATTAATAATTTTTTGCATGATATTCCTGCTTTATTGTTTTGTCTAGTATGCTTTTTAGTGATATTTCCACAATTTAAGCCTGGATCACCTCTACAAGTTTTTTTTTGATTAACCTGTTTCTCCTCCCCTGCAGGCTTCCCTGCGCTTCTCAAAGCATACCCTGTAGCCTCTTTAATTTCCTCCCTCTTAGCTTGAACTAAGCCTTTTTTCTTGTCACTTGCACTGTATTGGGAGACCTTAGATCGTGCCCCCCCCTGACCCCCACCTCCTTTATTCTCTACACCCACCCCAGAAGGGCTCGCTTTAGAGATCTGTTGTAACTGTTGTGACTGCAGAGTTTGGGCTTCTCCTACCTCTGCCTTTCTTTCTCCCTTTGTGCTCCCAGCTCCACGACCAATTGCCCCTCCCGCACTGTACTGCAGTCTAGCTGCTGCTCTCCTGCCTCTCCCTTCCTCGGCAGCCGCTCTATTCCACCGTTCTCCTCCCGCCAAGTGGTCCGCCGGCGGCTCCGTAGGAGACTCCTCCTCCGCTCCCCTCTGCCCGAATGATTGATCTCCGTCTCGCGCCGCCATACATTGCTGCGGCTGCCGCCTACGATTGCAAAACGCGGCCCGAGGACAATTTTAGAAAACGAACCCTCCGAGATCAGGTAGGAAGCTTTTTCCTTAGCTGGGCATCCCGATATTAAACGCGTGGAAGGCTTCCCGTAACAAAAACGCTACTCCTCCCTCACCGGCACTCGTGACCGACTACCTAGCTGGCCGCCATGTTTTCCTCGTCCTCCTCATTATCAAATCTTTTGGGAGTTTTGAGATTCCTGCCACATTCTGGTGCACTATGCATTTTGCTAATTCAAAGGCCTCAAGATGTTCTTCCTCCCAGTCCCATTTAACCATTCTCATGCTATTCGTAATGGACAGTTCTCCTAGATTCTTCTTTCCCCGGCTACCTAATTCAGTAGTGTTAGCACCCAGATTTGTTAGAGACAGGGTCAGAGCATTATGGTCGCTATCTGAGCGATTGACCACTGCCATATCATGATCTAATGGCCAAAGACTAAGTGCAACCAAGTAGTAATCAATTCTGCTGGCATAGACAGGTCTGTTAAAGGTAAGCTCCCCTTTTTTATCTGATTTAGTTGTTCCATTTGTGGCTCTCAAATCATGTTGCAATGAGAGGGCAACACCTGACTACCTCTCTTTGTCCACCTAACTGGGGGGCGATCTAGCTGTGGGACCTGCCAGACACTATCCCACTACTCGGTCAGATCTCTTGGGATCATGGCTAGGGGTTCAAAGGTACAATTTAGATCCCCTGCTGCCAGGGCTGGGGCACTATCAGCGGTTTCAGATAATACATGGTCTAGAATTTCAATAGTATTAGTATCTAGGGAGCCCAGTACAACTCTATTATAAACATTATAGATCCCGATTTTCAGATCGCTACATGTTTTCAGGTCTCTAGCTGATATATCGGGGGAATCTATATGGACCATGTTTACTTTTAATCCAAGAGCATTTCTGACCCAAATAGCCAGGCCTCCAGGTGGCCTCCATTTTTCTTTCCTGGTAGCATATACGCCATAAGTTGAGAACCCACTCCGATAGGGGGTATGCAGACTCCACTTAAAAGAGTATTATATCATGTGAGTCCACAAAGGAGACCCAATCAGGATCTACCAAGCATTTTGAAATCCCTGCCACAAACCAAACGTAATTCTTAATTGGCTTGGATAGGGATTTGTTGGGAAATGGTTGGTGTTGCTCTCAACAGATACTTTCCCTAACTCAGTGTTGGGGAGACCACTAACCCCCTCCCCTCCTATGTCCACATTCAAATGAACACTCCTTCCCTTGATGGGGACATGGCCCCCCCATCACTATGGGAGCTTGTGCTACAGACCCATCCTGATTTTGACCAGGAGAGATTACACATCCGTCTGGGGGCAGCGATCCTCCTCTCTGCAGTCATACTTGTGCCCCTGGGCCAGTGATTTTGGTTTGAGGCCCCCTACTGTGTACGTGTAAACCCTGGAATACCACTAGCGTGCATCAGTGCGGCCGACAAGTGTTTTAAATTTCTTCAGCTGACTTGGAGCTGCAGCACTCAGGATTTTAATGTTTTGGGTGCACTGAAGCTGACTACGAGCTTCAGCGCACGTGTTTTATTCTTTGCACTGCTGCTCTGCGCTAAGGTTAACAGCGCTAGCACTCATGCTGTGACGCTCACTTTTTTACTTTTCACTTACCCGCTCCTGACCCCGGTCCGCCCGGCTGTGTGCCGTTTGTTGCGGAGGGTCCCTGCAAGAGCGCCACTTCCGGTTTCGCTGCACTTCCGCCCTGCTTCCAGACCGCGCAGGTGAGCGGTCTAGTGTCTGCTGAACCTAGGGCTTATATCGCGCTCTGCCGGCCCCGCAGGTTGACTTGGTGGCCTGAAGACCACTAGCGTGCATCAGCGCGGCCGACAAGTGTTTTAAATTTCTTCAGCTGACTTGGAGCTGCTGCACTCAGGATTTTAATGTTTTGGGTGCAGTGAAGCTGACTACGAGCTTCAGCGCACGTGTTTTATTCTTTGCACTGCTGCTCTGCGCTAAGGTTAACAGCGCTAGCACTCATGCTGTGACGCTCACTTTTTTACTTTTCACTTACCCGCTCCTGACCCCGGTCCGCCCCGGCTGTGTGCCGTTTGTTGCGGAGGGTCCCTGCAAGAGCGCCACTTCCGGTTTCGCTGCACTTCCGCCCTGCCTCCAGACCGCGCAGGTGAGCGGTCTAGTGTCTCACGTCGGCCAGCATAAATGGCCATCTGGAGGAAGCGCAGCGGACGAGCGCAGCGGGAGCGCCGACTTCGCGCCGAAGTCGCGCACAAGTCAAGCCCGTCTGCGCCCGTCTGCGCCTGTCCGCGGCCGACCGAGGCCCGGGGCCACGCATGCTGTGCAACGTCTTGTCTATTCCTCACAAGCACTCCGTGTCTTATCCCATCACGTCCCCCTTGCCCCTCATGTTATAGCCACTATCCTGGAAAATAATATTTTATCCTCTCCCCTGTCCACTATCCCTTTGTCCCCTTCCCCTCCTATTTCCCCCCCACCCCCGTAGCCCCTCTGTTGACTCAGTCCAGCCCTCGGGGCAGGGATCCCCTCTCACTATTGTATCTTAATACCCGTTCCCTTCCGAAACACCAACTAGATATATTCCAACTTCTAGAAGGAGGCTCCATTGACATCTTGCTCCTTACGGAAACTTGGCTAAATGCTGACTCTTATCCGGATATCTTGGCCGCCATTCCTGTGGGTTACTATATTCTCCACTCTAATAGAAACTCCGGCAGGTCTGGCGGTGGAGTCGCCGCCATCATCCGTTCTCATTTACAATTCACTACTCTTACCACCCCATCCATAGCTAACTCGGACATCCTCACGTCGAAATTCACCTCTCCTAACTCCTCCTTTATCTGTATATTAGTCTACCGCCCCCCCGTCAATATGCCCCTTTTCCCATCCCTTTTTAGTAATATGGTTTCGCAAATAGCCATCAATTCTGCCAGGGTTCTGATCGTAGGCGATTTCAATTATTGGCCATCAGACCCCCAAGAATCATCTCTTTCTCGTGATTTCACTGACTCATTACTTGGCTTGAATCTTTCCCAACATATTTATGTTGCCGCACACAATAAAGGTCACACCTTAGACCAGATTTGGTCCATTAACCTCTTGGATGCTATGGGAATTCCCCTGCTGTGCTGGGATTTCGCGATCCTCGCACATTCATGACGAGCTGGGCTCGTCATGAGCGTAGCAGGAGGCTACTGCATGACGAGCCCAGCTCGTCATGAGCGTCGAAGGGGTTAACTCTGATATTTCCCCTCCTCTGGTTTATCCCTGTTCCTGGTCCGATCATTTCTTTATTTCTTTTTCTCTACACCTATTTTTGTCTACTTGCCATCCGGTCTCTCACAATTTCAGGGCCCGCAACTGGAAGCACGCCGACATTCCTCGTCTTCATTCGATCCTTGCTTCCACACTTCCCCCTGACCATCCTGACCTGAACTTACAGGTAACCTCCCTTGATCAGTGGCTGTCCTCAGCCTGTGATGCCGTCGCCCCTATTAAAATTGTTAAGTCTAAACGTCCCCACAACGCTCAGCGCTGGTTCACCTCTACATTGAAGGCCGACAAACTTCCTCTTAGACAGGCTGAGCGCCGTTGGCGGCGTAATTATGACTCTTCATCTAAGTCTATCTATATTGATCTACTAAAAACCTATAAAAAATCGATTATTTCGGCCAAACTTTCTTATTTTTCCCAGAAAGTCTTGACGTCGGCATCCAAGACTAAAGAAATCTTCTCCATCGTCGCTGAACTCTCCCTTCCTGATCGGGTCACTCCCCAGCCTCTACCCTCACAAGCCCAGTGCAACTCCCTTAATTCTTTTTTTTCTGATAAGATCTCCATGATTAAAAACAATATTCCCCCTACTATTTTGTCTCACGACTCTGCTCTTCCTCCCTCGAACCCTCACTCCTTGCTTGAATTTCCCCCCATTTCTCTGGATACCTTTCTTTCACTACTTCAGGCTGTGAGTTCTGGCTCTCCTAATGATTGCTGTCCTCCATCTACTCTAAGAGATGCCTTTATGGCCTGCCCCGGCCCTCCTCTTGATCTTTTAAACCACTCACTCTTGTCAGGTTCTGTCCCCAATGCTTTCAAAAGCGCCGTGGTGGTCCCCATTTAAAAAAAACCTGGGTCTGACCCTACCACGTTGGCCAACTATCGACCCATCTCCCTCCTCCCTTACCTGGGAAAGGTTTTGGAGACTTATGTCACCCGCTGCCTTAGTGCTTTTATCGAGGAAACACACTTCCTCGATGATCGACAGGCTGGTTTTAGACCTGCTCATTCCACCGAGGCAGTGGTGGTGGCAGTCATGGACACGCTGAAACAGGGGGCTGACAAGAACTTAGCCCAGGCCCTTGTACTTTTAGATCTCTCAGCCGCATTTGACACGGTCGACCATGGAATCCTGGTCGACCGTGTCAGTAACGCCGGCATTTCTGGTCTGGCCCTGTCATGGGTGGTTTCCTTTCTCCAATCCCGCTCTCAATCTGTTCGTCTTTCTTCTTTTTCTGCCCCTTCACTTTCACTTTCTTGTGGTGTTCCCCAGGGTTCCGCTCTGTCCCCGCTTTTGTTTAATCTTTATATGCAGCCCCTTCTTGCTTCTCTTCGTCAGTTTTCAGTTACTGCTTTCAATTATGCAGACGATCTGCAGCTTATTTTTCCTATCGACTCTTCTCCCTCCTCTTGTTCTAATTTTCAAAATACTATGCTTTTTATTTATGAGTGGATGAATCTTAGCCAGTTAAAGCTTAATCCTAGCAAAACGGAGCTGGTTTTGACTGGCGGCCTTCACACTCCCTGGTCTTCCAACTTCTGGCCCACCGCTCTTGGCTCCCCTCCTTGTCCAGTGAATACTGTGAAGAGCTTAGGGGTTACCATCTCCAGCGACCTCTCGATGCGGCCTCACATCAACACCGTCACTTCGGCCTGTTTTCATCATCTCCGCCGAATCGGGAAGATTCGCAGGTTTCTATCTCAAGAGGCCCTTATTCTCATTATCCTGGCCCTCATCACCTCACGTCTAGACTATGCCAACTGTCTATATGTGGGGGTCCCTGCCTGCCATCTTTCCCGACTTCAACTGGTTCAAAATCAGGCAGCCAGATTAATCTTCCAGCAGCCTAAACACCAGCATGTCACTCCACTGCTGAAGACTTTACACTGGCTCCCAGTTGCGCAACGGTGTGTTTTCAAAATGGCCTGCACCATCTTTAAATCTCTGTTCATTTGTGCCCCTGCTTTTATCTCTTCTTGTTTGCACGCCTACGTCCCCTCCCGTCACCTCAGATCTTCTGCCCACAATCTCTTGATCACTCCCAGGTTCAACCGCAAGAAACACGGGGGTGCCTGTTTCTCCTTTCTTGCTCCTTCTACCTGGAATTCCCTTCCTCTTTTCATTCGACTGTCTACTAACTATCTTTGTTTTTGTAATCTTTTGAAAACTCACCTGTTCCGCCTTGCTCACGGCTAGCTGTTCTAAACCTTTTGCTCTTCTCCCACCTGGTCTTGAGCGCCAAGAAACCAATTGGTGTATGTGCGCGGTACCAAATCTTTTTTAATAATAATAATAATACTTGCTGACTCATTATCCATTCCTGCTGGCGGTCTGTACCTAATTATAATAGAGGTGTCAATAATGGGGATGGTATGGGAATCAATAGAAATTAGACCATCAACATGAGCCAAACAGAAAAACAAGACTGTAACCACATCCTTTATTGACCCAGGTACTGTTACTCATTTAACATTTTTAATATCATCTCTTATGATTGCGTAGTAGTGCCGGATGTCCATAAACCAGTGGGTAACCTTGTTTTTGAGTGAGTCACAGTGTTCATAACCATCGTTTGGCAGTATGGGTACCTCAGTTAAGTATATTACATGATTGTTGTCCTGCTGGTGGGATCTCATATAAATTCTGTCCACTATTTAACCCTTCCCTACTGACACCCCTGACCCAAACATAGTAGATTGTCTTTCTAGTGATGGGGTTATACTCTTCACTATCACCCCTACCTCCCCCCTTCCTTGGAGTATGTGTTGGGAGGCGTCTGCCTATTGAAATGCACATTGCTTACAAAGCCATTTTTCTGGCAAGTAGGGCGATTTAAGATAGGCCTAGGTGGGGGGTCATAGTGAGTCATATTTGGACCATGGTGTGTAGGCCGCCGCTTTCCACCCCTGAGGGCCCAGGGCCTGCGAGTTGTGGACTCTTACAGACTGTAGTCAAAAATTCAGGGTCGGCCTCACAGGCTAATCAATCTTGCTCATCCTGCTAGATCTTTAACCTCCTTCTTTAGAGCAGCTACCTAATCTCTCAGAGACTCGATAGTTGTTTTTAGGGCCTGGAGTAAGCCACCCAATGCATTGTTTCCATCTCCTTGATCAGCCACCCCACCCACCATTTCTCTATTGGCCTCTACTGAGAGAACCCCAAATCAGTTATGGCACTCTAATTGGGGTGCATACACCTCCTCACTGGGGTTCTGCGTGTTACTAGAGGGTGGCGATGGTGTTTTTTTGTGAGTACTTAAACATCAAAGGGATTTTTATGGCCAGGATTTTTGCTGAGGGAGACACAGGACAGGGTTCCTGAAAGATTCCTGAGTTGGTGTCAAAGCAAGTGGAATTTGCTGATAGGGCGCAAGACAGAGGAGTTTCTGAACTGGCTATCTCATGACATTTAGTGAGAAGAGACTCATTCCTATCCATCGACTCATGCCAGACAGCACCTGTGCTCCTCTTCTTAGAACAAGGTGCACCCTGGACTTTATTTTCGTCCTTCCTTTTACCCATAGCAGTTTGGACCCTTGGGGGAAGCCCCTAAGTACAATGGAAGTAGGAAAGAGAATGTACAAAAACTTCTAGTATAAGCCCCTCCACTCAGTGGCAGCAGTGAACTGCAATATTCCCCGAAGTACTCGTGCCCTCCATCAGTTCCCCAATAGTTCTACTTGAAGCAGTTTCCAATCAGTTCAAGAAGTCAAGAGGAAGGGGCAGTGCTTAGATTAGGAACAATCGGTCAGCTCCAGATTCTGCGCAATTGTAACAGTACCTTATTGTCTGATGGTTCTTCGGGGTGATAGTCAGGAAACCAAGTGTACGTCAACCACTGTCACAAAAACCAAGAGGTGTGGCCCTGCCCTGCCTCTTCCTGGCTCTGACGGGCACAGACAGGCCCACCATTGGCCCGGTCTTTGCCCGGGCACGTCTCGGGCTCGTCCGCACGTGTCCTGCATTGGGGGAGCCCCAAGCCAGTTCAATGCGCCTCCTGGCACGTGCTTGTCGGCGGCGGCTGCTGCAGTGCCACAAAGGTGCCTCCGACCTGAAGTCCTGGTCCCCCTGGAGCGGCAGGAGAGGCAGTCAAAATTGGCAATAATGGGCTCCCACGCTGCAGGAGGCCTTAGCTGGTTAATGCGCATCCTGGCGTGAGCTGATAGTCGTCAGCAGCCGCAATGCTGCAAAGGTGCCTGGGACCTGAAGTCCTAGTCCCACCTGGAGCGGCAGTTACAATTGGGGATGACGGGCTCCCACGCTGTGGGAGCCCCGATCTGGTTTAATGCGACTCCTGGTGCCTGCTGGTCAGAAACCGCGGCCATAGTGCCGCAAAGGGGCCTGGGACCAGAAGTCCTGGTTCCCCTGGAGCGGCTGGCAAAAATTGCGATGAGGGGCCCCCGTGCTGCAGGAGCCCCGAGCTGGTTTAATAACCTCCCGGCGCGTGCTGGTCGGCGGCGGCACCGCAGTGCCGCTATGCTGCCTGGGACCTGAAGTCCTGGTCCCCCCTGGAGCGGCAGGCAAGGCAGGCAAAATTGGCAATGACACTCCCTTGACATTACTTAGAAGATACTTAACTAAAACATAGATATACTTCTTCCAGCAAAATTACAGGCATATCAAAACAATAATACAAAATAACAACGATCTAGAGTACGAAAAATGTTATTCTCTAGAATGACATTGAGGTGAGAATTCCTCATGTCCACCAATTGCAGACTTTTCATAAACTCATGGAGTGAGTCTGCTTTTCTCTGGATAAATCCTCTCCCCATCCACTCCAAAATCCAGCAACTTGTTTGGATAGAGATTGACATCCTTTCCTATAACCAGCCTAGCATAAAGAGCTTGAAAAAGTGTGCATTTGTGACAGATCCTCAGTCAGAGGACCGAAAGGAAGATATAACCTCAGTCGTGCCAGAATAGAACTATTTTGAATGTGAATCTAGAAAGTATCAATCTACCCTCTACATCCTGCATTTGTTCTAGGTGTCATACTGCATTTTCCGCAGTTGCAGTTTAAAATGCTCAAATGGAAGGGGGTTTGTCAATATCTAGTATAAAAATGTCAACCACCCCCTTTCTAATTAGCTTTTTTGCCTCATCTTCAATTTTAAGGTTTTTGTGGAGAAAAACAATATCAGCAATAACAATATCAGCAATAATATTTCAAGGGAAATTACCATTTTTTACATCATTTTGTTAAAATTAACAATGTTCCACGAAAAGTATTTTTAGTCAATCAGGCTTCTTAATATCTGTATTAATGAACAGTCAGGCTAGGCAATTTTCATAGAGAATGTGCAATTCAAAAGCAATGATTCCGAATGAATTATACCATAGCGGGCGGCACACCAGCTGAGGGTCGACGGGCCTTCGCCTTCACCTTCGCCCCCAGCTGTAGTCCACTCACCATACTTAGGGCCACATGCATCAAGCTTTTTTGCATTCGCAAACGGTGCGAATCGCAAAATTCGGCCATTTGCGAATGCAGAAACCTTTTTGGGGATGCATCATTTTTTTAATCATTTTTCGCAATTTAAGAAATTACAATTTTTTGCGATTTCTTAAAATGCGATAGCATTTGAGAAATTGCAAATTTTGCGATTTCTTAAATGCTATGCGTGATTTTTTTTAAATTGCGAATTTGCAATTAGGAAGGGGAAAATTACCATGAGGTAAACCTTCATGGTAATTTGCAAAAAGTTTCAAAAATGCACAAAAGCGCCTTTTTGAAACTTATATTTTACACACACACATGCCCTTGGGACATGTGTGTGAGTAAAATGTACTTACGTGACATTTCAGGGGTGCAGAGGGGGGTCCTTTGGACCCCCCCCTGCAGCCTTAAAATTGCATTCTCATTTTGCGATTCCTTAATTGCGAATTCGCTAAATGAGAATGCCTTCCCATTGATTGCTATGGGCCTCTTGGCCCATAGGAATCAATGTAAAGCGATTCCTTAATTGCGATTCGCAATTAAGGAATCGCAAATAAGGAAAATTAAGGAATCGCAAAAACATTTGCGATTTCTTGATGCATAGGAATTTGCGATTCCTAAATTGCGATTCCTTAATTTTCGCAATTTAGGAATCGCAAATTCCTAAAATTATGCATGTGGCTGTTAGAGATGCCTGTTTGACTGGTGGGGATCTTTGTCCTTACAGTGCCCCCATTCCGCTGTGGATGCATTGTAGACAGAATGACGTCTTCAGGAAAGTAACATCAGTGGCGGTGGACAAGCTGGGTGTGGCTTCTGCCTCTCGTCCTGGAGGTCTTTGACTGACAGACTACTAGGTCATGGGTTCCCGATGCAGTGCCAGTTAAAACTCTGTCATTAGAAACCTGATGGTCCCCATTCTAAAGGGGATGGGGAGCCGCAAGTAAGACGGAGAGGAAACCGCCCTTATTTAAGGAGCTTTAAATCGTCACTTTCAATCATATTGTAGTAGCACTGCACACAATCTTTTTGAAGAATCAAGGATGATACCGTTCTTTTGATCCTTCAATATTCAGAAGAATAGGGTAAAATATAAGCTGAAAATAGCACTGAGAGTTAAAAAATAATGACAAAGACTCAAAGAAAAGCTAGGCTGCGGGGCTTCATCTACAAAGGTATACCACGCTAAACCAATGCCAAAGAGAGACTATCCTGACTAAAGAAAGGGGAAAGAGCAAACCTAATAAACATGCTACCTCCTGTCACTTCTAAAGAAAGAGAGGGACAAAGGAGGCTCGGTGTGGCGGGCTCTGATTAGACTGTGAGGGAGGTACCCGTAAAAAGTGATGCCCCACAATCCTTTTTCACTCCTCTCTCTCCTAATGCACTTCATCCATGCAGCCCGAGGTGTTTAGAGTCCCCAGGGTCCTAATGCACAACTCCACACCATCCCCCAGATAAAATACCTAGTAAGTCTCAGACACCAGCATTAGATATCTTCAATCAACCTGCACATCTGTCTTGTCAGCTGCCCTGACCTCGAGGTACCTGGTGGTGGAAGGACAGTTTAATCTATTTCCTTTTTTCTCTTGACTCAGGCCATTGGGCTTAGGGAGTCCTGGTGCCGTATCTTTGTTCGGCTTGTTGGTTCTGATGGATGACGTGCTCGTTTGAGGTGCGATATATCAAGTGTGATGAATTTACCTGGTCTGGTGGCTGTGACCATGGTTCCTTTTCTCTCCGTTATGTGTAAGTGTTCAATGTCAAAAGGAGTGTTGGCCTTACGGTATTGTCCCTGTTCTATCACCACCCAGTCTCCTTTTCCCAGGGGTGTGTCCCATTCTTTCCTTGATGTCCACATAGGCTTTCTTCTTTTTCTTTCTGGTAGCCTTCGTAGTTTGTGGATGCCCACTTGACATTCTACTGGCCTCGTTCCCCCTCCCGCCGCCGCAACAGCCATCGCGGCCGCAGAGTGGAGGTGGGTACTACAAATCCCATGCTGCCCAGTGGCGGAAGCCGCCAACGATACTTCCGCGCCCGGAGGCGCATTTAACCCCAGGTCAGCCCCGGCAGAGCGGGCGAACATTGAAACGCTGCGGGGACTTTTGTTGGTTTGCTCCCTACCTGTTCCTCGGTGCGGGACGTTACTTGTACTTTTCCGCTGGGATTGCTGGTGCTCCTCGTTCCCCCTCCCGCCGCCGCAACAGCCATCGCGGCCGCAGAGTGGAGGTGGGGACTACAAATCCCATGCTGCCCAGCGGCGGAAGCCGCCAACGATACTTTCGCGCCCGGAGGCGCATTTAACCCCAGGTCAGCCCCGGCAGAGCGGGCGAACATTGAAACGCTGCTGGGACTTTTGTTAGTTTGCTCCCTACCTGTTCCTCGGTGCGGGGCGTTACTTGTACTTTTCCGCTGGGATTGCTGGTTCTCCTCGTTCCACCTCCCGCCGCCGCAACAGCCATCGCGGCCGCAGAGTGAAGGTGGGGACTACAAATCCCATGCTGCCCAGCGGCGGAAGCTGTCAATTATACTTCCGCGCCCGGAGGTGCATTTAACCCCAGGTCAGCCCCCGCGACGAGGGACCGCGCGCGGGCTAAGCCCGGGCAAAGGGCAGGCCCTCTTAGGCCGGGCAAAGGGCGGGCCCTCTTAGGCCGGGCAAAGGGCGGGCCCGCTTAGGCCCTCACAGGCCAGAGGTGGCCGGGCAGGGCCACCCCCTTTGGCTCATTGCTTGTGGACTTCCTCTCATCAGGCTGACAAGTAACAATGTTTGGGGTATTCATTAAGGATTCACTAACTTGCTGTATTTATTTTGAAAAGCCACTCCCGGAACTATTATTGTAACCTAAACCTGTATTTGTATTCCATTATAAGTTGGGGATATAGGAAATAGCCATGCCCAAAGGGGTAACAATGAGCAGGAAATCACTGGGAGGTGGGAGTTTCATAGGCACTATAGATCATTTTCTGACTAAGGCAGCAAATAAGTTAGATCATGAGATTGCAGCGGCCGACCATCGCCTCTCGATAGAATCACTCTCCAACAAACAATCATCCCTAGGCTCCCTTAAATCAGTTACCTCGCCCTCCACTCAATCTAGAGGCAATATCGTCATGGACGACCCAGGGATTCCTTTACTGTTACAAGACACCCCAGCATTCACGCAACCCCTACAGGGGGATCTTACCACTATAATTAACCTTGACCAATCTCTTAACTCCCCAAGTGAGGAGTATCCTCCACTGCCAACACCTGGGAACAAAACTGGACCCAACCATCAGACACAGGTTAATCATGTACACTCTAAAGAGAGGGCTACGTCAAAGAGAAAGAGGGGCGGGGACACCCATATAGGTAGGCGTGCCAAAATATCAAGACCATCTACTCTATCTAGTAAGAAGCAAGCTACGAGTGATATACACCCCGGTTTACTAAAACCACTACCCGGGGGCACTTTAACTGATGGGATAATGGAGGGCATTGAACATCTTATGAAATCCCTCTTGCTACCACTTATAGAGCGAGTCAAGAGGTTGGGCGACCAAATTACCCACCTACTGGAATCTACTCACTCTAATGGAGTGGCTTTAAAACAACTCATCTCACAGAATATATTGAATACATCTCGTGGTCACACACCGGTTGCAACTAACCCCCATCGGGAAGGCTCCTTATTACCATTAAGGGTCGCCCCGGTGGCTCCTAAAAACGAGCAGCCCCAAAATTGCCCAGAGAGACACGACTAGTGGGAGCTTCAAATTCGCCAAACTTGCCTAATAGTAACAACATAGCAACAAGGAAGACTCCCCCTCCACACCTGGTTTCAAACAATAGCGGATACTACACTGACCTACCCCCAGCAGCAGCCCACTATGTGATCATACTGACAGGGGTTCCAGTACTGGGGGAAGACAAGAAAGAAGGCCACACTAACCTCAAAAATAAAGTTATACATTGGCTGACCACCAATAGACCCTTACCCCCGAACATCAATGGGGATATACTCTCAGTTAGGAGACGGAGCTGGTTGGGTCCCCGACCTAAAGACATCGAGGGGGACGTAATAATAGTCAACTTCAGAGACCCTAGAGTTGTCTCTCATATCTCAGACTGGTTTACGGTGAGAGGTGAAGGTGGGATATCACCTCGTGATTTGACCTACTTCTATCCAAAGACTCTGTTGACCCAGTCAAATCACATGTCATTTTTGGAAACTCGCAACACTCCTTATTGCCCTAATTGTAACTCCCGTCCCTCAAATTTCAGACCATCCTTTTCTACGATATCCTCACTCTTTCCCTCATCACGAACAGGCAGGCCTACTTTCTCACATTCTAGCAAGCACCAACAGCCGAATTACAACCCGCGATGGAGTATCCCTATAGGTAACCCATTCGAGCCTCTGTCCGGTCTCGATGCGCTAGATTGACAGCCGATGGACACCATGCCGAGCCATTTAATTGACTCATCAATTCATACTTTTGATTATCAAACTGATCTGGGGTCCCATCCACCACCTGATAGATCTCCCAATAACACCGTATCCGGTGAATCTTCTCTCGAAGGGATGTCACACTGTCCCCTAGAGAAGTATCTACCAAATCTTATAGTGGACGTTAGGACACAGCCCGAACACTCTCTTATCACTCTCCCTCCTTCCCCCTTGATTGAGGTAAATCGAATTGACTCTACCTACACCACCAAAAAACTGATAATTTTGCCCCACCCAGTTCTTTCCTGGAATGTGGCAGGCCTGTCAAATAAAATCGGTCAACAGTCATGGCGGGACCTAGTCAATAACTATTCTATTCTCTGTCTTCAGGAAACTTGGGCTGTAGACCAGGCCCATTTATTGGGGTTTCAGACTTTTCATTCCCCAGCCTCGCTAAACCCTCAACGCAGAAATAGTGGATTTTTGTGCTCATATGTCAGCATTACTAGCGGGCTTACCGTCTCAAGACATGTGCCCTCCGAACATTACCAGATCCTAGTGATCAAATGGGGCATTTCTATTAATAGGATTTTAATTAATTTTTATAACAACGTGCCTATTGATAATTTGGAAAGAGTTATTAACAATCTAATTCACAGTGTTACCTCCTTAAAGGAACGGATAGGTGGCGAGTTTTTTCTGGCCTGGGTGGGCAATTTTAATTGTAACGTCTGTCAGAATGGCCCAAAGGGCTTGTGCGGCCTCGGGAACCTAATTGACGACAATCCGACCGATTTCATCCATTCTAGGTTGGGTGACATTTTCAATAATTTCTTGTTTTATTTTAACTTGTCTTATATTAACGAGCTATGCTCGCCACCCACACAGTTCCAGCCAGCCTATCATGGGAGGGGGTGCAACTCTATAATTGATTTTATCCTCCTCTCCAAAACACATGCCCACCTAGTAACATCATGGGAAACCCTAGATGAAATTTATGGTGATCATTATCCTATCTTATTCTCGATAAGAAAGACCGAACAAGAGCAGTCACGGAGGGACACTAGTTTTGTATATCAACAACCGATCTCCCTCGCTTGTAAGAACGGTTATACCCTTAAATGGGACAGGGTTGACCCTGCCGGGCTACTAGTAAAACTATTCTCGACCATGAGGGAAGACATTTTTACCTGCCTGTCTCCCTTTGAGGAACCATCAAAAATGTTGGGTTCCTTTCTAAAGATATTAGCCACCTTAAAATCTCTACTGACCAAACAGTATCGCTCAGATCCGAATCACCCTAAAGGTTGGTTCGATAATAATTGCACCACTGCATTAAAAGCCCTAAAGAAGGCACTCAATGCTTTACCTAGATCTCCGGATGAGATCCGTCAAGCAAGACGCTGCTATCGTCTAGCAATTAAAAACAGGGAAAAAGTATTGAAGCAAAAGGCATGGCAGGCTTTCATCACTGCCTCCAAAAATAGGGATTCAACCACCTTTTGGAAGGTGGTCAACGCCCCCTTCTTTCGGAATAATAATGCGCCAGCGATAGATATTGCCATAAACGGGGAAACCTGGGTCACCCATTTTCAACAGCTTTATGACATTGTAAATCCAACTGTCACTGTAACTCCCCCACTGACTACATTGCCTGATGAAAAAGGAAGCTCCTGTTTGGGAGTCTTTCCACTGGGTATTTTCTTCACCTGTGACGAGGTTACCACGGCACTAAGGGAGAGCCCTTCGGGTAAGGCTCCTGGCCCAGATGGCATTCCAGTTGATGTCTTTAAAAATGAAATTCATCTCTGGGCTCCTTTATTAACTAATGCCATGAATAGTGCTAATTCCCTCGGGTTCATACCAACTTGGATGGAGGCCATTGTGGTCCCTATCTTTAAAAAGGGGGACAGACAAGACCCAACCTGCTACCGGCCTATTTCCCTTCTTGATGCCTTAATGAAGGTAGCAGGCCGGATAATCCTGAAGCGAATCCAACTCTGGGCGGAGGAGGGCAACATTATATCAAACCTCCAATATGGCTTCGGCACTGGCTTGGGAACTATCAAGCAGAGCTTGAACCTGTATCTTTTAATATCCAAGTATACTCAGGCCAGGAAAGGGAATCTTTTTATTACCTTTATCGACCTGAGTTCTGCTTTCGATTGCGTGGATCACAACCAACTATGGTCGACACTATCTGACCTGGACATTGATGTAACAATACTCAATTTCATCAAGGAATTATATAGGGGTGCCGGGGCCAGGGTGCGCTTCGGTCAACGAGGTGAGTATTCGTCAAAATTTTCCATCAACAGGGGTGTGAGACAGGGGTGCATTCTAGCCCCCCTACTCTTCACCCTATATATTAACTCTATTGGCGACCACCTCATGGGCCTACAGTGTGATTATCCTTCATTTCAGGACCACCCTGTCCCCATACTCCTATATGCCTACGACGCTCCCATCATATCACAAACCAGGCTAGGTCTGCAGAGGGCAGTCTCAAAATGTTCAAACTATATGAAAGATAAAGGATTGAAAATCAATATTACCAAAACTTACACTATGGCTCCTGGGCACGGCACCAAGAAAGTACCTTGCCCTATATTCATTGAGAGCAGAAGGATAGAGTCAATGGTCCAATTCCCTTATCTCGGTATCTCCTTTGACAGGAAATATACTTGGCATACCGCAGTTAAATCTAGAAAGCTAGCTTTTACAAGTGCGGTTGGTGCATTGCACAATTTTGCTGCAAAACTGGGTGGCAGACCCGTTAAGGAGCTGATCTCAATATACAAGGCCAAATGTATCTCCACGGCCATTTATGGTGCAGGTATCTGGGGTATTGAAAATATAACATCGATTCAATTATTTGAAAACCAATACCTCAGATATTTGCTGGGGGCCCCTAAATCCTCTTCAAGCTACCTTGTCCACATTGAACTGGGTTTGCCTTTTATTACAGACATCATAAAGATTGCGCCCATTTTGCTGTGGCATAAGGTGTGGGTCACCCTCGAAACTGCCTTAAACCGGAATTTAATTTCTGACTTACTTATTTTAGACAGGGTAGGAATATTAAATGGCTGTCCTTTGTGGAAACTCTGATGACCGAGATCGGCCACCATAAGTATTTTACAAGCCCGTCCACTATGGAAGCGATTCCTAGGAAAACTTTGACAAAATTGGCTATGGATCACCTAGCTAACAAAAGATGGGCCATAGAAAAATCAAAAATCACAGTTTTGGCCTTTCAGCAAATCACCACTAATCCAGGGCCCCAACTGTACCTTGTAAGCGACCTAAACTGCTTTTCAAGAATGCTAATATCACGTTTCAGGTTTGGGTCTTTTTTCCGTATAATCACCTTTCCCACCTGCAACAATTGGTCGAGGGAATTGCCCACTTGCCCTTGTGACGATTTATCTCCCCAATCGAATTTACACTGTGTCCTATTTTGTAAATTTTATGTTGTCCCGAGGAGGATTATTCTGAAACCTATCCTTAAAGGCTGGAGCCACCGTTCATGCAGAATAGCTTTTGTCAGACTGCAACAGATAGAAAATGACAACGTGGCATACGCCATATCCAGCTTTTTGAAATTACTGGTTAAGTTTAGGAACTCAATGAAATAATCTATTTTTAAATACTTGCATTTTTGGAATTTTTAACATTTGGTTTTATAAACTTGGAACCCTTTTTTTATTGATTGTAATAACATTGTTTGTCTTTTTAATCTCTTGTATTCAATTGGGACTTTTTGAATGTATGTTTCTTTTAATCTGTATGCTTTTATGAATTCGCATTGAACTCGAATAAAGCTTTTTTTGAATTTGAATTTGAAAAAAAAGAATTTGACATTCTACTGGCCAATGAGGGAGCTTTGTTATGACTGCTCAACCAAACAGGAGCGTGGCAGGGCTCAATCCTTTTGTAGAGTGAGGGGTAGTTCTGAAGGCTCGCAGGACCTGACACAAGGCCTAGTTGATGGCTATTCCTTCGGCATGTGCCCTCTGGACAGTTCTTTTGAGGGTACCTATGATGGATTCAACCACTCCATTGGCCTGGGGCCACAGTGCAGTGATCGGTCTGTGCTCCACATCCAGGAGGGTCAGAAACTCCTTGAACTCTCTGCTAGGAAAGGATGGTCTGTTTCTGACTTCAAAACGTTTGGGATTCCCCATTTTGGAAAGACACTGTTGTTACCTTGGCATGCCCCATGGACAAGATGTTTTTGACTAGGGGAAATTGGGAGTGTTCATCCATTAGGAGTAGCAAGTATTTGCTATTTGTAACAGGGCAAAGAAGTTGACCGCCATGCACTTTCACAGGTTTTCCGGGAGGTATGGCATTGGTAGTGGATGCTGAGTCATGGCTGGTGCTAGACAGGTACATATGTCACAGGCTTTCAGCTCGTTCTCTATTCTCTCATTTAGGTTTGGAAATTATATCCGTTCTTGCAAGTTTCATTTAGTGACTACAATGCTGCGGCGTCCTTCAGAAGCCAATTCAATAGCCCTCTATCGTAGGTTTGGAGGGAGCATGATTCTTGCTGGTAGTTTGACTATGTGTATCTCAGCCCTTCGTCACCCACTGTGCTGTACCGGTATTGCACTAAGCCCTACCAGGCTGACATTGACTGTGACTTCGCTGTACAATTTGGAGTTGAAGTACGCTATGGACGTTGTAGTTTCAAAAGCAGTTTTGATGCTTTGGAAGATTCTTTCGCAATCTGGTGACCACTGGAATTCCACCTTTTGATTTGTCAGGTCATGTGGTGGAGCGCTTCAGGTTGCATAGTTGCAGACACCTGGTGCAATAACTAGCCATTCTGAGAAATGATCACAGTATGCCCACATCATTCGGTGGTTTGGTCTCTGATAGCGCCTTCACCTTGTCAGGGTCTGGGGTCATTTCATCAGCCAAGGAGATGCGACCACAACATTTGCCAATTTGCTGCCATTGAGTATGAGTCCCGCCTCATAGCTGAGATACTTGGAGAATTGCTTTGTTGTGCTCCATTCTTGTGCTTCCAAAGACAAATATGTCATCACTGTAGTGGATGGTGTTTTGGACTAGCTGGATGATCCAACAAATGATGCCTTGAAAGATCTCAGCTGCTGATGAAATGCCAAATTTGACTCATTTAGATCAGAGCATTTCTACATGGGAGGAGAAGGTGGTGATGTATCAGCATTTCCCCTCTAATTCTACCTGTGGTAGCCTTTGTTTACGTCAAGTTTGGAGAAAACCATGGTGCCGTTCAGGTGAGTGATCATGTCAGCTATGTTGGAGCCTTAGTGTCTCTCCAGTTCTATCGCTCTGTTGGGTTGCCGCATGTCAACAAAGATGTGCATATCTCCTTCATTGTCTTTTTCGGTACAACAACTAGGGGTGAACCCCACGGAATGGGCCCTTTTGATTGTTTAATGATGTCCAGCTCCAGTCGGTTGGCTATTTCGTTTTCCACTGTCTCTTGGAGATGAAAGGCAGCCTTTTAAGTGTTTGTTACACCGGGCGGATGTCCTCCTTGATTTGAAGCTGGACTCACATACCTTTTAGTTGTGGAGTTGTGTGTTTGTGGTAGTTGATAGATATTGATCTTACTTCAGCAGCTGTTGTAAAGCTAAGGAGGCAGGAGCCTGATGCTTGGCTGGATGGATGATCATCTAAATGGACTTCGTCTTGTGTTGTAGCTTCACTGTGAATGATCCACAAATGTTGAGTGGTTTGGACGCATCCCATGTGTACACACGCACGTCACAGGTTGGGAGGGTGTGAGGGTTGGTGATGGCTGAAGTTCTTTGAAACAGTCCAGTTACATAATATTGATGGATGCTCTGCTATCTATGCAGTAAGGTATACGGTGGTCATTGACTTTCAGTTGTTCCATGGGGCACTTATTTTGTGTGCCTTCTGACGTTAAATGCCTGACCTCTTCACCCTTACTCTGAATGGTGATTATTCCTAGCCATGTTGCTGTGCCCATGTGTTGCTGTGTCCAGGTACATGACATTGGGAGAAGACGCCATCTTTCGATGATGTGGATATGTGCACTTGTTTCTCTTCCTTGGTAATGCAGAACTGACTTCAATCTTCCAGCGCATTTCAATGGGTCCCCTCTCGCCCATGTTTAAACCTTTCTTTTAGATGCATGTATCATTGGCTCACGGTGTAGCTGAGTTAGCTTTTGCAGCGCCACTATGTTTACTGGGACCTCATTTTCCATGACAAAGTCAACTGTCTGGTCCCCTTGATTAACCTTGATTGGCACCATCCAGGGATCGGGTCCGTCCATCTGTGGACAATATTAGCAGATATCCATCCTCTTTTCACTCCCTCAACATGAATACACACGATGATGACTCACTAGAGGTCTGGGTGAACTGTGACTCCACATGGATTGATGTGGCAGACGTGGTGCTTCTTGTTGGTGCCTTCTAACCTGCAGTGGTGTTGCCTTATGTCGACCTACTGTTCTCTCTGTGCTTTGTGGTCAGACTTCTCTTTGTTTTCTTTCAACCAATAGACAGACATGAAATGATTTCCCTTTGTACAATTTTGGCATGTGTGTATGAGTGCAGGGCACTTTCTTTCCCGGGGCAATGGAAGGCCGCACCAATAGCATGACTTCGTTCCTTGATGGGATGTGTATTTGCGTTTGTCAGGAGTCATCTTGTGAATGCTTCTCACTGCAAGTACTGTCCTACCGCACATGAAATCTGCTTTCATGAAAGCCGCCAGTTGTTCTGCTCTCTCCTCAACCCTAGGGGCTGTTAGCATCTTTTCTAGACTGTGAGTTTCTTTGCGAGTTTGCCTCCTGAATGAGTCAGACTGGCATCCACCTATAATTCTGAGATGCGTGGCTTCTTCTTCAGTGAAGTCATTGAAATGACAATGTCCATTGTTTCTCCAGGCTGTTTTTGTACCTTGTGGAAGAGGTACCTTCCATAACTTTTGGCGGCAGGTCAAATCCCTTAGCAAGGCTGTCCGTGGCCTTTTAATACAATACTGCATCTTCAATTGCAAGTTTGTTTAGAGCTTCCTTGACTCACTCGCCCGCCAGGTTCTTGAGGTACCTAACAAATTTGGCATCGTCCTCCTCCCCCAGAGCATCTATCAAGCCATCAAACTGTTCAATTCAGACAGATTCATCTGCCCCCAATGTGTTGTTTCTTGGCTGTGTCAAGTGAAAGGAGTGTATTCAAAAAGGCAACAGCATAATTTTTTTGCGTCACCATCCTGCTCCACGGTGTGGGGTATATGCTGATGTTCTTGGTAGTGATGTGGACAGGGAAGAGCCCAATTTCTCTGCAAGGGGCTAGTTGACAGATGACACACTTACTGTTGGCGCTATACCTGGAAACTCACAGGGGCATATTACCAACGATTAGCGATATTTATCGCTAACTAGGCTTAGTAACAAATTTTTTATCGCTAAGCATCGCCGGAAAATATCACTGAGATAACGTGCTATGAGCAACGTTTATCTCCAAAGCAATACATTTTCCGGCGATAGCGTGAATATCGCTGAGAATACAGTGATATTCATGCATTAGCGACAAAATGCTCTTAGCCATGTTATCCACCTCCCATTGGATAACATGGCTAAGAACTGGTCTGAGCAGTCGTTAGTTTTTGGAGATATTCGCGCTCAGCGTGAATATTTCCAACGCTACGCCTGCCTTGTTAATAGGCGATAGCGACGTTATCGACTGCTTTTATCGCTAACGGGTTGGGTACACCCACTTTGCATGTCATTAGCGATAAACATCGCTGACATGCAAAGCGGGCCCCAAACCGCTCGCTATCGCCTAAAAGCTGTTGCTAACATCAGTTAGCTACAGTTTGCTAATAGGGCGATAGAATTATCGCCGCTTAGCGGCCGAAAACGACCTCTAAATCGGCGATAAATGTCTATCGTCCCCCTTGGTAATATGCCCCACAGTATTTAAGTGGCCGGGTGTGGGGAGGCTTTGTGGTGGAGTCTCATTCAGGCATGCTCTTTGTTGGCACCTACCATAGGAGGCTTGCAGGCCATGAGCAGCAGGGAAGCAATGAGGTGCTCTGGTGTACTGGGGTTCAGGAATGGCACTGGGTATATCCTGCATGGTGGTTGTCAGGGGCGCTTGTGTGCAGCAGTACCTGGAGAAGGGGACCGGTCTGCTGGTTGACAACGGTGTGCCGTCTTGACAAGCCTCCAACGTAGGGGTGTCTCTCCTTGATTTTTCTTGTTCTTTGAGTGTGTGGGGGCCAAGTATTTCTCTCAGGGGGGTCACAGCCAATGCAGGGAGCAGTGTGAGGCATGCGGAAAGGATGCAAGCGGGGAGCTTCACCCCCTGGTCGCCAGTTGTTGAATTAAAGAAAGGCACAGACACAGGAGGCTCAGTGTAGGAGGCTCTCTTTATTCGTTTTCCTTCCTAACAATCCCCATAAGTGATGTACCACAAAACTTTTTCACTCCTCTGTCTCTGACACACTTCCTTTACGCAGTCTAAGTTGTTTAGAGTCCCCAGGGGCCTAAAGCCCAACTCCACACCTCCCTTAATGAACAAGAATGATGGCAGACCAAAATAGAGAATATGTAATTCTCTTTTGGAAATACTGCAGGGAAAAACAGAATCATCTTCAGTTAATTCACACTGCATGCCCTACTTAATCTTTGCTATGCTCCATGTACAGTGACATTATATTAGTAAAAGATGAAAAGGACATGGACAGTTGCAGATGCACATTGATAAATAAATGTATTCTGCCAACTCTGTGATGTGGTTAGTCCACAGTCTACATTTCCGTAAGAATGGAAAACACTGCCATATAATCTCTACAACATTAAGGTAGCTAATTATTTACTAAGATCAGATATATTTTGATGTGTTGTGACTGGCCATGTGGTTTATTTAAGTATGAGCAAGGATAAGTACCTTATCCATGAAAAATTAAAAAGGATATTTATCTTAACTCCTTGTTTACACTCCAGTTTGGTACAAGTCAGTATATTGATTGACACAGTGAAAAAACCTAGTTCACAACACCATTTGCGCTCATAAATCACCTCGGAATCCAAGGAAGATCATCTGCGGTGTCCTCAAAGGATTGGTGCTCAGCCTCACCATCTTCAACACCTACGTGACCTCACCAGCCATCACCATAAGATCGCATTGACTCAACATCATCTTCTATGCTGGCAACACTCAGCTCATCCTCTCACTGTCAGAAGTCCCCTCCACCACCAGAACTAACTTCTACAGATGTATGATAAATGTCGCCGACTGGATAAAGGACAACTGTCTCAAGCTGAACTCAGACAAGATGAAGTCCTCATCTTTGGGAACAACGCCTCACCATGGAACGACGCTTGGAGGCCTGCTAAACCATGCACATCTCCTGCCCGACAGTCCACAGCCGCAACCTTGGCATTATCAAGCAGCTACCTATGAAGAAACAGGTTAACGCAGTGTCATCTGCCTGTTCTACACCCTGCGCATGAGCCACAAGTTCTTCAGGTGGCTCCCAGTCAACACCAGAAGTACAGTCACGCAGGGCCTTGTCACCAGCAGGCTGGACTGCGGGATCACACTCTTCATAGGAATCACTGCACGTCTCCTAAAGAGATTACAGACAATACAAAACTCAGCGACAAGACTCATCCTCAACCTCACCAGATGAAACCACATCACACCCCACCTCAAGAATTTACACTGGCTCCCGATCCAGACGAGATGCCAGTGAAGATGTTGACCCACGCATAAAAGCCCTGCTCAATGATGGATCAGCATACATCAACAAATGTATGACGCTTCCTTCTTCCTCGCAGGCACCCTCCCGGATCTGCTGAGACAACAGCGATGGATGCTCCTTCTCACACCAGACAGTCAAAGCTTGGAACGATCTTCACCTACACCTTAGGACTGCTTCATCTCTCTGTGACATCAAGATCTGGCTGCTCGAATAAACAGAGCACCACAAAGCAGCTAGCAACTGAAGTGCCTTAAGACCCTTACGGGTGAAATTCTGAGCTTTATAAATGATTGATTGATTGATAAATCAAGTTCACCTGTCAAATAGCAGATTTTGGCTGCCAGGTTCACAAAAGGTGACCTAGCAGCCGTAAATCCATTTTTTTCACTGTAGTTTTACAGTACAAGTGTAGTGCCTTGATACCCACGGGTATTAGTCCGCTTTATACATTTTTATCCTATCCTATCCTAAGTTAAAACAATATGGAGCGGTAAAACACCATTCAAGGGTTGGGAAGTGGGCGTTAAGGCATAGTCGGCTGCATTAGAAGACTTATTATTGTCCTGTAAGTCTATTAATGTTCAATTTGTGGGCTGTCATAAACTCCTAACCGATTTTTTCAATGTTAAAAGCAGGACATTTTTACGTGAGCAAGAATTTGACGTACCCTCATTTCTACTGTGAAAAGGGCAACAGCTCACCCCAATCTTGCAGGGAGCAGAGGGGAACAAGTTTCAAACCTTTTCCACATGGAGAAAAAAAATTGTGTGTTTGATCACCAGGCCACCTTTGCGCATTGAGGATTTGTAATCTATATATACTTCTGCATTGTTGAAATGACAACCTTTAAAAATAATATCGAGACACTCAGTATTGGTAATAAGTCTGGTATGGTGTGGCTCGAATAGCTTTCCAGGCGTACTACTGCTGACACTAGTATATAAGGAAACATCATCAGCCCGTACCCAAGATAAATAGTACTTCTTCTGTTTGAATTAACCTAAGTTTTGTACTCACACCTGACAGAAGCTGATAATCTAGCAGTGGATTTCATTATTTTTAGTTCTTTCACATTGTATGTATGGTTACTGCTCTTGTGCACTTCAGTCTAATACAATATAATTGCTTTTCAAAACTATCTGTAAGCGTTTTCTCCTTCTTTTTCTCCCATACAGATTAGAATGATGACACAGACAGCCTTTTCAGAGACTGGTGAATCAAAGTACCCTGAGTAATAGCATGCCTAGGAACTGTAATAGCATCCATTTGACTTTAATTGGACTTATTATCACTTTGTATGGATGGAATGTGGAATGTGATGACAACATTGTACATAAAAGTCTTGACAAAAGAATATTAGAATTGTTAAAATCTGACATGCATGCATCTATTGAGTTACACGCTGGCAGAAAAGTGAGTTGTGAATGTGGCTGCTGATTTGAGTACATTTCATACAGGTTTCTTACCAGGAGTGGCTCCTCCATTAGGGCAGTGGAACATAGCCCCACTGACAAAAATGCCCTCATAAAAGCCCCAAAGCTTAAAAATAAAATTGTGATAAAGTAAATTTATTACCATTTTATTTTTTACACACCCGAACCAAGGGGTCTATTAGGATGGCGGTTGGAAAACCTCCCCGACCGCCATGATAGTGGGAAAAGTCCGCCTGCAAGGACCGCGGCATAACTGCCGGTACAATTAGGATGCTCTGCAGACTAAATCCGACCACGGTGGTTGGATTTTGGCGATTAACATCGCGGCGGTCGCTGCTGCCAGCAGCACCGCCGCAATGTTAAAATGAGCATGTGTTGCATCACCCTGCACTGCGCGACAGGCACCGTACAGTACCTGCCACTTGGTGCAGGAACATGGTACCCCCCAGTGTACCCACACACGCTCCCAACACATTGGGGGTCCGCATTGGGCCCCCGGAGACATACTCCGCATGCCGTTTCGTGGCGGTTCCACCGCAACGGAAAGGCTGGCTACCACCGGCATCATAATCGTGCCAGCGGTGCTTGGCCCTGATCCACCACAATTGTAGTGGTCCAGCTCCGCCCGCCAGGCAAACGGGCGGACTGCAACTGGCGGAAAAGTGGAGGGCGGAAAATCACACAGCCATGCGAATCGGACCGGCGTATTTCCGGGTTTGGATCGAACTCCGGACCGGCGGCGGCCATCCGCCCGCCATCCTAATAGACCCCTAAGTGTCAGGTCGGGGGCAGGCCATAAATACAGCAGGAAAGAGGGGTGGTCTGGCTGAGGACTTATGTTTAAAGTGTGCATGTCTCTTTGGTCGGCCAGCCACACATTCACATTTGAAACCTCTCAAATCCAGTTGTCCTAGACAGCTGGGTTAGAGGAAGCACAGGCATCTAGTGCTCTTGAGAGCACTGAGAGAGGCTGCTCTCTCCAATCAGGCGCTACTCTCATGCTGGTTACCAGCAAAACACACAAGATGATGGACGGAATGTTGCACAATGGCAAAACATGCACCCCCAGTCACAGATCTGGGTTTAATCCATTGTTATTTTGCTCACCAAGCCACCCCAGTTCAGACATGGCCATATGCAAATCAGTCTTGACCCTGTGCCTCATGGGAACAGTCCAGACCGCACTGTCAAGCCATGTCTTCCCTGGACCGGAATCAAGCATCCTAAGACCAGTTTCTGGCTATCAGCCGTCTTCAGCCAGGATAGCTTGACTCCAGTGGCTTAGTGAGCACGGGACCCACGTCTGGGCATACCCTTCCCACATAGGGTGAACATCAAAACACACAAGATGAAGGACGGAATGTTGAACAATGGCAAAACATTAACCCCCAGTCACAGATCTGGGTTTAATCCATCGTTATCTTGCTCACCAAGCCACCCCAGTTCAGACATGGCCATATGCAAATCAGTCTTGACCCTGTGCCTCATGGGAACAGTCCAGACCGAACTGCCAAGCCATGTCTTCCCTGGACCGGAATCAAGCATCCTAGGACCGGTTTCTGGCTATTAGCCATCTTCAGCCAGGATAGCTTGACTCCAGTGGCTTAGTGAGCACAGAACCCACGTCTGGGCATGCCCTTCCCACATATGGTGAACAGCAAAACACATGAGATGATGGACGGAATGTTGCACAATGGCAAAACATTCACCCCAGTCACAGATCTGGGTTACCAGCATTAGAGCTACGCCAGGATTGGTTTGGGGATTTTACTGGAGCCCAGGGAGCTTGGAGGAGACAGAGTAGAATGCGGACTGGAGCGAGGATGTCGTGCAGCAAGCAAGGTAAGTGGCCATTTCTTTTTATTTACAGTCACCACTCACCTTGCATGAATGCTGCTACCCACCACCCATTTGCCCTCCCCCACTCTTACTAGTTGCCAGCTGCCACTGTTTCTTTCGTTGACTAAAGTCAATTGCATTACTTGGGACCAAGTATAGAGATAACTAATGTTACTGAAACAAGTCATCAACATTACCTGGGGCGGAGTATACAGACAAGTAATGTTATTGAAACCCATAAGAGACAAAGGAAGCCATAAAGCTCAACATTTTGAGGGAACATCATTGAACTTTGTGTTTCATGAAGTATCTTAACGAAAGCCATTGACCAGGGGACTGAGTCATTTTTCCATTTAGACCAAGCAATTCTGCACCAACATTTACACTGAAGAGCAAGTGCAAAACTGTACTTGCACTAACTCACCAGTGGAAGAACTAGGGGGTAGATTTACGATATTGTCACTCCGTGCAGCGCAGCAAGTCACCTTACTGCACTGCATGACAGGGAAAGGGCAGAAATTTGCTCTATTTAAGTAAATACTGTGCATTCCTGCCTTTTATTCTGAACTGGGACACTTTTAGCAGCCTAACATCAACGCAGGCACCCTTGCACCTTGGTGTAAGGGTGCCTCCGTTGCATGCAGGATTGATTTTGTGCAGGAAGGGGCACCTTCCTGCACAAAAAGAATCCTGAGAGTCATATTCCTCTTTCTATGTATGCTGCAGAATGCAGCACACACAAAAAGAGGAAGCAACAAGGAGAAATAAAGATATTTCTCTTCATTACACCTCTCGTAGGAAGGTGTAACTTTTTGGCACGTTCCCAGGTTTACCAATTCAAGTAAATCTGGGAATGCATCAAAATCCATGGAAGTTGCTTGGAAAAACCCATGCAACACCCATGGAATGCCTTCTCAGGGCATAGTAAGGCAGCATGCCGATTTTAGATGTGTTGCTTCACTCAAGATTTATGGAGCTGCTCAGAGCCACGTAAAGTGGCCTTGCGTGGATTCATAATTCTCACTTAAGGTTTCTGTCGCGCATTTATCACATTGCGTGGTGCAAACACAACCCAAACTGGGTCAAACGTTTGCCCCTAGATTTTCATTTGGAATTTTGAAGTAAGGGAACAGGGGCAAAATGACCTATTAACTGGTGCAATATGAGTTATCTTGCCACTGAGCCAATTGCACATGTATGGACTTTTTTGTACTGGGACCTTCACGAGTTGCATCTTTCTGGACAGATTATTAGTGACGATTGGTTTCAACTAGTACATTTTACCCAGAACATTTTCTCCTGTCTGTTTTACCTGTCAAGTTTAGGTGAGTGTTCTAAATACCAAATGTCACAATTAAATCAAGACCATTTGTAATTGGTCACCTGGAATGTCCTACTAAACACAAAAAGAAGGTCCCAGGGGTATGTTTTCAAGACCCTGACTGCTAAACCCTCTGATTAGAATTGACACCAACCTCAATTAGCAGTGAGTCCACAAATATAAAGCCAATCTAAGCATGTACCCAAATAAACAAAGAAGAAGAAAGGGAAAAGTTTATCAATTAAAACGAGTTCCCATCAGTCCGCCATCGAGACCGCCCTTCATCATCTGGGATCTCTTGTACATATCACAGTAAAGGGAAACCACACTTGACTCGGCAGATGATATACCAGGCCCGGAGTGTCCCAAAACAATTTTACAGATGTGAAAAATGGCGTGCCTAGTGGGGAACTGAGTAGCAGTGCTTGAAAAAATGTGTGAAGTGAAAAAAGAAAAGAGAAAGGGCTCTAAAATTAGGTCGTGATCAGGGAAAAAAATGCTTTAATATGCACCATCACACTCCTAAATCAATAAAAACAGTGCAAATTAGTAGTATAACAAATGACCACTAAAAAGAGATGTAAGGTCGACATGTTTCTGCAGTCAACTGGAGCCTAAAGGTCTCCTGCTGCTTCCTCAGGACCATTAGTGCTACTGCTCAGTTAAAAATAAACCATATCACCTGAATAGTGTATGTGTAATCGTCTTCCCGTCCTGGACACAAGAAGAAAATAAATATAAGGGTACATGAAGAAAGAGCAAAATACAATCAATAACATGCACATTGTGCCTTCATTATAATGTTATGATATAATTTATTCCACGGGTCATAAACAAATATTGACCATTGTTGGACCATCATAGTCTGTCACAAATCACAAATTTGTAAATTTGCAAGTTTAAATTCACTCACCCACTTGCTGGGAAGGAAAAACCCCACCTCACCTGGCACGAGCTCAGGTAGTGGGTGCATCGCACTGCAGAAAAAACGACAAAAGAGATAGTGTATATGTACACCTGAAATCATTCCTCATCTTACTAGTCTTATCACACGCCCATAGCGGCGCCGCATTCTCCTGTTGATTCCAAGAACACTGCTTAGTTACATTCTCCACTTATGGGGATGTATTGTTTTCAATTTGTTATCGGTCACGTAACTCGAAAACCAAAACCACAAACAACCCAACACACACGGTCTGTATTCCTTATTTGTTACAAGTGAAGCCTACCTCTCCGTCGGTACACCGGTCGTCCCTCCAAGCTCAATCGTGGGGAGGAACTGACTCGGTGCACCGGAGGGAGATAAATGCATATCTAGCTTCCGTGTTGGGCGTGGGCGTGTGCAACGTGCCCGGCGCGTAATCGCGTCTGGACGTACTGTGGCTGTCGGGAAGTGTAGTTCTCGTAGCCAATGCATCGGGAAAAACGGTTCGAATCACTGCTCAGATACCTAGTGAACATTCTTTTACACAGGGGATTAATAAACGTACAGCAGGATTTGTAAAATCTGCAGCATGGGGATAGATTATCTAATATTCTTAATGCTCAACCTTATTGTCAGTAGCCCACGATATCAACAATTCAAATTATTACAGACACGCTATATATCATGTATGTAATTTTATGTGATCATCAAAATGAATTGGCCCATTATATTGTGAGAACAGTGTTGGCAATCACCATCATAACTGCAAAGCCACTTATTACAAACACGCTATGTAATGTATGTAACTTTATGTGATCATCAAAAAGAATTGGCCAATTATATTGTGAGAACAGTGTTGGCAATCACAATCATAGCTGCAAAGCCACTTATTACAAACACGCTATGTAAAGTGTGATGATCCAGAAGAATTATATTTTAAAGACAGTATTGACAATCGTACCAGGCATCAGAGCGACATCCATGGGATGTCTTCGTTCAACCCACATTTATCGCTCTGTAGTCTATAGACCCATTTTTGTTCACATTTGAACAGGAATTTAGAAATGTCAGTTATGGAAGGAGAGATCCATGGTTGATCCAGTACCGTCCAAGATATATCAGAAGGTCGGTGACCTACTTGCAAAAAGTGATTCGTCAGTTTCGTTGCTTGTTTGCAACAGCGAATCGAACTTTTATGCTCAGAAATTGTCAATTTAATTTTTCTGGTGGTCATCCCTACCTAGTTCAATTTACAAGGGCATGTAATCAAATAAATTAAGTTGGAACTGTTGCAGTTCGTAAACCGTCTGAGTTGCCATGGTCTATCAGTGCCTATATCTATGGTGAGTGTTTTGGTTGTTTAGGGGCACGCCGCACAGTTACCACAGGGATGGTGTCCAGTAACTGCGGGCAAGTCCCATAGAGTACCAACCGCCCGGGGGATCTCCGTTTTGGGTCTGGTGTGGACCAGCTGATCCCTCAAGTTTTGGCCTCTCTTGAAGACAAACAGAGGAGAGGGTATTGAGTCTGTACCTATATTGAGAATCTTCCAATGTTTTTTGACATTTTTTTAAATCTTGTTGGAAAGTGTGCTGTATGTATTTACACAAGTGATTCTCTCCTGTTGGATTTTGGGTGGGGCCAGTTCTAAAAGACATTCCCTGTTGTTATTAGCAGCCCTTTTCTTTGCATATTTGATTAGACGTTCAGGGTATTTTTTGTCAAGTAAATTCCTTTCAAGGGCTTGGGAATGTTCTTGGAAAGCGGATTTGGTGGAACAATTCCTCTGAATACGGAGGAATTGCCCGAAGGGCAAATTGTCCCTGAGTGCTTTGGGGTGGAAACTCTCATAGTTTAACAAGGAATTCCTTGCCATTGGTTTCCGGTATAACTCAGATTGTAGGCCCCCTCCCGATGCAGAGATCAATAAATCTAGAAATGATAATTGGTGTTTGTCAAAATCAATGGTGAATTTGAGAAAAGGATTCCTTTCATTCAACCATGCGTGAAACTGATGAAGTTCATCCACCGTGCCACGCCACACGACTAGGATGTCGTCTATATATCTTTTCCATACTCGCAGGCACTGGAGATGGGGGTTGGTGTCTGCGAGTACGTGTGTTTGTTCAAATGTATGAACATACAAGTTAGCGAGGCTCGGGGCAAAAACACTTCCCATGCTCGTCCCGCTAACTTGTAAATAGATCGATTCCTCATGTTGGAAGAAATTCTCAGTCATGGCAACCGTGGCCAGAGTCATAATAAATCTGACCGGAGTGATGGAATTAAGATCTCTGTTGGTCAAGAGTTCTTCAATAGCCTCTAAAGTCTCGGTTTGTGGGATTGATGTGTAAAGACTCTCCACATCAAATGACACCAAGAGGTCAAGGTCTTCGTTGAACTCAATATCTGGAAGGATCCTTAGGACATCCTTAGTGTCCTTAAGGAAAGTGGGCATCTCCCGCACTATGGGCTGCAGGAAAAAATCTACAAAAGTAGATAAAGGTTCCAGCAGTGAACCAATACCCGATATAATAGGTCTACCAGGTGGGGGGCGTTGTGTCTTGTGTACTTTTGGTAGTATATAAAAGTATGGCATTTTAGGATTGGCAGTACATAAGTATTGGGATTCCTTTTGGGTGATCCACCCTTCAGCTAAGGCTTCCTCAACAAAATGGCCAATAACCGTAGTCAGCCTGTCTGTAGGATCACTGTCCAGTTTACGGTAGGCCCTTGTATCATTTAGTTGGCGCATACATTCCTCACGATATGATTCCACATCCATTAGTACAGTCGCCCCACCTTTATCAGCTGGTTTGATTATCACCGACTCCAGGTTAGCCAGAGTCGTCACTGCCTCCTGTTCTTCTTTGGACAGGTTAACAAAGTAGTTATTTGGTTGACGGTACAGCTGTCTCAAATCATACTCTACTGCCTCCTCGAAGGTCAGTACTTTGGCTGGTAACCCAGTAGTGCTAGGGTTAAAGGTAGAAGGTCTCTTAAGACCTGTATTCTCTATATCTTCCCTCTGTATACCAGCCGATCTGTTGGCAAACAGGTAATGGAGCCTGATTTTACGAATAATTTTCCCATTTCTGTTTGGATCAGAAACGGGTCACCCTTATTGGTTTTCACAAAACCAAGTCCTTTGTTAAGGACCAGTTCTTCAGTATGCGTGAGAACGTGTTTACTCAGATTTATCACGAGGCTGACGTTCCTGCCTGTTCCTGAGGGATCTTCTTGCCGTTTCTCAAGTCCATTGTTGCTGGCGCAAGATTCCAACGGACTTGGCCTTGTTGTTGGGTTCTCCGTCGGCCTCTCGGACGTCCAGAGCCCTGTCCTAAAAAAGGCTGTTGATTAAAGTCAGGGTATGGTTGTTGTGGTCCAAAAGGACCTGACGGAGGAAAAGTAGGTGGGCCCCAGGGTGATGGTTGCCACCAAGGTGGGTTAAGAGGTCCTTGAAAATAAGGATTTTTGTAGGGACTGGTATCTCATCGCGTGGAAGTGTACGCGAGATTGGTTAGTGTTGATCATCAAGACTGCCAAAAAGAAAGCTGATGAAATATTGGTCGAAATACAAACTCTAGAGGGCCAGATTAGGACAACTCTGTCTGGCAAGATGTTTAGTAATAATAATAATAATAATAATATGAAACTTGTAATGCGCTCAGCTTACCCGGGGGCATCCCGGCGCAACAGACCAAAAGGAGAGACTCAGCTAATCACTACCGGGGAAACAAGTGGGTCTTAAGGACAGGAAGAAGGAAACAAAACTAGTAAAGAACTTAGGGACTCTATCCTGTTCAATAAACTTGAACAATTCAAGAAAGATTTGGCCAAGTTCTCTGCTGAGACAATATATCCGTACACGAGTGACAACTATGTACCTGCGCCTTTTAACCACAACGGCCGGACAGGAGGATCGACATATGGTACGTCAAATTCTGATGAGACATCTACTGACTCTGACTCCTCGAATCAAGGCAGTAACAAGGGTGGCGCTAGTGGGAGAGGTAACAATAGGAGAAACTGGAGGGGTCACAATCCCTACTATAGCCAACCTCCTATCCCACCTTGGTGGCAACCATCACCCTGGGGCCCACCTACTTTTCCTCCGTCAGGTCCTTTTGGACCACAACAACCATACCCTGACTTTAATCAACAGCCTTTTTTAGGACAGGGCTCTGGACGTCCGAGAGGCCGACGGAGAACCCAACAACAAGGCCAAGTCCGTTGGAATCTTGCGCCAGCAACAATGGACTTGAGAAACGGCAAGAAGATCCCTCAGGAACAGGCAGGAACGTCAGCCTCGTGATCAATCTGAGTAAACACGTTCTCACGCATACTGAAGAACTGGTCCTTAACAAAGGACTTGGTTTTGTGAAAACCAATAAGGGTGACCCGTTTCTGATCCAAACAGAAATGGGTAAATTCTTTCGTAAAATCAGGCTCCATTACCTGTTTGCCAACAGATCGGCTGGTATACAGAGGGAAGATATAGAGAATACTGGTCTTAAGAGACCTTCTACCTTTAACCCTAGCACTACTGGGTTACCAGCCAAAGTACTGACCTTCGAGGAGGCAGTAGAGTATGATTTGAGACAGCTGTACCGTCAACCAAATAACTACTTTGTTAACCTGTCCAAAGAAGAACAGGAGGCAGTGACGACTCTGGCTAACCTGGAGTCGGTGATAATCAAACCAGCTGATAAAGGTGGGGCAACTGTACTAATGGATGTGGAATCATATCGTGAGGAATGTATGCGCCAACTAAATGATACAAGGGCCTACCGTAAACTGGACAGTGATCCTACAGACAGGCTGACTACGGTTATTGGCCATTTTGTTGAGGAAGCCTTAGCTGAAGGGTGGATCACCCAAAAGGAATCCCAATACTTATGTACTGCCAATCCTAAAATGCCGTACTTTTATATACTACCAAAAGTACACAAGACACAACGCCCCCCACCTGGTAGACCTATTATATCGGGTATTGGTTCACTGCTGGAACCTTTATCTACTTTTGTAGATTTTTTCCTGCAGCCCATAGTGCGGGAGATGCCCACTTTCCTTAAGGACACTAAGGATGTTCTAAAGGATCCTTCCAGATATTGAGTTCAACGAAGACCTTGACCTCTTGGTGTCATTTGATGTGGAGAGTCTTTACACATCAATCCCACAAACCGAGACTTTAGAGGCTATTGAAGAACTCTTGACCAACAGAGATCTTAATTCCATCACTCCGGTCAGATTTATTATGACTCTGGCCACGGTTGCCATGACTGAGAATTTCTTCCAACATGAGGAATCGATCTATTTACAAGTTAGCGGGACGAGCATGGGAAGTGTTTTTGCCCCAAGCCTCGCTAACTTGTATGTTCATACATTTGAACAAACACACGTACTCGCAGACACCAACCCCCATCTCCAGTGTCTGCGAGTATGGAAAAGATATATAGACGACATCCTAGTCGTGTGGCGTGGCACGGTGGATGAACTTCATCAGTTTCACGCATGGTTGAACGAAAGGAATCGTTTTCTCAAATTCACCATTGATTTTGACAAACACCAATTATCATTTCTAGATTTATTGATCTCTGCATCGGGAGGGGGCCTACAATCTGAGTTATACCGGAAACCAATGGCAAGGAATTCCTTGTTAAACTATGAGAGTTTCCACCCCAAAGCACTCAGGGACAATTTGCCCTTCGCGCAATTCCTCCATATTCAGAGGAATTGTTCCACCAAATCCGCTTTCCAAGAACATTCCCAAGCCCTTGAAAGGAATTTACTAGACAAAAAATACCCTAAACGTCTAATCAAATATGCAAAGAAAAGGGCTGCTAATAACAACAGGGAATGTCTTTTAGAACTGGCCCCACCCAAAATCCAACAGGAGAGAATCACTTGTGTAAATACATACAGCACACTTTCCAACAAGATTAAAAAAATTGTCAAAAAACATTGGAAGATTCTCAATACAGGTACAGACTCAATACCCTCTCCTCTGTTTGCCTTCAAGAAAGGCCAAAACTTGAGGGATCAGCTGGTGCACACCAGACCCAAAACGGAGATCCTCCGGGCGGTTGGTACTCTATGGGACTTGCCCGCAGTTACTGGACACCATCCCTGTGGTAACTGTGCGGCCTGCCCCCAAACAACCAAAACACTCACCATAGATATAGGCACTGATAGACCATGGCAACTCAGACGGTTTACGAACTGCAACAGTTCCAACTTAATTTATTTGATTACATGCCCTTGTAAATTGAACTACGTAGGGATGACCACCAGAAAAATTAAATTGAGAATTTCTGAGCATAAAAGTTCGATTTGCTGTTGCAAACAAGCAACGAAACTGACGAATCACTTTTTGCAAGTAGGTCACCAACCCTCTGATATATCTTGGACGGTACTGGATCAACCATGGATCCCTCCTTCCATAACTGACATTTCTAAATTCCTGTTCAAATGTGAACAAAAATGGTTCTATAGACTACAGAGCGATAAATGTGGGTTGAACGAAGACATCCCATGGATGTCGCTCTGATGCCTGGTACGATTGTCAATACTGTCTTTAAAATATAATTCTTCTGGATCATCACACTTTACATAGCGTGTTTGTAATAAGTGGCTTTGCAGCTATGATTGTGATTGCCAACACTGTTCTCACAATATAATTGGCCAATTCTTTTTGATGATCACATAAAGTTACATACATTACATAGCGTGTTTGTAATAAGTGGCTTTGCAGTTATGATGGTGATTGCCAACATTGTTCTCACAATATAATTGGCCAATTCATTTTGATGATCACATAAAATTACATACATGATATATAGCGTGTCTGTAATAATTTGAATTGCCGATATCGTGGGCTACTGACAATAAGGTTGAGCATTAAGAATATTAGATAATCTATCCCCATGCTGCAGATTTTACAAATCCTGCTGTATGTTTATTAATCCCCTTTGTAAAAGAATGTTCACTAGGTATCTGAGCAGGGATTCGAACCGTTTTTCCCGATGCATTGGCTACGAGAACTACACTTCCCGACAGCCACAGTACGTCCAGACGCGATTACGCGCCGGGCACGTTGCACACGCCCACGCCCAACGCGGAAGCTAGATATGCATTTATCTCCCTCTGGTGCATCGAGTCGGTTCCTCCACACGATTGAGCTTGGAGGGACGACCGGTGTACCGACGGAGAGGTAGGCTTCACTTGTAACAAATAAGGAATACAGACCGTGTGTGTTGGGTTGTTTGTGGTTTTGGTTTACGAGTTACGTGACCGATAATAAATTGAAAACAATACATCCCCATAAGTGGAGAATGTAACTAAGCAGTGTTCTTGGAATCAACAGGAGCATGCGGCGCCGCTATGGGCGTGTAATAAGACTAGTAAGATGAGGAATGATTTCAGGTGTACATATACACTATCTCTTTTGTCGTTTTTTCTGCAGTGCGGTGCACCCACTACCTGAGCTCGTGCCAGGTGAGGTGGGGTTTTTCCTTCCCAGCAAGTGGGTGAGTGAATTTAAACTTGCAAATTTACAAATTTGTGATTTGTGACAGTCTATGATGGTCCAACAATGGTCAATATTTGTTTATGACCCGTGGAATTAATGATATCATAACATTATAATGAAGGCACAATGTGCATGTTATTGATTGTATTTTGCTCTTTCTTCATGTACCCTTATATTTATTTTCTTCTTGTGTCCAGGACGGGAAGACGATTACACATACACTATTCAGGTGATATGGTTTATTTTTAACTGAGCAGTAGCACTAATGGTCCTGAGGAAGCAGCAGGAGACCTTTAGGCTCCAGTTGACTGCAGAAACATGTCGACCTTACATCTCTTTTTAGTGGTCATTTGTTATACTACTAATTTGCACTGTTTTTATTGATTTAGGAGTGTGATGGTGCATATTAAAGCTTTTTTTTCCCTGATCACGACCTAATTTTAGAGCCCTTTCTCTTTTCTTTTTTCACTCCACACATTTTTTCAAGCACTGCTACTCAGTTCCCCACTAGGCACGCCATATTTCACATCTGTAAAATTGTTTTGGGACACTCCGGGCCTGGTATATCATCTGCCGAGTCAGGTGTGGTTTCCCTTTACTGTGATATGTACAAGAGATCCCAGATGATGAAGGGCGGTCTCGATGGCGGACTGATGGGAACTCGTTTTAATTGATAAACTTTTCCCTTTCTTCTTCTTTGTTTATTTGGGTACATGCTTAGATTGGCTTTATATTTGTGGACTCACTGCTAATTGAGGTTGGTGTCACCTGGAATGTCCACCATGGAGCTACTCTTCCGGGTGCTGATTTGAAACTGAAGCACACATATTCCGTCAACACCTTATCATAGTAAAGGAGCAAAGATCTCAGTTTGACTCCCAATGTAAAAATATGTCAAACAAGGTGATTCAAATTCCATTTAAGCAGTGAAAGAAAAAGGACTGAAAAGGTATTGATTTGATATTACCTTTAATTCTTTGAGTGCGTCGGTTCAATGTAAGCATTTTCTGTCCTGTAATATGATGGGGAACCAATGGTCAACAATGGTTTCCAGGTGCCAGTTAAAAAACATTGCACGGCTGCTGCTGCAGTTTTACATAGGTTACTTAGATGCCAATCAAATTTTACACGAACACTGCTATCGACATTTGGGCCAGCTTACTGGTCACTTTTAATTTAGACAAGTTGGTGCCTTTGACATCTTTGCAATTGTCTCGTGGTACGCATATCAGTAAAATATTGCAATAGTGTCACTGCAATCTTTATTTTATGGCTTATTCTGCTAGGTTTTTAAAGACATTAGGCCTCATTTAAAAGGGTATTGGGCCCCCGGTGTGTCACTGAGAGACCTACACTGGCTCCCTGTCAACAAGAGGATCACCTTCAAGCTCTTCCCCAACGCTCTCAAAGCACTCCACAACAACGGACCAGCCTACCTGAACAGCAGACTCACCTTCTACACCCCCACCTGCCAGCTCCGCTCCGCCAAACTCGCACTCGCCGCCATTCCCCGCATCCAACGAACGACCTCAGGTGGCATATCCTTCTCCTTCCTCGCTGCCAAGACCTGGAACACCCACCCTACCCACATGCGACAGACCCAAGACCTGCTCACCTTTAGAAGACTCCTCAAGACCTGGCTCTTTGAGCAGTAGCAGCACCCCCTCCCCTCAGCGCCTTGAGACCCTCACGGGTAAGTAGTGCGCTTTACAAATTATATGATATGATATATGACTTTTTTGGGCGCACTGGTTGTCGCATCGTTCAGACCAACCACACAGGAGACAGTAGGGTGCTTTGGAGTGTTCTTTATTTGCATGCAGGTATCGTCATTACATCATTGGGGTGAGCTCCTGGACCCCTGACCTCCCACGTCCCAGTCCTGCTGCAGAGTGTCCCTGACCTCCGCCCCTTGACCGGATGTGGTGTCCGGTGTCCTTGTTCCCATGACCCTGGGCTCCAGGGTCCTAGTGCCATCCTGTGGGCACGACATCTCCCCCCTTGTTGCAACAAAGAGAGAGAGAGAGAGAGAGGGAGAGAGAGAGAGAAAGAGAGAGAGAGAGAGCAACTGTGTGTAGTGATAGTCCCCTCACATCTCTTCGATCAGTCTCTTGGTCTTCTTGCATTCTCGCCTTGGTCGCTGTTCTCTGACAGTTGGTGCTGGATCTTCCTGCCACATCTCTCTCGTTGGTTCGTTCTTTGGCATGTCTCCTTCTTCTTCCATTTTCACCTCTTTAAAGTGGGAGCTGTTTCGTGTGACCTGGTGGTGGCCAGCGGCAGCCGTGATCATGGGCCCGTTTACTTTCACCACTTTTAGCGGATCTTTTGCAAATGCGCTGTCTGACTTCCTCACCTGCCGCTGTTTCATAAACACCATGTCCCCTTCCTCTAACAGGTGTGGCGTGGCATGTCGTTTTTGATCGGCGTATTCTTTCATTTTTGCTTTCTGTCCCTTGTCTCTGATAGCTATTTCTTTCTGCTCTTCTTTTTTTTCTTCTTTCATCTGTGGCAGTCGTGTTCTGCTCACTCGCCCTAGTACCAGTTCAGCCGGGCATTTTCCTGTGGAACTGTGTGGTGTGTTCCGATAGTCCCTTAGTACCTGGCACAGGGCTTGCCCGATCGATATTTGAGTCACTTTTGCTCTCTGCACCGCCTTTTTGATGGTCCCCATGAACCGCTCCGCCATCCCATTCGCTTGTGGCCACAGCGGCGTTATTCATCTGTGACGTATGCCTAGGTACGCCATAAATCTTTTGAATTTTTCGCCTGAGAAGGGTGGGCCATTGTCCGTTTTTAATGTCTGTGGCGAGCCCCATGCTGCAAAAATGTCATCTAGCACTGGTAGCGTCGCGTTCGCCGATGTTGACGACACTGTCTTTACTAGGGGGAATCTTGAGTACTCGTCTATCACAACCAGAAAATAGTTTCCTGTTTCTAGCGGCCCGTAGAAGTCAGCTGCCAGCTCGGTCCACACCGCCTGTGGTAGCGGGGACATTTGCAAAGGTTCTGGTTTTGACAGCGATCCTGTTATTTGACATACGTGGCATTTCGTCACCATCTCTTCCACCATGTTATCGAGTCCCGGGAACCACACTTTTTCCCGGAGCATCTTTTTCGTGGCCACCATGCCTCGGTGTGATTCGTGTGCCAAGTCCACTGTTCTTTTTCTCAGCTTTTGGGGCATCACTATTCTGGTGCCTCTCATTATTGTCCCGTTTTCGCATTCGGACAGCTCCTCATTTATTCTTTTGAAGGCCAGCAGTTCTTCTCTGTCTATTCCTTTTCCTACGCACATGTTATTGTTTACGTGTCTCCATCGTTGCGCCCTGTTGATTCTCATTGCCTCCTGCATGGTGGCGTCCTGTTTTGTTTCTTCCTTTAGTTCACTCTCTGTTATTGTCGCCGGTGTACTCAGTTTCAGTGCGAAGTTCAAGTATTCTTCTGCCATTGTGGTCGCTCGTGACTTTTGCGGCAGGGGGTCTTGACACATAGTCTGCTGGGTTTTGTTCTTTTCCTGGCTTGTGGATGATTTTGAAATTGTAGTCCATGAGCCTGATTCCCCACCTTTCTATTCTTGGCGGTATCTTAGCGTTTGGGTTGCCATATATTGTTATCAAGGCCTGATGGTCGGTCACGATCGTGAACGTTTTCCCGTACACGAACATGTGGTAATGTTCACAGGCCCACACCACCGCCAGGCTCTCTTTTTCGGGTTGTGAATATCCCCTTTCAACGTCGGTCAAGCTCTTGCTCCCATACGCAACGATGTGTCTTGGGGAATCTCTCCCGGGCTGATGTTGTGCTAAAATTGCTCCCAGCCCCACGGGGCTTGCATCCACTGTCAGCTCTGTGCATAGCTTCGGGTCAAAGTAGGCCAAATGATCTACTGCTGTCACCGCTCTTCTTATCTCTTCAAACCCTTTGTCACACTCGCTGGTCCACTGGAACTTTTGTCCTTGTTTCGTCAGCTCTCTCAGTGGCGCGCTGATGGTGGCGAAGTCTTTGATGTAGCGTGCACAGTAACTTGCCAGCCCTAGAAACAATCGCACTTCTGCCACGTCCGTGGGCTTATTTGCTTTTTCTAATGTCTCTACCTTGCTGCCATCTGGCCGCATGCCTTTTTTGGAAAATATGTGACCGAAGAACACTAGCTCGTTCCGCCCCAGTTCGCATTTTTCTTCGTTTAGCGTTAAGCCTGCTTCCTCTAGGTGTGAGCATACCTCCCTCAAAGCCGTGTCATGTTCTTTATCCGTCTTGCCGAACACCAGGATATCGTCACTGTAGTTCAAACTGTTCTTGACCGGCCTGATGACTTGACGAATCGTCTCCTGAAATATTTCTGCAGCCGACGAGATCCCGAAGCTCAGTCGTTTGTACCTAAATAGTCCAAGGTGGGTGGAGAACGTCGTGATGTATCGCGACTGGGGGTCTAGTTCCAGTTGGTGGTACCCCTTGCAGAGGTCCAGTTTCGAGAATGTTCTCGTGCCTGTGAGGCAGCTAATCATGTCATCTAGATGTGGGCCAGGGTGCCGCTCCCGCTCAATTGCCTTGTTAGGGATCCTCATGTCCACGCATATTCTTATCTTTGACTTGTCCTTCTTTGGGACGGCCACGATTGGTGACACCCATGGTGTCGGTCCATCTGCTCGTTCTATGATGTCCTGTCTTAGTAAGGCCTCCAGCTCTTCCTCGACTTGCGGCTGTAGGTGTATGGGCACCCTTCTGTGGTGTTGCGCGACTGGTCTTATCGTTTCATCTATGTGCAGCGTTATTTGCCGCCCTTTCAGCTTTCCTAAACCTTCTATCAGTTTGGGGTATTCTTTTAGAATGTTTGTTCTTCTTTCCGATATCTGATATGTCATTTCCATCAGCCCCATTACTTGTGCCGTGACGTTGCTCAACAAGCATGGCGCTGGGATGTCTCCTTGGAGCACGTGTATCTGTTCCGTTAGTCTTTGATCTTTGTATCTTAATTCCTCCTTAAATTTCCCCAGGTTGATCACTGGTCTCTTGGCCCCCCATGTGAATACTTTTACTCTAGACGGCTTCAGGGTCGGCTTTACTTTCATCTTCTCGTATTCAGAGACGCACATGATATTGCACGTTGCGCCACTGTCTAACACAAACGTGGTATCGTGTGGCCCTACTTTTATTGTGACGGACTCCGTTTTCTTTATTTTCTTTTTGTCCACCAGGCATATTACTTCGTCACGCTCTTCTTCATCATCTTCTGAGTCTGTGTTGACCTCTGTCATGAGGTATAGCCGCTCCGTTCTTTCTTCCCTTTCCTCGTCCTCGGATTCTGCAGACGAGCTCCTCACTCCTGTCTCGACGTGTCTGACGTCTCTGCGCGTCGACGTCCTCCCTCTGCCTGTTCTTCCACGGTTAGCTCTGAACTGCGCCCCTTGACATACGCTTGCATAATGATCTCGTCCGTTGCATTTTCGGCACGTCTGGCCAAATGCTGGGCATGGGCCACCTCGGTGTGGGAACTCTAGTCCACATCTGTAGCACGTTCCTTCTTGTTGCTTCTTCCCCGTCTGGCCGCTTCTGTCTTGTCTCCAGTTTCCTGTTTTGTTGTTGTTGCTCGCTATCCTATTAATTTGTTCTCCACCTCTTCCTTTGCCACGCTCCATTTCTTTCGCGTGTGCTGTCGCTCGTGCTTCTGCCCTCCCTAGGGCGAGAATGTTCTCCAATGTTATTGGTTCCTTCAGTATTCGTGTTCGGAATTCTATGTCCCGACAGCCTGCGATGATCAATAGTCTTATGGCCTGTTCGTTGTCAAATTTGTCAAATGCACAGTGAGTCACCAGTTTCCTTAACCTCGTTGCGAAGTCATCTAGTGATTCCTCAGCTTGTTGGAAGGCAATCGTGAAGCTGTATCTCTCGAAGTCGACATTTCTTTGCGGATCAAACTTTTCCGTCAGGCACTTTGTTAACTTGGCATAGGTGTTAATGTCCGCAGCTGGTAGCGTTACCAACAGATCCTCGACCTCATCGCCCACATAGTTCAGGAATAGTCCTCTCATCTTGGCCTCGGTGACATCTGTTGCTTCAGCATAATTTTCAAAACGCCGAAGCCATTTCTCCCATCTTATCCCTGTTTGCGGTTCGGATAGGCTGAACGGCAGTGGTCTTCTGTATTGCGCACTTGGCTTTGGGTCTGCCATTTCTCCTTGCTTTCTGGTGTTTCCTTTGTCTATTTCCTGTGTTCTGTGCTCTTCCTGGCACTCTTTGACTATTTCCTGTGCTGTCTCTTCTTTTCTGTGCTCTTCCTGGCACTCTTTTGTTGGCTCCAGTGCTCCACTTGGCACTCTTCTCTCCTCCGTGCTCTTCCAGCACTCTTCTATTCTTTTCTGCTTTCCTCTTTCCTTTTGACCTTTTCCTTTTGCTCTTTCTCCTTTTTGTCTCTTTGTCTTCGTTTTTTTTTTTTTTTTCTTTTATTTCTTTATTGCCTTTTGTCTTTATCTTTTTTTATTCCTGTGACCTGTCCTTTGCATTTATCTGTGCTTTATTCCTTATTTTCCTTCGTTTTTTAGCCCTTTCTTTGGGCAGATCGATTTTGCCTGTCCTCAAAATGGCCGCTGAGCCAATCTCTCTTCCGATTGGCTCTCTCGCCTGCTTTTAAGATGGCCGCCGACGGTCACGTGGTGCTTCGCGGCCACTGGTGAGGCCGCCTGACTCTAAGATGGCCGCCGGACCTTCCTCGCGCGCCTATTGGCTCTCCCGCCTGCCCTCAAGATGGCCACCGAGACTCTCGTGCTCTCGCGAGAGCTCGCGGCAAACGCGGCAAAGTTCCTCTTCCTCTCGCGCTTTGGGCTTGGCACAGCGCTTACCGGCAGTCGTTCTTCGCAGCGGCCGGGGTGGGCTCCCGGGTCGCTGCGCTCCTGTCCCTCGGCGCTCTGTCTTCTCGGCGCTGGTTCTCCTGGGCACACCACGGTCTCGACGAGATGCGCTCGACCTCCACGTCACGCTGGTCGATATCCCGACTTCGTCGCCAGTTGTCGCATCGTTCAGACCAACCACACAGGAGACGGTAGGGTGCTTTGGAGTGTTCTTTATTTGCATGCAGGTATCGTCATTACATCATTGGGGTGAGCTCCTGGACCCCTGACCTCCCACGTCCCAGTCCTGCTGCAGAGTGTCCCTGACCTCCGCCCCTTGACCGGATGTGGTGTCCGGTGTCCTTGTTCCCCTGACCCTGGGCTCCAGGGTCCTAGTGCCATCCTGTGGGCACGACACTGGTGACGCAGTGTGCCTGCCCTTATTTACAAAGCCACGTAAAGTCATCCTGCATGAATTTTCACGGCCTTGTAAATATGGCCCCCTTTCATTCATTACTCTGCGCGAAACTGGCGTTGCCTGGGTGTTACTGTGGGTGGTTCCACACAACATCCATGGAAGCTGACACATTCCCAGATTTACAAAGTTTTGTAAAGTTGGGAATGCGTCGAAATCCTATGCTTCACCAGGCGAGGCATAGGAGTGGCCCAAAGAAGAGAAATACATTTATTTCTCCTCATGTTTTCTCTTTTTATGCATGCTGCATTCTGCAGCACCTTTAGAAAGAGTAAAATCCCTTTCTGCACAATAACAATAATCCCCACAATTCAGGCACCCGTACAAGGTGCCTGCACTAGCGCATGGCAGCAAATTGTGCACCAGCGTAGGAAAAAGCACACAGATTCAACTTATTGTTATTAATATGATGCAAGCCGGTGCTTTTAAAATGATGTAGCTCAGTGAAGCGAAATGGCATGTCGAAGCGCACATTTTTTGGGTAAAATTGGCTCATTGTTTCCACAATAACCAAGTGAGACTGGGGCCTTGTTTATAAATAGCCTGTTCATTTCTGACAGACGTGCAAAAGCCATGAAAGGAGGCATGGGCAACTTGCATAAATGTAATAAAAGAGATTAAGACAGGCATGCACGCAGTTGACTCCACACAGAGGGAGACAGCATGCAGAGGATGGAAAGTAAGGAGAGAGTTGTTCGAAGGAAAGAAAGGTGGAGGAGAATACTCAAAAGTTTGAAGGAGTACAGTTGGAGGAACATTTGTAGGTAGCACCCAATCTGAGAACATAAAACACAGTAATGAGGGAAAACATGCACAACTCATTAAATACCCCTTTCCACTATAAAAGATAGTACAGCTTTCTAGGAGGCCCATTTATGCTCTGAAACCAGTGCTTAATTTGAGCAGGTGCTCACTGGTGCTCAGCACCGGCACTTCTTTCACAGGGCCGGGGCTAAAATTTCTGCCACTGCAGGTGGTGGTTTCAATATTAATTGTTCAAATTCAAAATAAAAATAATAACATACATTGCATGGTGACTGGCTGGTAAATGTTCATAGGCAGGCCGGCATACGTCTGTCCAGGCAGGCATTATTGCGTATCACCACGTTAGTGATGATGTCATCACGCTGATCACAAATCCAAGACGTCATCAACAAACTATGGCTTGCATTCTATTCCCCTAGTCTGCTGCACCCTGCCACTGCCTGAGCCTAAACTTCCCATTGGATAATTGTAGCTTGGGGCTGGCTCATGACGGAGTTGAGGCAAGGGAGTTGCAAGAGCGCATTTGGAACTTCGGAGTGAGGACTCTTGAGAAAGAATAAATGAAAGTAAGTGTGGACTTTCCACTTGCTGCATAGCCAGAGTAGCATATCCGGCAACCCTGCATTGCTGCTATCCTCAATGTGCTTGATGCGGCTGTGACCCAACACAACTTTTGTGCCCCATGGCTTCACCTGCAGAATCTGTGGGCTGCACCCCAGCATGGTAATTGATGAGCGTGCGCGAGTCCAGTAGGCACCACAGCCATACTTCCAGGCATTAGCAGCATTTCTGCTGGGGGCAATGCCTGTGCTGTAACAGGCAGGGTCACAGCAAGCTGAGCAGTGGATGCCAATGCCGTCGCCATCCCTGGACCTACTAATTACAGGCAGCACTAGCAGTGACATGACCCGCTGAGCTCGAGCAGCCGCCTGTTCCGCAATAAACCTAGTCATACCACACTGATTAATATATACAAAAAAGCATTTTTAGTTGGTGTACATTTTGTTTTTGCACTTGGTGTAGGTAAGAAAGTAAACACATCATCTTCCGCTTCTTTAGGAATGACAACAGGAAAACGGAGAGTTCAAAATAGCAGGGACATGTACAGGCTGATGACAGGGGTCACAGGCAGCAGCAGTGTTAGAGATGAGAAACAGCAAGAGTAAAGAGGAGAAGAAACAACAAGAGAGGAGAGAGATGGAATGGAGTAAATTAGAAGAAAAGGAGGAGAGCAAATCAGATACAATGAGAAAGCAGCCATGATGTGAAGAAGAAGAAAGCATTAAGAAGAGAGAAGATAGAATGAAAGGATATGGAGGACAGAACAGAAAAAAAAGCAGACACTTGATAAAACGGAGACACAGCTAATCACTGCTAGAGAGTGATAGTAAAGAGCCAAGATCGAGGGGAGAGAGAGCAGAGCATGGATAAAAGTGAAGAGAAAAAAGGGCGGGGCTAAAATGAATAGAGGGCAAATCAGAAATACAGGGTGTGACAAAGATGATAGAAAACAATTAGAGAGGTGAGAGGATAAACTCTTAGATCAAAGACTTGGGGACAGACAAGAGATCAAGGTTAGAAGATAGAGACTGAGGCAGTGAAAGTGTTGAAAGTGGGGCTCACTGGCGGAAGAAGTGAGCGGTGGCCTTCTTGGCAACATTTTCAGCACCTGCACTTCTTTTTTTACAAATTAAGCACTGACTGAAACACCCTACAGAAATCTGACAGCACTACTAGTTCATGGAAGATACACGCTACACAAACACTATGTAGAAGGACACCCCGTCAAACCTTGAATGTGAATTGTCTTTCAAATGTAAAACAGTGATGTGCATATATATCTTTATGAGAATACCCATAGGTTTCCACCATTTATGTCAAAAAATGCAGATAATTAACAAAAAAAATGTGTGTCTGAGCTTGGTCCCTTCCAGGTAAGGTCACCAAAGGACTGATTTAGAGTTTGGTGGGTTGGTACTCTATCACGAATGTGACGGATATCCCATCCACTTAATTACAAGTGCATTATATGCTATGAAATTTGTAAACCTGGGCAATTAGGTCACCAATGATGGTATACTCAGTTTTAGCAGCCTGACACCCCTCGAAGCACTTGTGTGCTGTATGTTTGGTTTTGACACTGTGCAGCACTTTCCTACCTTTCCACTCTGTGTGCAATGTGAAAAATAGTTCATACATTCAACATCGTGCATTCTGGGAGTTATAGTACCATTTCACTTCAGTTGATCTAGTTGAACTAATGCAACTGTAAATACTGATTCGTAAATGAGGACCTCAGGCACGGTGCACTGCATTCTGGGTTGCATGGAGTCATTTGGTAACCTTACTCAGTGGCGGCTGGCACAGGTAAGCGCAGAGGGCCGGTGGGGTGGGAAGTCGATAGACGACGGAATAGGTATAAATAAATAAATTAATAATACCTATTCCATCGTCTGTCGACTCCCCCGCCGCACCCCGCCTCAACGCGCTTACCTGTGCCGGCCGCCGCTGAACCTTATATCCAGGACTGGCGAGTGAAAATCTCCGCGAGCTGCATAGGGCATCGTTTGGTTGCACCGACCAAAAGAACCAACAAACTCCACCAGACACTTTACACTGTATGCATTATTCCGCAGGCATGTTAACAACGTAAATGTGGGATATTTCTATATGTTCAACTATAAAGCGGACTACAGACTTCCACAGCATTTAATCATACCTTGCATATCAAGTTGCAAGTAAGAGAAAACTCCTATCCCTATCACAAATTATTTTTTTCGTTTCCAGAGGATTGTCCAAATCTAAAATGTGTTCCCTTTTGAAAACATCTATTTGTCTTTATGCGATCTGAAGCCTTAATTAGGCTACTGCTGCTAGTTACCTTGGTGACACTCAAAAATCCATTCCACTACTTAGTTCTCAGTACCTCATAGCACAGCACGTTGCATACACTGAAATAAGTCAACACATCGCCAGGGAAACCGTTTCTATGACAACTCTGGGGACTAGAGGGATGGAAGCGGTCCACAACTTCCTAACAAACAGCCACGTCAGTGAAGATAGGTGTCTGATGTTGTTGACTTGAACTTCAAATTTCATCTGGATGGTTTCCTAGTTATACTAAAGCTTCCTGCGTTTGTTGCTTATAGACTGCAGCCTATATGTCACTTTGCAAAGTCCTTAGCATGTAAGCATACTGCATGTATCTCCTGCAGAGAGAACATCAGAACAAAAGACTAACACTGAATTTTCAGATTTTCACTTTGTTGCTGTTCTTCGACGTGGCTTCCTGTTGCTTTAAGTCGTGTTCTTCCACTATGGCAGCAGACCTCTGGACACAGGCGTTTTTTTCACATTCGTGATTTAACATACTTGTTCTTCTGCTTGCCCCCAGGTTGATTGGTGCCCCAATGATCTGGCTAGTCTTCAATTATCATAAAATGCCCGCCCACCAGATGAGATACATGTTAATCAAACTGGGATTGACAAGTGTTTCATGCGTTCTTCTTCCCTATGTGTCATATTCTCACCTTTTGGGCCCATTGTCTAAAATTGCCAAATTCGCCCCAAAACGTATTTTAGATATTTCATTATTCTTTGAAGAGACACAGCACACCAGGAGTGATGTTCCCTATACCTTGTCTCATCACTTCGTGAGCCCTTCAAGTGACCCTCGGTATAGCCCTCTCCCCGAGCCTCACACGCTCTATGCATTCTACCAGACTATGTACAGACGTCCTAATGAAGAAAAGGACATGGCTTTAAGCCTTCCATTTTCCTGTGAAAAAATACACCACAGAACACTAACCTCGATTTAACACATCACCGGCACAACACAGTGCGTTAACGCCATCCTCACATTCAGCTCAACCTATCAGACCATATGTCTAACCAGGGCTTTAAGTGGGCCTGGTCTCACCAGGTATGAGCACCAGCAGTTTTTTAGGGGGCCTCGAAACAGGTCTCTATCGGGCTCTGTTTTGTGCCCTGGCACAGGCGGTCCGGTTTTCCAGACCGCAGTGACAGCAGGCACATGGATGTGCGTGTGCTCACACTGCTCACTTCTCACTAGTGGAGAAGTTATGGCATGACGTCGTGCCAGGTGAGCATTGTAGGGGAAGGGAAATCCTTTAAAGAGAGTCATTTTCTCTCTGGATTTCCATTCTCTTTTTGAAACTCAGGAGCAGCAACATTGTCATGGTGTCAACAACATTGTCGTGGTTTCACCAGGGGTTTAAGTGGAAGCTTTTTTCAGTATTATCTATAAGCCATAGTTGCTGCTTATTTATCTTATGCAACTAACAACCATTGACAAAGCCAATAGTCCTGACTTGTTGTTATGATGATACATGTTGCACCATATATCTCGATGTAATGAAAGAAATAGCCAAATTCAAGGTGGGCGGCACACTAGGCTAAACTCAGATTTTTTGCTTACGTTTTTTTAAACCACGCCCTTAATTACATTGGCCTCGCCCCTTTGAGAGACCCCCAAGTTTTTTTCTCACACAAAGTTCTGCGTCTAACCACAAACAATAATCAAACCACATGAATCACCAATGGTGGTATAACACTAGCATTTAGTGGAAATATTTTTGGTACTAAAATTCACAATGGCCATCGAACACAGCATGTGGTGTCAACCAATGAAAGTGATGCACATTTTTACTCTGGTAAGCACAATGGCCACCTAATGTGGTAAGTGACACACTAACTACACTATGTGGTGCCCAACCTAGAAACTAACAACTGTGAAATGAAGAATTACACCGGTACATGGCTAAGGGCAGCACATCACGGGACATATCTCGCAACTACTAAAATACTGGTTAAGGCGTCAAATAGTCAAGAAAACAGAACAGACGACCAAGGCTAAGTACATTTTACAACAGGAAAACGTTGGACACAGCTTTATAATACAGTTTACTGTCGGTGACAACAAACACTGTCCACAAGAACCGCATCTCATTAAAGTAGGCGCAATGTAAATAAGAACTCATGACATAACAGAGGGGCAGATCTACAAGAAAGTGCCACAGCGCTGCACCGCAAGCTATTTGGCTGTGCCACGCTTCAGCACTTTCAGTGCACAGTAATGCAACATATCTACAATGATATCTATGTCGCATTCCTGTGCTCTCCCCTGTGCTGGCGCACAAGCAGCTGCCATGCGCCGGCGCAGGCACCCTTGCGCCATGGTACAAGGATGCCTGGGCCATGGGGAGTTTGTTTTTGTGCAGGAAGGGGCACCTTCCTCCGCAAAAACAATTACTACAGGCATTTCCCTCATTCAATGTGTGCTGAAGAATGCAGCACACATTGAAAGAGGAAAAAGCGAGAAGAAATTAAAACATGTCTCCTTGTTTCGCCTGGCTACGACGCATTTCCAGGTTTACGATTTCTCGTGTTGCGTGGGAACAGCCACAGCAGCGCCAAGGAACGCCCCTTTCACGCAAAGTGCTGCATGTGGAAAAGACAATATTTACAAGGACAGGAAAAGCCAGGCAGGGTGGCTTTTCCTGTCCTTGTAAATGAGGGGCAAAGAAATGTGCTGCCAGTGCGTCACAAAAAGTGACGTACTGGCAGTGCAAGGGGCTTCTAAATCTGCCTCAGAGCTTCCAAGTACTCCAGGCACAAAACACACAAATTAACTCTTAAATCCAGCCTCTTCACATCACCTCACAAAAAATGGATGGCACAAAAAAACAACTCTAGGAACAAATATACACAAAAGAGCCATCTGTTTCCCTTCTAAACAATATGGAAAGAAACAGCTGCATGGCAGCAGAAGTAAAAATCGGATATATAAGCGAACCAAGTTATACACAAGAATATAACCCATGTCAAAATGTAAGGAACAACACAGAATAAGCGCACACTGTACAGTAGAGTGATTCCTATATCCACATGTACACAGAGCATAAGGTGCAGAGAACTATCAAAAAGGTGCTTATAACAGTACCATAATCATGCAGAAGTCTTTAATTTACTTCACCACTGTGTGCATCAGCTTGCTATGTACTTGAACCCCTTCTTGTTTTCTCACAATTTCAATCATATTTGGGATGATGTTAACAAACGACGTTCCAGCAGATTTGCCCATCATCTCTCCCTCCAACCTATGAATGTTCAGGACCATATACGTTAAAGAAAATATCTCATGTCTGTATATAGGTAAGTAGATATGTATGTGATGTATCTATAGTGCAAACGTAGCAAAAAGGTAGCGTAGCATTGTACAGGGAGAAAAGACAAGCATAGAATCCACAGGTGAAAGCACAGGTAGCATGGCTGCTATGTAGGTTTGTGGACGCGTAATGCTTTGTGATGTAGTGTGCTTTAAAGAGGTGCATTTTAAACTTTTTCCTAAAGGGCAGCAACGTTGGAGCACTCCTGATGAACGCACCGATGTTAGGATCCAAAGTGAAAGGATGAAAAAGGCTTCCAGGCTTGTTTTTCCTTTTTCTACACTTCTCAATCTGAAGTCTGACGGTGTCCTGGCTGGGGGGTGTGTAGGTGAAAACCAGCAGAGATTTGTGTTTGTCTGCAAGATAAGTAGGGGTGCCAATCCTGATAACTTTCTAAATGAAGCAGCTGATTTTGAATATGGTGCGGGCTGGCAATGGGGGTCAATGGAATTCCATTAGGATGGGGTGATATAAATAATATTATTTGAGGCGCTGCAAGAGTCCTGCAGCAAAAAGTGAGATGCCCTTTAGAGGTGCCAATGTAGAGACTGCAAGGCAATAGAGCAGGGTGTTACAAACATCTAAGTGTGAAAGTGTGATAAGTTAAACAGCAGTTCTAAAGATGTTTTCTGAAAGAAGCAGTTTCACTTTCTTCGGAAGAGACTGCTGGTGCAGGCCGTCTTGTTTTTTGTTGTTGTTGACAATGTTTTCCTTGAGGGTGAGGCTGGTGGTCTGGGTGAACCCGAGTGACTCGGCATTTGGTGAAAGTTGGCGGAGGAACCATTGCGGCTCATATCATTGAGCCCTGTTTGTTTTGTTTCTTGTTTGTTGTTCTTCACAATTCTGTCTTGGTTGGGTTGAGCATTGGGTAGTCGCTGAGCATCCACATCTGAATGAAATGCAGGCAGCGTTTGAGGTACAGTATTTCTGAAGCAGAGGACACTTTCAAATAGAGTTATATATCATCAGCGTATAGGTAAATATTGGCACATTATTTTTAGTGAAGAACAAGCTGCTCCATGTAGTGGTTAAAGACCACAGGAGACAGTATGGAACCCTGGTGAACTCCACAGCGAATTTAGATCTTTTGGAACCTGGAGATGCCCGTGTGAAGAAATGGGTGTTTATTAGAAAGTTATGAGGAGAACCAGTGGAGGCCATTGGTGGTGAATTCCTTTCAAAATTCCAGGGTGCATATAAAGATTGAATGGCCAACTGTGTTAAAGGCAGCCGAGAGGTCCAGCAATATAAGGAGGCAGGAGTCATCTCCATCTGTGGTCAGGAGGGCATCATTGACAATGTGTAAGGAGGCAGTCTCCATGCTGCAGATTGATCTGAAGCCAGGTGGCTAATCTTGCAGGAGACAGTTAGCATGAATTTGATATAGTATAGTTGAACATCGACTACTTTTTCAATGATCTTGCTGATGAATGGTAGGTGAGTGATGGTGATCAGGGTCTAGTGCAGGTTGTTTCAGGAGTGGGAAGAACTGGCCTATCTGGAGAACTTCTGGGAAGATTCCTTGAGTGAAGGAGATATTGATAAATGTGAGTAGGCATGAGAGACCATCCTCAGGGAGAGCATTGATGAAGGATGAGTTAAGACATCGTCTTCCTAAGAAGTGGCTTTGAGAGAGTTTAGTATTTTGGTGAGATCTGCGAGGGAAAGAGCTATGAAGGATAACTATGTGGAATTCTACAGGACAGATGGCTGTAAGAGATGAAGCAGGTTCGGTTTTGCTAACGTGCTGTCGGATCTTCTGTATTTTTTCACCAAAGAAGAGGTTGATGGCATTGCACATTTCTGTGGAGTGATTAATAGGTCGATCTCGCAAAAGGGTGTTAAAGCAGTTCTTGATTTTTTTAAAAACATTTCTGCTTCTGGTGGTAGTTCATTGATATAATGGTATAGTGCTTTGGCTGATGCGGAGAGCTGCCTGCGTGTTGCATGTAGGGATTTCAGTACCATGAGGTCCTTGTGCATTCTGTTTCAGTTTCATTTTCTTCACTGTCTGCAGATGGATTGTTTATCGTCAGCAATAACTTTTAAGTACTAGAATGCTGAAGCCTTTGACTTGCACTTACATGTTTTAATATGGGTCAGTATGTTCACATAGTTTTCCCAAAAAGTGTTGAAGTTGTTTAGAAAGGTTTTGATGTCTGACATAAAATTGTTAGGGTGACTGATGAGTTCAAGTATTAAGTTATTTCTGGAGAAGTCTTTGAAGGATCTGAAGGTTTTTTCCTATCATTTGTGTTGAGCTTGGTTTGTTGATAGGATGCTAGATAGGTGGAAAGAGATGGTGAAGTGTTCTGTCCAGTCCAGGTATTCTTGCACTGAATTGTTTGTGATGTTGAGAAGACATGGTTGAGAAAGTGACCTATTTATTTTAGATTTATATAGCGCAAACTTGACCCAAAAGTCTCAGAGTGCTTTGCATGAGCACCAGTTGCATTACAGATGAACACATTCATTTTTTTGTTTTTTTTGTTAGGTATAGGGAGATTAAGTGATTTGCCCAGAATCACAGGATGTTGAGCATCACTGCCGAGAAATGAACTTGGTTCCCCGGCTTCGAGGTCGACCGCTCTAGCATGACATGCAGGATATGCTGTATCGCATTGAATGTGTTAATGAGGTTGAGGATGGTGACTCTTATGTTGTCTGGGAGGTTGAAGTCCACCTGCAGGGTGGAGAGGGAATGTCAGATGGATGAGGTGGCATGGAGAAGCGAATTTATCAATGAAGGTCTAGTTCTGCCCATGAGATGGAAGGTAATTGTCTGAGTTGCTGAGAGATAGAAATGGCATGTCAGCAGCTCCATAGAACTCTTTGTTATTTCCTTGCCTAGGGTGCAGGACAAGGAGGATTTATGGAAGACACTGAGGTCTCTCCCTTCTTCTGTGCATTGTCCACATGACAAATGCTGAGGACTGTGGGAAGGAGACTATTTAAGATGTGCGAAAATATGGAAGGATGATCTCAGAGTAGATAACCCTGTGAAGTAACCAACTAAGAGCACTATGATCGTAAGAAGTTGGGACTTGCAGAGATTCTCAAAGCTGGCAGCTCACTGAACCATAAACTGTGTGCCCATCTCTCACACTTCTCTGTCCATCACAGTGCTAAGTGCTGCATTCCATAACACAATAACCACACATCAGTGGCCATCACACACAACATAGAAACACTTCCCAAGTAGTATGTAAACAAAGACAACACACTTTAACCACACAAATGATTCATCACACTGCATAGGGGTAGTAAGCGTTGTATGAATGCTACAATACACTACAGCACAATCTAAAACAGGACGAGTAGCAGTAAAAAGCAAGTTTAAAAAAAATAACTGTTTCACTGTAGGTACCTTTAACTGTTATGTGAAGACCTCCCAGAATCTAGTTAAATGTATGATGTGTGTGGGATTTGGAGAGTGAGGTTTCTACATAGAGACAAAAGAAGGACTCAGTGTGTAAAAGGCTGAAGTAGAAATAATATCACCTGTAGTGGAGTGTGAGTCTGTAACAACAATCTGTAAGAATAACGTGCACCTAATTAGCCGTTTGAGTATACTTAGTAAGAGACTGGCTATGAAGCAGTGCATGACAGTTGGCAAATGTTTCCTGAGTGACTCAAGGCAGTGTTTTTGTGGGACTATTTGACAGCTGTGCATTAATAGCTCCCGCCGAGGGAATTGTGCCATGTGCCACTGGACTTCTGCTAGCGTGGAATTACAATGCACAGCTGTGGAGCTGAATCTATTTGCCCCCGCCGCTCAGGGCTGAGGCCAGGCTTAGTGGCATCCATTAGACCAGCACAATTGGCTGCCAATATTCTGCTAATCAATACCAAGCTCCATGTCTGGGACTTCCAGCTGCAGGGACCCAACAGATTTCACCCTGGGTGTTGTAAAGTGATGCCAGGACATTTTCTAAATATCCAAAGGACAGTTATCCATGCTTGCAGAGAACATTATTGCTTGCTTCTCCCTGCCCTGCCTAGAGGTAAATGAAGGACTGTAGATACGAGAAAGTAGAAAAAATAAAGAAATGGCAGGAAGAAGATACACAACCTGCCAATGCCTTTTCCCCATCATACAGGCCAGTAGGCAGTGCATCACTTGCAGGTCAGATTATAAATGTGCTGTTGTATGGTGCAGCACCCGTGGCTGCACTGATACAAGGCCGCTGCCTTGTCACAGGGAGAGAAGTTCAGGACTCAGCTGCTGTGAGGAAGGTAATCTGCGATCGAGAGTGGGGCTTTCTGTAAACAAACATTCTGCTTCTCCCAAGGAGGCATAAGATGTTTGCTGATGTTCATCTGACCAGTGTGAGTGGCAGATGAGACCTTCCTATCATTTAATCTCTTTACAAGTTCACATTTTATTTTTCAAAAGCGTCTCAATTCAAGTGTGATCTTTTCTGTTTCAGGTAAGAGCAACCAACTTGGTTTATAAGCTAAGGCAACAAATAAAATCCTTTTCTTCTTTCTAACAACTGTGATTCTAACATCACTTTTGAAATTAGTGCCCATAAGCTTTCACAGAACTTTCATTTGTGCTCTCTTAGTAAAAAGACCACGAATTTAGAAAGCTAATGAATGACATATCAAACATGTAAACAGTAGATGTGTAGAACATTATAATCTTGTTTTCCTTGGTATCTCTCTCTTTCCCCCAAGATAGCAGAGCTATAGATCCTCCATTAAAAACTTCATTGGTCTTAGATTTTACATTGGTGTATCCCCTCAAATCCAGCCACCATACCAAGTACTGTCATCCCTGTACAACTGGCCTTTAAACCTTCCCTCATGTCAGGCTGTCAGCCATGAAAGCTTTTACAGCTAAAGTGATCAACTACATCATCAGCAGCACGTTATGAAGTAGGTTGCAGCTGACGTATCGACCAATGCAGTCCGCATAGGAAAGTACCTACCTACTGGCACCCTTCTTCCAGATTCACTCTCAGCCAGTCAAAGGAGGTTGACTGCATTCTCCGCATCATACTTTACACCCCACACAATCCACAGGGCACTTCCATCCTGAAACATTTACCCAAGGACACCATATTAAGTGACTTGCTTTTGTGTTACTCAGGACTCCAGGGCGTACGCAATCTCACTAAGCATAGCAATTTCTTTGCCCTAACTCATAGCCCTAGCCTGTCATGTTATGCATGTGATCAATGCTTTGAGCCCCACTCTGCCTACTACTTCTCTTCCTCACTTTGTATTTTTGCTATGACATTCCTGCTAGTTTTCCTTAGTAGATGCTGATGCCTCCCCTACCACTTCTCGGATTCTGCTACTTTACACCATCTAAGCCAATCGGCCCCCTGGGAGTTTTTTTCGATCAGAATTTCTTGCAATACCTAGCTCTTTGCCTAGCTGGCCGAGATGCACTACTGTTAAACTCCGTGTTGGCACTTATCTGGCAATTTCCACAGCTATTTCCACTCCATTCTCTGGCCAATATACCAATATATTGTCATCTGCCCACCACACTGTTTACTGCCTATCAGCCCACTTCTTCCGTTCACCTTTATTGCAATATTCCCTCCAGGGTGTCATTGCACACCACTGAGTGACCAGGCTGCCTCTTCCCCCTAGAGCAACCCCTCACTGCCAAGATTGTTCTTGCCTGAAAGACTTTCCTGTCCCCAGGGATCCTGTCTGCCTCCCTACTTGATTCTACACACAGTGCAGAAAAAGAATACTGAGGTAAAAATATCGACTTGCACAAATATCGTGGTAAAAATATTATGGGTCAGAAATATCGACAGTAAAATCCTCGCTGTCAAGAATATCAATTTTAGGTAAGTAATATTGATTTAAAAAATATTGAAGTGTTTAATATCATTTGTAAAAATATAGGGCCATATGTATAAAGCTAATTAGCATTCGCAAAGGCCGAAATTCGCAGAATTTCGGCCTTTGCGAATGCTAATTTGCTAAATGGTATGTATGTAACATTTTTGCTGCAAAATAAGGAATCGCAAAATTTGCTATTCCTTATTTTGCGATTGCACTTAAGGAATCGCAAATTTTGCGATTCCTTAAATGCAATGTATCAATGAAAAAATACTTCAGAAATGCCCATAAGGATTCACAAATTACCACCAACTTCTAGTTGGTGGTAAGTTGCGAATTCTTTTAAAAAAGCAATTTTCAAAAAAAACAAAGGTGCCATATGACGCTCATACATGCCCTTAGGGCATGTATGTGCGCCATATGCCCCCACATGTCATTTTCAGGGGTGCAGCAGGGTGTTTTTGAGACACCCCTGCACCCTTGAAAATATTCCTAATTTGCGATTAGCAAATTGCTAATCGCAAATTTCCCCTTCATTCCTATGGGCCTCCTGGCCCATAGAATGAATGGGTAATTTGCGATTAGCAATTTGCTAATCGCAAATTAGGAATGTTAAGGAATCGCTAAAAAGAAGCGATTTTTTACATACATACCGTTTTGCGAATTCTAAATAGCGATTCCTTAAAAATCGCTATTTAGAATTCGCAAAACGGAACTATGATACATATGGCCCATAGTTCTTAAAAGTATCCATTTTTTATTAATGTTATGTATTTTAGTATATATTTTATATTTGTGTGTTTGTTTATTTGTGTAAGAATTGTTTGTATTTTTATTATATGTGTTAAAATGTTAGTAGTTAATAATATTTTTTAATTGAATTTTGCATTTTTAGTACCGTAGCGGGTTGTGGGTTTATAGGGGGATAGGTTTGGAAGCAATTTAATTATATACATTTTTATGATTTTGTATTGTAGTTCTTAATTTCTTTATTTTAAATTTGGCATTTTTGGTTCTGTAGAGGGTTGTGGGTTAATAGGTGAGCTGGGTGGGAAAAAATGTAATTATATAAAATGTATTGAATAATTTTTATGTATTAATATTTGTTTAATTGTGATGTTATAGTGTTAAATGTGTGACTTAAATTAATAATATTTTTTGTATAATTAGTTGCTAATTAATTAATTAGTAATTTATTACGGTAATTGTATAATTAATTTTAGGTGTGATTTGTGATGTTTATAGGTAATCATGGTGTGAACGGTAAAAAGCAATTTATTTTTTATTGATGAATAATTTATTATTTGTTATTAATTTAAATTAGTTAATTGGTAATTAATCATGGTAATTGTGTAATTAATTTTAGGTGTGTGTTGTGGTGTTTATAGGTGGAAATGGTGGAAATGGTGGGAAGTACTTTATTTTTTATTGAGGAATTATTAATTATTTGTTAATTGATTTTAACTAATTAATTAATAAATATTAATCGTAATTGTGTAATCAATTTTTACGTATGTGTTGTGGATAGTATAATGTTAAAGAATGTGTACTCAATGAATGTTTATTATCTTTTTTATTATTAATATATTTTAAATTAATTATTAATTATGTTAATTATGGAAATACATTTTAATAAAAATGTTGATTTTTTTTATTGGTGTGGTGTTATAGGGTAGGAAATAAAATAAATACACGTATGTTTTAAATACTTTGTTTGTGAATATTTGTTTCTTTAAAAACATATTGTTTATAAATGTATTTTTTCATATCATATTTGTACGTTTTTGTTATATGTAATTAACATTATTATATGTGTTCTTTTTATATGTTTAATACATTTAATTGGATATTTTTAAGATATTGTTTTTTATTTTTAAGGTTATTTAAATTTTTTTGTTTAAATGTTATTACTAATTTTAGTTTTTTTGCTATCCAATACTTTCCCTACTGTCGCACTCAATGGAGTGGGAATAGTAATTTTTACTACTCCGCTATCCAGCACTTTCCCTACTGTAGCACTAATTAGAGTGAGAATAGTAATTTTTACCTCTCCACTAACCAATACTTCCCCTACTGTAGCACTCACTGGAGTGGCAATAGTAATTTGTACCCCTCTGCTATCCAGTACTTTCTTTACTGTTGCACTCACTGGAGTGGGAATAGTCATTGTACCCCTTCGTTATCCAGCACTTTCCTTACTGTTGCACCCACTGGAGTGGGAATAGTACATTTTACCTCTCTACTACCCAGTACTTTCGATACTGTTGCACTAACTAGTGTGTGAATAGTCATTTTTACCCCTGTGCTATACAGTACTTTCCTTACTGTTGCACTAACTAGAGTAGGAATAGTAATTTTTACCCCTCAGCTATCCAGCACTTTCCCTACTGTTGCACTAACTGGAGTGTGAATAGTAATTTTTACCTCTCTGCTATCCAATACTTTCCCTACTGTCGCACTCACTGGAGTGGGAATAGTAATTTTTACCCCTCCGCTATCCAATACTTTCTCTACTGTTGCACTCACTGGAGTGGGAATAGTAATTATTACCCCTTCGCTATCCAGCACTTCCGCTACTGTTGCACTCACTGGAGCGGGAATAGTAATTTTCATCCCTTCGCTATCCAGTACTTTCCCTACTGTTGCACTAACTGGAGTGGGAATAGTAATTTTTACCCCCCGCTGTCCAATACTTTCCCTACCATTGCACTAACTGGAGTGGGATTAGTCATTTTTACCCCTTCGCTATCCAACACTTTCCCTACTATTGCACTCACTGGAGTGGGAATAGTAATTTTTACCCCACAGCTATCCAATACTTTTCCTACTGTTGCACTCACTGGAGTGGGAATAGTAATTTTTACCCCTCCGCTATCCAAAATTTTCTCTACTGTTGCAATCACTGGAGTTGGGATAGTAAATGTAATTCTTCTACTATCCATCATTTTTATTTTTTTAAATCTTTTTATTTAACAAAACTTTTGTCGACTTGACAGGTTACAGTAGTTAAGGCAGAAACCAATATCACATGCTGTCATGATTACAGAGTACATGGGCAAATCATGGTAATTAACAATGTGCATGGGAGAGCCGGGTTTTCTGGCTCTGGGACAATGGGGGAACACAAATATCTCCTCTGTAATTATTCCATTTATTCTAAATGGAAGACTACTTTCTAGGGCACCCCCGGGAGACATATACCGTGTTCTCACGGAACATGCACCAGCTGTCTTATGTTATCTAGAGCAATGAAATGTTCTAAGATTGTTACATAGGCAGAGTAGGAGTGATACAATCTACTTGATACCATCTGCACTTTTGGATCAATGTGGTAGTAATTTGTAATGTAATTTTTTTGGGATGTTTATGGTTGGATTTTGATTTTGTACTTTTTACTTTACAGCACTGATGATGTCCCGGATGGGGACGAAACGCGTTAGCTGTCAAAAGTACTAACTGTTTTTCAAGTTGGCTGATATTGATATTTGATTAAATAAAGAACAAGAAATTGACATTATACATCTGGAAGATCTTCTTTTAGACTTTTACATTTACTTGTGACAATTTTTTAGAAAACATTAACGCTCCTTCTGGATTTGAGTGATTGCCGTTATTAGTGGTTGATGATGGTGAACCACAAGAAGTAGAGCGTACCTATGTTGAATGAATAGGTCGTAGACCAATTTAAAGAATAACCTTCCAGTGCAAACAGGATTTGACCGCCATTGTCTTGTCTAGTTGAGATAACATGCACCAGTCCATGTCTGCCCTCCAAGAGGCTACCTTGGTGCTGCTCCCCGCCCCCCACAGTTGCGCAATAGTCCGTTTGGCCACCATCTGACCCAGTGTGCCCAGATTTTCTCTTTGCTGTTCCCATATGTTCAATAGGCATCTCTTGGCCGCCCCCAACACCCTGTTCATGCAATCGTGTATTTTCAACCAATAGGATTGGATATGCTCACATTCCCATATTACATGCATCAAGGAGCCAAGCTGTCCACATCTCTGTCTACAGTTACTGTCCTCTACTTTCCAAATCTTGACCAGGGTTGGTCCAGTGACATATATTTTATGGAGGATTTTTAACTGTACAAGATGGAACCGGGATGAAATCGCCACCTCTCTAGGGGATGCAACTGCCTCCTGCCATTCTTCGTCTTCTATGTCTAGTCCGTCCCTCTCCCAGTGTTGCCTGAGTGTCATCAGAGGGTTCGGAGAGTTATTGATTAGCTTTTTATAAGTCAGGGATACCGTTTTGTCGGGCTTGTATCCATCCAACAACCTGTCCTCTAGTGGCGAAGCGTCTGGTAAAGTGGGTATATTTGACAGTAATGCATGCCTAAATTGTAAGTAGTGGAAATGCTTAGAGTTAGCAAGCTTATGGATCTGTTGTAGAGCGGCAAAGGTGACCACCTCTCCCTTGTCCCATTTGTCCCCAATTTTTGAGATCCCAATGATGTCCCATTTATCGAACCCCTTTGTGTTGCCTAGTGTGCCCAGCTGCTCCGTCTCCCATAGTGGGGTGACTTGCGTAAGCTTATTATCCCAGCCCAGGCTTTTGTTGGCCATGTGCCAGACCCACACTGAGTGCTTGGCTGGACCCGTCAGGGAATATCTCTGTGGTCTAGAGTAGAGAGCCCGGTGATATGCCCCTCCTGGGAGTAGCCCTTTATCTAGCCTGTACGCCGGCTCTTCGTCTCGTCGATACGAGGAGTGGTTAATCACCACCAGGTGCGCAGCTCAATAGTACCTCTTGATGTCGGGCAGTTCAATTCCCCTGTCGAACCAACCCAGGACCAGTTTCTGAAAGGCTATCCACAATAAATCTTGCTGTATACTCTCTATCTCACCAAAGTATTTATTTGGGACTATGTCTAGGGTGTTTTGTAATGCATGGAGGAAACGCGGCAATGCCATCATTTTAAACAACGCCGCTCTTTCTAGTAGCAAGAGTGGGAGTGCCTTCCAAGTGTCCACGTCTCTATTAAGCCTTTGCAGTCGGGGGAGTAGGTTTCGTTATATCTGGGTTTGGGGTCCGCCGTGATAAAGATACCTAGGTAGCAGAAACCCTCTTTCGCGGTCTGCATGGGGCAATCTCAAGGCAGGGACGGTGGACCCCCTCTCAGGACGTATAACAAAGGCTTGTTCCAGTTTATCATATATATGGAGTATCCTCCAAAATTGGTAAAGATGTTGAGGTCCGCGAGGAAGGAGGGTCTTGGGGAGGTCAAGTACAGTAGAATGTCGCCTGCGTACAAGGATATACGGTCTTCCCAATCCGCTGCCCACCTGAGACCTCTAATAGAAGGGCTCCAGCGGATCCAAGCTGTGAGCAGCTCCAAGGAGAGGGCAAAGAGGAGGGGGGAAAGTGGACAGCCCTGTCTGGTTCCCCGGCCCAGCTCAAAGACCCCAGATTGCTTGTTGTTGACAACAACTTGCGCCAAGGGCTCAGTGTACAGGAGTTTATTCCATCCTATGAATGTAGGCCCGAGCCCCACTTTGATTAACACCGCAAATAAATAAGGCCACTCTATTGTGTCAAATGCCATGGCTGCATCTAGCGAGACCACCACCGCTGCCTCCTGTATTCTGTCCCGTCTACCCAGCACCGCGTGAAGGCGGCATAGATTGAAAGCCGTGTTTCGATGCGGCATGAAGCCGGATTGATCAGGGTGTATTCATTTACAGATTACTTGGATAAATCGGCTTGCTAGTACTTTGGCTAAGATCTTGGGCTCCGAGTTGAGCAGAGAGATGGGTTTATATGAGGAGCATTTGTCGTTGGACTTACCCTCCTTGTGGATTGTTACTAGTGTGGCCACTCTTTGATCTTGCTGCAGCAGTCCCCTCTCCATACTTTCCTCAAACATTGCCCGCAAATGCGGGAAACAGCATCTGGTTGTAGATTGTATAGCTCTTTTGGCAGGCCATTTGGGCCCATGGCCTTGCCGGATCAAAGGTCTTCGATCACCTGTGCTAGCTCGTCATTCGTGAGGGCGCTCTCCAGGGTGTCCCTTTCCTCGGCCGACAAAGTCAGCATCTGGATATCTTTCAGTAACTCCGTGGAGTCTTCCACAGAGTGGGTGGAATTGGAGAAATTGACTGAGCCAAAGTAGGTGGCAAATTCATTGGCTATAGCCTGCGGGTCAGTCACCGTTTGCCCTCAGTTACCCTCCAGTTCTGGGATCATCCAGCTCGCAAAAGTCCTTTTTGTCCAGCCAAGCAAGAAGTTTCCCAGCTTTGTCCCCCAGGTTGTATTTTCTACCTGCTTTGCCCCTTCCCATTGCCTTGGCCAGATCCATCACAATACTTTTGTATTTGTCTCTCTTGAGTCTCAGGGTGTGGAGGGTCTCCTCCGTGATCTCCTCCCTGTCCGCCACTTCAAGGCAGAGAATCTCGTCTCCACCTGTTCAAGGATTTTACATTTTTCCTTCCGTGTGCTGGCAATCGAGGAGAGTGCGTGTCCCCTGATCACTGTCTTAAATGCCTCCCATAGGGTTTGGGAGAGTGGACAGAGCCCACATTCTCAAGGAAGTAGTTGTCTATAGTTCGCAGAACGGAGTCCCTTACTACCGGGTTACGAAGGTACCAGGGGTTAATGGGTGCATTTCTTCCCTCTTGTTTCACGCCAAGGGCTACCTGGCTCCAGACTGGCGACTCCCTCCCCAGTGCTGCGCACGACCAACGGCTGACGCAGCCCCGCCCACCCCTTTAGAACGCCCGCACCGCGGCCATGGTTAAGACGTTAAAATGTCTGCCTCTCATTTACAAAGCCCAAATAATGGAGTCTGGGGTTTGTAGAAGTACCTGTGCTCATGCAGCTGTACCCACGAACCTAAAACCATGCACTCTGCCCTTGGACTGAAGGATGTACCTTAGGAGTGACTTATAGGGTTAAAGTGCAGTGACAGGGCTATAAGGAATGCCTTATATCTAAAGTGAAATGTGCTTGCACCATGCAATGCAGACTGCCATAGCAGCTCTGCAGACACATTTTGCATCGACTCTCATGCTGCAGCTAATGGGAGACCCCTGGTGTACCAATGCCCTGTGTACCTCAGTACCATATACTCGGGACTTACAGTGATACCCCAGTTGTGGGGTGTACAATGTACTTACCAGAAAATTTAGAGGAGAGACCACTGCCACTGGAATCATGGTTAGCTGGATCCTAGTGAACTACAATCAAAACACACTGAAACCAGTCACAAAGTGGGGGTATCTATGTCAGAAAGATCCTACCTTCCTACAGCCATCTTCCACTTACACAGAGAAGTCTCATTTGACTCCCGAGACATTGCAATTGCCCTTTTCTTTTTCCTAATTGTTGATACTTTTATAATTTTTTCAATGTTTATTTTATTGTTTTGATGTGTAATTTGTTTTATTGTAAATGTTATTTATTTAATTAGTTATATTATACATTTTTGTTAAGGATGTTTGTTTTAGTTTGCCTTTTTATTTGCTAATATATTTAGTAATGTATTTTTTAAATTATTTAAATATAGTTTAAATATATATTATATATAACGAACACTTGGGGTTAGTGGCTGCCGCCAGACACCGCCAGACACCGGAGTCTGGTATGGCTCACCTGCCAGGGGCTGACCTTTGAAAAAGTTTCCAGAAGTAAACGAAACGCGTCAGGAGTGCCCCGTACAACTTGAAAATAAATGCCTACAGCTTTTGTGTAGCGTGTGCGGCTCCATTTCTTTTCAAACCGGGAAAGACCCTTTCAACATATCAAGTGACTGGGTCCAGTCGCAGAGGTTCGCACCACCAGCTAGAGCGCCACTTTTCCCCGCCCTGGACCAAACCTTAATACTCGGTCAAACGAACACTTGGAGTTAGTGGCAGCCGCCAGACACCGGAGTCTGGTATGGTTCCATGCAGTCTAAGGAAAAGTCCGACTGACAGGCGCTACACGACTGGGAACCTTTCCCAGCAAGACAGCAAGGTATGCGGCAAGAACAATCACCAGGCGGGTGAAATAACTGAATACGTGGACTACGAGGACCATCATGCCGTGCCAAGACTAGTTCTTGGAGTTCCACCAGGGGGCTGTAAATGTTTGAAAAAGCACACCGCCAGTGGCCCACGAACAGTGCTCACCTGCCAGGGGCTGACCTTTGAAAAAGTTTACAGAAGTAAAAGAAACGCGTCAGGAGTGCCCCGTACAACTTGAAAATAAATGCCTACAGCTTTTGTGTAGCGTGTGCGGCTCCATTTCTTTTCAAATCGGGAAAGACCCTTTCAACATATATATATATATATATATATATATATATATATATATATATATATATATATATATATATATATATATATATACATATATATATATATATATATATATATATATATATATATATATATATATATATACATACATACATACATATATATATATATATTACCTACTGGCGGTCGCCAGTAGGTATATATAGTTAGGATTTTTTCTCTATGGGATTTTTGAAAATTCTATGTCTAATAACTTTGGCGTTTGAGGACGGAATTGGCTGAAATTTTCAGGAAAATGGAACATTTTGTTTCTGAGCAGCCCCTGAAAATTTGGGGGGGGTTCGTCAAGGGGGGGCTGAGAAAAAAGGGGGGTCCCAAAACGCGTTTTTCCAATGTTAATTTCCATAGGGTGGTTGGCCTCACTTTTAGCCCGAACGGCTGAATGGATTTGCACGAAACTTGGCAAAATTGTAGGGACTGGTAGCCCGATGTGCCTTTGCTAGGTCTCAATATATGTGCTCCAGTGGATTTTGAGAAATTAACGTTCAAAAAAAGATATATATCTGTAACAGCGCTCCGGGTAGCGCTCCGGTTCGCGTACTTGACGCGCAACGGAACTTCGCGAAGCGAAGCTGATTGGCTCTCCGGTGTCTGTCAACATTCTAAACAGTCCGGAGCGGCCGCCATCTTGTCTCTCGGTAGGATCGAGAGACAAGAGTAGGCCAAAACAAAGGGGGAAATGACCATAAGGGGGCATAGTAGATCCTCCCTGACCCCCTAGGTTTGATGTGGATGCTTTAAAAGGGTCCCGCGGGGCAAAAAAAGAAATACATTTTTTTTTGTTTTTTTTGCGTGGGAAGCGCCCGGTTCGCGAACCGGGAAGCGGCCCGGGGAGCGTACTATAAGGAAAAAAGAATGATAGACTTTTCAAATATTGTATGTTAATTTATTTATTTTTTAAACAAATATTTATTATTGTGATTGTGTTTCAAAATTTTATAAAATGTCTATCATTTCACTGTCTGAAATGTCGTTATTTTCATTGAACATAGCTTGTAATGTTTGAGTGTGTAAAATGTCCTCATTTTCAAGGAGGACATCTACTGATTGCACACATTGCAGTAGTTCTTGGTCCCAAGTTTCATCCATAAATTCAATATCATTTGGATCAATGATTTCTTCGTTGGTCTCTGCAAGGACAATTTCAAATGATACTTTCTGCTCGCCTTCCATTTTGCCTGAAATTTGCATAAAAAAATATATATTAGTAGAGATAGGGCACTGTTGGGGTTAATTTTAGATAGGCAGTTTTTAACAGTGAATTTATCTTTGGGCAGTGTATAGTATCAGAGTGGAAGTAGGAATATAAAACAGTGTATGTGATTTAACGTAAGTAAATTCATAATTATAAAAGACAAGCCTAACTCCATCCATAACTATAACAGAGAAGTCTATCTAAATCTATAACTACTACAGAGGGATAGTATATAACTATCAGAAAAAGTTTACCATATTAACTTAAAGTGCACAATATACTTCAGTTTTTAAAATAACAACTTACCTTTACAAAGAAGTTGAAGTTTTTAGTGAAAATCTTATTGAAATGTACACCAGGAAGTAGTAGTCAAAATGGCTGTGTTTCCTTCTCTTCCTTTATATTTAGGTACATAACCAATCAAATGTCAGGAAAAAAAAATCGAAAAGAAAGTAACATTTTCATTGGTTGTCAACTCCAACACTTCAGATGTGTTTTGTGAAGTAATTTACCTCAGGGTATTTAGAGAGGTCTACAGGCTAAATGGCTAAATGGAATTCCAACCAAATTTGTGAAAATGGTAGGGATTGGTATGTAGTATGAGCAAATCTAGATTTGGTGAAAGTGTCTCCAGGGTTTCTTCTGTAAATTACTTTCCCACCTTTTTTAATGGAGCGCTTCCCGGGGAGCGCCCCGGTACGCGAACCTGCAGCATTACGGGAGTCCACCATTTTGTGTTTCGGTCGAATTAAGATACAAGATGGAGGGCAAATAATGTTCAGAATGGGTAGAAGGGGACACTGTAGACGTATTTTGACCCCCTAGGTTTTCTGAAGATGGCTGAGGAGGCCCATATGTGCGAAAAAAAACCATTTTTTAAAAAAAATTTGCGCGGTTAGCTTCCGGTTCGCGTACCGGGTAGCGCTCCGGGGAGCGTACTTTGTTGAAAATTAGTGAAAAAAGTTAGAGTAAAATAATAATTGTGAGTGATCAGATGTAGGGTAGCTCTGAGAAGAGCTTTTGGGTTTATGGTACATTTAGGTACTTATAAATAGGTACCAATGCACAGTCTTAAATTCAGAATGAAAACTCTGTTCCCTTCATCTGAGAAGTGAACTCCATCTCCTCTGTAGATATCTTGCATGTAGTAACGCAAGTTATTGTTGTACGTGGAGCCCATTCCATGGTCTCTCATGTAAGCTGAAACAGATTTGTTTACATGCTCCTCGATTTCTCAATTTGTGGACAAAATTGGTTCGACCACCTCCATTTCTGTCTTTGGCATATATTTGAATATACCAAGGCAGTTTGAGGAAAAAGTGCCATCAATTGCTCAAAGGTGTCCTTTAAAAGCATTTCCAGACCTACCCCAGTCAAAGTGCCCAAGTCATTACCTCCACAGTGCAAAATTAACAGGTCAGGTTTAGGCAAATGCATAAAGGTTTTCACCAATGGTATCAATTGGTGACATTTTAATCCTCTGTGGCCAAACCACTTAATTTCCACATCTTGTAAATTGAGGTTAGGTAAATTTCTGTTCTCAGCATACCTCTGAGCCCAATAGATGTAACTATGTCCAACAATCCAGACAGAAAACATGGTGAGAGAAGGTTCTGCTGCAGTCAGATGAAGTGTGGCAATGAAATGGCAGTTGGAAAAATAAGAGTTTAAAATGAAAAAAACTGTGGAGTTTCTGTGTTAAGGAAGCAGTAGCAGTGATTGGTGGATTTTGATTGCTGAAAACAGAATGTTAGGGTGCATGGATGAGTTCTTTGAAAGATGTAATTTGAATGGTCAAGAAAAAATCATTTTATGAAAGATTGCACTGGATATGCAGGTGCACTGAGAGTTCAGAGTTCAATTGAAACATTGTTGTGTGAACTTGCAAACATCAGAGGTCTTTCAGGAGGTGGTTGCTATGCAAAAAAGGCAGAAAGGGCAAAGGGGGAAGGGTGTTGATTTGAAAAAAGTGAGGGAAGAGTTTTGATTGGGTGACATGAGAGATATGTGTGAAGAATTACAGCATTTCTGTGCTTTTGATAGCTGCAGACTCTGGAGTGCATACCTTTTGATCTGCTGAAGACAAATTGGTGTGTTTCTGAGACTGTTTTGAAACTCATAAAATATTTGCTAAGGTGAGAAAAGATTCATTTAATTTAGATAGACAATAGTATGCTTTAGGGAGAAAATTATGAAGAAAGTTCTGTATTTAAAATGTTGCTTTGTGTCAAGTGTTTTACAAATAGATTTTGTTTCTTTGAGTTACATAGCCATGTTAAAAGTGACCCTTAAAAAAACGCTTTCATGTGTCTTAGGGCATTGTAAGTCATTTCCCGATGAATGTAGGTATATAATTGATTTATATGATGTGTTTAAAATCGTTTTTTGAAAAATATTAGGTTTCTTGATATGTACTGCTAGAGCTTCATAGGTTGCTTGGGGCATATTTATAAGGCATTTGAGTCTCTCTGATGTTATTTTTCCCATTTTAATTTAAGACCTTTCCCCGTGGAGCAAGGTCCTTGTAAATATGCCCCCATCTGTGCTTGGCAAATTTAGATTTTAATTCTTTGACTAACATAGCCATGTTAAAAGTGACCCAGAAATGCGTCACTCAAATGCATCTAGGCAGATGTGTCATGCTGTAAAGTCCTGTGCCACATGAAACCGTGCAGCAGTGATGCAAAACATGCACCATGTTGCAAGACAGGCCTCATTTCATCTCCAACAAGATAAGAAGCTGAATCTTCTGTAAATGTCAAAATTGTTGTATACACTGCTCAACTTATGTGTACTCTTTCATATGCTAGAGTCCATCTGCACTATGAGATACCTAAGCAAAGGAAACACAGGTGTTGTGATTGTGAAATGAGGAAAAGAAACTCCACATTTTTCAATTACATCACCTGTGTTTCCTAAGTTTACGAATGACATTGTGCAGATGAGGTTTAGGTCTGTCCACGGACACAGAAGAGGTCTGGCCTTTGTTCAAGAGTGAAGTGGACATGACTTACTTCATTGGTAGGTCTTCACATGTATTATCTCCTCTATACTCTTCAAGAAGTGTAAATTTAATCTGCAACCCTGAGTAGGCCTCACCTTAAACAAACCTCTGGATAGGCCACACCTTATCGTAATCTTGAATCAATCATTTAACATGTTAGGGACAGATTTATGATAGGTGTGTGCCTCTTTTGCGCCGCTGTGCGTCACTTTTGTGACTCAGCGGCGGTGCAAAAGATTTGCTATGTGGCGACATATTTAAAAATTGTTGCATCTAGGCAGATGTGTCATGCTGTAAAGTCCCGTGCCACATGAAACCGATGCAGCAGTGATGGAAAAGATGCACCATGTTGAAGACAGGCCTCATTTCATCTCCAACAAGATAAGAAGCTGAATCTTCTGTAAATGTCAAAATTGTTGTATACACTGCTCAACTCATGTGTACTCTTTCATATGCTAGAGTCCATCTGCACTATGAGATACCTAAGCAAAGGAAACACAGGTGATGTGATTGTGAAATGAGGAAAAGAAACTCCACATTTTTCAATTACATCACCTGTGTTTCCTAAGTTTACGAATGACATTGTGGAGATGAGGTTTAGGTCTGTCGAAGGACACATAAGAGGTCTGGCCTTTGTTCAAGAGTGAAGTGGACATGACTTACTTCATTGGTAGGTCTTCACATGTATTATCTCCTCTATACTCTTCAACAAGCGTAAATTTAATCTGCAACCCTGAGTAGGCCTCACCTTAAACAAACCTCTGGATAGGCCACACCTTATCGTCATCCTGAATCAATCATTTAACATGTTAGGGACAGATTTATGATAGGTGTGTGCCTCTTTTGCGCCGCTGTGCGTCACTTTTGTGACGCAGCGGCGGTGCAAAAGATTTGCTATGTGGCGACATATTTAAAAATTGATGCATCTAGGCAGATGTGTCATGCTGTAAAGTCCCGTGCCACATGAAACCGATGCAGCAGTGATGGAAAAGATGCACCATGTTGCAAGACAGGCCTCATTTTATCTCCAACAAGATAAGAAGCTGAATCTTCTGTAAATGTCAAAATTGTTGTATACACTGCTCAACTTATGTGTACTCTTTCATATGCTAGAGTCCATCTGCACTATGAGATACCTAAGCAAAGGAAACACAGGTGATGTGATTGTGAAATGAGGAAAAGAAACTCCACATTTTTCAATTACATCACCTGTGTTTCCTAAGTTTACGAATGACATTGTGCAGATGAGGTTTAGGTCTGTCCACGGACACAGAAGAGGTCTGGCCTTTGTTCAAGAGTGAAGTGGACATGACTTACTTCATTGGTAGGTCTTCACATGTATTATCTCCTCTATACTCTTCAACAAGCGTAAATTTATTCTGCAACCCTGAGTAGGCCTCACCTTAAACAAACCTCTGGATAGGCCACACTTTATCGTAATCTTGAATCAATCATTTAAAATGTTAGGGACAGATTTATGATAGGTGTATGTCTCTTTTGCGTCACTGTGCGTCACTTTTGTGACGCAGCGGCGGTGCAAAAGATTTGCTATGTGGCGACATATTTAAAAATTGATGCATCTAGGCAGATGTGTCATGCTGTAAAGTCCCGTGCCACATGAAACCGATGCAGCAGTGATGGAAAAGATGCACCATGTTGCAAGACAGGCCTCATTTCATCTCCAACAAGATAAGAAGCTGAATCTTCTGTAAATGTCAAAATTGTTGTATACACTGCTCAACTTATGTGTACTCTTTCATATGCTAGAGTCCATCTGCACTATGAGATACCTAAGCAAAGGAAACACAGGTGATGTGATTGTGAAATGAGGAAAAGAAACTCCACATTTTTCAATTACATCACCTGTGTTTCCTAAGTTTACGAATGACATTGTGCAGATGAGGTTTAGGTCTGTCCACGGACACAGAAGAGGTCTGGCCTTTGTTCAAGAGTGAAGTGGACATGACTTACTTCATTGGTAGGTCTTCACATGTATTATCTCCTCTATACTCTTCAACAAGCGTAAATTTATTCTGCAACCCTGAGTAGGCCTCACCTTAAACAAACCTCTGGATAGGCCACACTTTATCGTAATCTTGAATCAATCATTTAAAATGTTAGGGACAGATTTATGATAGGTGTATGTCTCTTTTGCGTCACTGTGCGTCACTTTTGTGACGCAGCGGCGGTGCAAAAGATTTGCTATGTGGCGACATATTTAAAAATTGATGCATCTAGGCAGATGTGTCATGCTGTAAAGTCCCGTGCCACATGAAACCGATGCAGCAGTGATGGAAAAGATGCACCATGTTGCAAGACAGGCCTCATTTTATCTCCAACAAGATAAGAAGCTGAATCTTCTGTAAATGTCAAAATTGTTGTATACACTGCTCAACTTATGTGTACTCTTTCATATGCTAGAGTCCATCTGCACTATGAGATACCTAAGCAAAGGAAACACAGGTGATGTGATTGTGAAATGAGGAAAAGAAACTCCACATTTTTCAATTACATCACCTGTGTTTCCTAAGTTTACGAATGACATTGTGCAGATGAGGTTTAGGTCTGTCCACGGACACAGAAGAGGTCTGGCCTTTGTTCAAGAGTGAAGTGGACATGACTTACTTCATTGGTAGGTCTTCACATGTATTATCTCCTCTATACTCTTCAACAAGCGTAAATTTATTCTGCAACCCTGAGTAGGCCTCACCTTAAACAAACCTCTGGATAGGCCACACTTTATCGTAATCTTGAATCAATCATTTAAAATGTTAGGGACAGATTTATGATAGGTGTATGTCTCTTTTGCGTCACTGTGCGTCACTTTTGTGACGCAGCGGCGGTGCAAAAGATTTGCTATGTGGCGACATATTTACAACTTGATGCATCTAGGCAGATGTGTCATGCTGTAAAGTCCTGTGCCACATGAAACCTGCGTCAGTTTTCATATAGGTGTTTTGTTGCAAGGTATGCATTAATTTGCATGAAAGCCCTGTAAAACTAACACAGTAAAATTTAGAAGATTTCACTGAGTCAGCTTTATAGCATTGCTGAATCAAATCCTTACGCATGTTTGAAACAGGCATAAGAAGTGATGCACCATGCAATGTGAGGGTTCCTCCTGTGCATTGCAGTAGACATGTCGCGCTTATGACGTGATTCCTGCAATGTGCTGCTTTTGCGGCACAGATGCGTGACGCATCTGTGCTGTTTTTGCTCAATGGTGCTCCACATTGTAAATTCGGCACACTATGGGTGGCAGAGCAGCGGTGCACATTAACTGGTGCATCCGTGGGGATGCGCCACTTAGCATAAATCTGCCCCTGTACATTTAAGTATGAGCAGGGGACACAGAGTCGGTGAGGCTTATCCAAGGTTAAGAAGAGATGAGTCCTGTTCACTGAAAACTTGGACATAGGCCTCACCTCCTCAGCATCGCTGGGCATGGCTAAATAATAGCTGCAAAATGTTACTCTTCTTAAACAATTTTACTATTATAATCTCTGAGATTTGTCTCTTACTCTGCAACATCTCATTGTTGTTCTCTTTCTTTAAAGATAACGACAACATCAACCATGAGTGACAACCAGCAATCAGTTGATTTAGACCTTATCATTGAACTTGTAATTGAAACGTCAGTGGAAGTAGATCCCTTGGATGATTTAAATTCTGAGGATGATGTAGAACATGATGAGGATGCCGATTTGTCAGAATTGTATGACATAGGGTGGGAAGCTGACGTGCTTGAGCCTATGGAACTATAAACATTTATTTTTAAAATTTATAATAAATGAAAAGTAAAAATGTAAACCGTTTCATTTAAAATTAAACACACCTTCAAAAACAGGTTATGTGTAGTGTCTTCAATAAAATATTAAAATATGCTCATAAAATTAGATCAGATTCACATATAAAACAGCACAGGTAAAATGAAGAAGAATTCCATTTCTTTTCTGCTATTTCTGTATTCTAAATTTGCCAAAGCACTAAAAAATATTCTATGTAAAAATGTCAAGTAGTGTGTTAAGTTTTTGATGACTGTTATTGATTTACTGTTTGGTAATAGTGGTTAATAACATTTTTTATTATATTTTACCACAGATTCAACTGCAGATCATTTCAAGATTTGAGAATGCCAACCAAGGATAGACTTAGAAAGGCTGCAAAACGTCAAAGACAGCAGGTCCATGAAATAATGCAGCAGTCCTCTAAAAAGAAAACTTGTCAAGTCACCAAGAAAGCACCGGGTAAGACCACGAAAACATTCATAAGAAACATTTGTAGAAAAAAAAGTAGTAGTACAGAAAATGTTTTAGTCCAGAAAAAGAGAAGCAATTTAAACGGAAAGGAAAGGCCAATCAAAAATGTTACTGCTAGAGCAAGAGATAACTCTGTGCATGATAGTAGAAGGAAACAACAGTTTAGGGACATTCGTAGACGAATGTTCCGCAACAGGATAATTGGCAATTTGTTAAAAAATATTAAGAAAGGTCAACAGAAAGTGGTTTTTTATAAGAGAAAAAAAAAAGTTGAGAAAGTTATTGATCAGGCATTTGAAATAAAGCGAAAGTTATTTATTTTGATAATCAATAGAATTAGGAAGCTAAACAAGGCAATTTATGATTTCAAAAGAAATAGTAGATGGAAGAGAATAGTTAATCGTAGTAATTTTTGTGAAGTTTTTTCCGGAGAATGGATGCATAGTTCAAGTTGTGAGGCATTTTTCAATGAGGAGAGTTATTTCCAGGATAATGATTTGGTGCATGCAGTTGACACCAGTGGTCGAGCTTATGAGGTGAAAGATGGTTGTCCAGTTGAAAAAGAAAAACTTGTGACAACAGAGACAGAAGAGGTGTTAGGTAATGAGGTTTTAGGAAGACGTCCTAAGGGTCCTGTGTACACCTGGAAGTGTAGTAGTATTTGCAGTGTACGACAGGATTCCATCAATTTGCTTTGTGATTTTGTACGGACATTTAATAAGAAAAGTTTGAAGCAGAAAATGATGTTGTTGCAAGAAGTAGATCCTTGCAGAGTGAGAGAAGTGACAGGTTTGCATGGTCATTCACTGGCTTGTCTTTCCAGGAGAGTATGCCAGAGTGTTTTTCATCATTTCAGGATGCTAGCAGTGCATCATAATAAAGTGAGGAAATTAGTTAGAATGTTGTATTATGCTAAGAGTCCAGCAATTATGCTTAAACAATTATGCGCTGCTCTTTTGCATGGTTCTGAAATAGATGTGAAGAATATTTCTGAAGAAATTGAGTTTTGTTACTTTGGAAGTAAAGAGGAGAATGTTGAAATTGACCCAGAAGAAGAGGGTAATGTGGAAGACAGTGTACAGGTTTCCAGTACAGATAATTTTCAGAAGGAAATTGCCACGTTTCAGGTTAAATCAAGTGAGAGGCCTAATTTCACTTGTGTGTGTTGTCGACGCACTTATTATAAGAATCAGACTAAGTTAGTGGATTTATATGCAAAAAGTGAAAGGGAAAATAATAGTGAATGGAAGGATTTCGCAACATACTTGATGGTAGAAAATTGTTTTGATTTGGGATCGGATCAACGTGTGTGTACTTATTGTTGTAACAAATTAAATCAAAACCAGATGCCTGCTAGAGCGGTTCATAATAATCTGGAATTGGTTGAGATTCCTTCTGAATTGAAGGATTTAAATACTTATGAATCTATTTTGATTCAAAGTATCCATCCCTTTCAGGCTATTGTAAGAATGGAGCCAAAGACAGAGAAATTGCCTCCATTAGATTTACAGAGAGGATTAAAGGGAAGAGTTGTTTATTTGCCTCTAGATTTGAAGAAAAACATTAATACAATTGGAGTAGAAAAAGTGGAAGAGGAACCTCTGGTTATCTTAGTTAATGGGGTTCCGACAAAGAATAAGAAAATATGGCAAGATTTAGTGGATGTTAGGAAAGTCAAAAAGGCAACATTGTATTTGAAAAAAAATAATAAGTACTATAAGAATGTATATGTTGCAGAAGAGGAAGAAAGTGAGGAAGAGGATAGCGATTTGTGTGCTGGTCAAATTGAGAAAGTAGAACCCTCTAAAAGTGAAGAAATATATGAACATTATAGTGTTCATCCTTTGCATTCCAAGGAAGTCATGGGGAATGCTATTGAGTTGTTTCAAATGAAACAAGCCAAAGGGAGTCCCATTAGTGTTTGGGAGGAAAGTTTGGAAGCTCGGTGTTTCCCACAGCTATTTCCAACAGGTCAGGGAGGAAGATATGATGAGCGACCTCATCAAATTCCTGCTTCTGAATACCGGACTTTACGATTGTATGCAGGAGATGCTAGGTTTCGATAATGCATTCCCTATTTGTTTCATCTCCTGTTTGAAAGCGATCTGTCTGGACTGTCATATGCAGTGAACCACATCTTGAAAAGTGGTATACACATGCAAAACATCTCGACAAGTGACTTTATGGATAAAGTCAATGTCCAAGACAGTATTTTGGATTGTCACCTGATTAATCTCATGGCGTGTCAGCGTGGTACTAATGAGTACTGGTACCGTCGTCATGGTGATTTAAAATGTATGCTGAGGAACTTAGGAACTCCCACGTGGTTCCTCACTCTGAGCTGTGCCGAGTATGGCTGGGAAGACTTACTTGAATTTCTACGAGAGGCAAATGGAAACATTGAAAACATCGAATTCAAGACACCCGGAGAACTGTGCTCTTTGGATCCAGTCAATGTATGCAGGTACTTCAATCATGGATTTGAAGCTATGATGTCTTTCATCATGAACAAGAGAAATCCACCTCTTGGAGAGGTGTTGGATTTCTTCTGGAGAAAGGAGTACCAAGCAAGAGGTGCTCCTCATATACATATGCTGCTGTGGATCAAGGATGCACCTAAATTTGGAACGGATCCAGAAGACTTAGTGATGAGTTTCATACAACAGTATTCTACGTGTGCTGTTCCAAACGCAAAGGAGAAGAAAAGCCTAAGAGAAAAAGTTCTACGTTTCCAAAGCCATCGTTGTGGAAAGTACTGTCGTCGTAAATTCAGAAACAAGGACAAGTTCTACACCAAATGTCGTTTCGGCTTTCCACGACCGGTGATTTCTAAAGGAAGAGTAAACAATTTGATGTCTTCGCTGCGACATAATGTGATGAAGAAATCACCTAAAAACACATACAATTTGAAGAGGAACGAAGAGTCCAAGTACATCAACGACTACAACCCAGTGATTTTGTCCATGTGGAATGCTAACATGGATATACAGTTTGTGGCTGATAACTGTGTGGCTGTGGCTCGGTATGTGACATCTTACATCACCAAAAAAGAAAAGACAGAATTGAAGGATATGTGGGAGGACATTTCCCATGAAAAGAGCCTCAGTAAGAAGTTGTACAGTTTCAGTCTGAAGATGTTGTCACATCGAGAAATCGGAGCTTACGAATGTTCTGACCGGTTGTCTTCAGCAAGTCTCTATGCCAAATCCAGGAGTATCGTTTGGGCGAGTCTTGGTCTTGCTACAACGCGTAATCGAGTTCTGAAACCTGTGCGGGAAATTGAGTATTTGGCGGAGAAGGAGACAAACAGTACCGATATTTTGCAGACCAACATGTTGGATACATATTATCCAAATCGAAGCAGTCACCTCGAGAATGTTTATCTGTATGAGGTTCTACAAAATTACATATTCAAGAGGAACATCAAAGAAGATATTGTGAAAGGAGTGTATGCTGTAATTGGAAGTGAGGGATGTCTGGTCAAGCAAAGAAAATGCCACTTGGTAAACCATCGAAAATTGAGTGGCGAATCTCCTGAAAAAAAGGAGTTTTTCTATTTAGCACTTTTGCAACTTTTCAAGCCTTGGCGTGCAGAAGAGGAACTGCTTGGAGATTTCCTCTGTTACGAAGACTCTTTCACTGCCGCCAAGGAGACCATAGAATGTCCTGCTTTTCCCAAATATCTAGAAATGTTGAATGCGGAAATCGAGCAGGAAGCAACGATTGCAGCCGAGATTGCCAGAGACAGTTCTCAGGACAGTCAGAGTTCTGTTTCATTGAGTCAGGATCCACTAGGAGGACCTGTTATCGAAAATGAAGCTGCAACTGCCATGAATGAAGTGGAAAGAGCCATGGCACATGCTCAGGAGGATGCGGTTAACTTAGAAGACTTGGAAAGACAACTCAACGTTGAGCAGAGGAAAATATATGACGAAGTTACCAAGCAAATTGATCATGGATTAAGTCATGAGAAGAAAGAGTGCTCATGTACGTCGTTGAAGCCTGTTCGACTGTACGTGAGTGGAGAAGCGGGAACTGGAAAAAGTTTCCTCATTAAAGCAATTTCATGTTATTTGCAGGAAAGGACTGAGTCATCGCTGTCTTGTGTTGTCACCGCTCCAACTGGACTGGCAGCACATAACATTAAAGGTATTACTTTGCATCGTCTACTGATGCTGCCAGTGGAGCATGACAACAAATTACAATACCACAAGTTATCTGGAGATGCTTGTTGTGAAGTTTCAAGAGTCTTGAGGAAAATGAAACTTCTTATCATTGACGAAGTAAGCATGGTTTCCAATGTCATGCTTGCCTTTGTGCATTTGAGAATGCAAGAAGTTCTCAAAACAGAGTATGATGTGTTATTTGGTGGCAAACACATCATTGTTTTTGGAGATCTTCTGCAGCTGACACCAGTGAAAAGACAACCTGTGTTCAAAATGCTCACGCATGAAGATACCAGGAAGTGCCTAGGGAGCATTGGCAACGTCAATATATGGTTAAACTTCAATTATGCTGAACTGCATGAAAATATGCGTCAGGCGAAGGATGAAGATTACAAGAATATTCTACAAGATGTTAGAATTGGAAAAGTGACCGAGCATGGGAAAGAAGCTTTACATGCACGATTACTGTCAAATTTATATCCAGAACAAGACGTTGTGCCTGAGAATATTTTTCAGAAAATTACTGAGAAGAAATCTGGAATATGTTTGATGCCAACTCTTGCAGAATGTGCCATTTTCAACAACAAAATGTTGCATTTAGAAAACCAAGAGATTGTGAAACTGGAAGCTATTGACAGAGTAGAGCATATGGGATCAACAATTATTTTGTCTGAGAATTTGAAAACAAAATTGGATTCATTAGAGAAGACTATATCTAAAACTGCAGGTTTTGAAAAGACTCTGAATGTGTGCTTAAACTGCCGTATAATTTTAAGAAGGAATTTACATGTTGAAAGAGGTCTGGTAAATGGATCAATGGGTAATGTTGTTGATTTTGTGAAATACAGAAATAGAGATGGAATTGAATTTTTAAAAATTAAATTTGATGGCATTGAGGAAGTACAGCTAATTGGTTGTTGTTCTGCTAGATTTTTGCTTGTAAAAGACTTATATGTTCGCCGTAAGCAGTTTCCTGTTTGCTTGGCATATGCGGTGACAATCCATAAATCGCAAGGTTTAAGTGTAGACAGTGCATTGGTGAATATTGGCAGTTCTGTGTTCAAGGAGGGTATGGCATATGTGGCATTGTCACGAGTTAGAACTTTATCGGGATTGTAGTTGATTGAGTGTGATGTCACAAACATTTGTGCGGATCTAGATTGTGTTAAGGAATACAATAGGTTAAGAAGAGAGTATGCACCACATTTGCCTCAATATCCTTTGTTTGAGAAACGTGTGGTAGGCCGGAAACGAAGAAATGTGACCAATACTAGGGAGGTTGTAGCAAAAAGACGAAAAGTCGATGAACCTGAAATTATAAGCAGAAACAAAAAGGATTCTGTTGAAGATGTTGTTGGTTTTCAATTTGAGAACAGTTCTGGTGTCAACTGCTATGCTAATGTAGTGGTTAATGTTTTGTTTTCTCTAGAAAATGTAAAAGAAGAGATTGTGGTCAATTCTGATCAAAGATTTTGCAGTTTGTTAAATTCTGTGTTAGAGAAATGTAGCACTGATAAAACAAAAATAGAAAGTGTGTCTGAAATTCGAAATCTGTTAGACAGATGTTCAGGTCAAACACAATTCTCTCAAAATATTCAGCAAGATTGTCAGGAGTTTTTAATGTATGTGCTTGATGTATTGCATGCTGAAGGTGTAGATGTAGATCACCTGTTTGGGCTTTCTTATCAATGGCAGCATGACTGCGAGAACTGTAGGGTATCAAGTACTACTAGTGTAGACTCAGAAAGATTTATATATTTAACTTTGCCAGACAGTAAATCAGTCTCCTTTAATAAGCTAGTAAAAGCAGCTGATCACAACATGGAGTGTAGCCAATGTAAATCTGAAATGATGTCAACATTATTTATACGAACATATGGCCAGTATGTCATTTTAATGTTCCAACAATGTAGGCCTGATGGAACAAAATTGACAACTTTAATTAAAAATGTTGTGGCTTCGCAGTTGTCAATATCAGGAAGGACTTTTGTAACAGCAGCAATTATATATCATGACGGTCCTTCAATAACATCCGGACATTACACAGCTTATTTAAAGTCTAGAAATGGCTGGTCATTCTGCAACGATTCTGTTTTAATTTTCAAAAAAAAATTGCCGTATGACCTTAAAAATTCTTACCTGGTGTTTTTAAAACCAAAATTTTAGGGAAAGAATCTCGGGATGTGCTCTGAGGAATTTCAAGAGGTTCTAATGGCTCCTACACGATTTGGCCTTGAGGATAAGTGTAGTACAGAGACATAAGTTCTTACCATAACACTTGACGTCATGGAAAAATAACTGCACTTTGAATGAGTTCAGAAAAACTGTTTCTTTTTATAAGCTAATTCAAGCAGCCAATCAAAACATGGAGTAGAGGGAATGTAAGTCTGCAATGCTGTCTACTGTTTTATATTGCTTTGTGATTAAAAGTGATGTAGAGAATTAAATAATTGTAGTAGTCATAGAGGTAGTGTAAGTCTGCTTCATAGTAAGCAGTATCAGTGTCATAGGAAATGTAGAACATGAGTGAGCAAGAAGGGTAAGATATTACTAGTCCAGGATTGTAAAAGTGATCTTGAACGTTTTCTTTCTGAAAGTTGCGGAAATACAAAATGACGGGATTTGCTTACAAGAATTCCAAGAGTTATAAATGGCTCTTACATGATTTGGCCTTGTGGAAACGTGTGGTAGAGAGCGAGAAGTCATTTATTGTATGTAACATATTTCGCAAAACGATGGAGGTTTTCTTTCAGAAAGTGGCGGGCTGAAAATAAAAACAGCACAACCGAGTGTAAGCTGTTCATAGGACATCCTTCGACGTCATGGAAAGTAAGTTACTTTTGAGGAGTTCTGATTTCAGATTGGTTATGTTATATGGGTTTTTTAAACACAATCATTTTGATTGTGTTTTTTTCACCCGCTGTTATATGATGAATACCTTCAAGTCACTGTTTTTAGTGAAATTTGATACATTCTGAGAACAGCAAAAATAAACCATTTAACATGTATAATTAATTCTGTACTGTTTGTATTTATGATGTACATGTAGAACTGTGTAGGAGGCATGGAGAAGGTGAGGCTTCTGTAAGTGTCAAAGTTGTTGCATACAGTGCTCACAATCTACGTAGTCTTTCATATGATAGACTACATTTCCACAATGAGATACCTAAGCAAAGGAAACACAGGTGATGTGATTGTGGAATGAGCAAAAAAAATTGCACGTTTTTCAATTATATTACCTGTGTTTGCTAACATTACACATCACATTGTGTAGATGAGGTTTAGGCCTGTTCCAGGAGACAGAGGAGGTCTGACATTTGTTCAAGAGTGCAGTGGACATGACTCACTTCGTTAGTAGGCCTGCACATGTATTACCTCCTCTATACTCTTCAACAATCCTAAATTTCATCTGCAACCCTGAGTAGGACTTACCTGAAACAAATCTGTGGATAGGTTACACCTTATCAGCATCTAGAAACAATTATTTAAAATGTTAAGGGCAGTTTTATGAAGGCTGTGTGCCTCTTTTACGCCGCTGTTCCGTCACTTTTGTGTAAAAGATGCACCATGTTGCAAGATAGGCCTCAGTTCATGTCCAGCAAGATACCGTCAGTTTAAAATGTATATAATTAGGACTGTGTAGGGGGTATGGAGAAGCTGAGGCTTCAGTAAGTGTCAAAGTTGTTGCATGCAGTGCGTACTCTTTCATATGCTGGACTACATCTGCACAATGAGATACCTAACCAAAGGAAACACAAGTGATGTGATTGTGAAATGAGCAAAAGAAATTGCACGTTTTTCAAATACATTACCTGTGTTTCCTAACATTACGAATCACATTGTGCAGATGAAGTTTAGGCCTGTCCAGGGAAACAGAGGAAGTCTGAACTTTACTGGTTGGCCTGCACATGTATTATCTCCTCTGTACTCTTCAACAAGCCTAAATTTGATCTGCAACCCTGAGTAGGCCTCACCTGAAACAAACGTCTGGATAGGACACACCTTATTGCCATCCTGAAACAATCATTTAAAATGTTTGGAACAGTTTTATGATGATTGTGCACCTCTTTTGCGCTGCCATTGCGTCACTTTTGTGAGACAACAGCAGTGCAAAAGATGCACCATGTTCCAAGATAGGCCTCACTTCATCTGCATCAAGATACTGTTAGTTTAAAATGTATATCTTTAGGACTGTGTAGGGGGCCTGCAGAAGCAGAAGCTTCTGTAAGTGTCAAAGTTGTTGAAAAACTGTTTGTCCTTCAATCTTTTCCCTTGTCTTTTCTAATTTTTAAATACATGTTTTAATATTTTTCAAATGTTTGTTATCTCTTTCACAGATTGAAAGTATAAAAATAACAAGTGAGTAAGTTAACGACAATTATAAGGTAAATGTTTTGTACTCTTTTCGTTACATTTCTATCACATTAACCTACTATTAGTTCCACAGCTTCATTTCTTTAACCCTCAGTTTCCTGCCTTTGCTACTTCCCTCATTCCTTTCTCTATTACCTACTTACTCTACTCCTTCCACTCCTTTTCTCAGTCCCTCTCTTCTCATAGTTCCTCACTCTTGTTCACTCACTCCATCTCTATTACTCTTAGTGTCTTTGACTGATCACTCTTTCACTACTTGTTCATTATGCTTTTTCTGTGTAGTTGAAGCACACTAAGGGGCATATTATGAACACAGCCAATAAAATTATTGCTGTTTTTATCGGCAGAAAAATGCTGCAAAAGTGGTTTTAGCGGCAGTTTTCTGCCGCAAAAGCGGCTTTAGCGACACATTTCTGCCGATAAAAGCTGCAAAACTTTTATTGCCTATGTTGATAATATGGCCCTATGTTATTTACATTTCTTTGCTGTTTCAATTATTCTTTTTCTGTTACTTCTTCTTTTCTGCTTTCTGTTTTTTCTCTCTGTTATTCCACATGTTTTAATCTTATTTTGAACATTCACTCATATTCTCTAAGAAACTCTTCTTTGTTATTCTTCTACTCTCTTTTTTTTCTTTCACTTCCTTATCTATTTTGTTTTTCACAATTATACCCTCTTCCATCTTTTCTTCGGTAAATAAATCTATTAAACAGTATCTCTGGTTTACTCCCTATAGCTGTCTTTCTTTTAACCTTACTCTCTGTTTACTTCCCTTATACTTACTCTTCTTTTTAAAAAAAAAAAAATTTTGGTTCGCTTCCGGTTCGCGTACCGGGGAGCGAACGGGGAAGGGAACCAAAAGAAATAGAGGTTGCCAGAGTGCTAAACATTCTAGCAATTTTTCATAAAGGGAAGGTAGTTCTGAAAAGAACTTTTTTTATTTATTTTTTGTTGTTTTATATTTTTTTTGTGTTTTTTTGGGGGGGGGGGAAACAAAAATGATTCAGTACAAAGGGCTCAACAGGAGCAACCAAAAAAAAAGAAAATTTAGATTCGGGGACGTTTTGAACATTGATGATGTTCATATGCTGTATTTATTAGAGTAACACTCATCTGTCCACATGAAATTAATTTGCCACAATCTAAACATGTCATTTTAATTTTTCCAAAGTTCTTCTGAATATTTGGGACCGTTTCCCTTGCCTCTGATGCTGTCAGTGCCACTTCATTGGTGGATGTACTGGCAGGTCGGGGGTTGTCCACCAAATCTCTCATTTGTGCAGCACTATAATTAAGCGGGTGCCACCTCTCCATGTGTCGATGCATGGTATAATTACCATAACTATATTTTTTTTCGGTCCCTCTGGAGAGTTGTTCGTGGCAGATCAGGCAGGTAACGTATCTGGCATTTACTTTCTTTTTATGTGGAGGCAAAGAAAAAAATTGCCAAATAAAATTGACTTTAACATGGGACGTCCTTGGCATTTCTTTCAAAAAAAACCTTGTCCCTTGCTCCTGTTCCTCGTCTTCCTCTTCTTCCTCCTCTTGTTGGAAGATGACCTGGCCAGTAGGACCTCTCTTCTTTGATGGTGGTGGAGGTGGTGGGGAGCCACCAGCTGCAGCTACTACAGATGCCATGAGTAAGCACGCAAAAACAGGTCTTTCTCTCATAAAAATGAAAGTCGGAGTGAAGAAAAAAAGTGGGACTTTCATCGTTTGGGAAAAAAAAATGTTGTAAACCAATGAAAAGTGATTATTTTACGTCATATGATCAAACGTTCCATCATTAGGAAACTAAAAGTAAAATGAACCAATGAAAAGTTTTATGAACTAGTCACATGACTTGTTATGCTTACGTTACGCGCTCCGCGCCGCGCCTCGGATCGTTTCCGGGGCTCTGCGTTTCGCGCCTTGGTTCGCGTTCCAGAGCGCTTCCGGGTGCGCTAACGAAGGGTGTCATAAGGCGCATTACGCAGTAACGCGATACGTTGTGATTACGCGACGCGTCACGATGTGGCTTTCTAACATGGTCAGTGGGGGCTGTTTGAGGATCTGACTGCATTGGAAAGCAATGTGATGCTGTGCGTCGCCCCCAAGATGGAGGTTCCTCGGCTGCAGTGGGGCGCCCCTTGGTGTTTCACTCGCTATGCAGCTGAGTTGCGTGCGCACTTGCGGCGAATAGGCCGAAGGCAGCACAACGCGCCGAGATCTGGATGGCACCGAGGTGGTGTCCAGCAAGTTGCCGCACTGGTGTGGCCATCCTACAATGCTGCGCCGAAAGTCGGCGTGGGGTGCCCGAAGGGGGGGGGGAGGCGGCGCAAACGAGCCTCTCCCGCCTCTCCAGGTTGAGGCACTTCATCTGCAGTGGAGCGCCGTCTAGCTGAGTTTCGCCCGCTCTTGCTGCTACAGCGACAGGCGGCTGCAACAGGACTCTCAAAATGGCGGCCTGTTCTTTGGATTTGGGTCTGGTCCACTAAAATGGCCCTGGGACACCTTAGAACTCGGACGCTCGAATTTTTTTTCCTTTCCTCTACATGCAAAAAAGGTAAATGCCCGGTACGTTACCTGCCTCATCTGCCACGATGTACTCTCCAGAGGAACCGAAAAAAAATATAGTTATGGTAATTATACCATGCATCGTCATATGGAGAGGTGGCACCGATTAATTATAGTGCTGCACAAAAGAGAGATTTGGAGGACAACCCCGACCTGCCAGTATATTCACCAAAGAAGTGGCACTGACAGCATCAGAGGCAAGGGAAACGGTCCCAAATATTCAGAAGAACTTTCGAAAGATTAAAATGACATGTTTAGATTGTGGCAAATTAATTTCATGTGGACAGATGAGTGTTACTCTAATAAATACAGCATATGAACATCATCATAGTCGATGGTTGGTGGAGACATTTTGACTATATCCTGGACCTGCCCGTCCTCGCCCAAAATGGCGCCGGAATAAATGGGACTCGTAACTCCTTGTTGTGTACTGGTTGCACAACCTTGATATCACGAGATACGTATGCAGTTTTGAAGCACATGGCGGGCGGGGACGAGAATTGATTGAATATTTCGACATCCCTATTGATATTAAGTTCTGATGTGTTATTGATTACTGAACTTTTGAAAGTTCGAATTAACGTCACCCATGGTACTTGCCCGCAAATGTATATCTAGATAATTTTATTGTAACTGGCCCTGTCGTATTTTAATTATAAAATGTACGTCCACCGATTCCGCAACTGTTAGACACCTTAGTTCTTGCAACCTAATGGCCCGCCCGTTACGTTCCTCTACAGTGTAAATGTCTCCTCATCATATACGATTACAGTTTGCTCCGTGGTCGGCCCATGTGGTTATAGGCCCGTATTTGTATACTGACATTTTCACAATAAAGGTTTTTAAAAGAAAACATGGTAGTAGTATTTACATTGGTAAAGTTTTTAATAATAGTCACTGTTTTCGAATCAGTAAAAGGCAAGTGAAATAAAGCAGTCCAAATACATGAAGGGTAAAAGGTATAATACGCAGGAACGCAGTAAAGATAAATGGTCAAGGGCTGTTGTGTTTTCTACTCCTGCAACATAAAGTGATCGATAAGAATCTGATGATCAGGCGCATCGGCGACTAAGACAGCAGGCTGAGCCTCTTTTGCTCAACGGCTCCGTCATGGGACGAAGAAACGCCCTTTTTCTCGAAAAAGGAATATATTTTACTTGCAGGACAGTTGTAAATTTTCCTGGAAAGTACATTAGCCTGGAACATTATAACATATATGTTTAAGAAAAAATAATGTTCGAAAGTAATAAAAAGTGTAATTTTGAGGTCATATGACCAAGCCTTTCATCATTAGAATAAGAAAAGTAAAATGAACCAATGAAAAGTTTTATTAACAAGTCACATGACCTGTTATGCTTACGTTACGCGCTGTGCGCCGCGCCCCGGATCGCTTCCGGGAAGCTGCGCTTCGCGTACCGGAGCACTTCCGGATGCGCTAACGCGGCACGTCATATGACGCATTACGCGACAACGCAGGTCCAGAATATAGTCAAAATGTCTCCACCAACCAGCGGTCGGAACACAACCCCTTTCAGCAGGCTAAATAGTTCTGTTAAATGACAACAGAAGGGACAGGCAACAAGAACCATCAGTCAAAGAGGGGAGGGCAAGTTCTTCTCTACTGGGTCACGTTGGGGCGCAACCGGAACTGATCGAATTGGTAGTCTACAGTGTTTCTGGAAGTTTCAGACTGAAGCTGGCGTCAGCATGAGAGCACCACCATCTCGTAGTTCCGTCGTGGCCATTCCACGAGCAATCATGGCAGCCGCTCCCCACCAGAAGCCTGCGGGAGTCGGGGGCCCCCAAGACTTTGTAGAATCTTCAAGGCTGAGGGGACGCTTTCGAGAATGGAGCCCAAGCCCTAGCAGACAAGCGTCCGAGTTCCAAGGTGTCGCAGGGCCATTTTAGTGGACCACGCCCAAATCTGAAGAGCCGGCCGCCATTTTGAGAGTCCTGTGGCAGCCGCCTATCGCTGCACCGCAAGAGCGGGAGCAACTCAACTACATGGTGAGCGAGACGCTGTAGTCGCAAGAGCGGGCGGTAAACAGCTGAATAGCGGAAGAGGCACAGTGTAGAAAAAGCGGGCGGAATGGCAACTGAAACGGTAAAGGGGCGCCCCACTACAGCGTGTCTTTAGGTCAAACGGATTGTGGGACAAGGTCAAGAATGGAAGAGTCACCAAAAGGCAAAAAGTTCCGCTTGACCCCGGGAGCCGGCCACCTATGTCGGGGGCGATCTCAGGCCACACCAGGGCAACACGACTTGGGGAGGGGGGCGGAGCCAAGCGCCCCCTCCGAGTCCGCGCCATCACACCGTCCCTCGGGGGCCTCCGTCAAGCGGTTCAGGGAGGCACCGCATCACATTGTTTTCAAATGCAGTCACGTCCTCAAACAGCCCCCACTTACATTGAGAATAGTGAAGCTGTAGCAGGTGCAAATAAGCTTCAGACAGTCTAACAAGCACTCCTCAAAACTTTGAACTATCAGAGTGCATGAGTTTCATGCTCGATCGATTGAGCTAGCCGGATCGGGCAACAAAAAGAATAAAATAGTTATGTAAATAGTTATTTAATAAAATGTTTTACCCTGTTACTTTGCTGGTGTGTTGTATATATTTGTAATATTTGCATAGAGTTTATCGTTATTTTGGGCGGGGTGGGTGGCGGAGCCGAGCTGTCTTGCAGCCATCATGGTGTGGAGCTCAGTTCATCTCACTAGTTTCGTATTTCTCATAAGGGGTTGTTCCTAATGTTTCTATTTTAGCGAGGTCAAAAAGAGATCCCATTAGTGGCCTACTGATTTTGCTCGATTCCTTTTGTTTTTTTACACAATTTTTCGCTATCTGCAAAGACTAAACAGAGTATTGCGACTCTGTGCTTGTTTGTAAATAGAGAATGAACCAAAGAGAACCAATTCTAAAACAGTAAATGCTTGGATAACAATCAATCAAATGGAGAGAGAAGCAGGCACGACGGATTACAACGGGGGCAAAGGCCTGCGTTAACTACCATTCACTATCTGCAAAGAGAGAGTACTCCTAATAGAAATGAGGGGGGGCAGCATTCAAAGCAGATCAGTGTGCATCAACACGAAAATGTTTTTACTTACCACGTACTTGACATTCGACAGCTTATGATATTTGCTATTAAAAAACCATTGAAATTCACAGAAAAAACCATAGGTTATAGACCATATATAGTTAGGAATTAGCATTTACAAAACCTTGAAAATTCACTGAAAAAACCATAGGTTATAGACCATATATAGTTAGGAATTAGCATTTACAAAACCTTGAAAATTCACTGAAAAAACCATAGGTTATAGACCATATATAGTTAGGGATTAGCATTTAAAAAACCTTTTTTACTCACACAAAACCATTGAAATTCCATATATAGTTAGTTGTACTAACTATATATCGCGCACCCGCAATCCACTGCTGATCATGTCACATATTACATCATTCATGACATGGTCAGTGACATCACTGATGACATCACTGATCACATCTCAAATGACATCACTGATGACATCACTGATGACAACATCCAGTGACTGTATGTTTCTGTAAAGTTAAAATATGTCTTACATATTGAAGAATGAGTGGATGTATAAGTGTCTTGATGAAGGATTTAGTAGGTGCATGACTGACTGTATGAGTGAGTGATTAAATGTGTGTCACTGAGTGCATGGGTTAGTGACTAAACTGTCTTAATTTGTGCATCATTATGTCTGTTGTTATGTAAACTGCTGCATGTGTTGATCAGTAGCTATATGAGTAACTATATGGGTTATTGATTGGTTGCCCAAGTATTTGTATGGGAGACTGAGTGTGTATGTGGGTGGCTGGGAGGTGTATGACTCTGTGCATAGATGTGTGAGCAGTTGATTCACTAGATGTATGGGTTCAAAAGTGCATGTGGAAACAGCTGTATGGGCGATTGACTGTGTGCATGAGTGTATTGGTGAGTGAATGGATATCTCAGTGCTACATGTAAAAGTAAGTACATATGTAAAACACAGTACATGTGAGTGTTGACATATATAAATAACTGTGCATAAGAGCCAGTGAATGTGTGAGTGGCTGTATGGATCATTGTGAACTTGTATCCAGGATTGTATAAGAGAGCAAATATGTTTTAGTATATGTTTGAATAAGTAAGGTGTGTATAACTGTATAGTTGTGAAAATGGAGGTGTGATTGATTGTTTGCATAACTGAGTAGGTGTGTGTGCAACTTCATGGATGAGTGACAGTCTGTGAGTGTCTGTTTACACTGAGTGTATCTAAGGTTATATTAGAGTCTGAAGAGGTTCATCGTATTATCACATGAATGATGTCATCAGTGATGTGATCAGTAATGTCAAATGAGATGTCATCAGTGATGTCATCAGTGATGTCATTTGAGATGTCATCAGTGATGTCATCAGTGATGTCATTTGAGATGTCATCAGTGATGTCATCAGTGATGTCACTGACCATGTCATGAATGATGTAATATGTGACATGATCAGCAGTGGATTGCGGGTGCGCGATATATAGTAAGTACAACTAACTATATATGGAATTTTAATGGTTTTATGTGAGTAAAAAAAGGTTTTTTAAATGCTAATCCCTAACTATATATGGTCTATAACCTATGGTTTTTTCAGTGAATATATATATATATATATATATATATATATATATATATATATATATATATATATATATATATATCCAAGCTCCAGTTACACCAAACAGACGAGTCACTCTTCAAAGCGGGTGCTGTCACGCGATGGTGTCCGCGTGTAAAATAGCAGCTCCAGTTTCCTAGCAATACCCAGCTGGGTTAAGGAAAAGACAGCACTGACGGGTACAGCAGTATATCAGCAAAGGGTTTTATTCAGAACAAACGCGTTTCGGGAGCAAAATCCCTGACGAAGGGATTTTGCTCCCGAAACACGTTTGTTCTGAATAAAACCCTTTGCTGATATACTGCTGTACCCGTGAGTGCTGTCTTTTCCTTAACCCGGCTGGGTATTGCTAGGAAACTGGAGCTGCTATATATATATATATAAATATATATATAAATATATATATATATATATATATATATTTATTGAATTTACATACTTACTCTATAGTAGTATCTGCAATAATTGTACATATTATACCTTTTTTTAAGTAAGGTTACATATATCTATTGGTATGATTTTGAAATTTTTGCTATTGTTAAAATGTAATTTATTTTAAAAATTGTTTCATTATTGTGCGTATATTATTTCAAAAATATATACATTATAAATATAGTATATATGTATGCATATATGCATTTATGTATGTACATTTAAATATTATTTATTAATACTATGTATTTTCAGCAATATTTTTTACTACATCAATATATTAAAACCGTTGTTATAATCGGATATACAATATTAAACTATAATCTTACCTTTTGTTTGTGATATTCTGTTCCATGATGTTTATGACACACTATTTTGCAATTTACATAGAACGTATGTAAACTCAATATTTTTGTAGACAATATTTTTGACACGTTATTCATATCAACATGCCAAAGCAAGTCCTGAACCCTTTCTGACGTGACTTGAAAGTGCAGAAAGCGCCTCTGTTCATTTTACTCAGTTTTTAAACTGTTAAGTTGAATTTGCTGAATTTGCACAATTTTCACGTTCTGCTAAAAAGCTGCTCAATACTTGAATACAGGATTACTTGTATACTTGAACTTAAGTTAAAGGTACTATTCTGCGGGGCTGCAATAAGAGAGCTTTCGCTCATCTCGGCAGATTTGCACATCAGCACTTTACGTTAGGTGGAATGAGATGCTTTATTTGTTCTTTTACTGCTCTGACTGCCATTTTGTACCGGCTTATGGTCTAGTGCTGGGATATTGTTGGATTCCTGCACTTCCTATAAAGCCAGCCAGTGCGCAGGCATGCCAAAGACATTCCAATGCAAAGACCGTCTGGTCGTGCTGAGCGCCAGCCATGCTTCCCATTTCGATGCACACACATTATTATTATTATTATTATTATTATTAAAAATATTTATAACGCGCACTATCACCATTGGTTTCTTGGCGCTCATTGACAGGTAGCGAGGACCATAGGCAGAAGGATTAGTTGTATGCGGCTTGGAACAGCAGGGTTTTTAAAAGTCTACGGAAACAATCGTACTTTGAGCAAAGACGAAGAGAGAGTGGAAGGGAGTTCCAAGTGGAAGGGGCCAAAAAAGAGAAGCTCAGGCCGCCATGCTTTTTCCTTTTGAATCTAGGGATCTCGAGAAGGTTTGATGAGGCTGAGCGAAGAGTTCTGGTCGGAACATGACGGGACAGGTCCAAAGTAATGAAGGCGGGAGCTGCATCCGACAGGGCCTTGAAGGTAGTACATGCCAATTTAAACGTGCAGCGTTTGGATACAGGAAGCCAATGCAGACTACGGAGGAGAGGGTAACGTGCTGATGTTTAGGCTGGTGGAAAATCAGGCGGGCGGCCTGATTCTGCACCAGCTGCAGTCGTTGGAGATGATATGCAGGAATTCCTGCATATAAGATATTCGCATAATCGAGCCTGGAGGTGATGAGCGCAATAACCATTTGGGTCAGGGCTTCTTTGCTAAGATACCTGCTGATCTTGCGGATCCGCCTGAGGTGGAAAAAACAGGCAGAAGTGACCGCGTTAATATGCGGTCGCATGGATAGGTCCTCAGAGATGATCACCCCCAGGCTTTTGACTGTGCTCACGGGAGAGGGTGCAAGCCCCAGGGATGTTGGCCAAAAGGAGGAATTCCAAGGATGATTGGGGCCACCTACCAGAACAAGCTCGGTTTTGGTAGGGTTCGGCTTTAAGTGGCTGTGGTGCATCCACTCCGCGATGGACAGCATGATGGTCTGAAAATTGGTCCGGGAGGAGGGGAGGGAATCTATGGGAAAAATTAACTGAAGATCGTCCGCATAATTATAAATTGTGACAAGGGAGTTGCGGAGGGAGGCTAAAAGTGGCTGGAGATATAAATTAAAAAGGAGAGGAGATAGTGCTGAGCCCTGAGGAACACCGCAGGGAAGGGAAGTGTAAGGGGCGGCGAAGGTGGAGAGATGGACCGACTGTGAGCGCTGGTAAAGGAAAGATCTAAGCCAGTCAAGGGCCACTCCCTGAATGCCGGCGTTTTGGACACGGTCGATCAAGATGGCGTGATCGACCGTGTCGAAAGCCGCCGAGAGATCTAGTAGGACAAGGGCTTGCGAGATGTTTTTGTCTGCTCCTTTCCTAAGGGTGTCCATGACGGCTACTATGACAGCCTCGGTGGAATGGAGGGGTCTGAAACCCGCTTGTTGGGGGTCTAAGAAAGATGATTTTTCTATAAAAGAGCTCAGACATCGGGTGACGTAGGTCTCCAAGATCTTTCCTAGATATGGCAGAAGGGAGATCGGTCTGTAATTACTGAGGGTTGTGGGGTCAGCATTGGGTTTCTTTAGTATAGGTAGAACTGTGGCTTGCTTGAAAGAAGATGGGACCACCCCGATAGCAAGGGAGTTATTAAGTAACGCTAAAGGGGGGCCTGGGCAAGCAAGAAAGGCTTCTTTCAGGACCTGCGGGGGGCAGCAATCGTTGGGGGATCCCGAACTGACCTTATAAAGGAGAGTGATGAACTCTTCTGGCGATATAGGAGGGAACTCTGTCAAGATTGTAGTATTTGTAGGGGGCAGAGGAGGGGAAATGGGAGATGCCGGCGACGGAATATTATTTTTTATTGTAGTTATTTTTTCTGAAAAGTAAAAATTGAGTGAGTCACAGAGGGTTTGGGTCGGCTGGGGTTGAGGGGTGACTCTATCTAGCAAGGAAAGCTCATTTACGATTGAAAAAATATCTTTAGTTTTGTTATTGGAGTTCAGAATTTTTTGTGAGAAATATGCCGTCTTGGCTGCCAAGATTGAGCGTTTATAAGATTTCAAAGACTCAATGTAGGCCAGTTTAAGCTGGGGATCATAATGGCGGCGCCAGCGGCGTTCACTTTGCCGCAATGTGAGTTTCTCCGCTTTAAGTTGGTCAGAAAACCAACGTTGTGCGTCGTGGGGGCGCTTAGTTTTGATTTTCTTAAAAGGGGCAGCTTTGTCACTAGCCTGACGCAGCCATTCCTCAAGGTTGGTAGCCTGATTCTCCAATGAGGTCGACGCCGGGGGTACAGTAGAGGCCAGTGAGTTATAAAAGTCAGGAAGGTTGGCCCTTTTCCAATTACGAGCCATGATATTTGTAATGCGGGGGGGGGACACAGAGTGTGCAGATGTAAGTGGAAAGAGATGAAATAGTGATCCGACCAAGGACAAGGGACAACTAAGGGAGGTGAAATATCAAGATTTGATGTCCAAACTTGGTCAAGAATATGTCCTCTCAGGTGGGTGGGGGAGTGAATGTGTTGAGTGAGATTCATACCTTTTAAGAGGTCTGTGAATTCTACCGACGATTGACTTTCATGAGCATCAGATGGCCAGTAATTGAAATCACCAATTACCATAATATTAGCGTGATTAATAGCAAATTGAGCAATTGCATCACTGAAAAGTTGAGGAAAAAGAGGCATAGAATCTGGGGGTCTATATCCAAGGACAAAGACAAAGGACGATTTAGGAGAGGTGAATTTTAGCGCCAGGTATTCAGTTTTAGGGATGGGGATGGCCGTGATCTCAGAAAAGACATGTTCGGAGCGGATAATAGCCGCCACTCCGCCACCCATCTTCCCAGCAGGCCGGTTAGTATGCAGAATATAGTATCCCGGAGGGACAGCGGCGAGGATGTCAGGGGCTGAATCTTGAGTGATCCAGGTTTCTGCTAAGAGAAGAATGTCAATAGAACTTTGGATCAGTAATTGGAACACCTCTAGCTGGTGGCGAATAAGAGAGCGGGTGTTAAGATAATAAATCAGTAAGGAAGTAGAGACTAGTGGAACTGAAGGGGGGGGTCATGGGCAGGAGCCAGTGCCGAAAAGTCTGATGGAACGAGAATACCGCACGACAAAGCCGCTTTGAGTGCACGAGCGGGAATAGGTCCTGGTAAATTAAGGCACAGGAGATCGGCGGAGGAGTAGGAATAAAATTGGGCATTACGACAGGGCCCTGGGCCTGGTCGGCCACGGACGGGCGCAGACGGGCTTGACTTGTGCGCGACTTCGGCGCGAAGTCGGCGCTCCCGCTGCGCTCGTCCGCTGCGCTTCCTCCATACTGCCATTAAATAGTAAGGGTGAGGGAGTGCTAGAGCGCTAACCTGCAAGGTTTCGAGCAGGGCGGAAGTGGTGCCACGAGGTAGGAAGTGCCGCTCCTCGAGCTGACCCTCCGCACAAACGGCACCAAGCCGGGGCGGAACGGGGTCACGAGGGCAAGAGAATACAGGTAGGTGCAAAGTACAAATAACAGTAGTTAAAAATGCTTTTTAGGGCGTGCTAGTAAAATCAGCAATTTAAGTTTTAAAATGTTTCAGAAAGCGCTAGTGAATCAGCAGCAATATACACTTTAAAACATACAGTCCACAACAACACACCGCCGCAGCTTAGGTCGCCGCGTTATCAATGAGGCTGGGGCTGAAGGCGAGGTCTAAATAGTCTGCAGGCTCGGCAGCGCTAGAGCGCTAACCTGCAAGGTTTCGAGCAGGCCGGAAGTGGTGCCACGAGATAGGAAGTGCCGCTCCTCGAGCTGACCCTCCGCACAAACGGCACCAAGCCGGGGCTGAACGGGGTCACGAGGGCAAGAAAATACAGGTAGGTGCAGAGTACAAATAACAGTAGTTACAAATGCTTTTTAGGGCGTGCTAGTAAAATCAGCAATTTAAGTTTTAAAATGTTTCAGAAAGCGCTAGTGAATCAGCAGCAATATACACTTTAAAACATACAGTCCACATCAGCGTACCACCTACACAGGCTCCAAACTCTTTTCCCTAATATGGGAGCCATGCTTCCACATAGGTCTAAATCCCTGGGCTGGGCCCTACCAGCCAGCCGTGCTTTGCTGCCCTGCCGGGCAGGCCTTCTAAGAACCCGCACCTACTCTCAAGAAGCCACCAAACTCCCAAAAAAGGGCTGGTGACATGTGCCTTACTATGTAATATCAAGTCATTACATAAAAATGCCCTGCACATTCATGACATATTGAGGGAGGACAAAGATAACATAGCTTTCCCAACAGAAACATGGATATCCGACAGCTCACCGCCAGATGTGAAATTAGCTATTTCAGCAAACAAGCTATTCCATGTGTCACCTGATGAGTCCCACTCTAAGGACATGATAACATATTCCACTTTTACCATACTATGTGACCTCAATGTACATGTAGACTCACTCTGATCCATATGGCCAACTCCTTTTGGAAAACATGTCATCATGGGCCATGCAGCAGTTCATGACCCAACCCACTCATGTTGCAGGTCACATCCTCAACATCATCTTTTCCAATAGCCATGTCTCAGTGTTACACATTAAGCCCTTGGTCTGATCTGGCCATACTCCCCTCTACTTTAACTGGCTACTGAAGCATAGTCACCGAGGTCGCAGGACGTTCTCCTCTCTATCTTGCCGAAATTGGGCCATAGTCTTTCCCTTGAAGTAAAGTCTCACCTTAAGCATACTCCTCACATGATTGGAGACATTGAGGTTGATGCTCGATTGGTCAAATCCTGGCTTATACAGTGAGCCAATTGCATTGCCGCCATAAAACCAGGAGAAGCCTTCACCTCACTAAAACATCAGTCTGCCCCTTGGTTCAAAAAGGATCTCAAGGAGCTCTGAAAAGATTGTAAAAAACTAAAAAGAAGCTGGAGGCATTGGTACCTTCCGCTGTTGCCCACACTACTTGTGGCAGTTTGCATCTGTCGCTCCACCCATTTTTACCATGGTGGTGCAGGTATAGTAGGACCGTGGCAATATTTTCAGCTGCACTAAGGGAAACCCATCCTTAATTACTATCCCTCTTTGCATCTTCTCCATGCAAGCTGTATTACAGTCTGCGTGGAGAACACGCCCAGGTCCCCATTACCTCGCTGAGCGCCGATCCACGGCACTCAGACCAATCACATCTCTGTGATTGGCTATCGGGAGGCTGGGAGCCATGTTCTTCCAGCTGCTTCCTGCTGCGGGACTGGAGTCAGGAAGAAGAGGACAGAGCAGAGGCGATGGCCGCCCGTCCGTCATATGTCAGTGTTGTTTTTTAAACTTCTTTTTTCCCTCCTGCCCCGCTCCATCACCCGGGTCTGGTAGCGGTCGCTACTGGTCTAAGAGTTGTTAATACGTTTGCGATATGTGAGGGAAGTCACCTCACGAGACATGTGATCGTCAAGCAGTCTGTCTTCCAGTTCGGAGGATTCTGGCAGCTCCTTCCCCTGAGGATCATTAACCACCTACAGAGGCTGTCCAACACCCCTGAACCAGGGACCAACGATAATGACACCTAACAAAAGGTTCAGGTAGGAAAATTAAATGGAACAATCAAATTACAAACATATAATCAAACATTTACTGAAAAAGGAAGAGGGAGAAGAAGAAGCCTATACATACAAAAGAAATGTATTACATAATATAATTAAAACATCACAATAACGCTCAAAAAGAAAAAACTGTTGGCAATATACTAACAAACAATTCACATGCCAAACAAGTGGCTAGCAAACAGACATTACAAAAGAAGAAACAGCAAACAACAATGATGTGTCCTTCACAAATTGTGGCCACAGGATGCGTCAACGACGTTTCGACCGCAGGGTTACTGTGCGGTCATCATCAGGACTACAATTTATTTGAGCGTAAACTTTCACTTGATACAAGCCAGGCCAATCCTAGCTAGGTAGGCTAATTGCAGGGAAAAAAACGAACTTCAAAAGATTCAATTGTCAAAACAATCCAATGTTTCCAGTTTAACTCAGGCGGACATCGATAGCCCTTTGTGAGTATGCTTAGACAATATCTTCAGCAGGTCACTAATAAATAGACAATGGCAATGGCCCAGTAATTCAGTCAAAAAGATATATTTTAGAACAATCCATTGTTTCAATTTCACTCAGGCATTCATAAATTATGCCTTCTGGATATGCTTGGTCGATATATTCAGCAGGCGACCAGTAGTGTGGAGATTAGCCCAATAAATCGGCTAGTTCAGCCCACACGTCGGAACACACCACGGGTAACCTCCGTGACGACCGCGTTAAGCAGTCTGTCTTCCAGTTCGGAGGATTCTGGCAGCTCCTTCCCCTGAGGAAGCAGCATCCAGAGAGCATGTCGGACCTACAGGTAGCAGAAGGTTTCAGTAGGGGCAAACTAGTATTCTCGCTGTATGTCAGTGAACTGGACTGCATCTCCCCAAGAACATAAATCACCCACCTTGGAAAGATCAATAAGATCCCAGTTATCAAACCCAGGTTGCGTCCCCAGGGTACCCAGTTCTTCAGAATCCCACATGGGAGTGGCCTGGGTTATCTTACCCTTCCAACCCAGAGCTGCAAGTTTAGTGTGCCAGAGTGTAACTGTAACTGCTGTAGGTCCATAGAGTGTCAACTGCCGAGGTTTAGAATAGATAGCCCATAAGGATCCTCTAGGTAGAAAATCCAATCGGTCCGTATGAAATGCGGACTCGTCAGTGGGGAAATGTACCCATTGGCTAATGGTTGTAAGTTGAGCTGCCCAATAGTATTGTCAGATGTCAGGAAAAGCTACTCCATCGTACCACGCCGTTGTGAGATTTTTAAGTGCTAGGTAAGCTGGTCGCCCATCCCATAGCAGCATTCGGAGGGCAGATTCTACAGTTTTAAAATAGGCTGGAGGAACCGGGCATTGTGTATTGTGAAGTGCGTAAAGAAAGCAGGGCAAGGCCATCATTTTAAATAATGCAGCCCTTCCGAGCAAAGACAATGGTAGAGACCTCCAGTGCTGTTAAACACTCCTAAGTTGCAATGAGGGCAGCTGCAGGTTTTTGTTCTGGAAGAGGGAGGAGTCACCAGTGACAAATATACTGAGATATCTGAACCCATAAAAGACTACTTGTGCTTCACACCCCTGGGACAATTCAGGTACTGTCCCATGCATAACAGAGATAAATTATGTTATCCAATTGATCACATATCCCAAATACCGACCACAGAGGGTGAGTATGTGCATTATCCTGTGAAGGGACAAATGTGGTCCCACCACATAAAGCAGGATGTCAACTGCATTGAGCAAACTTCTATCCTCCCATTGCCCACACCAGCAGAGACCATTTATTAGTGGATCCACCCTCATCCAAGCTGCTAAGGGTTCCAGTAAGAAAGCAAAAAGGAGTGGAAAAACCATGCAGCCCTGTCTAGTGCCACGCAGAAGGCCAAAGACCTGAGGAGTCACCCCATTAACAGCAACCTGTGCAGTATAGAGGAGCTTTACCCATGCTATCAAGTTGGGGCCAAAGCCCATCTTGGTCAATTCGTCAAAAAGGTAAAGACACTCAACAGTGTCAAAGGCCATATGCGCATCTAATCAGAGGACCAGAGCATCCTTACGAATCCTGCCAGCTTGACCGAGCACTGCTGGTAGTTGCTGAAGGTTAAGGGCAGTGCTGCATCCCAGCATAAAGCCGGATTGATCTAGATGAACTAGTCTAGCTATAACTTGGAATAGTCGGGAAGCCAAGAGTTTTGCCAAGGTTTTGACTTCGGTGTTAAGGCACGAAATTGGTCTATATGAAGTATAGTCATCTGGCGGTTTACCCTTCTTATGTATAATGACTATGGTAGCTAACCGCTGATCTCTCTGAAGAATGCCTCGGTCTTTGCTTTCCTTAAACATTCATAACAAGTGTGGGGCAAGCCGTTGGGCAGTGGGTTTATAGAGATCTATTGGTTCACCATTAGGGCTGATTTTCTTGCTTCAGTTTCATCACTAGTGAGGGTGGGGAGTGATATGTTAGGCAGCAGTTCGTGGAATTCCTCCTCAGGGGTGTAATGATGGGCGTGATAGGAGGCAAAGGCTTCGATAATCCCTGTCCTGTCAGTCTCCAATCTCACTTCTCTAGTGAAAATGCTCAACATGCTGCAGCTTGCTCTTTGCCTCTTGTCCAGCCATGTTATGAGCTTTCCCGCTTTTTCACCCACTTCAGAGACGCGATGTAGCAATGCTCTATGCCAGGCTGTGGTGGCATCCATCACCATGTCCCTATATTCTTGCTGTTTATGTGCTAGTGTGTGTTTAATATCTGCTTGCTCTGGGACTGTTAGTTTAGTCTCTAGGGCTAATATTGCGTGCTCTATTCCCTCCAACGCCACCCTTCTCTCCTTCTTATGGCCTACTTTTAATGAGAGCCCCTTCCCTTAATAACTGGCTTGTAGGCTTTCAACAGAGTCTGTGCTGAGTCCACAGAGGTCTCATACTATGAGAAATAGTGTTCTGTGGCCTGAATAATGCCCTCTCGTACATTAGGACTTTTTAGGTAACAGGGGATGAGCGTCATCCCCCTGTGTTCTAATGGAGTACATAGGCCATGAACCGCCCAGAGCAGGGTGTGGTCAGAGATGCCGCTAGCCAAGTGTTGGATCACAAGGATATTAGGGAGTTGATATGACAAAGTAAGTATAAAGTCAATTCAGAAAAGACTACCATGTGCCCCAGAGTAAAAAGTGTAGTGGTGGACGAGGGAGTAAGATAGCACCACTTGTCCACGAGGCCAAGTGCAGAGAGGAAATCTGAAAAGGGGTGACGTGGGGACATTACCTGTCTAGGGGGCTGGCCATCTTCAACCTCCCTGAGGGTCATAATAAAGTCTCATCCCAGGTACATGTCTCCTTCGGGAGACTAAGCAGGAGGGAATTCAAGTCAGGGGATGTCATGTCATGCAGTCTTGGTGGGACTTATACACTAACTATATTCAAAGTTGTCTCATCCCAGGTACCAGTGAGGGCCACAAATCGACCATTTGTGTCCACCCATGTGGTATGAACCGTGAGTGCTAGCAATTTTTTAACTAACATAATCACTCCTCTGGAGCCTGAAGTTTACCCTGCATGGGCAAGCATTTTATATCCCCATCTGTCCATGGCCTTGCAAGTTGTGCTTACCAGGTGTGTTTCCTGGAGGAGAACCACAACTGGGGAGTGTCACTTGATGTATTGCATTACTAACCCTTGCTTGATGTTGTCTCTCAAACCGTTGACATTCCAGGACATAATGCAAATAAGTGCCATGTCAACTCCGCTGCCATAAGTGTCACCAATGAGTGCAAGAGTCTACTTCGCTGTGGCTTTCAGGAAAAATGGAATAGGAGCTTAGCATTCTCTACAGTGCAGAAATATTGACTCCCATGAAGAAGGGCCAGCTGACCAGAAATGCATTGAGTACAGTCTACAATATCATGAATTGCATGCTTTATGATACAAATATCCAGTAAAACAAGCACTGAAAGCTAACAAAGATATGATTGCACCAATATGATAAAGTCAAAAAGAGAAGTGTGAATAAACAATCCTGATACCTCATAGAAGAGTATAAAGAGTAATATTTAAAAGCAGCATTTGGAGTCTTAAGAAAAACCTTTCAGTTTGAACGTGCAGTGCGACCTGGGCAGGCAGGTGAAGATCCACTACCAGCGTACAGGTTTACAATAAATGTAAATAAGCCACGGCTATCTTGTTCTCCCCCTACTTCCTGGGGTGATCAGACAGCCGGATCTGGAATGCATACCCGGTGCAACGCAGACATATGAGAGTTTCTGTGGTGACAGGTAAGTGCAACAAAGCCCACCATGTGGCAGGACAAACATGTCAACATAAACCCCTGCATAGTAGCCCCTCCCTGCCTTCCTGCATGATGGACCTAGAACAACCTCCCCCCCAACTGTGCAGAGTGCCTGTTACCTCAACACATGATACAAAGCAGAGGAGGCTGTGGGCACCACCAAGGTGTCACCCAATTACTGCCTACTAAAGTAAAGATAATGCTACTACAGTTATTGTCAACATGCCAAAAATATCAGGTCCACCTGCATCAACGACACCATTTAATCGAACTCAGGAACCACTCCCACTCCACTCCCTTGAATGAGACCTCATTTGAGGTCTCATTGTCAACTTGTTACCTTTTTGGGAGGGAACTGGGTCCTGTATATCCCGCCACTCTCCAACCTTTTAGCCAGTCCCAAACCTCCTCATGGGAAGTAAAGTACCAGGTTTTGTCATCTGCCACCACTCGCAGTTTCGCAGATAATAACATGGAGTAATGATCCCATGGTCTCTTCATTCTCTTTTTGTGTCAAGAAAGGACTGTTGCAGTCTCTGTACTTGGAGGGTGAAGTCTGAGAAAAAGGTTACAGAGGGATTATTGCATTTGATTGGTGGTGCGCTGCGGGTGGTCTGGAGAATGACGTTGTGATCACAATAATTAACAATACGTGCGATGATGGGACATGAGCACGTTCAAGCCTCAGCAGGAGTAACCGGGACTCTCTGAGCACATTCAGCAGATGAATAATTAGAGAGATTACATGGATGCAGTTGTTTTAGTATAAGATCCTCTACAAACAAATCTACCACCGGTCCCTCCAAGCACTCTGACACCCCTATGATACAGACATTGTTCCTCCTGGACTGTATCTCAAAATCTTCCAGATTTGCTTCTAGGATTTGGCAGCTTATACTTAACTCCTTACTTTTAGGTTGCAAGGTTTTAGTGTCCGTTTTCAAAGTGGTGATTGAGGCCTCCACCTCCTTGACATGGGACCCCATGCTGCAGAGGTCGGCACGCACAAGGCCAACCTCAGTTTAGACAGTCTATCTTGGTTTCAAAGGCTGTGCAAATCACCTGTATGACTGCCGTGATGTCTGTGAGGGTGGGTGCCTCCTCAGTTGGGGGTATTGGGTCCAAGGAGCAAGCTCTGTTGTCTCTCAGTTGAGTGAATTTATCTAGTTTCATTTGGTGAGCTGTGCAAGTCCCTTTGCTGCCAGTCATCTCGAATGAAGCACCTCGCTCTCTTCCACGCCTCAATCACTTACGTTGCGATAAATAAGTGGTGAAAAAAGACATCTTAGTACTGACCGCCGCCTTCCAGGAAGATAAAAGTAAACCCTTCTGTGGCCTGCCACTTTTCCTGTCTCCTTCCCCCAACCCTCAAACCATGATATAACCCCATGTAATAGACCCCATCAACAATGAAGCACGTCTCCCCTGTAGTGAACTGTGAAGGATTGTCATGTATTCTTAGAGGGTACCTTGGGATGCAGTGCAACCGGGCAACCAGGAGCAAGGTCAATGGGGGTTAAACACTTCTAAAGAGAGCAATGTTGAGGTGAGTATGCCTTGTAGCGAGACTTAAGTACTTAGATAGTCCTTAAGGTGGTGGGCTCAGTCTATACCCTCCTTTAGTTTCAATCATTGCTTTAGTTCAACAGAAGCTCAACCTTTGGGGAATGCATAGAAAGTGCCAATTCTGCATGACTCACAATGGAGAGAAGAGAGTCTGCAGCAGAATTCTGATGATACAGGAGAGAATTGCCTGAATTGAGTGCTGCTGGTCTTCATCGTATTATGCTGAGGCTATTGTGTAACCCTGGGCGTAGTGGGCGTAGCGTGGCTAGGCGGAGGCCCACGGAGGTGGGAACAAACTCTGTGAAACTCTGCTACGCCACCCGCCTCCACCCCCCCTTATATTAACAAGTAATTCTACATTACCGAAAAGTAATTTAAAATCACTTACCTGTACTGCGGCATTCCCGGGCTGCCCTCCTCCTCTTCCTCACAGTCTGGGTAATCCTTGAGAAAACTGTGCATGCGCGCATGTGCATTTCTCGCATGTAATGCATATGCGGGGGCAGGTGGAGGCTGGTCAACTCCGCTCCGCTGTGGAGTGTGCGGAGATTGCCTTCTCCGCGGAACATACAGGCGGTAAATCTCCGCACACTCCGCGGGCAGAGCGGAGGTCTTCGCCCAGGGTTAATATTGTGGCAATCTCAAGCGGTGCTGTAATGGAGTGCCCCAGATCCCAAAGCACACCATGTGCCACCCCCAGAAATTCACCATCGGAGGGTCAGCCCACCGGAGCCGGGTGTCAATATCTCCGCTATGGCTGGGTCATGTCATGTGGCAACAGCAAGGCACAGGCTTCACCCAGGCGCAAGGGAGGCCAAGCGCTCTCACCTTTAGGAAGGTGCTTGACCATATATCTCAATGGGAAGCTTGAGTATGGGGGTCCGCAGGCACATTTCCACATCCTCCAGCACCACAAGGTCACCAAAATCACTCCGGTCACCACAGCGCAGTCCAAGGTCATAAACAACTCAGCATGTGGCCATGGAGATCTTCACCAGCCGGGAGTAGCTCTGTTCCCCTCGTAGTCCGCAGCCGTCAGCTCCGGCGTCTCTCAAGCAGTGGCAACGGCAGTTGCTGCGGCATCTCCTCTCCACTTAGCCCACAACTCTGTTCCCAGGTGGCGGCCGATGCCCACTGCAACACTGGTTGGTAGCCAGCTCTCACTCCGTCCTCAATGCCAGGGTAGGATCCTGAAAGTCTCAGTGGCTGCTACAACAGTTTTTACCACTGGGTTAGCTCAGCTCCTTCTGCACTACACCTTTGGCAGCTCTCATAACCGCCAAGGTACCAACCTCAACAGGGCAACGGCCATCACAAGAAGTCCCCAGAAAAATATATCATGTCTCACTGGCGGAGGAGGTCAGGCAGAAGGCATTTCTCTCTGTGGGTCGTATATATGTGCGAATGGATTTGGATTTAGGTGGTAGGCGATAGGAGCTGCTTAGAAAAGTGAGCGGCCATCGGAGCCAGCGGTTAGCCACGCCCCGACATCCTGATCTTTAAGCAACTCCTCAGGACTTGGTTCTTTTGGTCTGCTTTCTAAAGCCCCCTGTTAGTATGGGATCAGACCTTACAGCTAGCACCGGGACACTCACGGAGTAGCTATTGCACTTTATAAATACCCCAATAATAATAATAATAATTATAATGCCATTAGATACTGTTTTTCTCGATGTACACAACTCATAGGACATTATTCAAGATTCCCAATCTCAGCTGGGATTGTGGTATTTCCTCTGATATCTGTTCCGGTTCAGTCATATGTAAGAGAGCCAATCACGACAGAAAGACCTGTTGTTACTCATTTATTCTATTATTTTTGTTACATTATTCAACCCTACGATTTTTGTCCCTCATTTTTTAAATTTAGCTTATTGATCTTCTTCCGGATTTCTTCACCTAGATTCTTGCCTGGCTATTTTCTTTTGCATGATGTCAGGTGTTCGGTGCCTTGTTGATTTCTTTAATTATAATCATCATTTTCAATCAAGAGCTATACGCAGGGCCACTGGTGTTATGCAATGGTGCAGCTGTAGCGTTTCTCGAACAATTGTGGTTTTGCTGAGTTTGACACGTAATCCAACATATGCTGCATGATCTGCAGATTTTAACAAAAAAAATAGTTTTTAGCTCAAACAGTTCAAAAGTTACTACAATCACAACACCTGTTACCGCACAATTGAAGGCCCTTTGCAAAGGTTGACTTGTCACCTTTCTGTTGCTATTGCTACTTTTGGGTGTTAAGTTGGTACTAATGAGGTGCACCCTAAGACTAGACAGTGTTAAGAAGTGTAAAAATCTGAAAATAATACCATCAAAAATGGTAATGATAATGGAAAAGCATTGCGCCACATAATTTGCTATGCTTGCCACATTATTTGTCCCTTCCCTGCTGCATGATTCCAGTGTCCCTTGCTATAAGGTTGCCAAGAAGTATTTTTTCACTTGTATAGGTTTTTCTTCCTCACTGGGACCCTCTTCAGGAGACACTTGGGTCCAAATTTACTAAGGGGTTACGTTGCTCATGGGTCAAGCAAGGCAACACAAGGTAATGCAAGCCCTTACCAGTGATTTACTAGGCCACGCAAAGCCACCTGTGTGGCTCTGCATGGTTTAGTAAATCCAGAATAATGCAAGGCAGATCATATCGCTGCCTCGAGTTACCCTGCATTAAGTAGGTATTCCATGGGTGGAGTATGGGCTTTTCCATGCATCCACCATGGATTTTGATGCAATCCTAAATTTACTATTGTCAGTGAACATGGTATTGCATCAAAATGGTGTGTCTCCCAGACCCAGGTGTAACGAGGAGAAATATAGTTATTTCTCCTCGTTATTTCCTCTCTGTATGTGTGCTCAATTCTGAGCAGACAGATAAAGAGGAAAATGCATTTAAGGGCTGTACCTGGTGCAAGGGTGCCAGGTTGGTGCTAGGTAGCACACATTGTGCCAGAGATGGGAGAGAGCAGAAATGGGCCCTATCTTAGTAAAGATAATGCATTTCTGATCTTTCCCTGTCATGCAGCGCCGTAAGTTCCCTTGTTGTATTGTGTTACATGACTTAAGTAAGTCTGTCCTTTGATACCTTTCAGATATACTATTCTGTATAAGGTGGCAGCATGTCTACTGCGAGAAGTCGCTCTTTCCTCAGGCAAACAAGAAGGCAACTAAAGACTTTCTTAGCATCCATTCAGTCCTAGACAGATGTTGGTGAACAGTATCCAATCTGCCAACTCTATTTCAGTCCCTCTTATATCCAGAAAATCTCCACAGGGCTGTGAAAACTTTCCCAGTCATTGTTGGAAGGTATCCTTAGTCAATAGCAGCTGTGTATGTTGCAATTGGTAGGCATAAGTGATAAAGAGCTCAACAAGAAGGCCTTCTGAATCCATAGTATTACCGGAGGCATTTTTCCTCAATGCATCCATAACTTCAAGGACCATTGCTAGTTAATCCAGGGCTTGATGTACATCAACTGGGTTCATCACTTTGTACTTTCAATATATAAATTAGCATAATAGTCCCAGAATACCCCAGTGATGTCGCTGTAAGTGGACAATGGGAATCACCTTTTCCATTGAGAATGTTCAGTACAAGAGCCCCTTAACTCAGGCTTGGCCAACCATGCGAGCAATCTTCCTGCCAAGTTACCTTGTGCATGAGCCCTTCCCATGCATTCGGTGCGAATTAAACACGGTGGCCTTTCAATATGTATGTCATCCTTCTCTCTCTTATACACTAGTAACTCTTTTTGCGTGAGATCCTATGGAATTTGCCGCTACAGGTTCTTTAAAGACTTATCCAGAGCATTTAGTTCTTGTTCTGATATTTTATGTATGCAGACAATTGTTCTGATACAATGACAACGAAACCCTGCCTTATAGATTTCTCTATCCATAGGCCAATAGGAAGCAGTACCCTCATTTTCCTGCAAATAGTATTATACATTGACTTTTAGTGTTCTTTTTGAATCTCTAACGTGGTTCTCTGTAGCTTCTATGAGATATAGTCATTAATGCCCTGTCCCATTTTATTGCTAGCAAGAGCAGATTGTATACTATGCCCTACCCAGATATTCTGACTGCATGACTAAGATCTGCAGTGATGCAGCCATAATGCGGCCAATTTGGCGATGGAGGTAATTGACTAGAGTAAAAAAGGAATACTTACTGGCCTTGGTGTGTGCTGGTGACTAAGGAGCTGAACAGCCGACAATTCTCAACCAATGAGTTGATGCCAGGATAGTTCTCTCTACCTGGGTACCCGCTAGTGGTAAATGTGAGCAGTAAAGATATATGTCTAAGATCCAAATATAATTCCCCGTACAATCATGGGGAGGTGTGCCCCTTGCCCAAGGTTCTCTGTCTAAATTGTGTTAGGGGCACCCACACTACCCAATACCACATCAACACCATTCAAGTTGTCGTCCACCAATATACATTGTTCCTCTTTGTCAGGTTAGACTGTTTTGTCAGGTAAGAGAATCCCAGATCCACGTCAAAGCTCTGATGGCATGGGATAAACCTATATTTGCCAAAAGCTGGCCTCTCCATCAGTCGAGAAACCTTGATGCATTCAAAGAGGGCACCTATCCAGTGTGCAACCCCTACAGCAATGCAACATGAGACCCCTGCACTTGTGGTAGGAGTGTGGAGCAGCGCAGATGGGATTAGCACCACATATATCGTTGGACAAACTCAAGTACAAGCTGTGCTCAAGTGGATGAACCTTTATGTCCAGACTATGGCATGACATCAACAAAACATCAATGACAGTGAAGGACATTAGGCCTCACAATTTTGGCAGTGAGTATCAGATTTAAAAACCATGAAGGTTTATAAAGAGACTGCCAAAGTTACAGATTCAAATCATTTAAGACTATCAAAAGTAAATGGCCAGTGCATGAATATAGCCGTTATGTAAGTCAAATTGATTCAAAATGAGCAAATACAAAGAAAAATGCTAAGAGTTGTCATTGAGCAAAATTGACCAAATCCAGTTTCCCGTGAAGGCAAGATTCCAATTTGCTCGTTTAGAGGAAATCAGGAAATGTGTGAGAGAAGCAAGACAGGAGGTGTCAGCAAGTAAAGCCTCCAAAAGACAGAATCAAATGAAGGTTTTGTTATATAATTCAAATTGATTCAAAGTTGACAAATACAAAACAAAATGCTAAGAGTTGTCATTGATCAAAATCCTGTTTCCATTGAAGGGAAGATTCCCAATATCCTAAACCAGAAGAAATATGGAAATTTGTGAGAGTAGTCAGGCAGTAGGTGTCAGCAAGTAAAGCCTCTAAAATTCAGAATCAAATGAAGGTTCAGTCAAGTAAGTGAGAATGGATTTGTTCAGGAATCTAACTCTTTCATGCAGGAGCCAAAGGATGATCTCCTCGGAAGAGACTGCAAAGATCATCTGAATCTAAGTAGCTCTCAAAACACAATAAAAACATATTTTTCAACAGGAGGCAACACTCCCTACCATTTCCAAGGATGGAAAATCAATTAGGATCGAACCTTTCACAATGTCTAAGGATTGTCCTTCTTCCCAGCCATTACACAATTTAAAGCTCTGCAGCATGACCTTCAAGAGATAGGTCATAGTAGGATGATTCATCCCAGTCGGTGTGTTCTCAGCACAGGTGCAGCTATTCGTTATTCAACTCTCCATGAAACCATACAGATAAACATTCACATATAAACTTTAATCAAGGGAATGCATTTAATTAAAAGTTGGTAATTACAGCTTGCATTCTGAAATGAGAGAAAGAAAGAAAGGGCAGAGCACCTAAAAATACATTTCATTTTCAATGTGAATCATTTAAACTGATGCCTGCATTAACTATGGTCAAATTTCATCATGAAAATCACACTTTATATCTAAATACATGCGGTGCATATTATTGTAAACATTATGCAAAACAGAAAATAGCGACAGAGCAACATCAAGTGTATCTTAACCCCTTCCGTGGCCGACCGGAGCACTCCCTCCCCAGTGCTGCGAACGGCCAACGGCCATCGCAGACCCGCCCACTCAATAGAACGCCCGCACCGCGGCGGAATTGCCGCCGCGGTTAAGGCGTTAAATCATTTGCTGACAGTGCTCACATTCTAAATATTCCACATTAGGAATATGTATCAAGTTGCTATAGTTATATGTCTCTCTTAAGACTGACTGGCATTGTGGCATCAGCAAACGGTTGGTGATCGCCCCTGCTGCCATGCCATAGGGAACAGATCCCATCCATATTACTCCTGCTGTGAATGACCTTCAGTGTGAACAATCTTTCACCCACAGTGAACAGAACCCAACATCCTAACCTCAAAACAGAGAAGTAACTGCTTCCATTCAGTGACATTTGAATTAAATATTCCAATACCTCTAACTCCTTACTAGAAGACTTAAAACTGGGTAAAGCAGTCAGGACATCTTCCCACTGGTCACATCTACTTTGTAATAAGGATATACAATAGTAGCACAAAAAACTAATGTAGAGGACTAACCCCCAGATGCATCAAGCATCCATTTGGCGATTCCTTATTAGCGAAAAATAAGGAATCGCTAATAAGGAATAGCAAAATGGTATGCAAGAAGAAATCACTTTAAAAATAGTGATTTCTTAAAATTCCTTAATTGCGATTCGCAAATTAAGAGTCGCAATTAAGGAATACCTCCCCATTAATTCCTATGGGCCTAGAGGCCCATAGGAATGAATGGGAAGAATTTTCAATTTGCGAATCGCAATTAGTGAATCGCATAATGAGATTGCGATTTCAAGGTCGCAAGTGTGTCCAAAGGACACCCTGTTGCACCCCTGAAATTGATCTGTGCACATATGTTGCGCACACACATGCCCTTAGGGCATGTGTGTGCGCAACATGAAACTTCGAAAAATGCACTTTAGTGCATTTTTCAAAGTTTTTGCAAATTACCATGAAGTTGTACTTCATGGTAATTTGCGAGCCCTATTAGCGAAATCGCAATTTTTTAAACTTTAATGCATTTCATTTTAGGAATCTCAATTTGAGATTCCTTAAATGCAAGTAATCGCAATTTAGTGAATTCTCAATTTGCGAGTTTTGCATTTGGGATGATGCATTCCAAATGCAAAAATACCGGTCGCAAAGGGTTAGATTCTGAGAATCTGCCCCTTTGCGAGCGGTTTTTAGCTTCATGCATCTGGGCCTAAATCCAGAGTGTGTCATTCGATGTTCGACATGGGGCCCCTGCTTTAGGAGAACGTCTTCAGTTGTCATATTAACTCATCAGCAGTTTCATGCATAATCTTCTGCAGGTCTTCCTTTTCACTCTTGGATGCATTCAAAGTGGACACATTTCCAGAGTGAAATTTTCCAATGCCTTCTGAATGCACCAACTATCAGTCAGCATGGATCCCAGCAACAGACCTGGGTCAATGAAGAAGATCTTTCTCACCATCCTGACTTGTGACTAATGCGTAGGGTCTGGCTAATCCACCTTCCAGTTGGAATCATGCCCCGGTCTTGGTAGGTAAGCATTCTTGTCAACACTGGTCTTGGGGGGGAGTCGTGATTGTCACCCTACAGGTACATAATGAACTCATTGCACTGTGTAAAAGGTGGAGTAACCTTGTGACCACAATATGAAATATACAGTTACCATTTGCTGTATCATATTCAACCCCGCAGCCCCTTTAGACAGACTCACAATCTATTTAGTATTGTATCTATATCAGCCTTTGGAGTCCTTCTTTCTGCACATCAAGAAGTGCACCTACTCTCTAAAGACCTGAACTTACTTTTTCAAAACTCCTGCAGTATATTGCATGTTGTGAGTGTACACTCAGTTTGTTTTGCACACTCTCAAAGTTCCTTCTGATCTTCTCTCAGGTGGCCCATACCTGAGATTTACAGTTCAAGGACCTCTTTGGTGGTCTCTGCGCTTCTCCAGTGTGTCCGGGTACGTATCTGTCCCATCTCTCATTCTCACTCTCTGCATTCAGCAGGGCTCCTGACAAAAGATCAGTTTCTCTGGAACACATTCAGCTTCAGCCTCCTGTGAATTGACCACATCACCTTTAGGCCTACCCATGTTACTTAAATGGTCCTTTGACGGTCAGGACTGCCAGGTTGCAACAGTTATAAGCAGATATGCTTGCCTTCCATGTTGCTGACAACCCTACTCTGCACTTTGTTTACTCTTCACAGTCAATATATGGCTCTAGACTAAAAATGTAGGGCCAGATGTATCAAGCAAATTCGCATTCTCAAAGGCCGAAATTTGCAGAATTTTGGCCTTTGCGAATGCGAAGTTGCTAAATGGAATGTATGAAGCAAAATCTGGTGCAAAATAGGGAATCGCAAAATTTGCAATTCCTTATTTTGCAATTGCATTTAAGGAATCACAAATTTTGCGATTCTTTAAATGCAATGTATGTAGCCAAAAAAATTAGCAAAATGCCCTTAAGGAATACCAAATTATTACTAACTTCTAGTTGGTGGTAAGTTGCGAATTCCTTGAAAAATGCACATTTTTGCATTTCAAAGTGCAATGTGACGCACATACATGCCCTGAGGGCATGTATGTGCGCCACATGTGCACCCATGCATATTTTAGGGGTGCAACAGGGTGTCCTTTGGACACTCCTGCACCCTTGAAATTATTCTCAATTTGCGATTAGCGAATCGCAAATTGAGAATAACTTCCCATTCATTCCTATGGGCCTCCTGGCCCATAGAAATGAATGGGAAATTATTCCTTAATTGCGATTAGCAATTTGCTAATCGCAATTAAGGAATTTTAAGAAATCGCTAAAAAATAGCAAATTTCTACATACATCCCAATTTGCAATTCCCAAATAGCGATTTCTAAAAAATTGCTATTTGGGAATTGCACATTGGGATGCATGTAGAAATTTGCTATTTTTTGGCGATTTCTTAAAATTCCTTAATTGCGATTAGCAAATTGAGAATAACTTCCCATTCATTCCTATGGGCCTCCTGGCCCATAGAAATGAATGGGAAATTATTCCTTAATTGCGATTAGCAATTTGCTAATCGCAATTAAGGAATTTTAAGAAATCGCAAAAAAATAGCAAATTTCTACATACATCCCAATTTGCAATTCCCAAATAGCGATTTCTAAAAAATCGCTATTTAGGAATCGCAAATGATGGTAATGATACATCTGCCCCGTAGTCTCTAGCTCTCACTGCAATGTGTGGGATGTCAAAAGAAAGTGCTGGCCACATCCCCACCACATCCATCACCCTTGCAAGGGACCTCATTTTTTTTATAGTCCTCATATATGACAAAAGGAAGGAGATATGATCTGGTAGCCCTTTGGGCGCACTGAATAACCATTAATGGTTTAAACTCCTTTAAGTAGCCTCCTTCAATCATTTGTTATAGGGGTTCAGTGGTAGCCACCACTGTCCTCCTCCATTGTTGAAGTTTATCTTAATCCTCGGACTGTTACGGATATATTTTATTCCTTACCCTCCTATGGACCAAATAGTCCGGGCCCCACTATGAGTGTCTTCAACGAGAGATTGAAAGAACGGAGAACCCACATGTTTTTTCTCTTCGCTGAACCATTCAAACAGTCCAACCTGCCAATATGTTTGGCTGAATCCACCCAGTCAGAACAGGAGGGTGGTGTAGTGGAAACCCATTTTATACATATTTTTCTTCGTGCATTAATTATCGGCAGGAAGAGCAGCTGGATTCATAGTTTCCTCAGTTTTGAGAAATGACATCACCTGGTAAAATCCCAAATATAATCAAAGAAAGGCTTACCTCTATGTTTTCCCCCAAGATTCCAGTTAACATCTTGCTCACTCCTTGCCAGAAGAGTAGGATGTCTGGACACTGCCATAGGAAATGGACATTATCTACATTCTCGAAAGCGCATTTAGAGCAGTACCTCTTGCATCTTCCTATCTTCAAGAGCTTCTTGGGAGACCAATAAACTCTGTATAAGGTGAATAAGTGGTTTCTCCATAGGGGTGCAGATCTCACCGTTACCCAAAGTATAGACATAGATACTTACTATAAATGAAGAATTTCACATCCCGTCAGGTCCACCTTCCATTTCTCCTCTGGCAGAGTAGGGGGAGCATGTTCACCTTGTACCAAAGCCCAGTGGCATTTGGACACTTCCTTTCCATAAGTCTCATTTCTCTGTAGTTCTTCCTCCACTTCTGGCATAATTCCTATATTCACTTGTACTGGAGACCAGCTTGCTACCTGGTAGTATTTGAATCTAGAGAGTCTAAGGTTCATGCTTTTTAATAAGGAATCAGTGGAGTGGCTGAAAAATGTTGTAGGCACGGGGAGTCCCTGGAGATTTCCATATCGGAGCATTACTGCTATAATATGGAATTCCCAAAATTCTTCTAACTTGGATCCACACTTTGCACGCTGTAGTCAGGACTTTAAATGTGATCGTATTAAAGTATTTAGGGTTTCCAAATTTGAATAGAAATGAATTACCATCCTCAGGGAGGTTTTATGTTAGCACCCTGAGTCGTAAAGACATATGTTGGTAGTTACCCATTAACAGCAGTCTTGTGTTTTTCAAAGGAAAAGCCCAGTAATATAGTTGGAAGTCAGGGAGAGCTATCACTCCATTTATTTTATTTTCCCAGAGTTCTTTCCATGCTATCCCTACACTCCAATTTCTCCATATAAAGCTGCTTAGTTGTCTATGTAGCTTTTTAAATCATTCTGCTTTGAAACACAATAGAATAGTATTGAAAATAAAAGTGAATTTTGGGAGAAATATTATTTTAACTATGTTCATTCTCCCTAAAATGGAAAAAAGGAAGGTGGACCCATGAATGCAGAAGCTTTTTAGTTTCCAGCAAGAGTCTATTAAAATGTATGTACACCATTTTGTTCAAATCTTTAACCATGTGTATCGCCAAGTACCTAATTTCTGGCTTTTCTAGAGAACTGTCAGTTGGCCCATTCCAAGTCATAGTCTCTGTTTTGTCCTCATTGACTTGGTAACCGCAGATTCTTTAAAAATTACACAATAATTCCATCATTATGGGCAGTGAGGCTTTAGAATCACGTGTATAATCTATAAGATCGTCAGCGTATAAAGCTTCTTTTTTTGACCCAATCTAAGTAATGGAAGGGCAGGATTTTCTGTTCTGACCTTATTCTTCTGGCCAGTGGTTCTATGTAAAGATTAAATAACAGGGGAGACAGTGTACAGCCTTGCCGGCCCAATATCCTTGCTGTAGGGGTACCGTATATATCTCTAATTGCTTTGAGGAAATTTTCCCACAGGCCATTATGCTTAATTACTTCATACAGATAAGGCCAGCTGACTGTCAAAAGCTTTTGCGCATCCACCGTTATGATGGTTAAGGGACTTTTCATTACCATAGCCACATCAATCGAACTTACCAAATCTAGAGTTAAGTCATGGAGCTGCCTTTGTTTTATAAAGCCTTTTTGTATTTTTCATGTACAATGTCCCCTAATACACTATCCAGTCTTTTAGCTAATATTTGCATACATATCTTGTAATCATTGTTTAGCAGGGATATTGGTCTATACGACTCACAATGTTTTGGGTCTTTGTTGGGTTTTAGAATGAATGTTATTATTGCTTCATTCCATGAAGTTGAGAACGGCAGATGGTCAATATAGATGGTTTTCAGTAATTTAATAAGAAACAGAGTGAGCTTTGTAGGAAAGTTGGTTTGTAACCCCTCCACTTTTTGCCAGACTACTGATTCATTTTGAATTGATGTGCCCTGGGTCCCTGCCAATCAAATCAAATCAAATCAAATCATCTTTATTCGGTTTCCTTTTTCTTTGAAAACCATAAAAGTGTATAAAAAACACAGTACATAATTTTAAAATGCATTCATTTTGAACCAAACGATACATGTAAAAAGAAATCAAGTATTTCATCTTTGATCATAGATTCAGTCTGTGTCTGATACAGAGTTTAAGATAATGTACAACCGATTTGGACATTAGATGGTTCTCCAGGAATTGTAGTGCCATATAGGCGGGGCGGCATCTACGAATTTTTAAAGCTTTAAGTACTGGTATAATCCATCGGTTACGTAATGGTATGTAGAATTTGCAAAAGAATAAGACATGAATAGTGGACTGTAGTGTCATAGAGTCACAAGGGCATACTGAAATGTTATGTGTCCAGTCGTTTTGTTTGGGAAACAAGACCAAATAGTGATACAGATTAAACCTAAAACGGGTAAGAAGAAACTTTTCATATTGAGTAAAGTCAAACTGTAGGTAGGGTTGGATGGTAGGGGTCAGCTGAATGATTAGACAGTGCTGGACTGATGGCTTCCCTATTTCTGTCATTAGCCGAAGTTGGGATAAATGCGACATACAGATTGTTTTCAGTTCTTTTTTTGATATGTCTGCAACTGAGGATGGATCGTCAAAAAACCTCCGGAAACCAATGTCTGCAAAAAAGGATTCCACATACGCCAGCCATTTTATCTTTCTCCTATTGTCTAATTTCAGACAGCCCTGGATTATTGACCTTGTGAGGGTACACTCCTCCGTAACCCATATTCTGCGCCATAGCATAATTGGTTGAATTTTAATGATGTCACTGATAAATTCCACCCCAAGTTCGAGATGACATCCATACGTTGTTGTACTTCTTGGGACAGCCAGTAAAAATCTGAAAAAGGAATTTTCGATTTTTTGCAGTTGCTCGACGTTTGTTGTTCCCCAAACCCCTGCTCCAAAGGTGGCAGTGCTTATGCATTTGGCATTATAGATCTTGATCATTTCAGTCGGGGGCCTTTTTCCGAGACGGAGGGAGAAAGCTTTTAATGCCCCTGTAGTTCTTATGAGGGACAAGGTTCGAGAATTTACTGCATCTTTCCAGTTAAAGGCCTCGTCCATGATGATGCCTAGGTAAGGGTACGTTTTAGTTCTTGCAAGGGGTATGTTGTCCACATGTATAGTCTTTATTTTTTTCCCTTTGGTACCTGCGTGCATCACGTACGTTTTTTTGATGTTAATTTTCAGATTTAAACTGGACATAAAAGAGCTATAATTGTTTAGAGCCCGTTGAAGTTGAACAGGGGTTTGAGCGAGAATTACCGCGTCGTCGGCATATAATAATGCAGGAATCTGCCGACGACCTACTTCAGGGAGATCTTTTACTTCCTTCAGCATTGCATTCTCGAGGCCATTGGTATAAAGCGTGAATAAGAAGGGGGCCAGTACGCACCCTTGTCTGACCCCCTTCTGTATAGGAAAACTATCTGTCAGTTGTCCTCCTGTCCCAAATCAGTTTCCCAGGGCCTGTGTTCTTTCCCCAAAACTAACCCAATTGGCATCTCTAGCCACAGGTCAGCCCCTGGTAAATGGTACCACAAGTACCCAGGGCTCTGTGACCAGGGAAAACCTCTAAGGGCTGCAGCACTAATTGTGCCACCCTTAGAGGCCCTGTAGCTTTACACACACACTGACTTTGCAGGCTGTGTGTTTTGGTGCAGAACAAAGTGAAGAGTCGACATAGCACACATCTCTGTGTGCCATGCCTACAACCCACTGCCCTGGCATAGGTCAGTCACCCCTCTAGCTGGGTGCACTATACCAGTGCTGAGGGTTCCGGTGCATGAGCCCTGTGGCCCTACAGTGTCTAAGTCCATTCTTAGACATTGTAAGTGCAGTGCGCCATTAAGAGTATATGGTCCTGGGAGTTTGTCATTACGAACTCCACAGCACCATAATGGCTACACTGAAAACTGAGAAGTTTGGTATCAACCTTCTCAGCACATGAACCCCACACTGATGCCACTGTGGGATTTAATGAAAAATGCATACATCTTAGAGATGCCCCCGGAAAACTAACCTACCACTAGTGTTCAGGCTGTGTGGCTGCTTTCAGCTGCCACCACCAGACATGTTTCTGGACCCCTGAGTCGAGAGCCTGCTGCTCTCTGGGGTCTGAAACAATGCACATCCTAGGGCGATATGCCAAGCCTTCTACCCCAGGATAGGAAGGGTTCACGAAGGGGAAGCTTCAAAGGCTTGCCGCCTATGTGAGCTTCCCCAGGCCACTTGCTACTCCCAGCAACTGATCCCCACTGGTTCAGACCCCCACTTTGGGCAGGAGAACCGGCGGGAAAAACAAGTGAGGAAGAGAGGTGTGCCCAACTCTGTCAACTCCACCCCTCAGATGGGGGAGGCGAGGAAACGCACATCTCTCAGTCCCCACCATCTTGCAGATGGAGGGACTCAGCCAACCAAGCACAGGCTCATGCCCCCCTCCCACTGGAGGGTGGAATAATAGGGGGTGTACCCACCTCAGGGAAGGGACCCATTGGTCCCTACCTTTTACCTACCTGTAACATCCCTAAATCTAGTATTAAGGGGCACCCCTGAACCTTGGTTCCTCAGACAAGAAGAAACTACAAGAAGAAGAAAGACCGAACAGCTGTGCAGCCGCTAGCAAGAGGAAGGTGACCACTGACTTGGCCCCAGCCCTACCAGCCTGTCTCCACCTCGAACCTACTCCTGCAAAATCCTGGTGTGTCCTGTAGCCAGCAACCTCAAAAACCCCAGAGGACCTGCCTGCCTTCAACCACAAAGACTTTGTCTCCCGTGAACACCAGATTTGTTCCTCTGCAACCTCTGACCCAGGCCTGAGACCGCGAATCTGCACCACTCTGCACCCACCATACACGGTCCGAGCTCGAGTGGCCAAACACCACGAAGAGGTCACCCCAGTGATCCTGACCCAAGATCCCGCAACCCCTGACCTGCTTCATGCCTCCAGCTGATGCCTGCAGTCTAAATCCAGAGGCCCCCCCAACCGCAACCGGAAGCTGGTAAGAAGATTCGATCCTAAAAGGCACCCCTGCACCTGACGCCCCACAGCCTTGGGTGCCCAAACCTATGGTTCCTAACAAATCCCTAACTTCCCAAATCACCTCTCGAAGTGGTGGTTGCACCCAGAAGACCTTCGTCCCCAAGACTGCAGTGCCTTTGCAAACCGGAGGTTCCCCATTGAAAACAACAGGGCACCTGACTGCGAAACAGCACCCTGCACCTGGCTGCCCTAGTACCGCTGAGGGTGCACCTTTGGTGCTACTTTGTTTCCCCATTTGCCCTGAGCTAAAGTCCAGTAGCTTTGCCCCCACACCCAAGTGGCCGGCTCATCAGAAGCCACCAACCGGAGGACTGCATCCTCCATTGGATAACATTGGGCATCAGCACTCTGCACTCAGTCGCCCTAGTGCCGCTGACGGTGTAACAAGAGTGCATCCTTGACCCTGGGGGACCCCTGAGTCTATCCCCAGAACCTCAACTCCCACTCCCAATACTTACCTCAAAACTGATAACACTATTTTCCTCCATGGATAACATTGACTGTTTTTCTGTGAATAGTGTGGAGTTTGAAAACCTATAGAAATTCTTCAAAATTGCACTAACTAACAAAAACGATTTTACTTACCTGTTTACTGGAAATGTCCCGGAGTAGTATCCAGGTATACTACTCTGAGTAAGAAAACGAATCTCAAAAGTAACTTACCTGTAATTTTACTGAAAAGCCCATTCAAGTCTATGTACTGTATTTAAAAAGTATTGCATTTCTCTGAAACCATAATTTAAGTCAAAACAAAGTGCATTTATTATTACAAATCTAAACTGTATTACAACTGTATATTTACTACAAAGTACTTATCAATTACCTGTGCCAGGCTTGCTTGGTTCTAGAAAATAAAATAACTAAAATAATCTTTTTATACAAAAACAATTAGTCTGAAGTTCATTCCTTGAGTGGGTGAATTCATTTGCTGACTGAGTGTGTACAACAGATGCTTAACACTGTCCTCTGATACTGACTTACTGCTCTACCACACTACCACAGATAGAGAGTGAGGTGATATCTAACTTTACCTCTGCCTGCCTTTGGGGTTCCACTGGACTTGGTGCACACTATACCTCACTTTGGTATAGTATATTCAGAGTTAGCTTCCTACAGCTCCTCCTTTAAAGCCTTGTATATTTTATTAGGTAGTCTGTCTGGGCCTGGGCCTTTTCTTTTCTTTAAACTTCTAATAGTTTTATCTATTTCCAGGGGAGTTATTTTTTGGTTAAGGTATATTTGTTTTTCTTGATCTATTCTGGGGAGAATATCTGACTGTATCCCCTTCTTAACTTCTGCTTGTGTTATTTTTGTTTTGTCAGTGTATAAGCCCTGAAAGAAACTCACAAAAACTCTCCCAATATCATGGTCTTCCAGGCATCGTTCTTTAGTGGTGCTGGTCACTACTTCCCTGATCACGTTCCAGATATTATCTTGCTTGTTTTCCAGGTTAAGAGTTTTCCTCACCCTTTCCCAAATTCGCAATATGAGAGCTTGTTGGCGTTCCAACTATTCTGCACCATTCCTTCCAGATATTCTACTAAGTGCCCCTTATCCTCCTTTAATTTACTGTGGAGTTCTAATTCTGCGCTGGGGCATGCAGTTTGCCAAATCTTTATGAAGTTCATCAGTTCCTATTTCGTGCTCTTTGAGCTTGTTTTTAATTTCTTTCCTTCTATGTGCTGTATAGTTAATGAATCTCCCGCGAATCAAAGCTTTATATGCATCTCGCTCAACCAGTATGGGAGCAGCCTCATTTAACTTAAAGAACCCCATGGTATCTTCCTTCAGGGCATTTATAATTTCCTGCTCCCCTAGAAGACTTCTGTCTAGGGTCCATCTAAACCGGGGTTGGAGACTCTCAAAGGAGAGCTCCAGTTTTACTGCAGCATGATCCGATAAGTATTCTGGTTGGTGTGTCACCCTGCTAATATTCTTACTTAGCTTTGTGTCTGTTAAATAATGGTCTATCCTTGAAACATGAGAGTATTTTTTGTTCTGATAGGTAAATTCTTCGCTTTGGCATGCCCTAAAACTCCAAATGTCTACCAGGCCCAGATTTTCCATCAGTTGTTGTATACTCTCCCTCATTTTTGTGGAGTTTGCCGTTGGCCTGATTGTCGATTTGTCTAACACTGGGTGCATCAATAGATTCAAATCCCCCCGTATGATTATAAAATTCCTAGTGTCAAGTAGATGTTTATATAGTTCCCTGAGCGAGGATGGGTCATCTACATTAGGCCCATAGTAGCCTACAAATGCACACCCAATGTTGTGCCTCTTGACATTTGCTAATTAACCATCTGCCTCCTGGGTCTGTGATGGTGCACTCCAACCTGACTTGTGTGGAGTTTTTTAACAGGATCACCACCCCTTTCACATTACAGGATTGATTAGTACAGGAGCTCTACGGTCGCCATCGCAGCATCAGCACAAGCTGGTTGGAGCCACGCTGCTTGGCTGAAAGGGCTGAAGCTGCTGCTGAAGCTGATGAGAAAACACTGTTGGTTAAGCATATGCCCCCAAGAAGAGTGCCGGGTCGGGTCTTGCACAAACAAGAGACAAACAACGCTGAAGCTTTCCACCTCAACAGGGGAGGCTGGAACAATGAAGAAGTGGCCAGCCTGACAGATGTAGCACCGATTGAAGCCTTCTCCACAGTCATTGCCACAAGTAAAAACAGATACTCATTGAGGAACACTGGTTTTGGGATACTGCAACCACTGGGAGTGGGAAAACAATAAGGGCCAGCATTTGGGTAGGACTACTGTTTCTCCCACCCTTGTTGTACACACCGCACCTTGTCCCATAAACACCCTACCACAGACCTCATACCAAACAGGGAGCCTAACAGGGAACCAGAGAGACATCAGAGTGATACGAGGTTCTACTAACATATTAGGGGGGGAGTCAAAGTTAAAGTCACCCCATCATTAAGGTCTTTCATTCAAATTTAAAGAGAATGAACTCCAGGACAGCTCGCCCAAGCTGAGTCATAATGTTTCTATCCAAGGTATGGATCCATCCAAGGTCTCTCAAGTTTCCCAGATGGAAAGAACCAGGGGCCCAGATCTCCCTCTCTCTACCCAGTTCTCAATTCTCTCTGAAGTCACCACAATGTACAACTTGGCAGAGGGGGCACAAACGATCTCCTGCAAAGTAGGCATGGCTTCCGCCAACGACAAAGAGCCTTTAGACGTGGGTTCTTTGCTTCTTGCATTGTCTAGAGAAATTAAAGTAAAATTTTAATTTCTGAGAATAACCAAGTGAAAATTCAAGAGGCCTGTGAAAATCTTGAGGTCAAAGTGGCAGACATTACAGAAAGACTATCCAATTTGGAAGCTACACTTGGGGTATTGTAGGAGGACGTTAAATGTAACTATAAAGAGATTCAAGTTGTAAAAACTGGAGAAAACGAACTCAGAGAAAAACTTGAATCATTAGAAAATAACTCTAGAAGGAATAACTTAAGAATTTAAATATTCCTGAGGGGCTAGAAGGCAGAAACTTGAAAAGCTTTGTCATAGACCTGCTCAAAGAATATATCCCAGACACCTCGGCTTTCGACCTGAAGCAGGATATACAAAGGGTTCACGGGACCCTTTCAAAAGGAATCCTAAAAGAAAAAAACCTAGGAAAATGTTTATAAATGTTCACACCATGTAATTAAAGAATCCATTTTCACAGCAGCTTTGAAGGTAAAATGAATCCAAAAGAATGACTGGACCTTTGTCATAAGGTAGGACATTGCAAAAGCATCAACAAATCGGCAATGGGAGCTAGGTAAATATATTTAAGACTTGAAAGCACTACGTGCAAAAGCATAGTTAGAATTTCCAGCATCGCTTTGGGTCACGTGGAATAACAAAATGTACAACATGAAAGATGTATCTGAAGCCACAGGCTTAATTAGTCAGATTAAAAGGCACAAAGGTTTATAGAAGGTAAACTGGAGAGTAGGAGCTCAAGAGGTGTAAATGAACTACATTGTCTGGACACAGGGAGGGTTTCCCGGGGTCGGTAAGGGCAAAGTGAGGAAGGGGGAGGTGGGGGGGTCGCATACAGACAGTTGGATTGAGCACAAGGTGCAGAGCATATGGAAAACAAAAAAAAGTTAGAGTCCTCTTTTTTGTCAAAAGTTTGATTACTAGCAGGGGGAGGCAATCTCAGATGTACACAAAATGATGATAAAGAATACAAAAAAGAATCATGAAATAAGGGTATTGACCTGGAACGTAAATGGTCTGAGAGTTAATAGTGGAATAAGGAAAATCCTGGAACTGCTTACACTCTCTGATAATGATCAGCAAGAACACAGGAGGGTCGAGGCAAAATATTTGATGATGATATTTCCTGATGGGTGCTAATTCCAATTTTGTCTCTCTGATAATGATATCATAATATTACAGGAAATGCATTTGTGTGCTGACAAGTGGGACGAGGTCCTAGAGAGACATAAATGGAGCACTCAATTTTCCTGTACCAATCAATCCTGTAACGTGAAAGGGGCTATCTTTTTGCTGCTTCTCACTTTGCTTTTTCTACCCTCTAGAGCTCTTGAGTGCTTGCAAGCCTTAGTACTTTAGTTGGTCCTGCCTGTCCCATGCCATCACAGGAATCCAGACCAGGCCTGCTCCATTCCCCCTCTGCATGTGCATCTGCTTCACACTGACTGCAAGTGACATTAGTCCACAGCAGGAGCCCCCTCAGGGCCAGATGTATCAAAGGGTTTTACCCATTCTGTGTCTATGGGAAAATGTGTTGATACATATGGCCCTCAGTGTAGTCTTGCAGTGCAAGCACCCTGCAGGGCAGGACACGCAAGTTCTCAGCAGCACCTTAGTTCAATCAGGTACCACAGCTTCAAGGCAGAGAAGTTCTAACTTCGAGAGAGTCCTACAAGCATCCCATAATCTTTGTGGGATTTGTCAGTGCATAAAAGTAGCTGTAGTGTTCACTTCCCTCCACAACAGATAACATATATGACAGTTAGACACTCATTCTCAAACAAATGTCAATGCATACTATTTATACACATTTCGTACAGGTTACCTTCAACTTGCATACGCTTCTCATATCATAATATTTTGACCAACTGCATACATGGACAGTTCTGAAAGGTGCATTAACTGAACACTATAGTGTCTTCAAAGACCCCTGTACACTGGCATTGCAAGCAGGAGAGCATCACCATGAGCTGGCTCCAAATGGCATTAATATTCAAATAAATATTGTTTAGAAACAAACCGCTGCACTTCTACATGTTGCCTACCCATGAATCTATAGGCTTTAAATCGCTCAAAAGTTAAACATAATTTCAAATGTCAAGCACTTTCATGCAGCTGCATTACAACAGGATGTAATTCAATAACGTACAGCAGGTTCAAGGCTCAGCTTCTACACATGTGAAAGTATGGGCCTTACGAAAACAAAAATTAGCGACTCGCAAACCAGTCTGCAACTGCTAAAATGGTAAATTGAGGAATGCAAAGGACTTTAAATTAGGGGATCAATAGTATTGCACATCAAAGAAAACGGCGACCTTTCCACAGTTTCCTGGATACATTTCAGCATGTCAAACCGGGGGAATTTATTGGTGGACAATTGGCTGACAATTACCGGGACATGCAGATTTTGGAGTGGTAAGTACCAAAATTCTCATGTTATCCAGAGTTTTCAGTAATAAGCTATTTTTCTCGATAGATTCAGTGCCAGCAGAGTCAGATCTAAGATGTCTACAAAACATTGGGCTGCTCGAACTGAGGCCCTTAGTCCTTCCTCAGTCGTTCTCATGGGAACTGTAAGTGCCTGCTGACATGGCCAGATCTCCCACCAAGGACTTTATTCACCCATAAACGTCAATACATGTGTCTTCTGTCACGTCACTTTGTCCGTGACCTTTATTATCGGAGTGTCCTCGCTGCTTGACCGAACAGCACCACCGCGAAGGGAACTGTTCTTTGTACGTTTTCCTCTGTGACATCTGACCTTATGTTTGTAACTTCCCACCGCTGGCAGATACAGCTGTTAAAGTAGTAGTTTAATTACTAAATAACATACCTCTTCAATAGCTCTAGTTAAACAGTGACTTTTGCTATTGAATGATTTTTTTCAGCACTGGGTTTGCTTTCATTCCAGGGGCGCTGTAAACAAAAATGTTTAACAGCAGAAAGACAAATTACCTTATCTGAGGTCAAAACGTACTTTAAAATGCGTTTCCTTCTGGTACCAGCTGGTTCCCTTAAGTGCGGTATCAGCTCAGCAAACATTAAGCATACAGCTGAGTGAGGCCTGGTCTATGACAGAAACTAGCATAGGAATTTTTTTTCAGTACTGCAGAAACAGTGGGGCTTATTTATGAGCCCCTGCGTCACTTTTGCGCCACTGTACGTCACTTTTTGTGATGCACCAGTGGCGCAAAAAATGCGCTATGTTGCGCCATATTTACGAAGTGACTCATCTAGGTAGATGCGTCATTTCATAAACCCCTGCGCAACATTATACCTGCGCCAAGTATAATTTATGCAGGGTGGACGAAGCCCCGCAAGAAAGGGTCGTAGAAGTGGATTTCGCTGCGCCACTTCTAGGGCGCCAATGCGTCAAAACCTTACGCCTGCCTCATGGTAGGCATAAGGGTGACGCATGCCCTTTCACATGGGGCTTGTCCCATGTTAAAGGAACATTGCTGGAGTTGCGTCAGGCTTGTACAACTCCGGCAATGCGCCACTTTTTGCACTGACAGATAAGTCAGTTATACTGACATATCTGTGCTATCTTGGGACATGATGCGTCATATTGTAAATATGACGCATCATTGGTGTCGCAAGGAGAGCGCACTGAGAAGTGGCGCATCGCTCCTTTCACGCAGCGATGCGCCACTTCTCGTAAATGAGGCCCAATGTATGCAGGGTGGGCATAGCACCGCAAGAAAGGGTCGTAAGAGTGGCGCAGCGAAATCTATGAGATTTCGCTGCACCACTTCTGGGACGCCAATGCGTCAAAACCTTACGCCTGCCTCATGCCAGGCATAAGGGTGACTTATGCCCTTTCACATGGGGCTTGCCCCATGTGAAAGGAACATTTCTGGAGTTGCGTCAGGCTTCCGACATAACTCCAGCAATGCGCCACTTTTTGCACTGACAGATACATCAGTTATACTGACATATCTGTCCTTCCTTGCGACATGATGCGTCATATTGTAAACATGATACATCATTGGTGTCGCAAGTAGGACGCACTGAGAAGTGGCGCATCGCTGCTTTCACGCAGCGATGCACCACTTCTCGTAAATGAGGCCCAGAGCCTTTAGGGGGTTCATTCCTCACATAAGTCAACTAATAAACACGTCTGAGAATATTACAAATTATAAAACCGTAGCACGCAAGGCATCACCTTAAACCTTCACATATATATTTTGCAGTACCCAAACCTTGCTAACAGTATAAACACAGCATGGGCGTAATCTGTTATCGGTCAATGAAGGCCCCCATTCACTTTAACCTTAGCATCTAAAATTCACTCCACACCACAGTGTGACACAGGCACATACTTTGCATCAAAATTATTTTGATCATAGCCAACATGTTTGCATGTAAGCACGTTGCTGCTCTTTACAAGTTGCTTCACTGATTGTTCTTTCACAGCATAGATATGTGCGTGGGTGGATTTAATTCAGAATTGTTATTTAGAAATATTGAAAGGCTATTATTAGATACACTATATGTACAAATAAAAACATGACTAGTATGCGAATTTGTTTCCATAGAGACTAGTAGCCTTTTGTCAGCTTCTTTTAAAATGAAAGTTGCCATAGGAACAAATCAATTGAATTGTATAAATGTGTGTCAGGGTCTCAAGTCTTTCTTTTTCAAGGTGGCATTTACAATCTTTTTTATCTTTCCTATTTATTCAAAGTGTATATTTCAATGTATCTGCTTATTAAATGTATATTTCAGGAACCTATTTTTTTTAACACAGTTATAAATCAGAAGTCATTCCTTTGTGATGAGATAGCAATGCCTTTGTTTACATTTATACTTATACTAAGTGTGACAGATGCCAGATCAGGTGATGCAGGGTTGTACATAAACTGATGGACGAGTTCTAGATTTAGATTCACCATATGAAGCACAGTTGGCTAGGTTCATAAATGTTTTGGTATGCTCGTGAAAAAATAGATTTGGTATTCACCACACATGTGTGATATTATCTGACAATGGTGCAACAGTATGTGTGTGAAAATGAAACTCCAAGAGCGGAGGGTGGAAATACAAAGGCAGAGATGCTCGTGGAAGTTTGGGAACACCCACACAAGCTGGTTTTAGGGCAATTTGACCAGTGCAGGTGCACCTGGCGTTGACCTAGGGGGCGCAGTTTTAGAAATAACTTATGATTTTAAAAGAAGCTGCTGCAGAGTTCCTTGTGTGTGGGAAAGTTTTCAAGCAACAATAAAAATGTCAAGATAACTCTATTGTTTAATATTCCTGCCACACAGAGATCAGTTTTGTCTAGTGTCAGTTCTGACTCATCATAAAGTAGCACAGAGGGTTATATGCTTGCTGCAAAGAAAGTGTAGCATGCAGATCACAGAATTGTATTTTTGGGGATTATGGATATCTCAGTGGGTTACTGCTTTTCTCAGAGGATTTACACTTTTGTTACTTGCAGTTCATAAGTTACATTCCTAATGTAGTATAGTGAGCTATGAACTGTCATCAAAGAGTTGTATGTTAACTGCAAGGAATTGGGTTGAAACCATATGTTTTTCCCCAGCCTTTCATTATTTTAATGTTTCTAAAAAAAGGGTATGTTTGGGTAGAAATGCATTCTTATTAGTAAAGTCAATCCCAACCACTGTGGTAAATTTAATTCTAGAGTTTGTGCTGCCCCAGACCAAACACTTTTGAGGGCATATTTACAAGCCCCTATCGCCACAACAACATAACTTTCAGTGACGCTGTGGTGGCGATAGGGGCCTCGCCTTATTCACAAGGCAGCGTCAAGCCACTTAACGTGGCCTAACGCTGCCTTTTGAATAGACCCCCTTTCACGCTGTGTTTAGCGTGAAAGGGGCGTGCAGTGGGTGTTGTGGTGGGCGTTCCACCCCAACAGCCATTGATATTTATGCTGCCCCCTATTCACAAGGGCAGCGTAAATAGGAGCTAACTCCAAACTTAAGACCAGAAAAACCCTGGGCTTAAGTTGGTGATAAGAGGAGAAATGCTTTATTTCTCCTCGTTTTTGCATTTTCCATGTATGCTGCCTTGTGCACCTCACATGGAAAATGCAAAATGCCATGGTTTGTTCATGTGCAGGAAGGGACACCTTCCTGTACATAAACAGACCAGCCTGCTTGCAGACACCCTTGGACACTGGTGCAAGGGTGCCTGCGTTGGCGCTAAGTTGTGAAACTAAGCGCCATCGCAGGGGGAAAAGCAAAGCTGCACCAGGTCCTTCTTAATTTTAGTGCAGCCTTGCTTATCCAAAGTGGCGGAGAGAGGCTTTAAGCCAAGAAGGCTAATGACTCTCTCCCCAACTTCATTGTGAATATCCCCCTTGGAATATACTGCTTTCTAGTATAAATGACATTTCACATTTCTTAGAGACTGATTTACTCGCATATGATTCATTCTCTCTGTATAATGTGTGTGCCCTGACACCTTACACAGGTGAGAGTAGCGCAAAAAATCTAATGAAAGGCACGTGAAAGAGGGGCTATGGAGAAATGAGGGCCACTGGTGGAGGGTGGTGAGGGATTCTTAGGAGAAGGAGATCATTAGGGTGGGGAGGTGCCAAAAATGATTGTCGCACGGGGCGTCATCAGCACTAAAGTCAGCCGTTACCCAAAAACTCATCAGTTTGCAAGCACTAACAAGTCCTAACAAGTCCATATGCATATGAAATATCGGACCTAGGAAGCTTGTTTCCGGTCCAGGGAAGGCATGGCTTGGCAGTTCGGGCTGGACTGTTCCCATGAGGCACAGGGTCAGACTGATTTGCATATGGCCATGTCTGAACTGGGGTGGCAGAGTGGGCTAAAGAACGGTGATGGATTAAGCCCAGATCTGTTGACTGGGTGTGAGTGTTTGATTGGTTCAGATGCTCCGTCCATCGCCACCCCCTTTTGTACCGCTTTGTTCGCCATAAGTTGGCAGGGTATGCTCAGATGTGAGTCGCTTGCTCACTTTGCCACTGGATTCAAGCAAGCCTGGCTGAAGATGGCTGAAATGCCAGAAACCGGTCCTAGGAGGCTTGTTTCTGGTCCAGGGAAGGCATGGCTTGGCAGTTCGGGCTGGACTGTTCCCATGAGGCACAGGGTCAGACTGATTTGCATATGGCCATGTCTGAACTGGGGTGGCAGAGTGGGCTAAAGAACGGTGATGGATTAAACCCAGATCTGTTGACTGGGTGTGAGTGTTTGATTGGTTCAGATGCTCCGTCCATCGCCACCCCCTTTTGTACCGCTGTCATATTACCCGAGGCACAGTTGAAAAGGTTGTGAATTCCTATGATACAAAAAAATCATCTATGTGAGACCACTTGCTTGAGTGCCTCAAATAGGGTTTCATTTTTTTTTGTGAATCAAGCTTTGTAAGTTCATGTTTTGGAGGCTTCAAAAGTAGGTCAGCCGTGTTCCACGTTGATTTCTTTTATCTAACTTGACATGGGGAATTTGGTGTGTTCTGAAAGACATTTTAGAGACATCAATATTGTGTCATCCTGAAAGCTTTCACCCAAGGTGTTTAATTTCTAGCTCTGTTTTTCAGTCCATTGATGTTTCCTGTGCTTTATTGAATACACTTTCCTCACCATCCCCTGTCACTGCATACTAGAAGACAGTGTGAGAAAACATATCACCCCCTCCACCATCTTCCACCGGATACTTGTGTCTTCTGTCCAAACCCACTTCAGAAATACTCTGCCTGGTCGAATGTTTCAGGAAAGGCCCTACAAATCATATACAAACATAGCATGCTGTGGGTTAGGAAAGCAACCACTGGTTTTTAAGCTTTATTATATGTAATAGTACTGTTTGTAGATGTGTAAGTCGTAGAACTCATAAATACAGTAATTTACCTCAGTAGGAAACAAAACACATACATAAAAGAAGGCAACGCGTTGGAAACTGTGACAAATTATTACTGGTACTTTGCCACGCAAATATTTCTGGCACTCCTCAACATTAAACTGAATGGGCTGGCTGACATTTAAACACAGCGTGCACTGTTGGGTATAGTTGAAGAAATAATGTGGCAGTGCTTTGGAACAACTCCCTCAATAGGGCTCTTATTGTAAACGACTCAAGTTGTGAGGCATGGGAGAGAATACAATTGGTGATGGCGATAACAGTGTAGAACCACCCTCCGCATTATGAACCACACAGGCATGTAATGTTATGATAAATTAGCTTGTAATGAGCATGAATCACCCCCAAAGGGTATCTCAGAGCAGCCGAGACCAACAAGCGGGGTAGCAATAGTGTTAGAATAGTTCGATTTTGAGAAGTTCCTGAAAAGAAGGTGATCAGTGCACTTTCGTATGTGAGTAGGAAGTTTGTTCCAGTAGCAAGGGGCCAGATAAGACAAGGCTCGACCCCAGAACGGGTTTTCCTAATTCGTGGTACAGTAAGTAGTGACTTGTTCATTGATCTTAGAGGCCTGCCTGGCAGGTAAGGGGTGAGCTTCTCCTCAACATAGCTGGGTCCCTTGCCATTTAGCACTTTATACAGCAGATTTTAACCCCTTCCATGCTCATGACGAACTCAGCTCATCATGAGTCACAGTGGAGCTATGCTCATGACGAGCTGAGCTCGTCATAACAGCCGCGGCCCTCCCACGCGCGGTTAATTTCCAGCCTGTGCTGGAGAATTTATCAGTGGGCGGGTCTGTGACGAGCCCAGCTCGTCATGAGCACAGCTTCACTGTGAGTCATGACGAGCTGGGCTCGTCATGAGCACAGTGGCGCCGCAGACCCCCCCCGCACTGTGAGGGAATTACCCCCGCAGCAAAGGGGTTAAAAGTACTTCTTCTGCGCACGCGAAGCCAATGGAGTGAGTGCAACAGGGAAGTGGAGGCAGATCTGGCAGGTATATTATGGATTAGACAGGCTGCTGTATTTTGGACCACTTGGAATTTGTCCAATAGAGACTCGTTAACGGCAGCAAGAAGAGCATTACAATAGTCCAGACGACTGATCATCAAAGCCTCGACTAAGATCTTGCACACTGAAAGTGGGAGTAAAGGAAAGACTCTGCGCAACAGACTCATTGCATTCTTCTTAACTCTTTAAAACACAATGAAATGGTCTGCACGCATATTTGACATAATCTGTCTATTGCCAAGAGGTTTTCCCCAGTGAATACCTATACTTAGCTACAAGAATGCAGTGGTAAATTAATCAAAACAGAAACTGAAAGATGCATCTGAAACAAGTCCTCTGGAGACATTATTTTGACTGAGCAGACAATACCATATATTCATGATATGTCAATAGGAAACGAAAGCAGCCTGACAACCTTTTAGCTTTCAGAACCCATCTTGGTTCTTTAAAATGAAGGTAGACATAGACGTATACTGCAGCATGCAACATAATATGCTCTATATTAGTTGAAAATGCACACATTTCAGCATCATGCATTGAGAACGAATTGAAACTGATTGGTCCCCAAAAGTGAGTTGCATAGTCACTGTGCCGCCCAGTCTCGGGATATAGCAGACGGTGGGTTAAAGTTTCACCATATGCATCAGAGTCACACTTAGTTCAAAGGGGTTGAGTCCTAGTGTCATTATCCTTTAGTTGCTGGTAATGCTTATAAGGCACAAAAGTGAAGCCGCCTCAGAAGCACATGTATGTATTTGATGCTACCTTCAAACAAGATGTCCGACAGTGGGTACTGCCTCCCCGGGGGAAAAAATTATGCTGCAGCAAGTGGATGAATGCCAGTTATGATGAGAAAGCTGATGTGACCAGTTCCAAGATGAAAAGACTAGGTGAACAGCCACGGCTTACCTCAAGGGAGGTGTGTGGAGCAAGTCAACGTGCAGGGCAACACAATAAGTGCAACTGCAACAAAGTATGAATATCCTGCCAAGGTTGTGTTTCAAAGTATAAACTATCAGGCGTAGCGAGATTTTTCCTCCTGAAGTCCTGTGAGATAGCACACTTCCTGAAATCCTTACTTCATAAGCAATAAAGAAGTAGTAGTAGGGGTGGTGGGTCTTTTCTCTTTTTAAAAGATTTATTCTCCACCTTGCAAAGTCTCCCTCTTATGTTAAAGTACATTTTGTCAAACAGTTATGGAAGCAGGTACCATAACATCAGGTCCACCAGTAAAGTAAGGAGAGCCGTTTACCATAACTAACATTCCAAAAAAGGTTAGAATTTACACCAGCTACTTTGTACACACTTTGGGGCAGATTTTCTAGGAAGTGCTGCAGCGCGGCAACGCAAGCCCTTTGGCTGTGCCGCCATTCTGCGGCACATCCAAAGCACAGGAATGCGACATATATGCAGTAATATGGCGCATTCCTGTGCTCTCCCCTGCTGTCATGCGCTGGCGCAGGCAACCTTGCACCATGGTGCAAGGATGCCTGCATCATGGGGAGATTGTTTTTGTGCAGGAAGGGGCACCTTCCTGCACAAAAACAATCACTACAGGCATTTTCCTCTTTCAATGCTTGCTGTAGAATGCAGCACGAATTGAAAGAGGAAAAAATGAGGAGAAATGAAAACATTTCTCCTTGTTGTGCTTTGCTACGCCACCCCTAGGGAGGCGTAGCATTCAGACACATGCATTTCCAGATTTACGATTCCTTGTATATCTGGAAATGTGTCTTGTTCCATGGGTGTTGCGTGGGAACACGTAAAGGAACACGTAAAGGGGCCATATTTACAAGGACAGGAAAAGCCACGCACGTGGCTTTTCCTGTCCTTGTAAATATAGAGTAGTAAAATACGCCACCAGTACATAACAAAAAGTGACGTACTGGTGGCGCATGGGGCTTGTAAATCTGCCCCTTTATCTTTATCCAAAATACATAAATGTGTGTTTCAACAAAATAGAAGGGGGTTCCCCGTCGGGATTTAAGATGCTGGCAGGTCACCAAGGGGGTTATAACAGTACAATAGAATTAGAGAGCACCCTGCCAAAGCATAAATCACAGTCCCATACGGGATCCTTTAATTTCAATAAACGGTGACAAGAATATGTATCAGAGCCAAATACACATCAGACAATTTCCATTTTACTTTTTCTGCTTATTTATTATTTTATCCAGATACTTTAAATAGACATGATTCATAATTAAATTGCCATGATTCACTTAATAAGAAAAAGAGGGATGCCTCTCTTTATACATATGGCAGAAACTTCAAAAAACACTTATATGTCCCACACACTCCCGTACATCCAAAATAGAGTCACACTCACATTCACACTATAGGAATCAATCAATCCGGCATGCATTCATACCTTGCATTCATGCTGGTACAACAAGGCCTGCAGTAAGGGTAGAAACAGGACTGAATAGACAGAAGTACGACTGTGGAGGCAAAAGGGGTTGGAAAAGGTTATCGACAATAACTAGGTTACTGCCATCCACAGGAACCACGCCTAATAAATGTGCGTTTCATCAAGTCACACTGTAACCTCTTAAACAAAGGGCCTAATTTATGGGTTTTTTTTGCCGTAGGGCAGTGCATCAGGTCTTGCTGCTGGTCTGCCATACAGCAAAAGAAATGGACAGGAATGAACTGTATCTATTAGATACATCATATTCCTGTCCTTTACCCCTGCACCGGCACACAATGGGTTGCAGTGCACCAATGCAGGCACCTTTGCACCATGGTGCAAGGGTGCCTGCATTGCGGGGATGATTATTTTTCTGTAGGAAGGGAAACCCTCCAGCACAAAAAAAATTGCAAGAGGCAGTACACAAAAAAAGAGGAAAAACAATGAGAAATAAAAAAATTTCTCCTCGTTCTGCCTCCCTTACGCCCACCCTGGTGTGGCGTATGTTTTTGGGGCAGCCTCAGACTTACGATTTCTTGTAAATCTGGCGCAGTGTCAAAAAGCCATGGATGTTGCTGGAATACCCCCAGAACACCCATGGATTGCCCCTTTCACACAGTTTTCTGCATGAAAGGGGACACATTTATAAGGCCATCAAACCCCATGCAATGTGGCTTTACGTGGCCTTATAAATATGCCAGTGGCACATTGCGCCACCGGAGCGTCAAAAAAGTGATGTGTCGGCAGTGCAATAGTGCCGGTAGGGTCTCAGAAATGAGGCCCCAAGTTATTAAACTATATCATAATGTGCCAATGAGTCAAACAATATAAGTGGAATTTAAGATTATTTCGCTGTATGCTGTTCTCAAGTAGCACATGCTTTCTGAAGATACAATTACTGTGCATTGAAAATTGTTAAATTGCAAAACAAAATGTAGGAATCTTCAGCGCACATGTGAAAAGGGTAGCTAAGTGAGAGGGTCTGAATCAGGGAGGAGACAAGCAACAATCTTACACGATTCTTGACAGTCGAGAAGGGCAAACTGATCAATAGCGTCATGAAAGGTGCTCAGGCCAAGAAGAATGAGCATAGATTAGGTGTATTCATCCCCAGGGAAGAGAAAATCCATCACATTACAAAGGAGGGTTATTTCTGTGTTGTGGCCAGTGAGTTTTTACCATCAGAGATGGTAGGTCAAGGATACTGCTGCAAGCAACATGCGCAGAAAGATAACAGAGGTCATGTGGCCCAGGACTGCAGTGACAAGTGGAAAGCTGGAGGCATGCTGCAGATTCAAGTTAGGCACGCATCAAGGATGGGTGGATGAGGGCAAACATAATACCTTAACTAAATATATTGGTAGAGATTCTTAGCTTATGTTTTAGTGTTAAGAAAGCGTTGAATATACGTATCTGACGTGCTTACTTTGGCCAAAATGTGTGTACCTGATAGGCCTGTGTTCAAACAGTATGGGCCGTATGTATCATACAAATTCGCATTCGCAAAGGCCGAAATTCGCAGAATTTTGGCCTTTGCCAATGCGAATTTGCTAAATGGGATGTATGAATGAAAATCCAGTGCAAAATAAGGAATCGCAAAATTTGCGATTCCTTATTTTGCAATTGCATTTAAGGAATTGCAAATTTTGCGATTCCTTAAATGCAATGTATGAAGCTAAAAAAAATTGCTAATTGTCCCTAAGGAATCGCAAATTACCACCAACTTCAATGAAAAATGCCCATTTTTGCATTTTTTAAAGTGCCATGTGACGCACATACATGCCCTTTGGGCATGTATGTGCACCACATGTGCACCCATGCTTATTTCAGGGGTGCAACAGGGTGTCTTTTGGACACCCCTGCACCCTTGAAATTATTCTCAAAATCGCAAATTGAGAATAAATTCCCATTCCTTCCTATGGGCCTCCCGGCCCATAGAAATGAATGGGAAAGTATTCCTTAATTGCGAATTCGCAATTAAGGAATATCAAGAAATCTTAAAAATCGCTATTCCAGAATCGCTAATTGGAACCTTGATACATATGGCCCTATAATCCTACCCTCCTGACATTTAACGGATTTTCGAACAATTGGGTGAAATTATGTATTGTGAGCTAACTGTTTTGGTTTGAACGAATTCAAACAGAAACCGTAGGAGACATTTTCTTCTGGAACCTGCTTTCCGAGGCAAAAAAAGTATGCACAATTTCACATTATGTGAAATGAGAAGAATTTTGCACATTGTGCATAATTCTAAGGGCCCGATTTACTAAGAAGACACGCAACGCTGCACAGCAGTAAAATTTGCTGTGCTGTGCTGCACTGCATGAAAGGGAGAGCAGAGCAGTGCCATATCTACTAAAATGTGGTGCTGGTCGTACTTTTAGCAGCCATTGGCCAACATGGACCCCGTTGTTCCATTGTGTAAGGGTGTCTGCAGTCTCTAAAGCATATATTTTGTACTGGTAGGGGTCCCTTCCACCATAAAACCTATGCTTTAGGGGGTTTCCTACTTCGTATGTGTGCTGTACAAAGCAGCACCCAAGCAAACTAGGAAGAAGTAGGAGAAATAAAACCATTTCTCCTTATTGCTCTACCTCTAGAAGGCGTGGGATTTTGGTGCAAATCACTGTCTAAGATTTTCGTTGATAGAGATTTGCATCAAAAACAATTAGTGTTGCATGAAAACGCCCGTACACCTCCCATGGAACTCATCCTTGACGCAGAGTTACACAAGGCAGCGCGCTGCGTAACTTTGCGCTCACTTTGAAGAATATTCAGGTTTGCTTCTAACAGCAAATTCCATCTTAACATTATGAGTCGAGTTTGCGATTCGCATTTTAACAGTAAAGCAAACCTGCCTCAACGCATTATTAAATCTAAGCCTACATTCTGGAATCAAGCAGAAGTTATGCTCCAGTAAGGGAAATGATGCACAGGTTAAATGTAAAATCGAGCTGTTTTGCAGTTTTGGAGAGTTTCTAGAAACGAATAAGAATACATGCAGCTGGTACGCTAAGTATGACCTCTCTTGTTTGGTCAAACACTTCTAGGGCTGGATGCAGTAGTGACACTTTTTAGCATCTTTGTAAAAGCCAATCTGCACATGTTGAGTTCGCTTTATGTCTCTGTTGAGGCCGATGCTTAATGTCCTATCTATGGGAGCGAAGCAATTTGCAATCCCAGTGCATAGTTAGAGGAAGGAGGCAGTGAAATTAAATAGTTGTAAAGAAATGACAGAGACAGTGGAACAAGTAATGGAAGGTCACCACCCAGGGATGTAAGGGCACCAGTGCACATGCACAGAAATCTGTGGTAGTAGCGAGTGCAGCAATGCTACTTACTGACTTCCTTTTGAATACCGAAAAGTAATAAAGTTTGACTTTTGGTCTAAGTTCACTGTTGTGAATACCGAAAAATAGCAAAGGTAGACTTTTGGTCTAAGTTTATCTTTGTGAATACTGAAAAGTAGTAACGTTAGACTTTAGGTCTAAGTTTACCTTTGTGAATACCGAAAAATAGTAAAGGTAGACTTTTGGTCTAAGTTTACCTTTTTGAAAACAGAATAGTAGTATACTTACACAAAAGTGTAAGTTTACCTTTGTAAATAGGACCCATTGTGTATAAAATAATAGATGTACAGTCTGGGCAGATATTACTAATTGAACGGAATCCCAGGATGTAGTTGTTCTAGACATATGTAGATGTGTAAGTGTGTATTTATTTAGCACGATATTCATGTTTCTTTATGTTTAGCTTACAGGAAATTCCAGTTTCCCGTCAAAGCATAGAGATTTGGTTATACAGAGACACTGCTGAGGTATATCACTTTTCCATTAAAAGCTATGTTCAGTGTTCCAATGATGAGTTACTAAAGGCAACTCTTTGTCTTGTAGACATCGACTTGCAGACATCCTTTACCTCAGAAGTGATGAGGCTGGGCATGCAGTCCTAGATCTCTGTGTTCTGTCTTATCGTATTCCCTTTCCCTGCTTGTACCACCCACCTCATGTCTTAGTTAGTGTATATGGTTATCAGTGGAGACAGTGAGCGACAGCCAAGAGCATCGCTCCTGTTGGATCCCTTGTACACCATGGGGAATATTTACAATAAGTGGCGCATCCCTGCCTATCAGCAAGGATGCGCCACTTATTGTGCGCCATGCCTCCGCCACAATGGATGCGCCGCATTTATAATGCGGCGCACCATGAGGCAAAAACGGCACAGATGCGTCACGCATCTGTGCCGTAAAAGTGGCGCATTGCTGGAGTTGCATCGCAAGTGCGACGCAGCTCCAGCAAGGCTCTAGGGTGCCCTATCCTTCAAATGCTGCGTCAATCCTTACGCCTGCTTCAAGCAGGCGCAGGGTTTTGACGCAGCATTGGCCTAAAAGTGACTTAGTGAAATCTTGTAGATTTCACTCAGCCACTTTTAGGATGCGTTCCTGCGCAGGAACGCCCCCCCCTGCGCAGGAATGCCTCCTTATGGAGCAAGGCTTTACAACGTGACGCATCTCCCAGATGTGTCACGTTGTTAATACCCCGCACCATGGTGCATCTTTTGCACCGCCGCTGCGTCACAAAAGTGACGCAACGGCAGCGCAAAAGAGGCGCAAGGGGCTTGTAAATCTGCCCGCATGAGTGCAAACCAGATAGCTGATTGGCTGCAGCATTTGTTTATGCACTGCACCCCTGAAAGGTAGAATAAAGAGTCAAGGTAAATCTCTTCGTCATAATCATGCCTACATATGAATAAAGTGATCGTGAGTTGTGCCTGATGGGAATGTTCAATGTGCAGAGAAAAAATTCCCCGGATTTTCACGTGGAAATAGTAGCTATCTGTGTCTGGGCAGTTTTTGGCATGGGCAGCAAAGAATCATCCATCAAAAAAATTCAGAGTTTTTACCACTTTAGCTGGTTTCGGGCTGTTGCCCAGCTCAGGGGGCCAAAGATGCTGGATTGAGGAAGGACATTTTCTCATTGTCCCTGGCCCATCTCCCTCTTGCTGTTTGTTCCCATGCAACAGAACCTTCTTTTGTGTCTTCACTGCCTCGTTTTCTTCCTCTTGCGACTTCTCTGCTTGTCTTTCCCCTTCTTTTTCTTGTCCTTCTGGCCTCTCTGCCTTGTTATTTCCATTATTTTTCTTGCCCTTGTGACCTCCCTACCTTGTTTTCTTCTTTTTCTTTCCCTTGTGTCTTCTTTGCCCGTTTTTCTCCTTATTCTTCCCCTTTATGACTTCTCTGCCTCGTTTTCCATCCTGTTTCCACCCGTTTCTGCTGCCATTTTCATCTCAATTCCCACCAGATCCACCCACAACCACCAACCCCCCCCCCATCTTACCAGGACGTACTTAATGGAGGACGCTGCGTGACCCCATGGGGCAGGTCCTTAGCCCAGCTCCCTCTTGCTGTTCATTGATGTGCAGCAGGTCATCCTTTTGTTCCTTCACCGCCTCATTTCTGCCTCTTGTGTTTGTGACTTCTCTGCTCATTTTCCCCTTGTTTTTCTTGCCCTTGTGATCTCACTGCTTCTTTTTTTTGGACTTATGACTTGTCTGCCCATGTGACTTCTCTGCCTCATTTTCCATCCTTTTTACTCCTGCTTCCCACCAGGCCCTCCCACGGCCACCCACCGCCCCACCCTCCTCCCAGGACCTAGTTAATGGAACCTCCGTGCAGGCACACAGCAGACGTTCAGGGGCAACGCCTCTGGTGTGCCAAAGGCCTGGACCTTGTCCAGTGCCAGGACCACTGGCTCATCCACCCCTCCAGCTATACTGCCGCTATACTGCCGCTGAAATCTTCGCCCTGGACCTCAGACACCACAAACTAAACATCATCTCCTAAGTAGGCGACATCCAGCTCTTGCTCTCAGAAGACCAAGCAACCACAAGAACCAACTACCACAGGTGCATGACGAGCATCGCCGACTGCATGAAGGACAACTGCCTGAAACTCAGCATGGACAAAACAGAAGTGCTGATCTGCGGCAGCAACACCACCCCATGGAATGACACCTGATGGCCCTCGGAACTTCAACCCTCACCCAAACCGACCAATCACACCAGAAACCTGAACATAATCATGGAAAGAAACTATACATGAAATCCCAGATCAACGCAATCTCCTCTGCCTGCTTTCTTACTCTTGTCATGCCACTTAGAATCTTCAAATGGCTCCCCATCAACACCAGACAGACTGTCACACAAGCTCCCTAGTCACCAACCAACTGGACTACAGCAACTCTACATAGGAATCACCACACACTTTCTGCAGACACTCCGGCCCATACAGAATCCACATAACCCCTCATTCCAGGAAACTCCAATGACTCCATATGCAGAAAAGATGCCAATTCGCGATGCTGATCCACACCTGCAAGGCCCTGCACAGCCAAGGTCCAGCCTACATCAACCACCACCTCAACTTCGAACAGCCATTCAGGGTCCTGCGATCCCCATTCCCTCTCTCTTTCCATACCACAGCATCTGACGATGCTACAGCAGAGGACAATCCTTCTCTACCTCATGGCGAAAACCTGGAATGACCTCCCCTTGCGAATCTTGACCTCAGGAGGGACTGGCAGGGAATGAGAGTGGAGGGGCGGGGTTGGTGCAAAAAAAAAATGCACTTACCCCCTTGCTATGTCTCTCCTCAGTTGTCTCTCCTCCATCGTCCCTCATCGTCTCTCCGTGGCCGGAACCAAGAAGCACACAGGATCCCTCCTCAAATGAAACCCAAACACTGCAATGCAGCATTGTGATTGGTCTGGGCACTGCGGTTCGGTGCTCAGACAGGGAATGCGTAATTTAGCCTGGTGGGGAACATGCAAAATGTGCATGACTGTTTGGCTGGCCTAGGATGGCTGGCCAAGCAGTCATGTGCACTTTGGAGTGCAGCAACCACTCCTCCTCCTGGATGTCATTAGGAGCCCAGCACTGCCCCACCCTAACTTGACATATACTGAAAATATAATGATAATAACAGAAATATCTTCTGTTAGTATAATTTTATTTTTGCTTTTACACTACTCCAAAGCAGTGGGGCAACGCTTCTCTGCCTTAGCTGAGGAGCCGCAACCGCCAGACCTCCACCTCTCTCTTAGAATTCCAGAATTCTAGAAGGCACTCAAGACCTGGCTGTTCAACTGATTCCAATGTGAAAAGCATGACCAGCAGTGCATTGATACCCTCCTGGATGATTAGCCGGGCTCTACAAATCCACTAACTGATTGATTGAGCATTAAGATTTTCACTCTTAGATGGTTTAATTAGAGCAAGTTTGGCACACATGCTCATCCATAGCTAAGAGCGAGACAGTGAATGAGATGTTAGGGCTTTAAGGTTATTGTGCCTTGAGAACTAGTAAGAGGTTGATAATGATGTAGTTCAGCCGCGGTCCCTGCAGGTAACAGCGGTGGGGCGGTGGGGCCTCGTTGAGGGGATTTTGAGAGACGATGATTTGATTTGATTTGATTTATTATTTGTATAGAGCTCGAATCACCCCCTGGGGGGTATCTCAGCGCTCAGGACGTGCCGCGAAAGCAGTGGCAATGGCTAGGCTGAGAACAGAACGGTTTTCAGAGTTTTCCTGAAGTTCAAGTGGTCAGGGCATTGCCTTAAGGCAAGGGGGAGTTGGTTCCATATGAGCGGGGCTTGGTGAGAGAAGGACTTGCCTCCAGTCCTTGACTTTTTCTCTCTGGGTGTATTGAGAAGGGCTTTTGAGCTGGAGCGTAAAGTCCGAGGAGGGGCATAAGGGTGGAGCCTCCCAGCTAAATAGACGGGTATATTACCCAGGGAAAATTATTTATTTATTTAATTGCCCCTCTGCATCGTCCCTCGAAATCCCCCCATCACGCCCCCATAGCTGTTACCAATGCAGAAAAAGTACGGGACCCCCCTCTAAGAATGGAAAACAAGGTCAGGGAGAAGAGGTGAAGAAAATGAAACCTAAAGAAAAAACTCCCTCATGACCAAAGTTATTTGTAAACAGGAATTAATCCCTGTAACCGACTGTGAGCGCCAAGGCTAATGTGTGAACCCACTAAAAACATATTGCCAACATTCCTGAAAAATATACAATTTTTATTTTCATTTCATTTTGTAAAATACTTTTTCATAACTTATACAAATCCATAAATATTATTGCAGATGTGATATTTCAACATAATTAAGTCACAAATCAACATGAATAAGAAACACAATACTTATGATCAAATCATGAAAACCCCGGACGAGACAACCAAAAACATCACAACAACCCAATCAAACTCAACTCACACATATCCCGACACACTTTCCCATTCATAATATATCTGGGGAACACAATTACAGAATTACAAAGTAACTGGGATGACCAAAGACAAAAACTGCACAATGGCAGGATGTTATAAAGGCCGTGGTCGACACGTTTCAGTGGCTGCACGCTGATAGAATGCCACCTTCATCAGGACCTGCCAGATATACTGCCCCAAAATAGGGGGGGGGGGGAGGCCACTCTACCCGGGAAGGGTAAAATCACACACTCCAACAATGAGTATAAGCACCTTCCTAATAGGTTCCGATATACGTCTTTTAAGAATAGATACCGGGTTAACAAAGCAATCCTCAGCTCGATATAAACACCAATATCAGCGTCTGTGGGGATTAAACCCCGTAGATCATTCGTAAAGGAACAATTGCTCAGAATTCAGAAGCTTCAATTCCTGAATCTCACACATTTACTTTCTTTGTTTCTGTAAGGCGTTTTCGACACAGGAACAGTATGGCGAGAAAATAATATCGCAACGCCCAAAGACGTGCCTCCAAACTTAAAAACGCTACAATCAATCCGTCAATTCTTCTCCTTCTTAGTCTTCCAAAGTTGACTAAGTTTCGATAAGTAGGAAGCAGCGAACAGTAATGTAGTCAAGCTTGCCTTTAAGCCATAGTACGATGTCTCCTGAGATTGCCGCATACAACGTGCTCACATTCGCCCGGACGGAGCTGTTACCTGCATGGACCGCGGCTGGTGTACTTGAATTCCATAAAGAGAATTAATTGCCCAATAGCGTTGACTCCATATCTCTTGTCCAGTCTGTACTGGCCATCCAGGATACTGACCGGAAAAAGTTTTACTCAAATATGTACAAAGAAATAGAAACTGGCTATTTTGCTATGCAAAATGCGATTCCTTAAATGCAATCGCAATTTGAGAACTCACAGTGAATTGCTAATTCTCAAATTGCGCGGGCCTTGACCCTTGATGCATAGCAAAAGCTAACTTTGCAATCGCAAACGGGCGATTTTTGCAAATCGCACCGTTTGCGATCGCAAAAGGCTTTGATGCATGTGCCTGTGAGCCCTTTATAATTTGCCTACTGTGAGCCTGATTCACAAAGAGCCTCCACACTCGTGATGGTATGGACTCATTGCAGTTTCTCATTGCAGTGATCCCACCACAACTGAGGATGCTTTTTAGGACTCAGGCCCTGAATCTTTAAATAACTTTACTTCGCATTTACTGTTTGATCTGCTTGGACTATATTAGTTTACGCTGTAATCAGGTGATTATTGATTTATGACTAAACCGATTAATTTGAGCATGTAACAGTACTAATTTGTTTCATAAAACCTTAATGGTTTGCACATCTACTCCTATTTTGTTTTACTTTGGGGCAAAAGTGTGCTTCAATGTCATTGATATGGTACTGAATCATTGATGTTAAGCTTCATTTTGAGTTAAAGATCCATCCTTTGATTACAGCTAAAACTTGAAAACTAGCACCCTACTTTCCCCGGAGCAAACAAAGTCTTTCGTCCTCCATCATTGCTTCCCAAGAAGGGTAAAACACTTATTTTAATGCAGCTCTTCCTGATTGTTTTCCTTTACTTATTCAAGTGGGCTTGGCTAACATATAATTAGTTTCTATATAAATTGACTAGATAACCGTATTTCTTGTATTTTATAATTTAGTATATTTGTTCAAAGGTTAACTATCACACAAATCCATGCTTCTTTGTATTAAAAATGCATTTATTCAATTTTTATACTTTTAAACACATTTGTTTTTATTAACAATTGCATGAATGAGAGACACATCCGTCATTAAAAACAAATGAATATTTACTAAAATGTTGTGCAACAAATTCCCACTTCATCCACTGATCGATGATGACTTTTCTCTTGAGTGACAGGACTTGAGTGTCATAATATGTGTGAAAATGTTTCACATATTGATCTTTGAAGAAAACATTCAATGAGAGAAGTGACACTGGAATGTCATTTTTAATATTGATTTTCTATAGACAAAAAAATAAGAAAAGAAATAGACTAGCTCACCAAAAGGAAATGATGTATAAATATGGACAGAAAATAAGAGCATTCATTTTCTTTAAAAAAAAAAAAGCAAATAATTAAAAACTTTATGAAAAAAGCTGGCGTGGTTGGGCATTTACTGACATGCTTTAGATGCCTCATAAGAAGATCATGACCTCCACCTTCAGAATGCAAGGAAGGACAGTGCCGCAGTCAATCTGTTACTCGCCCACACTAAAGAGAAACCTGGAAGGGCATATGCGCACTACTGCATGTATGCCATCTGGCCTAAGTTCGTAGAAGAGAGAAGGCAAAATGAGGCAAATGCAGATACCCATTCACAGTGTAATGAACAAATATGGAAAAGTACAGCTACCTGCACAGATAGATGAAGATAAAAACAAAGCAACATCAGTACAGAAAGGATTAAGAGGAATCATTCAGTGATTTTAACTAAAAGCAGTAGAGAATCAAAACATCAACAGTGTCAGGTAAAATTAAAATGTTTATAAGAATTGATCAAGAGGACCAACGAAGAAGCAAACTGTTAAACCTGGTATCCTTGGCATTGTTTTACCCTAATCTTTTGCCGCCAGACCTCCTGTTTTTGCTGACTTCGGCTTTGCTGGCCTTAGGACTCCACACACTTTACCCCTGCTAAAGTGCTTGTGCTCTCTGCTTAAAACATGGCTTATACCCATTTGGCATGTTTAATTTACTTTTATATCCCTAGTAAAGTGGCACTACATGCACCTAGAGCCTGTGAATTCAATGCTTCTAGTGGGCTTGCAGCACTGATTGTGTCGACCACGTAAGTAGCCCTTTAACATGTCTCAGGCCTCCCATTACAGTACCGGTGTGTACAGTTTTAAACTGCCATTTCGACCTGGCAAAGTAAACCTTCTTCCAGACCCAAACTTTCCTTTCCTTCCTTTCTTAAAACATATATGTCACCCATTGGGTGGGCCCTGGACAGACCAGAGGGCAGGATGCAATCTGTTTAAAAAGCAACACCTGTACTTTTAAGTCAGACATTTGTTTTTCACTACTGCAAAGCCGATCTCTCGTATAGGATAACATTGGAGTTGCCTTATTACATTTTATACATGTAATTTCCAAATGAGAAGAGATGACCAGTTCATGTTTGGCGTCTCTGGAATCACAATTTTAAATCCTAACTTATGGTGAAGTCGGATTTTAAATTACAGTTCTGAAAATGGCACTTTTAGAAAATTGTGAACAACAAGAAAGTTTGAGCCAGGGTGCACTCCTTCCCTTATGTGTAATCCATGTAATCATGCATATTCTTAAATTGCGTGCAAACCGTTATGAGTGACCCATCCCCGGTCACTATTATTGAAATTTGAAACGCCAAGGCGCGTGACTGCCGCGCCAAAATTGATGCACTGCTAAGAATGGGACCTTTTCCCTTTGCAATAACGTATTTTCATCCATATTTTTTCAAAACTTCAACATCATAATCACGAATTTGAATCCATCTTATCTGAATGGAAAACACGGAGACAGCGAAATTCCAATTTTATTGTTTATTAAACATTTTCAAATGCTGCTGCTATCCCATCCAGGTTTTTAAACAACAACACGTGCATCAATTTTGGCGCGGCAGTCACGCGCCTTGGCGTTTCCACTTTTAGAAAATTGGCATTTTCTTGCCTTAGCCATTTGGTGCATGCAATATGTCCCTGACTACATGACTGGGTGTAGTTGGCAGTTGCACTCCGTGTATTCCTCCTAGACAGATACAGAGATTGGGGATCTTAGGTGTGACTGGATGCGCCATCACTGGCAAGTTGGGATGAAGGGGCTGGGCCCAGCCCCACTTCCACTTGAATAGGCTGTGTCCTGTCTCTACACAGAGGGCTGCACACCACCTGTAGGTAGTCTGAAGCCAGGACCAGGAAGGCAGGACATCTGTGCACTCAGAAGGCATGCCTCGAGAAGCTTCTCCCCACTTCAAAGGCACAACTGTGTATAAATGAAGGTCCTCAGACACTAGATCTTCAATACACTTCTGGACCTGTGGATACTCTGCCTGAATGAATGACTGCTGTGCTGCAACCAGGACAGCTAATCTGCTTGACTGCTGCTCTAAAGGAACTGCTGTCCTGCTGTGCAGACCTGCTGAACTTTTGACTGGGGAAGGAGACTTGACCTGCCCTTTCATATTGCACCCAGTACCCCAGAGTGACTCCAAGGGATAATCTGCTGGGCTCCTGATCTGAGCCTCAGGTACATGAAAGGCTATCCAACCAGCTTCTGGACCCAGCTACAGCAAGTTCATGACTCTCAAGTGGTGCTTCTCAGGTCCTGGACCCTTGGTGAGGTCTTTAAATCAAACTTTTAGGGTCTTTGCAATCACACAATAACCATGCCACGTACACCAAAAATCAGAATAAGCCTTCACCAGCTCTTCGCACAGCAAGCATCGATCATCCCAGGTGGACCGCCAACATGAAGCTCCAACCCACCCATCCGCAATGCCTGGCCTGCTCTTCCAGCCACACTGACCACCACCAGCGATGCTTTCCTTGCTTCCCACGGCCCTCTCAAATGTAAAAGGAACTCTTGCCACAAAACTTGAGAAGATACAACTGCAGCAGGACTGATCTGGGACTGTATCTGATCCACGCTACATTGAGGTTGGCCTGAACTTTGGACTTTGACCTGGTCCAGCGCGACCAGATATTCCAGGTTGTCACTTTATGCATTTAGGTGCTACTTTTCACTTTATTCTTAAAAAATTCATAACTCCGGCTCTATTGATTAAAAGTTTGTTGTGTTGGTCTTGTTTGATATTTTAACTTAAGCTCTATCTTTTTAACCTGGTATGAGATCTTTTAGTGTGGTGTTTTCACTGTTTTACTGTTTGAAGTGTTGCACAAATACTTTACATATTGAATCTAAGTGAAGCCTGACTGCTCTCTGCCAAGCTGCCAGGGGGTTGAGCATAAATGAAGGCTGTTAGCCCGAAACCGGTCCCAGGATGCTTGTTTCCGGTCCAGGGAAGACATGGCTTGGCAGTTCGGGCTGGACTGTTCCCATGAGGCACAGGGTCAAGACTGATGTGCATATAGCTGTGTCTGAACTGGGGTGGAGAAGTGAGCTAAAGAACTTTGATGGATTCAACCCAGATCTGTGACTGAGGGTGACTGTCTGAAAAGTTTCAGCACTCCGTCCATCATCTCCTTGTGTTTGCTTTGCAAATATTATGACATCAAGGTTCAAAATCACAGTTAACGTATATTTTAAAATCCATAAAGAAATTATCAACAAACCATATAAATATTTTTAAAATATAGTGCTTAACTCTACAAATCTTACTATAGAGTTTTTTAGAATTGTTGATAAACTCCAACACCCTCATTCTTCACAAGCCGCCACACCTATGTTGTGCGACTTATGTGATTATCTGGCACCTTTCTTCCAAGAAATAATTTGAAGCATTTAAAATAATATGGCATGCAACACAATAGATGACCTTCATATCAATACCAGAAAGGAAGATCTGGTAATGTTAAAATTGTTGAGGAATCAATGTAAAATTAATCATTTTATCTCTATTACCACTGCCTCCCTTTGTGATGTGTCATCGAGCAAGTGGCCAACTGACTCACCTAATAATTCACCTTCAGCAAATTCACTTAAATATTTGATGTCTTTGACATTTTAATCATTTACTATATTTTTATGGTAGTTTAGGCCATGATATAGTGCCAGCTACCAGGATACATCCACTGCCCTATTCAAAAAGGTACATTGATATTTGTAGATTACGCAGGAGTAAACATACTACTATACTTATTAGTAACCTTACACTTGTTTACAACTAGTTGTATACTCACATGTCTCCATCCCCTTAAAACAGAGGGTGGGGTCTTGAAAGGAATTCCAGTATTTATGAGTTTAAAATGACTACTGACAGACCTGGCAGCTTTATGGTGGTCTTCCCACAAAAGTTTTGCCTACTTGTCTCAAATGTTTGCTGAAATTTCATTCTGTTGACCTTAGGACACTGTGCACTTTTCCGCTGCTAACTTGTGCTAAGGTGCTTGTGATCACTCCCCTAAACATGGTTTGCTTGGCTTACACCTGACTGACATATTTAATTTACACATAAGTCCTTTGTAGATTGATAGACCATATACCCAGGGCCTATAAATTAAATGCCACCATTGGTCCTGCACGATTGGTCCTGCACCACTTCAGTTGCACTTCAAAACATGTCCTAGGCCTACCATGGCAACATGAATGCAGTTTTAAACTGCCATGTCGGCTTGGTATTCAAGTCCCTTGTCAAGGTTTAAACTTCCCTTTTATTAAATATAATCATCCCCTAAGGTAGATTCTAGGAACCCCATAAGGCAGGGTGCTGTGTAATTAAAAGGTTTGACATGTACTTTTAAGTTTTGCAAGCTCTGGTAGTGAAAAACTCCTAAATTGATTTTTCACTACATTTAGGCCTTCTCCTCCCATAGGATAACATTGGGGATTTCCTATTACATTTCAAAAGCAATAATTCATAATTGGGGCGCAGGTGGGTTTTAGGCCTAGGCGAAGTTTCCGCATGATTAAAAAACTCCATGGAGTTCCGCAATTGGCAGTGTGCAGTGCAAACAGCCATTCACGCTGATCTTCCTGCCGCTCAAGTAGAAATTCTACCTATGCGGCAGCTCGCGCTCGCCAACTTTCTGTTGGCGAGCGCGAGCGGGAAATAAAGCTCCACTGCACTACGGTGCTCCCGGAGTGCAGAAAACTCTGCAAACTCCGCGAATGGAGCGTAGTTCACCGCCTAGTGGCTATGCCAGTTTTGGTATCTGTGAAATTGTAATGATAAAACCTCTTCAATGGTAAAGTCAGATTTTTTAATACAATTTTAAAAATGCCACTTTTAGAAAGTTACCATTTTCTGACCTTTGTGACTGCAGCCTGTCTTGGGTCACATGACTGAGTGTAGTTGAAAGTTAGACTTTGTGAATTACTCCTAGACAGTCACACAATATATGGATTAGGTGTGCCTCAATGGGTCATCTCCTGGCAGTATGGGGCCAGAGCTGAGCACAGCCCCACTTGCAACTGAACTGCCTGGGCTCTGCCTTCACATACAGGGCTGAAGGACCACACACTGTCACTGAAGCCAGCTTGGAGCCAGGGCAGGGAAGTCAGAATACTCCATGCATTTCCAAGAACCTTTCCAGAAGCTTCTCCCACCTTTCAGAAGAAGATTTTTTTTTTTTTTTTTAAATATTTATTAAGCGCGGTTGCTGCCCGTAGGCGTCCAAGCGCTGGATTGAAGCAAGGAAGAGACGGGAGGCTAAGGTACGAAGGAACTTGCAAACAGCAGTGTCTTTAAGTTTTTCCGGAATGGGAGGAGGTCTGGGTTAGACCGGAGTGAGATGGGGAGAGCATTCCAGAGCCTGGCGGCGTTCAGAGAAAACAGCCTACCCCCAGACCTGGCTCGCTTTACTCTGGGGACAACGGCGAGGAACGCCTCCGTCGACCGAAGGTTCCTGTTAGGGTGGTAGGGGGTGACAAGGTCGGTGTTAATGGCTGGACCCGTCTTCCAGAAGGCGCAGTGCGCCAAGCATAGCGCCTTGAAGGCCACTCTCTGCCTCACTGGCAGCCAGTGAAGATCTTTTAGAGCAGGTCTGGCTGACTGGGTGCGTGGGATTTTCAGCAGGGTGCGTGCTGCACAGTTTTGCACAACCTGCAATTTCCGGAGGGTCATCTCAGGTGCCCCCACGTATAGGGCATTGTTCGAGTCCAGGCGGGACTGGATGAGACCCTGTATCGCCACCTTTTTGGCCTCTAGGGGAAGTAGCGGGAGAACCTTCCTCAAGATTCTAAGTAGGCCAAAACAGGTGGCGGACAGTTTTGTGGCCTGGGTGGAGAAGGAGAGTTTGTTGTCCAGCCACACTCCCAGGCTCTTGACACTTTCCTTAGGGGTGGGGGGGGGGGGCTAGTGTGCTGGGCCACAAAGAGGAAAAAGGCACAGGAGAGGTTGGACCTAGGAGCATAAGCTCCGTTTTTTCTCCGTTTAGTTTTAGGGAGGAGTTGGTCATCCAACCCTTAACGTCCTCTAGGCATTTTAGCAGGTCGGCTGGGGAATGCCTGTTGTTCTCCGTGGCCAGCGAGACCACAAGCTGGGTGTCGTCGGCATATGACACGATTTTAATGCCATATGGTTCGACAACACCCGCCAGCGGTCCCATGTACACGTTGAACAATACAGGGCTCAGGGAGGAGCCCTGTGGTACTCCGCAGCTCAGGGGTTTGCTTGAGGATATCGTCTCTCCGTCGAAGATCTGAAACGACCTCCCAGACAAGAAGGAGTCAAACCACCTTAAAGCGTCACCAGAAACCCCGATGTTATAGAGACGGTCCAGCAAGATGGTGTGGCTGACCGTATCGAAGGCGGCACTTAGATCGAGGAGGATCACTGCCACTGATCCTCCCTGGTCCAGTATCCTTCTAGTTTCTTCGGTGACCGCTAGCAGGGCGGTTTCCGTGCCATGCTTCGGTCTGAAACCTGTCTGGGATGTGTGTAAAAGAGCGTGGTCCTCCAGGAACTGGACCAGCTGTGCGTTTATATACTTCTCTCTAACACCTTGCTCGCCCAAGGGAGAAGTGAGATGGGACGATAGCTGGAGTGGTCATTAGGGTCCAGGCTGGGTTTCTTCAACAGCGCCCGTACCATGGCCTGCTTCCAAGCTGTGGGGACTGAGCAAGTGGATATGGATGTGTTTAGAAGATCCAAGATTACCGGCAGGGTGGCTTCGCTTGCCTGCATCAGGATTCCTGGCGGAGCAGGGTCACAAGGAGAGCCAGACTTGACTTGTCGTGCCACCTTGCTTAAAGTGTCGAGGTCCAGAGGAGGGAAGTGCTCGAGGGAAGGCTGGTCTACGTGAAGAGGTGGTCTAGGGGGAGGTGGATTAATAGCATCCAGGGTTGTGGCTGCCGTTGGGAAGGTAGAGTAAATTTTTAGAACTTTGTTGTGAAAGAAATCCGCAAGCTCATTGCATTGGTCCTGGGTTTTGTTGGGAGAGGGTGCCGTGCTGGCACTGGAACATTTCTTTGGGCTTGGATTTTGCCTCTAGTATTTTGGTAGTAGGTTGCCTGGGCCGTTCTGATCCCTTCTTTGTAGGCTTTGATCGCCTCTTTGTAGGAAGCCTTTTTATCTGGGAGGAAGTCTAGACGCCAAGCTCTCTCTCGTTGCCTGCAAAGGCGTTTTAGCTGTCTTAGAGAGTCAGAGAACCAGGGGGCTGATTTCTGAAGTCTCTTCGAGGAGGATCTACGAAGCGGGAGGATCGAATCTAGCGAATGGGTGATCCAGCTTTCATAGTGGGCGTTTGCCGCATTGGGGTCTAGGCAGGGTAGCGGGCGAGTGGAGTCCAGTTTATGCAGCCAGGACTCCAATGGGAGTTTTGACCAGTTCCTCCTGGTGGTGAGTTGGGGCGGTGGCTGGGGAGTTTTGAGTTTGGTCCAGGTAAATGGGACCAAAAAATGGTCCGACCATGGAAGGGGGGTGGGTTGATCAACAGTTAGATCTTGGCAGTTGCTAAATATAGGGTCAAGTAAATTACCCTTGTCATGGGTCGGGGCTGTAACCAGTTGTGACAGTTGGAGGGCTTCCAGGTCATCTTGTAATTCCTGGGCAATGTGGTCTGAGGGGGAGTTAAAGTGAAGATTGAGGTCCCCTAGGATCGTGTGGTTGGCGGAAGAAAGAATTCTTTCCGCTATAATTTCTGGGAGAGACCTATGGATCACCAGGGTATCAAAATAGGACCTTCAGACCCACTCTTCAGTTTACTACTGGACCTACAAAAGAATTCCCAGAACACTGCCTGCTGCTGTGACCGGCAGTGCACTCTGCCAGACTGCTGCTGTACCTAGAAGGGCTGATTTACTGCCTGGAGCCTGCCTTGAGTCCTCAAAGGCCAGTCCTGCTGTTGAGCCCTACATCTTCACCTGTACCCAGGACTACCAGAGTGACTCCAAGGGCTAGTTTGCTGGCCTCCTCTTTAGAGCCGCAGTGATCTAAAAGGCTCCTACCATCTTGAACTAGCAACTGGACCCAGCCTGAATGAGTACTGTACCCCCAAGAGATATCCCACCAATCCTGGACCCTGGGTTGTGGTGCTAAAGATGCCCAGATGGCCAAATCCTAAAACTGAGGACTTTATTAAATTAGCCAATTTAGCCAAAAACTGCTCTGAAAACCAGGAGGAGGCCAGGAAAACCTACTTGCCTATCCATCAGAGGTGCATCGTCGGTCAGATTGACTTCACAGCTTCTCCTGCTAGGTTCTTCTTCATAGCAGAAAACCCATGTCAGTGGTCCTTTGCTAAAGGGGTATCTGACCTTGTGGAACTGTCTTCAGCTACATCCCTTTCCCTTGTCCAGCTGGAGATTTTTGACTTCCAAGTCGACAACTAAGTACAAACGTAGAAATCATCACCGCTGCTTCTACACAATGCCATCCACCCTCCACGGACACCTTCTGCAGTATTGCCTATCTGAACTTTACCTCCTCAGACACTTTTTCTCACAATTTATTCAAAGTCTAAAGGTAAGTGCTGACTGTGCTCAATAAGCTTCTTGTATCCGAACCACGCTCCATCACGGCCGGCCATATTTTTCAAGTTTGACCCAGTCGTGTGTGACTAGATGTCCTCAATTGGCGCTTTTAAGTTCTAGGCACTCATTTTTAATGACAACTTTAAAAAATCATATCTACTTGTTGGATTTTTGTCATTTGGTGTCAAATTATTTATTAAAATTGACTCCATTTTCTAAATTGGTTTGGGATCTTTCTTGTGTTGTCTTTTCACTTTATCACTGTTTGTGTTCTTCATAAATACTTTACGCATTGCCTTTAAGTTAAGCCTGACTATTTTTTGTGCCAAGCTACCTAGGCTTAAGCACAGGTTAATTTAGTGACTTATTGAGGTTCGTCCTGCAAGGGATTGTGGCTATTGCTGTAACAGGGCTCACACCCCAGTCAATCAGCAAACCAATTTTTCACAACTAGTAATAACTTTTCACATCTAGACAAAGATGTCCACCACTGGGGCAGAGATCTTTCTATAGTATGGAAAAAATGAAAACATTTAATATATTTTCTAAAAAATATTTTAAATATTTTAATGTAAAATAAAAATGCAAATTAACTGAAAATAAATATTAACCTAGAACCAAAAAAATGAAAGCTACAGCACAATAACTCACACAATAAATGTTTAATTAATAGTTAAATAAATAAAATGTATTCATTACACAATCCCATTTCACTTCATTTTTATATTTATTTATCATGTAGTAACTTTTATTAAAACATATTTCTTCGATTATTCCACTTACCTGTAGTTTTTTAAAGTTTAAAAGTGTTCGTTATTTTTAAACAAAACATGAATACTAACGTATGCAATTAAAAGCAAAATTATATTGAATATAACATTTAACATGTAAAAATAGGTGGAATTTAAAATTTAATATCATTTATTTGAATTGACTCGATTTAATTTGCGATCTTATTTTAAGTCCCTGCCTCCATTCATTTTTTTACTTCATCACACAACCTATTGACTAACTTAATTCTTCCTCATCATTCCTTCCTTTCTCCTCACAAAATCATAAACTCTTCCCTGACCACTCTGCACACCAATTGCCCTTTTCACCTCTCTATTATCTTCCCTCCTCACCCCTTCAAATTCCCCAACTTCCGCTCTAAACTTTAATACATGAACCTACTTTCTTAGCTCTCTTGTAAATGTCCTCTCCACTTCTTCTCCTCTCTTGCTGTTTCCTTTTCTCTCATCTACTAATGCCACTCTCTTCTCTTTTCCCACCCTCGTAATGATACTCTTAGCAACTCCCAAGCTCCTCCCATCCCCTTCTGAACCAGCTTCATCATTTCCTCTTTCCTGTTCGCCTTCTCCAACACCTTTCTTTCCCCCACTAATGGTCGTTCCCACTGTTCACCTACCTTATAATGTCCATCCCTTTTATAGTGCTTCCCTACTTAACCAACATTCCTACTTGGTCCTATACACACTCTCCTGTTTAACAACATCCCAAGCTTCTGGTGCTTCCTTTCCTTCCCTGCACCTACTCAGTCTACCATTAAAGCCACTATACCCAGCTCTTGCATGATATCTATTGACATATGTAGATCTTTTCAACTACTTCTAGCTCCTTTCCTCCCACTAAGAAACAAATGTAGAGATAGCTATGCTTTATCACTTCCTTCACTACTCTGGTCTCCTAATCAACTCACTTCACAAACAACTTATTCTCCTCTCCTATCCTTCTTGTCTAACTCTCAACACTTTTGGTTCTGTACTTCTAAACCCTATACTAGCTAGTCACAAACCAATTTACATCATTCTGTGGCCTTGCTTGCCTCCTAACATGGTTAAATCTTAACTCAATCTTTTCGAGTAGGGGCCTTACCCCAGCTTCTTGTCTTGACTTCCTTTTTTCCCTCTCACTGTACATTTCTCACCCTCCTCTTCTTCATATCTCACTGTTCCTTCTTTATAATCAATTACCCTCACACGCACTTTTTAAATACTCTTTCCTCCTCCCCTCATATATCCCTTAATTTGAGCAGCATGGTGATCAATGGTTGCTACTTCTAGAACAGCCTAAATATCTTTGATCTCATTCCCAGATGTTATCCCAGATCAACTTTTTAATACTGAAACACAGCTTTGAGATGACACTTCACTAGCGCAGTAATAGGTAATCTCTTAAGATTATTAAATCCATAAAAGTATCCATCAGAGAAAGACCAGAATATTAGGCATTTTCAAAGAATCATAAAAAAAAATCACAACTGAAGACATCAATTTGGCGTATTGCAAATTTTTGCTCATTCACTGCTCATCTATATCTACTTTCTGATGAGTATTTATTCTGATCTAGAGGCTACTTCAAACTACACAGCCTTTTCATATGCCTTCCTTGATACCATCCCAGAGATCTCCCAGGCTTTACATTAACCCCTTTAGTGCTGCGCGAATTTCGCTGCAGTGCTGAAGGGTCATAAATCACATTGACTCATGACGGAAATGTTCCGTCATCAGCACCGGAGCACCGACGCTGATGACGGAACCGTTCCGTCATGAGCATGGAAGGAGTTAATGGTGTCCTGAACATCCAACCTTCACTCTTACAGCCATGGACCCGTGAGATTTACTTAAAACATCCTCACTTGTCTCAATGTATCGTTAAGCCAAGCCACACAGCCAGCCACATTCTGGGCAAAATCATCACCCTGCTGGACTTATTGTGTTCACAGGGAACCAACCAACCTTCTGGAGGGACCACCTTCCCTTCTCCTTCATAGTTAAACTTTGCACACAATCAAATCCAAGTACAACAGTTAGCTCAGATATATGCCCTAAAAGTAAACATAAGACATCTCCTTCTATCCATGCAGGCATACGGAAGATAGAATTATAGACCTAGACCACAGCACCTCAGAATTGCTGTAGCACCACTGGGCCCATTTACTTTGTCTCACCTTGTAGCCTAACACCACACCTCAGATTTCATTTACTTGGTACTCCGATGTATCTTGAATCATGCCACGAGAGTTCAGACATAGGGGATTCAATCCGGTTATTCAATGAGGACCAGGAATTGAATAACTGACCTACAAACTAGTAATTAGATTCAAATATATAACCCTCAACACAAAGCTATACAAGTACAGAATTATAACAGCTAGACCACATCTCTTGAAGAAATTCAGTCGGACTAAAATCATACAAAGCAGCAATAACTCAGTTAAAGCTAGCTGAATAGTAATATTCGAATTTTCTGTCCAGAGATCTCTCTATTTAGATTTGCGTCCCTCATTTATACTTAATTGGAATGCACAATCAATAATTGAAGATGAGGCATGGAGAGACAGAAAGAAGATTGGAGGATGGTTTAGTTTTATCAGTAAATGTATGAAGAGTAAATATATAAATATCATGTACTTAGATTGAGAACTACAAAATATTAAAATGTATCTCTTGTGGCCCGTCAAATACCAAAGCTATAGAAGAAAAGTTCAGGAAAATCTGTGTATTATATAATCTCAAAGGTTCTCTCCCAATGTTAAGTCAAAGATGGCTTTATTCGATATCAAGTATCTTAAAAGAAATAACGTTCATAAAATCATCAATAAAAATAGGAGTTATTAGATAAACAACAGTTTAAAAAAAAAGCAAATCCATAAACACAATAGATTCTTATTTCCAGAAGATAGCGAGGACAAACTATTGCAGATATGAACTTGATCCAACAATAAAATTACTTAGATTCCAACTAATATGCATAATATTATAGAAAGTGACAGAGCAATAAAAATAAACAGACCAAATTGACCTCAGGATAAAAATAATATAAAACCATGATAATTCATTGAAGTGTCACATGTAAGAGTTTAAACCTTACTACCCAAACATGGCCAAGGTACTTGGCCAAGCCACAGGCAAAGAGGGTTCTTGCATCCGACTTCAGAATTCACAAAGCAACACTATGTTCATGGGTGCCCAATTGGCTGCAGATGGGTTTGAGCCATCTTGTTCTAGCCCTCTTATAGGCGTGGCAAGCAAACATAAGGTGGCCCACACTCTCAGTTGGCGCCTTACAGCAGGGACAATCCACTGTTGTCTGATATGGGGCACTCCACTTTGCAGTTAGCTTTCGTACTGGGAGTGAACCAACCTTAAACAGTTTGTAAAGTACCCTACCTCGTGGCGTCTGGATAAAATCTAAATATGGTTCTAAAAGTATGCGCTGCTTGTGAAGATAAAATTCTTTTTTAAGCCTTCCTATTCCCAAGTTGCTAAGCTCTTGGGCATCAACCCATGCCCAATATCGCTTTTTGAGCTCAGCCTTACTAGGTGTGGTTTGGGTATCCCACGACTCCTTGAGGGAAACGAGGCCAGAACCAGCGCACACAGCATATGTGTCAGCCCAAGGAAGGCCAGTAGAGTCTGCAAGATCGAAAGTTGTCTCTCAGTCTGGAGGAGCAAGCTCTCCAACAGAACGGAAAAGGAAGTCTCTCTCGTCTCAGGTCCACAACTAAAAAATAATTTCCTTAAATTCAGGGGTCACACCTCCTGGGTCCCCTCATCTGATCTGACTACTCAGTCCATTGGTAAGTTTGTATAGGGTGATTGGCATGCACCATAAAGAAGACACATTTTATGCCAAAAAGGTAGTGATCATCATGTAATCTTGTCAAACCATTCAAACATGTAAAGTTGTGAACAATAGTCTTTTAGCAAAAGCACATGAGTGAGTTCAAGAAAACAGTTTCTCACTGCAGCTGTTCCCAAAGTAACAATAATTATGTCAAATGGTCCTCGTAGTCGAGTGGGAACTTTTGAAATAAAACATAGTTTTGATTCACTCTGTGATTTCAAAACACTTTCCCATGGAAATAAAGTCAAGCAAGAAGAAATAATGTGTGTAAGCAGGCAGGCCTGCATTGAATTTGAGCTTATATAGGCAAAATATGAAGTATTGAATATATTGAATATGAAGTATTGGCTACAGGAAGCTTTTGGCATCCTGATACCACTCAAAACCACACAACAGAACAAAAGAAAAAAAGCGCATTGGAGAAACATAGAAATAAAAGACATAAAACAACAAATTAGAAAGCTGCAACGTACCTGGCTCAAAACAAACGCCAAACAAGACAAACTTCAACTACAGAAAATTAACAGATTATACAAGTCTGCTATCAAAAAAGCGAAGAAAAGATACTATTCAGACAGAATTTGAAACGCTAAATGTGCAAATAAAGAATTCGATAAAATACTCAATGAATTTCACAAACCAAATTGCCTAGAAGGAACTCATCCTGTTACTCAAGATTTCACAGACAAACTGGCAAATCATTACACGGACAAAGCAGACACATTGGAATCGTACTTAAAACAGAAACAAAGCACCAGCACTAACCCTTGTACAAAACAACAATCCAAGAATGCTCTAATCAAGCCTCTCTGTTCCTTCCAACACATCTCACACAATGAATTTATGGACCTGGTCAAAGCAAGCAGGCCTGCCGGCAGCCCTTCTGACCCCCGTCCGCCACAAACTTTCAAGACAATTCTTTTAACAGCCTCTGCTGCCACTCCAGTAAGAAGAATCATCAACGATTCCTTAACTACTGGAATATTTCCAGAAGAACTCAAAAAATCATACATACGCCCTTTACTGAAGAAAACAAACTTGGACCCGCTGAACCCTGACAACTACAGACCTATTACAAATGGACCGTTCCTGGACAAACTGAGAGAAAGAGTAGCGTTCGCCCACATGTCACAATTCATTGAAGAGAATGACATACTTTCAGGCTTCCAAACAGGATTCCGTGTGGGAAGAGGCCCTGAATCTGCCCTCCTTGCCATCTGGGATGACCTAAAGAATACAGTTGACCACAACGCGGTTGCTTCGCTACTCCTCTTGGACCTCTCAGCTGCCTTTGACACGGTTGACCTTGACACTCTGAAACAAAGACTCTATGAAGCCGGCATAGAGGGAACTGCTTTAGACTGGATAGCGTCCTACCTTTGAAACAGAACTAATATCATCCATACCCCACCTTTCTCATCCACACCATACTCCACAAAAGCAGGGGTCCCTCAAGGTTCTATCATCTCGCCCATGCTTTTCAACATCTACATGAAGTCATTACCAGTACTGATCAATAAATTTCATCTCACATGCTATAACTATGTAGATGACACACAAATACTCCTCCAACTGGAATGCCCCAAAGTCATTGGAAAATCACCAATTTTCAGCTGTCTCGGAGTCGTGGATCAGTGGATGACCTGGAGCCATCTCAAATTGAATGCTTCAAAAACTGAAATACTCACGTGTGGTGATTGGAAACACTACAACCCGCTTGCTGCATGGCCTGATGAACTGGGATCACTGCCTAAAGCATGAAAGGAAGTAAGAAACCTCGGAATGACCATGGACTCCAAGCTGTCGATGAATGCCCAAGTGGATAAAACTAGCAAGATCAAGCTTTGCTACTATAAAGACGCTGCGACGAATTTTCCCTCATTTGGGATTTCCACACAAGGTCCAAGCTACCATCTCCCTTGTTCTGTCCTAACTCGATTATGCCAATAGCCTCTACCACGGATCACCTTTAACGAGCATGCAAAGACTACAATGGATTCAGAACTCGGCTGCCAGACTACTCTTGCATATCAAACTGCGAGACCACATCTCCCCCGCCTTGAAAGCCCTGCATTGGTTGCCAGAAGATCCACGTTCAAGCTGCTTTGTATCACCCACAAAGCAATACATGGAATGGGACCGCTCTTCATCAGGAATAAAATCACCAAACACATTCAACAAAGGAACCTCCGCTCTAAAGGAGCATCTCGCCTCAAAATCCCACCATACAAGAAAAAAACCATGGGTGGCACATCCTTCTCTGTTCAAGCAGCCAAACTATGGAACTCTTTACCCTCCAACATAAGGTCCACCGACAACCACCTTTTCTTCAAAAACTACTCAAGATTTGGCTCTTCCCCACATAAGCACCATACGCAAACAGAAATTTACAGCATATCCCTCTGTATACAAGCATTTTTTTCACTATAGATATGTATCTATCTTCGTGTATTACTTAGTATAAACATGTAAAATAATTATGTTGTTGAGAGAAAAAATAATAATAATAAATAAATAAAAATCATCTTTGGCCTACATGTACATACTTCCATTGTGCATCTATGTACCTTCCATGTACTTGGATCTGTGTGTCTGTTACTTTTCTCCTGAAAAAGCATATCCAATGCACTACCCTATTTCTCATCCTGTGTCTCTATCAATATCTTTAATCTACATATACTTATCTCCTCTATGTATCTATATAGTTTCAATGTAATTATGGATCTATATATTTATCACTTTCTTCTACTTTAGCATTTCCAATGCACTACCCTATTTTTCAGCCTATACTTCGCTCTCTCATTTATCCGAAACCTCATACCACTACTATGATTGCCAAAATAACTCTTTCTAGACTCTCTCCTACTCTACCCCTCCTTGCATCATCTGACACCTCTTTTACTACACCGATCCCCTAAAACAAACCTTTCTAAACTCTTTCCTCTGAGTCCTCCCCTGCAAAACTCCTTTTTACTCATCCAAAAGCCTCCTCTTATTGCTAAGACTAAAAAAACATTTCACTCTTTTATCCCTCCACTATCCTTTTCAATCGAAATTAACAGACTAACATGTTCACTTCTCAAATTCCATATTGAACTATACTAATATACTACCCAAATAACTGAATAACATATCCACGACTCAAATTACTTAATATTTCTTTTTTTTACTACACTCATTTTCAACAGTAATCCTTTATGGGTTCCGGAGTGGCGTGCTACTCGCCAGAAAAGCGATTCAACACCCATCAGGGTGCTATATGAATGCAAATATTTCTTCCACTTTTATCCCTCCTCTATCCTTCTCACTCCAAGTAACTAACTAATATCCACCACTGAAATTACTTCCTATTTCACCATATTAATTCACCACTAATCCTTTGTATGATAGCGTACGTCAACAAGCGCTATATAATTACAAAACTTATTCCTCCTCTATCCTTCTGCTATCATTCTGAATCCAAATAACTGACTAACCTATCCACCACTTAAAATGTACTTGCATGTTTCACTATACTAATTCAACACTAATCCTCTATGGGTCCCGGAGAAGCGTGCTGCCCGCCGAAAAAGCACTTTGACACCTCGTCAGGGGTAGTACGCGCGATATAAATGCAATTACAATACAATACATTTAGATATGTATTGTTCTCAAGCTAATTGTTCTTAGTAAACAGGAAAATTTCATTATGAAATGTATGTCTAACTATAAAGTATTATTGCACTTGCAGAGTACCAACGTGCACATTCATTTTATATTTCTAGTAACTAATATTGTTATAGGTGTCACATATTAATACATATATGAAGATTATTCTCAGAAAGTTTCAGAGCATTTGGAATCAGTATAAACGTGCCGCACCATTTTTTCTTTTCTCACTTGGTGCACATTTCGACATGAGCAAAGATAGAGTTGGAGTGAAACTCTTCAATAAACATTCATAATGTTAGCTAATTTACATCTAGTTTTGTAAATTCTTCACATACATTATCAAATAAAAAGGATGGTTAGCGAAATCTCTATTACATGTTAAATGAACACAACAATGACATTTAGTAAACATTTAGCTGTTATTCAAATGATCATTTTTGTCTAGTTTACGCACACCTGCATGATTTCACAATGCAGTAGCTAAGTCTTTTTTTATGTTCTATTTCTCGGGATTCTTCAAAGTATAGTGAGCACAATTTGTGCTGGAAACATCATTTACAACGCACGCGTTACAATGCATGTCAGTACAATGCATTTTTTACATTGCAAAATCCATTACAACGCAAGTCATTACATCGCATAATCCATTACACCACATTCCCCAAAGTGAAGCCCCCGCAAAGTTAGAATAGTAATTGCTTTTTAATGGATTATGCGTTGTAACGACATGCGTTGTAACAACATGTGTTGTAATGGATTTTGCAATGTAAAAAATGTGCTGTAATGACACGCGTTGTAACACATGCGTTGTAAAGTGTCATATTCCAAATTGTGCACCTTGTCATTTTTCTCTCAAAGGTGTCAAATTCGCTTAGTGTCACTAAGGGATTCAGCGGTTTATCTGCTTCATCAACACCAATGGAAGAAATCCAGAAGCACACAAAACAAAACCCACCAACCACAACTCAACAAGCTACAAACCCTCTATCAAGAAGGCAAAAAGAGTACAGAACTCCAGTCAGATCCTCTACCCTGTTTGCACCACAACATAGACACCCCACCCTTGAGATTTCTGCAAAACAGACACATTCAAGATAAAGTAAAGATAGCAGAACACCATCTTGGTAACTAAAGACCAGACTTTCAGCCCACTGAAGCCCATATAAAGAGGACTATGTTGACTTGCAGTTCACCGACACATGCTTTTTTCAGCAACTCACAGCCTATGAATTTTATGCTCTGGCCAAAGCTAGTGAACCTAAAAGTTTACTAACTGACCTTTGCATCCCATAAACCTTCACAACCATCCTCCACCTGAACTGCATAACCTGAAGTTATGTTACATACAGCCACTCATTAAGAGAAACAATCTAGACCCAGCAGATCTGGCCGACTACTGACCAGCATAAAATTACCTGTAATGTCAAAAACTAATAGAAAGAAAAGCACTAGCTCAGATCTGCACACAATTTACTTTTATGCTACATATCAACAAACCACGTCTGCTCAGGAGGAGGAAGACCTTTTGCTCTGCTCTTCATCTGGGATGACCAGAAACCCCCTGTGGAGATTAATACAATTGTTACACCACTTCTACTGGACCTCTAAGCAGTATTTGACACAGTCCACCATAGTTTATTCTTAGAGAGACTATGTAAACTTGGCATCAAGGTAAGTAAGCATTTTTGAATGCATCTCCTCCTATCTTTCTGACATATTCAGAAACATCTAGCTTCTCTGTTCCCATCACCATCTTTCATTATCAAAGTAGACATATTTCAAAGCTCAATCATTACTCAACTCCAATACCAATGCCAAACAGACCGCACTTCAGAATTCATCTGTGGCATTTAGATCACCATGAAACTGAAAAAACCAAAAGGGTTCTACAGCTAATTAGACCACTGCCTCTGAACACTTAAGCCCTGAATGCTGACTAATTGTCTCCACTCATTCAAAACATGGAGCCCGACATTTGGAGTTTCAGTTAACAACTATACTAAAATACTTGAGAAACCTATGAATGATCATGATCTTCACGTTATCCCTGCTTCCCCAGGTAAGCAAAGAAAATACAAAATCTTCTACTAAAGGCTTACCTAGAGCAAAGATTTCACCATCTATAATTCCTGCAGATGCTGTTGACTATCTCCTCCACATTCTGCCACTTATTGGCCATGTTAAAGATCTGGTCTTAAAATTCCTAAACTTTGCAACTTTTAGACTTTCATCAAGGTAGCCACATATCTAGGGCCTTTCTTGTAAGTTATGTGATTTGTAGGTTATTGTGTATTAATTACACACATACAACCTTCTATACCATAAACATTACCCAGAAGGCAATTTATAGAAAGCTACAACCTTCATTCAATTAACTCTGAAACAAAAATCACAGAAGAGAACATTCGTCTCCACTGCCCAGAAATGCAAGTGTGCCAAATGTAAGAATACCAACATGCTGCAGTGGGGCTGCTAGAATTGATCTGTTTTACTAGTGGAAGTAAAAATGAAAAAAAGGTTGATGGTAAAGCATGGATCAGCTATAATCAGAGGCAGCCATTTTGGCAGTATCCAATTTAATAATGAGGTTAAGTGAACTGCTAATTGGAGCATGACTATGCCCTGTTGGCGAACCGCCCGGGACAAGTGTAAGTGAAGAGGCAAAAAGATAGCAAGGAATTTGTCCACTATCCTCCTTCACAATTCAATCTGTTCACAGTCCTGCACCAAGTTCCACTGCCATCTCGATTCACATCTTACATGGTCTGCAGATCTTGAGGTAGATGCTTAGTGACCTTTCCACTTCAGGCCTTTCTCACACGTCTTTGACCAAATTTCCTGCTCAGAATATTTTGCCCCCATGTGCTGTGAGTCAAAGACAGCAATACACATTGGGGCATATTCTTAAGGACTTATCGCCGAGTTATCAGCACTTTATCGCAGCCAAAGTCGTGATAAATTTATCACCCCATTCACAAGCTGGTGATAACAGCCCATATCACCAGGTTACTTGCGATAGCAGCCGCAAAAAACATCGTCACAGATGACCCCCGCAACTATCGCTAATGAGATGCAGAGTAAGCGTTCCCGTGCAAAAAGCCGCAACAACACCACTCCCCAACATTCTCAACAACCAGCCAGATCGGCAAAAAGATCACAAAACAGGCAATAAGGCACGTTAGCTGCAGGAAACTAACACCTGCTCCTACCAGGTGCAAAGTCGGACCACAGCCTGCACCACAAAAGACAGCCCAGCCCAGAGCAACACCTAAAGAACAACAGATGCCATGGAGCCACTGATCATGTGGGCTGGAAACCCAAGAGGGCCACAACAACCACCGCCACCACCCCCAGGACCACCCCCCCCCCCCGGGCCCCACACCGGGCACACCCCACCACCACCGGACCAAGACACTGCACATCAGCGGCCTGAAAACACGGAAAAAAGCACCCGCCTGATGTCGCACAATTGCAGCAATGAACACACATGTGAGTACAGAAATCCTGAGTCATTCATGCACCATTGAAAGACCAAACAAAATGTCACATACTAATTCGGCTCCAAAAAACTATTGTTAAAGAGTCAAGGTGGGGCATCCCTGGAAAATCTGTGAGTCACAGCCTGCAAGACAATATCCAAGATAAGAAGGTGTGTCAGGCACTCAGCAAAAGACAGAGAGAGAGAGAGAAAGAGAGAGACTGAACAAGAAGCGCAACGCCAATTGCGCACTTGGCTCATGCAAACATGCCAACAGCTGCGTGTGTCTGGAAATTTGTGCACCCCACATCACAGACTTGGGATCAAAGTCAGCGCAAAGGCCACATCACTTCTTCGAAATGCAAGCAGTAGTCAGACTAAAATTAGGAATGAAATCTCCTTCGTCCCTACACACAAGGCGGAAGGCAAACCGAACCTCCGACCTTGGTCCTGAATGCGGCTGGCACACCCTGGGTGAGATACCAAACCAGCCTCCGACGAATCCCACACCACGAACAGTGCTAATGAAAAACCAATGAGCCCACACCCCACACACACTTGTCCCAGCACGACCTACACCTGCAAGGGATGCCCTTGACATGTTGGCCAAAAACTACCCATACGTCCAACCGTTGCACACACATACGAATCATTGCCCAGAGCTGTGGCATATCTTCAACAGAACTGCCGCCGGTCTGAGGAGTGCCGGTGCTACGAGACCAACAAACGCAATGTCAGGCATTCCCGGGCATATGCACAACCCCTGTCATGTGGAATTGTACCGTGCACGAATGCTGCATCTGTGCCAATGGCAGTGTTGCGAATCAGTTACCGTCAGAGTTTCCGTCTTGCCTACGTCACCTGCGTCTAGCCCTGGTTCCACTGTCGATCATGCACATTCGTGTGCCCCATGGAGGTCTGCCTATCCAACGCAACGGTAGCTGAATTGGAGTATGACCTGACAGTGCCCCCCCATGTGGGCCCAGGAACAGGAGTACCACCGGGATAGCCATGCATGGGATGCACTGATCTTTGGCGTATGTGCTGGTAGTTGTGCATGGGAGATTGCACAACTCCTCGTGTGCAGTGACCCCATCGAGCCGCTACCCTATTGGGCTGTGTTGCGGATTGGTGAAACGGCGTGGACTGAGCACATCTGCCCGGACCAGTTAATGGATTGGGTCACCCTGGTGTTTCTTGAAGCCGACAATGACGTACTATTGGAACACATTGCCCATGAAGCAGCGCTGGTATTCATGGACGAGTAACTAAGTTCCTGCAGCCACATCGGATTGTCACCCATAGCACAGGTGCCAACACCTTGTTGCATCGTGGGGAATGCTCACATATCCCCCCACAACAGAGGACATGTCTACCTTCGTCTGACCCAGAATGCATGTGCGTGCACCTATGCGTGTTTACACACACCTGTGCAAGGTGAGGAACTTCTATAGTCGAAGCAGCACAACTTCGTTTGGCAACATTTCGAAATCAGATATACTTCTGGGGGATGACATGTGACCTTGTCGGACCCTTCCACCTGATCACTGTCAGCTGAGCACACAGTCGGTGCAGTCCGGTGGCACAGCACTATGTGATTGTGTAGAATTTTTGCACCGCCATGTTTTGCACCTCGACATGTTCCCAGGAAGCATGTAAGTGTCTCAAGCATGTCCCTGCATGTTGTGGTCCTTGCCTTGTCCGTACTGACACGCACATGCCAATAAAGTCTCCGCAACTTCACTACTGTCCAACTGTGATGAGTGTTGATTAGATGTACGAATTGTGTGCCAAAATGTGCATTGTCCCTACACAGGGAGGGACTGAGTGACGCCTGTACAATAGGGGTGGGTCCCTTATGACAACTCCACCTCTGTGAGCCAAACACTGTGTTTGGGACAGTTGCTGCAGGCCTGTGCACTTACGTGTCTCCAGCAATGTGAGTATGGTGTCCAACCTCTGACTATGTGGAGCAATGCCATGAATCACAACAGAATGAGTCCACACAGATGTGTGTGAGTAGGTATGCAAAGTGAACTTCTGGTGTCACATGTGATGTAGGACACCACTTCTGGCCTTCTACCGATTTGGTCATTCCTACACACACCTCTATTCAATACATGGACGTGTGCCTACGTTGGGGCGTGCGAGTTTGTCGTTAATGTGCAACGAGGCCACAGCTAGTACTCACCTTCACAGATATCCAACTGGCCATGTGGCCCAGTGTTCAACATGCGCATTGATATCATTTACAAGGGTGTACCTTCTTGTGCAATCATTGTCCATACATTCATACATACTTTCACACTTGAGAGCACATAGTCATGACACACATCTGTGTGATTTCGAATGTTTTATTCACATTCAGGATTGCTGTGTTATTGTCGACCAGTGAAGATATGCCAGTCCATGTCGGGGTCCAGGTGTATGTTGCAGAGTGTTCTGGGGTCAGTGGAAGGTGTTGTCCAAGGGCATGATACATAGGGCAGATCCAGGCAGGGACAAGTCATATGGTGGTGATAGCTGCTACTACCTCCTTCCTCACATAGTAATTACCATCCACATCTTAGTCCTCTGATACTTCCTCAGTGTCCGATGTGACCGGTGTGTGTGGCAAGGTAATGGCTGCATCGCTGGGTGCCAGTGACACATCAGGGTGCGATGGTGATAGGGCTGCATCACTGTGTGCCACTGACAGATCAGGGATCAGAGAGATGTGTGTCACAGTTCCCGCTGCAGTCATCTGGGACCGGTTCAGTGGCAGCAATGGCAGGACGATGAACTGCAAGGCATGGAAGATCCCAGCTACATCTTGCTGGTGTTCAGCCCTGGCAGCCATACTTCCAGCCTGCATCTTCTCCATGGTCTCAATTGTCCTGCGCATCTGTGCCAACTCTGTGCTGTCATCCCTGGTGCCTGTCTGACTAGACAGTTCGTGTATCCGAGAGCTGGCCCCAGCGATGTCAGCGAAGGATTGTCTTAGAGCAGAGGTCTTCCAACTTTTGGATGCCGAGACTCCCCTGTCAACATTTTCAAGCGTAAGGACCCCCTCCTGACAAACATTTTTAAACCTCTAGGTTATGAGGAAGGTGAGGACCAAATTATGCGACAGGCTTGACTAAATTGTGTGAGTAGAAAATGTAAATAATGTTCTGTGATGCTGCGTATTTTGGGGTAGTATTGTTTTATTATTTAGAATTATTTTAAACACAGTAATACTGAGGAAAGATTTCACCCCATCAGTACCAGTTTATAACCAAAATTCAGCAATTAACATCAGAAAGATGTCTAGTCAACCTCTGTGAAGGGCCTCCCAATCCGCAGGACTAAGCGCTGCCACATTAGAAGCTCACCTGGCCATGGCCGGGAGCAGCAAGGGTGCATTCAAACCGTGGCGGTCTTGTGGAGAGTTAAGCAGTTTACCCATGCCCCTTTCCTCTCACCTCCTTCCTTCCATCCCTCTCTTCTCTCCTCTCTGAACCCCGGATCCCTCTCTCACATTGCAGGCAGATGGTTATTAGCCCCAGGACACCTTTCGGTAACAGTAGCGCACTACAAATGTAAATATTAGGCAGAAGCAGGGGATCCACTACACCCGAACTTCGGGGGGGGAGGGGTTAACACTCCCAGCCAGGGCTTGTCCAAGCACTGGTCGCACACGGTGCAACAGTCTTTCCACCTTCTCCATGAATTCCCTCACTACCACTTACCAACAATACACCTCATCTCTCTATAGCACCTATCTGACAAACATTTCAGTTTTTTTTATAGCGCTATTCATAGTTTACTCACACTCAGTTCTGTGATGTGCATGGTACATCTTCTTTGTACCAGGCACTTTAACCTTCTGCACTGTGTGGGTGACAAGAGTGCCCATGTGACTGCACGGTGAGCAATGCAACAGTGTGAGAGTAGGGTAAAAGGAGTGACTGCAAGGTGAGTGAGGTGACCATATGAATTTGGGTTCGGCTGTAAGTGCAGAGTGGGACGAATTAGTGCATGGTTAGTGATGGCCTTGTTTGAGAGAGCTACAGATTGAGCAGTAAGGGGGGGACAGGTGAGTGAAGTGTCACATGAGTGCAGGGTGAGAAGTGTACTCGTGTGACTGCAGGGTGAGGTACAGAGTGAACAATACAAGCACATTTTTAGTGCAGAGTGATCACTGTGAGAGCAGGGTGAGCGGGTGAATGTTGTGAGTGCATGGTGATCAGTGTGAGTGCATTGTGATCACTGTGTACATTATGATCACTGTGAGTGCAGGGTGAGTGGGTGAATGTTGTGAGTGCATGGTGATCAGTGTGAGTGCATTGTGATCAGTGTGAGTGCATTGTGATCAGTGTGAGTGCATTGTGATCAGTGTGAGTGCATTGTGATCAGTGTGAGTGCATTATGATAACTGTGAGTGCAGGGTGAGCGGGTAAATGGTGTGAGTGCATGTGATCAGTGTGAGTGAATTGTGATTACGTTAAGTGTAGGGTGAGCGGTTGAATGGTGTGAGTGCATGGTGATCAGTGTGAGTGCAGGGTGAGCGGGTGAATGATGTGAGTGCATTGTGATCAGTGTGAGTGCACTGTGATCAGTGTGAGTGCATTGTGATCACTGTGAGTGCATTGTGATCACTGTGAGTGCATTGTGATCACTGTGAGTGCAGGGTGAGCGGGTGAATGGTGTGAGTGCATGGTGAATGGTGTGATTGCATGGTGAATGGTGTGAGTGCATTGTGATTGGTGTGAGTGCAGGGTGAGTGGGTGAATATTGTGAGTGCACTGTGATCAGTGTGAGTGCATTGTGATCACTGTGAGTGCAGGGTGAGCGGGTGAACGGTGTGAGTGCATGGTGATTGGTGTGAGTGCATGGTGATCAGTGTGAGTGCATGGTGATCAGTGTGAGTGCATGGTGATCAGTGTGAGTGCATTGTGACCACTGTGTACATTATGATCACTGTGAGTGCAGGGTGAGTGGGTGAATGTTGTGAGTGCATGGTGATCAGTGTGAGTGCATTGTGATCAGTGTGAGTGCATTGTGATCAGTGTGAGTGCATTGTGATCAGTGTGAGTGCATAGTGATCAGTGTGAGTGCATTATGATAACTGTGAGTGCAGGGTGAGCGGGTAAATGGTGTGAGTGCATGTGATCAGTGTGAGTGAATTGTGATTACGGTAAGTGTAGGGTGAGCGGTTGAATGGTGTGAGTGCATGGTGATCAGTGTGAGTGCAGGGTGAGCGGGTGAATGATGTGAGTGCATTGTGATCAGTGTGAGTGCACTGTGATCAGTGTGAGTGCATTGTGATCACTGTGAGTGCATTGTGATCACTGTGAGTGCATTGTGATCACTGTGAGTGCAGGGTGAGCGGGTGAATGGTGTGAGTGCATGGTGAATGGTGTGAGTGCATGGTGAATGGTGTGAGTGCATTGTGATTGGTGTGAGTGCAGGGTGAGTGGGTGAATATTGTGAGTGCACTGTGATCAGTGTGAGTGCACTGTGATCAGTGTGAGTGCATTGTGATCACTGTGAGTGCAGGGTGAGCGGGTGAACGGTGTGAGTGCATGGTGATTGGTGTGAGTGCATGGTGATCAGTGTGAGTGCATGGTGATCAGTGTGAGTGCATGGTGATCAGTGTGAGTGCATGGGGATCAGTGTGAGTGCATGGTGATCAGTGTGAGTGCAGGGTGAACGGGTGATCAGTGTGAGTGCATTGTGATTGCTGTGAGTGCATTGTGATTGCTGTGAATACATGGTGATCAGTGTGAATGCATTGTGATCAGTGTGAGTGCATTGTGATCGCTATGAGTGCATGGTGATCACTATGAGTGCATGGTGATCAGTGTGAGTGCATTGTGATCGCTGGGAGTGCAGGGTGAACGTGAAAATGAAGGCGAGAATGAGAAGCGAGTAGTCTGAAAGCAGGGTTCGAGGGTGGAGGAAATAAATAATGTGCTGATCCTGCAACAAACTTCCAGTCTAATGATTAGGGTTACCAGCTCATTATTTTGATGGCCCAGAAATAAGCAGTCACCTACAGCTGTATTTTTTTGCACTTATCTGTGAATACTTAGAACAGCAAATATAAATAGAAAGCACTTTTAATTGTGTTCTAGGGATGCCTCAATGATCCATGACTAATAATTAAAGAGATTAAAGACAGAAACGTCACATAACTAATTAATACATACTTTTTTATTTATAACTCAATTTAGTGTCAAGAGCAGGTCTCTGCGGGATCTTTAAACAACACATAGCAGGCATGTTTCTTTTGGCAACCCAACTTTATATTTCTTTTCATTAAATGCATTCTCACACTACAGCAGTAAGTGTAAAAATACAAATGTAAGGAATTGGCAGAGTGGGGGCCCCGGGGGGGTACTGAAACCATAAAAAAACTAAGCTTTGGTAATCAGTTAACAAAGGCATGTAAATATGCTAATGGTCTTTAAAGACCTGTGAAAAACTCGGGCCGGAGATAAGACTCCAGACACTGCCCAGCCGAGGCCCCAGGAGCACGAGCTGCACTGCAGCAGCCCGGGCTGAGACACAGGATGGGGGAGGAGGGGGGCTGAAGCCCTGGAGGCCAGGGCAGAAGTGATACTGTGAAAGCGTGACCCCCTTTGCATCGCTCTACGGCCCCCCTGGGGGTCACGCCCCACAGTTTGAAGACCCCTGTTTTAGAGCATGGTGCGGACAGTGTGTGTCCATTAGGGATTGTAAGTGGTCAGCGTTGGAATTCCATGTGCTGTTCGTGGGGTCATGGGAGACAGCCGTGGTGGTGTGTGTTTCCTGCTGTGTGGTCTGTGCAGGTGGTATAGTCACCTCGAGGCATCTGGACAGCCCTGCTACGGGGGGTGGGGTGTGGAGGCTTTCCATTAGCCGTTGGAGGGTGTCTGAGCATATGTGCAGGTTTTCCTCTTCATTATCACTGATGGGATTTGTGGTCTGCTCTGCAGTAGTGTTGTTTGTCCCCCTGCAATGTTAAGGGGAGATGCATGTTAACAGAGATTCCCATGTATGTTGATGCTTTGCAGATGTTTACATGCAGACTGCATAACAATGCACATTGTGACGGTTTTGGTGGAGCTGGCTATTTGATGGCAGACAGTGGGTTTTCCGAGTACATAGCGGATGTGAGGTAGTACCCGTAGATTGTCATCACACAGTGTCAGGCAATGCCAGATGTGAGTGGCCAGTTACTACGCACAAGCGGAACCTGTTGTGTCCTCTGTCCTCTGGTGTAGGTGTTGCACTTTGTCCCAAATTGCCGTCATTGGTGATGTTCTGTGGTTGGTATGTGTGTGTGCTGCATTGTGGGGGAGTTGACCCTGCAGCTCTAATTTCGTGGACCCTTGTCCCTTTGAGGTGTTGTGCCTTTGAATTGTGTGCTTTTCGCGGGCTGAGATGTTTGCGACTTGGGTCATTTGTGTTCTTGCACAGATTTTGTGGACTTGTGCGTTGTTTGTCTGCTTCGTGTATTGGACGGCATGGGTTGTAGGTGCACGTGGATATGTCAAAGTGTCACCTGATCCTTTACGGATGTGATACACACTGGGCCACCTCTATGTTGATTCATGCACAATGTCATTTATTTAGGCTGCTGCCATGCTATCGGTCATGCAGTGTCACTTGCTTAGTCAGTGTGGCTCACACAGCCGCTGCTTTTCCTATTTTATCACATGTACATTGGTTGGTAGTGTCGTTGGTTATTCGGAGGTGGCCCATATGTGCACATGATGGATGGGGGCCTACTTGGTGTTTGTATGTGTACTGCAGTGTGCCAAGGGTATCGAGGACATGTTCCACTGTCATTGTGCATGTGTGGTGTGCTACACATGATTGTGCATGCGTGCCATTATGCCCATCTCCCACTGTCCCCCCAGTCCCTGGTCGTCACTCACTCTGTTGCTGTTGGGTCAGGTCGTATCATGCTGTGTCCAGACCCCGACTCTTGCCACCGTCTCCACACTAATGACTGTGGCCGCCATTTCCTCCAGCTCATCCAACTCCTCCTGGGGCGTAGGACTCCCACCTCCAGTCGTTGCTGCCTTCCTATCCTGTGCGAGTTTCTGTTTGGTCTGCCTTAGCACATCATGCCAGCACCTCTTGACCTCCTCCATTGACCTCCTTGCCACTCTGACTGCATTGACGCTGGTGACAAGGGTCTTCCATATTTCCGTTTGGGTTGCCAGTGCTGCAGTGGAGGTGACGAACTGTTGTTGGTAGTGTCCTATCACCTCTGTGACGATGATCTGGTCTTCCTGCGGACTGAGCCCATCTTCCTCTTTCTCATCTCCTTGCCCTTCCCCGAACACAGGGTTCCATGTTGGTCCTCCGAGGGGCTTGGGGGGTTCCGCTTCTCCTCTGAACTCGGTCTGGGTGCATCCATGGTGCTATGCACTTTGATTTGGATTTTTTTGTCCTCATACGCCATTAGATGTACCCAGAGTCTACTGTGTTTTTTCTGCAGCCCCCCATTCGGTTGATTGGCACCAGCAGCAGGAGAACTCTGATCTGAATGGATGCACTTTACACAAACCCTCTCGTGTACGGTCTGTTCAGTTCTTCTAACTGGATGACCCCTGGAACTGACCCAAGTGGTAAGTAAGTCTGTGCATAGGCATAATCATAGGACAGATAGATCTCTGATATCACAATTTATCGAGCCAACCCATACATGGCAACCAAAAATCTTTTTTCCTCTTCCAATTGGCCTTATCCAATTTTATTGTGTACTTGATCGAATTTACCCAATCTAGAAAAGTCAGGGGGTACTCTTGATCCAGCATTTACAAATTTCTCTATGGGCAAGTAAGATTAAATAGAGAGACAACTAACTTATATCGCGAGATAGCAACTAGTAATTCGGGAAGATACCAAAAAATTCTAAAGTTATGCTCACCTGTATATCAAAACCAAACATGGCTTTCATACCTTCGATACCAGAACCCCAGAACAGGTGTACCATTGGACATCTTAAAAACATGTGGATATCATCAGCTTTTTCCTGCTGACACTTCGGACACTGGGGGATGGACCCTCTTGCAAACTTAGAGAGCTTGAGAGGGGACCAGTATACTCTGTGAAGAGAGAAGAGATGATTTCTCTTTAAATTGGCAGCTGATATTGTGGAGTGTAGTAAATCATAAGATACTTGCCAAATTTCTTCTGTGCTGGAGTCCGGCAAGCATTCTCACCACAGCTGAGATGGTAGGGTGAAATCACCGGCAGCCAAGTCGATCATCATCCAGTATAGATTAGCTGTCTCTTTCTTATTTAGCTTTCTCATATTTAGAGCCTTCTCCAGCTCATTTGAACCACCCACCACTGTGCCCATTGGCTGGGACCAGCTTCTTATTTGGAAATATTTGAATTTTGATAATTCACTGTCTGTGATGTTACTCAGTTCTTCCCACGGTAACAGGGAGCCCTCCGGCATGAGTTGGGACCAACACTCAATCTTGGCCGATTTCAGCGGAGTTGCCAGTGCGCCTTTGGTCCACTCCGGTGATCCTGGGGACTCCCATATAGGTGCCATTGCACTATAGTAGCTGATTTTAAGAGCTTTCTGACTTTGAACCAAGTAGTCGCTATATCTCTTAGCGACTTCAAGAGTACCTTCTTGAAAATGCGTGGGTCTGTGGGTCAGTTCTTCCCACGGTAACAGGGAGCCCTCCGGCATGAGTTGGGACCAACACTCAATCCTGGCCGATTTCAGCGGAGTTGCCAGTGCGCCTTTGGTCCACTCCGGTGATCCTGGGGACTCCCATATAGGTGCCATTGCACTATAGTAGCTGATTTTTAAGAGCTTTCTGACTTTGAACCAAGTAGTCGCTATATCTCTTAGCGACTTTAAGAGTACCTTCTTGAAAATGCGTGGGTCTCCAAAATTATATGTCAAGGCTTGTTCTCCTCCTTTTATATGCCAAAGCATCACTTTAAACATTTTCCCTATGTCTGAGTCGTCTGGTTGCTTCATAAGCATTTTCTCTGCCTTTGTTAAAAAATATCCATGCGTAAAGAATTAGATCCGGTGCAAATAATCCCCCTTTGCTTTTCTTTCTTCGAAATTTTTTCCATGAAATTCGTATGCCCTTGGAGGCCCAAAATAAAGGTATTTATTTTTGCTTGTATTTTCCTTAGACTCTCCTCCTTGAAAGCTAATGGGATGTTTTGGAATAAGAATATGAGTTTCGGTAAGAGCGTTATTTTGACTATGTTAACTCGCCCTATTAATGTTCAGGGGTGGATACGCCCATCCTTTTATGGAGTTAGCAATTTCCTTGTCAATTCTGCATAGATTTGTGTCAGGTATGTGTTCAATGTTTTGTGTGATTCTGATTCCCAGATACCTTATCTAATTTTTCGTAACTGGGACGCAAACGTTCATATTCCAGGCCATACATTCGGTTTTTGACTCATTATTCTCATATCCTGAGATCTGTACAAATAGTTGTGCTAGACTGCTTACTTCAGGAATTTTGCTGGCTTTCATTTACCGAAGCCTCAACCACTCTAGTCTAGCATCAAGCTAGCTCTCCGCCCATTCAAGAATGAAGGCTCACTGGAACCTCTGTCTTATCTGGAAAAGACAGCACATATTGAAAACTTCCTAGATTTCAAAGAGGCGGTGAAGACTTGCTTTTCCTTAAATGATAACTCAATGACTAAATCTAACCACCACCTGACATGTTACAGCTAGTTATATAATCGTTGCTGCTCTGCCACCCTGCGTGTGTGCCTCAGAGAACGTTTGAAAGGATGTTAAATTGTGCCCCCTTTTATTCGCTGGTTGTATAATGCCCACTCCTCAGGCATACAACATTGCAGGTAATGTAAGGGTGATTATGCTGTAGCTCCCTGCCTCTCCAGGGAGAATGCCTCAGGTATGTTGAATGGTTGCTGTTCTACCACTCTTATGTGGACTCACCATACATAATATGGAGTGTATATAATGGTTGCTCACACAGCCCACCTTTCTGGCCACAGCAGGCCTTTTTGTAAATGTAATGAAAGATTCTTTTAAAATTATTTTCCTAGTATTTCAGTAAAAAATAGAAAATGTTTCTGTAAAGCCTAGTCCAAAAAGGCTAATTGAAGAAAAATCATATCAGTTTCTCTTCTTATCCTTAATTTGTTAACAAAAAGCCCCTTTCTTAAACCACTGTACACTTTCTTTTTCTTTATGTGATTCTTTCAGGCTCTTTTCTTTCCCTGCTTTCTCAATTTGTCACGGGTGTTCATTCTTTCTTGTCCTTCTTCTCCCGTTTCTGCCTTTCTCTCCTTCTTGCTCAGTAAAAGTCTGTTGCTGAAAAAAACGAGCTTGTCTCCAAATGTTAGATTTTCCTAGTGCAGAAGCTATGGGATTTAAGAGCCTCCACAAGCTCAATTTTCTGGATGTAATCCAAATTTGTAAGGCTCGTGCGGCAAGAGTCCCGGGCCTACACATTTTGAGCAATAATAAATCAAACCGCAGCACATCAATCTAAATTCCTCTTGCTGCATTCTTTTATACATTGCAAACCGAATGTAAAGCGCATCCATATGTCCTTGTTTTTTTTAAAACACAATTGTGAGCAATTATTCATGCCATCAAAAGCTGGAAACAGTACGTAGAAATACTGATGATCAAACCAAATATTATATCCTCATAGTCTCTGATCTCCAGCAAATGCATACATTTAATTTTCTCTTTATCAGCACAATTTTCCATGATCAACATTGCTTCCTTTACTCTCCTGTTCAGTATACCAATCTAGTTCAGAGGGTCGGCTTGATAATACGAATTAATTATTTCTGTAAATAAAGAGTCTTTGTTATCTCCTTTGTAATGATTGCATTCATTGAACTGTTTCTCCAGCATGGTGCATTTTCGCATTCACTATGAGCTCAGGAGTGTGCCCCTTTTGGCGGGTGATAGTGCTACACGAAGTACTCGCTGATGATGCTGGCTGCATGGCTACATCCTGTATCCCATGACCTAAGCTTGTAAGGTACCAGCCTGAGGACAGTGATCGCTTGGCAACAGAGCTGAGGGGCAGTAGTGTGTGCCACCCTTCACCACCAGTCATTGAATGTCCCACAGAGCAGGATGGATACTGTTGGTGTAACAGAGAAGAGAAGGGGGAAGTATAAATGAAGGAGATTGTGGAAACCTTTTAGTATGTGAAAGCTATGCTGAGAGTGCTCCATACTGGATGTAAGAATTTGGGTTATTAGTTGAGAGGGGTGGACACCCCACTCAAATGATAAACACAGTCCTTGACAGGGTGACCCACAAAAGTCACTAAATAAACCTGTGCTTAACCATCTGGTAGCTTGACACAAAAGCAGTCAGGCATACGTTAGAGGCAATGTGTTAAGTATTTATTCAGTATTCAAACAGTATTAAGTTGAAGATACAACAGATGAAAAATCACAACTCAATTTAGAAAACAGAGGTCATTCTAATAAACAGGATGACACCAAAATATTTACATTTCAAATAGTTGAGCCAGAGTAATCAAATTTTAAAGCATTTGGCAAGAACACCACGAAGATGTGCAAAACATCAACTGTAAGTATCCTGTACCAGGACAAAGTCATAAGTTCAGGGTGTCCATGATGGAGCGCGAGCTGGGTACAAAACCGAGTTGTGAGCTATAGGGAGAACATGGGATCGACGCTTAGGACACAGAACGCAAATATTTTTATATTGGTGCAGTGCTGAAAGAGAAGCATGTCATTGCTTCATCCACTGACACATAGGTAAGAAAGTTGAAACAAGTCTCCCAGCATATGCAATAGTGTATTAACACAAATGAGTCATCCAGTTGTCATTTTCTTCTCCAGTTTTTTCTTTAATTGGGTTTTTGATTCCTCTGCCAGCCTGCCAGCAAACATGTGTTTTGTCTGTGGGTGTGTCACCCTAACACCTCCTCAGGGCTGGAAAATCAAATTGAAAATCCATCTCACATTATGAACACACAATTGGAACATTGTATTCAATGTCCATGACAGTTGTTTATATCAATATTTTATTAGTGGAGTTACTGGTAGTGACGTGCTTCTTTACATTTTAGAGAGCTGCTATCACCACAAACAATATTCGTGTCACATGCTTTTGTGTTTTAAGGCACCTTCTATGTCAGCTTGGCAATACAACCTAGTTAATGATCAGTAAAATAAAAATTTGGCAAATGAGCTATATACCCTGATAATCATGTGCAAAATCCATGATTAGTGTGTGACAATCACATCGCAAACATGTCAGTGCTTAAAAGACAACAATCGATTCAACGAATAATGTGAAATTGTACAGGCTAACCCAGTATTAAGTAACACTGAAAATCAGTCACCGTTACCCTTTTGTCAAAATACCTGTAATTCACAGTTGTACTCTAGGGGTTAGAGGAGAAAGAGTCCTGGGAGCGCTTGTTCACCCAAGCAGAGATAAACTGTAAAAGTGTCTAGAGTGCCATGTTCCCATACTTGAGGTCATTACAGTATATACTCAGATTAAAAGAAAAGCAGCAGTAACACAATAAGTTCGAGTATAGGAATAAGTGCGTCTTCACCAGTAAAATCATGTCACCTGCAGTATGGCAAGGCAAACAAACTACACTGAGCTACTGGATTGATCCGGCTCCATTATATTAATCTTACCTAAGTTTTCAATCAGACACAGAGAGGTGCACAACTCAGTTCGCCCCCCTGGGAGTTGCAACTTTTGGCCCTTGCCGTCAGAGCTGAGAGGTACTGTGATGCGAGGCTCTGCTTCGTGTTGTGTTGGACGCATTGAAGTTGCAATCAGGAACTGCTTAGTGCTGCGACTCGAAGTCCTGAGTCAGTGCGCCAAACTTTGTCGATTCCAGTAAAGACACTGGTCAGTGTGGTCCTGCAAGAATGTATGACGTTACAACGAATTCCGCTGCAACGCATGCCATTACCACGCATGCGTTACAACGGAATTCGTTTTCCACGCATAACATTTACCTCGATTGCTTGCGTGGTGACGTCATACGTCGTTAAGAGAAAGCGGAAGTTTATTTTCCGATTTCTCTTAAACGACGCTGATTAAATACATAACCCGACGTGACTTCAGGTGAGTTTTTTTTGGGGGGGAGACCCCCCCAAGCCCCCCTTTTTTTACTTTTTACCTTTACCACATATACCTTTACTACAAACCTCGTAGTAAAGGTATGCGTGGTAAAGGCTTTCGTGGTAACCACGCATGCGTTGTACTGCATGCGTGGTTAAGGATTTCGTGGAAACGGCTTCGTTGTAATGGCCGTTTCCCGTCCTGCAATGCAAGGTTCCGCTTCGTTCTGTGCCACGCTGTTTTGGTTCTGGTGAAGCCACTGATCAGGACCTGCTGAGATGCAAGTGCCTGCGTCGGTCTGTGTGGCGCTACGTCGATGCAGTGAAACCTTCAGTTGTACAGCACAGCAAGGGGTGCACTATGACTCCAGCCAAGGATCCAAACCTTGAGTACAGCACTTGGGCAGTCCGAATTCATTCCCACAGAGGCCAGCAGAGGGGACCAGGTCATGTCCAGTTGGCTCTGATTAGATGTAGAGCAGTAGAGGCCTCTGGAAGCTTGTTGTGGCCCTGTAGATCAAACAGGAGGTCAGCCAACTGACACATGGAGACACTTCTGCAGAGCTTAAATTCAAGGCAAGCAGGTCATTCTTCAGACAGCAGGGCAGTCTTTCTTCTGAATCTTCCACAGGCTGTCTTGGGATCCAGAGATCCCGCAATGTTCATGCACACTTGCTTAAAGGGTGTGCTAACAAGAGGTAAAGGTTGCAGGGGAGCTTTGCACTTCCCCCCGACTTGCCACGTGCCTGGTAGATAGGACAGGACAGGACCTACAGAATGCAACTGAGGCCTTCCTCATTTGAGGCCATAAGAAGTGGGTGTCAACCCTGATGTAGCAAGAATTCGCACGTATAGCGTCTTGCTTGTACTCATGAACCTCGAATAACTATAATGGACTAATTCAACATGTCTGTCTTACTAATGTCCCCTTTATTCTGACATTTTGGGTGTCCCAGAGACGCTTGCATATGTGTTTATTAACCTTAACAACGCTTGTCATTAAAATGGCCGCTGCTTGCCGGGGTTTTCTTCTGCGCATGCGTTGATCACACTCACTTGACGTACTCGCAGTTCTGGTGGGAATTTTTCGCGCTTGCGCATTTGACTTAAAATGGCCGCTTTGTGTTCTCACATGCTGAAGCTTGTCCTGCCGCTTTCTGTCTTTCTGTTTGTCTTGCACTAATAATAATGCTATAGTTAATATAAAGTAAGGGGAGTCGTATAGGGATTCCTGGTATACAGTGTGATCATTTATTTTTTATGTTCTAAATTGTTTTCACTTACTTTTCATGTATCGAACTTTGTGAGCATGAGGGATGGGAATACTCCATAATGAATTGCCTTTCTGCGCATGACAGTCACCTGCCGGTGGACGAGCTCTATGACATTGAACACCTGCCAACCCGAGGTCCCAGCCAAGATGTGCCTGGGAAGATGCACCTTCGCCTAGCAGAAGAAGATGAACTATTCACATAATTCATAGATGCGCTATTGTAATGTTGACATTTATGTCATGGGAACCCCAAATTCAATAGGCAGTCCCAGACCATGCAAATTAGGTCTTGTAGAAGTGAAATGTGGTTGGTGTGTTGACCTATTCTACTTGTGGACCATTCGAAATTGGGGATTCTGACACTTGCAACATTTGGGGGGTGGTACACTGACCCGAAAACAGTATAACTAGCCTAGGTTTAGCTAGAGAATTTGTCCGACTTGTCTGAATAGCTGACCTGTCACTGACCCAACGCACTCAATAGGTGACTGATACAGAGAGCTGCGGAGCACTCTGTCCGTGATTTCCATAGATCCAAGGGGTTTGTTCTGAAACCTTAAGTGCTGGCGGAGCACTTTGCTGCGGAATTCGAAAACCCAATCGGGGTTCTGACTGATAGCTGCAGAGAGGGTGGAGTGCAGGCATTGCTTCCGAACTGCGGGTGCTGGTCTTACCTTGGTGGTCCTGTCCTGATCCTAATCTGGTCTTCCTGTCCTGTCCAGGGGTGTCCATTCCGCACTTGCTGGCCTACTGGCGACTGTTCTTCCTTGGGTTTTCTCCCGTCCTTAACTGACCCGTGGCCAGGGTTGGTCTTCACACCATACTAGGTAAATATAGTGCTGAGAAATTTATTCTGCATCTTTTATTTTTCCTCTCTTTGCTTTAATAAAGTCATACTCCTGCATATTTGATTTTCCATGCTTTTCGCACTACTAAATGAAAAGATCATACATAATCGTTGTTATTCTAGCATGTTCCATTTCTTACTCATCCTTTAAGTACATTCCTGTTTTCAGTTCATGAAATACAGTTTGTTCCTTTTCTTTACCTTCCCTTAGCTAAATGAAATGTTTACTCTGAGATATTAGCGGGTTCCACTTTTTTTACCTTCCCTATAGTTACATGTTATTTTTTGAGTCTCCATAGACTGATTAAATTCCCGTATTGTGTCACTTTTTAAGGAAGAATATTCTAGTATGCTCCTTCTTTTTCCCTGTCCTTTAGTCACTTTATGTGTAGTCTAAAATTCTTGAAATTGCTATCTAGCATGTTCCCTGTTCTTACCGTCCTTTAGACTCATAAATGGTTGGCCTGATTTATTTCCTATATGGATATGTGCTCTTTGTAATTTTAGTTATTGACAGTTTATTTGATGTAAACCTAATGCTTAATTAAACTGATGAATTTTAGATAAAGGTTTTAAAACTTTCTTGGGGCTGTGGTCATTACATGAGTGCAAATATGATAGTTGGTATTTTGTGTCTGCCTTTCTTTACATCTAGCTCCCTGATCCATTGTGATCATAGGTACCCGTAACGGTGGATTGGTGAGTCGGGTACAGAAGAAATCAATAGGAAGGAACAAGGGTTGCTTGTAGTGGAGTGTAAGGTCACCCGGTTAATAAATATGGTGAATTGAATTTATGGGCCCAATGCGTATATGATAAATTGTTGGTTGGGTGACCTGCGCGCTCTACCAGTAATTTTCTGGTAGCAGAAGTGATGGTTAGGGACTAGTCAAAGTTAGGTAGGACTAGTTAAGATAAGTAGGTAGGGTATTTGCTGCTAATTGTGAAAAATGTTGCTGCTAGTTGATCAACATTGCTGTTTTATTGTTTTGAAAATTATGAAATGTTTTAAATTGTTTTTCTTGCTGTTATATTGATATATGTTCTAACAAACCATCGTTAGTGATTGTTATGTGTTTGTCTGGAATCCCCGGGGAATTGAATAGCGGGTGGTGAGGAGAATCCACGCCGTAGTGAGGTCACTTACTAGAGGAAAATTAGTGCAGGTTAGGCAGAACTGGAAGCACTAATTAGGGTTTTTCTGAATGCATGTTTGAATAAATGGTAGCAAAGAGTTCGCTGGCAAAACTTCTATTGTGATATAACCTAGTAAGGGTCACACGGAAGGAGTAGCAGGTTCATCTGAGCTTGATTGGTGGCAACGGAGTTCACTGGTGAAACTTTTTGGCTTAGTATATATCCCGCCGTGGATGAGTCGAAGGAGTAGCAGGTCCCCTAATGCTTGTGTGAAGAGTAAGCAGAAGGGATCTACTCGCAGTATTTGAAAAGTAAAATAGAAGTGGTTTACTTGCAGTGAAACAAGCCTTTCCTTTCTAGACACTCGAGTACAGTGGGGAATGTGTTTACGTTGTTAATTAAAACTGAGCACTTGCACTTTAAAGGGTAGAAATCGTAGCGTTTCTTACCTTGTGAAGGAGGGAGTCAGTTGCGGTGCTGCACTGATGTCACTCAGTGCCGCGCTGGTATTGGTCGAGACAGCGGGCGTGTAGTTGAGGAGGAGTTGTGAAGGAGGGGTGAGCACAGGAGCGTGAGAACTCGCTTGCGAGAAACGCCGCGCACCCATTGGCTGAAACATTTTGAATTTGCGCATTTGATTGGTTGCATGAAAATAAAAGACGCTTTTGTATTGGAAGTGATTTTGTAAACAAAGACAAATTGCGGTAAAGTATATGTGGTATCCAGAATTTTTACCTGATCCGAAATACTTAGGATTTTCTAAAGAACAGATGCTAAAAGGCAGACCTTACAATATGTACGGAATCAAGAGAAAAATTACATTAGTAGACAAAGTAAAGAATTATTTTTAAAAGGACAAGCCTGTTAAAACTAGAGGAGGAGTTGTCATTCCACCTCCTAATACTCCCGCATCTTTCATGATGTTTGATAAAGGGTACCATACTTGTGTATGGTTGGAAAATTGGGTGGAATATACTAAAAATGACGGAATTTTGGCATTTCCGCTAGATGGTACTTTTAATAGTCGGATTCTGTTCAATTTGAGAACCCGGATGAATGATTTACATCCCAGACCTAGACTAACACAATATGAAGCTTTAGAGGAATGGGAGATAGAGGCCTTTGAACGAGACAGACCTAGAATTGACAAGGGAATAAGTAAATGGTACCCGAAAATGCATAGAGAAGCTAAAGAGAAAAAGATGAAGCAGTGGAGACAGAATATGATAACGGAAGGATTGTACCCCGAAATTACCCTAGAAGCCCCCATGGGAGAGAAAAGGACGGAGAAAACAAGACATTTAGTGACCAGTGGGGATTCAGATGATGATTATTTGGAGGAACTATTCATGAAAAACCCACCTCCTTATAATGATGGTTCAAGACCCATAGATGCCAGAGATACCTGTCTGAGACCACCTTATAGTGAAGAGTCAAGATACTCAGGTGAGAGAGACTTCTGTCCAAGACCTCCTTACGAGGATGAGACAAGACCCTTAAGCACAGGAAATTCGTTCTCGAAACCTAATTATGGTGAAGGACAGAGTATGACACATCCGACTGCCCCAACTTATGCCCCAACTTTGACTCCGCAGGTATTGCATGAAAACTCCCTGGAAAGGATATTGCAGGAAAGAGAGCGAGAGGCTCTAGCCAAACAAAGAACTGAGTTAATCCAGAAAATCTCCCAACTAAATACAAGTCCTGAAGCCCTGACCATCCCAGTAACTATTGGACCAGTTGTCCCTTTGTACGGGGATAAACAAGGGAGCCCAAAGACTTCGATCATTACCCCAGCTGTAGTGCAGCCGAGAAAAGAGCCCTTAATTGTAGATGATCAGGCGAGTGAATGTGAATCTGAGGTTTCTTTAATGGATTTACTGATCAGGGAACCGGGAAGGGATTCACAGAGAAGACACGTTCCTTTCTGTTCAGGAGAAATTCAAATGGAATCTGAGTCTGAGTCTGATAAATCTTTATTTCGGCATGAATACCATAAAAGAACAATTACATAAATACAATAAAACATTTCTTTTAAAATACACAACTTGCCGTATAAATTCAGTCAATTTTCATGTCGATTGTAAGATAAAGACCAAAAAGGTTAAAACATTCGTAAAAACTATTCAATCTAGTAGAACAGATAGGGACAGCAAAAATAATTGTCATCAGTTATCCCTCTGTTATTAATAGGCAATGGTTTTAACATATCTGCTTTTTACAATTTATAACCCGATTTTCTTCGTTGGAAAAAAATACTATGCAAGAATCTACTAACACTAAATACAATAGGTTGACTAGTGTTAGTCAAAAGAATCCTTAGAGCCTGGGAACATGATCTTACACCTAATGTTACGCATATTGGTTTAATCCATCTCCTTCTAGTCTGCGCATATGCTGGGCAGAAGAAGAGGATATGTAACTAATTTTCTTTTTGATTACATCCACACATGGTACATAATTCATCTTCTACATGGTTTGCCGAGTTTACACCGCCAGACCAACGCGCCAATGTAGAACCGATTTGGAGATTATCATATCTGAATTTCAAAAATAAGGTCTTTGCTAGAGGTGGTTCTATTTCATCCAAAAAGGTCTCGAAGAATGGATCATTTTTAAAGGTAAGAAACCTTGTTACAAGTGACCCACTAGATAAGGCGTTTTTGGTCATATCCGTGATGTACGACCAAAAGCACTTTTTTACCATAGTTTTTGAATGGGGTGGAAGTAAATCTGGATGTTCCCAGTAATGCATTAGGCCTAGTAGGGTAAGCCAGAATTTAACGTGTTTGGTCCATGGTATCACCTTGAAGCTATCAAGCTCCATGATTTCTATGAGCCCATCTCTATATACTTGCAACTCGGGTACACGCCACAGCCTGATCCATAACAATAAAGGACGTAGAATAATATGATGGTCCGTTCTACGAAAATTTAAATCAAGCTGGAGCGGAACCAGAGGAGTACTTCTAGGGACTCTGACCAAACTTCTCAAAAAATTATTGTCCAAGACCCTAAAGGTATCTTTAGACCCTGGGCCCCAGATTTCAGAACCGTATAACACTGCAGGTTGAACCTTAAATTTAAAAAGTTCAACCGCAGGGGACACGGCCTTACTGGTACTTTGGCCTTGCTCTCTAAGAATGGGTTTTGTGTTCTGACTAAACATCATCTTACATTTTTCCATTTGGGCTTTCCATGTAAAATTGGAATCCAATGTTACACCCAGATAGCCAAAATACGGAACTGATTCCAGTCTCAATCCATTTAAAGTTAAACAGCCCTTGTCAGTTTTGGTTGGATTTAAAACCATGCACTTTGTCTTTTTACCATTTATCTCCAATCCTTCCTTATTACAGTATTCGTTAAAAGAATTTAAGAGAGCTTGGAGACCTTTTTTTGTCTGCGAGATCAAAATGGTATCGTCCGCAAACAATAAAGAAGTAACTTTTTCGCCATTCAACTTTGGAGAATCGTTCTTGCATCCCTCCAAATATAGAGGAATTTCATTCACAAATAGCGAAAACAATGTGGGGGCCAGTACACACCCCTGGCGCACACCACGTTCGATAGGGATTTTAGGTGTTAATTCACCTTTTGGGCCCCAGCGTACTCTCGCGAAGTTGCCTCTATGGAGCTCTTGTATTTGCGCTATCAGGGTGGGTGGCATCCCTACTACACTCAATGTTTCCCACAGTAGATTACGTGGGACTAAATCGAATGCCGCCCTTAAGTCGACAAACGCGACATATCATTGGCCCTTTTTAATCTTGATGTATTTCCAATAGAGACAACAAAAGCGGAAGATTTGGTCAATTGTACTAACTTTGGGTCTAAATCCCGCTTGGTATCTTGACAGAATTTCTTTTTCCTCCAACCAATCATTAACACGAAATAGGATATGTTTTGTATAGATTTTTTGTAATATATCCATTAGGCTTATTGGGCGATAGTTTGACGGGTCCATCCTATCACCTTTCTTATAGATTAAAACAATTTCAGCCCCCTTCCAGCTCTCTGGGAAGTCTAGATTACGGGATAACACGTTACACAGATAGTTGATATAGGGAGCCCATATTTTTAATTCGTGTTTATACAAGTCTCCCGGAATTTTGTCTAACCCAGGGGCTTTACCAGACTTAATCTGGGTTATTGCCAATTCTGTTTCTCCTAGAGTAAAATCCAAGGTATCCCTCGGGGTGGCATCGCTTGGAATCCTGTCTGTAATGGGTTCCTCGTATTTCTTATAAAGGTTAGAAAAATGGGTTACTCAAATGGAATCAACTTCAGGTACTAAAAATGTCACAGTAGTAACTCCTGAAGAGATTGAGAGATGGAGTCGAGAATTGGAGAAACAAAATCCCCAGTCGAAACCATTAGATATTTACAAATTGAGAAAAGAATTGGAAGAACTGATGGCTGGAAATGTGGGGTTGGACCGACTGAATACCTTCTCTGAGGAGGAGTTGCTGTTTATTTGTAAGAGTATCACCCGTAATACCAGAGTGTTCCATGAAAACTTAACGGACACCGCGGCTAGTATGGGAATAGATATTGGTAAATCTAAAGTGTTGCAAAAGCCCTACAGAGCAGAATTCTCGGACAAAGATTTAGAAAACATGAACGTGTCAGGGAAAAAGGTACAAATCAGAGAATTATTGAACCTATTGCAAAAATGGGGAGAATTAGAAAAATGGAAAGCTAGATGGGCAAAGAAAAAGGAGGAGGTTAGATCAAAACAGATGGCTTCCGAGTATGTCTTAAAAGAAGCTGACAAGGCTGAAAAATTGTATGCTATGCGAGAAGTGCCAGGTGGAAAATATGTGCAAGTTCCATGGTCCCGACAAGATATTGTTTCCTTTGCTAATGAATTCCCTAAACTGCGAGAAAAATCGGTAGATTGGTACAGGCAGGTTGAGAGATTTGTGAAGGTCCAGAAATGCCTCTGGAAAGATTTAGATGGGTTTTTCGACATTGTGGTGCCTGTAGATCTGTGGACAGAGTGTAAAATTGCAGTGGATTGGCCTATTGAGGAGTACCCGAGAGATCCAAATACAGGGGCACCCTCAGCTGATATGATGAGAAAGTACAATCAGGTGATGTTACATCTGAAGGGAAAAGTGCCTGAAAAGGAAACTGATTGGACTCGAATAGACAGAACTACTCAGAATAGGGATGAGACTGTGCATTCCTATTATGAACGATTGTTACAGGTGATCAAAACGTACAGTGTCTGGACAACATTGAAATGAAGGACATGACACATTTTATTTACAAGTTTGTATTAGGATTAAGACCTGAAATTTCACAATGGGTAAAATACAATAAAATCTGTTAGCAGTCTAAACCAATTGATGAGGTTCTGAAGTATGCCAAGTACTGTGAGTTGAAATGGCAGAGAAACGAAAAGCTTTGAAAGAGAAAGTTATGTGGGCACAAGTGAAATTAGCCGAACAACAGGAACAGCAGTTAAAGAAAATGTCCAGTAATCAGGGTCAAGGCTCTGGGGGTGGGGGAAAGCACAGAGTGAAGATGAGTAGAGAAGAGGCCAAAAAGAAGTTCCCCTGTCACGGATGCGGCCAGATAGGTCATTGGAGAGACGAGTGTCCACATGTACAGAATAGTAATGTTCAAATTAATGATTTAAATCCACAAACGCAGAATGAAAAACCACGAAAGACCCAGCAACAGGTAAAGCAGAATCAGTTGCCTCGTGCACCTAGGCAGAATTATAAAGGCAAAGCACAGCAGAGTGTAGACACTGAAGTGTGGGAAGGAAGGGAGGATAGAGACGCAGCTGTTTCACAATTCCTGTTAAATGACACATTTCTCTGTGATGACACCTACTGACGGTGCCTGAGTGGGGAGGACGAGGAGTGCGTACTTGGCACCTCCTTGCCGGTGGACCAGTCCGGACCATACATTGAAGGAAATGTTATGTTATGTTATGTTAAAATGCATTTGTATAGCGCACGGCTACTCTAAAAGAGTGTCCCGGCGCTTTCCACAGTCAGCTACAGTGTAAAAACATAACATGAATAACACGAATAACAGTACAGTACAGTACAGTGAAGGAAATGACATCACCTTTCCGTTGGACACTGGTGCCACTCGTTCTACTGTGAGAACAGCCGACGTTCCAAACCTACCCCTCTCGGGAGAAGCAATCCAGGTAGTTGGTGTTTCTAATCAGTTAATTAGTACCCCAGTTACAAAGCCTATGGAGGTTAAAATTGGAAATTTTAAAGAGATGCACAGATTTGTCGTTTGCGCCACCAGTCCTGTAAACCTATTAGGAAGGGATTTGCTGTGCAAAATGAATTGCTCCATCTTTTGCAGACCAAATGGCGTTGAAATACAGACCCCAGACGAAGACGGAATTTACAAATTAATGTTAGCAAGACCCGATTCAGAAATTAAAAAGCTGACCATAGCAGATTTACCTGAAGAACTCCAGGAAACAGTGAAACCAGAAGTTTGGGATTTTACCGGAAAAGATGTAGGACTAATGGAAAACGTTGACCCGATTAAAATAACCATAAAATAGAATGCAGTATATCCAAACATTAAACAGTATAAAATGAGTGCAGAAGTAAAAGCAGGAATTGCCATTGAAATAAAAAGACTGTTAGAAGCCAAAATCATACAAGAAGTGATGAGCAGTGCATGCAATTCGCCCATAATTGGAATCGAGAAACCTAGCGGTAAGTACAGGGTAGTACAGGATCTGCGAAGGGTTAACAAAATTGTCGTTCCCTGTTGTCCTGTCGTGCCAAACCCTGCAGTGATTTTATACCAAATTCCATTGAATGCTGGATGGTTTACCGTCATTGACCTATGTCATGCATTCTTTTCAATCCCATTGCATCCAGACAGCAAATTTCTATTCTCATTTGAATTTGACAGTCACGTGTTCGTCTGGAATCGCGTCCCTCAGTGGTATACAGAAAGCCCCTCAATCTTTAATCAGATTCTGAAAAAATGTCTCGAGACCCTAATCTTACCCGGAAAATCAGTTTTGGTACAGTACATAGACGACCTCTTGCTGGTGTCTAAAAGTCGAAAAGACTGTGTGACTGACACCATTGCCTTGCTAAATCATTTCGGTGAGGGAAGGCATAAGGTATCACCAGAGAAGCTGCAATTCTGCACCACATCTGTTAAATATCTGGGGCACCAGATAGAGAGAGGTATCAGGAAAGTCACCTCAGAGAGAATTAGGATAATTCAAAACATGGAATTGCCTAACACTCAGAAGGAAATCAGAATGTTTCTTGGAGTTGTAGGTTACTGCAGGCAATGGATTGTGGGATTTGCAGTCCTAGCAAAACCATTGATAAAAATGACCAGGAAAGGAGCAAGTGACCCAGTGGAGTGGGTTGACGAAAGCATGTCAGCTTTTATAAAATTGCGAGACTGTCTCTGTACCGCTCCTGCCTTGGGAATGCCTGACTATTCAAAAGACTTTGCACTGTTCTGTGACATGCGAGACAATTGTGCACTTTCAGTCCTGACCCAAATTCATGGTATGACTCGACATCCAGTGGCATACTTTTCTTCCACATTGGACCCAGTAGCAGCTGGATTACCTGGGTGTTTGAAAGCTGTAGCTGCAACTTGCATGAGTCTTGAACAGAGTGAGTCCATTGTGATGGGACATCCAGTAACTGTATATGTTCCACATTCTGTTGTGATTTTACTAACAGGGACGAAGACCCAGTATCTCACACCTAGTCGGCTGACAAAGTATGAGAGAATCCTTGTAGGTGCAGGAAATGTAACCATCGAAAGATGTAACATTTTGAATCCTGCCACCTTACTGCCTAGCTCATTTGCAGACAAAGTGAGGGAAGAGTTTGCACATGATTGCATTGACTTAACTGAATTCAGTACAAAACCACGCCCAGACATCAAAGAGCACCCTTTGTACTATAGAGAATATGAGCTGTTTGTAGACGGCTAATGCACGAGACACGAGGACGGTGGCTTAAGTGCTGCCTACTCTGTGTGCACTCTGGATCGTCCGGTGGAAGCATCTTATTTGTATGGAGTCAAGTCTGCACAAATAGCCGAATTGATTGCATTGACAAAAGCCTGTAAATTTGGGAGAAATTTGAGAATAACCGTGTATACTGATAGCCAGTACGGTTATGGGGTTGTGCATGACTTTGGCCAATTGTGGCTACAGAGGGAGTTCCTGACTTCTTCAGGTACCCCTATCCAAAATGGAAAATATGTGCAGGATTTACTGGAAGCAATCCAGTTACCAAAAGAATTGGCTGTGGTCAAGTGTGCTGCTCACAAATCTGGCAACGACGATGTGACAGCCGGTAACTGTTATGCTGACCAGTTAGCCAAACACTGTGCAAAATACAAAATCTCAATCAATATAAGGGTTGGGGGAACTGGAAGCAGCTGCCAACTGTTGATGCTAGAGGGAGTGAATACATGGGAGGAAGTGAGAGACTTACAGGAAGCAGCAGAGCCACAAGAGAAACAAAGATGGAGAAACTTTGGGTGCCGCAGGAGAGATGAAGATGGTGTCATTGTATACCTTGATGGGTTGCCTGTGTTGCCAGACTGTATGCTTGCTCCTATGGCTAGGTTGATACATGGAGACACACATGTGGATAGAGATGCGATGATTCGCATGTTCCGCCGAACATGGTTCAATTCGAATTTCAGAAGAGTAGCAGAGGCACTCTGCCAGATGTGTTTGACCTGCCAGCAATGTAACCCTGGAGAGAAAACCATAGTGTTGCCAGGAAAAATTGGAAAGGCAGAATGCCCCTTCATTAGACTACAACTTGACTTCATTCAGTTGCCTCCTTGTCGAGGAATGAGATACTTACTTGTCATTGTCTGCCTGTTTTCAAAATGGGTGGAAGCTTTCCCTGCACGTTGAAATGATATCATCACGGTAGCCAAAGTATTGCTTAGGGAGCTTATACCACATTACGGTTTCCCAGTCTTAATTGAATCGGATAGAGGAAGTCATTTCCAGAATGAAATAATAAAACAAATCTGTGAAGCATTCAAAATCAAGCAACATCTGCACTGTGCATATCGTCCAGAGGCTTCTGGAGTGGTAGAACAAATAAAAGGCACAATCAAGTCAAGATTGGGAAAGATGTGTGAATACACTCAACTGCAATGGCCAGATGCTCTGCCTCTTGTACTAATGGGACTTAGAAGTATTCCAGATCGGAACACAGGCTTGAGTCCACATGAGATCTTGATGGGAAGAGCAATGAGGCAGGCATGGGTGCCAGGATACAAAATAATAAGCATATCTGATGATTTGGTGCTGGAGTATTGCAAAGAGCTGGCTGACCAAGTACGTTCTATCTCTCGCCAGGTTGGGGGAGAAGACGTCGCCAGGCCAACGACTCCAACGCATAACCTGAATCCTGTGGATTGGGTCGCAATAAAGAAGCACACTCGGAAGAGCTGCCTTGAGGCCAGGTGGGGAAAGCCACGACAGGTGATCCTGGTAACCACCACAGCTGTCAAGTGTGCAGGAGTACCTCGCTGGATACATGCCAGCCACACGAAGAGAGTGACAGAACCAGACCTAACTGAAGCTGAAGGTTGCCCAGCTGAAGGATCTCAAGATATCAATCCTGAAGTAGCTGAAGAGGAACAACCGAGCTCCAGCCAAGAAGATTTGGTTCCACTCATCGATCTGACAATCGACCCTATCCGAACCAGAAGTCAAGCCCAACTAGACAGACAGTGGGATAGTGAGGACGAGACAGGTGAAGAAGAAGCTACTCAGATCATCGAATTCCATGTAAAATCTGATACTGAGGAGGACCAGATAGGGGAAGAGCAGGTAGTTGACACTCCAGCAAGAACACCTGCACCTGAAGAGGGACAGATAGAGATTAGGGCGGAAGTTCATGCAGAAGAAAATCAAGAGTTCGAAGAGCGTGAACAGGAACAGGTAGAACTAGACAATTGTGTTCAGGAAGAATAGATGGAAATAGATCAAAGCCAAACTCAGCATACACCTGAACAAGGCCAGTTTAGGGACCAGGCAGAAGAAACAGATGAAAGACCTGGACCTAGTCAGTTAGGGAACACTGCTGAAGACGAACAAGACCCCAATGTGCCACAACTAAAAGAAAACAAAAGAATATTGAACACAGGCCAAAACACAGTGCCAGTTAAAAGACTCAAAAAGGGTGATTCAGTACCTCGATTTGTGAAGAGGCTGAGATTGCGTGTGAAAACGATAAACGAGGAGCCTGAACAAATAAATGAGGTTTCAAGTCAAACTGACCCAGTCCACACAAAGATAAAGAGAAGAAGTGCTTGCTTAAAGAAACTGAATAACAAGTACGCGAGTCCTGAGTGGACATACTACGTATTTGAGGAGTTTGAGAATTTGGAAATAAGTGACGAAAGTGATGAAAGTGATGAGGAAGTGATTACTGAACAAATCTTTGAAGAAGCAAACGCAACCTGAAAAATTATCCGAGTAAGCAAACTGTGTAGATTTACAAAGAGGGGTTGTGACCTCTTTTGAGCTAAAATGTCTCATTCTTCTGAGAATGGGAGACCGAGACGAGGTTGTTGTAAAACATGCTGCAAAGTATGTTTTTGTAGTGTAGCCATAGTACTGATACTATGGATAGGACTAACAATAGCTATTCCTTCTATGATGAGCAAGAACCCGAGTTTGTACTCAAGTAATGACTTACCTGATGACACTGTAGAAACGCACACTAGAAGAACCCCACAAAGAGTGGACGCACTAGAAAAACCACTTAGCCTGAAGCAAACTAACATAGGGTTAGAAGCACCAGAGGGGGAAGAATTACACTTTCACAGGATTAAGAACAAAACTCATTTGAATGTTTTCGCAAACCTGTTAGTACATTATGTAGAAACTATGGAAATAGAAGATTGTTATGTCTGCATGAAGCTACCTACTTCAGTAGCCGAAGGTGTAACTTATCACCACTTACCTTTAACCTATGGAATTTCCTGTAGCATTTTAGCTAGTTTATTTTACAAAATAGGACCGTTACAGTACTATTACTCTAACTCAGACATGATATTTTCTGAACTCCCTATACGTGGAAATCTGAATCCTGTACATACTAAGAGTGATGTAACACGTTATATGGGAGAATATTTTCTAACTATAGGTACACTAGAGTTAGGAGAAGCTCACAGAAATAACTTGATCTGTTCATTACATGAACAAGAAAAAATGTTTCTAAACATGGCAGAGAAAAAAAGAGAAAGTTTCCAAAGAAAGGCGAATGACAAAAAGCAGAAAATCCCTAAATGGGCTGAAAGCATAGGGAGCACCCAAAATGGTGGAGCTAATGCTGCACTACTTCTGGATTTCGAAAAGAAAGGGAAACTTTGTCTTCACCGAGAAAAGACTAGTTATTATAATAACATTTTCATTGGTTCCAGTCAATGCGAACACAATTATAAGGTAATTGGAGGATGGGGTTTCAAAAATGGGTCAGAACCTGTGTTTCCCGGAATATATTATATATGTGGGAACAAGGCTTATTTCAAATTGCCGGATCACTGGTATGGAAGCTGCTATTTTGGAATTGTCTTCCCAAAAATATACCACGTGAATGAGGTTGCTGGAAGCAATGAAAACACTAATGCTTTAGTACGTAGTAAGAGAGAAAGTGTAGGAGAAATAATGGGTGATATATTTAGTGCATTGATACCTGCAGTGGGAGTGGTTCTGAACACACACAAAATTTGCCAATTGTCAACAGTAGTGGATCGGTTATCCACTGACACTGCTGGTGGGTTTCTGATGATCAATACCGAAATGGTTGCGGTCAGATCGATGGTTTTACAGAATAGACTTGCTCTTGACACTCTATTAGCAAAAGAGGGCGGAGTCTACAGAATGTTGAAAGCGCAACATTGTTGCACTTACATACCTGACAAAAGTGTGGAAAGCAAAAGGTATGTAAGGAACATTACGAATTTGGAAAAAGAACTCAAACCACTGGAGGTTGACAGTGCCTGGAAGAGACTTACTGATTGTCTCTCCGCTGTAGGTCATTGGTTTTCTAATTTAGGTAAAAGTTTTTTTATGAAAGTATTGATGCCAATTGCGGGAATAGGTTTGATAATATTCCTAATATTTGTCTGCTGCAAATGTCGCAAACACCAAAAGAAATATACTGTGAACAAGAGAGGAGTGAAACGGAATGTGGATGAACTTGAATTAGAGGAACTGAATAATCAGATTTATAAAAGGGTGAAAAATTCTCACCCTAACAAAGAAACCAAAGAGAAATTGAATCGAATGTTGGAAGAGATTGAGTTTGGAAAAAATTTAAGTTGGCATCTGGTTCTATTGTTTGAGATGATATAAAATATCATCAAAGAGGGGATTGATACAGCAAGAATTTGCACGTATAGCGTCTTGCTTGTACTCATGAACCTCGAATAACTATAATGGACTAATTCAACATGTTTATCTTACTAATTTCCCCTTTATTCTGACATTTTGGGTGTCCCAGAGACGCTTGCATATGTGTTTATTAACCTTAACAACGCTTGTCATTAAAATGGCCGCTGCTTGGCGGGGTTTTCTTCTGCGCATGCGTTGGTCACACTCACGTGACATGACTTACTCGCAGTTCTGGTGGGAATTTTTCGCGCTTGCGCATTTGACTTAAAATGGCCGCTTTGTGTTCTCACATGCTGAAGCTTGTCCTGCCGCTTTCTGTCTTTCTGTTTGTCTTGCACTAATAATAATGCTATAGTTAATATAAAGTAAGGGGAGTCGTATAGGGATTCCTGGTATACAGTGTGATCATTTATTTTCTATGTTCTAAATTGTTTTCACTTACTTTTCATGTATCGAACTTTGTGAGCATCAGGGATGGGAATACTCCATATTGAATTGCCTTTCTGCGCATGACAGTCATCTGCCGGTGGACGAGCTCTATGACATTGAACACCTGCCAACCCGAGGTCCCAGCCAAGATGTGCCTGGGAAGATGCACCTTCGCCTAGCAGAAGAAGATGAACTGTTCTAAATGTATCATAATTCATAGATGCGCTATTGTAATGTTGAAATTTATGTCATGGGAACCCCAAATTCAATAGGTGGTCCCAGACCATGCAAATTAGGTCTTGTAGAAGTGAAATGTGGTTGGTGTGTTGACCTATTCTACTTGTGGACCAATCGAAATTGGGGATTCTGACACTTGCAACATTTGGGGGGTGGTACACTGACCCGAAAACAGTATAACTAGCCTAGGTTTAGCTAGAGAATTTGTCCGACTTGTCTGAATAGCTGACCTGTCACTGACCCAAAGCACTCAATAGGTGACTGATACAGAGAGCTACGGAGCACTCTGTCCGTGATTTCCATAGATCCAAGGGGTTTGTTCTAAAACCTTAAGTGCTGGCGGAGCACTTTGCTGGGGAATTCGAAAACCCAATCGGGGTTCTGACTGATAGCTGCAGAGAGGGTGGAGCGCAGGCATTGCTTCCGAACTGCGGGTGCTGGTCTTACCTTGGTGGTCCTGTCCTGATCCTAATCCGGTCTTCCTGTCCTGTCCTGGGGTGTCCATTCTGCACTTGCTGGCCTACTGGCGACTGTTCTTCCTTGGGTTTTCTCCCATCCTTAACTGACCCGTGGCCAGGGTTGGTCTTCACACCATACTAGGTAAATATAGTGCTGAGAAATCTATTCTGCATCTTCTATTTTTCCTCTCTTTGCTTTAATAAAGTCATACTCCTGCATATTTGATTTTCCATGCTTTTCGCACTACTAAATGAAAAGGTCATACATAATCGTTGTTATTCTAGCATGTTCCATTTCTTACTCATCCTTTAAGTACATTCCTGTTTTCAGTTCATGAAATACAGTTTGTTCCTTTTCTTTACCTTCCCTTAGCTAAATGAAATGTTTACTCTGAGATATTAGCGGGTTCCACTTTTTTTACCTTCCCTAGGTTATTTTTCGAGTCTCCATAGACTGATTAAATTCTCGTATTGTGTCACTTTTTAAGGATGTATATTATAGTATGCTCCTTCTTTTTCCCCGTCCTTTAGTCACTTTATGTCTAGTCTAAAATTCTTGAAATTGCTATCTAGCATGTTCCCTGTTCTTACCTTCCTTTAGACTCATAAATGGTTGGCCTGATTTATTTCCTATATGGATATGTGCTCTTTGTAATTTTAGTTATTGACAGTTTATTTGATGTAAACCTAATGCTTAATGAAACTGATGAATTTTAGATAAAGGTTTTAAAACTTTCTTGGGTCTGTGGTCATTACATGAGTGCAAAGAAAATATATGATAGTTGGTATTTTGTGTCTGCCTTTCTTTACAGCTCGCACCCTGATCCATTGTGATGATAGGTACCCGTAACGGTGGATTGGTGAGTCGGGTACAGAAGAAATCAATAGGAAGGAACAAGGGTTGCTGGTAGTGGAGTGTAAGGTCACCCGGTTAATAAATATGGTGAATTGAATTTATGGGCCCAATACGTATATGATAAATTGTTGGTTGGGTGACCTGCGCGCTCTACCAACCCTATTAAAGGTCTTGTCTTGCCACAAATGATCTGTAAATGACACATCATGAGCCAGCCCCAGTCGGAAAACCCTAAAGCACTTTGGTACTCCCAACGCACGTGTTACACCAGGCTAAGGAACCTGAAGCTCACTATACAGGAGATCATTCTTCCAATAAATCAGGTGAATGGCAGATCCGTCACCAGCTGCCTGGGTCTCAGCCTACTGCAGAATACCCACACCAGTAGGGTACTTCTTCTGCACCTTGCAGAACTCCTCCATGGAGGGACCTCCTTCCTGATGCCAGTTGGACATCTCTGGGTGGTTCCCCAGTCCAGCCACATCCTCCCCTGTTGGTACCGTGGAGTACCCTTCAGGGTCAACCTCCTCCCAGACCTGGGGAGTTTCAGAAGCAGGTTTCCCACACACCTTGCCCTTTTTTCTGTTTGAAATGCATCTTTTCCACTCTTTCTGACTACCCTCTGGAGCTGCCATGGACCGTGTGGTCAGACACACCCATTCAGGTAACTCCAACATCTTCACATGGGACCTGAGCTCCATCTCCTTCTAGGCAGTATGCTTCAGGCCGCTACCCAGCAGCCAATCCAGAAGCATGGCTAACAGCTACCATCAAGGAACCTGTGAGCCCCCCCAAACTCTCAAAGGGAACCAGAGTCTCTGGTTAGTGACTCTCATGGTTGTCGGCAGCAAGAACTTGGTGGAACATCTAAGGGACTACCTACTCTGAAGACATCAGATGAAACCGGATGGAAGTAATGCTGACTCCTGTGTCTCTCAGAGCCTGCACCCTCTGTCCATTGATGGTAACCCACTGACTGTGCATTCTAATATTGCAAGCCATGTGGGTTCTCTGTACCATCTCTCCATCACCCAGAGACATGAGGGTAATCTGAACTCTGTCCCCACAAATAGGTGGGACAAACTCTTCCCCAAGTGCTGCACCAGCCAACCCGAGTGCCTGCCCACCGGTGGGGGGTTGTACCCGCTTGGGACACTTGGCATCCCCTTTTAGTGTTGTTCTTCCTGGCACTCATAACACTCAATGGGAGCCTTCCTTGCAGATTTATTCTCAGGGTACTAGTTCCTTTTCTTATCAGCGGGGGGTGGGAGTCCTGAGCCAAACTACTATTTTGGGGCCTTTAAGTGAACTAGTGAACTCCTTGTGTTAGTTTTGGTCCCCTCCTCCTACTTATGGTGAGAACCCTGTCCACCCTTGGCATGATCTCCCAGATACCTTTTTGTGGACCCTGGTGCTGACCCACTTGTCCGCCACCTTAGCAAGCTCCCTGGGGTCAAAGTGCTTATGGTCAATCAGGTGCTGGCACAGCTCTGTAAAACAGAGACTAAACATGTGCTCTTTTGCAAACAAATTGTACAGCCTTTGATAATCCTTCACATCACTGCCCTTCACCCAACCATCAAGTGACTTGCAAAACGAATCCAGACAATCCACCCAGGTCTGTGGGGTTAGTGTTACACTGTCCCTAAATCTCTGCCTGTATGTCTCTAGGGTCAAAGCATACTTCCTGATTAGGGCTTCCTTCATGCGGAGATACCATATCCTGTCACTCCCTTCTAGAGCCAGTAGAGATATGCTTCCACAGGCAAGCTCCCCAATCTTCCTCAGGGATGTTCTGCATCTGCAGAGCAATCACATACGCCTCAAAGCAGCAGTCTATGTCACCTCCCATTCCATAATCAGGCACCAGGCCCTTGAGTATGTGTACTCTCTTCTTAGAGGGCACTGAAGATATGCTGCCACTATCTTGACTGTACTCAGTCCTCCAGGCTTTAATTCCAACTTCCTGAGGCTGCTCTCATGAGCCAACCACTCCACAGTAATTTTCCCCTTTATTCTGAACTACGCCAGCCCCAATTATTATTTCCTATCCTCTCTCCTGTACTCAAGCTCCTCTGGGGACAGGCCTTTGGATGGCACGCTGCACCCTCCCTTGGAGAGAACCCTCACTCCTGTCAGGATGTTGGCCCCCTACCCCACAGGCAGTCCTTGATTCTCCAATGAGTCCCAACCTATCTCCTCATTATTCTCCAGTATCTCATTCTCCTCCTCTGGGGTCACATGTGCTCCATCACAAGCTTCTATCCCTTCCCTCAGCGCCTTTTACAACTCCACCTTCCAGGTAAACCCTTAAGTATTAACTCAAGGCCTTTGCAAAAATCCTTGAGCTGGGCCCCTGTATAACTCCATGCTCGGCATGTTCAAAATCCATTTTGCAGGTGCCAATGCAACATGCCAATGCAATATCTTCAGACAGAGACATGATCTTTGAGAAAAATATAAACTGCCAATTTGGGGAAACTGAAAAAGGCTCACGTTGATCTAGATATGGATAGTAGTGCATCAATTATTGTATGGCACTGCACAAATACAAGTCCTATCCTCACTGATGATCACCAATGTTAGAAATTGGGTTTTTAGTTGGCAAAGTATGTACCCTGTCCAAGCAGGAACCACAATCCTAGTCAGATACACAGCAAAAATTATTATGTGCGCACCCTCTGTTAGCTGGGCACAGATGAAGTCGGCTTAACTTAAGAGGCAATATGTAAAGTATTTGAGAAACACATCAAAAAGTAACACAGTGAAAACACTACAAAAAGATTCCACACCAGTTTAGAACAATAGATTATTATATTCTGAACAAAACAATACCAAAATGACAAAAATCCAACAAGTAGAAGTCAAGACATAAATTTTTAAAGATCAAGGGCCAGATGTAGGTAGCCAAATACCGGTCGGTATTTGGCTTTTGAGATGTAGGTGGGTCGGAATTTACCGATTCGGTAAATTTACCACTTCGGTATTTTGCAGAATCGGTAAATATACCGATTCTGTAAATCCATATGTAGGTTGCGCAGTTTGCAGTGCCACAGGCCCTTAGGATTTCTTATTTTACCACCCAATCCTATTGGGTGGTAAAATACCGAATTCCAGTGTACATGCACATCTGTGCATGTACGCCTATGCCATGTGACACACAGACATGCCCTTAGGGCATGTATGTGTGCCACATGGCACACACGCCTGCATTTGGGGTGCTACAGGGTGTCAAAGTGACACCCCGGTCCCCCTGCCAGGATTCGGTATTTACCGATTCTGTAATTACCGAATCTGTATTTCCCATTGATTCCTATGGGCTTCAAGGCCCATAGGAATCAATGGGAAATACAGATTCGGTATTTACAGAATCGGTAAATACCGACACTTACAGAATCTATAATTTTTTACCTACATCTGCCTCCTTCCAATTTACCGACTCTTAAATACCGATTCGGTATGAGTCGGTATTTAAGAGTCGGTAAATCGGAATTACCTACATCTGGCCCTAAGAGTCGAAATAGCTCTTAGAAGCAAATAGCACTTAAGGGGTTAAATAGGGTCACGCTGGACTGGGACAAAGGCAAGCACGCAGGCCACCCGTGAAGAAGCACAGGCCAACTACCAGACCCATGCAGGGCCCAATGAGCAAAGTACCTTAATCCATTGTCAAAGAATGAAATTCGGGGTGTGATACGTCAATGCACCCCACGCAGTTGAAAGTGCACCGGATTTCTCTACGCAGTAGTGGTGATGCATTTGTGCCATGGACAAAGCACCGATTCCTAAGATTTCTAAGGTGATGTGCCTGGTTAATCCATGCTGGAGGCGATGCAGTGATCTTCTCCATGCTCTGGGGCGATGCATTGGTTCCTGATGCACCAATTACGGAGGCGATTTGGTGGTGCACTGTGCAGGTCCTAGACCTTGCAGAAGCGATGTAGCATCCATCCCAATCTTGCAGCAAGCAATATGTCAGTTCAAATTGGCGTATTGATGTCGACGAGCAGGTTCTTGTCAGATGCAGCACTTTAAACTCACTTCCAAGGGCCCTATAAGTCCAGGTGCCGGGTTAAAGATGAAATATGTAGTCTTTGATATCCCTGAGACTTCAGCAAAACTTAGGTGCAAGGATATGGAGAGCAAGTGCAGGCCTTCTCACTGCCAAGTAAGAGGCAACAGGCTGCAGGCCAAACCATCAAAGCAATTTAGCAAAGCGCCAGTCCCTCCTACAGCACAGCAATCAGCAGGGAGCAGGCCAACACAGCAAAGCAAATTAGCTGAGTGGCAGTCCCTCCTACAGTACAGCAGCTTATCTTCCAGGCCAACTGTTCTTAGTTCCAGCAGTGTTCAGCGTTGGTGGTGTCAGAGGCCCAGCACTTATACCCCTTTTGACCTTTGAAGTAGAGACACTTCAAAGAGATGCTTTGAAGTGCACAATACCCTACCTTACCTTTGGCTCCAGACTCACTGCAGGAGGCTGTACAATCCTTTGTGTGAAAATAAGACTCTGCAATTTCAGGTGCAGAGTGTCAGTTCCTCCCTTCCCTCCTGCTCAGGATGACCTATCATTAGCAGAGATGACTAGGCAGTCACACCTACCATTCCTTTGTATGCGGCTGTCTAGAGGGAATGCAAGAAGCCAGCTGTCACCCACCCCAGATGTGTATTCCAGGAACAGGCAAAAAAGCAATCAAGCTAGCCGGGCTGAAGAGAGGTGTTACCTCGAAACCGGGCCGGTCCTCGGATGCTTGTTTCCGTTCTGGGAAGGACATGGCTTTTGTAGTTCGGACTGGACTGTTCCCATGGGGCACAGGGTCAGCGCTGATTTGCATATCGCCATTGTCTAACCCAGGGTGGTGTGGAGTGGAAAAACGATGGATTTGGGCCCAGATCTTTGGACTGGGGTGAATGTGTGACATTGATCCACATTCTGTCCATCATTGTTGTGTTTGCAGTTACCGCTCTAAGTGTACTGGGGATGCTCAGACGTGAGTCCCAGTTACTCCACACCACTGGAATCAAGCTAGCCGGGCTGAAGAGAGGTGTTACCTCGAAACCGGGCCGGTCCTTGGATGCTTGTTTCCGTTCTGGGAAGGACATGGCTTTTGTAGTTCGGACTGGACTGTTCCCATGGGGCACAGGGTTAGCTCTGATTTGCATATCGCCATTGTCTAACCCAGGGTGGTGTGGAGTGGAAAAACGATGGATTTGGGCCCAGATCTTTGGACTGGGGTGAATGTGTGACATTGATCCACATTCTGTCCATCATTGTTGTGTTTGCAGTTACCGCTCTAAGTGTACTGGGGATGCTCAGACGTGAGTCCCAGGCACTCCACACCACTGGAATCAAGCTAGCCGGGCTGAAGAGAGGTGTTACCTCGAAACCGGGCCGGTCCTCGGATGCTTGTTTCCGTTCTGGGAAGGACATGGCTTTTGTAGTTCGGACTGGACTGTTCCCATGGGGCACAGGGTCAGCGCTGATTTGCATATCGCCATTGTCTAACCCAGGGTGGTGTGGAGTGGAAAAACGATGGATTTGGGCCCAGATCTTTGGACTGGGGTGAATGTGTGACAATGATCCACATTCTGTCCATCATTGTTGTGTTTGCAGTTACCGCTCTAAGTGTACTGGGGATGCTCAGACGTGAGTCCCAGGCACTCCACACCACATAACACTAGTTGGAGCATGCTAAACTCTAACTCTACAGGGTTATTCGCTCATGGCTCAACTAAGGAATTTTTTGCCTGCAAATGGGCTGCATTTGATTTGTGAGTAGTGCTCTTCTAGGCATCCTTAAATCAGACTCTAACCCGGTGATTGGTTGCTCAGTTGCAAAGTTTTTGGGCTGCATGTGGGCAACTAGAAGAAATTTGTTGAAAGAGCGAGATTGATGCATATTTTCATTTCTAAGCTCCTAAATTGGCTTTAAATAGGTCTCCTGTTCTTAACTTTAACGTTAATATCCAAATGGTCATGAGTGTAGAGCATTGTTTGACCAAAATCAACATAGCGGACCATGTCGTCCATTTTTTGAGTGGGCACCGGTTTTTGTTGCTCAAAATACAAACGTATTAATTTTTTATCTAATGAGTTTTAGATTATGGTTCAATTGATACATTTTTCATATCTGGCTATCATTGTATTCTGTTTGTTTTTTTAGTGTTTGCATGAACTGTACTGGATTTGTACTTTTATGGTCTGGAGACCGAAATAAAGTTTTTATGATGATGAATTTAGGAGTATTTCCTTACCAGGACATGTAAAACTTAACATTACATGCCCCACTTTTTAAAATACAGTGTACCCTCCCCATTGGCTGTCCAGGGCTTACCTTAGGGGTGAACTATATGTAATAGGAATGTTTGGGCCTGGCAAGTAGGTTAACTTGCCAGGATGACATGGCAGTTTAAAACTGCACACACAAGCTCTACAGAGGCAGGCCTGAATCATGTTTAAAGTGCTGTTAAAGTGGGTGGCACATTTAGTGCTGCAGGCACACAAGAAGCATTTAATGTATAGTCCCTGTGCGCAGATAGTGCACTTTACTAGGGACTTATAGGAAAATTAAAAATTCCAGTTGCGGATAAGCCAATGTTACCATGTTTTAGATAAATAGGAGATGCACTTTAGCACTGGTTAGCAATGGTAAAGTGCTCAGAGTCCTAAAACCATGAAAAACGAAGTCAGCAAAACATTAAAAAACAGGAGGTCAGAAGGCAAAAGGTTAGGGGAACCGACGCCAAGGATGCCAGGTCTAACACATATGTTTAATATATTAAAATGTGAATGTTTGATTTATTATATTTTTGGGTTTGTGGAGTATATTGAGTGTATTCGGAAAACAGTGAGTTGTGTTTCTTTAAAAATAAAAAAAGAGATTCTAATTATTTTTAAATTAAAATATTTCCCCCCAAAAGTATTATACAGTTCACTTGTCTCAATATTGGAGAAATCAACGTTTGCACTTTATTTTTCCCGTTTCATCAGCACTCATTAGAAGTTATTCTGTAATCTGTGGCAATTTCCGCACCGGGGATTACCAACTTCCAAAGCCAAGTGTTTTGGTAATCTGCTGGTACAGGAATTTCACCCAACTTTAACGTTAGAATCCTAGTAGGATGTAATAACTGTAGAACCCAAGTTTCAACACAAATCCTTTACACACTAATATTTATTCAGGTTTTTCCGGGCAAAGTGCTAATGTAGCAATAGGGGAGGTGCAGGTATTTTCTTTTATTGCAGTATTTACTTTTAATTCCAGTTTGGGCAGAAACTACTGATTCCTCCGGAATCAAAGTTAGTTTTAATAATCAGCACCTTCATTTGTTTTTTACATCCTGTGCTTACAGAAAACCCATTACAAATGCTCTTGCACTGGTCTTCAGATACAAGTTCACAACCTTTTCCATAAATGTCTGCAAACACCTTAATATTCTAAAGTTATGTAGGTTGACTGGTTTAGAAATGCTTTTTCTTAGATGCCTTTAGAATGTCCTTCACTTTGCTGCCAGTGACCTTGTTAGTATCCTTGTGGGCAATCACCCCCCACTATCATTTTCAGTCATACTCATCAGTCTTACCCCAAGAGTGAACTATGTAGTATCCTGTGTTTCCCCATTTCCTGTATGTCTGAGATGGTGCCTTCAATAGTGAGAGTAAGGATGTAATAGGTTTTGGTGTGTGTCCTGCAGTGGTAGATGGGGAGACATGGACATTTGGAGGTAGGATAGGGATGTGAAAGGACCTACCTGCTGTTGTTGTATTCTAAGTGCCTAACATGAAATAAAGAACCTAGGGCCAGATGTAGGTAAATCCATTTTACCGATTTTTAAATACCGAATTTTACCGAATCGGTATTTAAAAATCGGAAAATGATATGTAGGTAAAAAATCGGTATAATTTACCGAATCGGTAAAAGTCGGTATCGGAAGATCGGCATTTACCGATCGGTATTACCGATCGGTATGTACCGATCGGCATTTACCGATCGGCATTTCCAATGCATTCCTATGGGCCTTTTGGCCCATAGGAATGCATTGGAAATACCGATCTGTAATACCGATCGGCAAATACCGATCGGTAATACCGATCGGTAAATACCGATCGGTATTACAAACAAACGTGCAGCAAACAAAAGTGAAACTTAACACAACAGCCAATCAGGTGCAACCACCCTCCCCCTTCCTCCCAGGAAGTGCCTGCCCAGCCAGCTGCAACTCATTAGAAAGTTCTGGAGACAGGCAGAGCAGAGCACACAGAGAGAGGAGCAGGGAGAGATTTGTTTGTGTTTAAAACCCAGGAATAATGGCAAGCAGCACTGAGAGAAAGAGAAAAATTAAGTTCAGCAACACTGAGCTTCAACTCCTAGTTGAGGAGGTGGTCAGGGTGCACACCCAACTATTTGGGAAGCTGTCCCTCACCCTGGCTGAGTCAGCTAAGCGAAAGCTGTGGCTGCACATAGTGGAAAGGGTAAATGCAGTGGGAGTCACCAGCAGGAGCATGGAGGATTTAAAGAAAAGATTTTATGACCTCAGGAGCCAAACCAAGAGGAAGCTTGCAGAGCTGCATAAACAGGCTGGTGTCACTGGAGGAGGCAGGAATCCAGCACCCCCCCTGACTGAGCTGGAGGAGTTGGTGGCGTCTACCATCGAGCCAGACAGTGTGGTGGGACTGGGAGCAGTGGACAGCTCAGCCCGAGCCAAATCAAAAGGTAAGATGCATGCGCAGCACAACACCCCATACCAAGCAGCATCCCTTAAACCTCTGAGCACAGGCCAAGCCCAGTCCAGTACTGCTAGCACTATACAGGAGCAATGCATTATGGGAAATGTAGTCAGCTTATATTAGACCATGTATAACTGAACAGACATCAGCAAGGCAGTGAAAGTATTGCAGAATCATGAAAGTTAAATGTGTAAAGATTTATTTATAGTCACTGTGACACAGTAACAATCAATGTACATACGCTTATTTACACCTAGGGGCACCATCAGCCTAGCAAGGCACATCGACACCAGGGACTGCAGCAGCGAGGGAGGAGAGTGAGGAGGCAGGGCCAAGCCATGTGCAAGCATCGCAACATGAGGAGGACACAAGTGGCATTGCACAGGAGGAGGAGACAGACCTCACCCCCGACCTTCCACACTCCCCACACCTGTCACAATCACCTGCATTAGTATTCTCACCGGAGACTTCCCCAGTAATGCAACAGGCTGCACCTGCAACACCACCAGCCAGGAGGTGACTCGTGGCCACACTGCCCTTGATGGAGGCAGCATTAGATCAGGCTGAGCAAACTCCACCTATGCCTCATGCTGCACTGCAGGCAAACACTCATCAAGACACCATGCACAGACGTCGCCGCATGCCCAGCACTGCAGGAGGCACTGGAGAAGGCACTGTCTTCCGGGGGCTGGAGGGAAGCATGGTGCGCATCCAGCGCATGCAGGGCAGATCCATCCAGGCCTGCCACCGGCAATTCCGTGCCCTCAATCAAACTGTAGGAGAGATGGGGAAGGGCATTAATGATATAGCCAATTGCAGCAGGGACATGGTAAAATCGAATGACAACCTAGCTGCTGGTATTACGTCTGCTATCACGCAGCTGTGCGATAAGATGGACCACATCGACAACGCAAGGCGCAGGGACGCCCGCGCTACCAACAGGGCGCTGAATCGCCTTGCCACTGCCACTGCACAGCTATGCAGGAGAGGAAACAATATGCAGGAAAGCCTAACACAAAATACGGCAGAGGTCACAAGGGGCATAGCCAAAATAACCAGTGCCCTAGAGGCAATGATGATCACTAATGCTGCTCACAATCCTGCCCTGGATGTGGCTGAAGGAGAGGACAGTAGTAGCCGCAGCAGCTTGGGTAGTGCTGTGGTGCCTGCTCGTAGGAGCCGGAGGCGCACAGCTGAGCCTTCAAGCCTGGAGGAAGGCAGTGGGGATAATCCCAGTGTGTCTGGGAAGCGGCAGAGAAAGTGACTCTCCAAGTTTGGGTGAAGTAACCCTGGACATGTTGTCCCCACCTTTGTACATTTTAATTTGTTGCACCTAAGTGCTGTAAGTTCGTGCCAACAGATAAATACTTTACTTCCATTCACAACCTGTCTGTGTGTCATTACTTACTCAGAAATAGTTGCTTGTTATTTCCTCACGCCTGTATCTCCCATCACTTGGTGTTGTGACTCCAGCAGGTTGTATGTCAGGCACGGCATTGTCGTCGTCCTGATCCTCGTAGTCTGACAACTCCACCTCTGTACCCTTTCTCACAGCCAAGTTGTGCAACATGGCACAGGCAGCTATGATTTTGCAGCATGTTGTGGGGGTATACTGCCTTGCGCCTCCACTCTTGTGAAGGCATCTAAATCTGCTCTTCCAGATGCCAAATGTCCGTTCTACCACATTCCTTGTACTTTTATGTGCCCGGTTATACCTCCTTTGGCTGGGTGTGGAGGGGTTGAGGTAGGGAGTGAGAATAAAAGAACGTAGGGCATATGCACTGTCTCCTAAAAGGGAAATGGGAATACATTACTCACATGCATACTTGTAAATCTCACTGCAATATGTGTGAATGCTGTCGCAGACTCTGTCTTACCTAGGAGGTATCCTTCGCCAAATTCCCCTGCTGACAGCCGTTCATAGATGCCGCTGTTCTGAAATATATAGGAGTCATGTGTACTTCCAGGGAATTTAGCGACAAGGTCTGTGATGACGTACTTTGCATCGCAAATCACCTGGACGTTGATGGTGTGGCTTGACTTCCTATTGCGGTAAATGTATTCTGTGGCAGCAGGGGGACAAATGGGGATGTGTGTCCCATCAATGCATCCGATGATATGGGGAAATCTTGCCATCTGGTAGAAGTCTGATTTTGTTTGTACCAGTTCAGCATGGGTGGATGGAAATGAAATGTAATGCTCCATCCTGTGCAACATGGCGTCAATGAATTTGTGAAAAAACCTTGAGAGGCTGCTCTGGGTCACCCCTCCCGCCACAGCAATCACGCTCTGGTAGCTCCCTGACGCCAGCAGGTGGAGGCTGCACAGCACCTGTACATGTGCTGGAATTGCATGTGCCCTTGGGGTGGGGTGCTCCAACAGTGGTTTAAGGTCCCTGATGAGCTCCATGATGGTTACTGGAGCCAACCTGTACCTTTGTAGTATCTCCTCCTCTGTCAGCATGAACAGGGTGACCCTCTGCCTGTAGACCTGCTCCTGTCTCAGCCATTCCCTCTCTCCTTCCTCCCGTAGCCGTAGACGTCTTGCTATTACATAGAATGCCGCCATTGTGCAAACTGAATTGCATTTTGGGTCCTTTTTTATAGGCTGCACCTGGTTACCACCTGATTTGAATCCATGGTAAATTCCGACTCTCAAATACCGATTTTGAGGCAAAATCGGTATTTCTGGGCCTCCCTACATCTCAATGTTCAATTTTACCTATTTTTATTTACCGATCGGTAACATTACCGATCGGTAACATTACCGATCTGTGACATTACCGATCGGTAACATTACCGATCGGTGACATTACCGATCGGTGACATTACCGATCGGTGACATTACCGATCGGTAACATTACCGCTAGGTAAAATTCCATTATCGGTATTTTACTGATCGGTAAATGTACCGATCGGTAAATTTACAGATTCAGCCTATTTTTGGTCACCTACATCCCGAACGCTCAATACCGGTCGGTAACGGCCGAAAATGGCAGGTTCGGTGAAAGACGAGCAGTGGTCGAGTTGTTGTCCTGGTGAGTCTTGACTGGCGGTGGGTGCGGAGAAAATCCCGATCGTCGCCAAATATGTTAAGAATAGTCTTATAGACTAACATGGGTTCAATTCAGTATTTATTTTAAGAATAAATATACAAGAAAGCACCCACTGCCAGAGCCGTCCAGTCTTGAGGAAGCCAACGTCTCAAGTGACGTTCCAGGAATCCTCGAGGCTGGACATGGGGTTCTAGAACAAACATTGAAGGTCTCTCGTGCTTGCAAGCACGAGAGAACCAAGATTAATAATCAATTGTGGATATATAACATCGGTATCGGGAAATACTCATTTTGGAAGGCATAAAGGAATTTTGGGAGAGATATCATTTTGAACATTGCTGCCCTACCAAGTATTGTCAAGGGAAGGGACTGCGACCTACCCGCGTCAGCTTTGAAGTCAAGTATGATCCGGTCGATATTAGGCACATATGAGGCGTCTCTGTCGACAGTGATAAATATCCCTAGGTATTGGCAGCCTTCATCGGTTGTCTGTAGATTTTACGGCAGTTGAGGCCATTCCTTATGCCCTTGGGGGTCATAGAGTGTTGATTTGTGCCAGTTAATCTGGTATCCGGACCTCGCGCTGTAGTTTGCCAGTTCATCAAATAGCGCCGGTATTGTGCTTTCCGGTCGCGTGATATAGAGGAGAACTTCGTCGGCGTAAAGGGATAATTTTTCCTCCCGTGTGTCTGCTTGGCTTATACAGAACCCCGTTGTATGGGAAAAGTCCTCGATGTCACCCCATTGATCCTTACTCGCGCTCCAGGGCCTGTATACAGTAGACTGATTTTCCTCCTGTATTTGTGTCCAAAACCCATTCGTTCCAGTACTCCCTCTAAGAAGGGCCAATGAACAGCGTCAAACGCCTTTTCTGCATCTAGGGACATGAACCAATGTGGTTCTGCTCTGTCTTGTATCACATGTAGCCAGTTATGTGTCCTCCTTAGATTATACCTGGTAGCCCTTTCGGGGATGAATCCTGTCTGATCCATATGTATCAGGCCTGGGACGACTCTTCTCATTCGCAGAGCCAGTATGGTTGCATATATCTTGGCCTCCACATTTAGTAGGGAAATGGGACGGTACGAGGTGCAGTCCTCTGGTGGTTTCCCATGTTTGTGGATCGGGACAATCGTAGCTTGTCTAAGATCCAGAGGGAACTGTCCCTCCTTTTCGGCATGCTGGAACATGCCCAGCAGATGTTGCGTCAGGAGGTCGGCCATGTTCTTGAAGAGCTCCGCAGGAAAGCCGTTAGGACCCACGGGCTTCCCTGTGTGAAGTTTGGCCAACGCTGCTCGGACTTCCTCTTCCCTGATGTTGGACTCTAGATCCGCACAATCGGTCTCTTCAAGTACCGGGAGGGTGATGGGTGCCATATATTGCGGCGCCTCTGTTTTGGATCCCAGATCTCGGGCCTTGTATAGATTTTCGTAGCATTCAGCAAATGCTTCAGCTATTTTGTCGTCAGTGCCGACCCAAGAGTCAGTGCCTATCCTTATTCTCTCTACCCAGCGTTCTTCTCTCTCCTTCTTACTGAGCCAGGCCAATAGTCTCCCCGATTTATCACCCACATCATATATGCGGTGTAGTGTAGCCAGTGCTTGCGTCCTGGTCTCCCCCGTCACTAGCTGCCTGTATTGTGCTTGAGTATATGCAAAGCGTTGCTGCATCCCTATGTCTCTCGTGAGTAAATGGTCCTGTTCTAGTTGTAATATTTGTGCTTCTAGGGCCTGAACCTCAGTCTGGTTCTTCTTTCTAGCCTCGGCTAGTCTACAGTGGGCCTTATCACACAGCACTACTTTGAGTACCTCCCACAGGACTACTCATGAGTCTACAGATCCCACGTTTTCCCTTAAGAACACCTAGACATTGGCCCTATGTCCCTTCCTAATGTCCGGGTTTTGTAAATCCCAGGCCGAGAGTCGAAGGGTCGCGGGACTCCTCCTCTTCCGTCTAACAATCTGAATCGCTAGGGGGGAGTGGTCAGACACCCCTCGAGCATAGTATTCCACCGAGTCTGACACTTGCAGCGTCTGTCGTGCCATGAAGATATAGTCCAGGCGAGAGTAAACATTGTGTGCCCCCGAGAAGAAGGAAAACGCCCTTGTGTCTGGATGTAGCCAACGCCACACATCTAGGAGGCCTAGTGTCTCCATAGATTTAGCTAGTGGGGTCATATTTTGGGATCTATCTCGCTCACCAGTCCGGTCTCATCACGTCATTAAAGTCCCCCCCAAGGATTTGAATCGTGTCCGATGTATAGAGAATTATGTCTGATATCCCCTTCATAGTATCCGCCTGTAGTTTGGGTGGGGCATATGCTGATATGAGTGTGTATTCCCTTCTTCTCCGTGACCCCCTAATCCCTACATAGGTGCCCTGTCTATCCGTCCAGATCTGTGTCACTCTCATTGGTGGGTTCTTTTTAATGAGTATTGCAGTTCCTCTAGACCCTGAGGAAAACCCTGTGTGTGCCAAAACTTTGTACTGTCCCCTTGCCAAGAAGGCGCATCTATTACCTTGTAAGTGTGTTTCCTGGAGAAGTACAACATCTGCCCCAGACCTCTTGATGTAATTGTTAACCAAGCCTCGTTTAATCTTACAGCCTAGGCCGTTAACATTCTAGGTCATCACCTTAATGCCCTCTTCGTGGCCATCTCCCCTCTCATGATCCTCCATAGTCACGCCGGCGATGTGTAAGTGGTAAACCCTGCATCTCCCGTGATGGTGTCCAATGTGGGACAGAGTCCAACAGCCTACGTGATGCGCTAATTAGTATTAGGTAGCCTCTGACATATGGATGCGGCACTCAGATGGAGTGCCTTGTTCCCCCCTCCCCCCAACACCCCCCAACTACCTCTTCCTCCCCCCATGTGCTGTCCCCAACCTGCTGCTTTAACATAGCCAAGTTCCCCCACCTTCCCCCATCCCACCTCCCTCCCCTTTCAGTCCCATCTCTCTGCAAGGCAGAACTATCAGTAGGAGAAGGTCTATCGCCCTCCCAGACGACCCCCTCCCTTTTAACCTACTCTAACAAACTCAGTGCAAAACATGTAGCACATTCCCCATTAGATAGTCTTAAGATTCAAAGCCAAGAAAAGAATGTGTGTACAGAGAAGTCTGCAGCCAAGAGAAACCAATAGGTAGAAGGAGGGTGTAACAACTTGCGTGTCCTTTTAGCGACGAGCTGCAATCTCAGCTGCCCAATCTGCCCTTGTTCAGGAGTGCGAGTCCTGCGTGTCTGGACGGGGGTCTGTCACTTGCCCTGAGTTATCTTGTTCTCACTCAAGAATGGCCTTTCCAGTGGATGGACGGAGTGCGCTCCTCCCTCTTCCTCTCCCGATGTGCGGGCTTCGGAGTCTTCTCTCTCTTCTCCTTCCAAGCAGGAGGCTCTGCTCATACGAATGAATCCAGATCCTGTTGCGCCTCTCCCTCTGGGTGATGCCGATTGACCTTTTCGTCTGTTCATCTGGGTGCATCCCGGGTAGGGCGTTGTCTGTGTCTGTCTCCTATTCCTTTGCGGTTTCTGTCGCTGGGCTTTCGGCCGTTCCCACTGCGTCCCGTGTGGAGTCGGCCTATCTGATCCGCCCCCTCTATTGTTTTCCTGTCTGTGAAATATGGGACGTTCCTCTAGCCATTGCCAGGCATCCTCCGGATGATTAAAGAAATGTGCTTTGTCTTTGTAGATCACCTTCAATTTCGCTGGGAAAAGTAGCATATAGATAATGTTCATGTCTCTCAGCTTTGCTTTGACCGCATCAAAGGAACGGCGTTGCTTTTGCACTTCCTGGCTATAGTCAGGGAAAATCATAATAGTTGCGTTCTCCATGCGGATTTCCCCCAGCTTTCTGGACTCCTGCAATATCAGATCCCAGTCTGCGAAGTTGAGGTAGCTCGCAATGACGGGTCTGGGTCTCGCTCCTTCATGTGGTCAAGCCAGTAGGGCTCTATGGGCCCTTTCGATGATGAAACAGTTCGAGAACTGCGCTGCCGGGAAGGTTGTCATCAGCTAAGAGTGGAGGAAGGTCACCATGTCCGTCCCCTCAATTCCTTCTCTAAATCCAACAAAGCGCAGGTTGTTGCGTCTCGCCCTATTTTCTGCATCGTCAACCTTCCACAGTAGCGGACGATGCGAGGCCTGGAGCTCTGCCATGTCCTTCCTTAGCATGGAGATCGAGTCTTCCGCCTCTCCTATTCGCATCTCTGCCGTATTCACCCGGTCTGACAGCTTCGGAAGTCTTGTCGTAGTAGCGTCACCTCCAACCCCACTTCGCCAATTTTAACCTCCAATGCTGCCCTGGATTCCTGAATGTCGGCCCTGGACGCCTGGATGGCGGCCATCAGGAGGTCTGTGTCTGAGCATGGGCCGTTTGTCGTGGGTGCGACCTCGGTGTTCGGTCGTGGTGCGGCGAAGTTATCCATGGGGCCCTGTTTGGCAGGTATGGAGAGTGTATCTTTCTTCCCCATGGCCGATGACGCCAAGCAGTGCCTTCCGCGCGGCACCTATGTCCTACGCCACCTGTGCTGCAGGCCCGCTTGTTGCTTGTATCTTTAATTCCGATCTGCGCCGCGTCCTGGGTCTCGATCCCTGTCTACAGTCTACGGTCTCCTTGCCGTCTTCTTTGAAGTTTGGGTTGTATGGCACACACTCCCTTGGGGTATATTTGGATGAGGCGCTTTGTGTGTGCGTAGTGCCCCGTTATATTGTGCCTCTCTCCTGCCTCGTCCTGTCCTTTTTCACACCGGACTCATAGCGCCCAGCGGCGGGTGCAGTCTGCTGGTCGGGTGCCGCTCTGGTCGCCGCCTCACCCAGGTACTCATAGGCTGGGCCCCCACCTCCGGCCCATATCAATCAGCCCATAGCTATGCTCCACTTCGTTGTTGCAGCGAGGCCCAGGTCTCGTAGGCCACTCTGCTCCACCACCAGAGTTCAGTCCCAATGGCCAGGGGGTGGAGGGGGGGAGAACCAGCCCCACTCCGCAGGGGGGGCAAGGCAGGTCTGCCCCGTGCGCAGAGTCTTATCAGGCCCGCCAGAGGTCCCGGCGGGGTCCCACAGTGTTGGGCGCACGTTTGCGGGCCAAGCGCCCGCGTCGCTGCGGAGGCACAGGAACTCTTCCTACCTCCTGGCAGCCAGTGATGTCGTGGGGTCCCGTGTATGCTGTGCTTGCCGTCGCGGGTGCAGTCTTCCCCTTTCGGCGGGCTCCGTCTCACCTCCTCCCGCACCCAGGTCACAGCCGGGTACCGTCCGGCGTCGGCGTCCCCGTAGCCCTTCGGGAGAGGGGTGTATTGGGCTCGGTCGGGGTCCGCCGCCAAATACCTTCAGTTCCAGGAGCGTCTTGTGTACGGGCGCCGGCCACTTCCCCACATCCGCGATGATCTTGAAGGCGGCTGGTGGGTGCTCGGCTGTTGTCCCTCTGCCTATGAGTCTGTCTGAGTAGCGCTCCTTCTCCAGGCAGAATCCAGTCATTCAGCGCGCCGCCGCCATCTTGATTTCCGCGGCCGGGTTAGTTTCCGTCTTCGTTTCTGCCATTTTCGGCTAGTTTCGCCGTATGGCCGGCAGATTGCAGGTCACAGGGAGGCACAGTAGCTCGATGTGTCTTTCGAAGTCAGTTTTGGGCTGTGTGGCATCGGTTTTCCGCCGGATTAGGAGCAGCTCGCCCGGAGCTACAAGGAGACATGTCCTAGCTGGCCATGCTGCTGGCCACGCCCCCTGTGGTCTTGTAATTTTTTATCCCATTTCTATCCACTCTTATGATCTTCATTGACTGAGGTAGAAAACAGATTGGCTTCATTGGGCCCAATTCACCAAGGGGCTGAATTGGTAAGTGTGTTCTGTAAGTGGATTGGCAAGATTTACCAAGGATTTGCATTGAGTTTGCGCTACCTTTTTGGAGATTTACAAACTAGAGCAAATTTTTTATTTGCATTGGTTTGTAAGGAAACGTAACGGAAACCAGAGCAAAGCACTGCTTTGCCTTACTTAGCGTCAAGGAGCTGTTACATGGGTGGCTCATGGGCTTTCCCATGCAGCCACCTATGTTTTTTGATACAAAACCCTATATACTGTGGGGCAGATTTACTACTTCCAGTGCATCTCTGCTATCAGCAGGGATGCGCCAGAAGAGTTGCGAGGCATCTGCCCACCTGTGCGCCACCACTGATGCGCCGCATTTACAATGCGGCGCACGGATGGGCAGATGCGTGTTGCATCCTCAGGCGAAAAGGCGGCGGATTGCTGGAGCTGTGTCACAAGAGCTACGCAGCTCCAGCAAGGCTCGGGGTGCCCCTATCCCTAACATGCTGCGTCAATCCTTACGCCTGATTAAAGCAGGTGCATGGCCTTAAAAGTGACTGAGTGAAATCTTGTAGATTTCACTCAGCCACTTATCGGTGGCGTTCCAGCGGCGGAACGCCCCCCCCCTGTGCAGGAACGCCCACATGTGGTGCAGGGCTTTACAATGTGTCGCATCTCCCTAGATGCAGCACGTTGTAAATAGCCAATAGCATGGCGCTGGCTTTGCGCTGCCACTGCGTCACAAATGTGATGCAACAGTGGCGCAAATCCGGTGTACGGGGCTTGTAAATTTGACCCTACAATTAGTAGAAAGGGTTTTGCGCCAAAACATAATGCTGCTGGAAAGCAGATATTAAAAGGGGAAACATTTTCATTACTTCTTTCTTTTCCGACGTTTACGACATGATTTTTTTTTTAAACTTGTCTATTCATAGTATATTGCACTGGAAGAGGGCAGTTCCAGTACAAAACCAATGCTAGATTCACACATACCCTTGCACTATGGCACAAAGGTGTCTGGTGCTCAGCAGCAAAATTCTGCGTCAGCGCTAGGGAGAGGGGAGGAGAGGAGAGAACCATATGTCTGTGGTATCGCGATCTCCTGCGCTCACCCTCTCACATACGACTAGGCTTCTGGATTTTCCTCCAACCACAGGCTTAAACATCAATATCCAGAAATAAAAGTGTTTGCTCAAGTATCTGATGCTCATGTTTTCTTTCTGTACCACAATACCCTACTCCTGGAAGAGTAACAATGTTATGCATGAAGCATGCAAATTCAGAAATAATTCACATTTTACACAGGGGTCAGGCACAATTACTCACGGAAAAAGCGTTGTGGGTTGGCTGTAATTTTTTTGAGGGAGCAAGTCTGGCTTCCTTCAGACTTCAGGCTGGAGAGTGTTATATTGAACTTTGTTGAGTAATCCATTGTGAGTTGAGACTGTAGTACGGAATGGAGCAAAACTCGCTGGGTCTGATTCACGAAGGTTTTGCTTTGATGCCCCAGGCAAAATTTCATCTAACTCATGAATTTATATGGATCAAACATTCCCAATTGAAATGTTTTTTGAGCAGGAGGAAAGCCAAGAGGCAGGGAGAGCGACCATTCCCAATTTTCTCCACCATTAACACATACCCATAAAGCAAATATTTCTCGGAAATACTATTTCAGATCAATTGAGCAGTTCCTGGCAAATGTACGATGATAAAACATATAATAAGTTAGCCCTTCAAAACAGCTATAAAACGTGTTCCAAACAGGAGCGTAGCTTAGTCAGTAAGATTAGAGGCGGTGATGGGGGACGGGGGCGGGGGCGGTTGAGGGGAGCTTTGAGCTTCAAATTTTCCAACAATCCCACTGGTATATCATGGTAAAGTACATCAATTGAGTAGCAGGGCATGAGGGGGCTTAAAGGGCAGTGGGAAGGGATGGTATTGTGGATTGTTCGGGTTACTTAAAGGACAATCAGGCACATGCATCAATATTGGCTTTTGCAATTCCTTAATTGCGATTTTTAGGGAATCGCAATTAAGGAATCGCAAAAGCCAATGCATGTAGAAATCGCTCAAAAAATAGAAATTTCTAAACATTCCTTAATTGCGAGTCGCAAATTGCGAGTCGCAATTATGGAATAACTCCCCATTCATTCCTATGGGCCTAGGCCCATAGGAATGAATGGGAAGACATTCTCAATTTGCGATTCTCAATTAGAGAATTGGAAATTGAGAATGCAATTTCAAGGGTGCCAGGGGGTCAGAAGGACACTGTGTTGCACCCCCTGAAATTGATCAGTGCACATATGCTGCGCACACACATGCCCTAAGGGCATGTGTGCGCGTAACATGAAACTTTAAAAAATGCACAAGAGTGCATTTTTCAAAGTTTTTGCAAATTACCATGAAGGTCAACTTCATGGTAATTTGCTCCCCTAATTAGCGAAATTGCTGATGTTTTTAACTTTTATGCATTGCATTTAAGGAATCGCAAAATGCGATTCCTTAAATGCAATCGCAATTTGAGAACTCGCAATTAATTGCGAATTCTCAAACTGCGAGGGCCTTGACCCTTGATGCATCCGAAAAGCTAATTTTGAGATCGCAAACGGGCAATTTTTGCGAATCGCACCGTTTGCAATCGCAAAAGGCTTTGATGCTTGTGCCTGAATATGTCGTAAAATAACCAACAGTATTAAGAACCTTCAAAACAGAGAGGAAAGAGTGTGTGTGAGTGTATGTTTTTGCTTGTGTGTGCATGTAGAAATCTCAGGTAAAATCTGACAGCCACCTCACCATATGCAACTGAAAGCATCTGTACCCAAATGTTACCAGATAATGCATTTAGTGGGGGATGTAAAACCCCAAACAGCCCCCTGATGCTACACCACTAGTTCTATGATGACAAGAAGGAAATATTGCTATTACATTCGTTTAACTGTGCAGCATTTCACTTATGTCACCTGACATGATTTCTTTGATATTACTGTTTGTGTGAAATTATTTCCAGAGAGAGATGTTGTGTAGTTTGATATGCAATTGTCAATCCTAAAAACTGTGGGGCATGGCCACGCAAGATAGCAGCCACGGCCGGTAGTAGGTGTGACTGCAGGGCGGTGACGTGGGGAGGGGGAGGGGCAGGGTGGGGGTAGTAATGTATGGATTATGGACTTTAACAGGTAAGTAAACATATAAATAAATAAAACGAATTTTGTTGAGCGCACTGCATCGCATTTGGTGATGCAGTGCACACAACAAAATTCGTTTTATTTATTTATATGTTTACTTACCTGTTAAAGTCCGTAATCCATACATTACTACCCCCCACCCTGCCCTTCCCCACATCACCGCCCTGCAGTTACACCTACTACCGGCCGTGGCTGCAAGATGGACAGCAGGACGCGCTTTATAATGTAGTGCAGGGGTTTACAAAGTGACGTATCTACCTAGATGCGTCACTTTGTAAATATGGTGCAACAAGGCACATTTTTTACGCTGCTTGTGCATCACAAAAAGTGACGTACCGGCGGCGTAAAAGTGACGCACAGCCTCATAAATTAGGCCCTTGGTATCTAGGTGGCTTTTACCAAGGACTTGTATCGGCATCTGAATGAAGATAGAGTTGTAGCAAGCCTTGAGAGCTTTTTGGAATAGACTCCCCTTGTCAGTGATAGGTAGTGCTGTGGTGGCGAAGATGTTTTTTCTTCCTCGCTGCCTCTATCTGGTCCAACCACACTTTTTTTGCAAACTGGATAGTTTACTAATTTCCCTGGTCTGGGCTGGGCATTGTAGTATAGTGGCACTGTCGGTTCTCAAGCGTTATACAGCGGATGAGGATCTTGCTATACCAGATGTACGGCACTACTATAATGCAGCCAAACTACAGCATGCGGCGAGGTGGCTGGCAGAACCAGATAATTGGCAAAAGAGATTGTTCCTTGACATGCTAGGGGATGGCACGCTGGTGCACTTGCTGATGTGAGGGGGTCGGTCTGAGCACGCGTGCGGCAGACTGCGAAAGACTGCAGCGGACTGTGGTAAAATGGGAGAAAGTGGTGAGGAAGGTGCTCACAGCCCCCCTCTTTGATAGAAAGCTTTGTCTCTGGGAACTTGCTCCGTTTAGGGCAACTGATGAGAATAAGTCCATGGATCTCTGAAGGGCGGGGTTGCCCGAAGGCAGGGTACCTGTACCCCGGGAAGATCTCATTACATTCCAGGAGGCTTGGGAGACCTTCGAGGTGGGGTCAGGCCACTTCCTTCATTATGCCAAGTTGGACAGTGTCACGCAGGAGGTCTGGGCTGGTTTCCCTGCGGCTCCCCAACCCTCCCTGATGTTGGAAGGCATGCTTCGATGGGGAGAGGGGAGGCATCTCACCTCCTTATTTTTCAAGGTGATCTGGGGCGACATGGCGAGTACACCATATGCTTCCTGTGTGGCCTGAGAGTGTCAGCTTGGGGAGCCCATTGAGTATGCTAAATGAGCGCACGCATGTGGGTTGGTATGCAGTGTGTCCTGCAACCATAGGTTTAAATTGCTTCATTTTATATTCCTCCATCACACTTATGTGACTCCTAGGCATTTGAACAGGATGGACTCGATGATGAAGGCGCAATGTGCATGATGCGTGGAGCTGAGGGCCACCTTCTTACACCTGGCCTAGGCTTGTGCTGTGAATCAGGGGGTCCTGGAGGGATGTGGTGCCTAAAATAGCAGATGTGACAGCTATAGAAATTCCTCTGACCGCTGGTTTACCTCTTGGGGGTGGTGGTGAAACCGAGGGACCCAAGCTTCCCTATAAGCTGGCCCAACTTGCTTTGTTACTGGCAAAAGGGGGAGTGGCCATTTGATAGATGGGCACCTGGGTATTGTTGGTATCCTGGAGGCAGCAAGATCTCCTTGAATGGGGGTAGCCGAGGAAATGCAAATGCGTCTTGCCCTTACTGATGTGGGTGCCTCGGATGTGATCCTGCTTTGGGGGTATCATCTCAATGTTGTTGAGGATGTCTCTGGCTCGGAGGAGGGCTCTGACGGGGAGGTGTGATGTGTGTGTCCTTTGTTTTGTGGTAATGTGATTATGGCAGCCAAGCATTTATAACTGTACTATTTACTGTATGATTGATGACTTGGCTTCGATGTCCCCCAACTGTTATTTGCGTATGGTGTTAAAGTTCAGCCGTGTCTACCGCTATCTTACAATGTATTGTCCTATGACATGACTGGAATTTCTCCTCCTCTTAGACTGAAGCCATCCTCTGCTTGAGTGTTATCTGTTTTTGTCGCATAAAATCAATAAAAAGAGTTTTGGAAAAAAAGAAATCCTAAAAATTGTAAAACCGTGAAATTGTAACTAAAATTAACATTAAAACGAGCTGGATTAGCATTTTAATTTCCTATGGACCCAAAATACTAAGGGCCTGATTACGAGTTGGCTGTTACCGATTCATGGGTAAACCTTTGTTTTGTCCAGGCTATGAATATTCAGGATTGCATGAAGCTGTCACATGTGACTTGAGGCATATCTAGAAAGTCACTCTAGCTGTTAAGATTCACTGTAGCCCTCCTTAAGAGTTTTTTCAAGCGTTAGGGCACCTGACCCTATTATACTGTGCAGTAATTCTGCATGGTAATTTTGCATGAGGCTTTGGCTGCAGCATAGCATAATCAGGAATTCTGTGTGGTTTTATGAATGGAAAACCCAGTCACACACAGTAATTTCCCATTCCAACGGATTTAACTTGTAATTGTATGTTTTTGGGGGAGATTTACCACATGGTAGTGGTAAATGTGAATAGACCAAGGGCCATATGTATCAAGCCGTTTTTGAATCGCAAAGGCCGAAATTCGCAGAATTTCGGCCTTTGCGACTCGCAAACGGCCGTTTTGCATGTTTTGGGATGTATGAAACATTCCCAAAATAAGGAATTGCAAAGTTGTGCGATTCCTTATTTTGCCATAGCATTTAGGGAATCGCAATTTTGCGATTCCTTAAATGCTATGTATGTAGCATTTTTAGCTAGCGAAATATGGTTAAGAATTCGCAAATTACCACCAACTTTTAGTTGATGGTAACTTGCGAATTCTTCAAAAAATGGATATTTTGGCATTTTTTAAGGTGGCATGTGATGCACACACATGCCCATAGGGCATGTGTGTGCGCCATATGCACACACATGTACATTTCAGGGGTGCAGCAGGGTGTCTTTGAGACACCCCTGCACCCTTGAAATAATTCTTAAATTGCGATTAGCAATTTGCGAATTCGCTATTTGAGAATCATTTCGCAATCATTCCTATGGGCCTCCTGGCCCATAGGAAAGCATTGGAAATTATTCCTTAATTGCGAATTTGCAAAATGCGAATTCACAAATAAGGAATATTAAGGAATCGCTAAAAAATAGTGATTTTTTTCATACATACCATTTTGCAATTTCTAAATAGCGATTCCTTAAAATTCGCTATTTAGGAAATGCAAAATAGTTTGTTGATACATATGGCCCCAAGTCCCCAGTACTGGGTAACAAAATGTAATACCAAATGTATGAAAATATGAAAAAGTAATGTGTGTAACGCCATGTGGGCAGTGTTAGAAGAGTTTCGCTGCTGTCAGCCAAAAAGTAATTATGTATCGTAGTAAACTAGGCTGCTTGCAGATGACTCCTCACTTTTTGCCCCATTTCAAACTGCTAGATGCTGTGGTAAATGATCTGACAGTATGCTGTGTCCTGCTATTCAGGTCCAGCACCAGTGCTCGTTCCCTTGAACTGTGAATTGGTACACCCAAATGGCAAGTACTTGCACACTCCTGCAAGACCCTACTATATGGTACCAGTGATAGCCAGGGCAGAAATGTAAAAGGGGTACCTGGGCTGCAGTACTTATTGTGCCAACTTAGTGACCTGAGTAAAACTGAAGAATCAGGTCTGGCATGTCACACCTGACCAAGCAGCTGACCTGCTCGAGTTTGACCCTGCACACACCACATGTGCCAGGGTCACCTCACTGCATTTAATATATATCAGTCACCCCTAAGGCAGGCCTCCTATGGCCCAGAAGGCAGGGTGCATTATATTATATGTGGGAGAATATATGCTTTATCATAGGGCTTGCTCCTCATCAGGCCGGCACTGCAATGCCTGATGGGCACCCTATGAGGGGCTCTTTGTCGGAGATCTTTTTCCCAAACCGTTAGGTGAGGTGCGTGTATGGGGAGTGGCTAGCCACCTAAGATGGCGTTCGTTTCTTGGTAGAGCTTCGGTGCCTGGGGGGCTCCATTTCCACCGTGCCGCTCTCTAAGATCACCAGACTACCGGAGAAACCACCGTCTGCTGAGCTGAAGTCCCCTGCATCCCTGTGTGCCCTTGGGGAACCTCTGGACTAAACAGCAGGGAAGTTGGGAGCCCGGGCCGGCCCGCCGCGGGATCGGACGGAAGCCGGGACCTACTGTGTGGAGCGGGCTCTCGCGCGTCGCGGGCAGTCTGGCACGCAGTGAGGCGAGACCCCACCTGCCGATTAACAATGCTGAAGGTGTCGGAGGTGTTGGCCGCGCGCGGTGGCGGCCGCGGGATAGAGCCTCGTAAAGGCATTTAATCCCTGAAGAGGCCCGCTCGGCCTCACAGAGGAATCGCCGGTGGGCTGACGCACCGTACGGCAGCTCCTGCGAGGTGAGGGCGGGTGGCCACGCGGCCTGGGGCCTGCACCGTCACTGCAACGCCTGGCAGCTCTGCATGACACATCGCCATATCTGGAGAAGATCGCAAGTTGTAGGTGGTGAGTGGCGACGCTTGCTGCGGCCTGGACATCCTGTTTCATACCTGATCGCTCCATTAGTGCACGCTGCAGAGGTACCCCTCCCTCCCCCACGCATGACTTGGGGCCTGGAGGAGCTTTGGGGTACTGGACATGGGTCGGTGATCCCTTTGGAGGGCTTGAATACGTCTCAGATTTTACCCGGGGGATGCAGATGATTTCTCCTTCCTCGTAGCAAGCCATACTTCTGAAGTGGCCCTGCATTGTCCCTTGCTGTACTGCGGAGCATTTATGCACGCGCCCAGTGGTGAGGCCTACATCGTCAATACAGGGCCTTACTACCGGCCGGGGTGTGCTGAGGAATACCCGCTAAACCCACAGTGCTGTGCCAGTGGGGGAAGGGCACGATCGGATTGAATCAAGCAGTGCCATCGGTGTACAGCCTCTCCTGACCACACACCTACCCGTGTTTGACCCTGGGAACTCCACTGGCTGGTTTGACCTTTTCAACCAAAGCTTGATTCCTCTACTTGACGTTTCTACTGGTCACCCTGACATGGGGGTACTCTCACTGGCTCCTGTATAAGACCCTCCCAGCCGGCTGATCCCTCTTCGAACGGCACAACTTTAACAGTGATGCACACCCGTGGCCCACCGGTGGGTGGGCTGGGCCTCTCCCGATAACCACATGGAGTTCAGCCAATACTCCCTTTAGGCACCCACGGAGTGGAGATCACATCCCACCAATACAGTAATCTCACATTATGGGCCGAATCGGGGCAAAGACGCTGGAGGGACAGCAAGGGACGGGGCCCCCCTCTGCCATAGTAGAACACTCCAGCCAACCTTCCTCCCCGAAGACTATATCCTCAAAATTGCCAGAGACGGCTCCTGACAAACTGGACCTTATCCTAAAGGAAATCCAAGATTCCAGGGCAGCACTTGAAATGCTCACTGCAGGCCTTACCCTACTCAGGGCGGACCACGGACGATCCCTACAGGACCTTGACCCTCGAGTAACCATGAATTCCACAACGGTACGGCAGCTGCAGTAGCAGATGACGGGCCTCATAGACAGGGTGGAGGATGCGGAAGGCAAAATAGACGCAACAACATCTGTGTCATTGGCTTGCCAGAACACAGTGAGGATACCAAGGCGGCGGACTTTATGGAGGCATGGTTTAGGGATCATGTAGCACTCTCCCCATGCTTCTGTGTAGAACTGGCCCATAGAATACCAACCAGGCCACCCAAACCAGCCGCACCACGCCGCCCATTGATAGTGAAAATCCTGAATTATAGGGATCACGAAATGCTGCTGCAGAAAGCAAGGGAAAAATTGCTGATTCAGTTCGAAAATGACCGCATCTAATTGTTCCCCCGACTACACCATCACGGTTCAGAGACAGAGAGCGTCCTACCAAGCGGTCAAGAAGAAACTACAGAAAGCGCAACTTAAATACCCACTCTTGTACCCTGCCAGGCTGAAAGTCATTTATGACAAAAAACTCACTTCTTCGAGAGTCCTGCAGATGCCGAGGAATTAATGGAAGTTATGTGCCTAGAGCCTGGTCAGTTCAGCCACTCGGATCTTTCCTCACAGGGCTCCGGCAGACTCCCAAAACCAGGATGTTTCCGATCTCAGACCTCCACTTAGGGTAAAAGTGGCGCGGGGCCATCGCACGAGCAACAACGTCGTGACCAGGAAGGGGCTCTCGCTGCTGCAGGTGCTTTTCGAGAAGATTCCAATAAAATCCTCACGGACTCGGAGGACAGCACCCTGAATTCGGATTCCGAGCATAGTATAACTCTTTTCCCTACAATTACACCAAGGGCGGCAGATGACATAATTGATAATTGACAGTTGATGAGCCCCCTTGACGAGGGTAGAACTTTTCGGAACTGTGGATAGGCAAGCGTTTATGCAGAAGATATAAAATCCGACTCTTAGAGACTATCTTATCCTTTTTCTGTATTCCTGCATTTGCTCAATGTTATCTCGTAACTTCCTCTATATGAATATGGAAGGTTGAAATTACTGCTAAGAATGTATGATTGGATTGCTTTCATCCGCAGACAAAAGGGGCTTGGGTTGCGGGGATTCCAGCTCTCGTATACATATGCTTATTATTGCGGAAACACTATCTTTGACATGTCTAATTATAACCCCCCCTCGGCTGGGCCCCATGGAGCTACCAGGTAGCTGGCCTAACTGTAAACAGGGCCATGACCACGGGCGGCGGCCCCCCTACAAGCGTATGCACCGTTATTTGTTATATGATTACTGTGAATTATTGTTGGGCCCAGTGCAGTTCGTAGGCTGAGCCATGTTTTGTTGACGTTTATGGGGAATGGGGCTCCTAGTCGAACTCGGTCTATTTGCTCCATACACATGGGAGCCTTTCCCTACATACAGTGTTATGCCAAATACAATTACCACCCTAGGGTTCTATAACTCAGTCACATGGAATGTACGTGGGTTGGGGCAATACAGAAGAGGCATCGCATACACACATATCTTCTCAGGCGTAGAGCACATATTGTGTTTTTACTGGAATCCCATCTAACCAATTCGGAAACAATGAAAACACGCAAAAAATGGAGGGGACATATATACTCCACGAACTACTCGGCATTCACAAGGGGAGCGACGATTTGGGTGTGACATGGGTCCCATTTATTGAATTGGAACGCCGGGTGGATGACCAAGGGAGGTATATACTATCAAAAGGCACACTAGACGGATCCCTGATAATCCTAGGCAGTGTATATGCCCCTAACTTTGAACAGGACCATTTCCTACACCGACAGGGGACCGCACTGGCAGACTGGGATGGTATACCCCTGGGTGCTGGGGGGAGATTGGAACTCTGTACTGGATATAACCCTAGATAGATCTCACCCTCCTCTTCGTGGTACGATGCCGTTAAGATGACTGAATTGTTTACTACCTGGGTGGATGGCTGGGCGCTTGTGGATGCATGGCGATGTCTATATCCTACCCACAAGGAGTACTCATTTTATTCCCCAGTGCATGGTCTCCATATCAGAATCAATAAATTCCTCTGTTCTCGATCCAGTGTCACGCAGGTCTGCCAATCCACTTGTGTAGCCAAAACCTTCTCAAACCACAACCCCCTAGAGCTTACACTCAACTGGGGTAATGTGCCCACACCAGTGCCCACCTGGAAGTTACATCCGCAACTTTTAGAGGATATTCCATTTCGGACAGCCCTTTCCAACACTATCACTAATTATCTAGCCGAAAATTGGAATACGGCCTCTTCTAATTTTATCAAATGGTATGCACTAAAGGTGGTGGTAAGGGGGCATCGATAGGACAATTAGTGGGGGCACGACAGGAAACACCTCAACCCTCAGAGTTGAGCAAAGGATGACCACACTGGAACAGGAAGCAGTGACTGACTCTGACAAAAAAGAGGAATTAAAGACCGCCTGAATCGAACATGCTGAAACGTTAGAAACTCTGCGGGTAATTGATCATAGGGCATTCCTACAACGTAAAAACACTGAAGCAGACAGGTCTGGCACACTACTAGCCCGTATAGTCCGGGATAGGCCCGATCCAACGGTCATAACTAGCATCCGTACACCTAATGGACATAAATAAATTTAGCCTTCCATGATTACCTTAATACACTTTATGCTACACCCCCACCTGTAGAAAACTCTTCTATAGCGGAATTCTTGCGGGATTTACCTCTTCTGGTACTTTCCGAAGAGATACAAAAGGGAATAGATGGTCCCATAACACAGCAAGAAATACAAGCTGCGATAAAGTGTATAAATCGAAACAAAACGCCTGGGATTGACGGGCTACCTATTGAATTTTATTATACATATTTGGAGGCCCTGATACCTACATTGGAATCAGTATATAAAGCGGCCTTTGAGTCAGGCCATTCACCACATTCTACCATGCAAGCACTGGTCACTTCATTGCCCAAACCAGGACGAGACAGCCTAGATCTACACAATTATAGACCCCTCCCCCTATTAGCGACAGAATATAAAATATTAAGTAAAGCGCTCGCCAATCGTATACAGCCCCATCTCAATACACTCATACATAATGACCAGTGCTGATTCTTACCGAATTGTAGTACGTCTCTCAATACCAGGCGATTACATTATATAATGAAGGCCACTCTGCATGTTTATCAGTCTGCGGGTTGCAAAGCATTAGACCTCCGTCAGGCTTTTAACCCTCTCTCCTGGGAATTTATGTTTGCAACTCTCCAAAGATTCGGGTTTCCATACACATACCTTAAATGGGTACGCCTTCTATATACATCCCCTACAGCCCGAGCCCGTACGGGTCGTTACATATCTGATCAATGTACAATCCACAGGGGCACACAACAGGGGGTGTCCGTTATCGCCCTTATTGTTTGTTCTTGCACTGAAACCCCTAGCGATAGCGCTCTGAAGGTCAGCAGACCGGCTTGGCATACCCATTGATGGTGCGACCCAACTGACTTCCATCTATGCTGACAACATCCTGTTGTACCTACGTGACCTGTTGGCCAAGAATGCTCCCCTCCCTGACATTTTTACCACCTTCGAACGTCGCTCGGGGCTTGCTATAAACCTGGAAAAATCTGTGACCTTCTTTTTCAGGGATATACAAAACCGAGCGATCCTGCGGTTCGGAGACTTTGTCTTGCCAGTGGCGCCCACCACCTTTAAATACTTGGGCATTCAAGTATACAGAACACAGGCAGATCAAATTAAAGGTAATATAATACGAGCCAAAACGGGTCTCCGGGCTAGTGTGGGCTTCTGGTCCTCCCCACTGTTGTCAGTGATGGGACGGGTTTCCATCTCCAAGATGGTGATGCTCCCTCTCCTATTATACTACTTTGTGAACTTACCTGTCGTAATCCCAGAGTCTATCTTTAATACATTAAACACCGTATTGGTGGACCTTATCTGGGGTAAAGGCCGCAGACGTATTAGCCTGCAGAAACTTCAACTAGAGAGCGGGAGTGGTAGCTTGGGAGTTCCTGATTTTCGAGCCTACAACTATGCTAATCAGTTCCAATGGCTGTCTTTTTGGACCGCAGGGAGAAACTTACAGGAAATCAGGTACACACCTAGGGAATTAGACCGGGTGTGCTACACTCCCTGCTCCTGCCTAAGGCCAAGATTCCCATAGACAGTTCCCTTTTTGAAGACGGCCCTACAATGCTTGAAGAAGGCACTATCCTATACCTCTGTGGTGGCCCCCTATTCGATGAACATCCCTCTCTTGGGCATCCCCACACCACAGGGTAGGCTCACGAAGACCAGAATGCAGGATTGAATAGATGCGGGAGTGGAGGACGTTGGGGCGTTCTTTGGGGACGGAAACCTACTGGATCACGACTCCTTTCTACAGACTACGGGCGCACCGCCACAATTATATTTATTGCACGCCACTATATCCCACTACATAAAGAACACATGGGCACCGCAGCGCAGCGAACCCCCACAACACAATTTGGTACATCTCTTATATTACATGGGAAATGGGGGACACCTGGTTCATTGGTTATACACGGGTATACGGACACACGTTGCAATCACACTTACTTCACTTAGAACGCAATGGTCTGAGGATTCCAGCACAGAGATCACCGACAAGGCATGGCAGTGCATGCTAGAACACCCGAAAAGAGTCTCCCGTAATGCCAAACTAAAATTCATACAGACTAAGATCCTACATCGCCATATCTCACTCCCAAGCGGATCCATCCCATGTTCCCTGACGCTTCACATTGCTGCCCCCGCTGTAAAGGAGACGAAGTGGACTTCCTTCATATGCTGTGGTCATGCTCACACCTTCGGGGCTACTGGGAGGGAGTTTGTCAATCCCTAGGTGAAGTCACAAAAATCCCTATATCGGACAACACGCTAAACTGCCTTATGGGCCTTTGTAAACGCTCTAAAGTCCAGAAAGAACGACTGAGATTCCGGGACCTGGCCCTCATTTTAGCTGTGAGAGACCTCACCATGAGGTGGAAGTCCCTCAGATGTCCAGCGTTATCCAGCTGGCACGATGACATGATTCAATGGGGAAAGGCAGAAGGTGCAGCCCTTCGGAGGGAGGAGGAGAGGGGGCTTCGGAAACAACCCATTTCAATGGACTAGGAGATCATGCTACATGAGTTGGAATCCCTTGACTTACTACCCCCACCAGGCACCCCACACCTGTAAGCACTTAGAGATAATAAGCGATTCTTCCACAGTAGGTCTCAAGACTCAGACCATACATGGTATTTCATGATTACTGCAGACCCTGTTGTAATACACTGTTAATACTTCCCCATGAGGTTATAATTGACACCGGAAACACTGACCGACCAGGAGTAGGGGTTGGGAGGGTTAGGGAGGGAGGGGACTTAGTTGAATTTGTTTTTCATGTTAATTAGAAATGTAACAACTTTATGCTGCACATTTGTCTGCCATTACGGCAACGATCCGTCATCTGAGATGTCAACTGACACTACTTCTTCCCCATTTCCAGCCTACTAGTGGGGGGGGGGTAAAAGCATGGCAGATTCACAAAATACTTATGCTGTACCTATTGAAAGTGGACAACGACTGACTCTGTATAATATTATTGGATTTGATATAATGGTCATCAAATAAAGTATGTTATAAAAAAAGGAAAAGGTGAGCTGCGTGTGTGTGGCCTCATAGTGTAGATGTGGACAAAGTGTGTGGTGAGATGGTGTATCTAGAATAGACCGACCCAATTTGGGTTACGGTCAGGCTCCATCAATTGACAGGCAGAAGATGTACGTTCAGCTGGAAACTGGTGCCGGGAACCACATGAGGAATTGGAACTTGTTCATTTTGGTGACCCTCAGGGTGAAATTTAAGGCAGGTACTTTATGGCCGACCACTTTCAAAGTTCACCACCCCCTCTCTCCTATTGCATACTGGAGAGCAGAGAGGGAACTTGCGCTTATCATGTGAACTTTGGCTTGATTTGGTGCTCCTAATCAGGCATGAGTGTTTACATACACAATTCATACAGTAAAATTGCTATACAAATAACTCGCAAAGATTGATGGACCCTTTTATAGCCATTTGTATTTCATACAATCAGTAATTAGTAACTACATTTGCATACTAAATTGCTCATCAACGCACATTGTGTATTTTAATTGTCTATGATTCAGTGCTAATGCCAATGTAGTTAATGTGTAACCTACCCCATTACATTTCGAGAATTAAAAAAAACACTTAGAAAATAAACAGCAACTGAAAAAAAAGCTTCACCTATTTGAATCAAGGATTTGTTTCCAAGGCAACATCAGCAGCACAATTTCATTTCATGTGTATTGCTTAGATCTGAATTTTGTTTTTCGGACTTTTCTGTTTTCTGTCACTATTCTTTTATAAATACAAATATTGAAAAGGAAAATGGGTCGCATCTTGAAAAAAGACCCCCTTGAAAATTCTCCTCAAAATCAAGGCTGCGTTATTCTCAGTACATAATATTAATGATCACCAGTTGTGCAATTGACTCTACGGTAAAGTATGTTTTCATTTTCTGAATTTTATTCCTTAAAGATGGAATCGCCTTTTGTATCCATACCTGTCAAGGATCATTACTACTTGTCTGAAGCAGCAAATTCTTTTGCACAGATTTTTCTCTAAAAAGTGTAAAGTAGTGAAATATTGCAAAAAAAATGGCCGTGATGTCTTTTTTTGGCATTTGGCATGGCATTGTATTTATGAGGAGAAAGACATTTTACGTTTCTGAACTCTCTAAAATCAGTGAGAGCTAAAATTGCTGATTTGGGGCCCAAATTAAAAATACCAACAAGCAGCTGAGTGAGCGCTGCTACAGCCAAAAAACGCTCGTTTTTCTTGGCGCCATCACCCTGCTGAGGGAAGCCACGAGACACGCCCCCCCTCGGTCGGCCACACCCCCCCAACGCCGTCGTCATTCTCTATAAGATATGTGTCCTCCCCGGAAGCGCAGCGGACGAGCGCAGCGGGCGCGACGAATGCGCGCCGAAGGCGCGCATAAGGCAAGCTCGTCTGCGCTCGTCCGCGCCGAGGACGGCCCAACGGCCAACCCCCATGCAGGCTCAATACCATGGCCACCCTCTGATACGATGAGATTGACCTACTCTGCTGTCAACCTACTACAATTGAGGTACACAGCCAACCAACCCCACGAACCACCGATCTTAGCCTATTCCAACCATAGCTTCGGCCCAATTCGCTGTCCCACTTGCAATAAACCTAGGGCAAATTCATCCACTAACTGCCCTTTATCGATCCAAGCAGCGCTTATAAACGCTAGATCTCTCCCCAAACATAAATTAGAAATAGCTGACTTTATTGACACACACAAACTGGACCTCCTGTTCATTACCGAGACTTGGGGAGATGATGCCTCGGGACCCGATTTTACAGAAGCCACCCCCACCAACTACAATGTATGCAGACTAGACAGGCCAAAAAAAAGAGGCGGTGGCATTGCCATAATTTATAAAGACCTCTTTAAACTCACTACGAAAACATTTACCTGCCCAGATTACGAGTCTATGATTTTTACACTTGGCCTCTCGGCTAAATTTTCTTTTAAGGGCTTGCTGATTTACCGCCCTCCGGGGTCAAGAGCCAAGTTCTTAGCAAATATAGGCAGTCTAATTGAAGCGGCTGCAGACACCCCGCATTTTACCCTATTGGGTGACTTTAATTTTCATCTAGAGACTTCGAACAACAAGGACACTACACAACTCCTCACAGATCTTTCAGCCGCAGGCCTAAAACAACTAATAACCTCCCCCACGCATCAGGCAGGTCATACATTAGATGGCATTTTCACCAACAGTTCCCTTGTAAAGGTTACTCAAATAATCCCACTCATCTGGACTGACCATTCAGCCATTTGTTTCACAGTTCAAACAGACCTGGTTAAACTAAACTCCACCTCATCACCTCCTTCATCCTACAGAGACTGGAAAAATATTAATCTAATTTCACTAGCCGAGATAATGCAGGATAACCATATTCCCCACGAACAAGATCCTATCAAAGCATCCTCCAACTACCTGAAAAACTTAGACATGGCATGCAATAAGCTGGCTCCGACAAAAAGTTTACACCGGAACAGGAAAACACCATCAGCCCCATGGTTTACGGAAGCCCTACGCCTGCAAAAACAACACTGTAGGAACCTTGAAAGGCACTGGCGCCGCAATTATAGTACGGTAGACAAACTTAGTTACAAAAATGCCCTTTCTACCTATAAAAGACTGTTAACCACCGAGAAAAGTAACTATTTCACTACCCAAATCGATCAGGCAAAAAATTCAATAGGACAATTATTTCGGGTAGTTAATACCCTAGCCAATCCCCCTACGCCCCGCATAGAAGGCACTCAGTTACTCGCAGATGCCTTGGCCAGTTTCTTCAAGGAAAAAGCCAGCTCCATTTTTGATACGTTTTCCCATTCCGCCCCCCCTGCCACTCCTCTGGTATCTCACATGGATAATCGGCCTACCTTTTCATCTTTCACTCCTGTAGATCAAAATCTCATCCAACGCCTGGCAGCTAGTACCAAATCAGGATCCCCTCTGGATCCCTGCCCACCCTCTGTTCTTAATCTCATCCCTGAAGCAATCTCCCCCGCACTAGCTACCATTTGTAATGCCATGTTTTCAACAGGCATATACCCTGCAGTTTGGAAAGAAGCCATAATTAGGCCGCTACTGAAAAAGCCTACTCTGGACCCTCTTCTCCCTGCAAGCTACAGACCCATCGCCTGCCTTCCATTCCCAGCTAAGATTTTCGAGAAGTCTATGAATACCCAACTCTCGAATTTCATTAACGACAACAACTTGCTGGATGACACCCAGTTTGGGTTTAGACGAGGACACGGGACGGAGACAGCTCTTCTGAAAGCTGCGGACGAAATCAGAACAACCATGGATACAGGAGGGGCAGCTGTTCTGATACTCCTAGATCTCTCTGCAGCATTCGACACGGTCGACCATGTCACACTGGTCGACCGTGTCTCGGCGCTGGGAATAGGAGGCACAGCTAGAGATCTAATTGCCTCTTTCCTTGCCAATCGTCCGCAGACTGTCAGGGTAGGGAATTTCACTTCTCAGACCTTCTCTCTCCCCTGTGGTGTTCCTCAGGGCTCCTCGCTAAGTCCGACGCTCTTTAATATCTACGTATCGGACTTAGCGAGAGTAATAAAAACTTACGGAATAGCCCTTACCACGTACGCCGATGACACGCAACTGGTGCTATCGGTGCACAACAATGGAGCCAGTGTCGCATCCAACTTTCAGGAAGGTATGAAGGCAATAAGCTCCTGGATGTCATCAAACTGCCTCAAACTTAACTCCGATAAAACGGAGGTGATGACATTCGGGAGCTTGCAGCCAGCATGGTCCCCACAGTGGTGGCCACCTGAGTTGGGTTCCCCCCCCCAACCAGTGGTAAAAGTCCGGAACCTAGGAGTCATCTTCGACAATAAGCTGACTTTTCACCATCATGCTAACGCTGTCGTATCTTCCGCCTTTTTTACCCTCAAAAAAATCAAAAAGCTTCTGCCATATCTACCTCAATCAGCCGGCAAAACCCTCATCAGCTCTCTAGTTTTTTCAAGAACAGACTACTGCAACTCACTCCTTCTGAATGCGCAGGAAGGGGTTCTCAACAAGTTGCAGACCGTGCAAAACGCGGCGGCTAGAACCTTACTCTCCATTCCTAAATTCAATCCCACTTCCCACCACATCAAAAGGCTCCACTGGCTTCCAATCAGGAGCAGAATCAAATTTAAGGCCCTATGTATAGCTTATAAAACCTTAAACCATCCAGGGCCCCAGTATCTAAAAGAAGCTCTTCATCCAGTGGAACAACGCAGGACGTTACGATCTTCCACAGCCCTCTTGCTGAATGTACCTCGTACAAGAAAGGCCACCTGGGGAGATAGATGTTTCACCACTGCTACAGCTAAGCTATGGAACACTCTCCCACTCCATATCAAATCTGCACCTACGCTTCTTAAATTTCGAAAAAGCCTTAAAACATGGCTTTTCTCTACCTCCTAACCCTTTGTCTTCATTAGTGAGCTCAGAGTTCTGTAGCGCCGAGACACCCGTATGGGTAATTGCTTGCGCTTTAAAAATTGCAAAAAATAAATAAATAAATAAATAAATTAGCATTTTGTAAATTGGAAGATCAAAATTGGCTGAGCTCCCATTTTATCTGGTAAATTTAAAGCTGGCAGAACTTCCAGGTCAGCGATGTTGGAGCCTCCGCCATTGTAAACCTTTGGCCGGCAGCCCAACCGCCACATTCTGATGGCTAATGAATGTCTTCTCGCTGGTCTAATTTCGGCCCGGCATGTAGACATTCTTATTTTCAGCCCATGACGTCCACCATGGCGGAACTGGAAAAAAAAAAGAAAATATCTAAATTTTCATGGAAAACACTCCCTGCACTTCAAGGATATTTATTGGTCAACAGAAACAAAAGAAATGCTGAACAAGCCACCATGATAAGGCCACACACCCTGCAGTACATTTATGACAAAAGTGCCACGCCCTCCTCATAGAAACACTTTCATCCTAAATGCCCCTTCAAATCAGTAGGAACATAAGAATATTGTGCATGGCCTGCCATGGAGAGCTGACAGGTAGGACTTCCTCATCCTGAGATGGCTCGCAGACCACCCACCGACACCCTAAATGAGCCCCCTTGTTAAACCTAACACAAAACCCCACATCAATTCTGCATATACCTAAAACATCCAAAGAATGTGCCCACCATAACCATGAAAAAAATAATGATATTACGTGGGAATATTTAGGGTACTGTGAACCATTATTGCTTACCGAATGGTGACATGTTCAAGAGTGAAACCGGCGATGGTTGTAGAATGAACAATAGAGGAGTTTTCAGCTGATGGATACAAACATCTGCCATATATTCACAAAATTATTACGCTGATTATTTCAGACTGATGTTTAGTTCCACTGTCTAGGCAAGAGGACTGAAATTTGTCTCTGCAAGTTCCATTCTTATTCGTTCTATCTCACCTGTTTCACAGGGGAGACCACACTGATACCCATATCATTTATTCACATATCTACCCTTCAAAACCCTATTTTTCCCTATCATCTCTTATGACAACTTCTTCTACTTTTTCCCATCCCTCCTTTGCATCATGAAATGTTATCCTGCCCTATCAACATTCTGTCACTCATCTTACTCCTGCTCTCCCATGCCAATACCATCTCACTTTTATTACTGTATATCATGGCTTTGCTCCCTCTTCCTCCTCTTCATCTCCTGTATTTGGCTACTGACTGGAATTGTATGAACATTTTAATTGTTTTTTCTCCTATTGATATGGAATTATGTTTTAGGACAATGGCATTTCTTTCATCAATTATGTTTTTAAATATAATGTGACAAAACTGCAAATTGATCCCTTATTAACTTGTTATTTTGTATAGATAAATAAGTGCCCACTATGATTTCTTTAATATTGATATTCATCTGATTGACATAGTTCTTGCTAAGCAATCATAAGAGGCACACCCCTAAAAAGATACAGCCACAAATGAAAATAATACACTATTATTCCATTGAATAGTCAGGGCCCAACATTATAGTTGGCCAGTTACAAAAAAAATTGGATTAATTTGCTGGCATGTGAAATTTGGACGTTTGCTCTACTGGTATGGATGTTACTCTAGATGCATCCCGGAATAGGACATTCATGTCTTTTAGTGCACAAATGTGGTTATTAGTGTCAAATAGTGTTTTTTTTACATAACTATGAGACTTTCACCTTTGTGTATTTACTGTACATATAAAGCCTGATTTCTTAACCCCCACATGACACTATTGGATCCACGATAAACCATTTATCACTGGCCATATGGAATTTCCATGAAAGCAATGCAAAGTCTTAACATTGTCAAGAACATATGAAGGCACCAGCATGATACCTAATCAGTGTTATCAACTACATGAGTAAGGAACAAGATGGAAGACTTGATGGGTACATCTGGCTCTCAATGCAGTTGGTCTGTTCTTTCCTCTATAATGGTGGTCAACAAATAAACATTGATGTCACAATTTTGTCAATAAATACAGGGGCTTGTGAAATGCAACCAGGATATGCTTAGTCCCTTGCTCTATTGATTGAAGAACATCACTCCATCATGAAAGATGAGCTCCGATCATTAAATACAGTTCTGAATATATGCTAATGACAAATAAGTCCATTACTTGCTATAGAAAGTGAAAGTAAGATGTGGAAACATCACTAAATACCTTAAGCAGCACATCCCATTTTGGATAAATGGAATTGTGGGATGAAGTTGGAGCTTATTATGATAGCTGCACTTTCAGAAAACATTGAACTTGGACCGGCCCAAGAAACACGATGGGGCAGATTTATGTTGGTCATGCGCCACGTTTGCGTCACGCAGCTGCGGCGTAAACGTGGCGCATCCCTACGACCCATTTACAACATGACGCATCTAGGCAGATGCGTCACGTTGTAAAGCCCTGCGCCACACGTGGGCGTTCCGGCGCTGGGTGGGCGTTCCGGGGCAGGTGCGCCTCGCAAAAGTGGCTGAGTGAAATCTGTAAGATTTCACTCAGTCACTTTCAGGCCAATGCTGCGTCAAAACCCTGAGCCTGCTTGAAGCAGGCGTAAGGCTTGACGCAGCATTGGACAGATAGGGCACCCCCGAGCCTTGCTGGAGCTGCGTCGCGGTTGCAACGCATCTCCAGCAATGCGCCACCTTTACGGCACAGATGCGTCACGCATCTGTGCCGTTTTTGCCCCATGGTGCGCCGCATTGTAAATGCGGCGCACCATGGGTGGCGGAGCTGCGGCGCAAAATAACTGGCGCATCCCTGGGGATGCGCCAGTTATCATAAATCTGCCCCATTGTATCCACAATTGTGGTTTAAAAGCTAAAAAATGTTGGCATTGGATTTGATGCAGGCATCACTATTGCACAAGGGATCAAAGCTATTGTGAAGCACAATTATTAAAACTCTGATGATAAGGAGAAAAAAAAACATCCTTCAAATCAATTATCAGAATCAAGGGAGGCCTTAGCTCTTAATTCTTAGCATTTCACAACTCGATTCAGCAACTCTAAATAAAAACCCATATATTGCAGAGATTCAAATTCAGGGTTAAAGACTGTATTGCATATGCTTTGAAATCCCGCCATTAGATCTCAAAGAATCACAGTGTCAAACTCAAGATTAAAGCCTACCCTGGCATGTTGATAAAGGAGTGGTTAATCCTTAGCTACTGAGATTCCGCTGCTCTAAAACTCTAAGCTATGACCCATTCAAACGGTTAAAACACAACTGCAAGTCAGGTAAGGCGTACAGAATTATACATTGTACCGTCTTCTGAGCACTTCGGTCATCGAGCCCTTCTTCAAGAAAACTACAAAAAAGTGAAGGATGCAAATTCTTGCAAGATTCTTAAATACAGAAAATTATTCTGAAGAGATTGTCATTCCAATGCTCGTTTGCTCATGGGGACGTTAAAGAGAGAAGGGCAACCATATCCAAATACATCTTGTCCCTGACCCAAAAGTAATTGTCTTTGTTTAATTTCAAGACGTTGTTCACTAGAACATACCCAACACAGCTGCATTTGCCCTTCATGGGCCTCATTAGTGAAATTCTGCTCCTCCTACAGTGACATTAAAATATAGTTATGGCTGAAATGCTTGAATTGATCTCGGGAACTGGTAATACTCTGAGCCCCATTTCAGTCTATTGCTATTTTTCTCACAGTCCCACAGTCGACAGAGACCAGCCAAATGCAAACCACCCTTGGTCCTGCTTCAATAGGAAGAGGCCAGCCTCATCTTCTAGGCACTGTACACTCTGAATGGAAACACCTGCAACCCAGATTGGTTTCAGCCATGTAAGGGAGCTTCTGACTTATGGCACAATGGGCCATGGGGCACACATCTGGGAATGCCTGTACTTCTTACAAAATCTCAATAAGAACAAGGAAAAACATGATGCATTAAATGCTGTTGGTTGGTACCTTGGGCCAATGTTTAGTGCCTCATTTTTTGTTCACCTTGCTACTACAGATAATCACCAACCAAGCACAAATTAAACATATTCCTGCTCTACTAGGAAAGGTTTAGCCCAAATGGTTAGATCATTTACCCTGTGAATAGGAAACTAGAACTCCAAACCATTTTCATCCTTGTAGGACCTAATCAGTGATAGTTAGTTTGACCGCTATGGTACAGTGTGTTAAGGTATCTACATCTGGGCTTATCGATCACACCGATTTTGTCTCACTGAGGAAACCAAAAAAGTGTTGGGTGGAATGCGTCAATGCTTCATATTATCATGCTGTACTGTCATAGAAGAAAACTAATAGATCTGTCAGAAGCATTCATTTCAAGAAACCATTTCTTCCACCTATTAGAGTGATTAAAAAAAAAACGAAACAGCAATAAATGTTCTTCTCAACTTCTAAATTATACTTTCTCTTACATCGCTCCTAGAACAACCTTCCCGAACATATCACTGTCCCTAACGAACAGGCAACATTTGCAAAGAATTATCAATAATGAAATTCATGGAGCATGTTGAAAATTCAACACATTACTGGGCCACAATAGCAGATATCAGGGAAGGTCAATTTGTAATAGCTGGGGCTTGAAGGAGTCTATAGACAAACCAGTTATTTGCAAGATAATTCACTGCTTATACATTTTTCAGGTTTGACTAACAAAGCACTACCAATTGCACAATCAGTGAAGAATTTATCAATTTTATCTAGTCTCAAACCATGGAAAAAACATCAATATAGAATTCGTAAATGAGAGAGGATTGTGGGAGACCATTTTGCAAGCAATGAATAAAAGATTTCATCAACTAAGTGAACATCAGCGCACTTGTATTAAGGTCCAAACTGTCAGAAATTGGGTTTGACCCATTTAATCCCCTGGATTTTTCTGTTTTTGGTCTACCTGGTTAATGTACATTTGATGTGTGCCTCACTACCAGAGTTTCACTTACTGTAAGCCCTGTTAAACTGGATAGAGGGTACTAATTGCCAGTGTCTGCCTTTTGCTGCACAGCTAGTTTAAGAGGCTCTGCGTTAGGTGCATGTTAACTCTTGTACACAAGTGTGTCTATGAGTATGGGCAGCATGTGAGACGCCATCTAACTAAGAGCAGCATCTGCGCACAGGTAGCATGTCACAGAAGGGGCCCCTCAGGGACTTGTCCTAACGTGGTGTATGTCTCATAATATGAGTGGGCATTCATAGTGTAAGTCTGTGGTGCTGAACTAAGAGTGTGTGTTTACTTTATATACATAATGTGCAAAATCTGCACAAAAGTAAAAAGTAAAAAAAAATCCATAGTTAAGCCTGGAGACTAGTGTGACACACTGTTTATATTTTAACCCTTTGCATGCGTCGGACGGCCCCCAGCCATCCGGCGACAGGGTGGGCATGTGCGTCGGACAGCCGGGGGCCGTCCGAATTGCACACACGTGGAATTTGGGAATTCCTGCCGCCCAAAGGGTTAATATGCACCCTGAATGCAAATTCAATGTCACTTCTATCATATCGGCACTCCTACTGGCCCTTCAACATTTTTCCTATTTCTCTGGATCATCTCCTAATGAGATTCAGGCCTTAAAATCACTCTACATAGCCAAGTGAATTACTCTGCTGGCCAGCTTGAGGTTTCAAGGTTTCCCCCACAATGGGGTCTCCAGCAAGAAATAAGTCCTGCTCCTTAGAGCAACCTGTATGCGTTAATTAGTTTTCACATTGCACCTGGCCTGGGAAGACTCACCCCCACAGAAACAAAGAATCCCGACATCTGCAGCCAGTCAGTCACAAGGGGGCCACCCTACTTGAAAAAAGAAGAAAGAGGTTTTGAGAATAGTCCGGACCTGGCAGGAAGTGACACTGGAGGAATGCCCAGCTAGAAGAGAGAAGACATCTGATCCCTACTGCAGAGATTGACTGAAGGGTGTCTGATTTTAGTAGGCAACCAGGGACTAGGATTTGTTTCTCCAGGACCAGTGGCGCTGGTGCCAACACTCTATCCTCTGCTGAAGAGGTATGGACTTGACAGAGGAACCCTGGAGGGCTGCATGGGATCTTCTGTGAACTGGTCCTGCAGGAGTGTGATCTCCAGAAGGAGGATGCCACTGACCTCTGCTGCCCAGGTGATATGTAAATGGCCAACAAGAAGCCCATGGGACCTGAAGGATGCAGTCAGGGAGACTAATCTGCCTTGGGGGTCCTGAGATGTTGCTGTTTAAGACCAAGAGAAGTGCCAGACTCTCAGACTCACAACAGGTCCTGTGAGGAAGATGAGTAAAAATGCTGCTCAATAATTACAAAATCTAAATGCCAGAAGACATGAGAAACCACTGATGCAGAAAGTCACCAACATTTTTAAATTGGCCTAACTGGGGGATGGGGCAAAAACACCTGGAGAAGATCAGTCACCCCAGGGGACTGATCACTGTCCCGATAGGAGTAGCATCCCCTTTCAAGTCGTCACGGTGCTCCTGGGAATCTACAGGATGTATCGGTTAGCATGGTTGTAGCAACGTGAGCACAAAATCAACCAATTTAATTGATGAATGGCTCACATTAAACGATTCACCAGAATTTCATTTAGAACACTTGAAAGTTAGGTAACCATTCTGGGACTGAGAATCAAAATGTAAAACGGTTATAGGAAGTGGAAAAAGGCACACACTACATAGTCTATTCATGAACAAGGATCCCTCTGAGAGAGGGGTTAAATATCTAGATGTACAGTATGCCTATTGCTAAATGTAAAGTTTCAGCAAAATAATAATGTGATGCTCTAATAGAAGTGCAATACTAAGGTGTTATATAAAGAGCTGCATGTACTCAGCAAGTAGGAAAATGATATGCATTGTACACAGGGCAAAAAAATTATTTTAGGGTACAGTAACTATGAATACAGAATAGCATGGGATATGGGAAAATGTCCTCCACAGGCACTATGATTAGATATGTTTAGATTATGTTAGTGCATAAACAATTGCCTGTAAAGATACACCAAGAATAAACTGGAATGTGGAGTGATTTAATAAATTCCAATTGGAATTGGAGAAGTGATTCCCTGCCTTTCTGCTGAGACAATACTCTGAACATGTTGTTTTGTAACTCATACAATTATACATTTATGGGATGATTTATCCGGTATAAGCATGTGATTGGCAGAAATCTAAATAAAGAAAAAGAGGAGTTAATTTACTTAATGCAAAATTTCATAATACCCAAATCCAGCTATTTATATAGAGACAAGTGCAAAGACTATCTAAGCTATTCCTAATTAAAGTCCCCAAGCTGTAAGCATACATCTTTAAGGGATAGTGCAAAACTTAGAAACAACATGAAAAGTGCAACATATTCAAGAGATGTATAGGGAAATGTAACAATCTTAAAAAAACATGTTAAATATAAACCAGTGAAAGTTTAGAATCAGAGTTGAGTAGATGGCACGTAAACCTGAAGGTGCCCAAGTGCTAGTGTCTTTTGGGAGCTGGATATAAGAGCTTAGAGGCAAAAGAAAAATATGGTTTGTGAGCCTTATCTTGAACAGGTCCCTGTCATTGATCTGCCATAGAGACGGACTGGTCCAGTGTGAGCAATTTCTACGATGTATACTTTGTTGTTCACAGGGTAATTATTTGAGTTGTGCTAGAGAATACATATATTTCGGTAGGAAATTCCCAAATTGTGTGACCTCATTTATCGATAGTGCTGGATTGTTCATATTCAGAACCTCTGGCCATGCAGGTTTCTTGCACTTTATCTGGGCCTCTGTTTCCCTTCTATTCTTGTCCTTCCTCAGGAGCCGATACAAGGCAGTCAAGCAAACTAGCTTCAGCTATTTTATTAGGAGATCATTAGAGGACAGCATCAGTCGCTGAATGTGTCCTTGTTAAAGTGTGATTGACTTAATGTATTGATTGACTCCTTGGGCAGACAAATAATGTATCAAAGACTGAAATTTACTATGACATGAGATTGGGCATAAATTCTCCCGCTAAACTATGTTGCAGGGATTTTTTCCAGATTGCAAATTCATGCAAAATCTCCATACTTGAAAAACTTTTACATTGTTTTTGGGTTGTGCAAATCTGAAGGTCACACAGCCGTAATAATTAATGTATCATAGCACAGTGCTTTAAAGCATTTAAATTAGCTTGTTAGATTCTTAGGGCCCGATTCCGATCTCGTTCGAAAAACATACTGACCGAATCAGTTCAGGAATACTTTCCATACGACTCGGATCGGGGGAGTCTGACCGAACAAGTACGATGCATCGGTATGCATCCAGATACAATTCGATCAGACTCCCATTGACTTCAATGGGAGCCTGTGTTCCGAACGTGAACACAGGCTCCCATTGAAGAAAGGGGTGGGTGGGGAAAACCTTGCACCCTGTGGCAGGCACCCCGTGGTGCCTTCCACACTCTGCATGGTTTGAAAGGGGGGCCCATGGTTACCTCCACGGGTGAGATGCGGAGGCCCCTGGGTGAAGGGGGGCCCCAAAGACCGATTCTGGCAGCCGTTTTTTTCCGGGCAAATCAATTCAGAAAGGCTGTCTGAATTGGTCTTCCTACTCGCTTGTTCAGAAACCAAGTGCATAGAGCTGTACGAATCGGCTCTGGAATGGCCCGAACTGTCCGAATGCCTTTCGGAACCCATTTGGTCAGCCTGAATGGTTTCCGGGCATTGTACTTGGTCGTTCAGAACTGGGAACGAGTCAGTCGGAAACAAGGGCTCCCGATCGGATTCTGCAAATAAAAATGGTACCTGACTACATTTTTCACAAAGATGTCATAGAGAGAAGTTGAATTCTCACACCTTGTCCACTCAAATGTTTCAGAGCACTCTGGAAGACAAAAATGGGGAATTTCAGCGAGTAATGGGCAACGCAGACTTGTAGGCCCAGATTGATCAAACTTTCATGCAATGCAGCAAAATATCTGGCTGCGCAGCACTGCATGAAAGGGTGACGGTCAGAATGCACCATATTTAACATTATATGATGCATTTCTGCCCACTCCTAGCGCTGGCACACAGCGTGCTGCCTTGAGCTAATGCAGGCACCCTTGCGTCCTGGTGATAGGGGGCCGGCGTTGTCAGCTGGATTGTTTATGTGCACAAAAACAATCTTCTGAGACTTTTTACTCTTTCTATGTGTTTTGCAGAATGCAGCACATATACAAAGAAGAAAAAATATGTATCCTTGTTACACCTCCCCTGGGAAGGAGTAGCATGTTGGTGCATTCTCAGGTTTACCACTCATGATAAATCTGGGAAAGCAAAAAATTCCAGGAATTGATTCATTGGAACACCTAGTCTCCACTCATTAAGAACCTCCCTGGTGTAGAGTAATACAAGGCAGCGATTGGCACTGACCTGTGAACACAAAGATGGTGGCAGTGGTATATGGGTATTCTGCACTTCCCAGGTAATGGGTACATAATTCAAACAAATGAATGTCAAATATTTTCAATAGGCTAGTGATGCCATGCCACCATGGTGCTGTACAACATACATGGGAAGAAACGTTCTCATATAACAAGTATACAATAACACCCAGAGCACTCCAAAGTCTGTTATAAGGTCTGAAAAATTAAAGCAGGTCCATTTATTGTAGACGATTCAATGGTCTAAGACAATTTTTTCAAGGCTGCAGATAACAATGGATACACATATAAATATGTCTTTTCAATGGAAATGGTCCATTAGATGCCCCTACCCACATGTCTTCCTGAGAATATATTGTGGAAAACAATGTGTCACTGGCTAGAAGCCAGTTCATAGAAAGAGCATAGCTACGATGAATAGAACTAAACTCTAGCAAAACCGAAGTGTGTAATATCCAAAGTAAAAATATCCAATCACATATAGATAGAAGTATAGTAAATCAAAAGTGATGAAAGAGAAACCCTAGTGAATAAAAACATGCTCAGAACCTCAGGAAACTGTGATATTTTAACCCCTTCCGTGCTCATGACAAGCTCAGCTCGTCATGATGCACGGTGCTCGTGTGCTCATGACGAGCTGAGCTCGTCATGACCACACCCATTTCTATTATGGCCCAGCACAGGGGAGGAATAACAATAGCAGCCAAGGTGTTAAGACCAGAACTAAAATGCAGAAACAACTTGCTCCCAGTCATGTGTCTTAGGCCATCAATTTAAATGAATACGTCTGTGTCGAAAGAAAATATACATGAACAGTATCTAAGTAACTGAAGGAAACAGGATGTCCACAACCATAAGGGATTATAAAACAATGAAGTATCCAGCATTTAATGTATATTACTAAATTGGTTAAAAGCAGGTTCTTAAAACACGCACCTGCAAGTAAAACCGTGTTCGTATATTGGCTGCAACTAGGGACCATGAAAAGCCTGTATTTGTCTCCGAAGCATAACTAGTAAAGATAAGGTAAAAAGATGAAAAGGGAATCCATATTTGCTTTAAAATGTAATATAGTTGCTCAAACTAACATGTTGTAAAACTTAAATGTTAGAAAAATGGTCTCAAGACTTATGGTTTGTATTCAAAACATGTGCGTTCCGAGGCAAGTGCAGCTTCCCGAGCGTCACGTACTGTTTAAAAGTCAGACAGATGAAATGGAAGATGGTCCTGGTCTGATTACAAGGGCGGTCCAGTTTAAGCATTATTTTGTGCCGACCCCAATACTTAAAATGAATAAAGTGTAGAGCGTGATCATATAAATATTGCATCCCACTTTAAAATTGAATTGAAACCTATAAATCTAAAAGTAGAGCACCAGGGCTTATCCTGTAAATACCATTTCTGCCATATATGCTTCCAAATCCCCATACATCAGAAAAGTAGGGCTAATAGTTGCAAATTCATGTCCTTATCAACTATATTCACAATGATGAAAAAGACAAAATTGTAGTCACTGTATTGCTGCAGTACATATTTGGTAACCAGTCCAATTGATTCAAAGTCCCCTTTCTGTAGTTACGTATACCAAGACATATTGTTCTTACATGACTACAGTTGATTTTAAAACCCGGTATCTAGTGTCTGGATTAGCAAAAGTATAAAACTCTGTTGTGGCATTTCATAGCGCCAGAAATGATCTTCCCTAACCCACATGTCACATATACCAAATTAAGGAATTTAAGTGTGAATCTTCAAAGAAATTTCAAAATGGCTGGGAGCAGGGTGAAAGTGAACCAAACAAAGAAGTGTAGAAATAAAAGCCAAATATATATCCAGAGAGAAGAGAAGTCATGTGGATGCTATGTGTGTCTCGCACAAATTGTATAAAAACAACTTGACAGATCATTTCACACTGTTGATTCAACCAATATGTTACAGAGACATGATAATACTGAGTTACTTGTATACTCAATTACAGTTATGATTAGGGGTGGGTGGAGAACTCCACTCTGCCAGTGGAGTTTGCAGAGCTTTGTCAACTCTGCGTTCTGCTGGGAGCATTGAGTTCAGCAAAAGAACTCAGATTCCGAGGCGTGGCGGAGTTTGCCCCCGCCGCCCACCTCTACCATTTTCATGCGTGTCAAACCTCCCTTTGGCAGTGAAAAAATCGGTGAATCAAATGCAGTTTGGCCCAATTGTTGTCTGAGAGAAGCTTTATAAAGCCTAGGGTGTACTGGATGCGCCTTTGACCTGTGAATGCGGATCGGAGGGCTGTCGTTGGTCATGAGTGTAGTGGGCGTGCTCTATTAGTGCACGATCCGCGCTCTGGAGACTAGACCTACTGTATCCGATTCCTACCTGTGTGTGGGCGTGGTTGTCCCTGCGAGCGCTAGCTGGCACTGCCCTCAGAGCACTACGTTTATTTACCAGTGGAGCGAGCCTACTCCAGTAAGAGTGAATTCCATCATGAAAGAGGCGGTGAGTCTGGAGGAATTGCTGCGTTACATCTCATACATTCAGTCCTACCACAAAATTCTATTTCCTGTTTCGTGTCTTTATGTATTTTCAGGGCGTGAACTAGACTTGGCTCCTGGTTATTTATTTATTTTGAGGGTTTTATATAGCGCGAACAAGACCCTTGCGGGTATCACAAGGCTTTTCAAGGTAAATATCGAGGACACATAGGCATAGAGTAAAAAACATAAAGTTCCATACAATTCAAGAATCACGTATTCACAATAACCCTAGGTTTCAACTCTACGCTGCCACTAGTTTACACCTTAGAGGCTGAGCTAAGCATAAGCACGATGTCACTTCCTTCCCTCTGCCAGACATTGACCTCAGGCAGACGTTGTTTGACCACAGTACTGCCTCTCTGTCCAACACTGGGAGATGTGCTAGTGTGCTTCCTTTTGTCTTGCAGGATATTGCATCACCAGGGAGGTTAAGCTTTTTTAAGGGACTACACATTTTATCATTCATAAGCATTATTGTAGTATGACACATATGTACAGTTATATGCATGCAAACATGCACACACTATTTCACTCTTGCCCTGTCCAAGGAGTGAATGCTTGCTGAAAGCATTCTTCGTAGCCCAGGGATTTGATAAGATGATTTCTGCAATAGCAATGACTCCAAAAAGTAAGCAGAACCACACCTGCTCGGAGACGCAATACTCGAATGTGATGACCTTTCAAATTACTGCAGCCTGATTCACAGTCATTTCTGCAAGCCAAAGTGCTAATCAGTAGGGCAGAGGAGAACTCTGCCCACCCATGGTTAGGATTCCTGGAGACAATGCCAATAAAAGCAATACTGGTTATCTCATTGCTCTCTTTGTGCACCATTTTCTATCAGTATATAAAAACAAGCTCTTGCCTAACAGATATTGTTTCTTTCATTAAGATAACCTCAAAAAGGAGCACAAAGCTCAATTATCCAAAAACACATAACTCCCAATCTGTATTTAGGCCAAGGTCCACTGCCCTGAGTCTGGTAATCCAGGAAGTTTCCAGTTTTCTAAGAGCATGAGTTCTGTTTCCTCCTGTTGGATGCTCGTATACTATCCCTAGTCCATGAAACTTTAGATGTCTCAATTCTGCAATCCCATGCTCTGTGTTGAAGTGGTTTGGCAGTGGAAAATTACTGGTTTGTTTTTTATGGTGAGGGAGAGGATGAGCTGGGTGTCATCAGCACAGGATACGATGTTGAGGCCGTGTTGTCGGATGATGATGGCGAGGGGGCCATGTAGATGTTCAAGAGGGTAGACCTCATTGCACCCCAGGGTCTCCATTCCACCTACAACATCCTACTGAGTGAACTCAAGTTCCACCTGGACAACCCCATTGACCAGGACACCATCCCCTCATGGGGAAGCTCCCCAACAACAGACTCAAGCAGCTAGTCACCGCAGGAAGCCACATATCAGGACGCACGGTCGAGTACATCGCCTCCACCAGGGGAAACTTCAACTGCAGCCGCAACACCAAACTCTCTTGGACCGACCATCACTGGTAACAACACATCTTCACCTTGCCCACCGGACAGGACCGCCATCATTGCACCCCCTTGCAGCTGGATCAAGGCCACCGAAGGACATCTCGTCAACTCCCTCCAAACAACACTCCACTAATACTTGCAAACGATGACACTGCAGTGCGCAACCACCACCGATGGATCTTCAACAGCGCCAACATTCGGGCACCCCTCATGAGCGGCACTGCGTCAGTACCTTCCGCCTGCATGATAGCAGGCGTGAGGGTGAGGCAGTGTCACAGGGATAGGCTGTCCCCATGCATTGCTCAAGTTGCATCATGGTTGTGACACGACTGCAGCAATGCGTGACTCTAAAGCAGGCACATACGTCAGGATTCCTGACATATATGTCATTACTTGCGTCATGGAGCGCTGTCCAGTGATTACAGCGCATCCATGCTGTCGAAAGAAGGGCGTAGTGAGATGTGTTGCAACGCTGTCTTGTTGCAGTGCAGTAACACTTTTCATGACTGTGGCACAGGAATGTGCACTATCCTATTGATTATGCACATTCCTGCACTGTGGTTTTGTGACAGGGCAGCGCTACATTGCTTGCAGCGCTGTCCAGCACCAAATCCTGCAGCGATATGGGCCCAAGTTTTATCACCATTTTTAAAACCAGCTATTTTCTGGTCTTAAGTAACTGGCTCTAACTGCAGTTAGAGCCAATTTTTTGGCTCTTCAGAGTTTCAAGGAGCCCTAGATAATACGGAGTAGTGGTGTTTACGTGCATTTTTGCACGGGAACGCCTACTTTGCATGCCATTAGCGTTAAATATCGCTGACATTCTTGGCGTTCAAAAAACGGGCCACTATCGCCGAAAAACATGCGCTAAGCCCATTAGCTGCAGCTTGCTAATACTGTGTTATTGATATCGCCGCGTTAGTGGCAGAAAAGTGCTGATAACGCAGAGATAAAGGGCTTGATAATATGCTCCTATATGTCTTGGTATATGTAACTAGAGAAAGGGGACTTTGAATCGATTGATCTGGTTACCAAATATGTACTGCAACAATACAGTGACTACAATTTTGTATTTTAGTTGATAAGGAAAGGCATTTGCACCTATTAGCCCCACTTTATTCACGTATAGGGATTTAGACGCAAATGTGGCAGTAATCATATTTACGGGAGGAGCCCTAGTGCTCTACTAATAGATTTACAGTCTTTAATCCTGTTTTAAATTGCTAACCTTGGATGGGATGTAATGTTATACGATCACACTTTATTTTACCTGTCTGGCTGTTATAACAGTACATGGTGCTTGGGATGCTGCACTCACCTCGGAACACACACGTTTGAAATTCAAGTTTTGAGACCGTTTTTCTAATGTTTAAGTTTTACAACATGTTACTTTGCGCAACCGTATTACACTTTAAAGCAATTACACATTATCTTTCTGTCTTTCTCCCTTATCTTTACTAGTTATGTTAGGGAGACACATACATGCATACCAAGGTCCCTCATTGCAGCCAACATTTGCGTACCAACACAATTTTACTTGCAGGTGTGTGTTTTATGACCATACTTTTAACCAATTTAGACATATACATGAATTACTGGATACTTAATAATTTTACATTTCCTTAAAGTTGAGGACATTAGTTATCTGACCCTTGTGGACTTGTTTATTTCAGATACTTAGATACTGGTCTGGTATATTTTCTTTCGACCCAGACATATTCATTTAAATTGAAAGCTTATGACACATGACTGGGAGCAAGGTGTTTCTGCCATTTGTTCTTTTCTTTGGTCTTGAAATATCACTTTTTCATTAGGTCTTGAACATGTTTTTATTCACTAGAATTTGTCCTTCATAAATTTTGATTTACTATAACTCTACCCATATGTGATTGGAGATTTGTACTTTGGATATCACTTGCTGGTGTGCAGCACACTTCAGTTTTGATGGAGTTTTTCCTATTTATTATAGCTATTGTCTTTCTAGGAACTGGCTAATAGCCAGTTGATTCATTGCTTCCCATGATATAGTCGTAGGAAGGCATGTGGGGGGGCACCTGATGCACCATTTCCATCGAAAATATATATTCATATATGTATCAATTGTTAAATACAGCCTTGAAAAGGTCATCTAAGACGAAATACGTGTTGGCAGTCTTCTAATGTGCAAACAAAGTTGGACCATTGAATCATCTGCAATAAACTGACCTGTTTTCATTTTGCAGACCTTAGAAAAGACTTTGGCGTGCTTTAGGTGTTATTGTATACTTGTTGTATGGGACTGCTGTGCGTTCAGGGTCAGATTGGCTAATAGGGCAATCAGGCAGTACCCGATGGGCTGGTCTGACAGATCAGTGTGTAAGCAAATTTATTAGCAGTTTTTGGCTCAGTTTATTGCCATGTGGACCAGTTTTCACTGATTATTTCCCATGTATTACTACTTTTGTAACTATGCGGCCACATGCATCATTGTTGCCGTTTGCGATTTCTTAATTGCGAAAATTAAGGAATCGCAATTAAGAAATCGCAAAAAGCTATGCATTAAGAAATCACAATTTTTTTGCGATTTCTTAAATTTCCTTAATTGCGATTCACAATTTGAGAATCGCAATTAAGGAATTCCTTCCCATTGATTCCTATGGGCCTAGAGGCCCATAGGAATCAATGGGAAGTCATTCTCAATTTGCGATTCGCAATTTGCGAATCGCAAATTGAGAATGCAATTTCAAGAGTGCAGGGGGGTCCAAAGGACCCCCCCTGCACCCCTGAAATATAACTTTAAGTGCATTTTTCACACACACATGCCCCACGGGCATGTGTGTGTGTAAAATGAAACTTTCAAAAATGCACTTTTGTGCATTTTTGAAAGTTTTCTCAAATTACCATGAAGGTCAACTTCATGGTAATTTACCTCTCCCTATTTGCGAATTCGCAAATTGAAAATGTTCATGCATTGCATTTAAGAAATCTAAAATTGCGATTTCTTAAATGCAATCGCAATTTTAGAAATCGCAACCTGATTGCGATTCCTAAAATTGCGAAAAACATGATGAATCCCTATTTTGTCAATTGCATTCGCAAACGGCCGAAAATTGTGATTCGCACTTTTTGCAAATGCAATTGACAATGATGCATGTGGGCCTTAATGTTATGCTAATGTGGGCCCCTTTTTTTTTTTTGGTGCCGGGTCTATTTTTGGCCCAGTCTGGCCTTGCTTACATTATTCCAGATTTACCAATGTAGTATGGCTGTTGGGGGCATTGTCGACATTGCTAAGTTAGCGTGAGCTCTGCTGCCATGATGCCACTTTTGCGCACCTTACTACATGACTTTATTTGGCAAGACTCTGTTTGTGCCTTCCACATGAGAACTGTCTGTTTTCTGCATTCTCTGCCTAGTCCTAGAATTTAGTCTGAACACGATGTGCAAGGTCGATAAGCAATGCCCCTTGTTATTCTGTTCTGGTCAGTCCTTAGCTCTTAAACAAAACACGCTACACAGCTGCAGCTGCTGGAGACATGTGCTTCGATATTATGGGATTGCATGTTGTTTTAACACACACTTAGAGAAGGACCTTCCAGGGAGAAGAGCTATGATGTTCCTATGATGTAAAAACTACAATCTAGGCAGTAAGGTATTTGTCTGCTGACGAAGCCCAGAGATCTTCCTTTATATAATACAACTTCTTCTTACCAAGGGGAGGGTGGTTAGGCCTTATAATCATTTATCCATTGTCTGTATAATATGATTTTCCCTTTTATAGTCTATGGACTTGCTACAATGCTAACTGTGTTAGGTTTATGCGTTTTACTGCTGATAGTGGCTTGTATACGGGATTATAGAGCACAATAGTTCAAATGAACATTTTAAACTATAACCGTAACTCTGACTACTCTTATTGTGGACAAGTACGAGTGAGTGAGCAAAAGGGTACGTCTTGCTACTGCGATTCCTGAGAGAGTCGGGAGAGTTGTGTTCTGGGTTGTCTAATTATTTGTAGCTTCGTGATTATGTAGGAGAATGAATGAGACACTATAGCTTGTCGGTTCTGGGATTTTGGGTACTGAGGCGGTAGGAAGGTTTAGCCCCTACACACTGAGGTCCTGTTTTCCTGTGCATAGGTCTGTGTATGTGCAGAATCCCAGCAACACCAAGAACAGCAGGGCCACACAAGGTGGCCTTGCATTGGTTGGTAAATCTGACTTTAGTGTTGTGTTGGCCTTACATTACCTTGTGTGACGCAAGGGCAACTCCATGCTAAATCTGATCTCTTTCCTTAACTGACTGTTTCTATATATTTTATTGCTAAAAATCATTAAACTATTTTTTTAACTTAATGCTAATATAGTTTAGATACAACTTCACTATTGTTGTGACTCAATTGCAAGTGATTCAAGCAGTCTTCAGTTTTAAGCTTATGCTGGATATACAGCAAAATACCAGTGGAGAGGAACTTAACTACAGTTCATCGAAGAGAACCACGCGGAGGACACCCCCCAATCCGGCTTACGAAAGCAACCACAGCATGGAGACTGCACTCCTCACCGCCCCCGAAAACATCCACTCTCTCCTCGACAGGGCAAAACCACAGCTCTTATCCTACTGGACTCTCAGCTGCTTTCAACACCATCTCCCACGCACCGTAATCAAGAGACTCCAGGACACTGGCATCTGTCACAAGACACTGGACTGGATCTACTCTTTTCTTACCAGCAAACAAAGCGAATCAGACTACCCCTGTTCCTCCCAGAACATACAGAGATCAGCTGTGGAGTGTCCCAGGACTCTTCCCTGATCCCCACCCTCTTCAATGTCTACATGGCCCCCCTAAAAGCCATCATCAGCAGCCAGAGGCTCAACATCGTCTTCTTCGCCAACAGCACCCTGCTGATCCTCTCCTTCACCAACGAACCCACAGCCGCCAGAATCAACTTCAACAGTGGAATGAAGGCTGTTGCCACCTGTATGAAAGACAGCTGCCTCAAGCTCAACTCGGACAAGACCGAAGCACTCATCCTAGAACCCACCTCCTCAGCCTGGGATGACTCCTGCTGGCCTATAGTGCAAGGAACCCTTCACACCCTTACAGACCATGCACGCAGCCTCAGAATCATATTGGACTCCTCAATCTCAATGAACTGCCACATCAACACAGTAGCCTCATCCTGCTTCTACACGTTTCACCTGCATCAAAAGACATTTAGATGGATCCCACAGACTCATCACTAGCTGATTTGACTACAGCAACGCACTCTACATTGGCGTCAACCAGAAATAGCATGGGAAACTACAGAACATCCAAAATGCTGCAGCCAGGCTGGTCCTCAACATTCCCCGCCACAGTAACATAGCACAACACCTCTGACAACTCCACTTGCTCTGAATCAACAAGAGAATCACCTTCAAGCTTTTCACACATGCCTGCAAAGCTCTCCATGACACAGGAACAGAACAGCTGAACCACCACTTTTCATTCCACACACCTGCCTCTGTCCCTACGATCTACAAGACCAGAAGCAGAGGAATATCCTTCTCCTACCTCACAGCCAATACCTGGCACACCCTGCCCCTCCACCTTAGGCAACCCATGTCGCTGACTCAATTCATGAAGGAGCTCAAGACCTGACTCTTCGACTGAACCTCCACCCCCAGGCTGATCAGCAGTCCCTATCTCTCCCAGTGTTATGGCCACAATTGCAAGCAAATGCAACTAAGTTCTTAGACAAAACTTTTCCAAGAGAAAATAGGCAACCCATAAATGTAATAAATGAATAGGGAGGTCATAAATGCTATGGGCACATAAGCAAGCCATGTCAGACACTACTTTTACATAAAAGGCAGTGACTTTAGATATAATCACTCAGCCTTTAAGGAAAGCATATGTTTTAAGCAAATTATTTACCTAACAAATGATGACTAGAGCTGCAACAACCAGGAATTCTTATTAAAATGTCTTGAAAGAATAGAAATGTATTGAGAAAAGAGACAAGGAATTTTCCTAAGGAACAAACAATCATGAATCTTGGCAAGCAAATGAGGACCACTCCCGCACTTTGAAGAATTACTGACCTGACCGAAATCAAGTATGGTAAAAAAAAGATAACTTACATCTGCAGAGCAGACTTACATCTGCTTCCTGGGAAAAATGCAGTATGACAACACAGAAGTGCTTCAGACACAAAGAATGGTTCCAACAATATGGATCTCACAAGAACTAGGGTCTATTGCTTCTGTGATTTAGCTATCCCTGTTGCTCCACAACATTCTGTGCTGTTGGCGGATCCAAGAGGTTAGACTTGGTCTCACAGTTTCCTGCAACTGCCTGAAACTCAATTCAGACAGAACGGATGTGCTGATTTTCAGGAACATGAACTCTTTCTGGGACTCTACCTGGTGACCATCAGACCTTGGACCCACACCTACCAACCATGCCAGGAACCTGGGAATCATTCAGGATGACAAACTCAAAAAGACAGCAAAGGACAACGTGGTCAGCTCCTTCTGTTTCCATATTCTTTGCATGCTCTACAAAATCTTCAATTGGCTACCCCAGAATATCAACACAGCCCAGAGCAAGCCCTCATCACAACCAGATTAGATTACGGTAACGCACACTACGCACTATCTCCTCCACCCCCACTAGACCATCCAGAACACCACAGCTAAACTCATCCTTGACCTCCCATGATGCATCCACATTCACACCACACCTCAGAGAGCAAAGCAGCCAATTCAAACTCACTCCTCTTGCAAGCATACAAGGCACTGCACAACATTAGAGCAACATACCTGAACAACTGCCTTCACTTCCACCAACCCACCGCACACCTACCCTCAGCCTCACTTTCACTTGCACACACCCCTGCATTCACAGAAGCAGTTCAGGAGGTCTAGCATTCTCCTACATTGTACTGAAGCCCTGGAACGCCTCCATCAATAGAGCAGAGCCTCCTCCTCACTTCTTGAATCCAGCAAGAAGCTGAACACCTGGCTCTTCAACTAACTCACCAATGCAGACTCCTAACACCTTCAGCCTCACGCCTACACACCTGCACCAGTACCTGGAAACCGTTTTGGGTGATTAGCTGTGCTAGACAAATCCATATAACATAATTTAACTTAAAATGGTTGCTGTTTATACCTTCTCAAATCTAATGGGGGCATATTATCAAGAACGGCGTTAAAATGTTTCGCTGGTTTAGCGACAGAAAACTGCTGCTAAAGCGGCAATAATGGGCTTGATAATATGCCCTTGAGAATTCCAATAGAATTCCATGTTCTGGTGTGAACATGGGCTTCTATTGGAATTCTCCAGGGCATATTATCAAGCCCATATCGCCGCTTTAGGGGCAGTTTTCTGCCACTAAACTGGTGATCATTTTAACGGCATCCTTGATAATATGCCCCTTGGTTCTTCAAATGGGAGATATTAGATAAATGATCATAGATAACACCGTTTTATTTTATTAAGTAGTTACAGAGATCCATTTTCTAATCCCTTTATGCTTCTTTCCTTACAGATTGTTTCTGCCATAGATACAGTCAGTGGCTCTGAGCTTTGAGAAACTCTTCTCTTGATGTCCCAAAGAGGCCTTGCATTTGATGTAACAAATTCTTCCTTCACACTTAATTAGAAAGGTTATCAAATATTTCCATTGAGCTTTTATGCTCAAGCAGTAGAACAGGCCCAATGGCTCCAACAACAAAAAGAGGTCCCGTTGGCCGAGGACATGGGCTGAAGGAGAAGGCAGTCCTGCTCTGGAACTAATTTTGAGTCATCCAAAATAAATCACAGGGAAGCTGAATTCTCATTAAAAATCAATGGGGCTCTCCAGTATCTTCAGCCTCATCACATAAAAAGGGCATTAGATATGAAAGCTCAGTATGACAGCTTTTACCATCCAGGTTTTTGTTTAACTGCAGTGAGAGCAGGGGCTGACCCACAAGATTTGACATGCTGCATTGTAAATCTCAGATGACAATGCCTATCCAAAAACTACATCTATGTGAAGGTTCTCGTGGTAAAATGCTAAATGTTGTTTCCTTGCCTATCCACTCAAAGTAAAGATACCTGGGTGTCAGGCATGAGCCAAGCTAGCCTTCATCTGGTTTGGCTCCAATCTTTGGTACGTCCAGGTCCATGTAAAGGAACACTCACACATAAAATGATGAGCCCATTCCTCCTCTTTTTTTCTGTGAAAGAACAAATCTTAAGAAATTCCTTGGAAATTCGTAATGAAGGTTAATGAAGGTTATGCTGGTGTCTGATAATAGTCTAAACTTCCACAGGCCAGCACACAAAACTTGACTATGACATGGTATGAGCATGAAACAAAATTGCTAAGGAATACAGTTGTATTTAAAATATATTTCTTAAACTACTAGTTTATCCCTTTAATTCAGATCCATGACTATCATTGTATTTTGGAAAACGCAACAACATGATGGACGGAGTGTTGAAACTCTTCAAAAACTCTCACTTCCAATCTTGAGACCTGTGTCAAATCCATCAATCTTTTGCTCACCATGCCTGCCCAGTTTGGACCCAGCCATATACAAATCAGTCTTGACACTGCTCTCCATGGGAATAGTCCAGCCCGAATTGCTAGGCCAGGTCCTCCCCGGACCGGAAACAAGCATCCTGGAACTGGTTTTGGAATATCACCCTTCATCAGCCAGCCTAGCTTAAATCCAAGGGCACATCGAGCAAGTGACCCATGTCTGGGTATTCCCTTGGCCACTTAGGGTGAACACAGCAAATTCAACAAGAGTATGAAAGGCGTGCTGAAAACTTTCAAACACTCACCCCGGTCAAGAGATCTGGGTTAAATCTATCATTCTTTTGCTCACCATGCCACCCTAGTTTTGACCCAGCAATATGCAAAATAGGCTTGATCGTGCTCCCCATGGGAAAAGTCCAGCCCGAACTGCCAGGCCAGCTCCTACCTGGATAGGAAACAAGCATCCTGGGACCAGTTTCGGAGTATCTTGAATCCAGAGGCACAGCCAGCAATCATTTTATTTTACAAGCTTACATGTCTTTTATTTCCTGTAGCTTTTGGGGTGAGTAACGACCAGGGACTGGGGGGACAGGGGAAATGGGCACAACGGCACACATCTGTAGAGCATATCTGCAGACAAATCATGCCCCAGACCCCCAACTCCCACCAAGAGACCAATGCACCCAAGTATGCAACAGCTCCGCACTGTATAAGAACAGAAGTCAAAGGCACACCGCATGTAATGGAGAAGGGGCAGCAAAATCAGAACTGCAGGGGCGACTCCCCCAAAATGCAGCAGACACACATAACATGCAGAGCACATCAACATTGACAACGATGGGGTACAAACCACAACACGTCCACAACAGAACAGAGGACACAACTAGTGCCGCATGTGTGTAGAAACTGGCCAATCACATTTGGCATTGAAGGGAAATGTGAGTTGATAATGTACAAGTACAAACACCATCCATGATATTGTCGAAATGTCCACTGTCCGGCATCAAATAGGCAGCTCCTCCCAAACAGCCACAATGTACACTGCCATGCAGTCTGTATGTAAACATGTATAATGCGATAATATACATGTGAACACAATGTTAAACTGTGTCTCCCCTTCACATTGCAGAGGGAACACCAACACCTCCTGCAGAGCAGCCCGAACCTTACTTACCTGATGATGAAGAGGACCACCACAACTATGACACCAACGCCCTCCAAGAGTTCATTGACAGCCTCCGCACCCCACCTCCAGGAGCAGGGCAGCCCAGCTGCATCGATGAGACCCCAACCCCTGCACAGACCACACTGCAGGCAGCACCCACCACCACAGCAGCCACCCAGGACACCCACGAACAACACATGGCCTCCCAACGCAGTGTGTTGGGGTGCCAGGAGAAGCTGGCTGAACAGGTACGGGTGGGGTTCGACCTCATGGAAGCCACACTAGATGCCATACATGGGTGTCTTAAGTCCCATCAGGGACCACTCACAGTCGCTAATGGACACCCACAGTCCACTCCATGCTCTCCAACAGACCATGGTTGACATCGCTGGAGTCCTGACTCAGAGACTATAACAACTGTCCAGTCAGAGTGGCTCTAGCAATGTCACATAGGAGTTGGGACATATGCGGAGGTTAATGGAGAACATGGAGCGGACGCAGGCAGAAAGAGCGCCTGCCATGGCTGCAAACCAGCGAGAGGTAGCTGGGTTCCTCAATGACCTCGAGACCATCCTCATGGCATTGCTGCCACAAGACCTGGCGCTGATGCATGCTGCTGCTACCACTACATCCACATCTCCGCCCCCTGAAGTGTCAGTGACACACAGTGCGGCAGACATTTCACCTCCAGCCCCTGAGGTGTCACTGCCACACAGTGCTGGAGAAAGGCCACCACCACTCACACATGAGGCACATAAAACAGCAGTGGCCGAAGATACGGATGAACCTTCCTTCATGGTAAGAAGGACGCAGTAGCATTCGTCTCCACCATATGGCCGGTTTCTGCTTGGTTCTGCCCTCTGCATCATCACCTTCCACTGTCCCCCGATACACTCTGCGAAACTCACCTTGGACCTCGAAATGGACTGCCTTATGCTGTTTGGTCGCCAATGACACAGCATTCAGATTGAGGACTGAACTCTTCCTCTTCCTTTGCACTTGTCATTCCGTGAAGGACTCTGGCTGGCCCTCCACGGGCCAACATTGCAATGTGGGGTTTGCATGGCCCTGTACTGCTCCACCTGCAACAATCCACTGAATGTGCATTAAGCATTCATATTCACACAGATGTGTTAAGACTATCATCTCCTGAGGCGGAAGCCGGGAGAGGTCGCATTTGTTATTTGCACTAATTTTTAAAACTTACTTGTTGTTTTTAAACCTGTAATAACTTGTAAAAGCACTGCGCACTTCAGGGCACGGTAGAGCGGACTTAGCGCTCACGTGACACCTAGCACCGGCTGCCTTTGCCGCTGGACACGCCCACCTTGAGGCCACGCCCATTTCCCGCCCTTTAAAAGCGCTGATACGCTAGCGCTGAGCTGAAGCTAAGACTCCTGAGGCGGAAGCCGGGAGAGGTCGCATTTGTTATTTGCACTAATTTTTAAAACTTACTTGTTGTTTTTAAACCTGTAATAACTTGTAAAAGCACTGCGCACTTCAGGGCACGGTAGAGCGGACTTAGCGCTCACGTGACACCTAGCACCGGCTGCCTTTGCCGCTGGACACGCCCACCTTGAGGCCACGCCCATTTCCCGCCCTTTAAAAGCGCTGATACGCTAGCGCTGAGCTGAAGCTAAGACTCCTGAGGCGGAAGCCGGGAGAGGTCGCATTTGTTATTTGCACTAATTTTTAAAACTTACTTGTTGTTTTTAAACCTGTAATAACTTGTAAAAGCACTGCGCACTTCAGGGCACGGTAGAGCGGACTTAGCGCTCACGTGACACCTAGCACCGGCTGCCTTTGCCGCTGGACACGCCCACCTTGAGGCCACGCCCATTTCCCGCCCTTTAAAAGCGCTGATACGCTAGCGCTGAGCTGAAGCTAAGACTCCTGAGGCGGAAGCCGGGAGAGGTCGCATTTGTTATTTGCACTAATTTTTAAAACTTACTTGTTGTTTTTAAACCTGTAATAACTTGTAAAAGCACTGCGCACTTCAGGGCACGGTAGAGCGGACTTAGCGCTCACGTGACACCTAGCACCGGCTGCCTTTGCCGCTGGACACGCCCACCTTGAGGCCACGCCCATTTCCCGCCCTTTAAAAGCGCTGATACGCTAGCGCTGAGCTGAAGCTAAGACTCCTGAGGCGGAAGCCGGGAGAGGTCGCATTTGTTATTTGCACTAATTTTTAAAACGTACTTGTTGTTTTTAAACCTGTAATAACTTGTAAAAGCACTGCGCACTTCAGGGCACGGTAGAGCGGACTTAGCGCTCACGTGACACCTAGCACCGGCTGCCTTTGCCGCTGGACACGCCCACCTTGAGGCCACGCCCATTTCCCGCCCTTTAAAAGCGCTGATACGCTAGCGCTGAGCTGAAGCTAAGACTCCTGAGGCGGAAGCCGGGAGAGGTCGCATTTGTTATTTGCACTAATTTTTAAAACTTACTTGTTGTTTTTAAACCTGTAATAACTTGTAAAAGCACTGCGCACTTCAGGGCACGGTAGAGCGGACTTAGCGCTCACGTGACACCTAGCACCGGCTGCCTTTGCCGCTGGACACGCCCACCTTGAGGCCACGCCCATTTCCCGCCCTTTTAAAGCGCTGATACGCTAGCGCTGAGCTGAAGCTAAGACTCCTGAGGCGGAAGCCGGGAGAGGTCGCATTTGTTATTTGCACTAATTTTTAAAACTTACTTGTTGTTTTTAAACCTGTAATAACTTGTAAAAGCACTGCGCACTTCAGGGCACGGTAGAGCGGACTTAGCGCTCACGTGACACCTAGCACCGGCTGCCTTTGCCGCTGGACACGCCCACCTTGAGGCCACGCCCATTTCCCGCCCTTTAAAAGCGCTGATACGCTAGCGCTGAGCTGAAGCTAAGACTCCTGAGGCGGAAGCCGGGAGAGGTCGCATTTGTTATTTGCACTAATTTTTAAAACTTACTTGTTGTTTTTAAACCTGTAATAACTTGTAAAAGCACTGCGCACTTCAGGGCACGGTAGAGCGGACTTAGCGCTCACGTGACACCTAGCACCGGCTGCCTTTGCCGCTGGACACGCCCACCTTGAGGCCACGCCCATTTCCCGCCCTTTAAAAGCGCTGATACGCTAGCGCTGAGCTGAAGCTAAGACTCCTGAGGCGGAAGCCGGGAGAGGTCGCATTTGTTATTTGCACTAATTTTTAAAACTTACTTGTTGTTTTTAAACCTGTAATAACTTGTAAAAGCACTGCGCACTTCAGGGCACGGTAGAGCGGACTTAGCGCTCACGTGACACCTAGCACCGGCTGCCTTTGCCGCTGGACACGCCCACCTTGAGGCCACGCCCATTTCCCGCCCTTTAAAAGCGCTGATACGCTAGCGCTGAGCTGAAGCTAAGACTCCTGAGGCGGAAGCCGGGAGAGGTCGCATTTGTTATTTGCACTAATTTTTAAAACTTACTTGTTGTTTTTAAACCTGTAATAACTTGTAAAAGCACTGCGCACTTCAGGGCACGGTAGAGCGGACTTAGCGCTCACGTGACACCTAGCACCGGCTGCCTTTGCCGCTGGACACGCCCACCTTGAGGCCACGCCCATTTCCCGCCCTTTAAAAGCGCTGATACGCTAGCGCTGAGCTGAAGCTAAGACTCCTGAGGCGGAAGCCGGGAGAGGTCGCATTTGTTATTTGCACTAATTTTTAAAACTTACTTGTTGTTTTTAAACCTGTAATAACTTGTAAAAGCACTGCGCACTTCAGGGCACGGTAGAGCGGACTTAGCGCTCACGTGACACCTAGCACCGGCTGCCTTTGCCGCTGGACACGCCCACCTTGAGGCCACGCCCATTTCCCGCCCTACGGCCCCATAAACATGTGTAACTTTAGAACGCGCAGCGGGCGAGCGCAGCGGGCGCGCCGTTTGCGCACCGAAGGCGCGCCTAAGGCAAGCCCGTCTGCGCCCGTCCGCGACCAGCCGGGACCCGGGGCCACAAATCTTGGCTCTCACTCCATTCAGAGCAGGACCTACAGCTCGGCGGCCTTATACAGCATAGGTAGGAATGCCACCCCTCAGTGCTCCCACATCTTTGCTCCGTTAGAGCTACCCACTCGATGCTCGGGATGTAAACACTCCTTCCGCAGATCCCTGTCAGCCGCAGCAAAAACGTACCGTATGTACGTGCTAAACTGCCGCTCCTTACCTAAACATAGCATACACATCGCCATGCTGCTCGAGGAGCATAAGCCAGACGCAGTTTTCCTGACAGAAACGTGGCTTACTGCTCACTCTGAGCCAGACATAGTCCTAGCCCTACCCGCAGGCTATCATATCCTTAGAGCGGATAGACCGGTAGGGAGAGGCGGAGGTCTGGCGATCATCCTGAAGAACCAGTATCGATGTCGTACCACAGCGGAAACTATCCCTGAATGCGAGAGCATGGCATTCTGCATAGAGTTCAACGCTAACAACACCTTCTCTGGCACCTTGATCTACCGCCCCCCTGAGCCGGTAAAAGTGTTCCACAGGTCTCTTCCAGAGATCATAGCGGAAAGAACTCTTTCTTCCGCTAATCACACGATCTTAGGGGACCTTAATCTCCATTTTAACTCCCCTGCAGATCACATTGCTCAGGAATTATTAGAGGATCTGGAAGCTCTCCAACTGTCCCAATTGGTTGCTGCCCCGACCCATGAAAAGGGCAATTTACTTGACCCCATATTTAGCAATTGCCTGGATCTAACTGTTGAGCAACCCACCCCCCTCCCATGGTCGGACCATTTTCTGGTCCCGTTCACCTGGGTCAAACACAAAACCCCCCAGCTACCTCCCCAAGTCACCTCCAGGAGGAACTGGTCTAAACTCCCATTGGAGTCCTGGATGCATAACCTAGACGCCACTCGCCCTCCACCTTGCCTAGACCCCAATGTGGCCAACACCTACTACGAAAATTGGATCACCCATTCGCTAGATTCGATCCTCCCGCTTCGTAAATCCTCCTCGAAGAGATTACAGAAATCTGCCCCTTGGTTCTCTGACTCTCTAAGACAACTAAAACGCCTCTGTAGGCAACGAGAGAGAGCCTGGCGTTTAGATTTCCTTCCAGATAAAAAGGCTTCCTACAAAGAGGCGATCAAAGCCTACAAAGAAGGGATCAGAACTGCCCAGGCAAACTACTATTCTGAGAAAATACTAGAAGCAAAATCTAAACCCAGAGAAATTTTCCAGATAATAAAGCACTGTTCCACTGCCAACACGGCACCCCCACCCAACAAAACCCAGGAACAATGCAACGAGCTGGCGGATTTTTTTCACAACAAAGTTACAAAAATTTACTCCACCTTCCCTACTGCAGCTACAATTCCGGAGGCGATCAACCCTCTCCCCACTAAATCACCTCTTCACCCAGACCAGCCTTCCCTTGAGCACTTCCCTCCTTTGGACCTTGATACTTTAAGCAAGGTGGCACGACAAGTCAAATCTGGCTCCCCCTGTGATCCCGCTCCTCCAGAAGTCCTGATGCAGGCAAGCAAAATCACTCTGCCTGTAATCTTGGATCTCATAAATACTTCCATATCCGCTTGCTCAGTCCCTACAGCTTGGAAGCAGGCCATGGTACGGGCGTTGTTAAAGAAACCCAGCCTAGACCCAGACGACCATTCCAGCTACCGCCCCATCTCACTTCTCCCTTGGGCTAGCAAGGTATTAGAGAAGTACATAAACGCACAGCTGGTCCAGTTCCTGGAGGACCACTCTCTATTACATATATCCCAGACAGGCTTCAGACCAAGGCATGGTACGGAAACCGCCTTGTTAGCTGTCACCGAAGAAACTAGAAGGATACTAGACCAGGGAGGATCAGTGGCAGTGATCCTCCTTGATCTAAGTGCCGCCTTCGATACGGTCAGCTATACCACCTTGCTGGACCGTCTCTATAACATCGGAGTTTCAGGTGACGCTTTAAGGTGGTTTGACTCCTTTCTGTCTGGGAGGCGTTTAAGATCTTCGACGGTGAGACGGTGTCCTCGAGCAAGCCCCTGAGCTGCGGAGTTCCACAGGGCTCCTCCCTGAGCCCTGTATTGTTCAACGTATACATGAGGCCGCTGGCGGGTGTTGTCGAACCATATGGCATTAAAATCGTGTCATATGCCGACGACACCCAGCTTGTGGTCTCGTTGGCCACGAAGAACAACAGGCACTCCTCAGCCGACCTTCTAAAATGCCTAGTGGATGTCAAGGGATGGATGACCAACTCCTCCCTAAAATTAAACGGAGAAAAGACGGAGCTCATGCTCCTAGGCCCTACCTCCCCTGTGTCCTTCATCTCCCTGTGGCCCAGTGCTCTAGGCCCCGCCCCCACCCCTAAGGATAGTGTAAAAAGCTTGGGAGTGTGGCTGGACAACAAACTCTCCTTCTCCACTCAGGCCAAAAAACTGTCCGCCACTTGCTTTGGCCTACTGAGAATCTTGAGGAAGGTTCTCCCGCTACTTCCCCTAGAAGCCAAAAAGGTGGCGGTACAAGGTCTCATCCAGTCTCGCCTGGACTCGAACAATGCCCTATATGTGGGGGCACCCGAGATGACCCTCCGAAAATTACAGGTCGTTCAAAATTGTGCAGCACGCACCTTGCTGAAAATCTCTCGCACTCACTCAGCCAGACCCGCTCTAAAAAGTCTCCACTGGCTGCCAGTGAGGCAGAGAGTGACCTTTAAGGCGCTGTGCTTGGCGCACCGCGCCTTCTGGAAAACGGCCCCAGCCATCAACACCAACCTCATCATCCCTTACCACCCTAACAGGAACCTTCGGTCGACGGAGGCGTTCCTCGCTGTTGTTCCCAAAGTAAAGCGAGCCAGGTCTGGGGGTAGGCTGTTCTCTTTGAACACCGCCAAGCTTTGGAATGCTCTCCCCATCTCACTCCGGTCCAACTCAGACCTCCTCTCATTTCGTAAAAACCTAAAGACACTGCTGTTTGCCAAATCTGACTCCCCCTAGCTCCCCTCCAGTCACTTCCTGCTTCTACTCAGCGCTTGGACGCCTACGGGCAGCAATCGCGCTCAACAAGTACTTTTACAATTACAATTACAATTACATCTTTAAAGTGTGGAAGTATGGATGAATGTAGGGTCAGTGATTACCCTTTATGTCCATGTAGCTCATGTCGTTCAATTTGGGTCACAGGGTGACACATTGCCGAATGCGGTCCGGGTGGCGCTGACACAACAACAGGGACACACGCATTAGTTACTTCCTCGTCTAGCCCAGTACGGAACCAGGCCCAGAGCCCCGGGGTCATTGTTCACACCCTTACACTGGACTGGCATACACCAGGCCAGCCCACTCCGCATACGCTCACAGTGGGAGACGACAACGCTACATGTCCGAGGTCTTCCCTGTAGTGACCTGCTGATCACAGGTCTAGGTGTCAGCATGCCACAGCCACTCCCTCATGGCTGGTTTACAACCACAAGATGAAGAACAGTGCTCTGTGGTTACTCACAAGATACCCATCAGTCACCACTCGGAACCGCCCTTCATCATTTGGGATTTCTGTTAACCATATCAAGGGTACACCTCTGGTATCTGGTGGAAGGTCAGATGTAATGAACCTTTATCTACCTAGAGGTGACCTATATGGTTTGGAGTGTCACAGGCCACTCATTAGTTAAAGCAAGGAGCGTGACTGATATGCAGTGCATGTGAAGAAAAAGTGTGCAGTGAATCTAAAATTGGGTGAGAGAGCAGGAAAAATTATTTATTCTAGTTTATGCTCGCTCCTCCAATATTAAAAAGCAGCATTGGTAAACTGAACAAATATTTACCAGGATGTAGGAATGGTCAAAATGTTTCAGCAAATTCGTGGACTAACGAGTCCATTGCTTTCATCAGGACCGTGATATAAAAAATGATGCTACTGCAAAATTATCATGTGAAGAGTGAAAATAAAAGGTGACTACATATAAAACAATCTGCAATACTGATAAGCATCATCTGAGTCTCTAGGTGTCGTCTTTCTTTGCAGTAGATGTATGTCACTAGTAGAGAGAAAAAAACCCAGACACACAACAGGAACAGTGACCACAGAGACAAGAATAAAGTTAATGTGTAATAAATCCACATTTCACTCCAGAACATTTCGGTGCAGTAACATATTGGTCACTTTTGTTAACATACACACACCTAGCTGTAATTTCAACATGAGGTGTTTCTATACTTCATCTTACCCTTATAAATGAAGTAGAAGGCTTCACCCCACCTGGCAACGGCTCAGGTCATGAGGGAAGCACCGCTCTGTTGGAAAGGAAGCAAAAACACGAGAATGTCATCGCCTCCTTTTTTAGTTAAAGCAGAGACACACAAGAGGCACCTATAAGGATATTAAGGAAACATGTTCTTTGAATTTGGCAAGAAATGAAGCTCGCATATTAATGGATATGGCAGGCATTGTGAGATAGGATCAAGAAAATTATAAAACTGTGTACTTCCAAACATTTTACAACGACGTACACAGTTCAAAGGTGTTCAGTTATTGCTTCTCGTTCATGTGCTGTCTTTACGACATAACACAAGGTAACGGGTCAAGACTAGAAACTAACTTATTAGTATTCGCACATGGCTGAGTGGCGGATACTAGTTGTGACTAACGAGCGCTACGAAAAAAAGTCAGGCTGGAGTCATTAGCACAAAAGTGGGGGCTGAAAACAAACCCATGGTTAGAAAATCCAGCAAAGAATCGTTCAGCGCACACATTCCCCAGGGCCGGAGGTGACATGATGGCGCCTGAACCATGATACTCAATAATAGAGGGTCCATGACTTGCGGGGCACAGACTTGGTGGCACCGGATATACGGCGCCTGGCACAGGCACACTGCCACGGGATTGTGACTTTCGTTGCACTGAGGTAGGGGCACCTGAAGTGCTGAGCGCTTGTGCAGTCTGCGATGATGCGCCGTCCTGGCAGGCCGGACTGGTGGGATTTGTGTGAGCCCTGCTGGACCGCAGTGTAGGCGTGAGCCAGCGGGAAGCGCGGGCCTAACGCCACGTGGCGTATCCTCACGGGTCACAGAGTTAGTGGCACCTAAAGGGCTGAGCGGATGTGCAGCCTGCGATGATGCCGTGTGCAATGATATGATCTCTGCCTTAGCGAAATCAAGACCCAGAATCAAGTGGGAGACCTGGAGGCCCGCGGAGCGGGGCTGCATGATGTGAAGGGTGCCATGTTCATGGACCCCGGGCATGGGCTTGCCCCGGTAAGTGGTGGCCCCTCTTGGAGACACGCCCAGGGCGGAAGGTGAGCAGTGAGGCCTGGGTGCGCAGGGGTGGGCATGCACCAAATGATGGCGGGAGGGGCTGGGGTGCTGGAGCCGGAGTGCGCAGGGGCAGGCAGTCACCGCTGGGAGGCTGGTGGGGCTGGGGTGTAGCTGCCTGTGTGCGCAGGGGCGGGCAAGCGATAATGGCATGTGTAATTGTATGTACTCTGCTATTCATAACTCTGGACTCTGTTTCAGATGTGGGACCTGCTGGACAACAGTGCATGCCGGCACGTGGTTGGAAACACACCTGTGCCAGGAGGTGAGCAGTGAGGCCTGGGTGCGCTGTGTCGGCACTCTTTCTCCCTATCCCTCTCTTCTTTTCACTTTTCTCTCTCTCCCTCTCTTCCCGTCTTTCTCTCTCTCTCCCTCTCTTTCTCTCTCCCTCTCTTTCCGCCTTTCTGTATCTCTCTCTCTCTTTCGCTCTCTCTCTGTCCTTTGATGAGCGCATGTCACACCTCCTTATCTGGATTTTTGTCATGCAGGCTGTGACCTACAGATTTGTCCCGAGGAGACCGGCCATGAGTCTTCAAAATTGTTGTTTTGAGGTTTTTTTAATAATATGTTTTGTTTTGTAATTCGAAGGTGAATGTGGGATGCTCCTTTTTGTGACAACACATGCATATTACTTGTTGTGATTGTGCGACATCAGGCTAATTGTTTTGTTCATGATTTCGTGAAGTTGTTTTACATATCTTTGTCCAGGGGGGAGAGGGTTCCTGGGGGTGGTGGCAGAGGGTGTTGTGGCCTTTTGGGTGTCCGCCTTGCATGATCGTTGGCTCCATGGTATCTGTTGTTCTTCAGGTGTGGCTATGGGCTGGGCTCCCTTTTATGGTGCAGGTTGTCGTCTGACTTTACACCAGGTTAGATAAATTTCAGCTGCTAACGTGCCTTATCAACTGTTTTGGGTTCTTATCGCCGATCTGGCTGGTCGTTGTGAATGTTGCAGAGTGGTTTTGTCGCAGCTTTTTGCATGGGAACGCCTACTCTGCATCTCATTAGCGATAGTTGCCGGAGTCATCTGTGGCGATTTCTTTTGCGGATGCTATCTCAGGTAAACTGGTGATATGGGCTGTTAGCATCAGCTTGTGAATGGGGCGATAAATTTATCGTTACTTTGGCTGCGATAAAGTGCTGATAACTCGGTGATAAATCCTTGAGAATATACCCCCAGATTTTTTAAACCATTCAAAGCCACGCAAAGGGGCTTTACATAGCTTCATAAATCTGACTAAGGGTCTTGCATCATGCATGTACCACTTTACATGGTGCAAACATGACGCAAGCCTCTAATAAATAGGTCCTCAAATGTGGTAAACCTGGCCATATTGTGCAGGCTATGCACCACCTTCTTAAATAGACCATTCCCCATCTGTTTCCAAAACTTTACATGAAAATAACAGAGAATTCACAGTTGAGTTGTATGGTATGATTTCTCCCAGTTAAAGTTCAGCAACTACTAGATTTAATTTCAGTTACAAAATGTGTGCATTGCAGATCATTAGCGCATTTCATACTGATGCTGGCATTCCCACCTGCTTTTATCTGCCTAAAAAGATTGTCACAAACGCAGGAGAGCATCAGGTCTGCTTAATATTCAGATCACTAGCTATATCCATATTATACAGTACATTGTATGGTGAGAGTTAAGCATAGGTCATCACGCAGAGATGCCTCTCAGACAGATAACTAGACATCCCATTTAGATACAAGACATCTACAAAGCTGTGCCAGGCAGCTACCTGATTCAATATCTTTCAGAGGCAGATCTTCAACATAAGTGACTCTCAAGCATATAATTGCTCAGCGAAGAGGCCTTCTAAGCTAATTCAGCCCTGAAACAACAGACATTTCATCAGGAATATATATTTATATGAGGAATCATACACATTCTTTAACCTCCAGGCCTAAAAACCTTAATATCGTTCGTGCTATATAAAGCTGCCCAAAAAATGTACATTTTAAGTAAATTCACTATTCTTTGTGAAATCGCACTGTACACTTCACATAATTATATAAGAAAAGAAGTGGCTGAAAAAGATGTAAAAAATATGGAATAAAACTACAAAATAATTACTTATTTTGTTTGTTGACGAAGACCTGCTTGATGGTTATTCTTCTTACAAAATCAGGGACATTACAGTGTGCACCACTTCAGATGGTCAAGTGAACAAAAGTGTCAATTGAGTTAGGTATCAATAAACATCTTGGCCAAGATTTACTAAGATTTTGCATCGCATGTTTGCTGCAGCTTGACGCAAAATCTTGTGTTACTTTGAGTCAGGGAGGTACTGCATGGATGGTGCATGGGCGAACATGTGCAAACACCCATGTATTTTGAAGCAATTCCATAGTTAATACAGTCAGAAAACATGGGTTTGCACCAAACTGATGCTAGCGTAATGAGCAAAAATATCCATATTTCTCCTTCTTACTTTTTGCATGTGTGCCGCAGAATGCATACAATGAGGAATAAGCATCAAACAATAGTGTTTGTGTAGAAAGATATCCCTTCCTGCACACAAACTATTCTGACCATAATGCAGACACTCTTGTGTCTCAGTGCTTGGAGAGCAGAACATATCTTTGCAATAATGCAGCAGTTCTAGTTCTGCTCTCTCCCTTTCACACAACGCAGTGCAGCTACTTCCCTTGCTGCGCTGTGTTGTGTCAAATCTTAGTAAATATTATTTTTCTGCGTCAAGAAGCGCTTCAGTGAACACGCTATTTACAAATACCCATGTTATGGCCAGTATTCTAAGATGCAGAAAAGAGATGGGGGCATATTATTAAGGGTCATATCTCTGCTTTTTTGGCTTTAAAAGCCAAAAAAGCAGAGATAATATCACCCTATTAACAAGGCGGCGCAAACATGCATTAGCGCATGTTAGCAGCCATTTTCCCCAAGCCTCGCCTTGCATCGTACATGAGATGCAAAGTAGGTGTTCCTTTACAAAACAACATGAAAAAGACAGCTATCTGTACTTCACGGTATTAACAAGCCGGCCCAGGACACCTATAGCGATATTAAAAGCCACTCTATCCGCGGTTTTCGCCGAAAGCTAACGTCTGCTAAATCTCAAACTTAACTATATGTATAAAGAGAGGTGGATCATCAGGCAAAGTCCACCATGGCCTATCAACAAGGAATTCCCTATCGCTGCAGTGTTATTGCTGGATTCCAGTGATATACCCGCATTTCACCGCTATCACAGGATTAATTATCGCCTCGGACATTAGTGTTGTTAATAACGCGCTAACCGGGCGATAACATCCAGCGATAGCCGGTGATGAATGAAAACGTGCTATGCGCGCTTTGCGATATTCATCGCCATCTGTTGATAATATGCCCCATAGTGACTTCTTACCTACAGGTTAAAACTATGAGTGTGAACCTATCTCCCCAAAATATAACACAGGCCCCTGTAGCCCCTGCAGCTCCTGTGGTGCGCTGCGGTGGGGGGGGGGGGGGTGCACCCTTCAGGGGGCTCCCCATTCTGTCCAAGGCCTATGAAGATATGGTAGTCTCAGTAACACCTCAACATATTCTGCATGGGGCCTATTCATTTTTGTTACGCCACTGTGTCTCGCGACATAATAAAACAAGCATTGGCATGCTTTTTGGACCTTATAAGTATTTAGCCATGCAGCACATTATCCTGGGTACTACAGTATCTACTATTACTGCACGTACCCCTGGTGAAGTGCCGCACACAGCCAATGATTGGTTCCATTTTGTTTAATGAAAATATGATAAAGTGTCTTCAAAATAAAGCACTATAACAAATCTTTGCAATGTGAAATTGCACAAGGTAACATAACCAGAAAAGGACATGTGAACGCCATGCTGGCGTTGCAGAGGCACCAACTACATTCTTTAATGTTCTGCCTTTCCTTATTGGAAAAAAAGATGCCTTAGTTCCTACTCCCAGGTCACAGTCAATTCCTTCACTGCTGTTTTTTTTCTGTTCTTGGTGAAGTATACAAACGGCTCCTTCGCTTATTCAGAAACTGTGTGAGAACCTAAAGTAAAAGAAAAGCCATAAAGCTGGATTGTAAACCTTAAAATTAAATTGATAGCAGAGCCTGATGTACGGCGGTGTCCTCAGCAGAGACAGCCGACGCTCCTCGCCCCCTCCCACTACCCGTGAAGTGATTCCAATGTGAAAATGTGAAAACTCTCACAAGGTACCCATTCTTGCACAAAAAAAATCCTTCATGGATGCAGGCACCTTGGTCAAGGGTGCCTGCACTGGTGCTAGGCTGCCAAAAGGACATCCGTGCTGGAGCAAGGACAGTAATGTGCTGCATTGACTAAAATATGGTGCTTCCTGCCCTTTCTCTGTCATGCAGTTGTCTGATTATGTGCTGGGAAGGAGGGGGATTGGAATGACGGGTGGTGTGGAATGTTGGTATCCTGAGTTCCCTGTGTCGAACGCTATGGGGTGTTATTTTGTCAGATGCTGCCGGGCATTGGAGCTGATAGAAGAATAAATCATTTGTTCCTTACCGCCATGTCGGAGATTCATTTTAATGGTGATGGGCTATTGGCTTCGGTGTCCCCTGCTGTGCCTCACTCCTGCTATTCCCCATTTCTTGCAGATGTGTCCTGCTGCCCCGTTTCGCAATAAAAGTACGGCGATCTAGCAAAGTACGGCACAAAGTACAGTGATTGATATTGAGTGTCATGGCTGAGCACAGAGGAGTTTCAATTCCCAATTGCCATCGTGCACCTATCTTCAGGCTTCCACCAGCCACAGTGTGCATGCGTGCACACCCCAGTGCCTATTTAGAAGTTGCCTAGTTCCTCCTGTGCTAATATTGGCAGCCGTTTTGAAGAACAAGGAATTTTCCCAAACTGTGCCCTAATGGTCATTCCAACAGAACGGCCATTTTGAGTTGGACTATTTCCCAAAGTGTGCCCAAATTCTTAAAGAAACACACGCATTGCGTGTGCAACGTGACACCCGTTTTGATTTGGGCCTACATCAATGTACTAAATGGGTTTACAATTTGAAAGCCAGCACTTGACTTCTGGTGACAGACACAAATATATAATTGAGGCTCATTGGAACACCTGCACCAACTGGGTGACAGGCACATTTGAAATTTGAGTATTTGTGGAAGGCACTTGTAGATGTAAATTCAATATTTCCTGCCTTAGTTCCAAGCAGTTTTTTCTTCTGGAGAAACACTGAGTTAATTTTACACATGGTGTGGAAGCAACCTACCACCATATGGATCAAATGGAAGATTTGTAGCATCACTACCTTTTCTTCAAGTGCAGGGCAACAATAGAAATAAACTTTTGACGCATATTTAGAACCTATTGTTGGGAATTCTTCACATAAATATGAAAAAAAACACTTCTAATATATAACTTAGGCTCAGAAGGCACGAGTATTGAAGAAGCTACCTTTGAAAATGGTTAGTGCCCACGTGAGTAAAGGGGAATATGATAATTCAACTATAGTTGTTGATTATTATTCATCTATCATCAAAATATTGGACAAAAGGTTTAATCCCCCAAAAATATTGTACTAAAATGCCACAAATTTCTTCAACATTCCCAAATTTCTGGAGAATCAATTGATGATGTTGTTGCTGCCCTCAGAGCACTTGCAGCTGCAAATGTAGTGAATCTAGAGACAAAATCATCTGTGATCAGTGGATTGAAAGAACAAGCACCAGGAAAGTTCAGGAGAAGCTATTATACACTAAGGACCCTGATTTTAGGACAGCGCTAACTCTTACCAGAAGCATTGAGCACACTCAGTTTTGCATGAAGGAGATGAGTGAGAGCACAAAGTCTCGCAAAGTAAAGCTACTTATTGTGATACACAATCCTAAACCTATGAAGGGAACAAATGCTAGTATTGTGCGCAATCCTGAAACGTTATCATCTAAGACCAAAAGTGACAAGACTGACCTTTCATCTTTCCATTGTGGTAGCAAGCCTCATCAAGGGAACATTTTGCTACATTTTGTACTACTGTGAATCAAATGTGTTTTAAATGTGGCAAGACAAAACATTTTGCGTGCGTATCCATAGCTAATTCAGCACAGACGACCAGTCATTTGCAGACTGTCAAAACCATTGAAGTGGATTTTAATAACTCAGATGAATAGAGTAATGTTATGCTAATGTTATTTTCCTCACGTAAGCAAGACAGGGGCGGGGTAGACACTGTATCCATGATTGGGTCATGCAAAAGAAACCCCCCATCTTGTGTGATTACCGTGAATGATAGGGATGTTAAGTTCATAGCGGATTCTGGTTCTTCTTTCACATGAATGTATGTGAAGGATACTGGTGGGTTGGGGGATATTCAGGTGCACCAATCATACATAAAGATTTTTGCATATGGGGCAAGAGGGTAGAAGTCATGGGGAAATTTGATGCCAATTTGGAATTTGATACGAACTTTACTACAGCTTCAGTATGCATTTGTTAGGTTGGGATGAGCAAGGAGAGCGAGGGATTGTTTTGGACCACAATCATCCTGACATGGTTTTACCTAGATGGAAAATGAAGAGTGTCTATTCTGCACAACAAACAGCAAGCCTACCCAATTCAAGCCCAGTTTGTCATTTAAAGGCTGATGAGTTAGTCAGGAATTACCCCACGGTGTTTAATGACGATTTGGGAAAACTCAACCGTTTTCAGCTTTGAGTAATTCTGTAAGATGATGCACAAGTAGTGACTCATGAAGTACAAAAAGTGTGACTAAGCTGAAGAGGTGAATTGAAACTTGAATTAGAGAGATTGTGTTCTATGGGTACAATTGAGCTCATTGAAGGGTCTAAATGGTTGGCCCCCATAATTCTGGCATGCAAAGCTGACAATTCACTGAGACTTTGTGTGGATTTGAGAGATTTAAATTCAAATATTTGAGTGGATCACCAACCCCTACCTAATATTTATGAAATGCTGGTGACTTTGGAGTTTTTTCACTTCTTTAGATGTCTCTTTGGCCTACCACCAGGTTGAATTGCGTAGGGATTTGAGACACCTCACATAATTTGTTATGCCTGAGGGTGCATACGGCTATGTCAAAATGCCATTTTGTCTGGCAGTGGCATCGGCTATGTTCCAACAATTGATGGGCATTTTGTTAAAAACACCAAGGGTGTTGCTTTCTCCCATGGAGACATCTTGAAACTTTGTAAGACAGAGTCCGAGCAAGATGACTGAGTGAGACAAGCATTGGAAATTGTAAAGTCTAGTGGGTGACCCAGAGGAAAGATACATTAAACATTTTCAAAGAAGGGCTGGATTATTTGGATCACAATGTATCTAATTAAGGGAGTTGAACCCAAAGTGAAGTTTCTAGAAGCCATCTAAGGTGCGCCAAAAACCCAAATATAGAGGCCAGCTCCACTCATTCCTCAGTTTAGTGGAGTACTATGCCAAATTTGTCAGTTATTTCTCCAACAAAACAGTGTGTTTGCAGAAGCTTCTAAAACAAATGTGAGGTATATGTGGAACTAAGAATATGAGATACAACTGAATAAATCTAAAAGGAGATAGTGCAAGCTCAACCCCTTCAATCGTTTGGCACAAATGATTTGTGTATCATCTCCATTGATGTGAGCAATGTGGGGCTAGGTACCATGCTCATGCAAAAAAGGAGTGATGGGAGTGAGAAAACCATAGCTCTCCTTCCAGAACTTTAATGGGAGCTGACGGTACATATTCAACAATGGAGAAAGGTGCTTTGGCATTGTGGTGGGGAGGGCAACATTTTGGGCACTTTTTGTGGGGAAATGAATTTGTTCTTATGACGGATCACAAACTGTTGGCGGATCTTTTAACCCCGAAAGGGGATGAAAGAGCTACACCGTGCATTGCCAAATGGCAATACAGATTGCAAGAGTTTCATTACAAGTTGGAATATGTGACAGGGGCCAAGAATTGTGTGGCTGATTGTTTGTCAAGATTACCACTGGATAAGAGTGAAGAATGTGATGAAACATTGGATGAGCTTGAGCTTGTGTGTTTTGTGTGTTCAGTGGATGACCAACTCAAAATATATATATATATTTTTTGTGTGTGTCCTCATTCTGCCGATTGACTTGTTGGCAATATTCCCTTCCCGTTACCGGGACCGGCTAGGGATGGAGTCATTCCACTCAAGAAAACAAGTTGCTTCCACTTCCACCCTTCTCTGGTATGCCCGTAGCAATAGAAGGAAAACAGGACTCACAGCTTTATTATTGGCTTAATCATTGGATCCCAGTTGTTTGACTCCAGACAGCCAACAAAGCCCATATCTTTTCCTGACTACTAGGATCGCACGCCATGTCCTGTTGACTTATGGATATAATACTCTTTTTACATTCCAGAAAAGTAAGCAGAACATCTGATTTCCATGCTCTACAAATCTCCCGTCTCGCCAATAGGGTCACATAAACGATAAATATTGCAAAAGTCTTATTTATGGCAGAGGTACTACCTTGACACCTTCCAAAGAATTCAAGTAGGGGACTTACCCTCACATGTACGCCTGTAACTTGTGACAAAAATGTACAAAGCTCAGTCCAAAATTTGGTAATCTCTGGGCATGTTCAAAACATATGATGATCGTCTGTTGAGGGATCTCGATATCTTGGACAGACATACTGTGTTCCTGAAACTTTTGCTAATTTTCTGGGGACCAAAACACCATGTAAAGTGTGAAAAGATGGTTGTGTTTAAAAAAGGCTGGTTGAACTATCTCCTGCAGCAATGCGAATGAAACCACCCGAGCCTCAGTCAAATTTACGTTTACCAAATAGTCACCAAAGAGCTTTTGAATATCTTTCTCCAGGTCATCATCTACCTCCACCACCAATCGATACCACCATGCAACCTCCTTCTTAATGGTACCCACTTTTGTAGCTATATTTAGCCAAGAGTCATACTCCTGCTCCTCCCAGTCCTGACTCGCCCACCAGGTGGAAAGTTGATAGAATTTAAATCTGGTTAATTGACCCTGTGTAAGTAAGTTCAAGGTTTCCCAACTAACCAACTCAGTTCCTGACATCAAATCACCCGAACGGGAAATTCCCGCATGCTTCAATGGTAGGCTGAGCAGACTTTTTAAACACTCCGGGGTTCCTGGTGAGCCCCATATCGGGGCGTTGGCAGAGTAGTAAGACACTCCTAATGTTTTCCGAATGAGGACCCAAGTTTTTAGTGTCTCAAACAAAATCTTCAATCTTACTTTCTTGAAATACTTTGGGTCCCCGTACTTAAATAGGAAATGCTCATGCCCTTCCCTCAACTCACTGAGCATTGCACCATAGAGAGTATCAATTGCAGAGTCATCAGGTTTATTTAACAGCATCCGACAATTATTGAAGAAGAAGGCATGCCCATACATCAACAGGCCAGGCAATGCCAACCCCCACTTTTCCACCCTTCTTCGCAATCGTTTCCTAGATTTACGAGACAAAATCATCTATGAAACTGCAGATCTTACCCTGAAGTTTTGCAATACTTCCTTTATCAAATGCTAGTGGTATGGAATTAAAGGGAAAAGTGACCCTTGGCAAAGGTATCATCTTGATAAGGTTAACCATATATATTTAGGGGAAGATTTGCCCATCTACCCAACAATCTTCCTATCTCCTGGCTGATCTTCCTCCAATTAACTATAGTCACCTCCACTATTTTCTGTGTGATAATGATACCCAAATATTGCATATGTGGCTTTGCCCCCGGAGTCTGAATTGGTTGGTTCCTCTCCATAATTTCAGTCTTATCACTGTTTAGTCTATACCCGATACCTTCCCAAAGAGTTCATCCTTAGTCATCAAAGTGGGAATAGCCTTCTCGAGGTTCAGAGTATACAGAATAGGGCCATCTGCATATAGGGCTAACTTAACCTCACGATCTCCATATCTAAAAGGGTCAATGGACTTATCCTGTCTGATGCAGGCCGCCAACGGTTCGATATATAGAGATTGAATAAAAGTGGGGACAGGGGGCACCCCTGTCGTGTTCCTCGCAGAATATTGAACCAATCCTTTAACTCCCCGTTTACTAGGGCCCTAGCTCTAGGTGAGCGATATAGGAGTTGGACAGCATTTATTAGGTTGTTAGGAAAACAAAAGATCTTAAGGGCCTCCCAAACATAGGGCCAGTGAATCTGATCAAAAGCCTTAGCGGCGTCAACTGCCACAGCTGTTACTGGCAGGTTATATGATTCAGCTAAGTCAACTACCCCAAGCATTGTGAAAGCTAGCTCATTAAGCTGTCTTCCAGGGATAAAAACCCCTCTGATCTCTATGTACCACCTTCTTAATAATTTTAGCCACCCTGGCTGCCAATATCCCTACAAACACCTTATAGTCTGTGTTCAACAGGGATATTGGTCTCTAAGAGTCTGCCACCAGCGGATCTTTATTTGGTTTCAAAATTAAAACCACTGTTGCCTCGGCCCAGGACAGTGGAGTGTCTTCACCTTCCATCAGTATAGTGTTAAATAGCTTTTTAAAGACAGGTACAATGCTATCTAAAAGACACAGATACATTTCTATTGGAAGGCCATCTAGGCCCGCCGCCTTCCCTCTGGCCATCTTCCTCAGCTGTACTCGGATGTCCTCCTCCCTTATCTCAGAAGCCAAAGTCACACTCTGATCTTCACTTAGGTGTGGAAGTTCGACATTCTTAAAAAACTCCTCGATGAACTCTCTCCCCGGAGAAATCTCTTCTTTATACAAATTACTCATATATCGACATATTTCTAAGCCTTTCTTAACATTTGTATCTGCTATGTCTCCTGTTCTACTCTCCCTCAGGCAGCTTATTTGGTTGCAAGCTTTGTCAACTTTGGCTTTCCAAGCCAAAAGGGTGCCACTCTTCTGACCATTACGAGAAAAGTTGTAATTTACAGACTTTCCATCTATCAGCTAAGATCTTAACGAGCTGTTTTAACTAGTTGGTCAACAAGGCCACCTTACTGAAACATTCTAACAATGCCTTTTGCAATTCCATCTGTTTGCTTTTGATATTTTTTTAAGTGCTTCCTCCGGCTGCCTCCTACTGCGTCTTTTACCTGCCATCATAGAAGAGCCGACTGCTCTCAAGAAAGCCTACATTATCTGAATTTTTGCTGACCCAATATTAGCTTCAAAGAAGGCCGTGACCTCATCTTGCAGCTTAGCTATCACTGCCTCATCTAATAAGATTGTCCTATCCAGTGCCCATCTTGTTATACTTTTCTTTTCCTGGAGCCTCAAAGAGAATTGCACTGCAGAGTGGTCAGAGAGAATAACGGGCAGATGGATAATCTTTTCCACTCTCATCAATAACTCCTGATCTATAAACAAATATTTAACATGGGAGTAGTGCCCATACTTCTTACTAAAAAAGGTGAAGTCCTTCTTATCACCGATTTTATTTCTCCAGACATTCACTAACTTGAATTCCTGAATCAATGTTTTAAGAACTGCCGTTATTTTAGGTGGGCTTACACACTTTGCTTTAAAGGTTCTGTCCAAGTCCATCCTTTGAACTATATTAAAATAACCTCCAATTACTACCGGTGCATGAGTTAACAAAAGAGCAGACTATAGTTTAATTAGTGCGTCTGGATTATCCTCATTCGGGCCATAATAGCTGACACAAAGTAATGTCGTGCCTTGAATCCTTAACTTAGCTAATATCCATCTCCCTGATACATCCGTCTGGTGGCTTTCTAATTTGATACCGCAATTAGATATTGTAATATCAGCTACTCCCCTTTTGCTACCTCTCTGGTCTGAACAAACAATATCCTGGACCCACGACCATTTTTTAAATGCGCTTATACATTCACTTTTTTCTAGGTGGGTTTCTTGAAGCAGTATGACGTTAGCCTCGGTTTCCCTAAGGAATTCCATAGTTCGAGCCAGCTTCCTCCTAGACCTCACCCCATTTACATTCCAGGAGATTAAGTGAACTAAGCTCTTACTCATTTATCAAATAGTCTGGCCCACTTCCTCCCACTCCCATCAAATTGAGGATACTTTGGATCTCCGTGACCAACTCAAAATCTTAACAAGTTTTCCCTTTTGTGCTCCCAATTCACCAACCAACCTTCGATCAATCAGAATGCACTGAATCAATTTCCTACATCCAATTCAATATTCATCAATTAAACCATGGATTATACCATCTCCTGTTTAAAACTATATGTATCTTTTATTATAATATAAAATACAAATAATTCCATCGGCAATATGAATATATTAGCATTTGTGCAATATTGAGTATAAAATATAAAATATCAGATTATAACAAGACAAAGTCAAATGTTGTTCCTGTTCATATGTAAAATTTCAACCATATGTGATATTCATATACAGTCCCTGAAAAAAACAGATCTTCTATTATCTATAGTCACATTCTTTCATGGCTTGTGAATATTTCATTGCAAGCACATAGATTGTTTCCGTTATTACCCTTGTTCAAATGTTATCTAAAAATATCATTAAATTATCACTCATGGATGTAAACAACAAAATCACATTAAACCCATGTAAAACATATTTTATCCTTTATATGCTTTTTTTCCCCAAGAAGCATATATAGGATAACAATATTTTTTAGATGGGTTTAATGTTATTTTGTTGTTTACATCCACAAGTGGCAATTTAATTATATTTTTAGATTATATTTGATGAATATTGAATTGGATGGAGTAAATTGGTTCAGTGCATTCTGATTGATTGAAGGTTGGTTGGTGAATTGAGAGCACAAAAGGGAAAACATGTTAAGATTTTGAGTTGATCTACCTACCCGGTCCCTTTTGGCTTGAATAAGGGTAATTCTCTGTTTTCGGAGTGTTCAGTGGAGGACACCATGATAGGGGCTCTATCAGAGCAGGAACACCTGGTGACAGTGTCAGGTGACAAGGAGCTCAAGGATGTAGCAAACTTTGTTGCAATGGGTTGGCCCACAACAAGAATTGATTGCAGAAATGATTCCCTACAGGAGAGTGGGAGAGGAATTGTCCACTGTTGGGGGTATCATGCGCAGAGGTGGACAATTGGCAGTCCCAGGAAGCATGCATAGAAAAGTTCTGGATTTAGCTCACAAAGGTCATCTTGGGATTGGTGCTATGAAGTGTACAGTGCGGGAGGATTATTGATGGCCTGGAGGGGACAAAGCTTTTGAACATTATGTCCGGGAATGTTGCATGTGTGTCCTTAGTGACAAATTACTAGTGACTTGTCCCTCCCCGGTTGGTCCAGTCAATCTTAAAAACACACCTTGGTGTGCGCTGGCATTTGACGTGGCTGGACCTTTTGGAGTTTTTGGTAGCTCACCAAAGTATGTTCTAGTTTTAGTAAACTACATGACTAATTGTCCTGAAATGAAGATTGTGGACAACATAGATTAAGGTGTAGTCATTAAGTTCTTCAGGGAAGTATTCTACAGAGAGGAAGTCCCTGAAAAAGTAGTGACTGATAATGGCATGCAGCTTGTATCCAGGGGAAATAAAACATTTCCTGAACAAATATGGCATAAGACGCATTCTAACTTCATTATATCATCCCAGCGGTAATGGTTTAGTCAAAAGAGTGAACCGAGTCAATAAGGACAAGTTGCTATCAGCCTCTTATCAATGGGTTGCATTGAGAGGAGGTGATTGAGGATATGCTATCGGCTGTGAGAACAATTCTCCACATCAGCACAAGGATATCCCCGTTTACACTACTAAGATGTAGATTGCATGGCCCAAACTAAACAAAGAATGGATGTCCAGTAAAGCCATTGATTTGGGGAAAAAGTCAGGAGTAGTTTTTGTAAGAACTTTGATACAGAGCAAGTATAGTAGCATGGATAATCAACATAGAACTTTACCGGTTCAGATTATAGATTGGGCAGAGATCAAGAAGCGTGCTTTTGTTCATCAGTGATTGTCACTGTTTTCTACACCCATTCCTGTGCAGGAGGTAAAAGATCATGTGGTGGTAATAGGAAATGGCAAAACATAGAACAAGTGTTTTGTCTCACTGGTGCCTGAATCTAAAGCTGAGTGTGTAGGCAGCAAAATTAAAGTACACTCTGACTCTGTGTTTGTTTCAAATAGGAGGGTTCCACCTAAAGTAAAATCAAGTCATGTGAAGTATAAGGATTGTCTCACATATTAGTCATACTTATTGTATTATGATTTGGCTGTTAGAAATCTCTGAATTCATGGCATTTATTGCATGTTATTGTCTTCATATTACATAGTATTTTTTGTACATTTTGTTTTTTAACCTGTTAATTCTTTTCATTTTTAGTGAAGGAAGGGGGTGTTGTGTTATGTACTGGACTGGAGGGGGATTGGATGGGTGGGTGGTGACGAAAGTGGTAATCCTGAGTTCCCCACATGGAACTTTATGGGGGGCTCTTTTGTCAGCTGCTGCTGGGCGTTGGAACCGATAGGAGAAGAAAGCATTTGCTCCTTGCTGCTTTGTCTGGAGCTTCCTTTCAACAGTGCAGAGCAGCAAGGTGACTAGCTACGCAGCTCTGCATGACTTCTTCATAAATAAGCTCCATAGTTGATGTACAGTTATGGCTTGAAATTAAAACTGAAAAAACACTGACATTGACAAGTTAAGGTTGGCTTCATAAGCCATAACTTTACTACATTTTAGTGCAACACAGTGCATGGAGCTAAACATATATGGCGAATTTCAGTGGTTGTACAGTTTTATGTTTTAATCCTAAAAGTGATTTTGGATCATAGTTTGAAAACCTGATGCACTTTTAATTGTAAGCCATTTCATTGCACAAGGGGCACCCCTTGACTTGTAAAGAAAACAATGAAACAAGGCTTGTATATTGACCGGCAGTCATTACTACATGTTAATGAGAGAGAACAGCACCACAAGCTAGTACAGGTCACCATATTTGGGATAGTCAGTAATTATAGCACAAGTATTTTTCGTAAGAACAAGGGTTTGCTGCATGTAACAAGTATTAGGCCTACCTTATGAGACAGACTGATGAAAGCATATAGTGAACCCATCAAATATGATTCTTTAACCCCTTCACTGCGGGGTGTTTCCCCCCCTGTGTGGGGATGAGGAGGGGGGCGCGTGCGGCGCCGCTGTGCTTGTCACGAGCTCAGCTCGTTGTGAGGCACAGTGGAGCTGCACTCATGACGAGCTGAGCTCGTCACAGCCACACCCGCTTTGGAACGTTCAGCAAAGCAGGGAAATGATCCCCACGTGTGAACGTTCCAACGGCCGTGACGAGCTCAGCTCGTCATGTGTGCAGCTGCACTGTGCCTCATGATGAGCTGAGCTCGTCACAAGCACTCAAGGGGTTAACGAGCATGTCAGGTTTGAGCTGCAACATTGGGCACTATAAATGCGTTAGGATGGCAGCATGGGTCCCAAACCTGTGCTGTAAAGCATTCAAGTATCCCCTGAATGAATGGAAATTGAAAAGACGTACCAATTGTGGGTCACTGAATGTGGTTTACTGCATTGAGTGTCCATGTAGATTAAAATACAGAGGCAAAACCACACAAAAAATACGCAAAAGGGTATTTTTACAGCAGTCACGGATCTGCTATCCAGAGGCAAATGCACACCTCATAGACAATTTTGTCTCCCAAAACCATCCACAGTTTTGCAATAATTGGCTTGCAACTGAAAGTTATCAAGTTTCCAAAGGAGATGCCAACAAAGACTGGAACTGTTGTAAGAGGACACAATGTAGTAACAGAATGGATATCTGTGGTGACCACTGAAAAATATTTTTGACATTGAGAGAAGTCTTTGCTATTTCCCTTTGCTATAAACCAGATATCACTGAATTGTAATGAATTTATGTAGTTTTGATCAGGATAATATACTATGTTTAGGCTACTGTTTTGCTTAAGGCTCTGTCCAGTCTATCAACTTTAATTTCTAGTAAAGTAGCCCCACTATTTAGAATATTATTAGATTGTAATGAATGCTGGCTATGGTTGACCTTTTCTTATATGTGTCTCAGTTGTATACCTGTTATAGTTGTTTAGTTACCTCACATATTTTCTGCAGAGGCAGCTTAGTTGCAGCCAACATGAGCATCGCGAATCTATGACATAATATCGACAGACATAATATAGACATACAATAATATCGACACAAAAATATCGAAATCAAAAATATCGGAGTTCTATCTACATAAAGGTAAGTACAAAAATATTGAAAAAATATATAGTAATACAAAAATATCGAAGTTAAAAATATCGTTTTTTTAAATGTATTAATAATAATGTAAAAAGAATTTAAAAATACATATAATTTACCAAATTAAAAATATAAACATTAAAACATATTAAAAAATTATTAACTAATACATACACATTTAAAATGAATTAAAACTACATATAAATTAATATATATATTTACTCTACATATTGCAACAGTAGGAAAAGCGTTGGATAGCGTAGGGGTAAAAATTACTATTCCCACTCCAGAGAGTGCAACAGTAGGGACAGCGTTGGATAGCGTAGGGGTACAAATTACTATTCCCACTCCAGAGGGTGCAACAGTAGGGAAAGCATTGGATAGCGTAGGGGTAAAAATTACTATTCCCACTCCAGAGAGTGCAACAGTAGGGAAAGCGTTGGATAGCGTAGGGGTACAAATTACTATTCCCACTCCAGAGAGTGCAACAGTAGGGAAAGCGTTGGATAGCGTAGGGGTAAAAATTACAATTCCCACTCCAGAGGGTGCAACAGTAGGGAAAGTGTTGGATAGCGTAGGGGTAAAAATTAATATTCCCACTCCAGAGAGTGCAACAGTAGGGAAAGCGTTGAATAGCGTAGGGATACAAATTACTATTCCCACTCCAGAGGGTGCAACAGTAGGCAAAGCGTTGGATAGCGTAGGTGTAAAAATTACTATTCGCACTCCAGAGGGTGCAACAGTAGAGAAAGCGTTGGATAGCGTAGGGGTAAAAATTACTATTCCCACTCCAGAGAGTGCAACAGTAGGGAAAGCGTTGGATAGCGTAGAGATAAAAATTACTATTCCCACTCCAAAGGGTGCAACAGTAGGGAAAGCGTTCGATAGCGTAGGGGTAAAAATTACTATTTGCACTCCAGAGAGTGCAACAGTAGGGAAAGCGTTGGATAGCGTAGGGGTAAAAATTACTATTCCCACTCCAGAGGGTGCAACAGTAGGGAAAGCGTTGGATAGCATGGGGGTAAAAATTACTTCCCACACTACTCCCCCTTTAACACACAACACACTACACATACAAAAAAACACAATTAATATAAATATCAATTAATAAATTAATAACAATTAATATTAAATAGATGAAATTATAAATTAGCTAATTAACACATATTAATTACCAATTAAAAATTATTTACCAATTAATTAACAAGATATTTACAAGAACAAACAATATTTATTAATAAATTATTTATAATTAATATTATGAAATAATTAAAAAACTAATAACCAATTAATAAATTAACAATTAATTAACAATAAATACCAAAAAATAAATACAATCTCTTTAATTAATTTAATGTAATTATTTCACACCCTATTCTCCTATAAACACACAACCCACTACACATAAATAAATCACATAAAAAATGTCATTGTCATTTAATCACTTAATATTAATTAATTATTAATTAGCAATAACAAAAAATTAAAAATATTAGTACAATAACGCTAAATAATTTAATTAACTAATTAATAAGTAATTACCAATTAATTATTAATTAACAATAACAAAAAATATTAAACATTACTACATTAACTCTAATTCATTTAATTAATTAATTAATAATAATTAATTACAAATTAATAATTTATTAACAATAACAAAAATTAATAAATACTACTACATTAACTCTAATTCTTTTAATTAACTAATAATAATAATTAATTAACAATTAATTATTAATTAATAATTATTTATTGATCAAAAATATTTTTAAAACATATTAATCAATTCATTATAATTAAATTACTTCCCACCCTATTCCCCTATAAACCCACAACCTGCTCTGATACTAAAACACAAAATGTAAACAAATTTACAAATTCTAAACATACATTAAAAACATATTTAACAAACATATAAACATAATAAAATACATAACACTAAACAAAATTTCGATATTACTAACATACATACCTTAATATCGATATTCTGTCTATCGATATTATTGCACATCGATATTCTATACCATCGAAATTAAAACATCGATATTATTGTATATCGATATTTTAATTTCGATATTTTGTCTCTCTACCGAGCATCGCAGTTAGTGCTTTTATTGTGTAATCCATAGGCAGTTACTGTTCCTCTTCTATGTTTTGGTTACCGTTTTAGTGGTTTATTTATTTTGAAGGTTTTCTATAGCGCGAACAAGACCCTTGCGGGTATCAGAGCGCTTTACAGACATGTAGGAAATAAACAGTTCAGGGAGAGCACACAGTAAAAAATACAAGTATATACAGGGTTCAAGTGAGTTTAGATAAGAGAATAGATTTCACTTCTTTTTTGAAGGAGACAAAGGACAGATTAAGTCTGGTTTCTGTGAGCAATGTTTTCCAAATTCTGGGTGCCATTCCTGAGAAGGCCTGGTTATAAGTTTTCTTCTTGGCAAAATGTTGAAGTTTCAATAGAAGGTTATTGGAGCTCCTGGAGGATCTGTTCTGTGCTAGGTAGCTTGGAGTTTAGTGATGTATGGCCCTGTAAGTTAAACATGTGATTTTTAGTGCTTAATAATTGAATATAAGATACACAATTGACAATGGCGGCCGGCACAGGTAAGCGTGGTAGGGCCGTTGAGCGGGGCAGGGACGGGGCAGTTTGGGAGGGGGAGGAGTTGACAGACGATGGAATAGATATCATTAGATAAATAAATAATAACTATTCCATCGTCTATTGGCTTCCTCCCCCTGCCGCGCCCTGCCCTACCCAATCGCCCCACCACGCTTACCTATGCCGGCCACCACTGGCAATGGATCTCACTTTTCCGGATGTGCTCTATGTGAAAACAAATTTGAAAAAAAATATGTGCTATTGTGCAGGACGATTTGATATGAGTTAGTCCTTCAGAGGCAGTTTTACTATGATTTTGCATCAGGGTTGAGTAAATTTAATACAACAGCTCAGACTTAAAATACTATTTACCATTTATTAAGCCAAGCAAAGCCACATTGTGTTGCTTTGTGTGCTTTAGTAAATACAAAGTAATGCAATGTAGTGCATAGCGCTGTCGTGTATTACCATACATTGGGAAGGCATTCCATGGTGGGAGCATGCACATTCCCATGCATCCATGAATTTCGGCATATTCCCAGATTTACTAAAGCGAGTAAACCCGGAAGTGCATCAAAATGCTGCACCTTCCCCAGTGAGGCATAACGAGGGGAAATATCTTTATTTCACCTCAGTATTTCCTTTTTCCACTTAGCACACATAGAAAGAGGAATGTCCCTCCAAAGGTTGCTTTTGTGAAGGAAGGTGCCCCTTCCTGCACAAAAACAATCTAACCCATGACTCAGGCACCCTTGCACCCTGGTACAAGGGTGCCTGCATTGGCTCTATGTAACCTCAAGTGTGCAGGCACAGTCAGAGAGCTTACGAGCACAATATATTAGTAGATATGGTCCTTTTCAGCTATCTCTCATTCATGCAACGCAGCACAGCAACGTGCCTTGCTGCACTGTGTTGGATGAAGTCTAAGTAAATCTGCCCCTAATTGTCTATATAGGAGTCAAGCAATTACAACTAGCAGACATACCCATTTTGTTAATTTGACTTTTTTGTAGATTTGTTGGAGATCTGTGTAACCCCATCCTACTGAACTAATTTAATTTGATGTGCCTCGCAGAGGATGACAGCACATGGTTTATTGAGATACGTAGTCACAGATATGTACCACTGGGTACGCTCAAGCTGGTATTTGTTAGTTGCTGGATCACAAACAGGGGCATTTATTTGTTAGATTTCTTTGTAGCTATGTAAGGGAGTTGTGCAACCCCCGTTTTAATAATAATAAATGATTTCATGCATCTTGAGTCGACTGCGGAACAGGAGGTGATTAAATGAGAGGTGCAGGGCCGTACTGGCCGTAGCGGGCACCAGGCTGTGGAGAAGTGTGGCTCAATGGTTAGAGCGGCAGACCCTGATGCAGAGGTCTGACCCGGGACCAGGGTTCAATTCACCGCCTCGGCGGGTCTTGAGCTCAAAAATTCCACGGACCTGATAATTCTCGCCTCGGTGCCTGTTCCAATCACGGAGTCCCACTCTGCAACTCTGGGCAATAGCTTGCTTAATCTCCACAACGGCCCCCACAACGCTAAGGATGCCTGGCCTCCATCTTGGGGGTGCCCAGGAGTGGACACCTCACAGGGAAAGCCAGGATGGGTTCCACAGCGGTATTCGTACAAGCGCCTTGAGACCCTTGCGGGTGAGTAGTGCGCTATACAAGTATCAATTTACAATTTTTTTTCCCCGGTGGGCTGGAAGAGTGGGGGCTGGTTTTGGACCGTGGGAGCCGTTGTTGATACAGGGGGCTACTTTTGCAGCAATATCGCCTCCCTGTAGCAAAAGCAGCTGCAGTGTTTCACGCGGCCAGTCCGACTCAATTGCCAGGGCCAGTTTGCCTTCCCAGTCCAGCCTGATGAGGTCGCTTGTAACTGATATTCATTGTGACGATTTCACGTTGATATGAGCTCATTCTTATATTCAGTAATACATCTCCATAGGGTGGATGTAATAATCGCCTGATACACTCTATCATTCAGTTATATTTAATTTATTAGTGTGTAACCACTCATTTCGGCCGCAAGTGATACAAGTAAGCAGCATAATACAAGTGAGTTGATGGTTCATATTCAGTTGTGATATTATTTAGTGTTCCGTGAGGTCTATGTTGTTGTATTCTGTGACAATATGGGCTTGTGTAAAATGTTGAACAAAGTTTATGGTGTACTTTAGGTTTTAACCATTTGAGGAACCTTTCTTTTAAATTTGCCATATTAAGAAGAAAACATTTTATTTAATTACTGATTTGTGCATAATATGTAGAAATGGTAAGCTGCAGGTATCACTTAGGGCCTGATTTAGATTTTGGCGGACAGGTTACTCTGTCAAAACGGTGGTGGCGTAACATGTCCGCCAAAATCTAAATCAGGTCTTAAATTGACATACACTGATAAACTGTATGGACTTTGTTTATTTGGACTCTTACCTTCATATGTAATTGTTCATAAATTCACTGGTTGAACAACTTATTTCACATATTTATTAAGCATCATACCAGTCATAATTGTAGGGACTGTGGCCTGGTATGATTAGTTGAACAATTGTTGTACTAAAGTGATGAATGCATGAATAATCGTTAAAATTGTGACTATATAGAGCATGCGTATTTACAGTGATCATGTTGTATAATATTGTATTTAGTTACAATGGGGGTAACTGAAATTCTGTAGTAGAGGGTTGAGCAATTAATCATTGAAATGTTTTCTTTGTTTAGAGCAGTGCAGACTAATGTTGCGTACATCTGTCCGAATGATGCTCAGGTATAACTGTAAAAACAAGACCAATATGTTGACTGGAAAACTGCAGTTTTGTGCCTCATGAGCAGCCGCTCCTGCTCATGAGCTATCTAAAAGGAACCAAGGATAGTTCAAAACCCATGGGACAATTGGTTTGCCTATAACACAGCAACATTATTACTTCCCATGTGCACATTCTAGGTTGTTTAAGTTGGTATTTCTGTCTTAGTGTTTTTAGTCTTGTGAAATTTGAATTAACTTGTTATAATTTCGTTTGATGTATATTACTTACCCACCACTATATTCACAAGAAATGTACAACATGGTAGAATGAATTACAATGGTGAATAGACATACCTACATTTTTATTAAGCAATCTAAAAGTAATTTGATGTTTGAAATTAACATTGTATAAAATTAAGATCCTTGAAGAAGTACTCTTGTTGAGAAGTGTGGCTCAGGGGTTAGAGGCAGCAGACCCGGAAGCTGAGATTGGTCCTGGACCAGGGTTCAATTCCCCGCCTCGGCGGGTCTTGGACTAAAAATTCCACGGACTCGATAATTCTCGCCCCGGTGCCTCCTCGACTCAAGGGTTCACACTCTGCGACTCTGGGCAATAGCTTGCTTAATCTCCACAACGGCCCCTCGTGGCGGGATGCCTGACTTTCACCTTGTGGATACCCTGCTATCTCACAGGGGAATACCAGGATGGGTTCCCTAAGCAAGCGCCGGGAAACCCACTGCGGGTAGCTGTGCGCTATATAAGCTCAACTACATTTACATTTATTGATTATACACCCAACTGCCACAAAGGTATTTGACTAGCTGGGAATGACATATTCTCAAAGGCTGTCAGTCATTACAAAACATTTTTCCCTTGCAGGATTTAAAGTGAGTCAATGCAGAAATATATTTTATTGCAGTTTCACCCAAGATGCATGTTTTGAAGTAATGGGGCATTAATTTGGGCTGTTACTAGATGCTAGAGTGGTCAACACAAGGTGGCTAAGTTTCCCAACGGAATGGGAGCTGTGGCAGCAAGTGCCTGAGTACCCCCTTGCACCACTCTTTATAATCCTCTGACATTACGTCCAGAGTAGAATGCGTTGGGGGCATGCCCAGTCACCTACATGTGTCATGTGAAACACTACATTACTCCTCAAGTTTTCAAAAGAATGGGCACAAACCTTGGGCCGGCTGGTAATTAACATATGGATTCAAACAGGCATTTCAAGTCCATTATTTGATAAAACGTGGACTTTTCCCTTCAGTTCTCTCTGGGGTTGGGTCTAAGGTTGTACAAGGGATGTATGACGGTACAACGCGTTCCGTTTCAACGCGTGCCTTTACAACGCGTCTTTAACAACGCAAGTCGTTACAATGACTTGCGTTGGGGGGGCGCGGACAGTGAATAGTATAATTTACTATTCTAACACCAGTCCCCGTGGATAGTAGGGAAGGTGTTGGAATAGTAAATATACTATTCTTTATCCTTTAGCGCCCTCCAGAGCAAGTTGTGGTTACGACTTGCGTTGTAAAGGACGCGTCGTAAAAGCACTGCGGGGTAACATCCGCGTTGAAACGGATGTTCCCCTGTACAAGTGTCCTTGCAGGGTTGTTACAATTTATGTTGACCCCAGCGTCTGCCACCCTTTTACTCCTACAGATGGTGCTTTGTTAATGTCCACCTCCTGTCTGAATGTTTCCCGATCCTGGCGACTGCCAACATTACCAGCCCATTGTAAATCCCAGTTATTGATATCCTCTGGGACATCAGGTGTGGAGTACCTTAATTCAGTTGATGAGCTTTCCATCCATCTTTTGAATGGCAACACATTCCTGATAATTACACCAGTGTTCCTAGTGGCAGTCCATGGGACCATGTCGCTTCTCCACCATCCAGGGATTTCTTTCAAATGGTAAGCAAAAATTCCCACCACTCTGTTGACACTAATACAAGGTCTTATTCTTCCATATTCAATTCTCGGTACCAGAAAACTTTGCTGCTCTTCTCTGTTGTCTCATATTCACTTCCAGTGAAGTGGTGGCCCAGGAGTTGCTCTTCTGAACATTATCTAGTTGAGGACTGTTAGACCTAGCCTCCTTAGAGTGGTCTTCCCCAAAACTTTATGCATTTTGCTCCACATTTTGCTGATTCTTTCTGTTGGCCTTAGGACTTTGAGCACCTTACTACTGCTAATCAGTACTAAAGTGCATGTGCCTCCCCCTAAAAATGTTTATATTGGTGTACACCTAATTGGCATATTGGTTGTACTTGTAAGTTCCTTGTAAAGTGGTACACCATACACCCAGAACCTATACTTCAAATGCTACTAGCGGGCTGCAGCACTGAATGTGCCACCCACAGAAGTAGCCTTTCAAACCTGTCTCAGGCCTGACACTGCAGTGTTTGTGTGTACAGTTTACTGCCACTTCAACTTAGCATTTAAAACTACTTGCCAGGCCTTAAACTCCCCTTTTATTACATATAAGTCAAACCTAAGGTAGGCTCTGAGTAACCCTAAGGGCAGGGTGCTAAGTACGTAAATGTACCTTTATGTTTCGCATATCCTGTCAGTGACAAACAGCCTATTTTGACCCTCTCATAGGCCAGAATTGGTAATTCCTTAATACACTTTTAAGCTGTAATTCCTGATCAGAGAGAAGTAGCTTTCTTATGTTTTATATCTTTAGAATGGTAATGATTAATCCTCCTTACTGGTGAAGTTGGATTTAATAATATTGGTTTTAGAAATGCCACTTTATGAAGTGGAAGGAAAATTGATGGACGGAATGCTGAACAATGCAAACATTCACCCAGAGTCACAAAGATATGGGTTTAATCCATCATTCTTTTGCTCACCGCGTCTCCCCAGTTTGGACCCAGCCATATGCAAATCAGTCTTAATCATGTTCCGTATGGGAACAGTCCAGCCTGAACTGCCAAGCCAGGTCCTCCCTGGATCAGAAACAAGCATCCTGTAATCGGTTTCGGGGCATTACCTCTCATCAGCCAGGCTAGCTTGAATCCAGTGGCACAGTGAGCATGAGACCCAGGTCTGGTCATACCCTTCCCACTTAGGTCAACAAAAGCAAAAGGAACAATTGATGCACAAAATGCTGAATAGTTCTCATGAGGAACAAGGTCAAGACTGATTTGCATATGGCTGGGTCCAAATTGGAATGGAGTGGTGAGCAAAAGAACAATGAACTAAGCCCAGATCTTTGTGACTGGGGTGAATGTTTGCATTGTTCAGAATTTTGTCCATCATTTGATCCTTTTACTTTTAGAAAGTGGGCATTTCTCTGCACCTATGTGACTGACAGCCTGCCTCCAAAACACGTCTCAGGTAGGTGACAGCTACACGTTGTGCATTCCCTCTAGACAGCCCCAAGCACTGGACGGTGAGGCATATCTGCATTCTGAGTACTCATTGGCATGCTGATAGGTCTTCCTGGGCAGGGAGGAATGAGGGGGCAGACACTTACACTTCATTAGGTAGTGTCCTGTCCACACACAAAGCACTTGTATACCCCCCACATATAGCCTGGCAGACATTACTGATGTGAAAGTGATCCTTATGAACCTTATAGAGCTGCTTTGAAGTCACCTCCTATATCAAAGACTCTTTTGGGTATAATTCAGGGGCGTAGCACAGGCCCCCGCAGCCCATGCGGTGCGGGGGGCCCCTAGCTCCAAGGGGCCCCCTCGGCACTGAACTCTGGCTGGGAGAGCTCCTGATTGAGCCCGGAGTGGGCCCCCCTAAGTACCGTGCAGGGAGGCCCCCTCACTTTTCGTTACGCCAGTGGTATAATTACTAGGTCTTTCACCCCCTAAAATCAGACATTTCTGGGTCTTGAACTGAACTTCTGTCAGAAGGGCTGCTGTTTTTCATCATGGACTCAACTGGACAGATTTTTTGGCAGGACTGCTTTTTTGCTTGTTGCCCTGCTGCCTACTGCTCCCTGACTCTGGTGAAGGAGAGCTTGACTCTGCCTTCCTTGCAAGTGCTTGCTGGCTTGCCTCCTATTTTGTGAAGTCTCAGGGACACAAAAGACTTCCTGCAATTCTGCTTGTGCTGCTGAACTCTGCCTTCTCTGAGTACCACCCTTGCATGCAGAGCCATCCCCAAGTTCTGGATATCCAAAGTTGATTCTGCAACTGTTTTGCTACAAAACGATACATCGTCACATTTGGGCCTATCGGAACCAACGCATTGCCCTTCTACTTCAACGCAGAGACTATTCAACGACAGTGGTTTACCAGTCGAATGATGACACTCTGTGTGGCTCGACGACAATGTATTTCCTTCACCTCAGTAAAGCTTGAAGATGATGCAGCAACCCAACTGCATGAAAAAGAATGATGCATTATGCACTCAGCATCAATGCTTTGCTCCATCCAAGGTACTTTCTCAGCGGGCCCTGCATGGTTCTGTAGCCGGCCTGCACTCCATCATTGTCGGCCTGAACTTTGAATTTCACTGGTCGCTCGCAATCTCAAGTAACCTTTTGACCGCTGGTGACTTCTACGCACTGTTTTTGCATTTAATCTATAAAAATCTTGCCTTCTAGTGATTAGAGTTTGTTGTTTTGATCTTATTTTGCTCAGACACATATTCTCTATTTTCTAAACCTGTGTGGAATCTTTTTGTGTTTTTTTCAGTGTGTTACTGTGGGTGTGAGTTTCACAGATAATTTACACATCGCCTCTTTAGATGAGCCTGACTGTCCTGTGCCAAGCTCCAGAGGTTGCAAACACAATGTGTGACATTGATCCACATTCTGTCCATCACTGTTGTGTTTGCAATTACCGCTCTAAGTGTACTGGGGATGCTCAGACGTGAGTCCCAGGCACTCCACACCACTGGAGTCAAGCTAGCCGGGCTGATGAGAGGTGTTACCTCGAAACCGGGCCGGTCCTCGGATGCTTGATTCCGTTCTGGGAAGGACATGGCTTTTGTAGTTCGGACTGGACTGTTCCCATGGGGCACAGGGTCAGCGCTGATTTGCATATCCCCATTGTCTAACCCAGGGTGGTGTGGAGTGGAAAAACGATGGATTTGGGCCCAGATCTTTGGACTGGGGTGAATGTGTGACATTGATCCACATTCTGTCCATCACTGTTGTGTTTGCAATTACCGCTCTAAGTGTACTGGGGATGCTCGGACATGAGTCCCAGGCACTCCACACCACTGGAGTCAAGCTAGCCGGGCTGATGAGAGGTGTTACCTCAAAACCGGGCTGGTCCTCGGATGCTTGATTCCGTTCTGGGAAGGACATGGCTTTTGTAGTTCGGACTGGACTGTTCCCATGGGGCACAGGGTCAGCGCTGATTTGCATATCGCCATTGTCTAACCCAGGGTGGTGTGGAGTGGAAAAACGATGGATTTGGGCCCAGATCTTTGGACTGGGGTGAATGTGTGACATTGATCCACATTCTGTCCATCACTGTTGTGTTTGCAATTACCGCTCTAAGTGTACTGGGGATGCTCAGACGTGAGTCCCAGGCACTCCACAACACTGGAGTCAAGCTAGCCGGGCTGATGAGAGGTGTTACCTCGAAACCGGGCCGGTCCTCGGATGCTTGATTCCGTTCTGGGAAGGACATGGCTTTTGTAGTTCGGACTGGACTGTTCCCATGGGGCACAGGGTCAGCGCTGATTTGCATATCGCCATTGTCTAACCCAGGGTGGTGTGGAGTGGAAAAACGATGGATTTGGGCCCAGATCTTTGGACTGGGGTGAATGTGTGACATTGATCCACATTCTGTCCATCACTGTTGTGTTTGCAATTAAAGCTCCAGAGGTTGAGCACAGGTTAGCTAACCCTGACTAGTTAGATACATTTATCTCAAAGAGTATGGGGAATGATGAACCTGTTTCCTCTAAGGAAAATTCCTTCTTCAGTAGATTGAGTTCATATCTTAAGCTCCTCAGCCCTTTTAAATCTGTATTGCTGCTATCATCTCGAGCTTCAACATTTTGAAAGACGGTTCTCGATTGATTTGAAACTGCTGCAGCAATAGCCTATTCAAGACAGAGATCTGTTTTGGCTCCCTCTGCTATTTCACTAAGCCGAATGGTCTTGGGACTGACAATGGCAATGCACTCTACATACTCATGAGCTCATCTTTCTGCAAAAGCTTATGGGGACTTTCCAGACCTCTGGTGTAGCAAGAAATAGTCAGCTGGAATTGTGCATCCCGGCTTGTACCCTAATACAAACTGATATTTCTGAAGCACCCACATAACAGGCTTTGACAGAAGGTGGGGAGCCGTACCAGTGAATATTGGTATGAGAGGTTTGTGGTTGGTCATTACTTACTTTTCATAAAAGTACGGGTTTAAATGTGTACAGCCACACTTGATGGCAAGGGCTTCTTTCTCTATATTTGTGTTGTGTTTCTCTATTCTGGTTAGTACTCTGCTCACAAAGGTAAACAGCATCCATTCATCCCTCCCAGTTGAATCAGGACAGCTCCCAACCTAATGGGGAGAGGATGCAGCCTTATGGCTAGATCGGTTGACCTCGAATGTTGGGCAACCAGGTTCGATTCTCGGCAACGAAGCTCAACATCCGGTGATTCTGGGCCCATCACTTCATCTCCCTGTGCCTAACAAACATGATTGTGTCCATCTGTAACAAAACTAGTGCTCATGTAAAGCGCTCTCATAGAACTGATAGATCTGTTAGAACTGGTCTAGTTTGAGCTATATAAAACTCTAAAAAAAAAATGGAGCTGGTGTCCACTATCAGCTCAGACTCCTTGGTAGGATCAAAGTACTCTATAGTTGTGTTCTGCAATAGTGTATCTTTGACATTTCGGGACACTCTTCTTCGATCTTTCCCCAGACCAAGGGATTCATTGTGTTGGTCAACTCTTTCAAATGTCCAGACAGTATTGCAAGATTGGGAATAAAGTGACCAAAATAGGTAGCTAGACCCAGGAACCTACTTCTGAAGAAGATTTTGGATGCTCTGCTTTCCTGATATCAGCCTCATTTACATGGCCTGCTCTTATTCCATCTCCTGAAAAAACAGAATTAGACTACTTGTTGAAACAACTTACATTTACTTTATTTCGAGAATGAGTCCAATATCTCCTATTCTCTGTAGGGTGGCTTTAAGTCTGTCCTGGTGTTCCTGTATTGTTGTAGCAACAGTAAAACTATCTTCACTGATGTTCAAAACTCCTTCTAGGATTGACAGGGTGTGACTGATTACAATATGAAACACGTCAGCTACTGCAGAGATGCCAAAATTAAGAAAGCAGTATCTGCATTTGAAATGGTGGGATGAGTGGTACCTTCACCTGAATAGGGCTGTGCCTGCCTTTCACAATGATTGCTCCGTCCCCCTGTGGTGTCTGGAGCTGGAGCTCACACTGGCAGTGAAGGTTGTTGTGCAATTGCAAAGTGCCCCACAGAACTGGTTTTGGCTGAGTACAGACACTCTCTACCTTCAGAGAAAAAAGGATTTTTGGGTATAAAAAGAGGAACCTAGACCCCAGACTTTTAGATCACTTCTAGGAAATCAAGAGGAACCTTTTCCAAGGAGAAGAGCCGAATAAGCTGAGAAGAAATACTGCCCCTGTGCTGTTTGCTGTCTGGGGTTGGCCTGCAGTGGCTTATTGCTGCCAAGGAAAAGGGAGAAAAGGACTTTGCTGTTTGCTTTGTCACCTGCTTGAAGAAAAGATCTCCAAGGGCTTGAAACTGAGCTTGCCTCCTGTCCTGAAGTCTCAGGGACACAAAGACTTCACCACCAGCTCTCCTGAACCTCCTTGCTGGGAGTTCTGACCTGGAAAGAGGTGCCTGCTGTTGTTTTGGACCACTGGAGACTGTTTACCGCTGGGAGCTGGAAGCATTCATGAATCGTCCCGGATCGTTGCATTGCAACAAGGCACTAAGTTTGTCACATCGTTGGGGGACACAGTAAGAAACACATGCATTAACTCCCCATGGCATAATAAAACGATGCATCACCTCCTCTCCGGTAAGGAACCAACGCATCACCTCCCCTGCGCTGCAGTAAGGAACCGATGCATCACCACCGCTGAAGCAAGGAACCAACGCATCCTCTTCCCTGCGTGCAAGGAACCAACGCATTACCTTCCCTGCGGCCATTTTGTTTGCTTTGCGTGACGCCTCTAAGGTACTTTTGAGGAAAGTGTTGCATTTACAACTTGCATTGAACTGTACTATTTTTACCAGTTGAAACTTTATTTTTAATACTGTATTGTGGATTTTTGTCGTTTTGTCTTGTTTTGGTTTAGATAAAGATTACTTATTTTTCTAAACTGGTGTGGCGTCCATTTGTTTTGTTTTCACTGTGTTACTGTATGTGTTCACAAATGCCTTACACACTGCATCTGAGCTAAGCCTGTCTGTTCATGCAAAGCTACCAAGGGGGTGAGTAGGGGTTATTTTAGGAGTGTATCCCCCTTACCCTGGATAGAAGCAAGGGTCCCTATTTGGACAAAGATACCGATCTCTGCCAACTAGAGACCCCCATTTCTAACAGGTTCTTTTTAATTTCATCAGCTGAGGCATTTTATTAGAAAGTGCAATTTCACAGTACATGCCGTATTTCTTTTGATAATACTGTGATTTGTTAATGTTAACATAGTGATATAGACTAGTCAATCAGTTAAAATCAGTTTATTTTTTAAATTTTGATTCACAAGAATTGTAATCCCCCATATACTTGCAATTTCTTACAAATGTGCTGTCAGCAAAACAGATCAAGGGGATTTCAATTATAGGAGAATCAAGCAAGATGATCTGCAGCATGTATACCGTAACAGGATCGGTGATGAGTGTAGAATCTTTCTTTTAAAAAATTCTTGGAAATGACACAGAAAAAATGTATGTTCTACTGAACAGATAGTAAATGACATGAGCAAGAACATGTGTTCTAGACCTCTCCCTGAAGGAAACATAGCAGCCTTCTTCCTCCTAACTTGGAAAGGGAGAGAGATATTCTAAGTCCATAAGGGGATCTCAGGATATTGTCTACCTATCTCATCCTTCAATCACTTAGGTATCCTACCACAATTATGACTAAGGGCCTGATTACGGTCTTGGCGGACGGGTTACTCCACCACAACGGTGACGGATGTCCCATCCTCCGAAATATAGATTTTATTATATCAGTTGAGGCCGGTGACATTTGAAAGTGATGGGTGTAAATGTTCAAGATCAGTGCCCATCACGATGTACTTTGATAACGTCTTTTTTGGGGGGTAATTCACTGAGAGGAGCAAAGTGAGAGAGTTGGATTACAGTGCAACTTCATACAGCTTGAATTGACTTTTCCGACTCAGAGACTGGTCAGTTCTGCAACAGCTCCTCCTTCGCCGTCTATATTCCAGGAGTCCTCTGAGCTTCTAAGCTGAAGCAGGCTAACTCCTCTGTCTGTGGCTTTACATGTTCAATCAGCAACATACGAGTCGGGGATTACTGTAAAACTGTTGAGGAGTATTTTCTAGATTGCCGAAGGGATAAGGGGTTGCCCGGTTTCTGAAGTCGTGTGTGTTTTTCCTTTGCAGCAGAAGGATCACAATTGCGCAGACCGACAGGCCTAACACAACATACTGCATTCTTGTTCACTACTGCACTGGCAGCACACCCTCGCAGTACACACCCTCGCTCTGTTAATACATGTGATTGCCAGGGAGCTGTGAAAGTTCATCTGGGACCTATTTACAAAGGAACTTGCAAAAATGCATCACTCCCAATTGAAGATTTGCTTTGTGGTTGGCCATGAAACATAAAGTTGTAGAGTGAAATGCTGATATGCTAAAAATTATAAAATCAAGGTATGGTACCAAGAGTTAAGCTCCCCAGTGGAACACTTTAAGGCCCTCCCTGAATGGGGTCAGCCCTCCTAGGCTTAAAACATGGTGACAATTCAAACCTCGTGGGGCTCGATCAAACAGAAGAAAGAAAAGAAAGGTGTGCAAACAGTTAAAACTTGAGTGGGGTGAAAAGGAGTAGACTGTTTCCCATGGCAATACTCTCTCCAGCAAGATGTCCAAAGGAAGCAAAATGCAGAATGCCTCCCTGCCCTCGCCTCTCCTTTGACACAGATGTGTGTCGTCGAGCCATCCCTTTACCCGGGCAGTGAATGCAGACCTCAAAGAAATAGCGGGCTGGTGATGGCAGAAGTGTCTCTGAGCCAAGAATCAAATATTTAGTACCCGTTTTAAAAGAAGCCGGCTTTATTCAAGTCAGGCCTGCCCTGTTATACTTACAGTCTTTAGGTAATATTTTCATTACATATTCTGTGGCTAGCTTTTTAGTTGCAGCATTTAGAATTAAGTCAAGGCTTAACAATGGCAACACTGTACCATGAATGTTGATATATACGCCCTGCTTTTCATGATTGTTTAATGTGTCACAAAATCTGATGATTTGTATGCATCCTTTTAACTTGTATATACTATTGTGTTTTTATTGGCTTTTATGATTTTAATCAAATCGAATAAAGTGTATTTTGACTTTGTCTCTGCACTCTAACTGATTGTTACTGGAAGGTGAAGTCCTCTCTAATACCATCCCAAGGACATGCTCCAAACAGTCCAACAAAGACCAATCCACACTGTGGGAACCACACTCAAATATTTGGAAGGTGAGCATACAGTACGTTCCCAAATGATGAAATGTATGGCTCTAGGCCCAGCACGCAGGCGGGCACGGGGAAAACTTGATGTTTTTAAACATGAGACTCACAGGGATTTTTTTACCCCTCCTCTCATTGTGGCGGCTGGGCAACTTAACCACCTCTCCCTTTGGGATACAATTGGTAGCTCACTCCTGTTCTACCCACTTGGCAATAAGGTGACACTAACAGTCTCTACTGTCTCCTGGGCAAGAGGGTAGGTTCTCACCTTTATCAGTAGATATTCCCTCCATGCGTCAGTACCGTCTCAGGGCAGATGGACTGCTGCCCACAACAGCGGTTCTACCACCTCCGAGGGGGAAGACTCTGGCCGAGGTAGGATTAAACTTCCATTTCCTCCAACTCAAACCTAACCAATCCTGCAGCTTCTCTAATGCTGTTTTCAGCATCACAGAAACATCAGGATTAGATAGAGCAGGCTAGCCCAGCGTTCCATTTGAGACTGGGAACCTGCTTGTGCAATCCCCAGGCTGTTTAACACAACTGCTTTAGGTGTGCGCATAAGTGCGCATGTCGGGTTTGCCAGCGTACGATGTCCGGCCAATCTGACAAGCGCACTCTGCACTTTAAGGTGTCATCCCTACTGCTGTCAATCAGCAGTAATCACCCCTACCCCTGCACTCACCAATAGCAATTGAGCCTATTTTGATAAAGTTAATATATTGGTTCCTCCTTTAGGGCGGAGGAGCGCCGCAGCAAACGGTGCAACACTTCTCTGCTGTATAGGAGGAACCGTTGCTGCATTATATCCTATAGGATTTATATTTCAGCACACAGGATATCATTCACCATTGTAACTGAGTATCTGGTCTGCCAAGATCATAATCAGACCCTAGGCTCAGTTCAGACTTGTGCCTCTATGAAACAGAGCATCGCTCAAAAGATTTTTATGAACCCACACACACACTATTGATGTCACGCTTCATCATCAGGTCTCACCCTGGTCCCTATAAACCATGGTGGGCTAAACCATATTCCAGGGTTATTTTTGAAGATTATTCCTAACAGGTCTAAAGATTAAAAATACATAAAACACACCCCAGCTTCCCTTTATTATTGGTTGCCTTTAGCATAGTTAAGAATTATGTGATTCAGGTGTTTACTAATGGGGGTTACAACCCTTGCTGAAAATTTTCAGCCTCTAAAAGGCCTATCAAAAGGTCCCGGGATTTCTTCAACACTATTCCTATCTTAATGCCATGTGTTTGTTTTGGTTTAATGTTGCTGTTGTTATTGTTACGTCCCAGTCTCCTATGTCAGACTCATTTCTTTTGTTCCTGACCATCAAAAGTTGTCCACCATAATGTTGAAGATGAACCGTTGGAGCGTAAATAGTTAAAAAGCTCTAGCAGTGCTATTTTACCACTTTAGATGGTGTTGAATGGGTGTCACTGAAGCTTAAAAGAATGTACTGCTTTGTCGGCATCTGTAAAGTTATTACAGAGCACAACTGAGTACAACACAACAAAGCAAACAACAACACAGCAACAACATAATAAACCTCAATATCAGTATGAAAAAAAACCACAACTACAGTACCACAAAATAATAATCGTACAAAATAATACAGCACAAAAAAATATAATATCGCAAAAAACAACACATTACCACCACAAGAAAATGCAACGGAACAAATATGCCCATCACCTCCGCTAATCTGCTTTCAAGACATGCTGCTAAACGTGCTTGCACAAAGCACTTCAACAACGTATCAACAATCGGATGTCATAGCACCATCCTATAACGTTTTGTGATCTGGTCCATGGCGTTTAAAAAAGCTAAACATTCCCTTAAATATTTTCCAGTTTATGTATATTATGAAAGTTACTAATGGAAAATGTTCATCTGAAACAAAGGTTGTTGGATGTCAGAATAACTTCGTTACTTATTACTTATGTGAACATAGAACGCAAAGCATGCTGGATCTTTTTAGCTGCCTATGGAAACTGTTAATGGAAAAAGTCAGTTATCACTAGATACCGAAATCCAATTTTCTGCTTCCCAAGATTGTATTCTATAATGGGCCTTAATGTTCAGATTGCTGAATTAAACCCAGGCAGCAAAGTAACACGAAGGATGCAGGGAAACATGCATTTTAGTCCTGGATATCCATTATGTCGCGCTTTGAAATAAAGGATGGGTATCTCCACAACATTCTAAGTGCATCGCATTCCAACACTGCCCAGAGTTATCGGAAATTATACTGTTCAGAGCCCACGTCTGCCTTGGAGCTGTCTACGGGGGAATGTACCAACGCATAAACAAACATAGCTTTTTATTTTCATGACAATAATGTTGGCAATGTAGATTGTGTTAAACTAAAGGTAGTATTTTTTATTTATCCTTCAAATTCACTTTTCCTCACCTTCTGATCTGCCATTCCAATTACAGTTGCAATTGCATAGACAAATAGTGTACAAATTGCGGTGGATGACTTTTTTGTGCTTTTTGTGAAATATAATTTGATTATTGTATTGTTTGGTATTCGATGTATTGTACTGCTTTACACAGTTGTATAACACAATCTGTAAAATGTGAAAAATAATTAAGATACTGACTGCTTATATGAACTAATGGCATATTAGTGTGCAAAAGTTCAACCAATGTGCAGACCTCTGAGCTAGCCAGCACCACGCATAAAGCCTAGTTTTGAGGTCAGAAGACTGAATACTCAAACAAAATGTGACGGATATCCCGTCGGCAGAAATGATATCCCCCCTCCTCGTTTGCATGGATTATCCCCTCTGCCAAACTCTAAATCAGGGCCATATTAGGATTATTAGGATTATTAGGATTATTGAACAAGCACAGAGTTCAGGTGTACAGAGTGCATGCCACCTATACACGAGGGATGATAAATAGCTGCGCTCATATGCAGATAGATTGTATGAGGTTCATCTGAATAATGAGTCAATGTTACTACCAAAAGTAGTAAGTTTAGGATTTTGTCGTAAATTAGATCTGTGAATCGGCCATAATGTCTCTACCTGTAAGGATATGCAGTCTGAAGCAGGTTATTATTATCTAAATTCGGTTTCTTTCTGCATGTAAACCATGTAGGGGGTGATACCAATTATATAAAGTTCACATTTCAAGGTGTATTTCAGTCAAGAAGATGCCCAATTCCATGTACAAATTTTGTGATCATAACAGGGTTGTCTGAAGTTTATAGTACCATCAGGATGGCTCAAAGAGTTTTCTGCATTTTTCTTTTCACCATCTGATTGACCATCATTTTCAGCTATTCCAATAAAATTGTTCATAGCCTGGAATGTTTTTATTTTCAGATTGGACTAAAACAAATTCGAGATAAAATTTGGAATTCGGATTCATCCATTAAAAATTATAAATGATGCCACAGAGCACACAATTTAAGACTACTAAATGCCTTCTGTGAATACCAAAAGTAGTTTAGGATTTTGTCGTAAATTAGTTCTGTGAATCGACCCCAATGTCTTTATCAGTAAGGAAATACAGTCTGAAGTAGATTATTATTTAAATTCAGTTTCTTTCTGCATGTAAACCATGTAGGGGATGATACCCATTATATAACGTGCACATTTCAGGGTGTATTTCAGTCAAGAAGATGCCCAATTCCATGTACAAATTTTGTGATCATAACAGGGTTGTCTGAAGTTTATAGTACCATCAGGATAGCTTATGTTCCAAGTCTTGCTCTTTTATTAAAAAAAAGTTGGCTCTAAGAATCTTCTGCCCATTCTTGACTCTCCTTGTGGTAGTGGTTCATGTCAAGGGCGATCCGATACAGTCAGGCTCAGACTACTGTTTGGTCCACACAAGTTTCATCACCTGGGAGGGGAGTGACACAGGAGTGCTCTGATCACTCCCCTAGAGCCATGGCTGGAGGTGTTGCTAACATCCTGTTGATGCATGAATGAACACAACTGATGCAAACCAAGTACAAAGTGTTGAGGTTGGATTTACATTCCAGTGCAAATCATGACCCATAGTAGCCTAAAGTGCATCAGCTCACAATAGAGCGAACCAGCACTATATCACAGCATATATGATGCTATTTTACCCTCATCCTTTGATGCAACACAGTGGAGCAACTTTGCTTACTTTACTACCAGCATTGATTTACTAAAAAGTAAACTCGCTGAGTTTCATTTCACAGAATTCCACAGAGATGTCAAAAAACTCAATGGAATTCTGCAGAGTTGCTCGTGCAGACGGAGCATTGCCCAGCTGCCCCTAGTTGCAAGGTATGCACATCCAGGCTTTACATAATGCAATGTAGGAAACGCAGCCTTACCACACACTGTAGATACAGTATGTTGTTGTCCAAAACAATGTTTATTGCCACTTTGCTCGGGAACCAATCTTGCCTTAGTCGTTGGTAAGTATGTCCAGAAATTTGTTGGGGAGCCCTAATTGATGTGGTCACGCCCAAAGCCCTCTTGACTCCTTCTCATTGAGTTTTAGGGTGGGACTTATCTCTGATATCTTCTCACCAGCTACTTAGCTTGTCTTGTCAGTCAGTGCATGTCAAAGTTAACAGGGCTCCTCTGTGGTCATGGGCCTGAGTCTACCTTAAAGCAATTTAGCATAAGCCACTGCTGCCTGGTGTATGTCTCCTCTGGACTATGACCTGTTCCTCAACACTACAACATTTTTTTAAAGTAAAATGCTCCTCAATGTGTGTTGTTGACCCATTAACAGGCCAAGTAAGTTGCTTTACGTAAATGTATGATCAATAGGAACAATGAACCCTTTACAGAATCAAACAGTGGCTTATCACTCTTTCACAACTGATGTAGTTAGACATATTAAGATGCTAGAACCACTGCTTGGACAGAGTCTGAATGCACACCAACCCAAAGCATCTGCTCCAGCAACATTACTTTCTTTTGTTCTGTATGTACATATTAGAAAGCATTTCTTTTTTAAAAAGAAAATGGCAACCTTTCTTTTTACTAAATTGTTAAATAACAAAAATACTTTGCACAAATAAGTTACCCAAGCCAACGTCATTTTCCAGAAAGTCCTGTTGGTTCTGCATCTGACTCGTACCTTCCATTTTGCCATCATTACAGTAGCATGAATGCCAACTTTTAGAACAGAAATATGGGAGATTTTACCCCAAAAAGTCGAGTACATGTGTTTTCACTAGTGTCTTCCATTGAAGTGGAGGTGATTTTATGCTGAAGACAGTTAAAATAAAGCTGTTTATTTCTTCAAAAATCAATAGTCTCCCACCTGAATTGGGCCTGTTAACATGTATGCATTATTATACTGCTTTTTTTGGGATCTTCTTGCCTCTTCAGTTCTGCTCAGTTGGTTGCACAGTCCATTTTTAGTCAATTTACACTCTTCCTTAATCCAAAACAGATTGCAAATTATTTGTTTTCTGGGTACTTTGCTATACCCTGGCTTGATTCTTTTGAGTTTTGAGTATGGAAGGCAAACACAGCTTCAAACCTACCTCTGTGCAAATTCAAGGTATGGTTATGTCTACTACCATTGTATCATGTTTAGATGAAGAGAAAACATCTCAAGACTTATACGCATCTGATTTTATGTCATTGCTGTCTTTAGACCCAATCGAATGCTCAGGGCCTGATTACAAGACCGCCTGACCAACATGGCCACGGTGAGATTCCAACCAACTCAACCACAAGCCTTTCAAACACTATATTATGATGTATACCAGGCAAAATTCGGACAGCTTCGGTTGGAGACGACTCTGACATGACCGCGTCGGTCAGACACTAGTGCGATCCGATGGCATCAGTTGGAAAGGCTGTTCTATAGGGATTCCGACTCTCCAAATGCATTGGTTGTACTGCCAAGCAGAATATGATACATCTGACGCAGTTGCCGTTCTATAGCGCCCTGTTTGCCACATGGCAAGTGTAAATCACAGAAACTGATGATAACTAACACAACACCAACCATAATATGCTCTCACAAAAATATGCAGCCAATTCCAGGAGTAGACAGTCCTACCAATCCACCTATATAAGAAAATAATTATCAGACCATGATCATTTGCTATCAGAATCCAGGAGAGCCTGACAGAGCACATTGCTGTTCCTAGCTACATACACTGCAGCCATCCCTTCACACATTCATGCTCCCCAATTGGATCACTCATTGCACATTTCACTTTTTTTTTGTTTCTTCTTGTTCTGCACACCTCTTTAATCCCACACTCACACTCACTAACTCACAATATGCAAAAAGAGGCAGCCACGTTTCTCAGATGACGATTTGACAGTGCTTGTGGATGAAATCCTGAGAGTAGAGCCACAGTTATTTGAGACCCAAGTCCAACAGACTCAGAAAAACCTGATGTGGCACAGGATAGTCAACAAGGTGAATGCAGTAGTCAACACCCCATGTACAATGGAGAATATCAGGAACAGGTAGTACGATGTCAGAAGGAGGGTTAAGATCATAGTCTACAAAATCCACTGGGTTGCAAAGTGGACTGGTGGTGGCCCTCCCGTGCCACCTGTGCCCTTCACTGCCTGGGAGGAGAAGGTGTATGCTATCATGCTGTCGCAGAAACTTTTCGGAATACAAGAAGGACTAGAGTCTGGTAAGTGACACCCAAACATCAACCACAAGTCCGCCATGACACCTTACCACACTGAACTGCATTTGTCCAAGTTTTGTAAGTATGCCTTTTTGGAAATGAAGCAGTACCCAAAGTGTTTGTAGATGTGGAACTAATGCAGACAACCAGTATACCTGACCTGAACATCCAAATGTACCCAAACAATCACATTTACAAATGTCTACATGTAGGCTGTTAGTGTATAACCAGGTAACTCGACATGGCACCAACAAGAACATCTGTCAACATTTCTCAAAAATGGCCCTTAACTAGAGTAAGTAGTTACCAGGTATGTAATGCAAACCGCTTCATAAAGTAATTAGATCTTCCTAAAGGAAAGGACTACACATGCCATCAGCCACTCACACTCCACCTAAGAACAACAGACTCCTTTGTAAGCCATCTCTCCTTGCAACTTCCCCTCACTGGTAGTGAGCAATAGGCATAGGGGGGCTGTCTGGGCTGGGTGGGAGGAGTACTCACTACACTGGCCATATATCCCAGCTGGCCTTCCACTCCACTCCAAACTCCATCCACCTCTGTCAGCCATCTTGCTACTACACCCACCCTCACTGGCAGGAAGTCATTGGTCAAATGAGGGTGACGGGGAGGAGTGTTAGAAAAGACCACACCTCCCAGCAGGCCTTCCTCTCCAAACGTTCTCCACCTCTGTCAGCCATCTTGCTACTACACTCACCCTCACTGGCAGGAAGTCATTGGTCAAATGGGGTGAGGGGGAGGAGTGTTAGAAAATACCACACATCCCAACAGGCCTTCCACTCCAAACTCCATCCACCTCTGTCAGCCATCTTGCTACTACACTCACACTCACTGCCATGAAGCAATAGGCCCAGGTGGGCTACTGGGCTGGGTGGGAGGAGTACTCACTGCACTGACCACACATCCCAGCAGGCCTTCTAATACAAGCTCAGAGAAACATCACCTGTGATGTACCTCCAAAACCATTTACCTTGCATCTTACTATGTAATGTAATTTAAAATTCACTGAGCTGTGTATACACAATACTATGTACATACGCAGATGACTACGCAGGCTCAGGTACCACAGTCTCTTGAGTAGAACAGGATGAGACCATCACTCACAGCATGACTACATTATCTGGGAGTGTGCACAAACTGCTCAGGGTTAGGCTATTACTTCAATGTGTCTGGTGAGACATAGACCATGCACAGCACACACAAATAATAAATAACATTAACAATAGATGAGTATGTATGTCATGGAATTCATGTAGATGTTGAGCTCACTAATTCTCAAGTGTCATTTAGAGAGTGTCATATACAAGTCAATGTCAGTAAGCATGTTGTAATCCAATTTGATACATGATCACATCAGCACAGATGTGGAGCAAGACCATAATCTGCATCATGATATAGTTGCATTGTCTATGCAAAATAAAGGCTAACATCATGGGGATAGGTGACAAATCAGCCATCTAAAACTGTTTAGGCACCCAGGCATATTCTCATTGTGTACTAGATAAGGTATAATGTATCATCACATAATAGACTGTGTCATATCTGTACCAATAGGACAATCTGGGAATACATCTATGCAGAGTGATAAAAACATCAAGGCTTAGACTCCAACTATGTATGAGCTCCCTGGCAATGATGACTCTCATCTACCCCTTGGACCGGGAGGGGACCTGGCTATCAGGTTTGCTTCATCAGACGGCACCTGCACGTCCAGAGGGATCCAGGAAGACAACTCCCACCTCAACTACCAACACCCAGCTGACCCCTACAAAAGATGAAGCACCATCAACCACGGGCAACAACACCATCACGGCTGCACAGTCCTCTCTGCAGATGACGGACACAAACTCAGTCAATGAGGAAAGAGGATCTGCTTTGACTGCGCAGGCACAACCTGTGCCAGCCCCCGGGGGTAGGGGTGGTGGGAGGGGGAGTATGGATCTTCAGTGTCACACAGTTGGTGCCACTGATGCCCAAGCCAACCTCTCGTGGGTACTTGAGGGGTGCCAGGGAGCAAAGGGGTCAGGTTTCTGAACGCCTCTGGAACTTTGAACAACTGCAGGCGTCACAAGACTGAAGTCTCGAGCTGTTCAATGAGCAAATGCACAATGTTGTAGGGGTGCTCAGGGAGATCAGTTCCACCCTCTGCCAGGCCTTTGCACACACAAGTGCCCCTCCCTATGTGACTTCTCCATCTGTGCCATCAAAATCTGCACAAGCCACAGAGAGTGACACTGAGTCTGGTGGAGAATCCTCAGTACCCCAGGAGCCTGCAGTTGTTGTCTCCCCTCCAAATATGGGGGGGATCATCCAAAGAAAGGTAAGTGAGGGTCGGATGGCAACACACAAGCCCCAGGCAGTAGAAAAGGGTGCACCTGGTATCTTCTTTGTGCACTACTCATTCAATTAATTGAATATACATTTCAGCTGTTCCACATCAGATGAAAGTACACTATTGGACTTTGGACTTGGTAACTGTGGCTAAGACAATTTTAATTTCAACCAACAACACTGTCAACTTCTCTATTTTCTTTATCTTTATTTTCACTGAACCATAATGTGTGTGTTCACCAATTCACCACGTTTTGTAAATAAAATAAATTTTGCACATCAATATCAGCTCATGTTGTGCCTTTGACGTCTATCTCAAATTGTTGTATCATCTGAGCATTCTGATGAAAAAGTAATTAATCTAGGTCAACATGTACATGTAAATTGTACCTTAAGTGCCACAAAGTCAATCAATCATGGCACCACAAGATTGTCACACAGATTCTGTGTAACATGCAAACTTTAGTCCACGATACACATTCACAAATAGTCATTTGCAAGAAGACTCATCACAAGTTGACATCCCACTGAACAATCTATGCCACCTAACTATTTAGTCATGTTCAAACAACTGGGCAAACAAATTGGAGGAGCTACATCAAATAATGGAGACTTCAATGCAAAACTCTAATTTTATTTGCTGTGAACACCTGGTAGCAGATCACAAACACCATAAATGACATACACAATCAGTAGACAAACGAAAAGCACACACTACTGTATTGCTGGCCAATGTGAACAAGTTAGGCAGCATCTTTAGGTAGGTTACAAGCATATGTAAATGGTGTGGCACTTGCACTGTGATATACAATGAGATCACACATCTTCAGCTACATCTATTTCTCAAACCTTGCTCATCTAGGTGATATGAATAACGAATTTTATTGATTGCCATATATATTGTTGTTTTTAAACTCTTTTCATTATGTGCTGCATATCTTAATGGGTATTCCCTTTCTTTTTACGCTGTATTTTATCACTGTTGACTTGTGGACCAGTTTTTCATGCTTGTGTACTTTTATGGTTTTTGTAAATTGAACCGAATAAAGTATTTCTTGAACTTGAACTTGAACTTGAATGGGAAGAACTATGGTCTATCCTCACAACCACATTGCTTTTGAGCACACGAGGGTACACTTATTGTAAAACAAAGTACACACGATGGGATGAAAGTCCATTGGTGTTGTAGCAACTTCTATTCCTACTATTGCAAGCAGGTGTCATACCAGTTATGTATCCTCAAAGGCTGTGTCAGATCATTCCATGTCCAGATTGCACTCAGATACAGCATTATATGCCTGGTGATGGCACAACTCAGAAACTCCCCTCAGTTGATGACATGGCAAAGTGAACTGAAACAACAAAATGACAAAAGATAAGCAAGGGCAAATCATGTCTCACAAGTAAGAGCAAACTGAAACTTAAACCATAACAATGTCACTGTTAACAGTAGTTAGACCTGAATGACACAGTGTGTCTGTAGTTATGACCATATCCCAAACCTGTCTTGCTTAAACATTGGCATACTTATCCTTCTCTCAGATGTATACATACACATAGTCCCCACAGCCACATAATAACAAACACAGTGGAATTGGAAAGACATCTCAGTGGATACTTACAGTCACAAAAAGAAGTTGTTGATGAGCTGTTCTCACAAGTCAACTCCTTCCTCCTCATCACTGTCATTGCCCAAGTCCTGGATACTCTGCCGGTGGCACTTGCTGTTCTCGTTCATCTTCATATTGAGAATATTGTAGAACTCCTCCAGTTTTGTCAAGGCACCGGAATCTTGCCTTCAGGAAGCCAAAAGTCTGCTCCGCTATTTGCCTTTGCCTTCCTATGTGCCTCATTGAAGCAGAGGTCTCCTGGAGTGACTGGATTCTCCAATGGTGTTAGTAACCATGGATAGTTGGGGTATCCTATGTCTCCTAAATGGAAGATTGACATGAGTACTGTTCAAGCAAACATGTACTGATAAGACACACAAAACCACTCACAACAAACATCATTAAAAGCTTACTTACCTGCAAGCCAGGCCCGCTCTGGAAGTGTTTGAGTCATCAAATGGGGTATGAAGCTGCTCCTTAGAATGTGTAATTCATGAGCTGATCCAGGAAATCAGTGGAAATACACGTACCTGCCAAACACACCACCTGTACATTGAGTGGAAGTGCTGCCTGTTCCGGTATACTTGTTCATTGGCCTGTGGTGGATTCAAAGCAATATGTGTCCTATCAATTGCTCCAATGACATGACGGATTCACCCAAACCCATAAAAATCAGCTTTGATATTGGTCAATTACCCTGGGTTGGGAAACTTGATGTAGCTGTCCATGTGCCTGGTCAATGTCTGCAGTACACCCTGAAGTACATTGCTAAACATAGGCTGGGTCATTCTGCCAGATGTTGCCACTGTGTACTGGAACGACCCTGTGGCCAAACAATGCAGTACTGTCATCACCTTAACTTTGGGCATCATTGATGTAGGATAGTAGCAATGCGGAAGCAATGAAGGCACAAATCATTTATTGTGGCCTCATTGAGAAAGAATTTTCTGATCACGTTCCTCTCTTCCATCGTTTGTAAGTCTGGAAAGGGCCTGTAGTCTTACGACTCCTCCGCAAAACCTTTGTGTGGAGTGTAAACATAGTGGGTGTTAGATCACATTGTGCTCAGCAACAAGTACTTAGACAAACACCAAAGACCAAGTGACCACATATGACAGTCCATGGCAGTGCAAACTAGATTTTACAAAACTAAAATCTACTAGACATACCACAGCACACATGACATTTCTGATTATGTTTCAAATGTGTAGTACTCTTGACTCATATCACTGATGGCAATTTTTATTAATGCAAAATCAAGCAGGACATAGTCCAAATCTCACATGCCAAGAACTCATGACTTAGGTATGTCTAATGACAGAGCAAATATTGTCGAAAGCACAGTAGGATCAAGTTATGTATGGCATCATGTACTGCACATACATTCTGAAATTCAATCAGCACTTCATGCAGACAAATGTTACATAGTGTACACTATCCTGCTGTCATGTCTGTGTTGCACATACAGTAACATGCACAACCCATTGATAATGTACATCTTTCTCAATATGCAGATGTGCACTTATGCATGGAACACAAAGACCACTTACAATGTCCCACTTAGTTTCAATGACTATGTAGGGTGTTTGAATTTTGAGTGTATAGGCCCTCTGGGAAGGTAGGATACTGTACATGAGACACACACCCACCCTGTTTCCACCTGGGCATCACACACATCGCGCACTGGGTGACAGTGGATTCGAAAACTGTTATATGGTGCATTTACACCTGCTAATGGAAATGGGCTCCATACCAGCTGAGAGAAATATGAAAATCATAATCTGTACTGCATACTTTCATGTTGGTCTAGCCTGCCAACACGTGTTTCAGGGTCCTCTCAAGGTGACTTATGCATGTGAATGTGTGCATTTGCTTTGTATGCTCCTTCAACACACAATATATTCATCATCATCATCAAATTTCTTTATTTTGGTTACAAGAACCATAACAGAAGAACAACCACAAGGTAGAAAATGATGGACAGCGTACAACAAAGTCTAAAACTGAATAAAACGGATGCTATTTGAAACTTAGGACCCTCTAGGGTACACTCATGAACATACAAACAGTTAGCTTTAGTGGCTAATAGCACCCTTACACACATTAGAAAATTGTTAAAACTTTCATTTAAAATACATATAATACAATAAAATCACATTGTTTAAAATTAGAAATCGAAGGGGTGAATTAAGCCCCATTAACTAATTGTGGTCTACTTCACTTCTTAGTCATACAGTGGCTGGCTATACTAGGCTGGCTATACTAACTGAGCCCTCCTCCTAATTGCCCCAAACTGGCCCCAAAATGTGGCTTTTGCACAGGCAAAAGTGGGCCTGGCATCAGATTTTAAAATTCTTAAAGCTTCTGTGAAGCTTGATGGCCCTAGGAGCCTGCACACCGGTTTCAACCATTTGCTTCTAGGTTTGCCATAGGCCGGGCTGGCGAAGAAAACATGGCCTATAGATTCCTGGGGATTTCAGCAGGAAGGGCACCCCGAGGGTTGGGGTTTATTAACCTGCCACTTGTTGGTAGAAGAATTAATGGGTAAGGAGCCATATCTAAACTGAATATATAGCTTCCTGTCTGCAGGCACCTTAATAATGTCAAAGAAGCTCTCCAGACAGTGGATGTTTTTTATATCAATAAAGGCTTCAGTCAGGCTACCATGATGTCTATTCAGAATAGTATTCTCTTCCACCCACGCCCAATACCTGCATTTTAGTTCATCCCTGGAGAATGATGGTGATTGTCCAATATCTTGTCCTGGCAGCCCAAAGCTAGTCAATAAGGCAGCCACCAGTTTTATCCAGCCAATTTTCCTCGAGGTATCAAGATTAAGGAACTCACTAAAGGCTGCAGCATAAAATGCCAGCTCTGGAGTACTTGTCAGTCTATGCCAAAACAAAAGAGGACAAAGCTTCACCAGATCCTCAATAGACTTAATGCTCAGGTCAAGTTTAGCGGGGACTAAATATATTGTATCCAGGCATGGTGTAGTACAAATCTTCTATATTTTCAAGTTTTTTCCACCAACTGAATCTTCATTTAAAAGTTGTCTTCCAAGTAGAAATTATGACGTTAGCCAATGTGGGTAGAGTTGTTATTACACCTATGTACCATGTACATTTCAATATCTCAACTAATTTATTTTCTATTCTTTTTTTCAGCATTAGACCAGGTCAGCGAGGGAGACAGTTTCACAACTGTTGGGGAAGCAGTTGGCCACAGTGGTTCCAGTGCTGCCAGTGAGCAAGAGGGAACCAGTGGCACGGAGGGTGATGGGAGGCCCACTGAGGAGCTGACGGATGTCACAGCAATGTCATCATCATTCGATTCTAGTTCCATTGAGCCCTCCCAGGTGGTGGTAGCTCCCCTGGACTGGTGTCCACTATCTCTGAGTCCACCACCCCACCCAACCATCTCTACCCTCACAGCTGCTCCCCAGCCCGCTGTCTGATGCCACTCACCTAAGAGGGGAGGAGTCTCCTTCATGCCAGGCACCTCACCCCCTGCCACTATCTCCCCTGCTGCCCTGAGTGTGAAGGCCATTGCCCTCCTAAGACAGATCTTTGTAGGTCAGACAGTAGTGCTGAATGTCCTCCAGGTCCATACCAATTAGCAGACCCAGATGTTTTTGTTTCAGTCCTGGAGGGCATTCACTCTGACCTTTCTTCCCAACAGAGATCCATTCAGGCTCTAGCCTCCAAACTGACAGCAGCATTATCCCCAATGCAGCTTTCCACCCTCGACTCTACCCCATCCACAGACCCTATTTCCATACCTGACCAAAGTACACGCAAACCTAACCACGCATCCACCTCAACATCCACATGCAGCACACAAACATACAGACAGAAGGCAAAATAGAGAGGCACACACACACTCAGCAGACACAAGACACCCTGACTTCCACATCCACTGACTTGCAGGCAGACACAATACCATAACACACAGTCACGACAGACACCACACCAGCACCCCCAGACATGCTGCATATATCACTATCCTATGCCTCAGTACCCCCTACTCTTGCCTCTCCTTGTACCCAATTGGCACAGAAACTCCACCTTATTGCCCTTGACCTCTTCCCTCTCCAAAATTACCAGCCACCTCCCAAATCTAAGATGAAGACCAGTGTGCCCCTGCCATACCCTTCCACATCCACCCCCAAAACCCCTAGCCAGTCCCCTACTTAGACCCACAAGCAACAGCAGGGAAGCAGCTAGCACCCGCAGCCATGCTGCATATATCACTACCCTATGCCTCCACACCCTCTACTCTTGCCTCTCCTTGTACCCAAACGGCACAGAAACTCCACCTTATTGCCCGTGAACTCATCCCTTCCCAAACTTACCAACTACCTCCCAAATCTAAAATGAAGACCCTTCTGCCCCTGCCATACCCTTCCTCATCCACCCCCAAAACACCTATTCAGCCCCCTATTGAGACCCACGGCAACAGTAGGGAAGCAGGAAAAGGGAAGCTCCTCCTCCTGCGACTGTTCTACCCCCTCCTAAACCAAGATGATCTTCTTCCCCATCCTACCCCAGTACCTCCACAGGTAAGAAATTAGGGGCCAGATGTAGGTAAATATCATTTACCGATTCTAAAATACCGAATTTTACCGATTCGGTATTTTAAAATCGGTAAATGACATGTAGATAATGATTCGGTAAATACCGATTCGGTATTTACCGAATCGGTATTCCCCATTCATTCCTATGAGCCTGGAGGCCCATAGGAATGAATGAGAATTACTGATTCGGTAAATACCGAATCGGTAATAGGGGGTAGACCTACAAGGGTGGCAGGGTGTCACATTGACACCCTGTTGCACCCCTGTATAGTGCATGGGTGCACATGTGGCAGACATACATGCCCTAAGGGCATGTATGTCAGCCACATGGCACTGAATAAAAAGCTAAAAATTGCTTTTTGAAAGGTATTCGGAATTTACCACCAACTAATAGTTGGTGGTAAATAACGAATCCTTAAATGTAAAAAGCCCTTACTTGAGTGCTCTCTACATTAAGGATTTGGTAATTTACCAAATCGGTATGTTAGGAATTTGGTAATTTACGGATTCCTTAAGTTACCGATTCAGTAAATTACCGAATCCTACAATTTGGCCACCTACATCTGAAAAGCCTAATTCCGGTTGGTAACGACCAAAATTCGGTAATTTTGGCCGTTACCGACCGGAATTAGGCTTCCTACATCTGGCCCTAGATGTTAAAATGGTCCCCCCTTTTCCTTTCACAGCCCTTCAGGGATATGAAATACCCTAAAATGGTGAAGCCCAGCCACTCCTTCCCTACATACAACCCTCCCACTGACCCAGCCGAACCCCCCAATCCAGAGCCCAGCACTCCCAAGGACCCACCCAGCCCCCTAGTCATTTTATTTTGGTGCCTGGCATGCCCCCTAGAAGCTCCTCCCATGGGAGGTATCACTCAGCAGCAGTACTGAAGGCAAGTTTGAGTGGGCCACACTTTTCTGTCCCACAACATGGACATTTTGGACAGGCCATTAGCCTTTGTTTTGATACTTGCTGAGTAAATCAATTTTTATTTTATTTTTGGTATTCCTGTATCTAAACATATCTTTTGCTGTTAACTGTTATCCATGTGTAATTCAATATATGTGAGTACAGTTCTGTTAGTATGACAATGATAGCATATGGTTCCTAGAGTAGGTAAGTCTATTGGAATGTTGTGCGTGTTTGTGAACCTCTTTTGGTGGGGTGTCAATGTTTGCATAAGGTTGGTGTAGGAGTATGGAGTGAAGGGCCAAAACTTGTATTGGACATTGTATGCATTCACAGTGTAGTTAGATTCCTAAGTCCATTGTGCAAGTGTGCCAACGTACAAAACTCAATGAGATGTATGTTGCATATGTATTTGGTGTGTACAAAGTAAATCTTCCTGTAAATACATTTGGAGGAGCTCTGACTCTACATACATGATATTTAGTTTAGCCACACATGTACACGAAGCAATGTGTAAACTGCTAAATGTGGCTTAATAGATATGGGCCAATGGCTTTCCCTTCTGTGGATCTTGTTAAGTACATCTAATGACAACTGTACCACATGTGCATGCCACTTTGTGCCAATTGCCATTAGTCCCAGTTGAGACTGCTTCTCAGTATCCTGGCCACATGGAGAGTGTGAGGTGGGTACAAATCAGACTATGTCCTGGCCACGTTGTCTTCCAGTACTCCTATTAAATTAGAGATCCATTGTATGCAGGGTGTCTATGCACTGTAGCCCAATGTGTTGTGGAATTTGGATGGTGGTAATGTCATTCATATTAGTTGCCTATTTCAAGTGGATGGTGTGAGTGTGGGTCCATGACAATGCTTAGTATGTTCAACTGTGTTTCTGTACTTCCTAATTCACTACTGATGTATGTGTTAGTTGCAAGAGGAGCTGGCTTAAGGTACAGGAATGGGTGCCACAGGAGTTGGTAGCTAGTTATAATATGGTGTGCTTGTTGAGTTGGGCACTACGTTGCGGAGTCATGTACATCAGCTTCAGGGCTTAACGCACAGTTAGGGAATGCAAGTCTGTGCATATACATTGTTAGTAAGCTTAACATAGGCCACATCATGCTGGCGTGATGTGCCTTTATATTCTGTCCTGGTGCTCACATTGCCCCACATTTGAACTCCCACACAGAGATATAATGGACCATACTTGAACATGATTACCTGCCTAATAGGTGATGTATGTGCTATCGGAGGGACATGTTTGTTGTTAAGTGTGGGTCAGGGTTGTCAAGGAGTGTTTGTGTGTCAATTGATGTTGAGTGTGTGTATATCATGGGTAAAAATAGGCACAGCCATAAGCGTTAGGACTTCTGGGTTGTGGTAGAGTGTATCAGACTAGTGTTCTTTGCATTGTGACTGCTTTATCTTGTATGTCACAAAATGAGTTGAAATAGCTTAATTTAAAAAGGAAATTGGGGTGGGGACTCATAGGGATGTCTATTTTGTCTATGTGACCAGATTTGACAGCCAAATGAGCCACATGATTGTGGCTTTCACATATTGTTACACATGTGATATGTCAATACTTCAGGCATATGACCGGATCTAGATAATTGAATCCACACCTTTATTGTACCTAAGATGCCTGAGTGTTTGACATTGGCAAAGGCAGTTATTGTAAATTCACCTTGTTGAAACAAAGGCGACTTCAATGCTTTGGGATTTGTAGTTGGGTCAGTGAAGACAGCATGAGAATGTGGTTGTAGTGTTGCAGATTTCTCAGCTGTTAGTTGTGGGACACTGGTAGGTGATGCAGCTGCAAAGTCTGCTTTGTTTTTTTCAAGATGTTGCTGAACTCAATGGAGTTTGGATGGTAGTTACTATCAAGTCAAGTCACTCTTCATAGAATTATATAGATTTGTCATTGCTTGCTCCTCCAATGCATCTTCAAGCCCCCTCATGTGGTACATCTCAACATATACATTTTCAACGTGACACTGCACTGCAACACTCTCCTTCACAATGCAGTTTAGGAGTTCAGGTGGATTCTCAGTCTTTGCTCCCAGCAGTGGTGATGAGGGTATTGGTTCAATAAGGATGTAGTGTGCCAGTGTATGGGTTTCTGTGGGACATACTTTTAGTTGTGCATTAGTATTATGTTGCCATGACATGTGGCACTTGGAGCAGTGGTTAGCTCACCATACATATTTCTGTACATATGTCTATGTGCCCATGCCCATTTGTATTCCTATCTATATGTTGGGTCTGTCCCTGTTTTTCCAGTTCACACTGGGGATACCTGCTATTGACATTCCCTCATTCCCCCTGCACAACGTGGCACAGGACACTTTTACCTTACTGAACCTTCGTTTCGTAGTCACTTCCATGTGTAGAACAGAGGTCTTCAAAATGGTGGGGGGGGAGTCCTTCCCGCTGGGGAGACCTTAAATGATATCAGACACGTTTTCTTTTAAGTGTTAGGAGCATGAGCAGCAGTAAGCCACCCTTGTAATGGACTGTCACTGACAACTTTGATCATTAATTTCCTGACTGTGAGTATGTGTGAAAAGGGGTAACAGAGCTTAAATAATACAAATCATACTGTATTGAATTGAGTGATATTCTCTTTGGTGTGCTAGGATAACAATAACATCACATTTGAAGCCATTATGAAATGGTGTCATATTTTTACACATGCCACATTGTTCTTTCTCCATGGCCCTGTTCATCATTTCATTTTCAGCCTCACCATTGAGTAAATGGGATTTTTTTATCCCTTTGAGAGACAATGGAATGACAGTCACTAGCAACACCAGATGCCTGGTTTAGCCCTGTTTAGACATTGCCAATTTTGATGAATAATTGTGCAAAAATTAAGGGGGGTGCAAGTATTTGTCAATTTTTATGAGGGGGGAACGCAACAATGATAATTTTGAAGGCCACTGGTGTAGGGGTAGGTTTGTCACTTACCTGTGGCAACGTCCACAACGGTCCTGGTTTCGCTGGTCATCGAGTAGGTACAGAAGCAGTATGACATGCGCAATGGGCTCCATGACTGCACAGGAATTGTGGAAGCATGTTGTGGTGAGTTTCGGCCTTATGAGCCTCCCATGTCACCAGCTCTGATGTGGTGGTTTGACCGACACAGACGCTGTGTCAGAAATATGCATCGTGATAGGGGGCTGGTTCCAGGGCCGGACCGCACTAGGATCTGCTCCATTTGCCCTTTTCGAAACCGTTGCGGTTGGAATTTCCAGCCGGAATCGGAAGAACTGCGTCAGTCGATAAGCCATACATTGTAGAGCACACTATTAGTGCGGTCAGAGAAACCGCTTTCGAAATGAGATCGGACAGTAAGCCCAACCTCGAGAAGCCCACGACTGACATCTTAATAAGCCCCATAGTGTCTTCTCATTACTTTTCTCCAGAGCATGTCCTGCCCTTCGCATGTTGTGCAGCATATATTGTCCTCTGGCATGAATCACTGGAAAGAGAACTGAAGGAGTGCAAAATACAAATCCGTACCTTTGAACCACAAATGAGGGCAACTATATCTCTCCAAATTTCTATTCGTACAGCAGGTACAACCCAAACGGGCATGGCCCTTAGAAAATAATGCAATTCGCAATGCTACCCTTTTTTTCATTTTTACACATTTGAATTTGGCACTTGACAAGTAGATGACTGTCTAGTTCTAGTAATAGGTCAGACCACCGAAGTCTGTTAGCATGAGAGGAAGAAAAGAACATATTTTGGTAGTTGCAGTAAAAAGGGAGATTGTGAGTTGATCAAGCGTGGTTTTTATCTTTGCCTGGAAACGTTGGTGTGTTCACTTCTCCCCTCTCTGATCCTGAGGAACCATTACCTTGTTGAAACTAAGCAGCATTGCAGGGTAGGATCAATGGTCGATGTCAGGCATTACCCTCACCTGATACTATTTTTTAAACATTTTATTTTAAACGTGCACAGCTCTACTTAGGTTAGGTGTCAGTTTACTTTACATAAGGAACACTAGGGGGACGATTACGATGCAGTTGGAAATGGCTCTGAATGGCATTCGGTGTGGCCGAACCTGTGTCGAAACCCATGTTTCCGGTACATGGAAACATATCAGACTGACCAATTAGTGGAGTAGTGTGGCTCACTGGTTAGAGGCGGCAGACCCGAGAGCAGAAGTCGGCCCGGGACCAGGGTTCAATTCCCGACGCGGCAGGGTCGTGGACCTTGGTCAGCGGACTCGATAATTCTCGCTTCGGTGCTTACTCTAATCAGGGATCACACTCGGCAACTCTGGGCATTAGCTTGCCTAATCTCCACAACGGCCCCACCAATTCCGGGGATGCCTGGCTCCACCTTGGGGACTCCCAGCAGGGACCATCCCACAGGGAAAGCCAGGACGGGTTCCCCAGAGTTATACAGCGCCGGGACGCCCCGTTGCTGGGGCAGCTGTGCGCTTTACAAGTATACTACATTTACATTTACATTTACATTATGATACAAGGTAACCGGTTGGTCATTCCGAATTGGTTCTGACCGGCATTCGGAGAGTCCGTGTCAGTCAGAGCCTAATCTTACAGCTCAATGGGCCGCGTTTCCGCATAACTGATTACGATGTTGGATTCTGACAGCCATTCCGAATTGGTCTGTCCAACATGAAACAGGTGTCGTAAACTGACTTAGGTTATCCCATAGCAGGCCCCCCTTCACCTGGAGGCCTCCGGTTGGGGCCCGCGATGGCCCCCATGGGTTCACGCTTTCCAACCATGCACAGTGTGGCAGGCACCATGGGGTGCCCCCCACAGAGTGCAAAGTTTTCCACAACCATCCCGTTTTCCAATGTGAGCCTGTGTTGTTGGTTGGAACACAGGCTCCCATTGAAGTCAATAGCAGTCTGACCGAATGGTGTTCATAACCATCCTAATCGGTCGGTCGGACTCCTGAACGCAAATCATTCAAAAACTATTCCGACAAGGAATCGGTCAGGAGGTTTTCTGACTGACATTGTAATGAGGCCCTAGGTACAGATCTGAATCTCCAGTAAGGTGGAAACCAGAATCTCTTTACAATAACATGAGGCACAAACAATGAGATATAATTTCCATTAAATTGAGCATTATACAAAAAGCATGATTACAGTTGAGCTCTGCATTCTCCTCTAACTGCTGGAAGCTATTCAAGGTTAATTCTCTAGCGGTTGGTTTCAGTGTTGTACAGTAAGGCAGTGCTGCCTGAAAGATGCAAATCCTTTCTGTAAAACATGTTATTTCCTTCAATAATCTATTGCTGTTTAGTTCGTAGTGGTTCAAATAAGTTCTGCATACAAGAAAGCATATTTACTTTCCTAGACCCATATTTCTTGGTTTAATTTCTTGTCTCAAGTTGATTCATTCCCTTGCAGTCTTTCAACCTAATTCAAAACGTGTTTGGTTGCTGATTCTTACGTGTGAATCTGCCTCACTCTGGTTGTACTCTAGAGGGGCTTTTACCTGTAACATAAGTCTTCTCTAGAAAGGCTTTTTAACATTCACGTAAGTCTTTACACTATCACATCGGATTCATACCTTGCATCACACACACTTCGGACCCACTTACAGGGTATCTTTTTTTTTAGTTTCTGCTTTCTTTGTTTAATAAAAAGCATTGGCAAAGCCATGTGTTCTGGATTAACATGCTAGTAAACGTATATACAGGCACACACAAGTGTACATTGGTTCCTGGATTTGGATTGAGGAGCCAGCAGTAGGACAGTCAAAGAGATTTAAAAAAAAGTCCCACATGCAGTGGAATGCAAGAGTTGGAAAGCTACATCCAAAGAACCAATAACATTAGGTAAGAGAGTATGCTCATGTTGGCTGAGCCATGACGGGATTGACAAAGTCTCGCACCAGATGCTGAAAGTGGCAGGTCAAATAAAGACAATGGTTGAAACGGGTGGACCCAAAGCCCCGTGTAAACTGTAGGTCACTTTGGACAGCTGCGCTATCAAAGAGGGTGTCCTTGAATAGGACACGCAAATTAGTGAAAGGGACCTTGTTTACTGCCTCTTTGAGTAAACCTTTTATCAGATTCAGTGCAGAGCTTTGGAGTATTATCAAACATTTATGCTGGGCAACTCAACATGAATTAATGACTGAATGAAGTGAGACTTGTATAGCGCATAGCTTCCCTGAGGCCTCCGAGCTCTGCGGATGGATCAATGCGGGCCGGGAGCAAGTTTTAGAAAGGGATGTTAAAAAGATGAGTTTTCAAGAGTTTTCTAAATGCTAACAGGTTGGACTCCTTCCACAGATGGAGAGGGAGGGAGTTCCAGGAGTTGGCAGAATTGAAAGAGAAGGAGCTCCGGCCCCATCTGGATCTACATTTTCTGTGCGTAACGGCAGAGAAGGTGAGGCTGGAGCGGAGGTTCCTGGATGGTGATAGGGTGTGACCTGGGATTGGGAAATAACCGGACCACACTTCCAGAAGGCCTTGTGTGCCAGGCACATGGCTTTGAAAAGGATCCTTGCCCTGATGGGGAGCCAATGAAGGTTCCTTAATGCTGATTTAGCAGATTGCCTGCGGGAAATCTGAAGAAGCAGAGGGGCAGCACAATTTTGGATGATCTGGAGCTTGTAGATGGAGGATAGAGGGGCTCCCAAATAAAGAGCATTTCCATAATCCAAGCGAGAGAGGATGAGGGGCTGGATCAGGATTCTTCTCGTCTGGAATGGGGGAAGGGGGAGAATCTTACGGAGCATCCTCATTAGACCAAAACAGGTAGCTGAGAGCTTAGTAGCCTGATAGTTGAAGCTAAGGGAGTGGTCAAGCCACATGCTGAGGCTCTTGATCTGGTCTTTTGAGTCTGGTGCCGGACTGATACATGGAGGCCATAGCAGTGCTGGGTTGAAGAAGGGAGAGTTGCCGAGAAGCATGAGCTCAGTTTTATCTCAGTTCGGTTTGAGGCAGGAGAGTTCCATCCACTTGGCAACGTCCTCTAGGCAAGGGCCTAAGGTGCTAGGTGATCGCTCGGGGTGATTTAGTGCCACCACGAGTTCGTTTCATCTGCATAGGTGATGATCTTTATGCCAAATGGATGTACAATCTCCGGCAGGGGTCTCATATAGATGCTAAACAGTGTGGGGCTTAAGGAGGAGCCCTGGGGTACCCCACAACTGAGCGGCAGCCGGTTGGAGACATCTACTTCAAATACCTGAAAAAATCAGTCACTGAGGAAGGACTGAAGCCATGCTAGTGCAGTGCCGGATACTCCTAAACTCTTAAGACAGAGGATCAAGGTGATGTGATTGACAGTACCTCCCTGGTCCAATTTCCTTCTGGCCTCCTCAGTTACCGCAAGGAGGGCAGTCTCGGTCCCCAACTGAGGGCGAAAGCCGGTTTGGGAGTGGTGGAGGAGGACGTTTGATTCCAAGTACTCAACCAGAACAGAGTTTATGTGCTTTTCTAGCACTTTACTCAGCCAGGGAAGAAGGGAAATGGGGCAATAGTTAACTAGGTTAGCCTGGTCAAGATTGTTTTCTTAGGAAGGGCTTTGACCAGGGCACATTTGCAAGCGGGGGACTGTGCCAGAGAGGATAGATAAGTTTAAGAGTTCAAGTATCGCAGGACAGATGATGTTAGCGACTAATTTAAGGGAGCTGGGTTAGAGGGTGAGCCTGAGGTTAAATTACCCATGATTGAATACAGTAAGGCTGGGTCCAGCAGAGGGAATTGGCTTAGTTAAATTCGGGGTTCAACTGGCAAACCTGTCGGGAGATGGATGTTCACACTAGGAAACTGGAAAAGACAGATAAATATTTTGAATTTTCTGTTGGAAGAATTCCGATGGTTGTCACAACGCGTATGTGCCCCTTCTAAGGATTGTTATTTTTGGGGCATGTTGGAGAGAGTTTTCAGGATTTGGAAAATTACTTTGGGGCAGTTGGCGGCTGCGTTGATTTTCTCCTCATAAAAGGAGGCTTGGGCAGCATTAATATCAGATTTATAACGTCTGATTGACTTTCTGTAGTCAAGCTTTCTGGATTCAGAATAATTCTGTCTCCACCTTCGCTCAAGGCTTCTGCATTCTTCTTTTGATTCTTTCAGCTTAGGGGAGAACCACGGGCCGATTTCAGCCTGCATTTCATAAGGGTGGGTCTTTTAGGGAGGACTGAGTCAAGGGAGCTGGTAATCCAGTGGTTGAAATTCTCATTTGCGAGTGTGGGATTGAGATCCGTAACTGGTCTAGAGGCTTCGAGAACTAACATCCAATGGTCCGTGGGGAGTTTGGGCCAATTCCGCTCAAGAACCGGGATGGGGTTGGGGGAGAGAAGGGGTTGCTGGACTGCCCAGGTGGTGATCCGACCACGGGAGAGGCTGTGGGATGCCTACGCTGAGTTCAGGTAAGTTACTGAAGACCGGGTATAGAAGGCGGCCTTTGACTTGCGTAGGGGAAGGGACTTTCTGCGTGAGCTGTAGTGCAGATAAGTTTGCAACCAGTTCCTTGGCACATTGCCGTTGGGGTCATCTAAATGAAGGTTGAGGTCCCCAAGTACAGTAAAATTGTAAGGGGCGAAGGCCAAGTTAGCAAGCGAAGTGGGAAGGGCCTGGAGAAATTCGCCTGGGGCCCCAGGCGGGCGGTAAATTATTAGGCCTGAGAATGTACTTGTTGGAGAGAGCTCCAAGGAGAAGGCTAGGCTCTCGCAATCTGATAAAGGGTCAGTGTGATGCGACAGTTATATGTCTTAGTACACCAGTGCTATGCCTCCCCCTCGACCGATCTTGCGATCAGCTCTTACTATTGAATAACCGGGAGGGTTTGAATGATGATGGCGTCAGCTTTAGCGTAAAGCTACGACTCGGTTAAAAAAAGGCATCAATTTTCAGTTCTTCCAGGCGTAGGGCTAGTTCTGTTGTATGTTTAGGGAATGATCTGCAGTTCAGGAGAAACATCCTGAGAAGAGGTAAGGGGGTCGCATGAGTCATGGTTTTGTTAGATGGTTGGAGGGCAAAGTTGCAATCGAAGTGGCAAGATTGTCCATTAGTGGCGTTAAGTGAGTGCTTGCAGTTTGGGTTTACCTCCTTTCTGAGTGAACGTAGTTCTTGGGGGCTGTAAGCTATGATGTGGCAGGAAAAACATGCAGGGGTTGTGGCCCCTGGACCCGACCGGGTGCAGACGGGCGCAGACAGGCTTGCCTTTGGCGCGCCTGCTGCTCGCGTCCGCTGCGTGGAGGATCAGGCATCAATGAAATAGGGAGAGAGAGCTCCGCCCCCTCCGGTCTCCTGGCCGGAAGCGGAGTGGGGCAAGAAAGGTGCTGAGTACTCCCTCCACTTAAGCAGGTAAAACCCATGGTTAACCGGGGAACAGAGCGGATTGTGCAGAAAGGTAGGAGAAGTGAATTAAAAATAAGTACAGTTTTAAAATAATGAGCAAGTAACATTCAGTACGCTAGCACACTAGGCTTCTCTGACAGCTAGTGCGCGTCTCCAGCGCCGAGGATCAGGAATTTAAAATGCAGCCGCACAGGGACTAGGTACAGTTTTAAAAATAATCAGCAAGTTACATTCAGCGCCCTAGCACACCTAGGCTTCTTTGACAACATTAGTAATGCCTTCAAAACTGAAACTAAAATCTTTTTTTTCATAACCATCACAGTTAGACAAGCAGTGAGTGAAAAGCATTTGATTAATGCAAGTAGTCCCAAAGCCTAATGTGAACACAACAACTAAAATGTCCAAAACCTTGTGGAAAAAAGCAGGCATCGTGGGATTCAAAATTTTCACCACATTAAGGGGCTTATTTACATTCCCATTGTGCCGCCAGTGCGTCGCTTTTTATGACACACTGGCAGCGCAGTGTGCCTGCCTATATTTAAAAGTCCATGTAAGTCACCTTGCGTGACTTTTCATGGCCTTGTAAATATGGCCTCATTCACCCATTACTCTGAGTGAAAAGGGTGTTCCATGGGTGTTGCTGTGGGTGTGGGTGTTTCTATGCAACATCCATGGAACCTGACACATTCCCAGATTTACAAGGTGTCGTAAGCCTGTGAATGCGTCAGAGTCCTACGCGTCCCCAGAGGAGGCGTAGGAGTGGCACAGCGAGGAGAAAAATACTTTAATTTGCAGCACCTATAGAAGGAGCAAAACACCATTAAATATATACTGAAAAATAAAGCATATACATCATTTGCTTTACTTATACCATTACATGATGAATTATTTAGGTAGATGCATGCAGCAGTTAAACTTTTATATGTTATAGTGCATTGTCTAATACTCATACTCGCTGCCACCCTAGAATATCTCCTTAAATTTACACCTACATTTCCAAGAAATTTGAATCTTTTTTGTTTCAATTTAGTAAGAATGCCATTTATTTGCTCCATTACAGCAGATACCTGGCAACTTCGTCAGGAGCATTATAAAGGCAATATCTTTACATTTGAATTTCAGTCGCCACAATCTTTAACCTACAGATAAATGCAGAGTACTAACACTGAAGCCTTTGATATAGTCACAGTGATCCCATACTGGGCTGAATAGAAAGCAGAGGCTTTTCTACACGATCAAAATAATTATTATTACTATTTATGTATCTATTTATAGAGTGTATGGCTGCCTAATATTTCTTGGTATTAAAAAATAGCTGCTCCTGGTGCATTTATCTACTGACAAGACAAACAAATATAGACAAATGCACAAAGACAAAACCAGAACCATCAATAAAAGGGAACAAGATCCAAGGGATTCATCACCTGTTAATAAACAGGAGGGGTTTCAGCATCTTCAGAACAATATTTTTTTTTCCTGGACTCTCCATTCCAGAGAGAGTGTGTTCTAGAGCCTCCATACCATGTAGAAAAGAAGACACATCTCACATAAGCTTTCCTAACATGAATGGCAAGCAGTAGAGGCAGGTTTTCTGAACACAACACTTCTGAATTCTACTTTACTCAACCAAGAGTAGCTCATTGTCCTGGGGCTGGAATACCAGACCCAATTTTACCAGCTGGGGAAATCCCCATGGAAAGTGGAATAATACCATGATGAATTCTGCCCTTTAAAACCAGGTCTATATGGGTATTCCCCATTCCCTGGGATACATTCGAATTAATAAATTAATGTTACTGTTAGAGCGTTATCATCTGGTGCTAGTATGAATAGAGATGCATTACCACCTTGACAGTACCATGCAACTCCTAATCATTGCCAAAGTCTGGTTTGATGTGTAGGATTTTAATACATTTGCCCTGCAGGTGCAATACAACTTCACCCTGTGCTCCAACACAAAGCAATTTAATTTTCTCTGCACCTCACAAACATGCTCGAATCTGCCTTGGAAAATGTCTTTTTTTATCTTATTAGCAATGCCTTCATGGTTAGTCTTGTGCTGAGCTGAATAATGTCAACAGTTGTTAGCCTAGCACAGAAAAACTAATTTGCACATTTCACATTAGGACTTTTCTCTGCCTCCGGTTGGCCCCCTTGGGGTACCACCATTTTCCTTAGACGATTCGATGATGTTTAATCTGCAACAGAGCAACTAACCATGGAACACCTTATGTTTCATGTATTAATCATGTTAGTATAACTCGGAAGATTAACTTCATTTGCATAAACGATTGAGTTTTATCCAGTGCCTTAGCAGAGCGAATGTTTTGCTTGATAGTAATGATTCTACCCCGTGCGACAGAGTTTACCCTTGCAGAATACGTTTGAGGTTAGAGCCTTATTTATCATGTTTTAGGTTTCGTTGTCAAGTTTATTGATGCCTTTAGTGTCGTCATTTATAATTCATGTTTTAAAAAAATAACATTTAAAAACAAGTTCAGTTCAAACAGGAGAATCAGAAAAACACATAAAACATAAAAGTTAAAAATAATCAGTCATTAGCAGACATCTTTAGAAAAACCTCAGTACTAGAGGAAGAGTCCAGCTGGGACATATATTCCTTCCCAGCTGTCAAAGCCCACACCTTCAAGTTGTAGGAACAACACACACACACACACAAGCATAACTGCCAGAAGATAGAAGGAACACTTGGAGCACTTAGTATCCGGGTCTGGAGGCTCAGTGGACTAAAGCAGCCACTGCATTGTCCTGTGTTCGACCTCATGGTCACTGATTCCAGTCCTGGCGGCTCCATTCAGCCTTTCATCCATTTGAGGTCGATAAAATGAGTACCATTGTGTTGGGTAACAATAAACATCTGTTATTCAGCGCCAGTACACCTTTGGGTAATAGTGCACTTTACAAATACACCTGTTATGTTATAGAAGCAGGGAAGTAGATTTGGCTGGACACAGTTCATTCTAAGTGGGTGGGTCAAGTTATTATACAAAACGTACCAAATCAAAACAAGGGGACGGCTTCTTGTCACAGGGAGGCTGGGATACAAATGTACAGCGTCGCTGGTTCCTCTGGTGAGCCGAATTTAAATTTAAATTACAGCAAGTATGTGTAATCAGGGGCATGGCTTACTCGCTTGTGGCCTACACATAGCCCAGACTCCCACTTGCAGAAGAACACTTAATCATAAACGGCTTACCTTGATTCATCACCTGATAGTCAGGGGTGGTACCCAACTCAGCCCTTAGCCTGGCTCAGACAGGCCTGCCCTGGGCCTGGGCTTTGACTGAGATGAGCCCACTGCACACAACATGGGCAGATGATTTTTAACAGGAAAGTTATTGCACTGTAGCAGTATGTGAAGACATGAAGCGTTGTTGGGACTGTCATTGGTGTGACCCCTGGGACATCTAATAGTGCATGGATGGTGTCAGGCTGACCGACAGGTGAAAAGAAAAAATGGCACTGCTCCCTGGAAGGAAATGCCCCAGCAGGCAGGATGTAAGAAAATCTGTGTAGGAAAAGAGGTAGGTGCTCGTTCACGGGCTGCACTTAGCTTGCAGTGCATTCTGGGACTTGTAAACTGGCATGGATGAAGGTTGGCAGGCAAAGGGGCTGAAGACAACAAAGATCAGCTGGTCCCAGATACAAAGATCCTGGAGGCTACATACAGGGTTGCACTGACTTATGGGGCAATCAAGCAGCGCCTGAAGGGCTGGTCTGACAGGTCAGTGTGTAGGTTGTTTTAAGGTCGAGCCTAGTGGCAGCGTGCATGCGCTGCTAGCTAGGCGAGGCATGCTGTGATAAAGTATGCTGTGGAGGCCCCACCCACACTCCTTCCATATTTTTCATTGGCTGGTGTTGTTGTCCTTGTTAAATGCTGGCTTTTGATTCATTATGAGGCTTGTTAGTCCCTCCTTGTTACCACCTTGTCGCTATTTGTTATGCCCATAAGGACTGGCCCTTTTACTTGGCTTGTTACACGGACTGCTTAATCTAGTGAGTTAGCACTATTTTTGTTATTGACACTGATGGGGACAATGGTAGCTGCTTTATTTTGTTGTGTTTGCATGTTGAGAGCGGCGCCCGCTTCAGGGACACCTCGCTCTGTTTTTTTCAAATTTCAAACTTTAATATTGAGCGCGGCACCCACTACAGGGACACAGCGCTAGGTTTCTTTTTTTTATTTTATTTTTTAATGTAATACCAAGCATGGCGCCCGCTTCAGGTACACCACGATTGGTTTATTATATTCTTTTTTAAATTTAATACAGAGCGCTGCGCCCTCTTCAGGGACACTGCGCTCGGTTTCATTATTTTTTTATTAGCTTTAGTAATGAGCGCGGCGCCCGCTTTAGTGACACTGTGTTCTTTTTTTTTTAACTTTAATGAGCGTGGCGCCCGCTTCACGGACGAATGTCTGACAAAATATCGAAATCAAAAATATCGAAATACAAAAATATCGGGACAAAAATATCGAAGTCAAAAATATAGGAATCCTATCCCTAACAAGGTAAGTACAAAAATATCGAAAAAATAATATCGTAGTACAAAAATATCGTATTTAAAAATATCGTTTTTTTAAATGTATTAATAATAATGTAAAAATAATTATAAAATACATATAATGTTACAAATATTAAATAAAAATATTAAAACATAATTAAAAATTTAAAACTAATACATATACATTTAAAATAAATTAAAAACTTAATAATGTAATGTAATTTTATATTTTTTAATTTCATTTAATTGATTTAATTTAAATTAATTTTATTTTTACCCTGTACGACTGTACCCCAAAAACCCAAAACTGACCCTGAACCCTAAAAATACCCCTTTACCCAAAAACCGAAAACTGACCCTGAACCCTAAAAATACCCCTTCACCCATGAACTGAAAACTGACCCTGAACCCTAAAAATACCCCTTTACCCATGAACTGAAAACTGACCCAGAACCCTAAAAATACCCCTTTACCCATGAACTGAAAACTGACCCTGAACCCTAAAAATACCCCTGTACCCAAAATTAATTAATATTATTTAATTACCAATTAATTATTAATTAACAATAACAATAAAGTAAATATATTAGCACATTTGCTGTAATTAATTTAATTTAATAATTAATATTATTTTGCACAATTAATTAATTAAGAATAACAATAAATTATATATAAAAAAATTACTATAATTAATGTAATTAAATAATTAATAATAATTAATTACCAACTAATTAATAATTAGAAATATGTAAAAATTATAATAATTAATTAACTAATTAATAGAAATTAATGACCAATTAATTATTAATTAAAATATGTACAAACATATATCAATTAATTAATTATTATTAAATTACTTCCCACCCTATTCCCCTATAAACCCATAACCCGCTACAGAACATATTTATCTATTAATAAATTAATTAAAAATAATTAAAAATTAATTCTCAATTAATTAATTAATAATTCCTACTAATTAATAATTAATTTAACATAATTAAATTACTTCCCACCCTATTCCCCTATAAACCCACAACCCGCTACAGTAGTAAAAGACAATATTTAATAAAATAACATTAAAAATAAATAATAAAACATAATAAATACAATATAATATACACTAAATTTATTTAAAACTTGATATTAGTAACATCAAAGTTATTAATTTCGATATTATTAACATCGATATTTACAACTTCGATATTACTGATATCATGCCAATATCGATATTTAGACTGTCGATATTACTTACCTTCGATATTTTTGTATCTCGATATTTAAACTTCGATATTTTGTCTTTCCGATATTTTATTTTCGATATTTTGTCTGTGTACCTTCACGGACACTGTGCTCTGCAATGCAATAGGTTTTGCTTTTGGTATTGTAAATGATAATGCAGTTTATTTTTTTTATAAAAGGCATTGCCATTTAGAATGCCAATAGCTCAAAAACTCGCAGTTGCGAGAACTATTGCATTGTAAATGCTTGTTTTGACCGTTTGTGGACATCTCTTATGGTCTGGTGGGCCAGTTTTTAATATTGATGTCCCCAGAAACATTGCCGGCAGCAAGCTCAATTCCATGCAGTCTTCCATACTTTGCAAAACACTTATACCTCTTGCAGTAGTGTAACGCAAAATGATGGGGCCACCCTGTGCAATATGATGAGGGGCCCCTGAGTCTCCCAAATGCAACAAATATCAATTGGCTTGGAGCTGTGTGGGGTGCTCTGAAGGGCTGTGGGCCCTATGAAGGGTTGGAGGCCTCCCTGCGCTGCAGGGTCTTGAGGGTCCTGTGTTATGCCCCTGACAGCGTGTCTTCCGAGTGTGATGTGGTCACCGCCATTGCCTCGCCATTTCCAGCACCTGAAGGGGTAGCGGTGAATCACCAGTGGTATATGGAGAGCGGGATGTTAATTGGTTTATTGGGGGTGGGGTTTCACTTTGAATAAAAAGGTCCTGGTGTGGACAGGACGATGTACAGTCTTACCTGCGTGTGGTGTGTTTACTTCCGTTCCAACATAACACCGAGGTTTAAAACTTGTACCAATTTGCAAACATGGGCCCCTTTCATAGCTACCTAATTCACTAATGGGGCCACTTTTTTTTGGTGCCTTGGCCAAATTTCTGTCCCAGTCCAACCCTGGCTAGATGAGAGGTAGCTTCGCTGTCCTCCCTTTTGTTTGTGAAGTAGTGTGGCTCACTGGTTAGAGGCGGCAGACCCGAGAGCAGAGGACGGCCCGGGACCAGGGTTCGATTCCCGGCGCGGCAGGTTTCTGGACCAGGGTCAGCGGACTCGATAATTCTCTCGCCTCGGTGCCCACTCTGATCAGCGATCACACTCGGCAACTCTGGGCATTAGCTTGCCTCATCTTCACTAACGGCCCCACCAGACTGCTGGGGATGCCTGGTCTCACCCTGGAGATACCCATTAAGGGACCATCTCTCAGGGAAGCCAGGAAGGGTTTCGCAGCGGTCGAAGCGCCTTGGGACCCTACGGGTAAGTAGTGCGCTATATAAATGCCTATACATTTACATTTACATTCCCGCCTTGGCGGGTCTTGGGCTCAAATTCCTCTGACTGGATATTCTCGCCTCAGTACCTATTCTAATCATGGGTCCCATGCTGCAACTCTGGGCAATAGCTTGCTTAATCTCCACAACTGCCCCAACAGCGCGAGGATGCCTGGTTTCACCATGGGGGTGCCCAGGAGTGGACACTTCACAAGGAAAAACCTGGAAGGGTTCCTTAGCGGTATGAGTACAAGCGCCGGGAGACCCGGTCCAGGTAGCTACGCGCTATACAAGTACAAAAACATTTACATTTTGTCAAAACAGTTCCTCCTTCCCTTTCTCCTCATTTTCCTTCATCCCTCTCTCTCACTATTTGAGCCATCCTTTACTTGCAGTACTACTGTTTTTTACTCGTACTGCCTGCTGGCCCCTTGTTTTGCTAAAAAGGTCTCTCTGACTCTAGAAACACCCACGGTGTATATTCTTTTCACAAACAGTAACAAGTTTCTTTTGCAATTAGTGACTTGTTTTTCTCATTCTTGGGTATGTTCCGGGATTAAATGGTAAATGTTTTTACTGCACTTCTTAAAACACAGACATCTGCTAATAAATATGCTTCTGCTAGTCATGAACAGCTTCCCTGTGTGCAAAATGAACCAGGTTCTGCATTATTGCTCACTGTATTAATATTACTGAGGCCATCTACTGATTGGTCGATGATGTGGAAAATGCGATGTTTAGACAGAAAAAATATATAGCGGCCCAGGTAATATGATGGCACCTAGGGGCTTCAATATCTATTTATTCATCCCTTCTTTTACTACAGTGCTACAAAGGAAAGTCAATGTTGGAGTAATGTGAGATAAATAGAAAAAAAGAAAGAGCGAGCGAGAGAAAGATAATTGTGGGCTGTGTGAGAGAGCTATGGTAAGCAGATACAACACAGGCTAATAAAGGGATGAAGGAGCAGGGGCCTTCATACCTTGAGAGAGAAAGGGGATGAAAAGAGAGAATCACCTTCCGTCTCCTCACCCACGCGCACAAAGCCCTACACGACCAAGGCCCGAGCTACCTCAACAACCGGATCAACTTCTACACTCCCAAGCGCCTCCTCAGATCAACCAACCACGCCCTCGCCGCCGTCCCCCGCATCCGAAGAGCGACAACAGGAGGAAGATCCTTCTCCTACCTGGCCGCCAAGACCTGGAACTCACTTCCGACCTATCTGCGCCTGACCCAAGACCACCTCTCCTTCAGGAAGAAGCTCAAGACCTGGCTGTTCGAGCAGTAATGGCACCCCCCCCCACCCAGCGCCTTGAGACCCTACGGGTGAGTAGTGCGCTCTACAAATGACCTGATTGATTGATTGATTGATTGATTGATAGAAGAGCAGTGACAGATGCAAGAAGAATAACTGCATATTGGGTTAGGAGGGAACAGAGGATTATCACAAGTGGGTTTGAGTGGAACATAACAGCAAGTGAAAGGGCCGTTTTCCACTGAAGACAGTGGCGGTTCCTCCTCTAGGGAGGAGGAGCATTGCCTCTCCACTGCAAGTGCAGAAAACATGAAAAATAAAAGTCATAATATTAATGTATTACCGTTTTATTTTTTATACTGGCAGTGGTGCGCAGTTCCGTTCAAAGTGCAAATGTCTCTTTGCACAGCATTATTTGTAATGGCCAAAGGTACATGTGCACTTTAAACATTTCCAACCCAAGCTGCCTTAGTCAGTTGAGTGGAGAACAGGCACAGGCTCCCAGTGCCTGAGTGAGGATTGAGCCAGCCCGCTCCAGCCAATCCTGGTGCTTCTCTCATGTTGTCTGAGCAGCATGAGACCAGACTCTAGATTGGTAGAGGGAGCTGGCCGAGCCTCTTGGAGCCTGTACTGGAGCCACAGACTGCTGAGACAGAGAGGAGAGGCAAGCACCGAAGCAGTAGGTAAGAACACCCTTATATTTTTTATTTAAAGTTAATTAAACTTAGTGACAGGTAATATGAGAAACTCGCAGTGCCTTCAGCCTCAACTCCAGATTTCTCAATCATTGCTCATTGTAAACACTGTTTAAAATGGACCACGATTGAGAGCTTTGGCGTCGAACCTAAGGGCAAAGCTGGGTTTTATAAGAGCCTGTCAGTGGGTGAAATATTGTCCCCACTAATGTTATTTGTTAGCAGCCACCACTGACTGAAGAACGAAAGATCCAGCTATCAAGGGCGTAGCTTCCACTGGTGCAGCAGGTGCAGTGGCACCCGAGCCCAGAGGCCGGATGGACTAATTGAACCATTACTATTGCTGTAATTCACAGTTCAAACAGCAGTCAGGAGCAGATTTATGTCTAGGGCCTATGTCAGACCATCTGTGCCCCTGCCAGCAATAATCAGGATGGTTTATTTGAGATAGTCATTCTGGCATTTTGACTTTTTCTGTTTGGCTGCAAGCCACGGAGCTACTTTCAAGGAGGAATGACAACCATGTCCAGGTACCTGAAAGCATTTCCCCAATATATTCGAAAATGGTGCTGTAATTTGCACCATTTATTCTCAAATGTTCTTTGCGGGGCATATCCCCACCCAAGCCCACTGGTCCACGGCTGGCTTTAGTACCGAGTGAGTCTGACCTTGCTTAGTGGCTCTAGAACCTGCTGCTAATAGCTGTGTGTGATTTGCAGGTTAGGAGTTCCTGTACTGAGTTTGCAGCTCACTCTTTCATCATTCTAGAGTTGATACATTGGGTGACAGTAAATTAGGCAATAATAACACCTGTAATTTCCACTGCTTAAAATGATAAAATTATCACTACAAGAGCTATTCAGAAACACATGGTAAAAGTAATTCTAAACACTTGGAAACACCTGTGCATCCTGTTTCTACTTCTAGGTCTCGGAGGACAAGGCGCTTCACATTACACCACAGATTCTCTGGAGCATTGTGTATGAAGGATGGTCACAAACTGTTAATAAATGAAAAAGTGAATTGGAGCACGGTGTCCTAGACTCTTGCTGTTACCTCCCAAATAATGTTCATGTACCTTACCTACATCCCATCACAGTAATGCTCCAGAGACTCTGAGGTGCAAAGTGAAGCACCTTGTCCTTTGAGATCTGTAAGTAGTAACAGGATATACTGAGGTGCTCAGTTTTATACAACCGAGGGAGGCTCCTTTGCTAAGGCGGAAGAGTGTCACCCCACTGCCTTTCTTCAGGGAATATTAAAATGAGAATAACAAGATGTTATTATCAAGTTAGTTTTCTGTGCTGGTGCAGTTTTGTGGGGCAGGGCAAGGCGGCGCAGAACGGAGGAGTGGAGGCACCCTCCTAAGTGCGCATGAATGTTCTACAGCCTGGGTGGAGAACATGCCCAGGCTTCCATTCCCAATCTGAGCACCAAACCACGGTGCTCAGACCAATCACAATGCTGAATTGCAGCGTTGTGATTGGCTCAAGAGAGCCTGAGTGTTTACCAATCACAACGCTGCATTGCAGCGTTTTGATTGGCTTAGGGGAGCCTATTCAGCTTCCTTCTCCAACAGAAGTCAGGAAGAGTACGGAAGAGAGGCAGCGGCCGGCCAGGCAGTGGCAGGTAAGTGAATTTTTTTATTTAAATGCTCTCCCGCTCACCCCTCTCCCACCCACCCCCCACCCCACTGGTGATTCGCGGGAGCAGTCGCGACTGTTTACAACTAATGAAAATGTGTTTTGACTGGCATTTATAACAGTTTTGTCAATTCTAAGCACTGTAAATTAAAAGTGCTATCATGATCTAATCTAGTAGCACCCAATTCATAAACTCCAGAAGGATTAAAGTGAATTGGAGCATGGGGCCGTAGGCTCTTGTTGTTACCCCACAAATAATGTTCATGTCTCTTGCCCATGTAGCATTACAGTGGGGAATTTAAAAGCAAACATCTGTCCATAAGTTTCACTTAAGTAGTGTTTGGTGCAGCATTTCTTGTAATGATGCCTCTTAGTATCAAATACTTGCTAATTTAAATAACACAGGGCTTTCTTTAGGGTATAGGGAATGGGATACTGCATCAAAATGTGTAATATCCCATCTGCTGTATAACAAGTGCTATAGGCTATGATGCACTTGAAATATGACCGATGGGACATTTTGTGGATGAGTATCCCATTAGCCAAACTCTAAATAATGTCATAACTACGATATCTTTCATCCTAGTGCTGTGGTGACATAAGAGTTATTCTAGAATGTATTAAGAAAGTGAATTCCATTGATTCCATTTGTGACAGGTGTTCTGATGTGTTGGGTTGTGTCTGGTGCTTGGCAATAAACCTATATTGTTCCTGGTTTACTTCTTTGCCAGTTGGCATCTTTTTACACTGCTAACGAGGATGTAATCTGGCATTGAGTAGTTTGTTAAATTGGCGACGAGGACAGGATCTGGTATTGTGTACTTTGTTACATTAATTCCATTTAAAATAGGATGACTAGTATGATATGGAATTGGGAAAAAAACTTGGCATAATGTCAATACGGTGATGGATCAAGCCCTGATCTGGTGACTGGGTAGGAGTGTTCTGATTAACTCAGATACTCTGTCCATCACCACCCCCTTTTGAAAATATTTTGGCCACCATGAGTGTGGAAGGGTATGCTCAGACATGAGTCCCTTGCTCACTGCACCATCAGGATTCAAGCAAGCCGGGCCGAAGACGGCTGTAATGCCAGAAACCGGTCCCCGGAAGCTTGTTTCCTTTCCAGTGAAGAATTGGCTTGGTAGTTTGGTCTGCCCTGTTCCCATGATGCACTGGGCCAGGGACAGACTAATTTGCATATAGCCAGGTTCTGAACTGGGATGGTGCAGTGAGCTAAAAAACGGTGATGGATCAAGCCCTGATCTGTTGACTGGGTAGGAGTGTTCTGATTAACTCAGATACTCTGTCCATCACCACCCCCTTTTGAAAATATTTTGGCCACCATGAGTGTGGAAGGGTATGCTCAGACATGAGTCCCTTGCTCACTGCACCATCAGGATTCAAGCAAGCCGCGCCGAAGACGGCTGTAATGCCAGAAACCGGTCCCCGGAAGCTTGTTTCCTTTCCAGTGAAGAATTGGCTTGGTAGTTTGGTCTGCCCTGTTCCCATGATGCACTGGGCCAGGGACAGACTAATTTGCATATAGCCAGGTTCTGAACTGGGATGGTGCAGTGAGCTAAAAAACGGTGATGGATCAAGCCCTGATCTGTTGACTGGGTAGGAGTGTTCTGATTAACTCAGATACTCTGTCCATCACCACCCCCTTTTGAAAATATTTTGGCCACCATGAGTGTGGAAGGGTATGCTCAGACATGAGTCCCTTGCTCACTGCACCATCAGGATTCAAGCAAGCCGGGCCGAAGACGGCTGTAATGCCAGAAACCGGTCCCCGGAAGCTTGTTTCCTTTCCAGTGAAGAATTGGCTTGGTAGTTTGGTCTGCCCTGTTCCCATAATGCACTGGGCCAGGGACAGACTAATTTGCATATAGCCAGGTTCTGAACTGGGATGGTGCAGTGAGCTAAAAAACGGTGATGGATCAAGCCCTGATCTGTTGACTGGGTAGGAGTGTTCTGATTAACTCAGATACTCTGTCCATCACCACCCCCTTTTGAAAATAATTTCAATATAGGGCCTGATTACGAGTTTAGCAGTTTGGGAGGAGGCCGCCACACCAGCGCCAAACTCATCAGCCGCCCGCCTGCAAGATTAGGAGTTTTCCAGGCGGTGAGCCTTAGAAAGGCACTGCAATGGGAACTCAAAAGCAAGTGCCATCATGTGCCCCCCTGCATGCATCCCATGGCCCTGAGGTAACAGGGAGCCTGGCCTGTAAAGTTCCTTAGTTTCCTCACTTCCACACTTTTTATGGCAGGCTCACTGCAATGAAAAGTGTAAAGGTCTGGAAACTCATATTATGCTTGGAGGAGCCGCTATGGCACTACCAGCACGTGGTTGTAGCGTTCCAATGGCAGTCCGACCACCAAAGTCATAATACGGCAGTCGGACCACTGGTGCAGTTGCTGCTCCGCCCCCATGGATTTGGTGGTCCATCAGACAGCCAAACTCATAATCAGGCCCTTGGTGTGTCAAAGGTGGCATTTAGGGTCAAGTGTTGAAGTATTCTTGTAGATTAACCTTTCAATCATTATCAATTCCTTCATCGACGGATTTCAGATGCATAGCAATAGAACAAGAAGAAACTGCGGGTATGCAAATTTGTGAATTCCTTCCAAGAATTGACCTACACATAGCATCTGTTTTTGAGATTGATTCTGGGAAGAAATCCTTTGATAGAGCGTGCAGTGGGTTGTGAATATGTAGATTGCCTCCTAGAATGCAGATTGCCTCCCGGAATGGGTCTGTTTTTACTGCTTCTCAGTGCTTGTTTTCCCCATTTGATTACTCGACATTTCCTTAAGATCGTTTAGGATCAATGGTAAAAAGTGCACAATTAAATCTTAATGGAAGCATGTTGAAAGAATGTCCTGATGTTTAACTTGTGATACCAGGTTTTTAGTGTGCACAATCTGAACGAAAACAAAAGTTTCTAGAGGAGATCTGTGAGACTGATGTGTTTTCATTCAAGTGACCTTGAATGACTTTGCAGAGATTTCTGAGAGCTTGTTTTCAGACAGCCACCTAGAGTTAAGATGGTCGCCATTGCCTTGCTTGACTGCGAAATGTAGACGCTGCTTTTTTTCTCTAATGCGGTTTCTGCTGCTTGTGTTTGTACTTGGAGAAATTGCTACTTGGATTGTCTTGTGGTGTGTGATTAGACATATTATTGCTTTTTGTTTCTAGAACAAAGAGCAATATCAGCTAAAATTACTAAAACTGTAATTGTTAGAGGAAGCCAGTTACCAAAGTTTTGTTATTCACTTTAGGGTTTTCAAAGATTTGTGACAGGTTTTACAATTAAAACATGTAGTTAATGCTGAAGATTCTGAATGTTTTTTTATTATTCGATTACATTTTACTGCACGTTTGCCCAACCTGTTTATTACAGATATATTACATAATTGAGTGGGTTTGTTACATCCTCTCCAAGTGCACAGTATTTCCTGTAGCTTCTAGTCAGTACGAAGTACTATGTCTGCTAAAGTACAAAGCTTGCCTGTCTGAAAGTCCACAATAATGGTATTAAAACCGTGTTATTACGCAATGCAAGTTGGCAAAGCAGTCACAACCTCTTTAATCCCTAGGTGATGTCTCACATGTGACTGCTTGTTTCTTCCTTATCACCTGTGGGTGTTGGGAGACATGATCTGACGTCACTTCAGCACCATTGTGATAAAATCAATCAATAGCATGTAAACAACATAGATGAACGTGCTTGAGAGCTGTGTATCTAAACAAAGAGAATGCAAAAGAAAATGAAAGGAGTAGTATGATGCACATTCAGAAAAGTGAGAGATATACAGAAAGTATCTGGAAACCACATAAAAGGATTGCAAAGTTCATGCAATAAAAAAGAGATAATAGAAAGTGGATGTATGTCGGAACAACTAATGCCTTTATCACGCATGCCTTTACAGCGTCCCCCGAACAACGAGCCTGCCTGTTCAACACATTTCTTAACCACACATGGCACTAGCACACATATACATAGGGTTCCATTAAAAAAATACCTTTACCATGCAAATATTACCATGCATACTGTAACCACGCATACCGTTATAATGCATCATTGTAATATGTGCAAAGATATACTTTTGCACAAAAAGTTCATTAAATTAAATGTACTTTATTTAATAAAGCATGCAACAATAAAGCTATTACTAAAATAAATAGGTTACCAACTATCCCGTTTTTACAGTACTTCCTTTATTTTAACCATGTGACTGCAGCTTTTCCCAAATTAAAATGTCTCTCATTGTATGTAAAGAAAACAAATAAACATAATTTTTCACCAAACAAAATAAATAAGCATTAACAACATGATTGCTGAACCCGTGGTGGCGGTCTGTGGACAGCCAGAATGGTGATCCACCCGCCGTATTACTAGTAGAGCGGTTGGACTGCTACTGGGCTGCTGCCACTGTCGGGACCCTTGATCCCATGGTGGTGGTGCAGCGTTCTGAGGCAGCAATATGCTGGTGATGCTGCTGTGGCACAGCCGATCCCATTACAAGTTGCCTCACTGCAAGTCTTTCCACAGCAGTGAGCCCCGTCTTGGGAAGGATGGCAGTAAGGCAACTCAGGAGGCCCATTCAAGCTCCCCTGATGCCTCTGTGCTTGGAGGTGTATGCAGGGTGTCACCTGGTGTGCCCTCCTGTATTTTTGTACCGCCTTGTTGCTGCATGGAAAGAAATGCACAACATTGTGCATTTCTGTTGGTGATGGAACAGACTGCAGCGCTCCTATGGCATTGCCTTTCTAAGGCTCTCCTATGACTATGTGTTTGGCGGTGACGCAGCGGGGTGCTGGCATGGCGGCCTGCTGCAAGACTGCCAAACTCGTAATCAAGCTCTCAGTCAATATCCAACTCACATTCAAAAATGCACTCCCAATCTGACATTCGTTTGAATTATGGAATACAACCGAAAAACATAAAAATTCAGCCATCCTCCTTTTTGTACTCAGTGGTACACTGACTTCGCTCATGACCGCATATATCACAGACAGAGGAGGAGACTAGTGACAGTTTGTTTCCACATAGTGCCATCTATCCCATCTAGTAGGTACCTCGGTTACAAAAAGCACCTTTTGTATTGACCCCATAAATCAGAATAAGATATATTAATGCAATTTTTTAATAAATGACTATTCTAACTCTGCTGGAGGCATACCTCAGGGCAGGTGCTGGACAATGACTGGTGGGCAAAATTACTTTTTTAACTCTGCCGGGAGCATACCTCAGAGCAGGTGCTGGACAGTGACTGGGGGCAAAATAAGTATTCTAACTCTGCTCGAGGCATACCTCAGTGCAGGTGCTGGAGTGTGACTGGGAGCTAAATTATTATTCTAACTCCACTGGGGACATACTTCAGAGCAGGTGCTGGACAGTGACTGGAGGACAAAATTAGTATTCCTACTCTGCTGGGGGCATACCTCAGAGTAGGTACCAGACAGTGACTGAGGGCAATATTAGTATTCTATCTCTGCCGGGTCATATCTCAGGGCAGGTGCTGAACAGGGACTGGGGGCAAAATTATTATTCTAACTCCTCGAGGCATTCCTCAGAGCAGATTCTGGACAGTGACTGGGGGCAAAATTTCTATTTTGACTCCGCTGGGGGTATACCTCAGGGCAGGGATGGTTATTGATTGAGGGCAGAATCACAATTCTGAACCCGCCAGGGCTATAGGTCACGGCAGGTGCTGGACATTGACTGAGGACTATGGGGGTCATTACGATAGCGGTGAATCTGCCACCGGCTGCCGGTCTGTGGCGGATTCACCGACATTGTTCGGCCATTCTCCGCCCACCAAATGAGGTTGGCGGGTTATTTGCTGGTGGATGGGTAGTCCGTCCTCCAAGGGTCCGACACAGGCAATCGTTATGATTGTCTGCCGGACCCACCCAGCATCCACAAAATGGTGGCACCGTCCAACAGATTAGGATGCGGCATCCCCACCAGCCTGTGTATGGCGGTTCAACTGCCATTCACAGGCCAGTGGGGATGTACTTTGGGGGCCCATTGCAGTCCCCCCTTTTGCAGGGGCATGTTAGTTGTGCACTTGGGGGGCACTTATGGTGCCCTCCAACATTTCCCTGCATCATGTGGCAGGCACCGCGTGGTGCCTGCCACGTAGAGCAGGGAAATGCACAACATGCATTTTTACCATTGCGGCTGGTGCTGCAGCCAGCAGCACCCACCGCAATGGTAAACATGCACAATGCGGCTGCCACAGTGGTGGTCGCATTGTAATTGCACTTGTGGGACCGCCGTCATATAGGTGACTGGTACCAATCCCTGTGACAATGGCGGACTGACTTAAGTCCGTCCGCCATCGCTATGACCCCCTAAATTACTATTCTAACTCCTCCAGGTACTTACTCTATGGAAGGTGCTGGACAGTGACTGGGGGCAAAATGTCTATACTAACTACTCCAAATATGTACCTCATTTTCTTTTTCACAGACCTTAAAAGCAAAAAAGAAATTGGAAAGTAAAAGATCACAAAACCAGTGGAATTTCAATCTCCAACTTTGCAATAATGGAAACAATAACATGCAGGAGATTTAACCTATGCACAACAGAAAACGCAATGGAAACACTAACAACACAAGAAATCTTTCACCAATTTTTTTCCCTTCTACATTAAAATAGAAAATCAACAAAAAAAGGATCCAGCCAGACTGCAAACTGATACAAATCTCACCAAACCTTAACCGTGGAAGACCAGATTGGAAAAGGAAATAACTCACCAAGTGCATATTCTGAAAAAAGCTATGAATAACAAAATCTAACAACTTTCATCCTACAGGCTGCAACTAATAACGCTTAAACGTTTTGTGTTTTCAATCGGAATAATAATGGGGTTTTTCTACTTCAACACAGTGTCTGAAGTAATCAACAAATCATTTCCCTTTAGCAGCATTGTTCATAAACAAAATAAATCACAGTTTTAGACCATAACTTTCACAAAACTTCTCTTTTTTCTTATATTTCTACGGATTACCGAACCATGGAAACCAGAAACTAGGCTAAGTATGTCCAGTCTCATTGAGGAAATAGGCTGCTGAAATATGATAGCTATCTTTATTGAAAGGATAGGAGATGAGTGCAGAATTATTCATCCTATTGCACAAGCAGAGCTGTTACTCTGGGTAACACTGTGGAAAGGACCACAGAGCAAAATCACTCTGCCTCTACATTCGAGATTGAAATACGTGAGAATGTACAACAAATTAAAAGGCTTGCACTCACTTCCAATAAGCCATGTGGCTCAGTTTTGCGGGAGGTATCCCAAAACAATCCGATGCATAAAGCTAGTAGTCTGCCCACAATACCCAATCTAAGGAGGATGGTACAGATGCAAAAACAGGCAGCTCTTTCCCAGAATGAAACCCTCTCAAGCCTATTCCGAGATTAACATACCTACCAGAACTCACAGTTACTTTCACTGATGAAGCTTTTCTTTTGCATGAGAACGAAAATCATCAGAAAAGAATACTAATATTTAGCCCAGCCCATAACCTGGTAACCTTTACAAAAAATGATATTTTGACGATGGCTTGAACATTTAAGGGCACACCCCATCAATTTGCCTAAACGTACACTATTCTTGCTATGATAAATAATACTGCAGTCCCATTAGTGTACAGCTTACTCCCTGACAAACAATCCTCAACGTACACTGAGTTTTTAACAGTGATTAAATACAGAACACTGCAAAAAGCCCTAGGAAAGAGATAATTGATTTCAAAATGACAATGACTATTACCATTTGTAAAATTTACCACACCACCCAAATTCAAGAATGTTTTTTTACATTTTTCCCAGGCATATTGGCAAACAAAAAAAACATGCTTAGTTGAGGATTGATTACATGTCAAACAGTAAAATGCAATTTGAATTAGGAAAACGAACTGCATTATACCGAGTGTGTGGATGACTTCTACGCATAAATTACAGAATTAGAATACTTTGCCCAAAATGATGAGAAAATGGCCCTACTGCTAAATTATTTTGAAGGCACATGGATTGGTCCTCTAAGTAGGTTGGGTCACAAGAGGAAGCCAAGCTTTCCCATTGACTGGTGTGACCTGCTTAGAGGTAGGTGCAGAGACTAACTGCCATTGAGGGTTGGCACAAATCCTTCAATAAATCAATTGGCAGACTTCATCCAAACCATTACCATTTCTTGGAAAATTTGAAGAAGGAGCAAAAGTTCCAAGAAATGAGAATTGCAGAGCCTTTGACAGGTAGTCTGAACCCCCGGGTTCCCCAAAAAAGTGAAGAAATGTACTAGACACTATTGGCTAAAATCTATGCTTTTTCATTGATGGATGCTTCAGACTACATGGACAACATTGCCTACATTTTACACTTCTAACACACACTAACAACCTCTAATATTACTTGACTGTTTTATCTACACTTTGATTTAATTGGTATTTTTTCTAATTATTATTTTTACAAATTAAAGGATTGTTAAGGTTCCTACCTGTAGATGTCTTCTTTCTTCAACTCTTGTGTGATTTTTTCAAATCATCTGGCACCAACAGTCTTCTGTATGCAATTAATCCAAACGGGGGAGATTTGTTACAAGCCCATTGCGAAACCCAGTGGTCATTTTTTTGACGCACCGGCAGAGCAAAGTGCAGACCAATATTTATGAGGCCACGCAAAGCCACTTTGCGTGGCTTCTCATGGCCTCATGGATATGAAGTAAGGCAAAGAAGCTTCTGTCTTTGCCTTACTCTGCATCAAAGAGGCAATCCATGGGAATTGCGTGGGTATTTCCAGGCAACCCCCATTGATTTTGATGCATTGCCAGATTTACAAGGTCTTGTAAACCTGGGAATGCATCTCAAGCCTACGCCTCCCCTGGGAGGTGTATGGAGGAGAAATAACTTTATTTCTCCTCACTATTTCCTCTTTTTATGTGTCCTGCATTCTGCAGCTCAAATAGAAGGAGGAAACACCTATATTCATTGGTTGTGTGCAGGAAGGTGTCCCTTCCTGCACAAAAACAATTTTCTACACTGCAGACACCCTGCACCATGTTGCAAGGGTGCCTGCGTTGGCGTAAGGCAGCCAAATTGGCGCCAGCACCGTGGTAAAGGACAAGAATGGGCTGTATCTCATAAATATGATGCATTCCTGCCCCTTCCTTTTGAAGAAGGTCAGCGCAGCAAAATGACTTACTGTGCTGCTCTGCATCAAAAACTTGTAAATGAGGCTCAGGGTAACCAACAACCAAGGAGAAGCACAAATGCCCAACAATGTCTATTTTCAAAAATAGGTTTGTATGCAAAAAAGAAACAAAGTTTTGACAATCCTCACTGAGAAACGATAGATCCCAAAAAAATTAGGGAAATAAAAAAATGTTTACTGCAAATTCCCCAAAAACTCCAGTTGTAAACCATCTATAAATCCTATGTGTGTCCCCCAATCACATGATGTCTCTCCCAATCGAATTTCCAAATCAACTTTTTTTTAAATTTATGTTGAAAAAAACCAACCGTTCCAATGTGGGCATATGAACACCACCTGCATGGGAATTGTAAAAGTGGTTAAACTGCAAAAACATACATTTCTGTACTATCTAACATCTTACGCCCTCCCCTATCTCTCCTTACAATAAATGTAGCCACCTATATACTTGGAAATATAAAATTGTTCTTACCTGACCGCAGCTCTCCCTTGCTTCTGATCTTGACTGCGACTTTCTACCAACTGTAGAAATATACATACAACCGCCAACGTTAAGACTGAAAGAAGATAAAAAAAGGACAATTTTCTATGTTGAAGTCAATGGGAAAGTGTGGGAACGTTCTTTAATAAATATAGAAAAATATGATATACATTGTCAATAAAATCTGTTTTATTTTTGTAAATGAAGTTATATTTTTTACTATTTCACATTAGGATGCGGCATCCCCGCCAGCCTGTGTACGGCAGTTCAACCGTCATTCACAGGCCAGTGGGGATGTACTTTGGGGGCCCATTGCAGTCCCCCCTTTTGCAAGGGCATGTTAGTTGTGCACTTGGGGGGCACTTATGGTGCCCTCCAACATTTCCCTGCATCATGTGGCAGGCACCGCGTGGTGCCTGCCACGTAGAGCAGGGAAATGCACAACATGCATTTTTACCATTGCGGCGGCCGCCGCAATGGTAAACATGCACAATGCGACTGCCACAGTGGTGGTCGCATTGTAATTGCACTTGTGGGACCGCCATCATATAGGTGACTGGTCCCAATCCCTGTGACAATGGCGGACTGATTTCAGTCCGTCCACCATCGCTATGACCCCCTAAATTACTATTCTAACTCCCCCAGGTACTTACTCCATGGAAGGTGCTGGACAGTGACTGGGGGCAAAATGTCTATACTAACTACTCCAAATATTTACCTCATTTTCTTTTTCACAGACCTTAAAAGCAAAAAAGAAATTGGAAAGTAAAAGATCACAAAACCAGTGGAATTTCAATCTCCAACTTTGCAAAAATGGAAACAATAACATGCAGGAGATGTAACCTATGCACAACAGAAAACGCAAAGAAAACACTAACAACACAAGAAATCATTCACCAATTTTTTTCCCTTCTACATTAAAATAGAAAATCAACAAAAAAAGGATCCAGCCAGACTGCAAACTGATACAAATCTCACCAAACCTTAACCTTGGAAGACCAGATTGGAAAAGGAAATAACTCACCAGGTGCATATTCTGACAAAAGCTATGAATAACAAAATCTAACAACTTTCATCCTACAGGCTGCAACTAATAACGCTTAAACGTTTTGTGTTTTCAACCGGAATAATAATGGGTTTTTTTCTACTTCAACACAGTGTCTGAAGTAATCAACAAATCATTTCCCTTTAGCAGCATTGTTCATAAACAAAGTAAATCACAGTTTTAGACCATACCTTTCACAAAACTTCTCTTTTTTCTTATATTTCTACAGATTACTGAACCATGGAAACCAGAAACTAATGAAGCTTTTCTTTTGCATGACAACGAAAATCATCAGAAAAGAATACTAATATTTAGCACAGCCCATAACCTGGTAACCTTTACGAAAAATGTTATTTTGACAATGGCTTGAACATTTAAGCTTTCCCATTGACTGGTGAAACGGTTACATGACCTGCTTAGAGGTAGGTGCAGAGACTAACAATGCCATTGAGAGTTGGCACAAATCCTTCAATAAATCAATTGGCAGACTTCATCCAAACCATTACCATTTCTTGGAAAATTTGAAGACGGAGCAAAGTTTCCAAGAAATGAGAATTGCAGAGCCTTTGACAGGTAGTCTGAACCCCCGGATTCCCCAAACAAAGTGCAAAAAAGAAATGTACTAGACACTATTGTCTAAAATCTATGCTTTTTCATTGATGGATGCTTCAGACTACATGGACAACATTGCCTACATTCTACATTTCTAACACACACTAACAACCTCTAATATTACTTGCCTGTTTTATCTACACTTTAATTACATTGGCATTTTTCTAATTATTATTTTGACAAATTAAATGATTGTTAAGGTTCCTACCTGTAGATGTCTTCTTTCTTCAACTCTTGGGTCATTTTTTCAAATTATCTGGCACCAACAGTTTTCTGTATGCAATTAATCCTAACGGTGGAGCTTTTTTACAAGCCCATTGTGAAACCCAGTGGCCACTTTTTTTGACGCACCGGCAGAGCAAAGTGTAGACCAATATTTATGAGGCCACGCAAAGCCACTTTGTGTGGCTTCTCATGGCCTCATGGATATGAAGTAAGGCAAAGAAGCTTGTGTCTTTGCCTTACTCTGCACCAAAGAGGCAATCCATGGGAATTGCGTGGGTATTTCCAGGCAACCCATATTGATTTTGATGCATTGCCAGATTTACAAGGTCTTGTAAACCTGGGAATGCATCTCAAGCCTACGCCTCCCCTGGGGAGGTGTATGAAGGAGAAAGAACTTTATTTCTCCTCACTATTTCCTCTTTTTATGTGTCCTGCATTCTGCAGCACAAATAGAAGGAGGAAAACACCTCTATTCATTGGTTTTGTGCAGGAAGGTGTCCTTTCCTGCACAAAAACAATTTTCTACACCGCAGACACCCTGCACCATGTTGCAAGGATGCCTGCGTTGGCGTAAGTCAGCCACATTGGCGCCAGCACAGTGTTAAAGGACAGGAATGGGCTGTATCTCATAAATATGATGCATTCCTGCCCCTTCCTTTTGAAGAAGGTCAGCGCAGCGAAACGACTTACTATGCTGCTCTGCATCAAAAAGTTGTAAATGAGGCTCAGGGTAACCAACAACCAAGGAGAAGCACAATTGCCCAAAAATGTCTATTTTTGAAAAATAGGTTTGTATGCAAAAAAGAAACAACGTTTTGACAATCCTCACTGAGAAACGATAGATCCAAAACAAATCAGGGAAATAAAAAATGTTTACTGCAAATTCCCCAAAAACTCCAGTTGTAAACCATCTATAAATCCTATGTGAGTCCCCCAATCACATGATGTCACTCCCAATTGAATTTCCAAATCAACTTTTTTTTAAATTTATGTTGAAAAAAAAACAACCTTTCCAATGTGGGTATACGAACACCACCTGCATGGGAATGTAAAAGTGGTTAAACTGCAAAAATATACATTTCTGTACTATCTAACATCTTACGCCCTCCCCTATCTCTCCTTACAATAAATGTAGCCACCTATATACTTGGAAATGTAAAATTGTTCTTACCTGACCGCAGCTCTCCCTTGCTTCTGATCTTGACTGCGACTTTCTACCAACTGTAGAAATATACATACAACCGCAAACGTTAAGACTGAAAGAAGATAAAAAAATGACAATTTTCTATGTTGAAGTCAATGGGAAAGTGTGGGAAAGTTCTTTATTAAATATAGAAAAATATGATATACATTGTTAATAAAACCTGTTTTATTTTTGTAAATGAAGTTATATTTTTTACTATTTCATACAATTTTTTCTGAATTTTCTATCATATATTAATCAATTTTTTACATTTTATACATGGTCTGATTATTTGTCATGTACATTAAAATTAGCATAAAACAGGTGTTATATGCAAGTGTTTTTAAGTATTCTATCATTTACATTTTTTTAGGTATCTTACTGATTAATATCAGTTTGTTTTCAATCGAGCATAAACTTTGAAAAGTAATTATTTTGTCTTTGATAATTAATATGCAGGTATTAAAATTAATACCCGAGCATTAATATCCTTCCCCGCCCATTACCAATGTATCTCTTGCATCCTGTCCATAAAGAATTAGTGTTTCCGGTATGAAAAATATTTTACATAATTACAATTATTATTAATATGCATACATATTTATGGCAGAACATGAATACTCGGGTAATAAAATGAATACCAGTGTATTAATGCATTTTCCCAATAAATCCCTGTATATCCCTTGCATCCTATCCTGAAAGGTTAGTGTTACAGGTATTACAAATATTTAAAAAATGAATATTAAAATGAAACATCATTTATTGTAATCTTGAGATATTAATACACAAGTATTCCAAATGAATACCTCTCCCACCCAACCCCATTATGTTCCTTACATTCCATCCCTAACAGTTAGTGTTACGGGTAATACAAATATTTTAAATAAATAAAATGAATAATAATATGCACATGTTTTAAGGGTAAAAATGAACACTTCGATATTAAAATGAATACCTGTGAACCAATACACGTACCCACCGAGGATCCCTATATACCTTGCATACTATCCCTAAATGTTAGTATAATAGTTGGTAAAAATATTTTAAATTAATATTCATTTTAATATGCTTGTATTATAACATGAAAAAATGAATGCTAGGTATTAACATTAATAACTGAGTTTTAATACACTTCCCCACCCAATACCCCTATATTTCTTGCATTCTGTCCCCAAAGGTTTGTGTTACTGATAAATGACTTATTTAAAATTAATAATGATATTTAAAAAATAGTTTTTAATTAGCATTTAAAAAATATATATAACATACATTTACCTATAAACGTACACATTAATGCATGATATGTATATATATATATATATATATATATATATATATATATATATATATATATATATATATATATATATATATACATATATAGGGGCTGTGAGGAGCTGGCCTGGTATATGATGTCCACTAATGTAAGTGGGCACCTTGGACCAGCCAAGACAACCCTTATGGTGATTTAAGAGGCCCTAGACAACCTTAGAAAGCTGTCTAAGTGGTAGCTGTGGAGAGCAGCCTTCAGGCTTAGTCCAAAAGAAGTGTAAAGAAGCAGCTTGTTGCACCAGAATGCAATCTTATAGTTTAGATGAAATGAAAAGAACCACACCAAGTATTTATAAAAATATGTGTTTTTTATATAATATTATGTAGTACATTTCAAATATCTCCAACACAGAGATAAACACAATGCACACAATACTTTAGCAAAGGAACACAGTAAATAGCATAAAATACACAGTGGACACCAGGGGGGGGGGCAACCAAACCATATACTAAGAAAGTGGTATAAGAACCACGACTCGGGTCAAGACAAACTTGAGAGGACGTAGAAGTGCTGGGGACCCAAGGAACCACCCAAGGTGAGTAGATAGGGACCCCACGGAGAGTGTGAACACGGCTGCGTGCTCTGTACATTTCTATGTGGAAGTCGTTTTTGGAGTTTTAAAGTTTAAGGACCCTTCCCAGTGGACCCTGAAGAACCCCCATGGAAGACAGAAGGTTGGAGAGCCACCCCAACATGGATACCCTAGTACCCACATTACCTACACCAGAGAAGCAGGGTGCCTAAGTGTGTGCAGTGGTGTCGGAAACCGTCGTCGAAGCCACTGCTGGAAGAGGAAAAAGTGTCCGGTGGAATTCGAAGCTGGAGTCAAGATGAGAGGTACCTGCAAGCAGAGGGGACAGAGTCTATGCCACTCAGGAGTGACCAGGAAACTTGGAAGACAAATGCCCTTCGATGTCAGGTGTTGCATGATGGCTGACGAGGACCTTGACTCTGCAGCTGTGAGGATCAGGCGATGCTGAAGAGGACCAGGGACCATGCACGAGCTGTCCCATGAAGGATGTTGAGTTCTGAGGGGTTGTGTCTGGCGGTAGCACCATCAAGCCTTGGCAAATGCAACCAACACAGAAATCAAAGAAGGAGCAACGTCGGGACCAGCAAGGTTCAGGGAACTCACCAAAGGCAGAGGAGTCAGGGCAGGCCCTGAGAAAACAGGGGAGCCCAAGAGATGCAAAGGTGACCCTCAAATGGATCCACAGGCCGGAGGCTCTGGAATCGAGAAAGGACCTCAAACAGCTCACCAAAAGATGGAAGCCACGATGCACACGATTCGGTGTAACTGGAGGTGCTTGAGGTTGGAACTACTTGGAACCCAAAGATCTTCTTGGAAAGAAGTCAACAAGCCTGATGCAGTGCACATTGGTTCGGTTATTGCAACCCCCACAAGACATACTGGCCTCAAACTTGATGAGAGGGCAGTGCAGGCCTCGGGAGCTGTGGAAAACCACCCTCTGTGTTGCATAACCTATATGAGTTCGGAGGTACTCAGGATCAGCAGACCGGTCGACTTAGTTGCGGTGCCTGTGAATGCAGGGGAGTGACTCCTTCACTCACAGAGAGATTTCTTCAGTTGTCTTTGATGCTTCAAAGGCCTTGGAAGGTTCCTGTATGCCACAGATGATGCAACAGACTGGACGGCAGATGAAGTCAGGCCCAAGCGAAGTCTAGCAAAGTCCAGAGTGCCCAGACAGTAGAAGAGTGGTGGTGTCTTATCTGAATCTTATCCCACGACGAACCTAGGGACCAACACCAAGGTGAGCCCTGAAGTACCCAAGGGAAAGGTTTGGGAAGATGCAGAGGGTCTGGACAGGGGGTGTGCTTTGACCAGTTTTATGCCAGAGCGGCAGCCAACAGGTCCCAGGACTGGTTTGAACTAGACTATGCACAGAGAACAACACATGTGCCCCTCATTCAGATTGAGTGGTGCTGGCAAGTGCACCCACCCCATCTCAATACACTAAATTCTGTCTGGGAGGTAGTCACATTTCCCTGTGACAGGAGGCCTATTGTTCTGTCTTCCCCTGCTCGAGCTTGGTTCAGCAGCAGGAGGACAATTTGTGTCTATGGTCTGCAGCAACAATCAACAATTTTGTGCTGTCTGTGTCAAGAAGGCTGGTACCGGGAACACTGACAGCTTAATGGAGGGTTCTTCCAGAAACCAAACATGATAGGATTCGTTGCAGCTGTTTTCGAGATGGTCATTGCGTAATTACCCAGTGCCCCTCTACGTAGTATATGGCTGCTTCACTGACAACTCAGGAGAATGGACTCCATAGGCTGCAGGGGTGCCCTGCTCATGCAGGGGCACCCTCTCACTCAGAACCCTAACTTCAGGAATGCAAAGGCCTGCTATGGGGTGACTTATAGATTTTAAGTGCAGTGACCCTTAGATATAGGAAACCTATATCTTTAGTAAGTGTTTATAGCACCAACGTCCATATGCTGCAATGGCAGACCTGTAGTTCATTTTGAATCATCTCTCATGGTGGCATAATACATTCTTCAGTCCATGGAAGACCTCTGGGGTACCTATGCCCTGGGTACTTGGTCCAATATACTAGGGACTTATAAGGGTATCCCAGTTTCCAATCTGGGATGTGCCTAAGTACTGAACACAACGATTTAGGGAGAGAGCAGGTAGACTGTGGTCCTGATTAGTAGGATCCCAGTCAGACTAGTCAAAATACAGCTTAGCACCATGCAAAAAGTGGGGGTAACCATAGAAGCAGATCCTACTTTCCTACTGGGGCCAATTACGATGGTCAGGCGGAAAGCCTCCTCCCGACAGTCGAAATCTCCTCGACCATGTCAGAACCCTTCCGACCGACTCGGTCAGTTTACATTCCGACTGACCGTTTACAATATTCGCAGTCGGAAAGTAAACCACGCGGTTATTCCGAATCGGTCCCATCTGGCTCTCGGAGTATTCGAGTCAGTCGGAACCGCATCGTGCACCTCTATGAACAGAGTTTCCAACCTCGCGATTATGATGTCGATTTCCAACAGCCTTTACGAGTCTGCTTGTCAATGCGAAAAGGGTGTCGGAAAGTGACTTTTGCGGGCCCCTAGCAGGGCCCCCGCCTCTACGATCTATGGTTGGTTGTCGAGGGGGTAACTAAGGGACCCCCCTGTAAAACCCTGCACTGTGTGGCATGCATAATGGGGTGCCCGTGGCAGGGTGCAGGGTTTTACACACACACCCCATTTCCCCATAGGAGCCTGTCTTACAGCCAGTTGTCAGGCGGGTCACAAGCTCCCACATGGAACAATGGGACTCCAACCGAACAGGGTTTGGTCACATCGTAATCGGTCAGGCAGAACCTCTGAGTGCGAGCCGGTGGGTCCCTATTCCGAGACGGTGTCGGGCGGAAAGTTTCCGCCGACATAGTCATCAGCACCATAATGCGTGACAAAAGCATGCTTGGTAATGACATATGTGGTAAAGGCATATGCATGGTAATGACATGCATGGTAAAGAGTTATGCGTGGTTAGATTTGTGATAAAGGTATTGCATGGTGAAGACTTCTTTGTAAAGGCTGTTTCACATAAAAGGGCAATGTAAGTGGACTAAGCAGGCAGATAAATATGAGCATCACAGAAGTCAAGAGGAAATGTGAACTGAGTTATTGCATGTTTTTCTGATTGGTTATATTATGTTGCATTTTTAAATTAATACATTCTTCATGGAAAAAGAGTTTCCAGAATTTGGGCCTGTTTTACAATTTGCTGGATTGGTACTCTGCCACAAATATGGATAGTTCATCTGCCATATTACAAGTGTATTAGGATGTAAAGCACAGAAGGGACATCTGCCATGTTTGAGATGGAGTACTGTTCTGACAATCTCTAAAGCAGGCCCTATGTTTACTTGGTGGAGGAATAGCTGAGTGCTTTTTTATTAAGCTTAATGTTTTTTAATTATTATTTTCAACAGCTTTATGGACATATAAATGATAGGCAAGATCACATTTCAGATCAGAACATCAATTATAGTGGCTTAAAGTTGAAGGTAAGTACATGGTCAAGTAAGAATCCATATAGTGTGGGCACTAAGGTAATATTGCATGTAATGGAAAATCCTGTGATTTCTAAGAGAAAATTCTAAAATGTGACGATACTCTTTGTGATAAACTGCATCCATCTTCATGGGGGATATTCAGTGTATAGCCTCTATCCAGTTGTAGCCTTTTCTCAAAATTTAGGCGGCCATCCCATTTCCACACAACTCTTACTCATGAGCTTAGTATTGGAGTGTCTGTTAAGGCATGGGTTTCATGGTTAGATTGCATTCAGAAACAACTGAGGGCCTCACTTATGAGGCCCCTGGTGCTGCTGGAACGTCACTGTTTGTGATGTTCAGTGGAGAAGGAGCCTGCTTCATATTTACGAGGTAGCACTAAGCCACTATTTTTGGCTTAATGCTGCCTTGTAAATATTGTTCCCATTAATGCAGTTTTCTGCATTAAAGGGATGTGCAATGGGTGTTAATGGGGGGAGTTCCCAGCAACATCCATGGCTTTTTGCCACTGCCCCAGATTTCCGAGAAATCGTAAATCTGAGGCAGTGCCAAAAACGTACACCTCCCCAGGTTTGTGGTGCTAAAATCACCATCTTCCCAGCTTTCAGGAACAGTCAGATGTTTTGTCATAAAATAAACATTTTCTACACAGTTTTGGCATTTTACTGGGACATAGCATATTTTTTCTATTGTTTGTGTTAACCTACTTCCAGTTAGTGGTAGAAATGGGTGTGAAAGCAATAATGAATCCTAGAAAGCTATACTTTTTTTTTTAAAAATCTGAATTCAGTAAAGGGCCATTTGTATAGATCCTTCAAGGTTTTCCTTAGGAAACTAATGGTTGAAATAAAAAGAAATTTGCATTGAAAAAACAGCCCTTTGTGCAAAGGTTTTCACCTGTAATGTCTTATAAGTGTGGCAGTTGTCTTAACCCCTTCAATGCTGCCATCAGCCATTGGCCGACGGCAGCACTACCTCGCTGGTGCTGCCGTCAGCCAATGGCCCACGCGGCCCCGCCCGTTTTGCGGAAGTGCCGCACTTCCGCAAAATCGCGGCCGCATGGAAGGTGTTAAAGCAATATACCATTCGTAACGCTAGACCCTTATGGTTGTGGTGATATATAGAACTTGTAGGTTCAATGAGAATCCTAGGTAGCCAGTGCCAATAATTGAGCTGCACCTTGCAATGGTTTTTCATTGCGTACCGGGTACACAGCAATTCATTTGGTAAAATATCAGGAGTGAAAAATAGGTATCAACGACACCTATATATATCAGAAATGGGAACAAAATATAGAGTACAGAAGGAGTAGTTGTTTGCACATCTCCAAAATTGTCGGTACCCATACTAGCATGTGAATTAGTGGACGTATTTCAAAATGAGATCTATTTTACACATGTCTTGTTATACATTCTGTGTTCCCCTAAGTCTCCCAATAAAAATGGCTTGTGTGGGTAGGCATATTGCCTGCCATTAGAAATGGTCCAAACGCAATGTGGACACATGTATTTTTCCTGTGAAAACAAACCCTTTTTCCCAATGTGCCTAGCTGTGGAGGTCGGACCCTAGCTCAGTCGGCACTTAGGGAAACCTAGAAAACCTGTACTTTTTTAAAACTAGGGATCCAGGGGAATCCAGGATCGGGTGTCTTGTGTGGCTCTCACCAGGTTCTGTTTGCCAGAATCCCTTGCAAACCTCAAACTATGTAAAAAAAAAAACATTTTCCGCACATTTCTGTGATGGAAAGTAGGAAGCCACAAACTTCCACCCACCCAGCACTTCCCCAAGTCTTCCAATAAAAATGGTACCTCACTTGTGTGGGTAGCGCTAGTGCCTGTGACAGGAAACATCCCAAAATGCAATGTGGACACATCACATTTTCCAGTAAAAACTGACACTTTTCTTGCAATGTGCCTAGCTGTGGATTTTGGACCCTAGCTCAGCTGGCACCTGGGGAATCCAGGATGAGGTGACTTGTGTGGCTCTTTCCTGGTTCTGTTACGTAGAATCCCTCACAATCCTCAAACTTTGTAAACTTTTCAACTAAATTTGAGGTTTGCAGGGGATTCTGGGTAGGACAACTGTGGGGATCCGTGCAAGCCATACCTCCTTGGACTCCCCGGGTGTCTAGTTTTCAGAAATGTCTGGGTTTGGTAGGTTACCATAGATGGCTGCTGAGCCCGGGGCCAAAAACCCAGGTGACTCCCTTGCAAAACCAGGTCGTTTTGTGATGGATAATTCTGATTCCTCCACAATACATTTTGGGCCCTTGCCTGTCGCGGATACTTGGCCCACCCACACAAGTGAGGTACTATTTTTATTTGGAGGCCTGCGGGAGCGCTGGGTGGTAGGAAATTTGTATCAGCCCAGTGATCCCACATCTTTCCCACACAGAAATATGAGGGAAATGTGATTTCTTTAGCTAAATTTGAGGTTTGTAGGGGATTTTGCGTAGGAAAACATAGAAAGATCCACACAAGTCATACCTCTCGGACTTCCCCTGGTATCTACTTTTCAGAAAGGTCTGGGCATGGTAGGTTAACGTGGATGGCCGGTGAGCTCAGGACCAAAGCGCAAGTATCCCCTTGGAAAACTGGGTTGTTTTGTGATAGATAATTTTGATGTCTCGGTGATGTGAGGCAAGATGGCGGTCTAAGCGTTAGACCGATTGCAGCACTCTACTGAGCTCCGATGGAATGAACGACCGGACTGCTTTTTAGATGGATTCTACTTTTGAAAACTAGATTTACAGACTGTATCCTTAGTGCTGTGAGATACAGAACGCAGAGGGCTCATAGAATACGAAGAGCGACGGAGGAAAGCCCTTGATTGTTTGACCGGGAGCTTTAAGAAAAACGCGCTGATATCCCGCGGCACCAGGGAGCACTGACTACGAGTGATTACGGCTACGCGGCTTTCCTTTGTTAATTATTATTTCTTCCCCGGCATGAGATACAGTAACAGACTTCTCGACTGAGACAATGCGATATTGCTACAATGTTTTGAAAATCCTTCGACGCCTGGATACACTTACGCTTTGGTGGAATCCAGCTTCTGCACACGGCGCTTCCAAGGGAACAAGATCAACACAGCCAGCAGCGTTACAGGAGTTGTGTCAGACGCTGAAAACCTCGCGGCAAAACGCCGGCTCCTCGATCTGTGGGTTTGTTTGGCGAGCAGAGCAACTTTTGAGAGGGAAAACGCGAGGGGAGAAAACAGAACAGCAATGCCACCAAAGAGTGCCTCAACTGCTGCAACTAGAGCCAGGATCACGAAGGCAGCAAGGGTGCTTCGCAAGGAAGCAGAGAGATAACAACGCGAAGGTTTATTGGACGGGGAAGACCTTGATCAACTTCAGGTAAAACCGGTGGCAGCAAGAGCTAAGAAGCAAGTAACTGCGTCCCCCTTTGGCACCTCAAGACAGGAAATCTTAGCATCTCGCAGAAGGCTAAGCAATACAGGGGGGAGGACTGTGCTTGATTTATTGTTTAAAAAAACCCCAAATCAAACCAATTTACAAAATGAGGTTGAGCCTGAGTCTCTATCTACCCCCACAATGAATGATGGACAGAATAATTTAACCGTGGAACAATCAAATAACATTCTAGACTTAGAGGAGGGGGTGTCTGACCCCCTTATTGCCCCTGATAACTCGACGATTACAGCTGACGCTCAAAGTATGAGAACTTCCAATGCTAATAGTCCTATAATTGTCGAGAGCTCTAAAATCAGACGAATTGATGTACCAACAGAGAGAGCAGGGAATGAGGAGAAGCAAATTGAGTAGGGCCGGGCAATGTCTTTTTCGGGCCCTGGGGGCAATATTTTGGGTGTACAAAATGACCAGATTAATCCGATTACAGAAGCAATGTTAGTCACGTTAGTCACCCATCAGAATGAGGCTAGAACATCAGTATTAACCCCAGGTTTAGCAGACTTAACACCCTCAGAGGAGGCACCAGGGATACCAGGGACACCCCTACATCTAATTTCTAAGCAAACTATAACAAGTGAGGGGGTTAATGACTCATTACCAAGCACTGCCCCACTACAAACTGAACAAACTGAACAAACTGGACAACAACTAGAGGGGGAAAAAGACCTCACTGAGTTTTACTCCTTTTCTGATGAAACTGGAGAGGCCGAAGCAGATGTATTAGGGGAGTGGTCTGAGAGTTTTGAGTCTACGGAGTGTGAGGATGAGGATGAGGAATCAGAAACACATATATATTCCTCAGAAGACAGCTATGGTGAGGGGAGGCAGAAACCTAATACTGTAAAGGCTAAGCCTAAAAATAGTGCTAGAACCACACAGAAGAAAGTAGTTAAAGGCCATCTTGAGTCTAATCAAGGCACTACTTCAGACATGCCAGATAATTCAGAGTTAACCTCCACTGCAGTGGAGACTATTTTACAAGCTATAGCAGCCCACAGGGAAGAGACTGCCCTAGATAGCAGAAGATCTCGCGCAGCATTGCGCAAAATGCAGGGGGTTGTCAAAAAGCTGTCTAAGACATGTACGCATATTGGTGAACGAGTAACTGAAATGGAACTAAGGGTGATGGCAGCAGAGAAAAACTCTTCAGAAAACCACGAGAAGATTAAGCTTCAGGAAACAGAATTGATGGATATTAAATGGAAGCTCGAAGATTTTGAAAATAGGCAACGCCGCAATAATCTTCGCATCCTAGGGGTACCGGAGAAAGTTGAGGGAGAGAACATGCGAGCTTTCATTATTAAACTCTTTAGTGAATCTATGCCTGAAATACAGAACTGGAACTGGGAAGTTGAAATCCAACGGGCTCATCGAGTCCCCTTTAATCCACCACCGAAACCAGGGATATATCCACGTGCTGTCTTAGTATATTTTGGTAATTTTTTACTTAGGCAGGCGGTGGCGGAGAAAGCGAGACCAGATCACAAAATAACTTGCAATGGATTCTCCTTCTTCTCAAGACCTGACTTTTGTCACGTAACTGTTGAAAGACAATGGAGGTTGCGAATGATGATCAAATCATTTCAAGAGAAGGGTGCTTTGGCTTTTTTGAACAACCCTGCTAGCCTTAAGATTGTTTATCGCGGTCAGACAAAGTTTTTTCAGTCGGAGATAAAAGCAAAAGCGTATTTAGATGAAATATCTTAGATAAAATCTCCTTCATTTGGGATATAAGCTTTGATGACCACAAATAATAACTTACATACTACAAGAGCTATAAAGGCGCAGGGGAGGGATAGAATGAGATATGTTTTTTTACCACTTCTCTCGGATAGTTCATCTGATACTCTAAGAATGTGCTTTGTTCAATTTAACTGAAGACTGATTAGCATGCCTAGGCATAGAATAGAGATGAACGATAGGATGAAGATAGCTATGACATATGTTATGAAATGATACGTGATATATGATGTAGAATCCCTTTTTTCTTTTCTTTCTTTGTGTTTTTTTTTTTTTCTTTATTATGGCAAGGTAGCTCAGTAGAAGTGCAGCAACTTCATCACACAGACTCTGGTTGAGTCTGAATGCCTGTGTAAGGGGGGGAAAGGGAAAAGGGGTGGGGAAGTGGGTGGGTCAGAGGGAGGGACAACGGAGAGGGAGGGGGGGGGCAGGAAGAAGGGGGAGAAGCAGAAAATAGAAAAAAACCAGGCTTAATAGCAGGAATAAAATTAATTTTGGAAAAGATACAGCAGGACATGCATATGTACTATTTGAACAATACTAATAGACAAAGTTACTACATTAACAATGGGTAAGCTTAGTATACAAACCTGGAATATAGGAGGCTTATTGGCTAGAGATAAACGCTCACGACTAGAGGAATTAGTTAAATTACATTCCGTAGACATTTTGTGCTTACAGGAGACTCATATCCCTTGGAGTAAAAGAGCGCTATTAAGACTTAAAGGATATAATTTAATAGTAGCATCATCTCAAACAACAAATATTAGGGGGGTTGCAATATTGGTTAAAAATTGTCATGGGCAAGGAACACGCTTTTCATCTGATGCACATGGAAGGTGGGCGATCTCTAAACTAGCAAATGGAATTACGATATGCACTGTTTATGGATCAAATCAGGATGACCCCATAATTTTTGAAACTTTGGAAACAGAACTAGCTATGTGGCAAGGGCCGCTAACTCTCTGTGGTGATTTTAATATCTCCTTGATGCCACCATTGTCACCATATGCAACTAAACTCAAGTATACAGGCCGGAAACCGAAGGTTTATCGCGCTATTAACAGTCTAATATGTAGCCTTGGGCTAACTGATATTTGGTTGCAGAATAATCCAATAGACCCTGGCTATACTTACTACTCGCATCCTCACCAAAAACATGTACGAATAGATTACATTTTTACTTCTAGAGATCTAACACCTTCTTCACACATAAGCAAATTCCCAAAAACAATATCAGATCATAATTCCTTAATACTATTAATTGATTACGATACTAATTATATTCAAAAAACAACATGGTCCTTTGATAGGAAATTACTATGCAACAAAGAATACATTGATCATATTAAAATCTGGACTGAGGAATTTTTTAATATGAATCGTTTCAGTCCATCAAGAAACATCGTATGGGATACTTACAAAGCTGCTTTAAGGGGGGAAACTATTAGCTACCAATCCAAAATTAGGAATAGGGGAAAAAAAGAATATGAAATAAGAATAGCAGCTTTAGCCAAAGTCAAGGAAGAGCATATTCTCAAAATTAGACAAAAACAAGATACTAGTCATGTGATGATGCAGGTAGCAATATTGAAATCAGAATTGAATTCCAAACTTAGCCAGAAAGCTGCCCAGACATATCAGTCACATAGAAAACAAATATATGAAAGTGGAGAGAAAGTGGCTAGACAACTAGCACTTAGTACACGGCAAAAAACTGCAAGGAGAGATATCATTACTATAGTAGAAAATGGGCAGACCCTTACTCATGCAGCCGAAATTAACTCTCAGTTTCAGAGGTATTATCAGAAGTTATATACTGAGGATACTATAAGCTCCGAGGAGGATACAAAAGTCTATTTAAATAATTTTCTCAGTAATCCCGAGGCCACGAAATTATTAGATGACGACACAAAGGAGGTTCTTGAAAAAGAAATCACACTCACGGAAGTCGGTACCGCATTATCATTACTGGCATCTGGCAAAGCAGCAGGTCCCGACAAGATACCGATTGAGCTATTCAAGCTTCTTAGTCATCAATTAATACCTATTTTACATGATTTATTTCTTGGGATACAATTTAATGGTATACCTCCAATTTCTTGGGAGGAAGCTAATATAATCGTCTTTCCTAAAAAGGGAAAATCTCCTGAACAGCTTACTTCGTATCGCCCTATATCCCTTATCAATTCGGATTCTAAATTATATGCAAAAATTCTAGCGCTCAGACTCAGTGGGGTCATTGAACAACTCGCTTCCCCTTGGCAGCATGGCTTCATTCTTGGGAAGGGAACCACAGATCATATCCGCAGGGCGATTGCCTTATTCGATGCCATGACTGCCAGGGGGGAGCGAATGTCGATGATCCTACTTGATGCTGAGAAAGCTTTTGATCGTGTTACTTGGAATTTTCTCTGGGAAGTTATGATACGCAATAATTTTGGCCCCAAATTTATTAATTCTATTAAATCAATGTACCACCGCCCCAAAGCAAAAGTTTTGGCAGCCGGACTTTTTTCTGGATATATTAACATAACAAGAGGTACTAGACAAGGGTGCCCATGCTCGCCTCTATTATTTGCATTATATATTAATCCTCTCATTTTGAAACTACTAGAAAGTACTAATATTAAACCTGTTATTAGCCACCATTTCGAAACAAAAATACTGGCTTACGCTGATGACATCGCGATTATTACATCTGAACCGACAGAGGCTATTCGTGAAATAGAGGAAATTACCTCTGAATTTCTGCCTTATTCTGGATATTCTCTCAATAAGGGAAAGACGATTATTATAAGCACAGCTAACACAATCTGTATGGACCCACGAAGAACTGAAAAAGCTACATATCTGGGCATTGAACTTTGCGCAAATACTAAGCTAATCCCAAAAATCAATTTTGATCCATTAGCGATAAAGATTAAGAATGATTTTGAGAGGGTTAATAACCTTCATCTCTCCATTATAGGGAGAGTTAACTATGTAAAATGAATATGCTACCTAGATGCCTCTACCTGTTTCGAGCAATCCCATTAGCTATTAAACAAGAAACATTAATATTGATCAATTCACTCATATCTAAGTTTGTGTGGCAGAATGGAAAGATTAGGAGATCTCTGGAGTTATTATCTCTTCCTGTTGACAAAGGCGGCCTCACCATACCTAATATGATATTATATTACTGGGCAGCACAGATAAAACAACTTACGCCTATGATTAAGGGATACAATTCAGAGAATTTAGAGGACTCTGCTGCAATGCCTTCAATATATGAGCTTTTGGTAGGTCAGGAGGCAAACGGCTTACTATTGCGAAAGACCGAGACAAGAAATTATAAAGACTTTAAAGGAGAAATTATGGTTAATGCCTGGAAAACTTGGAATAAAATTGCTAAATATACTCAAATTGAGAAAATTAATCGATATACACCACTTTTGCATTCTAATGCTATTCAGGGACAAGATCTAATTGGCTTTTTAAAACAATGGGCCAAGCTAGGAATCAGGACAATAGGCGACCTCTTAATAAATGATTATGATACAACCTTCCTAGCTTTAAAAGCCAAATATAAATTACCTAACGGAGATTTTCTGAAGTTTGCACAGATATTTGCTACACTAAAAGCCAAAGAATCCCTAATCTGCTTATATAAAATTGAAATCATGGACGCAATATCTAGATCAAACACTAGAATTGGAATTTTATATAATATTCTTTTAAGTATGAAGGAGGATGATCTTGATAAAACAGAAAGAAAGTGGGCCCTAAAATTGAATAACCCGAATGTAGATATCAATAAAGTATTAAATATGAGTCAAAAGTTATTGATGGCGAGCAATCTTAAAGCACAACAATATAAAACTGTTTTGGACCTATATTTTACCCCCGCTAAATTATTTGCATGGGGTAAACGTGAGAATGACCTATGTCCTAGATGTACTCAAGGGCCGGCAACTCTCACTCATATGTTTTACACTTGTCCTGATTTGACTTTAGTTAAAAATATGATAATCTCCTTTTGGGAAGAAATATTCAGGCACAAAAAACCAGTATCAGAAACTTTATTTTTACTTGGCCATGACCATACCTTAAATCTGAAGAAATCTGAAGAAAGATTAGTTTTTATTGGCATGGCGGTATTTAGGATAATTTTATCCGCAAGATGGAAAGACGTAGATCCTCCAAGCTTCCAGATGTGGTTAGCACGCTTTTTGGCAGTTTATAGATATGAAATTGCAATATTTGAAACAAGAGGGATACAATCTAAGCTACGCTGAGATATACTTTGGCGACCAATAACTGAATGGAAAAATTGTATTATCCCTAGTGGTATTGGTTGATTGTGGAAAATACCTACAAATGATATTAGGGTTTATTAGCAGTGTGCTATAACTTTATTCCTTGATTTTATCCTCTTTGTTTTTTTCTGAACCATTCTTTGAATCTTAAAACCTGCGATCTACTAGTACCGCTGTATTACCTGTTTTGTTTTTTATATTTTTGTAACATTACTGTATCACTGTAAATGTTTCCTGCCTTTTCGCCTGGTATTAAAATAAAAATTTAAAAAAAAAAATAAAAAAAGATAATTTTGATGTCTCCTCTCCACAATGTGCTTTGGGCCTTTCCCTGCCACGGGTACTTGGCCCACCAACACAAGTGAGGTACCATTTTTATCAGGTGACCCAGTGAAATGCTGGGTGGTAGGAAAGTTTAGTCAGCGCGGTGTTCACCTAACGTTACTACACAAAAATGTGAGAAAAATGTGGGTTTATCAACTAAATTTGAGGTTTGCATGGGCATTCTGGGTAGAAACACTTCGAGGTATCCATGCAAGCCACACCTCCCTGGACTCCACCACACCAGGGGGCTCATTATGATGGCTGGCAGAGGCACCTCTGCGTTGCTGGCAGGAAAATGTCTTTTTCCACACGTTAGCAGCGGTTCTCACGCCCGCCATATTACAATGGGCAACCATAGCCCATTTCCCGTCTGCCGTGGTGCGACGTGAACCGCCATAAAAATGCGCCTGCCACCAAGGTGGTGGGAGCCAATAGAGACCCACCGCCATGCGGAATGCCTTGCCGTCCGCTGTAAAAATGAAGATGCCCCAAACAGCCCGGCACACTGCAGCGGAGAAACCACCCAGCGGAAGCACGACAGCAGAGCGCCAAACCAGCCTCCCGGTCCCCTCCACACTGTCCGGACTGCAATGGATCCAGCTCTACATGCCTTTCCGGTGCTGTACCTGATCCACAACCAGTAAATAATGGACCGTCGTGGACAAAACCGCAGGTACGCAATCACACAACTACGCACACAAACACAACACACAACTCCTGGCTGATATACGGTTCCTGTCTGCATCAGACACTCTGGGAACACATCCCCAAGTGTACCCACACATGTCCTACCTGTCACCAAATCACCCCTTTGCATCCAGGTCACCCATCAACCGTGAAATCACATCAATGTCCCTTTAACGTCACCGCAGCGGTGCAGACGCGGGAAAACCTGCGCACAATGTAGTAGGCAGGGACACAAAGAGTAACAGGGCCCCACCTCCACCCTTCACACACTGTGCCCCCCACACCACATTGGGGGCATGTTGTGTGCTCCTCCTGTGCACCCCCTGCACGATTAACAAGCCAGGTGACCCAGACCCTACACCACGCACACCAAACAACCAGGGAGCCTGTCTCAGAAAGTGGGGGTGAGGAGGAATACCCTGCACAGATGCTCAGTGGCAGGGCATTCTTCCACCTCACACCTACCCTCCAGTCATGTCAATCAAACTGAGTCCAATCACAAAATAGAACACTCACACTGAATGTGAACAACCACTTAACTGTACACACTGCCTGTCAAGACACTCAGACACACCCCACACAGACACACAGCCACATACGCATACCAGATGTTCGCAGCAATGGAGGACAATAAATGGGCTAGCCAAAAGTGAAGTAGACAGTGCAGGAAAGCCATGGAGCAAGCCGCAAAGCATGTGCACATCACATGCTAGAGAAAGAACATATCACACCACCCTTAGGCCATCAAATCAGACATGGGTGGCACAGTGAGTAGAATTTAGCCAAAGTGACTTCTGTTCAAGAACTCAGGGAGACATCAAGGCAAGCCATGCATAGGCATAGGAATGATAGGAAGTATCTGAAGTCAAACAGTGATCAGCCACACATCTGTCTCAACTCACTTGACATGTGTATGACATCAGCACAACACACATGGCTGATTGTCACACTCCCTGACTGTCATACACAAGTTGGATCCTTCACACATACCCCTCCTCTACCCACCTCACACCTGCACCACTCAACACCAGTGTTAAACACACAGAATGGTGCAAATGATGTCCTGTGAGTATACTGACAACCAATCACACTCCCTGGGGTGCATACACAAACACCACACACACACACACACAGGGATGCCTAAACCAATACTGACACAAAAACAATAGCCAAACACAAACCTCTAAAACAACATACCCAGAAGTCCAACAAGCCCACATATGGCCAGCCAAACAGTGGAAAGGCAATAGGACCCCAGATAGAACACAAGAACACAACATTGTCACCCAGGAACAATGCACATTGTCCCCAACACAAATAAGAAGTGCAGCATCTCAAAACAATCATGAACACAAACTGGAATCAATGGGACAATAAGCTAACACAAACAGACACACCACACCAACCATCAAGTCAACGTGGTGTCATAGTGTACTACATGCATGCACATGCACAATCCTGACAAGTGACAGGTCAAAGATAGGAGGACATAGCACTAGTGTGCACTCAAAACCAGTCACAAAAATACACCTCGCTGCATGTGACACACACAAGTAATGCACACTACAGTTGCAACACACATCTGAATGTATCCCAATGCACAAACAACTCACACACAACCTAATGCAAAAACAATCACACACAGAGCATTTGTCAGAAGAATGAGACAACATATGGCAGACACTGCATACATCCACAACAAAAACACAACAGATACACATGCCAATCCATCACATTGCAACCTCAGCTGGACATCAGGGGATGCACACCAGGCAATTACAAGGCCACATACACTGACAGCACTGCATGCAGGCCAAGCAGTGTGTGCCCACCAACCAAATCAGTAGCACACACATCTCAGTGTCACACCATGTACTCCCACCACACACATCAGCACAGCACACAGACATCACACTCAGGAAGGGTAGCAGTACCTCAGCAAACAGACATACGGCTAACCCAACATTCACAGATGCACAACTCAGGGACACCCAGGTACAAACAACATGACCGGAGGACTGTGCAGCACAAACAGATGCACTGCACATGAGCAACCATGACTGCAAACCAGTACAAGAAAATCACACATAACTAATTGGAAAACTGTCCCGAGTGGCACATTGGTCCTGTGCACAGATCAGCACCACAAAGTATGGTGTAACAAATGAAGTGGTGGGGAAGCTCACACACTGGCAACCCAAGGGTATAGCTGACATGAGAGTGAAGTGGTGTGTATGTCAGTAGTGGACAGGTCAGGAGTGCACTATTCAACAATACATGGAGGAGTCACTCACAATGGGTAGGCATCTTAGGCACAGATAGGGCATGGTATGACTCCACAACCCACATACCATACTGGAGACAAAAATGACTCAAGTGACAGCAATGCATGAGAAAACTCACCAACAATGTCAGTGTGACTGAGCATGTCTGCACAGTGAGCACAAACAGTAACAAGACACATGGCTGATCAACAAACCACAACACAAACCTGGCAGTAACATACACTCTGCATACTCACAACTGGCAGCAACAACAAGTAGGTGTCCCCCAGGAGTGCATGGGCATACCAACACACGGCACAGTGCACAACCCACTACTCTTACATGTGCACACAATCACAAGCACAAGGCTGACAATTCTAACAAACTGGCACCCAGCTCTTGGGCCATACATGTCTGCAGTTGGCATTGCAGAGACACACACACATCAACACTACTGATAAAGTCACCCTTTCACACTTCATGCCCACTCAAGTCCACAGATTCAAATGTACCCATGTGACTAGGTTGACAGGCCATCACAAGATGACCATACATCAACACTTCTGTTCACACATCAAGAAAGATCACACAGACATGATGGACCCTGGCCAGCCTGCCTGTAATTCTGTAGATAGAATTCCCCTCTGTGCTGATAGTGCACCCTAAAATGACATGTGTACAATTTAGCTAACCTGACCATAGAATGATTAGGATAACAGTAGATCATTACAAACACCCATCATTGCACCCTCAAGTCCCAGAATGAAGAAGAACTAAAGTGCCCATCACCACTGGCAAAACCTTAAACAGTAAAACAAGCAATGTGCACTGTCAAAGTGGCATACAGAGCATGTGTCACATGAAACCATACCCATACAGAAAAGGACGGTGGCCGGTCCATAGCTCAAAGTAGGCACATGTGTGCATGAGAACCTGCACAGGGAATGGGCAAACACAGTAATAAACAGCAAGGCCATTGGGCAGTACAAAGTAGGTACATGAGAACCTGCACAAGGAATGGGCATTCACAGTAATAAACAGCAAGGCCATTGGCCAGTACAAAGTGCAAAGTAGATTCATGAGAACCTGCACAGGGAATGGGCAAACACAGTAATAAACAGCAAGGCATTTTTTTTTATTTAAAGGGCTTTATTGTTATGTGGTTGAAAACCCTTCCAATATAAAAACAATTGCAGCATATTCTTTAAAAGAAAAAACAGTATATAAAATTACACAGAAATCCAAAATTTGCATTGTACATAGTAGTCAGAGAGCAGTTACTGAACCCAGAGATGGGGTGCCAAGCTGCTGTGATGGGGAGTGGTTGGGAATATTGATGGCTTCCAACCGTTTTAGCGCCTTGGTAACAAGTTTTGTTAATCCAATGTTCAGCTTCATGTTGCTCGGGTTTAAAGCTGCTATTATGGCTTGGCGGCATGATCGAATTCCGAGTCTATTCCATGCTTCACGCAGTAAAAAACATCTGACGGAGAGCATTGCGGAACATAGGCAAACTATGTGTTCCAATCCTTCGGCATGGTAGCCGCACAGCCTACAATGTGTGTGATTATCTGGTCGACGCCTTTCTGTCAAATTCATTAAAAAAGGCCATTCACCCAGCCTTAAAGCCAAAGACTTTCTTTTCAAAAAGAGTGCAAATGTACTTGAAAAATAAGGGGGTACAACCCCAGGTCTAAAATGTGTGATCACTGCCCAGACGTGTTTCCTTTTTGACAGTATTGTCCTGTTGGAGTGAAAGGACCACAGCCTGACGCTCTTCTTAATGACTGCTTTTAATGCCGACTGGGGGGATTTGTTCCCCAGAATTCCTCAACACCGAATTGTTGTAAACTATGGTTCAGGTGGAGCCGATATTTATTACTGGCTTGACTTTTCTGGATTTCTTGCCAGAGTCTGGCCTCCAAAAAGCCCTCTCAGGCATGACTCTGTTGATTACAAAACTTTATAAATGCACCAGCCTCTATACCGTGATGGTCAAGTAGAGCTAGTTCGAGGCGAACTTGTGCAGGCGATGCTGACTTTGGCAGGTAACATGCATGTTTAAAAATGTTAGTTATTAATTTACTTAAGAGGATATTTATGGTGTCCATCATGATCTCATGGCTGTACGTTAATGAATTTGTTATTTTGGCATTCATCACCTTCAACAGTGAGATTAAGCTGGGGCCAAGTAGCTTTTTGGAGAGTTTCGTGGAGACGACCTCTAAAGACAGAGCTTTCGTCCTCAGTGCTTCTTTCTGTTTGACAAAAGAACTTCTGGAGTCTAGAAATATTCCCAGATATTTATAGTGAGTTGTTGAGTCAATTTTTACCTTGTTGAAAAACCACCCACCACACTTTTTCTTTTGCTTCCCAAAAGAGATTGTTTTTGTTTTTGACAGATTCAACTCTAGGAAGTTGCTTTTAGTGTGGGGGAGCAGTTCATCAAGTAGCCTCTGTAGGCCCACTTTCATGTGGCTAAGCAGCACCAGATCGTCGGCATATAAAAGGTTAGTAATACGTACTCCATCTAGTTGGGGCGGGTGGCTGTTAACGCTGTCAAGAATTTGTGAGAGATCCGATATAAACAGGTTAAAAAGGAGTGGTGCCAACACGCAGCCTTGTTTTACCCTGCTTCTCGTCTCAATCTTCCTAGAGACATGAGAGCCTTCACCCAGCTTGATTTTAATCCATGTTTCAGAATGGAGTTGAGCTATCGCAAATAGCAGAGACCGGGGTGCGCCCCAAGACTTTAATTTTTGCCACAGTAGGTCCGGGCTACTCGGTCAAAGGCCGCTTTAAAATCTACGAAGCAGCAATGCAGTTGGGTTTGTTGGACTGGCGCTTTCTCTATCAAAATGGATAGGGTTAGTAGGTTAGTTGTTGTACCAGAATTGGGGCTACGATATGGTGTGAAAGTTGCAGCATGTTTGATACGGATAAACGCTTTGCGTTGACACCAGATATAGCAATATTGCCTGCCTTAGTAGTAGAGTGAAACAGGCAGCATCTGGGATACTGATGAATGTGCCACAATGACGATAGATGTATTAACAATCACTGAACAAACACTACATTCTCTTTTTTTTTAAAGTGCGTGATGTGGAGGAAGAGTACACTGCTCATGTGGGTTCTATGCGGGCCAACATTGAATTATATGGTTGCTCTGTCTCTTTAATTCCTATAGGTGACAAGACCCTTTGGCGGTCACTAAGCGGGTATGCGATCAGCCGACGCATGTTCTCCGCTTTTTAAGGTTGCAGGTATGCAGTTCTGATGCAACCTAATGGTACTGGCATTTTTACCTCCTTAAGTGAAGAATCATGGCACTATTGGGTGGCTATGTGTTATGTGATTTACAGATGCCGCTTTCAGTCTTTCTTGTCTTTTACTACCATCATAGGTTTGATGTGAACCTCCCATGAAGTCAAATTTGGAACCCCACTAGCTCTGAGAAAGTTGCTTGAAATTTGTTACAGCAATGAAACATGTTGGCTAATAATGATTGATTATGGCTCTACATGAGCCATTTTTAATTTAGAAGACCTTACAGCACTGAATAAAAGTAATCACAAGCAAGTAAGCTTTACCAAGTTTTAGCGGTGAGGATTATTTGTGTATATTCTCACGGGGTTCATAAACTCATACATTTTTATAGCATGTATAGGAAGACATTCACATTTAGGTTCTTTCTATAGTTTGGGTTCATTTGGTTGAGGTTTTTCTCTCAAGTGCACACACATTTCTTTTTCGGAAAGAAAGCAACCAATGATGAGAAGTGGATTTGCTGGCGAGTACCAGTCAGCATCCCCCTTGGTGTTGCAACCATGAGGTGCTTTCTCTCCTTTCCACACCTTTTTTTAATTTATGGGTGGGTCTTTGATGGTAGTTTATTCTAGAATCAGGATACACTACAGCATATCGACCAATTGGTCATAGAGGGAGTCATGGATGAGGTTATAATACCCCCCTCGTGCTGGAATTAGAATTTTTGTTGTATCTATTCAGGGACAGCCGTTGAGTGATTTTGAATGCGTTGAGTGGGGGGCTGGCTATCCTTTTGTTCCCCCTTTAGCTCCTATTGTTTTGATGATTGGATTTTTTGACCAAGGCTGTTTATGTTCCAGGAACATATTGACAGACCGAAGTTGTGGTTTTTTCTGTTATTCCGGCTCCTTACTAGGGCTCCAGGGAGCCATGACCAATCGACATTTTCGGGGTTTTGCTGGTTTATTGGGTACTCTTGGGTTGCTGTGGGAGAGCGACTTCTTGCTGACTTTAATACTGAAAAAGGAACCGAGCTGTCACTTGGGGCTTGGTTCTGATTATTTTCCAAGATTGATGGATAAAGAGGGGCGCTAAACGTTGACATGGTTATGCCCCAATTTTTGATTCATTCGGTTTTTGACTGGACTAGTTCTCGAATTGTTGAAGACCTAAGCGTTAATTCAGTGGTATCACCCGCGTTGTTACCAGATGATGGAATATATTTGATGGAGCTTATGTCGTTGGACTGCAGGGAGCACAAGTTGGGAAAGGATTTGAGAAGTCTAAGTATGTTCCTTCGGTTTAAGATGTCGTGGGGGCCTCTCAAAACATACTCTGGAGTTTAGCAATTGTACGGTGTCTGGGTTGGAGGGGGGCTGAACCGGAACTTCGTTGATCATTAAAGGCTTTGATTTATTTGGGTTGTCAAATTGGAACCTGTTGTATCTAACATGTATCTAATTGTTGGGGGTAAAGTAGAGAGACTTTTACTCATAGGCCCCAGCTGTTGATTGCTTGAAGCGTTTGAAAAAATATGGTAAACGGATTCTTTGACTGCACATTGCGGGACGTGGGGGAGCTTACTCTCCTCTGTTGATTGATAATTTGGGCGGGTAACTGAGGGGAACTTCATGGGAATTTCGGTTCCCAGTTGTTCTGTAACTGGAAAAGGCATGGCTATTGTAGGTCGACTGAATCCAGTTGTTACATGTGCGAGGTGCTGTAAATGGGGCTGTTGGTCTTAGGAAATGCCCTCTTGCTCGGTGTGAGGTAGTGAGCAATCTCTATGGCGAGTCAAGCTTTTTGCTACATGGTTCGAAGACAGGTTTACTCCAGAGGTATGTAGCGGCACATGTGCTTGGTCTAAGTTGGCAGTGATGAGGCTACTATCGTTTAGGGTTTTGGTTCCGATTGCATATTTGTTCGGACTCTTCCGTAGTCTTTTTTCCCGTTTTGACAGCCTATGTTTATTGTATTGTTGAACTAATTGGATGGAAGTTGATTTACTGTCTACATGCTCCATGGAATGCGGGGAGGTTGATGAGAATTGGTCCTCTATGGTGATGGGCCCCTTGCCTGGGTTAAGTGCTGGAGGCGGTCGGTCTAGTGACTCTGGCAATGGGAGTTTCTTTATTTCTGTTAGTACTGAGTAAAGAAATTGTGGTACAGATGATAAAGAATCGATTATGGGGGAACAGAAGCACACAGATTGTACCATTTGCACTTGAGATTGGGCTTTAGTGATGAGCTGAGTGAGGGCCTCTAGTTTTTGATCAATTCCTGCTATGTATACCGCTAGCATGTTCAAAAGGTGCACCTGCAGGTCCATCTTGTCCGAGTGATATGCTAAGGCAGCTGCCGAGGTTTGGAGAGTTTGCAATAACTTAGAACAGAGGCCACTTGATGGGCTTGCCTGCATGGCGGGTTTTTGAGGATTTGTTGAAATAAATGAGAGATCTAGGGAGGAAAGGATAATATTCTCATCCAGTCCTTCTGAATTACCAGTTTGGTCATCTTGATCGACCTTTTCCGAGTTGGAATTGTCAAATTGGGGGCCGAAATGAGACACAACTTGAGGGATCAAAACCCTAGTGTTCATTTTTGGCTGTCGGGTAGAGTTACAGATGACAATTTTGATGCTAATGGGGAAAACTGACTTGGGTTCTGAACTGGGTGAGCAATTGGTGAACTGGCAACATTAAAGGAGGGGACTTGGTTGAGGATCGGTTCCGTTTGAACTGAATTTTGATCCAAAAAGTGCTATCGTTGGTTTTCTTCTAGGGCTTCTGGGGCTTCTTCTGAATCCGTATTCTGAGAGGCCATCTTTGCTGTAGAATATTGTAGCGAGGAACTTTCACCTTCATTAGCAACTGCGTGAATCATGGGCTGAATCAAAATTTATTCGAAGGCACAATAGTTTTTGTTGGCGGGGTAATCTGGGGTGGGTCTGCTGTGTTGGGGTTCCTTTTCAAGGATGCCGATGGCGCTAGACTCCTAAAGTAGTCCCTTAATGTAAGTTGTTTAATCGTTGGACTTGGGCTTGGGGGGGCTATTGTGCCCGGTTTCAGTGCTTCTATTCTCTGATGCTCCTGCGCTGCAGCTATCCCATTAACTGCGGAATGTGGCGAGTGTTCTTTGGTGAGTCAGTATTGCACTGAAGGCTGCCATAGCTTGGGGTCAGGTCCTAAATCCGGGTCACAGCCAGTTTGTAGGCTTGCGGGAGGTAGTTGTTGTGATTGCTCGGAGGGTTCGGTAAATTCGGCCAATGCTTCCAAACTACTTAGAGGGGCCTTCACTCCTGCGTTTTTGTTTCACAAGCCTTGCTGATACTTTCCTCAACGCCCCGATCTCATGCTTTAAGAAAGAAAAACACTTGCTGAGAGGGGGTGCAGCCGGCCTTCCTGGGGAATTCAGCTATGAGGGAGCTTAACGTAGGAAGATAGGAGGAGCTGGGGTAGACTAGGTGCGTTCGAAGAAGTCTGTGACAAAAAAAAGGACTAGGAGCAGGAAGGACACCAAAGTTCAGTGAAAACCACTGGCTGTGGGCTGTTGGCAGAAGGCTGAAGGCTGTAAACTGTAAACTGTGAGGTGTGAGCTGGAAGCTGGAAACTGAGCTGAGCTAGAAACTGTAGGTTGCTGAATTCTGGATGCTGGATGCAAAGTGCTGAGTGCTGGGTGGCTTGCTGGGAGGGTGCTGTGACTGAGACAGCTTCAGGCGAATTCAGGGTTCAGAGTGCAGACATTCTCAGGGCTCGGAGTGTAGCAGAATGTGGCAAGCTGGGCTCACAAGGTAGTTGCGGGCTGCATGCTGAACCAGATCTATCGGGCTGCCACCGCAAACTACCAGGGGCACACTCTTGGTGCGGCCGCCCGCTAAAGGGCAACCATGCTTGCTCTCAAGACTGCTTTAATGCCTGTGTCCTCCAACCACCGAGATGTAACCTGATTTGCGGGGGATCCGGGTGGCGGAGGAGGGCGGGAGGAAGCTAGAAAGGGCTGGGCTGGGAGATGTAATCAGTCAAACAGTCCGCAGGACGCACGGAACCAAACCCAAGCCCGCTTCCGACGGCCTCACCGGTTTCACTTGCCGTCCCACCACACTCCCGCGTTCAGCTTCTTCTTCTCCTTTCGCCTATCCTGCCGCCGGTTGACCCCCGCTGGTTGAACAGGTCAAGTCAGGTCGGGTCCCAGTTCGGTGCACGGAGCTGCACTCTCCGCTCCACTCTGCTCCGCTCTACGAACGTCTGTCACATGACCATTGGCCAGTACAAAGTGCAAAGTAGGTACATGAGAACCTGCACAGGGAATGGGCATCCAAAGTGATGAACAGCAAGGCCAGTGGGCAGTACAAAGTGCAACGTAGGTACAGGAGAACCTGCACAGGGAATGAGCAAACACAGCAATAAACAGTAAGGCCATATCGCCAGTACAAAGTGCAAAGTAGGTACATGAGAACCTGCACAGGGAATGGGCATCCAAAGTGATGAACAGCAAGGCTAATGGCAAGGCAATAGCTCAAAGTAGGCACATGTGTGCATGAGAACCTGCACAGGGAATGGGCAAACACGGTAATAAACAGCAAGACCAGTGGCCAGTCCATAGTTCAAAGTAGGCACATGTGTGCATGAGAACCTGCACAGGGAATGGGCATCCAAAGTGATGAACAGCAAGGCCATTCGCCAGTACAAAGTACAAAGTAGGTACATGAGAAACTTCACAGGGAGTGGGCAAGCACAGTAATAAACAGTAAGGCCATTTGCCAGCACAGAGTGCAAAGTAGGTACATGAGAACATGTACAGGGAATGGGCAAACACAGTAATAAACAGCAAGGCCATTGGCCAGTACAAAGTGCAAAGTAGGCACATGTGTGCATGAGAACCTCCACAGGGAATGGGTGACACCAGACTTGGCTGTCAGTTGGACTGGGAGGTGGCTGATCATCGTGGACAGTTGGAGGACTGGACCTTGGAGAGAGAGGCCCAGCTCAGGTAGAGGCTTCAGTGACTTTGGGAGCTGGAGGGCTGCTTAGACCGGGTGGTGTGGTGGCACGGAGAGGCAGAGACATGCTGCCTTGAGACAAAGTGTGTGAGGGAGAATGTTGAGGGGTGCCTTTCCACTTCTTGGGGACTCAATATGGAATAATTGTCATGGGAGGAGTGGGAAGTGGGACGGGCACAACAGGCACACTCTCCACCACAGGAGCATCAGGTGCAGGTGGTGGCCCTCCCTCTGGGGATCTGCTGGCTCAGGCGGTACGCTTGGCCCGGCCTTGCCTTGTCTTTTTCCCTCCATCCCCTGTTGACCAGGTGAACCCCCTACAGTGCCCTCCTTTCCCAGCTTCACAGGGGTGTGGGTGGGAGCTGAGGTTGTGGGTGAATCTACCTTAGAGGGCTTCTTCTGCAGACTGTTAGCAGGCACCAGCTTCAAAGCAGGCATGACAACTGTTTGCATGTCTTTGGGAAGACGCTTTTGGGTTGGGAGTGTCCTTGGATGGGGCTGATTTTGACGCATGTGAGCCTGAGGCCTGCTTCTTGGCTTGATGCCCCTGAGTGTCACCTGAAGGGCTTTTGCCTTTGCGCTCCTGTGTCACTTTAGTTTGTTTGGGGGATGGTGTCTGCTCCATGGCCCGCTTGGGGTGCTGCTGTTGTGTGCTGCGTGTGGTGTACCTGGAGCCTCTGGTCTGTGGTATGTGGTCACTCTCAGCAGATGTAGCCACTGGCAGGGGGGTTGCCAAAGGGACCGGAACTGGACTATGAGCCTGTAACAGCTGAATGGCTCCCGTCACTGTGGAGGACAAAGACTGGACCGTCCTGTGTAGCTCACGCACGTAAGAATGGATGCCCTCCATAAAGGCAGCTATATGTGCCAACTTCTTGTCATGGTCTTGGAAGGCATTCAGGAGAGTCGTCTGACCCACACACAGCTGGCGCAAAAGGTCCACAGCCTCAGCACTCAGGGGAGACAGGGGCAGGGGCAGCGGTGCTTGGGGGGAAGGACACTCTTCCCTTCCTAGGGCCGCAGGCACGTGCAGCACTAGTGGAAGTAGCTGGGAGGGTGGGCACTGGACGCTGTGTGGTAGTAGAGGAGGCAGATTTCCCACTCCCTGTGCCAGCCAACATCGAGGTGTCACCGCTGGCGTCAAATGACGTCGAGATTGGTGTTTCCGGGCGGGATTCCTCACGGACACTCCTGTCCCCCTCTGACGCGCTGGTCACATCAGTGTCAGTGTCAGTGAGATCATGTGTAGCTGTTGTGCAAGATGCCTCAACACTGGTGTCCGTCCTGTGTCCTTCTGTGCCCTCGGTAGATGCTGCAAGAGATAGAGACGTAGGTTCAGTTTAGTGCCATACACACAAACATCATATGCAAGCAAAGCACAAAACAAGATGATGATACCCCCAAGTTGCACAACACCCTGTGCAGTAACATTCTGCAACCTTAATTCAAAACGCAAAAGATGGCTGGTAGCATGCACACTTGGCATCATTGACCTATGTGATGTCCACACAGCCAAATAGCTTGCCCGTGCCACCGTCTGACCTGACATACATATTACTGTGAGTATAGCTAGGTCTATGTGGGTGAAAATGATGCACATCCCAACATGTTGTCACAGTCACATATATAGTCAACATAAGGGGACAACACAGATACAGACTCCAAATTGTCTTTCAGCAATGGCCATGAGCTCCTGCCATCCACCATGTCATGCTTTTGTGCACAAATACAGTAGCACATTGATGTCAGATGTGTAGTTCACACAAATTCGATATCAGGCACTGCACACATTAACGAAAGCATACTCAGATGAGGCACACTGCTGTTCACTGCCATGGGATGTCCCTGACTCCCCTAATAGGCCACAACTCAGAATGCAATGGCAAGGGCCATTACATAAATGACATCAAAAAGTACATGTAGCCAAAATGCATCACAGCTGCACCCACACAGAGGCCACTTACAAGCCATCGCATCACACTAGCAACATCACAGAGCCCATCACTGGAAAAGGGTTGGAATACATGCAGTCACTCACAACCAAAGTCACCCGTCCCAGAATACCCACCCCCAGCTTCCTGCTGATGGGCCCTCAAAAATTCATCCAGCTCAGGCTGTGTCACAGCTAAGATGCGGGCCATTAGTGGTGTCATGCTCCTGCGCGCCAACCTGCCAGTCCGAGGGAGCAGCCCCAGCGTCATCTCTGCTATGTTTTTGCCCAGCCAGCAGATGTCATCCCACCTCTTGTGACAGTGTGTGTGCCATCAGTTGGAGACACCCAGAGCCTGCACCTTGCGTGTAATGGCCATCCATATGGCCTTATGCTGGTGGACTTTGAGCTGCAGGCATGGTAGGCAAGGAGAGTAAATTTCAGTGACACTGGGTTATGTACCACTGTGTCTCAGTACAGGAGCAAGCACACACTCAGCACATCTATTCAGATATGATAGCGGAGACAATACAGCATGACACGTAGTACATTAGCGTGAGATAATCATGCCTAGATGCATGCAGGTATGAGGATGGACACAGTACCTGACCATCTCTTACAAATGCAGAATGCCAGCACAGAAAGCAAGGTGAATAAAGCCCACATCGGCAATGCTGTATATGAGGGAGCAAGACATACATTACATTGCAAACAATGTTTTGGGGCAGACTCACTGTGTCCAACACTGCACAACCCTCAATGGCTACCTGTGTCATGGAGGTCACATATAGGGACATGATCTTACAATCTCACAGCCTTATCACAAGGTCTGTCTTGTGCAATCCACAGGCCTAAGAAAGCTCATTGAGGAATAGGCTAGCAGACAACCCATATGGCCCACTCTGTCATTACAGTGATGGGTCCCTGACAAATTGGGCAGTAATTGTGCAGGCCAGGGGGGCTCACACTGCGGTCTAATGTGTGCCATCAGAACTGTCCCATTCATGTACAATATGAGAGGGCAAACAGTGCCTACACATGTGAGTCAGTATACAATATGATGAAAATGGAAGGGGGATATTTCAGAAGTACAACAATCTGCTGTGTCATAGGTGAGTGTCCAACAAGAGTGTCACCCTCAGGCATTTCACTCTTGTGCATACTGCTGACATATCCATGGTGGCAATATTGAGTCCGGCATGCTTCCAATAGAACCCTCTGGACAGAAACCCTTTGTAATGTTACAGGTGAGCCTGTGAAGAACCTCATGGACCCAAACATCCATTATCAAAGGCAATTTCTGTCCTGACTCCCACCTACCAAACTTGCAGTGTAACTGTATGGCTGCAAAAGCACAGCATGTCCCGCCCATCATGATATGCAGCCAGGGAAACGTATAAAATAGGCTACAAGCACCTTTCCCCTGAAGTCAGCATGCTAGGCAGTGTATCACACATACCCTCACTCTCAGGCACATACTGCAGCAGATCAACATTATGTGGGCACTCCCTGCACTCCCCTACTTTCCCCCTGAAACACTTACCATGACATCAGGAGCACCATACATCCTCCTATACTGTGTGAGCACCTCACCCAACAGGACCTCCAGCTCCTCTGTGGTGAAGGGACGGGCCCTGATGTTCTCAGTCCTTGCCATCATTGGGTCCAGGAGACAGGAGCAGCAGCAGTTGGTGGTGAAGATTGTCAGGCAGCAGTGTCTGGGGCCAGGAGACAGGAGCAGCAGCAGTTGGTGATGAAGAGTGTCAGGCAGCAGTGTCTGGGTCCAGGAGACAGGAGCAGCAGCAGTTGGTGGTGAAAGGTGTCAGACAGCAGTGTCTGGGTCCAGGAGACAGGAGCAGCCGCAGTTGGTGGTGAAGAATGTCAGGCAGCACTGGATGGAAGCAGAGGAAATGTGAGGCTCTCACCCACACATAACTATGCCCCTGGGGTAGTTTTAGTGGTTCTAAGCTGCTGCAGTTGGTGTTCCAGGTCAGCTTTTTTCAAATGCATCCAATGACCGGCCCCGCGGTAGTGGAGCATGCCTACCGCGATTTTCAAAAATGCATTTGGCTACTGCGCATTGCGTTTCCTATGAGCTGTAAGGGCATGGGCATTGGCAGTGGCACACCACAGGGGTCTGGCGGTTGCTACCCTGATCGTGCATTTTGTAATTGCATCCAATGATCGGCCCTGCAGTTGTGGAGCACGCCTACCGTGATTTTTCAACATGCATTTGGCTACCGCAGTCACGTTTCCCATTGGCTGTAAGGCATGGGCATTGGTGGTGGCACACCGCAGTGGCCATGCTGTCCCTACCGTGATTTGGCCGCTTGATATTGGTGCCTATGGTCGTGATTGTGTTGGTGGAGCACACTAACCACCAGTTTACAATGTGTATATCACTACCACGATTGCAGTGGGCATTGGCGGTGGCACACCGCAGGGGCCTGGCGGTCACTACAGTGATATGGCCTCTTGATATTAGTGCCCATGGTCATGATTGTGTTGGCAGGGCACACCAACCGCCATTTTACAATGTGTATATCACTACCGCGATTGCGGTGGGCATTGGTGGTGGCACACCGCAGGGGCCAGGCAGTTGCTACCGTGATTTGGCCACTTGATATTGGTGCCCAAGGCCGTGATTGTGTTGCCGGAGCACACCAACCGCTATTTTATAATGTGTATATCACTATCGCGATTGTGGTGGGTATTGGCGGTGGCACACCGCAGGGGCCAGGCGGTCGCTAACGTGATTTGGATGCATGATATTGGTGCCCATGGCTGTGATTGAGTTGGTGGAGCACACCAACTGCCATTTTACAATGTCTATATCACTACCGCGATTGCGGTGGGCATTGGCAGTGGAACACCGCAGGGTCCAGGCAGCTGGTACCGTGATTTAGCTGCTTGATATTGGTGCCCATAGCAGAAGTATAGTGTTGGCGTAGCACACCAACCACCATTTTACAGTGTGAATATCACCTCCGCGATTGCGGTGGGCATTGGTGGTGGCACACCGCAGGGGCCTGGCAGTCGATACCGTAATTTGGCCACTTGATATTTTTTGCCCATGGTCGTGATTGTGTTGGTAGAGCCTGCTTCTGGCACCTATGGACATATCATGCTGAGGCAGTGACAGCGATCAGTTCTCTACATTGTACAGAAGACAAATTGATCATGCCACCAGATAGTGCAGACCAATGCTAGTGTGACATTTAGCCCACTGATGACTACACATGCCATGTCAGTGCACAGGATTACATGCACGGGCATGTACTCCCTCACATGTCACTCATGAAATTGTTGTGCATGTACACAGATGTGTGGTGTGATGGACTCCCACAAGTGTACACATTTCAATGTGTGAGATGGCTAAGCGACACACAGTAATGAAGGTATGACCACATAATGTGCCTATTTCACTATGTAGATTGCTGAACTCATGATAACACTTGCTCCTTGTGCACACACTGTCCACATTGTGTTGTGACTGGGTGCCCTGTACGACTTACACAAGTAGATGTGGCAGGTACAGTAGCTACATAGAGGCTAACACTGTTGCTGTCTGACACATGTGCTGTGTCAACTACTCTCCAGGGCTGGTGACACAAGATGTTGCAATGTACCTTTTGGAATTTACATAGTCTGATTCTGTTTTGGGGGACTCACAGTGTGAATACTGGACAAGTGTGCAAATAGTTTAGTTCAAGGTGTCCCTACATGTGAGTTGTGCTGTAAGCTGAAGTGTTTTTGCCAGTCATTGTTGGTGCTGTCTCAGTGAACACGTAAGATGTTGGACACATTACATAGGGGGATGTAATTGACATAAGTGCCCTTTCAGCTCACCTAGGAGACGACCAAATGTGCATCATCCATTCACAGTGCTGGCGGGCATGGAGAATAAGGACATCCTATGGAAATTCCATCTGGATCGACCTACCCTTCAAGACCTATGTGTTCTGTTGGAGCCAAATCTGAGGCCTCGCAGAACCTATCCAACTGCTCTGACACCAACGTGTAAGGTGATGGCGGCCCTGCATTTCTTTGCTGCTGGTTCATTCCAGTACATGGTGTCCACCGCAGGTGCTGGTGAGATGTGCTGTGTTTTCCCTATCCAATGTGCTGCATGGCTGGAGTAATGCAAAGGATTCTGGTCAGGTAAGGGGCAGGTTTTATACTCAGCTATGTGGGTGTGTCAAAATGGAGTATTGCTGTCAGTTGTGTTGTGTGGCTGTCCTGGGATTAGTATTTTGTTATTTGCCAAGGGGGTGTGTCCTTGCAGTGTGTTAGGTGTTTTTGGGGCTGAGTTTGTTTGATGTGTGCAGTTGGTGGCCTTGTTGTGTGTTTTTTTCCGACCGCCATAATAGTTCCGGTGCGTCCGTGGCGGTGGGTATGCAACAGCCTTTCCGCCGGCTCTCCCATTCATCACTGTTTGCGATCGTGGCGGACGAAAACAGCGGATTGTTCCGCTGTCACCTTGGAGGTACCCTAATTGTGCATGCGGTCACTCCGCTGGCCTTGCGGCGGGTTTGACTTTTTCCACCCTGAATCCGACTGCCATGGACGCATTTTTACCTGCGCCTCCCACTACCGGTGGTCTTTTGTGGTATCGTTCCACCACGGTCGGATTTTCCTGGTGGTTGATCCTAATCTGACCACCGGTTTTGCCGCGGTACCTGTGGACAGTTCATTTCCACTACCATGGCGGTCTGGATGGTTTTTCGACCTCCATCCTAATCGACCCCCAGGTGTTTAGTTTTAAGAAATGTCTGGGTTTGGTTGGTTTCCTTAGATGGCCAACGAGACGTGGACAAAAAAGGCTGGTGACCCCCTCACAAAACCAGGTTATTTGGTGATAAATAATGTTGATGTTTAGACGATACATTTTGGGCCCTTCCATGTCACAAGTACTTGGCCCAAACACACAAGTGAGGCACCATTTTTATCCGGACACCTGGGGGAATGCTTACTGGTTGGAAAATTGTGGTTTTTCAGAGAGGTACATAACCCAGTACTCACTGTGTGTTTTAGTTCACCAAAATATATAGAGCTGGTAGATTTTCAATAGAGACAAACTACACCTTGGCAGAGAAAGACAGACAAAAATGACTGCCCATCCATCTGTTCCTCTAGTATACACACATACTAGTTGGATTTAGCACAAAGGTGTGTGAAAGGTTCAACATTTATATTTTTTTAGCAACAGAATTTACAAAAATGAAATGCACTGTTAATAATTAAAGGTTAAAAACCTGAATCAATGACTGGTAGCTTGTGAGCTGTAAATCCACATCCAGGCACCAACCGCTTTACAGGCCAATCAGACACCTATCATAATTGACACACACATTTACACCACCTGCCACGGGCCCTGCGCATTACAAAACTCACATCAACAGACAATGGAGAGACAGTGTACACCCTGGCAGAGAAAGAAGAAAAAGACAAATATTACTTCACAGCTAACTATTCCTTAGGTACACAAACATACTGGTTGGATTTAGTACGAAGGTGAGTGAAGGTTCAGAGTGTAGGATGTTATTAACAGGACATTTCACAAAAAGGAAATGCACAGTTAATAATCAAAGGGTTAAAAACCTGAACCAATGACTCCCAGCTTGTGAGCTGTAAAGCCACAGCAAGGCACCAACATATTTACAGGCCATTCATACACCTTTCAAAAGTGACTTGCACAAGATCATTCACACCGCCTGCCTCCGGCCCAGCCCATTACAACATTCACATCAACGGACAGTGCCATTCAAGGGTCCCTCACTTTTATACGACCACATGACTGACTCAGCAATCACACCACCTGGTGGTTGACATAGTGTGTGCAGTGGCGTTTGGCTAGCTGTGTGTTTAATGACCAGCAGCATGTTCCTACTTATAGACTGCCAGGCAAGTGCCAGTCCCCTCACACCAACAGTCAAACACCAGTCCACTCGCACCGCCAGCCAAGCTAAAGTCTACTCACACCCCAGCCAAGTCCCAGTCCACTCTCACCGCCAGACAAATACAAGTCCACACACACAGCCAGCCAAACACCAGTCCACGCACACAGACAGCCAAGCCACAAACAATGCACACGGCCAGCCAAGCTCCAGTCCACGCACACCACCAGCCAACCACCAGTCCATGCAATTACCAGCAAAATGTCAGTCCTCGCACACCACCATCACAATTTTTCAACAATGGAGTAAACACAAACCAATTGGAGGTAGATACAAAACTATAACTATAAACACAACAGCTGCAACCAAATAAATAACAGTAATGGCAACTGTGAAAGAGAACAAACAATATAAAACATATCAGCCCAGGCCGTATTACTAGTACACTCATGGTTGCTCCCAAAAACTCTTTTGTGTGTGATACAATCTGATAAATGTGGGCACAAACAGCCCAGGATTAGAAGAACAATCAGCACAGTGCATACTAGTCTCATTCCATTCAGCTCTTCACAAACAGACTCCACATCTCTCAACTCAATCTACGCCACCCATGTGCTTATTGTAGTCTACAGAGCACACAGGTTTGCGCACTTCAGTAACCTGACCCAAACAGTCACAGGTGAAGTACTTTCATCGTGGATGGTAGTCAGCATGTAGAAATCCCTTCTGTCCACAAATTTTACAGCTAGCAGTTCATCACTACGCAAGGCACTGTACTGTTCCCTGTCAAGCTTTTAGCAAACAAGCTCTTTTGTGTAACCTTTACGACGGTTAGAGCAGATTGTGTACACTTTGAACAATGTCTTAGCCAATTGCACAGCAGTGTAGAAGTTATCTATTTAACCTTTCTTACAAAGTCCTCTACCAAGTTTACACACAATGTTCTCTGAATCTCAAAAAGTGGATGGACAACCAGGGGGGTCAATAGTGGAATCCCCACCAGTGTACACCCGGAAATTATAGACATAATTAGTCTGCTCAACAATCTCAGCCATAAAGACATCATCCACAAACAACTAAAAAAACAGTATAGGCAAAATAAAATCACAATTCTCTCTACACTCTGCATCTCCACTAAAGGCAGGCAACACCGGCTGCACCATGTTTGGATCAACCTAGAGTCTAGCATTTCCAATGAAAAGCCTTACAAACCCAGGCAGCAATCCAGGTGCCTCTTGCTGCACCATCAACACATCAGTGTCTTCCTCAAAAACAGGCACTTTATCCACTCTGAGAGTAGCTTCATCCACACTGAAAGTAGCTTCACCATCAGATAATTCCTTGTGGGCAGAAAACTCACTTCAAGAATCTTGCAGTTCCTCCTCTGCCTCAGATGTACTGTCAGTCTCATAATCAAGGTCAGAGGAAGATTCAAAAAGCATACCGACCACCTGCTGAGCAGTATTCCTGAGGATAGCCATGCTCCTTACTAAAAAAGGGAACTTGACAAACAAGTCAACAACAACAAACACTTTGTAAAGTAAGTAATAAACAAAAATGTGGCTTTATCACAAAGACAATGTTTTCATCGACGGCCAGCCTTGGAATTTGCTCGCCAACACATCAACTCCTTCTCACATTTTAATAATTTTTTGTACAGTATTGTCAATTGTTGTTTTTGGTATAACATTTGTTGTTTTTGTACATATGTGCTTGTGTCCATGTCGATGTATATGTCTTGTAAATATTGGTGAATTTTTATGAATTACACTATATATGTGAAATAATGACCATTTAAAATACCTAAACATAAAAGGAAAAGGAAAAAATATGATAGAAGAATAAATAATAAAAAATATATTTTGTAACAAAACCAATCTTTCTCAGTCATATGTACATGTTTATCTTAAATGCACTCTATTTTTCTATGAATTGGTTCTGGTTAAGTCTTTAGCCTGACAAAGTTTTGTGATCAACTACCATAGATCTTGTGTCTAGCCTTTCATTTTACCCCTTATGGTACTTTTCCCTACAGCTAGCAAGATGCATTGTTTCCAGTAGGGGTCCCCTTCTTACTAAATTGTTTATCACAAAGACCTACATACTGCAAAGCGATACCACTCACTTACCAGAAACAGCTAGACTCACCTACTCTGCACAGACACAGCAAGGACTAACAATATCCCACTAAAAAGAAAAAGAAAAGAAAATTACACATAAGACAACGCAATATACATTGTGCACAAATCCAAAAAGAATTTCACACTCAAAACATAAACTAGATATGCTGTTGCTATGACACTACTTACAAAAAAGTAATTCAATAATACTTATTTGGAGTAAACACAATAAAAAAAAAATCTTACCAAACATATGCAACTACGCAAACTGCAGCTCAACCACTATCGAAACCGCAAACAGGAATCAAATGCTTTGCACAAGAATAAAAAGGAGAAATAAAACATCACAATCACATATGCAAATAAGGCATCAGTCCACACACAATTCACTAGCCAAGCTGGGGGGCAGGTGGACCTAAAAATATACCCAAAACATTCAGTCCCAAAAGGGAAGTGACCCTTGCCTAAGGGACCTCTCCCCAAGAAACAACAACTTAGTGAAACTACATCCCTGGTGTCTAGTGGCTTCTGCTCCCCTTTGGGGCAGGTGGGCCTGAAAGCATAAGGCAGATACGCCCCCAGGAGGGCAGAAACAGCCACAATAATCACCCCATAAAAGAGAGTGACCCTTGCCCAAGGGGCTGCTCATCCAACAATATTGAATAAAGACCCTGGTGTCTAGTGGCTTTGTCCCCCTTGGGGGTAGATGGGCCTAAAAACATAGGGTCAACCTGCCCCCAAGGGGGAAAGAAACGGACAACATAATTACTCCCCAAAGGGCAGCGACCCTTCCCCAAGGGGCCGCTCCACGACATCACGAAATAAGCAAATCCCTGGTGTCTTGTCGCTTTTACCCCTCTTGGGGGCAGATCAGGCTAAAAGCTTAAGGCTAATCTGCCTCCAAGGGGGGTAGAAATTCCAAAATAACCACCCCAATAAAGGGGAGTGACCCTTGCCCAAGGGGCCACTCCCCAAAAGCCAAAAAATAAATACATCTGTGGTGGCCTAGTGGCTAATAAAAAAAAATACAAACCGATCTGGCCCCAGGGGGGGCAGAAATGGGCAACAAAATACTCCCCAAAGGGGAGCGACCCTTCTCCAAGGGGCCGCTCCCCACCAAAATAAAATTGAGCAAAACCAAAAAAAAACATCCCTGGTGTTTAGTGGGCATTCCTGCTGCACGATCGCGGCCCACTGGGCAATAGAACAGCAGGAATGCTCCAAAAAGACATTGAAGGGAAGGAAAACCCTTTACTTTCCCCCAAAGCCTCTTTAAAACCCCTCTTTTCCCAGGGAAAAACGTACCTTACTCCCTTGAAGCACTGGAAGCATCTGTCTTCCAGCACGTCCGGCAACATTGGTCCATGCTGATGTCATTAGAAGATGTGGAGTGGGGGAGGGAGGGCAGAACTTCCACTGCCCTCCCTGGTGGGGGCAAAAGGTAGAGCGACAGGGGGAGCGACAGTGCTTCCCCCGTGGGTGGGTGCTAGGACAGCCAGGAGCCCTCTGACTCACACGCCTACTGTGGCGTCAGACCGCTCCCAGCCGTCCGACTCACACAAGGGGTTAATAGTGTGGTCTGTGAAGGAAGTGATTCTTTATTATTAATTATATTATTATTATTATTATTATTATTACTATTATTATTATTATTATTATTAGTATTCGATAATTATTGATAGAGCGCATGGCTACCCTTAGGCATCCCAGCGCTAGGCGTGACTACAAGATGGTTCCAGACTCACTCTAATTTCTGGAAGAGCCAAGTTTTTAGTTTCTTTCTGAACGTCAGATGCTGGCTCAATGATCTGAGCGGGATTGGGAGTGTGTTCCATATGATGGCTGCGTTGTATGCGAACATCTGTCCTCCTGAACAATTTGTACTGATTTTAGGGACCTTCACTTGAAAAAGATTGGCCGATCTCACGCTGCGAGATGGCTAATGAAAGGACATTAGCGAGTGATTAATTTAGGACCTGTGCTCCAAAGTGTTTTGTTTTCGATGCAGAGTGCTTTGAACATTATGCATTCCGAAATAGGTATCCAGTGTAGTGCTTTCAATGCTGGTTTGGCCGAGTGCTTTCAGGGGATGTTGTGTAGCAACCTGGCTGTGCAATTCTGAACCACCTGAAGTTTCCTTGTGGTTGTCTTCGGGGTGCCCAGATATAGTGAGGTAATCCAGACGAAGCAGTATCAGTGCTTGGACCATTGTTCTGTGTGCTTTTTCCGGGAGCATGGTAAGTATTTTCCTCAATTGTCTTAATATTCCATAGCAGGAAGCTGCTACTTGGAATGCTTGGTGGTCTAATTTTAGTGAGCTGTCTAGCCAGATTCCTAGGCTTTTTATCCTGTCTTTGGGTTTTGGGGCTGGACCCAGGCAGTTCGGCCAATTCAGTTTTGGGGCGGCTCGTGTGACATTGCTAAGGATCATTAACTCCGTCATCTCTCCGTTAAGTTTCAGAAATTATTGGTCCATCCAGGCGGCCACCTTTCCCAGATTTGATTCAAGGTCAACTATACTCTTCTTTGACTGGTTTAGGGTTACTATTAGCTGAGTGTCATCCGTGTAGGTCAGTATCTGGACCCCATACGGAATGACTATCTCCGCCAGGGTTCTCAGGTACATGTTGAACAGAGTAGGGCTCAGCGATAAGCCCTGTGGTACCCCGCATGTTAGGGGGATTTTTCTTGAGGTATGTCCACCCTTGAATACCTAGAATGTTCTGTTTGTCAGTAATGATGCCAACCATGCTAGTGCTTTGCCTGTGACTCCCACCTCCTTAAGTCTATCCAGAAGAATACCATGGTTTACAGTGTCAAAACGGCACTCAAATCATGCAGGATGATTGCCGCGGTGCCTCCGAGGTCAAGCATTTTCCGTGATTCCTCCATGACCGTAAGTAATGCTGTCTCTGTACCACGGTTAGGTCGGAATCCTGTCTGGGAGATGTGTAAGATTTCATGGGACTCCAGAAAGTGGATATATGAGTTATATTCTTCTCATGTAATGTGTTGTAGTAGAGTGAAATGGAGTGAGTTGCTGGATGATCATTATAAAATGTGTTGTGTTTGGTTGAAAGGGTGTGAAATTATAGTGGGGTGGCTTCTGGTAGTCTATTGGTCTCATACTTGATTGGCAGAGGCTGCACAAATTGTTTTGAGTGAATATGTATCTGTAGTTTTGCATAAAGTTTAGCAAAAACGAATAAGAGATAGAGGTGTATGTGCTTGTGCCAACCATCCTGTAGGCGGATTAGGTTCCTGTTCTGGAGGGGATACGTTACTGAGTATTGTGACCTTCACACACTAATTTATGGTGAACAATTCTGCCTGCTTCCACCACTTTTCTGTAATTCCCTTATTATTTCAGGGCACCCCGATATCTAAAAAATGAAAGGTATAAGGAAGTATGTTGGGTGAGACAGAGTAAGAAGAGTGTTGTTAATGTAAGCTTGGTACTTTGTATTGTTCATCTTTATTTGATGCTGCTATTTACTTTCTTTATTGATTCTAGTATTCCCTATGATAAATTCATGAGCAATAGTGAACAGCAAATGATGTAAGAGACAAACTGGTAAAGTGCTTCTATAAAGCGTGGGGGAAAGTCATAAGCGTTTTGTGAATATGGAAGCCTCAGGGTTGCTGTGTAGGATTTGAAAAGCAGAGATAAAGGTTTTGTTTAACCCATGCAGTCTCAGGAGATCTAACCATAAAAAGCTTTTTCACCTAGCCACTCTTTATCGATGTAGGTAGTTACAAAGAGCATATTACACAGAAACCTTAAATTAGAGGCAGACGATCTATGCCTTACAGGACGTGTTTTTTTACGATCCTATGATTATGTGTGTCCCCTTTATCAATTATTTATCACCTACTTGGAGGTGTCATTAGCCATTGGGTAGATTGCAACTGGAATTGTGTTTTCAAACCATTAATACATTGTGTGCCAAATCGCAATTTTGAAGGAACAGCTATTTTACGCCCGTCCAAATGGAAATTCTGTGGGAGTCGCAAAAAAACAACGTATAGTCGGAAAAACGTCACTGACTTGTAAAATTTGTCTTGTGTACTAGAAAAACACATTTTGTGTCACAAACCCAATGACTTTGTGGATCACAAGGCTTGAGATCACAAACTCTTTTTGTACATCTTGTCCTAGGTCATTCTGACTTTTTTCCCTTCAGCTTTGAGGCAATCAAGTCTAATACCTACCCTCTATTTGCTTCTGATGTTGATTTTGAACGTCCTAGGGCCCGATGTAGGTCGGTTGGTAACGGCCGAAAATCGGTATTTTCGGCCGTTACCGACCGGTATTACAGAAATGGGATGTAGGGGCATGTGTTACTGATTCGGTAAAATTACCGATCGGTAAATTTACCGATCGGTATATCTACCGAATCGGTAATTATGAGATGTAGGTGGGACTCTTCTGAGTCCCACAAGCCTTACAGAATCGGTATTTTAACATCAAATTCAATTTGATGTTAAAATACCGATTCCGGTGTGCATGCACATGTGTGCATGCACACCTATGCCATATGACAGGCAGACCTGCCCTTAGGGCAGGTATGCCCGCCACATGGCACCCGAGCCTCTTTTGGGGGTGCCAGAGGGTGTCAAAGTGACACCCCCTGCACCCTTGTGTAATTCGGTATTTACCGATTCGGTAAATACCGAATCGGTAATGCCCATTCATTCCTATGGGCTTCAAAGCCCATAGGAATGAATGGGCATTACCGGTCGGTATTTACCGAATCGGTAAATACAGATTTTTACCGATTCGGTAAAAGAAACATCTGGATGCTCCTACATGTCCCCCCTTCTTATTTACCGATTCTTAATTACCGAATCTGTAAAATTCGGTAATTAAGAATCGGTAAATAAGTCCTACCTACATCGGGCCCTGAGTCTTTACGTAATTTCTAAAGACGAATTGATATGTTTTTTTGATGGAGCTGTTTTAAACTCCTGCACAATATCGCTGGTGCCTTTGTATATGGTCATAAGCACACAAATTAGGATTTGTGTTGGTACCAAGAGGCAGTTGCATCATTTGCTGCATGTGCCTCGTTTACTGTCACTTTCACCTGGGCCAGGACACAGTAAAACATTCTAAACACTCAGTGAAATCAAATGTAAGCACTTTTGAAGAAATTGACCACTTAATAGAAGAGGTCAAACTCCTAATTGGCCCGATTGCCGTATTCCCGACAAACCCATGGTTAACACAAAACAAAAACAAGCCCCCAAGTTACATCCATCTATAGGGGCTATTACTAAAAAGATGGCTCATTGGAATTAAAAAGGCAAATCAGGGGACAAAGTCCACCTTATTCACCAGATTCTTATCTGCTTGATCAATAAACAAAGCTGCTCTATTATTGTTACAAATAATGCTGAATTATCTAGTAAAGTTGATTCTAGCTCTTTACAGCTTCCTGCACCAATTCCTGGTAGTAATAGTTACTCTCTCCTCACTGAATTGCCTCAAGCCACGGCGCCCACAGAGCTAGCTATAGAGTCTGTCTTTTTACCTTCTCCCTCGGATGGATGAATAGCCAACTATGCCAGCATATTCACGAACTCAGGGGAGAGACTGGGGCCTTAAACCCTGTCTTCTGATTATCCACCACAATACACTGTGTTCTTGCGAATGCACCTTCCCTAGTCAATAAACAGCCTGTTTTCTCTCATTTAGTGAATAACCAGTTCGCACTTGGGATATTGAACAATACCGAGACTACGAATTGAGATCATCCCCAAGCCCCACCCCAAGTGCCCATTCCCTTAGAAAAGCCTAAATCAATGAGGGGGCCTGATCATATTATAGTCTCCAGCCATGTTAGACCACCTAGTATATTGCAACCTTTATCCCAACCACCTAGGCTGCTTCACGGTGAATGGCAACCACTGAGGAACTCCTCCGTTTCTAGTCCAAATCCCCCACGTCGGATAGAACCATTGGATACGAATCTTAGCTGCCCAGTTTTTTTAACCAACGTCCCTAAACTTAGACAATCCACACAAAAGGAAGATGAAGAAGCGCTGATTAATAAATGCATCCATTGTACATGCTGGGTGAGGCGCTGCCGCTCGATAATAAGAGGGAGCATCCAGGCTCCTCGAAGGCTCTCACAACATGGTTCCCATGTCAATAGTATTGAATTAATAGCTTTCCAGAGGGAGTTAGTTGACAACCTAGTGGCCTTTGATTCTTGAACCATACATCTGGCCAGAACCACCATCCATTTCAAACACAGTTGTCCAGAGCTTGTACCTCAATCCTGTTTAATGTCCTCTCAGGTCCCAGGCAATGAGGGGTTACCCACTTGGGACATTGACTGACAGCCACCGCTGTCTCACGTAGAAAGAACCCTTCTTCTACTGTCAGAGATATTATTACTGTAGCGTGTCAATGGCATGGATTCAATTGTCAATGGCAAATTGGCAGCAAACATTAACAGTCAAGTCCTGTTACAGTCTCTCAAACTTTGATTCCTATTTTGGTTAAACCCCTGCTGTCCTTGATTTCGTGGAAAATAGCTGGGTTTAGATCAAAGGCTACATCACCATATTGGAACATATTTATTGATGTATTCGCCATCTGCCTTTTCCAGAAAACATGGATAACGAATCCACTATTTAAACCTGGCTAATTAAGTTTTTATGTAGGTGTGATACATGGCCCGGGGGTCGTCTGTCAGGAGGACTGACAATATGGCTTAAGCAAGGTATAGGTTGTAAAATCTGCGACTTACATACCAATAGCCCTGTTATCATGGCAATCTGCTTGGTGGTAAGCCATTTTGTTAATAACGACATTTATAATGTCTACTCTAGAGGGAAGAGGGGCCGACTGAAGTCTAAAATCATCACACTTCTTGAGGAACACCTAGGTAATCATCATGGCCACTCCTACCTAATAACTGCAGAGGACTTCAATTCCACCTTTGAGCCTTTGCACACTGAAGATAGAAACTAAGCCTTGGAGGGGGACGAGATGTGGGATATCCCACGCTTAGATTTGCCAGCCATTAAAAAAAGACTGAAGCAGCCCTACAACTCAAGGCTCTATCCCTTGAATGGGAGTTTAGCAGTAGATTTAAATCTGACAGGTATGGAGCAAACACATATAGCAGTTATCAGCACTCCAGACGTGTTGATTATTTTCTACTATATCTGAAATTGTGGGAACTTCTAGAAGACATGATTATTATAGAAAGGTTGGAAAGCGACCACAATGCACTAATTCTTACTTTGGAATCTTTTGATCTAAATTGTTGGCTACACCCTTTCCCTTATTCTCGACTAAGGATTTAGACTTATCAAATGATATGCGGCGTGTCAGGTAGTCACAGGGCATTGATAATATGAACACATTGCTTGCCATTAAAGATGACGTCTCATCCAATTTATTCGAGATGAGCACACAGCCATTAAGTGTGAGGGATTTAGGGCCAATAACAGAATTGCACAACAAGTTATTCAAGAAAATGAAATCTTATTTCTTTATTCCCACATCAGCAAATCACAAGTACCTCCCACTCAGAAAAGCTGGTTTAATAAAGAGTGCACGCAAGCACGTAATGCACTGGTAGTGGTCATAAAAGTTAAAGATCCATCTAGGATCTACTCAGCACTGAGACTTTATAAAGCCAGCCAGGCCAAGCAAAAAGTAAGTGGGATGATGATTGATGGTTAAAGCTAAAAATGGCCTGTTCAGCCAAAGACCCAGTAACTTTCTGGTCCCTTGTAAAGTGGGGCAGAGGTGGACATCCACCCTCCCCCTCCCTGAATTTAATTGCCCCCAAAACATGGATTGCCATTTCTTGTTCTTACATTATCAGGCGGGTGAGCTGTATGACCCGATTGTTCTGGCAGACCAACCATTTGGGTGAGCTGATGTTTCAGCCACCCTACTTGCAGTAATAGGTGGCAGAGTGCCAGGCCCAGACAGCATATCTGCGGATTTATTTCTTCATAATAGAGAAAATTGGTCAAGATATATTTTAGCTCTGGCAAATGCCATAGCATGGGCACCCGGATACCGGATTATTGGCGGGGCGCCGAGCTAATCCCTTCATTCAAAAAAAGCAACAAATCCCTGTCAGGAAATAATAGGCTCATTAGCCTAATCGACCCAGAACAAAAGGTTTTGGGCGACTCGTTTTGGCTAAAATTCATATGTGGGTTACAGAAATTGATATCCTTTCATCTTTTGAGGCTGGATTTCGACAGTGAGTCAGTACTATCGACTAGGCCTTCCGCTTCTTACTTTTGTACTGGCGAACAGTAGTTTTTGGCAATGGTAGCATGTATGCTGCCTTTGTTGACCTTAAATTCGCCTTCAATTTGGTCTCCTGCTAAATGCTTTGGCTGGTTTTGCCTAAATTAGGCATGCCTTTGGCCTTGTTATCCTTATTAATACTATTGTATGAAGATAACTTCGCCCAGGTTCATTGGGATGCCCAGGGTAATCTTACTGAGCATTTTCCTATTGGCAAAGGGATTAACCAAGGGTGCGTTCTGAACCCCATGCAATTTTCACTGTTTTCTCAATGGCATTGTTTAGTTCCATTCTTTCTTCCCCACCAATGCCCCCTAATTGGCAGGCACAAAAATATCCATCTTAATGTTCTCAGATGACATGCTTTTAATTTTTTTTAAAAACCTGGTGGATTACAGCATATGCTGCTTCGTTTTGAAGACTTTTGCAAGGTGTGGGGACTTGTAATAATTACCAAAATGACGAAACATATGTAATTGATACAGCACAAATTGTTTATGGGCATTGTAAGGTTAGGGACAAGCCCCTAGAGAGGTTTTCAGCTATTTGGGAGTTATATTGGCCTTGAATATGTCTTGGAATCACATGAAATAATGGCTACAATGTAGTTGTTCCCTCTCCAAGCCTATTAACCCAGTCTTGCACATTTATGAAGCTAAGGTTCTGGGTTCCGTTCTTTATGGATCAAAACTATGGGGCTTTTCTAAAGTATACACACTTCCTGGGTCTGAGAACAAGTTCTTGAGGAATGGGGTGCGCCTTCCACAGAGTACGCCCTAAAACCACTGATGCTAGACTTAGGTAGGAAGTCGGTAGCCAATAAAGCAAGACACATCATGCTATATTAAATTGGCAATGGTTGTGGTCTACTCCTGAGTCGGCCTACTATGCCGGAGCACTTTGGGACATTATAGATGTCGATCGATTTCACAAGATGGTCTGGCTCCAAAATGTCAAGAAAATATTGATGAACATGGGCATGAAGGAATCAAAAGGAGCCTCTATACCCTCAGCAGAAAACTGAAAGAACACTATTGGTAAGTGATCTCCCTAGAAGAGCTATGTGTGGTGGAAAGCTGGTGCGGCCAGTTCAGGTAAGAGCGGTGGGGCGGGGGTGGCAAGTAGACAAACGACGGAATAGGGAAAATAAAATAAATAAATAACTATTCCATTGTCTGTCGACTGTCCCCGTGCTACGCCACCACGCCGCTCTTACCTGAGCCGGCCACCCCTGGTGGAAAGTACATCCTTGTCATGGAGGTTCCTAGAATTCAAACCCTGCTGTTCTCTGGATGCTTGTTGGGACATAATTATCTCTACAACGTGATGGAATACTTTATTTCCAATTTTGGGTAGGCTCCTCCCTTTAAAGTCCTTCACACATAAATGGTTCCCAGAATTTGACGATTTATGTATAACTTGCCTCTATTCCAAGGAAACTATTTTTCATGTCCTGTTTGTTTGCTCAGCATATGAGGCCCCTTGCAAAAAATGGCTCAAACCTATATGAAAATCTTTGGGGACAAGCAGTAGTTCCACTGCACTGAGAATCTGAAAGACAGACCACTGTTTGCATGCTCCGTCACCAAAGGGCATTTTATCAAGAACGGCTTCAAAATTATCACCGGTTTAGCGGCAGACAACTGCAGCTAAAGCGGCGATAATGGGCTTGATAATATGCCTTGGAGAATTCCAAAAGAAACTCATGTTCACACCAGAACATGGACTTCTATTGGAATTCTCAAGGGCATATTATCAAGCCCATTATCGCTGTTTTAGCGGCAGTTTTCTCCCACTAAACTGGCGATCATTTTTAACGCCGTTCTTGATAAAAATGCCCCTAAATTCTTGGGCGGTGTGGGCTGTAATACTTATGAAGATGGCCATGCACCTCACAAGAGAATCAAGTGAAACTTAACTCACCCCAGAAAGTGTTTTGTCGGCCACCCCATTTAGTATTAGTGTCACCTAATTTTATTAACTCATATTCTTTTATGTATGTTCTTATCTTGTGATAGCAAAATTATGATGACACATGCTGCATACATCTGTCATCTGTCGTTATCCTTGTATGCTGCGATGCCTAGGCCCTCTTGCATAGAAGATTCTATATTTTATATATATATATTAACTATTTTTATTCATATTGTATGTGTTTATTTCAAATGCTTTTATGACATGCATTGTTGAAATAAAGCTTATTGAAATGCAGCATTTAATGAGGACAGGGCTGATGTGAGCTCTCCTAATGATATGCAAAATGATGCAGGCCTTTGGCAAGTTGTTTGCAGGTACAGAGATTGTTAGCAGGCTGAGTGACACGAAATGGAAGTTGCAATCAAATCTTTATTGGATGAAAGCGACACGAGAGAAGACAGACCTCACTTATTCTGCAGCACTAAGGATCGCTCCCTGACCTTTGCAGCTTCTCAGATATCCTTTGAGTACATGTCGCCTTGGTGTGATTAAACACTGTGTACTGTATAATAAAAACGGAATAACTTGAGTATCAACACAAGAGAAATGGCATGGAAGTGCTTTGAACAGCTAAATCTTGACATTTAAAATTTCAGTACATTGGGATGACTGAAATACTAGTGGATAAATTGGTTATACTTTGAGAATTTACTGAACCACGAAAGTTAAGTTTTGAAGTGTTGCATAAAAAAGTTGGGACAATGAAATGTATCAGTTTGTGTAATAGGCAGCTAACTTACACCACCTTGGCCATATCCAGACTCTTGATGACATCGCACAGTGGGAGAGACAATGGGCAGTGAAAGAGGAGAAACAGAAAGAAGAAAACTAGAATGGCATTTGTCATTTAACTTTCCAAGTCTTGGACTCCGCAGCAGGTTGAAGCCTGAGCTACAGTTTACTACATAAAACACAGATTCTCACCAGTTTACTTTAAGTGGAATTCACAGATTTCTCTTTTGAGCATAATAAAATAAACTTAGGGTTTCATTAATAGTGCACCCCATCTGTGTTCCTATAAATGGATCTTTTGTATGCTAAAGAGGTTACATTGGAAAAGACTTGGAGGTCTTATTTTGAGTTTGATGGTCCAATGGAACACCAAACCCACGGTGGCAGTGCGGCTACCTCCGCACCGGTGGTCCGTCCCCCTATACCAGTTTGGGTGGTTAGAATGCCATGGGACCACAGTTGCCGCCGGGGATCCACAGTCCCTGGTGGTTTTGCAGCAGTCTGAAGCCCCTTATTTGCTGGTGGCACAGCCAAGCATATTAGATGTTTCATCACCGCCATAGTTTTCAGGGCGGTGAGTCCGCCATGTAAAGTGTGGCAGTGAGGAAACAAAGTGGTGCCTCTGCACCAGGGGATGCATGCAGGGAGGCACATAGTGTGCCTGCCTGTCTGTATTCACCCCTAGTTCCTGCAGGGCTTGACTTAACAGTCCATGCTCTGCAGGAACGTGCACTGGCGCTCCCATTGCTGTGCCTTGCTATGTCAAATGTCAAATGTCAGATGCTTTTATATAGCGCGACTTATCACCAAAGGAGGTCTCAAGGCGCTTTGCAGAGGAATGGCAGCATCCTTCCATAGCGGAGAACGTGGTGGGGAGGCATTATTTGGGAAAGAGCCAAGTTTTCAAGCTCTTACGGAACTCCAGATGATTAGAAAGGGACAGGAGATGCACTGGCAACTTGTTCCAGAGTTGAGGGGCCAAAAAAGAGAAGGACCGACATCCATTCCTAGATGTCGGGACCCGAGGCTGTGATAACAGGAACTTCAAACAAGAGCGAAGTGCTCTGGATGGTTTATATCAGACTAGTTTTTTAGCTAAATATGATGGTCCAGTGCCATGAAGGAGTTTATGAGTTAAACTCAAAATCTTAAATTGACATCTCTGGCGCACAGGTAGCCAATGCAGCTTCTTGAGGTTGGGTTTAGAGGCAGACCTGGGCGGCAGTCCCAACACTAGTCTCGCAGCCGCATTCTGGAGGATTTGCAGCTTAGTCAGCATACATATGGCTTATGTATGAGCCTTAGCACTGCACCGCCATAGGCCAGATACCACAGGACAATCCAACATGGATTCCTGTAGGAATCCAGCGAGCAGACGCATTATGGCTTTGGCTGTGTGGCAGCGAGGAATGGCGGCCCTGTGCCACACCTCCAAAATCATAATAAGGCCCTTAACCTCTATAGAATTCGCACAGATGTTGCAAGCAGTAATCTCCCAATATTTGGCTTCAAAGTTGCCTGAAATGAGCAGGTCTGATTATATGTCCAAAGTCATGCCAAGGGGAGGCTATCCCTTCAAAGGCATGCCTACCATGGAAATAAAGGGTCGACCAATAGGGAAAAAACATATACATGTTTTTACGGTAAGCTCCCAGTCCATGCATGGGTCACACATTTCATGAACCAGGGCTGGGAAAAATATTTTTAAAATCATGTTTATCTCAGCAGCTTTAACATCTTTACCGAGCCTGCTTCCAAATGCGCACTTCCGATTGTCAAAGAAAAGAGATTTCATTGTTTTCGCGCCTGGTATTTATTCTTACTGAGGTAAAAAGAAATACTAAGAAAACTGACGTTTTTTCTCCATGCTTCAAGTAAATGAAGTACATCTTACATCATAACGAGTGTAAGGAGAGGTAACCACTGTTAAGGGAATGTGGCAATAAATGAAAACCCCAGAGATAATTATTACATCTAATAAAAATGTAGTTGAGACTTGCTATTAAGACAAACGTTCTTACAGTACAGACTGTTAATTTCAGAGTTATTACCCTACATGAATAGAGGAAGATGTCATCACTGCGAGGACCTCAACATGGCAAGGATTTACCATCAGAGAAGCACAAATTAATTGTTGGTGATATAGGACTCATAGGGCCATATTATCAAGAACAGCGATAAGGGGCTTGAGAATTCCCATAGAAGCCCAGGTTCTGGTGTGAAGGACATCAAACGTGGGCTTCTAATGGAATTCACAACAGCATATTATCAAGCCCCTTATCGCAGATTTAGCGGCAGTTTCCTGCCGCTAAAGCAGCGATAATGTTATCGCCGTTCTTGATAATATGGCCCACAATGTTTTGATATTTGAATACTAATGTACGGCATATCATGACATTCCATAATATGCCACACTGTTGTCTAGTGGTCTAGAATGCAACAATAAACTGGGACGTTTAGGATTTTTTTCCCCTTCTTTACCTCTGTGTGATAACAAGATAATCATGCAACAGAACTTCCATCTTATGAGGCTGTCTATGAATGTGGTATTACGACACGGGCACTTTTAAATCATCAGACATAAAACGACCTCAGGTTTCATTTCCACTGCATGCTTCGTAGCATGTGTGTTACATACTTTTTTAGCTATGGCCTTTTGAAGCAACTTCAGAGTGTTGCCAGACGATATATATATATATATTTTTAAACACATACTGGGTCCTGTTCACAAAGGTAAACAAACGTGTAAATTTACACAAACAAGTTTACTCTTACACTTTTGTCTAACTTTATTACTTTTAGCCAGTCACCATTTACAAGACTAAAGTTACTCAAAAGTGTAGACTTACACGTCTCAACACCCTGAAACAGGAGGTGGAGCCAAATTTACGAGTGTAAAGTAAATCCAGCACTACACTGCCCATGTTACTGCAAATCCCTCCAATAGAAAATAATGCAGGCAGACACTTGAAATGGAACCCCATAGGAAATAATGTTGAATTAGATGAACTTATTTCGACTTTTTAAATATATATGTATACAAAATAAATTGAATGTTAAAAACGAAACTATAATTTCAAAATAAATATTATTCTATGATAAAATATATTTATAACCATTTTCAATTAAAAAAGAAACATTACTTTCATTTGTAAACAAAAAATTTAATTAGTTTAAATGAAATATCTTCTAACTTTTTTAGTACATATAGGAATATAAACATTTTACTTCAGACAGAATTTGTTTTAAAATAAATCATTAGAAATAATGCTAGTTAAATTTAATATATTTAACATAATTAAATATTCAATCAGTCAATCATATTATTTGTAAAGCGCACTACTTACCCGTGAGGGTCTCAAGGAGCTGGGGGGAGGGGAATGCTGCTCGAAGATCCAGGTCTTGAGGAGTTTTCTGAAGGTCAGCAGGTCTTGGGTCTGCCGTAGGTGGATGGGGAGGGTGTTCCATGTCTCGGCGGCGAGGTGGGAGAATGATCTGCCGCCGGAGGTCGCTCTTCGGATGTGGGGGGACTGAGGCGAGGGCGAGAGCGGCGGAGCGGAACTGGCGGGTGAGGGTGTAGAAACTGAGTCGTCTGTTGAGATACGTAGGTCCGGTGTTGTGGAGTGCCTTGTGTGCATTGGTGAGGAGCTTAAAGGTTATCCTTTTGTTGACGGGGAGCCAGTGTAGATCTCCCAGGTGGGGTGTGACGTGGCTGCAGCGGGGGATGTCGAGGATCAGGTGTGCAGAGGCGTTCTGGATGCGTTGGAGCCATTTCAGGAGTTTGGTCGAGGCTCCTGCGTAGAGGGCGTTTCCATAGTCCAACCTGCTGCTGACGAGGGTCTGGGTGACCGTTCTTCTCGTTCCAGTGGAGATCCACTTGTAGATCCCGCGGCGAAGTGGAGGGTGTTGAAGCAGGAGGAGGAGATGGCATTGACCTGTTTAGTCATGGAGAGGGTGGAGTCGAGGATGACACCTAGGTTGTGTGCGTGGTTGGTGGATGTTGGGGTGGTTCCCAGAGTAGGCGGCCACCAAGAGTCGTCCCAGGCCGAAGGGGTGGACCCAAGGATGAGGACCTCCATCTTGTCCGAGTTCAGCCTCAGTCGGCTGTTCCTCATCCATTCAGCAACGGCCTTCATTCCTTCGTCGAGGTTGGTTTTGGAGGTGTGGGGGTCCTTGATGAGGGAGAGGATCAACTGGGTGTCATTGGCATAGGAGATGATGTTGAGGTTGTGCCGACGTGCGACGAGGGCGAGCGGTGCCATGTAGATGTTAAACAGCATTGGGCTGAGGGATGAGCCCTGGGATATGCCGCAGAAGATCTCGGTGGCTTCGGAGTGGAAGTGGGGAAGTCGGGGCTATGTGTTCTGCCGGAGAGGAGAGGTGGTCCAATCCAGGGCCTTCTCTTGGATCCCGGTGTAGTGGAGGTGTGATCGTAGTGTGTGGTGGCAGACCATGTCGAAGGCAGCTGACAGGTCCAGGAGGATGAGGGCCGCTGTTTCACCGCTGTCCAGCAGGGTCATGATGTCATCGGTGGCGGCGATGAGGGCAGTTTCGGTGCTGTGGTTGCTGCAGAATCCGGCCTGGGAAGCGTCCAGGATGCTGTTCTCTTCGAGGTAGTGGGTCAGTTGCTTGTTGACGGCAGGGCTGGACTGGCCGTAGCGGACACCGGGCAATCCCCCGGTGCGCCGCACTGGTGGGGGCTGGTTTGGGGCCCATGGGGGCCGTTTTTGTTACAGGGCCATTTTTGCAGCAAATCGGCCGAAAACCGGCCCTGGCACAGAGCTCGGCGGCACACACAACCCCCCCCCCCTCCTCCCCGGAGGGGGCGGGGAGCGGCCTAGCACTTTGCCAGGGACGGTTTTGGTTCCCAGCCCGGCCCTGGTTGATGGTCTTCTTGATGACCTTCGCTGGGAACAGGAGCAGGGAAATGGGCCGGAAGTTCGTGAGGTCCTTGGGGTCCGCCTTGGGTTTCTTGAGTAGGGTGTTGATCTCGGCTTCCTTCCAGCTCTCCAGGAAGGTTGCTGTCTCGAAGGAGATGTTGATGACTTTCCAAAGATGGGGTGCGATGGCTGTGCTGGCTTTGTTGAAGATGTGGATATTGAATATAAAATTAAGTTAATCGTGCTATATCATTCTTTTCTTTTGTTCAATATTTCAAATAAATATATACAATTAATTTACATTATTATTTAAAGAAAGCAATTTTACTAATTGTGTTCATGTTTTTAAAAAAATCGAAATGTTATACATTACTACAGAAAGCTCTCTGTTCTAGTGGTGTAGTGCTGGACCTACAGCAGTTCTAGAATACATTTAGAACTGTTTTGTGTCCTCTTTTGCTGTAGTACCTTTAGTAGTGCAGTTTGGGAACAGGTATGGGCTTACTCTTGTGTGGGTGGGTCCACGTCCCTCATTAAACCCTTACAGCCGCGGCCCGTGGAGGGCGTTCCATGGGGCAGACAGGCGGGGCGGGGGAGGGTCAGGGTGGGGGGGGGGGTGGTAAACACCGGAATATGGATGATTGCAGATAAGTAAACAATTAAATTATTAAAATGAATTTCGTAGCACCCTGCTTCGCATTTTGCGATGCAGGGCGTGCAACGAAATTCGTTTATTTAATTTCATTGTTTACTTACCTGCAATCATCCCTTTTCCGGTGTTTACCACCCCCACCCCGCCTGTCTGCCCCGCGGAACACCCTCCACGGGCCGTGGCTGAGCCCTTACCTAATCCTTCCCTTGAACCCTTCTTACACCTTCCTTAAGCCCTCCCTCACATAGGTTTGTGAGCAGCATTGTGTAGTACATCAGTAGTACTATTGTAGTACTACTAATGTCCAATAAAATGTTGTTTGTGAATATGCCTCAATATGCTCATACGTACCGGGACTTTAAATCAGTGGCCTTCATCTATTTGTCTGTTTAATTGTCATTCACATTGTGCTTTTACTTTTAAGAGTGCATACAGCATGGGGTGATGGATCGTCTCAATTCAGCCAATGCCTCCTCTATGTATATAACGTCATTTTGCTTGTGCATAGAGAGCATATTCCTAATAAATATAGTCCCCTTCAGTGTCACGGCTAGTGGGTCAATATGCGCTTTTTGTGATTGTAAAAAATACAATTCTTTTGAACACTGGTACCAGGCTTGCTTCCACTTGCAGTGTGCTGCATACCACATGGGCACTGAAAATGGTTGCACTCTTAAAATTGCTTCAATGCTCCATACTGCATACAGTTTCTCAACTACATTCAAAGATGGTGGCACATGGGTGTGCATGCACAGGTGTCAATCTTTAAATGGTTTTCTCATACTGTCATCTTAATAATTTATAGGAACACCCATTCTAAAATGGCTTTCTGTGTTGACAACACAAGCATTGATCAATACAATAGCTCCATGGGGGGCAAGTTAAGTCATATCTATCTGCTTTGCCAATCCCTGTTACATTTTCCATGTGGTTCCGGTTGTTTTGAAGTGGTTCCATTCAATTTACTATTTTTAATCAAAATTGGGGAGGAGGAATATTGTGTCCAGTCAATTCCCCTGGTCAGATATCCAAAAATCAAAAGAACAGGACACTTGTAACTACGTTACACAGGGTTTATTTCAGACAACCCTCATAAACGCTATGTTGTTAGTCGTTGCGGTTTATATCGTTCTTCCGCCCCACATAGACGTTATGGCATTTATCATCGGGTTGTCCGAATGTGCTGTATGCCAGCCTCAAGCCTGAGGCAACCTCTGGTGCTGCGTAGTAGTGTCCAGAGATGTGCACAAATACCCCTATTAATGAAAGTTAAGGTAAAAAACACATCAACATCCTAAAGACTTTTTTAATTAACACAGGATGTGATTTGTGGTTAAAAGAAAAGTGGGTATGCCGTAAGATCAGGTTACTAGATCTATGCATATCGCTTTACCGTCAACATGTTTCAGCTCCTCTGTGCCCAGCCGGGTCTATGGAGCATTCGTCAGGACAAAACAGGATACAAAACACAATTAAAATTACTCACACAACTTGTGCAGTGTTCAGTGGATAATATTAGTTACCCACAGTTTTCATAGGGTTCAATTCACCTAAAATGCAGAAGATTGATACAAAGCATTATTCATATTAATACAAAACATTCTTCAAGATGGGGGGTATACTATAGCATATTCTTGCTATTTCTAATCTGTAAGCAACTTCTTAGTTAGATATGCAATTATTATATTGTGGAGCACTATGTTAAACAAAAGGTGGCAAATCTAAAGAAGGAGAATTAGGATTTATCAAAATGGAGGTGTTCCTAGTTGTTAGCGAACACGTGGTGACACTTAGTGACAGTATGGTGAGGTTTTGTATTGTAACCACAATAGAAAGAGTGAACCCAGCGGTTATTTGTACTTAATTTTGTGTATACACGATAAGTCAGGCTTAAGAACGGCATTAGCCAATTGTAAAACCCGATAAGTCAAACTTAAAAGCAAACTAAAAAACAAACAAACTTGTAAGCGACATTAGCCAATCATAAAGCCACACAGGTATATAGTTCGCCGTTATACGATATGTAACATGAGTCAAGTTTATCACGGTAACTGAAACGTGCATACACGCTAAGTCAGAATGACAATAAACGGGTATATAGCAATGGTCAGTTGAACCACAACATTTGATGTATAATTAGTCAACATGCAGTATTTCAACTTAAAACAGGTTTTTCATTGTGACTGAAAGGTGCGGTTATTTTACAACGAAATGCGAACATATTTGAGTAAGCGTATCTCATTCAGTGCTATTACATCATTCAGAGTCATACCTTTTGGTTATTGACAGTCCTAGTCTTCAGGGGAAATTGGACCCTCGGTCCCAGGCTGTATGGATAGGAAAGTTAGATATTGGATATTATCGTACAAGCGCCGAGCAAGGCTCGTTTCTTTAGAACGCCATTCTCACCCGCAAGGAAGGCGACTTCCGCGTCTAGTGCTGGCTCTGCCCCTGGACGCGGAGTCGTCATCCGTGATCGTCTTTTACAGTGAAGGAGGATAGGAAATAGAAAGAGGACTATCTTTTAAATAACCTCACAGTAGACCGTTATCTTAGTTATTTCTTGTGATATCTATATATATTGTTATAAAGATATTCATAAGTATTGTTATGAAAATCATTCTGGTGACCCAGTCTGTATATTCTTAAAGAATGTAAAGTAAAAAGACATATACAACTTGAAGTGGGTTATCAATCGTATGTGCAAAAACCCCGATTGTTGACATAGAGTATATTAATTAGTGGCAATGGTATACTCGGTGGGTACATTGTCATGTGAGTTTACTAGGTATCCATATTTTGAGGGCGGCCATCTTATGATGGTTTTCAGAGGAGGCTACCATCAAAGTTAGCAAATGTAATTCTGGTATGTACCTAGATTATTCTCTAACATTATTGTGAAAAATGGTGCCACTGAATATCATCATTGAGTTCCACTTGGTTGGTTTTAAGCCTGTCAACCCACCTTTGTTCTTTTTCGTATAGGATCTTTTCTGCATTATTGGTTTTGTCAATTAACAGAATCATTAAACTGGACCCAAAGACTACATACGAACTGCAATTCCACACATGTTATCTATATGATAACATGTCCTTGTGAGAAAAAATATATAGGCATGACCTGCAGGAAAGTTAAAGTAAGAATTGGGGAACATAAGAGCAACATCAGGTTAAAAAAGAATACAACGAAACTATGTGCACATTTTGTTGATGTAGGCCACAATGCTGATGTACTAAAATGGACAGTATAGGAGATGCCACAAATTAATATACTCTATGTCAACAATCGGGGTTTTTGCACATACGATTGATAACCCACTTCAAGTTGTGTATTTCTTTTTACTTTGCATTCCTTAAGAATATACAGACTGGGTCACCAGAACGATTTTCATAACAATACTTATGAATATCTTTATAACAATTTATATAGATATCACAAGAAATAACGAAGATAACGGTCTACTGTGAGGTTATTTAAAAGATAGTCCTCTTTCTATTTCCTATCCACCTTCACTGTAAAAGACGATCACGGATGACGACTCCGCGTCCAGGGGCAGAGCCAGCACTAGACGCGGAAGTCGCCTTCCTTGCAGGTGAGAATGGCGTTCTAAAGAAATGAGCCTTGCTCGGCGCTTGTACGATAATATCCAATATCTAACTTTCCTATCCATACAGCCTGGGACCGAGGGTCCAATTTCCCCTGAAGACTAGGACTGTCCATAACCAAAAGGTATGACGCTGAACAATGTAATAGCACTGAATGAGATACGCTTACTCAAATATGTTCGCATTTCGTTGTAAAATGACCGCACCTTTCAGTCACAATGAAAATCCCGTTTTAAGTTGAAATACTGCATGTTGAATAATTATACATCAAATGTTGTGGTTCAACTGACCATTGCTATATACCCGTTTATTGTCATTCTGACTTAGTGTGTATGCACGTTTCAGTTACCGTGATAAACTTGACTCATGTTACATATCGTATAACGGCGAACTATATACCAGTGTGGCTTTATGATTGGCTAATGTCGCGTACAAGTTTGTTTGTTTTTTTGTTTGCTTTTAAGTTTGACTTATCGGGTTTTACAATTGGCTAATGCCGTTCTTAAGCCTGACTTATCGCGTATACACAAAATTAAGTACAAATAACCGCTGGGTTCACTCTTTCTATTGTGGTTACAATACAAAACCTCACCATACTGTCACTAAGTGTCACCACGTGTTCGCTAACAACTAGGAACACCTCCATTTTGATAAATCCTAATTCTCCTTCTTTAGATTCGCCACCTTTTGTTTAACATAGTGCTCCACAATATAATAATTGCATATCTAACTAAGAAGTTGCTTACAGATTAGAAATAGCAAGAATATGCTATAGTATACCCCCCATCTTGAAGAATGTTTTGTATTAATATGAATAATGCTTTGTATCAATCTTCTGCATTTTAGGTGAATTGAACCCTATGAAAACTGCGGGTAACTAATATTATCCACTGAACACTGCACAAGTTGTGTGAGTAATTTTAATTGTGTTCTGTATCCTGTTTTGTCCTGACGAATGCTCCATAGACCCGGCTGGGCACAGAGGAGCTGAAACATGTTGACGGTAAAGCGGTATGCATAGATCTAGTAACCTGATCTTACGGCATACCCACTTTTCTTTTAACCACAAATCACATCCTGTGTTAATTAAAAATGTTTTTAGGATGTTGATGTGTTTTTTACCTTAACTTTCATTAACGGGGGTATTTGTGCACATCTCTGGACACTACTACACAGCACCAGAGGTTGCCTCAGGCTTGAGGCTGGCATGCAGCACATTCGGACTACCCGATGATAAATGCCATAACGTCTATGTGGGGCGGAAGAACGATATAAACCGCAACGACTAACAACATAGCATTTATGAGGGTTGTCTGAAATAAACCCTGTGTAACGTAGTTACAAGTGTCCTGTTCCATGCAATTTAAACCTTGACTTATAGTATGGGTGTGTGAAGTTGGAATTGTTTTTCTACAATATTCATGATGGTCTGTGGAAAACTTTGCAACTTTCGAAGGCTACAAAGATTTTGAAAGATGAAAATGATAATATATGCACCATTTCTTGCTTCACAGATCTTATTTTATGTGAGGAGAAATCAGTGGCAGCTGGTAGGAAATGGTAGCGGAGGGTTAGAAAAATAGAGAAAAAAAGAAGACTTACCTGCTCGTCCCCAGCCACTGCCTCTCCTCCGCTGGCGCTGTTCTCCTGGCTCTCGGCAGCACCCAGGCTTCCCTAGCTAATCATGACACTCCTGTCACCAGCATAACAGCAGTGTCTCGATTGGTCTGAGTGCCGTAGTTCGGTGCTCAGACAGGGAGTGGGAGCCTGTGCATGTTCTCCATCCAGGCTGTGCAATCCAGATGGGTGGAGAACCTGCCATGTGTGCATGATGGTTTGGCTAGCCCAAGTCGGCTGGCTAAACCGTCATGCGCACTTAAGGTGCACATTATACCACTCCTCCTCCCTCTGATGCAGCTAGCCCAGCCCGCCCCATCCTAACCTGGCTCCATGCTCCACTAAAAATAAAATCATAATAACGTTCTGTTATTGTCATTTGATTTTTCCTTCCCACTGCTCCAAGAGCAGTGGGGCGATGCTCCTCCTCCTCAGAGGAGAAGCAACAGCTGAGAGAAATTTGTGTAGAGCTGTGTTGTATAAGTGTGACCATTCCACACTGTCAGAATCCCTTATGTAACATTATTAAAATGTATCTGCATATGACATACTATACTGAAAATAGGTAAGCTTTATTATGATTCAAACAGAACCGTACTACTGGGTATTTCCATGCAGTAATATCATTCGGCACAATTCTTCCACGTGGGGTAATACTGACTGAGGAAAATACAGATCCTTAATTTAAAGTTACAAAACAACAGTCATCAAATGGGAACTTAGCACCGAAGTTCATATCCACCTCAGACAGGTGTTGCAAATGTCTCAACTATTATGACAATATCCGTTTTAAAAAGTACAATGCCCCTCAACATGTCCCAGACCCGCCCTCTTACTACATATCAGCTGGACTTGGTTTCCATTCTGAATCCTGGTAGAGCTTGGTTGGTCTGTTGGCTTAAATTTAGTGGTGCACAGTTGCCTTATCCTAAAAAATCTAAAAAATAAAGATCGCTTTCATGTGCACCCTATTCAGATGTCTATGCATGACCCGCAATTCAGAGATGGACCATCATCTTTGCACAATGATGGGTATAATTCCAACAATGCCTACTGGGATGTCATTGGTGCAGCATAAACATTCCTGGAATTATAAAAGCTACATATGGGACACAGCATTAGATATGTGTTGCCTTTTTAAGCAAAGGAATCTGAACATCTGCATGAGTGTACTCCATACTAATACCCTACCAACAGACTTACCTCTTCATCCCTTCTAAGAGACGGAGGGGCAGATTTATGTCGGACTTGCGCCACGTTTACGCCGCCGTTGCGTCACGCAACGGCGCGGAAACGTGGCGCATCCCTGCGACCTATTTACAACGTGACGCATCTAGGCAGATGCGTCACGTTGTAAAGCCCTGCGCCACATGAAACCTGCGTCAGGTTTCATGTGGGCGTTCTGTCGCAGGGTGGGCGTTCCCTCGTAGGAAAGCCCCGTAAAACTGACGCAGTGAAATCTATAAGATTTCACTGAGTCAGTTTTACGACGCTGCTGGGTCAAATCCTTATGCCCGCTTGAAGCAGGTGTAAGGAGTGACGCACCACGATATGTATGGGCGGCCTCTGTACATTGCAGGAGTTGTGTCGCACTTGCGACGCTACTCCAGCAATGCGCCGCCCGTACACCACAAGATGCGTCATGCATCTGCCCTTCCTTGCACCATGGTGCGCCGCATTGTAGATGCGGCGCATCTGTGGTGCGGCATGGAGGGAATTGCGTGACGCATCAGTTCTGGCGCATCCCTGCTGATTTGCAGAGATGCGCCAGAACTCATAAATCTGCCCCCTAGTATCCACTGCATCACCTGCTGAAGACCCATCTGCATAAAACTGCCAAGGTACAGAAACATGCCTACAACTAAACAGACACCAGGGTGCACAACATTTATGAGCATGTATTTGCACTGTTGCAACACATTTGCCAATGCTTAAGTTATACTTATGTTGCGATGGTTTGTGCTTCAGATGCAGTCTATGCTGTCTTAATCCTGTTTCGCGCTGCTTGATGCCCCAGTTAGGTAATATGTATCACTGCCAGTGCAGAGAAAGTAAGACTATGAAAACTCATGTGACGAATTTAAAGGTGCACAAGTAAGACAATGGCTGGATGGCAATGATACTGGAATTAGGAGCCACCTCCTTTCTAAACAGTTAAGGTCACAGCAATCAAAGTAATATCCATACGATGTAATGTAATAGCCATACACACTAAATAGCACCTATATTAAACATTAGTTTCAAAATATTAATTTAAAGAACCCCCTTCCCTAGTTTACTTTTTCAACCTTCCACCAAGGTAGAAGGGGTTAAGCCCCAACTATGACTATTCTCTGACAGCACCACCTATTCTTATCCATCTACAACTGACTGATCACCTATATCTACAAGTGAACTACAACCTGGAGCTTTGCACATGTATACAATTGTATCATATTGAACTTTCTTCCTTGCAGGCGGCAGTACGTCTACGTCTATCACTGCTGTGAAGCACTCTCGTTTAAATGCAAATTGAACTATAATTCCATGTTTTATGGCCTATTGATTTACTGACAATCTGGCTCTAAAATAAAGTTTCTGGATGCCCTTAGCTATTTCTTGGAGACAAACATACAATATGCTAACTATTGGTGAACACCTCTACCGATATTGCGGGTCATATTTTTGACAACATTTTTTGTCGAATCATTCTGACTTGCAGTTTGAGGGCACTCTCCTGGTCACTTGAGCCAATCGTATGGTTGTAAGGTTTAACACCCTCACTACACTAACCAAATCGATAGTGTCCAATAAGGAACAAGTCAAATCATTTTGGACTTTGAATAACGTTGATAGGAAAGAATTTTCTGAGACCTTAGATTCCTCTCAGCCTAAATTATCTGGAAACCCAAATGCGGTGGCCATATTTTCTAATTGGATCAATGAGGAAGCAAATAAATTGGCCACTTTTAGACCGGTCGAAATTCATAGAACACATCCAACCCCTCAGTGGTGTCCACCTTAGCTTAGGGAACTAAAAAGAAACTGCACAATACAGGAAAAAGTCTGAAGGAGCTATTACTTCCTAGCCGAAACGACTAAATATAAGCTACTCATTTTGGACTATATATGAGAGATTAAAGCGGAAATACTAATATTTTAAGGACAAAATCAAATCAGATAATAATTCCGCTGGGGATCTTGTTATAACAGTTCAGCTGCTCTCTTGTTAACACCTTACGCAAATATTTCGTGACAACCTAGCAGACTTTAAAAAAAATAAAGTTGAAGCAGTTTACAGGGATTTTATTGTTACAGGAAGTGACAGTACTCAACTCCCAGGAGTAGCACCCACGAACATTAGACATTCGACACTCTGCAATGTCTGCCTCTCTTGGCTGGGAAAGTGGGCAATTCGACTAAACTTACCAAATCAGGTACCCCATCAGACTCATGCCCTGCTAATGTCCTCCAAGAGATAGCAGTAACATTAGCCTCCCTCCCTCTACTTTACTATTGAATGGCGGAGGAGCATCGCCCCACGCCAGAACCCTCCAAATTATGAAAAATAAAACGGGTTTAAAACCCATTATATTATCTTTTTCTTTTCCTTGTGCCAGTCTTGTGAGGGGGGGGGGGCACTGAGGGAGTGTTATCTGCACTTCCTTCACTGCAGATGACAGTTTGGCCTGCCAGCTCAGGCCAGCAAAACCATCATGAGCAGTGACAATTCTCCCTAACCCAGCAACGCTGGGTTGGAGAGAGCAGGCAGAGACTCCTAGTCGTCCTAGTCGAGCGTGCTAAGGCCAATCCTGAAGCTGAAGCTGCTCTCGTGCATGAGAATAGCTTCAGGATTGGCCACAGGGCAGGCTGGAATCCTGTGGCTTCAGAAGAGGAGAGGAGCAGACGGGCACGACGCAATGGTGGAGGGCAGCGGGTAAGTCTTTTTATTTTTTGTATTTATCTCCCTCATCCCCCTTTACACCCCCCACCCCTGCTCCCCCTGGCCCGCCACTTCTCCCTAACACGAGCCATGCCTGCTATTGAATAACATCATCAACTCTGGCTGTTTCCCCTTATTGGGGAAAAAGTGTCTATTCCCCCACTGCTCAAAAAAGCGTCACTAAACCCAAAGGAATATAAAAATCTTAAAGAGATACTTAAACAGTGTTCTCTCTAAATTTCTGGAGCAAAATTAACTCTTGCATGGAGCACAATTTAGGTTCAGTAAAGCACACAGCACAGAATCTGTGCTGGCAATGGCCACAGATGAGATCCGTGACATCATGGATAATGGTGGAAAGGATGTGGTGGTCCTTCTGGACCTATCCGCAGCCTTTGACACTGTGAGCCACACGATCCTGAAACAGTGCCTTGCGGGGATAGGTATTGGAGGCCTAGCTCTCAATCTTCTATGCTCAGTGATGCAGTGCAATCAGTCTCCTTTGGATACTTTACCTCTGAACCAGTGGTCTCCGACCTTTTCTGCATCATAAGCTACTTAAGTCCAAGGAAAATCATCCCAAGCTACTAATATTAGTGTTGTAATAGGGACCAAACCAGACAAGATTATATTAGTGGGCACCATATTCATGATGACTAGCAGTGATCACCTCAGTCCATCAGGCAGGGTTCCCAAAAAGTAATGCAAAAATCTTGTGTCAATTTCAGATGCCTCTACATGGGTAATACATAATCCAGTGCCTCTGACACCAAGGTTATGGTATTAATAATAAGTATGTCTAATGCCACATGATTTATCAATCAAATGTCAGCTTTTTATATATTTTGGAAATGTAATTATTTTCATCACAAGGTCAGTGTATGAGTTCTGAAAATGCACACATTTTCACCTTGAATACTCACTCTCAACTTTATTATACATAGATTAAATCAGCCAAGCAAAAACTCCTAATTTACTAGGCTAGGATGCACACAGGAGAGCTACTTACAGGGAGCTGGAGAGCTACCTGGGTGGAGAAGTCTGCTTTCAACCCTTCTCATTACCCTATGGGTTCAGCTGGGGGTTTCGTTGAGCCTTCACACTGTTCAAGGTTTACATGACTCCACTTGCTAAATTGATCAGATATTTTGGTTTTTCCACAATCTCTTACATGGACAACACACAAATAGTAGTGTTTATTACCAGTAGAGTGGTGGAGATAGCTCTTCACTTTAACAACTGCATGAAAGCTATTGTACAGATGAGCAGCCAGTATCTTAAAGTAAATTCTGGTAAGACGGATGGGCTCCTTTTTTGGAATGACACATCTTATTGGAACACTTCTTGGTGGCCTTCGACTCTTGGCCCTTTGCCCACATCACTCTGCAAATTAAAAAGCCTAGGAGTCATCCTTGACTCGAAACTCACATTGCCTGACCAGACCAATATGCTTATTTCTTCCTGTTTTTATCTTCTAAGAATATTGAAGAAAATTCTGCCTTACCTCTGGTATGACCTTCAGAAAACAGTCATTGCCTCCCTGGTACTATTGAGGTATGATTACTACAATACCCTATAATTGGGAATGCAGCAAGGCCTCTTAAAATAAATGCAGAAGCTGCAGTTTGCAGCTGCACACCTGCTTAAAAACATCAAGAAATCTGAATCAGATTCTAAGGTGCTGAAGGAGCTACATTGCCCCCACATCAAAAAGAAAGTGGAGTTCAAAGCAATCTGTACTGCACATAAACTCTCGATCCCATAAGTCCTGAATACCTTAAGAAAACTTTCTCCTAGTATTTATCTAGAAGATGTCTTCAGTCATCTGCTTCTAACATGATGCTGGCTCATAAAATCACCAAGAGGAAGAAGTGTGGTGCCGCGGCTAGGGCGACTGACTTCGGAATCTGGGGATCATGGTTCGATCCCTGGCACCGGCGGCAGATTAGCCCAGCACCATGTGACTCTGGGCAACAGCTTGCTTAATCTTCCAGACGGCCCCCAGCGCCTAGAGACCCTTACGGGTGATTGTGCGCTTTACAAATGTGGATTATTATTATTTATTATATATAATCACCAAAGCCTCCTGGGGCAGCAGAAGTCTGTTCCACTCCACTTTCCTGATATGGACCCAAATGCCTCAGGACCTAAAATGCCAAGCTAATCTGCTAATTTTTAGAAAGCATCTAAAAACCCCTCTGTAGTTATCCTGGATTAGGTTGCTCAGCAGAACTGTCCTTGTGGACGATAGAGCTAACATGTCTTTGGGCATTAATCACGCTCTACAAAATTGAAGTCAAATCCTTTACTACATTTTGGCAACTGACTCGAGGATCCTGTGCAGTGGGGCAGTGGGGTGTCTCCAACTCTGAAATGTATTCTAGCCTGAAATCTATGCCGATTTCACTATTGTTCTTGAAGATTGTCCGGAGCGAGCTGCAGCCAATCAAGGGCCAGATGTAGGTAGCTAAAAACCGGTCGGTAACGGCCGATAATCTGTGATTTTCCCGTTACCGAACGGTATTTAGCCCTTTCTAATGTAGAAGGCTGGAAATAAAGATTCGGTAATTTACCGATTCCTTATTTTAAGGAATTGATAAATTACCGATTCCTTAAAACCTATGTAGGTAGCACTTAAGTGAGTGAATTTTTGCTTTAAGGATTCGTTATTTACCACCAACTCAAGTTGGTGGTAAATACCGAATACCTTTAAAAAGGCAATAATTTGCTTTTTTCAAGGTGCCATGTGGCAGATGTATGTGCGCCACATGTGCACACATGCACGATTCAGGGGTGCAACAGGGTGTCAATGTGACACCCTGCCACCCTTGAATATGCTCCCGCTATTACTGATTCGGTAATACCGAATTGGTAATAGTGAATGTCTTCCCATTCATTCCTATGGGCCTCCAGGCCCATAGGAATGAATAGAAAGGTATGTCTTATTACCAAATCGGTATTACCGAATCGGTAATAAGGAATATTACAGAATCGATAAATGTTACTGATTTTTTACCTACATCATATTTACCGATTCCTAAATACCGAATCGGTAAAATTCGGTATTTAGGAATCAGTAAAATGAGATTACCTACATCGGGCCCCTAGTCTTCTATTCAGGTAATGGGCCTGAGATTACTGCTTTGAGGGCTCTCGAGTGTGCCCTGCTTATGTTGATTCAATTTGGATCCACTTTGAGGACTCCTCTCATCTGGTACCTGGACAGCCCTGGGGTTTCCAGCAACTACGTGTTGGCTCATCAGAGGCTCCAATTCTCTGATACGCAGTGCTGAGGAATTTTCCCTGCCCCGGCTGGACGGACGGGTGAAGGAAGGTTCAGTAGCCGTTAGCCTGGAGGAGGAAACCCTCCTCACTATCCTGCCTCTCTGTACGCCAGAGGGATTTTCACTGCCCATTCGTCGCCCACGAAGGAGTATCTTCTGGTTCCCGCCTCTTTCTCACAGGACTGCGGGAATTTTTTGCCTCTCTGGGGAGTTTGTTATGTTATGTTATGTTATGTTATATATGGGTCTTGTATAGCGCAACGGCTACTCCAAAGGAGTGTCCCGGCGCTTTTATGCTCCAGACCCAGAAAAAGAAGCTAAAAAACATAACAACAGACAGGAAGCACAGAAGAAGGAGACAGAAGAAATCTAGTTCGAGAATAACCAAGTCTTAAGATCCTTCCTAAAGGCCAACAGATTGGACGTGGACCGCAACGACAAGGGAAGGGAGTTCCACAACTGAGGGGCCAAGTATCTAAAGGATGTTTGTGATGGAGGAATCTGGTTTCTGCGCCTTCTTCTCACCAGACTGCAGGAATCAGCTTTTTAATTGCCTCAGCTCCACAGCAGCCTCCCATCTTTCTGCGGGAGCTTGTCTGAGGAGTTTGCAATCGTCACACACTCTACCCCTCAGCTGAGAATAGTTCTTCATTCCTTTTCTGTTTTCTCTCTGGCAGCTGAGGAGATTTCTGTGACTCCTCACTGGCACTGCTCGCAGACAAGTTATTTTAACGGTCCTCAGAATTTCAGTGCCTGGGACCTCCTTATATAGTATCAAAGGTGTTTAGGACTGTAAGTAGGGAATTCCCTGCAGTCATTGTTATTTAAAATTACAACTGGCTTAGCTTTTCATTTTCTATACAGCGCTTATGACTATGCTTGTGTTCAGTGGGGTGTAAAGGGAAGTAAAGCAAGTATAACTTTATACAATTTTAGCTATCACCTGAATTATTGGCGTGTGTGTGTGTGTGTGTATATATATATATATATATATATATATATTACCTACTGGCGGTCGCCAGTAGGTATATATAGTTAGGATTTTTTCCCTATGGGATTTTTGAAAATTCTATGTCTAATAACTTTGGCGTTTGTGGACGGAATTGGCTGAAATTTTCTGGAAAATTGAACATTTTGTTTCTGAGCAGCCCCTGGAAATTTGGGGGGGGGTTCGTCAAGGGGGGGCCGAGAAAAAAGGGGGGTCCTAAAACGTGTTTTTAACATTGAGTTTTCCATAGGGCGGTTGGCCTCACTTTTAGGCCGAACGGCTGAATGGATTTGCACGAAACTTGGCAAAATTGTAGGGACTGGTAGCCCGATGTGCCTTTTGTAGGTCTCAATATATGTGCTCCAGTGGATTTTGAGAAATTAACGTTTAAAAAAAGATATATATCTGTAAGCGCGCTCCGGGCAGCGCCCCGGTTCGCGGACCGGGGCGCGTACCAGAACTTCGCGTAGCGAAGCTGATTGGCTCTCCGGTTTCTGTCAACATTCTAAACAGTCCGGAGCGGCCGCCATCTTGTCTCTCGGTAGGATTGAGAGACAAGAGGAGGCCAAAACAAGGGGGGAAATAACCATAAGGGGGCATAGTAGATCCTCCCTGACCCCCTAGGTTTAATGTGGAGGCTTTAAAAGGGCCCCGCGGGGCAAAAAAAAAATATTTTTTTTTTGTTTTTTTGCGTGGGGAGCGCCCGGTCCGCGAACCGGGAAGCGTTCTGGGCAGCGTACTGCAATGAAAAATGAATGATAGACTTTTCAAATGCTGTATGTTAATTGATTGTTGGTTTTGTTGATTATTTTTTATTTTCTTTATTTTTTAAGCATTTTTTTTTATTGTGATTGTGTTTCATAATTTATTAAACTTTCTAACATTTCATTGTCAGAAATTTCATAATTATCATTGAATATACATTGTAGTCTCTGAGGGTGTAAAATGTCCTCATTTTCAAGGAGGTTATCTACTGCTTGTACACATTGCAGTAGTTCTTTGTCCCAAGTTTCATCGAAAAATTCAATATCATTTTCATCAATGATTTCTTGGCTGCTCTCTTGCAGGACAATTTGAAATTCAACTTTCTGTTCGCCTTCCATTTTGCCTGAAATTTAGATTAAAAAAATATATATTAGTAGGGATAGGGCACTGTTGGGATTAATTTTAGATAGGCAGTTTTTATCAGTGAATTTATCTTTGGGCAGTGTATAGTATCAGAGTGGAAGTAGGAATATAAAAAAGTGTATGTGATTTAACGTAAGTAAATTCATAATTATACAAGAGAAGCCTAACTCCATCCATAACTATAACAGAGAAGTCTATCTAAATCTATAACTACTACAGAGGGATAGTATATAACTATCAGAAAAAGTTTACCATATTAACTTATAGTGCACAATATACTTCAGTTTTAAAAATAAAAACTTACCTTTAGAAAGAAGTTGAAGGAATTAGTGAAAATACTATTGATATGTACACCAAGAAGTAGTAGTCAAAATGGCTGTGTTTTCTTCTCTTCCTTTATATATATTCAGGTATATAACCAATGAAATGTCAGGTAAAAAAAGTAGAAAATGAAAGTAACATATTAATTGGTTGTCAATTCCAACACTTCAGATGTGTTTTGTGAAGTAATTTACCTCAGGGTATTTAGAGAGGTCTACAGGCTAAATGGCTAAATGGAATTCCAATCAAATTTGTGAAAATGGTAGGGATTGGTATGTAGTATGAGCTAATCTATATTTGGTGAAATTGTCTCCAGTAACTTTTCTGTAAACTACTTTCCCACCTTTTTTGATGGTGCGCTTCCCAGGGAGCGACCCGGTACGCGAACCGTTGAGCGCCCCGGTTCGCGTACCTTAAGCGTTACGGGAGTCCACCATTTTGTGTTTCGGTCGAATTAAGATACAAAATGGAGGGCAAATAATGTTCAGAATGGGTAGAAGGGGGCACGGTAGACTTATCTTGACCCCCTAGGTTTTGTGAGGGTGGCTGAGGAGGCTTATATGTGCGAAAAAAACCCATTTTTTTAAAAAAAATTGCGAGGTTAGCTCCCGGTTCGCGTACCGGGTAGCGCCCCAGGGAGCGTACTTTGTTGAATATTAGTGAAAAATGTTAGAGTAAAATAATAATTGTGAGTGATCAGATGTAGGGTAGCTCTGAGAAGAGCTTTTGGGTTTATGGTACATTTAGGTACTTATAAGTAGGTACCAATGCACAGTCTTAAATTCAGAGTGAAAACTCTGTTGCCCTCATCTGAGAAGTGAACTCCATCTCCTCTGTAGATATCTTGCATGTAGTAACGCAAGTTATTGTTGTACAGGGAGCCCATTCCATGGTCTCTCATGTAAGCTGAAACAGATTTGTTTACATGCTTCCTCGACTTCTCAATTTGTGGACAAAATTGGTTTGACCACCTCCATTTCTGTCTTTGGCATATATTTGAATATACCAAGGCAGTCTGAGGAAAAAGTGCCATCAATTGCTCAAAGGTGTCCTTTAAAAGCATTTCCAGACCTACCCCAGTCAAAGTGCCCAAATCATTACCTCCACAGTGCACAATTAACAGGTCAGGTTTGGGCAAATGCATAAAGGTTTTCACCAATGGTATCAATTGGTGACATTTTAATCCTCTGTGGCCAAACCACTTAATTTCCACATCTTGTAAATTGAGGTTAGGTAATTTTCTGTTCTCAGCATACCTGTGAGCCCAGTGAATATAACTATGTCCAACAATCCAGACAGAAAACATGGTGAGAGGAGGTTCTGCTGCAGTCAGATGAAGTGTGGCAATGAAATGGCAGTTGAAAAAATGAGAGTGTAAAATGAAAAAAACTGTGGAGTTTCTGTGTTCATGAAGCAGTAACAGTGATTGGTGGATTTTGATTGCTGAAAACAGAAAGTTAGGGTGCATGGATGTGTTCTTTGAAAGATGTATTTTGAGTGGTCAATAAAAAATCATTAAATGAAAGATTGCAGTGGATACGCAGGTGCACTGAGAGTTCAGAGTTCAATTGCAACATTGTTGTGTGAACTTGCAAACACCAGAAGTCTTCCAAGAGGTGCTTGCTATGCAGAAAAGGCATGAAATGGCAGAGGGGGGAAGGGTTTTCATTTGAAAAAAAGTGAGGGAAGAGTTTTGATTGGGTGACATGAGAGATATGTGTGAAGAATTACAGCATTTCTGTGCTTTTGATAGCTGCAGACTCTGGAGTGCATACCTTTTGCTCTGCTGAAGACAAATTGGTGTGTTTCTGAGACTGTTTTCAAACTCAAAGTATTTGCTAAGGTGAGAAAATATTTCTTTAATTTAGATAGAGAATAGTGTGCTTTAAGGAAAAAATTATGAATTATGTGGCGCAAATTGCTTGTAAATATGCTCCCACCTGTGCATGGAAAATTTAGATTTTGAATGTTTGTGTTACATAGCCATGTTAAAAGTGATACAAACATGCTGAAGGGGAAGGCTGACAGCAATCTCCCCCAGGCCTTAGTTCTCTTGGACTTGTCCGCTGCGTTTGACACGGTCGATCATACCATTCTTCTCGACCGTGTCAGCGCAGCGGGCATCCAAAGAACCGCCCTCTCCTGGATCGCGTCCTTTCTTCAGGGCAGATCACAGGCAGTTCACCTCTCTGACTTTTCTGCCCCCTCTCTCCCGGTCACTTGTGGGGTACCCCAAGGTTCTTCTCTGTCCCCCCTTCTTTTCAACCTTTACATCCGCCCTCTTATCTCCTCCCTTCTCGAGCTGGGGGTCTCTGTGTACAATTACGCAGATGACCTCCAGCTCGTTTTCGATCTGTCCTCTCCTACTCACTCTCTCTCCAAGTTCAGTTCTACTCTACTCTTTATTTCCCAATGGATGAGCTTTAATCATTTAAAGCTCAATCCTGATAAGACTGAGCTTGTCCTCACTGGTGGTCCCTCTAACCCCTGGTCTGCTGTTCACTGGCCCCTTTCCTTTGGTCCCCCTCCCTCCCCAGTCTCCTCCGTCCGGACCCTGGGCATTAAGATCAGCAATGACCTTACTATGCATGCGCATATCAGCGCCGTCGTCTCTGCTTGTTTCCTTTCCCTTCGCCTCATCCGCAAGATTTCCCGGTTTTTTTCTGTTGATGCCCTTAAAACTATTATTTTTGCCCTTATCACTTCCCGCCTGGATTATGGCAATGGCCTGTTCGTAGGCATTCCGGCCTACGAAACTCGCCGCCTTCAGGCCATCCAGAACCAGGCAGCCCGTCTTGTTTTTCGTCTTCCTAAGTTCTCCCACATCACCCCTGCCCTTAAATCCCTCCACTGGCTCCCTGTTCACCTCAGATCTCACTTTAAACTTGCCTGTTTGGCTTTCCGGGCTCATGCCCGATCTGCTCCTCTCTTTATCAATTCTTTAGTTTCCTCTCATGCCCCTTGTCGCTCTCTTCGCTCGTCCTCTCTCTCTCTTCTTCACGTCCCCCGCTTCCGTAAATCCCGCACCGGAGGCACCCGCTTCTCGGTGCGGGCCCCCCAGATCTGGAATTCTCTTCCCCTCTCGATTCGCTCTATTCCTATTTTTTCTCATTTCCGTAAAGCTCTTAAAACTTTTCTCTTCCTTCAGGCTTTTCCTGTCTAACTTCCCCCTGGTTCCCTTCCAAATTATGGCTGTGCTCCTCAGCGCCAGGAAGCCGCTTGGCCGCAGTGCGCTCTTATAAATATTTGTTTCATTTCATTTCATTTCATTTCATGCTGCAAAGGCAATTAAAAAACGCTTTTATGTGTCTTAAGGACATTTTAAGTAATTTTCCCATGTGCAGTGTTTTGAAATTATGACTTGAAAATCGTTTTTGAGGTAAAGGAATGTTTTTAAAATTTATGTGCGCCATATGCCCCCAAATTTCTTTTTCAGGGGTGCAGCATGGTGTTCTTGAGACACCCCTGCACCCTTGGAAAAATTCCTAATTTGCGATGAGCTAATTGCTAATCGCAAATTGCACCTTCATTCCTATGGGCCTCCTGGCCCATGGAAATGAATGGGTAATTTGCAATTAGCAATTTGCTCATCGCAAATTAGGAATGGTAAAGAATCGCTATTTATCCCTTAAAATTCGCTATTTAGGAAATGCAAAATAGTTTGATGGTACATATGGCGGTTCATCTGTAACAAGATAAGAAGCTTAGGGATAGATTTATGATGACTGGCGCAATGAAGTGGACATCACTTACTTCATTGGTAGAGCTTTACATGTATTATATCCTCTGTATTCTTCATCAAGCGTAACTTTAATCTGCAATCCTGAGTAGGCCTCACCTTAAACAAACCTCTGGATAGGCCACACCTTATTGTCATCATGAATTAATCATTTAAAATGCTAGGGACAGATTTATGATAGGTGTATGCCTCTTTTGCGCCACTTACAAAACACTGTGCACGGGGAAATGACTTAAAATGTCCTTAAGACACATGAATGTGTTTTTTAAAGCGTTTGCAATTTTTTTGGGTCACTTTTAACATGGCTATGTGACTCAAACAGTCAAAATCTAAATTCACCATGCACAGGTGGGAGCATATTTACAAGGAATGTGCTCCATGGGGAAAGGTCTTATAATGTAATATGGGAAAAATGACATCAGAGACACTGAAATGCCTTATAGAGAAGCATACACCATTATGTCCTTGTCATAAATTTGCAAACCATTCCTTTTCCCCAAAAACGATTTTCAAATCATAATTTGAAAACACTGCACATGTGGAAATGACTTAAAATGTCCTTAATTCAAAATTTGCTATTCCTTATTTTGCGATTGCACTGAAGGATTTGCAAATTTTGCGATTACTTAAATGCAATGTATCGAACAAAAAATATGTAAAAAATGACATTAAGGATTTGGAAACTACCACCAACTTCTAGTTTGTGGTAATTTGCGAATTCTTTTCAAAAAGCATTTTTTTCCAAAAAACAAAAGGTGCCATATGACGCCAATACATGTCCTTATGGGCATGTATGTGTGCAATATGCCCCCAAATTTCTTTTTCAGGGGTGCAGCAGGGTGTTCTTGAGACACCCCTGCACCCTTGGAAAAATTCCTAATTTGTGATGAGCTAATTGCTAATCGCAAATTGTACCTTCATTCCTATGAGCCTCCTAGCCCATGGAAATGAATGGGTAATTTGCAATTAGCAATTTGCTCATTGCAAATTAGGAATGGTAAAGAATTGCTATTTATTCCTTAAAATTCGCTATTTAGGAAATGTAAAATAGTTTGATGGTACATATGGCGGTTCATCTGTAACAAGATAAGAAGCTTAGGGATACATTTATGATGACTGGCGCAATGAAGTGGACTTCACTTACTTCATTGGTAGGCCTTTACATGTATTATCTCCTCTGTATTCTTCATCAAGCGTAACTTTAATCTGCAATCCTGAGTAGGCCTCACCTTAAACAAACCTCTGGATAGTCCACACCTTATCGTCATCCTGGATTAATCATTTAAAATGCTAGGGACAGATTTATGATAGGTGTATGCCTCTTTTGCGCCACTGTGCGTCACTTTTCTAATGCAGCGGCGGTGCAAAAGATTTGCTATGAGGCGACAAAATTACAAATTGATGCATTTAGGCAGATATGTCATGGTGTTAAAAAAACGTACCACATGAAACCGATGCAGCAGTGATGCAAAAGATGCACCATGTTGCAAGACAGGCCTCACTTGGGGCCATATGTATCAAGCTAATTAGCATTCGCAAAGATCAAAATTCTGCGAATTTCGGCCTTTGCGAATGTTAATTAGACAAATGGTATGTATCAAACTAGTTTGATGCAAAATAAGGAGTAGCAAAATTTGCTATTCCTTATTTTGCGATTGCACTGAAGGATTTGCAAATTTTGCGATTACTTAAATGCAATGTATCAAACAAAAAATATGTAAAAAATGACATTAAGGATTTAGAAACTACCACCAACTTCTAGTTGGTGGTAATTTGTGAATTCTTTTCAAAAAGCTTTTTTTCCCAAAAACAAAAGGTCCCATATGACGCCCACACATGCCCTTAGGGCATGTATGTGCGCCATATGCCCCCAAATTTCTTTTTCAGGGGTGCAGCAGGGTGTTTTTGAGACACCCCTGCACCCTTGGAAAAATTCCTAATTTGTGATGAGCAAATTGCTAATCGCGAATTAAACCTTCATTGCTATGAGCCTCCTAGCCCATGGAAATGAATGGGTAACTTGCAATTAGCAATTTGCTCATTGCAAATTAGGAATGGTAAAGAATTGCTATTTATCCCTTAAAATTCGCTATTTAGGAAATGCAAAATAGTTTGATGGTACATATGGCGGTTCATCTGTAACAAGATAAGAAGCTTAGGGATAGATTTATGATGACTGGTGCATCACCAGGGATGTGTCAGTCATCCTGTGCCGCTGTTCCGCCACCCATGGTGTGCTGCATTTACAATGCGGGGCATCATGGGACAAAAATGGCACAGATGCGTGACGTATCTGTGCTGTAAAGGTAGTGATTGCTGGAGTTGTATCGCAAGTGCGATGCAGCTCAAGCAAGGCTCAGGGGTGCCCCATCTCCACAATGTTGCGTCAAGACCTATGCCTGCTTAAAGCAGGCGCAGGGTTTTGACGCAGCTTTCTCCTATCTGATTGTAAATACGGCACACCATGGGTGGCAGAGCAGCGGTGCACGTTAACTGGTGCACGCCTGGGGATGTGCCATTTAACATAAATCTGCCCCTTTACATTTAAGTATGTGCAGGGGACACAGAGTCGGTGAGGCTTATCCAAGGTTAAGAAGAGATGAGTCCTGTTCACTGAAAAATTAGACATAGTCTTCACCTGCTCAGCATCGCTGGACATGGCTAAATAATAGCTGCAAAATATTACTCTTGTTAAACAATTTTACTATTATAATCTCTGAGATTTGTCTCTTACTCTGCAACATCTCATTGTTGTTATCTTTCTTTAAAGATAAAGACAACATCAACATGAGCGACAATCTGCAATCAGTTGATTTTGACCTCATCATTGAACTCGTAATTGAAACATCAGTGGATGTTGATCCCTTGGATGATTTAAATCCTGAGGATGAAGAAGAGCGTGATGAGGATGCAGATTTGTCCGAATTATATGACATAGGGTGGGAAGCTGACCTGCTTGAGCCTATGGAACTATAAACATTTATTTTTAAAATTTATAATAAATAAAAAGTAAAAGTGTAAACCGTTTAATTTAAAAATAAAGACACCTTCAAAAACAGGTTATGTGTAGTGTCTTCAATAAAATATTAAAATATGCTCATAAAATTAGATCAGATTCACATATAAAATAGCACAGGTAACATAAATATAAATGTCATTTCTTTTCTGCTATTTCTGTATTGTAAATTTGCCAAGGACTAAAAAATCTTCTATTTAAAATGTCAAGTAGTGTGTTAAGTTTTTGATCACTGTTATTGATTTACTGTTTGGTAATAGTGGTTAATAACATTTTTTAATATATTTTACCACAGATTCAACTGCAGATCATTTCAAGATTTCACCATGCCAACAATAGAAAGACAGAGAAAGGCTGCAAAACGTCAAAGACAGCAGGTGAAACAAAATAAGCAGCAGTCCTCTAACAAAAAGATTTATCAAGTCACGAAGAAAGCACCGGGTAAGAGCACAAAATATTTCATAAGAAATATGTGTAGTAAAAAAAATATTACTACAGAAAATGTTTCAGTCCAGAAAAAGAGAACTAATTCAAATGGAAAGGAAAGGCCAATCAAAAATGTTACTGCTAGAGCAAGAGATAACTCTGTGCATGATAGTAGAAGGAAACAACAGTTTAGGGACATTCGTAAACGAATGTTCCGCAACAGGATAATTGGCAATTTGTTAAAAAATATTAAGAAAGGTCAACAGAAAGTGGTTTTTTATAAGAGAAAAAAAAAGTTGAGAAAGTTATTGATCAGGCATTTGAAATTAAACGTAAGTTATTTATTTTGATAATCAATAGAATTAGGAAGCTAAACAAGGCAATTTATGATTTCAAAAGAAATAGTAGATGGAAGAGAATAGTTAATCGTAGTAATTTTTGTGAAGTTTTTTCTGGAGAATGGATGCATAGTTCAAGCTGTGAGGCATTTTTTAATGAGGAGAGTTATTTCCAGGATAATGATTTGGTGCATGCAGTTGACACCAGTGGTCGTGCTTATGAAGTGAAAGATGGTTGTCCAGTTGAAAAAGAAAAACTTGTGACAACAGAGGCAGAAGAGGTGTTAGGTAATGATGTTTTAGGAAGATGTGCTAAGGGTCCTCTGTACACCTGGAAGTGTAGTAGTATTTGTAGTGTGCGACAGGATTCCATCAATTTGCTTTGTGATTTTGTACGGTCATTTAATAAGAAAAGTTTGAAGCAGAAAATAAGGTTGTTGCAAGAATTAGATCCTTGCAGAGTGAGAGAAGTGACAGGTTTGCATGGTCATTCACTGGCTTGTCTTTCCAGGAGAGTATGCCAGAGTGTTTTTCATCATTTCAGGATGCTAGCAGTGCATCATAATAAAGTGAGGAAATTAGTTAGAATGTTGTATTATGCTAAGAGTCCAGCAATTATGCTTAAACAATTATGCGCTGCTCTTTTGCATGGTTCTGAAATAGATGTGAAGAATATATGTGAAGAAATTGAGTTTTGTTACTTTGGAAGTAAAGAGGAGAATGTTGAAATTGACCAAGAAGAAGAGGGTAATGTGGAAGATAGTGTACAGGTTTCCAGTACAGATAATTTTCTGAAGGAAATTGCGACGTTTCAGGTGAAATCAAGTGAGAGGCCTAATTTCACTTGTGTGTGTTGTCGACGCACTTATTATAAGAATCAGACTAAGTTAGTGGATTTATATGCGAAAAGTGAAAGGGAAAATAATAGTGAATGGAAGGATTTTGCAACATACTTGATGGTAGAAAATTGTTTTGATTTGGGATTCGATCAACGTGTGTGTACTTATTGTTGTTGCAAATTAAATCAAAACCAGATGCCTGCTAGAGCAGTTCATAATAATCTGGAATTGGTTGAGATTCCTTCTGAATTGAAGGATTTAAATACTTATGAATCTATTTTGATTCAAAGTATCCATCCCTTTCAGGCTATTGTAAGAATGGAGCCAAAGACAGGGAAATTGCCTCCATCAGATTTACAGAGAGGATTAAAGGGAAGAGTTGTTTATTTGCCTCTAGATTTGAAGAAAAACATTAACACAATCGGAGTAGAAAAAGTGGACGAGGAACCTCTGGTTATCTTAGTTAATGGGGTTCCGACAAAGAATAAGAAAATATGGCAAGATTTAGTAGATGTTAGGAAAGTTAAAAAGGCAACATTGTATTTGAAAAAAAAAAAAAAAACTATAAGAATGTATATGTTGCAGAAGAGGAAGTAAGTGAGGAAGAGGATAGCGATTTGTGTGCTGGTCAAATTGAGAAAGTAGAACCCTCTACTAGTGAAGAAATATATGAACATTATAGTGTTCATCCTTTGCATTCCAAGGAAGTCATGGGGAATGCTATTGAGTTGTTTCAAATGAAACAAGCCAAAGGGAGTCCCATTAGTGTTTGGGAGGAAAGTTTGGAAGCTCGGTGTTTCCCACAGCTTTTTCCAACAGGTCAGGGAGGAAGATATGATGAGCGACCTCATCAAATTCCTGCTTCTGAATACCGGACTTTGCGATTGTATGCAGGAGATGCTAGATTTCGACAATGCATTCCTTATTTGTTTCATCTCTTGTTTGAAAGCGATCTGTCTGGACTGTCATATGCAGTGAACCACATCTTGAAAAGTGGTATACACATGCAAAACATCTCGGCAAGTGACTTTATGGATAAAGTCAATGTCCAAGACAGTATTTTGGATTCTCACCTGATTAATCTCATGGCGTGTCAGCGTGGTACTAATGAGTACTGGTACCGTCGTCATGGTGATTTAAAATGTATGCTGAGGAACTTAGGTACTCCCACATGGTTCCTCACTCTGAGCTGTGCCGAGTATGGCTGGGAAGACTTACTTGAATTTCTACGAGAGGCAAATGCTAACGTAGATAACATCGAATTCAAGACACCCGGAGAACTGTGCTCTTTGGATCCAGTCAATGTATGTAGGTACTTCAATCATAGATTTGAAGCTATGATGTCTTTCATCATGAATAAGAAGAATCCACCTCTTGGAGAGGTGTTGGATTTCTTCTGGAGAAAGGAGTACCAAGCAAGAGGTGCTCCTCATATACATATGTTGCTGTGGATCAAGGATGCACCTAAATTTGGAACGGATCCAGAAGACTCAGTGATGAGTTTCATCCAACAGTATTCTACGTGTGCTGTTCCAAACGCAAAGGAGAAGAAAAGCCTAAGAGAAAAAGTTCTGCGTTTCCAAAGCCATCGATGTGGAAAGTACTGCCGTCGTAAATTCCGAAACAAGGACAAGTTCTACACCAAATGTCGTTTCGGCTTTCCACGACCGGTGATTTCTAAAGGAAGAGTAAACAGTTTGATGTCTTCGCTGCGACACAATGTCATGAAGAAATCACCTAAAAACACATACAATTTGAAGAGGAACGAAGAGTCCAAGTACATCAATGACTACAACCCGGTGATTTTGTCCATGTGGAATGCTAACATGGATATACAGTTTGTGGCTGATAACTGTATGGCTGTGGCTCGGTATGTGACGTCTTACATCACCAAAAAAGAGAAGACAGAATTGAAGGATATGTGGGAGGACATTTCCCATGAAAAGAGCCTCAGCAAGAAGTTGTACAGTTTCAGTCTGAAGATGTTGTCGCATCGAGAAATTGGAGCGTACGAATGTTCTGACCGGTTGTCTTCAGCAAGTCTCTATGCCAAGTCCAGGAGTATCATTTGGGCGAGTCTTGGTCTTGCTGCAACGCGTAATCGAGTTCTCAAACCTGTCCGGGAAATTGAGTATTTGGCGGAAAAGGAGCCAAACAGTACCGACATTTTGAAGACCAACATGTTGGATACATATTATCCAAATCGAAGCATTCACCTCGAGAATGTTTGTCTGTATGAGGTTCTTCAAAATTACATATTCAAGAGGAACATCAAAGAAGATACTGAGAAAGGAGTGTATGCTCTAATAGGAAGTGAGGGATGTCTGGTCAAGCAAAGAAAATGCCACTTGGTAAACCATCGAAAATTGAGTGGCGAATCTCCTGAAAAAAAGGAGTTTTTCTATTTAGCACTTTTGCAACTTTTCAAGCCTTGGCGTGCAGAAGAGGAACTGCTTGGAGATTTCCTCTGTTACGAAGACTCTTTCAATGCCGCCAAGGAGACCATAGAATGTCCTGCTTTTCCCAAATATGTAGAAATGTTGAATGCGGAAATTGAGCAGGAAGCAACGATTGCAGCCGAGATTGCCAGAGACAGTTCTCAGGACAGTCAGAGTTCTGCTTCATTGAGTCAGGATCCACTAGGAGGACCTGTTATTGAAAATGAAGCTGCCACTGCTATGAATGAAGTGGAAAGAGCCATGGCACATGCTCAAGAGGATGCGGTTAACTTAGAAGAGTTGGAAAGACAACTCAACATTGAGCAGAGGAAAATATATGACGAAGTTACCATGCAAATTGATCATGGATTAAGTCATGATAAGAAAGAGTGCTCATGTACGTCGTTGAAGCCTGTCCAACTGTACGTGAGTGGAGAAGCGGGAACTGGAAAAAATTTCCTCATTAAAGCAATTTCATGCTATTTGCAGGAAAGGACAGAGTCATCGCTGTCTTGTGTTGTCACTGCTCCAACTGGACTGGCAGCACATAATATTAAAGGGATTACTTTACATCGTTTACTGATGCTGCCAGTGGAGCATGACAACAAATTACAATATCACAAGCTATCTGGAGATGCTTGTTTTGAAGTTTCAAGAATCTTGAGGAAAATGAAACTTCTTATCATTGACGAAGTAAGCATGGTTTCCAATGTCATGCTTGCCTTTGTGCATTTGAGAATGCAAGAAGTTCTCAAAACAGAGTATGATGTGTTATTTGGTGGCAAACACATCATTGTTTTCGGAGATCTTCTGCAGCTGACACCAGTGAAAGGGCAACCTGTGTTCAAAATGCTCACGCATGAAGATACCAGGAAGTGCCTAGGCAGCATTGGCAACGTCAATATATGGTTAAACTTCAATTATGCTGAACTGCATGAAAATATGCGTCAGGCGAAGGATGAAGTTTACAAGACTATTCTACAAGATGTTAGAATTGGAAAAGTGACCGAGCATGGGAAAGAAGCTTTACATGCACGATTACTGTCAAATTTATATCCAGAACAAGATGTTGTGCCTGAGAATATTTTTCAGAAAATTACTGAGAAGAAATCTGGATTATGTTTGATGCCAACTCTTGCAGAATGTGCCAAATTTAACAACAAAATGTTGCATTTAGAAAAGCAAGAGATTGTGAAACTGGAAGCTATTGACAGAGTAGAGCATATGGGATCAACAATTATTTTGTCTGAGAATTTGAAAACAAAATTGGATTCATTAGAGAAGAGTATATCTAAAACTGCAGGTTTTGAAAAGACTCTGAATGTGTGCTTGAACTGCCGTATAATTTTAAGAAGGAATTTACATGTTGAAAGAGGTCTGGTAAATGGATCAATGGGTAATGTTGTTGATTTTGTAAAATACAGAAATAGAGATGGAATTGAATTTTTAAAAATTAAATTTGATGGCATTGAAGAAGTACAGCTAATTGGTCGTTGCTCTGCTAGATTTTCGCTTGTAAAAGACTTATATGTTCGCCGTAAGCAGTTTCCTGTTTGCTTGGCATATGCGGTGACAATCCATAAATCGCAAGGTTTAAGTGTAGACAGTGCATTGGTGAATATTGGCAGTTCTGTGTTCAAGGAGGGTATGGCATATGTGGCATTGTCAAGAGTTAGAACTTTATCGGGATTGTACTTGATTGAGTGTGATGTCACAAACATTTGTGCGGATCTAGATTGTGTTAAGGAATACAATAGGTTAAGAAGAGAGTATGCGCCACATTTGCCTCAGTATCCTTTGTTTGAGAAACGTGTGGTAGGCCAGAAACGAAGAAATGTGACCAATACTGGGGAGGTTGTAGCAAAAAGACAAAAAGTAAATGAACCTAAAATTACAAGCAGAAACAAAAAGGATTCTGTTGAAGATGTTGTTGGTTTTCAGTTTGAAAACAGTTCTGGTGTCAACTGCTATGCTAATGTAGTGGTTAATGTTTTGTTTTCTCTAGAAAATGTAAAAGAAGAGATTGTGGTCAATTCTGATCAAACATTTTGCAGTTTGTTAAATTCTGTGTTAGAGAAATGTAGCACTGATAGAACAAACATAGAAAGTGTGTCTGAAATTCGAAATCTGTTAGACAGATGTTCAGGCCAAACACAATTCTCTCAAAATATTCAGCAAGATTGTCAGGAGTTTTTAACCGCATGCGTGCGGGCGGAATTCTGCCCGTACGCTGGGTTTTTTAAAATCGCACTTTACGTGACGAGCTGGGCTCGTCATGAGCGTGCGAGGAGGCTACCTCATGACGAGCCCAGCTCGTCATCAGCGTCGAAGGGGTTAATGTATATGCTTGATGTATTGCATGCTGAAGGTGTAGATGTAGATCAGCTGTTTGGCCTTTCTTATCAATGGCAGCATGACTGCGAGAACTGTATGGTATCAAGTACTACTAGTGTAGACTCAGAAAGATTTATATATTTAACTTTGCCAGACAGTAAATCAGTCTCCTTTAATAAGCTAGTAAAAGCAGCTGATCACAACATGGAGTGTAGCCAATGTAAATCTGAAATGATGTCCACATTATTTATACGAACATATGGCCAGTATGTCATTTTAATGTTCCAACGATGTAGGCTTGATGGAACAAAATTGACAACTTTAATTAAAAATTTTGTAGCTTCGCAGTTGTCAATATCAGGAAGGACTTTTGTAACTGCAGCAATTATATATCATGACGGTCCTTCAATAACATCAGGACATTACACAGCTTATTTAAAGTCTAGAAATGGCTGGTCATTCTGCAACGATTCTGTTTTAATTTTCAAAAAAAAATTGCCGTATGACCTTAAAAACTCTTACCTGGTGTTTTTAAAACCAAAATTTTAGGGAAATAATCTCTGGATGTACTCTGTGGAATTTCAAGAAGTTCTAATGGCTCCTACACAATTTGGCCTTGAGGATAAGTATAGTTCAGAGACATAACTTCTAACCATAAGACTGGACGTGATGGAGAAATAAGTGCAATTTGAATGAGTTCAGAAAAACTATTTCTTTTTATAAGCTAATTGAAGCAGCCAATCATAACATAAAGTAGAGGGAATGTAAGTCTGCAACGCTGTCTACTGTTTTACATTGCTTTGTGATTGAAAGTGATGTAGAGAATTAAATAATTGTAGTAGTCATAGAGTTAGTGTAAGTCTGCTTCATAGTAAGCAGTATCAGTGTCATAGGAAATGTAGAACATGACTGAGCAAGAAGGGGAAGATATTACTATTCCAGGATTGTGAAAATGATCTTCAACATTTTAATTCTGAAAGTTGCGGAAATGCCAAATGACGGGATTGGCTTACAAGAAATCCAAGAGTTATAAATGGGTCTGACAAGATTTGGCCTTGTGGAAACTTGTGGTAGAGAGCAAGAAGTCATTTATTGCATGTAACATGTTTTTAAAAACGATGGAGATTTTCTTTCAGAAAGTGGCGGGCTGAAAGTAATAACAGCACAAAAGAGTGTAAGCTGTTCATAGGACATCCTTTGACGTCATGGAAAGTAAGTTAACTTTAAGGAGTTCTGAATTCTGATTTCTTATGTTGTATGGGTTTTTTAAACACAATCATTTTGATTGTGTTTTTTTTTTCCCCGCTGTTATATGATGAATACCTTCAAGTCACTGTTTTTAGTGAATTTTGATACATTCTGAGAACAGCAAAAATAAACCATTTAACATGTATAATTAATTCTGTACTGTTTGCATTTATGATGTATATGTAGAACTGTGTAGGAGGCATGGAGAAGGTGAGGCTTCTGTAAGTGTCAAAGTTGTTGCATGCAGTGCTGCACTTCTGCGTATTCTTTCATATGCTAGACTACATCTGCACAATGAGATACCTAAGCAAAGGAAACACAAGTGATGTGATTGTGAAATGAGCAAAATAAATTGCACGTATTTCAATTACATCACCTGTGTTTCCTATCATTATGAATCACATTGTGCAGATCAAGTTTAGGTCTGTCCAGGGAAACATAGGAGGTTTGGACTTTGTTCAAGAGTGCAGTGGACATGACTCACTTCATTAGTAGACCTTCACATGTATTATGTCCTCTATTCTCTTCAACAACTCGAAATTTCATCTGCAACCCTGAGTAGGCCTCACCTGAAACAAACCTCTGGATAGGACACATCTTATTGGCATCCTGAAGCAATTATTTAAAATTTTAGTGTCTTGCGACACTTTTCTGAGACAACAGCAATGCAAAAGATGCACCATGTTTTAAGATAGGCCTCACTTCATCTGCATCAAGATACTGTTAGTTTAAAATGTATATCTTTAGGACTGTGTAGGGGGCCTGGAGAAGCAGAAGCTTCTGTAAGTGTCAAAGTTGTTGAAAAACTGTTTGTCCTTCAATCTTTTCCCTTGTCTTTTGTAATTTTTAAATACATGTTTTAATATTTTTGAAATGTTTGTTCTCTCTTTCACAGATTGAAAGTATAAAAACAAAAAGTGAGTAATTTAACGACAATTATAAGGTAAATGCTTTGTACTCTTTTCGTTACATTTCTATCACATTCACCTACTATTAGTTCCACTGCTTCATTTCTTTAACCCTCAGTTTCCTGCCTTTGCTACTTCCCTCATTCCTTTCTCTATTACCTACTTACTCAACTCCTTCCACTCTTTTTCTCAGTCCCTCTCTTCTCATAGTTCCTCACTCTTGTTCACTCACTCCGTCTCTATTACTCTTAGTGTCTTTGACTGATCACTCTATCACTACTTGTTCATAATGCTTTCTCTGTGTAGTTGAAGCACACTAAGGGGCATATTATGAACACAGCCAATAAAATTATTGCTCTTTTTATTGGCAGAAAACTGGTGCAAAAGTGGTTTTAGCGGCAGTTTTCTGCCGCAAAAGCAGCTTTAGCGACACATTTCTGCCAATAAAAGCTGCAAAACTTTTATTGCCTATGTTGATGATATGGCTCTATGTTACTTACATTTCCTTGCTGTTTCAATTAATCTTTTTCTGTTATTTTTTGTTTTCTGTTTTCTATTTTTTCTCTCTGTTATTCCTCATATTTTAATCTTATTTTGAACATTCACTCACATTCTCCAAGAAACTCTTCTTTGTTAATGTTATACTCTCTTTTTTTTCTTTCACTTCGTTATCTATTTTGTTTTTCACAATTATACCCTCTTCCGTCTTTTCTTCGGTAAATAGATCTATTAAACAGTATGTCTTCTTTACTCCCTATAGCTGTCTTTCTTTTAACATCACTCTCTCTTTACTTTCCTTATACTTACTCTTTTTTATTTTTTTATTTTTTGGGTTAGCTCCCGGTCCGCGTACCGGGAAGCTAACCGGGGAGCGAACCAAAAGAAATAGAGCTTGCCAGAGTGCTAAACATTCTAGCAATTTTTTTTGAAAGGGAAGGTAGTTCTGAAAAGAACTTTTTTTTTATATTTTTGTTGTTTTATATTTTTTTTTTATTTTTTGAACATTTTTAGTTTTTTTTGTATTTTTTGAACGATTTTATATTTTTTTTGGTTTTTTTGGGGGGGGGGGAAACAACAAAAAACAGGCGTTGAAAAGGGCTCAACAGGAGCAAAAAAAAATTACTGGGGGCGGTTAGGGCAATTATGGTGTTCATACGCCAGGTTTATAGCATTTATGCTCATGTTGCCACATGCTAACAACGCACGACAGTGCATACATGTGTGGATCATGTGGCCAAAATTTTCTTGTATATTTGGCACAGTTTCCCGTGCCTCTTCTGGTGTTAATGAAATTGGTATTCTTGGTCTGGCCACAGGAGTTGATCTTGGATTGTCCTGCAAATCCCTTATTTCCGCCCGGCTGTAATTGAGTGGATGCTTCCTTGTCATGTGCCTGTGCATTGTGTGATTTCCGTAACTATATTTCTTGTCCGTCCCTCTGGATAATTGTTCTTTGCATATCAGGCAGGTGACGTACCTCGCATTGACTTTTTTTTGGCCACGAGGGATCGAATAAAACTGCCAGATGAAACTGGCTTTCTTTCTGGAAACCCGGGGCACCTCTTCTAAGAACTGTGGTTCTTCTCCCTCCTCATCCATTTCTTCCTCTTCCTCCTCAGTGTTGGTAATGACCTGGGGAGGTGGTCCTCTCTTCCTCTCTTCATGAGGAGGTGGAGGTGGTGGTGGGGGTGCACCAGCTGAAGCTACCAATGAAGCCATTTCTCATATAGTAGTAAAGGTCTTCCTCTCACAATGATGAAAGTCAGAGTGAGGAAAGAAGGAGGGGTTTTCATCATTTGGGAAAAACAATACTTCTCAACCAATGAAAAGTGTTATTTTTAGGTCACCTGACCTAGCCTTACATCATTATGAAACCAAAAGTGAAATGAACCAATGAAAAGTTTTATTAACAAGTCACATGACCTCTCACGCTCATGTTACGCGCTGCGGAACGCGCCCCGGTTAGCTTCCGGGTCGCTGAGCTTCGCGCCTCGGTCCGCGCCCCGGGACACTTCCGGGTGCGCTAACGCGGTACGTCACAAGACGCATTACGCGCCAACGCGATACGTCGCGCTTTCGCGACACGCCGCGGATCGCTTCCGGGGAGCTGCGTTTCGCGCCTCGGTCCGCGCCCCGGGGCACTTCCGGGTGCGCTAACGCAGTACGTCATAAGACGCATTACGCGGCAACGCGATACCGTCACTATGTTGATTTCTTACCGGTTCGCGGACCGGGTCGCGGCATCAAATTGAGCTAACGGGAAGCTTCCCGGTTCGCGGACCGGGAGCGAAACAAAAAAAATATTTAAAAAAAATTATTAATAAACATATACAATATATTTTTGGATTTAAAGAAGAATACATTTTACAGCTATAGATATTAGCTTTTAAAAAACCAATGAAATTCACTGAAAAAACCATAGGTTATAGACCATATATAGTTAGGAATTAGCATTTACAAAACCTTGAAAATTCACTGAAAAAACCATAGGTTATAGACCATATATAGTTAGGAATTAGCATTTAAAAAACATTATTTTACTCACACAAAACCATTGAAATTCCATATATAGTTAGTTGCGCTAACTATATATCGCGCACCCGCAATCCACTGCTGATCATGTCACATATTACATCATTCATGACATGGTCAGTGACATCACTGATGACATCACTGATGACATCTCAAATGACATCACTGATGACATCACTGATGACAACATCCAGTGACTGTATGTTTCTGTAAAGTTAAAATATGTCTTACATATTGAAGAATGAGTGGATGTATAAGTGTCTGGATGAATGATTTAGTAGGGGCATGACTGACTGTATGAGTGAGTGATTAAATGTGTCTCACTGAGTGCATGGGTTAGTGACTAAACTGTATTAATTTGGGCATCATTATGTCTGTTGTTCTGTAAACTGCTGCATGTGTTGATCAGTAGCTATATGAGTAACTATATGGGTTATTGATTGGTTGCCCAAGTATTTGTATTGGAGACTGAGTGTGTGTGTGGGTGGCTGGGAGGTGTATGACTCTGTGCATAGATGTGTGAGCAGTTGATTCACTAGATGTATGGGTTCAAAAGTGCATGTGGAAACAGCTGTATGGGCGGTTGACTGTGCATGAGTGTATTGGTGAGTGAATGGATATCTCAGTTCTACATGTCAAAGTAAGTACATATGTAAAATACAGTACATGTGAGAGTTGACATATATAAATAACTGTGCATAAGAGCCAGTGAATGTGTGAGTGGCTGTATAGATCATTGTGAACTTGTATCCAGGATTGTATAAGTGAGTAAATATGTTTTAGTATATGTTTGAATAAGTAAGGTGTGTATAACTGTATAGTTGAGGAAATGGAGGTCTGATTGATTCTTTGCATGACTGACTAGGTGTGTGAGTAACTCCATGGATGAGTGACAGTCTGTGAGTGTATGTTTATACTGAGTGTATCTAAGGTGATATAAGAGTCTGAAGAGGTTCATCATAATATCACATGAATGATGTAATCAGTGATGTGATCAGTAATGTCAAATGAGATGTCATCAGTGATGTCATTTGAGATGTCATTTGAGATGTCATCAGTGATGTCATCAGTGATGTCATTAGTGATGTCATCAGTGATGTCATTTGAGATGTCATCAGTGATGTCATCAGTGATGTCACTGACCATGTCATGAATGATGTAATATGTGACATGATCAGCAGTGGATTGCGGGTGCGCGATATATAGTTAGTGCAACTAACTATATATGGAATTTCAATGGTTTTGTGTGAGTAAAATAAGGTTTTTTAAATGCTAATTCCTAACTATATATGGTCTATAACCTATGGTTTTTTCAGTGAATTGTCAAGGTTTTGTAAATGCTAATTCCTAACTATATATGGTCTATAACCTATGGTTTTTTCAGTGAATATATATATATATATATATATATTATTAATTTGTTTTAATCTCTCTGTAGTGCATTGCTTGTTTCTCATATATTGTGATCTGAATTTTTAAAAGCTTATTCAAACTATATTTCCCGACCTATATTGCAATTAACATAATACATGTTCTTCGGATAACTTGTAATTTTTCATTCCTATGCTTAATTATACCGACAGTTGATAGAATTTATCCTGCTCTGCAATTTTTGTATACATATTCTGCTTAAGTCTTCCCAGGGCTTCATATATCATGGTCGCAGCCAGCATGAATCCGCCTCTTCCATTTCTAAATGATATAGGGGAACCAGAGTTGCCTTGGCACAGATTGATCTACATTTTTAAACCTTATTTAATTGGCATTGGAGAACAATTCTCATCAGTCCCTAAGCAGCACATAATATTAGATAATCTAGAAGTGCAGGGAAGGAAAGTTCATGAGGACATTCTAAAGAACATATTTTTGAGGAAGCTAGCTGGGAAGAAGAAGAAAATGAAGAAGAAACAGATGTTTTTCAACCACATTAGAAAAACTAATTAGCCCCTTTATAGAAACAATGAATATAGCAGTACTGAAGAGAGACGTTCTGTAACTGGTAAATTTGGCACACTCACAGATCCCCTCGCAAGAGACTAATTAGTCAGGTGTACCAATGACCATAAGGTACAGGAAACACGGTTATAATTAAATTCTAGTTTAACTGAAGCTATCAGTATAGCAAAACGTATTGAACATACAGCTTTGCGTGTAAAAGAGATTAAATTAACCCCTGACTCACAGAAAACTAATGGAGATGTGAACATCCTGATGGAAGTTGGAGAAGAAGTTAAGGCAAAAGATGAAAAGTTGCAACACAACAAGAACAAAACCAGTGGGAAAGTAAAATGTTTTAGGTGTGGGAACAATAATCACTTAGCTAAAAGCCAAAGATGTCCTTCACACAGGGTCATATATAGAAATTTAACAAAAGGGGTCACTCTGCCAAAGCTTGTAGGGAAGGGGAAACAATTGTCAATGTTATTAAACCAGATGATGGTGAGGGTAAGGAAAATAAAAGATTTATTTTTCTAGTGAATTCTTCTGAAAAGGATGGGAAAACCAATTACCCCACCTGTGACATACTGTTGGAAGGTATAAAGATGAATGTGTTTGCTGAATCATGTTCCCCACATACACTTATTGACAGTAAAACTTTCTATGAAAGAATGAAGGGAAAGTACTATGTATTAGTACCCCCAAACATCAAACCAGGGGGTATAATAGGAATCCTATACTATTGGAGGGCAAGGTCCCAATGAGGATATCCTTCAAAGACAGACACATGGTAGGGGAGGTTTACCTTACTAAACAAAGTTCACACTTGTTAAGGTGGAAACACCAGAAAGATATAGGCATCAAACTGTAGGGAAAGAGATCTGTGATGAGTTCCCATGTGTTTTCTCAGAGAAGTTTGATTTACTTAAAGATGTTGCTCAGAAAATTAAGTTGAAACCAACAGCTGTACCAGTCTTGCACACAGCCATGTAAGCTCCTTGATGAGGAAGGCACTTTTAAAAAACATAGAAGAGACTGGTTGCACTAAATGGCTTTCCCCTATAGTATTGGCTTCCAAGAGTGGAGACAAAGACATATGCGTATGCATAGATCCGGAAGACTTAAACTCTGATACATGGGTAGACAGGTATGCTCTGCCAAGGATAAATTAAATGCTCTATCTAATACATGAAGCAAAATACTTTAGTTTTCTAGACTTGTCACAGGAATATCACCAGGTGCACTGCACCCAGAATCACAGGCCTTAATCTAATTTACTACACCATTTGGAACACTCAAGTTCCTTAGGATGCCCTATGGGTTAGCCTTTGTGGCTGCTTCTTTTCAAAGAATCATGCAGCACGTATTGCCGGAGACCAAGAAAGTCATATGTTTTCAGTATGGCATTCTTACCTATGGGTCCACTGAAGAAGAACATAACATATACTTACCCATTGTACTAGCATGTCTCAACAGGACAGGACTTACCATCAAGAGAGATAAGTACAAAATTGATGTTTCCTCAGTAGATACTTAAGACATACTATATCCATTTAAAGGAATCAAGTCCAAACGGAAATTGATTGAAGCAATAAAGAATGCACTCATTCCCTCAAACAAGGATGAAATCAAATCATATTTAGGATTGGCAAAATATATGTCCACATATGTCAAAACAATTGCAGACCAAGTACAACCTATACAATCCTTATTAAAGAGAGATAATGTATTTTAAGGGAGAGAAGAACACAGTGAATCCTTTGAAAGTATCAAACAGGCCATTTTCTACGTTCCTAGTGTGAATATAAAAACAGTGCTAACCATGGATTCCAGTAACAAAGGATTAGGAGCCACCTTATCCCAAGTAGAAGAAGATTCAGAAAGGATTATAGTGTTTGCCTCAAGGACATAAAGAAATGCAGAACTCAACTAATCTACTGAGGAAAAAGAGGATTTGGCCTGTTTTTGGGCAATAATCCACTACAAATGCTACCTTTTGGGTTTACCATTCCACCTGAGAACAGACCACAAGCGTCTAATTTCAGGTTTTTTTAACAAAAGAGATAAAGGAGACTACTCCATGCATTTGTAAATGGATTTTTGGTCTGCAGGATTTCCACTTCAGAATGGAATATGTCCCTGGAGAGGAAAAATCTGGCAGCAGACTACTTATCTAGGCTGCCCATACAACTAGAACAAGGGGATGGTTTTAATCATGGTAATATTATATTAGCCATATCTGTTCCAGGCATTATGAAAGATGAATGGATGGGTTATAGGCTACAAGATAAAACATTGGCTGCTGCAAAACCGAAAATAGTAAATGGATGTCCTCAGAAATGCAGTGACCTGCCCACAGAACTGCAACCTTGTTGGAACATAAGTCATTAATTATCTCTAGATGACGATCTAGTTCTCAGGTCCAGAAAATTGAGACTCCCATTAAGACTAAGGTAACTCATTGTTGACCTGGACCATGTAGGCCACCTAGGAAGGAGTTTAACTAAGAATTGAGTTAGAGCTGATTACTGGTTCCCTTAAATGGCTCTATGGTGGAATGGAAAGTAATGGATTGTCATGCATGCAGTATGAGTGACTAGTCCTAATGAGTGCAGAAAACTAATCTGCAACCTTTTAATGTGCCTCACTGTCTGTGGGATAAATTAGGCCTGTACATTGTATGTCCCATAACTGCCTTGGGAGAATATGACAAATATGTACTAGCTTTAGTTGATCATTATTCTCATTGGCTCTCATTAAGATTTGTCAATAATATCAATACAACATGTTTTTAATAGCATTTTTTGTCAGAGATATTTACCATAGAAGGGATTCTCAATACCCTTATCATGGATAATGGGGTCCACTTCTGCTCAGATGAAATTATGAAATTAATTTCTGATATGTCCATTCAACATGCTAAAACTCCAATATCTTGCCCCAAATTCAATGGCTTAATGGAAAATTGCAACAGGATGCTGAAGAAATCCATGCCGTTGGCTATTTCAACTGGGTAACGCCTAGTACAGACAGAGACATGTTGTGGCCCTATCACACCTCTCCCAACAGTGTGATTGGATTATCCCGATTCAAGATGCTGAGAGGAAGGACATCTGTCACTGAGCTAACCCCAAAATGGTTATACACTGGTTCACTATACAGGAGTTTAGTAAGACCAGGGGAGCATCAAAATATGCATTACTCTATACCAAGACAAATACAAGAAGTGGTTGGTATGATAGTAAATGGGGTGTGACAAACCAGGAGTGGAAGGAAGGGCAAAGGGTACTTGTCAAAAGATCTGTTAATAGACTAAGTTCCACAAGTTTTATGAACCGGAAAGGATCAAGCAAGTAAAACAGAATGTGGTGATTTTGGATAGTAGCCACATGTGGAGTATGGATAGGTTGATCAACTGTCCCCCTATGCTCATACCACAAGGATCATCTCCATCCTTCCATAGAAGGGATTACAACTTTCCACAGTGCGGAGGAGAAAAAGAAAATATGTCTTCTCGTGTGGCAGAAAGACTATATAATGCACTGAATTTATAGCTTTGGTTGCCTCACAACAGGACTTTGCATGGACATCTATGTATTGAACCTTATTGTTATATTACATGTTTTAACCTCCCTGACCATAATTTGTACGAGTATTGCTTTCCCCCAGTGGGGCCATGTATGAATTTCTAAGTTATGCATTCCAATACTTTATTACATGTTTACTCTTCTTTGAGAAGGGATATGTGCTATGATCTTTCCTTCCATCGTTCCACTCTTCTCACCTGCCTCCTCCCCTCTCACCTGTACCTTGATGTGCCCCTTTTAGAACTCTCAGTGGAAACCTGAGTTAAAATGTTTGATTCTGCTCTTTCAGTGCCGAGCCTGCACACCCTGGATGTTTATGCAATAAACTGGATCTTTTTATTTACATTTCGATGTTGTCCTTTACTACAGCTAACAATCCTGATTGATGGGCAGGGGAAGAGAATGTGTTTGCAGCAAAAAAACAACAAACACTGGCCAGCTCCTCAATGACCCATAAATGTTGTGATCATCAATGAGTGGGGCAGCTGGTAGCTTTTTCTGAGCTTAGTTCAGAGTTTTCCGCACTGAGTGCAGACATAGCTCTGAAGTGTAACCCTACGCTTGGACAATGTGGGCTGTTTGTAAAACTACAGTTGTTGCCCTTTGGCAGGGCAAGGGGACTTAAGGGGTGTAGTCCCTCATCTCTGCCAAATGGGCAAGAACACCCGCTGCCACCCTTTTAAAAAAAAGATATCTTCCAATGTTCGAGATAAAGTTAAAAAGAAGAGTTAGGGTACATAACAATAAGAGTAAGTTTACATACCTAGGAGTAAACGAATTACTCTGTAGGTGTAGGAGTAGGTATAACTAGTAAACATATGAGTAATTAGCAATAGGTAGGAGTAGAAATAACAGGAGTAAGAATTGGAGTTAAATTATTTAATTTCAACACTCAAATAAATACTACGGGCATATTATCAAGGACAGGCGATACATTATCGCCGCTTTTATCGGCAGGAAACTGCCGATAAAGCGGAGATAATGGCCTTGATAATATGCTCTATGAATTCCAATCGAAGCCCATGTTAGATGGGCTTCGATTGGAATTCATAGAGCTTATTATCAAGGCCATTATCGCCGCTTTATCGGCAGTTTCCTGCCGATAAAAGCGGCGATAATGTATCGCCTGTCCTTGATAATATGCCCCTACATTCTCTTCACGATTGCATAAAATAGTTTTAAACACCAACTAGATAAGTAAAAAAAGAGGCAGACTTATGAAATGGCACAGCTTCTTCATAAATTGTGTTCCCTGCCAGCGTCATTGTCTCCACTTCATATTTTCTGCCAATGCCATAACATAACCAGCTAAATGGAAAAGAAAGTGGAATTGTCTCCAGTGTGTCTTTACAAAGTACCATTAATCACACGGCAAACATTTCCTGCCCAACCCTTTTCTCAATTGCATAAATAGAAAACTGCCAGGGCGAAATTTAATCAACAACTTTACTTTTGAATGCTTAGACTCTCACCCATTTTAAATACTGTTCAACATCCCAGTCATTCATAATCAGCAGAGATTAATTAACAAGCATTGTTTAAAGATCAGAATCAACATGAATTTGCAGTAGAGTTTGGAAGCCTGGGATTCCATTTCAGAAACAGTTCTCATTACTAAACTTGTTGATCACCTTCTCAAAGGATCACATCTATGGTACAATATGGTCAAACTCTTGTTAGTTTGAGAAAGTAATTTCACATTGCCTGAATCAGACAGCCAGAACTCATTGACCTGCTCAAAGAAGACTTGGTCATGGGAAAAATACTGCCTGAAAGACTTGTGCAATGCAGGGGCAAATATTTATGTTTTGGTTTAATGACCTTTAATGACCGCATTAGTTTCTTTGCAAAATTCCCCCAAAAATCAAAAAAAAGATGGAAATGTCTCATTAGCATCTTCAAGATCAATGAACAAAAAGTTGGAAGCCAATTGTTCACCAATAGATGGTGTATCAGCAGAATCATAGAACATCCAGGTAAGAAGATCCTTAATAAAAAAGAAAAAGTAAGCTGGTATGAGGACGTAGCCTTGTCTTGTACCACTGAGGGCATCAAGGTCTCATATCTCATCAATCTTCAATTGCTTTCACAATATTTTGAAACTCTACAAATACTTTGCATTTCAAATATTCAGAGGGATTCACTTATGGAGCCTATTACACGAGAAGAAGTTAATAATACACTCAAAAGTATGGCCAATGTGAAAGCCGCAGGAAATGATGGATTACCAGTAGAAGTATAGAAGACATTCTAGTCACTGCTTCTACCTTCTTTGATAAAATATGTTAATCAAATACAGGATGGTGAGGTTGTATCACAAAAATGTAAGGAAGCTGTGGTGGAGTGTTTTTTAAAGAAAGACCAGGATCCAAGAGACCCCAGTGCATATCGCCCAATCACTCTACTAAACGTAGATTATAAATTATTTACGAAAATCCACTTGAAACAAAGAGGTTTTTTACCTCATATATTAATGGCTGCTAATATTTATTTTTTAGCACAAGCAACAGATTAACTGTAGGTCAGCAAGGTCAAGGTCATATGCCCTTGTTGACTGGCAGGTTTTGTTTTTTATACTAGGTAAAAATTGTAATTAATAAAGAAGAGGCAGGAGTAGTAAGGATCAGATGCCGGACCAGGCAGGGATGCCCATTGTCCTTCTCTTGTTTTAGTTAATATATATAACCTCTCACAATAAAAATCCATAGAAATTTAGAGATAGTATCTTCTCTAATTGGGATTCTTAAGATCAAATTGTTTGCGGATTATATTATGCAACATTTATTATCAGATCAGTTAAACGTCCAAAATGCATTTGATGAAATACAAAAGTTCACACAGATAGGGGGCTACAGCCTAAATCAGGCCAAGACTGAGATTTAGATGTTTAATGCTAAGGCTGAGTGTTTCCCACTGCTCCTACAACAGATATTACATAAACCTTTTAGATATCTGGGAATATTTGTAACAAATAATTATGATTAATTGTTTATGCTTAATTATAGGAATACACTCAAAAAAGCAAAAAGGCCTTTAGACAATTGGTCTATGCTTTCTCACTCATTAATCGGTCAAGTTTCAATGATTAAAATGTCAATATTACTATTATTCTTATTTTTGTTTATTAATCTTCCTCATTAAATACCCAAATCTTTTTTTCAGGAACTAGATAAAAAGATCCAAACATTTAATTGGGGCGAAGCCAAGAACTAAACTTTTCATACTACAACTTGATATATTGCAGTAGGGTTTAGATCACCCAAATTGTTAAATATATTATCAGGTAGCTTTTCTTAATGTAATAGATCAGCTTGCGTCATTACCCTCTAAACTAGAAAATTGTATTTATTATATAATGCTATCTAAAAGTGCAAAAAAATTACCTGTCTTCCTTCACTCACCTAAATTGACAAAAACATCAAGGTATAAGACTATAAAGGACTTAGGGCCAGATGTAGGTAGGCTTTTACCGGTCGGTAACGGCCGATTTCGGCCATTACCGACCGGTAAATAGATTTTGAGATGTAGAGGGCATATTCTTACTGAATCGGTAAATTTACCGATCGGTAAATTTACCGGTTCTGTAAATTACCGAATCGGTATTTTTACCGATTCGGTAAATTTGAGATGTAGGTGGGACTCTTCTGAGTCCCACAAGCCTTACCGAATCGGTATTTTACCATCAAATCCAATTTGATGGTAAATACCGATTCTGGTGTGCATGCACATGTGTGCATGCACACCTCTGCCATGTGACAGGCAGACCTGCCATTGGGTCATGTATGCCTACCACATGGCACCCGAGCCTGTTTTGGGGGGGCCAGAGGGTGTCAAAGTGACACCCCCTGCACCCTTGTGAAATTCGGTATTTACCGATTTGGTAAATACCGAATCGGTAATGCCCATTCATTCCTATGGGCTTCAAAGCCCATAGGAATGAATGGGCATTACCGGTCGGTATTTACCGAATCGGTAAATACCGAATTTTACCGATTCGGAAAAAAAACATCTGGATTGTCCTACATCTCCCCCCTTCATATTTACCGACTCTTAAATACCGAATCGGTAAAATTCTGTATTTAAGAGTCGGTAAATATTATTTACCTACATCTAGCCCTTAGTCTCTCGTATCCAAATGTTTTTTAAAGCAGGTAAAATCCATGCATGTCATTCATTCATTAAATTATCGGATTGTGAAGGGTGGGGCCTCCAGGTCCCCCTGAGGGGGGTGAGGGGTGCACTTAGGGGTACCCCTGGTACCCTCTGCAGTTCCCTGCACCAAGTGGCAGGCCCTGCGAGGTGCCTGCCACGTGGTACAGGGAAATGCTGTGCATGCTCTTTTCCCATTGCAGCCAGCAGCACCGTATACAATGAGAAAAAGGACAGGATGCGCCCGCCAGTATGGCGGGTGCATCTTAATTGGGCTGGTTGGACCGCCGCACGTCTGGCGGTGTTGTGTGGCGTTCAGAGCTCCGAGTGAATTTTCCCGATTCGTGCCCTTATATAGGTACAATTCACATTGCCCTTACATACGCATAGAAATCAATCCATTATTTAGACGTAGCCCATGCAGACCAAATACAGTCATGTCTACTTCCACCTGTACCAAACGTCACAATGATTTCTTGGAAAATCGGCTTGATCAGTTAGGGAACTTCCCCTTGCTTGAATATTAATTTGTCCAACAACTCGTACTTTGCAAAGAACAACTATTCCCTTGGGGTTCTTTACTGACGTTATTATGCCCCACTTTACGTCAATCTATGGCATTCCTAAACACCTTCAAGGTATAAATATATTTTCACTTGCTATAGCAAACTACGGTGGTTCGGAACAGTTTGACTATTTACTTGCCCGACGCAGCTCGCTACAGCAAGTGCTGAAGGAAGCCAACCCGCACGCTGACGCACTGATCAAGAGGCTGCCTTTCTCTCGCCGAGAATCCAGCTCCCGTGTTTCAAGCTCCCCTTGCGGGTGTTGGGAAATCAAGTCCTGAGACAGAGATACCAGACCTCCTTTATTCCAAACCAAGGTATGGAGCTGATTAGAACCTAGAGGAACCTTTGGTAGATTCTTGGCAAAAATAACTAAAACTTATGCTACACAAAACGTACTTCTTTCCGAGTACTAGACTTATGTAAGGTATGTTAGGCATTTTTAGAAGTACCAGTTGAGTATTTTTAGTCAGTGTTATTTATGTATGTATTTACATATGGCTTAGAAACCATACAATGCTTTTACAGTATTATTTTATAATACTATTCTTGCTGTATGCATTATACTTTGCAGTCTGTGAAACGATTGTAGCAGTTCACTTCTCTTGTATGAGAAAGAAGACTGTTCAATAAACCTTTTATTGAAAACGCCTGTCTCTCTATTTTTATGCATGATTGACTGAGTGAAATACATATCTTTTCTTTCCGCAACTTTAGATATATATTTCTTATTCTTGGGAAACAAAAGTTGTCATGTTTATGCGTTTTTCAGAAACGAATCCCTTCTTGTGAATTCGAGAAAGTTTCTAGTGACCTCTGAAGTAGCTGGCACTCACTATTAAGTTTAGTATTTCGATAGAGACCTAGTTGACCACAGTCCTACGTCTAATCTATAGGATATATTATTCCAATGCGCAGAGCCTATTGGGAATATAGGAACTACACTACACGGCGCCCAACGTTTGGTAAGGCACTAATTTAACGCTAGATACTAAAGTAACTCAGTCGTGATTTTCTAAGAGACCCCTTTTCCCGTAAAATACTACAATAGACGTCTGGAGTGGGTAAAGGGATAACATATTCGCCAAAGCTTAGTAGGACAAAAATCCTATATATTAGTTTTTGGTTTGTTCAACGTTGAAGATACAGTGTTCCAAAATATTGTGCACCTTATCTTTGTTTCCTTGAAACTTGCTCTGCAAACTTTCATTAAACAAAAATGACCGAAGATGAAAACACCGCAACCGGTGGAGCTACAAGCAGCAATGCCATACAAGCTTTAAACTTTACAGGTTTCCAAGAGACCGATGAGGATGCTATAATCATCCCAGAAACTTTAAGGAAAGGCATCACTATGAAACTTATAAGAAATGGCCTATCATCTAGAGGTGGTAGGGTTGTTTTTGTGATAGAGGCACATGAATATCATCAGACAGAGGTATTCTATTCATGGATAATCTTCCCTGAAGCGAATCCAGTATCAAAAGTGTTTCACTTCTACAAAGAAGATGAAGCTCCAGAGGAATACATTTCTTTCGAGGATGTTGAAATTCCACCAACATCCCAAGAGCATGCGCTCTGGTTTAAAGGCGCCCTAAAACATACACCTCACATTACCAGGCTCGGTCCACTAGGTAGACCAGGAACAACATGGCCGGTATTAGCCAGCTATACACCTCATCCTGCCATTAAAAGGATGTCAGATGAGGAAGTACTAGTTCAATTAAAAGAACTAATTAAAATCCACAGACAATTGGTTCAATATGTCATGCGGACCTTTATTGTCCAGACACAAATAAGGATTCCGCGACACACCCCTTACCAGGGAACAGAATTAAAATTACATCCCAGACTATACAATCAGTCTAGATAGCTCAAAAAATTACTCAAATTGAGGCAGTATTTCCTGATACTACCCCTCATGGGAAACACAGGATTCTAACAATCTGTTTACCAATGGGGATCGCACAACTCCTAGAGGAGTGTGACACTTGGGGTACAGTCTTTGCTGCAATCTACACCAAAACACATGGTGTTCCGTCTATGGCTGTAATACCGGACATCCTGAAACAGATTCAAAATGAATACGGGGCGGATCCTGCCTTAAATCTAGGTATGAAATTACTAAAAGATTTCAAACAGGTCTCAACAATAATATTAGCTAATATTAAAGTTGAAGCAGCATCCGTGGTGATTTGCCAAAAGTTGAGAATTTGATGTAAATGAGCAACCATATGAACTGGCCCGAATAATTGAAACATTCTATGAAGAACTAGGTAGAGATAGTTTGGGTGGTAAACCAGTGAAACCCCAAATGACTGAAATTCCTGAAAAGGTCTTTATTAAAAACACTCTTACTCCTCCAAAAAAGAAGTGGGAGAACACTAAACAAACTTCTAATAAGGAGCCCATTGAAAAGAGGTACAACCTAGGGAATAGGGATAATTTGAGAAAACCTGATAGATATCAAGATACTGATACACGTTCCTCTCATACCTTTCAGACTTTCTCACAGAAATCGGAAAGAAGAGGAAGATCAGAACAAAAAGAAGAACGCATGAAGTCCAGACGATTAACATGTTCCAAAAAATGAGAAAACTCAATTCACCAAAAAGAAAGTAGCAGGTCTAAAAATCAGACATGCCGAGGACCTTGAAGACACAATTCAAGAACGGGGAATGGGCTCAGCCGATGTTGGACAGCGCGATTCAGAAAAGGGGGTGGTGATGAACAGAGTGCCTGAATTAAGCAGACCACTCTTACCCAGTCCAAAGATCAGGGCTTGATCCATCACCGTTTTTTAGCTCACTGCACCATCCCAGCTCAGAACTTGGCTATATGCAAATTAGTCTGTTCCTGTCCCAGTGCATGATGGGAACAGGGCAAACCAAACTACGAAGCCAATTCTTATACTGAGAAGGAAACAAGCTTCCGGGGACCGGTTTCTGCCATTTCAGGCGTCGTCGGCCCGGCTTGCTTGAATCCTGATGGTGCAATGAGCAAGGGACTCACATCTGAGTATACCCTTCCACGCTTATGGTGGACAAAATGATTCAGAAAAGGGGGTGGTGATGAACAGAGTGCCTGAATTAAGCAGACCACTCTTACCCAGTCCAAAGATCAGGGCTTGATCCATCACCGTTTTTTAGCTCACTGCACCATCCCAGCTCAGAACTTGGCTATATGCAAATTAGTCTGTTCCTGTCCCAGTGCATGATGGGAACAGGGCAAACCAAACTATGAAGCCAGTTCTTATACTGGGAAGGAAACAAGCTTCCGGGGACCGGTTTCTGCCATTTCAGGCGTCGTCGGCCCGGCTTGCTTGAATCCTGATGGTGCAATGAGCAAGGGACTCACATCTGAGTATACCCTTCCACGCTTATGGTGGACAAAATGATTCAGAAAAGGGGGTGGTGATGAACAGAGTGCCTGAATTAAGCAGACCACTCTTACCCAGTCCAAAGATCAGGGCTTGATCCATCACCGTTTTTCAGCTCACTGCACCATCCCAGCTCAGAACTTGGCTATATGCAAATTAGTCTGTTCCTGTCCCAGTGCATGATGGGAACAGGGCAAACCAAACTACGAAGCCAATTCTTATACTGGGAAGGAAACAAGCTTCCGGGGACCGGTTTCTGCCATTTCAGGCGTCGTCGGCCCGGCGTGCTTGAATCCTGATGGTGCAATGAGCAAGGGACTCACATCTGAGTATACCCTTCCACGCTTATGGTGGACAAAATGATTCAGAAAAGGGGGTGGTGATGAACAGAGTGCCTGAATTAAGCAGACCACTCTTACCCAGTCCAAAGATCAGGGCTTGATCCATCACCGTTTTTTAGCTCACTGCACCATCCCAGCTCAGAACTTGGCTATATGCAAATTAGTCTGTTCCTGTCCCAGTGCATGATGGGAACAGGGCAAACCAAACTACGAAGCCAATTCTTATACTGGGAAGGAAACAAGCTTCCGGGGACCGGTTTCTGCCATTTCAGGCGTCGTCGGCCCGGCTTGCTTGAATCCTGATGGTGCAATGAGCAAGGGACTCACATCTGAGTATACCCTTCCACGCTTATGGTGGACAAAATGATTCAGAAAAGGGGGTGGTGATGAACAGAGTGCCTGAATTAAGCAGACCACTCTTACCCAGTCCAAAGATCAGGGCTTGATCCATCACCGTTTTTTAGCTCACTGCACCATCCCAGCTCAGAACTTGGCTATATGCAAATTAGTCTGTTCCTGTCCCAGTGCATGATGGGAACAGGGCAAACCAAACTACGAAGCCAATTCTTATACTGGGAAGGAAACAAGCTTCCGTGGACCGGTTTCTGCCATTTCAGGCGTCGTCGGCCCGGCTTGCTTGAATCCTGATGGTGCAATGAGCAAGGGACTCACATCTGAGTATACCCTTCCACGTTTATGGTGGACAAAATGATTCAGAAAAGGGGGTGGTGATGAACAGAATGCCTGAATTAAGCAGACCACGCTTACCCAGTCCAAAGATCAGGGCTTGATCCATCACCGTTTTTTAGCTCACTGCACCATCCCAGCTCAGAACTTGGCTATATGCAAATTAGTCTGTTCCTGTCCCAGTGCATGATGGGAACAGGGCAAACCAAACTACGAAGCCAATTCTTATACTGGGAAGAAACAAGCTTCCGGGGACCGGTTTCTGCCATTTCAGGCGTCGTCGGCCCGGCTTGCTTGAATCCTGATGGTGCAATGAGCAAGGGACTCACATCTGAGTATACCCTTCCACGCTAATGGTGGACAAAATGATTCAGAAAAGGGGGTGGTGATGAACAGAGTGCCTGAATTAAGCAGACCACTCTTACCCAGTCCAAAGATCAGGGCTTGATCCATCACCGTTTTTTAGCTCACTGCACCATCCCAGCTCAGAACTTGGCTATATGCAAATTAGTCTGTTCCTGTCCCAGTGCATGATGGGAACAGGGCAAACCAAACTACGAAGCCAATTCTTATACTGGGAAGGGAACAAGCTTCCGGGGACCGGTTTCTGCCATTTCAGGCGTCGTCGGCCCGGCTTGCTTGAATCCTGATGGTGCAATGAGAAAGGGACTCACATCTGAGTATACCCTTCCACGCTTATGGTGGACAAAATGATTCAGAAAAGGGGGTGGTGATGAACAGAGTGCCTGAATTACGCAGACCACTCTTACCCAGTCCAAAGATCAGGGCTTGATCCATCACCGTTTTTTAGCTCACTGCACCATCCCAGCTCAGAACTTGGCTATATGCAAATTAGTCTGTTCCTGTCCCAGTGCATGATGGGAACAGGGCAAACCAAACTACGAAGCCAATTCTTATACTGGGAAGGAAACAAGCTTCCGGGGACCGGTTTCTGCCATTTCAGGCGTCGTCGGCCCGGCTTGCTTGAATCCTGATGGTGCAATGAGCAAGGGACTCACATCTGAGTATACCCTTCCACGCTTATGGTGGACAAAATGATTCAGAAAAGGGGGTGGTGATGAATAAGCATGGGCGTAAAATCCGTTACGCTCGCGGATTTTTCGTATTTTCGGAGAATCCGCAATCCGCGAACTCTCGCGGATGCGGCGAGAATACGCAAAATCCGCGCGAAGCGGATTTTTTGTTTGTGTTCGCACTGCTCGCGCTGCTCGCGGTCCGCGGCGCGGGCAGGAACAATCTCGCACTAGCGAAAGTACAAAAATTACTTAGTAAAGGAAGTGGCCCAGTCTCCAACTTCCTGTTCCTGTCCAGCAAGCTCCTCCCATAGGGGTGGGGTGAAGGAAGTGCCCCAGTCTCCAACTTCCTGTTCCTGTCCAGCAAGCTCCTCCATTTCCTGGCCACTTTTCGATCATTCTTGACTGGGAAGGATTACTTTTTGTGGTTGCTGCTGGATATTTGGATTTGAGGCTTTTTGGATTACTTTTGGATTCGAATTTTGATTTCACAAAGAAGTAAGTTGATGTTGTTTGTTTGTGGTGATTTTTGTGTGTGTTGTTTTTTTTCGACTTTTTTGGGGGGAAAATCTGCAAGTTCGCGAGCTGAGGATGTTTTTGCTTGTGTTCGCACTGCTCGTGTCCCGCGCAGCAACAATCTCGCACTCGCGAAATTGTAAAAATTACAATTCTGCTGCACATGAATTGAAAACCACCAGGCTTATTTATGAGTGCATGGATGATACAACTGTTTTGTTGAAATTATTTTTGTTAACATGATTCTGGCCAGGGCATGGATGACATTGGATTGTGCTGATTTTTGTGTGTTTTAGGACTTTTTGGGGTGGTGTTGGGGGCTTGCTATGGGGGTGGGGGCCATTTTATTGTCTGGTCCCGTGTGGGTGGGGGTCTAGGGGCCATTTGTAAGTTGTGTGCTTTGTGCCATAGGCCTGCACCCACTGTGCTCTGATGTCATCCATTATGCCCAGGGGGGCCCAGAATCGGTCTGTTCGCGGATTTTGTGGGTTTTTGCCACGTTCGCGCCGTGAAGCAACAATCTCGCACTCGCGAAATTGTAAAAAATGCAATTTTGCACCGGAAAACCACCAGCAGGCAGCATAAGCCTTCTGAAAATGGATGGATGGCATTGGATTGTGGTGATTTGATTTGTGTTGTGTGTTTTCACTTTTTGGAGTAGGGGTTGGGTGCTGGCTATGTTGGTGGTGGCCATTTTGAGGCATGGTCCTGGCCATGTGGATGGGGGGGTCAAGCGGCCATTTTGAAGGCAGGCAGTGAGCTTTGAGACATAGGCCTACACCCATTGTGCCTTGCTTACACCCATTGTGCCCAGGCGGAGTCAGGGGTACATGAAAGCACAACCCTCTGTGTGTGTGCTCTCTTTGATCAATGTTAAATTCCTGTTTCCCAAAAATTTAGCAAATCCTAATTTTGAAAATTCCATATTGTGTGGTGTGCACGTGTGTATTCATAAATGCCTACTTGCTAACTGTTTATTCAAGCGCTACATATGCAACATTTATATTTACTGATGTTCCTCTGTCTTCGTTTGCGTTTAGGTGCACAAAACTACGCATCATCATCGTTGAGCATCAGTGCCAGGAAGAAGTGCTGCTGCGGCCTGTTGTTCCGACATCTGAAGAAGATGGCTCCAAAAAGAGGTGCCCGTAGGTCCTCTTCCAAGAAAGATGTCTCTACTAAGGAGAAGAAGAAGCAAGTGGTACCACTTACCAAGGCGACTGGTTGCTCAACCAAGACATTTTTTGGGCAACAACAACCAAAAAAACAAAGGCCCACCATGAGTGCTGCACAGGTAGCCTGTTTAGTTGTTGAATCACCAACGACCAGTGATGTTGGATCATCGCAAGAAAGTAGCAGCACGCCATCAACACAGGTTTTAACTCATCTCACAAGTACTATTCAACAACCAAAGCCGCAACAACAACTGCATGGGCTACTAGTACAAGCAGAAGTACATGCGCAAGGAGCTGTCCGAGAAGGAGCTGTCCGAGAAGGAGCTGTCCGAGAAGGAGCTGTCCGAGAAGGAGCTGTCCGAGAAGGAGAAGGCCGAGAAGGAGCTGTCCGAGAAGGAGCTGTCCGAGAAGGAGCTGTCCGAGAAGGAGAAGGCCGAGAAGGAGCTGTCCGAGAAGGAGCTGTCCGAGAAGGAGCTGTCCGAGAAGGAGAAGGCCGAGAAGGAGCTGTCCGAGAAGGAGAAGGCCGAGAAGGAGAAGGCCGAGAAGGAGAAGGCCGAGAAGGAGAAGGCCGAGAAGGAGAAGGCCGAGAAGGAGCTGTCCGAGAAGGAGAAGGCCGAGAAGGAGAAGGCCGAGAAGGAGAAGGCAGAGAAGGAGAAGGCCGAGAAGGAGAGGTCCATGGAGACTTGCAAGTAGAGGTCAGTGAAGATGGCCATGGAGCGGTGCAAGTGCCCACAATGGTTGTTCTTCCAGAAGTAGGGGCACAGGAGGAAATTGACTTTGGAGCCGGGGTATCATGTCAGGAAGACGAAGCCACTCCTCCTGATGATTCATTTTCTCCCAGCTCCCCAGCAAGGAAAAGATCAAGGAGGGTGCGTAGAAGTTCCTCTTCAAGCCCCGCTCCATCAGATGATGATCTGGATCTGGATTGGCAACCATCTCCGACGTCTGAGAGGGAGGCACACCATGAGCTGCGAAAGGTATCAAATGTTAAAAGGAAGGGCCCCGGAAAGCTCATACTTATGGATCCGAACGTCGGACTTGATGAAGTGGTGCATTCTGATGTTGTTGAAGAGGATGACAGCAATGACCTAGTCATCACACATGTCAGTCCAGCCACACCGGCCATGCAGCAGACAGACATTTACACCCTATCCCGACGTCATGCTGAGCGTGACCCTGGCGACGTGCCACTGGTAGCACCACCAACGCAGTCAAGTAGTACCACAAGTTCAACAAAACCTACAGCTCCCATATTTTCTCCCCGGAGGGGGACTCCATCCAGCTCGACTCCCTCAAGTAAGGTTGCTGCAATAATTGCACAACCCAGTAGATGTCTGCAAGGCTCATCCACCACTGCTTCATCTGGCATTGGCAGCAGTATCACCTCGTGCGGCAAAACCAGAAGTTTCCAGTCCCCAGTTTGGAACTTTTTAGTGTCCATGAAAAATATGATAACATAGCCGTTTGTTGCATTTGTAAGACTAGCGTTAGCCGTGGTAAGACTGGTACCAACTATGGAACCGGAGGCCAGATAGGTCATCTTGAAAGAAAGCACGCTGTCGAATGGTTTCCGCACCTAGCAAACGTCAAGGGAAAGCGATCCCAAAGGGCAAGTGGCCAAAATATACCCATAGTAGGTGTTTCATCTGAAGATGATGGGGAGGTAGAAGAAGCGTCAGACATGTGTCCGGTTGCACCCAGTACCCCTTGCAGCACCACACCCTCCGTAACACATAGCAGGCACACTGAGAGTCTGGGAGACACACCAATGCGGGAAATGTCAACACTGATCAGAAGTGGGTCGAAGAAGGCATCAGCATCATCCCGTAAATTTGTCCAGCGCACCATTTCAGCCATGTTCTCCTCAGATGCGCAATTTCAACGCAACCACCCAACTGTACGCCTCTATAACACTAAGCTGGCAAAAATGCTAGCGGTGGACCTTCTCCCTTTTTCGTTTGTCGAAGGTGTGGGTTTCCTTGAACTCGTGGCAACATTGGCCCCTAAATGGAAGGTTCCTAGCCGGTACTATTTTGCCAGGGTTGCTGTTCCAGCACTACACAAAGAGGTGCTTGAGTTGGTGGGGGCAGCTTTGCAGAAGAGTGCTGTTCACACTATACACCTGACAACAGACATGTGGACCAGTTGCGCAGCCACTGATTACATGTGCATCACTGCACACTGGGTCTCTTTTCAGGGGTTATTAAACAGATAAATGCAGGTGGTGACTTGGTCGAGATTTTTAAGGGTGCTCGTAAACATGCAACATTAGCCATGTTTGGCATGGAGAAAAGTCATACTGCAGTCAACATTTTGGCTGACTTTAACAAAAAGGTCTTGCAATGGCTGCGCCCAAGACATTGCAAGGTTGGTTATGTTTCTACAGATAATGCCAGCAATGTAGTTAGGGCCATGGCGGACGGTTTCTATTTCAGAGTGCCGTGTTTGGCGCACTGTATCAACCTTGTTGTGCAAAATTTTTTGAAAAAAGAACTTGCAGTCGACAAAACACTGACCATCTGCAGAAGAATATGCACACATTTCAACCATTCTTTTAAGGCCCGGAAGGAGCTGAGGCGCAAGCAAAATGAATGTAGAATGCCAGTGAAAGCACTTATCCAGGAGGTGGCAACACGTTGGAACTCAACCTTCTACATGCTTGAGCGTCTGCATGAGCTGTTTCCAGTAGTCAATGAGTATTTCTACAACCTGGGTGGTGATACGACAGGAATGATACTAGCGGTGGAGCAATGGCAGCTAGTTAAAAGCCTGACAGACATGCTTCGGCCTTTTGAGGTCTTCACGCGTGACGTGAGCAGGGAGGACTGTTCTTTGAGCAAAGCTATCCCACTGTTGCTGAAGCTCGAGCACCAAGTCAAGGTGGTGTCTTCACAATTAAAGGACGTTGGAAAGAACGAAGCACATGAGTTGGCGCAGAGATTATTACAACGCCTAGTTAGCAATGAACGGCTTGTAAATATCAAGAAACAACAGCACTACATTTGTGCTACTATTCTGGATCCACGTTACAAAAAGCCATTGTTTGGCAAAGTAATAATTCCTTTTGAAACATCGGATGTTACAGAGTACAAAGGTTGGCTAGCTCAGTCAGCCATTCGTTTTGAAATAGAACGGAAGGAAACTGTAGGAGAAGACAGTACTACTGGTGAATCAGCAGGCGATCAGGCGTCCCAAAAAAGCACTTCACCATCTGTGCCTGTGGCAGAAGTGAGTGACTTTCCCTCTGAGCCGTTAACCACACCAGCAACCGTATCATCTGCACCAGGCGCATGCGATATGTCTGAAGCGAGTTGGCTAACTCAGCTAGGGTTTCCTGGTCCTAGAAAGGACACAGAAGTGCAAAGTACAGGAATCCGGGAGGACATTCTTTCAATGGTGCAGGCCTATCTGGATGACTCAACAGAGGTCAATATTACTGAGGACCCATTGGCGTATTGGCATGGGAAAAGAAAAATATGGCGAGAGCTCACCAACCTGGCTATCAATTACTTGTCTTGCCCACTCGCAAGCGTGTCTTCAGAACGTGTTTTTAGTTCTGCTGGTGGCATTGTGACTTCCAAAAGGTCCCGCCTCTTGCCCGCAAATGTGGAGCGGCTCACCTTGATAAAGATGAACCAGCACTTCATACCACCAGATTACAGAGTACGAGAATGCACGCAGGAAGAAGAGGACACCGCCCTACCCGAGGAAAGTTCTCCTCAGTTACCAGAAGTAACCCCGACTGATGATTTAGCAGAGTATGAGGACGAGTTCTGCTTCCCTGACAGCGAGTTCTGAAAATGACTCAATCATTCATTAATTGTAAATAGTCCTCCTTATTCACTTTTATTCCTGTGTGTCTGTCTTTCTTTAGCAAGTGCTTCATCACATTCCCAACAAAACTGTAATCAACCAATAAAACAACAAGCCCATCAACAGAACTATCTTGATTTTGATGCCGCAGCATTCCTCAGGTTCACAACAGTTAGTTGACAAGAACTCAGTCCTGGTCGTCTATCCTGAGTCCTCCTCCTCCAGACTCACCCTATCCATTACCCATAATGCTGATGCCTGGATTCTGCACAATGAAGAAATGAAGAAATGAAGGAGCCAGCCCTCAAACACAAATTACAGGTAAGATAAGCTTTTGGATGGGAGGTAGTATAATGGAGTATTCGGAGAGGCGAGAGAGTGACAGTGGTACTAGCAGCAAAGTCCTAGGGCTCTTGAATTAACAAAGTCTGTGACAGGCATTTACTTAGGAAAACATTTGGCCTATTGCACGTGAACGTGTAGGCGTTATATTGCTCGCTTGCCTGTCTCAGGGGTGCTGTCTCTGGGGCTTCTAGGTTTTAGGGTTGTGTCAGCACCGCTACCACATTTCTAATGTTGATTGCTTTTGTTTTGCAGAAAATCCACGCCGGGAAACTCCAGTTGTGGCCCTGCTGCAGAACGCGTTAGGACTCTGTGAATTCCAGGTGGAGCCAGCCCTCAAACACAAATTACAGGTAAGATAAGCTTTTGGATGGGAGGTAGTATAATGGAGTATTCGGAGAGGCGAGAGAGTGACAGTGGTACTAGCAGCAAAGTCCTAGGGCTCTTGAATTAACAAAGTCTGTGACAGGCATTTACTTAGGAAAACATTTGGCCTATTGCACGTGAACGTGTAGGCGTTATATTGCTCGCTTGCCTGTCTCAGGGGTGCTGTCTCTGGGGCTTCTAGGTTTTAGGGTTGTGTCAGCACCGCTACCACATTTCTAATGTTGATTGCTTTTGTTTTGCAGAAAATCCACGCCGGGAAACTCCAGTTGTGGCCCTGCTGCAGAACGCGTTAGGACTCTGTGAATTCCAGGTGGAGCCAGCCCTCAAACACAAATTACAGGTAAGATAAGCTTTTGGATGGGAGGTAGTATAATGGAGTATTCGGAGAGGCGAGAGAGTGACAGTGGTACTAGCAGCAAAGTCCTAGGGCTCTTGAATTAACAAAGTCTGTGACAGGCATTTACTTAGGAAAACATTTGGCCTATTGCACGTGAACGTGTAGGCGTTATATTGCTCGCTTGCCTGTCTCAGGGGTGCTGTCTCTGGGGCTTCTAGGTTTTAGGGTTGTGTCAGCACCGCTACCACATTTCTAATGTTGATTGCTTTTGTTTTGCAGAAAATCCACGCCGGGAAACTCCAGTTGTGGCCCTGCTGCAGAACGCGTTAGGACTCTGTGAATTCCAGGTGGAGCCAGCCCTCAAACACAAATTACAGGTAAGATAAGCGTTTGGATGGGAGGTAGTATAATGGAGTATTCGGAGAGGCGAGAGAGTGACAGTGGTACTAGCAGCAAAGTCCTAGGGCTCTTGAATTAACAAAGTCTGTGACAGGCATTTACTTAGGAAAACATTTGGCCTATTGCACGTGAACGTGTAGGCGTTATATTGCTCGCTTGCCTGTCTCAGGGGTGCTGTCTCTGGGGCTTCTAGGTTTTAGGGTTGTGTCAGCACCGCTACCACATTTCTAATGTTGATTGCTTTTGTTTTGCAGAAAATCCACGCCGGGAAACTCCAGTTGTGGCCCTGCTGCAGAACGCGTTAGGACTCTGTGAATTCCAGGTGGAGCCAGCCCTCAAACACAAATTACAGGTAAGATAAGCTTTTGGATGGGAGGTAGTATAATGGAGTATTCGGAGAGGCGAGAGAGTGACAGTGGTACTAGCAGCAAAGTCCTAGGGCTCTTGAATTAACAAACTCTGTGACAGGCATTTACTTTGGAAAACATTTGGCCTATTGCACGTGAACCAACACGATGACAGTGTTCAGTTAAATGAAATTACTGCAAAACCACCACCCACCCAGCTCAAAAGTAGTAAAAAAACAGGTATGCTCAGATAAAGTTTGAAAAAGTATATTTATATCCCTAACAAAATAATCTCCCGCAAGACCCTCCCTAACCCCAACAAATAGTCCTCAAAAGTCCCCAAAAAACCCAACTCCCAATTCCCACCCCCCAAAAGTCTCAAAAAAAGGGGCAAGGGACACTCTAGGGATGCAAGCTGGTAAGTTTGGCCTCCAGGGCATCATGCTTTAGGGCCAGGGCATCATATTTTTCTTGGAGGATGGCTTGCTCTAGGCGGAGGCCCTCCACCACATTTTGAAATTTGTGCCATTTCTGGACCTCCGCCTCTAGGTCTGACACTCTGCGGAGTGCACGGCGCAAGCGACCTTTAACAGTGCTGCGAGGTGCAGCTTTTGCTGCTCGGCGGTGGCGTCTTCCGGCACGGCTCCGGTTCGCTGGAGCACTGTGCTTACCGGCAGAACGTGGGGTAACAGAGGAGGATGTAGACGATGTTAAGTTGGATGCACTGGAGTGCGTGTCATCCCCCTCGAGTTCCACCAGTCGCCGATATTCGGCAACAGTTGCTTCCAGCCTCCGTTGCCGGGCCAGTACAGCCAGCATACTCCTCGTTGGTTTGGAGGTTTTAGTATTGCCAACTATATGAAGAAAGAAAGACATAATCTGTAAGCAATGCTCTTTAGGAATATGATTAACACAAAATGATTCAGCAGGAAGTTGTGTCACAGTACAACTAGCAACTAGCCAGGGCAGTACAAAACTATTCAGGCCAGTATCATGGGCGTCCGCAGGGAGGGGCGCTTGAATCACCATTTCCCTTCCCACAACTCACTTGTATCCTTGGTTTGGTGCTCTTTCATATGAAAGAGATGTGGCAGAAGTGAGTGATTTTTCCTCTGAGCCGTTAACCACACCAGCAACCGTATCATCTGCACCAGGCCCAGGCGATATGTCTGTTTCCCTCCCTCTCTCTCTCTCTCTCTCTCTCTCTCTCTCTCTCTCTCTGTCTCCCTCTTTCTGTCTCCCTTTGTCTCCCTCTACCTCGCTGTCTCTCTCTCTCTGTCTCCCTCCCTCACCCTCCCTCTGGCTCCCTCCCTCTCTATCTCTCCTTCTGTCTTCCTCTCTCTCTGTCTCTGCCTCTATCTGTCTTTCGGTCCCAGCCTGCTGTAATTACCATATTGTAATTTGTCACTGGGCCACCACTGGATACACATCATATCCTATCTAAGAGTCAGATAGTACCATGATCCAGCTTACCTGTACTCGCCACCGCCACTGTCTCCTTCCTCACAGTCTGTACTTCTTCTTGGTCCGACTCCTCTAGCGCCGCCTCCTCCCCAGATTGACCCTCGGACTCCGAGTCAATGATGACCACATCCGAGCTGGCCCCGCCACCAGATGTTCCACCTACAAAGTAGATTTAAGAATGTTAGATTACACCACTCCACTAGTATTTGGTCTATGAATGAAAAAATGTGAAAACAACTGAAAAATTAATTGACTGTCTACTCTAGTCTAAAGTAAATGTCCCTCCTTCCAGGGAAAGCTGTTGTCTTGCTTAATTTTTTTGTCACAATTGTTGAATGCTTGCTTAATTTTAACACACATTATTTTTCTCTGAACAGACAGAAACTGGACTTCTAAGGACAAGAGGAACATCAACTTGAAACCAGGTGAAAGCTCGGCTCGACCACAAGAAATTTCTACCAATCCAGTACTCATCAACTCTGCACCAAGCACTTTTCCATTTCCAACTAACTTTATTTTAATATATGTGTTTACTTAAACTTTTAATAAAGCTTTTAAACTTGAATTGACTCTGTAGTTTTTCCTCCAGAGAGTCCAGACTAGAGTGACTGAGCGAAAAGTTTTGCAATTTTTGGAAGGAGGAATCTGTGCTGCTGACACTACCAGGTTTATTTATACAGTGTGCCAAACACGCCACTCTAAAATATTATTACTCTGGTCTTTGGTGTCCATAGTTCGGTTTGTGGAGAATTGTCCCTGCAACAGTAGGATTATTGATTTTTCTCCTATCTAAACACTATTTCGAAACAATTAAATTAGGAATGCTTGGACAACAATAGGTCCTCTATATTTAAATGAAAACTTACTGGGGCCAGCAAAGGAGCACTCGCCGCCCTGGCCTGCATCCTCCTCCTTTGGAGCCACTGCTGCATCAGATTTTTCGGTCCGCTTGCCCCTGGGCGGACCTGACGTACAACATGAAAGAAATAACAGAAAACATTGATGATTGCTGCTTGCCGATGTCCTTGTCAACCAAATCAAACATTTAGAAAGAACAAGAACCTACTATTTCATCCAAAAAGAGGGCTACAAAGGAAGGACTGCACCTGAGCCTCTACTCTAGGGGCAGATTTACAAGCCCCTTGCAGCTCTTCTGCTCCATTCTTGCGTCAATTTTGTGACGCAGCGCCACAAGAGAGGCGCCATGGTCTGGCGTATATTAACAACGTGACGCATATGGGAGATGCATCCCATTCTAAAACCCTGCGCCATTAGGGAGCATTCCATCGCAAGGGATGGCGTTCCTGCGCAGGAACGCATGCTAAAAGTGGCTATGGGGAATATATAAAATTTCAATCAGTCATTTAGGACAATGATGCGTCACTGAAACCCTGCGCCTGCATGAAGCAGACTTACGGCTTGACGCAGCATTGCTGGAGCTGCGCCATCGTTGCAACGCAACTCCATCAAAGAGTCGCCTTTACGGCACCGATGCGTAACGCTTCGGTGACGTTTTGGGACCATGGTGTGCCGCATTGTAAATACGGCGCACCATGGGTGGTGCTGCCGTGCCACACACTTTGCAGGGATGCGCAGGTAATTGCTAATCTGACACTTACGGGCATACTTACGAGTTCTGAGCTGGACACCTCCAGATGTGCACCAGAACAAATACGTAACGCAAAACTAACCTTGCGTCACGGCAGATGCGCCGCTATTACAATGCGGCAAACCCTGGCGCAAGGGTAGGCAGATGCGTAACGCATCTCGTGACGAAATAGGGGCGCATCTCTAAAGTCGCTTCGCGGGCGCAATGCAACTATAGCAGTGCTCAGGGCTGCCCAATACTCTACATACCGCATCAGTCCTTACGCCTGATTCAAACAAGCAGCCATAAAGAATTGACATAGCAGCGTCGCGGAAGTGCCTGCGCTAAATCTTGTAGATTTCACGCAGGCACTTTTGCGAGGCACACATCTGCCTGACCGGCACCACCCACCCCCCACTCCCCCCCTGCGTGGGAACGCACCCATTGAGGCGCAGGCCCAGGCATTCACGTGGCGCATCTCCTTAGATGCATCACGTTGTACATGACTCGCAGGGATGCGCCACGTTTACGTCGCTGTGCGTCAGGTAAGGCAGTGTAAACGTGGAACAAGGGGCTTGTAAATCTGCCCCTTTGTGTCTAGCATTACGCAGTTCTGTAAAATACACTCATACTCAGCCCAATTAAATGAACACAAAATAGATAACAAATAAGCAGTGGCACCGGCACAGAGAAGGAGAACAGTGCACCTGAAATGCACAGAAGATTTTGAAATATTAATGAAAAAATTGCTACTACTACTCACCAAGACCGGGGACCTCCACTCCCAGCACGTCTAGCAGGTCACGCTCTCGGTCAAGGATGCGGTCCAGCGGTGGGTGACCTGATTGTAGGTGCGCTGGACCCCCGTGATCTTAAAAAGGGCCCGGCACACCTGCCCCCACCGCTTCCGTCGCTCCTGGCTGTTGGTGTAACCAGCAGCAATCCTGCCGCCTGCCGCGATGGTCCTGGGGAGACGGCGCTGCACGTAAAAAACAAGTGCGCCCACCTCCTCAGGGCTGAAAATCTCCCGGGGCACCACCATTTCCGCCCTCAATCGACCACACGGGAGCCGGGCACGGGCTGCGGTGCCCGTCTTGGGCAGCTTCACAGCTGTCTTACTCTTGACCATGTTCTGGGCAGGTGTGAGCAGTAAAGAAGAGACAAAATGAAAAAGAATAAGAGTAGGGAAGAAGGAAAGTAAAAGTTTAAAAAAGTAGTTCAAAAGTAAACAAAAATAGCCTAAAACACAAAAATATAGATCTAGAAAAATACAGGGATAGAAAATAAGTTAAATAGATCAAAAAAATAGTAAAACAAGCAAAGGATGGCAGAGATATAGAGAGGATAGAAACACCATACCCAGACACATAGGAATGAATGAAAAACAAGATGGCGGCCCGATCACGTGCGCGTAAGTAAGTTCGCACGCGATTTCTCTCGCGAACTCGTGCGAACTTGTATTCGCAAGGCGCGAGTCGGGCGAGATTACACTTAGCGGGCGGAAACGGAAATACGTCACGCAAACAAAATGGCGGCGCCCATACTCAACCTTGAGGTAACTCGCACGAGTTCGCGGCCTCCACGGGCCAGTTCGCACTACGACGCGCCCCGCGAATAGGGCGAAATTACCGAAAAACGAGTTTTGCAAAAGCAAAACGAACGAGCAGGTGCAAAAGTTCGAGCTCATCATTTGTAACCATTTACCTGTAGTGCTTCCTGAAGGGGCCCTCCAGAATCCGGTTGCCTACTTGCAACTATTGTGTGACCCTGCTCTGACAGTCACAGAATAGTTACAAGTATGCCATCGCATCCTGTTAAAAAAAATTATTTACTTTGCATTTGCAACAAAAAGGAAAGGGAGCAGACAAGCAGGTGCCAGCCTTCATTAATGTCAGTTGGGGCAGGGCAGGTGTTGTTGTTTGCAAAACTTAAGGCACTTAGCAGGTGTTTGTTCACTCAGTGGTCAATCAGAGGGTGTTGTGATGACACTGAGGGTGGCATGGGTGTGCCAGCCAGAGGGTGGCATGGGTGAACCAGAGTGCCAGTGTTGACAGAGGATGGCAGTGCTTTGCTTTGCCCCAATAATGTACACTGGTGAACTAGAGGGTGATGTGATGACACAGAGGGTGACATGGGTGAGCCAGAGGGTGGCATGGGTGACCAAAGAGAGTGCCAGTGGTGACAGAGGGTGGCAGTGATGAAGAAAGCTTAGCAAACAGGCTGGGCACGTAGAAACAACAAGTTCGCTAAACTGGCGACCCGACAAGTAAGTTCGCAATTTGCGAAATAGTACAAAACCCTCGCGAACTTGCAGAAACCCGTGCGAACACACACACCCCCAAAAAATCCGCTAATCCGCGAGAATTCGCGGATTTCGCGTATTTTCGCAATCCGCGAATACGCAAATCCGCAAATTCGCGGATTGCGAATCCGCAAAATCCGCCCATGCTTAGTGATGAACAGAGTGCCTGAATTAAGCAGACCACTCTTACCCAGTCCAAAGATCAGGGCTTGATCCATCACCGTTTTTTAGCTCACTGCACCATCCCAGCTCAGAACTTGGCTATATGCAAATTAGTCTGTTCCTGTCCCAGTGCATGATGGGAGCAGGGCAAACCAAACTACGGAGCCAATTCTTATACTGGGAAGGAAACAAGCTTCCGGGGACCGGTTTCTGCCATTTCAGGCGTCGTCGGCCCGGCTTGCTTGAATCCTGATGGTGCAATAAGCAAGGGACTCACATCTGAGTATACCCTTCCACGCTTATGGTGGACAAAATGATTCAGAAAAGGGGGTGGTGATGAACAGAGTGCCTGAATTAAGCAGACCACTGTTACCCAGTCCAAAGATGAGGGCTTGATCCATCACCGTTTTTTAGCTCACTGCACCATCCCAGCTCAGAACTTGGCTATATGCAAATTAGTCTGTTCCTGTCCCAGTGCATGATGGGAACAGGGCAAACCAAACTACGAAGCCAATTCTTATACTGGGAAGAAAACAAGCTTCCGGGGACCGGTTTCTGCCATTTCAGGCGTCGTCGGCCCGGCTTGCTTGAATCCTGATGGTGCAATGAACAAGGGACTCACATCTGAGTATACCCTTCCACGCTTATGGTGGACAAAATGATTCAGAAAAGGGGGTGGTGATGAACAGAGTGCCTGAATTAAGCAGACCACTCTTACCCAGTCCAAAGATCAGGGCTTGATCCATCACCGTTTTTTAGCTCACTGCACCATCCCAGCTCAGAACTTGGCTATATGCAAATTAGTCTGTTCCTGTCCCAGTGCATGATGGGAACAGGGCAAACCAAACTACGAAGCCAATTCTTATAATGGGAAGGAAACAAGCTTCCGGGGACCGGTTTCTGCCATTTCAGGCGTCGTCGGCCCGGCTTGCTTGAATCCTGATGGTGCAATGAGCAAGGGACTCACATCTGAGTATACCCTTCCACGCTTATGGTGGACAAAATGATTCAGAAAAGGGGGTGGTGATGAACAGAGTGCCTGAATTAAGCAGACCACTCTTACCCAGTCCAAAGATCAGGGCTTGATCCATCACCGTTTTTTAGCTCACTGCACCATCCCAGCTCAGAACTTGGCTATATGCAAATTAGTCTGTTCCTGTCCCAGTGCATGATGGGAACAGGGCAAACCAAACTACGAAGCCAATTCTTATACTGGGAAGGAAACAAGCTTCCGGGGACCGGTTTCTGCCATTTCAGGCGTCGTCGGCCCGGCTTGCTTGAATCCTGATGGTGCAATGAGCAAGGGACTCACATCTGAGTATACCCTTCCACGCTTATGGTGGACAAAATGATTCAGAAAAGGGGGTGGTGATGAACAGAGTGCCTGAATTAAGCAGACCACTCTTACCCAGTCCAAAGATCAGGGCTTGATCCATCACCGTTTTTTAGCTCACTGCACCATCCCAGCTCAGAACTTGGCTATATGCAAATTAGTCTGTTCCTGTCCCAGTGCATGATGGGAACAGGGCAAACCAAACTACGAAGCCAATTCTTATACTGGGAAGGAAACAAGCTTCCGGGGACCGGTTTCTGCCATTTCAGGCGTCGCCGGCCCAGCTTGCTTGAATCCTGATCGTGCAATGAGCAAGGGACTCACATCTGAGTATACCCTTCCACGCTTATGGTGGACAAAATGATTCAGAAAAGGGGGTGGTGATGAACAGAGTGCCTGAATTAAGCAGACCACTCTTACCCAGTCCAAAGATCAGGGCTTGATCCATCACCGTTTTTTAGCTCACTGCACCATCCCAGCTCAGAACTTGGCTATATGCAAATTAGTCTGTTCCTGTCCCAGTGCATGATGGGAACAGGGCAAACCAAACTACGAAGCCAATTCTTATACTGGGAAGGAAACAAGCTTCCGGGGATGTTGGACAGCGCAGCAGAAGTCACCATAGCTCACAAGAACTTGAAGGATCATCTGGAGACAGTGGACTTGAATGAGTACATCCAAGTTGACACTGCAGATACCAGGGTTAGCATCCCACATACGTTATATGAAGTAACACTCCGGATGGAGGGGGACATAACTAGAAAAATAAGGCACTCTTTTGGGAGAAGCTCTTTCAGGGTTATGACATTCTTTTAGCTGAACAAGACTGGCCACCTGAATTTGTCAGGGAGTGTCCACATGGCGAAGACATCATTATTCCAGCTTTCGCCAACCATATTCCAATTCATAAACAATATACCTCTGCCAGGAAATGAGCATGGCCCAGGCTCCTGCATTATACAAAAATCATGTAGGATGGGATGAGGATTCTCCTCAACATAAAATTGCGTAAAAAAATCAACCTACTGCACAAAGGCAGTATCCAGTTAAGCAAGAAGCTAAAAAACAGGTCAGGGAGATATTAGATCAACTTGAATACCATGGGTGATTGAAACATGCACCTCCTCCATGAACAATCCTTTGTTTCCTGTCTCCAAACCAGACAATACATACCATCTCGTTTTGGGTTACAGACATCTAAACTCTTGTTGCAAAACTTTTGCAGTACAAAATGCACACAGTGCAGTACTAATGAATAACATTGTGCATAAAAAATATAAAACCACATTAGATATTTCTAATGGTTTCTTTTGTCAAAACATTGCACATGAAAGTAGGTATCTGACCGTTTTCCCAATCATGGGGATACATGGTCAATTCTGTCGTCTCCCCCAGGGATTCAAGAATAGTCCAGGGTTATTTTTAGCCAGAGTAACAGAGTTACTACAAACCTATGATGATGAGTCATTATCATATGTCAATGACATCTATCTTATGGACGATAACTTGGATAGGCACTTGAACAGACTAAACACCATTATTTTGGGATTCGCCTCTGAAGGTTATTAATTCAATTTTAAGAAATCGAGAATTGCCCACCTCAATGTCCTTTTCCTAGGATACGAGTTATCAAGTGAAGGCAAAAGCCTGGCAGCAGACTTTCTCAAGAAATGTGCGCTGCTCCAACCTCCAAAAACGACGAAAAACTTACAGTTGATTCTAGGTTTTCTAAATTTCAGAATAACTTACATTCTAAATTACGCAGAAAGGTTTAAACCTCTCTGCGAATTAATCAAACCAGATTTCAAACAAATTAATTGGACACAACAACACAAAGAAATTTAGCGTTCAGTCCAAACGGACATGTTGACAACAACACATTTACAAACACGCATAAACGTACACAACTTAGTGATCCGAATCATTCCAGGATAATGCGGATTTACATATTTACCCTTTAATGAAGGAGAAAAATTACCAATAGCGTACAAATTACACTTGTACACACAAGCAGGCATTTCAGAAACCTTACCTTTGGCGGTGGGGAGCCGTGGGGGGAGCTGTCAGGAAAACCCTTCACCCATCCAGCCGTGAGGGAAACGGCAAACGCGACACCAAACCAGGGACGCTCCAGCCCAAACCGGGAACCAGGAACCACATTTCCCAGCAGCCCCGGGACCTGGCGCGCTCGTGACGCTCCCGCTGCGCCTGGAGGCGCCTCAAGAACGCGGAACACCTCCCGCCCCGTGGGACGCGCACGGGACAGCGCCGGGCTAAGCCCGGGCAAAGGGCGGGCCCTCTGTGGCCCTCAGAGGCACAAAGAGGCCGGGGCGGGCCACCACCCTTTCTACTTTTCTCTCATTAAACAGGTACTGTGATTCCCCTTACCATTGCTATTGGCCCACTGTTTTGGTATTGTGCATCGTACCATCATGTCTATCTGGGAGGAGCTTAATGCCATGTGTGGAACTCAATATATCCCTGACCTTTTACCCTCCATAAGCACTGAGACCAACCCAGACGATGTTAACGCCACCCTGCAGATGTCACCTCTTTGCGCTAATAAACCCCAATCTCCACTCATAGCACCGTCACCGGGTGGGCAGAACACCATGAGAAAGACCGATGATGTCATCATCAACGGGAAGCCAGCTAATACTCCTAAACTATACCCCAGTCCCTCTCAGCACCACTCCAATGTCAGCTCTGTGTCGAAGGATATGGAGCATGGAAAAATGGAAAACTCCCCATCATTTCTCCAACCAACTCTATTGGCACAGCTCGAGCACCTATTAACCTCCCTAATTTCACCCTTGGTGGAAAAAATCAACGATCTGGGGGTCAGGATTTCTAACATTGAACTGATAGTTAAAACACACATTCCATCAGGAACCAAACCAGCATCATCAGACCCGCCTATTTCCCTCACTGTCCTGGAAAAACCCAAACTGAATTCCGGCAGGAACGCGCATTCTCAAACTATATCGTTGGTACAAACAAACCACATTGAGGCTCAAATTGAACCTACTAGAATGCCACGAATACACCTACCCCCCGAAGCTGCCCCCTATGTGACCGTTGTCTCCGGGATCCCACCACTAACCTATGGAAAAGTTGAAACACGCCAAGACTTACTACATAAGGCCATGTTTTGGTTACAGACTCATAGACCCCTGCCACCTCATCTAGATGGGGGGATCTTAACTGTTAGGAGGGTGGGGTGGTTAGGCACTTTGCCAAAAGACATCCCAGGGGACTTGGTCCTAATTAGATTCAAGCAAAGGAAAACAGCCCCTTACTTACGTTCTTGCAAGTATAAGGAGGGGGATGGCCCAATTCGTATCTGGGACTTACATGACTTTTATCCGAGTTTTCCGCCCACCTAGTTATCAAGAACACAAAGGGCCAACGTAAAAATGCTGTTTGGGGCGGGCCTGGCTGCTTAGAACTAGGTTTATTAAAGCAATCAAAAGGGGATTTAAAAGAAGTGATTGTTTATTAGCTAGGCCCAGTCTTCTGTTGAAATATGTATGTATTTGAGCGCTACTGTAAATTCTGTAACTAGGTAACAAGAAGCTGATTAGCATGTCAATGATTTAATACTTGTTTTAGATGTTTTTATATGTATAAATTGTATTTTATGTCTTTTATGATGAACTAATCGAATAAAGACTTCTTGAATTGAATTGAAATTCACTTCTACAGAAAAAATTCTGACAGCGTTTCAAACTGCAGTAGCAAAAGAGAGAGCCCTCGCACAGGGTAAGCGCATAATGGTCGTTACTCCTGTACCTACCTTAGAGGCAGTGACAAAAGCGAGCATTCCAAATCCAAAGGCTTTACATGCAAGATGGATACAATGGGTTAATTCTCTTGCTGCAACAGACGTTGAATACGTTTTTGACCCTTATTTAAAAACACAAGAATTTCTACAATATTAACATGAATGTCCTCTGCCTACTGAAATTCTGCCTTTAGAGCAGTATGAATGTATCATTTAAACTGACGGATCAGCACAGCCCGCAATTGGGGGTAAACAAGCTTATAGTTCTGCGTGCGCGATTGTTAAAGGTCGCTGGAGAGATGGCAAATTCCGACCAATGGTCACTAAAACTCAATCTCTAGGAGATTGTACAACTCAGCGAACTGGACTACAAGCATTCAAGATGGTGCTTGAAAATACTGATCGCGAATTCCCCACACTTACAGTGTGCGATTCATATTATTGCGTTCAATCTTATAATGAATACTTGGAGAACTGGATTTAAAACTGTTTCAAAGATGCAAAATGTGGCACAATCAAGCATAAGTTGCTTTGGGAACAAGTAGTTCAGTTACAACAAGAACTACAAACAGCTCACGTGATCCATACGCTGAGCCATCAACTTGATGGCGTTCACTTTGCAGAGAATTCATTGGCTGATGAAGTCGCGAAGGCAACTGTGCAAACGGATTCCGTAGCTGCAATCACTCGTTCAAAAACGAAATTAGACGGCGAAATAATGTTATCAGTCAATGCGACAAGCAAAGGCAGCGGTGCAGCGTTACCTCAAAACTATCCACTCAAATATTCATACATAATGGACGCAAACTCCGGTCCTTTTTCTCGAATCCCTCGAGTGGGGGATAGAGTAATTCCAAACAGGAAATGTAGAGTAGCTTTGATACACGAAGCACATTTGGGATAGGGTCTGATACATCAGAGGATCTCTAAATCTATATTAGAATTAAAGTATACGTACTGGTGGCCAGGGATGAATGGTCACATTCACACATTTGCAATTAATTGCCATGACTGCAGCAGAGACCGCCGCAGAGAACGCCGCCAGATATCTGACTACAGTGTAGCCAGCCCAGTACAGACACCATTGTTAGACAGCATTAGACTTTCTACACACAGACGTCCCTATGGACAGGTGCGGTCCCATAAATATTAAGACAAGATTCATTTGGATGTGGCCTCAGCGCTCAGCTGGCGCTCAAACTGTTATAAAAGATTTGTGAGTCTATATCGACACATACACAGTCGACACGCTACATTCTGACCAGGGTCCTGTATTTATCTCTCGAGCTTACAAAGAGGCCATGGCCAACATGGGTGTTGCATTGCGGTATTCGAGTCCATTCCATCCTGAGGGAAATTTGGTAGTGGAGAGAAAAAAAGGGACATAAAGCAATCTATAACAGCTAGTGTACTAGGCTTTGGGTGACGGGTGGGTCAAACATCTAATAAGTGTCCAACATAGTCTTAACAATCTGCCAAGAAGTTCTCTAGGGGGTATCACTCCATATGAAATGCTTTTTGGAACTAGAATGATTGTGCAGGACCTCGATTGTCACACTTCAGTGGTGGAACAAAAACCCATTGATATCAAAGATCATTTGGCTGTCTTGCAGGACTTAAATGAAATAAGATCCAGACAAAGTAACGTTCTCCAGAAGCCAACAAACACTGAAGAGAAACCATCCATCCCAGCAACACCTGTCTGGATTCCAAAGAGTGGGGATCTAGTCAGAGAAAAGTAAGTATGCGCGAATTTGCGCGAAATCGTAAACAAATCCGTGCAATTCGCGGATTTTCCCGCGAAATCGCGGACTTTTTTGCGATTTGCACCATACTTAACTGGAGTACTTTCTACTGGCTAATCAGTAAGTGCTACCTCGTTGGGTAAATGTATCGTGCTTTTCCTACAATACAGCTGCATAAATGCCCAGAAGAGTTGACCCCGTGTGTCTGTAACTTTGCCACCGTGCCCATAGGTGCCGAGGTCCCTCGAGTGAGCTGTCCATCACAGTGGGGGAAAGGGCGGGAAGAGGTTGCATAGCCTAGTATGTGTGGGGCCGGGCTTCTGTGCGAGTTCACATGCCTCTTGTTTATGAAGGGTCAGAGACCGATAAGAGCAGCAGATGAGGAGAAAGCAGTAAGTGCTACCTCGTTGGGTAAATGTATTGAGCTTTTCCTGCACTACAGCTGTGTAAATGCCCAGAAGAGTTGTATTCAGTGACCACATGTGTCTGTAACTTTGCCACCGTGCCCATAGGCGTCGAGGTCCCTCGAGTGAGCTGTCCATCACAGTGGGGGAAAGGGCGGGAAGAGGTTGCATATCCTAGTATGTGTGAGTTAGGGCTTCTGTGCGAGTTCACATGCCTCTTGTTTATGAAGGGTCAGAGAACGATAAAAGCAGCAGATGAGCTGAAAGCATTAAGTGCTACCTCATTGGGTAAATGTATCGTGCTTTTCCTGCACTACAGCTGTGTAAATGCCCAGAAGAGTTGTGTTCAGTGACCACGTGTGTCTGTAACTTTGCCACTGCGCCCATAGGCGCCGAGGTCCCTCGAGTGTGCTGTCCATCACAGTGGGGGAAAGGGCGGGAAGAGGTTGCATAGCCTAGTGTGTGTGGGGCCGGGCTTCTGTGCGAGTTCACATGCCTCTTATTTATGAATGGTCAGAGACCGATAAGAGCAGCAGATGAGGAGAAAGCAGTGAGTGTTACCTCGTTGGGTAAATCTATCCTGCTTTTCCTGCACTACAGCTGTGTAAATGCCCAGAAGAGTTGTGTTCAGTGACCCCGTGTGTCTGTAACTTTGTCAAGTAAGAAAATAAGGGAGGTCTCCTTCAAAATCCTATAGGGGACGAGGAGTAGTACAAAGAAAACACACAAGGGGTCCCAAGTGGGCCAATAAATTGGAAAAAAAGGTACCTGTTATAACTCAATATGAAGGAGAGATTTCACAACTCCTTGAATGCCATAACCACATATATAATAAATCACACTAGTAGAGGAAAAAATCATTAGAAAACTTGAAATGATGTGTAAAAAATTGTACAGTTTATTCCGACAAATATACATTCATAAAAACTTTTCAGTGCCATAAAAACAGTAATAAAATATGCAAATGCTCATCAGATTTACACAAAAGTCATGCAGCAATACAAAAAGATCATAAACAAGGGTGTCCTTGCAGCGTTTCGGTGTTATGATGAAACCTTCATCAGGACAAGGTTCTAGTTTGAAAGAGAAACATTCAATTAGACAAAGTTTACAATCTTTTTTCTTTTTTACACAGTCCAGCAGTGGCATTGAATGAAAAATTAATTACAGACAATATACAGTTTTTATTTCTATTATGGGCACATTCACATCCTCTTTTTTATTACACATGTGGTATGGGCTTATTTATACAGAACAGGTATTCACATGGGATTACTAGGTTAATTTGTGTATCCCTTCAAAGACAGGTATTCACAAGGGATTACTATTTTGATTTATGTATCCCTTCAAGGAACTATCTATATTTAATCTAAGGGTTTTCATGGATGGCACCTCTTACAAACTAAAAGAGAGATAGTACCTTATCGTGAGAATAGAGCAATCCTTTCTGTAAAATTCGAGGATTCTTTGTTGGTTTTACCTATCACCTTCTTATAGTAGTATGGTCTCTCTGGATGTTAGAGAACTTCTAGATTAATAAAAGTAAGGTATATTATTACCAACTAGACGGAATTTTAATTTGCTGTCTGGATATCACTTTAATTCATGGATGATTTACCTTAATATCTCGATATCTTTTATTTATTTAGTCGTTTCAAACTTTACTGCAGCATTGTTTACTGATGAAAAACAATGCATTATCCATTGGTAATTTGATTGTTAATTCGTTCATTCGTTAGGTCCTGATAGACACGAGAAACAACAGTACATATTAGTTTAAAAAACTAGTGCATGTTTGAGTATGCCGTTTATATTTTTGCCCCTTTGTTTATTCCATGTTTACCTTATCAAATTAGGAGAGGTTTTTTCAGAGTCAAGGGAGCCACCGTTTGTTGTCTTGTTAATCGGAATTTCCTAATTACCAACAACAAAGAAAAGAGAAAGGGTGGGATATAAAACCCTATTGACAATCGCCTATTGTTGGGATTGAAAAAATCAAGAGTGCAACTTACCCACTGATATGGGAGTCAAGGTATAGATGAACCACCATGCGTTGTTTTTAATCGTCATCCGCAGTTCGAGTAGGTTATCATAGCCTTCTTTATATTTCCCAGGACTGGATTAATGAATTCTCAAGTTCTGGAGAAAAAAGTTTTTACTCTGTTTACCCCAGTTTGTATATTCAGTGATAATAGTTCCAAAGAATATATCAAAAAATGGTTAAAATCTAATCCTCTACAAATTACAAATGTTATTCTCTGCTATTTATTGGGTATCGTTTTACGAACAGGACTTATATTAAGTGACTCCTATTCATATTCCCCCTCGTTATTTTATAGTATTCGTTGCTGTGTCTCACGTCATGGTTTAGGTTAGCGAGAGACTGCAATTTTGTGCATCTATACGACTATTACGAAAAAACGATTTAGGGAAAACCCATTTGTCATTCTGGAAATCTAAATCTTTAAATTGTGTAAACAGCGTACACCAAAACGAGTGTTAACTCGTATCGTGGCCCTTCTTACCTTGAAAATATGCGCCGGCCTCCCTGCTCCTCTTGTGCCTCTGTTCGTGAATGAATACAGAGAGCTAGACCTGCTTGGTTATATGTGAAACCAGATCATTCTCACCTGACGGTTATTTTCTTTAATTAACCTTTAATTGTCGTCTCTTATTATATACATCAGTCAGTACCAAGAACTACGTGTGTAGTTTATTCTTCTAACGGAGACTTTCTCAGAGTCTCCGTCATATCCGTCACGCGCCTCACTACGCAGTAGGAACTACTCTGGTAGTCTTTCTAGGTTTACAGCTTTATCGCGTCATATCCTGCGCGTCTATATCGTAGTGAGAACTACATGGGTAGTTTTTAGTAATACTTCCTGGTCTTAACCTCGTCTGGCCGAGTCAAGAAGTTTCCTGTCTATTCCTAGACGATATACTTCTTTGGTCACCGCATTAATGCTTTACTAATCTTAGTCTTACAATCAAGCATAATCGAATTGTAGGCTTTTTACGTATGGTTATCAATAATAAGTTTTATTGTAAACTGCGAGTATATCTGGGGACATAAGAAGCTCACATTATTTCTCCATCTGAATCACTTGCACTGCGTTTTTTTAAAACATGTCTATTACTGACTGCTTTGTATCTTTTATAAAATGCGTTCCCAATCCTCTTTAGTATTTAATCCTTTTCTTACAGTATTGAAACGTGACATAAAGAATTGTTCTCGTTTCTTACGTTTAAGTTCCAAATTTGCCTCCTCTGGCATTCATTTGAATTATTTCCAGACCACACCACCTTAAATCATTAGGTGAATGGTTGGCCTCTTGCCAATGTTCAGTTAGGGGTGCACCCTTTTTCATAGTTCTTAATGCCGATTTATGCTCGTTTATTCGGAGTCGTATTTCACGTGAGGTTTCACCCACATATGCCTGGTTGCATGGACATGTGATCAAATATATTAAATTTTTTGATCTACAGTTAATCAGAGATTTAATTCTGTGTCTGTTGTTGTTGTGTTCTATGCACTCTCCTTTCATTATCGACGAGCAATTTGAGCAATTGCTACATGGGAAGGTCCCTTTTGGTAACGGTGCCTTATCAATACTTGTTTGAGATTCATAACCTACCTCTCTGTACGTGTGAACTAAGCTGTTTCTTATTGTCTTATTTCGCCTGAACGCGAACATAGGCTTAGGTATCTTTTCCTTCCTTTTGTTTGTTATGAGGTGCCAATTTCTGTTTATAATGTTTTTTATCTTATTACTAGACGAACTGTAGTTAGTAACAAAAATAAGCGGTTTGTCTTCTTGGGCTTTGTTTTGTTTTGCTCGAAACAGATTATCTCTATTAAAATACTTTGCTCTTTTGTACGCATGTTTAATCATGCGTTTCAGATAGCCTCTAGTTAGAAATTTCTCAGTTAAGATGTTCGCATGTTTCTCAAAGTCTCTCATATGTGTACAGTTTCGTTTCAGTCCCAGAAACTGTCCAAAAGGTATGTTATCCTTCTGACACGGCGGGTGGAAACTTTTATAGTGCAACATAGTGTTGCGATCTTTTTTTTTATTGAAGAGTTCCACCTGTAGTTTACCTTCCTCATGTTTAATTAGAATATCAAGAAATTCACATTTATTTGTATCATAATTTGAGGTGAATTTTAAATTGCTGTCCCCCAGGTTTAGCCATAACATAAACTCTTGTAATAATTCTATGGGGCCGGTCCAAATAAAAAAGACATCATCTATATATCGGGACCAGCTCGATATATTTTCATAAAACGGAGCCATAGGGTTAAAAATGTGTGTATCCTCGAATTTTGCTACATACAGACAAGCTAAGCTTGGGGCACAAGTAGCTCCCATACTCGTGCCCTTAATTTGTTTAAAATAATCCTTTTCAAATAAAAAAATATTATTTTTTAAAACTAAGGTCACGCAATCAATGATGAAAATTTCATGTGCATTCAAATCTCTGTCATGACGCGAAAAGAGGGTTTCTACCATTTCTATTGTGTTGTCTTGCGGTATGTTTGTATACAGGGCCTCTATATCAAGGGTTACTAGAATTTGAGTCTCATGATTAAAAGGGAGCCCTTCTACTTTTTGGATAATATCACCTGTATCTTTAATGTATGCCTTCTGATTTATAACGTGTGGTTGCAGAAAAATATCTGCATATTTACTTAAAGGTTCCGTGAGGGAACCTATACTTGATACTATAGGCCTCATAGGGGGTTTTTCCAGATTCTTATGTACTTTCGGTACGTTCACACACTCTCACCTCTACCACATTCACACACTATCTGTATATAGTTGAGTAGCTCTAGGCAAGATGATACTCCTGCCAACGTATGAGTCTCAGAAGAACCAAGAGACTCCGCACCAGGTCGACGCGCGTTTCGGCGGTCAACAGATGAAAAGCCGCCTTCCTCAGCACCTATTCAGATATCATGCATTCCTTTCCCAGGGGACATCAAAAATTCATGGACGAATGAGTATGTATACCATCATCTTATTTTCTTTAGATATAGCGGTCTGAATGATTTGAAGTTTAGGCATCTCCACATGAGCCTCGTATTGGTATTTGTATTCTAGATGTTTTCCTTCTAATACTGTGGCAAACCAGCTGCCATTGTAAATACTCCACACCAACAGGTCAATATCCTTCTTTTCCTTTCTGTATTAGTTTGATTGATTACGGGATGGTACTTTTTTCTTTTCTTTACGCATTTCCACAATCCCGTGTCTCCTTGCAGTAAAGTTTTGAATTTTTGATGTCCTGTGGGAAAGGAATGCATGATATGTGAATAGGTCCTGAGGAAGGCGGCTTTTCATCTGTTGTCCGCCGAAATGCGCGTCGACCTGGTGCAGAGTCTCTTGGTTCTTCTGAGACTCATACATTGGCAGGAGTATCATCTTGCCTAGAGTTACTCAATTATATACAGATAGTGTGTGAATGTGGTAGTGGTGAGAGTGTGTGAATTTGTGTATTTATTGTCGACCAGGGGGTATGTGTAGGAAATCTTAATTGTAAACTGTCTAGAATATTGTGTAGTTCAAGATTGTAAAAATTTATAAAATGAATATGAAGATGAATACATTTAAAAATGAAGTATTTTTGAAAAAATGAAAATGTTATATACCAAAAAACATGTAACGAAAAACTGAATATGAAAAATTAAACGAATAATGAAATGAATTGTATTGTCACTATTGCTTGCTTAAGTGTTCACAAATTTATAAAATTATCGTGAGGCATATGAACTAAGTCAATTGATAAATCGATGTAGGTCAATGAGGGACATCTTAAGAACATCAACTTACTCCTCAAGCCACACAAATCATCTCATCGTGAACAAAGAGACTTGTCATCAGTGAACATCACAGCCATTCCTATACCAGGTGGTATAGCTTGAGACAGAACTGAATATGACATTCTTGGTCCGGCAGAGCTGTTGAAGATTCTACACCAATTCAAGATTTCCTTGAGTGACTTTGTTTCATCTAGTACCTTTTCTGATGATTGGGACTTCAAGACTGTTAATAATATGACGTCAGACTTAGAAATGTCTGCAAAATTTACAAATCATGAATACTTAGAAGGTTCATCCGATTATGAACAAATGTATTGTTATAATCACTATGGTCATCATTTCTTGCATAAATCTGCAAATCCTAGAAATGTATTTACTTATAACCAGTGTTTCAAGTCCAGAATCATTTTACTTTAAAAATGTTAATAGGACAGGAATGAAAAGTATGTTGACAAATACAAAGCAAATTTACTCTGCGGCCTTTTATGCTCAGCTGTCTACATTAGGTTTTGACTTTTGGAACGACGCAATTGAGACAAAAACTGTCTAGGGCGCAAAAGACTGGCAAGTACAGACAAGCTTTATTCAGAGCGTGCATCATCCCAAAGCAAATAATGTTTTGAATGACACTGTTCAACAGACATCTTGTCTTGGGTTAGCCAAGATAAAAGATTTAAACATACCGTCCATACCTACACCTACACCTGATAGTAGTAACACTTCAGAGGGGGTGGTCGACGTACACACTATTTTGCTTCACAACAGAACAGGTCCTGAATGGAAAAAATGGTTAATCTGGCCCAGATACACAAACAACTGTCAAGATAGATTCCTGAATAAGACACAAGGGTTCACATACACTAGGCCAGATCCAAGATATTTTCAACGACAGCATCCAGGGATAGTAACATCATACAGTGTAGGGAAAATGTGGCTTGAATGGCTACACAAGTCCACACTGAAGGAAGTGAAACAACACTTATCTTTACTTAAAGATGGCGCCTACCTGAGGGACTTTTTACAAGGACCGAAGAAGCCGCGTCATAAACGTTTTATATACGCCGGTATCTATGCTCTTTATAATGAAGCGTGGAAGATTACGCATGCAGAGACTGCAGAACGTATACGAGAAATTGATTGTATTAGTTTCGAGAAATCTCTCTCTGTAGTTGACAATGGATTAACGACTCTATCATCCAGATTATATTCTTTGGACAGCATAGTATTCTCTGCCATAGAAATAATGGAACAGGACTTGGTCATGTTGCAACATGTACTAAACAAAATGAGAGAGAAAGGGTATTTAGATAAATGTAGGGAGGAAACTCCTGGTCCCCTTTAATCAATATTTAACAACAAATAGAGGAGTACCTCCTAGAGGTGGTCTACTACCTCTATTTCGAAGATACCGAGGTGCACGCAGTGCCACATAGCGTGGGACAGATTTTGTCCTTTAGAAGACCCCTCACTCACCAACCTAGTTGGTGACATGCTTCATCATCGGGGTCCCACATGGACAGCCGAGTGCCATCCGGGTGTGCTTCGACACCTGACTACAGTGGAGCGGGTTTTGATTTTTTATATGTGCAGAGATGTTTAGTGAGTGATTTAAAAGTTGTCCAATACTACTCACTCGTCAAATTTATTCTGGAGTGATTGGGCAACGGATAAAATAACATGGGACACCATGCCTGATTAGGTAGGCTGGTGGTGTCAAAGAAGTCGTGTCGTGAATTAAAATGTTGGTCTACATGTTTCAACCATGAGGTAATTATGAGGTTTTCGTCAGGACCAGTGGTGGTAGTCTGGGTGGTGTACACACGCTAAGGTGTACCCTGCCCTCGACTACGTGGAAAAACAGAAACCACAAATTAGTGGTTTGTTTAAAAATTGTGTTCTTCTCCAAGATTTTCAGAAAAAAAACCTGTGGAAACAAAGGAGGAAATGGGTTGGGGCAACAAACATATGGTACATAAACATAAAACATACCTAACGTTTGAGGTGCACCTCACTATTGCACAGGAAGTCTGCCTCATGTTTTGAGATGTAGCCCATTGTTTCACCATGGTCAACCAAAGATTTTATTTTGTTTCTTAAGTCTTCTGTGGGGTCACACGGGAGTTTCAGGTAGTTGCTCTCGTCTGACAGTAGTCTCAGGCATTCATTTTGGTACATTAGTTTGTCCTGGACAACCACGCCACCCCCTTTGTCTGCTGGTTTTATTACAATTGTGTTGCATATTTTTAGGTTCTCCAGAGCAGTTCTTTCTTGTCTGCTCAAGTTTGTGAACAGTTACTTGGTTGTAATTTCTCAATGTCATTAAAGACGGCCTGCTCAAAGGCTGCCAGTTCCACAGGGGTTGTGTGTGGTGGTGGCATAAAGTTGGATTTTGTGCGAAGTGCTGTCTCATTTCGGTCTTCACTAGGTGCAGTGTCACCCTTTCTTTCAAAAAAGGCTTTTAGTTTCAATTTACGAAAGAAACTTTTCCCAGATTGTGGCAGTGATTTAATGCAGGACCCGGGACGCCCATGAAGCCGGCAATCTGAGCGCTTCTAGTAAGGGCGGCCTCTCCCACTGTTATTATTATTTTCTTCTTCCCACTAGGAGTGTTTGCCTTTGACCAGTAACCCGTTGTTTGTCGGGCGCCTGTGAATTCATGTGTGTTTTGCGAAAGCCTTTTTTAACTATTGGAAATACGTGTGTAAGATATCGAATCAATACTTGCTATACCCTCTTTTGTGAGGAAGACGACGCCCACTATCAATCTGTATGCTTGTTCCATCTCATGGCTGAATCGGCGGTGCATGGTGTGAACGTAAACAACACAGTTCACAAATAATACAGTTTTGAGTGGGTTGCACCAATTACTATCACAGACCCAGTCTGTCACCCAGCAGTACGACTGTCTGTGTAATCTATGAATCATACACCAAATCATTGAGTAACATCCATGACGTGATCTTCACACGATTGGATGCCTTACAACGGTGCACCTCAAACCCTATGTATGTTTTATGTTTATGTACCATGTGTTTGTTGCCCCAACACCTTCCCTCCTTTGTTTCCACAGGTTTTTTTCTGAAAATCTTTTTTCAATTTTTAAACAAACCACTAATTTGTGGTTTCTGTTTTTCCACGTAGTCGAGGGCAGGGTATACCTTAGCCTGTGTACACCACCCAGACTGCCACCACTGATCCTGACAAAAACCTCATAATTACCTCATGGTTGAGACATGTAGACCAACATTTTAATTCATGACACGACTTCTTTGACACCACCAGCCTACCTAATCAGGCACAGGTGTCCCACCTTATTTTATCCGTTGCCCAATCACTCCAGAATAAATTCGACGAGTGAGTAGTATTGGACAACTTTTAAAACATTCACTAAACATCTCTGCACATATAAAAAATAAAAACCCGCTCCACTGTAGTCAGGTGTCGAAGCACACCCGGATGGCACTCGGCTGTCCGGGTGGGACCCCAATGATGAAGCATGTCACCAACTAGGTTGGTGAGTGAGGGGTCTTCTAAAGGACAAAATCTGTCCCACGCTATGTGGCACTGCGTGCACCTCTGTATCTTCGAAATAGAGGTAGTAGACAGCCTCTAGGGGGTACTCCTCCACATGATGCAACATGGTCAGTTGCAATTGCGTTCTATAATGCTATTAGGCTGGACGTTACAAAACCTTCATTCAGGCTATGTGCCTTGGCGTTTAATCAACACTACGTCATTGTTTTTTTAAAATTCAATCTCACAGATAAACAAATCAAATTGGCACAGAGGGGAGCATACAATGCGGTGCTGAGCATTGAAAAACTGGAAAGATTGCCATTTACAGTCGCTGAAAAAACAGCTATTGAATGGATAATACATGGTACAATCACTCTGCCTGTTACAATTTTTCACTTTCAGTATTGCTTAAAACGTATACCAGCTGGCCTATATGAAAAGAATACATCAAGACATCCTGGGAATTACCTTATACACACAAATGTTGGAGTGGGGGGATAGAAGTGTTTCTTAGTGGTAATAATTGTGAAAATGCACTAAACGGCTCTCTCCTATGTCAGGGTACAAACTTACACGGGGCCTGCGATGGTTTCTCTAACAATTTATCCTGCCACCTGCAAGGTACACCAGCTGCAGTGATTGATCCAATTTTTAAGCAGCTTTCTAATGGAAGTTACATGATGTTGAATGATCACAGCTGCTGTGGCATGTTGCCAGGTTTAGCATATCTCGTAACTGTGTCAGCCAGGGTCACTTGCTGAATGCAAGTATTGGTTCCAAAAACTAAGACAGACCAAGAGTCGCCGTTATGGCCTTCACTGAACATCTCTTCTATACGAATTGATACTTTGAGCAGAATGAAAGCCATTCTTTTACAAAAAACTGTGCCAGTGACCTCGGCCAAAGAATCGTATGATCTGAAAGTCACAAGGACTTCGGCAGAGATACACACCCTATTATCTACAAACTGCCCTGTACATTTCTCAGAAATGTTAGGTCATATCTTAAACATGTCTGATATGAGTGGTATTGTATATGTATTTAAGACGATTTTTTCGGGACTGTTAGCACCTTTTGAAGCAGCCCTAGGAATTTTTCCAAACTTCGTGCACTCTGTGTTTGACAGACTGCCTCTCGTTTTGGGACTCACAGCAGGGACACTATTTTTGCTCCTTTTGCTCCGATATGGCAAGCCAAATCACCAGCGATACCCAAACACTCTTCTGGCGATGAAGTGTCGTGAGCGCATAGTCCAAATTTTGGGATTAACTCGTTTAAGAGAATAAAATACCACATTGTTTATGTGATTCAGACCTATCTGGCAAGATTGCGTCTTACCTGTTCTACGATGCCTGCTATGTGGAGAAGAATGCGTGTTAGACATCTGTCTCACACTCCCATCAGTCATGTCAACCGATGTTGATGCTTTGCTGGACCCGGTAAAGGCCCATGTGCAGTGTTGTCCTCAGTGGCTACCAATTCTGATGACGGCATTCATTGAAATCTCACAGACGCAAAATGCTGACAGTGAGGTACAAGAGGAAAGAGGCACACAGGTACCATCCAACTTGAACTAACGCGACCAACTCTGAAGGTGATGCTTCTCATCTTTGTGCAATTAATCTTCTTAACGAGGTAATCCAACTTTCACCTACAATGTTAGATGAATTCTTTTCAGACTTAGAAGATTTGATGTTCTCTCCAAACAATAACACTGACTTTTGAATTGGCACACAGTGTTCTGAGAGACTCTGAATTCGACCTTAATTTTTTCAAAACAAGTTTCTAACTTTGGAACTCCTTTTTTTTCTATGATCAAGCTTTTGTTTTTCCAAAATTTTTATTTTTTATTTTTTGGCACAAAGTAATCTGCTCATAGTAGAACTATTCATTGAGAACTAGAATTCTTTGAAAATCTTCCAAGAGACAATATTTGACCTTGTCTGCATTCAACCAGTTTATATGATCTGCCATGGAATGTTCTCAACTTTTTCTTCTGTAATTAAGAGCCATTTCATAAATGTATTTTCATGATTCATTCGGATTGCATTTTCAAATGTCATCTGAATGCTTTGAATGCTTTAAATGCGTACAGCACAAATGCGTTTCGTGTACAACCAGTACCAATACAGTTTTATGTATTTGGGGTGGGTTTTAACACATCATGTTCAGATATGTTTTAATGTGTTTAGAATCTATTAATGTCATACATAATAAAGTGGAGTGGGTGTTGTGTGGCGTTTAGAGCTCCGAGTGAATTTTCCCGATTAATGCCCTTATATAGGCACAATTCACATTGCCCTTATATAGGCACAGAAATCAATCCCTTATTTAGACATAGCCCATGCAGACCAAATACAGGCATGGCTACTTCCACCCGTACCAAACGTCACAACGATTTCTTGGAAAATCGGCTTAAACAGTTAGGGAACTTCCCCTTGCTGGAATATTGATTTGTCCAAGAACTCATGTACTTTGCAAAGAACAACTATTCCCTAGGGGTTCTTTCCTGACATTATTATGCCCGACTTTACGTCAATCTATGGCATTCCTAAACACCTTCAAGGTATAAATATACCTTCACTTGCTATGGCAAATTACGGTGGTTCGGAGCAGTTCGACTATCTACTTGCCCGACGCAGCTCGCTACAGCAAGTGCCGAAGGAAGCCGACCCTCCAGCTGACGCACTGATCAAGAGGCTGCCTTTCTCTCACCAAGAATCCAGCTCCGGTGTTTCCAAGCTCCCCTTTCGGGGTGTTTGGCAATCGAGTCCTGAGACAGAGATACCGGACCTCATTCATTCTAAACCAAGGATTAGAACCTAGAGAAACCTTTGGTAGATTCTTGGCAAAAATAACTAAAACCTAAGCATACTTCTTCCCGCGTACTAGACTTAGGTTAGGTACATTGGGGTAGGCATATTTAGAAGTACCAGTTGAGTATTTTTAGTCAATGTTATTTATGTATGTATTTGTATATGGCTTAGAAACCATACAATGCTTTTACAGTATTATTTTATAATACTATTCTTGCTGTACGCATTATACTTTGCAGTCTGCTTAACGATTGTAGCAGTTCACTTCTCTTGTATGAGAAAGAAGACTGTTCAATAAACCTTTTATTGAAATCGCCTGTCTCTCTAGTTCTCTACAAACTCTGTTGAAATGAAGCATGCACGATTGACTGAGTGAAATACTTATTTATTGTTTCCGCGACTCTAGAGATATATTTCATATTCTGGGAAACAAAAATTGTCATGTTTATGCGGTTGTCAGAAAGAGATTCCTTCTTGTGAATTCGAGAAAGTTTCTAGTGACCTCTGAGCTAGCTGGCACTCACTATTAAGTTTAGTATATTCGATAGAGACCTAGTCGACCTCAGTCCTACGTCTAATTTATAGGATATATTATTCCAATGCGCAGAGCCTATTGGGAATATAGGAACTACACCACAGCAGGCGGTCCCATCACCGTTATGATGGCGGGCAGACTGATGTCTGCCCGCCACCATAATGAGTCCCTTAGTTCTTGCTTTTAGTTTTAATTGAATAACCAGTTTTTAAGAGAAAACTATGTGATGGTGAATACTTTGTTGCAAATGGTACACTCACAATTATATGAGCATATTTTATCCTAACTGGGTAATTGGTACTCTCTGCTACGCCAGATGGCGGAGCTGAGAGAGGTTGATAAATTGTTGTTAAAATTAAAAAAATTAACCTGGATGTAGCCTTAATATTAAAGAATGGCAGACATGAAGTGAAGTGGGGTGGAGGGCATAAATTGCAGCCAACTATAAAAGGTTGGCTTTTCTCTCAAATTGGCTCACTTATCATACACCACAAAGGCTTCATAAGATGTCTCCTACCAGTGTATTGTTTTAGATGTCAGGATCCTGGGATAGGGACTTGGAATCATGTTTTCTTTCATTGCCGTCATATTCAATATTTTTGGGCGATAGTGTTTGAAGCTATTAAGTCATCACTTTAGGCGCAAATAGCGCATTCTTTAAAATTCTTTGGGTCCTCATTTGAGGTTTACCATCTGAAACAATATCAGCAATATTTTGTTTTCATTGCCGTAGCTGTAGGTAGGTCGCTGATACTCCAGAATTGGAAATCAGATAAGATACTATAATTTCAACATTGGTAAGGAAAGATGGCTAGGACATTTACACAGAAAGAGGCATTTTGCTACACAAACAGGGGCCGTCATGTCGTTTCATCTACTCAAACTAAAAATATTTTTTCAAAAAGGTTGCATAACTCACTTTTATTAATGCTTTGTTTATATATGTATGCTGCAGCTGTACACTGTTGTGATATCGCCTATATTATTGCATATATAACAGTTACTGTGATTTGTAGATAAAGAGGTGGAAGGAGGCGTGGGTGAAATCAAGATTAGCTAGCCTCGAAATTCGGATCCCTGGCATTCAGCAGCTCCAGGGACAGCCTCCTAATAAAAACTTTCAGCCCTCACTTACTTCTTATTTATTTATGGGTTATTTTTATTTTTTCACATGGTTACTTATTTATGTATCCATTTATTTCTTTTTACAAATTAAAAATTGGACGGCTGCCTAAGGCCAAGATCATCAGCTGATGGACCCAGTTACCCATGGCATTTGGCCAAACACTTGTTTTTTTTCAAAGTGCTTGTATTGCCCAATTCAGAATTGAATAAAAATGGCAAGGAACATGAAAAGAATTCATGTCCAATTAAAAGTCAGTGCATGAAAAACATTTCGTTAACATGTCCCTGTTCCAGTTCCATCATTTCCTGCTGTTTCTTTTGAAGGTCTCCGACTACCGCAGTACGTTCAAGCAAAAGGTCTTGTAAAAGGCGACAACAATGAAAGCAGCCTCGGTTCAAACTTCAAAGCAGGAAACGGTACATACCCTTTTTCAACACTTAAAAAGAGAGAACCTAGATTAAAAAGCACCACACTTTGAAAAGGAATAATATCTCCCCCTGCGTATGTTTTCCACTAATTAGCGTTGCAAATTGCTTTTTTGTTTTTATGTCTTGGTTTTACCGTTCTTATGCTTCCGGTTAATGACGTTGGTATATGGCCCCGTGCTTTCAACGCATCTGTGCAAAAAGACCTACCAGGAAGCTTCACAAAAGGTTAATTTTTATCATATATTGAATAGATGTTTTAGAGCAGCACATTGGAGCACTGTTTCTTTAAAACCTTTCTGTTTAGTTGTAAGAAAAAAGAGAAACGTAGCCCAAAGACAGGTGAATGCATCTTTTCATGAAATTAGGGGATTTTGGGCGTTGGGAATTACAAGATGAAACGCAGACCTGCCCTGTTTTGTACAGGAGCACTCTACAGGAGCACTTCTGAGTCCTCGTCAGCAGCCCGAAGTTCTGCACAGTTCCACGTGAAAAAAGATCAAAACAAAGGGCCTTATTTATGAGGCCTTGAGACAGTTTTACGCTTCCGTTGCGTCACTTTTTGTGACGCATTGGCGGCGTAAAACATGCCTCCTGTTGCGCCCTATTTACAAAGTGATGCATCTAAGCAGGTCCGTCACTTTGTACCCTGCGCTACATTATACCTGCGTCAGGTATAATGTATTCAGGGTGGGCGTTCCCACGTAAGTCAGCCTCGTAGCAGTGACGCAGTGAAATCTACCAGGTTTCACTGCTCCACTTCTAGGGTGCAAATGTGTCAATATCTTATGCCTGCCTCACAGCAGGAGTAAGACTGACACAGGCCCTTTCACATGGTGCTTGCCCCATGTAAAAGGACACATTGCTGGAGTTGCGTCACTTTTGGGCCACACTCCAGCAATGCGTCACTTTTGCACCATATAGATACGTCCGAAATACGGACGTATCTGTAGCTCCTTGCGACATGATGCGTCATACAGTAAATATGATGCATCAATCATGTTGCAAGGAGGGCGCACTGAGAAGTGACGCATCGCTGCTTTCACGCAGGGATGCGTCACTTCTCATAAATGAGGCCCAAAATCTTGTGTATAAACACACCTACAAGCACTTTTGTGCCGCCGGAACGTCACTTTATTGACGTTCCGGTGGCGCAATGGTCCACCGGCATATTTATAAGGCCACATAAAGCTTTTTATGGCCTTATAAATATGTGCCCCTTTCATGCAGAAAACTGCATGAAAGGGGCATTCATGGGAGTTTCTGGGGGCATTCCCATCAACACCCATGGCTTTTAGGCACTACCCCAAATTTACGAAAAATCATAATTCTGAGGCAGCGACAAAAACGTATGCCTTCCTAGGGGAGGCATAAGAGAGGCACAAGGAGGAGAAATATCTTTACTTCTCGTTTGTCCTCTTGTGATTGTTTTTGTGCAGTAAGGTTTCCCATCCTGCTCATAAATAATCATCCCAGCAATGCAGGAACTCTTGCACCATGGTGCAAAGGTGTCTGCGTTTGGCACACAGCATCCCATTGTGCGCTGGGGAAAAGGACAGGAATGCACCGTATCCAAGACATACGGTGCATTCCTGCCCTTTTCTTTTTCCGTAGGGCAGCGCAGCAGGCCTGCTGGCTGCCCTTAGGCAAAAAACCCATAAATGAGGCCCCCAGACTTAAGGATATAGCGCACCGAAAATTCGAACATATAAAAATCTCATGCTTCAAACATTTTGACCAATATATTTAATTCCTAAATCCAGTCAAACTCACTTTCTACCTAATTTGGGTCATAGATAATTTACTATTTGTATTCCTGGCATGTTTGTTGGCATGTTTCTGATGTAACTGCATGTAACTTTAGTAATAGCGAATTACAAATATCGTTTTTTTGCGAATCACTATTACTGATGCATAAAAGTAATATCTGCCGCATTAGCGATTCGTAGTGGGTCACATACAGATCTACCTCATGAACAGTAACGTGGTAGGTTGCAATTTGTGTGCCACTGGGAGTTGCTGCCGTCACAGGGACAGTGTCCTGCAGGGTACAGCAGAACACCATGTCTTTAATTGCTTTTAAATGAAGCAATCATGTGTTTTAAATGCATCTCATTTTCCTTTAGGGAAAACGGGATGCGTTTAAAAATAAAATCTGAAAAGTTGCATTCTTATCTTTTTAATTTACGAATGGGTTACCACCAACTTTGAGATGGTGGTAAAAATTGAATGTTTTGTAACTGCATTTTGTTTGCAAAACATTCATGCATCCCATTCTGATTCCGTATTTGGAAGGGACGTCCTGTACATGCCCCTGGCAAATACCAAATCGGTATGTATTCGTAATTTGAAATTGCGATTCGGAAACATGTTACTGAATTGCAATTTAAAATGAATACAGACCAATATCCATTTTTGCGGTCGGAAACCGTCCGATTCTGCGAATCACGCCATCTGATAGTGTAAAAATGCTTCGTACATCTGGGAAGAATTTCAGACAATGGCACAAATTCCTATTTGCATATGAATTCCAATTTACACAAACCTTGTAATCAAGGGGGTTGTTTTCACAGGCTATGAAATTTACTAGCAATAATGTATATCAATGACATGCACTAATATTTGTTGGTCCCTGCAGTTTCGGTTGTCATCTCCTCCTGTTCCAAAAAAGCTCAAAGACATTGAACCGAAGTATGAAATTTGTTCCAATTAGGACTGGGTAAGAGGGTGGAAAGGGTCATTCTCCTTGGAACATAATAAATCCCATTCAAATTAGATGCCAAATATTCATGGTGCTGTCTTTTTTATTACAGGTTTATCTTAGTTTCGTAGGTGGAGGCTGCAGTCAGATAATGTGTTGTCTCTCAGCCCAGACAATTTCAATACATTTAAGACTTTGATGCATTCAGGCTAATCGTGCAATATAAAATGTCGTAAATATTACAAAACATAGCACTGTAAATGCTCACATTTATTAGGAGCATTCCCTTTTGTTAAAAAGCATCATCTAACTTCTGTGTTTTTTCAAAACACTTATGGGAGAAACGCATTACAGTTTCGAAACACGTAATTTAAAAGTCCCAGCCATGGTCTATTCTGCTTCATTTAAAGCAAGCAATGGTCTCAGTCTGGTCAGACCATTTAATGATATGAAAAAAACGAGAAGGGGCGTTACCAGGGATGCACCAATCTCGGTTTTTCAACAGAAAGTGCATTTTGGATGTGAAGCATAGCATGTGAAGATGTACTGGGTGTTGTTTTATTTAAAATGTGCGGTAAACTCCAACCTTACATGGATGGAAATATCACAGAGGTGAGATGATGCCATTCATGACTTGCATTACTATATTCTCTCTAATATCACAGTGGCACCTGGTTTAAATGTTAATTGCATGTGAACTCCTTATGTTCTCTGCGGAGGAGCATAGTTACATTTCTTCATTTTGGGTCGATAAAATCGTGTGGTCTTGCTTGATACCCCTTTCCTTGAACTGGGCACCAGGGTAATGGCCACCTTCAAGACTGAAATTGATGTTAGTCTGTATGTCTGAACTGGGGTGGCGGAGTGAGCTAAAGAACGGTGATGGATTAAACCCAGATCAGTTGACTGGTGGTGAGTGTTTGTATTGTCAACGCACCGTCCATCACCACCTTTGGTTTTTCTTTGTTCGCCCTAAGTTGGCAGGGTATGCTCAGACGTGAGTTCCTTGCTCACTTTGCCACTGGAGTCAAGCAAGCCCGGCTGAAGACGGCTGTAATGCCAGAAACCGGTCCTGGGAGGCTTGATTCCGGTCCAGGGAAGACATGGCTTGGCAGTTCGGGCTGGACTGTTCCCATGAGGCACAGGGTCAGACTGATTTGCATATGGCCATGTCTGAACTGGGGTGGCGGAGTGAGCTAAAGAACGGTGATGGATTAAACCCAGGTCAGTTGACTATGGGTGAGTGTTTGTATTGTCAACGCTCCGTCCATCACCACCTTTGGTTTTTCTTAGTCTATAGAACAGACCCATTGTCAGGACAATAACATTCCCTTGCTTGGTAACAAACATGTACCCCTGCCCTGAGTTACCCAACTGCAAGTGAATTTGGTACCCTCACTTTATTTTGTCCTCAGCACAAAAGAAATTCTGTGCACACACACTTCAGGCCTAGGACTGAAATTGATATTGAAGTTCAGACCTGACCTGACCTGAAGTCATAGAGGGACTCCAAAATTGTACCATGGCTGGGTGCAAAATTATCATCCATGTCCCTGACCATGTACAGTGAGTGGTGGTGTCAGTGTAGCATGTTTTAAGTGATCAGTAGCTGTACAGACCTTGAGACTGCATCTAAGTGCTATGTCTACAGGGCCGCTCAAATAAAGTTCCACACGTGCATTGCCTAGAACCTTCTCTAATGTTCCTGTGTTATTTTGAGCTCATGTGCATGTATGCTGTATGGCATTATGACTCCACATTGTTTGTTAGTATGTTTGTTTGTTTGTTTGTATGCATGTTGTGATCAGTCTACTCCATTTTGAATTGACCCTAAGCAGACATGGCACAAAATGAAGTTTGTGAAACAACTCCTCAACAGTGCATGTTGCCGGCTTGTCTGAGAAAGTTACTTTTAAATATTCTCTCTGAACCTTTTTAGCAAGGGATTGCGGATTAGTTCTTTTTAAGCCTTGCCAGTTGGTTCATGATGCAGGAGTGGAGTGAGTAAGCAGGTGCAGTTGATAGTGAAAGAGAAGATTCTGGGAGAGCCCGGGTGTTTTTAAATGGCGTTCTCTGAAGGGTCAACCCAAATCGTTTGCCTTTTACCTCCTCCTTTTCTGATCTTGTTTTTGTTGGCTTTAGCACTTTGAGCACTTTACCGCTGCTAACCAGTGCATGTGCTCTCTCCTTTAAATATGCTATAATTGGTTTAGACCTGTTTGGTATATTTAATTTACTTATAAGTCCCTTGTAAAGTGGTATACCATACACTCAGGGCCTGCAAGTTAATTGCTGCAAATGGGCCTGCAGCACTGATTGTGCCACCCACACAAGTAGCCCTTTAAACCTGTTTCAGGACTGCCACTGCAGGGCCTGTGTTTGCAGTTTAGCTCCACTTTGACTTGGCATTTTACACCCTTTGCCAAACCTTACTCTCCTCTATTATTACACATGTCACCCCTAAGGCAGGCCCTAGCTAGCCAATAGGGTGGGAATCTGTGCCAGTAAAAGGTAGGACATGTTCAGTTCAGTTCAGTTCATAAACTTTATTCGGTTTTTGATAAAAAATAAAAGTCACATATACAAATAGAGATGCACAATATTAAAAAACAAAATAAGTGAAAGACATGCAACTAGTCATGGGCAGCTCAATCAAGTAAAAAAAACTACAAAAAACATAAATAAAACATTTTCAGTTTTCAGCTTTCAAAGCATCAGACCTTGACCATAAAAAGAATTCTTTTTCAAAGTGCATAGTGCCAATTCGTTGTGCCAATTTTCTTAGCTGGACAACAATATGTAGTCTAAAGCATGTAAACAATAAATAAAGTGCATACCAGCTTTCCCCATGAGCTACAAATATCGAACATGGAAAATAAAGTGCATAGTGACTCGCCGCTGGGACTGACAAACTTCAATCATAAATAATTCATTTACTTATTGTTATTGGCTATAAGAAGAGAATTAAAAAATTTGGGCAAAAATTAAAAGCTAGTTTAACACCAGACGTTCATTGCAAAACAATATATACAATATAAAAACCTCAAAAAATGCAGATGATCGCTCCTTATTTACCAACTAACCTCCTCAAAGGAAAGGCAGCAGAGATAAATCTGTAGGTAGGACATGTATTTTAAAGTTCTGCATGCCCTGGTAGTGACAAATACCCAAATTTGTTTTTCACTACTGTGAGGCCTATTCATCTCATAGGTTAACATTAGAAATTCATTAATACACGTTTACGTTGTAATTCCTGATTTGAAAGTAGTAGTTTTGCAATGTTTTATATCTTTGGAATGGTGATGATAAATCATCTTTACTGGTAAAGTTGGATTTAACATTACTATTTTAGAAATGCCACATTTAAATGTGGGTATTTCTCTGCTCTTACTGCTGTGTGTGCCTACAGCCTGTCTCCAATACACATCTGGAGTGGGTGACAGCTATTCTTTGTGCATTCCCTTTAGACAGCCTCAAACATAGAAAGGGTATATGAGAACACATCTGCATTCTTATAGCTCTTCCTGGGTAGGAAGAGAGCAGGAAGCTGGCAGTTAGACCTGAATAGGCAGTGTCGTTTTTCCTGCAAAAAGGCTGATTATCCCCTACTGATAGTCTGGAGCCAGGCCTGGGAAAAAAGGACCTATGTGCACTTTAAATACCCTTCTTTAAAGTCACCTCCACTTCAAAGGCATAACTGGGCATAGGTACCAGGGCTATGGACCTACCCAGACAGTACACATCTGAACTTGTGAAGAACTCTGCTAAGAAGAAGGACTACTGTGCTGCTACAAGGACTGCCACTCTATGAATTGCAGCCCTGGAAGAACTGCTTTTTTACTCTCATGTGCTGCCTTTTGCCTGCTACTTGCTACCCTCTGCCTGCTGAGGAAAAGGACTGGAACCATGTCACTTGAACCAAGTGTGACTCGAAGGGCTTGCTGGCTTGCCCCTGTTCATTAGTCTCAGAGGCATCAAATACTTCATTCAACTTGACAACAACTCTGCCTTCTGTGAGTCCTGCCTTGTCACATGGTGCCAATCCACACCTAGGCTCTAGGAAATGCCCCTGCCTGTGCTGATCCAGCAAAAACCATGCATCAAAGACTTTGCCCTGATGGGAAACAACGCATCGCCTTGCTGATTGATGACTACGTTGCGATGGACTGTGCTGATGGAATACGACGCATCACCTGCAACGTAAAGGAGTTCATCGATGAAGCCTTCATCCAAGGTATTTTTGTCAGCAGGACCTGCGTGAGTCCTGTAGCCAGTGTAAATTTTTACCCTTTCTTGCGGTCATCCTTAACTTTTGATTTACCCCAGTCTAGCGCAACCAGATATCCCAGGTAGGTGCTTTAAGACTCTAAGCACTATATTTTGATGTAATCTGTAAAAATTCATAGCTCCGGTTCTACTTATTGGATGTTTGTCGTGTTGGACTTGTTTTATTAATAAAGTCATTATCTATGTTTCAAACCCTGTGTAGAGTACTTTTGTGATTTTTTCATTGTGTTACTGTGTGTGTGTCTGTGTTTTGCACAAATACTTTACACATTGCTTCTTTGCATAACCCTGACTGCTCTGTGCCAAGTTGCCTGAGGATGGGCACAGGTTATCTTTTAGTATGCATCTACCTTACACTGACTGGAGTGACAGTTACTGCTTGTAATGGGTGCATACCTCTGTCAACCATAAGCCCCATTTCTAAAACTGTGTCCTTTAATTTTTTTTGAGTCGCCCCTCCTGGAAGTCTGATGACAGTCAGGTGCTGTGTTTCACATTTACTGTGCTCATGTTGTGCATACCCCTGCTTGGTGCTAGCATTATCACTTCCTTAAGTCAGTATCCATTACCTTGCCGATAGTACCTGTCTGTGCTGCAGAGGAAAATTAACTTTAAAAAGAAACCAAGCCAAACCGATTTCTAAATCCAGATAGTGGATACACATCTCCTGTTTGAAAATACTCAATGAAAGAAAATGTTCCCACGTTTTTCCAGTTTGAGCTGGTTCACTGCCCAAACAGATGAGTCTCTCTGCTACAGGACTAGTATCATCAATCACCAGCCTACCACAGTCAAGTGGACATCCATAGCCTTCTGCAAGACTTGCTGGAGGAAGCTATGGATCTGCTGGTGACCCTAAGAATGACGTGTCTGCTGAAAGATAAAAGGAGAGAGCCTCAAGAGTCTACCTGCTCTTGGATGACAACCCAGTTGCTGAACATGGTGTGCGAAGTGGCCTGGATGGAGAAGAGGTGTTAGAAATGGCGTCTCCAGTTGGCATGGATATGCACCCTGTCCAAGTAGGGACCACCAATCAAGACAGGGTAAGTCAGATACGCAACCAAAATTAACCTGTGCTCACCTTCTGGTAGCTTGGCACAAAGCCGTCAGGCTTAACTTAAGAGGCAATGTGTACAGTATTTGTGCAACACTCAAATTACGGTAACACAGTGAAAACACCACGAAAAGATTCCACGCCAGTTTAGATAGATAGAGAATATTTGTCTGATTAAAACAAGACCATAACAGCAACAATCCAATCAGTAGAACAAGAGATATGGATTTTCAAAGAAAAACAGTGCTTAGATGTCCCCAGCTGACAAAAGGTGACTTGAGGTCCCGAAGGACCGGTGCAAATTCAAAGTTCAGGCCGACTGCGATGGAGGACAGGCCTACCACAGGACACTTACAGGTCCTGCTTAAGAATACCTTGAATGGAGCTTTTGTTGATGTTAAGAGCCGGCTGCATCTTGGTCGAGCGTGCAGACGGATCCTGCATCGTCGGCAAACAGCGAACGCTGCGTCATCATTGAGCGGATTCAGCACTGGATCACTGTCGTGGTCGAGTCACACAGAGGGGTCGATTCCGATTCAGGAAAAAACACTCAGAATAGCCGTACGGAGCGTTTTTCCCATACGAATAGTACCCTGCAGCCTCCCCCGTACGTACGATGAAGTACGATTCGTACCAGGAGCAGGACTCCGTACCAATCGTACAAAGTCCGTACGACTCTAATCTCCGTACGATTCTCCCTCGCAACCCGCTGTACGCGACATCCGTACGGTTCAAAGCAGGTTTTCCAGACCCAGCAAGTATGATTCGTGCCGGGTACGCACTGTACGACACTTTTTTTACGGGAGCCCAAAACATCCGGAGAAGCAGAGTGTGCCTCGAAATAGGTACGGAACCCCCCCCGGGTACTGTGCATACACCCCATGTCTGCAGGGGTACGGTTTGTACCCCTGCAATCATGGGGTGTATGCACCGTACCCCACGATCATGGGGTGTACGCACCGTGCCCCATGATCGCAGGGTGTACACCCTGCAATCATGGGGTAAAGTGCGTACACCCTATGATCGCAGGGGTACGCACATCATGGGGTGTACGCACTATACGTTGTGTATGTGATTGTGTGGTTGTCTGTATGAATCGCCCTTACCTGACGTGGACCGTACGAATCGCCTCCTCATACCCCGGTCCGGATCGTACTCGTCGGGTCGTACGGCATGTTTACGAATCGTACGGTTCACTGTGAGGGTCTGTGTCGTACAGTTTCAGCCTTGCAATTAGTACGGTTCGCGACGATTCGGACGGATTGACGAGATACGGATCGTACTACGCGATTTGGACGGACGTGTACGATTCGTACGGAGAGGACTCTGGATACGTTTCGGACGTACGCTTTTTTTACCGAATTGGAATTGACCCCAGACTGTCGAGCAGCTTCGGCAGCGATAGCTGTCATTGTCGAACTGCATCAGCAGTGAAACTGCTGTCATCGAACAGCCGCTGGGTCGATGTCAAAAGGCAATGCATTGGCGCAAAGTCGCAGATGCGTTGACATGGAGATGTAAAACAGCTGCTAAGCCCCCTTTTGAGGCCCATGACTGGAGGGGGTTCCTCAGGCAAGGAAGGATTGGACTCGCAGATGGCAGAGTCTAGCGGAAATTGGACGGTTGTGAGAAGTCTTCTGTGGCCCTAAGACATCAGAGAACAAGAGGCAAGCCAGCAAGGCCTTGAAGAAACTTGGGTTCAAGGATGTAGAGAGCAGGTCCAGTCCCTCTCACTTCCAGGCAAGAAGCAGCAGGCAGCAGGCCGACACAGCAGAGCAAGTTCAAAAGTGTCAGTCCCCCCTGTATCCCAGAAATCAGAAGGGGTAGGACAGAACAGCAGAGCAAGTAGCAAAGTGGCAGTCTCTTCTACAACACAGCAGCTCTTCTTCCAGGCAGAATGTCCTTGGTACCCCTAGAGCTCTGATCAGGGGGTGTCAGGGGTCCAGTACTTATACCCAAATGTGCCTTTGAAGTAGGGGAGACATCAAAGAGGCCTTTGAAGATCACAAGGACTCTGCCTTTCCTGCTCTGCTCCAGGCAAAGTAAGGGGGGTATGCAGCTCTTTGTGTGGGGATGGGCACAGCCCTATTCAGGTACAAATATTGGTTCCTCCCTCCCAATCTACCTCAGGAAGACCCATCAGCCTGGTGTGACTGTCTAGATGGAATGCGCAAAACCCAGCTAGAACCCTAACCCAGACATGCATTCAGACTTAGGAAGAGGTACGGAATAGTTATTGTAAGAAAACTTTCAGCCTTGAAACTTAAGAAACAACCACACTGTTAGAAATGGGGGTCTCTAGTTGGCAATGGTTAGCACCTTGACCAAGTAAGGACCCTTCCTTCTAGTCAGGGTAATAGAGATACACTTCTAAAATAACTGCTGCTTACCCCTTGATAGCTTGGCACAAGCAGCCAGTCTTATCTCAAAGGCAATGTGTAAAGCATTTACACACAACTTACAGTAATACTCTACAAACACTACAAAAGGACACCACATCAGTTTTAGAAAAATTGTCAATATTTTCATGTGCAAAACAAGACCAAATCGATAAGAATCCAACATACAGTTATTCCGTTATATACTTGACTACCCAGTCTATGGTCAAGCATCAAATGGATATTTTTCTATTACTCAAATTTGAGCAGCCAGATTTCCTTCTGCTCACAGAAACCTGGCTTTCACAGGAATCATCTCCAGATATCCTAACCACACTCCCCTCTGATTACCATATCATCCAAGTCAACCGCCCCCAGGGGAAAGTTGGTGGAGGAGTAGCCATTATTACTCGCCATGACTGCAAATACTCCTTATTATGTGTTGATTAAACGTGACTTTGAACAGGCCACTGCCCCATTAGTGTGTGTCCTGTTATATAGGCCTCCCCAAAGGATGCCCTCGTTCCCTCACTCTTTTACTGAAAAGGTCACGCATCTAGTTACCAACCATGGAAGGGTCATGTTGATTGGTGATTTCAACTATTGGGTCAATGAAACTACAGGTGGCCCACAATCAATCGAAGTTAAAGAGCTACTCTCAGGATTAAATCTTGCACAACAAGTTACCACTGCTACTCACATCAAGGGTCATATCCTTGACCAGATCTGGATATTTAACATTACTATTTCCCCAGTATCAGTGTCACCGTGTACTTGGTCAGACCACCATCTAATCAAATTCACTATCCTTGAAAATGTCCACACCAAAGCACCCTGCCCAGGAGGTGGCACAGGCAGAAATTGGAATAAAGTGAAGAAATCATTATTTCTTGACTCACTTGCCAACTCTAGTCCCCCCACCAACTCTTCCATCAACCTGGCTGACGAACAGCTAACCAGCTGGTTATTGGTTGCTAGTGACAAATTTGCGCCCCTCAGGAAGGCTCTTGCCACTCGTCGTCATGATGCCCAGAAATGGTTTTCCTCTGAGTTGAAAAATCAAAAACTAGCCCTACAACAATTAGAACGAAAATGGAGACGCAACTATTCACCTGACGACAAATGTCTCTACATAAACACTATGAAAAGCCATCCTGACTGCCAAGGCAGCACATTTCTCCTCAAAAATTCTGTCCGCAACCAATCGTACTGAAGAGATCTTCTCCATAGTTAATGAGCTGTCTAATCCTGATAGAATTTCAATTAAGTCTGCCCCCTCCCGAACCTTTTGTAACTCTTTGAACTCTTTCTTCATTGATAAAATCAAAAAAATAAAGTCCAGTTTCCCGGCTTGCAAAAACCTGGACTCTAGTCCGCACATCATTCGAAATCTCAGCACCTTTAAGCAATTCCCTAAAATCTATGAACATACCTTTGTGAATCTTCTCTCTAAAGTTAAATCTGGCTCCCCCACTGACTGCTGCCCTCCCAGCTTTTTGAAAGAAATTTTTACTGCCCTCACCAGCCCTGCCCTTCATCTCTTAAATGAATCATTGTCTCAGGGTATTGTCCATGCAACATTTAAAAAGGCAATCGTTATACCCCTCTTTAAGAAGCCCGGCACGGATCCACAAGCCTAACTATCAACCAATCTCTCTGCTTCCTTACCTAGCGAAGGTTTTGGAAGCTTATGTCATGAGCTGTCTCATTGACTTTTTGGAAGAATCAGAGTTTCTGGATTCTCATCAAGCGGGGTTCCGCCCAGCCCATTCCACCGAGGCGGTAATCCTCACTGTATTGGAGACTCTCCGCGGCAGGGTCGGTGATGGCTCATCGCAGTCTCTTGTCCTGATTTGACCTCTCCGCGGCCTTTGACATGGTCGACCATAATCGGTCGACCGGGCCAAAGACGCTGGAATCACGGGCCCTGCTTTGGGCTGGATCACCTCTTTTTTGGAAAATAGCTCCCAGGCAGTCTGCACCGCACCGTTCACCGCCCCCAGAATCAGTATCCCTTGCGGAGTCCCCCAGGGCCCCTCACTTTCTCCTTTGTTATGTAGTTTATACCTTCTTCCCCTTGTCTGATCCCTGAAAGAGCATCAAGTCTGCACATTTAACTATGCTGACGACTTTCAACTCAGCTTCCCTATTAGTAACTCTCCAGCGTCGGTCTACAACTTTCAATCCACCATGCTGTTCATCAGCCAGTGGATGAATAGCAATCATCTTAAGCTTAATACGGACAAGACGGAGCTGGTTCTGACTGGTGGTATTACCAAAAACCCTTGGGGCCCTCACTTTTGGCCTAGGGAACTGGGTCAGCCTCCTTCTCCCTCTAACTCGGCCAAGAGCCTTGGGGTAATCCTCAGTCAGGATCTCACAATGAAGCCACAGATAGGGTCAGTGATCTCTACCTGTTTTACCATCTCAGGAAAATAAAAAAGATCTGTAGATTTCTCACCTACGAAGCCCGGACTCAGGTGATTACCACCATGGTCATGTCCCATATTGACTATGCCAACTCACTCTATTTCAGCATTCCCCTCTATCTATCCAAACGCCTACAGTTGGTTGTTCAAAATCAGGTGGCTCGCCTGCTTGTTGACCAACCTAGGCATCTTCATGTCACTCCTCTCTTGAAAAAACTTCACTGGCTTCCAGTAGTCCAGCATTGTGCCTTAAAGGTTGGGTGCCTTATTTTTAAATCACTCAATGGGAGAAGCCCCAAATTTGTGAACAACCTGATTAATAAGTATGTTCCCTCACGCAATCTTCGGTCAGCACACAAGTTACTCTTGTCCACCCCCTCTTTTAATCTGAAGCACACTGGAGGTGCTAGGTTTGCCATTTTGGCCCCCATGTTCTGGAATTCTCTTCCCTCTGAAATACGCCTTTGTGCCAATCTTCTCAGTTTCAGAGGTCTCCTTAAGACCTGGCTCTTTCGCCAAGCCTTTTAATATGCATTAGAACTTGGGTATCTTTCAAAGTAGCGCCATGAAACCTCCCCTGTGTATGTGCGCTTTATAAATGTATTTTAACATTTTAACATAACATAACAAGAATATCAATAAGCAAAAATACACTTTAGAAATAGTTCCTTGAAGTGGATAGCTCTGTTTGGGGTTCAAACAGTATCTTTTGTTACAGACGACTGCGACGGTGTGGGTCAGCTGAGGCGGGTGTTCAGGCTGCAGTGTGAAGCGTAGTCATGCGGCGTGCAGTGCCCTTAGGGTCCGGTGCAGTCAGCGGCTCGGTGGTGGTTGTCCAGCGGCATCAAGGAGACCAGGGCTCCAGTGTGAAGTGGGGCAGTACTTGTCACAGTCCTGATGGTCTCGGTGCAAGCAACAGCATCCATTGATGATCAGTGGTTGATGAGGCTGACGTCGGTAGGCCGGGACCGTGGTGTGGGATGGGGCAGTGTGTCATGTAACTCACGAGCGATGTCAGCTTGCAACGTTGTTGTTGGTGAGACCAGCGCAGCGACACAAGACAGTGAGAAGTGCAGTGCCCACAGGTCACTGTGCAAGCAGCGACTCGTTGGCGGTGGCGAATGGCGGCGGTGAGACCAGGGTTGCGATTCAAAGTGTGGGGGTGCCCTCTGCGATGCCTTCAAGTCATGGAGCCGGCAGTGGTCTCGGTGATGGCGTCGGGTTGTGGTTTCCCTCTGTTGCAACTTAAACTCACAGTCCAAGATGCGGTACCCAGTAGAAGGTGAAGTCTTTGCTGTTTGTGAGACTTCTTAAACAGGGGCAAGCTCTACTGAAAGCCCTTGGAGATACACAGAAGAAGACATTGTAGAACGTTCAGCCCAAGACTGAAGCAGCCACTGTAGGCCAACACAACAAAGCACACAGCAAAGTGGTATTCCCTCCTCAAAGCTTCTCCGGCTCTTCTTCTTGGCAGGTTACCTGATCCCAAAAGTTCCATATTCCTGGGGTCAGGACCCTCCTATTTATACCACATTTTCCTTTGCAGCTGGCACAAAGTTCCACTGGCATACATAAATCAGTTCTGCCTGGCTCAGGCCAGGCTCACTCCAGGATGGGGAGACAGCTTTGTGGAAGGCAACCACAGTCCATTTAGGTTCAAGCAACAACTACTTTAAATGCAGCCAGGTCGATTCAGCCTGGCTATAAGTCACCTAGGAAAGGCAGGAAACACCTCAAACCCCCCCTTGTGTCTGTATAGTGTGAATGTCCATCACCTGCACCTGTCACTCTGAACCCAGATGGGGAATACACAAATGGCAGAGGCACACTGGATAGATAAGCAAGAAATGCACACTTTCTAAAAGTCTGAGCAAGAAAAACATAGATGAGATTGCACTCCTTCCCTTGATGAGACACCATACTGTATCAAACTTCATTTGAAAATGTGTGCGATCAGCGCTGTGGATCGCCCCAACCACAGTTAATACAATTGTATGAAAAACAGGGCACTCCTCTCGTGCTCATTGCTGTCGCACTGCAAAAATCGGTAACTATTCCCTCCAATATATCCAATTACTCCAGGTATTCCATAGTACTCGTGTATTCCCATGTTTTCACCATCCATTTATCTGTCATATCTTTGGTACTCTTCATCACAATGGAGACAGTGTGATTCAATCTGTAATCTTTATTACACATTTCTAATACCAGCTGTATGCCATTCGAGGCTTCGTACAATGGTACATACAAATTGATGCCAAATACGAAATAGGCACGACGTGTATTTTTTCCCAATGCATTTCGCGCCCCTAAGGCTCTTAGTCAGGGGATTCTAAAAACAAATAAGATAACCAGCTTGACTAACTCATCCATTGAAATACATGCATATTATCTAAATGCAAAATAGTGACAAAACAATGCCTATGTGGATGCATAACCCCCTTCGTGGGATGTATCAGAGTGTAAAGTGGGTCGTTATTTTCAGTATTATGATTTATATGATTGCAGGGTGAGGGGGCACGAAGGGGGTTATGTGTCCACATAGACATTGTTTTGTCACTATTTTGCATTTAGATAATAGGCATGTTTTACAATGGATGAGTCAGTCAAGCTGTTTATATTATTTGTTTTTAGAATCCCCTGGCAAAGAGCTTTAGGGGCTCGAAATGCATTGCGAGAAAATACACATCAGGCCTATTTCGTACTTGGCATCAATTTGTATGTACCATTGTACGAAGCCTCGAATGGCATACAGCTGGTATTAGAAATGTGTAATAAAGATTACAGATTGAATCACACTTATTCCATTGTGATGAAGAGTACCAAGGATATGACAGATAAATGGATGGTGAAAACATGGGAATAAGCGAGTACTAAGGAATACCTGGACTAATTGGATATATTGGAGGTAGTAGGTCCCGATTTTTGCAGTGCAACAGCAATGAGCATGAGAGGAGTGCTTTCTTTTTGCATACACTTTCTGAAAGTGGCATTTTCAAACACACAATATAAAATCATCTTTACTAAAAGATGTATCTTTACATTCTGAGTTAAGGAAGCTTAAACTCAATTTCTCTATCTTCTCCCAATAGAAAGTTGTGCTTGTAGGATATTACAAAGAAACTCCCCTGTTAGCCAATGGGACAGTTAGCTTTCAACAGTGAAAACAAAATTGGCAGTATTGCACTATCAGGACATGTAAGACACACCAGTACATGTCCTTTCTTTCCCATACACTGCACCCTGCCCATGGGGGTACCTTGGGCCTAACTGAGGTGTGCCTAACATGTAAGAAAAAGGAAGCTTAGGGCCTGACAAGTGGGTGCACTTGGCAAGTCGACATGGCAGTAAAACTGAGCACAGACACTGCAGTGGCAGGTCTGAGACACATTTGAAAAGCTACTTGTGTGAATTGCACAACTACTGCTGCAAGCCCACTCGTTACATTTGATTTACTTTGCTTGGCAAAGAATAACTCGCTCAGTGTGGCAGCTCGGCACCGCTTCTTAGCGCTGTGTTGGTAGCGCGCTGTGATATTTTAAACTTCCCTTTTGACTATTTTATTTTATTTTGTTTTGTTTAGACCTTGTTCTTAACTGGGATAGCTGGCCCCTTACCTGCATATAAAAGTAATTGTCACCGCTGCTTTGGCGGGTCCGGTTCTGGGGGCGCAGTTTCGTTTTTGAAGATCGGGCGCCATCTTGAGAGGGGTTTTGACACTTTTTGGGCGCCATCTTGTGTGTCCTAGTGGTGGCGGCTCACACGCGGGGGCCCTATTTAAGGCGGCGCGTTCTGCAGCTCGGCCTTGACAAAGAATAACTCGCTCGGTGTGGCAGCTCGGCACCACTTCTTAGCGCTGGGTTGGTAGCGCGCTGTGATATTTTATACTTCCCTTTTGACTATTTCATTTTATTTTGTTTTGTTTAGACCTTGTTCTTAACTGGGATAGCTGGCCCCTTACCTGCATATAAAAGTAATTGTCACCGCTGCTTTGGCGGGTCCGGTTCTGGGGGCGCAGTTTCGTTTTTGAAGATCGGGCGCCATCTTGAGAGGGGTTTTGACGCTTTTTGGGCGCCATCTTGTGTGTCCTAGTGGTGGCGGCTCACACGTGGTGGCCCTATTTAAGGCGGCGCGTTCTGCAGCTCGGCCTTGACAAAGAATAACTCGCTCAGTATGGCAGCTCGGCACCGCTTCTTAGCGCTGTGTTGGTAGCGCGCTGTGATATTTTAAACTTCCCTTTTGACTATTTTATTTTATTTTGTTTTGTTTAGACCTTGTTCTTAACTGGGATAGCTGGCCCCTTACCTGCATATAAAAGTAATTGTCACCGCTGCTTTGGTGGGTCCTGTTCTGGGGGCGCAGTTTCGTTTTTGAAGATCGGGCACCATCTTGAGAGGGGTTTTGACGCTTTTTGGGCGCCATCTTGTGTGTCCTACTGGTGGCGGCTCACACGTGGGGGCCCTATTTAAACCTGCCCTTAATCGCGCAGCGGTTCGCGCAGCGGTTCGCGCAGCGGGCGCGCCTTCCCTTCGCCTGAGTCGTGCCAGAGTCCTGCCCGTCTGCGCTCGTCAGCGTCTCGGAGGCGCATGGAGGCGGTCTCTGGCTCTTCTTAGTATTCCCTAGGTAGGTGCTGCTTCACCGCTGGAATACTTTCCTACTCTTCTTCTGAGCTCTTGGCTATACGTAGGTATTCCCCGTCTTGTCATCATATTTTTCCGGGAGGGCGTGTTCTTAAGAGAGGTTGTGTGGGCTGTGGCTGGCGTCTTTTGAGCGATATTACTTACCGGCCGGCTGTCTCACCCACTCTAAATGAGTGCCTTCTTCTCAACACGAGGTCTCTTGGCAAACATTCCCTTGATATCTGGAACCTACTAACGGAGTCCAAACCACCTTGTCTGTTCCTTACGGAGACATGGCTCGGAGAAGGCTCAGGTCCTGATCTAGCTAACGCTATCCCACCCGACTATACTATATTTAGGAAGGATAGGGTGATAGGCAGAGGAGGGGGGTCGCCCTGGTTGTCAATAAATTGTTCACCTGCACCATCTTCTCGATTGACAATATCTCTAATTGCGAGGAACTTGGTTTCACTCTTATGTTGTCTCCTCATCAAACGGTCGTTGGGATTTTACTCTACAGAGCACCTGGTCCTTTGGGCCCTTTCTTTGATGATTTACAGGCAGCACTTTCTGTGCCCTGTCTCAAATCAGACCATTGTATTTTATTGGGTGATCTGAACATCCATATGGATAATAACATCGATCCAGATGCTCTTAAGCTGCGGGACATTACTTCGTCTTTAGGGTTGATTCCTTATATTTTATGGCCAACTCATAACAAGGGCCACACCATAGATCAAGTTTTCTCCACAAAAACAATTAGTGTACCCACGCCACTACCTGTTTTGTGGTCTGATCATTTTTTTATAAAGTTTATTATACCTCTTATTTCTGTGATTGTCCCGAGAGCACCGAAAGACCAGAGAAGAAGTACGCGAACTTTTCATCAGGTATCCGCTGAAATGGTGTCTGATGCGCTCTGTCGTCATCCTTGTTTATCTTCTGGCAGTTTGGAGGAAAATCTTGAATCAGTGCATAAGTGGAAGACTGCTATCTTTGAGGAGTTAGCCCCAGGGAAGCCGGCTAAGTGTGCCAATAGGCGTGTCTCGGCCCTGTGGTTTACTTCATCCTTGGGTACGATGCGGCAAGAATGTAAGAGAGCCGAAAGGGCCTGGAGACGCCTGTATGACCCTCATCTTAAGGCTAGCTACAGAGAGACCATTAAGTTATACCATAGGCACATTCTAGAGGGAAAAAAAGTTTACCTTGAGCGTAGAATAGATGATGCAGAGAGCACCAGTAAAGAGATATTTAGGATAGTTAAAGAGTTCATTTCTCCCTCTACTGGTGCTCCCTCTCATGTGCACTCTGAAGTCTGGATTAGTCAGTTATCGGATTTCTTTGTGGACAAAACCAAAGCTATTCACGATTCCTTTCGCCGTCCTTGCTCTATGTCTGTGCCGGGTTTTACATCTACAAATGCAAAACCTTGTCAGCACAAGGTGGATAACCTGAGCACTCCTGTGTGCTATGAAAGCAAACAATAACCAATGTGGTATGTTAGTTCAAAGTTTTAATCACTTTGTGTCATTCATATAAACCAATTTGCTGGCTGCAATTTTGTGATTCCGATGTTCTCCATGTACAGAAAACGAAAAGTAGTTTCCACACAATGCTATTCAAAAGTTCCAAGAATCAAGTTCATAACATCATGTACGTAATCCAGATCCCCAATGCATTTCGAGCAGGATGCTCTTCGTCAGGGGGTTGCAGGTTTACTGTGAATAAGTGGAAAATGAAAGATATGTAAGTCAGGAGCCGAGTGTTTAAAGAAGATGTAAAAATAGTGATGGGAAGAAAAGATGATAAAATCCAGTTCTAAGACCAATGCCAGATGTAAAAGCCTGTCAAAGTGTAAAGTGGATCCCGTGAACAGTGGTATGGTACGTGGATCGATTAGTCAAAAGTAAGAGTGGTTAATATTGAAAATGACAGATGTACTACACCAAGCTGAATTACGAACCGTGAGTTATTGTGCACCAAAAGAATAAACAAAAGGGATATACATAAAAACGTGAAAACGAGTGCCGTGGCGTCATGTAAACACCTTACACGAACGTCAACCAAATTAGCAAAAAGTCAACAAAATTACGCGATGTAATCACCAGAGACGATTCAGAAAAGGGGGTGGTGATGAACAGAGTGTCTGAATTAAGCAGACCACTCTTACCCAGTCCAAAGATCAGGGCTTGATCCATCACCGTTATTTAGCTCACTGCCCCATCCCAGCTCAGAACCTGGCTATATGCAAATTAGTCTGTCCCTGGCCCAGTGCATCATGGGAACAGGGCAGACCAAACTACCAAGCCAATTCTTCACCAGAAAGGATACAAGCTACCGGGGACCGGTTTCTGGCATTTCAGCCTCGTCTGCCCGGCTTCCTTGAATCCTGATGGAGCAGTGAGCAAAAGACTCATGTCTGAGTATACCCTGCCACACCTATAGTGGCCAAAAACGATTCAGAAAAGGGGGTGGTGATGAACAGAGTGTCTGAATTAAGCAGACCACTCTTACCCAGTCCAAAGATCAGGGCTTGATCCATCACCGTTATTTAGCTCACTGCCCCATCCCAGCTCAGAACCTGGCTATATGCAAATTAGTCTGTCCCTGGTCCAGTGCATCATGGGAACAGGGCAGACCAAACTACCAAGCCAATTCTTCACCAGAAAGGATACAAGCTACCGGGGACCGGTTTCTGGCATTTCAGCCTCGTCGGCCCGGCTTGCTTGAATCCTGATGGAGCAGTGAGCAAGGGACTCATGTCTGAGTATACCCTGCCACACCTATAGTGGCCAAAAACGATTCAGAAAAGGGGGTGGTGATGAACAGAGTGTCTGAATTAAGCAGACCACTCTTACCCAGTCCAAAGATCAGGGCTTGATCCATCACCGTTATTTAGCTCACTGCCCCATCCCTGCTCAGAACCTGGCTATATGCAAATTAGTCTGTCCCTGGCCCAGTGCATCATGGGAACAGGGCAGACCAAACTACCAAGCCAATTCTTCACCAGAAAGGATACAAGCTACCGGGGACCGGTTTCTGGCATTTCAGCCTCGTCGGCCCGGCTTGCTTGAATCCTGATGGAGCAGTGAGCAAGGGACTCATGTCTGAGTATACCCTGCCACACCTATAGTGGCCAAAAACGATTCAGAAAAGGGGGTGGTGATGAACAGAGTGTCTGAATTAAGCAGACCACTCTTACCCAGTCCAAAGATCAGGGCTTGATCCATCACCGTTATTTAGCTCACTGCCCCATCCCAGCTCAGAACCTGGCTATATGCAAATTAGTCTGTCCCTGGCCCTGTGCATCATGGGAACAGGGCAGACCAAACTACCAAGCCAATTCTTTACCAGAAAGGATACAAGCTACCGGGGACCGGTTTCTGGCATTTCAGCCTCGTCGGCCCGGCTTGCTTGAATCCTGATGGAGCAGTGAGCAAGGGACTCATGTCTGAGTATACCCTGCCACACCTATAGTGGCCAAAAACGATTCAGAAAAGGGGGTGGTGATGAACAGAGTGTCTGAATTAAGCAGACCACTCTTACCGAGTCCAAAGATCAGGGCTTGATCCATCACCGTTATTTAGCTCACTGCCCCATCCCAGCTCAGAACCTGGATATATGCAAATTAGTCTGTCCCTGGCCCAGTGCATCATGGGAACAGGGCAGACCAAACTACCAAGTTAATTCTTCACCAGAAAGGATACAAGCTACCGAGGACCGGTGTCTGGCATTTCAGCCTCGTCGGCCCGGCTTGCTTGAATCCTGATGGAGCAGTGAGCAAGGGACTCATGTCTGAGTATACCCTGCCACACCTATAGTGGCCAAAAACGATTCAGAAAAGGGGGTGGTGATGAACAGAGTGTCTGAATTAAGCAGACCACTCTTACCCAGTCCAAAGATCAGGGCTTGATCCATCACCGTTATTTAGCTCACTGCCCCATCCCAGCTCAGAACCTGGCTATATGCAAATTAGTCTGTCCCTGGCCCAGTGCATCATGGGAACAGGGCAGACCAAACTACCAAGCCAATTCTAATTCTTCACCACAAAGGATACAAGCTACCGGGGACCGGTTTCTGGCATTTCAGCCTCGTCGGCCCGGCTTGCTTGAATCCTGATGGAGCAGTGAGCAAGGGACTCATGTCTGAGTATACCCTGCCACACCTATAGTGGCCAAAAACGATTCAGAAAAGGGGGTGGTGATGAACAGAGTGTCTGAATTAAGCAGACCACTCTTACCCAGTCCAAAGATCAGGGCTTGATCCATCACCGTTATTTAGCTCACTGCCCCATCCCAGCTCAGAACCTGGCTATATGCAAATTAGTCTGTCCCTGGCCCAGTGCATCATGGGAACAGGGCAGACCAAACTACCAAGCCAATTCTTCACCAGAAAGGATACAAGCTACCGGGGACCGGTTTCTGGCATTTCAGCCTCGTCGGCCCGGCTTGCTTGAATCCTGATGGAGCAGTGAGCAAGGGACTCATGTCTGAGTATACCCTGCCACACCTATAGTGGCCAAAAACGATTCAGAAAAGGGGGTGGTGATGAACAGAGTGTCTGAATTAAGCAGACCACTCTTACCCAGTCCAAAGATCAGGGCTTGATCCATCACCGTTATTTAGCTCACTGCCCCATCCCAGCTCAGAACCTGGCTATATGCAAATTAGTCTGTCCCTGGCCCAGTGCATCATGGGAACAGGGCAGACCAAACTACCAAGCCAATTCTTCACCAGAAAGGATACAAGCTACCGGGGACCGGTTTCTGGCATTTCAGCCTCGTCGGCCCGGCTTGCTTGAATCCTGATGGAGCAGTGAGCAAGGGACTCATGTCTGAGTATACCCTGCCACACCTATAGTGGCCAAAAACGATTCAGAAAAGGGGGTGGTGATGAACAGAGTGTCTGAATTAAGCAGACCACTCTTACCCAGTCCAAAGATCAGGGCTTGATCCATCACCGTTTTTTAGCTCACTGCCCCATCCCAGCTCAGAACCTGGCTATATGCAAATTAGTCTGTCCCTGGCCCAGTGCATCATGGGAACAGGGCAGACCAAACTACCAAGCCAATTCTTTACCAGAAAGGATACAAGCTACCGGGGACCGGTTTCTGGCATTTCAGCCTCGTCGGCCCGGCTTGCTTGAATCCTGATGGAGCAGTGAACAAGGGACTCATGTCTGAGTATACCCTGCCACACCTATAGTGGCCAAAAACGATTCAGAAAAGGGGGTGGTGATGAACAGAGTGTCTGAATTAAGCAGACCACTCTTACCCAGTCCAAAGATCAGGGCTTGATCCATCACCGTTATTTAGCTCACTGCCCCATCCCAGCTCAGAACCTGGATATATGCAAATTAGTCTGTCCCTGGCCCAGTGCATCATGGGAACAGGGCAGACCAAACTACCAAGTTAATTCTTCACCAGAAAGGATACAAGCTACCGAGGACCGGTTTCTGGCATTTCAGCCTCGTCGGCCCGGCTTGCTTGAATCCTGATGGAGCAGTGAGCAAGGGACTCATGTCTGAGTATACCCTGCCACACCTATAGTGGCCAAAAACGATTCAGAAAAGGGGGTGGTGATGAACAGAGTGTCTGAATTAAGCAGACCACTCTTACCCAGTCCAAAGATCAGGGCTTGATCCATCACCGTTATTTAGCTCACTGCCCCATCCCAGCTCAGAACCTGGCTATATGCAAATTAGTCTGTCCCTGGCCCAGTGCATCATGGGAACAGGGCAGACCAAACTAACAAGCCAATTCTAATTCTTCACCAGAAAGGATACAAGCTACCGGGGACCGGTTTCTGGCATTTCAGCCTCGTCGGCCCGGCTTGCTTGAATCCTGATGGAGCAGTGAGCAAGGGACTCATGTCTGAGTATACCCTGCCACACCTATAGTGGCCAAAAACGATTCAGAAAAGGGGGTGGTGATGAACAGAGTGTCTGAATTAAGCAGACCACTCTTACCCAGTCCAAAGATCAGGGCTTGATCCATCACCGTTATTTAGCTCACTGCCCCATCCCAGCTCAGAACCTGGCTATATGCAAATTAGTCTGTCCCTGGCCCAGTGCATCATGGGAACAGGGCAGACCAAACTACCAAGCCAATTCTTCACCAGAAAGGATACAAGCTACCGGGGACCGGTTTCTGGCATTTCAGCCTCGTCGGCCCGGCTTGCTTGAATCCTGATGGAGCAGTGAGCAAGGGACTCATGTCTGAGTATACCCTGCCACACCTATAGTGGCCAAAAACGATTCAGAAAAGGGGGTGGTGATGAACAGAGTGTCTGAATTAAGCAGACCACTCTTACCCAGTCCAAAGATCAGGGCTTGATCCATCACCGTTATTTAGCTCACTGCCCCATCCCAGCTCAGAACCTGGCTATATGCAAATTAGTCTGTCCCTGGCCCAGTGCATCATTTTGTCCACCATAAGCATGGAAGGGTATACTCAGATGTGAGTCCCTTGCTCATTGCACCATCAGGATTCAAGCAAGCCGGGCCGACGACGCCTGAAATGGCAGAAACCGGTCCCCGGAAGCTTGTTTCCTTCCCAGTACAAGAATTGGCTTGGTAGTTTGGTTTGCCCTGTTCCCATCATGCACTGGGACAGGAACAGACTAATTTGCATATAGCCAAGTTCTGAGCTGGGATGGTGCAGTGAGCTAAAAAACGGTGATGGATCAAGCCCTGATCTTTGGACTGGGTAAGAGTGGTCTGCTTAATTCAGGCACTCTGTTCATCACCACCCCCTTTTCTGAATCATTTTGTCCACCATAAGCATGGAAGGGTATACTCAGATGTGAGTCCCTTGCTCATTGCACCATCAGGATTCAAGCAAGCCGGGCCGACGACGCCTGAAATGGCAGAAACCGGTCCCCGGAAGCTTGTTTCCTTCCCAGTACAAGAATTGGCTTGGTAGTTTGGTTTGCCCTGTTCCCATCATGCACTGGGACAGGAACAGACTAATTTGCATATAGCCAAGTTCTGAGCTGGGATGGTGCAGTGAGCTAAAAAACGGTGATGGATCAAGCCCTGATCTTTGGACTGGGTAAGAGTGGTCTGCTTAATTCAGGCACTCTGTTCATCACCACCCCCTTTTCTGAATCGTAATCACCAGAGAGGCTGTGGGGTTTAGGGTGGTAGAATAGATACGGTAACCGTAATGTAAAGACTCTTACCAGGTTAAATCAAGGTTGACCGGAGCAGTCACCGGTAGAAAACGCCATCGGGAAAATGCGGAAGTGCCCGATGTTAGTGCGCATGCGTCTATGTATCGTGCGCGAGTAAGAAAATAGAAAAAGGACCAAGTTTGTCGAAGACGTGATAGAGGGAAACAAAGAAAGAAAAAAAAGACTGTTGTAAAAGTGAAATGGGTAAAGAGTGGAAAGGCAGGAATGTGAAGAGGAGCAAAAGTGAGAGAAAGAATCCGCAGAAGTGAAAAAAATAATCATAAAAGAGTCTGTGGAAATGATAGGAGTGATGTCAAAAAATGATGTAAAAATTAATTACAGGGAAATACGAGCATGAAGGGCAGATGCATTTCTGAGAGAACAAGAAATAAACAATATGTACAGGAAGGATACAATGTAAGATTCAATGGAAATCAACTCAGGTCCCACCAAAGAATACGCTGCCATCCTCCAGACACTCGTTGATAAAGCAGTAACATCAGGAACCATCACCACCAAAGATCGCAGTTATCTCATCAAATCTCATCCCAACATTCCATATCTGTACATGATTCCTAAAATCCATAAACATCCGACCAAACCACCATTCAGACCAATTGTCAGCACATGCAATTCCATTCACGAACCCATTGGCACCTACATTGATCGTCATCTGCAACCTTCAGTTAAACAAATGGCTAGTTATCTGCAGGACACCACTGATTTTCTATCTAAACTCATTTCCATCATCATTGATCCACAAACACCTGTTCTGCTTTGCACCATAGACGTGAATTCACTATACACTTCCATTCCTCACAATCTTGGCATTCAGGCCGTCGAAGGGGCAGTACTCAAAACCAACAAACCACTTGATCTGAAAATTTTCCTTTTGGAACTTATTGAATTCACTTTGATGCACAGTTACTTCAGATACCAAAACAAATTCTTCAGTCAACTTTCCGGAGTAGCCATGGGCAACTGTGCTGCCCCAGCATATGCCAATCTTTTCATGCAGGATTTCGAAACCGAATACATTCTGAATGTACCACATTGGAAAAACCATCTGCAAATCTACTATCGTTACATTGATAATATTTTTCTAATGTGGACTGGCACAGAACAACAACTCACTTTTGCCATCAGACATCTCAACAGTGTCAATGACAGAATCCAATTCACTCACCAATTCAGCCGTACCAACATAGCCTTTCTGGATGTAAACATCACCATCAAAGACAACAAAATTGAAACATCCATATACACCAAACCGACAGACCGGAACAACTACCTTCATTACTCCAGCTTTCATCAACCCAGTCTCAAAAAACATCTGCCTTACTCACAACTTTTACGAGCTAAAAGAATAGCTTCCACCGAACATTCATTTACACATGACAGTACCAACATTATGCACAGATTTTCAGTAAGAGGTTACCCGCAACAAATCATTTCTTCAGCTTACACAAGAGTGACTTCTACTGACCGTTTCACTTTATTGAAACCTAAAGTCAAAACAAGTTCCAGTACACAACCCAACGTATTTGTCTCGAAATTCTCAACTAAAAGTCATCTAATCAAAAAAAGCATCAAAACTCACTGGCAAATACTCCAATTAAAACCAGATTTCAACAATTTGTTCAATCAAATTCCCATTTTTGCTTACCAGCGTTCTAGGAACTTACGGTCACTGATAAAACCACGCAGCAGTGAATCTACTGTGTATAAAGGAACCATACCCTGTCACAATTGTCAGAACTGTCACAACATCATCCCAGGCAATAACATAAACCATCCCAGTTCTGGTAAACAAATCTTACTCAAAACCAATGCGACTTGCGACTCCACCAATGTGGTGTATCTTCTGAAGTGCCCCTGCGGACTACCTTACGTAGGGAAAACCGAGCGCAAAATAAAGACCAGGCTCAATGAACATAGGAGCAACATCAGAATCAAAAACTTAAAATCATGTGTGTCTGCTCACTTCACCCAGCAAAATCATAACAATAGTCAAATCCGCTTCCTCGTTTTGGAGGTGGTAGAGAAACCTGAGGGTATTGACCCCAAAAAATACTTATTGCAACGAGAACTATTTTGGATTTTCAAACTTGGCACCACTGTACCAAAAGGACTCAACGAACGTCTGGAATTTAGCAGCTTCCTCTAATTTAACTTGCATTTTGTACCCATTTTACTATTTCCTGTTGGTTTTTCAGTATTTTGTGCCTGCATACTCATTGTACCTGAATTCAGCATTGAATCTTACATTGTATCCTTCCTGTACATATTGTTTATTTCTTGTTCTCTCAGAAATGCATCTGCCCTTCACGCTCGTATTTCCCTGTAATTAATTTTTACATCATTTTTTGACATCACTCCTATCATTTCCACAGACTCTTTTATGATTATTTTTTTCACTTCTGCGGATTCTTTCTCCCACTTTTGCTCCTCTTCACATTCCTGCCTTTCCACCCTTTACCCATTTCACTTTTACAACAGTCTTTTTTTTCTTTCTTTGTTTCCCTCTATCACGTCTTCGACGAACCTGGTCCTTTTTCTATTTTCTTACTCGCGCACGATACATAGACGCATGCGCACTAACATCGGGCACTTCCGCATTTTCCCGATGGCGTTTTCTACCGGTGACTGCTCCGGTCAACCTTGATTTAACCTGGTAAGAGTCTTTACATTACGGTTACCGTATCTATTCTACCACCCTAAACCCCACAGCCTCTCTGGTGATTACATCGCGTAATTTTGTTGACTTTTTGCTAATTTGGTTGACGTTCGTGTAAGGTGTTTACATGACACCACGGCACTCGTTTTCACGTTTTTATGTATGTCGCTTTTGTTTATTCTTTTGGTGCACAATAACTCACGGTTCGTAATTCAGCTTGGTGTAGTACATCTGTCATTTTCAATATTAACCACTCTTACTTTTGACTAATCGATCCACGTACCATACCACTGTTCACGGGATCCACTTTACACTTTGACAGGCTTTTACATCTGGCATTGGTCTTAGAACTGGATTTTATCATCTTTTCTTCCCATCACTATTTTTACATCTTCTTTAAACACTCGGCTCCTGACTTACATATCTTTCATTTTCCACGTATTCACAGTAAACCTGCAACCCCCTGACGAGGAGCATCCTGCTCGAAATGCATTGGGGATCTGGATTACGTACATGATGTTATAAACTTGATTCTTGGAACTTTTGAATAGCATTGTGTGGAAACTACTTTTCGTTTTCTGTACATGGAGAACATCGGAAATCACAAAATTGCAGCCAGCAAATTGATTTATATGAATGACACAAAGTCATTAAAACTTTGAACTAACATACCACATTGGTTATTGTTTGCTTTCATAGCACACAGGAGTGCTCAGGTTATCCACCTTGTGCTGACAAGGTTTTGCATTTGTCATTTATCCTTCGCCCTTTCTGGACAGTAAGGGCCATATCCTGACCACCCTAAGAGAACAAACTTTCTTTTTGAACTTCCAGTTAAACTTCTTCTTGTATTCTTGGAGTGCAGCGGACTCCTCTTTCCGATCAGAGGGTTTTACATCTAGCCTGGAAACATTTATATCGGAGGAAGGTCCACTTCTATCGGAATTTCCGGTAATGTCCCCCGCAGTCTCCATCGACCTTTTGTCTCGGCTTAAGTCCGGCTCCCCGCTTGACCCTTGTCCGGCGAAATGTTTGGGGATAGTAGCTCCGGCTTTAAATGCGGTGCTTAATCCTTTACTTAATGCTTCACTGAGCATGGGTGTTGTCCCTCGCAAGTGGTCTGGGCACCTCCGTTTTCCGCTGAAATGCCGCCGCTGGAGTTGGGGGTGCCGCAGGGCTCTATTTTAAGCCCTGCGCTTTTCAACATCTATATGGCCCCTCTGGCGGCGGTTGCGGAATCTTTTGGTGCCCAGATCATAACCTATGCTGATGACACCCAGCTGCTCTTTACATCTGAAAAGGGTAAGGATTTTGATGGCTTGCGGATTAGAGACTGTTTGGGAGCCGTCTTTACCTGGTTCCAGCGACACAGTCTAAAATGCAATCCCGATAAATAGGAATTGCTTTTTTTTGGATGTCCACCTGATCCTGGTTGGAAGGCCTGGTGGCCTTCAGATATGTCTCCACCTGATGCTGCCTCTTCCAAAGGTAAAAATCTGGGCTTTGTGATTGATGATGGCCTTGCCTTTGGCCCTCAGATTATTGAGCTGACCGGTAAATGCTTCGGCCGCCTGAAAATGTTACGGAAATGTCTTCCCCTGTTGTCGCTGAAGCATAGAAAGATCATCGTGCAGGCCTTGATAGGCTCGCGTTTGGATTACGCGAATGTTCTCTATCTTGGCCTGCCGAAATATCTTCTGACGCGACTACAGATCGTGCAAAATTCTGCGGCTAGAGCCATTTTTGGTCTCCAGCGCAGGGTCGGAGCCACAGAGTTGCTAAAAAAACTGCATTGGCTCCCAGTCGCTAAGAGGATTGTCTTCAAAGCGCTTACCTTTGCCTTCAAGGCCCTTCATCGGATTGGCCCCAAATATTTACAGAAGCGTTTGGCTTTTTATGTGCCTCGAAGGACGCTACGTTCTGCGCCCTTATTCAAAGCCTTGATTCCCTCCATTTGCCGGGCTAGAATCGGAGGACGCTCTTTTCGTTTTATAGCGTCTCAAGGCTGGAACGACATGCCTGTCTTGCTCAGGAAAGCTGAGGACCTGCTCTTTTTCAGGAAAGATCTAAAAACCTGGCTTTTTTCACAGTAATTGCTCTTCTGCTTTTTTATCTTTGTAGGGTTATGTTTCTTTACACTGAGGGCTCTTTGTCAAAGCGCCGGGACACTCCTAGGAGTAGCCGTGCGCTATAAAAGAGCATTTTTAACATAACATAACATAACATTTACAGGCCCTGGGCACACACAGTGTACTGTACTAGAGACTTACTAGTAAATCAAATGCCCCAACCATGGAAAACCGAATCATAACACAATTTCCAGTAGGAGCACTTGCACTTTAGCACTGAATAGAAGTGAAAAAGTGTGCACAGACATTAAAACCAGCAAAACAAAGCTCCAGCATATCATCAAAAACAGGAGGCCAGAAGGCAAAAAGTCAGGTAAAACGTGCCAAAGATGCCAAGTCCAACACTCACCATAAAATATATTTTTTAATTGTGAATCCAGAGACATCAAATTCCAAATCTCTATCGCTCCCAATGGAAAATTACAAGGAAAAGACGTTTTAAGGCAATCCCCATATTAATCTATGTGAGAGATAGGCCTTGCAGTAGCGACATGTAAAACTCAAACGTACATGGCCTACCTGTCAAATACATTTCACCCTGAGCATGGGGGTGCCTAGGAACTACCTTAGGGATGACATATGTAATAAAAGGGAAGGTTTGGACCTGGCAAGCAGTTTAACTTGCTAAGTCGGAATGGTAGTTTAAACCTGCACACACAGTCTCTGCAATGGTAGGCCTGAGCCATGTTTAAAGGGCTACTTAAGTTTGTGGCACAATCAGTGCTGCAGGTCCACTACTAGCAGTTAATTTACAGGCCCTGGGCACATGTAGTGCACTTTACTAGGGACTTGAAAGTAAATTAAATATGCTAATTGTGGGTAACCCAATGTTACTATGTATAGAGTACAGAGCATATACACTTTAGCACTGGTTAGCAATGGTAAAGTGCCCAGAATACCAAAACCAGCAGAAATGAAGTCAGTAAAACAGGAGGGTAGGAGGCAAAAAGTCAGGGGAAACCATGCCAAGGATACCAGGTCTAACAATAGGACATGCAGGAGAGAACCAAGAATCAATCAATCAATCAATCAGAATACTTGTAGAGCGCGCTACTTACCCGTGAGGGTCTCGAGGGGGGAGGGGGGTGCTGCTACTGCTCAAAGAGCCAGGTTTTGAGGAGTCTTCTGAAGGCGAGTAGGTCTTGAGTCTGGCGTATGTGGGTAGGGAGGGTGTTTCAGGTCTTGGCGGTGAGGAAGGAGAAGGATCTGCCACCGGAGGTCGTTCATTGAATGCGGGTGACAGCGGCGAGGGCGAGGCTGGCGGAGCGGAGCTGGCGGGTGGGAGTGTAGAAACTGAGTCTGCTGTTCAGGTAGGCTAGTCCGGCCTTATGGAGTGCTTTGTGTGCGTGGGTGAGGAGCTTGAAGATGATCCTCTTGTCAACGGGGAGCCAGTGTAGGTCTCTCAGGTGGGGGGTGATGTGGCTGCGGCGGGGGACGCTGACGATCAGTCGGGCAGAGGCGTTTTGTATGCGTTGATGTCGTCGCAGGTGTTTGGCTGGGATTCCTGCGTAGAGTGCATTGCCGTAGTCCAGTCTGCTGCTGACGAGGGCCTGTGTCACCGTTTTCCAAGTTTCGATCGGGATCCATTTGTAGATCCTGGGGAGCATGCGGAGGGTGTGGTAGCAGGAGGAGGAGACGGCGTTGACCTGTTTTGACATGGAGAGGGAGGAGTCGAGGATGAATCCTAGGTTGCGTGCGTGGTCGGTGGGTGTTGGTGCTGTTCCCAGTGTGGTCGGCCACCAGGAGTCGTCCCAGGCTGAGGAGGTGGGTCCGAGGATGAGTACCTCCGTCTTGTCTGAGTTCAGCTTTAGGAGGCTACTCTTCATCCAGTCGGCGACGCCTTCATTCCCTCGTGGAGGTTGGTTTTGGTGGTGTGTGCGTCGTTGGTGAGGGAGAGGATAAGCTGGGTGTCGTCGGTGTAGGAGATGATGTTGAGGTTGTGATTGCGGGCCACTCGTGCGAGGGGGGCCATGTAGATGTTGAACAGCATCGGGGTGAGGGATGAGCCCTGGGGGACGCCGCAGATGATGTCAGTGGCTTTGGATCGGAAGGGTGGGAGGCGGATGCTATGGGTTCTGCCAGAGAGGAAGGACGTGATCCAGTCAAGGGCCTTCTCTTGGATTCCGGATTCTATGAGTCGTGTCTTTAGAGTGCGATGACAGACCGTGTCGAAGGCGGCCGACAGGTCCAGGTGGATGAGGGCTGATGTTTCGCCATTGTCTAGTAGGTGCCTGATGTCGACTGTGGCTGCGATGAGGGCTGTCTCCCTGCTGTGGTTTCATCTGAATACAGACTGGGACGGTTCCAGGATGTTGTTGTCTTCCAGGTGGCGGGCCAGGTGTCCGTTGAAGATTTTCTCGATGACCTTTGCCGGGAACGGGAGCAGGGAGATGGGTCGGAAGTTCTTGAGGTCCTTGGGGTCCGCTTTGGGCTTCTTGAGGAGGGCATTGATTTCGGCGTGCTTCCAGCTTACCGGGAATGTCGCTGTTTCGAAGGAGATGTTGATGACCTTCCATAGTTGGGGTGCGATGGCTGCATCTGCTTTGTTGAAAGCGTGGTGTGGGCACGGGTCTGACGGAGATCCTGAGTGGATGGAGTTCATGACCTTGCGTGTCTCATCGTCGTTGGACCAGGAGGTGAGGCGGGTGGCGCTGGTGGTGTTTGCAGGGGAGTTGGGGTCTGGCATGGTCGGGGTGGTCGTGGTGTTAAAGCTGCCATGGATGTCGGCGATCTTGTGGTGGAAGAAGATGGCTAGTGAGTCGCACAGTTCTTGTGAGGGCGGGATGTTGTTGGCGTTGGCGATGGGGTTGGAGAGTTCCTTTACGATGCAGAAGAGCTCTTTGCTGTTGTGTGCATTGTTATCCAGGTGGTTTTTGAAGGTGGATCTCTTGGCTAATCTTATGAGGTGGTGGTGTCTGCGGGTGGCGTCCTAGTGGGCTGCGTGGTTGTCCGGTGTGCGTTTGTGGAGCCATATTTTCTCCAGATTCTGGCATGCGCGTTTGGAGGTCTGGAGCTCGATGGTGAACCAGGTTGCTCTCTTGCTGGCCGGGTTGTTGTAGGGTTTCTTGAGCGGAGCAAGGGTGTTGGCGCAGTCGTTGATCTACTGTCTGAGATTGCGGGTTGCACGTCTGGGTTGGTAGGGTCGGTGGGTGGGTTCTGGGTGAGGGTGGTGGTCAGCTGGACTTTGCTCCAGCATTGGCGAGGTAGCTGTTGGGTGCGTCGTTGGTTTCTTGAAGGAGAAATGGATGCAGAGGTGGTCGGTCCAGTGGAGTTCGGTGGTTTGGTCGAAGGCGATGTTGGTGCCTGTGGAGAAGATGGGGTCCAGCGTATGGCCTGCGGCGTGGGTGGGTGCGGTGACGAGCTGTCTGAGGCAGAGGTTGGCTAGGTGGTCGATCAGGGTGGTGGAGTTGATGTTGTTGTTGTTTTCGAGGTGGAAGTTCAGGTCCCCGAGGAGGATGTAGTCCATGGAGGCGAGTGCATGGGTGCTGGCGAGGTCAGCGATGGAGTCGCTGAACTGAGCCCGGGGTCCGGGGGATCTGTAGATGAGTGTTCCTCTGAGGGTGGTGTTGGGGTCGGTGTGGATCCGGAAGTGCAGGTATCCGGCGGTGTTGAGGGTGTTGTCTGTGTGGGTGGGGACCTTGAGGGTGGACTGGTGGACGATGACTATTCCTCCTCCGGTTCTGTTGGTGCGATCCCTGGGGGTGATCTTGTATCCCTCTGGGATGGCTATGGTGATGTCGGGTGCCGAGGAGTCATTCCACCAGGTCTCGGTCGGGAAGGTCACGTCTGGGACAGAGGTGTTGAGCAGATCCCAGAGCTCGATGGCGTGTTTGCGTGCGGGTGTTGAGGAGTATACAGCGGAGGTGGTTGGGTCCTGTCCTTGGAGGTTTGGTGGTTCTGTCGCAGGTGAGACTGCAGGTGCAGCAGGAGAAGGGTCCGTGGGTCCGTTTTGGGGCGGCCTGGAAGCAGGTGTTGTTTCGGCCGGCGTTGAGTGCGTGGAGGCTGCTGGCGTCGTAGTGGAGTCTGGTGTCGTGGTGTTTGTGGGGTCCAGGGATCCTGGCGCTGGGCACGGTCCAAGCGTGGACGGGCGCAGATGGGATTGCATCTGGTGCGCCTCCGACGCGGCCGCGCAGCGGCCTCCATAAGTAGGGAGGTGGGAGGGGGGAATCAGCTGGGAGGCGGGTGAGGAACAGCCAATGGGCGTGGGGGCGGGGCCGTAGGGCGACGCAGCGGCAGGAAGGCAAAGGGAAGGAGGCGAAGAAGGCGGGACGCAGGGGGCGGCGGCGGGAGGGGGAATGGTGCAAGCGGGGACTCAGTCAAGCCAAAGAGTAAAGAAAAACACGAACAGGCACAGTGGAAATACTACAAATGCGCTACGGAAGTCACACAGCAGTAGAGTGACAAAGAGAAAAAACAGGAGTGATACCAATATCAGAGCGGCAAGTAGCAGCCCAGGGGGGTCTCGAACCCTGGAGCGCTGCTCCTCTCGGCAGCAGCGGGGACGGGCGCAGACAGGTGGTGCTACGCGGTGTGTGGGGTGACCCGCTCAACCAAGGTTAAGGGTCACACCCATGAGGGCTCAGGGTCACCTGTGTCTCTCAACCCGACTGCCAATTTAAGTCCGGCTAAGGAGAGGTCTGGTCCATCTTGAAAAGACTGTTGATTCAGAGACCACCATGGAAAAAGACACAGATATCCTGTGCAGGCTCTACTTTAGTGGTTGCACCAGCACCCGGTACCCAAAGAGGGATATTCTTCCACCATGACCACTGAAGCAGACACTTGGAGGTGTCTTCGTGGAGCTATTGAATTTATTGTACACTTGTTTGAGTTCTCAGGCTCTATCCCCCACATTACCTTTGTGAGCCGCCATAGGCTGCTCACCCTCTCTACCCAGAGAGTCAAGTGAAGAAAGGGTGTACTTGGCACAGTTTGCAGATCCTTAGTATGCTGGGCGACAGGACAGCCATGTCAAATGTCCTCAACCCCTGTGTTCTGTGCCCCCAAAGAATGTCTAACACCCCTTGTAATGCTAGGCTTCAAACTTACCACGTGCTTTAGTGCCACTCATGGCATACCCTACTTTTTTGGATTTGTTCTTTTTTATTTCCACCATCTTCTTTTGTTATTTATTCTTTGTCTTTAGAGGGATGCTCCAATTTGATGTAAGTGCTAAACTCTTTACTCAAGCCTTATCAGAATATTAAGATGTGCGAAAAAAACTAATGTTCAGAAATTAACTAAGATTTCCTACTACGGCCCCAAAATTCAAGGTCAATACTCAAAAACATGTAAAATTTCTTCTACCGCCTGAGTGTATTTTTACCTTTCTCTGACATTCACAAACTGTTCCCATGGTATGCCTGGGAAGCTGCACCGATCACATGTTTTCAAACATACTCCTGGGAAAGTCGTGGCTCTTTTCTGTGCACGGGCCTTTCCTCAAATCTCATCATAGGAAGATCAGGATTGGGGTAGAAATTTGATTTAAAAAAACTTTTGCAAGGATACTTTCATAGTGGATAAGTCTTAAGGGACTGAGGGATCAGTGAGGCTTGAGAGAGAAGGCCGAGCAAATGTACAAGAGAATAAACACTTGCTGCTGGTATATATGGGAATGTCTTCAGGATGAAAAAGAACACTAAAACTTAAAACAACAGATACCTATACATCCTATTTAAAAATTTTGAAACCTGCAAGACACAGGTTCAATCACTGAAATGGACAGGCTAGCGGCTACCCTTCTGAAGTTGATCAAATGAGCCCCACTGTGAACTATTGTGCGGTAACACCAATTATAAAGAGCTGGTAGAAGAAATTAATTTTATAGTGTATAACAGAGCAGGAATGAATATTAAAAGTAGAAGGCCTATAATTAAAATTACCTGCACTGAGGTGATGGAATGTGTTGTTTGGACATGGGGGTCTAATGCTCCCAACTTTTCTAAAGATTTTAATATTAATTGCAATTTAGATAAAGCATGAAGCAATATGAGTTGTCTCCTAGCAGCTCATTGATAGCTGTTATTATTACCTAACTCTAACTCGAATCTAACCTTCCTCTTTCATACTCGTTTTATTGACTTGACAAACAAAAACCATGAGAGGCCTGCCAGGAACTCAACCATAAATTTACCACCCAAAAAAATATATATCTGCAGCAGGCGAAAAAAGTATGGAGCATATTTTGGTAAAACAAAGTGACCCATATGCGCCAGGGAAATAAGTTAATCGCTAATGGAGCTTGGTGGAACTAGTCTAGTGCCTCTAACATGTAAACCATCATGTTCTGAAAGCTGATCCTTAACATGCCAAAACATCTCTAAGTTTTCCTAATTCTTGGGTTTGATTCTCCAACCTGTATTAATAAGTCTCAAAATTTCCAACAAATCAGAATCTTCCTGTAGTGCCTTTACCCATCTATCTTTATCAATCACATTCTCTTCTATGGCACACACCATTTCCTCTTCATCATCAAAATCATCTTCTTGACCCAACTCATCTTTAGAGACGAGACGAGACAATACATCTGCAACTTTGTTTTCAACACCTGGCAGATATTCCACTTCAAAGTTGTAATCTTGTAATCCTACAACCCAACTTGTGATTCTACTTGAAACTGCATCAATTCCTTTTTTCTTTAAAATTTCACACAGTGGCTTGTGATCCGTTCTTATCTCAAATACACTTCCCCACAACATATTCTTTAGCTTTGTTATGGACCAATACACAGCAAGTGCTTCTCTTTCCTCAACGGAATACCGTAGTTCAGCACCCCATAGACTCCTTGACAAAATTAGTATAACTTCTTCCTGACCACGTACATTCTGTACAAGTACCGCACCTAAACCTTTAAGGCTAGCATCAGTTATCAAAATCGATTTCTCCTCTGGATCAAAACTACTCAATTTTGGAGCACAATTCAACCTTTCTTTAAGAGCACAAAATTCTTCTTCAGAATTGTCTTTCCAGACAAATTCACATCCTTTCCTCAGTAAAACTCTCATATTAACACACAAAAAAGCAAAGTCATTTATAAATGTACTATAGTATTCTGTCATGCCTAAAAAATTCATTACTTTTTATTTGTTGGTGGGAGAAGTCATCTTTAGTATTGCAGCAATCAAACTTTCTTTTGGTAAAATTCCTCCTTCAGAAATGGTGTGACCCAAATAATCTATTGAATTACTCCTAAATTTACATTTTTCAATTTTGACTGTTAACCCAAATTCACTTAATTTGTTCAACACATCCAAAAGTCGCGCATCATGCTCCTTGTCATCACATCCAAAAATTAAAATATCATCTTGGTAAATTCTGACCCCGTTCAATCCTTTCAGAACATTCTCTAAAGCCCTTTGAAAAACAGAAGCAGCTGAAACTAATCCAAATGGAAGTCTAGCAAAACGAAACGTTCCAAATGGGGAAACGAAGGCCGTCAAATCTTTAGACTACTCATCTAGTCTAATCTAGTGGTAAGCAGATTTTGAGTCAACGGTGCTAAAAACTCTAGGCCCTTTCAGTAACATCAACATGTCAGCAAATTTAGGTAAAGGGTAGCGGTCTACCACCACACTTTTGTTCAATTCCCTGAGATCCACACACAGACGTAGAGACCCATCTGATTTCTTGGCAGCTACAATCGGAGCAAGCCATTGGGTTGCCTCGACCTCTTCAATAATTCCATCCTTAACAAGTCGTTCTAATTCATCTTTGACTTGGTCTCCAACGGCAACAGGAACATTACGAACCTTACAGCAGACAGGTACTGCATCATCAACCAAACGAATGTGATGAATATAATCTTTTAGGCAACCTAATTACTCAGAAAAAAAACTTTTGGAAATTTTTCCTTTAAAGTGTCACCAAAGTTCTTACTCAAATCATGACTTATAGCAGAGATAGATTTGGGTCTAGATATAAAAGGTTCCTTTAATATAATGGGCAGAGATGAATTTGGGTCTAACATTACTACTAGATCCCTTTGGTCGAACCAGCTTAGTATACTACCGCCCTTCTCTGATATATACATTTTTGCACTGGCTAACCTGTCCTTTTAGGTAATGAGGACCCAAAAATAACCAAAAAGTTTGATCGGTTCCCCACCATATGCAAACGGTCTGATATCAGGGCGAAACACCTTGGTTTTATCTCTCAATTCTTTAAGATAAAACTCTTTTGCAATAATGGTGATTTTCGCACCAGAGTCAAAAAGTACCCTTGTAGGTTTTCCTACAACTAAAATTTCATCTGTGGGGCAGTTTCTACCTTCATGATTGTGTATAGCTTGTACCAAAATCTGAACACAATCAACCTCATCAGAGTTTCCACTTGTTTCATCAAAATCATAAAATATTTCACTAACCTTTCCCTTGCATTTTTTTCCTCTGCAAGCGACTGAAAAATGTCCCTTCCTTTTAAATTTACTACAAGTCGCCTTCCAACCCGGACATTGTCTGTCATTGGCAAAGTGTCCCATCTTCCCACAACGAAAGCATTTTACTTGTGAAAAGTCAAATGTATTATTTGACTTTCAACTAGAAGGAATTTTATTAGATGGAGCTTCATTCTTAACCTCTTTTTGACTAGCGTTGTCTTTTTGCATAACTTTGACAGCATGTACTGAGCTTTTCTCTTTGTTTTCACCATTTTTCTTAATGACTTCTACACATTTCATAGAATGTTCTATTCTTTTCGCTATCGTAATAACATCATCTAAAGAGGGTTCATCCTTCTGCCATAATTCCTCTCTAACTCGTTCAATGTTGCACCCCAACATAAATTTATCCCTTATCCTTTCGTCTACAGATGCTCCAAATTTACATGAGGACGCTAGTTTTCTCAGGGATGTTACGTAATTCTCAATGCTCTCTTCCTCCAATTGAGTTCTCCGACCAAAATGGTACCTTTCTAATATGGTACTAACCTTTGGAAGGTAATGCTTGTCCAGCTTTGCCATACAAATCTCATACTCATTTAAATTACGGTCTTCAAGGTCAGGAAGATGGTCAAAAACTTCCTGACCTTCTGAACCTAAACAATGTAACAACAACACTGTCTTCCTTTCCGCACTTAAAGAAGATAAGCAAACTCTTGCACATCTTTGAAAGACCTTACGCCATTTCTGCCATCTGATGGGAGGATCTTCGGGAGAAGACAGAAAGAACGGAGGGGCAGTTACATTTTGCATTTTGTTTTGACAAAAGTAAGAAATTTACACTTCATGTTTGGACACTAAGGCCTAGATAATTTTATGTCAATTGAAATGTAAGTATAACACACACTCAACTGTGCGAGTAAGTGTAGATAACCAATATACGTGATGACAAGTCTATAAATAAAACTTTAACATATCAGAGTAATCTACGATTTCTAAAATCCACAATCGTGTGTTATTGACATATATGCATTGAAGACAAAAAAACCTGCAGTGTCTCTTCCAGTTTAGCTCACCATAGCAACACATAAATTATAACTGGAGAAAATAAATACATTTAAAGAGTGCGTGTCACTGTTGCACGCAGTACACAATGAAATATTTAAAGTGTGTGTGTCACTGTTTCACGCCAAAATACTAATAAGTGTTCAAAGTGTGAGTGTCACTGTTGCACGCAATAATGTCATCTCCAGTGTGCGTGTCACTGTTGCAACACACTACTTCAAAATTTCAAACAAACGTACCTCTTGTTCTTTGAAAAAACAGTCTTGTTTCCTCAGCTCCGTAATAAAGATGTGTTTATTTGAAATAAAAAAAAAATGTTGAATTGGCGGAAATATAATGCTTTCTGATGAAGAAAATAAGAAGATCCACATCTAAGATGGCTGCCACGCTAGCGTCAAAACGTGATGACGCTTTATGCTGTGTAATCCCACAATGCAACTCCTTTCTTGTGATGTCTAGGGGATGATGTTTCTCCTTTAGGAATCCCAAGAGATACTTGCATCGTTGTTACATGAAGAAATGTCGTCGGTACAACACGCGAGGTAAACGCTTGAGCGTTGTAAGTTTAAATAATGCGGCCTCCGCGTTTACGAGATGCTGTGTCACAATATAATCTGTGGACAATTTCATGCAATATTTCCGTGACAACAGTAGCTTGATAGTCTCGAATTTCACCTAATGGAGCTATCTTGCTTTACACTCAAGGCTCAATTTTCCAGCGAAATAACGAACTGCAAATGTCACTTTTAAATTCAACTAAGCATTTCCATAGACAGCCAAGGTACTAATCGTTGGAAAAGGCACAGTTAGTGTAAGCTTGCTAACATTCCTTGTAGATAAATTACATCCTCCAATTAACATCGGTTTAAGAACAGGAAAGAAAAAATAAAATATATCTCAAGTAGCACTCTTATTTAACCAATATGATTATCGTCAAAGTCATTAAGAGTGGAGCTTCTTCCAAGTAGCAAAAGAGAAATCCCAGCAATTTAAAACTACAGTACCTTCCAAACGATGTGTTTCCAAGTTGAGTTTCACAGTTCTTTCTTTCATTTAAAAATGATTAATTCAGGAGTAGTGTTGAGATCCTTTCATCCATCCCATCCTCTGTCGCAAATTGTAAAGATCAGGTGAGGTAGAATAAGGTTGAAAAGCAGGTTTATTCTGGAATTAGGATCTCATCCACAGGAGAGATGTCTTCAGTACATCTACCAGGCTTCAACTGACTAAACTCTAAACATAACATTCTTATCCTCACAACAATACATTCCATAGCTTCCATAGCTCCTAGCAACAGGCACTAGGATGCCACACAAAGGAAGTGCAGAGTGGTGCGAAAGCTGCATGGCATTTACCCAGCACTTCACTGATATTGTAACGGAGCAGGGGGTGAGGTGGCTCCAGTGTAGGACTGGAGAGCCCTAACGGGGAGCATGAGACATTTAAATTGAGTGGTTAGTCTTCCACCTTGAGAGGGGAATGTTTGACCTCGATTGAAGTGGCAGATAGTGGGCCACCTACCTGGATCTAGATAGCCATCTAAGTCACTGAATTATCCAAGTTCTGATAGGAGAAAGTGTCATGGAGTACAGGTACAGGAGAATGATCCAGCGTTCTGTGATGCCCACTCAGCGCATTGACTGGCTTGGATATTGCTTTGACTGGTAACTAGTAGCAGACACAGGCCTAGTGTTGGTGCAATGTGGAGCCAGGCAGACACTACAGCTGTGATAGAAAAGAAGAAGACTGTGCATGAAAAGATAGAACCGATGGACAAATTGAGATATGGAGAGAAAGAGTGAAAAGCAGGAAAAGTGAATGTTATCTACAGGAGAAGGATGAAGTCAACCAAGGAGGAAGGATGGAAATATAATGAAAGAGAATGGATTGGAATGGCAGAGTAATGGTATGGGTGATAGAAGGGAATGGAGATACTGTTCTGAGATGAAATGCACAACAATTGACACAGAAGAAGAGTAGTGACAGATTGGTAGCAGAATAGAAGGAGAGATCAAAACCTAAAGTGGAAAAAAGGAGTAGAAGGAGCAATGGAGGACTGGGGAAAGAGATGGAAGACTGGGAGAGGATTGTGAGGTCAAAAACAGCAAAGACTATGAAATTGTTTCCACACGTTCTGGGAGAACCAACTGTATTATGCATTATATTTTGGGGGTACTATCATTTAACACTGCTGTACCACGCCACTAATTGTCCATACACTCCAGTTGGATAGACCAAGAGCCCCCATTTTATGTCTGACTTTCTACTGATAGATTTTGTAAGCAGTTGAGGCTTAGTCTATAAGATGATAATAGGTCAGTAATACAGATAGATAAATACAGTAATCATGGACAATAAGGTTCAACATCTGTAATAGCTATACTTTATAAACATGGAAAGTTCATTATTGACAGTAGGAAAAGTTGGTGCAGTTAATATAAGAAACTCCAAAGAAAATTAGAAGGCCCTAGCATCTTCAAAATCTAAAAATAAGCTTGTATACTATCACAGATCTTATGTGGTAAGGTGCTGGCACAAGGGTGCCTGCATTGGCGCTAGGCTTCAAGTACGCCAGCACTAAGAGACAGAAGAAATGCAACATATCTTAGTAGATCTAGTGTATCCCTTTCATGCAAATCAACACAGCAAGTTTTCTTTCTGCACTGAATAAATATTGGTAAATATACCCCAAAGCAATTTGAACTCAAACTAGTCTCAGGATGTTCAGTGGACTATTGTTATTAGTGTACAGAGTGGCACCATACAGTTGCATCAAAAGTATGACCACAAACCTCAGAGAACCACATCTCCGTAACAATCAGTAATGGTGAAAAGTTTTAATGTTAGGATATGTGGTACCTTCCAACAGCTTGAGCGCTCTTGTGTAGGATTAGATGACTCCAAAAATGTAACCACAACAACTCTCACACTGTAGACATTTTGGGCAGATTTACAAGCTCCTTGCGCCACTTTTGCGTCACTTTTTCCATGTTACAAATTACGCAAAAGTGGTACAAGGGCCTTGTAAAGAAGCACCTTTGCATATAGTTATAACAGTTGGGAATTAGGAATGCGAATAAAAATGAGAAATAATCCCAGGATCCTAGATAAACATGGAACACGTAGTTTAGTTTAAAGCAGGAGAAAAAGTGTTCCCATCAAGTCATACTCTCTCAACTTTTAACTGATACAAATTATACTGGTAGTACTATATACTAAGGACTAATGAGAAAATTAAATGCGTCAATTAGGTGTTTGCAAAATATACTGAGTTCAAAAGGGAGAGAACAAGCACTTTAACACTGGTTAGCAGGAGTAAAGTGCACAGAGTTCTATGGCCTACAAAACAGGTTCAGCTAAAGAAGGCAAAAATCTGTTGGAACACCACGCAAAAGATGGTTATTTGTAACACTCTACAAAAACAGCAATAGGAATTCCTGGTTTTGGTATCTCTTTCTCTCATCTGGTGACACATATTTTATTTGGAAATCCCTCCATATACAAAGAACTGGCTTCAGTGGTCAAGGACATATGGCTTACAGGGGACACAGGCAGAAGAAGGGCATTGTCCAATCAGAAGATGTGCCACTTTAAAAATTCAACACACTTGACATCCATTGCTGGAAGCATGTTTACAAACTTCCACCCAGGCTTTGATAGTCTTGAAGCATCCATTGCATGCCAGTTTAACTGTTGAATATCAAAAATCCTTCAGTAGATTTGACAGGCTGTTGACTGTAGTTGTCTCTTTGTAATACAGATGAGTGTATTTCACAGTGTAGTTGATGTAATGTTGTCACAACTCAATTGTATGGAAAAATAAGATCTGGTGGCATTCACCAGTCATCATCTATGGCCTAGTAAACAGAAATGTCTCAAGTCTGAGAGAGAGGTTCATGCTTTGTTTGAGTATTGATGACATTCCATCCTTGATTGCTTGGGTTTACCTTCACTGTCCTGAAGAATCAGAACACACTAAGATGTCAGGTGGCATTGAAAAGTGACAATCTGAAATGTTCCTATTGGTCCATTTACTTGCATTTAGTGGTCTTCACTGTTGAAGAGCTTTCACATGGACTCACACACATTTAACCCATTAGATGACTCAGTAGCCCCTGTTCAGAAATAATCTATGAAATGTCTTCTTGTTGGGAGGACAACACACAGAGATGAAAGATCCAAGCACAGGAACCCTGTGCTACCATTCTCCTGATTTTTTGGTGTTATCTCATTGCTTTCCTATGCAGAAGACTCATGCCATAAATTCCCATACATGTGCCCTGTAGATATTGCTCCTTAGCAATGTACTCAACTCTGATGATGATGACGGTTACCCCCAGACTGATCTCCTTTAATCATGGGTGGCTGTTGTCCCCATGTCACACCAAGACATGACTGGTGGTTGAAGGCAACTAACTAATAGTCATGGTGCATTCACCTTTTTACCTGTACCCTAGTATGGCAGTGTGCTGGAAATGGCATTTTTTGCAGGGTTACGACAAACATTTTGCCTTCCTCATCATATTTTTTCTGACCTCGTTTGAATTGGCGTTAGGACTCTGGGCCCTTTAGCACTGCTAACCAGTGCTAAATCGCATGTGCTCTCTCCCTAAAACATAATAAACACAAGAATATGATGGACGGAGCGCTGAAGCTTTTCAGACACTCACCCCCCCGTCACAGATCTGGGTTGAATCCATCATCATTCTTTAGCTCACTTCACCACCTCATTTCAGACCAAGCTATAAGCAAATCAGTCTTGACCCTGTGACTCATGGGAACAGTCCAGCCCGAACTGCCAAGTCAGGTTTTCCCTGAACCGGAAACATGCATCCTGGGACTGGTTTCTGGGTAACACCCTTCATCAGTCAGGCTAGCTTGAATCCAGTGGGAAAATGAGCAAAGGACCCACGTCTGGGCATACCCTGCCAACTTAGATCTCTGCAACAGCTTTGGGATGACTTGTGTCGGTAAAAGCTTATTTAATGGAGCAGCGCTATTTAATCACTTAACAAATGGTTGCTAGTCACTGAACCTTTAAAGGCATATGCTGATCTTAGCTGGAAATATAGCACCATTTGATGACCCCAAAGAGTCAAAAAACATAACATAACAGAGGAGCATACATAAAGCAACATAACACAATTTAAAGATAACAGGCAAATTACAATAAAACAATTGATATGTGTACACATAACAACAAACCCAGTAAAACACACCAATTCCAACTAATGCAGCACAAACGCCTAAAGGAACAAACAAAAAATCATCAACGCAACAAAATGCCACACAAAAATATGCATATACATTCTTGTCAAACATTACCACCTCCAGAAATCTGCCTTTAAAATTCAGTGGTCAAAAGTGATCCAAGTACTACTGTTCAATGAAATAGCACCAATCAAAAATGTTTATGATTCCACTTCCTGCCATTTTATCTCTATCTTGTAGCCTCACTCTTGAGTACCAGTTCCTACCTCCTGCAGGCGCACAACACCCACTGGGCTCAAACAGCCTCAGCCCCCCCCCCCACACACACACAGACAGCTGTTGTGGTCTGGCGTCTGTCTTACTGCAGCCGCACCAGAGTATTCACAGGTCTTCAAAAGACCATTTACATGTTAACAAGGCTTTGTTGTTCTTTCACCCCTTACTAGAGCCCCTGCATCTCCAGTCTGCTGATTGCTGAAAGAAAATACCCCCCCCCCCCCGAAATTTGACTCAAGTTGCGCCTCTGACCTGCTGCAAACACGAGCACAAATTAAGCACTGGCAAGAAGCGGGATACTAAGAGCATTTTTGCCATTTGCCTGCCACTGCTTTTCCATTGCAGACAAAGTGGTGGGATTCTCTTGCACCCCTCCATTGTCCAACTTTAAGTGCTCCAAAACTGAAATCTGTCGAGGTTGTGCTAGCCTTTAAAGGAAGAGTTTGCTTGAGCAGAAGAACAGCAAAGATGTAACCAACTCCTTCACAATAACATTCCCTTCCCAACCATAATAACCTCGTTTACAGTCAGCAGAAAAAAATGCACGAAGGTCGCCATCGTCATCTCTTACGCATGCTCCCTTTGTCAGTGTGTGCAGCCTGCTTACAAAGAAAGCCTAATGTTTACTAAACAGTGTCACAAATGCTGAATAACTCACACAATAGATTGGGTCAGTGCTCCAGGCACAAACTACATTTACTAAAAGCATCCATCACTGTGCAGCATCATCAAAGCGTCCTCGAAAGAAAACTAAACACATATCAACTGTGATATATTTGAATTACCTTGCATATTAAACTGCAACAATCCATCACCGAATCATCTGTTTACGTCTGATATATACATGCCTTCAAGTGCACAAATATCATTCTGTGTGTCCTATAGCTTTCTAAAATTATCTTGTGCTTAGATGTCACCCTGGAGCACGAGTGGAATGTTCAATGCATCATTCAATTCTTTTCTCCAAGCTATGCCAATTGCTTCTATAACACTAACACGTTTCTCTTAAGTCTGACAACGAAGTGTAATCACACTTAAAAAGTGTGAGAACGCAGAAGGCAAACACGATATTCACTGTTAAGGGGCTTATTGCCAGTGGCCCAGATTTCGCTCCAGTATTCTCCTCAGCTCCTGGAAAATTTTCATTATGGCAGGCATCAGTGATTTTGGGGTGGTATGCAGCCTGACAGTACCCTTTTGAAATGAGATATTACCTGGGGAATTGGTAATTATGCAGCAATGCCCCTAGTTATTCTCCGTCTCATTCCCAGGAGCTTTCCGTGGGCATTGTGATGCTTTCCGCAGCTGAATTGTTCTGATAAAACACGATCTAAGGAGTTATTCCCTATACCGGCCTCATTGGAATTACCTCAGTACTCAGACATGAGAGGAAGAGGTAGGACAGATTAAATGGAGATTGGTAGGCAGCCCACCCGCCCAACAAGCCGGTGGAAGGATGGCCGCCTGTTCAGATAGTTGAAGATTCACACCACACAGGAACGTCTGTGCCTTCAACAGAGCAGCCACAGCTCTACTGAAGTTACTGAAGCATGCTGATTGGGAAATGGCCTTTACAACTTGGGCAAAGCCATGCGCTACTTCCCCGCAAGCTCAACCACGCATATGCCTTAACCATGCGGGCCCAGGAACAGGAAGGATCTAGAGAGGCCGCAGTGAGGTAAGCAGGCTGGTGCCAGTTTTTGAGGGAGCGGGGTAGTGATGAAGGGTTGGTGGAAGTTTTTAGGGCTCTGGGGGTCGGGTAGTGTTCAGACCTCAGGGGGGTCAGGGTAGGGTTTGGTGCTAGGAGGTCAGGGTAGTGTTTAGGTTTCAGGGGGGTCGGGGTAAGTAAGTAAGTATACTTGTAAAGCGCACTGTTACTCCATCTCGGAGTGTCCTGGCGCTCTATACCGCTGGGCAACCCGTCCTGGCTTTCCCTGTGAGATGGTCCCTCCTGGGCACCTCCAAGGTGAAGCCAGGCATCCCCGGCGCTGATGGGGCCGTTGTGGAGATTAAGCAAGCTATTGCCCAGAGTTGCAGAGTGGGACCCATGGTTAGCACCTTGGCGAGAATTATCGAGTCCGCGGACATTGACCCAACACCCTGCCGCGTCGGGAATTGAACCCTGGTCCCGGGCGATCTCTGCTTCAGGTTCTGCCACTTCTAACCAGTGAGCCACACTTCCCCACTGTTTAGGACTCGGGTTTGGAGTAGTGTTTAGGCCTCAGAAGGTATTGGGGTAGTGTTTACGGATCGGGGGTTCTAGGACAAGTATTATTCCCTATAGTAGGTATAGCAATAATAGTGTTGTCAATAATAATATGGTGTAAGTGGTGTACTAATAAAATGAGAAGGAGGAGATATGAAATAAATGGAAAGGCAAATAAGAGAAATTATGAAGAAATTCAGATGGAGGAAATGAAACACAAGTTAAATGAGAAAATGAAAGGATTTAAGAACAAAGATGAGAACAGGAGTGGTAAAAGAAAATACATTGAAAAATGCTAAAGTTGGCACCTTATGAGGGATGGGAAAATTTTGTGATGGCTTTAAAATGCCATCTGAGAGGGGATTGAAGAAGCAAGGACTAGTGAAAAAGAGATTTGCTTGAATGCAATCTTCTCCTGTAACCACTAACCGTGTACTAAACTTGTATTGTGAAACAATATGCATTACACAACATTTAAGAATTTACCGGAGTAACCGGAGTGTGAATCTAAAAATGGCCTCTAACTGAAATTCTTCAGTGCGCATGCGTCTACTGCATCTACGTCTAATGACGTATCTGTCACTTGGAGGGAACAGTTTGCACTTACACAGTAGCTAATAAAATAAATGGCCGCTTGAAATTCACATGCTTGTTACTTGCTTGCTGAAAAACTAAACCCAGATATTCTACAAATGCTAATGCGGGAAGAGTAATAATAAGTAAATGGGATTAGAGTATAGATATGTGGTATAAAGTGAAACCATTTATTTTTGATTTTGACATTTGTCTTTTTGACTTTTCCAATAGTGCTTATTATGGGCCACTAGCTAGGAACCACAGTCTATTCCCTCTCGTTCTACCGCACATGCGCAGTGAATCCAAGCATGAAGACGCGACGTCAACTTGAACATCGGCCAAGGCTACGAACGGTTACTTTCATGGGAACCAGAACGACAGTCCACTGAAATGGATGAGAACTTTTGTTTTTTTCTTAATATGTGACAATTACATTGTGAATACGGGTGGGAATAAAGACTGATGTATAAAACTTAAGGGGTGGGATTTAAAACAAAGAACTGAAAGAAAGTAATGGGAAATAACATGGTGTGATGATCACCTCCCCTTGCCTGTCCAATCAGAGTTAGGAGTTTCTTAAATTTGAAACATTAATGGGTGGTACAAGCATACAGAAAGGTATAATTGAGGTAGCTTTAGTTAGTTAGATTAGCATTGCAGAGCTTGAGACCGGGATGCTGTCTGAGAGTACGGAGAAGTCCCAGACGGAGATGCTGAGAAGAATCGAATTGCTGAACCAATTATCTTACGGCAATTAATTTAGAAGAATATTGTGGAAGAATCTCGAGGAGGAAGAGAGTGTCAGAGAGGGGTTCTATGCAAGCTTCGGTGATAGAGAGGTCACCTGTCCTGTCCTGATTCCTGTCCTGAAGTCTTTGTTTGCCAGATCTTTCCTGGGGAACCCTTTCCAATTCCTAGGCCTGGGAGTTGGTTTCCACACCATACTTGGTAACTATAACTATATCTGTATATGCGCATATGTGCTTTTCTCTCTATCCTCTCCCTTTCATGCAGTGTCATTGCATAGTATAAATGAAATGCATCTTGAATGATTATCTGAATCTTCCTTCAGTGAGGTGACGGAGTTTGTTCTCTACTGTGTAAGTGGTTCACATGAATTTATTCTGAGATAATACTTAAAAGACATCCCAACTCTGAGATCATTTCTAAAGTAAGTACATTAAAATCTTATGTCATTTCACCATCAACTAGTTCCGAATAATGGTCCATTAACCAGAGGAAAGAACTCTTTGATCAGTGGAAGGTTAGTTAAGGGACCTGAAATAACTAATCTTTATATTTACAAAATCATGTACCCAAGCGGATATTGCATGTTTGTTGTGAATTAATCTATGGGCCCTGGTGAGTATATGGTGTTAGATTACCTGTTGCTGGTAACCCTCTGGATCTTTTTTCTGGTAGCAGAGCTATGGTTGGTTATTATTGACTAGTTTGGTGATAAGTATTGATTATTGATTATTTGTTTGTATTACGTTGTTTTATGTTGTCCAGAATTCCCGGGAAAATTAAATAGTGGGTGGCGATAGAAACCACATTGCAATAACACTGAGAAGCTAGGTAGGGCTGACAGTGTTGAAATTAGGAACTATATTGTGTAAAAGTAAGAGTGACTGATAGCAAAGAGTTAGCTGGTGAAACTTTTGTGTTATATCACCTAGTAAGGGTAACGCCGAAGGAGTAGCAGGTTCTTCTGAGCTTGATTGAAGGGTAAATGGAAAGTTTTACTCGCAGTGTATGAAAAGTAAACGGAAAGTCTTACTCAAACAAGAGTGAGCGGAAGGTTTTATTTGCAGTAAAAATAAATATTCTATCCTTTGATTTAGTGGAACAGACAGAGTAGCAAATGTTTTTTTGTTGTAAATTGTGAGAAACGTTAAGGAAAAGAAGTCTACGCAATACCCTGTGAAGGGAGGGTCAGTTTTTTTTTGGTTTGTTTTTTTATTTATCAACACCTTTATTGATACTAGCATGTAACACAGCTGAGCGCCTACAACCAACTAGTGGCCGGCAGCTTGTCAGTTTCAATAGTATACAATTCACGGGATCGTCATGCCTTCCACTACATTTTACACAGCAAGCCGCCTACAACCACTCTGGGCCGGCCGCGTCCCATTCTACTGTACGTGAACCCCACACAAGGCATTTAGCTGTTTTCCATGTATAACCCATCCTCCGAAGCCGAAGGAAGGACTCGTACCCTAGTAGCTCCTGCTCAGTACGGGAGTTTCGTACTCAATATTTCAGTAGGAGCCAGTGCAGTATTATCGGTGTAGGCTCTTTTTCCCATTTTCAGATTCTTAGCCAGCAGCGAACATGAATCAGATTCCAAGTTCGTAACCTTGTTTGTCTTTTTGTAGTGCAATTTTAAGGCAGATAACTAAGAAAAACAACAGTAAACAGTAACAGAAACACAAAGAATAAGGGCAGAACATTCCCGATTCGCATAGTGCAGCACAATTAACAGGTGTTCACACATGTAACCCCACCCCACTACTCGTACCGTTAAAATCGACACTACAATAGCCCCCTTTCAGATGATACAGAGCTCCCTTCCCTCACCCCACAATAACTTGTGAGCCACTCTCAGAATGGCCTTCACTGCAGACTAGCAGGTATTCTCGCAAGGGGGCCCAAATGTCCCTGGGTTTGGACTTAGTAGGCAATTCTTCTGCGTAAGTCTCTAGTTGGTCCCTACAGTACACCATATCCTTCAACCACGCCTCGACTTTAGGGTGTTGTTTGCTGTCCCAGGTGAACATAGTACGTCTCTTTGCTAAAAGCAGGGCCACCTGTACTAGTCTGCCCATGATACCCTTCAGTTGCGGTGCATGTCCCAACAGACACAATTCTGGAGTATTCTGCAGCTCGACTCCTGTCATTTTCTCTATGCTAGCTATGAATCCCTCCCAGTATGAATGTAAGTGCCTACACTCCCAAGCCAATTGCATAAAACCCGCAGGGCCCAATCCACACCTTTTACACTTCCCCTCTTCGCGTAATCCTATCCTCCAAAGTCTGTGAGGGGTGTGGTATGTCTGATGCAGAAATTTTAAGTGTATTATCCTTAAATTGCTATTAGGGGTCAGACGCCCAGTAGTCGAGCATATTCACTCCCAGTTACCCTTCCGTCAGTGGAGGGTCCAGCACCTCGTTCCATCTCATCAGACTAGCATCCACAGTGTGTGGCATGTCAGCTTGTACCGCTTTGTACAGTTTGGTAACCATTTTGTTTTTCGTAGGGGCCGTGATTACCAACTGGAGTGGCAGGGAGATGTCAGGCTCTGCCGGAAAGGCGGTATAGTGGGCCTGCACCGCCCGTCTCAACCTGTAGCAGGTGAAATTAAACAGCAGCGTTGGGTTCCCGATATACCAATCCAATCCAATCGATAGCTTTATTTGATTTTGTTGTACAAATCATAAAAGCATACAAAAACAAGCACATAAAAAGCATACAAAAAACATACAATAGAACATCCTTAACAAGGGCCGCAAAATATTGACGAAGTTAAAAGTGAAATTTAAAAGAGTGTTCAAAGGGAGAGGATCCCGGTCCTAAGATGTGCATACCTTATTCATAATGAAAACAACTTTACAGAATGTTTAGGCAGTAGTATATTCTAGCAATCCTGCCTTTACATAAATATCGCCCTCCCCATGGGCTACTAATAAAAGCCTCTGTAGCGTTGCATATCGAGACGGTTAAGTGCAGGGAGGGTGCTATTGGTCGTTCTCCAAACAGGTTTACCTATAGCATGGGTGTAGCCTGCCCCTGGTCTAAGCGCGGGGTAATGAGGGTAAAAGTCATGAAGGTCCCCAGTATGTATCGGGCCAACTTCTTCTTGTCGGTACCAAGATTGGAGAAACAAAACTATGTTTCTGTTGCAGAATTTCACTAAGACCAGATCCCCGACGATATCCTTTCGAAGGGGACCTAACCAGCCCACCCTTCTAACAGCTAGTATTCTGCCATTAAGTTCAGCAGACAAGGGTCTATTCCTAGATAACCAGTGGATAACTTTATTTTGTAGCTCATGTTGGGTTTGTTTTCCCCCGTGTGATTGGTGGCACTCCTGATAGAACATAAACAAAGGGAGCGGCCTCTGGTGGTAAATGAATATGAGGTGCTTTATATGACCCTGAGCTGGCGATGTTGCGATGTGGAGATACACGATTTGGCAGTGGATGAGGGTCCTTTGGATCTAGTATATTAGGAGCTGGGGCCCGAGTCTGAGCATTGGTGCTTAGTGCAGTTGGTTTAGGGGTTCCAGAAACAGCAAATGAAGGGGATTGCCTGGTATATACCTGATTTTTTATGGGAGCCATATTTGTGTTGATCGTGGTCTCTAATTCCGTAAGTCTATCCCCCAAAAGATCTAATTTTGCCATCAATGGTGAAATGGCGGAGTTAATTAGTCAGTAAGGACGACTGTGAGGGCGGTACTGAAAGATCTAACCCTCCCACAGTTTCCACCGGAACAGGAGTTGGAGGGGAAGTAATCGCAGACAGCGGGGAGATTGAAGACAATTTAGGATGTTTAGGTTGATTCCCATTTTGTTTATCTGTCTCGCACTTCCTTTTACCAGGTGGAGGCCGTGCTGTTACTGTGCTCTGGGCGTCTACGGGGTTAATTTGGGGTCGTTCGTACGGACTGTTATTCAGGTTTTGTGAACCAATTGGGGCGCCATTGTATACAGGACTGCTTTCAGCTATAGTATACTTAGTTCCACACAGTCTGTTTAGTTCGTCTAGCCCTGTTAAGCTATACCCATAGTCATAGACAGATACGCAAGAATGATTAATAGTTATGCACTCGGGTGACTGTATAGGTTCATTTACCCCTGGATTTAAGGGAGATTGCTGGGTGGGTTTGTTTCCTAGTAAGTCTTGTGTCCCTTTTGGCGAGCCCCTATGTGGGATGGCTTTATTAGTTCCCCCCTTTCGTGTCATCGTGATTGCAAAAGAATGATCAATCAGTTCATAGGAATGGCCAAAACGGATGACAAAAAGTACCTTGTTGGAAGGTTAAATCGGAGGTAAGAGTTTTTACGCTCTTTCTGATGGAGGCAAGGGGGGTGGCCCGTCCCGTCCTTCTCGGGCCTCTGAGGGCCACAGAGGGCCCGCCCTTTGCCCGGGCTTAGCTCGGCGTCCCGCGAGGCGGAGCAGAGCGCTGTTTGTAGGCACCTCCTGGCGCTTGCGGTGCGTGGAAATGCAGCACCGCCGCTGAGGCAGCCGGGAGTTGCAGTCCCGCGGCGGCGCTATCTCAGCAGTGTAATGACTCCTGGCGGTGGCGGCAGCAGAAGAGGACTCCCCTTGTCCCCCAGCATCGGTAAGTGTGCCTCCCCCCTGCTCCGCCAAGCAGAGCGCTGTTTGTAGGCACCTCCTGGCGCTTGCGGTGCGTGGAAATGCAGCGCCGCCGCTGAGGCAGCCGGGAGTTGCAGTCCCAGGGCGGCTGCGCTATCTCAGCAGTGTAATGACTCCTGGCGGTGGCGGCGGCAGAAGAGGACTCCCCTCGTCCCCCAGCACCGGTAAGTGTGCCTTCCCGATATACGATAAGTCCTCCCTAGATATGTACGCTGTCAAAGCAAACCACGTCGTCCCTTACCTTGTCTTGGCTGAAGCCCTCTTGGACGACGTGGACGATTTCGCAGAGACGCAAGGGACCAACTTCCCTAATCTCTAATCTAAACTTACTGATTTCTGAAGTACACAGCAAGTATTAAACTAGGAACCAGGGAGGAGGGCCGGTACTGGACGTTGAAGAGAAGACTTTGATTCTTGCTGTCGACCTGCGAAGCAACAAGCACCAAAGACTTTAGTATTCAGGTCAGAAGGTTTTCTCTTCTAACTATGCTAAGGGTTCTTTACAAACTCTATCTGTCTAAGAGAATACCTAAAATCAGAGTGGCGACTTTTGCGAATCCCCTACCTGCGATCAGGAAGTTGTTGGCCTTCGTCCAGTATTTCTTTGATTGGTTGGGGTGACGAAGTCGTCAGACGTCCTCTAGGATTGGTGGTCAGCTGGTGAGATGTCGACTGGTTGGTCTAGAAAGTGACGCAAAATTAGGAAGGATTACTTTACATTCTTTTAAAAGACCCTTGCAAGTCGTCCTCCTATCTACACCTAAAACTTACTTGATATTAACTTCTTGCTTCTTGGTCTGGGGGGTTCGTGTCGTTGTCTCTAGAAAGAACTATAAAGACAAACATAGACCAAGAGAACACCTAATCCTAAAAGTCTTTCTTCTAACACCCTTTCTTTTTAGCAGCAGAAATTCAAACCATCATGATTATTAAAACAGTTCTCAGTGTTACAATTCAAGAAATGAATAGACAAATGTTCTTCAAATACTATGATGCATAAAATGTCCCAACAGTTCTCAGTTTAACAATTCAAGAAATGAATAGACAAACGTTCTTCAAAATACTATGATGCATAAAATGTCCCAAGTCTTCTTCTTGCATAATCTTCTGCAAAAGAATGTTCCAAAAATTCTGTTGACCTTTCTTGTGAAGGGCGCCTTAATTAAGTAAAGTACTTAGCTTTCAAATTTGAGTTCCAGATGCTTGCTCCGGGAAATGAGAAGAGCCGCCGTGAAGACTTGCCAGGATCGGATGTACCTTCCGGTGAGTCACTCCAGCAGACGCGACCTTCTCCGTAAGAAATCTGAAGGCAAAGCGCCTTCCAGAAGGCTGGGTGCGGTTTAAATACTGGACCGCACCCAGCCGCTCCCAGCTACGCACTAGAACGTGCGCGAAGACGTTGCCTGCAATCCCGCTTGGATGCGCACCAAAAAGGAGCGTGCAGGGATGCGGGGACAGGAGGCATGCTGCCTGCAATCCCCCTTGGACGCGCACCAAAAGGGAGCGTGCAGGGATGCGGGGACAGGAGGCAGGAGACCTTCACAGGGGCCTCGTCTCACAGAGTAATATGCGAAGGGTAGAACTCGGATACTCAGAGTTCACAAGCCCCAAACCAATGCCACACAGCATAAAAGTGAACAACAGGTACAAAGAAACCTATGAGGTGAAAGGCATGACTAGACAAGATAAAAGTACACTAAATCACACTGACTTTTGAAGCGTGCGGGGAGCACGGGACAGGGGTGGGTTTTAATAAGGGAATAAACTCTGCACATGACTTCGGGATGTGTGGAGCACATCATGAGACTGGGGACGCAGAACCATGACATACGCCCCCTCCGCATATAGATCCCCCATATGCACGATCCCGACTTCGCTAAGGGCCTTGACGGATCCCTTATCTTGCGCCACCGATAGAGCCGCGTGCCCCTCAATCGGCAGCATAGGGGCATAAAGAGGAAGTTTTTGAGTCTTGCGCCCAATCGCCTGCCATGCCCCCGTGGTTACGTCAATCGTGTTTATCTCTGTTCTCAGTGTGTGCCTATTGAAGTGTGTAATAATGCCCTTCAGTGGTACCGGATCAGCATCACCTTGTTCCACCGCTACATGTGGTATACATGCATGATGTTTGAACCAGTAAAACGCGTATTGAGCCTGACAGCATAAATACTACATATAAATATCAGGCGCCTTAAAACCCCCTCTGTCGAATTGGAGCGAGAGCGTGCGCCAGCTGATTCTTGGTTGTTTTGTGCCCCATACCAGCCTCAGCATTTGTGTTTGGACAGTGTTAAAGAAGTGCTTTGTCAGGGAGATCGGGATGTTGCAAAACAAATATAACAATTTAGGTAAGATCACCATCTTTATAACGGCTATCCGGTCCGCTAAAGATAGTGGCAAGCACAGCCATTTGTCCACTTGCGTGACCAACGCTGTATAGGCTGTCCCATAATTTTCTGCAATGACCACCTTCGGATCTCTGTGTATCCACACTCCCAAATACTTCACCGGCTCCGCAGACCATATCAACGGGTATTCCACAGGTGGAGACTTGGTGGACGCTGTTAATGGAATTATCACCGATTTCTTCCAGTTTATGTTGAGCCCAGAGTATAAACTAAACTTCACGTATTCGTGAAGGAGAGGAGACAAATGTGAGGCCGGGTCACGCACGTACAGAACCATGTCATCCGCATGAAGCTAAATCACTACCGGCCTATTGCCAAAGTTCAGTGCCGCAGCTTTGTGAAGTTGCCGAATTTTGCACGCTAGCGGTTCTAGTACGATGGCGAACAGCAATGGGGATAACGGGCACCCCTGACGTGTGCCCCGTTCAATTCGCAATGGGTCAGATGTGTCCCCACCAATACGTACTCTAGCGATGGGCTCAGTATATAACAGTGCAATCCAGTTAACAAACATGGGGGGAATCCCATTCTATATAGTATCTGAATCATATAGCTCCACTCTATGGAATCGAACGCCTTCGCGGCGTCAAGTAACACCACGACGGCCTGTAGATCCGGATGTAATACATGTAAAATCGAAAAAAATGGTTCGCAGAATGATAGCCGTGGAGCGATCAGGGATAAACCCGGACTGGTCAGGCAACACTAGAAGAGGCATCAACGGCTGTAATCTCGTAGCCAGTATCTTTGCCAATATTTTCACGTCTAGATTAATAAGGGATAGAGGGCGGTACGATTCACATTCCTCCGGGGGTTTGTCCTTTTTTAGTAACGTAATAATCATTGCCTGACGTAGAGATGGCGGTAGTTTGCCTGTCTCATAAGCCTCTGCATACATCTCTAGTATGTGCGGCGCAAGGATCTTTGCAAATGCCTTGTAAAATTCTGCTGTGAGCCCGTCAGGCCCTGGCGCCTTCCCATTTGGTAGTGATTTGATAGCTGTCTCTACGTCCTCTATATCTATTGGCAAGCTAAGATATTTCCTGTGGGCGTCTGATAGCCAGGCACAAGCTACGTCATCTAGGTATTTATTCAGCTCCCGAGTATCTGTGTGTCCCCCAGAGGTGTACAGTGTGCTGTAGAATGTACGAAATTGTTCCATAATGTCCTTGGTCGTATGATGTGCCACTCCAGTACTATCTACTATGCAATCTATGGGAGGTTGCATGGCCCTGCATGTCAGTCTAGCTGCCAGTGACCTACTAGGTCTTCCACCCTCCCCATACCTTCTAGCAACATGCCTTTTGGATATGTAGTTTACCTCCGAGTCTGCCAGTTCATTGCATTCATCTACTACTTTGTGTATATGCGCCAGTGTCTCCTTATCATGTGTCGTGTCATACTGGGTTTCAAGCACCCTCAATTTGCCCTCCAAGGTGTGCAACCTATTCCGTATATCTTTTAATATTCCCGCCGCCGTGCCAATCCAGGTCCCCCTAATCGTGACCTTGAAGGCGTCCCATAGTGTCTCCTGGCTGTCCACTGACCCCGTATTCTCCTCAAAGTATCGTTCAATAGCAACCCTGACCGCATCCGTATATGTGGGATCTAGTAGTGCCTCTGCTCGGAATCTCCAAGTGAATGGAGGCCTCCGGTTCAGAGGGATCGTGGCTGTTAGTAGTATTGGATTATGATCCGATAGCGTTCTCGGCAGTATCCGCACCTCGTTCACCCAAGCGTTGACTTCATCACTTATCAACCAGTAGTCCAGCCGAGACCATCCGTTTGTTGCCGGTGTGATGTGTGTGCCCGCTAGTGTCTGTGAATTTCTGTGTCGCCATGCATCTACCAGCCCAAATTCCAACATGGCATTGGTGATGCACGTCGCAACTTTGACCATCCTAGCCCCCTGCGGATTTGACTTGTCCATCCTAGGGTCTAAATGGGTGTTTAAGTCCCCTCCCCATATTATCGCTGTGTCGGCCATGTGCGCAGGGTACTATACAAATGTTCATAGGACGTTGTGTCATCTACTACCGGACCATAGAAATTTACAATCGTTATTTTTACCTGGCCCAGTTTACCCAGTACCATTGCCCACCTTCCCTCCTTATCCATGGCCGAATCTAGCATCATAAATTCTTCTCCTTTCTTTATGAGTATTAATACCCCCCTTGCATATGAAGAGTAAGAAGAAGCAAGCCTGTATGTTGCCCATTTCCTAGCCACTTTATCTTCAGATTTCCTAGTAAGGTGAGTTTCTTGTAATAGTGCCAGTGTGACATTGTGCCGATCCAAGTGTGCTAATACCTGACGTATCTTCTGTGGAGTATTAAGCCCCCTTACATTCCATGTTATAGCTTTAAAGGGTGCACCCATCATGGTGGCATCGATGGCAGATCATTACGTTTAGTACTGAGGTCCATGTGTGTGTGCACAAATACATCATTGTTCGAAATCGGATTGTGTCGAAAACCAAATGCCCTTGGTCCAACAGGACAACAGAACACCCCCCCTCCTCCCACCTCCCACTTCAGCACACCCCAATCGCCAAAGACATGTCCCCCATTTAACACCCCAGCAAACCATAACATGAAAACTCTGCAGTCCATTTGGGGATCACCCATTGGGGGTCGTGACAGCTACCACCACTCCCAGATCATTGAAGGGAGGGGAGCCATCGGTTCTTACTTGTTCCGTCACACCCCGCCCGTAGCGATCTCTGCATTACCACCCTCCAGCTGACCCACCCATAAAGATAAGTGTGGTGCTGTCCCAGCTAGTTCTACCCACGAACATCATGGAGTCATTCAGTGTCCCATTAAGTGTGTAACATACCCTCTACGCCGTTCAGTCTTCTATTTCCGATGCAGGAGATGCAGTGGCCTGTCGTTGGCGACGTTGCAGCTCCTTGGCGTGATCCATAGCCTGCTTGGGCGACGTGCAAATGTTACCCTTCTCGAATGTGCCACTGCGCAGTCTCGCAGGGTAGAGCATCGCATACGGAATTTGTTCCTTTTGTAAGAATTTTTTCACATTTTGATACTCTTTACGGGCCGCCTGAACCGCGGGCGTAAAGTCCGGATAAAAGGACAACGCGTTACCCTGATGAGTGATGGAGCCTTTCTGCCTGGAAATGCGAAGAATCGTATCGCGGTCCCGAAAATTGAGCACTCGAGCGATTATGGGCCTCGGAGCCGCTCCCGGTGGAGGACGCGCAGCCAGCGATCTATGTGCACGTTCGATCGCAAATAAGGGGGACAATTCGTCTTTTCCGCACACCTCCAGCAGTAAAGTCTCAACATAGTCCTCCAATTTACCCACATTTGTGGACTCCGACAGCCCTATAATGCGAATATTGTTCCTTCGCGGCCGCGCTTCACCCTCCTCGCTCCTCGCCTGGATGACCTCCAACAGCTTGGCGAATTCACCCGTTTTGTCCGCAATCTGCTGCAACCCATCCTCCGCATCAGATATCCGCTGCTCCGCCTCATTTAAGCATACCGTGTGTTTGTCAAGCTTCGACGAAAATTAGTCCATCCTCCCTGTCAGAACTTCTATCTTCCCATCAATAGTCTGTAGACTGCTTTGTATCGCCACCAGGGTTTTTGCGATTGCGGAATTCTGTGCCGCAGCCTCATCGCGATCCGTGTCCGGTGCCGAGTCATGTCGCTGGCGCCCACCTTTGCGCAGGTCGAAAGTGAGCTTAGTCTGTGTCTTGTCCGGTTTCCCCATCGGTGCAGATCTGGGGGGGGGACCCAACAAGAATAGTAGTGACTATGTCGCACAAACACCTAGGGCCTCTCGTCGCTGCCACCAGTGTGCGCAGTAAGCCACGGCAAGCCGAACTCTTGTGTTATTAGGTCCGCCACTCCGTGCCCCCGCGATTCGTGTATCTGTGGCCACCGGTAGTCTAGTGTTCTGCTCTGTGACTACCCTCCGCACGTGGCCCAGTCACCACTGTCTCAACGTCGCGTTAACCCCGCGGTGTGCCCTCCGGCGACATCTTAATTATGGTGTTTAGTAATGCCACAGCTCCTCAAACCGGCGTTGTTCTCCCAGCTTGCTTGCGGGTGTCCAACACTTGCCTCGACTCTAGCCTGCGTCTCTTTTGCCCCAAGCGCTGAATCTCACCGACTCCAGAGGCACAATTGACGTTATTTATTGCCGTCCATGTCTTCCTATCACAGTGGCGCCGCCCTTTCCTTTGCCGCTTTGCAACGGGCCCCCAAGTGAGCAGGCCTCCTATCCCCTTCTGCCAGTGGGCCGTTATTCCGTTCTGCAGTGTCCCTCGGGTGATTAGGCCCCCACCTGACTCTCACACCTCAGGAGGGGTGGGGGGGGGATCCGCTCCCGATGTTATCCCTTGCCCGATACAGGGGGCGCCAGGCCGGGACTCTGTATCTCACCCAGTCTCCTCCAACACAACCGTCCCCACAGGATTGCCCTTCCGATTGCGGCCTACCGTCCACTGCCGCGCCAGGTCCTTACGTGGTTCTGTAGCCGCCTCACCCCCTCCGCCGCCACCGGCTGGCTTCGCCGCTGACCCACCGTCCGGTGCTCCGCTACTCTGCAAATCTCCTGACAACAAAGGAAATCGAAGCCGGGCTATCACGGGCACTTCCGCCGCCGTCTCAGCAGTGTTTATAGGCACGCCCGCTCCTCACAGCCTCTCGAAGTCGCTGCGCTCGTCTCAGGCCGCCATTTCCCGCCGGAGCTTCAGGGCAGATCGGTATGCGTGTGAGTGGGCCCCTAGAGCGATACCGCAAAGCTTCCCAGAGTCAGCGGGTCCTCAGCAGGTTTCTCCTAAATCCAGAGTCGCTACCATTAGGGGTTTGGGCAAGGATATTAGCAATTGTCCATCGATGGCTGGCGGAGCTGCACTACAGTGCGACCATTTTCGCCGAGCTCCAAGCCACGCCCCCGAAGGGAGGGTCAGTTGCAAGAGTTTCACTGACGTCACACTGAGCTGCCCTGGGTTTGGTAGAAACAGCGGGTGTGTGACAAATGCAGATTGTAAAGGCAGGGTCAGTAGTAAGGAGCAGAACTGACGGCATTCGAAAGGCCACGCTAGCATTGGTCAGATTACGAGGATGACCTGAAACCTGATTGGAAGCCTAAATAAGAACTACATTTTGATTGGCTAGTGAAAATGTGTATGCTCGATTCACATTTGTCTGTCGGTGTGAGAAGCCCTGTCAGGAAAAATCGCGATTTTGCAGATTATTGTTTTATTCACTGAGTGTCTGGAAAAATGTATGGTGAAAGGAGGAAAAAGTCATTTATTCAGAAAATTAAGAATTTCTTCAAGAAAGATAAACCCGATTTGATTAGTGAGAGAATTCCTATTCCGTCACCTAAAACGCCTGCTTCATTTATGATGATGGAAAGAGGTTATCATGGATGAAGAATTGGATGGAATATACAAAAAATGATGGTGTCTTAGCAAGTCAAGTCAAAAGAAGCTTTATTCGACAGTGTCATAAAAACTTTAAAAAAATAAATTACATTTCATAATTTAAAAGGTTAAAATGATTGAGTTGAATTCATAAAATACATCATAAGTACAAGTTACAAAAAGTGCATGAATTTTCCTTCTGGTTTTAGCCAAACATTTAACAAGGTTTCAGTCCCGATTCCAGTTTACTTCTGATGACCCATGCCCAGCCTATGAATTTGGGAAAACATCCGTTACAACGCGGATGTTTCCCCGCGGTGCTGTTACGACGCGTCCGTAACAACGCAAGTCGTTACCACGACTTGTGCTGGAGGGCGCTAGAAGATTAAAAATAGTAAATTTACTATTCCAACACCTTCCCTAGTGTCCACGGGGACTGGTGTTAGAATAGTAAATTATACTATTCGACATCCGCGCCCCCAACTCAAGTCGTGGTAACGACTTGCGTTGTAAGGGACGCGTTGTAACAGCACACGTTGTGACGGTACGCGTTGTACCGTCATACATCCATGAATTTGGCCAGGGCTATACAGATAGTAGGATTATTGCTGGTACGGATTATTCTAGCTGCTACTATGCCACTTCTGGTTCCCAGTAACTTGGCAATGGCACATAGCCACTTCCTACGTGGGTCTACATACAATGGACATTCGAATAGTACGTGGTTTATCGATTCCAAAGCAGCTGGACAACCCGGGCAGGCAGCCTTATTTCCCTGGGCCCATTTTGATGTAAATGCTCTAACTGGTAAGCTGCCTATCCTTAGTTGGAAAAACAACTTGCGATCCAAAGGTTTGCTTATACTGTCCCAGAAAGCTTCGAACATGGGCGTGTCTTTAAAACCCAGGAAGGTCCCTGTAGGGGAAAGGGGGGCAGCCTTCATGTACACTTCTAGGGTCACAGCCTCCCAATACAAGCCCTTGAGGTCCTTTTTTGAGGGGAACCTGGCATTCGCTGGATCTTCCCAGAGCGCTCTCAGTCCCAGTTCGAGCAAGGTTTTACCAATCCTGGATAACCATATGATTTTGTGGTGGGTGTCACTTCTGATTAAATCCTTCAGTCCCTCAGCATAGGTTTTCAGTTCAGGTGTTGTCCATAGGCGCCTCCAATAAAAAACTGGTCGAAGGGCAGCTATGGAGGCGATAGGTCTCATAGCCATATCTGGTGTCTTAGCTTTTCCAGAACATGGTATCTTTAATGGAAGAAATTTACAGAATTTGAGGATGGTAATGTATTAATTAGAACCAAGACCAAGATTAACTCAGTATGAGGCGTTAGAAGAAAGGGAGACTGAGTCATTTGAGAGAGAAAGGGGTAGAAGAGGATAATGTTCAGGATATTATACCAGAGGTATGCATGGGACGTGTGAAGAACAAATGAAACAGTGGTGAAGAACAATGGTATCAGAAGGGTTATATCCAGTATTAATGGCTGATGAACTAACACGGAGTAAGTGTAAAGAGAAATAAAAAAATGTGAGTGCAACTGGGTTTGGAGAATCAGAGGATGAGTAATTAGAGGACATTTTTAATAAAACCCCACCACCGTATCAAGACGGACCAAGTAAAGTTATCCCAAGTGCTCCAGTATTAGGAACTCCATTAATTCCACAAGTTATGCATGACCCAACAGTTAATCGAGTACTATATGATAAGGAAAAAGTAGCTTTGAATAAAAATAAAGAAGAAATAATACAGTAAATAACCCAATTAAATGTGAATCCAGAAGCATTGACAATACCCGTAACTATAGGTCCTGTTGTTCCTTTGTATGGAGATAAAGAAAACTGTCCAAAGCAACCAGCTACAGTAATGCCTTCAAATAATCCCAGAAAAGAGATCATAATAATTGATGACCAAGCCAGTAAATGTGATTCAGTAATTTAATTAATGGATTTACTGATAAGAGACAATGTGAGTGAAACCCCAAAAAGAGTTACACCTAGCAGTTCAAAGGAAGGACAGTAACATCCTCGGGGATCAGGAGTGCCACATCAGTAACACCAGAAGATTTAGAGAGATGGGTCCAAGGGTTTGAAAAACAGAGTTCACCTCCTAAAATATTAGATATTTACTAATTGAAAGTAGAATTGGAAGAATTGATTGCTGGAAATGTGGGAATAGATAGATTGAACACATGATGAATAAGAATTATTGTTTGTATGCAGGAGTATAACTAGAAATGCGAGTCTGTTTCAGGAGAAATTGACGGAACTATCTTCTGAAATGGGAATAGGGAGATCAAATGTATTACAGAAGCCTTACTGAGTGGTGTTTACTGACAGGGATTCGTAAAATATGAATGTGTCTGGAAGAATGTTACAAGTAAAAGAATTGCTGAGTATCTTGCAGAAATGGGGAGACATTGATAAGTGGAGAGTGAGATGGCAAAAGAAAAAGGAAGAAGCACAAGGAAGCATCTACTGCAAATCTACTGAAAGAAACAGGGAAAGTAGAAAGATTGTGTCCTATGAGGGAGGTACCTGGTGGAGGATACGTGCATGTTCCATGGACTTGACAGGATATTTTGTCATTTACGAACGCGTTCCCAAAGTTGAGAGAGAAACCAGTTGAATGGTATAGGCAAGTTGAAAGATTAGTAAAAGTTTCGAAGGTTTTATTGAAAGATATGAATGTGTCTGGAAGAATGTTACAAGTAAAAGAATTGCTGAGTATCTTGCAGAAATGGGGAGACATTGATAAGTGGAGAGTGAGATGGCAAAAGAAAAGGAAGAAGCACAAGGAAGCATCTACTGCAAATCTACTGAAAGAAACAGGGAAAGTAGAAAGATTGTGTCCTATGAGGGAGGTACCTGGTGGAGGATACGTGCATGTTCCATGGACTTGACAGGATATTTTGTCATTTACGAACGAGTTCCCAAAGTTGAGAGAGAAACCAGTTGAATAGTATAGGCAAGTTGAAAGATTAGTAAAAGTTTCGAAGGTTTTATTGAAAGATTTAGATGGTTTATTTGATATAGTTGTGCCTGCAGACTTATGGACAGAATGTAAAATCACAGTTGATTGGCCTAGTGAAGAATATCCAAGAGATTCAAAAACAGGAGCAACCTCAGATGACGTAATGAAGAAATAGCATCAGGTAATTGCGTTTTTGAAACGGAAGATACCTCCAAAAGAAACAGATTGGATACAAATAAATAGAACTACTCAAAAACCAAATGAATCTGTTCATGCCTATTATGAAAGGTTATTACAGGCATTTAAGCAGTAAAGTGGATTCAAAAGTATTGGAGATATATAAATTGTGTGTATCGATTTGTTACAGGATTGAAACCTGAGATTAGTCAGATGATTCAACAGTTTAAGATTTGTTGGCAGAGTAAAACCCTAGATGAAATATTAAAGTATGCTAAGTATTGTGGCGACAACATTGAGGATAGGCATAAGAAATTAATAAAAAAGATGATGTGTGCACAAGTGAAATTGGCAGAACAACAGGGAATGAATTTAGATGGTCAAACAGATGGACAGACAAAAGAGCAGAGTCAGAGTGATAATGTGGCAAGTAGTGGTAAACAAAAGGGCTGAATGTGCAAAGAGGATGCAAAAAAAAGTTTCCTTGTCATGGATGCGGAAAGCTTGGACATTGGAAAAACAAGTGTAAAAATATACAGAATAATAATGGCCCAAATCAAAACTTAAATCCACAGAGGGATTTGTGAATCAACTGCAACAGGTAGTTAATCAGAGGTATCAATTGCAACCTGCCCCTATCACAAATGTTGTGAATAAAGCACAGTACAGTGCGGACAATGGATTTCCAGGAAGCGGTAAGAAATATTCTGTGGTTTCACAATATTTTTTACAGAATTAAAGTGAAGAAGATAGGTTGATGCAATGACGGTGCCTGAGGGGGAGGAAGAGGAATGCGTACTTGGCACATCCTTACCGGTAGATCAGACAGGTCCATTTGTAGATGGGAAAGTGGAAGGTAATGACATCACTTTTCTACTGGATACTGGTGTTACCCATTCTACTGTGAGAACAGCAGATATCCCAAACCTACCCCTCTCGAGAGATTCGATCCAAGTGGTTGGAGTTTCAAACCAGCACATTAAAACCCCAATAATCAAAGCTTTGGCGGTACAGATGGGAAAATTTAAAGATATGCATACGTTTGTTGTTTGCGATTCAAGTCCAGTGAATTTGTTAGGCAGAGGCCTTTTGTGAAAAATGAATTCCACGATTTATTGTACACCGGATGGTGTTGCTTTCCAAACCCCTAACAAAGACATGGTTTATAAAATAATGCTAGCTAAGCAAGGTACTGAAGTTGACGAGATGTATTCAATAATGACAGAAAATGACTTACCAGAAGAGTTGAAGACTACAGTAAATCCAGAAGTATGGGATTTCACAGGAAAAGAAATAGGTCTAAAGGTAAACGTAGACCCAGTAAAAGTGACTGTGAAAGAAGGTGCAGTTTATCCAAACACCCAACAATACAAAATGAGTCTAGAAATTAAAGAAGGAGTAGCTTCTGAAATTGATCAAATAATTAATTAGGGCATTCTAAAAGAAATAATGAGCTGTCCTTGTAACTCGCCTATAACAGTCTCAAAAAGCCTAGTGGGAAGGACACAAGGTATCTCCAGAAAATTACAATTTTACAAACAAGGAGGGAAATATTTGGGACATCAAATAGAAAGAGGAGTGAGGAAAGTGACCAGAGAGAAACAGAATAATAAGACAAATGCAACTACCCCAAACGCAAAGATAAACAAGAATGGTTCTTGGAGTTATAGGATACTGTAGACAATGGATTGTTGGATTCTCTTTACTATCCAAGCCTTTAATCCAGATGACATGAAAAAGAGAAAAGGATTCAATAGTTTGGGATGATGAAAGTGTAGAAGCCTTTGTGAAATTATGAAGCTGTTTATGTGAGGCCCCAGTCCTGACTATACAAAATAATTTGCACTGTTTTGTTGTGAGAGAGAAGGTTGTGCACTATCAGTCTTAACACAGAGACATGGATTAAGCCAACGTCCAGTAGCCTATTTTTCAGCTACTTTAGATCCTGTGGCTTCAGCATTACCTGGCTGCTTAAAACCAGTTGGTGCTGCTTGTATGAGCATGGAACAGAGTGAGTCAATTGTGATGGGACATCCAGTAAAAGTGTATATTCCACATTCAGTTGAAATTTTATTAACAAGAACTCGAACACAGAACCTTACCCCTAGTCGGATGACTAAGTATGAAAGAATCATTCTAGGAGCAGAAAATGTGACAGTGATCAGATTTACAATATTGAACCCAGCTACCCTATTACCAGATCCCAATTGTGAGGAAGTAAAAGATGAGGTAGGACATGACTGCTTAGATGTTACTGAAATGTGCACCAAGCCACGTCCTGACATACAAGAAGAACCATTAAAAGAACCAGAACACGAGTTATTCATTGATGGTTCCTGCCTCAGACTTGAGGAAGGTGGACTGAGTGCAGCCTATGCTGTATGCAATTTGACTGGGGTTGTCAAAGCATCTTGTTTACCTGGAGTAAAATCTGCACAAGTAGCCAAATTGATTGCTTTAATCAAAGCATGCAAAATTGGGAAAAATTGGAGAGTGACCATATTAACTGATAGCCAATATGGCTATGAAGTTGTGCATGATTGTGGCCAATTGTGGTCCCAAAGGGGATACATGACTCCCCCAGGATCCCTTATTAGAAATGGAAAATGTGTGAAAGAATTATTGGAAGCAATACAATTGCCAAAAGAATTAGCAGTGGTCAAGTGTGCTGTTTACCAGTCAGGAAATGACAAAGTGACAGCTGGTAATCGTTACGCTGACCAAGTTGCTCAATATTGTGCTGGAAACAACATGTCAATAAACAGAAAAATGGAAACTAGTGGAATCAGCTGCCAACTTATGTCATTTTCAATTTTTGAGACATGGGAAGAGGTGAGACAGTTTCAGGAGGGAGTAGAAGAAAGTGAAAGGGAAAATTGGACAAAGCAGGGATGTGAACCAAGAGAAGAAGATGGTGTGTGGGTGTACCATGATGACAGACCAGCTATGCCAGATTATTTGCTCTCACAAATGGAAAGAATGTACCATGGAGACCCACATGTAGGCAGGGTCACAATGATTTGACTATTCAGACAAGATTGGTACAATCCAAGAATTAGGGCGGTCGAAGAAAGTCTTTGCCAGAGATGTTTAACATGCTAGCAAATACTCCCAGGAAGAAAGACAGTGGTGAGTTGGGAAAGAATCGGGAAAGCAGAAGGACCATTTGTCTACAGCTAGATTTCATAGCACTACCACCATGCAGAGGGTTGAGGTGCGTCCTTGTGATTGTATGTTTGCTCTCACGGTGGGCGGAGACATTCCGCACAAAAAAAATTAAAGCAAATCTGTTGCCAGGTTATTGTTGTAGGAATTCATTCCTAGAATTGGTTTTCCAGTGACTCTGGAATCAGATAGAGGAACTCACTTTAACAATGAAATAATTTGAATAATCTGTGAAGCATTCGAAATTGAACAGAAACTGCACTGTGCATACCGCCCAGAGGCTTCTGGAGTGGTAGAACAATTGAATGGCACAATAAAGTCAAGATTGGAAAAGGTGTGTGCATCGACTTCAATGAGTTGGCCAGATGCTTTGCCTCTTGTCCTGATGGGACTCAGAAGTATTCCTGACAGGAACACAGGATTGAGCCCCCATGAAATTATCATGGGGAGAGCAATGAGACAGGCATTTATACAAGGTTATATATTGCTGAATATAACTGATGATCTGGTATTGGATTATTGCAAAGGATTGGCTGACCTAGTACGTTCTATCTCTCACCAGGTTGGAGAAGACACAGTGACCAGGCAGCCGGATGAAGCTCATGATTTGAGTGCTGGAGATTGGGTGGTAATAAAGAACCATATGAGACAGGCATGCCTAGCACTAAGGTGGGATGAGCCACGACAAATCATACTGGTCACTGCCAAAGCAGTGAAGTGTGCAGGCTTGACAAACTGGGTACATGCTAGTCATGCAAAAAGGGTACCAGCTCCTTATGTGGAAAGACCACGACTGACGCAAACGGGGAACAACCATTACAACGCGGGTTTTACCACGCGTTGCTTTTACATCGCATGCATTACAACGCATGCGATGTTACAACGCGTGATAAAACCACGCATACCATTACATCGCATGTGCTTTTACAACGCATGCGATGTAATGTGTAATGGCGGTGGTGGGGGCGGCTATCCACTTCGTTGTGAGGAAACTTAGGCTGTTTCCTCACAACGACGTAAAGCAAGCAGGAAGGAGGAAGCAGGATCCGATGGCGACGCTGGAGAGGAGAGAGGTAAGGGGGTTTGTGCATGGGGTGGGGGTTACTTTGGTAGGGTTTAGGGTAGTTTAAATGTAGTGTTTTTTAAAAAAATACGTTTTAGTGTGTATTGTCGTGTTTGTTTAGTGTAGTGTATTAGGGAGGGTAGTGTAATGTTTATGTAGTGTAGTGATTTAGGTATTAGGGTAGTGTAGTGTTGTAGTGTTTGTTTATTGTAGTGTATTAGGGTAGTGTAGGGGTGGGAGTAGTGTGGGTAGCGTAGTAGTGTTTTAGGGTTTAGGGTAGTGTAGGGGTGGGAGTAGTGTGGGTAGCATAGTAGTGTTGTAGGGTTTAGGGTAGTGTAGGGGTGGGAGTAGTGTGGGTAGCGTAGTAGTGTTTTAGGGTTTTGGGTAGTGTAGGGGTGGGAGTAGTGTGGGTAGCGTAGTAGTGTTTTAGGGTTTAAGGTAGTGTAGGGGGTCAGAGTAGTGTGGGTAGTGTAGTAGTGTGGTAGTGTTTTTGGATTGGGGTAGTGTAGGGGTGGGAGTAGTGTGGGTAGTGTAGTAGTGTTTTAGGGTTTAGGGTAGTGTAGGGGTGGGAGTAGTGTGGGTAGCGTAGTAGTGTTTTAGGGTTTAGGGTAGTGTAGGGGTGGGAGTAGTGTGGGTAGTGTAGTAGTGTTTTAGGGTTTAGGGTAGTCTAGGGGTGGGAGTAGTGTGGGTAGGGTAGTAGTGTTTTAGGGTTTAGGGTAGTGTAGGGGTGGGAGTAGTGTGGGTAGCGTAGTAGTGTTTTAGGGTTTAGGGTAGTGTAGGGGTGGGAGTAGTGTGGGCAGTGTAGTAGTGTGGTAGTGTTTTTGGGTTGGGGTGGTGTAGGGGTGGGAGTAGTGTGGGTAGCGTAGTAGTGTTTTAGGGTTTAGGGTAGTGTAGGGGTGGCAGTAGTGTGGGTAGCGTAGTGTTTTAGGGTTTAGGGTAGTGTAGGGGTGGGAGTAGTGTGGGTAGTGTAGTAGTGTGGTAGTGTTTTTGGGTTGGGGTAGTGTAGGGGTGGGAGTAGTGTGGGTAGGCATGGGCGGATTTTGCGGATCCACGATCCGCGGATTTGCGGATCGTGGATCCGCAAATTCGGCGGATTTTGCGGATTTGCGGATCCGCGGATTTGGGGCGGGGGTTCCATGCGAGTGCACATGCCTCTTGTGTGTTTAAAAGGTACACATGATGAAGAGACAGACCCTCCTGGTCACAGGAACAGCAAAGGGATTGCGCTCCTGAAAGTCAAGGATGCAAAGGCCTCTGTCCAGCATCACAGCTGATTTCCGACGGTAGATTTGGGAAGAAGGCACACCTGCCCAGCCTCGATGACGAGCACGATTGTTTTTTGGGCTGATGAATGAGTCACTGCATTTGAGCTCCAGCGACCATGTGTGTGTTAATATGCAATCGCCCCGAAGGGCGCAGGGGTCCCTTAGGTGAGCTGTCCATCATAGTGGGTCAATGGCGGGAAGACGGTGCACACCGCGAGTGTGTGGGCGGGGCTTCCATGCGAGTGCACATGCCTCTTGTGTGGGTTAAAGGTCTTAGACCGATCAGAGCAGTAGATGAAGAGACAGACCCTCCTGGTCACAGGAACAGCAAAGGGATTGCGCTCCTGAAAGTCAAGGATGCAAAGGCCTCTGTCCAGCATCACAGCTGATTTCCGACGGTAGATTTGGGAAGAAGGCACACCTGCCTGGCCTGTTGTAACTATTTTACGATGGCGCCGGCAAGCTGCCAGCGCCATCCTAAAATAGTTACTAAATTAGCTTCAACAGGAAGCTCTAATAGATAAAATCGAGCACCTGCTTTATTTTATCTATTAGAGCTTCCTGTTGAAGCTAACTTAGTAACTATTTTAGGATGGCGCCGGCAGCTTGCCGGCGCCATCGTAAAATAGTTACAACAGGCCAGGCTTCAACTTTTGCCCCGGGCCCGGATCCGCCGCTCGCGGATTTGCGAATTCTCGGCAAATTCGCGGGAGTTTGCGGAACGCGAATTTACCGAAAATTCGCAAAATCCGCGAGCGGAACGGATTTTCTGCCCATCCTTAAGTGTGGGTACCGTAGTAGTGTTTTAGGGTTTAGGGTAGTGTATGGGTGGGAGTAGTGTGGGTAGCGTAGTAGTGTTGTAGGGTTTAGGGTAGTGATGGGGTGGGAGTAGTGTGGGTAGCGTAGTAGTGTTTTAGGGTTTAGGGTAGTGTAGGGGCGGGAGTAGTGTGGGTAGAGAAATTGTGTTTTAGGGTTTAGGGTAGTGTAGGGGTGGGAGTAGTGTGCGTAGTGTAGTAGTGTGGTAGTGTTTTTGGGTTGGGGTAGTGTAGGGGTGGGAGTAGTGTGGGTAGCATAGTAGTGTTTTAGGGTTTAGGGTAGTGTAGGTGTGGGAGTAGTGTGGGTAGTGTAGTGTGGTAGTGTTTTTGGGTTAGGGGTAGTGTAGGGGTGGGAGTAGTGTGTTGTGTAGGTGTAGGGTTGTCACTTACCTTGCATACTTTTACCACGAGTATAGCTTTACCACGCATGCCTTTGCGTTGTAATGGCATTCGTGGTAAAGGCATACTTGTGGTAAAGGTATGTGATGTAATGGAATGCGATGTCATTGACATTGCGTAGTCATACCCGCGTTGTAATGGCATGCGTGGTATTAGTATTTGATGTAATGACATACATCCACGCAAACAGTTTTATCTGCTGAAGGTTGTACAGTTGAAGATCCTGGAGCAAGAGACTCTAGAGAGTTTGACAACGAACAACCGAGCACAAGTCAGGAGGACTGGGTACCAATAGTTGACATACATGAGGTTTTCATAAAAACACGGAATAGAGCAAAATTAGAAGGACAGCAGTATAGTGAGGACCAGACAGGTATAGAAGAACATCCTCATGAAGAATTGAACAAAGAAACTGAAGATTCTGAGCAGGACCAGTTAGGGACAAAGTAACATACTGAGGCAAGTAAAGAAATTGAAAGACCTGAGCAGGGACAGACAGGTGTAGAAGAACACGCTCAGGCAGCAAAAGACAAAGGTGCGATAACACCTGAACAGGACCAGTTAGGAATAGAAGAACAAGTTTGGGAAGAAGAAGAAGAAAAAGACCAATCTGAAATAATACCCGAACAGGAAAGGTAGAGAGGGACTCCGAAAACGAAGAAAATCAGGTTGTGGCACAACGTAACGAAAATAAAAGGACTCTTGAAAGAGACCAAGAAGGTAAAAGTGCAGTGCAAGCTAAAAGGTGACAATTGGCCAAGTGGGATCAAAAGGTTAAAATATCGTTTAAAGACAATAACTGAAGATCCAGAACATGTAAGTGAAGTTACAAGTCAAACTCAGGGTGAACAGTCAACTGCTAAAAACATTCAAAGAAGTTCAAGATTGAAAATATTAAATAATAAGTTCAAAGGACCTGATTGGACCTATGTGATTCTTGAAGAGTTTGAGAATCTTGACATAAACGAAGAATCTGAAGAAGTAAATGTAGAACAGATTGACGAAGGGGAAATGAGACCTCCTTGAAGTACTTAAAAGATTCTGATTCTAAATTAAAAGAAAAGAAGAGAAATCTTCTTAAATCAAAATCGCGGAGACCAGAGTTACAGAAAGACCAACAAGAAATTGTATAGAAATATGTTGTAGATGTTGTATATGTAGTTTGTTGTTAGTGATACTAGTTTGGTTATTTTTAACTATAGCAGTCCCTTATTTGTTGATAGCAGATAAAAAGAGCGACACTAACATTAATGAGAAAACAACTAACATGAAAGGAGATAGAGCAGAATTAAAAGCATCAGATGAAATAAATCTACATCACACAGTAACTGGCAATGATACCTCTTTAAATGTATTCACAAAGTTATTATTTCAGTATGTAGACACAATGGAGAATAATGATCGTATGAAATTACCTACTTCAGTAGCTGAAAGAGTGACATATTACCATTTACCTTTAACATATAGCATTTCTTGCAGTGTACTGTCAAGTTTTTTTTTATAAAACAGGGAAATTACAATATTAATATTTTAATATAAATGTAGAGTTTACAGAAATTCCTGTTTGAATGAATATAAATCCAGGAAAAACTAGTTAAGATGCATAGTTTATGGGTGAATTTTTCATAACAATGAAGTCACTAGATATCGAGGAGGCACATAAAGATAATCTAACATGTTCATTACGAGAGGAAGAGAAAGTGCTTTTAGATTTAGTTGAGGAAAGGAGGCAAGATTTCCAAAGAAAAGCTGTCGAACAGAAACATCATATTCCATCATGGGCAGAAAAAGAGGGAATTTATACACCTGGCAAGGATCATGCTGCGATGGCTCTAGATTTTGTGAAAACAGGGAAAATATACCTCCATAGATTTAAGACAGATTATAATACGTATTCATTGGTTCCAGTAAATGTGAAAATAACTTCCTAATTTTGGGAGGTTGGGGACTAAAAGGGGGAACTGATCCAGTATTTCCTGGAGTTTACTATGTGTGTGGGAATAAAGCTTATTATAAGCTGCCTGCCAGGGGGTATGGGAGTTGCTACTTTGGAATTGTTTTTCCAAAGATTTATCATGTAAAGAAAATCACTGAAAACAATGAAAATGCTAATGGACTAACATGTAGAAAGAGAGCTAGTTTTTCAGAAATAATAGGTTACATATTCAGTGCATTGATACCTTCAGTGGGAGTCATACTAAGTTCACGTAGAATCTGTCAATTGTCAACAGTAGTTGATCGTCTTTCAACTGATACTGCTGGAGGCTTCTTGATGATTAATACAGAAATGGTTGCGATTAGGTCTATGGTTTTGCAAAATCGACTTGCACTTGATATACTATTAGCTAAAGAGGGCGGAGTCTGTAAAATGTGAAGGCACAACATTGTTGCACTTCTATTCCCGATAAAAGTACTGAAATTAAAGGATATATAAAGAATATTACAAAAATGCAAGAAGAACTGAAACCACTGGAAGTTGATAATGTATGGGAAAATCTAACAAAAAGTGTATCTTCAGTAAGGAAAAGTTTTCTAGGACAAGTAGTATTCCCTATAGTAGGTATAGCAATAATAGTGTTGTCAATAATAATATGGTGTAAGTGTTGTACTAATAAAATGAGAAGGAGGAGATATGAAATAAATGGAAAGGCAAATAAGAGAAATATGAAGAAATTCAGTTGGAGGAAATAAAACACAAGTTAATTGAGCAAATGAAAGGATTTAAGAATGAAGATGAGAACAGGAGTGGTAAAAGAAAATAAATTGAATAATGCTAAAGTTGGTATCTGATGAGGGATGGGAAAATGTTGTGATGGCTTTAAAATGCCATCAGAGCAAGGACTCATAAAAAAGAGACTTGCTTGAATGCAATCTTCTGTAAACACTAACCTTGTACTAAACTTGCATTGTGAAATAATATGCATTACACAACATTTAAGAATAAGATTGAAGCTTGCCTATGTGTCTTACTAACCAGTAAGCCGAGTGTGATTCTAAAAATGGCCGCTAACCGAAATTCTGTAGTGTGCATGCGTCTACTGCATCTACGTAGTATGACGTATCTGTCGCTTGGAGGGAATAGTTTGCACTTGCGCAGTAGCTAATAAAATGGCCACTTGAAACTCACATGCTTGCCACACGCTTGCTGAAAAACTAAACCCAGCTATTCTACTAATGGGAATGGGGGAAGAGTAATAATAAATAAATGGGATTAGAGTAGAGATAGGTGGTATACAGTGAAACCATTTATTTTTGATTTTGACATTTGTCTTTTTGACTTTTCCAAGAGTGCTTATTATGGGCCTCCAGCTATGAACCACAGTCTATTCCCTCTCGTTCTACCGCACATGTGTAGTGAATCCAAGCATGATGACGCGATGGCAACTTGAACTTCAGCCAAGGCTACGAATGGTTACTTTCATGGGAACCGGAATGACAGTCCACTGAATTGGATGAGAACTATTGTTTTTTTCTTAATATGTGACAATTACATTGTGAATACGGGTGGAAATAAAGACTGATGTATACAACTTAAGGGGTGGGATTTTAAACACAGAACTGAAAGAAAGTAATGGGAAATAAACATGGTGTAATGATCACCTCCCCTTGCCTGTCCAATCAGAGTTAGGAGTTTCTTAAATTTGAAACATTAATGGGTGGTACAAGCATACAGAAAGGTATAATTGAGGTAGCTTTAGTTAGTTAGATTAGCATTGCAGAGCTTGAGACCGGGATGCTGTCCGAGAGTAGGGAGAATTCCCAGACGGAGTTGCTGAGAAGAATTGAATTGCTGAGCCAATTATCTTAAGCCAATTAATTTAGAAGAAGATCACGAAAAAATCTCGAGGAGGAAGAGATTTTCAGAGAGGGGTGCTGCACAAGCGTCAGTTATAGAGAGGTCGCCGGTCCTGTCCTGATTCCTGTCCTGAAGTCTTTGTTCGCCAGATCTTTCCGGGGGAATCCTTTCCAATTCCTAGGCCTAGGAGTTGGTTTCCACACCATACTTGGCAACTATAACTTTATCTGTATATTCGCTTCTGTGCTTTTCTCTCTATCCTCTACCTTTCATGCAGTGCCATTGCATAGTATAAATGAAATGCATCTTGAATGATTATCTGAATCTTCCTTCCGTGAGAGATGTAGTTTGTACTGTACTGTGTAAGTGGTTCACTTGAATTTAATCTGAGATAAAACTTTAAAAGCCATCCCGACTCTGTGAGCATTTCTAAAGTAAGTAAATTAAAATCTTATGTCATTTCACCGTCAACTAGTTCCAAATAGTGGTCCATTGACCAGAGGAAAGAACTATTTGATCAATGAAAGTTTAGTTAAGGTACCTAAAATAACTAATCTTGATATTTACAAAAACATGACCCAGCAGATATTGCCAGTTTGTTGTGAATGAATTTATGGGTCCAAGTGAGTATGTGGTGTTAGATTACCTGTTGCTGGTACCCCTCTGGATCAATAGTGTTTAGGGCTCAGGGGGTGATTGGGATAGTGTTTAGGGCTCTGGGAGTTCGGGGTAGTGTTTAGGGTTCGGGGGTCAGGGTAGTGTTTAGGGCTCAGAGGGGGTTGGTATAATATTTAGGGCTCGGTGGGGTCGTTTTTAGGGCTCAGGGGGGATGGGTGGTTTTTATGGCTCAGGGCGAGGGCTTGGGCGTGAGCTTTACCACACATTCTTTTACCAGTCTTGCCTTTACCACAAAATTACTAGGTAAAGCCATGCGCGGTAAAGGCATGCATGGTAAAGGAATGCGTTGTTTATGCACATTCATTGTTGGGCCACGTAGTAGAGGCATGTGTGGTTTAGCCATCCATGACTCTGTCATACCGCCTTGCTGATTGGGTACCATGTTTAGTGCTCCTGCCCTGCACAGTTTTTTGTTTGTCAACAGCAAACTACCAAAGTGGTAGTATCTTACTGAAAAGTAAAAAAGTAATGGTCTCCCAACATGTGGAGGTCACCTCCCTTGTCTCTGGTTGGTAACACCAGGCTGCCCCTGGTAGTCAGAAAGAGGAAACGTGTATGTCAGAATGAAGACCTTCAATAGGGAGGACGTTCTGAAATACATTGAATGATGACCCAGAGGCAGATGGGTAACAGGTGCCTGGTTTTGTGTGTATAAATACACCATCACACTGAGATCAATCACTCAGTTCTGTGTTGAAGCGAATAAGCTCCTCCGGCCCATGAATGATAAAACAAAAATTCACATATTGGCCAAACTACCAGCACCTTCCATAGAACTTGAAAGATTTCTAAATTAATAAAACGAAACCCATTCTAAATAATAGGTATCCAGTTCTATCTTAATACTGGATGCGTTAAGTTGTAAATTGCTTCGTAAAAAAGGATTAGGCCTGAAGTCCTAATGAATATTTCACTGTGAATCCAAATAATATTCTTAAAATACTGGAGTAGGTTCATCCTAATTCCTCGGGAGGTTACTCCCCAACCTTTGCTCCTCCCCAAACTCCCATCAAAATATTACTGCATGAAGCCAGCAAAAGGCAATTCTTACTACTATCAGCATAATGCACCACGCTACCAAACACAGTGGTAAGACCACTGTATGATAGAATGTTTTCTGCCCCATTGGAGAACTCTATTAAAAGTTGAACCCGACCAGAAGACAGAGATAATTTACCACTTGCACTCATGTTAATTTTGTGTTTTGGAAAATATTACCATTTTTATAATACAATGTGAAACTTAATATCAATTGGGCAATGGGTAGCTTCAAAATAGCTAGACCAAATAGGAGCAGTGGTCTAGATACGTGAGTGGCTTTGGTGTTAACAGGATGCTTGTTTAGGTTTGAAATAGAATACACGCAGGCTCGGGTTTATCAAAATTTGACTCAGAGCAACACAGCACGACAACTTGCTGTACTGCGTCAAATGGAGAGGGAAGAAATGCGCAAAATCTATCAAGATATGGCACATTCCTGCTCACTCTCTGAGCAGGTGCACTTGGGGCTTTCCTAGATCCAACACAGGCATCCTTACGCCACGTTGCAAGAATGCCTGCATTGAAGGCAGAGTTTTTGTGCAGGAAGGGACACCTTCCTGCACAAAAACAATCCTTAGAGGCATTTCCAACTTTCTAAGCGTGCTGCAGAATAGGGACTCCCTTGAACTGGACATGGGTTGTTCTACACACACACTTTCACGCATGTTCACCCGAAATTAAAAATGAGAGCACGATGGCACTGTATCTCCCATGAACCAGTGACTAACCTCCTGCTTGATTTTATATGTACATTCAGGAGAAGACGATGACTGGGGACTAACATATATGGACTATATTAGCAAATGTCTCTTACTACTCCTATTACAGATAAAGCAAAAAAGGAGGCTGATTTGGAATGTGAATTTACAGGCTCCCAGTGGAGACATATGTTTGAACATAGTCAGAAAATGCACATCAATATTCACTTCAACTGATTGAACACAGAAGGGCACATTTATCGTGAAATCATGCAGCGCAGCATGTCACCTTGTTGCACTTCATGATAGGGAAAGGGCAGGAATGCTCCGTACTTAACATTGTACAGCACATTCCTGTCTTTTCCTTGCCCTGGCACACAATGTGCTGCCTAGTGCCAATGCAGGCACCCTTGCACCAAGGTGGAAGGGTGCCTGCATTGTAAGAAGGATTGTTTTTGTGCAGGAAGGGGTACCTTCTTGCACAAAATCAATGCTCTGAGGCAATTTTCCTCTTTCTATGTAGAGAACAAATTAGAAGAAAGAAAGTTATTTCTCCTCGTTACGCCTCAACTGGGGAGGTGAGCATTTTTACACATTCCCAGGTTTACCAGTGTTGATAAATCCGTGAATGCAGCAAAATCCATGTGTGGGATCAACCATGCTCCACCCATAGAAGGCCTCCCTGAGGCGTAGTAACACAACACAGCGATTTGCACTGCATTGCGTTACTCTAGATTTAACCAGCGATGCAGGGTCACGCAAGGTGGCCTTGTGTGGCTTGATAGATCTAGTCATATTGCCCTTGCGCCCCATTACGAGGTGCAATCCGACGCATCGACTCAATAAATCTGCCCCAGATTCCTTAAATAATACTGCCTTACCTCAGCTATGCTGAGCAAGATTGCTGCTCTATACTCTCTCACTTGCGTTAGATGTTGGGCTCTATATGGTTTGGACTTACCCAGTTGTGGAGTTTTTTCACTGATCTTGGATGATATACTTTCGTTCACTGGAGTTTGAGTAAATAGGGACCCAGTGCTGGTCTACTGAGTCTGTTGACCATGAAGCCAGATTCATTGCACTGCCCCTTTTCCTGGACAAGCGTGAACTGCCCCTCGGGTGGGTGAGGAGACATCTTCCTAGTAATTAGTCGCAGTATCTGGTTTGAAGTGAAGAACAAACAGAGAATTTCAGAGGCCTTGCACATCCACAGCATCAACCAGGACATTTTGCACACCAAAATAGCGCCTCTTATTCAGATGCGGAAGTAGGACGTGAAAATGGTGATTGAAATGTAATGGTTGGATTTAGATACTGATTAATTGTCAACGCTGATTATGTTGTTCTGCCTAGTGGTGTTGTTTGGCGGCTCTTTGATTACCATTCCTGTAATGCCCTCTTTCTGACTCCTCTGTGTGATTGGATATTGATTACCTTTGCTTCCTTTTTTTTCTCTTTGTTCCCCCTTATACTGCTACACGTATGTGTCCCTTAAATAATCTCGGTGCTTTTGTTGGGAAGTTTCATGCCTGTGTCTTCTTTCATTAGTATGTTCTAAAAAATATAAATAAAGATTTAAAACAAAATCCAACTCATGCAGTCAGAAAGAAAATGACGAATAATACTGTCGAATATAAATAATTCGAAACATGTTTATTTTTTTAGTAACTCCACTGTGCATATGTTTGCTGTTTGTGCTTGCTGCTTATCTGACAGAGCAACAATCAAATCTGTCTAACAGACAATGCATTAGGGACGTCCTTTTGTACAACATGCCTGTTAGAAATATCAATGCTGTTGTTTTATACAGGCAAATAAATGACATGTCTAGTAAGATTATTTTCTCACTCATGGTTATCCCTAATCGCCTTCATTTGTATTTAGTAAATTCAGCCCTTTTAAGCTGTCAGAGCATTGACACATCTTCATTATACTGCCTCCTGCTTTATTTTAAGGCGAAAAAAATATGCTTTAGCTTTTCTTAAGGTTTTTTTTTAAGTTGACATCTGAAACCTCTCAAATTTGTAGAAAGTCACAAATATGATCAAAACAAGCTCACATTTACATTCACTGCTTTAAATGTCACTTACTAACTATTGAAGACAGTTCTGTTGCACAATAAAGGCTTCTGCGATCCTTATAATGTCACGGTGAATGTATTAGTGATATTTAGGCACATAATGCTGTTGCAAAGACAGCCATTGATTAATTAGACGCCATGACAGTTTTCAGGGGTCTCTAAACGGAGACTTAGACATATTATATATATATATATATATATATATATATATATACATATACATATACATATACATATATATATATATGTATATATATATCTGTGTGTGTGTACGTATATATATGTGTATGTATGTCTGTATATATATATATATATATATATATTCACTGAAAAAACCATAGGTTATAGACCATATATAGTTAGGAATTAGCATTTACAAAACCTTGAAAATTCACTGAAAAAACCATAGGTTATAGACCATATATAGTTAGGAATTAGCATTTAAAAAACCTTATTTTACTCACACAAAACCATTGAAATTCCATATATAGTTAGTTGTACTAACTATATATCGCGCACCCGCAATCCACTGCTGATGATGTCACATATTACATCATTCATGACATGGTCAGTGACATCACTGATGACATCACTGATGACATCTCAAATGACATCACTGATGACATCACTGATGACATCTCATTTGACATTACTCATGACATCATTCATGTGATGATACGATGAACCTCTTCAGACTCTAATATAACCGTAGATACACTCAGTGTAAACAGACACTCACAGACTGTCACTCATCCATGGAGTTACTCACACACCTAATCAGTCTTGCAAAGAATCAATCACACCTCCATTTGCTCAACTATATCGTTAAACACACCTTACTTATTGAAACATATAATAACACATATTTACTCTGTTATACAATCCCTGATACAAGTTCACAATAATCCATACAGCCACTCACACATTCACTGGCTCTTATGCACAGTTATTTATATATGTCAACTACCACATGTACTGTGTTTTACATATGTACTTACTTTGACATGTAGCACTGAGATATCCATTCACTCACCAATACACTCATGCACACAGTAAACCGCCCATACAGCTGTTTCCACATGCACTTTTGAACCCATACATCTATGCACAGAGTCATACACCTCCCAGCCACCCACACACACTCTCAGTCTCCAATACAAATGCTTGGGCAACCAATCAATAACCCATATAGTTACTCATATAGCTAATGATCAACACATGCAGCAGTTTACAGAACAACAGACATAATGATGCACAAATTAAGACAGTTTAGTCACTAACCCATGCGCTCAGTGAGACACATTTAACCACTCACTCATACAGTCAGTCATGCACCTACTAAATTCATCATCCAGACACTTATACATCCACTCATTCTTCAATATATAAGACATATTTTAACTTTACAGAAACATACAGTCACTGGATGTTGTCATCAGTGATGTCATCAGTGATGTCATTTGAGATGTCATCAGTGATGTCATCAGTGATGTCACTGACCATGTCATGAATGATGTAATATGTGACATCATCAGCAGTGGATTGCGGGTGCGCGATATATAGTTAGTACAACTAACTATATATGGAATTTCAATGGTTTTGTGTGAGTAAAATAAGGTTTTTTAAATGCTAATTCCTAACTATATATGGTCTATAACCTATGGTTTTTTCAGTGAATTTTCAAGGTTTTGTAAATGCTAATTCCTAACTATATATGGTCTATAACCTATGGTTTTTTCAGTGAATTTCATAGGTTTTTTAATAGCAAATCTTTATAAAAATAATACATTTTAAATCTAATTTTATATTTTATAATTTTTTTATTTTTTTTTAATATTATTTTTAGTGCGCTCCCGGGGCGCGGACAGGTGAACGCACGGGTAAGCGCAATCTTGCGGCGCGCCCCAGGGCGCGTACTAATGCGCGTCCCGGAAGCGCTATTGCCGAGAACGAAAACAACATTGTGACGTATCGCGTAGCCGCCACGCCTTGCGTCATAAGACACGTATCGCGTAGCCGCGAGATGCGTCTTATGACGCACCGCGTAAGCGCACCCGGAAGCGCATACGATCGCGCAACGTAAGCGCCCCGATGCGCTTACGATACACGCCCGGGACGCGCCCCGGGGCGCGTAGCGTAAGCGCGTCAAACCATGTGACTTTAAAATAACACTTTTCATTGGTTCAGAACTTTTTTTTTTCCAAATTGTGTGAAACCCACCCATTTCTCTCACTATTGCTTTGTACTTGGAGAGAGCAAGAGCTGTTGTGTCTACTCTATCTCCTACTTTTCTGATCTCCAGCAATGGCTGCAAGAGAGTCATCCAGCAGTGATTCAGAGGGATTTTTAGATGAGGACCCTCCTCAGCAAAAGAAAAAAACCCATTTCATCTGGAAATTTTACGAAATCCCAGAAGGACAGAAAAAAGTCAACGCTCCCAAAGTAACATGCAAAATATGTGGGAGTAGTTTATCCAGAGGCAATCCTCTGAAAAAATATAGTTTTGGGAATGCTAATTTGATCCGGCATGTTAAAAGAAGACACCCTAACAACTTTGCCAGGGAGAGTGTCAGAGAGCTGGCACGGAATGCACCCACAGATGGCGGCAGCACCTCCACTGGTGGAGCAACACCTTCGGGACCACCCCGTGGAAGAATGGTCCCTAACATTCAGCCGGTGTTTGCGGGCATCAAATTTTCGTGCACAGAGTGTGACGAACTGCTCTGCTATGGGGAGCAGAGTGTTGAACTGATTGCCCTAAAGAAACAGCAACACCGCTGCTCTTCCAGTCCCTAAATGTTCAAATTTTTTTGCTCCTGTTGAGCAGTTTTGGAATCCTTGTTTTTGTTTTTCCCTTGAAAAAAATCCAAAAAAAATATAAAATTGTTTTTAAAAAGTCTAAAAAAATATAAAACAACAAAAACAAAAAAAAATATATAAAACAACAAAATCAAAAAAAAAGTTCTTTTCAGAACTACCTCCAATTTTTAAAAAGAAGCTTTATTTTTTTAAAAGTCTGTCATTTTTAATCTCCATGGTACGCTCCCCCGTACGCTCCCCGGTGCGCGAACCGGGCGCTCACCCCCGCGAAAATCGATTTTTTTTAAAAAAAAAATTTCACCCGCGGGAGCCTTTTATGGCCCCCACATGAAACCTAGGGGGTCAGGGGGTGTGTACCCTGCCCCCTCTTGCTCATTTCCCCCTTTGATTTTTGCCACCTCTTGTGTCTCAATCCTACCGAGACACAAGATGGCGGCCGCTGCGGACTGTTTCGAATGTTTACAGACACCCGAGAACCAATCAGCTTGCCGTGCGCAAGTCGCGTTGCGCGCCTGGAGCGCTCCCCAGTACGCGTACCGAGGAGCGCTCCAGGCGCGGCTCTAGATATATATCTTTTTTTGAACGTTAATTTCTCAAAATCCACTGTAGCACATATATTGAGACCTACAAAAGGCACATCGGGCTACCAGTCCCTACAATTTTGCCAAGTTTCGTGCAAATCCATTCAGCCGTTCGGGCTAAAAGTGAGGCCAACCGCCCTATGGAAAACTCAATTTTAAAAACACGTTTTGGGACCCCCCTTTTTTCTCGACACCCCCTTGACGAAACCCCCCCAAATTTTTTAGGGGCTGCTCAGAAACAAAATGTTCCATTTTCCTGAAAATTTCAGCCAATTCCGTCTACAAACGCCAAAGTTATTAGACATAGAATTTTCAAAAATCCCATAGGGAAAAAATCCTAACTATATATACCTACTGGCGACCGCCAGTAGGTAATATATATATATATATATATATATATATACAAAAATAAAAAGGGAGATCTTTTCCTTTGTGTGCACTTCCTCAGAATGCACTTCCCATGCAATGATGACATATCTCGAACAATCTGAGACTTGTGAATTGATGTTTGTCGCAGAGATGTCCAGGATGGGGGATCAGACGCTACAAGAGATCCGTGATTTTTACTAATCTCCGGTAACAGCGCGATACCATGGAAACAAGGCGAAACACATCGAAACACACCGGGTAATGACACATGCAGCCACAGTGGTTGAACATGAGTGGATTGCAAAGAGCTATTTAGGGACGTGAACATCTTATTGCAAAGTAACAGAGCGCGCAGATGGAATCTGAGTGCTAGACCAGTGCGCACTCGAGCTAATTGGAGGAGCAAAGAGAGATATCGTGATGCCATTTTGAAGAAAAAAAAGGTGGAAACCTTGCTTTTTATTCATCATGGAGTATATTTTTGCTTAGATACCCACGCACTTCACTACGTAACTCTCCATGGAGACTGTCAATCAGGGGTATGTGGACAACACTGGATGAATACTTGAGTCACTTGGAGCCCCCGTGAGTAAACCAAAGAAGTGCGGTAGCCCAGAAGTTACACCCCTGTAGCCCAAGGGTTAAACCACAAGCAAGAGCTCCCCAGGTGCACTTTTATCTTCTTTCTATATCTTGCTCTTTCTCTCCTCTCTCACTTTCTATCCTTCATACAGTAGAACAGTGGATAGGGGGACATCCGATCGAGAAGACAACTTACCTGTATAGGGTCATGTAAAGCAAAACTGTGATGTTACCCCACGAAGAGAAAGCGAGGCTAATCTTAATTGTATGTGTAAAAATTCTTAATAAAATACTTTGAAATAAAAAAAAAAGAAATAAGCACAAGAATTAGGAGTGGTGTTTATGGAGGTTATTGGTTATGGACAATTGCAACTGACTTAAGGGCCTGCAAGGAAATTTTACCTATGAAGATCACCTCCTTTTTTTTCTCATTGAAGCCTAAGTGTAAGCACCAAGACTAGTAAACTAATAAAAGGATGCATTCCTTTTGTGAGAAGTTACGACTTCTAAGGGCATAAAATGGTTTCACTTCTTACAATTAGTGCATTGCATTTGAATCTCATGACAAACAACTTAAAAGTAGGAAACGCGTTCTGGAGAAACATTTTCCATGAATATTTTTCATCGACGTTTTCCAAAATATTATCAATTGGTCAATGTCTAAACTATCCTGAAGAATCTCTTTCATGAGTAAAAAAATCCATATTTTCCTTTCAAAGTTTTTCCCTGCTTGCAAGCCATCGTGACCCATCATGATCTAAAGGTCCTTTTGATCAGAGACAGATATTTTCATATACAGTGTTGGCTGGTGAACTTTCGAAGAGGTGGGACGTGAACAGCTATGCGTGACTACACAGAACATGCAAAGCAAGCACCTTCTTCGTCCTCAAAGGAATGTGAGTGAATTTTACGAATAAGAAAATCCAGAGTAAAATAGTATAAATTGTACATTTTACTTTGAAACATACTACAACATTAATTAGTTACAAAGTCAAATTTTTACATAGGGCTTTGAAGGAACCCTCATAAAGATACCTACTAGGTGAGGGACTGCCGAATAGGGGTTTGGACTGCTATTACCACACAATCTAAAATAAGCATTAGCAAAGCAAATAGCCTGGCGATGGCCGCTAACCTTCTGGCATTTCTTGATTTGTTTTGTTAAGGTTTTTGCAAAAAAATTATGGTTTGGGAATATGCTGGGCCCTCATTAATCTAACAAAAAATCCCTTTCTAAAGGCAAACATTTTTGGGGTGTCTCAAAATAACACATTATCATATTACTCCATGGCATTGAAGGGAACTGTTTTGTATGTGGATGTGTTCCTTCTGAAAGGGCTGCATGCCACAACGCGTAGTGAAGTCAGTCAATGTCAGTCAATGGCAGAAGTGGGCTTATCAATTAATGCATGCTGGAGTGACTCTCAGGACACACAGAGATGAGAGGTGCTCCCGATGTAAAGTTGAGACAGACTTAAGAGTAATATGTTTGTTTCACTGGGGTGACAGGCACCTCTGCAGTTAGAGATGCCGGCAGTTCAAAGTCAGCAACTCAAGGGTATAGGGAGGGGAAATTGAAAGGGAGGGAGTGTGAAGGGAGAGAAGCAAATTAACTACAATACTTCCCACTGCATCTGAAAGAATAGAGCCGGACGGCAAGTGGAAGTGGAAGCTGGCCATGGACGTACCTGAAACCCAGTGCCAGGAAGGCACTCACTCTAAGGGTGCTGTCCTGAAATAATAAAGGTCTGGGGAGCAAGTTAAAAAGAGGACCCGATTGTTGACATGGTCGGGGGTCACCTCAGATAGCCCTCCCCACACAGATATAAAAGCCTGAACATGGGTGGATGGATCTTCTGAACCTAAAATTGTACTATTGGGCTGCTCAACTCCATGTCATTAAGGGTTGGGTATACACAACACAGCAGGAACCATTGACTAGTGCTGACAGGAGAGCGATGTACCCCTGGGATACCCTCAATTGCTGTATGGTGCGGGCAGGGAGATACCCCACTTTGGGACTCAGTGCCTCTTACCCACCTAAAGACCGTAGAGGGCCACAAGAAATGGGACTTGCTGGGCATCTCTAAAGTGGGCGATATATGGAGGGAGGGCAGGCTGACTCCATTCCCCGAGCTGCTGACACAGTTCAAAGTCACAAGGTGCTGGTACCTCAAATTCTAGCAAGTTAAGCACATTCTGTCAGGGTATGGGCCCTCCATGTGACATAGAAGAGGAAATGCCTCTAGCGTATCAGGTACTAGGGGCCTGCTACACAAGCATGCGGTGTCACACACATATGTCTCCCTACGAATGCATAGTTTGCCCGCCCCAGACACACTGTTGGTGAATGAAGACAGAGGAACTAGCCTAACCAAACCAGAGGGTGTCAGTGTAAATTTAAGAGAGTGTAGGGCCCATGTAGAGATGACATGGCAGACCTGGAACTAGAGTAGAAAGATTGAGGCCGACACTAGCTGAGGGAGTGGTACACCTTGAGATGAGAGACATCCCCAAGGGCACAACAAAGGGCATGCTGGGAGAACCTGAACAGGGCAGATGCTGAGGATTCGGTGGAGAAGGAATGAGGGGACAAGTACTTGGGCTGCAGGGTTCTATTGCACAGTTGTACACTGTTTGAAAACTAATAAAATACTTTACAAAAAAAAGAATATCAGATCATGTGGTTCTGTTGAGCAGAACTAGACATCTAGAGGAGACTAAATGTTCCAATGCCCTCTTTTGGTTTGAGGATTATTATTCTTAGATGGTGAGAACATGGATCCAGGTCTACAGACTTCTCTGAATTTGTTAAATTAGATATCATATAAACTCAAGAAGTGGCTTGAAGGGCCTTAGGCAAAAAGGACAAAATCAATCACCAAAACAATTTCCTCAATAAATCCAGAGTCCAAGAACACAATCATAAAAATAGGCCTAGGGGCAATCCCAAAACAAATGTTATCATTCTGTGACAGGCGGATGGTGATGGAGCATTTCCTATGGTATACAGGTACAACATTTGACGAGATAACAACATAAATGATGTACAACGTCCCATGAGATAAAAGCATAAATGAAGCACTGGGAACTGGGAGGCTGTGTCAGCAAGAAAACACTGTTGTTTTGGGGCATTGATAGTGTTGGTAACATACAAAAATAATGGCCTAAAATATTTGAAGGTGTGAAGTAGTTGAAATGTACTTCAGGATTTTATTATTAGCAGTGGAGGTGAAAAAATGAGATTAAGCACTTTGTATTTTCCTCTTTGTTACGAATGATAGAGAGCAGATGGTAATTCTAGGATTGAAGGGCAAGATTTAGATTTTTTAGGCATTATTATAGATGTGAATGTGAGCTAATTAGTGACCAGCCTGAAGCTAGCACAGAAAATCGTAACTTAAACCTTAATTTATGTTCCGCCCACGGATAATGCAAAAGTGAATATCAACCTGGTTATCTTCTCTTTGCTATGAACAACTTTAATGTCATATTAGATTGCAGGCTCGAAATGCAATTCACATATTAATGAAATGTAACGAATAAAGTATGACAAGTGGGGTGAGTAAGCTTTATTTGATCTCCAGGATCTTAAAAGCAACATAAAATACATAACAAAGCAACAATAAATAGTTATACTTAAAATTAAACATAACTAATGGTTGAAACTTTATATAAAATTCGAATTACTAGTCGCATTAACCACAATTGTCTGAGGTCATAGAGTAATCAACCTAAATGGACAATCCTTGTACAAATACTCTCAGTCTCTACTGCGGTCTCTCTATTTTATACGGGTTATCTAGACTAACCTTCCAAGTACAAAATAAGACAAAAACAAGAACTACGACCTGTGTCTTATAACCTTTTAAAATGATAACGATCACTGTGCAAGTGCAAATTGAATTTAAATATAATACGACCCATGTGCAAATAAGCAGAACATGATCTCCAACCCCTAGTATACGATAAAAGTTCTAAAAAGGCATCCTATTCAAAGTGCTATTATAATTAAGATGGAGCTCAATAAAGGCAACCACTGATGGCCTATTGTTTGATATATAAGGTCAATACAGTAAACAAGAAACACCAATTGAACAATTTACGCTTCATTATTCCGATCCCAAGCAAAAAGTATAACATTTATATATTAAAATATACCCTTGAATAAAAGTCTCTAAAGTGAGGTAGCCATATCATCATAGTAAGACAAGCAACAGATGCCCTGAAGCTATATTTAACTTTTTACAGGTTTATTTATAATGAGTAAAAAGGTGTCAGGAACTTCAACACAGTATGTATTACTTGAGGTCAGAGTCGCAAAGGATTCGTCATGGGACCCAATTAAGGTAAATGGGCCAAGCGATTAGGTACACTTATGGTTCTTTACATTTCGCCATTTCAGAACATTTACACCTTGAATATTTATTTGATTGTATTTAATATTGTAGGCAGATTTATGTAACGGTCTATACTTCAAAGATGGACGCTGAAATGGTGAGTGTCTGCTGTATCCTTCTTAAACCAACATGGAGTCCGGATAGAGAGAATTACATTCCAAGCAAAAACAAATGTCAACTAGAATGTGGCGGCCATCTTTGAACTCAAGTATATCAAGGTGCTTAACCTGCACTTGATTACCAATGGGAGTTTATTTGTCTGCTTGCATCCTGCTCATTTTGAAGACTGAATTGTACTACAATCATCTCCGGAAAATCCTATTTGTGTCATCAACTGAATTTTATTCAGTGGATCTAATTGTTGGAGGACCGCTATTTGTGTTTGTAAGGACTTGGACAGTTCTTCAAAGGGAGTATTGTTTCATCACTGATTCTATTGAAAAAAAGTTACATTTTTGTTTGCAGACTGGCAATCTCCCATTCCTTCTTCTTTGTTGTTTAACAAAGTACTGGATTAGATTTTCTGAATACATTATAACCTGCATTCAATATGACTTGACGTAGTTTAGGTTTAGTTTCTGTATGGATACATCAGCACACCACAGAAGAGTTGGACTTTAGATTAACATTTCATATTATATGTTGCAGGCAAACAATTTGCATTCACAAGCAAAAGTAACTGCTAAGTGTTACTTAACTCTGAAAGATATAGCATACTAGTTAATTTCATATATATAGTAAATGTTTTTTTTTATTGTCTTCAGGACTCGACTGCATGAGGCAGCTAGTCCAGGTTTAAGAGAATGGTGCAAGGAAGTGACATGCATGGTTCCCAATTCTTCATTCCCCCTGCGTTCTTGGTCTTCTTACCTTCCTCAGAGTACAAAGTGGGCCAGAAGGAGTATTATCAAAGTCCAGACATTCCCTCAGTGGAACCATGAGACTGACAAAAGGTAATCATTTCCGTCATACCAAGTGCAATCATCATTCCAGAAGGAATTATGAGTTGGAGGATACGTTATTTGTAGATATGGTATTAGAACTGTAACGTTTGCTCAAATGTACATTCATGATGCACACTAAAGTGATGGGCAATGAACAGAAAACGGAATCTTCTTCACCTTGAAGTTCAAGAAAACATAATGAGAGTACCCAGAGAATTTTTTGAACTAACTCTAGAGTAACACACTCTGAGTGTTTATGCATTTTAATAGAGATTTGAGAACACCCCTAACAACCTTGTGACAACCTGCAGACACAACCATGTGCCAACTTGATGACTGTAGAAGTGTGTTGTTTTCTCGTTTGCAACATGTGGTCATCCATCGTTTTCACATTAGGTGAACACAGTGATTCACTAGACAAGCCCATAATAAGTATCCACTGCCTGTGAATGAATGAACAAAGCTCATTCCTCTTTCCCATAACAAAAGTGTTTGGTGATCCAGCACACATATGATGTGGAACTCTGGCTGTCAGTGATCATTTAAGGTTACATGCTATTTTAAAGTCTCTGTTTTATATTATTTTTCTCTTTTTTTTTAAATGAACAGGTATGTTTACTACCCATGAAGCTATTACCTCCTCATCCCTCTTGCTTATTTCTATTACACAGTGAGGCCCCTGTGCCATGTAGACACACCCCCTACCCGTATAAAGTGTTCACGCCCCCTCAAATCCCATGTTCTTTTGTGTCTGTAGACACGGATGAGTGAGTGTGGATCGCTCGCTCCACCGAGGGTTAGAGTTGGTTCTTAGTCCTACCGGCTCCTTTTCTTGGTAAGCATTTTCTCCCGGCTTGGATCCATAATTATTCTGCCTGAATGCATTCCTATCCTGTGAGTGTTTTTGAGCAGGGTGGCGAATGTAGAAAGGGCACAGCATCTTCCATGGCTGGTCTTCTCACGTCAAAGCAGTGCTCTGATTCTGGTGCGGACGAGGGCGTGAACATGTTTGGGCTGAGAGACCTGCCTCAGAGAACCTCCTTGGGCTACGGAGTTCCCGGGGAATGTTGGGGCACTGCAGAGCAGTGCTCTGTCTGTCGCTCTGCAGGATGGCGCAGAGCCGGCATGGTGTTGCACGTTAAAGTCCTTTTTTTTGTGGATTATGGGAGTGTCATGCCTCTCGGAGTTTGCAGGGCGTGACAGCCTGACCGCGGATTGAATCTGATTCAGAGAGTGAGCAGGAGGCTGGTCCTGCTACTCAGTCCCATGCTAGCTTCTTTTCAGCTAATGAGGTGCCGGCTATGATCGATGATGTGGTTGCCAAGGCTTTGGCATCATAGAAAAAGTCTAAATTAAAGTATTTGAACAAACCTGGAGAGTCTGAATCAGAATCTGATTTGTCCTCTTCTATGCCTAAGGCTGCTGGTGGGAAGTATATTTCCCCTGAGGAGTTGTCTCCTGTAATAAATCACAGAAGAGCAAATCTTGGTTTGGAGCCATCTGCGCCTGAACAGGGAGAGATGTTTTGCCAGTATTCCAATCCTGCTGGGGTGACTTTGCTTCTTCACCCTCAGATTAAGGAGTCTATTTTTTGAGGGTGGAAAGATCCTGACCCTTTCCAGGTCCCCAGATTAATGATGAAGGCTTATGTCCTGGAGCAGGTGGAGGATTTACAACATTTGGTGAAGGTGGATACTATCCTGGCTCCACTCATTGGACGTTCTTCCGTGAGTGCGTAGAACTGCTCCCCGTCAGATCAAGTGGACAAGAAAATTGATGGGGGCTTGAAGAAATCTTTTGCATCTGCGTTTCTGTCCTTGAGAGCAGCGTTTTATGCAGCCCTGACGTCTTTGATAAAGAATTTTGAGATTTTGTCTGGTGGACTGCAGGAGGGTATGGACATGTCTGATCACTTGGAACGCATGGCCCTGGAAGCAAAGCTGTAGTCTGATATTTCCGCAGTTGTGATTAAAGCTGCATCAGTGGCATCCAATGCTACGGTTATGGCTCAGAGGCATTTGTGGATGTGGGATTGAGAAGCTGATTTTGCTGACAAGAGTGCTTTCCTGTAGTTGCCGTTTGATAGGCGCAAGCTGTTCAGTGACCAACTGGACAACATTATTAAAGAGGCCTCTAAGTATAAGAAACATACTTTGAAAATAATGTTTTGATAATATAGTGCAAACTCGACCCGAAGATTTTAGGTACCAGAGTGTTTTACATGAGCGCCAGGTTTGTTACAGATCATTCATTTGTTTGTTAGGCACGGGGAGATTACGCGATTTGGCCAGAATCACAGAATGCTGAGCGTCATTGCTGAGACTCGAACACGGTTCCCCAGCATTGAGGTTGACTGCCCCCGGTACTTTAAATCCTCCACTTCTAAGAGTCAAAATTCTATGCTGCACAGAAGAGGAAACATCAACTGAGAATGGGGAAAAGTCAGGCTTTTCCTAACTAGGTTGGGTGTTCTAAGCAGCAGTCTATACTGTGGATGGTCAGATTATCCACCAGGTCTGGGTGGATTCCATTTCAAATCTCTGGGTAATGAACATTGTGCACAACAGTTATTGTATAGAATTCAGTTTTCGCCTCCAGGCAGGGTTGCATCCATACACACGTCCGTCGGAAGTAGGAGAAAAGGAAGGTGCTTCTCGAAGGTCTTGCAGCCTTACTTTCCAAAGGGGTAATTGTTACATTTCCTCCTAGAGTGCAAGGACAAGTAGTTTATTCTATCCTGTTTCTGGTCCAGAAACCTTGAGGGGATTATCAACCAGTGCTGGACTTGAAGAATCTCAATGGCAGGATAAGGACCATTCATTTCAGGATGCTGTCCCTTCAACAACTGATTCCTCTGGTGGCTCCAGGGGATTTCATTGCAACTATAGAATTACAGGATGCATACCGACATGCCCCGGTGCACAAGGACTTTCAGAGGTTCTTCCGATTTGCAGTAAGGGACCGGCACTTCTAGTTTCAGGTGCTTCTATTTGGACTAAAATCGGATCCTCTGGTGTTAAACAAGGTACTAGCTCCCTTGGTAGGCCTTATTCATCTCTGAGGAATGGCAGTTCAGCCTTATCTGGACGATTGGATTGTGGTAGCTCCTTGCTTTCTGCAAGCAGAAGCTTGTGTTCAGATGATTCTTCAGTTGTTACAGTATCATGGTTTCTGATCAATTGGAACAAGTCCAATCTGGTTCCGGCCCAGGATCAGACATTCATTGGGCCCGTTGCTGGACTGTGGAAGGGAAGTGTTGTTGCCCGAGCCCCGATAATTAACTCTTCCGCCTCATATCTCGGAGCTAATGTCAATGTCTCATCCTCGTCTGTCCCTTTGGATGAGGGTTCAAGGGGATTTGGTGGCTTCCCTTGTTTGTGGTTCCTTGCGCGACGTGGCATTTGAACATCCTGATGCATTTTCTCTTAGCTCATTTGAATCCGCAGTATCACAAGCTGACTCAGGTGGTGCCCATGACCGAGGTCATTCAGCAAGAGCTGGGTTGGTGGCTGCTGCAGGGGAACCTGGAGAAGGGGATTTCTCTGTGTCAGGTGGATCCAGTGGTCATAACTACCGATGCCAGCAAGACAGTTTGGGGAGCCTAGTTGGGGTCCCACCAGATCCTGGAGTTCTGGTCTGCAGTCCAGGCATGCTGCTCCTCCAATTACAGATAGCTTCAGGCGTTGTAGCCGGCTCTTCAGCATTTCTTCTTCAGGGGAGGCCAGTGTTGGTAGGTATAGACAACATGACTGCCAAAGCCTATCTCATTTTGCAGAGGGGGACAAGAGCCATATCTTTATCATTAATCTCAAATTGGATTTTTGCTTGGGCACAAGAGACAGTTCTTTCCCTAAAGGCTGTGTACATTCAGGGGTGTCTCAGTGTGCGAGCAGATCAGTTGAGCAGGGTGATTCCATCCTTCTAGGATTATTGTCTGGCTCCCCAGATTTTTGCCCAGATTTGCATTCAGTAGGAGGATCCCTTTCTGGATATTTTAGCTTCAGCTCAGTATTCACTTCTTCCCTGGCTCTGTTCGAGAGCAGGGAGTTGGGAGCTTGGGCTGTGGAGGTGATCTCTTGTCAATGGCCTAGAAGTTTACAGTATGCTTTTTCCAAGTTCCCTCTCTTACAGCAGTTTCTTCTTCAGGTTCAGAGAGACAGGGCTTGGCTGATCCTGGTTGCTCCTCTATGGGCCTGCTCGTCTTGTGGGATGAGAGTGGGCCAGGAGATGGCATTCCCACTGGTTACGTCTACTCTGATATTCCCGGTTCTTTCCTTGGAATCCCTGGGCTGGCTCTGGATGGCAGCCTGGCACTTGAACAGGAAGGATTGAGAGTGCAGTGGTTGTTGGATTCTGTGGCACTCTCTATTCAGGCCTGCAGGAGACTATCTACCCAGGCTTCCGATGGTCGTCACGTTTGCAATATTTCGAAAATGGGGTGAGGAGCGTGATTGTAGGCTTTTGCATCCTCCTCTTGCTCAGATTCTTGAGTTCCTTCAAGATGGGTTTGCTATAGGTTTGTTTCCACTTTAACCTCTTGAGCGCTCATGACGAGGTCAGCTCATCATGAACCACGGCGATCCGGTGCTCATATACGAGCTGAGCTCGTCATGACCGCGCCCGTTACTTGGAACGCTAGCACGCTGGGCTGATTCCCCTGCTGTGCTGAACATTCCATTGGAACGGGCGCGGTCATGACGAGCTCAGCTCGTCATGAGCACCGGAGCTCCGTGGCTCATGACGAGCTGACCTCGTCATGAGCATGGGGGCGCTGTAGGTGCCCCCCCACCCCCAGCACAGCGGGGGAATCCCGACAGCGGGGAAGGGGTTAAAGGTTCAATGGGCTGCCATTCATGCTTTCTGTGGTCACTTGGATAACCTGTATTACTCTTTGGGGTTGGTGGTTAAACTGTTTAAGGAGTTTAGGAATTTGCGGGTTCTCCTGTTTAAATTTGCCCTTCATGAGAACTTCTCATTGTGCTGCAGGCATTGAAAAAGCTTCCATTTGTGCCTCTGGGTCGGTGGTTCTCCAGATTTTTACTCTGATGCGTTTTTTCTTGGTGGCTGTTACCTCTGCTAGGGGCCCGGAAGAGTTAGATTCTTTGTCTTGCAGGGCTCCTTTTCTTTGGATATTTGAGCATTGGCTGGTTCTGTGGTCAGGGTCTTGGTTTGTGCTTAAGATAAATTCTCATTTTTATTTGCAGCAGGAAGTAATCCTCACGGAGTTCGCATAGAGGCTTGAGGCTCAGCCGTCAGCATGCTGCGTTCCTCAAAGTACCCACTGCCTTTCAATAAACTGCTTGTGCTAGGTTCTCTGATGTGATGGGTCAGCGTTGTTTTTCCAAATGGATATTGCTAGTCAATCTTCCACCGCATGAGTCCCTGATTGTAATGTGTACAGAGAGAAATCGTAGTGGTTAATTTACAAAGGCATATATGAGCATTTGAAGAAAAGCCCCTGTTTGTGTGAAGTAGTACTTGTGTAATACTACTTTACATACTGTTAAATGCTTTTGAAATTGACACAAAACGTATAAAATGGGAATTTTTCAGTGGATGTTCATATACAATTAGTACAAAATGAAAGGACAGTGCTCTTTTTGATCTTTTAGTAGTCGTGCTACTTCGCATACTTATGAATGCCTTTGTGAATATGCTCCTGAGTGTTTATACTCATGAATGTCGTTGAGCACATGCTCTTGAGAGGTTAATTTTCTAAATAATAGCAAACACACAAAGAGTTCTAAAACCTAATTAAACATTAGGTTAGGTAACCCCTTGGCTGCGGCGGTAATTCCGCCGTGGCGCTGGGGGGGGGGCGCGCAGCGCCGCCATGCTTGTGACGGAACCACTCCGTCACCAGCCACGGGCGTGCTGTGCTTGTGACAGAGTAGTTCCGTCATGGCCCCGCCCGCTCAATAGAACACGCCGCGCAGGCGCGAAATTGATGCCGCGCAGGAGCCGTGGCCAGGCCGTGACGGAACCACTCTGTCATTAGCACAGCGCGTCCGAGGCTGGTGACGGAGTGGTTCCGTCACCAGCATGCAAAGGGTTAAAGGCTCCCCTGATTTCTATGTTGTCATTCTCCTCAGACTGCAGTTCTGCTTCTTCATGTTGGCATTTTATAGCAAATTGAAGTGAATGAGCCTGAAACACACTGACTTCCTTCCCATTCCCAGGCAACAAAATTCTGCAAACATTGAAATGAGAAGCACATTTTTGTAGTGATCTTTGTATCCGTGGCATTAGAAACCTTGTCATGAATCCAATCTGTTTTATCTCACTTCCCATAATCTTGAGTCCCAAGAGTTGACGTGTCTCTGTCTGTTATACTTTGATAAGAGCATCGTCAATACGTTTTCTTTAGTATGTACATTCTGTGAAACGTTAAGCAGACTCTGATGCTTTCTCTTCAAAGACATTTAGTTCAATACAGTTTCTTTTTATACATTTGGGATGGCAACTTCTGCTTTGTAGGATGGAGTCAAATGCTAGAGGTCTGCAGTGAATTCTAATATTGAATATGCTTGATCTGACATAAATTTCCAGGTCTCGAAATTCTCATGGGGTTTAATAGTAAACCAGTTTTTAAAAGTCATTGAAAGATAGTGAGATAATTGTTGTGTGTGTAGGTGCATTCACCAAATTACCACTCCCCCACTACCGCACTTGATTCCTTCTCAATCCCACTGTGGACCTGCAGAGGAACTGAGGAGGGAGCAAGTGCAGTGCTAGTCTACCCTTGAATAATGTTTGACTTGAGGATGACACCCCTTCCTTGGTTTAGAGCAACTAGCCTAACCATATGTGAATCACTGAAGGAAATTGAGTTACTGGTTGAGGGAACCATACCCAAGCAGTAACCACAATTCTTATCAGGGTGAAACACAACAACCCCAAATTGACCTGCGCTACCATCTGGTCAGCTGGCACATAAGCAACCAGGCTTAACTTAAAGGCAATGTGTAGAGTATTTATGTTGCACAATACAATAACGAAGTGAAAACGCAATACAAGAAAAATTCATCCCCAATTTAGGAAATAGAATAAAATGTAATACATTATTTGACACCAAAATGACAAAAGTTAAATTAGTAGAAGTGGAGTTAATAATTTTTAAAAGTCGAAGGTAAAAACAAGCCCCTAAAAGATCAAAGCGGGATGTATGACGTTACCACGCATCCTTTTACAACGCCTACCTTTACCACGCAATTTTTACAACGCAGGATCCATTACAACGAAGTACTATTACAACGCATTTTTTTACATCGCATATACCTTTACAACGCATCCCATTACAATGTAAGTATTGGTAAGTATATAATATATTTTTAAAAATGTAATTAATTAAAATTAATATAATTTATTTTATTTTATTTTTAATTTTAATTTATTTTTACCCTGTACCCCTTAATTAAAATTAATAAATGTATTTTAATTTATTTTTATTTTTCATTTATTTTTAGCCTGTACCCCTGTACCCCAAAACCCAATCCTAGCCCTGAACCCTAAAAATACCCCTTTACCCAAAAACCCAAACCTAGCCCTGAACGCTAAAAATACCCTTTTACCGAAAAACCCAAACCTAGCCCTGAACCCTAAAAATACCCCTTTACCCAAAAACCCAAACCTAGCCCTGAACCCTAAAAATACCCCTTTACCCAAAACCCAAACCTAGCCCTGAACCCTAAAAATACCCCTTTACCCAAAAACCCAAACCTAGCCCTGAACCCTAAAAATACCCCTTTACCCAAAAACCCCAACCTAGCCCTGAACCCTAAAAATACCGTTACCCAAAAACCAAAACCTAGCCCTGAACCCTAAAAATACCTCTTTACCCAAAAACCCAAACCTAGCCCTGAACCCTAAAAATACCCCTTTACCTAAAAACCCAAACCTAGCCCTGAACCCTAAAAATACCCCTTTACACAAAAACCCAAACCTAGCCCTGAACCCTAAAAATACCTCTTTACCAAAAAACCCAAACCTAGCCTGGAACCCTAAAAATACCCCTTTACCCAAAAACCCAAACCTAGCCCTGAACCCTAAAAATATCCCTTTACCCAAAAACCCAAACCTAGCCCTGAACCCTAAAAATACCCTTTTACCCAAAAACCCAAACCTAGCCCTGAACCCTAAAAATACCTCTTTACCCAAAAACCCAAACCTAGCCCTGAACCCTAAAAATACCCCTTTACCCAAAAACCCAAACCTAACCCTTAACCCTTAAAATACCCCTGTACCCAAAAAATGCGTTGTAAAATACATGCGTTGTAAAAGTACTTGCGTTGTAATAGTATCCGTTGTAAAAGTATGCGTTGTAAAAGTTTTTGCGTTGTAAAAAATGCGTGGTAATGGTTGCATACCATCAAAGCGCCATCTGCGGACATCTAGTCGTGCAAGACTGGGTCAAACTAAAAGAATATGGCCAACTGCGATGGTCTGTTGGTTGGAAACAGCGAGTGCATTGGACCCGGTTTTCACTTCTCTTCCTACATAGAAGAAATGTCAGCACAAAGTTGAATGATAAGGTAATATTTAGCAGGACAAGGCTGCTGGTGGTGTCCGAGGTGGAGGTGTCATTGTCGGGGAGTCACTAGACAAAGTTGCAGTGAAGATTTCCACACTTGTACTTAATCTCTTTTTTGGGAGTTGAAAATCTCAAGCGTACAAGGGCGCCACGAGGCTTGATACACCTTCTGCATATGATAGCTGAATAGGATTTGAGAAGAACATAGCAGACCATGCTGCAAAGTCAGTTCGACCAGCTATGCACCTTGGACGATTAGACAAGCAGGTTGGTCCCGATCTCTCTGTGCTTCTCCAAGCAGTTCTTTAGCCCAAAATGTTCAAAATCCCATGTTTTGGATGTTGGCAATCTGGGCACATATAACCCCACTACCAAGGGTCCAGAACTGGAGGGGCACCACTTGGTGGATTAGGACTCCCTCAGGCTAGGTCAAGATGGAAGGAGTCTTTTCTGTTCATGAGGCTCTGATCAAAAGGGCAGCCAGCTAGCACTTGAGGTCACTCTGGTAATACTGGGTACTAGAAGTGGATCAGGGTTTAAACAACAGGGCGGGCCTTTGAGAGTTCAAGGCAGGCTTCAGGCAAGAAAGCATTCCTTGCAGGTTCAGCAAAGAAGTCTTCCGAAGTATACAGCAGGCCACAGTAGCAGGCAGTCCTCTGAGAGTCATTTGCCAGAAAGTGAACTGAAGAGTGGGTCTGAGGATCATATTTTGATATCTGGTGCCTTCTTTGAGGTAGGGGATGTTTCAGGAGAAGTGCTTGGAGTTTCCTGACTTCCCTGCCCTAGCTCCAGGCTGGCTGCATGAACAATGCAGTGGTGGAAAGTCTTTTGTGTGCAGGCAGGGCACAACCGATTCAGTTCCAAGTGAGGCTGTGTCCAGCTCCGCCCTCTCCTTCCTACCAGTGATGCTCCATCTAGGTACACCTAATCCCTCTATTGTGTGGTTGTCTGGGAGGAATAAACAAACTTCAACTCCTAACTACACCTTCTGATGTAGCCCAGGATTCGGCTGCAGGGATCAATTAGTTAGGACAGGACAATGCCAACTTTCTAAAAGTGGATTTTCAAAATTGTAACTTAAAATCCAACTTTACAGTTAAAGAGAATTTAAATTCCAATTTCTCAGGCAGCAAACATAACATCTTTACCTCTTCCCAATGAAAAGTAAGCACTTATTTAATGTAATAAGGCAACCCAATGTTATCCTATGGAAAGGAAGGCCTCACAGTAGTGAAAACGGATTTAGGAGTTTTTCACTACCAGAGCACGTAAAACTTAAAAGTACATGTCCAAACTTTTATTTAAAAGGCACCCTGCCCTATGTGCTACCTGTGCGTAACTTAAGGGTGACTTATATGCAATAAAAGGGGAATTTAAAGCTTAGGGGGTTATATTGCGAAATTAAATTGGCAGTTTTCTACCGCATTCAGGCTCCAATGTCAGGCCTAGGACCTGTTTCAATGGTCTAGTTAAGTGGGTGGTACTAGTGCTCCCAGCACTCGAGCGCCCTGCATCCCAGCGCGTTCCCCAGATTTCTCTTGCCTTGGGCGGATCTGGTTCTCCCGATTTGCTTGATCCCGGCTACTTTCCAAAACAGGTTTCCAGTTGCTTACCGTCAATGTACCATTCTGGAAGTTTTTTAATTGATTTAACCTGCCGGATCGTCCTCTTGGTTGGGCTTCCGCACAACTCACTACGCTTCTAAGATGCGTCCCTGCATCAGTCTTATTCACCCTTCTACCGGCCGTCCCCATCTCGTTCACCTTGATTCACGATCTACCAGCACGATCCTCCACACCGTGGGTCTGCTCATTTCAGGCTACTTCCCAGGCAATTGCTCTATTATTCAGTCCTGATGATGATCCCAGAACTTTTTTGGGGATCGAAATGGCGTTGACACCTACATCTTAACTCTATACAGTAATTCATTATATATGTGGAGCACAAGATGTATTTCTTATTGTGAGTTTTGCATGTTTACAATTTTTCTTCCTAAAAGTCACTTTTAAGTCACTTGCCTGTGGTAAGGAAATCGGCTGATTTTCCACTACCTTGTCACATCTAGCTCATTTATTTTGTGTATATTTTGTTGTGTGTTTCATTTATTGTGAATAAAATTGTTGATACTGTCAATTAAGACGCAAACAGAGCCAATCTCGATTGGCATAATTTGGCTACACTTGTATTGACTCTCAAATTAAAGGGACCGCTGTCTCTTAGACCCACAAGTAGCATTTAATTTACAGGCCCATGATATATGGTATAACACTTAACTAGGGACTTATAAGTAAATTAAATGTGTCAATTGAATGTAAGCCAATTTTACCATATTTAATGGACAAAGCACAAGCACGTTATCACTGGTTAGCAGTGGTAAAGTGCACAGTATCTTAAAAGATGACAAAAATGGGTTTAGAAAAATGAGGTTAAGGCAAAACATTTGAATATGACCTTGCAGAGAGGGCCAAGTCCAAAAATGGCCAAAAACTCTCTGACTCCTGTGTAACAAATGTCCTTCTTTGGGTGACACCTGTCATGTTGTCTAGAACAATCACTTGCTTGAATAGGTTTTACACAAAGGTAACACTTTCTTTTGATTAGCAAGAGACACACATAAGTCCTGAAGAAAGTTGTAGACTTTAAATATCGCTGGAACATGTAGACCAGTCCAGATGGAAGGGTACTAATAGTTCACGACCATCACCGATAGCAACTCCTTTGTTGTCCCACTTTTTAATCCAGTCAATATAACCATAAATAAAAATTTGAGTAGCATTAGTGAACACCGTTTTAACTTTTTTCTCCCTGGCACAGGAATACTTTTTCTCCCAAACTAATAACAAAAAAACTCTAGCTGCTACAAAAAGTGGTAGCTTACTTGAATTCACATGAGTTCAAGTATGAGAATGCCCAAGGGTGAAGCATTCCGCAATTAAGTGGGTGAGTGCCTTGCCATTCCTAGTGACATATCGGTCCACAATTTATACTTTTAGATATGATTAGCCCTTAGTTGTGTGTAATGCTCCTGACTATGCCATTCTGAAGAACCTCAAAGGTATACCAGTTCTGGAAAACATTTTCTGATGTCTGCTATTGATTGTTTCTGACCTGTGGGCATATGAATGTTACATTAGGGACACAAGATCAAATTCAAAATTACTCTACTTCAGACATCAGTTACAAAAAAGATTAATTAACAGAGCAGAGAGAAAAGAGCTTCAGAGCATGCTCTGACAGAATGTAATGGCATCGACCCCTTCAAAAGAGTGAAGAAAAGAGATATTCACCGTAATCGGTATAGTTGCAAAGTCCTCTGAAGGATTCGTCATGAGGCCGAATCTAAGGAATGTCAATCATTCAATTTCATATACCCTTTTCACGTTGGAATATGTCCTTCTGACTATTCGTGAGTGGAAGACATTGGCCTTCCTGGATCTTCAGGATGTGGACTTCTATATTCCTGTATGCCAGTGGGATCAGGAAACTCTAATTTATCAGTACCGGTTGAATGTCCTATTGGCTTATCACACATAGTTTCCAAGAAACTTGGCCAAATTAATATTTCGCTTTGGGGGTAACTTTTGTGCCAGGCATGGGAAGAGACACTCATACCTGACTGACGGACTGGACCATTCTGCCTTCCAGGAACCAACCTTTTGGTGGCATTTATGGAGTGACAAGCCTTTTTCAAATCCCTACAAGAATTAAATCAAACCTAAGCAAGAAGTTCACCCTGATGAACAGACCACAGAAACTGAGCTCTCAACTGGAACCACTGAGAACCACTACTGAGGCCCCTGTGCACATGTGGAGTGCGATGCAAGGGTCAGTCTTGGGCTCCTGGTCCGACACCTTCTGCTTTTATGGTCCTCTAGATCACTATATCTAGAGGCATGTATCATTTGTTGCAAAGACAGATTCCAGTGGCTTGAAACTAGGGTGCGGAGAGGCTAGGAGGAAGGTCAAAGCGGTCCGAATGCTCAGTACCAGGCCAGTGTTTGGAGGGTGGCATGGTGGAGGCAGTCAGGGAATTCTTTAGGACACCCCCTCTCGAGATATTACAGAAGCTCGCTGCAGTGGCGTTCTAATAATTAAATATCTCATCCACTGATATTTTGCATGGATCGATTTTAGCGAGCACTCATTACCTTATAACAACCATACAGGAGAGATAGTGCAGTCTCCTCCGATCTGTGCTGTTCTGTCATATAAACAACATTAATCCGAACCCTACAGGACAAGGATCAGAATTGATAGCCCTCTGCTGTAATTTTGCTACAATGTGACCTTTGTGCACTTCTGCCAGTGGAGCTAGAACACCAATCTGTTTCCCTTTCAGGCTGATCTGTAATTATCTGCAACAACAACGCACACAATCTCTCTGCGGTATAAAAACATGAGAAAAACTCTCTCCCATCGAAAACCCTCTTAAGGCGCCAAATTACCCTTACGCGCGCAGAAAAGGTCGGCAAATCTGCAGCACCCGCATCCGGAGACGTGCGCAGGGTTTGAATCGAAGGAGTGAGGGAACAAAAGCAAGAAAAGGGCAGGAATTGGCAGCTCCAAAGCGAGGGCGTTCAAGACAAGCAAATGTTAGAGACGTCGAGCATTGACCGCACTTCAGTCAATGGCACAGACGAACCACCCATTATAGCATTCCGTTTAAAATGACCTCGTGCTTAAATGTACAATTTGCGTTTCATTGAATCCTCTTTTGTTCCGTCCCTTTCATCGGCTCCATTGAAAATATACTTTCAAACAGACATTACCAATACATATTGCATTTAAAAATAGACCCGCTGCTCGCTACAATAGCATCTTGTCCTCGTACCGTACTGAACATCAAAGCCTGACCCTTTCTTTCAACATCCGGGTAACGGATGGATGTTGTGCTAATGAAAGACATTTGTTGCTAAACAGGAAATGAAAGAGAATCCCAAAGCAATGAGGCGTACAAACAGTACATCTAGAGGGCCGGATTTAAAAAAAAAACACAGGTTTATTGTGCACAAATACACGCATGGCATATGCGCAGAGCAGAAGCCATTTGTAATTGACACTAATAAACAATTGGGTGTTTGCAAGTTTACGAAAGCGAACGTGCATTTACACACATATATTAATTATGCTATGAATGTAGAAAATTCTGAAGTTACTGAAGAGAGCAGATGCAAGACCTTCCTGTAAGTGCACCACTAGCAATATTGAATCATGCCCAAAAATGAAAGTGACAAGCAGTCCATGGAGAACATGGACAGTGAATTCCCTAAATGGCAGGGGTCATGGAAGTGACAGCAGCATGTGCACTTTGATACCCAATGAAGTCACAGGGTTCACCCCTTATTCTACCCATTGCCTATTAGCAGCCTACTATTAGCGGGTAATGGAGGGCAAAGGGGCTTATTACAATGCCAGGCGGAAAGCCTCCGCCCGACAGTCGGAATCTTCACGACCGCATCGAAGCCTTTCCGACTGACTCGATCAGTTTACATTCCGACCCCCCCCCCATCACGATGTTCGTGGTCGGAACGTAAAAAGGATGATTATTCCAACTCGGTTCCGACCGACAGGAATACTCTGCAAGTCGGTCAGACTCGACCGTAACCCCCTGTGGAGGTCGTTTACGCCATCGGGATTTCAATGTAGCTTTCCGACAGCCTTTCCACATCAGCCTCTCCAACACAGAAAGGCTGTCGGAAAGTGACTTTTGGGGCCCCTAGCATAGCCTCCTTGCCCCCGCGGCCTGCGGTTGTTGGGCGAGGTGATCCCTAAGGTACCCACTGTAAAACACTGCACTGTGTGGCAGACACCATAGGGGGCCTGCCACAGGGTGCAGGGTTTTACACACACACTCCATTTCCACATAGGAACCTGTGTTACAGCTGGTTCTCGTGTGTAACATGAGCTCCCATAGGAAACAGTGGGAATCCAAATGAACAGTGTTCGGTCGCATCATAATACCGCAAGTCGCAAGTCAGTCGGTCGCAAATCCGAGATGGTGTTGGGCGGAGGCTTTCTGCCCGACATCGTAATGAGCTCCAAAGTGTGGAATCTGCAGAAAGAAAACAAGACTTAGGGCCTGATGTATCAAGATAGCATTTTGCGTTTCCCTAATTGTGAATCACAAGGATTTGCAATTAGGGGATCACAAAATGCAATGTGTGAAGGTGTATAGTACACCATTTGCGATTCCTAGGGAGTCGCAAATGACCTACCTCATGAATATTAATGAGGTAGGTCGCAATTTGCGACCCCCTAGGATTTGAAAAATCACAGGGATGGTGGCCTGCTGAGATCAGCAGACCACCATGTCCGTGATTGCTTTTAAACAAAGCAATCTTTTTTTTTTTTGTAAAGCACCCCGTTTTCCTTTAACCCGTTGACCGCGGCGCGAATTCTGCCGTGGTGCGGGTGATTTATGACTGGGCGTGGTCAGGACGGCCCTCGGCCATCCTCTGCACACGCCCATCGTGACGTCGGACAGCTGGGGGCCGTCCGACGCACGCAAAGGGTTAAGGAAAACAAAATGCTTTAGAAAAAGAAAAATGAAAAGTTTTCTTTTCATTTTTTAAGAGAAGGCAGTGGTCCGTGGGTAGGCTGAAGCTAGCAAGTTACGCTACACTGCCATTATAAGTGGCTGATCAGTGAGTGTCCATGTTTCAACGAGCAATCCAGCTTTTTTTTCTGTTTTTTTCTTGTTCGTCCATTGAGGAAATATTGTCATTTCTCCAACACTGATTCGACTTCCTCGGGAACAACACAAAATTGAATCTGATCAGTGCACTAACACGTACTGGGTAGGTATCGTAACCTGGGCTCGGGGGGTGAAGCCGGACCCGATGGGGGCCCGGGTCAAACACTGTCTGGAGGAGGGAAGCCTGCCCTCACCCCACCCCCTCCTTTGCATTGCAGCTAGGTGGGTAAACCAGGATTGGTCCCCCAGGTACAAGCACGGGCCCCCCCAATCAGGGGGTGAGTAGGGGTAAAAGGGGCCTCGCAACTGAGAGAGTAGAAGAATCGTGCCGTGACCTACCAGGAACTTGGACTGCCGTCTGGACGACGACTTGCAAGCCATGTTGGATCAGGCCATGGATCTGGTTGCCCTGAAGGGACAGAGCAGGTTGGACCAGCAAATCAAAGATGGGGCCCAAGGGAAGGAGAAGAGGCCAAGCCGGAAAGCCCCAGCGCAGCCACTCCCTGAGAAGGCCGGGGGCAAAGGGCCTGCACCCAAAACAGTGGCCCTGGGAAGGCTAGGAAGGGAGCACACCAAGGGGGAAGGAATCAGTGAAGGTCAGGAGCAGGAGGGCTGCATCACCGGATCAGGCGTCCAATTTGGAGACGGATGGGAGCAGCGATGACGAGGAGTCTGTAGCCAGCCCGGTGGCCCCTCAAGTGAGACAGGAGAGATACGAAAGCAGGGGCAGCTGAGACAATGGTAAGCATGGCGCAACAAGCAAGCGAGGGCACGGGAGAGGGCAAAGGGCAGAGAGCAGCCAAGGGCAAAACATAAATATGGGCACTCAGCTAGGAGTGAGCAATGTAGCAATGCAAGGATCATGGCCCAAGAACCCCTGTGACAGACAGAGCTAGCACAAGGGCGGCAGGAGTTCCAGGGCGAGACCTGCACAGCAAGGGCAGCCCAACCTACAGTATTGATGCCCTGGTGGCAATGGCTAGGGGTAGGAGCTCCTTTCCCAGGGACCACCCTGTGGGATACGCAGGGGGGCAAGGGGGCAACCAGACACCAGAACAAGGGGCAGACAAGAGAAGCCATGCAAAGAAAGTGACAAACAAGGAGTCAGGGGCAGCAAACCAGGTGCAAGAACTGAGGCAACCACACCAGAGGGTGCAGGGGCCACTGGGGGGGGGGGATAATTCAAGTACAAGCAAGGCAAGCGAGGGCCAGACACTAACTGTAAGCCGGCCAACGAGTACTTGCGCTCCTCCCAGAGTGACCCCCCCTTCAACCACAAAGCTGCTAGGGTCGGCAAACCTCATCCCACTAACAGTGAAGGAGAGGATATGGAGAAAGGAGTTCATAGACATCTTTTCACTGCTGGAAGTGCACCAGGCAAGCTTAGACCTAGCAACACAGGACAAGAAGGATGATGACACGTGGGCTGCCCGTACACGCAGGGTAGAAAGATCAATAGACAATTGGCTGAAAGCATTCAGAACACTAGCATGTGTATTCATCAAGAAATTCCCGCAAAGTGCAGCGTCCCTGATCTTATACGAGCAAAAAGGGCACGAGGCACAGTATCAGGGTGAGGCATGGCTAAAATACGATGACGGTTTTAGGGAGAAGATGCAAGTATGGCCAATCATGGGTTGGGACTGTCAGGACATGGAAGGTTTCACGAAACACATGGTAGCAGCCAGAGAAGGGGTCAGCGCAAAAGAGAGTAATTTTTGTCCCTACAGGAGTAAGGGCAGATTCGAGGGGCAAGGAAAAAACTTCAAGGGGAAGAACCAGTAGCAAATCAAGTAAGCCATGTTGGAAATTTGACAAAGACAAGTGTAAATGGGGGGCGTCATGCAGATTCAAACACGTATGTGAGACATGCAGGGGAAACCATCCCACCATACACTGTAGATGGGCCACAGGGCCAGGGGCCACCAAGGATAAGACAGGCACAAAAAAATGAGGCAGAGGCCCCTCCAATTGGGGGCAACAGGGTACGGGGACAGCACTACAAACACCCGTAAAGGCAAACAGGCTATTACATTTGTTAAAAGACTATCATAAGATGACAGACTGACAGCTGTTAGCCGAAGGCTTCACACAAGGTTTCCCAATCCCTTACAAAGGATCCATGGGCGCCCAGGAGAGCCTGAATCTAAAATCAGTGGGAGACAACCCTGGGGTGGCAAAACAGAAAGTAGAGAAAAAAGTACACCTGGGGAGGGTAGCGGCCCTTTCACTTCCCCCCCAATGAAAGATATGGTGGTATCACCGCTCGGCGTGGTGCCCAAAAAGGAGCCGGGAAAATTCCGGCAGATCCATCACCTGAGGCACTCCGAAGGAGAGTCCATCAATGACTGGTTAGAGCAAGGAGAATGCATGGTAGCCTACGCATCGGTGGATGATGCAGTGGATCTCATCAGACAGGAAGGATGCCCTCATGCCAAAATCAGACATAGACTCAGCATTCAGGTTATTTCCGTTGTACCCAGACAGCTACCACCTGTTGGGTTTCAAACAAGAGGGGCAATACTACAATGACAAATACTTACCAATGGGGTACTCGATATCATGCGCGCACTTCGAGGCATTCAGTAGCTTTCTGGAGAGGGACCTGGAGTCACCCGCTCCAAAGTGGGGACGGGTCCACTACCTAGATGAGTTCCTCTTTATTCGAAGTGCAGGCACAGGGGAATGCGTCAACATTCTAAATAATTTCATAACGCTTGTCCAGGAGTTGGGCATCCCATTAGCACAGGATAAAACAGAGGGCCCAACCACACAACTGTCCTTCCTAGGGATAGAACTGGACTCCGTAGCCAGAACGTGCAGGTTGCTGCCAGAAAAAGTAGCCAAACTGCGGGACACCATAAGAAGGTTGAGGCAGCAAAAAAAAGTGATGCTGGCGAAATACAGCAGCTTCTTGGAAAATTGAATTTCGCCACTCGGATGATCCCCGCAGGGCGCATCTTTGCAAGATGACTGGCATGGTTGACCAGGGGCATGACATAGAAGCACCACAGGGTCTGCATCACGCAAGGAATGAGGGAGGACTTGGGGCAATGGGAGAATTTCCTGTCAGAATTCAATGGCACACTAATATGACAAGACCCATGGATGCAGGCAGACGATTTAGAGCTCTACACAGACTCGGCCAGGGGTTTCGGTTTTGGAGCAATCTTAAGGACCGCATGGGTGGCGGGGGCTAGCCAGCGATATGGCAGATACTGGGCTCACCAAGAACATATCCTTATTGGAGTTGTTCCCAATAGTGTTGGCTTTCCACATTTGGCCACAGCAGCTATTGAACAAGCAGATAACGCTATGGTCTGACAACCACGCAGTGGTGCAGGCAATTAACACAGGGTCAGCGAAATGCCTGCAGTGGCAACTCTGCTGCGGAAACTAGTCAACTGCCAGCTAAGGGGCAACATCATGCTTAGGGCGAGACACATCCCAGGGATAGACAACTCAGTGGCGGATGCGTTCCGTACGCCCCACAATGTAGTGAGTCCGATTTCTCCTCCTTCCCCCACACTCATTTACAACCAAACAATTCACGAAAGAAGATGTGGATCACCTGGCCCAAAAATGGGCAACAGCCAGATGCGAATTTGGTGTAATATGGCTGCGAGACACCAAAATAATCTGGTTGGGGCACTCGGGTATGAAATGGGACCAACTGATACCCGCGGCGCGGAAGTAGCGAAGCAAGGTGGCAGACCGGATGCGGTGGTGGTCCACCTGGGAGGAAATGACTTGGAGGTCTTGGGTATGCGGGCTCTTTAAGAAAATATGCAGAAAAGCCTCACGGCCTTGGCATGCCTGATACGTCCAGCCAACATAATTTTCTCAGAAATAATAGTACCGGGAGCCTCGCGAGGGGCAGTGGACTTGGGGGCAGTGGAGAGATCCAGACGGAAACTCAATATTACCATGGTGAAGGTTTGTAGGGCCAACGAATTGGGGGTTCGTTAGGCACGGATTCATAAACTTGAGATACCCGGGTTACCACCTGGAAGCAGTGCTTAATTTGAGCCGGTGCATACCTTAATCCTCGGCACCAGCGCTTACAGCACCAGTTAAGGACACACTCATTTAAAAGGCACATGACTTTCCCCATATCACAGGATGTTGAGCCACTCCGAGACTTGAACCTGGTTCCCCAGCTCCATAATTGGCAGCTCTACTTATTAGGCCAAGTCCTCTCCAGAATAATAAGTGCCAGTGCTCTAATCAGGAGGCAGTTTGCACCAGCACATTTCTCCTGTTAGCGTTGCCTCCTGAGGAGAGCAACGGCACGTTTTTTTTTACAAATTAACCACTGCCCGGAAGACAGAGTACACCTTACTGGGGTAGGAATAGACATGTTCCTACTGAACTGCTTCTTGTGTCGAAAATCTGGACTGATCCCAGTACGCAGTTCCCTTTTATTTCTTATTGCTACTATCAACTTCCCAGGATTGAGGCTAAGCTCCTGGTATCAAAACAGAGGTAGAGATTGACTCCATACTCTCTAAGCAAGTTCTTTACCACCTTCTTGAAGGAGTTAATATCATGCCCAATAAAATTGGCAAGAACAGCTTTTATTTGGGTGTAAAAGAGTGATACCGACTATGGAGTGCCTTGCCAGAAAACAACATCTGTGGAGATTTAAAATTGGAACCCTGGGGGTGTGGCAACCACTGAGGCTGTAAGTTAATGCGGCACCAGGGATGATACCTCATAATCCCCTAACATGGTCACCTGGTGGGCCCCCAGCGTCTGTCTGAAGGGCAGAGGGCAGACAGAGCAGCTCCCTGAGTGAGAAGTAGCCAGTGCAATGGATGCAAGGAGGCGGAGGCCATATGACACTGAGGCCTTGGCCGGGGGCCTAGAGCAAGCGGTCAGACACAGCAGTGACACCTAGAGGAGGTGGAGTAGTCAGCACTGGAAGACCTGGGAGACTGCCTGCTGGGGCGGAACTGAGAATGCCCCGTTTGTGCTGACGGGCGCAGGAATGGAGGGCTGCCAGGTGAACGAGGCGGAGCAGAGGTGGCAGAGAGAACAAGGCTACAGCATGTGCTGTAGTGGAGACAGTTTGAGAAACAGAGCAGGGCCTCTGCCTTGGGTTCACAGCATCCACGCATTAAAACCATGTTGCTAGTGGAGCAGTCGAGGTTGCCCACAGGCAAAACGAGAAGTCTGCAGGCTAACTACCAAAAGCCATTGGGAAGTTCCCCCTCCCCTTCATGGCACCGACCTGAGACCGTAAATGAAGTGAGTCACGGCTGACTATAGCAGTATATAGGGGGGGCAAAGATGCTGATCAGTGGCATTATTGACTACTGCTTCATGAGAAGAGGTGGAGTGGAAGACATGACCGCATGACAATGTTGTGAGGGGACCAGCGGGTGCATGCCCAGTGGTGGGCATAGAATTAGCCTGTGGAATCTGCAAAACCCAACAGCCCACAGGGAAAGCAAAGATTCTCTTTGCCAACTCTGCTCTGGTAGGTGGAGGTGCTTAGCACCTCCCTTAGTAATTAACCATAGAAGATGCAAAGCTAATCATCAGATACACCACTGGGGGACTGGTCCCTATCTGCCTATGACAGGCAGGCATGGCAGGTGGTAAAGGAGGAGAACACACCTTAAAAACAAACCTGGAGAAGTACTCAGTGCTGGGTGCAATGGAGGCTCTCCTGGCACAGTGCACCTATGGAGCAGAATTGTGGGAGACCCTTGACTCAGATGCAGATGCAGAGCCATTGCTCGCACCGATAATGACAGTAGTTAAGGACATAAAGGGCACATTAGAACTTAAATTGAACTCTGTGACAAATGAAATAATGCTCCTATGATCAGATATCTGAAAAATCTGTGAGAAGGTTTCAGAGGCAGAAACCACAATATAAGCCCTACAACCTGAAACGGTGCCCTTGCGAGACCAGTTGAAACACCTACTGCAAGATAACAAGACTATAATGGCCAAACAAGAGGATTATGAATGACACTCCTGATGGAATAATATATGAGTAGTGGGGGTCCCAGAGAGGCCAAAGTGTCCGAGTGTTGAAATGTTTATTCAGGAACTTATAATGCAAGTGCAACAACCGAAGGGATTGTTGAAATTTGTTTGGGTGGAGAGAACACACTGGGCTCTGTTGCTGCCGCCCAGTGGCACTCCCTAGTATCTCATAACATGGATATCCAGTCATCGAGATCAAGATGTAATACTACAGGCTGCCTGGCCTTGCGAAGACTTGAAATATGAAAATGTTACAATCTGGTTGCTCCCAGACTTCACCTTTGAAGTACAGCAACAATGAAGAAGCTTTGAGCGGGTAAAAAAGGAACTAAGAGCGAAAGACATGAAATATAAGATGGTGTACCCTGCAAATCTCCGAGTGATTGAGAATGGAAAAACCTGGCACTTTGGAATACCTGCAGAGGCATGGGAGTGGCTGAAGGGCCTGAGGCTGGCTGGGACCCTGAAGAAAGAGTATTCCAAAGCCTCCCATTACAAATGTTACAGATGCACCAACAATCCCCCGGAAGGAACTAATGGAAAAAGGGTGGGCTGCTGAACCAGGTGGGCAGACAAGTGCAGCAGCTGGCAGGAGCACGGCTGAAACTTTAAAAGGAAGGAGACAGTGTTCAGATCATGAGAAAGGCAGTGAGCAGAGGTCCAGTAAATGACCAACTCTACATGAGAATATACAGGGATATAAATGGCTCTTTTCGGCACTGGCTTTGCCTACCAAAGCAAATTTTACAGAGTTTAGATCAACGGGCACTCTGCAATGTTGTTGAGGGGGGTATTTGCAAACCAACCATGTAGCTGATTATGCAGGGGCTCAGCACATCCACTCACAAGGTTACTAGATCCCTGTACACCAAGGGAGACCACAGGTTAACTGCACAGAATGAAAGAGCATTCTCTGAACCCTATGGCTATACACCAGACACTAAAACTATTATCTTGTAATGTTAATGACCTAGGGAGTAGGCTCAAAGGACTGTAGTGATGCAATATCCCAAGAGACACGCCCTGATATAGTGTTGCAACAAGAGATCCAATTAAAAAATGCAGGTCGAATTGGTGATCTCGAAATGCTTCTTTCAGCTGCGAAAGATCAGGAAGATATGCCGATTACTCACGATTACTCAGCCTTGATACAGGTCGTAATAGTCACTGTACTGCCACTCTTGGACTATGCAAACTCAGTATACCTGGGTATGCCACTTTTCCTTACCAAGCGGCTGCAAATGGTCCAGAATCAGGCAGCCAGACTGATCCTTCGGCAACCTAGGTGGCAACCGGCGTCGCCTCTACTGAGGAAACTGCACTGGCTCCCCATCCCTCAACATTGTGTTTTTAAAACTGGCTGCTTGATCTTTAAATCTTTGCACGGTCAAAGCCCCAAATGTATAAACAATCTGATAATATGGTACACACCCTCACACAACCTACAATCAGCTCACCATCTGCTCCTGTCCACCCCCACGTTCAAGCGTAAACATCAGGGAGGCTGCAGATTCGCCGCTCTTGCCCCGAGACTGTGGAATTCGTTCCCCCTGGAGATCCGGTCATGCGCAGACCTTCTGAGCTTTTGGAAGTCCCTTAAAACCTGGTTATTTGCACAGGCCAGAACTAACTTCTCCAATGGTAATAGCCAAGTCCTAACAAAGCGCCATGAAACCAATCGGTGTACGCGCACTTTACAAATCATTTTAAACATTTAACATTTGCAGCTTAAAGATAATCATTGCAAGGCCCTAGACTGCTATGGATATATTAAAAAAGCACATGCCGGCTACACATCAGACTCACGAGGATTATGCGTTAGTGAACGCCTAGGCAAGATATGGACGGATCCACAGGGGTGATATGTGGCACTGATGGGGCAGTGGGATAGAATAGTTCTAAGCCTCTGCTTGACATACATTCCGCCACTGCTCCACACAGGCACACTCCAGGAGCTAGCAACTCTACTGGTGCAAATGCCTCTGTGCACACTCCTGGTAGGAGTTGATATGAATGACATGGTGAGGGAAGAGCAATGTCGACTCCCCTATGGGAAAGGGAAATCTGTAGGTTCTACAGTCCCCAGAGGATGCAATACACCTATCAGTCAGAAGCCCAGGGTAGTCAATCCTGTATCAACTATTTCCTGACTCAACAAGTCAGGAACTTTAAGAGGGACAGTAATCCGACTAGGAGCGGTTCTGATTATCACTGACATGGGTGAAGCACAAAGGCAGGGCCTTCAGTGGGCTGTGGACAGTAGACCTGTGATACTTAAAAAATTGAGGAGATACAAACTGGATTATGTCAGAGCACTGGCTGTCATTTTATTGAAAAAGAGGGTCTAGTTGACTTAGCTCTCACAATATGGGAGCCCTGTAGAACAGTGATGAGAGAACAGGCAATGGTTCTCATAAGAATAGAATAAAAAGAAACAAAAAAAGAAAATTGACGTTATGGAGAAGGAACTTGTAGGAAAGTGTCCCTTTTTTGGCATGGTCACCCCCACTTTTTGCCTGGTAATAGATGACATTTTGACAGAAGTGCACTGGGTTCCTGCTATCCAGTTCCCCAGTGCCAGATCTCTTTCTGTAAATTGATATGTAACCCAGGCTTCCCCAGACAGGGGAAATGCCAACCCTGTCTGTTGCCCATTTGGCACCAGGACAGGTTGGAAAATTAGCTAGTCAAGATCAAGAGGCATGTTCACTATCAGGCTAGTTGCACTCCTAAACTGGGCTACCTGATGTGAACAAAAAAACTAGAATGCCACCATCTTGGTTTTGGTGGAATTAGGTTCACTGGGTCAGGGTTATGTCCACTTTCCACAGGTAGTGGTAATATAGGGGGTTTAGGGCCCGATGTAGGTAGGACTCATTTACCGAATCTTATTTACCGAATTTTACCGATTCGGTAAATAAGAATCGGTAAATGAGAAGGGGGGACATGTAGGAGCATCCAGATGTTCCTTTTACCGAATCGCTAAAAATCTGTATTTACCGATTCGGTAAATACCGACCGGTAATGCCCATTCATTCCTATGGGCTTTGAAGCCCATAGGAATGAATGGGTATTACCGATTCGGTATTTACCGAATCGGTAAATACCGACTGACACAAGGGTGCAGGGGGTGTCACTTTGACACCCTCTGGCACCCCAAAAGAGGCTCGGGTGCCATGTGGCAGGCATACCTGCCCTAAGGGCAGGTCTGCCTGCCATATGGCACAGGTGTGCATGCACACATGTGCATGCACACCGGAATCGATATTTTACCATCAAATAGATTTGATGGTAAAATACCGATTCTGTACGGCTTGTGGGACTCTGAAGAGTCCCACCTTCAATACCGGTCGGTAACGGACGAAAATACCGATTTTCGGCCGTTACCGACCGACCTACATCTGGCCCAAAGTCACTCTAAAGGGGGTTAGCCCATAGGCTACCATCTGTCACTCACCTCAACACCCCTAAATTGACTATTTAGTTGGCACCCCTAATGCCAGGAACTCAGATTCAATGGACCCAGAAAGACAAAGAAGAGATGCGAAAGCAAAAATTGAAGACTTGCTGTGGAACGTTTAGCATCAAACCCTGCCTGCGTGCACCAGTCTGGACAATCGTGAAGAAACCGACTCATCCTGCAACTGATCCTCTACCAATTACTGTGGTAAACTGCCAGCCCTTCTCAAATTGCCCACAATCTCCCTTGAAGTAGAGGAGCTACTTCCCAGCACTCCGCAGGCACTAAAACAGCAGAGTCAGGTTTACCATGCTCCCGCTCCCCAGTCGTACTGATGTAGCAACTGCCCCGGAAGAGGTCACCCTATTCCAGGAGGTCAGATCCATCTCCCCACCAAGTGAGAATACGCCAGGAGAATCCGGAACTGCACAGCACCAATACCTGGGGCACCTGACCCCTTGCACCAAACAGAGCCAGTTTGAGTCCAATCCGAACTCCAACGACACAGTAACCGAGCAGCTGTGGAGGGACATCAGCACAGCAGAGACCCACTTCCAGAGTTACCCAGCTGTCCTGATTTTTGCACTCTCAACTGGCGAGACAGATGACCGCAAGTACATGCGATGCACCAGCCCAGCTGACATACTCCCTCTGCACCCAAGCGCCCCGGCCTGGGTTCTTGAGAACAGACTGTACTGCCTTGCCCCCAAGACCCTTGTGAACCGAGCTGAGCCCCCGTTGGGAGCTCTCGGACATGTCCCCAAGTCCCCCTCTCCAACCTGTTTGTAGGTGCTCCCCTCTCCTTCGGTGTAGCGTGTCAGCTGACCAACCCAACCAGCACCTCTGCACCCAAACGCCACAGGGTAGGTAAACTCTTACTGCTGGTGATAATTTGGACTTTACCCACCGACCAAATTAAATCCTGAAGGGAATCCCTGGAGACCTACCGCAAGTACCTGTATGACATATATGTATTTTTCCCCATAGGAAAGCATTACATGTAAATAAACATTTAAGTGAACATTTTGCTTCCCTGTGAAATTCGATATGTTAAAAAGCACTTACTTGCTTACGAAGTTCTTGTTATCAAAATGTATATAAAAATAAGCGTTAATTTTCTAAATTGATCTCATATTTATTCTTTGAATGTGTGTTTCATTTAATGCCGCTTAGTACACAAATGCTTAGCACTACCCTGGTAAACCCAAACGGCTTGCCACCACTGTCACAAAAGAGAGCATTTATTGTTATCATTTTTGCCTCTGTAAACCACTACAGGTTGCCTGGACTCTCTGCACTGTACCTCATTTGGTATGGTGTATAGACAGCCAGGTTACTACAGATATACAGTACAAAGTGCATCAGCTTAATTTAAAGAGATAGAAATATAGTGACACAGTGGAGGAGAATGCCAGAGAGGTGTTTTGGGTTTCACAGCACCTTCTTTATGGAGTAGGCAATAAGAAGGGTAAATTGCTGGCATGGTATGATCACAGAGGGGGTATAAATAACTGGGTTCTCGAGACTAGAGAGCTGGGGGAATGGTCCTCAAATAAAATCATTGTATAACTAATGAGTTTGCCAAATTTTATTCTCAGTTATATACCTCTAAGACGGTCAAAACTGCGACAGAGGTCTTATTGCAGGAAATCTCACTGCCCCATCTGGCAGTGCAAGATAGACAAGCTTTGGAGGCCGACATAAACACAGACAATATAACATTGGCTAGTAGGAATTTGCAAACGGGGAAAGATATGGTACCAAATGGGCTGCCCATTGAGCTATACAAATGTTTAGCCACAAAACTCTTGTCCCATTTCTTACCTATGTAAAAAGAAACAAGGGAGGTTGGCCTTCTTCCTAGTGAGCAGAGATTTGCCACAATAGTAGTGATGCCAAAGGCAGGAATGTACCTCTTACAGGCCAATCTCTCGGCTCACCGCTGAAGTTAAAACAGTGGAAAAGATACTGGCAACTGGTTGAGAAACACGGTTATTATCCTGATACATCCAGACCAAGTGGGTTTTATGTCCAATAGAAGCACAAGACCTAACCTCCGTAGGCTGTCTAGAGTGATGTGTGTGGAGAAGGATTATGGAGGAAGGATTGAAGGAACAGGCAGTGATCATATCTGTTAGAACTGGGATTTCTGGTAGGCTAAGGCTGACGCCAAAGCCAGGCAGAAACCACCATTCTAGTCAGGGCAAGGGAGTCACACGCCAAAATAACCCCTGCTCACCCCCTTGGTATCTTGGCACGAGCAGACAGGCTTATCCCGGAGGCAATGTATAAAGCATTTGCGCACGCACACAACAGCAACAACATCCTAGGCTCACCACAAAAGGAACTTCACACAAGGTTATATAAAAATAACTTCTGTATTGTCAAAAACACATCAGATAGTAATCACACAATATACATTGTGCCAACTGGCACGGGCAATATTCACAAGGGATTATTTACACCAGGACAGGGCCACATAGGCCACTGTCAGAATCAACACTTAGCAGAAATAGCACTTCTAGAACTTAGAATACTGTAGCACAAATGAACAATTATAGGTAAGAACACATTACACATGATGCATCACACATTCAGAGGTGTAGGGAAGGAAAACACATGATGCATAAACATACATTCAGCGGTGTAGGTAAGACACATAATGCATAAAACACATTCAGAGGTGTCACAGGCATAATGGCATAGCACATTACGCATAACCAGTAAAAATACAGTAGGCAATCTCCTCACTAGTCTAAACACATTAGACTCTGCCTCCTAAGAATAAATCACATTTAGGGGGGCGTAACTCACAGTGAAGTAAACTCTCACTAACACAAACCCACACAGGTAAAGTAACCTCACAATCACAGTAACATCACATTGCGCAAAAATCACATTTGGTAATTACCATTATAAGCATAGTAAAATCATATTGCGCAGAAATCATATACCAGCCCCCTAGCCAACTGGCCATCCAACAAGGGGACTCAAAAAGCCCTGTGTCCAGAATGTCAGGGCGCGCTGCCAAAGCAGCGCCAGTCAGGGGTGCGCCACCGGGGCAAAACATAAACGGTGCAGCTGCCCACTAATTGCTGGGCAGCTGGGAAATAACAAAACTGTGGCATGGGCTCTCAGTAGCCCTTCAAGCAAATTGCGCCACATGATGGAGCCATACAGACTCTCTAGACAACAATGCCCCGTGGTCGTGGGAGCCTCGAGGCTCTAAACACATATGTGCCCTCTAGAGCCTTTCTGGGCCTGCAAATAAATTGCCCCCACGAGCCTCTCTGGGCTCCAAGTAAAGAAATGCGGCCATGAGCCTCTCTGGGCTCCACGTAAAGCAACGCGGTCACGAGCCTCTCTGGGCTCCACAACGAAGCAATGCCCCAGAGCCTCGCTCGGCTCAGAATGAACAAACTGCTCCCAGAACCTCGTGGCTCCAAACAAGAAGGCCCCAGAGGTTGGCGCCTCTCGGGGGCTTGGCCCAACGCACTGCACGCACTCACCGGGACGCGGACTCTGGTCTCAGTCTCCTTCGGTCCGGGCGGTGCTTTCTTGGCAGCGTGGGGCTCTCTCCTTCCGGTGGGCAGCCAATGGCTGCGAGGCAACTCTTCCTGGGGGCAGCCAATGGCAGCGCGGCCCTATCGACGAGCCTCCTGCCGCGGTCCAATCACCGCGCAGCTTTCCAGGACAAGCCGCCCGCGGCCCGCCAATCACAGCGCGGCGCCTCGGGAAAGCTTATCTCCGGCGGCCATCATCAAAAACGGCTCGGGCCGCTGCGGTGAAACAAAAGGGGGCAAAATGAGGGGTGGGCACCCTCGAGAATAAAACTAAAAGTAGAGGCGAGGTGGCCACTCGTTGTGGACATAAGGCGCTCCCTCAGCGCTAGTGGAAAATAAAGCGCTCCTAAGCGCTAGAAGGGCAATAAATCAGCGCTCCCAAGTGCTAGGGACACGAAGAGCGCTCTCAAGCGCTAGGGACCAAAGGAAAACGCTCCCAGGCGCTAGAGCAGCATAAACACCCACAGTGCTTATAAATCCAGTTCAGGGGCAAAAGAGGTGGAGCACAGCAGCTCCCAACAAAGAAAAGTCCTCTAGCTCCCCCAGGAAAGTCCATCAGGTGTCCAGGGCATCAGCAGGACAAGGCTTCCAGGTCCATCAGGTATCCAGGGGCTGGGCAGGGCCCAGGGAGGCAAGCCTTCCCCTGGGCCCAAGCAGCAGCACGCCCCTGGCAGGATTCAAGTCAGAAACAAGAACATTTTCAGAGTGTCACAGCACCCTTTTTATACACAAAAATCCCTTTGTCTAGCAGGGTGTAGGCAATGTAAGAACCAGCTACAACTGGTTATGGGGAACTCCCCTTCACTGGCCAGGCTAGGGACATCAGCCGCACCACAGGGGGCAGAGCCAGCATTGTGTGGGGAAAACCCAACCTCATTCACTCCCAGGTGCTATCTCCTTCCACCACTCTAGTTGCAGATGCAGTCATTCAACCAAGGGCTGACTCAGACAACCTCTTGGGGGCTCCCCAGCCCCTGTCACCCTCAAACCAGACAGTCAATCCACAAGCAGTCCCAGGAACACTCCTGGAGCCAGGCTCCAGCCAATCACGTGCCAGCAGACTCACTGCACACGCACACCCATGTCTAGAAGTGGCACTTCCACACTAGACACATTCATGCCGCATACATCATTACGCAGCATTCAATCTCACGAGCTCGCACATACCAAACTCGACCCTGCACTCCCCACACATCAGGAACTACCATGGTCACACATATTCCTCATGCATTCCTATGGGAGGGCAGGTCACTCACCACACATACACAGAGGGCTCACGCACTTTACACTGTACCACAGTGAAAAAGTGCGCAGAGGCCTAAAATCACCAACACCAGGTTCCAGAAACAAGCTAGGAAAAAGCAAATAGTTTCGGGGTGAACCTGCCAAAAGGGCCAGGTCCAACAATATCCATAGATGCCGAGATGGCATTCCACACCCTGGAATGGGGATATATATTTGCAGTGCTCAGCAGACTGGGCTTCTAGCCTAACTTCATGCAATGGATATGACTGTTGCATATCCACCTACTGGCACAGGTCAATGTAAATAGAGCATTAGCTGACATTTTTTAACTGAGGGGTGGTACCAGGCAGGGTTGCCCACTGTTGCCTATGATATTCGCTCTGGCCCTTGAACGCATAGATGCATGAATCTGACAAGACCGTCTACTAAAAGAAATATACTGGGAGGGAGGCTGGGAAGATGGTACATCTTTTCATCCAGACGATATACTGCTTTACGTGACAGAGCCTACATTTATCATAAATGAGCTGATGTACATCACTTGTAACTTTGGTAAATATGTTTGATACACACACATTTGGACAATTCTCTAGTATACCCCCCTGACTGGGGGTGAGCCATGTCAACCCCAAGATTACAGGATACCTTTGATGACAGATGAGTTTAAATATTTGGCCCCCATGAACCAAGGCATGAGATTCTTCTGCCCCATGAACCCCTTATCAAAAAGTCATACAGCGGGCTTACACTTACTGAGGAGATACATAGATGGAATTGTTGCAGGGGGTAGGAATATCCTCTAATTTTACTTACTTCCATTAGCAAATAGGTAAATATTCTTAAAATGTCCCAGGGGACGCATCCATTGAACAATAGAGTGATCGGTCTAAAGACAGGGTGATGAAATTAAAATGTTTTGCTATTTTGATGGTGCTTTGTTCTCGTGTTAAATTAGCATTTGCTGCACCATTTTATGTTCAGCCGCCATTTTGAATCATGTCGTCTGCTATATATTCCTTGACTCGAGAAGCAGGCTGTGGAAATGTTCATTTCTCCAAGGTTAGGCCTTGCTCTGCTAATAAATACACTGTTCTTATTAACTCATTCCTTTCCCATAGAGGCTTTCTCCCACTAGCATGGCGATAGACACAACCAGAACGACCTTGGCATAAAGATAATGTGTGCCCGGTCTCAAAGTCAAAAATAATTTTTCTGTGCTTCTTTGTTTTAGCTGTACCTGCTAGTAGATTTCCATTATGGGGTTGGACATTCTTGTTTCAGAAACGTACAAAATGTATCCCTCAGTCCCTCTGCCGCAATCCTAGGAGGCTGGATAGACTGGACCCCGCTCGAGTGTACCAGAATAAAATATTCTTGGTCGCGAGTGACCCCGGTGGCCCTAATCATGTGAATTCCTTCAAGGGGAGACCTTGAAAGTGAGAATACCCAGGTTATTAATTCAAAGCTGATTTAAAAGATGACAATAAATATGTGTAGGGAAGATAATTGTAGAACTCAGCAGCTTTACCAACAGTTCTGTTGTTGGCTTTCCAATAACTCAAATCACCTATACCGCCTTAACCGTGGCGGCAATTCGGCCGTGGTGTGGGCATTCTAAAGAGTGGGCGGGGCTGCGACAGCCGTTGGCCGTTCGCAGCACCAGGGAGGGAGTGCTCCCGTCGCCGGTTAGCAGACGGGAGCACGCAAAGGGTTAATGAGCGATTGTGAGTGTGAGGAGGTCAAGGAGTTTAGTAGGTCGAAATGATCAAGGCGAAAGTAGCTCATATACGCATATATCTAGAACAATGTCTAACATATTTTTTATACTAATTGAACTTTGGATCCAGACATATGCTTTTGTCACTGTAAGCATGGATTCAAGAATCTTAGCACTGAAAGTGTTTTGGGTAACAAACTGTGAATCTGTTTCACACATGACATGAGGGCTCTTGGGAGCAGGTTACTAAGAACACCAAAAATTGCTGACAGAGATGTAAAATTGTGACCCACAATTACAGCCAAGTATGCCAATTTACTGTATTATCTTGTGTGCTGTTGCTCCAAAATCGTTGTTGTCTATCCCAGTTGAGAACTTTGGGGGAGATTATCAAATATTTTGTGTTGGGTTAGCGTCACAAAAGTGATGATAATTAGTACAAAATGTTTTTTTCCTGATTCACTTTCCAGTGCAAAACTTGTTTTGCACTGGAAAGGGGAAACAACCTTTACAACGCAACTTTTACAACGAACTACCATTACAACGAAATTTTTACAACGCAAAAACCATTACAACGCATGTATTTACAACGCATTTTTTTACAACGCAGGTACCTTTACAACGCATACCATTACAACGTAAGTATTGGTAAGTATATAATTATATTTTAAATATTATATGTTTGAGTTTTTTTAAGGGGTATTTTTAGGATTAAGGGTCAGTTTTCAGTTTTTGGGTAAAAGGGTATTTTTAGGGTTCAGGGTCAGTTTTCAGTTTTTGGGTAAAGGGGTATTTTTAGGGTTCAGGGTCAGTTTTCAGTTTTTGGGTAAAGGGGTATTTTTAGGGTTCAGGGTCAGTTTTCAGTTTTTGGGTAAAGGGGTATTTTTAGGGTTCAGGGTCAGTTTTCAGTTTTTGGGTAAAGGGGTATTTTTAGGGTTCAGGGTCAGTTTTCAGTTTTTGGGTAAAGGGGTGTTTTTAGGGTTCAGGGTCAGTTTTGGGTTTTTGGGTAAAGGGGTATTTTTAGGGTTCAGGGTCAGTTTTGGGTTTTTGGGTAAAGGGGTATTTTTAGGGTTCAGTGTCAGTTTTGGGTTTTTGGGTAAAGGGGTATTTTTAGGGTTCAGGGTCAGTTTTGGGTTTTTGGGTAAAGGGGTATTTTTAAGGTTCAGGGTCAGTTTTGGGTTTTTGGGTAAAGGGGTATTTTTAGGGTTCAGGGTCAGTTTTGGGTTTTTGGGTAAAGGGGTATTTTTAGGGTTCAGTGTCAGTTTAGGGTTTTTGGGTAAAGGGGTATTTTTAGGGTTCAGGGTCAGTTTTGGGTTTTTGGGTTAAGGGGTATTTTTAGGGTTCAGGGTCAGTTTTGAGTTTTTGGGTAAAGGGGTAATTTTAAGGTTCAGGGTCAGTTTTGGGTTTTTGGGTAAAGGGGTATTTTTTTTACTTATTATATTATTTATTAAATATAATATATTATTTATATAATAATACAGGGGTATTTTTAGGGTTCAGGGTCAGTTTTGGGTTTTTGGGTAAAGGGGAAATTTTTTTAAGTATTATATTATTTATTAAATATAATATATTATTTATATACAGGGTAAAAATTAAATACAATTAAATTTAAATTACATTTAATTAAAATTGATTAAATTAAATAAAATTAATTAAATAAAATAAAATTAATTAAATTAAATTAAATTAAATTGAATTATATTAATTTTAATTAATTTACATTAAAAAAAATATTATAAAATTACCAATATTTACGTTGTAATGGTATGCGTTGTAAAGGTATTTTCGTTGTAAATACATGCGTTGTAATGGTACTTCGTTGTAATGGATCCTGCGTTGTAAAAACTGCGTTGTAATGGTAGGCGTTGTAAAAGTATGCGTTGTAACGTCATACATCCACTGGAAAGTACTCAAAAGTAACACACAGCAGCTGGCGATAGGTAGGGGGGAGGAGACAGCCATACGTCTGTGAATCTGGTGCTCCCTTGCTCTCTCCCTGTCAAGCAACGCAGTGCAGAATTTTTGGCTGCTGCGATGCGTTCCGTGACACCTTTGAAAATCTGGACCTTAGTGTGTTGTGGCTAGAATACCAGCAATAATAATTCACATACACCAGTTATTGTGCCCTCGCTGTGGCCCAGCAGTGTAATACTGCAGCCCAAACTTGGTTTAAATGCCCACTCACCCATATATAGGAAAAATACATCTGATTTTGTAATGCTTGTCTTCATGTTATGTGAATGTACATAGTCCTACTTCTAGGCATATGACAATGATGTGTTGTGTTAAAGCAGTGTCTAGTATTTAGTGACAGAGTTGGCATTGAAGTGGAATGTACGAGTGCATGTGTGCAGATTCTGGAACAATACATCACCTGTCACTCGTAGATATATGTCATTCGACCAGTGTGTGCAATGCAAATGATTCACTTCATGTTGGCCAGCCGGAGGCTTTCACTCCCATCTAGACACCCATATGTACTCCTCTTAACACTCGTCTCTGCATATCTTCAAGACATCAATAAGACTGTTGCGGAGGACCAAAGAACCCAAGGATTTGTTAGAGCTTAAAACTTGGGGGTCAATTGATAACCAGTGAAAACCCAAATCACTTACTACAGCGACCTCCTATTTAGGTGCCATTCCATCTCCAGTCCAATAGATCTTAGCAGCTGATTCGGAATGGATCTGTAATCAAAATACATTTCAAATAAAATTATCAACTTTCGGTATCTTAATGTTCAGTCAATGATAAGAGGCTTGGATTCGTTTCACAGCTTTATTTCTCATTAAGAAATTAGCAATTGTTTTTGTAATTTGTATTCAAATTAGTCAATTTACAGAAATATTGAGCAAAGTTGTGTTAGAGTCGGCATAAAATAAACAGTGTGTTCCCTAAAGGAAATATCCCTATCTTAATCTAAGAGTCCTAACCTAAATATGAACCCATAAACAGTTCTTTTGGAAAGGAGCATTTTTCTGGAGCCCCTAGTTAGTCAAAATAATTAACCCCCCCTCTCCCAAAAAGGAGCAGTCCTGGAAAACTCAGCTGAGTTCCCCACCAAGTTGCAGTAGCAACTGCAAATAAATCAAAAGAAATTAATCACAACAGTAGCTATGATCAACATGAGGAGAAAGTCTCCCCGCCGAAGTGTCAGAGTAAAAGGAAAACTCTGTAAGCAGTAGCACACAGCAGTTCTGGCAAGAATAAGGGAAAATAATGCATAACGCATTGAGGGTAAGATGGCATTTTGGAATTATTCTCTCATGTATATACGAAAACATAAAACACATTCTTGCACCATTCAGCAGGTTAAGTCATTCTTGTCCAATTGAAAAAGGGTCTTCCTTTGGCCTGTTGTCAATTCTCCTATTTCCCACGGTATGCATTCCGGCCGATGAGCAGTTATCTAAATGTTTCTAAATGTCTTGTACTAGACTAGATCCATGACAGAAGGCTCTCATGAGAACCGTTGCTGGCCTATCAGTGGGGGCAGGTTGAACTTGAAAGGGGTTGGGTGCCTCCTGTATGCTTTCAACATGTGGGAACATTTCACTTTAGTACATCAGTTTACATCACTTTAGTGAGAGGCATTTCTTGAAAATGTCAATAAATGCTTCTCAATATAGTAATATTAACCCCTCCCACGCTTGTGACGGAACCGTTCCGTCACTCCCCTTGGGTGGGCTGTGCTGGTGACGGAACGGTTCCGTCGCGGCCCGCTCGCCGCGCCTGCGCGGTGCGAATTCCGCGCCTGCGCTGAGCGTTCTATTGAGCGGGCGGGCCGTGACGGAACCGTTCCGTCACAAGCACAGTTCACCCGAGGGGCGTGACGGAGCAGTTCCGTCACCAGCGCGGGAGCGCCGCACGGCCCCACCCGCCCCTTAGCACTGCAGCGGAATAGCCGCCGCAGTGAAAGGGTTAACTGAAGTACTAAAGTGAAATGCTCCTGCATGCTAAAAGCGAGACAAGCGTACTTGTAAATATGTCACTTCAGGATGCACACATCTTGAACACACATAATTAAAAGTGTTCTTTTGTATGCTTTTAACATGTTAATGCTAATATTAAAGCCATTTATAGCAAGCGCGAATGACCCCGAGGGGTATCCCAGGGCCACCAGACAGTCAAGCAGCATAATGCGACTTGCTCAGAACAAAGCTGTCTTCAGTAGTTTCCTGAAACAAAACTGATCCATACAGGTCCTAATATAGTGTGAAAGCTTATTCCACTCGGGCCAGATATGAAAAAGACCTGCCATCCAAGCAGGTCTTCTTGAAACGTGAGATGCTTAACAATGCTTTATCAATAGATCTCAACAGTCTGGGCAGACGGTACTGTTTAAGTTTGGAGGCTAGAGAAATGGAGCCACAGCAAATTAAGGCTTTATGTGTAAGACAGCATAGCTTGAAGATAATTCTCTTCTGAACTGGGAGCCAGTGAAGAGTTTGAAGGAGGGGCGCTGAGGCAGTCATGGCCGACAGATTACAAATAAGGCAAGCCGCAGTGTTCTGCATCACCTGCATTTTAGATAGCAGCATTTCATTAGCAGAGGCCAGCAAAACATTGCAGTAGTCGAGGTGACTGATCACCAGCGCCTAGACCACCTTTTTTCGAGCAGAGAATGGGGTAAAGGGGATAGCTCTTCTCAGTAGGCTCAGTATGAAAGCAGGAGCCAAAGGTAGACATCACCTGTTCTTTCATTGAAAGGGGTTGATCCACATGTACTCCTAGATAACCATCAACTTGGGTGTGGAAGCACTTCCAAGTTCAGCAGGCCAGCATTTTGATGCGCCTTGCCAAATAGTATAATCTCTGTTTTTCCACATTAGGTTGGAGATAGTTTTCTGTCATCAATGAGCATCAGACCCACTCAAAAACATTGTTTTGTGTCAACAAGGTCTTTTTTGAAGGAGACTATTAGCTGAGTGTCGCCAGCATAAGAAATGATCTCAAACCTGAATTCTATTCCAATCTTGGCAAGAGGGGCCACATATATGTTGAAGAGAAGCAGGCTTAGACAGGAGCCCTGGAGAACCCCTTTTTCCAATGGAACGGTGCACGATTTAAAAGAGCCACGGATGAGGTCTGTTGGTCAGACAGTTTCTAAGCCTGTTTAGGGCTGTCCCATGGATGCCAATCTCCTGTAGCCTATGGAATAGTTTATGATGGGACACCGTGTCAAAAGCCGCTGACAAGTCTAGTAATATTAACATAGCTGCAATATTGGTATCTAACGAGCCTCGGATATGGTCGGTCACCGCAACCAAAGCAGTCTCAGTACTATGAGAGGGTCTGAAACCAGATTGTGAGTAGTCTAGGATATTATTGGACTCAAGGAACTCCGAGAGTTGCAAATTGATTAGTCCTTCCAAGAGCTTCCCCAATAAAGGGAGCAATGAGATTGGTCAATAATTAGAGAGGTTTGATGGTGAACGATTATGTTTCTTTAGAATTGGCCTAAGCTGGGCCTCCTTCCAGTAGGCCCTTATTCTCCCAGAATTGACCAAGAGATTGAATTTAGAATTTATAGTAGGGGCTAACTGCTGGGAGAGGGTGGCTGTAATATTAGGGTGACAGATATTCAGGGGCGAGCCGGATTTAGCAGCAACAAGAACGTTCTGGATTTCATCCAAGGAGAATTAGTTGAACTTTCCCAAGCTGGGAGTGCCCGGGGCAGAGAAAACAAAGGACCAGTCCCTTCCAGGTGGTTGGGAAAACGCAGATAAATTATGTTTCTTTTTTCCTAGAAATAACTGGCAAATGAATCTCAAAGCGACTGAGATGTCTGGATGGCTGAAGAGTATGCTCGAGGGTTCACAAACTCATTTAGAACTTTGAATAATTTGTTAGAAGAGTTTTTTGATTGCGTGATTTGTTCTGAGATGTAAAATTTCCATGCTGTCTGTATTTTATATTAGTAACAAGAGAGAGCTGTTCTATATAGCTCCCTATCATGGGTATTTTTTAAACATCACTACTGTCTTTCCAACTTTTTACAACATTATTTCTCTGTTCTAAGAGCCCCCGTATACCATGTGGCAAAAGTGTCCTGCGTGAATTGTAGTTTTTTTGGAACAAGATGAGGTTGTCAAAAGCCCCGTATAGCGAAGTATGATATTCTGAAAGTGCTAGATCAGTGTCTAGGATGCCTGCTGAGGCAGAATGATTTAAAACTTTTGCGAAGGACTCCAGTGCAATTTTACGCCAGGGTCTGTCTAAGATTTTGTCTACTCTGGGTACAACCTGTGTTTCTGTAATGATGGGAATCTTAAAGCTGATCATAGAATGATCAGTCCAGAGTGAAGGTTGAGGCTGTTCACGTACCAAAGGCAGGCAATTCGTAAAAACCTGATCTAATGTGTGTCCTGCGGCATGGGTGGGCCCGCTTACTCTTGAGGAAGGCAGAGAGTGGCCAAATCGGTGATGAACTGGCTCACCTCCTCGTTATCAAGGTCTTCAGCATGATAATAAAAGTCGCCTATTAGGAGAAATTATTTTGCCGCCAGGATATGAGGCCCAATGTATTCAATTAGGTGTTGAGTAAAGTTATTTTCCAACCCCGGCGGACAGTATACTAATGCACCTCTCCAATGCACTGTAGGTGACAGTTCCAGTCTAAATAAACACATTTCTGCCCAAGTTACAGGGTCAGCATCAATAACTGACAGCTTTATAGTGTCTTTAAAAATAATGTCAATATCTCCCCCTGTCCTCATGGGCCAGCCTAGCCTAAACATAGAGTGGTTAGGACGGAGGGCCAATGTAATGACGGAAGAAGAGGCAGGTATCATCCAGGTTTCTGCAAGAAAGAATAAATCCGGAAGTTTTGAAAAAAGTAAATCCCATAGGAGCATTGCATGTTTCGGCAGAGACCTGACGTTAAGAAGGATACTGTCTAAGCCCTGGGAGCCCAGAGGAGGGTAGGAGGAGGAGAGGATAAGTTTGAGGGTTCAGGGAGTAGCTACAATCCTCAAACTCTTACTCCTGGCACTTGACCCCTCCCCTGAACAATGAAATCGGCACTATCCGGATGTATGTCAGTACAACACGATCATTTTGATCGCGGTACTTTACAACGCGGTTTTCACAACGCAAGTCGTTACAACGACTTGCGTTGGAGGGCACTGGATTGTGGATTAATTTAATTTTCTATTCCAACTCCAGCCCATGTAACAGTAGGGAAGGTGTTGGAATAGAAAATCAAACTATTCCTTACGCAAGAGCGCCATCCAGCGCAAGTCGTAGTAATGACTTGCGTTGTAATGGCTGCATCGTAAAGGTCGCGCGGTGTAAACACCGCGTTGTAAAGTATGTTTCCCCACTGTCCACATGCTACCAAACCTTCTAAGGGAATTGGAAAACACTTATCACAGGTAATCTCCTGAGATCCACCGGCTCTAAGAAAAGAGTAAATACCATGGAAATGTTGCTGACGAGTATGTAATTCTTACTAAAGGTGGTTGCTCAACTGAAAAAATGGCAGGGCTTCTGGTTTCTGGCAATGATCGGGGGCGGACTGGCACGGACTGGTGCAGAATGACTTGCCTTTGGCGCGCCTGCTGCGCAACGCTGCTGGTATCGAGCTAAATGGCCTGTGGAAATGAGCAACTAGACCGCAAACCGGCAGCAAGCAGGAAGTGAGGAAAAATGATTTAGAGCTTTCTACTCTAAACAGCCGAAGCCGTGTAAAACTGAAAAACTGTAAGATGAGAAAAATGTTTCTCTAAGTGTAGTAAAAGCACAAATGCCCACCCAGCTTGCAACAAGTAAAAAACTAAAACGTATAGAACCAGGAGCTAGCACAACAGCTGCTTGCCTGTAGCTAGTGGTTGCGAGGCGCTGCTGGCATCAAGCTAAATAGCCCGGCGACAATTAGCAACTAGACAGCTAACTGGCCGCCAGCAGGAAGTGAGGCAAAATTATTTAGGACTTTCTCCTCTCAACAGCCGAAGCTGTGAAGGACTGGAAAGCTGCATGGTGCAAAAAACGTTCCTCTGAGCGTAGTAAAAGCACAAATGCTGTCAGGATTGGTCGTAACAGCACCTACCTTGCCGTACTAGGACTACATATCCCATGATTCTCGAGTGGGAGGAAGTATTTCAGGCGAGGTCGCACATCGGCTGATGCGCGTAATTCTGATTGATGTTTTTGTTTCCGGCTTTCGTGGAAGGCGAGCAAGGCTGCCGGTAGGAAGTTCCCCCTGTCTCCAGCTTTGTCCTTCCTTCGGGGGAATCGCTTTGGAGTCTACTGACACGACAAAATCAGCACGCTGTAAGATTTTGGCACCTTGGATTTAGTAGCGGAGTGCGGTGGTGGCTAACCACGCATTGCCGTTTTCTTGCTCTTTCACTTATTGTACCTAGAAGCGGAGCACGGTGGTGCCGCAACCACGCGTTGCCGTTTCCGTATATACATTCAGACTTTTGCTATTAGAATCGGAGCGTGGTGGTGGCTTCAACCACGCACAACCGTTTCCTTTCCCACAGACTTCTTAACTAGAAGCGGAGCGCGGTGGTGGCAACAACCATGCCTTACCGTTTCTTTTCTCATTCATTCACAGACTTCGTGTAATAGAAGCGGAGCGTAGTGGGGGTCGCAACCACGCATTGCCGTTTTTCTATTATATTACTCACGGAACTCTTGTATTAGAAGCGGAGCACGGTGGTGGCAGCAACTACATGTTACCGTGTTCATTGTATTCTTTTTGAACTTCCTGACAGAGCAGATCGCTGTGGTATATTCCACATGTTGTCATATCTGTGGAGTATCCGTTATTGCAAATTTAAGTTGCCTTATTTTCTTGGTAAGAAAGGAACCCGAACAATACTGAGATTATTTCTTAAAGGGAACTTATGGAAAGCATTCCTATTATCTGACATTTGAATGGAAGAAACCCTGTTCTTGATAAATCTCTGCTTGACTATGGTATGTGTGTGGGGGAAAATGCTCATTGCTATATCAGTATGATAAAATGTGGTGGTTATGATACTTAAGAGATATTCTCTGATTACAGGTTTATTACAAGGCAAGAGACAGGTCTGGGGAGTACTACTGAGTTGAGGTTGTAACCAGCTCCCAAACAGGTATAGGAGAGCTTTAGTGAGACCACATGAGAGTAGTCTTCCATTACATGCTCTGTTTATATATTTGTCTTTTGTTGTTTCAGATTCCTTTCCCTGCTGTCCCTTCCCTTTCTTTTCCCTCGCCTGATAGTTTGAACACCCTGTGTATTATATTCAGGGTGTTGGTGATATCACCATTCTTTAGCTCACTCCACCACCCCAGTCCAGACATGGCCATATCGCTTTGTTCGCCCTAAGTTGGCAGGGTATGCCCAGACTTGCGTCCCTTACTCACTTTGCCACTGGATTCAAAATAGCCTGGTTGATGAGGGTTATGAACCCGAAACTGGTTTCAGGATGCTTGTTTCCGGTCCAGGGAAGACATGACTTGGCAGTTCGGGCTGGACTGTTCCCATGAGGCACAGGGTCAGACTGATTTACATATGGCCATGTCTGAACTGGGGTGGTGGAGTGAGCTAAAGAATGATGATTGATTAAACCCAGATCAGTTGACTGGGGGTGAGTGTTTGATTTGCTCGAACGCTCCGTCTATCATCCCCTTTGGTATCGCTGCACGATTAAGAAGCACACAATGGGAACACTTTTAAATAAATGAGGTCTGTATCTGTACTCTGCTGTGCCAGCCTGCAGTTTGTTTTTATTGTTTAAAAAACAGTAAAAACTAAACACAGGCTGACAGGGATGATTGAAGGCCTTCATCCCCCTGTCCCACTTACCTGTCAATCCTGCTCTGGAACATGCATGACGGTCCACCACAGGGTGTGCTGCTGCTGCTCCAGTCCAGGATGGGAGGCTTGAGTGTGCAATGCGTGCCCTCTCAGCCTCCGATGCAAAAGCAGGCCTGTGGCTCGAAGTCAAAGAGTCTTGTGACTCTGTGACCTCGAGTCACATGCCTGCAATTCTTCCACAGGCTGCAAGCTTCACCCTTTCCTCACACGTCACAGGTGACGAGTTGGGAAAGGGTGTTGCTTGCAGCCTGTGAAAGTGATTAACAGGCAGTCCCAGGAATACAGGGCTTATGCCCAGAATGCCCAGGACTGCTCCTAATATGAAGCTGCTGGAGTCATGAATGGGAGAGAGAAGTACTGCAGGCCCGGCTAGCACTAGGCCAGCTCTTAGCCTGCAAATGGATTTTAAAGAAAATGAGAATGCAGAGGGACACATGCTCACTAGAGAATGTGCCCCACTCGAAAGTGCCTGGCTGCCTCACTCTCATACATTTCTCCTAGAGCCGCACATTTTAAAGTGATGAATGATTTTTGAAGTCAGATGCTGGCATTAGGTCAATATGTTCTAAAAGAGATGGGGGCTTACTTATGAGCCCTTGTATTACTTCTACGCTACCGGTGCGTCACTTTTTGTGACGCACCGGCGGTGTACAAAATGCACCATGTTAATTTACAAAGTGACGCATCTAGGCATATGTGTCACTTTGTAAACCCCTGTGCCACATTATACCTGCCCCAGGTATTATGTATGCAGGGAGGGTGTTCCCCCGCAAAAAGGCGTGTAGAAGTGGCGCATTGAAATCTATAAGATTTCAGTGCGCCACTTCTAGGATGTCATTGCGTCAATTTCTTAAGCCTGCCTCACAGCAGGCGTAAGACTGATGCAGGCCCTTTCACATGTGGTTTGTCCCATGTGAAAGGACACATTGCTGGAGTTACATCTGTTTTCAGACCTACCTCAGCAATGCGTCAGTTTTGCGCCAACAGATACATCAGTAATACTGACTAATCTGTCATTCCTTGCGACATGATGCGTCATACAGTATATATGATGCATCCATCATGTCGCAAGGAGGGCGCACTGAGAAGTGACACATCACTATTTTCACACAGCGATGTGTCACTTCTCATAAATAAGGCCCTAGGTATGAAAACATTATTAAGCTGCACAATTGATCTAAATGTTTAAGAAAGCATCTTCTCCTTTGGTTTAAAGCTACATGCTTTATTTTTCACATTTAAAGAAGCATTGTTTTATGTTCTTTCTATGCAACTCTTCTATGGCAAGATTAAACACATTTTCTAATGTCAAGGCACTTTTTGCAATGTTAATTAAGGTGTATTAAGTCAAAATAATGTTAGACTTTCACAATCGCAACGTGAAGCTTCACCATAGCCAAAATTGCCTGACTATAGACAACAACATGCCCTCCAAATGTCCATGGAATCCCCTTATGGGAGTAATGAGGTTACGCCTATGACATATGTGTATGGCTTAGTAGAATTATTGACATAAAAGTGGCCAATAACTGCTCCCCGTTGAAATGTGTTTGATGATTACCCAGTGATCTCAAAATCTTAATCAGTAATTAATAAAATAAACAAAAGGGGAGGGAGCGTACAGCTCCGTTTTATGTCATTAATCTTAAAAACTCTATTAGTTAGTCTCTTGCTTCTTGCCCCAGTCCAGTTGAAAAAATCTAATCAAATATATCAATATTAACTCTGGATCCCCCCTACCCAAAGTAGGAACTAGTCAATAGAATCAAACGATGGTTCAAGATAAAAAAAAAAACAATGTGGAGGTAGAGATTCCTGTATCTTGTGGGGCCTGCCATTTAGCAACTGGTTTTCAAAGTTTCTTGATGTCTCCAGCACCTAACATCTTCAACATTAAAAGGCCAATTAGCTTTTCTCTTCTGATCATAAATTCCATTCATTTTATCAAGACTGGTACACTATCCGTTTTTGATAAGGAGATGGACAATTTGTTTTTGGATAGAATTACCTTCCTGGGCAAGTTTCCTACTGCACATTTATCTCACAGTGAATTAACTGGTATGTAACTCTTACAATGCATCTTCTCACAGTAGTATATAAGTATATATTCACTGAAAAAAGGGGCATATGTCAGTTAGAAATACCATTTTAAACAAAAAAAAACTGAAATTCACCAGTTATAATTTATTCAGCTACCTGTAACGTGTGCCCTCACTATGCACTGCTAATGATCCCACATATTACATCGCTCATGACATTACATCATTGATCAAGACTGTGTTTGGAGTGAGAGGTAGCAGGCTGTCCCATGTGGGGAAAAGGCATAGTGGACATTTTTGATGCTGCAGGCCTGATGTTATATATTTCTTCCTATTCCATGCGGTTTTGTGAATTTTATCCAGACTTGTCATTATACTGTGTTGTCTCACTGTTTGGGGCCTAGTCTGCTGTAGGGCTTGTATGTAGTTTTTTTTACATTGTCACTGCTGTTGTGCCAGAGATTTTCTAAATTATTAGGGGCCTGTGGGTGACCTTTTATTTATGCCAAATTAAGGTTACTTTTTTGTCTTCTGGGCCTCTTGATGACAAGGGTCGGATTTTATCCAGGAGTCAGTGTACCTGCAGCCAGAAATTATTCTTTGTTTTCAGCTTTGTGCTTCCCCATGTGCTTGTCCTTCATTTTGTGTGTATGTTTTTATATAACTTTCAAAAGTAGTTTGAAGTGGTATTTGTTGGCTAGTGCTGGAAATGCTGTTATTATATTCTTTGAAGGGATTTTTGAACATTAATGCTGTTCCTTTACTGATGGTGTGTTAAGGGCCATAGATGGTTCCAGACACATTTTGTCCAATGCCAATGTGATTGCGGTAGGCAGAGAAATTCCTGATACTTGGAGGGAAGCTGAAAATATTCCAATTTACGAGAAGGGAGCTGGTGGTGACCCTTCTAACTATCACCTCATCAGCCCTTTAGATAATCGGCAGAAGATTTTTGCTAGGAAGTTTTTTGCTAAGTTGTTACATTGGGTGAGTGAACATCATAAATTGTCCCCTCTCCAAGCAGGTTTTTGTGTAAATACAAGAACTGTTGACCAGGTGTTTATGTGCTCTCCTGTATTGGAAACATGTTTTGCTGAACAACAAAAAATATTTACCAGGCCTTTGTAGATCTACGTTCTGCGTTTACTCTTGTACCGAGGGATAAACTATGGAGTGTTCATGATGGGACGGGTGTCCCTGCTAATTTGGCCCATTCTATTGCACGCTTACATGAACACAACTATGCACAAGTACGCTAGGGAGATAAAGGGAAATTTACTGACCTCATTCAAATAAATCAAGGTGTCTGCCAAGGGTGCATTTTAGCGCCCACTTCATTTTCTTTATATTTAAAAAATGTGGCCACCAGCCTACTGGATTGTTTAAATGATTCACCTACCTTAAATGGCCTTAAGGTCCCAATCTTACTTTTTGCCAACAGTTTGAGATTTCCAAATCACCAATGGGTCTTCAGAAATTAATTGACCGATTTCTTAAGTTTTGTGATCTAACAGGCTTACAGTTGAATGTAGCAAAAACTATGTTTAGGGTATTTGGGGCTAGACTAATCAAGGCTTGTTATGTTACAAAGCTTAGAAAGCGCACTTATACCCAAAGGTGTCCTGGCGCTAGCTGATGCCTAACTGGATACTTAAAGCTATAATACAGCGGTTATTGGGAAAACAACCATGTTTTGAGCCCCCTCCTGAAGGCAAGTAGCTTCGTGTTATTCCTGAGATAAGATGGCAGATCGTTCCATGCTTTAGCGGCACCTACGACAAAACTTCTGCCTCCCCAGGTGGCTCTTTTGACTCCAGGAACAACCATATATTTTGCCTCAGCTGATCGCAATGATCTCCCAGGGACGTACCATTGAAAGCGTTTCCTCAAATAATCAGGGCCCATGCCCATCAGAGATTTAAATACCGTACATAGGGGCATATTATCAAGAACGTCGATAAAATTATCACCGCTTTAGTGGAAGGAAACTGCCTCTAAAATGGTGATAATGGGCTTGTTAATATGGCCTTGTGAATTCCCATAGCAGCCCAGGTTCTGGTGTTAACCTGGGCTGATATGGGAATTCACAAGGGCATATTATCAAGCCCATTATCGCCGTTTTAGCGGCAATTTCCTGCCGCTAAAGCGGCAATAATTTTATCGCCGTTCTTGATAATATGCCCCCTAGTGCTTTGAATTGAGCACGCTGTATCACCGGAAGCCAGTGGAGCTGCTTTAATTCCTTCCTAACAGAAACTAATCTGGGCGTGCTGTTATCATCCTGGCTGCAGCGTTTTGCACCAGCTGGACTCTGTATATATGCTTCCTCTGAATATTTGCATACAGACTATTGCAATAGTCCAACCGGGAAAGAATAAGCGCAGTGACAGCCGTCCTAAAATCTTCCTTAGGCAGACTTTTTTTCTTTTCCTTAAAACTCCGAGGAGGTAAAAACTTTTTGAGGCTATGTTTTATGAGGGTGGGGGCTGATGTGTTAGAAGCTTCAATTATTTGGGAATAAAACTGTCTGTTAATTACGCCTGGTGCCCTAAACTTAGTAAGTGCTTTTTACTCATTCAACACAAATCCAAAGTTATTTTATGCATGCACTTAAAAACTAGCTCCCGCTCAATTTCCCCTGCCTTGGAGGTCTAGAGAGCCAAGGCTCATAATGCCACCCTTTATGGAGCTGAATTGTGAGACTATAATGATTTGCATAAACAAACTATTGCTGAGATTAATTTTATTGGATACTTTTACTCACTCCCACCACGTACTTCCCTTGTAACTTTATTTGTTGATGCTGGGTTCAAAAGAATTTCAGATGGGCAAAATTGAAGTCATTGGCTTATTGATTAAGACTATGGATCACTCCAGAGCTGATTGATTACAGCGATTCTGTAATGGAACTAAAGAGTCTGACTAGCTCATTGAAAGTTCCTTGGTTAAAGTATGCATCTAGCTAGCTTGCATAATAGGACTGTTTGGAAAAACTAGAAAATACTTGCAAGGTCGATGTTGCAGCTCTGAAGTCTTGTTACTGGGCAATTGTTTATGATCACTATGTTTCGAACATAAGTAGTAGGCACCTAACCAATCAATACCTTGATTTTAAGTCTGCACTGCATTTCGAATTGTTTTTAGAAAATATCACTCCCCCCCTTGCAAAAAGTATGTATGTTAAATTCAGACTGGGCAATTTACCACTTAAAGCATTTGTAAAGAAGTGGAGTAATGGAATGTCTCCTAGTACATGTCCCGCTTATGGCCTAGGCCTGATTTGGAAGAACATATTTTGTTCTCCTGCCCGGTGTACCGAGGCCCTCGTCGCAGGTGGATGCGACTGGTGTGCCTCAATTTAAGGACCAGAAGATACTCTGTAGCTTGTAGGGTATTAAAAACCGATACCTCAAGCCATATAATCTTTGCTATAAGTCAGATTCTGTTAGGTTTCTGGTTCAAGAGGAATAAGGTCTTGATTTTGTATGCTGTCTTTTCTTTTAGATTTGACTATGAGATTTGAAAATTTGTAGAAGTTTTTTTAAAGGATTACGAAATGAAGCAGCTTTTGTGCTGGGCTTTTAAAAAGTATAAGCAATGTGAATAGAGCTATCTTGGCCCCTGTGAGGGTCATATGTTTACCTATCTGGCTATTTATTGCACTATATTATACCTTACTCACTTATGCACTTTATTATCTGTCCTTGTGCAATATGTTTAGGGCTAGCAATACAATTGTCTTTCCCTGGGCTTTAACATTGCTTTGCTTTTTATGTATCTTGATGTATTGCATATTGCTATTCTTTTAATGTACTTTGATGGTTTTGGAAACCGAATAAAGATTTGATTGATTGATAGTGCTTGACTTTCTTCCTTTTTATTTGTTGGAATGAGAGAGTTTTATGGAATATACGGAGACCCTCTGTCCACAATGGAAGGCTCCAGGTTCTACGCATTTGTCAACTGTTGCTGCACCAATACTGCACCATCAACTACTGGAATTGATTAAGCGAAGCAATGTAGGAGACCACTATTCAGTTCATCCGTCTCAGTACAGACATATGGACTAGTGGTCAAGACACAGACACCATGTGGGTCACTCACACTGGGCCTCCTTCAAGGGGTTTACTAACGGCTAGCCGCTGGTCTCACCATTACCGATGATTTTCTAAGCACATGGGGGAATGCAACCGTTGCAATGTTCTACATGGAGAAATCACATGCAGCAGCCAACATCTTGGAAGAATTACCACCAAAGTCTATGGGTGGCTTCAACCCAGAAGTCTCAGCACTGCATTAGTCTTACTGACATTGGCAGTAATATTGTTAAAGTATGGTTGATGGAGGATACTTTAGAGTCCTATGTTAAGTTCATTGCATCAATTTAATTGTGCAGGACATCCTCAGAAAAGAAGTATTGAACAACACACTGGTCACACGTCACAGAATTTGCACTCATTTAATGTATTCCTTCAAAGCCTGGAAGCAGCTGAGAATCACTCAGCCTGCTAATAGTTTGAATTTTTTTGCCTGGTCACTGAGTGTAGAGAGGTTACAAAGAAAGAAAACGAATTCAACCTTGCACTTTGTAGTGAGCAATCAACGGTATCTAAGTCTGAAGTGTATGCCGCCAGACCACTACCTGAAAAAGCAAAATGTCTGCTTTGTATTCCAAATCTTGCAACCCCATGCTCAGCTGTAAATGAAGATGCAAAGATTGCAAAGTTTATGCATGTCGATTCCATGGGAAAAGAGCCACATCGATACATAGATGGATACTGCACTTGAAACAGATACCTTGCATCAGTGGATGCCAAATGATTTATGTGATGGAGGTGACAGGCGTAACGAGGTCAAACGATTTCATGCTTGGATGAACATTTGATTTAGGATGAACGTTGAAAGAGTTTCTTAATTACAATACAGCACTTAGTTCTTCCGAAACCTCTCAGTTTATCTAGACTAGACTTAGGGCCTGATTTAGGTCTTGGCGGAGGGTAATACTCCATCACAAACATGACAGAAATCCTGTCCACCGTTTTATGATCTCAATATATCCTATGGAGATCGTAATACGGTGTACGGGATATCAGTCATGTTTGCGACAGAGTATTCCATCCACGAGATCTAAATAAGGCCCTGAGACAAAAATTCTTTCTATTTACTAGTTCAAAGGGTCTATTTATTTTTGAATCAATAAAATCTACATGTCTTGAAAGCAACATGTGGAAGAAACACCAATGCATATCTACTTCAATGGGAAACAAGAAGAGTCAGAGGTCTACTCCTCTGACCTGGAATGGGGTAAGTTGTTCATAATAATGCATACTAGTGGCTCAAATGGCAAGTCTTAAGTGTCTGAGGTGAACATTATGATGGGCACAGCTAAAAGTTTTTATTATTTGGTTGATTAATCATTCAAGGTAATTGCAGCTAGTTGTCTGGGATCAGAAGAACTAGAGTGGTCCTTAGTTAATTGTAGGAGAGCCTACACTCCACTGTAACTACTCGTGCACCATTGACTTTGGCTCTCAAATGTTTTCATGTTCTTTATTCACTCTACAGATCTTCTCTTCTGGAAGGCATTAGAACCTCCATGATACTCCTGCTCTGCAGTTCAGCCCTTCTTCGGAGACTGACAACACCCGAAGAATGCAATTGCACCATTTCGTATACAGTAACATTTTTTTTTACTTATATTATAAATATTTTTGTACCGTCTGTATCATTGGCATTTTGTATTTCAGATCAGATAACTATAACTAACTTGGGAGTCTTTTTGCTGATAAAGACTATTTGAGTAGGTTATTTCACTGTCATCTTCCTTCCATGACAGATGTGCTGTGCTCGTGGCTGATTGCAGTGTTTGCAATCCTTCCACATAATTCCCTATTTCCTACTACTCATCCAGTCATTGATCCTCCTAACCCTATACCCCCATGTTCTGATTTCTATTATGCTGTTATCTATTTCAATCACTTAAAGATCTCACTGGGGGGAGGGGGTTGATGTGGTATAAGCAATGTTAAACTGTAACAGAGTGAGGTTAGAAAAATTGCTAATTTTCCCACGCCACCTCTCCTTTTCCGGGCTTGAAAGGGACATCATAATGCTGAGAATAAATTATAATAATGGTGTTCCAAGGATAGGTAAAATGCACCGTTGCACCTTTTCCCATCATCTGCGGCCCATGGTGAATCAATCTACCTGATGATTCTACCAAAGCTAACCTCCTCCTTAGACTTCATCTTTGAAAAAATCTGTACCAGCTGATTTACGCTGATCTCTAAGGCTTGGATTGATTTTCTACCCACTTTGTCTTTTCTTTTATTGTAGGTGCATTTTGCAGAATGAGAATCCCTTAGTTACTTTACCTGCTTAGAATAAGAAGGACCTTGCTTTTCCTGTGACATCTAATTTCAGTACTACGGAACGATAGAGGGAACAGCCCTTCACCGACAATCCATCCCCCAACTACAACAGGTAACCAAATAAACTCCAAGGATGACGCCGCCTACTGGCGCTGGCTAACAGACACATTAAACAAACAGAAAAATAATTGACCTCCCTATAAAAAAAAACAAAAGGATAGTACCCAGGAAATCCTCCACCTATTGTCCTGGAATATAGCCGGATCCAGGAAATGGATGGAAGAAGGTTTGCCCCCCCCCACAATTGGACAGCATGCGACATCATTGCCCTCCAAGAAACATGGGCATTGGAGGAGCTACCTCTTGTTGGGTACACTCACTTCAATATACCAGTAAGGAAAAACTTCCACTATGGTCGACCAAAAGGGGGTTTATCAGTTTATATCGCGTCGGACATCAAGATTAACTCAGAACAAATAGCCCCATATGAGCCAAACATGCAATTAATAAAACTATCTATGCCGGGCAGACCAACTCCGACACTACTGGTTAACTTCTATGCACCTCCAAAGGTGAAAGAGAAACAAGTCGCATTGGATCAGCTAGTATCCATAATCCGGGATACTCGAAACAATAATCCACCCTGGGAAATCATCGTAACAGGTGATTTTAATTCAAACCTAATCTATACGCCTGAGGATGATGAGATTATAGCAGCTGACAATGAATTTTGGAATGTCAAACCTCAAACTCAGCTGCAAACAGAGCGCTTCGATCCAACTGGTCGAAAACTGGTAACAAGGGGAGGAGCCAAGATGGCGATCGGAACGGTCGCATAACCGCCTCGCTCCGTGATCTCTTCCTCCCCGCCACCTATCCTGTATTTCATCCTGTTCGGGGTGTTCCGAATTTGGTCACTGAGGAAGAGCCGTCACTTACCATCCTTTTCCGGGGCTCTGGCGTGCAGTGATTCCGGCGTTCTGCCCTGGTCACTTTGTTGGCCTTCCCGGCCCTGACGCCGGGGCCTCGAGTGCTGTGCCTGCCCGGAGATGTTCGGAGTGCCGGCGGTCCGGAACCGGTGGAGAGACCCGATGGTGGGAGCCTGAGAGCCGCGGGCCGGGACCCCCGGGGCAGACCCGCCCCCGCTGGTGGGCCACCCCGCATGTCCGTTCGCCTACCGGCCCGAAGAAGAGAAGCCGCGCTGTCCGGCACCCCTCAAGTGAGAAACCCACTCCTGTTGTTAGTCCCGCCCGGGATCCGGTGCTGGGCTCCCCCCGAGTGCTGTGGGGAGCACGCCCGTTCTTCAGGTGACTCTCCTTTCTCCGCCGAGCGCCATCCGCCGCGGTTTGGCGGTGAGCCCTGGGGCCGCCGGTGCTCCTGATGGACTTGGAAGAATCTGCGGCGATGGCGGAGGGTGCTGTACTTAAGATGGCGGATGGCCCCTCGGGGTGTCTTTCTCCTGGAGACAGGGGGGTTGCCGCATTTGCTTTCTCCAGCCCTCGTTTGGTTTCGGCGGCCCCTACTCGGAGTGCTATCTGGTTTGCCCTGTCTGCTCTGCGGATCGACCTGTCCTTGAAATGTCGAGCCTTGGAGTTGCGGATAGCTGCCATGGTGGCTCCGCCATTTTGTGACGAAGTGTCGTCTCCCCGAATTGTACTGCCTGAAACTTCGCCGGCGGCTGTGCTGGGATCTCCGGCTGGGTGCTCGATTCTATGGGATCTAGCGGACCCGGTGCCGATGCTGCAGTGCTTTCTACATCCTGTTTTCTTTGCTTCGTGCTGGACGGCCAGATACTGTGCTTGACCACGTGGATCTATGAGGAACTTTTGCATTCTGACTGTTGCCGAGTTCTCCTGGTTGCTTCTAGTTTGCCGGGACGGTGTTTTGCGGAGATCCCACCGGCTTTTCCTGACTGGTATGGACCCACTGTGTTCTGCTGTTTTTTGGCTGTGACGGGGTTGGGAAGCTCGACTCTTCATAAAAGTGGACAGGGGTGATCGTGCCCGGATGCCTGTGGGACCCTTTTTACATGGCATCTCCGGGCCTCGTTATTCTGGATGGTTCCTGTTTACATCCTGGTGTAGGCTTTTCTTGACTCTCCTTTTCGACCTCGATTAGTGCATTATTGTTGCGGGGGGGTAGTGTTTTATGTCTTGGTCGCTGGCTCCTCTCCTCTCTCTTTCTTCCTTCTCCTCTCTTTCCTTTTCTTATTCCCCTCTCTTTCTTCGTTATAATTCCCTTTCTCTTTTTCTATATTTCGGGTGACTCTGGGCGACAGGCACGCTGTTTAATGGGGTAGGCCGTAGCCATTACAGTGATGTAGGGTGGGGGGGGTGTTTGTTATTTTAGTTTGTTTTATTCTATGGTCCCTTTTTTGCCTTTTTCCAGGGGGTGGGCTATGTCCCTTGGTGTTTACTCCTCTGTTTCGCTAGCGTCTGCACTTTCTCCTTTTTCGGGGCGGGTGGGCTGTACGTGTGGCGTCCACTTTATTTGTTTGCTGGTATTCTTCCTCTATTCTGCACCTGGTATGGGCGTGTGAGGTCTTTGGGCTTTGCCCTACTGTGGTCGTCTGCTTGCGTGGGGGGCTATTTCCCTCCCGCCCCCCCCTTCTTTTCTGTATATGTTGCATGACACGCTGGTAGATATGGTTGCTGCCTCCTTTATATAATGTAAAATGAAACCTCTTTTATCCTGGCGCTGGCGATGTAACGACTTTATTTGCATCCATCCTGTATTCACCCTATCGTATACATTGCTTTGTTATTTTGATTCTCCTGACTTTGCGGCCGGCCCCTGTGGTTGTAGGCCAGCGCTTGTACTTATACGTGTCTTTCAATAAAGGTTTTAAAAAAAAAAAAAAAAAAAAAAAAAGAAAACTGGTAACAAGCCTGGAATTCCTCGGGCTGCGGTTCTTTAACGGAAGAACCAAAGGTGACAACCCGCCGCAGTACACCCATCTAGGAACCTTGACGGCCTCAAGGCTCGATTACACAGCAGTCTCTCTTCCACTATTGCCATTCGTCCAGCAATTTTCAATAGAATACACCTCAAAAAGCGATCATTCATATCAGCACATTTATTTCAATTTAAAACTGACCAAATACCACAGTTGCAATACAGTGGGAGATAACCTCCCGACCACTAACCTGAAACGACTTAACTGGACAACGGCCAACATCGATGAGCTGCAGGCAAACATGCAGAGACTAAAAATAGAGAGTGAGGTACCAACAGGTACCCAAATACAAAAATGGGATAACTTTACGGGAAAATTAACAGCAAGTACGTCCGTTCCAAATAACAAAATTCCTCTGCCAAAGAACCTGGCAAAACTCAAGATAGAGATAAGGAGAAACGCCAGAGCATTAAAAAAGACAACTACGTCATCCAAAGACTGGGTCCAAAGGCAAAACCTCAAGAAAGAATACAAAAAGAAAATGTGGGAATACAAAAGATCTCTGAAGGATGACTTCTGGGTAAAACTACTCTGCAATGCCAAGAACACCAACTCAAGCGCATTTTGGAGGATCATTAACAGCTTAAATCACCCTTCAAACCCAACATCATCCAATGTCCAAGAAGCGGACTGGGTCGCGTTATAAACAGAGAGGTTCGCGGAGGTAACACTAGACCAGCCCAACCCAGGAGCAACCCAACAAACTACCAACGAAGTGGCCAAAAAAAGAAAAGGGAGCATCACTCCCAGCGGTGGAATTAGAACCTCTTGCATGCAAACATCAAACCCAAAGGATGAACGCAGAGCAAATCCATCTCCAGACGGGGATCTCTTGGTAACCAGGCTTCACCGTGACGTGGTTAGCCCACGGGAGAAGAAGGACGCAACAAATAAGGTCAAACAAACACGGTATAGCAAAGAGGACATAAGAAGAATCATAAGGAAGTCACGTGGCAACGGAGCTCCAGGGCCGAATGGGATCCCTCCAATAGTCTACAAAACTGATCCGGACTTCTGGTGCAGAAAATAAAAAAAATTATTTGAAGAGATAACAAGCGAAAACCAAATACCATCAAGTTGGCAGGGCCCCATAATCTCACCCATCTTTAAAGGAGGAGACAGAACATCCCCAGCTAATTACAGACTGATCGCCCTCCTAGATGTGGAGGCGAAGTACTTTGCATCCCTTGTCCTGGAAGATCTAATAAATTGGTCCGACGACACAAAGAGAATACCGTTGAACCAACCAGGCTTCAGGAAAGGGACTGGGACACTTACAAATATTATGTCTCTCTCAGTGCTAGCCGACAAATATCTCCGAAGAAAACAGCCCCTTCACCTATGTTTCATTGACTTAAAGGCAGCATTCGATAGCGTAGATCGTAACATCTTATGGCGGAAATTGCGCAGTTGGAACATCCCGGATAAAATCCTGAGAGGGATCTTACTCCTTTATTCCAACACTTGGATGGAAGTTAAATTGGGGAATGGAACACAGCTCTCAAGAAAAATCAATACCAGCAAAGGTCTCAAGCAGGGCTGTGTCCTAGCCCCACACCTTTTTAACCTTTTTATGGCAGACCTAACATCAAGTCTAAATAAGATCCCATCCCATCCACCTAAACTTGGCTCCTTTCCGCTAACTCATCTATCCTATGCGGATGACGTGGTACTGTTGAACCTAACGAAGATTGGCATCCAAAAGTTATTAGTAGGGCTGGCAGAATTCATAACAAACAACAACCTGGAGATAAACACAACAAAAACAAAAACAATGCTCATCACCAGGCGGCGGACAGCCAGCGCACACATCTACCTGGAGGGAACAAAGCTAGAGGCCGTGTCCAACTTCAAGTACTTGGGCTTCTACTTTGATAATCGACAAAGCCATCAGCAGCAAATGTCGTACATCGCTCAGAGATCAAACTCACTCCCATTTGCTTTTAGATCTTTGGCTAAAAAGCTCACGGGGCCATCATATAAACCTCTACTGGCAACAATAAAAGCAAAAGTTCTTCCAACCCTGTCATATGGCAGTGTAGGATTGCATGGGAAAGATGTGGATCTGCTTAACAAAATGCAGACAGCCATCTTCAAATCCACCTTCCAAATACAACAGGGAGCCTCACCAGCTCAGACGAGGTTAGAATTTGGAATAATAAATGAAACACTGGGAAGAAAGTACGCAAATATCAAGTACTGGTATACACTGAAACAGAACACGTCAGCCTCGGAATTGCACCAAGCACTATGGGAAGAAATAAGATCTGATGTTAAGTCCCAATACAATCAGTATCTTGAAAAGGCCATACCTGATACTGGAACAAGAAAACTTTGGGAACTCAACCTGCCTTACCCGGCGTTCAAACATGCTATAAACAAGTCGACAAAATTCCACTCCCTCTTACTTGATAAAGCTACGTTTAGTACCAGAAAACACGCATGGATGGTCATATCAAACTACAAAACACTTGTGGCAGCCCCATACCTAACAATCACATTCCCAGCTCACAGAAAACAAAAATTAATGGGACTCTGTTTGGGGAAATTTCCATCGATTATGGACCAACCAATCTGGGTGCACGACGGACCCAAAATCTGTAGACTATGCGGGAGGAGCAATGAGGACTTCATTCATCTTGTCTGTATCTGCCCGAATCTAGCTCAAGCTCGAATCTCTCTTTTAAAAAAGTCTATGAACGAACGGGGCATAAGAACGTGCAGATCTGCAATTATGGCAACCTTGAACCCAGTAGACACGCAATTGAACTGCCTACTAGTAAAGTTCCTTGCAGCCCACTCCCAAGCGCTAAAACACAACTTGGCACCCTGTCCACAAAAGGATAACACGACAGTGGTAGCTAGGGGAGAGGGCTCTCCGGAACTTAACAGAGAAAAAACCAAGAACTTCTGAACTAAGTTAGACAGACTGTATTTTAATTACACTTTATTCTATTTTAAATAACAAACTCTGTATTAGACTGAGAATGTTTTAGAACCTATTAACAGAGATTGCACCTATATATTAAGAAATTTTAAATACATTAGTCGATTCTTTTAAAATGTATTGTTGTGGTTTTAATTAACTGAAACAATAAAAAAAAAGTTCACTGTGACATCTTCACTGTTTGGGTCTGTTGGGGCCACCAGCATGTAAGCCCTCTGGCAAAAGTTTTGAATCAAGGTATTGGACCTATTGGGGGAGGTAGCAGACAACACATTTTCTACTCAGGTAAGAAGTTCTAAGAACTGGAAGGATGGAGTGGTTGGGCTTGGGGTCCTCTTTTCTATGGGTTGTAACTTAAGTAGGATTTCTTTAATGGTGACTACAGAGAGTAGGGTAGTATACACTGATGGGAGGGTTGGTGCTGTCTAAATAGCACCAAGTTATTAGAATGGAAAGTTTTGCACATAGTTAGTTTTCCAACACTGATTGTAGATGGGTGGACTGAAAGAGATAGACTAGTAAGGAGCTCAGGAAGAGAGAGAGACTAGAGAGAGGTCAAAGGGATGGAAAGTTGGACCTTTTTATGATGGGACAGCTGCAGGGCTTAACACTGTAGGTAGGTACTAGGTAGGTAAAGCTTAACAGGGATGCCACATTAAACAGTAAGCGGTACAAAAGGGGGTGGTGATGGACGGAGCATCCGAATCAATCAAACAATCACACCCAGTCAAAAGATCTGGGTTTAATCCATCACCGTTCTTTAGCCCACTCTGCCACCCCAGTTCAGACATGGCTATATGCAAATCAGTCTGACCCTGTGCCTCACGGGAACAGTCCAGCCCGAACTGCCAAGCCATGTCTTCCCTGGACCGGAAACAAGCTTCCGAGGACCGGTTTCTGGCATTCCAGCCGTCTTCAGCCCGGCTTGCTTGAATCCAGTGGCAAAGTGAGCAAGGGACTCACGTCTGAGCATACCCTGCCACACTTATGGCGGCCAAAAGCGGTACAAAAGGGGGTGGTGATGGACGGAGCATCCGAATCAATCAAACAATCACACCCAGTCAAAAGATCTGGGTTTAATCCATCACAGTTCTTTAGCCCACTCTGCCACCCCAGTTCAGACATGGCTATATGCAAATCAGTCTGACCCTGTGCCTCACGGGAACAGTCCAGCCCGAACTGCCAAGCCATGTCTTCCCTGGACCGGAAACAAGCTTCCGAGGACCGGTTTCTGGCATTCCAGCCGTCTTCAGCCCGGCTTGCTTGAATCCAGTGGCAAAGTGAGCAAGGGACTCACGTCTGAGCATACCCTGCCACACTTATGCCGGCCAAAAGCGGTACAAAAGGGGGTGGTGATGGACGGAGCATCCGAATCAATCAAACAATCACACCCAGTCAAAAGATCTGGGTTTAATCCATCACCGTTCTTTAGCCCACTCTGCCACCCCAGTTCAGACATGGCTATATGCAAATCAGTCTGACCCTGTGCCTCACGGGAACAGTCCAGCCCGAACTGCCAAGCCATGTCTTCCCTGGACCGGAAACAAGCTTCTGAGGACCGGTTTCTGGCATTCCAGCCGTCTTCAGCCCGGCTTGCTTGAATCCAGTGGCAAAGTGAGCAAGGGACTCACGTCTGAGCATACCCTGCCACACTTATGGCGGCCAAAAGCGGTACAAAAGGGGGTGGTGATGGACGGAGCATCCGAATCAATCAAACAATCACACCCAGTCAAAAGATCTGGGTTTAATCCATCACAGTTCTTTAGCCCACTCTGCCACCCCAGTTCAGACATGGCTATATGCAAATCAGTCTGACCCTGTGCCTCACGGGAACAGTCCAGCCCGAACTGCCAAGCCATGTCTTCCCTGGACCGGAAACAAGCTTCCGAGGACCGGTTTCTGGCATTCCAGCCGTCTTCAGCCCGGCTTGCTTGAATCCAGTGGCAAAGTGAGCAAGGGACTCACGTCTGAGCATACCCTGCCACACTTATGCCGGCCAAAAGCGGTACAAAAGGGGGTGGTGATGGACGGAGCATCCGAATCAATCAAACAATCACACCCAGTCAAAAGATCTGGGTTTAATCCATCACCGTTCTTTAGCCCACTCTGCCACCCCAGTTCAGACATGGCTATATGCAAATCAGTCTGACCCTGTGCCTCACGGGAACAGTCCAGCCCGAACTGCCAAGCCTTGTCTTCCCTGGACCGGAAACAAGCTTCCGAGGACCGGTTTCTGGCATTCCAGCCGTCTTCAGTCCGGCTTGCTTGAATCCAGTGGCAAAGTGAGCAAGGGACTCACGTCTGAGCATACCCTGCCACACTTATGGCGGCCAAAAGCGTGGCAGGGTATGCTCAGACGTGAGTCCCTTGCTCACTTTGCCACTGGATTCAAGCAAGCCGGGCTGAAGACGGCTGTAATGCCAGAAACCGGTCCTCGGAAGCTTGTTTCTGGTCCAGGGAAGGCATGGCTTGGCAGTTCGGGCTGGACTGTTCCCATGAGGCACAGGGTCAGACTGATTTGCATATAGCCATTTCTGAACTGGGGTGGCAGAGTGGGCTAAAGAACGGTGATGGATTAAACCCAGATCTTTTGACTGGGTGTGAGTGTTTGATTGGTTCAGATGCTCCGTCCATCACCACCCCCTTTTGTACCGCTTTTGGCCGCTATAAGTGCGGCAGGGTATGCTCAGACGTGAGTCCCTTGCTCACTTTGCCACTGGATTCAAGCAAGCCAGGCTGAAGACGGCTGTAATGCCAGAAACCGGTCCTCGGAAGCTTGTTTCCGGTCCAGGGAAGGCATGGCTTGGCAGTTCGGGCTGGACTGTTCCCATGAGGCACAGGGTCAGACTGATTTGCATATAGCCATGTCTGAATTGGGGTGGCAGAGTGGGCTAAAGAACGGTGATGGATTAAACCCAGATCTTTTGACTGGGTGTGAGTGTTTGATTGGTTCAGATGCTCCGTCCATCACCACCCCCTTTTGTACCACATTAAACAGTAAGGCAAATAAGAAGTATTAGAAATCAGTTTACATTTTTAAAAAAACACATTTTGAATCAAAACCTATTCATTTTATATAAAAACACACCTACCCACTCCGCCTGCTACATGACCATCCCTTTCTTTGAACCCAAGACAAGAAAATTATTCAAAAACGATCCCCTTTCCAAACTGTTCCACCCTCACTACTCACAACAGTTCACCCCTCTACCTAACCCCCTTGAAAAAAAGCGAATAAAAAAACTATCCCCTCACCCTACTTTTTCACCCTCACTACCGAAAACAGGCCCACCCACTCCTATTGAAACTGTTCCTCTCTATCAAGTGTGTTTAAACAAATGTGGAAACTGCAGAATTTAGATTACGCTTGAGCAATCGGAGTAATCTCGGTAATTCTGTGTTACTCTTTGATGCAAAATTACCAATAACTACACAAGTACTCCTGCTTATGTAATTTTGCGTAATTTTGGGGGGAAAACCCTACTGGGAGAGCACATTTAACAAGCGCTGGCGGCCACTGAATATTTGTGTTCCGCTGCAATTAGCGCTATTTCTTAGTGGTAAATGCATCTTTGCATTCATTTTGAACACAATGGGCATTTCTGTGCTAAGAAATAGTGCTAAAAGTAGAATTACTCTTCCCATGGAGTGTTGCGGAATTCTTAGGTAATTCAGGGTGATTATTCATTAGGAATTACTTGAATTATGCCCAACTCTGTATATTGCCATAGAACAATATGCACTACAAATGTATGCTGCATTATTTATATGACAATATATACTATGCAACATCAATTGACCTTACCTGGTGGGGCACCATGATTTTTGGTGCATAATAATAACAATAATTCATGTTACCCTGGTCTTTCCCTTCTCCAAGTTCAGCCTCAAGTTTCACTCCCCCCAAAATTGAATCCCTGTATAACACATGTTAGGGAGCATGTGAGTGCTCTATCAGGTCTAAAATATTAGGGCTTAGAATAGGTTTAGGTTTGGCTATGAATAGGTTGGGCCACAGGTTTGGCCACATGGCTCACACCACATGGTTAGTGGAAGGTAGAAGATGAACCAGTGTAAGAGATGACCTAAGAGAAAAAGAACTTAGGAAGGTGTTTTGGGAGAAATGTGGTACATTCCAGGATGGAATGGAACAGGCTGGGAGGTGGTAGTATGTAAGAGTGGGTACTGCGCAGAAATTAGCATTTAATGTATTTAATGGTGGTTGGAGTGGGCTTGAAGGGGTTGATGGTAGTAAAAAATTAGAGCTATCGGGACAGTTGGTGTCCAGATATGCTCTGATTGGCCCTTTCACATTGTAAGAGTGAATTGTGATTGGCTGGCTACAACATGGAGAATGTGTTTTGGTGTTGGCTGCCAGCCTTTTGGCAATTCTTGTTTCGTTTTGTCATGTTTATTTCAAAACTTTATTGCTCGCAAAGCTGCTGGGCTCTCAGTAAATCAAAAGAAAAAATGGCTAAAGGCAAAAGTGTTTTTCTGGTCTCCAAAAAGCACACATTACCATGGTACACCCGACACGGGAGGGAACTACATCATGTATGGATGTGCCCCTTGTGATGCTGTCATAGCTCATAGTGAAGTCAGTCAGTGGCCAAAATGGGCCAACATTGCCTCTTGTTGGAGTGGGTGAATGAAAAATGTGAATGACACAAGCAAAGACTAATGGATGAATTCTGGCTGAAAACGCCTATATGTAACTATGTTATACATAATTTTACTTAAATCAAAAGGTCTTGGCTAACTAAACCTAAAAAAGCCATCATTCTGGCATTGACTGCTAGCCTCGTAAAAAGACAAGAAAAAAAGGGAAGAAAGGAAGGAAGGAAGGAAAAAAGGAAGGGAGGTAGGCAAAAAAAGAAAGAAAGGATGGGAGGCGCAAAGGGAAGGAAGGCAACAAGGAAGACAGTAAGAAATTTGGCAAAAAGAAGGAAGAAGGAGAAAAACAAGAAAGAAGGAAAAAGAAATAAAGGCAAGAAATCAGGAAAGAAAAAATTTGGTAGAAAGAAAGGAGGAAAAATAAAGAGTGAAAGAATGAAAGAAAGAAGGCAAACAAAGCAGGAAAGAAAATTTCAAAAAGGAAAGAAAGAAGGAAAGAAGGAAAAAGAAAGAAAGAAAGAAAGAAAGAAAGAAAGAAAGAAGAAAACAAAGGAGGCAAAAATAAAAAATAAAAATGAAATACATCAAAAACGAAAAAGTAGGCAAGAAATAAAGATACTAAAAAGGTAAGAAGGAAAGAAAAAAGGAAAGTAGGCAAAAAAGGAAGAAAGACAAAATAAAGAGTGTAGAAAATAAGAAAGAAGGAATAAAGAAGAAAACCAAGAAGACAAGAAGGGAAAAAGGGAAAAAGAAAGAAAGAACAAATAGGAAAGAAAAAAGGAAAGAAGGAAAGAAAAAGGGAAGAAGACAAAAAGGAAAGAAAAAGAAAGAAGGAAAGAAGGTCAAAAAGAGGAAGGAAAGCAGGAAAGAAGTAAGAAAAGAAGGAAAAAGAAAAGGCATAAATGATAGAATGGAAGAAAGAATAAATAAAGGAAAGAAGTAAAAAAAGAAAGAAGAGTTAAAGAAGGAACGAAAGAAGGAAAAAAAAAGAAGGAAGGAAGGAAAGAAAGAAAATCGTAAAGAAACAAGATTAAAAGAAGGAAGGAAAGATGGTTCACAAAATAAAATATTGTATACTAAAACCCAAATTACACCCTACCTATGTTTTCAATAAAAATATTACAAGTGTGCTGCAAATTAAACACAATAAAGAGTATCAAAGAAACATTGGTGAAACCAAGCCCAGGAACACAATATGGTATGTCAGTCAGTCAGTCAGTCAAAGAAGCTTTTATTATCGGTTAAAAAACATAAAAATACATATTTACATATATACACATACTTCAATACAATTTAGATATAAATACATATTTAAAAAATATAAAAGACCTCAATGGGCCACATTCATGAGAGGTTAAAAAATGTTTGAGAAAATGCATACCTAGGTATCTCACAAGGGCAACAATGATTCCCTACTGAACTGCCTGATTTCTTTTTTAAGAAAATACCCTCCGCTGTTATAACATTATAGCACCCCGGAAGGAGTAATTAATAAATTAGTGTTTTTTTTTAATATTGCACACCTTGTGAACCACATAGACAGGAGAAATTTTGCCGTTGCGTATACTGTCAAAAAGGAGGTATAAGTTTTGAGGATTCGGAAGGTCTCCCTATAATCCCTAATGCCCCTGGACTTGCAAAAAAGAATTATCCATTTTGCTCTTGCCCGAGAGTACGAGGGGCAAAAGAGCAGAACATGCAGTTCTGTCTCCTTGCTACCCGCGCACCCTGGGCAAATGCTCCCTGGGGGTGAAGCATTTGACCACTTGACAGTGGCCTCCCTAAGGGGGAGTGAGCCGTGCCTAAACTGGATATAAAGTTTCTTGGCCAGGGGGGGCTGGATGTCATCCAAGAATCTCTCATAATTGGGATGTACCTTAATCTCTAAAAAGGTGTTAGTAAGTCTACCCAGGGAGGAAGTTGATAGTAAGAGGGCCATGCCATGCTCTCTCAGCTGCAAGCTCAAGGTTTTTCTCGGAAGCTGGGCACAGGCCTCCTCAGGAGAAGGCCACAGATCCCCCCTACCAAGAGACTGGGAAAGATGCTGGATATACTTTAACCATGGGATCCTCCCCGCACCCCTTAAAACAAGCAGATCCTGCAAGTCCTTCCAATATGGTATGTGAAATAGCAGCAGTCCACTTTAAAAGGAATTTATAACAGCATTAGAAGGAGACAGGAACTGACAAAGCTGAAATGTGCCCTATGCTCACTTCAAATGCATCGTACCGTCACATCATGGAGCAGTGGAACTAAAGGGAATTCCTTGTGTGTGGATGCACACCTTGTGAAAGAGCAGAATGCTGTCACTCAAAGTGACATTAACCAGAGGTTTAGATAGGTTGACGCATTACCCCATGCTGTATGCTGTAGTGGGTAGAAACAAAATAGGAATTACACTACAACAGGCCAATGGGTGTAGAGAAGTGTCTGAAGCCCCCCGTTAAGTATATTTATCATATTATTTTTGTAAAATCAAAAGGTCTTCGCTAACGCCAGACCTACAAAAACAGAAATTCACTGAAAAACAAAGGGTTAAATTGATGGTATTTTGCCAGGTGTATGTGAGGAGAACAGATGCTTAAAAAACAAAAAACCATTGAAATTTGCTCATCCTAACCTAATGAACTCACTATAATTTGCGCCCCTGACATGCACTGCTTATGACCGCATATATTCTATCCCCCATAACATATTAAATGTCATCCTTGATTATATCGCTAACGGAATCTCTTGACTTAATTTAACTCACCATAAGATATCTTTTTTCAATGCAATTCTTTATCGTAACTCTAAAAAAAAAGTAAAAAGTGACAGCCCTCACATTCACGGTCATCAAGATACCCATTAGCTTATTGCACTGATTCGTAAAGGGCACACAGATTGTTATATAGTAACATTTAGCACTGCATTTCCCTCATTGGGACTTAAAACTCAAGTGCATGAAACTCAGCTCCAATTATTTTCTTTTTAAAATCACTATATACATATATACATGTATACGTATACCTATTGCACTTCATATTAAAGTGCAAATGCTATCAAAAAGAGACAAGCTCCCCACGATGGGAAGTAAACTAACTTTAAATATATAGAGTAAACACCAATGCCTCTCGAAGAACTATTGCATATCTATTTCTCTAAATATATCTATGTCTCTAAATATAAATATATAATAAGTATTTATATATCTATTGCAATACTTAATTTAAAGTGCAATAGATAGAAAGATAGATAGCGAGATAGCTAGAAACATAGATAGCGAGATAGATAGATAGATAGATAGATAGATAGATAGATAGATAGATAGATAGATAGATAGATAGATAGATAGATAGATAGATAGATAGATAGATAGATAGATAGATAAGATTAAATAATATCAGGTAAACTTTCTGTTATAATGCCTCCACAAAGAAACAATAATAACATTAAAAGCACCTGTATGTACCTGTTGGTGCAACCAAAATTAACCTCAGCAGGCCAGAAGGTCCAGCTCTCAGACCAGCACATCAATCCAGCAGTGCATCATCTGCCACTGGGTTCATGCAACACCAGTGATACTTGCCTCCCGTGCACCTTCCTTGCAGCAAAGGTGTTGTTCTTGCCGGGCTGCCACCTGCTTCCAACATGAGGGTGAAGGAGACACTGGACCAAAAACGCAAGTACTGCCACCTCCTACTCTGAGAACATGTACTTTGCGCCAACGCCAGTAGTGGGACTAGGAGTGGGTGCCCCGGGGCTAAGTGCCTGTCTCTGACATAACATGGGAGGGAGCAAGCGTGGGAGTGTCTAAAAGCCCAGGGACAGTAGACAAAAGACCAAATCAAAGTGTAAAAATAGGAGCTGTGGAGAGGAATGGGTGGGATGCACGAGGGAACAACTATGCTGGAGCAGGCTGGAGTCAGGAATGCCGCATCCTAATAAAAAGGGATGTTTAAATATGCTTCTTATTTCATGCTGAATGCATCTTCATGCCATTTTTATGTGGAAGACACATTTCAAGTAATCAGGCCCAATTTTTGTACTTATTTGAGAATACTACTCAATTACGCTTGTGTATTACATGAACTGTGCACACACTACTATTGAGTGCATTTTGAAATTCACCAGCAGTCTTTTAGTAGGTTTCTAGATGCATCACAGCTTACACCAGCGAAGGTTTACTCCCTAAAGGTTAGATTGAGGTTATGCGCCTTTTTAGATGCATTGTTCTGTCGTTGTGCCGTAGCTGCCATCTCTTATTCGAATCACACCAATTGATTACCTAGATTGTGAGTGCAAATAAAATGTTTTTTTCCTGGAATGTCCATGACTTAGCTACGTACATGTGCCTACTTCGTATTTTATATTGCAACTGTTTCTTTTGGTATGCTTTATTCTTGCTTCGTAAAAATATTGGGTACAGTAACATTCTTTATTTCACTTTTTCATGCATGGCTTGATATGACTCCCTTTTTTGAGTGTTGTGACTCGCCAGCTCACTAAATAAGTAGATTCATTCAGCCATTGCATCCCTTAAAATGTGCTCGATATTTAGAGTGGAATTATGGAAAATATTTGACTTATACAAAGTTGGTCTACATTGATGTTTGACATCTGTGAATATTTTCAAAATACATTTTCTCTTTTGACTTTTTGTTATTTTGACTTGTAAGTTAAAACTTTAAACTGATGGTAGCGTTATACCATAAAGTGTTATCAACCAAAGGAAGATCCAAAGAAATTTCCACAATTGGACAATTGCACACTTTTCATATTGTTTCATTTCTATTATTTTTGTAAATACATACAACCAGAATAATCTATTGAGCAAGATTTTTTTTTGTATATCACAATCATTGAGTATAATCATTAAATAACCCCCGCCACTGGTCGATAGGACATTTGTTCTTCGAAAAAGAGGCAATCATCTACATAATCAATGAATCGTTAAAGACTTTAAATTCAGTCAATAGAGGAGTTAGTGTGTGTTAAAAGGTTTTTATTTCTAAACCGGGCGGTGACAGGGGGCGGGGAAGGGGCAAGGTGGGGGGTAGTAATGTATGGATTACGGACCTTAACAGGTAAGTAAACATATAAATAAATAAAACAAATTTATTTGCGCGCACTGCAGCGCATTTGGTGATGCAGTGCACGCAATGAAATTCGTTTTATTTATTTATATGTTTACTTACCTGTTAAGGTCCGTAATCCATACATTACTACCCCCCACCCTGCCCCTCCCAACGTCACCACCCGGCAGCACTCCCACTACCGGCCGCGGCTGTTCATCCTCCAATAGAATAGCAGCAAACTCCTGAGAATAAGGAAACTCGCAATTTTCTCAAAGGAAACCAGTAGGTTTTCAGACATTAAGGGGCCGATTAGGATGGCGGTTTTTCCGCATCCTCCGGGCCGGCGGAAGTGTCCGCCGGCCTGGAGGATGCGGAAAAACCGCGGCGGAGACTCCAAAGACCCACCGCCAAATTAGGATGGCTGGTGGGTCTGGAATTCCGTCCGCCGCTTTTCCGCCGCGGTCGGCTTCCGACCGCGGCGGAAAAGCTATAACATGGCAGGCGGTGTCTATGAGACACCGTCCGCCATATTATGATGTTTGTGTAAATATGCTTTTCCACGGCGGCTTTTCCGCCATGGAAAAGCATACGGACATTCACTTTGGGGGCCCGTTGCGGGCCCCCTGGGTGAATGGGGGCTGGGGGGTGCACATGGGGGGTACCTATGGTACCCCCCTGCATTTGCGTACACAAAGCAGCAGGCACCGTGCGGTGCCTGCCGCTTTGTGCATGTAAATGCAACACATGCATTTTTAACATTGCGGCGGGTGCAGCTTGAAGCTGCACCCGCCGCAATGTAAAAAATAGAGGATGTGACCGCCACCCTGGCGGTCACATCCTAATTGCCATGGAGGGACCGCCGCTGCCCATGCGGACGGTCCCTCCTACTCAGGGGTGGCGGACGGACGCAAGTCCGTCCGCCATCCTAATCGGCCCCTTAATCTTGAAAGGTTACAGCATTGATGTTTTGCGGTCCAGACAGTTCTTCCCATTAATCATTCTTCAGGTCATCGCTTCTTCCCGCGGTGAGAACTCACTATGAGCAGTCTAATACATAATACACACCAATTCACTAGCTAACAGAAGGCTCCTAGGAAATTACAACATTCATAATCAAAGGAAAAACATAGCGTACAAGCAACTATTCAGTGTGGAAAACAGGCCTTTCAGTGTTGATTCATAATGTTTCAGTTGACATGGCATTGGCAGCTATGCTAACTTAAATCAGCACTTTTATTCATGTGCAGGCCTGCAACCCTTAAGCAGGCCTACCTGCTAAAAATGTTGCATTTAACATGTTTTATTTGAACGTAAGCTTTTGCACATTATTAATAAAAGCATTTTGCCAGCGAATATAATTTACTGCAACACTATAAAACTATTAGTTGCTATGCCAGGCTCTTATTCAGGTTATTTGTACAGGACCATTCATTACACAGTAAATATATTGTATACATTTCCAAAACACAAAACCTTATTGGCTCATATTTTAACTAGTCCTTAGCAAACACTGGTCTTGCTTACCTCCTCAACGTCCAGCCACTTCAGTCCTCTATTAAATATACCCTGCATGACTCACATATTAAAGCCATGTGCCTTCTCTGTGGTGCACATGACATGAGGATCTAGACATTGTGGGATGATTTGGGGTTGCAAGGAAAGAAGTAGTGTAGGTACATCAGGATTTTGTTAAGGCAGATCCTCGAAATCTGATACTTCTTCTTCATGGCTGCATAACGAACTGAAGACAATAGCTGTGGAGCAGCATAATTTAGGCATCACCCTTTACATATCATGAACATACATTTCTATACTCATATACAGCATTTATATTCAACGCATGATTAACTTAATTAATGTGGCTGTTACATTTAAACGAATCAATAGAATCTATCCACTGCCAACACTAAAGCTATACATATTTATCATATAGTCCCTACGAATTACGTGGGACAGTGTATCCGGACAATGTACCCATCAAAATATGAGGACTACGTCCATATATAGCCACAGAATATGTTGGCTTAATTCCTAGCTAGCTCACATTGCCCCATCTGAACCCATAACCATACTGGTGTACGAGATGTTATCTGCATTCTCAGAACATGACCACTCTAATTTCCCAAGAAAATAGTGAAAACCGATCTACCCTTTCAGTGTTACTCAGGCATGCCCAAGTGACAAACAAGAAAGATATAAATTGGATTTTCAAACATTTATTGAAGCAATTGTATTCTTACATAACAAGTGTGAGCTGCAATTATTAATAGGATGAAACATAGCATTGGAACTAGCATTACAAGAATGGTGAAAAAGATAAACAGTTTAACCATTATAACATTAGTGTGTGAATATATGATTATATAATTATATTCATACTAATACTCCAATCTAATAAATACTACCTACACTAGTGAGAGCATAGTAGGATTACCCTCTGCTGAATCTCTTGGGACAACTCAATCACTCATAACTGTGTATGATGTATCTGGAAGCCAATCGGGTGTAGGGCAGGCTATAGTCCTTAGCCGGATAAATGTTCAAGTCAAAAAACAATGGGAGAGCAAGGGAAGAAAGGGGGTGCGTCCATTTCCCCTGTGTAATATATGTTAAACAATAATGTACGAACCCAATCTATGTGTGGCACAATCACTAATAGGCAGTGTTTGGAACCCACTGGGTTTGTTAAAAGACCCCTCACACACCAACCTTGTTAGTGTCATGCTTCATCATTGGGGTCCCAACCGGGTGGCCGAATGCCCCCCGGTTGTGCTACGACGCCTGATTACAGCGGAGCTGGTGTGGTGCAGAAATGTGACGTGGTGTGAATTAAAAATATCTCTGAGAATCCTTTCCTCTTTTTTTTTATTACTGGTGGCTCAGGATATGGTTAAAAAATGATGTGTGATGCAACTAAAAAATAAATAATTATCTTGTAGTTGTCTATGTGATGGGTCTACATGTTTCAGCCCGCATGGGATGTAGGAGGAGCTTTCTTCAGGAACGTGCAAAGAAGTGAGTGGCAATAGGTGTAGTGCCACGTGAAAAGTGAGAACAATAAAAACCAGTACCTACACATGCGCTAAGGTGTGTGGACTGCGTATCTATGTTCTTACGGACACGTATGAAAAAAGAACCTGTGGGAAAAGAGCGAACAGCACAAAACATGCATATATACACATGACAAGTAGATAGCATGTATACAGTGGTATTAAGCAACATAAAATGCAATCTTAGGTGCTATGGTAATCCAAATTGACCTGCCTGGTGATGGTACCTGTTGTAAAATATATATACATATAGTGAACGTGCTGTATGCAGAATTGGTGCAGCAGCAATTATTAACAGTCCTAGCATTGCTATGAAGCTGTAAGTCTTCTAAGTGACAGTTTAGTGTCAACGAAGGGTTGTCTCGATATAGGCTGTTGCCACTGTTATTTATAGTGCTGCAGCGTGAAAATGTGGATGCTTTCTACAGTGGCGGTTTGTGCGTGGGCGATTATAATAGTGAGCTCACACATCGACAACCTGCACTGTGCCGCCATGCGTGGCGCGCAGAATGATTAAAACAAATGCATTAGGAGCGAGAAGCAGCGCTTGTGTAGAATGTGGTATAATTACACTATGGTTGAGTTAAAAGTCTGATCGGGGCTCGGGAGGAGTTCGCTCCTCTTACAGACTCTGGAGAGAGAAAATAAGTGGTGAGAGGCATGTGAGCTACAGGATTAAAAATGCTCACAGAATGCCTGTAAGTATGACCAGCAGCGCAACCTTACTTGGTATCAGAGCATAACCCACCAAAAACCTGTTGTGGTCTCCTGTCCTCCCGGATGGTAATGGGGGCCGGTGTGAGCTCGGTTATATTAGGAGTTGGATCCATTGAGTATGTGCCGGTGTGAATGCGGGCCAGCACTCATTAAAGCCCAGACACGAGAACCCACCCCAGTGCTACTTACATGTGTGACAACTTACAATACCGTGTCCAACAAAGTCTCACAGATCATTCGGAAGCACTGGAAAATACTGAAGACAGGCAACCTTGACTGGGCACCACCCCTCCCCTCCAACAAGAAAGCAATATCTATCAAACACGCCATAGTGTCCACCAGACCGACACCACCACAAAAACCTGCAAGCACAGTACTCAATGCCTGGGGGCTCCCAGGCATTACAGGCCACTACCCGTGCGGGAACTGCAGTGTGTGCCACATTACCGAGACTGCGAAAAACCTCACCTTGGAACCAGGAAAGACATGGGAGCTAAGAAAACACACCAACTGTAACACTGAACTGTACCTTAATATACATCGGCATGACGAATCACAAAATCAAATCTAGGTTTTGCGAACACCGCAGCAGCATACGGTGCAAGACAAACACCACCAGGATGACAAACCACTTTCTTGAGACTGGACACATGACCAATGACATGAGATAGGTAGTCATAGAAGCATTAGACCCCAACTTACCCAACATCCAAAGCCGCCTACTTGAGAAAGAACAAAGATGGATATACCGTCTGTCTAGCCACAACACAGGCTTGAACGACAATATCTCTTGGAACAGTCGTAGAAGATCTTAGACTTTGCATTTACACACCCAATTTTTGGGCACCTTCCTCTTGAGTATCAGAGCTAACCTATGGTCACTGCTGACCAGTCCCCTGTGACTTTTTTGTCCATTCATTCAGCCTCCCTGTTAGACCCCAGAAGCTGGCAGCTCCTCACACATGGCGCCATCAGCGTAAGTGATGGAGGTTCACCCCTCAGGCAGAACCCTATAAGGCATAGCACACACCACCAGAACCATGGAACTCCAGCTGAGGTCCCCCTTTACTTACATTTATTATTTAATATTGAATCTTTTCGTTCTGCCTACCTCTATCATGTCCGTCCTGTTTACTCAACTGAGTCACACTTTATATTTCCCAGTTACCGCTATTTCTAGGCTGGTCCCCCTTTTTAATTAACACACCTCCTTCTATACACGGCAGAGCGCTCCACATTTGCGAGATTCACCAGTCACTGCGCATGCGCGCCCATTGGCGCTTTCACGCATGCCGGCAGAGCAGCTTCTCTCAGCCACACATGTGCAAACGCTCTCTTCTCTAACGCTATGCCCACTCGCGTAGCCCGGCCCGCATTCACACTGGTACGTACTCAATGGATCAAACTCCTAATATAACCGAGCTCACGCCGGCCCCCATTACCATCCGGGACGATGGGAGACCACAACAGGTTTTTGGCAGGTTACGCTCTGATACCAAGTAAGGTTGCGCTGCTGTTCATACTTACAGGCATTCCTTGAGCATTTTTAACCCTGTAGCTCACATGCCTTTCACCACTTATTTTCTCTCTCCAGAGTCTGTAAGAGGAGCAAACTCCTCCCAAGCCCCGATCAGCATTCAAACTCAACCATAGTGTAATTATACCACTTTCTACACAAGCGCTGCTTCTCGCTCCTAATGCATTTGTTTTTATCGTTGTGCGCGCCACGCATGACGGCACAGTGCTGGTTGTCCACGTGTGCGCTCACTATTATAAACACCACGCACAACTCTACCACCACTGTGGAAAGCATTTACATTTTCAAGCTGCAGCACTGTAAATCACGGTGACCACGGCCAATATCGTGACAACCCTTTGTTGCCCCTAAACTGTCACTTAGAAGCCTTACAGCTTCATAGCAACGCTAAGACTGTTAATAATCGCTGCTGCACCAATTCTGCATGCAGCACGTTCACTATATGTATATTCATTTTACAACAGGTACCTTCACCAGGCAGGTCAATTTGGGTGACCATAGCACCTAAGATTGCATTTTATGTTTCTTAATACCACTGTATACATGCTATCTACTTGTCATGTGTGAATATACATGTTTTGTGCTGTTCTCTCTTTTCCCACAGGTTCTTTTTTTATACGTGTCCATAAGTACGTAGACACGCAGTCCACACACCTTAGTGCATGTGTAGGTACTGGTTTTTATTGTTTTCACTTGGCACTACACCTTTTGCCACTCACTTCTTTCCACGGTCCTGAAGAAAGCCCCTCCTACATTCCCCTGCAGGCTGAAACATGTAGACCCATCACATAGACAACTACAAGATAATTATTTCTTTTTTAGTTGCATCACACATCATTTTTTAACCATATCCTGAGCCACCAGTAATAAAAATAAAGATACGCTCGGACCTGTCCAGATTCACTCTTGACAAACAGTGGGAGTTGGGCAGGAGAATGGATGCTTTTCGAAAGTTAGGTGCTACGGTGCAGATGGGTTTTCCTGCATCCCTTAAAATAATGCATAATAACAAAATGCACAACATACGATCAGTTCAGGCTGCTGATGAGCTGTTATTGTCTTTGGGTAGTAGGAAGGGGCCAGCAGATTAGGATAGGTAAGCGGCTTATTTTTCACGGCCAGCAGGCTAATCCAGTTTTATAAGTCCCCCCTCTTGTATCTCTTACTGCAACTGGCTTAGATCTATGATGTTGCTGGGGAGTAATTTAGAATAAGCTGGGTAAACCCTAAGCTAGGGTATGGTATTATATCAAAACTTTAAGGATGAAATAACAAATCACGTGCACAAAAAATAAAAAAATAAAAATAATAAAAAAATGTACAAAATAGGGCGAATTTGAACACAAGTAAATAGCTATAAAGAGGCACTTATGGGGGGGTTCGGTAGAGTAGGGGCACCTTCTTCCGGTACTTCCGGATAGTGAGTACAAGGGTTTCTCATGGGAGGGGGGGTGGTTGGGGGGGTCACTGGAGGGTGATGGGTTGGGATAAAAAGGGAAAAAAATACTCGTTCTCAATTGAGCTCCAATCAAAGTTTATTAGGGAATCTACTCCTTATCGGCAGTTAGATAGGGCATCGTTTCATTCGACAGCATTTTCTGTTACCATCTAATCTCAGTGCTATGAGTAAGCTCAGGATCTTCTCCTGGAATGTAAATGGTCTTCGCGCCAAACCTCGAGCAAATAAAATTCTGCAGTACCTACATGACGTAGATGCGGGGATCATTATACTCCAGGAGACACATCTAATTGAGGGTGAGATGCTTGAGCTAGTGAAGAAGTATAGGTGGTTAGATACCTCAGTCTCTACCTCCCAATCGCTAAATATAAGGGGTGTGTCTATCTTGTTTAAAAAACCCATGAACATGAAAATCATACAGCAAAAGGTGGACACTGGCGGTAGATGGGCCATTGCAGCGGTCGAGATGGGTGGCAAAGCTTTAACATTGGTCGGTTATTACGGGCCGAATCGTGATGACCCCTCGGTACTTGAATCTTTATTTTTAGATCTCCTACAATTTCCAGAGCCGGTTATAATAACTCGCGACTTTAACATCGTGTTAAATCCTTTACTGGATAAGTCCCCAGCAAGTAGACAGCAGGTTCTTTCAAAATCTAGAAACTGCCTACTTGGGTGTTTGAACCAATATGGCTATGTTGACATTTGGAGGGTAAGAGCAGGGCAGAGGCAGGGATTTTCGTTTAGAAATCTCAAATATCGACCTCGGTCGAGGATAGATCTTATCTTAGTCAGTCGTGCCCTGGTTGACTCTGTTAAGAATGTAGGCTATGCTCCTTCACATCTTTCTGACCATTCTTCCATGACGTTAGAACTTGAGTGAGGGGCTAAGCTTCCCATTAGGATCTGGTCTTTTGATAGATCTTTCCTTACCTCCTCGGAGGACATAGAGTTCATTCAATCTGAAGCACGGGAGTTTTTCGTAACTAATACTGGTTCAGCACCACTTGGTGTTGTCTGGGACGCTTTTAAGTGCACATTAAGAGGACTGATAAAAAATAGGACTGTTTACAGAAGAAGGCAGCATATGGAAGAGGTGTCTTCCATCGAAGCCAGAATGACAGCAGCACAGACAGACATTGATGATTGCAGAGTTGATGGTAATCATGATTTATCCCTGAAACACGAAAACTTGGTAGACTTTAAAAATAAATTGTCTTCTGTTCTTGATAAGCGTATTTTACAGAGATGGGAGGCCAGCAAACTATCTCACTTTCAATACGGGGAGGGGGCTGGCAGGTTGCTGGCATGGAAAGCAAAATCCGATCGGGCACAAAATATTATTGAGTCGGTTACAACAGATAGAGGTACCCTTACAAAAGATGCAGACATTAGGGAAACCTTTAAGGATTTCTTCCAGGCAATATACCAGGAGGACCTTAGTGTGACATTTGAAAGTATTACGAGTTGGCTGGAGGATATCTCTCTACCATCTTTGTCGGCTGAACAGAGTAATTTCCTAGACAAGGAAATAACCAAGGCAGAGGTAGAGGAGGCCATACGGGGAGCTAAGGGAGGTAAGGCTGCAGGAACTGACGGCTTGCCGTCTGAAATTTACAAAAACTTGCTATTAGAGGTTGCTCCCGTCCGGGCGACTTTGTTCAATCAGATATTGAGGGAAGCTAAGGTCCCTCCTGCCTCCTGGGACAACGCCTCCATAACACTTATCTTGAAGCCAGGAAAGCCCCCAGCCGACTGTGGCTCGTATCGGCCAATTTCGATATTAAATGCCGACTACAAGATTTTTGCTACAATATTGGCTAAGAGGCTTGGTCAGGTAGCCCCGGATATACTGCATCCCAATCAAAAAGGCTTTGTAAAGGGGAGGCAGTTATATGAGCTTATTTATGATCCTATAGGCGCCATAGATATTGCGACGAAGGAAGGTATGCCCCTGTCGGTTCTTACGTTGGACGCCACCAAGGCCTTCGACAGGGTGAATTGGCTATACCTGTCGGAGGCCTTGTCGAAATTCAACATGGGGGATAAGTTCCGCAGAGCAATAAATTTGCTCTATAGGAGTCCGTCTGCCTCAATACTGATTAATGGGGGTCTATCCGAGCCATTTCAGGTAACGAGGGGTACGAGACAGGGTTGCCCCCTGTCTCCCCTGTCATTTGATTTATATATTGAGCCGTTTGCGCAGAAATTAAGAGAAGACACCCTAATTAAACCTTTTGTTTATTGCGAATGGATTAAAAAAGTAGCCCTTTACGCTGATGATATTATGATCTTTTCATCAGACATTAATACAGCATTCCCAGCGGCTATAGACTTAGCCCTGGAATTTGGAAGGGTTTCAGGATATGAGGTGAATGCCTCCAAAACTGAGTCGATGTCATGGAATGTTGACTTAAATATCCACAGAGAAATATCAAGTGTCAACCTGCAGTACCTGGGGATAAATATAGATAAAGATATAAAATTGATCGCCCCTTCAAACTTTGCTATAGTAGCAGCGCAGTGCCGAAAACTGATGAGAGCTTGGGCGCATCTCCCGCTTACCATCTTGGGGAAGGTAAACCTTGTTAAAATGTCTATACTGCCGAAGGTTTCCTTTTTATTTAATTCAATTCCGTTGTTTATTGACCCGAATATAATTTCAAAGCTGCAGAGCGAGATTTCCTCGTTTATTTGGAATAACAAGAATCCAAGAATTGCTTGGAAAAAGATAAGGCGACGAAGGGAGAAGGGCGGGTTGGCGGGCCCTGATCTCCAGGCTTATGCGTGGGCATTTCAGTTATCACACGCACTAATGCTTTTGAAAACACCTAAGGAGACAGGCGTGGGCCTTATGTTTTCCACCTTGCTGAGCTGTGAGGGAGTTGGGCAGGGTAGTTTTTTGTTTAAATTCGGAGACCCCAAATTAAAAAAATAAATAAAGCTGAAGGTACTACAGGGGATGGCTAATACCTGGTACAGAGTGAGGCTCTCGATTAAACTAGGTTATCACTCTAGTAGAGCTCCAATATGGGATTTACCTGCGCCCCCAGCCTGGACGGGAGATGCATTAGCATTACCACTCAAAGAGGCTGGAATTGCATCTTGGGGCGACTTGTTTATCGACGGATCTTTATTTCCATGGAACTACTTGGTCAACAAAGTTGGGCCAAGACTTTCAAGATTGAAATATTTACAAATCTCAAGTTGGGCTCAGGCACTTCATATACAGTCTACGCGGAACAGCACCTTGCCTATAGGGGGAGAAAGTGAATTAGAGGCGTGTCTGGTTGATAAACCCCCTGTAAAGAAGGAGATCTCGCTTTGGTACAACATGATCTTAGAGGAAGTAGATGGCAAATGTTGTCTTCCAACGTTATTGTGGGGTGAGTTGATGCCAGGAAAAGACGTGGAAGATCTCTGGACAACTTCATGTAGGGTGTTGTGGGACTTGGTCAAACCCGCCTGGCTCCGAAGGAACCATTTATTCACAATGCATAGGGCCTACTATTCCCCGCAGAGGCTGTCTAAATTTTCCCTGACAGGTCCGGTCTCTTGTGCAAGATGTGGTTTGGAGGCGGCGTCCGATATACATATGTTTTTCGAATGCCCGCAAATTACCTCCTTCTGGGACTCCATAAGCAACAAACTGTCCTCGATATTGGATTTTCCCATCTCCATAGATCTGGGCCTTGTCATCTTTGGCCTGAGCGGGAAATCCCGTAGCGCAGCCTCGAACCTGGTGTTTTATTCCATTCTGGCGGCTCGCAGGGAAATTTGCAGACATTGGAAGGATGCCTTGCCGCCTACTTTTTATGAATGGCGTTCCTCTATCCTCCAAATCTCGAAACTCGATCTGGAAAGGGGAGGGAGTCAGGAAAAGAGAGCCTTTTGGTATCAGCTGGATTGGTCACGTTGAACCTGTTTTTTTTTTTTTTTTCCCCAGGTCCAATAATTACGCAGACATGGTTCACCTTCTGGTTCTGCTGCAGCATGTAGCGGTGCATTTGGGGCCCCGGTGGGTCGGCGCTATCGATCAACAAAATAGCCCACATGTCAGAGATTTCTGGCTCGCCAGCAGTTACTGTTGGGATTTGGTCGCCATCCTCCCTATGCTATCCCTGCCAGCCGACGCTGAGACAGTACAGTGGCATTGCCTGCTTTTCTGCTCTGTGGCAGTTTTGTTTTGATAGATTGGAGCCATGCACGCGAATGAGGATATTAAAAAAAAAAAAAAGATAATTATTTCTTTTTTAGTTGCATCACACAATTTTTTAACCATATCCTGAACTGCCAGTAATAAAAATAAAGAGGCAAGGATTCTCAGAGATATTTTTAATTCACACCACATCACATTTCTGCACCACACCAGCTCCCCTGTAATCAGGCGTCGTAGCACCACCGGGGGGCATTCGGCCACCCGGTTGGGACCCCAATGATGAAGCATGACACCAACCAGGTTGGTGTGTGAGGGGTCTTTTAACAAACCCAGTGGGTTCCAAACACAACCAAATGCAAAGGCATCACATTCAATATACCTAGCTTTGGACAGAGTGTATGAGCAACATGATAAAATGCTTACCAAGAAATGTGCTTAATGCAGAACAATTTCTAAGTATGCTAGTGTGCACGTGCACAACATGTAAAAAGTCACCATTAAAAAAAGATGTCAAGTTTAAACGTGTAGTTTAAAATGGAACCGTACAACAATATGAGTGTATTAAGTTTATGCATTGACTACTGTAACCATGTTATGCATATTCACATTTACCATTTATTATTGTTCTCACCTTCCGTGAACTTTGTATTGTAACCCACATCCATTCTGATTTTGAATTAATAACTGACATACGACCTTGGTTGAAAATGCTTTCTTTAATTTGCCAGTGTTTTGACTTTTCATTCTGCAGGTCCATTATCATACTTCTCATTAGCTAGAGAATGGCTTATCATTTGTAGTAAATGGCTTATAGTGGGGTCTGCAGGGAGGAAGCTGGAAACGAACTCAGAGAAATAATGGTCAAAGAAGGTCTTCTTGGGGTATGGGGTGTTCAAGGTTGGCATCTTCAGACCTAGTTTTAAGGAGATGGGAACTTAGGGAGCAAGTTGACTCCCTTCACGTTCAGTAACTAGGTGGTACTTAGTGATGAGAAAAGAGATATAGATGTTTTGAAGCTGCTATTAAATATAATTGATATTTCCATAGTTTGTTAGGCAGACTTTCCCTTGACACTGGGAGGGAACAGATTTCTCTATACTGGACTTTCCCTAAGTGTAAAGCTTCATGCTAAACACGTCTTCTATATTTCCTGAACTTCTAAAGAAGTTCCATTCTATGCTTACACCTCTTATGCCCCTTGGATAGACATCCTCGTTGGTTAATCCTGTTCTCCTGGAATAGAAAGGGGAAGTGTCTTTATGGAATGCCTTATTGTGACAATTTGCTTTATTTGCGTTGTAGCTGTCACTATTCTGTATCTCATATTATTACGACTTAACTTACTGGGACATTTCAGCCTTGAATCTATATTTATGTATTACATGAAAGTATGTTTCCTCTGCATATCTACTGGATGGATTCATATTCTGAAATAAATGCATTTAAACAAAATCATTAATTTCCTGGGTCTTTCTTGTGAACTCACAATGGCTTCTCAATCTGGCCTGTCAATATTCACTTTTGAGACTCGAGGCTGTAGGCGTAGACCAAGGATCAGTTTTAAGAGTCATTATTCTGGCATAATCTTTGAGAACGTGCGAATCTGTAGCCAAAGACTGGAGTGAAGTTTTGACTGCTGTCATTGTTTATTTCATTCTTAAATCAGGTAAACAGCTAAAACATATCAAGTACCCTACACTAATCTAATATTCTCATCTAAAGCCTGCAGTGAAGCGAGCATACTACACTTGGCAGCATATATTATGAGCTCCTTTCTCACACACAAAAACACGCCTGGAAATCCTCTGCTGTGCACATCCCTCAGTTTGACTGTCTCGCTCCAGGGGCAGGTGGTTTCCTGCTAATGAACTGCATGCTTGAAATCTTTTACTAACATTGTTATGCATAATTGATAAGCATCTGTCTTTGAGAAAGCAAAGGAAAGCAGTTTGTTCCCATCAGGCTTTCCTAAATTAATTGAAACTACATGTATTCTGATTCTTGTAATTTAAAAATAAATTTACTTCTGTAAAGTTTTGTGATATTGTACTTATAAAAATGTCTACTAAATGTAATTATATAGTTCTTCTGACATTACCACGTCCTCATGTTTTGTTTGGAAACATTTAAATATTATTTTGCAATAAATGGCACCACTGAGATGGTCAGGAAACTGTTTGAGAGGGTTGGCTGCGGGGCGTTTTGCACTGCTGTCATATTTGAGGTTCCCCATTCCCCCACCCCCTCCCCCCAACACAACAACAGTCAGAACTTTCACCAACCGACAAATAACACATTTTGTGGTCAATTGAAGGTCTACCTATTCCCCTCCTCTGCCACTTCTAAGGTTTCAGGGTGACCCCATACTTGAGGGACCAGGGCAGTAGCAAGCAGTATTTATTTTGGGAAGAACAGCCCCCATCAGTGACAAGGAAGTGTTCAGGTGAGGAGGGGCAGGTTGTATGTGGTAGCCTTTGAAACATCTTCTGTACTAATGGTGATTTTTTTAAAGCAACCGATGCCTTTTATTTTTTTGCTTTAATGTTGTTCTCCCAGAGGTGATACTGTTGAAGCTTCTGTTGCTCCCCCTCACGCCATGAACAATCTGGGATAGGAGCACCACCCTGGCTGAGGCTATAAGCGGAGTTCCTGGAAGACTTAAAGCATCTACAGTGCTCCCCTGTACAACTGGTAGAGTCAGAGTCAAAAACACTTTATTCGATTAAATTAAAATCATAAAAGTATGCTATACATTCAAAGTTGATCACTGGGATATACAAAAGAATTTTTATATAAACAACGTTAAAACAAGAGACATTATGTGCAAATTTCCAATAGTACCAAGATATATTTACAAGGATTTTACAAAGAATTTACATCATATTTACACTGTCTATAGTTTCCTACAAAATTTCACTTCATTTACACAGGTTGTACTAAGGGGTTTGCTGGATGATCTATTTATAGTAATATTTACAAGCCTATAATACAATCATTTTATAGTACTACCCTGACAGGGCGTACAGTTTTTTACAAAAACTAAATCAGGTAGTCGGTGATTGAAGTCTTTTTCGTCTGGACCTAATAGACGTTGTAAGAAAATTTGCTACCCCATACATAATTAAAGGTGTTTCCATTAGCTGTAAGAACAGAAAAGCCGGTTTGACTTGGGTAAACATTTGATCTTTTAATATAGGCTTAATATATTTCTCTCTAGCATTTCTGAATAATGGACAAAAAAAGAAAAAATGCACAGAATCCTGGTCTGAGAAGTCGTCACACTTGCAGGGGGCGTTCTCATGGGGCTTACACCATTTACTGTATTCACCCAGCAAAAGGTGAGCCTGATTGAAGCGAAATTTAGTGAGAAGCCACCGGTGGAAAGGTTTATTTACTATCGCCAAATATGGTTCGATAGCTAAAGATGTAATTGTCAGGAAATGTGATCTCACGGTTTGCTTCGTAATTTCGCATGATTCTCTTTCAGCTTCTCTTTTCTTTGTATATTCCAATTTTACCCAACTAATGTCATCTTTTTTTAGGCCTTCAGGGTTAGTATATAGATCAGGGCGGCCCAGATATCCTGCTATTTTTTTAATGTATGAAAGCCACTCAATCTCTGCCACACGATCCCGCCCCATGCAGTCTTTGATAATCTTGTGATTAAGTGTTAAGTTGGGATTAAGCCAAGTTTTAATCCATGCCCTTAATGGTGCCAGGGACAACATATCTTCAATATAACCCATCCCTAGTTCCATATGGATTGAAAAAGCAGGTGTGGATTTTGATAAGCCCAGAACCGATCGCAGGAATATATTCTCTGCTCTTTGAATGTGGGTTGTGTTCTTATAACCCCAAATAGAGGTTCCATATCTGGCTATTGCCAGGGTTTTAGCTTTATATATGGATAGTATAGCCTCTGGAGGTTTGCCGCCAAGGCGTTTTGCGAACCCCAGTATAGCAGCAGATGATCGTTTTACTGCAGCGGTCTTGTTCTGGATTTTTGGTGCCCATGTCCCTTTCTCGTCGAACACCACTCCTAGGTATGTAAAGGCTTTAACTTTGGTAAGTGCGGAACCATTACAGGACAGGGTTCTGGAATTACTCTTGCAATTACCCACAGCCATAACATGTGATTTCCCTGCATTAATCACTAATTCCAGATCTTGCATGAAAGCCCCAAATGTATTTAATAGATGTTGAAGACCCCTAGGGGTCCTCGACATCAGTACCGTGTCGTCGGCATATAAAAGTACCGGCATCACGGAACCACCCATGCGAGGCACATCTGTAGAGGCAATTTTTAGGGACTCACCCAGTGAATTAATATAAAGAGAGAAGAGCATAGGTGCCAAAATGCACCCTTGGCGCACTCCCCTTCCCGATTTAAAAAAAGCGGTGCAGTTCCCTTCTTGAGAAATGCGGATAGTTGCCCCTAGATCACTGTGGAGACGCGCCAAAAAATCCACAAGTGCACGGTCCAGTCCCTTTTCAAGGAGTATTGTCCACAGCCTTGACCTATTGACTAGGTCAAAAGCTGTGGACAAGTCCATGAAGGCCAAATACATCATCCCCCTTGATGCTACAGTATATTTGCTCAGTATAAGGTGTAAATTAAGGCATTGATCTTCTGTACCTCTGGCAGATCTGAAGCCATACTGGGCTTCACACAAGATGTTTTTATTAGTAGCCCAAGCTGAGATTCTTTCTAGTATTATTTTACCAAGGATTTTAAATGAGGAATCTAGCAGAGATATGGGTCTGTAGCATCTAGGGTCCCCCCTTTGACCCTTCTTAAATATGGGGATGATGACTGACTGTGACCAGGTAGTTGGAGGTCTTATCTTGTCTATACCAACTACATTGAAAACGTTAGTAAGTACAACTGACCACATTTCTGAATTTGTTTTAAACATATCGGCGGGTACGCCATCTGGACCGGGAGCCTTCTGTGATGACATATCCTCAATTGCACTCTGTACTTCTTTAATGGTAAAACTTGGGAGGGGGTCTTGTGTGTCAATCGATGTTAGGTCTGATTGTCCTAAATCGAGGTTGCTGCCATAGATTTTTTGAAAATGGTCCAGCCATTCCTTCTCAGGGATATTTACCTCCAGTGGTGCGTTTTCTTTCCCATTGAACAGAGGGGTATTAACAATGGTCCAGAATTTTGCGCTATCCCTCAGGGTTGCTTTCTCATACAGGTCCTCCCAGGCCTGTTTCTTAATTTCCCTTTTCCTCATTAGAATATCCAAATTATACTGTTTCCTAAGCGTAGCCACCTCCAATCTATCACGGGGTACCTTTTTCAGTGCTTTATGTAATTCTCGATGTGATTTGGAGCAAGCGTTGTTAAACCACCCCTCTACCTTTTTCTCTCTCTTTGTAGATTTACATTTTAGGTCATCTGCCACCTGACGACAGATGGCTTCAAAGGACCCAATAATATTCCCTTTGAACTTCAGTGGCTCCCTGCAGACATTAATGTCACTGCCCACTTTCTCATTAAGGGAGTAAAGGAAATCCTCAGGAATAATTTTACTCCATTTCACACGTCTCCCTTGATCCTTTAAGGTTATATCTACGGCGATGTCTACTTCAGAGTTTTTATTAAATAAAAATAAAATATTATCCTCCATGTTCAACACAACTGGGTTGTGATCACTGTGTGTGGTGTGTATAGCATTATAAAAAATAACATTCTGCAACATAACCGGTGAAATAAATATGTAATCAATGATAGTGTTGCAATCCCTAGCTCTGTAGGTTGGGACCCTTTCATTGCTATCAAAGAACTCTGGTTCATAAAGATCGTTCTGAAGGAGAAGATCTTCTAAAGCTGTCCCTTTACCAGAATGTTCAAAATGTGGGGGTTGAAACATATCTAAATTCAGAGTATCTTTTAACTGACAGTTTTGTTGACATAAATGTACATTAAAATCTCCCAACAGTATAAAATATATCGGCGTGGTTTGACTCTCTTTAAGATTATACATAAACTCATTCAGGGAATTGAGATTTTCGATATCACCAATACTTTGGGTGGCATTATAAAAATTAATATAAACACATTTGGATTTATTAATCAATGTGACTTCCAAAACAAGAAAGTTTTGGGATAGTGTATTTAATACCTTCGCAGATCCATTCATTTTGACTGATAGTAAGAACTGCAACCCTCCTTTGTTACGACCAGAGTTTGAAGGTTGTGCTGCTAAGAAATAGGATGTATACCCATCTAACCAAAAATCACAAGCCATATCCCATGTCTCCTGCAGGGCTATTACATCATACTTTTTCAATAGATTCAACCATTTTGTATCATCCCTTTTCGAGCGGAGTCCTGCGATATTCCAGCTCATTAGGTTAGCAGTAATACCTCTTTCGTTTCTAATATTAGTTGTGAGCAATGGGTCACTGATGCTATCACAAGTAGCTAGTCAATCAATTTCCTCTAAATTAGAAAGTGCCGAGAACCTGTTTGTTAGCTCCAGACCATTTCTTATTTCGCCTCCCTGTATTACATGGGTTTTAGGTAACATACCAGTTGTTTGAGTCGCCCAAGGGCTAATAGAGTGTGTTTTAGTTAGTAAAACATTGCGAGTAGCCCTTTCAGGGAGCTTTTTCGGAGGTGCTGGTGGGGGGTAGAAGAAACCTAAGGGGACTGCTCTTATCCTATCCTCTCTGACCTCTGTTGCATCCCAGAATAGACGGGAGGCCTCATGGGGTCTATTAAAGTTAACAATCAGACAATCCCCAGAGAATTTCTTCTTAGAATACCCCACCCAATCCACACGTCTACCTGTGTGGATATATTCAGAGATATTATTAGGGCCAGTACAGTTAGCATCACACCATGTTTTTATATTGGCCAACTGTGAGTCATTAGACTCAGTTTCCCCCGGTTTTAATACTGGTATATTCACCAAAATCGCAACAAAAGGTGTAGCTTCTGGTGGAAGGTGAACTGGCGGTCTCGGGCGATGTCTTCTGGGCCCTGCTGGGTTAAGCCCATCTTGGGTGGGTACCATAGGTGCCATGGGCACCGCCAGCGGTGGACAAGATTTAGGTGCCAAAGGTAGCTTAGTGATAAGTGTGCTGTCCCCTTGCCCAGAGCCACGACCATTTGACACTTTTGGTGGTGCAGGTGGAATCTGGAGGTAGGTTAGTACAGTATTCCCCTGCTCCATAGGGGATTGGGGTTGTCCCTGAGCGTTAGAAAGAGACTGTGGGGTGATTTTGGGTAGTGGGCACCGAGGATCCTTCTCGAAGGATGTTATAAATTTATTTATCCTATCACATTTCTTTAGAATATCGGAAACACATTCCCTTAGAGTGTCTATAATGTCTGTGGAGATTTGTATGAGTACCCCTTCAAGCTTGTCAACAAGGACCTTCTCCACCATGTCCTTGATAGAGATTTCCAGGGCACTCAATGAGATATTTTGTTGCTTACGATGCGGTGCACCATGTATCTTTTGTTTGTTAGTGCGCTTGTTAATCTGGGGTTCAGGCTCAGGCTCCTGGGTGCAATCATGAGAAGAGTGTTGTAGAACTTGGTTATTGTTCACTTGTCCCTCTTGGCCCTCTTGTACCAGTGCATTATCTGTATCTGGTTGCCTAGTAATAGGTGCTTTTTCAATCAAAATTACCGGGTCCAAAGGGATTGGTTGTCTGGTCAGTGTGGGCAAAGTTTGACTATCCGCCGATATAAGGTCCAAGCCTAGTTCACGTTCTTTATCAGCAATTTCCTGGTTTAGCTTGCCGACAGCTGAGGTCAGGAAAGTCATTATGTTAGAAGAAGCTGGAGTTTTTCGCGCAATTTTAGCCTTAGATGTGCCCCCATTGACAGATGTTTGAAGTTTGCGCTTACCCATTATCCGGCGTGCAGATCGAAGGGGGGGTGCCCGTCCCGTCCCCTGTAGTCCCCTGATGGCCACAGACGGCCCGCCCTCTGCCCGGGCTCCGCCCGGCGCCGCCCGCGCGCGTCCGCGAGGCGGAGGGGGCTGTTGCCTTTTGTTGCGCCTCCTGGCGCTTGTGCAGGAAGTGGGCGGTGGGTTTAGCAAGGCACGCTGGGAGTTGTGGTCCGCTCCGCTCCGCGGCCGTGCGATGGCGCTGCACAGCGGCGGGGGCGGCCACAACGTCAGGGACCCAGTGGCGCTGAGCAGTGCTGGTGGTGAAGAACGACCCCTCCTGGAGCCGGTAAGTGGCAGAAATGACCCCCGCTCCTCTCCGGGTGCTGCCGCCTTTTGTTGCGCCTCCTGGCGCTTGTGCAGGAAGTGGGTGGTGGGTTTAGCAAGGCACGCTGGGAGTTGTGGTCCGCTCCGCACCGCGGCCGTGCGATGGCGCTGCACAGCGGCGGGGGCGGCCACAACGTCAGGGACCCAGTGGCGCTGAGCAGTGCTGGTGGTGAAGAACGACCCCTCCTGGAGCCAGTAAGTGGCAGAAATGACCCCCGCTCCTCTCCGGGTGCTGCCGCCTTTTGTTGCGCCTCCTGGCGCTTGTGCAGGAAGTGGGCGGTGGGTTTAGCAAGGCACGCTGGGAGTTGTGGTCCGCTCCGCTCCGCGGCCGTGCGATGGCGCTGCACAGCGGCGGGGCGGCCACAACGTCAGGGACCCAGTGGCGCTGAGCAGTGCTGGTGGTGAAGAACGACCCCTCCTGGAGCCGGTAAGTGGCAGAAATGACCCCCCTACAACAGGTAGAACCCGCCCTATCTGGCATAAAGTGAATTATAGGATTAACCGGTGGAGGAGGGGGAAGTCTGCAGCTCCTCTGCTAGACTTAAGACCCTGCATGACCCACCTCCTTCTAACTCCCAGCAGCACCTTCCATTGGTCCCTCTCACACCACAACCCATGGGGTGGCGTTCTGGTGATGTGAGAAAACTTCCACAGTTGTCTGCCGGATGAGCACCACACCAGCTGAGGCTAAAGCGGAACTGGTGTGACTTGAATTGGTTCTACGCCTCTCAGTTACCTGTTTCCTGCTGCTCAGCCAGTATGAATGTGATGTTGTGGAATGTTGGGTCCTTGATGACGAAATGGAATGCCCTGGTGTGGTTGAGACCATGTCAGTTGGAGAGTGTGGGTTGAGCAGCATGGAGCCTGCTCCTAAAGGGGCTATCCGCTATAAGCTAAAATACTTATCTGAAACTTACCATCTTAATAACCTGTAACTAAGTCTTAATAATCCTTATTCTACAATTTACCCTACGTCTACCCGGACTTTCTTCCATAACAACATGACCTTATTTGCATTAGGTTCTCAGCCACACAAATCATCTTCCTTTGTGATATGGCTACCACCATGCTGCCGACCATCACTGACTAACTCACATCAGTTATCCATTGAGGCTCTTAATATGATAACATGTCATAGATTTCTTAATGCTTTTATGTGTAACAACAACTCTTGATGTATGTACATATAAATATTCTAGACAGGTAGCTATAATGAAAAAGTGTGACTAAAAAGAGTTTTTGGCTCACCATCAAATAACATTCACACCTTAACAATCACCGTATGATGTAGTCAGTTCATGCACCTATAATTAGATGTAACTGGAAATGTAAACCATGCTGTATTGACTGACAAGCTCCTCAGTAGCCCATTTCATTGAAAATACAATGAACTACTGTTGTTCTTCCCCTGTTGTCCAGAGTCCCAAAAGGTAAGAGGTACCATTTCATTTGTGACTCAATATAGCTGTGCCTTTAACTGTGATTCCTTCCAAGGTGCTCTGTAGCATCATATTTAGACAACAATCAGTTGTATCTGCAAAGCCCAAATTACAGATCAGGTGTACTATCAGTGTTTTCTCCACAGCCCATCCTTAACCGGGAGTGTCTAGTGCCGACCGGAAAAGTGCACCTTACTATTGAAAATGCACTGTTCCAGGTGCAGATGTGCACCTGCATTGAGAAGTGTGAATTAGTGAAAGGTGAACCAGCTGTTTAAACCTAAAGTGTGCCATTGGTTGCAGGCATCACTTTTCAATCCATACAGCGTTACTAAAACAGATACCCAGATACCATTCCAGGACTACTTAAGCGAGTATAAACCTTCTGACAGTTTTCACAATACCTGCAAAAAATATTTTTCTTGTGACGTCTGCTGCTTCCAAAGCACCATGTAATTTGAGCATTTATGAATGGGTTTAAGATCTTGGTAATCAAGTGAAAATAGGATGGATTTCTTTCAAGCTGCATGATGCTATGGGCAAATCGATATACATCTGGGGATGATTCTTGCATTAATAAGCAGCCTGCTGGCATGCACGTCTACCCGCATCCAACTCATATTTTTTTTTACTGTTCCCATTGCCACAGACGTGTAGATGTAGAAGTAGATGTAGAACTTGTAGAACTTGCCCTCAAGATCCAATTCAGATTGCTGGAGAACTTACATAATTTCCTGTAAATAAACCATTGTCCATTCTATCTTTCTTTATCCCATTTGTGGTCCTGAGGTTTTATTAGCTACAACCAGTGCTTTTCACAGCAAGATTAGAGAAGATCCATCAGCACCATTGAGGAAGTATTGAAAAGATGGATTTGCTGAAAGAAGGCAACTATCAACATGGGTTTCATTAAAAGGTTTCACATATGGGTGCAAGTGTGGTGAGGTGGTGAGTTGAGGCTTGTAAACTGTTCAGTAAGCAATGGAGAGGGACATCCGCGAAATTTGGTATAAACACAGGTGTGAAGGGAACACAGAAACATGTTTTAGCAATTATATTGTTTTTCACACTAGAGAAGCTTATGTGTTTCTTTGCTGATCCCCCTCTTCTTTCATGGTTAGTATGGTTGCACTCCATATGGCCTCCATATGTACTTTTCTTTGCCCCGTTTTCAAGAATTCCTTCAAACATGCCCTTGTATTTCAAAGTCTGTATTTTTATTATTTTGTTGTATCTTCGTTTGGCTATTGCATCATGGAGATTTCCCTTCTTGCTCCTGTAGCTTTTTTCAGATCTTTAGAGATGTTGTCGCCCATTTTATTTTCTTGGCAGATTCCAGTACCATGCTTACCTTCCAGAAAATACATAATGATAGCTGTTGGTTTGGGATAATTTATGGAACTGGTTAGTGAATTGATATCGTTTGGCTTTTGGATGTTTTAGGCTGGTCTGTAGGGATATCTAGCAACTTTGGTATGACATTTGTCAGGCACAGTATGATGTCATTGCAGCTTGGCAAGCAGTTTGTCAAGAACCAAATGATGCCATTTCTAACTTTGTCCTCGGGGAGGCTGTAAAGAATAGCTTTGTTCTTTCTGATTCTGTTTCCAAGGCTTCTTGAGCTCAGGGATGTTTTTGTGGGAAGTGAGCTATACTAAAACCTATAGAGGAGCAGAGTGGTGTGTAGGTTTTAGTAGACATGCCTGAGCTCCTCTCTCTCAGAGAGGGGGTTGTAGCCCGCATTATGATCAGGTTTGTAATGCTAGGAGGTTTTCCTATGAGGAAGCATGCCACCTTCGGGTGTGTGAGGGAAGACAAGTCTCAGGGGTCGTTTTGTTGCTTTCAAGTTGTGATAGAGAGGAGTTTTCCCTTGCGGGTCTTTAAACCTCCTCACACCCCCACTTTTGTGTTCTTGCATTTGCATATCATGCCATTGTGGAAAATGGTCTGGGTATTTTGTTTTCACACAGCAGCAAACTGGCCTTGTTATTGGGTTTTCCACTGGTCTGTCTATAGAGCATTATTTACAGTGGCACTGACACTAATGTATAATCGATTCTACATGCGTTTGGGACTTGAGAACTGATTGATAATGCCTTCGTATAGTACTTTTTCATACTACGGCAGTTCGATCTATCTCCTGAGGTGGAAGCCGGGAGTGCTATCTGTGTACTTTAAAAAAAATATTGATTGCCACTTATAATTTGTGTTTTAATTCACCTGCTCGTGAGACTATCTCAGGGCACTTGCTCGACCCTGACCGGCACGCACAGCGGATCTTAGCGCTGCTGCGAAGCCGCCCCAACACACCCTCTGACGCCATTACCGGCGAGGACAGAGGCCACGCCCCTTTTTAGGCCACGCCCACTGCCGCCAGGTATAAAAGATGCTGATTATAAGCGCCGCGTTCAGTTCGATCTATCTCCTGAGGCGGAAGCCGGGAGTGCTATCTGTGTACTTTTTAAAAAATATTGATTGTCACTTATAACTTGTGTTTTAACTCACCTGCTCGTGAGACTATCTCAGGGCACTTGCTCGACCCTGACCGGCACGCACAGCGGATCTTAGCGCTGCCGCGAAGCCGCCCCAACACACCCTCTGACGCCATTACCGGCGAGGACAGAGGCCACGCCCCTTTTTAGGCCACGCCCACTGCCGCCAGGTATAAAAGACGCTGATTATAAGCGCCGCGTTCAGTTCGATCTATCTCCTGAGGCGGAAGCCGGGAGTGCTATCTGTGTACTTTTTTAAAAATATTGATTGTCACTTATAACTTGTGTTTTAACTCACCTGCTCGTGAGACTATCTCAGGGCACTTGCTCGACCCTGACCGGCACGCACAGCGGATCTTAGCGCTGCTGCAAAGCCGCCCCAACACACACTCTGACGCCATTACCGGCGAGGACAGAGGCCACGCCCCTTTTTAGGCCACGCCCACTGCCGCCAGGTATAAAAGACGCTGATTATAAGCGCCGCGTTCAGTTCGATCTATCTCCTGAGACGGAAGCCGGGAGTGCTATCTGTGTACTTTTTAAAAAAATATTGATTGTCACTTATAACTTGTGTTTTAACTCACGTGCTCGTGAGACTATCTCAGGGCACTTGCTCGACCCTGACCGGCACGCACAGCGGATCTTAGCGCTGCCGCAAAGCCGCCTCAACACACCCTCTGACGCCATTACCGGCGAGGACAGAGGCCACGCCCCTTTTTAGGCCACGCCCACTTCCCTATCCCCCTTCCTCAAGCATAAATCATGTGCCTCGGCCGGAAGCGCAGCGGACGAGCGTAGCGGGAGCGCCCTTTGCGCGCCGAAGGCGCGCCTAAGGGAAGCCCGTCTGCGCCCATCCGCGCCCGACCGAGCCCGAGGCCCAGAACCCTTGCCTCAGCCACCTCCTCACCTAATAGATATACCCAGGAAACCCTACTTAATCTCAGGAACGCTACCCCAACTCCCTGTCACAGCATCATCTCTGTAACGGATGGAATTTCCTGCTGCTCAAACTGCCCATTCAGACTAACACCACGTCTCCCCTCGAAACCACGTTCAATCGGGATGGCCCTGCTTAATTGCAGATCCCTCCCGAAACATCAAATCGAAATTAATTCTCTTCTATAAGACTCCGTGATTGAGATTCTCTTCCTAACAGAAACATGGATCAACCTTAACTCAGACCCGGATATTGTTCAAACTCTACCCCCGGGCTATCTTATCAAGCATCAGGACAGACCCTCTGGGACGGGAGGTGGAATAGCGATCATTTATAGAGACTACCTGGTTTGTCACTTCAAGGACAGCCCTGTTCAGGACTGTGAAAATGTCTTGTTCTCTATCCACTTACCCCCATCCACTACTCTCTCAGGGATACTAGTGTACCGTCCCCCAGGACAGCAGCGATCTTTCTGCAATTCTCTTGTGGAAACCACCTCCTCGCTCTCCTGCTTGTCCCCCACCTTCACGGTCTTAGGAGATTTAAATCTCCATTTCGACGACCTTACAAACAACATCGCCGAAGACCTAAAAAAGGATCTAGCCTCCCTCAACCTCCACTTGAAAGGCAACCAACCCACTCATTCCAAGGGCCACCTGCTGGACCCCATCTTCACTAACCTCACTAACTTAGTAGTGAGCAACCCTCTTCCCCTCCCTTGGTCAGACCACTTTCTTATTCCTTTTAAACTCCAACTGTTGTCCGAAACCCCGGTGAGAGCCCCTCCTCAAGCACCATCCCGCCCGTGGCAGAAACTGAACACAGCCTTATGGGCTCAAACCCTTATCACCTCCACTCCGGTGCTCGACCCAGACCCCTCCAGAGCTGACACGCAACTTCGTGACTAGATTGATCAATCCCTTGACGCCATCATCCCGGCCATACCCCTCCCCAGCAAAAAGAGAACTCTCAAGTCTCCCTGGTACCCGCAGGAACTACGTGAACTTAGAAAAAAATTCAAAAAGCTCGAGCGCTTGTGGAGAAAGGACTGGGCAACGGAAAATATAAACGAATATAGGGCCGCCTTAAAGCATTACAAAACGTGCATAAAAAACACCCAGGCAACCTTTTACGAACAAAAAATTCAAGCCGCAGCCAACTCAGCTCGAGAAACGTATCGTATAATACGACTTCTCACCAAAGCCCCTGACCCCCTGCCCTTATTAGATCCATCGGGCACCAGATGCAACCAGCTAGCGGAGTTTTTTTCATCTAAAATCCACTCCATCCTCAAAACCCTCCCTCCTCCTACCACCCCTCTTCCCTCTGTTATTGTTCCATCCTGCACGGAAGCTCCATGCCTCCAAACTTACTCCCAGGTCACCACGGATCTTTTCCTAACCACCCTACAATCAGTGAAGAGTGGGGCTCCGTCGGACCCAGCGCCGATGAGCAAACTACAACTGGTTGCCACCACGGTGGCTCCCTCCTTCACCAACCTCATCAACGCGTCCCTGACAATAGGTACAGTCCCAATCAACTGGAAAAAGGCCACAATTAGGGCGCTTCTCAAAAAACCTCACCTCGACCCCTCGGATCTATCCAACTTCCGACCCATCTCTCTAATTCCGGCAATCAGCAAAGTGGCCGAGCGCATCGTCAACCACCAACTCTCTTTCTTCCTAGAAACCAATAAACTTCTACGTCAATCCCAGACTGGGTTCAGACCAGGACAGGGTACAGACACCGCATTACTAGCCATGGTCGAAGAGGCAAGATCCATCATAGACACAGGAGGATCAGTGGCAGTGATCCTCCTTGATCTGAGCGCCACCTTCGACACGGTTGACCACGCTATCCTCATCCATCGGCTTAGCGTGGTAGGGATATCCGGTACTGCCCTGTCCTGGATTAAATCCTTCTTGGAAGGGAGAACCTTCCAGGTGGCTGATGACACGGGCACGTCCAAAGCTCTCCCGTTGCAGTGTGGGGTCCCCCAGGGCTCCTCCCTGAGCCCCACACTGTTTAACGTCTATATGTCCCCCCTGGAAGACATTATATCCCCGTTCGGCATAAAAACAGTTATGTATGCCGATGACACACAACTAGTGGTGTCAATTAGCCAGTCGAGGAAAAGCCTAGACAACCTGGCAGCTTGTCTCGAGAGCATCTGTAAATGGATGAGTGAATCACGGCTGAAATTAAACGGCGAAAAGTCCGAAATCCTTCCCTTAGGAAATCCTCGCAAACTCCCCCCATCCCTCCTATGGCCAAGCTGCATGGGCCCACTCCCCACTCCCAAAGAAGAAGTCAAAAGCCTTGGCATTTAGTTAGACCAAGATCTTAATTTCAAAACCCAGGCCACAAAAACCACGGGCACCTGCCTTGGCCTCATTAAAACAGCACGGAAGGTCCTTCACCTAGTCCCCTTCCAATCCAGCAAACTGCTCATGCAGGGTTTAGTGAATTCCAGATTGGATTATGGAAACGCCCTATATCTAGGGGCCCCTGCCGCGGTCATCCATAAGCTACAATGCGCACAAAATGCCGCCGCAAGACTCTTAACAGGGACCAAATCCAGATGCTCAGCCAAACCTGCGCTCAAAAGCCTACACTGGCTACCTGTCAAAGAAAGGATCAATTTCAAGACCCTATGCATCTCGCATAAAATAATGCACGGGAAAGGCCTGCCGATCCTGAGTTCCCTGGTCAAACCCCATCAGTCGAACAGGCAGCTCAGATCGGACTCCCTCTCACTGGCCAGCGTCCCCAGAATACGTAAGGCCCGTTCGGGAGGGCGCCTGTTCTCCTATAATGCCCCAAAGTTGTGGAATTCCCTCCCAATTGCTATCCGAAGAGAACACAACCTTCTGGCCTTTCGTAGGCATTTAAAAACTTGGCTCTTCCCGTAGTACCCTTTCCCCCCCTCTGGAACATAGGTCTACTGTTAGCGCTGGGACGCCTCAGGGTAGCCACGCGCTGTATAAATCCAAATCCAAATCCAAACTAAGTTGTATTGCAATAGTGTTTACATCTTGAACCATTCCTGCAGTGCTTATTGCGCTTTACATTCTGGGGAAACACTGACCTGGCAAAAGTGTTTTATATATTAAAGCATCTGGAAAACTAGCCTAGATGTGGTACTTTACATAAGAGAGAATTTTGAAAACATGCCTGTCCATGGTTTACAACCATTACAACGCAACTTTTACCACGCAGTGCTGTTATAACGCAGGTTTTACTACGCATACCATTACAACGCATTACACTGGGGGGCGCTCTAGGATAGGGAATAAGTTTAATTTACTATCCAACACCTTCCCTAGTGCCAAGGGGACTGGAGTTGGAATAGTAAATTAAACTATTCACTATCCAGCACCCCCAAGTGTAATGCGTTGTAATGGTATGCGTAGTAAAACCTGCGTTGTAACAGCATGCGTGGTAAAAGCATGCGTTGTAACGTCATACATTCCTGTCCATTGCACTTTACATACTGGCTAAGTTCTGTCTTCATAGTTTTGTTTCACAGTCTGATCAAATACTGAATTATTCCTTGAGCTATATCTACTATTGCATTGTGGATATTTTCTTGGCACTGGTACATTACAAGGTATGACTTTGTGGAAACTGCCCTGGCTATGGTGCTTTGTGAAACATCACCTGGCCATTGCGAGTTTACATATTGAACAAACGGTTTGAATGTGTGATGCACAAATGGGACTTTCTTGAAACAAGGTTATTTTACATGCTGGGACATTGCAGTCATATTGGACATTATTGTGAAAACCAAACTGAGGTGAATGAACAGGTTGAGGATCAGTTTCAAAGTTTAAGAAAAGGTTCCTCCAGGTGACACAAAGCACATCAGGTCAATCGTTATCTATGTTAGCTGCCTTTTTATGAATAAACAGGGCAGCTATGCTTGAAAATCCTCCAAAAAGCCCAAGGCTTGAGAAATAAATACTTAACGCCCCCATGACCCCTCACCCCCCATCTCACCCCACACACGCTAACAAGTCAGGGCATTGTGAAAACTCTTCTGACGTTGGTGCTTTACACCATTGCATACTGTGGAGGTTGCCTAGCTATGGTAGATTTCATTAAAAACTATTGCACTATTTAATTAGTTCTCCTTCAAAACAACATGTATGGGGAAGCAGAGTCCAGCACAGGCTGTTCAGTGAATTTATCCATTCACCTGGCATGATCTGCAGGGCCTCTAAACCATTTCAAAGCACTGCAGGCTCCTCCCATACAGTAATTAGGCACGGAGAAGAGATGTGGACTGCAGCACCATCCCACATTTAACCTGTGTGCAGCAAGGCCAGAGCGGGTTTGCAGTCATTTCTCTCACCTCCCTCTGCCAGAAGTGCCAGGAGCCTAGCAGCATACATTACGGAACCCTCCCTTTGGGGAGGAGCACCACTTCACAAAGGCCTCGGTAACAGCAGCACATTTAATCAGTGGCCATGACAGATGTCTGATCCTCATCCCCTTATCCTGTGGCATTGTGGAGGGACTCAGGAGCATTGCAATGTTAAGTCCTCTGTAAAGGGTGGGACGTGCTAATGTGTTGGGTGTACCCTCTGCTGTGACTCAGGAGGCTGTCACTGTGTAGTTATAGTTCCACAGGAAAATGATTTTTTGGTTTGCTAATAACTTTGTAATCCTTTGTCAAATCTTCACGGCACTTTCCAACAAAAAAGTTCATCCGCCTCTGCTCTTTCTGGTGCAGAGAAAAAGGAGGTGTTCCAAAACGCATTTTCCCTAAGCAGTTTTCCATGGGAAAATTTAGATTTTTCACAGCCTGCTGGGCAGAAAATCTGGATTTTATTAAGGACACGGAGGCTAATATTATGCAAATCTCTTTTATTACCACAGCTCAGTAGCAACAATAGAACGTAGAACATCAATGAACATTCTTAGTAAGAATAAAGTCCCTTAGAAACCATCTCCCATCCTTCTTTGTTAAAGAACTGCGAAGAAAGATCAACATGAGATAAACTTGAGGATCCAAAAAACTTGAAGATCCAAATTCCACAGTTAAAATCCAGAATCACGTTATTCTGAAAGAAAAAAGTAAACATCATAAATGGGAGGGTATAATAAAGAGGTGGGATAATATTAGCCTCCGTGTCCTTAATAAAATCCAGATTTTCTGCCCAGCAGGCTGTGAAAAATCTAAATTTTATGGCACGACACGGAGGCCATATTATGCAAGTTTAAAGTGCATTAAGAACATTATCAATCACATTAGGTATTGGTTTGAAATAACATGCTCTAAACATACTATCATTTGACCAATCTGCAGCTCTAAGGATGTCTTGTAATCCTCCTCCTAAACAGAAGGCTTTTGAGGCTGAGGCACCTCTCAGTGACTGAGCACCAAAGATGGATGTATCAATACCACTTTCATACATAACATTTTTAACCCATCGAGCAAGGGTTGGGGAGGAGACCCCTTTATGAGGAGGTCTATAAGAAATTAAGAGTTGTGATTCATTCATTCTTAAATGTTTTGTTCTTTTTTCATACTCTTTTAAGCAATTAACCACACAGAGTCTATCATTCGTAGAGAGAAAAGGATAGAAGATAGTAGAGGACAGAGTCTTAGTTCTTTTCTTTAGGTAAAAGCAAACTCCTTCAGGTTGAAAAGCCCTACTTGAAATGTCTAAAGCCTTAACGTCTGAAATTCTTCGAAAAGACACCAGACATAATAAAACAGTAATTTTAAAAGAGATGCGTTTGAGTGAAAGAGAAGTATTATCTCCCCATGAAGATAAAGTCCTAAGAACAAGAGTAACGTCCCAGAGTGTGGTATATTTTGGGCCAGGAGGGTTTAGAACCCTCATGCTTCTCATTATCTTTTCAGTTAGAAGATTTTTTCCAACTGATAATCCATTAATTAAGGAATGACCGGCTGAGATCGCCGATCTATTAACATTAACAGTTCTGTAAGACAGACCTGAAGTAAAGAGATCTGAAAGATAATTGATAACATTGACTAGATCAGTTGAAACGGGATCGTAACACCGTTGAATGCACCAGCGAACCTATTTGTTCCATGCCAGTCTATATGCTTTTCTTGTTCCGGGTGCCCACGACTCAGAAATGAGTCTGAAAGCATTTGACGAAAGTCCAGGGACTCTCCATTGTCTCCTGAAATCTTCCATGCCGTCAGAGTTAGAAGGCCCTGCTCTACAAGGGGGTGTGTATGACCCTCTGGATCTAGAAGGATTTCCTTGAAAGAAGGAATTAAGATTGGGAAATCTATGCTCATTTCCAGAATAATTGGAAACCACGCTTGGGATCTCCAAAGAGGGGCTATCGCGACCATGCTCTGATTGTAACGTCAGGCGTGGAGGAGAAGTCGAGGGAGCATTGAAAAGGGAGGAAAAGCATAAGGTGCTAGGTTCGTCCAGTCTTGTAAAAAGGCATCTACTTTCTTGGCCTGAAGGTCTGGTCTCCAACTGAAGAAGTCTTTCAGATGGGTGTTTATACGGTCTGCAAACAGATCTGTTGTGAATGGGCCCCAGATCGATTGGATGGATAGAAATACATCTCTGTTCAGTCTCCAATTGCTGGAGTCCCTGAAATTCCTGGAGTACCAGTCTGCAACTTCGTTCTTCAGTCCGGGAATATGTTCCGCAACAACTGAAATGCCTTTGTTCAAACAATAGTACCATAGGCCTTTCGCTAAATCTGTCAAGTCTTTGGAATGGGGACCGCCCAGTTTGCTGACATAGCGAACTGCTGACACATTGTCCATTCGTAAGGTTACACAGCATTTCATTGAGTCTTGAGTGAAACAGCGAACCGCAAATGGGCCTGCTAGTAACTCTAAGCAGTTGATATGCAAATCTTTTTCTTGTTGGGTCCAGCGGCCCCCTGTTGACAAGTTTCCACAACTGGCACCCCAGCCTTCTAAACTCGCATCTGATTCTATAATTAGGTCTGGTAGTTCTCCGAAAATGGCTCTTCCATTCCATGCCTCTAGATTTTTGAGCCACCAAAGCAGTTCTGTTTTTGATTCTTGGTCTAGGGAAATTAGTTGGGAGTACGATCCGTTGGATCTTAAGTGTCTTGACTTGAGTCTTTGTAATGCCCGATAGTGAAGGGCTCCTGGAAATATTGCTTGAATTGTGGAGGAAAGAAGGCCCAGGATTTTGGCCAGGTATCTTAGGGGAAAGACTCTCATATGAAGAGTCTTCCTCAGTTCTTTCCTCACTTTCCTCACTTTGTCGCTGGGTAGACGGAGTTCTGTTTTTACAGTGTCTACTAAAAAGCCTAGGAATTGGGTTTGCTGAGAAGGAATTATACATGACTTTTTTAGATTTATAACAAAACCCAGACGTTGTAAGAGGCGTATTGTAAGGTCTGTATGGAGTGAGACCGTCTTTTTTGATTGGGCCATTAAAAGGATATCGTCTAGATAAATAGTCATCCTCACTCCCCTTTGTCTCAACCAAGTTGCAACGGGTAGAAGTACCTTGGTGAAGCACCAGGGGGAGGAGGAGAGGCCGAAAGGAAGGCTGCAGAACTGATAGAGATGGCCTTCCCATGTAAATTGGAGAAACCTTTGATGGGGTTTCCAGATAGGAATTGTTAGGTATGCATCTTTTAGATCGAGTCTTGTTAACCAGTCTCCTTTCCTTAGAACATCTCTTAGGAGGTGAATTCCCTCCATTTTGAAGTGTTGATAAACCACCCATTGGTTTAGTTCTTTCAAGTTTATTACAGGTCTTTGCTCTTTGTTCTTCTTTTCTACTAGGAAAATGTTGCTCAGGAAACCCATAGAAGAACTCTCTACTATTGCGCCTTTTTTCAAGAGTTCCTTGACTTCTTGAGAAACTAATATCTTGTCCTTGCCGGAGAAGGAAATCTCTCTTGGTGTCTTTGTCTGAAAGGGAGTGTCTATAAAATCTATTTTGTAACCTTTTACGGTATTGAGTACCCAAGGGTCTTTGGTTACTAGGTTCCAATTTCCAGCAAACTGGAGTAGTCTCCCGCCCACCTTTGGAGGGGTGTCTGAAGGGTCTGACAAGAGTCTTACCTGTAGAGAAGGAGCGTTGTCTTCTCTCGCCCCTGAAGTTTCTGCCACGGGGTCTTTGCCTTTGAGGGTAGAATTGTCCAAAGTTGCTGGATTTATTGGTAGTAAATCTGCCTCCTCCACGAGACATGAAGGGTCTTGAATTTGAGTTTCCTCGGCCGGGAAAACGACCCCGCATTCTCCCGGCCCGTGTAAAAACACGATCCTGGAAAACTCTTTTTATATCTTTTTGTGACTTTTGAATAGAGCTAAAAGCTCCGACATACCTTGCCATTTCTTTAATAAAATCTTCCCCAAAGAGGAAGCCTTGAGTATTTTGCCCCCCTTCGTTTTTTGCTAACTCAATCAGTTTGGGATCGATCTTGAACAAGATCCCTTTTCTTCTTTCAATGGAAAGGGCAGCATTGGCATTACCAATCAGACATATAGCCCTCTGGACCCACTCTCTCAATTCTTTAGGGTCGACCTGTCGGTCTTGTAGATATGCTGTTTCTGCCATCTCGAAGATTTTAGTTATTGGGCCAATTGAGTCGAGTAGGCGATCTTGGCAGGATCTAAGGCCTTTGTCTAGTCCTTTTCTAGGGTCACGAGAGGTCTTCGAGATGAACGCTACCACCTTAGGGTCGAGTTCAGGTGTAGTTGTTATTTTGTTAGGTAGGGAAGGTCTGGGACATTCGGATCTAAGTCTTGTCCTGACCTCTTGTGGGATCTCTTTTCGTAACCAGAATGAGAGGTATTCTCCCACATGTTGGGAGGGAGCCCACTCGGGGGACAGAGGGTGTTTAATCAAAAGTGGATCAAACATAGGGTCTCCAAATGGGTCTATTAGGGTTATGTTTTTATCTAGGACCTTAGGTGTCCCATCAGAGCTCCCTGTTCCCCTATTTTGTGTCTCATCTTCATCAGTATTAAAATCAGACGAATAGGATAGGTCTATTTCCTGGTCTGAGTTTTCATCGGAATCAATGTTAATAGGGGGCTCTGGGCCTTCATCTTGCCCGAATGGGGTGCCCGAGGCACCATTCTTGTCACCACCCCGTGGGCGTGAGAGGGCGGAGGATGTCTTAGGTTTTTTAGAATCTCTGCGTTCTTTACCTCCAATTGCCCGTTTTTTGGGAGCCTTAGTTGCTCCTGATTCATTTGCACTGGTAGAAGGGCGAGGGGAATGTAATGCCTCCAGTTTTTTATTAATATTTTCGTCAATGGAGACAAGGACCTTTTCAAAGGCCTTGTTGACCAGTTTTTCGAGTTGTCCCTCAATGTTAGGGATAGGGTCAGACATATTGGGGTAGAGTAGGGATATATTAAGGATTAAATCCGGTTTGGTATAGAATCGAGTTGTAATAAGGTAGGGTTCGATATATGAGGTGCTCTCTATCAAAAACGCTGTTTATCCTTGAAAGCCGAAGCTGACTGTGGAGATAACTGTCATTGGATCGAGGTAATCATCGATCCCAATCTCCTAAAATGGTCGATTAGTAGTGTTGAATGACGAATTCCCAATTGCCTAAAATGGCCGCCACGCACGCATTACGCGTGCGTCGGGCGTTGCCAAGGCAATTTCTCTAATCCGTCCCCTCTCGCGCTATTGCTACGAGGGGGTCGGAGCATTGCGGTAAATTTAGGGACGCACCGTCTTCACGGTGTAGTCCCGGTGAAGATCCGGCATGTTCCGGGGCGGGGAGACTCGCAGGGGTGAGTCGGTTGGAGCGCGCTTTCGTTTACGAGCGCGCGTCTATTTAAAAGCGTAACGAGCAACGAAACCGGTCCGAAGTAGAACCGGAGGGGGTATGAGTATAGTAATGAGGCCGATCACCTAAGGGAAAGGGCTAGAGGGGTTACAGGTACACCATAAGTGGGGAAGGAAGTTTTAAAACACCAAATATCTAAAATATCAGTAGAATATCTCGATAGAATAAGGGCTGAATTACAGGGAAGTAATTCTTATTATACTAATTAAGAGATAGAGTAAATATAGTGTAAAATAAGAGGTAATTAAAAGAGTAGGTCAGAGAGTAAGGAGGAGTTACTTATCTTTCTGAGCAGCAGCAACAAAGAAGGATGGGAGATGGTTTCTAAGGGACTTTATTCTTACTAAGAATGTTCATTGATGTTCTACATTCTATTGTTGCTACTGAGCTGTGGTAATAAAGGAGATTTGCATAATATGGCTTCCGTGTTGTGCCATAAAATTGAACAGCGATACGGCATAAACAGCTACACTGAATTACACCAAATTTAGCAGAAAGCTAGATCTTAGTCCAGAAAACGTGCTTTTGGTTATTTTATGTAAATACTTCAGTAGTTTTGGAGAAATTAAGGTGCAAAATTCACCTATATTTGACGCCATAAAGGATATGTGGACCCAAACATATCTAGAGATAAAATCTGATTGGCTGCCACCACATCAACAAAGATGTGAAGGCAGCCATGTTAGGACTAGGTAACTCAATCTGCTGTCCAAAAAATAAGTATAAAAAACATAAAGTTGGCAAGGGTAGGGATACCTTGCCCCCATAGTGCTGGCAGGGGATCGGCACCTGAGACCCCAACATTTGTTTTTTACCTTTCACTTCCAATTCATGGAGGATCACTGGATCATCACTAAAAAGTTTTTTAAAACACGAGCTCCCACTCTTCTTTTCAAAAAGTGTGTTATAATGTACTTATTACTCTCTAGGGTGGTGTTGATGAGTATGAGTGTTTTTTTTCCTTGACTTTGTGTGGTGTGTCCCTTTTACGGTTGCGTGTGGGTGTTAGATGTTTAGTGGTTTTCCTGGGATTTGTCATGGACTTTATTGATCCATGTTTTGTTTTCCATTAAGTGCAGTTGTTCCCTTAGTTCTGTATTCTAGAGTGTCTTGTCTGCACGTTGTGCTTGGTTTTTTCTGAATTTATAAGTTTTGGTCAATTTCGTTCAGGATTTTTGAATTAAGAATTACCTTTAGTTTTTCGAGTGTGTGACGTGGGTTAAAGCTTGCCCACAGTTGTACGAGAGTGTCTTAGGTTTTAAGTTAACCTTGGTTTTTGATTAGCGTGTACATGCTGTGTGTGTTTCTTCACACATGGGTTAAGGGTTACCCTAGGTTTTTGGATTTTCTGGATGAGCTATTTGCCTACACAGTCTGTGTGTGACGAGTACACACTCATTACCTACATTTTGGGATTTAGTGCACTTAAGGATTGTATTCCCTATTTTGCCCCAGTTTATCCGGATTTAGTATTGTGCTGGTTTTGTTTTATCGCAGTTTTTGTGAATGGCACATTAAGTTTTGGGCATAGTTTTGGAATTATTGGTTTTTAAAATGATTTATCTTACTTTGTTTTTCGTTTGTTTTTGATCATTTTCAGGGAGAAGGAGATATTGTATTGTGTTAATACTGTATCTTCTTCTTTCTATTGGGAATGCGTTTTCCATCTGGGCATTTCTTTTTGTACTAATGATCACAATCCATGGGGAGAGTTAGAATTGTTGCATTAGATAATGCATTTCTCTTCTTCTCCTTTTGGTTTTTATGAGATAATTCTCTCTTCTTCCACTTGTTGCATTTATTAATACATTCTCTTATTCTCACTTTCTTTAGGATGGATAGGGGATATTTTGGTTCTATGTTTTAATACATTCTCTGTTTCTTCTTCCTTTGTTTGTTCAGTTATTAAGGAGGGGGATGTGTTATAATGTACTTATTACCTTTTTCATGTCTCCCCTCTTTGGTTCTCTCTCTGCCTGCTCAGCCTGCTATGATGTCATGTGGAATGTTAAGGTGGCTTTGTATGTGGCAAGATCAGTTGGTGAGATGGGCTGAGCAGAGTGGACCTTGCTCCTGGTGGGGCTTTACCAGAGACTACCTGAATTACTAAGGATCTTCTTGTAACTGTATACCTGCTGATTTCTACCTGATTAAACCTACTTATACCACCTACAAGAGATGTCTACCCCATTACCTCGTTTTAACAAAGTGCCCAGGGAGGGCCAGGGTCCTGGAGAATGCCATACCAGCATTTTTAGGGGGTAATGCGCCTCCACTCCCCAAGGCTTCTAGAGACCCGGGGGGCAGCATTCAGTTTTAAGAGAGTGGGCGCTCAGCCACTGGGAGAGGCGCCAGGGCCTCCACGGGCTTACAGGCTCCCAAGCCTGACCCTCCCATGACTTCTTGAGGTCCTTGTGACCCCATCTCCCAGGAATGCATTCATTTTTAGGGGAGGTGGCACATGATCCCGGAACCTGAGCTTTCTAAAGTAACCGGGAACGCCAAACCCTGAGGCTGCATTCAGTTTTAGGGAAATTGGTGTACGGACCTCATCCCGAGCCTTTTAGAGGCCCTGATACCCCAATCCCCGGGGTGCACAACACATTCAAATATTGCTGCGGCTCTCCCGGTGCCCACCTGGGACACCCAAATCAATTGCTGGTTATGGGTCTGCGGGTGGATACACAGGGCACCCATAACCTCTGTGGCTTCCCAGCCTGCACCCTTCAAGGTCCGGCAGGAACACCACTCCATATGTTTGCTCCTGCCCGGCGGAAGCAGCTTTTCTCTACAAACCTGTGGTCCCTGCCTGCAAAAGCATGGGGCAAAGTTTAAATTCCACCTGTCTACACTCTTACAGGCAGGAAGCTGCAGTGTGTTGGTGGCTGGAGTCTCTGGGGCACTGTTGCCATCTGCCCTGAGGGTTGGGGCACCCGTGGCCAGTGGATGGTTTTTGGAGAGCCCCCCACTACCCCTTCCCCCAAAAAGATGAATCAGCACTGGGGGATGAGGTCACTGAGGAGCTTAAGAGGTCAGAGGGGGAGACCCAAGCACAATCGGACGCAGGGCAATGAGTTTCCTGGGGCCCTGAAGTAGTCCAGGGAGTGGGCACCACACACTCATTCCCTTTAAGAAAAAAATAAATCGGTCTGGGGATGTGATCACTGGGCCTATAGAAGGATAGGGGATGGGGGCTACACACCGCTCCCATTAAAAAAAGGAGTCACCACAGAGTTGGGATCCGCCCAGCCACTAGTTGGCTTGGGGAGAGGGGATGGATGTCCTACTCCCTAAATAATTGAACATTTTACATTCACTGCTCCAGGTTGGCAGCACCCCATAATGCCATGCAAGGGTTAAAAAAAAATATTTTGTGGTTACTGATGGTGCCCCTAAAAGGGGTAATGGCCTGCAAGAGATCGTGACCCTGTGCCTGCACCCAGTGGTGCAGGAGGGACAGTCCTCCATGCTACATGGCTCATGGTGGGACAGCCTCCGACAGGCCCACACCATGTTCCTCTCACCAACCTAGGGCAGAGGGACTACGGGGGAGCACAGGCGCCTATGGACAAAAACAAAAGCTTAGCTCAGAGAATGAATTTCAATAGATCACAGAAAAAGCTGTTTTGCTACTTACAAAACCCTGACCCAGAATCATATAGTCTATGGATGATTCAGCACCAGTTGCTGCATCAACTTGCAGCGCGATACTGGCGATGAGGCAGCCCCATTCTGTCCTTCCTCCAGTAACCAAGCAGCTGTACGCACCAGCCCCAAAGCAGGCTATTCTAGGCAACCAAAGGCTCCACAGCATGTGGTATCATTATGGTTTAGGTCGGATTCTGACTTAGAGGCAGTCAGTTAAATCCCACAGATAGCAGCTTTGGCCCATTGGTTCCTCAGACAAGCTCTTACGTCAAAGGTCTGAACCTGTGGTTCCTCTAGTACTGAGTAGGATGACAATTGCAACAACACGTCACTAGAGTAAACCTACTGTCTCATGATGGTCTAAACCCAACTCACGTTTCCTATTAGTTGGTGAACAAAACAATGCTTGGTGAATTCAGCTTCACAATGATAGGAAGTGCTGACATTGAAGGTTTAAAAAGCAACATTACTGTGTAAGCTTGTCCACCGCAAGCCAGTTATCCCTGCACTAACTTTTCTGACACCTCCTGCTTGCAACCCAAAAATTCTGAAGAATTGTGACACACCGCTTTCACTGTCTGCATTCAAACTAAAAATTTAGATCCTGAGAGCTTTTGTCCTTCTGCTCCACAAGAGATTTTGGTACTCCCTGCGCTTGCCTTTGGACACATACCTTATCGTCGACAGGTGTACTTCTCTACTCAAACTCCCCATTTGCCACTGTCCACAGTGCGGGTCTCGCCTCCCATGCCTCACCAGTAAGTGAAAAATGATAAGAGTCGTGGTATTTCACCTGTAGCACCAGGGCCTTCCATTTATCCTACATCTCTCATGACTGTTCACAGTGCCAGACTACAGTCAAGGTCAATATTATTTTCTTTCCCTTCTGATTCTGACAAACCTATGCAGTTTTGCAAGATACTCGGTAAGGACATCAGGGATCTCGTTCATCCACTCTTGAGCGTTACTAATAGAATTATGAAACTTTAGACTATTTTTATATCACCATTCTGGCTCATTCTTTGTTAATTTGCTGCCCATCAGCATCAAATTGGTCTTGTACTTAGGGATACAGTGATTTAGAGCATGGGGCCCAGGGTTGGTGGCTTCTACCCCCAGGTCTGCTGGAGCTCTGACCTGATGCCCAGTCACAGTTTCTTAACCCAGGCAGGTAGTGGAGACTTTTCTAGGCCTGTGGGACCCCATCAAGGGCACTTTACAAGAAAGCGGGTTGGGTAAGGAAGTCCAGGGCTGGAGGCTTCCATCCCTGGGCCTTACAGAGCCCTGACATGGGGCCCAGTCAGAGCTTCTGAACCCGGGCTGACAGAGGACCTCGGCCTGGGCCAGGGTATTTCATCTCCAGACCAGCTGGAACTCTGACCCAGAGCCCTGTCAGATCTCCTCAGCTCGTACAAGTAGGGGAGATGTCCCTGGGTCAGCATAGCCCATCTCGGACAGTTTGGGACATAGCGATCTAGAGACTGGAGCCAGGGCCGGGGACTTCCACCCTGGGCCAGCTGGATATGTAACATATGACCCACTCAGCACTGCTGAAACTGGTGCAGACACAGGAGGCCTTCCCAGGCCGGCAGTGCCGTGTCCCCGGCAATGTCCAACATAGTGGCATGGAAAATGTTTCCTAGGATGAGTGCCTCCACCCCCAGGCCAGTTTGAAGCTCTGACCTGGTGCCCAAACAGAGCTTCCTAACACGGGCAGACATGGGAGGCTTTTCTGGGTGTGTGGCAAGCTGTACTGAGCACTTTGCGGCACAGCACACCGAGAAATGTAAAGCACCAGTTAGCTGGAGCTCTGACCTTTGGCTTGGTCAAAGTTTCCTCACCTGGCCAAGGAGGAAATGCGTATCAGGGCCTGTTGGACCATGTCCCGGACACTTTGTAACTAGGCAAGCTGGCAAATGGAGCCTAGAGATAGAGGCTTCTGGTCCTGAGCCAGCTGGAGCTCTGACTTGGGGTCTGGTCAAAGCTTTTTTACGCAGTCAACAGGCAAGCCCTACTGGGCCTGAGCTCTCTCCCGGCCACTTTCCAACATACTAGCTCAGGGAATGGAGCCCAGGATGGGGGTTCCACCCCCGGGGCCAGCTGGAGCTCTGACCTGGGGCCCAATCAGAGCTTCTTAACACAGGCAGCCAGCGAAGGCTTTCCCAAGCCTTCGAAACCCAGTTCCGGCCTTTAAGTGACATGGTAGGTGGGGAAGAGAGCCCAAGTTCGATGTCTTCTACTTAGGGCCAACAGTAGCTCTGATCTGGGGTCTGTTCACAGCTTCCTTACCCAGCCAAGCGAGGCGACCCTCCCAGGGCCTGCAGGGCCCAGTTGCAGGCTCTTTGTGACACAGTGGGCCGGTGCCTGGACACCAGGTCCTTGGGTCCTCATCCTTGGCCCACCAGATTACTGCCAATTCTTGTAATCCAAGCACTCCAAGTGGCAGAGGGAGACATCCCAAAGAATTTATCCAACCTCCTGGAGTCCTGACTGGAACTCAAAATTTAAATTCATTGAGATTTCAAGGGTAGCTCAGAATTCTGAAAAGTGAGTCACATGAGGGATATGACATGTTTTGTTTATTTATTTTAAATACAATACATCACCAGTGACATTGGCTTGACCCATCTGGCCCTTCCCATGTATTCATGGTATATGACCTCTAATTATAATTTCCCACCGCCCTACCAATATGGAAAGGATCAGGCTTTCTTGCTGTGTTTGTTGGTACGATTTTTGGCTGCTTGTCCTCATTCCTTAGCTTTTTTTTCCCCATCTGCCTTTTTTGTGTTCTTCAAAGTTTTGTGTCTCCCTTTTCATCCAATTTTAACTCCTGCATACTTTGAAAATGAAAACGAATAACATGATGGACTGCCCCCCCAGCAGAGACCCAATTTCAAAAGCAGCTGATTTATCAATCGTCGCTGGGATGCCCGTGGAGTGGCGGGGTGGGGGGATGACAGACATAGAAAACACTAAAATAAAAAATAAAAAAAGAACTTACCTGCTGCATTGCCGTCCTACAAAACTCCGCTCTTCTGCTTCTACTTCGCTGCAGCGCAGGCTCCCAGCCTCCCCTGCAGCCAGTCCTGATGCTGGTCTCATGCATGAGCAAAAACAACAGACGACGGATGGAATGCTGAATTAATCAAACATTCACCCCCATTCACAGATCTGGGTTAAATCAATCACTTTTTGCAGGCCGCGTCATTCTAGTTTGGACCCAGCCATATGTAAATCAGTCTCGACTGTTCCCCATGGGAACAGTCAAGGCCGAACCGAACTCTGGACTTGCTCTCCCAGGAAGTCTGGTAGCCTGTGCCTGCTGTTTTCAATCCAGCAATGCAGCTCGGGTTGGAGACAGCTCAGTGTGCATGTCAGTTTTGTCGACTTGAGACAGCCGGCTAAACATTCATGCGCACTGAAGGCAGTGCCCACCAGTCCCGCTCGAGACTTGCCCCTCGATTGCTTTGCCCCCAAGACTCATTCAATGGGACGAAAGATAAAATCATAATAAACACGTTTTATTATGAAAAGATCTATTTGTTTTTGGTATGCTATTTTTTCTGATATAATTTGTATAGGTACAGAATTATTTTGCCAGATATGAGTTAATTTGTATCCAAAACCTCGTTGGAATGCACCCTTATCTCGGAGGCATTGCAGTTAATTGAAAATAATAGTCAATTGTGAAGCAAAATACTAAAATGTTACTTAATGCTTTATTGATTAGTAACAGAGGCAGTACTTCAATATATTAACTTCATTAGGGTGTGTGGCAGATGGAATACTAAATTAAAATCCATATTAATTACAGAAGCAGTATGCGAAAAGTCTGCTGAAGGGCTACAAAGTGCTCTGCATTATTATATTGCAGTGGTGTTAGAAAGACGAGAATATTGCTCGATGGTATGAAATGAAGGAGAGATTTTTATTTTTATTTTAATAAATCACTTGAAATATGAAATGATTGACACCAACCTAAAATATTTTGGTTGATTTAAAATGTTTTGCCAAAGGCCAGAAGTTTTTTCTAGGAGAGAAGAACATTTTAGTTAAAAAGTTGCATAATTAGAGTTTACCTGATCAGATATACTGCCAAACTGACAGAACTTCGCATGGGAGTAGTTGCTTTGATTCACAGGTAATTTACTGTACATTCCAAGATAGCACACTAGCGGTAATAGCCTACCTGGTCCTCTCAAAGTTAATATATCCCATGGATGAGGTTTACAGACCTAGGATTCCCCCAAATAGAGACCGTAACCTGTGCAGTACCAGTGGTCCTATCCTATACCTCTGCTGGTACCATCCCTGCATAAACCCTATTGCAACAAAGCTAACCTACTTCAGTTGTTTAGCTCACACCAAAGCCCTGATTATGAGTGGGCCCAAAAAAAATCATTGTTTCTTCCTCCTCTGGATTTACCATTACTGGCATTCCCTCAATGGTGGCTGGCAAACACAATAAAAAAGAAAAAACACTTACCTATTGTGAGAGACGAAGTCCTCCTTACTCTGACTTCGTTTGCTGGGAGTACAATGCAGGCCTCAGCAAACTCCCTCAACTAATCCAGTCCTGCTCATTTGGTGTTAACCAGCATCTATGTAGTGCCCGATTAATGGGAATGGCCTCTGTAGCCACTCCCGAGGTTACTGGACGCCTGCACTTGCTCTCAACCTAGTTGCCATAAGCCAGCTGGGTTGATAGGTTTAAAGTGCACAAGGGGGAGAGGCCGTCTCAAGATGGATCGCCAAAGAGACATGCGCACTTGGCAGCCCTCTGCCCACCACTACTCCCTGCACACTGAACAGGCTCCACCCCGTCCTGATGCTCGTTTCAGGACGGGATTAAAAGAAATATAATGGTAATCAATTACCATTTAAATTTTTAACTCTGGGCTTTGGGGGTGGCACGTAAATGGGGCGACCCTTCTCTGCTCCAATGGAGGAGCTGCCCTCGCATTCCCTGTAATTTCAGAGTAGGGGGAATAACCGGGATTATGCGTTTTTGGTGAATAATATTTAGAAATCAGGCTTACTGTCTTGATTTCCATGTTTTTTCCGCAGTATTTCACCTAGAGACTTCACCTCCTTAATACAGGTGAAATATCCAAGTTGGATTTCACTGAGATTAATTCCGATCGACCCATTCATTAGAGTTACAGAGCCCCTCAGAAGTAATGGTCACTCGTAATGAGGGCCTACGAGATCTCTGTGTTCTTGATGTGAATGGAATTTATAAAGCGCAAACCTAACTATACATGAAGGTGAATGATAGAATAATATATTAAAAGTCCAGGAGAGGTTGCCAGTGTAGAAGTGCAATATACAAGGAGAGTTAGATGGAATTACTTAGGAGAACAAAGCCACCAGATCAATGTAAATCCCCTTCCTCGTTTTCTATGTTTCATGCCCTGTCCACCACATCATCATCCAGTTAACTAGATACTCTTTGGGTGGTACGGGCCCTAGAGACAGAGTTATTCCCCACCACCTGGACATCTTCTCAAGGTTGTGTCTTTTCTACTTAGAATTCAAATATATTAGGAATACAAATCATCCCTGACAGACAGTATGTTTACCCCATACATATCTCAAACATGCCAAGAACTCCCCGCGTGAGAGAACCCAATGCCATGCTGTTCTTCTTGTAAGTCCATAATTCTGAAGGCCATTAAGGAAAAGTGCCAGACAATCTCCCCAGACTGTAATCATCATCAGAATTTGAAATCTTTAGCTAGTGTATGCTTTTCCACAGCTCACGCTCCCATCAGAAGACAAGCCAAAGCATGGCACTCTTCCACTTTGCCACAACATCTGCAAAGCCAATCTTGTGTGACATATCCAATTACAATTCAAGAGTGGCATTAGAAATACATGGATATTTCACATAAAGTGAGCATTGGGAGTTTAGACATGGGGTCTTAATTAGTATTTGGCATATGGAATACTTCATCACAAATGTGCAGGATGTTTTAGCCACCAAATTACAAGTGCATTATAGCCAATGGCACTTGAAATACAGAGGACAGAGCATCTGTCATGTTTTGACGGAGTATCCCAGCTGCCGCACTCTAAATATGGCCCATAGTCTTTGCCACAGTTTTTGTCTGGCTGATATCTTAAGTAGTTGAAGAGCTGGAGCAGCTGTATTTTACCACCTTAGACACGTGTGAGTGGTGTCTTTTTGCTGGAACTTTCAATGCTTGTAATGCTTTTGGTTGGAAATATAGCAATGTTTGTTGACATCTCTGAACTTAACAACAGAACATAACATAATGATGTACACAAAGTAATGTAACAGCATCATTCAAACTTAACGGGGCACATCACAACAAAATAGTTCAAACTGTGTACAACCCAACAACAGCAGTATAATACATGAAAATAACGTTGAAGTAATGTAATGCAAAAACACATCACCACAAAAAGCAGCTGAACACATCACCACCACAATATGCCACACAACAAATGTGTGCAAATGTTGTCAGACACAACCACCTTCACAATCCTGTTTTCATAATACTGTGGTAAAAGGTGTTTGGAGCAAGCACTGACTCCAGCTTTCCACCAAGTAAATGAAACAACACCAGTCAAAAATGTTTTGTGATCCGGTACCTTATCACATCTCTGCAGCTAGTGTTCACTGAAACCCTACAAAAATTCCTCGCAGGATTTAAATTTATTTTTAACTGCATTCAAAGATCTGGTAACGTTTTTTGTGTGCCTGAAGCCCATCAAGGTATTTGCTAACGTTCTGATAGCATTATACGCCAGTGGGATTAAATGTGTAACAACATTAATTTGACTATCTAATCAAAGGTTGTAGCTGAAACTACATCACTTTTTCAGGTCACAGGCAGGATTGTACAGCTTCCCTAAGAGTCTAGGCTTTGTTTTAGCAGGCTTCAACTCATACCTGAATGCAAAGCCGTGAAGGACAAACATAGTCAAACGTTTGCACTTCCAGCCAGCAAGGTAATACCTAATATCTCTGTTCGGTGAAAATATTACCTCAATTAAAAGTATTCATTAACCTCCCTTACATGTGAAAGCTGAATCATCCGGATTTTGCATTATGATACCAAGCCCACCTTTCTTGCTAGAAAGGCACCACAGAGGAATGCTGTACCTGTCAGAAACAGACGCATGTGATCTACATTAAACACAAACTGGTTGAAACCTGTTCTTGTAAAAGTGTTTCCACAAGCTAATTTCCACATATCTTTCAAAATTAATTGATCTTGAAAGTTGCCAGCTGTCCCTTGTATCGATCAAATATATCATTTTGCATTTTATTGAGGAGACAACACCATACATCCCATGTTTTGTAATTTTCTCCTTTCATCTTACCCCTCTCTTATCTTTGAGTGCCCAGCATGGGCATTTATTAATCAAAATACCTTGGGTAGCGGAAGTGACATCATAAAACCCGTTGAGCTTAATGGCATCAGAGGAAGTGACATCATGTGACTTTTGAGGCTGAATCTTCCCAGCAAGTGATGTTACATGACCTCAATCCTGATGACGCCACAATAATTAACATTGCTTGAGTTGAATAATAACTGCATGATTAATATAACAACATATATGCACAAAATGGCTATTTCAGATTTCATCTACATCTAAGTGCTGACATGCTGATATGCCTAGTAAGCATTTACCTGATTTGCAGTAAGCAAGCAAAGTGAATTAGTCTCACATCTTCTAGGTGGAGTGGGATGTTGGGGGGGAGGGGGTTCTCCTCCTGAGAAAAACTTGAGAACATTGACTCTTTTATTGCATTTTACAGCACACATTTGACAAAACTGTGCTAAAAATCTGTAGTTTCTGAAAAGACACTCATTGAATATTAAAGTCATTGCATGGTGTACCAAGCTAATGAAACCTGTCAGCTGCTATGAGTTTACCCCATTTTCTTTGAAAATGACCTCTGGGTGTCTCAATATGTCAACATTTCCTCCATTGCTAGGGACGGATTTATGTCATGGATACCCCTTTTGCCCAAACATAACATATAATATGCCAGTGTCATAATTTTGCCAACACTGCCGTCCAAGTGCAATGGGTGGCCTTTATGTGAAAAGTTAAGTCTGGTATGTCAGGAACAGAATTTTGTCATTGATGCACCCCTTACATATGCCACCTTATGCCACCATTGTCCTCCCTTGTGCCAAGAATTTCCTCCAATTTGCCAATGCCAAAATTTTACAGTGACTTTTCACCAGTTTATCACTGCCTGCATTGTTTTCCACAGGTGCCCCAAGCCAAGATTTACATCCAGTTTACCAGTGCCAGCATTTGCCATGGGTGCCTCTATAAACGAAGACGCATGCCAGGTCTAACAGCAGACTTGCAAGCATAACATCACATTCTTACTTATGCGCGGTCATTCACTCACACTCACTCTCATTCACTCATTCGCTCTCATTAATTTTCACTCAGTCTCTAGCACTCTTATACTCTGACTCACTCGTTGGCACTCTTTTGATCACTCTTACTCTTACTCTTTTATACTTTCTCACTCACTCACTTTTGCACACATACGATTCCACCTACACAGATACATGCTCACCTATACACACGCTTTCTCACTCAGACACCCTTTCAGCCACATGCACACACAGAACATATAAGTAAAAGCATTTTATTTTACTTACCTAAGATGCCAGTGAAGGTCCCATTCCAGATCCTGCTGTCCATTGTTTAATACACTAACAGTGAATAGTGGACTATTATCCACTAATAATGTAATAAATAATTGGCAGAAAGAAGGAGGTTTGAGTCTGACGCTAATAATGTGAGCCTTCCCTGTGCTGTTGGCATTGTTTTTGCCACTTATTTGGCAAAGGGTCGCAAGGACAGTGCTAGGGGTCACAATGGGCAAGCCAGGTCACAGCTGTCACCCCTAAATGATATCCATTGTGCTCACTATATGCCTTTTGCCCTCATAAACTTTGCATTTCTCTTCGGTAGCTTTTGTTGTGTATCTGGGATTATCAGATATGTATTTTTCACTTTTCCCCCAAAATTAAGTACATCCTTTGGAAACCACTCAAACTATGGTGCAGCCAAAATAGGAATCATCTGTAATAGAAGAATGTTTCCATTAATGCAAAAACCAGCAGTCTAAATCTACATGGGAGCACCAGCAGAAACCTGAATTCAGATTTTTGTTTGGGCCTTAGCCATCATTTCTTCTACTACTGCAAAACTAGCAATGACTAAGCCAATAGGCCTCACATTTTGGACCAATTGGCTTTGCCAGTTCTATTTGCCAAAATGCCATACAAGAAAACAAAAAAAATTTACTTAATGGGTCAAACAAAAGACACAAACAGAAATGAAAGGTTACGCAAAATCCAGCATCCACCAGTCTATTGGCACAAAAATTGTCCCATCAAGTCCATAGATCGGGCCTAAAGTAGTGTTGCTCACACACAAGACGATAATTCAACCGAGACATGAACTTGCTGATAACAAAAGTATTTGTGTGTCAATAAAAGCCAAACTGGTTTCAAAGAAGAAAGTAGTGGACAGACAGCAACGTTTCGATCTCTTGTATAATTAATCTGCAAGACCATCCTCAGGACAATGCTCAGAAACAAAATACCCCTTACATTTCGCTAATATATAAAAGACAGAACATAAACAAACTTTGACAAATGCCTCTAGAAACTGAAGTTAAAAAAAATCTGTATTGCAGCTGTGTCAAAGTATACGTGAACAAGCAGAAAACCAAATAGTGTGGAATTCTGTGACCAACTAAAACAATCCGGACTAAATCCAAACAATATAGCTTGGTAATTATGATAGCTTGAGAAAGAGCAACTCAGTAGAAATGTTATCAAGAAAAAAAATCCTTAAGGGCCAAGAAGACTCACCGATTTAACTTTGAAGAAGGTTCTGATCAATTAGAACACAAAACTTGGTCCTGTGTGTCTGCTACCAAGTACCAACATTAATGGCCAGAGCGTGGACATTGAAAGCCAGTTTAATGCTGCAAGTGCAGTTAAGTAACTAGACAGCACAACATAATACTTAACTAATATGTTGTACATTCCTGTTGGCCATCATTCAATGCAACAGTATTCTTTCTTTAGCCACATCACCAGCCACAACCCCGGAAATAAAAAACATGGTAGTATGGTGATTGAAATGGCTGGACAATGTATCTATTATTGGAAAGGGAGCAAAATGATAAGTAAAACTATGTTGATGTAAATAGCTACTATGTTGACATCGGAAACCATTTTCAGGCTGTGGTTTAACAACTAGACAGCACTCTAAAAAATGGTGCCTATATATTGTACACTCAAGGCAGCTATTGTTCCATTGGATTGTATTGGATAGTATAGTTTAGGCAGCCCTATACTTGACATTTGGAAAAGAGAATGAGAAACAATGGAAAAAAATGCAGACATAATTAAGTATTAGGCTATGCTGGCTATTCACGTATATTTCGATGGGTGTAACACAGAATTTATTTGTAACTACAGGTTCTCGAGGCTTTTGTCTAAGTTTGATTTTGTTCTCTCTTTTATACATAAGGGAAATCTATGGGGTACTTTGCTTCTAAACATTGCCCTGAAGATGGTCTTGCATATTAATTATACAAGAGACCGAGATGTCGAAATCTGTCCACTTCTTGCTTCTTTGAAACCAGTTTGGCTTTTGTCAACACACAAATAATTTTGTTAACAATGGATTTGGTCCCGATCAAACTATCTTCTTGTAAGAGTGGACCAACAGTAATTTCGGCCCTCTCTAAGGACTTGGTGGCACATTATTCGGCTGGATGCTGGAATGTGCGTAACCCCTCATTTCTGTGTGTGTCATTTGTTTGATCCATTTACTAAAAAAATGTTTGTTTTCATGTATGTGCCCGAGTACTAAATTATTTTCTTTATCACTTTGTATCATCCTCAGTACTAAGAGATGTTTCTATGTATATATATTGTTGATCAAATCTGTTGGAAATGGTCCTTTTTGCAGGGTTATCCCCAAACTTTTTGCTTCTTCCTCCCTTATTTTTCCTGACCCGTGGTTGTTGGCAATTGGACTCTGGGCACTTTACCACTCCTGATCAGTACTAAAGTGCATATGCTCTCTGTATGAATTGGTATTGTGATTGGTTATCCCCGATTGGCATATTTTTGTTACCAGGAAGTCCCTCGTAAAGTGCACTGGGTGTGCCAGGGCTGGTGACTCAAATGCTACTAGTGGGCCTGCAGCACTGATTGTGCCACCCATAGGAGTAGTCCTAAAATGGTGTCTCAGGCCTGCCACCGCAGTGGCTGTGTGCAGTTGCTAACTGCCATGCTGACCTGACCAGTGTCCACACTGGCCAGGCCTAACCCTTCCCTTTCTGTACACATTGGACACCCCTATGGAATGCCCTAGGTACCCCCCTGGTCAGGGTGCAGTGTATGTGAAAGGTAGAGCATGTACTCGTGTGGGTGACATGCTCTGGTAGTGAATTACAGCCATTTTAATTTTTCACTATTGAAAGGCTATCTTGCCCATAGGCTATAATTGGGAATGCTGTGTATAATGTTTACATGCATATCTTTCCATAGGAGCAAAATAGAAAATTAAAGTCTGGTATCCCTGAACTCAGAATTTAATAACACATCTTTTGGGAAGGATGGTTTTTAAATCCTATGTTTGAAAGCAGCACATTTAGAAAGTGGCTGCTTTCTTGTCTAACCTTTCTGTGTGCCTTGGCTTGTTTGTGAATTGACTGTCTGGTTTGTGAGTGACAGGGCTGGGGATTCCAGGAGACAGAATTAGTACGCCCAGTGGTGAATAAAGAGATCTGCTTCTAGATGGGAGGGAGGAGTTGCACCTGGGACCTGAATAGGACTGTGCCTGCCCCCCACAGTGCTGGCTCCAGCCCCTGTGGTGCGTCTGATGTCTCTGCTCTGCACAGTGAAAGGAGAGAAGGAATCATGTCAACAAAGTGCTCCAGGGCTGTGCTTTCCCTCCACAATGCTGGCTCTACCTCCTGTGGGGCATCTGATGTTTCTGCTCTGAACTGTGAAAGGGAAGAAGGAGTCATGTAAACAGAGTACTCCAGAACTGGTTCAGACTGGGCTCAGAGCCCTCCTGCACAAAGGAAACAAAGACTTTTAGGGGTATAAGTATAGGATCCCAGACTACAGAAAATTAGATCATTTTGGAAACAAGAAGGAACCTCTGCCAGGGAGAAAGCTGGAAGACTGAAGAAGGACGACTGTCCTGCTGTTGCTTTGCTGGACTGACCTGCAGTTGCTTTGCTGCCTAGGAGAGGGGAAGGACTTTGCTTTGTGCTGTGTCCCCTTGCTTGAAAGAATCTCCAAGGGCCTGAAGAAGAGCTGGCTCCCTGTTAAGAAGTCCCAGGAGGAGGAGCTACGCGCGGATCCAAGATGGACGCGTGAGCAGAGGGCTCCCGAGACCCCTTCCGCCACCCACATCTATCCTGACATTAATCCTGAATTGGTCGACGGGTATTTCTTGCTGATGCCCTGCTGATATTAAAAGCTTTTTTCGGATTTCGATTTGGCCGCCGGGAACTGGTCTTGCTGCACCCCGTAATCTGAGGCCCACGGTGTCGAAACTCCAGGGGCTTGAGTTCCCGAGGTGGCAATTGAACAACAACGGCTGGAGAGACGCCTCCGCTGCCCCTGTGGTACTTTCGGTTTCGATTTCGGTCATCGTTGGTGCTGACTCCTTGCGATCGATACTGCTGCCCTGGCTCAGTTGTCGTCTCTCCTCTTGCGGTCGTTCCTCGACCTCTCGACTTACTGCGCTTGCCATAGCGTGATTCATTCTGATCAGGTCTCGGAGGACCCTTCTGAGCTTGTCGCTCATCCTGGCGGGCAGGCTGGACGCTGAGAGGCGCAACACCAGAGGCCCGAATCGAGGGGGAGCCGCTCAGACCCAGACTATTGAACGCTTCACTCGCCCGAAGGGATCCCCGGGTGGTCCGAGCAAGGCCCCCGGAGAGGCTGGTGACGGTACTCCTGCGAATGAGGAGCCGACTCTGACGGATATCATGGGCGCCATTGCCAGTGTCCAGACTGCGATGGGTCAACAATATGAAACACTAGCCACTAAATTGGATATGGTTGCGATTGAAGTCAACCTTATCAGGACGGACCTGGGGAAAACCAACGAACGGGTCAAATCTCTGGACAGTAAGACAGCAAGCCTGATTACAGATGTTTCGGATCTTCAGACCGAGGTCCGCGATCTTCGTATTGCCAGAGAATCTTTTGCCCGTCGGCTGGATGATTTCGAGAGTCGGGCCAGACGGAATAATGTTCGCATCATAGGTGTTCCGGAGAATTCTACAGATATGCCTACGGATCTTTTGGTAGAGGACCTTATCCAAAACTATTTGACGCCGAAGGGCCTTAGTAAACTTTTTGCGGTGGAGCGTGCTCATAGGATTCCAGATGGGAAGCCCAAACTTGGGGCCGCTCCGAGGCCTATCATAGCCAGGATTTTTAACTTCCGTGACAGGGACGCTATCCTGCAGGCCTCCCGTACTAATGGTCCTACCAAGTTTGAAAATGTGTCAGTTAGTTTCTATCCGGATTCCACTCAGGAGGTGCAGAAGCAACGTATGGCCTTTACTGGGGTGAAACGACGCCTCAGGGACATGGAACTGAAGTACGCCATGCTTTTTCCGGCTCGCCTGAGGATTGTGTATAATGAACGTACGTTTTTCTTTGATCGCCCTGAAGTGGCCAGTGACTGGCTGAACACTTTGCCGACACAGCACGCCAATCCGGAGAGTTCGGGAGGTGCTGAGGGCGGCCTGGAAGAACAGGAGTAGTGAGTCGGGCCGATGAGCCATTATTGGACGCTTTGCAGTAGCTCTGTGATAGTGATGTTTTATATGTTGTAAATGCCCAGGGGTGGGGGGATTCGGGACTCTTCCTCCTCAGGGGACGTTTTTCTCTCTCTTCTTGCAGGTTAGTTTAATGGGGCGACAAGCACACTGCAAGTTGGGGTGGCTTTCTGGTCTACCGCAGGGGTGCAGGGTGGGGGGTTGTGTGTTGAGGGCTCTTTGGGGGGTGGTAGGGGGGTCTTTTCTTGTTTGTTTGTTTCGAGGCTCTGATCTGGTCGCTATTTTATCCTTTGTGTCTGCTTTGTGGCGGGGGGACTGTTGGTTTTTGTTTTGGATGGGGGGTAGGGGACTGAGGGTGCTGAGCTGGAATGTTAATGGTCTTGGAGATAGAATAAAACGGGGGATAGTTTCACAGTATTTGAAGCGGCACTCCCCTGATATTGTTCTACTACAGGAAACGCATCTGGTAGGCAATACATGCCGCGCACTGAATAGAAAGGGCTACCGTTTGGTGGCCCATTCTGGCTTCATCACTGGATCGAGGGGGGTGGGTATCTTGGTTAGGAACTCCCTCCCCCTCGAGGTAGATGACGAGGTGCTGGATGATAGGGGCCGTTATGCTGCTGTCGTGGGTCGCTGGGAGGTGAAGACGATCTCCATTTTGTCTGTGTATGTCCCCCCTGGTCTACAGTCCACCACGTTTTCCGATTTGGGGGGGGGGTGGTCCTGGGACTCCCCGAAGGCTTGCTAGTGATGGGTGGAGATTTTAATTCAGTCGTAAGTGGAGAGGAAGATCGCAGTCCTCGTAGAACCCTCCCCACGTCGCAGCTATGGTTGGGGAAATTCATGGATACGCTGGGATTAGCAGATTGTTGGAGGCAACTCCACCCTGGACAGCTCCAGTACACCTTTCATTCGGGGGCCCACGGTAGTCTCTCGAGACTTGATTATATCCTTATACCAACAGGGCAGATGGTCTCCGTGAGAGAAATCAGACATTTGGCAAGAGGGATCTCAGATCACTCCCCACTGTGGCTTACTATTGATGTGCGGCTGGAGTCCGGGGGTCGGGTCGCTCCCATTAATCCGTGGCATCTTCGTAACCCCATCATAAGTAAGGAAGTGGTTAAGTGTATGGATCATTATTTTGTTGAGAATGAAGGGTCGGTATCCTCCCCTGTTACTCTATGGGAGGCGTGTAAGACTGTGATCCGGGGTCAGACTCTCTCTTTGATTGCCAGCGACTGGAGGCGCAGAACTGGTGAGGTGGTGTGACTTGAAACTGATATTTCTGAGTTGGAGGAACGCATGGAGTCTGTAATAACGCCTGATAGCCTGCATTCCTTGGCGCTTAAACAGTTTGAGTACAGAGCCCTGGTGACCGATGCGGCTAAGGTGATGCATCGTGAACAGCAGGGACGCCTGTATGATGTGGGTGACAAGGCTGGGAAATTGCTAGCCTGGCTTGATAGACGAGATAGAGTGAATCGTGTGGTGCCTGTTATTGAGCGAATGGATGGTGCGCGTGTTGTGGACCCGATCGAGATAGTTGAGGTCTTTGCCCAGCACTTTCGGAAGGTATACTCGCCGGTCTCGGACAGGACTGAGGAGGACTCGCACCTGTTACTCCGCGATATCACGTTGCCTAGTCTGTCGGACTCGGATAGGGAGCTTATGGAGGCGGATTTTTCTACCGATGAAGTAGCGCTCGCTATCCGTGCACTTCGCCCGGGTAAGGCTTCGGGCCCGAACGGTTTGCCATTCGAGCTGTATAAGTTGTGTCCCGACAAAATGGCGCCGTACCTTCGTCGGTCATTTTTGGCGTCACGAGATCTCGGGCTTCTTCCCCGAGATCAGAGACTGGCGTCCATTGTGGTCATCCATAAGGATGGAAAGTCCCGGGAACACTGTTCGTCGTACCGGCCGATCTCGCTTCTGAATGTGGAACCTAAGGTTCTTGCTAAAATTTTGGCGAGCCGTGTGGTCGCGATTATCGGCGATTTGGAACACCCTGATCAGTCTGGATTCATCCCTCACCGTAACACTGCACTCAATCTTCGACATCTCCACGGTGTCTTGGCGAGGGCGGGGTCTCTTGTTGACCCAGCCATCTTGGTTTCCCTTGACGCCTCGATGGCCTTCGACACGGTGGAATGGCCATATTTGTGGGCTCCCTCGCCAAATTTGGCTTTGGTCCCAAGTTTATCGGCTGGGTAAAACTTTTATACGAACAACCGCTCGCGCAAGTGGTGGTTAATGGACGGGCCTCGGTTCCTTTTGTCCTTGGGCGTGGCACAAGACAGGGCTGCCCTCTGTCGCCTCTCCTTTTCGCGCTCGCTCTTGAACCCCTTGCCGCGTGGCTCCGTTGGGAGCCCTCGCTCAAGGGCATACGGTGGTCCCCTACCTTCGAGGATCGAGTGTCACTGTATGCTGATGACATACTATTATACCTCACTTCTCCCCGTAAGTCGTTGGGTGTCCTGTTTGATGTCTTGAGCTCTTTCGGGAAGAACTCTGGTTTTGTTATCAACTGGACTAAATCCTGTATCTACCCACTCGCGGGTGGCCAACCTTCTTTGCCTCGCTCCTGCCCCATACCTATCTCCAGTGTCAGTTTCAAGTATTTGGGGATCTACATTTCTTTGGACCCCAAGGTCCGATTTGAGCGGAATCTACTGCCCCTGCTGGCCCGACTTCGATCGGATGTAGCGGCGTGGTGTGGATTGCCTCTTTCCCCCCTGGGGAGGGCGGCTTTATTTAAAATGATGTCTCTTCCCCGATTCTTATACGCCGTCCAGAACACATTGGATCTGGTTCCAGCTGATTATTTCCGCGAGATCGAGAGCCTCCAGAGGAAACTGGTCTGGGGCGGACGGCCGCGCATAGCGCTGGCGAAATTGACTCTGCCTTGGTATGACGGTGGTATAGCTTTGCCGGATGTCAAACGCTATTATTGGGCATCCCAGTTGAGTGCTATCAACCACGCCATGTATGGACCTGTTCCTAATCCCGCTTACGATCTGGATAGGTGGCAGCTGCCGGGGGGAGATTACAATAGAGCGCTTTACTCCAAGGCAGGCAGGAAGTACTTGACGGGCCCCACTGCGGTGGCAATACGTGTATGGGATAGTGCAACATCGGCTACAGGCTGGACTGATAGACTTACTAGGGTGACTCCTTTATATGCAGCTGAGAGACTGGGCGGTCTATGGTCTTCTAAGGGATTTGATCGGTGGGACCTAATCGGTATTAGCACAGTGGGCGATCTTTGGGCCACCAATAGAGTCAAAACTTTTGACGAATTAAAACGGGAATATAAGCTGAGTGATAAAGAATATTTCTGATACCTTCAGATCTGCCATGCGCTCCACGCGGTCTTCCCCGCTGGTAAATTGATTCCTGAGTCCTCTCCTTTGGAGGATAGAGTGCTGGATGGACATGTTCCTGATAGTACTATTTCCCTCATATACAAAAAACGTATTAATACCCGTTCGGATCTCCTAACACAGCTGCGTGAGGCGTGGTCGGGTGACGGGCTGGAGTTGGACGATGAGGACTGGCAGGCTGCAGTGTCCTCCCCTAGGGAAGTCGCTATTCTGGCGCGTCTCCGTCTGGTGCAGCTAAAGATTCTTCATCGTATCTATGTTACGGGTCCACGGTTGATACGTATGGGTTATTCTGTGGATGGGTTGTGTCGGCGTGGGTGTGGTTTGCTTGCTACCTTCCTACATATTATATGGGAATGTCCGGCGGTGGTGGTCTTCTGGACCCGTGTGCATGCGGTGATGAGAGAGGTGACGGGCGTCGGGCTATTTCCTGAGGCCCGACGCTGTCTGCTGAATATTTGGGAACCGAATGACTGCACCGTTGCTCAGACTCAATGGGTCACACTGGGCAATATAATTGCAAAAAGGGACATCGCTCAACTCTGGGGGTCACATAGGGCGCCACTGGTATCTACCTGGGAGGAGAACATGGACTGGTGCATGTTTCGAGAAAAAAATGTATACATCTTCCGAGGGAGGCCCAAGAAGTGGGTTAGGATTTGGGGTCAGTGGAACTCTTATCGTGGAGAGATTTGTGACCCTCCCATTACAGAACCTTCTGACACTACAGGTTCTCCTTGACTTTACGTTCCAGTATTCTGATTTTTTGTTCTCTGTGAAGTGTTGCTCGCTCCTGGTCCCCGCCCCCCCTCTTCATGTTTTCTGATGCTTGCTTTTCGTTGTCTCCCCCATACTGCACGTAGCAGACTCCATAGTGATATTCTTGCCTCGACTCTTTTCTTGTGGGTTTTCTTTTGTTGTTTCTATGTATTAAAATATAAAAACCTTTGTTTCTCCTCATCTGCCAGATGCTCCTAACCACATCCTGCTTTTAAGTTGCCGGACCCTCGGGTTGTCGGCTGATGAGCTGTGTATTGATATATTTTGTTGATTTGCATTACTGACCGGCCTTGTTGGTTGTAGGTCTGGATCTGTTCTCCTTTTGCACAATAAAGGTTTTTTTTAAAAAAACAAAAAAAGAAGTCCAAGGAACAAAAGGAATTCACCCCCAGCTTCCCTGAACTCTACTGAGAGAGTTTGTCCTTCCTAGAGTGCTTGGGCCAGTTGTGGTGCCTCTGGAAGTTGTACCTGTGTTGGGAAGCTGGAAACCAAGATTTTAAAGACTTTCTGCAAGTTTTAATGCATTGCTCACTTGCGGAGCACATCCCCGTCAGTGCGAGGAAATTCCCACTGCTACGAAGGCCGAGACCGTTGCAGCGCCTGTTGCCGCTGCCAGAGTTGTCACATCCTTCGTTTGCGGGACGCACCAGTCCGGTGCGGGGCGATTACCATTGTTGCGAGTATCGTCGCAGAGCCTTTCATCACTGGGTGAGATCGGTGCACCGCTTGCTTGCAGACCGCATCACGTCGCTGCGAGAGTCGTCGAAGAGCCATCGCTTCAAGGGGCTGCGAGAGGAGAAGATCGATGCTGAGCCACGCATTGTCGCCGCACCGGAGATCATCGTTGCCCCGAAGGTCGCCGCATCGTACCTTTTGCGAGCCGCTTCCACTGAAACCTGTGCAACGGAATACACGCAGGGCATTGCATCCCTCCCCATACAGACTGGCGTCATCGCAACACGCCAGCTGTGTCCAGCGGGGTTGTCGCATCGCCTCCCCAGGGTCTCAGGAGTGACGCATTGCTTGCTTTTCACCGCTACAGCTTTCACTTGGAACTTTTGTCGCATCTAAAGGTACTGTTGGCTAAAACGAGACGTAACTGTGGATTATTTTAACGCAACCTTAAGAACTCTTTTGAAACCATGTTCTTGAACTGTGTATGTTGGAGTTTTATCATTTTGGTCTTGTGTAGTTTAGATTAAAATACCTTTATTTTTATAAACTGTTGTGGAGTCAGTTTGTGGTGTTTCACTGTGTTACTGTGAGTGTTGGTACAAATACTTAGCATATTGCCTTTGATAAGCCTGACTGCTCGCGCCAAGCTACCAAGGGGGTGAGCAGGGGTTATCTAAAGAGTGCATCCTTCTTATCCTGACTAGAAGCAAGGGTCCCTATTTGGACAGTGGTACCTACCTCTGCCAACTAGAAACCCCCAGTTCTAACAAAAATGTAACTGCTTGTGAATGGTGTGGGGCCCATGGAGGAGTGGGTGAAGAAAAGCCTGGGTCGGACTGGAACAGAAAATAGGCCCCAAAATAAAAGTAGACCCCATTAGTGAATTAAATAGCTGTAAAAGTGGCCCATGTTTGCCAAATAAGGGGCAGTTTTGAACTGGTAAAGAGATATTGTATGAGTGTTTTGTGAAGTATAGTATGGAAGATTCATGGATTTGAGCTTGTTACAGGCAATTCATTTCTTTTAATATCAGGGAAATTAACTATAAAATCCAACTCAGAGAACATAAAACAGGCGCACAAACAGTTAAAAAGAACACAGCCCACACACTGACCCGTCAGACCAGTCTGTTGCACTAATTGCTGGCCTAACTGCACTATAGGCCAGCACGACCCTCTTGGAAGCAGTGGGGAGTGGCGGAAGGGTAAAATGAAGATGGGTGGGGGGGAGAAGTGGATACGCATCACCCAAGGGTAAGAGCAACGAAAAGCAGCATACCAGTGAGAAAGCAACAACGAACACCATGCAGGGGAAAATGCACACGAAAGAAAGAGCAGCTTATGAGGGAGAAAACAACAAGGAGCCTGCAGATGGACAGTGTTTGCATAAGGGAAGCAGCACATGAGGGAGAGAGTTAAAAAATACATACACTCTCAAGGAGAGCTGAAAGAAAACAGAAAAAAAGTCGTTCCCTAAAATTGAACAATGGAAGACTACAAGTAATCCAAAGCAAAATGATGATGAAGAGGATATGCTCCAGGGGAGGGACAAACACAAGATTGAGAAACAGAAGAATGAGAAGGACAAACACAAGATTGAGAAAGAGAGCCATCGAATAAAATGAAAGCAAATAAGATTTTAGAGCAAGGCAACCAGTGATGAGCAGTGGATGAGACCCAAACGTACTGTATGTTTGTAGTATGCAGCCCACAATAGGATTTCAACTACCGGACAACTAAAAGCTATCTGGTCGTCACATCCCAGAGAGCTCGCCTCCCATTCCAAGTGGTGGTTTACTCTTGGACCCATCATCTTCTTACTTTTATTGTCTTTCTCTGTGTACAACTCTCACAAAATGTGTTCAAATTAGCATAGTTGTGGTCCAATTTTCCCCACTTTTGTCTTCCATCTACTTCTGCATCAGTCCCACAGTGCCAAATACCTGTTGCTTTCTCTGCTACAATGCACTGTGCACATTGTTGCTTATCTGAGGACTGTCTTCTTCTACACCCTCACTCTCTCCTGCTATTTGAACTGCTATTTCCACTTCTGGCACTCTCACTGCGCACCACAACTTCTCCAAACTTCTGTGTTCTTCTCTTTTATGGCATTATCATCATCTTTTAAGTAGCAAAACCAATAAAATAAATGTACACATTCCATAAAAATCGAAATAGCAGTGAACACGCAGCCCAATTAACAAGCAAAAGATAGAAAACTCAGGAATTGTTTTGCAAGAAGGGATACCTTCCTGCACAAAAACAAGTCTCAGATGTGTTTTTCTCTTCTAGGATGCAGCACACATCAATGCATTGCCAGGTTTAGAATTCTTAGTAAATCTGGGAATATGCCAAAATCCTTAGGTAGATGCCTGGGAACCCCACACTCTGCCCAAGGAACACCTTCCCAAAGCAGAGTAATGCAAGAGAGCAACCTGCGCTGCCTTGCGTTACTCTAGATTTACTACGGTGGCTTTGCAAGGCTTAGTAAATCTGACTTAAGCGTTTGGGTTATCTTGCATCACCTTGCTTGATGCAAGGGCAATGCAAGCCCTTAGTAAATCTGGGAGGAAATTTCTAATTTCTTTGATGTTCTCTTCATGTACTCCACTGTGATTTGGCCCTACTGACAGCCTACTTGGTAGGCTGCTGTATGCCCTAATGCACGGACATCATGAGAGCAATGCATAGAAGGTCTCCAAATACTGCAACTATATCATAACAACAGTGCAAATTCACATGATAGCAGTGCACAAGATTCACAAAAGTGCAAAAAATAGGTAGGGTAAGAAACAGAGGCATTTCCACAGAAATTAGAGCTCAGAGCATGTATATTATATTATTCAAAAGTATGAGTAAAATAAATACACTTTTCACTACTAAGTAATGACCAATAATTTACTTTGCAATTCATGTCCATTTCTTTTGATTATTTTTGAAAACCCACAAAAAGGGTCCAAGACAAAACTTCGTTTTTGGTACAATTATTGAAGGTATGATTAATTTATTCAGTATACTATTTCAGCATCATAACATAAATTAAAAGGTGCAATGTGCACAAGCGCAACAATATTAAGACTATAATACGATAATTGATTTTAAAATGTGAGTACATTAGAGTTGTAATGTACAAGTTCATAGGAATCAGATGCCTCTTCTGTATGACATCAGAGGCATCTGGCGGAACGTTCTGGGCAACTTGTGCTTAATTTTATTGGTGTGAATATGTCAAATGGACATAATTGTTTTGAACAAGCTTACAGCATGCATTACTCTAGACCATGTTCGATCTCATGAACCCTTATCCCACTCTGTGTCAGAAATAGGTTTTTCAGAAATGTCCTGCCATTTAGCCTTTCCCTTTAATTTGACCAGTGGGCTCTCCTATATAGTATTGCTATCAGCCTCTTAAAATTTAGGCTAAACACCTCTACCCTTGTTTAGGTGAGTATAGGCGCTTCTGGAATGATTGGCCATATTTATCTGGAAATGCGCCCCATCTAGGTATATTGTAGAAATTGACTTGACTCAATCTCAAAAGTCTAATGCATTCTTCAAAAGTCAAAACCTAGGATTTTGATAGAGATCTGCCAATGCCAGACATCCACTCCTCTTCCTTCTGTCCACCGTCATACTTTGCGCAATTTGAGCAAATAATTGTAGGCTCCATATATGCATAACAGGCACAAATGGAGGACGCCGAAGAATTTTATTATCGCCCTGTCCCAGACTCAACAGACATGTTTTATAAGAAGTGGCATATGGGTTGGAACCCATCTACCCCCCTCAACATGTGCTGTAATGGAACATCCCCATGTGTTCTACCAGTGCCCTGGTTTGCTGCCTGTATGTTTTTATCATTATTTTAATGTCATGATATGTTGAGGCGATTGTGTGCTCTAAAATTGAATCACTGACACAATGTTGTGGTAGAAAATATCGTTGACAACAATTTCATGTTAACAATATAGTTTACTGCATTATGATGCTCCTAAACTTAAAATCGTGAGAACCAAAATATTGAAAAAAAATATCATGAAGCCTAATATTGTCAAGTAATATAATTTTTTTTAAATGTAATTTAACTTAGTAAATGTTATATTTTAATATATACATTTATTAAAATGTAAATTAAATGAATTCCACTAATATTTAATAGTAAATACAAATATATGCTTATATAAATGTACAAACACATACATATGTCTTTTTATATATATATGTAGATATAGATATATATAAAGATATAATTACATGATTAATACAAATATTTATTTTACACTAGCTTACCCATAGCGCATTGCTGCGATCTCTGAAGAAAGGAAATTCAAGAAAACTCGTTATGATAACATTCAAGTTACATTGTGTCATTTTTATTGAAACGTATTCATTTTAATATGGAAACATTTCAAAATGTCGTTTTAATTCTATTTATTTATTCGAATGCTTGTGGATACACGATTTTATGTTTTTCCTTCTGGTGCGCACATCAGTATTCGAAAGATTATGAGTGTCCTGGGGGGCCTATATTTAAAAAAATGTTATGCCAGAAACCTTTGCAGGAGGTTACTCAACAACTTCCCAAAGTTTCATGGCGATCGGATGAATGGTGTTTTAATTCTATTTATTTATTTGAGTGCTTGTGGATACACGATTTGTTGTTTTTCCCTCTGGTGCGTACATCAGTATTCGAAAGATTATGAGGGCCCTGGGGGGCCGATATTTAAAAAAAATGTTATGCCAGAAACCTTCGCGGGAGTGTACTCAACAACTTCCTAAAGTTTCCTGGCGATCGGATGAATGCTGTTTTAATTCTATTTATTTATTCTAGTGCTTGTGGATACACATTTTTTTGTTTTTCTGTCTTGTGCGTACATCAGTATTCAAAAGATTATGAGTGCCCTGGGGGGCCGATATTTGAGAAAATGTTATGCCAGAAAGCTTCACGGGAGGGTACTCAACAACTTCCCAAAGTTTCATGGCGATTGGAGGAATGGTGTTTTAGTTCTATTTATTTATTCGAGTGCTTGTGGATACACGATTTGTTGTTTTTCCGTCTGGTGCGTACATCAGTATTCAAAAGATTATGAGGGCCCTGGGGGGCCGATATTTTTTAAAAAAATTATGCCAGAAACCTTCGCCGGATTGTACTCAACAACTTCCCAAAGTTTCATGGCGATCGGATGAATGGTGTTTTAATTCTATTTATTTATTTAAGTGCTTGTGGATACACGATTTGTTGTTTTTCCGTCTGGTTAAAAAAAATGATGCCAGAAACCTTTGTGGGAGTGTACTCAACAACTTCCCAAAGTTCCATGGCGATCGGATGAATGGTGTTTTAATTCTATTTAGTTATTCGAGTGCTTGTGAATACACGATTTGTTGTTTTTCCGTCTGGTGCGTACATCAGTATTCGAAAGATTCTGAGGGCCCTGGGGGGGCGATATTTAAAAATAATTATGCCAGAAACCTTCGCGGGAGTGTACTCAACAACTTCCCAAAGTTTCTTGGCGATCGGATGAATGGTGTAGTAATGCATAAAGGACAAACAGACAGACAGACATACATTCGTTTTCTTTACATATATATAGATTACATTATAGATATATTCATAGTACTTAATGGAAAATAGTAAACAATACATATTAAATAAATATGTTTATGAACTATAGTACACTGTATATGTATTACATTCATATACAATAAAACCATACAAAATATAAACAATTCTTTCTTTTTTTTTAAATATGGAGCAGAGCATATGGTTCATAATACATTATATACTTGAATAAAAAGCAATTAACACCTTCAATGCTGCAGGAGATTTTCCTGGGTGCTGAACTTTTCAGATTTCCATGGTTCATGACGAGCTCAGCTCGTCATGAGCACACGAGCAGTGTACTGCATGACGAGCTGAGCTCGTCATGAGCATGGAAGGGGTTAAAAACAGTTAGGCACCTTCTTAATTTAAGCTGCAAAAAAGTTTAGATTTTCATAGCAGCAAAGAGAGAAAAACAGTTTCCTGAAACGCCTGTACTGGATGATCAAAAAAGTGCAAATGCAACCAAACCTACATACATACGACGTATAAAGGGCAAAGTGAAAAGTGTAAATTTATAAACAACTAATCCTATAGTTATTCACGAAACTAGACTTACATTCATTGACCATATAAAGTGCAAGCGTGCAAAGTGCAAGTTTATAAAAAGCTAAATCAGCTAGTCCTATAGTCCTTCATGAAACAAAGTGCAAAAGGCCATTTATCTTTAGAAATAGTAGAGAGAAAAAAAAGTTTCCTTCTACATTTAAATTGCAACCTGACTAAAGTGCTAGTGCTCTATTATTGACCAATTCCTTCAAAGCTGCTAACAAGCAAATGGGCTAAATAAAACTCATACCCATAAAGAATACAATTTGATAACCAATTCAAATATATCCTAATAGTAAGCTGCTACATTAGTTTGCCACTTCCAGTGTTATAATCCCCCTTAAATCTTCTCTAAATCATTGAAAAACTTCCAATTTCTTTCAATTTTTTTAGTGGCTCCTACCCTCCCCGCATAGTCTTTCTCAAATTTTCGGGTCCTTTTCATTTTGTTAAACCATTTCAAATGGGAAGGGGCCTCCCTGGATTTTCAATTTTTCAAAATTAGGGAGCGAGCTACAGAGCTCGCAGTACATATAAAGGCTTTTTTGGGTTCAGATTGAATTATATCCCCTCTACACATTCCAAATAAGGCAACTTCGACCTCCCCCCAAAAAAATTCCGTTTGCTTGCTCGATATCTGAAAAAACTGTCTCCCGAAAAATCCTTAAACCTGGACATGAAAAAAAAGTGTGATGCCACCCGCCTTCCCCATCTGTTTGGCATCAGAAACACCTATTTTCTACTCCCGGGAATCCTTTTCTTATAATAGCTGGAGTTAAATAAGCGAGCCACCATGATAGAAAAGCCATCCTTTTATAGTTGGCCGCATGTAGTGATTTACTTCCTAGATAGTAGACAGTCTCCCACTCCTTTCCAGACAGCCTACATCCGGTCCCCTGAGTTATTTTCTCTAGGTGATTGTTTATAACCGGGTCTTGTCCAGATTTATGCAGCAGTCTATACCAGTTTCCTACCCCTTTTATATTGCCCCATGAAGGGCTACCACCATAAGTTCGGGGGAATCCAGTATACCACTATATTTTTCCAAAAAGGTCGGCTTTCGATGGCTCTCCGTCCTTGCTAATACTTCATGCCAGGAGATCAGCCAATTTTGTATTATAAAATGCCTTAGCTCAGACAATCTACAACCTTCCCAGATATTTATGTGCCTTGCTTGTAACTGGACACAGAGACTGGCAGATTCTCTAATTTTTAAGTATTGGAAACCAGAAGAACTTGCTTTTGTATAAAAGGACTGGAGTCTAAAAAGATAGTCTTTTGAAGTTTTATACCGTGTTTTTTTGGGAAGTTTGATGTTTTTGAAAATACTGGAGTTAGTGAACCAATTTCTTGTAACATTTTATCTAAAAAAGAAGCTGTCACTAGTACCATTTGATCCTAACAAGCCAGACACTAGATAAAAAAACCTGCCTCATAATATGTTACTACGTGCGGCAACGCTAGGCCCCCTTGATCTATTGGTAGCTGTAGCACATTCAATTTGACCCATGGGGCTTTCTTTCCCCAAATGAATTGGCTAAATAAAGTATCAATTTCCCTAAAATATGACTGATTTACTTTGATCGGGACTTTCGAGAACAAGAATATTAGGAGCGGAAGTATGGACATTTTAAATAATGATATTCTGCCCACTATTGATAACGGAAGTAATGTCCATTGCTCCAATAGCTTCTTAATCTTATTCTTCATTCTCAAATAATGTAGTTCAAATAATTGATGAAACTGTGCAGAAACATATATCCCAAGATACCTGATCGGGTCAGCTTTTATTGCTTGTGTTTGAGTTTAGCCATATCAGGGATCGGCGACTGAATAGCAGCATTGTTCCGTATCTTAAAAACCAAAGGTTCATTAAAAAAGGTAAAAAGTAAGGGTAAAAGTGGGCAGCCCTGCCTGGTCCCGCGATTTATTTTAATGGTACCCGCAAAATTTGCATTTACTATAATCTTGGCTGTAGCCCCCTGGTAGATATTGCACAGCATATCTACCACTTGTGCGGGAAACCCAAACCGACCCAAGGTAGCAAACAGGGTTTTCCAGTTCACTAGGTCGAAGGCTTTTTCTGCGACAACCATTACAATACTTGCCGGAATAGGATTAATGCTAATATAATCCAAGGCATGTATTAATCAATCAATCAATCATGCCATTTGTATAGCGCACTACTCACCCGGGAGGGTCTCAAGGCGCTTGGGGGGAGGGGTATGCTACTGCTCGAACAGCCAGGTCTTTAGTTGTTTCCTGAAAACGAGATGGTCTTGGGTCAGCCGAAGGTGGATGGGGAGGGAGTTCCAAGTCTTGGCAGCCAGGTAAGAGAAGGATCTTCCTCCGGCGGTGGCTCTTCGGATGCGTGGTACGGCTGCGAGGGCGAGGCTGGTGGACCGTAGCTGGCGGGTGGGCGTGTAGAAGGTCAGGCGGTCGTTGAGGTACTTGGGGCCCAGGTCATGGAGAGACTTGTGTGCGTGGGTGAGGAGCCGGAACGTGATCCTCTTGTCGACGGGGAGCCAGTGCAGGTTCCTCAGGTGGCTGGAGATGTGGCTGCGTCGGGGGACATCCAGGATGAGTCGGGCGGAGGCGTTCTGGATGCGCTGGAGTCTTTTCTGTAGCTTGGCTGTGGTTCCGGCAGAGAGGGCGTTTCCGTAGTCCAGTCGGCTGGTGACGAGTGCCTGGGTGACAGTCTTCCTGGTCTCAGTCGGGATCCAGCGGAAGATCTTGCGAAGCATACGCAGGGTGTTGAAGCACGATGAGGAGACGGCGTTGACTTGTCTGGTCATCGAGAGGGAGGGGTCCAGGATGAAGCCCAGGTTGCGTGCGTGGTCGGTTGGCTTGGGTGAGGTGCCCAGGGCTGGGGGCCACCAGGAGTCGTCCCAGGCGGAGGGCGAAGATCCCAGGATGTGGACTTCCGTCTTGTCCGAGTTCAGTTTCAGGCGGCTGTCCTTCATCCACTCGGCGACGTCTTTCATCCCTTCGTGTAGGCAGGTTCTGGCGGTGTCGGGGTCTCTGGTGAGGGAGAGGATCAGCTGGGTGTCGTCGGCGTAAGAGATGATGTTGAGGTTGTGCTGGCGTGCGATGGCCGCGAGAGGTTTCATGTAGCTGTTGAAGAGGGTGGGGCTGAGTGAAGATCCTTGCGGGACGCCGCAGATGACTTCGGTGGCCTCGGAGCGAAACGGGGGGAGGCGGACCCTTTGTGTTCTTCCGGCGAGGAACGAGATGATCCACTCCAGTGCCTTCTCTTGGATACCGATGTTGCTGAGGCGCTGGACTAGGGTGCGGTGGCAGACCGTGTCGAGCGGAGAGGTCCAGGAGGATGAGGGCCACTGTTTCCCCCTTGTCGAGCAGGGTCCGAATGTCGTCGGTGGCTGCGATGAGGGCGGTCTCGGTGCTATGGTTGGCTCTGAAGCCGGACTGCGAGGGGTCGAGGGATCCGTTCGTCTCGAGGAAGGCGGTCAGCTGTCTGTTGACGATCTTCTCGATGACTTTAGCAGGAAAAGGGAGGAGCGAGATGGGGCGGAAGTTTTTGAGATCGGTGGGGTCCGCTGTAGGTTTCTTCAGGAGGGCGCTGATCTCGGCGTGCTTCCAGCTCTCCGGGAAGGTGGCGGTGTTGAAGGAGGCGTTGATGATGTTCCGGAGTTGGGGGGCGATGGTGGAGTCGGCCTTGTTGAAGACGTGGTGTGGGCAGGGGTCGGTCGGTGATCCGGAGTGGATGGTGTTCATCGTGCGGGCTGTGTCTTCGGTGGTCACCGTGGTCCAGGTGCGAAGGGTGGCGGTGGGGGGCGTTGGTTCGACGGTTGGGTGCGTGGGTGGGGCGCCGAAGCTGTTGTGGATGTCGGCGATCTTGCGGTGGAAGAACGAGGCGAGGGAGTCGCAGAGGTCTTGTGACGGAGTGATGTTGTTGGTGCCGGTGCTGGGGTTGGAGAACTCCTTGACGATAGTGAAGAGCTCTTTGCTGTCGTGGGCGTTGTTGTCCAGTCGTTCCTTCAGGGATTTCTTCTTGGTGGTGCGGATGAGCTGGTGGTGCTTGCGGGTAGCGTGTTTGAGGGCGGTCATGTTGTCGGTGGTCCGGTCGAGGAGCCAGGCTTTCTCGAGGGTGCGGCAGGTCTTCTTGGAGTCCTTGAGGTCGTCGGTGAACCAGGATGCCTTCTTGCTTCTGGGTCTGCTGGGAGGGTTCTTTAGTGGCGCGAGGTCGTCGGCGCAGGCGGTCAGCCACTGTGTGAAGTTGCGGGCTGCTTCGTTGGGGTCCGTTGTGTTGGCGGGTGGGCTCTGGCTGAGGGAGGTGGTTAGCTGGTCTGTGGTGATCTTGCTCCAATTCCTGTGAGGTACCTGTTGCGGGTGGTGGTGAGTCGTGGATCTTTTGAAGCAAGAACTGTGTGTTAGTCGACATTGATCTTCCCACTATAAAGCCTGTTTTATCCCTGTGTATTACCTCCTGAGCAGCATGTATAAATCGCTCCGCCCATACCTTCATAATTAGTTTGTAATCGGAATTCAAAAGGCTTATAGGCCTATATGAATTCACGTCCTACGGATTTTTATCTTTTTTAACAAAAGAAACAATTATTGCTTCTTTAAAAGCAATTGGAACCAAGCCCCCTTCTCTAACAAAATTAAATAAATTTCTCAAGGGAATAGTAAGTTCTTTCAAGAAGACTTTATAAAACTCGATGGGGAAGCCATCCTGCCCGCAAGCTTTTGCCCCGCAGTTGTTTTAATAGCTGTTAAAATTTCACTATTCTTCACTTCCGTTTCCAATTCGCCAATCCTGTTCTACGAGAGTTTTGGAATATACATATTTACGAAATATTCCTGAATTAACTCCTCCTCTACACAATACTCAGTAGAGTACAACCGGCGAAAATGGTGCATGAAAGTTTGAGAGATGTCGCTGCTATCAACTACTTCTAAACCAGTCTGGGATTATAAGATTTTTGATATTATAGCTGACTCTTGCCTTTTCCTGGTGGAATTTGCCAAGAATTTGCCAATTAACTGACTTTCCGCATTGAAATAAGTTACATACTTTTTCTAGAATAAAAAATTATTTCAATTCTATTCTTGCCTGTTCATATTTATTTGGGAGACACTGCAGTTGAAGGGCATATTCCTGGTCCAATTCTGATTGCAATTGAGCTATCTTGCCCCTCCGTACACTAGACTGGGTCACTGTATAAGCTATTATCTGACAACGGGCTGCTGCCTTGAACCCTCCCGAGACAGAGAATGGGGTAGCGATATTCTGATTAATCGGGAAAAATTCCGGAATATAAACAATTTAATATGAAAAAAAGTATATTAATTAATTTAGAAATAGATCAGATATTAAAAATGTTAAACCCCAACAAACACATTTACTAAACATACTATAAACATTAAAATAAATTTAGAAATAAAAATAAATAATGATGAATATTTTTTTAATCATGCTCTAAAATCTATTTCAACAATATTATAAAAACTATTGGAGAATGCTAAATATATTATTCACACTCTACTTTATGCAATAGTAAGGAAAACGTTGGACTTTGGAGGGGTTAAATTTACTATTCCCATTCCTGTCTAAGCAACAGTAGAGAAAGCGTTGAACTTTGGAGGGGGAAAATGTACTACTCCTTCTCCCACCTAAATGTAAATGTAAATGTACAGGAATTTATATAGCGCAAATCACCGAGCGGTTTCTAAGCGCTTGCTTAGGGAACCCGTCCTGGTATTCCCCTGTGAGATAGCCCCGGCAGGGTATCCGCAAGGTGAAAGCCAGGCATCCCACCGCGAGGGGCCGTTGTGGAGATTAAGCAAGCTATTGCCCAGAGTCGCAGAGTGTGAACCCGTGAATCGAGTAGGCACCGGAGCGAGAATTGTCGAGTCCATGGACATTTTAGGACTCAAGACCCCGCCGAGCCGGGAATTGAACCCTGGTCCCAGGCTGACCTCTGCTTCCAGGTCTGCCTCCTCTAACCAGTGAGCCACACTTCTCCACCTAAACAACAATTGTGCTTATCCTTTTAGCTGGGCAGTATACATTTACATCTACGTGATAAGGGATCTGAATTCTGAGAGTACCTGTTCTAACCTCCTAGCTAATCAGTATCACATCTCTTTAAGAAGAATTTGTCTTGGGGGTGTGGCCAAAATGGCAGCCAAGGCGGAAATCCCTGCCTAAGCTCCGTACCAGCATAGCTTCATCCGTCGGTATCCTGGGTCTCCAGGACTGCATATGCACCGGTGGGGACACCTCGCGTCTCTTCCCCCATCTTGTTGTACCTGTTGCAGCTGATGCCGCTGAGTACTGCAGACTGCCCGCGAGGCCGTGAGGGCTGGAGTAACCCTCAAATTGCTGAGGAGGTAGGCAACTGCACCACCGAAGCCTTCTGACATAAAGGAGGCCCACAGAATGAGCTACCACTCTTGCTGCCTCTGGTGCCCATGCTGGGAGCCGACCCAGGCCCTGACAGCAGATGGTGGAGACCAGGAAAGTGGCTGGGTGGGTCTGGACACGCTGTGGCCTTGAAGGTGTGGTGGAGGCTATGGAATACGCAGCAGGAAACCCCCAACACGGAGGTGGGCAAAGAGTGAAGGGCTCACCCAAGCTACTCCTGGTGCCTAAGCGGGGAGTGAGCTCAGGCCTTGAAAAATGGTGGATCCAGCGGTGCACAGGTAGAGCGGGCTGGTCCAGTCTGAACTTGCTGGCTCTGACAACAAAGCAGTGAGATCGGCAGACCCCTGCGAGGCAGCTAGAACTGCCACAGAGACTGGAATAGTGAGGCCTGGACTGTGGGCTTACGGGACACTGAGGTCCAAAGGGGCTTGGGGTCATACCTTGATGGCAGAGGCCTCCTACGGGGCAGTCAGGCCCAAAGATTTGGCAGCCCACAAGGAGACGCTGTGGGGTAGAAGAAGCACGCCTGATCAGAGCCTACCACAGACCAAAGGGTAGGTTGCTTCTGGTTAGATGCCTTGGGAAACATCTGGCATTAATTCTTTCCAGAAGAGGTCCCATCACTGCTTCCCTGTGGACCCCCCAGCCTAACATCCGATGAGGCTCTCCCTCTTCCACTGTGTGTCAGCATCTGTAGTCCCCAATGTGGCTGGACAAGGGGTGCTCGGCTAATGACTGTGCATAACAATAAGGGAGCTCAGAAGGGACCACCGTGCTCTAACCTAAAGGCAACTGAGCAGGGAGGGAACCGTTTCTTGTGGGTTTTCAAAGTGTTCAGATGGCCCTTGGCCCCTTTGGGCCTGTGGCTTGGATTTGTGCTGGAGGCCCTCCCGCTCGGTGATTGATGCTCCTACAGAGTATCTGGTGCTACTTGCTTTCCACATGCTGGCAGTGCACCGCGACCTTTGATGTCGTTCATAGAGCTGACAACTTGAGAGATAGGACATGGCTTGCTGACCCTGTAGGAACATGTGTCCGTCTTCCGCACTACTAGGGGCTAGACGGTGCAGCACCTGTATCTTCCAGTGCTGCAGCACTATGGTGAAGGCCAAGGAAAAAAAACCTCCAGTCCTGGTAGAGGGGCAGTCTCAGGCCCTGGAGGTTGCAGTGACGGAAGGAGAAAGCACCTTGCGTCATCTTGAGGGCACTTTGGACTGACACACCACCCAGTTCTACCGTATCTTGCAGGCCATACTAGATACCAAGACTGAATCTAAGTTTGATTTGGTATCCCTAGACATCAGATTTCTCCATGCAGATCACTGCAAGTTGGCCGTGCTGGTTGATGACACTGAATCCCCCTTCACTAGTGTATGGCCCATGGTAAGAGACCTGCAGACCCAGGTGCAAGAGAAGAAGGCTGACATAGTATGCCTACAACTCAGAGCGAGGGCCATTCTCGGCATAACAATGTGCCCTTTGTGGGTTTCCCAGACTGCACTGATGGCCCTATCGTAGAACTCTTACTTGAACAAAGGTTGTCAATAGAGTGCTCCCCGGTAGAATACCAAAATTGTTCTCCACTGAGCGAGCTCACAAACTGGCAGGAAGGCCCCCACCGCCGGGAGAATGCTCATACCCACTGATTGCCCGGCTTCTCAGCTATAGATACAGAGATTTGCCCCTCTGTTTTTTAGAGCAAAAGGTCCCTGGCTCTTTGAGAACTCTGAAATCACTACATATCAGGATTATACCACAGAGATGCGGGATTGTTGCGTCTCAAATGTGGCGATGAAGGCTCAGCTGCACTCCTTTGAACTTAAATATGTCTTATTTCCTGCAAAACTATGCAGTATACGTATAGGGGCCAAACCCTTTTATTCGACTCATGAAGATGCCTGTACTTGGCATCATGCTAAGGGCTTGGCAGGTGACCTTGTTCTGGCTCAGTATCCTGGGGATTGGCTCGCACTGCGATGGCAGGCTGCGACAGCACGCTGGCCGCGCTCTAATCCTACCTCAGACAAAGCACCCCATGATGTGTACAAGCAGTTGAAGGGGTCATGCTCCGTCTCCTTAACCCCTTTGAGGGCTTGAGATCCTAGAAAGCCTCCAACACTGCTTCTGACACTGATGGTACTGTGGCTTGACAAACGACAACACCCAAGGTCCATTGGTAACACCCCGCATGGCCGATGACTTACAATTTTGTTATGTTGCTACTTCACAAGGGTAAGCTGGCTGTACCACCTGATGTTTGGGGAGAGATGAATAGTCAGTGTAGTTCGAGGGGACTTCTATTAGTGATAGCACATATTGGGGGGAATAGTTTGTTTGATAACCATGCCACAGCTTACCGTAATGGACTTGTGAACATTGTTCCTTCAAGTTGCTTAGCTTGATTGTTCTTCTGCCTTATGGCAGTGGATGGGTTATCTTCTCTGTTGGGGGATGCGGCGGGTGGGAATGTTTCTTGTGTATTTGTTTGTTTTTTTGCCTGGGAAATGGGCTCCCACTATCTGCTGACCTGACCACTAGCTTCACAACCTCTGGTTGGGGGACCATTTGGAAAAATGCGATGATGTATTGCCGGGGACGACCTGGTGTTAGGCGGACCAACATGGCATTCGCCGCCTCCTAATTCACTATTCATATGGCTCCACCTAACACACACAACTCCCACTACAATTTTATGTCCTGGACTGTGAGGGGTATGGCCATCCCGGTTAAGCGATACCGTGTTCACACTTATCTTAAACAAAGGCACATACAGGTGACATTCCTCGAGGAAAGTCACTTGACCCAGATAGAACTCCTCAAATTGCATGCAAAATGAAAAAAAGAGATTTGTGGTACTACAGTGTCGGCTTATGCTACAGTGGATCTCATCAGGGTTTCCCTTCAAGTTCCCTTTTTTTAGATACCAAAACGACAGACCCAAATGGCAGGTATGTTGCTGTTGAGGGGAATCTAGATGGAAGACCCTTGGCGCTGATGGCTATTTATGCCCCCAACATGTGCCACCCGGCCTTCATAGATAAACTCACGTTGGCCCTCCTGTGCAACCCCCAAATTCCTGTCCTATGGAACAGTGACTTTAACTGTGTCCTGAACATGGACTTGGACATTTGGTCCCTCCCTTATGGTGGCAGCCTGCCGCAGGACGACTGCCCATAAAGGGGAGTGGCTGGCCCAGCATGTGGTCTGCGATGTGTGTCATCGCCAACATCCAGAGGACTAAGAATACCCCTTTAATTCTCCTGTTCACGGCATACATATCAGAATACATTTTTTTCTCTGTAGCGCCCCTTTTGTCTCAGTGTCCATCACATGGAATATCTTATGTGCATATTCTCAAACCATTGCTTGCTGCTGGTTTCCCTTAGATTGTGCCGCACTCACCCCAGAATCCCAACCTGGAGGGTCGGGCTGAGTACCTTGGTGGAGTACTTTGAGCCCAACGTAGCTACTGATTGGGCGAATGAATTGGACACTCACAAAGCTGTGATACGTGGGCACTGTATTGCTACCACATGGGGCATCCAGCAGATGTTGCGCAAGGACCTACTGGCCAAAGAAAGTAATATGCATAACTTGGAAGTAGATCAACCACGGTAACCTGCTCGCTTGCTTCCTTACTACATCTGCATAGCAAACATAGGGACCTAGAGAGCGGATTAGGGAGGCTTGACTATGTCAGTACTTTGCCAGATTGCACGGTGAAGGTAACCGCAAAGGGTAGTATGCTAGTGTGGCAGATACATGATGAGCACTCCCATCTCCCTCTGGGTGCTCTACGAGCAGATGTTGGTGTGATACTTAACAAACAGAACAACATTAACGCTTCCTTTGTGAGTTTCATTAGCTACATTTATGCGGCTGTGCCGGGTCACTCCCGTTCCACCTTGCACGAGTATCTTCGAGGAATTCCACTCCCCAAGCTCAGCATAGCCCAGGTGGCCTATCTTGATGCTCCCCTTCAGCTAGATGAACTACGGTTGCCTATCGTGCAAATTGCTTATAGTAAAACACCAGGTATGGATGGTCTTCCGATTTAATATTATTCTACTTACGGAACTATACTGACACCCAAGCTCCTGGAAGTTTATACCACGGCATATGACAATGGGCACTTCCCTGATATGCTCCACAAGGCTCTCATTGTAGTCTTTCCAAAGCCATACCATGATCCCTTTGACATATGGTATTATAGTCCACTATCTATGTTGAATCTGGACTGCAAAATACTGGGGAAGGTCCTGGCTAACAGATTACTGCTGCTACTCAACACCTTAGTGAAGAAGGATCAATGACATTTATACAGCGTCAAAGCACCTTTCTCAACATCTATCGATTGCTACGGCTTCTTGGTACAGATCTGAATAGCACTGGTGTTCGGTAGCGATGCCGCTTGACACTGAGAAGGCCTTCGACACCTTAGGGTTGGACTACCTGTTTCCAACGCTCGAGTCCATGCTGGTTGGGCCAAGTTATTTGCAGTTGCTTGGAACTCTCTATGGGCACCCCAGTGCGGGCCTGTGACTGCACTCCCACTCCACACCATGTTGGCATATGGGGGTCAAAGGGTTATTACTGGACGCACTGCTAAATTTCAGGTATTTTTTACTGTAGTAGGGTGCTCCAGAGTATCGCCTTCTGACTGGAGGCGTAAATAATATGAGGGGGTAGCACTCTCTGTAGAGAGAAGTGTCCTCTGGGCTCCTGAAAAGTCCTTACGTGAAGGTTTCTTGCTAGAAAAATCTAATAATGAGGTTTACACGATGATAAAGTTCAGAATGTTTAATTAAATCCTTTTATCGTACATCTTGTTTAAATCACAGATGCGTGTTACATGATGTCTTCATAATTCAATAAGAGCACTCATGTGTTCCAATGCATTTCGGCATTACCATCATGCCTTCGTCAGGGAACTAGTACTGTAAGCAAAAAAGGAAACGAAAAACGGTCTGAGTATTGAATAGGGAAGCGAGTTGCAAATACTAGCAGTGTGCGGTGTTCGACTGAGGTCTAAGGACGTGCTCTTAACGTGCTTATTAACTATAAGGGAAAGGTAAACAAGTGGCGGGTAGTGGTGGTTCGGTAACTCGAGCTGAACTAAAATACAATCAAAAATAATCACTAGGAAATGGCGCATAGCGCGGTGAGCATTCATTAACAAGGTTCAGCGTGAAAGAAGAAATAAAGCGTGATGCTGAAGATTTAGCAGTTGCTTGCAGTGGCGAACGCATCGCTTACCGTTAACGTGCCGACGGGCTCCGTGCACTGTTAATTCAGGTTCTCATGCCGGAATTAGTGAGAGTTAGACTCCGGAAGCGATTAAAGGGGAAGTTACACGAATGGGTAGGGACTAATTCTTAAAGGAACAGCGCGTGTTAGGTTAGTGGGAAAAAACTTAATCAAAAGTAGAAAATTAATGATAACTCTTAAGAAATTCAAAACGGGGCGAAAAGACCAAAACATAATATGCATGACTAAATATCAGATTCAAACAATGAAATATATAGGACGGTATAAAATGCAAATAACAGGTCGAAGTGATACAAAGTAGAAAATTAATAGTGTCCATGAGGTGAACTCGGTGAGCCTGGCGGGGTGTTGCTGATAGAAACATTCAATACTGGTGGTATGACCATGAAGGTGACTCAGCCAGTCACTAAGCGCAGTTCAGGAGCATGAATCTTCAAAGAACAGTCAGTTTATAGATAACAAAGATATTCCACACGATCATTGAGACCGTGTGGTTTCATGCTGCTCAGGGTAAAAATCCAGAAGTTCTCTCTTTTCAGTAATTCAATGTGATTGTCTCTGCCTTCTCTTTTGGCAACTGTTTCCAAGGCGCAGTATCTTAATTGACTGATTCCGTGTCCTGCTTCAAGAAAATGCTGTGCTACTGTAGATTTGAGTTGTTTAGTTCTGATGTTAGATTTATGCTCGTTAAGGCGTGTTTTCAATTTTCACTCTGTTTGTCCAACATAAATCTTCCCACATGGGCATTTTAACATATAAATGGCATTGGTGGTATCACATGTTGCTGTTGCTCTGACCTTAATTTTATAACCTTTCATAGGATGGTTTATTGTAGTGCCTTGAATGACACTATTACAATGGTTACAGTTTCTACATGGAATGGTTCCTTTAAAATCAGTGATTGTGGGTTTGGAAGATTTAATTATTTCTCCTAGATTTTTGGCTCTGGAGTACGCGAAGATAGGATGGTCATCAAAAATTTTGTTGAAGTCAGGCTCTATTCTGAGAATCTCCCAATGTTTTTTAATGATCTGCTTGAACTTGTTGCTGGATGTCGAATATTTGGACACGATGGTAATGGAATCTCCCTGAGGTGTGGGTGTGTTGGAAAGTAAGTCATTTCTCAATTTGGTTTCACATCGTTGTTTGGCCTGTTCGAGGACGTGGTCAGGGTACCCTCGGGATTTAAACCTCTGTATGGGGGTCCTCATAGAGTCAACACAGTCCTGTATTCAGCTGTTCTGAGACAACAGCAGAAGCGGTACACAAAGTCTAGAGACTGCTGGACATCAGATCTCTACCTCTCCTTGACAGACAAACAGTGGACTCTGGCTTGGACAGACTAAAGATGTCGCGGAACTAACGTTTTCATTTTATGCAATTTAATTATTTGCACCAAACATACCTCTTGGGCTGTTTATCACAAGAGGTATCCCTGTGTCAAACTCAAGTTGCCCGCGATGTGGGGTTCTCGATGAAGATTTTTTCCACATGGTGTGGGACTGCTCAGGGTTAAAGCACGTTTGGGGTGAGGTGTCAAGGAGTACCACTGTCTTGGTTGACCATGTGGTCTTGCCCTCTCCGGAGTCCTGCCTGCTAGGTATTATTCACCCCAGAGCTAAAGTGGATAAATACCTCCATAAATTCATTGACTTGGCGATTGTGTTGTGGAAGCAAGAGACAGATTGCAATGGCATGAAAGTCACCGGTTGTGCTGGATATATCTATCTGGCTCCACACTATGCTGTGACAGGCAAGGGCATTACTTAAATTGTGATTTTTGCATTTGGGATGATGCATCCCAAATGCAAAAATACCGGTCGCAAAGGGGCAGATTCTGAGAATCTGCCCGTTTGCGACCGTTTTTTCTTTTGATGCATTTGCCTGCAAGGCCTCATTTATGCTGGCACTATTGCACCACCGAAATGTTACTTTCTGATGTTTCTGTGGTGCAATGTGCCACTGGCCTATTTATAAGGCCACGTAAAACCATGTTATCTCAGGGGTGGCATAAATGGCTAATTTCTGGGTTTTTGGCCTTAGGGCAGCACAGTAGGCCTTGCTGCTGTGCTGCCCTATGGCAAAAGACAAGGACAGGAATGCACCATATCTATTAGATATGGTGCATTCCTGCCCTGTTCCTCTGCACTGGCACACAATGGGTTGCTGGGCGCCAACGCAGGCAACTTTGCACCATGGTGCAAGGGTGCCCGCATTGCGGGGATGAATATTTTTGTGCAGGAAGGGAAACCTTTCTGCACAAAAACAATCACAAGAGGCTTTTCCCTCTTTCTGTGTGCGCAGGAAGGTCCCCCTTTCTGCACAGTAACACTCTTTAAATGCCATTTTGTAACATCTATATGTGCTGCTTAATGCAGCACACATAGAAGTTGCAAAACAGCATTTTTTCAAAATGATTGTTTATGTGCAGGAAGGGGGACCGTGCTGCACATAAACAATCATAGGCAATATGCTGTTTCTGGAAACGGCAAAAACGAGGAGAAATAAATCATTTCTCCTTGTTTCGCCTGTTTAAGAACAGGTTTTCTCTGGTCTTAATTTTGGCACTGCCTCCTTTTTACGCTGCTCTTGTAAATAGGAGGCAGTGTCAAAATCAATGGGTGTTGTGGTGGAACGCCCACGGCAATCCCTTGCCCTCCCCGTTCACACTAAATACAGCGTGAAAGGGTGCCTTATTTACAAGGCATTCTTAATTCACGTTTAGTGGCTTAACTCCTGCCTTGGAAATAAGGCAAGGCCACTATTGCCATCACAACGACACTGAAAGTGACGTTGTGGTGGCGATAGGGACGTGTAATTATGCCCCCATGTGCTGGAGGTTCTATGTTAACTATCTCTGGCAGTTAGACCTGGTCTGAGCTTCGTTTAACTTCTGCTACTGGTGGGGTCTGCTGTACATACTTGTACCTTTGCCTGCCCACTGCACAAAGCCTCCAGATAAACTAGAAGGGGTCCGTGAGTTCCTGCGCTACGTACCTGGCAACTTAAATCACTACAATGGTGACATGATGTAAAGGACCAAACAATGTGTAAAGTTGATCTGTTCTAAATGGACTTGGGGTGTAAGGGCAAAAAAGAACCCATTCTTCTCAACATAAAAGTGCTGCTGCTTTTGTAATTATGAACCCACTAGAACCTTTCCAACTGGCAGACCTATGACAAACGAGGAGCCCTGCAAAAAGAGAAAACTGATTTTGGTAGTGACATTTGGTTGCCAGGAGGTTAGAATACCCTTACCTCAATAACCTGAAAAGTGATGTTATTGCTGAGATGTAGAATTAGAAATTATTCATGCAAGAGACTTCCATTGAGAAAGGTGCCCAAGAACACAGGGGTGTTTGAGGATTCATCAAAATTACCTCCATGTCCAGTGGTGAAGTGATTTTTCTGAGAGATATTCAGCTGGTGGAACTCTGTCCAAAATGGCAGTACGGTGTGCCAGTGTTGTTTGATAAATAAGAGTTTAAAAAAAAAAAAGAAAACAATCTGCTTTTGATCACAGTGGTGTGTATGAGACTCATGAGAAGTCGATGACAGTGCTGCATATCATTTTTATTCAAGATCCATGAGAAACTTTAAGATTGTTTACTCGCCTTGATTAATGTGTGCTACGGCTATCTTACACTTCTTGCAGTGAAATATCTCATGGACATTTTACTCCAAGAGCACCTTGAGCTACCTCTGTTCTGGACAGTTGGCAGTGCATCATTTCTAATATACCAGAGGTCGAGTTGGTTCTTTGGTAGACGCTCTGCAATTATAAAGCGTGTGCTTACCCTGTTGTCAGGGCGTGATCTCTATTCTATCCTCACCAGGTGCTGGCCTTCAATTACTTAGGTCTCCGAGGAGGAAATCGGAGCCAGAGGGTTTTGGGGGATTTTGAAATCTTTGTGGCACATGTAGCATGAAAGGGGCAAAAGGGACATCTTGTTAGCTGGTCAACCTAATCGGCTTCCCAACTTTCAAAATCAATGGGTTTCTGCTTTTATAGGGAGCTGCAAATGGCTCATCCCCCGGTGAAACCTTAACATCTGTACTGATAGACTGTCTTGGGTCAGATGCCCAGCAGCAAGTATGTGCCAAATCATATTGGCTGCCTTTTTGTTATTAGCATCAGCTAGGTTTTCCCACGTTACATTACTTTGTACTCATTACATACTTCCTGGATGTCAGACCTGTCGTGATAACTAGGACTTTTTTGTAAGATTCAAGAGACCAGGGGCCTGGTGTGCAAAGCCATTTTACAGTTGCAAACCCTGCAATTCGCAATATCACTTGGTTTGTGACAGCAAAATGGATTTTTGTTATGTATTAAACGCAATTTGCAATTTAGTAACATGTTAAAGAATCTAAGAATGGGGTTAGTGGCCATAACAAATAGTTATTTGGAAGTGGCATGTTAGTGCATCCCTTCTAAATAAGCATTCGTTAATTTATGTATCAAGTTTTGTGACCGAAATCCAGTTGCATATCTTGGACATTTTACTACCATCTCAAAGAAGGCGTTAAAGCATTCGCAAATGGGATTGGGTTCCTTTGGAACTCCTATCCATTCATGATTGTCTAAAAGTAAGTTGAATTACAAGAGTAGAAGTGTTCCATGAGACTAATAATAAACTCTCAAACAAACCAGCCCCAGTTCCTTTAAGGAAAAGGGTTGTATTTTAAAAACAGATGACTTTGCTTAAAATGTGATCACAGACATAGTGGCCTGTTGACCACAGCAGGTCGCAATTCCTGTGAGGGCATCCTATAGTAGAAAGTCACAATTTTCAACCTATTTCATGAATATTGAGGAGGAGGATTGCTACCCACTACAGTTTGTAATTTTGTGAACCAACCCCTTGGTATATAAATTGGTTGGCAACATTATTTTGAAGTGCTCAATTTGCCACCACTTTTTATAAGGACATTTTATACAGGCTGTTGATTTAATCTTCCTATGTTTCGTGTAAAAACATGAGAAAGGATTTATTTTGCGACTGTCACTTACCTCTAGTCAGTTTTGTAACTTGGGTTGGTGCTGAATCTTTAAAGTACCCCTAGATCCCTAGGACAAACTATATCCTCAGCCATACTTCTCCCCTGATCACCGCTCTATTATTGTCACCAAAATCCAAAGCCTCTCTTCATCCTCCCATATTTCTTGCTCTCTGAACCCTTTCTGCTTATCCCCCACTGACCCTCTACTTTTGCCTTAGAACCTCCCCAACCTATTATCTGTCTCCTTACATTCTCCATTCTAATCCCAGGAACTTGATGGTTGGTGTGGTGATGATACCCCATTTATCCTTTATGACTATGGACTATTTTTGTCTTGTTCAGTTTGCCACAACCTAGGTGATTTGTCTTCCTACTGCGTTGTTTCCAGTCTTTAGCTCCTTTTCAAAAGCCCTTTGATTCCCATTGTTATGTTAAGTTATGCTCCTGCTATATTGAGAGTCAATATAGTGCCTTTGATTTAAGTTCAAGTTGACATATAACCTAATATGTTGATAAAACTGCTGACAAGCTGTGAAACAGGGGGTTGGACAAAGTCAAACCTATTTGGAGCCCACTGAAATTAGAAACTTATAACAAACTGTTCTTCTGTTCTTATTCTCCATCAGTTTGGCTAGAGTTTTAACAAGTGTTCTCTTCCCCTTTTACCCAAATAAAAAATCTTTAGAACCTGTTTTATAAATACATTCTCTTGTAACACAAGGTGGACATGTTTGTCAAAAGTAATGTTTGCAAATTATTTTTGCTCTGGAGTGAATTACTGCATGCTGCAGATCCCTCATCAGTACAATGCTGTTTCTGTTATCAGGACGCAGCAGAACCAGACTGCCACTGTCTTATAAAAATACAGAGAAGCATAAATGCCAAAGCTTTTGGCTGTTCAATTGTGATCTGCCCTTCTCAGAAAGGGATGGATTTCAGCATTGCCCACATGTTACCTGCTCTCGTAAATCTCAGCTCCCTTTTTACTCATATAATAGCTGCTGTAAAGAGGTCGGCTTTCCTTTTTCTCCAGAGATCATTTATCAGAAGGCTTGATTTATCAACCTTCCCATTTCTAACCTGTTGTTTAGGAGTTCAAATATAATTCACAGAAAATTGTCTTAAGGTAGGATCAGGCAATACAAAAGGGAAATAATCATGTCTATAACATCTTTGAAAATCCCTTTTTTCTTAATCATAACAGTATTTAAATGTTACTGAAATTGGGTGTTCGCACACGTTCAACTAATCACCAGAATGATATTATTAATTGTATTCATCAGGGTAATATAAATGTGTACATATTCTGGGAAACAAACACTGTATAGTAGAATTTAGGTTTTTGGGAGGAGTTGGTGGTCCAACCCTCACATGAGTGTAACACTTTTCTATGTTGACTTATAAGGGAATTAGTGAGTGGATAAGAGTGTGAAGGGCATTTAAAAAATAGAGTACTCTGAAATTCCATGGCAATAGATTATGGATCAGTTCACCAGCATTCAGGCCATTTATAAATTGGCAACACACATTTGTTGCACGGCACACCTTTGACGTCATATTTACCTAGAAAGGAGGAGGTGATCTTCCTACATCTTAAGGGTGTGAATATTGGGCAACCTTTACGGGACTAATTTACAAAGTCAAAAATGTACTCTCTTAGGTTTCAGTTGTAACTCAGAATATCAGCTACAAAAATACGATGCTACAATAGTAGTCGTAATAAAAATATTGACAACCAAGTTATTGTGTTGATATGTTATATTACTAAGTGTGGATGTACTATTCTTAGAGTGCTGAGACTTCACTGGATGGTTTTCTTTTCAGCCAACTCACAGTTTATTTGCCCTCCTCTTGATTATTTAAATTTCTTAGTGTTCCCTGAAAAATATGGTATCCATTACTGGCAGCAATGTTCTGCACATACTGCCATAGCAATTGGTATTAGAAGTTTTAATTTTACCATTTGTTTTGTCCGAAATGCTATCACTCAACTTTACTGAGCCTGGGCGGAGTTTTCGGTGTAGCGGAACTCCCAAAGTGACAAAAAAACTCTGTCAAGCTACATGGAGTTCCACGAGTGGCGGAGTGGATTACCTTGTGCCGCTTGCATTGATTTCTAGTGCTGCAATTTAAAATCAGTGCAAACGCCATCTTTCACCGTGCAAGAGGTCACTGCTTCTTTCTGCCGCTCGAGTAGAAGTTCTACTTGAGTGGCAGCTTCCTCAGCGTGAACAGAAGGTTTCTCAACGCAAGTGGTAGTGACCTGAATTGAGAAATCTTGCAGGCGGGCCTAGCGTTGGATTTTTCTTGCTCGTGCTCGCCATCTTACAATTGGTCTGAGCGAGCAAATGGAAAAAACTACATGGAACAGATTTTTACAGAAATCCCTGACCTCCTCGGAGCACAGAGTGCGAATTCTCTGCAAACTCCACGAATGGAGGCTTAAACTTTATCTTTGGCAGGACAGCAGATTTGGTCACCATGGGCCTATTTTCTAAATATCTGTGTACACCTAACATACTTGTTCAAGTAAATAATTTGTAATTGCAATCTCTGCATTTCTGTGGAATTTTACGATAATGAATTTCACTTACAAATGTAGAAAAATGTTTTATTACTGTTAATTGAGGTTAGGGGCAGAACAGGGACATTTCAGGAAGTCCTTTACTATGCCAACGAGTATTCTAGGGAGGTGAATCCTATCATTTAGATACAGAATGTTCTCTTAAAAGATAAGACTCCAGCTGCTTCCTGAACTGAAGGAGAGTTTTAAACCTATTCTGATGTATACAAGGATTTTGTTCCAGATCCTAGCTGCATACATAGGAGGTGCAACCCCCACAACACATACACTTGTATGCATTCATGTACATAATGTTGGAAATGTTCTAATACGTACATGAAAACGGCTACATTCTATCCTGGAAAAACATCTACTCCTGAGAATCTCCTTATTTTGTACTTTTTGAGCAAGTGGTTTGTCAACAGAAAAATAAAATCTTTTGCTGCTGAGGGAAAAAAAATAATTGTACCAATGAGACATTGTAGATATTATCAAGTTCTGTAAATAGTGGGTTAAAAATTGTAAATATATAATTACTAATATATAATTCCCTTTACAATGTTTTGCATGTTCATGTTTTTACTACAATATCCTTGTAGCACGATATTTCTGCAGTTAGTAGTCTGACATGCAATCCTTTAGGTGTCTGTGGGAATGGGATATTGGGATATGGGGTCTTAGTTGAGATCATTTGACTCACATGACAAAAAGCCCAATATATTTTTAATGTTTTGTAAATTAAAATATATATATATATATAAATATACACACACACACACACACACACACACCCACACACACACACACACACAAAGACATTGTAGTGGCCGAAATGCATCATGGCGGATCATTGTGCAAAATAAAAATCTTTGGATAAAGAATCTTGTGTCTGCGCCTGGTCCGTAAGGATAATATTAAAGAGATGGGGAGCGGGGATATATATATCCTACTGGCAGTTGCCAGTCGGTAGTTATAATTAGGACCTAGTTTTCATAGGAAAAGTATTTCTTGTTTTGTCGATAACTTTGGTGCCGTTTGACGAATTGTCGAACAATTTTCAAAACTAGTTTGCACTCACTTCAGCTGTTGTCTTGAAAGTTTCAGGGTGATCCGTGATCAAGTGTCTGAGAAGGGGGCATCCCAATATCAGGGGCGGTGCCTTAGTTAGGGAGTTGCCCCACTCATATTTTGGCCCCCTGTTCCCCAAACGACATATATCAATAAAGTACTAGACATTAACAAATATTTAAAAGTTCATTAGCTGCAGGCCAGTTGCAGCATGTATTAGATCGAGCGCCTGAGGCGGTTCTCAATCCAGTGCCGGCCTGAGGGGGTGGAGCTAACAATATTGACAATGCCAGTCACAAGCAGCACCTGGGCCAAAATGTGCATGTCGGGTTGGACGGCTGCCTTTTTCCGGCCAGCCCGACTTGTGCACTATGCCAGCCTCTCCATGTCTTCAATGCTGCATTAGTGAGTGACTCAAAGTGACTCAAAGCTACAGCTCCAGTCTCAGTAATGAGTGGTGTGGTTCCTCACCCCAGCCAATCCTGGCACTGCAGCAACAGCAGATGCAGCTTCTGGACTGGCTGAGAGAGACGCGGCAGGGTTTTCACTAGGGGCCTCTGGAGCAATGGGTTTGTGACGTGAGGCAGCACGGGGTTAGGAGTAGCTTCTCTCTCTTCCCAGGCCCTTTCTTGCAGTTGCAGCATGAAGAGAGAGGCTGCAGGTGTTGGTTGGAAATACTACTGTGATGGCACACATTTGAAAAGTGCTGAGTTTAGTTTCCCGCAAAAGGTATGTTAAATTAAATTAGTGTGTAGTGTACCGCATGGCAAATAATACTATAAGTGCTTCAGCATCAGCACGCGTTATAGTCGATATTGATTGAATTCCCCATTGCTAAAGATTTCAGCTAACCACGGAAATGTATAATCTCCAGGCAGCATATGCACAAAAAACTATGGGGGATATGTACAAGGACTGGAGAAAACTATCGCTAACATTAGTTAGCGGCAGTTTTCTTACTGCCGCGTACCGCTGAAAACTATCGCAATGTTAGCGACTTATTTACCAGGTGTCGCTACATGGCGATAGCTTTAGGTATCGACGGTGAAAACTTCCGCTGACATTAGCGCAATGTTATGTTATGTTATGTTAATTTATTTCTTCTATAGCGCTCGGCTACTCCAGGGAGCATCCCGGCGCTTTGGCGAAGAGTATCAGCAGGTAGAACAACAAACAATAACAGCTAGAACACAGACAGAAAGAAGAGAAAAACTATTTAGTAAAAAGCCACGTTTTTAGGCCCTTCCTAAATACAAGAAGGCTGGTAGCCTGTCTCAGGGACAGTGGTAGTTCGTTCCAAGCCTTCGGGGCCAGGTAACGAAACGCCCGACCTCCCATTCTTACACGCCCAATGGTAGGAACTGACATCTTGGACAAGCAGGATGACCTCAAGGTCCTGCTGGGTCGATACAAGGAAAGGCGTTTTCCTATATACTTCGGGCCTATACCATGTAGAGCTTTGAAAGCCAGAGTCAGGCTTTTAAAGAGAATCCTCTTTGAAGTAGGTAACCAATGCAAGGTATTCAGTAAAGCAGTGGCGCCTGCTCTTCTCGGGAGTCCATAGATGGCTCGGGCTGCCGAGTTCTGTACTACTTGCAAACGGGTCAAGAGGTATTTCGGTAGACCCAAAAAAAGAGCGTTTGCGTAGTCCAGTCGTGATCCAATCAGGGCCTGAACAATTGTTTTCCTGTGATGGAGTGACACTAAGGGAAGAAATTTTCTCAGCATCCGTAGAATGCCGAAACACTTTCCTGAAAGGCACGAAATGTGTGGCCCGAAAGACAGTTCACTGTCCACTATCACTCCCAGGTTCTTGGCCTTAAAAGACACACTGTCAGGAGGAAACATATCTTGTGGCCACCAAGATTTCCCATTAGGCTCGGGAGCGCATCCAAAAAAGAGCAACTCCGACTTGTCGGAGTTGCAGTTTAGGCCATGACCTCTAAACCACTCAAAAACCGCACCAAGACAATCCCTAATCTGTATGCCATCAAACGACCCGCCCCTGTCGCATGTGAATAGGAGCTGGGTGTCATCGGCGTAGGATATGATCTGGGCGCCAAAAGACTCCGCCACCACCGCCAGAGGGGCCATAAAGATGTTAAAAAGCATGGGGCTAAGAATGGAACCCTGTGGGACCCCAACCTCTAGCGGAGTCATATCGGCGGAGAAAGGGGGCGCCCAGATCGTTTGCCGGCGGCCGGCCAGGAAGGATTTGAACCAATTCCACACCGTTCCTCAAAGGCCACATTCCCAGAGTCTTAAAAGGAGGCCGTCGTGAGGAACGGTGTCGAAAGCCGCCGACAAATCAAGCATAACTAACATGGCCTTTCCCCCAGAGTCAAGCACTTCCCTGATGGCATCAGTGACCTCGAGTAAGGCCGTCTCCGTGCTAAAATTAGCACGGAAACCGGATTGCGACGCGTGCAAAAGGTCGTTCCCTTCGATGAAACTGGAAATCGTCCTATGCACGTATCTCTCAGTCACTTTCGCCAATGCAGGGAGGAGGGAGATTGGCCTGTAGTTCGCATGAACGAGGGGGTCTAAGGTAGGTTTCTTGAGCAGTGGTAGGATCATGGCTCGCTTCCATGCCTGCGGAACCACACCTGTAGACAAGGAGGAGTTCAGAAGAGGGTTCAGATGAGCATTTAAGGCAGGTGCCACTTTTCCCAGATATTTAGCCGGGCACAGGTCAAGAGGTGAACCAGATTTCAAACCTGACAGAAGATCCAGAGATGTGTCAAGGCACATAGGAGGGAATTCAAAAAGAAAAGGGCCCTGACCCTCCGAAAGGGATGACGAAAGTGGAGGACTCAGATCCGGCTGTGAGCAGGAGTAAGATAGAGAGGCTTGAATAGTTGTAATTTTATTGACAAAAAAAGTGGCTAGTTGTTTTAGCCAGGGTTCAGAGTGTGTATGAGTGGGGGTACACAAAGCAGAAGAAGTGAAATCTTGAACCACTTTAAAAATTTCTTTACAAGTATTCTCAGCCTCATCAATACGACGCTCAAGATAGGCCTTTTTTTCTTCCCAGATCGACTTGTGATAAGCTCTGGTTACCGCTCTAAATTTCAGTCTTTCAATAGGGTCGTAGGCCCGCCTCCAAACTCTCTCAGCTTTCTTACAGTCCTGCCGTATTGACCTCAACTGGGGAGTGAACCACGGGGCCGACGCTCTTCGCTCACCTAGTTTAGGCTTCTTCTCGGGGATTAAGGTCTCGAGTCTGGCCTTAAGCCATTTTTTAAAGAGAACCAGATTCTCCTCTAGGTTGCCCAAAAGAGGACAAGGAAAGGTAATGAGAGCCTCAGATAGCATATCCACCGAGAGTAAATGAAAAGGTCGCGAAGTCCGCGTGGCCTCTGTTGTGGGTCTCACCCGTGCGAGGGCGGCAGCAGGCAAAGAAAAAGAGATTAAAAAGTGATCAGACCACAACACTGGCTGTACGGAGGATACATTAATAGGTTTCGTTGAAAAAACCTGGTCCAAAGTATGGCCTTTGTTGTGTGTCGATCCTTGTATGAACGGAGACAGCCCTAACGGGGCCGTAATATCAATAAGTTTCATGGCATCAGGGTCAAGTTCATTGTCCATGTGAACATTAAGATCCCCAAGAAGGATACAGTGATCTGATCTAAGACATGGAACTGAGAGAGCTACTTGTAATTCATCGAAAAAAGGCCCCGTGGGTCCCGGTGTTTTATACAAAAGAATCCCGGTACAAGCCTGAAGGGGAGAGAGATGAAGGGTAAACCCAAGGGCTTCACATCCCTGAATATTCTCTACCGGAAAGGTCGAGAAGGGAATGCTTTTATTGACAATAAGCGCTACACCTCCTCCTCTGCCCAATAATCTATCCCTCCTGAAGATGTTATAATCCGGAGGGATGGCATTGGCCAGGTCAGGTGCGGAGCAATCGCCCAGCCAGGTCTCTGTAAGGAATAAGCATGATATATTGGAATTCAGCAACAAATTCCAGATATTAAGGGAATGGCAGTTTAGAGACCAGGTATTAAGAAGAAGACACTGAGACTGAACAGATATATTAGCCTGCGAGGGTCCATTGGGGTCCGAAAGACACCAACCACACTCCGAGCAGCCTTTTTTTTTAGCCCGGCCGCCAGGGAAAATATGATGGCAATCGCCTCGAGGGAGGTGTAGAGTAAAAAGATCTGCCGACCTATAGGTGATCATACTTACTGAACAGCACAAAAGTGCGACTGAATAAACAGAAGACAGACATCCTGCCCCGACCGCCACCGAGACGCGGACGAGCGCAGACGGGCAGGACTCTGGCACGACTCAGGCGCAGGGAAGGCGCATCCCCTGCGCGTCACCGCTGCGCGTTGAGAAAGGGTGGAGCTTTAAGTAGGCCGGCGCTGCCTGTCGTTCCAAGCGCCGAGACCCGCACCAAGATGGCGGCGTCTTGCTTCAAAGAGCTGACACAATATGGCGCTCCTACACCTACCCTAGATCGAACCCGCAAAGTAGCGGTGGGTATGGTAGATTTTAAAGTGCAAGTATGGGGCCGCTGCGGCCCTGTTTTAAAAACCGGGTAGAATCAACTGAGCATACAAAGTAAATAGAAAACAGGAAATTTTAAAAGAGCAGTAGCGCTCGCGAAATGCGCGACTATTCTGCAGCAGCAGCGCTATGCAGGCTCTCTGCCTGAGGATACCTTTTCCAGGCTGCCCCGCCTCTAGTTCCGCCTTAAGTAGGCCGGCGCTGCCTGTCGTTCCAAGCGCCGAGACCCACACCAAGATGGCGGCGTCTTGCTTCAAAGAGCTGACACAATATGGCGCTCCTACACCTACCCTAGATCGAACCCACAAAGTAGCGGTGGGTATGGTAGATTTTAAAGTGCAAGTATGGGGCCGCTGCGGCACTGTTTTAAAAACCGGGTAGAATCAACTGAGCATACAAAGTAAATAGAAAACAGGACATTTTAAAAGAGCAGAAGCGCTCGCGAAACGCGCGACTATTCTGCAGCAGCAGCGCTATGCAGGCTCTCTGCCTGAGGATACCTTTTCCAGGCTGCCCCCGCCTCTAGTTCCGCCTTAAGTAGGCCGGCGCTGCCTGTCGTTCCAAGCGCCGAGACCCGCACCAAGATGGCGGCGTCTTGCTTCAAAGAGCTGACACAATATGGCGCTCCTACACCTACCCTAGATCGAACCCGCAAAGTAGCGGTGGGTATGGTAGATTTTAAAGTGCAAGGTGGAGAAGCGTGGCTCAGTGGTTAGAGGCGGCAGACCCGGAGTGGAGAAGCGTGGCTCAGTGGTTGGAGACGGCAGACCCGGAAGCTGAGATCGGCCGTGGACCAGGGTTCGATTCCCCGCCTCGGCGGGTCTCGGGCTAAAAAATTCCATGGACTCGACAATTCTCGTCCGGTGCCTACTCGACTCACGGGGTCACACTCTGCGACTCTGGGCAATAGCTTGCTTAATCTCCACTACGGCCCCTCGTGGCGGGATGCCTGGCTTTCACCTTGTGGATACCCTGCTGGGGTATCTCACAGGGGAATACCAGGACGGGTTCCCTAAGCAAGCGCCTTGATGCCTTCGGGTGATACGTGCGCTATATAAGTCGCAATACATACAAGTATGGGGCCGCTGCGGCACTGTTTTAAAAAAACCGGGTAGAATCAACTGAGCATACAAAGTAAATAGAAATGGTGATAGGAATTCCACTGTTAGAGGGAGAAAACCAACGAAAGGCCCATTAGTGGCAAAAAAAGCATGTTAGTCAGCCCAACGTACATGGAAAAAATAGCCTATCAGTCAACCTCCAATAGAAAATAGGCACAAAAAAAATTTAAATGCAGAATGGAGCAGCCTGGGCCAAGAGCAGCACACATCTACAACCCCCTTAAGCCACCCAACATCCAGGATGACCAGGATGATAGCCTGGGTGTCTAGCTAGACCAGTGCCTGGAGCCTGGATGCCTCGCTAGACCTGCGCCTGAAGCCTGGATGCCTCGCTGGGCCTGCATCTCGAGCCTGGATGCCTCGCTGGACCTAGGTCTGGAGCCTGAATGCCTTGCTGGACCCGCACCTGGAGCCTGGATGCCTCCCTGGACCTGCGCCTGGAGTGGGATGCGGAAGAGCTGTGGAGTCGATGAGCAGTGGTGGTAGACATTGAGGCATGGCGATCGCCCGTACCTAGTGGTGAAGTCTGGCCGATCGCATGGCGACACGTTGCTGACCTGTGTGAGAAGACTGCCTTGCGCCCCTTGGAGCTGTGAATGGTAGAGGCGCTCCTGCGCACCAATGTAGGGAGGTCTGCATCGCATACTATGATCCATCACTACACTGTGGTGCACGTAGGGGATTACCAACGGTGGGCGGTGCCTCTCTGCATCACAGGCCGGATGAAGTTGCCCTGGCCGGGCGTAGTGGAGGGTGAGGCCTCTGAGCTGCGCTGAACTTGTGTGGCGGGAGCGCTGCAACTTCTTGCCTGCTGCATCAACTGCATCAGCAGTTTCACCAGTGGACTTGGCGGTGATTGCTTTACCCAGGCTTGTGAAATCCCACCTGGCTGAGGCTCCTTCTGGCTAAGTCACAGATTTGGAGAGAGTGCAGCGGGTTGCGCCACAGTGTCAATGTCCAGGTAAGGGAAGGTGGGACGTGTAGCGGAGGAGGCCCGAGAGTCGAGTCGCCCAGGCCTAGCATGTGTAGATGATACACCCCCAGTGGCGGCTCATCTGCTATGGCAGAAGAGCATCACCCCACTGCTTTCAAGCAGTACAAGAAGAGGAACAATATTCACATGATGATAACTTCCAGATGTAATTGTGCTATGTTTCCTTTGCGGACAGGAGGGTGGGTAGGGCTGCTCCATTCACAGAGCAGGGCAGGGGCGGGATGGCATGCCCACTCAAGTGCGCAGTGACTGTTTGGTCGGCCCGCTCAGGCCGCCCAAAGCAGTCAAGCGCACTGTCCTGTTCGCAATGCAGGCTGCATTACAGCCTGCATGGGGATCATGCCCACCCATCGAGCCCTTGCTGAACTCCTCGTCCCGGTGCCAATGACCAATCCCAACACCTCATTGCAGCGTTGTGATTGGCTTAGGGGAGGGAGCCTGGCTGCCTACTTCCTGCTCCTGGAAGCAGACTCTGGAGAGCAGCAGGGCCGGACTGGCTACCGGGCAGTTTAGAAAGCTGCCGAGCTGCTGGCTGATTTCACTGCGGTGGGGGCGGACTTCGTTCATGGAGACCTGCGTGTGCTTCGAAATAATTAATGCAAAACGAATTTCGTTTAGCACACGCAGGTCTCCATGAACGAAATCACCCCCCAGCTCAGCAGCATTCCAAATTGCCCGGTAGCCAGTCCGGCCCTGGAGAGCAGGAGCAACGAAGACACAGGACCCAGCCTCAAGGTAAGATTTCTCTCATTTAAATATTTACAACACCCACTCACACACACCCCACCGCATCCACGCCCCATCCAGTGTTCTCTCTGGAATTTCCAACCTCCCAGCTGTCCATTTCCCCCCGCAGCACTTCTCAATGGCGGCCGCTGTGTGGCCGTGCGCAACGGGCGTTCCACTGGTGTGCCAAAAGTATATATGGAGTTACGACGCATACCATTACAATCGCATTCCATTACAATGCATACTAATACTAGGCATATTGCAACAGTAAGGAAGGTGTTTGATTGCGGAGATGTAAACATTACTATGCCCACTTCAGTGAATACATCCTTAAAACTAACCCTTGCACCGCAAAGCAAACCCTGAACCCTAAAATTCATCTTTGAGCCCCCAAAACACACCCTAAAAAATCATATTTGACCCAATGCACACCCCAATTTTCATGATTAACCCCAAAACACACCCCAAATTTCAAATTTTACCCCATAAGATGCCCCAAATTTAATCTCCAACACCCAAAACCCATACCCATCCTAAACTTAAAAATACCCCAATACTGACCTCACAATGCATTGTAATGGAATGCGATGTAAAGGCACCTGCGTTGTTGGAGTTGTGTTGTAAAGGCATTACGATGTAATGCCTGCATTGTAATGGACATCTCCCAAGCCAAAGGCAAGGCATAGGCAAGCCTGCCTGCGTCCATCTGCCCCTGGACAGTGCTCAGCACCAAGGACTTTTCCTTTCAGAGACTCCACCACTATGGCGCTAGCAACCTCCTTGCCATCAAGCCTGGACGCCACATCGCCTGCCAGGACCAACATCTGCTTTGGACTGGACATCGCCATCACCATCACTGATGGCTACTAAATCACCCACAAGGATCACCCCGACCAACCAGGAGGAGGCATTGCCATCACCTACAGAAGCACACTCCGACTGGCCACGCACTGTAATGACCCAACGGTGACCATGGAACACCTCAACTTCCAGATCTTGACCAACCCCAACCCCATCCTCTGCGGCACCCTCATCTGCAACCACCCGGGCCATGGACACCCATTCTCAAATCCTTTTTATTAGACAGAGGACAGATTGTATCCTTGGGGAAATTTCCTTCCAAACCCTTTACACTGCCATGTGGGGTACCACAGGGGTCATCACTGAGCCCAACACTCTTTAATGTGTATGTCTCGTCATTGGCACCCGTTATCAGTGCATTCAGGTTTGGGATCACGTCCTATGCTGATGACACACAAATCATGGTGTCTCTATTACCCGGCCAAGAGCTGGTAATAGATTATCGTTTTCAGGCCTGTATGGAATAGGTTTGGAGATGAATGGCAGATAATTGCCTAAAACTGAACTCTGGTAAAACTGAAGTGATGTTGTTTGGGAATGATCTTAACTTCTGGACTCCTAACTGGTGGCCTGCTTTCCTGGGGTCACTCCCTGTACCCTCTAAAAAGGTGAGGAATTTGGGAATATAATTAGATGATAAACCCTCCTTTAGGGCCAAAGTAAATGCAGTAGCTTCAATAACAGCGCATGTCCTGAGATCTGTTGAGAAGGGACTGCGGCTTCTTCCCTTGGGGAGCCGGCAAACAGTGGTTACAGCATTGGTCTTGTTGAGGATGGACTAATGTAACAGCCTCTATCTAAATATACAGCAAAAACTCTTGTATAAACTTCAGCTACTACAAAACGCCTCAGCCAGACTTCTCACGGGCACATCCAAGTTCTCTCCAATTTCCAAAGAGATAAAAAAATTACACTGGCTCCCGGTGAGGAACCGGGTGCGTTTTAAATCACTTTGTATGGTTTTTAGAGCACTTCAAGGCCTGGGAACAGATTATTTAGGTTGCCAGTTTCAATGGTATAGACCGACAAGAACTCTCAGAACACAGTGAGCCAAACTGGTCATAGTCCCACCCACAAAAAAAGCTCAATGGGGTAGCAGAAGCTTCTCATCATGCGCAGCAAAAGCCTGGAACGGCCTGCCATTCTTTCTGAGAAATTCCACCAATCTTCTAGCTTTCAGGAAAGGGCTGAAGACCTGGCTTTTTGATAAATAAACTTTTTCTTTTTTCTAGCCATGCATTAGGGAGAAGTTACTGGCGCCAGGACACCTCCAGGTAATCGTGCGCTTTAAAAATTGCCATAACATAACATACCATTCTAGACATCATTGCACTTCAGGCTCTCCCATCCACCGATGACATCCTACTCGGCGAATTCAAGTTCCACCTGGCCAACCTCATTGACCCCAACATCATACTCAAGCAGCTAGTCAATGCAGCAAGCCACATAGAAGTACACATGGTCGAGCACGTCCTCTCCGCCAGCGGGAACTTCAACTACAGCCATGCCACCACACTCTCCTGGACCAACCATCATTGTATACATCACGTCTTCACCATGCCCAAAGCACACCACCACCATCATTGCCCCCCCTCGAAGCTGGATCAAGGCCACCGAAGAACGTCCCGTCAACTCCCTCAGCATCACCATTCCACCAACGCTTACAGAAGATGACATCACAGTGCGCAACCGCCGCCAATGGATCGCCCACTGCGCCGACACCCTGGCACCCCTCAAGAATGAGCCAGGCAAAACTAGCACCATGTTGTGCCGTATTTGCAAAGTGACACATGTAGGCATATGCATGACCTTGTGAAGCCCTGTGCCACATCATACCTGCACCAAGTATGATGTACCCAGGGTGTGTGTTCCCACGCAACATGGCCTCATAAGAGTGGCACAGTGAAATCCCTCAGATTTCACTGCAATAATTGTAGGACGGCACTGCGTCAGTACCTTCTGCCTGCCAGATGACAGGCGTAAGGGTGATGCAGTGCCATAGGTATAGGCTGGCCCCATGAATTGCTTGTTATTCTTGTGACACAACTGCAGCAATGCATGACTTGAGCGCAGACAGATACGTCAGGATTCCAGATGTATCTGTCATTACTTGCGTCATGGAGCGCAGTCCAGTGAATCAGTGCATCTGTGATGTCGCAAGAAGGGCATAGTGAAAAGTGTTGCAACGCTGTGTTGTTGCAGCGCTGCAACACTTTTCATGACTGAGGCCCGGGAATGTGCACTATCTTACTGATGGTGCGCATTCCTGCCCTGTAGTTTTTTTCCGCAGTGCAGTGCAGCAACATTGCTTGCAGCGCTGTCCAGCACCAAAACCGGCTGAAAAGAGGCCCCAGGTTTTATCTCCATTTTGAGGACCAGCTATTTTCTGGTCTTAAAAAACTGCCTCTAACTGCAGTGTTCCTTCAAACTTCAGGAATCCCCTTGTAAATATTGCGTGGTGGGGTTAGCGGCCGTTCTTGCACAAGAACGCTTCCCTTGCATGTCATTATCGCTAACAGAAGTGGCGATCTTTAGATTGGACGTTTTCACCGGAAAACTAACGCTAACATAGGTTAGCGACAGCTTGTACATACGGCGATACAAATCTCATTGCAAAATCATCGTAAAAGTGTCGCTACGGCGGCATTAACCCCTCGTACATATGCCCCTATGTTTAACCCTCGCCGGCCCGAAATACCGTTTTTGTATTTGCTATTTTCATTAGAAAGACAAAAACAGTATTTGGCTCCTACAGGAGTTAAACATACTTTTTGCACTGATATAGTTTTGCAGCGCCAGGCCCTTGCCTGTCTTGCTGCATCGGGCGTTTCCTTGCAATCATTCACTGTAAATGGAGAACACTGTTGTCTTCTTTCCAATCTCCTTTGAGGATTACAAAAATAAAACGGAACTCGAACAGGTCGCACCCAGTCCAGGACGTTGTTTTCCACACTCTGTGACGGTGTGAGACAGACTGTGTGTGATCTCTGTGAAATGCTTTGATGTGGTCATGTGTGTGTGTGTGTGTGCGTGTTTGTGTTCACTTGTATGTGTGCACGAGTCCTGCGATACACAACAAATGGCTGGAAGACTGCACTGCTGGTACTAATTAATTGAGAGCCCCGAAATTGCCCCATTGCCAAAGACTTCAGGTTGCTCTGCAGGCAGTTAACTAACTATATAGAGCTGGCGTCGAGACTTGAATAGCTTTCCCCCTCCCACCAATCTCAAGTTCTCCTAGTGCGCTGTCAAGCCCATTCAGGTATTATGACAGGCAAAGCTTGCTTGCACCCTGAGCTTGGGCCACACAGGCTGCTCCCCAGCTCCTGGTGTACACGCAGTTCCGTCACCTAATCAGTGTTTCATTGTGTAGAAATATATTTCTTCTGTGCCCGCAGCCCGAATTCTGTTTACTTGACAGCCAGGGACTGATGAGAGGCAATCTCAGAAAGCAGAGACCTGGAGGAGGACAGACAGTCCCAGGAAGGAGAGGGCAGCGGATTGAAGCAGGAGTGTTCAGCGTCAGAATGAGCACTGGGGGAGAGGCGAACAGACTGTTAGATGGGATAGGTGATGGGGACAGTTGGGAATATAATATGCTGCCTGTCATGAAATCATCTAGAACCTAGTAGAACATCTCCAAAAAGTGCTTTATAAATTAACTTTTTTGCACGATGTTCTAGAGCACGGACTGCCTCTGGTGCAGGTTGCACCTGCATGGAAATTCACATTGCTCCATTCGAGGCCACTTTTTATACTAGACCTAGTCTGTCCCGTCTAAATTTGGATGATTGATTTTGGCAAGCTTTGAGTGTTTTATGTGTTTGCCACAGAGCAGAAGGTCTCCGAACACGCCTCACTCCCCACATTACCTGTTCCATAGATCAGAGAAAAAAAACTACGGGATTGCTACGTCACTCGTTTAAATTTCATTTTTTGTATTCTGCAGTGTTTATGCAATATATTCTTTTTTGATCTGTGAAAATTTTTATTTCTGATCCTGTCATAAGGCAAGCGCGATGCTATCACCCGTGGACTTGTGCTCTTCAAGCCACTGAAGTCAAGCTATCCTGGCTGATGAGGGGTGACACCCCGAAACCGGTGCTAAGATGCTTGTTTCCAGTTCAGGGAGGACCTGGTTTGGCAGTTCAGGCTGGACTGTTCCCATCGGGCACAGGGTCAAGACTGATTTGCATATGACTGGGTTCAAACTGGAATCGCTTTTTCAAGAGTTGCTGGGAGTTGCTGGTCACAAAAACTGCTTTCAAGTGCATTGTCTCCACCATCACTGCCTGAACAATTCAAAAGTTGTAGCACCTACAGAGCTCACGACAGTCAGCAATCTACTGAGCGCGTGCACTGCATACATCAGAGGTCTAATCAAAAAGGCAATGTCTTCAATTATTTTAAAGGGACTGCTGCACCCTTCCAGTACCCATTTCTCACCTTTATTAGTGCAGCTCGTGGTTGACTAGGTTTGAGTTCAGATTTTAAGAGATGCTTGAGTTTAGGGCATTTCTATGGTGACTGCTGAGTTCTGGTGTGTGCAGTTTTTGTCTGACATAGAGGTGCATGTGTGAGGACAGGGAAAGCGATGTGTCTTTGTGTTGCGGGCTGGAGAGTCTTGGAAAGCTAAGATATTTCATTTGAATGAATGCTTCCAAAGGTGCTTGGCATTTATCCAAACCTGTGAACTCTTGATCCTCTGTAACTTAATGGTTTTATTGCTGGGAATTCATAAATTGTGAGCTGGAATGTGTTCCTCACTGGTGATAGCTGCCTGCTGGAGTGTGTAAAGGGAAATTAGAGGAAATGGTCTGAATTTTAGATGGGAACATTCACATTTGAAGGACCTTCATTGTTAATTTACAATTATAAACATACAGAAGGCAAATTCTATTGTTCAAATGTGAATGTCACCACCTAATATCCAAGACCAGATTTTCATTTTTCAGGGGTGTGTAGCATTGTGCATGTTACAAACTCCAGCAGGACTACATTCCAGCTCCACATCTATGACTCCCCTACAATAATGAACTTCATTCCCTGGACGCTGGTCATTTCCTAATGGCAGGTTTTGCGCTATGGTGGTGATCTGACAGTAAAAGTGTTTATTTATAGCTGTCAAGTCTTCAGATTGCCTATGTGTGACATTTCCATAGTTTCGGTGTACCTATGTTTTTGATGTGTTTAAATATTTCAACACTACTCGATCACAATTGGTATATAAACATTTTCCCTTTCTCAAATTTGCATTAAAATGTACAATTTGATATTTTTTTTCAAAATCTTCTTTGGTGAAGAACCCTCCCAAACACCCTTTCTGTTTGCCCACTTCTGCGCTTTGTATGCTTGCAACAAAACACTAATACCCATCTTTTACACTCACCATTTTCAGATGTCACCAGCTGCCACTGCCCAAAATGTGTTTTCCCCATGCATTTCCTATCCTGATTTTGAACATGACGTAAACGCAACCCACCGCACGGAATTACACCAATTTGGCACAAAGGTTGCTACTAAGTATGGGCGAAATTTGCAAATTTGCGGTCCACAAAATCAGCGAATTTGTGCGAATGAGCGGATTTTTTATTTTTGCGCGTTCGCTGTTTTTTTTTTCAGCGCGGCTACCGCGAACGTACCCATGCGGTCATTTTTGGGCGTGGCCATCTTGTTCGCGGGAGGTAAACAACTCGGCAAACTCAGAATCAAGGTAAGTCAACGCAGCGCGCGCAAGATTGTATTTTTGAAGCGCGAACGAGCAAAAAAAAAAATCGCAAACTTGCGAATTGCGGATTGTTTGTCAATTCCGCGTGATTCGCGGACCGCGAAATTGCCAAAAAAACGCAAATTCCGCGAGCTGAACGAATTTTCAGCCGATGCTTAGTAGCTACTAGTCCAAAAGACCTCCTTTTTGTTTTTGGGTGTAAATCCGTTCAGTAGTTTTCACAATATTAAATGAAAAACAAACTTGTATATCTAGAGGTGCGAATCCTTCACGAATCCTATGTGACGCTTCACTAATTCACACTCCAACAGCACTGCATGATTGGGTGGCCGCAACCTGTGTAGAAAGTTGTGGGTACCATTTTATATAATGGGACATGGCCCCAGGGGTCTGAAAATAACTCTTGAAACTAATATAGCAGGTCAGGGTAGAGGTCCTCTGACCCCATGGGTGCACTATAGGGGACTGTGACGGACACCTTATGCTCAGCAAAATGCTCCAAACTGATTTTTTCACACGTGTGGAAATTCACAAATCGGCTACGATGCTCATCGTGGCCCCCATGAATAGCAACAGCGGATTCGCAATTGTGGCACAAGCAAATATAGAAATTCACACACTCACTTATGCACCCCTCACAGACCCACTCAGACACTCTCACAGCCACGCATAGACACACTCAAACACTCAAACACCCACTCACAGAGCTACTTAGACATTCATGCACCCACTCATGGACCCACTCAGAGACTCTTGCAGCTACTCACAGACCCACTCAGATACTAACATACCCACATACAGACTCACTTAGAGACTCACACACCTACTCACAGACCCCCTCATTGACTCATGCACCCACTCAGAGACCTACTCAGAGACTCATACACACACCCACTCAGGGACTCCCACCCCCCACTCGGACACTCATGCACCTACTCGCACACCTACTTAGACATTCATACACCCACACACAGACCTACTTAGACACTCAAACACCCACTAACAGACACACTCAGAGACTCACACACCTATTCACAGACTCACTCAGACACTCAAGCACCCACTCACAGACCCAGTCAGACACTCATGTACCCACTCACAGACCCACTCATGTACCCACTCACAGACCCACTCCAACCCACTCAGATACTAACATACCCACATACAGACTCACTTAGAGACTCACACACCTACTCACAGACCCCCTCATTGACTCATGCACCCACTCAGAGACCTACTCAGAGACTCATACACACACCCACTCAGAGACTCCCCCCCCACTCGGACACTCATGCACCTACTCGCACACCTACTTAGACATTCATACACCCACACACAGACCTACTTAGACACTCAAACACCCACTAACAGACACACTCAGAGACTCACACACCTATTCACAGACTCACTCAGACACTCAAGCACCCACTCACAGACCCAGTCAGACACTCATGTACCCACTCACAGACCCACTCATGTACCCACTCACAGACCCACTCAAACCCCCACTAATATCTACTCAGACACACAGACATCCACTCACAGACCCACTCAGAGACTCATGTACCTACTCAGAGACCAGCTCAGACACACATACCCACCCCAGACCCACTCAAACTCACACACCCACTTCCAGACCCACTCACAAACTCTCACAGCCACTCACACAGCCACTCACACACTCAAACACCAACTCACAGACCCACTCAGGACACTCACATACCCACTCACAGACATCTCAGATACTCATGCATCCATTCCCTGACCTACTCATAGACTCACAGACCCACTCAGACACTCACATACCCACTCACAGACCAACTCACACCCATTCCCAGACCCAATAAAACACTTATGCACCCACTCACAAAACCACTTAGTCACTCTCACACCCACTTAAATACTCACTCACACAGTCATGCACCCATTGACAGACCCACTCAGATTATCATGCACCCACTCACAGTCCCACTCAGACAACCACACACCTACTCACTGACCCACCCATCCACCCACTCAGAAGACCCACTCATACACTCAAACCCCCACTCACAGACCTACTCAGACATTCATGTACCCATGCACAGATCCATTCAGAGACTCATGCACCCACTCACATACCCACTCACAGACCAACTCAAAGACTCACACACCCATTCCTATACCCACTCAGAGAATCATGCCCCTACTCACAGACACATTCAGATACTAACATACCCACTTACAGACTCACTCAGAGACTCATTTATCCACTCAGACACTAATGTTCCCACTCACACACCAACTCACAGAGCCACTCAGACACTCACACATCTACTCCAAGACCCACTGAAACACTGATGCACCAACTCACAGGCTGATTCAGACACTCATATACCCACTCATAGACACACTCAGACACGTATGCACCCACTCACAGACCTACTCAGATACTAATGCAGCCACTCAGGGACCCACTCAAACACTCACACACCTACTCACAGACCCACTCATACACTCAAGAACCCACTCACAGACCCACTCAGAGACTCATACACCCACTAACAGACCCAATCAGGAAACTCACATATCCACTCACAGACCAACTCAGAGACTCACACACCCAGTCACAGGCCCACTCGGAGATTCACACACACATTAACAGACCCACTCAGAGACTCATGTAGTCACACACACACACCTACTCAGACATTCATGCACCCACTCATAGACCCACTCAGACACTCACACACCCACTCACAGACTCACTCAGACACTCATGCACCCACTCACAGACCCACTCAGACACCCACCCATCCACTCACAGACTCACTAATGTACCTTCACAGAAGACCTACTCATACACTCATGCCTACTCTCGCAGACCAACTCAGACACTAACACACCCACACACAGAGCCATTCAGACTCATGTACCCACTCACAGATCTATTCAGACACTAACATACCTACATACAGACTCACTCAGAGACTCATGCATCCACTCACATACCCACTCAAACATTCATGCACCCACTCACACACCCATTCAGAGATCCACTCAGACACTCACACATCTACTCACAGACCCACTGAAGCACTCATGCACCCACTCACATACCCACTCAGACACTCGCATACCCACTCACAGACAAACTCAGAGACTCACACACCCAATCACAGGCTAACTCAGACACTCACACGCCCTCTCACAGACCTACTCAGATAATACTACACCCACTCAGAGAACCACACACTCACATACCCACTTACAGATCCACTAATACACTCAAGTACCCACTCACAGATCCACTCAGAGCCTCACGCACCCACTCACAGATTCAATCAGGTCACTCACATACCCACTCACTGACCAACTCAGAGACTCATGCACCCAGTCCCATGTCTACTCGGAGACTCACACAAAACATTAACTGACCCACTCAGAGACTCACATAGACACTCACACACCTACTCAGACACTCATGCACCGACTCATAGACCCACGCAGACACTCACAGGCCAACTCAGGTACTCATGCACCCACTCACAGACCCACTTAGACACCCACACATCCACTCATAGACTCACTCATGCACCCACTCAGAAGATCTACACATACACTCAAGCCCACACTCGCAGACCCACTCAGACACTAACACACCCACACACAGCCATTCAGAGACTCGTGCACCCACTCACAGACCCAATCAGGACACTCACATACCAACTCACAGAACAACTCAAATACTTACACACCCACTGCCAGCCCCATTCAGACACTCATGCACCCAGTCACAGATCTGTTCATACACTAACATACCCACATACAGAATCACTCAGAGACTCATGCATCCACTCACACCCCCACTAAGACATGTATGCACTCACTCACACACCCAATCACAGATCCACTTGGACACTCATACATCTACTTACAGACTCACTGAAGCACTCAAGCACCCACTCACATACCCACTCAAATCCTCACATACCCACTCACAGACACACTCAGAGACTCACACACCTAATCACAGACTCACTCAGACTCTCATGCACCCTCTCACAGACCTACTCAGATACTACTGCACCCAGTCAGAGACCCATACACTCATACACCCACTCACAGATCCACTCATACACTCAAGCGCCCACTCACAGACCCACTTAGAGACTCACACACCCATGCATAGACCCAATCAGGACACTCACAGACCAACTCAGACACTCACACACCCAGTCCCAGACCCACTCAGAGACCAACACACACACATTAACAGACCCACTCAGAGACTCACATAGCCACTAACACACCCAGTCACCCACTCATGCACCCACTCACAGACCTTTTCAGACACTCACAGACCCACTAACAAGCCCACTCAGATACTCATGCTCCCACTCACAGACCCACCCACACACCCACTCATAGACCTACTCATTAACACACTCAGGAGACCCACTCATGCACTCAAGCCCATACTCGCAGACCCACTCAGACACTAACTCACCCATGCACAGAGCCATTCAGAGACTCATGTACCCACTCACAGACACAACCAGTACTCTCATATACCTACTCATAGACCCACTCAGAGACTCATGCACCCACTCACAGATCCATTCAGACACTAACATACGCACATACAGACTCACTGAGAGACTCATGCACCCACTCACACACCCACTTAGATACTCATGCACACACTCACACACCCACTCACATACCCATTCACAGATCCACTCAGACACTCACACACCGACTCACAGACCCACTCAGACACTCACATACCCACTCACAGACATACGCAGAGACTCACATGCCCACTAACAGACTCACTCAGACACTCATGCACCCACTCACAGACCTACTCAGATACTAATGCACCCGCTCACATACCTATTCAAACACTCACTCACCCACTCAGAGATCCACTCATACACTGAAGCACCCACTCACAGACCCACTCAGAGACTCATGCACCCACTCACAGATCCATTCAGACACTAACATACGCACATACAGACTCACTGAGAGACTCATGCACCCACTCACACACCCACTTAGATACTCATGCACACACTCACACACCCACTCACATACCCATTCACAGATCCACTCAGACACTCACACACCGACTCACAGACCCACTCAGACACTCACATACCCACTCACAGACATACGCAGAGACTCACATGCCCACTAACAGACTCACTCAGACACTCATGCACCCACTCACAGACCTACTCAGATACTAATGCACCCGCTCACATACCTATTCAAACACTCACTCACCCACTCAGAGATCCACTCATACACTGAAGCACCCACTCACAGACCCACTCAGAGACTCCCACACCCAGTTAAAGACCCAATTAGGACACTCTCATGCCCACTCACAGACCAACTAGGAGACTCCCACTACCAGTCCCAGTCCTACTCAGAGACTCACACACACACTAAAAGATGCACTCTGAGACTTGCAAGCCACTCACACACCCACTCAGACATTCATGCACCCTCTCACACACCCAGTCAAACACTCATGCACCCACTCACAATCCCACTCAGACACCCACACACCCACTCACAGACCCACTCAGACACTTAAGCACCCACTCACATACCTACTCAGAGACTCACAAACTCATTCACTGACTCATGCACCCATTCACAGACCCACTCAAAGACTCTTGTACCCAATCGCATAACTACTCAGACACTCTCACACCCACTCATAGAACCACTCACAGACTCACAGATTCACAAATCCACTGACATTCACACATCCCCTCACAGACCCATTCAGAGACTTTTGCACCCCCTCAAATATCTACTTTGAGACTCACGCACCCACTCACAGACTCTCACATCCATTCACAGACCCACTCAGACAAACATCCACTTACAGTCCCACTCAGACACTCACGCTCTCACTCACAGACCCACTCAGACACTCACACACCCACACACAGACCCACTCAGGGACTGACACACCCACTATCAGACCCACTCAAACACTCACACACCCAGTCAGATGCACAGTCACTCACAGAGTTGTGAATCCTCAATGTGTTGCTTTGTATTATTAGTGTGTTTTTGGTTTACAAATTAGCGATAGCAAAGTTGGAAAGGTTTCCATAAATGATTACTTTGTATGAGAGCGGTGTGCCATTCTTTTGCTTAGAGTTCACATTTTCAGTGAGGAAAGATACTGACAAAAAATACAGACCAACAAACTCATTTAACAGGTATGTTTAATACAGTGTAGTTTATAATAAATGTGTTTGAAAAGGTATATTTGTACATAAGGTGGATGAAAAAGTATGCATGATGTATACAAACGTATATAGATTGTCTGTGTGGGTCTGTGAGAGTGTGTGTGTGTGTGTCTGTGGGTCTGTGAGTAGGTATGTGCATATCCCTCAGGGTCTGGATCTGTAGGTGAGCATGTATAAACAAATAGTGCCACTTTATACACTATTACCTATGCCAATACTCAATAACATAGCCACTGAGTAATCCATGGAGTTACTCACATACCCATTCAGACACCCATACAGTTACTAAGACAGGTAGTCATACACTGAGATAGTTACTTACCAATCCAGTAGGATAGCCACAGAAGCAGTCATACAGTCTCTGAGATATATACTCAAGTACTGATACACCTAGACACTTATCCATACAGTAACTCATAAACACTTGTATGAATAAAAAATGACAGACTCAATGCACAAGTGTTGGAGTTATTCTCCTAGGTATATTTGCAGAAAAGTGGATGTGAAGCCAAAAGCGTTATAGTTAGGCAGTAACTGAAACACTGAGAAAGACACTTAGAAAACTATGTACACACCTTTGTAATCACTTAAACTTCCACTAACACATTAATTGTCACTAATGCAGCCACTTATACATCCAGGGACACACTGATACAGGCACTGACAAACCCAGATATAAACCGATGTAGACACTAACACCCAGTCACACACTAATGCAGGCTCTTTCACACCCAGGCACCCACTGATATGGACACTGACACACCCAGAAACACAGTGATATAGCCACTACGACAACCACTCAAACACAAATGCAGTTTCTGAGACACCCTGGCATACACCAATAGAGCCACTGATACTCTCAGCCAAACACTAATACATCTACTTACAGTCCCATCTATGCATTAGTACAGCTACTTACATATCCAGGCACACAGCGAGACAACCATTAACACACACAGGGAAACAGTAATGCACCCACTGGCACCCCCATGGACACACTGATATAGAAACTGACATACTCACTCAAACACTAATACAGCCACAGGTACGCAGGTACACTTTGATACAAGCGTTGATACATGCACTCACACTCATACATATACTTACACCCCCTGCCAAACACTAATATAGCTACTTACACACCCAGGGAGACACAGTAATACATCCACAACCACACTCAACAAAACACTAATAGAGCTATATACACACCCAGGGAGACACTGTGATGCAGACACTGACACATCCCGCCAAACAGTAATACAGCCATTGACACAAAGGCATACTATGATGCAGGCACTAATTTAGCCAGGCACATACAGATACAGCCACAGACACACCCAGTCAAACACTAATACAGCTAGTTACACACTCAGACACATTCTGATGCAAACACTAACACACCCAGCGAAATACTAATGCAGCCACTGAGACACCCATGCAAACACTGATACACAGACTGATGCATTGATTTATAAATGCAAATAACACACTTATTACATACACTTTTACATAGTGATATAACTATTTATGTAGTTACTTACTTGCTTAAACTAAGTAATGTAATACTATGTAATGTTAACCCACATGTATCTGTAAATAAAGAGTAATAATGCACGAAAAGACAGAGATAAGAAAGAAACAGAGAAAAGAGTACTATCTCCTTGCAAGTTAGAGTGAAAAATGTGCAATAATATGGTCATAAAAAGTGAAGTTTTAAATGGACTAAGGAAGAAGAAAGAGTAAGTTAGATTTAAACTAATAAATCATATAAAAAACGGATGTATGACGTTACAACGCATACTTTTACCACGCATACCTTTACAACACGGTTTTTACCACGCATACCATTACAACACATAGCGCTTAGAGGTGCTGGATAGTGGTAAGTATAATTTTCTATTCCAACTCCAGTCCCCGTGGACACTAGGGAAGGTGTTGGATAGAAAATTAAACGTATTTCCTACCCTAGAGCGCCCCCCAGCGCAATGCGTTGTAATGGTATGCGTGGTAATACCTGCGTTGTAATGGTAGTGCATTGTAAAAATTTCGTTGTAAACGTTGCATACCATAAAAAACAGGTTCTTTTAACAAGAGACAGAAGCAATTTAAGGACACACAAGCAAGAATGTTTTGTAGCAGAGTCATTCAGAATTTGGTATGAACTGTGAGACCATATAAAAGGAGAAGGAAAGCAGTCAAACAAAAACAACATATTGAGACTGTAGTTGATAAGGCATTTGCTCTCAAGAGAAAACTATTTTGCTATGGAACAGAATGAGAACACTAGATAAAACAGTGTTCTCTATGAACAGAAGAAACAAAAAAAGACTTGTAAATAGAAAAAAAATGTGTACACTTTTCAGAGGAGAATGGAATCATACATCCAGTACTGAGCTACTTCCAAGAGAACACATTAGTGCATGCAGTTGAGAAAACGGGTCGATGTTATGAGGTGAAAGATGGTACTCCCATTGCAAAAGAGGAGATGGTTCTTAGGAATGCAGAGGAACTGATAGCTGAAAAGGTACAAGGAAATTGTAGGCAGGCCTCTGTATACAAATGGAACTGAGTAGTATATGCAGTGTTCGGCAGGAATCTATTGATTTGTTTAGACATTTTCTACAGCAGTTTCCGGACAGACGTGTCAAATGGAAAATTGGAATTTTGCATGGCTTAGATCCATGCAATATGAGGAATTATACTCATTCACAGGTACATTCACTGGTGTGTTATCCAAGAAAGTGTGCACAAGCATCTTTTATCACTTCAGAATGTTCGCTGTTCATGACTCTAAAACGTGAAATTTTATTAGGAGACTTGTGTTCCTGTATGGAACACTAGCAGAGATTGAGAAAGTTTGTGAAGCGGTTCAGTTTCAGTTCTTTGGTCCTGAAGAGGAGTCTAGGGAAAATAAGGAGTAGGTATGTACAGGTGTAGAGGAACATGAATGTGAGTAAGGAAACCCAGAGCCCCTTACCTATCTGAAGTATGTCCTGGGTTTCCCCTGGAATGACACTATCAAGCCAGGAATGCCTATGGAGAAAGAAAGAAATGGGTTAATGCACATAAATATCTACCAATGACACTAACAACTGACCCCTATGTTTCTGGACAGGTGGGCAAGACCCTAACCGACAAGAAACAATCAAAAGGACCAGGAAGAGGAGAAAAGGACGCTGCCAAATGGTGAGGAGAGACCCCGAAGGAGAAAGAAAAGCCGGAAGAAGGAGAAAGCCATTGGTGTCCCTGCTGAGAACCACCAAACTTCATAGAAGCAGCAGAGGACACCACTGACACCAAAGGAAGTCAAGAGACCTGGAGTGAGGAGTGGTGGACACCTCCAGAGGAAGCTAATGAGCTGCTACAACTCAGAAGAATTGCAATGTAGCAGGTGAGTAACAAGGGGAGGATGTGGGAGGGGGTTTGTTTGCTGGCAGAGAGGAAATTTACAGGGAAGGGTGTTTTGTGGTTCCACTACACTTGTGGTTCCAGATGTTTTGATGCACCCATGAAAGCTCAACAATAAAGGAGCTTGATTGCTTTCACTGTTCAGTCGGTTGCTTAAAGAAAGGCTTATTTGTATTATACATCTTTAAAGAAGGGCCCTCCCGTTCGGCATTTAATTGTTCCAGGTGAAGTTTAGCCAAGGAAAGGGAAGGGATACATATTTCCTGGTTACTAACCAGAAAGGGCGAAGTCCCGGCACAGACTATGTGTATGCTTCTATTACCCATAGAAATATTATACTCCCCCAGATTAAGCACACAAACATATATGGTGATGGTACACCTGATTTGAAAAATACCCATTATACTTACCGCTGTTTCCTTTTTTAAGACTCCAGGATGCACCATCAAGGAGAAGATATCTGCAGAAAAGAGTCAAAAGCAAACTAATCAACATATCATATCGACAGCCAGCAGTACAAATCTTCAGCTGCACATCCTCATCAATTATCATTTATTAAGCAGTATCAAGAATAAAATCAATATCCAGAAGCCTACACAGCCTCCGCATCCATATATTTGCCTGTCCCTCAACAAGGACACAGGTATTAGTATTGATAAATTTACACCAGAGATTGCAAAGTTTAACACAGTTTCTTAAGATAAACTAAACTGTTTGTATTTTTTGTCGACTCAGTCACTACAAATGTCATACTCGCAAGGTTGTTTTGTTCTCAAAAACTGAACAAGGGAACAGAGATAAATTGCAAGAATTTGCAGTTTATTTATTCGTAGATGAATGCTTTGGTCTGTCAACACTGCAAATTATGTGCCAGTATTGCTATGATAAGATAGAGAATAAAAAAAATGCTAGTCAGGGCAATCCATAACAAGTAAGAATCGGTATCAATTCCAGAAAAACTTTGAGAATATAATGTTTACGAGTCAATTCTCATACAATATATACACCCATTTCAGGAAATAGTTCATGTGGAACTAATGGCAAGGAAGCTTCGACCATCCGAGCTACAGAAAGGCTTAAAGGAAGAGTTGTTTACTTACCTTTAGATTTTAATTGGAATATTGAAACTCTAAAAGAAAAAAAGTTTTAAAAAAAGCAACATTATACCTGGTACAAAATAATATTATAAAAATGTTGATGTTGTTGGAGATGTAATTTGCATAGAAGTTGAAATATTACCATTAAGTGGAGAGATTCAAAAAGTGGATAGATCCAAATCAGAAAAAATATATTAACACTGTAATATCCAACCTCTGCTTTCCACAGAAGTCATAGGTGATGCTGTTGCTCTCTTTCAAATGAAACAAGCTAAAGAAGCTCCAATGAGTGTGTGGGAAAAAAAGTTTTGAGGCTCACTGTTTTCCACAACTATTCCCCACTGCAGTACGGGGCCGATATGATGAGCATCCATACTAATACCAGTAGTTGGGTACAGGTCAACAAGCTTATATTCAGAGGATGCTAGATTTTGCTTGTACATTCCATACATATTCCATCTATTATCTGAGAGTGACTTGTCCTGACTATCATATGCTGTAAACCACATATTGAAGACAATTGTTAAACTACCAAATCTCTCTGCAAAGGAAGTAATTTTTGGACAAAGTTCATGGTAAGGATTAACATTTAGAATACAATTTGATTAATTTGATGGCATGCCAATGAGTGACTAACTAGTATTAGTATCGTCGTCATGGGGAAGTGTAATATATGTTGTCCCTACTTGGTTTGTGATACTCAATTGTGCATCACTTACTTGAGTTTTTTAGAGAAGCAAATTCAAACATTATGGACAGCAATGTAGAGACAGCAGGAGAACTCTGCTCTTTGGATCCTGCTAGTGTTTGTAGATAGTTTAACCACTGCTTTCAAATAATTCTGTCTTTTATTTGCAACAAAGCAAATCCTCCTCCTGATTTATTTTGGTGTAAAGACTACCAGTGGTGCTCCTCATATTCACATGCTGCTATGGATAAAATATGCACCAACATTTGGAACATATAGTGATGATTCTGTACTCTCTTTCATAGAGCAGAATGTGACTTGTGCCATCCCGAAAGACCATGGTAAAAAGAAGAGGCCTAAAACAACAAGTTGTGCGCTTTCAAGCACATAGATGTGGCAAGTACTGTCACTGACAATACTGGGCTAAACGAACATTTTACACAAGGTGTCATTTTGGAATTCCATGACCTGTGATTTCCACAGGATGGGTGAACAGTTTTTCTCTGCAGTAAGACATACATTGACTCAAAATCTCTGAAGAACACTTACAGTCTCAGAAGAACAGAGGCCTCCAAACATATTGATGACTATAATCCTGTCATTCTCAAATATGGAATGTTAATATGGATATACAATTTGTGGCAGACAACTCCATAGCTGTTGCTTGATATGTGACTTCCTCAAAAACAAAATCTGAGAAAACCCAGATGAAGGAGATGTGGGTGGAGAGAATTCTGCTGAAAAGACCCTAACCAAGAAATCGCATTGTATCAGTTTAAAGATGCTTTCCCATAGGAAAATTGGTTCCAGTGAATGATGTGAGCTCAGTCACCAATACAGCCATTCACACAGTCACTCATTCACCCATACAGCTACTCGCACACATACTCTTTCACTCATGCAGTTACTCACACAGCAACTCACCAATACAGCTACTCACACACCCACTCACTCACCCATAGAGTTAATCACACACTCATACACTCACCCATATAGTTACTGATATACCCAGTTACTCTCTCATACAGGCACTCACACACTAACTTACTCATACATATAGTCACTAACACACCTACTCACTCACCCATACATCTGCTCACAAACCAGTGACTCACCAATACAGCCATTGACAAACCCACTAACTCACCTGCACTGCCACTCCACAAACACCAACTCACTCACCCATACATCCACTCACACACCCAGTCACTCGACCATATAATCATTCACACACCCACTTACTTACACATATAGCCACTCGCACAGTCACTCACTCACCCATGCAGTTACTCGCACACCCAGTTTCTTACCCATGCAACTACACAAACATACCCACTCACTCACCCATACAGTCACTCACACCCACTTACTCACCCATACAGTTTCTGACATGCCCACTAACTCACTCATACAACTATTAACATATGCACACTCAGTCACCCATACAACAACTCACACAGGTACTTACTCCCCCACACAGCCACTCACTCACCCATATAGCTAATTATATACCCACTGCCACACCCAAACAGCCCCTCACAAACCAACTCACTCAGCCAGTCACTCACACATCCACTCACACACCTATACAACCAGTCACATACTTGCTCATTCACCCATACAGCCACTCACATACCCATTCAGTCTCCCATGCAGCTACTCACATATCCTCTCACTCACCCATATACAATGAGTCAAACACTTAGTTAAACTAACATATATACAGATATATACCAACAGGTGTTTACATTCACATATAAATAAAAAAACATATGGTTATTCTTTCTTTATACCAGATAAGGTGGTTCTAAAAAGAACCTTTTTTCTTTGGTAACTTTTTTTTGCTGTTTCTGAACAGGTTTTTTTTTAAAACAAAAATTAAAACGGCAACCATAAAAATGAAACTAAAAAAGAAGAAAATGCACACATTTTACGGATCTAGTTGAAAAGAAAAACACAAAATAATTTACACTTGTGGCACTTCTCCGCTGCAATAATACCAGAAAAAGACCACTCACTAACAGACCGAACTTTATGCACTTTGAGCAGAAAGTTCCCATGTGAGATACCTCAGGTATTATAGTTGGAATAATTTGGGTTCCAGGCAGTGAAAAAGTATCACTAGCAGCTAGCTCCCCCGTAACAGATGTTGATGCTGATTATTTTTATTTTTCAGCTCTAAACAGATGCTTGGGATGAATGGTTTGAAGGTGCTTAAGCTTAGAGGAAGTCCCATGTCTATATTTTTTAGCAGTGCCTCTCCTTAAAATGTTTGAAAACAGTTTGCAATGCAACTGCCTTACAACTATTTTTTGCCCCAGAGAGGATAGAAAAAATGCTCTCCTATGTTTGGCAGCAGCTTTTCTGTCGTCTGGGACCTCGTAGAGGTTCAGCATGCCATTTTGAACATGCAAAAAAGGCACCCAAAACATAAGGAAAATGCAGTGCAGTCAGAGGTGTTAAACAACACAGCTGCACACAGAAGTAAAGAAAAGTGGGAGGGCACATCCACTGAAGAGGCATGAAAGCCATTATAACCAATCATATCACTTTATTCATGTGTCACATGGGATTCTCTGTGTCATCACGATGACGTTGCGACATCAATGCGAATATTGAAATATGTATTAAAACATAAATCACTTATCAATACAGAAAATCAATGTATTATATTAGTAAATAGTTATCTCAAATATACATTATAAAAACTCTATATTCCTTTTAAGTGTTTTTAAAATTCATGCTGGTTTGCGGATGTCCTGCGGTACCATAAAATACGTGTCAGAACAGTTTGGGAAAGATTTGCGAATATCTAAAAAAATTATTTTAAAAAAAATCGGAGTCCTCTAAATATCAATAAAGTGCCCTAAAAAACTCAGGTACGTAGACATGGTGCAGCAGCTGCACTAACTCCAATTTGGGCCAAAGAACGTGAACAGCCCAGTTCACAAAGATTAATGTTTGGCTTGAAAATATGAAGGAACACCATCAAGAAATTCAGGTACATAGCCACAGTGCAGCAAGTACTGGGTCACTGGAGCAGGTCCAAGAGTGCAAGCAGCTCATTTCATGAACATTACCATGCAGCCATTCACACGCCCACTCACTCACCCATAAAGCCACTCACTCACCCATTCATCCATTCACACGCCCACTCACTCACCCATAAAGCCAGTCACACACGCACTTAATCACCCATAGAGGCAGGCACACACTCAAAAAGCAACTCACCTGCACTCTACGATACAACATAGAACCACTAAGACACCCATGCACTAAGGTTTCAGGTTATAGTTCCAACCTTTTTAAAAAATAAAAAATTCACTAAAACAACCAAAGTTTACAGGGGCATCATAGTTATGAAATAGAATTAAGAAAACCTAAGAAATATACAGAAAAAACAAAGGTAACAGGATGTTATAGTTAGAAAAAAACATTAAAAAACCTTAGTAATTCACATAAAAAAAAGGTTAAAGGGGCATTATAGTTGGAAAATAGAATTTAAAAAATCTTAGAAATTCACTGAAAAAAACAAGGGTGACAGGGACGTTATAGTTAGGCTTAGATTCCACTTGCACAAAACCATAACATTTAGCAGTTACTGTTACCTGAGCTAACTATAACTTACGCCACCATAACACACTGCTTATGACCTCACATATTACATCACTCATGACATGGTAGTGACATCAATCATGACATCACAAATGACATCGTGATCCAGTAGGTGATATATATCCATAGGAAAATCATTTTTCAAAATTTTCAAAACTAGACTGCCACTCTTTTCAGATGCTGTCTTGAAATTTTCAGGGTGATTCATCAAGTGGGGGCTAAGAAAAAACCGGGGTCCTATAACACGTTTTCCCCATACAATTTCCCATAGCAATTTTAGACACAACTACAGCCTGAACTGCTGAATGGAATTACGCCAAATTTGGCAGAAGGCTAGATCTTGGTCCAGAAACTGTGCTTTTTGTGACGTGGTATAAATCTGTTCAGTAGTTTTTGAGATATTAAAGGAAAACCAAATTTGTATATCTAGGGATGTGGACTCTTCACGAAACCAGCATATCTCACTCTGAGATGCTGAGATCTGATTGACTGCCAACACTTCAACCAGGATGTGTTTGCAGTCACTTTGGGACTCGGACTCTGCCTACTCCCAAAGAAAAGGGGGCAGGATAGGAATACCCTGAACCCCTAGGCCTGGTGAGCGGTTTCCTCAGGGTCCCCACCAGGGCCAAAAAGCAGTTTTTTTACAATTGTGCTGCGATTTTGCAGTGGATTCACAAATTCACAGCAAAATTGAAAAAAAACAATCATGGTCTCCCGCGATTGTTTCTAGTTGAACCCCCGTTTGGGCCAAGACCTGGGGTCATATATTAATATGTATTTTGAGAAAGGGGGCACACTCAACTTCCCTCCCATGGACAATGTCAGTTCTGGAGACCGCCACCTCACCGGGGCCAGGTGGATGCTAAGTGAAGAGGAGGGGGGACCACCCCTCCTCAGTGCCAAGCTGAATAATAATGAAAATGGGGGAGGGGGGCACGAGTGCCCCACTGCCAGACCATTATTAGCCCAGTGACTAGGGCATGGATGTATTGTTAAGGGGGTGGGGGCTCCCTCCCGGACCAATATGGTCCAGTGGTCCACCAACTCCCAAGGACTAGGCCAAATTGTGAAAGGGGAGGGGGGCGCTTGGCACCCTTCCCAGGCCATTTTCAGGCCGGCTATATTCCAAACAGTGGTTCATGAGCTCAAAGGAATACTGTGCTGACTTAATTTCAAAATAACCATGTACATAGATAATCTCAAAAATGTTTAATATAAATTCAATAAGACCCGAAAGAGGAACAGAGATAATAAGGGCACTCAAACAGTTACACAAACAATTATGAAATTAGGAAAATTGACAAGTGTAAACTGAACAAACAGTGGCAGAGAAAAAACATAAAACAACAAGTAACAAAATACACAATAAAACAATTGTGTCTTCTCTTAATTAGGCCACGTTTTTATGCATCGATGGCGATTCGACCCACGGATACTTTAGGGGTCATCTTCAGGGCAAAGGATTTCAAATATACGAGCGTCCACTTTCTTCTCTCTATGGATCTCTGTAGTCCACACTGAGGGCGGAGCAGTAATCTTCGTGTGTCAAGCCAAAATGTCAAAATTTTAAATGAGATAATAAAACTGTCGGTAAGCCAAAAAAGAGTCTCACCGTGTTACTTAAATAAACTGGACTGACTTGGGCGGCAAATTCAGTAAGAAGATTAAGATGTTGGTGTACCCAACAGTCAAATAGCAGATTCACAGTTTTGGTCAATAATTGAATTATTTTAGACTAAAGTTCCCTCGTGTTCTGCGTCCCATCAGCATTTGGCGTCATTGAAAATTTGTTCCGATCAAATAATTTTCAGGCCGGGGCACCACTATCTCCCCGGGGCCGGCCTAAAATATCAAGGGAGGGGGGGGGAGGGGGGGGGGGTTGGCTCTGGGAACCACCACCCCCAAGGTACGGCTCCCTATGTTCCAAGGTGCCCACCTTCATGACATATGCAAATGTATATGTACAGGAATTTATATAGCGCAAATCACCAAGCGGTTTCTAAGCGCTTGCTTAGGGAACCCGTCCTGGTATTCCCCTGTGAGATAACCCCGGCAGGGTATCCGCAAGGTGAAAGCCAGGCATCCCACCGCGAGGGGCCGTTGTGGAGATTAAGCAAGCTATTGCCCAGAGTCGCAGAATGTGAACCCGTGAATCGAGTAGGCACCGGAGCGAGAATTGTCTAGTCCATGGACATTTTAGGACTCAAGACCCCGCCGAGCCGGTATTTGAACCCTGGTCCCGGGCTGACCTCTGCTTCCAGGTCTGCCTCCTCTAACCAGTGAGCCACAGTGGTTTGTTTTCACTTGGAGGCAGCTATAACAACTACTACCTAGTGAGAGCAAACATTAAGACTGCTCATAGCGGGCGGGAGCTAGAAAATTGCTCCCACCAGCGGGAAGCGGACTTTTCAGAACAGATGAAAGAATTGCTCCTGAAAGCAGGGAGCAGCCTTTTTTTGCTGCTCCATGTGGGCAGGAGCAATGCCTGTTCCCACTGGAGGCCGCGGGCCATTGGGGCTTCCCTTGCGGTCTCCAACAGTGCACACTTAGTACCCTGGGTGGGTTCTAACGCACCCAGCATCAAGTGGGCGGGCTCCAGGGGATGGGGATCTCTGGGCTAAAATAAACCTAGAGAGAGGGGGCCGCACAGTCCCTCTCCCCAACTTTAAATTATCTTCCTGGCTCAAAGGGAAGTACTTACAAATAAAAACATAATAGTTGCCCAGGTTGAAGCTCCACTTCTGTAAAGGAAAAAAATGATCCGACATTTTTGGGCTTGGTGGAGGCAAAGCAAGCGTATTTTCTCATCAAGTCCACATAACCAAGGTATAAAATCCTTGGTGGAGGTGAATGCATCGTTGATCTATCGGAATGCAATCTGCAGTGACTGTGGCAAGTGGGTTCATTCTTGTTCTGTCCTGGTGAGAGCAAAGCCCATGGTTATCCCTTTAAATGACTACGAGGATACAAATATGAAAAATCCTCTGGAAGCACTACCCGATTGGACCCACCCCATCCCCCTTACAAGAATGCAAAGGTCTTTCTGCCTTTTGCCAGAATGATGGACAGCTTACCAACAGGCCCTATGTTGCTTTCCCTTTGGTGTTGGTGAAATGTTCTTGATGGTGAAGAATAGGAGGACATCTCCATCAAAAAAGAAGCACTTACTTTAGACAGTTATGAGGAAACACCCTTGTTTGGTAGAGATTCACTTCTTTGTAGTCTTGTCGTCTTCTCCATAGGAGGATTCATGTTATCACAGATTTCTGGATTAAGACATACCTGGAACAATCACAATGCCGAATTTAAATGCACACAAGTTCGCTGAAGACACTGCCTCATGGTCCATCATGCTGTAATATAGAATAAGCACTAGGCATTGCCATTTACCCAAAGAAGTAGCACTTGCTAATTAACCAGTAGAAAATATTCCAGATGGGTAGACATGTTGTGCAAAAACTGCCGACACTTGTTAGCTAAAGGTGTAGGTGAGGTCCTGTTCTGGCCCAGTCACTCACAATCAATCAATCAGTGAGTTTAAAGCACACTACTCACCCGTGAGGGTCTTGAGGTGCTCAGGGGTGCAGATTCGATTCAGCCAAAAAGCCAGGTCTTGAGGCTCTTCCTGAAGGTGTGCAGAGTAGGGAATTATCTGATGTTGACACAGCTACTGACACACCTACACATATACTCAGACGCCCACTCACACACCCATTCAGTCACTCTCACATCCACTCATATGCCCACATACCCACTCAGACAGCCATACAGTCACTCACACACCCATACAATCACTCACACACCCACATAACTACTCACAGACCCATGCATCTGATAAAACACTGGCTTACAGATCCATACACCCACACAGCCACTCACACACCCACTCACAGACCCATACAGCCACTCACAGACCGACTCACACACCGACTCACGGGCCCATACAGCCACTCCCACATCTACTCACTGACTCACACATCTACTCACACCCACAAAACCACTTCAACGTCCACTTGTTCACAGATACAGACACTCACACACCCGCTCACAGATCCATCCAGCCACTCACAAACCCAGTACTGACCCATCCAGCCACTCACACACCCAGTCACTGACGAATACTGCCACCCACACACTCACTCGCTGACAGTTAGCAAATAAAATTTAAAAAACCTTAGAAAGTCACTGAAAAAGCAAAGGTTACAGGGATGTTATAGCTACGAAATAACATAAAAATTGTGGAAATTCACTGAAAAATTAAAAGGCTACAGGAACAGTATCGTCAGGAATTGAAAAACAAGGCTTAAAGGGACGTTATAGTTACTCTCAGATTTTACGCATACAAAACAATAAAAAATCAGCAATTATAGTTACCTGAGCTAACTATAACTTACACCCCATCAATGCACTGCTTATATTAGGTGAGTGGCTGTGTGGCTGTATCCTTGTGTCATCAGTTACGTCACTGACCATGGCCTGAGTGATGTAATATGTGAGGTCATAGTCAGTGCATTTGGGTGGGCGTATGTTATGCTTAGCTCAGGTAACTATAATTGCTGAGCTTCACTGGTTGTGTATGAGTGAAATATGAGCCAAATTATAACGGCCCTCTAATCTTAGTTTTTTCAGTGAATATCTGAGGTTTTTCAAAATCTATTTCCTAACTATAACATCTTTGTAACCTTTGGGTTTTCAGTTGAATTTCTATGTGTTTTTTTATTGGTAGTCACATTTGCAGAGTGGCGGAGAAAGTGGGTGGTCCTCCAACCAGCTGCTAATAATCCCACTGTGAAGGACTTACTGGCAGGAGGGCTTCTTTGCCCCGAGGTCCATCATCATCCAAGAGGCCTTCAACTAGTATTGTGCCCGAAGGTGTGTTTCCAGAGTGGTGGAGAAAGGGTGCGTGGCCTCTGAAGTCCTCACAGCAATTTCGCTCTGTGGAACTAACTGGAAGTAACAGGAGTAGTAGTTGATCCCCATGGACCCTCTGGAGACAAGGAGACTTCATCCCCCAACCAGCAGTGCTCCAAAAGGCATGTTTGGAGAATAGTGGAGAAAGGGAACATGGTCTCTGACAACCTCTCAGCAATCCCTCTCTGTTGGACTTACTGGAGGTAGCAGGAGTGGTATTTGACCTCCAAGAACCACCCTCAGCAGCCAAGGGGACTTAATCCCTCAACCAGTATTGTGCCAGGAGGTGTGTTTGCAGAGTGGTGGAGAAGGGGGTGGGGACTCTTGCGACCTGCCAGTCTTTTTTTTAAATGTATTTTTATTTTTTAGGGGAGGGGGCCAATTTGGACCCCTGGGACCCAATACTCCAGGGCCAGGTCTTTTTTAAATGGGGGAGGGAGCCGCATGGCCCCCCCTATGTGGGCAAATAAAAAATTATTAACTTAAAGGGGTGGGGGCTGAGAAGTTCCACTTCCTTCACTGGGTTTGGCCCAGGGGCACCCCATTCACCAGGACATGGCCTTTTTAAAAAACATTTTGTAATACATTTAAAGGGCAGCCCCCCTCCTGGGCCGATTTCAGCCCTGGGGCCCTCATTTCCTGAGACCCGGCTGGTTGTGTTGGTACCCTGTTCCCACCCAGTGCACCCACTTAGATATGTTGGGGACCGTGGGGGAGGCTAAGGCTCAGCAGTCCCTAGAGGCTTCCCACCTCCTGTGGGAGCCAGCACTGCTTTGACAGCTCCCTCGCAGGCAAAATGCTTTTGCTTGCTCAAACTGGAGCATAGTTTGCTATGGCTTAGCAGGAGCGGTAAAGCGCCCACCTAGCCATAGTAAACAGTGATGCTCCAGGGCCGGTACATAGCAGGAGCGGCACTGGGGGATGGCGGTCCCTCGGGCCATTTTTGCTGCCATCCACCTTTTTTAAGAATTTGGCCCAGTGAGGTGTTGGTGACTGGGGCTGCGGAAGGGTCCACAAGGCCCCCCTGCAGTCAATGTGACAAATGTCCTTGGGCGGTGGCAGCCCTGAGCTGTATGGGAGTCTGCACAGCCCCCCACATTTTTTCTTGTAAAAACCCTGGGAGGTGGAGGTCTCCAGGTCTGGGGGGGCATAGAGGCCCCCCATTTAATAAGTAAAGAAGCCCCAGGGAGGTGATGGTACCTGGGGCACGGGTGTGCCATGCGGGCACCCCCCACAATTTAAAAAAAAAAACCCAGGGAGGTGGTGGTTCCTAGGGTTTCATTAAACCCTAGGAGGGGGACCCCATGTGCCCCTCCTTTATTTTTCATATGCCCCCAGCTTTTGCTTCAAATGCGTAGATCCACCCACGAATTTGTGGCAACATTGAAAAAACAAATCTTTTTCTAATGCCCGGTGGGGTTCCTGTGGGGACCCCTCCACAATATATCTGGGGGTCAGGGTATTCCTACCCTGCCCCAGTTTGTTATTTTTTAAAACATTTTTGTAGGACTCAGCTTCAAGCCGAGTCCCAAGATGGCTGCGAACACTTCCTGGTTGAAGAGTTGGCAGCCAATCAACTTTCAGTAGGATCCGAAAGTCCTCTGCAAGGACTTGCGTCCTAAGATAGCTATATTTTTTTAACTTAAATATCTCTACAACTACTGAACGAATTTACACGGAGAAGTGTGGCTCAGTGGTTAGAGGCAGCAGACCCGGAATCTGAGATCGACCGTGGACCAGGGTTCGATTCCCCGCCTCGGCGGGTCTCGGGCTCATAAATTCCATGGTCTCGACAATTCTCGCTCCGGTGCCTACTCGACTCACGGGGTCACACTCTGCGACTCTGGGCAATAGCTTGCTTAATCTCCACATCGGCCCCTCGCGGCGGGATGCCTGGCTTTCACCTTGTGGATACCCTGCCGGGGTTTCTCACAGGGGAATACCAGGACGGGTTCCCTAAGCAAGCGCGGAGATGCCCCAGGGTAAGTCCTGCGCTATATAAGTTTCATACATTTACATTTACATTTACACCAAATCTCAAAAGTATGCTTTCTGCCAAATTTGGTGTGATTCCGTTCACCAGTTAGGGCTGTAGTCATGTACAAAATCCCTATGGGACAATGCATTGGGAAAACACGTTTTAGGACCCCCTTTTTTTCTTGGACACGCTTGACGGATAACCCCAAAATTTTCAACGAAGCAGCTGGACAAAAAACAGAACAGTTTTGAAACTTTTGTGAAGATTCCTCAAGGGGTCCAAAGTTATTGGCAAAAGAAAAAGGGATAGGTACATGAATTGATAGCTGAATGGGGTAAGTGAGCGCATGGTGGCTGGAAGATTGATGTGAATTTCTGGTAAATGGCCAAAAGTGGTGCACAGAGCCTTTGTGCACTGAGATGTAGTTGTAAATAGACAGTTGCCTCACTACAGTAATGAATATCCAGCCATGAAATACAGCATTGGCCCACTAAATACAGGATGGTTAGCTACTCTAGCTCATGCTTGTTCTGGAGACAAGAAGGCAATGGCAAAGGGGCTGAACTGTTTATGGCACAGTATAGGCCTGGGGGTAACATTCAGCACCACAGGCACCATTGAAGCTTGTGTGAAAAAAGCCACAGTCCTAGCAGACTTAGACCACTGCAGCATAAATCCTGTTCACATGGGTCAATGTTCCAGGTCTCTCAGGAGTTCAATCTCAAATAATGGTTCTCCAAGAAAACACTGCACAGAAGAACACTTTGGGTGTATGTCAGAAAGAATATAATAGTTCACAACTCCATTTAAGAGGTCACATGCCTACAATGCAAATTAAATGAACAAATATAGTGCACAGGCAATACTCCACGCAGACATGTACAACTATCTGTAGACGTAGCATGGGCCAATCAACATATGAGAGACACTTACTGTACATGATACTTGAGGGGTGCTAAACTAATGGCCATTTGTCTGCATATTGATAAAAAAAAGTTCATATACAACCAGCAGCGGCCAGTGCAGGTAAGAGCGGTGCGGCTGGGTGAGCGGAGATTTTGACAGACGAAGGCGAGGAATAATTAATTATTTATTTAGTTTTCCCACGTGGTCTGTCAAATCCCCCCCTCCCAACCTGTCTCCACTGCTCTTAGCTGCACGGGCCACTGCTGCATACATCTAAAAAACTCTATGGCCAGTCTTAAAAAATTATCATGAGGTGTTTGTGAGGTCAAGTACAAAAACCTAAATATGCATGCATATGCACCAAGAAGGCTAGATTCAAGCATGTGTTTGTAAGTCAGTGAATGGATCTAATAACAAAACATTCTGCCTGAGGCACCAAAGGCTCAAGGTTAGGATAATAAGTTGCTTTTAAGGGCATTAGCAGCCACGAACGCCATTTTGGCTTAAAAAGCAACAAATAAGGCCTTATGGCTTGGGCGGTAGGTGACAAAATGGCAAAAATCCAGGGGCCTCATTTATGAGGCCTTGCGTGAGTTTTGCGCTTCTGATGCGTCACTTTTTGTGACGCATCGGCGGAGTAAAACTTGCCTCCTGATGTGCACTATTTACAAAGTGACGCATCTAAGCAGATGCGTCACTTTGTAAACCCCTGCGCTACATTATACCTGCGTCAGGTATAATGTATGCAAAGGGGGCGTTCACACGCAAAAAGCCTCGTAATAGTGACGCAGTGAAATCTATGAGATTTCACTGCGTCACTTTTAGGGCGCTGTTGCGTCAAAATCTTGCGCCTGCCTCACAGCAGGCTTAAGACTGACACAAGCCCTTTCACATGGGGCTTTCCCCATGTGATAGGACGCATTGCTGGAGTTGCGTCACTTTTGTGACACACCCCAGCAATGCGTGACTTTTGCGCTTACAGATACGTCAGAAATACTGACGTATCTGTAACTCCTTGCGACATGATGCGTCATATTATAAATATGACGCATCAATCATGTCACACACCAGCAATGCGTGACTTTTACGCTTACAGATACGTCAGAAATACTGACGTATCTGTAACTCCTTGCGACATGATGCGTCATATTATAAATAAGACGCATCAATCATGTCGCAGGGAGAGCGCAGTGAAAAGTGACGCATCGCTGTTTTCACGCAGCGATGCGTCACTTTTCATAAATAAGGCCCCAGGCGTTCATCATTACTGGAGAGTATTTTCATCGCGTGTTCCGTAATCGCAATAATTCTAATTACCTAAGACATCACCATGCCTATTGAACTGCAGAAAGTTAAACCATATAGCATCCTTCCTTCTTCCTAAAATTAACAGTTAATGGTAAATAGACCCGGAAAATCATTAACATTATTGACCTGGAAGTAAAATGTCAACCCGGATCCTGCCCGCCTAAGCAAATGGCTAATTTTAATGGCATGTGACTGAGCAATTAAATTTTAGTCACTGTTGGGAGAAATGACTTCATAATTACAACAATCGAAAAAGCCAACATGTATTAGTCTAAGAAAATGTTTCTCAAATCTAATCAGGAACAAAACTGTATTAACTCCGATACTGAATAACGCGTAATAGTAATTTTGATGTACTTGAAGGATTTGATCCAGGGATATAATTAGGTCTTGTAATTACATTATGCGACTCTTCTGATTTATTTCGGGAACATTGCTGTCTTAAAAGTATTATCTATTGATTAAAACCCCCAATTAGCTTGTGTTATATACTGCAATAGTAATACCCTGAAGCTAACTCACCAAATAGGCTTTTTTTCTAGTTGCTGTCTCCTCTTTCATTTGATTTGTGCCTTTTTTTATTTATTAACTCTTTGGGTTGCACTTCCGAATGCTGCGTTTGACAAAACTAGGCACATTATCAGAAGGAAGAAACGCCAATCATTGGCAGTCAATAGGCATCTAGAGGACTGCAAATTGCCAGGGAACAAAAATGTAATGAATTGAGTGGGAAAAGTCGAATGCTCAAGAAGAAAAGAGAAGGATAGGTCAAAACTAAAGAAAAGAAGACGCTATTTCACTTATGAAACATTAGCAATAATATGACAATGAACATAAAGCTATTTCTGGTTAGTCTGACTAAAAAATAAGGGACTAAGGGGCATATTTACAAGGGCACTGAGCCACAGGAACGTCACTTTTAACGACGTTCCTGTGGAGCAATGCCCTGCTCCATATTTACAAAGTGGCATTAAGCCACTTTTTGTGGCTTAACGCTGCTTTGTAAATATGGTACCCTTTCACAAAGGCATCTGCGTGAAAGGGATGTTGTTTTGGGCATTCCATCGCAGCACCCATTGCTTTTTTGATGCTGCCCCAAATTTACAAGGATGTGCAAATCTTAGGCAGCACCAAAAACTAATTCCGTGCAAGAGCAGGTGTTAGAATGGGGATACAAGAAGAGATATTATTATTTCTCCTTGTTTTTGCTTTTTCTATGTGTGCTGTATTCTCCAGCACACATAGAGAGAGCAAAATGCCATGAATTATTGTTTATGTGCAGAAAGGTGTCCCTTCCTGCACATAAACAATCATTTAATAATGACGATTTGCTGCATCGATGTGTGCTGCATTCTGCAGTACACATAGAAGTAACACATTGCTATTATTGATGGTTTATGTGCAGGAAGGGACTGCTTCCTGTACATAAACAATCATTCCCTGCAACGCTATTGTGAAAGGGTGCCTGTGTTGGCACAAGGCAGCACATTTTAGCGCTAGAGAAAACACAGGGGGCATCGCACTGTTGTAAATATGGTGCATCTCTGCGTTTTGGAAATGTCGGAGCTCGGCACTGACAAATTTGGCTCAGCTCTGCACTCTGACATTTCCTTGTACATATGCCCCAAAGCAATGACCCAAAGCAGAGCTGCAAGCAATTTAGCAGCGCAGCGCCATTTGAAAAACGCAGGGATGCATCGTATTCAACCCTGTGTTTTCCCTTGAGCTGGTGCTTAGAAGCTGCCTAGCACCAAACCAGGTTTGATTGTTTATGTGCTGCAGGGACACCTTCCTCCACATAAACAATAATTAAAGGTGATTTCCTCCTTCTTTGTGTGCTGCAGAAAAGAAAGAGCAAAAAAAAATATATATTTTCTCCTCGTTTCACCACTCTAACGCCTGCATTTCAATGACATTAGTTTTTGGTGCTGCCTCAGATCTATAGATATTTGTAAATCTGGGGCAACATAAAAAACAATGGGTGTTGCAGTGGAACACCCACTGCAGTACCCATTGCACGCCCCTTTCACGCAGATACCTGCATCAAAGGGTACGATATTTACAAAGCGGCATTCAGCCACGCAAAATAAATATGGAGCAGGGCATTCGGCCACCAGAACATCAGAAAAAGTGCTCCGGTGGAGCTATGCCCTTGTAAATATGCCCCTAATTCTTAAAGACATTTGTGAGTACATGAGTTAGAACTACAGTATTGCGAGAGTACTACTTCTTGCGCTCATAAATGCCAGTATAAATTGGCCCCTATGTTTTCATATTCATGGATGTGAGTATGACTTCTATAAGAAAAGGGCTTAAGAACTTATGTAGAAGAGTTACCTTCACTAGAGCGATCTACGTTTTCCACGACGCCTATGTAGGTATGTGCATATCTTTATCATGCAAGCATACTCTCGCGATTATACTGATTGTCCTACCCGCAGTTTCCAGTTTCCTAATATTCGTACATCTACTCTCATGCGTAGTTTCCCCCATAAATTAGCGATATTTTCTCATTGTTAGTTGGCGCTGAAAATGGATGCGCTGTTTTCTCAAAAATTAACTTTTACACCGTTTTCCTCACGCCTTCGAAAATGGCTGAGGCTGGAAGTTGATAATCTTTTTTCTCCCAAGCACCGTTCAAGAGGCAAAGTGCCAATATAAAATTGAAATCCATCATGCAACTTTGTTTGTGAAAGTTCGATCAGAATGGTGGCATTTGCATGCTTTAGGGGAAGGTTACAAGTCAACAACTTCTCAGTTCCGCACACTTTTACCCCTAATGAGTTGGTTAGACGTGCTTACATGGCATCAATTCCGAAAGTGATGCAATTTAAGTGTGTTATTTGCACAATAGAGTGTATGTGCAGAGTCTCCAAAATGCAGAAATGACATATCCGTTTAGGTGTGAATGATATATGCTTCCATTGTTTTGCTAGATGCTGACAGCTATGTGTTCAGCAAATCCACCAAGAAGGAGCTGAGCCACATTTGATGAGCTGTGTTTAAGCATGTGCAAAGTGATCACTTACCCTGTGCACACACCTGCAAAGGGGTTAGCTGGGAAAGTGATCAGGGCACTCTCTCGATCATTCTCTGTACCTACCTCTACATCTCTTCCTCTCTAGACCCTCTCTCGACCCCATCTCTTTCTCTGCCTAATCCCTCCAACTGCACCTCAGTGCTCTGTTTCCATCTCACCTCTGTGTATCCTCCATCTATTCCACCTCTCTTTCAGCCTCATTACTTGCTTTATCTCACATCGCTAGCTCACTCTCCAACTTCCTATACCACACTTCGCTCTACCTCTCCTCCACCCCTCCCTCTACCACGCCACTTTTATCTCACTCTTCTTGTGTCATTTTGTTCTCTACCTCACATCTATCTCTCTCTCTCTCATCTGTATCCCCCACCTAACTGTCTCACAACCTAGCATCTCAATTTACCTCATCATCCATTAGCTGGCTTTCCTTCTCACTTCCTCCTGTTTCTTTCTATTTGTGTTCACTTTATGTCACCTCTCTCCTTACCTTACCGCTTTCTTGCTACTTCTTTTTCTCTCTCTCTGCTTCATGTTTTCTATTATTACCTCCTCTTCCTTTTTATCTGCTCCTCCTTCATTTCAACATCATCACTCGATTACCTCTGCCTGTATCTTTCCTCAGTATAGGTATCTCTCTTTCTCACCATTCTCCCTCTCTCTCTATAAACTCTTTTTCTCTTTCTCTGTCTCTTTCTCTATCTCACCTTTGTCTCTCTGCTTAATTTCAGTTCTCCCTACAGATCAGCGTTCAACCTGGCATCTCTCTCTATGCCTTTCTTTATTCCTCACTAATAGATTTACCTAACCTGTCTTGCTATATCTTCCTTACTTCCTTACTTGCATCTCGCTCAGTCGCGCAACAAAAATGAAGGCCCCCCCCCCCTGCAAAGTACATACTAGGGGTTCGAAGCTCCAGATCCAGTTCAGAGCTCCCAGGCCAGGGACCTGCCACTGCAGGAGGAGGACCCCAGAGCGCAGGGTCCCACCCGCACTGCGGGGTCTGCAGGGTTTTTGTCAACATCACTGATCTTGCTATACATATCTCACGCTCTTTCTGTCTACCTCTATCTTTCTCTCTTCCTCTACCTAAACCTCTCTCTAGCTCACCTATCTTTCTACTTCGCCTCACTCTCGACCTCGCCCCTCCATGAACTCAATCTCTCTCAGACTCCTAACATTTCCTTCTCTTTAGTTCCCTCACCATCCCTTGCTCTAAAACAATACATATCTCTATACTTCTCTTTTTCAATCTACCTCTGCCTATTTCATGTTTCTGTATTTTTTGTTCTGTTTACTTCACCTTTACCTCCATCCCTCTTGTCTCTCCCTACTTCAACTACCTTTCTGTTCCATCTCCATATCTACCCCTTATTCCCTTACCCCCTCTTTTGTAATACTTTTCACCTCGTTGCATTCCTCCTATCTCACTCACTCTCGCATGTATCTAACTCTACAAAATCAGAGCTCCCACTCTAGAGAAAGAATTGGACGCAAGGAAGAGGAGAGAGGAAACAACGCAGGGAAATAGGTCACAAGCCTTAAACATGCATCTTTTTACCTCAAATGTGTTTACAGTGTGTATGTTTTTACAATGGATAATGTATTTGTGGGGGGAGACCCACCAATTTACCTTAAATGCATGGTAAAGGCATCCGTTGCACGCTGTAAAAACATGCATGCTTACAAATGCGTGGTAAAGTCGCAAAGTGGTAAAATTCTTGTTGTAAAGGCTGTTTGCCAGAAACAAGGCAGTAGAAGAGAATTAAGGGGAACATTTTCTGTTTTCATGTGAAGAGAAGGTTAAAAACTTCGGAACAGTGCTTTAATTTTCACTGTTGGTGAGAGAATGAACATTTTGAAGATTGATTCACTCTTGATTATCAGTTTCCCACGATTGGAAATTACCACCTTTTGAGCGGTATTCCCCCAGGTGTTTGCCTTCCTTTGTTGGACCCGTTTTTGCAGGCCATATGACTAAATGCAAGTCCCTAGTATATGGTACAACATGTACCCAGGGCCTGTAAAATAAATTATAGTAGCTTGCTGTAGCCCTCATTGTGCTACCCACTAAAGTAGCACTGTAAAACATGTCTCCAGGCCTGCCCTTGCAGCCTGGGTGTGCAGTTTCAAACTGCCATTTCAACATGGCAACTAAACCTTTTGCCAGGATTAAACCTTTATTTATAATACTTATTAGTCAACCCTAAGGTTTGCCCTAAATGCTCACAGGGTAGGGTGTAGTACTGTTTGTATTATAAAAAGTAGGACATGTACATTTAATGTTTTTACATGTACTGGCAGTGAGAAAACCTCCAAAGACGTTAATCACTGTGGCATGGTGACACTCCGATAGGTTAACTCTGTTTTACAATATTACTATTAAAAAAGTGCTAAATTCAATTTGGGTGTAGCTAGTGAAGTTGTTCAATGATTCATTTTAAAAGTGATCTAAAAACCAAATTATTGGTCAGGTCAGATTTTATATTATTCTTTTTGAAATTACACTTTTAGAAAGTTGTCATTTTCCTGCTTACCACCAAAAGGCTTTCCCACCAGTGCCCAAGCAGTCACCTGACCCCAGTGGTGAGATACGTATTGCTTCTAGATAGTGGACAAAGGCCCCTAGGAGTGAGACCCATCCCTTGACAAGTTGACCTCAGGTTGTGCCTAGCCCCTTCCTGAGCTTTATATGATGCCCATCTTGTCATTGACAGATCATGCTCCCACCTAGGCCTTCTTCCTCTGTGTATCTCCAGTCAGCCTGGCATTAAAACCAGTGGGGGTAGAGGAACTGACCAGAACTGGCTTAAGCAATGGATAAAAACGTGCCCTTCTCACACAGGCTGGCAATAGGTATTATAGTGGACCCTACAGACCTCTCCTCCGAGCACTCCTGGACCTGTTAAGAATCGGAAGAGGGCTGCCCTCTGTCTGAAGAATCTGAAGGAAGATTGGACCTGCTTTTCTTGAATCCAGTACCACAGAAATGCATCCTGTTTGACCTACAGTAACACAACAACCTTCAAGAGGCCCTTTCCTTGCAACTACCCAGCTGACTAGTATTGGCTGGGCCTAACCTGGACACTGCTGCTGGCCTCTATTACAGGTCCCCCCTATGTCTGGGACCCTTTTTGGTATTAGATTTACTCCTCTGGTCCCCAAACTGCAAGATCTGGGACTTAGAAACCTTTTTGCACACTTTCTGCCTCAAGAACAGGGTCACAGTTAAAGTTGCAACCATTGACATCGAATCCCCAATCGGACACTGGTTGCTGGTTCGCCCCATTAAAGGAGATCCGACTTTCAGTAAAGATTCTAAGTTTGGAAGATAGAGGGCTTCATCAGGACCAAAGCTGAGCAGTAACCGATCAATGTCGAGGTATTCTGGGCATAGACTTCACTCACTCAAAGGTTTCTAGCCTTTGTCAAAGACCAATTTGTGACTCTGCTATTCAGCAAAATGCCATGGTCGAGTTCACTCTTCGGATCTAGCTTGCAGCTTGCCCTGTTAACAACTTGTCCAGAACCATGTTGCTCAACAGAAGTTTCTAAGTCAGAAGGTAAGCTTTCCACCAGGATGAACCTGGTCCCAGTATCCAACCCACGTTCCATTGAGATCGTCCTTAACGTTTGTCTTTGGCACAGTCTAGAGCGACCATATAACTCTGGTTGGCGCTTTGTGCTTTTTTGCCTCTACTTTTAAATCAAACTCTAAAAATTCATATCTCTACTTCTACTTTTTAGATTTTTTTTGTTTTGTTGTGATTTTATTTATAAAAATTTACTCTATTTTGGGGGGATTTATCTTGTGTTTTGTTGTCACTTGATTACTGTGTGAATGCTGCATAAATACTTTACACATTGCCACTAAGTTAAGCCTGTGCCAAACTACTTGAGGGTTAAGCACAGGTTTATAGAGTGACTTTAGTGGTTCATCTTGAAAAAAACTGTGATTAATATTGGAGATGGGTTTCCAACCTTCTCAACTAACACGCCAACGTTTTGCACCCATAACAAAAGCTACAATTTCAAGTGCTTTGTGCATGTCTTATTTTAATATTATCTACTAGTCTATGGAACATCCACTGAGGCACTTTTACTGTATACTTCCTATCATGGAAAGAATAGCCTTGTGATACAATGAAAAATCATGATTTCCATTAATGTTTACCTGGTAGACTCTAGGCACCTTGAGCTGTTGGCTAATTTTACATGCCCCTGTTTCTGAACAGAAGTTTGATTACTTTACAAGTTACAGCACTTCATTGCCTCTAAGTTACTATGTGTAAAAGGACTGGTGCAGACAATCACAGGTTTTAACACTATTCCTGAAAATACCAATGATTATGCAATGAAAGTAGGTATTCTGCATTGAAACGTATGTGTATTATAAATGATCAAGTTTATGTATTCCAATACACTCCTTGTGTAGCTCAAAAACAAGAACTGGGATGACCATACATCCTCCCAGGAGTATGGGTCAATAATATGCACACAGAAAATTACTCCTTTAGGAGTTCCTACAGTTTTAACTACTTCTACTGATACTACCCACAAAGACAAGTTGGAGGCCCCAGAAAATAGGAATAGGAGAAACAATTTACGGATTCATGGTCTGCCTGAGGGTTTGAAATCTATCAATCATATTACCTTTCTTTAAACCCTTAATTTCTAAAATATTGAATATTCCAACATCACTTCCACTCAATATCCAATGAGCACACCGATTAGGTAATCTACTCTGGCTTCTACTCCCAAAAAGCCTAGAGAAGTGATTATTTACTTCTTGTACTATACAGACTTGCTCAAAATCTTCTCTGCAGCTAAGCTGATTACACACATTTCTTGGTCAAGTAATTCTATATGCCTTTCACAAGATTATGCTAAGGTTACTGCAGATAGATGGGAAAAATTTCTAAGCATACGGCCACGCTTCATTCTCTTGGTGCTCGATTTGGATTTTATTATCCTTGTTTATTTAAAGTGATTTCCAAGAACCAAACAATTCATGATGACCCCATTAAATTTGCTATAGACGTGCTGAGTGGAATATATGGATATTTCAAGATCTCGTCATTCTTAATTTCCTTTGTTATATTACTTGTTTCTCTCCACAGCGGTTCTAATAATCATCTTGTATTAGTCATATAGAGTTGAAGTAGTTGCATTGCCTTATTGTTGAATTAATAATTAAGTACTTACTACATCTTTAGTTTTTTCTTCTAAATTGATTTTCTATGAAGGTACGGTCTTCATGTTTTACGTTTGTGCACATTCTTCATTTCATGTTCTATAGCCCTCCTTTCATTTATCCCCAGAGCCCGGATGTGTCATCCCTTCTATGTGGCCTCCCCTACCCCATCCTTTTTAAAATGTTTGTAGGTATGTTTCTCTTTCTTTTAACAGGCAAATCTTGTTCATGCGTTTATGCATTCAAGGTCTTCATATTCTATCATTTATCTTTTTTCTATTCACTTTCAATTCTATCTCTTCACAATATTACTACTTTCTTTTAAAAATATTTCTTCAATGTCTCTTATTGACATTACTATATTTCTTCATACGTGCATGGTTCTCATTCATTTTTCTTACTAGTTTATGGGGCTTATCTTTTCAATTCAACTCTCTTTCATGACTATGAAATTTGTATCCTGGAATGTCAAAGGTCTTAATTCTCCAATTGAGCGATGCATATATTGCACTTATTCAAGAATTGCATCTTATAGAGGATGAATCTATTCAATTGAAAAGAGGATGGGTTGGCGATGTCTTCTCTTCTCCTGGCAGCAGTCAAAACAATGGAGTCATGGCCCCATTCTGTGGGCCCCTCCCTCCTTATTTGAGATCCCCGGATAAAGATAAAGATGGAAGATGGTTGTTTCTTAAATTGATGTACGGTCCTATTGCTGCAGATTTTCAATGTTGGTCTGATGTTGTCCGAAAGCCTATGAAATGCTCTGATGATAACTTTAATTTTTCTGGAGACTGCAATCAAACTATTGATCCGTTCATTAATAGAAACTCAAAATCTCCGTATATTCAGAATAAATCATATAAATTATTTGTCCATGCTCTTAAAGAGAGACATTTGATTCATGCTTGGTGACTGTGTAATCCTACTCTACGAGCTTACACGTACTTGTCTTCAGTCTATCACACTCAGTTAAGAATAGATCAGATTTTTATCTCTCCTGATTTATCCCAAACCTTACACTTTACTGATATAGGTTCTATTTTAATTGCAGACCATGCTCCAGTTTCTATACAATTGGACATTCACCCAAAAGCTGACTTACTGAAGAGATGGCGATTTAGTAATTCACTTCTACTAAACATTTCCTTTACTTCAGCTTTACCCTCCTTTTTCAACGAATATTTCCATCTTAATCAAACAAGTGATATTGCTTTTCAAACTATTTGGGATACCTTCAAAGCATCAGCTTGTGGTTTTATAAATAGTTATGCTTCTCAGAAGTGGAAAAAAGTCCTTAAATACTCTAAAGAACTGCTTGCAAAAATTAAGAAGTTAGAGCATTCTTACTATACATCTAGATCAAAAGATTGCCTGTTATGATATGTTATGTTATGTTTCCAAATCTTATGAAGTGTGTGGCTACCCAAACATGGGTTTCCCAGCACTGACAGACATAGTAATTATGAAATAATGCACTGGCTGGATGAAAAAGTGAGTCTTTAATTGCTTTCTGAAGCTGAATAGATTACCATTTGCTCTTGAGTGTATAGGGAGGGAGTTCCAGAGCCTGGATACCAGGTGTGAGAATGGCTGACCTCCACTTCCAGCCCACGTGATTCTTGGAATGTCCAGGAAGGAGTGGTTGTTTGACCTCAGGCCTTGTGTGTTATGATGTGAGACAATTAGATGGCTGAGAATGTGTGGGCCCTGAGCTTAATTTATCTTATGTGTTGTGCACAAAGCTGTGAATTCTAGCCTTCTCTTTACTGGTAGCCAATGATAACTGCCATTCCTGGGCATGCAGACTGTGATTTGGGAAGGTTCAATAGGACACGAGCTACAACATTTTGAATGACCTGCAGTGTTTTTATAACATAGGCAGGGCTGCCTAAGTAGAACGAGTTGCAGTAATCAAGTTGCATGAGTATGGCGCCCTGTACCACTATTCTTGGTGTTTCGACCGTAAGCCATTTGAGTGTCTTACTCACTACTCTTAGCAGACTGAAACATGTCCCTGTCACTTTTTTGGCCTGGGAGGCCATAGTAAGGTTTGTATCCAGGACAACTCCCAAGCTCTTAACTTCCGGTGTGGAGGACAAATAGTCACCCAGGCATGAAGGCAAAATAAGTGGGTCCCAGAGAGATGGGTGGTTTTCCCCACCACCATAACCTCCACTTTGTCGCTGTTTAGTTCAAGGTAACTAGAGGCCATCCACTTATTAACTTGTTCCAGACAGGTGGACAGCTTTGCTGCAATTTGACAGATGTGGAGTGCCAGGGAGCCTGCAAGACTTTATTAAAGCTAAACTTCAATATAATAAATTATCTGCTGAGCATGCATCAACATATCTTCCAAAAAAGTCAGGGCCAAACTTTAATGGAAGACAAAATAATATCTAACTACCTCAAGGTCAAACAAAACAAAAGGAGGATTGAATCCATCATAGATAATCACCAGACCCTATGACATAAAGATCCCAAAATTTTACATGAATTTGTTCAATTTTACAAAGAGTAATTTCAAATTGTTTATCCGCTACTCAAAATTCTTTAGATACTCCTCTTGGTCTTTCCTCTTTGGAAGCAGACATTACTCCAATTGAACTTCATATTGCACTGGCTACACTTTAGAAGGATAAAGCTCCAGACCTTGACGGTTTCACAGAGGAATCTTTTACATATTCATCTTCCTCACTTCTTCCTAAACTCCAAACTCTCAAAACTTCTTTCTCACACTTAAAGAAAGCATCAGGTTTTTTCTTAGATGGCCTTATTTGCTTAATATCTGAAAAGGGAAAAGATTCATATTACTGCAAAAATTATTGACCCATATCTCTTGTTAATATTGACTACGAAATGTTCTCAAAAGCATTAACTTTACGATCAGAATTCTTCATCCCTGATCTTTTAGAAAAAAACAATCAGGTTTGTCAAGGGACGATATTTATATGATAATTCCCGATTATTATTTGATGTCTGATCTAAATCCACACATATCCCGGAATCTCTAAATGCAATAATTTTAGACGGTGAAAAAGCTTTCAATAGAGTGTATTGGCCTTTCAATTTTCATACTCTTCAATGGTTTGGCTTTGGTCCCAAACTTATTGATATAATATCTTGCCTCTACTCATTACCCCAAGCAGCTGTCTTTGAAAATGTACTTACTTCTTCATATTTCACTTTGAGTAGAGGAGTTTGGCTAGGCTGTCCTCGTTTACCCTTTCTTTTCAATTTAGCAATGGAATCTTTTTTATCCTGACTAAGACATAGGCATGGTTTTACGTACAACTCTCAACAGGTTAAGTTAGCAGCATACGCTAATGACATTTTATTATTCATTTCACAACCTCAATCATCTCGCCAATCTTTTTTAGAGGAACTTCAAGTAGGTGGTAAACCATTCGCAAATGGGAAGGGGAGCCCAGAGGACCCCTTCCCCTTTTTGAGTCACAAAGCTACACAATTTGTGTCACCAAATGCTAGCATCGCACATCTGGCCCTAACTACCCAGGTCTACTTAACTCCATTAAGACATCAATCTCATTAAGTATGGAACGATGCACACAAAGGATATTTTCATTAACTAGGGGTTGGCATCCCTTACATCTCTTGTTGTGGAGTTGTCTTAATACTATCAAGATGATGTTAGCTCCAATTATTATTTATACTATCTCTAATATATCACTAAGTAGTCCTCTCAAATGTTTTAGCAAGGTACATTTTTTAGAAAGGTCATTCTCTCCTCTTTTCTTTGGAATAATAAAAAACGTTGCATGGCTCTACTGGAATTAAAACATCCTAAATTTGAGCATGGTGTAGATTTTCATGACTTTCCTAAATATCGCATGGCTTTTATACTGAAACAAACTGCATATTGGGTTTCGGATTCTCCTAAACATCTCCTATTATGAGTTGATCTAGAGAGGCATGTCTTATCCCCTTTTTCCTGTCAAGATTTACTCAGAAACCACAAACATTTTGTACTCCTTTTTTTAAATTCTTATGCAAATTTCTAGATCCAATCCTATCATATTCTCCTATAGATGTTCACTCTTTTCTTCAATCCATTATTTGGCATAATGCGTCGATGACACTTAATAATAAGCATCTTTATTGGAAAACATGGGGAAGAAGAGGTCTAATTTTGGCCAAGCAATTTTTCTCTCCAGAGCAATTGTTATCCTGTACACAAGCTCAACTTTTCTTTGAATTTCGTTTGTCATTTCAACATATGATTTGGTTATTACAAGAAGCCAGATCTGTTTCTTATACTCTTTTTTTATTCAAGCAGTCAGTTTACCTCATCCCCTGACAATATTTTAAGAGATCTCCTACCTACATTTCCGAAGGTATCGTTTATTTACTCACATTTACATCATTCTTCAGTTTATAGGAATAAAAAAGGCACAGAATTTTCTGTGGAACATGATTTAGGAACGAATTGGCCTATTCTATTGTGGAGGAACATATGGACAAAAAATGTGAAAACTTCTTGTGCAGCGAGCACTACACAAACACATTTTCATATATATAACAGACTTTTATTGCCTCCCTCATCTTTACACAAAATGTATCTGGACCTCGTTCACACATGTTGGTCATGTACCTCACAACACTCAGATCTCAACATTTACTTTTCACGTGTCCTTATATTCATGATTTTTGGGTCCAGATCTGGAATCAAATTAATGCAATTTTTCAATCGCATGTGCGCTTTGCTAATATTCATGTTTTCTTAGGAAGTTTATCTATTGAATGGGAGCATGTTTCAATAGATATGCAAATATTAGACCTGGATTCCAGCAAATAACAAAAAACTGAAAAAGTCTGCTCCATTGTCCTTTAAGCATGGTGGTATACAGTGTGTCATAATCAGAGACTTCATACAACTTATATGTCCCCCATCTCACTTGTTTTAAAACCTATTGCCTTATGGACTCCAGTCACTTTTTTTTTGGCAATTCGGTAAAATCATAATTTGTCCATCAATCTAACCAAGAAAAAGTTCTTCAACCTCCCTGACTTCCCCCTTTTATAACAATATTAACTTCTATTCTCAAACCATACTCATGTGTATCGTAACCTTTTTATGTATAATCCAATTTAAGCTTAGTATGAACCATATATATTTCCCCCCTCGACCACCACCAGGAGGCCGCCAAGGAAAGGATGCCCTGTTAGGGCCCCCATACTTGCTCTACGGCAGGCTTTCCATGTCTGAAAGCCCGGCATGGAGAACCTGCTGGAGACCGAGTAATCCCAATGGTGGAAAGGCTGCCCTTTGGGATTACTGTCTTCTTCCGACTAGCCTACTAGCTGAAGGGCTCATTCAGGGAAACAGTCGGAACACCGCAGTCTTAACCACACATGTTCTGACTCCGCAAGCTAAACCATGCTTGCCTTAACTGTGCATTTGCATAGTTAAGGCAATGTGCGGTCTAGCTGCTGGGGAAGGCAGCACAAAGAACTCGCAGGAAGATATTTGCAGTGAGGTAAGTGGGGCTGGTCTGTAGTTTTCTGGGTTTGGGGTTGTTTTCTGGGTTGGGAGTAGGGTCGTTTTCTGGGCTGTGGGTGAGTCGGGCCGTTTTTTGGGCTGGGGTGGGTTGGGGTCGTTTTCTGGACTGAGGGGGTCAGGGTAGTTTTCTGGGTGGGGGTTAGGGTAGTTTTCTGGGCTGGGTGGGTTGAGGTAGTTTTCTGGGCTGGGGTGAGTTGGGGTAGTTTTCTGGGGGGGTTGGGGGTAGTTTTCTGGGCTGGTGTTGGGAATAGTTCTGGGCAAGGGGGTGGATATGGGGTTGTCTGCTGGGCTGGGGGTGTGTCAGGGTAGTTGACTGAGCTTGGGGGGTCGGGCAGTTATCAGGGCAGGGGGAGGCTAATGGGTAGTCTGGTAGTTTTTAGGGCTTAGGGAAGGACAGGGTAGTTTTTAGGGCTGGGTCAGGTTAGGGGACAGGGTTAAGGGACAAGGTTTTAGGCATCAGGGCAGGGGAGGGGAATTGATAGTCAGGTAGTTTTTAGGGCTTAGGGGAGGGCAGAGTAGTTTTTAGGGCTGAGGGTCAGGTAGTTTTTTAAAATAGGGGTTTGTCTAAGGGCAGAGGAGTAGTTGTAAGGACAGCGCAAGGGGATGGGAGGGTTGTGGTAGTGTTTAAGGGTTAGGGATACCATTGGTCTAGCTGCTGGGGACGGAAGCAGGAAGAATTCACAGGAAGAGATCCACGGTGAGGTAATTGGGGCTGGTCTGTAGTTTTCTGGGCTTGGGGTAGTTTTCTGGGTTGGGGGTCAGAGGTAGTTTTGTGGACTGGGGTTAGGGGAAGTTTTGTGGGCTGTGGGGTCAGGGTAGTTTTCCGGGCCGGGGGTGGGTCAGGTAGTTTTCTGGGTTGGGGGGTGAGGTGGGGGTCGTTTTCTGGGATGGGGTAGCAGTAGTTTTCTGGGCTGGGGTAGTTTTCTGGGCAGGGGGTGGGTCTGGGGTAGTTTCTAGGCTGGGGTAGTTTACTAGGCTGCAGGGTCAGGGTAGATTTCAGGGCTGGGGTTCAGGGTAGTTTTCTGGGCTGGGGGTTCCTGGGCCTGTTTTCAGGGCTGGGGGGTTGGAGGTAGTGTTTAGTGCTGGGGGTTCGGGGCTAGTTTTCAGGGCAGGGGTTCAGGGGTATTTTAAAGGGCTGGAGGGGTCAGAGTAGTTTTTAGGGCTGGGGAAGGGTGATGGTAGTTTTTTAATTAGGAGTTAGGGTATTAGGCCTCAGGGCAGGGGAGGGGAATGGGTAGTCAGGGTAGGATTAGGGCTTAGGGGTAGGGCATGGTAGTTGTTAGGGCGGGGTCAGGGCTGGGCTGGGTCTGGTTAAGGAACAGGGTTTTAGGCCTCATGGGAGGGGAATTGGTAGTCTTGGTAGTTTTTAGGGCTTAGGGGAGGGTGGGGTTGTTTTTAGGGCTGGGGGTCAGGTAGTTTTTTTAACATATGGGTTTGCCTAAGGGCAGTGGAAGGGGTTTGGAGTAGTTTTAAGGACAGCACAAAGGGGTGGGGGGGGTTGAGGTAGTGTTTAAGTGTTAGGGATAGTGTGGGGCTTTGGACGGGGTAGGGGTATTTGGACCACAGGTTGGGGAGAAGGTGGGGGGAGTTTATAGCTTGGGGCGGTGGATGGGGGTCGCGACCTTAGCCAACCATACCCCTTCACCATTCATGCCTTTACCACGAAATTATGTAGTAAAGGTATGCGTAGTAAAGGAATCCGTGGTTAAGACGCATTCTTGGTTTCGGCTGCATGGTAGAGGCATGCGTGTTTTATCCAGTTGTGCCTCAATCATACAACCACCCCTTGAGCCTGTCAGAAGCCAGCCAGAATGACCAGCTGATTACAATTCTGACCGGTTGATTCATAATCAGCCGGTCAGAATTGAAACCAACGATGGCAGTCGGAAAGCTTCCAACCAAAGATCGGAGGCTTTCAGACCACCATCGTGATAAGTTCCAAAGTGTTGCTACTACTCTGTTTTTGTAACAGATTTAATTTTAAGTCATGCCCATAAAGCACTTATGTTTGGCCTCTTCTGATGGAGCTAATGAATTCCTGGCTTGATGAGAAAGGATTGAAGTGGGCATATTCAATAAGAGGGTCATTAACTATCCCGTGCATCAGTGATAGAACCTTTAATGCCGCTACTTGGCAGGGTATTAGCCTGATAAGTTTAATAGTCCGTCTGGCACGACTGAAGACTTGCTTGCAGCTCTCCCATGTAAACTAATCAGATCAATGCCAAAGGTAAGGACCAACCACTGAACATGTTGTTTAATCTGCAGGAATATTTTGAAGCACAGATTGTAACCTCACCGTCAGTCAGTCAATCATTAGGCAAGCAGATACAGTAGCAAAATATTGTAGCAAGGGCGTGATTATACATTTTGAGGGAGTAAAATGTTTAGGAAAGCAATTGTTTCTCAAACCATAAGGGATAGCAAATGCTAATCTGCTGTCTAGTCCTAGGGCAGTATGAGACACTTAGGTAAAGTAAAGGCAGCAGCTTGAGGCTGCCGCTTGGGTTGTTTACAAAGGTTCAGTCAATAGGGCAGAGGTGCCACCGTGGGGTCTCCAGTAGGATATATGTTTGCACTTTGTTATGCTGTGTGGGGTTTTAGGTTTTCAAGTACTGTTCTTTAAAGTTGTATGTCTGATGTAGCGGGCCACTGAGCGTCTGGTAGTCTGTGACTGAGGGATATAGCGCAGTGATGAGACCAGTGAAACAGCAAGCTGATCTTTCTGGACAAGGTGCAGGAGAGGTGGTACCGCCAACACAGAGGATGCCTGTGGGTATCAAACTTCATAGGCCAGTATATCAAAATGGGCCAGCTGCCACAGAGATTTCCGGTTGCTGCGGACACCCAGCTGCAGTACTGGACTAATATTGCGCTGTGCAAATCATAATTAACAGTGACAGCAAGGTGAGATGCTCTGCTGGATGGCATGAGGTGTGTAGTAGGTTGCATGTGAAGAAGCTTATTGGATGCGGCGTAGTTTATGGTTGGTGAGGCACATGAAATGGTCTACTGGATGCAGTACAGGGTGCAAAGCGGGATGTGGTGTTGGATGCAGAGCTGGATGTGGTACGGGGTGCAGAGCAGTTTGTGGTATGGGATGTAGAGTGAGATGTGGTGTTGGATGCAGAGTGGGATGTGGTGTTGGGTGCAGAGCGGGATGTGGTGTTGGGTGCAGAGCGGCATGTGGTGTTGGGTGCAGAGCGGGATGTGGTGCGGGTGGAGAGCGGGATGTGATGTTGAATGCAGAGCGGGATGTGATGTTGAATGCAGAGCGGGATGTGGTACGGGGTGCAGAGTGCAGAGTGAGATGTGGTGTTGGGTGCAGAGCAGGATGTGGTGTTGGGTACAGAGTGGGATGTGGTGTTGGGTGCAGAGCGGGATGTGGTACAGGTGCAGAGCAGGATGTGGTGTTGGATGCAGTGCCCATGCAAATATGATTCACTCTGCCCAGCAAGTTGCTTGCACACTCTTAGCATCTTGCTTCTGCAGCACAACAGAAAGACCTTGCTGCCGCACACTGCGCATCCACAGAGCCACCATTTGAAGAGCTTTGATGCGCGACCCAAACATCTCCACAGTGAAGGAGGTACCACCAGGATTTTACCTGACTGTGGGCCTCCGCCCCGCCCCCTCATTACCGGATCCAGCGGCCCCATGTGAACAGGAGCTCAAAAGGGCATCGTCTGTTCCCTGTCGCCGGAACCGGACGGGCGAGTGACATCACTGTGCTGGCACCAGAGGTGGAACGTTGACATGAATAACGGACTAAAGACGCCTCGTCCTCTCTGTATGATGGCCATAGCGGAATACAAGCAATAGGGTTCGCCGTTGTTTGACCCTAATTGCCACTATCATGTAACTTTCTCACTGAATAAAATTAGTTGCCTGCATGAGAAGACTTTTAGTTACTTCTGTTGCAGCCAATGTTGTAAGTCATTTTTCTGTAACTGTTGTGTTCGTTAGCTGTAGAGTCGGTACTTTTACTTGAAAAGCAGTGCTATGTCTTTAAATGGAAGCTTGCCATTACAATTTTTTTACAGATTTCGACAACATAGTAAATGGATGGCAGTTCGAGTACAAAGAAAACAAGCGCACTCGCCTCGCGCTGGCAGCAGGGGGTGGGGAGAGAGGAGGGGGCCTGTGCCTGTTACCCTTGTGGGAGCAAGAGCGATAATTGCTGCCAAATAGCGCTGCTCGCCCCCGCAATGGAATCGCCAAATGTGGACTCGTTGCTATTCTAAGCAATGAAACACGTGCACGTTTTTAAAGCAAAAACAGAATCGATTACATGAGGTCCCCTCCTGTGCAGCGCATGCACACTGCGTAGGCGAGACCTATAAATGGCTCCATGCTCGAGGCAATCTTTAAAGGCACTCACCTTTAGTGAGATTCATAAACACGCTTAAAAGGGGCAAAAAAGGGCATGGCTACTCCAGACACCAACATGATGACCTACCTTAAGATAAAAGTGACTCGTGTCGATAGCATATGTCTGTGAAGAGTGAGTAGGAGCTGGTAGAGTCTATCTTTAAAGGAGATGATTTATTAAGAGATATAAAAGTTAGCCAAGATGCATTGGTCTCCAAGAGCTGCCCACTGCCTTTGAGTCAACTCATCCAATATGGGGAGAATTTTATCCATTATTGAATTGACCTTGAATTGAAGGTCATAACAATGAAGAAAGGCTGGTAGAGTTTCATCAGAAGAAGCAATAATCTGAAGAGCTCACGGGTGGCTCATAGAATAGCACCCTGAGATACACAAAGCCTTCAATGTACAGCCTATCATCTAAATAAAAAGAGCTGATGCACTCCAGCACCACAAACCTACACCAATCACTCACTTCTCTAAAGCACAATCAGATGTTTAATCATATAAAGTGCCGGTAGCAAGGACAGGAGTTAAAAGATTAAAAAAGATCCTCCCATTGTATCAGGAAGAGGCTTTTCCAGACTCAACGCCACATCGAGCGGGGTCTAGAAAGGTATAGTGTTAAGAAGATCGAATTCCTCCTTACGCCACCTGAATTGTTCTGTAATAACGCGCTTCAGGACTTTCCACAACACACGAAATTTAAGGGGTAGCCTGCATTTGTCCAATATCCCATTTCATTGCACCATCCAACTCCAGATGTCCCTCGATTTTGCTCACACTTCCGCTCTTTTTTGTTCCAAGTCATGATGTGATTAACCAGGTGTGTGTGCTGAGTGATGGTCACACACTGATGATCAGCGTATGACTCTGCCCGGTATGTAACATTTAATTAAACAGACAGAGAATGCAATATGCAAATGGGCAACCCCACTGAGCACGGCACCTCTTTACCTCAAAACAAAAGCAGAACTTTCTGACTGACTGGTGCAGATAGGGGATTACTAACAGAATATTCAGTCCTAACTATTGTGTTTCAAAAATATTGTAGCTGGAATACCAAGAAGAGAAACTGCGTGAGGGGAAGGATATATCGGTAAATATATTACTATTGTTACCGTCACATTAGCATCCGTGACAATATATATCCATTTATATATTGTCAAGGGACGTTCACATGGAGTTAATAACGTATACTTAACGTATATTTTCATAAAGTAGGACTCACAACATTTGCTGTGGATGGTTTTGTTAGCAAAAAATTAGAGGAAGGCTATTACCTGTGCATTGCGTTCTCAGCTGAGGCACAACTAGAGCCACATTTCAGGGGGTGGGGTCGGGGGGGGCTAAGAAAACATTTCAGGGGGAGGGTGTAATTCTTCCAGCAATAGGCAGAGTGGAGATGCAGGGCTCTAAGAAGGGGTGAAAAAAGAACAATTGTTACTTACCTGGTGGTTCTCCAGTATTGGTGTCTTTCATAGATTCACATGCTTGAATATTCCCCGTCGTCGAAGTGGGAGTCCCACGGTACATAAAGGTAGCAATAATGCTAATATATATATATGTAATAACATAATACATAATAAACTAGAGATAATACACACTGAAAAACCTGTACAATGGTTCCTCCATAGGAATGCATTATCAGAGAAAAAATCATTTGTAACATATCAGTGTCATTATGTTGGTCCAAACTGCAGCCAATCAGGCTCACACACCCTCTAGAATCTTCTCCGCAGAAGCTCAAGCCCTCAGATTTTCGTAGCACTAGTAAAAATAGCGCATGAGGAGAAGCCTTCGTCGACGGGATAAGACTCGTCGACGAGCTCGTCGACGGAGCTTGTGGTGTCGACGGGACCTTCGTCTACGTGCAACTCGTCGTCGGGACCTTCAGCGTCGACGATGATTTCTTCGTCGACGGCAGCTTCTTCGCCGACGAGGTAATAGGGATCGTCAACGAGACTGTGGAGATTGAAGCTCTCGTCGACGTGCAAGACGACGACGAAATAATCGTCGACGACGATGAAGCAGACGTCGTCGTCACTGTAATCGTCGACGAAGCCACCGCAGCCAATTTCGTCGTTGGAATGGTCGTCGAAGAGCCCGTCGACGACCGCGGTGTCAGAAGTGTAACAACACTTATAGTGGGTGGAAATGACGCCTGAGAGCCAGGTCTCGTGGGCGTAGACACAGAAGTCACAGGAGCAGTAGGTTTTACCTGGGCTACTGTTAAAGCCATCTTTTTCTTCTTCAGAAAAGGAGAAGGTAACTCCTGAACACTGCCACGCTTGGAAGGAACAGTTGAAAAACCTGACTGGAAACTCTCTGCGTCTGATAAAACTTCCTCTTTGTCCCGAAGGCGCTTCAACCACAGAAGAAGACGACCTTCCCTGTCTCTGAGAGTTTTTGCTGGAAAAGTTCTACAGAACTTGCAGTCAGCCACCTTGTGTTCTGGATATAAACAGTAAATACACTTTTGGTGGGGGTCCTTCTCAAACAAACGCAGTTTCCCACAGGAAGAGCAAGGTCTAAACAAAGACTTCTTACTTGACATCTTTGAGAAAAACAACTGAAGTAGGAGAAGTGGTAGAAAACTGAGCAGAGCTCAAGGAGACTCCCTTCACACGACGTGCGGTAGAAAATCTGAGGGCTTGAGCTTCTGAGGAGAAGGTTCTAGAGGGTGCTTGAGCCTGATTGGCTGCAGTTTGGACTAACATAATGACACTGATATGTTACAAATGATTTTTTCTCTGATAATGCAATCCTATGGAGGAACCATTGTACAGGTTTTTCAGTGTGTATTATCTCTAGTTTATTATGTATTATGTTATTACATATATATATATTAGCATTATTGCTACCTTTATGTACCGTGGGACTCCCACTTCGACGACGGGGAATATTCAAGCATGTGAATCTATGAAAGACACCCCTAATACTGGAGAACAACAAAGACTTAACATGCAAATGGTCTTTTAAAGACCTGTGAAGTACTTGGCTGCGGCTGTGTGTGTGCCCGGGACGCTGTCTCAGCCCGGGCTGCCACACACAACTGGGGGGCTGAAGCCCTTTGAGCCCAATGGGCGTTGCCCGCTTGGGTCACAGTTCTATAAGGCATCTTCAGATGATCAGCGCTAAATGTTGCATGGTGCACAGTTTAACTAATTACTAATCTGGTCTTCTGCTGATGTACTCAATCCGCCTGCTTTATCTTTGATGATAAGCTCCTCAATGGAAGCACCTAAAGACAATTTGGTTTCTGGGGAGAGCAGAAAAAAAATGTGAAGTAGCAGTCATTGAGGGCCACAGACAACAAACACATGCCACAGAAGGGAAGGCAAGAAGCTTTCAGCAGAAGTCAGTTATGCCACAAAAAGGAAAACTGACGGTGCTGCACACAAATATGGCTTGGTTCTTTAACTGTCAAATAAAACACCTCACACACTTCAAGTACCAAACTATGGTACCTGCCAGATGTGCATATTATGGGCATGTGAATGTCACAGCCAGCTACAAAGCTTGCATCAGAGGACATCATCAATGGACATCCAAGTGCTACAGTCACATGCAAAGCCTCCATCAGAAGACATCCAATACAACATCGGGAGCCACAGAGGCAATCCAAAACCATTGCAGCTATCGATGAGCACCAAGCAGGGTGTAATACCTGCATAGGGAGGCACCTTTCCCTTTTAGTGGATACCCCAGAAGCACCCACTATCAAGGACCACAGCATCGAGGCACCCTCTAACGGCCAGTACTGAAGGTTTATTAAGACAGAACACTTCCGAATTAGTTCACCATCCAACAACAGCACACAGGATGCTTCCAGACAGAGCTGCAACCAGTGCCTGTACAAAGCAAAACCAAAGGGAATGATGGACGGAGTGTTGAACATTGCAAACACTCACCCCATGTCAACTGATCTGGGTTTAATACATCATCATTCTTTAGCTCACCCCCCCAACCCCAGTTCAGGCATGGCCATATGGAAATCAGTCTGACCCTGTGCCTCATGGGAACAGTCCAGCCCGAACTGCCAAGCCATGTCTTCCCTGGACCGGAAACAAGCATCCTGGAACCGGTTTCTGGCTAATCAGCCGTCAGCGCCAGGCTAGCTTGAATCCAGTGGCAAAGTGAGCAAGGGACCCACGTCTGGGCATACCCCGCCAACTTAGGGCGAACAAAGCAAAACCAAAGGAGATGATGGACGGAGTGTTGAACATTGAAACACTCACCCCCAGTCAACTGATCTGGGTTTAATCCATCATCATTCTTTAGCTCACCCCGCCACCCCAGTTCAGACATGGCCATATGCAAATCAGTCTGACCCTGTGCCTCATGGGAACAGTCCAGCCCGAACTGCCAAGCCATGTCTTCCCTGGACCGGAAACAAGCATCCTGGGACCGGTTTCTGGCTAATCAGCCGTCATCAGCCAGGCTAGCTTAAATCCAGTGGCAAAGTGAGCAAGGGGCCCACGTCTGGGCATACCCTGCCAACTTAGGGCAAACAAAGCAAAACCAAAGGGGATGATGGACGGAGTGTTGAACATTGCAAACACTCACACCCAGTCAACTGATCTGGGTTTAATCCATCATCATTCTTTAGCTCACCGCCACCCCAGTTCAGACATGGCCATATGCAAATCAGTCTTACCCTGTGTACAAAGGACATCAACACTGTTTGTCACAATGGTGGGCATCTCAGGGAAACACCTTCACACCACAACATTGACAACAAAATCTGGTATCCATTGTGCTATTGGACTCAAGAACTCCAGCTCCATGTCTTTCGTCTTTTGCATAATTCCTGGTTTTATTACTGCTGAAAATTGTTACGGTTTTAATTAACTAAACAATAATAAAAAATTAAATAAAAAATAAATTCAATACTGCTGAAAATAAAAAGGAATGGGATTTTGGGAAAGGATTTACTTGTCATCGTACTGTCATGATGCATGGAGGATTGAGGACCATAAATCTAATTTCATCAGATACAATCACTGGATAGCATACATTCACACATAGTAATTGCACACAATCATTCTGTCTGTTCACTCTTTGCACCTAATCCCTATTGTATCATGCAAATGAGGGAACACCCCTTCACATGGTGCTATTGCAAATTGTCCTCCCGTGTAATGGTAGTCATAATTTAGTTCTTCATGGTATATTTTGTAAAATCAATTGAAATAAGTTATACAATGAATTGCCTAGTAAGAGTAAATCCTTTTCCTCCTTGTACACATACCCAAACCCAACATACCACGTCCCTATTGAAAGGATGTTTTTTTAGCTAAAAGATCACTGACTCTGTATACAATTATAAAAAAAGCAAATAGTGAATGTACCTAATTAAGGGGTCGATTAGGATGGCGGACGGAAATGGGTACTGTCCGCCATGGTTGTGGAAATTTAACTCCCAGCAGCGCCGCGGAGATTCCGCGGTTGGGATTAGGATAATCATGTCACGAAACTCCGACCGCGGCGGACGGATCATAACCAACACCGTCTGCGGTGGACGGAACACATCCAACTCCGTCCGCGGCGGACGGAGTCCAATGAACAACCACCGCCGCGGACGGAAATGACCGCGGAAAATAACACATGTACCGCCATACCTGTGAATACTCCGTGTCCGCAATTAGGATAAATCCGCCAGTACCACGGAACGCACAGCCATCTACGCCCGCGGCGGAAAGAATGCAACGATAAACACTGCATCACTGCGGACGGCCAACACGCACAACATCCCTAGCGTCAAACAAATGTTAGAAAGTGTACCGCAAGTCCAAAGCAAACATACGAACATTGACAACGCCCCCCCATACACCAACACCAAGCACAAGCCACCATGACACGTCCCAAGTATCCAATAATGCACACTAGTCAACACGCCCACCTACCACCTGACTGCCAACAACCATTGAGACACGACTATAAAATGACACCCACACACTACCACAATCCTTTGCATCACAGCATTGCTGCTAGCAAGAGGCCCAAATCGAGATACTGCTAACTCACATAGAAGACACACAACCACCACCCTACCACACCCACCACACAAACACCCACCACACAATTCCTACACATCACACACCACACACCTGCACCCCCCAACTCACTCAACTCACACACTGAGCACCACACACCATGGCACCCAAAAAAAAAACTAAATTCACGGAGACCGAGTTGAAGGTAATGGTAGATGAAATAATCTGTGTTGAGCCCCACATCTTCGGGGCCCAAGTCCAGCAGACGTCCGTGGCGCAAAAGAACCACATGTGGGACAGGATCGTCACTCGGGTGAATGCGTCGGGGACTGTGCCGAGGACGAAGCATGAAATTAAGAGGCGGTGGCATGACCTGAAGACCAGGGTGAAGGGCATCCGAGCGAAAAACAATGCAAGAGCCATTCTTACTGGCGGTGGAACACCCCCGGAGCCCATACCCTACACCAATTGGGAGCAGAAGGTGCTGGTGATACTACACCCAGAGAGCCTAGACGGACTTGACGAAGGAGAAGAGGCTGGTAAGTACAAACCAAGCACCACGATCAGCACCACATGGTCAGGCTCACACAACTGAGAAGAAACATCTCCTACGCCCCAACCCATGCACGTTGGACACCAACTCACAAACATGTACATGGCTCCCAACAGGCCCCCATGTTCACGGGGAGGGTGGTGGTGGTGGAGGGTGGTGTGTGTGAGAGGTCCAAACTACAACTCCCAACAGGCCCCCATGTTCATGGGGAGGGTGGTGGTGGTGGAGGGTGGGTTGTGTGAGAGGTCCAAACTACAACTCCCAACAGGCCCCCATGTTCACAGGGAGGGTGGTGGTGGTGGAGGGTGGTGTGTGTGAGAGGTCCAAACTACAACTCCCAACAGGCCCCCATGTTCACGGGGAGGGTGGTGGTGGTGGAGGGTGGGTTGTGTGAGAGCTCCAAACTACAACTCCCAACAGGCCCCCATGTTCACAGGGAGGGTGGTGGTGGTGGAGGGTGGTGTGTGTGAGAGGTCCAAACTACAACTCCCAACAGGCCCCCATGTTCACGGGGAGGGTGGTGGTGGTGGAGGGTGGGTTGTGTGAGAGGTCCAAACTACAACTCCCAACAGGCCCCCATGTTCACGGGGAGGGTGGTGGTGGTGGAGGGTGGGTTGTGTGAGAGGTCCAAACTACAACTCCCAACAGGCCCCCATGTTCACGGGGAGGGTGGTGGTGGTGGAGGGTGGGGTGTGTGGGGTGTGTGCGACAGGAAACAGAAATGTCTACAAATCTATATGAACATGTAATGTCCACATTACTGACCAGCTCTATCTTGTCCCCCAGGTGATCGTGAACTGACTGGGAAACCAGTACCCGGCCGCCAGCCTCGCCTCCCACACATACAGGACTCTCTGGTGACGAGGACACAGGCAGCTCCGGTGCGGGGGATGTAGCGGGACCAAGCACACAGCCAGGGCCATCTGGCTCACAGGGACTCCCGGGACCGACCACCGTCGCATGTGTGACTCCAGCGACACCTGCCTCTGTGATCTGCCGAGTCCCCACCACCACCAGTACCACCAGTACCACCAGTACCACCAGTATCACGACTCCTGCCTGTGCCACCCAGCCTAACCCAGCACACGACGCTGGTCCATCGGCCTCACACCCAAGCAGGGTGAGTGGGCCACAAAGAGAGGCAATGGGACATCAGCCAATCAGGCGACCCACACACCGCCGTACAGAGGAAGGACAGCTACCCCATCCAGTGGCAGAGTCCCTACAAGCCCTTGCCAGGTGCCAGGCGTCATACGACCGGTACCAGGCAAATGCAGATCGTGCACACCAGGACTCAGTGGACAACACCAACATGGTGCGCGAAATCTCTGGGTTCCTTGGCCAGATAGTGCACATCATGGGCCAGCAGGCAACAATGTGGAGGGAATGGATTGGCCGGAACAACCCCCCCCCCTCCACCAATTGTCGTAGCGCCACCGCCACCGTCACCTCCACCTCCATCGCCACCGTCACCTCCGCCTCCACCGCCACCGTCACCTCCGCCTCCACCGCCGCCACCACCACCTGTGCCCCTGGCGACGGATGTGGCCCATCAACAACCTGCCCCCCCAGCTGCCTCTGTTCCACCTCAGAGACGGAGGGGCCGGCCGAGGCTGGAAGTGGCTGAGAGCAGTGTTGGAGCGCCATCCACACGCTCCAAGAGGGGCCGCCAATGACAATGTCACTGCCTGTGCCAGACATTCACCCTGCTAAGTATCCTGTCCCACATAGACAGTCATTCCCACTGGTCTGCTGGACTAGCCTGACACCCCCCAATGTGGTGTCAGCACGGACATTTCATCTGCCATTACCTTCAACTCCAACTCCCTCCACCCCACTTACTTGTAAATATTCACCAGCACAAAAGCACAACCTGTAAATAAATTTCACTTACACACACAATGATGTTTTGCCTCCATGTTTATTCACATGATTGCCTTCAGAAACAGACGTAAACAGGTTCAGGGATCATAGTCGTACATGATCATGGCGCTGCGGGAGTGACCTAGGGAAAATCAGAGACAGCAAACACACGTCAGGAAACAGATTGACACACATCACAACACAATGCACAGCAACATTACACAAACTACAATCATCACAAAAGCATGGGATGAGAGCACACACATCATGGAGACTTGTATGTCCAAAGAAATGAAGACACACATATGCAACCATCACAAACAACAACACACAGCTGATGCACCCCACATCCACACAACACCAGCAAACATACATGAGGCATTGTCAACCGCCACTAGAGGTAGTTACTCACATTCAAGGGAAGTAGCGATCAATGAGCTGGCGCCTCTGGTCCACACCTTCCTCCTCACCACTATCCTCATCAGTTGACATGGGTGGGATGGGAGGCCGAGGAACTTCTCCGTCTTCAGGGTCCAAGAGCAGTTCAATGTCATTGCGTACTGCCAGGTTGTGGAGCATGCAGCAGGCAATCACGATCCTGCATACTTTTCCTGGTGAGTAAGGCAGGGCCCCTCCGGTCTTATCGAGGCACCGAAACCTAGACTTTAGCAGTCCAAAGGTACGTTCGATGACTCTCCGTGTCCTTCCATGTGCATCATTGTACCGCATTTCACCCGCTGTTGTAGGATTACGTAGGGGACTGAGGAGCCAGGGCCGGTTTGGGTACGCCGAGTCGCCTATGTAGGGGGATGAGAGACACAAACATCACAACAAGATATGGTGGGTACCCCATGCCACACAGAGATCACAAGAGTCCCCACTGCACACTCACCAACAAGCCACGCTTGACCGGGTCGCAGATTTGCCATTAGTCGTGGGACAATGCTGCTCCGCATGATGTGGGCGTCATGTGCGGAGCCAGGAAATCTTGCACACACATGGGAGATGATGTTGTTTGCCAGGCACACCACCTGCACGTTCAGCGAATGGAAGTGTTTGCGATTCCTAAAAACTTGCTCACGTGCCCGTGGTGGAATGATAGCGATGTGTGTGCCATCAATTGAACCCACAACGTGAGGTATGTGGCACAGTGCATAGAAGTCAGCTTTGACTGCTGCCAACTCTTCCGGCCGTGGGAAATGTATGTAGTCATTCTTGTACAGCATCATAGCTGTTAAGACATCCCGAAGAACCGTGCTGAACATGGACTGTGACATCCCCCCGGCATGTCCAACTATGTACTGAAAGGTGCCAGTAGCAAAGAAATGTAGTACCGCCATGACCTTTGCAGTGGGTGTAATCGAACCAGATACGTCCTATGTGGCTGCAGATGAGGAGACAAATGTGCAACAAGCTCCAGCAACCGACGTCGATCCAGCCGGAATTTCCTAATCACCTCCTCGTCAACCATATCCTCCAGCACAGTGTATGGCCGATGCACATTTGGAGCCCTCCTGTGTGGGAGAGAGATGTAACTTAAGTCAACTTACAAACGACGCATACGTGTACAACTCCATCACATGTGAACCTTACTGACAAAACGTCTGTCTTCACCCTAATGTGTAGTAGCCACATCACAGACACACATGCAACTGCATGCACACAAACGATAATGATACACATGCCATGTCATCAAGCACCAATGCCAACACCAATAATGTTGTGCATACGGTAATTACATGCATGGTGACACAACGTCCAAAACACATACACGGAATGCATGTGTACCACCACCACTGTAGTCACCTCGCCAGAACCACACACTGACAACAGATGCATAATTTGGCCATACAGCCGTGATGTACTGTGTAGTTGTGAAGATGTAATAACGTCTGTAGGGTCACACCCGACGTCAACACGTCCAAATGCACAGCTGTTGCCCATTGTGTGCCGACCGATGGGCATAGTATGGACACACATGCTATATTGTATGACATATGACCTTTCCCTATCACGCTCACAACCCTCATGACGCTAATGCACACAACACATCACGGTGCAGCGTCTGACAAGATAACATAATTGGCGCCGCAATGGCGGTGCACAACTTCCGCTACTTCCCAAAGGCCATACGCGGCCAGCATCCCTCTTCCCATTGGCTGCATGTGCACGGACCGTCACGGGCACACATCGGCAACCACACGTGCAAGCTTCAGGCACGGATGCTTCAGTTGCAACAATGTTCTATCACTGGCGCCACCATGGCGGTGCACGTACTCAGCGGGGGAGGTGCAGGCCTATACACCCTTCAGATGTACTCAATGGACATGCCAGTTCATGTCCCCTCTTACAGTCACATTGCATCATCCACCGTACACCGGCCGGAGCGGCCAGGCCAAGGACGGCCGTGCCGGCCATGTCCACAACCGCCGTGCCAGGCCCGGCCGTGCCGGCAATGTACAGAACCGCCGTGCCGGCCATGTACACAACCGCCGTGCCAGGCCCGGCCTGGCACGGCGGTTCTGTACATGGCCGGCACGGCCGGGCCTAGGACGGCGGTTGTGGACATGGCCGGCACGGCCGTCCTTGGCCCGGCCGCTCTGGCCGGTGTACGGTGAATGATGCAATGTGACTGTAAGAGGGGACATGAACTGGCATGTCCATTGAGTACATCTGAAGGGTGTATAGGCCTGCACCTCCCCCGCTGAGTACGTGCACCGCCATGGTGGCGCCAGTGATAGAACATTGTTGCAACTGAAGCATCCGTGCCTGAAGCTTGAACGTGTGGTTGCCGATGTGTGCCCGTGACGGTCGGTGCACATGCAGCCAATGGGAAGAGGGACGCTGGCCGCATATGGCCAATCGCAAGTAGCGGAAGCAGTGCACCGCAACAACAGGGCCAGTCATTGGCCCATTTCACGAACACGCTTCCAGGGCTGACCAATTGCTGGCGACGTATGCCACTGACACGTGCTGAGGGCCCTTTATATGTGTGTTGGCCAAAATGACACTTCCTACCCTGGGGACCAGTGCTGCCTGTTCACCTCGACGTGCTGCTGCTGCTGAGCTGACCACCGACTGCTGCCTGTGACCATCACCTCGACCTGCTGCTGCTGCTGAGCTGACCACCGACTGCTGCCTGTGACCATCACCTCGACCTGCTGCTGCTGCTGAGCTGACCACCGACTGCTGCCTGTGACCATCACCTCGACCTGCTGCTGCTGCTGAGCTGACCACCGACTGCTGTCTGTGACCATCACCTCGACCTGCTGCTGCTGCTGAGCTGACCACCGACTGCTGCCTGTGACCATCACCTCGACCTGCTGCTGCTGCTGAGCTGACCACCGACTGCTGCTCTAGTGCCATACTCCGTGATCTTGCCATGTCGAGAGGCAAAGAGATCCGGTCTCGACCCTTCACCGCCGTGGAGCTTGATGTCCTCGTGGACGGTGTGCTCCGCAACTATGGATGCCTCTACGGCGCACCCGGACGGGTGGTAAGTGCAGTGTGGGACATGTTGGTGTGCATGAGGGGGCCAAATAATCAGGCCTATTGCAATCTTAGCTGTGTAGTGTGGGCTAGACATATGTTCCTGATTGTGCATGGCTGCTGACAGTTACGTCTTGCCCCTATGTGTGTGACAGGCCAACTGTCCACTGACTTACACCCTTTTGTCTCCCATCATGGTAGGTCAAGCTGCACCTTCGCAAGGACCTGTGGAGGAGCATAGCACGGGAAGTACGGGCATTGGGGGTGTGCAACAGACGACATACACACTGCCACAAACGCTGGGACGACATTTCCAGGCTGAGCAAGAATGTAGCGGAAGTAACACTGGAGATGATTCCAAGGACGCCCCGTCTGGTCCGCCGCTCCATGACCCCTCTCATGCACCGTATCATTGCAGTGACGCATCCTGAACTGGCCGAACGTCTGAGTGTCGATCAACAGCAAACTAGCGGTGAGCATACTGTCTGTGTAGGAAACCTGTGAGTGCTATGCATGTATTGGTGCACAGACACAGTATTGAGTTCCGTGTTGCGTATGTATCTCTGTGATGCCATGTTGGTCCCATTGGGTGGTTGTCATTTGACATACAGGTCCGCCATGTTGACACGCCACTTGCTTAGTAGTTGAGTGTTGAAGCACATCCCCTAGTGGTCCATGGCCCCATGGCAGGAAATGTGTGCAGATGTACGTGCTCCTGCCCTGTCCGCATGCTGTACATGTGTCACGGCCACCAACGCTCATGAAATGTGAGGATGACTGGTAGAGGTGGGCCGTGTGCAGGATGGGGGCTACAAAATCTTTGTCAGCTATGGAATTTGGCAATCCTGGTCCTTCTGTACGTCAGTGTGCCCATGACTTACACCTCTTTTATGTGCATTTCAGCTATGACAGAGGACACTCAGCCACAGACGGTGGAGATTAGTCGAGGAAATGAGTCCGGCTCAGACTTCGCACACACGCAGACTGACACAGAGGAGGCCAGCGCCGGAGAGGGGGACAGGACCGTCCCTGAGGACTTGCATGTGGAGACACCATCGTCCTCCTCATCGGAAACTCTTGGTGAGCCTGCACTGTTGTCACAGACTGGGAGTGGGCAATCATCACCTCCTGTCGGAAGACAGCACACAGGGCCCACACTTCTGCCAACTGCACCATGTACTGTTCGTGGCCGCAGGAGTAGGGGGAGCAGAGTGGCGTTTGGTGCAGGCACCGCTGCCCCTGCCACGGTGAGCCAAAATGCACTGTGTGCTGAGGCCGTTGATCTGCTGCGACAGCTGTGTGTGGGGCAGACCAATATGACAAATGCTTTCCAGGACCATGATAGGAAGTTGGGGCAGGTGGTGGCATTCATGGAAGGGATGCATGGCGATCGTGCAGGTCTACACAGGACAGTGCAGTCATTGGCAAGCAGTGTGTCGTCTGCAATAGTACAGTCGCATGGACAGGGTGCTACTTCTGTTTCCCCATCTACACCACTGGATGTCTCAGGGGGTAGTGAGTATTCTGAGCAGGACTCAAATACAGGTTATTGCACTAGAAGCAGCGTCAGACAGCACGTCAGGGCACGCAGGGCACAGACCCCATCCCCTAGATCAGCTAAATCTGTTCACGTAGACAACGTCAGATACACTGGAGTACACACACACGATCCACAAGTGTTGTTGGGGGACATGCCTTCAGGAGCTACACAGGCATTCAGCACAAAAGGTACTCCCAAGGCAAGGGATACTCACATGTCCATGGACTGTACCTTGGACAAGGCCACTCAGAAGACAAAGGCACCTCCTAAGAGCAGGGAGACTCCCAAGGGCAGGCCCACGACAGAGGAAAGGGACCCTCCCAAGGACAGTGAAAAGACAAAGGCACCTCCTAAGAGCAGGGAGACTCCCAAGGGCAGGCCCACAACAGAGGAAAGTGACCCTCCCAAGGACAGTGAAAAGACAAAGGCACCTCCTAAGAGCAGGGAGACTCCCAAGGGCAGGCCCACAACAGAGGAAAGGGACCCTCCCAAGGACAGTGAAAAGACAAAGGCACCTCCTAAGAGCAGGGAGACTCCCAAGGGCAGGACCACAACAGAGGAAAGGGACCCTCCCAAGGACAGTGAAAAGACAAAGGCACCTCCTAAGAGCAGGGAGACTCCCAAGGGCAGGCACACAACAGAGGAAAGTGTCAGGCGACGTCTTCCTCAGGGTCTGTCGTGAAGTTATAAGGGCCCACCTCTCGATACCTCCAATTCCGAATGTAATTACTACACAGAATCTTGGAGTGATCAAGCGAGGGGAAAAAGGAATTGGGAAGGGAACTGCGGGGAAGGAGATCTGAAAAGGAAAAGTTAGTAACAAAATATTCTGCAAATTCTAAGTTAGCTATAACCTTTGTGGAGATTCTAAAACACAAGCCTATAAACAAGCTCTCTCTAAGAATCCAGAAAGCTTCTTACACAGTAGTATTCAACATATAACACTTTATTAATTATGCTGTTTAATTTTCAATCACTTGTGAATAGCGAATTCAATCTCTTGTGAATTGCGACAGATTCTTCATCAAAGAAATAACAACAACACTTCAGCAAATAAACTCCTTTACCAAAGTTTGAAGGACAAGCTAAATGATTACCTCATAAACATCATTAACAAGAAATAACCCATTTGACCTATTAGCCAGTCATCACAAAAAGGGAATGCGCCTAGACAATATTGCAATAGAAACAGCTTTTACGCACATTCAAATATGCTTTGCGTTCCCCCCGAAACACTATCAACAACCCTTGCCAGCAATGGATTGCGATTATCTACTTGAGGAATAAAACATTAAAGGATGAGAACTTTCTTAGTTTTAGAAATCACTTAAAATGCATTTGGCAGCTTTAAATATCACCTTTAAAAAAAGAAGCAATTTTTCAACATAATTAGCCAAGAACTGGGAACCAGGAATTCCTATTCCCTACCTGTAGAGTACGACCTACTCTACTACTCAGATGGATGAGAAATCGCCTTGAAACGCTCCAACTTGGTTCTTGAAGGCTGGAAAGCTGAAAACGGAGCAAGCTGGAAACTGCCACGCCCCCTGCAATGAACACCGAAAGCCTCCGGTGAAATCCCACTCCAAAACACTGGGCAGTAGGAAACAGGAAAGGGAGCAGGAAGAAACCACAGCCACTCCCTAGGAACTATCCAGAATAGTGAGCACAGGAGGCAGGGCGCGGTCGCGTAAGTTAGCGTGCCTTCGGCGCTTACGCACGCGACCCGACAACCAAACCTCACGCATTACGCGTGAGCATGCCAAACCTCACGCATTACGCGTGAGCATGCGAAACCTCACGCATTAGGCGGAAACACAGCAAAACAACAGCTAAAGGACAGGGAAACCTGCGCAAACCTACAAACATGGATGCAACTTAACAGCACAAGCAGGTTTGAAGCACATCAGCCACCAACGCCCTCTCAAAGAGGACTGATGCATTTTGCCACAAGGGCAACTCCGAAAGCAGAGTGGGGCGGGCCCTAGACCACCAGCCACCCTAGCCCTGACAGTACACCCCCCTCCCAAGAGTGGTCTAGGGCCCGGCTTTAGAGGGTGGAGGAGGTGGAAACGGCGTATCAAGCGTGGGGCATGAACATTGTCAGCCGGTTCCCAGGAATCATTCTCAGCACCGTATCCCTTCCAGGAGACAAGGTACCACAACTTGGAACCCCGACGTCTAGAATCCAAAATGTCTCGTACCTCATATTCCCAACTACCATGAACTAAAATCGGAGCTGGACGGGGAGCCAGATTCTGATTAGCAGGTTTAAGGAGGGAAGTATGAAACACTGGATGAATTCGTAGAGACCTAGGCAACAACAACTTGAATGTCACAGGGTTCACCTGTCGAAGAACTGGGTATGGACCAATGTACTTAGGTTGAAACATACTTTTGTGTTTGAAGTTCAAGTTCTTTGTGGACAACCAAACTTTGTCTCCAGGGGCATACGTAGGACCTGAACGATGTTTTTTGTCATACTGCTCTTTGTATTTCTTCTTGCTTTGCAACAAGCGATCCTGAACCTGACGGTGGATAGTTTGCATAAGTTGTACAGAGTCCTTAACTGCTGGCACAACACTACCATCATTGATCATAGCTAACGGTATGGTGTTAGGTTCATAGCCATAGAGTGCCTTGAACGGTGAGAAACCGGTTGATGAATGAGGCGAAGTGTTATACGCAAATTCCGCAATCCAAAGTAAATCTAACCAAGATTTCTTAGAGTCCGTAACATAACACCTCAAGTATTGTTTCAAAGTTTGGTTCAGTCTTTCAGTTTGCCCATCAGTTTGAGGGTGATAACTAGTGGACATATTGGAAGTGATGTGCAGATCTTTACACCATTGTTGCCAGAACTTGGAGGAGAACTGAGACCCTCGATCTGAAAGCAATACTGAAGGCAGTCCATGTAAGCGCACCACATGTTGTAGAAATATTTGCGCTAACTGTCCTGCAGTAGGTAGCTGTTTACAAGGAATGAAATGTGCATATTTGGTTAAACTGTCTACAACTACTAGAATCACAGTATGGTGTTGGGTAGATGGTAGATCAGTAATGAAATCCAACGAAATATGTTTCCATGGTTCAGTTGGTGTAGGCAGGACCTGTAGAAAACCTTTAGGTTTAGTGTGATCGGATTTAAGTCTTGCACAGACCTCACAATCATTAGCCATTTTTAACACATCTTTTTGCAGCGTTGGCCACCAAAACATCTTTTGTATTTTCTCCACAGTCTTTCGAGGGCCTGGGTGACCGGCCATAGGATGTGAATGTAACCAATTGAATACAGTTTCTTGTAATTGCAAAGAGGGCAGATAAACTTGCTTTCCATGGAAAGGTATCCCTTCTTTGATGGTTTGGTTAACGTTGGAGTTCAACCATGATTTCCACTGGGAAGAAGGAAAATTTTCATGAATATTCTCCAAAAATTGATCTGCCGAGAGAACGTTAATTACTTTGCCTGGATCTATTATTGGTTGAGGAGTTCCTTCAAAGCGATGCAAAGAAGAGTCTTTTCTGGACAGGGCATCAGCTTTCTTATTGTCTTGGCCTGGACGGAAGGTAATTATGAAGTCATATTCGGCAAAGAACATCATCCACCTGAGTTGTCTCGGGGTCAAAAGTCTGGCTGAGCTCATAAACTGTAAATTTCTATGATCAGTGTACACGGTTACAGTAAATTTTGCTCCCATTATGTAATGTCTCCATTCTTTGAAGGCTTCTAGAATCGCTAGTAGCTCCTTTTCATCTATTACATAATTTTGCTCTGCGGGATTTAGTTTTCGAGACATGTAGGCAACCGGATGCATTTGACCAGTAGTATGATGTCTTTGAGAGAGAATGGCTGCTATAGCTACATCAGAGGCGTCAGCTTCAATGATAAAGGGTTTCTCTACATTGGGATGCATGAGAACGGGAGCTTCAGTAAAGGCTCTTTTTAACTTCTGAAATGCATGATCAGCTTCAATGGACCATTCGAAGTTCACCTTCTTTCTTAACAAACGTGTGATGGGAGCTACCACAGCAGAAAAATGATCAATGAAGCGGCGGTAAAAATTTGCAAATCCCAAAAAGCACTGTATGTCTCGAACAGAGGTCGGAGTGGGCCAATCGGCAACAGCTTTGATCTTTCTGTCAGTCATTTTCATTCCAGTTGGAGTGAGGAGAACTCCCAAAAATTCAACTTCCCGAACATGGAAATCACATTTGGATAATTTGCAGTACAAATTATGTGATTGCAGAGTTTTCAGAACCTTTCTGACATGGCCTTCATGTTCGGCTTCAGAATCAGAATAAATCAAAATATCGTCTATATAGACAATAACAAAAAGATCCAAAAATTCTTTCAAGGCTTCATTCAAAAAAAACTGAAAAGCTGCTGGTGCATTGCACAACCCAAATGGCATCACCAAGTACTCGAACAAACCATATCGGGTTTTGAAAGCAGTCTTCCATTCATCACCTTGCCTGATACGAACCAAATGGTAGGCTCCTCTGAGGTCCAATTTAGTGTAGATTTCTGCCCTTTTAACTTGGTCCAAAAGAACAGGGATGAGAGGCAATGGGTATTTATTTTTGACAGTGATTTTGTTCAACGCCCTATAATCGATGCAGGTCCTCAATTCCCCATTTGCTTTCGGAATGAAAAATAAAGGAGACGCTGCCGGAGACTTGGAGGGGCGGATGAATCCATTCTCTAGATATTGGTCGAGATATTGTCTTAAGTGTTGGTTCTCTTTTTCAGACAAAGCATAAATGCGACAATTTGGGACACTAGATCCAGGTACAAGATCGATTTGACAATCATAGCTTCGATGAGGAGGAAGGAGGGCTGCCTTAGTTTCACTAAAAACTTCTGCGAAGTCCTTGTAATCTTTAGGTAACAATGTTTCTTTTTCCTCAGCTGTGGCCAATCGACTAAGAGTTAGTTTTGAGGCATTAAGACAAGTCGAATGACAAAAATCAGACAGAAAAACCAGTTCTCTTTTTCGCCAATCTATGGTTGGATTGTGCAAGCAAAGCCAAGGCATTCCCAGAATAAAACCATACTGAGGTGCTTGGATAACATCAAATTGAAGCTCCTCCTTATGTATTTGTTGCTTAGCATCTTCACAGATCATAATAACCTTGGATGTTTGCATGGTCACTGGCCCTCCAGCTAGAATTTTTCCATCCACCGCTTGCACTATTTCTGGAGTCTCTTTTTGTTCACAGATGATTCCTAAGCGTTGAGCGGTTTCTAAGTCTACAAAATTTCCTGTAGCTCCAGAATCAACTAAAACTTCCATTTGGCATGTTTCTTGAATTAACCTGATTTGTACGACTAATCTAAAATGAGCTTTGTAGTTAGAGACACATGAGTTCACAGAAGGGAAGGCAATAGTACCCAAGAGATCTCCCTTCAAACATCTTGGGCCAGTTAGTTTTCCGATTTCGGATCTGTTTTTTCCAGAACTGCTGACTTACTAGAGTTAGGAAATTTTCCCTTTGGCTTAGTTAAACAGTCCTTCACGAAGTGACCTTTTCGACCACAATAAAGGCATTGTCCATTCTTTCGACGGTTGTCTTTCTCATCTTTAGACAATGGTTGTCTTAAAGTTCCTATTTCCATAGGCTCCGAACCGGTTTCAGAATTTGAAAATTGAGGCCTAGATTTAGCTTCTGATCTCCAGTTTGGTTTGTCTGTTCTTTTTTTATCTGATCTTCGTTCAGAGAGTCTGTGGTCTAAACGCAACGTTAGATTAATCAATTCAGAGCAAATTACTGGTTGAGGATCAATTTGAGCCAGAACATCTTTTAGCTCGTCTTTTAGACCTTGATAAAAAAGGGCGGCCCTTTTTTCCTCTGGCCAAGACGTTTCAGCGATTAATCTGTTGAAGTGAGACAAATAAGAAACAAGGTCCCTATTACCTTGTTTCAACTGAAGTAGTTCTCGATCTGCGGATAAAGTAACTGTTCTACGATCAAAAACCTTTTCGAATTCTTCCACAAAACGTTTCCAGTTGTAAAGCAAAGTGTCATCTTGTCTGACCAAAGGAACTGCCCAGTTTGCGGCATCTCCGGTCAAATAGGAAATTAAAAACGCAATCTTAGACTGTGGGGTTGGAAATGCAGTTGGTCTACAAGCAAAATGCAACTCTATCTGGGTCAAAAAGATTTGCACCTTAGAGGGGTCCCCAGAAAAACGTTCAGGAGCTGCCAAAGGAATCTGGGGGGGCACAGTAACAGCTATGTTTGTATGTCCCCTGCTAGCACCAGTTTCGTGAACCTCATCCGGAAGAGGAGTACTCTGTAATTGAATATTTTCCACCTTAGCTGCTAACAAAGCAGTTACATCCATGGTTTCTTTTAAGTCTGCTTGTATTCGCATGATTGCAGACATTAAATCATTGATGGTGGTCATTATGACTCCACGTACAGACCAGGAGGAAAATAATTCGTAGGCTCACTATTCTGTCAGGCGACGTCTTCCTCAGGGTCTGTCGTGAAGTTATAAGGGCCCACCTCTCGATACCTCCAATTCCGAATGTAATTACTACACAGAATCTTGGAGTGATCAAGCGAGGGGAAAAAGGAATTGGGAAGGGAACTGCGGGGAAGGAGATCTGAAAAGGAAAAGTTAGTAACAAAATATTCTGCAAATTCTAAGTTAGCTATAACCTTTGTGGAGATTCTAAAACACAAGCCTATAAACAAGCTCTCTCTAAGAATCCAGAAAGCTTCTTACACAGTAGTATTCAACATATAACACTTTATTAATTATGCTGTTTAATTTTCAATCACTTGTGAATAGCGAATTCAATCTATTGTGAATTGCGACAGATTCTTCATCAAAGAAATAACAACAACACTTCAGCAAATAAACTCCTTTACCAAAGTTTGAAGGACAAGCTAAATGATTACCTCATAAACATCATTAACAAGAAATAACCCATTTGACCTATTAGCCAGTCATCACAAAAAGGGAATGCGCCTAGACAATATTGCAATAGAAACAGCTTTTACGCACATTCAAATATGCTTTGCGTTCCCCCCGAAACACTATCAACAACCCTTGCCAGCAATGGATTGCGATTATCTACTTGAGGAATAAAACATTAAAGGATGAGAACTTTCTTAGTTTTAGAAATCACTTAAAATGCATTTGGCAGCTTTAAATATCACCTTTAAAAAAAGAAGCAATTTTTCAACATAATTAGCCAAGAACTGGGAACCAGGAATTCCTATTCCCTACCTGTAGAGTACGACCTACTCTACTACTCAGATGGATGAGAAATCGCCTTGAAACGCTCCAACTTGGTTCTTGAAGGCTGGAAAGCTGAAAACGGAGCAAGCTGGAAACTGCCACGCCCCCTGCAATGAACACCGAAAGCCTCCGGTGAAATCCCACTCCAAAACGCTGGGCAGTAGGAAACAGGAAAGGGAGCAGGAAGAAACCACAGCCACTCCCTAGGAACTATCCAGAATAGTGAGCACAGGAGGCAGGGCGCGGTCGCGTAAGTTAGCGTGCCTTCGGCGCTTACGCACGCGACCCGACAACCAAACCTCACGCATTACGCGTGAGCATGCCAAACCTCACGCATTACGCGTGAGCATGCGAAACCTCACGCATTAGGCGGAAACACAGCAAAACAACAGCTAAAGGACAGGGAAACCTGCGCAAACCTACAAACATGGATGCAACTTAACAGCACAAGCAGGTTTGAAGCACATCAGCCACCAACGCCCTCTCAAAGAGGACTGATGCATTTTGCCACAAGGGCAACTCCGAAAGCAGAGTGGGGCGGGCCCTAGACCACCAGCCACCCTAGCCCTGACAGAAAGGGACCCTCCAAGGACAGTGAAAAGACAAAGGCACCTCCTAAGAGCAGGGAGACTCCCAAGGGCAGGACCACAACAGAGGAAAGGGACCCTCTCAAGGACAGTGAAAAGACAAAGGCACCTCCTAAGAGCAGGGAGACTCCCAAGGGCAGGACCACAACAGAGGAAAGGGACCCTCCCAAGGACAGTGAAAAGACAAAGGCACCTCCTAAGAGCAGGGAGACTCCCAAGGGCAGGCACACAACAGAGCAAGGTCCATCTCCCAAGGGCAGGGACACACACAGAGAGCAGGTGTCTACTGGAGACAGGTGCACCACAGACGACAAGTCTGCTGGCAGGAACAGGGCGGCGACCAGGGCACAGGCTACATCCAGAGACAACACTCCACCTAAGGATAAGGCACATCCTACGGACAAGGCTTCTAGCATGGACAATGGCGCAATCAAGGACAGGCATACTTCACCCCTGGCTGCACTGAGGCTGATGTTTTCTACTGAACGCCAAACAGATGTCTCCGCGGCGGAGTCCCCCCATACCTCCACTCCCATCCAGGCCAGTCAGAAGCAGAGGAGGGTGTCACCTGTTGGTGCATCCCCCATTACACATGACTCTGAGTCCAGGCGGCAGGCACACAGCAAACGACAAGCAGGCTCCAGCACGTCCCCAGAAACCCGATCCCCGGCTGCAGATGCTCCACCTATGGTGGGTGGTGATTCTTTAGAGTCCCCACCACTTGGCAGTCCTGTCCTGTCCAGGGTGCACTCACACATCCCTAAGAAACGCAGACACACACCATTGACACCTGCCAACCCCGATGTGGCTCAAGGTCAGCTATCCCCAGCTCCCAGGCCCACCCTGCCTCCTGGCCCATACAGCCCTGTGGCTCATCATTTCAGTTGTCCCAGTGGCGCAGGTGCAGTTGACTCTCATGTATCAGATAGTGGCACTGTGTCTGTTGTTGGCTGTCATGCATCATGTAGTGGCACAGTCTCTGTTGTGCCCTCTCCTGTTGCAGGTCCTGGCAGTGTATCTGGGTCTATGGCTCACGTGTCAGTTAGAAGATCTGTGGCTGTGATGCACACTCCTGTTTCTGGTGCTGGCAGTCTGTCTGGGTCAGTGGGTCACGTGTCAGTGACTACATCTGTGGCTGTGTCTCACATTCCTGTTGCTGGTGCTGGCAGTGTGTCTGGGTGTGTGGCCCATGTGTCTGTCACTCGGGCTGTGGCTGTGTCTCACACTCCTGTTGCTGGTGCTGCCAGTGTGTCTGGGTCCGTGGCCCATGTGTGTGTCACTCGGGCTGTGGCTGTGTCTCACACTCCTGTTGCTGGTGCTGCCAGTGTGTCTGGGTCCGTGGCCCATGTGTGTGTCACTCGGGCTGTGGCTGTGTCTCACACTCCTGTTGCTGGTGCTGCCAGTGTGTCTGGGTCCGTGGCCCATGTGTGTGTCACTCGGGCTGTGGCTGTGTCTCACACTCCTGTTGCTGGTGCTGCCAGTGTGTCTGGGTCCGTGGCCCATGTGTGTGTCACTCGGGCTGTGGCTGTGTCTCACACTCCTGTTGCTGGTGCTGCCAGTGTGTCCGAGGCAGGTAGTTCACGCAGTCCCCCTGATTCTGTGATGTGAGGTGATGAACACTTCACTCAAATGTTATTTCACATGGTGTGTCCATTGAGAACTGCGTGGCACTCTTGTGGTCCCTGTGACGGGTTGGTAGGGACACGTACTTGTGCTGCCTCTGATGCAGCTGCTCTGTACTCCACAATGCCCTGTTGCTGTTCTGATACTGCATTCTGCCCTCTCGTTTACTGCCAATGATGTAGCTGCTCTGTACTCCACAATGCCCTGTTGCTGTTCTGATACTGCATTCTGCCCTCTCGTTTACTGCCAATGATGTAGCTGCTCTGTACTCCACAATGCCCTGTTGCTGTTCTGATACTGCATTCTGCCCTCTCACGTGCTGCCTCTGATGGACCTGTTCAGTGCTATGGACTGTTGATGCACTTGGCCCCTCTCACGTGCTGCCTCTGATGGACCTGTTCAGTGCTATCGACTGTTGATGCACTTGGCCCCTCTCACGTGCTGCCTCTGATGGACCTGTTCAGTGCTATGGACTGTTGATGCACTTGGCCCCTCTCACGTGCTGCCTCTGATGGACCTGTTCAGTGCTATGGACTGTTGATGCACTTGGCCCCTCTCACGTGCTGCCTCTGATGGACCTGTTCAGTGCTATGGACTGTTGATGCACTTGGCCCCTCTCACGTGCTGCCTCTGATGGACCTGTTCAGTGATATGGACTGTTGATGCACTTGGCCCCTCTCGTTTACTGCCAATGATGTACCTGCTCTGTTGGGCACAATGCCCTGTTGATGCTCTGATACTGCATTCTGCCCTCTCGTTTACTGCCAATGATGTACCTGCTCTGTACTCCACAATGCCCTGTTGCTGTTCTGATACTGCATTCTGCCCTCTCGTTTACTGCCAATGATGTACCTGCTCTGTACTCCACAATGCCCTGTTGCTGTACTGATACTGCATTCTGCCCTCTCGTTTACTGCCAATGATGTACCTGCTCTGTTGGGCACAATGCCCTGTTGATGCTCTGATACTGCATTCTGCCCTCTCACATGCTGCCTCTGATGTAGCTGCTCTGGTGCCCACTTTGCCCATGCTCACGCATACACTGTGATTATACCCCTATTATGTGCAATAAAGGTAGTCAATCATGTGTCGTGGTTTGTCTTTGTCATTCCTGCTTGCGTACTACAAATGTGTATTTCTATTTGCTTCTCATCAGTGGTTTCGGTAACATGACACTCCCCCTCCCCACGTCACGACCCTTGCTGGTATTCCTCTCCATGCAGCCAATGGTTTGTGCCTTACCTGCGTCGGCGTCGATGGTGGGCCATGACTAGGACGTGGTGGATCGCGAAGAGCATCGGGAAAGCGTGTAGCGCTGGGTCCATGGTGGTGGTCAGCTTGCGGTGGGTATCTCTGCTATGTCACCAATGTTCGCTGTGGGGATTCCGCAGTGTTCAGACAGGTTGTTTTTCCGCAGCGGTTTTATGTGTATTTTCCACCATCTTGATTTGGGGGACGGTCTTAGATGTCAGTATGTACGGCGGAGCCTCCGGATGTGTTCCGTTCGCCGCGTGGTCGTGTGTCGTTCGGCGGCGGTGCGTGCTTTACCGTCGCGGACGGAAATTTGACACGTTTTCCTATCCTGATATGGCGGACGGAGTATCCGCGGCAGGCGGACACAGAAAAGGGTTTTTCCGCCTACTCCAGGGCCGCGGTGGCTCTTCCGTCCGCCATCCTAATGAGCCCCTATATGTTTCTTTTCAATTAGAATTCTGTCCTGATGAAGGTGCTATCACAAAACCGAAACGCTGCGTCGACAACCTTGTGTTTTTAATTATGTTTCTTATCTGAATTGTAAACAACTAGAAAAATCCCTCTTGACCTATAAATACTTTTACCACTGGTGATACCTCTCAATTACAGGGCATACACAAAACATGTCTTACACTTATAAATTGATTTTCACTCATTTTATTTCATTTTTCTGTAAGAAACTTATTTTTACTTTTTTATGTCATTTTTCTTAATACTACAGTTAAAAAGATTAGTCATTCTTCAAAGTAACTCCAGGGAAAAAAATTTCAACATGCTGGAGCCATGCATATATATCATAACGTATACAAATTCATGCAAAAGACAAAATCAGTTATACAAAACCAGGTAGAGAACCACACACTCATACTCAAACATACTTCCTAAACATCCATTCCATTTCCAAGTAAACATTCAATATCCTATAACATTGTATCTGTTATCCAATATGTGACCAAAGTCATTAGATCTAAAGGTGAAGAAAATAGGTTGACGCGTTTCGGTGGAAAACACAGCAGTAGGGACCACCTTCCCTGGAGTTACTTTGAAGAATGACTAATCTTTTTAACTGTATTAAGAAAAATGACATAAAAAAGGAAAAATAAGTTTCTTACAGAAAAATGAAATAAAATGAGTGAAAATCAATTTATAAGTGTAAGACATGTTTTGTGTATGCCCTGTAATTGAGAGGTATCACCAGTGGTAAAAGTATTTATAGGTCAAGAGGGATTTTTCTAGTTGTTTGGTATTCTTTCCCCTCTAATCCCTGACCTAAAATTATCCATAAGAGGGTGTCCCCTTTCTATTCTATTTCTTATGTGAATTGTCACATTTTTAATTATTTTTATTGTTGGCACTTTACTTATGCATGAATGTATTTTTTTAAACATTGAATAAATTGTACAACTTTTCTAAAAATCATTTCCAATTGTTTTTTTAAATCCTTGTACATTTGTGAGTTATTAGACATTTGGTTATGTTATTAATGGGTGTGTGAGTCTGTACATTGGAGACATTTTCCAATTTTCAGGGTTAAATAGGGACTCTGCCATATTTTTATTATTATGGAAGGGGCCGCACAAGTGTGCGAAGGAAGCTCCAAACGCAAGACATAAATACCCACAGTGCATCTTCATCACTTCTGTAATCCCACACCTGATCTTGTTTTGATGTCGTCACTTCCGATTTTGCTGTTATGGATTTGCAGAGCCCACTCTCACACAGAGTCCCATTGTGCTCCCACGTGTAAAATCTTATTGATCTCGGAAATTGACTATACAGCTACATAATGAAGAGCTCAGCTTGGGGGGTGATTTCCAGCTACTGTCACTGAAACAGAGTAAAGCTTTGTTTTTTTGACACTATCGAGTAATATTTGTATTAGCACAATTGCTCTCATTTATTCTTCCTATCAAATAGGGCCTCGTTTAGAAACATCTGGTTAACTTAAATCAAATTGAGCTACTATACATTAAACTTAAATTAAATCATAATTTTTTACCCATGTCAGGTTTATTTTTTACTAGCGTCTTGTTTTGGTCATTCCAATAATAATCATTTCTTGGTCCAAAAAGTGGCATTCTGCAGTAACTGTAATTAAGGATAATATGTGCATAAACAGCGACTTCACGAACCTTATTATTGACAGAAAAAATCATCTGTCCAAGAAACAATTATAGACTGGCAACTTGATTTATTAAAGAATGGCTTAAGGCTCTTCTTTTTAAATTTACACCCCCTTGATTCTAGACCTCTGCATTGAAAAGGCATTCCATGTGAAATGGTCCTTGTAAGTATCAGTAACTAATTTCACGGTATGTGTGTTTTTTACTGCCTGGGCAAGGTGCGTAGATAGAGATCGATAATTAGTTATTGAAGCCACTCCTATCATTCAGCTGGGAACATAAATACGTATGTACTGAAAACGGTTGATTAACCTGTATGCCTGTCCATCTGTCCATTAATATATCTATCTATCTATCTATTACTACATGCAGAAAAATCTACCTATCCATAACTACCTGCCACCCTACCTACCTTTTTTTTATCACACTTAGGGGCATATTTACAACAAAATGGAGAAGCGTAGGGTTAAGCAAACATTGCTAACGCCCCGCTTCTCCATTCTGAAAACGCAGGGATGCGCCATATTCACAAGAATGCGGTGCACCCCTGCGTTTCTCCTAGCGCTGGTGCTGAGTTCAGCTTCCTCGCGCCAACACAGGCACCCATGCACTATAGTGCAAGGGTGTCTGCATTGGGGAAAATGATTTTTATGTGCTGGAAGGTCTTCCTTCCGGCACATAAACAACCATTCATGATGTTTGGAAACCTCTATGTGTGCTGCATAATGCAGCATACATAGAAGATGCAAAACGTCATTTGTTTTTTGATTGTTTATATGCAGGACGGGTAATCTTCCTGCACTTAAACAATCAATGGCAATTTGCTGTTGGAAATAAAGTATTTCTCCTCGTTCCGCCTGTTTAAGACCAGGATTTCCCTGGTCTTAATTTTAGCGCTGCTTCCTATTTACGCAACCATTGTAAATAGGGAGCAGTTTAAAAATCAATGGGTGTTGCGGTGGAACACCCACTGCAACACCCATTGCCCTCCCCTTTCAAGCTAAGTACAGCGTGAAAGGGGCCTTATTTGCAAGGCAGCGTTAAACCATTTTGCCTTGTAAATAAGGGGAAGCCCCTATCGCCAACACAACGTCACTAAAAGTGACGTTGTGTTGGCGATAGGGGCTTGTAAATATGCCCCTTAGAAAGGAATAACCTGCATTTAAGACCCCACTGAAATCTCATGTTGAAGTCACATTGCTGTTTTCAAGTACATTTTAAAACATTTTCAACACTAAATATGAAGGAGAAGTTCAAATGCAACGATGATCACGTCAACAATGTCATCACCAGTGATGTCACTCTACAGATCACGTAAGCCAGTGGTACTCAAAGTATGGTCCAGTTGCCGCATGTGGCCCTCCTGACCTTTACATGTGGTCCCCTGGGCAGCAGTAGCACTGGGCTGCTGTTTACTTGACTCAGCACTAACATGAAAAAAAAAAGGTTAAATATACAGCAAACACTAATTTAAAGGTTAATTGCAGTTACGGAAAGGAAGTAACTAGGCCCTTAACTTTAGGAACACCTTCATTTGTAAAGGCAGCCACTAGATATACATGCTTTGTGTGTAAGAACCGATGCTGACACCAAACTTTCATGAGGTGAACCTTTCTCAATGAGATTTATAACTTCTTGCAAAACTGCATCACCAACCATGGCTTCAGACCACTGTATTTTAGAAAAAAGACCCAAAACTGCATTCACAAACATCAAAAACAAAAGCAACAGCCTCTTCGCTTTCCAACTTGTTGACTAACTCCTTGTCAACAGCTTCCCAATCCAGTGACATGCGTGACAAGCAATCAGCTTGTGAATTCCTCCAACTATGAATAAACTCAACATCATAAAGATACTCCTGGGGGGCGTGGCTTGAGCGCCGATGAAGGAGGTCGTCTGAGGGCTCAGCTCCGCGATCGAGCCTCCAATAATCCTGACAAATCGACACTGCCGACCCCTAACCCACTTGAGATCGCGTGGGAAGGGTCTCTCAGCCACCGGACCCACGGTTGGCCGTCCCTGCAAAGCCAGCTTCTGACTAACTGAGCTGAACGCAGCTCGGCGGCCCCGGACGGAGCTGCGGCCAAGATGGCGGCCATGCGGGAGTGAAGATTCCCAAGCAAGCGGCAAATACACAGGACCTGAGTCCTGGACAGGACACCCCTGACCGCCGACGAGGAGTGAGGTGGCTGCCCAGACCACGATCGGCGCTCGGAGAAACCCGTGCGGCGGCTCCCACACACGCCTGCCACGCGGATTGGATTGGCGGCTGTACGTCCGGCTAAGGACTAGCGAGGATGAAGCTATTGCACGGAGGGCGCATGCGGCTCTGGCCTACAACCCGGAGGACCCATAGGGAGTGAAACGCCCCCTTAATCGAGATCGGGCGGAACCGACCCGACTTGCTGGCCGTTGCGGGGCGTAAACAACCAACCACCCAGCTTGTAGGCCACTGGGCAACGCGTAAAATGGCGACCACAGGACTGGCTTAACCTCCGACGAACCAGGAGCAGGGAAAAGCACTACCGGCCTGTGGGTCGGCAACATCCAGCCCCGACTCCGCAATGGGACCCAGCGGCGAGTACGCTACCTGAGGAGGCCACACCGGCAGAATGGCTTACGCGCAGGACGATCCCGCTCCTGCGACCTACGCTGCTGGGCACAAGTTTGAAAGAGGTGAGGGGGACGGGCGCGCGGCACACACCGCTCTGGTGGGGATTGGAAGGGAAGGCGGCGCCATAACGGGGGACCCTCTGGTGGACTCAGGCATGGGGATTACCCGATTGTTAATTGGAGGGCACGACGCCTTTCCCCCCCCTCCCTCAGTAGCCACAGATTGCAGGACCGGCTGCTGGAACCCTCAGGGTGGAAAGAGAGGTGTCCATTGGGTAGAGGAACAGAGGGGGCACCACGGACACTCAAACCCCACAAAGACAGCCCATACACGAGCCCACTTTCCCTCTGGGTGCCTGAGACCTTGGCGGACTGAGCACCATATTTGCACCGTGAATGCGTGGCTCAGCCACGGAGGGGAACTATCTTACGAACTGCAACGAGCGCAGGAGCACGGCTGAGGTGCACTACGGCCACAGGTTGGACCATCGCGGCGACACCCACTCGTCGATAAGGTACAGGAGGGGGTTCGTAGCTGAACCACATGGCTGCTGCTTGGAAGATCACCGAGACCTCCTGCCTTGGGCCTGAAGTTCGCGCCGGCTGGCGACGCTGATAAGAACCCTACACCCTCACACTTCCGTGAATCTGAAGTTCCTAACCCTGTGGCATGAACGCCTCCCTATAGCCAGACACTGCGGTGCTGCAGGTGGAGGCCCTTGAGCCCAGTAGGCTGGCGGAGCGGTCTAGCAGTTCCCTGGTGACCACGACTGAGGGCAGATATTGTGAAGGACCGCCACTGTCGAGACATTGCAACCAGATTATCACTGAGGAGGCTACCCACACACCCCGGCAACGGGGAAACCCAAAGGAACTAAAAGTGGCACTCCGCCCCTGGGGGATACTGAGCCAACGGACACTGGGGATCAGACGGGCCCCGGACAGCTGCAGGATCCCTAATTGCAGCTTCATCTAGACAAAATCTTGGCGGCGCTGACTGATACACAATCGGCGCTCCAGCAAGATATCGCACAGGTGACCACGAGCCTGGGGCTGCTCCGAGCTGATCATGGCAACTTGGCCGATAGAGTTAAATTGGTGGAAGATGTGGTCCGCACCCTAGAACCGGCACAAAAGGACATTCGAGCAACCATGACTAATATGATAGACCGTGTGGACATGCTGGAGAGAAGAGCGGAGGAGGCAGAAGGGCGCAATCGCCGAAATAACATCCGGATAGTGGGACTGCCGGAGAAAGTGGAAGGGAGGGACATGGTGCAATACCTTGAGGACTGGCTCAGGCAAACGGTGGCACCAGAGGGATTATCCACCTTCTACACACTTGAGAGAGCTCACAGAGTCCTGGCCAGGCCTCCTCAGCAGGGACGTCCACCGCGTCCTGTGGTCGCCCGACTGCTAAACTATCGGGACAGAGACCTGTTACTTCAAAAAGCAAGAACAAACGGCCCCTTTCAGGTGGAGAATAGCGGAGTTAACATCTTCCCGGATTACACATACGAAACACAGAGACGGCGGACCTCCTTCCTAGCAAGGGAACTAAGATCTGAGGGCTTACAATACTCCCTGCTCTTCCCGGCCCGGCTCCGAGTAATTGTTGACGACTCCACCAAGTTCTTCGACACTCCAGAGGAGGCCTGCACCTGGCTGGAGTTATACAAGTCCGGCAAAGACGTCCTCGGACATCGACCCGGCAGAGACCCCGAAGGCCTGCCGCAACGGAAATCGGGACGCATTCGGAACAGACAAAGGGGACAGAGGAAGCCACCGCAATCCGTAACCACAGCGGAGCGGAAGGAGGTCCTGGTATCAGTCATCTCGGGCACACAAGGCACGTCACCGCAGGAAGAAGAAGATCCGAGAAAGGCGATGGACACTCTGACACTGAACGTTCTGAAACGGACAGTATGTCGCTACCAGTGGTCACCCCGGCTACGGCGGAAGAAATGATGGACGAAGGCTAAAGACCACTGGTGAGCTGTATGGGTTCCAGACGTGGCCTACAGGGGACATTTGGCTGAGGTTGGCGGGGGAGGGGACTTGAATGTGGTTGGGGAGGGAGATTGTCGGTAGGGCACTATACTGTTCGAGGCTTGATCGCTCGACGACGAGGCTGGGGTTCGGGCGGCTGCCCGTTGGCGACCAACCCCCTCACTGAGCCCTTAAGGCGTACCCACAGCGACTCCTGTTGGGTTAATTCCATGGTTTTCAAAGGGATTGTTTGGACGGGTGCGAAATGGAGATCACTAGGTCCTGTTCTGGGGGGGAGGGGGGACTGTTTAGTTTTAGTTTTGGGATTTGGGCGGGGGGACTCATCCTCGATACTAACACCTTCCCAGGTTCTGGGGAATCAGATTGTAACGATGGTGGAGTGTGTGGTGCGCTGAGGGACAATGGGTGATCTGACTAACCTAAGATGCATCACATGGAATGTGCGAGGTCTCCACAGCATGATAAGGCGCCATAAAATCCATGCCTACCTGGTGCGTAGAGGAGTGCAGATAGCGTTGCTGCAAGAGACACATCTAACACGAGCTGTGGGTATAGTGCTGCAGCGTAGGTGGAGGGGACAAGTTTTTAATACGTCATATTCAGAATTCGCAAGCGGTACACTGATTTGGATCAGGGCCGGAGTTCCATTTCAGGTGACCCAACAGGTTATTGACCCAGAGGGCAGGTTCGTGGTGGTGAGTGGCAGACTGGGAGGTAAAGATATAACTATTTGCAGTGTTTATGCACCCAATGTTGAACAGATGGCTTTCCTAGCGAGGCTGTCTGGGTTCCTAGCACACTTACTGACAGGACCACTGTTAATGGGGGGGGACTTTAACATATTATTAGATACCTCAAAAGATAGATCGCACCCACCGTTAAGGGACTCCCCGATACACCGTGCCACTAAATTTATTTAAGGATCGTCTGCTGGCTCCTCCGGTAAACTATTGCTAACTTTCCCCTGAGGCGAAAAGCCGGGGGCGCTCTTCTCTCTTCACTTGTAGAATTAAGTACAGTGTGTTGTGATATTTGCAGGACTGTTTTTATGATTGTATATATTTTACTGGGCGCTCTTTTATCGTCCCTGTAAAAACGCTACCTAGAAGGTGAGATCTAATTCACCTCCTGGGTCCACAAATATAGCTTGATCCTACCGGCGCAGCCGAGTCAAGGCGCTGACGCCGGTAGACGCGGAATTGCCGCCGCCATCTTGGGAAGGCGGGCAGGGTAGCGGTCCAGCTTCTCGATCACTCCCGCCCTCCCGCCTTATTTAAGGATCGTCTGCTGGCTCCTCCGGTAAACTATTGCTAACTTTCCCCTGAGGCGAAAAGCCGGGGGCGCTCTTCTCTCTTCACTTGTAGAATTAAGTACAGTGTGTCGTGATATTTGCAGGACTGTTTTTATGATTGTATATATTTTACTGGGCGCTCTTTTATCGTCCCTGTAAAAACGCTACCTAGAAGGTGAGATCTAATTCACCTCCTGGGTCCACAAATATAGCTTGATCCTACCGGCGCAGCCGAGTCAAGGCGCTGGCGCCGGTAGACGCGGAATTGCCGCCGCCATCTTGGGAAGGCGGGCAGGGTAGCGGTCCAGCTTCTCGACCACTCCCACCCTCCTGTCATGTGTAAATTCAACCACACGTCCCGACCGCGCAGCGGGCGGGCGCAGCGGGCGCGCCGATGGCGCGCCGAAGGCGCGCCTAAGGCAAGCCCGTCTGCGCCCGTCCGCGCCTGGCCCGGGCCTAGGGCCACTTCCCCTGTTCCGGCATCCACCAAGCCACGGGTAAGTTGGACTAGGGCACAGCTACTACAAATAGGAGTGGGCTCATGTTCCACACCGGCGCGCTGCCCCCCTAATAACTTGGACGGACAGGCCTTTAACTGTCCTCAGTGCAACCTAGTTCTCCCCCCCTGGAGTGAACGTATCTTACCTCTTTCTCACACCCCGGGTGCACGCATTTTAAATCTAGCATTGATTAACTGTAGATCTCTCCCTCGCCACGCCAATGAAATTTGGTCGATGCTGACTACCCACAGTTGGGACATTCTATTCCTTACAGAATCATGGACGAAAGATACCTCTAACCCAGATATCCATCTAGCCACCCCCCCGGAGTATCGCTTTCTGGGTATTAACCGAGAGGGTAAAACGGGAGGTGGTCTTGTCATTCTGTACAAATCCCACCTTAATATAACCATTAAAAAAATCACGAACATTGGACTGATTGAAGCTATGTACTTTTCTATTGCTGACCCAGCGGCAGTCTACCTAACCGGCATTTTAGTCTACAATCCCCCTAAAGCTTCTCCTTCTGCATTATCCCAGTTGGTAAGCACTATCACGGATCTATCCCTCAAGCACCCGCATTTTATTGTTTTAGGAGATTTCAACCTCCATGTAGATGACCCTTCTTGTATTCAAGCAAGGCGCTTTCTCGACACCCTTCACAGCTTGGGCCTGATGCAACTAATCCAAGGCCCAACGCACGTTGCTGGCCACACACTGGATCTTATTTTTTCTAACCTCCCAGGGACCATTACTTATCCTTCCCTTCCCCTCACTTGGTCTGATCATTTTTTACTGAGGGTGGACATTCCCCTCCCTCAGGCACCGACTCCGGTGGTATTGGGAACAGACTACAGGAGAAAATGGCATAAGATCACCTGCTCTGCCTTAGAGCCGATATTTAGCTGCCCTCTGGAGTTTCAAGTGGCAAATATCGATGACTGCGTCAATACATTTAATACGAACCTATCGGCTGCGGTGGACGAAATTGCTCCACTCTTACCGGTATCATCCGCAAGATCTCGCCCCTCTGCTCCTTGGTTCTCAGCCGCTCTACGTAAAGAGAAAAGTCACTGTAAAAAATTAGAACGCTGCTGGAGACGGACTTATGATGCTGAGGCTAAAACTATCTACAGAACGGCCCTTAAGAAATTCATCAAACTAAAAAAATCTGCTATGACAGAGTTCTTTGCCACCCAAATAAAAGCCGCTGACAACTCAGCAAAGACTCTGTTTAAAATCGTGAAAGACTTTGTAAAACCCCCTGCTATGACTCCCAACAACTTAGCCAACCAGTCTCTTTGCAGCGGACTATCTGATTTTTTTCAAGAAAAAATTGAAAAAATTGCATCCTCCTTTCCTCCACCGGCCACTCCCCTCCCTTCGGCTCCTACCACCCATGATACTGTTCCTACTCTAGACTCCTTTAAGGATCTTACCCCGGATCTTGCACTAAAATTATTCTTACAGTGCAAATCGGGTTCCCCGCTAGACCCTGTCCCCCCAAAAATCATGAGTGAACTATCTACCCTATTGCTGGAGCCACTCACCACCATCTGGAATGCCTCCTTACGATTAGGCCAATTCCCTTCGGCGTGGAAGGAGGCTCTTCTTGTGCCCATCCTAAAGAAATCAGATGCTGACCCCACGCAATTCAATAATTACCGGCCCATTTCCCTTCTCCCGAAACCCGCGAAGGTTTTGGAGAAGGCAGTCCAACTACAACTGGCAGAGTACTTAGAGACCTATTCTCTGCTACATGATTCCCAGTCCGGCTTTCGTGCTGGTTTCAGCACGGAGACCGCATTACTGGAGGTTTCGGAGACTGTACGAGAATGTGTGGATAAGGGCGAGGAGGCCATGTTGGTTCTCCTCGACCTATCCGCCGCTTTCGATACGGTGTCCCACCAAATTCTTCTAGGCCGACTGGAGCAGATCGGACTGTGCGGCTCTGCCTTAGCATGGGTATGTTCCTTTCTTCTGGAACGGTCACAGAGGGTTCTTCTCAGACCCTTTAAATCTGGATGCAAACCTCTCGAACGCGGAGTCCCACAGGGCTCAGCGCTGAGCCCTCTGTTTTTCAATGTTTACCTTGCCCCGCTAGCCAGGGTGGTGGAGGCATGTGGAGTCAGAGTGATCTCTTATGCTGATGACACACAGCTGATATTCTCATTTAGAGATCACTCTGACTCCAGCCTCTCCAGCTTTCGCCATTGTCTGGGCGAGATCTGTGCGTGGATGTCCTCCAATCACCTACGGCTTAACACTGACAAGACTGAGGTCCTGTTTTTTAATCAAAAAATGACCATTCCACCCCTACTTTGGTGGCCTACGGTACTTAATCCCCCTCCTGTCCCGGTCCATTCTGCCCGCAATCTGGGGTTTATATTTGATGACACCCTCTCCTGTAGCCCTCAAATTAACAAGGTTACTGCGACCTGCTTTGGCAAATTAAAAATGATGAGAAAGATCTTTCCTTTCCTGCCAATGGAGGCCCGCAGAACCGTCACTCAGGCTTTAATCACGGCCCATCTGGATTATGCCAACAGTCTGTATGCTGGGGCCCCTCTGTACCAAATTGAACGCCTGCAGGTGGTGCAGAATGCTGCGGCTAGACTGATTGGTAACATCCCTTATAGACACTCTATCTCTGCGTTCCGCAAAGAACTCCATTGGCTTCCTATAGCCAATCGTATCAAATTTAAAACGCTTGTTCTGGCCTATCGAGCGCTGAACGGCTCTGGCCCAGAATACTTAAGAAAGAGATTGAGACTGTCTCATTCAGTCAGAGACCTTCGTTCCAACAATCTGCGTCTCATGCTTGTGCCTAGATTCCGTCGCTCAAGAATGGGTGGCAGAGCATTCGCTGTTTTAGCGGCCAAACATTGGAACAGCTTACCGATCGACCTGAGATTTGCCCCATCAGAAGCTCTGTTTCGAAGAGGCCTGAAAACTTGTCTATTCGCTTCTATCTAGATTGCTCTTCTCTCCTAGCAGATAGTTTAGCGCCGGGACACCCCCGTTGGGGGTAGCCGTGCGCTGTACAAAATCCATAAATAAGGTAGATTGGAATGGCAGGAGAGGTGGGGCCTGACAGATGTATGGCGCGCGCAGCATCCGCACGACCGGGACTACTCATATTTTTCCGGGATGCACGAGCTCCATGTGCGGCTTGACGCGATACTTTGTTCCCCAGACCTAGTACCGGTAGTGGTGTGAACTGAATATTTAACACGAACGGTGTTAGATCATAACCCTATGCTGTTGGCCTTGCGATGGCTCCCTAGTGTATCATGTGTTCCCACTTGGAAACTTCGTCCGGAATTGCTCGATGATCCTGTGTTTAAGGGGGCGTTAGAAAAGAGGATCACGCAATACTTCGAAGATAATGCCGGCACGACCAAGGCGAGGGCGACGGAGTGGGATGCCTTCAAGGTAGTCTTGAGAGGGTTCTGCATAGGAGCACAGGTAGGAGTGCGTAGGGTTCTCCTAGATGATCTGGACAGAGCAGAGAGGGTGCTTCGAGAAGCGGAACTATCGAGGCCCGGCCACCAGGAGCTACAAGACACGGTCACTAAGGCCCAGGAACTAGTAGCAGCGGAAACGGAGCGCTTGCGTAGTTACAACTATAAGGCATACACGGCCAGGACGCATGCAGAGGGCGATCGGGCTGGGACCTTGTTGGCCTGGCTTGCTAACGCCACTAAAAGGAGCACCCCTATAGTTTCGATGCGAACCTCAGACGGGAGGGAGGTCTACACCCAGACCGAGGTTCTGCAGTGCTTCAGAGCTATTATGCGTCCCTATATAGAAGCAGGCTGGAGGTGGGGACCCCGGCTGTGGAAGCCTTCCTGGAGGGACACTGCTTTCTGGAGTTGGACCGGGACCAGGCCGAGGCGCTGGGCAGAGATATAACAGTGGAAGAAATTTGGGGCGCCTTTAAAAGTATGGCGCGGAACAAAACCCCAGGGTTGGATGGCATACCAAAAGAATTTTATAGCAAGCATGTTGACCTCCTGGCGCCAAGATTGCTGGAGGTCTACAGGGAGGCGAAGCGGTTGGGACGGCTACCGCCTTCCATGCGGGAAGCACTAATCATGCCCCTACTGAAACCTGGAAGGGAGAGTGAGGATACGGCCTCTTACAGACCGCTCTCGATGCTCACCACAGACTATAAAATACTGAGCAGTATTTTAGCATCTCGCCTACTGAGCCACATGACCATACTAGTGCACGTAGACCAGGCTGGGTTTATCCCGACGTGAAATACGACCTCAAACGTACGCCGACTGATCCGACTGCTGGAGGAGGGCCACTCTGAAGCCTGTCACCCGGTGGTTTTGTCGGTAGACATCGAGAAGGCGTTTGATAGCCTCGAGTGGGAATACCTCTACACAGTACTACGGCGCTTCGGCATCGGTGAAGAATTCCTGAAGTGGACCTCGGTGCTATTCACATCGGCAGTAGCTAGGGTAAAAACGGGCATGATAATATCACAGCAATACCTGGTCGAGAGAGGTACGAGGCAGGGGTGCTCGTTATCACCACTATTGTTCGCTCTAGCGATAGAGCCGTTGGCAATATCGATCAGGTCGGGAGCTCATTACGCTGGGCTGAGCGACAGGACAGGACGTCACTATATATCGCTATACGCGGACGACCTCCTGCTCTTCCTTGAGGATGCCTCATGGGGCGTTGGAAGGCACTGACAGCTTGCTACAGCGGTTTGGGATGGTCTCGGGCCTCAAAGTAAAAGTAAAAGACATGCTTATTCCCAGTACGCCACGGCGAGCTACAACCGCCTACGACCAGACCAGTACGCTGGGAGCCCACCTGCTTAAAATATCTGGGCGTGCACATATACCACACACCGGCCGACGTGCTGTAAGGGAATATAGGGCGCGGAATGAGAGCACTGAAGAGCAGCATGGCCTTTTGGGCCACGCTTCCACTATCCATAGCAGGTCGAGTGGCACTACTAAAAATGGTGGCACTACCACGATTTCTATACTACTTTAGGACACTCCCTGTGTGGATTCCAGCTGCCACCTTCCGACTCCTGAGATCCATGATAGTGTCCTTCCTTTGGGGGACGGGTCGGCGAAGAGTGGCTCTGAGGACTCTGCTAAGACCCAAATCAGAGGGGGGGATGGCGGTCCCCGATTTGGAACTATATTACTTAGCAGCGCAGCTACAGATTTACATTCAAGAGATGGTTCGGGAATTTAGAGGCCCTGAACAAACCAGAGATCAAGGCATCCCTCGTCACGTTCTTTCCTTCATAGCACTACAGCAAAAACTAGTAATACGCAACTTGTCTCTTGAAGAAAATACGATAAGGCTATGCTGGAACCGCACTCAACGTAAGGCGGGGGTGATACATCCATACGCCCCTGAGATGCCTTTGGGAATGCTGACAGGGCTCCCGCACAGTGGCGACTGGTCGAGACTGCAGGTTTGGGAGGAGACGGGAATACAGATGGTAGGAGACTTATATGAGGATGGGGCCCTGGTGCCCTACCCGACGCTACTAGAACGGTACGACTTACCTAGGGGGGAATTCCTGCTCCATGCCGCGTTAACACAAGCGATACAGAAACACTGGAAAGAAGGTCTGACTGAACCGAAAACGACAATGGCGGGCCAATATGCCATGAGCTCTGCTGGAACCTACAAGGCAGTCACCTGTCTTTACTCCAGAATGGTTAATGAGGATTTACCTCCTCTAATGACATTGAAGGGGAAGTGGGAAACAGAGATAGGAAGACCTATACCTGAGACAACTTGGGCGCAGATTGTGCGGAGGGCCCAGAAGAGCACATGCAGCACCAGATTTCAGCTGGTGCACTTTTTTATCCTCCACCTTACGCCGGGAAGGATCCAAAAAGACTTCAATGCAGACGGGGCGGCCTGTCCCAGATGTGCACTAGTTGGAGCGGAGCTGGGCCATTTGCTGTGGACGTGTCCGGCACGGGAGCTATATTGGAAGGAGGTGGGAGACACCCTGAACGGGATCACAGAACAAAGTTTAGTGTTCGACATAGCAATAGGTGTGCTACACTTATTCCCCCACACCCCCAAAAATAAGATTACCAGTAAATTTATAGACATGGGGCTCGTGTTAGCCAAGCGGGAAATTACACAACACTGGAAGGCGGCGATAGGCCCGAATAGCATGAGATGGAGGAACGAGTTTCTCAAATGGGCTAATGGAGAGAGTTCGATCAGATTCCAAACCGCGCAGCGACAACATAACGAAAAGGCATTAGAATCAGCTCAAGCATGGGACGCCCTGGCACAAGCGTTGCGCGACTATGGTATGCAGGATGACCAGGCAGAGCAGCACTCAGGAGGCGGGGTTTCCCCATAACACGCCAGTGACATTGCATCACTTGACATACTTTCCAGCAACTCCTGCTCACTCACATCGTCATAGCTGATACCATCCGGCAATTAGCGGATGAGGACCCGGGGAGGGGGGAGGGACAAGGGAGAACCTGTTAGCCACTTGGGTAAGGCACATTGAGACTAGCACACAGGGAGATTCATAGAGGGGAGGAAGTGAGGCTAGATAAGGGCTATCGAGTTAAGATTGTACGGACAATTTGCTATTGCCTCTTGGGGTTATAACAGGTTATGCATTGGTGAATGGGTGGAAGGGGGAAAAAGAAAAGCAGATGCAAGAGCTCCCTGCTGAACAGTTGCAATTGTCTTTTGTTTTTATGCTTCTAGCACTTTTCCGGTTAACGCCACCCGACCTCCGGGATGTGGGTTCACTGGCTGTGTAATGTTTAATGACCTGTGCATTGCTACTGTCGGAAGCAGGACTGGCGAACAGAAAGATTGTGTACTATACAAATCTGCAATAAAAATATTTTCAAAAAAATAAATCATATAGATACTACTGTAACCTTGCTGCAAACCTAGCAAGATGTGCTGAGCCTTTTCCGGCACATCTTGCAGACAGAATTTTCATTAGGGGTTTGTGATCAGTTTTTAATACAAATCTGTATTCCCTCAAGTATACCCTAAAATATTCTACTACCCAAGCTGCGGCAAAAGCTTCACGCTCTATCACCGAATAATTCCTTTCAGCTTGAGTGAGTTTTCTGGACGCAAATGCAATTGTTCTCTCAGTGCCTCTCTGAGAAAGCACCACACCAATACCAATAAGACTAGCGTCAACAGTGAGAAATCATTTACATGAAGCACTGAAAGGTGCAAGAATACCAGCATTGCAAATCTGTATCTCAATCTTGGAGAAAGCATCAGACTCGTCACTACCCAAATCAAATTTGCATCCCTTGCGACGCAGTCTCCTCAAAGGTTCAGAAATGTCTGAAAAACCCCTCACAAATTTGAAATAGTACTCAACAAGGCCCAGAAAAGACCTGTGCTGGTCTTTATCCTTGGGAGGGGGAGCATTTTTTATAGCGTCCAAAAGGTTTCTTTTGAGAGCAATACCACAGCTAGAGATTGAATACCCCAAATAGTCAACTTGACTAGTGAGAAAGTGACACTTATCTTTATTAACTGTGAGGCCCTGCTGTTCAAGTGTCCACAGAACTTGCCTGAGAACAGCATTATGTTCCTGAATTGTTTTTCCAGAGCCCAATATGTCGTCTTGAAAGTAGACAACACCAGACAGACCTTTAAGCATATTAGATATCATTCTTTGAAAAACACTCGCAGCGGACGCTAGCCCAAAAGGCATGCGAGTAAACTGAAAAATACCTTCCATTGTAGTAAATGCTGTGAGAGACTTGGAATTCGGATGCAATCTAATTTGGTGGTAAGCACTTCTTAAATCAATTTTGGAAAAAATACTTACCACCACCAACAGACTGCAAAAGCTCATTGATGTTAGGCAATGGAAATGTGTCAGTAACAATATCTCAATTTAAGGACCTGAGATCAATGCAGAAGCGGAGACGGCCATCTGACTTAAGCGTAAGAACTACCGGAGAAATCCAAGCAGATGCCTCAACTGGTTCAATAACTCCAGTTTTCAATAAGTCATCCAACAAGTCCTTAAGACCCTGTCTCACAGAGAGAGGACATTTCCTGAGCTTGTGTTGTACTGGGCACGCATTTGGCTTGAGAATGATCTCATGCTGATACCCTTTGCACAACCAAGTCTATCCTCAAATACTCTGTGAGCATCCTGAAGGATATCATCAACCTGTATGTCATCTTCTACCACCATAATTTGATCACTAGCTCTCGGATTGATAACAATATGTAAGTCATATTGGCGCATTCAACCGAGGATTCAGGGACCCTCTTTGGCAATGTACACGTTCCCATGAGTATTACGTGATTTAAACATGATCTGACCCATCATGTACCCCAATACCTCTATGGATTGACCCGGATAACCTACTGAATTGATATCTTTACCCAATAAAGACACACCTTCCCAGGTGGCTCTAAATAGAGACTCAGGAATGATGGTGTACATGGAACCAGAGTCCACCATCAAAGTGACATCCTTCCCACACACTTGAAATATAGCAGTGGACCTATTTAATCTAGGAGAGTCTTGTGTGACTCCCACCATAGTTTGATCACACATTTCTCCCACGACTGAAACCTTGTTTACAAGAGTATTGTGATCATCTCCTACAACATTTACTGCTTACACATTCTAGCATAATGGCCTTTGCGACCACAACGCCTGCAATTCTTCTCGATAGCAATACATTTTTTAAAATCAGCTAAATGATAATGACTTCCACAACGCCAGCACTCTCTGGACTTGATCTTGGGTATAGCTCCGGTACTAGGAGTTTTAACTAAGTTTTTTGAAACAGCATTGACTTCAACACTCCTACTTCATATGGCACTATATTCTTCTTGCCTAATTCTTTAATACATTTGTGGGACTCTTCAATGACTTTAGCCATATTGATGGCATCTTTCAAGGAAGGGTCTTTGGCAGCCCACAGTCTTTCTTGTATCTTTCTATCACGACATTGAACGATCAACTGATCACGGATCAGTTCTTCTGTCATTACTCCAAATCGACACTTAATTGACAGTTCACGTAACCTGGAGACAAAATCATCAATACATTCTCCTTCCATTTGTGGTTGTGTGTAAAACTTGTATCTGACTAATACTAAATTAACTTCTTTTGAAAATCTAACTTCAAGTCTCTTAATTGCTTCCTTAAACACATCATCCATAGGTTGACCATTAGGTCCCATGGCTATAGGTAAGCACTTGAACACATGTTGGCCTTCAGAACCCAAAGCACTCAATAATAATGCTTTTTTCTATCAGGAGCAAAATTATTACCATCCAAGGCTACAATATAATTGTGCAACATTTCAATCCAATCTTCCCAGATTATTGGTGGAGTACCTGGTTGGGAAAGAAACATTGATGGCATAATAATATTTGAAGAATTAACAGCCATGTTATAAGGAAAAAGGTACAAGAAGTGTGTAAAACATGGATAAAATTACGTAAATGCTGAGAAGTATGTCAATAAGTACATTAGAAATACAACATGTTATTTAAAAGTCAGAATCCATTATGTTGTGTAATTGTAAAAACAAAACCTTCCGATGAAATGCTGCTAAGATGAGAAAATAAAGGATACCTTTCTCAGAGCGCCACAAACTTATATTGAAATCCTGCTCAACTTATCTGTGTGATTTTTTCCTTCTTTGCGCGCCGCTCAGCTGTGAGGAGAAATGATAAAAGCTTTCTGTGCAGGCAATCTTTAAATTCACCCACATGCAGCGTTGTGAATTGTTCAATGGCGTTCCAGACAGAACCCTGATGACTGATGATGCTATGAAGCAGACTAATCACCAAATCCCCCTGCAGGATTCCAGTGTGTCATCCGTCACAGCAGACAGCGCAGGCGTGAAGAGCTCTAGCTCCAACGAACTTTCAGCGAGGGGCATGTGTGCCAAGCTGATCCCCAGTATGCAGCCACACTCGAATGCAAGTCCCTCCTGCTGACCTCCTCACCAGGGTATCCAAGCTGATAATAGAATATACGGACAGCCGCTGAAGAAGAAAACAAGCTTCTCATCAGGAACAAACAGCCGCTGGAGGAGTGACTTCGTAGCTGGCTAGAAGACAGCGCACGCCAACAACGGTCGCGCTAATGGTGTGGATCGGATGCATGACCACACACTTTTGCATGCTTTTGGATATCCATTTTATTTATAATCTTTTTATATATATTTTTCAACCCGTTTTTTCAAAAGAATATCGTGACTTTATATATTTTTTCGAAATCCGTCCTTTTTTCATGAGCGTCCAATTGTGTTTACATCTCCTAGAGGCGCACCCGCCTGCGGGGCATTTGACGCTCTAGCGCTTTACATACGGGTCCTTCCTCATTCGAGTACTTAACTACTTCCGGGTCGGAACCACTTGTCCGCACCCGGAACCTTTGCGTGGGATTACTCGTCCTGCCGGCTTTCGCTACTGACACGGGTAAGTTCATGTTCTTGCCCTTTAACCTGACCTGCAATAACTATGGTCCGATCCCTCCGTTTACTTCTTAAGAATCGCACATACATGGGTTCCAAGAGCGAGCTTACTGACGCTCTCGTTCCTTTTCTTGTTATCCACAGATTATACTCCTGAAAGTGACTACATGACTTTCAGTCACAAACACGGATCTAACAATTCCTTACAATCAAGTACCTTAAAGTGAGCGTCCAATTGTGTTTACATCTCCTAGAGGCGCACCCGCCTGCGGGGCATTTGACGCTCTAGCGCTTTACATACGGGTCCTTCCTCATTCGAGTACTTAACTACTTCCGGGTCGGAACCACGTGTCCGCACCCGGAACCTTTGCGTGGGATTACTCGTCCTGCCGGCTTTCGCTACTGAAACGGGTAAGTTCATGTTCTTGCCCTTTAACCTGACCTGCAATAACTATGGTCCGATCCCTCCGTTTACTTCTTAAGAATCGCACATACATGGGTTCCAAGAGCGAGCTTACTGACGCTCTCGTTCCTTTTCTTGTTATCCACAGATTATACTCCTGAAAGTGACTACATGACTTTCAGTCACAAACACGGATCTAACAATTCCTTACAATCAAGTACCTTAAAGTGGATGCTCTTCACCATTTGGTGACACCAATGAACTACAGGCGTTCTGAGCACTATTTACTTAACGTAAAGGTGAGACACCCCAAACAATGTTATATATATTGTTTACTTCATGCGCCCCCCCCCTTTGTATATATATCCTGGTTGATTCCGATTGCACCTGGTGTCTTACAAATGCGTTACTTTATTTTGCTCCTTTACAGCACCATTACTGCACGAACCGCTAACGAATCTGGAGCCATACCTAAGTTCCACGAATAGTTTTAACCTGGTCTCGAGCGGAGGCCGGGTCGGAAATATCACCGGCTAAGCGGTGAGCTCCTTTATGTTTTTAACTTTTTCATTTGTCAGTGTTACCATTCCCCAACACTGCTTAAGACTTGTTTATAGTGCTCTATGTCATCCCACCATGTTTACATTGGTTATGACACGATTTTCTGCCCCTTTGTTTCCTTCGCCTGGGTTATGCTACAGACCTGTGGTTCATTACCTTCGCGCTACAGGTAGGAAGCGCACCCCTTTCCTTCACCTCCTTAAAATATATATTTATTATATTTTTAAATTTATTTTTGTTCGGCACATACTAACCGTAGGTAGAGGTCATTGATAAATGATTTTTGTCCTTGCACTACCGTTTAACCCACCGCTCGCAATCCAGTCACGGGAAATAAACTCTCACTACCCTTTCCCAGTCATATAGACCGCATCACAGACGTGGCCAACGGGAATCACATTCCTTCATGCACCACCATCTGGACACCCCCCCGGGGGCCGGTATTATTATTATCACTTTTTAGCTCGGTGTGCTTCCACTATACAGTCTTTCGTCACTATTTTGATTTCCACCTGCACTCGCACGTGCACTAGAGAATTAGACACACGAATAATCATGAAATAATTTTGCGTAAAATGTCGTGTGGACATTATATTCCATTATGTATTTTGTATCCTCCCCAGCCCTGAGGAGTCGTGCAAGCACTGTTACCGCTTGACGACGAAACACGTGTCGGCTGGCCATCCATGCAATAAAAGAGGAATCGCATCACCGTCGTTTTCCTTTTCTGCGATTGTTGTTACTTGTACATACTAATGTCCATTGAGACATCTCTCTCTATACTGTCTATTAGTGGTGTGCATTAGGTTTTGTTTTTGTCCATGTATGTTGTGTGCCCTGCACACACTTGGAGGGGTTTAGGGCATTTATCCCCTCACCTACTTGCACCCTGACCCATCAATACCTTACACTACCGTGTGCTGTGCGCCTAGTATTTCCCTAACTCTAAAAAACCCCAGTTCTCTTTAGGCTTTGCTGTTTTGAATAGGGAGGCAGCCGCCACGCGTCTTAACTGGCACATAAAGAATAGCACTTTCTATTTTTTACAATGAATAGAGACAAAGCTGCTGAAGAACTTTTTGATAATCTCGCCAAAGGCATGTCCACACACAGAGCAACAACCAGTAATGCCCCTAGCAGCACCAAGGAAGAAGGTCTTAGGGACAAATTTGTGAGACTTGAGAAATTGAAGAAATTAGAAAATTTGAAGTGGTGGGATGGCACCACTTTGAAACAATATGTTAGACTTAAGCGCATACCGAGAGGTTTAAGAGCGCAGATCTTCCCCACCTACGATAATTTGGATGCCGATCTTTTGGGTAAATGGGAAGATGCCTTGACCAATAACTCCAATATCCTCATGGACATTCTCATTGAGAGTTCTGACCGTAAGGTCGCCAAATTTCAAGCCGTGATTGCCATTTTAGAGCAGGAGATTAAAGACCTGAATCGTCCTGAATCTACTGTTAAAAATTACACAACACTAGATGAGATTCTTCTTAAACACAAGAACGAGATAAAAAGTCGTAAAGCCAGACAATTGAAAAGAGATGAGGCTGACTATACTGATGGCAGAATCTTTACTTATGACAGGAAATACGACTACATGATTAATAAACCATCACAAAAGGGTAGAGATAAAGCGAATCTAACTGATGCAAGCTCTATCTCGTCAAGCAGCACTTCACTTAGCACCATTAGTGTCAGTGAAGACGAGTCCAACAGAACTGATAGCGAGTCAACACCTTTTTTATGCGAAATTCAGCGGATCAGGAGAGGCATCCGCACACTAGATCCAAAACCCGTAGGGGCAGGAAGGGGAGGTGTAGAAGATTACCGGAAGAAACTCAGATCCGGGAACCACCAACAGTAACTAACACACAGGAGGGGGAGGTACAGGTTATCAATCTATCATCCAAAACCCTGACTCCCAACATGGTCTCCCTTCTCAGTAAAGGTCTCAACTTTAACCCTTTCTCTAATACTGATATTTGTAGACTAAAGATTGATTTGTTCAAATTCACACGTAAATTGAAATTGAAAAAGCATTTCTCTAACAAAATCATGTCTAATAAAAATTCTACAAACATCCCTACTGATTTTGAACCTGGTGTTATAACCATTAATGACATTCAAGCTACACACCTCTTACTCTCTCTAACGGATTTAGAACAAACTCCTCAGGATATGGATACCTTACTAGAGGAACTTAACATTGAATCAGATTTTAGTATTGTCAGTGGGCTCAAATCCAAATCCAAATGGATTCCGACATTACCAGGAGGCAACTCTATAGATAACTTCTACAAAAGAGTACTGGAGGACATTGACAAACTAGAACAAAAAGACACCAAACGCACCTTCAGATACAAGGACAATTTAACACCAGGAGAACGGGCAGCCATGAACAGCCTCACAAAAGATCATGATATCATTATAAGAGAAGCAGATAAGGGAGGGAACGTAGTTATTATGAACAGAACAGACTATGATGAGGAAATTCTCAGTCAGCTACAAGATAACACATGTTACCAACATCTTGACCACAATCCCACAGCATCTCTTACTACCAACATCAACCGATCTCTCATCACCTGGAAAGACATTGGCCTAATCAATGAAGACGAATATCTTTACATGAAAGTAATCAAACCCTCGTACCCTTGGTTGTACACCCTTCCCAAGGTACACAAAAATCTCCCTTTTCCTCCCGGTCGACCCATCATTTCTGGCATAGGGGGTCCAACTGAAAGAATAGCAGAATACGTTGACTTGTTTTTAGGGCCCCTGGTACGCAATCTACCATCCTTTATCCAGGACACTAAGCACATACTAAGCATTCTTTCTGATCTTCAATGGCAGCCAGGCAATTTTCTAGTTACTATGGATGTGGTAGCTCTGTATACTAGCATCAAACCAGAACTTGGACTGGAAGTTATAACAAAAATTCTACAGAAACGACGAGCCACCATGTGGCAACATACCAACATGCTTGTCTCCATGATGGAACTCATCCTAAACAACAATACTTTCATGTTTAACAACTCATGGTACAGACAAACAAAAGGGGTCGCCATGGGCTCGAAATTTTCCCCTTCTTTCGCTAATCTTTTCATGGGCGCACTTGAAAATGACCTAATTTGGGGCACCAAAGGAGCGGAATTTATAGACTCAATAGTATTCTGGGGAAGATACATAGACGACTGTTTTCTGATCTGGTCTGGCACACATGAACACCTGATGGAATTTTACAGACATCTTAACCACAACACGTGGGATATGAGGTTCACCATGGTGGCGAGTCTTGACAAGATTGAGTTCCTTGACTTGGAAATATACATCCTGGACAACAAACTGAACAGCAAACTTTTCAGGAAAAGCACTGCCTGCAATGCGATTCTGCACGCTAGCAGCGCTCACCCATCCCACCAGATTAGCACTATACCATTTGGTGAATTCCTAAGAGCTCGCAGAAACTGCAGTAATGATCAGGATTTCAAAAAAACATTGAGAGAAATGCAGGAACGTTTCAAGAAAAGAGGCTACTCAGATGACCTACTCAAAACAGCAACTTCTAGGGTCATGAAAATCAAAAGAACAGACACACTGAAAGATAAGCCCACCAACAAGACAAGCGATCTTGGGACTATCCGCATGATCACTGACTTCAGCAACCATCACCAAGCATTACGTAAAACCTTCAGCAAACACTGGAACATCCTCAAGAAGGATAAGAACATCTCGAACTTTGTAGGAGAATATCCACAGATCACCTACAGGAGAGGTAGAACTTTGAGAAATAGATTAAGCCCGACAATCCCTCGAAGCAACTCAGAAGACAACTGGCTAACCAAACGAAACACAGGCTTCTATAAATGTGGGTTCTGCTCCATGTGCCGGTGGGCGAAACACAAGACTACTGAATTTCATGACACCAATGGAGAAACCTATATCATTAGGACCAACATCAACTGTACTACACGCTATGTAGTATATATTATCGAATGCAAATGCAGGAAAATGTATGTGGGGAGCACTATCCGTCCCCTCAAAGAAAGCATAGCAGAGCATATAAGAGCTATACATAAACAGGATCCTAGATACCCGGTTGCTCTACACGCGGCTGCGTGCGGTGAACAATCTCTGGACAAACAAGTCTCATTCTATGGGATTGACACTGTCCCAATCGGAGTACGAGGCGGAAACAGAGAACTGAAATTGAGACGCTTGGAGGCAATGTGGATCCTCCGCCTTCGTACCGTGTCACAGGGGTTAAATTTTGACCAAGAGATGCAATTCTTCCTAGGAGATTAAACCACTGCACTCACAATTCCTGCATATACATGCACCAATTTAAAGCTATGACACATACATTAATCCTGTCATTTACTGTAGTGGATATATTTTCAGATCTCATTATAATGTCCTCTAATACCACTCTTGCGTTCAGTCACCCCCAATGAGGTTCACATGGGGTATCGATTGGTACTAATAGGACTGTTCCTTAATGCACTATCATCACATATGAGTCATTAAATTATGTCACAATGGTACTGCATTCACTGTGTTATTGTCTTTCATGTTATACCAGGACATTTATGTAATTTCTGTTTTTTTACAGCGACTTGCTGTAACTGTTTTACTAACGACTTGTTTCCAAATTCGACATATGTATATTCAAATAAATATACGGAAGTAATGTGACAAAAAACGTTTTAATCTTATATAGAACGTACCACCAACACCACTGCATGGTGTGGATCGTATGCATGACCACACACTTTTGCATGCTTTTGGATATCCATTTTATTTATAATCTTTTTATATATATTTTTCAACCCGTTTTTTCAAAAGAATATCGTGACTTTATATATTTTTTCGAAATCCGTCCTTTTTTCATGAGCGTCCAATTGTGTTTACATCTCCTAGAGGCGCACCCGCCTGCGGGGCATTTGACGCTCTTGCGCTTTACATACGGGTCCTTCCTCATTCGAGTACTTAACTACTTCCGGGTCGGAACCACGTGTCCGCACCCGGAACCTTTGCGTGGGATCACTCGTCCTGCCGGCTTTCGCTACTGAAACGGGTAAGTTCATGTTCTTGCCCTTTAACCTGACCTGCAATAACTATGGTCCGATCCCTCCGTTTACTTCTTAAGAATCGCACATACATGGGTTCCAAGAGCGAGCTTACTGACGCTCTCGTTCCTTTTCTTGTTATCCACAGATTATACTCCTGAAAGTGACTACATGACTTTCAGTCACAAACACGGATCTAGCAATTCCTTACAATCAAGTACCTTAAAGTGGATGCTCTTCACCATTTGGTGACACCGATGAACTACAGGCGTTCTGAGCACTATTTACTTAACGTAAAGGTGAGACACCCCAAACAATGTTATATATATTGTTTACTTCATGCGCCCCCCCCCCCCCTTTGTATATATATCCTGGTTGATTCCGATAGCACCTGGTGTCTTACAAATGCGTTACTTTATTTTGCTCCTTTACAGCACCATTACTGCACGAACCGCTAACGAATCTGGAGCCATACCTAAGTTCCACGAATAGTTTTAACCTGGTCTCGAGCGGAGGCCGGGTCGGAAATATCACCGGCTAAGCGGTGAGCTCCTTTATGTTTTTAACTTTTTCATTTGTCAGTGTTACCATTCCCCAACACTGCTTACGACTTGTTTATAGTGCTCTATGTCGTCCCACCATGTTTACATTGGTTATGACACGATTTTCTGCCCCTTTGTTTCCTTCTCCTGGGTTATGCTACAGACCTGTGGTTCATTACCTTCGCGCTACAGGTAGGAAGCGCACCCCTTTCCTTCACCTCCTTAAAATATATATTTATTATATTTTTTAATTTATTTTTGTTCGGCACATACTAACCGTAGGTAGAGGTCATTGATAAATGATTTTTGTCCTTGCACTACCGTTTAACCCACCGCTCGCAATCCAGTCACGGGAAATAAACTCTCACTACCCTTTCCCAGTCATATAGACCGCATCACAGACGTGGCCAACGGGAATCACATTCCTTCATGCACCACCATCTGGACACCCCCCGGGGGCCGGTATTATTATTATCACTTTTTAGCTCGGTGTGCTTCCACTATACAGTCTTTCGTCACTATTTTGATTTCCACCTGCACTCGCACGTGCACTAGAGAATTAGACACACGAATAATCATGAAATAATTTTGCGTAAAATGTCGTGTGGACATTATATTCCATTATGTATTTTGTATCCTCCCCAGCCCTGAGGAGTCGTGCAAGCACTGTTACCGCTTGACGACGAAACACGTGTCGGCTGGCCATCCATGCAATAAAAGAGGAATCGCATCACCGTCGTTTTCCTTTTCTGCGATTGTTGTTACTTGTACATACTAATGTCCATTGAGACATCTCTCTCTATACTGTCTATTATTGGTGTGCATTAGGTTTTGTTTTTAACGGTCGCGCTAATGCAAATTTATGAAAAATGATCAAAATACTCCAAAATGCGGCAAACAGGAAGAAACCAAGAACGTGAAAACTCGAGACTGCTGTCCAAATCTTCAGAATCCGCCGCAGGATCCAGGACAAGCCAAAACACGAAGAGAGGAGAAATCAGGGCGAAATGATACCAGATTGTACTCACAGACGTCCGAGATCATTGCTAAAATTGTTGAGATGATTTCCTTGAAGTACGACCCGGAGACAGGAAATGAAAGTAGATTCTTTATTAGGAGCACAACCTGGCCTCTGGCCACCTCCATGACCCAGCTGCAACTGTCAGAGGTGGAGTGCCATCAGCCTCACATTCTAAGGGGAACGAGCACCAGAAGAAGAACGTAGAGAACATCAAAGCTCCAACAAGGTAAGAACCATAGTTCAATAGCATTAACCTTAAGTAACATCACAACACTTTGCTTTCCCTACACACACTTTACACCCCCGCTGGCATCAGTGTGGCCCCCGGTCACACCATAGACCAAATTTTGCAGCCCCCAGGAAAATGTATGTGAGTATCCATGACGTAAGCCCTGGTGCAGTAAGTGGTTTGCAAGGCTCCATCACGCCATGTTTCTGACTAACCTGGCATGTTTTTCTTCTTAACAGGCCCATGTCAAAGTCTACTGATAGATGCTGCCCATGTATAGAAATAGGTTGGAATAGGTTGCCCACAGTCACAGTACTTGATTCTACTTAAGAAGGGGTTCGCACATGGTGGACGTTCCATGAACATGGGTGACTCCAATCCCCATATTGAGACCATGCTATGACTACTAGCTGGGGGCAGCTCATTACAAGCCTTGGGTTAGAGACCATATTACATGCTCCACAAGCTGAGTAGGCTGACTACTGATGGAGCAAGGACTCATATAAAAGAGACTTGGTCGGATGCAATCCTCTCATATAAACCAGTAACGAAGTATTATTAATGTATTATGATATTAATATGCACCATATTTAATATATTTTATAGATATGGGAAGCTTGCCCATGTGTTCTATTAACGAGTAACCCGAGTGTGACTTAAAATGTCTGCTAACACAGGAAAATGTATTGCGCATGCGTCGGCTGCATCTACGCAGAATGACTTCTTTATGCTTGGAGGAAAATTTCTGCTTCTGCGCAAATGCATCTGAAATAGCTGCTTGTAAACTCACATGCTAAGCATCTGCTTTGCTGAAACTAAAAAGAGTTATATACTAAATGCTAATGCATGAAGAGTCTAGTAAATGGGATGAGAGTGGAGATAGGTGGTATACAGTGAAATCATTTTATTTTGAAATTAATACTTTTACTTTTGACCTCTCTAAAAGTTCATATTTGGGCCTCTGAGTGATGCTAAAAGCCTAACCCCCCCCCCATGGTTTTTCTCGCGTGCGCAAAGATGTCAAACCAGATGCAGTGATGTCAAACCTTGAAACTCGTCCAAGGACTTTCTCTGTACACGTCCTGGGAACCAGCTGAACATCCTGAATACTCAATGGACAACTGATAATTGTATATTGTTGTCAATAAAATTGAAAATATGGGTAGGAAATAAAACTTGGGAGAACAAATTAATCGGCGGGAACCTAAAACAATGAACTAAAGAACATTTGTAAAACTTAGCATGGTGTGATGATCATCCACTCCTCCTGTTCAATCAGAAATAGGAGTTTCATTCAGTTGAAACCTTTAGGGGTGGTACATACCATTAGGAAAGTATAATTGAGTTAGTTTAGTTAGAGCGGTGTGGCAGTCATATCACGAAATGCTGAGAGGCCGAGATGCTGTCCGAATGCTGATCAACTATTTGAAGAAGCAGACTTAGAAATTCTAAAGCCAAATTATTAGAAGAAGATCGCAGAAGACTGTGGAAGAATTGAGGAGGAAGTTAGTGTCAGAGAGGGGTGAAACGAAGGCGTCGAATCCACAAGAAGTCGTATATCCTGTCCTGAAGTCCCTGTCACCTGTTCTCCCCCAGAGGACCCATTAAACTCTCTGCCAGAGGGGTCTGATTTCACACCATCCTAGGTAAATATATCTCTGTGTATTGTGTCAATGTACTTCTCTCTCTATCATCTTTTTCCTGAGGTCCTGTTGTTGGAATAATCTCATTGAAACAGAATACTACATTTTGGTAAAACTCTTACTTCCTCAGAAATGGAGTTAACACTGTAATTTGTTTGTTCATATGATATAATTAGATAAAACATTTAAAACTTTCAAGAGTCTGTGGTTATTTAATAAATAGGAGGTAAATTAACCTTTGTCATATCACCAACTACTATTTCAATTAAATAGGTCCTTTGACTAAAAGAAAGGCTTTCTGATCAGTGAAAGATTAGAGAAATCATAGGTAACTGATCTACATTAAAGCATTTAAACATTGACTCGCAGCGGTGTTAACCAGCCTATATGAGTGAGTGTGTATATGGGCCCAAATGAATGTATAGTGATAGATTTTTGCAGGTTGGTAGCCCGCTGGATCACTACCAGTCTTCCTTAGTTGTCTCTCATGACTGGGGTCTCTGACTCCCCGCGAAGTGCTAGACTTGCATGTGCTGTAATATGTGGAATGCATGAGGGGCTGGAATTTCCCACACTGCAATGTCAGTCAGTTTAGGTCTTTCTGCCACCCTGGCACATCTACGAAATGCTTATTTATCTCCCTCCTCCTTGCACAGAGAGTTAAAGAAACGTTTTTGCTCACTTGGCTTGGACCTACGAAGCCTTTAATGGTTTAGGGGAAGATAAATTATGCTCACTGCACTAGACAACTGCAGTCTGGACTGGCCGGGTGGTGGCCTGCAAAGTGATTACATATTGGGAAAGATAGTGGCTAAGGACAATTTGAAGGCTATCACACAAACAAAGGGGTTATGTTGACTTCATGTCCCCACATCCCGTGTTAAGCTTTTGCAGAAAAGAACTGAAGCCCAATAGTAGCCCATGATTGGCTGGATAGTAATACAATATACACTCCTGGTGGTGTTATGTGGTGTCTGCTATTACCAGAAATCAGAGGCCTGAGCGCATTATGGATGTTCATTAACTAGAGATTGAATGAATTGCACCTGGAAAGAGGTATATTTGAGCTTGATTGGTTGTCCCCATAGTTTAACAGTGAACCATTTCTGACTAGCTGATTGACCTGATTCCAACTGCCCTGGTTTTTGGTAGTAAGCAGTCAGACAGATTTCTTTGCTTTTGAGATAGGTAACAGAATATATTCCTATCAATATTTTTCCTTTCTTAGACCTCCTATTACGGAAGCTGAATACAATTATGAACTATATGTTCCTGCAACTATGAAGATTTGGAAAGGCGAAATACAATTGTGTAAATTGCTTGTTGATTTGATTGCATATTTGGACTGCATGCACCAGCCCTGATGTAGGCCCAACACTCTGATAGTTTCTTAATATGCATTCTGCTTTTGTTTCCATTTACACTACTTATATTGCAGGTAGTCCAGTGATTTTCCTTGGTATGCTATTCCGTATTCATAGATATTTCCTTAATGTAGGTTACCTGTAGATCTCATTGTTGTTTGTCTTGGGTGTCTATTTTAGTATGGTCTTTATAGGTTTCACATTAATTACACTTGTTTTGAATAGAATAAGAGAAGTTAGTAATCTCATAGGGGGAAATATGGATTCTGGTTATAATCTTAAACTCACTTCTACGAATGTTTAAGGTTTATAGTATCTAGTTAAAATAAAAACATTTGAATACATTGTTATAAAACTGATGTTGATTTTCTGCAAGAAACTCATATAGATTATATAATATTATTTACAGTTAATATTTTGTCAAGTACTATAAGGAGGAAAAATAGAGTTGCTTACTTTTGCTAAAAATGTTCACATTTTGAACCAACATAGTGATGCTAATGGTAGATTTATATATGCTAAGATTAGATTTAACAAGTATTTTGTATGTTGAGTTATCTTACATGCACCACAAAATTATGATCGTATAGTTTGTAAAACATCACAAAAGTAATAACTAATCTTTGAAATGTGCCCATTATAGTGGGTGGTGATTTTAATTGAATACGAATACCCTATTGGATTGACTTTCAATGATCAAATTCAGCCCTTCCAAAGGTTTTATAATCTTTAAAGATATTTTCAACAGTATCAAACAGTTGGTGATTGCACTTTCCAACAACTAAAGAATTTACTTTTATACTAGTTTCTATTCTTCAAATTCAAGAACTGACTACCTTTTAGTCTCAAGAAGTCTGTGCAACTTAATTTTAAACCCTAAAACTGAATTAATATGCATTTCAGATCAAGCCTTGATTTCTATTTCTATCAGTTGGAAGCATCTCCTAATTCACCTCCTAGGGGCAGAATGATGCAGACATTATCGTAAATGAAGCTAAGATAGCTAAACTCTTTAAAGGCATTCCCGCATGTCATTTCCTTGTCCCTTATGTCCACTATGAGCAGGAAATTAAAAAAATATATATAAATTCACTAAAGAAATTGCTACATATGAAGGATCATTTCTTTTTTCGAGGGACAAAACATATGCTATGAATTCAATAAAATGTTCAGTAAAGGGGAAGAAATAGGTATCAGTTATCCAACCAATGACAAGGTCATGTATTATCACAATGTCAATCGGTCTGTTAAACTTTTAGCCAAATATTTACATGTAGTGAAGCCACAAATCAAAATGATGGTATAGGATCATCACAAGATATGATTGAGTTCAAAAGACAATGTTAATGAATTGTTGTATCTCTATACCCAATATTATGATAAGGCTATACCTTCTCAAAATAAAGTTATGGACACGTCTTATTATCTTATGGATTACATACAATCTTGTGACATGCTAGGACATCACTGGATCATCCCATTACTTTTGAAGAGATGTTTAATGCTATCAAGCCACTTAATTTTGGTGGACCTCTTGGTCCAGAATTCAAGATGGCATTTCTGCGGATTTTTACAAGGAGTTTTCTCAATAACCAGCTCTGTATGTGTTCACTTTGTATAAGGAATTTCAGAAGAATTTCTCTGATGGGGAATCCTTCCGAGATGCATTCATTGTTGTCATTCCAAAACCATACAATGATCCGTTTTCTTATTCAAACTAACTCTCTCCTAAATCCTGAGAATAAAGTTTTATGCTTCTGTAAAACACAATGAAAAAAATGGGCTATAAAAGGAAGGATTTCTTCAAATAATGCAAAATAAATTGTCTATAATATCAGTTTATAAACCTCCTAAATCTACTCATGGTCTGCTGGATTTAGATGCTGAGAAGACTTTTTATCAAATGAATTGTCAATTATTATTTAAATCTATGCATTTTTTTAATTTGGTACTAAATTTCCAAATAGGGTCAGAGATTAATAACAGAGCCCACTGCCAAATGTTTGTTAATAGTTGTAGGTCCGATTTGACTATTTACAAGTACCTGACAAGGTTGCCCTTTCTCCCGTTGTTATTTTATTTGGCAGTTGAACATCCTTTTTGTTTAATTCATAAATCAGGTCTAAATAAAGGCATCACTATAGTGAATGTAAATTTGAAAATATTATTATATGTGGATGATATTTTATTGTTTTTGAAGAACCATTCATTGTGTTACTATACACTACAAATTATTGATACCTAATCAAACATTTCTGGGTAGACATTCACTATTACCAAATCTGAGTTCTTCTCTTTGAATGTGTATTTTACTCCTGGTCTGACAACTTACTCTGTCATCCCATGGTGTCTAAATTCATTGATAAGGTAAATAATGATTTTGATATTATTTTATGGAAGAGCAATAAGAAAATTGCAAAAGATTATCACCTCTCCACCTGCTTGGTGGGGTGGAATTAAATGTGATCAATATTGGTTCCTATGTGACCAATATTATATTTAGGTTCAAAGCTTACTATGCATTCTTCCACTAATTTGTTTCAACAGTTGATAAACGTATTTCAAATTGTAATTGGTATATTATAAAACCCAGATTATGTTAAAAGAAATTTAAGAACGCTAAGAAAATGGAGGATAAGGATTGCCTGATTTCTATAAATACTATTGTTCCTATTCAGTAGTTGCTGGTACACTATGGTTCCAGGAGAATAATTTGGATGAAAAACCTAAATGGCTTACAATAGAAAGAAATTTGATGGATCCTTTACCAGCTTCACTCTCTATCTCTAATAAGAGTTACATTATGGCATTCGCACAAGTAGATTAGCTCTATTGATTCCATATTCCATACAAAAGTTTCATGCTCTGAAAAGTTCCAAAACATTTTCCCTCTGGTATAATACTATGTTTTTTTAAAGGAAATTCTCTCTTTTTGGTTGAATATTATATATTCCAAACAACAAGGGGCCCAAAGGGGATTTGGACTGGGTACAGGCTGCCCCCTACTCACTAGACTCCTCAAAACACTGTGCCTGCCCTTACAACAAGGTGAACTATCCCTTCACTTGGGTTTTTCAAACAATCTCAGTAGTGGGTATATCTTACTCCTACTACCAACTTCAGTGTCTCATGTCACTCTTTCTTTGCATATCAATGTCTAAAACCACGTATGTGTGTGCAAGCTAATTCCTTGTGCTATACTTCTCTCTTACTCTACCCTTCTCTGGTGAAAAAAGGGGAGGGGAGGTTGGCAACGCCTCACGGGAGCAACCACCAAGGGGGATTTGTCAAACTGGTTCTCGCTTGACTCCCCGCTTTATCATCATCAGCAGTTGCCAACCTTGAAAATAAAGGGGATAAAACTGTGCACAAAAAGAAACTCAGTGTAGTTATGTGAATGACCCACCTAAGTGATAGGGCCTAACCTCCAGGTTATGAGTTATAGGACCTATTCGGTTAAAAAGAACTGGGCTCCACTGGCACTTTCCACTTTATTCTTTGCCGTGTGCCTGTTCTAATAAAAACCTTTTATTGACAAATCCCCCTTGGTGGTTGCTCCCGTGAGGCGTTGCCAACCTCCCCTCCCCTTTTTTCACCAGAGAAGGGTAGAGTAAGAGAGAAGTATAGCACAAGGAATTAGCTTGCACACACATACGTGGTTTTAGACATGGATATGCAAAGAAAGAGTGACATGAGACACTGAAGTTGCTAGTAGGAGTGAATATTATATATAACATGTTATTTGATACTATATTAAATTCTCCTTCAGGTTTTACCTATAGCCAAAATATTATTTCTTAACATTGCTCAAAAAAGGTGGACTTAATATAAATGCTTTTGGACAAGAGAACATTTGTTTGAATCGAAACTATCTGATTCGTCTTTGTTTTGGCATTATATTACTGCCATTGTCTCATACACATATGTTAAATGGTTATCCAGTTATATTTGAGATTTGAAAAAGGGTAGGGGAAGCTATTGTACAAATTTTGTCTGTTCCTGCTGAGATTTGAGTTTCAATTATAGTTTGTAAAGATGTCAGCTCAACTTTCAGTAATTCAAGCAAAAATGTTTAATTTTCATATTTCATCGGCTATTAAATCTACCACCCCCAGTGGCAAAAATAAGAATTCTGTGAAAAAGACAGCACAAAATCCTGTTAATTATTTTTAGATCAATGTCAAAAATACAACTAGTAAAAAACCCACCACTCACTGTATTTATCTACTGCTTTGCTTAATGTTAAGCCAGCAAGCTAAATTAGATATGTAGGATCTCTGTCCTGCTTGTCATTTCTGAGCCCTGGGCAGATTTATTAAAGTAGTGCAATGAAGTGCAGATATCAAAGTTGCTGTGCTGAGGAGCACCCAGTGGAGAGATCATCGCAGAGCAATATCTATTAAAATATTGTGCTGCTGCTCTCTTTCCACTGCTGTGCACAAACAGGCAGCATAGAATAATGCACACACTTTTGCACTATAGTGTGATGTCTAGCATTGGTTTCCAGTACAACATTGTATGCTTGGACTAACTGTGATGTACAGTGCAGAAATCTAAAGGACACTAATAAATCCAAAGGTAACTAAGATATCTGTTCCATCTGCAGAAACACCTGTACTAAAGGATGTTCCTACCCACAGTTATAAGCACACCTTCAATTAAAAAAAGAGTTGTTGCTCATTGGAGAGCAGTATTAAAGACCCCAAACTCTTGAAGATGAGTCAGGATGATTTTGTGGTTAATGGTTCTCCTTCTTTCCCAGGATCTAACAATTCATCAAATCAAAAGGTGCTTTGCTTTCACCATCCTCTACCTCTCCTTGCAAGTCATCTAAAAGTTAAAAAACATACTTGATAAGATCCACTAGATGGACAAACCTTCAGCCCAGAGGGAGAAAGATGGTGCTGCTGTCCAGAAATGGGTTTACAATGTTAATTCCCCTCTTATTATATTGTACAGACAGTTCACACTACAAAAACCCTCCCTATTACAATCATCAGAGGATCCACAAAGTAAAGCTCCTTGCTGTGTGTTTGCCAAGGAGTTGACAATGTAAAACCCCTTTCTATTGTATTTGACAAATCCAGTGCAGGAGGTCCCAGGGCACTCAGAGATTACTAGCCCCATTTGTATCTATCAACCAATAAAGCTACTTTTGTATAGCACGGCTAATCATCCATGAAGGTAACTCAATGAGGGACTTTCAACCCTGGTATCCTGAGGCCTTCATACCCTTGAACGTCAAACTAGGACCAAGCATTTACTTTGGCCAGACCTAAAAAAGGACTTCTGTACTAAATCCCTTTTTATTTTATTAGTCAAGTTCTTATGGTGTATATTATGGTATTCACAGATTTAAGCCTAATAGCATTGCATATGTCAGAGGGTTCACAATGTGAAGCCTCTCCCTATACTAGTGAGCAAGGAGAACACAATGTAAACCTCCTTCATACTGTATTTGTTGGAACGTTCACAATGTAAAGACAGTTTTTATTTTTGGGAAACAAGTCGATTTAAAACCCTTTTCTAAAATATTGGAAAAATGTCCATGCCATTGTTGTGCAACAGAACTACTTATAATGACTAATCTGTGGCAATTCGAAATAGAAAATATTCTTGTACAGAGTTTAACACGGTACAATATCAATCCACTCTTAAAGGTCTGTTGACTTTACCATATGCTTTCACAATATATTATTCAGTCTTATTGCCTTTCCTGTAACTTTTTATAATAATACACAGATCAGACCTATGACATGTGACATAGCTTTCCCCAGTGAACTAATCAGACATACAGCCTTGATCACTGGCTTGTCACTATAATAATCTCAGAACTACTCTATCGACCAATATTTTTTTTAAATGACGGACTTAACACAAGTGTACTTTTTTGCACACAGTTTCTGCCCAATCAAATCCTACAATAAGCAAGAGCGATATATGGGCCTAGCCAAAGCCGCTCTCTCAGTAGTGCTACTTAAAGCACTTTTTTTTGTTGCTGACATGAAGTCTGGTGACAGCTGCAAAGTCAAACCAGACCTAATATGTTGCTATTTATTATGATTTCTTTTGCTAATGTATCACATGGTGATTGTGAAATAGGCAGGGGACATTCTAGATTCTTCAATGGCCTTCCACACTTTGAAGGGATAGAATACATTGTTGATAAAAAATACTTTTTGCCTATTTAGATGGATGATTTATTGTTGCGGTTATATCTTAACATCTGGTTTATCATCCACAAATCCGCCGCAAGGTTTACTGTCAAATTTCAGCAGCTGTAATTTCTCAGAGAATCATTTTTATTAGAGTTTCTTCTTTGGAATAAACAGATTTTGTAGGATATTAGGGTCCCTTGTTAAACCGTGAATCCTTTGTAATCATTGAAATGTTTATCCTGAAGAGAGTTACACCAACTAAGGTTAATGTGGTTGTTAAACAGACTGCCAAATAAAATCTCAAGGCATTTTTTCAGGAACACACTTTACAATGGTTTTTATCACAAATTGCTTTTTTTTCCACAGATGATTAGGTGATTATTGTCCAATGGTAAAATCAGGATAGCTGTAGAAAAGAGAAGGTTTTCAGAAATTCACTACAGCTAAATGTTTGATTTAATGAACTCTGGGGCACATGCATCAACATTTCATTTTGTAATTCCTTATTTGCAAAAAATAAGAAATCGCTAATAAGGAATCGCAAAATGCAATGCATCAATAATTTTGCTATTTTTTTGCGAATCGTTAAAAATCGCAATTTTTACCGATTCGCTGAATTTTGAGATTCCTTATTTGCGAATTCGCAATTTGCGAATTCGCAAATTGCGATTTACCCATATTGCTGCATTCCTATGACATCACACCCAGGAAGCAAGGCCACACACCTGTTCCCAGGGAGAGCTGGAGGAGAGACAGTTGGCAGTTGGAGCACAGCTAGGAGCAACTGGAGCTGAGTCTGAGCCAGCAGCAAAAGGGGAAATGGCCTCAGAAAATGTTGGAGAAGAACTACAGGCTAGTGAAAAAAAGATTACATTTAGTGACTAGAAACTTGAAATTCTGATTGAGGAAGTTACTATGAGGCAGGACCAGCTTTTTTGGGAAACACTCATTAAAAGTGCCTGAAGCTATGAAGAGAAAACTATGGCTTGCAATTCAAGCAAAAGTTAATGCTGTTGGGGTTGCCCACCGTGACATTAAAAATTTACAAAAGCGCTGGTATGACCTGCGCAGTCGTGCAAAGGAAAGGATTGCCAACAGGATAAAGGCAGCCAAAAGGACCAGTGGTGAACCATCCAGGGATAGACCTAATACCCCCCTTGAGGACTTGGTGGAAGGCACACTTGCAACAGAGGCTGTTGTTGGAGTCATAGAAACTTACACCTCAGAGCATGTCGGTACATCTAAAAGTAAGAACACAACATGTGTTTTGCATGCAATTGTGAGTGCAAGAGACCCCTAAGGTTGTCGTAGTTGCTAAGAAATTATCCCCCTTATGTAGTAATTGGTATGTATGAAATAGCAGTATCTACAACCCTTGTACTTACTGTACCAACGCATCATGGGAGTTGTAGTCAATTAAAGATTTTAGTGTGAAGCAGTTAGGCAATGAATTTAAAAGTGAATATTGCACATTATAAATGTAAGATCAGGAGACAAATCATGCTAAATGTAGGTATGTATTTGTAATGTACTTGATTTTACGCAGTCACAAGTGCAAATGAAAAAAGTAACAGACTGTTTGCACTATCATAGATACAGAACAGGACAGTAATGCAAATGAAGGGGCAGAGCTACACAGTCAGGACTTTCTAGACACAGATGACTCAAATGCAGCCACATCTTCACCCACAATTGAACATAGAAGTCATAGAAGCAGAGTGTGCCAACTGCAACAGTCAGAGAGTGAGGATGACCTGAATGTACATGTCCTAGAACAACAGGCTGCTCCAACCCCAGCAACCCTACACACACAGCTGAGCAGGCGGAGTAGGTTGCAACAGTTCTATAGGCGCAGGCCACGATCTTCACAGAATCAAACAGCAGAAGAAGATGAGAGGAACGCCAGTGTTGTGGAGGTCAAAATCCTTAAAGTCCAGCGCCTGCAAGGCAAAGACATACGTTTCATGAAGGGCAAAATCATTCAAATCAGTCATGACATTGGTGCCATACACAACTGTCTTCAGCACATGTCAAATGTGATTGAGAAAGGTCAGAGAGCAGCAGCAGAGAAACTGGACCGTGTGGCAACAGCAATGGAGACACTGTGTACAACAATAAAGCGCAGCAATTAGCAAGTGACCGTAGGCATCAGAGGGCAATGTCCAACATGCAGGGGTACATCAGGGCAACGAATCGTCTTTGCCACACTACTACTCAACTTTCCAAACGTACAGTTGCCATGCAATTAGAGATATCCCAATGTTGTGGAGATGTTGCCAGGGGCATGATGACACTCAAGAATGTAGTAGAGGGTATGCAAAGTGAAGCTGCAAGTGGAAGCCTACTACATGGTGGTGGGAGTGATGGTGGCTCAAATGTAAGTAGCCTACTTGAACCTGCTGTGTCTGGGGTATGCCTTAGCACCAGAAGACAAGACAGGGCAGATAGCCCAACTACGGTTGATGGGAGAAACACAGGAAAGGCATTAGGGGTGCGTGGACGCATGAATTAGGATATGCCTTAATAACCTACATAGCTTTGGAACAAAGGACGTCTGACGATAATGCATTGCTATGACTATGAACAGTAAATGCCTTTTAATTTGCTGTCAGCACACTGCATGCACTAAGATGAACTAAGTACCCTGAATCCATGCTGAAAATTTAGAAATAAAAAGATTACAGTTATGCACAAAAATGTGTTGTGTGGTTCTTACCTCTGTCAAAAGTAATGTTCATTTATCTCTGCCCTTCTTCTTCTCCCCGCTGCTACATCAGGTCCACGTAGTCTTGGTTGTGGTTGTTGAGGTTGGTTATCAATGTGAGGTAGTTCATCCTCCTCCTCCAGTTCTATGCCTCTACTAGTGGCTAAGTTGTGCAACCTGGCACATGTTGCAACTATTTTACAGCAAATATCAGGGCGATATTGTAAAGCTCCGCCAGTCTTATGTAGTATGCGAAACCGAGATTTAGGTTTACCAAATGTTCTTTCAATTACGTTGCGGGTTGGTATGTGTGTATGGTTATAGTGCTGTTCTTTCCGTGTTGCTGGATTCAGATAGGGTGTAAGAATGAATGACCTCACAGCGTATGCACTGTCACCTATGGAATGGGATGGAAGATAAAAATTAGGAGTCCAATGTGACAACATGGTACAGAGATATGTAACAATTAAAGGGAATATATTTACCAAGCAAATATCCATCTCCAAATTCTCCAGCAAGCAGTCGTGTGTGGATGCCACTATGCCTAAAAATGTAAGAATCATGGGCACTTCCAGGGTAACTTGCAACTAAGTCAGTGATTATAGTTTGTGAATTGCATATTACCTGAATGTTAAGTGAATGGTAACATTTCCGGTTGCGGTAAATGTACTCATTTTCAGATGGAGGACAAATGGGGACATGTGTGCCATCTATACAGCCAATGACATGGGGAAAATGTGCCATGTTGTAAAAATCTAATTTTGTTTGTAACAATTGCTGAGGTGTGCTGGGAAATTGAATGTGACACCTTATCCTTTGCAACATGGCATTGAGGAAAGCATTAAAGAAACGCAAAAGGGAACTCTGGGACACGCCTCCAGCAGTAGCTATGACACCCTGGAAGGACCCCGACGCAAGGAGGTTTAGGGAACACAAGACCTGTACATGGGTTGGTATGGCTTGTGTCCTGCGTGTATGTCTCTGCAAGATTGGGTCTAATTCATCTATCAAATCCAAGATTAGGTCAGCATTGAGTCTATACTTATCATATATTCAGCTTCTGTCTGCCCTAGTAAGGTGACGCGAACTCTAGAAATCCTCTCTTGTACCCTCCTTCTCCTCCTTGCTGCTGCTCTCAGCCTCAGCCTCTGTGCCACGACAAAGAGTGCTGATATTGTGAGACATTTTTAGAGCCATTCTGGGGCCCCTTAAATACTATCCTAATGAGTTTCACCTGCATTGATTGTTTCTCAGATTTTACCACCTGGTCTGACTTCTTCTAAATTTAAGAATTCTAATATGCGAATTTTTAAGGAATCGCAAATTGCAAATTTTCATGCATGTATTTTTTTTTATAACATTTGCGATTCCTTGAAAAAAGATTTGCGATTGCTTAAATTGCGAAAACAAACATAAATTATGATGCACCCCAAATGTTGAAATTGCATTCGCAAAAGGGCGAATTTTGCGATTCGTACCCTTTGCAAATGCAATTTTCAATGATGCATGTGCCCCTGTCTTCTTTGTTACTCAGACTAACTGTGTATAAGCTAAGTGCAAATCAGCAAGATACAAGATGAGGTTATATGTTGTGGAAAATTCTGGTCTAACTAACCATCTATTAACCCCTTCGGTGCTGATGACGACTCCCGGTCATCATCAGTTATGGTGGGCGTGTGCTGATGACGGCCAGGAGCCATCATGACCACGCGCGCGATCGGAATGTGCCGCACAGGCGCAGAATTCCGGCCGCAGCCAGGGGGTTAAAGCTGGGTTAGGTGCGTGAACAACAAGGCTAGTGGAAGACAAAATATCTGTCATATGAGAGAACAACAAACTTTCTTTGACCATGTGACTGGAAAAGTGTAATATCCTACATTAACCTCCACAATCAGAGTAGCCAATTCTTATTGATATCTAGTAACGTCTACGCAGAGACCATGTGTGGTCCTGTCTAACAGAGGTCTCACTGTAGCACAGCTCTTATATTATATTAACATGCTACTATTCACCAGAGATCAACACAGATGCCATTTCATCAGTGTCAATTATTATGAGTAGTGAGGGGGAAGGTTTTGGCTGGTTTACAGGGGCGACTAATGCAGCACTCCAGTAGCTGCAGCATAAATAGTAGGAGGAGCTGTTCTTCACAGCTTCAAGCTGCATGAATGAAAAAAGCAAGAGACAGATTGTAACTTCCTTTTTGAATGTATGTGCTGACAGTGTGTTTGATGTCACTTGGAGAGCATGGAACACAATGACATCTACAGCTCTTGTGATGTAGGAATAATGCCTCCCAGGTGACAGTTGAACTCTGTGCCCCTTAGCATGAAGAGGCCATATATGTTCTTGCTGATAAATGCATGTACTTATTACGTGAAGAGTGCAGAACTCATCTTTAATGTATTGGCGACAAAGAGAAAACGTAAGGTATTCGAGGAAGGAACACTGTCAGTAGTGTTTCTCTAATTTTGATAGGCGCTTCATCATTGGAGATTTCAGGTGTGTGGGTCACCAGGACAGGATAAGACGTGATGTGCAGCCTGTTGCTGTTTTTTGTGCTTGGGGAAGTACAGTTTAAAAAAAAAAAACTAACACTTTGACAAGTGGATCAGTTGCATGTCGAGCAACCTCAGTAGGGAGAGGTGTGGCGCCGCGGCCAGGGCGACTGACGCTGGAATCTGGGGATCACGGTTCGATCCCCGGCTCCGGCGGCAGATTAGCCCAGCACCATGTGACTCTGGGCAATAGCTCGCTTAATCTTCCCGACGGCCCCCAGTGCCTAGAGACCCTTACGGGTGATTGTGCGCTTTACAAATGTGGACTTTTAGAATGTTGCACTCGAGTACTCTTGTGCACGAATCTGCGCAGCATAATGTGGCACTGCAGGGGCAAATGAGACACGCGTTCATTTTTTCTTTCACACATGTGCAGCAAAAAAGCAATTATCAGCACATCAGTGTCTTATGGATACATTTATAAAACAGTCCTACCTGCAGTTAGAGGCCATGTCTTGCAGTCAAGTGCCTCTTCCAGCCAACTCCGGTTTAACCTCATTAGGCAGGATATAACAGAGCGAAAGCGGCATGGGAAGGGGATTACTCAACTCTTCAGCCATATTGTAAAAGGTTTATTTTAAAGGAGCCTAGTGCATTTCTCAGTAAAACACATCAGCCATACTGGAAAGAGGGCATATTTGAGGAAACCAGTGTGAATCCCAGCGATGTGCACTCTTATATTGTTTTCAGTGATATATTCTTGTGTGTGTTACAAAGCATACTACAGTATACAACGACCTGTGTGTTTTTGTGCATTTTCAGTGGTTTGCACACTGTTTCAGCAGGGAAAAGCATAGTGCAAATACAGTCATTTGCACATAATTTGGTTATTCAGTGATTTCACACTGTCGCAAATTGAAAAACTGTGTGAAGTGCACTGCATATCTACAGTGATTTGCACATTGTTGCAAATTGGAAAATCTTGTGTAGAGTACAGCTGTTTGCATGCTAATTTTTAATTGTAATTGATTTACTTTTTGTGCAAGTCAATGTATTGTCAAGAGCGAAGATAAAACCCTTCAACGTTACATAAAAATGCAGAGTGTAACACCTCCAGCACCATTTCTTCAGGAACTGGGTGATCCACCATTGGAATGGCAATTATGGATGAGATCATTCAGGGATTACCTAGGAGCAATAGATGGCCAAAGATTTAGACCTAAAAGGAAAAGGAGTGTGATGTACTATTATTTAGGAGGGACAAAATGTGTTTCTTCACTTACCTGTTAACCATGTCTAGAGGAAGAAGACTTGGATTTGTTTGAAGTTGTACAGTTGGACAAATCTTTTACAGAAACAAAAAACGTAGTGGTGCATAGTTACACATTGTTTACAAGATTGCAACATCCTAATGAAAGCATAGATACATTTATTAATGTATTAAAAGTATTGGCAGCTAAATGTGACTTTGAAAATGTTATCTCTCAATTACTAAGAGATCAGTTAATTGTGTGATGCTATTCTAAGAAAATACAGGAAATGTTGTTGATGGGCAAATATTCTTTATTATACAAAGCAATAGACATTGCAAAAAAGCATAGAATGTTCAGGTGAGGATGCAAAATAATTGGAAGTAGCACTTTCCAAAACCACTATATCAGGGGTGTTAACTAAATAAATCTCTCAAAATCGAGATGGTAAGAAACAAAGTTCAACTACACTTCAGGATAGTAGGAAGCAAAGTTTTACCAGTAGAAGTAGGTTTAACGCACCATTTAAAATGGAACAAAATAATTTTTTTTACAGATGTAGTTCTCCCACACATATGTTTTCATTTAGGTACTGTTGGGCAGTGAACCAACAGTGTAGAAATTGTGGCAAAATGGGACATTATGCTAAAATTTGAGGAGGAGCAAAAAGTAATGGCATTAAATGTGTTCTAAATGGGTATGAAGAAAGTGAGCATGAAAAAGAAAGTATGAGAGAATTTGTTTTAGTGATTCAAGATGTAAGCTTACGGGATAAGAATGTAATGGCAGATCCAGATGTTGATGTTTTAGTAGACAATGTGAAAGTGAAACTTTCAGTGGACACAGGAGCACATATCACAATTGCGTCTCAGGAGAAATGTTGTCAATTTTGGGAAAATTAAATTCTATATTTTCCTGAAATATTGTTGGTAGCTTTCAAAGGAAGTAGATTAGATCTCACTGGTTACTTTTGGGCATCCATTGAAGTTTTAGGTGAGTATATTCAAGGAAAGATTTATGTAGCAAAGAAGGGCATGAATATACTAGGATGGCTACATCAAGCTGAACTCAACTATAAAACCAGGTTCAGATACTCCTACTTCCATTGAAAGACAAAATGTAAAATCGCTATTAGGCATAACTGGTGTCAAAATGGATTGGGAAAGTAAATTTGAAAATGTTTTTCAAGACAACTTGGGAAACATAACAGGTTTCTTTCACACTATCAAAGTGAATGCGAAGCCAGTAAACCATCAAATGTGTAACATTCCATTAAGCATCGGGAAAGATTTGTCTACATTATTGAAAGATTTAAGCGAACAAGGGGTCATTGAAAAAGTTGAAGCAAGTCAGTGGCTTTCACCTATTATTTTAGCAGGAAAACAATGGGGGATTTAAGGATGTGTGTAGATCTAAGGGGTTTGAATGATGTGATCTGGGTGGACAGTTTTCCTTCACCAAGGATAGAGGATTTAAGGTATAAAGCAGGAATATCGACGGGAGAATATCGACTAGCATAAATATCGAGGTAAGAATATCGAATTTAAAAAATATCGTTGAAGTAAATATTGTTGTTGTAAATATCGATTTTGTATAATGACAAAAATATCGTCAAAATAAAATATCGTTGTATAGAATATCGTTTAGAGAAATATAGTTGAATATAATATCGACAAAATAATTGAATGTGTTATATAAGTGTAGAAAAATGTGTTTTATGTTTAAATATTATTAATTAAATGTCTATTTTTATTATTATAGGGATCAAAATGTAAAAAAAAATTAAATGTTTGTAAATATTTTAGGAGCGGGTTATTGGTATTATAGGGGATAAGGGTGGGTAGTAATTTAAAAAAGTAGTGTAAATAATATGTATAGAATGGTAAAAAATCCGAAAATGTTAATTTATTTTTTATTTTGAATTGCGAAATTTGAAATTTAATTTAAATAACATAATTATTTATTTCATGGGTTTTTAAAAAGATTTAGTAGCGGGTTGTTGGTGATATAGGGGATAAGGGTGGGTAGTATGTTAAAATATGTTTCATAAAATTTAAATTTAATTAAAAAAAAATATAAATTGAAATACGAAAAAATATTATATTGAATTGAAATTGAATGTATTATATAATAATTTTGTAATTAAGTGTGGGTTTTATTTATATAGTGTTTAATAAAAAATTCAATTGCTATAAAAAATACGAAATTTGAAATTTCAATATTTAAATTTGAAATTTGAAATTTGAAATTTGAAATTTGAAATTTGATTTTTAAATTATATTAAAATAAGTCAAGTGTGTAATATTTTATGTTTGTGTATTTGTTATAATATATGCTAAGAATGATTAGAAAAACACAAAAACAACCTTTTGGTTAAAAATTATAAAATTGTGAAAATTATGTAAAAATGTTAAAATAATTCGAAATTTGAAATTTCAATATTTAATTTAGAAATTTTAAATTTGAAAATAGAAAATTAATTTTTAAATTATATTAAATTAAGTGAAGTGTGTAATATTTTATGTTTGTGTATTTCTTATAATATATGCTAAGAATTATTCGAAAATATTAAAAACAAAGTATGGGTTAAAAATTATAAAATTGTGAAAATTATGTAAAAATTTATAAAAAATTCTAAATTTGAAATTTAAATTTTGGTGAAAATTTTTTTTATTGTTATGTTCAAAAAAACATATTTTGTGATTGTAATTTAATAGTCTATTTTGTAGTATAATAGATAAGAGTTGTTATTAATATATATAAAGTGATGTTTATGTGTTATAATATCACACATATTATGGTTTACTGTCCAGCAGTTTCCCTGACTTATGTAGGATTGGAGTTAGAATTGTTATTTATTATGGTTTCCTGTCCAGCACTTTATCTGACTTATGTATGATTGGAGTTAAAATAGTTATTTATTGTTGCTTACTGTTAAGTATTTTCTATGAGTTATGTTTTATATTTTTTTATTTATAAAAAACAAATGTAATTTTTTTTTTTTAATTTTTAGAATTATTATTATATATAATGTTGTAATATTATTTTTAAAAAATAAAAAAATATGAATATTTTCGACATTTTTACTTACATATCACAAGTGTCAACATTTATTAAGTACAATAGTAATATAGTTTTGTACACTTTTTTTTATTCATACTTTCATTTGTTGATGCAAACATTTACATAATTTTCATACACCTTTTTCAATTATTTGTTTACATTTTACATTACAATTTTAGTCATATATACATTGTTATATTACATTAATTAGTATATTAAATTTTAATTTTTCTTTTTTAAAATGTAATATGTTAATTAATTGACATGTAATTGTATTTTTCTAAAGTATGTACATAAAATAGTGCTCAGTTTTATACATATAAAAAATATTTTTTAACAATCAAATACATATTTTTAATATACAATAATTAATTAATATATAAATATATTATATTTATTATTGTATATTTTACATTAATCATATGTTTATTTACAAACAATAAGTAAATTATTACAAAACATGGAAAATAAATTGCTGTTCATCTCTATTGTTTATTTTTAATAATGGGGATTTAGTCCTATTTTTATTTTTATTGTGCTGCCATTTTGTTTTTTGAACTTCACTTTTTAGTCTATCTACATCGTTGTTTGGGTCATTTCAGAAAACGGAACCTCGCGGTTGGGAGCTGCTTTGTGTTGGTGAAGGTAAGTTTATTTTACATTAATTTTAACTACATTTTAATACATTATAGAGCTAGTTGTAGTGTGTACGTGTTGCTATGTGTTGTACTTTACAGTTTAGGTGAAAAATACGTGTTATTTAAGGTCGTTATTGATAACGTACTTTCTTAGATATTTCTTATGAAATTAAGGTTTATGTATTGTGTAAATGAATTAGTTCAGGTGTTTTCCTATGTTTTATATGTTATGTTTAGGCTTTCTGGCTTTCGTATTTATTGTGGGTGGGTTTTGTTTGTATTTATTTACATGTGTTCGTTTTGGTGAGCAGATGGATTTTATCTCGTATTTTTTGTAAAATACAAGTAAATGTTTCACTACATTTCTTGATTTTTCGGGATTTTGGAGAGTTTTTCTCGTGATTATTTTTCTGGTTTTTTATGGTTCCGTTCTCCAGAGTCTTGCTACTGGGACCCTTATAAAACAGTTGTATATTTGGCATTTTGTGGGGATTTTTTGTAAAACATGTGGATTGATTTTGGTTCTAATCGTTTTGAAACCATGTTCTTGGAACACATTCTACAGCTGCAGAACAGTAAAGTTATTATTATATTTTTGTTTGGGGTGGATTGTGCTATATTGTGCAATTTTTTTAAATGTCGTTTTATTATGTCTTGTAATAATAGATTACATTTATTTTTACATGACATAATTTAACTACATTAAAAAAAATAGTTTTATTTATTGTTTGAAATGTTTTTATGTGTTGCTTGTTAAAGGATAGATTTGGCTATTAGTTCTAAGTATTCAAGACCTTCGATACTTGGGTACATTCTTACTTTTTGCTGTAGGTATTCGTACATATTTAATGTTTGTTTACTTAGTTTAGGGGCGATTTTAGATAGAGATTGCTCTATTCTTAGTTCTTGGTAGCTTTGCTCTTTTTTGATGCTTTGGATTAGTTTATGAAGTGTGGGTTGTGTTCTTCCTATTGTGACTTGGAAGGCATTATGCCATCCTTCGACCGCGTTGTTAGTTTTGGCTTTCTGTGCCATAGTACTAGCATACACATTCCACCATGGAATTTGGAATTTAGGTTGTCTGCGGTGGCCAGAACGATGTAATCTTCCCACCCAGGTATCTTCAAAATAGTCTAAGAAGGGAGTTAATTTTTTTTCATTGGTGCGGTAGAAAGGGCTGTCAAGTAGTAAATTGTAATAGTTAGCAACTTCTGTTGTTGGTACAAATGCCAATGCTATTAACTTTTTAATCTGATAAGCAAAGTTACTGTTTGTTGAATATTCAATGCTTAAAGTAGATTTTTGTAAGTGCCTCCATATACTTTGGTTGTAGTGATAATAACACCCTTGTATAGATGTGTGAGGATATATTTTAAGTATAGCTTGAATCATGGCTATTTCAAAGTCTATTATTATTCTTTGTGGATAGTAATTATCAGTAAAATCTTTGATAGTTGTTAAAATTTCTACGTAGGTAGCATTTGTTTTATTTGGCAGCAGTGTATAAATTAAAGGGATATTTGTTTCTTGGTATTCACCATGGATGGTGTAAAGTTGATAGAAAGGTTTGGGACATACTTTAAAAGTTCCGTCCATCATTCAGGTTTCACACGATTTTAGTTTTTGCAAATTGCTATTTGTTGCAAAAAGTAAAATTCTTTTATCATGACTGTGGTTATCATACATTAAGAATTTATCTTCATTGTGTGTAATAGTATATTCAGGATATATTTTAATGTCTTGAAAAGTTTCAGGTGCTGGTGGAGTTGGATCAGAATCTCGTTTTGTTTTAGCAATTAATCTTTTCAAGTTGGGTATTGAAGGTAACTGTCCTGTGACATGTTCTGGCACCTTGCTTAAAACATTTTTCAAAATAGTGGTGCTTGTTTCTTGTGAGCCTGTACTAGCTTCTCTCAATGTCTCTAGTGCTTCTCTTACTTCGACTTCTGTTACATTGGGTGGGTGGTTATGCTCATGTACATTTACAACATTGTTATCAACAGTCTGTGCTCTACCATAGCATGCAGTTGAGTAATATTTACTACATTTCCAGTAAGTTTTATTCCCTTTTATTCTCTCTTGGGTGTAGGTGTAACCCATGTAGCTCAGCATTATTTTCCCTTTTTGAGAAGTAATAAAAGTAGCTCCTGTTGCCATGTCTAAGGTAGATCTGTGAAGACATATATATGTTTTTTTAGTAAAAGTGAAAAACATTTCTTGAGATGTGTACGTTAAAAGGAAAAAGTGCAAAAACATACTTACAATGTTGTTTTCCTGCTAATTTTATGTTTTCTGTTCTTATATGTAGATTTTCACTCTTTAATGTTCTGTAGTTGTGGTAAAGAATAGTACAAAAAAATGATTTAGTTTTATAGTTGTTTTTTTTGTCTTTCTCATTATTAATAGACACAGTGGGTATACTTACTTAATGTAGTAGAAGATGTTGTTAGTTTAGTTGTAGATTGGTAGATGAAGTTTGTATATTCTGTAAAAGAAAGTTAATTTGTGTTATTTATTGTATTATGATATATTAGTAGGTAATAACATATCAAGTCTTTTGCAACTTTACTTTGCAACTTTTTAAAATTATTTAAAAGTTTTCTAAGTAGACATGGATAAGGCAGTTCATAATTTCATTTAATTATTATCTTGTGGTGGTTGTTGATAGGATGTTGTAGTTATATTTAAACAAATATAAAGACCATGTTTTTAGTTTAGGGAGTTTAGCTACATTTCGACAGGTTTGTATGATAAATGAAATGGGACTTGACTTACTTGAGTTGTAGTATGCTGTGTTGTAGTCATTGTAGTAGGTGTGTATTCTCTTCTTTTCAGCAAGGTAACCGTTTCCCTCCAAGTTTGGCAAAAAAATTGTAATTTAAGTTAAGTTTGTAATTGTATTTATAGTAGTGAGTTAATTAATGGTTATATTTGATTGGTTCAATTAAATATAATTTAAATTCATTGGCTGACAACATTAGTTTGAATTTGAAAGCCGTTATTTTGTAAAGAGTTAGTAGCATCAATAATAGTTTTCGATATTTATTACCAAATGTATTATATGTGTTTTATTTTAATGGTAAATATTTATTACAATGTTAAAATTAGTGAAATGAGATTTAAAGTAATCCGATAAGAGTGTATGATAGTGTTTGGTAATGTTTATATTGGTATACAACCTTTACAACGCAACTTTTACAACTTACTACCATTACAACCAAACTTTTACAATGCAAAAACCATTACAATGCATGTATTTACAAGGCATGTTTTTACAACGTAGGTACCTTTACAACGCATATCATTACAACGTAAGTATTGGTAAGTATATAATTATATTTAAAATGTAATATGTTTGGGGTTTTTTAAGGGATATTTTTAGGGTTCAGGGTCAGTTTTGGCTTTTAGGGTAAAGGGGTATTTTTAGGGTTAAGGGTCAGTTTTGTGTTTTTGGGAAAAGGGGTATTTTTAGGGTTCAGCGTCCGTTTTCAGTTTTTGGGTAAAGGGGTATTTTTAGGGTTCAGGGTAAGTTTTCAGTTTTTGGGTAAAGGGGTATTTTTAGGGTTCAGGGTCAGTTTTCAGTTTTTGGGTAAAGGGGTATTTTTAGGGTTCAGGGTGAGTTTTACGTTTTTGGGTAAAGGGGTATTTTTAGGGTTAAGGATCAGTTTTCAGTTTTTGGGTAAAGGGGTATTTTTAGAGTTCAGGGTCAGTTTTCAGTGTTTGGTTAAAGGGGAATTTTTAGAGTTCAGGGTCAGTTTTCAGTTTTTGGGTAAAGGGGTATTTTTAGGGTTCAGGGCCAGTTTTCAGTTTTTGGGTAAAGGGGTATTTTTAGGGTTCAGGGTCAGTTTTCAGTTTTTGGGTAAAGGGGTATTTTTAGGGTTCAGGTGAGTTTTACGTTTTTGGGTAAAGGGGTATTTTTAGGGTTCAGGATCAGTTTTGTGTTTTTGGGTAAAGGGGTATTTTTAGAGTTCAGGGTCAGTTTTCAGTTTTTGGGTAAAGGGGAATTTTTAGAGTTCAGGGTCAGTTTTCAGTTTTTGGGTAAAGGGGTATTTTTAGGGTTCAGGGTCAGTTTTCAGTTTTTGGGTAAAGGGGTATTTTTAGGGTTCAGGGTCAGTTTTCAGTTTTTAGGTAAAGGGGTATTTTTAGGGTTCAGGGTCAGTTTTCAGTTTTTGGGTAAAGGGGTATTTTTAGGGTTCAGGGTCAGTTTTCAGTTTTTGGGTAAAGGGGTATTTTTAGGGTTGAGGGTGAGTTTTACGTTTTTGGGTAAAGGGGTATTTTTAGGGTTCAGGATCAGTTTTCAGTTTTTGGGTAAAGGGGTATTTTTAGAGTTCAGGGTCAGTTTTCAGTTTTTGGGTAAAGGGGAATTTTTAGAGTTCAGGGTCAGTTTTCAGTTTTTGGGTAAAGGGGTATTTTTAGGGTTCAGGGTCAGTTTTCAGTTTTTGGGTAAAGGGGTATTTTTAGGGTTCAGGGTCAGTTTTCAGTTTTTAGGTAAAGGGGTATTTTTAGGGTTCAGGGTCAGTTTTCAGTTTTTGGGTAAAGGGGTATTTTTAGGGTTCAGGGTCAGTTTTCAGTTTTTGGGTAGAGGGGTATTTTTAGGGTTCAGGGTCAGTTTTGTGTTTTTGGGAAAAGGGGTATTGTTAGGGTTCAGGGTCCGTTTTCAGTTTTTGGGTAAAGGGGAATTTTTAGGGTTCAGGGTCAGTTTTTGGGTAAAGGGGTATTTTTAGGGTTCAGGGTCAGTTTTAATTTTTGGGTAAAGGGGTATTTTAAGGGGTCAGGGTTAGTTTTTAGTTTTTGGGCAAAGGGGTATTTTTCTTGTTCACGCTCAGTTTTGTGTTTTTGGGGTACAGGGGTACAGGGTAAAAAAAATATTTAATATATTAATTAAATAAATTAAATGAAATTACATTAAATTTAATTAAAATCTATTCATTTTATTTAATTTATATTAAAAAAATTATTATATATTTACTAATACTTACGTTGTAATGGTATGCGTTGTAAAGGTACCTGTGTTGTAAAAATATGCGTTGTAAATACATGCGTTGTAATGGTTTTTGTGTTGTAAAAATTTCGTTGTAAAGGTATGCGTTGTAAAAGTATGTGTTGTAACGTCATACATAGTTTATATTACTAATTTATTTTTTCTTATTATATATAAATAAATAATACATATTGTATATACATATATGTTAGAAAAGCTTTTTTTGAATTTAAATAACTATGAAAAAGTGAATAACAGAAAGGTAATGTGTATATAAGGTTATAAAGAAAATGACGATATTTTATTTATATTAATATGAGTAGAAAGTTAGTCGATATTAGTGTTGTCGATATTAGTGTAGAAGGTAATGTTATTTTAAATATTGTCGATAATGTAGTAGTCGATATTTATGTAGTCGATATAATTGTTAACGATATTAGAGTAGTCGATAAAAAAATATCGATATTTGTGTAAATCCTTGTTTAAGTATATGGTTACGACATTTTTGTAGACGATGCATTTGTGGCGATATTTTTGTAGGTCGATGTTTTAGTAATCGATATTTCATCATGGAACCAGGATTTAATAACAAAGGTAGGGGGTGCAAGTTGGTTTACAAAGCTAGATATAAAGGCAGCATACCACCATGTGGAATTTAGATATACATTTCAGACACTTAACAGTATTTTTAACTCCAGATGGAGTATCTCAGATTTGTAGATTGCCATCTGGACTGGCATCAGCAGCTGCTGTTTTTCAAAGATTAATGTCAGGTATGTTTCAAGATAATCATCAAGTGGTTGCCTTCCTGGATGACATTCCGATTTTTAGCAATGCTGAAATCCAACATGATAGTGCTCTTGATGCTGTGTTAAGTATTTTTTATAAAAAAAGATGAGTGTTTTAAGGAGGAGAAATGCATTTTTAAAGAAATAAAAATGCTTAGGACATCTTCTGTCAGAACAAGGTATTAAACCCAGACTAGACCATTATGGAAGCTCCAGCTCCAAGAAACAGGGCACAACTATCGTGTTTCTTAGGCATGCACAAATTCGATCCAAAGTTTTTGAAAGACTTCTCAAAGTATATTGAGTTTTTCAGTGCCTTATTAAAAAAAAGAGCCATGTTCAAATGGTCTAATGAATGTGAAACAATGGCCCAAAAGATAAAACAAGAAATTGTTACTGCATCAGCGTTGCAGCCCTTTGTTGGGGGGAGGAGAACTATAGTAACAGTGGATGCATGTGAATATGGATTAGTAGCAGCTTTGTTACAATCTGAAGGTATATGTGAGAACACCATAGGTTTTGCTTTAAGGACCTTAGGTCACGTGGAAAGCAAATATTCAATGATTGAAAAAGAGGTACTGGTGTGTGTGTGTGTGTGTGTGTGTGCGCGCGTGTGTGTGTGTGTGTGTGTGCGTGTGTGTGTGGAGTGTAGAAAAATGTAAACAATATCTGTGGGATAGACCATTTGTTTTAAAAATGGGTTATTGTCCTTTAGTAGATATAATTGTAGGGCAGACTGTTTGTCCAGATTACCAATTGTAGATATGGAAGAACAGGAGTGGGAAACAGAAATTGAAGAGTGTTTTGTAGTTTGCATTAATAACAAGAATATGTGCATGGTGGAGAAGGGATTTGTGGCTGCAGTAAGTAAGGATACAATCTTAAAAGAAGTAATGATCTTGATCAAATCTGGTTGACCTAGAGAAAAAAAATCTTTAACCTGATTTGCAAGTGTTTTGGAAGGTAGCTGATGAATTAACCATTGAATGTGAGAAGATAGTACAAGGCAATAGATTAGTTACACCTGAGTGTTTCAGGAAAAGGTTTTTTTTAAAAAATAAATGTGTTTTTTGTCTGGTCGAACAAGTGATTCACATCTGCATAGTAATCTTTTAGCTCACAGTGTACAGTAATTTGACATAAATGTGTCCACGCTACAGCAGGTAGTTGTTTCTGGAAAAGGTTCATTTCAACAGCTCATACAGGTCATTTGAGGGTCAACTATAACAAATAGGAAAATACTAAATGATTTCTGTTGGCTAAGAATGGATGGTGAAATTGATGAGTACGTTAAAATGTGTGTAAGTTTTAGTTCCAGTGATATGACCTTGGTCACAGAGGGGAAGAATGAAACATTTGTTCCTGCACCACATAGAACATGGCAAAGGTTAGGAATGAATTTTTGGGACTTTTTCACATGTTACCACATAATATGAAATACTTCATTGTCATAGTTCACCATCTGTCTGGATGAGTGGAGGTTGAATCGATAAATATTCCAAATACGAGAAGTGTGATGAATTGTCTAAAATGAATATTCATAAGAGAATGGTTACCAGGAGAGAGTTTAACAGACAATGGTGAACAGTTCTTGTCCACAGAAATGCAACAATTTCTATGTAATAGTGGAATCAAATACATTAGAACCCCACTATATCATCCAAAAAGTAATGTTAAAGAGGAAAAATGTATTAGAGTGTTGGTAGAAAGTATTCAAGTGGTGCACAGGAATAGCTTGTGTGTTAATCAGGCAATCAAAGATTTAGTATGGTCTTACCACACTACACCACATGTAGCTCCTGAAAAAAGTATTTTCAGTTAATGAAAGGAAGGAAGGCGTCTACAGAAACGTGTTCATTTTGGATGGTAAACATTTTTCATGAAGGATATGATTGAAAGATGAGCGGAAGACAGCTGAAAGAGTTTCAAATGAAACACTTTTTTTATAAGATGGATCAGTCTAAAAAAGGGATATGCAAGCTGAAATTTAGGGACTGTGTATAAGTGAAGAATCCTATTTTGTTGAGGCTAGGGTTGTCCAAAATTAAAGATGCTCAGCAAGTTGATGAGGTATGCAAAAATGCAGTGAAGTTGACAGATGGGTATTGGTGGAGCACATGTCACATAGCTTTGGATCCTAGTAAAAGGTATGGAAGTGTCTCTGATACTAGACCTTCTAAACCTTATAAGAAACAAGTTGAAGAAGACATGCATAATGATTTACTGACACAAAGGAAGAGTCTGCAAAGTCACACTAAACCAAAAAGGTTACAGGATTATATCGTTTTGAAGTAATGATGATATATATATATATATATATTTTTTTTTTTAATGAGGGAGATATGTTATGAGATTATTGGTTCATGGTAAGTCTGACATTAATGTTGTTGAGTTATATACCAGAGTTTGTAGTAACTTGCTGGTGACCAAAATGTTTGTAAAATTAAAAATGTCATTGTGTGTTAGACTGTATTTGGGTTATCATATTTAGAATGTTGACTTTGTGTTTAAAAAAAGGGGAGATGTGTGGTGATGTCACTTGGAGAGCATGGAACAAGATGACATTGGCAGCTCTTGTGATGTAGGAGTGTTCCATTCCTTACAAGCGACAGTTGCACTCGGTGCTCCTTAGCATGAAGACGCTATATATGTCCTTGTTAATAAATACATTTACTTATTATGTGAAGAGTGCAGAACTTGTCTTTACACAGTACACAATGTACGTAACAGCAGCACAGGAAGGGAGGGTCAGTGAGCAATGGATTGCAGTGTGAGACATGTATTTGATCTGTGATCTGCTCACACATGTACAAGGCAGCAATGTGAGTAAAAAAACGTGCCTGCAGAGCTGACACTGGTTTGGCAAACCTGCTCTTGCCCCATCAGAAACTGAGGTTAAACAGGCTGAAAAAAGGTTAACCATTACACCCTTATCTATAATTACCACTCAGAGGAGAGGTTAGCAAACCCTTTCCCTGGAGAGAGGCTCGCTCATGGCACTAACACCAGTAATGGCGAGGAGTCTATTTAACCCAAGACATTGTGCACTCATCGATGCTATCTCAGGACCTCTTTACTGCAATGACGCACAGCACACTGAGTCTTTCTAACTTTTACATTTAACTTTGCCTTTTTATGTGATTTCTGCTTTAAATCTGTTGTAAAGCGCTCCGATACCCTCGGGTCTGGACAGTGCTATAAAAAACTCCTTAAATGAATAAATAAAAGCCCTTTGGTGATGAAGTGTGGTGTGTGCCAGCCAGAGTGTTTTGGCAGCAATGGGAGTCATTAATACATCTTTAAGTATGTGTGTGTCTACGTTTGTTTTGCAGTGTCTCTGTGTGCTTATGTTTGATAGATGTGTGAGTTTAAGGATTTGGGGTAAGAGGAGTATAAAGACCTGATTTCGAGTGTTGGCAGTCCTGGAGCTGGCCCTGTAGGGGTGACCACTTTAGTATAAAAGACCCTCACTCCCCCTTACAGATAGAGAGGAGAATTCCTTCCAGGCTGGACCGAGACTATGCAGACTGATCCCTTGATAAGTAGAGACCTGACATCCCTTGCGGGGTGCCAACCTCGACGCAGAGACCATGTCTTTCATTCAGAACCATCAGGTGAGGGGTGAGCACTACCTTGGGGGTTTCTTGGCTCCACTATGCTCCATTAGGTTCCAGTGGGTTCCGTTAGGATCTATCTACACATGATTCACCTATATAATCTAGGCTAGGAACATTTAGGTAGGCTACGCATCCTAGGAGTATGTAAATGCTGTTGTTTTATATCATCTGTTTTTATTCATGTTATGAGCAATATGATAGAAATGTATCTGCTATTTACTATATTGCGATCAATTTTGTCTGCTCCTGTCTTTTGATTGTCGCAGCTAATATGTTTCATACTAGACTGACGCTTAATCAATAAATAGTTATTGAAACTGTTCCAATCATCATTCTAATCTGAGAAATTATCAAGCACGAGTGACTGATCGAAAGATACCGTATTGTTTCCACGATACCTGAGGAATCAGGGTTGTCTTGTTCGGTGGTTGCCAGAAACCACACAAACCACTGTAGAATACAGGGGGTGGTAGTGGCACCGTAGAGCTAGCTGGTCTAACTGCTGACTCATCCTGTGGGGGTGTCCAGAGTCTGTCTGCACACCAATCCCTCAGTTTAGGTTATCCGAAACGCGCAGGTCCTGGGGGGTCCTAGGAACTACATGACAGTCTGACTGGAAAACTGATGTTTTAGACAACATGATTGGTTTTATGAAATATATTTAAATCTATTATTTAAGCGATTTGTAATTATAAATTGTGAAATATATTTCTGATTTTAATTGTATGGTGCCAGAAGAAAGGTAATCGTACGGCAGTTATTTCATAACCTACGTGGCAGTATTTCATTAGGTTTATGAAACGAGGACCAAACAAGGTGAAGGTAAGCCAAGTGGTGATTTCCTCCTGGGGCGAGTTCAACACCCGTCGCCAGCGAAATGAGGACTCAACAAGATGCAGGTAAGTCAAGTGGATTTATTTCCAAGGATTTATTTCCAAGTAATCAAGAACACCAGGAGGGAGCTGCTGGCCAGTTCCGCAACCATCCTTCCAACTATTGAGCCTTCCCCCATTCGAACTCCCCCCACACTTTATTCGAATGTAACTACGACATCGAGAAGCACCAATCCAACAGTATACTGATAAACCTTTCTATAATATTATCCCTACTACTGCCTTAGGCCTGAGCATGTACAATTGATGTAACCTGTTGGCTCCCATATGTTCTATGTAACTGAGCAGCAACTTTGCTGTATGATCTTATAGGTTTGTCTAGATCTGTTCTCCATAGCATTTGATTGTGATATTTGTTCTTCCTTTGATATTATCACTCTCCCCTTATTAAGCAGAGATTTGCTTATATCATGTGTTTGGGGGTCCACACCAAAGAGACAGAATGTCAATAGGAACTGAAGAAATATACTATATACATATTGGAAAAAGTGATAGGTCATGTGATATTGTACAACAGGGTTGTTGAAATTGGCTATAATAACTATATATAGCCATAACCAAGTTTAAGGCAAAATGCAGACAAATCCACTATTTTGCTATTATACCTTCAAAGCCTTCTGAGGTGGATTAAGGTATGGTTTGCAGATACAACACAAATGTTCTGAAAGTTGTATATGCCATTCAGAACCAAAGAATTATTAGCTAATGGATGTGTCAATGGCACTGTAAAATGCACTATTTGTGCCTGATATAATTTATTGCTTCCTTAGGAATCCTCTATCGACACTAAATTCTAAGTCTGGTAGCTTACTGCTGTGATGTACAAACAGAAGATAACAAAACACCTCCCCACTGTTGCTACATCATAAAAGGCCTTCCATGACATGCTGACAGGGCTCTCAGAGAGCCTTTCAGCGCAGAGCTGCTTGTCTGCTTCGACCTGCAAGGGGGGGACACGAACCCCAAGAGGATGTGTGAAGAAAAAGGAGAATGGAATTTCATTTATTTGGATACTTGGATTTTATGGTTTGAACACTATTATGTGATATCGGCAATACTACGGAGTCAAGTTACATGGATAATTTCATTAACTGAGATTTGTACAAAGATTTACCGGGACAGAAGTATAACCGGTTGTAAGGTGATCTCTGACAAATAGAAGATAAAGACAGCCCGAAGAAGTTGTGGGGAACTCCGTATATGACGAAACATATTTTGGCTGGGCAAAAGAAAGAAAAGAAAGAACAAGAAAAATAATATTTGCTTATTTGGACCTGATACTTTAATTGTAATAGGATCAAGCTTGTGCTCTGGATTTGGATTGTCTCATGTTGAAGTAACAATATGTACAGCAAGCTCAACATTGTTTAGGCTGTGAAGAAATTGTGGTCACAAGGAACTCCCGAGGATTTTCATTGGCTTCATTCTTGAGGATTTTCATTGGTTGATATGATTAAAGGAAAGACTTTAGTTCCCTAGCAGTTGACTGCATTTTTAATGGAAGTTTTTTATGCTACTGTCTCTATGAAGAGATCATTTTAGTCTTGAACTAACTCACTATTTATTGTGCTGGTTTTATCTGTTGCATATTTCAGAAGGAATGTTGAGGTCAATATAGATTTGATATCATGTTTTTAAACAGGTAGATTTAACCACCTTTTTCTTTCACAGGTAGGAGCTAGGGCACATTCTTGTATGTAGGTGATATTTACAATTGTTTACATTTTTTTACAGTTGAATTTGCATTTTCTTAAAATGCAGAATGTTAATACTCCTCCATTTTTCTTGACAAGTCCTGGTGCACCACCCACCAAGAGGAGCAGATGGAAGAATGTTTTCAAGAGGTATGCTAGGGTTGTGGATCATCCCTTAGTGCAGAAAGGAAAACAACTTTTCTTTTGCATTGCCTAGGTCCTGAGAGGCAGGAAGTATTTGATCATCTCCCTGATATTTCAGACAATGAGGCTGTAGATGTTAATGAGTATGAGATTTATATTAGGAAATTAGACAAACACTATTTGTATGAAGTGAGTACTATTCTTGAAACGTTTCATTTTGGGAGGAGGGTCCAGACTGAGTGGGGGTCTGCAGAAAACTATGTTACTGATCTCCGACGTTTAGCATCATCCTGCAAGTTTGATACTCTACTAGATGGGAGAATTTGGGGCCAGTTCCTATTGGGGTGCAATATTGAAAAGGTACGAGAAAAACTTCAGCTAAGAGATGAGCCCATATGAGATGAGGTATTTTTGGTGGCTAAGAAAATTAAGCACACCATGAAATAAACTGAAATAATGAAGAGTAATGCAGCAAAGGAGAAAAGGTTTATATTGTCAAAGATGGGTGTAGAAAACGAGGCACTAAGAATACCAGAGAGACAGACAAATGAGTGAATTGGTTAAAAGATGTTTCAGGTGCGACAGGGGTGGACATTTTGTAAATGATAAGACCTGTCTTGCCCTCAAGGCGGTTTGTATGTCATGTAAGAACAAGGGACATTTTGCATCAGTGAGCAAGATAAAACAACTCATGCAATTCAAGCAACAAATCAAGGAAGTAAATGTCAGTGTAGAGGAGGAAAAGGATGATGTTGGTTTTCAGTGTGGTCAATTTGTATTACGAGTGGAAAACAAGGGCAGGGCTGGTCCAATTGACAATATTCTCATTGATGGAGAAGAGACTAGAGGTTTATTTGACTTAGGAGCCACAATTACGATTATTGCTAACAAAATTTATGAGGAAAAGCTCAAGAAGAAAGTGAAACTGTTGACGCCTGGCCTTACACCTTTTGCAAACAATGGGGTATCCATTAAATTGTGTGGGTATTTTGTGGATTTGGTTGAATATAAACAGCAATATATACGTCCGGGAAGGTGTATGTTTCAGAAAAAGAGGACAGCATCATTAGTGCGTTTCACCAAAGGGACTTGGATGTAATGCTAGATCCTAATAGCAATCCTCCCATTATTTTGAAGGAAAATCATGGGGTAAACCAACTAGAAGTTCCCAAATAGTCGAGAGGGATGTTTTTTGTTGAGTTACAGAAGTTATTTCTCCAGGTCTTCAGTATCACTCTTGGTGGCATGAAAGACTACAGTCACAAGATGGTTTTAAATCCAGGAGCACAACTCTTGTGCAGTGAAATGAGGAATGTGCCTATTGATATTAGGGATGAAATGTAAGCTGAACTTGTTAAATTGAAGGCTCATGCAATTATTGAGAAGGTTGAAGGAACAGAATTGCTGACTCCAGTGGTTGTAGCTAAGAAATCTAACTGATATTTAAGATTATGTGTGGCCCTTAGACACCTAAATAAAAATGTGATTGTTGATAGGTTTCCACATCCAAATATCTTTGAACTATTAATGATGTTGGGGGGGGGCAAGAGGGTTTAGTACCATCGATCTTACATCTGCCTGTCGTCAGCTTAAATTAGATAAGTCTTCTAAGGGTATAACAGCATTTATAACACCATTCAGAATGTTTAGATATGCCAGATTACCTTTTGGGTTAGTCTCAGTGGCATCTGTCTTCCAACAAGCCATAGAAAAAGTTGATCATGATGCCAGGGTGAGACAAGTTTTAAGGAGGTTGAGTGATTATAATCTCACCATCAAAGTTAAAGGAACACGTTTGGAACCAACACTATTGATTACTTGGATCACATTGTCTCTGGTGTGGTGCCCAAAGCAGATTTGATCAACACTATTCAGAACATGGCCTCGCCTGCCGATAAGCAAGATTTGATGCAATTTTGGAAAATTGAGGAAATTTTGAGGAAAATTGAATTTTGCCCTGTCATGTGTCCCTACGTGTTCCCCATTACATGCTATACGTGCATGTACGCTATGCATATTTATCCCCTTGACCGAATAAAGACGCAATTATAGTTGTGTCCAACGTTAGTATGCCAGTTATCCAATCCTCGCGAAAGCAACGAGTATTAGGCCTATGTTGCCAACGTCTTTACATTGTGCACGTTAAATCATCGAGTTGTCCCCGTTTCTAGGTCTTACAGGGCCCGGACACCAGATTCAAGCTTCAAGTCTTCTGAATCACTCTGAGGAGTGATGCAGCCCCTCCCGCATCCCTGACCCTTCACTTACTTTCTGCCAAGCAGCGCGGTGCCCGGCCTGGCCTGCCTGCCTGTCTGCCAAGAATATGTTATGCCCTAGTTATCAGTTCAGCTCCCCGGCTTCACATTCCTAAGCTAACGAACCGCATAAACATCTTCATCTATAGTCTAGTCTTTCTGTCTCCATGCAAGAGAATTACTGAATTAGTATCCATAGAAGATTCATAGCACACGCAATACACTAAGTAATATATGCATGCACCAGCCTTAGTGTCAAGAAGCCTTTGCCCTGATGACTTTTAGATTCAAGCAACATGTTCTCCAAACACAAGATATCAGATATGCTATAGGTACATGTCGTCCTGACATCCCAGACTTTAGTCTCCTCTTCTAGTGCCAGAAGTCAGAGCCCCAGCTCTCCCCAGTTACACGTCATGGCCCGTTTGCGCGCACCAGTAGGTTAAAGGTTCCAGCTGCCCAGGTAGCCCCCTCCATGTATCCACCCATTTATGACACTTCTGTGACGTTTACATCACATGTCTTCGTGCACGCTCTGTGCACGCCTCCTTTTGCACGCCCATATGTTCTTATCTTTCGTTTGTCACTTGTTACGCCTACTGTATTCAATGCAACTGCACTGTTTTACTATATATACTGTATGATGTTAATATGACTTTAGGCTTTTACTTCCCTTTGTCCTGTGTCTGTCTCTTCCTGAACCTTTGCAGGTGATGGAACCCGATGGTCCATTGGCTCGAGCCATCTGATTAAAGCCTATTCGACTCAGATACCACGGATCCTGCCTCTTATTTATTGTGCTATCTGTTTCAGTTAATGCATAAAAAAAATAGTACCGGTAATTAATTATTTATTTACCACATAATGGCGCCCGAATAGGTACGAGCCCCTTCCCCACGCGCCGGTGATGTAACGCAGGCCCCCTGACCCTTCTACAGCCGTGACGGACCCCTACTGTGCACGTGCAGATATTTCTGCTTCAAGTCTCCCTCAGGCCCACGGAGGAGACGGAGACTGCGGTCGGGCATCCAGACGAGGCGGTGAGGAAGGCGGATCGTCCCGACCAGAGCCCAAGCCGAGAGAGCAAGGTCCGAGGTATCCGGAGGCCCACCTGTTTCCGAAGCCCGAAGCCCGAGGCGCATGCGTAGTACGTAGCAGTAACCAGACGTCGTAGCAGTCCAGTCCAGTCCGAGGCCTTCAGTTTGCTTCCCGGTGAGTACCGTTGCTGGAAAGTATCTAGACGGGTTCATTAGTTTGTGCCCGGTCCGACGGGTTTGGGTACACAGATCCGGTCCAACGTGTTCACCTAGGTGGATACGGTATGACGTGTCTCTTTAGGAGACCGGTATGTTCTGTACTGTTTTAGCAGTGCATCCAGAAATTCTAGTAAGTCCGTTTCTCGAGAAATTCAAGTGTTATGTTTTCAATGTATTAGGTAGTATCTGTTGGAACTGTTATTAAGGTGTTTTTTGATGTCGTGGTATGAGTGATTGTTTTGCTATTTCATTACTGTGTTCATTGTGTATTGTGTTCAAGTTCAAGTACGGTTCAAATATGCCGCTGTTTTCGAAGTTACGTCAGATAAAAACCAGAAAAGGGTTACTCGAAGAATCAGTTCCTGTCCCTCCCAGGGACAGTCCTGGACATTTCATGTATCATAAGCATGGCTTAGATGCCATACTGTATCTAGATTTATGGGTGGACTACACCAAACATCTTGAAGAGAAATATAGATGGCCTGTTTCAGGAACATGGGATGCCGAGTGCATCATGAGAGTAGAAGAAGCAATATGGAAAAAGAAAGCCAGACAATCCCAGAAAGACGCCATAGAATTATGGCGTAAAGAATCGCATAAAAGAACAGAGAAAGAATTCAGAAAAGCAGAATTAAGTAGGGAATCCTCCGAAAAAACCCAAGAAAGGGAATTACTAGAAGAAGGTGAACGAGTTAGAGCAGAACAGTCAGACAGACAGAGGAATGCTCTTATTAAAGGTATGTATCCCCTTCTCGCCGAGGGTCTGCCTAAGGCGACCCCGGAAACACCCTGTAATTTACCGCCACCCTTGGTCCCGATTAAGCTACGTCATAAACCGACCGCGGCTGAAATTTTCCTTTCTTCCTATTTAGACGATACTGTCCCAGAATATGCTAATACGAATCCTCCGCCAGTTCAACTTCCACCGCCTGTTAATAATGTAATTACTGTGCCTCCAGTCATTGGTCCTGTTAATGTGACAGCACCCCAGGACCAACCCACATTACGTACCCCTACTTTGCCAGTCACGTTACCAGTAGCCGCACACTCAGTATTAATTGACGATTCCAGTTCAGGAGGGGCAGGGGGAGGTATTCCTATCACCCCGCCTCAAACAAAACGTCTGACGCTGAGAGATGCAGCGTTACAACGTACCCCGAAAGTGACTACGTACGAAGCCCTCAGAAAGTATTTCAATGAGTGCGGATCTGATTGTAGATATGATCCAGTACCAGGTGAAGATAGTATGATAATATATTCCATACGCTTATGACGAGTTGCAAGCTTCTTGGTTACCATATCAAATATGAAAGAACATCTAGACAGAATATATCATTTCATCCGAACAGGGGAGAAACCAGAAAGTATTCACGAAGCTATGGTACACAGAAAAGTCGAGATTCAAGGCATGATTTTGCAATTTTTAATAAATTGTTTAATAAGAGAACAGGATCATCCTGATAAAAATCCAGAAGAGATGAGAGTCCTGACCAGATGGAGTGACAATATAGCAGAAGGAAAACACAGAACACAGAATAGTATAGAAACCATGTATAGGAAGATTCGTAAAGAAATTATAGGTATACACCAAAAGGAGGAAGCAATGAGAGTAGCCGAGAAAGAGAATGACTCTTCAGACGAAGAGGTAGACAACGAGAATCCCACTAGAATAGCGTATGTAGGTAGGATGAGACCTTCTGATAGACACACACGCCTAGACTACAAGAAAGCTTTTCCTCCTCCCGTGCCGGAACAGTGTTCTCTTGAACAATTATTTCAGGCTACCGATAAAGTTCTCAAATTACGAATTGGTTACAGTAAACTTAGTACCATGCATGAACAAGAACTCGCCCGATCAGCAGTCCGATGGACTAGTGATTCTACCATGTTTTCAGACGAAGTAGTGGCTCAAATGTTTCTGAAACTACCGCCAGCCGAGCAGCGACTGGTGGGTATGTACATGATCCAGCATCTCATCATACTGTATGAGAGTCAGCATTCTGATCCAGGTCCTTTATATAATGTATTGAACGAGTTACTCCTAAACAGATGGAGAGGTCTAGGTACCGATTTAATTAACGTCATTCTAGAACAGCGCCACAAATACAGAACGTTCCTGACTCCGCATTTTGTTTCTGTTTCACCCCCATTCTACATAGATAGACAGAATCCGTTGCGAGAAGTGCATCCTGTTAAGGGAACGGGGGGTGAGCTCGAACGAGTATTTGTTTACACCCCTATAACGAAAATAGAGCTACTAGAAATGAAAAAGTTAGTGCCCTGTCACGATAAAGATCCAGCAGGGTTCCACCGTGAATTAAAAGACATGCTCCGTATGGGAGAATACACGTATCCTGATATCATCAAAATGTTAAAGGTCCTGTTGCCTGCGGGCATATATGAAAAACTTAAAGAAAAAGAATGGGAGGTGGGAGAGAAAAAGATAGATTGGACCGCGTTAGAGAACGAAGATAACACACGAGTCCCAGGTACTGGTCTTGGGGATAAAGCCAAAGAATTGCCCGAACTGTTAATACAAGTCTTGCCAAGATTACTAGCCACGAAAAAGGAAGACTGGGACGCCATCTCAGCCTGTAAACAGAAACAGGACGAAGACACTAGTGATTTTTATTCAAGATTTGAGAAATGTTTCATTATTAATAGCGGTCTGAAAACAAGTAGTGAGTCGTATCCACATCTTTTTGTTACCAAACTAGTTGAGAATTCTTTGCCACAAGTTAAGAATCGAGTATTGAAAGTCGAGAGTACATGGCAAGCTAATACCCCGTCCCAAATGCTCCAGATGTTACAGTATCACCAGAATAGAATCAGGGAAGAGCAAGAACACGAAAGGAGACGTATGAAAGATACGAAAATGAAAGTTCTAGTTGCACAGTCTGTTCCAGCAGATAGTCAGAAGAGGGGTACGAATCAAACTAGTCATTCTGCAGCTCCCGTTAAAGGGACATGCAATTACTGTAAACAGCCAGGTCACTACATAAACGAATGTGCAGTTCTGAAACATAACATAGCTACAGGTAAGACGAAAGAGAGACCGCGTCCTCCTAGACAAGAACATGTTCCGCAAAATACGCAACCACCGCAGAACGCACAACAGACAGTTACAGTACCGCAGCCTATAGCTGCCACACAACACGTTACACAACAGATGTACCAGTACGCACAGTCAGATTACCCAGAATATCAGCAGTATTCATGAAATAGCCTAGAGAGGGAGGTTGGCTTGCCTCTCATTGAGGTTCCTGTAGATCAAGAGGGTCCCTATGTACACAGTCAAGTATTAGGGAAAGACAGAAAGTTTCTGATTGATACAGGGGCAAGTAGGACTACCATCAGTCATGACGAGGTTCCAGGGGCTCCACTCTCAGGCTCAAGAAATGTTTCCCTGGGATTTTCAGGAAAGCCTATTGTTAATGAAATATCGAAACCAGTTTCCCTAGAAGTTGGTCCATTGTCCCGAACTACAGACTTATTACTTACGAAATCCTGTCCTGAAAATTTACTTGGTATTAAAACATTGAAAGAATTAGGAGCGGTAATATGCTGCTCTCCGGAAGGAGTGAGATTGTTTTTACGAGATTTTAAAGGTCATTATGTGTTACGTGATTTTGATCCACGATTACTAAATGTACCACAGCATTTATGGGCGCAAGGCCCAACTGATGTAGGTTGTATGCACATTACACCATATCGTGTCACTCTGAAACAAGGTGTTGTATTACCACGAATCCGACAGTACAAGTTACCCCCTGAGGCTGTAGCAGCCTTATCGAACATAATTGACGAGCTCATCGCTCAAGGAGTAGTTGTAGAAACTGACTCCAATGTATGTAATTCTCCTATCATTCCGATTCTTAAACGTACTGATCCAAATGCACCTCCAGTTTATCGATTAGTGATTGACCTTCGAGAACTTAATAAATGTATCATACCCCAGTACCCAGTGGTTCCAGATATCTCTTCCCTATTGACTGCCATTTATTCTGAAGCTACGTTCTTTACTGTTATTGATCTCAAGAACGCATTCTTTAGTGTCCCCATTCATCCAGACAGCCAGTTCCTTTTCGGATTCTGTTTAAATGGACGTAGCTATAAATTCACACGAGCACCTCAAGGTTTCACAGAAAGTCCTAGTATTTACAGTCAAGCACTTAAAAGACAACTAGACAGTATTCACATGCCAACTGACACTGCCCTGCTCCAGTATGTCGATGATCTATTGATCACAGCCCGTACAGAACGTGACTGCGAACGTGCGTCACTGACAGTCTTGTATTTCCTGGCAGACATGGGGCACAAGGTGTCCCCTTCCAAACTGCAATTCTGTGTCCAGCAAGTGGTATACCTTGGACACTTACTGTCCAAGAGGGGTAGACAGTTGACACCAGACCGTATCCAGTTAATAGCACATCTTCCACAGCCCAAGACACAGAAGGAGGTACGAGCTTTCATCGGCCTCACTTCTTACTGCAGACAATGGATTCCTCAGTACGCATATCTAGCCAAACCACTGATACAGTTAACGACACAGGAGGCAGCCACATCGACTGTCCTCCCTTGGACCCAGGAACATACACTTGTTTTCAATGAGTTAAAGAAAGCTTTATGTAATGCGCCTGTGTTAGCGACACCAAATTACAGTAAGCCTTTTACACTTTTTGTCACTGAACGTGATGGTACAGCATTATCTGTTCTCACACAAGATCAAGCAGGACAACACAAGCCTTGTGCTTATTTTTCTAGCACATTAGATCCAGTAGCCCAGGCCTTGCCTGCGTGCCTCAAGTCAGTTGCAGCCACAGCTCTAGCTATCAGACAAAGTGATTCCATAGTGTTAGGACACTCCCTGACAGTACAAGTTCCACACTCCGTGGAAGTTCTTTTAAACCGAACACAGACTCAGCACCTGACAATTGCACGTTTAACAGGATATGAACTGACACTGTTTCAGCCACATATAGACATCAGACGCTGCAACATTTTAAATCCTGCTACACTGTTACCCTCGAATACATCAAATCCTGCCACACATGACTGTGTGGAATTTATTACCACCATGACAAAGCCAAGACAAGACTTGACGGACATTGCATTACCTGATCCAGACCTGACACTTTATGTGGATGGTTCATGTATGAGAACAAGTACAGGAGAGTTAGTAGCCGCGTATGCAGTGACTACTGAAACTGAAGTTATAGAAACACATCGTATTGACACCCTGTCTGCTCAAGCAGCAGAGCTTATCGCTCTGACCCAAGCCTGCATACAAGCCAAGAACCTGAAAGTAAACATATATACAGATTCACGTTATGCATTCGGAGTCGTTCACGACTTTGCAGTCCTTTGGCAAGAAAGAGGTTTCATGACCTCTCATGGAGCCAAGATTCAGCATGGCCCCCTCATTCAAGCTCTGTTAGAAGCAATACATTTACCGAAAGCCATTGCCATCATGAAGTGCAAAGCACATACGAAAGCCACTGACACCATTTCCCAAGGTAACGATCTAGCAGATCGAACAGCCAAGCTTACAGCTCAGACTCCAGACATTCCAGCTGACAAGACAAAGACAGACGTTTCAGTCCTGACAACTTGCATGACAGTCAAGGATCCTACACAAGACGTACTAGACATACAGACACATGCTACCCCAGACGAAATCAAGAAATGGTCTGAACAAGGAGGGGTCCAGACAGATCAAGGATGGTTGACGAAGGGAAAAGCCACATGGTTTCTCCCCGACTCTATGGTTCAAGTCATTATTAATACAGCACACAGTCCAGCACACTTAGGAGAAAAAGCCATGTTAGACAGCATCCAGAACCTTTGGTTTAACAAGCATTTACGAGCAGCAGCCAAGCAGAAAGTGCGTACCTGCATGATCTGTTGTCAGTTCAATCCAGGTAAAGGTGTTCCGGTGGAACAAGGTGGATTCCATCCTCCTGACCACCCTTTTGAAGTCCTCCAGATGGATTATATTCAGATGGATCGATGTCGAGGTTTCAAGTATGTCCTCGTAGTTGTATGCGCTTTGTCCAGATGGACAGAAGCATATCCAGTTCCAGATTACACTGCCGCGACCACTGCCAGGCAGTTGGTTCGTGAGTTTTTCCCACGCTATGGTTTGCCCAGGGTCGTGTATTCAGACAACGGCCAGCCATTCTCATCCGAACTCATGAAACAAGTATCTCTTCTGTTAGGGTACCAGTGGAAGTTCCACTGCGTACGACATCCCGAGGCAGCTGGCCTCGTCGAGAGACATAATCAGAAAATCTGCATTGCAAAAGTTTGCGCGAAAAAAAATGCGTAGATTGGATGGTAGCCCTGCCAGTCGCCCTTTTTTACATGAGAATGGTCGCTCACTCCCGTTCAGGTCTGTCGCCATATGAAGTGGTATTCGGCCGTCCCCCGAATATGTGGGGTACACCTATGCCACGTAAAATTACCGATGTTGACAGTAATATGCTGACAGATTACCTAGCTTCCTTGATGTCTGCACTACTCTCTTGTCGTTCACAGGTCGCGGCTGCTTTTCCAGACAACACCCAAGTGAAACCGCACGAGGTCATTCCAGGCGACCTCGTTCTAGTGAGGAACTTTGATCGTTCAAGTCCGCTGGAGCCCCGCTGGAAAGAGCCAAAACTTGTTCTGATGACCACAAGGACCGCCGTAAAGCTAGAAGGAAGAAAAGGGTGGCTTCACTCCAGCCACATCAAGCGTTTTCATGGACTCCGTCCAAAGGCTTTTTTCAAGGACTGCCCCGATACTGACTCTAAACTCCCCGTTAGAGAAAACTCCGCAGCAGGAGTATAAAATCAAGTTAAGGTCTAGCAAGTCAGACAGTTTAATTGTTTAAGTCCCTCTCGGGTGAAGCGGTTAGACAGGTTCCTGACATGTATGAGATAGACCCCCATAGTGAGAGAGTTAGACGAAACTCCAAGAAAATACGTTATTGTAAAAAATCTGCGAAGCAGATGTATTATTACGTTATTGTTTATGTTATTTCTGAGTCTTACGATCACATGCATAAGTTATGTTTTACATATATTTTTTCCTCCTCTTGATTCGCATGTACATCTTTCCTCTAATGATACAGTAGAGCACACATTTAGTGAACTACCTCCTTACGAGTTATCCTATCGACTTGCCATGCGCAACAATACTTTCATACGCATGTTACACTATTCACACCAGACCAGCAATGCCACTAATTGTTGGGTGTGTGGTCGACTCCCCCCTTTCCAGACACCGAAGGGAGTTCTGCCACTCTTTCCCTATCAGTTTTCACACAATGGTTCGTGTGGAGCATGGTTTACGATAACATCATCCCTAGACGATAAGTCCCTTCTGAATAGAACATGTTTCCCAGACAAGGAAGGTCTTTCCCATAGGACAGGGTTAGATCTAGAAAATGAAGTATATGATCTAGGTAATTATTCCTCGAATTTCATGGTTTTGAATGTTCAGTCCGAGACTACTCCAGACTTGCCTGCTATTACAGTTCTACCAGTAAAAGGCGAATTATGTGTCCGAAAGAATGGTTCAGTACATCTAGGACACAGTGATTGTACTACTGTGGTCAGGTACAGTGACAGTGGGAAATCTAATTTCAAAGCCTCACGTCATTCGTATTTTGTATGTGGTCAGACCGCATATGTACGTCTGCCCCTAGATTGGGATGGAACATGTTACATTGCCTTCCTACTGCCACCAGTGTTTCTAGCCCCATCCGATTATCACAGAAATACACATCTAGTACACATCAGACATAGAAGGGAGATCGAGTCCCCAATTGTCGATCAAACTGAAACTGCTTTAGAACAGTATACAGACTTCAATAAAGGTTTCTTTTTCTTCATAGGACCTATCCAGAATAGTAAGCTAATACGTAGGTTAACCAGAACCCTTGAAGCAGTAGTGAATGAGACTACTTCCGCTCTAGGTAACTTAACAGAAGAGCAATCTGCTATGAGATTTGTCGTTCTTCAGAACCGCCTTGTTCTTGACGTCATACTGGCCGATAGGGGTGGAGCTTGTAGAGTCATCGGATCTAGTTGTTGCATTTTCATTCCTAATAACGCACCGTCTGTTTATTCAGCTATAACCAGACTTCACAAGATAGCCCATCAGTTGCACCAGAATCCAGGCACCTGGACATGGTCCGGTTGGCTCTGGAGTATAATATCTGCTTGGGGATGGAAAGTACTATCTTTCCTAGGAATAGTAGTAATGATCATATTCAGTTGTTGCCTATGTTTACAATGTGGCCCTGCGATTTGCGGCGTGTGCGCTACCTCTTGTATTCCAAGTCCTAAGTCCCATTCCAAGAAGATTCGAGACGAGCAAATGATGCTGTATGAACAGATAGATGGTATCATGAATATTGATGTTTCCTGAAGGAAACGTAGGGAACAAGGAGGGAATGAGGAAAATTGAATTTTGCCCTGTCATGTGTCCCTACGTGTTCCCCATTACATGCTATACGTGCATGTACGCTATGCATATTTATCCCCTTGACCGAATAAAGACGCAATTATAGTTGTGTCCAACGTTAGTATGCCAGTTATCCAATCCTCGCGAAAGCAACGAGTATTAGGCCTATGTTGCCAACGTCTTTACATTGTGCACGTTAAATCATCGAGTTGTCCCCGTTTCTAGGTCTTACAGGGCCCGGACACCAGATTCAAGCTTCAAGTCTTCTGAATCACTCTGAGGAGTGATGCAGCCCCTCCCGCATCCCTGACCCTTCACTTACTTTCTGCCAAGCAGCGCGGTGCCCGGCCTGGCCAGCCTGCCTGTCTGCCAAGAATATGTTATGCCCTAGTTATCAGTTCAGCTCCCCGGCTTCACATTCCTAAGCTAACGAACCGCATAAACATCTTCATCTATAGTCTAGTCTTTCTGTCTCCATGCAAGAGAATTACTGAATTAGTATCCATAGAAGATTCATAGCACACGCAATACACTAAGTAATATATGCATGCACCAGCCTTAGTGTCAAGAAGCCTTTGCCCTGATGACTTTTAGATTCAAGCAACATGTTCTCCAAACACAAGATATCAGATATGCTATAGGTACATGTCGTCCTGACATCCCAGACTTTAGTCTCCTCTTCTAGTGCCAGAAGTCAGAGCCCCAGCTCTCCCCAGTTACACGTCATGGCCCGTTTGCGCGCACCAGTAGGTTAAAGGTTCCAGCTGCCCAGGTAGCCCCCTCCATGTATCCACCCATTTATGGCACTTCTGTGACGTTTACATCACATGTCTTCGTGCACGCTCTGTGCACGCCTCCTTTTGCACGCCCATATGTTCTTATCTTTCGTTTGTCACTTGTTACGCCTACTGTATTCAATGCAACTGCACTGTTTTACTATATATACTGTATGATGTTAATATGACTTTAGGCTTTTACTTCCCTTTGTCCTGTGTCTGTCTCTTCCTGAACCTTTGCAGGTGATGGAACCCGATGGTCCATTGGCTCGAGCCATCTGATTAAAGCCTATTCGACTCAGATACCACGGATCCTGCCTCTTATTTATTGAGCTATCTGTTTCAGTTAATGCATAAAAAAAATAGTACCGGTAATTAATTATTTATTTACCACAGTGGCAGAGTACTATAACAAGTTTGTGCAGAATTTAGCAGAATCCAGTGTTAATAAGAAAAACTTGTTGTTAAATGGAATTGAATATGAGTGGAGTCCAAAGTGTGAACAAGAATTCGTAGAACTGAAGAAGAAATTGAGCCAGGCAAAATATTGAAAAAGTTTGACCCTAAGAAAAAATCTTACATTACAATAGATACCAGTCTTAAAGGTTTGGGTGTTGTGGTGTTGGTGCGACTTACACTATTAATGTTCATCTCCCATAGTATGAAAGGTGCAGAAACAAGGTACTCAGTAATTGATATGGGGACTCTAGCTGTGCACTGGGCAGTCAAGAAACTTAAAAAGCTTTTGTGGGGAGGTGTGTTTGAGGTGCGAATGGATCACAAGCCATTGTGTAAAATCCTCAGGACTAAAGGTGTTGCTTGAGTGTCAGGCAGAATTGTGCAGTGGGTGGTAGTATTACAAGAATACAATTTTGATGTAAAATATTTTCCAGGAGCAGTAAACTAATTGGCAGACGCTTAACTAGATTGGTACCCAAAGTGAACCACGAACAAGAAGAAGAAATAGCAGTGATTATGAGTCTGATTTTGTGTGTGAGGTGGGAAATGAATCATTTACTGAGAAGAGGTTGTATGAATAGATTAAAGCAGATGATGTGTTGCAAGAAGTAATGAAATAAATATGTACTGGATGGAAGAGCAAGTAACAAGGGAGTACAGGATGCAGAAATGTTTGGGGGGTGGAAGATGAATTGGCCTCCCAAAATGGTCTATTATTCAGAGATATCAGATTAGTCAATCTGAACAAGCCTAGGGAAGAGTTGATAGATCTGGTGCATAGCTGCCATCAAGGTATCACAAAAATTAAAGAAAGATTACATACTTCGTATTGGTGGCCAGGTATGGATCATCAAGCAGAGAGATGAGTAAGAGAATGTCGGCAGTGTGCGGTGAGTGAAAAAGCTATGAAGCCCAGAGTGCAGCCTAGGGTGCTTAGAAATCAACCCTTAGGTCCATGGAATGATGTTGCATTAGACATTTTAGGCGCAATTTATAGAGAAGGTCAAGACTCATATGTCATAGTGCCGATTGACTCATATTCCAGGCGTAGGTCTTGACGCAGCATTGGTCAGATAGGGGTCAGATAGGGCACCCCCGAGCCAGCAATGCGCCACCTTTACCGTTTTTGCCCCATGGTGCGCCGCATTGTAAATGCGGCGGCGCAATATAACTGGCGCATCCCTGGGGATGCGCCAGTCATCATAAATCTGCCCCGTATTCTTTTTTTTGTAAAGGATATGATGGGCAGAGAGAGTTTCCCAGAAACTCTAAGAACTGGTAATTGTGCACAACTGGTCTCTACGGAGATGGAGGGATTTCTGAATGGATGTGGAATTAAGCACAAAAAATGCACATGCAACCATCCTGAAACTAATGTGATGGTGGAGAGGTTCAATAGTGAATGAACGAACAAATGCCTTCTTTTATTTGTTTCAATTAGATTTCACTTAGGAGTCCTAGGAGTTGTCGTGCAGATTTTGCTAGCCTTGCCAGTTCCATTGGGATCTCCAAATTAAAAAGAAGTTCCATTGCTTCTGAGCAAGTACAAGTGCCATACTTTAAAACAAGTGGTTTTAATAAAGTGCAGCATGCATCAAATTGGGGCAAATGCAGACTAGAAGGGCCAAAGTTTCCTCATACTGGTGGCACAGACTTTAAGAGGTAACCATCTTGAGGGATTTCTAGCAGGCATTTATGTCTTTTATTGGCATAACCTTGAGTCTAACTGACAAGATCTGTTTTAAAATTGATATATTCAGTGCGGAATCTAGGTACTGATAGCTTGATTTGTCCCTATATGAGCTGATTAGTACCCAGATGTTGCTTTCTGAAATTTCTATTAGTCCCAGGTCTTCTTGCCTAGATAAAAGTCGTACTTGTTCAGTTAATATTGTTTTTAAAATTCCCGGCTGATTGATGAAAAGTCTACAGTTTGACAGCGCCACCCATTTTTTACTATTTTTAAATTTTATTCTTATTTAAGACGATTTTATCTGAAATTTATGGGGCATATTAGCAAGAACCTCGTTAAAATTATCGCAGTTTTAGCGGCAGGAAACTGCCACTACAACGGTGATAATGGGCTTGCTAATATGCAATATAGAATTCCAATAGGAGCCCAGGTTAGATGTCCTGCACATCTAACCTGGGCTTCTATTAGAATTCTATAATGCATATTAGCAAGCCCATTACCGCCATTTTAGCAGCAGTTTCCTGCCGCTAAAATGGCAATAATTGTAACAAGGTTATTGCTAATTTGCCCCTATATTTTTACATTTTAAGGTGAGAACAACCCACGCTGCTATGAATTTATTGGTTACGCTCAATGACCCGGGATTATGTTTCTATGTTGCTTGCTATATCCTAAAATCAATTTCTTGCTAGGAAATCTATTATACTTGTTAATTAATTGGACTGTTTTATGCATTGGATATTGTTATTAACAAATTGCAGCTAGGAAATATGTTATGTATTATTATTAATTGGATCGTCATATGTATTGAATGTTTTTATATGTGTGTTTCAAAATGATGTGTTTATTTTTGCTTTTATGGTTGTTGGACAAACCGAATAAAGCCTTTTTGAATTGAATTGAATTGAATTGACATATCAAGATGTAATTTACTGCAGGCAGTCTATAAAACGTCTGACCTGGGGTTCTTGCCTTTCATAAAGATTTCTTTCAGGATTGCTTTCATAGTGTTAGGAGGAGCTGCGCGTGTTCCTCTTATTATCGAATGATAGGCGCCCAGCTTTCATGGGATTGTTTGCAAAGGCCGAACTCTAACTGTGCCACATCATTCCATGCATGGGAATGAATTTGGAAAATCTGTTTAAAAGTGTGGCAGTCGGCAGACTCATAATATACACCAGCGCTCCAAGAAAGACTAGTTGCCCATAGGAAATTGAGGATAGTAGCTTAACTTTTATTACCTACCAGATTGCCCCAGTGGATGGACTATGCAATTTGGAGTTGAGTTTACACATGGCGTACCTCACCGACTTGGCTTGGCTTTTACTTCTATGGAAGAAATGTGTTGGGTGGGCTGCCATTACTCATAACCCAGACTGCCAGATAATTATAATTACATGTGGTAGTAATTTTTAGGTTTGTTGTCGTGCTTTCCAAAGATCACTTCCTTTTGTTTTATTGGCATTGGCCACTAATTCATTGGCATTGTTGTAAATGCTTAGTGCGTCCAGTGCTCTTTGCAGCCCCATCTTTGCGTGGTCCAATGAGACCATATGGTCTGTGCCACGCATTAAAAACAGTCTAATCCACTCAATTTTTGGCGCAAGCAGGTTGGCTGTTGGTATTGAATTACCCAGGTCTGTAGTATATAAATTAAAAAGATGGGGCACCAATACGCAGCTTTGTTTAAGCCCTTGGTCTGTGAACACCTACTTTGTCGCTGTGTTCTGCAAATGCTTGACACAGCTTTGTAATTTTAGCCAGAGTAAATTCCTGTTGACGCAGTCAAATGCCACAGAATATTCCACGAAACAAGCGAAGAGAGGACGCTGTCTTGCATGGGTAGCCTGTCCGACTAGGTAAGCTAGAGCTAAAATATGCTCCAGTGTTGAGGCTCTTGCCATAAAACCTGATTGGTACACCAGTAATATACCTTTGTCATTGACCCAGTGTTGTAATTCCTGTAAAAGGAGACTTGCACATGCCTTTGCCTCAATATCCAACAGGACTATCATCCTGTAGTTAATAGGGTCTGTGGTGTCACCTTTGTTGTGCATTGGTTGTAATACGGAACCTTTCCAATCTTCAGGGATTTTAGCGTTAATCTTGCATAACTGGTATAACAGGGTAGGTATAGTTGCCCAGAGATCACAGTCCTCTTTAAATAGTTGCCCTGGTAGACCGTTTGGGCCTGCGGCTCCATTGCTTCTGATGGTCTTTATAATTGTTAACACGCTGTTGTGTTCATCAGGGAGTTTGTACCCATCTTCATTGGTCATTTACCTTGCCCCAATTTTCATTCCAGTGGTATTCTGTTGGCTCTTGCTTACTAAAAATGGTTCATTGCCTGGGAAGGTTCCGATGGTCGGTCAATGGTACAGTGTTTTCACATGGTTGATCCATGTATGACTTAAAACTTAATTTAATCGATCATGGCTGTGTCCCGCGAGTGTATTAACCCCTTCCCGGGGGGGGCTAATTTCCCCGCGGTGCAGAGGGGGAGGGGGCTGTGGGTGGCGCCGCGGTGCTCGTGACGAGCTGAGCTCATCACGCTGCACAGTGGAGCTGAGCTTGTCATGACTCCGCCCACTCAAAGGAACGCCCCGCACAGGAGGGAAATTATCCCCGCGTGGGCGTTCCGCGGCGGTTATGACAAGCTCAGCTCGTCATGAGCACAGCTCCACTGTGCGTCCTAAGGGCTAATGTATTGCCAAAATTCTGATTGTCTCCCTGGAATTAAAACACTATAGACATATAACCATTGGGATTCTTTGTGTTGTCTTTTAAAATGCCATATATTTCTTTTGTGCATGTTTCTGACTGAAATTCCCTTATGATGCTATGCTTCATCGCCCAACCGTTTGTAATAGCGATTTGCCTGTCTCAATGTTGTCTTACTTTGCAATATCTTGGTGCAATGAGCTTGATTTCTGCAGCACACCTTTTCTTTGGACCCCAACCGAGAGATAGGTGGCTTGCCGAGCAGCAAAGGATACAAGTCCGATGCCATATTTGGCCATTTTAGAAATATGTTCTCCCCTGTACAGTTGCAGTTAGCTGTCAGCCAGTTGTGTTATTCCACTTTAGTCATCGCAATAACGTGTGAATTTCTTCCCTGTTGGATAAACCCAGAGTGTTTATACACTTGGAGCTGCGTACTTGTAAGGAGGTTACAGTGAGCAGAGGAAGATGATCACTGGTCTGCTGCTTTGGTTTTGAAAACTCAACCACTTGTTCATAGAGAACATTACTCATGAAGACATAATCAACAGTTGGTTTATGGCTGGGCAAATCATGTTATACTTTATTTTATGTTATTTTAGGAGTTTTGTATAGCGCTAGCTAGACCCAAGGGTATCAGAGCACGTCACAGCAAATACAATAATGTGCAAACAGATGATACAGGAGAAAGGTGGAACATCGGGGTTAGGGGAGGGAAGGGAGCAAGAATATGGGTAAAGTGGCAGAGGAGAGGAGGGTGCATGCCAGGTCTGATGATCATCTGAGCGCATTAGGCATTTAAACCGTTTATACACAAAAAAAAGGTTTTCTTGATCCGAGTCATTATCGTCAGTCTCCAAATTTAGGTACGATGGAGTGTCAGCTAGGGAGCTAACTGGGCTCTGTCAGTTTGCTTGAGAGCAGTCGAGGAAGAGGGTTTTGAGTAGGCTCTTGAATTTAGGAAACAAGGGGGTTGTTCTGATGTGGGGTGGGATGGAATTCCAGATTTTTGGAGCGTTTCCGGCAAAAGATTTGGTTGTGGTTTTGTGCTTGTGAGTTTTTGGCGGGATGAGTAGTAGAGAGTTGGAGCTCCTGAGGTTTCTGGACTGGCCTGCCCTTTTGAGTTTGGCGACCAGGTATTCCGGTTTGCCTGTGTGCAGGGCTTTATGCGTGAGGCAGGCTGTTCTGAAGCTGGCTCGCAGCTCAAATGGGAGTCATCTAAGTTCTCCTGGAGCTGGCGAGATATGATCGAATTTCTTAATTCCAGTGACCATTCTGGCTGCTGCATTGAGGATTGTCTTCAGGGGGGCGAGGTGGGATTTTGCTGTGCCCGTCAAGGTAGCGATCCCTTAGTCTATTCTGGAGAGGACCAGTGCTTGGGTGGCTTGTTGAAGGTCTTTGGGTGGGAGGAAGGGTTTTATTTTGTATAGTAGTTTAAGGTTGATAAAGGCACTTTTAGCGGATCTTGTGATGTGTTTCTTCATGTCCAGTTTTGGGTGATCCCTAGAGATTTTACCGAATCTGCCAAGGTGAGGTTACCATTGAGGTCATCAATGGATTTAAGCCATTCCTCGACTTGTGGGTTTTCGTCTTTGTTGGAAATAAGGAGTATTTCCGTTTTTTTTGGTTGAGTTTCAAGTGATTGTTTGTGAGCCAGTGTTGAACCTCCTTGAGCGTGTTGTTAAGTCTCTGGATGTTGTCGATTGATGTGGTTTCTAGATAAAGCTGCATGTCTTCTGCATATAAATGAAAGGGGATGTTTGATTTCCTGAGTAGAGAAGTAAGGGGTTCAATGTAAATGTTGAAGAGCTGAGGGGAAAGTACTGACCCTTGTGGAACACCTCTGATGACGGGGAGGAGTTCAGACTCGAAGTTTTTGATTTTATTCTGTGTGATCGGTTGTGGAGAAAGGAAGAGAACCAGTGGAGGACCATCCCTTGTAGACCGGCCCTTTCATGTAGAACCTTGGTGAGCAATTTGTGGTCAACTGTATCAAATGCTGCTGATAGATCTAGGAGGATGAGCAGGCAGAATTGATCTGAGTCGAGTGACTTTCTAAAGCCCGATTGATAGGGATCTAGTAGATTGATTTTATCGAGGTGTTGGGTCAACTGTGGGAGTACACATCTTTCCATGATTTTGGAGAAAAAAGGTAGGTTCGATACAGGTCTGAAATTATTCAGATCCTCAGTGTCTAGACTTGTTTTTTTAGCAGTGGCGTGACTTGTCCTACTTTGAGGCAGTCAGGTACAATTCCGGAGCTCAGTGAGCTGTTGATGATCTTGCACCAAAGTGGGGCTAGGACGAGCTTCAGGTCTTTGTCCAGTTAAAGGGGAAGCTGATCCAGAGCATGAGATGAGGGCTTAGCATTGGAGATTAGTTTGACTATCTCTGCTTCCTGGATGGGAATGAAGGAGGACCACTGTTTTGGAGAGCTCAAGGAGGTGCTAACAAGAGTACTGGATGTTTTGATCTCGTTGGATGGGATGGGATTTGAGCCAAGTGAGAGGTCAATCTTGGCGATTTTGTCATTGAAAAAGATTGCGAAGTTGATGCATCTTTCTTTGGAAGCCTGTGTTGAGGAAGGTTTGGAGGTTTGATTCCTTATGATATTGAAAAGCTCTTTGGCTCGTTTTTTGTGTTATCTAGCGCAGGACTTAATGTGATTTTTGTACATCCTGTGGGCTGTCTGGAGTTGATCAGGGTGGATGGCAGAGGGATTATTCCTCCAGTTTCTTTCTGCAGCTCTTAGCTGTCTTCTTTCTTCGTTGATGTCGGTGGTGAACCATGATCTGGAGGATATGTTTCTGGATTTCTTTAGCTTCAGGGGGGCAATTTGATCCAAGGTTAGCATCATATTGGAGTAGTAAAGAGAGGTGAGTTCGGTAGTTGATAGGTGGTCAGTGGAGTGGGGGAGCATCAAGCTAATTCTTTCTTCTAGGTCAGCTCGCGGGATCTGGGCTGTGTTCCTAACCCATTTGGTGGGGTCTGGCTTGGGAGTTAGATTGGTCAAGATCGCATGGTTGATGTGAAAGAAAACTATGTGATGATTGGATCAGTCAATGGAGAGGATGTCGATGGAGATTGGCTTGCTTTCGGCTGTACTTGCATCAAGGATTGCTCCTCTCTGATGTGTTTCTTCTGAGCAGTGTTGGGTCATATTGTTGACTAGTAGTAAGTTGTGCAGGGTTTGAATGAGCGGGTTGTTTGTTTCATTCCATCTTAGATTGAAGTCGCCCAGAATTATGTTGTTAGAGTTGCTGAATGCGCTAAGGGCAATCAGGTCGGAAAGGTGAACCCCGAATTCTGAGGAGTTGCCTGGGGGGTGGTATAGTAGATAGCAAAGTGTAGGACTGGTATCCTGTGTTGTGATGTTGACTGTGAGACATTCAAAGGAGCTGTACACACAAGAGACAGTTTCCGTGATGGAGATGTTGTTGTTGTGGATGTCTGCTATGCCCCCTCCTTTTTTCACTTGCCTGTCTTTGTTGATCATAGTGAATCCTGGAGGTATCAGCATGCCCATGCTATGGTATGAGAGATTATTAAGCCAAGTCTCTGTTATGAATGCTATGTCGATGTCATGGGAGAGGATGGCTTCCGCTAGTTCAGTTACATGTTTGGAGGCTGTTCTGCAGTTCAGGAGCATGTAGTTGATGGGGGTACTGGATTGGACTCTAGGTATGAAGGCTAGAGGCGCAGGGGGTCTGGGGACTCTCAGAGGACGGTGTTCACTTCTAAATCCCGTAAATACTTGGATTGCGGAATTAGGAAGGGAATTCGTCGGGGGGGTCATAGGATGTGTCTAGGTGTGTCACTTCCTGAGGGGAAAGTGAGGTAGTTGCTCTCCTAGGTCTTTCATAGCAGCCATCCTTTCCCTTATTGGTGGACCCGGGTCGAGGTCTGGGGGAACGTGAGGCTCTGTGGCGGGTTGTACCTTGCCTAGCCTGGGTTGGGTGAGACTCAATAGCTCACTGGGTGGCTGGGTGGGCTTTAGGGTCAAAGATAGGTTGGATCAGTCCTCAAATCAGGATTTCCAGCTGAGTTTCTAGGAGGGAGAGGCTTTGTGTCGTGTTGTCTACGGGGGAGGGAGGGTGTCTGTGGCGACACTGTCCTTGGGTGAGGGGGGGACCAGGAGGGGTGGGAGGGTGTCTGGGGCAACATTACCAATGGGGAGAGGGATGGGTCTCTGACGTGATGGTGGATATAGGAGGGAAGTGAGTCCCGGTCCTAATGGTTATTAGGGGAGGGCTGCCTGGATAGTTTTTGGTGGGGCTCAAGGGCAGGTGGAGTGGTGCCTCATGGCCGGTGACAGATCTCGTGTGGCTAGGGGGTGGGGGGCTGTGGGTGGGCTGAGCTAGAGGGTGGTGTTCAATCCTTAAGGGCATAGGGAGTGATGCCTCATGGCGGGTTACAGGGCTTGTGTCTCGAGGTGACGGGGGGCTGAGCTAGAGGGTGGTGCTCAATCCTGGATGCTAGGGGGAAAGGGAGGGGGCAAGGGTGGGCGAGCTGTCTGATTGAGGGGGAGTGGGCAGTATTAGGAGGAATAGAATTACTATGAGGGCCTCGGGCTGGCTGTGAGGGGGATCTAGAGGCAGCTGAGAGAGGGGTCTGATGACTCCCCTGTCGTGGATGACTCTCTGAAGGGAGGGATAGGGTTTATCCATTTCGGGATGTGATCATGGGGGCCTTTTTGAGTGAGAGGAAAAGTGAGTCGAAGATCTCAAGGTGAGCGCTCTCAGCCTGTATTAGGACTGTACCGTTCAAGAAGATGGTTATGGAGATATTGCCATTCTTCGACTGGTGACCCAGGAGAGAGTTCATCAGTTTGTGGCTGTGGGGGGTAGTGGTGGTTTTGGAGATGCTGAGATGCGTGTTGAGAATGATGGGCCAAAAGTCGGGTCTATCCGTGTGGAAGATGAGCTCCATTTTTATCTCCCCTCTGGAGAAGCAGTGATAAGTGTCTGCGAAAAGTGTCTCCGGATGTTGTCTGAGCAGTCTGTGTTTGAAGAGTTTCTTCGCTTTTCTAGAGAGTTTAATGGGGAAAGCGATTGAGAAGGAGTTCGGGCCATGGGGAATCAGGAAGTTAGGTGTGTGCGGGGCAGCAGCCGGTTGCGTGCTTGGTGGCATTTTTCTGTGTTGTGAGGGAGTCGGGTTTAATTCAGTTTTTGGTAGGATGGAATTGTTGTGTGGAGGAGCGAGTGCTGTCTGGACAGGCGGGGGAGGAGGGGGTTGGAGGGGTCGCTAGGTAGGGGTCCTGTGTCGTTGGGGGTATTCTCAATAGATGGCTGGGGTACCACTGTCAAGTTGGGGTCGTGGATGAGAGGCTTAACCCACGGGTAGGAGTAGTGAGGGCACGTATATTATCCTAAGGGACCTAGGTCACATTGGAGGGGCGAAGGTTCAAGCCTTTCAGGAGATCTGTCTTGTATTGGACTCAGGTGGCCCATTGATACCACTGACTACACTAACCTTTATTCTTTATTGCAGTTGTCGGAGATAACGGGGTTGACGGAAGTATTGATGTGGCCTTATTGTTGGTCACTCTCTGTAATTATTCTGTGGATTGATGGCCATTACTAGGTCAGGCATCTGAGAGTGTCCGTTTTTCTGCGGATGGTCTTGAAATTATTCTGAGAATGATCCTGCAATTAAATCAATCTTTTTGTAGAATATTAGATGCGAGCCAGATTGAGAGATTTTAGCAATAGTGATCTATGTAGTTGCTTCAGCCACTTTCAATGTCTCTTCTGGTGGCCATTAGTGGATCAGGCGTCAGGAGCTTATCTCAAAGTGCCCGATTTTCTGCTAAAACTCATGAAATTAATTGATCTCAAGCTCTTGGTAGATTATTTGCTGTGGATAACTTCTGCATTGTTTAACTGATTTAGCGGGCTATGGAGATTGTAGTATTGGAGGTGTGTGCCCTTGCTTAGCCACTATCAGTGTCGCTTCTGGCGGCCATTGGAGGATCAGGCGTCGTGTACTCGGTTCTTGATGCCCGTTTCTCGACGGGGGCTCAAGAAAAACGATCCAGCTGCTTTTTTGGGGAATGTGTGCTTTGAGCTTCTTAGTGGTGCTGGCAGATTTGGGTGATATTGGCTATTAAAGTCCGCTGCAAGTGCCGCCGCCATTTTCTGTAGTAGCTTTGGCGGCCATTGCAGGGACAGGCAATTGGTTCCCCTACCTCAATGATTCCCGGGGCTCCACTGCCGTCACTGAGTGTCCCGGGGCTCCTCCGCTGTCACAGAGTGTCTGTGTTCCTTGTCCTCCATATTCACGGCTTTTCTCCTGTCCTTGACGGCGGACTCTCCCGATGGCACAGTAGGCATGTTGTACAGACCTCAATCGGAGTGCATTTAAAAATTAATTTAGCATGTCGCCGCCTTGATTCCTATGTAGGTAAAATTCTTTATCTGTTGCCAGGTTGTGAGTGTTAAAGTCACCGGCCATTACTATCCTACAATTTGGATAATCACTGAGCAGTTCTTCTAGTATTTCAACCAGTTACCTCATCTTACAGTGTTCAGGGCTTTCCTTACAGTTAGAGTACACGTTCAAGAGTAAAATCGCTATTGGGGACCTATTAATTTTCAGGCCTTGTAAGTGCACGCCCTGTACCATATCGCTACTCATGGTAGATTTTACTGCCTGTAGTGTTACGACGAGGCTTACATAAATACATAGACCCCCAGATGGCCTTCTAAACAAATTGTACTTTTTAGCTGGATGTTAAATCTCCTCAAAGTCTGGAATTAACAATGATGACAATAGCCAAGTTTCCTGGAGACAAAGTAGATCCCCTGTTTGTAGGAATTCAAAAGCAGCCCTGCTATTTAACGTTGTTTTAAGTCCTTGCACATTCCAGGATATTAGTTTTAAAGCCTTGTCCATTACACCCGTTGGCCTATTTAGTCCTTTTGTGCTAGGAGCAATTTGGTTGCAGTCCTGACAGGTTCATCAGCAGCCAGTTCCAATCATTTGCACGATGTGCATCTTTTACTCCTTCAGTGATTCTGTGCCTTTTTATGGAATTTGTGGATATGAAGCGTATTCTCAGATTTGAAAATGTTTTGGGGTATACTGCTGGCGTTGTGACCCTTAGTATGGACTGTCTCTGGATCTGTGTTGTTTTTTCATTAGGTTGTCTGGATAGCAGATGTGGACATTTTTCCTCTTCAGTTTCCTGTATATTAATCCCCCAGTTGGCAAATTGGACCTTTTCTGCAATGATCATTTGTGCGATAGCGCTGGTTTTCCATGTGACTATTGTTGATTCTTTTAGCGCGTTGTTGCTCAGGGATTTAAATTGTACTCATGTGAGGTCTTTTGTCTTAAGGGGGCATATTATCAAGGGATTTATCTCCGCTTTTTTGGCTTTAAAAGCCAAGAAAGCGGAGATAAAATTATCTCCCTATTACCTAGCTGTCGCTAACACCAGTTAGCAACAGCTAGTAGGAGATAGCGACCATCTTGGGCCCCGCTTTGCATATCAGAGATATTTATCACTAATGACATGCAAAGTGGGCGTGCCAAGATGTTAGCGACTGGAAACAGTCGTTAACATCGCTATCTCCTATTACCAACTTTTGGAGATATTCGCGCTAAGCGCGAATATCTCCAAAAGCTAACACCTGCCCTGAGCAGTTCTTAGCCATGTTATCCAATGGGAGGTGGATAACATGGTAAGAGCATTTGCTCGGGAATGCATAAATATCGCTGACTTTTCAGCGATATTCATGCATTTCGGCCGATTTTTATCACTTAGGGGATAAACCTTGATAATATCAAGGCTCCTAAGCGATAAAAATCGTCGCTACACGGCGATAAAATTATTGCCGCTAAGCCAACCTAGCGATAATTATCGCTAGTTGTTGGTAATATGCCCCTCGGTGTGTTAACTGTGGAATGTGGTGAAGAATTTGTAAAATGTTTCCCCTGTTTAATATGGCCGTCCTTTTCCGGAAGATGTATTCAGGCGTGAAAACTGTGATATTATTCTCTGGTTTCCTTATTGCCTGGTCTCCAATACTTATGTTAGCTGCAAGTGTTTCCGAGACTTATTTGTTTATTATGTTATTATGTTTGGGCTGGTGTGTGCATGCAGTAGTCTATTCCCCCAAGGCCCATTTCTGTTTATTTGGGGTGATGTTACTCTTGTACAATCCATGGTAGGTTGTAACCCTGTTTGTTCCTGCCTATTTAAATGCTGCACTATATTGTTGCTCCCCCTGTTGTCAGCTTGTTATGGGTAATAGAAATCCTGTAAAGTTTGCTTCTGCTCCTCCTCCTTGAGGCTGACCCCAATGCATAGTTTTATAAGTGACTGCGCTGCAGGCGTCATTATTGACTGGTCATTGCCTGGACTGATGTCTGGCCTCGCCATTTGGAAGAATGGAAACAATTTCTGTGGCCTAAGTGTGTCTGATTGAAAGCCAGTGTTTGGGTCAGTGGTGGGGACCACATTGCTCTCTGCTGCCTCCGGTGGTCATCGCCTCTGTTTAGTATTTTTTGCTTGCTTCTTTAAGTATTTTTTTGTTCTTCTGGATAGGAGTTTACGGGGATCTGTAGTCACTTCAAGTGAGTCCATCGGCACATTTCAGCTGTATAAGGCTTTGCCCGTTACAGTCAAGTCATTTTGGATTTGGTTGTTGCTCTTCAATGTTGTCAATTGTGACAAGGTGGGAGGGTATCTACTTCCGCCATATTGTCGCTTTCGATGTTTATGATGGTGGTAGTGGGGCTTCCATATTCCAGGGCTAGGGCTGGGACCCTATCCTCTATATGTTGTCCCCAGTGGTCTGTATTCAACAATTGCCTTTATTTCAGTTCTGTTCATAATGATGAAAAAACTTCTGGAAAACAACTAAACTTCTCCACTATGGGGAGACATGAACACTTCACCTGATGCTGGGTCTTTATTGAGTCCAACTTTCCATCTAATTTGTCTATTTTAGCTGCTGTCTCAGTTATGTCTATTGCTATCACCTACATCGTGTCCTTTTACATTTCCAGTTTTTGCATCTGCCATCTAAGGGTATTTATTGTTGCTGTCAACGTCTTATATTTATTGAAGATAGGAGGGAGTTTTGTTGAGCACAACCGGGTTGAGATGTATACTTGGTCTTGCCGGATAGGTGGAAACTGGCTGGGTCCCCCTTGAGGTTATTGCCTTCCAGACCCAGAAGGAGGGGAGCACTGCTTGAGATTGGAAAGCTGCAATGCCGTAGGAGTTTGCAATGGAAACAAGTCACCATAAAAGCAGCTGCTTTGACCTTGGTGAAGTTCTTTGCTTTTTCCTTCTATATTGTCAATGGTACCTTTCGGGGAAACTAGTGCTGATGATATTTCTATGTGTGGTGCACCTCAGGGGTGAGAGCAGGCAGCCGATGGCAGAGGCAGGGGGGCTCTGCCCGACCACTAGCCACGCCCGGCCCTGGCTGGGCCTCCTCCATGAGCTAAACTCGACTCAGGGCAACACACCCTCTGCAGGGTTTGGCCCGTTGCTATCTTGCTACAGACCCTTTTGGGCCTTCTCTCCTCCGGCACAGGTTCCAGTACACCAGTCCAAGTTTTGACTAGTGGGATAATGATCCACGGGTGCACATGGTTCTCTCCTGTGACTCTCCTCCCAGTGCTCTCGAAGCAGGGGTATCGGAGCCAGGGAGCGCAGGGAAACGTAGGACTGCGTGTTCAACTTAGTACCTCCAGGGCAGAGCTGCGGCTGTGGGGAGGGCTAGAAGTGAGTCTGCCCCCCCCAGTCAAGCCGCACCGGCCTAATGCAGGCCACTTCCATATCGGTAGGGTGTCTCATAGGCCTAGTCTTCCGGCTGGTTTTCCTCCTGTACAGCCTGCTCCTCTCCTGGCTGACCAGTCATTGTCTTTAAGGCGCCACCGATAGGGAGCCCTAGAGTTGTGGTGGTGTTCTGAAGGCTGACTCTTGGGTTGCCTGTGCCCCAAAGCAGAGAGTTCATCCTCTCTAGCAACTTGCAGCTTGTGTGATGTCATTCAGGCTCAGGCTCAGGCTCAATCAGTAGAGCGAAGCAAAGTTCAATAGTGTATTAAAGGAAACTATATCGTTGTCCATGGATATTTACCTCATTTGGAAGGAAGAAGTGATTACATGGGTGGAAGTGTCTAGATTTACTCTGCATTCCATCCAGCCAAATCTCCTCTTGAACTTTTTCAAGGAAGGTACCCTAACACTGTTTTGGAACCATTTTCCGTGAATGGTTTTCAATGCAATTTGGGAAAATATTCCATGGATGATGAATGGCAGTTGAAGGAAGAGAAGAGAATAAGTGACAGTAAAGCATGTTTTGATAGGAGAAACTCTGTGAAATGAACAAATGTTTCTGTGGGTGACTGGGTGTTGATAAGGAGACTAGTGAGCAAGGATGGTGCTGGTAAATTCTCAAAGCCCTTGAAAGTCATAAAAGTTTTCACAAATGTGAACAGAACACAAGATCATCGAGTGTGGAATTTTAGCTGAGTTTGAATCTACATAGGGAGGTGTCTAGATCGAAATGTTACGACTTCTGGGGTGTCTGTTGTGACTGAGAGCAAAGTGTTAAAGTCTCATGAAACTAATAGTAAAACAACATGTGATAATATCTCATCAAGGGCTCCGTTGCCTACTGAAGGTAGTCGTCCGTCTTTACACCTGCTTGAGGCAGGTGTTATATACCTGGGCTACCGCGCCTTATTGCATGTTTTCGGTTCGCTTTTTCCGATCAGTCAGTTCATTGTGAAAGTGGTGTTGTTGTTTTTTCATGTGTTTCTGCATGGGAACGTCTACTCTGCATCTCATTAGAGTTAGTTGGTGGTGTCCGCTGTGGTGTTAGGTTTTGGGGCTGTCATCACAGGAATTCTGACGATGCCTGCTGTTTGCACCAGCTTTTGAATGGGGTATTAAATCTATCTCCACTTTTGCTGCGTTAAGGTGGAGTTAAATCGGAGTTAACTCCTTGTGAATATGCCCCAATGTCTTTTGCTACGTGTGATGAAGTCATATTATAATGTAATGGGATCATCCTAGAATAAACAGTGGAGGTTAGATGAGAAGGCTAGAGGAGGTTGAGCTGGATAGATGGGATCTCTCTTGAAAAGATTCAACTCATTACATTTTTATTTACTGTACGTCTCATCTTTAAGTGAAGTTCCCTGCTACAATCCCCTCATTCAAAACATGAAGTTTATGCTCTGCAAAACACAAATGCCATAGTAATTGTGATACCGTACATTTTTTTCCTCTTTGGGGCATTTTTAACATTTCTGATAATTTTCGTGAGCTCTTGGAGAAATACAAAGAGTTATCCCTGAAACACAGCACACCTTTCAAAAACTAAGATTTAGCAGCATTTTGCTTTAGAAAACAGTTCTGGGAAAACTTTTGGAAATTTTGTTTCCAGTGTTTATTTCCTCAAATACTATAGACATGTTGCAAATACTTTGGGAATTGTGGCTAGCAATGTTAATTCGGGAGCAGAAATGTATACAGTATTTACATTGGTACATTTAATATTGAGGACATCCTTTTCTATCTCAAAAACGGAGCACTCAAAGCACAAACCGCTTTTGCACCTCTGTCTCTCACTTAATGTTGAAATTTGCATTTCATATTAAGGATCCTCTACACGCTTGTAGTATTTACACATTCATGTTGCAGTAGCAGAATCTACAATTCACAAAAGCACAGGATTTGTGACCATAGACTGGCTTTTTGCTATGTACTAAACTATTTTCTGAGTCAGAAAAGTGTTTTGGAGTCACAAAATTAATTTACAACCAATTCCAAATCGTAATTTAGAAGGGCTCTCAAAAGTGGCCTTAAAAGGTTTGCAAATTGGAAGCTCTCCCCGTTGAGGAACTCCCTCTTTGGGAATTATGTCAGGTGACCTTGGAGTAGCATCGTGGGCGTTGAATCACCAAAATACCTGGGGTTGCAGCAGTAGCAGCAGTACATGTCATTTTCTTTACCCCAATGACATCACAGAAAGTAATGTCATGTGACTTTTGACATGTTGTCACCCTCCCCTCAGCCGTTTGTGATCCGTCTAAAATTTCTATCACCTGTCACGTCTTTTTCACCTGTTGCTGACTCTTCTTAACCCCTCCTGTTTATCTTACTGCGTCTTTCTAGCTGATCTCCTTAGAAAACATGTTTCCCCCCTCTTACCTAACGTTCTCACCTGTTCTGTCTCTTTTTCTACTCTATTTCACCTTTCTCCCTCCTCTCCTACTCCCTTATTTGTTCTTTGTCACCTGTCTATGGAACAGTATTACTGGTGGCTCTTTCATCCCTCTTTGTCTCCTGAAACATATCTCCTCCAGTGTTTGTCTCTTGATCGCTTACCCTTCTCTCTGTAGTGTGTTCTTCCTTTTGTTACTTTATCCTTACTTCGCCCCAAAGCCTTTTACCTTTACCTCCTCTCTCTTTCTCTCTCCTTTCCTCTCTTGCATTTGTTTTTTGTTGTCAGTCTGGGAAAAATAGGGGCCCCTAGTCAAAATTGGATGAAACTCATGACAGGGAAATAACAATATGGGGAAGGAAGAACAGGCACTGGGCTACGGTGCTACTTATAGTCACGTGGTACAGTTGTATCACAACAACATTACTGGCTTAATATGCAACACACATGTTTAATATCAAAAATATATCTTTATTTTTTCTTTTATGACTTTTTTTTGCTCTCACTCAGAATCGATAATATATATTTGATTTGTTTTTTGTTATCTCCACAAGCTCATGGGCAGCGGGAGGCGATCCATACCCCTTGAGACAATAAATTATTGTTGTCCAAGTTGGCTACTGTCTTGTGAGGTCATGGGGTCGCAGTGACAGCGCTCGGGGTTGCAGAAGCCAATGCAGGGGTCGCAGTTGCGACCCCTAAATTATGTCCATGGGTAGCAGAGATTGGTCCAGGAGACCAGTGGTCAAGGAATTTGTTACCAAATGGGATTCTTGTTCATTCCTGGGCTTCTTTAAAAACAGTTTAAAGTTTGGGAATGCAAACACAAGGTTAGTGGTCTGCTGCTCCTTGCAGGCCACAATCCTTGAGCTTATAGCACGTCAAAAGGGACACTGCACAGTGGCCTGCCTAATTAATAGCCATTAGGAATTAGGCAGGTCATTTTACAACTTTCTGCGACTGAACATTTTTCAATGCAACCGATTAGTACATAGGTCCCTTCACAAAATTAAATCCTGCTCGCAAAAATTAATTGGGCAATGTGTAACCATTTTTTCCAACCAGTCTTTTTTTGTACATGGCTCTCAGATCACAAAATATAACAAAGGTTGCTCAATTTCCGATTCCCTGACAATTGCCCTTGGCTAAGAAAAAAGGGTGTACACATAGTTTACACCCATTTACTCATCCGAATTGCTCTCTTAATGAAATGCTAACTATTCCCTCTACTCGGTGACAAGTTCTGAGCTGCAGCCCTACTAACATAAATCACAGACTTGCGATGTAATGGAACTAGTAACATGGTTCATACACAGGCAAACAGCCAAATCTGTCATGATTCGAGTGAACATAAAACTTCCCATTACATCTCCAGCTAGCATGAAATTCTCCTTTATCTCTGGCACTCCTTATGACCGAGCAAGCAGAATTTTCTAGAAACTGCTATGAGCTCGTGAACAAAATGCTGCTCCAGTCAAGCGTTCATTCAAATGTTAATGCGTGTATTTTTCATTGAGGACAGCATCTATAACCGTTTCCTCTTTAAACTCCTTGCTATCAGTCGGGATGAATGTTAACAATTAATGACAAAAACTAATAAGGTTCTTGCCTCTTATCGCGGGTACGTTTGCCATAGCAAACGGCAGAGGAAAATATTGCATTTTTCGAGCAGTCTTTGCCAGGTTATAGCTTGATTTTGCTTTAATTCGCTTTCTATTTTCACTGTGTTGTTTTTTTTCCAGTTACTATTATACATATTTCTGACGAGTTTCATACAATATGTCAATATTGGCAGGGGAGCATTGTCCAGTATTATTCCAAAATGCTCCTGTTTTATTCAATTACTTCGATTGCCCATTACTTCATCCAGGACATTGAACTGACCTTCATAATGGCCACTACAATGACCTCGACATGGCTGTAAACCCCAATTTGCTAGTAAATCTGTTCAGCCGGGCAAGGTACTGACCTAAATGCCGCCTTTGTGGCAGCGAAAAAGATCTCATCCATTTGATATGCATTTGTCAGAAACTAAAACCAGCACAAGTCACTTTACTAAGAAAAGCCTTTCTGGGCAGAGGAATACTAACTGCAGAGCAGCTAAAACCAAAGGGCGAGGTACATACGACCCCCAAACGAACAGTACATTTATAATGTTCCCGCGAATACATGATCAAGCTGTGAAATCCACTGTCCATTAGGAGGTTCTTTTTGGGGGACAAACGCTGATAGTAATTCGATCTGTTAGATTACCCCACTAAGAAAAAAAAGGAGAGTTCATATCCAACTCACATATCTATTTGGTAGTAAATAAATGTGACTCACCATATGGACACTGATTGGTCAATCTGGTAAACATTGGACCCAGACACTTATGAACTTAACTGGTCAGAAACTCAAACAATAAGTCTATGACCCAATAAATGATATTTTTAAACTTGTTGTTTTACTGTATATGACTAGCAGAAACATCATAGTCAGAAATTCATTCAGTGTAAACAGCTCACTGGTCTTGGACTTTTCTCCTGGCGCTGTTCAGGATCCTGGGACAGTCAGGGGGTTCCTCCTTCCAACTGCCCATTGAGTCAGGCTCCAGCACCCTCTGCCTCAGCAGACAACACCCCAGAGAGCACTTCTCTTCCTGTGCAAACAGTTTTTAAAGTTTGGGGAGGGGGATGGCAGGTTGTCTCTGTTTGTCCTATCAACCAGCGACACATCACTTCACTGCCTCTACTCCCTCCTTCCTGCCCACGCCTCCGGATTGGTTCAAGATGGTGTCGTCCAGAGATCTCCTTTCACAAGGTCTCTGAAAGCACCTTCCCCAACGCTGCCTTCTCCCTTGTGCAGCCTGGTGCCTGGCACCCGGTGACAGCTGCTGATGGATGAGCCAGTAGCTCCACCCATCTTCTCTTCTTTGGAAAGCAGGCCTTTGTTCTTGGAAGAAAGGTCATTAATCCAGCCTGCTGGGTCAGCCCCAGACAGGCCCTGGTTATGGGCTGACACGGAGAAATATGACATTTCTGGATGACCCAAAAGCAGTGCAAATATGACTTTGGACTCTGCAGAATACTTCTTCTTACACAAGTTACAGTGGACTGTTGTGCGCGTCTGGAATTGGTAGGCCTTAGGAAAGTGAAACTAGCAAATGGGCTCCACATCCCCATAGGAGAATAATGAAGTGAAAACAGTAAAACACACTGACTTTCCCTGGCATGTTTCTTCCCAGTGTATAAAGCCTATTCCAAGTCAGCACCCAATTCTGCATAAGTCTTGCCACACAATTCACTTTGTAGCTGCTCTTGAGCTGCGCACGCCAGGAATCTCCCCTGCGCAGCCCATACTGGTGTGCACACGCATGTACACATGTGTCTGTATGTAACCAGCCCGGTGCCCCTTACTCCAGCTGCTGCGCAGCGGCCTAGTCAAGTTAGTGGGACACCAGTAAAATCAACATGCAGTCTCATTCATCATGAGTTCAATGTGGGTGAGTCCCAACTGATGAGGCTCTCCCACAGTAAAAGCTCAAAAAATAGCCGTTCAAAAAGCGAAAAATCTGGGCGGCCCAGAGTGTCAGAACCCCCTTCTAACAATACCACAATGTAAAACGTCCCTCGTACTGTGGACTACAAATGACTAACATATATGACTAATCAAAACCACCCCTTGCAGGTGATACCTTGCAGGAGTATACAGGTGTGATGAGAAATCTTCAACTAGCCAGACTTTAGCACCCAGGAACAGAAAAATCATCAACTGACCCCCAGCACCAGTCACAGCTCTAGCCCCTACTGCTACCACTACCCCAGTTCCTGCTCCAGCCTCGTCTGAGGCACAGGCTATTCCTGACAATTTCAACATACCTGCTTCCCCAGCCACCACTGGACCACTGAAGCTCCTGAAGCACCCTGTGAGCCTCCTACCCCAGTTATATCTGGCAGCCCTGCTGCTCCTCTCATTGCTGCTGACCCCGCAGTTGCCATGGATTTCATGGCCATTAAGGAGGCCAGCCAAGAGCTGCTTTCCAACCTTCATGAGGTTGGTGTTGTTTCAATGCCCAAGGATGACACTGTGGAGGGTTCATCCGACTGGGAGGCTTGATGGCCCCTCACTCCATGAGCAGGAGGAGACAGATGTGTCTGTACAGTGGCAGGCAGTGGCTACCGGACCCGGGTGGATGTGGTAGGTGGGGGAGGGGAGATCAACGACGGAAGAAATTAAAACCATTTACCTGTAACGGCCGGCTGCTGCCTCTCCTCTGTCCTCAGTCATATTCGTTCTTCCTGCAGTCACGGCAGGTAGCAGGAAACATCCAGCTCCCAAGTACCCCTGTGCCAATCACAATACTACAATGCAGCGGTGTGATTGGTCTGAGCCCTGTGGTTTGGTGATCAGATGGGAAATGTGAGGCTTTGCATGTTCCTCACCAGGTTGTGAAGATGCAAAGTGTGCAGGACTGTTTATCCAGCCCAAGAGGGCTGGCCAAGCAGTCCTGTGCACTTAGGGAGTGTAAACCACTCCTCCCCCTACTTTTTGCCAGCCCCGCCCTGCCCTGAGAGTCACTGACTGAAATAGAAAAAATACATTTTAATAACAATATTTTTTATCATTTTATTTTCCTTTTGTTCAGTGAGGCGACGCTCCTATGCCTTAGTGGAGGAGCCGCCACTGGTGGCAGAAGGCAAAACAGCCCTGAATACAGCAGAGGCAGGATGTCTGGTGTGCCGAACATCATTAGGTGATGTTAAAATATTTTTAAATATTTTTTTTTATTGAACAAGCCGTAGGAAAAAACATTGGTACAATAAATTCTTCATAATTAGACAAAAAAAAGAAAGAACAAAAAAAGATTTTTTTTTCGGACATTATACAAGAGACAACCCCCCAAAAAAACTGCAATAACGTACGACTGAACGTACCAATATTAAAGTGCGAGCACAAGAGACACAGCTGATATTTATACAACAATATTTCTACTACAATTCATACAAACCTATCAGTATAATGCAGCGAAAATAACATCAAGATTACTTTTATACGGTTCATAAAGTGCTTAGTGCTATAAAGTGCGAGAGCTGACGATTAAAAGCAACAGAAGTATTGTTGCAATTCTTAAAGTGCTAGTGCAGTAACGTGCAAAATTGGCATATATAAAGTGACTAGTGCAAAAAAGTGCAGAAACCGTCGATATATAGCAGCAAAAATATTATTACATTTCTTAAAGTGCAAATGCAATATCGTGCAAAATTGACTAATAAATACGATAAAGTGCATAAACAGCTGACATAACACAATAGATATGTATTTGCAGTTCTTAAAGTGCTAATGCAACAACCTCTAAAAATTGATTCAAATAAAACAATCAACTTCCTTTTACCAATTCAAGATTCTCAAAATATTTTCAATTCCTTTCAAATCTGGCAATCGCGCCCACTCTACCTGCATAAGCTCTCTCAAAATTACATGTTCTTCTCATTTTATTAACCCATTTTAATTGACATGGGATCACGTAGATTTCCAATTTTGTAAAATCAGGGACCGTGCTACTACAGTAGAAATAAAAATAAACACTTCTTCTGATTTATTGAACCTATTCCTTTCTTTGCAGATACCAAAAAGGGCCACCTCCGCCTCTGGTAATAGAATTTTCCCAGTTGCTATCTCCAAGTCTGCAAAAATCCCCTTCCAGAAGGATTCTAACTTTGGACAAGAAAAGAAGATATGATACCAGCCACCCTGGCCCCTAGTTTTGCACCTAAAACATTTATTTTCACATTCAGGGAATATTCTCTGCAAAGCCTCCGGAGTGTAGTACGATAGCCAGCGAGAAAGAAAGGACATTCGCTTATAATTAGCTGCTCAGAGTGCTTTGTTTCCTAAATGGCATATTACCTCCCAGTCTTTATCTGAAAAAACGCACTGTAGCGTGAGGCTTATCTTTTTTAAATGATTAGCAATTATAGGAGATGATCCAAAAGGGAATAACGTTTTATACCAGAATCCAATACCCTTGTGTTTCTCCCCATATAAAGCTGTTAACCAAACATTGGGTGTTGTATCTAAGCCTCCTATTTCTTTTCTTATAAAATAAATCAGTTGCAAGTATTCAAAAAACATTAGCCGTCTGGGATGTGCTCTATCCATAACCATTTGCCAGCTAATTACCGTATTTTGAATGAGTAGGTGCCTTATTTCACAAAATCCGGCAGATTCCCATTCTAAGAGGCGATTCGAAGATAACTTAAGACCCATTTTAGCACATTCCGATAATTTCAAATAAATAGATCCATCTGAACCGTATTTTTTTAATAAAAGCCGTAATCTTGATGAGTACCCTATCAATGTCTTATATCTTGTTTTCTTAGGAAGTTTTGCAGTTTTTAAAAAGAAAAGAACTTGAGAGCCTGATTCCTCAAGCATTCTATCCAAAAAAAATTGTCTCTTGTCTGTCTAATCCTTAATAATCCTGCCACTATATCGAAAAAAGCTGCTTCATAATATGTCTTAAAATGGGGAAGAGCAAGCCCACCTTGATTTACAGATAGTTGTACCACCGAAAGCTTGACTCTTGAGGCCTTTTTATTCCAAATAAACCTCCTCATCATAGATTCGAGTTCATTAAAAAAAGCCATATTGACTTTAATTGGGATATTACTAAACAAGAATAAAAACAAAGGCAGTACATTCATCTTTATCAATGCCACTCTGCCAATCAAAGACAAGGGCAATAAATCCCATTGTTCAAGTAGGCTCTTGATTTTGTTCTTCGTTTTTGTATAATTCAGTCGAAAAAGTTCTTCATACTCTCTGGTCACAAAACACCCTAGATATCTTATTGAATCCCGTTTTTGTGCTTGAAACTGAAGATCTAACGGAAGAAAATCTATATTTGAATTTAAAATGAGAACTTCCGTTTTTTTCTCATTGATCTTATAACCCCCGATCTTCTCATATTCCTTAAGATCTTTCAGGAGATAAAAAATATTTTCTTTGTCGGGAGCCAGATACAGAATAATATCGTCCGCAAACAGCTTTAACTTTGACATTCCAGCAATTGGAGGGAATATTGCATCATTATTCCTTATTTTTATTACCAGAGGTTCGATAAAAAAGGTAAAAAGCAGGGGAGATAAGGGGCAACCTTGCCTAGTGCCGCGATTTATTTTTATCTTCCCTGCTTGCCTAGCATTAATTATCACCTGGGCTGATGCTCCTTCATAAATATTCTGTATCATACTAATAATTGGGGCAGGGAAACCAAAATAACCTAAGGAAGAAAATAACGCTGACCAGTTAACTAAATCAAATGCTTTTTCAGCATCAATCATTAAGATGCATGCAGAGATTGAATTAACATTGAAATAGTCTAGCGCCTGTATCAAGTATTCTGTGTTGGCTGCCATATATCGCCCGGCTATAAAACCCGTCTGATCTTTGTGTATTACCTCCTGGGCTGCAAACACAAATCTTTGAGCCCAGATCTTCATAAGAATCTTGTAGTCTGAGTTCAATAGACTAATTGGTCTATAGGAATTCACATCCTCCGGATTCTTATCTTTCTTCACAAAGCTAATAATTGTGGACTCTTTAAACTCGGATGGGACCTTACCGCCTACTCTAATATAATTAAATACATTTTTTAATGGGTCCTCTAATTCCTTCATGAAGACCTTACAAAATTCGATCGGGAATCCATCCATACCTGAAGCCTTTGCTCCCGCTGTTTCTTTTATACTATTTTGAATTTCCAGGGAACTTATTTCGCAGCCTATTTGATTGCGTCTGAAATCGGAGATTTTGGGAATATCCAAATTATCAAAATATTCCTTGATCAACATTCCCTCTACTTGGATGTCTGTAGAGTAGATTCTCTCATAATGATCAAGGAATTTTTTCGCGATCCCCTCGCTTCGAGTATTTGTTCCACCTAGAGGGTCTTGAATTTTCAAAATAATGGAAGACTCTTGTTTTTTTCTAATTGAATTAGCCAAAAGCTTTCCCATCAGTTGACTATCTTCATACAGCCTTTGCTGAAAGGCCTTTGAGCTGTTTATCTCTTCCAGAATAAAAAAGTCCCTGAGCATTGCTTTGGCTTGTTCCCATTTATTAGGCATTTGATTCAGTTTTAATGCATGCTCCTTCTCAGCAGCACACCGGAGGGCAGATATTTTTTCCTTCCAAACATTTGCCTTGTTACTGGAAAATGCTATAATCTGCCCCCGGGCTGCTGCTTTAAATGCTCCCCATACCGCAAAAGGCTCTGCAGAGCTCTCATTCACTAGAAAAAAATCTTTTACCCAATCTTTGAAGCCCTCTACCCATATCATATTCTGTAAAAGGGTGCGATCCATCTGCCACCTAGAACGCACCCCTTCAATACCCTCCAGTATCAGTTCAATTTCAACCCTCCCATGATCTGAAAAGGGATTACAACCTATCAATGCGCTGGAAATTTGAAGTGATCTAGAGGATAAAAAAAAGTCTATTCTGGAGGCTGTATGAAACCTATTAGAATAACATGTGTAGGACTCTAAATTGGGATTAAAGGAGCACCAAGAGTCCCGCAATTGGTATTCTGTCATAAAAGCCTCCAGTACCCCTTTCGTCTTTGGTTTTAGTTGCTTCTTGTTCTTAGGTGATGTTGATGATGCATGAATGTGCCATGCTTTGGGTACTGATGAGACTCATGACTTCCATTTAGGGATTCCTTCAACTGATGGTAGAGGGAAACTGCATTTCAAGCCTAACCAGAGATCTGTGACTGTTTGCTCCTTCAGATAATCCAGGCGACATGCTGGCTAACTCTTCACACCCACTGTATTCTCCACATTGTCCTCTCAGGGGCCCTAGTCAGGCTGTGGAGGAGGTTTACTCATGCTGCTCATCTGTCAAAGATACTGCATACTGATCACAGTGCACATTCAATTTAAGGTTGTTGGGGTAGAGTATACGATAAGAGAGCAGCTAGGGGGTGTCTTTGTTGGGGTGAAATGAGGGTAGGAAAAATCTTCAAGGGCACGGGGATCGCTACAGTTACAGTGCTTGGTAGGAGAGATGAGATAGGAGATGTGTTAACTGGGGCAGAGTGTGAGATAGGATAGAGATGAGAGGCAGTGTTGGTGGTCTCTTCTTTAATTAATATTAGATTTTTTTCGAAGCAGTCTTCACAAGAAAAGAGCATTAATGTACAGTTGTATCTTGTGAAACCTGAATAAATAATCGAAGTAATGTACCTTCAAGTTGCTGCTTGCAGATGAATGTGAGTATTGCTGTGGACCGAGTTTGTTGCCCTTGTGGTCAGTTTGGCTCACCAATGCACGCACAATATTTGGGGGATAGTGAGAGTTTAATCATTTTTCTCTTCATTGTCATATGCTAATCCCCAAGATCTCACTTATTGAGATGTTGTTTGATGTTTTTAGGTTAACTGAACTGATTTACCAACTGCTTTGAAATAAAGGAGACTGTCGGGATAACGACTTGTAAGAGTAGGAGCTGGATTTTTTCAAGTGCAAAGTTACTTCATGGGGCATTTTGTCATGTGTTCATTTCACATACAAAACTATAATCATTCATGCAAAATGTCAACAGTCCTTATTTATGAAGGCCTGCACACTTTTATGCCGCTGTTATGCCAAGTTTACATGGTGACGCATCTAAGCAGATGTCTCACTTTGTAAAGGCCTGAACTACATTATACCTGTATCGAGTATAATGTATGCAGGGGGTCTTCCCCTGCAATAAAGTGTTGTAGAAGTGGCACTGCGAAATCTATGAGATTTCACTGCGACACTTCTAGGACCCTATCACGTCAATATCTTATGCCTGCCTTACAGCAGGCGTAAGACTGACGCGGACCGTTTTACATAGGGCTTTCACCATGTGAAATGACACATTGCTGGAGTTGCATCTGTTTTCAGGCACACCGTAATAATGCATCACTTTTGCGCCTACAGATATGTCAGTAATACTGACGTATCTGTAACTACTTGCGACATGGAGCGCCATACATTAAATACGGCACATCCATCCTGTCGCAAGGAGGGTGCAGTGAAAACTGTTGCATTGCTACATTCACATAGCGATGAAACTGTTTTCATAAATGCGACCCCACATGTTTTAAGTACAGTTGGAATTTTATTCCACTTAGATCTACGTGGTTGATGTTGCACTGCGAAAATGCAGCAAAACTGCATCTGCAAGGCTCAGAAAGAGGGCCTACACTTATAAACATGTTTCTTATTAGTTCTTCATTGAAAATACTATTATACAGTTGTTTTTCATATTCTTGGACACTTAAAAAAAACATGAATCCTTATTACCTTATTGCAAAGGTTGATGTTTGTGGTAGAAAAAAGAAATGAACTTCTATAATGCTCAGTATATCTGATGAGTGTTACAGTGCCAGCCACCAGCACTTAATGTTTTTTGCTGTTTTTTTTAGATGGCACCTCGGAGATGTGTTCCTCCTTCTTGATAAGTACTTTTATCAGCAATGTTGTCTTTTTCTCTCCATGGAAGGTGAATTTAATTTGCTATAGTGGTGACATTTTCCGACAAATGACCATCGACATCCAGAGTGCTGTCTCATGCCACCTAGTGGTATTACTTACTCAGCACCGATGCTGTCACTGACCTTTCTAAAACACCCAGGCTTTCCTATCCATGACCTCTTTCATTGCTCCCTCTTACCTACCCAAAGAAAGACCGTGACATATTTCCTGCCTGATTTTATGGGGAAAAAAGTATTTTTCTTGTGCACGCTTTGGGATTTCAAGCAGTACTGGACTTTTGATCCGAACAGTTGCATATTGAAGCGAAAGTGCTCCGTTTGTAATAACATATGACCAGCAGGTTATACACAGATCCATGCGGTGTGTATATTAACAGTCCTATGACTCTAATATTACAACTTGTAATAAATATTCAGATCCTGTCGCTATCATCCACCGAAATTTCCGAACAGTTTATGTGAAATGTACTTTCCCCCTGACTCTCTTTTTCTCCCTGACAAATGCAGCGCCGTGAATTCAAACACTGCACCCCATGGCATGAGCATGAAAAAAGAATACATGTTGGCCTAAATATTTAAGAAGAAATTAGTTGATTAGCCGACTATATTGTTACTACAACCATGAAGCTTCTTGGACGGAAGATGAATCACTGGCCCACAAACAAACCTGTCATGTTTTTAGCAGATATGCATATCTTTAAAGCTATGTTTTAACATATATTTGACTGTAAATATCAGTCCAACAAGCCATGACCCACTTGTCCAGCCATACTTCTAATCAATATCTTATGCCCTTCTCATGTAGACCTGTCCGTGGGGGACACGCTGAAGCCATACAAAATGATTAAAACTGTTTCTTAAAACATTATCAGTGCAAGGTCAGTGCAAGAGGTAATGAGAGTGTAAAAATGGCCACGTTTCCTTGCAGATAGAATGTGAGAGGTTTAAAGTAGCTGATACGGGACTGTAGGAGATATTAAGCACCTACACCTGGTTATGCTAAAAGTATTATAATTTATGGCTTTCTATCCATATGCTTAACATTTTCCGATCTTTTGTTTACATGTACAATTTTTTTTTTTTTTTTGTAATTGCCCGGTGACCTAAGAAATGATAGAGGTCCCCCAGTTCCCCAAAGCGAACAAGCAGTTCAAGAGAATGAGATAGAAGGGAAAGAAATAAATGCCGGTGCCTTTAGAAGATTGCTTTATCGCCCTTTATTTTGTAGCAGCACTTGTTATCCTCTTCTGGATCGGCGATTAGCTAAAGGCATTACTTCTCACTTTCTAAATCTTAACCCTATATAAAGACGAAATGTTAGCCCAGCGGGCGCCTGGACCATAAGCACCAGCATTCGAAGCGGCATGGAGGCGGCTCCCGTTACCTCTGCTCCATGAAGGTGCTCTTAAGCACCACATCACTCCCGCTTTATTGCCACCCATTCTCTTTTGTTCCCCTTGCTTCCCTTCCCCAATAGAGAAGACTCTCACTTCAAGGGACTAGGATGGGGAAAAGGAAAATGCTAGCGGGAGACAAGCCTACAGTACCCTCACCTCATGCACAACCACTACACTTGACTCCTTTCTGCCAAGGGATGTAGGAGTTATTGCTAAAGGAATTCCTTTCCTTTTGCTGAGAGACCTCTCTCTTTGGAGCAATGTGTCTCTTCAACCAGCATGCAGCTTGTTCCTTGCTCCGAAATGGATAATGGCCTAAATAAAGTATTCGCTTTACCCACTGAGCAGCCTGAGGCAATAGTCAATGGCAGTGCAGGTTTTTACCAAGAATGATCCTAGCACCCTCAAGATACCAATTTATCATTAGATGGAGGCCCATCCGCAAAAAGGAAACGCCAGACCAAGGCTACTGGGTGCCCCAAAGTTGGGAGTATCATCAAAAAAAGCAAAAGTTTAAGGGAAAGTGGCTGGAAAAGCTGTTGGTAATAGTAATGTCTCTGGGACAAAACATTGCAATTGATCTGCCAACCCTGGGGTCCCAATGTGGGATCATATGTTCAATCAGATGTTTGACAAACTTAAGGTTCTAATTCAAGCTGGTATAGCCTACTTAGTAGGAAAAATAGCGAGCCTTGAACCTGCGGTTTTAAACCACTCTAGCTCCAAATCTATCTGCAATACTGCAGCGGAGCAAACAGACATACACAGCACAGTTGCTTCCACTGTTCTTACAACTAAAGAGGGCTTTAGTGGTCCCCAGCCATCATGACTTGAGGGAGCAGAAGAGGACACACAAATGTCTCTACAGGATGGGGTTATAGGTTCTTCCGTTCAATGGATAATAATGCTATTAACCAAAATTGTGAGAACATGGAATTCAGCGAGAGAAATATGCTGCACAATTCCTACTCCTTGGCCATAAACACCACCCACCGTAACCTTCCTGCTGTATGCAGTCCATACATTGTGGTTTTCGCCAACGTACACTGTCTGTCTGCAGCTAATTAGGAAACATGCGGCAATTAAAAAAAAAAAACAGTCTGCCATTGGCTGAACATAAACATGGCTTTTGGTTTTGCAGAATACAAAGGCATTTTACTCAGCAGAAGGGTGAGTTGGATGGGGCCATCATGCAAGAAACTCTCAGGGGACTGTGGGGTTATGAATTGTAGGAACCTGGCTCTTGTTGTGCGGTTAATTGTGTTCCACTCTCTACTTGCAATGGGTCTTCTCAGACACAACTACATAAGGGCTCTACCATTAGATTATTTTTAATCATCATTTTACTGGGTCCCAACTTGCCAGGAGGAACACAGCCCTCATGAGAGCAGAGCCCCGACCACATACTTACCCACTTTCAAAATATTCTGGGCCATATTATGATGTTGGTCAGAGTTGCCTCCATCCAACACCATCTAGGTGTGGGAACCGTCTGACCGTAGGTAGGCAGTCCCGAACACCAGATTACAATGCGACCGCATATGGTGCAGTAGTAAACTTCCAATTCTCTATGGCTTGTGCGGCGGCGAAAACCGCCCACAGTACAAGCTCCCACAGAGTAATGGGAATTTGTGTAAATCCCTTCACCATGTGGCAGGCACCTCAGACCCACAACCGTAGGTCACAGAGGGATGGGGCTGTGCTAGGGGCCCCCAAAGTTGCTTTCCAACAGCCTTTCCATGTCGGAAAGCCAGACAAGGAAAGTCTGTCAGAAAAAAACATTATAGTCCTGATGGCGGAAACACAGTCTGTAAGAGATTATGATAGGTATTCGATTGGCCAGACGGGCTCCTTGAGCTTGTCGGAACACAGTTGAATTGACCGGCTGGTTTACACTCCGACCGCTGACATTGAAATTCGTCGGTCGGACTGTAAACCTACGGTATCAGTCGGTAAGCCTCTGATGAGCGGTCGGAAGCTTACTGACTGACATCATCATGAGGTCCTTAGTGTCTTATCCGGCATGGTGGAATCTAACTGACAGAGGACAGATGATATGGAATTGAGTGGGGTTGATCAAATTACGGATTTGCCAGCCTCAGAGGCACTGTCTTTTGATATGGGCCCAACTTCTGTTCTTCAGATTTTTTTTTTATCCTTGAACATGGCTGGGCCACATCCAAACAGGAATATCTAAACTGGTTCATTTTTATCAATAAATATTACATGATAATGTTCCAAGAAACCTGGTTAAAGGGAGAGATCATTTGGGATGGGTATGAATCCTTCACCATTCCAGTTACTTGCTTTGCGGGAAGGAGACCCAGGGAGGTCAAGACATCGACTCGCTAAACGGGCCATACACTCAATTGTATTTTTACTGGTGACCTTAATTTTTCCTAGACCGGACTGATCACAGGGCTTTAACCATTCATTTAAAAATTCCATCTTCAAAATCTTCAGCCGATAAAGTATCCGCATCATTAAACCACTGCCAGTGGAATCGATTAGATAGCACTGGATTAAGTGATTTACTGCTAAAATCTCAGCCCTCTTTTTAAAACGATGTCAATGTCGATCTTGCAGCAGCCAGTTTTACCGTCTGGATCGACATGTCCATTACACAACTAGTTCCTCTAAAAAAATCAAGACTAATCACAAATCTCTGCCATTTGCCTATTAGTATTCTCAAAAACATAGAGTGTATAGGCAGAAATGTAGAAGTCAGGAAGAGCTAATTATAGCTCTGATGAGAAAGTTATATATAAACCTATAATCAAAGATTATAAAAAGAAAATAAATGCTGCTAAAGGCATTGTTTTACAGAAAAAATGTATTCTGCAGAAAACTAATCGTCACAGCTTTTCAACACAGTCAATAGTCTGTCTGAGCTTGATGTGAAAACGTCTTTGACCCCAGAGCAGTCACTTTGTGACAAAATAGCGGACTTCTTCTTCTTCAAAGTTAACATTTTTTAGAGAGTTTACCGATCTGGCCAGAAAAACTGAGGCCTCAATTGGTAAGGAGATACAAGAAGTGATCATCTCTTTTCTAACAGAACAAAGGCAAGCATTGCCTACCACCTTCGTCCCTTTTACAGATGATAGGGTGGCTAAATTATTTCAAGATGTCGGGGCCTCCATCAGACCCCTACCCTCCGCTGGTTCTTCATCCAGTAGCCAATACTGTGTCCGTACACCTTACAACACTCTTAACTAAAATACTGGCCTCAGGATGCTTTCCCTTAGCATGGAAGAAAATATCTATATTACCACTGCTAAACAAAAGTGTCATTTAACCCCCTGGGCGTCAAAAACCTGTTTCCCAGCTCTCAAAGAAGATTCTAAATAAAAGCCTGAATAAGGATATCATGGCCTATCTGGAATCCATGAACATTCTTGACCCAATTCAATATGGTTTTAGACCAAACCATTCCACAGAATCAGCTCTTATAGATGTAACTGAGGAAATCAGGGCCATTGTTGATAATGGTGGTAAAGCAGCCTTGATTTTGCTTGATCGCTTGGCTGCATTCTACACTGTTGACCACTCACTTCTGATCAACACTCTTGAACAGATAGGCATCAAGGATCAAACATTAAATTTACGCAGCTCATTTTTATCCAATCATGAGCAAGTGGTGACTCTTGGAAATGTCACCACTTATTCAGTAACACTTCCTTGTGGGGTCCCTCAGGGGTCCTCAACTGAGTCCCACTCTTTTTAATGTGTACATCACCCCCTCATTGAGTTTATTGGATTATTTATTTTCTCAGTTCTGTCATGTGCAGACAACACTCAGCTAGTGGTGCCCATCTCTTCAAACCCTTAGATAGTTGCGAGCCGATTGAATGGGTTTCATGAGGAACGATGTGGAATGAATGCAGAAAAACTGCCTCAAAATTAAATAAGAAAACAGAGGTAATGCTTTTTGGCAATGATACCTCTTTCTGGAGTTTAGCATGGTGGCTCTCCAATTTGAAATCTCTCCCAGTGCCAGTCCAAAACGTGAGGAATTTGGGGGGTCATTTTTGAAGCCAAGTTGGTGTTTACTGACCAGGAAAACCAGGTAGCCTCTGCCTGCTTTTTTACCTTAAAGGTGTTGAAGAAAATCCTTCCCTTTCTTTTCCTTAAGCTAAAGAAAATTATAATCTCGGCTCTGGTAATTTCGAGGCTTGATTACTGAAATGCTCTGTATGTGGGCTCTCAGCAGTGCATACACAGTAAGTTGCAAATGCTCCACAATACAGCAGCCCGAGTTCTTTTGAATCTCCCAAAAATAAGTTCCATCTCGCAGAGCATTAGAGATTTGCACTGGCTAACCCTTAGGGAGCAGATTAAATTCAAAGCCCTGTGCTGCACCCATAAGGCCCTTCACAAACTTAGTACTCTCACCCTCCAAACAACTTTCAAGTGTTATTTTTTTTTTGGTTAAATAATTTTTATTGAAGATGAAGAACACAGGAATAGAGATGTACAATTCAACAATTTTTATATAAAAGTGAGGATACAAGTATATAAAAAGAAAAAAACAACCGTAATTTAGATACAATATAAATAATGTTCTAACTTTTATACTAAAATTACAGGACAGTGACTATGAAAAAACAAGAATATATAAGAAAAATAGATATAGCATATTATACTTATATAAAACAGTAACCTGTGTAAATACAAGAGTAACTATAATAGATAGATAAGAAAAATTTGTTTTTTAGAAAGAAAGAATAGGGGAGAAGACGAAGGAGAAATGGGGATAGAGAAAGAAGAAAGAGAAAAAAGAAAGAAAGAGAGAAGGAAAAGAAGGAAAGAAGAGAAAGTATGAAACTTAAAAATTATTAAAATGTAGAGATTAAGATGATGATGACAGAAAAGTGGTGAAAGGTAATACTAATATATCAGATTTAATGTGTAAGTGAATAGAAGATTGAACAGAAGCAATTCTATGTTCATCACATATTAAATTCCACCAAAGCAAGAAAGACAGTTTGGAATTGTCCTTCCAACAAGATAATATAACTTTCAAAGCCACAGCAAGAAATAAATCAAATAAAATAGATTTGGAAGTAGTCTGATCAAAATCAGATGACACAGTACCTAAAAATACATTATGAATATTAAATGGAATCTTGTACGGAAAAATCAAGTTACATTTTGACCATATAGCTTTTCAAAAAGTCGGTACCTTACGACAGTAAAACAGTAAATGTATTAAAGAGCCTTCAGCATTAAGACATGACCAACAAGATGATGGGATAGAATGGTTGAATTTATGCAGAAGGAGGGGTGTAATAACAACTCTATTGAACATAAAATATAAGGATTGTGTGATAATTGCAGCTTTAGATGCCTTGAACAATTTATGCCAACATGTATCCCACTGGGGTACAGACATTGTTTGGGATAAGTCCTGTTCCCATTCTAATTCAATATATGAATTACTCCGTGTGACATTTACTGTAGATAGAAGTTTGTAAATAAAGGAGGCGCTAGAAATAGTTTCAGTAGGAATTTGATCTAGGGTAGTATCAGGAGTGAAGAAAGGAAGAGTTGGAGAAGATATAAAGTTCTGTACAAACTCTTGTAGTATGGGAGCTAAAATGTTATACTGCTGAATACAAAAGTCAGATAAGTGAAAGGTCTCTTGCAACTGATTAAAAGGTAAAATCACATTATTAACAATCATTTGATTGACATAAAAAGGCCCTTTTCTTGCCAATGTTTGTAGTAAAACGATTTGTGATAAAACTTAATGTATTTGTTAAACCATAGTGAAGAGGCTAGAAAATATTGGTACCTGTCAACATTTTTAAAGAAAAGTGAACAGATATTGGGAATGTTTCAAAATTGGATATTTGGAAATGAAAGTACAGTTAGTCATGTATGCAGTGTTTTTTTTTAAATTAAAAAAAAATATGTATTGAGATTCTTAAGTGCCATACTTAAACATGATACAGAAAATAAAGTTCATATTATAATTTTCACAATATATACTATACAATCATGTCTAAAAGTTTAGTCAAAGTTGTTCTCCCATATTTTATCAAATTTTCTCATCCCCCGATTCTTAATGCATACATTTGCTCGCTTTTCTTGACTCTTTTTATTTTCTGCAGCCATTCCTGAATACAAGGAATCTGAACTGAACGCCAATTCTGCAAAAGCAAAGATCTGGCCACTGCCATTTTAATAGACATTAATTTGGCCAACTGATCAGATAGCGCAAGATCTAAATCAATACCATAAAGCATTAATTTAACATTCAGAGGAGTTACAATTTTCAGAAAATTTTGACAATATGAAAAGATATCGTCCCAAAATGGCTTAATTTTTGAACAATTAACAATAATATGAGACCAATTGGCCGGGGCGTAATGCAAACATCTGAAACAATTAGCAGAAGTATTAGGGTACATTTTAAATATCGCTGCAGGAGTACGATATAATAACCATTTTCCAAAATATAACATTCTGCGCCAATTGGCTCTTTTTAATACACTAAAATTGAGTTTATTTATACTCCTCCATGTACTCAAAGTTAACACATGATTCTCTTGGTTTAGCCATTCATCAATCGCTTTTGAATTAGTGCCGGTTTCCCGGCTCTGCGCTATGCGTGTTTTCCACGCACCAGGTTTCCTTGGCTGTTCGTCAAAAAAGATATCATTGGTCAATTGGGTCGGAAAGCTAATTTGTTTGAGATCTAATTGCTCCAAAATTATATAAATTAGATTATATGACCCAGCCAATAAAAAATTTCCAGGAATCCGTACCATCATCTCTCACGGTGTTATCCATAGACCGTTATATACGAAATCCATTAGTGTAATAAAACCTGCCCTAACCCAATTGGCGACTATCTCAGATCCTATTTTAATCCCTAAAAATGGGAATGCACTTGTTAAGGGCGTTGTTAAATTTAATAGGGAAAGAGCATAACTTTTAAGCATAATAGAGCGTTTTTTATGAAACCAAACCAACATCTTATAGCGAGCAAGTTTTGGGAGTTTGAAAACCTGCAGGGGGGAGGGTATCTTAAATTCCGACCAAATTAAACCAAAAAAGAAATTGATAAACAATCCTTTACTATTACCATCATTATTAAATCTTGATATATATTGCGCAAAATATACATTATAATAGTCCCTTACATTGGGCAAAGAAAGACCTCCTTGATCTAGCTCCTCATAGAGAATTCCGATTGCAATCCAAGGTGTCTTTTTAGCCCAAACAAAGATTCCACCTTAGAGAAAAAAGTAGCTGACAAAAAACAGGGTATGGTGGAAAATAAAAAATTACAAAGAGGAAGGATGGACATTTTAATTAGAGCGACTCGCCCAAGAATGGACAATGGGAGCGTATTCCACCGTGTTAACAATGTACGTATTTTCTGAAGAAGGGGATCAAAATTGAGTCTATACAAATCATTTACTGAAGAGGAAAAAAAAAACCAAGGTATCTTTTAGATTTGTTATTAATACAAAGGGTGAGATCGGGGTGTAGGTCTGGAATTATTCCCCCACACACCAGAATCTCAGTCTTCTTTTTATTAATTCGGTATCCACCCAGAGCCTCGAATTCTTCTAAGATCTCAAGAGCTTGCACTTGGGATTGTAAATTAGGCTTAATTATCAACATAATGTCATCCGCATAGAGCTTAATCTTAGCCATGGACGGAATAGGAGGAGAAATGTACATACAATTCCTAATTGTTACTGCTAGCGGTTCAATAAAAAATGCAAACAAGGCCGGTGACAATGGGCAACTTTGCCTCGTGCCCCGCCTGACTACCACTGTGCCTACCATGACGGTGTTGATAATAATATTGGCTTTCACGTCAGAGTATAAGTTTTGAATCAAATTTATAATTCTCCCAGGGATCCCAAAATTGTGTAAAATAATAAAAAGAGTTTCCCATACTACCAAATCAAAAGCTTTTTCCGCATCTAACAATAGAACCAATGCTGGAACCCCCCGTGTTTCAAAATAACCTAAAGCCTCAATTAAATAGTGTGTATTAGTAATCAGTTGTCGTCCTGTGATAAAACCATTTTGATCTGGATGTATCAAAGTTGTTGCGATGTTATTGAAACCAATTGAGAGTAGTTTTGTAATGATTTTGTAATCGGAGTTTAGTAGCGTGATAGGCCGATAAGAATTGGGGTCTTTAGCTACCTTCCCCTTCCTTAAAAAACTCACCACTGTACCTTCTCGGAATGACTCTGGAATTGGACCCCCTTCCAACATAGAATTAACTAATTGCAAGAAAAGAGCAGAAAAAACACTAAAGAAAGCCTTAAAAAATTCAGCGGGAAGCCCATCTGGGCCACAGGCCTTTCCATTCGGAAGGTTTTTCACAACAAGCTCCAATTCTTCCATTGAGAATGGAGTAATCATCACCAAATAATCTGTATGGGAGAGTGTAGGCAAAACATTTTTTCCCAAAAATTCGGTTAATTTAGAATGATCAATCTTGTGTTGCTGACTATCAATTTTAATATAATGGGCGAACATTATTTTACCCATGTCCGCCGAATCTGAGACATCAACCTGAGTCACAGGGCATTGTAGCACCCGAATCAAATTTGCCGCAGCTTGTTCTCAAGCTTGCCAGGCAACAAACTTCCCCGTAAAGTTGCTCTCCTCATAGATTTTTTGAGAATGGCTTCTAAACCTTTCCTCGCTCTGGGCGTAAAAGTATGCGTTTAGCTCACATTTAGCTTTATTTAACTGATTTTGAATATCGGGAGAGTGATTCTGTAGTCTTATATCAGTCAACGTCTGAATTTTATGCTGCAACAAATTCTTTATAGATCTAGAAGTAGCTAATATAGCAGCATCCATCCCAATAACTATACCGCGAATAAATGCTTTCAGTGAGTCCCAAATAATGTTCAGTGAGTCTGTACCCATGTTTTGTGCAATAAACTCTGTGATCTCTGATTTTAACGAAGCAATCCATAACTCTTCATTCAAATATGCCTTATTAAACACCCAGCGTTTAGGTATTTTCGTGACTGTCCCCAAAATGAGTTCAGCCACTAACATAGTGTGGTCAGAGAATCCATTATGTAAAAATTTCAAAAAGCTAAAATTCAACTGTCTTGAAACAGGAAAAAAATCAATACGAGAGGAAGACTTAAACCTTCCTGACCAACATGAATACTCTTTTTTAAATGGATTTTGATTGCGCCAGGGGTCACCTAAATCAAGTGTTCTTATGTAATTGCATATAGATTTCAGTGATTTGGGTTTAGCTTGTTTACGTTAATGTGAGGTAGAGTCTAGCTTGGGATCCATAACAATATTAAAATCGCCTCCAATGACAATGTCCCCTCCCACCATCAGTAATGATTGAAATAAGTCTTCATACTTTTTAGAGTTGTCATCGACCGGGGCATAGAAGCTTACAAAACTGATGGTTCTTGGTCTGTTTAAGATTTTGCATGTTACCCAACACCAACGACCCGGGCTGCCCTCACCTACTTTCAAAACTTCAGTTTGTATATTCTTATTTAAAAAGACGGCGACACCCCGCTGTGATTCAGAAAATGACGAAAACCCACGATACGATGCCCATGTTTTAAACATAGAAAATTCTTCAATTTTTGACAGAGAAATATGTGTTTCCTGTAGCAATATCACAGAGGGGGTCTCAGATTTAATCCATAATTCAACAGCACACATTTTCTTTTATTATTTCACCCATTCACGTTAAAAGAAACTATTTTCAAACACTCTCTAGTAGTCATTTAGCTGGATATTCTATACAAAAAAAGAAAAAAACAATAACACATTTTCTGTTCACCCAGCCTCTTTACAAATGATCCCCCCCTTTTTTGTACATAGCTCCAACGGGACTTTCTGACAGATAAAAAAAAGACATTATTAATCAGCGTTGCACCAAGAACCTCATTTTTCCAATACTTTTTCCCCGCCCCTACACCTGTAGCCCCCCCTCCCCCAACTGTGGCCCAATCCCTAACACCTTACCCACGCTAACCACAGAACCTTACCCCCTAACCTTGGGGTTTCCTGTCATTACACCACCTAACCCTCCCAGAGACCACCTGCCCTCCCCCCTCACCTCTCTCGACAATACCAGAATGGCAGTAAAGTGGAAAAAAGAAAAAAAACATTTTTTTGTCTTCCTTTTTTCTTTTCCCTCCCCCTAAATTCCTCAAATTAACTAAAAAGTAAGTTTCCAAACAAATTACACAGCCTGGCTACATCTAGACCCACTGTCCCTGTGAAATCTCCCTAAGCAAATCTTGTGCCTCATCCACATCCGACAAGATATAAAATTTGCCTTTAACCAGGACTTTAAGTTTAGATTGCTGGGCAATCATAGCTTGAGCACCCATGGCTTTAAAAAGGTGAAGACGCTTTACAAACTCTTTTCTTCTGCGCGCTGCTGCAGCAGACATGTCCGAGAATACCCGACATTTACTTGAGTCAGTCACCACAAATTGTCTTTGTTGAATAGCTTTAGACAAAATCGTTTCTTTTATTCGAACATCAGCGAAATTCAACAAAATAGTACGAGGCAGTGTCGAATTAGGGAATGGTTGAGCGGGGACCCGATGTGCTCTTGTTATCACTAAATCTCCTTCGTGCCCTGGAACCACTCTCTGTTGTAAGAAAGACGTAACCCACTGAATCATATCGGTCCCCTCAATGCCTTCGGGGACTCCCACTATTCGCAGGTTAGATCTCCTATTATAATTTTCGAGATCGTCTAACTTTGCCTCCAATGTTCGTGTGGATTTAGAAACAATTTTAACTTCTTTTTTTGTCTCTGTCATCTGGTCTTCCAGGCTAGAGATTCGAGTCTCTGCTTCCTGAAGGCGAGCTGGAAGGGTGGAGATTGTGTCTTCAATTTTATCCAAACGTTGTTGAATTGAAAACAGTTCTACCTTTTGGGACCTCTTCACCTCCCTTACTTCGTCCAGAATTAGGTTTAGCATGTCCTTCACCGTCATTTGCATCTCTCCCATGATCTCAGTATGCACACCTAACAAAGGACTGAATGGGGCAGAAGAGGTCGTTGGCTTGACTGTGTCTTGTGACATTTGGAGTGGTAAAGATTCTACACCTTCCTCCCGTCCATGACCTAAAAGATCTAGGGGTCTCTCCTCTTGCGATAAGATCAGAGAAGGGCCCAAACTGGTAGCAGTCCCATTGTTAATTACAAGAGCCAGGCCCCGAGAGGGCTCAGCCACTTCTGAATTGCCTAAGGAAGCACCAGGTGCAAGCCAAGTAAATATGGAATTAGTTGGTTGATTGCTTTATTTCGATATGCATATATCATAAAAGCATTACACAGAAATATATAAAACAGCACATCATGAGACATAGACTGTACATTAAAATCAACAAGTAAAAATAGCAATTAGTCAGAATAAATTAGTTTAAAAAGGAATTAAATCGATATGGACAGTCTTTTTATGCGAATCAACCAGGCCCATTTTAAAAATTTAGAAACAGCACAAACAATGGGAGGAACTGTATCAGTTAATAAAATCCGTAGAGCCACCGAATACTGACGAGTACCCATCTCTCTACAAAGTGGTTTGAGCCAGTGGGATCTGGGGCGCACATAATCCGGGCATTCAAAAAGGAAGTGTGCCACAGTTTCGGGTCTGTCAGTACATAGGGCACAGTTACGTGATACCTGCTTATGCGAATTCCATCTGGAGAGGAGATCGGCTAGGGGTAGAGTCCCTAGTCTGAATTTAATATAAAGAGCCTGATCCATGGGGATGGTAATAATGTCCAGAAAGGGTTCAAAGGCAACAACATCTTTTATTCTCAGGTAAGCTGCGGTGGAATTGCAGTGACGCTGATTGCTGATGAGCTTTGAGGAAACCCATTCCCAATATATTTTTTTCAGGGTCTCCTTCGGGGGAACTGAGTGGGTGGACCAACAAGAACCCAATCCCAGGTCCCCAAGCAGGTGTTTAATATCCCTGAGCCATTTAATCTTCTGCCAGCCATCAGAGTGCATTACCTCTACCAGCCCGTCTGCATAAGATTTTAATTCTGGGACCCTCCACAGGCGAGCCCACAGTAAAAGAGGCCGGAGGCGGGCCAGGTCCTTGATTGATTTACAGCCCGCGTCCATGAGCACCGGAACTGTCGGGGTACTCATCGGGATTGCCAGGAGGTCCTTAATAAATTTATTCCCTGCCTTAGACAAAGACTCCATATTACCCAGACCCCATAACTCAGCTCCGTAAAGTGATGCGGATACTGCTCGAGCTTTGTAAATATCAATTATCGGAGCTACACAGTGTTTTGATGAATTGTTGTACTCCTTTAACAAGGCTCCCCCCACCCTTTTGTGGCCCACAATCATTTTGTTGATGTGGGGAGACCAGTTCATAACATCACTCAAACGGATTCCCAAATAATCAAATTCTGATACTCTTTCAAGAGGGATAGAATTCAGAATGGGGGGGCTGCCAAGTTGGCGGGGGGGTGCATGATTAAGTACTTCGTTTTGTCCACATTTATGACAAGTCCTCTGTTTGCACAAAAATCCTGAAACCGGTTCAGGAGCTTCTGGAGGCCTTGGGGACAGTGGCGGATCCTCCATGGGGGCGTTAGGGCGCCGCCCCACTGCTTTCTCGCCGTGCGAGAAGGCAGACACAAATAGTAGAGAACTACCATTTGTTTCTGCCTTTTCGCACGTCGAGAAAGATGAAGTTCCTGCTCGAGACAGTGGGAGGGGTTACTCGAGGGCAGGGGGGAGCGGCTTTCCCACTGTTGTAAATACTGTCTGTTTGAACAGCCTCTGAGGCTGTCCAAACAGACAGTATTAATTGCATTAATAACAGCGGGCAAGCCGCTCCCCCCTGCCCTCGAGTAACCCCTCCCACTCTCCCTGCTCCTGTATGCTGCAGCAAACAGAGAAATCACGTGGTGTTGGGGCAGCCGGCCGAACCAATCACAGCGCTGTGCTGTGGTGGAGGGAGGCTCAGGCTGCCTGCAGCCTTCCTGCGTGACGACATCGAGCACCATGGGAGTTAAACAGGACGGCGGGAGTCGGAACTTGAAGGCGGGAACTTGGGAAGGTATAGGTAAGTTAGGAGATAATAAACTATAATATAATGGTTTGAAGTAACCCCAATGTTTATAGAAAGATATGATTCCAGAGAGGAATTATGAGCAGAAGCGAGTTTCAATATGCTGAATCTTTCGTCCGTTCCAACCAGGCAGACGCCGGTATGATTTCAAAGTAACCTCCAGCCAGAAGATGACAGAGTGAACTAAAATACTCATTAGAAGTTGGCTGGAATATCGGGGGCGGGGAGGGGGGGTAGCGACTAGCGAGGAGCAAATTTGCGGTAGGCTCAAAACCTAATATACCGGGTGAAAGACACGATTTGTTGCCATGAATTTCCCCCCATTCCAGGGAGAAAACTACGGACTTTTTCTGCTACTAATTCCGAACAGGCAGAAAGTTTTAGTTGGAGAGCTTCAGTCAGGCGGGTGGCTTGGGTGGGAGTCCTGGGTTTCTGTCGGTACTAGTCTGCTGGTGGGGGGGGACTGTTTGTGGGTGGCAGACTGTGCTGCTGCCCAGAGTCTACAGTCCTGCCGCAGTAAAATGAGCGGGGGGGGGGGACACTGTGATTGTGGGTGGAGTAATATAACTCAGAGTTAGCGCTCCGAGTGAAACTGCATCTCTGTAATGAGGGCCTAAGCCACAGATTGTTCTTTTGTAGAGAATTCTGCCACTCTCTAATTAATAGCAAACAGACGCACATATGTAATAAATAAGGAGAAGCAGCACAAGTGACATTTGAACTGGTTTATCACGATATAGTGCTTTCTAAAATAAACAATGCACTGACGGCTTCTGTGGCTGTTAATCATACAATGCTCAAGAAATAACTGCACGCACCCCCCTCCTTCTTATCTCTTGCGCGAACAGGCACAGTTTTTTGAATGTGAGATTTTTGCTTTGTTATCTGATACTGGTTAATGAAGAAGTAGAAATATTTCTTTCTCAGCAGCCGGTATGCCGCTACCAGCGTCTTCTGCTGGCCTGGCTAAAACCAGTTGCGGTGGTCAGGGCTTCACACTCACAGCCAGAATTACCATAGTTAGAGATGGGCCAACAACAGCAAGGTTCCTGAAGCAGCTGCCTTTGAAGGGGTGTTTGCATGAGAAAGTGTTTACATCATCACACACCCCTTATTAGGTAACTGTGCCATGTCAAACAACACTCCACAGTGCTGAGCCTTGCCACGATCATCTCTTCTGCTCTCCCCTCGATCGGTTTGTGCGTAGGATCTTTAAATGCCTGTTGTTGTGTAATTACGGCTTTGGCATGGCTGCCTGGCATGTTTTTTCAAGGCATCATGTAATTGTAATCACATATATATTACTTGCTGCCAGAAAACAAATTTGTGAAGACTAATGGATGCTGCGGTTGTTTGCGAGGAAGCGCTCTGGCGTTCCTGCAGCTTTGGGTGTACGCAGCGCGAGGGCAGATTTACTGTTCTGTGAGACATCTCCTTCCTTCAATGGGGCAGCTCGTTTTTCAAATCGAAGCAATATGCTGCTGCTACATGTACGATCATTGTTGGGGACACGGTTAGGGATTCTCGCACTTCTGCTGTTTAGTGGCGGTGTATATCAGGTATGATGATGAAGCATCGAGATACAATGCTATTTGTTTTTATGAGTGATGTAAAAGATTAATACCACCAGCAATAATACCATTTACTCATGGAATTTACTGCTCCGATTTTAGACTCCCTGGTGTAAATTGTATTTTAACTGTGACAATTGTTCTTGCTGTGTCCAGCTAGTGGGGTCTGTGAGAGCAGAGACAGGCAGGAGTGATATGTAAGGGCACAAGAATAGGAAAACAAACAGTAGTGATATGTAATGACACGGGGAGAGCAAAAACAAACAGTAGTGATATGTAATGACACGGGGAGAGCAAAAACAAACAGTAGTGATATGTAAGGGCACATGGAGAGGCAAATGCACAGATGAGAGATATGTTAGGACAAGGACAAAGGAAATACACACAGGAGTGATATGTAAGGGCACAGGGGGAGCAAAGATACAGATGAGTGATATGTAAGGGCACTGGGAGAGCAAAGACACAGAGGAGTGATATGTAAGGGCACAGGGAGAGCAAAGACACACATACTGAATAAGCAGCTACCTATGTTATATGACATCTCTTTATTAATGTAATAACTGAACTTTCACAATTGCTTTATTAACCTTCCTGCTTTCTCAAATTTGCTTGAAAATGCACCATTTGTCCACTCTTTTTTTCAAAATTTTCTCCCCCGAACCCTCCGTAAGTTGTTCCGGCTTGCTCGCTACGCTCGCTCGCTGCGGTGCATTAGGACAATATAGTTACGCCTCACCACTTTCAAATGTCACCAGCCGCCACTGCTTGGGGAGTTTTCGAGATGAGAAGGGTGTCGTCAGCAAACAACAGAGTTGGAATCTTAACGCCACCAAGTGTGGGGCGTCTGCTGGTTCTTCAAGCAGATGCTCTACCACCCCATTCACATAGAGAGAGAATAGGGTGGGAGCTAAAATGCAGCCCTGCCGGACACCCCTCGCAACCCGGATCTTATCAGTCTTTTCCCCATTCAAACCCCATCTAACCTGGGCATAGTTGGCATTATGCAATTTCATGAGGAGGTTTAAGATGTAAGGGGGCATCCCAAGACCGTACAACACCCTCCAGAGTTCCTCCCTAGGAACCAGGTCAAAGGCATTCTTCAGGTCTATAAAGGCCAAATAAAGACTGCCTTTGCCCAGCTCCACCACCTTCCAGTAGAGTAACAGGAGTCTAAAGACTTGTTCGATTGTTCCTGTGCCTGAGCGAAACCCAGCTTGCATCTCAGACAATATGTGGTTATCATCCACCCATGAAAGAATCCTCCCCAGAATTGTTTTTCCCGCCACCTTCTGGGTCGAGTCTATAAGGCTTATTGGCCTATAGTTTCCTGGTAGATCCCGACTACCCTTTTTAAAAATTGGGACTACCTCTGCCCCTTTCCAGGTCTCTGGCACAGATCCTCCCTCAATAATGGCATTTAGAAGTGCAGAGATCAACACCCCCCATTCGCCTGGATATGCTCGAAGAAGGTCCCCTGGTAACCCATCCGGCCCAGCTGCTTTTAGTGGTATGAGAGTTTTAATCAGGTTCGTGACCTCCCGTGCAGAGAAAAGATCCATATCTCTGTCCAAAGTATAGGGGGGAAGGATAAAGGGGTCATTAAGCGTGCCTTCTATGGCAGAGTAGAGAGCCAAAAAATGGTCAAACCACGCCTTGGCAGTGATAGTACAAGTCCTCAAGGTTTCGTCAGGACGGTTCCTACTGCCCACCAGGTCCCAAAACCCTTTGGCATCTCTCCCTCGACTGGCAGCCAAAAGATCCTGCCAAAAGTTATCCTCCCATACTTTCTTAGCGTTTTTTTGGCAGTGAGAGTATAACCTTCTGGCCTCCCTGATCCTGATTTGTGATTTAGATTTAACTGCATCAACAAGTAGAATCTTCGCCTCTCTGCACTTATGGTTAAACCAGCCTTGTCTGGCCCGGGGACCTGGTTTCTTCCCATTGGCGCTACCTGAAACAATAAAAAGATCACTAAGAGCCTGGGTTAAGTTGCAAAACCTAGCAGGCACATCCACCAGCCCGCTCCCCAGAGGGTCAAGGTTTTATAGGGCTGCAGCTAAAAGCTGCGTTATAGAAGATATTTTCTCCACTGAGAGCGACAGCTTAGCCCACTTTAGCCGTCGACCGCAATTAGATACTGATGACATATCCGGGGCGGGAGAACAAATAGTTCTGCTCCCTATACCGTCTAACCACCTATGGGTCAGGGTAAGTGAGAGAAGGTTGTGGTCGCTCTCTACAGAGGGTATGATAGCCATATCCTTTACCATGCTCCATAGGTGGATGTCAAGGAGAAAGTAATCAATTCTTGACGTATGCGCGGGCCTATTGTTTGTATGGGCTCCCTTTTTGTCAGAACTAGTCCTACCATTAAGGGCCCTCAGGTCAAACTCCATTGTTAGTGAATTAACCTGGAGCACCACTTCCGTCCATTTTTTGATTGGGCTGAGCTCTAGGGCTGGTATCCCCCACCTATTGTCATCGACCTCTTGATCCTGTGAGACTTCAGGGCCAAGAGGCTCGAAGGTACAGTTGAAGTCGCCCGCAACCAGGGTGCGGTGCTTATGTGGAGAGGATCGGAGCAGGGCCTCCAGGCGGGCTATAGTGGGGGATTCTCTACCCCCCTTCATACCTCGGGCATAAATATTAAAGATATTTACAATAACTTGACCCTTGGGATTTTTCAGGGTGATGTTGAGGAGGTCCGGGCATTGGGTATCATGCTCCTCCACCCTACAGTTAAGTGAGGAAGCTACCCAAACAAGGAGGCCTCCCGAGGGATGACCCCTACCAGTCTCTAATTGTACAGCCGGTATATGGTGGGATGAATATCCTACCTTGTGAGAAGGCTCCCTACACCAGGTTTCCTGGAACAGGCATATGGAGTATTCCTCCACAAGAGCGTTCCAGTCGGGCAGGGCCAATTTCCTGTCCAGACCGGCCACATTCCAACTGAGAACCCTAACAAGTGGGTCCGCCACAACCGAAATGCTACCGGGCCACCAGGGCCCACCATATCTGTGTCTCCCAAGGGAGGACAGGCAATGGTAGGCTCAATTTGGACCATCGCCACCCCTGCTTCCCATATATCGCCAAGGGCGTTTCGTAATACAGATCTGGAACTTCTAGTATTAGATGTTCTATCCACTCTATTAATTCTACCCCTACTAGTTTTCAGGTGATCAGGGATTTGTCACCATCCCCTCCCTAGGTCTTGCCAACCACCCGAAGGATTAAAAATCGGGCCAGTAGTAAGGTTATAGTACTGTGGCGGTGGAGCTGATGTAACAATCCCTGGCCACAGACAACTTGAGGGGCAATTTTGCTCGTTAAGCAGACAAGTCGAAACACTGGTGGGACGTGGGTAAAAAAAAGTGAGGTCAACAATGCCAATTCCTCCTTTACTTGTACACCAACCCTGTCTTGTTAGCCATCCTACCACCCTTGGGTCTTGAAAATTAACCACAATACAGTCCCCCCCAGGCTTTTGGTGGTAGAGCCTGTCCATTCTATTTGCCTTACCCCCAATATGAGACCATCAACTTCCCCTGGTAGAGGCCGATTCACCCTTAACCAGTGCATAGCTTTGTTTTTAAGCATCTGGAAGGTTTCTCTCTGACCCGGTAGGAGTGGTGGGACATTTATTAGGACTACTACAAAGGGGAAGGAGTCTGGGGTGAGGTTCATGGGGGGTTTCTTATGAGGTGGCTTTATCGGGGGTGGTACGGACGGTCTGGAGACAATAGAAGCAGGGCGGGGTATAGGTTTATTTGCTAAAAGTTGATTATCAGTAGGTAGGGCAGATGATAGGGTAGTACCCTTTCTAGTACCCACAACACCCCCTGCAACTACAGTGACCGAAGAGTTTGAACTAATCGGCGGTTGTTGCGCCGCAGTCTGAGCAGGGGCTACAATAATGGGAGGATTTACGACAAGTCCCAGTGGTGCTAAGTTGGGGGGCTTAAGAGGTCTCTTCACTGCCGCACTATCATTCTTTGCTGGTAGTGGAGAGTTGGATTGTTGCCTTTGTCCCCTAACTTGTGGTGCAACTTGGGTAGTGTTCTGGCACTTGCTACTTTCATCCAGCCTAGCCTGAGCTTTTATCAATGCCTTTGTAGAAAAAAAATTATCTAATGTTACCTGCTCGAAATGGTCTAAGTGTGGTATATAAATAAATAATACCGGATCTAGGTTTTACTGGACATAGCAATAACAGATAGCTCAATAAATAAGAGTCAAGATTCGAGGTAGTAGGAGTTTGCAGGTTTAATACAGCATAAAGGACAGGAACAGGACAACCTGCACAGGAATAGGATGGCAGAGCCCGGCAGCTGCCGGGACAGGATCTGGGATGAGCGCGCTAACATTTAATAACAGTACACAAGCATATATACTAAAACAGTTGCATTACAATGAATACAGTAGGCGGAGCAGTGGGTGTGGTCAATAGCAGTCGCGAAAGATAAGGGTGAAAGTAGGTGTAACAAGAGGCGTATACATAGACATGTGATGTAAACGTAACAGAATATGTCATAAATGGGGCGGAAACATGGAGGGGGCTACCTAAGGAGCCGGGACCTCTAACCTAATGGTGCGCGCAAACTGACAATGACGTGTTACTAGGAGAAGCTGGGGGCTATGAACTCTGTGCTAGGAGCAGAGACTGAAGTCTGGAGAGTCAGGGCAACATGTACCTACCACTATCTAGTATCTGATGTTTAGGGAACATGTTGATAGAATCCAAAAGTTATCGGGGTAAAGGCTAACAGACTCTAAGACTGGTGCATGCATTATTCTACATGTAGTGCGTGATGAAGAATATTAAATGACCATAAATACAGTATTTCTCTTGCATGGAGACGTAAAGGCTAGACTATGACGGAAACTATTGATGCGATTCAGTAGCTTAGGAATGCAGAGAAGGAGGGCTGGACTGATAACTAGAATCATAACATACTCTTGGCAGACTCGTAGGCAGAGCCAGGCTGAACCGGGCACTGTGAGGCAGGAAGTAAGTGAAGGGTCAGGAATACAGGTGGGGGCTGTATCGCTCCTCAGCGAGGATTCAGGAGACAGGAGCTGAATCTGGTGTCCAGGCCCTTTTGAGGCCTAGAAACGGGGACTTTACAATGAAATAACGTGCACACTGGGAAACGTGGCAACGTAGCTTTACATAAGCCTGATATTCGTAGTATTCACGAGAACTGGAAACTGGCATACTAGAGATGGACACAACTATAATTGTGTCTTTAATCGAACATGGGGAAGACATATGCATATTAATCATGCACACATTACATATGATGGAGGACACGTAGGGACACAGAACATGGCAAAATTTACTTTTCCACATTCCCTCCTTGTCACTACGTTTCCATCAGGAAACATCAATATTCATGATACCATCTATCATTTCATACAGTATCATTTGCTCGTCTCGAATTTTCTTGGAACGGGATCTAGAACGGGACTTGGGACTAGGAATACAAGAGGTAGCACAAATGCCACAAATCGCAGGGCCACATTGTATACAGAGGCAGCAACTGAATATGATCGCTACTGCAATACCTAGAAAGGACAAGACTTTCCATCCCCAGGCGGAAATTATATTCCAGAACCAACCGGACCATGTCCAGGTGCCTGGATCTTGGTGTAACATATGGGCAATTTTATGGAGTCTGGTTATAGCTGAATAAACAGACGGCGCGTTATTAGGAATGAAAATGCAGCAACTAGATCCGATGACTCTACAAGCCCCGCCCCTATCGGCCAGTATGACGTCAAGGACGAGACGATTCTGGAGCACGACAAATCTCATAGCAGATTGTTCTTCGGTTAAGTTACCTAGAGCCGAGGCAGTCTCATTCACTACGGCTTCGAGGGTTCTTGTTAACCTACGGATTAGCTTACTATTCTGGATAGGGCCTATAAAGAAAAAGAAACCTCTATTGAAATCTGTATACTGTTCTAGAGCAGTTTCAGTATAATCGACAATTGGGGACTCGGTCTCCCTTCTATGTCTAATGTGTACTAGATGTGTGTTTCTGTGATAATCAGATGGGGCTAGGAAAACTGGTGGCAGTAGGAAGGCAATGTAACAGGTTCCCTCCCAATCAAGGGGCAGACGAACATATGCGGTCTGACCACAAACAAAATAAGAATGACGTGAAGCTTTGAAAATAGATTTCCTACTGTCACTATACTTGACAATAGTAGTACAATCACTATGTCCTACGTGTATGGAACCATTATTTCGGACACATAATTCGCCTTTAACTGGTAGTACTGAAATAGCAGGTAAATCTGGAGTAGGATCAGACTGAACATTCAGGACCATGAAATTCGAAGAATAATTACCTAAGTTATAAACTTCATTTTCTAGATCTAACCCTATTCTGTGGGGAAGACCTTGCTTGTCTGGAAAACATGTACTGTTCAGAAAAGACATATCTGTTGAGGATGACGTTAACGTGGACCATGCTCCACACGAACCATTATGTGAAAATGGATAAGGAAAGAGTGGCAGAACTCCCTTCGGTGTCTGGAAAGGGGGGAGTCGACCACACACCCAACAATTAGTGGCATTGCTGGTCTGGTGTGAATAATGTAACATGCGGATAAAGGAATTGTTGCGCATAGCAAGACGATAAGAGAGTTCATGAGGAGGCAGATCACTAAACGTGTGCTCTACCATAACATTGCAAGACTTATTTACATGAGAAACTGGAAAATACAAATAAAATGCATAACTGGTGCAGGTAGTCATAAGGCTGAAAAACAATATGAAACTTAGAAAAACAATACATCGGATTGAGTTTTGACTTACTCTCTCACTATGGGGGTCTATTTTATACATGTCAGAAACCGGTCTAACCGTTTCACCTAGGGGAGGACTTAGACAATCAAACTGGCTGACTTATTTTACTAGACCTTAGTTTGTGCTTATACTCCTGTTGCGGAGTTTTCTCTAACAGGGAGGGTTCAGTATCATTGTCTTTTGCGGGACAGTCCTTAAGAATAGTACTTTGGCAGTCTTTCAAATCCTCGGAAATGTTCTTAGAAACAGGCTTCAGTCCGTAAAATTTCTTCACATGAGACAAATGGACCCAGCCCTTCCTGCCTTCCAGCTTGACGGCAGTACGGGTGGCCAGGAGGACCTGTCTGGGTTCTTTCCAGCGAGGCTCCAGCGGACTTGAACGATCAAAATTCCGGACAAGAACCATGCATCCGGGAACGATTTCATGCGGTGCCACCTCGGTATTGTCTGGAAATGCGGCAGCAACCTGTGAACGACAAGAGTTGAGGGCAGACATCAAGGAAGCTAGGTAATCTGTCAGCATATTACTTGAAACATCGGTAATACTTTGAGGTCTAGGTGTACCCCACATGTTAGGGGGGTGGCCGAATACGACCTCATACGGGGACAGACCTGATCTGGAATGCGCGACCATGCGCATATAGAATAAAGCGACTGGCAGAGCTACTATCCAGTCTACACCTTTCTCTTTACATACTTTTGCAATTCGGATCTTCAAGGTCTGATTATGTCTCTCTACGAGACCGGCTGCTTCAGGATGGCGTACACAATGGAACTTCCACTGGTACCCTAACAAAAGGGAAACGTGTTTCATCAACTCAGATGAGAATGGCTGGCCGTTATCAGAATATACGACTCTAGGGAGTCCATAACGGGGGAAGAATTCACGAACCAACTGCTTGGCAGTGGTCGCGGCTGTGTAATCTGGGACTGGATATGCCTCTGTCCACCTGGACAAAGCGCATACGACTACAAGGACATACTTGAAACCTCGACATCGCTCCATCTGAATATAATCCATCTGGAGGACTTCAAAAGGGTGGTCAGGGGGCTGGAATCCACCTTGTTCCACCGGGACACTTTTACCTGGATTAAACTGGCAACATATCATACAGGTACGGACTTTCTGCTTGGCTGCAGCTCATAAATGCTTGTTGAACCAAATGTTCTGGATACTGTCTAACATAGCTTTTTCTCCTAAATGTGCTGGACTATGTGCGGTATTAATAATGACTTGAACCATAGAGTCGGGGAGAAACCATGTGGCTCTACCCTTTGTTACCCATCCCTGATCTGTCTGGACCCCTCCTTGCTCGGACCATTTCTTGATTTCATCGGGAGTAGCATGTAACTGGATATCTATGACATCTTGAGTAGGGTCCTTAACTGTCATACATGTAGTTGGATCTGGAGTATGTGTCTGTGTCGGATTAACTGGAGTGTCTGGAGTCTGTGCTGTAAGCTTGGCTGTGCGATCTGCTAGATCATTACCTTGAGAAATAATGTCAGTAACTTTCGTATGTGCTTTGCACTTCATGATAGCAATAGATGTCGGTAAATGTATGGCATCTAACAGAGCCTGAATAAGGAGACCATGCTGAATCTTGGTTCCATGAGAAGTCATGAAACCTCTCTCCTGCCAGAGCACTCCAAAGTTGTGTACAACTCCAAATGCGTAGCGTGAATCTGTGTAAACATTAACTTTCAGGTTCTTAGCGTGTATGCAGGCTTGAGTCAGAGCAACTAGCTCTGCTGCTTGAGCAGACAGGGTGTCAATACGGTGTGTTTCAATAACTTCGGTGTCAGTAGTCACTGCATACGCGGCTACTAGTTCTCCTGTACTTGTTCTCATACATGAACCATCCACATAAAGTGTCAGGTCGGGATCTGGTAATGGAATATCTGTCAGATCTTGTCTTGGCTTAGTCATAATATTGACTACTTCCACACAGTCGTGTGTGGCAGGATTCGAATTAACTGACGGTAACAGTGTAGCAGGATTTAAAACGTTGCAGCGTCTGATTTCTATGTGTGGCTGGAACAGTGTCAATTCATAACCTGTTAAACGTGCAATTGTCAAGTGCTGAGTTTGTGTTCGGTTTAAAAGAACTTCCACGGAGTGTGGAACTTGTACTGTCAAGGAATGTCCTAATACTATGGAATCACTTTGTCTGATAGCTAGTGCTGTGGCTGCAACTGACTTGAGGCACGCAGGCAGAGCCTGGGCTACAGGATCTAATGTGCTCGAAAAATAAGCACAAGGCTTGTACTGTCCTGCTTGATCTTGTGTGAGAACAGATAATGCTGTACCTTCACGTTCTGTGACGAAAAGTGTAAAAGGCTTACTGTAGTTCGGTGTAGCTAGAACTGGAGCTTGACATAAAGCTTTCTTTAACTCATTGAAACTAAGTGTATGTTCAGATGTCCAAGGGAGGACAGTCGATACGGCTGCCTCCTGTGTCGTTAACTGTATCAGTGGTTTAGCTAGAAATGCATACTGAGGAATCCATTGTCTACAATAAGAAGTAAGGCCGATAAAAGCACGTACCTCCTTCTGTGTCTTGGGCTGAGGAAGACTCGCTATTAACTGGATACGGTCTGGTGTCAACTGCCTACCCCACTTGGACAGTAAGTGGCCTAAGTAGATCACTTGCTGTACACAGAATTGAAGCTTCGAGGGGGACACCTTGTGCCCCATCTCGGCAAGGAAATACAAGACTGTAAGTGATGCTCGCTTGCAAGCACGTACAGAACGGGCTGTGATCAGTAGATCATCGACATACTGGAGCAGGGCAGTGTCAGTTGGCATGTGAATGTTGTCTAGTTGTCTCTTAAGTGCTTGACTGTAAATACTTGGACTTTCTGTGAAACCTTGAGGAGCTCGTGTGAACATATAGCTTCTTCCATTTAAACAAAATCCGAAAAGAAACTGGATGTCTGGATGAATGGGGACACTGAAAAATGCGTTCTTGAGGTCTATGACCGTGAAAAATGACGCTTCGGAATCAATGGCTGTCAATAGGGAAGAAATATCTGGGACAACTGGGTACTGGGGAATAATACATTTATTGAGTTCTCGAAGGTCAATCACTAATCGATATACTGGGGGTGCATTCGGATCAGTACGTTTCATGACGGGAATAATCGGAGAATTACATACATTGGAGTCAGTTTCTACAACTACTCCTTGAGCCATGAGCTCGTCAATAATTTTGGATAAGGCTGCTACAGCCTCAGGTGGCAGTCTGTACTGTCTGATTCGTGGCAGGACTACACCTGGCTTGAGAGTCACACGATGGGGTGTGATTTGCATATAACCAACATCAGTTGGACCTTGCGCCCATAGATGCTGCGGAACATTAGACAATCTCGGATCAAAATCTCGTAAAACATAGTGACCCTTGAAGTCACGTAGGAACAATCGTATTCCCTCTGGGGAGCAGCAAATAACTGCACCTAATTCTTTCAGTGTCCTAATGCCTAACAAATTTTCTGGGCATGACTTTGTAAGTAACAGATCAGTAGTGCGGGACAATGGACCTACTTCTAGAGTAACTGGCTGAGATATCTCGTTTACAATAGGCTTTCCTGAAAATCCAAGGGAAACATTTCTAGAGCCTGAGAGCGGAGCCCCTGGAACTTCGGCGTGACTGATGGTGGTCCTACTTGCCCCTGTATCAATCAGAAACTTTCTGTCTTTCCCTAGTACTTGACTATGAACATAGGGACCTTCTTGATCTACAGGAATCTCGATGAGAGGCAAGCCTACCTCCCTCTCTAGGCTGGTTCATGAATATGGCCGATACTCTGGATACTCGGACTGTGCATACTGGTACATCTGTTGTGTAACATGCTGTGTTGCAGCAATAGGCTGCGGTACTGTAACTGTCTGTTGTGCATTCTGTGGCTGAGAAGTCTGTGAAACTTGTTCTTGTCTAGGCGGACGTGGTCTTTCTTTAGTTTTACCCGTAGCTATATTATGTTTCAGAACTGCACACTCATTTATGAAATGACCTGGCTGTTTACAATAATTACAGTTTCCTTTAACGGGAGCTGCAGGATGACTGGCTTGATTCGGACCCCTCTTCTGACTGTCTTGAGGAACAGATTGTGCAACTAGTACTTTCATTTTCGTGTCTTTCATACGTTTTCTCTCATGTTCTTGCTCTTCTCTGATTCTATTCTGGTGGTACTGGAGCATCTGTAACATCTGGGACGGGGTACTAGCTTGCCACGTACTTTCGACTTTCAAAACTCGATTCTTCACTTGTGGACTTGAATTCTCGACTAATTTAGTAACAAAAAGAGGAGGGTATGACTCGCTACTTGTCTTCAAGCCACTGTTTATAATAAAACATTTTTCAAATCTAGAATAAAAATCACTAGTATCTTCATCTTGTTTCTGTTTACAGGCTGAGATTGCATCCCAGTCTTCCTTTTTAGTGGTTAATAATCTGGGCAAAACTTGTATTAATAGTTCTGGTAATTCTTTACATTTATCTCCAAGACCGGTACCTGGTACTCGTATCTTATCTCCAGCTTCTAGAACTGCCCAATCGATCTTTTTCTCTCCCACCTCCCAATCTTTTTCCTTGAGTTTCTCATATACCCCTGCGGGCAATAGGACTTTTAACATTTTAATTATATCTGGATATGTGTATTCTCCCATACGGAGCATGTCTTTTAATTCTCGGTGGAACCCTGCTGGATCTTTGTCGTGACAAGGAATTAGTTTCTTCATCTCTAAGAGTTCCATCTTTGTAATCGGGGTGTAAACAAACACTCTTTGCATTTCACCATCTGTTGTCCTGACTGGGTGTACTTCTCGTAACGGATTCTGTCTGTCTATGTAAAAGGGTTTACTCTCTGGGGGTGAGACATGAACAAAATGCGGGTTCAAAAACATACTATATTTGTGGCGCTGTTCTAGAATGACACTAATTAAATCGGTACCTAAACCTTTCCATCTATACTGGAGTAACTCGTTCAGGACATCATGTAACGGACCTGGATCAGAATGTTGACCCTCATACAATGTAATGAGGTGCTGGATCATATACATACCCACCAGTCGCTGCTCGGCTGGGGGCAATTTCAGAAACATTTGTGCCACTATTTCGTCTGGAAAAGTGGTAGAATCAGTAATCCATCGGACTGCTGATCGGACTAGTTCTTGTTCATGCATAGTACTTAACTTGCTATAACCGATTCGCGATTTCAGAATGTGATCGGTAGCTTGAAATACTTGTTCTAGAGACCCTTGTTCTAGTGCTGGATGATGAAAAACTGACTTGCGTTCTAGGCGTAAATGGCGATCTGGAAATCTAGATTTTCCCACATACGCTATTCTGTCGGGATTCTCGTCCTCTACCTCTTCCGTAGGAGAGTCATTCTCTTTCTCGCTTACCTGTGCTGCCTTACGTTGGTCGTGTAACCTTATTATTTCCTTACGAATTTTCTTGTACATACTCTCTATACTACTGATAGTTCTGTGCTTACCCTCGGCTATATTATCACTCCACCTTGTCAGGATTCTCATTTCGGCCGGATCTTTAGTCGGGTAATCTTGTTCCCGTATTAAACAATTAATCAGAAACTTTAATATCATGAGCTGGATCTCAGCTTTTCATTGAGACATGGCTTCGCTAATACTTTGTGGATCATCCCCTGTACGGATGAAACGATATATTCTGTCTAGATCTTCCTTCATATCTGGTAGGGTGTCCAAATACCCGGTCACCCGTCTGACACGTACGGAATATATAACCGTACTATCATCACCTACGACTGGATCATAGCGGCATTCAGTAAGAGCTCGTCGGATATCTGCAACGGACTGATATCTGGGCGTACGCTGTAACGCACATTCGTGTAACTCGGCCAACGTTCTACGTTGGTGTGGCGGCGGGGTACCAGGAGGACCTCCCCCTGCGGCCCCTAAACTGGAATCGTCGATTGATACTCTTCGTACTGGCGCGGCGGGAAATTGAAACGTAGGCTGGACCGGGGGTACCGTAACAGGTACTCCGGTGTCTGGAGGAACAGGGATTGCCTGATTTACAGGAACTGGCGGAACAGGATTTGCATATTCCGGGACTGTGTCGTCCAAGTAGGACGAGATGAAAATATCAGCTGCGGTCGGTTTGTGACGTAGCTTGGTCGGAACTAAGGGTGGCGGAAAATTACTGGATGCCTCCGGGGTCGCTTTTGGCAAGCCCTCGGCAAGAAGAGGATACATACCCTTAATAAGGGCATGCCTCTGTCTATCTGACTGTTCGGTTTTGACTCGTTCACCTATCTCGATTAATTCCCTTTCTTGGGCTCGTTCTAAGGATTCTCTACTTAATTCTGACTTCCTGATCTCTTTTTCGGTTCTTTTATGTGATTCTTTGCGCCATAACTTGATGGCATCTTTCTGTGACTGTCTGGCTTTCTTTTTCCATAATGCTTCTTCTACTCGCATGATGCACTCGGCATCCCACGTACCTGATACGGGCCATCTATACTTTTCTTCTAACTCTTTGGTATACTCTACCCATAAATCTAGATACAATATGGCGCTTATGCCATGCTTCTGATACATAAAATGACCTGGACTGTCCCTAGGCGGGACAGGAACTGCTGCTTCTAGCAGACCTTTTCTGGTTTTTAACTGACGTAGTTTAGAAAATAAGGGCATGACTGAACTGTAATCTAGACACAATACGTAATTACAATACACAATGAACACGATAATTACTCCACATTCATACCACGACATTAAAATACATGAAGAACATTTAAAATAACAGTTCGAACAGAATACTACCTGGAATACGGAAAACAGAATACATGAATTTTCTCGAGAACAGAACTGACTAGAACAGAAACTAGATGCACTGCTAAAACAGTACGAAACTCACCGGTCTCATAAAGAGACACGTCAGGACCCGCATCCACCGAAGTGGACACTTCGTTTTGGGATATGTGTACCACCAAACCCCACGGACCAGAGACAATTAGAATGACCCTGTCTAGATACTACCCCAGCAACGGTACTCACCAGGCAGCAAGAACGGAAGGCCTCGGACTGGACTGGACTGCTTCGACGCCGGACGGACGAACTTCGGACTTCTGTTACGGGTGGGCCTCCGGATACCTCGGACCTTGGACTCTCGGCTTGGGCTCTGGTCGGGACTCGCCGCGTTCCTCCACCGCCTCGTCTGGATGCTGGACCGCAACCTCCGTCTCCTCCGTGGGCCTGAGGGATACTTGAAGCAGAAATATCTGCACGGTATGGTTCCGTCACGGCTGCAGAGGATCAGGGGGCATACGTGGCTTCACCGGCGCGTGGGGAAAGGGCAAGTCCCTATTCGGGCGCCATTATGTGGTATATAAATAAATAATACCGGATCTAGGTTTTACTGGACATAGCAATAACAGATAGCTCAATAAATAAGAGTCAAGATTCGAGGTAGTAGGAGTTTGCAGGTTTAATACAGCATAAAGGACAGGAACAGGACAACCTGCACAGGAATAGGATGGCAGAGCCCGGCAGCTGCCGGGACAGGATCTGGGATGAGCGCGCTAACATTTAATAACAGTACACAAGCATATATACTAAAACAGTTGCATTACAATGAATACAGTAGGCGGAGCAGTGGGTGTGGTCAATAGCAGTCGCGAAAGATAAGGGTGAAAGTAGGTGTAACAAGAGGCGTATACATAGACATGTGATGTAAACGTAACAGAATATGTCATAAATGGGGCGGAAACATGGAGGGGGCTACCTAAGGAGCCGGGACCTCTAACCTAATGGTGCGCGCAAACTGACAATGACGTGTTACTAGGAGAAGCTGGGGGCTATGAACTCTGTGCTAGGAGCAGAGACTGAAGTCTGGATTGTCAGGGCAACATGTACCTACCACTATCTAGTATCTGATGTTTAGGGAACATGTTGATAGAATCCAAAAGTTATCGGGGTAAAGGCTAACAGACTCTAAGACTGGTGCATGCATTATTCTACATGTAGTGCGTGATGAAGAATATTAAATGACCATAAATCCAGTATTTCTCTTGCATGGAGACGTAAAGGCTAGACTATGACGGAAACTATTGATGCGATTCAGTAGCTTAGGAATGCAGAGAAGGAGGGCTGGACTGATAACTAGAATCATAACATACTCTTGGCAGACTCGTAGGCAGAGCCAGGCTGAACCGGGCACTGTGAGGCAGGAAGTAAGTGAAGGGTCAGGAATACAGGTGGGGGCTGTATCGCTCCTCAGCGAGGATTCAGGAGACAGGAGCTGAATCTGGTGTCCAGGCCCTTTTGAGGCCTAGAAACGGGGACTTTACAATGAAATAACGTGCACACTGGGAAACGTGGCAACGTAGCTTTACATAAGCCTGATATTCGTAGTATTCACGAGAACTGGAAACTGGCATACTAGAGATGGACACAACTATAATTGTGTCTTTAATCGAACATGGGGAAGACATATGCATATTAATCATGCACACATTACATATGATGGAGGACACGTAGGGACACAGAACATGGCAAAATTTACTTTTCCACATTCCCTCCTTGTCACTACGTTTCCATCAGGAAACATCAATATTCATGATACCATCTATCATTTCATACAGTATCATTTGCTCGTCTCGAATTTTCTTGGAACGGGATCTAGAACGGGACTTGGGACTAGGAATACAAGAGGTAGCACAAATGCCACAAATCGCAGGGCCACATTGTATACAGAGGCAGCAACTGAATATGATCGCTACTGCAATACCTAGAAAGGACAAGACTTTCCATCCCCAGGCGGAAATTATATTCCAGAACCAACCGGACCATGTCCAGGTGCCTGGATCTTGGTGTAACATATGGGCAATTTTATGGAGTCTGGTTATAGCTGAATAAACAGACGGCGCGTTATTAGGAATGAAAATGCAGCAACTAGATCCGATGACTCTACAAGCCCCGCCCCTATCGGCCAGTATGACGTCAAGGACGAGACGATTCTGGAGCACGACAAATCTCATAGCAGATTGTTCTTCGGTTAAGTTACCTAGAGCCGAGGCAGTCTCATTCACTACGGCTTCGAGGGTTCTTGTTAACCTACGGATTAGCTTACTATTCTGGATAGGGCCTATAAAGAAAAAGAAACCTCTATTGAAATCTGTATACTGTTCTAGAGCAGTTTCAGTATAATCGACAATTGGGGACTCGGTCTCCCTTCTATGTCTAATGTGTACTAGATGTGTGTTTCTGTGATAATCAGATGGGGCTAGGAAAACTGGTGGCAGTAGGAAGGCAATGTAACAGGTTCCCTCCCAATCAAGGGGCAGACGAACATATGCGGTCTGACCACAAACAAAATAAGAATGACGTGAAGCTTTGAAAATAGATTTCCTACTGTCACTATACTTGACAATAGTAGTACAATCACTATGTCCTACGTGTATGGAACCATTATTTCGGACACATAATTCGCCTTTAACTGGTAGTACTGAAATAGCAGGTAAATCTGGAGTAGGATCAGACTGAACATTCAGGACCATGAAATTCGAAGAATAATTACCTAAGTTATAAACTTCATTTTCTAGATCTAACCCTATTCTGTGGGGAAGACCTTGCTTGTCTGGAAAACATGTACTGTTCAGAAAAGACATATCTGTTGAGGATGACGTTAACGTGGACCATGCTCCACACGAACCATTATGTGAAAATGGATAAGGAAAGAGTGGCAGAACTCCCTTCGGTGTCTGGAAAGGGGGGAGTCGACCACACACCCAACAATTAGTGGCATTGCTGGTCTGGTGTGAATAATGTAACATGCGGATAAAGGAATTGTTGCGCATAGCAAGACGATAAGAGAGTTCATGAGGAGGCAGATCACTAAACGTGTGCTCTACCATAACATTGCAAGACTTATTTACATGAGAAACTGGAAAATACAAATAAAATGCATAACTGGTGCAGGTAGTCATAAGGCTGAAAAACAATATGAAACTTAGAAAAACAATACATCGGATTGAGTTTTGACTTACTCTCTCACTATGGGGGTCTATTTTATACATGTCAGAAACCGGTCTAACCGTTTCACCTAGGGGAGGACTTAGACAATCAAACTGGCTGACTTATTTTACTAGACCTTAGTTTGTGCTTATACTCCTGTTGCGGAGTTTTCTCTAACAGGGAGGGTTCAGTATCATTGTCTTTTGCGGGACAGTCCTTAAGAATAGTACTTTGGCAGTCTTTCAAATCCTCGGAAATGTTCTTAGAAACAGGCTTCAGTCCGTAAAATTTCTTCACATGAGACAAATGGACCCAGCCCTTCCTGCCTTCCAGCTTGACGGCAGTACGGGTGGCCAGGAGGACCTGTCTGGGTTCTTTCCAGCGAGGCTCCAGCGGACTTGAACGATCAAAATTCCGGACAAGAACCATGCATCCGGGAACGATTTCATGCGGTGCCACCTCGGTATTGTCTGGAAATGCGGCAGCAACCTGTGAACGACAAGAGTTGAGGGCAGACATCAAGGAAGCTAGGTAATCTGTCAGCATATTACTTGAAACATCGGTAATACTTTGAGGTCTAGGTGTACCCCACATGTTAGGGGGGTGGCCGAATACGACCTCATACGGGGACAGACCTGATCTGGAATGCGCGACCATGCGCATATAGAATAAAGCGACTGGCAGAGCTACTATCCAGTCTACACCTTTCTCTTTACATACTTTTGCAATTCGGATCTTCAAGGTCTGATTATGTCTCTCTACGAGACCGGCTGCTTCAGGATGGCGTACACAATGGAACTTCCACTGGTACCCTAACAAAAGGGAAACGTGTTTCATCAACTCAGATGAGAATGGCTGGCCGTTATCAGAATATACGACTCTAGGGAGTCCATAACGGGGGAAGAATTCACGAACCAACTGCTTGGCAGTGGTCGCGGCTGTGTAATCTGGGACTGGATATGCCTCTGTCCACCTGGACAAAGCGCATACGACTACAAGGACATACTTGAAACCTCGACATCGCTCCATCTGAATATAATCCATCTGGAGGACTTCAAAAGGGTGGTCAGGGGGCTGGAATCCACCTTGTTCCACCGGGACACTTTTACCTGGATTAAACTGGCAACATATCATACAGGTACGGACTTTCTGCTTGGCTGCAGCTCGTAAATGCTTGTTGAACCAAATGTTCTGGATACTGTCTAACATAGCTTTTTCTCCTAAATGTGCTGGACTATGTGCGGTATTAATAATGACTTGAACCATAGAGTCGGGGAGAAACCATGTGGCTCTACCCTTTGTTACCCATCCCTGATCTGTCTGGACCCCTCCTTGCTCGGACCATTTCTTGATTTCATCGGGAGTAGCATGTAACTGGATATCTATGACATCTTGAGTAGGGTCCTTAACTGTCATACATGTAGTTGGATCTGGAGTATGTGTCTGTGTCGGATTAACTGGAGTGTCTGGAGTCTGTGCTGTAAGCTTGGCTGTGCGATCTGCTAGATCATTACCTTGAGAAATAATGTCAGTAACTTTCGTATGTGCTTTGCACTTCATGATAGCAATAGATGTCGGTAAATGTATGGCATCTAACAGAGCCTGAATAAGGAGACCATGCTGAATCTTGGTTCCATGAGAAGTCATGAAACCTCTCTCCTGCCAGAGCACTCCAAAGTTGTGTACAACTCCAAATGCGTAGCGTGAATCTGTGTAAACATTAACTTTCAGGTTCTTAGCGTGTATGCAGGCTTGAGTCAGAGCAACTAGCTCTGCTGCTTGAGCAGACAGGGTGTCAATACGGTGTGTTTCAATAACTTCGGTGTCAGTAGTCACTGCATACGCGGCTACTAGTTCTCCTGTACTTGTTCTCATACATGAACCATCCACATAAAGTGTCAGGTCGGGATCTGGTAATGGAATATCTGTCAGATCTTGTCTTGGCTTAGTCATAATATTGACTACTTCCACACAGTCGTGTGTGGCAGGATTCGAATTAACTGACGGTAACAGTGTAGCAGGATTTAAAACGTTGCAGCGTCTGATTTCTATGTGTGGCTGGAACAGTGTCAATTCATAACCTGTTAAACGTGCAATTGTCAAGTGCTGAGTTTGTGTTCGGTTTAAAAGAACTTCCACGGAGTGTGGAACTTGTACTGTCAAGGAATGTCCTAATACTATGGAATCACTTTGTCTGATAGCTAGTGCTGTGGCTGCAACTGACTTGAGGCACGCAGGCAGAGCCTGGGCTACAGGATCTAATGTGCTCGAAAAATAAGCACAAGGCTTGTACTGTCCTGCTTGATCTTGTGTGAGAACAGATAATGCTGTACCTTCACGTTCTGTGACGAAAAGTGTAAAAGGCTTACTGTAGTTCGGTGTAGCTAGAACTGGAGCTTGACATAAAGCTTTCTTTAACTCATTGAAACTAAGTGTATGTTCAGATGTCCAAGGGAGGACAGTCGATACGGCTGCCTCCTGTGTCGTTAACTGTATCAGTGGTTTAGCTAGAAATGCATACTGAGGAATCCATTGTCTACAATAAGAAGTAAGGCCGATAAAAGCACGTACCTCCTTCTGTGTCTTGGGCTGAGGAAGACTCGCTATTAACTGGATACGGTCTGGTGTCAACTGCCTACCCCACTTGGACAGTAAGTGGCCTAAGTAGATCACTTGCTGTACACAGAATTGAAGCTTCGAGGGGGACACCTTGTGCCCCATCTCGGCAAGGAAATACAAGACTGTAAGTGATGCTCGCTTGCAAGCACGTACAGAACGGGCTGTGATCAGTAGATCATCGACATACTGGAGCAGGGCAGTGTCAGTTGGCATGTGAATGTTGTCTAGTTGTCTCTTAAGTGCTTGACTGTAAATACTTGGACTTTCTGTGAAACCTTGAGGAGCTCGTGTGAACATATAGCTTCTTCCATTTAAACAAAATCCGAAAAGAAACTGGATGTCTGGATGAATGGGGACACTGAAAAATGCGTTCTTGAGGTCTATGACCGTGAAAAATGACGCTTCGGAATCAATGGCTGTCAATAGGGAAGAAATATCTGGGACAACTGGGTACTGGGGAATAATACATTTATTGAGTTCTCGAAGGTCAATCACTAATCGATATACTGGGGGTGCATTCGGATCAGTACGTTTCATGACGGGAATAATCGGAGAATTACATACATTGGAGTCAGTTTCTACAACTACTCCTTGAGCCATGAGCTCGTCAATAATTTTGGATAAGGCTGCTACAGCCTCAGGTGGCAGTCTGTACTGTCTGATTCGTGGCAGGACTACACCTGGCTTGAGAGTCACACGATGGGGTGTGATTTGCATATAACCAACATCAGTTGGACCTTGCGCCCATAGATGCTGCGGAACATTAGACAATCTCGGATCAAAATCTCGTAAAACATAGTGACCCTTGAAGTCACGTAGGAACAATCGTATTCCCTCTGGGGAGCAGCAAATAACTGCACCTAATTCTTTCAGTGTCCTAATGCCTAACAAATTTTCTGGGCATGACTTTGTAAGTAACAGATCAGTAGTGCGGGACAATGGACCTACTTCTAGAGTAACTGGCTGAGATATCTCGTTTACAATAGGCTTTCCTGAAAATCCAAGGGAAACATTTCTAGAGCCTGAGAGCGGAGCCCCTGGAACTTCGGCGTGACTGATGGTGGTCCTACTTGCCCCTGTATCAATCAGAAACTTTCTGTCTTTCCCTAGTACTTGACTATGAACATAGGGACCTTCTTGATCTACAGGAATCTCGATGAGAGGCAAGCCTACCTCCCTCTCTAGGCTGGTTCATGAATATGGCCGATACTCTGGATACTCGGACTGTGCATACTGGTACATCTGTTGTGTAACATGCTGTGTTGCAGCAATAGGCTGCGGTACTGTAACTGTCTGTTGTGCATTCTGTGGCTGAGAAGTCTGTGAAACTTGTTCTTGTCTAGGCGGACGTGGTCTTTCTTTAGTTTTACCCGTAGCTATATTATGTTTCAGAACTGCACACTCATTTATGAAATGACCTGGCTGTTTACAATAATTACAGTTTCCTTTAACGGGAGCTGCAGGATGACTGGCTTGATTCGGACCCCTCTTCTGACTGTCTTGAGGAACAGATTGTGCAACTAGTACTTTCATTTTCGTGTCTTTCATACGTTTTCTCTCATGTTCTTGCTCTTCTCTGATTCTATTCTGGTGGTACTGGAGCATCTGTAACATCTGGGACGGGGTACTAGCTTGCCACGTACTTTCGACTTTCAAAACTCGATTCTTCACTTGTGGACTTGAATTCTCGACTAATTTAGTAACAAAAAGAGGAGGGTATGACTCGCTACTTGTCTTCAAGCCACTGTTTATAATAAAACATTTTTCAAATCTAGAATAAAAATCACTAGTATCTTCATCTTGTTTCTGTTTACAGGCTGAGATTGCATCCCAGTCTTCCTTTTTAGTGGTTAATAATCTGGGCAAAACTTGTATTAATAGTTCTGGTAATTCTTTACATTTATCTCCAAGACCGGTACCTGGTACTCGTATCTTATCTCCAGCTTCTAGAACTGCCCAATCGATCTTTTTCTCTCCCACCTCCCAATCTTTTTCCTTGAGTTTCTCATATACCCCTGCGGGCAATAGGACTTTTAACATTTTAATTATATCTGGATATGTGTATTCTCCCATACGGAGCATGTCTTTTAATTCTCGGTGGAACCCTGCTGGATCTTTGTCGTGACAAGGAATTAGTTTCTTCATCTCTAAGAGTTCCATCTTTGTAATCGGGGTGTAAACAAACACTCTTTGCATTTCACCATCTGTTGTCCTGACTGGGTGTACTTCTCGTAACGGATTCTGTCTGTCTATGTAAAAGGGTTTACTCTCTGGGGGTGAGACATGAACAAAATGCGGGTTCAAAAACATACTATATTTGTGGCGCTGTTCTAGAATGACACTAATTAAATCGGTACCTAAACCTTTCCATCTATACTGGAGTAACTCGTTCAGGACATCATGTAACGGACCTGGATCAGAATGTTGACCCTCATACAATGTAATGAGGTGCTGGATCATATACATACCCACCAGTCGCTGCTCGGCTGGGGGCAATTTCAGAAACATTTGTGCCACTATTTCGTCTGGAAAAGTGGTAGAATCAGTAATCCATCGGACTGCTGATCGGACTAGTTCTTGTTCATGCATAGTACTTAACTTGCTATAACCGATTCGCGATTTCAGAATGTGATCGGTAGCTTGAAATACTTGTTCTAGAGACCCTTGTTCTAGTGCTGGATGATGAAAAACTGACTTGCGTTCTAGGCGTAAATGGCGATCTGGAAATCTAGATTTTCCCACATACGCTATTCTGTCGGGATTCTCGTCCTCTACCTCTTCCGTAGGAGAGTCATTCTCTTTCTCGCTTACCTGTGCTGCCTTACGTTGGTCGTGTAACCTTATTATTTCCTTACGAATTTTCTTGTACATACTCTCTATACTACTGATAGTTCTGTGCTTACCCTCGGCTATATTATCACTCCACCTTGTCAGGATTCTCATTTCGGCCGGATCTTTAGTCGGGTAATCTTGTTCCCGTATTAAACAATTAATCAGAAACTTTAATATCATGAGCTGGATCTCAGCTTTTCATTGAGACATGGCTTCGCTAATACTTTGTGGATCATCCCCTGTACGGATGAAACGATATATTCTGTCTAGATCTTCCTTCATATCTGGTAGGGTGTCCAAATACCCGGTCACCCGTCTGACACGTACGGAATATATAACCGTACTATCATCACCTACGACTGGATCATAGCGGCATTCAGTAAGAGCTCGTCGGATATCTGCAACGGACTGATATCTGGGCGTACGCTGTAACGCACATTCGTGTAACTCGGCCAACGTTCTACGTTGGTGTGGCGGCGGGGTACCAGGAGGACCTCCCCCTGCGGCCCCTAAACTGGAATCGTCGATTGATACTCTTCGTACTGGCGCGGCGGGAAATTGAAACGTAGGCTGGACCGGGGGTACCGTAACAGGTACTCCGGTGTCTGGAGGAACAGGGATTGCCTGATTTACAGGAACTGGCGGAACAGGATTTGCATATTCCGGGACTGTGTCGTCCAAGTAGGACGAGATGAAAATATCAGCTGCGGTCGGTTTGTGACGTAGCTTGGTCGGAACTAAGGGTGGCGGAAAATTACTGGATGCCTCCGGGGTCGCTTTTGGCAAGCCCTCGGCAAGAAGAGGATACATACCCTTAATAAGGGCATGCCTCTGTCTATCTGACTGTTCGGTTTTGACTCGTTCACCTATCTCGATTAATTCCCTTTCTTGGGCTCGTTCTAAGGATTCTCTACTTAATTCTGACTTCCTGATCTCTTTTTCGGTTCTTTTATGTGATTCTTTGCGCCATAACTTGATGGCATCTTTCTGTGACTGTCTGGCTTTCTTTTTCCATAATGCTTCTTCTACTCGCATGATGCACTCGGCATCCCACGTACCTGATACGGGCCATCTATACTTTTCTTCTAACTCTTTGGTATACTCTACCCATAAATATAGATACAATATGGCGCTTATGCCATGCTTCTGATACATAAAATGACCTGGACTGTCCCTAGGCGGGACAGGAACTGCTGCTTCTAGCAGACCTTTTCTGGTTTTTAACTGACGTAGTTTAGAAAATAAGGGCATGACTGAACTGTAATCTAGACACAATACGTAATTACAATACACAATGAACACGATAATTACTCCACATTCATACCACGACATTAAAATACATGAAGAACATTTAAAATAACAGTTCGAACAGAATACTACCTGGAATACGGAAAACAGAATACATGAATTTTCTCGAGAACAGAACTGACTAGAACAGAAACTAGATGCACTGCTAAAACAGTACGAAACTCACCGGTCTCATAAAGAGACACGTCAGGACCCGCATCCACCGAAGTGGACACTTCGTTTTGGGATATGTGTACCACCAAACCCCACGGACCAGAGACAATTAGAATGACCCTGTCTAGATACTACCCCAGCAACGGTACTCACCAGGCAGCAAGAACGGAAGGCCTCGGACTGGACTGGACTGCTTCGACGCCGGACGGACGAACTTCGGACTTCTGTTACGGGTGGGCCTCCGGATACCTCGGACCTTGGACTCTCGGCTTGGGCTCTGGTCGGGACTCGCCGCGTTCCTCCACCGCCTCGTCTGGATGCTGGACCGCAACCTCCGTCTCCTCCGTGGGCCTGAGGGATACTTGAAGCAGAAATATCTGCACGTGCACGGTATGGTTCCGTCACGGCTGCAGAGGATCAGGGGGCATACGTGGCTTCACCGGCGCGTGGGGAAAGGGCAAGTCCCTATTCGGGCGCCATTATGTGGTATATAAATAAATAATACCGGATCTAGGTTTTACTGGACATAGCAATAACAGATAGCTCAATAAATAAGAGTCAAGATTCGAGGTAGTAGGAGTTTGCAGGTTTAATACAGCATAAAGGACAGGAACAGGACAACCTGCACAGGAATAGGATGGCAGAGCCCGGCAGCTGCCGGGACAGGATCTGGGATGAGCGCGCTAACATTTAATAACAGTACACAAGCATATATACTAAAACAGTTGCATTACAATGAATACAGTAGGCGGAGCAGTGGGTGTGGTCAATAGCAGTCGCGAAAGATAAGGGTGAAAGTAGGTGTAACAAGAGGCGTATACATAGACATGTGATGTAAACGTAACAGAATATGTCATAAATGGGGCGGAAACATGGAGGGGGCTACCTAAGGAGCCGGGACCTCTAACCTAATGGTGCGCGCAAACTGACAATGACGTGTTACTAGGAGAAGCTGGGGGCTATGAACTCTGTGCTAGGAGCAGAGACTGAAGTCTGGATTGTCAGGGCAACATGTACCTACCACTATCTAGTATCTGATGTTTAGGGAACATGTTGATAGAATCCAAAAGTTATCGGGGTAAAGGCTAACAGACTCTAAGACTGGTGCATGCATTATTCTACATGTAGTGCGTGATGAAGAATATTAAATGACCATAAATACAGTATTTCTCTTGCATGGAGACGTAAAGGCTAGACTATGACGGAAACTATTGATGCGATTCAGTAGCTTAGGAATGCAGAGAGGAGGGCTGGACTGATAACTAGAATCATAACATACTCTTGGCAGACTCGTAGGCAGAGCCAGGCTGAACCGGGCACTGTGAGGCAGGAAGTAAGTGAAGGGTCAGGAATACAGGTGGGGGCTGTATCGCTCCTCAGCGAGGATTCAGGAGACAGGAGCTGAATCTGGTGTCCAGGCCCTTTTGAGGCCTAGAAACGGGGACTTTACAATGAAATAACGTGCACACTGGGTAACGTGGCAACGTAGCTTTACATAAGCCTGATATTCGTAGTATTCACGAGAACTGGAAACTGGCATACTAGAGATGGACACAACTATAATTGTGTCTTTAATCGAACATGGGGAAGACATATGCATATTAATCATGCACACATTACATATGATGGAGGACACGTAGGGACACAGAACATGGCAAAATTTACTTTTCCACATTAGCTGTCAGAGAGCTTACTAATACGTTCCTCTAATGGGAGCAATATTGACCGTAACAACCTTTCTAAGTCAGGGAACAGGCTGCTTGGGGATGGCGGTATATCAGCCGTTACCAACCCAGTGACTGGAGGAATGATAGAACTAAGATCTCGGCTATCTAGTGTCACAACAACCCCCTCTTGCATAATTTCCCTACCACGGCTTACTTCGGTGACAACCTTACTGGGATACATACTTTTATTAACTTTTCTAAGTTTGTGTGGTGGCTTAGCTGGGAAACATTTTCTGGATACAGTATTCCTTTTTCTTTTAGAACCTGATTTACGGTGGATCAATGGAACCTGAGCACATAATTCATCTGTACGAGTTATAGACTCTGTATGACTCACACAAGAAGGAATCAAATCGCCCACAATACCCTGGTTCTCCTTATTAGTAATAGCATCATGAACTAAGTCGGATACGTCAGGCTAGTTTATTGATGACAGAGGTGTTACTAATGCAGGATAGATTTGTGCAAAGCGCTTATCCACAGGATTTTTAAGAAGTTGGATAGGTAATCTCCGCTCTGCACGCCTCTCAGAGAGCGATATTTCTTTGTCAATCAACTGAAGCGGGCGGTTAAAAAATGTATCCAAGGTACCAATAACTGTTAGCCCGGCATCGCCCGGTGGTGTCATCAAGGCGGTGCTACTTGGGAGTTCCGGCATTCCTTAAGGTTATCAGCCCTTTTACAACACTTACTGGTGAGCACTTGTATAGCACAGCAATGTGCTAAGGAATATAATATCCGTTTGGAATCAAAGTCAGGGGGGTGGCCCAGCCCGGCCTCCTCCGGCCCCGGACGGCCACAGATGGTCCCGCCCTTGTCCCGGGCTTCTCCCGGCGCACTCCCGGCGCACTCCCGCGCGCTCCCGCGCAGCGGGGCACTACGGTCCGATATATGGTGTTATGGGTGTGACAAGGAAGAGTAGGCGGGGAGAGCGGCCCAGGTGTTGAGAATCAGACCGTGCGGGCGCTCCTGGGAACGGTAGTCCCTGCGCTCGCACACGCTCGCAGCCCCACCTGCACAGGCACACCTCCTCCAGAGGATTCCAGCACGGTCCAAAGTTTGTGAAAGAGGAGCCACCCACGAAGCGGGACCCGCGAAGCGGGTTCCGCAAGAGGTAGGAGTAGACAGCAGCACAGCCCCAACAATCACTGCAAACAACAGGAAGGCGTTCCACCGGACATCCAGACACTAGGGCTTTTTAAAGCGCAAGGGTGAGGAAGAGCAGGCGGGGAGAGCGGCCCAGGTGTTGAGAATCAGGCCATGCGGGCGCTCCTGGGAACGGTAGTCCCTGCGCTCGCACACGCTCGCAGCCCCACCTGCACAGGCACACCTCCTCCAGAGGATTCCAGCACGGTCCAAAGTTTGTGAAAGAGGAGCCACCCACGAAGCGGGACCCGCGAAGCGGGTTCCGCAAGAGATAGAAGTAGACAGCAGCACAGCCCCAACAATCACTGCAAACAACAGGAAGGCGTAGGATTAGTGGTTGCTTTTTTCTCAAACAGAGGGAACTGTTTCGGACCCGGCGTTGAAGTTTTCCCACTCAAAATAGACTGACCAGACGGCAAGCCGTCGTGACCCCCATTTAATTTTTCTAACTCAGTTAAGCCTATTTGATCAGCAGGGGTGATCTGAGAAGGTTGCTCAGTGAGGGATCCCTCCAATTCATCCGAGCTCCCACCAGAAACATCATCTTTTCCTTCATCTATCGATTTTGCAATGTTCTCTGCATCCATGGCCTTTTGACGGCGAGCTTTTGCCTTATTACGTGCATTCAGAAGTTTTCCCATCTTGGTTTTGGAGAACTTTGGTAACAGGGGGATAATAGAGGAAAAATATTGTATCTGTATTGACTACGTTGATAACCCCTATAACCACTCAGAGAGGATAGAGTTAGCGTATTTTTAAGTAATCTTCAAATCGCTTTTCTCCTTTCCATTCCTTTCCAGTCTTAATATGAAAGATACAATATTCCAATCCTTTGAGCCAAAATCTGGCTGATAGTAAGACAAAGGTCGAAGCAGTTTGAAGGAGAAAAAGACACCACAGGAGTAACACAGCTTTTCTATTCGCTTACTATTCGCTCTCCTTTTCCTCCCCAAAATGCGAGCTTTAAAATGTGCACGCTGTAGATAAATCGGTCTTTTATACTAAGAAAACAGCCATGTATTTATTTTATCGGCCACGGCTTTGTGCTCTCCTGCTCTACTGCAGCGGCCACTCGCCTGCCAGATCCAGCGCCGCGAAAACCCGCTGCTCACCGTAACTATGGGAAAAATCACCTGCCCGGATTACGGCACTGCAGCCTTTTTTGCAGCCTCGTATATATCGCTTACTAGCAGCGTCGTCTCAGCATTCTCCAAAAACACGTCTCCTGGTGCTCCTAGTGCTCCGTCAAAATCGGCAGATCCAAGAATGCCAGCATGCCTGCCTGCCGCTGCTGCAGCTCGCCGCCATCATGCACGAGGGAAAGGGGAGGGGTTGCAGCTAGGGCCTCCAGGTGCTACGTGAAGGCGTGGATCTCCATCCGTAGCCATGTTTTTCATGTATACAGTGTCTTGTATTGAATATTCATTTAGCAATGAACATTCAACATTGACCCATGAGGGTTTACATAAATCTTGATAATCTTTGGATAGAGCATAAACTTGACGAATCCAAAAAGCATTATGATACAGTTTGAAATCAGGAAATCTCACACCCCCCTTGTTCTTGGGACAAATTCATTTGGATATAGCAATACGTGCATGTTTATTATTCCAAAGAAATGTAATACATAACGAATTAATCTGAGTAAAATAGTATTTAGAGATTTTGAATAGTAACATAGATAATAAGAATAATATCTGGGGAACAATCATCATTTTAATTGTATCAAGTCTGCCCTACCATGATAGAAATAAAGGTGACCAAAGATTCAACAAATTGGTAAGTTTAAGTTTTAAGGCATTAAAATTATGGGTTAATTTATCACAAATGTTAGAGGAAAACCATGTACCTAGATCTTTAATTTTTGAGGGCACCATGTAAAGTTGGTTGAATCCAACATATGTTTATAACATGAAGGATTTAAAGGTAAAATCTCAGTTTTTGAGAAATTTAATTTATAGCCTGAGACATTAGAAAACGCAGAAATCACTTGTAGAAAAGGAGGCAAGGAGGACACAGAATCGGGCATATAAATAAGAACATCATCAGCATATGCAGATAATTTAATTTGGTGGGATTTTATTTTAAAACCAGTAATAAGAGGATTATTTCTAATGCGTTCCAAAAAAGGTTCTAAGCACAACAAAAACAATAGAGGGGAAAGAGGGCAACCTTGACGAGTACCTCTTTGGAGAGAAAAATCCGGAGAAAAAAGGCCATTATTAAAAACACAAGCTTTTGGATTTGTATATAATAATTTAACAAATGAAATAAACTTCCGAAATCAAACCAATGTAGTGTATGAATCATGAAGTCCCTGTTAATTTGGTTGAATGCTTTTTCTGCATCTAAAGATAATGCAGCAAATTCTAGAGGAATATTTTTGGCTAAGATCAAGAATATTGGAAAACATTCTGACATTATCAGAAGCCAGATGACCTTAATGAAACCAACTTGGTCTGGATTAATGATTCAGGGAATACCTTTCTCAAGGCGGGATGCTAAAATGTTTGCAAACATTTTACAGTCATAGTTGATTAATGATATAGGATGACATTTTTTGCAAAAGGAGGCGTCTTTATCTGGTTTATGGAATATAATAATAAGTGCTTCCAAAAAAGAACCACAGGCCTTGGAATTGGATATAAAAGAATTAAAAAGTTCTAATAATTTAGGGGTAAAAATTGAGGCGAAGGCTAAAAATATTTTAACTGAAAAGCCATCAGGGTCAGGGGCCTTCCCTTTTTTCAAGGATTTGAGGACAGTTGATAATTCTTGAAGAGAAATATTCTCTTCAGCTGTTTGAAAATATCTGGGGAAGTTTTAGGTGTCGGAATATTTTTGAAAAAAGAGGTAAAGTCTTCTTCAGCAATTGTAATATGATTGAAATGCAGTAATAATATCTGAATCAGTTGAAAGGAGTGTATTATTCGATTCTGAATAGATAGGACCAATAGCTTTACATTCTGATTTAATTTTAAAATAATTTGCTAGCATTTTTCCTGCTTTATTTTGGCCTCCGTGATATTTCGATTTAATCTTAAGGAGAATGATGCAAGCGTCCGTAGTAGCTATTTTATTAAGGGTGGACTTAGCTTTAATGATTTCCCGCAGTGAGGATGGAGATTTGGATGAGTAGTATTTGTGTTTTAATATTTTGTGAAAAGTTAATGTTTCTTTATATTTAGCATTTAGTAACTTTTTAAGCAAAAGTGAATGCTCTAAAAGATGCTTTGAATACATCCCAATTATTGTGTAATGAGATGTCTGCCGAATTATTAAATACTAAAAAAATCCATAATAAAAGATGTCGCTTCTGATAGGAAGGTACGATCAGATAAGAGGTGATTATTAAAACACCATCGGCCTTGCTTGCATGAGGTGATAGACAAGTCAATATGGGTAGAAACAGGGCATGGTCAGAAATAAAAATAGAACCAATTTCAGATGATTGGAGACATGGTAGCAATGATTTTGAAATAAAAATATAATCCATACGAGATCTAGTATGGTGTACATGAGAAAAGAAAGTAAATTCTGCTGTATCTGGATTACATGTTTTCCATGTATCAAATAGGTGAAGAGAGGAAATAGTTTAAATTTGCATTTAGATTGTCTGTCTGAAAATGGGTCCAACCAGTTGGTAAAATCGCCACCAATCACTATGTTCGAATTGGATACAGACAGTAGTATCAATTTTATAGAGTGGCAGACATCTGGATCTGGTTTAACCGGTCCATAGATATTAACAAAGGTAATTTGTCTTTTATTAATAATAGCATCAATCATTACCCAGCGACCTGAGGGATCACAATCTGAGGACAAAATCTGTGCATTCGTAGATTTATGAAATAGTATAGCAACACCACCATGACGATCAATAGCAGGAGAAAAAACATTTTGATTAACCAATTGGCGCTTAAGTTTCAGAGACTCTTTATCATTACAGTGGGTTTCCTGCAAAAAACAACTTGGATATTAAGTTTAGCTAAATGAGACAACACCTTTTGACGTTTGACTGGATGACCAAGACCACGAACATTCCACGAGACCACATTAACCATGACGTGTGAGGAAGGTGTACACGAAGGAACAAGGACACGAAACTGCATAATCAAGAAGAGAGAAAATGGAAAGACATTGTTCAATATGTGAGAAGGAAGACATATTATTAAAAGTAAAGCAGGTACTAAAAACAGGAATGAAAAAAATAAAAAAGAGATAAGATGTAACGTATTTTTAGAAGTAAAACATTTATCAAACAACGAAAATAAAAGTGAGACAGAACAAGAAAAGGAAAGAAGAGAGAGGGAGAAAGAATAGAAAAGAAGCAAAAGGAAGAAGCAAGCGAACAGATCAAGGTATAACAACCAGATCTGTAAAAGGAAAAGAAGTCGAAAAAGGAGGAGCACAGTGACGCCAGAGGACACGGACCTCAGTAATAGGTAAAAAGGAGAAGAAAAGAAAAAAGAACCTCATGAAGAGAAGGAAAAACAAATAGTTTGAGAACATTGAACAAACATATAAGTTGGATTCAAAGTAGTATTCCTAAAAAAGAGAAAAGTCAAATATTAGTATCCATTACGTTAGATGAAAAATTCTGAAGATAAAGTCTAAGTTTTTCCGGATTATCAAATGAGTGTGACCGACTATTATGTGTAATCTTACAGAAACAAGGATGGAGGATTCCATATTGGATATTGAGGTGTCTCATTTGAGGACGTAAAGTAAGAAATTATTTGAGACGTGTGTTTGTTGCATTGGAGATATCCTGAGATATAAAAAGATTATGGCCAGACCAAATGAGACGACGTTTAAGTCTTACAGCCTTCAACACATGCATCAGATGAGTAAATTCTGGAAAAAGCATTATGATTCCACGTGGTTTGGTAGCGTTAGGATTTAGACACCCCAGACGATGAGCACTTTGGATAGTGGGGGTGGACTTGCAGAAACTTGAAGATCTAGACTTTCTGGAAGGAGTTTCTGTAGAAATGATACCATATCTGCACCTTCAACGTTTTCCGGAAGTCCATAAATGTGTAAATTATTTCTGCGATTTCGATTTTCAAGGTCCTCATTGTGGATTTTTAGCTCATGAATTTCCTGTTCTAGTAGAGGGACCTTTGAAGAAACATCCTCTAGGTCGCTAACACGTTGTTCCAGTTCCAGAACCTTACCTTCCATAACAATCCATCTCTCTTCAATCTGCTTTAGCTTTTCATTTGCTGTGGACATAAATGGTTGAAGACAACGGACTTCATCTAATATAGAGTCCTAAACAGGATTCTGAGAAGAATGAATGGGAGAAGGCGGATCATTTTCATGTCTTTTCGGTTTTGTCCCAGATATAGAAGATCTAGCAGTATGAATGTCATTAGCCATTGTAATTTGTACAGGAAATCACCTGTTAGAGTAAAAAGTGAAGTATTTGCAACAATTACCGTAGAAAGATCTGTTATGTTCAATGTGAGATCCGACTCAAAAATTCCTCCAAAATGTAATAATATTCAGTGAGCCACAACTAAAGCATCTCAGAAAATAAATGTCAGCACTACCTGATAAGGAGACTGCTCCATTTCCTGAGACCACTGGTCATTGCATGTGGAAAAGCTGTAAAATTAGGAAAATTGAACATTGTAAAGATGCACAGTATCAACAGAAGTCCAAATCTGCTAAAAAAAATGCCAGGAGAAGGTTGACTTATTTATTGTAGACACAAAAGAGCAGTAACATGGCAGAAAAAAGGAGGTATGCTGGTATGTTATCATGTTCTTCATCAAAAATGGCAAAAACTTGTCAGCGCCTCAGACGCCAGCGCAGCAACCTAAAATGGCTGCTGCTCGCGTCTCTTACAGGTCAAAATTGCCGTGTACGGAAAGCGGCTCAACGAAGGCACGCAGTTATCCAGAAAGCAGCCTTGAGACTCACCGCATCGACCGCATCGTTGGAAGAATAGTTCAATCGCTTAGCACCTGCAAAATCAGGATACGAGGCTCAAAATTGCCGTTAGAGTCCCGCGATGCAGCGGAGCTCACACTGGGTCCGCCATTTTGCCTCGGCGCGCAGGCCACGCCCCCGACTTTCAAGTGTTATATACCCACTATTAATTTTTGATCCTTGACTGCCAACAAGGTAGTTGTACCCATGATCAAGAAGGCCCATTGGGGAGGGAGAAGTCTCTCCCACACTACTTGTAAATAGTGGAATGCATTGACCCACCACCTTAGAGCACAGACCAATCTGTTTAGTTTTCAAAAGCAACAAAAGTCCTGGCTGTTTCTCGTGGTTACTAAGTAGGTTCTTTCTTCTCATTTTTTTCTGTTAGATACCGTTCACAAATAGCGCCAAGACGCCTCTTTTGGTATATGCGCGCTCTACAAATCTTTCAACATTATTATTCTGGTGCGGCCAACCAAGCCATTTACAATAATCCCCATCATATATGATCACCAAGGGATTCAGATTCTGTGGGTTGTCCAATCCATCACTTTTAACTTTGTGATTCATTAGGTCGAGGACTATCGGTTCTGCTGTAAGGCAGAAACCGGAAGTCGGAGATTTAATGATTCTTAGAGTGCTGCATTTATCCCTCCCTCTTTTTGCTCGTTCTCCATTGGCTGGCTTCCTAAATGGAGGCCAGCCATTGGAGGAGAGATCCGTCACTCCGATGTAGCCCCGTCCTTTTCGGATTTGGGAGCGTCATTTTTGCTGTTCTTTAGCTCGTGACGTTGTCCGTCACTCAGGACAGCAAAACCACGCCCCCAATTCCGAAAAATTCAGAACCCTGCGGAAGCCATTTTCTTTTCCCCGCAGTGAGGGTGAGGCTCGAGCCTCTGCCTCTGCCCCCGTTTGTGCCGTTTTTAGTGCTCCTGCACCCCTGTTTGTGCCCCAACTATCTCATTGCACTGTGCATCTTTTAATTTGGAAAGGATTGAGCTAAAAAAAAAATGATGTGCTGCGAACGCCATCTCTTTAACCGGACAGTCTACGTCCCGAAAGTCACAAGACAACACGCCAGCAAAGTGCCCAAGAGTTAGGATGGGGCGACGCAAAACTTCACATTGTAAGTAAATAGCTCTTTTGTTTTTCAAATGTGGCTGTACGTGTTTGCTGAACATACACAGGACAAACATAGATGGTGGGATGGGATCTTTGTACTGCTCGCAAGGGTGTTTGCTTCCCGTCTGCTCGCCCCGGGAGCGCGCTTTCACCACCCTCATCTGGCGCCGCCATGTTGAGCCTTCATCTTCCGACGGCGTTATACACCATTTCCCTCCGCACCGGACAGCAGCGCAGCCAGGACCACCTCGTCACAATCCTGCTCCGTTGCATTGTAAATGCTTGTTATAGTCTTCAGGGACTTAGTGAGATCACAGGACGGCCGAGCTGGGGAAGAGTCAGCCACACACCCGTCTACCCGACTTTCGCTCCTCGAGGAGCAGCACTGAGTTGACAATCTTGTGTCTGTCTGCCTCGTAGAAGTAACCCCCCTCCCCCCCCCGTTGAGTCATGGGCACTGACCTTTCCCAGTGAATCCGCTCGAAGAATGCCAGGTTGTTGCTATCATTAGCACAGTAAAGGACCGCTTTCTTAAAACGGGCGCCCATTTGTGCAGGTCTGGCAGTGAGCGCCATTGCTCGAGTGTGCACGTTTTGGCAGGTGTAAACTTTGCCGCCTGTTAGTTCGGTCTGCAGTCTCTCGGAAGGCATGCTTTAATGTATGAGGTGTTTAATGCTCGCAGACCTGTGGAGCGGTGAGAGGCCCTCAGTTGTCACCCGGGCAGAGTTTCAGTGAAAATCACCTTTTGCACATCCTTTCTCCTGGTCTCACCTTCCTGGCGTAGAGGCAGGTCCGCCTCCTTTTTGCCAGCGCTGTGATGACTCTTGGAACTTCAGAAGTAGTGTTTTCCTAATTATCTAACGCATTTACGACTTGTGTCTTGAAAAAAAAGAACAAAAACAATTTCTGTTGCGGCCTCAAGAGACGCAAGTAAGCTTTTACAGCTCACCCCCGTTGTTCCCTTCATTCCATCGAGGGGGAGTGGCAGGGCCGATACTGCCAAGCTTTCAGTGCCCGGCACTTCCTGTCAAAGGCTTCGCACCTGCACTTCTAAGCAGATCTGCTGCACTAGACCCATCACTTCTCAGCAGGTCTTGCATACTAGTACCTGCACTTATCAGCTTCATTGGTATGCTAGCTCCTGCATTTCTCAGCAGATCTGCCGTACTGTCACGAGCACTTCTCAGCAGACCTCGCATACTAGCAGCCGCACTTCTCATTGCATTTGCTTTCCCTCTTTCGCACGTAAGCACTTCTCAAAACAGGGCTGCTGCTCTTCTAATGGACGATGTAAAGTAGATTCTAAGCAGGGTTGCTTCTCTTCTAATGGGACAGTGTAAACATAATTCTAAGCAGGGCTGCTACTCTTCTATCGGGACTGTGTAAACAAGCTCATAAGCAGGGCTGCTAGTCTTCTAAAGGGACTGTGTAAACAAGCTTCTAAGCAGGGCTGCTGCAGCAGTAGTAGTTACAGGGCTTCAAGAGGTGCGGGGCTCGCCATTCGCAGACCTGGTAAAAATTAAAAACTAGCGCTAAAATACCGCCCTTCTTGACCCTATAGTCATGTGACCCGAGTCTAGGCCTGGCCCAGAAGACTCTCTGAGGAGGCTGTGTGATGCTGCGGTGGCTCGAGCTCCTGCAGCTTTGAGAAGTAAGTGGGAGTCGTGGGGTGCTGCAATGAAGCCTGTGCATGTGTGATTATGTAATTCCAAAAGAGAGCGCACTATCGGCAGATGTCACAGTGGGTGCCGGTCGTGTACAAAAATCACTGTAATTCACAGAAGTTTTGTAGTGTCCTGGCATGCCTGCATGTTGCTCTATTGCTAATTTATTATTTACCATGTTCGAAACTGTTCTTGTCTGCCTAATTGGGGTGAAAGGTGAAGTGGGCCTCTTTCGATTAGAACGTAGCATTTTCCCTTCCATTTCTGCTTTTGGCCATCTCTCTCCTCCAATCTCAACCATACCCATTCTTTTTATTATCTCTTTCCCTCTCACCTCCTTTTGTCTACCTCCTCCACTCTCCCTGCTCCCATTGTCGCTCTCCTCCTCTCTCTTCATTTTTTCTCTTCTTCCTTCGCTTTTTCCTTCTGTGTGTGTGTGGGCTCTGGGTGTGTGTGTGTGTGGGCTCTGGGTGTGTGTGTGTGTGGGCTCTGGGTGTGTGTGTGTGTGTGTGTGGGCTCTGGGTGTGTGTGTGTGTGGGCTCTGGGTGTGTGTGTGTGTGGGCTCTGGGTGTGTGTGTGTGTGGGCTCTGGGTGTGTGTGTGTGTGGGGCTCGCTGTGTGTGTGGGGGGGCTCTCTCTCACTAACTCACTCTCTCTCTCACTACCACACTATGTCTCTCACTACTTCACTATCTCTCTCACTACTTCACTATCTCTCTCACTACTTCACTATCTCTCACTAACTCACTCTCTACCTCACTACTCAACTCTCTCTATCTCACAGCATCACAATCTCACTACCTCACTAACTATCTCTCTCAATACCACATTACATCACTATCTCTACATACATCACTCTCTCACTACATCACTCTCTAACACACTACCTCACAACTTCACTCTCTCTCTATCTCACTACCTCACTCTCTCTCTATCTCACTACCTCACTCTATCTATTTCGATCTCACTACCTCACTATATCACGACTCACTCCCTCAAAAGTTCACTATATCACTCTCACTAACTCTCTATCTCACAACTTCACTCTCTCTCTAACTCATTACCTCACTCACTCTCTCTCTATCTCACTACCTCACTCTCTCTTTCTATCTCAATAAGTCACTTTCACTCTCTCTTTCACTACCTCACTCTCTATCTCACTACCTCACAACCTCACTCACTGTTTCTATCTCACTACCTCAGAACATCCCTCTCCCTCACTACCTCACTCTTTCACTACCTCACTATCTGTCTCTCACTACCTCACTCTCTATCTCACTACATAACTCTCTTTACCTCACTACTCCACTCTATCTATCTCACTACCTCACCATCTCACGACTTCTCTCTCTCAAAACATCACTACCTCACTACCTCACTCTCTATCTCACAACATCACTACTTCACTCTCTCTCTCTAACTCACTACCTCACTCACTCTATCTCACTACCTCACTCTTTCTATCTCACTAACTCACTACCTCACTCACTCTCTCTCACTACCTCACTCTTTCTATCTCACTAACTCACTTTCACTCTCTTTCACTACCTCTCTCTCTATCTCACTACATCACATCACTCTCTGCTTAGATCTCACTACCTCACAACATCCCTCTCCCTCACTAACTCACTGTTTCACTACCTCACTCTCTCTAGCTCACTACCTCACTCTCTCACTACCTCACTCTCTCACTACCTCAATCTCTCTCTATTTCAATACCTCACTCTCTATCTCTACCTCACTCTGTCTCTTCTAATGCAATAGGTATCACATATGCAAAACATTAAGCTAATGCCAATAGAAATGACAATGCCATTTATTTAGGGATAAAAAGATTTTTTTTTAAATGAGCTATACAATAGCTCTACCTATATTATTGCCGAGACCATTGCATTGTAAATGCTTGTTTTTATAATGCGATGGTGGAACTGTGCTGCCAAATTAAGGTTTGATTGAATGTTATTGAGACTGAAATTTCAGAGTTGAGTTTAAGTTTTCGGTAATTGTTGGTGGGGATGTCACAGCCAAGCTTGGCCTATGTGACGTTACTGCCTATCCTTTTGCTGTGGTAACCCCAGTAGAGCCTGGCTGTTTGACTGACTACAGACGGCGATTACCTTTGAGTAATCTGTTAGAACTGAACCTCTGTAACCTGGCTGAAATTAGGGGAAGCCAAGAACTACATATTCCGTCCTTCTCAGACTGGAGACAAGGTACTATTACAGATTATGTCTTTCTATCTAGCGATTTGGCCCACTGTGTAGCCACTGGGGGAACAATCACTAGTGGATACATTGATCACAATCCCATAGAAGTGATTCTAAATGTGCCATCAGGACAGCAACCTGTCATGTCAAAAGAAATAACTAATCTGGTTATTACAGATAAAGGCCTTAGATGGAATGAGATAGATATCCCTCTTGCATCAGCCTAGGTCGTTAAAGCAAACTTGAGTCTAATTTCAGATCATTTGCTAACTGAAAACTGCCCACCTTTGGAGGTAATCTCTTTTGAAACACTTAAACAGGTGTCTCCAACCAGTCGCTCCTGAGCTACCACTAGCTCCAAGACAACATCAAAGTAGCTCGCATCTTTGAGTTCATTTTTATTTAAGCACAGGGCCACATTTTCCTTTTAAGGTTAAGCAAAGGCTGTGTTTATGTTACATTATTATCATCAGGCTGCAGATAGCAGGGCCTGATAATGAGCAGTGCTCAGTCAGATTCATGATACAAACTAGGGCTAGGGCACAGAGGTGAAGAACTGGCAACACACTGAGGTATTCAACTCTTGAATAAAAGTACTTGTCAATTCAATATTGTAGCGTGAGAATAAAATGTGGTGTTTGGTTTTAAATAATCTGTTGGTAATGTGTTTTGAAACTATTTTTACATGTAGTATAGCAGCCTCCTCACTCACCACAGCCTCCCAGCCAGGCCAAACTTCTGCCACAACTCAGGGCCCATCCCCAACCCAATTTCAAACTCACATCCCAAACCCAAGCACACTCACGTCTGTGCAGGCACCCACTGCACCACATCCACACACTCACATAAACAGAAACACGTAAAGAAACACACAAACAACATACACACACTATTGAATCTGTACCCACAGGCACCGCAAGCACAAAACTCACAAGCACCACAACAAAATCAACCACCATAATACACTCATCAAAACCAACACACTTACACAAAAGAACACCTACACACAAAACTACAGCAACCAAAAACAAACGCACACACACTCATCAGCTGATCAAATGCCAGTCAAAAATATACATGCAACCCTATACAACATACACCAAACCCAGATGCAACTGCCAAACATACAGGCACAAGCACATCACCCACTCCAGCTACTCTACCTCCAAAGCCACTCCTCTACCACCCCTAGCACCCTTACTCCTTTTTTTCTTAAACATTTTTTGGGTAAATGAAAAAAATACATGATAGGAATATCCCACTTATTTTTACATATTTTTTATTTTACAATTGCATTTTTCTGGGTTGAGTGGTAATACAGGTATGTGTATTTTACCTTAAAAATTAATAAAATAAACACTTATACATAACACATGAGAAATAAATATGCATGTTACAGCATTGTAAAAATGCACAAGTTTAAAATAAATGTTAACACACGATTCATGGAAAAACAAGTAAAAACCTGCTTCCCTTCGATCCTGGCAACAACTCAGATGATTTGCACTGTGGTGAAATAGTTGCAGCAAAGGAAGGATTTCGACAATTGGGTTCAAGATGGAAGCAGAAGTGGAAAATAGATAAAAAGGTAATTATCTACTTCATATCCCTTTGATTCCGCCAACTCAATTTTGGAGGTTTATCCACCACAATATTTTCAACGGAAAAGCACTTCGTAATTGGCACGGCGGAAATATTTGCTGGACTCTCTCCTACAGCCCCTTTTGCCTACAACCTCGTCAACACAGGAGGAAAATTCTGGCAGAGACTGCAGCGCTCGGACAGAGTATCGTCCATGGACCATCGAGCATCTAAATTGAGTGGGCAGACCGCAAAGGAGGTTGGTGGAGAAATCATCAGAAAAGTGAAGGCTTGACCAGATCCAACAAAATCTAAATCAGGCCCTTAGTCAGGATCAATTCTAACCCAGTGTCTGCCTTACCATACACTGATGATGCAGTCTTACTCTCCCTACACCTAAATGGCTTCAGACCCTGTTAGAAAATGTGTATCTTTCATGGATAACCTGGACATAGGTACTAATATCGCCAAGTCACATTATATGGTGTGCGGGTTGCAGCGTAGCAAGGTTAGACTGATATCTATTAAGGGAAGTAACATCGCAAAGGTTAGTAAATTCCCTTAACTGGGAGTATTCTTTGACACCAATAATAGCTTTTTGCCTTGTCTCTACTACTGATGTTCATGTTTTAACCGTGCTGTGAGATGTATCCACCAAAGTAGGCAGAAAACCTATAACACTGTTGCTGGAAATCTATGAACTAAAATGCTTACCCGTTCTTACTTATATTTCCAGTATATGGGGGTACATATATTGCAGTAGCCTTCAAAGGGAATACAAACGTTTTTGGAGATGGCTGCTTGGCCTTCAGCCAGGCAGCTTGCAGCACTTTATACATAGAGAATTGAGATTCGCCTATGTGACTGACTTGGTGGGGTTTACCCCCATTCTTCTCCATTTGGAGTAACTCAGAGGCTTCTTTTAATCACAAAATCATTGAGGACTGCATGTCCTGCAATTATTGCATAAGAAACCGATGGCTGAATTATATACAAAAATCAGCAGCAGCCATGGAAAGACCAGAGATATTCCTAAACCATGTGCCATTCTGAAGGGGGACACTATTAAAATAAAAGATCTGTTCTTAAGCAGGGCAGTGTCTCAGAGAAGATAGAGAAGCTATGAAGCCCAATATGAGAGCAATGATAAGTCTACAAAGGGTCATAGGTATTGAGCCATGCCTGCTGTACATTGATAAGATAAGGGAGAGAATTGGGGAGAGGATTGGGGAGAGGATGCGGCCTTACGGCTAGTGCGCTCGCTCTTTGCGCTGGGGAACCGGGTTCAAGTCTCGAAAGGGACACTCAACATCCTGTGATTCTGAGCAAATCACTTAATCTTCCCATGCCCAACAAAAAAAATTAATGTGTCCGTCTGTAAAGCAACTGGTGCTCATGTAAAGCACTCCATTACCTTTGGGTCAAGTTTGCGCTATATAAAACACTGAAAAAAACAAAAGGAAAGGGCACTGTAGACAAAACTTAATCTGGGTACCATCAGAGGATATTTAAGTTTCCCCACTGGCCAATTTGAGCCTAAGTCTATCCTGCTCTGACCTGTGACTAATCATCTCCCCAAACCTTGTCGCATTTGATATTTTTTTCTAAATTGTACAAAGCACCCAGGCTACAGTTTGTATCACAAAATTCTCAAAAATCAGGGATTTTAACAGTATAGGTCTGCACTTGTTTACCTTCGAAGGCTCCCTAATCAGAATGTTTGTTATTCTGTGGGAGCTCTTCTGAAATATTCACTTTATTTGCGCATTTCTATTGCTTTTTAGATACAATGTATTGTATAGGATGAGGATGCATCGAATGATTTAGATACTACGAATTATCACATAAATTTTACATGAAATTATTGATGGAAGTATTATCTGTATTTTAATATGTGTCGGTTCTTTTATGATTATATTTCTAATCAAAGAAAGATATTCATCATCATCAACACTATATTATGAACTATCATTCATGCAGCAACTTACAAACAAAGAGGCAATAATCAGAACACTTCTGAAACATGCATAATACACTTTACAATGACATAAAACTAGAAAGTCAATGTTCTCACAACAAAAACTCTCTTCCTCAAAACTTTAACACTATAAAAACTGAATTACAGGGTTATAAATATCAACACTTACTAACACTACAACCCTACCTATAATAAAAAAGGCTAACAGTTCATCTAACTCTTCGAGTATTGACTCTGTACTACTGTTCTGTTACAGGACTTTTTATTTTTTTTAACAAAGTTTTATATAGCGCAAACTTGACCTGAATGTATTGAGTATCAGAGCGCTTTACATAGCACCAGTTGCATTACATGAGGACACATTCATTTTTTTTAGGCAAGGGGAGATTAAGTGATTTGCCCAGAATCACAGGATATTCAGCATCATTGTCGAGACTTGAGCCCGGTTACCCAGATTCAAGGTTGACCACCCTATCCGTTAGGCCAACTCCTCTCCCTATTGCACTCTTAACCTCTTCAGTGCTACGCGAATTTCGCTGCAGTGCTGAAGGGTCATAAATTACATTGACTCATGACGGAAATGTTCCGTCATCAGCACCGGAGCACCGACGCTGATGACGGAACCGTTCCGTCATGAGCATGGAAGGGGTTAAACTAAACAAATGCATACCTAAGTAATCCTTATTTTAAATAATACAATTAGCTTTCAATGCCCTTCAAAAACAGTAAACTTGAATTTATTATATACAATTTGAAGATGAAAGTACATTTCTGTTTTATAAAATAAAATTGTCTCTTTCAACATTTTTTCCAACAAAATTAAAAATAATTACTTAGAGTGTAAATAACAAGCCACCCTCTTATCATTGTCACTACATGTTTGGTCTAAGAAAGAGAGGCTTAGTGATCTGAAAGAGCTTGTGAAATCTACTTTTAAATGCATTGAGATCAATCCTCACCAGCCTTTGAATTTTGTAAGTATTATTGATCATATTGATCCCCTATTAGATGTTAGTAATGATCATTCACAATGTATAGCAAGATATCTTATAAAAGTAACTTTAATGAGTAAATCTACATGTGTAATGTTACTCTTACACTGTGAGTAACTTTAGAGCTTTTCTCTATTCATCTTTCATAATTGTACAGTTATTCAAAAGGGTAGACTTACGTGTCTCCATCCCCAGAATTCATATGGTGGAGCCTAATTTATGAGTGTAATGTTACTACTTGTAACATTTCACACATGAGTGAGGGTCTCCACCAGCAGGAATAGATCTATCTATGCTAAAGTACAGGTGAACGTTTAAAAGCTTATCAAGGTTTTAAAAGTAGACATTTTTATTGTTAAAATAAAATGTTAATTTATTGAACATATTTATTTTGAGTGTAGAACAATATAAAAAATCTAAATCATTAATAATTATTCTAAATTAAAAATGTAATGAATTTGAAAATATTAAAATAAAATAAAAAATTTCCACCGAAAGTTACATTTTTTTTTATTTTTTATTACACATTAAATAAGATTGAAAGTGATTTATAGAATTAAAGTAATATCATTATGTTTAATAAATATTCAAATTACAATATTTCTATATTTGAAAAGGTTCATTGAAAATTTTAAAATAAAATAATAATTACGTTTTATTTATAGACAACTGTATACCATTAAATTCAATGTATTTATATTTTTGAGTAGTGTAAATAATTTCATTCACTTCAACATTAGTTCCTATGAGGTTTTATTTTAGGCCCCTACATCTGTTAATTTCTGTGAGTTGGTGATGCAGTACCAGTGCTTCACCTTGTGTTGCGCTGGGCGTAGTCCAGCTCTGAGAACTTTTAGCTGTAGTAAATATAGAGGGGCAGTTTATGGATAGCAATATGCTTACTCTTTTTGTGGGTTGGTTTTTGACCCTGCCTATGCCCCTCCCAAAACCTCCTTAAGCCCATCCTACTCCACCCCTAACTTCTCACCTTTAGTGGTAAAATTCACAGTTTTCCCGCGTTCTTCCATGTCCCTCCCACATTTATAGCTAAACTGTATCCTTACGTGTGCGACAATCTCCTCAGTCTTGGCAGAGATCTCCCTACAGAAAAGATAGGTGAGACGGAGAAGGAGACCTTCACATGTAAGTATTTGAATAGTATTTTGTAGTACATTAGTAGTATATTGAAGTGGTACTAAATGTACTATAAATTGCACTTTGTGAATAGGGCCCACTGTTTGTGGAAAGGAGGAGACCTCTCGGTCACCCCGAACGTATGGCCAGGTGCCCCGACCGCCCGGGAAACCTTTGCAGGTGGGGGGCGTGTTCCCGGCTGGTATGCCCGAAGTGGCGTGGTTGGAGCACGCCCCCGCCGCCTAAAAGGGTTGTCCTAACCCCCGCCCGGAAGTCCGTGCACTTTTGGGCGGGAAGGGGATGCCGCCCCGCCTCCCCATTGCAAGTTAAAAGGTGCGGGGGCCCAGGCAGGCGTCCTCTTGTTCCCGCGCTCTGAAGGCTGCACCACTCGTCGCTCGTGAGCCCTCTAGGGAACAAGCAGCAGTTTTGAACGTGGTAATCGTTGTTTTTCTGTTTCAGGCGTTGGGGCGTATCTGCAATCCGAGGAGCCGCGGGAAAACAGGATAGAAGAAAAAGGACCGTCGGATATGCCTGGAAAGAAGAATGGGAAGAGCTCCGAGATGGAACGGATGCTTCGCACACTGGTAAACCGAGTGGAGGCGATGGACAGAAAATTTGGTAAAGTAGACCGTTTGGATCGCGGCTTAGCGGCGCTCCAGAAGAAGGTGGAGGCTCAGTCGGGTCCCTCAGGGAGGCCTAAGAGGGTTGTGGGGCCCGCTTTGCCGAATGTTACTACGGGGGGGGACAAGGGGAAGAAAAAGAAAGAGAAAAGGGGTCCTAGAGAGGCCCCGGTCCCGAGGGAAGTTCTGCTGGCCCCAATAACCCCGGCGGCCAACCCGGTGCCCGCACCGAATGGGGGATTGCCAATCCTTGTGATTATCACTCCACTAGATGAGGCACAGGTACCCCCTGAACTGGCGATGCACCTAGCGGCGGTGTTGCCTTGGCTGAAGAAGGGAGCGGGGGCTCCACGGGTACGGAGGACCCCGCTGAAGAGGCCAGGCAGATTATCGACCAGCTTAAGCGGGCGAGGGGCTCTGAGGCAGGGAACATGCCTTCTATTCCTCTGCAGGTGGCGAACCCGGTCGCGACCGAGAACCAGAATAAGGCGACGGACACGACCGGAAGTACGACGGAAAATGGTAAGAGGTCGCTCCCAATAATGGGGGAGGGCGCTGTGCCGTCAAGGCGGGAATGCCTGGCGCAACATGTTCCGATGGCCACGAAAGAGATGGTGTGGGCTAACAAATATATCAATATATTTTCATTGTTGACGGACAACCGAGAGTTAGAGTATGCCAAAACCCAGAAGGAATGGTTACACCCAAGTGAATGGAGGGCCAAAATGGCGGAATTCAGGGTGGAGGAGTCTATGATGAATTGGATTAGGGCTTTTTCTGTGTTTGTGGCAATTATGGGTGAGCGAACACCAGACTTGTTGGGAGACCTTGCTTGCTACCAGAGCAGGATCACGGGCTTCCATGAGAAATATGGTGGGGACGCATGGAAAGGGTACGATGTGTCCTTTAGGAAAGCGAAAGAGTTTAATGAGTCATTGACTTGGGATTGTTTGGACACTGTATCTTGGCATGCGCAGTTCACGCCAGGCTCAGCGGCAGGAACTGGGTCGAGTGCGAATGGTTTCAGGGTTTTTCAGCAGAAACAACCGCAGCCCTTTCGATCAGCCCACGGGGGAGAATCGCAGCCGAGATCGGGTGGGAACGGGAACAAGCGAGGGGTATGTTGGGGTTTTAACAAGGGAACGTGTAGTAGGCCGCAGGGCACAGGCAGGTTCAGGCATGCCTGCGCAGGTTGTGGTAACACCTCCCACCCCGAAACTAGCTGCCGATCCAGAGGCAATGTTTCCGGGGGAAAAGGGGGTACCAAGCAGGATTGACACGGTGGCCCGGATGACTAAGCAATCGCCCGTGGAGATTTTGGCTATGACCCCTTGGCTGAGCAGATACCCTGATCGTGTGTCCGCCGGGATCCTGCGGGATGGCTTCTTGTATGGCTTCAGGATCCCGGCGGGTAATTTTTGGAGGCCCCCTTCTGCAGGAACCAACTGTCCGTCACGCACAACCCGACTGTGGTCGCCACAAAAATTGCAAAAGAGGTTCGCTTGGGGCGGGTTGCGGGACCGTTTTGGGAGATACCAGCTGCCAATTTTGTGTGTTCGCCATTAGGGGTAGTTCCCAAGAAGGAGCCGGGTGAGTTCAGGCTCATACATAATCTGTCTGCACCAAAGGGGGCTTCCGTGAATGAGGCAATCGATGCAGGCATGTGCAGTGTGAGGTATGCAGTGGTCATTTTGAATCGCCTGGGTCCCGGGGCACTGTTAGCAAAATCGGATATTGAAACCGCATTTAGGTTACTGCCGGTTCATCCTGAGGATCAATATTTGTTGGGTTTCACATTCCAGGGAAAGTACTACATGGATATGTGCATGCCGATGGGTTGTTCAATTTCCTGTGCTTACTTTGAAATGTTTAGCTCATTTCAGGAGTGGGCATTCGCAAGGGCCTCAGGGCACCAACATGTGATGCATTATCTCGATGATTTCCTGTTTCTCGGCCCGGCGGGCTCTCAGGACTGTGCACGGGCATTGCAGGAATTTTGCGTGCTCATGCGGAGTTTCGGGGTTCGGTTGGCGCCAGGTAAGACAGTGGGGCCGACTACCTCCCTGGAGTTTCCGGGTATTGAACTAGACTCCGTGGAAGGTTGCTTCCGTCTGCCGGCTGAAAAAATAGCCAAATTCAGGGCCTCCTTGATGCAATGTCTTAAGAAAGACAAGGTGACACTGCATCAACTACAGCAAACAGTGGGACAGCTAAATTTTGCGCTGAGGATTATACCGATGGCTCGCCCATTCTCACGATCCATTGCCCAGGCCATGGTTGGCCTCAAGGAAGGGCACCATCGCACGAGACTGTCGGCAGAGGTTCACCAGGATATGCTCATTTGGCTGGCATTCCTGCTGGATTTCAATGGCCGGGTAGTTTGGAGCAAAGCCCCGGCCTCATCAGCGGAGTTAGGTTTATGGACTGACTCTGCGGGCAGTGTGGGGTTTGGCGCAATCCTGGGTAACCGATGGTCAGCCCAGAAGTGGCCGGCATGGTGGGCGGCAAGTGGCTTGACGAGCAACATTGGTTTCCTAGAGTTATTCTTGATCTGGGTAGCATTGTCGGCCTGGCCAGAGGAGTTCTGAAACCACTCGGTGATATTCTGGTCTGATAACATGACTGTGGTAGAATGCATCAACCAACAGGCAGCACGCTGCAAATGGATATTGCGATTGCTGAAAGAAATTGTGTTGAAATGCTTGAAGCTAAATGTACAATTCAGGGCAAAACATGTGCCGGGAGTACTGAATAACGTAGCTGATGCACTCTCTTGTTTCAAAATGCAGGCATTCAGGGATTGTTTACCCTCAGCAGAGCTAGCGGCAGCGCCATTTCCCAAAGCACTATGGCAGGTCGGCGCTCCGGACTACAAAACCTCGTGGCAGCCAGCCCAGTGCCCAGGACAAGGAAAGCTTATGAAGGGGCATTCCGCTCATACTGCCCCTTTTTGGGCCCTGCATGGGAGCAGAGATGGGGTCAGGAGGGGTCCTTTACCCAATTTTTAGTGGCACTTCATGAGGAGGGCCGGTCGGCGGCAACCGCCAGTCGGTATAAGGCCGCCATATTGTTTATGGCGCAGCTCTAAGGGATCGGGGATCCAACGGACTCCTTTATAGTCAGAAAGGGGCTGCGCGGCTGGCGGCGCCTAGAGGGGCGCAAGAAGAACACCAGGCATCCGATAGGATTTGACAGATTATCCGCCTTGCTGGCGAAGCTAGAGGAGACATGCTCCTCTCCTGGTGAGGTTGTCCTATTCCGGGCAGCATTTGCATTGGCATTCTATGGGACCCTGCGGGTAGGCGAACTAGTGGCTGCCAACAAGAGGGATACCGAAGGGGGTCTGCGTAGGGACCGCACGCAAGTGAGGGGGGATTCCCTGCTCATCACGATTGCCAGGTCAAAGACAGACCAGGAGGCCCAGGGGAGTAGCATTGTGTTGCAACGTGCTCCGGGTAGTCCCTGTTGTCCAGTGATGCACGTTGAGGCCTACCTACGGCAGAGGGGGTCGACGTGGGGGGGGGCCTTGCTACGGCATGCTGACGGCACCCCGTTAACAAAGTTTCAATTCCAAAGGGTACTGGCAATCACGATTGCAGCTGCGGGCTTGAACCTGGGTGATTTTGGAACTCATTCATTCAGGATAGGGGCCGCTACAGAAGCGACTGCCGGGGGTCTGCAGGCAGACAATGTTAAAAAGTTGGGGCGATGGTCTTCAAACTGTTTCAAACGTTATGTGCGGTTGCACATGTTGTGACTTGGTGAAGATGTGCACTTGTTGTCTTTTGTTTGGATTACAGTTTCACGAGCCTGTGACGCAGGGCGGAAATTGGGACCGGCCCAGTATCAGCTAACCACCACGTCAGGAGCGAGGAATGGACGACGAGTGGTCTGGGTCGTGGGCCACTCATACGTGAGATGGGCCGCGGACATATTCAGGGCACACATCTGAGGAATATGGTTTCAGGGTGTCCTTCCATGGGAAGGGCGGTTTGTGTATTGACCAACTACACGGTTTTGTCGAAGAATTGTTAGAGCGGCACAGGTCACCGCCATCAGTAGTCATAGTGCACATTGGGGGCAATGACTTGGTGAGATTGGGCAGACGGGCTTTAATCGAACACATACTTTCGGCAGTCAGTTAGTTGGCAAAGACACTCCCGGGGTGCACAATAGCTTGGTCACACATGATTCCGAGGAGGGTATGGAGGGGGGGGGGGTGGTCCACGACAGCGTTGAACCATTCGGTAAAGAGGGTCAACAATAAAATGGAGAAATTGTTTTGATCTAACCACCTCCAAAGTATACCTCACGGGTGCATCTGGGGGGACCGTTGTTATTCAGACGATGGGGTACACCTGTCCAGGGTGGGGAATGACATATTGATAGGAGACATTATAACTTGGCTAGTGGGATTGAGGAGGCATGACCTATAGGAGTTGTGGGGGGGCCAGATAGTCGGTCAACTATCTGGCCTGTGGCGGTAAGGTCATGATCGGTGAGCAGTGATTTCAATGTCCCTAGTGGGGGCGCCACCCATTATGGATGGGAGCGCCCGGGGGGAGGCGGCCATTGGCCCCTCCCATGGGGGGGCGGCACCCATTACGGATGGGATCGCCCAGGGGGAGATGGCCATAGGCCCCTCCCAGGGGGAGACGGCTATATGCCCCTCCCACGAATTTCCCGGGGGCCGGATATTCGCTGCGGCGGAAGAGAGTGCGGGGAAGGGGGGGAGTCCATGCTGTCCTTCTTACGGTTACCCCGCACGGGAACTCGGACGACCTTAAGATGGCGCCGAGTGGAAGGGGGCCCCCATGGCAAGGGAAGTTACGGTTGGCTACGAGGGTAAAGTCCTCTGCGCATACGCCACTCTCACGAGAGGGCGGAAATTTGGTGATAGGGATCTGACACCGGTTAAGACCTTGCAGTTGGCCCTTAACGATAGGATGTACAAAATTCGTATACAATGCATGATGTCATGATGTTAGACTCGGTTAGGAAAATCTTTGTATTAGAGATTTGTTAAGGTTAGCCTGGATACCTGTCTTCATCAAGTGTAATGAAAGTTGAATTTTGTACATGATAAATTAAACGTTTTTAATTTAAAGTTTTAAATTTTGTTTCATATTTTAATAAATACGGCCGGGGAGGTCGTGAGGCCCCCCTGCCTTCCAAAAAGTCAAACTGTGTCTGTCTCCTACCATTGGGATTGGTGTTGGAAGGGGTGGCGGGCATCCCGGACCATATGGAAAGGAGGAGACCTCTCTGTCACTCCGAACGTATGGCCGGGTGCCCCGACCGCCAGGGAAACCTTTGCAGGCGGGGGGCGTGTTCCCAGCTGGTATGCCCGAAGTGGCGTGGTTGGAGCACACCCCCGCCGCCTAAAAGGGTTGTCCTAACCCCGGCCCGGAAGTCCGTGCACTTTTGGGCGGGAGGGGGATGCCGCCCCGCCTCCCCGTTGCAAGTTAAAAGGCGCGGGGGCCCAGGCAGGCGTCCTCTTGTTCCCGCGCTCTGAAGGCTGCACCACTCGTCGCTCGTGAGCCATCTAGGGAACAAGCAGCAGTTTTGAGCCACCCACCAGCCCCTGTAGCAGAAGTTTGGAAGTAAAGAAAGTGGTGATCTGCAATTGATGGTGATGCAGAAACGTCTTGTCTAGGCCTCTTTCTCCCAATTTAGATGGATTCCAAGATTGTGTATGCAATTGACTGCTTGTCTATAGATGGTTTCTCTGTAATAGGACCTTTTCTCCTTTGTAGCAATGTTTATAGTATGTTGGGTACTATTCTGGGACTCCCGCTCTACAAGGACGGGGGTAGCAGTGAGGAATATATCTAGCTGTGATATAAATTTTGCATACGTTTTTTCCCACTAGTAGGTCATTAATTGTCGTATTTATTAGTCTTCGGTCGGGCGGTAAGGTCATGATCGGTGAGCAATAATTTCAAGGTCCCTAGTGGGGGCGCCACCCATTATGGATGGGAGCGCCTGGGGGGAGGCGGCCATTGGCCCCTCCCATGGGGGGGCGGCACCCATTACGGATGGGATCGCCCAGGGGGAGACGGCCATAGGCCCCTCCCAGGGGGAGACGGCTATATGCCCCTCCCACGAATTTCCCGGGGGCGGATATCCGCTGCGGCGGAAGAGAGTGCGGGGAAAGGGGGGGAGTCCACGCTGTCCTTCTTACGGTTACCCCGCACGGGAACTCGGACGACCTTAAGATGGCGCCGAGTGGAAGGGGGCCCCCATGGCAAGGGAAGTTACGGTTGGCTACGAGGGTAAAGTCCTCTGCACATGCGCCACTCTCACGAGAGGGCGGAAATTTGGTGATAGGGATCTGACACCGGTTAAGACCTTGCCGTTGGCCCTTAACGATAGGATGTACAAAATTCGTATACAATGCATGATGTCATGATGTTAGACTCGGTTAGGAAAATCTTTGTATTAGAGATTTGTTAAGGTTAGCCTGGATACCTGTCTTCATCAAGTGTAATGAAAGTTGAATTTTGTACATGATAAATGAAACGTTTTTAATTTAAAGTTTTACATTTTGTTTAATATTTTAATAAATACGGCCAGTGGGGTCGTGAGGCCCCCCTGCCTTCCAAAAAGTCAAACTGTGTCTGTCTCCTACCATTGGGATTGGTGTTGGAAGGGGTGGCGGGCATCCCGGACCATATGAAGCTGGCCCAAAGAGTTTTACAATTAAACTAAAGGGCTGATAAGGATAGCGGATAGTCAGACCGCAGACCACTATTACATCGGTCAGGAGATCGTCAAACAAGCAGTCAGGGGTCCGACCACTGCATTATGATGTGACAGTCTGGCTGGCAGTCGCAAAGTGCTCCTTTACATGATAGTTTGTGCTGCATCCCAGGAAAAGGGCTGCAGCACAAGCCCTGCATAAAGGAGCTCTTTCTGCTTCATCCATGCGCCATGTACCATGCACCATGTGGTCCATGGGACACAATGCATGGAGGTGCGTGGGAGCACTACATGTGCACCATGGGCCCATACCAGAAGGGAGCCCTGTTTGGGGCCCCCAAGTTACGTTTCTAACAGCCTTTTCATGGTGGGATCTCTGCCATGAAAAGATTGTCAGAAAGGGATATCGTAATCCCGACGGCGGTGGCTGCTTCAGCACCGCCTCCAGTCGGGATTACAATTCCGACCGCTGCCCCAACGAGATTACTGATCCAGTCTTCCCTCGATGGTTTGGGTCTGACCGACAGCATCAAAATGCGGCGGTTGAACTGAAGGGCTGTCGGTCGGTTGGACCGCCACCGATGGCCTGTCAGTGGTAGTCAGACAAACATCGTAATCAGACCCGAAAATGTATGAGCATTTCACTAGTGCTGCTTCCAAATGAGGCTGTGTAGTAGAAATGTACACTGTTCTTTGTTAATTGCTGTTGACTTTTTCAAACTTGTTCAAATAGGACAATATTTTTTAAATCTACTGGGCTTTTCTTTGACCAAACAATATAACAAAAAGTGCTGTTAAAATGGCCAATTTGATATTCCCTTCTGATCTTACTTTAGGCTCCGAAGAAAGCTTGAGGAAAAAAAGTGATAAATGGAAAGCTAGTCTGTGGAGGTGTGGGACAAATCTAAAGAGTACTTCTGAAAATCAAATAGGCTGCAGCGGGGGCAGTCACGTCAGGTGCGAATGACAAGATGCCCCTCTGCTGACCGGTAGTAATGATATGCGCCATTTACATGTGAACCACACCCCTCAGAGCAGTAGGTGTAATCAGAATATGTCACCTGGCACTTGCACATCTGACCTGCTGATAGCTCCAGGTAATATCAGTCATGCCAAGTAAAGAGCAGAAGCAATCACATGCCAGGCAAGCCTCTGAGAAAACTACAGGGGTAGGACATAGTCACATGTCCAACGTACCCGTGAAATTTTATCAGTGCTGAGGGAAAATCAGGAACATACCGGTGCACCTCTCAGAATCAGTAGACTAGAAATAGCAGTCATGTCAAGCATATTTCTGGCATTCTGAGAGGGCCATGGACAGAGTCAGTTGCTGGTCAGGCGCACCTCTAACAGGCTAGGGAATTGCATCTTTTAAAGGCCAGAACACGTGACAGGTGTGCGATGAGAACTGTTTCGAAACACTTAATCTTCAGGTCCTACAATGCTCAATATTCAAACCATCACTGACGCTCATATATTTCCATCTTAGTTGACAAATATTATATATATTATTAAAAATGTGTTAAAAAAAGTGATGAAGAGTTTGAAAATGCTACTCTGGGTTGAAGAAAGTAACTACACTTCAGCATACAGGTGTTTAAAAAAATGCAATTCTGTACATTTGTTATACGCAAACGTTTAAAAAAAAGTAATTTCGGATCAGGGGCCATATTATACATTGTGCCCCAGGAACACAACAGGCATGTGTACCCTCTTTGTTCACCCCCAGGGCACAAACGTATTACATAAGGGGCCACAGACTGTTGCTGTTGTGCATCCACTTCTGTAATACTGATACTGCTGGCTCACGTGTAGTGCCCCATGAAAATGATGAGGGCATCACTTTGCCTCTGATCCGTACCATATTACAACATGGTCACAGAGGCAAAAATGCCTTTAGGAGGTGAACTGAAAGTGAAGCACAAAAAGGTGACACACTGAAAGTAGGCCTCCTAATGCAGCCCTGTGAGGGGAGAAAGGTGGTTACATGGACCCCACAGAGATCACTCACTGCACCCACCTGCAAAGCGATCACTCCACCCTCTTGAAAGAGCAGATGGCAGCTCATACTGCATAATAGGATGTACTTTTACTGTGTGCACCCGACGCACCTTTTGAAAGGTGCGCCGTAGCGCAAACAGGGAAAGTGCACCTATATATGATATGGACCCTGATGTGTGAACATCCAGTCGCAAACCAAGGTGGGCAGCTTGCACAGTGATTGGTTTGGGAATGGGTGTCTATGAACTAATAGGTTGCATTGCAAAGCGTACCTTCTCAAAGGATTGCAAAACAGCCTGCCTGATGAATATTAATCATGCAGCTTTAATGTATGACCTCCTGTGATTTGCGATTATAGCAGGGTTGGAGGCTTGCAAGGGACAGCAGACCTCCGTCCCTACATTTCCATTTCCAAATGGGAAAGGTTTTTAAAAAAACAAAAAAACAGTCTGTGTCCATTAAAGGGAGAAGTGCTGCTTTATTTTTAAAAAAAAGGCTTCCCTTTGGGAAGACACTGAGTAGAGCAGGCAGTAATCCTTTGCGCCATGTTCTACTCGCCCCAAGCCTCTATGGTGTTATTTCCAATGAAAAGCATTCCCTTTGTAAATCAAATATCACCCAAGTTGGGGGTCAGTAACTGATCCCTGGTTAGCAACTGCAATTTTAGCCCAAATCAATGACACATACTTTTGAAATTCGAGAAAGAGGAGGGAGACGTTTCCTGTGCCCTATTTGCTATTCGTTAAGTGTAGAACAAGTGCGTTTATGAGTTGGAAAAGGCTGTAAATGGCTTTTGTACATTGTTATCAGCCTTTTCTGCAGTGGCAAACCCTGTGGTTTTGAGAATCGCAGGGTTTGTGATCATGAAAGGGCTTTGTACTTCAGGCCCATAGCTGTCATTCTTGTACACTTTACACAGCACTTCTGTCTCCACCAGGACACTCGTTTTAGGACGAGATTTTCTTTCACAAGCAGTTCAAGGGTATACTTCACAATAGTAGTTGTGTTACACAGACATCAATAAGGGGTTTTCTCCTATCCCTTGATTGCCCTTTATGTTCCCCTGGCACTGCCTTTACTAATTTGGTCTCAAAGACCGCGAAGGTAGCTGCAGAAGCAGGGAGAAAAGGGCTGTAAGATTTGTAATTACTCTTTGACCTACCACGATCCCTTAGTACCAAATTAAGAGCTTAAACGTGAAGCAGTGGCTAATTTGTGGTGTCATAGGTGGTTTAAAAGTTGCCTCCTATGCCTTCGACTACCCATGGCACTCGGATATATGGCCTGGTACTCCCCCCAAGTCCCCTTTTTATTTACCTTTGTTACCTACGGCCAGCCCCTGCCCGGATCGGGTCTCCCCCCCCCTTCCAGTCAAGTATTGAGACCACACCAATTTTGGATTTTTTGGATTAGGGGGGTGTAACCCCCCCCTCCCCGGCCGTATTTATTACAAAATTAAAAACATTATTTATTAACATTATTTACAATTACGCAGAAAGGCCAGATACATTGTTAGGCCGATAATGTCACAAGGCTACTCTTACCTCTAATACACATGACACTCCTACTGTAAATCTAACAATGCGTATATACACTTTCTGCGTGTCCCCTCTAGAGCCTACGGCAAGGTCAATAACAGGCAGCCTCCTGATCCCAGCATAAATACGCGAAATTACGCCGGAGTCGGCTTGCGCAGGGGGTACAGCTCATCGGACAGATACTTTCCACCGGGCCCCCCCCTACGCCCTGTGCCTTAAATTCCATACCAGGGTCTGCAGAAACTCTGCATACTTGTGCCCTGATGCGCATGCGCGTGCGGGTGTGGCCACAGGCCCACTGGGAAGAAAGACTCCCCCGGCCCCTGCACCCCGACAGCCTACCTACCGGCTGTCACTGCCCCTGGAGTTAAATGTTTGACCGCTAAGGACCGAAGACTATGCTTACCAATCATGACCTTACCGCCTGACTGGAGACACAGAACTAAATACGACATTTGTACCTGATATCAAATAACATGTACTGACATTTATTCAACATTACGTACTTCAATTAGATAACTGTACTACGAGATCCTGTTCTTGACACGTTTACACACATTGACACTTTTATTATAAATTCACCAAAACATTGCATTCACAATGACTATCTCCTGGGATACCTGTAATGAAGTAACAGAAACAAAGCAAACATATCAAATTTACATTACTTCGTTCTCCTTAGATGCCTGCAATAAAATGTAAATGAACATAGTAAACCCATTATTGACAGACATCCTTAACCGGTACCTAGTCATCAAGCTTACAGTAATGCTATCACCCGAGTTATCTGTGATAACTTTTTGAGAAACATCAAAATACATTCCTGACCAACGCATTTAAATTACCTGCTTTAGGGGATGGTGGGTGGGAAAATGAAATTACAGGCCGCTGGTGGCCCGGGTGCTGTGCCTGTGGGGAACAAGAGAATGTTCTGCTCCCCACACCCCCTTTTAACAGGGGGGGCACTGGCCAGTCTAAACTGGTCTGGCCCCGCTGGTCTGTGCCCATATGAACCGGAAGCACTAAAGTGCTTCCGGTTCACGCCCCGCCGTAACTGGCCTATTGGGTGAAACTGGGGGAGGTGGGAGTGCCCCTCCCTCCTCCTTTCCCCCTGGGACCAGGCTCGACCGCCATAAGGACAGCTCGCACTATTCTAGCGCATGGCCTGTTCAAATGAGTAGGCGCCCCCGCAACTAGGGGAGGGGCGCCCTTAGTCACCCCACAAAACCGAACCTCTTCCGGGGGATGGTTGAGGGTATGATATCTCTGGTGATGATGCACTATATAAGGCGGTGTCCCCGGGGTCTCGTCCTCTTTGTCTCCTTGGACCCCAGGGAAGCTGCAGGAAAGTCAGAATGAGGCGAGGCGTGTGGCACGGTGGGTTCAAGGGGGCATGGCGTAGCGCTTAATACGCATCAGGCTAGTGGATCGGTTTAAGTATACGAGTGATTAAGTGCCCAGAACTTTTGTTCACAGTTTTGATTCCTTGCGGAAATGTTGGAGGCGGTCATGTTGTGCGGGACCGTAGGTGGTTGGGGGCGTGGCTACAGTGGTGTAGTGTTGTCTTCGCCCCTGGGTTTGTGCTGGATGCATTTTCTGGAGGTTTTGGGCACAGTGCTCAAGGGATGCTCCCTGTCCTTGGAGCATTGTTTGAGGTAGTTTGGGCTATGGTGGAGGGCGGCTCGCTTTCGAGGCTCCAGTGAGGGGCAGGGGCATGCCCATCTGTGGGGGGGTGCAAGTCCGGCTCCTGTGTCTCGATCGGCAGATGCCTTCGCATTGGTTTGTCTGTTGCGATGCCGGGATGTCGTGGTGGTTCAAGGGGCGCTCCTATACTATGGAGCATTAATTGAAGTTCAGTTTGGGCCATGGTGCAATGCGGACCCGTTTTTGATGGCTGCCTCGAGTTGCAGGTGCCTGCCCGTCTGTGAAAGGGGCGTGGCTCTCCTCTATATCAATCAGCAGATGTTTCACATTTGGATTATCTTTCTTAATGCCAAGATATAGCGTGCTGTATAGCCCGGTAACTGGGAATCTCCTTTATAATGGGGAGGTGCCGCTTGTAGGACATCATTACGTCACAGTTTCTGCTGGGACATATTCGTTACAAATGACAGTCTTATTCTATGGGAGTCGGAAGCAATTTCATTAGCGCAGTGGTTAAGGCTGCTGATTCCATGAGTCAGCAGTGAGGGGTTCAATGCCTGCCATTGCTTAGGCGGGAGGGTTGACCAAAGAGAAACAAAAAATAAATAAAGCGATGCATACTAAAGTGTATAAAATATATATATATATATATATAGAAGGTAGGCTGACTGTTTTAATTTTTGGTTGTTGGTTTTCATCAAGAAATAATGTGGGCCATTTTTAAGTACGATGTCTGTAGATGCACTCTCTTCTTTGTGCAAGTGCAATTGGGGCTGAATTACACATTTATAGGAATACTCTGATATTTCTATTAGGCAGGTAGTGAATTTCAAGTGTATGGCAGACTCCTTGCGGTGCTATGGATACTGTGGCCAATGGGTTCGGTGCAGATTTGGCTGAAGTGTATGGTGTGTGACATAATGTCTTTTCTTTCTGGCTAGTAGGTCAAGGCATGGCGCCAAAGCGCGCACGTGCAAATACCAGAAAGCCTGCATCCCAGGAGGATTTCCATGCCCTAAATGAACTTTGGAAGGTGGCAAAGCGGCATGGCATGGAGGCAGCGCTGCAGAAGTTGGCAGGCGAGCCAGAGCAACAGCCCGAGGTGGGGGCACCAAAGCGACAGAAGAAGGTCTCGGCTCGTTATAGGGAGGGGCAACAGGTCAAGCCCTGCGCTCAGCCTGAATCAGTACCCACAGTGGGGGGTGAGTCACATGCTTACAGCATGGCCGCTCGCGGCTCAGAAGAGGTGGTGCAGGGGCCAGTACTTAACCTGAGTGTGGGCGCAGTGGGGCAGAGCAAAATGGCAATCTCAACAACAGTGGTATGTGTGGATTCACCACAAGGGGGGGAGAGCCAATTGTAACACAAGCGGCAGGGAGTGCAGCGGGCCACCAGCCCCTGGCAATGACAGGGGGGCGCTGGTGCTGCCTCCTCAGGCGCCAGGCATATCGACAGGAGTACAAGGAGGGTTGCAAGTGGCTGGGAGCGCGTCCACCTACCAGGCTCTGGTAGTCTGGGGGGGGCACCAATGCCATCATCACCCGGACAAGTTTCCATCATGAGAGGTCAGAGAGGGTGGCAGCGCAGGTGTGGGCACAACTTAGGGGGACGACGGCCACTGGAGGGTTGGGTGGTGCTCAGCCGTCTACTACACTGCCAATGGTGGGGGCGAGCATTGTCCTATCACCTCCCGTAGTGACCACATTGATATTTGGATCTTCGTCCTTGGCGCTGGCCCCTCCTTCAGCAATTTCATGGCACGTTCCAGCCGAGACGCAAGAAATGATTCACAAGGGGGAATTTGTGAACGTCTTTTCCTTGATTAATGCGGGGGGTGGTCCTAAGTAGGCTAAAAACTAGTAAGGAGAACAAATTAAAGGCTAAGACGGTGTGGGTAGAGTTGTCTTTGAGGAACTGTATGACGGGTTTTTTCCATTTATGCAGAAATTCTTCAATGAGAAAACACCATCATTAGCCCCACAATTATTTGGGTACATGTCCCTCATACATGGGGCGGCATCCGACTTTCAAGGGTCAGCCTGGATGCAGTACGACATTAAGTTTAGGCAGATGAAAGCGGTTTGGCCAGAAATAGCATGGAACCAAAGGGAGATCAATATTTGGCATGCAGAGTTCAAAATGTCTCCAGCACCGGGGAGGGTGATTCACTCCTTTCGCCTCGACAGAAGTTTGGGAGACAAAAAACTATCCTCCTGGCACAAGAAAGAATGTAGCAAGGTGCCAGCATGTAAGTTGAAACACCTTTGCTCTTTCTGTGGGGGGCATGGACACCCAGAGTTCAAGTGTTTCAAAAAGCTTGGCAAGTACAGAGAGCAAGAAACCCCTAAGAGTCGACTACCCAATCTATAGTGCGAAGCTCCTTTCCCTAATTCGCCTGCATGTTCTCATACATCTACTCAGCAAATATACAAACAACATGGATGCACACATGCTGTACTATGGGTTCACGGACGGGTTCTGCATTCCTTCCCATGCACCACCTACATCAGTCCCACCAAAGAATCAATTGTCAGTTTTGCAGCAGCATGAGTTTGTCGGGGTACATTTTTTGAGGGAGATGCATGCGGGGAAGGTGGCGAGTCCTTTTATTTCCCCACCGTGTGCTTCATTGGTATGTTCGCCCCTGGGCTTGGTTCCAAAGAAGGAGCAAGGAAAACTCTGTTTAATTCACAACCTATCTTATCCTACTGGGTTATCTGTCAATGATGGGTTGGACCCCACACTATGCGCAGTACGATACACCACCTTTGACGAGGCCAATGCAAAACTACAGAGATAAGGCAGGGGGGCCCAGATGGCAAAAACTGACATGGAGTTGGCCTTCTGCCTTTTATCTGTCCACCCAGAGGACACTCGCTTGCTAGGTTTCACTTTTGAGGGTCAGTACTTCCTTGACTTAAGCATGCCCATGGGGTTTTCCATAGTGTGTGCTGTGTTTGAGATGTTCAGTAGATTCCTTGAGTGGGCTGTGAAGGACTTGTTGTCATCGAATGATGTGGTGCATCAGGGGACGTCCTGTGGTGGCCTCAACCTGGCTTCTAGTATACCTGGACGGGGCACCAATGATGCGATACCAATTCATTAAAGTGTGTAGGTGGGCGTTAGCCTTCCTGGGCGAGGATTCAGTACAGTTTAGTTCCCATTCGTATAGGGGTAGCCACCACAGCAGCTGCAATTGGTCTGCCAACAGAAGCAATCAAGAGAGTGGGTCGATTGCAGTCAGCATGTTTTGAGCCGTATGTGAGGCTCAATCTCGTGTAGCCACAGTAGGATGCCCAGGGGCACAATAGTTTTGGTATATTGGTGTGGGCATTCCTTGATTCGCAGAGCGGAGCAGTAATTCCGCCGGTCTAGTCTGGAGGAAGCACAAGAGGCCGCAAGGTTTACACACCATTGTTTGAGGTGGGGGGTCTGATATTGCAGGATTTATTTGGTCAGTTTCAACAAGTATTACAATCTGGAGCGTTTCCCTGCCCTGACATTTTAGTCACTCACTCTGGTGGGAATGATAAGGTGCCCCTGGGCAGGCAAGGAGTGAGAGAAGCCTTGTTTGTAGTCATGTCTAGGTTTCGGCATTACTTACCAAAGGCAGCAATATTGTGGTCAGAGGTAATACCGAGGACGGTGTGGGCCGCCAGGGGGGGGGGGTGCTACGGTAAAGGCCAACAACCAATCTGTAAAGAAACTGAACCATTCGATCAAAAGCATATTAGCGAGTTTTACCATGAGTACAATTAGGCACAACTTGCTACATCCCGGGAAGAGAGAGTTGTTCCATCAGGATGGGGTGCATCTGTCAGCCAAAGGGACGGCGATCTTTATCCAGACTATAGTGGGAGCTATTGTGGAGCACAGTCAGCACCAGGGGGAGGGGGGAGAGTGTGCAAGGGACCTTCTCACCCTGTAGCGGAGCGCTGACAGATAACAGCAAAAGGGGGCATGTGCAGCAATGGATGTTCAGCGACTGGATGAACCGCAGGAGGTGGTAGGATTGAACTGTGCAGTGGATAGGTGGGGAGGGGACTGACCTGCTGGTGGTCCAGGACTCTACTGCCGAGGGTAGCCGGGGAGGGGACTGACCTGCTAGTGGTCCTGGTCTCTACTGCCCTAAACCGCAACGTATGGACTGTGTAGAATCTTGGGGAGGTTGCCTGTGGTCAGGTACCTCTGTGGTCCGGTGCGCTATGAGATGCCCTGTATTTCAAGTAATGCAAATGTTTGCTGTAGCTCGTTGGGCCTGCTGGCACAATGTGCACAGCTGAGTGATCGGATGGAAATTTAAGTACATATGTGCGGCAAATCTGAAGTCAGCTGTACTTTAATGTCAGGCCTAATTTCATTACTGCCTTTTAACATAGGGATGTCGCTGAAGTGATGCCGTGAATAACGATACATATCCAAGTAGAATACTTTTACTCTTGTAGTGGTTTGTGGTGAATTATATGATTTGATGTGAATAAAAGTTTAAGCCTTGGACAACATAACCGGATTTCGGAAATTCTTGGGCCCCAGCGGGAGCTGAAAGGTGTCAGAAGTGGGGAGGAGTGAGTGTTACGTTGTGCGCGTACTATCAAGAGCAAATATTAGCAACAAAACAAAATGGCCGACTCAGTCGGGTTGAATGTAAGGTGCATACATACATTTACTTATTTATGAGGAAACTGTTTCTCCTACAGTACTATACTAGGATGAAACAGAAATGTAAACATTATGACAAAGATGAGACATCAAGACTGACATATGTGATAGAATAACGTGACTGATGACGCTAATAGAGCATACAGATGAGAAGAGAATAATTGCTTCCATGTTGGTGAAAGTGGGAGTACAGAAGAGTGAAGAGGAGACGAGAAGGGTAAATCACTCAGTGGGTCGCATAATCATGCAAAATATCCCATTTCTAAAACAGTGTTGGCTTGAAAATATGAATTGCTGAATAGCGTTGATTAAGGGCGAATTTTGCATTTTATGATTCGTCTCTCTGCTTGAATTGACTGCAATGTCATTTTGAATCAACATTACCCTTCAGCCGATCTTATGCAAACAAAGGTATTCGCAGTGCAAAAATCTGTGAAGCTATTGAAGTATCAGTGAGGCAAATTTAATATTGTATTAGACAATGAACCTCTTGAGGGTTGACATTATTGTCATATTCAGGGACAGCTGTGCACAGTAGAACATGTCAAAATGACAAAAACGGTGCCTGATGTAAAAAATGACGCCACTGCAGTAATGGAGCATTGCAAAAAAACAGGCTGCATGGTGGGGACTGATATGTTTGTGTCACGATGTCAAGTCACGTGACTTTAAATAAATGACTTTTATAGAAAATAATTCTTTTTCCTATTCAGCTTTGGAAAAATCATACACTGGGAACATAGTGTACAATGTGTTCAGCTGCCTTCCTTGTCTTGAAAGGTTGACTCAAGCAGCAGTAGATTGAAAATTCATTTCTGAAATCAGCTTGTGTCAATCTATTCATCTGTGAGTCCGCATCAGAAAGGTTTTTATACCTTACGTGCAATTTTTTCCATCAGAAAGGGTTTCTGGCCTAACGTGCAATTATTTCAAGAGCTCTGTATTTCAGAAAGTTGCAAGCTTTTTTAAAAAAAATGTGGCCATTTCAATCTTGGTGGAGCATTGTGGGTTTTACAACTACAGATGGTTGGTGGCACAAACATGTATATCTAAGAGAACACCAAAGAAAGCAATAGCAGAGGCGCACAACATCAAGTCTAGAAGGTTTTTAGAGGAATTGCTGCAGGCATATATATTGCAGGATATCAAAAGGTACATGCTCTTCCTGATCCCTTCAAATCTGCAGGCACTAGTATATGCCTTTCATTTTTCTCTTTAAAAGGGCATCCCTCAGGGGGTCAGACCTCTCATTTTCAGGTTCTGCGTAACATCATAGCTATCTGCTAGATTTAAGGTTACAATAGACAATGACCTGTCTTTGGCTCTACTGACTTGTATAGTCTGTTAAGTTTGAGAAGAAAATACAAGTCAGCGATCAAAAAAGCTAAAAAAAGAAACTATTCAGACAGAATTTAAAATGCTAAATGTCCAAAGAAAGAATTCTATAAATATTGTCCCAGTACTCAAGAATACACAGATAAACTGGTGTTAGATCTGGGGGTCTCTAGTTGGCAATGGTTATCACCTTTGTCCAAATAGGGACCCTTACTTCTAAGTCAGGACAAGTGGATTACTCTCCTTAATAACCCCTGCTCACCCCCTTGGTAGCTTGGCACGAGCAGACAGGCTTCTCTCAGAGGCAGTGTGTTAAGCATTTGTGAATATACACAGTAACACAGTGATAGCACTACAGATGGACACAACACAGGTTTTATAAATATAAGTATTCTTTATATAGACTTAAACACAAGACCACAAACAACATAAATCCACAATACTATACTAAAGGTTACTTAAAAGATGATAAAAGTCTCTTAGTTCAAGTTGTTGGTAAATGCAACAAAGTTCTCAACAAAGTTCTTCGATGCGGCACGCAAAGTAAACAAAAGGCTCGCACAAGGGGAGATGCGTCGGTTCTGTGACCCAGGGGAACGGTTGCATCCTTCCTTGCGCAGAGTAGGGGACTCGTCGTGAGCCTTACCGGTGCGGAGGTGATGCGTAGATTCTCGACCTGTTGCGGTGCGCAAGATGGTGCCTTGATGCGATGCAATGCCGATGCGATGATCCAGTTGCGATGCGAGAAGATGGGGTCCTTGATGCGGCGATGCGATGACGATGACGATGCGATGACGCCCTGGCAGCCTTGAGGAGACTCTGTACTTTGAAGCCGCGACAGACCCTGCTATGCGCTTCTCCGGTGATGCGATGACAGCTCTCTAGATGCGTCACGCTTCTACGGTGATGCGACAGCAGACAGCTTCGATGAACACACGCTTCCAGGGAGATGCGACGAACTCTCGCTTCTCCGGCGTTGCGATGATTTCAGCTGCGGCCGCGACAAGCTTCTTCTCGATGCGTCACGCTTCCAGCTCCCAGCGGCACGCAAGTGACTGGAGTCAGAATTCCCAGCAAGGAGGTTCAGGAGGGAGCTGGAGGTGAAGTCTTTTGGCCCTGAGACTTCAGCAGGAGGCAAGCACAGTTCAAGCCCTTGGAGAATATTCTGTAGATGAAAGTCCTTACAAAGTTCCTCCTCCTTTCCCTTGGCAATGAAGTAACCACTGCAGGCCAACCCAGCAAACAGCACACTGGCAGAGGGGCAGTCCAAACTCCTGCAGCTTCCTTTGGGTCTTCTCCCTGGCAGAAAGGTTTCTTGTTCCAGAAGTGATCTAAAGTCTGTGGGACTGGGCCCCAATATTTATACCCCAAAATCCTTTGTTCTCTGAAAGCAGAGAGGCCTCTGCCTAGTTCAAACCAGTTCATGAGCACTGTGTTTACATGACTCTTCTCTTCCTTTCACTGTGCAGGGCAGAAACATCAGACGCCCCACAGGAGGTGGAGCCAGCACAGGGGAGGGAAGATGCAGCTCTGGAGCACTCTGTTGACAGGATTCCCCTTCTCCTTTCACTGTGCAGGGCAGAGACATCAGACAAGCCACAGGGGATGGAGCCAGCATTGTGGAGGGAAGGTCCAGCCTTATTCAGGTCCCAGGTGCACTCTCCCCCTCCCATCTGGAGGTAAATCTCCCTATTCACCGCTGGGTGGCCCAGACTGTCTCCTGGAATTTCCCCACCCCTGTCACACGCAAACCCAGACAAGGAATACACAAGTCAGCAGAGGCTGGCTCAAATGGTTAGGCAAGCAAATACCTACTTTCTAAAAGTGGTATTTGCAAACACAGAATATTAAAATAAACTTTACTAAAAGATGCATTTTATTATTCTGAGTTCAGGCATACTAAACTCGAATTTCTACCATGTTCCCTGAGTCAGTTAGGATTGTAGGGATGTAACCATCTTCACTGCAATTCTAGTCTATGAGAACAGGTAGCCTTCAATAGTGAAAAACGAAAATGGCTGTCATTCCCTACTAGAACATGCTACACACATCAGGGCATTTCTTACCTTATACTTACAATGCACCCTGCCCTTGGGCCTACCATAGGGGTGTCTAATATGAAGCAAAGGGAAGGTTTAGGGACTGGCAAGTGGGTGCACTTGGCCAAGTCGACATGGTAGTCACAGACTACACACAGGCCTAGCAACGGCAGGCCTGAGACACACTTTACAAGCTGCTTCTGGGGGTGGCACAATCAGTGCTGCAAGCCCACCAGCAGCATTTGCTCTACAAGCCCTGGGCACACATGGTGCACTGTACTAGGGGCTGACAGTAGATCAAATAAGCCAGTCATGGAATCCAATCAGTATATCAATTTAACATAGGGAGCACTTGCAATGTGGCACTGATTAGCAGTGGCACAGGGCCCAAAACAACCAGAAAAAATATGTCAAAACAGAGGAGGCAATCTGGCAAAAATGGAAGGGAGACTCACGCCAATGATGTCAGGTCTAACAACTGGCAAATCATTACACAACCAAAGCATACATGTTGGACTCCTATTTAAAAGAAAGAAAAACAACCAGCACCTACCTTTTTCCAAAACAGCAATCCAAGAGTACCCTAACCCAGCCTCTCCATTGCTTGCAACAAATTTCACACAATGATTTTATGGACCTGGTCAAAACAAGCAGGCCTGGCAGCAGACCTTCTGACCCGTGTCCACCACAAACCTTCAAGACAATTTGTTTACTTATTTACAAAGTTGTATATAGCGCAAACTTGACCCTAGAAGGGTATCAAAGTGCTTTACAAATGGTTCAATAAGTAATAAACAGAAGAATTATCTTAAATTCCTTAACTACCGGAAAATTTCCAGAAGATCTCAAAAAGTCATACATATGTCAATTACTAAGGAAAACAAACCTGGACATGCTTAACTCCGACAACTACAGACCAATTTCAATTGGACCTTTTCTAGGCAAACTGATAGAAAGAGCAGTATTCACCCAGATGTCGATTCATTGAAGATAAGTCCACTCTTTCAGACTTCCAAACACTATTCCGTCTAGGAAGAACCACAAAATCTGCCCTCGTTGCCATCTGGGATGACCTTAAGAACACAGATGACCAGAACGGGGTTGCTGCACTACTTCTGTTGGATCTCTCATCTGCCTTTGATACAGTTGACCAAAACACGCTATTACAAAGACTCTATGAAGCCAGCATAGATGGGACTGCTCGACTGGATCACATCCAACCTTCACAACAGAACTGATGTCATCCATACCCCCTTTCTCGTCCAAACTGTACTTCACAGAAGCAGGGGTCCCTCAAGGCTCTATCATCTCACCCATGCTTTTAAACATATACATAAAGTATTTACTGGCACTGATCAATCAGTTTCACCTCATATGCTTTAACTAGGCAGATGACACACAAATACTCCTTAACCCGTTGGGTGCTTATGACAAGCTCAGCTTGTCATGAGGCACGGTTGAGCTGCATTCATGACGAGCTGAGCTCGTCACGGCCGTTGGAACGTTCACGCGTGGGGATAATTTCCCCGCTGTGCTGAACGTTCCAAAACGGGTGTGGTCGTGACGAGCTCCGCTTGTCATGAGTGCAGCTCCGCTGTGCCTCATGACGAGCCGAGCTCGTCACCAGCACAGCGGCGCCCCGCGCGGTCCACATCCCCCCGCACAGTGGGGGGAAAACACCCCACAGCAAAGGGGTTGAACTGGGCAGCCCCAAAGACATTGGACACTCATACATTTTCAGTTGTCTCAGAGCTGTGGATCAGTGGATGACATGGAGCCATCTCAAATTGAATGCTTCCAAACTGGAAATAGTCATGTGTGACGATTGGAAAAATTATGACTAAGGCTCCCTGTTTTCCATTTTTACGGATTTTTACAGATACATACAGACAGAAAACAATGTGTTTTCTAGCTGCATTTATTTTCAAAAGTGGATAAATACAGAAAATTGGGCTGCTTTTAAGTGACCCTCTGTGCTGTCTTCCATGAATTCTAGCCCAACAGCTGAGCATATGGAATGTTGATAGCTCCATTGAAAACAATGAAGTGCTCCAGGCTTCTAATGGCTGGTATAAGCCCAGAGTTCCAACATTCCAATGTTTCTTTGGCTCTGGCTGTGAACAAATGCTTCAGGGAGCCTGAATGCTTTGTTTTATTTGTTCGATCATTCTGCCCTCTAGTGGCAGAATGTTCTAATAGCCTTATAGCCCTACGTAGCAGGGCTATACCGACTATTAAAGTCTCGCTGCCGTATTAAAGTTGGGGAACATCTTTACAACGCGGTGTTTACACCGCAGTACCTTTACAACGGTGCCATTACAACGCAAGTGGTTACTACGACTTGCGCTGAATGGTGCTGTTGTATAAGGAATATTGTAATTTTATATTCAACACCTTCCCTACTGTTACGTAGGCTGGTGTTAGAATATAAAATTATAATAATCCACAATCCACGCACACCAACGCAAGTTGTTGTAACGACTTGCGTTGTAAAGGCAGCGTTGTAAAGTACCGTGATCTAAAAGATCGCGTTGTACTGACGTACATCTGTTAAAGTCCCTCACCTTCGGCTCGGGCCTTTAGCGCTGCAGCGGGCCTTTAATAGCCGGTATAGCCCGCTACGGCGTGCTATAAGGCTATATGAATGACTGCAAAGGATTCAGAACTCTGCTGCCAGACTACTCTTACATATAGAGCCACAAGCCCACATCTCCGCTTCCTTAAAGGCCCTACATTGGTTACTGGTTGCCAGTAGATCCACATTCAAGCTGCGTTGTAACAGCCACAAAGCGATATATACAGGACTGATCTTCATCAGGAATAAAATGGCCAAATACATTCAACAAAGAAACCTTTGCTCTAGATTGGCACCTCACCTCAAAATCCCACCACATAAAAAATACATAGTTGTCTTCTTCTCTGTTCAGCAGCCAAAATATGGAACTCTTTACCCCCAAACATAATATCCACAGATAACTACTTTATCTTCAGAAGACTACTCAAGAGTTGTCTCTTCTCCACATAACCACCATACTCAGACTTAAATACATAGCATATCCCTCTGTATACAAGCATGTACTTGGACTATAAATGTGTACTTACACATGTGTATTGCTTTGTACAAACATGTATGATAAATATGTTTTTAAATACATAGATAGTTGCTAGTTATGCTTAACAAATGTACAAATTATTAAAGGTGATATTAGTCTATGTTTAATAGGTATATAGGTGACTACATAAATAAATACATATTTTATCATATAATAGCTATCTACAATTGCTTCGCTATTGAATTACTATTTTTGATAAAAACAAATAAATTAACTTTAAATACAGTAACACTTGACAGTATGAGTTTATTAATAACAACTTAAATCTACATATATTACCTTATTACCTTCCTTATACATATATACCTTCCATGGTCTTATGTATCTTTATATTTATTACTTTGCTTCTAATTCACCATCTCCAATGCACTACCCTATATCTCAACCTGTACCTCTTGCAATATATCCTCTACCTCCATTCTGACTCATCTTAAACCTCATTCTGCTACTCTTTCCAATGCACTACCCTATTTCTCCACCTATACCTTTCTCAATATATCCTCTACCTCCACTCTCTCACTCATCCCAAACCCCATTCTACTACGATGATCCCCAAAATAACCCTTTCTAGACTCTCACGTATTTTTCACCCTATACCTCTCTCAATATATCCTCTTCCTCCACTCTCTCTCTTACTCGTCCCACATCCCATTCTCCTACTACGATCCCCAAAATAATCCTTTTGAGACTCTTCCCTCTTTCTATGAGATGATGCAAGTAGGGGCAGACTCTTCCTTGCATCATCTCATACCCCTTTCATTATTTAGATATACCAGACAAGCCTATCCCTCTGACTCTTCCCTCCTCCACCTCCCCTTTACTCATCCCAAATCCCCGCCTACTGCTATGAGATCTAAAAAGAAAATCTAAATCCTTCCCTCTTCTATCCTTCACTATCCTTTTCAATCCAAATAACAGACTAACGTGTCCATCGCTCAAATTTATTTCATATTTCCCTATACTAATCCCCCACTAATCCTGTTTGGGTTCCCAAGTAACGTGCTACCTGCCACTAAGAGGTTTAACACCTCATCAGGGGAAGCAAGCACTATATAAATGCAAACCCTTCCCTCTTCTATCCCTCCACTATCCTTTATCAATCCAAGTAATGGACTAACATGTCCACCGCTCAAATGATTTTCATACTTCCCTTTACTAATTTCCCACTAATCCTGTTTGCGTTCTGGAGTAGCGTGCTATCCACCAAAAAGCGCTTTAACTCCTCATCAGGGGTAGCAAGTGCTTTAGAAATGCAAACCCTTCCCTCTTCTATCCCTCCACTATCCTTTTCAATCCAAAGAACAGACTAACATGTCATCCGTTCAAATCAATTTCATATTTCCCTATACTAATTCACCACTGATATTTTTGGAGTGCTTCGCTGCTTCAGAAGGGTTAGTAAGCACTACATAAATGCAATTACAATTACAACATATTTAAAACTTCACCCAGACCTATGTATTTCATTTTATGACAGCCTATTTGTAGCATAAAGTGCACGTTCACTGTCAAAGTGTTTTCTGACACTGATATAGAATGCTAGCATGCTCATGCAGCTATTTTTATTAATGTTCGATGAATAACAGGCTAGTGGACCCACTGGGATTTAACCTATGGCCACGCAGTTAAAGACAGGCCCCTGAGTGGGTGCATTAGCCTACTGAGCTCTCAAGGAAGCTTTTCTCCCCCTCATTGGCTTCTAGCTGATAGCCTTGTGATGTCGCTTTAATATGTTTCTTTCTTTGATCCCATCACCATTTGATTTTCCTACAACACTGATGAAAGTTTAATAAAATGTAATCAATGAGTATCAATCTAATTGGTGCAACCCCTGTGTTAATTGTGGTCTGCTTAACAAAGATATACTGTGAAGTGTGGGGATTTTTCATTATTCTCACATTCTTTCTCAATACTTTGTTGCATTTCTCAAACAGACGAACGTAAACTACAGCTAACATACATAACGTTGGCCTAATGCCTTGAAGCTTTCAGTACCAAGTATGTGTAAGATGTTACGATTGGGGTCACAACCAGGTAGTTTGTGTTAGAACATTGTAATGTTGAGGGTTTGTTTGAAGACAATGAAGGTGCTCAGGGTTGATTGGGTCAGGTACAGGCCTTTTTCTCCAACATGCTTGTCTTTCTATTTCTCCTTGTCTATTTTAGAGCTTTCCACCCTTAGCGGGTGTTATCACCCTCCATTAGTTGGTAGAGGCTCTTCTCTCAATAAAGGCCCTTACCTATTTCTCAAGAGAAGGGCATTAAACAACCAGAAAAGCCCTTAGGAGCAGGCTATAACAATACTGTTTTTGTACAATATATTGTAATTCTGGCAGCTGATTAAAGTAGACACTAACAAAAATATTGCATTTTTTCGAATGGCTCCTAGCTGATTGATATTGATCCATGAGATTAATAGTTAGTACCTGAGACATGGCTCATGACAGTATGAAACTCACATATCAGTATGACTTCTTCCCGTTACAGCTGTCTGTGAAGATCACAGAGTTCTAATAAATAAATAGTTCAAAGAATGTGCCTGCGCTGGGGGACATGCTGTTAAGAGAAGACAGCTTTAGGATCATTCACTGTCCTGTGCAGAAAGGTGAATATGCAATGAAAATGTTTCTTGTCTCTGCTGCTACAAATTCCTGAAACAAACTAGTCCAGGAAAACCTTCCTTTTCATGTATTTGTGGTACATATTTACATTGTTTGGATTCTGTGGCATTTTATTGTCTATTGCAGTTGTCACTATGCTTTAAAATAACAGCCTCGTTGTCTTGTCAGATTTTCAGTGTTACTTGTCATAATTCATGTAGCTGCTGGGAGGAGACAAGGAGGCAGACATTTGGCCCTGTCTCCAAGGAGTAAGGTGGATATTGCTGCATTGAAATCTTCTCTACCAGTTCCCATGGTTGTGGAGGCGGGGACGTTGTGGTTGTGGGAACAAGTCCCACAGGCAGCCATACATTTGCTTTGACTCCCACACATAGGTTCATACAACAGTAAGAACTTACCAGACAATTGAATGTGAAGGAGAGCACAGGAAGGGTGAATGCCAACCCAGCCGCCATGGACAGGTCAAACCAGGCGTGCGGGTTCCTGCACACAAGAGATGGAGATGAATTTCAAGGAGAATGGAGCGTGGCCAATTTACACCTACTAAATTCAAATGAACTGATTGTCTATAAAGAAGAAGGGCCAAACTACCTCTCCCATGGAAATGTTTGAGCAAATAGCAGCACAGTTAACTTTTCTGATGAAAATCTACATTTTCCTTTTTAATCATATTTTATATTTTTTATATGTTTAGAAAAAATAATTGATACTCCTATAAACTTGAGATTCAATAATGAAACTTGTTACAGATACAAAAATTATTGGTGGGTATGTGTGCCCATCTAATTGTATACATCCATCAAAAAAACTGCTGAAAGTCCACCGAACGATGATGACATTGGACCTAATTCCATAAGAATCACTTTGTTATATAGATGGAATTATTTTCTTAGTATCCATAACAATCACTTTATGACATAGATGGAATAGATGGAATTATTGTCTTAGTATCAGTGCCTCCAATATAGCAATAGATATACTAAGACACCTTAACCGAGCAGGGGCCCCATGTGTAATCGAAGGGATCATTGTTTTCTTATAAACCTTACTGAAATAGTTAATTGACTACCACTCTTTGTTTTAAAGCATACTAATGCATTGGTGAGCATCCTAGTTGAGTGTAGTCTGGAATCATAACAGGGCAACAAATTTGGCTTATTTTCTATAGAAAAACATATATTGCTATATAATTTCACTCCAGGCAGTTTATGACAAACCGAATAATAACTCAATGTCATTCACACAATATATTGCTTGCATATTTCTATATCCTAATTTTGGAGATGTTGAATATGCTTATGTAAGGTTTTCTTGATGGTCACACTGGGAAAATAAGAGCAGGGTAAAAACATACTGCTAATCGACACCACTCTTAGATTAAATACATTCCCCATTTCTTTCGCCATTTTGTTTTACATTTGAGTACTTGTTTGTTAGCCCTGTCAGCCTTAGGGTGGTCTTCCCCCAAATGTTTTGCCTAGTTACTTTAATTTGTGTGCTGAAATTCGTTTTTGGTGGCCTTAGGACTCTATGCACTTTTCCACTGCTAACCAGTGCCAAAGTGACTGTGCTCACTCCCCTAAACATGATTTAATTGGCTTAAACCTGATTGGCAAATGTAATTTACTTATAAGTAATGTAATACATAGGTTATCTTGATACCTATTTTTGAATCTACATATTTCACCATATGAATTGGTCTATGCTCAGTATTTAATGAAAAACCACTGAGTGGTGCCGTTCAGTTGTTGGCTCTGGATACCTTGAGTTCTTGGAGAACTTACAAACCCTCTTTATCCCAACAACCAAAAGGGACTAGCAAACGTAATGGTAGATTGCTTTTGTAATCAGCCATTGGGACAAAAAGTTACCGTTGAAAACATTGTCACATGGCTTTTTTTTCTTACTCGTTTTCAATATTTCCTTATTTCAACACTTAGGGGCCCATTAGCATGTCGGGCGACATTTGTGTCCGCCCGCATGCCAATTCCTCCAGCCATATTACTAAGGCCGGGGACCCGACGAGACCGTCTGCCGGTTTTTCGCCGGTAGGCAATCCGCCCGATTGCCTACCGGGCGGCAAAGCTGTTAATATGGTGGCAGTGTCTGGTAGAGACCGCCATCCATATTAGTATGCATGTGGGGACATGCCTTTCTGTGGTGGCAACGCCGCCACCGAAAGGCATGCGTTCTTCGACATTGGGGGCCCGTAGCAGGCCCCCAGGGATTCTGGAGGGTAGGGGGTGAACATGGGAGGTACCTATGGTATTCCCCTGCATTTCAATGTACAACGTGGCAGGCACTGCACGGTGCCTGTCACGTTGTGCATTGAAAGGCACAACTTGCTTTTGTGGCATTGCAGTGGGCGGTGCTTTTAGTATCGCCCGCCGCAATGTTAGAAATGCAGGATGTGCCTGCCAGTGTGGCGGGCACATCCTAATGGGTAGTGCGGGACCGCCGCACCTTTAGTGGGCGGTCCCGTTTCCCTGGGGTTTGGCAGGCGGACTAAGTCCGCCCGCCATACTAATGACCCCCTTATTTTCTTTGGGAAAGCCTTGGGGGAGCTGCACATATGACCCCTTGCTGAATTTTAAATTCTGCCCACTTTCCAGAAATATATAGCTTTCCTGAATTGCCCATATGGGGTTTCCACTGGTTTCCAACACAAACTGGAAGTAGGTTAAAAGCACAAAACATAGGAAAATGGGCTACCTCTTTGAAAATTGCCAAAACTGTGGTAAAAAAAAGTCTTTTTTAAATTCAGCTCTGCAAATTGCTGAAAGCCGGGAATATGGGGAGTTTAGCACAGTAAACCATTCATTGATACAATTTTTGTGAAAAAAAGACAGTCATCCAGTGAACCTTTTGCTTATTTTTATTTAAACAACTCACGATTTAGCAACATTTTGGCTATTTTCTCAGTCTCCTTCAGGGAAATCCACAAACCCTGGGTACCTTTTGAATCCCCAGGATGTTGGAAAAAAGGATACAAATTTGTCGTGGATACCTTGTGTGAGCAAAAATTATGGAGAGCTAAGCACAAACTACACTAAATAGCCAAAAAAGCGCTCAGCACTGGAGGGGAAAGGCCCAGCAGCTAAGGGGGTTAATGGTAAAGTTGGATTTTTAATTACTATTTTGAAAAGGCCACTTTTAGAAAGTTGGCATTTCCTGTCCCTACCACATATGTGTCTGCAGTCTGTCTTGGGTCATAGGATTGGGCGTAACTAACAGTTAAACTTTGTAACTTCTTCCCAGACAGTCGTACAATAGAGGTATTATGTGTGCCTGAATGGGCCATATTCTGCAGGATTGGGGGGAGAGAGGAGCACAGATCCACTAGCAACTGAATAGAGTATGCTCTGCCTTTACACAAAGGATGTATCACTTCCACATTGTCACTGCAGCCAGCTTGGAGCCAGAGCAGGGGAGTCAGGAAATTCTCTGCACTTCAAAGAACCTTTCTAGAAGTTTCTCCCACCTTCCAGTGGATGGGCGCCAGGTTATAATAATAGTACCTTAAGACCCACTCTTTAGTTTACTCCTGGACCTGTGGGAGGACTCTCAGAATACTGCCAGCTGCTGTGAACTTCTGTGCATTCTGCAGAACTGTTTTGCTGTACCTGGAAGGACTGCTTAGCTGCCTGGAGCCTGCATGCAGATGAAGATGCATGCTTTGCTAATGAGCCATGCATCTTCATCTGAACCCAGGACTACCAGAGTGACTTCAAGGGATAGTTTGCTGGCCTCCTGTCCAGAGCCAAAGAGACACAAAAGGCTCCCACCATTTTGAACTTGCAGCTGGACCCAGCTGAGTCCTGAACACCCAAATTGTGTCCCACCAATCCTGGACCCTTTGTTGTGCTGCTAACGGTGCTCACATGGCCAAATCCCAAAACTGAGGGCTTAGATTTTTTTTTAACAAAAGCTGCTCTTAGACCGAGGAGAAGACAGAGACCTGTTCACCTATCCGCATGAGGTGCTGGCCAGTTGGCATGACTTTGGACTTCTTCGGCTACGTTCTTCTCTGCATCAGCAAATCCTGTTGAGCAGTCCTTCTTCTGATTCTTCCTAAGGGTGGGCAGCGCTAAGCAGAACTCAGAGAACTAGCAAAAGAACTTCAGCGAGCCGGTGGAGTTGCTTCTCTCACCCGTTTGTGTGTTGTTTCCACCATACCACTGCTGATTTCATGTTCGGCGCAATATCACGCGAAATGCACCACACAGCTGCGCATGGGCACAGCCATCTTGTTTCTTTCTCTGTTCGGGTGCTGGGGCCTAGTTTTTGATCAATTTTTAATCATTTCAATCATTGATTTCTAAAACTTTGTTTCTGATCTTTTTTATTTATTATCTTACCTTCTGTCTTCCTAAGTGTGAATTTTGGGGACACAGTTCTAATTTTCTGGTGCCTGTTGGAGACCGTGCCTGAGCAGAGACTCGGTGTCCCACACCACTGTGGAGCAAGGAGAAAGGAGGAGGAGCTTGCATGCAACACTCCTGCACGGCGCGACGGAAAGCGTTGTTTACCTCCCGCGGCACGGGATGCAGCTCTAGTTTTCTGGTGCCTGTTGGAGTCTGAGCCCGATCAGGGACTCGCTGTCCTACAACACCAAGGAGCAAGGAGAAAGGAGGAGGAGCTTTCAGGAAACACTCCTGCTCTACACGCTGAAAAGCGCTGTTTACCTCCTGCGGGATGCGCACGGGTGAAGCTCTGGCCGAAGGCGGGCCTGTCCGTGCACGTCAGAGCCCAGAGGAGGTTGGGCTGGGCCATCCCTCTTGGTCTACTGAGTCCGGATCCTGGGTCCATAAGTTTGAATATCCACGGTAGAGGCAACTTTTAGGGATTCTCACTAGTAAAAATCTTTGTGAGGCAGTATCCTGATCTTACAGCAGGAGCAGGTGGTTGGCTGCTCTCTTATTTCTTTGTATTGGATTTGGTGGGCCCCACCTACTTATCGTCACTGGTGCTGTCTATTGTCTCCCCTATTTGTTCCGGCTCGAATCCCTGGCTATTGTTCCAATTATTGAATTGGCTTACATTGTCCATATCGGTAGTCGCTGTGAGATATGGTTGGACTGACAACGGGAAATGCAAAGCAGTCAGGGCAGCAGCCCTGGGACTGGCAGTAACCACAATGGACTCTTTCCTTCAAAGGGCAGCAGGGATCCTTGATAAAGAGATAGATTGGAGGACCGTCAGCTTTCCCGCTCCCCTGCAAATGATCCTTTTCCTAGTCCCTCAAGAGGTTCCTCATCTCTGGCCCCAAGCTGGATTTAGGATACTTTCTCTCATCTTCTAGACAGGAATTAGGTGAAGGGCCTGGTTCCTTTGACACATTGGTTAACAATATACCGGTTGAGTTACTCTTCTCTACTGTGCGAAATGAGGGCATTACCTTGTCCCCGACTATTCATCCATCAACCACAGCAGGGAGCACTAGAGCAGGGGTAGGACTTGGAGTTAAAAGAAAATGTTCTTTGATAGGGGAAAGAGCTAAACATCTAAGGTCAGAGGGGACACAGCACAGCATCCACAAGTTCCAAGCTCTGTTCAAGTATGATATGGCGGACATAATGGAAGGCTTTTAGGGCTCTTTGCTGGTAAGCATAGACCTAAAACTGGACTAACTCAAGCAACGTCTAGCTACTATTGAGCTAGAACTTTTCAGGCTCAACCAGCATAACCCAATGGGTAATATAGTACCTCACGGTGGACCAGTGGGGTATGTGACTGTTCTCATACAGAGGGCTATAGGCGGCCTTACCAGGATATAAGGGGACAGGTACAGTCATCATCAACATCCTCGGTGTTGGGTAGTGCAAACCAACCCTCTCAGTTCCCGGCGGATTCTGGCTTATCAGCAGTAGAGACAAAGGGACAGGGCCGTATGGAAAAATCCTAGCTCAAGAGTTTTTTTGGGGCCTGCCCAGTCCACCCCGGGCAATACATGGAGAGATCAGCTCAGGGGCTGGGGCATTAGGTTCCCCGAGTCAGAGATCAATTACCCTACATCTCCCACCGGAACCCACACCGTACGTAGTGGTTTTGGGGAACGTACCAGTACTGCCTTTGGGTGCTTCAGAAGACTTTTATCAACTAAAGAATAAAGCCTTACATAGGTTGAACTCCAATACGGCATTGGGATTAAGGGTGGAGAGATTCCTCAACATGGTGCGCAGAGTCACATGGGTTGGGAGGTAAAACAAATTTGGGATGCAGACCGCATTATCATCAATTTTAGTAGACCTCATGTGGCAGAGAGGATCCTGCAAGCGGTTAACCAGAGTAATCCTAGAGGTTCCGTCTCGATCATTCTGGCCCTCCCCTTGGGGCACTTTTACAAACCCCTGAGTATTGTGACACTGCCTAGCAAGATGAATTTGTTGAGGTTTCTTGTTCATGCCCAGCCTGGTTCGGCAGATGGCGACTCATGATATACCCCTTTTAAATAGTTTTGCACTACTGAAATCTTTGGACACTTGTGGTTGACTCCCTGCGGCTGATTTATTGGAGACAACAAGTCCTCGATCTCAGATGGCTTCTGGCACTCCAGATAGACTGTTGGATTGCAAGGTCTGTAAATTTTTATCATGGAGCATAGCCGGTCTGGCCAGCAAGTTCTCTGGCCCAGGTTGGAGCCTATTTATAAAAAGATTCAAATGTGATATACATACAGAAAATGTGGGCTATCAAGAAAAGTTTTTTTTTAAAAGGATACAAGTCTTCTTTTGTGCCTGGCACCCCCTTGAGGGTGGGAAGATCCAAGGAGGGTTTGAAAGTCTGTGTTTCCTGAACAGTTAAATGTAGATTGGTGCCATTGCCTACTGATAACCCTTGTTTGCAGGCCCTGTCGTTCTCCTGCGGGTCAGGTAATTTGTTGCTTCTGAATTTTTATGATGCTACTTCTGTCTTTCCTGATGTGTGTAATATTTCTGTGTTGGGCTCATTTTTAAGAAACCTGAACACTAATACCCCTTGCTATAGTGACCATATGCTCGCAGAAGACTTCAACATTCACCTATGTGGGGATCCGAGCGGTTCGGATCCCAATGACATGGGCTGCCCTCGCTTGACAGGTATGCACTTAGAACATACTAAACGGGGGGATATCCTTAATATCTTAGTAAATGAGTTTGACATATCCACAGCCATGTCCATACTGGACCTAGGCAGGAGGCCTATCATCATCACCTTTGCAGGGAGTGGATGTGATCCTTTTATTGATTTTATCTTTGTTTCAACTCCCCTATTTTCGCTCACTTTGGACATTTCCATAGAAGAAAGTATCTTCAGTGACCATAACCCCTTGTGTATTAAGATTAGCTGGCCTCCATTAGCTAAATTAGAATTAGAGAAGGGAGCGGTACACTGCAAGCTACGGATTAGGGCAGAAGGCTAAGGTGGGAATAGATAATCCCAGATTTTTTTATGAGCCCTTTTCAGCTAGATGCCCCAGGGAGTTATCAATCTGTACAACTCTGCAGGCAGAGCCGGGTGACATTTTGGAGGCTTTTTCGGTAATTTCCCGTACTATAGCAGATCTACTAAAGCCTCCATCTCGGCTGCCCTGGCAACAGGCCCCAAAATGGTTTGATCACAAATGCTCTTGTGTAGCTGGGAAACTGAGGGAAGCATTAGGCACTAAACCAAGGGTCCTGTTTTTGGTAAAGGCCTGTAGAAGGCTGTACAAAGCCTAATTAGCAAGGCGCAAGGCAAAGTAGAGGGAGGAGGCCTGGAATGAGCTCTCTCTGGTGGAATAGGAAAAGGGAAATCTGATTTAATAATGACAACTGAGGAAGTAAGTAAGTGCATTGTGGGGTTGTCTAGACATAAAGCATCAGGACCCGATGGGATCCCCCCGGACCTTTACATATCCAATCTGCAGTTGTGGGCCTCAGCCCTAACCTCAATTATTTGTTCAGCTATTAGAGCAACCCCCTCCCCCCCCCCAGTTCCTGGGCTACATCCACCGTTGTCCCAGTCTTTAAAAAAGGTAACAAAGATAGCACCAACTGTTTCAGGTCAATCTCTCTGCTGTATGAAGTGGTTAAGGTGGTGGACGCATTTTACTGGATTGGCTGACCAATTGGGCAGATGAAAATAACATCCTAGCAGATGTCCAATATGGTTTCCGCCCAGGGAGGTCAACAGTGGATCAATACTTGAATTTGTTTATGATCCTTAACAAGTACACAGTTGCCCACCCTGGTACCATTTATCTGGCCTTTATGGTCCTGTCCTCGGGAGTTCGATCGAGTGAACAGAAGCAAGCTTTGGGAGACTTTGTCAACCTAGGGGAGAACAAAGATATTTTTCTCTTCTTACGTGATCTTCATAGGAACACTAAAGGGAAGGTACGTTACACCAAATATATTAAGGTCACTCAACAGTTTGCAATCCAGAGATGGGGGTCTGGCAGGGCTGTTTATTGGCTCCTTTTTTATTCAACTTATATATGTTGAGAACGTACTAGTAGACACAAAGGTGGATTTCCCCCAGGGGGAAGGCGCTGTCTGCCGGTATGCTGACGACAACGTCCTCGGACCGCGAGGGGGCTACAAACTTTGCTTAGCTCCTTCGTGCAATTTATGGAAAATTAGGACCTGTGATTAACAACTCTTAGGGCCCGATGTAGGTCGGTCGGTAATGGCCGAAAATCGGTATTTTCGGCCGTTACCGATCGGTATCGAGCCATCGGGATGTAGCAGTCCGAAAACCGCCCAAATCGGTGACAATACCGAATCGGAAAAGTTACCGATTCGTTAGAATACCGAATCGGAAATTACACAGATATCGGTAAATATATCGAATCGGTAACAAACCGAATCGGTAAAAATAGGGATTCGGAAAAATCGCCGAATCGGTAGAATACCGATTCGGAAACAACACAGATTCGGGAAAAAAAAACGAATCGGTAAAGTCATCGAATCGGTAACATTACCGAATCGGTATAAATCCGAATCTGTGTGAAAAACTGAAGATTGAGATGTAGGAAAGCTCTGAAATACCGAATTAGCCTCAAATTCGGTATTTAAGAATCGGTAGTTACCATAGATTGGAATCAGGTGGTAACCAGGTGCAACCTATAAAAATGGACCCAAAATGCAATTCTTCTTGCACCATGGCGGCATTTTATGTCATAGCAAGACGGCTACGGCTACAGCAGGATGGAGAGAGGGTGATGGCTGAGACAGGAGCAGGTGTATAGACAGCGGATCACCCTGTTCATGCAGACAGATGCAGAGATCCTACAGAGGTACAGGCTGGACCCAGAGACCATCTTAGAGCTCATTAGGGACCTCAAACCCCTGTTGCAGCACACCACCCCAAGGGCACACGCAATCCCAGTGCACGTGCAGGTGCTATGCAGCCTACACCTGCTTGCGTCTGGCAGCTATCAAAGTGCAGTAGCTGCGGTAGGAGGGGTGACCCAGAGCAGCCTGTCAAGGTTCTTCCACAAGTTCCTTGACGCCATGATACAAAGGATGGACCAATACATTTCCTTCCCTGCAACCCAAGCAGAACTGGTACAGACAAAAGCAGACTTCTACCAGATGGCAGGATTCCCCCACATCATTGGCTGCATAGATGGCACACACATTCCGATTTGCCCCCCTGCTGACACGGAATACGTATACCGCAATCGGAAGTCACGGCACACCATAAATGTGCAGGTGATTTGTAATCCTAAGTGTGTCATCACTGACGTGGTAGCAAAATTTCCAGGGAGTACCCATGACTCCTACATCTTTCAAAATAGCGGAATTTATGCACGGCTGACGGCAGGGGAATTCGGCGAAGGATACCTCCTAGGTAAGACACAGTGTCAGACCCCCATAACCTAAATAGCAGTGTGAAGTACATGTATACATGTGAGTAATGTTACCCCTTTTCCCTCTAGTGCATATGCCCTCCGCTCATTCATTCTCACCCCCTACCTCAACCCCTCAACACCCAGCCAAAGGAGGTATAACCGTGCGCACAAAAGCACAAGGAATGTAGTAGAACGGACCTTCGGCATCTGGAAGAGCAGGTTTAGATGCTTGCACAAGAGCGGAGGTGCAAGGCAATACAACCTGCTGGAGTGGCTACACCAAGTGATGGCAGGTTCAGACGTGAGGAGATAACAGACAACTATTTCTGAGTGAGTACAGATGCACAGACACGTTATGTATGTGAAGAACTGTAAATTTTAATCTTTGGTACTACGTTACAGCACTGATGTGCAACAAATGTAAAGATTAACTACAATGTGGGGACAGGAAATGGGCCGGGTTGCCTCACCCACACTGGCAGTGTCATTTCCTGCTGCGCTTTGCAGACCCACTGGGATGCGGCTCCCCCCCTTCTGCATGTCCGGCTGCCTCTGCGGAGCGCCTGGAGCTCCGGCGCGGCTCGGACACTGCGCTAGCTGGACTGCTGCGGCTGCTGCTGTCCCCAGCCTCGGCCACGTCCAGAGCAGGATTCACCACTGCGTTGGAAATGATGAGTGTCTCCATGGCACTGGTGATGCGGGCCATGCCCCTGGTCACCTCCGCAGTGTTTTGAGTGAGGCACTCTTCCATATTAGCCCCTCGGCGGCATAGCAGGGCTGTTGCTGCGGCAAGCCGGTTAATTGCCCGGTTTTGTACACGGGCATCCCTGCGCCTTATGTGCTCATGCTGGTCCATCTTGGCACACAGCTGTGTCATGGCAGTTGTCATTCGACCCATTCCTGTACCAATTTCCCGGTTACTTGCCACTAAATCTACAATTCCCTTTGTCAACTCCCCCATCTGCAGGTTATGTTGACGCAATTGCCGGTGGCAAGCGAGGATGGACTTGGCCTGCATCCGCTGGATTCGGACCATGCTCCCCTCAAGCCCTTGGAAGACGCTGCCCTCCCGTGATGGATTAGCACTGCTGGAAGTGCGTGGACGGCGGCGATCGGTGCTGGTCTGCTGGGTGGCCTGCTGTGCCACAGGTGTCACAGGTGTGGGTGCTGGTGGCTGACCCGCAGCTCCCTCCATGATGGACAATGGGGCCACAATACTCCTCCTGGCTGGAGCTGTGGCAGGTGCTGGCTGGGACCGTGTGGGTGAGTTCTCTGGTGAGAACTGCAATGTTGGGGATTGTGACAATTGGGGGAGTGGTCAAATAAGAGGGCATGTCCTGAGTCATCCTCATTAGTCATGGCACTGCTGTCCTCCACCTCCTGCGAGTCATCCATGCTGCTTGTCCCTGCCACCGCACTGCCCGCTGTTGCTGGAGCTGACACTTGTGCAGCTGCTGCTCCACTACCTGATGGCGCCCCTAGGAATAAAGTAGCATTTGTCAACTGAGTGGAAATGTCTTCCTGTCACTACAATAAATGCATTGCACATGTCATTTTCATTACTCTGATTCTTTCTTAAGGTGCATTGCAGTTTTATGTGCACTGTTAAATGTTCCTACATTAGCTGTCTACATTTTCCATCATGCATTGCTCATTTGTATTGCTAGCAGTACTGGACTGGGGTTTGGCTGTACATGGGGGCCAATGGGGAGGTGTCTGGTAGGGTGTGTCATGCTGTGCATGCTTCTTACTTTTTGCTTTGGCTCTGGCTGAGCTGTCCATGTCCCCAACTCCAACCACACTCTCCCTCTCAATCGTTGTGGACACCAGTTCCTCCAGTTCAGTGAGGGGAGGCGTGGGGTTCCTGCCGCCACCGGTCAGTCCTGCCTGCTTGTTGATCTCCGCCAATTTCCTCTTGGTGAGGCTCCGGATATCATAGAACCTCTTCTTGAGGTCATCCATGGTCCTGGGGGTCAAACCAACAGCATTGACCCTTCCACTGATGGCACTCTAAGTTTCCTCTTTGTAGAGTCAGGGACTGTGAGGGACAGCCTCCCATACAGCTGCCTGTGGACCCTCACCACCTCCTCCACCAATACTTGCAGCTCCATGCTGCTGAACTTCACCTTGCGCTTTCTGTCTGCCTTCTGGCTCTCAGAGCTGCTTGCCATTTCCACTGTGTTCACAGATCTCCTAACACTCTCTCTGCTGCTCACTCCCACTGCTCAGCTCTGGCTGCCTCTCCAGAAAGTTCTGATGAGTTGCACCTGCCTGGGTTGCCACTCCCTGCTAGGGTGGGGGAGGGTGCTTCCACCTCATTGGCTGCTTTGATTAGTTTCACTTCCTTGTTTGCCGATCACGTGTTTACCGATTCGGTATTTACCGATTCGGTATTTCCCGATTCGGTATTTCCCGAATCGGGAAATACCGAATCGGTAGATACCGAATCGGTTTTGCCAATGCATTCCTATGGGCCTTTTGGGCCATACGGTTGTATTGCCATTACCGATTCGGTATCTACCGATTCGGTCAATATCGATTCGGTAAGTGTCGACACACGATACCGAATGTTACCGAATCGGTATTTTACCGATTTTTTTTCTCTACATATCATTTTCCGATTTCAGAATACCGATTCGGTAAAAATCGGTATTCTAAAATCGGTAAATGACTTTTACCTACATCGGGCCCTTAATCTTATGTGATGCAGGTGGGACATAACCCTAGGAAGTCCTTTATCTTTAGCATTGGGACAATTCCAGCTCCAAAGACTAGTGTTTTTTCCTATCTGGAGGTTGGCTTGGATGCTAATTTGAACTGGGGGCCATTAAAGAGCAGAAAGCAAGGGGAACTATCATGGGTAAATGCTGCTACATTTAATTTTGCCTCTCATTTGGGAAGAAGACCGATAGGGACACTCTTGTAAATTTATACAGCCAAGTTCATTGCATTCGTGGTGTATGGCAGTGAAATCTGGGGTTACATCGCTCACAAAGAGCTACAAATAACTGAAAACAGCTTCTTGAGATGGCTCTTAAGCGTACCCCCGGGGCACTTCCACCTTCATAGTTCATGAAGAGCTGGGCATGGCCTATTTTTCTTACCTGTTGTCCTTCTGCCCCTTATCCTTATGGATTAAAATTTGGCTAGGTAATTGGACTTCTCTAAATAAAGAGATCTTAAAGGCTTGCATGGCCCCTGACCATGCTCATTATATTCCCTGGCTCAAAACATACATGAGGGTTTTTAGGTGCCTAGGATGAGCAGATCTCGTTTGCAACTCGGAATCAATGAGTCAGAAGGACCTGGTCTGGGTTAAGGCATCCTTTTTTTAAACAGTGGATGGCAGACAGGGAGGATTGTGCGCTAAGAAAGACCAGTGTACGTAAATTTATCATATTGAAAACAGTTCAATTTACGGAACCATGTCTCTTTGGGCTCTCTAGTTCTTACGATCCTTTTTTATTGAACAGGTTCCTCTTTGACCTGTTGCATCTCCTTCTTACCTACCCACATTGACTGAGTAAAGGTAAGAATCTGTTGCCCTGTGGCTGCGCTGGCAAGTCTCCACAGTACATGCTCCACTTTTGAATGTTTTGTAGTTTTTATGAGCTAATGAGGAAAACCTACATTATCCCCATTTTAAAAAAAGCCTATTTTAGACAAGTGTGTCCCGCTTTAATTTTTTATCAATGCTTTCAGGGAATACTGTATTCCATGTTCTTAGTTTTTTTAAGTCTGCAGTTAGGCTTAGATCCAGTTGTGATTAATTACTGAGGGTGGAGCAGGGATAGATGTGATGTGATTTCAGTATTCCCTTTTATCTTGTACTAGCAGCCCGTCCCGACGTTGTCCGGGGATGAAATAGAATGTCTGTAATGCTTTCAATTTGCAAAGCAATTTATTTTTAAAACTTACTCTGAATCGTCCCATCACCAGGCTCAGGCCCCGCGTTTTTTTTTAAACTTACTCTGAATCGCCCCATCACCAGGCTCAGGCCCCGCGTTTTTTTTAAAACTTACTCTGAATCGCCCCATCACCCGGCTCAGGCCCCGCGTTTTTTTTAAACTTACTCTGAATCGCCCCATCACCCGGCTCAGGCCCTGCGACTCAGAATCGCCTCATCACCTGACTCAGCCCCCGCAGAAGAATGCGTCCACTGTGAAGCCGTGTCCTCAATGCAATATGGGAACGTTTGTGTCCGCTGCAGACGCGAACGTGTTTGTGCGCTCCACCTGACGCTCCGCTCCAGCCGACAGCAATGAGATGCCCCACAACGCGCCAACGTGCAACGCCCACAACAATGGTTAATGCAATGCCCACTTGTATTGGGACGACGCCCACTCGTATTGGGACGGCTCGGCTCCATCCGACGGAAATTACACGCCCCACATTGCGTCAACGGCAAACGCCCACAACAATGGTAAATGCAACGCTCCCTCGTAGTCCCAGCAGGCCGCGCCTGTCGCTCTATGCACATGCCCATGCACACTCCCAAATGGTAAATGCAACTCCCGTATCGGGACGGCAGTCCCAGCATGCCGCGCCCATCGCTCTATGCACACGCCCATGGCTTTCCAGCAGAACGCCCATGCCCACAACGAACTACTTTTCCCCTAACGTTCTTTCCCCCTTATAGTGTAAATGGTGGCCAGCTGTATAGCCTATGTCCATCTGTTGCAAATGTCCTTTCCAATGCTGTATTGGGTGTTGTGATTGGTGCTGTGGTTCCTGAGATTACCCGCCTCAAAGGTTTGGGCTCTCTCTTTATTATATTAGTATGGATTCATTTTAATTTTAATTATGTGTATTTTATTGAAGCAGTGCATCTTACACCAGGTGTTTTACAGATATGGCAACTTAGTAGATGCTTGGTATACTTGACTTTTATGTTTTTTTACAAAAGCTGAATAAAGTGTTGTTGCTGTGTATTTTGGAATTTGTTCTACTTTTTATGTGTTTTAGTGAGTTTTGTACTTCATTTTTTCTCTCTACTTGCTTCCTAATTCGTGATACTTCCTTCCCTCTTCTTCCTGTTTTTGTTAATATTTTCTACATTTTCTCTCTTCCGCCCCCACATTATGACAGAGAAATGTGCCCCAAAAGACGGCTTCCTTACGGCAGGCAGCACCCAGAAGGGGTGCAGCCCAGGCCTTGTTTTCAGAGGTGTTTTTTTGACCAGCACCACCTCCCCTCCACCCTAGCAGCAGGCGGCAGGCCTGGATCCAGGTATAGGCTCCGGGAGCACCAGCAGCACTGGGCAAGGGTTTGCCGGGCAGTGTATCACTGCTCTGGGGTCCGGTGCACCAACAATCAACTGACACACCAATGGTGCAACATCCAGGACCTGCTGAACCTGCTAGGGGTTGAGTTTGCGGTGCTTGGAGAGTAGCTAATTATTAATATTATTATTACTTGTGTGTTCTATGTTATAGCTAATATTTTTTCCCAAATAGCAAGCATGCTGCTCACGTGCAGTTAAGGTACGTTTCCAAATCTTATATTATGTGATTGTTACTCTAGACAGGTGCTCGGTGCTACCTATCATACTTGTTTGTGACTTTCCCCTCTCTTGGGCTGATTGCAGTTTTTGGCAGCTACAGATCGTATGGTGCTTTCACAAATGGGTTGTCTGGCCCCGGTACCATAGTTTGTACCTAGCTTACCCCGAATAACACTTGCTCCTCAAAGGAAGCATAAGGCAATGTTCACCTCCTTCTGCCTAACCAAAAAGATGTCCCAAACTGGGGAGCTCAACTTTCTCATCTGGTGTCACTGCCAATATTGGATGAACTGGCATTAGGCGAGCATTTTTAACGTTTGACTCTCTGCTGTACCTACTGAGGTAGTTGTGGATGTAGGTCGCTGCTCGAACTTTGCACATGTGGCAGCTTGTGATGGTTGGATCAATGGTGCCACTGCAACATCTCTCTGTGAAGTTGGGATGGGGTAACTTCGGTCTCCACTGGGGCTAGGCTAACATCCATGATGAATGACTTGTCTTCATCCTCCTATTCTACATCTGCCTCCATAACTGTAAGGCTTTCTGGAACCTTCCCTTTTCCTAGCCTCATCTCGTGCCGTGTCTCACTCTCAGACTGAGGCGGGATCCAAGTGGTGTCTGGATCATCAGAAGGGGGCTTGAAGAAGAAGATGATGCACCACTAACCCTCCTTTTTCTAGCTGGAAATTTGGAAGACAATTGACATTCTGAAAGAGCAGATTGCTCTACTTCCTCAGCATTAAACTCAATCCCTTGAACTGCTCCTACTTCAGGTGAAACTACTATTGGCGGTTGTGGCTGTTGATGTTGTTCACTTCTCCGAGTTTCCTGCAACAATTGGGAACTACTTTGAGATAGAGATAAGTCACTTTAAACATCACTGCTTGTCATTAGACTGACTGCCTTTGTGACAGACATGGGATTAGACCTAGATTGGGTTGGGTCCACTGATTTGGGGGTGCTGCTGCTCCCAGCTTGCTCCCCAGAGGCGGTGCAGTAGGCACAATTTTTGTTTTTTCAAAAAAGGTCTGGGGTGACATACCAGTGGTGGTGGTGTTGGTGGTAAGCTCCTTCTTCTCCTGGCCACTTTCTTGGTAGCACCTTTCTTTGGGGACATCTTGAAGTGGTCAGTTAGCCGTGGCACTTAGCTTCACAAGTTGAAGAGATGTATGTGATGTGTGTGGGTCACTCACGCGTAACACCATGCACAGGTGTTCTTCTTGGCAGTACTGTGGGTGATGTTCTCTCTTGTGCAACTAAAAGAAAAGAAGCAAGAAGGACATCAGTGAAACATGGCATTATTTCAGGTCAATTAGTAGTACAAACAAACGCTATATTATTTAGTGTGGTCACTGGTTACTCCCTATATATAAATAATTAACAATACAGTGTATCTTCTATTCGTTAAACGGAAAACCACACCAACATAAACTTTCATGGTGACTGACTGTACACTCAGAAAGGATAAGAGAGAGCAAAAGCAACAATAATATACAGATGAAACTGAACAGAAAGGTGGGGGGGCGCAAAGGGCCCCCCTAGTCCCAGGGACCACCACCCCCGGGGCTTTTCAATATATGTGATGGGGCTCACAGCCCCCCCAACCCCGTGTACCACCACCCCCCGGGGTTTTGGGTTTTGAAACATAATTGCAGGGGGGCTGACGCCTCCCCGCAGCCCCAGGGACCGCCACATCCCGGGCTTCTATTTTTTTTAAAAACCTGTGTGGAGGGGCTTCAACCCCCCCCCCCCCACACGCCCCGTGGACCGCCACCTCCCCGGGGCACTAAATAAAGAAATACAAAGCCCCGGGGACTACTATCCCCCAGGGCTTTGTATATGGTGGGAGGGGGGCCGCGCAGCCCCCCTCCTGGATCCCTCGATGGCCCTGGGGACACTGCTGTTTGCTATGGCGGGGCGGGTGCCTCGCGGCTCCCGTCCTGCCATAGCAAACTGCTTTGGTTTTTGGAAGAGAGAGCAGGAAACCTGCTCTCTCTTCCAAAAACCAAAGCCAATTGCTTTTCCACACAGGGAGCTGCATCTTAGCAGCTCCCCATGTGGAAAAGCAATGCCGGCTCCGGCGGGACCGTGGGGGGATTGGGGACCCCCCACGGCCCTCAACAGAGAGGGCCAGCCGCGGGGATGGGTTCCCGGGCTATTAGTGGCCCGGGAGAGGAGCCACGCAGCCCCCCTCCCCATAGAATAGAATAAAATATATAGGAAGCCCGGCCCCGGGGATGGGGTCCCCGGGACCATAATAGGCCTTAGGACAGGGGCCACGCGGCCGCCCTCCAAACATATTTTAAAAACGAAAATGGCCCACTAGGTATCTCTAATAAAAGCTCCACGAAGCTGCGTTGCAAAGTGTTGTAAAAAGGGGCGTGGCCTCTGAACATCTCTCTGCAACGCAGCTCTCTGGCACATACTGGAGGTACCGGGTGGGCTAGTTTGCCCCCAGGGACCCTCAGGATTGAAGAGGAATTAATCCCCCAACTTAAAACGCAGCACAGGGCGTGTTTGCAGACATGACACCTCAGGCCATTCCCCCTTCCTTCACCATTGTGCAAACGCGTCCCGTGGCTAGTTGTAAGGTGGGGAATTAATTCTCTTTCAATACTGAGGGTCCCTGAGGGCCAACTAGCCTAACAGGTATCTCGAGTATCCACCAGGGAGCTGCGTTGCAGACAGGTGTTCAGAGGCCACGCCCCTTTTTACAACTCTCTGCAACGCAGCTCTGTGGCGCTTAATGGAGGTACCTAGTGGGCTAGTTTGAGCCTATGTTATGTTAAAAAATGTATTATTGTTATGTTAAAATTTTATTAAGCGCAAACAGCTGCCCCAGCAACGAGGCGTCCCGGCGCTGAACCATAACAGATACCTGAGGGGAGGGAAGGGAGGGAGAGGAACTATCCTAGGGACCCTTAGGATTCAAGGGGACTTAATCTCTCAACTTAGAATGGCCACAGGGCACGTTTACACAGTGGTGAAGAGAGGGGACGGAGCCTGAGGTGACGTGTGCAAATACACCCTGTGGTGCGTTTTAAGTTGAGGAAATAATTCGCCTTCAATCCTGAGGGACCCTGGGGGCCAACTAGCCCATCAGTTGCTTCCAGTAAGTGCCACTGCGCTGCATAGCAGAGAGGTGATGCAGGCCGTGCCCTTTTTTACACCTCTCTGCAATGGCGCTTACTGGAGGTACCTAGTGGGCTAGTTGGACCCCAGGGAGCCTCAGGATTCAAGGGGACTTAATCCCCCAACTTAAAACATGCCACAGGGCGTGTTTGCACACATGTCACCTCAGGCCCTCCCTTCACCAGTGTGCAAACGCGCCCGTGGCGCGTTTTAAGAGGTAGTTTTAATCCCCCTGCCCTATTATATACTAGGGGCTTACAGAGGAGGTCATGCTAATCATAGGGGTACCCCAATGCATAGTGTTCCCTATGGTAGGTAGGTGTTTTAACTGTATTGTAAGTGTCTTTTAGCAGAGCACTGGCTCTAGGACTGGTTAGTCAGCAGTACCCATCTGAAAATGTTGAGGGTACAGGATGATTTTGCAACAAGGCCTCTTTGTGCTCCTCTGTTTGTTCTTTCAGCTCGTCTTCCTTCTTCCTACACTTTTCTTCGTCTTTGAGGACTTCTGTTGCTTTTTTCTGCATTTTCTTTGCTTCTTTCTGTGTGTTTTTTCTTCTTTCTTCACGTCTTACCTCTGTAGGCATTGGTAGAAACTAGCATTTAAAAAACCTTCGAAATTCACTTAAAAAACCATAAGTTTCAGGCACGTTATAGTTACAAATAAGCATTGAACAAACCTTTGAAATTCGCTGAAAAAAACATAGGTTTCAGGCACGTTATAGGTAGGAATTAGCATATAAAAAACCTTAGAAATTCAAAGAAAAATAGCAAGATGGCCCCTGACACTCCGTAGCGCACAGTTGCAGATCTCCCTCCTCCCATCCCGTTGTTACATGATGGTCTAGAAGGGATGTTTTCGCCCCCTGCTAGTCAGGATTTTGGCGCATTGGTGTAGCAGCAGGACGGCGCTAAAATACGGTGGCTGTCCCAGTCGGCAGCTATGATCCTTGTGTTAGCCAGGCACGGCAGCACAAGGATTGCAGCGTTCCTGTTCCAGTTCAGATCAAACAACGCTTGGATGGCGCCACGGGGGCCGAAATCGGTATAGGATTCGAATGAACTGAAATATCCTACAGGCCCTGTGGATGATGCTAAGGACAGCAACAAAGAAACCTCTTCCCTGCAGCCAAATAGCGCAGTGCTCCGATCCACGTGGGGGGGGTGAGACAGCCCTCAGTAACATTAAAAAAAAAAGCCGACAGACCCCCAAGTAAGCAACAATGCCGGGAACTCAGGCTGCAAATGCTTGTTATAGAAAGGAGCAGCTGATCGCTCGCAGAAAGCGCTTGTACAGAGCAGCACAAAAGAAGATCCCAAACCCAGAAATTCCTCCATTCGCCAACCCACCTTGGACGAAGCTTTTTCACACAAAGTACAGGAGCTGCTCCCACCAAAGGATTTGGAGAACTTGGTGAATGCGGAAGAGAGCGATGCTGGAGCTTGCTGCGAGGACGCCGAGCAAAACTGTTACTAGGCAACGCCGTGACTCATCGACACAGCCGCAGCCCGGGGAAGCAGCTAGGAGCACCAATGAGAATCCTATGAGCTCCACGAGCGCTGCTGCAAGGCGGCTGGGAGAGAGGCATGGGGAGCATCCTGGAGAGCATCCTGGCAGTACAGAGGCCCGCCCAGTATCCGTGGTAGAGAAACAAAGCTGTTCTCGAGGGGGGGGCAGAGGAGGCTACCCGTAAGAGAATCGTGAGTACTTTACAAACTGAATTAATGTTGGCTGATGTGAATGAGCCACTGTGCGAAAGAGGGGGGCAGGCTCACCTGATGGAGGTTGTTTCTTCTCTCTAAACGAGGATTCAGAATCAGTATTTTCAAGTGAGGGTAGCTCGCTCGAGGACTCAGACTCAGGTTCAGCAAGCACCTCATCTGCCCAAAGAAATACCCAACAAAAAAGGAAATCCAGAACAAAGGCTGTTGAGAAGCCGGCTAGCACCGCCAGGAAATTAGTTTGGGATTACTCAGCCACATCTCAGATGTACCAAGATGGAGGAAGTGATAATAAGCAAGAAGGGTAAACAGGGCAAGCCAACTCCCCCCCTAAGACTCAACTGCAGGCTGCCTCACTGGACTTGCTGTTTGTCACTCTAAAGCAGATGCAAGGCGAAGCAAGGATAGAGAGCCGCAGGGCTAAACAGGCAAAATCCAAGCATCTCTCAGGAAACAAGTTGTACGAAGGTATGGCAGACCGAGTGGCCCATGACGAGGAAAGGACAGGAAGGCTTGAGGACGACGTAAGTAAATGGCAGTCCTTCAAGCAAGCCCAGGAGAAGGTGACTGATGATGTCCAGTGGCAGCTGGAGGATTTTAAGAACCGGCAGAGGCGGAACAATATAAGATTACTGGGGTGGCCGAAGGGGTCGAGGGGCAGGATATCAGGAAGTTTGTGATTAATTTATTCAAAGGTGCGTTCCCCAAGTTGACCTCTTGGAATTGGGAGACCGAGGTACAGAGAGCACACCGATACCCTCTGACCCCAAGGAGAGGGCATGAGACATCGTAGACAGGCAAGCCAAGAGCAATCCTGGTGTATGTGGGTAATTACCTCCTGCAGCAGGAGGTCATGGATAAGGCAAAGCCTGACTCAAAGCGCTCATTTAACCAAATCACGTTCTTTGCCCGCCCAGACTTCTGCCATGCTACCGTGGAAAGAAGATGAAGGCTAAGGCAGTTGATAACTCCATTCCAGGGTCTCGGGTCCGAGGCATATCTGTTGTATCCTGCAAGGCTTAAGGTGACCACGAAGGGCCAGATTAAAATGTTCTTCTCTAAGGTGAAGGCGCAGCAATATTTGGAGGAGTTGAAAGGGCAGGAGAAGGTATGAGGGTACAAGGGCAGGAGAGGGTACAAGGTAGGAAATATGACTATTGACGAGTACTTAGACCATGTATTCTCTGAGGGCTGTAATCACTGATAAATGGCAAAACTGATTATAGGATTAATCTGCAGTGTATGGAGCAAGGGGCTTATAGTATGGACACATCGGGGGGCACATCATGGCATCGGGGGAGGAGGCTGCAACCGCTGCGGGCTTAGTGGCCACATATAGGTCATGGTTGACCTATTTGCTCGTAAGGGGGGGTGGGGCTTCTGAGGGGGGCTCTGGGAGGGGTGGGACAGGGCGGGGGTTGGGGGTGAAGGCGTGGCACAAAGGGGAGCACATACAGCACAGCACAGTACAGATTATCACGTTGTTCAAAACTCTCTAAACTTCTGGTGGAAAAATGTGGATTTTCATTTGAGGTATTTTAATGAGTGTTCGCATAGAGTCAGTTAATGTCTGCGGTCTCAACGATCAAGCTAAAAGGCAGCAGGTCGCTAGTATGTTAAAGGCAATGCGATAGGACTTGGTATGCTTACAAGAGACTCATATAGAGGGGATGAGGGGCTACCCACTGGAGCAGTTAGGTTTTTCACTTCTGGCACATACCAAGCAAGGCACCAAGACTAGGGGGGGTCGCTGTATTAGCTAAAAGAGGCGACATCATTGTGAATAGGAAATTGGAATATCTGTGGGGCTGATGGGTTGTTCTTGACTGTATAATACATGCCAAGGTATTCACCATAGCTTCAGTCTATGGGTCAACGGACAATGACCCTGACATCTTTGAATATTTGGATACAGAGTTGGCCCTATGGCCAGAACCAATAAACTGCTGCGGAGATTTTAATGTTAATGGTTTGGCCGGTTTAGGGATGGAGGGAGGGCAGGCTTTTACGGGCCGCAAGAAATGGACGTGCAGTGCAATTGTCAACATGGCCCAACACAACTCTCTAGTAGATGTCTGGGCAAGATAGAATCCTATAGGCACTGGTAGTACATATTACTCAGTACCACATAAGAGCTGCGTCAGGCTGGATTATTTCTTAGTTACTAACTTTTTAATGGAAAGAATCCAGATAGAGAAATTTCCTGGGATTTTTTCTGACCACAACCCACTAGTTATCACCCTTAAGCTGGATAGGTCAGTTAAAAAGGAGAGTTCATGGTTGTTTGAAAGGGTGCTATTAACCCGTTAAGTTTTGCCGTCGGCCGTTGAACGTTCGGAGTACTACCTGGCTGGTGCTGCGCACGTTCAACGGCCGATGCAGCCCCGCCCGTTCTTTAAAATGGCTGCACTGCCGTGAAAAAACGGCGGCGGTTAACGGGTTAAAAGATGAGCACTACATAGACCATATGAGCAGCTGGATTGTTGCCTTCTGGGATATCAACAGGGGGAGCGCCTCCCTAGGGATGATATGGGATGCATTCAACCAGGTATAAGAGGCGAGACCTTGAGCTATAGTCTACATAAGCAAAAAAGGAAGGAATAAAAGTGAAAGAACTCTTTAGGAAGGTAGCCGCAGCAGAGGAGGAACTAATTGCAGCAATCCACCAGGGGATATCCTTAGAGCAAATATTCCTAAAAATAATAGCCGCTAAAGCAGAGGCTGTTGAGAATATCGCTAGGAAGGCAGCAGCCAACTATTTGCTTTGGAAAGAGCTATGTCACGAGCTAAGTGAGAGTGAGGAAAATGAAATTTTGCCTGACCAAGATGCCCCCTACGTGTACCCTATGTTACATGTATGTGCATGTCACCCATGCATATTTCTCTTAGTGGCCTGAATCACAAGGACTCTGCAATCACGTCCTGCATTAAGGTGCCTGTCATCAAGTTTCCCAAACGTTAAGCTAACATGAAGGCCCATGTATTTGCATTGTGCACTTTTAAATAAATATCGTAATGAACCCTTTTTGTGGTTCAGTCTGAGCCACTTTCTGAATTAGGGTTTTCATGACTCCTGACACACTGAAAGCTACAGTTACGTATCCCTGACCTCGCATACTTCTAGCTCAGCCGAGCAAGGGTTGCCAAGACAGTATATTTTGCTTAACAGTTATCTGCATGCCCGGTGAAAAAGGTAAACAGAACCCGTCTGCTGAGATAGGGCCCAGCTTTTCTGTCTCTGTTTAAATGAAATTACAGTACTTGCATCTGTAGAAAGCTCACAGCCCCCATGTAATGAACGAAGAACTATATGCTTTTTCTGATTCTTAGTGATGAGCAACCTTTGCTTCAGATAATACATCCCCTGACTTAAGATATCAGTTAGTACCAGACGTGCTGGTCGCCTTGACACTAAAGATCTCTCTACTAGACTGAAAGTCAGCTCTCCTCCCAGTTACACGTCAATTGCACGTCATGATCAAATTGCGTGCACTAGTAGGGCAAAGTTCCAGCCTGCCATGTAACTCCTCCTCTGTGTACCACCCACCTATGACACCTACCTATCACCTTCCTATGACTCATCAAGTGTACACCCTCATGCACGCCCACATGCTCTTATCTCTTTCTTTCTTGCTCTGCCTGGAGCGCTCCTCCCTATGTACAAGGAAAAATGTATATATGTGTTGTTCTCTGTAAATAATGTTAGAAGACCCTTCCTGAACCTCAGTGGTGATGGAACAGATTCTCCCTTAACTCGAGTTATTGGAATAAAGCCCTTTTAACTTGGACACCACGGACTCTCTGCCTCTCATTTGATACATGCTAATTGTTAATGCCTAGAAATTATGCCAGGGAAATATTTTATTTACCACATTAATCTGGCGCCCGAACAGGAACTATCCCTTTCCCCACGTGCCGGCGACGTAGGTCCAGCCTTTGCCCCCTTCTACAGCCGTGACGGACTTTAAAGTGTACACGCCATCGGGATTTCCCGCTACTCCCTCAGGCCCACGGAGGAGACGGACTGCGGCCAGGCGTCCACACGAGGCGGTGAGGATTGCGGATCATCCCAACCAGAGCCCACCCGTGAGAGAGCAAGGTCCGAGGTTTCCGAGGCCCACCTGTTCCAAGGTGCAAGCGTAGTATCGAGTTTCTGAGGCCTTCAAGTTCTGCTTCCCGGTGAGTACCACTATGGGGGATGCATCAAGTTCAAGACGGGTTCATTTTATATGAACACGGTCAAGACGGGTTCACGGTAAAACGTGAGCACGGTAAAGACGTGCCTCATTTCCATGAGCACGGTCAAGACGGGTTCGTTCACACGAACACGGTCAAGACGGGTCCACGGTAAAACGTGGGCACGGTAAAGACGGGTTCACGTTATTCGTGAAAACGGTAAAGACGGGTTCGTTCACATGAGCACGGTCAAGACGGGTCCATGGTAAACGTGGGCACGGTAAAGACGTGTCTCATTTTTGAGACCGGTATGGTTGTACTGTATTCCAGTGCATATAGTTTTTCAAGTACATGTTTAGTTCTCTGTATTTGTTTTTAATCATGTTTGTTTTAATGTTATGATGTTTTAGTGTGAATGATTGTTGATTGTTTCAGTCTATTTTTGTGTATTGTATTTCCATTGTGTTGGTTTCAAACATGCCACTGTTTTCAAAATTGCGTCAGATAGGGACCAGAAAAGGTATACTAGAAGATTCAGTTAACATCCCGCCTAGAGACACACCTGGTCATTATATGTATAATAAGCATGGATTAGACGCCATCTTGTTTTTAGATTTATGGGTAGACTATACAAAGGACCTGGAGGAAAAGTATAGATGGCCTATCTCAGGAACATGGGATTCAGAATGCATTATGAGAGTAGAGGAAGCGCTATGGAAAAGGAAGTCAAGACCCTCTCAGAAAGATGCCATCGAGTTATGGCGCAAAGAGTCACACAGGAGAACAGAGAAAGAATTCAATAAAGCAGAGAGAACTAAACAAGCAGAGGAAAAAGCCAAAGAAAAAGAACTACGGGAGGAGGGGGAACGTGTCAAAACAGAACAGACTGATAGAGAAAGAAACGCCGTCGTTACTGGTATTTATCCCGTCCTGGCTGAAGAACTAGCTAGAGTGACCACCTCAGAGAGACCCAGTAGGTCGCGAACGCCACCACCTGTACCATATAGAGAACGTAGAGTAAAGCCGACAGCATCAGAGGCATTCATTTCCTCGTATCTAGACGATTCCCTTCCGAACTACGTTAATGCAGGTTTCCCTCCACCCCCACCAGCAGATCAGCTCCAGCAACTTCAGCAGCAGCTAGTAAAAGATGACGTAGGTCCCGGGGCAGTGGGAGGGGTGCCTACTGTAGATGTAGCCATTCCATTTTGTGTATATGATCCAGAACCAGGAAAAGGTTCAATGGTCGTGATTTCACGTAGGCTAAGACAAGCCGTTGCATATCTAGAGACATTACCAGACATGAAAGAACACCTAGATAAAATGTACCGTTTCATTAGAACGGGGGAGGGACCAGATAGTATAGCACAAGCCATGGCACAAAGAAAGGTAGGGGTTAAGAACCATATCCTACGTTTTATTATTAACTGCCTGATCAGGGAACAAGACGAAGGAGACGGAGATGTAAAACAAGGTTTGATAGAATGTAGCGAGCACATAGATGCCGGTAGACATGATAAACAGGGACAGATAGATGCCATGTACAAGAAAATACGAAAGGAAATATTAGAAAGACACAGAAAAGAGTCTGACGAGAAGGGCGAGTCATCAGCGGAAGAGGTAGAGGATCGCCAGGATCCGAAAGGCAAGATTAATTATGTAGGAAAAGCGCGACAGTTTGACAGACCCAAGTGCCTTGATTACCGTAAACAAGGGCCAGCTATAAAAGAAAGGTATTCCCTTGAAGCTCTATTCCAGGCTACTGAAAAAGCACTGAAACAATGGATAGGGAGCGAGCGACCTCCCACACAACACGAAATAGAGTTGGCCCGGTCAGCCACCCAGTGGGTGTCCAATTCCAATATATACAGCAGTGATATAGTGGCTCAGACTTTCTTAAGCCTTCCACCGAACGAACAGCGTTTGGCTGGTATTTACATGGTCCAACACTTGATAACGTTGTATGAGAGTCAATATTCTGATCCTGGTCACTTGCATAAATTACTAGACGACATTTTACTAGACAGATGGACAGGTTTAGGTACCAAATTAATTAATGTTATTCTGGATCAACAACATAAGTACATAGATTCTCTGACTACATGCATGCCTCCAGTCTCACAACACGGTAGACATAACGTACACATAGACAGACAGAACCCCCTACGAGAGGTTCATCCCGTCAGGAATGCGGCCAATGAGTTACAACGGGTGTATGTTTACACCCCCTTAACGAAATTAGAAATCCTAGAAATGAAAAAGATGTTGCCTTGTCATGATAAAGACCCAGGGGGGTTTCACCGAGAATTAAAAGACATCCTCCGCATAGGAGATTATACGTACGCTGACATTCTGAAGTTATTAAAAGTACTGTTACCTGCAGGGATTTATGAAAAGCTTAAGCAAAAAGACTGGGAAGTGGGTGATAAAAAGTTAAGTTGGGATGCATTGGAAACAGAAGAAAAAGGCAGGCTCCCTGGAGTTGGTCTTGGGGAAAGAGCTAGAGAACTACCTGAATTCCTGATACAAGTTTTGCCGAGATTATTGATTACTAAAAAGGAAGACTGGGATGCTATTTCAGCATGTAAACAAAAGCAAGACGAGGACACAAGTGATTTCTATTCTAGATTTGAGAAATGCTTTACTATTAATAGTGGCCTTAAGCCAGGTAGCGAGTCATTTCCACATCTTTTTGTGAGCAAATTAGTTGAGAATTCCTTGCCCCAGATCAAGAATAGAGTACTGAAGGTTGAGAGTACTTGGCAAGCAAACAGCCCTTCACAAATGTTACAGATGTTACAGTATCACCAGAACAGGATTAGAGAAGAGCAGGATCATGAAAAGAGACGCATGAAAGAGACAAAAATGAAAGTGCTGGTTGCCCAAACGGTACCGGCGAATTCAAACAAACATAACACGACACCTGTCAAAGGGAACTGTAATTACTGCAAACAACCAGGTCACTTTGTAAAGGACTGCACTATTCTGAAACACAATATAGCTACAGGCAAGACAAAAGAACAACAGTACACTCCTAGACAGAATAGCATGCAACAGAACACACAACAAACAGTAGCGAATTTTCCTCCACCACCGCCTGTTCATGCCACACCACAAATGTATCAGTACACGCAGTCTGACTATCCTGAGTATCAACAGTTCTCATGAAACAGCCTCGAGAGGGAAGTAGGCTTGCCTCTTATTGAGGTTCCTGTAGATCAAGAGGGTCCGTATGTACATAGTCGTGTATTAGGTCAGGATTGAAAGTTTCTGATTGACACAGGGGCGAGCAGAACTACCATCAGTCATGACGAGGTTCCAGGGGCACCTCTCTCGGGCTCACAGAATGTTTCCCTGGGATTTTCAGGAAAACCTATTGTTAATGAAGTATCGAAACCAGTTTCCCTAGGGGTTGGTCCACTGTCACGTACCACTGACTTGCTACTTACTAAGTCATGTCCAGAAAACTTACTTGGTATGAAGACATTAAAAGACCTAGGAGCAGTTATCTGCTGCTCTCCAGAAGGAGTACGCCTGTTCTTACGTGATTTTAAGGGACATTATGTACTGACTGATTTTGACCACAGACTCAAGAATGTGCCACAGACTCTATGGTCACAAGGACCAATTGATGTAGGTTACATGGACATAACGCCACACCATGTCACACTCAAAGCAGGAGTAGTACTGCCACGTATTAGACAATACAAGTTACCACCTGACGCCGAAACAGCCTTATTGAAATTAGTTGATGAACCTATTGCACGAGGAGTAGTGGTAGAGACTGACTCGAATGTATGTAACTCGCCTGTCATCCCTATCCTTAAACGATCTGACCCTAGTGTACTGCCAGTGTACCGACTAATTATTGACCTACGAGAATTGAACAAATGTGTAGTACCACAATATCCAGTGGTGCCAGACATTTCTTCATTACTGACTGCTATTGATTCTGAGGCTACTTTCCTTACTGTTATCGACTTGAAGAACGCTTTCTTTAGTGTTCCCATCCATCCCGACAGCCAGTACCTGTTCGGATTTTCATTAAAAGGTCGTAGCTTTGTATTTACAAGAGCTCCACAAGGCTTTACAGAAAGCCCTAGTATTTACAGTCAGGCACTGAAATGACAGCTAGACAGTGTTCACATGCCTGCCAACACTGCGCTACTTCAGTACGTAGATGACATCCTGATTACAGCACGTTCAGAAAAAGAATGCGAAAATGCATCACTGACAGTTTTACATTTTCTGTCTGACAAGGGGCACAAGGTGTCCCCTTCGAAGTTGCAATTCTGTGAAAAGCAAGTGGTGTACCTTGGACACTTGCTTTCCAAGGAGGGTAGACAGCTAACACAAGAACGTATACAGCTCATTGCTAACCTTTCACAGCCCAAGACACAGAAGGAGGTACGTGCTTTTATTGGCCTCACTTCTTACTGTAGGCAATGGATTCCCCAGTATGCATATCTAGCCAAACCACTCATACAGTTAACTACACAGGAGGCAGCCACTCCGACTGTCTTCCCTTGGACACAAGAACACACCTTGGCATTTGAGGAATTAAAAAGAGCATTATGTCAAGCGCCAGTTTTAGCGACTCCATGTTACAGTAAACCTTTTATGCTTTTCGTAACTGAACGAGATGGAACAGCGTTATCTGTCCTCGCACAAGATCAAGCAGGAAAACACAAGCCTTGCGCTTATTTTTCTAGTACACTAGATCCAGTGGCCCAGGCTCTGCCTGCGTGCCTGAAATCAGTTGCAGCAACAGCCCTAGCCATAAGACAAAGTGACTCGATAGTGCTAGGACACCCACTGACAGTACAGGTTCCACATGCAGTGGAGGTTCTCTTAAACAGGACACAGACACAACATTTGACTGTAGCAAGACTGACAGGATATGAACTGACATTATTTCAACCACACATAGAGATCAGACGTTGTAATATTCTGAATCCTGCAACACTTTTGCCCTCAAGTACAGTAAATGCACCGCCACACGACTGTGTGGAAATAATGAATATAGTGACGAAGCCAAGACAAGACCTGACAGATATTGCACTTCCAGACCCAGACTTAACGCTCTATGTAGATGGATCATGCATGAGAACGAGTGCAGGAGAATTAGTAGCAGCATATGCTGTGACCACTGCTACTGAAGTCATAGAGACACAGAAAATAGACACACTATCAGCACAAGCAGCAGAGCTCATCGCTCTGACACAAGCCTGCATAAGAGCTAAGCACTTGAAAGTAAACATTTATACTGACTCACAATATGCTTTTGGCGTTGTTCATGATTTCGGGGTCTTATGGAGGGAGAGAGGTTTCTTGACCTCCCATGGGACCAAGATCCAGCACGGCCAGCTCATTCAAGCCCTGTTGGAAGCAATACATTTACCTACAGCCATTTCTATCCTGAAGTGCAAAGCTCACACCAAAGTTACAGACACCATTTCCCAGGGTAATGACCTGGCAGACCGAACAGGTAAACTTCCTGCCCAGACACCAACAGACACGACAAGGACAGAGGTACCATTACTGACAACATGTATGACAGTCAGGGATCCCACTCAAGATGTACTCGACATACAGACACATGCCACCACAGATGAGATAAAGAAATGGACTGAACAAGGAGGGGTCCAGACTGAACAAGGTTGGATGACTAAGGGAAAAGGCTCATGGTTTCTTCCAGATTCTATGGTACAAGTAATCATAAACACAGCACATAGTCCAGCACACTTAGGAGAAAAAGGCAATGATAGACAGCTTACAGAATATCTGGTTTAACAAGCACCTGCGTGCAGCAGCGAAACAGAAAGTACGAACATGTATGATCTGTTGCCAGTTCAATCCAGGTAAAGGCATTCCGGTGGAACAAAGCGGATTTCATCCTCCTGACCACCCTTTTGAGGTTCTCCAGATGGATTATATCCAAATGGACAGATGTAGAGGTTACAAGTATGTCTTGGTAGTTGTGTGTGCACTATCTAGATGGACAGAAGCATATCCAGTTCCAGATTATACTGCTGTGACAACAGCCAGGCAATTAGTGCGCGAGTACTTCCCCAGGTATGGATTGCCTCGGGTCGTATATTCCGATAACGGTCAGCCATTCTCCTCTGAATTAATGAAACAAGTGTCTCTTCTGTTAGGATATACTTGGAAATTCCATTGTGTAAGACACCCTGAAGCAGCAGGCCTTGTAGAAAGACATAATCAGACAATCAAAACAAAGCTTGCTAAGATATGTGCAGAAAAAGGCGTGGATTGGATGGTAGCCTTGCCGGTTGCCCTCTTTTACATGCGTATGGTAGCCCATTCCAGAACAGGCCTATCTCCGTATGAAGTAGTTTTCGGTAGACCGCCAAATATGTGGGGTACGCCTATGCCTAAAAGAATAACTGATGTTGACAGTAACATGCTGACAGATTACCTGGCTTCCTTGATGTCTGCACTACTCTCTTGTCGTTCACAGGTTGCTGCCGCCTTCCCTGACAACACCCAGGTCAAGGAGCATGCCATATCACCAGGCGATTTTGTATGTGTCCGGAATTTTGATCGTTCAAGCCCCCTCGAGCCTCGCTGGAAGACCCCGAAATTAGTGCTTCTTACAACAAGGACCGCGCTGAAGGTGGAGGGACGCAAAGGATGGATCCACGCTCAGCACTGTAAAAGATACTTTGGACAATCTGGTACTTTAGTAAAAGATACAGACACTAAAGACATTAAAGACAATACAGACTTTGCGCCGCTTGCGCCGCCTGCGCCGCCTTTGCTAGAAAAGACTCCACAGCAGGAGTATAAATCTAAGTTAAGATCTAGTAAGTCAGATGTAGTTTAATTGTCTAAGTCCACTCGGTGGTGAATCGGTTAGACTAGATTTCTGACATGTATAAGATCACATACAAGAATAGTAAAAAGAGCGAAAAGAAAGCTAAATACTGCAAGCTATTACGCAGTAGATGTATAGTTACTTTGATCATTCTTTTTATTCTGTGCATTGTTATAATCTGTGTCAGTTTATTACTACATGTTTTCTTTCCTATTTCCTCACATATACACTCTTCCAGTAACAGCACCATAGAGCATACATTTAGTGAACTGCCACCTCATGAATTGTCATATCGACTTGCATTGCGTAACAATACCTTTATTCGAATGTTACACCATTCTCACCAGACCAGCAATGCGACTGATTGCTGGGTATGTGGCCAACTGCCTCCTTATCAAAAGACGAAGGGAGTTCTGCCCTTCTATCCTCTACCGTTCTCACACAATGGTTCATGTGGAGCATGGTTTGCCTTAATGACCTCAATAGATAGAAAGTACATAGCTTATCCCGGTGGCTGGATATATGGAAACCTGAATAAAGTAATGAATGAAGCATGTTTTCCAGACAAAGACGGATTTCCCCAAAGGAAGGGAACCGATCTAGAGAATGAAGAGTACGAGCAGGGAAATGCATCCGTTAATTTTATAATGTTAAACGTTCAGCCCAAGCAAAATACAGGTCCACCGTTTATTTCAGTTCTACCAGCAAAAGGTGATTTGTGTGTTAATAAGAAAGGCTCAGTACATATGGGACACAGCGAGTGTAAAGTTGTAGTAGAGTTTAATGATAAAGGACTTTCTTCTTTCAAAACATCACGCCATACCTATTTCATTTGCGGTCAGACAGCCTATGTACATCTGCCCTTAGACTGGGGTGGGACTTGTTATATAGCATTCTTATTGCCACCTGTATTCTTGGCCCCATCCCATTATCATAGAGATTCACGACTAGAACATGTTAGAGTAAGGAGAGAGACAGATGCCTCAGGGATTGATCAGACTGAAACAGCTTGGGAGCAATATACAGATTTCAACAAAGGATTCTTTTTCTTCATAGGTCCCGTCCAAAACAGTAAACTGATACGCAAGTTAACAAGGACTCTTGAGGCAGTAGTGAATGTGACTGCATCTGCCCTGGCGAACTTGACCCAGGAACAGTCTGCTATGAGACTTGTTGTTCTTCAAAATCGCCTCGTTCTAGACGTCATCTTGGCGGATAGGGGCGGAGCTTGTAGCGTGATCCGATCTAGTTGTTGCATTTTCATCCCAAATAACGCGCCATCTGTGTATGCAGCGATAACAAGGCTCCACAAGATTGCTCATGTCATACATCAAGACCCAGGCACATGGACTTGGTCCAGTTGGCTCTGGGGTGTGATATCTGCTTGGGGATGGAAAGTGTTGTCCTTCCTAGGAATGATCCTACTTATGATATTTGGTTGCTGTCTCTGTCTGCAGTGTGGCCCGGCCATTTGCGGCCTGTGTGCAACTGCATGTGTTCCACATCCAAGTATACAAAGGGTTAAGGACGAACAAATGATGCTGTATGATCAACTATACGGTCTCATGAATATAGATGTATCCTGAAGGGTTAAGTAGGGGACAAGGAGGGAATGAGGAAAATGAAATTTTGCCTGACCAAGATGCCCCCTACGTGTACCCTATGTTACATGTATGTGCATGTCACCCATGCATATTTCTCTTAGTGGCCTGAATCACAAGGCCTCTGCAATCACGTCCTGCATTAAGGTGCCTGTCACAAGTTTCCCAAACGTTAAGCTAACATGAAGGCCCATGTATTTGCATTGTGCACTTTTAAATAAATATCGTAATGAACCCTTTTTGTGGTTCAGTCTGAGCCACTTTCTGAATTAGGGTTTTCATGACTCCTGACACACTGAAAGCTACAGTTACGCATCCCTGACCTCGCATACTTCTAGCTCAGCCGAGCAAGGGTTGCCAAGACAGTATATTTTGCTTAACAGTTATCTGCATGCCCGGTGAAAAAGGTAAACAGAACCCGTCTGCTGAGATAGGGCCCAGCTTTTCTGTCTCTGTTTAAATGAAATTACAGTACTTGCATCTGTAGAAAGCTCACAGCCCCCATGTAATGAACGAAGAAATATATGCTTTTCTGATTCTTAGTGATGAGCAACCTTTGCTTCAGATATTACATCCCCTGACTTAAGATATCAGTTAGTACCAGACGTGCTGGTCGCCTTGACACTAAAGATCTCTCTACTAGACTGAAAGTCAGCTCTCCTCCCAGTTACACGTCAATTGCACGTCATGATCAAATTGGGTGCACTAGTAGGGCAAAGTTCCAGCCTGCCATGTAACTCCTCCTCTGTGTACCACCCACCTATGACACCTACCTATCACCTTCCTATGACTCATCAAGTGTACACCCTCATGCACGCCCACATGCTCTTATCTCTTTCTTTCTTGCTCTGCCTGGAGCGCTCCTCCCTATGTACAAGGAAAAATGTATATATGTGTTGTTCTCTGTAAATAATGTTAGAAGACCCTTCCTGAACCTCAGTGGTGATGGAACAGATTCTCCCTTAACTCGAGTTATTGGAATAAAGCCCTTTTAACTTGGACACCACTGACTCTCTGCCTCTCATTTGATACATGCTAATTGTTAATGCCTAGAAATTATGCCAGGGTAATATTTTATTTACCACAAGAGGGTGGGACACACACTGGGGGTACGTACGAGACATAAGGCTGCAGCAGGAGAAATAAGGGACATTTCGGATGGCAGAGGTGGTACTATAACAGATTCTAGTGGGAATCGGGAGGTTTTCAGGCTATTCTATGCTGAGTTATATAAAGAGGATCAGCTAAGGGATGCAAGTGCAACTGAGGCATACCTTAAAGACATAACAGCCACTGGTCTTTCTGAGGATGAGAAGGCAGCACTGGAACTCCCTGTATCTATCGAAGAATTTCTAGCGGCATTAAAGAGCCTCCCATCAGGTAAAGAGGCATGCCCCGATCAGGTACCCCTAGAATTTTATAAAGATTATAAAACGACTCTAGGTGAGGATATGAGGGATAGAATGCTGCGGGCATAAACGGGTGAATCTATTCCGAATACTTGAGCAGCGGCAGAGATAGTAATAATATTGAAAAAGGGCAAACCATCGCTTGAGCCAGGATCCTATAGACCCATAACCCTCATGAACGCAGCCACAAAAATCTATTCTAAGATACTAGCTTCAAGGTTAGCCAGAGTAATAGAGGGATTGGTTAGTCCCACAGAGCACGGCTTTATACCAGGAAAAAACACAGCGCACCACATAAGAGAGGTGATTACTCTCTTTGATGCAGCATAGGTCTCAGGGGACCCCATGGCTGTCTTACTTTTAGATGCAGAGAAGGCATTCGACAGGGTCTCTTGGGACTACCTCTGGGCGACTATGTTGTGGAACGGTATCGGAGAGGGATTTATAGAAGCCATTCAAGCTTTATATAGAGGTCCTAAAGCCCGGCTTAGAATCAATAGAGGATATACCGCACCCTTGCTGATTAAGCGTAGGGCTCGCCAAGGGTGTCCGTGCTCGCCACTCCTGTTCGCCTTCTATATTGACCCGCTGCTACGTAGATTAGAATTAAACGACAGGATTGTGGCATTAAAAATGAAAGGGCGGAATTTTAAAACATTGGCATATGCTGATAACGTGGCAATCGTAACATCAATGCCAGCTAGAGAGGTAGAAGAGGTCGAGAGGGAAGCCCAGGCCTTCGGGCAGACTTCAGTATATGCCCTTAACAGGGTCAAAACCCTGATAATTAAGAAAAATATGGCATTGTGTGAGGATGAGAGGGTGACTGGCTCAGCTGTCTATCTTGGGATAAATATCTCGCAGATCTTAATAAAGTAGTGGAAAGGAATATCGAGCCTATGATTACTAAAATTAAGTATGATCTTGACAGAATGCACAATCTACATTTGTCACTCGTGGGGCGTGCAAACGTGATCAAAATGATTTTCTGGCCTAAATTCCTGTACCTGTTCAGGACAATTCCACTCTTATTTGAAGCTAAATGGTTTGTGGCACTAGAACAAACTCTGAATAGGTTTATATGGACTCACGGCAAGACAAGGAGAGCGCTGCGATACATGACTCTTCCTAGGGCTAGAGGGGGAAGGTCGAGCCCGCATTTTAAAATGTATTACTGGGTGGCGGTGCTCCAGTATATGCAGGGCTTGGTAGGGGGACCGGCAGGGAACCCAAGAGTAAAGGTTGACTGTACTGAGTTATATGCTGTAATTCTGGGGAAGAAGCAGAGAACTGCCTTCTTAATTGTACGGACTTTAGCTACTACAAAAGAACAAGGTTCAAAATACTGCAGGCAGTTGGTAAAATATGACAGCATTTTCTAACAAATTTGGACTAGGCAGGTTTACTCATTATACACGTATGTTTAGGAATGTGTCCCTCCCAGGAGAAATATTTGCCGACACAGTAATGGCCGAATGGGGAAGGAAGGGAATCTTGAAGTTGAGAGACATTATGGGGCATAATGGGATCCTCCAATTCACTGAGCTGCAGGCGATATATGGGATTGATAGAAGGAGTTTTTTAAAATATTTGCAGGTTCGGAGCTTCTTCTGGAAAAAACAGGGCGGCTCGGCAGGGTTTAACAAGAACAAAATTCTTGAGCTTATAGAGAGTGGGGCGGACTGCTCTATTCGTAGATTTTACTCAGAGCTCTCTGTTACAAAGCCGAATGATCTGGAGAAATATCGCATTAAATGGGCAGACAAGCTGGGGATTGAGCAGGAATGCTTCCAGGAATCGCTTGATCTAGGACGGACCTCATTATGTTCAGCTGGGCTGCAGGCCCAACACTATAAGACGATATATTCTCTATATTATAGACCGGCAAGGATAGCCCAGTGGGGGGAACCACAGGGATTACCTGCCCGCGTCGCGATTCCTTGGAGGCAGACATAATACATATTTTTGCAGGCTGCCCCCAGCTTTATACACTCCTAAGAGCCATGGACACTTTTCTACTCAGGTCCCTGGGAATCAAGATTACACTCACGCCGGCCTGGATTGTTCTTGAGGTTAGTGGAGAGCCCGAGCAGGGGCCTGATGCTCAGTTTCTATTTATGGCTATGGCTGTCTTACGGATGTGTATAGCGAGGGCTTGGTTGGATAGAGCTCCACCAACCCTACATCAGTGGCTGGCTTGCCTACTTGCTACGTTCAATCTAGAAAAGGGAATATATATACAAAAAAAGGTAAAAGGGGCAGATTGTTAGGGAGACGAATATGGGAACCTATTCAGAAATGGAAAGAATATGTTAAAAATTCTCGGTAGGGCTTTAACCACGAAGGATTGTCAGATCTGTTCTTGTTTCGCCTCCCAATCTTGTTCTGTTTTCTTTTTCTTTTCTCTCCTCCTTGTAGCTATTGTCTTTCTTCAATGTGATCAACTCATGCAGTCTGTACACTCCAGAAATATGATTAAGAATGTATTGTAATTGATGGAAATCTGTTTCCTTTTTTGTTGTGCTGTAACACCAAAAAATTTAATAAAATATTTTTTTTTTAAAAAGAAATTCACAGAAAAAACATACGTTTCAGGGGCGTTATAGTTAGCTGGACATTTCACTCGCACAAAACCATTGAAATTCCCCCCTTATAGTTGGTTCAGCTAACTATAACTCGCGCGCCCGCAATGCACTGCTGATAATGTCACATATTACATCACTCATGACATGGTCAGTGACATCACTCATGACATCACTGATGACATCTCAAGTGACATCACTGATGACATCACTGATGACATCATCCTTGTAATAGAGTGGCAGACCTCCTCTCACCCGAATATAACCTTTGATACACACATTGAAAAATAGAAACAAAAATCTTCAAATAAAATGTACATACCAATACCAGTTACAACAACCTATTCAGTAATTCGAAGATCTACATACACATACACTCATTCACCAACAGTCCTATATAGTCACTCATACATGTACTCACTCTTCATATGTACTCATACACCTATACATCCTGTTACACACCGCCACTCATTTATAGAGTTACTCACACATATAGTCACTCATGCCAATAAAGAATCAAACATCCATTTACTTGCATATTGTTATACACACACTACTACACTTACTTCTACAGAAATGTACACATACTTACTCTTTAAAACAATCACTTATAGAAACACATACTTATTCTTACAGGACCTCTTCCAATATCTCACACTCACATATACTCACTTATATACACCAATACTCACATAGACTAGCTTAAAATATAGGTAGTTACTTATAAAGACACTTTTGAGACTGTCATTCACTCACTAAACACACCCATACACACACTCATCCACCCATACAGTCCAGCACACATACTGTCTTTAACACATACAAACAGTGACGCACTCATTCATGCATCTATGCACTAAGTAATACCCTCCACTGAACCATACAGATATTCAGACACTCATACTGATACTCGAAAAACGAAGTAATAACCCATATAGACACTCATGTAGCTACTCACCAACCCATGTAGTCACTTATACATAAAGTGAGAGATTGATACAGATATTTACATATTTAAACATTACTCACTAACCCATGTATTCACTAAGATACATTTAATCAGTCCATTATACAAATAATAAAAAAAAACATCCATTTAGACACTTATATACCCATTCATTCTTCCATCGACCTTGAGATGTACATATATAAAACATAATTATTTGTTTAGCACTTTTGCTCTCGGTAGAAAAAACGAAAGGCGAACTCTGTGGTTCCTGGTGCAAATGTCTTTCATTTCGCCCTTACACCACCGCCATCACAATAGGTGTGTATATATATATATATATATATATATATATATATATATATATATATATATATATATATATATATTACCTACTGGCGGTCGCCAGTAGGTAGTTATAGTTAGGATTGGCTACCATAGGAAATCCGCAACATTCTATTGGGAATACCTCTGGCGCCGGTTGAGGAATTTGTGTGTAATTTTCCAAAATTTTGGCCAGCTCCGCTCCGCTCCTTCCCTGGAAGTTTCGGGGAGATTCGTGAAGTGGGGGCTGAGAAAAAAGGGGGGTCCCAAAACGTGTTTTCCCCATGTTCATTTCCATAGGACGGTATGACAAGTCTACAGCCCGAACCGCTGAACGGAATTACGCCAAACTTGGCAAAATTGTAGGGACTGGTACACAGATGTGCCTTTGCTATGTTTGGTGAAAATTGCTCCAGTGTTTTTTTTTAAATTTAACTTCAAAAACACATATATATCTATATGCGCTCTCCGAGCGCTCACAGGTGCGCGTACCGGGGAGCGCACCCGGCGCGCTACGGGAGTGCGCGAGCGGAAAGCTGATTGGCTCTCGGGTGTCTGTCAACATTCTAAACAGTCCGGAGAGTCCGATATCTTGTGTCTCGGTAGAATCGAGACACAAGAGGTGAAAAATAAAGGGGGAAATAATTAAAAGGGGGCAGAGTAGACCCCCCCCCTGATACCCTAGGTTTTCAGAGGGGGGTCTAGAAGGATCCTGAAGGGCAAAAAAAGTTTTTGTTTTTTTAAAATTTTCGCGGGGTAAGCGCTGGGTGCGTTTCCAGGTGTGCGCTCCGGTACGCGCACCCTGAGCGCACCACGGGGAAAAACAGCCACACTCCCTCACTTATGGTTTCTTTCCTCTCTCAGTCAGGGCCTCATTTATAAGAAATGACGCATCGCTGCGTGAAAGCAGCGATGCATCACTTCTCAGTGCGCTCTCCTTGCGACATTCCTGATGCGTCATATTTAATGTATGACGCATTATGTCGCAAGGAGTTACAGATACGTCAGTATTTCTGACGTATCTGTAAGCGCAAAAGTGATGCATTGCTGGAGTGTGTCACAAAAGTGACGCAACTCCAGCAATGCATCCTTTCACATGGGGCCAGCCCCATGTGAAAGGGCCTGCGTCAGTCTTACGCCTGCTGTGAGGCAGGCGCAAGATTTTGACGCAACGGTGTCCTAAAAGTGACGCAGTGAAATCTCATAGATTTCACTGCGTCACTTCTATGACCCTTTCTTGCGTCAATACGCCCCCTTTGTATACATTACACCTGGCGCAGGTATAATGTGGCGCAGGGGTTTACAAAGTGACGCATCTACCTATATGTGTCACTTTGTAAATATGACTCAACAAGGTGCATTTTTTACAGCACTGGTGCGTCACAAAAAGTGACGCACCGGCGGCGTAAAAGTGACGCATGGCCTCATAAATGAGGCCTTCAGTCTTCTACCATAGGAAATCCGCAACATTCTATTGAGAATACCTCTGGCGCCGGTTGAGGAATTTGTGTGTAATTTTCCAAAATTTTGGCCAGCTCCGCTCCGCTCCTTCCCTGGAAGTTTCGGGGAGATTCGTGAAGTGGGGGCTGAGAAAAAAGGGGGGTCCCAAAACGTGTTTTCCCCATGTTAATTTCCATAGGACGGTCTGACAAGTCTACAGCCCGAACCGCTGAACGGAATTACGCCAAACTTGGCAAACGTGTAGGGACTGGTACACAGATGTGCCTTTGCTATGTTTGGTGAAAATTGCTCCAGTGGTTTTTTTTAAATTTAACTTCAAAAACACATATATATCTATATGCGCTCTCCGAGCGCTCACAGGTGCGCGTACCGGGGAGCGCACCCGGCGCGCTACGGGAGTGCGCGAGCGGAAAGCTGATTGGCTCTCGGGTGTCTGTCAACATTCTAAACAGTCCGGAGAGTCCGATATCTTGTGTCTCGGTAGAATCGAGACACAAGAGGTGAAAAATAAAGGGGGAAATAATTAAAAGGGGGCAGAGTAGACACCCCCTGATACCCTAGGTTTTCAGAGGGGGGTCTAGAAGGATCCTGAAGGGCAAAAAAACTTTTTTTTAATTTTTATTTTTGCGGGGTAAGCGCTGGGTGCGTTCCCAGGTGTGCGCTCCGGTACGCGCACCCTGAGCACACCACGGGGAAAAACAGCCACACTCCCTCACTTATGGTTTCTTTCCTCTCTCAGTCAGGGCCTCATTTATGAGAAATGACGCATCGCTGCGTGAAAGCAGCGATGCATCACTTCTCAGTGCGCTCTCCTTGCGACATTCCTGATGCGTCATATTTAATGTATGACGCATTATGTCGCAAGGAGTTACAGATACGTCAGTATTTCTGACGTATCTGTAAGCGCAAAAGTGATGCATTGCTGGAGTGTGTCACAAAAGTGACGCAACTCCAGCAATGCATCCTTTCACATGGGGCCAGCCCCATGTGAAAGGGCCTGCGTCAGTCTTACGCCTGCTGTGAGGCAGGCACAAGATTTTGACGCAACGGTGTCCTAAAAGTGACGCAGTGAAATCTCATAGATTTCACTGCGTCACTTCTATGACCCTTTCTTGCGTCAATATGCCCCCTTTGTATACATTACACCTGGCGCAGGTATAATGTGGCGCAGGGGTTTACAAAGTGACGCATCTACCTATATGTGTCACTTTTTAAATATGACTCAACAAGGTGCATTTTTTACAGCACTGGTGCGTCACAAAAAGTGACGCACCGGCGGCGTAAAAGTGACGCATGGCCTCATAAATGAGGCCTTCAGTCTTCTACTCATGCGTCATATTTAATGTATGACGCATTGTGTCGCAAGGAGTTACAGATACATTAGTATTTCTGACGTATCTGTAAGCGCAAAAGTGATGCATTGCTGGAGTGTGTCACAAAAGTGACGCAACTCTAGCAATGCATCCTTTGACATGGGGCCAGCCCCATGTGAAAGGGCCTGCGTCAGTCTTACACCTGCTGTGAGGCAGGCGCAAGATATTGACGCAACGGTGTCCTAAAAGTGACGCAGTGAAATCTCATAGATTTCACTGCGGCACTTCTACGACCCTTTCTTGCGTCAATACGCCCGCTTTGCATACATTACACCTGGCGCAGGTATAATGTGGCGCAGGGGTTTACAAAGTGACACATCTACCTAGATGCGTCACTTTGTAAATATGACTCAACAAGGTGCATTTTTTACAGCACTGGTGCGTCACAAAAAGTGACGCACCGGCGGCGTAAAAGTGACGCATGGCCTCATAAATGAGGCCTTCAGTCTTCTACTCATGCGTCATATTTAATGTATGACGCATTATGTCGCAAGGAGTTACAGATACGTTAGTATTTCTGACGTATCTGTAAGCGCAAAAGTGATGCATTGCTGGAGTGTGTCACAAAAGTGACGCAACTCCAGCAATGCATCCTTTGACATTGGGCCAGCCCCATGTGAAAGGGCCTGCGTCAGTCTTACGCCTGCTGTGAGGCAGGCGCAAGATTTTTACGCAACTGTGTCCTAAAAGTGACGCAGTGAAATCTCATAGATTTCACTGCGTCACTTCTACGACCCTTCCTTGCATCAATACGCCCCCTTTGCATACATTACACCTGGCGCAGGTATAATGTGGCGCGGGGGTTTACAAAGTGACGCATCTACCTAGATGCGTCACTTTGTAAATATGACTCAACAAGGTGCATGTTTTTTACACCACTGGTGCGTCACAAAAAGTGACGCACCGGCGGCGTAAAAGTGACGCATGGCCTCATAAATGAGGCCTTCAGTCTTCAACTCTTACTTTTTCTTTCACTTTCTCTGTCTCTTCACTGCCTTACTCACCTTGTCTCATACTCACTTGTCTTTATCCAGTCTGTATCTCCACTCTTTGCTAAACATCACTGCTCTTTTCTTACCCTTCCACACCCCCGTTCCTTTACTACATTTTCTTCACTTATCCTCATTCCCCATGTTCACTCTCCTTCTCCTCACTCTCCTTCCCCACACACACCTTCTTTCAGTCCCCCTACTTCACTTCCCTTCCCCTCTCGTCCCTTTCTTTGCTTTCTCACTCATTTTCCTCTCCTCTCTCACTGCACTTCACTTCAGTTACTCTTTTTCATTTTTTTAAGAATACAGCTCTTTGATGAGAATTGGAGGTAGTTCTGCAAAGAACTTTTTTTTTTCTTCTTTTTTCCTTTTTTTGAACAAAAACAAAAACAGGGAATGGAAAACTGCTCAACAGGAGCAAAGAAAAAAAATCAAAATTAGGGCTGGGGACGGCAGCGGTGGTTCTCTGGTGCTCGAACCATGAGCATAACACTTTGTTCCCCATAACAAAGAAGCTAATCACATCGTCTGCATTTAATTGTTGCTTCATTAACCTCTTTGATGCTAATGACAAGGTCAGCTCGTCATGCAGTACACTGAACGTGTGCTTATGACGAGCTGACCTTGTCATGAATAATGGGAAATAAGGATCTTCAGCGTAGGAGAAAAATCTCCATAGCATTGAAGGTGTTAAAAGCAGGCTGAATATTAGGGATCAGCTCTTCTGGTCGCCCTCTCACTGATGCAGTTGCTCCTCCAGTTGAAGTAGAGGCACCATCTCTTGGAGCCTCTCGTGCCAGAGCCCTGACACTCTCCCGGGCATAGTTCTGGGGATGCCTTCTCTGGACGTGGCGAATCATGGTAGAATTACCAAAACTGTACTTGCTTGTTGGGTCTCCTCGGGAAAGTACAGTATGGCAGATCTTACACTCCACCTTTGGAGCATTCACTTTCTTACGTCCCTCAGGAATATCAAAAAGTTTCCAGATAAAATGCTCCTTAACTCTAGGCTGAGGAACCTCTTCATCTATAAATCCATCTGTGTCATCACTGCTGCTGGATGCTCTGGCAGCCATGATAAACCAAAAAAGATTAAGGAGGAAAAAGACAGGTCTTGCACTCACAAAAGCGAAAGAAGAAGTGAAGGAAATGGGTGGGGATTTCATTCTTTGTAAAAAAAACTGTTGGCAACCAATGAAAAGTGTTATTTTAAGGTCACATGACTTGACACGCTTCCGCTGCGCGCACCGGAGCGCTTCCGGGGGCGCTTACACGGCGCGAACGTAGGTGCTTCCGGGGGCGCTTACGCGGCGCGCCTGAGTGACGTTTTGGTAGCTTTACGGAGTATCAAAAATACTTCTTTTATAAGTATGGTACTGAATGCCTTGTATTATCATTTAGTTTTCTTACATATATTTTTTTTACAAACGCAGAAATAGCGCTCTCGCTGCGCTCTCGGGAGAGCTTACCGGTGCGCGCACCCTGAGCGCACCAAGAGGAAATGATAAAAAAAAGAAAAATACAGTGAAAAAATAATTTTTTTTAAAAAAAATTAATTATATCTAATAGTTATAAAAAACAGCTAATTAAAAAAAAATCGTAGGTAACAACGTTGATATACGAAGGAATTAACTTTTAAAAAAACTATGAAATTCACTGAAAAAAACATAGGTTTCACACTCGTTATAGTTAGGAATTAGCATTTAAAAAAACCTTTCAAATTCACTGAAAAAACCATAGGTTTCACAATCGTTATAGTTAGGAATTAGCTTTTTGAAAACCTTTGAAATTCACTGAAAAAACCATAGGTTTAACAATCGTTATAGTTAGGAATTAGCATTTAAAAAACCTTTCAAATTCACTGAAAAAACCATAGGTTTCACTGAACATTTTACTCATACAAAACCATTGAAATTCCCATGTTATAGTTAGTTGGACTCACTATAACTCGCGCGCCCGCAATCCACTGCTGATGATGTCACATATTACATCATTCATGACATGGTCAGTGACATCACTGATGACATCACTGATGACATCTCAAATGACATCACTGATGACATCATTCATGTGATAATACGATGCACCTCCTCATACTCTAATCTGACCTTTGATACAATACATCCAGTGTTAAATACAGACTACCATTCCAGAAACCATTGACACACCAATACCAGTTACTACATACGCACTCACTGATTCCTAACTCTACACACACATCCACTCATTCACCCATACAATCACTCATACATACAGTCACTCATCAATACATCACTATCGCAGCTGTGAGGAGAGAGAAGCGAAGCGAGAGGCGAGTTGCTGGGACGTGAGGACGTGAGAACGCCCAGCGCCGGTCAGGCAGTTAGGCCACCGGCATACCTGGCCCCCAAGCAGCCTGTGGCCCCCCGTGACTCCCGCGACTCCTGTGACTCCGCGGGGGGGTACCGGTCCACCAGAGCACCCCGCCAGAGTGGGAGAGCCGGCAGGAGAGCCGTGGCGAGGCGAGGCGCCTCTGTCCCGAGTGCTGCTGCACCGGTAACAGCGGGACCGACCCGGTGGAGGTGGAAGCAACGGGAGCAGCGAGGCAGCAGAGAGGCTTGCCACGCCACATCACGGTTCATCACGGTACGGCCACACCACGGTACGGGTCCCGTGAGGCTGGCTGGCTGGGGGTCGCGGAGCAGAGAAGAACAGGAAGAACAGGTGGTGCCAGGTGTGAGCGCTGAGCTCAGTCGAGCCGAGCGCTGCGAGAACAACACCTGCGCTGGGGGAACAACACCTGGCAAAACTCAAAACTCACCACCAGGTAGCCACCGCCGGGGGAAAGGAGCAAGAGAAGGCCAGGCCGGGCCACATCCAGGTGTGAGTACCGAGCCCAGCTGAGCCAAGCGCTGGGAGAACAACACCTGGGCACCAAGGTAACGCCGGGAATCATCGGCAGACGCGAGCTGTTACCGAAGAGCCTTCATCACAGGTACCTCGCTAGCGCCGTAATCATTCTGGGTTAGGAGGAGGAGGAGCGAGTGGGCAGCAGACAAGTAGACCAGAAGGAGTAGAACCGCCGCAGGTTGACCTGCATGCCCCACAAGCAGTTAGTTCCGCATTCCCTGCCAGCCCAGCCAGCCCATAAACAACACAAGTTACCCATCCCCGAGACTGCCACAAATACCAACTTCATCACAACAGCGGTTGTTACAGCAGCCAGGTGTGGCGTGGGTGTTGGGTGTTGGGTGCGGGGGCTTAGGACAAACCGCTCCCATTACCAGCAACTCTGCGAGGGCATAACAAAGGAAAACTAAGGGACTATAAACAGGCAGAGCAATGAGATCAGGAACAGTCAGGCTAGAACCTAAGCCTAAATCACCTGCCAAATCTAAAACGAGGAAAAGGAAACAGGGCAACCTAGAGCCGAGAACCTCACCGAATCCAGGACACGTCCAAGCCATTAATCTTCAAGCGCGCAATAATATTGGAGAGAACCCTATGCCAGCAGTCATGGAAATGCTGTCACCCAATCAACCCTCAACCCCAACTGCCTCAACACACAAAACCTCCCAGGAATCCACCGCCCCCCTGACACTCTGTCCAACTATTGTCCCCCAACATTCACAAAGGCCCGTACAAAAGCTATCACAAGCAGCACCGAAGATTCCACCAACAGCTTTGGAAAATCTGGTAATAATTGACGGAATGCCACCTAAGAAAAGGATATGCTCCTATCAGCCTAAGATCTACACAAAGTTCTCCTTTCTCAAAGACCCAGGGACAGCCATCTTCTCTAAGACAGGGGACATCAGTGGCCTCCAAACTCCGCTTCTAAAAGGTGCTTCTGCCGGTACCTACATGACAAAGAGCCAAGCAGCTTCACTCAATTGCTGCAATGCCCTTCCTCCATCTAGCAGCGGGGTGGCTACACCAACGCCAACTTCAACACAATTAACATCAACGGACCCAGGGGACACCGCTGCACTTAACCTCACAGTCAGTCATGCTCACACCACCCTTAACTCCTTGGGAAATGGGTCTGACAGGAAAATCCATTTGTTTGAGCAGAGTCTTCTAAACGAAGCGGAAACAATTGAGCCAATAGGCGTGCAGACCTCAGCCATTTTTAATTTGACTCAACCGAGTCAGCCGAGTAAGCACGGTCTATCTCCCTTGATAAGCCAAGACAGGTCCAAGGAAACTAAGGAAACTAAGGCCATGGTTCATAGGGAGGGGGTAAGAGAAGTCTCGCCTGGCTTCCAGCCAGTCAGCAGTTCCCCAATTCCTGCAATCCCTGTAATGGAAACTCGAGGCGCATGTATGGAGCCACTAATGGCCCCAACAAGGGAAGAAAGCGGGCATCTCTCACCTCAAGCGCCAGGATTCCCCTTGACTCTCGAAAAAAAACCTCAAGGGAACCTAAGCAGATCCATTGAACATCTAACTTCAAACATTGGGCCAACGGTGTTAACGGCATCTCAACGCCGTATTCTACTGCAGTTTAATGACTCCCATTCGATAAATAATTCCATAGTCAACGATATGTCTTCCATGGCAGCACAAGAGTGGGAGGAACTAATTGCTGCCTACAATGCCAAACCTCTTGAAGGGAAGCCGACGACCAACGCCTCCCTAAGATCAGAAGGGGGCACTAACCTAGGTAAACCAGTCTCAAACACTCTATGGACTACAATCCTAAGTACCTTACAACAGTCGGCCACCGCCCTGGAATTTCAGTCACAAAAAATGGACCTACAGCTCACTGTTTTACAGTCAATGGCCGATTCAATTTCAGGGATTGATTGGAAAATTTCGGAATTAAATGGACTCATAAGGAGGGGCCAAGATGCAGTTCTTGTAGATCAAAAATACAACACTATCATATGCACTCATACACCTATAGAGATACTCACACACTGCCACTCATCCATGGAGTTACTCACACACCTAGTCAGTCATGCAAAGAATCAATCACACTTCCATTTCCTCATCTATACAGTTATACACACATAACCTTACTTATTCAAACATATACTAACACATACTTACTCTCTTTTACAATCACTGATAAAAGTACACATTGATCCATACAGTCACTTACGCAATCACAGGCTCTCATGTATAGTCATTGATATATGCCAACTCTCACATGCACTGTGTTTTACGTATGTACTTACTTGGACATGTAGCACTGAGATATCCATTCACTCACCAACACACCCATGCACACAGTCAACCGCCCATACAGCTGTTTCCACATGCACTCTTGAACCCATACACCAAGTGAATCAACTGCTCACACATCTATGCACAGAGTCACACACCTCCCAGCCACCCCCACACACACTCACCCTCACATGCAAATACTTGGGCAATCAATCAATAACCCATATAGCCACTCATATAGCTACTAATCAACACATGCAGCAGCTTCCACAACAACAGACATAATGATGCACACATTCAGACACTTTAGTCACTAACCCATGCATTCAGTAAGACACATTTAATCACTCACTCATACAGTCAGTCACGCACCTGCTAAATCCTTCATCCAGACACTCCTATATACACTCATTCTTCAATATGTAAAACATATTTTAACTTTACAGAAACACACATTCACTGGATGATGTCATCAGTGATGTCATCAGTGATGTCATTTGAGATGTCATCAGTGATGTCATCAGTGATGTCATTTGAGATGTCATCAGTGATGTCATCCGTGATGTCACTGACCATGTCATAAATGATGTAATATGTGACATCATCAGCAGTGGATTGCGGGCGCGCGAGTTATAGTGAGTCCAACTAACTATAATGTGGGAATTTCAATGGTTTTGTATGAGTAAAATGTTCAGCTAACTATAACTGGTGTGAAACCTATGGTTTTTTCAGTGAATTTGAAAGGTTTTTTAAATGCTAATTCCTAACTATAACAAGTGTTAAACCTATGGTTTTTTCAGTGAATACATATACATATATATGTATATATAAACACCAAATCTTCAATCCTTGCGTAAAAGAAGACACGGACCCCAGGCTGCAGTAAGGGAGATTTTATTCACCTCTCAGGCGACGCGTTTCGAGCAACTCGTGCTCTTGATCACACACCATGCACCTGGTCAGCATTCATTTAAATACATTTTTTTGTTTTGCAGTGCTCCACCCCCTGAGTGAATCACATGGTGCATAGACATGGAAAACACATTTTTCTATGCTATTTACTATGACACCCACCATCACTGCACTTAATTTACATACGGCCGGGAAATTAGTATATCTGCATAAATGCAAAGAAACCCTTGATCATTTGAAGCATTCATCACTATAATTCATACATGTCGAAATTTGAAGATGTCCTATCATAACCAAAACATAAATTTAATCATAATAGTGCTTACCCAAACAATGTATATACACATACCAAAATATATATATATCAATATAAAAATATATACGTGTTCTCTTATATTCACATAATTACATCACTGTACAATTATATACAACTTTATACTTTGGACAATCTACCATCCCTGACATGAATGCCTGGATAATCATAACCCTAATTGGAACAAGTCATGAAAATATATATACATAAGATCAAAGGTTCAAAGTTTCATTACACTAACATATTCCCCTATGCCCATCTTCATACCCTTAGTGACAACAAACTACTAAGTGATAATAAAATAATTAATAATCCAACTAAGTGCCACTAGGCACCCATTGTGATTACAGATAACTAAAAAAAGTGAGTATATTATATACAGTGATTTTCTTTTTTTACATGATTTTTGGGAGAGAGTTTCGACAGTCACTTAGCTCGTTATCAAATTCATTCTCATAGCAGATGTGATGTCACACCCAGTCCCCCCACGGTGCTTTTTGATGCAGCAGATAGAATTCATGATTATCAAAACATGATATATAGATTTTCTTAGAGCCCTAAGAAACTGAGACACAAATAAGATACACAGATTCACTTCAGAATATATATGTATATAATTCCTGTTTGCTCAAGATATTAAATCAACTTGTGCCCTCATTAAACTAATTTGAAAAATTATTGTGATAACATATGGTGTAAATCTTCAGTCGTGTTCAAACCATTTGGATATTTACTGTCCAATTCTACTATAAACTCAGTTTCTCTTTTTCTGAGACGTCCCTCTCTGTCACCTCCCCGTGCTGAAGGAGCCACCACATCTATGACAAAGTACGTCAACTGAGATAAATCATTGTTGTGGGTTGATTTAAAGTGGCGTGCTACCGGGTAGGTGTTATCGTTGTTAACTATTGCCCGTAAGTGTTGCAATATTCTGACATGCACCTGCAACTTGGTGCTGCCAACATACCTCAGCCCGCAGGTGCAGGTCAGAACATATACTGCAAACTCGCTGTGGCAGTTGTAATTGCCACGGATAATCTTTCTGGTAGGGCAAAAGGGTGTGCTATAGTGAGTGGTGTTTACACCAAACTTGCACGCCCTGCATGAGGAGCACTTGTAGAATCCTTTGTATTTGAGCCAAGTACTGCCACTACTTGACTCAGGACTAGTTTTGACCAGACTGTTATGCATGCTGAACGATTTCTTGTATGTAATAGTAGGAGAACCCTGCAAAATCTCACCGTAGAAGCCATCTGTCATCAAAACAGGCCAATGTCTTCTTACAATTGACCTGATCTGCTTTTCCTGTTTACTATAAGTCAGGATCAGGCGGGGAGTATTATTCTCTGAAGTCACCAATGATGTATCAGACCTAAACAGTGACTCCCTGGGTTTTTCACGGCAGCGTTTTAATGCACCGTTCAGAATTTTATCGTTATACCCTCGGGCCTTAAGTCTGCCAATTGTGTTCTTAGCTTCTTGTTCAAATAGTTCAGGGGTACTACTAATTCGTTTTACCCGCACCAGTTCTCCATATGGAACATTGTTAATAACATGCTGTGGATGGCTGCTACCGGCATGGAGAATGCTATTACCGGCAGTCGGTTTACGAAAAAGCGATGTATTTATACTGTTGTCTTCAATGTTAATGTGGACATCAAGAAAGTCCGCATGTATTTTACTAATTTGAGAGGTGAAAAAAAGATTCTCACTGTTAGTATTAAGTGCATCAACAAATATCTGCGCACTCACCTCATCACCCTCCCAAATACAAAAGACATCATCTATAAACCGTTTCCAGTGTCTCACATGCCTAAAACCTGGTGTGGCCACTAGAACACGCTCCTCCCACCAGCCCACGTGAAGACACGCGTAGCTGGGGGAGAAGCATGATCCCATCGCCACACCACGGACTTGTCTCCAAATATTCTTAGCAAACATAAAATAGTTATTATGTAAACACCAATGTATCAATTCACACAACATTTTGTTGTGGGCATAATATTCACAGGTTCGTAGGTCCAAGTAATGTTTGACAGCCTCTAAACCCTTCATGTGATCTATAGATGTATATAATGACTCTATATCTAGAGTAATTAAACACCAGTTCTCTTGCCACGTGATAGTCGATAATTTTTTCAAAAAATCGCCAGTGTCCTTTATGTAACTCGGCAGATTTTGCACAATGTCTTGTAGGAAAAAATCAATATAACTTGAAATATTTTCCCCTACACTCTTGATGGCTGCAATGATCGGTCGACCAGGCGTAGGGACTCTCTGCTTGTGTATTTTTGGAATCAGATATAAGATGGGTATAACCGGATGTTCAACATGTAAAAAGTCAAATTCAACTTGTGAAATCAGATTGTTCCTTTTGTATGACATAAGAAGCTTCTTTAAGCCCTCCTTTGCTCGTTTATATGTCATCCCATTTGATCTCTCATAGCAGGTGGTATCATTTAGTTGTCTCATGGCTTCTACCACGTAATCAGTTTTTCTCCACAACACAATATTACCACCTTTGTCTGATTTGTTGATCACCACATCTTGGTTCTGATTCAGTTTTTTCATTAGTACATTATAATCACGCACCAAAGCATTGTCCCTATGTAACTGTGCCTGTGTCTTGCGGTTTAATTTTTTAAGATCTTCAATTACACATTCATGATATATGTCTACCGCATCCTTCGGCATTACAGGCAAAAATGTGCTTACCGGTTTAAATGGACTTTCGCCAGCTCCTTTCTGTTGAATATCCACATTTTGTAATTCACGTTGCGTAGATGGAGTGGCGTCATCATTCGTGGTAGAGCTATCTGGGTTTCCCAGATCACAAAGGGTAAGAAGCAGTCTTGCATCCCATGCTACTGGCGCTGTTGCAGATTTAACCGGCTGTTTACTATTTTTGGAAGTCTTATCCTTTTTCTCTAACACCGGTTTTGTGGCAAAGAATTTTCTGAGTTTCAATTTGCGAATGAACTTAAAAACATCCACTCTGGTGTTGGTGTAATTGAACGCACTCTCGGGACAAAAATGTAATCCTAATGCTAAAAGTTGTTCTTCAGCAGCTGATAGGACTACATCGGTTAGATTCGTAATGGTACAGTCCTTGCCTACTTCCTTTTGTTGTACCATTGCCTCTTCTTCTTTTGTTGTTTTTGCTGTTGAGGCTTTTCGTTTTTGTCTTCTTGCGTGGCGTTTGGCATTACGCCTCTTGCGTTTTGATTCTTTCGCGTTCTCGGACGCAGGGTTTGCAGCCGGTCCTCTACTAAAAAATCAATTTCCTCAGCAAGATTCAAAACTCTACCGGCTTGGCCTCCTTCTGCCCCGCTCAACTCAGAGAGCGATGTACTCGATGTACTGGCCAGTGAAATTGCATCGGAGTTCTCGCTCTGTTCTTCATCCACATTCATTCTTGCCGCATCTCCGCCTGTGACCGTTTGTTTAGTCAGTTTCGACTGTCTGGCTTTGTCAAATTTGCGCGAGAAGGTATATATCTGACCCGTTGTGTAGTCGTTCAGGTCTCTAGCAAACTTGTGGATTTTTCTGGTTTTAATGCGCTCCTCATGCTTGTTTAGGCGTTCGCTTGTCTCCTTGCGAGTTGTTGTAATTAACGCCTGAGTATCAGAGTCAGTCACCGCATCCAGTTGTTCATTCAGATTTTTGATCTCATTCAGTAAAACCTCCCGGTCTATTACTGCATATTCGACAAGGAGTTTCACCAAGTTCATAGACGCATCAAGATTCAACTCACCCCATTTCTTCAACATTGCCGGATTAGGGTCTTCAAAGCTCGGCGCCAGCATGATCCGTAGACCCCGTGGAATCCTGCCTGCCTCCACGTACTTGGTGAGCGATTTATGCTCCCACCATTTCGTGATTTCTCCCTTAGTCTTTTTTTCAAGGGCTTTTAATAGTTGTTTTGCATTCAATTGCACACTGTTGGGTTGGTTGATAACGGCAGCGGCTTTGGTAGCGTTCTTGTGTACATTGCTGAACAACGCTTCCGCCGCGTCTTCACGTTCTCTCTCCAAACTTGCTGACATTGTGATTAAGAGAGGATTTAACTATAGCGCACCGATGGCAAACGCCAAATCCGGTCTTCTTACTGCAATGTGCCTTACACTCGTTACCTGGATTTTCCAAAAAATGTCACCACCGTTGTGATTGGATGACACCCGCTTCAGGCTCGCCTAACAGACCAACCGTCAGCGCGTCTTCATCCAGTGCTCCACGTGGTTTCCTTCTTGATGGACCAAGGGGTCTAGCCAAATTTCCTTCGTGGAAGAAAGCGCGTTCAGCTGTAGAAGCACGACCTCATTAACAACGAGTGGGTACCGTAAACGGGGACAGCTCACCTCCGTATTATATAAACACCAAATCTTCAATCCTTGCGTAAAAGAAGACACGGACCCCAGGCTGCAGTAAGGGAGATTTTATTCACCTCTCAGGCGACGCGTTTCGAGCAACTCGTGCTCTTGATCACACACCATGCACCTGGTCAGCATTCATTTAAATACATTTTTTTGTTTTGCAGTGCTCCACCCCCTGAGTGAATCACATGGTGCATAGACATGGAAAACACATTTTTCTATGCTATCTACTATGACACCCACCATCACTGCACTTAATTTACATACGGCCGGGAAATTAGTATATCTGCATAAATGCAAAGAAACCCTTGATCATTTGAAGCATTCATCACTATAATTCATATATGTCGAAATTTGAAGATGTCCTATCATAACCAAAACATAAATTTAATCATAATAGTGCTTACCCAAACAATGTATATACACATACCAAAATATATATATATCAATATAAAAATATATACGTGTTCTCTTATATTCACATAATTACATCACTGTACAATTATATACAACTTTATACTTTGGACAATCTACCATCCCTGACATGAATGCCTGGATAATCATAACCCTAATTGGAACAAGTCATGAAAATATATATACATAAGATCAAAGGTTCAAAGTTTCATTACACTAACATATTCCCCTATGCCCATCTTCATACCCTTAGTGACAACAAACTACTAAGTGATAATAAAATAATTAATAATCCAACTAAGTGCCACTAGGCACCCATTGTGATTACAGATAACTAAAAAAAGTGAGTATATTATATACAGTGATTTTCTTTTTTTACATGATTTTTGGGAGAGAGTTTCGACAGTCACTTAGCTCGTTATCAAATTCATTCTCATAGCAGATGTGATGTCACACCCAGTCCCCCCACGGTGCTTTTTGATGCAGCAGATAGAATTCATGATTATCAAAACATGATATATAGATTTTCTTAGAGCCCTAAGAAACTGAGACACAAATAAGATACACAGATTCACTTCAGAATATATATGTATATAATTCCTGTTTGCTCAAGATATTAAATCAACTTGTGCCCTCATTAAACTAATTTGAAAAATTATTGTGATAACATATGGTGTAAATCTTCAGTCCTGTTCAAACCATTTGGATATTTACTGTCCAATTCTACTATAAACTCATATATATATAAATAATTATGTTTTATATATGTACATCTCAAGGTCGATGGAAGAATGAATGGGTATATAAGTGTCTAAATGGATGATTTTTTTTGTAAAATTGTTTGTAGAACGGACTGATTAAATGTATCTTAGTGAATACATGGTTTAGTGAGTAATGTTTAAATATGTAAATATCTATATCAGTGTCTCATTTTGTGTATAAGTGACTACATGGGTTGGTGAGTAGCTACATGAGTGTCTATATGGGTTATTACTTCGTTTTTCGAGTATCAGTATGAGTGCCTGAATATCTGTATGGTTCAGTGGAGGGTATTACTTGAATGAGTGTGTCACTGCTTGTATGTGTGTAAGTAACTCTATAAATGAGTGGCAGTGTGTAACAGGATGTATAGGTGTATGAATACATATGAAGAGTGAGTACATGTATGAGTGACTATATAAGACTGTTGGTGACTGAGTGGATGTGTATGTAGATCTTCGAATTACTGAATAGGTTGTTGTAACTGGTATTGGTATGTACATTTTTTTTGAAGATTTTAGTTTCTATTTTTCAGTTTGTGTATTAAAGGTTATATTCGGGTGAGAGGAGGTCTGCCACTCTATCACAAGGATGATGTAATCAGTGATGTCATCAGTGATGTCATTTGAGATGTCATGAGTGATGTCATGAGTGATGTCACTGACCATGTCATGAGTGATGTAATATGTGAAGTCATCAGCAGTGCATTGCGGGCGCGCGAGTTATAGTTAGCTGAACTAACTATAATGGTGGAATTTCAATGGTTTTGTACGAGTGAAATGTCCAGCTAACTATAACACCCCTAAAACATATGTTTTTTTCTGTGAATTTCTAGGGTTTTTTAAATGCTAATTCCTAACTATAACGTGCCTGAAACCTATGGTTTTTTAAGTGAATTTCAAAGGTTTTTTAAATGCTAATTTCTAACTTTAAGGCAACTGAAACCTATGGATTTTAAGTGAATTTCAAAGCTTTTTTAAATGCTAGTTTCTAACTATGCCTACAGAGGTAGGACATGTGAAGAAAGAAGAAAAAACACACAGAAAGAAGTAAAAGAAATGCAGAAAGAAGCAACAGAAGTCCTCAAAGATGAAGAAAAGTGCAGGAAAAATGGAAAACGTGCAGAAAGAACAAACAAAGGAGCAGAAAGAGGCTTTTTTGCTAAATCTTCCTGTACCCTCAACTTTTTCAGATGGGTACTGGTGGTAACTTACTCTGACTAACCAGTTCTAGAGCCAGTGCTATGCTAAAAGACACTTAGAATACAGTTAAAACACCTACATACACTAGGGAACACTATGCATTTGGGTACCCCTTTTATTAGCATGACCTCCTCTGTAAGCCCCTAGTATATAATAGTGCAGGGGGATTAGAACTACCTCTTAAAACGCGCCACAGGGCACGTTTGCACACTGGTGAAGGGAGGGGGGGGCTGAGCTGACGTGTGCAAACACGCCCTGTGGCCATTTTAATTTGGGAGATAAAGTCCCCTCGAATCTTGAGCGTCCCTTTGGTACAACTAGCCCATCAGGTATCTCTATGTAGCACCACAGAGCTGCGTTGCAGAGAAAATGGGCACGGCCTGGACCACCTCTCTGCAATGCAGCACAGTGGCATTTACTGGAAGCACCTGGTGGACTAGTTGGCCCCCATGGGCTCTCAGGATTGAGGAAGAATTATTTCCCCAACTTAAAACACGCCATGTGTTTGCGAACATCACCTCAGTCCCCATCCCATCCCCTCCCTTCCCCACTGTGTAAACACGCCCTGTGGCCTTTTTAAGTTGGGAGATAAACTCCCCATGAATCCTGAGCGTCCCTAGGGGCAAATTAGCCCACTAGGTACGTCCAGTAAGCACCATTGCAGAGAGGTACCTGTTGGGCTAGTTGGCCACCAGGGACCCTCTGGATTGACGAGGAATTAATTCCCCAACTTAAACCGCGCCACAGGGTGTGTTTGCATACATGTCAACTCTGGCCCGCCCCCTCCCTTCACCACTGTGCAAACGCGCCCAGTGGAGCGTTTTAAGTTGAGGGATTAACTCCCCTTGAATACTTAGGGCCCCTGGGGTGCAACTAGCCCAGCAGCTCTCTCCACTAAGCGCCACAGAGCTGCGTTGCAGAGAGGTGTAAAAAGGGGCATGGCCTCAGTACACCTCTCTGCAATGCAGCCCCCTGGCGCATACTGGAGGTTCCTGGTGGGCTAGTTGGCTCCCGGGGACCCCCAGTATTCAAGGTGAATTTGTTCCCCCATCTGCAAATCCGCCAGGGGGCATGTTTGCAGAGTGATGAAAGGGGGAATTGTGGCCTCCGGCGCGATGACGGTCTTTTAAAAAAACATTTTTAGAAGGGGGCTGTGTAGCCCCCTTCTTTTTCTAATTTTGTGGCCCCTGGGACCCCATCGCCCAGGGCCTGCCCCCTGATTTTTTTTTTAATTAAAATTGGGAAGGGGGCGCATGTCCCCCTCCCGAGGCCTTAATTGGCCCCGGGGACTCCATCCCCGAGGGCATGACCTTTTTTTTCTGGAGGGGGCTGCGTTGCCCCCCTCCTCTGGCCACTTATGGCCCCATGGACCCCATCCCCCAGGGCCGGCCTTTGTGTTTTTTTATCAAAAAATGTTGGGGAGTGGAGCTGCGTGGGGCCCCTCCCAGGCCACTAACATTGTAATAATAATTACAAGCCTTAACACAACGTGTTTCTTTGAATAAAATTGTCAATAAAGTTTTTGAACGAAGCAAAAGTTAGAAAAAACATTTCATGCTTCGAACTCGAACTTTAAATTCCGCTTCATCGTGCAATAATAATTGATGATGGCGTGACGCTGTTTGGAGGCTTTTTATTCTTTTGCCTCTCTTGCTTTTGCACCTTAGCATTAATTCTATGAAACTATGAGTCTTTCCTCATTGTCACTCCCCCTGTAGTTCTTGTCACATGATCGTAGGTGGTGCACATTGGTTAAAATGGCGATTGTAATTAAATGAAGCTTCGGTGATCAAGCCTGCTGGTCAGGCGAAACGCGTCCGAGGGCTGACTGAAAATAAAATATTTCGGCCAGCAAACAGTTTCGTCAACTCCGGGGCTGTATTCATGAAGGGGAGGGGCAGCGTGGTCCCCCTCCCTTTATTTTTAGAAATGGTCCTAGGGGATGGGGTCCACAGGGCCTAACAAGGCTTGGGAAAGGGGCTAGGCGGACCCCCTCTCCTTTATTTAATGAAGAGGCTCCGGGGATGGAGTCCCTGGACCAAGAACGGCTTGGATAAGGCAGCCACATGGTCCCCCTCTCTTTTATTTTTAGAAATAGCCCTGTGGAATGGGGTCTCTAGGACCAAATAAGTCTCACAGAGGGCGGCCACATGGCCCTCTCCCTTTCATTGAAAAAGAAACTGCCCCGGAACATGGGGTCCCCAAGGCCTTACCACCACAACACTGGCATTCCTGGACATAATAAGATTTGTTTCAGGTTCCTCTTCCCCATTTGTGCTTACTTTGGTCACATGACTAGTTGTATTCAGGTTCCTTTCCCCTATGTGTGCTCTCATTGGTCCCTTGACCATCAGGAAAAGACTTTCATGACTGTCTTCTGGGCACGTAATGATAGATTGAAGCACCTTTGACTACATACACTTGCATTTTCTTTTAATTTGGTTCTATATTTTATTTTTCCATATTTTGGTGAGACACATTGTTAATTAATTTTTAAGGGATGAAACATTTTTTTTGTTAGACCCATGACGTCTGTTTTCCTATTACTGATTTACTGATGAGCATGCATTATGTAAAGTGCTAAATTATTTTCCTTTGTTTATAGTTAATGCGGCAGTGCCTCTCTGGCGTATATGGAGCACATGTCACAATGTTTCCCTAGCATTGACAAAGACTGTTTGGTTGAAACACATCAGCAGGGGATAAAGAATCTTTTGGACTAACCTGGAGCAAGACCACTGACTCATTGTCAGTGAAATTGCTCTCCCACCCTCGCAGCTCCACCATTAAGTGAGGTGCCCCTGCCCCTGCACTCTTGAGTGTTGGTGATCGAGGCCCTCCTCCACCCGCAGGTTTCACTGCGCCTCATCCCTGGTGGTCCAGTGGACCTCTGTCTCCTTTCTCTCACTCTGCTCCTTCACTCGTTTTTCAACCCTTTCTATCTTTCACCTTTCTGCACCTTTCTACATCTCTGCTCTTTTGTGACTTATTTCTGCCCATTTTCCCTTTCTCTCCCTCTGCTCCTTCACTCGTTTTCACTCGTTTTTCTACCCTTTCTATCTTTCACCTTTCTGCACCTCTGCTCTTTTGTGCCTTATTTCTGCCCATTTTCCCTTTCTCTCCCTCTGCTCCTTCACTTGTTTTCACTCGTTTGTCTACCCTTTCCATCTTTCACCTTTCTGCCCTTTTCTGCATCTCTGCTCCTTTGTGCCTTATTTCTGCCTATTTTCCCTTTTTTCTTTATCCCTTCTTTCCTCCCTTTACCTTTCCCCGCCCCTGCTGCCCCCGCGGCCCCTCCCCCCCAGCGCGACCGGCCCAATCCAGCTCCTCTCCCCGCTCCCGCCTCCCAGCTGTCCAGCCCTCCCTGACCCCTACTTAATGGCGGCCACTGCGGGGACAGGCGAGCAAGACCACTGACTCATTGTCAGTGAAATTGCTCTCCCACCCTCGCAGCTCCACTATTAAGTGAGGTTCCCCTGCACTCTTGAGTGTTGGTGATCAAGGCCCTCCTCCACCCGCAGGTTTCCCTGCGCCTCATCCCTGGTGGTCCAGTGGACCTCTGTCTTCTTTCTCTCACTCTGCTCCTTCACTCGTTTTTCTACCCTTTCTATCTTTCACCTTTCTGCACCTTTCTGCCTCTCTGCTCTTTTGTGCCTTATTTCTGCCCATTTTCCCTTTCTCTCCCTCTGCTCCTTCACTTGTTTTCACTCGTTTTTCTACCCTTTCTATCTTTCACCTTTCTGCACCTCTGCTCTTTTGTGCCTTATTTCTGCCCATTTTCCCTTTCTCTCCCTCTGCTCCTTCACTTGTTTTCACTCGTTTTTCTACCCTTTCCATCTTTCACCTTTCTGCCCTTTTCTGCATCTCTGCTCTTTTGTGCCTTATTTCTGCTTATTTTCCCTTTTTTCTTTATCCCTTCTTTCCTCCCTTTACCTTTCCCCGCCACTGCTGCCCCCGCGGCCCCTCCCCCCCCAGCGCGACCGGCCCAATCCAGCTCCTCTCCCCGCTCCCGCCTCCCAGCTGTCCAGCCCTCCCCGACCCCTACTTAATGGCGGCCACTGCGGGGACAGGGGAGCAAGACCACTGACTCATTGTCAGTGAAATTGCTCTCCCACCCTCGCAGCTCCACCATTAAGTGAGGTGCCCCTGCCCCTGCACTCTTGAGTGTTGGTGATCGAGGCCCTCCTCCACCCACAGGTTTCCCTGCGCCTCATCCCTGGTGGTCCAGTGGACCAATGTCTCCTTTCTCTCACTCTGCTCCTTCACTTTTTTTTCTACCCTTTCTATCTTTCACCTTTCTGCACCTTTCTGCATCTCTGCTCTTTTGTGCTTTATTTCTGCCCATTTTCCCTTTCTCTCCCTCTGCTCCTTCACTCGTTTTCACTCGTTTTTCTACCCTTTCTATCTTTCACCTTTCTGCACCTCTGCTCTTTTGTGCCTTATTTCTGCCTCTGCCCGAAGGCGCGTCAAAGGCAAGCACGTCTGCGCCCGTCTGCGACCCGTCCGCAACCAGCACCAGGAACCCTGGACCTCCGCCCCGCCAACGCTACGACCCAGCAGCACTCCACGCACTCAACCCAGGCTGCAACAACAACTGCAAGCTAGAATCACCAGCCGACACCCATGGACCCTTCAGCTGTCACCGCTGCCGGCACACCTGCAGCACCGCCAAGAACACGGATCCAGCACAACCCGCCCACCAGAACACAACCGAACCGAAGACCCTGCAATGCATCCTCCTCAACGTCCGATCCCTCCACAAACACGGCACAGAAATCTGGGACCTCCTCAACAGCACCACCCCGGACGTAGCATTCTTCACCGAAACCTGGACCAACGCCACCTCGGGACCGGACATCGCCATTGCCATCCCCCAAGGATACAAGATCTCCAGGAAGGACCGCCCCATCCACCCAGGAGAAGGAATCGCCATCGTCCACAAATCCAGCCTCCGCCTGAGCACACTCCCTGACGAGTCCACAGAACTGATGGAACACCTTCACTTCAAGATACTGGCCAGCCCCACCGCCGCCCTCCGAGGAACCCTCATCTACCGACCCCCTGGACCCCACGGACCCTTCGCCAACTCCATCACGGACATTATCTCCCCGCAGGCCATCGCATCCACCAACTACACCCTGCTGGGAGACCTCAACTTCCACCTCGACAATCAACTGGACCCCAACACCACATGCCTCCTGGACAACCTCCACAACATTGGACTCTGCCAGATCGTGACCGAGCCCACGCACTCAGCAGGACATACCCTCGACCCCCTCTTCACTACAGGAAACTCCATCACCTTCAGCCACACCACCGAACTCCCATGGACCGACCATCGTTGCGTCCACTTCACCTTCAGAACACCCACCATCCACAGACACCAGCACCTGCTTCCACAAAGAAACTGGACCAAAATCACTGACAACCAGCTCACCTCCTCACTCAACAACTCCACCCCAACCATCACGGAAAACGACAACCCCAACACCGCAGACCGAACCCTGCATAGATGGATCTCGGACAGCACCAACACCATATCCCCCTCAAGAAAACCAACAATACCCGTGCCAAGAAAGCCAGATGGTTTACCACCGAACTTCGAGAGTCCAGGCGCACATGCCGCCGCCTCGAAAAGGCCTGGAGAAACACCAAATCCACAGAAGCCCACAACAACTTCAGAGCCGCCACCAACGCCCACCATCAACTCATCAGAGAAACGAGGAAAAAAGCGATTGAAGACAGAATCTCCACCCACGCACACAACAGCAAGGAACTCTTCAGCATCATCAAGGAGTTTGCCTAACCCACCAGCGAGTCTACCGACATCCCTCCCTCACAAGACCTCTGCGACAAACTCAGCACCTTTTTCCACCACAAAATCAAGAGCATCTACAACAACTTCGACGAAGACAACCAACACACTGAACTCTCACCAACCACCCCCGACACCCGGAAACCAGCGATTGATGACTGGACAGCCCTCACCACCGAAGACACACTGAAGACAATGAAGTCAATCCACTCAGGGGCCCCCACGGACCCCTGCCCCCACCACATCTTCAACAGAGCCGCCGACACCATCGCACCCATGCTCCGCCACACCATCAACCGCTCCCTGGCGACCGCCTCGTTCCCCGACGACTGGAAACACGCCGAGGTCAACCCCCTCCTAAAGAAACCCTCAGCGGACCCCACCGACCTCAAAAACTACAGACCCATCTCCCTGCTCCCTTTCCCAGCGAAAGTCATCGAGAAAGCCATCAACAGCCAACTCGCCACATTCATTGAAGAACACAACATCCTCGACTCCTCCCAATCCGGCTTCAGAAAAAACCACAGTACGGAAACCGCCCTCCTCGCCGCAACAGACGACATCCGCACCCTACTGGACAAAGGAGAAACAGTAGCCCTCATCCTCCTAGACCTATCAGCGGCGTTCGACACAGTATCCCACCGCACCCTAATACGCAGACTCTACGACGCAGGAATCCAGGACAAGGCCCTCGACTGGATCTGCTCCTTCCTCTCCGGCAGGACGCAACGGGTCAGACTCCCTCCTTTCCTCTCAGACCCACACCTACCACCTGCGGAGTCCCCCAGGGCTCCTCCCTTAGCCCGACGCTCTTCAACATCTACATGGCTCCACTTGCCCCCATCGTCAGAACCTATGGACTCAACATCGTGTCATACGCAGACGACACCCAGCTCATCCTCTCCCTATCCAACGAGCCCAACACCGCCAGACGCAACTTTCGAGAAGGCATGGAAGCCGTCGCCAAATGGATGAAAAACAGCTGCCTACAACTAAACACCAACAAAACAGAAGTACTCATCATGGGCCCAAACCCGACGCCTGGAGCGACACCTGGTGGCCCACCGCCCTCGGAAACCCGCCAACCCCCACAGACCACGCACGCAACCTGGGAATCATCCTGGACTCCGAGCTCAAAATGGACCGCCAGATCAACTCTGTCTCATCTTCCTGCTTCCACACCCTCCGCCTCCTTCATAAGACCTTCAAATGGATCCCCCTTGAACACCGAAAGACAGTCACTCACGCCCTGGTCACCAGCAGACTCTACTACGGCAACGCACTCTACGCCAGAATAAACAAAAACCTCATCCGCAAGCTACAGAACATCCAGAACGCCGCCGCAAGACTGGTCCTCAACCTGCCAAAACACTGCCACATCTCCCAGCACCTGCGCACACTCCACTGGCTCCCCGTCGAGGCGTGAATCACCTTTAAGATGCTCACCCACGCACACAAGGCCCTCCACGGCACCGGACCAGCATACCTGAACAGCCGTCTCAAATTCCACGCACCCCAAAGGACCCTACGATCAGCCCAGCTCTCCTACGCCGTGGTCCCCCGCACCAGAAAGACCAGATCGGGAGGCCGCTCCTTCTCCTTCCTCGCGGCCAAAGCATGGAATGCCCTTCCGCTCCACCTCAGACAGACAACATCGCTCACCATCTTCGCAAGAAACCTCAAAACCTGGCTCTTCGACAGACCCCCTCCTTGATGGAATGGAACCTGCACCCCCCCCACCCCTAGCGCCTTGAGACCCTTACGGGTGAGTAGTTGCGCTTTAACAAACCCCTGATTGATTGATTGATTGATTGGAGTTTATTGCAAGCTTGTGCTGCCCATGACGCGTTTCGGCAACATCCTGTGGCCTTGATCACATGAAATATATATATCCTAGTGGCGGTTGCCACTAGGTGGTCCTAGTTAGTTCTGCTTTTCTACATAAATAGTGTTTTGTGGTTTGCTAATAACTTTGGCCCCATTTGATAAATCTTCATGAAACTTTCAAAAAAGTTCATCCACTTCACCTCCTTCCTGTAAAGTTTCGGGGTGATCCGTCAAGCGGGGGCTGAGAAAAAAGTGGAGTCCCAAAATGCAAAATACCCGTGCATTTTCCATAGACTTCTTTTAGACGGGCTACAACAAAAACTGCTGAACGGGAAGAGGGGCTGTGCAGCCACCCTCGCTTGGACGAGTTTGGCCCTGGGGACCCATCCAATGGGGCCTGGCCGTAATTAGAAAAGGAAAGGGAGCCGCTGGCCCCCTTCCCGCAGCCATTAATGGCCTTGGGGACCGCATTACCTATGCCCAGCTCCTGCTATGTCCCGGGGTGCCAACCCCCAGGACATAACAGTTTCCCTGCCCACAGTGGTGCAGGCAGGGAACACCCCTGCCCCCCCAAGTACAAATTAATGGTCCCCTGTGACCTGGCCACAGTAATGCGGGCAGGTAAACAAATCTGAATGTTGCTCCCACCCACAGGATGCAGCATGTTTAGCCGCTCCCTGCAGGCATGAGCCATGACGGCTCCCGCTGGATGCTGGAAGATGGCTAGGGCCTTGGGGCTCCACCTGCGGCTCCCAACATCGATATGGTGGGTGCCCTGGGTGGACACCCTTTGTTGGCTGGGCCCAGGGGGGTCTGGTCCCTTGGGCTGAAATCAGCCCAAGGAGAGGGGACATGGCCCCCTTTCAGTAATTGGCTGGGCCCCAGGTGTTGGAGTCCCCTGTGGCCGAAATCGACCCGAGAGGTCATTTTGTGTGCAGCGCTTTCATTGCTAAAATGAGCTGCCCAACCTCCTCCAAACCACAGGATCAACAATGTAAGATGGCGTTTGGAATCATGAAAGCCCCAAGTCTGTATCAGCCTTTGTTTAATCAGTTTATATAGTGCTCAAGCACTAAAGAAATTATGAGGTTGCCTTATGTTTCAGCAACTGATACATTAAAGTTAGCAGAGTAATAAAGTGGAAAGAGAAGGAAAAACAGGAAACATTTCAGGCAATGTACATCTTAAGCATAGGTTTACATGCACAATTGCAGTGACACATGAAATATATTCCATCATGCACACCGCTAAAACACTTAGGCCACACTCATGACCGACCCCTTCAAACTAGACGCAACAATAATTCAATATAAACGTCATGCATTCTAGACCTCACCCTCTTTCACTCCTGTACTTCCAGCTTGCAGCAATTAATGTCAGGATAAAATCCCCACCCTGGTTCCCACTACAACACTTGCTTAATCTCAGCAATTAAAAACAATTAATGGCAGGATAAGAGTTTCATTCTGGCATCCCACACTACACCAAAACCTTTTCATGCAGGCCATGTGCAGTTTACCATTAAACCAACCAAGCACACTCTGGTGTAGCATGCTGCCTGTCTGCTAAAGCCCACTGGCGGAATATCAGAGTTATGAAGCTACATACCAATGCAACTACAACAGCATCCAGTTCCTTATGTGTAGGCTGTCTACATTACTTTCTTCCTACTCCTCTCTTGGACCGTTAACAGGAGGACAGTTTTATAAGGTCCTTGTAATGCAATCCGTACCAACAGGCAAAGTCCTGCAGCTGCTGTCTCCCTCCCCCCTAACGCAACATACAACTGACTTTAGATGGACAGGAGAAGGTGGTGATGACTTGGCTGAAAGAGTCATTTGCTGGTAACACTGCTGACACTGGAGCCAATTGTCTGTGTCTTGGGCCCAATCGTGTTTTTGGGCCAATTACATATGTGAATGGCATGCTCTGCCACAGGTAAAGCTACAATGTTTCTCCTCAATCATCCACGAGCAGTAAAATATATCTGCTGAATTTAGGTGCCTTCGACATTTTTCTAGAAGGATCTATCCCTTGTTGTTCCTTGCAATTTCACTAAATGATTGTCTTTTTCAGATGTCCCTTTTCAAAAACATCCATCTTGCAAAACACATTACATTAAAACAGTCAGGCAGGATGAGCAATCGCGTGAACATTAACTGTCGTCTCAAGTTTGACAACTCAGCAGTTTTGTTCTGCAGCAAATACAACTAAAAAGGACCTGTGTGCCTCAAAAGCTAATTGCGCTTGGTAGTTTGGGTCTTTTTTTTTGTTAAAATAAAAGCATCATAATCTAAAATGTATATAATTCTTTGTTGTACAAACATAGGTAATATTGGCGTTTTCATGTACAATAATACAAATAAAAAGTTTAGCACAAGGCGGCGGCGGTGCGATTGCAATAATAAACTCGACAGTTAGCACAGCTGTTAAATTGTTTTTCTTCCCCGAAATGTAAGCATACCAAAATGAAATGCTGTATACAAGGAGAAATCATGTCTTTTTTTTTTAGAAAGTAGAGGAGTTAGTATTGTTTTTCTTTGTAACAAGTTACTAAGGCCCTGTTTACAAGTGGGCAAGATGGGGGTGAGGTATTTTTCAAACCCAGTTAAGGAAATTACCCTGCTGACTATTTTTTTGGAGTGTGGTAAATTATTTTAATTCCACATTTTTCACTTGGAAATAAGGCATACCATTAACACTCTGGGCGTGATTTAGACCTCGACAGGCGGCCCGCGATCTGTCAGGGTGGTGAGTATCATTTCCAGTGGCGGCTCCTCCGCCATGCGTTGCCCCCCTGTGCAAGAAGGAAAAATAAAATTACATAACGTATCGTAATTATAATTGTATTTTTCCTATTGCATGCAGTGAGTGGCATGTGTGCAGTGTGGGGAAGGGCTGGCCAGAGCAGGGGTAAAGAGGTTTGCATTCCCAAAGTGTGCGTGAACTGTTTGGCCAGCCCTCTTGGGCGGACCAAACAGTTTATGAGCACTTTGCATGTTCCCCACCAGCCTATATTTACACAGCCTGGTGAGGAGTATGCACAGGCTCCCTGTTCCAGTCTGAGCACCAATTCACGGCACTCAGGCTAATCACAATGCTGCATTGCAGCATTGTGATTGGCTCCGGGGAGCCTGTGTGCCGGGAGCTGCCTGCCGTACTGCAAAAAAAAAGAAGGAAGAGGACACAGGGGAGGCGCCGGCCGTTGCAAGGTAAGTGTTTTTTTTGTTAATTATCTACCGTTCCACCCCTACCACCACCCCCATCCGGTAGCAGCCGCTATTGATCACTTCCTCCCCACCTCCACTGGACTGCTGCTCACGAAATTTCTAGATCACAGTGTGCCCTGGTGTTATCTCTGTACCTTCACTGGGGCTGCTCCCATTGCTTTTGAAAAAACACACCTAATGGTGCCCACACCCTCAGAGGTTTCTCCCAGGGTGAAGATCATTATTTTTCTTCTGTTCATGACCGCCACTTTTTGCTTGTCGGTGACAGACACGGAAAAAAGGACATCAGACCGCCACTCTTAACAGTGCAGGCTTCCTCTGATGGCCCCCTACTTCTTAAGGCTGTCGGAGTACGTTTTTTTAATGATGGAGCCAGTGGTTATCATGTGAAAAATTGCTGTTTCCAACCCCATGAAAATAGTCCCAAAGTGCTGTCAATCAAACAGCCTGCAAATGCCTATAGAATTCCAATACCAAATTTCTTGTGGTTAAATCCTAACAAAAGCTTGTTTGCCATTCATTTTTTTAGTTACTCAGTTACCTTAACTCAAAATCCTCAAAGAGTTCATAATTATGCAACTTAATTCAAAATCCACAGAATTGAATGTTGTTGATTAAGTGCAAATGGTTTGTTAGGATGTATGACCTTACAACGCATACTTTTACAACGCCTACCTTTACAACGCATTTTTTACACCGCAACATCCATTACAACGCACACCATTACAACGCATGCCATTACAACGAATTCTTTGAAATTACCTTTACAACGCATTACACTACAACGCATACTACATTTACAACGCATACCATTACAACGCATTACATTGCATTGCATGTAAGGTAAGTGTTGGATAGTGTAGGAATAAAAATTACTATTCTAACTCCAGGGGGTGCAACAGTAGGGTAAGTGTTGGATAGTGTATGGGTAAAAATTACTATTCTAACTCCAGGGGGTGCAACAGTAGGGTAAGTGTTGGATAGTGTAAGGGTACTATGTGTTGTAATGCTATGCGCTGTAATGGTATGCATTGTAATGACTGCGTTGTAATGGCATGCGTTGTAGTGGTGTGCGTTGTAGTGTCATGCGTTGTAATGACTGCGTTGTAAATGCATGCGTTGTAATGGATGTTGCGTTGTAAAAGTTTTGTTGTAATGGTAGTGCATTGTAAAAGTTGCGTTGTAAAGGTTGTATACCGGTTTGTTACACAGTAGTCTACTTTACCATGTGCATTGTATCGATAACACCAATATTTTGGGCCCTGCTGGTCCTTTATTAGGGGGAGGAGCTGTTCGAGTATATCTACACTCATACAAGTATCGAAAAATTGCAGAAAACTCAACCAAGGTAGTCAAAAGTGAATACAACAGTGACTAAATCAATACATTTATTTCAATATTAATAGAAAATCTACTTTTTAAACCAAAGTACCAGAATTATAACAATGGAATACCTGGAGTTGTACTGAAAGCAACAGAGTGGCAAAGACGCTGCCTAGGGACATACTACTAGGCCATCTGCTTCTGCTATATATTAAGTCTCTTAAAGATGGCATGGATAGTCAGAGACTCTGTGAGAAATACTAAAAGACCCTAGGAGACATGGGTAATGTAGTTTGTTCTCGGCGTTAGAACAGAGCTCTTTTGTGTTCATTGAATGCAGCCCCCCAATTTAAAAGGAGAACTCATGCGGACCCTGGTATCATAGGTATTATATTTATTCATTGGTATCATAGTTTTTCGGTGTTCTTTCCGAGAAGACACTGATGTATGCAAAACGTACAGTTTCTGACAACAAAAACCGCTGGTATATTTGTTGTCACAAGAGGAGTAAAAAACGGGGGGTACCCTCATGGTAATACCTCTTACATAGTTGGAGACAAGCTGTCTCGGGTGTTCTGATAGAAAATGCCAAGCTGACGCAGATCTGAGTTCAGTTCTTGAACAACAGACAAAAGTTCAGAAAATACATAAAATAGTCCCAGGTATCGACGGGGCATATATGAACTCTGAATCAAAAATAGAAATAAACAGCAGGGACCAGCTACAATATGGTTTGTGGAATTTCATCATTAAGACCGGTCTTATCACTCCGGAGTTTTAAAAAACATGTTTATTCTTTATGTAAAAGGTATTTGGACACATCTTTGATATGTTACAGAATATAAGCTTGTTCCAGTACAGTCCCCTTAAGTTCATCAGCATTGTGTTTTCCTTCTAAGAAGTGTTGTGTCAATCGTGTTGCCTGTTTCTTACACCTTATCGTACTCTTATGCTCCATGATCCTTAGTTTCTCCTTACATGTTGTCATGCTAACATAATGTTGGTGGCATGGACATGTAATCAAGTAAATCAACTTGTCACTGTTACAGTTGGTATCTTTGCGTAACACCCACGGTTTTGTAGAACCTATATTTATGGTGGTTGTATGTTCAGTCTGTGGACAAACAGTGCATGATCCACATGGAAAGTGCCCTTTAATATAGATGCTACCATCATAATAGCAAGAATACCATAAATGCCACACCACTATTAACTTTACCCCAATTAAAACTATCCCCAACAATACCAATACCACCCCAGCCACTACTACAACCATCACTACCCAGCATTGGCAAAGCCAGTAGATCTGGCTTTAAAGAGTTATTGCATTGAAATTAATTTCTACATGTCTGTGGTTGCATGTGTTGTCAAAGCCAGGCTTATAGGCTTTGCAAGGGCTTGTTTTTGTTTGCTGTTTTTGTCTGAGAAGAACTGGATCACTAGTTGGTACATGGTCCATAAATGCAGAGATCTACTTTTCTTCGGGTTTGGTTCCACCATACTCAATTTTCCAGGAAGGCTTTCATGAGTTGTCGCACCACAACTTTTAACACACTTCCAGTTGAAACCTTCAATGTTTCTGCTCACTTGCTTCTGCAAAAGGCTATAAACATATCTTTCTGCAAAAGGCCTTCCTTACTTAAGTAACTCGGTATCAATTGTATCTGATAAAGCAGTGTCATCTGCCATGGAGCAGACTGGCTTTCAATCTGATTTATTTACTGTGGTTGATTTCTTTGCTTTTGTTCTTGTATTCAGTGATAATATGCATAGCATGCACAGCACCCCACATCCGCTGGACTGAATTTTGTGCTATATAACTCTTACTAATAGATATGTAAATTTAATAAACATATGCTGTGACTGGTTATGGAGATTGTTACCACAGGTGTTGAGAAACTGGTGGCCAGAGCTCAATTATTATTTACTAAACATTGAAAGTACTTCTTTTTAACCTCTTTTGACCCTTTGATCCTTACCTCATAAAATATAATATGTTGCTTGGCTGAATTAAATGTTTTGCAAACCTGGTAATTCATTTACTTCTGCTATACTATATCATGTAGCCTGTACTGAGGACTCTACATGGGCCTTAAAGGCGTTCCACTACAGTATACACCAAAGTACCTGGTGAGGGCCCGAGAAGAGGAAGAGATCCTCTAGTGATTGGTGTTGCCCAAGGTATATGGGCTATTGAAGCAGAAGGCCTAGTGCCAGTAGTATGTCCCTAGGCAGCGTCTTTGCCACTCTGTTGCTTTCAGTTCAACTCCTGGCATTCCATTGTTATAATTCTGGTACTTTGGTCTAAAAAGTGGGTTTTCTATTAATTTTTAAATAAATGTATTGATTTATTCACTGTTGTATTCACAACAGTTGGTTGAGCGTTCTATGTTTTTCGATACGTATATGCGTGTAGATATCCTCGAACAGCTCCTCTCCCTATTAAAGGACCAGCAGGGCCCAAAATGTTTGGGTTAACGATACAATGCACATGGTAAAGTGGGCTACTGTGTAACAAACCAGGTGCATTTAATCAACAACATTCAATTCTGTGCATTTTGAATTAAGTTGCATAATTATGAACACTTTGAGGATTTCGAGTTAACGTAACTAAGTAACAAAAGAAATTAACGGCAAACAAACTTTTGTTAGGATTTAACCACTAGAAATGTGGTATTGCAATTCTATAAGCCTTTGCAGGCTGTTCGATTGACATTGCTGAGGGACTATTTTCATAGGGTTGGAAATAGCAATTGTTCACATGATAACCATGCTCCAGGACTGAGAGAATACCAAGGCAAAATGTCTATATTTTAATTAAATGTATTCTAATTTTTTTTTTTTTAAATGAGTCAATGGAGTGCAATTTTGGAACTTCTCTTCATTTGTGCAACCCAAAGTCCACCAGATCAAGCTGAGTCTACCAATCATGGTGTATGTGCAGAATGAACTGATAATAAGTGGAATTAAAACATTGGAAGCTTGGGAGCTCAAATGAAGACAGTGGAATGGAAGCTATCTAATAATAACATGAATTAAATTATGCTCCAGCATTCTAATACTTGCCTCTCTGTTGCTCACTTTTTAATTTAGAACATTGTACCAATAGTAGGTAGAATGATTTATTAATATAAAAGCCTTTTAGCCTAGGGCTATACTGTCCATCAAACACCATCTCCCTTGTTATAGGCCTTCACCTTTGGCTCTAGCTTATAACTTGCAGACAGGGCTTCAACAGCAAATTTAGCACTCAATAGCTGCCTGCTATACTTTGTTAAAATATAGGAATATCAGAAGCTAAACTGAAATCAATGGAGAGGCAGATGGCCATTAATAGCAGGTGCAAACCTGCTCCAACATTCCGCAGCTTATCTCTGTTAGATCCGGGGTGTTTTCCCTTGAGTTTTTGCCTTCTGATCTCCTGTTTTGTGAACTCCATTTCGGCTGCCTTCAAAATTTTGGGAACTTTACCACTGCTGACCAGTGCTAATGTGCATGTGCTCTTTCCCAAAAATATGGTGCCATTGGTTCTATCCACAGTTGACATGTTTAAGCTACTTATAAATCTCTGGTGAAGGGTACTACCTCTACCCAGAGCCTGTAAATTAAATGTTATTACTGGGCCTGCGGCACTAATTATAGGCACCCACTTCAGTAGCCCTTTAAAAAAGTGTGTGCAGTTTTAAACTGCCATGTGACCTGGCAAGTTAACCCGCTTGCCAGGCCCAAATCTTCCTTTTGAATACCGATAAATCATCTCTAAGGTAAACCCTAGAAAGCCCCAAGGGCAGGGTGCTGTGCACTTAACACCTTGGCTGCTTGAGTTGATCTTCTGCTTTGCTGAAGGTCAATAGAAACGGGTGTGGTCATGAGGAGCTCAGCTCGTCATCAGCACACGAGCACTGTGCTACATGACGAGCTGAGCTCGTCATGAGCATAGAAGGGGTTAAAAAGTTGGACATGTACTTTTAACTTTTACATGTCCAGGTACGGAAAACTCTTACATTGGTTTTTCACTACTACAAGGCCTATCTCTTCCATAGGTTAACAATGGGATACCTTATTACATTTTATGAGTGTCACTTCCAATTAGGAAAATATCGATATTTTCGAGTTGGCCTTCTCTGGACTCACAATTAAAAATCAGAACTTATGGTAAAATTGGATTTTGAGTTGCAAGCCTGAAAATAGCACTTTTAGAAAGTTTTTTTTTTTTACTTTAACCATCCTGTGCCTTCTGTCTGTCTCTGAAGACACATCTGAAGTGGGTGACAGCTGAGCTTTGTACATTCCCTGTAAACAGCCACACACAAAGGGAGCTTAAGTGTGCCTGATGGGTCATCCACATCCTGATGGGCTATTGACATCCTCATGGGTCATCCTGGGTAGGAAGGGAGGGACATTTTGACAATTGAACCTGAATGGACCACAGAAATAGCTGCATATCACCCTGTAGCGAGTCTGGAGCCAGGGCAGGGACCTTGTGCACTTCAAAGGACTCTCTTTGAAATCCCCCCACTTCAAAGGCACAACTGGGTATAAGTATGAGACCCCTGACACCACTAACTCAGTACACTTCTGGAACAGAGGACACTGCCAGGAAGAAAGACTGCAGTGCTGCTGAAAGAACTGTCACTCTGCTGGACTCTTCTGGACTTTGCTGGACGCCTGCTTTGCTGCACCTGCTCTGCTGCCTACTTCCCTCCTTGCCTGGGAGTAGGAAGGACTGGACCTGTATCTCTACAACCAAATGACTCCAAGGGCTTGCTCGCCTGCCTCCCGTTCTGAAATCTCCAGGGACATCAAAGACTTCCAACAACCCTTCCACAGCCTCTGGACTCTCCCAACTGTGAGTACTGTCCTGCCAAGTGGGTACTACCCCAGTCCTTGGCCCAAGGAAGTGGGTTTGCTGGTGACTTTCTGCAAAATACACTCATCAACGATGTAGCGCAGATAAGAGCCAGCACATTTCCCTCGACACCAAAGAATCGCTGCTGCTGATTGAACTGAAACACCACATCACCGACGGCGCGACACATGATCCCCTGTTCCAACGTATCTCAGACTTAGCGCTGCTCTACACCAATGCATTGCTTTGTGCTGCTTGCATCCCCTACAGCCCGTTGCTTCCAGGATGACTCATCACCCTGTTGCCAATTGCATCTTGACTCTGGACACATCTTTGACTTTGCACAGCTCAGAACCTACGTATCGCCTGCATCTGCGGGATCGACAGTGACGCATCGCCTCCTTTGCTCCACACATCACCCTTGACCTCGACGCACCCAAGGTCCTGTTTAGCGGTCCAAGGCTGGTCCCTGTATCCGAACCGTACTCCATTGCAATAAACATGACCTTTTGGATTTGACCCGGTCAAGCGCGACCAGATAGCCCCGGTTGGTGCTATTTATTTCTAAGCACTACACAACAGTTTATTCTTTATAAATGAATATGTTGATTTCTACTTATTGAATTTTTGTTGTTTTGGTCTTGGTTTGCTCACAAAAACATTCCTTAATTTTCTAAACGCGTCTGGAGTTTTTTGTGGTGTTTTCACTTTGTTACTCTTTGAAGTGCTGCACAAATACTTTACACATTGCCTTTTAAATTAAGTCTTCCTGCTCTGTGCCAAGCTACCAGAGGCTGAGCAGAGATTAATTTATGGGGTATATATGACTTACCCAGACTAGGATTTTGGTACCTTCTTGGACAGGGTACAAAACTGCCAATTTCTAACAGTCCCTTTCTGCCTGTTTAATTTAGAATATTCGATCCTTATCAGGTAGAATGTTATAGCAGCATTACAATGCTTCTGCTCTGTGCCTCAATGGCACAAGATAGAATGGTCATCTCCCTCTTTGCAGTACCTCCCCACACAGATCGAGGGCTTACGTTGATCCAAATATCCCTCGTTGTTAATTACATTGCCATATTGATATTCATGACTATAAATTCAGGTTCTGAACAGTTTCTAAAAAGAGAGTTAGTGAGACATTCTTTGATTTGAATAAATAACTATTTGGGAAAGTTGGTGACCCTTCTCTAAGCTCGTAATATGCCATGGCCAAACAAGGGATAGAAGAGCCAGATTCAGTTCTTTAGAGCCACTGTCAGATTTTTAGCTTTCTATGCTTATTGAAATTTGATTCCACACCCCCCTTCAAAGAAGCAATATTTGATGTTATTGAATGCAATTGGGGCCTGTATATATGGTGAGTTAGTGTTCTTTGATCACTGGTGATCTGCAGAGCAAAAATGAGTAAATGAAATACTCACAGTGGAATATCAGCTATAAATTATCAGAAGTTGAAAGTGTATTACTAAGCCTGGCCCCCATGAAACAGGCTGAACAATGTCTGACAGCCATAAAATGAAGGGCCTGATTTAGAATTTGGCTGAAGGCTACTCAGTCACAAAGGAGGCAGACATCCCTCCTATCTGCCATATTACAAGTACATTCTATCCTAGGGCACTTATATTGTAAGTCCCTGACCCAAACAGTGCAAAGGGCCTTCGCCTAATTTTTTTCTCCCAGTGCCCAGATTATGTAATTTGGCCCCTTTTTATGGTTCTATGCTGCATCTCTATGACTGTGAACAATATCGCTGCATTTACGCTTGTAGTGAAGCAGAACTCGGGGTTTATTAAAATTACTAAACATACTAAATATAAATATATGCATAAAAAGTTATATCTCTATAAACACACTAATGTATGTGTCTTTAATTAATCTTTTAATCAGATTACACACAATATTTAGAAACACTTTTTTCTCAAGGGGTAGTCTTGGATAGAAAAGGAATTAGCATAATGAAATAGCTTTGTGAAAAATTAGCAAAAGCGATCCTGCTCTCCTATAGTAATAATCTGAAATTTAATTTTTTTCTATCAAAATACAATGGACTCTGGTAAAATCTCATCAAAGGAGCACGATATCTGAAATTGAATCGTAACTTTATCACATCGCAGCTGTGTATGATCGGGAACCCCTTGTTAAACACAACTGCAGAAAGTTTACGCTAGCTGTGGCTTTCGGTTTGCATAGAGGGCGGCTTTCAAAGAATTAATGTGTATGTAATGGTGCTATGCGCGGTTTCCAGGACTTGGATTGTCTGCACTCTCTTTTAATGCCACCATTTCACGCTGGCCTAGTCATACTAGCTGGTCTTTCACTAAGTTCGATATATTCTCCATCGAGCATGAAATATCGCGCAATAAATCAGGCCACACTGTTGTTAAGCGTAAAAGGCCATTTTATTAGGACTAGGCTGCACAAGCACAAACACCAAAATACAACAATCAACAACAATAAATCTCCCCCCAACATCAACTCCATCTTCATACACTCCAGCCTCTCTTTCCATTCCACTCCACGCCACATTCCGTTCTTCATCCCTTTCCTCCAATGACTCTTCGCATCCTGGCACAACTCTCATGCCCCCAGTTGCCCCCCATCATTCACTCCTCCCCCCACGAGAGGTGGGTGCGCCCTCTAGTGACTCCCCCACCCATCCCAAATACCGCCAATCCTGCAGCCCGTCCTAAACTGGCACGCTCTGCCAACCCTACTCCCGAGCCCTAATAACTGTAGGGTGGGTGGGTGGCCTTTGAAAAACAAATCCCATCCAATGCCAGAATGCAGGAAGAGGAAGTCGCCTTCCTCTCCTGCATTCTTATACCCACCCCCCAAACCACACCCCTTCCCCTCAGCCTGACCCTTCCCTGCGCGAGCGACCCCAGGGGAAGACTAGACTGCGTCTTCGATTCCCCTGGGGCCCTCCATCGCGCAATAAATCAGGCCACACTGTTGTTAAGCGTAAAAGGCCATTTTATAAGGACCAGGCTGCACAAACATAAACACCAAAATACAACAATCAAAAACAATAAATCTCCCCCCCAACATCAACTCCATCTTCATACACTCCAGCCTCTCCTTCCATTCCACTTCACGCCACATTCCGTTCTTCATCCCTTTCCTCCAATCACTCTTCGCATCCTGGCACTACTCTCATGCCCCCAGTCGCCCCCCATCATTCACTGCTCCCCTCCACATGAGGTGGGTGCGACCGCTAGCGACTCCCCCACCCCTCCCAAATACCGCCAACCAGGGAACCCCCTTTAGGGCGGTTACCTACCCCCCTTTAGGGTTCTACTGTGCATCTTTCGCCACCGTCCCCTCAAACATCCCTGCGGCACCATATCGCCTCATTACACAGCTTGCTCACCACATCACGCACTTCCATCATATAATAGGCATTCCCAAGCGTCGAAAGATGCACTCCGTCATCCCTAAATAGCAATCTTTCTTCAAGTCGTATTCCGGGGTGGGCTATCACCTTAATGTCTCTGTCCCCACAAAATACCCTCATCGCCCTGTTCAATTTACTCCAAGCTTTCTTGACTGCCCCATGCTTGTTTGCCCCTCTCCAAACTCTCCTGGGGATAAATTCAGTCCACGCAATGCAAGTCCCAGACAATTTCTGCTTCATCACCTCCAGATCCCTCTGCATCAGCTGCAAGAGCGCCAAACCCGACAGCTGAATCAAGTCATTTTCCCCCGAGTGATGAGCAATAATGCCCCCCATCGCATCCCCCCTTTTCCCCACCAGTGCACCTCATGTTGATATCCTTTGAGTCCCAGGTTACGGCCGTACACCTGTTGCTCCGCGTATTTCGATGCCCAGTGCACAAATGAATGCCCAACAATCCATGTGACCATCTTGGCCCCCGGTCCGCCCACGCAACCTATGAAAGAAAAATAGATTAATACACATCCTGGAATGCAGCCAACCTCAAGCCCTAACCCCCGCCTCTAGCCCGAAAGCCCTACTTCCTGAAATACCGCTCACAACACCGGGATTTCCACCTACCAATTCGCCGTATTCTATCCCATGACCAACCACACGTAGCCGCTGCAGTCGCTGCCCCAATTCGAAAGGAATGGGTCCCAAAACCTGCCGGATTCAAACCCAACCTACACACAGCTAAGCACAAAAATGCCAACAGCTGCGCTGCCGTAACCCTGGCACCAATATCCCTTGTTGTAACTCCAGTAGGCACCGGTCGTGCTGGTGCCTGGTTTGGCTGTTAGAGCTGTGTGCCCTGCAGGTGTGACCACTCCTCCTGCTCCAGACTGGGCGGGCCGCGACGGAAAGGGCCCATAGGGAACTGGTAGTCCACTAGCCGTGTGCGTGGAGGCCGACAAGTGTGTCGATGCCATCCACTGCATCCACAGCTCCTGATCAATTTCACCCCCAAGGTTTTTCAGGATTCACACTAACCCGGGCCCTAAACTCCTCGTCATAGCTCAGCCAGGCAAAACCTCCAAACTGCAACTGAGCCTTTCTTATAATGTCCATGTATTTTAACAGGGGTATGGCCTTATCTAGGTGCTTCTCGCAGTAGATACTTGCATATATTAAAAAGGCCGACGTCCAATTCTCCATATTCCATATTCACTGGCACCCTGGGCCGCCTAGTCAGTTCCCATTCCTCCTACTTCAAGCCCTCTTTCACCTGAACCTCACTGTGCAACAGCTTGAAAACATCTATGTATTCATGTTTCCAAATCCTACCCTTAATCTTCTCGGATAAATGTGACCCCAAAGGCATGGCCAAGCCCATATAGGGCAAATTCTTCTGATGCTTGTCCTTTCCATCTTTGTCCTCCTTCCCATCCTTCCGGTCATCTGTGTCCCCGAGCTTGTCCGTTTGCACCCCTGCCGTCACCACCATCTTACCTGGCGCAGACGCAAGCACCCCCCTTTGGCCCCCCGCCCCCACTCCCCCTGCCTCCCTCACAGACCCCTCCCCCACTCCAACCGACCTGCACGCCTTCTTTCTGCCTCCCTTTGGGCCCTCCTCCCAAGCAGCCCACCAGTCGCCCTCACCTGCCAAAGTTGCCTGCGTCACTCCCGGCCGTCGCTCAGAGCTGCTGTGTTTTGTCATAGACACCTTCCCTTTGCCAGTCTTCTTCCGAGGGGCCTGCAAAACACCAAGCCCGCCGTTGCTCTGTTCCTTCCCCCCGTCCTGTCCACATCATCTCTCACTTCCCCTTCTTCTAGCTCCTGGCTCTCAGCACCATAATCCAAATCCAGCGCCCATTCATCCTCCACGGGCTTCCACACCACCTCACGTATCACACTTTTCACACCCTTCTGCACCTGCACGCCACTCCACACATGCCGCCAATGCCCGATCCCGTGATGGAGGGAGAGCCGCCGCAGACTCCCCTACCGCTTCAAGGCAGCATCCACTCTGCCACCCCTCTGCTGACCTTCGCCAGCTGGGAACCCCCCTTACCCCCAGGTCGCTCGAACCTGGGCGGGCTCTGGCATTGCCAGGCCTCGCCGCCATCGTGGCCATCCCTAACTGCCCCTGCCTGGCACCCCTACCCCCCACCGGTACACCTCGGGCCCTACCAACTCTCTCCATGTCCACCTGCTCTGCCCAAAACTCCTCCTCCGAGGTAGGCGTATGAGGGCCCTCCATCTCCTCCTCCCAAACTGAACCAGCCCTGATGGCCTTGAGTTCTGCCCACCGGGCATCCGCCTCCTGAACCAGGCACCTCTGCTCCCTAATCTTGGATTCCAAATCCATAGCCTCCCATTGGCCCAACAAAGGAGGGCAGTAGCCCCTGGGCCCTACCCCTTGCATTCTTCTCCAAGGAGTGTCCACCGCATGACTCCCTGTACTCACAGGCCTGACCTCCTCCAAGCCCTCGTAAGGGGACTTCCGCCCAGCCCCCTGGCTTACTGAGGTGCTGGACCGAAAACCCACCGAAAGATCCAGGGGGCCCGCCCCCTCTCCCAGGGTCCCCCTCCACACAGGCAGCCTCCTCGCCTTCGCTACCCACCTCCCGCTCTACCCCTCAAGAACCACACCCCGGGCTCCCGACCCCCCACAAGATCAGCCTCCTGCCTCCCACCTGCAGCCCCAGCCCTGTTAGTCACGCCATGCCCGCCAGGCGTGACCGCCGTATAGGCCTCACTACCGCTTGCGGGGGGAGCATCCTGTGCCCCCCCGGGCGCCCTCCACACTTCGCCCTGATGCGCCCGGCTCCGCCAGGCAGTCGATTACAGCAGCGGACACCCCCGCGGAGGCTGCGCACGTTGACCGCTCCATGCCTACCCATGCCTCATTTAAAACACCAGGCCGCAGCAGATCCTCCCGCCCGGCCCTCCCCAGCACTCGCAAAGCCGCCCGCACCGCCTCTGCAGAAACCCCCGACATACCGACACCCTTGAGAGCAGCCTGACGACGCCACGCACCGCCCCATCGACCAGTGGCTACCGGAGAACACCTCACCACGACGCCTGCAACGTGTCCTCCGCAAAACCGGTGAGTAACCTGAAGAAATACGCCAAATCCACCTCAAAACTGACCCTTAGAAAACTCCCTTTAAAAATTAAACCCGCCCAGCAATGCCAGAATGCAGGAAGAGGAAGTCGCCTTCCTCTCCTGCATTCTTATACCCACCCCCCAAACCACACCCCTTCCCCTCAGCCTGGCCCTTGCCTGCGCGAACGACCCCGGAGGAAAACTAGACTGCGTCTTCGCTTCCCCTGGGGCCCTCCATAGCGACCCATTAGCGGGAAAACCGTACACGAAAGCTCATTTTTGTTTCATTGCTGTTACGTTACATTCTGGTCTTCCCCAGCCTCGCCCAGAGTACCTGACATCCGAGTGAAGCGTTCGAAGGGGAGCTGTGAACCGGCCTCCTCGTCCTGGGTATACGAGAGCTGAAGGAAGGAGGCACTGAAATGATGGTTGAAGCAGTGGCATAAAGACACTTGAGGGGCCCGCCCTCTCCCCCCAGCAAAGTACATGGATGGCCCCCTCCCCCTGGTCCCAGTCAGGGGCTCTCAGGCCAGGGGCCTGCCCACTGTGCACAGTGTCATAGGTGTCCCCCGGAGTTCGAGCCCCCTGCAGTGGGGAGGCGGATGTTAATCAAACGCCACTGGGTTGAGGTACCTCCAATTCAGTCACATTTCCCTGGCTCCCTCAGGTCTCTGAAGTCCCAAGGGAGGCAATGGAATGCAGAAAACTATACACCACTGCCAACCAGGGTTGGATTGAGATTAAAAATCGGCCTGGGCACGCAAAAAAAAGTGGCCCACATTTGCATATTGCGTTTCCACAAAACACTGCTTCGGAGAAATCTTATAAAAAAATAGGGGGGGAGGGGAAATGCACGGATTAGTTTACACTAGTGAAACACACCTGAAAAAAGATTAGGCCACTTCTGCTCGGGCCCCCTGCCCCCGCTCAATATGTATACATTAATGGGCTGGCCCAGCGAGAGAAAGGGAGTGACACCTCTGCACCTTGATAAACGGGAGGTAATGGATGCCCATCTGCTTCCAGAAAGACCACTCAGGCACCCACTGGGCCGCTGAGGGCATTGAACAACGCAGAAACCACCCAAATCGGCCCACCGGGCTGCTAAAAAAAGCTGGAATCGGATACAGGCCCCTCGGGCATTGCCCGAGTGCCCGCATTACCAACCCGACACTGGTGCCAACAACTGCTTTCCTTCACATTTGCACTTAGGTACAAAGCCACAACTAGCAAGGGGGTTCACCCCTAGCTAGCAGTGGTATTGAGAGAGCTACTGTTAACTTGGTGAAGTCTCTTCTATCTCATTGAGAATGGAAAGCAGGGCCCTAGCCTTGGAGTGAAGGGAAGACCCAGCAGGTGGTATATAAGGGTGAGAATATGACAAGTGTTTGTGCTTCGGAGCATGCAGATTCGATGACAAGATGCTATGTGTTGGTTTTGTTGACTTTAGGGGATGGCAAGATGCCAGGTATAGCTTTGTGTAGGAGTCACCATGCCTAGTATTAAGCTCTGTCTCACAAGTTTCATGACATCCATACACTACATGAATATATATATTTAGAAAGTGTTTTAAATGTAGAGCCTGTCCGCATGGGGAAAACATTGTTGATTTTAAATTCCCATTTAATAAAACCTTAAAAGTGATAGGCCATCTAACCTGTAAATCAAATTTTGTAGTGTATATGCTGCAGTGTCCCTGCAAAAAGGTTTATATAGGGAGTACCACTTTACCTGTACATCAAAGGATCTTGCAACATAGACCAGCAATTATAAATGTAGATAGAAGCTACTCTATCGCTAGACACTTAGAAAAAGAACATCAAAGCGACCCCAATCAAATGAGATACAGTTGCATAGCTGAAGTGCCGAGAAAGAGAAGAGGGGGAAATAGGAAGAAGTAGCTTCGAAAGCTAGAGACATATTTCATACTGGAATTGGTCAGTATGGAGCTGAATGGGCACAATATTTACAAATATTGACGAAGATTTGTTTACGTGCCTATGAAAGACAATTTTTATTACGTTTAGCTGTGCATTCAGAAGAACTGGGTTTTTTAAACTATTTGTATTCAATTTTGAGAAGGACAATGGATACATGCACTTTACTGTTTAGTACTTTACATTTGTAAAGCAGTAGCACTTTTTACTTGTTTAGCTCCATCTTGTCTTTATGGAGCAAGAAAGAATTAAAATGGAAAGGATATGGAAAGTATATGAATTTTAATATACATAAGAATGCGGTTTTAATGAAAAAATTCTCGTATTTAATTGAGGTAAAATTGTCATTTTATAAAAAGAAGAAAAAGGTTATAAAAAATATGCACTAGCACTTTAGTAATGAGTACTGTAGCACATAGCACTTTAACTAAACTGTATTCACAATTGAATTGAAATGTAGCACAGTACATAGTAGGTGAACTTAGAGTGAATATTGATTAATTAATAAGCATTTTCCAAACAGAAATTATAAATGTATTTATGTACGTTTTAAAATTGCAAAACAGTGATAATAATACACTGTATTGAGGTTTAATGAAATGCTGTTATTTATGCACTTGCATGAGGAATTGTATGTAATGCAATGATGAGAGAACACACTAAGATGGAGCCCACTTCAATGTGAAAAATCGGCTTAGATGTGCATTGGGTTTTGTCCTTTGTCTATGTCCATGTTTTATTAGACATGTATTTAAAGTTTTAAAAAATGGCAGTTCGCATCGTGAACAAGACTGCACGTGACAGCAGGAATGCGTGGATGCCATCACTCAAATAAAACATTTTGTAAACTACTCCCCCTTGGAGTGCTGGATTATTTCTGGAAAAAGGAAGTTGTGATATATATATAGGGTCCTTCCGAGGTATATATATATATATATATATATATATATATATATATATATATATATTCCAGCACACGACTCGGTTGAGTCAAAAAACGGCAAGCACTCAGGTATCCATTTACCAATTCTTTATTGCAAACCCCTCACCCCCGACAGACGCGTTTCGCTTTGCAGCTTCGTCAGTGTCAGTTTGTGTGCACGTACTTTCGCCATTTTAACCCTCCGGGTTGTCCCGAGATTACAACAACATAGAAGACGGTGCTTACTGAAACAGTTGCATATATGGTGGCCATCTTGAAGTGCATATATATCTTTTCATTTCATTGGTTAAAATGGAATAAAATGAAGTGCTCAAGTGCTTCTTGTAAAAAAAACTTGCGACAACAAACAATTAATAAAATGCATACGTGCTTTGAACATTGCCAGGGACATTCTTACATAACAGCATATATAACATCAATTGTCGTCGTATTGTGTTTTCAATAATGAAATACGGACATATGTCCCACAAGTGTCAATCATATCCAATATATATGTCGAATTGATGTCCTTACTTGTCCCTATTACTAATGAAGCCCTGTATGGGCAACATATTTATGTACTCATACATGATACGGACTGTCAAATCTATTAGAAGACTAATGAGTAGTGCACGTGTGAGGTGTACTGGTCTTATTGTCGCACTTTACAGATGTATCCAGGACTGGTTTTCACATGATCCCATAAGAAACTTAGAGGTGCACCCACATTTCCTCATCATTGTTAAGCCCCCATGGCGCCATAGTTTTTAAATCAATGATGTATTTAGATTCTAGGATTCGGAGTGCCTTAACCCTATCCCCTCCCCACTCTGACCGGTCTACCTGGTCTATTCAATAGAAACTCAATAGGTCCCTATTGCTCTAATGCAGTTCTGAGAAATGGCATGCCACTGGATAGGATTTTTTTTTTTTTGTGATTGCACGCAAATGTTCTAGAATTCTCAATTTTGTAGGGTTTGATCGTGCTCCCTATATATCGTTTTTTACAGGGGCTCTCAAGGCAATAGATTGTGTGGTCCGAATTACAATTTAAAAGTTTTTTGATTTCTCTAGTGGGCCCTACCTCATCAGTTCTTCCTGGATAATTAGTAACCTTCTTACTGTTTTTGCAGGCCTTACAGCGTAGGCAAGGGAAAAATCCCTTAGCTTTCGACAATTTTGTCGGCTGTGCTTTGGAAGTATATATATATACACACACACACACACACATATATATATATATATATATATATATATTACCTACTGGCGGTCGCCAGTAAGTAGTTTTAGTTAGGATCTAGTTTCCATAGGAAAAGCGTTTTTTGTTTTCCCAATAACTTTGCCGCCACGTTGACGAATCTTCGCAAAATTTTCAAAACTAGTGTGAGGTTCCGTGAATTCTGAACCTGGGTCATAAAGGTTGTGGTTCTGTTATGATTTTGGTAACAGCGAACCGTAAACAGTGAGCTCAGCAAGTATGAGTGTTTTCACCATGTTACACCGATGGATTCACTGTATATTTGAAGATTTCGTTCTGAATCCTTGGGTTCCATTTTGTGCATGGCAGCCATTTTGTAGTTGCCCTCACATAGGCTGATGACGTTAGCTGACTTCTGAATGACCCGAGCGAAGGGACCCTCCTGCCTGAAGCCAAACCTGTTAGGCCAGTTCTTTTCCCAGTACCTGATCAAGATTAAGCATCAAGGCACAGGACATCATAAACCTTTATTGCACACAACTATGTCTTATCTTACTCACACCTGTCTCTGCTCCTTTCTTTATGGCCTGTTTACGATGGGGATGTGCCCGTTTTTATTATGGGTTTGTTCAGCTTGTGTAAGAAGGAATGTTGGGTTTTTTGCATGCTTGCAAAAGCTAGGACTGCCCTTTACTTTTGTGCTGAGTCATGTAACCCTAAAACATATAAAAGGCCTTTGTCCTCTGTATTCTTCAGACTACCTCATTCAGTTGCTACGGCTTCTGTGTGACATTGCCTCACTTATTAAATGTAATAAAGATGTCTTTTCATATTTCAGCTTCTGTGCCAAGTTCTTTATTGATATTAGTAAGTATTACCTGAGAATGAAGATTTCAGTTCTTCAAATGGCGCCCAACGTAGGGCTTCATCAGAGAAGTGACTTTCTGTGGGAGTGATCTTGTCAGAGGACTGAAATCTACTGAGGAGGACAGAACAGGATTCTACTAAGGAGGTACTCTGTGCACAGGGATTCTGGAACTTCTTTGATTCTGCAGCCCAGTATATTTCTGATCTTCCTGATTTTGATCCTCCACATGATGTCACTCCTGACTGAGAACCTTTTTGGCGTGAGTATTCTTAAAAAGACCATTAGGTCATGTAGAACTTGACAGTTAGAATTTGAATAACCTTTTGATTAGTAACAGTAAGAGTTAAGTATAAGTGAGTTGCTCCCAGTCCTTTGTTCCTTGGTCCTTAGTTTGTTTCTTAGTTTGTTTGGTCCTTAGTTTTATTTGAAGATTGTAATTTTCAAAAACCGAGGGTCTTGTATATTTACGAGTGTATCGATAGAGATAGCCCCTTGAAGTTTGAAGCTAGATTAGTGAGCTATAAGGTGCCTGATCTTAGCAAATTTGGGGGTATATTATCAAGGGGTTTATCTCCGCTTTTTTGGCTTTAAAAGCCAAGAAAGCGGAGATAAAATTATCTCCCTATTACCAAGCTGTCGCTAACACCAGTTAGTGACAGCTAATAGGAGATAGCGACCATCTTGGGCCCCGCTTTGCATGTCAGTGATATTTATCACTAATGACATGCAAAGTGGGCGTGCCAAGATGTTAGCGACTGGAAACAGTCGCTAACATCGCTATCTCCTATTACCAACTTTTGGAGATATTCGCGCTAAGCGCGAATATCTCCAAAAGCTAACACCTGCCCTGAGCAGTTCTTCACCATGTTATCCAATGGGAGGTGGATAACATGGCTAAGAGCATTTGCTCGATAATGCATGAATATCGCTGACTTTTCAGCGATATTCATGCATTGCGGCCGTTTTTTATCGCATTTGCGATAAACCTTGCTAATAGCAAGGTTTATCTGCGATAAAAATCGCCGATGTGCGGCGATAATTTTTGTCTCTAAACAAGTTAGAGACAAAAATTATCGCTAGTTGTTGGTAATATACCCCTTGGAGCTTTGTGTTGGCCAACTTTGTATACGTTTGGATTAGCCGGTTTCCCCTAAAGGGAATATCTAAATAGGTTTAGATTAAAAAACATATTTCTTCCTTGGTGATTTTGTATCCCCAGGGAATTAAAATATGACATAATACAAAACAAGGATCCTTTGTTCTGCGCAGTTTTATGAACAAAGATATGCAGAACGATTTTGTGTGGTGTTCTGCTAGCTAAAGCTAGTGAATTGAGTGTATTTTCGCTTCTTGGACATACATCAGTCTGTTGGGCTGTTTTTGCAGTCTTTTGAAACACAATTGAGAAGCGTTTCTTGTAAATATGACTTACAACTAGTATTTACAAATGGTTTGGTTTGGGTACAGTCTGTGGGCTGTCCTTTGTTTTCGTCCTGAGGGTTGATTTGTGGGTTCAATGTGTGTTTCAATGTCTATGTGGTTTTTCTCATTAGTGTAACTTCTGCATGTGAATTGCGATGACGCAATTTATGAAACAATAGCTACAGCGCTGTATTGTGTGTCCTGAGTGTTTTGACCCCTTTCTGTTTATGTCTGAAATGAGCTAAATGTCTGTTCATGGTTTTTCTTGATGTTTTCAGTCTATTAAGCAACATTTTGTAAGCATATTCTTGGGTCTGTTGCTAAATAAAATTGTCCTTTTTAGAAAGAAAAAATGGCGCAAACATTTTATCATGTTATAAGTTAGGCTTCTGTGCTTAGGCTTATAAATGAATGCGTCTAAAATGATAGGCAAGGGATGCAGCTCGCTTTTATATGTGGAATTATCATAAAAACAGATAATTGGTTTCATTGAACGAAAAATCATTAATTATGGAAGAATTATTTGAAAAAAAATAAGTGCTTTTTAAAATCGTTTTTTGATATTTATAAAGCTTAATGCTCATACTATGACATCCTAGCATTAAAATTTAATTTAAGTTGTGCTATACCGCATAATGAGAACATTCGCATATGAAATTTCACTTAGCGCAGGCGTAAAAAAACTCATTTTTCTAAGGATTTACATGAGATATGACTAATGTCTAATCTCTGTAATGTGTAAAGAACATTCTGAAGATGATTAATATGTAAAACAATTATAGGATATTTATTTGTAAGTGCCCCTAATATTAAAGTCGAATTTGGGTAAAATAGACCATTTAAAACAGCATTCTTGCCATTTACAATAGCTTTAAAGTGCTTTAGGCCTCAGTAAATGCATACATTTAGGTATAATACAAATTTGCAGGTTGTCCCCATTTGGGTTTACTTTTAAATGGCCCAGTGAGATCCAATTAAAGTTGCTGAAATGAGTACCATTGCAACAAGCATTTGTTCTAAAAACTGGTATGTGTGTTATTAGGTTTTGTGAATCATTCACAGTAAATGTAGTAGGCCTTTTGCCTTTGTCAGCCTCAGAATGAGCAGAGAGTGGGGGCTAGAAGAAGCTGCAGCTGGCTCAAGTCGCGCTGAGATGCTATCTTTGATTTCCCTGAAAACAATGGAAGGAGGCTGTCCTGTTGACATTTGCGACCTTTTAAATTAAGGGCTTGGTCTCTGTGAAATGCAGAATGACCTTGTTAAACAGGCCTCTAAAAGGAAGGGTTTCTGGTTTCTCCACAAAATTAAAGAACTTAATTCCAAAGGGAAAAATATGAAAAGGTTTCTTTGAAAGTCCCAACACATACTAAATGCTCCGCAGAAATGATACATTTGTATTTCTGCTCTAAAAAATGATGTCCGCTAGTTGCTTTTATTTGACAGAAAATGAGGCATTGCATTAAGTTTTAGACAGAAAATAAGAGGAAGCTCTTTATTCAAATGTTAAAGGCTACATGCCCAAGTTAGAACGAATTGTGGGGCAAGGCTAACATGGAGTGTCAGGGAAAGGATTTTACTTTTGAAAGTTAAAAGGGCTTCATGTTGCAAGGTGACTGACAAGATGGTAACAGTTAAGTAATGGAAATGTATTTTTGTGTTTCTTAATGTGTATCATGTTTTGTCTTCTGATTAAAAGTTATAATTGATATTCGTTTGTTATCAGAAATGTCTCTCTCTTGTGTGTTGTGTATGTTTTTTTTGCTTCTGCCTACAGACCATTCATGGATTGTTCTGGGTGATTTAAAGCAGACAAGACACGTGAGTTTGGTTGGTTGAAATGAGATGTGTTTTTTGCGTAACTCCTTTGGGAAGAAATGTCCATGCGTTTTTCATATTTGTGTATTTGGTTCTATCATGAATTGTTCTTGCTGGTTCTGTGTGTCTGAAAGTTGTATTTGACAGCAGATATCCACTAATTGGTGATCTACTGTCAAAAAGGAGGGTAAGGATTTTAAACCTGACACGGTATTATGCGTCACCACTCATTTATATATGCTATTGTTTTACAGCGAGTATATCTGATGGCTTGACATGTCCGTTTTGTGCGGTTTTTTTTGCATGTTTTATGTTTTATGTTGCTGCTTATGATACTATTACAAGTTTACCTGTGTCGTAAAGGGATATACATGACGATGTGTATCCTGCAAACAGCTGGGTAGATTTGCTTTGACACTAAATTTCACAGAAAGACAGACAACACTTCATCAGTGTATGTCAAATTTGTCTTTAATGGTATTTGAAGGACAATAAAAAAAGATATGCAGGAAACAAGGTTTCACCTACAGTCACATTACTGCCCCCTTTCCTGTAAGGAACAGTCAGCCCTAACTTTATATATCCTGATTGGACGTAAGGATAAATTATAGATCTGTGACTCTTGTACATGGTGACCTAATTTCTATATTACATTAGTCAGTTTTATTCTGCTTCCTAAGTAGTATTTGTACCATAAAAGAAACCAGGTTTCATTTTTCCCTGAAGAAGGAACTGGAACATTAGCTGAGATTACCGTATATGGTGTAGCGGCCAGCGGTAGAGTTACATTTGGAAACTATTGTGATTTTTTTGTGTATCACTCATACTCTCGGTATTGTATCACATGCTTGACTATCACTCAAGTAATTTCTTGTTCTTCCTATAGATTTTTCTTTTGTCACCCCCCCTGACCGATGTCGCATCATGCCTAGTTATTGGGGATTTTAGCTGTGTCCTAGTCCCATTTCTCTTTTCCGTATTCCTTTCACCAGTCAGCTTTTATTATTATTAGTGTATTCTTCAGGTTCACACTTTCAGATTGCAGTAATGTACCATGGACCCCCATCTTATGTATAATTCCCTTTTGCATAACCAGACTGTTTTCCCTGATAAGCTGCATTATGTGATCTCTCTTTTGAGGTGTTCTAGATAAGGAATTTAGGAACACCTATATGTAATCATTGAGAGAAAAAATGTGTTTACCCCATTAGACGATGCCACTATGTGTGAAGACATCCATTTAGATAGAATTCTCATGTCGCTATCTACCCTTAGATGATGGAGGATATGCTCTCACACGGAAACCCAATTGAAAAGCCTAGAGGCACTGTTTTGCCTACTGCCTTTATATTTGTATTGCTTTTTGAAAATGACAGTGCATTCTAGACCAAAATTGTCCCATGGCGTGTGGCCACTCCTCTGAAGATCGCAGGCCACCTGTTTGCAGTCCCCTTGTTATACAATGAACTGTTTAAAGAATCGCACTTGCTTCATCAGAAGGCGTTTAACATCAGAAAAGAAGGAGGAGCTGGTTTTGCCACAGAACCAGAATTTCAGTGTAAAAGAGCACCTGTCATGTGCTGGTTAACCTCTGACAATGTGCCGTCCCTTGAGCCCCTTGGCCTGAGTTTTGGCCACGCACCCCCTTTTTCCTTTGCTTCAACGGAAGTGCAGTGCACCGGTGGATCCAAGATTGGAAAAAGGTACTCCATTCTGGTGCCCATGAAAGAGCAGCCTGAGCGTCCTCTGACACTGAATGATGAGTGTTGGAGTCTGAGAATGGTCCCGGGTCTGCACGAGATGATTTGTGCCCATGATCAATGAAGATCATGCTATCTGTAGTGTCTGCCGCAGAGGAGAGATACTGGTGCACTGCATTGAGACATTGAGACTTTTTGAATGAGCTATGAGTGTTTGCCAGGAGGGCACTCCAACGGATCATGAAAGACCTGAATGAAGAGGCCCATGCAACAACAAAAGAAGATTTGATGAACAATAGAGGCCTGCCAGAGAGGCTTTTTGAACGGACTCGGGCATAGTTGGTTTCACAAGTGGTTTCCGTGCGATTGCATATAATAGGTGATAGGAGACTAATGTTTGCTGTTTTGCTGGCATTGTTTTTAAGTAGTATTCTGTTTAGTAAAAGCAGAATAAAGTCCATTCTCTGTGGAAGAGTATCCCCTTTTCACCTCAGAGCATTAATGAGGGTCACCACTGTTTCACTTGAACATACAATAAATTACTGAAGTGCATAGGAAGCCCTAAAAATGTTACTAGATAATTTTAGGATTTGCTTTTTTGCTTAGGGTTGTGAAAAATTATAATTTCGTTTGTAATAGTGGTCACTACTTTCTTCTGTTGTCTATATGTTCTTAATAACGTGTTTTCTAGTGTTTTTTTTTTTAAACATGACGTTGTCTTTTATGGGTGGGATTTTTTTGTTCTACTTACTCAATTGACATCTGTACCCACCTCCCAACCTATGTCTCTTCCTACTACTACTTCTTTGCATTCTTTCCATATTTTACCTGAACATGGACTAGGTAGGAGGTCAGAGTTTACTGATAATTCCTTTTGTACAGTTTCTGCATCAACACCAGTTAGTAGTGAACATCACTAATTGTTGGGTGTGTGGTCTTATACCACATACTACAGATAGAGATATTCCCTATTTGGTCCTGCCATATATGGCCTTTGTGCTACTATGTGTGTAAGGAGACCTGTCCCGAGAGCATTGCTAAGTAATAGGATTATGCTCCAGCAACATCTTGATGATCTGACGAATATAGACCTGGATCCAGATTGATGTGAGTTTAGGTTATTGCCTATGTAAGGGCAAAAGGAGGGTCTGAGGTTCCGTGAATTCTGAACCTGGGTCATAAAGGTCGTGGTTCTGTTACGATTTTGGTAACAGCGAACCGTAAACAGTGAGCTCAGCAAGTATGAGTGTTTTCACCATGTTACACCGATGGATTCACTGTGTATTTGAAGATTTCGTTCTGAATCCTTGGGTTCCATTTTGTGCATGGCAGCCATTTTGTAGTTGCCCTCACATAGGCTGATGACTTTAGCTGACTTCTGAATGACCCGAGCGAAGGGACCCTCCTGCCTGAAGCCAAACCTGTTAGGCCAGTTCTTTTCCCAGTAGCTGATTAAGATTAAACATCAAGGCACAGGACATCATAAACCTTTATTGCACACAACTATGTCTTATCTTACTCACACCTGTCTCTGCTCCTTTCTTTATGGCCTGTTTACGATGGGGATGTGCCTGTTTTTACTATGGGTTTGTTCTGCTTGTGTAAGAAGGAATGTTGGGTTTTGTGCATGCTTGCAAAAGCTAGGACTGCCCTTTACTTTTGTGCTGAGTCATGTAACCCTAAAACATATAAAAGGCCTTTGTCCTCTGTATTCCTCAGACTACCTCATTCAGTTGCTACGGCTTCTGTGTGACGTTGCCTCACTTATTAAATGTAATAAAGATGTCTTTTCATATTTCAGCTTCTGTGCCAAGTTCTTTATTGATATTAGTAAGTATTACCTGAGAATGAAGATTTCAGTTCTTCAAGTGGGGCGCTCCGGTCTGCTCCTATCTTGAAAATTTCGGGGTAATTTGGCAAGCGGGGGGCGAGAAAAAAGGGGGTCCCAAAACGTGTTTTCTCCATGTTAATTCCCTTAGGAAACTTTAGACACGGCTACAGCCCGAACTGCTGAACGGAATTACACCAAATATGGTAAAAGGTAGCCCTTGGTTCAGAAAGAACTCTTTTTGTTAAATGGTGTATATCCATTCAGTAGTTCCTGAGAAATTTAAAAAAAAGAGGTAAAAAAATGCATTTCCCAATGGAACCTTTAGACACGGCTACAGCTCAAACTGCTGAACAGAATTACACCAAATTTGGCATAAAGGTAGTCCTTAATTAGTAATGGGAGAGGCACTCCTATCAATCTAAACAATAAACACTTTTTTTGTGGATAATAAACATCAGTGGATTACGCGTGCTGAGAAGGGAGACACACTGTCCAATGTGTGTCGATATATTAACATGAAAAAATGACCAAGCGGAAACCGCTTGCCCTTTACGCACTGTTGCGATTGCAACCTAACTAGGTTGGAATTTTTCAACACATTAGTTTGCTTGTAAAAAATTCATAAATCATTTTATTTGTGAGTATTAAGTTTTACTGGCATTTCAAATTCAAAAGAACATGAGATTCACTTAAATATCAGTGAATATCGCAATTCATAAGTTTCTAAAGACTCTTATACACAAATCGATTTTCTTAAAGCATCATGAACAATCAAAGATTTCTTGCCCAAACATATACCCCTGCCCAATGCATTTCGGGCCTGTTAGGCCCTTCTTCAGGGGCGATACCTGCAATCAAAAGAATACAAAAAACTTGGTCACATAAATGACATCTGGGTCTCCAGATACAAAGTACTTAGAATGTCACTGTTTTAGTAATAAAGCATGAATTTGTTCAATGTCACTATGTCCTAAGCGATTGTAATATGATCACAAACATCAACTTAAGATTACGCACTCACTTGTGTTCATGAACAGGCGTGTATGAAGGAAGATGTGAGTTCGTAAAAATGCTGAAAAGTGAAGAGTGTAGTCCGTTGTACCTAAAAAACAAGCGCTCTCGTTAGAGAGTTTGTGGAAACCGAAATAGGAAGTAACAAACACGCAAAGCCTGAGATAGCACTTACTGCTGAAAAAACACAGCGTGGTACAATTATGAAGACTGGCGAGGTCTACAAGGTTCGTGCATACCCATGTGCTCGTTCACGTCTCAGAGAAATAACTGTATGAAGCCTGAAAAGAGCGTGACAATAAACACTCCGTCAGGAATAGTATCTACACCCAATGATACTGTGAAATAACCAACATCTGTGTCTCGCTATTTCACTTACGTTAAAGCGTTTATGTTCCAATAACACGGCTTGTGTTTCATTCCTCTAGCATGCTGCGGACCTAAGCACAACTTTCTCTGACTCAACCTGCGTATCACTAAAAGACAAAAGCAAGAACGGCGGGAATCAGTTCCACAGCGTTCTGATATTCAAGCCCCTCTATCTGCTCCCCAAACTATGCTCGTACCTGGTAGTAATTTGAAAAGCTTTTAGGCACGAAAGTCTCTCCTCTACTCGACCGGTCACTGGATCGGATGACGATCCGGAAACAAATTCGGACCTCACGACGACGGCCCGTGTTTATGACGCGTCTAGGTGTAAACATGAAAAACGGACTAATAAGAACCCGGGAAATTCATGGGCGCCATGTTGTAGTGTTGTATTGTGGTGATGAATGAAACACTTGTGAGATGCGTCAAATACAAGTACAAAAAAATAATTAAAAATACCGTACAGTATAGAAACATGGTGTAATCATAAAAACAATCATAAAAACAATCATGCAAACTGATGAAATATAATAAACCAAAGGAACAGTCCTCCTGCGTATAAAAATGCGCAATATCATAGAAAACACGTTAGATCAACTCGATCGTTGATCCCTTTGGGATCTTGTGTCTGAAGTTTTCTTATCCAAAAAATCTCTCTTTGTAACAGAGTTTTCGTGAGAGTTTTTCCGGGTGATGGGGCCACCACTTCAAGGATCTGGAATTTTAGTTGGGCTATGGTGTGCCTGCTTTTTTCCCAATGTACTGCCAAACTGCTTTTTGTGTTCTTATTTCGTATTGTACTCTTATGCTCGGATATGCGAGTCTTAGTTTTTCTCTCAGTTTTCCCCACGTATAACAGCCCGCAGGGACATTTGATGGCGTAGATAACGTTCATGGTATTGCAGTCTGCATTAATTCTGATGGGAATGGTTTCCCCCGTATGTGGGTGCTTGACTGTGTTGGTTACGATTACATTATTGCAGTGTACACAGTTTTGGCATTTTCTCATACCTTTGTAGCTTTCTGTGGTTTTCACTGGATAAGGTTTCAACAGCTCCTTGATGTTACGTGACCTCTTATAGGCAAAGATTGGTTTGTTGAGAAATAGGTCTTTGAAATCAGTTTCCTTGCTTAACAAATCCCAATGGCAATTGATACTTTTTTTGATTTCTTGTGAGCTGGTTGAGTATTTTGAAACAAATACCTGTCTTTGTAAAGGCTGCTTCATTTTTTTCTCAAACAAGGTTTCTCTGGATAGCTTGTCAGTTTTCTCTTTTGCTGTTTGAAGTACATCAACAGGATATTTTTTTAATAAGAATCTTTTGTGTATTATATCTAAATTGGTTTGTAAGGTTTCCTCTTGGGAACAGATTCTTTTAGCCCTTAGCATTAGAGAATAAGGCAGATTGTTTATCAAGTTTTTTGAATGAAAACTGTTGTACAACAGAGCTGTGTTTTTATCGGTTGCTTTGTGATACACCTCTGTGTCAATGATGTTATCTCCAATTTTAACTTTTACATCCAGGAAAGGAATACATTCCTCTTCAATGCTGTGCGTAAATTTGATGTTCTCATCCTTGAGGTTAAGTTCTAATATCTTCTGTTCCAACAAGCTTTTCGAATTCTGCCAAATTAAGAAAATATCATCTATATAGCGACAATATAGAACTGTGTTGTTTATCCATTCATTGTCTATCAGTATGTGTTGGTCTTCAAATCTTGACATGTATGTATTTGCATAGGCTGGGGCCCCAGAAAAACCCATGGAGGTCCCTTTGTTTTGCAAATAATAGACATTGTCCCATTTGAAATAACTATGATGTAAACAAAAATGCAAAAGTTCCAGTAAAAAAATCTTGTTGCTGGCTCATAACTGTTCCTCTGTGAGCCGGCCCACAGTCCTCCCTCTACGTGCCAGCCAGTCGGCTCGGAGGTCTCCTTCTGCGAACAACTGGTGGGCTCGCAGCTGTTTGTCTGCGAGCCAGCTCGCAGTTATATCTTTGCAAACCAACTATGGAAATATACCGCAGTTGTCTCTATACGAGATATCTCATTCACGCTCCTTCTCTTCACATCATTGTTCCACACTTATGAGTTGCAAGCCGACGGCACACATCTTTCCCGATAGCAGTTGGCCCACCGCTGCTTCTGTGCGAGCCAGCCCATAGCTCTCCCTCTACAAGCCGACGGGCAGCAGCTGTTCTTCGACGAGACAGCTAGTCAGCTTGTAGCACTTCCTCTATGAGCCAGCCCGCCGGCCCGCACCTCTCTCTCTGGAAAGTATTGTTCGGCTCCCAGCTCTTCCTTTGCGACCTAGCTCGCAGTTGTTCTTCTGCAAGCCACACTGGAAATATACCGCAGTTCTCTCTCTATGAGATACCCCCTTCACGCTCCCTCTCCCCACATCACAGTTCCGCACCTATGCCATTGCAAGCCGACGGCCCGCACCTTTCCCTATAACAGTCGGCCCGCAGCTGTTACTGCATGAGCTGGCCCGCAGCTCTCCCTCTTCCAGCCGATGGGCCGCAGTTGTTCCTCTACGAGCCAGCAAGTCAGCTCACAGGTCTTCCTGGAGCCAGCACGCTGGCCCGGAGCTCTTCCTCTGCAAACCACTGGTGGGCTCATAGCTCTTTTTCTGCGAGGCAGTCTGCAGTTGTACATCTGCAAGCATACACTGGAAATATGCTGCAGCTGTCACTCTACGAGATACCCCCTTCACGCTCCCTCTCCCCACATCACTGTCCTGCAACTATGCCTCTGCAAGCCGACGGTCCACATCTTTCCTTTTAGCAGTCGGCCTGCAGCTGTTCCTGTGCGAGCCGGCCCGCAGCTCTCCCTCTTCGAGCCGATGGACGGCAGGTGTTCCTCTACAAGCCAGCCAGTCGGCTCGCAGGTGCCAGCACTGGAAATATATTGCAGCTGTCACACTATGAGATACCCCCTTCACGCTCTCTCTCCCCACATCACAGACCTGCACCTTTACCTTTGCAAGCCGACGGCCCGCTCCTTTCCCTATAACAGTCGTCCCGCAGCTGTGACTGTACGAGCCGGCCTGCAGCTCTCTCTCTTCAAGCCGACGGGCCGCAGCTGTTCCTCTACGAGCCAGCCAGTCGGCTCGCAAGTCTTCCTCTACGAGCCCGCCCACTGGCCTGTAGCTCTCCCTGTGCTAAGCACTGGTGGGCTCGCAGCTCTTGCTCTGCGACGCAGTCTGCAGATGTCACTCTATGAGATACCCCCTTAACGCCCCCTCTCCCCACATCATTGTCCCGCACCTATTCCTTTTCAAGCCGATGGCCTGCATCTTTCCTTATGGCAGTTGGCCCACAGCTGTTCCTGTGCGAGCTGGCTCGCAGCCCTTCCTTTGCTAACCATTGTTCGGCTCACAGCTCTTCCTCTGCGAGCCAACTCGCAGTTGTACCTCTGCAAGCCAACACTGGAAGTATACCGCAGCTCTGTCTCTCTGCGAGATACCCCCTTCATGAACCCTTTCTCCACATCACCGTCCCGCAGCTATCCCTATACCAGTTCGTCCGCAGCTGTTACTGTGTGAGCCGGCTCGCAGCTCTCCGTCTGAGAACATTCACTCTGTTTACAGCACTGTAATCATTCCAGTTAGCAGTCATGTACTTATGGAATGGCCTAGCTACTAACACTACTATAGATACAATGTTCTGTGTACTATGCATGGAGACCTCTAACCAGTTACATACTTTTTATACAGTCTTCTAAATACCCAGTGAGTACCTATGCAGTGTAGGAATACTCCTGTCAGTCCCCCTGCACTTCTGCAATCAACTGTCCAGCACAATCTATTTATTCTATCACTTTGCGAATACCTAAGCACTTTTAAATTCGCTATGCACTGTGTTTGAAGCACTATAATCATTATAGTTACTAGTCATATACCCATGGAATGGCCTAGCTTCTAACACAAGCACAACTACAATATTCTTTGTATCATTTATGCAGACTTCTAACCAGCTACATAGTATTGGTACACTTCTCTAAATACTCAGTTAGAACCTATGCAGTATAGGAATCCTCCTGTCTGTCCCTTGCACTTCTCCAATCACCCATCCAGCACTATCTACTTATCGTATTACTCCACCAATACTTAAGCACTTATAAATGCACTCAGGCACTCTTTTTGTAGCATTGTAATCTTTTAGTCACAAGCCATGTATTCATGGAATGATACAGGTTGTAACCATGCAGTTCCACAAATAGATGTGTACTACTAATGCTGTGCTCTAGTATCTTTCACCCTACTCATACACTAGTACAATTATGCAGGTAGCTCTGTTCCATTGCTGGAATCATTGCGCTAGTTTCTTTGTATGTGTTTTTATAGTTATAGATGTAAATATTTATATAAAATTATTTTAACCCCTTCCATGCTCATGACGAGCTCAGCTCGTCATGCAGCACAGTGCTCCTGTGCTCATGACGAGCTGAGCTCGTCATGACCACACCCGTTTTTATTGCTGTCCAGCACAGCAGGGATGTGGTTAAATATATTGCATTGTTTTCAAAACTTTTCTTATTTTACAGATAGTTTGCAAAATTATTAAGAAAGAGTAAAAATGACAAGAAAAGAGCAAAGAAAAAGAGAACAAAGAAAAGAGGTTTATTGTAAAACAAAGGAAAAGAGGAATTAGATCAACTACAACATGGATCTTTAAAGAAAAAGTATTCTGGTAAGAGACCTAAAGATTTTTTTTTTTAAATCTTTTAAAAACTGTTTCCAATTTTAAGAATAAAGAACAGACAGATATAACAAGGACAGTTAAACAAAATAAAAATAAAAATGTACAAAAAAGTGGAAAATTGGATTATCGAAAAAAGAATTATGTTTGAAGCAGAAAAAAACAATTTTCAGACATTCGAAAAAGAATCTATAAAAGTAGAGTACTCCAAAATTTACTAAAAAAAGGTAAAAAATATAAAAGGAGATCAGCATTTTACAGACAAAAAAGGAGATTCTAAGTGAAATTGAAAAAGCCTTTGAATTGAAAAGAAAATTGTTTATCTTAGTTATAAAAAGATTGAAGACTTTAAATACAATAATGCAGTGTATGAAGGACACATGTAAAAGAAAAAGAATTGTAAATAGAACTAATTTTTGCAAAATATTTTCCGGGGAATGGAAGAATACTTGTAGTATGGAACGTTTTTTTACTGAAGAAAGTTATTTTCAACAAAATAGATTACTGCATGCAGTTGATACCTGTGGTTGTTGTTATGAAGTGAAAAATGGCTCTCCAATTGAAAAAGAAAAGGACTGGACTTGTCTTTCTAGAAAAGTGTGTAAAAGTCTTTTTCATCATTTAAGAATGTTAGCAGTACATCATTCCGAAGTGTGGAAGTTAATTAGAAGAGTATACTACGTCAAAAGTCCTGCATTATGTCAAAATGAAATTTATACAGCTCTTTTGCATGGTTCAGTGTTGGATGTAAAAAAACAATTGTGATGATATACTTACGTTTCTTTGCTGGTCTAGAGGAGTGTAGAGAAAGTGAGAGTTTGATAAGTGTGGGTGTTGAACAAGAGATGGAAGATAGCACTGATGTGAAGTTTGAAAAAGGAATAACAAAGTTTAAAGTAGTTTCTGGTGAAAATCCCAACTAAGGGGCTGATTAGGATGGCGGACGGATCGCCACCGCCATGCAGGCGGTGGCGATCCATCCGCCATCCGTGCCCGTCCGCCACCTATTTCCCCCCTGCCATAGTACAATGGCGGGGGGACCGCGGCGGACGGAAACACCGTCCACCATTTTTCCACCCCGGTCGCCCTGCAGCCGGGGCGGGAAAGGGTTCATATGGCTGGCGGTGTCTTCCAGACACCGCCAGCCATATTAGGATGGCCTCATGCAGATGCCTTTCCGTGGCGGGAAAGGCTTGCGGTCTTTACTTTGGGGGCCCCCTGCGGGCCCCCATGGAGAAGGTGAGAGGGGGGTAGACATGGGGGGTACCTGTGGTACCCCCCTGCATCTGCATAAACAAAGCGGCAGGCACCGCGCGGTGCCTGCCGCTTTGTGTATGCAAATGCATGCCTGCATTTTTGACATTGCGGCAGGCGGTGCTTTTACGACTGTACTCAGAAGAACCAAGATTTTGTCACTGTATTCCATATTTGTTTAGTCTTTTATTTGAGAGTGATCTGTCTGCACTTTAATTTGCAGTCAACCATATATCAAAAACTGAAACGCATCTTTCACATGTTTCTGCAAAGGAATTTATGGACAAAGTTGAAGAAAGAGATGAACATTTAGAATCACACAGTTAATTCATTTGATGGCATATCAACGTGGCACTAATGAATATTGGTATCGACGTCACAGGGAATTAAAATGTATGTTGAGAAACTTAGGAACCCCTACGTGGTTTGTTACACTTAGCTGTGCTGAGTACACATGGGATGATTTACTGAATTTTCTACGAGAAGCAAATTCAAATATAGAAAATATTGAATTGAAGACACCTGGAGAACTGTATTCACTAGATCCTGTAAATGTGTGCAGACATTTTAATCAGAGATTTGAAGCTATGATGTCTTTCATCTGTAATAAAAAAAATCCACCTATTCGAGATGTTATTGTTGTTTTTTGGAGAAAAGAATATCAAGCTAGAGGTGCTCCTCATATACATATGCTTTTATGGATCAAGGATGCACCCACATTTGGAACTGATTCGGATGAGACTGTTTTATCTTTCATTGAAGAGTATATTACCTGTGCTATTCCAAAAACAGGAGGAGAAAATATCTTAAGACAGCAAGTTTTACGGTTTCAGACTCATCGATATGGAAAATATTCCAGATGGGAGTATAAGTCACAGGATACATTTTACACAAAATGTCGATTTGGCTTTCCACGTCCAGTAATTTCCAAAGGAAGAGTGAACAGTTTTATGTCAGCAGTGAGGCATACTATCACTCGAAAATCACCCAAAAAATACTTATAATATAAAAAGAACAGAGGAATCGAAGTACATTAATGATTACATTCCAGTGATTTTTGAAGATGTGGAATGCAAATATGGACATACAACATGTTGCAGATAACTCAATTGCTGTTGCTCCCTATGTCACTGTAGGAAGGTGGAATCTGACTATATGGTTACCCCCACTTTTTGACTGGTGTTTTGCTGGTTTTCGTCTTAGTTGGACTGGGATCCTGCTATTCAGGGCCCCAGTCTATCTGCTTTCTCTATAAAATGGATACCACGTCCTTTAGGTACATATCAGATTGGTTACTGGGTCACCCTTGTGAGTCTCTGTATATGGTACTTTAGGTACCCAGGGCATAGGGACCCCAGAGGCCTACCAGGGGCTGAAGCATGTATTATGCCAGCCCTGGTTAGCCTTCTAAAATGGCTCCACAGGTCTGCACTTGCAGCCTGGGTAAGGTGGTGTAAGCACCCCTTACTTAGATATAGTATACCTATATCTACCTTTACATATAGACACATATTAACCTATAAGTCACTCCTATGGCAGGCCTTGACAATCCTGGAGGCAGAGTGCTTGGTTTTGTGTGAGAGGGTGCCCTAGCATGAGCTAAGCCCCTCTGCAGCTTTTGGAACCATCTCCTTATAGCTGTTGTATGATATAGCCATGCCATATAGTCTTAAATGCATTATAATCCTCGCAGGTAATGCTAACTTTGGTTTGGCTTTATCAAAACATGTAGTGTTTGGTGTCAAACACTCTGGAATACTACCCCCCACCAGTTCTGGTGGTGGGGGTAGCATTCCACCCTTCTAGAGGGAGAAGACATTTATACACTGGTATACCTGGTTAAAGTTAAACAGAGCCCCAGCATTACAAAATGGATGCTGCTGCACAGACACAAGTCTGCCCTCCTGCTGCTGGATGAAACCCCGGCAGGGGAGGCCCTGACAATAGGTTTCCTGTCCAGGGAGGTGCTAGCGGAGGAGTGTGGCTCAATGGTTAGAGCGGCAGACCCTGATGCAGAGTTCTGGCCAGGGACCAGGGTTCGATTCCCACCTCGGCGGGGTCTCGGGCTCAATTTCCTCAGACCTGTTAATTTTCGCCTCGGTGCCTATTCTAATCACGGGCGCCACGCTGCAACTGTGGGCAATAGCTTGCTTAGCCTCCATACCGGCCCCAACAGCGCTAAGGATGCCTGGCTTCACCCTGGGGGTGCCCAGGAGTGGACACTTCACAGGGAAAGCCAGGAGGGGTTCCACAGCGGTATGAGTATCAGCGCCAGGAAGCCGAATAGGCGACACCGCAAGGTGACCGTCTGGTGACAGTGCGCTCTATAAGTACCATGACATTTACATTTACATTTCCCCAGACAGGCTTTACTATATTGGGGCAGGGTGGGTTGCGTTCAGTGTATGCTTTTCAGACAGGGCCTGGGGCACACAAGGTGCTCCATGCATTTCCCAGTTCATACCGGTTGCTGGAGCACTCTGCCACAGCTCTGGCACAAAACTGGACAAAGGGGAAGGGGTGTAACCCCCCCTCCCCAGGTCCTCCCATAGGTGGGACCCTAGAGTTAGTCAAACCCCTAAACTTACTATAAGAATAGGACCCCAGGACGAATCTCTGCAACATATATCTTGGACCTTCGACATACCATATCGACTGGAAGACGGAAGAAATCTCCCTTGTGGTCAAGGAGTGACCACCCTGTTCAAACAGGCACCAAAAGCATCTTTGCTGGTCTGCATTTTCGAGGCTCCCACCGGATCCCGAAGAATCTGCGACGCAGAACACAGACTTTCAGACATCTCTGAGGCTGACCCGAGATCCTAGCAAAGCTGAGACCCGTAGCTGACACGAGAGACGTGGGACCGGAACTCCTGGATATCCTGCATTTTTACAACTGCACCTACTTCCCGAGGTATCCCGAAGTTGTGCATTGGGGTATTTGAAGCCCCTGCCCCAAGTACTGAAGCTCAGAGGCCTACACTCCACGAGTGTCCCGTGGGCCCGCTTTGTGCCTTTCCACTCGAGGCTCCTTCGCAGTTCCTAGTCCGTTGGCTAGTGAGCGCCCATGAAGGTCAATCCTTCATTTCTTGAGCTTTCCTGGTTGCTCCAGATGTGCTCTAACTCCCCTCCAATGGAGGAGTCCCCCAGACCTTGCTGGTCTGAACCGAAGCCAATCTTGTCATCTTGCGTGGGTTGCTGTTGCTAACGCTTGTTAGGTCCAATCTGGATTCCGACACTGCAGCACTCGACATCCTTTGTGGGACAGCTCGAATCCAGCTCCTGGTTGCCGTTGACGCCTCCTGGTCCTCATAGCTGAATAGTCAAGCTTCACCTCTTTCACCTGAAATCACCCGACATCGGCTGGCATCTTCTCCTCGCCATTCTGGTCACTGGCTAGTGACCCAGACTCTGTCCCCTCTGCTTTCAGGTTCTTCACATCTCCGATCCACCCTTGGATCTACCCGGACACTTTTCCTCTGGTCGCCTGCAGCATTTCTTCGCAGCTCTCCATTGGAATCGACGACGAAACCCAACACCAAAAGACACCTATGCACCCGGCTTCCCTGGGTGAGGTAACACGAGTACTCCGGTGCTCCCGTGGGTCTTGACTCTCGAAGTGTCCTAGTCTAAAAGGGCTCTATCGTAGTTCACCTCTAAGTGCCCTTATTCTTTAAAATTGTAACTTGTTCGTCCTCCATAGAAAGTCAATAGGCCTGCTTCCTATCCCTCACATGGTTCTTATACCACTATTTTAGTATATGGTTTTTGAGGCCCCTAGGGCAAAACGTACACTGTGCAACTTATCGTATGATAATTAAGTTCCTTGTATTGTACTTTTACCTCTGACCTCATAAAGAGTCCAGAGGGGCTGTGTTTAGAATAAATACATATATATTTGATATATACCTTGAGTGGTGTGCTTTCATTTGATCATTCAAGAGATTATAACTGGTAAAACAACTTGCTTAACTCGCCTCTAAGTCTTAGCCTGAAGGCTGCTCTCCACAGCTACCATTAGGATAGCTTTCTACAAGGTTGACTCTACAACCTACCATCAATAAGGGTTGTTTGGACTGGTGCAAGGTGCCCACTAGAATAGTGAACATCATATACCAGGCCAACTTCTCACAGTGACGTCATATATTACCAAGTCTGAGAAGACAGAATTGAAAGAAATGTGCGTGGACATTTCACAGGAAAAGACACAGCAACAAAATTGTACAGCTTCAGCTTAAAGATGCTTTCACAACGAGAAATTGGATCCTACGAATGTTTAGATCGATGGACATCTTCAAGTTTATATTCAAAGTCAAGAGGAATCATCTGGATAAGTCTAGGCCTTGCTGCAGCACAAAATCGAGTTTTGAAATCTGTACAAGAAATTGAATACTTGGCACTGAATGAACCACAAAGTACAGATATTCTGATATTAAATATGTTGGATACATACTATCCGAATATAAGTCCATACCTGGAAAATATATGTCTATATGAAATACTACAACATTATAGTTTTTAAAAGAATGTTGCAGAAAAAAGAAATGAAGGAAAATACGCTGTAATTGGATCTGAAGGATGTTTGGTAAGGCCTGACAAAGGAAATTTAATTAATCAAAGGACATTAAGTTGTGATACTCCTGAGAAAAAAGAGTTTCTCCATTTAGCTCTTCTGCAACTCTTCAAACCTTGGCGGACAGAAATTGAATTAATTGGAGATTTTGACTGCTATGAAGATTCTTTCAATGCATGTAAAGATAGCATTGAATGTACAAATTTTCCAAATTATCTGCAAATGTTGAACGAAGAGATTAATCAAGAAAGAACTATTGCAGCTGAAATTGCTAGAGATAGTTCTCAAGATTGTCAGAGCTCTACTCCACAAAGTCAAGATCTGCTCGGTGAAGCCATACTTGAAAATGAAGAGGCAATAGCACTGAGTGAGTGGAAACGGTGATGCAGCAAGCACTACAGGACAATATTGATTTGGAAAATTTAGAGGAATGTCTGAATAGTGAACAGAAAGAAATATATCACCAACTTACACAAAAGATACAACATGGATTACTGCATGAAAAGAATGATTGCCAATGTACATCATTTAGACCTATTTTTATGTACATCAGTGGACAAGCTGGAACGGGGAAAAGTTTCTTGATTAAATGTTAGTCAAGTTATCTACAGAAAGCAACGGATTCACATTTATCTTGTGTTGTAACTGCTCCAGCTGGGTTAGCAGCACACAATATTAAAGGGATTACATTACATTGTCTACTTATGTTACCAGTAGAACATGAAAATAAGTTGGAATAACACAAGCTATCTGGAGAAGCTTGTTTCCAAGTTTCAAGAGTACTGAAGAAGATTAAACTTCTGTTAATTGATGAAGTAAGCATGGTCTCAAATTTAATGCTTGCGTTTGTACATTTGAGAATGCAGCACATTTTTAAAACAAATTACGATGTTTTATTTGGAGGAAAACATGTAATTGTATTTGGTGATCTACTACAACTCACACCTGTGAAAGGCCAACCAGTTTTTAAAACCCTTCTTCATGAAGAAACTAAAAAATCTTTGGGAAGTATTGGAAATGTGAACATTTGAAGTTATTTTGAATATAAGGAACTTATCAAGAACATGCGACAAGCAAATGATGAAGATTATGGAAATATTCTTCAAAATAGTAGAATTGGTGTCTTAATAAAGGATGGAAAAAATGCTTTAGAAAGTCGGCTACTTAGAAACTTGTTTCCAAAAGAAAATATTGCCGCTGAAACAATCTACTGAAGAATTGCAGAAAAGAAATCTATAATTTGCCTTATGCCAACATTGAAAGAATGCTCTACATTCAATGAAGAACTGTTGAAATTGGAGGGGGGGCGTGGCTAGCCAGCCAACATGGCAGACAAGAGTTACTAGCGCTCCGGCCGACATCCCCCATTTTATCCAGCGAATAATCCTGCCGAGGTGCCATCCATGCTCAAATTGCACAGAACTGGTGCGGCAAAGTGGAGAGGCGTCTGTGAAGCCTGACGGATTGCTGATTGTTGGGCGCTGAGTTGGGGCCATGGCCCGTAAGAGCAGTGAGGCCCAGGAGGGTATGGCGCGCAGAGTGACCCCACGCGGTGAGGCTGCATCCTCGGCACTGCTTACTTCATGGGATCGCTGGAGGTGGAATGAGAGCCTGATTCTACACCGACCCTGCAGAGGCGTGGACCCCCAGACTTGGTGCATGAGCGGCGAACCTCCGAAACCTGCTGTGCACAGGAGACCCGGGCCGATCTGCCGCACTCTGTCTACGGGCACCGAGGTGAGGAGCACGGCCCTTGTGAGGCGTGGCGGCCTGGGCGCCTCTCGAGGTGGCTGGCCGCTGAGAAGGAAAGGAGAGGCGGGCATCTGAGTGGACATTGCTGCAGAGTGCGGGATTGTGCACGCCAGGAGAATACTGTGGGGGCTAAATGTGAGGATCGTTTCCTGCCGGGGAAGACATTGGGCAGAGTGCCGCAGAGTGCGAGATTGGGTGCGCCGGGACGTACCACGGAGGCAAGTCCAAGGGCCGTTTTCCAAGGTGGAGGAAGCGGGGGATACGGTACACCTGGTGTGACCCTAAAGAAAGTGGAGGCCGGCTGGGAGCAGTTGAGGCGCGATCACTGAGGTGGCCTGGGAGCCCGAGGTTCGGAGAGGCGGTGGACGGACGCCCTTTTAGGGGCTGCGCCATTTTGTGTGGAGCAGAGTCCTGTGTGGTGCATCCTTGACACAAAAAGCAGACCCAGGAGCAAGGGACGAGCCCAGGGGGTGATTCCTGGAGATCGGCGGTGGGGCACTCACGCGGCAACAAGAAATAGAAGGCCTGAGAGGTGTTAGGCTCCCACGGAGAAACAGGGGAGCCCAGGGACTCACTTTGTGATTGCCAGCAGGCCGAAGTACTACCAGGAGTGCGGCGCCCACCTGTGGGAATAGGAGTGTGGCCCCCACGGAACACAGACTGGTGGCAATAGTACGGAGGGGGAGGCCAGATCTATAACAGGTGTCGCATAAGCGGGACTGTGTAGCACGCGCTAGAGATATGCCGGGGAAGCAGTGTCCAGTGATCCCGTACCCGCCTGGGAGACAGACGGACATCTACTCTGTGTTGCTGGCGGGGCCGCATCTGTGCTCCCTGTATCAGACATCAGCCGTGAAAACCACAAGCCATCATGACAGTGTGTAAACCAGAGCCGTAAGGGCAGCATTATGGCGCCCTTGGGTCACTGAGGAGGATTAAGGGGATCCCCGCACTGTGGTGGGGGAGCAGACTTCACGCTGCAGCCGGCAGGTGACACGCCCAGCAGCCGCAGTCGGCGCGACATGGGCGATTTCCCTCCCCTCTGCCGGGACAGACGGCCTACTCATTGAAAAACCGGCCACAGAATCAAGACGTCACTCACAGGGAGGATTATAATCGGTATGCTTTTCTAACCGAGTGGAACAAGGGATTTTCGACTGCAAGTGAGCCCAGAAACCCCCCTGGGGCATGGATCAGTAGCCTGCTGCTGGTGGAGCTTCCCCACACTGCGGACTTCCTGCGAATGCCAACGGCACATCAGCTTGCGATGGGCCGAATGCGGGACAAGTGGCAACAAGGATAGCCACGTGCAGGAAGCCTGGACCCCCCACAAGTGCGCCAAAGTGGGAACATGGAGCCACAGGCGGCGGCTCTTGCGGCCAAGATGGATTCAGTGCTTGCAGCAGTGGAAAAGATTGGCACCACCCTGGAACAGACCAAGGAGTCCCATGAAAAACAGATCGATAAGGTCACATCGGATTTTACTCTCCTCCACGCAGATCATCGTAAATTGTCCAAAAAGGTTGCGGTACATGGCCAATCAATCCAAGAGCTTCAGCCTGTCATCCAGAGCCACACTGCCGCACTACAAGACATGATTGACCGTGTTCATGCGCTCGAAGACAGGGTTGAAGATGCGGAAGGGCGCTCTCGCCGCAACAACATTCGCCTGGTGGGCCTTCCAGAGGGGGAGGAAGACAGACACCCGGAGCAATACGTTGAGCGCTGGCTACGAGACCTGCTGCCTCATGGGGCGCTATCGCAGCAGTTTGTAGTGAAGAGAGCATATAGGGTGCCAGCACAGAATCCCAGGCCGGGAGCCAGGCCCAGCCATTCCTCTTCAAACTCCTCAACTACAGGGACAGGGACGTCGTGCTGCGCGAAACTCGGAAGTCAGGTGATCTGAACGTAGGAAGCAGTCGAGTCATGTTCTTCCCGGACTATACTGCAATTGTGCAGAGGCGCAGAAGCAACTACATGGCAGTGAAGCATCAACTTAGGGACCTGGAGTTGCCTTACTTCCCGCTGTTCCCGGCCCTGCTGAGAGTGGTCACGAAAGAGGGGACCCGCTTCTTCGACTCCCCAGCGGAAGTGTGGGACTGGCTGGAGGAGTCGGGACTGTGAACAGGAACGCGACCCCCGGGTGCTGACACTGGAAGCTTGATGGAGTGGAGACCCCGACGACGAAAGCGGCACGTGACACCCCAGTCTGCAAGGCCGGGTCCAGTTGCGCCCAGTCCGGAGAAAATCAGGATGGAACGTCAGGAAGTTCCATCCTTGAGACTGTACAGAGCAGCGACTGCATGCAGGCCTGCACATGAAGTGCTCCCGGACCTAGTGGCTCATCATCTCCATCCACTGTAACTTCTGAGGACTCAAACCTACCAGTCGTGACCCCACAGACTGCTGATCAGATTATATGATATTACGATGCTGTGCTGAACTCAGACATGGTCAACTTACGCCAGTAGAAATTAGTTTTTTCTTGTTTCTCTACACTTATTGTTAAGCTGCACCGCGCATCAGGGGCGACACCAAGACGGATGTATGACGTTACAACGCATGCTATTACCACGCATGCTGTTACAACGCAAGTATTACAACGAAAACCATTACAACGCATTACACTTGGGGGTGCTGGATAGTGAATAGTTTAATTTACTATTCCAACTCCAGTCCCCGTGGACACTAGGGAAGGTGTTGGATAGTAAATTAAAACTATTCCTTATCCTAGAGCGCCCCCCAGTGTAATGCGTTGTAATGGTTTTCGTTGTAATACATGCGTTGTAACAGCACTGCGTGGTAAAAGTTGCGTTGTAAAGGTTGCATACCCACCAAGACCTAAGGAGGCACATGCGTTTCTCGGCGCGGGCCTGGCTGTGCCGCGCTCAGTGTTTCGTTAACTTGTAGTTACAGACACTCTACCATGGCCCACACCAGAATTATACGCTATTCTAGACCATGGCACGCTGATACACCTCCCGTATACACCGGATGTAATGGGGGGAGATAGTGCAGATAAGACATTGTCACCACACGCACTCCACAAGGCATCACACTGGATTAGCTCACACTTAATTGTTGTTACTAAGGTTTGGATGGATGCCCATACGAGGATGCGCCCCAACTGATATATTGTTTGCAGTTGTTATGTTGTTCTCATTGCAGCACACCGACACGCTCTCCCCTGACCGTGGCACCAGCTCACTGGTGCGGCCTCCGTGCTCCACGCTGCGACTGACTAACCAGCTTAGCAATGACACCTACTAACATCACAACCTGGAATATACACGGCATGCACACACCGTCGTGGCACTACTCTATCTTTTCCTACCTCCAGCGGCACTCAGTGGGTATCGTCCTTTTGCAGGAAACACACATGACCCAGACGTAGCATGACTGGCTTTGCAGGCGTTGGAGAGGGCAACTTTATGGCACTACCTTTTCAACACATGCACGAGGTACACTGATCTGGGTGCGGGCGGGCACTCCTTTCATTTGTGAAGAGGTAGTAGCAGATCGGGAGGACAGGTACACCTTCGTGCATGGGAAATTAAATGGTCAAACGATACTGCTGGGGTCGATATATGCCCCTAACATAGCCGTCATTTCTAACGCAGCTGTCACAGGTCTTGACCCCTTACGCTGGGCTCCCTTGGCTGCTTGGCAGGGACTTTAATATGGTGCTGGATGTTCACTTGGACAGGTCTTTTCCCCCTCTCCACACGACGGTGTCCAATGCGCAGGCGCTCACGGGCTGGCTCTCGAACTGAGCGCTACAAGATCTGTGGCGCATCCTCCACCCAACCAAAATAATCTACTCCTATTATTCAGCAGTCCATGATTTGCATGTCAGGTTGGACAGGCTGGTGGGTTTGCAGTCTTTGCCCCCGCTTGTCGTGCAATCAGAATATCTAGGGCGGACACACTCCGATCACAACCCCCTATGGTTCCAAATCAGTTGGGAGGCAGACCGCCCACCTGTGCCCACATGGCGACTCCAGCTGTGCAAGCTGGAGGACTTAGAGTTTTGCTCGTCTCTGGGAACGGCTATTCTAACGTATTTTGATATTAATGAAGGGACGGCAAGCAACGCGCTAGTAGAATGGGACGTCCACAAAGTGGCTGTCAGGGGACACTGCCTGGGAACCACGTGGAATACATGTAAGACGCCATCAACCTCCCTTGCATGCTTAGAAGCCAAGCTATTACAATATGAGCGTGAAGGAGCGGGAAGCAGGCATTCGTGTCAGTTGGAGGACCTCCGAGCCCAGCACGTGAAACTTCTGGAAAGTCTGCGATGCCACAACTACATGGCGCACAAGGCCCGAACCCACACCAGGGCCGATAGAGCGGGCCGCCTCCTGGCCTGGCTGCTACGACAGGAAGGAAGTCGCGCCTCGATAGGAGCAATTTGCACGGCGAGGGGACTCTGGTGTATACGCAGTGCAAGATACACCGAGTTCTAACCGACCACTACACATAATTATACAGAGCCAGAGGAATTGGCCCCAGACATATCCTGGAGAGATTCTTTGACTCTATCCAACTACACACGGCTTCAGAGGAACACAAGGAGGCACTTAATGAGATTCTCTCCTTAGAAGAAATTGGTGAGGTGATCCAATCCATGACATCTGGGAAGACGCCAGGGCCGGATGGCCTGCCTGCTGAGTACTACAAAGCATCCTGCGAGTCCCTGAAGCCATTACTACACACGTTATATAACACGGCGATAGAGGATGGCACATTACCCCCTTCGATGTGGGAGGCATACCTGGTCTCCCTGCTGAAACCAGACAGAGACCCCACAGATTTAGGATCATATAGACCCCATACCTCTGGCGATACTTAATGTAGATTGCAAGATCCTCGCCAAAGTTCTGGCGGAAAGGTTGGCGCTGGTGGTCCCCCACTTATTTCACCCTGACCAAAATGGGTTTGCCCCGGCAAGGTGCACGTCGCTGAACCTGCGGAGGTGGCGGCCGAAGCCCCACGGGAGTGGCCCAGGGCGGGATGTCTCATCCTAGACCTGGAGAAGGCATTTGACTGCTTAGAATGGGGCTACCGGTCGGCGGTGCTGCTGCGATACGGGTTGGACATGGGTTCCTCCAAATGGTCGATCTGCTGTACAAAAACCCCACAGTTGGAGTATGGCTTGGCCCATACGTCTCTAATGCCATACCAATGGGTCGAGGCACCAGACAGGGGTGCCCCTTGTCCCCGTTACTGTTCGCACTGGCAATTGAGCCCCAAGCCGCTGCTATGCGTGCAACTCTGGGGGATGGCATACCGCTGGGGGACGCAGTCCATCAAGTGTCGCTCTACGCAGACGACCTGTTGGTGTACGTGAAGGACATAGGACGCGTACCTAGACAGCTAGCCCAACTGCTGCAGACCTTTGCCACCATCTCGGGGCTCCGAGTAAATGCGGGTAAATCCTGCCTTTACGCTTTTGGAGAGGGGAATATCGACCCGGGGTACTCCCTTGGCGGTACACGAGTCCAGTGGAGGGAGGGTACCTTCCGCTACCTGGGGATACAAATCTACTGCAAGCCAACTGACTTGTTTGATGGGAACCTGGGGAGGGCAGTTATGGCACTTAAATCACAGTGTTAATCTGCCCCTATTTATTCCGGCGGCCTTCTTTACCATGATTACTAGGCTGTTAAGGGACTTTATCTGGGGCACTGCAAGGCATAGACTGGCACTAGCAAAGTTATATCTGCCAACGGATGAGGGAGGCCTGGCTGCGCCTTGTTTTGAACATTATTACCTTGCCGCCCAGCTGCAGTGGGTCGTCCGCTGGCTGGCAGACAGGGGTACAGAAGACATGGCCACAATACTGCCGCCATACTCACTGGAACAAATAACCAGACTCTTTCACCCTGCCGCCACTGTCGTGCGGCCGATGCTGCTCCTCTTAGCTGTGGCATACATATTATTGGAAGGCTCTATATCTCACCAAAACTGTCATCCCTTACGCACCTGCAATACCTCTGGAAGGATCCCCCAGTAGAGAAGGGGTGCTTACGGCTCCTACACTTGCAGAATGGCGGGAGGCTGATATTCACACACTCGGGGATTTATACCGGGATGGTGCGCTCATACCATACGAGTCCCTGGTGGCAGAGGAGGGGCTCCCGCCCGGGGGGGTTTAACGCATCGCTCCCTGATAGCGAAGCTGACTGCCAAATGGGGGGATATGACCATGGAGCCCAGTCAACATCTAACCATACAGTATTTGCACGTCATGGGGAAAGGCAGGCACCTGGTCCTCTGGTTTGCGGAGTCGATGCGGGCACATGCGGCCTTCAACCTAGACCCACTCCGCCGCAAATGGGAATGGGATGTGGGGCCACAATTGGCGGATAAGGAAAGGGAAAGAATGCTCAAAAGCCCCGTGTGTATACCTAGAAACATGCGGTTCCGCCAAATCCAGTTATTCATCGTCTATAGGGCATACCTCACATCCAAGCTGATTAACAGGTACTTTCATCGTAAAGACGCGCTGTGCCCTAGGTATAGCGAGCAGGGGTGGGATTTTTACATATGCTATGGAGTTGCCCTAGGCTAGGTACATACTGGCACACAATCAGTGGGCTGTTGCAGGGTTGCACAGGTCGCACCATACCCTTTGACTGGCCCAAGCACCTATTACACCACTTTAGGAGGACCCCTAAGGACAAGGTAACTGTAATATTTAAATAACTTCTCTCCACAGGTATGCAGTTCATGAAGCAGGTTTATTCACCACAAAGGATCCAGTCCATCCAGGCCAACATCAACTGACATCTGGCCCTAACACAGGATTACATCACTAAGAATTACGGGGCATATTACCAAGGTAGCTTTTGGTGATATTTGCGCTTAGCGCGAATATTTCCAAAAGTTGGTAATTGGAGATAGAGATGTTAGCGACTGTTTTCTGTCGCTAACATCTTGGCACGCCCACTTTGCATGTCATTAGCGATAATTATCGCTGACATGCAAAGTGGGCCCCTAAATGCCCGCTATCGCCTACAAGCTGTCGCTAACTGGTGTTAGCGACAGCTTGGTAATAGGGCGATAAAATTATCGCCGAATTAGCGGGAAAAAGTCCCACTAATGCGGCGATAATGGCCCTCGGTAATATGCCCCTACATGACTAAACTCTAGAATCATATGACATACTACCATAGAGATTATCTACCTAATCTATTACCATAGAGAGTTATGTAGGATATCACACATCTCCCTCCTTTAAATTGAGTAGAAAAAGAAAAAGAAAGAAAAAGAAAAAAAACGAAATGCAACAACAACATAATATAACTACATACAACGGAGCATTATGACCATTATTAAATCATAGTCATATACCATTTTTTAAACATAGTCCTTAACCCCTTCCATGCTCATGACGAGCTCAGCTCGTCATGCAGTACACTGCTCGTGTGCTCATGACGAGCGGAGTTCGTCATGAACAAAGGGATTCAAAGATCTTCAGCACCAGGGATGAATTGCTGTAGCATTCAAGGTGTTAAAATAGCATGGACGTCTTGTGTATCTAGATGATCTTCTTAGTCCTTCTGAAGACGAATGTAACTCAGATGTTTTCCCATCTTCCTCAACCAAATTGTCCTGATCCTGACCTTCTTCCACTTTCTCTTTCCTTTTGATTAACACAACTCTATTAAGGTTCCAGACACAATGAACCTGAGGTTTAACGGTATTGCGAAGACCTTTATGACAACCATAGGATTCATATATTTGGAATTTCCACTAGTGATAATGCCAGGACGTCTGATGACAACGAAATCACCAACTTCAACCTTGATAGATTTAACGGCATTCCTTTTATCAAAGTACTTTTTCCTTTGCTCAGCTTTGTGTAATACCTTATCTAAAACTTCTTTATAATCACATTTTTCTTCTTTACCTTTAGAATGTGCATACTCATGAACCCAAAATGGTTCAAGTAAAGTGTTTGGTTCTCTTCCTCTAAACAAAAGAAATGGAGTTTTACCAGTTGTAGAGTGTGGAGTAATCCTATACTCTTCATCCTTTTTGGTTACCTAACTTCTCAAATCAAAGGAATGAGATTTAGCCAAACTTATGTACTCTTTAATCACTCTATTGAATCTCTCCACCAATCCATTCCCTTTGGGATGATAAAGAGAGCTTTTCTTATGTACAATTCCACATGCATACAAAGACTCTTCCATCTCTTTCGAAACGAATTGCACCCCGTTATCAGACAGTACAGTTTTTGGCATACCTTCTCTTGCAAATAAAGATTTAAGACATTTAATGATGCTCTTCGAATCGATGCTAGTCAAGAAAAATACCTCAGGCCACAGAGAAAACATATCAATGACAACCAAGATGAACATTTGGGATTCTTTCAAATGTAAAGGACCAACTAAATCCAACGCAACATCGACCCATGGACCCTTTGGATTGTTTCTTATTATCATGGGTTGTACCATAGTCATTCTTGACTTATCACTCATACTGCAAGCATCACAATCACGTATGATTCTTTCAACCATTTTATCCATTCCTGGCCACCTATAAGAACTTTTCCTCTCTTTAGTTTTGGTAATTCCAGGGGGACTTTAATGAGCCAAATGAATTATATCTTTTATTATACCACAAGGAGGAACAAGTTTGGTACGTCTAAATAGAATGTTCTCATCAACACTCAATTTGTCTCTCACACACCAGAAAGGTTTAGTGTACTGAGAAGTTTTCTTTACATCATTCCATTTCACCCGAATTAAATCCATGACTTCTTTCATCGTGTTGTCAGATTGAACTTCCTCTATCCACTTTTCTTTTGATATATATTCAAAATCAAGAGTGCACACCTTCGCATATTCATCTTCAACATCATCCTCCATGTTATACTCAGAAGATATCAAACGAGACAATGTATCAGCAATTCTATTATTCACCCCAGGAATATATTTGACCTTAAAAGAATACTCTTGGAGAATAATAATCCATTTGGTAATCCTACTTGAAATAAGATCCAAACCCTTTTTCTCAAAGATCTTTACCAAATGTTTGTGATCTGATCTGACTTCAAAATCAGAGCCCCATAAAAACTTTCTTAACTTTTTGATAGCCCAATAAATGGCTAAAGATTCACGCTCCACTACAGAATATCGGCTTTCCGTATCCATTAAACTTCTTGAAAGGAACATCACAGTACTTTCACCATCAGAATTAATCTGCTGTAACACCGCCCCTAATCCTTTCTCACTAGCATCTATGCTTAATACTAACTTACACCTACGATCAAAGCTTTTGAGAAAAGTCGCACAACAAAGTTTATTTTTAACTTCCAAAAATTAATCTTGACACACCTTTGACCACACAAAACACATCCCTTTCCTTAATAACAATCTCATATTAGAGGTCATATCAGCAAATCCTTTTACAAATTTTGCGTAATATTCAATCATGCCAAGAAAACTCATAAGCTCTTCCTTGCATGTGGGAGCGGACATTTTTTAATGACATTAACCAAATCTTTTATTGGTCTGATACCTTTAGCAGAGATATTGTGTCCTAAATAATTGAGAGACTCAGAGCCAAATTTGCATTTTTCTAACTTAACAGTCAAATTGCTAACACTCAATCTGCTTAACACAGATCTGAGACGCTCATTGTGTTGATCATCATGATCACCATATATGAGGTCATCATCTTAATAGATGCACACACCTTCCAGACCTTTCAAAACTCCTTCCATAACACGTTGGAAAACTGAAGAGGCTGAAATTAGCCCAAAAGGCATTCTTCTGAACCTATACATACCAAATGGCGTTATAAACGCCGTCAAATCCCTACATGTCTCATCAAGTTCCACCTGGTGATAGGCTGAGGTCAAGTCTATAGTGCTAAATATTCTTGCCCCACCCAACAGCGTCAACAGCTCGCTAATGTTAGGCAATGGATACCTGTCCACAATAACACACTTGTTCACTTGTTTGGTTTGCGTGCAGCGACCATCGGAGCAAGCCATTCTGTTCCTTCCACCTCCTCAATAATCCCACTGTCTTTTAATTTAATTTAATGATCTCTTTTTCCATCTCATCTCTTACTGCAATAGGTACATTTCTCACCTTGCAAGAAACCGGTGTGGAATCCTTAAGCTTAATTCTATGTTAATTTCCTCTAAGGCACCCTAAATCATTTCTAAAAACCTTAGGAGATTCCTTTTTTAAAGACTTAGCTAAATCCACACTCATCAACTTTTCCACCCCTTGACTAATCTCTCTCAACAAAATCTGTGGATTTGAGTTTGGGTCTAAATATATTCCGATCTCACCTTGATGAATCCAGCTTATGATGCTGTCACCCTTCTTTGAAATGTAAATTTTACCAGAAATCATCCTGTCTTTATATTCTATTAAACCGTAGAAATAACCATGCAGTTCAATTGGCTCACCACCATACGCAAATGGAATTATATCAGGTTTTAAAATTTTAATCTTGTCTTTCAATTTATTAGCATAGAAATCATTAGAGATGATAGTTATTTTTGCACCTGAATCAAAAAACACCCGGGTGTCACAACCATCCACTCTGATCACAATTACAGGACATGATTTAGATCTAGTACCTGTTTCATTACTCACAACAGATACGATTTGCCCACATTCATACTCATCCGGGCTGGAGGTACTCTCTTCATCATTGAATACTGCAATTTTTTTAACCTTAGGATTCAATTTGCTGTTACATACAGAAGAGAAATGACCCTTCTTTTTGCATTTCTTGCACGTATTTCCCAGAGCAGGACACATCTTATTGTTGGCTACATGCCCTATCTTATCACACCTGAAACATTTTAAAACTACATAGCTACTATTGTGCTTATCCTTCTTTGCATCCTCTTTTGTGTGAACATTGCTTTTATCAGCCTGTCCCTTTGTTACCTTGTTCCTCTGCCCTTTTACCTTTACTACTTGAACATTATTCTCATTTCCATAATTTTTTTGATAATGGCTACACATTTTAAACAATGTTCAATCCTTTTCGCTGCCACAATAACTTCTTCTAAAGTAGGCTCATCGCATAACCATAACTCTTCTCTAACTCTATTCATAGAGCACCCTAACATAAATTGATCATGGATATGCTCATCCTTTAAACCTTCAAATTTGCATGACGATGCTAATCTCCTCAAATCGGTTAAATATGTTTCAATACGCTCATCCTCCTTCTGAACTCTTTTCCCAAAATTGAATTACATCACTAAACTCTAGAATCATATGACATACTACCATAGAGATTATCTACCTAATCTATTACCATAGAGAGTTATGTAGGATATCACAGTAACGTCCCGGTTCCTGGGTCTGGGACTAGTGGTTGCAAAGCGCCTCCTCACAAAGAGGTGGAAGGCGCATGACCCACCGCACACGCGGGAGTGGAGCTCTTCACTTCAGACATGGGCTAGGGCAGAGGGGCTTGCCATTCCAAGTGAGGAAACACTGGGGCTGCGGAAGGAGCCTATAGCAGCTCACTGGGAGCAAATACTTTGTGCGCTTCAGCAAGTGGAGAGGGATGGACACGGGAGACACTCTGAGGGAATAGATAATGATCACACAAGCAGAGTTTGCCATCTACTAATGCACTGACGTGATATTCCAGTAAAACTTTACCCTTGTTCTAATTCCTGTATGCGTGTAGCCGCGCTAATGTAGTCACAGCCGCGAAACACATAAGGGGCCCTGGGGGCGGGTTGTGGGGAAGGGTAGAGGGAGTTAAATGTACATATACTGGTTTTGCTGCTACTGTTATGGTTCCTTTGTTTTATACGTAAACCATCTGTTTGAATGACCAAGGTGAATGGCCAGTACAGAACCACACATACTGTCAGGAGGTTAACACACTGCTTCTACATTGTAACTTCAGAGATTGCATCACGACTTTCAGATCTAAGTTAACCCTGCTTCTGCGTGAGCACTCCTCTTTCTAATTAAAGTACAGTCAGAATGCATGTGAATCTTATGTTGCTACACATCCAAATGTTGGCGAGCAGCCTTATACATGACTGTAAGTTTATATATGAGATGCCTGTCATGACTATGTGAAAACTAAAATCAATAAAAACAGATTTGACAAAAAAAAAAGAACTGTTGAAATTGGAGAATGAACCAACAATGAAAATGGTAGCTATTGATAAAATAGAACATGAAGGAGTAACTATTCTTTTGTCAGAGAAATTGCAGTTAAAATTAGACACTTTGGAAAAATCTATATCTAAGACTGCTGGTTTAGAAAAGACCTTATATGTATCTCTAAACTGCCGGGTAATTTTACGGCGTAATTTAGATGTTGAGAAAGGATTAGTAAATGGAGCAATGGGGAAAGTTGTTGACTTTGTCAGTTATGCAAATAGAGATGGGATTGAATTTTTAAAGATTACATTTGATCAGATTGAAGAGGTGAAACAGATTGGACCCTGTTCTATTTGTTTTCTTGCTTGTAAAAGATTTGTATGTTCAGAGAAAACAGTTTCCTGTTTGTCTAGAATATGCAGTGGCTATTCCTAAATCTCAAGGTTTTAGTGTAGATAGTGCTTTGGTAAATATTGGAAGTTCTGTGTTTAAGGAGGGTATGGCATATGTTGCATTATCTCGAGTAAGAACGTTAACCAGATTGTATTTGATTGATTTTGATGAAAAAGATTAGTGCAGATGTCAATTGTGTAAAATCGTGCAATAGGTTAAGAAGAGTCTATGCTGCTAGTTTAGGTGAATATCCTATTTATGAAAAACGTCTAATACATCCAAAATGAAAATATGATAAACATTTTACTAAGATTGCAAAGAAAAATAGAATTGAAAAGAATGATGAGTCTGGAATGAAAATAGAAGGGAACACGGTTGCTAATATTGTAGGATATCAGTTTGAAAATACTTCTGGTATCAACTGCTAAGCTAATGTAATCGTCAACGTTGTGTTTTTTTTAGAAAATCCACAGCATGCAATTATGGAAAATCGAGAAAAAAGATTTTGTTCTTTGTTACATTATATTTTTGAGAAGTTGCAAACTGATAAAGCAAAAATCCATACTGCTTCTGATGTGCGGAATCTTCTGGATATATGTTTTGGATCTTCACAATTTAAACAGAATGTACAGCAAGATGCTCAGGAATTTCTTATGTTTATGCTTGCAGTATTAGAAGATGAAGGTATACAAATTGAACATCTGTTTGGACTATGTTACAGATAGGTTCATACATGTGACAGCTGTTCATTTTCATCTACTACTAAATAGACACTGAACAATTCATATATTTGACAATGCCAGATTTGAAAACAGTGTATTTCAGAAGATCTAGAAAAAAAAGCTAAAAAACATATGGAATGTACTCAGTACAAATCAGAAATGTTATCAACATTATTTACACAAAAATGTGTACAATATATTATGTTAATGCTGCAATGTGTAGAACAGATGGAACAAAATTGGAAACCAAAATTTGAAATTTTGTGGCAGGTCAAGTTTCAATTTCAAGAAGAACTTTTAAAAAAATGGCTATTGTTTTCCACGATGAAACTACTTCAACATCTGAACACTATACTGTATATTTAAAATGCAATAAATGATGGACACTATCTAATGATGCACATTTAGAGTATACATTTTGCTTGCCTAATGAATATATTTATGCCAAAATTCTGAGAAGATATCAACATGAATTACTGACTATATGTTGGATATGTCCACTACAAATGATTTTAGATACATCATTATTCCTATTGGAAGCATGTGAATATGATTTTAGAAGTCTATCTTGGATATGAACAATTGTTACTTACCTGTAAACGGTGGTTCTCCAGTATTGGTGTCTTTCATAGATTCACATGCTTGAATATTCCCCGTCGTCGAAGTGGGAGCCCCACAGTAAATAAAATAGCAATAAAACCAATCATATATGTGTATAAAGACATAATTACATACATCCTAAAACCATAAATACTCATAAGTACCAAGGTTAGCATTAACACATAGAAATACATTAGAAGAAAAAGGCACTTTAATAGCATATCCATGTCATTATGCTAGTCCAAACTACAGCCGATCAGGTGCAAGCACCCCTCTAGAACCTTCTCCTCAGAGGCTCAGGCCCTCAGATTTTTGGAGCACAAGAGTGACAAAAGAGTCTAGGAGGAGAAGCGAGCCTCTGAGGAGAGGTGGGTGGGTCGCATGTGAATCTATGAAAGACACCATTACTGGAGAACCACCGTTTACAGGTAAGTAACAATTGTTCTTCTCCAGTATCGGGGTGTCTTTCATAGATTCACATGCTTGAGTAGAATAGTGAGCAGTAATAGCTGGCTGCAGTAAAAAAATAGCAGTGCAGTGGCATAAAATGCAAAGAAATAACATAATGCTGCCAGACAGATAACAACCCATACAGGCGGAGGGAAGGAAAGAGACTCACCTTATTTAAAAAGATTGCGAAGCACCGCTTGGCCCACTGCTGTATCAGCTTCGTTGATCGTCTCTAGGCAGTAGTGCTTCATGAAAGTGTGCCTGCTGGACCACGTAACTGCTCGACACAATTGGTGAATCGGCACACTAGCAAACAGGGCAGTAGATGACATCGCCCTGGTGGAATGAGCTCTTACTGTAGATTGAAGAGGCTTGCCGGCCTTCTGATGACAGAAAGAGATTGCTGAGGAAATCCAACATAGTTGGCTTGGTAACAGAACGCCCCTTGTGCATGCATCCATAAGCAATGAACAGTTGATCAGACCTGCGAAAAGGCGCTGTCCTGTCGATGTAGAATTTAAGGCATCTCTTAACGCCTAATGAATGCAAACGTTGCTCCGCCGGAGATTGGGGATTAGCGAAGAAAGTCTTTAAGAACACTGGTTCATTGAGGTGAAAATCAGTTGCCACCTTAGGCATGAATGCCGAGTTGGTGCGAAGTACCACACAGTCCGATTTGAATTGAAGGAAAGGAGGCTGCATGGTAAAGGTGTGGATATCACTCACGTGACGGGAGGAGGTCAGGGCGAGAAGGAGGGCAACTTTCCAGGTCAAAAATTTCAAATCCGCTTTGTGGATGGGCTCAAAAGGCGCCTTCATCAATTGCGCCAAAACAATATTGAGATGCCAGGTAGGAGGAGGATGCCGAATGGGCAGAAACATCCTGAAGAGCCCATTAAAAAACTGGCGAATTACTCTGGAAGAGTAGAGTGAGGAAGACCCATCCTGCCGAAAACTAGATATTGCCGCTAGGAAGACCTTCAAAGTGGAGTGGGAAAGTCCTGATTGAGCCAACTGCAGAAAGAACGGCAGAAGCTGAGCAGGAGAAGAGTGTACGGGGTGGATGTTGTTAGCTGCACACCAGTGACAGAACCTTTACCACTTTAATTTGTACGTCTTTACTGTGGACGGAGCTCTCGCATTGGCAAGAACGTCCCTACATGCCGGCGAAATATTCAAGTGGGCAAATTCAAGGTGCTCAGGTTCCAGGCCGATAATTTGAGAGAGAAAGGGCCCGGGTGGCAGATCTGACCCTTGTCCCTTGTGAGGAGATCCGCCCGAGGGCGAAGAAGGCTGGGTTTGCGCTGTGAGAGAAGCAGCAGTTCCGAGAACCACGCTTGTCGAGGCCATCTGGGAGCGATCAGGAGAATGTAGCACGGCTGTCTATGCATTTTCCACAACACTCGAGGAACCAGCGGGATCGGCGGAAAAGCGTAGGCGAATAGATTGTACCAGTCCATCAAAAGGGCATTCCCGCACGACCCTTGGTGGGGAAGCCAGCTTGCATAAGACGGGCATTTCTGGTTCACAGGGCTTGCAAAAAGATCCAGGTTTGGGCGACCCCACAGCCGAAAAATGAAGTCTAGAGTCGGCTGATACAACTCCCACTCGTGGGTCGAGGACGCGGACCTGCTGAGGTAATCCGCCAGGATGTTGGAGATGCCTGGTAGGTGAACCGCTGTCAGGGTAATTTGGTGACGGAGTGCCTAATCCCAGGTGCTCTGTGCCAGCTGAGAGAGGAGCGGTGACTTGGTGCCGCCCTATTTGTTTAAATAGTGCATACTGGTGGTATTGTCGGTTTGAATGAGCACTGATTTTCTCTGAAGTAGAAGACGGAAAGACTTTAGCGCAAGAAAAATGGCCATTAGTTCCAGTCTGTTAATGTGCCAGGAACGTTGAGACAGGGTTCACTTGCCCTTTATGGATAGCCCCTAAAGATGTGCGCCCCAACCTTCCAGGGAGGCATCCGGAGAGCGGACCTCATTCGATCGATCACCAGGACCAGGTCGTCGAAAGAGCCGGTGACCTGACGCCACTGTTTGTCCAGTTCCTCCTGAATTGGACGACTCTTGAGCCTGCAATTTGGGATCAGGGAGATGCAGGAGGACGCCATCCCGAGAAATGACTTCAACACACGAACTGAAACGGACCCTTTTGAACGGATGAGAGCCACTAGGCGTAGAATCTGCAGATGACGTTCATGAGACACGAAAGCCTTCGCCAGCGAAGTATTCAGAGTGGCACCTAAAAAAGGTCCTGCAGGGAGCTGGATCGACCTGAGACTTCTCGGTGTTGATGGACAGACCTACGGAGTGAAATAGAGTCTGACAGAATCGAGTGTCCAGAGATGCCTGATGACGAGACTGCGACTTGATGAAACAGTCGTCCAGATAAGGAAAAATTTGAATACCTTTCAAACGTAGATATGCCACCACCGATCCAGGACTTTTGTGAAGACGCGGGGGCGGAACGAAGGCCAAAAGGCAGAACCTTGAATTGCAAGTACTTCCCGTGCCTTGGAAATATCGGCACGTGGAAATAAGTGTCCTGGAGATCGATAGTAGTCAGGAAGTCGCCCTTCGAGAGAAGGCGGAGGATTTCCGAGAGCGTGAGCATGCAGAAGGATTGGCATTTCAGGTACTTGTTTAGGGCCCTTAAATCGAGGATCGGACGCCATTCGCCGGATTTCTTGAGGACCAGGAAAAAACGGGAATAGAATCCCATCCCCTTCTGAGACTTGGGAACCACTTTGATGGCACCTTTCTGAATCATGAGTCGAATTTGTTGAAAGAGCTCCTTGAGGTGAGCTGGAGGAGGACCAGTTGGAGGAGTGTTTGGAGGGAACTTGACAAACTCCAAAGCATGGCCTTTTGACACAATGTCTAGCACCCAATGGTCCAAAGTGATTAAAGATCAATTGGAAAAGAAAAGAGAGATTCAACCTCCAACTTTGAGAGGGGAAGGCAAGTCAATGCTTCTTAGAAGCGGAACCTCTGTAGGCAGACTTCCCTCTATAAGATTTGGTAGACTGTTAAGATTGTGACTGAGAGGAATTCCTTTGGTTTCCTTGATTGTAGGAGCGGTACTGGTTGGAAGAAGAGGAGGTGCCGCGTCCGCAAGCACCACGAAAAGGCTGCTTGCGAAACTGCAAAGTGCCTAGGGCATGAGCCGTCTCAGTGTCCTTTTTGATGGTTTGAAGTGCGTCGTCCATATGCTGGCCATATGCTGGCCAAAGAGCGATTCGCTGTCATAGGGAATGTCGAGGATTTTCACCTGAACCTCCTGGCAAAAAGAGGTGGAACAAAGCCAGCCCTGACAACGCAAAACAACCACCCCAGCAAGCTGACCAAAACCAGTGCTTTCAATGTCCACAGAGCATTCAATAATCTCCGATTACGCTCTCTCTCCCTTCTGAAGAATCTTGAGAGCCTCCGCTCTGGAGGGCTCAGGAATGAGGTAGATAAAAGAGGACATATCCGACCACATTTGGCAGTCGTAACGACCCAGAATGTCCAGAGAATTTGCAGCTCTCACGGTGGTAGAAGCCATAGTGGAACATTTTCGCCCAATGGCATCAAGACGACATCCCCCACAGTCAGGAGGTGTGGTAATAGGAGAAGATGGATTCCTGCTGGAACGACGCTGCGCAGCCTGGGCGATCACGGAGTCGGGTTTAAGGTTGTGCTACAAGGCAAGCTGGAGAACCTTGGGGTGCCCTATATTTTTTCTCCAAACGTGGAAGTAGCGCCGGAATAGAATTTGACGTCTGCATCAGTTTGACACCTTCGTTCCAGATAAAGTCAATTATGGGCACCACACGGACTTGTTTAAGAGGCTGACTCTTGAAGTCATAAAGAAAACAATATTCATCCTTCAGAACCATAGGGAGTTTGAAGCGCAGCGCCGCTCTTTCCATAAGTTGGTGAAAAATAGCGATATCAACAGGAGGGGAATCCCCAGGACCCGAAGGAGGCGGCGATGGTGTTTGGATCTGATAAACGTCCCAATCCGCCATGGTCCCATCATCATCATCTACTTCGCCGTCTTCCCGATCCGGGCGAACGTCATCATCCTCATCAACAGCTGCCAGAATCTGAACAGATGGCGCAGATGGCGCAGATGGCCCCGGCAGTGCAGTAGATGAAGGAGCCGCCATAGTTGCAGGCACCCTAGGCTGAGGAGATCCATGGTGAGATGGTGGAAATCATCTATTATAATCCTCCAACATGTACTGGAGATTAGAAATAAGGGAGAGCGGTATTTGTGCAGTGGAAACCTGTGCAGAAGGTTCCTCCTCATGGACGTAATGATCCTCCTGATCGTCCTCATAATCTTGACATTTGATGACCAACTGCGAAGGGCTTTGAGCTGCCCGAAATCTATCATCTTCCTCCTCATCAGAACCAGAGTCATGCTCTAAACCCGTGGCAAAAAGAGGTGATGGAGGCTGAGAGTGTTGTGGAATCGGAAGCTGATCCAAAGACACATATCGACGCTGGAGCAGAGGGTCAACAGCAGGAGTCACTGAGCCAGATGTTGAAATGGGCACCAGAGGTAATGATGCGAAAGTAGATGTCGACAACAGTAACTCCGTCGACGGGACAACCACCGTCGACGGAGCCGCATCCGCCGAAACTGTCGTCGACGGAGCCGTCGTCGACAGAGCACCTGCCGACGAAGAGGCTTTCTTCACAGAAGACGTCGACGAAGATTTGGACGTCGACGAAACTCCCTTTTTTTATGTTGACGAGGCAATAAGTATCATAGACGAGATGGATTTGAGGCTCACACACACCACCGTCGACACTGAAGACATTGACACAGCCGCCGTCGACGACCTGCTGGCAGAAGTCGTCGTCACTGTCGTCGTCAGAGAGCCAGAGACGGCAGATCCTGTTGTCGGACAGATCGTCGACGCTCCAGTTGACGATTTGGCATGTTTTTGAGCAGAAACATGCGTTGAAGGAGCCGTAGACGCCTGAGAGTCAGATTTTGGGGGCGCAGGCATAGCAGGAAGAAGTGGAGACACAGCAGGAGCCTTCTGGAGCTGAAGCTTCCTCTTCTTTAGGAATGGAGAGGGCAAGTCCTGCACACTGCTACGCTTGGAAGTGGCTCTAGACAACCCTGACGCAAGGCTGTCTGCATCAGAAAGAGGTGAATCCTTATCCTTCAACCTCTGCAACCACAGAAGGAGACGCCCCTCCCTGTCCTTTAGAGTCTTGTTTGAAAAAGTCCTGCAAATTTTACACTTGCTTACCTCATGCTCTGGATAGAGGCAGTAAATACACTTCTTGTGAGGGTCCTCTGAGAAGAGACGCAACTTCCCACAAGAAGCACATGGACGAAAAAGAGATTTCTTACTTGAAGACATCCCAAAAGCTGTAAAAAAATCCAAAAGGAAGCAGAAAACTGAGCAGAGCTCAGGGAGACTCCCTTCACACGACGTGCGGTAGATAATCTGAGGGCCTGAGCCTCTGAGGAGAAGGTTCTAGAGGGGTGCTTGCGCCCGATTGGCTGTAGTTCGGACTAGCATAATGACATGGATATGCTATTAAAGTGCCTTTTTCTTCTAATGTATTTTTATGTGTTAATGCTAACCTTGGTACTTATGAGTATTTATGGCTTTAGGATTTATGTAATTATGTCTTTATACACATATATGATTGGTTTTATTGCTATTTTATTTACCGTGGGGCTCCCACTTCCACGACGGGGAATATTCAAGCCTGTGAATCTATGAAAGGCACCCCAATACTGGAGAACCTCATTACAAATGTTTTCAGAAACATCACTCGACCTATTGGGAAGGTGTGTATATGAATTCAAAAGTTTATTTTCAATATACTCAATGGAAATATTTTCAGAAACATCATTCGGCCAGTTGGGAAGATGTTGGTAATTATGGATTCAATAATTGATTCTGTTCTTCCATATTGTATTCGGAAAATTGTGTTTGAAAGAAGATGCTCATATATTTGACCTTATTATATACTATGTTATTAAGGATGTTTTGTGAAAATGTAAATACCAAGCTGCGTTTGTTGTAGATACTTTGAAGAGAAATATTTTTTTTTAACAATCTTATTGATTGTATTTTTTTGCCCACTGTAATCTGATGATGAACATTGAAATTTCTGTTTATGATGAAATTCAATACAATCTGAAGACAGCAAAAAAATTGAATAGCTGATGTAATTCTATACCTATGTTGTGTTGCAAAAACTATAAAATTATATGTAATAACATAATTTTTTTCTTCTCTTTTACAGACCTTACTACTAAAGTTTAAAATATTTTTGACTGTGTTTTTATTTTTGTAGTGTTTTTATCTAGGGACCTGAATCGATATTTCTATTTTATGCCCTTATCCGGTTATAATCAATAATGTCCATACAACGGCATAATAATCATATCCATAATTCAGTCGTAGCGCATGCTGTCACATTAAGCAAGGCTACTTCTTCGTCCCCCTAGAAAGCACACCGAGTTCTCTAAACAAACCCAAGCCTCCAGCAACCTGGGAAATGCCCCTTGCTTTTGTTTTGATTTCGTCCTAGAACTCCTGTAAAGCACTGTAAGAACGGCCAGTTCTTAGTGACATCTTTATTGACGTCTTATGTCCAACCTTACGTCAAACCCAGGCACCTTTCAGGTATAAATATACCAACGTTGCCCTAAGCAAACACACGGTGGTGGTTTTGGAGCAGAGCAGCTATCTACTTGCCCGTAAGCCCAGCTGATGCGAGAGCCCACGGACGCTTTCCCTCATCTTTGACGCGCTGAGAAAGACGCTGTCTTTTCTCCTGCCGAGAAATCCAGCTCCGGCGTTTCCAGCCTACCCTTGCGGGTTGCTGGGATATCGACGTCTGAGAGAGAGATACAAGACCTCCTGCTTTCTAATTACCCAGGTACGGAACTGACTAAACCCTTACAGAGAATTCTTGAGTCAGATTCTTGGCAAAAACAAACTTAACTTAAACTGCTACTTACTTACTCCTTCCCACGTATTAGGCTTAGGTCAGGTACACCGGGGTAGGCGTATTTAGAAGCACCAGTTGAGTACGTTAGTCAACGTATATATGTATATATGTTTTATCTATTTTAAAGTATCATATGGCTAAGAAACCATATCAATGCTTTTACAGTATTATTTTATAATCCTACTTTTACTGTACACACTTTACTTTCCCATGAGTATTACAATCGTGGCAATTCATTTCTCTTGTATGAGGAAGAAGACTGCTCAATAAATAACACCTTTTATTGAAAACGCCCGTCTCTCTTTTCTCTGTTTTCTGGTGAAACTAAGTACGCACATTTGACTGAGTGAAATAGCTGTCTATTGTTTTCACACGACTCTAGAGATACACTCTTATTCAGGGAGAGCAAAGTTGTCATGTTATATGGTTGTCAGAAGCTAATCCCTTCTTGTCTATCCAGGGAGGTTAAAATCCTCCTCGTTTATTCGAGAAAGTTTCTAGTGACCTCTGAGCTAGCTGGCAAACCTTAAGTCTAATATAGTCAGTAGAGACCTAGATAACGTCAGTCCTACGTCTACACTGCTGAATATATTATTCCAATGCGCAGAGCCTATTGGGAATATAGGAACTACACTACATGGCGTCCAACGTTTGATAAGGCAATAAATCTAACGCAAGACGTTAGAGTAACTCAGACGTGCTTTTTCACACAGACCCTTTTTCCCGTAAATACTCCAAAAGACGTCTGGAGAGGGTAAAAGTTTAAAAATCCGCCGGAACTTAGTAGGAAGAGATTTCTATGTATAGTTTTTGGTTTAGTCAACGTTGAAAGATACAGTGTTCCAAAATATTGTGCACCTAATCTTTGTTTCCTTGAAACTTGATCTGCAACAAAAACCTTTCTGTCACTAAAATGTCAGAAAATGGAGAAGAAAGGGAGGCAGCAAGAATAGCGGCTCGACTCCTAGAGAATGACACAAGTCTCCTACAGAGTGACCCGGATGCAATACTCATTCCGGTCAACATAAGAAAAACTATAACTCTTAAACTTATAGAAAATGGACTGACATCGAGAGGTGGTACAGTCATATTCGTAATTGAGGCACACGAATATCGGCAGACAGAGGTATTGTATTCATGGATAAACTTTCCAGCAGCAAACGCTGTCACACACGAATTCCACTATTACAAAATAGAGGAACCTCCGGAAGAGTACAACCCTTTCGAGGAGGTGGAAATCCCATTAAAATACCAAGAGCACCTGCTCTGGTTTAAAGGCGCCCTAAAACATAATAATCACATCACCAGACTCGGTCCACTAGGTAGACCAGGAGCAACATGGCCGGTTCTAGCCAGCTACACACCACATCCAGACATTGATAAAATGTCAAGCGAAGAACTCTTAGTTAAAATAAAAGAATTAACAAAGGCATATAGAGAGTTGGTTCAATTGGCAACAGAGGATATAAAATTCCTCCAGACATTGAAAGAAACAGATATAGCAGAACAACCATTTGAACTTGCCAGAATCATAGAAAAATGCTATGAAGAACTAGGAAGAAATAGTTTGGGTGGGAAACCAGTAAAACCCCAACTAATTGAAAATCCTGAAAAGATATTTATTAAAAATAATCTAAACACTCCAAAAAAGAGCTGGGATGGAAATAAACAATCCACTCCCAAAGAAAAAAGATTCCAGTCCAGAGGAAGATCTCCTCGGCGGAGAAAAAGATCTCCGGACCAAGGACACAAGTCTCCCCAGAGGGAGCCCTCTGAGAAAAGATACAACCTTAGAAATAGGGATAATCTGAAGAAACCTGATAGATATCAAGATATTGATACACGTCCCTCTTGATCTTTTCAGACTTCCCAGCAGAAATCGGAAAGAAGAGGACGGTCAGAACACAGGGAAGAGCACGTCAAGTCCAAAGACAAGGAACCTGCTCATCAAAGTAAAAAATTACAATTTCCAAGAAAGAAGGTAGCCAGCATTAAAATAGTTAAAAATGCCAAAGATACTGAGGACACAACTGAAAAACGGAGAGTGGGCCCAGACAGTGCTAGACAGCACAGCAGAAGTGACCATAGCTCGCAAGATCCTGAGGAATCATCTGGAGACAGTGGACACGAATGAATACATTCAGGTTTAAACTGCAGACAGCAGAGTTAGCGAACCTCATAAAATATACGAGATAACATTAGCGTATAGAGGGAGATAAGACTAGGAAAGTAAGGGGTCTATTTTGGGATAACCTTTCCAAAGGCTATGATATCCTTTTAGCTGAGAAAGACTGGCCACCAGAGTTTGTCAGGGAGTGCCCTCATGGCGAAGAAATGATTATGCCTGCCTTCTCAAATCACATTCCAATTCATAAAAAATATACACTTGCAAGAAAGTGGGCAGTAGCCCAGGCTCCTGCATTATATAAAAATCATGTAGGATGGGATGAGGACTCTCCTCCTCACAAAATCCAGTTAAAATGTCAACCAACTGCACAAAGGCAGTACCCAATTAAGCAAGAAGCTATAAAACAAGTCAGGGAGATCTTAGATCAACTTGAATACCAAGGGGTGATTGAAACATGCACCTCACAAATGAACAATCCTTTGTTTCCTGTCTCCAAGCTAGATGATTCATATCGTCTAATTTTGGACTACAGACACCTTAACTCATGTTGCAAAACATTTGCAGTACAAAACTCACACAGTGCAGCACTAATGAATAACATCGTGCGCAAAAAATACAAAACAACATTAGACATCTCTAATGGATTCTTTTGTCAAAACATTGCACCTGAAAGCAGTTATTTGACCGCTTTCTCAAAAATGAGTTCGCAGAAAAATTTCTGTCGACTCCCACAGGGGTTCAAGAATAGCCCAGGATTATTCTCAGCAAGAGTAACAGAGTTACTACAAATGTATGATGATGAGGCATTATCTTATGTCGATGACATCTATATAACAGATGATGACTTGGATACTCACTTGAAAAGAGTGAACACCATAATACTTGGGTTCGCAGCAGAGGGTTACAAATTCAACTTTAAAAAGTCACGAATTGCCCATCTAACTGTCCTGTTTTTAGGATATGAATTATCAAGTGAAGGCAAAAGCCTACCAGACAATTTCTTAGAGAAGTGTGCTGTACTCCAAGCACCTAAAACGCTGAAGAACTTACAATCAATACTAGGTTTCCTGAATTTCAGAAGAACTTACATTCTACATTATGCAGAGAGGGTTAAACCTCTCTATGAATTAATAAAACCTGATTTTAAACCAATCAATTGGACTCAAAAACACACAGAAATTTTGAGATCATTGCAAACAGACATGTTAGCAAAAACGAAATTGCAAACTCGCGATAATACACGCAACCTTGTAATCCGAGTCATCCCAGCAAGATGCGGATTTACGTACCTGACCTCTAATGAGGGAGAAAAGGTACCAATAGCATACAAATCACACTTTTACTCACAAGCTGAAAAAACATTCAGTCTTGCGGAAAATGTTGTAAATGCGGTTCAAACAGCTGTAGCAAGCGAAAGAGACCAAGCCCAAGGCAAAAGGATAACTGTTTTAACAACAGAATCAGCCTTTGAGGCATTAACAAGTCCACGCAATTTAACTACCGTGGCATTAGATCCAAAATGGATACAATGGGAGAATTCTCTTGCTACAGAAAAAGTGAAATACTATTTTGACCCAGAAATGAAAAAATTGAAATATCTAACATATGAAAGAGAATATCCTCTGCCAATCGAAATTCTGCCCATACACCTTTACGCCTGTGTAATATATACAGACGGATATGCACAACCCTCAGTTTGGGGAAAACAAGCTTATAATGCTACGTGCGAGGTTGTCAAATGCCGGTGGCACGGAGGTGAATTGAGACCACTGGTAACAATGTGTCAGGTCCGGGTGTCCTCAGGATCGTACGATGCTCAATGGGTTCCACCTCTAGACAGCCCCTAGGTCTGAATTACCACAGACTCGAAGGAGTGGTCCAGCGAGGGAAAAAAGGGGAGGGTAGGATGGGGACAGCGGGGAGAGAGAGCTGTAACGAGAACAAGGCACTATAAGTCAAGCACATACACTGCGGTCACCTTACATAAGTCACAAGTGATACATACTAATATTCTGTATATAAACACATATGCAGCAATACCTGTAAGGGAAAATAAGTTTGCTTTGCCTGGCAATCTGGATATGCAGTGAACGTCACAATGTCTACAATGCAAAGAACAACAGGTCATATGTCTGTCAACAGATTAGTGACATATCACCACAAAAGGCATTGCAAATACGTACCAAATGATAAACGGAATAGGCTTCAACAGGGGGCAATGGAAAAGAGCCAGCCAGGCGAAGCTCATTAACCCCTGTTGAAATGAAACAAAAGAATGCCCAATGAACAACTCATTAGTCCAATTCTAGTGATTGCGCTCCGGGTTAATATCACCCTGAAGTATGCCACATGACATTATTTCCCTTGATCCAATTCAGAGACGGTAACACGGTATTGATATTTATAAGGACACCAAAAAGTCAATGTGTGCTTAACTTGCTATCAGCAAACCTAACCAATAATAATTCTGCATGAAGTTCCGACTTGGCGTAGATAACAAAGCACACTCGCCAAGATCCACAAGAAACAAAGTTATCAGTAAAACATGAAACGTCCCAACTCCATTAGGCAACAGTGTCAGGAGGCGGGCACGGTACGACACTGTCAAGGGTACTCTCTTACTGCAGAGAGTCACTCCCAAGTCACTTCATAATTGCCCGAAGGCAGGCACGGTACGCCAAAGTCACGAATACCCTCTTAATGCAGAGAGTCACACCATATGCATACGGAGTAAGACTCCCACCAAATGACAGGAGCTCCTATCCGCAATATAACAACGTCCACAAGTAACACACAAGAGAACGAACCGCTAGAGCCTTATGACTCAAAAGCGGAACCACAAGGAACAGGAACAAAGTAGAGCAGTTGTAAGGCCCAAAGGGAAAAGGATACACTGGAACTGGTGCGAACACCCCTACCGTGATCTTCAAAAAGAACGCAGAATCAACGGCGGTGCTCCGCTGTTCCCGGCTTCATCTTGATACTTTGCGCGATGACGTCACCTGCCTCTTCCGCCGCGCGCTTCACCTAGGAGCATGGGAATTGTAGTTTATGCCTGCAAAACATAGTCTCAAGGCAGTGTTCGAGCCCGCACTCCGCCGTGGGACACAACACAATGTCACAATCTGTAAAAGACAATTCAGGTCAACAAACTGAATTAATAGCTTTAAAAATGGCGCTCGATATTGCCGATCGCGAATTCCCGACACTAATAGTGTGCGATTCGCATTCCTGCATCAAATCATATAATAATGACTTGCAGAAATGGGTTCAAAACGGTTACAAAGATGACACAGGTGCCACAATCAAGCAAAAATCGCTTTGGGAACAGGTAGTTCTTTTACAGAAAGAACTACAAAAGACTCACGTGATCCATACACTGAGTCATCAACGTGATGGCGTTCACGTTGCAGGGAATTCATTGGCTGAGACAGTCACAGCGGAAGCAACTAATCCGGCTTCCGTAGCCACAAAAAAGCGTTCAGAAAAATACATAGACGGGGAAACCATGCTGGCGGTAAAAACGTCTTCAAAAGTCGACTGTGCAGCACTACCCGTGAACTATCCACTCAATTATACATACATAATCGATGCAAACTCCGTTCCTTTTGCTCGAATCCCTGGAGTGGGGGATAGAGTGATTCCAAACACGAACAGGAGAATCTTCTTGATTCAAGAAGCACATATGGGATTAGGTCTAAGGCATCAGATGATCAAAGAATCTCTGAAAGAATTACAATCAGAATACTGGTGGCCGGGAATGAGCTTGGATAATCACAAATTTACAAAAAATTGTGAAAACTGCAACAGAGATCGCAGTGGCGAACCGGCCGAAGTAGTGCCAGAACACCTAATAGAAAGCATAAGGCGATCTATACGCATGATTAAACAGGAAACATGCGTCCCAATGTATATTATTTAAGACTAGATTCACTTAAAATGTAGACACCAGCGCTCGGCTGACGCCAGAACTGTTATAAAAGATTTGCGAGTCTATATCGGCACATACGCAATTGCATGCTATATTCTGACCATGGTCCTGCTTTTAGCTCTCGAGCTTATAAGGAGGCCATGACCAGCATGGGCATTGCATTGCGGTACTCTTGTCCCTTCCATCCTGAGGGAAACTGGATTGTGGAAAGAAAAAACCGAGACATAAAGCAATCTATAACGGCGAGGGTATTAGGTACGGGTGATGGGTGGGTCCAACATTTAACAAGTGTCCAACGTAGTCTTAACAATCTGCCAAGAAATTCTCTAAAAGGTTTCAGTCCGTATGAACTATTGTTCGGTACTAGAATGCATATTCAGGACTTAGATAGTCAGACTTCAGTGGTAGAAGAAAAATGCTTTGATATCAAAGATCGTTTGGCTATTTTACAGGACTTAAATGAAACAAGAAAAGACCTGAGCAACGTAAAGCTAAAACAGCAGCCAACAGCCACTGAAGATAAACCACCTGTCCCAGCAAGGCCTGTCTGGATTGCAAAGATTGGGGATCTGGTCAGAGAGAAGATCGCGGTGAAGAAGGAATTTGGGCCTTCTTACAGAAAAGCAGTACATGTCTTAGCTGTCAACGGAACAAGATCAGTTGTACTACCGCCCCTTGCTGGTAAAAAGGAGAACCGAGTTGTATCCATCGACCTGGTAAAACCACAATCATGTGGCCAATAATAAGTAGTAGGCCCAGTGGACTCCCAAGAAGTAGCAGAACACCAAAGTTTGCTACAATACAAGAGGTTCAAACTGAGAGACTAATCACATTTGATAAACCTGCAGTGAATCAAAAAGGACTATGCAACAATGCCATGGAACTTATGCCTCTTGAAACCCAAATTGCAACAGTTCGTCAAGAAACACCTGTCTACAACGATGTAGCCTCAGCCTATGCTAATGAAACAAAGAAAATTCTGAAAGCAAATAAAAATCCGGAAGCGATTCCAACAATTGATAGAACTGCATCTGGCTACTTCATCAATTTCGATGACTTTTCTGAGGATCCAAGCGAACCTGAAGAACAGCCAACAACTAAAACTTTTAGAGACAAAGAAACAGAACTATTTCATCAACTCAAAGAAACCTATCTGATTTTTCCATGGATTGAATTTTGGATTGTATTAGGTGTACTTTATCTCCTGCTTTGGCTCATCATGGTTCTTTGTTTGGGAAAATTCATTGAGGGAAAATATATTACAATGGACACAGCAAGTCAGAACATCAACTTGGTCCTAAAGCCACACAAGTCATCTCACATCGAGAAAAGAGAACTATCATCTGTGAATGTCACAGCCAATCCAAAACCCGGTGGGGTAGCTTGGGACAAAACAGATTACGAAATGTATGGCCCGGTCGAGCTCTTGAAGTATCCACACCAGTTTAAGATTTCATTGAGTGACTTTGTAAAACCGAGCACATTCTCTGATGATTGGGACTTTGAAAGTATTAATGATATGATTTCAGATTTAGTAATGTCAGCAAAATTTACAGAACATGATTACTTGCAGGGTTCATCTAATTATGAACAAATGTACTGCTACAACCACTTTGCACATCACTATTTGCATAAATCTGCTCAACCTAGAAATGTTTTAAATTATAATCAATGGGAACATTGTGCAACTCTACCAAAAGGCAGTTCAAAAACATTTTATGAGAAATTCCCATACTTCTCAGGGTTTAACACAAGTGAAGCAGAAGCCTTTTATTTCAAAATGTTAAATAAGACAGGAATGAAAACAATGCTGACAAAGACTAAATTAATCTATTCAGAAGCATTTTATGAACAAATGACTACATTTGGTTTTGATTTTTGGAAAAACAATATTGAAACAAAAAGTATCTGGGGTACCAAAGATTGGCATGTCCAAGGTATAGAATCATTATTTAGAGCCTGCATGATCCCAGAACAAAATATATTCTTGAATGACACAATTCAACAGACAACCTGTCTTGGCCTAGCCAAAATTTAAGACTTAAACAAACCGTCTATTCCAAAGCCAACACCTGACAGTAATAGCACTACAGATGTTGAGATAGACGTATCACATATTTTAAACCAAACCAGAACACATCCTGATTGGAAAAAATGGTTGGTCTGGCCCACAGACACAAATAGCTGTCAAGATAGATTCCTGAACAAATTACAAGGGTTCAAATTGACCAGGCCAGACCCTAGATACTCCCAGAGACAACATCCAGGGATAGTTACAACATACAGTGTAGGAAAACTCTGCCTCGAATGGCTACAGAAATCCACACTGGTAGAAATTAAGCAACACTTGACTTTACTTAAAGACGGTGCTGACTTGCCTGATTTCGTAATGGGACCACGCAAACAGCGTCAAAAACGTTTCATAGCGGCCGGTATATATGCAGCTTACAATGAAGCTTGGAAAGAAACGCAAATTAAAACAGCAGAAAAAATACGGGAAATTGATCTTATTAATTTGGAAAAATCACTTTCTGTTGTGGGCAATGGGTTAATGACTCTGTCTTCCAGAATATATTCACTGCACAGTATTGTACCATCTGCTATAGATATAATAGAGCAGGACTTGCTAATGTTACAACACGGTGAGTCCCAATTACGTTCTATTGTACAGCTTGGCTGGACGTTACAAAATCTGCGTTCAGGCTACGTGCCTTAGCGTTTAATCAACACAACGTCATTATTCTCTATCTTTAACCTTACTGATACACAAATCAGCTTGGCACAGAAAGGAGCGGAATATACAATTCTGAGCATTGAAAAACTTGAGAGATTGCCATTGACAATGTCAGAACGACCTGTCATTGAGTGGATAATACACGGAATAATAACTATTCCGAAAACAACTTTCCAATTTAAATTCTGTCAAGAGTATATACCGACAGGCCAGTAAGTAAGGTTGGGTAAAGGGTACATTAAGTCATCATGGAAATTACCTTACACACACACGTTATAGTGAAAAGGAACAGAATGTATTTCTTAGTGGTAACAATTGTAAACGATCACTAAGTGGTATACTTTTGTGTCAAGGTATTAACCTGCATGGGGCCTGTGAGGGGACTTCAAATAACCTTTCATGTCACCAGCATGGCACACCTGCAACTAGAATAGAGCCATTCTTTAGACGGCTTTCTAACGGGAGCTATATTCTAATAGTGGACCACAGATGTTGTGGCATGGTGCCAGGAAAAGCTTATCTCGTGAGCGTTAGTTCCATGGTCACTTGCTGTATGCAAGTATTGTATCCAAACAGCACTCCAGACAGGGAGGCAAAAATGTGGCCCTTTTTGAATATCTCTTCTATTCGAATTGATACTTTAAGCAGAATGAAGTCTGTCCTTCTACACACAACTGTGCCCTTGACGTCATCAAAAGAAACGTATGATCTACAAGTTGCAAGGACAACGGCAGAGATACATACACTTTTATCAACAAATTGCCCCCTACATTTTGCAGAAATGTTAAGCCAAATCCTAAATATGTCTGATACCAGCGGTATCCCACATATATTTAAAACAATTTTTTCGGGACTGTTAACACCCTTCACAACAGTTCTGGGCATTTTTCCTAATTGTGTCCATTCTGTCTTAGGCGGCCTACCACTCCTGTTGGGACTCGTAGCAGGCATTTTATTTTTGCTACTCCTGCTTCGTTATGGCAAGCCAAATCGCAGACAAGACTCCTGCAACGATGGAAGAAACGATCCTAGCTATACGCTATCGGGACCGCATAACTAAAGTCCTTGGATTAGCCCGGCTAAGAGATCTGAATATGTCCTGGTTTCTTTCATTCAGACCCATCTGGCAGAATTGTATCTTACCTGTGCTTCGATGTATGCTATGCGGAGAAGAATGCGTGTTGGACGTCTGTCTAACACTACAATCAGCAGTACCATTGGATACAGATACTTTGCTAAGTCCTGTAACGGCTCATGCATTGTGTTGTCCCCAGCGGTTACCAATCCTGATGACGGCATTCATTGAGACTTCACCACTGCGATTAAAGGGTATTGAAGTACGAGATGAGAGCAACATCACCCAGGTACGACCTTCTGTGAGCATTGCTGATCCTGTCATCGATGATAGCAATCATTCTTACGACTGCACAGTTGCGGCATTTTCCAACTTGGTCAAACTTTCACCTGAAGCGGTAGACCACTTTTTTGAAAGTCTGTCTGAAATTATGTTTTCCCCCGAACAAAAAGAATAACTTTTAAGCAAACTTGTACACAGCGTTCCCTGAACTCTGAATTCGGCCTTCGGCTTTGATAAACAAAAACTACTGAACATATTTGGAACTATATTTTTTTCTCTCTCCCCTGAAAGCGAAATTAATTTTTTTCCCCGATTCCAAAATATTTACCCTTTTTTCTGGCACATGTACTCTGCTTGAAGTAGAACTATTCTTAGAGAACATAGCTTCTATTTTAGGAACTCTAGAGACAATATATTACCTCAGCCTCTAGCATATTTACAAATAACTGTATTTATATGTGATGGATTGGTCTCGCACCTTTTTTCTGTATTAAGAGCCATTTCATGTGTAAATTTCGCAATTCATTCATGCTGATATATATATGCATCTTTTATTGAATGATTACACTGCTTGAAAAGCGTACAGTACCTATAATCATTTTCATGTATTTCGCATACACCATTTCAAATGCAAAAATGTATTTTGGGGTGGGATGGTATACACATGCACCTTTTAAATGTTTACTATTGCTTAGTTTTAGTAATGATGGACATTAATTTGTGGAGTGGGTGTAGTGTTTTTATCTAGGGACCTGAATCGATATTCCTATTTTATGCCCTTGTCCGGTTATAATCAATAATGTCCATACAACAGCATAATAATCATATCCATAATTCAGTCGTAGCACATGCTGTCACATTAAGCAAGGCTACTTCTTCGGCCCCCTAGAAAGCACACCGAGTTCTCGAAACAAAACCAAGCCTCCAGCAACCTGGGAAATCCCCCTTGCTTTTGTTTTGATTTCGTCCTAGAACTCCTGTAAAACACTGTAAGAACGGCCAGTTCTTAGTGACATCTTTATTGACTTCTTATGTCCAACCTTACGTCAAACCCAGGCACCTTTCAGGTATAAATATACCAACGTTGCCCTAAGCAAACACACGGTGGTGGTTTTGGAGCAGAGCAGCTATCTACTTGCCCGTAAGCCCAGCTGATGCGAGAGCCCACGGACGCTGCCCCTCCTCTTTGACGCGCTGAGAAAGACGCTGTCTTTTCTCCTGCCGAGAAATCCAGCTCCGGCGTTTCCAGCCTATCCTTGCGGGTTGCTGGGATATCGAGCCCTGAGAGAGAGATACAAGACCTCCTGCTTTCTAATTACCCAGGTACGGAACTGACTAAACCCTTACAGAGAATTCTTGAGTCAGATTCTTGGCAAAAACAAACTTAACTTAAACTGCTACTTACTTACTCCTTCCCACGTATTAGGCTTAGGTCAGGTACACCGGGGTAGGCGTATTTAGAAGCACCAGTTGAGTACGTTAGTCAATGTATATATGTATATATGTTTTATCTATTTTAAAGTATCATATGGCTAAGAAACCATATCAATGCTTTTACAGTATTATTTTATAATCCTACTTTTACTGTACGCACTTTACTTTCCCATGAGTATTACAATCGTGGCAATTCATTTCTCTTGTATGAGGAAGAAGACTGCTCAATAAATAACACCTTTTATTGAAAACGCCCGTCTCTCTTTTCTCTGCTTTCTGGTGAAACTAAGTACGCACATTTGACTGAGTGAAATAGCTGTCTATTGTTTTCACATGACTCTAGAGATACACTCTTATTCAGGGAGAGCAAAGTTGTCATGTTATATGGTTGTCAGAAGCTAATCCCTTCTTGTCTATCCAGGGAGGTTAAACTCCTCCTCGTTTATTCGAGAAAGTTTCTAGTGACCTCTGAGCTAGCTGGCAAACCTTAAGTCTAATACAGTCAGTAGAGACCTAGATAACCTCAGTCCTACGTCTACACTGCTGAATATATTATTCCAATGCGCAGAGCCTATTGGGAATATAGGAACTACACTACACCACGACGGGGAATATTCAAGCATGTGAATCTATGAAAGGCACCCCAATACTGGAGAACCTCATTACAAATGTTTTCAGAAACATCACTCGACCTATTGGGAAGGTGTGTATATGAATTCAAAAGTTTATTTTCGATATACTCAATGGAAATATATTCAGAAACATCATTCGGCCAGTTGGGAAGATGTTGGTAATTATGGATTCAATAATTGATTCTGTTCTTCCATATTGTATTCGGAAAATTGTGTTTTTTTTTTTTTTTTTTTTAAGTTTGAAGTTTATTAAGGCATAAAGAAGAAAAGACAGTACATGAAGAAACAATCATAAGTTATAAAAAAAACAAGAAATCTCTCTTACAACGGAATGGAATTGATCAAAGAAATAACGTGAAACAAAAACAATATATATTAAAATTTCAGGAATATTGAGGGTAAGGGGAAAACATCAGAATCATATATCGTAGAAGTGACAAAAAAGAAAACATAGGATGCATCAATAAACTGACATATACTAAGATAAAACATTCACGGTGGTTTTTGAACTTCAACATTACGTAGTGGAGAAGTGGGAGATGGTCTGGCAATTCTGGATAAATATTCGGTAAGGGGAAGCCATAGAAGGTCACGTTTAATTGCCAGGGAAATAGGGGAGACAAAATTGGTATCTAGACGATGATTAAAACAAACTGCGTCCCACCATGCAGAGAAGGAAACATCCTTAGCCTGTTTCCAATGCGATGTAATATGATGAAAAGCAATGGCTATCAGGAGATCGAGTAGCTTGTGTTTACGGAAAATTGTGTTTGAAAGAAGGTGCTCATATATTTGACCTTATTATATACTATGTTATTAAGGATGTTTTGTGAAAATGTAAATACCAAGCTGCGTTTGTTGTAGATACTTTGAAGAGAAATATTTTTTTTTAACAATCTTATTGATTGTATTTTTTTGCCCACTGTAATCTGATGATGAACATTGAAATTTCTGTTTATGATGAAATTCAATACAATCTGAAGACAGCAAAAAAAGGCAAATTGAATTTCTGATGTAATTCTATACTTATGTTGTGTTGCAAAAACTATAAAATTATATGTAATAACATAATTTTTTTCTTCTCTTTTACAGACCTTACTACTAAAGTTTAAAATATTTAAAATTTGCGTTAAAAAAAGTGTATATTTATTACTATTAATTTGATATCTACTTGAAAATAGGTAAGATTAATTCATCCAGGTACTACCCTTGCAGTCTATCAAAGACCCTGTCACTCCCCATTCCCATCTCCAGTCACCAAGGCAGTACTATATACGGATGTATGTCGTTCCTACGCATGCTTTTACAACGCATGCCTTTACCACGCAACTTTTACAACGACTTGCGTTGGGAGGCGCTGGATAGTGAATAGTTTAATCTACTATTCCAACTCCAGTCCCCATGCATAGTAAGGAAGGTTTTGGGTAGTAAATTAAACTATTCCCTATCCTACAGCGCCCCCCAGCGCAAGTTGTTGTAACGACTTGCGTTGTAAAAGTTGGGTGGTAAAGGTAGTGCGTGGTAAAAGTTGCGTTGTAAGCGCTGTTTACCCTATATACTAATGTAATCTGTTCACTAATACCCAAGCACTTATAAATACACTATGCACTCTCTTTACAGCACTATAGTAATCCAGTTACTAGTCACGTACTTATGGAATGGCCTAATTATTATTACAAGTACAGCTACAATATTCTGTACACTATCCATGTAGACCTCTAACCACCTATATACTATTGATACACTCCTCCAAATATGCAGTTATTACCCATGCAGTCTAGGAATCCTCCTATGAGATGCACTTCTCCAATCATCCATCCAGGCAATACGTAAGCACTTATAAATTCACCATATACTCTGTTTGCAGCACTGTAATTATTCCAGTTAATAGTCATGTACTTATGGAATGGACTAGCTACTTACACAAATATCCGCTCTTATTATTAATAGTAGGTTTCAGGGAGTATATAGTAAAAAATTAGCATTTAAAAAACCTTTGAAATTCACTGAAAAAACCTTAGATTTCAGGGAGGTCATAGTTAGTTAGACATCTTACTCATACAAAACCATTAAAATTCTGCTGTTATGGTTAATTGAGCTAACTATAGCTCGTGCCCCCACAATGCACTGCTGATGACGTCACATATTACATCATTCATGACATGGTCAGTGACATCACTGATGACAAGTCAAATGACATAACTGATGACATCACTGATGTCCTCCCTCCTGGGCTATTCTCACCCCAGGGACCGCCACCTCCCTGGGGCAGGCCCTTGTCAAGGAAGGAGGGGGGCCTGCAGTCCCCCCCTCCTGGAGCCCCCTTTATTCATACACTGGAAAGACAAGGGACTTGTTTTAACCAGCATGTATACTAACATTCACTCAAGCCGCTGTAGGCATAATCCAGGAAGACATCAGAAATGCGAAATTCAAAAGTTAGAATATATTTTGGTATTTGACCAATCTTGTATACAAAAGAAAACTCCATCACAGAAAAAATGCCAGAGCAGATAGTCATAAATGCAAAAAGAAATAAGGAAACAAATTGAGCACCGAAGTTTTAGCACTTATCTGTCCGTGCAAACCCTCCGGAAACCTTCACCCTGTTAAAAGTCACAGTGAGAAGAACTTGCTTCACCACAGACGTGAACAACGCCCTTTCCAGGGCCCTCCTAGAACAGGTAAAACTATCTGATAGTGGGTCGCAGTCTGGCCAGAACAACAAAAGCAAGCAAGCAAGCAAGAAATGGGTTGTCAAGCCCGGAACTCATCAGAGGAAGGGGCTTATATGCGTGTCAAATCATAACGTGCATAGTCACATGCAAGTATGTTTCAATCATGGGGATGGCTTCTGGAATACATAGTTTCACTTTATGGGCCTGGTGGAATTGAGTTCAGGAAACATTCTCTCCCCAGTCATATAATGATATAAATAGGCGATAAAAGCAGGGTGTGTCGGTGTGTGTGTGCTACGATGGCCTAAGATGGACAACCATGACAGCAGCTCCCTGTGTGTAAAAAGCAATGTAGGCTCCCACAGGAGTTGGGGAGCAAGACGAGACCGCAGGGGGCTTTCAGGCTCCCCGCGGTCCCCAATGTGTAAAATGTGGGTGCTGTGGGTACCCACACTACAGACCAGACCCCGGCCATTGGCCCAGAGGGGGGCTGCATGGCCCCCCTTCCATTTAAAAAATATATAGACATATATATAAAAAGGGGAACAGTCTGTGGTATGGGGTCCCCGGGGCCGAAATTGGCCCGGGAAGGTTGACCACGCAGCACTCCTTCCTTTAAAAAAAAATAATAATAATAATAAAACCTCAGGCAAGTCGCCGGAGGCCATGCCCCCTTCACCACCACTCCGAAAATGCGCCTCCTGGTGCAGTAGTGGTTGGGGGATGAAGTCCCCTATGATTTTGAGGGTCCATGTAGTCCATGAACCCCTTCTATAACCTCCAGTAACTCCCAGACAGCGGAATTGCTGAGAGGGCTTGGAGGCCATGCCCCTTTCTCCACCACTCTGCAAATGCGCCTCCTGGCACACTGCTGGTTGGGGAATGAATTCCACTTTGCTCATGAGGGCCTCAGGGCTGACCTGGAGTTCTTCCCCTAACCAGTAGTGCACCAGAAAGCGTATTTGCATAGTGGTGGAGAAAGGGGGGGTGGCCTCTGATGACCTCTCAGCAATTCAGTTGTGTGAGTTGTTTTGGAGGTAACAGAAGGGCTGTTTGGCCCTCAATAGCCAAGAGGACTTCATCCCGCTACTAGTAGTGCGCCAGGAGGTGGATTTGCTGAGTGGTGGACAAAAAGGACATGGCCTCTGATAACTTATCAGCAATCCTGCTATGTGGAACTTACTGGAGGTAAAAGGAAGGGCAGTTGGCCCTCAAGGATGTCCTTGGGGGCCAACTGCCCCTCCTGTTATCTCCAATAAGTCCCACACAGTGGGATTGCTAAGAGGTCTTTGGAGGCCACTCCCTCTTTCTCCACCACTCTGCAAACGGAGCTCAAGGTGCACCACTGGTTGGGAGATAAATTCCAATTTACTCCTGAGGTACTTTAGGGGCCAAGAAGCCCTGTTAGTACCTCCTGTAAGTCATACACGGCTGGTTTCCTGAGAGCTGGTTAGAGACCTAGCCCCCTTTCTCCACCACTCTGCAAATGCACTACTAATAAAAAAAAATGAAATTCACTGAAAAAACGAAGGTTATAGGGGAGGTATTGCTAGAAATTAGCATTTAAAATACCCTAGGAATTCCCTGACAAAAACAAATGTTACAGGGAAGTTATAGTTAGGAAATTGAATTTAAAAAAACATAGAATTTCGCTAAAAAAAGGTAACAGGGATGTTGTAGTTAGACTCAGTGAAATTCAGCCGTTACAGTTAGTGAGCTAACAATAATTTGTGCCACTGCTTAGGACCTCACACATTATATCACTCATGAGATGGTCAACGACATCACTGATGACATCACTGATGACATCTCAAATGACATCACTGATGACATCATCCCCTGACTGTGACTGTTTTTTAAAAGTGTATGTGTTAAATATATATACCAAGGTCTATTGGTGAACCAGTGGGTGTATGAGTGCCTGTATTGATGATTCAGTGACTGTGTGACTGACTGTATAAGTGACTGATTAGGTGTGTCATTGGATGTATGGGTGATTAACTAGGTTGTGTGAATGTCTGTATCAGTCTGTCAGTTGGTGTCCAAATGGCTGCATGGGTTGGTGGGTAGTGAGACAAAATATCGAAATTAAAATATCGATATACAATAATATCGATGTTTTAATATCGATGGTATAGAATATCGATGTCCAAAATATCGACAGACAGAATATCGTTTTTTTTAAGGTATGTATGTTACTAATATCGAAAATATCGAAATTTACTAATATCGACATTTTGTTTAGTGTTATGTATTTTATTATTTTGTTTATATGTTTGTTAAATATGATTTGTAATGTATGTTTGAAAATTAGTAAATTTGTTCACATTTTGCGTTTTAGTATCAGAGCGGGTTGTGGGTTTATAGGGGAATAGGGTGGGAAGTAATTTAATAATAATTAATTAATTAATATAATTATGTAAATATTTTTAATTAATAATTAATTGGTAATTAATTTATATTAATTAGTTAATTACATTAATTAGAGTTAATGTTTTAATATATATACATTTTTGTTATTGTTAATTAATTAATTGGTAATTAAATAATATTAATTAGTAAAATAAATTAATTAGAGTTAATGTGCTAATATATTTAATTTATTGTTATTGTTAATTAATAATTAATTGGTAATTAAATATTATTAATTATTTAATTAAATTAATTAGAGTTATTGTGCTAATATGTTTAATGTTTTTGTTATTGTTAATTAATAATTGATTGGTAATTAATAATTATTAAGTGATTAAATGATGTGATGTGTTTATGTGTAGTGGGTTGTGTGTTTATAGGGGGATAGGGTGTGATATAATTAAATTTAATTAATTAAAGAGATTGTATTTATTTGTTGGTATTTATTGTTAATTAATTAGTAATTAATATGTGTTAATTAGTTCATTTATAATTACATCAATTTAGTAATATTAATTGTTATTAATTGATTAATAGAAATTTATATTAATTTTGTTTATTTGTATGTGTAGTGTGTTGTGTGTTAAAGGGGGAGTAGTGTGGGAAGTAATTTTAACCCCTACGCTATCCAGCGCTTTCCCTACTGCTGCACCCTTTGGAGTGGGAATAGTAATTTTTACCCCTAGGCTATCCAATGCTTTCCCTACTGTTGCACCCTTTGGAGTGGGAATAGTAATTTTAACCCCTACGCTATCCAACGCTTTCCCTACTGTTGCACTCTCTGGAGTGGGAATAGTAATTTTTACCCCTACGCTATCCAACGCTTTCCCTACTGTTGCACCCTCTGGAGTGGGAATAGTAATTTTAACCCCTACGCTATCCAACGCTTTCCCTACTGTTGCACTCTCTGGAGTGGGAATAATAAATTTTACCCCTACGCTATCCAACGCTTTCCCTAATGTTGCACCCTTTGGAGTGGGAATAGTAATTTTTACCCCTACGCTATCCAACGCTTTCCCTACTGTTGCACCCTTTGGAGTGGGAATAGTAATTATTACCCCTACGCTATCCAACGCTTTCCCTACTGTTGCACCCTCTGGAGTGGGAATAGTAATTTTTACCCCTACGCTATCCAACGCTTTCCCTACTGTTGCACCCTCTGGAGTGGGAATAGTAATTTTTACCCCTACGCTATCCAACGCTTTCCCTACTGTTGCACCCTCTGGAGTGGGAATAGTAATTTAAACCCCTACACTATCCAACGCTTTCCCTACTGTTGCACCCTCTAGAGTGGGAATAGTAATTTTTACCCCTACGCTATCCAACGATTTTCCTACTGTTGCAATATATGTAGTATGTATATATATTAATTTATATCTAGTTTTTAATTTATTTTAAATGTATATGTATTAGTTATAATTTTCTAAATATGTTTTAATGTTTTTATTTAATATTTGTAAAATATATGTATTTTTAAACTATTTTTACAGTATTATTAATACATTTAAAAAAATGATATTTTTACTTTCGATATTTTTGTACTACGATATTAAATTTTTGATATTTTTGTACTTACCTTTATGAAGATATAACTCCGATATTTTTGACTTCGATATTTTTGAATCGATATTTTTGTAGGTCGATATTCTGTCTGTCGATATAATGTCATAGATTCGGGTTGGTGAGTGCGTATGGGTGATTGATTGGCTATCTGAGTGCCTGCATGGTTGTATGAATGTCTGTGTGGGTGGGCGAGGGTGTGTGTGACTCTCTGCATGAATGAGTGAGTGGATGAATCGGTGGCTGTATGGGTTAGTGAGTGTGCATGTGACAGGCTGTATGGGTGAGTGAGTGTGTGTATGGCTGTGTGGGTGAGTGGATGTACCAGTAGTATATGGGTGAATAACTGGGTATGTGAAAGGCAGTATAGGTGAGTGATGGGTGAGTGAGTGAATGTGAGAGTGGCTGTATGGGTGAGTGCGTGCTTCTGCCAGTGACTGTACAGGTGAGTGCGTACATGTTAGGATCTTTATGAGTGAGAAAGTGTGTGTGTGTAACTATATGGGTGAGTAAATGGCTGTGTGATTGACTGTATGGGTGAGTGAGTAGGTGTGTGAGTAGCTCTATTGGGGACTAACTCAGTGTGTGAGTGGCTGTATTAGTATATAAATAGATATGTCAGTGGCTATATTAGAGAGTGAGTTGGTGTATGAGTTGCTGTATGGGTGAGTGAGTGGATGTGTGTGTAGATCTATTAATCAGTGAGTGGGTGTGTAAGTACTGGAATGGGTTAGTGAATGGTAGTGTGAGAGTGGGAGTTCGTATGAAAGGTTGTATGGGGTGTGAGAGGGTGCTTTAGTAATTTTGTGGCTGATGTCATTAGTGATGTAATTAGTAATGTCACTGACCATGCCATGAGTTATGTAATATGTGAGGTCACAACCAGTGCATTGCGGGGGGCAAGTTATATTTAGCTCACTAACTTAACGGCTGAATTTCACTGGTTTTGTACGAGTAAAACCTGAGCCTAACTATAATGTCCCTGTAACCTTTGTGTTTTTTTCCGTGAATATAAAACTCAGTGGCGGTTTCCACTGAGTAGTTATAGTTAGGGCACATTTTCCATATGAAGCATGTTTTTTGTTTTGCTAATAACTTTCGAGCCATTTGACGAAGCTCCATGAAACTTCCCCCAAAAAAGTTCATCCACTTCAGCTCTTTCCTGGAAAGACTCAGGGTGATCGGCCAAGCTGGCGCTCAGAAAAAGAGGGGGCCCAAAACACATTTTTCCCATGCAAATAACTGTAGGAATTTTAGGAAGAGTTTTAGAAAAAGCAGATGAACAGGATTATACCTAATTTGGAAAAAATCTAGGGACCTGATTCACAAATGGCCTCTGAACTCAAGGCGGAGGTCCGCAGTCATGGTGAAGTGTCTGCACTTGGGGCGGAATCTCAACAATTCTCATTGCAGAGATTCTGCCCCAAGTGCGGAGTCTTACCCACGACTCCTGGGCCTCCGTCACCGGTGTGGAGACCCTTGGTGAATTAGGAGCTGAATCTTTATGCTGAAAGTGTGCTTTTTGTGACTGGATATAAATCTGATCAGCGTTTTTAAACATTAAGGTGGAAAAGTTAGTGATATATTGAGAGTTGATCCTCCGAGAGTCCGGCAATAACCAAATTAGGAAAATAAAGTAAACGGATTGACCAAGAGTATTTCCCCACCGTCGACTGCTTCTGTCCCACGAGACCGGGAAGGCCCACAAGAACTTAGCACTCTAATCGGCATCAACCGAAATGTTGCAGCGTCCACTGTAAGGACTCAGGGACTCAATCCTAGTGTCCCAAAACAAAAATAATAGGGACTCAGGGACTCAATCCTTATGTCCTGAAGCAAAAACAATACAATGGGCCAGTTAGGGATTCCCTGGCTTTTGTTTGGGGGTCCCAGAGAGATCGCACTGGGGCCAAACTAAAATATGTCATGCCACGAGTACTGCAGTACTCCTGCAGGGCTCAGAGAAGCCTCCAGTGTGGTCCTGTTAACCCCCGAGAAAGAAAAGCCAAACAATGGAAGATGAGGCTTTGTGTGGGGGTTGGCCACCTATGGGTTTGGCTCTGCATGAGGGGTTGCGTGCAGGGCACGGCCATAGGCAAGGCCCTGCTTCCAACCCTCTACAGAGCTTAGAAAAATGTATTCTCAGTGACGGAACTGGGTGAATATGATTTTTTTTAAACTAACATTTACTGAAAAATCCAAAGGTTAAAGTGACATTATAGTATGGTAATAGAATCTTACCGTACATTTAAAAAAAATAAAGGTTAAAGTGAAATTATAGTTATGTAATCATACTTTACATTTAGAAAATCTTAGAAATTCACTTAAATTCACTGAAAAAAAACAAAGGTTAAAGTGACGTTACAGTTAGGTGAATAATGCAGTTGAAAACATCCATTTTAAGTTACAAAACTCTAAATTCACTAGTTGTCATTATCTCACTATAACTCATGCCCTACAACTTATGTTAGGGAACCTAATCATAACATTCATCCCTGTCATGCATTGCTTATAACCTCACCACCAATGATGTGAATGACAAATGTGATAATGTAATGTGTTTACATAATTAATAGAGAAGCATCTCTTTTGCATAATGAATTGTTGTAGATTTGCTGCTCTTGTGACTCTTCTTAAAAAGTACAGAAAAGATGTTTATAAGTAAAGTATATTATTTTGCAACATATTGGTGTCTCTTGTTCTCTAGGAATAGTTGAGTGTTGTATATTAGTTATATCATTGCATTTTGTATGATGTATGTGTTTAAATATTGAGCTGGGTATGATGTTTAGATGCTACTTTTGTGTCTGAGTGTGTAAATTTATATTTTACTGTAGGTCACATGGTTGCTTGTTACAGTCAAACTTTACGATTTTATCAGTGATTGTATGTATTTGTTGAATATTTATATTACATTACATTAGAGTGTTTAAAAATCAGGGAAGGCATGTTGCAATATGATATTGAGTGTTTTACTTTGCACAGTAGTTGTGAAATTATGGTGGTTGTTTCTTACTGTAATTGTGATTGATGCTATTATTACATTGGGTGACTGTCTCTGTTGACACTTTTTTAGAGGTTATGATGATTGTGGTCTGGCTCAATATTGGTGTATGTGTTAAAAAACATTGTTTTACATATTTGTAATGGCTTAAAAATGTAAAAAGTTATGTTTCTGTATGATTGGTTATATTATTAATACATGGTGTGTTCAAAGGCAAATTATGTGGATTAAATGTCTGCAATGTATTGCATTGTATTGTAATTGCAATTTATATAGTGCTTACTACCCCTGACGAGGCGTCAAAAGCACTTTTACGGCAAGAAGCATGCTACTCCGGAACGCAAGAAGGATTAGTGTTGAATTAGTATAGTGAAATATGAAAGTCATTTGAGTGGTGAATAGGTTAGTCAGTTATTTGGATTCAGAAGGATAGCGGAGGGATAGAAGAGGGAAAAAGGTTTGCATTTTCATAGCGGTCGTTACCCCTGATGGGGTGTTGAAGCACTTTTTTTGGCGAGTAGCCCACTACTCCGGAACCCATAAAGGGTTAGTGGTGAATTAGTAATTTGAGTGGTGGATATTAATCAGTTATTTGGATTGAGAAGGATAGCGGAGGTATAGAGGAGGAGAAAAGGTTTGCATTTATATAGCACTTGTTACCCCTGTTGGTGTTTTGAAGTGCTTTTTTAGCAAGTAGCAGGCTACTCCGGAACCCATTAAAGGATTTGTGTTGAATTATTATAATGAAATATGAAAGTAATTTGAGTGGTGGATGATATGTTAGTTGGTTATTTGGATTGTGAAGGGTAGCAGAGAGATAGAAGAGGGACAGTGGTATGCATACATATATATATATATATATATATATATATATATATATATATATATATATTCACTGAAAAAACCATAGGTTATACACCATATATAGTTAGGAATTAGCATTTAAAAAACCTTATTTTACTCACACAAAACCAATGAAATTCCATATATAGTTAGTTGTACTAACTATATATCACGCACCCGCAATCCACTGCTGATGATGTCACATATTACATCATTCATGACATGGTCAGTGACATCACTGATGACATCACTGATGACATCTCAAATGACATCACTGATGACATCTCAAATGACATCACTGATGACATCACTGATGACAACATCCAGTGACTGTATTTTTCTGTAAAGTTAAAATATGTCTTACATATTTAAGAATGAGTGGATGTATAAGTGTCTGGATGAAGGATTTAGTAGGTGCATGACTGACTGTATGAGTGAGTGGTTAAATGTGTCTCACTGAGTGCATGGGTTAGTGACTAAACTGTCTAAATTTGTGCATCATTATGTCTGTTGTTCTGTAAACTGCTGCATGTGTTGATCAGTAGCTATATGAGTAACTATATGGGTTATTGATTGGTTGCCCAAGCATTTGTATGGGAGACTGAGTGTGTGTGTGGGTGGCTGGGAGGTGTATGACTCTGTGCATAGATGTATGGGTTCAAAAGTGCATGTGGAAACAGCTGTATGGGCGGTTGACTGTGTGCATGACTGTATTGGTGAGTGAATAGATATCTCAGTGCTACATGTCAAAGTAAGTACATATGTAAAATACAGTACATGTGAGAGTTGACATATATAAATAACTGTGCATAAGAGCCAGTGAATGTGTGAGTGGCTGTATGGATCATTGTGCTCTTGTATCCAGGATTGTATAAGTGAGTAAATATGTTTTAGTATATGTTTGAATAAGTAAGGTGTGTATAACTGTATAGTTGTGAAAATGGAGCTGTGATTGATTCTTTGCATGACTGACTAGGTGTGTAAGTAACTCCATGGATGAGTGACAGTCTGTGAGTGTCTGTTTACACTGAGTGTATCTAAGGTTATATTAGAGTCTGAAGATGTTCATCGTATTATCACATGAATGATGTCATCAGTGATGTGATCAGTAATGTCAAATGAGATTTTATCAGTGATGTCATCAGTGATGTCATTTGAGATGTCATCAGTGATGTCATCAGTGATGTCATTTGAGATGTCATCAGTGATGTCATCAGTGATGTCACTGACCATGTCATGAATGATGTAATATGTGACATCATCAGCAGTGGATTGCGGGTGCGTGATATATAGTTAGTACAACTAACTATATATGGAATTTCATTGGTTTTGTGTGAGTAAAATAAGGTTTTTTAAATGCTAATTCCTAACTATATATGGTGTATAACCTATGGTTTTTTCAGTGAATTTTCAAGGTTTTGTAAATGCTAATTCCTAACTATATATGGTCTATAACCTATGGTTTTTTCAGTGAATTTCATTGGTTTTTTAACAGCTAATATCAAAACCTTTACAATGTATTCTTCTTTAAATAGAAAAATATTTTTTACATTTTATTAATACAATTTTTTTTTAATTATTTTTTTTGTTTCGCTCCCGGTACGCGAACCGGTTAGCTTCCCGTTAGCTCAATCCGGAGGCGCGACCCGGACAGCGAACCGGTAAACGTTCCGTTTGCGCACCTCTCGCGTTAGAAAACAACATCGTGACGCGTCGCGTCAGCATGACGTTTCGCGTTCTCGCGTAATACGTCATATTACGTGCTACGTTAGCGTACCCGGAAGCGCACCGGTACGCGAACCGGAAGCGATCCGCGGCGCGGCGCCGACCGCGTAACGTAAACACAGCAGGTCATGTGACTCGGTAATAACACTTTTCATTGGTTCATTTCACTTTTGGTTTCCTAATGATGTAATACTAGGTCATGTGATCTAAAATGAACACTTTTCATTGGTTTACAACTTTTGCTTTTCCCAAATGATGAAAACCCCTCCTTCTTTCCTCACTCTGACTTTCATCTTGGTGAGAGAAAGACCCTTTATTTACACTTTGACATGGCTTCAGTAGTAGCTTCAGCTGGTTCTAACCCACCACCTCCACCAAATCCAAGAAAGAGAGGACCACCTGCTGAAGTAATTTTGCAAGAAGAGGAAGAACAGGAAGAGGAGGAAGAGGAGGAAGAGCCAAGGTTTTTGCCAGAGGAGCCCAGGAGGTACAATCGAAAGGAGAATTACATTTGGCAATTCTATAGAATTCCTGAGGGGCAAAAAAAAGTGAATGCACGCTACGTGTTTTGCCGTATATGCGGTGATAGATTGTCAAGGGGAACTGAAAAAAAATACAGTTACGGCAATCACACTATGCATCGGCATATGAGTAGGTGGCACCCAAATAATTATAGTGCTGCCCAGCTACGTGATGAGCAACAAAATCCCCTCCCAATGGCAAGAAGATCGGTTGTTCCAGAGGTGTCGGGACCAGAGGCGAGGGAGATGATCCCAAACATCCAAATGTTGTTTGGGCATGTGAAGCAAGTGTGCGTGCACTGTGGCGATTTCATCTGCTACAGGGAAAGTAGCATCATTTTGATTATGAGAGCTATTCAAAATCATGTTAATGTTTGTCCGAGACGCCCCAAAGAATAAATTCTTTTTTTTTTGTTGCTCCTGTTGAGCCCTTTACAATGGATCGTTTTTGTTCCCCCCCCCCCAAAAAAACCAAAAAAAATTTAAAAACGTTCAGAAAATACAAAAAAAGTAAAAAAATGTTCAAAAAATACTAAAAAAAATATAAAACAACAAAAACATTTAAAAAAAGTTCTTTTCAGAACTACCTCCCCATTATAAAAAAATTGGTAGAATATTTGGAACTCTGCCAACCTCTATTTCTCGTAGTTCGCTCCCCGGAGCGCTACCCGGTACGCGTACCGGAAGCTAACCAAAAAAAATATTTTTTTAAAAAAAGAACAGTAAGTATAAGGTAAGCAAACAGACAGTTATGTGAAAAGAAAGACAGCTCTAGGGAGTAAACAAGAGATACTGTTACCTACAATCCACTGCTGATGATGTCACATATTACATCATTCATGACATGGTCAGTAACATCAACAGCAGTGGATTGCGGGTAACAGTATCCTTAGTTTACTCCCAATAGCTGTCTTTCTTTTAACATAACTGTCTGTTTCCTTCCCTTATAGTTACTGTTCTTTTTTTTAAAAAAAATTTTTGATCAGTCATAAACAGTGACATTAATAGAAACAGAGAGAGTGAACAAGAGTGAAGAACTATGGTCCTCCTCAGCCACCCTCAGAAAACCAAGGGGGTCAAGATACATCTACCGTGCCCCCTTCTACCCATTCTGAACATTATTTGCCCTCCATCTTGTATCTTGATTCGACCGAAACACAAAATGGTGGACTCCCGTAACACTGCTGGTTTGCGAACCGGGCCACTTCCCGGGAAGCGGTCCAAAAAAAAAGGTGGGAAAGTAATTCACAGACACTAAGAGTAATAGAGACGGAGTGAGTGAACAAGACTGAGGAACTATGAGAACAGAGGGACTGAGAAAAAGAGTGGAAGGAGTTGAGTAAGTAGGTAATAGAGAAAGGAATGAGGAAAGTAGCAAAGGCAGGAAACTGAGGGTTAAAGAAGTGAAGCAGTGGATCTAATAGTAGGTGAATGTGATAGAAATGTAACGAAAAGAGTACAACTATTTACCTTATAATTGCCGTTAAATTAATCACTTTTTATTTTTATACTTTCAATCTGTGAAAGAGAGAACCAACATTTGAAAAATATTAAAACATGTATTTAAAAATTACAAAAGACAAGGGAAAAGATTGAAGGACAAATAGTTTTTCAACAACTTTGACACTGACAGAAGCTTCTGCTTCTCCAGGTCCCCTACACAGTCCTAAAGATATACATTTTAAACTAACAGTATCTTGATGCAGATGAAGTGAGGCCTATCTTAAAACATGGTGCATCTTTTGCATTGCTCTTGTTTCAGAAAAGTGTCGCTTCAGGATGCCAATAACATGTCTCCTATCCAGAGATTTGTTTGAGGTGAGGCCTACTCAGAGTTCAAGATGAGATTTACACTTGTTGAAGTGTACAGAGGAGATAATATCTGTGAAAGTCTACCAATGAAGTGAGTCATGTCCACTGCACTCTTCAACAAAGTAGAAACCTCCTATGTTTCCCTGGACAGACCTAAACTTGATCTGCACAATGTGATTCATAATGATAGGAAACACAGGTGATGTAATTGAAATATGTGCAATTTATTTTGCTCATTTCACAATCACATCACTTGTGTTTCCTTTGCTTAGGTATCTCATTGTGCAGATGTAGTCCAGCATATGAAAGAATACGTAGAAGTGCAGCACTGCATGCAACAACTTTGACACTTACAGAAGCCTCACCTTCTCCATGCCTCCTACACAGTTCTACATATACATCATAAATGCAAACAGTACAGAATTAATTATACATGTTAAATGGTTTATTTTTGCTGTTCTCAGAATGTATCAAAATTCACTAAAAACAGTGACTTGAAGGTATTCATCATGTAACAGCGGGGAAAAAAAAACACAATCAAAATGATTGTGTTTAAAAAACCCATACAACATCAGAAATCAAAATTCAGAACTCCTTAAAGTTAACTTACTTTCCATGACGTCCAAGGATGTCCTATGAACAGCTTACACTCTTTTGTGCTGTTATTACTTTCAGCCCGCCACTTTCTGAAAGAAAACCTCCATCGTTTTTAAAAACACGTTACATGCAATAAATGACTTCTTGCTCTCTACCACTATTTTCCACAAGGCCAAATCTAGTCAGAGCCATTTATAACTCTTGGATTTCTTGTAAGCCAATCCCATCATTTGGCATTTCCGCAACTTTCAGAATTAAAATGTTGAAGATCATTTTCACAATCCTGGAATAGTAATATCTTCCCCTTCTTGCTCAGTCATGTTCTACATTTCCTATGACACTGATACTGCTTAATATGAAGCAGACTTACACTACCTCTATGACTACTACAATTATTTAATTCTCTACATCACTTTTAATCACAAAGCAATGTAAAACAGTAGACAGCATTGCAGACTTACATTCCCTCTACTCCATGTTTTGATTGGCTGCTTCAATTAGCTTATAAAAAGAAACAGTTTTTCTGAACTCATTCAAAGTGCACATATATCTCCATGATGTCCAGTCCTATGATTAGAAGTTATGTCTCTGAACTACACTTATCCTCAAGGCCAAATTGTGTAGGAGCCATTAGAACTTCTTGAAATTCCACAGAGCACATCCCGAGATTATTTCCCTAAAATTTTGGTTTTAAAAACACCAGGTAAGAGTTTTTAAGGTCATACGGCAATTTTTTTTTGAAAATTAAAACAGAATCATTGCAGAATGACCAGCCATTTCTAGACTTTAAATAAGCTGTGTAATGTCCTGATGATATTGAAGGGCCGTCATGATATATAATTGCTGTAGTTACAAAAGTCCTTCCTGATATTGACAACTGCGAAGCTACAAAATTTTTTATTAAAGTTGTCAATTTTGTTCCATCAGGCCTACATCGTTGGAACATTAAAATGACGTACTGGCCATATGTTCGTATAAATAATGTGGACATCATTTCAGATTTACATTGGCTACACTCCATGTTGTGATTAGCAGCTTTTACTAGCTTATTAAAGGAGACTGATTTACTGTCTGGCAAAGTTAAATATATAAATCTTTCTGAGTCTACACTAGTAGTACTTGATACCATACAGTTCTCGCAGTCATGCTGCCATTGATAAGAAAGCCCAAACAGCTGATCTACATCTACACCTTCAGCATGTAATACATCAAGCATATACATTAAAAACTCCTGACAATCTTGCTGAATATTTTGAGAGAATTGTGTTTGGCCTGAACATCTGTCTAACAGATTTCGAATTTCAGACACACTTTCTATGTTTCTTCTATCAGTGGTACATTTCTCTAACACAGAATTTAACAAACTGCAAAATCTTTGATCAGAATTGACCACAATCTCTTCTTTTACATTTTTTAGAGAAAACAAAACATTAATTACTACATTAGCATAGCAGTTGACACCAGAACTGTTTTCAAACTGAAAACCAACAACATCTTCAACAGAATCCTTTTTGTTTCTGCTTGTAATTTTAGGTTCATTCACTTTTTGTCTTTTTGCTATAACCTCCCCAGTATTGTTCTCATTTCTTCGTTTCCGGCCTACCAGACGTTTCTCAAACAAAGGAAACTGAGGCAAATGTGGCGCATACTCTCTTCTTAACCTATTGTATTCCTTAACACAATCTAGATCTGCACAAATGTTTGTGACATCACACTCAATCAAGTACAATCCCGATAAAGTTCTAACTCGTGACAATGCCACATATGCCATACCCTCCTTGAACACAGAACTGCCAATATTCACCAATGCACTGTCTACACTTAAACCTTGCGATTTATGGATTGTCACCGCATATGCCAAGCAAACAGGAAACTGCTTACGGCGAACATATAAGTCTTTTACAAGCAAAAATCTAGCAGAACAACGAGCAATTAGCTGTACTTCCTCAATGCCATCAAATTTAATTTTTAAAAATTCAATTCCATCTCTATTTCTGTATTTCACAAAATCAACAACATTACCCATTGATCCATTTACCAGACCTCTTTCAACATGTAAATTCCTTCTTAAAATTATACGGCAGTTCAAGCACACATTCAGAGTCTTTTCAAAACCTGCAGTTTTAGATATACTCTTCTCTAATGAATCCAATTTTGTTTTCAGATTCTCAGACAAAATAATTGTTGATCCCATATGCTCTACTCTATCAATAGCTTCCAGTTTCACAATCTCTTGCTTTTCTAAATGCAACATTTTGTTGTTAAATTTGGCACATTCTGCAAGAGTTGGCATCAAACATATTCCAGATTTCTTTTCAGTAATTTTCTGAAAAATATTCTCAGGCACAACATCTTGTTCTGGATATAAATTTGACAGTAATCGTGCATGTAAAGCTTCTTTCCCATGCTCGGTCACTTTTCCAATTCTAACATCTTGTAGAATAGTCTTGTAAACTTCATCCTTCGCCTGACGCATATTTTCATGCAGTTCAGCATAATTGAAGTTTAACCATATATTGACGTTGCCAATGCTGCCTAGGCACTTCCTGGTATCTTCATGCGTGAGCATTTTGAACACAGGTTGCCCTTTCACTGGTGTCAGCTGCAAAAGATCTCCGAAAACAATGATGTGTTTGCCACCAAATAACACATCATACTCTGTTTTGAGAACTTCTTGCATCCTCAAATGCACAAAGGCAAGCATGACATTGGAAACCATGCTTACTTCGTCAATGATAAGAAGTTTCATTTTCCTCAAGATTCTTGAAACTTCAAAACAAGCATCTCCAGATAGCTTGTGATATTCTAATTTGTTGTCATGCTCCACTGGCAGCATCAGTAAACGATGTAAAGTAATCCCTTTAATATTATGTGCTGCCAGTCCAGTTGGAGCAGTGACAACACAAGACAGCGATGACTCTGTCCTTTCCTGCAAATAGCATGAAATTGCTTTAATGAGGAAACTTTTTCCAGTTCCCGCTTCTCCACTCACGTACAGTCGGACAGGCTTCAACGACGTACATGAGCACTCTTTCTTATCATGACTTAATCCACGATCAATTTGCATGGTAACTTCGTCATATATTTTCCTCTGCTCAACATTGAGTTGCCTTTCCAACTCTTCTAAGTTAACCGCATCCTCTTGAGCATGTGCCATGGCTCTTTCCACTTCATTCATAGCAGTGGCAGCTTCATTTTCGATAAGAGGTCCTCCTAGTGGATCCTGACTCAATGAAGCAGAACTCTGACTGTCCTGAGAACTGTCTCTGGCAATCTCGGCTGCAATCGTTGCTTCCTGCTCAATTTCCGCATTCAACATTTCTACATATTTGGGAAAAGCAGGACATTCTATGGTCTCCTTGGCGGCATTGAAAGAGTCTTCGTAACAGAGAAAATCTCCAAGCAGTTCCTCTTCTGCACGCCAAGGCTTGAAAAGTTGCAAAAGTGCTAAATAGAAAAACTCTTTTCTTTCAGGAGATTCGCCACTCAATTTTCGATGGTTTACCAAGTGGCATTTTCTTTGCTTGACCAGACATCCCTCACTTCCTATTACAGCATTCACTCCTTTCTCAGTATCTTCTTTGATGTTCCTCTTGAATATGTAATTTTGCAGAACCTCATACAGACAAACATTCTCGAGGTGACTGCTTCGATTTGGATAATATGTATCCAACATGTTTGTCTTCAAAATGTCGGTACTGTTTGGCTCCTTTTCCGCCAAATACTCAATTTCCCGCACAGGTTTGAGAACTCGATTACGCGTTGCAGCAAGACCAAGACTCGCCCAAACGATACTCCTGGACTTGGCATAGAGACTTGCTGAAGACAACCGGTCAGAACATTCGTACGCTCCGATTTCTCGATGCGACAACATCTTCAGACTGAAACTGTACAACTTCTTGCTGAGGCTCTTTTCATGGGAAATGTCCTCCCACATATCCTTCAATTCTGTCTTCTCTTTTTTGGTGATGTAAGACGTCACATACCGAGCCACAGCCATACAGTTATCAGCCACAAACTGTATATCCATGTTAGCATTCCACATCGACAAAATCACCGGGTTGTAGTCGTTGATGTACTTGGACTCTTCGTTCCTCTTCAAATTGTAAGTGTTTTTAGGTGATTTCTTCATGACATTGTGTCGCAACGAAGACATCAAACTGTTTACTCTTCCTTTAGAAATCACCGGTCGTGGAAAGCCGAAACGACATTTAGTGTAGAACTTGTCTTTGTTTCGGAATTTACGACGGCAGTACTTTCCACATCGATGGCTTTGGAAACGCAGAACTTTTTCTCTTAGGCTTTTCTTCTCCTTTGCGTTTGGAACAGCACACGTAGAATACTGTTGGATGAAACTCATCACTGAGTCTTCTGGATCCGTTCCAAATTTAGGTGCATCCTTGATCCACAGCAACATATGTATATGAGGAGCACCTCTTGCTTGGTACTCCTTTCTCCAGAAGAAATCCAACACCTCTCCAAGAGGTGGATTCTTCTTATTCATGATGAAAGACATCATAGCTTCAAATCTATGATTGAAGTACCTACCTACATTGACTGGATCCAAAGAGCACAGTTCTCCAGGTGTCTTGAATTCGATGTTATCTACGTTAGCATTTGCCTCTCGTAGAAATTCAAGTAAGTCTTCCCAGCCATACTCGGCACAGCTCAGAGTGAGAAACCATGTGGGAGTACCTAAGTTCCTCAGCATACATTTTAAATCACCATGACGACGGTACCAGTACTCATTAGTACCACGCTGACACGCCATGAGATTAATCAGGTGAGAATCCAAAATACTATCTTGGACATTGACTTTATCCATAAAATCACTTGCTGAGATGTTTTGCATGTGTATACCACTTTTCAAGATGTGGTTCACTGCATATGACAGTCCAGACAGATCGCTTTCAAACAGGAGATGAAACAAATAAGGAATGCATTGTCGAAACCTAGCATCTCCTGCATACAATCGCAAAGTCCGGTATTCAGAAGCAGGAATTTGATGAGGTCGCTCATCATATCTTCCTCCCTGACCTGTTGGAAAAAGCTGTGGGAAACACCGAGCTTCCAAACTTTCCTCCCAAACACTAATGGGATTCCCTTTGGCTTGTTTCATTTGAAACAACTCAATAGCATTCCCCATGACTTCCTTGGAATGCAAAGGATGAACACTATAATGTTCATATATTTCTTCACTAGTAGAGGGTTCTACTTTCTCAATTTGACCAGCACACAAATCGCTATCCTCTTCCTCACTTACTTCCTCTTCTGCAACATATACATTCTTATAGTATTTATTATTTTTTTTCAAATACAATGTTGCCTTTTTAACTTTCCTAACATCTACTAAATCTTGCCATATTTTCTTATTCTTTGTCGGAACCCCATTAACTAAGATAACCAGAGGTTCCTCTTCCACTTTTTCTACTCCAATTGTGTTAATGTTTTTCTTGAAATCTAGAGGCAAATAAACAACTCTTCCCTTTAATCCTCTCTGTAAATCTGATGGAGGCAATTTCCCTGTCTTTGGCTCCATTCTTACAATAGCCTGAAAGGGATGGATACTTTGAATCAAAATAGATTCATAAGTATTTAAGTCCTTCAATTCAGAAGGAATCTCAACCAATTCCAGATTATTATGAACTGCTCTAGCAGGCATCTGGTTTTGTTTTAATTTGTTACAACAATAAGTACACACACGTTGATCCAATCCCAAATCAAAACAATTTTCTACCATCAAGTATGTTGCAAAATCCTTCCATTCACTATTATTTTCCCTTTCACTTTTTGCATATAAATCCACTAACTTAGTCTGATTCTTATAATAAGTGCGTCGACAACACACACAAGTGAAATTAGGCCTCTCACTTGATTTCACGTCAAACGTCGCAATTTCCCTCTGGAAATTATCTGTACTGGAAATCTGTACACTATTTTCCACATGACCCTCTACTTCTTGCTCAATTTCAACATTCTCCTCTTTACTTCCAAAGTAACAAAACTCAATTTCTTCACATATATTCTTCACATCTATTTCAGAACCATGCAAAAGAGCAGCGCATAATTGTTTCAGCATAATTGCTGGACTCTTAGCATAATACAACATTCTAACTAATTTCCTCACTTTGTTATGATGCACTGCTAGCATCCTGAAATGATGAAAAACACTCTGGCATACTCTCCTGGAAAGACAAGCCAGTGAATGACCATGCAAACCTGTCACTTCTCTTACTCTGCAAGGATCTAATTCTTGCAACAACATCATTTTCTGCTTCAAACTTTTTTTGTTAAATGACCGTACAAAATCACAAAGCAAATTGATGGAATCCTGTCGCACACTGCAAATACTACTACACTTCCAGGTGTACACAGGACCCTTAGCACGTCTTCCTAAAACCTCATTACCTAACACCTCTTCTGCCTCTGTTGTCACAAGTTTTTCTTTTTCAACTGGACAACCATCTTTCTCTTCATAAGCACGACCACTGGTGTCAACTGCATGCACCAAATCATTATCCTGGAAATAACTCTCCTCATTAAAAAATGCCTCACAGCTTGAACTATGCATCCATTCTCCAGAAAAAACTTCACAAAAATTACTACGATTAACTATTCTCTTCCATCTACTATTTCTTTTGAAATCAAAAATTGCCTTGTTTAGCTTCCTAATTCTATTGATTATCAAAATAAATAACTTACGTTTAATTTCAAATGCCTGATCAATAACTTTCTCAATTTTTTTTTTCTCTTATAAAAAACTAGTTTCTGTTGACCTTTCTTAATATTTTTTAACAAATTGCCAATTATCCTGTTGCGGAACATTCGTTTACGAATCTCCCTAAACTGTTGTTTCCTTCTACTATCATGCACAGATTTATCTCTTGCTCTAGCAGTAACATTTTTCATTGTCCTTTTCTTTCCATTTGATTTCCTTCTCGTTTTATGGACTGAAACATTTTCTGTAGTAATATTTTTTTTAATACAAATATTTCTTATGAAATATTTAGAGCTCTTACCCGGTGCTTTCTTCGTGGCTTGAGAAATCTTTTTGTTAGAGGACTGCTGCGTTTTTTTTTTCACCTGCTGTCTTTGACGTTTTGCAGCCTTTATCTGTCTTTGTATTGTAGGCATGGTGAAATCTTGAAATGATCTGCAGTTGAATCTGTGGAAAAATATAATAAAAAATGTTATTAAACATTATTACCAAACAGTAAATCAGTAACAGTGATCAAAAACTTAACACACTACTTGACATTTTAATTTGAAGATTTTTTAGTCATTGGCAATTTTACAATACAGAAATACCAGAAAAGAAATGACATTTATATTTATGTTACCTATGCTATTTTATATGTGAATCTGATCTAATTTTATGAGCATATTTTAATATTTTATTGAAGACACTACACATAACCTGTTTTTGAAGGTGTCTTTATTTTTAAATTAAACGGTTTACCTTTTTACTTTTTATTGATTATAAATTTTAAAAATAAATGTTTATATTTCCAAAGGCTCAAGCAGGTCAGCTTCCCATCCTATATCATATAATTCGGACAAATCTGCATCCTCATCACGCTCTTCTTCATCCTCAGGATTTAAATCATCCAAAGGATCAACATCCACTGATGTTTCAATTACAAGTTCAATGATGAGGTCAAAATCAACTGATTGCAGATTGTCGCTCATGTTGAGGTTGTCTTTATCTTTAAAGAAAGATAACAACAATGAGATGTTGCAGAGTAAGAAACAAATCTCAGAGATTATAATAGTAAAATTGTTTAACAAGATTAACATTTTGCAGCTATTATTTAGCCATGTCCAGCAATGCTGAGCAGGTGAAGCCTATGTCTAATTTTTCACTGAACAGGACTCATCTCTTCTTAACCTTGGATAAGCCTCACCGACTCTGTGTCCCCTGCACATACTTAAATGTTAAAGGGCAGATTTATATTAAATGGCACATCCCCAGGTATGCACCAGTTAACGTGCACCACTGCTCTACCACCCATGGTGTGCCGCATTTACAATCAGATAGGAGAAAGCTGCGTCAAAACCCTGCGCCTGCTTGAAGCTGGCATAGGTCTTGACGCAGCATTGTGGAGATGGGGCACCCCTGAGCCTTGCTGGAGCTGCATCGCACTTGCGATACAACTCCAGCAATGCGCCACCTTTACGGCACAGATGCGTCACGCATCTGTGCCGTTTTTGCCCCATGCTGCGCCGCATTGTAAATGCAGCACACCATGGGTGGCGGAACAGCGGCGCAGGATCACTGTCACATCCCTGGTGATGCGCCACTCATCATAAATCTATCCCTAAGCTTCTTATCTTGTTACAGATGAACTGCCATATGTATCATCAAAATATTTTACATTTTCTAAATAGCGAATTTTAAGGAATAAATAGCGATTCTTTACCATTCCTAATTTGCGATGAGCAAATTGCTAATTGCAAGTTACCCATTCATTTCCATGGGCTAGGAGGCTCATATGAATGAAGGTTTAATTTGCGATTAGCAATTTGCTCATCGCAAATTAGGAATTTTTCCAAGGGTGCAGGGGTGTCTCAAGAACACCCTGCTGCACCCCTGAAAAACAAATTTGGGGGCATATGGCACACATACATGCCCTAAGGGCATGTGTTGGCGTCATATGGCACCTTTTGTTTTTTTGAAAAAAAGCTTTTTGAAAAGAATTCACAAATTACCACCAATTTACCACAATAGTTTCCAAATCCTTAATGTCATTTTTTACATAGTTTTTGTTTGATACATTGCATTTAAGTAGTCACAAAATTTGCAAATCCTTCAGTGCAATTGCAAAATAAGGAATAGCAAATTTTGCTACTCCTTATTTTGCATCAAACTTGTTTGATACATACCATTTGTCTAATTAACATTCGCAAAGGCCGAAATTCGTAGAATTTTGATCTTTGCAAATGCTAATTAGCTTGATACATATGGCCCCAAGTGAGGCATGTCTTGCGACATGGTGCATCTTTTGCATCACTGCTGCTTGGGTTTTATGTGGTACGTTTTTTTTACACCATGACATATCTGCCTAAATGCATCAATTTGTAATGTTGTCGCCTCATAGCAAATCTTTTGCACCACCGCTGCATCATCAAAGTGACGCACAGTGGCACAAAAGAGGCATACACCTATCATAAATCTGTCCCTAGCATTTTAAATGATTAATCCAGGATGACAATAAAGTGTGTCCTATCCAGAGGTTTGTTTAAGGTGAGGCCTACTCAGGATTGCAGATTAAAGTTACGCTTGATGAAGAATACAGAGGAGATAATACATATAAAGGCCTACCAATGAAGTAAGTAATGTGCACTTTATTGCGCCAGTCATCATAAATGTATCCCTAAGCTTCTTATCTTGTTACAGATGAACCACCATATGTACCATCAAACTATTTTGCATTTCCTAAATAGCAAATTTTAAGGAATAAATAGCAATTCTTTACTATTCCTAATTTGCAATGAGCAAATTCCTAATTGCAAATTACCCATTCATTTCCATGGGCTAGGAGGCTCATATGAATGAACGTTGCAATTTGTGATTAGCAATTAGCTCATCACAAAATAGGATTTTTTTCAAGCGTGCAGGGGTATCTCAAGAACACCCTGCTGCACCCCAGAAAAAGAAATTTGGGAGCATATGGCACACCTACATGCCCTAAGGGCATGTATGGGCGTCATATGGGACCTTTTATTTTTTTGAAAAAAATGCTTTTTGAAAAGAATTCGCAAATTACCACAAACTAGAAGTTGGTGGTAGTTTCCAAATCCTTAATATCATTTTTTACATATTTTTTGTTTGATACATTGCATTTAAGGAATCGCAAATTTTGAATTATTGACATTTTAAGTCATTTCCACATGTGCAGTGTTTTCAAAATATGATTTGAAAATCGTTTTTGGGGAAAAGTAATGGTTTGCAAATTTATGACAAGGACATAATGGTGTATGCTTCTCTATAAGGCATTTCAGTGTCTCTGATGTCATTTTTCCCATATTACATTATAAGACCTTTCCTCATGGAGCACATTCCTTGTAAATATGCTCCCACCTGTGCATTGCGAATTTAGATTTTGACTGTTTCAGTCACATAGCCATGTTAAAAGTGACCCAAAAAAATTGCAAACGTTTTAAAATAACACATTCATGTGTCTTAAGGACATTTTAAGTCATTTCCCCATGGACAATGTTTTCTAAGTGGCGCAAAAGAGGCATACACCTATCATAAATCTGTCCCTAGCATTTTAAATGATTAATACAGGATAACAATAAGATGTAGCCTATCCAGAGGTTTGTTTAAAGTGAGGCCTACTCAGGATTGCAGATTAAAGTTATGCTTGATGAAGAATACAGAGGAGATAATACATGTAAAGCTCTACCAATGAAGTAAGTGATGTCTACTTCATTGCGCCAGTCACCATAAATGAATCCATAAGCTTCTTATCTTGTTAGACATCAACCGCCATATGTATCATATAACTATTTTGCATTTCCAAAAAAGCGAATTTTAAGGAATATTTAGCGATTCTTTACCATTCCTAAATTGCGATGAGAAAATTGCTAATTGCTATTTTACCCATTCATTTCCATGGGCTAGGAGGCTCATATAAATGAAGGTGCAATTTGCGATTAACAATTTGCTCATCACAAATTAGGAATTTATTCCAAAGGTGCAGGGGTGTCTCAAGAACACCCTGCTGCACCCCTAAAAAAGAAATTTGGGGGCATATGGCGCACATAAATTTTAACAACATTCCTTTACCTCAACAACGATTTTCAAATCATAACTTCAAAACACTACACATGGGAAAATTACTTAAATTGTCCTTAAGACACATAAAAGCGTTTTTTGATTGGCTTTCCTGCATGGTAGGGTCACTTTTAACATGGCTATGTAACACAAACATTCAAAATCTAAATTTTCCATGCACATGTGGGAGCATATTTACAAGCAATTTGCGCCACAGAGAAATGTCTTACACTAAAATGAGAAAAATAACATCAGGGACAGTCAATTGCCTTATAAAGAACCATACACCATTATGTCCTTGTCATGAATTTAAAAACAATTCCTTTTCCCCAAAAACGATTTTCAAATCATAATTTCAAAACACTGCACATGAGAAAATGACTTAAAATGTCATTAAAACACATGAAAGCGTTTTTTGATTGCCTTTCGAGCATGGTTGGGTCACTTTTAACATGGCTATGTAACACAAACATTCAAAATCAAAATTTTCCATGCACATGTGGAAGCATATTTACAAGCAATTTGCGCCACAGAGAAAGGTCTTACACTAAAATGAGAAAAATAACATCAGGGACAGTCAATTGCCTTATAAAGAAGCATACACCATTATGTCCTTGTCATGAATTTAAAAACAATTCCTTTTCCCCAAAAACGATTTTCAAATCATAATTTCTAAACACTGCACATGGGAAAATGACTTAAAATGTCATTAAAACACATGAAAGCATTTTTTGGTTGCCTTTCCAGTATGGTTGGGTCACTTTTAACATGGCTATGTAACACAAACATTCAAAATCAAAATTTTCCATACACATGTGAGAGCATATTTACAAGCAATTTGCGCCACATAAATCATAATTTTCTCCTTAAAGCACACTATTCTCTATCTAAATTAAAGTAATATTTTCTCACCTTAGCAAATACTTTGAGTTTGAAAACAGTCTCAGAAACACACCAATTTGTCTTCAGGAGAGCAAAAGGTATGCACTCCAGAGTCTGCAGCTATCAAAAGCACAGAAATGCTGTAATTCTTCACACATATTTCTCATGTCACCCAATCAAAACTCTTCCCTCACTTTTTTTCAAATGAAAACCCTTCCCCCTCTGCCCTTTCTGCCTATTTTCCATAGCAACCACCTCTTGGAAGAACTCTGGTGTTTGCAAGTTCACACAACAATGTTGCAATTGAACTCTGAACTCTCAGTACACCTGCATATCCAGTGCATTCTTTCATTTAATGATTTTTTATTGACCACTCAAAATACATCTTTCAAAGAACACATCTGTGCACCCTAACTTTCTGTTTTCATCAATCAAAATCCACCAATCACTGTTACTGCTTCATGAACACAGAAACTCCACAGTTTTTTTTTCATTTTACACTCTCATTTTTTCAACTGCCATTTCATTGCCACACTTCATCTGACTGCAGGAGAACCTTCTCTCACCATGTTTTCTGTCTGGATTGTTGGTCATAGTTATATTCACTGGGCTCAAAGGTACGTTGAAAGCAGGAATTTACCTAACCTCAATTTACAAGATGTGGAAATTAAGTGGTTTGGCCACAGAGGATTAAAATGTCACCATTTGATACCATTGGTGAAAACCTTTATGCATTTGCCAAAACCTGACCTGTTAATTGTGCACTGTGGAGGTAATGACTTGGGCACTTTGACTGGTGTAGGTCTGGAAATGCTTTTAAAGGACACCTTTGAGCAATTAATGGCACTTTTTCCTCAGACTGCCTTGGTATATTCAAATATATGCCAAAGACAGAAATGGAGGTGGTCAAACCAATTTTGTCCACAAATTGAGAAGTCGAGGAAGCATGTAAACAAATCTGTTTCAGCTTACATGAGAGACCATGGAATGGGCTCCCTGTACAACAATAACTTGCGTTACTACATGCAAGATATCTACAGAGGAGATGGAGTTCACTTCTCAGATGAGGGCAACAGAATTTTCACTCTGAATTTAAAAATGTGCATTGGTACCTACTTATAAGTACCTAAATGTACCATAAACCCAAAAGCTCTTCTCAGAGCTACCCTACATCTAATCACTCACAATTATTATTTTACTCTAACTTTTTTCACTAATTTTCAACAAAGTACGCTCCCTGGGGCGCTACCCGGTACGCGTACCGGGAGCTAACCTCGCGAAATTTTTTTAAAAAAATGTTTTTTTTTCGCACATATAAACCTCCTCAGCCACCCTCAGAAAACCTAGGGGGTCAAGATAACTCTACCGTGCCCCCTTCTACCCATTCCGAACATTATTTGCCCTCCATCTTGTATCTTAATTCGACCGAAACACAAAATGGTGGACTCCCGGAACGCTTAAGGTCCGCGAACCGAGGCGCTCAACGGTTCGCGTACCGGGTCGCTCCCTGGGAAGATAAAGGAAATAAAAAATAATCAACAAATCCAACAATCAATTAACATACAGCATTTGAAAAGACTATCATTCATTTTTCATTGTAGTACGCTCCCCAGAACGCTTCCCGGTTCGGGGACCGGGCGCTAACCACGAAAAAAAACAAAATTTTTTTTTATTTTTTTTTGCCCCGCAGGGCCCTTTTAAAACCTCCACATTAAACCTAGGGGGTCAGCGAGGATCTACTATGCCCCCTTATGGTTATTTCCCCCTTTGTTTTGGCCTCCTCTTGTCTCTCGATCCTAACGAGAGACAAGATGGCGGCCGCTCCGGACTGTTTAGAATGTTGACAAACACCGGAGAGCCAATCAGCTTCGCTACGCGAAGTTCCGATACGCGTGGTCCGCGCTTACAGATATATATCTTTTTTTGAACGTTAATTTCTCAAAATCCACTGCAGCACATATATTGAGACCTACAAAAGGCACATCGGGCTACCAGTCCCTACAATTTTGCCAAGTTTCGTGCAAATCCATTGAGCCGTTCGGGCTAAAAGTGAGGCTAACCGCCCTATGGAAAACTCAATGTTAAAAACACGTTTTGGGACCCCCCTTTTTTCTCGGCCCCCCCTGGACGAACCCCCCCCCAAATTTCCAGGGGCTGCTCAGAAACAAAATGTTCCATTTTCCTGAAAATTTCAGCCAATTCCGTCCACAAACGCCAAAGTTATTAGACATAGAATTTTCAAAAATCCCATAGGGAAAAAATCCTAACTATATATACCTACTGGCGACCGCCAGTAGGTAATATATATATATATATATATATATATACATATATATATATATATTACCTACTGGCGGTCGCCAGTAGGTATATATAGTTAGGATTTTTTCTCTATGGGTTTTTTGAAAATTCTATGTCTAATAACTTTGGCGTTTGTGGACGGAATCGGCTGAAATTTTCAGGAAAATGGCACATTTTGTTTCTGAGCAGCCCTTGAAAATTTGGGGGGGGTTCGTCCAGTGGGGGCCGAGAAAAAAGGGGGGTCCCAAAACGTGTTTTTAACATTGAGTTTTCCATAGGGCGGTTGGCCTCACTTTTAGCCCGAACGGCTGAATGGATTTGCACGAAACTTGGCAAAATATTAGGGACTGGTAGCCCGATGTGCCTTTGCTAGGTCTCAATATATGTGCTCCAGTGGATTTTGAGAAATTAACGTTCAAAAAAAGATATATATCTGTAACAGCGCTCCGCTTCGCGTAACGGAGGTTTGCGAAGCTGATTGGTCATTCTGTCACTGGGCTATAGTTGGGCTACATCTGGCTGATATTTGGGCTACATTTGTTTTTTTGTGTGTCTGGCGGCCATCTTTGGGCTACATTGGGCTACATTGGGCTTCATTGGGCTACATTCGGCTAATTAGCAAATAGCTCATCGCAAACTAGGAATGGTAAAGAATCGCTATTTATTCCTTAAAGTTCGCTATTTAGGAAATGCAAATAACTTTTATGATACATATGGCGGTTCATCTCTAACAAGATAAGAAGCATAGGGATAGATTTATGATGACTGGCGCATCACCAGGGATGTGTTAGTCATTCTGTGCCGCTGTTCCGTCACCTATGGTGTGCTGCATTTACAATGCGGCGCATCATGGGGCAAAAACAGCACAGATGCGTGATGTATCTGTGCCGTAAAGGTGGCGCATTGCTGGAGTTGTATCGCAAGTGTGATGAAGCTCCAGCAAGGGTCGGGGGTGCCCCTGTCGCAGGGTTTCTGTTCTCACACAGAACTGTGGACAGAGGATTGGAACCTCGGCGAATTAGGGTGTCCCAAAACTCACGTTAGTAATCAAAAACTATTTAGCAAGCTAGGTACAGTGTCACATTGGATATAACAAACTCTCAATGTTTAGACAATCCAGAATATGAACTTATAGTACCTCAGGATACGTGGAACTCATGAACAGTCGGTCGTTATATATTTCTTAGAAACCAGAACATGGAGTTAAGAAGAACACATGTGTATTTGAAATGTTTATTTACTAATGCCGTCTTCTCAGGCGTAGTACCTTAGATAATAAAAGTACACATATTATCAGTAGCAAAATTACCAGCATAGTTACTAGTACATAAAAAGTGAATGGTGATAGTATGTTAACATGCTGTAAATGAATAAGAGTTAGCAACACTTATAAGCAGCCGCGGGCCGTGGAGGGAGTTACGGTGAGGCAGGGAGGCGGGGAGGGGGAGAAGCAGGGTGGAGAATACAAGTACACATATTATCAGTAGCAAAATTACCAGCATAGTTACTAGTACATAAAAAGCGAATGGTGACAGTATGTTAACATGCTGTAAATGAATAAGAGTTAGCAACACTTATAAGCAGCCGCGGGCCGTGGAGGGAGTTACGGTGGGGCAGGGAGGCGGGGAGGGGGAGGGGCAAGGTAGAGAGGGCTCCACCCTGCTTCTCCCCCTCCCCGCCTCCCTGCCCCATCGTAACTCCCTCCACGGCCCGCGGCTGCTTATATCTCACCCTCCCTAATACACATATTATATTATTTGCTAAGAAGGTCTCTTTGTGTTGGTTTAGGGCGTGCCCATACTTTAGTGTCTTAGATTTGAAGGAATCACATCAGCATACACCAGCTCTCTCTTCATGTGAACCGCATCAACTGTTGTGTATGTGTGTTCGGCAAAGCAATATAAAACCCGCCTCATGCCCAGAATTGGCAGAAGTTGCACTTATGTTATGAGTATGAAGTCGTGGAGATCAGACCTCATAACAATTCTGTATCGTGTTGTTCTTGAAACTTTAGCACTCGCTGTACAGATATAGTTTAACAAGTAAAGCAGATAGTAGACCAATAACATATTATTCTCATGTAAACCACGATGAACTACTAGGTGGAAAGCTAAAGCAACAACTAAGTGTCGTGTGCAGAAGTTGCAAAAAAGGAAAAATGGCGTTTAAACCGGTAATGAGCCCATGCTAACTTAACACGGTGTAAAGATATCCAGGACCTAGATGACACCTCCTCATGATCCGGAAACGAACTGAATAAGATAATAGAAGTGCCATCTCATGAGAGCAGATTGCAAGTTTATATGTGGACGGTCCGCAAGGTAAAGCATTAAAAACTAGGAAAATTCAATGCTAAAGAAAAATAAAACAGCCAAGTACTTTATCGAGTCTTAAGCCAATAGGCAAGGTAAATAATAAAAACTTGACAAATAAGTCAATGAATTGTCAATGAAATGCTAGTACTCAGCATATCAAACATGAAAAAGGTCTATGACATAACTGTGTATGCAAAATAAGCTGCAACAGCCTCCAATAGGAAGTCACCGTCTTCATCCGAAAACAGTTCAGCCATCCAATTTAAAAGCGGAAAAGAACATACGTGCTCTCCCAGCACCGGATCCTCTATCACCATCAGAGGACAGCTCGGTGGGTTTTCAAGAAAGCTGTGTTCCAAGAAAGACTGTGCTGCCGCCAGTAAATTCCAGGGACCAAGTAGTCCATGCATCAATGCCACAGCCATAATCCTTTCGCCAGGACAAATCAACTCGTGAGTAATGATAGGAGTCATCAGCTGATTAAAGTCGACGTCAGGAGAAACCGGTCCGCAGAGACACAAATCAATGGCCCAATCGAAATCACAGGTCAGGCAGTGAAATACAGGCTGGACACAGGTGAAGTAGGAGAACCGAAAAGATAATCCATATGCCGTGCTTAATATCGCCAACGGCATTGTGCCATAATATTCTAGCATGCGATTGCGGAACAGTGTCAGCAGCTGCAGGGTCGGAGGTTGCATAGGAGGGACATCCATATTTAAAAATGTAAAAAAGCACAAGAGCGTCCGCTGGTAATGCAAGTAAAAATGCAATCCACGAAGCAGAGTGGAGAAAATGGAATGAAAGGGAGCAGGGATGACTCCAAAGATTTTCTCAAATGAAGTCACGAGACCACTGGTAACAACTTTAAAAAAGTGTGCCAGGGATTTTGTGGAGGATGCGTTAAAGATAGTCGGAAACATGTTGCTGAAATTGAAAGGCAAACCTGTGTACGGGTGTTCGCTATGTGAAGTACGAAAGTTTCACGGGCCGAACTCAAGGCCACCTCTCTCTGAGACAAAAGAGCTCTTATTCTTGTCATGCCGTTGAAACGTGTCCCATGGTTGGTATTTGTGGCCAGATTGAAAACTCCCTATGTTCATGTGTGGGAGGAAATAGAACATTTCTGCAGCAAATAACCCGTTCACTTACTGTTACGATAAAAGGAATACTTTTTAATTAACTCAGAACAATCTTCATTATTGAGCATCAAATAACTACCATTTTCCAACAACTTGAACGTGGGGATGATAGCAGGAACTGGCGTGCCTTGCAACACGCAAGCCATATTTGGTCGGTGTTTGTTGCATGAATCGTGTAACTGTATGTGCCTACACATTAGTGAATGATCTGGCGTCTCAGTGCATTCCTCTCCATTCAGATAAAGTTCTTGATCATCTTTGAAACATCTGTATGTGTATGGAAGCGACCAGACCTCATGAACAAAAGCACTACCTAAAGGTTCATAAAGACCTATTGGTATATATTTCATACAATTTGAAAACTTATATAAAGCAAAAGGCAGCGTTATTAAACCGTGGATAAGGCATGTTGCCAAAAAACCCGCAATCCTCTGCTGATGATGTCACTGAGCATGTCATGAATGATGTAATATGTGACATCATCAGTAGTGGATTATGGGTAATAGTATCTCTAGTTTACTCCCCTATAGCTGTCTTTCTTTTAACATAAGTGTGTGTTTCCTTCCCTTATACTTACTGTTTTTGGTTCGCTTCCAGTTCGCGTACCAGCGAGCGAACTAGGAAGCGAACTAAGAGAAATAGAGGTTGGCACAGTTCCAAATATTGTACCAATTTTTTAATAACGGGGAGGTAGTTCTGAAAAGAACTTTTTTTTTTATTTTTCTGAACATTTTTTTACTGTTTTTGAATTTTTCGGAACAGTTTTATATTTTTTGGGGTTTTTCTTGGAGGGGGCAATGAAAACGATTCATTGTAAAGGGCTCAACAGGAGCAACAAAACAAAAAAAAGAAGTATTTATTATTTTGGGCGTTTCGGACAAACTTGCATATGATAGTCAATAGCTCTGTTGATCAGAGTGATGCTTCTTTCTCCGTAGGAAATGAATCCATCGCAAAATACGCAGGTGTGTTTTACTTCACCAAATCTCATTTGTATATTTGGCACCATCTCCCTGCCCTCTGGTCCCGTTACTTCCGGTACAACAGATCTTCTGGCCATAATAGGGAGATTATCTAGGTCGTTCCGAAACTGTGCAGCACTGTAGTTGTTAGGATGCCACCTAGTCATATGGCGATGCATTGTGTAGTTTCCGAAACTGTATTTTTTGTCGGTCCCTCTGGACAGTCTATCTTGACATATAAGGCAAGTTACGTATCTTGCATTTACTTTTTTCTGACCTTTGGGAATTTTAAAAAATTGCCAAATGAAGTTTTCTTTCCGGTGAGACGTCTTGGGCTGCTCAGGCAAAAACTGCCTCTCTTCGTGCTCGTCCTCCTGTTCCTCTTCTTCTTCTTCTTGTTGAATTACAACTTGAGCAGGTGGTCCACTCTTCCTTGGATGTGGTGGAGGTGGTGGGGAAGCACCAGCTGAAGCTACTAAAGAAGCCATTGCTCAGTGATCACAAAGGGTCTTTCTCTCACAATGATGAAAGTCAGAGTGAGGAAAGAAGGAGGGATTTTCATCATTTGGGAAAAACAAGAGTTCTCAACCAATCAAAAGTGTTCATTTTAGATTATATGACCTAGTCTTACATCATTAGGAAACCAAAAGTGAAATGAACCAATGAAAAGTGTTATTACCAAGTCACATGACTTGCTGTGTTTACGTTAAGCGCTTTGCAGGGCCTCCCGGTTTGCTTCCAGAAACCTGCGCTTTGGCACTCGCTTCGCGTACCAGTTTGCTAACGTAGCACGTCATATGACGTATCAAGCGACAACGTGGAACGTCATGCGGACGGGAGGCGTCACGATGTTGTTTTCTAACGCGGCACTTGCGGTAAAGAAACGTTTACCGGCTCGCGGTCTATTTCGCGGCATCAAGGTCAGCTAACGGGAAGCTTCCCGATTCGCGAAGCGGGAACGAAGAAAAAAAAATATTTTAAAAAAAAATTATTCATAAACATATAAAATATATTTTTGGATTTAAAGAAGAATACATTTTACAGCTACAGATATTAGCTGTTAAAAAACCAATGAAATTCACAGAAAAAACCATAGGTTATAGACCATATATAGTTAGGAATTAGCATTTACAAAACCTTGAAAATTCACTGAAAAAACCATAGGTTATAGACCATATATAGTTAGGAAATAGCATTTAGAAAACCTTATTTTACTCACACAAAACCATTGAAATTCCATATATAGTTAGTTGCACTAACTATATATCGCGCACCTGCAATCCACTGCTGATGATGTCACATATTACATCATTCATGACATGGTCAGTGACATCACTGATGACATCACTGATGACATCTCAAATGACATCACTGATGACATCACTGATGACAACATCCAGTGACTGTATGCTTCTGTAAAGTTAAAATATGTCTTACATATTGAAGAATGAGTGGATGTATAAGTGTCTGGATGAAGGATTTAGTAGGTGCATGACTGACTGTATAAGTGAGTGATTAAATGTGTCTCACTGAGTGCATGGGTTAGTGACTAAACTGTTTTAAATTGTGCATCATTGTGTCTGTTGTTTTGTAATCTGATGCATGTGTTGATCATTAGCTATATGACTAACTATATGGGTTATTGATTAGTTGCCCAAGTATTTGTATGGGAGACTGAGTGTGTGTGTGGGTGTCTGGGAGGTGTATGACTCTGTGCATAGATGTGTGAGCAGTTGATTCACTAGATGTATGGGTTCAAAAGTGCATGTGGAAACATCTGTATGGGCGGTTGACTGTGTGCATGAGTGTATTGGTGAGTGAATGGATATCTCAGTGCTACATGTCAAAGTAAGTACATATGTAAAACACAGTACATGTGATAGTTGACATATATAAATAACTGTGCATAAGAGCCAGTGAATGTGTGAGTGGCTGTATGGATTATTGTGAACTTGTATCAGGGATTGTATAACAGAGTAAATATGTGTTATTATATGTTCCAATAAGTAAGGTGTGTATAACTATATAGTTGAGGAAATCGAGGTGTGATTGATTCTTTGCAAGACTGACTAGGTGTGTGAGTAACTCCATGGATGAGTGACAGTCTGTGAGTGTCTGTTTACACTGAGTGTATCTAAGGTTATATTAGAGTCTGAAGAGGTTCATTGTATCATCACATGAATGATGTCATCAGTGATGTGATCAGTAATGTCAAATGAGATGTCATCAGTGATGTCATCAGTGATGTCATTTGAGATGTCATCAGTGATGTCATCAGTGATGTCACTGACCATGTCATGAATGATGTAATATGTGACATCATCAGCAGTGGATTGCAGGTGCGCGATATATAGTTAGTGCAACTAACTATATATGGAATTTCAATGGTTTTGTGTGAGTAAAATAAGGTTTTCTAAATGCTATTTCCTAACTATATATGGTCTATAACCTATGGTTTTTTCAGTGAATTTTCAAGGTTTTGTAAATGCTAATTCCTAACTATATATGGTCTATAACCTATGGTTTTTTCTGTGAATATATATATATATATATATATATATATATATATATATATATATATAGCGCTTGTTACCCCTGATGGTTTGTTGAAGCGCTTTTTCAGTGAGTAGCATGCTACTCAGGAACCTATAAAGGATTAGTGGTGAATTAGTATAGTGAAAAATGAAAGTAATTTGAGTGGTGATATTAGTCAGTTATTTGGATTGAGAAGGATGCAGAGGGATATAGGAGGGAAAAGGGGTTGCATTTATATAGTGCTTGCTACCCCTAATGAGGTGTTGAAGCGCTTTTTTGGTGAGTAGCACGCTACTCAGAACCCATGGAGGATTAGGGGTGAATTAGTATAGTGACATATGAAAATTGATAAGTGGACATGTTAGTCTGTTATTTCGATTGAAAAGGATAGTGGAGGGATAAAAGAGTGAAGGATTTCGGTTATTTACATCAAAGCAGTAGTGGGAGGCTTGGGATGAGTGAAAAGGGATGTGGGGGGAAGAGTAAGAGGGAGGAGTTTAGAAAGGCTTGTTTGGGAGCTCAGTATAGTACAAGAGGTGTCAGATGGTGCAAGGAGGGGTAGAGTACGGGAGAGTCTACAAAGGGCTATTTAGGGGGTCATAGTAGTGGTATGGGGTTTGAGATGAATGAGAGAAGAAGCAGAGGATATATTGATAGAGGTATAGGGTGAGAAATAGGGTAATGCATTGCAAAGAGTAGTAGAATGTGTGTATCCTTAGTTATGACTGTATTTTATGTTAGCTACTTAGTAAATATTAATGAGCAGAATATGAGTACCCCTGGATGTTGTCATCAGTGATGCCATTAGTACTGTTGTTTACAATACCATGAGTGATGTTATCATTGATGTCAATTATCATATCATGAATACTGTCATATGGTTCTCGTCAGAGACTCAGCTACTCCAGCACTGCACTCAAATCCCCAATCCTCGAAGGAATCAGCGCTGAATGTTGCTCACAAGCACCAAGGAACAGAGAAGGTCCATTCTCCTGACAACTCTGCAGTTTCCCCAGCCACATCGCCACACCCACACTGACAACCCTTCCCACCACCGAACCCTAGAACCAGCTCACATGCATGCTAATCAACATCAGATCCTTCAACAAGCACGCCATGGAAATCTCAGACACCGTTGCAACTGCCAACCAGGACACAGTCTTCTTCACTGAAAACTGGCTCAAGAAATCCTCAGCCCCTGACAGAGCGACTGTAACTCCCAATGGCTACAAAATCATCCACAAGTCTGCCCACTCAAACCCGGAAGAGGGATAGCAATCATCCACAGAGACTTCATCAAACTTACCACCACGGAGGATGCCTTGACTCCCATCATGGTACATCTCAAATTCTAAATGCATATGAACACCAACACAGACATCAGGGGGTAGCCTCACCTGCAGACTCCCGCCCGATTTTTGCAATACCATCACCAAAATCATCACCCTCTATGCCATCAAATTGAATCAATACTTCTTCTGAGGAGACCTCAATTTTCACCTCAAAGACTCCACCAACACCAACTCCGCCGACCTCATGGAGAACATGGACAACATTGGCCTGATACATATCATTATCATTCCCACAGATAGCACCGGACACACTCTCGACCCCAGCTTTACCACCAACAACATAATCGGATTCAGTCACGCCTCCAAAGACAACTGGACAGATCACAGCATCCTCCATTTCACTGTCGGAGACACACCCCAGCCCACGACACACCATACACCCTTGTGCAACACAGCTGGAACAAAGTCTCATAATCCAATGGACAATCACCCTCAGCTTCTTACCACAGACGACGTAAACCAGGCTGCCCAGAATTTCTCAGACTGGATCACCACAGCACAGACAGAATCACTCCCATCAAACCACTCAACACCAAGAGGTCCAACAAACGCACCATCTGGTTCACCCCCAAACTCTGGACCTCAAAAAGAGAATGCAAATGAAGGTAGAGACGATGGAGCTCCAGCAGCAATCCACAGACCACTCTGCCCTAAAGTATGCCCTTAGAAAATATCACCTCTCCCTCAGAGAAGCCAAAAAAGATGCCCTGGTCACTCACATTGAAACCAGCTTCATCCACTCAAAAGAACAATTCAACATCATCAGAGAATTCTCTGCCCCAGCAGCCATCAAAAGCGCAATCCTACCAACCCATGACCACTACGACGCCCTATCCAACCACTTCCACAACAAGATAGCAGACATCTATGGAACCTTCCACCCTCAACCAACAGAGCTAATTCCGCTCAACCACCTCACCAACTGGACCCCCCTCAACACTGAGACCATTGTGGCCATCATGAATTTCATATACTCTGGCACTTCAACGGAACTCTGCCCACACCACACCATCAACTTAGGATGAAAGGAAATCTGCCTTCTGCTCACTTACATCCTCTACGTGACAATCAATACCGCCCCTTTCCGGGGACATGAAAACACGCAGAAATGAGACCCCTCCTAAAGATACCCACCACAGACCCCAACGACCTCAAGAACTACTGCCCCATTTCACTCCTCCCAATCCCTGTGAAGGTCCTTGAGAAAGTCATCAACCACCAGCTCACAGACCATTTAGAGAGAAGCACCCTACTAGACACCTCCCAATCCGACTTCTGATCCAACCACAGCACCGAAGCGGCCCTCATAGTCACCAAGGACGACATCAGAAACACCCTCGACTGCAGAGAATCTACTGCCTTTTTCCTCTTCGACCTCTCCGCTGCCTTAAACACCTTGCCCCACAACATCCTGCTCAACAGACTTCACCACATCGGCATCACCGGCAATGCGCTCAAGCTGATCATCTTGTTTCTCACAGGATGCATGCAAAGAATCCGCCTACCACCCTACACCTCCAAATCCAAGGACACAATCTGCGGTGTCCCCTAGAGCTCCTCGCTCAGGCCCACCCTTTTCAACATCTATATGACTCTGCTGGCCATCAGCGTCTGCAGCCACTGATCAACATCCTCTCATATGCATATGGCACCCAACTCATCCTCTCTCTCACTGAAGACACCTCCACCACCAGAGCCAACATCCGGAACACTATGACCAACATCGTCGACTAGATGAAGAACGACTGCCTGAAACTGAACATGGGCAAGACGGAAGTGCTCATCATCGGAAAAAGCCCCTCCCCTTGGGACAACTCCGGGTGGCCCCCCGCTCTAAGACCTGCACTGAACCCCATGACCCATGCCAGGACCCTGGCCATCATCTTGGATAGCAAGCTCTCCATGAAGCACCAGGTTGATGCAATAACCTCCAAAAGCTTCCACATCCTTTGAATGCTCCACAAGATCTTCAAGTGGATCCCACTCAGCACCAGGAGAACAGTAACACAGGCCCTTATCACCAACCGACTGGACTACAGAAACACGCTGTCCATCAGAATCACCACCCAGCTCCTGAAACGACTCCAGACCATATAAAACACAGCAGCCTCATCCTTGATCTCCCAAGATGATCAAGCATCACCACTCACCTTAGAGATCTCCACTGGCTTCCAATAAAGAAGAGATGCCACTTCAAACTACTCACTCATGCTTACAAGGCCCTCCACAACACTGGACCAGCCTACATCAACCACTGCCTGACCCTCCACCAGCCCACCAGACAACCCCGCTTAGCCCACCCCGCCCCCGCACAAGTGTCAAGCACCTGGAACAACCTGCCCTTCCACCATCCTCTCGACTTCAGGAGAGCGCTCATGACCTGGCCGTTCGATTAAACGGCCCATCCTCAGCGCCTGGATACCTACAGGGCGATAAGCAGAGCTCTATAGATCCTGCTGATATGTTATGATATGTGTGAGGTCATATGCAATATATGACAGGGGTAGAAGATATTGTGAGTTTACCCCATCATAACTGGTGAATTTCGTATGTTGGGGGCATATAACCAAAGCTAACTCTGCTTATCTTTAATTTATCAGTATATTTCTGGTATTTTGTTATCATATACTGCATCCGACTGTCCCTTGCATTTAATTTTCTATTAATGATCTACTCCACTGCACATAGGCTTCAGCTGTGCACAACTGCCATTGGGCAGAGGACTAATCCGTTGGAAATTTGCCATTGAAGACCTCCACTGGATATGGCCTTCAGACATGCACAGCAACTTTCTGCAGATAGCCAACTCCTGCTGTGCATTACCTTGCGAACCCAAGTTTGGATTCAAAGACGTGAAATGGCTTTTAGGAGAGAAAGCTTACTTGTCCAATCAGGTTTGTTTATTTTTTTATTTTGGGCTTGTGGTAGGTCTATGAACCTGGGTGCAAATGTTTATGTCGCTCCTTTGGCAAAGGTGGTGGAATGTTGGGGTTTCAACCATGTGCCATATGCAGAGAACGGTACAAAAGGGGGTGGTGATGGACGGAGCATCTGAACCAATCAAACACTCACACCCAGTCAAAGGATCTGGGTTTAAACCATCACCGTTCTTTAGCCCACTCTGCCACCCCAGTTCAGACATGGCTATATGCAAATCAGTCTGACCCTGTGCCTCATGGGAACAGTCCAGCCCGAACTGCCAAGCCATGTCTTCCCTGGACCGGAAACAAGCTTCCGAGGACCGGTTTCTGGCATTCCAGCCGTCTTCAGCCCGGCTTGCTTGAATCCAGTGGCAAAGTTAGCAAGGGACTCACGTCTGAGCATACACTGCCACACTTATGGTGGCCAAAAGCGGTACAAAAGGGGGTGGTGATGGACGGAGCATCTGAACCAATCAAACACTCACACCCAGTCAAAGGATCTGGGTTTAAACCATCACCGTTCTTTAGCCAACTCTGCCACCCCAGTTCAGACATGGCTATATGCAAATCAGTCTGACCCTGTGTCTCATGGGAACAGTCTAGCCCGAACTGCCAAGCCATGTCTTCCCTGGACCGGAAACAAGCTTCCGAGGACCGGTTTCTGGCATTCCAGCCGTCTTCAGCCCGGCTTCCTTGAATCCAGTGGCAAAGTGAGCAAGGGACTCACGTCTGAGCATACCCTGCCACACTTATGGCGGCCACAAGCGGTACAAAAGGGGGTGGTGATGGACGGAGCATCTGAACCAATCAAACACTCACACCCAGTCAAAGGATCTGGGTTTAAACCATCACCGTTCTTTAGCCCACTCTGCCACCTCAGTTCAGACATGGCTATATGCAAATCAGTCTGACCCTGTGCCTCATGGGAACAGTCCAGCCTGAACTGCCAAGCCATGTCTTCCCTGGACCGGAAACAAGCTTCCGAGGACCGGTTTCTGGCATTACAGCCGTCTTCAGCCCGGCTTGCTTGAATCCAGTGGCAAAGTGAGCAAGGGACTCACGTCTGAGCATACCCTGCCACACTTATGGCGGCCAACAGCGGTACAAAAGGTGGTGGTGATGGACGGAGCATCTGAACCAATCAAACACTCACACCCAGTCAAAGGATCTGGGTTTAAACCATCACCGTTCTTTAGCCCACTCTGCCACCCCAGTTCAGACATGGCTATATGCAAATAAGTCTGACCCTGTACCTCATGGGAACAGTCCAGCCCGAACTGCCAAGCCATGTCTTCCCTGGACCGGAAACAGGCTTTCGAGGACCGGTTTCTGGCATTCCAGCCGTCTTCAGCCCGGCTTGCTTGAATCCAGTGGCAAAGTGAGCAAGGGACTCACGTCTGAGCATACCCTGCCACACTTATGGCGGCCAAAAGCGGTACAAAAGGGGGTGGTGATGGACGGAGCATCTGAACCAATCAAACACTCACACCCAGTCAAAGGATCTGGCTTTAAACCATCACTGTTCTTTAGACCACTCTGCCACCCCAGTTCAGACATGGCTATATGCAAATCAGTCTGACCCTGTGCCTCATGGGAACAGTCCAGCCCGAACTGCCAAGCCATGTCTTCCCTGGACCGGACACAAGCTTCCGAGGACCGGTTTCTGGCATTCCAGCCATCTTCAGCCCGGCTTGCTTGAATCCAGTGGCAAAGTGAGCAAGGGACTCACGTCTGAGCATACCCTGCCACACTTATGGCGGCCAAAAGCGGTACAAAAGGGGGTGGTGATGGACGGAGCATCTGAACCCATCAAACACTCACACCCAGTCAAAGAATCTGGGTTTAAACGATCACCGTTCTTTAGCCCACTCTGCCACCCCAGTTCAGACATGGCTATATGCAAATCAGTCTGACCCTGTGCCTCATGGGAACAGTCCAGCCCGAACTGCCAAGCCATGTCTTCCCTGGACCGGAAACAAGCTTCCGGGGACCGGTTTCTGGCATTCCAGCCGTCTTCAGCCCGGCTTGCTTAAATCCAGTGGCAAAGTGAGCAAGGGACTCACGTCTGAGCATACCCTGCCACACTTATGGCGGCCAAAAGTGGTACAAAAGGAGGTGGTGATGGACGGAGCATCTGAACCAATCAAACACTCACACCCAGTCAAAGGATCTGGGTTTAAACCATCACCGTTCTTTAGCCCACTCTGCCACCCCAGTTCAAACATGGCTATATGCAAATCAGTCTGACCCCGTGCCTCATGGGAACAGTCCAGCCCGAACTGCCAAGCCATGCCTTCCCTGGACCGGAAACAAGCTTCCGAGGACCGGTTTCTGGCATTACAGCCGTCTTCAGCCCGGCTTGCTTGAATCCAGTGGCAAAGTGAGCAAGGGACTCACGTCTGAGCATACCCTTCCACACTTGTGGCGGCCAAAATGGTACAAAAGGGGGTGGTGATGGACGGAGCATCTGAACCAATTCCCATGAGGCACAGGGTCAGACTGATTTGCATATAGCCATGTCTGAACTGGGGTGGCAGAGTTGGCTAAAGAACGGTGATGGTTTAAACCCAGATCCTTTGACTGGGTGTGAGTGTTTGATTGGTTCAGATGCTCCGTCCATCACCATCCCCTTTTGAACCGCTTTGGCCGCCACAAGTGTGGAAGGGTATGCTCAGATGTGAGTCCCTTGCTCACTTTGCCACTGGATTCAAGCAAGCCGGGCTGAAGACGGCTGTAATGCCAGAAACCGGTCCTCGGAAGCTTGTTTCCGGTCCAGGGAAGACATGGCTTGGCAGTTCAGGCTGGACTGTTCCCATGAGGCACAGGGTCAGACTGATTTGCATATAGCCATGTCTGAACTGAGGTGGCAGAGTGGGCTAAAGAACGGTGATGGTTTAAACCCAGATCCTTTGACTGGGTGTGAGTGTTTGATTGGTTCAGATGCTCTGTCCATCATCACCCCCTTTTGTACCGCTTTTGGCCGCCATAAGTGTGGCAGGGTATGCTCAGACGTGAGTGCCTTGCTCACTTTGGCACTGGATTCAAGCAAGCCGGGCTGAAGACGGCTGTAATGCCAGAAACCGGTCCTCGGAAGCTTGTTTCCGGTCCAGGGAAGGCATGGCTTGGCAGTTCTGGCTGGACTGTTCCCATGAGGCACAGGGTCAGACTTATATGCATATAGCCATGTCTGAACTGGGGTGGCAGAGTGGGCTAAAGAACGGTGATGGATCAAACCCAGATCTTTTGACTGGTTGTGAGTGTTTGATTGGTTCAGATGCTCCGTCCATCACCACCCCCTTGTGTACCCCATATGCAGAGAAGACACAATGAATCCTTACATTTCTGCAGATTGATGACTCCCTGTTAGACAGGTTTCAAGGCTGTCTTTCTGAAGTGGTTGCCTGGATGAAATTGAGCTGCCTGGAGCTAAATAACAATAATTCAGAGCTACTGTTCTTTGGCAACCACCTTCCACTTGATTTATAGAAATGGTGGCCAACTGATCTCGGGGATTTTCCAGTCCCCTCTTCAGTGGTACTTAATTTAGGGATCAGGTTTGACCAGGATCTTTCGTTGAAGCTACAGATTCACGCACTTATAACGGACTGTTTATCCAAACTAAAATCTTTAAAAAAATGTTTATATTTCTTCCAGTGCAAACCCGCTAAATGATTGTGTTGACGCTAGTGACCTCAAGATTAGATCATGCTTTTTCTCCAGATCTAGGGGCCCATGCCTGTTTGATAAATAAACCACTACTGGTTCAAAATGCTGCTTCCCACTTGACTCTTAATTGCCAAAGGAAGCAGTCCATTTGTTTGGGTCTGAAGAAAATTCATTGGTTACCGGTCAACTAACGGATTCAATTCAAGGCCTTGTTAATTACCAGTATAGCAGTACACAAACAGGGTGAACTCAGGATGGAACAGGCTTTGTTAATATTCTTTATCTAGAGCACTGTGTTAGTCCAATCAAGGACTACTCCAAGTGCCTAGAGTCCATAACACTAGGAGGGGCAGTTGTTCTTTCTCTTTATTAGCGGCTCAGTTGCCACCAAAATTGGGATTGACAAACTTCGAAGTTTTTTTTTAATAGATGCTGAATACTTTCCTTTTTAATGTAGTTTAAGGCTAGATCATTGCCTGCTGGTTAGTACTTGGATGCTTCCTTGGAAACAGTTGCTTGCGCTCCACAAATAGAAATTCATTCATTCACTCATACATGAAACCCCTCAATAGCGGTAGTTGGCTGGAAAGTGGCAAAAGCAAGCCACCTGCAATACCCTATAAAAATACAGCAGCCACTTTATGTTATTTCCCATGCACCTCCTCTCTCTCAATGTTTTGCACGTGAACATCACTTGAGCACTGACCCATCACTTATTCATTTTCAGCACCCTTCTTAGTTATAAATAATATGTGATGCAATTTCAGATTATATGTTACTGATTTATTCTTGGTGTGTTTGTGTGGTTTGTGCCCATGTGTATAATTACTTGTTTTATGTGTTCCTTAGCAGTTAATATGTTTCTTTTGTGACATTGATTACTCCTTGGTTTCTAAGGTTACGGGGTACTCCTGAGTTTTGTACTGAATGCTGCTATATTCAAATAATCACATTTCTAAATGTTGCCCTTTTATAAAAACAAATGCAGGTAGGCATAGGAGGAGGCCTCTCTACATGTAAGCTTTAACATTGGAAAAAGCGGAAATCGGTGAAACTTAATTGTAAAATAACTATTGTATGTTTGTCTGTCTCAGAGCATGATTATACTAATAATAAACATTTAGGAAGCACTCTGCACAGAATCAATTATTTCTTGGTGCTTAGCAAGAAGTGTTAATCACTACCAAGCACAGTTTCACTAATTTTAACCCCCACATAAGAATAAAGATTTTCCCTAGTAAGTCTGACCTATATTAGTTCTCTTGCAACCTGAGACCTTCTGGATCGACTTCAATCTCTGCAGTGGGTGTATTAACCCAGTTGAGATGGTTAATTAAAGTATACAGGAGGTTGGTATATATAGGCAAAGAAATAGCATTGTATGTTTGTTGGACCCAGGCTTTTTTGGCTGGTTCACCCCTGAACTTTTTGCTTTTGATGGCGACCTGGTGTTCGTAATTTCTGGCTTAGCGCACTTTTTCCCAGTGTCCCACGGTAAAGTGCGTGCATGTAGTGAGGTTGGCCTGTCCTCCCATAGGAATGCATGGGGAATGTGTGTGACCATGTTAGTTCCTGATGTGTGGGGAGTGCAGGCTCGAGTCTGGTATATGCGGACTCCTGTGATTGAATGCTGCGCAATGATGTATGCGGCGTGTATGTGTCTAGTGTGGAAGTGCCACTTCTAGACATGGGTGTGCGTGTGCAGTGAGTGTGCTGGCACGTGATTGGCTGGTGAGCCCGGCTCCAGGAGTCTGGATGGGTCTGCCCCGGTGGTGAATGGAGAGATTAGCATGCTGATGTGAGGGAGGGGTGCACCTGGGTCCTGAATAGGGCTGGGCTTTCCCCACACAATGCTGGCTCCGCCCCCTGTGGTGCATCTAATGTCCCTAGCCCTGCCGATGAATAGAGTGAGGGGCTGAGCACATCAAGAGTGCTCACAAACCAGCTGCGACTGGTTTATCCCCTCACCCTGAAGCCAGACAAAGGGATTTGATGTATAAAAAGAGGCTGTGTCCCCTTGCAATTTGTTCTCTTCCTGGATCCTTTTGCTGAGGGGGGCTGCTGCTGCTGGGTGCCAGGAGGAACCGCCACTTCGGGCCACCTTCCTGCCTGGAGGGACCAGTGAGCTGGCCCCTGGGCCCAGCCTTGCCCCCCCCCCATCTCGCTGCATACCTGTAAGGACTTTTTGGCTGTACTAAGGGTCCTCAAGCGCCTGGAAGCGCTTTATCTGGGCCCTAGCACTGGGAGTGCTTTTTGCTTTATTTTGAGCGTTTCTCTGCCCCGCATTTGGCGTGAGGAACAGCAGGTGCCCACCCTGCATTTGGCCCGCGTTATTGATTCCCTTGATTCGGCTGTTAGGAGTTCCCTGGCAGATGCCTAGCCCGCCGGGGACCTTGCCGCTACTTTATTATTTATATCGAGGGAGCCTACCCCTCATCTGTGCCCCCTTCGTGTCACCGCCGCCGCCCAGGGCCTCCTCTAGAGGGCTGCGCCGCCATTGGCCAGCACGCCCCTGGGCCGTGCTGTGATTGGTTTTAAGGCCCCGGAGCCTGGAGGCTCGTCTGAAGGGCCGTGCAGGGATTGGCCGCCCAGGCAGCCGGCACCTCAAGCCAGGGGGAGCTTCCCCGAGGTGAGGCTGCGCCGCCTGGGACCCAGAAGGAGAAAGAGGAGTCTGGCCGCGAGGCTCCCATGTTGGGAAGAGATCCCCGCAGCCCAGGAGAGAAGCCAGCCCAGCCGCACTGAAAGTGGAGCCCCTGTGAAGGGGGGGCTCCACAACGTGGTGCGGGGGCCAGAGGCGCCTGGAGCAGATCGGCAGCATACCGGAGCCGGTAAGTGGGGCCCGGTGTTGTTGTGGCAGAGGGGGGCATCAGGCACATTGCCGGTGCCCGCCCCCCCGTGTGCTTTCTCCGCGTGGGGGCATTGGAAGATTTAGAGCCTGTCGAGGCTCTTCTAACGTTGGGGCCACATCTGTTTCCCCCCCGTCGGGGCCCGCATTTCTTTAAGAGCCCACTGAGGCTCGAGGTGGCATATTTGTTTGGCAAGCCCCGATCGGCTCCGGGCGCCACAGTTGGTTTGAGAGTCCACGGGGGACTCCAGTACAGAGGGCACATAGTCTTGAGCCACGAGGGCTCCACGAGGCATATTCTTGCTCAGAGTCCCCAGAGAGGGACTCCCCCATCCCGGCGGCAGTTCTTTGCGTTCTCGAGCCCATGAGAGGCTCAGGCAGCATTTTTGTTATTTAGAGCCCCCGAGAGGCTCAGGGGGGCAATCATTTCGCCAGAGCCTGTGAGGCTCCAACGTTGTCCCCACCAGGGTTGCTACAGCTGCCCAGCACTTAGTGGGCAGCTGCTACGTGTAGGCCCCCCCTGAATTTGGGACACAGGGCGTCCTAGCCCTGCGAGGGCAGTTGGCCTAGGGATAATCACCGGTGGTGACTGGTGTGATTTCTGCGCAATTGTTCTTACACCTCTGAATGTGTTGTTTATGCATCATGTGTTCTCCTGTGATGCACCTCCGAGTGTGTATTGATGCATCATGTGCCTTGTTCTTACACCACTGAATGTATGTTTATGCATCATGTGTTTTCCTTCCCTACACCTCTGAATGTTGTGATGCATCATGTGTAATGTGCCTATACCCCTAAATGTATGGTGATACTTAGGTGGTTGTTTTACTCCTAGTACAGGTGTTGCTAGTGAGGTCCTGGTTCCCTGAGTGACATTTTCCTAAGGTGGTTAGGGTTGCCTAGGTGGTACTTACCGGTTACCAGTGGTTACTGGTTGTGTGCTTTATGTTCTCTTTTGTGCTAAAGTGATTATTATTCTATGTACCAAGTGCATATTCCTGACAGTGGTCCATGTGGCCCTGTCTTGTACATATCCCCTGTAAATTCTGCCCGTGCCTGTTGGCACATTGTCAAGTATATGTTTATTATCTAATGTTGGTGGTATAATACAAAGGCTATTTTTTATATATACCCTTGTGTGGAGTTTCCTTTGTGGTGGGCCTTGGGTGTTGTTGCTGGGTGCGCGCGCAAACGCTTTACACATCGCCTCTGAGATAAGCCTGACTGCTCTTGCCAAGCTACCAAGGGGGTGAGCAGAGGTGATCTTGGCGGGTAACTTCCTTGCCCTGACTTAGGAATGGTGGTTTCTGCCTGGCTTTGGCGCAAGCCTTAGCCAACCAGAATTCCCATTTCTAACAATGTTCATATTGATATTGTGGCAAAAACCATAGACAACCAATGGTCACAGGTGGTGCATTAAATGAAATTCCTAACTTTACTACTCCTAAATGCCTTTTGTGAATACCGAAAGTCTTAAAGTTAGGATTTTGTCTCAGATTACTTTTGTGAATCAGGCCCAGGATTCTTTCCCAGCTCTTTTGGGGGCCAGGAGTGGCCAGTGATGTTGAGCAGTGGTTTTCATTCTCTGAGCTAGGCCTCTTGGGGGTCATGAAAGCGACAGCCTATCACTAGAAGGATGACATGGGAAACATCCTTTACAACGCAACTTTCACTACACAGTACCTTTACAACACAGGTTTTACAACAAAAAGTCATTACAACGAATTGCGCTGTGGGGCGCCGCAGGATAGGGAATAGTTTAATTTACTATCCAAAACCTTCCCTACTATCCACGGGGACTGGAGTTGGAATAGTAAATTAAACTATTCCACTATCCAGCGCCCCCCCAACGCAAGTCGTTGTAACGACTTGCGTTGTAAAACCTGCGTTGTAAAGACATGCGTAGTAAAAGCATGCGTTATGATGACATACATCCGATGACATATACATAGTCAGCCGCTTCACCAATGACATGCCAAAGTTCTGAGCAAAGTACTTTTGAAACACAAATTGAGCATCAATGTAATGTTCAAAATGTTAAATATGTTAATGTGAGAAAAGTGGGAGGTAACATGATTTTTATCAACCTCTCTTCGGCATTAGGTGGATCTGAAACACCCGCCCCACCGGGCGGCCAGGGAACATGGCAGCAGGTTAGACCTGCTACGAGCTCTCTCCACACTCCTCCGGAAGTTGCTGCTTAACGTCCCAGAGCCTTCGAGCTGATTGTACTGGAGAATGTGCCTTCTTACCCGTCTTTCGCTTGTTGAGTCTTCAATGTTTTTTTTTTCCTCGTTGCCTATTTTCTGCGTAGCCAGAGCCGGCTGCCTGGTCCTGCCCGTCTGGGGAGATCTTTTTGTGCTGGTATTCAGTTGGGTGAGACGCTTGTCCCCGCCCGCTCCATGCTTCTTGTTGCCTTTACTGGACTGAAGGTAACTGCAGGAGGAGGCTGGTGGCCTGGCAACTCTGCCGGCTGTTATGGGGGGTTTGTTGTGTTATTGGAGACTGGCCGGGTGAATACTTGAGCTGGTCCCATGCTGTACCAGGGGGCGGCTGCTTCAGGCTGCAGGCGGCGTTAGTCTTGAAAGGCAGGCGGTCGCAAGGATCTCCTTCCAGGGCACTCGGGCAGAGTCTGTTGCTGCTGAGTGCCCTGATATGTTAACCCGAGTGTGGATGGTGTCGAGGGGGGCCAATCTGGTATTGGTATCAGCATTATTAAGTCACACTCTGTAGTCATTTCAACAGTTCCTCTTTTCGCCTTGCACATGAGCCCTAGATGTTCTAAAGAAGCACTTGGCAGTGATCTGCTTTTATCACAACAGACCCTTCGGAAGAGAGGAGCAGGGAAAAATAAACAAGAGAGTCAGGGGGACTCTCACAGCTTAGCTCTAAGCAAAACCACCTTCTATATTAATACTGTCGCCACAGGCCCTTCGCCTCAGATTATAGGCAATGGTAGTATAGCTGATGTGAAGGGGGTGGAGGTTCCTAGTAGGTACGCTTTAAGAAATAAAATCTGCAGCGCTTCGAAATCCATAGGTAATACCACCACTGCTCCTCTGGCTCCTGGCTCAGGCAGAATTGTGTCTAAAATATCTGGCAGGAGGGCAGGGGGAAGATACCTCCTAACCCCCAAAACTCTCAACTACCCCCTCCAACTCCATTGGTCTGACAGCAAAAGGAACTGTCCCAAGTGAGAATGACCCCATCCCTTAGATCGTATTGATACACCAGCAAGCTGGGGTATCACTGTTGGAAATGGTGGAGTTATATGAAGCTGTGAGCCCCCCTAATAAAACTCCAGAAGTAACAATGGACCCGAAATGTGATAACGTCTCGGCTGCACAGGCAGCTCATTTGAATCTTCTGACCTCAAATAGGTATCAGGTGTTAGGGGATTGAGATAGCAACGTTGCCAACCTCCCCGAGGAGATTAGCCAGCACCTCATTCAATCACTTTTTGAGGTTCCTCTGAAACCCCGGAGTTCCATCTAATCGGAGCTGATAGAAATGTTAGAGGAGTTATCCTCACAAATCAGAAGCAAGTTTGCCATCTCACAAAAAAATCAGGTAAAAATACAAGACACTCGCGAAGCTCTAGAGGTTAAAATATCTGCAATTACAGAGTGATGGAGGTCTCTGTCAAGAGTCTGAATAAGGAAGTAGAGATCAACCAAGTTGAGATTGAGTCATTAAAAAGTGCCGAAAAATCTATTCTGGACAAAACTGAATCTCTCTGGAATAACTGTAGGCGTAACAATATCAAAGTTCTTAATGTCCCAGAAGGGCTGAAGGGTGATAACATCAAGGTTTTTTATAGGCCTCTTAAAAGAGTTTATCTCAACTGTTGATCCTCTAGATCTTGAGGCCGATATTCAGAGAATCCATAGAGATTAGTTTTCAAAACAATCCAAATAGGAAAACCCCCAGGAGAATCTTAGTTAACTTTAAAACGTTCCTATTAAAAGAGTGTGTACTATCCAAGGCACTTAAAGCAGGTTGTTATATTAATGGAGACTAGTCGTTCCGGATTAGGTCAGAGCTTTCCAGAATTACGCACAATAGACAATGGGAACTGGGGAAGTTTATCCCAGTACTAAGATCTCTAGGTGCAACAGTCCAAATGAGGTTCCCCGCTCTTTTGAAATTAATGTGGAAGAATAAAATGTTTAACTTTAAAGACCCTAAGGAGGTAGGGACATTTATTGATCAAATCAAAGCGCAGGGATAAACTTTACTTTGTGTGTATGTCCTTCCGGAGGAGAGTGTGAGCTCCACTTGGTGGCACAGGGCATCATCAGGGAGGGTTCCCTTGGTGGGGGGGGGGGCAGGGTCACAGATAGATTTTGTGGGTCTTAACTGGATTGGGAGAATATTAGGGAAAAAAGAAAAAAAGTCCTCATTTGTTAAACCTAAAGGATATTGTAAATACAAATTGAGTAGTCCTTGATCAAGGAAACTGTTGGTTGCCTGTAATATCTGTAATATTTGTAATGGTGGGCCGGATCAAATCTTAATGCCTCCTTTAACATCATTTACAATTTTAACTTGGAATGTTAATGGACTTAGAGTCCTGGGCAGACAGAGGAGCATCCTCCAATACTTCAGTTAATCGAAGTATGATATGATCATCCTCCAAGAAACACATTTAACTTCTGATGAATGGGAGACTATTCGATCTAAGCAGAGATGGATCGAAAGTTCCATTCATACACCCCAAACGTGTTATACCAAAGGAATAGCCTTGATTTTTAAACACTCTGCTAAGGTAACAATACGGGATGTTAAGGCAGACACTAAGGGGCGCTGGATTATTGCTGATGTTAAAATCTTGGTTGGCTTACACTTTTAGGGTATTATGGTCCGAATATAGATGACGATGGGCCTTTAAATATTATTTAAAGTCATCTGCTTCAATCCTCCTTACCTATCATCATGGGGGGTGATTTTAATATTCTTTTGAATCTGGTTATTGATAGATCTAAAGGGGGAAGGGTAGTGTCCACAAAGATGGGTTCTTTCATTAAAGTGTTAATGAAAGACCTATGCCAAATAGATATCTGGAGTAAGAAATATAAGGGATTGGGCGGCCGCTCGGACTTTACATTCCATAATACAAAACATGGGCACTTTTCCAAGATTGATTATTTCCTGGTAGATGGCAGACTGCTAAATTACATCGCTTCTGCAAAGCATGTCCCGGAGCACCTCTCTGACCACTCTGCTGTAGTTCTAGAGTTACAATTGGTGTGAGCTGTGTTAACTAAAAGGTGGACTTTTGATGCAACCCTACTCCTAGAACCCTAATAATCTCACAATTAAAAGCAAAAAGAAAGAAACATTATCCTTTTTTTTTAATAAACAAAGATGCAGCTCCATTGCAGGTAATTTGGGATGCCTATAAGCATTTATTAGAGGTAGAGTAATAAGTAATAAGTTTGGCAGCTAAGAAACATAAGGAGGCTACAGCAACGATGAAGAAATTGGAAGATGACATTTCTAGGGCAAGGAGTGAAAATAAAATTCACGAAGATAAGCAATTGCACTGGGAGGATAGCAGGGAGGTTATATCTAAGGGACAGGTGCTAATAGATCACTTAGATGACATTACCAGGAAAAATGGGAAGCTAGCAACTTAGCGAATTATCAATATGGTGAAGGATACAGGAGGCTCCTTGCCTGGAAGTCCCGGATAAACCAGACTAGGAATATAATTAAGGAGGTAATTATCACAGATTCGGGCGAGATTTCCTCTGATAACTCCAAAATAGAACAGGCTTTGAAGGTTTTTTTCAGGATTTATACATAGAGGGCCCGATTCACAGAACTAACTTAAGACAAAATCCTAAACTTACTACCATTTTAGTATTCACAGAAGGCACTTACTCATTTTGGTATTCACAGAAGACACTTACTCATTTCGGTATTCACAGAAGTTAGGACTCCTAACTTTAGGACTCCTAAATGCATTCTGTGAATACCGTAAGTCTTAAAATTAGGATTTTTCTCAATTTAATAGTAGTAAAGTTAGGACTCCTAACGTTAGGACTCATAAACTGAGAAAAATCCTAATTTTAAGACTTTCGGTATTCACAGAAGGCATTTAAGAGTCCTAAAGTTAGGAGTCCTAACTTTACTACTATTAAATTGGGAAAAACACTAATTTTAAGACTTTCAGTATTCACAGAAGGCATTTATTTAGGAGTCCTAACTTCTGTGAATACCGAAATGAGTAAGTGTCTTCTGTGAATACCAAAATGAGTAAGTGCCTTCTGTGAATACGTAAATGGTAGTATTAGGATTTTGTGTTAAGTTAGTTCTGTGAATCGGGCCCAGAGGACCTAGAAGTCTTGGAGTCTCAAATTGAAAAATATATTGAGGGTATAACCTTACCATCTCTCGTAGAAGATCAAACTAGTTTGCTGAATCAGAACATCTTCCTGGCAGAACTTAAGATCGTGATGAAACATCTAAAAATATGAACTGCCGCTGGGACAGATGTTATCCCCAATGAATTCTATATGGAATTGATTGAGGAGATTGCCCCTGTTCTTGTGGTTCTACTCAATAGGATCTTTTCAGGTAATAGCCCATTCCCTAGGTCCTGGGTTGAGGTCGAGGTCTCCTTGATTTTAAAGCAAATAAAGACTCAAGAAAATGCGACTCATATAGGCCCATCTCCCGGCTGAATTATATGTCCCATTTGGATGGGAGGGATGGGAAAAAAGTTGCTCTATATGCAGATGATTTGATGATCTTCACTAGGGACTCCCCCGATATTCTGCCTAGTCTGGAGAAAATCCTGACGAGTTTTGGGAGGGTTTCTGGGTACCTATTTAATGACCAAAAAACAGAAATTATATTGTGAAATATGCAATCAAGTAAAGTAACAGTTAAACAGCAAATCAGATATCTAGGCATACAAATTACACAAAATATCACAAAATTAGCCCAAGTAAATCTCGACTTGAAAAGGAAATAGGCGGCCACTTTATTAAGATCTTGGAGCAGTCTTCCACTGTCTATCCTGGGCAGCTCTTCACTGATCAAAAGGTCAATTTTGCCGAAATTCACATTTATCTTCGATACGATCCCCTTATCCTTTGATCACTCATCCTTGAAAGATTTGCAAGGGGCTAAACTAGTTTTCTCTGGTCCAGCAAGGGGGTGAGGATTGCATGGAGGAAGTTGCGATGTGCAAAGTTAGAGGGGGGGCATAGCTAGCCCTAACTTTCGCTTCTATTGTTATGCCTTTCATTTAAAGAACATAAGGCCCCTTTTGTTTAACTCTGCTTGCTTTCATTCCCTGTTCCCCGCGATGTCCAAAAATACTCCCCAGGGTAGCGATGGCTGTTTTTTTAGTTTGGGGCACCCAAAATATTTTCAAAAATCAAACTTAAGGTCCTAAGACTTGCGTGTGAGGCTCCTATATGGAGCTCTCCAGGCCATAAGGCTGTATTCATGTTGCCCTTTTTAATATATATAGGTCACCCCAATGGAGGGCCCTAAACAGCCCATAGGGTGTGGTGCAATGCTTTTTAAATCTTGGACATGTATTGAGTTTTTCAAGTTCTTGTTGTGAAAAATGTATTACTATGTTTATCCCAAAGGATAAGATTGGATTACCTCATTACAAGCAGTAGCCTTTGTTTGGGAACAGGTAAATAAGTTGTGTTTAATGTCTAAATAATGATATGTTAATATACTCTTTAATGGTAAAGTCAGATTTTTTGTCACAATTCTGAAAATGCCACTTTTAGAAATTTAGCATTTTCTTTTCTTAACCATTTGGTGTTTGCAGCCTGTATCCTGGGTCTCATGACTAGGTGTAGTTGGCCTTTGGGATTCCCCCCAGACTTTAACACAAAGGAGGACTATTTGTTGGCAAGATCGTCCATCCTGACTGGATGTGAGGGGCAAAGCTGTGCATAGCCCCTATTACATTATAAAGGAGCTGCCTCAGCATACACACAAAGAACTTCACAGTACCCTTTTGTCATCCCAGACATCCTGGAACCGGGGTAGGGTGGGGTGGGGTGAAAGGAAATTCCAGAACCATCTATGAGGCGAGAATTCCAGATATTTCTTCCACTTCAAAGGTGCCACCAGGTATAAAAAATAGGACCCACAGATGACCTCTTCACTAAACACCTGGACCTGTGGATAATACAAAAGAAGTGCTGTCCTTCTACCGGAGGACTGCCCTGCTGCTTGGGGCCTGTTCTGTTCTGTTATCTGAGAAGAAAGACTGGACCTGCTTCCTTCATCCCAGGCAGAGAAACTCCAAGAGTCAGCTGGCAGAACTCATGCTCTGAGCTACAGGAACACAACAAGCTCCAAACGCTTCCCTGCAAGTGCCCACTTGACACACTGCAAGTGGACCTTCCTGGACCTGCATCTGGCCCTGCCTGAGCCCTGCTGGCCTCTGCTAGAGTGAGTCCCGGATCCCTAAGAGGCACCTACCAAGGTTCTGGGACATTGGCTGGCATCAGAGTGCACACCACTGAAGAAAAATTGAGAAATCCTGAAGTTTTGGAATCTTCAGAACAGCAAATGGGCCCATTCACTCCAAGATCCTGCCACCCGCGATGACCACCAATGCAAAGCTCTGCTGGACCCGACTCTTCATACTACAGCGACAACCAGTGACAGCCGGCAATGCGAGATCTGCACTTCGTGCTACAGCGATAACAGCCCATGTGAAGCTCCTGCATGACCATTTGTGATGCCCGACACGATCTTTGCGCTACTGCGACGAACACCTGCGACACCTTGTCTGCTATTCACGCTACAGTGATGACCATCTGCGATGCTCTACTGGCGGCCTCCTCTACCGAGAACTGGATGCGTTGTGATGGCCTTTGATAGGATACATTTCTTAGCAGGACTCACCTGGTCCTTGTATCCAGCCCAGGCTCCATCATGGTCAACCTGAACTTGTGACTTTCCCCTGGTCTAGTACGACCAAATCACCATGAGTGGCACTTTGTGCTCTCTGGCGCTATACTTACCTTTATTTATTATTTATTTATTTTATTTATTAAAAGGTTTTATATAGCGCGAACAAGACCCGTGGGTATCAGAGCGCTTAACATCAAGAATGGTTACACATTGGCAGTACAATAACAATTATAGAATTATAGAACAAAACATATAAGAGGTAGAGGAAGTTATGGCTAAGAGGGGGTGCATAAATATAAATATTCCAAACGTGTGTGAAATTAACAGTAAAGGTGGATAAGGCTTAGCTTATATCCCTATCTATATAGATAAATAAGAAGAGGTAGAGGTTATATAGTTTTCTGCTATAACATCGTTATCGGTTCATCTAGTAGGCGATGTCGGTGAGAACAAAGATCAGTTCAGGTATGTGTGTGGAGTCATTCACTTATCGATAATATCGTTCATGAAGATGGCCGCCCTTCATCAAACTAAGAATATTCGTCCAAGAGTTCCGCTAGCTTCCCTAATCAAGGTACATCCTCAACATATGGCTTTTCAGTTCCCATTTGAATTGAACAATATTTTGAACCTTCCTGATGCTTGGAGGGAGAGAGTTCCAGACTCTAGGGGCAGCTCCAGAGAATGATCGGTCATAAGACTTTTTCTTTCGGAAGATGGCTGGCCGCAACAGTAACTCCTTGGCACTTCTGGTTGGTCTGTTTCCTCCCGATAGCTTGATTTTCTTGGCTAGATATCTTGGTGTGTTATAATGCACCGCTTTGTGGGTAATGCATGCTATCCTCATTTGAATTCTAGCCTCGTAAGGTAGCCAATTTAGTGCTTTCAGGTGAGGAGATATATGATAAAATTTCCTAGACCCCGTGATGAGTCTTGCCGCTGAGACAGGCTTTTAGTGGTGCTGTAGATGTTTTTGGTAGGCCGGCTAATGTGGAGCAACCATATTCGATCCTTGAAATAACTAGAGATTGAATAGCCAGTTTTAAATCTGCTTCCGAGATGAATGGTTTTAATTTTCTTAAGTAATTCAGGTGGAAGCGGGCACTTCTCGCCATTGAATTAATATGGGCTTTCATGTCGTTAATCATTGAAATTATGTCTAGGTCTACTGATTGGATATTTGTTGTTTTGATCTCATTTTACTTATTAAAATGTACTCTATTTTTCTAAATTGAGGTGGGATTTTTCTTCTGTTGTGTTTTTGCACTATGCACATTGCCTCTAGGATAAGCTTTGCTGCTTTTATGCCAAGCTACCAGAGGGTTGAGCACGGGTTCATTTGTGGTTCACCCTGACAAGGAGTGTGACTGTTGCTTGAGTAGGGCTCACATGTTTCTAAACCAACAGCACAATTTCTCACATATCCATTCGAAAAGTATAGTGTTACGTATAGGTTTAGGGTGTTAAAAACCCAGTGCTTCACAAATGAATTGTACTGTATTTATATACCACTTCTTGCCCCCGCAAGCAGTGTACCAGGCAGCCTGTAGGGCGTTTCTCTGGCTATTGCACTTCAAGCCCCGATTTTCTCTCTAAAATTCTTTGGAAAAATGTGTCTTGAATCTGCTATCATATTAATGAAGTAGGGATCCTTAATTTTCCGTTTTGGGATATGCTAGTACAGTTTTTCTTAACTTTTGACTTCTGTGGATCCACACGGGTGAGGCAGCAGCAGTGCCAGCTTCCCTCTGTTACAGAGCAGGCACATCTGGAGCAGTGGCAGTACCATCTTGCCTCTGGAAGAGAACAGGTTCAGTTGTGTCAGCAGCAGTTTCTCTCTGGTACAGAACTGATGAAGCTGAGGCAGCAGCAGAGGTAGCTTCTCTCTCTTATAGTAGACTCACGGTTAAGGGTAGCAGCAGTGCTAGCTTCCCTTTCTTATAGAAGACACACAGCTGGGGCAGTAGCAGTGAGAGCTTCTCTCTCTCACAGAACTGGTGCAGCTAGGGCAGCAGTGGTAGCGCCAGACTCATTCCCTGAGATGACAAGTACAGCATAGGCTTGTGTCATAGGATCTAATCTACACCTCACTGATAAGGCTTAATAAGGTCAAAACTGAGCAGAGCAATACTGATTGGCTTATGGTGGGCCTTTGTCTGGAGTGGCACAGTGTGTAAAAAACAGTAGGTTGGAAAGTATCTCCAAGTGACTGAGAGACTGACTCCAAGTGGTTGAACTTTTTGCAAGCATCCATCTCATCACCTGTGTGTGGCTGATGATGCGCCTTAAGTGACCAAGGATACGCCCAGACATGGGTTTCTGGCTCACTGCACCATAGGATCCAAGCTTTACCTCACTGGCTAAACCTACTAAGACCGAAAACTACTAAGACCGAAAACAGTCTGAGGCAGCCTGTGTTCCCTTTCGAGAGGGGCTTTGTCAGGCAGTTCAGGATTGACTGTTCTCTTGAGGAGCAGGGTACAAACTGATTTGCATAAGGCGTAATTTTGTCTAGAACTGCACAGTGGGATAAAAACGATAGTTTGGAATGCTACCAAGAGTGATTGTCAGTTGTTAGAATATTTGCAAGCCTTACTCCCATCACCTTTTGTGTGATTGAAGTATATATAGTGTGGGCAGCAGCAGTGCTGGCTTCTTTCCCTCACAGGACAGTTACAAATCAAACAGAATGAGAGCAAGCCTTACTTTCTCACAGAAGAGGTACAGCAAGACAGCATTAAAACATGACTGACTCTCTCTCAGAGGCAGCAATGGCACAAGCCTCCCTTCTTTGCAAAAGTCACTCCATGCAGCAGTAGGGCAAGTTCCCATAGTCACAGAAGGTTCAGCTTAAAGGCATCAATGGAATGTGGGGCCCTTATAAATCATTGGAAGAGATGCTGTATCCATGGAGATGAGTATATAGGTAGGTAAGTGAATAATTGACATTCACTACCACCACTCTCGCTTAGATGAAATTTCCCATGAGCACGCTTGCTGTCTCCCTCCTTTGCAGCCGCGGCCCGTGCAGGTAAGAGCGTTGTGGCGATATGTCCGGCTGGGGGGATTTTGACAGACGATGACGAGGGAAAAATAAATAAATAATACATTTTCCCTCACCATCGGCCATCCCCACCGAGCCGGCCCTTACGCTCCTACCTGCGCGTGCCGCGGCTGCTCCTTCCTTCCTCCTGCCTCTTATAATGTTGTTGGACATGTTCCTGTCATATCCTGAAAGCCCTGCTACGGCCACTCCTAGTCCTGTTGTCACTGCTATAACTCCTGCTGTATTTCCTGAAGCTTTGCATCTGTCGCTTCCTGTAGATCCTGCTACTGCCATGTTCTTCTAGTCCTGGCTGCTACTGCTGCTGTCACTACATGCAGATCTTGCCGCTATTTTATCCTGCAGTCTTGCTACAGTGACTTAGAGTTCTGCTGTCACTGTGGTATTTCCTTTTATTGTCATAACATCTAGTCTTGCTACTGCCACTTCCTGTCGCTCCAATGTAGACGATTCTCTGCCAGCCTTTCTGCTGCCACTGCTTTCCATGGCAAACTGCACTTACATGCTCTACTTACAGAATTTAGCCTCGTCTACACTCACTGCCTTGTCTCTTTCACGCATCTCTTTCTCACCACGTTACTCACAGGCACTTTCACTTGTTCTCTCTCTCTCTCTCTCTCACCCACAAACACACATGACAAGGATGTCTGTTTTACAGACTGCCTTTCAACATTGCCAGATTTTAATGATCATTTTAGGTCTGAGGTGACAGCGCAGCTATAGCCAAGACCTAGTGCTTACAATAGAAACAGAGTTCTGTGTGTGTCCGCCCATTTCCACTCTCAGCTTATTAGGAAAAGCCCCTTTCAGACATTCGCTTGCAACACCGTCACTCACAGATCTGCCTAGAGGAGTGTGTATCTCCTGCTTCATGCAATTAGCTGTTTGGTGTACCATTCTGCCTGCAGTGCAACGCATAAAGGGCTATTTTACACATAAAATGTGCACTCAGCCATCTCCCTTTTTGTCACATTAATTTCTTTGACCCATGCATGTACTGTTTACGGACACAAGTTTTGTTGGTACTGCAGCAGAATTGTTTTTATTATTTTATCATGACATCGTTGGGAGCCTCACTCTAACACAGCTTTTTCATCCTTCTAATTGCTATATTCATGAGATCAGAGGGCCACCTTGGGAGTCGGGCCCTTCTGATATGATAACCAAAAAGCAAATTCGGAGGTATATGTCCTAGATGGGCATATGTGATTATGTGAGCACTTGATCAGAACTATCAATATCACACCACCATCAACACCACCCCATTATTATTGCCATCATCACGACCACCACAATGCCAATACCTAACCACCACCGGAAATTCCACAACCACCAATACCCCTACCACTAACATGACCACAATACCACCATCACCATCAATACTACCACCATCACACATAATATCACACCAATAATACACACAGCCAATATCACCCACCACCACAACCATCAACATTCCCAGCACACTAAAAACAAAAACACCCACTACTATTACCTCCACCACCAATGCCTCACCATCACAAATACCACCATCAATTCCACTCCCACCAGCAGCTGCACAACTAATAACATCATCTATACCACCACTACCAATTTCACCGCAATACAAATACCAACACCACATCACCATCAGCATCACTGCATGAACTAAGAATAATTTTATTAAATTTGATTTAGACCTCGACTGAGGTCAACAAATACTTAATTAAAAGGTTGTAAAACATTTATACTATTCAGACATTAAAACAGTTTTAAAAAACATTTTTTTAATTGTATACAGGTTATAACAATTCATTGAGCGGAGATTTACAAAACTCAATTAGACTCTCTGCAGAGCTCAGATTATGTCTAAAACATATAGGTTTTATATACTGGCACCGGGCCTATACCAGAGTCGCATTAGGACAGACTAATAACATGTGTAAAAAATCTTGCCGTCCTCCGTTACATAAGTCACAAAATACTGTGGAACTTTCAGATTTATCCCATTTAAAAGTCTGGGTCCCGAACTTCATTAAAATTATGGTACGCTGGACCCTATGCTCTAATTAACAAAGTATGCATTGTTGCGGACTTTTATATTATAAACTGTCTAGAAGATGTGCAAAATGTTTAGCTGAGAGCAGTGGTCTAGATCCGACTTATCCTTGGGGTCAAGTTCTTTAAATAAAGTTTCAGGTGTGAAGAAGTCATAGATTTCAAAAGTGCAATCGGGCAACCAGACTGAGTTAGTGCAATACTTAAGTTCTTGTTAAAAGTATGGTGTGATGACTCGTCTCTAAAAGGCTCCTTTTTAAAATATGCCTTACAGACCCTAGGTCTGCATGTAGAAGATTATAGGCCCAGGGTAGTATATTTGTGATAGCTTTTGCGCACGTGCTAAATATGGATAACTCCAGGGAGATTGCTTGGCCAGGGACTGACTGATTGACTCTTGGCAATTTATGTAGTAGAATCCCTTCTTTTACATTTAGTCGATATCATGCCTTGATCAGAATATATTCTAAGCTGTATATTAGAATTGGGGGTATTTTGGAATGGTAGACCTCAAGCATGGGTGCAAAATGTCTATTAATTGAGGAGGAGTCAAATTTCAATAGTCTGTCGACGTGGGCTTCAGCCTTTAGGCTGATATGCCCAAGATGAGAACAATGTTGTAGGGTCTGTGTGAAAATTCTCCCCCAAGTAAGCATATTCCTTAACAATCTCTAACAGCTTGCCGTCTAAGGTCCAGTTGTAATAAAGGCAGTGTTTTCTCCCTCTAAAGGGAAGAACATTAGATTTGGAGGTGTTTGGTATAAGAAATTTCCTTTAGCATTATGATTTAGGGCATTAAGGTTTCTTTGTCAGCCTATCAGGGTAAGATCCATAATTACTATGTCGTCGGCGTACATTAAAAAGGCATGTTGCTCGAAGCTATTTTTGGTTGAAAATTGTTAATTGTTTGTAAACACTCTGGGAGGTCACTTAAATACAAGGAATATAGAATGGGGGCTAGGACACAGCCTTTCCCCGTGGTAATAGGCCCCGTCAAACCCTTTTCGCCCCCCAGCTGGACTTTACACCATGTTGCAGAATGTTGCACCATGATTATGGTGAGCAAGTCATTAGGTATTCCAAGCTTCACTAACTTAGACCAATGGGTTGGCCTGTCTACACAATCAAAGGCAGTGGTAAAATCAACAAAGACACAATACACAACTTGCTGTTTCATTACTACATATTTGTCTATGACTGTTTGCAAGTCTGCAATGTTATCTGTCACAGAATGCTTTGGTCGAAAGCCATCCTTAGTCATTGGTATTACTTCTGTGGAGAATGCCCAATCTTTCAGATGTTCCAATATGCATGTTGCAAAAATCTTCCCTGTAGCATCCATTAGGGCTATCTGTCGATAGTTGTTGGGCGCCAGTCGGGATCCTTTTTTTCAGGATAGAAACCACAATGCTCCCCTGCCATGTTTTTGGAATTCTCCCGGTGGAGAAATAATGGGAAAATAAAGGGGCCAAGAACTTGCTCCAGTCTTCGGGATCACTTTGAAGAACTTTAATGGAGATTTTATCTGGGCCTGTTGCTGTAGTTGATCTGGCTGCCTTAATGTATAATGCTATTTCTTTCGGTGATGATCCTAGCGTATCGTGGAGTTTTTCCTCCTGCCTGTGCCAGGATTGCATTGGTTTTGCCAAGCAAAAAAAGTTTGGTTTGTAAAGCTCAGAGAGATACTTTTCCCACTCTGAAGGGGGGACTGGAGAAGAGTAGAGGGTTTTCCTTGTGCCTGTTGATTCTGCTACTATCCTCCAGAACTCCTTACTGTTTTTTAGGTTTACTGCAATTTGAGTTTCCATACAATTTTTATCATTTTGTGCACGTCTGATTTTTTTCCTTCTGTTGTTGGTGTGCTTTTTTCAGCTTTGCTATATGACAAAACAATTACCAGTACTGCAATTTTACTTTAGAACAAGTATGATGACATAGTGAAACAAAACACCATATTCCCAAGACTTCTTTTTCTGACTTACTTAAATCTTTATATTTTAATTCTTATTTACCAAAACAGCATTTTTGTTATTTTTAGAACATCACAACATTTATATACATTTCTTGACGTTTGTTTTTTATCACAACCTACAAAATTGAAAAACAAACCCGTGTTTGCATTCAAGAAAGATCAAAGTGTCGCAAACCATTTGGTCCGTGCAGCAAACCAAAAAAAGAAACAATCCTCAGTCAGAACAATGTTAGGCTTGCCTCCAGTTCAAGGCCACCATAAATGTGGTACATGTGTGTGCTGTCCCAATACTGAAGAAGGAACAATATTCAAGCACAAACAATCCTTCTGGAAGCATGAGGCTTTTACAAATTGTAAATCACGATACGTTATATACGGTATCAAATGCCCGTCTGATATGGTATATATCGGTAAAACAAACCAAGAAGTGAGAAGCCGAATTACCCGGCACAAATCACGAATTAAAACCAATGGGGCTTATTACGATGGACGATTTTCCGCATCCTCCGGGCCGGCGGTGGCTTCCAATGCGGAAAATCCTCGGCGGACCTACCAAAGACCCACCGCCACACTAGGATGGCTGGTGGGTCCTGGTTTCAGTCCGCCGCTTTTCCGCCGCGGTTGGCTTACAACCGCTGCGGAAAAGGCCTAATATGGTGGCGGTGTCTCTCAGAAACCGCCAGACATATTAGGATGGTGTAAAAGAGATGCTTTTCTGCGGCGGCTTTTCCGCCGTGGAAAAGAATACGGTAATTCACTTTGGGGGCCCGTTGCGGGCCCCCTGGGTGAAGGGGGGGGGTGGGGGTGCACATGGGGGGTACCTATGGTATCCCCTGCATTTGCGTGCACAAAGCAGCAGGCACCGCGCGGTGCCTGCCGCTTTGTGCATGCAAATGCAATGCTTGTGTTTTTAACATTGCAGCGGGTACAGCTGAAAGCCGCACCCGCCGCAATGTTAAAAATAGAGGATGTGACCGCCAGGGTGGCGGCCACATCCTAATTGCACAGGAGGGAACGCCGCAGCACATGCGGACGTTCGCTCCTACTCAGGGCTTGCGGACGGACGCAAGTCCGTCCGCGATCGTAATGTGCCCCAATGTACAGACAGCACCTCTAGTCAATCACTGGAAAGCAACAAATCATACAGAATCAGACATCAGATGGACGGTAATCTCGAAAATTGAACAAGATCCCCGTGGAGGCGATATGGAAGAAAAACTGGCAAAAAGAGAGGCAATGCTGATTATAAAATTCAATACAGCAATTGATAGCCCGAACGAAATTTCTGAATTATATAGGCTACCTTAGCCACTTTCAGAATGAGAAAATGTCCACAGTCCAAGTCTAGGGAAATCTTTACACAAAAAGTTTCACCACAGAAAACCACCACTACCATCAAAGAATCCACGTTGATTAGCAAGACCTAAAAGTAATGGGAACCAGAAACAAGTCTTCAAGTTTTTCCACCTAGATTCCGTTATTCGGTCCAATCGAATGTGAAAATGAGGCAACTCACTGAATCCTAGGAGAAAAAATAAAACAGCGGGCAAACTGATTAATACATCAATTCTATCGATTAATTTTCACTTCAGAAAGTTCGGGAATATCAAAGAAAACACGCAGAGGTGTTATGAACTACAACTCCCAGGGGACCAAAGAAAGAGTCAAACGCCGCCGCGTAATGACGTCACACACGCCATCAACTACCGGAAACAGGAAGACCATACGCCAAACACACCGCGATAGCTGGAAATTACAGGACGGTGATGCCGAACCAAACGGTAAGCAAAACATCGAATTCTCGCTCAGACTGCAAGACGCGGTAGAGTCCTGCATTTTTCACTCAGGCATACATAGAGACGCCTCGAAAACCTAAACCCGTATTGCTTTTTCTAGGCAGAGAGCCCTAGACCAGATTAAGGATACACGGCAAAGGCTTCTAACACAACGAAGAAATTTCTGGAGTCCCACCTACAAATAAGTCCCTTTAAAATGTGTTTAACACAACTAATAACCCGCTGAGACGTCAAGACAACTGACGTCCCCCCTCTTTCATATTATAGGAAATAAAAATCCACCGCTAACAGAATCATCTCTGGAGGCACATATTAGCCCACAATGTGAGTATAATCAGGCGACAGAATGGGGTCTGGCTACGGGTTAAGAGTGGTAAAAAACAAGTGGTTCTATTTGGTGGCAGGTTCATAGTGGGAACCTGAGGTTTCTTTTTTGACTTTTTCAGAGTCCCTTTTCCCTCTACTGACATAAGGCAGAGGTAAGATAGACTAGCTTATAGAGATGCGAAAATAGAATGCTCCCAGCAATCAATCTAAAAACCTTCCCCCTCTTTTACAGATATGTGGTCCTGATGAGAACACCCTCTAATAAAGGTGTTCGAAACGCGTAGACCGGCCCTTCATACAGCCTTAGGAATCCTCACAAAGTGTTGAATTACCTAATTTGAAAAAAAGTCATCCCAAGGCTACCTTTAATTTCTAATAATTTTTTTGTACAAATGAATGTAAAAATGTATATTGTGTAAATAGAAAGTGTGGTTGACTCTAGTGAGTCTGGATGAATGTTGGTATGGAAGGTATGAGAGGATAGAAAAAATGGTTGTTCGATTTTGTAGGTTGTGATAAAAAACAAACGTCAAGAAATGTATATAAATGTTGTGATGTTCTAAAAATAACAAAAATGCTGTTTTGGTAAATAAGAATTAAAATATAAAGATTTAAGTCAGACAGAAAAAGAAGTCTTTGGAATATGGTGTTTTGTTTCACTATGTCATCATACTTGTTCTAAAGTAAAATTGCAGTACTGGTAATTGTTTTGTCATATCGTTAAGTGAGGCTTGACCTTACTGCATTGAGCCCAAACCCTCTTTTGGTTTCAAATTGTTCAGCTTTGCAACATCTTTCTGTCTAGTTCCAGAGTATTTTAAAAATTGCAATCTAATCAATTTATTTAAATTTGAGGTTACGCAGTCTGAGTGCTTTAAGACTGAGTGACCCCCCTACGCTTGCCACGGTGAGCAGTCTAAATATCGAGAGAAAATAATTCGACCTACACTAATATCATTGTCACAATATCGAAGGGACAGAATATCGATGTTAAGAATATCGATGGTAAGACTAACGACCCTAAGGTAAGGAATATCGATTTTTTTTTATATCGATGTAAGTAATACCGAAGTTAGTAATATCAATATCAAATATATCTATGTTACTAATATCAATGTTACTAATATCGATATTTATATTGTTATCTATTTTATTATGTATTTAATATGTAAGTGTTATATGTGTTTTGTTAAGTTTTCTACTTGTTTTAAAATATATGTATACAATTTGTATATGTTAATAATGTTTTTTTAAGTTATTCTTGTATTTTAGTACCGTAGCGGGTTGTGGGTTTATAGGGGAATAGGGTAGGAAGTAATTTAATTGTAATTAAGTATTAATTTAGTTTAAATTATTGGTATTGGTAATTATATAATTGATCATTAATTAATCATTTGTAATTAATTGTTGTTAATTGGTATTTAATTTTTATTAATTGATTAATTGATAATTAAGTTAAGTGTATTATTTTATTATTGGAGTGTGTTGTGTGTTTATAGGGGTATAGTTTTTGAAGTAATTGAAATGTAATTAAATAATTATTTTTAGAAAGGTGGGTATTGATAATTAATTTATTGGACATTAATTATTAATTGGTAATTATTATAATGTATATTTTTGGGGTTATGAAAATTAATATATTGTTTCATCATTAATTGGTAATTACATATTATTAAATATTGTTTATTGGTAAATGTAATTATTATAGTAATAGGTACTTATTAATTGGTGATTAATGTTTCATAATTATTATTTTTTGTTATTAAAAATATTTTATTTCTCAATATTTATTATGTGTTGCTTAATATTTATTAATTATTATTTATTACTATTTATTATTGTTTTATTGTCAATTAATTATGTATTGGTGATTAAGTTGTTGTTAATTATTTATTGCTATTTGTAAATAGTTTAGAGTTATTTAATCATTAGTTCATTAATTAATTAAAAAAGGTATTTTATTTATAAGTATGTTATTTTTTACTTCTACGCTATCCAACACTTTCCCTACTGTTGCTCTCTCTGGAGTTGGAATAGTAATTTTTACCCCTACGCTATCCACCACTTACCCTACTGTTGCACTCTCTGGAGTTGGAATAGTAATTTTTATCCTTACGCTATCCAACGCTTTCTCTACTGTTGCACTCACTGAAGTGGGAATAGTAATTTTTCCCCTCCCGCTATCCAACATTTTCCCTACTGTTGCACTCTCTGGAGTGGGAATAGTAATTTTTACCCCTACGCTATCCAACACTTTCCCTACTGTTGCACTCTCTGGAGTGGGAATAGTAATTTTAACCCCTACGCTATCCAACATTTTCCCTACTGTTGCACTCTCTGGAGTGGGAATAGTAATTTTTACCCCTACGCTATCCAAAGCTTTCCCTACTGTTGCACTCCTTGGAGTGGGAATAGTAATTTTTACCCTGCTGCTATCCAACGCTTTCCCTGCTGTTGCACTCTCTGGAGTGGGAATATTAATTTATACCCCTACGCTATCCAACATTTTCCCTACTGTTGCACTCTCTGGAGTGGAAATAGTAATTTTAAACTCTACTCTATCCAACACTTTCCCTACTGTTGCAGTCTCTGGAGTGGGAATAGAAATATATACCCCTACGCTATCCAACAAGTTCCCTAATGTTGCACTCCCTGGAGTGGGAATAGTAATGTTTACCCCTCGCTATCCAATGCTTTCCCTACTGCTTCACTGTCTGGAGTGGGAATAGTAATTTATACCCCTACGGTATCCAACACTTTCCCTACTGTTGCACTCTCTGGAGTGAGAATAGTAATTTTCACCCCTACGCTATCCAACACTTTCCCTACTGTTCCACTCTCTGGAGTGGGAATAGTAATTTATACTCCTACGCTATCCAACGCTTTCCCTACTGTTGCACTCCCTGGAGTGGGAATAGTAATTTTAAGCCCTACGCTATTCAACATTATCTTTACTGTTGTTTTTTTTGGGGGGAATATTAGTTTTCTTCTCTTTGCTATATATTATGTTTTGTATTATTTTAGTTAATGTAGTATATAATTAATTTTAAAATTTTGAAAAGTAAATTAATAATTTTTAATTTGTTATACACATTATTTAATTTTTATTTATGTAACTGTTGTATGTGTATAGATGTATTTGTAATTTATAATATTTTTAAATAATGTATACGTTGTTAAAGTAATTATTAAAACGGATTATTAGGTAAGTTTATATAATATTTATTATATGTATATGTTTAATTAATGTTTCATAAAATGTTATATATCACTTATTAATTTTACACATTATGAAATATGTTTAATTATGTTTAGTTTTTGTAGGTCGTTTTTTGACCTTCAATATTTTGTCAGTGATCCGCTTGCCACACCTGGCGGTGCGGTCGGTCAGAGAGACCACTATTTCAGTAACCGTATCCTCATAGACTGTTATCAGTTCGGCAACTGTGCTTCCATTGGTCAATAATCATGTAATGATAACAGAGTTTATTTTTACAATTATTTAGTGTTTCACTTTATTCACCCGTTTTTGGAAGCAACTTCTAGAGTTCCGTTTTGTTGAGATAGGGACCGTGTATCAGAGGATTGTAGAGGGATCTCAGTTGCCAAAGAAAGAATTGCATGATCACTTTCTTTTGTGATATTAACATTCAGGGTTTGCATTTTAGACAAGAGGTCAAAACTGCAGATTGCGTAATCAAAAATGAAGGAACTAAATGACCACTTTCTGGTGTCAGCCGCTGGAATATCTCCTTCTAGACTTCCATTTAGTATGAGTCCATGAAATGCTGTCACTGAGGCGATAAGCATTTCCCCCCTTTTATCAGCTTTGGCCTTTAAAGAAAATAGTGGTGATGGAATTGACAAACACCAATTCCAAAAATAACACTACAACACCACTCGAAACACATATCAGTGATACCACCAATAGCACACCAGCAATGCTATCACCACCAATATCACCTACACCAAACAACTACATACCCACAACCACCCATATCATCACTACCACAAATACCTCACCAGAAGATATCACCACCAACAATGCTACCAACACTACCACCACCACCATCACAAACATGAACACCACCAACACCACTAGTTCCACTACCAAGAGCATCACACTCCATTGCCACCACCCATCCCACTACCAATACCACCACAATACCAATGCCACCACGAATACAACCACCAATACCACCGCCCCCATTAGCATCACCATCAAGCGCTGGCAAAGCCATGTCATATGTCTGATTTTAAAGTCTGATTGCATTTAAACCTTATTACTGCAGGTCTTTGTTTGCATGTGATACATTAAACCCAGACCTATTGTCTTTGCCAATGGTTCTTCAAACTTGCACTGGGGAAAACAAAGCTGTATTCCACCGTTTGGAACTATTGACTTAAAGACCCTGCAAACAGGGCTTCAAGTGGACCAGGTCCCTCTGGTTCATCCACCCATAAGTAATTAAAAACTGACATTGAAACGTGTCCCCATTAAGCCCTATGTTCAAGTCCTTAACTTTACTGGCAAAAATTTGGACCGAGTACTGAACAATGATTGTAAAACATGTTAAGGGAATCCATGCAGTAATGCAGTTCCTGATTACATTCTTCTTGCTTTACCTAATATTGCACTGATTAAGTGTTTCCTTTCGCTAGGATGTTGTATATCTGTAGTTTTCTTTTTGTGCAGCATTGTACTCTCATATAGTGCCTACTGTGATTTGAGATGCATCTAGCTATCTTTGTGAGTTCAGACTGCGGGTGGCTGTTTATGATAGTGCATAAGCGGGTGTTGTGGAGTTCAGGCTGAAGGCAGTGCAAGTTTCCACGGCATTTGTCAGTGGGTCACAAAAGTGTCCAGAATACTTGCTCGTCCAGTGCTTGGCCTCCCCGCAGAGCACAAAGACGAATGGTCTCAGGTGGCAATTCTAATTGTGACACTGTATGAAAGTCCGTGAAGGAGGTACGCAGCTGTCGACATATTGACAGAGCGAAAGTAAAAGAAAGAGTAGTGCTTACAAGTGATTTGGTGTGTACACAGCATTGGTGAAGTTAAGGAGTTGCTAGAATGTATATTCAGGAGACAGTGGAAAGAGGGTACTGAAGACGAACAAGATGAGGTATGAGGTACGAGGTATGAGGTACGCAGATGGAGGATTTCAGAAAGATGTGGGGCAAAAAAGTGTGTCTGAAAATGAGTAGCCGTTCAAACATGTCTTGCCCACTTTTTCATCCTACTTAAATCCCCGCTTGCAAATTATATCCAACTACTAGTTAAAGATTGAGTACTTAAATCAAGAAGTAATTATTTCAAGATCCATGATGACATTGTGTAAAAATGCCACATAAAAGGTAATGTACAAACAGCTGGACTTTAAGGGAAGACTTTTGGTTTTCCGCGTAGAGTATCGCGTGCATCATGTTAGAGCAGTGACATTTCGGGCAACTCAGCCATCCCCTAGCGCACTCACCCCACGGACACGTGCCACTCTGCGACAAGGTGTGTGACCGCGCGCACTGGACACGTTTAGCGCTCAGTCTCAGTGTCTCTCAAAATGACATTGTTGAGAGTCGTGAACTCTCATTGAAGTTCAAAACGCAAAGTTCATAAAAGAATGTCAGATGCAGGTAGGGCAAAAGGAAATGCAGGCGACAGGTCAAAAGAGGAAAACCAGCAAGTAAGTGCAGGCATGTGGGTACCTGTGTGCGCACAAGGGGTCGAAACTCACCGGGCACCCAAAGAAAGCAGGAGAGCCCTCTGTACTTACAGCGCGCTGGGCATCAGGGCTGTGGTGATTGCACTTGAATGGAAAGTCACAACTTTCCATTCCAGTGCACTAGCTCGGTTAATGTTTTAGAGGGTCGTGTCAGGAAATGTGCGTTTTTAACCACGGATTAGCGCACAAGAGCCCTCAAATGACCCACACTCTGAACATGCGTCTCAGGCGCCTCGTTAGAAATGAATACAATGCAGTACAATGTGGGCACATGCTTCTCAGCACATGGAACAGTTCAAAGGCGAAGTTCGTATAGGAGCGCCACAGACAGGCAGGGGCAGAATGAAATACAGGCGACAGGGTCAGGGACAGGTGGACAGTCAAGAGCGTGTAACTGGGTTCAAACAGAGAAGCCGCTGGGGCGGCTGGAGGCTCGCCACAGCTGAGGACTTGCAGCACGCACTACTGCAGCCCTGGCACCAACTCTCCTCCTCCACCCCCCTCTGACGCTTTCTCCCGCCTGCTTCTCTCTCTATATGCCTTTATATTCCTGTCTCCCCCGTCTTTTACCTCTCCTCACCATCCCTTCCAACCTCCTAATTCTGGATTTCTCTCAACGCCTCCGCCTCCCTTTGGCCCCGCCCCTGGCTCCTCGCGGCGCACACGCAGCGCCGTAGCTGCAGTCTCTGCATCACGCGCACAGGCTGCGGCGCCCGGAGCACGCGGAGTGACTTAAGTGAGCGGGAAGGGGAACACCGGAACAAGTAAGTGCAGCGCGTGCCAGGGTACCTGTCTGTGCACAGGGGGCCGGAACTCACCGGGACCCAAAGAAAGAAGGAGAAAGAACCCTCTGTGCTTGCAGCGCGCGCTGGGTATCAGGGCTGTCTGGGGAGGCTCCCCTGGCGCGGAAGTGCAGAGCCAAAACTTTGGACTAAAATGCGCTGCCTCGGTTAATGTTTCGGGAAATGGGTGTTATTAACCAAGAATTGGCTCACCAGAGCCCGCAAATGACCAACACTCAGCTGACCCTGCAACAGCGTTTCAGGCGCCTCGCGAGGGCTAGGAAGTGTAATATGAAATAAATGCAATGCAATATGGGCACGTGTTGCTCAGCGCATGGGACAACCCCAGCTAAGGGGCAGATTTACAAGACCCTTGCGTCACTTTTCCCAAAGTGACGCAAAAGTGGCGCAAGGGGCTTGTAAATCTGCCCCTAAGTGTGCACTATAGTCGTTTTGCGGAACATGAAGCAATACGTCCGATTGTTTGACTCCAAAAGCGCAGGCCCCCACGTCTGTGCATTACTTTCGCTCACGCAGAACAGTGCGCTGTATCCTCAATTGATTTACTCTTATTGCAAGCAGCTAAACGTGTGCTATATTTACAGCCAGTTCACTTGCATTAGTACACAACGTTATGTCTGTGCACCATGAAGCCCCCCTTAAATAATAAAAGAATACATATCTACAGACGGATCACAGTCATGGAATTCACAGCGCTATATCCATGCAATCGGGGCGCTATACTGTTTTGAATGAGATGACCGCTCCTACTTGGCGCTATAATTTAGCAGTCTGGGCACTATCTACGGAAAGGGTTTAGCAGATCAGCTGGAGGAATCAACCAGAAAAGTAAGCGCTGGACAAACCAGGGGTGACTCGTGTGAGCACGCTTAAAGTTTGCTCCCCACAGTATCTGGCGAGAGCTCCCACAGCAGAGAGCGTGTACCGCATACCGTGTGCACGGACGATATGACCGGATTTAGTTACGTTTAACGCATGCTGCCTGCGGGTGTTTTTTCATGGGAAACGCTCCTTTTTCAACTTTCTAGAGCTAAGCAGCCGGGTGCTCCAGTTGACCAGTTCCACGTTTGGGCAAAAGCACCAAGACATCAGACGCGGGCAGCCTGAAACACAAGATTAGGACTAACTGCTCGCCATTGAGGGGTGATCCGGGTGCTCTGCGTGACACACAGGCAGTCTCCACCAGCCTCTTGTGTTTTTAATCCCCTCTATTTTCATTTAGTGTTCAACGTTACCCACCCACCTGTCAGTGATCAACATAAGAGAACAGATGGTCTACTTGTGTTTTCTTTTTCTTTATTCATACGTTCTTTGCTGTTTTTTATTTTTTATTAATGATCTTTTTATTGAGCTCCCTTTGTCTCCTTTCTGCTTTTACCTATCTGAAGGTACTTTTTTTTAAAACAATGTGCCTTGTCAAGTGGAAGAAAAGGATCTCATCTGTTTTATTCTTGACCCAACCCTCCAATTTCCCACCCCACGCGGTAGGCACGGGTCTCTAAGTGCCAAAGTGAAGGTTATACTATGTATGTTCAAAGTTTGGAAGAACCCTTCGCTATGACTCTAGTTCTCAAAGAAATGTGTTGGGTGGGACCGATATTTATGTAACTTATAATTTGAATAATTGAAGGCCAACTAGAACTCAAGTGAGCAGATTTTGAAGGCTGTGATAAAGGGAAATCAATGATAAAGCCTCATATGATGCGGATGTTGTTATTGCCGAACACTTTTACGTCACCACTTGATCCAGCGATATGCAGGTTGCTTACCCATAGATGTTCACGAATGTGGATGTTCCTGCTCTTTCAAGATACATTATTTTTTGGAAGTCAAACGCTGATCTATACGCGCGCTTGCTACATTAGTCTTAAAGTTGAGAGTCTCTTTGGTGGGTGTGGGAAAGGTCGTTGTTTGCTTACACCAGAGTTTGAAATTGAAAAGTACAGGTAGTTCCTGTCACAGAGTGCCTGCATGCCCCTCAGAAGTTCCCGTCCTCTTCCAGCACTTCCCCGAATAATACGAGGTGAAAGGAAATTCGTTCCAGAATGGCAGAGACTCGCTTTATTTTTACTGTGCTCGTGTGCCTGCTTGCAGTGCTCTGCACATTTTCAGCACGTTACGCACTCATCGGAGAAGAACACCGCAGCTGCTCCACTCTGGCGCGCACCTGACTATTCGACCTGGTTTTCAGCGCTTAGAAGCAGTCCCAGGCAGCCACGGGCACGGGTGCTATACAAACCTTAATAAAACAGCATACCAGCAGCCGAGCAGGCATGCTTGTGCCTTTCCAGCACTGGTGGTTATGTCTGGTGGTTATGTCCGGGCGGCTGCAGCGGGGGTCTGAATAAGATGCCAGTGGTTGCCATGGGTTAGAAAGTGCCGGGGCTCGCAACGTTTGCAGCCTCATAAACTGGGTGCGGGCCCTTTAAGAGTAGAGTAAGTGCAGCTCCTCTGATAGGACCCTGTCCCAGCACTCATTAGAGGAGCGCCGTAGACACAGTACAGTGAGTATTCAGTCTCTGCAGCACCACTGCCTGAGCAGGGGTCAACCCCCGCCCCCCACACACGCACACACACACACCTTTGACTCCCCATGTCCCTAAACTAGGAACTTTTGCAACCTTGCTTCTTTTACGAAGTGTTCTGTTTGTAAATGTAGTGATAATAATAAATTTTATTGTGTATGATTTAAAAATAGTGCACAATACATGGTTATAATTGCACGTGGTACCTTGCACCATACATTCTTACACCAGAGTTGCAAAAGTACCCCGCTCTGTGCCAGTCATTCTCCAGTCCACGTGATGTACAGAATTGCCCAGGATTGGAAGGGGGACTTTTATAAGAAGAAGGGTGGTTGTTTTTTTTTTTTAATAAAATGTACGCTACTATACGACGGGCACATTTTAGAAATACAAATTCTTTATTTCTAGGGACAATTGACTAATATTTACCACCCCCCCCCCCCCCATGATGCTGATATTTGGCATGAAACCTTACTTTGTGTATATTAGTTATTATTATTATTCTTAAATTGGTAGCAGTATTCCATAACTAAGTGATACTCATAACTTCGTGTGGATGAATGCATGGATAACTTATGTTTATTTAACAAAATCAGCTACCAGTCTTCAATCGTGTGGCCTACAATGTACAGTTCTCTGCAGTAAATGCGTTAACCTCCTGAGCTATCTTACACGTTTACTAAGACAGAAGCAACAGTCTCGCGTGCGATTTTTAAGTCAGGGGCACCAAACCTTTTAGGTTCAGTAACTGCTTTTGCTCTTTTTTTGCAGACTGGGGTGCGTGTGTTTCTCTCTTTCTCTCCCTTGTTGCTCGACACATTACTGAAGGTGGGTCTGAGACAGGCGCAGCATGGATGCCACGCAAGGAAAGTGCCCCCTTTGACTGCTGTTGTAGTAGAAGACTGCAGCAATTGTTAGGATTCAATGTGCCACTTAGGGCCCCGGTGCCCCTGCACCTGCTGCACCACTGACCGCCACGCCCCTGGTCCTTTCACCCTGTTGCCAGACCATAAAACATATAATACAATGAGCTTCGAGATCCAGCACGCCTTCGAAATAGAGGCGGCCACTGTACAGGTGGAAATTGATTTTTCTAGAACACCATTCTCACGCTCTCCTCTTTCACGAAAATGTGTCCAACCCCCTTTACAGTAATCCGAGTTATGAATAGAGTCCCTGCTTTACTTTTGCTGCTGCCAGTCTGAAAGACCGCTGCGCTGTAGGGCCGAAAATCGCTCCCGCCCTTTTCTTGAGGGTGATAAATGTGATGCTCGCACACCTGATATTCGACCCGTTGTACTTCTTGCGGGAAGGTATGTGTGTCCCCGGTGCCCCGCAAATGCCTCCTTTTCACAGATGTACCGCTGCTGCTGGAGGTTTGTATTCCCGCGCAGCACCAGAGCCTTGTTACAGCGCCTCCTGCGGCAGAGCGACTTTCTCACAGTGATTACGAAAGGGTCATTAAGGCGTTCAGATTTCATGCTCTTACGCTCCTTGGCCGCTCTGCAGGGACTGCCCAGCAGAGGGACGATGACATATCTGTCGATACTAATTACAATTGTATTGTATAACGTATGAAGTACATTGACGTCAAGTGATTGACAGCCCCAGGGGTAAATAAACTACAGCGTTTACAGGGAGGGGAGGGTCTGTATGTGAGTGAGCGAAGAGAGAGGATACTGACGTGGATGATAGTGAAGGGATTTGACATACAGAAGTAGACTGCGAAGAGACCGCAATGAAAAGGAAGCGTGAGAGATCTCAAGACGGCAGGATCACAAATGAAGAGACAGGGAGAAGAGAAAAGGTACGCGAGAGTAGGGCGCAGAGTGATTGCAGAGATAGTGATTTGAAGAGGGCGAGCAGGATTGCGGGAAACTCGAAAGGGCCCGACACATCAAAGTAAGAGCCTGTTAACATGATTGATGTCTCTTCTACTTGAATAATGACGCATATACGGACCCAGCTGTGATGCATCAGCAGTCTCCCCAGCAGAGCTCGAGTCCAGTTTGTGAGACAGTTTCCACCCCACTAAGGGGCCGATTCCAAGGTGCGAGTGCAGATGGGGCGGAACTTGGAACTTCACGGTGGTTATCCGAGTTGTCCCGGACGGAAAGGGGAATAACTGGTTGTTATTGTGCCCAATCCTGCATATTTTTCTCTCTCCCGATCGATGTTTCAGCGTACAGATTTTTCCTGCATTTAACAGGAGGTATCTGTGCGGAAAAGCAGCGAGTCATTTACCAGGCAGGGGTGTAGCTTCCATGGGGAACATCCTTTTCAACGCAACTTTTACAACAAGGTACCTTTATGACGCAACCATTACAACGCAACTTTTACAACGACTTATGCTGGGGGGGGCTCTAGGATAGAGGGAATACTTTTAATTTACTATCCAACACCTTCCCTACTATCCACGGGGACTGGAGTTGGAATAGTAAATTAAACTATTCACTATCCAGCGCCCCCCAGCGCAAGTCGTTGTAACGACTTGCGTTGTAAAACTTGCGTCGTAAAGGCATGCTTTGTAAAAGCATGCGTTGAAACGTCATACATCCAGCTTCCATTGGTGCAACAGGTGCAGTGGCACCGGGACACAGAGGCCTGAGGGGGCCATTGAACACTGATGATTACTGTATCTTGTCAAACAAACAGCAGACTGGGGGCCAATTTCTTTCCTTGTACGAGGCCCCATGACACACTTGCTACAGCACTGATGCCAGGTGAGGGTTCGCGTCCCGTGCAAAGCAGAATTGGGCGGGGTGGTATTCCCACCGCCCCTTCTCCGGAGATGCCCATGCACGTGGCTCCTGCTTGAGTAACTCTCAAGTTCATTGTAGCTGGACAGGATCCCCATTCTTCAGCTGAGTTGCTGTAGCTGCAATGGGTGTGTCCTGCAGCTCTCACCAGGGATAATATACTGGCAACGGATAGCACCAACAGTGGGAAGTTTCTATACTTATAATCAGTGCACCAGTCTTGAAAAACATAAGTTGGGGGGACTAATCAAGTTGTGCAGTATGCAAGTTACACCATGGCGTGTGACATCACAATGTGTTATATTACAACTGCTCGTGACAATGCACGTGGCATCACAGGAAGTGGCATCACAACCGATGATCTCAAAGGAAGTGACATTACGAGAAGTGACATCAGATCTTAAGCCCTCACATACATGTTTAGCAGGTCTATCATGAGTACGTTTGAGCGCATTACAATAGTTAGCAAATGAAATTTTGCGTCACGGTTGAGCCAAATAAGTGACGCAACCTTGAGGCAAAAACTGGGCCTCCACTTATACGTTTGCTTTTTAAATCTCTGCCACAAAGAAATTGGCAACAAGGAGAATTGTTACACTAAATTGGTTCTGCTTAATTGGTTGCAAAGTCTGCATTTTAAAATTTCACCTGCTGTAGAGATCTTTGTGTGCCAAATAAATCTATGGGAATAATAATAATGGTAAGATAGCTCTCGATGTTAACGTATTTGCTGGTGGGATCTGTGTTTTTTCTAGTTCAAGTTTTGAATCAAAGTAGCATAAAGGGTTATTATGTCTCCTGCAAAGCACATTATGTAACATGCAGAAGACAGATTTTTATTTTAGGTAATTGGGTGAGGTGAGTTACAGCTTATAACACACAGATCCTTTAATTACTTGCAGTTCATGAATTGTCACTGTCTTATGTTGCACATCCTGCACATTTATTTACACAATTGTCACTTTATAATGTGTACATGGGATGTAAAGCACTCTGGCACCCTGCATTGGGATGAGTAGCACTATAAGGCTGTAAAATAAATAAAACAAAATAGTGGTATTTAAATTGTTTTTTTTGTAAAATACTGACATTCTCATGGCTGGCTTTAGGGCAGTGTGACTGGTGCCACTGCACCAGGTTCTGACTTCAGGGGGTGCAGAGTTAGCAAGTTTATTTTAGTTCTAAAAGCACCTGCTGATATGTTTGTTCCTTGCCTCCAGCGATTTCCAGCCAACAATAAAAATGTCAGGTTAACTCCGGTAATTAATGTTCTTCCTGGAGAGAGACCTGAGTTTTGTCTAGTTGAAGTTTTAACTAATCAAAAAATTGCACAGAGGGTTAATATGCCTGCTGCAAAGAATGTGTACCATGCAGATCACAAAATGCATATAATGTAAATAGGTCAGCGGGTTACTGCTTTTCTAGGAGTCATCCTTTTGTTACTCGCAGTTTATAAAATAAAATCCTAATATAGAACAGTGAAAAAATTAACTGTCATCAAAGAACAACATGCACACTGCAAACTATAGATTAGAGCATAGATTATTGTTGCAAAAATGGTTAATTTTGGTAGAAATTGATTCTTATTATTAAAGAGAACCCCCAACTATGGTGTTCAATTTTCAATTTTGAGTTTGTGCTTTTCCAGATCACGCACTCTTAAACTATACTGCCTACCAGTATGGATAACATGTGACTCCTACACCTTGTGGTCCTCTGGCTTATGTAATAATTCTTATACACTGATTTACACATGTATGATTGATTGTCGCTGTGCAATGTGTGTGTGATGCAAAGTGCTCTGACACCCTATCCTGGTATGAGTGGAACTATATCAATTATTAAACGTATCTGAAAGAGAGTTGTTATGGAGGCTTGAGGGGCACTGTTAAAAGTTGGTGGTGAGGGAATCTGTGGTGGCGGTGGTCATCACCTCCACCGCAGACGGCGGGCGCCAACAAACATTGTCTCACTGTGCACCACCAGCACTAAAGCCAGCCCTGGACATTCTTACAGCGCATGCATATCCCTTATATGAAGGGATTGACCAAAGTTAAAAGCAGGCCTCTCTTAGGTATGTTTGAAGTGATATGGTGTGCCTTCGTTTCACTTCCATTGCATTTAGGTGTGAGGCTCTCTCTAGCTACTAACCAGGACCCACCACAAAAGGAATCCTGATGGCCCCTTAACTTCGGACTTTGCTATGGGCCCAGCTGGAATTTGATAAGCCCCCTCCCGGCCTGCATGTTGCTGCTTCGAATCAAAGGAGATAACGTGCAGGCGCTGCTGAATGTGTCCAGGTATCTGACAATTACACCGGGACACGTTTAGTATGGGGTCCGCATCCACCTTGTGAAAGAGTGGGCAGACTCTGTCTACACGCGTATGCCCTTGACTTATGTCGGGCTTTTAATAGAGAGCACCATCTACTCACCAGTGCTGCTGTACGTCTAATCAACAGCACTAACACATTAGCAGATCCGCTGTACATGTAATATATAAGAGCAGCTCTACTCAACAGTGCCGCTGTTACGGATGACACCAATACATCAGGAGAGCTTTTGTTCTTGTAATTGACAGCAGTGAAAACTCAGCAGAGCTGTCAAAATTTAAATGAAAAGCACCAACATTTTAGCAGCGATGCTTTACACGTAATTAACAGCACCAGCTCTACTCAACAGTGCTCCTGTAATTGTAAATGGTGGCACCAAAATGTCAAAAAAGCTGTTGTACTTGTATTTAATAGCTCCCACGTTTCAGTGAAGCTGGTGTACTTGTCAGCACAAGCTCTGCTAAAAAAAGCTGCTCTGATTGTAAAGGGGGATACCAGCACTTCTGCAGAACTACTGTACTTGCAATCAATAGCATCAATACTTCACTAAAGCAATTGAACTTGCAAACAACAGCCTCAAAATACTTTAGCAAAGGTGATATCCTTGTAATCAACCACACCAGCATTTCAGCAGAGCTACTGTACTTGCAATCAACAGCACCAACACTTCAGCAGGGCTGCTGAACTTGTAATCGACAGCACCAACACTTCAGCAGAGCTGCTGAACTTGTAATCGACAGCACCAAATACTTCAGCAGAGCTGCTGAACTTGTAATCAACAGCACCAACATTTCAACAGAGCTACTGTACTTGCAATCAACAGCATCAAAACTTCACTAAAGCAGTTGAACTTGCAAACAACAGCATCAATACTTCAGCAGAGCTGATATTCTTGTAATCAACCCCACCAACATTTCAGCAGAGCTACTGTACTTGCAATCAATAGCACCAGCACTTCAGCAGAGCTGCTGAACTTGTAATCGACAGCACCAAGATTTCAATATAGCTGCTGTGTTTGTAATTGGCAGCATCAACACTTCAGCAGAGTTTCTGCACTTATAATCAACAGCATCAACAATTCAGCAGTTACAGTACTTGTAATCATGGGCACTCACACTTAAGCAGAGCTGCTCAATTTGTAATTGACAGCATCAACATTTCAGCAGAGCTACTGTACTTGTAATCAACAGCAGCAACACTTCAGAAGAGCAATGTGCGCCAGAGCTCTCATGAGAGGGTGTTCCCTCATGTGAATGGGGGGAGTGGCCTCATGCATATGAGGAAATCCCTTTGACCTCTGCATCCGTGCCATATTACTGACGTAGGTGTAGAAGCAAACATGACTTTAAGAGGTTCACTGAAAGTGTGCCACAAAAAGGTGGTGCACTTTCAGTGCACTTCCTAAAGGCAGGGGGAGAAACAGGGTCCCCTCAGACATCCCCCTTGCAGGCAGGTGCAGTCACTCAGTGCACTCACCTGAATGGGGATCTCTAATCCCCCTTCAAATTGCAATCTGCACAGTGAAGCACATAGCAACATTTAAACAGCTGCTCCATATTTCATTTGAATGCACTGCCACATGAGTTCACGGCTGCCCTGGGGGGTGTATTTATTCCAATATGGCACACTTTCCTTGTTTGTGCAGGGCACACCTTTTAATAGGCGCACTGTGGCGCAAACTAGATACGTTTGCCATATTTGTAATATAGACCCAGGTTGGAATGATAAAAGCAAGTATCTCTTATTGGGAAAAAAATAAAACAGGAAAGCAGTGCTATCCGATGTAAACCAAGATCAGCACCTGCCAGCATAGAAAGGTAGGAGGAAGATTAAAAAATGTCCACTACAGCAAGAAAAAATAGTAAACGCAGTAAAGAGAAAAGAGGTGGACATGGAAATATGAAATATAACACATTGCATGAGGGCATTTATCATCTGGGCTTCTGAAAGTAATCAATAGAAAAATAGGAAAGGGACAAGAATGAGGGTATGTGATGGCATCAGACATTATGACAAGACATGGAGGAGGACCATCAGAGGCTGCCAGTGATGAAACTTCAGTTTGCTAAGAAATGTGTGAATATTTCCTAGAGGAGAGATGCTTTTGACTTAAAATGCAACTAAAGGAGAAGAGAGATGATCCTGTGTAGATCAGGGGCAGGCCTGGCTACTTTTTCCCCACTGCAGGCTCGATCATGTGGTCTAGAGGCTCCATTGTCATATGGGTTTTGATCCTGATGTACAATTAGCTCCACTCTCTCAACAAGCTAGGTTGGAGGAATTTTCACCGCTTACTCTACATAACCTGCAGAAACTTTTGGGGGAACTGAAGTCGGGATCTCCGGCCGACTCTGCGCCTCCTCCCATTCTTAATTTGGTCTCAGAGATTGTCTCTCCAGTTATTCGGGATGTAATAAATTCTTCCCTTGTAACCGGACTGGTCCCGCCTTTATGGAAAAAAGCCATAATTAAAGCTCTGCTGAAAAAACCTAATTTAGACCCTGAGGACTGGGCTAACTATCGCCCCATTTCTTTATTACCAGGTATTAGCAAACTGGCAGAAAAACATGTTAACTCCATATTAGCAGCTTTTGTGGAGAAAAATAAAGGCCTACACCCAACTCAGACTGGCTTTAGAAGCAATCAGGGTACGGAGACCGTCCTTCTTGCTGTGGTTGAAGAAGCCAGAAAAAACGTAGACACCGGAGGCTGCGCTGCCATTATTTTGTTAGATCTCAGCGCAGCCTTCGACACGGTAAACCATCTAATAATGATTCAAAGACTGAGGGAGGTGGGAGTACCGGGGACTGCCCTTAAGTGGCTGCAGTCCTTTCTCTCAGATAGATCTTTCTCGGTGTTTGAAGAGGATGTTTTTTCAAAACAGATCCCTCTGCAGTATGGCGTACCCCAGGGATCTTCATTGAGCCCTACCATGTTCAACATCTACATGAGGTCCCTTGCAGACGTTGTGCTTCCCTGGGGGGTCCAGTTGGTCACCTACGCTGATGACAATCAGCTGGTGGTGTCCCTCTGCCGACATGATAATAATGACATGAACGTGACCTCTTGTCTGGTCAAAGTATCTGAGTGGATGGATTTGTCTTTTCTTAGACTTAACCTCATCACTGAGGCGCGAATTCCGTGGCAGTGCTGAACATTCCTATCGCGGGCGTGGTCATGACGGCTCCCGGCCTTCATCAGCACACGCCCACCGTGACTCATGACGTCCGGGAGCCGTCATGAGCATGGAAGAGGTTAATGGCTCCAAGACGGAATTCATGATACTAGGACATGTGGCCCCTGTAAATTTAGGTCCCTTGTGGCCTAGCTGTCTTGGCCTTCCTCCTCCACCAAAGAAACAAATCAAGAGTCTGGGTGTATGGTTGGACCCTAATCTTAGCTTCTCTGTACAATCGCGTAAAGTTGCCGCAACCTGTTATGGTCTGCTCAGATTGATAAGGAAGATTCTGCCTCTCCTTCCTTTTGAGGCTAGACGTATGTTGGTTCAAGCCCTTATCTGATCACAGCTAGACTACGCCAATGCTATATATCTGGGCGCACCACAGGGAATTATTAAGATTCTACAGACTGTCCAGAATTATGCGGCCCGACTTCTTTTTTTTTTTTTTATATATTTTTTATTTTCCAATTTACGCACATTTTAAACATTATACATTATTCATCATTAATTAAATTTTCATTAACTCATGTCAATCACAGATATACAGATATACAGTATCCAATACATTTCGCTATCTTATTTATAATTATATACAAAGACGACCTCACCCCTACCAATTTCAACTCCACTTTCAACCTAATCCCTCCTTCCCTCTCCTTATAGGATCCCATATTCTCGAACCCATCATTTTCCCTCTCCTTCCTTTTCGAGCATATATATTCTTTTCCATGTTATATGATGCTAATAAATTAGCGAGCCAGCTTTGCATTGTCGGCGGGTTCTTATCCAGCCAGGCCCTAGCTATTATTAATCTATATACCGCCATTGCCACAAAAATGAATTCCTGCTGTACACCATCATTATCCCCGCCAACCCCTAATAATATCCAAGACGGGGTAAGGTTCATTTGGATCCCTAATGCTCTACCCAGAAACCCCTCAATATCTCTAAGCAGCGTATGGAGTTGCGGACAGGTGGCAAATATATGTATATTATCAGCTTCAGCGGCATTACATCTCGAACAGGTAGTTCCCGTGGTACCTCCCCATTGCGCTATCCTGGCTGGAGTAAAATAAAGTGAATATATGGTTTTGTAGTGCTGAGATTGAAGGGGGGATGCACACAATATCGTTCGACCTAGATCTAATGATTCCTGAAACCAGCCTATTTCCCCACCTGTTTTCTCCGCCCACCTATTGCTGTATTTTTCTAAATCATCGGTTTTCTCCTTTACCAGGCTTGCATAAAAAGAACGAATCGATCGATCCCCTGCTATTCTTATTTTTTCCAAAATGTCAGTCTTATTAAATCCTGCTGGTCCTCCTAGTTTATTGACAAGAAAACTCCTGATCTGGAGGTACTTAATAAAATCTCTATAGCTCAGATCATGTTTATTTCTAAGATCCATAAATTGCACCATCCCCTCTGATTTCAGAATATCTCCAATTTGTACAATACCTTTTTCTGCCCAATCCAACATAATTTGATCTCCAAATATTTCCAGAGGGAATGACCTGTTTTTATACAGTCTAACATACCGATTATATCTCCCCAGTTTGGACTTTTTCAGAAAAGCATTCCATACTTTAACAGCAGCCAAAATAGTTTTGAACTTCGTTCTTTTAAAATATCCCTAGTCTATGCAATTTAAAAAACAGTTTCCGACATCCAACCCTACTACCGCTGTATATATTTTTGTGGAGAAGCTATTAACTCTTGGATCACAATCATTTCCGCCTATCAACCCCTGCATATATTGCAGGGCGGCTGCCATATAATAATGTCTGAAATCCGGGGGACCCCACCCGCCCCTCTCTCTAGGTAGGGTCATAAACCTATAAGCCCTGCGTGTCTTACCCTGTGCCCAGATGAATCTATTGCAAATGGCCTCCAGGGTGTTAAACCAGCTGGCCTAAAAAAATAAAGGGATTGATCTAAAAAAATAAAAAAACTTGGGCAGGTTTATCATTTTAATTACATTGGTACTCCCCACCAGTGATAAATGTATATTATTTATCCTCTCCAGATCCGTTTTTACTTGCGTCATTAAGGGGGGTCATATTATTTCCCACCAGCCGATCCAAATTTGCTGATATTGCCACCCCCAAGTATATTGCTGAGTCAACAACCCTATCATCTTTACAGTCCAGGTAGCTATTCTCAATGATCTGTGTTTTACTTCTGTTCAAACTGTATCCGGAAACCTTTCCAAAACACTGAGCCTCCACTTCCGTCGCCCTGATTGCATCTATGGGATTTGGTGTGAAAATAGCTACGTCATCCGCGTATGCCAGTGTTTTTACCCTACAACCATTTATGCTCATTGCCGGTATGCCTGGATTTCTTTCTAATTTACGCAGGTAAGGGTCCAGATATAGCGCGAATAGTAGGGGAGATGATGGACAACCCTGCCTGGTCCCTCTGCTAATTCTAACAGCTGCTGAATGTCCCCTGTTAACTCTAATCTTGGCCGTTGGATTTTTATAAAGAGTTTGTATAGCTCTTATGAAGCCTTCTCCTATGCCACTCCACCTCATGACTGACCATAAAAACCCCCAGAAGACCCTATCAAACGCTTTCTCGGTGTCTAAAAATAGTGCTGCCATAGGGTCTCCTAGGGTACTTGCTGCGTCAAACATGGTTATTACTTGTCTTATAGGTTGTGTTGGTCCTTTTCCCAGGATGAATCCATGTTGGGAGGGACAGACCAGACTTTCTACAACCGTTGATAGTCTTTTAGCCAACATTTTGGAATATATCTTTACATCCAAGTTCATCAGAGTAATCGGTCGATATGAGCCTGGAGCGGTTATCGGTTTGCCTTTCTTTGCAATTACTATAATGTCGGCCCCTCCCCAGGACTCAGGTATCGACTCACCCTTCTGTGCCAATAGCATGATATTAAACATATCCCCCATAAGGATTGATTGAAATGTCTTGTAAAACTCCAGCGGTATCTGGTCCGGACCTGCAGCCTTCCCCGATGGTAGGCTGCCTAGCGCCGTAACAAACTCCTCTAACTGAAATGTAGCTTCTAGTTGAGCCTTATCCTCCAATAAAAGCTTTGAGGGGAGTATCTCACTAAAATAACCTTTTATATCTACCACACCCGCCGTAGTATCTGAACCATAAAGATCTGAATAGAATTGCCTGAATACTTCCCTTATCTGCTCTGATTCTTGAACCATGTTTCCCCGTGCATCTATGATCTCCTTAATATCCGCTGCCGCTCCTTTCTGCCTAGTCCGAAAAGCTAAGATATGTCTCACCCGTTCGCTGAGCTCATAAACGCTCTCCTTTTTGGCCAGATACTTTTCAACTGTTTTCTTGGCAATCCCTTCCAACGCCTCTGCCCTGAGTACTATACCCTTAAGCAGTATCTGATCTAACGTAGAATGCTGTCTAATAGCCAATGCTAGCTCTTCTTCAGCTCTCAAGATGCTTCTACGCATCTCTTCTGCCTTCAACTTCTCCCTCCTCTGTTTTGAGAAAACATAACTCATTGTCTCCCCTCTAACCCCAGCCTTAAAGGTATCCCACACTACTCCGGGGATGCTGTCTCTCTATTTATACCCCAAAAGCTCTTAATCCAATTTGCCATGGTTGCTTTATATTCCTGATCCTGCAGCAGGGCCCTTTCAAACGTCCATTGTATCTCTTTCCTTTGAACTTGACCCAGTTTAACTGTTAGTACTAACGGGCTGTGATCTGATATAATGCGTGGGTGCTTTTCTATATTTCTGACCCTGTTACCAAACTGTTTGAGATTAAAAAAGAATCCAGTCTAACTAAGACCTGATGGGGAGCTGAAAAAAAGGTACTACCATCCAAATTCGGGTGCCATTTTATCCATGGATCCTCCAGAGCATTATTGGACACCATCTCTGACAAAGCTCTATGGTTTTTTTTCTTCCTACCTAGATATTGGCTCCCATATTGCAAAATTGAGCTCACTGGGTCATGCAGATTAAAGTCACCACAGCATATAATTGGTTCAGGCCATTGTGCCAGCTCCAGATCCAAGTACTGAAAGACATCCGGGTCATCCTCGGTGGAGCCATAAACTGAGACCAACGTAATCGTCTCCCCTTTAAAGACTAGTTCCATCAGTACCCACCTCCCCCATTGATCTTCTTTTTTCCTTTTCACATCTGTGTCTTTATTCCTACCCAACACTACCACCCCTCTAGTTTTTGTCCCTTGGTTAGTTTTTGCTAAAACTACAAACCCCAGCTGTTCCATAAGATATGCCTTATTACCTTCTATGTGCGTCTCTTGTAGACAGGCCAGGTCCAGTTTCAAAGTATTCAGTAGTGCAGCCACTCTAAGTCTTTTATTTATATCGTTCAATCCGCATACATTTATTGAGGCTATTCTACACGCCATTGGGGTTAATTCTGTAGCCAATAAGTACCCCTGCTAGTCTGCATGATAGAGAATATGAATTTTGATACCATACATTTCTTTCTGTATCCTGTATATCTTGTACATATGTTGTCATATTTCCTGTCCAAGTGCACTGTGCCAAACTTAAATCACCAAACCTTCGTGAACCTTTTCTAACCCCCCCCCTCCGCCCTCCCCCACCCTTCCCCCTCTTCTCCCTCCCCCCACCCCCTTACAGGTAAATAGGTCGTGAGACCTATGTGTGGCTGCATCAAATTGTGCAAGTCGCTTCCCTCCACTGCTTCATTCCAACTAACGCTATGCTGTGTTGTTTCATTTTAAGTTTTTCTCCAAAATCACACGAGCAGAATTGAAAGATAACCAAAAATACTCAAGCCCTTCAGCTAATATCAAGGATTCGCCATCCCCACCCCTGATCCAGCTTTCTGCTTCTTAATCTGATCTAAAAAGTGCTGGGCTTTGATCTCTGAGGGAAACATCCAGGCCTTCCCTTTTACCACTACCTTAAGTCTTGAGGGATAGAGAAGATATGCTTCTGCCCCTAGGGCCTGAAAGGGTGCTATCATTTGCCTCATTTTCCATCTGCGCTCAACAGTGGTGTGACAGAAGTCGGGCCTAGTGAAGAACGTGACACCCTGAAATGATCGCCTACTATCCGGCCTTGCTTTGTCTATGATCTCTTGCCTTAACAAAAAGTTCCCTATGTTGACAAGGATCGCCCTAGGTAATGCACCCTGCCCTCCTGTAGCCTGCCCTTTTTTTTAACACAAAGGGGAACCGATGCGCCCTCTGCACTTCCCTTTCCCATTGCCACTGGGATTCTGGAAAGGCCCCTTTTAACAGGTCTACAACAAACTGCCTTACATCCTGCCCTTCTGTCCCTTCTGCCACACCCAAAATTCTGATATTGTTTCGTCTCTGTCTATTCTCAAAATCCTCCATCTTCCAGCGCAGGTCTTCCGCCATCTTTTCATGTTCAGTTTTGAATGATTGCCAGCTCCCTACATCATCCTCCAATTTTCCTGTGCGCTCTTCAACCTCGGTTGCTCTGCCCACTACTTCTTTATACAATTTATTAACTTTCCTAAGAGATCCTTGAATTTTCTTAGTGTTCTGCCTTGCTCTGCGGCTATCTGCCCTTGCTTCAGCTTGCATCTGTTTAGGAGTGTTAAATAGAATTTCAAAAGAGTCACTTCGAGGTGGGCCTCCAGCTGCGCCGTTATCTTGATATTCCTGTGAAGTAGCGGAATAGTCCCATTCTAAGTGTCTTTCAGGGTGTGATGGAGAACCAGAAGCACGCCTCCTTGATCTGGGGATTTTTTTCCGTTGCGTGGAATCTTTTCCAGAGTTATCTGAACCTGAATCTGAATCTGAACCCTCCTCCTCCTCCTCCTCTGGGCTTCCTGAATTTATGGATTCAGATTCAGTGTCTTCATTAACAGAAAAAAAGCACCCCCCCCTCTATCGAAGTACCTTCACCCCCTTCTTTTACATTTCTACCTCCGGTTCCCCCCGATTACTTTTGCCAGTTAAGCTCTCCCCAAGTACTGTTTGTCTGCTTTAATTGTTTCTGGGCGTTCATCTCAGTCTCCATTAAGAGCAGGGCCCCCAGCATATCCGCATTCCCATTCCCATGGTCTATATCCCCCAGAGTCTCGTGGTTACCTCGTATCACTGGTTGCATTGCCTTGGATGTTAATCCTGCCGCACAAGCCTCTGGCGCTTTCTCCATCTGTGAGCCATTACCCTTGACAACCTGCTGCCCGGGTGTCCGCTCTGCTTCTGCGCCTCGCTCAGAATCCAGACGTTGCCTAGCAACCTGACTCTCCACGTTCAGCGTTGCTTCCGTAGCGTCCTTGAGGACGTTACCATCGGCTGCCGGCTGCTCCAGTGCACCTTCGGACTACCCGGGGACCTTCGTGGAAAACACTTCGTTCAGGGTAGGTTGCCACATCGCTGATTCTTTCAGTTTCGAAGCATTTACTCCTTTAACTACTTCATCCGCTCTGCCCGCTTTTTGTTAATTCCGAGGTTCCGCAGCGTGCATCAATGCGCCTCCCGTTGTCTCTGCTGTCTTGCCGAACAGCTCAATCTTTCTTTTTGCTGCGGGGACCGGGACAGCCGGGGCCTTTCGTATTGCCCCCATAGACTTCCTAGCTTTTCCAGTACCTGTATCAGTGCTTGGTGTGACCATAACGGCTGCCTTCTTCGCCGCAGATAAATCCGACATTTCTTTTCTTTTGTCTGGCTTAGCAGATCGAAAGGGCATCTTGTGGGCCAGCCCTAAATTCTTTTCGTTGTCCACTCCGCCAGCCCAGCGTACCAGTTTCTCTCTCAGCCAGCCCCAATTTAGTCCAACCCTGGGAAGTCGCACGATTAGCCGAAAGTATTCCTTTAATCCTTGCTGCCACCAGTATTCACCAGTATTCCCCAGCCATCTAGGGTCCACAGCATTTAGCATTTCAGACGAGCATAAGCAGGAGAGAGAAGTAGTACGACTTCTCAGCACAACTCCTCAACGGCCATCTTGCCTCCGCGGCCCGACTTCTAATGAATGTCCCAAAGTGGAATTCTGCTAAGTCAGCACTTCGTCAATTGCACTGGCTACCAGTGCAGCAAAGAATCTGGTTTAAGGCCATGTGCACTGTTCATAAATCCATTACTGGCAACGGACCCCTCTGATTCAGCCTATGCTGCAATTATTTCATGTTACCCGGATACTTAGATCCAACAATAAAAAACTTCTGGCAGTCCCGAGGATTAAACGGGCACGGATGGGTGGCCGACGCTTCCCTCTCCATGCGGCTAAATTTTGGAACCAGCTCCCTGACCTTATTCGTCTAGAACCTAACTAACTCCGTTTCAGGAAACAGCTGAAAATCTTTCTTTTTCTATGATTAGTGAAGAATGATTAGGTGTCACAAGATGCGCTGGGATGCCCTAGGGTAGCCATGCGTTATATAAGTGCGTATTCATTCATTCATTCATTCACTTCCCCTATTTGTATTGTATTCTATTCTATTGCAACATCTATATAGTGTGACTACCCCTATGTGGGGCGCTGAAGCTCTTGCCTATATGGGTAGCCTGCTACATCATGTAGGGTGTTTGATCGGAAGTGTGTTGTCTTTGTTTTGATATTGTGTGGGAAGTGTTTCCATGTTGTGCTTGAGTACCATCAAGGCGTGACTACTTTGTTACATGATGCAGCACTTAGCAGTGGGAGGGATGAAGAAGAATGAGAGACAACCACACAGTTTATGATTTTCTGTAAGTTGGCTGCTGTGAGCAGCTCTGCAAGTCCCTTTTTGATATTTCTTATGTTCATAGTCCACTTAGCTGTAGCTGGTTTCTGCACTGGGTTGTTCATTCTAAGATATATATATGTATTAAAGTTTATGGGCCTGAACAGGCATAGGTTATCAGGGAGAAATGGCGGAGAGATCTGCTGGCATGGACTTTGTAACTATCATCCTAAATCTGTGTCGTTGTGAGATGTCAAGAAGTTGCTGTACTATGCAGCTAATTGTGACCTGCAATGTTGGACTAAATCAGAGACCACCATTGGCCAGCGGCATGTGGTAGATCTCTTCAATTATTCCACATCTGATAAGATGATGATGAGTGGATTAGTGCTGTGGATTAGTACACTGCAGGGTGATGGATATGACCCATGGCAGTTTTGTCTTATATTACTGTAAGAGTGTCAAGCAGTACATGGAATTAATAGGCAGCCTGTTTTAGTGTGGGTGATATCTTTTATTGTGTTTGCATTATATAGCAGTTAATACCCTGATGAGGTATTATGCTTTATGCTGGGCAGAACGTTGCTCCAGTTTCCAGGGTTAGCATTTCTTTGTAGTCATTGTTGGTTATTGGGATTCATTTTGTGCAAGAACCATTCCAAGCCTTTACTCCAGTTGCTATGGGGTAAAGTACACTAGTAGGAAATTAGGTGTGATCATCAGTGGGAAAGAGGGGTATGGGCATTCTATGCATTGGTTGCTGGTAGTAATAGGCAAGCTACAGGAGATTTAGTATTGTTAGGTGGCAGCGGTATGACGTTTAAAGGAGAGGTTGTGATCTTTGAAGAAAGGTGGGACCAATGTGCAGAGATACAGCAACAGGGATTAAGGCAAACACAGCCGCGGTCGGTAATGGGTGTACCTGCAGGGCGGTGACGTGGGGAGGGGGAGGGGAAGGGTGGGGGTAGTAATCTATGGATTACGGAGCTTTACAGGTAAGTAAACATTTAAATAAATAAAACAAATTTCGTTGCGTGCACTGCATCGCATTTGGGGATGCAGTGCACTCAACGAAATTCGTTTTATTTATTTACATGTTTACCTACCTGGGAAGCTCCGTAATCCATACATTACTACCCCCCACCCTGCCCCTCCCCACGTCACCGCCCTGCAGGTACTCCCACTGCCAGCTGCGGCTGCCATAAGAGTGTCACGTCAGTCCTCCTCCTACAAGGTGCTCACCCAATCCTTCCATTGAGCCCGCAGCTGATCTAAGCATGTTGGGGTGTTGTTAATCAGTGTCCAGTAAATGCGAGAGATGCCCCCCTCCCGAGATCCCCCAGCATGATTTGTGCCTCAGGAGGGCTATGATCTGGAAGCTGTGTGACAGTCGTGAGGTGCGCTTGAAGAGAATTGTGCAGCTGTAAGTATCTATAAAAGCGTTGTTTTGAATTTGGAACTCTGTTTCTTTGCTTCCCACAACTTTTACATATTCTTGCATAATTAAAAATATCATATTATTTTTACCATCTGTTACTTGGGAAAAAAGAAGTTAAAGGCTCATTTAGAGCAGGGTGAGTGTCCCACCAACCCGCCTGGTCAGCCGAGGGTATGGCCTGGATGGGTCCAGAAATGAAACATTGTTTTATACCACGGCAATGGTGGTGGCTAAAAGGGACATAGCGACTACCTGGAAATGCCCTGCCCCCTCCACCCCCCTACCGTTGGGAAATGGCGTGCCGGAGTCAAGTGGTGCGCCACGCAGGATAAGACCATGTATGAGGCGCATGGCTGTCCCAAGAAGAACCATAGGGTCTGGGGGAAGTGGTTCGGGGGAATGGTTTAGCCTTGCCGGGGATACTCAAAAGTTTATCTCTTAGAATTTGTACGCCCTTGTCATATGGGTTGTTCAGAACATTGCATATATTCCTGTGTTATCGTGGTGTCATGATGGATTGGCTGGTGCTTTTTTGTGAAATCAATAAAAAAGTGTTTATCAAAAAACGACTCAAAAAGGGAAATAAGAATTGGGGACAAGTTGAAATCGGAAAGTAGTGAATCCGGAGAGGTCATTTAGAATTTGGGGAGCAGGAGCAGTGCCATAAATAAGCGTTCCATTTAGAGGTGGAGGAACTGCTAGATTTCTGCCAGAAGAACATCACTGGGCTCACCATAGTGGAAACCCTTGACCTCCTCCACTGGGTTGCCAGGCCCTTTTGATGACCACCATCCCTATTTTGAGGCATGGTGGTGCCAGGCATCGAAACTGTTCAATGGCCCCCAGAGGGAGAAATCTGTGCTTAGCGAGTGCCTCATACAGGATACAAGTTCGGCAAAGTTGACAGCTTTTACTGCAACCACCACACCAGTAGTGGCATTGAAGATTTTAGATATCCCAGACAGGCAGGCACAGAACTCTACATAGAGAAGGTGGTCCGCCGCTGCCAGAGGAGCAAGGCAATAACCTTCGCTGACCTGGCTCTCTGAGTCACCCATTTGCGTCAAAATGAAACCCAGGACCTGCAATAGGTACGAAAATAGGTAGACCATGTAGAACTGTACTTACTGTGTGGCATGGATGGGTAATGCGTAGGAAAAGTAAGTGCATCCAAACACCATTTGAAGTAACCTATATGAGTCAATTTACGAGTTCACTCAGTCATGATGAATGTCTTGTCTAGAGAAATCAGTTTGAGACTTAGCCTGTCCTGATCCCCTGTCCAGGCATATATGCAAGAAAGCTTTGCTAACTAATGCTTGACCACATCACAGAACTTGATATTGTGACAGAGATTAGTATATCTGAACACTTGCATATGACTTTTATACAAAATGACATGGATCAGAATGCCAAAAGACTAAGGGGGGATTTACTAATCTTTTGCACCGTGTTTGCGTCACAAAAGTGACGCAAAATGATGCAAAATCTTTTTTTTGTAATTTACTTTCCAGCGCTAAGAACTAACCTAAAAGTAATGCAAGGCAGCGCATTGCTCTGCTTCACGTTACTTTGCACCATGGGGGCGTGCCATGGGTGGTGCATGGGCATTCCCATGCAACCACCCAAGTTTTCTTATGCTAAACCCAATTTACTAATAACAGTAGATTGGGTTTAACATGAGAAACTGCAAGGAAGGAGAAATGCTTTAATTTCTTCTTCCTTTTCCGACTTTGCATGCATGCTGCACTGTGCAGCACGCATACAAAGTGGGAAAAGCTTTCCCTTGTGTTGAACACAGTATTTTGTACAGGAAGGATACCCTTCCTGTACAAAACCTATACTGGACCCATGCACATACCCTAGCGCTGCGGCGCTAAGGTGTGTGCATGGGGCACAGCAGCTGTAATCAGCGCTGGCGCAAGGGAAAGGGGAGGAGAGAGCCATGTCTTTGAAGATATGGTGCTCCCTGCTCCCTCCCAGTCGCACAATGCAGCGCAGCCTCGCGGGGGCTGCGCTGTGTTGCACAACTTTTTTGTAAACCTTCCCCCCATGGGGCAGATTTCAAAGAGTTTGCGCTGGTGCTCGCATGACGCAAAGTGGCGCAAAACCTCACACACATTTTCAGATGGGCGCAAATATGTATTTGCGCCATATTTTAAAGTTAGTGCGACGCACAAATGGTTTTGTGTCTCTTTGCGCCAAAATCGATTTAATGTATGCAGAGTGGGTGTGTCAGGACGTTGCTCAAGCAAAAAGCTCCAAAACCCTGTAGGCACAGGCATTGATAAGAGTCATGCAAAGTGACGCAAGGCAGCCCAAAAATGTTTGCACGGAAAAAATAGCGCGGGTACAAAACAGGCACAAAAAGAGCTGGAGCCATTTACTAGGAGGTCTACCAGCAGAAGCACAACAAATATCTATTGGCTGTGGCAACCATGGAGATTGTTATTGTCCGTCACCATCAGCGGATAGTTGCCTTGGCGAGGAAAAAAAACACAGAGGAAGGAAAGAATCTACAAACAGAGAATATCACTCATCCACATGGAGGTACTGGTAGCTGGATCCTCTTCTGACTGCTGAATTAGAGGTATGGGTTGTGGAGCAAGGTTCTCTGCCATTTCTTGTGTTTGGACTTCAACTAAAATATGTTGCAAACTTTTGCGTTGTTTTGCTTTTTTTTTTTTTTTTTAAGGATGGGCTTGACGCACACATGTTTGCACTGTGACGCAAGACTATTTTTGCGCATGCGCTAGTTCGCGACGCTTCTCATTGTAAATATGATGCAGCGCTATTTACTTTCACACATGCAACGCAGCGCTAAGGTTTTCTGGCGCAGCGCAAATTCTACTCGACCGTTGAAAATCCGCCCCTTAGAATGCCATTTAACCAAGGCATAAAGCAGTCTAACGTTTAGGTTTTTGGCATGACATGCAGTAGACAATGGAGGCAATGCATAGTTGATTCTTTTAGTCCTGCCTGCAGCGTTGGGCACTGTTGACCACTGCTTGATGATAACTCGTTCCAGAGCCTGGGTATTGGTGGTTCAGCTCTATCCCTTCTTAAATCTTTTCTGATGGATCAAGTGCAAGTTGTAGAAATAGGCAATCTGGTGTGTGTCCCCCCCCTCCTTTCGACTGCCATTCAGTGTGCCACAGGCCCAGGGCTCTTCACTTAGCTCTTTACTTTTCAACTTGTTTGTCACTTCTCGGGCACAACCAATCAAATCCTTTCGGTTTGCCATGGTATCGTATGCCGATGACACTCAGATTATTGCCTCAGTAACCAGTACTATTCACGACACAGCAACCTGATTTCACAATTGTATGCAAACAGATCAGGAAGTGGATGCTGGAGAACTGCCTGAAATTGAATTCGGGGAAGTCTGAGGTCTTGCTTTTTGGATCCAATGTCTCCTTTTGGTCATCTAATTTGTTGCCCAAGGAACTTGGTAATCATCCTGCCAGCAAAAAAGCAAAGAATTTAGGAATAAACTTTGATACAGCTTTATCTTTCAAACATCAAGTAAATTTCATCCTTCCATCTACCTTTTATACACTAAAAATGCTTAGAAAAAAATATTTTTCTTTTTTATGTCAGGCTCTCCAGAAAACAGTTGTAGCTCTCATCCTTTACAGGTTAGATTATTGTAATGCCCTTTTCATTAGCTTACAGAAGGGTCATTTTTCCAGGCTTCAATTTCTTCAGAATGCGGCGGCCCGACTACTGTTAAAGATTTTCAGGCAGCAGTCTGTCAAACAAGCTCTCTTTTCTATTCATTCATTTCCCATGAAGAAAAGGATCGATTTCAAAGCCTTATGTATTGCCTTCAGGGCCCTACATAATGCTGCACCTGAATATCTTAAACACCAGATCTGTTGGTATACCCCATAAATAAATCTTTGCTCTTGCAAAGCCAACATGGTTAGGGCTCCAAGCTTTCAGCTTTCTAGATAAGGTGGTAGGTGCTTTATCTCCTCCACTTCCAAACTATGAAACACCCTACCCTCCCACCTGAAGAACTCGCCTGATGTGTTTTCATTTAGAAAAGCCCTCAAAACATGACTTTTTACTCTGTAAATACGGTTTTCTCACAGATTCAGGTCTTTTTCTTGGTTCATCTACTATCTCGTAATCTTTCTGCTCTCTAGTTGGTATTTCCTAGACGCCTTCAGGTATAGCTTGCGCTTTATAAATATCAAATCAAGTTAGTGGCACCTGTAATCCAATTGGCACATTCAGCTTTTTTTTTAATATAGCAAAGAGTGTGCATGCATCAACATTAATTTGAAAATAAACATTACTGCTAAACTGGAACAATGCTTAGCAATACGGCCTTGGCCTACATATGTTTGTAGAGAATGTGTAGGTCATGTTTTAAATGCAAGGGCCTATATTTTCTCTCTGCTGTCTGTCTAATCTAGTAGTGTCAACCTAAACCAGATTTTTCTTGGCTATTCAAAGGAGTCACATTATGTACAATGATTCCAATTGGAATAATGTGCATATGCACTTGTTGCTCCACAGAAGCTGCATGAGTCCAACAGCCCTAAATTGAACACCCCCTGATTTAATCCCAATCTACATAATCTTGATGTTTCAAAGATTAATTTATTATCCTGACCTATTTTATTCCAACAGTTTTGATCATAATCTATTCTGTCCTATTACAATTAAGGCTCACAGATTTCCATTTTAACAGATTTTTACGGAAAATGCAGATAGAAAACTAGATTTTTTCCCCACCTGTTTTTATGTTTCAAATCGGAAAACAATTTCTTTTTGATTGATTGTCAAAAGCTGACCGACATTTCTTCTAGACCAGTGGCTCAAATGGACAAGTCAGAACATTATGAAATAGAAGAAAGTGTGCTTATGGAGCTTAAATAGCTTCAGATGTTTGCGCGTGTGTATACTGCTACTTGCATATTTTCACATGTCTTTGTAAGGATCCATTACATGTTTGTTTTTATAGCATTACAACCCATTAGATATTCACGTATTAGTGTACCTTTATCGGTTAAATATATGCAGAAATATACAGTAGGAAAGTGGAGTATTATGCTGTGTCGGGGTTTGACCTCACAATGTAATACTATCACAATACCCCAAAGATGGTCCTTTGATTCACTCTAATAAATCCTTAGGCCAGTCCTGGTAGTGTGGAAAATAGTTGTCAGGCTTAACTAGAGAAACTTGTGTTAAGCGTTTCAGAGTACCAACATGGACAATAAGTAATTGACACAACTTGAGAGAAACACCAATTTATAAAAAGAAAATGTATTTTTATCTTAACGTATACCCCAAAATGAGTGGAATTGCACAGTCATAGATTTTAGAGGTAATAGAAAATCAATGCAAAATAATATAGTGAAAATTTTGCATTTCGGTCAATGGGAAAACCACTAGTGACAATTGGTCACTTGCAGGTCGACTTGCGTTGTACCCTTGCGGGGTAAAGATGATGTGGTTCCCATGACCAAGCCACAACAGATTTTCTTCGGAATATTGTCCCATAATCTCGCACATTCCACCTGCAGCATTTTCCCACCAAGTGTGCTTCCTTGGACCAATATAATAACTAACTACTTTTCTCATTCAGATGTAGTCTCTAAACCTACAACTCCAGAGCTACCCCTTAATACATTTTTTTGGAGTCCATGGTCAATGTCATTCATTTGCTGGTTATAATACTGAATATCGACACCAGCAACATTCTATCCTCCTATCACAAGTGCCATAGTATGTAATGCACTTTTAATAAGGCAGATGGGATGTCCATCACATTGGTGATGTAATAATCCATCCTACAAACCTAAAATCAAGCCCCACATTATATAGTCATGTATTTGAGACTCATAGCCAATCCCTCAGTTGAATTATTCAGATATCAATGAGAAAAGTTGACATGTGGATGAGCAGAAGTTTAACAATTGAACCAGAATTAATTGTCTAACCAACAAGTCATTAAAACTCACTTCATTCTGTTATCACCTTAAAATTCATAAAACTGCAGAAAAACCTATAGGGAGTTCAATTGGGTCAAACGTAGCGTATCTCACAGAAAATGTAGCATGTTATGTAAGACAGTTGCTGTAAACTCCCATTGAAAATACAACATTAATTATGGAAGATTTTAAAGGTATAGAGTCAAGATTAGAGGTAGTGACCTGAGATTTCCATGTTGATGACCACACTTGTTGGCAAACGTTACTCTTTTAGCTTTGTACACGTCAATTAGTCATAAGATAAGTCTGAACAACATAAGATATTTCTGACACATAGATCAACTTCTTTTATTGAACATAGTAGCATGCTGATAGACTTTCTAATATTACTTTAACTCAAAACTAGGTTGGATTTAGTGTAGATGCTGCCTTAGAGCATTATAGGAATGCAACATGATGTAGATGCATGCTATCTTTTGCCAAGTTATCAATGGGATGGTGGGAGCATGAATATGCCCAGCACAGATCACATACTAGATTCTTGGAAAAATTGTTTGTGAATTGGTTTCGTAGACAATATTCTAATAATCCGGAAAGGTAAAAATGAAAATCTAGAAGTGTATTCTGACACCTTAAACATGGACAGTGCTAATAGCCGACTGAAGGTGAACTCTTTTAGCAAAAGATTTTGTATCTGCATCTCAAATTTATGGTCCTTGTAAAAACACGAGTGACCACTAATCTGCTGAAAACTACAGTGGTAAATTCACTCTTACATGAAAAATGGAGCTGTCCACCTTCTCTAAAGAAAAGTACCCCCCTTCAGAAGTTTGTGAAAGCTTGTTGCAATTGTACCACTGAAGAACATTTTGAAAAACAACATTTCCAGACAAAGAAAAAGCCGGTGCTATGGGGGCCATTTAAATAACATTAAAAAATGCGCGCTAGCCCATAAAAGAAAAAATCCAAGAGTTAGCGGAGCCTAACAATGCTCTAACTAACACAAAGTACAGAAACTATTATTAAAAAAAATAGGTAATGGATTAATAGAGATTCGGATCTGAAGTTGACCTCTTTTCCACAGATAGCATACAAGTTACCCAATGTTGGTGACGTAATACCATGTAGTCATTCATTATTAAAGACACTTTACTCCTACAATTTCCAAATGGATTATACAATTTTGGGCAGTGTATGGCTTGTCACTTTACCCACAACCCAATTATTAAGTTTGACAATGAAGGTAGGTTATAGAAATATAGGATCAATCAGTTTTTGAATTTGCTTCTTACATTACCTCTTTGAATGATTATGTGTGACTGTGGAGAATTATATTTTGAGACTCCTACCACACTAATGAAAGTGAGAATATTTAAACATCTGAGACCCATTAAAATATTGATCACTGATAGGCAACTGTATTTCACATCAACAAAAGTTTCATCAAATTATATTTTTGTTATTGTTTGAATGTCTGAATATGAGAGGTACCAACTGAGGGGAAAATAGTTCGACAATGTCAGGCTACATATATTTCATTCATTTCATTTCATTAATCTTTATTTCGGCAATTTGCCATAAAAGATACAAATAAAATTGATACAACACGAACAACAACACTGTTACGTCAATATTGAAGTAGCAGAAGATACAAAGAAGAAGCCGTCACATTTTCTGGAAAGCGAAACATAGAAATCACTACTTATTTCCTCAATCAATCTAAAATATTGCTAATTAGAATAAAACAGTATATCAATAAAACTAAAAACTTACATAGAGTGCCGTAGTTATGAACTTAAGTAGCACAGACAAGGACTAAAATTGCGGTGCCCTAGAAATTAGGAGCAGTCTCTTGTGCCAAGCTGCCTCTAGAAATTTGGCCATTGCAAACACAGTTACTTTAGATAAGTCAGTTTTAAGGATTCTAAAGGCCTCAGAGCATTTACGAAACCCTAAATTTTTGCATAAGGGGATTACCCAAAATCTTCTGGCCGCAGTGTAAGCAGGACAGAAGAAGACTAGATGCAGTTCGTCTTCGAGCCTGCAATTGCAGCCGGGGCAGTTCTCCAGGGTCGGTTGCTTCCATTTACTCGTGAATGCTCTTAGCGGAAGAGTACTGAATCGCCATTGGAAGAATAGCTTCCGGGCCAGATTTGGGAAGATATCATCAAAAACTGGCTCAAACTTGTAAGAGTCTTTCACCCCAAGGAATATGTTAGCCAAGGAGTCTGGGCGTGTACCCTGTGTGTGAGATACCAAGTTACATGCTTAATAAGTTGCCACCAGATGTTTCCGGGAGATACCCTGGCAGGCGACTACAGGATCGCTCCACAGGGACGAAAGGCCCAGCTGGTTAAATTCGGTTTTTATATATTTGAACCATGGAATATTCTCTATAGCAGGTAGAGCAAGGATTCCCTGCAATTCCTGCCTATAGTTGGCTAACTCCGGAGTGGACCATATTCTTGTCCAAAAGGTTAAAGGTTTCATACCCACCACTTCATCCAAGGGCTTTAGACCCAAATCCAACCTTAATGGCAGGAGCGGTGTGCTTACCGGTAACTTTAGGAGTTGCCTAAAGAATTTATTTTCTAAAGTAACCAGATCTTTTTTACAAGCATACCCCCAAAGTTCACTACCATAGAGGATCGCTCCTCTGGCCTGGAGTCTATAAATCTCCAGCGGAGGGGCTAGGGGCCTAATGGATGATCTGTTAGAATTTGCTAGCCTAATTATCCCCCCTGTTAATTGCGCCAGTCTGAGCTGTGACTTGACTTGGTGATCACCCCATTCCAGTTTATCATTAATGGTCACGCCCAGATACTCGAACGTATAGACTCTTTCTAGTCTATTCAGGCCTATGGACGGATTAGGTTGTGTCTTTTTGGGGGGATTAAAGATCATATACTTGGTTTTCATGGCATTTATTTCAAGACCATGCTCTCGGCAGAATGCCTCGAACCCCTCCAAAATACGCTGAATCCCCATAGGGGATTTTGAGAGCAGTAGGGTGTCATCCGCGAACATGATCGCGGGCACCCTAGTGCCACCAAGCCTAGGTGCATCTGAATTGGTGACGTTGTTTAAAAAATCGACTACCCCATTGACAAAGAGGCAAAACAGGGTCGGTGCAAGGACACAGCTCTGCCTTACCCCTCTGCCAACGGGGAATCTTTTAGAAAGACAACCCAACATCCCACACCTTACCTGTGCATAGTTATGAGTGTGTAAGCGAATGATGACATCTAGAAGAGCGTGGGGGAGGCCAAGTTTAGCAAGTACCGTCCAGAGTTTGCTCCGCGGGACCAGGTCAAATGCCGCACGGAGGTCGACAAAGACGGTGTATAAGGTACCCCCCTCCACCCTCACCGTCTTCCAGAAAAGAAGGGTCAGCCGGAAGAGTTGATCCGTGGTTGACACCTTGCTCCTAAAACCCGCCTGGAATGTACTCAAGACTGAATGATCTGTCATCCAATCCTGGAGGCGGTCAAGAATCAGCCTCGCAAAAAGTTTTTGCGAAACGTCAATGAGGCTGATTGGCCTGTAGGTGGCTGGGAGCAGAGGAGAGCCCGATTGGTACAATCTCTGCTCCCCTCCAAGTACTAGGGACCGCCATTCCTGCAAGGATTGCATTAAAAACTATTAACAGGTATGGAGCCCAGACCCTGGGTTGGTGCTTAAATAAATCACCCGGGATCTTATCTAATCTAATCCGGGGGCTTTCCCTGATGGTAGTTTGGATATTGCCTTGGTAACCTCACCTAGAGAGATCTGCAAAGGCTCAACGCCTTCCATATTTGGGGATTGGACAGTTGACCCACCCAGAGTAAGAGGGTGTTCAGATGATGAACCGGCTTGCGGCTTGCGCAGGCCCGGGACAGCCTCTTCATAAAGACCACGAAAATGATCCTCCCAGACCGAAGCCGCAATGTTGGCCTCAACTGCTTGAGTCGGCTCGGCTGATCATGTTCTCACAATCTGCCAAAATGTGCAAGTGTCTCTTGTCTGAAGGGAGGCCAACATGTTTTCCCAGTTTGAATAATCCCAAGCCACCTTCGCCTTATGGATGGCTTGCTTTAGCTCCACCCTCCTTGTCCTGATTACCCCTACATCCCTGGGGTTCTTCAATGCAGCAAGCAGTTTGACCTTGGCCTCCCTGCAAGCTGGATTGTACCATGACTGTCTTTGTGCCCTGCGGGGCCCTTTCCTCGCGACTGGATTCAGGAGCTCCACAAGGGTGCCCACCAGGTCCATGTGGAGAGAGCCCAACTTAGAGAAGAGTTCTTCTGGGGGAGATTGATGTATAGCTATCCCCATGGATTCTAGTGTGGGGGAGTATCCTCCCGTAGAGTTCGGAGATGTGGGCAGGATTATCTTGGAGTTTGGATCAGCGAACTCTGCGCCTATTGTTGGTTAAGTTATTAACTGGTGTTACCTCATCCCGCTGGTCATCCATGGGCCCGCATGGCAGGGCCAGCGAGAGAGTCAGCGCATTATGGTCGCTCTCACTTCTTTAGACCACCTCAAAGGCCAGGACCTTATTCCAATCCAAGGTCTGGACCAGGATGTAGTCCAGATGAGACTCTTGCCCGGGCCTGTTTAAGGTCGGTCTAGAAGGAATATCCCTCCCAGATCTGCCATTACAAGCCCTCAGAGAGTTGCTGAGAGTAAATGCCAGAATTTGTGTCGCTAGAGGCGTCCATGATTTGGCAGGCGGACCCGCCAGTTGCGGTATTCCCCACTGATCATCCTCTTCCCCGAGAGCTCCCTCCAGTGTCAGGGTGAGCGGCTCAAACCACCGGTCTGGAGTAAACATTGATCAGTGCGAGTTTTGTATGGTTCATCCATTCCAATAATACGCACTGAACATCCAGTGAGTTGGTTTTGAGGGCCCTAGCCTTGCATCCCAAGTGGGATGCCACCCAAATAAAAAGGCCCCCCGAAGGCCGTCCTCTCCCCACCCATTTGGCTGGAGTGGTAAAGTTCGCATAGCCCAAACGCCATTTGGCCTCCTGTATCCATGTCTCCTGGAACATACAAACATCTTGGGTGTCAATAAAAGACCCCCAATCAGGAGAGTCTAGTTTGCTCTGCAGCCCCGCTACGTTCCAGGAGAGAATAGACAGACATGATATGCACCCTCTTCTGGACAGCACAGGGGGGTCAGATGGCAGAGCCGCAGTAGTAGCTGCCAGCTCAGGAAGGGATTCAGTAAATTGGGCTCCCCCGTTGAACACATCCTCGCCCATTGGTTTTATTTGGCCACCCATGAACTGATCATACTGTAAGCTTCAATCACAAATATCTAAACCAGAGAAGACATCAAACCTGTTTGCTGTCTCCAGGGGTGTAAAGGGTCTCAAGTGATCCATTCTACTATTGGGATTGCTCTTTGACCGGAATGGCACCGTATTCCACCCAAAGGGGTCAGCAGCGTGGTGGAAGTGCGGGGCTTGGGGCGGGTAGCTAGTGTTGTAGGGCAATAGGGGGGCAATATGGATGGGTATCTGACCCCTGGTATAGGTTGGAGGGAGCACCAGGGATCTAGGGTAAAAATAGGTCAAGGGGCGCGGGATAATGGAGTTACTGCCACCACCCTGGGGCCAATTTAGTATATAATTGACTGCTCGAGGGTCCCTGAAGTTTATGACAACAAGATCTCCATCGTTATCCTTGACCCTACTACCTAGCCATGAGAGTCGTCTAACGTGCACAATCTCCCCATTAATATTGTGTGTAAGTGGTCTGTACTGGGCGAGCCAGTGCATAATTTTGTTTTTAAGCTGGAAGAACCCCTCCCTCTTATTCACTGGCAAAGTGGGTACTCCCGTCAGAACAACCACATATGGAGCAGCTTCGGGAGGCAGTTCTGTTTGAGGGCTTCTCCGCTGCGGTGGTCTGGTAGGTCTAATCGAGCCCCTTGTATTCTGCTGTAAGATCCCGACAGAGGATTTCCCCGAACCTGCCAGAGTTGGACTTGATGGTATGAGGACTGGATTATTGATCTGTTTGGGGGGGAGCCTTCTGTTGCTTAGAGTGCGTTATTTTCCTAGTTTGGGGAGTGCCTTTAGAAGTGCCAGAGGTGCACGAGGTCACCTCGGCTGATGGTACTAGGACACTACTCGACAATCCCTTGGGTGGTCCCTGAGGAATAGTGGCTGCAGCTTCGATCGCTTCAAGCTTTTTCTCCACCCTCGTCAGCCTCTTTATAATGGGAAGGATGAAGGACCTTATTAGATGTTCCATGTTATCCAGAGAAGCAACATTGGAAACAACCATTTGTGAGGGATCATCAGGAATATCAATTGGGGCGTTAATGTTCATGAATTGTGCAGCTGGTACCGATGGTTGCGAAGTAACCAAATCTGGCAAATTAGCATAGGTTACCACTGGGGCCGGGACAGTTCTGGTGATAAGTTTAGAAGATTTTCCAAAGTCCGAGTGACTGATCTTTGGCTTTTGCGGATCCCCCCCCTTCCGTCTTCTCTTTGCAGGTGGTGGACGATGAATGTTTACCTGCACTGGTTTTTTCGATTTGTTTTGAACATGTTTATCCTGAGCCAGGGTCCGGATAGTCAAATCGGCATCAGGCAATGTCGGACTAGAGGGAAGGATGACGTTTACAGACTGGCCTGTGTGGCCCAAGGGTGTTGGAGTGCAGTATCTCAATAGGAGTGGAAAGCTTTCTAGAAGTAGAGGGTCTTCATTGGTGGGAGTACATCCAAGAGTGAAGAAGGGGGAATCCAGGGAGGAATCGGCAGAGACCTTGTTCTTCATACTTTCGACAGAGCGACGACGCTCTGCCCTACGCTCTGCCAGTGTTTTCTCCTTATCTGGATCAGTACAAGCCTTTGTAAAATAGTTGTCAAGGGGGCCATTGAAACTACACCCTGCCTTGTCAGAAAATGGTTGGGCCGGGTTCTGAGCCATAAAAGAACCAGATGGCAATACGGTTAATAGATAAAAGAGAGTAAGCCCTGCCCGGCCTCACTCGGTCTCTGAGGGCCTCAGAGGGCCCGCCCTTTGCCCGGGCTTCGCCCCGTGCTCCGACCCGCGCGCGTCCCGCGTCCGCGCTAGTGGATGGGATTAAGTATAGGGGGGAAGAGGGGCGGGAAGAGTCGCAGGTGCGCTGGTGCCTCAAGCGCTGCTCCTGCTGGGACTCGCAGTCCCACACCCACAAACTGGACAGACTTCGGTCTCTCCCCGGTGTTCCTGGCGGAGTTCAAGTGTTCACAGGCTTTCCAATGATAGCAGCAATCCAAGTTACACACAACGGCTGCGAGCGGCTCCCGCGGAGCGGGGGCCGCAAGCCGTTTTCAAGCAGCAGGGGGAGGAGAGGGGCGGGAAGAGTCGCAGGTGTGCTGGTGCCTCAAGCGCTGCTCCTGCTGGGACTCGCAGTCCCACACCCACAAACCGGGCAGACTTCGGTCTCTCCCCGGTGTTCCTGGCGGAGTTCAAGTGTTCACGGGCTTTCCAATGATAGCAGCAATCCAAGTTACACACAACGGCTGCGAGCGGCACCCCCATACATATATATGTTTTGAATTTAAGACCACTTATTGTGTGTCTTTTTTTTAAGTCAAAGAACAATTAGTGAACAATGGAAGTAACAACCCTAAAGGTCTGAATTAGACTACAGTGGACAGAGGCAAATCTGTCATTTTGGCAAAATACTTTACTCCTGCCATACAAAGGGTCATCTGTCTGCCAAATATAGAGATGTTTGCTGGTCCAGTTGCACTCTTTTAAGATTCGCAGGAACCAACATGACAGCAGTTTCAGACAGTGAATTAACATTTTTACGGATTGTACCGTCAAAACGATATTACCGATCATCGAATTTTTAATATGTCTTTGTATTTTCAAAAACAAAATATTAAAGCATGAATATGGTTTTGAAAATACAAAAACTAATGACCATCACACCCTATAAGTTGTCCGATATTAGTCTAAATTTTCTAAAAATCAGGTGGGCGATGGAATTGCCAAACTTCCGAAAGGCCAACTGAGTAAGTTACTGACTTAGTTAAAGTCTACCCACTTCTAAATCAGGCAGATGGACTTTCAGTTTGGCGGACAGGGTACTCCAATGCAACAGAGTACCCTCTATGCTAAACTCTAAATCAGAACCTAAGTAAAGGTTTTCCGTAAAACATCAATTTGCGGTCCCTAGTAACACGAGCAAAGCTACTTTGGGTTGCAGAAACAGAAATACTGGTTTAGTGAACGTTCAAAAAATGTGTCCAGACTCAGAATATTTTAACCAAAAAAATAGTATATTAATTGAATTCTGAAATACTTGAATTAAACAAGTGACGTTTGGTGGTTATTTATGTGGACATCACTGAGCCACACACTGTTCAACATTTATATGTGCTCTCTTGTGTCCTTGGTCAGACCCATTGGTAACAGTTTGGTAACATATACTGATGATCCTCAATTACTAGTGTCAATTTTCAAAACAAAAGCCAGCTTTGTCAACTGCATGAAAAGGGTTGAACAATGGAAGAGGAAAAATTGCCTCAAACTTAACAGGGACAAGAGTGAAATAATACTCTTTGGAAGTGTCCCATGATCTTTGGATTAGTGGGAAAGTGATTTTTTTCAGAACGTACTTTCTCTGGCACAGCTGGAGAACCTTTAGTGAAAATGCGATGGTTGCTGAGAAATCAATCAGGCATTTGAAAAGTAAAAAAAAAGTTTTCATAACAAAGGATTAAAATGTTACTTCTTCATGGAGACCATACCTTGGTGTAACTGTGCAAGTAAGTTTAGAGGAACTGATGTGGAGATGTATCGTATTATACTTCAGTTCTGAAATAAAAGAACAGTGTGCATTGTCCAGCTTCGATGATTCTCCTAGACTGGCTGATGTGGGTCATCATCATTTTCATAAAAACGTTATTCAATTTAGCAGACAAATTATAAAAGCACAAAAGTAGCAATTCCTTTGATAAAAGTAAAAAACACCATAAAAGTACATAATTTCATTAACACTAAGTCAATAGGTGCAATAAGTAAAGCGAACAATTAAATAATTGCCAAAAATAACAGTCCATATGTAACTACATATGCTACGTTATGATAAGCTAATTTATCCATATCGCTTTTGTATTTTGAGCACTCCTCTTTTAAAATTTAAAACAGCAGAACAAATCTCACTCAATCCAAGCATATCTAAATAACTAAAACATTCTCCAAAGGAGCATGGACAGCGAGGTCTTAAAATCAGGAGCAAAAATGTAGATCTTAAAGTTTTATAAAGTGCACAAAACAAAGTGCAGAGTAGATTGTTGTACCACATTTTCACAGGGACATGGCGAGGGGATATGGGACAATCCACCTTGGTTAGGAAAAGCTACCAGGAAATGCAACATGCCCAAGTGAAACCTGGTTAGGTAAAATTTATATTGCGAGTTCGAGAAAAAGAAAAGATAAAATTGTGGCTGATTTGTGAAAGAACTAGCATTGGCCATACTCCAAGATTTTTGCTGTCTCAATAGCGGGTGGTGGCATGCACTTGACTTTAGAAAATATGTGGACCTGATCAAAGGTTTTGCTAGAGAAGGCATTTTAGAGGGATCGTCAAAAAACTTGATTAAACCCAAATCCCCAAAAACACGTTTCAAATATCCAAACCAAGATATCCTCTGAACATTGGACATGGAAAGACAGTCCATAATAATAGAGCTTGAAAATTCTAGCTCTGGTGAAGACAGATTTTGACCCATAGCAACAAAGAGGTAAGACCAAAACAGTCCTCAATGTACTCGAATCCCAATTCTGAGTGACAAAAAGGCATCTATGCGTTCTGGGGACCATCAGGAGCTTTCTAATAAAATTATTCTCCACAAATTGAAGCTTTCCACAGTTACTATGGCCCCACACTCTAGACCCATAGGTAGCGATTGAGAGGCATTTCGCTCAGTAAAGTGTAAACATTTCTTTGACAGGCATCCAGCCCAATTTAGCTGCAAAACAGAAAAGTGCCTCCATAACTCTAATTGACTGCTGTGCCCTTAAAATCAATAGAGGATCCAACGATAACTGTGCGTTGAAAAGGATACCCTGATAAGAAAATTGTTTAACTTTATCGTTCAAATTGCCCTGCACAACAAAAGATTTTGACTAAGTTGACTTGGGGCTACACTCCATGACATAAGACTTTTCGTAGTTCACTTTTAGCTCAAGAGATGACATAAAATTTACAAATATGTCTAAGGATCTCTGGAGGCTCATAGGTGTCCTTGCAAGAAGGATGGCGTTGTCTGCATAAAGTACATTTTTACAGACTTTGAGTAATCAAATTCCTTTTGCAATAAACGTGCCTCCAAGTCATTTGTGTAAACAAGAAACAAAAAAGTGGCCAATATACATCCCTGGTGGACCCCCTCCATTGAGTATATTGCATGTGTTCTCTCACCATCAGTGCTGTAGTGTATTTTAACCGTGGTGTTAGAGTGTAACCTTAGCAAAAGGACAACTAGGGGTTCCTCCACTCACATATTCCCCATCATACGCCACAGTCTCACAATTGACGGGATCAAACACGCTAGTTAAGTCCATGAAGGCAAGATGTAACAAGCTCTTCATGGATTTTGTATATTTACTGTTAATCAGTGATGGATTCAAACATTGTTCAGTCATTCCCATTCCCCACCTGAAACCATATTGTGTTGTGATGTGGATCATAAAAGCTCCCTTAGGCCTGCAGTGGTACTGCATAGTAGAAAGGGAATCTGAGCCATAATAATGTTGACCCGGACAGCCTTGTTTCAGGAAATCAATTGATTTGAAGCAGCTTTGTTAGTTGCATTTGTTTTTCAATACCTCAGGAGACAATCAAGACATTTCCTTGTCTTCTGCTGCTTCCTAGTATCACGACAACTAAGGAATAGTGCAGTGAGTGGAAAATTGATTCATCTAAGGAGGTGGTATTTACCTACAAGATGATTTAAAGAGGCAAAAAGTACAGTGGCAAATCAAGAGGCAGAGTGAGCAGCTTGGAACTGAAAAAAAGATAATAAGGTAGGCCTTCTCCATCTAAGAAACCAGCATCAAGAAGAACACCCTATCGACATTAGAATGGCTCCTCCCCATAAAAATTAAGAACCATCTCTTCAAGGAGCACTTTCTGCCTACCCATTAAGAACCTGCATATAACCTCCCTTTATGAAAAAAATAATCACACACTCAGCTCTCTATGCCTGGCAAGTAGAGACGATAGAGCAGTGACAATGGTAAACACTGTCAAATGCCTCTGGTCATGTTTTCACGCTCTTACGCCATGTGAGACCAACCACAAGAGCCTCCAGTCTCTGTTGTTGATTGGTTCTCCCCTATCTTGAAAATCTTAGGTAAATAGTCACTGTTGGCCAGTATATTCCCTTCCCCATCACCCTTTTGAGCATGGTCCCCATGGATTCGCAGTGTACCTGTAATGGGCAGGGTCAGGGGGTACAGTTAATAGCGAGACAGAGTCAGGGGATTAATATCAAGTGAGACAGAGGCAAGAAATAGCGCTCGTAAAGAGGGTTTTATTTTAAAATATGCTTTCCTTCGTTTGGTGGACACTCTTAGTCTTGCGAATTCGGAGGGCTCCGTCCTGACTCCTCTTGGGAATCCCGAGCTATCCAGATTGAAGCCGTGGAGGAGTGCAGCTGATCCGCTTTTTCAGGTCTTGTTAGGGGGGGGCTTGTGGCTCGTCGGTGTTCACTCTCCGGTCTCCGTCCGGACGGATCCGCAAAGGAAAGGAAAGAAAAGGAGAAGTCACTGGGGCGTCCTTGATAGAACTATAGGGGCCCGGGGTGTGAGGGAAACCAAGTGCTCAATTATATACACGTCCGTAGTGCTCGTGTGGGGTAGGGTACAGAGGCTATACAATGTTTACACTGGGTCTCGGGTGTTCGACTGGCCGCTCCGCCCCACCCAGCCCGCTACTTTGCCCCGTACCTTGTCCAGCCACGCTCCTCCCGTGGGAACGTGGCAGGGCGAAGCGCCGAACCGGTGGCCTCCTGGCTCGAAGAAATCAGCTGGGCTCTGCTCGTATCCTTCTTGTTCTCCGACACTCGACTGCTCCACTCTCCGTCTCCACTCCAAAACACCTTCCGCCTCCGGGAATACGCCGTCCGCCTTCTTGCTCGTTCTTCCGGCTTTTGGCTCGGCCTCGCTCTCAGGGGGCGGGGCCTCGTCGTACTGCAGTCCGGGTTTAAAGGGACCCTGCTCTTTTTCCGATGGGAAGTTCCATACACTGCCGACCTCCGTCGTGAACCAGTCCCCTTGTTCAGTCGCATCAGTCTGTGCAGGGAGGATAGAAAGGGGGGTCAGCGGTACAGCGGACCACCAGTCCAAGGTAACATCAGTATCCATGTCCACAGGACCCGCCTCCCCGTCACACACCTCCCCCCCTGGACTCTCCCAATCGGGGAGAGATAGGACCCTGGACAGGAAATCAGCGTTCCCATTCTCGGAACCCTTTTTGTGCTGCACAGTGAAGGAATAGGGCTGCAGAGTCAGGAACCACCTGAGTACCCGAGAATTAAGGGATCTGTTCTGGTACATCCATCTCAGGGGAGCATGGTCAGTTTGCAGTATGAACGGCTTACCCTCCAAATAATACTGGAGCTTTTCTACAGCCCATTTGATTGCGAGACACTCCCGCTCCACAGTGGAGTACTTCCGCTCCCTAGGGAATAACTTACGGCTGGTAAACAAGATCGGGTGTTCTATGCCATCACTGTCCACCTGTGATAATACGGCCCCTAGGCCGGTCTCGGAGGCGTCCGTGGCCAATAGGAATGTTCTAGAGAAGTCAGGGGATACCAGTATAGGGGCTGAGGTAATGATGTTCTTTAAGAGCCTGAAGGCTTCCAGGGCCTCCCGAGGGGGGCTCTGTATGTCCTTTGTTCTCACATCTTTCCTTAGGAGATCCGTTAAGGGAGCGGCTACAAAACAAGTGTCTCTGATGGCCTTCACCTTCTCAGCCTGGGGAGCGATGGTGCCTTCACCCAACACGTAGCCCAGGTACTTGACTTTCGTAAAGGCAGCACGTGATTTTTTGGAGTTGATGTGGAGTCCCGCATCCTGCAGAGCCTTGAGGATTACCTGTAGGTGTTGTAGGTGCTCTCTCCACATTTTGCTGTGGACCACTATGTCATCCAGGTATGCAGAACAAAACGAAGGATAGGGCTTCAGTACTTGGTTCATGAGCCGTTGAAACGTGGCAGGGGCCCCATGGAGCCCAAAACGGAGTACCGTGAACTCGAAGAGCCCTTCATCGGTGATAAACGCAGTTTTTTTTCTATCCTCCTCTCTGAGGGGCACCTGCCATAATCCCTTGGTTAGGTCTATGGTTGTTATGTACACTGCATCGCCTAGTTTCTCTATAAGCTCATCGACGCGGGGGATGGGATAAGCGTCGAAAGAGGATACCATGTTCAAGGCTCTGAAGTCCATGCAGAAGCGTTTCGTTCCGTCTGGTTTGGGAACCATCACTATCGGAGAGGCCCAACTGCTGGTGGATGGTCGTATCACACCCAGCTCCAACATGTCCTGTACCTCTCGTCTCACCGCCTCTCGTCTGGCTGCTGGGATCCTATAGGGCCGTTGTTTCACAATTTTCCCTGGTGTAGTCTCGATGCGACGTTCCACCAGTGTTGTCTTTCCTGGCAAGTCGGAAAACACGGACACAAAGGGGAGTAATGCTTCCCTTAATTCTTGCTTTTTCGTTTCCGGTAGTTCTGGGTTTACTATGAGCTGTTGGAGGGTGGTTTCCTCCGTTCTTTTGTTTGGTACGGCAAAGTGGGCACTCCGGGGAGGAGAACCAAACCACTTCTTTAGAATGTTTATATGGTATGTTTGTGTTTTTGATGGGGAGACCCGTAGCCTGTAGGTGGTATCCCCTATTGTCTCCATTACCTCGTAGGGGCCGACCCATTCGGTTTTCTTCGTGATGGAAGGCAACAATACCAGGGCCCAGTCGCCGACGTTCAGTCTCCGCAGCCTTGTTCCCCTGTCGTAGTTTTTCTTTTGTCTCTTCTGTTGTTGTTCGAGGTTCGTATAGGCCAGACTTCGGAGTTTCCCCAATTTGGACCGTAGTTGTGCGGTATATTCCAAAGGCGTATTTCTTTCTTGGTCTTCCTGTGTTTCCCAGGCGCTTTTTGTTATTTCGAGCAGCGTTCTCGGAAGCCTCCCGTATAGCAGTTCGAAAGCCGAATAGCCTAGGCTGCTCTGTTTTTGGGCCCTGAGTACGTACAGTGCTAACGGGAGCAATCGGTCCCAGGCTGGGCCCTCTGAGGACAGCATTTTCTTTAATGTCATTTTAAGGGTCTGATTGTACCTCTCGACGAGGCCGTCCGTCTGCGGGTGATAGACAGAGGTTTTCAGATGACGGATGTCCAGGGTCTTGCAGATTTCTTTCATGAGTCGTGAAGTGAATGGCGTTCCCTGGTCTGTTACAACCTCTTTTGGAAACCCGACCCTGGCAAACAATTCCACGAACTTCTCGGCTACGTTGGCTGTAGTGGGAGTTTTCAAGGGAAACGCCTCTATGTATCTCGTCGCGTAGTCCACGATAACCAGTGCGTATAGATGCCCTCTGGGGGTCTTCGGTAGAGGCCCGATAAGGTCCATACCCACACGCTCGAAGGGCACCCCAATGATAGGCATCGGTTGTAGGGGGGCCGCCTGGGGTCGATGGGTATTTTTCCTCTGGCATATCCCACACTTCCTACAGTACTCCTGCACGTCTCTGTAGATTCCTGGCCAGTAGAAATGCCGTAGAACACTCTCTGTGGTCTTCTCTTTTCCCGCATGACCGGCCGTCAGATGAGCATGTGCAAAAAACAGTACTTGTTCTCGAAATGACAACGGAACCAAGAGTTGTAGCTCGTTTCCTGCAGCGGCTTCTCTGTATAATAGGTCCTTCTTTATAATGAATCTAGGATAGGAGGGGGTAGGGCCTTCCTGTGCTGACTGGGCTGCCTCCCAGGCGTTAAACAATGACCTGTCCTCGGACTGGGCAAACCGAAAACTGAGGTCAAGGACCCAGGGTTCGGTAGTGATCAAAGCAGACTGGGGGCTGGACTTGGGCAAGGGCTGTTCGGACAGGGTTCTCCGAAACAGGTTCAGGAAGTCCGGGTTGTCCACACCAATGATCATGTCCTCAGGGAGGGACGGCATTACCCCAACCCTTACTGAGCACACCAGCAGGTCGATTGGTCTAATGGACACCTGAGCAACAGGATAAGGTTTAATGTCTCCGTGTACACACGGAATGTGTACAATAACATCCTGGTCGTATTGGTCGGGGAGGATAAACCGTTCTTGCACAACCGACTGTCTACAACCTGAGTCCAGGAGGGCTTTGATGTTATACCTGTTTACCTTAATACTCACGTAAAAAGAGGACCCCATCTCTGCGGAGTAGAGGACTGCCTTGGGTAGATAGCCCACCTCCATGGGCTCCTCGGTTGGTCTTTTCCTGGGGCAAAGGCGGGCAATATGTCCCCACTCGCCACATTCAAAGCATTGAGGTCCACGCATTAGGGAGGCCTCCATCCGGGTAGGGCGTGGTCGGAAAGGTTCGGGGGCAGGTCTCGTTTTTTTCTCCCCTTTTCCAGCGGACAGGGGTTTTGGATGCCTTTCCGGTTCCCATCCTATGCCCCGGGGCTGTGCTCTTGCATAGTTGGCGGACATCTCTATGGCCTGTTCTACAGTGAGTCCCGAGTGCTGTCTCAACCACCTCTGTGATCCGTAGGGGAGAGCCTCCATGAATTTCTCCAAATAAATCCGAGCCAGTATTTCCTCTTTGGTGCTGGTTTCGGAGTTCAACCACTTGTCGGCCATCATTTTCAACCGGAAAAAGAGCGTTTTGGGGTTCTCACCTGCGAACCCCTTTTCTTTGCGGAACCTGACTCTGTAGGCTTCAGGGTCTAGCCCCAAGTGATCCAGAATCACATTTTTGATTAGGGCATATGGGGCGTTGCCAGCAGGATTTGCGACTTGATACGCAAACTGGGCTTCTCCAGTTAACAGCGGGGCCAAGAAGAAAGGCCATTTATCTTCGGGCCACCCCAGAGCTCTGGCTGCTCGCTCAAAATTCATTAAGAACGCATCGGGGTCTTCGCCCTGCACATATTTTTGTAGCGCTATTCCTGATGGGCTGGGGACATGTGCTCTACTCTCCAGTTGAACGATACCAGTGGGAGGCGCCATCGTTTTCTGCATGTTTTCCATCTGTGCGGAAATAGTGGACTTGAACAGGTCCCGATCGGCTTGAGCCGAGGTCATCTGCCGCTCCACCGCCCATTCCAGTTTCTCCTGCCCCTTGATGAGATGCTGTAAAATGGCGTCCATCTCGGAATCGCAGATGGACTGGGATGGAGATCCCACTTCTGACACCAGTTGTAATGGGGCAGGGTCAGGGGGTACAGTGAATAGCGAGACAGAGTCAGGGGGATTAATATCAAGTAAGACAGAGGCAGGAAATAGCGCTCGTAAAGAGGGTTTTATTTTAAGATATGCTTTCCTTCGTTTGGTGGACACTCTTAGTCTTGCGAATTCGGAGGGCTCCGTCCTGACTCCTCTTGGGAATCCCGAGCTATCCAGATTGAAGCCGTGGCGGAGTGCAGCTGATCCGCTTTTTCAGGTCTTGTTAGGGGGGGGCTTGTGACTCGTCGGTGTTCAGGCTCTGGTCTCCGTCCGGACGGATCCGCAAAGGAAAGGAAAGAATAGGAGAAGTCACTGGGGCATCCTTGATAGAACTATAGGGGCCCGGTGTGTGAGGGAAACCAAGTGCTCAATTATAAACACGTCCGTAGTGCTCGTGTGGGGTAGGGTACAGAGGCTATACAATGTTTACACTGGGTCTCGGGTGTTCGACTGGCCGCTCCGCCCCACCCAGCCCGCTACTTTGCCCCGTACCTTGTCCAGCCACGCTCCTCCCGTGGGAACGTGGCAGGGCGAAGCGCCGAACCGGTGGCCTCCTGGCTTGAAGAAATCAGCTGGGCTCTGCTCGTATCCTTCTTCTCCGACACTCGACTGCTCCGCTCTCCGTCTCCACTCCAAAACACCTTCCGCCTCCGGGAATACGCCGTCCGCCTTCTTGCTCGTTCTTCCGGCTTTTGGCTCGGCCTCGCTCTCAGGGGGCGGGGCCTCGTCGTACTGCAGTCTGGGTTTAAAGGGACCCTGCTCTTTTTCCGACGGGAAGTTCCATACACTGCCGACCTCCGCCGTGAACCAGTCCCCTTGTTCAGTCGCATCAGTCTGTGCAGGGAGGATAGAAAGGGGGTCAGCCGTACAGCGGACCACCAGTTCAAGGTAACATCAGTATCCATGTCCACAGGACCCGCCTCCCCATCACAGTACCCCATACTTGTTCAAAGTTTACGTGGAGCCACTCTTTCTTCTTCTTTGATCTCTTGCACTGCAGTTCTACATATATGCAGATGATATTCAGTTACTTGTTTTCTTAGATGGAAACCGTCCAGTGTCTCCACTCTAGGGTGTTGGTTGCCCCAGGTTAGATAAGGAATGGGGGCACTTTAGTTACAGATTAATTTTAACAAAGTGAATTATGCAAGTGGTAGGAGACAGTGTGCACCCCAGATTCCCCTCCACACATTATGCCCACAAGATTCGGGCCCCTGCCACTCTTGTCTTTCCTTTGTTAAGAACCTTGGCATCAAAGTGGATGACAATCTTAAGATGTCACTATGTGTACATTTCAATCCATTTTCCCTGCTCACAATTCACAGCCACAAAAAAGCAATTTCTGCAGCCATTGGTTCATGCCTTGATCACCGCAATACCTTATACCTTAGCATCAATAAGTGTTTATTAAAAATCAGGAGGCAAGACTGGTCACTCTTTCGTCCAGCTGTGCTCAGGTTAAATCTCTTTACATATCTACTTCATTGGCTTCCGATACAAGCTAGGCTTAACTTCAAAACCCTGTGTATTGTTCACAGGTGTGTCATGGAAAGATCCCTTGCCTTCCTGTCAGGATGGATTTGTAGCTATTCCCTGGGGTGAACTCTTTGCTGATGTCAACAGTATTTCTGATAGTACTACCGACTGGCAAATCTGCTGATGGAGCATTCGTTTTCTCTTACCTAGACTCCCAGATTGGTAAATCTGTTCCTGTTGACCTCAAAACCACTGGCTGTCATCTGGAATTCAGGAAAAAAAACTTAAAACTCTCCCCTTTCAAGACTATTTCAATACTATTTTTTTGACCTACATCCTACCTTTCTCCTCATTTTTCTTCCTAGCACCATGAGTCCTTCCATAGAATGTGTGCCACGACTGCCAGGATTTGCCTGAGACATTGACTTGCCCTCATCTGTGGGGGTCCAAGGGCTACCGTTTTGCAGGACCTGAGGAGCGGGGGAAAGCGGCACTTAAGACCGCAATGCACCAGGGACTACCATTCCCAGCACCAGCAGCGCGGAGGTCGTGCTGGAAAGCGAGGCGCTGACCCGCGGCGTGGTGTAATGTCACAACTGCCGGGATTTGCCTGAGACATTGACTTGCCCTCACCTGTGGGGGTCCAAGGGCTTACGTTTTGCAGGACCCGAGGAGCGGGGGAAAGCGGCACTTGAGACTGCCAATGCACCAGGGACTATCATTCCCAGCACCAGCAGCACGGAGGTCGCGCTGAATAAAGTGAGGCGCTGACCTACCGCACGGGGATGTGCCCGGGACGCGCCGGGTGACGCCAGGGCCAAGGGCGGGCCCGTCCACGCCCGGAGGAGCCCGGAGGAGGCTGGGCTCGGCCCCCTCTCTAACATCCAGAAAAACAGCTAAGATAAAGTGCCCATTCGGGTATTTACCCAGTGCTTACCTGATATTATTATCCATGAATAGCTTTCAAAGCCTGCCCCCACATCATTGACTGTGTACACTGGGACTATACTTTAGATTATAGCATTAAGCAGGGATGAGTAAACGAGGGGATAAAAGCATAGTAGGGACTCTGAACTCTCTCCTGACCCGGTCAACATCAGTTCTGGTACATGAAATTGAATTAACTGAACGCTGATTATCTTTGGAACCCCTAAACCACAAAAGATTATCATTGGGAGGATCAGAGCCTAACATCATCCTCTGCGAAACCTTGCCACTAGATAGGGGTAAAGAAGATACTGTGCGCACAGGATTCATACCCCATGATGTGGCAGTGGGTGCATCCAACAAAGAGTTTCCTCAAGGGTGGCAGCCACGAAAAACCTGTGAAGACTAATACGAATGTCATCCAAAAGAGAAAGAGGGGCGGGGGGCCGCAGAGACCGATACCAGAAAAAGCCCCAAGGACAAACAAACATGAGGGGGAGCGGGAGGTAACTCCAGAAATGACTTAGCAAGATATAACGAACTTGGCCCCTTGCCCCGTGATGTCTGAAATAATGTGGCAGAGACTTGAAACACTTGTATGCACTATGTTAAACCCTATCTTATTAAAATTAACTCAGATAGAGGAAAAACTAACTGTATTTGAACGTTAAGCCACAGATAATCGATGTGCTTTGTAGGCAGCATTAACAAAGTTAGGACAAAAAACTGACAGATAGCCCCCAACATTTCAGGAGATGGCCAGAACTGATCCTACTATAACACCACTAAACCATAATTCTGTAATGATAAATGGGGATCAACAGATAAGAGATAATCAGGAAGGATTAACCCCAAATATACCACAAGGTACATATACCCACAAGGTCTGCAGCAACACCGTACTCTAATTTCCAATAAAACGAATGAACCAGGTGAAAACAGAACTCAGGAAGTGGTGAACTCCAACGCAGCACCTAAGGGGCAAAATAGTGTAGGGACAAGTCTGGACAGTTGTAAAGAAATGAGTTTGGGCCCGAGCAGCCAGCCGACTGATGTACAGACTCTTCACCTACCCCCAGTAGCTGCGCCTTTGGTGTTAATTTTGGGAAATGTGCCACCGCTGCGGAAGGGTCGGATAGAATCATAACCCCAATTAATGTTCAAAGCGCTACATTGGCGAACCCAAAACCTGAAGATGTCGGGGGAATAGGCAAGAATATTGCAAGCCAGATGATCATGGTGAGAAGAGTACATTGGGTGGGTCCAGCTAGGAAAGAATTATCGGGAGACTGTGTGGTTTTAAACTTTAAAAGTGAATTTGTTGTTTGCTTTCTCTTGTAGCAACTGGGCAATAATTATATCAAAAACTCATGTATCATCGCTCTACGACTGGGCTTTTTTTTTTTTTTTTTATAAACCTCCCATCTTACTAAGACCAACGGCTCACTTACGGCCCAGGGAAAGACAATGGGGTGGCACCCCCGGGGGAAATGGTGAGACCATGGACTGGAGGTCTAAGAACAGATATGCTCCCCTGTCTGACCTCGATGCCTGTGACTGACTATACCCAGTACTTACAAGTTCACAGCCATGTACTGAAAGGCAATACTCACCCAGTCAGGTTATTAGTGCGAGCCCACAACTATCGCCTGCAAAAAAGGAGAGTAAAAGAAATGTCTTGAACATAGCCTCATGGAATGTGTCTGGTATCGCACATAAACTGAGTGATACCAATTGGTTAAAGACATGGCAGGATCAGGAAATAGCATGTTTCCATGGAAACATGGGCCACAGAACCTGTATTCATAAATAGCTATCGATCCTTTAAGACCCAGGCAATCCCATTCACCTCTGGGAGGGCAAAGGGGGGAATTTTGACTTTAATAAGGAACGACGTACCAATAAAGGCAAAGATGAAATCACATTCCAACCAAAATTTTCATATTTTGACATTGGAGATACATCAGGAAGGGGTATGGGTTCTGATACATTTTTATAATACCAGATTAGGCCCAGTGTACGGGGTAGAGGGCATGAGGGGGAACCCTACATACCACTTCATATATAGTGAATACGGTAACGGTTTAAATAAGTTAATGGGCTCATTAAACGTAGAAATAATACTTCATTAAGTGAGAGTGATATTGGGGCCTAAGGCATTTCCTGGGTAGTCACTTGATGGTTATTGGTATCAGTATTTGAAGAGAAGATGTTCTTATAATGAGTGACCCATGACTGATACTGATACCAATAACCATCAAGTGACTACCCAGGAAATGCCTTAGGCCCCAATATCACTCTCACTTAATGAAGTAAAGGTGGCGCTGAACTCATGTAGTTCTGGAAAGGCCCCAGGACCGAACGGGGTTCCAATTGATTTCTTCCAAACTAACCTGGACCTGTGGTTCCCACTTTTAACCAATGTCCTAAATAGCATAGCTTTGATAGGCCCGCCCCCCCTCATGGTCTTCGGGGGTTATTGTACCCATTCATAAAAAAGGGGATAGGGCCGTCCCTAAAAATTACAAACTAATATCCCTGCTGGATACAACATCAAAGCTTATGGGCCGCCTCCTACTCTCTAGATTAGAGAGCTGGGCCAGAGAAAATAAGATCTTGATACAGGCCCAGTATCGGTTCTAGCAGGGGAGGGGTACTGTGGATCAATGCTTGAATTTAGCATTGACCATTGAAAAATACACCAGCATAAAAGATGGCAAATTATGCATGGCGTTCATGACCTTAGTGCGGCGTTCGACTGCATGGCCCATGATAAATTTTGGGACATAATGGAGATGATGGGGGTTGAACCCGCTATTTTAAATTTTATTAGGCAATCATACGTAAATGCAACTGCTTCAGTGCGTTACACTAAATCGGGAGATTGTACACGCCTTTTCAAAATTTCCAAAGGAGTAAGACAGGGCTGTGTACTAGCCCCATTTCTCTTCTCCTTATATACAAATGGGGTGGAGAAGGCGCTCACAGTGGCTACTAGGGACGTTCCCCTCTACGAAAACCAAATGCTACCGATACTGTCCTACGCAGATGATGTGGTTTTATTTGCAAGAACGGGGATCGGGCTTCAAAGGCTTATAACAGCATATGTCTCTTTTATGGACTCATTACAGCTAAAAGTAAATCAATCCAAGTCTTTTATAATTATAGCTGGGGGTACTAAAAGAGACAAAGTCCCGCATTTTAGCGCTGACGCAGGAAAGATTGAGGTCGTAGACTCTTTCCCCTATTTAGGTATTCTTTTTGACAAAGATCTGTCATGGGCAAAACTGATGGAGGAAGGAGGCTGGTGATGAAAAGGGGTATCACTGCAGTAAAATCTTTTGCAAAGAAATTGGGTGCTAAACCCCTATTGCCAATAAAAAATAGTGAAAGCAGCCGTGACCTATGGAGCAGGGGTCTGGGGTACGGGCGCATCTACACCACTACAAATTATCAGAAATAAATTCTTTAAATCTGTAGTGGGCCTCCCTTTTTCCTTCACAAATGGGATCTTACACACGAATTGGCCCTTTCTTACATATCAGATCAACTACAACTAGCCCCACTTCTCCTATGGCATTCTTTTTGGAGGAGAGAACCTCTGACCCAAATGGTAATTAGGAGCTGCAAAGAGATGGATAAGTGGAAAAGATCTAAGTGGCTAAGCTACTTGGAGTCAGTTTTAAAAGAGATAGGCCTCCACGAACTTTTTAAAGATCCTCTGGTTTGTAGGAAGGTGTCCAAGCAGAAAGTCATTGTCATGTTTATGTTGAATACAAGCGTAAGGAATACTATAAAGAGAAACACGCAGCACAGGTTTATTACCTTAACCCACCACTAATGGAGAGAGATTTCACCTACTTAGCCAACATAAACAGCGCGCAAAACAGATTTATATTGTTACGTTTCCGCACTAATTTGATTCCTCTAATGCTCGGTTATCCTGAAAAAACGTATAACCACTCCAATCTAAGCATGTGCCCCTGTGACAATTTATCACCCCAAACTGAAATGCATTTGTTTTTATTCTGCGGGCTCTATGAGAGCGAAAGAAAAGCCCATCTGACACCAATTTTAAAGAAAATGGGCTTTAAGCAGTGTCGGGTAGCACTATTCTTTTTAAAAACACTGCCTGACCCTTTGGTTTGCTACTCCTTAGCAACATTCTTATGGGCCTGCATGAGGAAAAGGAAGGGGATGACATGTAGTCCACTGAGTTTTGATTAGTAATCACAATGCAACCAGATCCGTGATATGAAATGTCTTATCTTTTATACTTTTATGCATTCTCATCTTATTCCAGGATTGTGAAGAATTATTTGGAATTTTAATGATAATATTTTGTAATAATATCTTCTTAAGGATGTATTTATACGTGCTTTTATGGTTATTTTTAATATGATCGAAAAAAGATGATGACGATGATGTAAATGTACAGGAATTTATATAGCGCAAATCACCGAGCGGTTTCTAAGCGCTTGCTTAGGGAACCCGTCCTGGTATTCCCCTGTGAGATAACCCCGGCAGGGTATCCGCAAGGTGAAAGCCAGGCATCCCACCGCGAGGGGCCGTTGTGGAGATTAAGCAAGCTATTGCCCAGAGTCGCAGAGTGTGAACCCGTGAATCGAGTAGGCACCGGAGCGAGAATTGTCGAGTCCATGGACATTTTAGGACTCAAGACCCCGCCGAGCCGGGAATTGAACCCTGGTCCCGGGCTGACCTCTGCTTCCAGGTCTGCCTCCTCTAACCAGTGAGCCACACTTCTCCACATGATGATGAATGTGTGCTTAAAAAATCCCCACTAACATTAAATAGCACAGCATTACAGAGGCACAATTTAGAAAATTAAATGGTAAATTGCAGCAATTGCATTGAATTGTCCTTTCCCGTCTTTGCGAGCTAATTTAAGAGCATAGTGCAGAGAAACAAGATGGAAGCAATAAAAATAAAAAGACATTTTGTTCAATTATGTTGCTTTTAGTTGTCTAGTTGTCAAAACAAGCTGCTATGTTAACACTGTGCAGACCTAAAAGAGCGTTGGCCGGCTCCTTGCAGAGGAATGTATTTACTGTTTTAAAGGAAAGTTTATTAAACCATCGATATATACAAGATATTAATGAGTGTGTCTTCTACTGCTCATTGTTAAAAATATTTCAGAATGTTTGACAGAAGCAGAGTTATTTAAAGTACGCAATTCTCATTGTTTTAAAAATATAAATAAACTTTATTTCAGCAACCAAATGCAATCAAAGCTTTGAGCAGCTTCGATTCAAAATACAAAATAAATTAATTTTGTTTGTTACACAATAGGTACTTAATACTGGAAATATTTTTTGTCAAGCAGCTGACTGGCTGTCATAGAGAATCACTTCATATGTTTAAAAAAGATGTAATTTTCATTCTTTATTTGTCTCAAACTATACAGTTGTCAGTGGAAATGTTTTGCTTCAAAGGGCTCCTTTAGGATTATCATTTCTCAGTATGTTCTTTTAGAAAATGTCTTGAGATGTAAGAAGCAAATGTTGCTATTACAATTGGGCAGCAGCAAAACAGAGCAACGCTTTTAAAACCTGTCTGATTGCTGACTTTCACACACGGGAAAACATGTTCTGACTTGTCTCCTGTTTTTCACATAAGATGTGCAGACTACAAAATTATTTTCTTAACAGATTCGTTTTTTTATAACTGCACATGTATTTTTTGTGTGTGAGTGTCCATGCAGGAAATGCAAAATATTACCAACAATCCCGTAAATCGAGTGTCAGGATATGGCAGTGTTGTATTGCAGCGTTTATATAGCGCCTTTACCTCTGTATGGTGCGCTGCAGCGCTTGTAGAGTCACAACAGGAAGACTCGTGAGGCGCGGAGTCAGAAAGTCAACGTATACATCGATTTTTTTTTGTAAACTCTGCCCTAAAGAAATTGACAACAAGTAAACATTTGAAAGTAGATCTGTTAATATTTATTACATTGGTGAGACACGCAGGGTGCGTTTTAAAATATCTTAGTGGAATAAGGCGCCTGCTGCATAGGTCTGTATGCGCCCATCGAGTTCCAGGGTTAACAGCAGTAAGGTAACTGTGGTGGTTAATATAGTTAGTTAGAAACCTGCACTAAGAAGCTGCATGCAAACTGCAAGGCATAAGCTAAGAACCTTGGAGTTTTTCTCAATCTTTCATTTAAGTTCACTAGAAAGGGTTTCTATGGGTAGAAAGAAACAATTATTGTAAGTGCTTAATGGTTATTGGTGTAATTTACAAACATAGATAGACACATCTGATTTTCCTAAAGTGCATGTATATATCTTCAATGCATGGCTTTGAAAACACTAAACCTGCCGCCAAATCATGGGTTGATGGCCCTTCACGTGAGGCATTTGTGTTAGTTCTAACTGGAACTGAAAATAAGAGACCTTCCTGGGCCCTGCAGTTTGCTGTTCTGAACACAGTGCGCTCAAAGGGGGTCATTAGGATCGCGGTTTTTCCGCATCCTCGGGGCCGGCGGAAGGCACCGCCGGCCCAGAGGATGCGGAAAAACCGCAGCGGACTGACCAAAGACCCACCGCCACATTAGGATGGCTGGTGGGTCCTGGTTTCCGTCCGCAGCTTTTCCGCCGCGGCTGGCTTACAACCGCGGCGGAAAAGCTCTAATATGGTGATGGTGTCTGTCAGACACCGTCCACCATATTAGGATGGCCTGTAAAGTATGCTTTTCCGCGGCGGGTTTTCCGCCGTGGAAAAACATACGGAACTTCACTGCGGGGGCCCGTTGCGGGCCCCCTAGGTGAAGGGGAGGTGGGGGGTGCACATGGGGGGTACCTATGGTACCCCCCTGCATTTGCATGCAGAAAGCGGCAGGCACCGCGCGGTGCCTGCCTCTTACTGCATGCAAATGCAATGCGTGCATTTTTAACATTGCGGCGGGTGCAGCTTGAAGCTCCACCCGCCGCAATGTTAAAAATAGAGGATGTGACCGCAACCCTTGCGGTCACATCCTAATTGCACAGGAGGGAACTCCGCATGCCATGCGGAGGTTCCCTCCTGCTCTGGGGTCGCGGACGGACGCAAGTCCGTCCGCGATCCTAATGACCCCCAAAGTGTGGGTTACCACTGACTGTATCCTGGTGTTCTGTGGCAACAAATGATGGACTGAATGCAGAATAAGTCAAACATTTGCCCCAAGTCAAGAGATCTGGGTTAAACCCATCATTCATATTCTCCCTACATCACCCCCGTTTGGACCCAGCCGCATGCAAATCAATCTTGACCCTGCTCCTCATGGGAACAGTCCAGCCTGAACTGCCAAGCGGCATCCTCCCTGGACCGGAAACCAGCATCCTGGGACCGGTCTTGAGGTATCACCCCTCATCAGCTAGGCTAGTTTGAATCCAGTGGCACAGCAAGCAAGGGACCCACGTCTGGGCATACCCATCCCACTTAGGGCAAAAAATGCTGCGCCAACAAATGATGGATGGAATGCAGAAGAAATCAAACATTCACCCCAGTCATGAGATCAGGGTTAAATCCATTGGTCTTTTGCTCACTCACTATGCCACCCCAGTTTGGACCCAGCCACATGCAAATCAGTCTTGCTCTCATGGGAACAGTCCAGTTTAAATTGCCAAGCCGGGTCTTTCCTGGACCAGAAAAAAGCATCCTGTGACCGGTTCCTGGGTACCACCCCCCCCCCCCCCCTTCTTCAGCCAGCCTAGTTTGAATCCAGTGGCACAGCGAGTAAGGGACCCACTTCTGGGCATACCCATCCCACTTAGGGCAAAAATGTCTGGGGTAACAAATGATGGACTGAATGCAGAATAAATCAGACATTCACCCACAGTCAATTTTCACCCTGAGTGGGAAGGGTATGCCCAGACATGGGTCCCATGCTCTCCATTTCATTGGAATCGAGCTAGCTTGGCAGATAAGGGGGTGATACCCCAAAACCAGTCCCAGGATGCTTTTTTCCAGTCCAGGGAAGGCCTGGTCTGGTGGTTCGGGCTGGACTGTTTCCATGGGGAGTAGGGTCGAGGCTGATTTGCATATGGCTGGGTTTAAACTGGAATGGCATGGGGACAAACAAAGATGGATTTAGGCCCAGATCTCTGTACTGGGGTGAATGTTTGACATTGTGCAGCATTCTGTCCATCAAGTGCTCATTCTGCATGTATCCTGGTGTCGGCAGAGTGCACCCAGATACAGTCAGCACATTTCTCTGGAATTAGCCATATTCCAGGATTCAGCTCAATAATATATGCTGGATCTGTGTCCCAGACAGATACTCCGCTTTTCTGTTACTGGTTGGTGTTTTTATTGCAGTGCAGTGCAATTCATGGAACTGAAGGCTGTTGTGCACTGGCATCGTACACATCTGTGATACTGTGTATGTTGATTTGTCAACCTGCCTCCTATTGTAATATAGGTGGCAGTCCCAGCCACCTTTCCAATCCCCCCCAGAGAACTATGTAACCCGAGTAAAGAAAAGTCAGTTCTGCAGCACCACCAACTCTAGAACTTTCTAATAAACTAGACATAACTAAGTTTGCTGAACAATGTTCAGCTCTACGATAGATTTTCAGGATATCCTCAAACTATGTAAAAGATTCTCAATTAGTGTAAATAGATACGCATGCATCCCATGCGGTCCTTATGGTTTAAGCAGCAAGGCCTTCCTCAGAGAAAAATATATAGGTGGTACAGTAACCGCAAACCATAAACATCATTGCAGTGAAGAAATACAGAAATTAAAAATTCCCAAACGAATTTATTTGTAGAAAACCTGATCAGAAAGATACACAAATCTGATGCATGCGCCAGGATTTATTTAAAAATTGTAAGGGATGATTTTTCATTTAAAAGGCAATCTTTGGAAGTATTGTTAAACCGGGAACTGGCTGGCTGTGAGTCTCAACAATCTGCACTTGAGGACATCTATGCATGAAAATGGGATTTAAAAAAGAGGTGCCTTTGCAAGACTGTTTTAAAAGAGTTTAGAAGAGTTGTTGTCTCCCAACGTTCAGTTACATCAAATTACATATACACTTGCACAAACAAGATATCCTTGTACCAAAGTAGAGCATGGACACAAAGCTTAAAAAGAAGTGTATAATAAAAAAGGAGTCGGAGGGAAAATTAAACCTCTCACCTTCTTTATATATGCACCGGACTATAGTTACTGATGTTTCAGAAGAATGCCTCTCTAATAGCTAGGTTATTTTGTTCTAGTCACTTATTGCATGGATAGACAAAGTCCTGGCCTAATAGAGGTATAAGAGATGACATACGAGTTATAGGACTAATTAGAATGAAGTGGACGGCTTACTCCGTCACAATGAGATGGTTATCACACCCACCTTATTACAAGTGCATTATAAATTATGGTCACATTGTGACAGAGTAACCCAAACTCTAAATTAGGCCCTGTATGTTCTAACTGAGACCCCACAAGATCCAAATCCAACTATTCACCAAAGGCTAGCCAAAGATTTTTATAAAGTATTTACATTTTTCAATTTCATAGTTTAACTTAGCTTTATTCTTAACCAGGCAGGAGTAACTTGACAACACAATAAGCAACACATACCATGCAAAACAGTTAAGAATTGATGAACCAGACAAAGGAAGGTATAAAATCAGCTTTGATACATATACAGAGTAGACAGTTTTGGCAATATGTGGTTAAAGTTAGTCTCTAAACAGTGATACATTGATATAGTAATAGGATTACATTTATTAAGCATGAATCATAGGTCATAGGATTCTGTGGCCAAAAGGAATCTTCATACATTATTCCAATCAGTCCCGGGTCCTGCATTGATAATACAGGACCCTGGACTGATTGCCATAATGTTTGATAATACAGGACCCTGGACTGATCGCCGTAACGTATGAAGATCTTATTTCTTTTGAACACAGAATCCTATGAGATTTGCCCTCGACTGCCTATACTTCAGCCTTGAAAAAGCCCCAGGCCTGCACACTGCTTAAGGAGCAAAACACATGCTGGCTGGTTCACCATTCGTTAAGAAATCCTAAATCATGTTTAATAAATGTCATCCTACTACTTTATGAATGTATCACTGACTGGAGATTTTCTCTAACCAAATATTGCCAAACTGTCTACCCTATTTATGTATACAATTATTTTTACATTTGTGGGCTAAAGGGGTATTGCCCAGTTCTAGGTAAGGCACTTCCCTCTACAATTTTAACCATCTAAGGGCAGCATAGTCCTTCGACTTTACCCCTCTCTTCACCTCCTTCGGTATAAAATCAGCAACAATGTTTTCGCTAGACACCAAAGAGATTTCCTTAAAGAAAATATGGGTAAATTGTATAACCTGTTAATTAGAATGTATAATTATGATCCTAAAATAAAGTAGGAACATTATTTTTAGACTCAAGAAAAGTTATGACTCTCAGCTTTAAAATACATTTGTTTTAGTTTAATATTTTCATACCTGCCACTTTAGGAAGTTAGTATTATATGTACAAAGGTTTTACACAGATGTACAAATTGTAGATTTGGAGTGTCAGAGGTAAGAAAAAAATCCCGCTTGCCCATAAAATAGAAGATGCTTTCAAAAGTGTATGTTGTTTGCAGCTAGCCACATTTACAGTTCCAAATGTGAAACCTGAATTTAAACTCTTTTTCAGCTATGTTTGAGAGACAAGTCCAATCAAAAACAAATTACCAGCCAATAGGTAATTTTGCACAAAATGACGAATGGGTTGAACATATTTTAATTACAAATAGTACTTCAACCATTTTTTAAATATTAGGCACGTTCTTCTTAAGGATGGTTGCCGTGCTAAACAACCATATGTAGTAAACACCTTCTGTCCTATGTCTGCAAATTTAGAAACTGAATGTCAAAGTAAGCGTGTATAGCCAGTCGTGGAAAATAGGGAAAGTGCCTCTGAGATTTAAAACTGACATCTGTCTGTGAATCTATTTTAGCTCCATCTATCTATGACCTTTGTGGCAAGCCTTCGAACTTAGGAGCCAAAGACCACATGGACACTTAGGCAAATGGAAACTTGTAGGTGACTATTTCTTTAATTCTTAGAAGGAGTAACTGGTCAAGCCCTTTTGGACCTTGGAGGTATGGAAAGACCAGCATCAGGGAAATTCAGATTTGCCATATCTGGTTACATACTAGCAAATCACTATACGAGGAACTCTGTTACAGAGTTGCAAAGAATGGGAGAACGAAAAAATCCATTTACAAGTTGCTTATAGATCATCACTAATCATTGGATGGTTTTGCCCTTTTAAAGGGCCCTCTTTGATACATTCCATCTCTTGTTGTCACATTTAGGAATTCCTCTTTCCTCAACAAAAGTTAATGGAGAGAGTTTGTCTCCTGCTCTTTAGAATTCCTGGAACCAAAAGGTTGCTCGATGGGCGAACGGAGCTAGTTTCATGGTGCCCCCCAAGGATATAGAGAAAGGGAGCTAGTCTCAAGCTGACACCCTAAAATATAGAGTTTCAGTTTCTCCTAGTAAAACAAGCGTGTTCCTCTTTTTTATTGCTGGAAAGTGAAAGTTGAAACCTTTGGAAGAAAGTCAGCGAGTCAGTTAGACTTTGAGTATCTTCATCCTGCCTACTACTATAAAACATTTCCCCTGTGGAAAGGAGGTGTAAAGGGTCCGGTGGACAAAAGAAGTGGGTGCTGCTGCAGAAAAATTCCAAGGACCAGATACAACGTGACATTTTGCTTTGGACCTGAACTGGAGTTGTAGGAAGCCCTTTTCAACTTAAATTCCTGGAATGGTTCTAAGGAACTAGTCCTGAAGATATGGGGTTTTTCCACATGAAACGGGGCCAGATTGTGAGTGAACCACATTTAGGTACTGACTTAGAGTGGCCAAAATTAATATTTCCAGCTGATATGCATGCACCTAAACATGGGTCTTCTGTGGTATTACCCCAGGAATGGAGACAAATATGTGGGTTCAAATTCACTGGGTCATTTGTTGCATGTGGAGTCCCCATTCCACAGACAATGTTATTCCCATGTTCTTCCTGCTATGGCAAGTTCGACCATGGAATAGTCTGGTTGGCATCTGTGAGGAGTGTGGTGTATTATATGGTGGGGACCTCACCATATACAACACCCACAAAGCTGTCTTGGGACCAATCAGGCTTGTACTAAAACCTCTACCTCAACCCCAGTGGCATAACGTAGGCCCCTACAGCCCCTGCAGAGTGAAGAGCCCCTTCTCAGCACAGTACCCTGGCCTGACAGCTCCTGACTGACTCCGGATGGAGGGCTCCTCCATGTACTTTGCAGGGGTTCCCCTCTCAAGTTTCATTACACCGCTGCTCAGCCCTTGGCGGGTGTGGCTTTGAGCAGCAAGGCATAACCAAAGTAACTATGGTGAAGCATTTAAACACACCAAAAACAGAATAAGAAAGTTACACAACACAAAAGAAATCTGATACTAATTTATAAAAATAGGCTATATTTTTATGAATGTTTAGACACCAAGATGAGCAAAATCCACGGGAGGGTTTCAGAGACATATTTCTAATTTCCAAAGTACTTTATTTTGGTTAGATTATACAACCGTAAAAGTATATTACAAAGCATTATTCAAAATGTATCATAAAATTACAGGTCTTGACCAAGATTGTCAAATGCTCAACACTTGGGCCATGTAGCAAAGGTGTTATTGGCTAAAAACACAGCTCATAATGCCAGTCATATTGGCAAGGCAGTCCTTATGTATACAGCCTCCACAGATCTGGTCCAAGTTTAGAGAGTAGAATTTAAAAATAGTTGGAACTAGCACTGTACTCAGATACTATACAAACCATGGTAACATGATTACTTGTTCTTGTCACGAGCAGAAATCATTTGGAACCCCCCACTTATTATCACAGTACTAGGATCTTTTATTCATGTTAATGTGACTAGTGCAAGGGTCTAAAATGACAGTAAACCTTTACGAACATACAACACATATATAAATAATGAACGCCTTTAAAATCCTTACACATTTGCAATAAAATACAAGATTCTATCTTCATAAGGCAAAACAACATATAGTATATTCTCTCTTTTGATAAGGCCATGTTATCAATTAAGCTTATTCGATCTGATTTTCCAAGCCAACATTAGATTAGGAAGTGGGAGACTGCAAACACTATCCACTCCTTTGTGTCGCACCCAAGTAATCTAGCAGCTTCCCAGTAGTGTACCTCTGCCATGCTCATTAACATACACACCGGGATGATCCATATTTTCTGAGGCAGTACATAAGTTGGGCAAAAGAAAAAAAAAGTGGTCCACTGACTTCTTTGACCTTGGGCCGAAAGGGCAGTAAGGAAGCACAAAATCACTTTTGTCCCATGTAAAAGACTTGAGTGGTAGGGTGCCAATCCTAAACTTTAAGTAAAAACATTTGGCTTGGAATGGCCCAAACCCTGTCCAGGTCGAATTCCAATCTAAAGAAGCATTTGTTAGTAAGGAATTTCTTAGTGGTATTCCTACAATTTTTTTCTTTCCACAATTCTTCTAGCATAGAATCCCAGTATAATTGCTTCAGTTTTGTGAGAGTGCCTTTTGATATTTGGGTATGGGAACACCAGAGTTCTCTCGGCTTTACAAACTCACACAATGTTTTTATATCCCTGAGCCAGGAAATACTGACTCCTTTATCAATAGTGATTAGCTCTGTCAGCCCCTTTCTGTAAGGCTCCATTTCGGGTGTCGGCCAAATACGCACCCAGTATGTTAGGAATTTTATTAATACCACCTGGTCGTTCCTCTTTAATGCTAAGTCAAGTCTTTAAGGTAGGACAGAAGTGCTTATAGGCAAGTAAAAAAGTGACCTAATAAATTGATTTTCCATGCGAGTACTAATGAAAGCATCGGCGCAACTCCAGAGTTCAGCACCATAATTAGCCACTATTACCTCTGTGGCATTACAGCGCCACTGGGCGGCTAGTGTTTCCTTTCTATGACTCACACCATTTGGATGAGGGTAGTTCTGCTTTTCCCCATCTGTGGGAACAAGACATGTCTTCAGCCAGCATTACGCCTAGGTAATCAAAGAACTTTACTTGTTCCAGGGGTTTCCCTTCTATGATTACCCTACCTCTAAAGGAATTATGTGGTTTAGAGCCATACATTTTGATTTTGCTTGGTTTATCTCTGGTCCTATTCGGAGCAAAATAATGCATAACAGTCCAATAGTGACTGCAAGCGGGGTTCGGGACAGAAGGAGCATGTCACCAGCAAACATGAGGATGGGGATGTTGCTGCTTGAAGATTTGGGGGCGTCATGCTTGCAATTTGCCAATCTATCCACCTCTTTATTGATGTAAAGGCTGAGGAGCATGGGGCTAGCACACAGCCCTGCTGACACCCTGATTAATTGCTATCCTGCAATCCATCTCACCTGGGTGTAGGTTTTGGAGTGTAACATTGTCAAGATATTTAGTAGTACACCTGGGATACCATATGACTCAAGCACCCTCCACAGATTTCACCTCTGCACCAAATCAAAGGCCACCTATCGATCAATGAAGGCAACAGAAGCGTGGTCCTGCCTCAGGACTGTTCCTCTTAGCCTCATGTGGTGTTCCAATAGGCCTAGTAGGTTGTCATGCTTAACCGTATTGAACGCCACCGACAGGTCAAGGAGGTATAAGAGACAGGATTGGTTCTGATCCAGCATTTTTACTGCATCGTCCACTATGTGTGTCATAGCCAATTCAGTGCTGTGCCATGGATTAAAGCTAGATTGAAATTTGTCTAATAGTCAGTATTGATCAATATGGTTACAGAGTTGAAGGTGAACATGTATTTCAAGGAGTTTCGCCAGAGTAGGAATATTGAGGATAGGTCGGAAGTTGTTTAAGTCAGTTTGATCTGCTTTTGTGTTTTTTTTTGGATAGGGGAAACCTGACCGGATTTTAGGCAGTCGAGGAAAGTGTTTTAGAGGTGGGAGGCATTAGCAATCTTGGTCCAAAGTGGGAACATCGAGGTAAGATCTCGTGAAGAAATTGGGAGGTACAGGGTCATTGAAGTGCTTGCTAAATTATTATGCGTTAAGCAGACTATTGGTTTTATGACGGCTGTGCTCCAGCGTCCTCCATTGTTGGAATCTTATTCTGATGGAGTAGGAGCTGTTGGAGTAACTACAACAGATGGCCCATCCTATTTAGAGCAGACAGTCTGATGTCCTGTTTTTGTCCACTGAAGCCTTGCAGTTATGAACAGAAAACAAATAGTGACCCCACACATCCTGTGAGAAAATGTCCAAGTTCTGGAGGCCATTCGTTTTTTTGTTTTTCAGAAGCAAGCTCCCACTTTGGGAGTTTGTTTCAGAAAAACAAAAAAACTTTGGTGTGTGCCATCAGAAACTTTAACAGCCCATACATCATACCAAATGTTTTGTGCTTTCATGCGAGAATTCCCGATATGGTGGCCAAAAGTCCAGCTATGGTGATGGAGGGAATGACCTCTGCCACTTTGACAACAGTGCTGTGGCGCCACAGGGCCTATTTAATATTGGTCTTTAATTTACCTGTCTCTACACCTTACTGTCATTTACTTTAGTCCTCTGTTGGATCTTGAACCATGCCGAGAGGGGTCGGATATAGGGGAAACAATCCAGTCATCCAATGAGGACCAGGAATTGGATAACTGACTTATAAGCTAGCAATTAGATTCATATATATAACTCTTGAAACTTCACTATACAAATACAGAATTACTGCCTGTAGGCAAAATCTCCTAAAGAAATTTAGACGAACTAGTATCATACAAATGAGTAGCTCAGTTAGAGCCATACAAAAAATAAACATCAGGTCCTGTTGACTAGAAACTTCTCTATTAGAAGTCCTATCCCTCATAAAGGCTATGTGAATGCACAATCACTGGAGTACAGACATAAAGAGACATAAACAAGATTTATAAATGGATAGAGTTTATAAAAAATGTAGGAAGGAAATACACAAATATTAGGCATTAAAGTAAGAATACAGAATAATCAATTTGATTTCCTTGGGCCATCAATTATAAAACGTCTAGAAAGAAAGCACCTACAATATGGCAGCTCAAAGATTCTCTTCAAATAGGGTAAAAAAGTCCGGAAATACCACCAGCCAGGAAATCCGCCAGTCAGATTTTTGTCTCTCAGTCCAATAGGCAGTAACCCGCAAAAATAAATGGATGAATGAGTCGTGAAAATCATCAATCCAGGGGCTAATATATTTTCCTCAGTTCCGAGGTGGCAAATCCGAAGTTACTGTATCCGATCAGATCACTCAGTCCATTGTTGAGTTCATATGGGATGCTTGTCATGAGAACTAAAGAAGACACATTCTACGGGAATAGGAGTGTTTTAGGTTACGTAAAAGATCCAATTAGCCGGTAGAGGTGGATCTAAACAAAGACCCTTTAACAAGGCACATGAACAAGTTTGAAAAGGCAATTTCCTAGAGAAGTGTTCCTGGTGTAACAACATTTGTATTGAATGGTCCTTGTGGGCACATTAGAAATCTTGATACAGTTGCAATACATTTGAAATACTGAGATATTCTCCCATGGAGACAGAGTCGGGCAAGAAGAAAAGGGAAAATATGCATGAACAAACTAACAAGCCTATTAGATTTTAAGCTAATATTATTAAAGAATATAAGCCTTCAAATATGCATTTTCATTATGAAATATGACATTTGGATATGATTTGTGGTGTAAATATATGCTTAAAGTAAGTTAGTCATGTTTAAATAACACGTGTAGCTATAATGTACTGCTGCATTTCGAAAGTAACAACATGTAACTTTATCTCACAATCTTGAAAATAAAATTTGTTTTAGGCACATTACATTAATTCATATTTAAAGATTATTCTGTGAAATCAGAATTAGCATTTGCGTGCACCACCATTACTTCTTCTCGTTGATGCGCACTTTAACATGAGAAAATATAGTATTAAGCAATTCTTGAATAATTGTTCATAATGTCATGTAATTTGCATTTAGTTCTGTTAATTCTTCGTATATATCATTATCTACAGAAAACTATTTAATCATACTTCCACACGAGTCATCACTTTCACATTTCTAATTCACGTTAAAACAATGCCACAGAATCTTAGTAAGTTCACACCTATGTTATTCAAACGAGCAATTTTACTTCTATTCTGCTCTTTTTCTGCATGCTTTTACGATGCAGTAACTAAATAACTTTATAAACTATACCTCAAAACACTTTAATGTAAATCATCAATTGTGCACACTTGTCTTTTTCTTCCAAAATGTGCCAAGATTTTGTTTTCTATATCAAGTAAAGATTAAGCAGTTTACCTACTTCATCAACAGCAGTTTGCCCACCATACCACATCAGTTTGGACCCAACCATAAGCAGTTCAGTTTTGACGCTGTCCCAATAAAAGCAGTCCAGCCCTAATCGCTAGGCTGGTCCTTCCTGAACAGGAACAGAAGCAACCCAAGTCCAGTTTTAAATTAACTGGAGCTCTTCAGTCAGTTGTACCTTGGTTCCAGGGGCACAATGAGCCTGGGACTCATGTAGAGCATACCCTTGCCACTTAGGGTGGTACAACAAAAACACGAAAAGTGATGGGAGGAATGCTTGCAATTTGTCTAACCACTGGGAATCACTCGGTGTAACATTCCAACCTATTGTTTGCTTGACCACGATGCTATAACACTTTGGACCCACATGGAGAGAAGCTGACCACCGCAGTGGTAACTGGGGCTTATTAAGGCACAGATGCAATATTACTAAATAAAGGGGTATCAAACCTGACCCTGGATCAATGAGGGATTATGTGCATAAAAGGAGGTACCAAGGATCAGAATGATGTAGTGTTGGCATTGATGACACTAGAAACAGAACTCAACTAATCAGTACGCCCTGATGAAGTCCACAGGAGTTGGACAAAACGCATTGGCTGTTTTTACAATAGACTATTTTGCATATATAGTGACTGGATAGACTGAATCATTTTGAAATGTATTCATTGTGGTGCACTTCACAGTCATGTTTGAATTAATTTTGGTCTTTGGGATCACTCTCTGGAAACAGTGGGAGTAGTGGATGTGCATGCTATACAGATTCAAATTTTGGACTGTGAACTAGCTGTGGGGGAACGTTGAGGGAGGTGTGGTTGCTCTATAAGCTTGATGTTTTCCTTTTGTTGCTTATTAAAACTTTGGCCCCAGCAATACAAATAAGTTTTGACCCTGTTCCAATAGCCAATGGATATGCACAGATGTTGGTTCCTTGTTCACTTTGGCATTGGAGCCAAGCTGTAGCCAACTGACAAGCCTCAATTGGAGCACAACTGGTCTTAGTATGCCTGTGTTCCGGTTCTGAAAGGACCTGGCTTGATAGTTTGGGCTGCACTGTTCCTATTGGAACAGGATCTCAGGCTGATTTGCATAAGGCTGGGTCTGATCTGAGATGGCGAACTGGGCAAAAGAACAATGTTTTGGAATGCTACCCCAATTGATTGCCAGTGGTTAGTTTAATTGAAAGCATTACTTCCATCACCGTTTGCGTGTCTGATACAATACTCGGGTGCCTCAGCTACTCGGTGCAGAAGTGTCATTCTGTCATCTGAATTATTTAACGCTCTCTCTCTCAATCTAGGAATACTTCATTTCAGTTCCTGAGAGTACTCTACTGGCGTAGGCTGTTGGCAACCAGTCCTTGTTGGTGTTTTCCTGCATGAGCACGGCAACCGGGCCAACAGGGCTGGCATCAACTATGAGCTTCGTTCTTTCTCCTGGGTGGAAATAAGCCAAGGTGGTCTTGTCTATGAGGGCTTATTAGATTGCCTTGAAAGCCTTGGCGGCCTGCAGGCCGCATTCCCAAGACACACCAATATGTATGGGAGCCCTCAGGGACTTGGATAGAGAGGTGAGGCCAAAGTCGGACATGCGGCTCAGAATGTCTCAAAAGCACACAGTGTTCCTCCAGACTATTTGAAAATAGTAGGCGGATGTTGATACAGAGTCTGATCTCTTCCTGTTGCTTTGGCGCGATGTCCAGAGACGGCACCCACGGGGTGGGGCCGGTGACCTTCTCAATGACTCCCAAAACTGAAAGCACCTGTAGCTCTTTCTTTACTTGGCGTCTCAAGTGGAAAGGGACACTCCTGTGTCACAGGGCCACTGGCTTAATGGAGGTGTTGATGGGCAGTTTGAATTGCTTGTGTTTGAGCTTGCTTAACCCCTTGAACATTTGCAGAAATTCGGCCAGTATGGAATCCGCATGTGATTCCTGGCTCTGATTCACAAAGAATATCTACTCCAGACCTTCAGCCCTATGGCAGCTTAACAGCATGCCTTTCGTGCCTTTGGTGCCTTCGGTGACTTGGAACTTAGCCCTGGTTGTCTGCTTGTCATTGGTCACATCCACCTTGATCACTCCTCGCAACTGTAGGGGTCTCCCATACGTGTGGGTTTTCGCTGTGGTGAGTGCAAGAGGAGGGCATGGTGTAAGGAGATCGTGCTGCTCCGAGTCTATCAGATTTACTGACGCCCCACTGTCTATGAGGGCTTGCACAGTTGTTTTCGTGACCTTGATGGTGCACATGGTGGTCGGCCGTAGGCAGCCATCAGTGGCGGTCCGTGCAGCCAGCAAATGACATGACAAACTTGTTCTCCTCCTCGAAGAGTGGCCCATGTGGGGTTTTGCACACTGGACCAGGTGTGTCAGCCAGTGACAGCTGCTTGAGGCTTGCAGTTTTTCGAAGGTGGTTCTCCAACAGGTGTTTTTGAGGGCTGCTTCCATCTCTTCCGCCCTTAAGTTTAACAGTTCATGAGATCTGGCTAGTATGAGTATGTCATCCAGGGATATGCCTGGTTGTCTTAGGATCAGCCATCGGTGCACTGCCAACCTATAATCCTGAATCAACAGGGCCCGGATCTCCCCATGTTGGTCATTGAGGGTGCACGTGCTCGCCAGCTTCCTCAGCCTCTCATAGAACACGTCCACAGATTCGGTGTCCGACTGCTTGGCTAAGCGCAGCTTGAAGTGATCGAAATCTGGGCCCTTAATGCTACGTTGAAATCATTTTTATCATCCGTGTCAGGTAGCATCTCAAATAGGTTGTACAGCTCAGTGCCTCCATAGTGCATGAACTGTGATCTTTTGATGGCGCTGTCCATTTCCCTAGTGCCTGGGAAGTAGTGATTGACACATCCAATCTATGACTGCCAACACGGGGCAGCAGTTGCAGGGTTTAATACCTTGCTGAAGAGGATGTAGCATCACCGTCGCATGGCTGTGGTGTTGCGTGGCCTGTGTGGCGTCTCTCAGAGGAGCTTCAGCTCCTTCTTGCTGTTGCGTGCCCATGATGGGTAAGACCTGTTCCTGGGGGTCATAGCCTCAGGAGGAGGAGGAGAGGGTGGCATTGGACTCCATGGTGAGTGTGGCTGCTTATGAAATCCTCTGTGAACCAGTTTTCTTTTTTTGATGTTGCCTCTGCAGGTTTTAATATTGGTATATCGCCTTCTGCACTGTATTTCCTGATTTCTTTTGTTTCCTCCTGTGTCTTATTTTTGTGTACTAGTCGAGTCCTTTCCTTCTTTTCAAATTTTTTTTTTGCGTGCCTCACTCTGTGGGCCATATCATGCATTCTGCGCCTTTACTGAGCATCCGTTGTCAGCTCTGGGGAGTGATTGCCGCATGTTGCTTCATGTGCAGGCCTTCCTATTGGGAAATCCCTGCCGGCCTGTCAGCACTCCGTAGACCGCAGGAGGGATACATGCATGTGAGGCCCTGTCCGGCATCTCCTCCGATGTATGCAGTTCCTAGCTGGCCGCCACCAGCAGCAGACAGGCGTTGATCAGGAGATGGGGTGGGGCAGCACAACATAGCCTGACAAGCACACCTACTGCCACAGAGGACCAATCCTGAGGATGTTGGACTGGGTGGAATGCAGCAGTGCAGGCCACTGGACCGTGTGCAGGCCAGCTGATTATGCCAGGGAATCCGGACCTCTGGCAGAAGCGTTCGAGGTGAGGTGGTGTGAGGTTTCATGCCCCTGCCCTTTGTCGTGAACCGAGGCAGCGTGGGTCAGTACCAGCCTCGTTGCCATTGTGGGGGGGGCCTTGTTCTTCCCCACTCATGCCTCGTGGGCCATGGGTGCGCTGCACATTAATGAAGACAGCAAACACACAGTGAATCTGTATGGGCGAAGACTCCATGCAGTCAAACACCCCTTTATTTATGTCCTTTGGCCGCACTCGGCCCGGCTGTGTGTTACAGGTGGCAACTATGTACTACAGAGGCTGGGTGGCTCTCTACAGAAGTGACTGCTTCTAATAGCTTATCGTCCACTAGCTATCTACAGGAATGACAACTGGCTGTTGAGGAACAGAGCTCAGAGGGGCCTGGGCCAGTCTTGGGGAAAAAAACGAATCCATGACTAGCAACAGTGACACCACCCCTGTCTGTCATCCATTTGCCTCCAGCCTCCTAGCAGTCCGTGCCGTATGTGATTGCTCTAGCCAATGTTCTGCAACTCGCCCATAGCATAGTAGAAACATCGGAAGAGTTAAAAATCAAGGTTACAAATTGGCTTTAAATAAAAGGTTCATCATAACATCCCTTATTCTGAGAATATCTTCATGGTGCAACGGATTGGGTCAGTGGGAGTGGGTAGGAGGTGTGTGGGTGGGTCCATTAACAAAAAGTGTTAGTAGGGATTGTAAATGTAAATGTAAATGTAGTATACTTGTAAAGCGCACAGCTGCCCTAGCAACGGGGCGTCCCGGCGCTGTATAACTCTGGGGAACCCGTCCTGGCTTTCCCTGTGGGATGGTCCCTTGCTGGGAGTCCCCAAGGTGGAGCCAGGCATCCCCGGAATTGGTGGGGCTGTTGTGGAGATTAGGCAAGCTAATGCCCAGAGTTGCCGAGTGTAACCCCTGATTAGAGTAAGCACCGAAGCGAGAATTATCGAGTCCGCTGACCAAGGTCCACGACCCTGCCGCGTCGGGAATTGAACCCTGGTCCCGGGCTGACTTCTGCTCTCAGGCCTGCCGCCTCTAACCAGTGAGCCACACTACTCCACTACATTGTGTTCTCATCATAGGCTTTTTCTACAGGCACCTCAGCTTATTACAGCAACACCCATTTCAGAATGCTGGTGTCACAGACCACCCTTTTAATATTACCACTGAAAACCGGTACGCTGCACTTTTTGATCTGCTTGAGAACAATTGGTGCCCTAGTGAGGGGTCTGTTTTTGTTAACGAAATTCAACTGATTGTAGTGTACAACACAAGGGGAGTCTAGTTACCCAAGAGTGCGAGGCGTTGTGCAGTGCAACATTGTTTCCAACTCAACCCACCAACAAGCATGTGGTCCTGCCCTCACAGGACCATTTGCCCCTTCTATTCACCCTCCTTTGAAAACTTCATCTAGTATCAGCTGGGCTATTGGGGGTCTAAGGTCCAAGCTGAATGATAGCATCTGGGATCTGTTCATAGATGCATTTGACTTGTGTATCTTCCAGGGGACAAGGGCCATGGAGACTCTCCAGACATGGTTATGTGAGTTTTTCAATCCCCGAGGACCATACACGTTGTGGGTGCGCCTATGGGGGTCTATTGGTCTGGTCGAGAATTGCACTGACATGCACGGTTAAATAGTTTTTTACACGTTCTCCAGACTTACAGAGCCTAATAATAATGTGTGATTATGCAAAGCCCATTCTTATAGTTAGCATTTATAACAGAAGCACTAAGCATTCACACAAGTTGACCACTCTGCGATTACTGAATAATCTATTATATTTAACATAAATCATTATTTTGTAATCATTGCAGGTGACTTAAATATAGCATTTGGACCTTCTCCTTTTTTACAAGATCTGACTAAAGATCAGTATCATTATTGGCGCCTACCTAACCTATTGGGTGCTTCAAAAAAGTATTTGAGCAGATCTGCACGGCAATTAGCTGACCTACCCATCATTTATGGCCTACTTGCTTGCAATTGTCGATCCAAGTCAGACAGTATTGCGAACCCAACTTTTCAGAGGGGTGTTATCAAAGTAACATTGCCAATATCTTATTAGATCCTAGGGTCTGAAGAGCAATGAGTGACTTTGGGTCATCCAAAGATTCAAGAGTAATAATGATCCCCTCTCTTTGGCTACGACGGTTAGTTTCATCATTTGCTGACCCCTCTTGGCTTTGTATCATCTAGTAACAACTGAAGAAGTATACATTGGAATGCTGTTTGTAACTCCCATGTAGTTACTGTAAACAATAATGGTCTAGTACCTAGCCACTTCGGTCTAATAAGAAACAACATACAACCTGAGTTGATCATTGGGTTCCACAACAATCTGTTTGAGAACTCTAAAAGGTCTTTTAAAAAAGATTATAAACTGGTCGCTAGAATACACAGGTCTCAGGATTTGTGCACTCCTGCATGTAGAGAAGCTAAATCAGAGCTCTTAGAAGCCATTAAGCTTGGAGACAGGGACAAAATTGCTGAAGTCAGAGCCCATTTTAAGAAAATCTCACTTGTTGCAAAATAAAACTGGGAACAGAGAACTTAGGAAAACCTGTTAAAAACTGCCAAAACAAATGATATCAGAACCTTCTGACGTTCAAGGCAGCCGCCAAATAGCTATGAGACTGGAAGTGAATATTTATCCAGGCGCATGGGTTGACCATTTGAAAACTTTCTGATCTTAACCATTGCTGCATACCCATATTGAAGACACAGTTGAATGCATGCTTTTTTCGCTTAGAAAAGCCACCAATCGTCCTAATACTTTTTCCTTGGGCGATAAGATTCCGGCTTACATTAATGTCATTTTAAATGGTATTGTTGCCGGTGCTCCAATTGCCCCTTCATGGAAGAGTGCATAGATTGTTCCTGTTTTAAAAAAAGTCACCGTAATGTTCCCGCAAGCTACCTTCCTATCAGTCTCTTCGACAATCTTCCAAATAAAATTTGTAAGCACCTTCTTGACAAGCTGACTGATTAAATCATCGATAATACTATTCTGAGGTATTACCAAGCAGGATTTAGGAGGGAAACGGGCACTGTAGACTGGGGCTTCCATTTCCTTATGGCCAAGTGAAGGGTGGTGGACATCTATATGGGGGAACCTCTATCTTGGCTTCATTGCTGTCTGGCCTGCCTTTGACTCTGTCCCTTACAGCAAAACTATGGGAGTTGCTAGCTTCTATGTGATCCCCATCACATCTAATATTAATTATGCTCCTTCACGAAGGAAATTATGCTCCAGTCAGAGGAGGCCCACATGGTGAACTCACTGAAAAAAATAAGGTTAGTATGGGAGTTCACCAGGAATGACTCTCAGTCCCAATGTTAATCCTGCTTTTTATAAATGAGTATCTGAACTTTCTGGTAGATTGTGAAAATTTCTCTCCAATCTTAGCTGGTCAGAAGGTTACTGCATTATTCTTCAATGATGATACTGTTCTTATTTTAAAATCTCACAAGGGCCTACAGATCCTCTTTTCTTTATTTTGTGATACTAATGCCTTAAAAATAAATGTTAATAAAACACAATTTATGGCCTTCAACAGTTTGGAAATTTCAGGGGGAATATACAAACTGTCTTCGAATCAGATTGACCAGCTCCCGATCGTGGGAGAGGGGGGAGGCGGGGTTGTTCCAAACCCAAACAAACATTTGCAATGCCAACAGGTCTGATTCTGAAAGCGCTGCACGCCAGACCTAAAAATCTATATAGGTTAATGACTGCCTCCCTCCCATCTGTCCTACTGCAAGAGAAAAACACCATAAATTGTTTATTTATCTATTACACTTTAATAGCATTACAAATAATGTGTGTGCCCTGAAAGTTCAACCATAGGCAGCTGAATAAATAAACAAAAGGATCACAGCTGCGTCGAGGGCAAGCACTTTTTTGTGGAAGCACACAACTTCTGCCTAATCAAAGCATGTACTCCTGGCTTCCAACATGTGGGTGGAGCTAAAGCCCCTCTCCTGGTAGCTCTCACATAATTGTCTTGCAACTGCTGAACAGTCAAGCCAAACCATATAATGAACCCTTTTGCTCAAGCATAGGAACTCAGCTACACTTAGGTATGCCAAAAAGGGCAACCTTTTATCTATTTTTCATGCTATTGGATGTTATAAAGCTCAAGCCATAAGTGCAGCCCTCTTGGGCCTGAAGCTCTGGCACCACTGCAACCTGGCGAAGTTAGGGGTATATGAGAACAACTTTGTGAGGTCCCTCTTGACCGTAAACCTGGGTAATCCACTACTCCTGTTAAAATTAGATTTTACTTTGAAGTCCACTACTAAGATTGTAAATCTGAGACCAGCCCTATATCGGTTTCAAAGCTGGTCCACTGAAGAGTTGCTCCCTTACAGAGACGCACTCAGTGATAACATTCGCCCACAATTTCATGATTGATTCATGTAAAGATGTCCATAATCGATGCAGGTTTAAGCGATTGCTGGCATAATACAGTAGTTACTAGAGCAGCACTAGTTGCTATTGCAAAGGAGAGTTATTGGGCTCATTTTAAGGATAGTATTGAAACAACAGACTCTTTGGCAGCCAGTCTCAAGCCTTCTTTCTTCATGAATGTGTATTCAAGCAAGAGGAATTTTAAAACTATATCAGCCCTTCGTTTGTTAGATCACTATATCTGAAATTCAGATATGGCGTGCTTCCCATTGCTACTTTTACATCTTCATGGGGGTCCTCTGTCAGTACATTTAAATGGTGCCCTACGTGTGATTATCCAAAAGAATTGGAAATACATGTATTGTTCTTTTGTATCGCTTATTCAAAACCTAGGGATAGATGGATTGTGCCCTTTTCTCGCTCACTGGGGGAGTCTAATCATGTTAATGCTCTCCAAATATGTAAAACTGATTCTGCAATGCTTGTAGTCTTTACTGTAGCTAAACTTTTATTTGCTCCTTGGCTCAAAAGACTCAAAATCCTGAATACGAGAATGACTTTATCTGTTTAAATATTGCAAACTTTGTGCACACTGTTTTGAGTGTTTTTTTTTTAAAGAAATATGCTAGTTTAACTTTTAAGGTTTTATATTGTTTTTAAATAACTTTGTATTTTGGTGATGGATTCAAATATCCGACCTGATAATAAATACTAACTGACCCAATATCGTACGGAAACAGTATTTTCATGTACCCAGTTTTACTGCTGCACTGAGATTAAGATACAATGTACCCTCTTTTACTGACTTCACTCTTCTGATAATTTACAAACATCTGTAGGATTCTGACACAACAATGTTTTCCTTCCACTGGAAATTTGTCGTCATGCATGATTGTATTACATACTGCAGACTCAATTATATCATGTGTACACTGCACCCTCTTCTGTCTCCTCAATTGTTGAGGTCCCATTCACATTTATGTACTTACCATGCACCTAATATTTCTTTCCTAATGACATTTATTCTGCCCAACTTTTCTCTGCTTCTGATATTTAGTTAATCTAGTATTGCTACCATTTTCTCTCCTGTTTTTCTCTTTAATATGAAAATAAGCTTTCATACACAAGTGGTAAGTAAACACTTTGGGTTTTCTGCCAGATGGCAATGCAGCCATCAGTACTCTACCCATGGCTATTTTAAGAGACTTCCAAATTTGGTAACACAATAAAAAAAGATGAATACCCATAAGAAATGCAAAAGAAAAGTTTCCAACTGACGCTGTGCAGCTCTTTCAGTTAATAATGTGTAATGATTTCCGCAAGATATTTCATTAAAGTGTAAACCTGTAATATGATTTTTTCTGTCTAGACAATATGATCCCTAACAACAGACTGAAGAAGCTTAACAGGCAGCTACAAATGACAGACAACAGTGGCAAGTGTAATTTGACACTCCCAGTCAGTCCGTCAAATCACTTTATTCGATTAATTAAAATGATAAAAGTACAATAGACAATACACAATATGATAAAATCATGTACTCAATAAAAACATATGAGTGATATTAAAAAAAGAATTGAAACATCAAGATCAATTATATAATACATCAAGGCTTTAAAAGCTCAGTTAATAGAAATTTCATGGAAGTATAAAACAAGGGATATCATACAGAATTTAGCATTGGATACCTTCTTTTCCTAAGACGAACCGCTGCGACTAGAAAACTGGCAATATTAAAAATATCCCATGTATTGTTAAGCATTTGGAGATAAAATAATGCCGGTCTAACCTGTAAAAAGCCTTTTCCCCTCAGTAGAGGGACTAGAAATCTCCTACGAATTTCATTATAATGCTCACAAAACATTATACAATGCAGTGTATCCTGTGGTGAAAAATTATCGCAGGGACATGGGCCTATGTCCTCTGATTTACAACAGCCCTGCAAATTACCCAGCGAGAATTAATTAGGTTAAAATGAAACCTGATTAAGAGCCAGCGATGGAAAGGCTTGGTAACTATTCTCAGGTATGGTTCAATTAGTGGGGAGGTTTTTATCAAGAAATGAGCCCTGTCTGACTGAAGGTTTCTGTAACTCCTGCCCTTCACGTTTTTCATCAATAAGTTCAAGAGTTGAGTTTTAACCCATTTCACATTCACTTTTTAAATTCCTTCCGGGGCGTTAAAGAGTTCTGGGCGCCCCAATTTAGAGAACATAAGCTCAACATAGTGCAACCACGGAATGCTACTGGCTTTATCCAGGGTGACGCAGTCCCGGATAATCTGTTGGTTCAGGGTTAGATCAGGATTAAGCCAGGTTTTAAGCCAACAGACCACCGGGGCTATTCTCAACAAATCTGACACATATCCAAGCCCCAGTTCTTTTTGAATAGCAAAGGTTGAGGTTGATTGAGGTACTGACAATAAGGTACGTAGAAATCTGTTTTCGGCAGTCCGCACCCCTTCCAGATGTTTATAGCCCCAAATAGCTGAGCCATACATAGCAATGGCCAGGCATTTGGATCTGTAAATGTTAAGCATGGCTTCAAGGGGCCTTACCCCTAGGCGCTGTGCAAACCTTTGTACTGCTGCAGTTGATCTAACCACTGCATTTTTTTTTTGCTTTCTGTTGGGGGACCCAGGTACCTCTATCATCAAATAAGACCCCCAGATACATGAAAGAGGACACCCTGGAGACCTCTGCTCCATTACAATAAAAGGATTTTACTTTTCTATTTCTTTGGCCCATTGACATGATGTGAGATTTCGTTATGTTCACTATTAAGTCCAAGGACTTCATATAGGCCCAAAGGCATCCAATAGCCTCTGGAGGCCTATAGCAGCACAGGCTAATACCACAGCATCATCCGCGTATAAGAGAACCGGAATACTCCTTTCTCCTACTCGGGGGGGATAGCCAAGCCTGCCTGATCTAGGGATTTATGTAGATCATTAATATAAAGGGTAAAATGTAGTGGTGCCAATATACACCCCTGACGGACGCCTCTACCCGATTTAAAGTGCCTTGTGACTTTACCTTCCTGGGTGACCCTGACCGTTGCTGAGAGACCACGGTGTAAATCTGCCAAGAAATGGACTAGGCAAGGGTCAGTGCCCATATTGAGCAGAATAGACCACAGTTTCGATCTATTAACCAGATCTAACGCCGAAAAGAGGTCCATAAAGGCCATCTGCAAAGTGCCTTCTTTAGCTATGGTATATCTGCCTATTAATACATACAGGTTATGGCCCTGGCCCATAGTGCTTCCACCGTGTCTAAAACCATATTGTAGATTGGATAAAACCTCATTATCGTTCACCCAGTCCGTGAATCGTTCACCCAGTCCGTGACTTTAGTAAAATCGTTTTGCCTAAAATTTTAACGCCAGAATCGATTAATGATATCGGTCTGTAACACTGTAGATCCCCTCTCTGGCCCTTTTTAAAAACTGGTATAATGGTGGATAAAGACCATGAAGCAGGAAACCCCTGTGCACGTGAGGCATTGAAAACATCAGTTAATATCTTGGCCCAGAAATTTGGGTTACATTTATACAAATCAGCAGGCACACAATCAGGGTCAGGTGCTTTATTACTAGACATCTCTATTATTGCCCTTTCAATATGCTTCTCCTTAAAAACCACAGAAGGTAAAACCCTATCAGTTTCAATGCTGAAGGAGGGGTCCACAGTGACATTAAGTCTGTAAATTGCTTCAAAATAGGAAAGCCACTGGGCCTCTGTAATGTTAAATTCCAAAGCACCATTCTCTATGCCTGAAAAAAAGGGTTTATTAACAATAGCCCAAAGTCTCGAGCTGTCCTTTAGAACTTCAACAGATAAGAGTGCATTCCAAGCCTCCTCTTTGATCTAATTTTTCCGCATAACAACAGTGGTCTTATACTGTTTCCTTAAGATGGCTATCTTCTCGTTGTCTCAAGGTATATTTTTCAGAGCTTGAGCCAAGTTGCGATGGACCCGTGAACAGTTGTTGTCAAACCACCTTTCACCCGAAGTTAGTCTGGGTTTGGTTATCACAGTCAAAGGCTCTAAGGTCCTCGACCCCTGGGGTGGTATTATCCACACATATTGCAATATTGTCTTTGGCCTTCTCACAGAGATTAGAAAAAAAGAGTTCCGAAATTACCTTAGCCCATTTAAGCCTCCTCCCCTGATCACTTGTTACCACGCAGTTAACTCCTGCTTTCTTTCCTGTTATTCCCAAAAGCCCCCGGTCTGTATCTAGCACTAGTATTACTGGATAGGGATCACTAAAAGGCGACAGCCTGGTGTTGTAGAACACTACCTAAGCTAACATGGGGGGGAGATAAATATATAATCAATAACTGTATCTCTCTCCCTAGCTTTGAAAGTGGGGATCCAATCAATTGGATCATTAAAACTAGGTTCAAAGAGATATGCATCAGCCAGAAGGTCCTTCAAAGCTTCCCCCTGTTGTGTGTGCTCAAAGTGGGGTGTCGCAGAATGGGCAGGCCCTAGGTGGTCATCAACATGAAAATTCAATTCACATATATAAGTATTAAAATCGCCCATAAGTATGATATAATAAAAAGTGGTTTGTTTCAGCCTATAGTCTTCCAAAAAGCTTTTCAAATAACATACATGTTGGTTTATAAAATCACCTTCCCCAGAATTATAAAAATGAACAAATAATATTTTGAGGAAGTTAGGAGTTAATAATTCTACTATCAAACAGTTATGGGAACCCACCTCCAGCCTCTTTGGCGACCCTTTTAATTTTAGCGAGAAAAGCATTAGAAGGCCCCCCTTTGCTCTACCTGCCGGGACGGGGCGTGCGGGGGAACAATCTGATTTATACCCATCCAACCAAAAATTATTCGCCTTATCCCACGTTTCCTGGAGACCGATTATGTCATATTGTTTTATGAAATTCAGCGAGCTTGGATCATCTCTAAGGCCCGCTATATTCCAGCTTATGATCTTACAATTGGGGGCTGTATCTACATCTATGACCTGATCGTTTTGGGTATCTCCCTGACAGCACTTTTGGGGCGCCTCCAGTCAATCATTCACATCTAGCTGGGACAATGGGAGAAATCTATTTTCTAGAGCTAAACTACCTCCTTCGTGCACTGTCGGCAAGGATAATGATTGTGGGGCTGTTACCTGTCTCCAGCTAGGCCTTTCTGAACTTGTCTCAAGCTCTTTCTTTTGAGAGGGACAGTTATCGCTATGGTGATACATCATTGGACATACGTCACTTAGGGATCTACCTGGTGCTTTTATTTGTCTTACTGGTGGGTAAAAGAATCCCAGGGGCAAATCCCTGATGCTCCCCCACCCCAACTCAGAACTATCCCAAAACAACCGGCCAGCTATATCCCGTTTATCGAAGTTAAGAATAATGTAATCACCTTCGACCTGTTTGGGGCCATTTCCAACCCACCCCACACATCTAGCCATTATGATATGAGATGAAACCTCAGCATTACCTTTGCATTGTTGGTCACACCAATATTTGGTTTTCCGTAGCAAAGCTGGAGTAGATTCATTGTCACGGTCTCCAAGTGGAGGCACCCCTATAAGAACAGCTACCAGAGGAGTAGCTTCTGGGAGAAGATTAAGTTTACAGCTATTTAGTCTAGTGCTCCTCTCTTGTAGACCATGAGACCCCCTAGTAGCCCGATTCATACCATTAGATGGCAAATTTAAAGGTCTCTGACCATCATGGCTAGAGCTCCACCCCCCCACACTTGAGGCCCCTGGGCTACCCCTGTCCTATTTGAGGGACTAGGTTTGTCCTATCCAAAGGTTGCAATTGTGATTGACTACCAGGACGATCCTCACCTATAAGAGACGTAGGCTCTATATGGGCCTGGGGAATTGTGGTTAAATTAGGGGTGTCACACGGAGGTCTTGAGTCCCTTAAGAAAGAATCCATACACTCACATTTATTCAGGATACCCGCAACACAAGTATTCAATGTATCAGTTACATCTTTAGCAATACTTGTAAGTATCTGCGAGCTGAATATGTCCTCCACCAATTCCCACAATATTAGTTGAGTGTTCTTATCCACAACATTCTCCTGCTTAGAATTACTCTTTTTTGGTCCTTTGTTGCGTTTCTTTACTTTTTTGGTGATCTTTTTTCCTAAAGGCCCCATAATAATTACCCCATGTGTTGATCTAATCAAGTCTGACAGATTTTCTTACACCATCCGCACCCCTGGTCAGAGCAACATCATATGTTGATTCTTCTCTCCCTGCTTTCAGACTTTTTATCAGCACCGTTGGCTCCAAGGGTACAGGGATTCTGGTGGCGTTCTCGATTACAATATTCTCCTCCCCAGAATCTTGACTCGTACCCAGTCCCAGTTCTTTGTCTGCATTAGCTATTTCCTTGTTTGAAGCTCCCACCGCCGAAGTTAAGTATGAAATAATAGACGCAGACTTCCTTGGAATTTTTGCTTTTACCCTTACCCATAGCTGAAGTTAGGGGGTGGCCCAGCCCATCCTCTTCCTGGCTCTGACTGGCGCAGACGGGCCTACCCTTGGCCCGGTCATCGCCCGCGCGAGTCCTTCGCTGCGGGAGCCCTGTGAGGATTTTAAAGTGCCTCCGGGCGCGTGGTGCGGGCGTCAGTGGGCCCTATGGAGCCTGGGACCTGTGGTCCAGTCCCGCTCCTCCTGCTCCCAACGGTGGCGGCAAATGTGGCGAGTTGCAGGGCCTCCCAGTCACTGCTCAGTTGAGTGGGCATACCTCAATAGACTTTATTTCCTTCAACTTTATTGCAATAATACACTAGTGTATGTGGAGATTTCTCTGTGTCAATTTATGTAAATGATTTCTCACTGAAGACTGTAGCGTTCTTAGATTTAATATATAAATGCTTCATTACATCCAGTGACATCAGAATGCAGTCATAGAGATACTTAGGTTTGTACATTTAGGTTTCGGGCCCTAACTACTAACCTTATATATGGTCGCAAACACTATGAATGGGAGTTTGCAACAACACAAAAGTGGGTTTCTATGTATCAATCTAATTTTAGAAGTTGGTAAGGTTTTAACAAGTTCTAAGATAGGATTGCAACTGGATATTATTTCAGTCTTTCGAAGGGGCGTGTTTTGGGAATTCCTTCTAAATACCAAGTTTGTGCTCAAACCGTAATTCTGGTTGCAAGCTATTGAAAAGTTACTGACCTACGAGATGGGTGGTGACATATTTGTGAAATGTAAAGGCTTCATTTAGATGCATTCCCCTTTGTGAATTGTGGAAAAAAGGTTCTGAGGGAGTAGTCAGTGGGCCAGAGTACCACTGCCAAATTTCAAAGAAACTTAAAAAAAGAAAACTTTTTCATTAAAGCAGCCCTGTTTCCTTTAAGAAAATGCTGCTTTAAAAACAAATCTTTATTTGAATGTAGTCCTAGATATGGTGGTTGAGAGACCTACAGTCCACCCTCCCATAGTTGAGTCACAGTTTGTAGCCTACCTAATGAATATTAATTTGGTAAGTTGAATTTCAACTCACTCCAACTAAGAATTTTAAGAACTGCCCCATCAGTAAAATGTGACAACTTTTTATGACCAGCATAATGATGCTTCCAGCCATTAGATACATTAACTTTTATTTGGAGAGAAAAGGCACCAACTGGCAGAGGACACATTTCCATGAGCCCAACTGACAAAGATTTTGCTATGACTTAATCCTATAGTACACCTGCGTAACACCTGAATTCTGGGAGATAGTCAGGATTCACTCAGGAGTACTCCTGGCTTACATCTGGAATTTAGAAATGCAAAGGAGTGCTAGAAGAGTAAGTCCTACCTACCCATAGCAAACTCTTTGGGAATCGGACCCCATGTATTTATATTTTATAGTCTGGCAGTGCTGTTTCATTCTCAAAAGCTACTGTACCCCTGGCAATAATGACTCCACCAATAATCCAACCCAAATCAGAAAACCAGTTGAGCTGCAACCAACACACAATTAACTGAGTAATGTTTGCATCAAATGTGCTTCAGGTAATATGCTGTCCCATGAGATACGACAAGGACATTAGGTCTCTTTTATACATGAACAACACACTCAAGGATCACTAGAATATGGGATACACATTTTAAAACCTTTAATTTAAAACTAAATCTGTAGTCTAGTTCAGAGAAGATGAATTGTTACCACAATGAATATGAACAGTAATGCAGTAAGAAAGTTTATGAGTAACAGAAACAATAAATAATACTCCAACATTGTTAATAAGTTATAGCACTAACACCTTCACTACTACTAATAACAATACTAGTTCTGCTTCCAGCATTTAAATAATACATTAACATAAAAGTCAATCTTGAGTTTCAAAGATTGGTCACATCTGCATACCTTATTCCAGAACAATAAGTTATATTTTCAGCTTACAGAGGCAGTTGTGTCATAGTGATGAGGCACAGCCTACAGTGCAACTGACCAGGCAGCCAATGAAGGCTGAATGCTTTGTTGCTTAGTTATGATGAGTTTGCAATCATGTCCTTCTGTGACCTGGTGTAAAGTCCTCTCTGACTTTTAGCTCTCTGTCTGGTTTTTATAGATTATCCCAGGCTTTGTTTAAGACTTTTATGATAAATATTCATCAAAGAGTATTGTAATTGTAAAAGCTAATTTCAATATTCAGACAGTGTTCCCTTGGACAGCAAATGCAACAAGTAATTATCAATTTTTCAGAAACTCTATCCTTTCGTAGTAATGCTGAACATTATAAATGATCAAAAGCAATGATTAAATACTATGCATATATTCATTTAAGCTTGTTTATCTTGTGCAGGAACAGGAACATTATGAAAAAGAATGAGCATATGATTGCATCACACATATTCATTTTTGATTAAATAATTAGCACGCACATGACATTCTCAACAATGGGAATGCAAAGAAGGAAAATTCAGGCCTTAAGAGGGGAATCAATCAATCATGTGCTTGTTAAGCGCGACTACTCACCCATAAGGGTCTCAAGGTGCTGAGGAGGAGGGGAGGTGCAGGTTCCAGTACATCAAGGAGGAGGTCTATCGAAGAGCCAAGTTTTGAGGTTTCTCGTCAAGTTGGGGAGTGATGTTGCCTGTCTGAGGTGGAGCGGTAGGGCGTTCCAGGGTCTGGCCACGAGGAAGGGGAAGGAGCGGCCTCCTGATCTGGTCTTTCTGGCGCGGTGGACCATGCCATAGGAGAGCTGGGCTGATCATAGGGGCCTTTGGGGTGCGTGAAATGCGAGTCAGCTGTTCAGGTGTCAGCTGGTCCGGTGTTGTGGAAGACAAAACATGATATTTATGACAGTGCACTGTGTGAAATATTTGGGTCCATGTAGAGTCAAATTATATACATTTATCACAGTTAAGAATTGTACCCTCCTCAAGCAGATGTAGCCTCTCTTGCAGCTGAACACAACCATTCTTGTAAATTTTCATTAATTTTACACCATCCATATATCCATGAAAATACATTTGTAACAGGATTTTCATCTGCAAGGGAGTAAAAGCATAGGCCTGAAAGAGAACAGAAATACGAAAACATGGCAAGAGTGTGATATCAAGGAGCTTGAATAGGACACCATTAGACTAATAAATAACACTCCTTATAACAACAAACAACCTGTTGGATTATTCTGTATGCTTAAATAATGAACATCATTTTACATAAATTAGGATGAGTGTGCCATGTTTACACACATTTTCTACTCAGCCTGGTACTCTCAGTAAGTGTGAAGTGTACTGGAATTACCTACCCCATAGCATTCTCACATAATAACAATGCAGTGTGATTAATTTGTTAAAGGATCACTTTCAGAGAACATACAGAAAATCAATGATGTTGTTTGAGATGTCATGACTGATGTTATAAATGATGTCATAGAACATGTCATGAGTAATGCTAAATGTGAGGTCATAAGCAGTGCATGGCGGGGTCGCGAGTTATGGTTAGCTGTAGTTAGTGCATTTAACTATTACTGGTGAATATGTGTGTTTTGTTTAGTTCAAAACGTTAGTGTTGACACTGAAAAATTCACCTAACTATGGGGCCGATTAGGATTGCAGTGAATCCGCATCCTCCGGGCCGGCGGAAGCCACCGCCGGCCCGGAGGATGCGGATTCACCGCTGCGGTGCCTTCAAAGACCCCCCCGCCAGCTCAGGATGGCTGGGGGGTCATCGGTGGACGGGAAGACCGTCCGCCGCTTTTCCGCCGCGGTCGGCTTCCGACCGTGGCGGAAAAGCTCTAATATGGTGGCGGTGTCTATCAGACACCGCCAGCCATATTAGGATGCGTGTTCAGACATGCTTTTCCATGGCGGTTTTTCCGCCGTGGAAAAGCATGTGTTCCTTTGCATCTGGGGGCACACAGGAGCCCCCAGAGTGAAGGGGGGTTTGGGGGTGCACATGGGGGGTACCTATGGTACCCCCCTGCAGTTGCAAGCGGCAGGCACCGCGCGGTGCCTGCCGCTTAGTGCATGTAAATGTAAAACATGCATTTTTAACCTTGCAGCTGGTGCTGCTTCAAGCAGCACCCGCCGCAAGGTTAAAGATACGGGATGTGACAGCAAGGGTGGCGGTCACATACTAATTGCACCGGAGGGACCGCCACTGCGCCTGCAGACGGTCCCTCTACCTCGGGGGTGGCGGACGGGTCGTCCGCCATCCTAATCGGCCCCTAAATCGTCAATTTAACCTTTGTTTCTTTCAGTGAATTTCCAAGTTTTTCTTTTAAGTGAAAACTGATATTTTTATTACACCTAACTGTAATATTTCATTATCTTTATTTTTTTCAGTGGATTTCTAGAGTTATTTTAAAGTTAATCAATTATTAGTGAGTGTATGTGTGTACGGTAGAATGACTTTTTGATATATGTTGTGTTCTGACATTTTAGTAAAAGAATGTTTTTTTCCTGTAACAAAACAGAATATGGTTGCAAAATCTTTGTAAAAATGTGTGTGAGTTTTTAACAGATATTCAATAGAAATTGTTTATTTGCTTAGTTATTTTTAACTCTGATATCAATACATGTCACCAGCAATCATTTTTTGAGGTGTCATTACTCTCATAATGATGCGTGTGCATAGCAGGTATGCTGAAACCTATCTCAAATGATGGTTGTGCGTAGTAAGGAATGGGGAGGGCCTACCCTCTCCTCTTAGACCTCTCTCTCAAATGACGGGTGTGTGTGTAGCAAGGTGTGGGGAGGGACTGCCCTCTCCTTTTAGACCTCTCTCTCAGATGAGGGTGTGCGTCATAGGGTGTGTGGACGGACTGCTCTCTCTTCTGAGACCGCACTCTGTAATGAGAGTTGTGCATAGTAGGGTAGTTGGGGTGGATTGCCCTTTCATTTTAAATCACTCTCTCAGATGTTTGGTGACCATAGTAGGGTGTGTAAAAGAACTGGCCTCTCCATTGAGATCCCTCTCTTAGATAATGGGTAGGTATAGTAGGTTGTGGGGAGGGACTGACCATTCTTCTGAGACCTCTCTCTGTAATGATGGGTATGTATACTAGGGTGTGGAGAGAGCGAGAGAGTCTGGTCTTCCCTTTCAGATCTCTCTCAGATGATGGATGTGCGTAGTAGTATATGCATAGTAGTGCATGGGCAGGGACTTGCCTCTCCTATCAGACCTATCTCTCAGCAGATGGGTGTACATAGTAATGTGTGTTGAGAGAGAGAGAGACTGGCCTCTCCACTGACTCCTCTCTCTCAGATGACAGATGTGTGAATTAGAGAATGGAGAGGTAAAGTCCTCCCTTCTAATACCCCTCGCTCTGATAATAGGTGTGCATAGTAGGGTGTGTGAGTCTGCACTCTACTCACAACTCTTACCAAGCCAATGGGCTTAAATAGTAGACTTTGATACACACCATCTCCAGTAATACTTCTTTGTACAGTACCAACTGTGCATACCCCAGTGGATCAAAAGATCACCAATTCCTTTCTACTTTTCACGATATCAAAAGAGTCCAGCGAGTTCTTAACTTTAAAAAAAGAAAATGTAACCACATACTCATCACAGTACTTATCTGTTCCACACACCCTCTCAAAATCAAAGGCCACAAAATGTATTCCTAATATCAGAGTATATTGAGAACTCATATACTCCTTTTTACTATTCACAATCCCTTGCAGTCCCGTAAAAATTAATTTAAAAGCAATATACACGTATTATCTTCACAGTATTTATACCTGAGACATCTACTCTCTACATCCAGGGGACAGCATGCCATGTCTGCTTTTTTACTTCATTTCCACAACACTTCCATTTTTTCCCTGTAAACATTAATGGCAGCCAATTAATTTCTAACATTTCAACATCCATCCAATCAAAGTGCATGCTCTCATGAGACTCACGGGAGCCTCTTGCGTAAAGTGTGACCCTACTTCCCCCTCCATCTTCATCTTTGCATTCTACAGCACGTATTGAAAGAGGAAAATGCTTGCAGAGATTGTTTTTGTGCAGGAAAGTGCCCCGTCCTGCACAAAAACAACCTCCCCATGACGTAGGCATCCTTGCACCATGGGGCAAGGGTGCCTGCGCCGGTGCATGGCTGCAGTTTGTGCGCCAGCGCAGGGGTGAGCACAGGAATGTGACATATTATTGTAAATATGTCGCACTATTTGATATTAGAGATGAAGGCATTACTAACACCCTCCTTTACCAGAAATGGTTGATTAATTAGTAGGGCTGTCAATCTCCACTCGAGTCTGTGCAGAGATGATGAGGCATCTGGTAGAAGTAGTCTGCCTGTTTTTATTTTAAGAGAACTCTTAATTCAATTCATATGCTGAGTAGGTTTTGGAGGGTGTGCACGTGAGCCCAGGTGCCTAAGTCGTGCTCCTGGATGTGGCAGGGCAAAGCTTCTGTTTTTGGTTGCATGTGACTCCGTTTTCCCTGTGAAGGTGATAGTGTTTACTGATTGGAACAGAGCCAGGAGAGATTCCTATAACTATGCAATATGATAGCGCAGTATCAGTGCCTGTTCGGATCACTGCCCAGCCTGTGCACTGCTGGCCAAGAACCCTGTGCATTCAGGCTATGTGCAGGCAAGGGTGTCCTCTCCTGTCTCTTCCACCCATGAGCGGATGACATAGCTTTTAACTTATATAATGATCTTAAAACAACAAACAAAACCAGAGTTATATGAGTCCTGGGCACTAGGGGCTGAAATATAAAGAAACAAGTGTATATATGTTATGCAAATAGGGGCTTAACAGCCCTGCAGTCACATCAAATATATTTACTACACATGAAGTCAGTCAGTCAATCAAATATTCTTTATTCGGATCTTTTCACAACCATAAAAGAGAACATTATATACAAAAAACAGGCAATGTAATAACATTCATTAAAAGCAATATTAACTGTGTGGTAAAATAACATTCCAAAGTACAGCATCAGGTCATAGGCTTCCGGATGTGAAATATAAAAACAATTCTAATACGTCAAGCATGTGTTTTTGACCACTTTGGAATAAGTAAAGTGCCTAGTGACATAATGTAAAAAAGAAAAAAAATTACCCGGTACAGAATATAAGGATTTCAGTAAGTACATTAAGAATTACCAATAGTAGGTGAATAGATTTCACATATATTTCAAGTCTCATGATAAAAAAACTGTAAAGTTATAAAAATTCAAATCAAAATACTTTGTGCATCCTTTAAAAAGATATACTTCATCTTCTAGCAATATGGAAATCCTCATTTCCCAACTAAATTTCATAAACGAACTACTGTAGAGATTAATCTATATAGCATTTAGCATCTATATACACATCTTTCAGGAGCTGGAGATGATTCAAGGCCGGCCTACTTTTCCTAATATTCAAAACCCTTAATAGCAGAATAATAAAATCCCTCCACGGCTTGGTGTATAGCCAGTAAAAAAAAAAACAGGAAATGCAACAAACTATGAACTGATAGTCACATGGACATGAATCAAGTTCAGCATCACAGTACGCCTTGTTAGGGTAAGAAACCAACAAATGTGCGATGCTAAAGCTGAATCTAATAAGATAAAACCTTTTCGAGTGGCAATAGAAAAAAGAAAGGTAGGACTGTAAACAATCAGAGCAAACTAGGGACAGATATTCCACTACTCTCTTCTCCACAATCTCCATGTGCTCCCTGTTCTCCTTTAAAATAGATAAAAAGACCCCCTTTTAGCTGGGTTTTCGAGATTTTGGTGATAAGTTATGGTTGTAAAAACAATCCACTTTCCCTGCTAGCTCCAGCTGCTTATAAAAAAGTAGCTAAGCCATGGTATTTTATGCATAAAATCAAGGCTCATACAGTCCAATATTATAGCACCATTAAGGATCGGCTCGTCCTTTGCCCATACCGAGTGCCATAATAAAGTTGGTGAAATTTGTATACAATGGATTAGAGTCAGGCCTAATTCCATACGACAAAGTTTGATCGGGAGATTACTAGGAACTGTTAATAATCGCATAACAAAGGAATTCTCTACTGCCTGAAGGCGTCACGAGTTGCAAACACCCGAAACTCCTGCCACATACAGAATTACAGAGCAAGAGCGCGGCTTATAAATGTTAATTATTATATCAATTGGTCTGGATCCTGGTTTCCTCACAAAACTAAATAGTGCCTCCAAGGTTTGGTTGAAACATATTACCCTGGTTTCAACCAAGTGGTGCCAAGATCCTTTCTGGTCAAAGAGGACACATAGGTAGGAGACATTTGGAGCATAGAGCATCCTACCATCATTAATAAAACAAGACTTTAAGAGGAGAGGGGTATCCCCAACCACCATGGCATACGTTTTAGCTGTATTAGTCTTTAGATCCAAGTCACACATAAAATAATTAAATCTGGTTAAAAATGTATGCAGACACACACCAGTTGTGGACATCAGCATGCAGTCATCAGCATAAAGCAACACCAGGAGATTTCTAATCCCTATTCTTGGAACATCGACCTGCCCTTGGTTGAGTAGCTCTCTAGGTCATTAATGTATAAACAGAAAAAAAGGGGCGAACACACAACCTTGGCATACTCCGCAGTTCATTTTGACGGGGTGGTGAGATCCCAATCCGCCCCATACCTGACTTTCCCAGTCATACCCTGATGCCTCTGTGCTAGAAAATGAACTAGAGAATGTCTACTCCCATGTTTAGCATTTTTTCCACAGCTTCCCTCTCAGCACCCAGTCAAAGCGGATGCTAAATCCATAAATCCCAAAGAAAGGGAACCATTCTTTGCTAGTGTATACTTGCTTATGACCAAGTGGAAGTTGAGGCACTGCTCGACAGTACCCAGGCCCCTCCTTAAACCATACTTTATGTCAGAAAGTTTCCCTCTTTCAAACTTCCAAACGAACCAATATGACCCTGCCCATTAATTTACATGTACAGTCAATCAACAAAATTGAGTGATAACTCTTGGAGTCAGACCTGTTTCCCTTTTTTAAAATGGGTACTATTATTGCATTGGACCAAGATTTTGGTGGGCCCAGGTGTGCTACACAGCTTAGGATGTTGGTTAACAGTGGGAGCCTATGATCAGGGTTAGCCAGGAAGAAATCAGCAGGGACACCAGCCGGGCCAGACGCCTTATTCTTTATTGATTGGCTTAAGACTTTTGTGACTGCCTCATAAGGGGGAGGTGAGCGTACGAGTACGAGTACGGTGCGCGTACGGTACGCGTACCCTGCCATTTTTGAATTTTATTTTACAAAATTTGGGGCCTTGGGGTTCCTTGTGGGACCCCCTGAGCAGGCCTGGGGGGTCAGGGTGCTTCTACCCTGCTCCCTTTTTGAGTTCTACACCTTTGTTTTTCTGCTTTCTTGTGCCTCAGTCTACCGAGGCACAAGATGGCTGCCAACAATTTCTGTTTTAGAGTGTTGACAGTGGCAGCCAATCAGCACGAGCTGCATGCTCTGTAGTGTAGTTCCTAAAATCCCAATAGGCTCTGCGCATTGGAATAATACCTTCAATAGTATAGGCCTAGACCAGACGTTAACTAGGTCTACTACTGTCGATATTAGACTTAAAGTTTTGGGTTTGCCAGCTAGCTCAGAGTTCACTAGAAACTTTCTCGAATAGGCAAGGAGGAGTTGAACCTCCCTGGATAGACAAGAAGGGATTTAGTTTCTGACAACCATAGAACATGACAACTTTGCTCTCCCCTAATCAAGAGTGTATCTCTAGAGTCGTGTGAAAACAAAAGACGACTTATTTTACTCAGTCAGTACGTGCATTCTTAGTCTCACCAGATTGTAGAGAAAAGGAAGAGACGGGCGTGTTCAATAAAAGATGTTATTTATTGATCAGTCTCTTTTCTCATACAAGAGAAATGGATCGATATTATTGCAATGCTTATGGTTAAGTAAAGTGCATACATTAAAAGCAGAAGTATAAAATAATACTGTAAAAACATTGATATGGTTTCTAAGCCATATGATGGTTTAAAATGAATAAAATAGATATATACACATATATATTTGACTAAACGTACTCAACTGGTGTTTCTAACTACGCCTACCCCAGTGTACCTGACCTAAGCCTAATACGTGGGCGGGGATAGAAAGTTACAGTTTAAGTTAAGTTTGTTTTGCCAAGTGACTGACTAAAGAATTCTCTGCGAGGGGTTATTCAGTTCTGTACCTGGAATCTAGGATGAATGAGGGATGGTATCTCTCGTCTCTGGTCTCGATATTCCAGGCTGCCTGCGAGGGCTACCCGGAAGCGCCGGAGCTGGATTTCTCGGCAGGAGAAAGCAGCGTCTCGTTCTCAGCGCGTCAGGAAGGCGGGGCTGCGCCAGCGGGGTCTGCTCTGCTCTGGGCTTCGGCAAGTCTGGCTGCTCCGATCTCGTCACCACCGCGTGTGTTTGCATAGGGCGATATCGGTAATATTTATACCTTTAAGGTGCCGAGATTGACGTAAGGATGGACATAGATACGTCAATAAGGATGTCATACGACCTGGTCGTTAGCACATTCTTTTGCTGAAGTTCTCGATGAAATCAAAACAATGGCCGCAGGGTTTTTCCCAGGTTGTCATAGGTTTGATTTGTTTTGAGAACTCCGTATGCCTTATCAGGGGCTGGAGGAATATCGCTTGTCTAATTAGATGGCAAGCGTTATGACCTAATCAGATAACACGTTCCTGTGCCGTAGTGTGGCTTAATCAGATAACGGTTTCTGCATCATGGGGGTTTTCTGCATCATGGGATGGCTGCTAGTTAACTTGTTAACCAGAATAGGGTCAGGAATAGGGGTATCGATACAGAACCTATAGGAATACATCACAGCTCATTGGCTTTTAACACTTCAAACCAGGAAGTGTTGGCAGCCATCTTGTGCTCGGTAGACCGAGGCACAAGAAATCAGAAAAACAAATGTGTAGAACACAAACAGGGGGCAGGGTAGAAACACCCTGACCCCCTAGGCCTGCCCAGGTGGTCCCAGAAGGACCCCCAAGTCCCAAAAAATGTTTTTTAAAAACCCGGTCTGTTTTTTTTAAATTACCCCCCGGGGGGACCAAATCGCAGGGACATAGTGATAAAGAAGTGTGCCCCCCCCCTCCACACTGCCCCGGGGACCGCCGTCCCCCGGGGCAAAGCAATGCAGCCCCCTGGCGCATATTGGAGGCTCCTGGTGGGCTAGTTGGCCCCCAGGGACCCCCAGTATGCAAGGGGAATTAGTTCCCCCTCGGCAAACGCGCCAGGGGGCTGCGTTGCAGAGAGGTGTAAAAAGGGGCATAGCCTCATTACACCTCTCTGCAATGCAGCCCCCTGGCGCATACTGGAGGTTCCAGGTGGGCTAGTTGGCCCCCAGGGACCCCCAGTATGCAAGGGGAATTAGTTTCCCTTCTGCAAACGTGCCAGGGGGCTGCGTTGCAGAGAGGTGTAAAAAGGGGCATAGCCTCATTACACCTCTCTGCAATGCAGCCCCCTGGCTCATACTGGAGGTTCCAGGTGGGCTAGTTGGCCCCCAGGGACCCCTAGTATGCAAGGGGAATTAGTTCCCCCTCTGCAAACGCGCCCGGGGGCTGGGCTGCAGAGAGGTGTAAAAAAGGGTGTGGCCTCATTACACCTCTCTGCAATGCAGCCCCCTGGGGAATACTGGAGGTTCCTGGTGGGCTAGTTGGCCCCCAGGGACCCCCAGTATGCAAGGGGAATTAGTTCCCCCTCTGCAAACGCGTCAGGGGGCTGCGTTGCAGAGAGGTGTAAAAACTTTTTTTTTTCAATTTATATTAAAAATATGCAATGTAACTTAAAAAATAAAATATCTAAAAATAAATAATTTGAAATAATGTAGTAAATCAGTATAAAAAATATAACAATTAATACATTTAAAGATTATCATTTACAAAACCATTGAAATTCACTAAAAAAAACATAGGTTTCAGCCACGTTATAGTTAGGAATTACCATTTAAAAAACGTTGAAATTCCCCCGTTATAGTTAGTTGTACTCACTATAACTCGCACGCCCGCAATCCACTGCTGATGATGTCACATATTACATCATTCATGACATGGTCAGTGACATCACTGATGACATCTCAAATTACATCATCCTTGTGAAAGAGTGGCAGGCCTCCTCTCAGCGTAATATAACCCTTGATACACACATTCAAAAATAGAAACAAAAATTTTCAAAAAAATGGAGATACCAATTCCAGTTAGAACAACCTATTCAGTAATTCCAAAATCTACATACACATCCAGTCATTCACTAACCGTTCTATATGGGCACTCATACATATACTCACTCATCATATGTACTCATACACCTATACATCTTATTACACACGGACACTCATCTATAGAGTTACTCACACACAAACTCAGAAGAATCCTGTGGCTGCTGTTCTGCCATTTTGATATGAAAAAAGCTGGAACAAAGCAGAGATCCTTCTCTCAGGAAACCAAAAGAGACAGTGAGGGAAGTGGGTGGGGTTTTTCAAGTTCTGGAAAATAAACTACTATAAACCAATCAAAAGTGTTGTTTTCATGTCACATTACTTTACGTGCGCGCAACGTCGCATATAAATGACGTTTGCCCGATTTTCGTAAAAGCTTTTAAAAACGTGAAACGGTGGCAGGGAAGAGACTCCCAGACCCCCTAGGCCTTCTCATGGGGTCCCTGAAGACCCCGAAGGGCAAAAAAACCCATTTTTTTTCTTAAAAAAATTACGAAGTGCGCGCATGTTGCGCGCCTGTTGAAAAAAAAATTAATTGACAAATTTGACTGTTTATATTTTGATTGAAGATGTAGACTATACTGTTTAACTTTATCCAACTCATAAAAACTAGCTGTGCCATTGCATATTACAGGATACAGTCAATGTATTACAATATACAAAGGCAGTTTGTTGGAAAATAAATATATAAAAAATATAAAAATTGATACAGAAATTAGCATTTTAAAAACCTTGGAAATTCACTGAAAAAACATAGGTTTCACACACGTTATATTTAGGAATTAGCACTTAAAAAACTGTGTAAGGGAGGAGCTTCGCGCGATTCCAAGATGGACGCGTGAGCTAAGAGCTCCCGGGACCCCTTCCGCCTCCCGCGACTATCCTGTCATCTAGGAATTAGCACTTAAAAAACTGTGTAAGGGAGGAGCTTCGCGCGATTCCAAGATGGACGCGTGAGCTAAGAGCTCCCGGGACCCCTTCCGCCTCCCGCGACTATCCTGTCATCTATCCTGATTCTGACGACGGGTATTTTTCATTGACGCCCTGCTGATGCCAGCGTTCTTTTCGTAATTTGTTTTGGCCGTCGGACACTGGACTTAATGCGTCCTGAACTTTGAGGCCTACCACGTATGCCAACCGGGGGCTTGAGTCCCCGAGGTACCCAGGTGGCAATCGAACAACAACGGCTGCTAAGCCACGCCCTCTGCCCTTGGTGTACTTTCGGTTTCGTTTCTGCTCCTTGTGACTGCCCACTTCCCGATTGGAGTTCTTACTCTGCAACCGCCAGCCTGGTGCTAGTGCTGTGCCCTTATTCGCTCGCAATTTGGCGCCTGCCACGACGGAGATTGTTTTGCCCGAGTTTCGCAATTCCAGTTGGAGTCTCTCCCCGGTCATGACGGGCAGGACGGTTGTCGAGAGACGCGGTGCAAGAGGTTCGTCCCGAGGGGGGGCCACCCAATCTCAGACCATTGATCGATTTACTCGACCTAAGGGCTCCCCGGGCGGATCGAGTGGTGCCCTGGAGGAAGCTGGGGACGGTGCTCCTGATGACGAGGAGCCTACTCTGAAAGACGTGATGGGCGCTATTGCGAGTATTCAATCCTGCATGGGCCAGCAGTATGAAACCCTGGTTGCTAAAATAGACACAGTGGCGGTTGATGTTTCCCTCATCAGAGCGGACCTTGGGAAAACAAACGAGCGTGTCAAGTCTCTTGATCTTAAGACCGCTAGTCTGACCACGGATGTCTCGTACCTCCAGACCACGGTCCGTAATCTTCGGACCACTTGTGACTTGTTTGCCAATCGATTGGAGGATTTTGAGGGCCGGGCCAGGCGCAATAACGTCCGCATCGTTGGTGTCCCGGAGAATTCTGCCGATATGCCTGTTGATATCCTGGTGGAGGACCTCGTGTTGAAGCATCTGGCGCCGAAGGGCCTAAGTAAATTTTTTGCGGTCGAAAGGGCCCATCGTGTTCCGGGAGGCAAGCCGAAGCTGGGAGCCGCTCCACGGCCTATTATAGCTAGACTATTTAACTTTCGCGATAGAGACGCTATCCTGCAAACATCGCGAACCAATGGGCCCACTAAATTTGAGAACGCTTCAATAAGTTTCTATCCAGACTTCACGCAAGCAGTCCAGAAACAGAGGATGGGCTTTACGGGCGTGAAGAGGCGCCTCAGAGACCTGGGACTGAAATATGCTATGCTTTTCCCGGCCCGCCTGAGAATCGAACATGCTGAGCGTGCCTTTTTCTTCGACCGCCCTGAGGTGGTGAGTGACTGGTTGGACACTTTACCGAAGCGTAACGAGGGCCCGGAAGACTCGAGAGGAGCTGAGGGAGGTGTAGAGGACCAGGAGCAGTGAGTCTACGTTGGCAAGCCAGAATACATCGCCGGGGCTACCGGACTGTGTTTTGAGTATTATGTGAATGCCCGGGGGTGAGAGGGGGTCTGAGGGATCTTCCTCCTCTGGGGATTTCTTTCTCTCTTTCTGTAGGTTAGTTTAATGGGGCGACAGGCACACTGCAAGTTGGGGTGGCTTCTGGGTCTACCGCAGGGGTGCAGGGTGGGGGGTTTGACACTGTTGGGTTCCTTGGGGGTGGGAGGGGGGCTTTTTTCTTCTTGTTTGTTTCGAGGCTGTGTTCTGCTTATCAATTGCTTTCACTTGACTGTTTCGAGGTGGGGAGAGCGGTCGGTTTACTTCCGGGATGGGGGGTAGGGGGCTTAGGGTTTTGAGCTGGAATGTTAATGGTCTTGGGGACAGGATAAAACGTGGGATTGTGCTGCAATACTTGAAGAGGTGCTCCCCGGATGTGGTCCTGCTTCAGGAGACCCATTTGGTGGGCAACACATGCTATGCTTTGCACAGGAGAGGCTATCGTTTGGTGGCACACTCCGGCTTTACCTCGGGATCGAGGGGGGCTGGTATCCTGATCAGGAATTCCCTTCCCTTGGAGGTAGATACCACACTGTTAGATGATAGGGGCCGCTATGCTGGCATTACGGGGAGATGGGAGGGGAAATTGATTTCCATACTGTCTATTTATGTTCCGCCTGGGCTGCAATCTACCACGTTCGCTGACTTGGGCGAGGTCATTCTGGGCTTGCCCGATGGCTTGCTTGTGCTGGGTGGCGATTTCAATTCAGTGGCAAATGGTGAGAGTGATCGTAGCCCCCCCCCGGCTTCTCCCTGCATCGCAGTTGTGGTTGGGGAAATTCCTTGATGCCTTTGGGTTGGCCGATTGTTGGAGGCAGCTGCACCCTGGCCAACTTCAGTACACCTTTCATTCGGGGGCTCACGGAAGTCTCTCGAGACTTGATTATATTATCGTGCCTATGGTGCAGTTGACCTCGGTGCGTGAAATCAGACACTTGGCTAGGGGGATCTCGGACCATTCCCCGATATGGTTTCACTTAGACGTTTGTTTGGGGACGGGGGGCCGAATCGCCCTGATCAATCCATGGCATTTCCAGAACCCTAGAATCAGATCCGAGGTGGTCAAATGTGTGGACTATTATTTTGCCGAAAATGAGGGATCTGTCTCCTCCCCTGTTTCACTGTGGGAGGCCTATAAAACGGTGATCCGAGGTCAGACTTTGTCCCTGGTGGCCGATGAGAAACGGCGCAACCAAGTAGAGGTGGTGAGTTTGGAATCTGAGATTGCGGTGCTGGAGGGGCGATTGGAGGCTGGAGTGACGCCTGAGATTCTGCATGTTTTGGCTCTTAAGCAAACTGAATACAGGGCCCTTGTGACTGCCGCTGCTGAGGCAATGCATCGCATGCAGCAAGGGCGACTTTATGACGTGGGTGATAAGGCCGGGAAATTGATTGCGTGGCTGGACAGGAGAGACAGATTGAATCGTGTGGTGCAAAATAAAAATAAAAATTAAAAATTAAAAAAAACTGTGTAAAATCACTGAAAAAACATAGATTTCACACACGTTATAGTTAGGAATTAGCGTTGAAAAAACCTTAGAAATTCAAAGAAAAACCATAGGTTTCACACACATCATAATTAGGAATTAGCATTTAAAAAACCTTGCAAATTCACTGAAAAAAACATAGGTTTCAGTCCTGATATAGTTAGGAATTAGAATGAATACCAAAGGTACAACGACGGACCCTTCCTAATGTCAGCACCTGACTATTTTTCACCCCAAATGATAATTCACCCCAAGATGACTAAAGGGAAGTGTGTGCACACTGATTAGCACCCATCGTTACTGTGCTGATTCCTTATGGAATTATATACAAGTTAAACAACTGCAAAGGTGCACCACAAAAGACAATGAAAAAATTCCAATGCTATTAATAAGCAAGAAAAAAGGACGTTTTGCATTAACAGGATGTTGTTAATCTTCAAATGATCTTTATTTTCAATGTATTCAAAAACAATGTACAGCCGACGCGTTTCGTCCCAAGCTGGGACTTCTTCAGGGCTGTCGGTAAAAACATACAAACAAGTGGTTACTCTACTAACTACGTAAAATGATAAACATTTCAACAACATACACAATTTACAAAACATTTTTTTAAAAACACATGTTAAAACATGGGCATAGGAGCTTGTACAAGCAAACAGCCTCAATCCTCAGAAACCATGATGAGAAAAAGGCATCTATCTTTGACATCAACAACTATGTACACCAGAGTTTATATGTACAATATTTACATATATAAAGATATAGATCTTTGGTTAGGCAATCAGTACGTTACATTTATTTTTAAAACAAAGAAAATTAGGCGAAGGGAGAGTGCCTATATGTAAATTAATAGATGAGTGCCTATGTGTAAATGAACTATTCTGTACAAGTGAATCTATATACAATATAAACATTTATAGCGGGAGAAAAAGACCTCAATTGGACACCGAATGTAGGACATTACACGCTGATAGGGAAAAACTTGATGGATATTCACAATATCATTTGGAAATTCCTTGGCCAAAAGCAAAAATTCTTCATATATGACCAGGTGATTCATGGTGCGGAGAAACTGAGAGGAGTGGGGACCCCCCCCCAAACCCCCCACCAAAGGGTCGTACCAGAAGGCAGAAAACAATCCGAGGTAAGAGTATATCTAAAATCTAATATTCTTAAGGGAAACACAGTGGGAGTTGCTCTCAGCCTGGACAATCAGGAAGACACGGTCGGTCATATTATAAACCCGTCGTGCACCAGAAAATCTATGCAGTTAACTTAATTACCTTTTATAAATGTGAGCTGTCCCATAAGGAGTGAGAGTATGCCGAGATTGAAGAGTCTGGACCACGTGTTCACAGATTCAATCGTCCATTGTGCACTTATTGATGTATTAAATTTCTGATGTTTCCTTTTCTCATTCAGTATGGAACAAACCGGGTTGTACCTCCAGGAAACAGAAAGGAGGATAGAAGCATAGTCAGATTTGGTGAGATACGCAATGAAAGACAGAAGGTGAAATATATATTATTTTCACTGCGGTTGAGTAAACAATGTTTATTAAACAAACTCTTTCTAGAAATACCCCACAATTCAATAAATGTTGCCCTAGGCTTCGGGTCTTTACTCAAATCATTTGTTTAAAAACATAGGCTAAGATGGCCGCCGTTTTTGACTACACTTATTGCGGTCTTCCTATGACGCCCTCCGCCTTATACTCCGGGACTCCGCCCAAAAAATACACCGCGTTTGGGAAAACAATGATTATCTCGAGCCTTTACTATTATCAGTCTTCATCATGCTCAAAATAAAAACTTTAGAGTGTAGGGGTTATTATTATATTTCAACAGGTTTGAATTGGACATTTGACTGGCAAACCGGTAAAATTTATTTTTTCTTCAATCGATTTTGATTCATCTGGGTGCATTTTCATAAATTGTTTGGAATGATTTACATAAAATGAAAGCTCAATTAGGAGTGAGGATCCTTCATATTTAGTCGATAGTGCATATTAAACACAGGGTCTTACAGCCACTTGAAACGCACTATAAGATGGCCGCCGCTTTCTCTTTAGGAAGCAATAGCGCAATGGCTCAGTTTTCAAGACGGCATTCTGGCGCGAAATTCACAGCTGTGATCGGTTGAAACGAATTAATACCGGTATATAAGCCTGTGTAGTAATCAGGATGTCTAAACACAGCGACCTTGCGGGTGTTTCGGCGGGACGTAGGTTTGGTGGATGGGCGCCGGCTGCTTTGAACACAAGCGGTAAGACTGTTAGGCCAAAACCTACTGTTTGTTTTGTTTGTTTTTGACTTTGTCAAAAACCTACTCTGCCCATGTATTCAATCTTTTTTTAAGTAGCCTTTTGTTAAATTAATGTCACTAGGCTTATCACTGTTATTGAGCATCTTTATTACTAAAAACTAAGGAGAGGTAGTGCTTATAGTGATGAGCCTTACATTCAAGGCCATATTCCAAATTTAGGCAAGATGGCCTTTAGGGCCTTTACTTCTAATCCCCCTCATATGTAAATTACGAATTGGTCAATGGGGAAGGGCATGTTCACATAAGTCTATGGGGACGGATATAATGTAGATACCTGATCATATATCCATGTTCTCCACACATGTAAATTATGAAGTTGTCAATGTGGATGGGCATGTTTACATAAGCCTATGGAGACGGATATATTGTAGAGACTTGATCATAAATCCATGATCTTTAAAGTAGTTACTGAATTACAACAAATATCCTCTATATTTATTTTTCACCTGGCAGGCCTACTGGAATACAGTGCCCACCTCCTTCTTCTGGGGACCTATAGGACATCTTTGTCCCCTGTTACTTTGTCATTATTACAGGTAAACTTTCTTGCGACAGTATCCTTTTTCTCATATTCTATCTGCAGGCTTTACTTATTTATGCCATTTATTTATATATATCCTTTATATGATTTTCAGAACATGTATAAGATGTTCAAACATATGAATCCTTGAAGAGTTTTCACTGCCTATATTCAGGAATCCAACCTGACCTAGTCCAGACCCAATAAATAGATACATAGTAAGTCAAGTTAATGCCCTGATTAGACATATTAAAGTGTAGGAATCTCCTATTCTGTCTTTCATTGCGTATCTCACCAAATCTGACTATGCTTCTATCCTCCTTTCTGTTTCCTGGAGGTACAACCCGGTTTGTTCCATACTGAATGAGAAAAGGAAACATCAGAAATTTAATACATCAATAAGTGCACAATGGACGATTGAATCTGTGAACACGTGGTCCAGACTCTTCAATCTCGGCATACTCTAACTCCTTATGGGACAGCTCACATTTATAAAAGGTAATTAAGTTAACTGCATATATTTTCTGGTGCACGACGGGTTTATAATATGACCGACCGTGTCTCCCTGATTATCCAGGCTGAGAGCAACTCCCACTGTGTTTCCCTTAAGAATATTAGATTTTAGATATACTCTTACCTCGGATTGTTTTCTGCCTTCTGGTACGACCCTTTGGTGGGGGGTTTGGGGGGGGGGTCCCCACTCCTCTCAGTTTCTCCGCACCATGAATCACCTGGTCATATATGAAGAATTTTTGCTTTTGGCCAAGGAATTTCCAAATGATATTGTGAATATCCATCAAGTTTTTCCCTATCAGCGTGTAATGTCCTACATTCGGTGTCCAATTGAGGTCTTTTTCTCCCGCTATAAATGTTTATATTGTATATAGATTCACTTGTACAGAATAGTTCATTTACACATAGGCACTCATCTGTTAATTTACATATAGGCACTCTCCCTTCGCCTAATTTTCTTTGTTTTAAAAATAAATGTAACGTGTACTGATTGCCTAACCAAAGATCTATATCTTTATATATGTAAATATTGTACATATAAACTCTGGTGTACATAGTTGTTGATGTCAAAGATAGATGCCTTTTTCTCATCATGGTTTCTGAGGATTGAGGCTGTTTGCTTGTACAAGCTCCTATGCCCATGTTTTAACATGTGTTTTTAAAAAAATGTTTTGTGAATTGTGTATGTTGTTGAAATGTTTATCATTTTACGTAGTTAGTAGAGTAACCACTTGTTTGTATGTTTTTACCGACAGCCCTGAAGAAGTCCCAGCTTGGGACGAAACGCGTCGGCTGTACATTGTTTTTGAATACATTGAAAATAAAGATCATTTGAAGATTAACAACATCCTGTTAATGCAAAACGTCCTTTTTTCTTGCTTATTAATAGCATTGGAATTTTTTCATTGTCTTTTGTGGTGCACCTTTGCAGTTGTTTAACTTATAGTTAGGAATTAGCATTTAAAAAACCTTTGAAATTCACTAAAAAAAACATAGGTTTCAGGCCTGATATAGTTAGGAATTAGCATTTTAAAAACCTTAGAAATTCACTGAAAGAACTGTAGATTTTAGGGGTGTTATAGTTAGCTGGACATTTCACTCATACAAAACCATTGAAATTCCTCCAATATAGTTAGTTGTACTAACTATATCTCGCGCGCCCGCAATCCACTGCTGATGATGTCACATATTACATCATTCATGACATGGTCAGTGACATCACTGATGTCATCATCCACGTGACGATACACCTCATAATACACTAGTATAACCTTTCATCACTCACTGTAAAATACAGAGTACCATATTTAAATCCATTGACACACCGATACAAGTTTCTAAAAAACCACTCAGTGATTCCTAGATCTATACACACATCTAATCACTTACCTACAGATTCACTCATACATGCAGTCAATGATCAATAGAACCCTATCAAATATACTTATACACCTATATCAACATTACACACCAGCACACATCCTATTCACTTATAAAGTCATCCTATTCACTTATGCAAACAATGGATCATACTTACATTTACTTAGCTATACATTTATACAAACACCATTTTATCTATTCATATAGATAGTAAATTATACTTAGTGTGTTATAAAATCACTATTACAAGTATACAGTTATCTATACAGTCACGCATACAATCAGTGAGTCTTACCTATACTTATTTATAAACAACAACCGACACATACATTGCCTTTTATTTTTCTACTTTGTTGGACATGTACCATTAAGAGAGATATTTGCTCATCACCACACCCATAAAGATATTCACTCACCCAAACAACTGTTATAACATGTAGTCTCAACGTCATATACCTACTAAATCAACAATTCACACATCTTTGGGCAGTCACACACCTCCCACCGAAACACACACATATTCACTCTCCCATACAAATACTTAGTTAACTAATCAATAACTAATATAGACTTTCAAATAGCTAGTAACCAACTGGAGAAGTAGTTTTTACAACAACTGACAAAGTGATACAGATGTTCACACAGTTTAGTCACTATCCAACATATTTAGAGAGACACTTTAAATTAGTCAAGTAAACAGTCAATCACACTGCTACTAAATCCTCCATCCAGATATTTATATTTATATATCCACTCATTCTTCAATGCAAATTGCTATATATATATATATATATATATATATATATATATATATATATATATATATATAACATATTTAAATAACAAAGCAAACCACATTCACTGGATGATGTCATCAGTGATGTCATTTGAGATGTCATCAGTGATGTCACTGACCATGTCATGAATTATGTAATATGTGACATCAGCAGCAGTGGATTGCGGGCGCGCGAGATATAGTTAGTACAACTAACTATTTCGGAGGAATTTCCATGGTTTTGTATGAGTGAAATGTCCAGCTAACTATAACACCCCTAAAATCTACAGTTTTTTCAGTGAATTTCTAAGGTTTTTTAAATGCTAATTCCTAACTATATCAGGCCTGAAACCTATGGTTTTTTCAGTGAATATATATATATCCAACAAAACTTCACTCCAGTCCACAAGTGAAGAACGAGCCACACGGATCCAGTAAGTTTAAGTTTTCAAGTTTTAATTGGGCAAACAAAAAGACGCGTTTCGAGCAATCCTGCTCTTGGTCACATATATATATATATATATATATATATATATATATATATCCACCACGGTGTAAGCAGCCGCCACACCTCGCTATGGCCCCTCCACTCTCAACAGCGGTCCGTGCTGGGCAGCGAGCCCATATAAATTCGGAAATCCACACAAGTCCTGTGTTAGGACGATATGAATCACGGACACAAGCGGCGTTTTTTCTCAGAAACTTCTTTTATTCAGCGTTTCTCGGCAGTAGAAACAATGTATCACTCGACGCGTTTCGGGGCTCCTCCCCTTGATCACGATATATATAATTTTAATCTGAAGTACTGCAGGAAAACAGTGGTACCGAACAAAAGAAAATTGTGTATACACTATATGGCTCTGTATTTTAATAATATAATGTGCTAAAGTGTTTTTCAATTTTTTTTACATATTTAAATATGCACTTAAAGTGTACAGAGTAGCACAGTAATTAGTAAGAATTACTGTTACTTTGTAAAAAAAAAGCACTTGCACAGTGGTGTAAAAATGTAGAACAAATTATGAACAAAAAAGGTTACTTTTAAAAATTGTTTCGGGGTACTACAGTACTCCCATGCTACTCCATAGTTTTTCAAAATTATATAGACAGTTACAACTATTTTGCTCTATCTATTATCACATTATTAAAGTGGTAATAGCGCAAAAATATCAAACCTATTACTTGCCTACATCAGAAGGCATAACGAGTTTGCCTTTAACTTTTGTAAAGCCAATGATGACCTAATCAGCTAATGACTTGTAATAACTATGTGCCGTGGTACTAACACAAAATACCCCCACATTTCACAAAAATACCCCATTAAAAAATATTACTAACTTTCAATACATCAAAACGTATAACATAATTACATAACTTACCTGCACTACACAAAATAAACATGTGAATGCTTTAACATGTAATCCTGCCAAATTTAAACAAAAGGCAACTCTGGGGCTTCCGCAAAACACTAAATGTAATAGTCTATAGGAAATATTTTCAATTTAAGCATGTTAAATCCCCTTCAGCCAACACCACAAAAAGGTTACTCCTTCCACTATTAAACCAGTGGAAGAAGTCTGCTAAAATGTGTGGGCATTGCTCAAACGAGTGCAAATTTAGTAAGGTATAATTGTTTATGAAAACCATAGGTCGATAATAAATAGATTTTTAAAACCAAAAACGTTCACCTATTACTGCTTCTTAAAATGGCAATGGCTGTTCACAATAACAGAACTTTAAAATTAACTATATGTGACACCCTGACCCAGAAGTCAGCAAAACGCTGATTATACAATAATGCAAAATTGTAATTAAAACTACATGGCGGATTTCTACCTTTGGCAAAAACAGCCATCAACCAGACACATCACCAGTACTAAGTCCCATTTACTTTGGTATACTGTGAACCTTGCACAGTATTCCATATACAAAATATTTTACATTTAGATATTAAAATTCGTATTTTTGAGATACAACATTCACACATTTTCACATACTTTTATGCTACATTTCATTTTAATTACGTACTCCACTTTACCCCACTCCAGTGAGTACGACATGACTTTATGCCACTGCACTCTACGCTATTTACAGTATGCTACTCCACTTTACGACACTGATTTGCTCACAACTGTAACCTAATGCACTGTATGCAACTCCACTTTACGCTATTCCACTAACTGCTGTTCCACTATTCCGCACTTTATGGTACACTACTGGAGTGTATGCAATTCCAGTGTATGCTACTCCACTCCACAGCATTATACTGAAATGCAGTATACGCCACTGCAGTGAACCACATTGCACTGTATGCTATTTCACTTTGCAGAACTACATTCTTCCTCACTCCACTAAACGAGGCTTCAGTGTACATCACAAGACTCTATGCTTCTATTATTGCCATATTGATTTGTACGGCACTCTACTGTACAGTACTACACTGTATGCCACTCCAATGTACATCTCAAAATATAACATCTCATAAACTCTACTTTATTACAGTGAATTCTACTTAATTGTTTGCTACTCCAATGCATTCACTACACTTTAGACTAGTATACTATACGCCATTACACAGTACACCACTTTAATGTACGCTAGTCCGCTCTGCACCACTGAACTGTACAGCACTCCAATATAGGCCACTCCACTTTATGCAAATGTACTTTACAACATTACAGTGCACGTCACTTGAATTTACATAAGCTCACTGTTCACCACTCAAAGGTACGCCACTCCACTGTATAGCACTCAACTGCACCCCACTCCAGTGTATGCTTTTCCACGTTATGCCACTCTAGTGTACCACATTCCACTGTACGCCACTTGATTCTACGCTACTTTAGTATTCCATATTCCAATATATGCCTCTTCACTACACAAGACTGCCCTCTATAGCACTTTACTGTATGCCACTACAGTCTACGAAAATACACTCTACAATATTTACAGGATGTAACACCACTTTGCCACACTCCAGTCTCTGCTATCCCACTAAACTATATGTTTCTGATATATACATCACTCCACCATCCAAATTCAGTGTACACCGCTCCACTGTATGCAACTGCACTATATTCATTTCAACTGTATACCATGCCAATGTATGCCACTCCAGTAGACATAATACCACTTTATTCCACTCCAGTATACGAAAATATACTGTACCACAGTACACGTTACAACACTATCCTCCACTATCTTCTACCACACTCCACTTAATAACACTCCACACCACTAAACTTTACTAATATTACAGAGTTGTTACTTACATTATAAAACCATTGAAATGCACACAAACAAACAAACAAAGGTTACAGATAAGGTATATTTTGGTATAGAAACCCAATTTAAACTACACAAACTTTAGTCATTCTACAGTTATATTCAAATCTTTAATTTATCATTTAATCATCACTTTCAGATTAATATGTCATACTTATAACTCACATTTATAGTTATGCACTACCTTAAAATTCAGATAACTTGTGCACCTCCGCACACAGTCTTCTCACCTCACTCGCCACACTGCATTAACTATAACTCACCCCTACTCCATGCACTACCTCTACTCTTTCATATTACAGAAGTTAGAGACTGTGAAGTCCCTGCACTATCAATATCACTTGTGACATTTCAAATTACATTATTGAACCGAACACACTGCATGGTACAGTGGCAAGTTATAGTTAACGTAGTGAGGTAAAAAGGCTGTACTAGGGTGCACGAGTTATCTGAATTGTGAGGTGGTTCAAAATGAACGCAAAATTATAGTTGGCAAACAAAACACTATCTCTTCTAATAGGGCCTAAGAAGGATTATCACAGTGCCTATCTTTTATTCCAAAAGTTTGTCCTGGGTTGGTAGCCAACACCAAAGCCGCAGCTTATTAGGTTAATCTGTGAAACTCCATTAAACAATCTCTGTCTGCTGGTTTTAATGCAGAGTAATAACAACCCACCCTAAAAAGACGAATGACTTTAACGTATGCTTTTCACAATAAATATGCTAGGCCTACTACCTTCATCATGATTTTTCATAGTAAAGAGATCAGGCCTATAGCCTTTAACAGTAGCTTGACACAATAACCAACACAGTCCTTCAATTCTGAGCATATACTTTCCCACAGCAAACAGTGCAATACATGCACTCGTTTTTATTAGCTAAAGCACAGGTCTGCCCAAGTAAATTATGTGCACAAGCAAACCAACATGTGGGCTGAGCCTAAATCCCTCTCTCAGTAGCATTTCTGAAAGTTCTTTTTCTAAATTATCACTTAAGGTCTGGCAACAACTGCTTTGTCAAGCCAGACCTAATTAAGAAGGAGTGCATTCAGCTAAGAGCCCATTTGCTGTGTAAGAGTTTGAATATATGAGCCACACAGTCATGGTTGGGTTTCACAGTTTTAGGAATGTATTTCAAGAAAACGGGGTGCGACATAAGAACAGAAAATAAACATTACTCATACCGTTAAATACATTTGTTCGACAATGTGGTATTTTTCTCGGGGATCTCCAACATTGGTCCAAGGAGGCCCAGGTCCAAGTAGGATATTAACATAGGACTTAATGAGATTAAATAGGAATTATTTGCTTATTCAAAAGTTGCCCTGGATTTCTGGCCTGATGCAAGTCTGAGCAGAAAATGTGGCCCATCCTTCGTGCAGCATTGGCAGTACAGAATTGCAACACTTAATATACTTTCTTCACTATCCATTAACTGAGTTGTGAAGCTGGGTGATAAGTGAAGAAGACCAGGATGATGGAGTATCTGAAATAGATGAACATAAACCAATTTTGATGATTGTGTCAGCAAAAGTCCTATTCACAATGGTATTTGCAGCTCAAGTGCATAAGTTCCAAACGTTTTATTAGGAGCCAATGTTGGGCAATGTTGTATTTATTGGCTGCTGAATATCAAGTAGGATTATCCTTGATTCCACCACATGACTTCCTTCCACCACTCTGCACGTCATGCCATTTTATTTAATGGTTTTTGCCTTCCTCTATAATGATGTGTATCAAAGTCTGATCTTTAGAAAATAAGGTCCTAGCCACAAAAATCCTTGCCATGCCCATCGCATGCATCCACCAGCCAAATTATGCCCTGCAGTGTCTCTGCAATCAACTGATGTGCCCATTGGAATACATCTTCGAAATTCAAATCCTTTTTCAATGAATTTAGCGATTTGGTGAATTGTAAATTTGTTAAACCTGATTGTTGGGATTTCTGTAATCACAAGTTTAAGAGCTGGGTTGATGTGCGTATTCCAAGAAGATCCTACCTGGAAAAACAGATAAACACCCAGTAAGTGGTATTTACATGAACCTTGTAGGTAGGTTGTTTGTGTCCTGGAAATGTTTGCATATTTACTACAGCGAATGACATGAGTTAATGTGCTGTCAATTTCCTAATGAGAAAAACCCTAAAATAAATGGAGGTTTACGGTCCCCATGGGGGATTAAAGTCAGTTAAGAGTGCAAATGCAGTTTTTTCATATATCCTTGTGCAGAATTTCGCAACAGCTGAAAAGTCTGCATGCATAAATGATATGCATGCGAGTACTGCTGGAAATCTGTGACTGGTGTGGAAGTACACTTTGGGCTATTTCGAAATCAATGTTAGAAATGTGGTCTCAACATAGGGTGATCCTACCGCAGCAATTTTTTGATTTTTGTTCACTTGGCTGTGTAAATTGGGGCCTTGGATAATTATAAACACAAATACCTGTTATAGGCTGTGAGAGATAACCAACAACTAAAAGAAGGCGTGGGAAGCTCCTCACTGCAGATTTATAGAACATCCTAAATAAACTGCTTTGTAGAAGCCAAATCATAGAATGCCTTTTTTCCCTTCACTTCCTATTTTAAATGTTAAATGCCATTTATCTGAAAATGAGTTCTCGCAGTGGGTGTTTGTTCAAGGTTTACATAGATCCTTTCTTCATCCTTCTGCTTCCATTCCAATATTTTATCACTGGATGATGTTTCACTTTCTTAATTTGTTTTATTGTTAGACCTGTCAGTCTTTAGTGTGGTTGTCCTCCAAACCTTTTGCCTTCTCACCCCGTTGGCTGAATTCGTTTGATGGATGTATGACTGCACTTTCCCTCTACTAACCAGTGCTAAAGTGCTTTTGTTCACCCCTATAAACATGGTTCAATTGGCTTACACCCAATTAACACATTTAACTGACTTATAAGTCCCTATTAAAGTAGTATTACATGTACCCAGGCCTTATAAATTAAATGCTACTAATGGACCTCAAGCAATTGTTGTACCACCCACTTAAGGAGCCCTTGAAAACATTTCTCAGGCCTGCCATTGCAACTTGTGAGCAATTTTAAACTGCCAATTTGACCAGGCAAAATAAAGTCCTTGCCAGGCCTAAACATCCATTTTTAATACATATAAGTCAATCCTAAATTAGGCCCTAAACCACCCATAGGGCAGGGTGCAATGATATATTTAAAACATTGGGCATGTACTTTTAAGTTCTATATCTCTTGGTAGTGAAAAACTCCCATATTAGCTTTTCATCACTAGGATAGTATTGGGTTGCCATATTACTTTTTTAATGGGTGCTAATGCTTGACTGGGAACAGGTAGCAATGTCATGTTGGGTCTCAAAAGAATTTTAATTTAAAATCCTCTTTCATGGCAAAGTTGGAGTTTAAGTCACAATTCAGAAAATGCCACTTTGCATTCCTCCCAGACAGTGAGACAAAGGGGATTAAGTGTTGGCTGGTTGGGCCATCCTGCCAGGATGGGAGGGGCAGAGCTGTTCCATTTCACACTTATATTTCAAAGAGACTGCTTCCAGCGCACTCATAAAGAACCAGTCTTTGGTCGCCGTAGACCTCTTGGAGCCTAGGCAGGTGAAGGAGGGAAATTTCCAGAACCAGATTGGGTAGAGCCTAGAAGTTTCTCCCACTTCAAAGGGTGAGCCAGGTATAAATAGTGAACCCTTGGACCAGCTCTTCAGTTCACTCCTGGACCTGTGGTTGACGCCCAGAAGGAAAACCTTGTGTGTTTAAGGACTGCCCTGCTGACTGAGGCCTGCTTTGTAATTCAGAGGACTGCCCTGCTGCTCTTAGAAGACTGCCCTGCAGGTAGGAGCCTGCATTGTACCCCCAGAGGACTGCCATACTGATGAGGTCTGCCTTGCTGCTTGAGCCTGCCTTGTTGCTTGATCCCAGAACTACCAGAGTGACTCCAGGGACAAGTTGACTGGCCTTCTTTTCTGAGCTACAGGGGCCCAAAAAGCTTCGTTAACCTTGAACCTGAACCTAGACCCTGCTGCCTGAAGTGGATCCTGTCCTCCAAGTGATGCCCCACTAGACCTGGATCCTTGGAAGTGGTGCCACAAGGTGCCCAACAGTAGAAAACTTGAACTTGGGACCTACCAGCTTGCCAATCCGACAAAGGTGCATCCCCAGATGGCCTCAGTTTGTGATAGCTCCCACTTCATTTTTTTCCACAGCTGCAAACCCTGTTCAGCGGCTTCTCTTGGGAAGGATATCCGGCCTCATGGAGCCCTTGTTGGCTGCAGCTACCTCCTGCTGTATATTTTTTACTTCCAAAAAAGCGACATAGTCTGAACGTAGAAATTCTCACTGTGACTTCTTCCAGCGGTCCCCGACGACTACGCCTATTCCGCATACACCGCCAGCTGCCATGCCCTGGTGAACTGGTGAACTTTACCTTTTCAGGCATTTTTATTAAAAATTCTTCAAGGTGCAAAGGTAATCCGAGACCCGGCCCAATCGACTGCATGCATCCAAGCCACGTCCATCGCAGTCAGCCATAACTTTAAACTTTGACTCAGTCTTGAGACTTGATCTCCGCAGTAAGTGCTTTGATTTTTTTTAAGTGCTAGTTTTCACTAAAACTTTAAAAATTCATAACTCTTGTTCTACTGATTGGATTTAATTGTTTTGGTGACATATTATTTGTTAACATTTTCTCTATTTTTCTAAATTGGTGTGGGATTTTTCTTGCGTTATGTTTTCATTTTATTACTGCTTGATTGCTACTTAAATGCCTTACGCATTGCTTCTACATAAATACTTCACGCATTGCCTCTAAGTTTAGCCTGCCTACTTTTTGTGCCAAACTACCAGAGAGTTAAGTGCAATTTAATTTGGTGACTATTTGGAGTTCACCCTGACAGGGATTGTGGCTGTTGCCCAAGGAGGATTAAAACCCCCTTCAACCAAAAACCCTATTTCCTACATTGGTACTCAGTGGTGGTATTCAGTACTTTTGTTTTTACAGTGACACTCCATGATTTTGTGTGAAACTAAAGCCCCCAAAATTAACTGGCATCACATTCAATGTTTTTTTCATTTTCCTTGATTGGCCTCTTCGGCTTTCTCTAAAACTCTCCTTAGTTTTTGATTTGGTCTGATGAACGTGACTAAATAAAGCAAGGCAGAGCTGCAGAGGCTTTGCAAGGAAAGGCGGCTGAATGAATTGAAGATAACCACAAAGGTGGATCTCCAATTAGCCCTCAGAGCCTTTGAGGAAGTACAAGGGATGCAGTTCACCCCAAGAGGAACAGGAAGATGATGGTCCTGAGGAGGTGGACCTGGAGAAGGAGGAGGACCTGGCAACAGGTCTTGAGCTACAGGAACCTGAGGCGGTGGAGGACTACTTGTTCATATGAGTGGAACCACCTGCCAGGGAAGGGAGGAGTCTGTCCTTCCACAACCTGTCCCCTGAAGAGCTGAGAGACAAAAAAGTAGAAAAAGAGTTTAGATTGCAAATGGCCAAACTGAAAATGGGGGAGGTAGAGGCCCAGAGGTCTGAAGAAGAGAGAATGGCTAAAAGAGACAGAAAATTGGAAGAAAGGACAATTCTACGTACTCATGAAGTGTGTGAGCAAGAGCTGCACCGAAAAGCCAAGCAAATCTCAGAGACCAGCAACAATGGTGGCAGCAATCCAGTGTCCAATGGAGAGGTGATTGTCCGCATACCCTAATACTTGATACCTAGCTATGTGATGGGGATGATATAGACAAATGATTTTCAGCCTATGAGGTAGCCCTGAGGATGCGTGTCATCCCAGAGGAGAATTGGTGGGCACGTCTGTGGAATCACATGCCCGCAGTGGGTAATCACATTCCCATTCGTACACTGGAGGCGGGGAATCAGATGAGGTGTGCTGCCATGAAAGCCTTTCTGCTCACAAAGGGGGTGAATACGATGTCGGACAGACTTAAGTCTGTCTGCCTTCGTTACTGGGATTGGGTCCAGCAGTCTGTAGGGCGGCGGTCCCGCACATGATATTACGATGGGACCGTGGCGGTCGCATCATCTATCTTTAACATTGTGGCGGGTGCTGCTGCCTGCAGCACCCACTGCAATTTTCAAAACACACTGTTTGCATTTCCCTGCACTGCATAGCAGGCACCACGCTGTGCCTGCAACCTTGTGCAGGGAAATGTGAGGGGTACCAAAGGTGCCCCTCAATGCAAAGCCAAACTCCCCCAGCACGAGGGTTGCCCGCAATGGGCCCCAAAGTCCTTCCCCGCCAGCCTTTACATGGCGAATTCACCGCCATGTAAATGCTTGCTGTGATGCAGCATCATAATATGGCAGATGGTGCCTGCTAGGCACTGTCACCATTCTATTGATGCAAACCGGTCCGGCTGCTGTCAGACCCATGGTGGACGGACTTTCCATCCACACCCCCACCATCGCAATCTGGTTGGCTTGATTTGGCAGCACGATTGCGGTGAATCTGCGATGGATTCACAGCAATCGTAATCCCCCCCCCAAGTTTGGCCTCACCCCAGAGAAATGCTGTATAAGGTTTAGGGATCGCGTAAGCTGCCAAACCAGTCTTGGGAGGGTTTCTTAGAAAACTCCAGCAAGGCACTGAGTGCCTGGGTAATGGACAGTAAAATAAGTAGTTTCAATGGGCTGTGTGGCCTGATTTTAAGAGCATTGCAAAAAACACAGTTGATGGACAGAATGTAGAACAATGTCATACATTCACCCCAGTACAAGGATCTGGGCCTAAATCCATCGTTTTTTTGCACGTGCTGATTTTAAGAGAGCACATCTTCAGAACTTGCTTTACAGAGCTGTACCTAAACCTGATTGACAGCAAGGTTACTCATTCCAGGAAGCTTGCAAAGGATGCAGACCGTTGGGTCTGCACCAGACTGCCCACAAAGCCATCTTTGGGGATCTCAAAAAGGGAGGTCAACATCCCCAACAGAAGAAAGAGGGGAGACAAAAATAGAAGTAAGATGTTCTCCAAAGGTCACCAAACAGCTCACAGGGGAAGGATAACCAGCCGAAATCTAGCCAGCAAAAGAATGTGTTTATTGACTTAAAGACAGGAAAGGACTATGAGTGCTACCGATATGGGCACGTGAAGGGAGCTGTCAAGTGTCTCAAAAGGGCACCGCCCCCCCACTTGCGGACAGACCCAAGGGTTGGCCAGTGTAGCACTTGGGGAGAAGATTGCCCCATTTAGTATGGGGGGTAGAGCAGAGGTTGTTTTAGAGTCCCTAGGTGACAAAGTGATGGTGCCAAAAGCCCACATGCCTACTAATACTTCCAAGTATAGGCAGTGGGTTACCTTCGATGGGCAGAGGGGGGAGGCTCTGGTGACACATTGCTCTAAGTTAACCCTGACTTATTTTGTGCTGAGCAACCAGAGGGGTAGGCAAAGGTTAAATTAGTTATTTTTTGTGATTCACCCTGGCTGGGATTGTGGTTGTTGTTTGAGGAGGGTGCACATCCCCCTCAACCAAAACAACAATTACCTACAGTTGCTCTGAGAGAGGAATCCCAATTTTCTCTTTATTTATTCCAATGCCTTTCTTCCACAAAAGTTTCTTGTTCCTTTTTTTATCCCCTTCCTCCTCCTTTCTACCTTCCCCCTTTTCGGGGTGCGGGAAGATGTACCCACTTTTAAAATTAGTTTACTTCTTATGGTCGCAATGCTACTCCTTTTTACCATTTTCTTCTTATTTGTGTGCCCCTTCCATATCCTCATAATCCTGTTCACTCTATCCCTACTCTGGTTTCCTCTATCTTTGTCTCGTTGCTTTTTTCCCTGCTTTAATACTTATTTGCTGTACCCTATTGAAATTTGTTTATGGGGTAGTAATTTTTTCTTTTAAAAAGAGGATATTTTCCCCCAAAACAATATTACATGTTTTTAATTATTCAAGAGTTTGATATTGCTATTTGTTTGTCGCTAACTTTTTTTTTAAATATGTTATTCCACTAAATGATTTTTCTTAATATTTTGGTTCTCAGAAACGTGCAGGCTCTATTTTATTTTTCTATAAATTTCCATATTTCCTGTAGAATGAAATGGTGCAGGCAGAGATCTGTTGTAGCCATCCCAATGCTATATTACATATTCAAAAAAGTATACACTGAACACCACTCAGTATTTGGAATTATAAGTAAAGTGTGCAAAGGTTAATGTATACAACCACATGAGAAAGCTCCCTAAACATTACAACTCTTGCCTCCATTTTTCATAGCACAAACTGTAAATAAATTAAGAGTAGATTGCATTTACCACCCAATCTTTGCTTAGCTGGTGTATTTTAACATTGATTGAAGATGTTTGTTCTTCACAACATATGGAACTTCCTATATTCATTTCCAAATGTAACTGAACTGTGCTAAATAATGCAATAATGTATAGTCACTAAATTTTGAGCTAGCAGTTCATATTAACATCTCAGCTGTACATTTTCTTTCCATAGCATGATGTAGTTTATTCGATATACAGTAACCCTGACCTCGTCAGCTCTCCGAATAGTGTAATCCAGTTAGGTATTCAGCACGACCAACATGTACAAAAATATTCCCGAGTGAAATGCATTTTATTTAAATCCCTCTCATACATATTAACTGTGGATATTGTGAAAAGCTATCTAGATGAACCATTTGTGAAGTGTCGTGGCTGCCCCTCTACAAATTCAAAACAAGATGTTTAGACCTGGCTAGGATTCCTATTTTAAATTCTTGTTCTGCGCTTCTACCAAATCAAAATATTTTCATTGTAGGAATACTAAAATATGTTTTGTTTTTTTCATTACAGATTTCTATGATTAGACTATCACAGTGATGTGAGGCTCCATAATCAAGATGACTGTTCTTGGAGGAGACAATTCTGATTATGACTACAGTGCCATTAGCTGCGCATCTGATAACTCGTTCACACATCCAATCTTTCAAGAAACAGAAGCGCTAAAGGGGGTGTTTTATCAACGCGCAAAGCTAATCCAACCAGAAGAAGATGTCTACAAAAGCGCTCGCCTTGAAGACCGCAAACACCATGCTATCATAAACGTGGGGGGGATAAAGTACCTACTCCCATGGACTACCCTGGAGGAATTCCCGTTGACGCGGTTGGGACAGCTCAAATTTTGCAACAATTTTGATGAAATCTTGAACATTTGTGATGATTATGACGTCACCTGCAACGAGTTTTTCTTTGACCGCCACCCAGGAGCTTTTAGAACGATTTTAACTTTCTTACGCGTGGGTAAGCTGCGTCTCCTGCGGGAGATGTGCGCACTCTCATTCCAAGAAGAGCTTCTGTACTGGGGCATTGAGGCGGACAGCCTGGAATGGTGCTGTAAAAGAAGGTACCTGCAAAAAATTGAGGAGTTTGCAGAGTTGAACTTAAGGGAAGACGAACTGACAGAGAATGAAAATGCCTCTGAAACAGCAGAGGAGACCAGGTCTAGTGTATGTATGAGAAAATTGCGGGATATGGTAGAAAAGCCTCAATCTGGACTTCCCGGGAAAGTGTTTGCATGTTTGTCTGTATTATTTGTGACCATTACTGCAGTAAACCTGTCTATCAGCACCATGCCCGATTTAAGGGAAGAAGAAGAAAAAGTAAGTGGTCTATGGCAGAACGCGTAACTTGGTCAAAAGTAGGTAGAACTGTAACACCGCTTAAGAGTGAATTGGATAAACATGCCTAGTTCCTATTTTTAAGGATATTTTGCAATTAAGGCTCTAATAATCTCCACTAAATTGGTTATGTGTTAATTCATATATTAAATGTTCATTGAAGATATCCAAAAAATAGCCTGTTTGATTTTACTAATCTGTGGATGTCAGAATATCGAGCACAAAAACTGTGCTACAAAAATGTTGCAGCCAGAATATCGACTACAAAAATAATGTGAAGTATGTTTAGAATTATAGCTGGGTAACGGAATAACGGGGATGCCATTCATCGAGGGATTCCGAGTGACATCAAATAGAGAATAAGAGTGAAGATCGACTGATCTATGATGGTACTGAGAGCCCTGAGTTGAAAAACATACCCATTAGTCATAGTTTACCCAACAGGTAATTTATATTGCATATGGCATCTCCAATTCATCTGCCCTGGTTTCTAGTAAGTACAAAGGGGCATAAGAATAGGCGGGATCCATACGTAACACAGCTGCAGCCTGTGCAGGTAAGAGCGGTGGGGCAGTGTTGGGGGATCAACAGACGACCACAAGGAAAATTAAATAAATCATTAATTTTCCCTCGTCGTCAGTCGAAATAACCCCTCCCCCCCACCCAGCCGAACCGCTCTTACTTGCATGGGCCGTGGCTGATATAACATATAGGAACATGTGGCCTCCCATCATCTCCCCACCACTCTAAACATATACTCCCACTTATGTAAATTAGAAAAGAAATCCTTGGACCAACCAGCTACCCACACCCTGCTCGGAATAATCCCATCCCAAGCCCATCTCCTAATATTAGAAAATACATGGCCTCTTGCTATCCGTCCAGTATACATATGCCCCCTACTCATTTATCTGTATGTAATGGACCAAAAAGTTGCTTAGACTGCTGCCACATAATCCTGCTGCCCTCTGCCAACCCCACCAAAATTGAAGTAAAAATAATCTGGTGTTATTTCATCCACCCCTACCACCCACTACACGCTCTCACCCCCTCCCAGCCCAAAGTCAGGCTCTCCACTCTTACAGTGGGAGCAGAGAGCCAGCACTATGTTGACAGTGGCTCTTTGAGAGCAGCTTGTCTGAGTGGCTTCATTTCCCATCTCAACCTGGGTGTGCAAAGACCCATGCAAACAAGGGAGAAGGCGGGTGGTGCAGGGACAGTCCTGCTCCTGTTCTCCTGCCTCCCTTGGGCCTGCAGAGACCCTAGAAAGGTTGGAGAAAGCGGTCAACCCCACCAACTGTCATTCTGCCCCCACTCTTGGGTGTCTGAGACCTGGGCGAGGCAGCGGAACAAAGAGGAGGCAAGTGCTTACCATGTGAAATGTACAACAGTGGTTCACCAGATTGTTTAACCAGTGTTGTGACATCATAGCAGTGAATTACCAGATCCCAATCCGGGTATTCCTGCTAATCTCTTCCTGTGGAAGCCATATTCAACATATAGATGAGTATAGATTTACTGTTTTCAACTCTGCATCAACACACATTGATTTTATATATCATCAAAATACAGATATGTGGAGTTAACTATAGCAAATGTACACTTAACCCTCATTTTTCAGTTGCAATATGTTTGTGGATGATATAATGGCTACAATAATTTTATAACACAATGTTTCAAATTTGATATGCTGGTGGTGTCTCCATCGGAGGAGCAACACGCCCACCTCTGGATATTATATTCATAATGACCATTTCACTTTGAATCCCAATGTTCATGCATGCAAAATAAGTATATGTTTAAGACGCTCGAACCTGCTTGAAAGGAACTGCGTTCTGAAGGAGCTTCCATAAAAAGCTGTCAACAAAATGTCCTCAGGCTTGACACTGCATGCCGGTTAGTAGCTACAGTTCTAATGGAGAAGTCTAGTCCAGCCCCCGGCTTAATGGTGGGCCTTCAACATATAACAAGACAAGATGGAAAATCAGATATCTTAATTCACTTGAACCCCTGACTTTCCACCAATTTACTTGTAGTCATAAAAGTTGCTCAGAAAGTGCTTCATTTGAACAATGCTTTCAAATTGTATATTATGTATAAATTTCTGTGATGACGAGAATGTTGTTTTTTGTTTTTTTTCCAGGGTGAATGTTCCAAGATGTGCTACAACATTTTCATTGTGGAATCTGTTTGTGTGGCATGGTTCTCGTTAGAGTTCTCTTTAAGGTTTATTCAGGCACCGAGCAAATTTGCGTTTCTAAGAAGGCCACTGAACCTTATCGATATTGTTGCGATCCTTCCCTATTATATCACTTTGATTGTGGACAATACTTCAGCTGGCAAGAAGAAGTCGGGTACAGGCAACATTTACTTGGACAAAGTAGGTCTGGTGCTGAGGATACTGCGGGCCCTAAGAATTTTGTATGTCATGCGCTTAGCCAGGCACTCCCTGGGGCTGCAGACATTGGGGCTCACTGCTCGGCGTTGTACCAGGGAATTTGGGCTTCTTTTGCTGTTTCTTTGTGTAGCTATTGCACTCTTTTCACCCCTGCTGTATCTCATTGAAAATGAAATGGCAGAAACACAGGAATTCACAAGCATCCCCGCCTCTTACTGGTGGGCTGTAATCACCATGACAACCGTCGGATATGGGGACATGGTGCCCAGAAGCATTCCAGGCCAAGTTGTAGCGCTGAGCAGCATTCTAAGCGGGATCCTTCTCATGGCGTTTCCAGTGACTTCTATTTTCCATACTTTTTCGCGCTCTTACATTGAGCTGAAACAAGAACAGGAAAGACTTATGTGCCGGAGAGCCCAACTGCTGCTGAAATCAAGGTCGCCGTTAAGTAATATCGCACACGGGGGCGACATTTTATTTGACAGTATCTCTTCCGAAACCAAGGACAATGATTAAATCACAGATGACCTTTAAAGTCCAGCGCTGGGCGCCATTTTGCGGTTATAAAACACTTCTTACCATTCACACAGCAAGCACTTGATGAAAATCCATGTACTGCAGTAGCAAGAAAAAAAAAGTCATAAAACCAACACAGCCTAAGAGTCTATTTATATTTTTGCTTTCAGTATATTTTAGCTACTCTTTTTTTCTTAAAAGTAAATTATGTATATATTCATGAAGCACAAAAAATAGGTGTTTGCTACGCGAGCTAAACATACTGTACAGAAAATTAAATGTTCTTTGTGTAGGCCGTTTTATTATTTATTATGTTTCTATAGGTATATAACTTGTACATACTTTACATATGCATTTTTTTCACGCGATTATTACGTTATTATGAAATGGCTTTAATTGTATTTATGGAAATGTCTACAAAAGCGCAAATCTATAGATACAGAGCATTAAAAAGTATACCGTGCAATCTGACGTCCAGTGTTTCCTATATTTAGAGACCATAAAAGTACAGACGTAAATATTAGAACATACATATTACATATGTTACAAAGAAAGTTCTTTCAGAAGAATGCTGAATGGTAGTTCAGGTTGTCAGATCCAAGGGTTCAACATGCTTCTTCTAGGTATATAGATCCAAACTTATTCAGGGTTTAACACTGGTTCCAGGAGGCCCTGCGGCGCAGAGGGGCCCCCAATCCTTCAGAGGGCCCCACCTGTTAATTGTCCTACATAATCCTTTCTTGATCTTTCACTGTTATTACTCTTATGTTGGTGCCATATTCATGGGTTAGTGCATAATTTGTAAGAAAAATAAATAAATGAAAGTAACGTTTTTCATATAATCCTTGGCAAACACAGTTGTTGCAGAATGCCAAGGCTGCCTAGTCTTGATTGCACCTCATGCTTCTTTCTTTTTCCAACCTAAACTTCCTGGTTCTTTTTTCATACCTGCTTCCCCAATTTGTCACTGTGTACATATATTTTTCTTTTTCCTTTTTCCTCCCTTTCATGCCTTTTTCTGTTGCTTTGGGCGAAGGTCTGATAATGAAAAATATGTCCTGGTCTCACAAGCTGAGTGCTGGTGTCCACTACCTGCAACCACAGTCACAAATTAAGCACTGATGTTAATGACATGAATCACATAGAACAAAACGAAGCATAGGTTTGAGAAGAGATTCACATAGTTGTTAGCAAATTGCACTAACCCAATATCTTTCTGTCTGTCCTTTACTTTGGGGGTGATTACCAGGGGCAGCTACTCCGTTAAGGCTGAGGAGCATCGCCCCACTGCTCTTTGGGCAGGAAAGACAAAATGATAATAATGTAGTTATTATTTTATTTTTCACAGGTTTATGGCTGGGTTAGGGTGGGGGTACAGGGGGAGGAGTGGTTTACACACTCCAAGTGGGCATGACTGCTTGGCCAGCCGTCATGGCCCGGCCAAACCGCCATGCACACTTTGCATGTCCCCCACAAGGCTGCATTAAACAGCCTGGTGGGAAACATGCCCGGTCCCCAGTCCCAATCTGAGTACCGATCAACAACGCACAGACCAATCACACTGTTGCATTGCAGCTTTGTGGTTGGGTAAGGGAGCCTGTGTGCTTCCTGATTCCTTAGAAGCAGAGAAGAGACGTGGCTAGCAGACGAGGCAAGTGGTATTTTTTAAATTTTATTATTTTGTCCCACTCCCCCACCCACATTCCCTGCCAGCTGCTACTGATGATTACTATTTTAAACAACAAGGGAACCCAAAGGCAGTACGTCAGGGACCTTGGGTGTGTAAGCTATTCCTAAAGACATTAGTCCCTAGACAGTTACGAAATTGGAGCAAACAATAAACATAAGCTAAATAGACTATGGGGTCGATTCCGATTCTGGAAAAACCGCTCTGAATAGCTGTTCGGAGTGTTTTTCCCGTACGAATCGTACCCTGCAACGTCCTGCGTCGGGTCGTACGGCGTGTGTACGAGTCGTACGGAGAGGGCTCTGGATACGATTCGTACGGACTTTTTTTTACCGGATCGGAATCGAACCCTAGATGTTCTTTGTCCAGCCGGACAGAATTTTAATGATTAGATAAGTGCATAAAAGGAGATTCATGTTCAATTTCAAGTGGAAGACATCCTGCGCCCAACTTACAAAGATAGACAGACAACACGAATAGGGGAGGGTTTTTTCAGGCAAGAAGAAAGTCTGCATATCATACAATTTAACAGACTTAAATCGCATTCAAAGTACCATTGTGCAATGTAATCCACAGTGTTTAAATACACATGGTACATGGGGTGTTGACGAAGTTTTGATCCCTAGGGCAAAAAAGCATGGGATCATCTTGAGGACATTGATAATTTACAGGCCTGCTTACGAGAAATTGTAGACATTCAATTGCTTCATGTCTAGATACATATAAGCAAATTTAAAACAAAATTTAGGGAGAAAAGATGAGGGAAAGAAGAGAAAGGAAAGGGCATTAATCTAATCATTAAAATTCTGTCCGGCTGGACAAAGAACATATAGTCTATTTAGCTTATGTTTATTGTTTGCTCCAATTTCATAACTGTCTAGGGACCACTGTCTTTAGGAATAACTGATGATTACTAGACAATTGTTGTGGGTCTAGGCTTAGTTCCCCACAAAAGGTAGCCCAAAGCCAAGAAACAAACAGGTTATATGTAGGACACTGGGATTGGTGGAACCCTTTGTTACTCACTACATGTACAAATGGCAAGTACAGAATTATATGCCTGGAATTCTGGAAGATCTTACAAGTAAATAATTACTAATTCTGTTGTCATAGGTTAATAGCCGCTGTGTGACCCTTGTAATACAGATTTCCTTCTAACACAAGCTTTGGAGTTTCCAATGTACTCACAGAACGTGTGGGCCAGGTGTGGACACCAAAAATACCCCTGTTCTAGTTTTGATCATTTCTTCATAACAAGATGGCAGGGAAGTTTGGAGTTGTGATGGCATTTAATATCCTTCATTTGCAATTGTTGAATTAGAAAATATAGAGTAGTATCACAATGTTGTAGTCCTGCTTAATCTCACACCTAGCATCCTTTGTCCCCTGTTGGACCATTTCAGCAAGTGGCATATTGATTGGTTGATTAATGAGGTTATGTAGTGCATGGGTACCAGACGGTATCCTTCTACTGACTTAAATTATTCAAACTGCAGGAAAAACAAAGAGACATTTCTTAATGAGAGCTAGTAAAGTTTAAGTTCCACATGGAAAGTTAGATTTGTTGTGATCTGGAGAAGGAGATTTAACTTATTCCTTTAGAAAGCGGCCAAGCAAGCGAAAGAGTGGCCTTCAAGCAATGGCGTAACATAGGAAGCCGCAGCCCACGAAGTGGGGGTACCCGAGCTCCAGGGGGCCCCTTCAGCACAGTACCCTGACCTGAGATAATTTATCATATTTATTTGAATACTGATAAATGTGATTACAATAAGACAAAGTTAAAATTCTTCAGCTGCCATTCTCCTCCTAGAGATAAAATTGAGCGTAGCCCCGGTTGCGTGAAAAATTCATTTTTTATTATCTCACATCGAGTCCACCATGACGCATTTCAGCCGATGACCGGCCTTGATCACATATATATATATATATATAAGGATATATGGATCTCTTCGTTGTTTACAATATAGTGCCATCTTACCATGATGTTGCTAGTACTCAATTCGGCTATTGTGGCAATGTTATGGTAACATTTTCAATGTTCCAACATCAGTATAGGTATTGATGTGTTTTGTTTTTACACTCCCATTCTGTTGTATAAATATAAAAAATGTTTATACCACACATTCAAGATAAATCATGGTGAAGGAGGGTTTATACATGACCGTAATCAGGAATAAATTTGCAATATCTCACCCTAAATGGGGCCTGTATCCAGTCATTACAAAACCAAGTAAAATTATTGAACATCATCCCCAAATTGGTGTCCACTGCATTACACCCTGAATGGACCTCCAGTACCTGCCATTAATAAGCCTAAATAACCGGCCTATTACTATTTTTAGTGCTATTAAGAATAAATAATTCCTATGTCCTACATAATAGTGCAGAAAAATAGAAAGTTGGTGTTATTTCATTATTGAAATAAAGTTATATATATATATGAAAAGGGAGGAGCGATGGAGTCAAGATAAAAACGATTAAAAGAGAGGAATCCAGATAGGAGATCTAACGTACATGCTGTATCAATTCAGTTAATGAGGGCACCTAGACAATTACTCCCCCAGATGAACTGCCAGTTCTTCACTACTATTCATACCTTTTGGGGCCATAGTCTGTAGATCAATTATATAACAAGATTCAAGTCTTCTTAATCTAAGGATTCTATCCTTGCCCCTTGAATCAACAGGGACATGATCAATACAGAAGGTCAGCAGGTCACTATTCCTGTTGTGCTCCTTATCAAAGAGTCTAGCCACTGGATATAAGGCCTCCCCATTTGTAATGGCCCTCATATTCTCTAGTATGAGGACCTTAGTGGGATTTATGGTGCTTGCAATGTATTGCAATCCACATGTGATTGTCATGCAATTGACCGTATATGGTGTCATGCAAGTCATGAATTTGCTGAGATGTCTAGGTTTGTCCAGACCTGGAATGTTGAGTGAAAGGATTTTCCTGCTATTGCAGCAAGTCTTGCATTTCCCACATGGGAAGAAGCCATGTAATGTTGTCAATCTAGACCCTATGGCTTCTTTTGCCTGATGACTACAGACCAAGGTATTACTAAGGGACCTGGTTTTTCTAAAGGTGAGCAAGGGGCTAGGCGGTATGTCCTGACCTATGATGGAATCTGTTTTCAAAGTATGCCAGTTCTTATGCATGATTCTCCTCAAGTCATTGGCATTCTCTGAGAATTTGGTAATCATCCTGAATTTACAGATATCATTGGTGTCTTTTTGTGTATCTTTTAATAAATCTAACCTAGCTAGAGAGTTAACACTTTTTAAAGCTTGTGTTAAGGTTTGATTGCTATACGCTCTGGAGCTGAAACGAGCCATGCTCTCTTTGGCAGCTAATTGGAAATATTGGTCTCTAGTTTTATTCCTTTTTAGTCTCAAAAGCTCACCATAGGGAATACTGCTGTTGAGCAAATCAGGATGACTACTTTTGACGTAAAGTGTTGAATTACCTGCTGTAGGTTTTCTATACAGCATGGTACACAGTCTCGCTTCAAAGACACAAATTGTCAAGTCTAGAGAATTTACTGACTGAGAACTGACTTCACCCGTAAATTTCAAGTTGAATTCATTGGCATTCAAAACATCGATATATACCCTAGCTGACTCAGGTGGCCCCCACCAAATCAGGAAGAGGTCATTGATGTATCGATGCCACGCTACCACATTGGCTGGCATTAGAGACCGCCCAGGCCACCCGATCCTCCCACCAACCTACAAATACATTTGTATAGCTTGGGGTGAAGCAGGTGCCCACGGCAGTCCCCGAGACCTGTCTGTAGTATTGGTCTTTGAAAAGAAAAATGGTGTTATTAAGACAACTCTATAAATTCGATCAGCATGGCATTATGTTCCAGGAATTTCAAAGGGCGATTTTTCAAAAAGAATTGTGTTGTCCTCCGCCCATACTTATGTGTGATGCAAGTATACAGACTAGAGTTGTCCAGGGCCACCAGTTGGAAACCGTCTTTCCATTATACCTCATTGAAATGTTTCAAAAAGTCCTTGGTGTCTCTGATGTAATAGGTCAATTTCAGCACCAGTTGCAATGGAAAATGGTCTATGTAGATGGGTAAATGTTCTGTTAGACTCCCTTGTGAGGAAACAGTTGGTATTCCCAGAGGGTGTTTATTGTCTTTTTGGATCTTGGGGAGATGATGAAATGTAGGTGTAATGGTAGGTAGACACTGAAGATATAAATATTCATCAGTTTCCAACACTTTGCTCTTATACCAATTTCGTATCAACTGGTGGTACACCGTGATGCTCTGATTATGGGTTTTTTCATTGGTTCTTAGATATCAGTTCCTATCTGACAACTGCCACTGTGCCTCCATATCATATTGGTCACGTGTCCGTAACACAATGTTACCGCCTTTGTCTGATGGCTTATATTCTATGGATTTGTCTCTGCAGATACTGTTCATAGCTAGTTGTTGTTCCTTGGGGAAATTTCTCTTGGTAGGATCTTGTATGTTCTTTTGTTGTCTCAAATGCAAGTGATCTTTGTTCACTGCTTCTGCGAACACTCTATGGGGTCCCCAGGCCTCTGGGTTAAAAATTGTGAGGCAGGTTTGAAATATAAATATGTATGTTACATACTGCAGGACTTAATTTACAAAACTTTGGAAGACAGCAAGGGAATTTATTCAGGCTTAATGGATCAAACTTGTATTCATTGTTGGCTCTATGAGCGGTCTTCGATTTTTCACCCTTGAAAATCATACATGATGATACAAACACGGTATTAATAACAGCAGCAAGTTATTTCTAATCATTATTGTATTAAGTGCTTGATAATCGATTCAAGCACATTGTTTCATATTCAATTAAAGGACAAACAACAACAGGGAGCCATCCAGAGAAAGCAAGTCACAGAAGAATCAATAATCCAAAATGTATGATAATTGCTGTTTTCAGATATGCATCCTCTATCTGATAGGACAATATGCTTGAAATACCAGCCCCATCTCTATATCACAATCAAATCTGAAATTTGGGGAATACATTATTTTTGTCTAACACTGCATATAAATCCATGTAGATATTGGGTAAACTTCAAGCAACTGCACAAACCATAGATGTGGAAATAATAAAAATATATATGTTTCTACATGAGTATACACTCCATGATCTGAAGAGAGAGAGAGAGTGTGTGTGTGTGTGTGTGTGTATATATATGTATATATATATATATATATATATATCACGCTCCAGTGCACCTCAAAGCGGGTCACTCCATGGGTGGGTGCCTCGATGCGGTGGTGCTCCGCAAAATAGCTTCTGCTCCCAAAATCCCTTCCTCCGAAGAAAAATGAAACCAGCACTCTCTGGGTATTTATCTCAACACAGCAGTGGATTTATTTTTACAGACTCGTTTAGGAAGTGCTCCTTCGTCAGTGTACCACCACGGGCGTTGGAGGCCGCCTTGTTTTTACATCATTGTGAGCATCATTGCAACAAACAAAGGACAACATTGCGTTCTTACTGCAAGCGCCATCTTTGAATATGTCATTTCACAGGTATTGCACACGCTTCGTATTTATATCATACATGTTACCATTGCCCAGCCGTGCTAAAAAAGCCCTCGCGGTTAAACCGCCTAGGTTACCTCCCTTTCCTAGCCGACCTATATTTTTTAGAGGCGGACTGGGAATAATATTTATCCCTGTTGGTGATCGTGTACCTATATGGCAATCGGTGTTACACTAGCATTGGTTTTACAATGTATTGTGGCGGCACAAATATCCTGAGTCATATAATCTGGCAGTGGATCGGCTAATGACAACCAAATACTCATGGTTGCCCAAACGTCCTTCTGTGTTGTGTCGCCGTGTATCGGCACTTCTCCCATACTTCAAAAGATAAGAAAACCAACAAGAAAAGAAGACAAAAGTCAGGCTAAGTAGACGGTGGAATCAGAGAAGAAAATTCATTCATGGGTGTCTCTCCTTCCCACATGTTACTTCTACTCCTCCCCTGTCCACTGCCTATCAGGCTACATACTGTTTACTGCACATTACCTAAAGTCCCAAATGTACTGTCATTTCTTCCCCACTGTTCAACCCGTAAGGGCTCTTTGTCTGAAGGTCAATTATGTAGCGAGACTCCAGTCTTCTTAATTTTAACACCCTGTCGCCCCCTCTGCTTTGTACTGGCACGCAATCAATGCTGAAAAACTCCAACAGATCCCTGTTGCTTCTGTGTTTAATGGCAAAATGTCGTGCCATCGGACATGTTACCATTGCCCAGCCGCGCTAAAAAAGCCCAAGCAATTAAACAAACACTGTATTATTAACAGCAGCAAGTTATTTCTAATCATTATTGTATTAAGTGCTTGATAATCGATTCAAGCACATTGTTTCATATTCAATTAAAGGACAACCAGAGAAAGCAAGTCACAGAAGAATCAATAATCCAAAATGTATGATAATTGCTGTTTTCAGATATGCGTCCTCTATCTGATAGGACAATATGCTTGAAATACCAGCCCCATCTCTATATCACAATCAAATCTGAAATTTTGGGAATAAATTATTTTTGTCTAACACTGCATATAAATCCATGTCGATATTGGGTAAACTTCAAGCAACTGCACAAACCATAGATGTGGAAATAATGAAAAAAAATATGTTTCTACATGAGTATACACTCCATGATCTGAAGAGAGAGAGAGAGTGTGTGTGTGTGTGTGTGTATATATATATATATATATATATATATATATATATATATATATATATATATATATAATGTGTGTGTGAACGCACATTTTTGAGAAAAGATTTTCTTTTGTTTTACTTTGTAAGTTCGATTAAGTAACTATGCGTTGATCATAGAACCAGGTGAGGCTGAGGTTTCTTCATAGTGGAGCAAAACAACAGGGTGCATGTGAAAATATATATATATCCCGACGTTGTAAAGTAAATTGTGTAATCTTGTTGGCGAAAGGTCCCTCTAGTTAATGTTACTCGTGTTTCCTTGTTTGTCCTTGCCCCCCCCGTGAGAATGTTGTTGCTTCTGCCAAGACGATATTTTATGTTGCACTTGGTGATGTTGGCGAGTGAAATATTTGTTTAAGCCCTGAAGTCAAGTTTTCTCCTTAGCGCCGCAATAAGTGGGAGTGTTACTGTGGTAACACAGATAGCGGCGAGTGAATCCGTAGCTTTGTTCTTAGGTTTAGAATGCAAGTACTGTGGTGAAAGCTGACTCGCTTAAGGCCCATGCAAAAGCCTGTTTTTTTATGTATGATATCTCCATGCGATAAATATTGCAGCTTCAGAACGGCAGAACACTTACTCGCCTAAGCCGTGAAACGCCGTGTAAGCCGCACCTCTTTTGCTTGAGGTCATCCCCCTGTGACAAACAGGAGCGTGACCAATGGTGAAATCGTTTATAAAATATTCCTCGCAAGGCTTGCATGTGTTATGCGAGTTATGTGGCGTGATTGATCGGCTGTGAATGCAAGCCGCGCCCCGTCCCTGATGTCAGCGTACAACGGTAACGCCCAGGTCAATGAATCTGCCTACCCGAAGATGTGTGTGTGTGAGTGAATATTTCGTGTTTGAAATATGCTGCACTGTGATTATTGCGCGTTTCAAATACGCTGCATTGTGAGCACGAATGGTTGAAATACTCTGCACTGTGAGCGCGAATGTGTTTGGTTTTGCATCGTGACATCTCCTCGCATCTCAATGTTCTCCTCGCCATCTAACGCCCACAACTTGCCTCTCTGAATGTTAACGCCCACATCTCACGCCCACATCTCCTCACTGTTTGATTTTTCACTGTGAACTACAATGTTAACGCCCACAACTTCCCTCTCTGAATGTTAACACCCACATCTAATGCCCAGAAGGGACTACTTTACCACTGATGGCGCCCCCCCTTTTTAGTGTATATGGTGTCCATTTATATAGCCTATGTCCATCTCCTGGACCTCCCCTTTCCAACGCTGCATTGGGTGTTGTGGTTGGTGGTGTACTTTTTGAGTTTACCTGGCTCAAAGGACACAGTTCTCTCTTTATATTAGTAGTATAGATATATATAATATTTATAACATCTAATAAACACTGACTGGACTCTCAGTGCTGAGTACAGCTGGGGACTTCCATGTTTGCACTGGATGTGGGCCTAACAGCTGAACGCACAAGAACCCGGTTGGCTGAGTAAGCCTTTAGAAAATCCTTGCAATCTGCTTTAAGGATTTAATTTCTATGGAAAGAATTAAGTCATGTTAAAACGAAAATATAGATATTAGTAATCTGCCATCCTTTATCGATGACAGTTTAATCTGTTGCTTAACATGTCATGTGGCTCCTGGTTTAAAGTCTGCTGCAGAAAAATATCGTATTTAAAATGCGTGGGAAAAGGCTGAAGCTAAAGTCCTTTCTTCTGCAGAAACTGGATCAACTTCTGATTTTCCACTTTCCTGATATTATATTGTCACTAAGCCCTTTTCTCTCATACCTACTTTTACTCTAATCTACCTGGACTAGTTCTTAAATCCACAGCTGATCCACCGGGTTAAGCTAATCAACTCAGTTGAACCCAGATCTTCATCTTTTCATATAATTTTTAACATTTGCAGCAATTACCTAAAATAGAAATCCACTAAGTAGGTACTTTAAGGTTTATTAGATACTTTGTGGTAGTATCACAATTAAATAACTGCATAAGTGCAACTAGAACTTTAGCATTAATTGTGGAATAGCTTATAGAAGCAGTTTTTCCACGTTTTACACATTCAACAGTACAAAGTTCGCACCAGCTTTGTGATGGTGCGAACAGGCATTACATTCCCAGCCTCTGAAGTTGGGATTAACACATTTTCTATCGCAGTAATACCACATGACTTTAAAGAACAAAAACATGTTAAGTACTTAGAAATCAGTTTACCAGTAGTTTCCTCTCTGTGACATTCTATAACTAAGCTTTTGAGGTTTAGATTTACAAAGAGTTGCGTGGGTACACGTGGTAGTAAGTTGATGCAATACTGTGAACCACACAAACTCCTACTAAAAAATATAGTAAATAGCCCAGAAACGCCATCTTTATGAATGGTCACATAATCCCGACAGACTCTAAGGGCAGAAATTGTAAAAGAAACAAGCCAAAAACTAGTAATCCCCTTTATTTCTCCACACCCGGAATTAACCAGACCCCCAGTAACAGCAAGTCTTGAGTTGGGAAATAACATGATTATTCCACAACACTGAAATGATGACCTAAGGGTCTGGAGAGCCTGCTATTTTCTCACTGTGAATGGTTTCTGATTTGTCTCCAAGCTCATTCTGCAACTTATTGCTCCAGTTGGTGTGGACCTTGTCACCACTCAGCCTTCTCATTTGGATCAGAGTAAGAGAGTCACCGCAGTGGCTGTCTAGAATTTTCCAGTGAAGCTTTTTCCGCGGCAGCGCTCCCTTGACTCCCCAACAGGTCATTCTCAGGCGTCAGAGGACACACCCTCGACTCACCGTACCGTGAGCAGGGGAGCAATGTTTTAGTATATCAGTTGATGTTAATGTTAAGAATAATTTGTAAAGTGCACGTACACTTGTTAGTTTCATGGCGCTGTGATAGGGTACTGTCCATTACCTGCGGAGGAGTCGGTTGTAGGCTTGTGCAAATAGCCAAGTTTTGAGTGACCTTCTGAATTGCAGAAGGTCAGTGCAAGGCCGGATCTCCAGGGGAAAGGAGTTCCACAGTCTGGGGGCAAGGGCCGCAAATCTGCAGCCTCCTAGCCATTTCTGTTTGAACTTGGGGGTGGAAAGGAGCCAGAGGTGAGCTGATCAAAGATTGCGGGATGGGGTGTGCTTAAGTATCAGGTTATTTATGAATATGGGATTTTGACCGTGCAAGGATTTGAAGATCAAGCATCCAGTTTTAAAAGTGCAGCGTTGGAGGATGGGGAGCTAGTGCAGTTTCCTCATGAATGGTGTAGTCGGTTGCCACCTGGGCTGTTGGAGGATCAATCTGGCGACCTGATTCTGGACCATCTGTAGCCGTTTTATACAGGTACAGTGGCATGCCCAGGTAGACAGAGTTTGCGTAGTCCAGGTGTGACAGGACCGTGGCTATTACAACCTGGGTCAAGGCATATCAGCGTGTCTGTGTTTTTTCCTCTCCTTTTCCTGTTCAACCATAACTTGAAGGGTCCCCTATTTCTAATAGGTGACCTTTTTGGAATGGTGCCTAGTAATTTTATTGACAATGCGACTTTCATGCAGTTTGCTTAAATCAGACCAAGACTGTTGCAATCTTTTAAAAAATAAAAGCAGAAACAAATAGTGTAACAAATCAAGACACCAGGGCACTAAAAACACTTACAACCCAAATGAGAGTTTTCAAATCCTTGTTCACCAAATGTAAAGCACATTAATTCCAATACCAAACTAAGATCCTATCAATTCAACCCAGAGTTAATTCTCTTTAATCACTTCATGAGATCCTATTTCCCCCAATGCTGTCTTACTTGGAAGGGATAATTTCGGACATTGTGGTAAGTTGTAGTTGCTGCCTCATATGGCCATTTGAGCTTATTGGCGACAGTGGATCAAGCAGGTCAAGGTATTTACTTTTATCACAAAAGGTATTTTATATTGGAAAGATGCTCTGTTCTCAACACTTTGCGACGCTTTGAGTCACAGCGGCGTTGCTGGATTGTTACCAGGGTGGATCAGTGCAAATACACGTAGGTGTTGACAAAGCCACGGTGTGTGGGGAGGCTGTTCCAGGTCTTCGCTGCGATGTGGCGGAAGGAGCATCTTCCGCTTTACTTTGGTAGATGCTGGGAGTATGGGCAAGTGAAAGGGAGGTGAGTGTAGTCTTCTCAATGGTTGGTGGAAGTTCAGGAGGTGGTTAATATAGGTGGGTCCTTGGTTTTGTAGAGCCTTGTGTGCATGGGTCAGCAGCTTGAATTGGCATCTCTTCTGTACAGGGAGCCAGTGGATTTTCCTAGGGTGGGGTGGGATGTGGGTTCGCCGAGGAAGGCAGAGGATGAATCTAGGTGCAGCGTTCTGTACGGTCTGAAGTCTCTGTAGAAGGTGTGCGGTGATATCCTACTTAGAGGGCATTGCCATTGTCCAGTCGGCTGGTGATAAGGGCTAGTGTCACAGTGGACCTTATGCATAGGGGTAGCCACTTGAAAATCTTACGTAGCATGCGTTGAGTGAGAAAGCAGGCGGAGGAGACCCCGTTGATCTGTGATTTCTAGGTTAGCTTGTTGTCAATGATGATTCCGAGGTGTATGATGTGGTTGGAGGGAGTGGGTGCGGGTCCTATGTCTGATGGCCACCAGGAATTGTTTGATGTGTTGCTGCTATGGCCAATGATCAGTACTTCCTTCTTGTCTGTGGTTTGCTTCAGGAAGTTGTTCTTCATCCCGTTGGCGACGTTTGTCATGCAACTGTGGAAGATGATTCTGATGGTGGTGGGGTTATCAGTGAGTAAGTTGATAAGTTGGTTGTCATCTGCATAGAAAAATATGTTGAGACCGTGGGATCTGACAATGTAGGACAGCTGAGTCATATATGTGTTGAAGTGCACGGGGATGAGAGATGATCCCCGGGGGACACCACAGGTGATCTCCTTGGTTTCAGAGGTGAAAGGTGGGAGTTGGATCCTCTGGGTTCTTCTGGTGAGGAAGGAGTTGATCCATTTGTGCACTTACCCTTGGATGTAAATGTGGTGGAGTCTTTCGATCAGTGTGTGGTGGGTTCGGTGTCAAAGGCTACAAAGAGGTCGAGGAGGGTCATAGCTGATGATTCTGCTCATTTAAGGAGGGTTTGGATGTTGTCAGTGGCTGCGATCAGGACAGTTTTTATGCTGTGATTGCTGCGGAAGCCGTATTGGGATGCGTTGAGTAGCTGATTCTGCTCCAGGTGTGTCATGAGTTGATTGTTGATGATCTTTTCCAGTATCTTCACAGGGAATTGGGTGCAAGGAGATTAACCTGTTTTTTTTAGTTCTCTGGGGACGCCGGAAGGTTTTTTAAGTAGTGGTCTGACTTTGGCGTGTTTCCAGGCATCGGAAAATGTTGCGGTGGTGATAGGAGTTGAGTAGGGCAGTGAGTTCCTGACCAATCATTTGGTTTCTGAGGTTAAAGGTGTGGTGTGGGCATCGGTCTTTGGGAGCTCTAGAGTGGATGGATTTCCTGGTGGAGGTGATGGCCTGGGTGTAGAGGATGTTCCAGGTGGTCTGTGTTGTTTAATGTGGTGGCATATCTGTCAAGAAAGTCCGTAGGTGTGACTTGGGCTTTCGAAGTTTCTGTATATGGTTGCAACTTTGTCATGGAAGGAGTGGCAAGGTTATCGCACAGCTCCTGTGAGGGTTTGATGTTGTTTTCGCTGGCAGCCAAGTTGGAGAATTCCTTAACAGTATTAAAAAGTTCCTTGGTGTTGTTGGTGCTAGATTAAATGCGTGCGGCAAAGGCTGTCTTCTTTGTTGCCCTCAGCAGGTGGTAGTAGAGGTTGAGGGAGGTCCTGAAGGCTGCCCTGTCAGAGGTGTCCTTGCTGGTGTGCCATTTCTTCTCCAACTGTTTGCTGTCTTATTTTGCTGCATGCTGAAGTGAGCAGCACACATCAACTGTGTGGGTTTTTTCGATGTTCATCAAAAATTAAAATGTGTACATGGTGGGTTTGCTTCACATACAAATCCACACTGACCTCTCAAGTTGGAAATGCATTGCAGCCTTTTGCAGGGCGAGCGGAGGTGATGACAGCCCCTGCAGCCCAATCTTAGTAGATTTGGTTCTGCACTGTGTATTCCCCCTTTGTTCAAAACAGCACAACACATTTGGCTGCTACTCTGAATTGCATGAAAAATGATTCCATAGAGTGTCTCAGTCAGGTTGGTCAAAATACAGACCACAAATAGGGAGAACAGGTCTCTCAGAAAAGAAAGCGTGCTCTGGGCGATACAGGAAGATGGAGGGGGTGATAACAGTTTAGCCTCTTGTCTCATAATGGCCAGTCACACTTTAAAGTCTGATACTTTGCTAGGTGCAGGATATAACTATAAATGCTGGGTTTTCTTACATAGGTAGATGTCAGCACTATCATAGAAGCTCCTCCTTCTGTGCAAGTAGATGCTATCAGAGTATCAAAATACTTACTTTGGCCCATAAAGCCATTTATGGCCAAGGCCCTAAGTATTTGATGAAAAGGTTTTGCCGCTATCTCCCCAATCGACCTTTGCGCTCTGCCGCCCAACATCTGTTGCAGGTCCCTCGATTTCGACGATCTCGGCTAGTCAGGCAGTCAATTGCGGTTAGAGTGGCGACCGCCTGGAATGGTCTCCCTTTGCCCCTGCGGTCTAACTTGAACTTTGGTCTTTTTAAAAAAGCTTTGAAAACGTATCTGTTTAAAATCGCTTTTTAGATGCTCCTTCGACTGTTATGGCATTTTGCACTTTCCTTCCAGGATTCCGCGCCAGGATACTCCGGCAGTAATTGAGCGCGTTATAAAACTGCATATAACATAACAGAGAGTGCATGAACATATTTTATAGTCCTAAAGCACAGCAAGGAGTAATAGCAGAAATGGGCTTCAAGAACTGAAAAAGGGGAAATATTTATCAACATCTTCCATATCGTTAAGATAGCCACTAAAGAACAGCCATCTATGCTTGTTTTTTCTACATCAGTGCCTGATGAACTTTACTTTAGGTGATTAGACCCCTATGGTTAAGCCCTAGTCCATTAAACTATTAGCATGTTTTAAAGAACCGTGTTGATGGAGACTGTATTAGCCTAACAAATGTGTAAATACGTACGTGGGCAGACAGGTGATGCCCAGTCATCCAGTGATATTTGTAGGACGTCAATACTTTGAAAATAAGCTTATTTCTCGTGGAAATACAAAACAGGGCTCTTAATGCTGTAGGGATTAGCTCTCCATTAACATGAGCTTTCAACAGCCTGCTGCAGACTTAATGGTCTTGCGTAGGGTTTGCAGTCTGGGAAGCCAATTTAGGATACATTCAGGGATGAAAGATTGACAGCGAGTACAGTTGCCATAGCTGAACAAAAAGAGCCGTTTTTTCTATGAAGAAATAGTAGTTCAGTAGTTGTGAGACAGAACTGTAGCTAAAACAGAGCAGTGTGCAGTATTCTTGAAAAGGCACATCTATTTGCAAAAAGCTCTTAGTACAAAGTCAGCAGGATTCCGGTATCATATTTAGGAGTTAAAGCTCATGTAAGTATAAAGTCACATTTAGTGTATCATCTGCAAGAGTGCAGAAAGGTCTAAAATCACACTTAGGTGCAATATCACATGCTGGTGCAAAATTACTTTAGGTGCAAAAAACACATTTATATGCAGCATTACTTTTAGGATTCAAAATCCAATTTAGGTGCGAGATCACATTTAAGTATAAAACCACATTTAGGTACAACATCGATTTTACATGCAAAATCACTTATTGGTGTTAAATTACTGCTGCATTGGCTGAACTTTGGAAAGTTTTTAAAGGTGTAAAAATATCCTCTGTGCAAAGTCACCTGAAATAAGGCAACGTATTTTAGTGCAGTCACCCAGTACAAAGAAAGAAATGGTAGTAATATATCAGATTACGCGTAAAATGTGTAAAAGGTATGCGTTAGAATGACAACACATTTTGTTGGTAGCACATTAGGCTGCGAAATCACCCTTAATGCAACATGAGTATATATATGGGCATCATTAAGGAAAAAAAATTACATTAACTTGCAAAAATCACATTTAGATGTTAGATCACATTAAGGTACAAAGTCGCCCTTGAAGAAGAGCAGCGCAGAAGTATGGTATCACACATAGGTGCAAAATCATATTTTGGTACAGAATCTCATTAAAGAGTAAAATATCTCTGCATTCACCTTCAGAGGAGGGTAAACAATCAATTCAGGAGCAAAAAGGTTAAGGTGTTATATCACATTTAAGGACAAAATAACAATTAAGTGTATAATAACCTCTGGTGCAACATCCGCAGGAGTCAGAAAGCATGTTTAGGTACAAAATCACATCACGCATGAAATTACTCTTAGTGCAACATTAAGAGGAGACGCCTTTAGACGGAAGAAAATAATCATAACGGAAATAATATTTATGTCTGCAAACATATTTTGCTGCAGATTACCCCTTGGTGACAGGTCAGCTGAAGTGTGGTATCGCTATTCTGGTAAAAAAATGTAATTGGGAACATTACTATTGTAATTTTGCTTCAAAATGAAGACAATTCAGAGGACAGTAAATGAAGGATTTATTGTGAAGCTAGAGCAATGATCGTCTTTGGCATTCCTTGCCTTCCAGAATATTTTCTAATTCAAAGTATGGTGGTATGAAATCAGTTTCAGGATTATTGTGGTCTGTGTGAACAATCGTGCTTGGCAACAATGGATTAGTCAGTAACTCTGAAAGAGCTGTAGAGAGATGTAACACACAGCTGTGCTACAGGTAAAACGCTCTGAGAAGAGCCTGTCATGAGGCAACCCTTTCATATGCCACCGCTTAAGGAAGAAACTGATATTGACTGAGATCGCTCACCCTTGTGGATACGTAGGCCGCCCAATTATGAGTGCACTGGAGGAGGGTGTAATATTTCTGCACACAATAAAATCCACAGGGGTCCAAGTTTGTTATGCGAGTGAAATAAGAAGCAAATATTACAAAATGTACCTTAAAAATTGGATTTAACTTTGGATGTTGGTGCTTGCTGCACTAAAATCAGTGTGCCCAGTGAAGCATTTATTCCCCTGCCATGTTCTGGCTGAAATGTATCTGAGGGATGTGGACTTGATGGCTTCTCCAGTGTGCCACATTTTCTCATATTAAAAGTGACGCACCGGCGGCGCAAGGGGCTTGTAAATATGCCCTCTAGGTGTGATCAAGTCTGCATAATATGCACTTCGGACCCCTGCAGATTTTTCCAGCTCGCTCATTACAAGAGCCTAAGCACACTTGGCCACATCCAAACATTGCATCCTGTGACAGTTCATCTCACAGAATGATGACTCGCCTCTGTAATGCACAGACAGTGCATAAATAGTCATTCTCACCTGCAGACACAAGAAATCCAGCAGTCTGCACTGCGTTCTACAGTTCCAGAGCACCATAAGAGTTGAGTTTGAATACAGAATCTTAATGGGATAAAGCCTTTAAGGGTAGATTTCAACCCAGTGATTGTGAAGCCAACCCCCACTAACCTACATGTCTTATACCCCAGGCTTCAAAGTTCTATGTGCAACAGTGCACTGAGGCCAGCTCAGGTGCAGCTTAACTAACATGGGAGGCTTATTTCAATATTGTTTTTTTCTAGTAATTCATACCTTGATTTGGGCCTCCAACAACCCTGGACATCCACATTTCTTATAGGCAGCTCTTTTTTAACACATCAAGCACCATCAATGAATAGGCCCTCAATCAAACAGCTTGCATCCCTTCTCAGCATGAATCTGAGCCTAACTTTGAACAGCGCTTTCAGCTTCGTATTATCACAGTGCTATTTCATATTTTTAAGGTGCATGCAGCCATTAGGTCAATAGTTAGTTGATGTATACATGTTGGGTTGGTTCCATGTTAAAATATCGATATTGAAAATATCTATGAAAAAAATATCGATAACAAAAATATCGAATTCCTTTACATAAACAGGTAAGTACAATAATATCGACACGAAAATATTAATGTAAAAAATATAGAAGTAAAAAATATTGACTTAACATAACTGAAATAAAATAATTAAATACTATTAACAAAATAAATTTAATGTAATATATATTTTAACTAATTATAACTAATCAACTTAATTTAATACATATAAACACAAAAAACAGTGTACATATCAATATATGTACTTAAAAACATTTTATTAACTATTTTCTTTATTTAATGTATACATTTTTTAAATTATATCAAAATAGAATATACACATATAAATAATTTAAAATGAAATATTCTATTTTTAATTTACACATTAAACTATTCAATAAAACATACATTTAATAACAAACTAAACACACCAGTAGTGGAAACGTTGGATAGCGAGGGGGTAAAAATTACTATTCCCACTCCAGTGAGTGCAACAATAGGGTAAGCACTGGATAGCGGAGGGATAAAAATTACTGTTCCCACTCCAGTGAGTGCAACAGTAGGGAAAGCATTGGCTAGCGGAGGGGTAAAAATTACTATTCCTACTCCAGTGAGTGCAACAATAGGGAAAGCGCTGGATAGAGTAAGGGTAAAAATTACTAATCCCACTCCAGTGAGTGCAACAGTAGGGAAAGTGTTGGATAGTGTAGGGGTAAAAAATACTATTCCCACTCCAGTGAGTGCAACAGTAGGGAAAGCGCTGGATAGCGTAGGGGTAAAAATTACTATTACCATTCCAGTGAGTGCAACAGTAGGGAAGGCGCTGGATAGCGGAGGGGTAAAAATTACTGTTCCCACTCCAGTGAGTGCAACAGTAGGGAAAGCTTTGGATAGCGTAGCGGTAATAATTACTATTCCCACTCCGGTGAGTGCAACAGTAGGGAAAGCGCTGGATAGCGGAGGGATAAAAATTACTATTCGCACTCCAGTGAGTGCAACAGTAGGGAAAGTGCTGGATCCCACAGCAATAAAAAACTAAAGCATCAACATTTTTTATTAAATTTAATTTCCAATATAAACATAATTAATATATACATTTAAATATATTATTATTAACAATGATAATAAAAAATCATTGATTACACGTTAATTAACACTATAATATCCACAACACACACCTAAAATTAATTAGACAATTTCAATTAACAATCACTAATTAAATAATGGAAATTAATTTAAAAGTATTTAATAATGAATCAATAAAAATACCAATTACTTACCACCCTTCACACCATTTACACATATAAACAGCACTACACACACCTAAAATAAATTACACAATTACAATTGATAATGACTAATTAATGAATGGATATTAATGTAAAAATATTTACTAATTAATCAATAACACATTAATTACTTGCCACCCTTCACACCATTTACACATATAAACACCACAACATACACCTAAAATTAATTAAACAATTAACATAATTAATTATTAATTGATTAATTGAAATTAATTAACAACTAGTTATTAAACTATCATAAATTAATCAATAACACATTAATTATTCAATACATTTTATATAATTAAATTACTTCCCACCCTATTCCTCTATAAACCCACAATCTGTTACGGAACTAAAAACGCAAAATTCTAATTAAAAAAATAATATTAACTACTGTAAATTATTATTTAACTCTATATAATTAGATTACTTCCCACCCTATTCCCCTATAAGCCCACAACCCGCTACGGAACTAAAAACACAAAATTAAACTTAAAATAAATTCACAAAATTAAACTTGAAATAAATAATAACTAGTAAAATTTTAAACCATATAATAAAATGACAAACAATTCTCATTAAAAACAATAAAATACATAACATTATTAATAATTCGATATTTTTGTTAACTATATTTTTGTAAGCGATATTTAATACGCCGATGTTTTTGAAATCGATATTACTTACCTGTCAGTCGATATTCTTGTCCACGATATTTTTGTTGTCGATATTTAGTCCCCACAATATTTTTGCGGTGATATTTATGTCCCTCGATATTTATACATAGATATTCCTGCTCTGCACCATTGGGTTGGATCTTCATGTCTGAAGTAAGGAGCAATGTTTCGAGGAATTTGGTGGAGCATAGAGGTAGGTTGAGCTTACTGAGGCTGAAGTCAAGGCTATGGTGCACATCGGAGCCCCTCTCTGCTGCTCGAGGCGCTTGTTATTTATCTGTTCGCTATCCTACCACCATAGCTCTGATGAAGCATGCATATGCAGGTTGAGAGCAGTTTCTCCTGTTTTCATGGGCAAATGGCTTTCATCATAATTTTTCTATCCTCTCCACTTGGGGAGCATTGCTGCCCATGCCCTCATCTCTCGACTGGGTACGAGCGCCGGGCTGGATGGGTCTCTTTTCCTAGTCAATGGGCACACCTTCACCTCGAGTTCTACCTCTTGGAAGAAAGTTTAATGCAGCCATAAAAGACACCACTGACTAAAGGCAGAGATGAGAAACAATAAATACGTATGCGGTGCTAAATTTGTAAAAATAAGAGGAGGAACCCAAAGCTTTTCATAGAGTCTATCATCAGTGGGGCCAAATGCACAAGCGTCGAGTACCAGGCCTGCCTATTCTTGATTTCTCTGCATGCCTCTTGCTCCCATCCCTCTGAACTTCCGGTCTCTTTTCACCACTCTTACAGTTCCTTTTTCACACCAGCATTTACCTTTTTTCACTCTATTTCGATGATTCTCTTCCTCCTTTCTTACTTTTCTGCCTATCTCTTTCTTGCTATGAGTGAGGTAAAAATTTTATGACAAATATAAGTTCAGATCCTCAAACTTGAGTCCCGTGCACGCCGCCTGCAACAACTACTACACTCTAAGATCTGAGCACAAATGGATATGATAGTACTGCACTGTATTATTTCTGGACTTGCGTTGTGCAATGTGTCCCCTGGACATGCACAAGTTCTAGCAGACAGTGTCAGAACACTGCAAATTATTATTTAAATTTCAATGAAAAGCATGACTGTGTTTGTAATATTACATAAGCACACAATGACCATCATTAGAAGTGGCTTAGGAAATCACCTGGTAACTCCCTCCCATTCAGTTACTGATACAAGGGGGCAGTAATTTCAAGGTGGAGGAGGTTATGTTATGTTATGTTATGTTATTTATTTATTTATATAGCGCTCGGCTACTCAAAAAGAGTGTCCCGGCGCTTTATTGGAGAAAGGAAACGCTGCAACATAATAACATAACACCAGATAAAAAGAAAGAAAACAAAGATGCCAGACAAAAACTCACAATAAACAGGCTACTGAGTAAACAGCCAAGTTTTAAGGCCTTTTCTAAAGGCCAGCAAGCTAGTGGCTCCCCGCAGAGCAAGCGGCAAAGAATTCCACAGCCGTGGCGCCAGCAATCCGAAAGAGCGGCCTCCAAGGCGCGCTTTCTTTACACGAGGAACAACTGCCAAGTACAGGGATTCCGACCTCAGAGACCTGGTCGGTTGATAAAAGACCAGTCTCTTTTGGAGGTACTTGGCTCCCCCCTTGTGAAGAGCTTTATAGGCCAAAGTTAGAGCCTTAAAGGCAATCCGCTTGCGGATGGGGAGCCAGTGCAGAGTTTCTAGCAAGCCCGACGCACTGGAACGCCTATTCAAACCATAGATTGCCCTAGCAGCGGCATTCTGCACCACTTGAAGCCGCTGCAGCAAGTACTCTGGTAGGCCCAGGTAAAGAATGTTGGAATAATCCAACCTGGACCCAATCAGAGCCTGGACTGTCAATCTCCTATGCTCCTCGGAAAGCAGGGGCAGAAACCTCCGCAGCATCCTAAGGATGCCGAAGCAAGTGCCCGACACCCCCAAGATCTGGGATTTCAAGGTTAGCCTATTATCCATCTTGACCCCCAGATTCTTGGCAACCTGAGAGGAACAAGACGGGGGGAACATATTCGGTGGCCACCAGGCCTGCCAGTCTGGCTCTGTATCACACCCAAAGAAAAGTACCTCGGACTTATCGGAATTGCACTTGAGGCTGTTCAGATGGAACCAGTGAAAAACAGCCCCAAGGCAATCCCGAATACTCTCCCCATCAAAGTCACCTCCTCTCGTACAAGAGAAGAGGAGCTGGGTGTCATCCGCGTAGGATACGATCCGGGCGCCCAACGACTCCACCAGCGCCGCCAGAGGGGTCATAATGATGTTAAAGAGGGTCGGGCTCAAAATAGAGCCCTGTGGGACCCCGACTCCCAGAGGCGGCATCACGGCGGAATCCGGCGGCGCCCAGATCGTTTGCCGGCGGCCGGCTAGAAAGGAAGAAAACCAATCGAACACCGTCCCCCGAAGGCCTATCTCGAAGAGTCTGGCGAGAAGACCATCATGGGGAACGGTGTCGAACGCCGCCGACAGATCTAACATCACCAGCATGACTTTGCCCCCCGAGTCCAGAACCCCTTTAATGGTTTCTGAGACCTCGAGGAGCGCAGTCTCTGTGCTAAGATGGGGACGAAAGCCCGATTGGGTGGCATGCAGGATCTCGTTAGTTTCAAGAAAATTGGACAACACACCTTGTACGTGTTTCTCCAAAATCTTCGTGAGAGCTGGCAACAGAGAGATGGGCCTATAATTAACTGGGGCCTTCGGATCAAGGCCAGGCTTTTTAAGCAAGGGGATCACCATCGCCTGTTTCCAAGCTTGTGGGACCACTCCATGCTTTAATGATAGATTTAACAGCGGGTTGGCCAGTGGATTGATCACCTCCGCCACTTTCGCTAAAAATTTAGCCGGGCACGGGTCAAGAGGTGAGCCTGATTTTAAATTGCCCATTAGAGCCAAGGAGTCGGTAGCGGAGATCGGTGGAAATACACTCAGCGTCACACCTGGCCTAGCCAGTGGTGATGCGGTGAAGTCCGGTTCAATCTGGACCGCGGACACTGGTATCAGGAATGCCTCCTGGATGCGTTGAATCTTGCTCGTAAAAAAAACTGCAAGAGGTATTGTGGGAATAAATGACAGATCAAAGGGTTCACGTAGAAATGAATAATTATTAGGAAACTGATCATGCCGGATCCACATTCTCCAGAAACTCATTTTACTCAGGCATTTCACTTAGGGGCCGGAGGATGCGGAAAATCCTCTGCGGACCCACCAAAGACCCATCGCCACATTAGGATGGCTGGTGGGTCCTGGTTTCCGTCCGCAGCTTTTCCGCCGCGGTTGGCTTACAACCGCGGCGGAAAAGCACTAATATGGTGACAGTGCTTAGACACCGTCAGCCAAATTCGGATGCCCGAAAAGAAATGCTTTTCCACGGCGGGTTTTCCGCCGTGGAAAAGCATACGGAGCTTCACTGCGGGGGGCCGTTGCGGGCCCCCTGGGTGAAGGGGGGTGGGGGTGCACATGGGGGGTACCTATGGTACCCCCCTGCATTTGTATGCAATAATCGGCAGGCACCGCGCGGTGCCTGCCGCTTGCTGCATACAAATGCAATGTATGCATTTTTATCATTGCGGTGGGTGCAGCTTGAAGCTGCACCCGCCGCAATGTTAAAGATTGAGGATGTGACCGCCACCCTGGCGGTCACATCCTAATCTGCACGGAGGGACCGCCGCAGCCCCTGCGGACGGTCCCTCCTACTCTATGGTGGCGGACGGACTCAGGTCCGTCCGCCATCATAATCGGCCCCTAAGTGTGTTTTTAGCAGCCAATATCACCTGGTGGTGAAATCTCCAGGTGAAACAAAACCAGTCCCTATTATTTTCACGGATCTCCATATAGAAATTAAACATTCACTATGTGGACCTATATGCCACACATCAAGCTGCCTAAAGTGTGCAAATTAAATCAAAACGAAAATCCGCGCATGCCCTACGAACTAAATAGACCACTCAACGATAGCATTAACATAATCCCTTCTTATGGCAAAGAGCACATCTCGAGAGTTGCAGTCCTTTCACATCTTTCACATGCTTAAGGTGCTATGTATACTTTGTAGCTCCAACTTGTAATGAAGGTGTGCCAAGCGTAACAAGCCTCCCCTCCACCCCCCCCCCCCCACCCCCACCAAAGGAAATAGCTAGCAGGGACTGCAGAGTAGAATGTGAGTAACAATGGGTTGTCGGTTGTATATCACTATATCGTGGTCAAAATATCACCCTTCAAAAATATTGCACCCACTACATCGCCGTCCACTGTATCACCAACATTGGCCTCATTTACTATATTTTGAAGCATGGCAGTGCAGCAAGCCTTCCCGCTGTGCTGCTGCGCGTCAAAATAAAAGGGCAGGAATGCGCTGTATCTAGAATATCTGGTGCATTCACGTCCTTCTCCCCTGCGCAAGCGCGCAAACAACAGCTGTGCCCCAACGCAGACACCTTTGTATCGTATTGCAATGGTGCGTGCGTTGTGGGAATTATTGTTTTTGTGCAGGAAGGTGTCCTGGGGAGTAGGGTGAAGACTGATTTGCACATAGCTGTGTCTGAACTGGGGTGGCGAAGTGAGCTAAAGAATGATGATGGATTCAACCCAGATCTGTGACTGTGGGTTAGTGTCTGAAAAGTTTCAGCGCTCCGTCCATCATCTACTTGTGTTTGCTTTGTTCGCCCTAAGTTGGCAGGGTATGCCCAGACGTGGGTCCCTTGCTCACTTTGCTACTGGGTTCAAGCTAGATTGGCTGTTGAGGGCTGTTAGCCCAAAATCGGTCCAAGGATGCTCGATTCCAGTCCAAGGAAGACATGGCTTGGCAGTTCGGGCTGGACTGTTCCCATGAGGCACAGGGTCAAGACTGATTTGAACATAGCTGTGTCTGAACTGGGGTGGCAGAGAGAGCTGAAGAACGATGATGGAGTCTGCCCAGATCTGTGACTGGGGGTGAGTGTGTAAAAGGTTTCAGCGCTCCATCCATCGGATCACTGACATAATATCGACGACACAAATATCGAGATACACAAATATCGAGTCAAAAATATCGATTGACAAAATATCGACTCCCTATCTTCAAACAGGTAAGTACCAAAATATCGACTCCAAAATATCGACTTACAAAAATATAGACTGTCAAAATATCGATTTTTTAAAATGTCTTAAAAGTAAGTTAAAACTAATATAGTAATAAATATATTTAATATAAACTTAGAAATAATTATTAAAAAAAAATAATTTTAATAAATAATTTATATAATTAAAAAAATTATATCACCAAAAATTACACACACACATATATATATATATATATATATATATATATATATATATATATATATATATATTTAAACATATTATTAAATAAACATATATAACATTTTAGAAAATGTTTAAAATTTATTGTTACAACTATAGTGAGTTCAACATTAGCAAAAGTGTTGGATAGCGTAGAGGTAAAATTTACTACTCCCACTCCAGTGGGTGCAACAGTAGGGAAAGCGCTGGATAGCGTAGAGGTTAAAATTACTATTCCCACTCCAGGGATGTATGACGTTACAACGCATACTTTTACAACGCCTACCATTACAACAAAACTTTTACAACGCAAAAACTTTTACAACGCATACATTTACAACGCAAGATTTTACAACGCATATACCTTTACAACGCATACCATTACAACATAAGTATTGGTAAGTATATAATAATTTTTTGAATATAAATTAATAAAAAATATTATAATATAATTTAATATAATTTAATTTTATTAAATAAATGTAATTTAAATGTAATTTTACCTTATTTTTACAAAGTACCCCTGTACCCCAAAAACCCAAAACTGACCCTGAACCCTAAAAATACCCCTTTACCCATAAACTGAAAACTGACCCTGAACCCTAAAAATACCCCTTTACCCGAAAACTGAAAACTGACCCTGAACCCTAAAAATACCCCTTTACCCAAAAACTGAAAACTGACCCTGAACCCTAAAAATACCCCTTTACCTACAAACTGAAAACTGACCCTGAACCCTAAAAATACCCCTTTACCCCAAAAACTGAAAACTGACCCTGAACCCTAAAAATACCCCTTTACCCAAAAACTGAAAACTGACCCTGAACCCTAAAAATACCCCTTTACCTACAAACTGAAAACTGACCCTGAACCCTAAAAATACCCCTTTACCCCAAAAACTGAAAACTGACCCTGAACCCTAAAAATACCCCTTTACCCAAAAACTGAAAACTGACCCTGAACCCTAAAAATACCCCTTTACCTACAAACTGAAAACTGACCCTGAACCCTAAAAATACCCCTTTACCCCAAAAACTGAAAACTGACCCTGAACCCTAAAAATACCCCTTTACCCAAAAACTGAAAACTGACCCTGAACCCTAAAAATACCCCTTTACCCAAAAACTGAAAACTGACCCTGAACCCTAAAAATACCCCTTTACCCAAAAACTGAAAACTGACCCTGAACCCTAAAAATACCCCTTTACCTACAAACTGAAAACTGACCCTGAACCCTAAAAATACCCCTTTACCCCAAAAACTGAAAACTGACCCTGAACCCTAAAAATACCCCTTTACCCAACAACTGAAAACTGACCCTGAACCCTAAAAATACCCCTTTACCCAAAAACTGACAACTGACCCTGAACCCTAAAATTAAAATATTTATCAATTAATCAATTATAATTAATTACCAATAATATTTTAATTAATTACCAATTAATAATTAATTAACAATTAATTTTTTAAAAATATCAATAAATAAACATATTTAATTAATTATAATTAAATTACTTCCCACCCTATTCCCCTATAAACCCACAACCCGCTACAGAAAATAAATTACTAAAATTAAAATATTTATCAATTAATCAATTATAATTAATTACCAATTATATTTTAATTAATTACCAATTAATAATTAATTAACAATTAATTCTAAATTATTATCAATAAATAAATTAACATATTTACTTAATTATAATTAAATTACTTCCCACCCTATTCCCCTATAAACCCACAACCCGCTACAGAAAATAAATTACTAAAATTAAAATATTTATCAATTAATCAATTATAATTAATTACCAATTATATTTTAATTAATTACCAATTAATAATTAATTAACAATTAATTCTAAATATATATCAATAAATAAATTAACATATTTAATTAATTAGAATTAAATTACTTCCCACCCTATTCCCCTATAAACCCACAACCCGCTACAGACTTATATTACACAAAAAATAAAAATTATTATTAACTTACCTTAAATTCGATATTTTTGTTGTCTATATTATGTCTAGTCGATATTATGTCCATTCTATATTTTTGATTCGATATTATGTCCATTCTATTCGATATTAATTTTCTCTAGTCGATATTTTTGTTGTCTATATTATGTCTAGTCGATATTATGTCCATTCTATATTTTTTACTCGATATTCTGTCCAGTCGAAATAATTGACTCGATATTATGACTGTACACCCCATCCATCATCTCCTTGTGTTTGAATAGTCCAGTAGGAGCAGAGGCACCAGAGCTCAGGTGTATGAGGAGCGAGCTGTATCCAATTATATCTGTCTGTTGCTACCCAACCAGTGGTTGTGAGGCCTATTTCCCTTGCCTCTTATTGTAGCCCATGGCAACCTTGCTGTGCAAGTGCCACCATTGGAAATTAGTTGGGTTACCTCTCATCCTGCTCCTATGGGCTACCCAAAGGTGGAGTCTGTTTGGTTGTGAGGGAAAGGGAGACAAATATGGACAGAGCCAACCTTTGTTGATGTTTTTGCCTCTCAAATAACCCTAGCATCTGGCAGATGTGCTGGTAAAACCGGTATCTGCAAATTAACAGTGTTGGATCTGGCCCTTTCTGCAGGGCCACCCCAGATTTTTTGCCTCCCTTGTCTTCCTTTGATGAACTCATTTTTGTTGGCTCTTAGGACTCTCCATGTTTCCCTGCTAATCAGTGGTAAAGTACTTTTGCTCTCCCTTGAAATTATTGTCAAATTGGCCTACACCTGATTGGTATATTTATTTTACTTTTACGTCTCTAGTATATGGTACCACTTGTACCCAGGCCTGAAAATTAAATGCCACTAGTATGCTGCAGCCCTCATTGTGACTTTAAAAAAATATGTTTTAAGCCCTCCCACTGCAGCCTGTAGTGCAGTTGTAAACTGTTATTTCAACCTGGTAAAAGAAACCATTTGCTAAGCCTAAAACTTTATTTGTGAAGCTATAAGTCCTCCCTAAGGTAGGCCGTAAGGGATATTAGGGCAGGGTGCATGGTATTTAAAAAGTAGGACATGTTTATTTAGATTTTACATGTCCTGGCACTGAAAAACTCCTAAAGTTGTTTCTTACTTCGGTTAAGCTATCTCTCCCATACACTAACACTGGGATACCATATTATACTTAATAAGTGCTAACATCAGTTTGGGACCAGATAAAGCTATGCTGTTTACACTCAAAATGTATTGTAATTTAAAATCCTCTCTGATGGTAACGTCAGATTTTAAGTTAGTATTCTTGAAATGCAAATTTGTATTTGACGTCTAAAGCAAATATGCCTTTCTACCTGTGTCTAGTGTCACCTACATGTGAATGGCTCCCCTGTCCTGTTTTATGTATTGCTTCCAGACAGTGAGACAAAGGATTTCCAGGCATGACAAAAGATAGTCTGCCTGACAGAATGTCTAGGGAAAGAGCTGTAGCCTGCCGTGATTGCACTTCAAAGGTCCCTGCCTGCAGCACACATAATGAACCTGACACCAGGCCTGCCCTTGCTCTTTCTCACCCTGGACAATTTGAAGTCAAGACCAGGGGAGGGGGAAGAACTGATCAGAAACCATTTTGAGGGCAGGACATGGAATTCTTCCACACAAGGCTGCCACTAGGAGTAAAAATGGGACCTTCAGAAACACTCATCAGAGAACTCCTGGACTTGTGGAAGATTCATAACAAGGATTGCCATTCAATCTGAGGATGAGTAACTACTCTGATGACGGAAGAAGGAAAATTGAACCTTCTTGCATTGAACCAAGGCTACCCAGAGTGACTCCAAGGGTCAGTTGGCTGACTTCCTGTGTGAGCTAAAGGGACACAACAAGCTTCCAGAAACCTTCCTGCAACTGCCTAAATGATCAATATCAACTGGACCTGCCTGAGCCCTGCTGCTAGCCTCTGCTGGAGTGACTCCTGATCCTCAAAAGTTTACCTCAGGTCCAATTTTTGGGGTCCTTGTGACCCGCAAGTGACGCCTTCACGCTGAGAATTGACTGCCCTCGACAACTACCAACTGAAAGCTACAATGAGACCTGCTGTTCGTGCAGATATTGACTGCAAAAACAGGCAACGCAAAACATGCACTTTTGTGCTAGCAGTGAATGTCCACAATGATTAACTAACATGAAGCCCCAGTGGCAACCAGCTGTTCGTACTACAGCAATGACCATCTGCTGTGCTTAGTCTGCTCCTCGTGTGGACACAGTCTGCTCTTTGTGGCCTCACCAGCATGAACTGCACCCTACAGGCTTGACTTCAGCAGGCAACTCCTCAGCTGGACTAACCTGGCCTCTGTATCCAACCCAGGCACCATTGTGGTCGGCCTAAACCTGTGACTTGCCACCATGTCTAGCGCGGCCAGATAACCATGACTGGCACCTTGTGCTTCTTGGCGCTAGTTTCACCTAAAAGTATGACAACATATATCTCTTGTTCTACTGATTGGATTTTGATAATTTTTAGGTAAGTTTATTCATTAAATTGTACTTAAAGTTTAAAAATTGGATTGGGATTTATCTTGTGTTGTATTTTCACTGTATTACTGTGTGTGCTGCATAAATACTTACACGTTACCTCTAAGCTAAGCCTGACTGATTTTGTTTCAAGCTACCAGAGGGTAAAGCCGGCCCGTAACCTGCGCTCCTCTTCGGCCAGGGTGGTGACCGTACCGAGGTTTAAAAGATCCAGAGCGGGAGGCAGATCGTTTAGTGTGGCTGCGGCCAAGCTCTGGAATTCTCTGCCCATTGAACTCAGGCAGATCAACTGCCTTCTTGCCTTCAGAAGGCAGCTAAAAACCTGGGTTTTTCCCCTCCCTCCCTAATTCTCAGCCTGCTACTAGCCGCCCTCTCTCGCTTTTTCGACGCTGCCAGTGCCAGGATGCCTCTCGAGGTGATAGTGCGCTTTATAAGTGTAATAAATAAATAATAAATAAAGCACAGGTTTATTTAGGCAGTCTTGTGGTTCACGCTGAGAAGGATTGTGTTTACTATTTGAGTAGGGCTTCCACCCCTCTCAACTAATAACTCAATTTCTTACAAACTGCATTCATCATGAACTAAATACAGAATACACACTGAAAGGCTCTGGGGAGTAGGTGCATAGTGTGTGCCACTCCACTTCATTTATAAGGGGGAAAGTGGTTCTTCCAGCTGGGTAAAAACATGATCTGTTGCTGAGAACAGTGAAGATGGAATAAAAAACTCCTCATCGGGCAGTTCTAAACACATGGTAGCCAAACTTTTAACAGCAAATTACACCCCACATCAGAGCTTCACAACCTTTCATGGAGCAGCAATAATACTCCGTTTTTAATCCTTTAGCAACATAGTAGAACCCCTTATTGAAGGTCACACCTGAGAGTCCATTGATTGAATAAACACAGTTTGAACAATAACCTCACCCTGCAGATGTAGTATGATTTAGTGTGATACATACTAGTCAGCAGAGTCAAACGTTTGCACAGCTGTGTGTGAAATCTAGTCCTAGTGCTCTCAGTTCAGCATCTTTTCATGATCTCTCCCATACCTGATGGGTAAGATGCTGACACTATCCAAACCATGATGAGCTTTCCTTGGCAATGTACAATTAGAAAATCTCCATATTTACATATAGAATAGTTCTATAATTAACTGGTGGTGCTGATGCAAGGCAAGCAAGGGGCACCTCGCCTTAAACTGACACTGTTTCAGCCTTTTCAGAGGCACCTGGTATTTTGTTAAAAGGAAATTGGTATGTTAATGGGCCTGGCACCGAAATAATTATTTTATTTTCAGATGCCAGCCTTTATTGGTGAAACGGTATGGAAACATGGCTTAGGAAGCTTGGAGTACTAACTTCATTAATCAGATTCATAATAAGTCACCACACAGATCACTGAGAAACCTCTGCTTAACCCCAGCATGCTATGGCAAAGCAGGTGTACTGAAGGCAGACAAATCAATGCTTAGCAGGCATGGATCTCATAACATAGGATGGATGGATGGATGGATGGGTTTTTATATAGCGCAATATCACCGCCAGGTCTCAAAGCGCTTTGCATTGGGAACCCGTCCTGGTTTTTCCCTGTGAGATAGCCCCTACTGGGTATCCCCAAGGTGAAAGCCAGGCATCCCGCCGCGGGGGGCCGTAGTGGAGAATAAGCAAGCTATTGCCCAGAGTTGCAGAGTGTGAACCTGTGATTCGAGTAGCCACCGAAGCGAGAATTACCGAGTCCGTGGACATTTTGGGCTCAAGGCCCTGCCGCGTCGGGAATTGAACCCTGGTCCCGGGTCTGATCTCAGCGTCCGGGTCTGCCTCCTCTAACCAGTGAGCCACACTTCTCCACAAGCAGGCAAGGGATCGAAGGTCAGGGCTTCCACTAATTTAGCAGTCTTGTTGGGCTTCCCTCCAGGGTCCAAATTGCACAGTTAGTCTATTGTCTTGCAGTGGTGGCCGGCAAGGCTCGCGGGTCGCGGAGCAGGCACCGGGGTTGCGAGGGCACATAATAATTTTTTTAATGAACTTACCTTGCCACCAGGTGCAACGTCTCTGCTCCTGCTCTCCTCGAGGAACAGGAAGCACAGCCAGGCCCCACTCAATCACAACGCAGCAATGCTTGGTTGATTGGTTTTGAGCATCCTGGTTAAGCGCTCAACCAGGGAATGGCGACCTGGGCAAGTTCTCCATGCAGGCTGTAATGCAGCCTGCATGGAGAATGAGGAAAGTGTGCAGGACTGGTTTGGGTGGCCCGAGAGGGCCGACCAAGCAGTCATTGCGTATTTAGTATTTGAGCAAACCATTCCTCCCTTGCCCTGCTCCGAGAGCAGAGCAGCCCAGCCCACCCATCCGCCCGCAGAGCAGCACAAATATAAAATGATAATACCTGAAAGTTATTATCATTTTATGTTTCTACTTCATGCACTACTTGAAAGCAGTGGGGCAGCACTCCTCCGCCATAGCGGAGGACCCGCCACTGTTGTTTTGTTCTCAGAAATCCAGAACTCCACGAGGCAGGAGTACTCTTTGGGTTGGATACTTATTTTTAGCAGTCGAGCTGTAGCCTCAGACTTCTATGAAAAAATCTCCTTGCAAACCAGATCAGTAATCCTTAGCTTCTTAAGGCACTCCTTTCTCTGTGAGATTTGGTGCTCTGTTCTGATCCCTCAGAGGTAAAGAAATCCAAATTCTAGATGAGGATCAATAAATCCCTCAGCATCTCTTGCACAGATCCTAGGCTTCTAAGCCTTTCAGGTGCCTTTACAGCCTGGGCTCCAAAAATGCCCAATACAGTCGTTTCTGAAAAGGTTATGTGGTTCTCCAACATACTTGCTCAGACTTTTGCATCCCTGTGGCAGCAGATACTGACCCTTGAAGAGCACTTCCAGTCCCTGAACTAAAAAAAACGCATGGGACAAATGAGATTTTTTTAAAGGCTGGTAAGTCAGTATTTTTCCTTCTTCTGATATTTCTTTCTGATCCAGACGTGTGCTGATGGGCTTTTGGTGAGGTGCCATTTTATTCATAGTTCTAGACAGTGATTTGTGATATTTCTAGGCCCAGTCGCTTCATTTTTATTCCACTAGCCATCGTACTTTTGCAGCACTTACCACCTTGCTTGCCTACAACATTTACATGGTTGTCCAAAATGGCAGAGAACAGGCTCACCTCTACACAGCTCATATTCCTTTCCCAAAACAATTGCAGGTCTATGCTGGAGCTCCCTACTTTTACTTTACTAATTAGGGAGCTTTTGTTTCTCAATCAGACATTGGAGATTCTTTAGAAGAAGCTACACTCTGACACTGTCATTTTAGGTCTTTCACAATAAATATAGTTTCACATTTCTGACAAAATCTTTGTCTCTGGAAACATCTCATAATTATTCTATGATGGTAATAAGGACTTTTTTGAAGAGCAAAGCTGTAGTCACTTACATGGCAATGCAAGCCAAATGTATGCCGATATAAGGAAATAATGTCTTAATTACTATACCCTTCAGCCACCCAAAGATGTAAAGAAGGATAAAGGCTTATGCCCACTCCTGAAAAAAGGCTCTTCAGGAAAACCTGCTAATGGCCTTGGACCTTATAGACCAGGATTTCTGAACCTCGAAATTCAGTCTCTCCTACACTGCCAGCCCCGGCTGAAACTTTCATGATTAATGCAGGAGCAGCAAATCAATATCCTTAATAGAAGCACTTATTCAATTCCTTATTGCACATGGTGCTACATGACTGAATTCCAGACATATCATAATGAATAATACGTCCTCATACCAGTTATGTCTTTGTACCCTTTGAAGGTGAGGTTCACCTTTTACACTATGATGATAAACTTGACATCGCGGTTTATGAGGATAAACAGGAACACAAGCCAGCACTACAGGCCATCACTACAGAGAGCAATAAGTTCAAATGGTTTCCTCAAGGCTCAGTTGGAGTGGTTTCAAGTCATTTACCCACCTGCCTGATATACAATGGGCGGTCAAATGACCACTTTTCAAGGTCTGTCAACTGCCAGGTAAAACGTGGCAGTAATGCCAGTTGAAACCTGTAAATTACTTCTTTGCCTTGGGAGAAATAACCAATGGTTAGTGGGTCACTGTGTTTCTTTTCTTTAAAAAAAAAAAATCCTGCTTTGGGATTTGTTTTTTAAAAATGAAAATATATTAGAGTTTTCCCGAACTGCCGTCCTTTAAACTTTCAATGCATTGACAGGAACCACTGTGACATTTGTTCCTGGCAATGCAAGAGGTATCTCCTGGGAAGACAGACATCTATACATTCGGCACATGGAGTACCCTCTGCAACATAGTAATACAATTCTCTGCCATGCTGACGGTACTTACCTGCCGAACAGTAAATAAGTCCATAGTATGCTCTCAGCATCTGCCCAGGTGTAAGACCATTAGAGGGGATGCACAAAATGGTATATAGAGAAAGTAAAAATGAGGGCCGAGAGGAACACTTAAGAGGGAGTACGCCATCCCGTGTATAGACACTAAACCACAAAAACACTACTCTGGTATGTATATCGTCTCCACGATTTACTTCAGGTAGATCCTGATACATCAATCATGGGAAGTCCCTATGTGTAGCTATTGGTGATAACTCACTAGGAAGTGGGCAAGGAAATCAATCCTTTTGTTTTATTTATCCTTACACACCCTAATGGTGTCATGCTTCATCATCTGGTCACCCTGATGCCTAAAAGTCAGGGTAGGCTTGACCATATTCCAGGGAGCTCTTAGTGAAATAATTGGCCAGGGAGTGGATTAGCTGCTGGAGCTAGTAGTCCATTGGCTACTTACATCCATGCCCCCTAAATCCCCTAAATCTAGGAGTTATGGGGCACCACTTACACCAGAACCTCAGATCTGAAACAACTTGCAACAGAGTACAAAGAAGAGATCCAAGTCTACGACTTCAAGACCTGCACAAAGTAAAGGCTCATAAACTGCACTATAGCAACCACCCTGTGACTGCACAACTGTGACTCGTCCTGGCCCAGAGACCAGCCCCAAAGTAAGGGGGAACCTCTCTGGGCACCAAGGGCAAATCCAGAACTCTCTTAGAGTAGAGGTACTAGTCCCTTGCAGCCTGTGGGTAAAATTATGCTTCCACAACCAAAGTATCAATGGCTATCAGGCCTGCAAAGGGAATGAGCAAAAGTAGATGAACGAGTGCATTGTGGAAAATGTAGTCCTGACCTTCAGCAAGTTTCAGACGGCTACTTTTATCCCACAGACTCCAGGACGACGAAGTATCCCAAGGCTGAGCTTGCTGCTGCCAAGGCATGTTGGGGGACAGCCCGACTACCATTAAGTTTTTTCGACACTGTGCCTCAAGGGAAATCCGCAGCACCTTCACCTGGTCTCCTCAATGGCCCTGTTGTTGAGTGTTTACATCCAATTCCTCACCAACACCTTCAAAGCCATAAAACCAGCTGCACAGCGACTACCGCTTCTAAACCAAGGACAGCCAGGACAATTCTGCACCCCGATCCCACAAGCCAGGTAAAATTGAACTGCTTGTTGTGGTTTGGTCCTGGGACCCTCATCATCTTAACCCTCAGTGGACTCCACTGAACTCGACCGGCAAGTGACCGATTGTCACTTGGTGTTTTCTCCATTGACTGCAATGTTAACGTTTTGTTGTAGTGAAATGCACTGATTTATTTTTCATTCTAAAACCCATAACTTCAGTAATACTTATCCTATTTTGTTTGCTTTGGTGTCTAAATTTATATAGAATTCCTCACTATTTTATAAATTAGTGCTGGATTTCTTTTAAGTCGTGTCAATTACTTGTCATCCATTTTTGTACTCTGAAATGCTTAACATGTTCCTCTACTAAAACCTGACTGATCTGTGCCACTCTACCAGGACTGAGCTTGACATTTATTATTGTGAATCCAAAAGATCTATTTTGCGGTATTGTGAGAGCATTGCTTAATGAAGCCTAACCAGCCTTACTGCATAATACTCCACTTTCCTACAATTTGGTTCAATGTGGTAATGTTACATATCACTGTTCTCCTGTACATCAGAAAACAGGGAGGTAATCATTCATCTCAACGTCGGTCTGCCTGAGGTAAAACTGTGAAAGGAGATCATTAGAAGAGCATGTTATTCCTGTTTTCTCATCTTTGGGGTGCTCAGTCAGTAAACACACATGCGAGGCTGGCATAAACTAGAATGGCACCTCTCAGGCAGGCAACACCAAGACACAGACGCCACCACTAAAATTTCTCCTTGTAGAGTAGAAGGACTCCCAGAACCATAGTGAAAAATGTCATATTGGACTGGCCAAATGTTCATCTTGCCTTCCCCTGACTCTAAGAAGGGATTTAAAGCATGTTCATTTGCACCTAAACTTTTGAACCACCGAACGTTTGGAATCATTGGGCTCCAGCAATGTGAAACAGATTTCTCGGACACTAGCCTATATGATTGCGATCATGTCCTCAAGACCCATTTGCCTTACTTGCCCATCAACCATGCATTGCTTTTGATTTTCAAATTATCAAATTCAGGAAATATCTTTCCTCCACCCCAAGGAGTTGATTGAATTTCACCTGAATGAGAATATTTATGTCCCAATCTTGTTTATGAGTATTCACACATTATTGAATGTGTAGGAGCTTCAAAAGACACATGCAATGTTTGCACTTCACGAGACATTCACAAGAAAAGCCTTATATCACCAACAATGCAGCAGATGAAGGCACATCTGCCACCAGGATCATAATTGCTAGACAAAATACTACCTAGCTCTCTTGAAGCTATTACTTAACATAGATTTCCCTTTCGCCAACTATTCATGCACATTCCACCAGAGATAAGGCAATGTTAATGTTATTCCCCTGGGAAGTTCCTACCAAAATAATATGCAGCGTTTCTATACAGAACATTCCCCACACATTCTGTAGTAAGCACTAGGATTTTGATGCTTCATCATAGGGCTATAAGAAATTTGTCCAAGAGATCATGAGAGATTTGTTTGCCTATCTGGGAGTCCAATCATGCCTTTCGCCTCTCAAATAGGAGAGGCTTGTGAAGTAGGAGTAATATAAGTGTATGGCTCATGTTCCTATGCTTTTCCAATTGATCTAAGGCATCTCATAGGTAGGTTCCCTTTCAAAAGAAAGATCTAGTGAAGGTACACACTTGAATAAGTAGGTCCTCTTGCCTGCACTGTACAGGCCACCCAAAGCTCTCAATTCAACAATTTTCAGAAGCATTCTCTGATCATACCACTCCATTGGCTGGTTTAGAACAGAAAAGACCTAATCGACTAGGTGTTACGGAGTCACCGTAAAGGTAACATTTTCTTAATGCCAAGAGTCAATAGATACGAATAAAGCAGGTGGTAAGACAACTATGAACCAATGTATTCAGTGCAACGTTCTCTGTGCAGTATGATGGCCCCTGGTTCATCTGCTTGTAGATCCACTCAGCCTCTCATGCTTTTGAGGTTGTTAAAATGATTTCCAGCACATTGGACAACAATTATTCCTGCTATGCACAGATTATACAATAGTATTGCCATTCAGGGAATATAGTGGTACAAAAGGGGTTGGTGATGGACGGAGCATCTGAATCAATCAAACACTCAAACCCAGTCAAAAGATCTGGGTTTAATCCATCAGCATTCTTTAGCCCACTCTGCCACCCCAGTTCAGACATGGTCATATGCAAATCAGTCTGACCCTGTGCCTCATGGGAACAGTCCAGCCTGAACTGCCAAGCCATGCCTTCCCTGGACCGGAAGCAAGCTTCGTAGGACCGGTTTCTGGCATTTCAGCTGTCTTCAGCCAGGCTTGCTTGAATCCAGTGGCAAAGTGAGCAAGGGACTCAGGTCTGAGCATACCCTGCCAACTTATGGCGAACAAAGTGCTACAAAAGGGGGTGGTGATGGACAGAGCATCTGAATCAATCAAACACTCACACCCAGTTAAAAGATCTGGGTTTAATCCATCACCATTCTTTAGCCCACTCTGCCACCCCAGTTCAGACATGGCCATATGCAAATCAGTGTGACCCTGTGCCTCATGGGAACAGTCCAGCCCGAACTGCCAAGCCATGCCTTCCCTGGACTGGAAACAAGCTGCCTCGGACTGGTTTCTGGCATTTCAGCCGTCTTCAGCCAGGCTTGCTTGAATCCAGTGGCAAAGTGAGCAAGGGACTCACATCTGAGCATACCCTGCCAACTTATGGCGAACAAAGTGGTACAAAAGGGGGTGGTGATGGACGGAGCATCTGAATCAATCAAACACTCACACCCAGTCAAAAGATCTGGGTTTAATCCATCACCATTCTTTAGCCCACTCTGCCACCCCAGTTCAGACATGGCCATACCCAAATCAGTCTGGCCCTGTGCCTCATGGGAACAGTCCAGCCTGAACTACCATGCCTTCCCTGGACCGGAAGCAAGCTGCGTAGGACCGGTTTCTGGCATTTCAGCTGTCTTCAGCCAGGCTTGCTTGAATCCAGTGGCAAAGTGAGCAAGGGACTCAGGTCTGAGCATACCCTGCCAACTTATGGCGAACAAAGTGGTACAAAAGGGGGTGGTGAAGGACGGAGCATCTGAACCAATCAAACACTCACACCCAGTCAAAAGATCTGGGTTTAATCCATCACCATTCTTTAGCCCACTCTGCCACCCCAGTTCAGACATGGCCATATGCAAATCAGTCTGACCCTGTGCCTCATGGGAACAGTCCAGCCCGAACTGCCAAGCCATGCCTTCCCTGGACCGGAAACAAGCTACCTAGGACCGGTTTCTGGCATTTCAGCCGTCTTCAGCCAGGCTTGCTTGAATCCAGTGGCAAAGCGAGCAAGGGACTCACGTCTGAGCATACCCTGCCAACTTATGGCGAACAAAGTGGTACAAAAGGGGGTGGTGATAGACGGAGCATCTGAATCAATAAAACACTCACACCCAGTCAAAAGATCTGGGTTTAATCCATCACCATTCTTTAGCGCACTCTGCCACCCCAGTTCAAACATGGCCATATGCAAATCAGTCTGACCCTGTGCCTCATGGGAACAGTCCAGCCCGAACTGCCAAGCCATGCCTTCCCTGGACCGGAAACAAGCTACCTAGGACCGGTTTCTGGCATTTCAGCCGTCTTCAGCCAGGCTTGCTTGAATCCAGTGGCAAAGTAAGCAAGGGACTCACGTCTGAGCATACCCTGCCAACTTAAGGCGAACAAAGGGGTACAAAAGGGGGTGTGATGGACGGAGCATCTGAATCAAACAAACACTCACACCCAGTCAAAAGATCTGGGTTTAATCCATCACCATTCTTTAGCCCACTCTGCCACCCCAGTTCAGACATGGCCATATGCAAATCAGTCTGACCCTGTGCCTCATGGGAACAATCCAGCCCGAACTGCCAAGCCATGCCTTCCCTGGACCGGAAACAAGCTGCCTAGGACCGGTTTCTGGCATTTCAGCCGCCTTCAGCCAGGCTTGCTTGAATCCAGTGGCAAAGTGAGCAAGGGACTCACGTCTGAGCATACCCTGGCAACTTATGGCGAACAAAGCGGTACAAAAGGGGGTGGTGATGGACAGAGCATCTGAATCAATCAAACATTCACACCCAGTCAAAAGATCTGGGTTTAGTCCATCACCATTCTTTAGCCCACTCTGCCACCGCAGTTCAGACATGGCCATATGCAAATCAGTCTGACCCTGTGCCTCATGGGAACAGTCCAGCCCGAATTGCCAAGCCATGCCTTCCCTGGACCAGAAACAAGCTGCCTAGGACCGGTTTCTGGCATTTCAGCCGTCTTAAGCCAGGCTTGCTTGAATCCTGTGGCAAAGTGAGCAAGGGACTCACGTCTGAGCATACCCTGCCAACTTATGGCGAACAAAGTGGTACAAAAGGGGGTGGTGATGGACGGAGCATCTGAATCAATCAAACACTCACACCCAGTCAAAAGATCTGGGTTTAATCCATCACCATTCTTTAGCCCACTCTGCCACTGCAGTTCAGACATGGCCGTATGCAAATCAGTCTGACCCTGTGCCTCATGGGAACAGTCCAGTCCGAAATGCCAAGCCATGCCTTCCCTGGACCGGAAACCTTGCTCACTTTGCCACTGAATTCAAGCAAGCCTGGCTGAAGACGGCTGTAATGCCAGAAAACGGTCCTAGGAAGCTTGAATCCGGTCCAGGGAAGGCATGGCTTGGCAGTTCGGGCTGGACTGTTCCCATGAGGCACAGTGTCAGACTGATTTGCATATGGCCATGTCTTAACTGGGGTGGCAGAGTGGGCTAAAGAACGGTGATGGATTAAACCCAGATCTGTTGACTGTGTGTGAGTGTTTGATTGGTTCAGATACTCCGTCCATCACCACCCCCTTTTGTACCATTCAGGGAATATATCCTTTTAATTATATAAAAATCTGTAAATTGTTTTCTTATCAGAAGTGTCTTTGGACATAAGAACAGGCTTACAAAAAGTAACTTATATCACTCCTCATCTGTAATCATTTACTACAGATGAGCAATGATGTCACTTCGCCAGCCCATATGTTACCTCCTGCTGCTGGACCTGCAAAGTCAAGCTTCAGATTGCACAACTCATCTCCGAGTCCCTAAATCCACCCATTCAAGACACAGCACTGCAGGTTAGGACTAGGACACGTGAAGTTGCCTCTCAGCAGCACAGCGAAGATGACACACTGCAGTAATAGTCTTCATCTGCCATATTCCTGAAACACACTCAGTTCTACCCTGCCTTCTACCTAAACATTCTCAGAGAACAAACACTCCAATATTTCATAATAAAAGAAATGGATACAGACCAATTCCCACCATACCTCATCCAACGTAAAGCAGGCCACTCAGCATACAGATCTATCATCATGACACCCAAAGCAATTATTTGCAAAACTAAAAAAAAGCATTCTATTAGGCACTCAAACACTTTACCAGCCCCCAGTCAGATATTCCATTCACACATTCAATGGACAAGTGCAATACCATCAATCACTTCTTCACCAAGAAGAGAAACAAAATCTAAAGACATTCATTCTGCCTCCTTTAGCCTTAAGTGAATTAAATTTGACATCCTGTTAAACAATTAACAGTCTCAATTCCATGAAAGCCACCTCTATGAAACTGCATCCTACCATCATTCACACTTGAATCCCTCCCAGGAGGGACCCTCACACCCCTCCTCAACTTTCTATACTCTGCCCTGAGCCTGCAAACCGTCTCGGATTACTTCAAAACAGGACTGAGTGTCCCCTGCTAAAAAAAACTTGCCAACTTTGACCACATGCCCACCGACCATTCATCAACAAAATATTTCAGAGAAAGTAGTGTATGCTCCATTGTAGTAGTGGATGAGCAAGGATAACCTCTCACAGGACCATCAATCTGGGTTCAGACAAAACTGCAGCACAGACAGTACAACCCTTCCAGTAGACAACAACACACTCTTAATCAAGGAAAATATTCTTGTCTCCTGATCCTACTTGAAATCTTCTCAACCTTCAACTCAGTTGACCAGAAAAATATTAATTCATATCTTCAAAACAACATAGACTACCCTCTCAAGATCATGCAGCGGTTATCTCCATATCTGCCTTCAAAATATACACATGATATCCACTAGATACAAGATACTCCCCATCCCATGCAGATTAATTCAGGCATCTACCCTAGCCCCTTCACCTTTCATCACTACCTGGAGCCCCTTAGATCCATACTCACCAGCAACAGCACTTTATATGGGTAAATCTCAATCTCAAAGTCTCATAGGCTCATGACATCCAGTGACTCAGAGCCTACCTCGATCTAATATGGAACTGGATGTCAAGTACTTACCTAAAGCTTAACCCAACAAAGAAACAAATCACAAATTCAAGTTTGTTTAAACAACACGATCTTAGATTACTTTAGCCTCCTACTGACAGTCAGTGCAATATTACTTGGATTTACCCTCAACACAGTCTTACCTATCCAAAACTGACTTTAGGTCAACACCGGAAGCCTGAATCCTCTACCAACCATGATGGACACAACATTCTGCTTGAAGGCCTTCCTTACACCACCTTGGCACCCCTGAAAAGTATCTGAAATATGCACCGCATCTAATCAAATGCTTAAGGAAGATGGACCACATCACCTCAACTCTAACTGAGAAACAGTGACTTCTCCTCCAGGCCAAATTCGTGGTCAATACCGCTGCATCACCTTTTTGAGCAACAGGAATATTACCCCGGTATTACTGGCTTAGTAAATAACCACCTGAGGTGTACAGTCCCACACCAGCAGTTAGGACAGCACCAGCAGCACGATGAAGAAATGCAAGAAGAAAAAGATCAGAAGGCAGGCCTTCATCATGTATGCACTGATGATCCCGAATGAAATCCCAATTACCATTGGAATGGCTTCCATCTCCCTACAATTTCGAAATAAGTTGAAATCCCATCTCTTCCAAGATTACTACCTCAATAGTGAACTACATAAAACTTGCATTTCTATAGTAAATTATCTAGTACTCTAAGGGCCCGATGTAGGAGCCCTAATACCGGTCGGAAACGGCCGATTTCGGCCGTTTCCGACCGGTATTAGGGTTTTCTAATGTAGGAGCATGCTTTACAGAATCGGTATTTTACCGAATCTGTATTTACAGATTCGGTAAAATTACCGAATCGGTAAATACAGACTCTGTAAAAATACAGATTCTGTAAAAACACATGTAGGTAGCACATCTTTGAGTGCCGCAGGCCTTTCAGATTCTGTATTTTACCACCCAATCCAATTGGGTGTTAAAATACCGAATTCAGGTGTGCATGCACATGTGTGCATGCACACCTAGCCATGTGACAGACAGACATGCCCTTAGGGCATGTCTGTGTGCCACATGGCGCACATGCCTATTTTTGGGGTGCCAGAGGGTGTCAAAGTGACACCCCCTGCACCCTTGCAAAATTCGGTATTTACCGATTCTGTAATTACAGAATCGGTATTGCCGATTGATTCCTATGGGCTTCAAGGCCCATAGGAATCAATGGGCAATACCGATTCGGTATTTACAGATTCGGTAAATACCGAATCTTAACGATTCGGTATTTACAGAATCTGTAATACCTACATCTCCCCCCTTCATATTTACCGACTCTTAAATACCGAATCTGTAAAATTCGGTATTTAAGAGTCGGTAAATATGAATTACCTACATCTGGTCCTAAGGCTCTCAGGTTTTCTTTATAAGTCCAGTGCTCTCCAACAGGGTTTGCAGTCTAGAAATACCACTAAATACTTACATATGTGCATGGGCGCTGGCACAGATGGGACTCGGGCACCTGGGACTGAGCTGGGAAGGCAAGCACACCGCAAAACTCATAGAGTTCTCACTCATCTGGAATTGGTCTGGGGTAATAATGCCTGTCCTTTTGTCAAGAGGTGTGTCCTGAGCAGGTGCCAGAAGACGGCAAAGCTGAACGACCACAACTTATGATCCCAAAGATGCTCTAAGCTGACAAGTTGCTGTAAAGATAAACCAATATGAAATAGTTCTAATGTTTGGAGCATTGTGAAAAACACACAGGGCTTCATTTATGAGGCCCCTTGTGCTACCGGAACATCACTTTTTGTGACGTTCCGTGGCGCAGGAGCCTGCTCCATATTTATGGAGCGGCACTAAGCCACTTTTTTTAGCTTAATGCTGCCTCGTATATATTGTCCCCTTTAACACAGTTTTCTGTCAGCAACAACCATGGCATTTTGACACTGCCCCAGATGTACGAAAAAACGTAAATCTAAGGCAGCGCCAAAAACGTACGTCTCCCCAAGGGAGGAGTAAGAGAGGCACAACGAGGAGAAATATCTTTAATACTCCTCATTTTTCCTTTTTCTAGGTGTGCTGTGGAACTATGTGTGCTGCATTCTACAGCACACATAGAAAGAGGAACAAGCCTCTTGTGATTATTTTTGTACAGGAAGATTTCCCTTCCTGCACAAAAAGAATCATCCCCTCAGTGCAGGTAACCTGGTACCATGGTGCAAAGGTGCCTGCGTTGGTGCAGCGCAGCCCATTGTGCACCGGCGCAGGGGAAAAGGACAGGAATGCGCTGTATCACGTTCCTGCCCTTTTCTTTTGCCGTAGGGCAGCCCTGCTGCCGTGCCCTACGACAAAAAAACATAAATGAGGCCCAACGGATTTCTAAAAAAAAATCGGATGTAGTTAAAAAAAATATGAGAAATTAACAATTTCTTGTTGAAAGATCGCCTGAAAGATATTCTATCTTCAATACAGGCAGAGGTATTAACATTACCATTCAATGGCAATGTAAAATATTCTTACAATCTAATGGAATATATATAATGCATGCGGATATTTGTAGATAATTGTAAAAATAATTACCATGTATACAGCACAAAATGCCAACTGAATTCTTTCTGGTACTTCATAAGTGTAATTTACTACAACCAAATTCAGTCAGTCAGTCACAAAGCTTTATTCGATTTTAAGCATTAAAATCATAAAAGCATACAGACAAATACCACAATACATTCTAAAAACATGTTAAAATAAAATAAATCTCATAATAGCTTTAGATTTACACAGTTAACGTATTAGACGTACTTTACACTACCTTTAGGCAACGTTATAGGTCACAGTATTCCAAATGATTTAATAATTACGACACAAAGGGCTGTAAAACAACGGTTTGGGACAGTTAGTAGGCAGTGGAAAACTATTGCCATTACTTAAATGGGTTCCTCTGCCCACTGGGATGTTATCAAAGCCCCGTGACCTAGTTGAAAGATTATAGGGCATGTAAGGGTAAAAGTCATATAGATCCCAAATAGAAATAAGACCATCTTCGTTTTGAGGTAGCCATGTCTGCAAGTATGGCACAATATGTCTGCTCCTAAACCGAATCAGGATCAAATCCCCCAGGATGTCTTTTTTAAGGGGTCCAAGCCATCCCACCCTCCGGACACTTATTATGCGGCCATCAAGATGGTAAGGCAGAGGTCTATTTTTTGATAACCAGAACTTGACCTTGTTCATGAGTTCGTTGTGACTCTCAGATTTGCCTTTTGTTAGTTCAGGGACTCCCGATAGAACTATTACAAAAGGCGCTGCTTCTGGCGGTAAATGTATATCGGTGGTTCGCACATGTTTAGATGGAATGTGGAGTGGTGTTGTCACTTTCAAGGGGCCTTTGGGTTTGGTGGGCAGCAAGGAAGTGGTGGTTAAGGGTTGAATAGGCGCCGCATCATGAGGAGTAATTGGGTTAGATAGATTTGTAAGGGCAGTTATCGGCGAGCAATCAGTTGTAACGACGTGGACTGACGGTTTCAGGAAAGAGTCAATGGAGATCTCCAGCCCCGTGAGTTTATTCTCTAGCGTATTGATTTTATCCATCAAGGGCTGTATTAAAGATTTCAACAGTTACTCGATCTTGGTCAGAAGGGCCTGGTGGGGAGATGGTGGCAAATCGTCCAGATGAGCAACAGGTGGCACAGTAGAAGGAGAATTAATTGAAGGTGGAATTGGACGTCCAGAAAGGTTATCAAATATTTGAGGTTTAGTAAGACTCCCATTATCTTTGTCCCCCTCAATCTTCCTTTTGGCAGGGGTAACCCTGAGAGGTATAGAATTCAGCTCCCTTGTAGGTAATAGTGAGCTGCTACGTTTTCTCGTGGGGGAGAGTGCTGCAGGAACATATTTGACATTGCACAGACTATTTAGGTCCTCCAGCCATGGGAAGTTAGATGATGAATTTGCAAATATATCATCTGGGATTGTATTGGGCATTTCCCCTGCTTTGGGCTTGGGCATGTGGTTATGTAATAAAACTTGGTAAATTACCTCAGCAGACAGCTACAGGAAGTGGTCCGTCCCCGTCCTCCTATGTCCGATGAGGGCCGTAGAGGGCCCGCCCTTTGCCCGGGCTTCGCCCGGCGCTCCCGCGCGCTCCCGCGACGCGGGACTGTTGGGGGACTTTGTAGCGCCTCCTGGCGCGGAAGTGGTATCCCGCGGCTTCCTGCCGCAAAGCAGGCTGGGGATTGTAGTCTCCCCCGCACGGCTGCCGCAGCGCGATGTCAGGGGCTGCGGCGGCGGGGGGAGACAGCTGGCAGGGTCCCGCTAAAATGGAAAGTGGGTGCTCTGAGCCACACAGGGCTTCTCAGGTCCGTTGTCAAGTGGCCGCCCGCTCCCCTGGGACTGCTGGGGGACTTTGTAGCGCCTCCTGGCGCGGAAGTGGTATCCCGCGGCTTCCTGCCGCAAAGCAGGCTGGGGATTGTAGTCTCCCCCGCACGGCTGCCGCAGCGCGATGTCAGGGGCTGCGGCGGCGGGGGGAGACAGCTGGCAGGGTCCCGCTAAAATGGAAAGTGGGTGCTCCGAGCCACACAGGGCTTCTCAGGTCCGTTGTCAAGTGGCCGCCCGCTCCCCTGGGACTGCTGGGGGACTTTGTAGCGCCTCCTGGCGCGGAAGTGGTATCCCGCGGCTTCCTGCCGCAAAGCAGGCTGGGGATTGTAGTCTCCCCCGCACGGCTGCCGCAGCGCGATGTCAGGGGCTGCGGCGGCGGGGGGAGACAGCTGGCAGGGTCCCGCTAAAATGGAAAGTGGGTGCTCCGAGCCACACAGGGCTTCTCAGGTCCGTTGTTAAGTGACCGCCCGCTCCCCTGGGACTGCTGGGGGACTTTGTAGCGCCTCCTGGCGCGGAAGTGGTATCCCGCGGCTTCCTGCCGCAAAGCAGGCTGGGGATTGTAGTCTCCCCCGCACGGCTGCCGCAGCGCGATGTCAGGGGCTGCGGCGGCGGGGGGAGACAGCTAGCAGGGTCCCGCTAAAATGGAAAGTGGGTGCTCCGAGCCACACAGGGCTTCTCAGGTCCGTTGTCAAGTGGCCGCCCTTTTCTTTTGCCGTAGGGCAGCCCTGCTGCCGTGCCCTACGACAAAAAAACATAAATGAGGCCCAACGGATTTCTAAAAAAAAATCGGATGTAGTTAAAAAAAATATAAGAAATTAACAATTTCTTGTTGAAAGATCGCCTGAAAGATATTCTATCTTCAATACAGGCAGAGGTATTAACATTACCATTCAATGGCAATGTAAAATATTCTTACAATCTAATGGAATATATATAATGCATGCGGATATTTGTAGATAATTGTAAAAATAATTACCATGTATACAGCACAAAATGCCAACTGAATTCTTTCTGGTACTTCATAAGTGTAATTTACTACAACCAAATTGAATATCGGTAATTTAATCAACATCACATAACTGACAAGCTCAGACAGACTTTTAAGGATTCAAACTGATGCCTCGCTGTTTAAATTGTAGATGTTTTTAAAAGGCATAACTCGCTGAAGAGAACACTAGGTCAAAAAAATGTGATGGCGTGCAGAGTATAAAAGGATGATTGTAAAAACCTCTAAATCCACAGCACTTTGTTTTTCGGATTTAAACATATAATCTGCAGCTTGAGGCTAACTGTTTAAACAACGGTCTCTATAGCAACAGCATTACCCACCCGAGCTATCTAGCGAACAATACAGCTTCGGAAATGCTTTTAGACATGCTTGTCTTAGGCGAGTGTCTTAACCCTTTCAGCCATATTACCTAGTTTACACTTGAGCAGCATATACACCTGTAATAAGTCAGTGCTATTTTTTACACTCCCTGCAAATACTATCATATTTTATATGTTGTCCCTTGCCAGTCGCTGGATACTTTGGGGCATATTTATAAGGTCCCTGAGCCACCGAAGCGCCACTTTTTTGACGTTCCAGTGGCGCATGATGCTGAGCTAAATTTACAAAGCAACCCTGCATGGATTTTTATGGCCTTGTAAATATGACCCCTGCCCCTTCCACGCATTACTCTGCGTGAAAGGGGCGTTTCGTGGGTGCTGTAACACCCATGGATTCTGAGGCATTCCCAGATTTACAAGGTTTTATAAACTTGGGAATACATCAGATTTCAACGCCTCCCCAAGGGAGGCGTTAAAGTGGCACAACGAGGAGAAATACCTTTGTTTCTCCTCAATGTTTGCTCTTTCTATGTGTGCTTCATCCTGCAGCACAGATAGAAAGAGGAAAATACCATCAATGATTGTTTTGTGCAGGAAGGTGTCCTTTCCTGCACAAAACAATCATTCATGCAACACAGGCACCCTTGCTATTTGGTAAAAAAGGGACCCCAACTGGAAACAATGAATCTTGCTAGCTGTAGGGAAAGAATACTATAGGGGTAAGAAAGGAGCTAAACACAAGATCTATAATGTTTAAGTACAAATAAACGTCAGGCCTGAAATCTTATACATAGAAGTGCATGTGAAAATAAACAAACATACATATAAATGAGAACAATTATTTTGATCACAAAATATAATTTTTATTTTTTCATTTTTATCCCATTATATTTCCTCTTATTTCTTGATCTTTTAATATTTTTGATATTTTTAATAATTATTGATACATATATGCATAGTGCAATATTTATGTTACATGAATGCAAGCTCATGTGTACAAAAGCAAAATGGATTTTTTTCTCCAATAAAAACAGTGAAATTACAGTGCTATAAAAAGAAATCTATTTTTTTAAAACATGAGAGAGGGAGTTCGTAAATTGGCAAATAGTTCAAAGGCTGGCGGTCGATGAGAGCACGATGCGCGTTTCGGCGCATAAGCCTCCGTCAGGTAAACTGTCTAAAACTTTCTCTACAATAAAGTGCAGAATAAATACAATATCAGACACACAAAACACTTTAGGCCTGAGGTTTTGATTATGATACAAATATGAGCACTTTATGCTTCATTATCTTTAATGTCTATGCCAATGTTGACAAGAGAATGTACATTCTTTTGAATAGAACCAAGATAGAATTGGATGTGAAAGAGCATATTCTATGATCAGTTAAGCTAGCACCCCAGAAATCCTCACAGGAGAGAGGGAAAGATACGTCACCTTATGACTCCTTAGAGATAAGATAGGCAAAGAATAAATAAAATTACCTGTGCCAAGAATTAGTGCTGAAGAGAAGTAAATGTGCTTAGGAGATTCTTATAATAGTTAAAAAAAGAAGAAAAAGAGAAACAGATACTATAATTAGTAACTTTTGTTGGCTTTTGAAAATTGAGTTAATCCTATCTGCCCAGATTGTTGTTAGTGGGAGGAAGACCTCGTAAGCATATTACATACCTATAATCCTGGGTCAAGACTGTGATGTCTGCTATAGGTCAGCAAAGATTATTAATCTTTGAATGTAAAAACCTGTATTTTCTGTAATGATATGTGACAAAGAGACAAACTGTTAGTTTTATCTATCCATTATTTAATCCAAGTAACGATAAATTCAAAAGATGTATGAAGATAATTACATAGTTTCTACCTTATTAAAGGGGACTACTACTAGATGTCCAAATTGGACAGAGCAATGTTTTATGCTTCGTGAAGACTTCTTAATCTGTAGAAAAAGATGAAAATTATCCTTTTTGAATAGTCCTGGAATGTTTTTAACTCTCAGTCCCTGAGGGATTACACCTGCCCTTAAATATAATATTCTAGCATGTATTGACCATGCAGTTCTATTCTTTTGGTCTTTTTCTTTAAAGCCCGCAGTTTGTTGAAATCCTCATATTTATCGGAATTGGCTGTAGGTTGTTGGCCAAATGTTCCTGTACTTCCCATTGTGCATTGGCGCTAGGCAGCCAAGTGTGCACCAGTGGAGAGGTAAGTACAGGGATCTGTCGTATTGCTGTAAATACGACTCATCCCTGCACTTTCCTAATGATGCAGCTCGCCGCAGCAAGAGGGTTTGCAGCGCCGCACTGCGTCATTTTCTAGTAAATATGCCCCATTGTTTAAAAAATGGCTAGAGTTGAGTGACAAGAGTTGCTTTTGTTTGCAAAGAGACACATATACAACAACATGCTTGGTGTGTTCTTTAGCAGCTTAGCTCAGGCCTTGTTGGCAAGGTTGGCCAGCAGTGATTTACTGGTAAAATAATATTTATAGCAGCACAGTTAAGAATCTGGCGGGGCCTAGTCCCCGTGCTGATAGTCAAACACATTGTTCACATGTAAATTAGATCCGAAAGTTAAGATTAGGGGGGGAAATATTTAAGCAACACTTTGTTTTCATTCAGGATAATTAAGAACCTGCCCCAGGACGGGTCAATTACCTAAATCTCTACACATGCCTTTTGTACCTTTGAGAGTAAGGTTAATTGTTATAGATGACCACAAATCGAAGATGATAGCTTTGTTATTTAGCCACTATGATAATGAAAGGCTTGATGTATATAAAAGAAGGCCGCACTTTATCTTTTTGCACTACGGAATGCAGCCGTGTCGGCTGTGCAACTTGCTGTCTATATTGACACTGAAACAAAATATGGGGTAAACCTGTATTCCTGGGAACCTAGGTACACAATAATTGCAAGACCAATAGTTTCCTCAGAGAAAGCTCCAAGCCTGTTCATCCTAGGCAAAAAAACAAAGGGGCATATCAGCAACGGACGGCGATAAATAACGCAAAGCGCGTTTAACCCTTTTGTATTTATCGCCGTCTATCGCTGGAATTTATCGCCCTGTTAGCGCGTTATTAACAATGCGTTTCTCCAGGGCGATGTAAATTCCGGAGATAGCGGGGAAATTGCCATTTTGCAGGGAACATCGCTGGTTTTCCAGCAATGTTCCTGCAAAACGGCGATATGCTTGCTGATACGACCCTATGGTCGTAACACAAGAATTCACCCCCCCCCCATGTTAAACATACATGAGTCAGGATTTTAGCAGACGTTTTGCCCAAAACTAACGTCTGCTAAAATGCGTGGGCCGCCTTGTAAATATCGCGATGTTTACAAGGCTCCAACTTTTTCTTGTAAATGTGCCCCATGGTGTTCACAAGTATATAAAATGGGTACTGCAAGCCACCGAGGGCATGGGGTCCTTATTAATGCCTGCATCCCCTTTGTAATATAACACATTTTCGTACAGTGCACATTAACATGTAAGCATCGAGCACTGAATGACAGAGGTTTATTCTTACTCGACTCATTGATACACATTTTATTGACCCCAGAAAGCTAAGAGGCTGAGTACGCCCTCTAGGATTCAGAACTGTGACCTTTCGATGAAACACAGAAATATGGGGAGGATGCATTAGCCCACCTAAGGACCACAAACCTTTTTGGAATGTGCAATATCTGTTTTTACACACACTTGTGGGTACTTCGCCTTCTATATATACTATAATAACAAATGTGTAACAAAAAAACATTTACAAGTGTTTTCATTGGTATAGCAGTCGTTAGCATACCATCACTTCAATACTTCATCCTGTGTATTACAACACCCTTTCTGTAACAAGAACATGTTCACAGGTTTTATACATCTGTAATGAAGTCACTTATTGCCAAAACATTGCTTAAATTGTGACACACTGTGAACAACTGTCTTTACTGTTATCCAACACATCAGCACTCAGTTATTTAATTATGCAAGATTAATGTGGAAGCCTGAGGCATGCTGTTTTATTTAGAAATTCCCTGGTCAGGCCTTAATTCATGAAACACATGACATCCTGTGTCTGTTAAGGATCTGGGACCATGTTCTCTGAATTCGTTGTCAGTGAGTCGAGCCCGGTTCTCGTCTGCAATGAATTCACTCAAGAGGAGAGCCTTGGGATCGAGACTATTGATCACCATTAAAAAGCCTTTTAGAAAGAAGTGATGCTCAAATTGCCAAGTGATGATACACCTGTAACTCGAAACACGTTAGAATCAAAGGGAGTTAGGGATGACCTGAACCAATGCTAACATCACTCACAAATAGTAACAATCACCAGGGAGCATGTGAACAGGTGTGCGAATGCAGCTCCCAGTACCTGTTTTTTTTTTATCCATCTGCTGAGTCTGAAGCGTCTTCATTTACCTCGGAATTTCTCCTAGGTGATGCGTGAACTGCACACAGTACAAGTCAGAAACAGTGAGCAGGGATTGTCTTTCTCTCTGTCCCCGAGCTTTGCTCTCTACAGTTCACGGATCAACTCAGAGAAATACCTGAGTCATATGTAAGCACTTTTTTTTTAGTTTAGAATGCTTTATTGAGATAATAAACGAAGTAAAACCTCAGTACATGTTCTTAAAACAAGAGGATGGGAGTTAGGGCGAATGAGAAAATAGGATAACATCCTCAAAAGATAAAGTCTGTACAAAGAGTAAATGCCTTTTAACTTTTTGAGTTTAAGAAAGAGAAAGGAAAGAAGACAATCAGATTCCTTTCATGGCTGTGCAGAGAGAAAGCAGAGGTAATAATGATAGCTTTCTTTTTCCTCTGCTATATGTATGCGCTTTCGATGCATACGCATGAGAACAAGTGCCCAGCTCTACCCCGAGCCATTACAGCTGTTCATGATACGGGCATAGGGCCACTGGGTATCTTAAACGTCTTACTGACTAGGGGCCAGATGTAGGTAAAACTTATTTACCGATTCTTAATTACCGAATTTTACCGATTCGGTAATTAAGAATCGGTAAATAAGAAGTGGGGGTATGTAGGAACATCCAGATGTTCCATTTACCGAATCGTTAAGAATCTGTATTTACCGAATCGGTAAATACCGACCGGTAATGCTCCATTCATTCCTATGGGCTTTGAAGCCCATAGGAATGAATGGGGCATTACCGGTCGGTATTTACCGATTCGGTAAATACCGATTTTGACAAGGGTGCAGGGGGTGTCACTTTGACACCCTCTAGCACCCCCACAAAAGGTTCGGGGGCCATATGGCAGGCAGACCTGCCCTAAGGGCAGGTCTGCCTGTCATATGGCACAGGTGTGCATGCACACATGTGCATGCACACCTGAATCGGTATTTTAACATCAAATACAATTTGATGGTAAAATACCGATTTTGTAGGCCTTGTGGGACTCAGAAGAGTCCCACCTACATATCAATTTTACCGATTCGGTAAATATACCGGTCGGTAAATTTACCGACCGGTATATTTACCGAATCGGTAAAATTACCGATTTTCCCTGTTTACCTGCCCCTACATATCAAATGCCAAATACCGGTCGGTAACGGCCGAAATCGGCCGTTACCGACCGGTAAAACCCTACCTACATCTGGCCCTAGATTCATTAGGCAGGCAGCAGTACATAATCTCGATGGAAGGAGACATTGTCTACTCTGTCCAGTTTCCAGCTCAAATTACTGATGAAAGTCCTCTTTTTTCCAGGTAATTATCCATCCTGTAGGGCTAACAGGATGGATGGATGGATGGATGGGTTTTTATATAGCGCAATATCACCGCCAGGTCTCAAAGCGCTTTGCATTGGGAACCCGTCCTGGTTTTTCCCTGTGAGATAGCCCCTATTGGGTATCCCCAAGGTGAAAGCCAGGCATCCCGCCGCGGGGGGCCGTAGTGGAGATTAAGCAAGCTATTGCCCAGAGTTGCAGAGTGTGAACCTGTTATTCGAGGAGGCACCGAAGCGAGAATTACCGAGTCCGTGGACATTTTGGGCTCAAGACCCTGCCGCGTCGGGAATTGAACCCTGGTGATCTCAGCGTCTGGGTCTGCCTCCTCTAACCAGTGAGCCACACTTCTCCACTGGAGGCTTGGTGACTGGGGAACTTACCCAGGCAAAACTAAGGGGCATATTATTCATTAGAACATTGGAATGTGGAGCACTCCATTGCAGACAATGGAGAGTTCCATGCATCTAGCGGCCGGTAAAGGACCGCAGAGCAACACTCAAATGTTGTTTAAACAAAGGCATCTCGGAGTTTGACGGGTTTTAAATCCCCTCAGGCTCCAAAAGGCCTTTGTTTAATTTGTTAGAACATTCTGCCCTCTAGTGGCAGAATGTTCTAATAGCCTTATAGCCCTTCGTAGCTGGGCTACACCAGCTATTAAAGTCCCGCTCCCTTGTTAAAGGCCCTCGCCTCGGGCCTTTAACGCTGGAGCGGGCCTCTCATAGCCGGTATAGCCTGCTACGGTGGGCTAGAAGGCTATATTATATCACGCAGTGCAGCAGGTCACCTTGCTGTGCTGCGATAAGGGAATGGCATGAATGTGCTGTACTTAACATTGTATGCAGTGGCAGCTCTTCCGCTAAGGCTGAGGAGTATTGCCCCACTGCTTTGAAGCAGTAAAATAAAGGAAAAATAAAATGATGATACCTTGGTGTTATTATCATTTTATTTTGTCCTGCTGCTGCAGCTTTGCAGGGTGGGTCTGCTCTTATAACAAAGGAGTAGGGGGAGTGGTGAGCACAGTCTGTAAGTGAGGGCCGGCCAAACATTCATGCCCACTTAGCATGTTCTCCACCCAGGCTGTATTGCAGCCTGGGTGGAGAACATGCCCAGGCTCCCACTGCCTGCCTGAGCGCCTAACCATGGCAATCAGACCAATCACCACACTGCATTGCAGTGTGGTGATTGGTTTAGAGGAGTCTGAGTGTGCTTCCTGTTCCAGCCGGGGGAGAGACCACGGAACAGAGACACGGCAAGGAGGTACATTTTTTTGTCTTCTTTTTTTCCCTCCTTACCACTCCCGATCCGCGCCGGCCGCCACTGATTGTATGGCACATTCCTGCTTTTTCCCAGAGTTGGCGCACAACGTGCTGTCTAGCGGCAATGCAGGCACTCTTGCTCATGGAGCAAGGGTGCCTGGATAGTAAGAAGGATTGTTTTTGTGCAAGAAGGGGCCCCTTCCTGCCCAAAAACAATCCCCTGAGGCATTTTCTCTTTTTATGGAGCCGCTTACGATCTAAGATTGGAGGCTTTGCGACCAAGATCATCGGTTTCACTTCTGACCGCCAAATTACAATTTAGACAGTCGGAAGTAAAACCGGCCAGTCATTCCAACAGGGCCCATAATCCATATGGACGGTGTTTTACGCCATCCGGATTACGATGCTCAGTTTTCGGCAGGCTTTCTATGCCGGGCTTTCCGACACGGAAAGCCTATCGGAAGGCAAGTCTGGGGTCACCTAGCAGGGCCCACTTCTGTTTGCGGCTTCCGGTTTGGTGCCCTCTTGTTGATCCCTGCTGCTGGGGACGAATTCCATAATTTACCAGCCTGTATGGAAAAACTAGTGGCACCAACTGTTTTATTTTCATATGTTGGAATGAATAGACATGGCGCTAGCCTGAAATGTACGCTTCTAGGTTAGAAATATTTGCCTACGTTTCTTCAAAGCAATTAAGGACCTTTAAAGTTCATCACCTTGCGAGTGATACATTATAGTTGGAATGAAGATCTTCTGGTGACCAGTAGCAAATACAGAGTATTCAAGACAGGGAGATGCATGTCAATATCTTAACATATAAAAGTAGTCTTGCACCTGAGTCTCTGGTGTTTTCTCATGGTTACGAGTATGAAGCATTATAGTGTCCATTTGCATAGTCCTGGTTTGAGAGAATGAAAGGCTGATTTGGTGAGTACGTTCACTTGGGCATTCATAGAGAATGCAAAACCCACGACAATTCCAAAGTTATGTGCTACTTCAGACACTTTTGGCAGATGTCCTGGTTTATCCTACCAGAAAGATAGCAGTTCATCACTTGTTCTATTCCCCAAGTGTAAGTACTTCTGTTTTGATGCATTTAGTTTATGATGGTTTCATGTCATTCAATTGTCTATGCCTACGAGGCAGCTATTGATATTTGAGGTTTCTCTGTTGTTATGGTTTTCAATTAGCATTATTTGTGTGTTATCCACTTAAAAGTAGCACATGTTATCAAAGCCATTGATTAGCTCAGGTTATGGCTCTATGTAATATTGAAAAGGAGGGGAGGGAATATGAATCCTGGGGAACTCCTGTTCTTATGTTGTGAAATGTCAGTGAGAAAGGGTGCATATAATTATGATGGTTGTGTTATGTCGATAGAATGAAATCAAAGTAAGAATTATACCATCAATACCTATTTCTTTGTGTCTAAGAAGTAAGATTTGCTGATAGACTACGTCAAAAGATGGCAAAGGTTCAAATGTAGTAGTGCAGCTACACCGCCTTTATTACCTTTGCCTTTCAGATTTTCCCAATTTCACAATTAGAGCAGATTCTGTGCCTCTTCCCAGATGGAATCCTGCTTGATAGTCTGACAGTCTTAGGTTTCTTCTAGGATCTGAGAGATCTGGAGAAATGTGCCTCTTTCAGTTAGTTTGTGAAGGAAAGGTTTTTTAGAGATTGATCAGTATATGTTATACACTTGCTCGTCCAGGTTGGTTTTCTAGTTTTATGAGCACATGTATGATTTCGATAAGTCCTCTTTATAAAGCAGAAAGAGCCCTGTGGCTAAGGAGTCATTGATTATGTTTTTGACTGGGATAGCTGCTGATGTTGATAGTAAGAGCCTCTTGAAAATGGGTCAGATGGAGAGCCAGCAGACCTGCTGGCATTCACAGAAAGTAGGAGAAACATGGCAGCAGGTCACTGAAGCTGAGGGTGGAATGAAGGAATTGTTTCGGGCTGCTCTCATTTCTTCGTGGAATATGAACTGAGAGAATCCCCTCTATTGTTTTGGACTATGTCAATAAAGTATAATTCTCCCACCACTTATTTGAACCAAAATCATGCTGCTGATACCTGCTTTACAGCACGAACAACAGTTGATGTACAGAATGCAGAACCATGTCATACATTCACCCCAGTACAGAGATCTGGCCCTAAATCCATCGTTTTTTTGCTCACCACACTACCCCAGTTCAGACATGGCCATATGCAAATCAGCCTTGAACCTGTGCCTCATGGGCACAGTCCAGCCCGAACTGCCAAGCCATGTCTTCCCTGGACCGGAATCAAGCATCCTAGGACTGGTTTCTGGCTATCAGCCGTCTTCAGCAAGGATAGCTTGACTCCAGTGGCGCGGAGAGTACGGGACTCACGTCTAAGCATACCCGTCCCACTCGGGGTGACAAATGCAAAAACAACAGTTGATGGACAGAATGCAGAACAATGTCATACATTCACCCCAGTACAGAGATCTGGGCCTAAATCCATTGTTTTTTTGCTCACCACACCACCCCAGTTCAGACATGGCCATATGCAAATCAGCCTTGACCAAGTGCCTCATGGGAACAGTCCAGCCCAAACTGCCAAGCCATGTCTTCCCTGGCCGGAATCAAGCATCCCAGGACTGGTTTCGGGCTATCAGCCGTCTTCAGCCAGGATAGCTTGACTCCAGTGGCGTGGAGAGCACGGGACTCAAGTCTGAGGATACCCGTCCCACTCGGGGTGACAAATGCAAAAACAACAGTTGATGGCCAGAATGCAGAACAATGTCATACATTCACCCCAGTACAGAGATCTGGGCCTAAATCCATAATTTTGTTGCTCACCACACCACCCCAGTTCAGGCATGGCCATATGCAAATCAGTGTTGACCCTGTGCCTCATGGGAACAGTCCAGCCCGAACTGCCAAGCCATGTCTTTCCTGGACCGGAATCAAGCATCCTAGGACCGGTTTCTGGCTATCAGCCGTCTTCAGCCAGGATAGCTTGACTCCAGTGGCGTGGAGAGCACGGGACTCACGTCTGAGCTGGGGTGACTTGGTGAACAAAATAACGATGGATTAAACCCAGATCTGTGACTGGGGGTGAATGTTTTGCCATTGTGCAACATTCCGTCCATCATCTTGTGTGTTTTGCTGCTTTACAGCATGGGCAGGAGCATTGGCTTTCAGACCCTTGCTGGTGCTGAGCGTTGGATATCATACGTTGGGCCCCAAAATGACAGTGTGGATTCACCTTCAAGGGATTGCTGGCAGGGACAGAACTGGTGCTGTGCAAATCTCTGTGAGCTAGCCATGCCACAAAGAATTCAACAGGAGAAGTGTATGGAAAATAGCTCCGCCATGGGAGCTCAACTTTAGATGAAAGATTGACCAACAAGAACAACCCACATACTCAATAATTACATCTCTCTAATTACATAGAGGCTCCATACTTAGGAGTCTTGTATAATAAACAGTCAGCTAGTGCTATAACAGTTAAAACGGAGCCTAAAAAAAGTAAATATATTTTAAGGTCAGCAGGCATTGATACAAAATTTGATTCAGAAAAGAGCCCGATTAAGGAGAAGGAAAGGAGCACCATCTCAGGTAAGGTCCTGCCAGTTAAAAAAACACTCATGTTATCCTGCTAGGGCACATAAAAAAATCACAAGTAAGAAAGAGATAACAGAGGAGATGTTGTGAAACACATTATCAAAAAAGTTACCCGTTCACTGAACTCCTTTTTAAGATAATGGAGCTAGATAAAAGGAATGCACAGGGAGAAAGATCCAATGAAGGTAGGATTTAGTATACAAGTGGGAAGGTTGCTGAAGGACATGAGGTAACTGACAGTTGTCCACCCACAATCATCAAAGGTGACCTCAGGTATCCCCCACTTCAAATAGGTTTGAGATACTTTAATCCATTAATGAACTAGAGATTTAATTTATTTAGTTATTTATTTATTTATGCATTTTTATATAGCGCGGACTTTACCCGAAGGTGTCAGAGCGCTTCACAATAGGAACAGAACTGATACATGAGAACATTACAAGTGAACAAAATACAAAAGCAAACGTTACATTATTTATTTATTTATTTATGCATTTTTATATAGCGCGGGATGTTGGGAGTGGTAATAAAAAGCTCTGCTCTTAGCATCCCAGAAGGAATGCAATGAAACACTGCAAGAATGGAGAATAGACAAGAACCTACGGGTCCTCAGTTGTTTTAAAAGACAAAATGCATTTCAGTGGAATCCATTCTCTTGGGTCTTAAATCTGATATAATGTAGAGATCTGAGAAATCAGAACAAAATCAAAAGGGGATTCAGGGACATGCCAGGTTTTAGCTTGTAAACTTGATGACTAGGCAGATTGGATAACACTTAGAGGAAAACATTGAAAAGGCAAATATCTGGCTACAGAAGAATACACAAGAGATTCAGATTCTTAGAAACACAGAATAGACAACTAATGGGTGATACTTCAAGTTTGGAGATTAACTCATTGAGGAATAATCTGAGAAATCTGAATATCCAAGATGGGGCAGAATGCAGAGACTTAAAGGGATTTCTAATCAAGATTGTAAGGGAGGGACTCTTGGAGGTTCCAAGTGACCCTGATTTGGTAGCAGACATCCTGATATTCAATGAGATCACTTAAAATGTAATCCCAATCGAAATCCCCAAGGTGAATATCGGAGAACTTTCAAACCTACACATTGAAAGAGGAAACCCTTAGTGGTGCCTAAATAAGTCAATTCACTGACCTATGATAGCTACTCCAATCAAATAGGAGTAGATATAGGTACAATGACCAAACAAAGCCAATGGGAGATAGGGATAGAAATGGAAAACTGAAACAATGGGGGGCCAAATTACAGATGAAGTTCCCCTCTATGCAGGAAATATTGTAGAGAAATGAAATGTGTAACTTGAAATGGGTGGAGGAAGTCAAAGAACTGACTAAGAAAATAAAGTTAAATACTGAAAGGGAGATATAGCGTTTTGGATGGATCAGGCCAAGGATAGGTCATGAAAACATAGAATGTGTATACTTTCTTATTTCTATTACTGGTACATGTATATTAACCAGCCCCAAAGAAGCCCACAAATTCGAAAAGATTATGCCATATAACAAAGGGAGGGATACTTGGGGGGGGGGACAAAATTGGCAGGGGAGTAATTCACGAAAAATATTACAAATCCTCAGGATACACAATAGGAAATAATTCAAAAACCATTGAGCTGTACGTGAACTACAGTGAATTGATGTTAGTGGGAGACAGAAGTCAGAAAATCACTGCAGCGTGATTCCCGAGCCCCGTGTCATAGACATCTGTGACACTCACACCGACTCCAACGCAGCACCTGCTTCACCGCTGTCACAATGCGTGCATCAAAAACCCAGCATCTGGGTTTTTGACGCATCATCCCTCAACGACGATAATTCATTGATGCTGCACTGCAGTAAGGAACCGAGACTGCATGACCAGAGATCAACGCTTTAGCTCCCCTTCCAGTAAAGAACCAGCAAATCACCTCCCTTGATGAATTCCTGCTGCGGGCACCAATTCCAGCCATGACAAGTGGGGAAACGCTGAGTGGAAAGAATTTAATAGATTCCACTGGATTCCAGAAGTTTCCATCACAGAAATGTAAGAAAAATATGTGACTTTAGCCAATGTTTGAGGTTTGCACTGCATTGTGGGTAGAAAACCTTGTGGGATTCATCCAAGGTAGACCACCTTGGAATCCCCTGGGTTTCTAATTTTCATAAAGGTTTGCGGTTGGTAGATTTTCATGGGTTTCGGCCTAGGACAGCCCCAAATATAACAGCTGATTTTTCCATGTAGTGCTTTAGGGCCATTGGTGTAGTGGTCTCCTGGCCCACCCACACAAGTGGGGTACCGTTGTTATTGGGAGATGTGTAGGAACTCTGGATGATGCAACATTTCTGGATCCTCACAGATTCTGGAACATTCCTGCACAGATGTGTGAATAGAATCTGTCTTTTTAGCCAAAAGTTGTTTGCAGGGGTATCTGTATAAGTAAACCTGGTGAAAGCGATGCAAGTAACCCTACACTTCATTCACCCAGGACTCTAGTTTTCAAAAATGTATATATTTGCCAGGTTTCCCAAGGTGCCAGCTGAGATACGGCCCAAAATGCACAGAAACCCACATTGTAAAAAAATGGTCATTTTCAATGGATTAATGTGATGTGCCTTTGTCGTGTTTTGGGCCCTTTTCTGTCGCGGGCACTAGGTCTTCCCATATAAGTGAGGTACCATTGTTATTGGAAGATAAAAATGAAACATGCTCTCTCAGTGCTAGTATGGGTAGCCACAAATTCAGATATGTAAAAAAAAACACTGCTCCAAAACTCCATATCTGGTGTCCATTTCAGAAATACATAGGTTTCCTTGATGCACATTTATTTACTCTTCATATTTTACAACATGGAGTGCTCTATTCTTGGAACACAATAATAACCATTGTAAGGTGTAGCTCAGTTGTTGGCTCTGTGTGCCTTGGGTTCTTTGACAACCTACGTACCCTATATATCCCTGCAACCAGAAGGGCTAGGGGACATAGTGGTATATTGTTTTTGTAAATCAACTATCGTGACAAGAAGTTACAAAAGAACAGTTGTCACAAATGGCATTTATTTCCTACTCTTTTTCAATGTTTTTTTTTTTTTCAACAGTTAATTTCTTTGGGAAAACCTTGCGGGAGCTACACAAATGACCCCTTGTTGAAATGTGATTTTATCTACTTTTCAGAAATGCATAGATATCGGAGATCACCCATGGGTTTCACACCGGATTCCAACACAAACTGGAAGTAGGTTGAAAGCACAAAAATTAGGAAAAATGGGCTACCTCATTAAAAAATGCCAAAACTGTAGTACAAATATAGGTGATGGAATTCAGATCAGCATGTTCCTGAAAGCTGAGATGATGGTGCCTTTAGCCGAGTAAACCTTTACGTTGATGTCATTTTTAGGGAAAATAACAGACACGATTTTGCTGAGCACTTTTTTTTACTTTTCACAAAAATCTCAAAAGTTAGCTATATTTTGCCTATTTTCTCAGTCCCCTCCAGAACAGTCCACAAACCCTGGGTACCTTTAGAATTCCTATGATGTTGTGAAAGAAGGATGTACATTTGGGATGGATACATTATGTGGGAAAAAGCCATGGAGGCCTAAGGAGAAGTACCCCGACTATCTAAACAAGCATTGGCATAGCCAATAGGTCTCGCCTTTGGGACATTATAAGTGTTTAGCCATGCAACAGTTGATGTTGCACCAAGGATATTGTGCTGCATAATTAAATACTTATAAGGTCCCAAAAGCGAAACATATCGGCTATGCCAATGCTTTTTTCATGTGCGACTGGACACTTACGTTGTGTCTTTTTCTCATGTGCGACTGCACACTTATGTAGGAAAGGTGTGCCAAATTTAGCTTGCATACTAAGTGGTGACTAACAGGGTATATGTGAAATTTAAAGTATCGTCACGGTCAAAGTGCTGATTTTCAAGTGACAACCAGTTGCAAAGAACTTTGAACAGTTTGCGCATCTTCGCACCTCCCTAAGTAAAGTAAAACCACTGCTAATTCAGGTCGTTTCTCTTTATATGGAGAGTACATTAAGGCCACTAAAAGATATTCTAGTCAAAAGTATTGTAATGCCATGTCTCCTAAAGTTTCCTTACTGAAACGTGTTGGGCTGCCATCACTTGGGAGAACTTCCACCTTTTTGTCGCACTTCAGGAAGAATGTCAGTAATTTACACAGTGAATTCAGGATTTGTAATGTGTTTCTCAAAACTACATCACAGATATTTCGGAGATCAGATTGCATTGCTTTGCGAAATGCATCTCTTCCAATTCTAATACACTAGACGGGACATTTTCCATATCAAGAGGGCCGACACATTGACAGGCTAAGAAAAGCTGGTTATCACCAGGAACATAAAGGATCGGGCTGACTGCATGAAAGTGGCGGCCATGTTGAAAAGTGCGTTTTACGCTAGTAACAAACACCGAATTACAGTCCCTATGATGGACTTATCTACAAATATATTGTTTATGAGTTAAAATAATTTTAAACTATGTCAAGTGAATAATGAATAAAATGTATCTACAGTAATTTTACGTATTAACACTTCCTTCACAACGATGAAAAAATCTGTGAACACCTATGTGATATCTGTACACCATACATGTTATAGATTTTTTTTGTCAAACGTCTCTTCTACATTGCTCAAAGTGGAAAAACAACCATTCTAAAATGGCCGTCGCCTTAATGGTCTCACACACGTAAAGATACCGTCCCTCCCAGTTTGGCGTGATCCGGAGCCTTCAGCTCAAGCACTGCCATTGCCAGAGTAGAGGAGGACTAGGGAGGGCGCAGGGACACCTTAACTTCCTGCCCAAGGGTACCAACCGCCGTCTGTGGTGCCTTCTGCCCTGCGCCTGCGCGTTGGAAGTCAAGAACTCCCACCATGAAGAAAGCAGCGGGTGCTTTGAAGTACCTGAGGTAATTACCGAAAGCCTAAACTGACATCAATTTGTTGCTTTGATAGATTGGCATCGATTTTAACAACAACAAAAAAAGAATGGCATACTGAACACAAAGTGGTCAAATCACAAAGGCATGCATGAGAAAGTGATGTAATAATACGCCAATAACACCTTTGCAAATTGGCATCACAGTCACCAAATGCGAATATTAATATACAACTTGGGGCCAGTTCACAAAGACATCCACGAGTATGTGAAGTGGTACTACATAATTTACTCAGAAATGTTTGTAGGTTGGAAGCAGGGCTTCTTTAAGTAGGATGAAAAACAAGGAGAAACACGAGAGACGGCCTGCGGCCGTCAAAGTGAAAGTACGGCCGGCGGAGGGCATTGCTGTGGGGAGGGGGGAGGAGAAATGCGGCACGGCGGGCAGGGGAGGGGGCGGAGCGGGGAGAGCGGCATGAGGGTGTGAAGCAGCAGGGGAGGAGTGCTGCTGGCGATTGACTGGCGATTTGATGATGTGCACGCGCATTTTAGCGCAATGCGCTTGCGCATTGACCTAAAAGCGCACGGGCACAGCATCAAATCGCCAGTGGAATCGCCAGTCAGGTAAACTCTCGATAAGCTCCTATATATCGAGCTCCCGCTCAATGCGCATGCGCATTGAGATAGGTCGCTCGACCTAAAAAGGGCTCAGTACTGGGGTGATACAGCCTCAGCAGTTAAGGGATTAAATATCACAGATATTTTTTAATAGAACAATATTGTTGTTTCCTAGCAGACAGGTATACTTAGAACAGTTATAGAAAATCTTTGCAGTTTTAAAGCACATCAGACGAACATCTGATAATTACTCGCTGAAAGAAATGTTACTATTTTTTTTCTGTTTTATAGAGCGCAAATTTGACTTGAAGGTATTGGAGTGCTCTAAATTGTTGTGTGCTTTGTTTTTTTGGCAGGGGGTGAGGGGCACAGGGAGAATCAGTGATTGTCCCAGCTTCATAGGATGTTGAGCCAACGTTCCAAAGTTAGCAGCTCATTTATGCATGATCCTCTCCCAATATAATCAGCTTGGAGTTACTGTAATCTTAAGACATTTTTTAAACACAGAAGAGTGACGTTATTAATTGTCATGATTTGAAGTAATCATACACAATAAAAGTATATCACCACTGCTATCACACAAGAATGACGAGAGAACATTTTAAAAGGATAATGAACGGAAAAAGCATTTGCAAAATAATACATTGGCTAACTGTCCCTGGCACAGAAGTGCCTTTTTTTAGGAAGATGTGTACGTGTGATCAGACAAAATGATGTCACAGTACAAAAGAGCCAGTGCCTTAAGTGCACTGATCCATTATCCTACTATGTGTGAGATAGTGGGCATACACAAAATGTAAATGGCAGTTCAACAGACGAATTGATGAAAAGGACTGACCTAAACCCCTTCAACTTATGTATATACCTATGTGTTTTTAGGTGTGTATTATTTTGATTACATGACACTGACAACATTTCAAACGCTGCTTCAAGGCCAGACCTAAAAATCTGGAGGGTTCTGCAATTGCCAGCCCCTCCTGAAGAAGCTAGAATGGTCTGATCAGCAAACACTCCTAGAGTATTTTACTTAAAGGTCATGTCAGAGGAGGAACCCACCACATTAGTATTACTGTGACAGGAAAGGGGCGTGGGGGTACTTTCTCATTAGCTTTGTTCTTCAGCTTTCATCTTATTCATCAAAAACTCTGTTAAGTGCACAGCATAATAGTTTCCAAGAATTCCCCTACAAGAGAAACTGACAGGGCACCAACTAAGACTAAAATAAACAAGGCTTCCTGGTTCGATTCCTAACAATTGCTCGCTTTAACACGCGTTTATTTCATTATTGCTTGTGAAAAGAAAATGCAAAATACACGAAATTGCACCTAATGCTAAAATCGTGTTAGAAAAATTAGATACTTTTATATAGCCCAAAAATGTATGCTTGGTGCTGTCCTACTACCCACCTGCAGGAGGTCAACATGTCTAAACCTAATTTAAAAGAGTATAGAGCATTTGGTACGAAATCTGAGGCACATGTTAGGCACATTCTTCCAGAAGTGCAACCAGCCAATAGATTCTCTAAAAATAATTGACCCACATTTCATTCAAATAAATATGCAGTTGGAGAAGTGTAATTTTATTTTCACTCTGAGATACTGTAGGAGTGCATTACAATCATGTGTAATCAGCACTCTCAAATATTCTGTACGATTAATGTTACTAAGAGGATGGGGTACTGTATATTTAAAGCACTCCACCTGAAAACTAAAGACATTTATGAATTGTGAGCCTAGAAATGTGATTAATAGAAATGTCTGCAATATTCACAAATTAATACTTTAAGAGAAAGCTTAGCTTATAAACCTTTCTCATGTGAAGCTGATTACAAGATGTGAATGGGTGAATGATGTTTAGACATTTATATATGTACAGGGGCGAAACAAAGGGCCCTACAGACCCCGCGATGGGGGAGCCGCCTGGCTTACCCATACTGGAGGGGCCTCCTCAGCCGCTACTGATGTGAGCATGAGAGGCCACATTTAGCATATCTTACAGGGGGGGGGGTCACACTTTTATTTACTCTACTTTATATGTAGCAAGGAGTTATAATCATACTGATGTATCCTAAAATGATGTCCTTTATGATGTCTGATAAACGTATATAACAACATCCCCAAAGTCCGGATAGCGAAGGTTCTATCTAATTTAGCCTCTTCTTTAAAAAATCTTCAAAGAACAGCGAAGGGAGGCCTGTTTATCATCTGGGTGGGTGATTTTAATTGCACTTTGTGTCAATTTAGCAATCAATGCATTTGTGGTCTGGGGATGGACAAGGAAGATACACCCACGCATTTCTCATATACACCTTTAGGGGAACTGCTGAATGATATAGCCTTCCAATTCGATCTGGGCTATGCGAATGAACTGAGTTCACCTCTTATCCCTTTCCAACCTACTTTTAATGGAAGGGGATGTAACTCCATCATTAGCTTTGTCTTAATATCTAGTAGATATTCTTGTAACATTCTTTCCTGTAAGACACTTGAAAGTCTATTTAGTGACAATTATCCAATATGTCTAGTACTCTTGCTAACAGGTTCAGAGAAAAAATTCATCAGGAACACACAATATGCCCCTGATATTAGTCTTGCTAGTTCCAATGGATATACGTTAAAGTGGGAAAAAGTCGACCCTGAGGCATTCCTGGTAAGTTTGATTACCAATTCTATTAAGGAAATAGAGATATGCCTTTCACAGCACAGGGAGGACAAAGAGGTTTTCAATGCTTTTCTTAAGATCTCAGACGAGGCTAGAAAACTGCTAACAAGGGAAAAACGCAATGGTTTCCAACCCTCTCAGGGATGGTTTGACAGGGATTGTACAAAGGCCCACTCTATTCTAAAAAAAGCATTGAATAATACGCCGAGAAGTAGGGATGAAATCAGGCAGGCAAGATTACTGTATCGGTTGGCTCTAAGAAAACATAGGACTACAATAAAAAGGGAAACGTGGGATGCCCTACACGAGGCAAGTGTGTGCAAGGATAATATTGGTTTTTGGAGAGCGGTTAACGCCCCATTTTTGAATGATAGAGAGATAAATTCTATTGACATGGCCATTAGCAGTGAAAAATGAGCGAACTTGTTTGCCGGGCTCTATATGGCTAAGTCGAGTGGTGATAATTCGTCAGAGACAGTTGCGATTAGTATTGCTGATAAGGCTCTCCCAGGTCCTTTTCCTCTAGAGATTATCATCACCATGGAGTAAGTTACCAGGGCAATTAATGGCAGTGCTTCAAGGAAAGCCCCTGGGCCGGATGGCATACCGGTGGATGTCTATAAAGCCAACCCTGGGTTATGGGCTCCCCTTCTAACCAGCATTCTTATGTGTTGTACTCGCTATGGGTTAATTCCCACCTAGGCAGACGCGATTATGATACCCATATTTAAAAAAGGGGATAGAAATTAACCCAGTTGTTATCGTCCGATATCATTATTGGATGCCCATATGAAAATAGAAGGTAGGGTCATTTTAAATAAGCTTGAGCTCTGGGCTGAGGAGACTGGTGTACTATCAACCTTTCAATATGGCTTTCGAGCAGGTGTGGGCACTATTGAACAAGGTCTTAACCTGTCTTTGATCATTGATAAATACACCAAAGCTAAGAAGGGCAAACGTTTTCTTACTTTTGTAGATTTAAGTTTTGCTTTTGATTGTATAAAACATCTTTATGCTGTGGGATACCCCTAAAGACCTGGAACTGGATCCATCCCTGATAACGTTTATAATGGAATTATATAGGGGGGCAAGAGTACGGTATAAGAAACAGGGAGAATGCTCAGCCAGATTTCCCATAAGACGAGGGGTGAGGCAGGGGTGCATTCTGGCCCTCCTGCTTTTCTCACTCTATATAAATAGCCTAGGATAGTTTCTGGCTGAGAAACAGCATGACTACCCAATTATAGGGATTCCCCGGTCCCTATTTTATTGTATACCAACGATGCGGTCATAATGTCGAGGACACAGTTGGTTCTGCAAAGGTCTGTTGCACATTTTGTTGCATATATGTTAGAGTGGGGTTTAAAGGTGAACATTACTAAGACCTTTACTATGAGTTGTGGGGCAAAATCTAGAAAGACCAGTGATATCTTTATTGAAAATAAGAAAGTCGCTAGCACGGATACATTTTCCTATCTAGGCATAACCTTTGATAGGAAGGGCTCGTGGAAAGCGGCGATGAATAGTAGAAGCCTGATCTTCTCGAGAGCCAGAGGTGCTGTAATTAATTTCTCGAAAAAATTAGGCGGGAGACCTGTTCTGGAGTTAATGGCAATTTATAAGGCTAAATGTACTTCCACAGGGTCATATGGGCCGGCATATGGGGCATAGAGCCCACGGACCAAATTCAACGTCACGAAAACACCTTTCTGCGCTACCCCCTGGCAGTCCCCTGTTCGACCTCAACATATTGTTGCCATAGGGAACTTGGTATAGCTTATATTTCTGACATCATAAAAACAACTCCCTTGCTTTTATGGCATAAGATATGGGTGTCGTCAGAGACCGGTTTCAACAGGGACGTAATATTAGATTGCCTTAAATTGCCTCAAGAAGCCCAAGGCGGACCCAAGGACCTCAAGAACTTCCGGCCCATCTCCCTGCTCCCGTTCCCGGCGAAGGTCATCGAGAAAATCGTCAACATACAACTGGCCTGCCACCTGGATGACAACAACATCTTGGACCGTCCCAGTCCGGGTTCAGACGTAACCACAGCGCTGAGACAGCCCTCATAGCCGCCACAGACAACATAAGGCGCCAACTAGACAACAGTGAAATATGAGCCCTCATCCTCCTGGACCTGTCAGCTGCCTTCGACACGGTCTGCCATCACACTCTTAAGACACGCCTCCTCAAAGCTGGAATCCAAGAAAAGGCCCTTGACAGGACCACGTCCTTCCTCTCCGGCAGAACCCAGAGCGTCCGCCTCCCGCCCTTCCAATCTAAGGCCACCGACATCATCTGCGGCGTCCTCCAGTGGCTCATCCCTCAGCCCGACGCTGTTCAACTTCTACATGGCCCCCCTCGCACAAGTGGCCCGCCAACATGACCTCAACATCATCTCCTACGCCGACAACACCCAGCTCATCCTCTCCCTCACCAAGGACCCGCACACCGCCAAAACTAACCTCCACGAGGGAATGAAGGCCGTCGCCGACTGGATGCAGAACTGCCGTCTGAAGCTGAACTCGGACAAGATGGAGGTACTGATCCTCGGACCCACCCCCTCAGCCTGAGATGGCTCCTGGTGGCTGACCACACTGGGAGCAGCACCGACTCCCACCGACCATGCACGCAACCTAGGATTCATCCTCGAGTCCTCCCTCTCCATGTCTAAACAGGTCAACGCCGTCTCCTTCTGCTACAATACCCTCCGCATGCTCCGCAGGATCTACAAGTGGATCCCGACCGAAACCAGAAGAACGGTGACACAGGCCCTCGTCAGCAGCAGACTGGACTGCGGCAGCGCACTCTATGCAGGAATCCCAGCCAAACACCTATGAAGACTATAACGCATCCAAAACGCCTCCGCCCGACTGATCGTCAACGTCCCCCGCCGCAGCCATATCACCCCCCCTCCTGAGATACCTACATTGGCTCCCCGTCGACAAGAGGATCACCTTCAAGCTCTTCACCCACGCACTCCACAACGCCAGACCAGCCTACCTGAACAGCAGACTCAACTTCTACACCCCGACCCGACAGCTCAGTTCGGCCAGTCTCGCCCTCGCCGATGCCCCCGCATCCAACAAACAACCTCCGGCGGCAGATCCTTCTCCTACCTCGCCGCCAAGACCTGGAACACCCTCCCTACCCACCTACGTCAGACCCAGGACCTGCTCGCCTTCCGAATACTCCTCAAGACCTGAATCTTCGAGCAGTAGCGGCACCCCCTCCCCTCAGTGCCTTGAGACCCTCACGGGTAAGTAGCACGCTTTACAAGTGTTCTGATTGATTGATTGAATGGGGTGGCCAACCTGCCTTGGATTAATTATATAAAAAGTTTGTCATGTGAGATTGGACACCCAGAATATTTTTAGCATCCAAGTAGTCTGGAAGGTGTCCCTAGAAAAACCCTTAAGACACATTGTAAGAATTATTTGGAAAACAAGCGATGGCTCATTGAGAAAGAAAAAGAATCGGTAATGACAAATCAGTAGATGTCCACTTGCCCAGGCATACAACCTTATTTAATACTGGTAGAGAGTGGTTTTACACGCATGCTCTTGGCCCGTTTTCGCTACGGCTCTTTCTATAGGATGGTTACATTTCCTGATATTAATGACGGGTCAATACTCCATCCGTTATGTCCATGCGATGATATTTCTAGATTAACCACAATGCACTGCACTTTATTTTGTAAATATTACATTATTCCTAGGAAAAAGTATTTGTTGCCCATTTTAAAAAGTTGGAACTTACAGCAATGTAAAATAGCTATTTTAAAACTACAAATGGTGGAAAATGAATATATAATCTTGGCTGTGTCCGCCTTTTTAAAGCTCGTTATAAGATTTTGTAACACCATGCGATATTATCAAAAAGATTTGGTGTTTTTGTATTTTTATAAATACATAGGGGGATATTACCAACAACTAGCGATAATTATAGCTGTGTTGGCTTAGCGGCAATATTTCTATCACCGCCCTTCACCTGATTTTATCGCTGAGATACCTTGCTATTAGCAAGGTTTATCTCAGGAGCGATAAAAAACAGGCGAAATGCGTGAATATCGCTGTCAATACAGCGATATTCAGGCATTACCGTGACAATGCTCTTAGCCATGTTATCCGCCTCTCATTGGATAACATGGCTAAGAACTGGTCAGGGCAGGCATTAGCTTTTGGAGATATTCGCGCTTAGCGCGAATATTTCCAAAACAACGCCTGTGTTGATCATAGGAGATAGCGATGTTAGCGACTGTTTTCAGTCGCTAACATCTTGGCACGCCCACTTTGCATGTTATTAGCGATAATTATCGCTGACATGCAAAGTGGGCCCCTAAATGCCCGCTATCGCCTACAAGCTGTCTCTAACTGGTGTTAGCGACAGCTTGGTAATAGGGCGATAAAATTATCGCCGCATTAGCGGGAAAAAGTCCCGCTAATGCGGCGATAATGGCCCTTGGTAATATGCCTGTGGTGGGCACACTTATGTGGAGCTGTGTGTGGTGAGACAACACAGTGGTTTCAGACGATATGAACTGATGGTCTGCTAATTCATATGAATATAATATGATTTATTGCATATGACAAATCTGGATTAAATACTTACCCGCAACATTCAACTTTGGAACTTTATTGATCACAATTGTTTGGAAACCACTGTGTTGTCTCACCACACACAGCTCCACATAAGTGTGCCCACCACAGGGATGCGCCTACACCCCCGTAGCGCACTCAACTTTTCAACCATTCAGGACGTACCCTGAACAGTTACGCCGCCTGTAGGAGCACCTTTACCTTGATACTCTGTTCACCTTTTTCAAAAAACTTTGATAAACAAGCGGTGCGCCACGCCCATTTCATTTGGTATACTTTCCCTTGGTAATATGCCCCATAGTCTTTTAAACTAATGTATTACTGCTTGTTCACATGAATTGCTTTTTTGTACTTTATGCTACCTCTGAAGTTGGAAAAATGTATTCTTTTTAAATTGTTTTTATCACTGTGCTTTTATGATTTTATGACTTAAAATCAAATAAAGCTGTTTTTGAATTTGAATTTTAATAAAGTAACTTCCACTTCAGCAGTACCGAATTTACATAGTTTTTTTCATATTCCAGCGTTCTTTGTTTTAATATTTTACCTTATGATGGGTTGGCTATATTGTTCTGCTACCATCAGCCATTGGCAATCGTCATGTATGCCGATGCTCAAATCACGAGCCTCACTCTTCTTCAGGCATTTCTTCCCTTAGCAAGGGGAAACTCCCATTTAGTGGCCTGAATGGAAGAAATGTTTTTTAAATGAAATTCCCACTTTAGAAGATGATGCTTTAGAGGAGTTTTTTGCAATTAGAAAAAAGAAACTTCTATCACACACCTTAGGTTCGAAAGGGATAAGGATTTATGGCCAAATGGAGAAGAAAGTAAAACTGAAGAAGAGACTTGAAGACTTGGACAATTACTTTCAGCCTTCTGTTTGTGTTGTTATTGACTGGTTTAAAATCTTCCAACATAAGCACGGACCTGCAGAAACCACTGAGGATTATGTAGTAGCATTTAAAAAATGTACCATCTCTTGTAAATGCGGTACCCTCCACAAAGAGCTTATAAGAGATCAAATTATTATGTACTTCAATTTCTCCATGAGAGACTATGGGTAAATGGAGACACTTCCATAAAGGAGATTGTTGCCATTGCAAATAAAGGCTGAATTATCTAAGAGATGTGCGAAAGTGGCCATTAAGAATGCCTCTGCCACCACTTCACACACGGAGGGATCTTCTCTTGTTTGTAAAATCACTCCCATTAGTACCATGAAATCTCTGTCAAAGGGTACACTAAAGAATACTCGTAAAAATCTCCAGGTCAGACCTACAAGGAATAGTTCAGAGAAATGTAAACAGCTTAGATTTTGCAGATGTGGAAGTAAAGATCATCCTTCTGAAGACAAAGGTTGTCTGGCTATCAAACAAAGGTGCTCACACTGTAGAATTCGATGTCACTTTGCCAGGGTGCGTAGGAATTCTGTAAAATGTGTCACTGGTATTGATGAAGAAGAAACAAGAATGGGTGCTCAAAAGCAGAAGGAATTTCCCAATATTTTCTCTGGTCGTGTAGGGGAACTTGTCAGTTTCTCTCACAAAATAGTTTTAAAGGATGATGCTGTACCTATCTGCACAAGGTAAGCAACATACCATTTAGTGTTAGAAATGGAGTCCATGCAGAACTGAACACATTTTTGAGGAATGGTATAAAAGAATCTGTGGAGAGCACAGAATGGTTGGATCCATTGGTCGTAGCGTGTAAGGCCAGTAGGCAAATAAGATTGAGCATTGACTTGAGCGACCTCAACAGAAATATCACCATGGATATGTTTCCCCTCCCTAAAATTAATGCGATACTTTTTGAGACCAGGGGTATCAAATGGTTTTCCACAATAGACAACTTCAGTCTACTGTCTGGTACCTCTTCATACAAAAAGTAGGAAATGTACTGTTTTCATTACTACATTTGCATGTTTTAGATTTGTTAAAATGCCATTTGGGCTAGCCTCTGAAGCAGCAGCAGTTTTCCAGATGTTAATATACCAATTATTTAAGAATGTTAAAGGGGTAATTTTTTTCAGGATGAAATACTAATGATGAGGGGAAAAAGAAAGATCAAAACGTTCTGAGTATTATGGGGAGAAATAATTTGACTGCAGAATTCCAGAAGTGCACATTTGCAGTGAAGCCTTTTATGTGCCTTGGTAATGAGGTTAGTAAGATGGGTATTACTCCCAAAAACTAGGTTTTAGACTCCATCCAGCACACACCACCTACATGCAAGGATGAGGTATTTTCTAGGATTGTCTGAATTTTTGCAAAGTTTGTGAAAAAACGTTTGCCAGTACATCTTACAGTTTGAGGCAATTACTTAAGAGTTGACAGAATTCTCTTGGAATGATGATGTACAAAATGAGTTCATGGCAAAAAAGGAATTTGTCAAACTATTCCCTTGCAAGTTTTTGATCCTTCCGCTTGTTCAGTAATCACGACTAATGCCAGTGGGTTGGGTTTGGGGGCATGCTTTCACAAATCATGGAGAATGGTGCAGAACATATGCTTTTTTTTGCCTCACGTTCTTTTTTCTTTATGAAGAGAATTGTTCAGTGATTGAGAGAAATGCTTACTTGTGCCCGGGCTATGGATACGTTCAGGCAATATATTTGAGGATCAAAGTACGTATGGACCACAAACCTCATACCAAAGTGTTAACTCCAAACAGATTATAATTATGTGGTTAAATACCTTCCTGGTACACAGAACAAGGTTACTGATTTTCTTACTAGTTCTCCCCCACCCATGGAAGAGCATGGGCGATGTGAGTGGGATGATTACTATGTTGCATCAGTTGAAAATTTGGACCATAATAGAAGAAGTTTGGAATGCAGAGTATGCTAAGGATAAAGTGTTAAATGAGATTAAAGGCTACACTCAAAGTGGCTAGTTTACTAGAGGTATGCTTGACAAAGACTGTAAGAAATTTTGGGAGATGAGGAGTAAATTATTCAGTAATGTTCGGGGATTCCTACCAAGAGATGGAAAGATAGTTCCACGGAGTAATTTGAGATGGGAAATCATGAGCATAATGCTTGAAGGTCATTTTGGAATCATTAAATCTAAGTTGAGGGTCACGAGTTCATATTGGTGGCCAAAAGTTAGTTCTGAAGTGGAGTGGTTTGTTAGAGATTGTGTACAATATGCCATTTCCAATGTGTCAAAACGTATTGATACCACCACTTAGTCCAGTGGAATGTCCGGAGGATCCTTGGGTGGCTCTTGCCCTCAACATACTTACACCTATTTTGAATTTTCATGATACTCCCAAATATGTTATTTTCCTGTTAGATCTATTTTTCAAATTGCCTGGGGTAAAACTATTGGCTAAGGTAAATTTCCAAACTATTATCTCCTTTCTAGAAAGAATCTTTGCAAGAGAAGGGATTTCAATTAATTATTGAGCTATTACAGACCTTAATTTATGACTGATTGTACGAAGAATTTCTTAACTAGTAGTGTCATCAAGGCTGAGCATTGCTCTCTGTATCATCCTGCCTTTAACGGAGCTGTGGGATGCTTTAATAGAGTTATAATGGACAGTGTGCAGATTGCTATTCGTAATAGCATGAGTTGGAAAAGAGAGTTTGGTAAATTAATCAGGGCTTCCAGAATAACTCCCCCTCTTACCCTGGTATAGTCCCTTCAAAGTACTTAGAGGTACAGAATTATTCACCAAAGATAATACTGTGTGGCTGTTGGGTGGTAGAAAGAATGTGTGGTTGCCTACTGTTGTGAGAGACAACACCGGGAAGGCACAATATGTCTATAGAGAGAACTATGATCACAGGCATGATGTTATGGAAGTCAAATTGGAGTCAGGTGATTGGGTACATGTCAAGTGGGCGGCCAAAACCAAGAAGGGACAAAGTAAGTTCAGTATGTCTCTTTGTGTTATTAGACTTTACTCCAATTCTATGGAGATAAATTATGGCAAGGTGTGGCACCCTGGAACATTGGCTAAAAGCATATAGACACTTGTGGAAAGTGGAGAGGGCCCCCTATGGTTCCTCCGATAAATCCTGAGCATGTTTGTGGGATGATCTTGATGGTAAAAGGAATGTGTGGCCCACGGTGGGAGGGTGGGGGTGGAGATTCTAATGTTACCATGAGGATTAGCAGCTGTGGAATAATAGGTATACAACATGGCAAGCTGAATGACTTTGTTATTGGTTAACAAGTCTTTAATTGATTCTTACATTCTTTTTGTTAGGCACTTCAGGAAGCACTCCTTAAATGTGTTGAGTCTGATCACTTATAGTTACAAGTATTTGTCTTAGTAGTTTGTTTTTACCTGTTTTTCTATCTGTGTGTAAGTATTGTTATATTAAATTGTATCGGTGTATTGGGGAGAAGTGTGGTATATCCTCGGGCTGCCACTCTTCAGTCATGCTACGCTGTAGGATTCTAGAGTGTTGAGGGAGGAGTTGAAAATTACTACTTGGTTCTGACTTGTAAGGACCTTCACCTTTTATGCTGAATAAAGTTTTTACTTCAGGACTTGGTTCTCTTCATCATTACCGTGGGCTGATTAGACTCTGTTGTCTACATGAGTCCTGATGTGTTCTGGACACTGCACTACCCAGATACTCCAGAAAAGGTGAACCAGCTGGGGCTCCCTGGAGAGACTGGTGAGCTATACACTGAAACACACAAGATGATGGACGGAATGTTGCACAATGGCAAAACATTCACTCATTGTGCAACATTCCATCCATCATCTTGTGTGTTTTGCTGTTCACCCTATGTGGGAAGGGTATGCCCAGACGTGGGTCCCGTGCTCACTACGCCACTTGAGTCAAGCTATCCTGGCTGAAGACAGCTGATAGCTAGAAACCGGTACTAGGATGCTTGATTCCGGTCCAGGGAAGACATGGCTTGGCAGTTCGGGCTGGACTGTTCCCATGAGGCACAGGACCAAGACGGATTTGATATGGCCATGTCTGAACTGGGGTGGCTTGGTGAGCAAAATAATGATGGATTAAACCCAGATCTGTGACTGGGGGTGAATGTTTTGCCATTGTCAACATTCCGTCCATCATCTTGTGTGTTTTGCTGTTCACCCTATGTGGGAAGGGTATGCCCAGACGTGGGTCCCGTGCTCACTACGCCACTGGAGTCAAGCTATCCTGGCTGAAGACGGATGATAGCCAGAAACCGGTCCAAGGATGCTTGATTCCGGTCCAGGGAAGATATGGCTTGGCAGTTCGGGCTGGACTGTTCCCATGAGGCACAAGACCAAGACGGATTTGCATATGGCCATGTCTGAACTGGGGTGGCTTGGTGAGCAAAATAACGATGGATTAAACCCAGATCTGTGACTGGGGGTGAATGTTTTGCCATTGTGCAACATTCCGTCCATCATCTTCTGTGTTTTGCTGTTCACCCTATGTGGGAAGGGTATGCCCAGATGTGGGTCCCGTGCTCACTACGCCACTGGAGTCAAGCTATCCTGGCTGAAGACGGCTGATAGCCAGAAACCCGTCTTAGGATGCTTGATTTCGGTCCAGGGATGACATGGCTTGGCAGTTCGGGCTGGACTGTTCCCATGAGTCACAGGACCAAGACGGATTTGCTTATGGCCATGTCTGAACTGGGGTGGCATGGTGAGCAAAATAACGATGGATTAAACCCAGATCTGTGACTGGGGGTGAATGTTTTTCTATTGTGCAACATTCCGTCCATCATCTTGTGTGTTTTGCTGTTCACCCTATGTGGGAAGGGTATGCCCAGACGTGGGTCCCGTGCTCACTACGCCACTGGAGTCAAGCTATCCTGGCTGAAGATGGCTGATAGCCAGGAACCGGTCCTAGGATGCTTGATTCCGGTCCGGGGAAGACATGGCTTGGCAGTTCGGGCTGGACTGTTCCCATGAGGCACAGGACCAAGACGGATTTGAATATGGCCATGTCTGAACTGGGGTGGCTTGGTGAGCAAAATAACAATGGATTAAAAGCAGATCTGTGACTGGTGGTGAATGTTTTGCCATTGTGCAACATTCCGTCCATCATCTTGTGTGTTGAGCTATACACTGATACATTGGTTCTACTACCATAAGTAATCAGCCCATAGTCAATGCATATAACCTTATATTTGATGGTCTGCCCCCAAAGTGCCGGTGCTCTTATTACCTACCATTGAATGGTGCATGTGTTTTACCTTGACATGTCGAGAAACTGTGAATGGCAGCAAGGCTGATCATTCTTCTCTGTGTCATCTTGCCACTAATGGAGCTGTGGAGCACTTTGACGGAGTGATCATGGACAGTGTGAAGACTGTTATTGGTAATGGTTTGAGTTGATAAAGAAAGCTTTGAAAGTTATTGTGGGCTTCCAGAATAGCTCCCACTTTTACAGGGTATAGTACATTTAAAGACCGTAGAGGTAGACAACCATTTACCAAAGATAATAGTGCACGAGTTTTGTAATGCATATTGATCAACCGTGCAATAAAGACTGGCGCACATACTGTTTGATGCTTTTAGTGTGACAACTAACAGGAAAAGGTGAGTGTCACCAAAAGCCCACTTTTTAAAAATGAAGGGGACTGACACATGATCTCACACAGAACTCTGACCAGCCGGCACTGGCAACAGCAGAGAGGATTTAATGAGGACCAGCATACACAAAATTAAAAGCTGAATGTAATTTGTCGACTGGAAAATATACTCATAAATAATCAGGCAGGACCACATGAAGGAAATGTTAGACAGGCATCCAACCAAAATAGACATGGTGAAATGAAGAATGAATGAGATGGGGGGGGGGCACATCCTCTTATAAGAAACTACATCAAAATGAAAAAGGTTCCAGAGTTAATTTTGAACAAAAACAATGATCTGTAGGTGCACTCACAAGGAAACAATATTTATATTATTGGGACTGTGGAATGGGCAGAGTTAGGAAGGCTGGAAATGTTTGTCAAGACACATCGTGTTAACCTTTTTTAGAAGAAACCATTCCTCATAGATGCTGGTAGTGGAGAGGGCACAAAGAAAGCCGACCTCACATTAGTGTTGCTAGTGTCCCTTTATTAAAGTGGACACAAGGAGATTGTAACATTTTTCAGACACTCACCCCCAAGCACTTTCAGACACTCACCCCCAGTCACAGATCTGAGTTGAATCCATCCTCATTCTTCAGCTCACTCCGCCACCCCAGTTCAGACCCAGCATGTCCAGCCTAAACTGACAAGCCAGGTCTTCTCTGGACCGGAAATAAGCATCCTGGGACTGGTTTCGGGGTAACACTCCTCACCAGCCAGGATAGCTTGAATCCAGTGGCAAAGTGAGTAAGTGACCCACGTCTGGGCATACCCTGCCAACTTAGGGTGAACAAAGCAAACACAAGAGATGATGGACGGAGCGCTGAAACTTTTCAGACACTCACCTCCAGTCACAGATCTAGGTTGAATTCATCATCGTTCTTTATTAAGCATCTCTTTTACTACCAGGATCATGATGCCACTCCACGGAATCATGAAACTAGAGGATGTCTGCACATCTACACATGAAGGTGAGCAGGCGGTCACCCCTCATTCCACCGTACTTGCCTAGCTGTCCAGAATAGATCTGTGGATGGGATCCAGGCATGTTTTGCCTCATGTGCCAGACATCTATACTACTATAATAAAGTAAGAACTTTCAGGCTTTGAGGCGGGTGAACTCGGGAACCACAGCGCCAATCTACACACCCGATACACCGTTGAAATCGTCAGGGTGTGTAGATGGTTATAGGCTATATAAATGACAAAATAAAACGTTATTTACAATATTTATATATTTTTTAAAAGTAGTCCCCCCCAAAGTAGCGCCGGCTGCGACGTGCGTACTCACGTCAGCACGGGGAGGAGAGGCATCCAAGGAGCGGCGGACATGGCGCGGGGGAGGAGCGGTGACATGAGGCCAACGGCGGTAGGAGCAGCAGAGAGGCGGACATGGCGTGGGGAGGAGCGGCGGCGGGCAGGCGGTGAGGAGCAGAGCGGCGGAGCGGAGAAATGAGGACCGGCGGCTGAGGGGCCAGGAGCGGTGAAATGAGGACCTGCGGCTCAGGTAAGGCTCCGGGGACAATGTCGGGGCAGGCGGGTGTCGGGCCAGGCAGGGGACGGGAAATTGGAGCTGTGAAATCAGGACCTGCGGCTCAGGTAATGCTCCAGGGACAATGTAGGGGTAGGCGGGTGTCAGGCCAGGCAGGGGATGGGAAATTACTAAAACAATGATCGGGGTCGGGGCAGGCGGGGGACCGGGCGGGCTGGGGCACGGGCTGCTGGCGGGGCGGGCAGGGCACGGCCTGCTGGGCAATGTCGGGGCAGGCGGGGGTAGGGGAAGCCTAAATGCTCCCGGACAAGGTCGGGACGGGCTGCTAGTTAATGATAATACCTTTTATAACTAAGTAAATGTATTAGTCAAAATGTAATATTGCTCTGTGAATTCGTAAGGCTGAAATGATATGCTGTAAGGTTAGCCAAAGCTGTAGGCCTGAAATGCAAACCCCTGACAAACTCTCACTATAGAATTAATGTTCTGAATTTCATGTGCAGTGTGGAAGCAGTTTTTTCTCACGTTTTGCATTGCAAGTGGCGAAGCATTGTTGGAGGCAAATTCATGTGAATGTTTTAGCAGCTAGGCAAGAAGAGAAGTTACAATTAAATGGCTTGGAGGTAATAAGGAAAAAAAGTCATTTTCACACGGGAGAAGGCATGGGAATAAAAGACGAATTGTTGCAAGGGATGTACATGGAGAACACCGTGGAAAAGTACGCTCTTGACTTGACCCATTGTGGAATAGGTGGAAAGAGGTGCATCTTGGGAATGCTACCTGTGAATAAATTTTTGTTGGAAGTAGGGATAGTGCCCACATCTTCTTGCCTTGGAAGCTTGCTCTCTTGTGATGGTAGATTTATGCTGCTTGACCCATCTCAATGGTGAAGAGACTTCCTAGAAGACTCTTCAATTGACACCTTTCCCCCTCATTCAAAAGGCCTATGTAGGGATGTCACCTTAGCGATAGAGTTGGGATAGATTTAAAGCTTCAACCCTCAATGCAGGGGCATTTTCACTCATGCTTCTTGATTGTCTGTATTCTCCTTCTTGAGCTAATAGTTCTGTTCATGTTGCACAGTCTGCACTGGGTGAGTTGATTTGGCTTTATGTTAATTTCTTTGTATTTGTATACCCTTGTCTGGGGGTGTTTCTATGTCCAGTTAGTTTAGACGTTGTAATAAATCAAACTAACTTTACTCAATTGTTCTTTGGTTATTATGTATCAAGAAGCGCTATTGCTAAATTGATTGCCTATTAATGATATTCTCCCCCTCACACTTTCATGCTGCTAAAAGAACGAATATGAAAGTGTCTCTGGAAAAGTCTAGAACAAATCTATGCAGCCCTTTTCAGTGGTAATGTTGATATAAGCACCCTTCATCAGACGACACTCATGCATTCAGCCACAAACAGATATAATGTTGTGTGAGTTATATCAAAATGAACAATGTACTATTAAATGCTTTGGAACTCAAAAGGTCCTGAGGAAGGTCTTTGACTTATTACCTGTCAGCTCCAGAAAAACTATAGTACATGCGTGGTCACCTCTCAAATCGACAATGAAAATGTCCAGTATCAAGACGTAGCTAAAAATAGAATAATGAAGCTGCAATCCATACAAATTGCAGCAGCCTGCCTAGTGCAAAACCTCCCATAAAGAATACCCATATCCAAAGCTCTAGCCAGATAGCACTGGCTACCAGTCGAAAAGAGAATATTGTTTAAATCAATGTGCCACTGCCACCGTACTCTGGCAAAAAAAGGGCCACAATACCTTCAAACTTTGTTAGCAGCTTACACACCGAACAGAAACCTAAGATCTGAGGGTAAAGCACTAGTAAAGATTCCAAGAATCAGAAAGACTAGGATGGGTGACCGTTCCTTTAGATTCTTAGCAGCTAAACAATGGAATATAGTACCAGCTGAAATAAGAACTGAACAAGTTGAAATGACCTTCCGTAGGAAACGAAAGACCTGGTTTTTCCCACCAGCCAGTCATTAGACTTCCCATAACCCCCTGTTACAGGCCAGAGGTGGAGGATTGATTCTCCATGACTCTCAGCCTTTACTCTCTGCTATCTATTGGCAACTAGCTTGGGGACACATCGGCGGTGTAACCATGTGCTCTATACATTTCTAATAATGATAATAATGTTACACACATCTATTGCAAGGAAGGTTATATCATCTATTTTGAGGAAATTATCAAGATACTGTAGAGTGACTTTGCATCTCGTTAAAGTGCCCTTGCATTTCACACAGGTTGCTACTTTAAAAATAATTCAAAATTCAATTTCATCAAATATGTCAACTAAAGGAACAACAGCCAGATATAAACTGGAAAGGTATAGAGAAAGAATCTCAGATTTTGAGCAACTGATCAGTGATAAGATGACATTATCCAGAGACTGGATAACAAAATAGTAACTCTTGGAATACAATGCAAAAAATGTCAATATTAATTCAGGCAAACCAATCTCAAAAAGTGGGCATAATATAAAGGAGTGGAATGAAACAACTGCCAAATTTCTTGACGCTTCCTCTTGCCTAAACTTTCCTATTGAGAAAGTGACCATCATCAGCAGTTAACAAGCATATGAATGTAGACCATTATATTCAACATCAGAACCAAAGTTAAACCACCATGTCTCATTATGCTTTTATAAAAATTAACAACTCATTGAGCATTTAAGAATCACTAATGTGAGTGAACAACTAATATGGGCACAAAAAACAGCTTTGATCTGGATGCTGAGAGAAATATATACAAAATATAGTGGAAGCATTTTGGGATTTAATAACTGAATTCTAGTTTTACCAATTCTCACCAATGCCTTTTAATGTTCACATTTAAGGAAACATCTAAACATACACTAAAACTAACAACGTTAAAGACATTTTATGAAAAATAAAGATTGAAGGTTTTGGAGGTCCTGGCTGATGATTAACCCTGGGCAAAGCACTACGCTACGCTTGCGTAGTTTGCGAAGTTTGCGCTACTTCGCACTGCCTGAACTGCCTGTAGCACAGTGCAAACACATGTAGCGTAGCGTAGTGCAGCGGTCAGTTTTTGCTTGATCGCGGTCCTCAACGTCAAGTTGGCGACTGCGAGCTAGCAAAATGACATCCCTGCAAGACTTTTTCTTCGTTCCCAATCAGCAACATCAAGTTGCCGACCGCGAGCGTGGAAAATAGACCTCCCGGTGAGATTCTCAACGCGGGGATGTCAGATTTCTCATTACGAGTGGTCGTGTATGCTCGCCACCGCTCACAATGAGAAACTACCAGTCCATGTTGAGAAAGCTGCCGCTCAAGTAAAAATCGACTCGAGCGGCAGAAAACTACAGCTCGCACTATGCAAGATGCTGTTTTCAATTTATATAGTGTCGAGGAGGCCAATGGAGGAGGCCAAGAGGAGCTGGCATGATGTGAAAATCTAAACCAGGCACAAAGCCGCTGCCAACAGGAACGATTCAGAAAAGGGGGTGGTGATGAACAGAGTGTCTGAATTAAGCAGACCACTTTTACCCAGTCCAAAGATCAGGGCATGATCCATCACCGTTATTTAGCTCAGTTCCCCATCCCAGCTCAGAACCTGGCTATATGCAAATTAGTCTGTCCCTGGCCCAGTGCATCATGGGAACAGGGCAGACCAAACTACCAAGCCAATTCTTCACCAGAAAGGAGACAAGCTACCGGGGACCGGTTTCTGGCATTTCAGCCTCGTCGGCCCGGCTTGCTTGAATCCTGATGGAGCAGTGAGCAAGGGACTCATGTCTGAGTATACCCTGCCACACCTATAGTGGCCAAAAACGATTCAGAAAAGGGGGTGGTGATGAAAAGAGTGTCTGAATTAAGCAGACCACTCTTACCCAGTCCAAAGATCAGGGCATGATCCATCACCGTTATTTAGCTCACTGCCCCATCCAAGCTCAGAACCTGGCTATATGCAAATTAGTCTGTCCCTGGCCCAGTGCATCATGGGAACAGGGCAGACCAAACTACCAAGCCAATTCTTCACCAGAAAGGAGACAAGCTACCGGGGACCGGTTTCTGGCATTTCGGCCTCGTCGGCCCGGCTTGCTTGAATCCTGATGGAGCAGTGAGCAAGGGACTCATGTCTGAGTATACCCTGCCACACCTATAGTGGCCAAAAACGATTCAGAAAAGGGGATGGTGATTCAAGCAAGCCGGGCCGACGACGCCTGAAATGGCAGAAACCGGTCCCCGGAAGCTTGTTTCCTTCCCAGTATAAGAATTGGCTTGGTAGTTTGGTTTGCCCTGTTCCCATCATGCACTGGGACAGGAACAGACTAATTTGCATATAGCCAAGTTCTGAGCTGGGATGGTGCAGTGAGCTAAAAAACGGTGATGGATCAAGCCCTGATCTTTGGACTGGGTAAGAGTGGTCTGCTTATTTCAGGCACTCTGTTCATCACCACCCCCTTTTCTGAATCATTTTGTCCACCATAAGCGTGGAAGGGTATACTCAGATGTGAGTCCCTTGCTCATTGCACCATCAAGATTCAAGCAAGCCGGGCCGACGACGCTTGAAATGGCAGAAACCGGTCCCCGGAAGCTTGTTTTCTTCCCAGTATAAGAATTGGCTTGGTAGTTTGGTTTGCCCTGTTCCCATCATGCACTGGGACAGGAACAGACTAATTTGCATATAGCCAAGTTCTGAGCTGGGATGGTGCAGTGAGCTAAAAAACGGTGATGGATCAAGCCCTGATCTTTGGACTGGGTAAGAGTGGTCTGCTTAATTCAGGCACTCTGTTCATCACCACCCCCTTTGCTGCCAACAGGAAGGCAGCAACCGCGACAGGAGGTGGGTGTCCTGGGCCACGGGAAGAGCTGGAGGAAACGGAGGCCACAGTCAACAGTGTGGAGACGGTGCAAGGAGTCGGGAGTGCGGACACAGCTCGGGAGGATCTGACACAACATAAACAGGGTGAGTAACGACCAGGGACTGGGGGGATGGGGGGAGATGGGCACAATGGCACACATGCACATCGAGGTGTAGCACACTGCACACCCATAATGACCCAGGGTCATGTTCCCCATAGCACAATCCAGCCCACACAGATAGCAAGAAAATCACACCCACATTGACAACAATGTGGTACAATGTGCAAACACGACTCTGCATAACAGAGGACACAACTGGGTCTGCACATGCGCAGAAACAGGCCTACTACATCTGACAGAGCTGGAAACTGTGAAATGGAAATGTACGCATACAACCTCGCATCCGTCATGTTGTACAAATATACATGGTCCCGCATCCAAATCCTGTACATCCCAAACAGTCACAATGTACATTGTCTGACAGTCTGCATGGAAACAAGAACAATGCACCAACATACATGTCAACACAATGTCACCATGCATCTCCCCTTCACATTGCAGAGGGACACACAACACCTCCAGCAGAGCAGAGAAGATCACGCATCAGTGATGCCGGAGAGGACCACCACATCTTCGACACCGACTCCCTACAACAGCCCATGGACATCCCACTCAACCCACCACCAGGACCAGGGCAGCCAAGCTATGCATATGTACTCTGTCTTTGAAGAAATCGATGTCCAGTTCCAATTGTGTGACTTACTCGAGCACAGCGTGGCCGAGAGCAGGGGTCTGCGTGGGCCCACAGAATATTGCGGTTGTGATGTACCACTAAGACCTGGTGGCACCACGTTGAAGGGTACATAGTGACATACACTCAGCCATAATTAATGTGCTCTGCCATGGTGTAATCAAGACAGTTCTAAATGTGTGACCTACTCGAGCGCAGCTTAGGCCGCGGGCAGTAGACCGCGTGGGCCCACATGCATGTGTGGTTGTGATGCTAAGCACAGACTTGGTGGCACCTCGTCGAAGGGAGTATAGTGATTTCAAGTCAGCCATAAACATCGCCCTCTGCCATGGTGTAATCAAGACTCAGTTCCAAATGTGTAACCTACTAGTACATTAATGAGAGCAGTTCAGCATTGCTGCACTCTGTGGGAGGCATTTAAGGTGATTTAAAGAGGGATTAGCATCTCCAACATGGTAGTGTAGTGAAATCCTTCAAAAACCAATTGAGTAGTAAAGAAAATAAATTGACTGGTGGTGAAAATGCAGATACAGAATAAGCTGGCAGTGATTCAGCAGTACGCAATGGCAGTACACAGTGGCATGTACGCTGCTCCAAGAAGCCTGGGAATGGACTGCGCTGGAGCTGCTAGAATGTAACAATAGGATTCCCAACACCACACAGCATTACTTGATTACATTCTGATTTAAGACTGACGTCAGGAGAGGCAGTGAACAATGGCTACTATCAAGACATTAGCCGACTCTGGCAGTTTGTGACAGACTTTAATAGGTGGGGCATCACGTCCTGCTGATGTGTGTGCCTGTGCCTGTGCCTGCGGCGCGGGTGAGTGGCTGCAGTTCATGATTCTGGGAGGCTGCATTGCTCACACCATCGCATCGTAAAATTTAAAACAATATGATCCCTGTGACTGGACCCTACTCTACAGACTGCGGAGGCCGCTGGAGCTCAGAGCACACACTGTGCAGCTGCTGCTGTGCTGAGCCTGACTCTGAACCATGCAGTCTGGGCGGTGCGTTTGCCGTAGGAGTCGTTGTGGCCAGGACTCTGTCAGGAAGTAGCCCGAAAACTGAATTGCTGTGGCTAGCCTCGCAAAGAAGTAAGTGAGGCTGACATGCCTCGAGTAATCTCTCAATGACTCTGCTAAGCAAAATGTCTTTCTAGATTAAAATTAATTATAGCGCTTAGCGTGTGGACATCAGCTGCCTGCCTTTACAACTGAATTTCTGCAGTCATACACTGTCTCATTCTGTCTGCTCACCCAGTCGTTTTCAGCCACAGGCTGCACAATGTACTTTTTGAATAATACAGTGCCTGCTGCCCAGTGCTTAATTTGAGCCGGAGTTTTCCGGTGCTCCGCACCGCCACCTTATTGTCAGCACCGGGGCTATGGAAGTCTGCCACATGGTGGCGCTGTCCTGCTACTTTCGGTATGAACTCAACAAACAGCGGTTTATTTGTTGAATTTACATTAACAATGACTAATGCCTGCCTCCCAAGCCATTCTTCTGGCTTTGGGGGCCTGGAATAGTCTGACTTGTCACACTTGTAGGAGTGTGAAGGTTAGCTGTGTATGTACTGTTATTGGCAGTGCTTGCATGGGTTATGTGAGGTTCAAGCTGCAGTAGCCTCCCGACGAGAGCCCCGGCACTTATCCTTGCCCAATCAATGCCCGTTGCTTCTGCTGTGGCGGCTGTCAAGTCCACGAGTACTGACTGTCTGTGTGTGATTACTCTTAACAATTATTTAGGCACCTCATCTGTGCTGCTGGCTGCAGGCTTGGCAGCTAGTAGTGCAATGATGGGGTGGACCACTTCAGGTTAATTATTTATATTTGGGTTGAGAGTGGTTACGTTTTTGAAATAATACACCACAACGCCTTGGCTACTGGCTGAGACCTATGTGTGTGCCTCAGCCTGAGGCTTGTTCAATGCCGGTGCATTGAGTCAGCTGACTGTGTTGACTCTTAATTTTAATTAGGCAGCTGAAAAGACAGAGGGCCATATGTAGGTAATTTGTGTTTTGCGATTCTCAAATTGCGATTTTTAGGGAATGGCAATTAGAGAATCGCACAACGCAGTGTAGGTAGGATTAGCAAAATTATTTGCGAATCCCACTTATCCCTTATTTGCAAATCGCAATTGAGATACGCAATAAGGACTACCTTATCATTCATTCCTATGGGCTAGAAGGCCCATAGGAATGATTGGGAAGACATTCTAAATTTGCGATTCTCAATTAGAGAATCGCAAATTGAGAATGCAATTTCAGGGTTGCAAGAGTATCAATAGGACACCTTTTTGCACCCCTGAAATTAACATGTGTGCACATGTGGCCCACATACATGCCCTAAGGGCATATATGTGACCCACATGGCACTTTGAAAAATGCCAAAAAGTGCATTTTTCACAGAAATCGCAAATTACCACCAACCTGAAGTTGGTGGTATTTTGCGATTCCTTAAGCCAATATTCCCACAACTTGGGTGCTTCCTACATTGCAGTTAAGGAATCGCAATTTGCGATTCCTTAAATGCAATTGCAAAATAAGGAATCGCAAATTTTGCGATTCCTTATTTTGCATGTGGGTTTTTGTGTGCTACATAGCACACTGCCCTAATTGCGATCGCAAATGCTGAAATTCTGCGAATTTCCGCATTTGCAAGCGCAATTAGGCTTCTTACATATGGCCCAGAGATCGTTGTTGTTGGGGCCTCACATCCTGTTGCACTCTATCCCACATGAGACTGATAGCAGCCTGGATATCCACAATGATGCTCTAGTCTACATCTGATTTGATTGATTACCAGAGAGGAGCCAGGAGGCCCAGTGGGCCCAGTGGGCAAAGGCTGGCTAAGGTAGGAATCTGTTTTAATTCTTTTTCTGCCAGCCTGCCTTGCAACACTAGGCAGCTGAGAAGAGATCAGTGTTGCTGGGGCCTCACATCCTGTTTGGACTGGGTCCCACTGTGGGACAGAGAGGACCTGGAGTCCACACTGATGCTCTGCAGCAGCAGCAGCAGCAGCAGCATCATGGTGCTGTGCAGCAGTTTCAAGATCTTCTTAGAGTTTCTCGTTGCTCAAATGGGTGTAATTTCTGATATTTATGTTTCCCTCATCTTCATTGCTTGATTTTGCTCGCGAGAGATGTCATTCATAGTTGTTGAAATGTCACTCATAATTACACTGAAATTATGAAAATGTCACACATAAGCAATCTGAAACCTATGCAGCTATGATGTAGGCCTTATCAGACCACTCATACGCACATGCATGCACGTGTGTACTATAGGAGGCAACTGTGCTGTGGCAGGCAGTGCACTGTAAATGCAATGGTAATAGCAGGTAATTAAGTCTGTTATTACATCTGCCTTTCTCTAGAATTTCCTTCTTTCAAGAGTTTGATGCTCACAGTCTGGGCCATAGTAAGATTCTGCAGCTGCTCTTTTTCTAGATAATGAAGTAATGCAGTAGAGTCCAAAAAATAATATTTAGAAACGTGCCACACCTGGTGCTTGGCAGAGGCAGGCCCCCAGCAAGGTTAACTGGTCACATAATATTTGCTGATTGCTGTATTAAGGTGTTAAACTGGAATTAAAAAGGTTCAATATTTGCCCAGACAGTATTAATGTGTATTAAAATAACAAAATAGTAAAATAAGTCTGCTAAACAATGTTCTGTATTACACCACATGATTTGTGTTTTCCCTTAAAACTTAGTCAGCCACGCCACATAATGGAGGTGCTCCATTGTCGCATTATTCAATTTTCTCCTCTTACAATTAATTCGGCCTTGTACTTCCAGAAAGGTCCCTTGAAAACTGTAATTTTTTTGAATGCAATTCAGATTTAGAGAGTATTATTCCTTTCAAACAAATCCGTAATTGAACAGGACATGGCTAACACTTAGCCAAAAGTCGCACTTTTCAAAAATTCACGCTCTGACGTGTTTGGATTTTAGCACCTTCGCCCGTCAACATTCGCTTGCACTTTCCATTGTCAGCCGTCAAAGACAGTTGTGTGAAATATTAGAGCCGGTCTGCCTCGCACGAAGGTTGATATTTTATTACACAAAAAGGCATCTTGGGAGCCAAATCGTTGGTTGCCTTATATGGGCAAGAGTCGTTACCTTTCTATCTTTAAAGGCTTTTTTGGTCCCCATCCCGGAAAAAGTGTTGCAAAGATAATTCTCTTCTCTTTCAGCTAATGGAACGTCAGGCAGTGATCGACTGCATAGTGTTGATTTATAGGTGAGTAGCTTTAAAGGGAGCTCTGTTCTGTAATCCGCAGGGCCTCTGGTTTGTGGAGCACTAACACGCAGCTGCACTAATCACAGAGTTGACTCGCTTTTTCTGGACGTCGGACTCGAGCATTTATCTTTTCTGATGTGAAAACCTAGACTTGGAAGCACTGAGTTCCCGAAGGGCAGGAAAAAATATAAACACGTGTCGAAGTTCCAATAAACAGGGCCTCTCCATGCAACCTTGATTCTCAGAGGTTCACCCAGCCACATAATTTTAGTTGAATCTGTCTGCCCCACCCCCCACACATTAACCGCGTGCTAGGTTGCCCTAAAGTATGTTCTTCCTCTCACATTAGGCCCAGTGCTTTAAATGGGCAGCTACTCTCCAGTATTGAGTACTTCTTTAATTTGAATGTGGGAGTACCTCCACTTCTCCGATGCATTCAGTGGGAGAGTCCCTGCACTTCTCAAGAGCAAAGCGGTACCTTTATGTTTTTTGCAGTTTTATATAGCGTGATCTGGACCCGAAGGTATTGGAGTGCTTTAGACAAGCACCAGTTACATTACAGAACGACACAGTAATTTTTTTCAGGCACACAGACAGATAGCGGCAGATTTACCAGCCCCTTCCGCCACTTTTGCGTCCCTTTCCCCATGTTAAAAGTGACACAAGGGGCTTGTAAATCTGCCCCTCAGTGATTTGTTCAGAAACACAGGATGTTAAGCGCACACTGAGACTCAAACCCGGTTCCTCAAATCCAAAGTGGGCGGCTTCTGGCCGTTAAGCCACACCCTCTCCCTAACCTGGATAGTGAGTACCTGCACTTCTATATTTCCATTTAAAGCACAAATTAGGCCCTGATGTCTGCCCTTTTCGTGCTTGAGGTGGTCTTGTAAGACTTTTTGCCCTCATTTTAGTAAATTATTTGGCAAATTTAAATAGCAGGAAATTGGCCCTAAAGCATCAAAACACCTTACACGAGTACCAGATTACATTACACACAGGCAGATGTTTTTGTGGTACTAGCCACAGGGAGATGACGCGCAGGGCCGGACTGGGAACCAAAACCGGCCCTGGCAAAGTGCTCGGCCGCGTGTCCCTTACCTGCTGCTTGCCCGGCATCTTTTCCCGCGGCTGATCAGCGGCTCGGCCCTCAGCTGATCTGGTCTTGGGCTGCGTTCTGGATCGTAGGGGAGTGCACACCTTGCACAAGTCGGTGGCTCGCAGATGGCTCCAAAAAACCCGCCCAGATCGACGGGGACAAACAAACCTAACAACGAGGTGGTACGAGCGGGTAATGGAACAATAGCAATAATCACAGTACAAGTCCCCGCGACCCACGGAAAATCTAAAGAGGGGGGTCTCTCTACAGGAACCACTACCGCTACTGCTATGGCAGGAGAACCCGCTTCACCTCCAGGTGGGGGGTTCTGGCGCTGCTATCCCTCCTACAGCTCCCATAGTATATAGTAAGAAAGTCCTGAGGCCTCCGATCTTGCTCGTACCTCTGCCCTCACCCTCACCAGCTTCTGCTCCCGCGAATGATTGCAATATTAAAAACGGCACAAACAGTGTTATTAATGTTAAATCAATGAAAGGGGGAAAGTGTGTAGTGGAGTTGGAGGTGAATCCAATCAACATGACTGTCCACACTGAAGCTACCTCAGAGGGCTCACCGGGTGGGGATTCTACAGAAGAACCAAAAGCAGTAGTTACTACGGGAGTCCACTCTGTTGACTGTTCCTGCGAAGATCTCTCTCCGGAGGGTGGGTCAGCTGATGACTCACCGGTTATTAGCGCGGAGGCAACTAACTCTCCGAATGGAAGACTATACACAGAGGAGGAGGAGGCGTCAGAAGGTATAGCAGAGGGTATAGCAGAGGGTGAAATTTCTAATGATGAATTCGAGGACTTAACAGCGGCGGGTTCCCCTTCAGACACAGCTAAATATCTTTCGAATAGGAGGGATAAGGCTAAGTCCAAATCCAAAGAAAGGGGCAAGAAGGGGAAAACCATGGGACTAGTAGTAAGTTTAAACCCACCGACAAGGAAAAACCTGCTGGTCGAGAAAAGCCCCCTCAGGAAATGGATCCAGGCCAAGGGGTTGGTGAAGAGCATGACACTTAGGCTCTCTGGTCCAAGCGCTTCTGATCCTGATGGTATCGATCCCTCTGCATTGTTATCAGAGGATCTTGTAAGCACAGCAGGTATCGCTCGATCGCCCTCAGCTGGAACAACCAGATCAACGGGTGTACTTAATTTGGTTGGGCCCCAGGACTTGGTTTCCGGAGAGAGTGATCCCACAAGGGTCTCCCCAACCATTGAAATCTCCCCCAACGGCACTTCTATGCCTAATATCACCACTGCCATTATCTCTCCTGATAGGTCAAAATCAACAGCGACTCTTCCTCCACCAACTTCTATAACCCCTCAATGTATAAACAGTCCGAACTGACCTTTAGAGCCAGAATCTCACGATTCTCCACTTGACATTATCTTACAGACTTTGACTGGACACCGGAAAGAAGCGCAAGAACACTTTTTACAGCTGCGAGATGACAATACCAAGCTCCAGAGTGCTCTACTTGAGATCACATCTAAGATGGGAGGGGTAACACAGGAAATGGAGGACTTGCAGCAGCGAGTGGTTCAGGTGGAGGAGGGTTCAGTTAGAACTGGTGCTATGGTTAGTCAACATGAATCTCAGCTTCTGGCTCTTCAACTGAAAGTTGAAGATTTGGAGAATCGCCAAAGGCGATCTAATCACAGGCTCTTTGGTATCCCAGAGGGGGTTGAAGGGGACGACCGAGGGCATTCATGGTAGGCTTACTCCAGAAAGTTTTTAGGGATCTCTCTGATTGGGACTCCCAACTTCAGAGAGTTCACCGGTTACCACTTGTTCAGAGGAACAAGCATAATAAATTCCCTCATCCATTTCTTATCCACTTTGGTAACTATTTGTTAAGGCAGGCAGTATCATTAAAAGCTAGGGCGAATCTACCAGACTCAGTAGGAAATCTATCCTTTTTTGTTAAATCGGATCTTAGTAAGGCTACCATGGACAGGAGGTATTTTGTTTTTCATTTCAGCCTTACAGAATGACAAGATTTATCTGATGTTTCTTTTCAAATGGCGCGTATAAAATGTCTTGCATGGAATGTTGCAGGTTTAAATAGTAAAAATAAGAGAAGGTTGGTCCGGGAAGAACTAGCTCTCCATGACCCGAATTTTGTTTTCTGTCTGAGACGCATATAGCCTATAAAGACAGGAAGTTACTTGGTCAATTGGGCTACGATGTGATTGTTTGCTCTACTATTAATGCTTCAATAAGAGGGGTCACCATCCTAAAAGACAAACGCTTTAAGATTGAGATATGTAGAACTGCTTGTGATCAGAATGGCAGATGGGCTTTAGTGCAAATACTAATTGAAAAATGTAAATTTGTCTTCTGTGTGGTCTATGGGTCAAATTTTGACGAAGCATTTATTTTTGATCAATTAAATATGGAACTATTACAGTGTGAAGGGGAATTAGTAATTATGGGTGACTTTAACTGTATAATGAATTACCAGATTGATACCACCAGGCACAATTCATTCCAACGTATGCGGAGAACCCGTGCCGCTATATTAGAGTTAGGCCGCATTCACAATATCAAGGATGCGTGGCGCAGTGTTTTCCCCAACGTGCCAGGTTATACATATTACTCTGCTCCCCATAAGCTTTGTTCACGGATTGATATGGTTTGGGCACCAGACAACCTGTTGAAGGATAGTACTATAGAACTCTGCCCACGAATTAATTCCGACCATAACCCCATCTTATTCTCCTTTGACACCAAACAGAACCGCACAGCGCCCCGAGCCTTTTCTTTTCCCAGGCACTTGTATACAAACACTTTATTCATTTCCCAACTTAAACTGCATATTATAGACTTTATCGAGCTTAATCTTAATTCCACCACATGCCTTATTGTGTGGGACGCTTGCAAAGCAAGCATTCGGGGGATCACGCAGCAGTTTCTCTACCAACAAAATGCCGAGCGTCTCAGGAGAGATAAAATATGGGTTAACGATATTCTGACTGTAGAACTGCAACTGGCTGATGCTCTCTGCTCGTGCCCCGAAAACGTGACTGAACTAGGGTTACAACTAGGGTGCTTAAAGGCTAGACTGAAAACTATTTTTTGGGAAAGGAGTTGCTTAAATCTACGCAAAACACGTCTCTCGCAATACGAGAGTGGGGATAAGGTCGGGAAATTGGTGGCCTATAAAATAGCGGATGAAAAAGCTAGTACTATGATAAAATATATAAGCGGCCCTAACAACACAATATGTGATCAACCATCTCAAATCCTGGAGCAATTCGCAATGTTTTATAAAAAACTGTATACCCCTGAAGCATGCCCCACCTCGGCAGCCATTCAAAAATATCTGGATTATTTTGTAGGAACATCCGAGCCCCTTGAATTGGAACAATTGTCTAATAATATCAGCCAACAGGAGATCAGACAGGCGATCTCCTCCTTACCATCCGGAAAAGCCTCCGGTGAAGACGCAATACCAATAGAGATCTATAAAATATGCCTGGACGAACTGATTCCCCTTTTCCAACAAGTTATCTATTATACCGGTGACCACCGGAAAGCCCCCTGCTCTTGGAACAGGGTAAATCTTGTGTTCTTTTTGAAAAAAGGGAAACCACCTGATAATTGTGTCTCTTACCGTCCTATTTCATTGGTCAACGCTGACGCCAAAATATTTGCCAAGGTGCTGGCTACTCGGCTGGCCCCGTATATACCAAAAATTGTCAGCCCGCATCAACACGGCTTTGTAATGGGCAGAGACACCACGGCACACATCAATATGGCAATAACTGCCTTCGACATTGCAGATAAGGAATCCACCCCACTCGGCATGATTTTGCTTGACGCAGAAAAAGCCTTTGACCGAGTGGGGTGGGGGTACCTTTGGCAGGTGATGACTAATCTTGGCTTCAGCGGTAAATTTCTGAAATGGACCCAATCCCTATATGATAATCCCACAGCTAAAATCAGTTACACCGGTATCACTTCAACTACATTTTCTATAGCCCGGGGCACCCGACAAGGATGCCCCCTTTCACCGTTATTGTTTGCCCTGTCAATGGAACCATTTCTTTCTGCTTTTCAATCCCAACCTTGTATTTCTCCCTTTAACCCCTTCAGTGCTAATGACAAGGGTAACTCGTCATGGAGTTTCCATTGATTTCAATGGAAATTACATTGAGGGGCAAGAGGGGCCTTAGCAGCCAAGTGGTTAAGTTTGGCCCCCGTACACTAAAAATTATGGCTTATGCCGATGACATAGCTATTTACTCAACCGACATCATAGAAGCATTGAAGGGTATTATGGAGGAGGCTAATCGATTTGGAGATATCTCCGGGTACAAATTGAATTTAAACAAAACTCAAATTGTCTCGAATTACACACCTGTATCGCCAACTGCAGGATTATGCCAGACTGCAACTTATTTGGGGGTTCAAATTTCTGATAAAATAAAGAGCATAATTAAAATAAACTATGATGCCCTAGTCAAAACAACGGGTCTATTATTAAAAAAGTGGCACAAGCTTCCCTTAAACATCATAGGCAGAATCAATCCGATCCGAATGATTATATTTCCAAAATGTCTATATTTATTTCGCTCTATCCCTCTGGCTCTCAACAATTGTTTATTTTAAAAATTGGATGGCATATTTAGTAGCTTTATTTGGGGGTATCGTAAATCTAGGTGCCCAATGGCTTTGTTAAAAGGGTCTCTGGATGTAGGGGGTTAAACTTTCCGGACTTTAAGTTATATTTTTGGTCAACTTTCATAGAACGTCTTCGACGCCTAATTAATTTGGTGTCTGCAGATAACCAATTTTATTTTCTCACCTTTATGTTAGACATGGACTCTAATATGTTTCTATGGAGGGTTAACGATCCCAATTACTTTAAAAGGGTCAGGTGTAAGACCGCTAGGGACTTAGTTAAAATATGGCGGAATATCTTGGATTTTTGTCACACCTCTTTTTTTCACCCTAAATTACTATTGTGGGGCAATCCGGGGCTTCCGGAAATTTTTAGTACTGGCGCAATAAATACTTGGTCAGTACACGGCATAAGGACACTTGGGGACCTTTATGGAGCACATGGATTTTTGAGTTTTGACACATTAAAAATTCTCTATAAAGCAACCGACTGTATGAGATACAAATATATACAGATACACGACTTCCTCATCCGAAAGATGAAACTTTTTAATATCTCGGATTCGGATATTTGGGACTGTATATATTTACATAAAAATAAGGGGTTGATCAGTGCTGGCTATAAATGCTTCAATGCTTACAAAAATACTGTACGTAATAAAATAGCGGAAAAATGGAGCAAAATGTTAGATAGTAACATTACAACTGCGATGATTAACACGTCGTTGCGTAACATTAATAACGTCGTCTCTTCATCTAGTCTAAGACTCCAGCAATGTAGAACGACTTGTATGCTCTATCATACTCCAGAAAGAATTTCCAAATGTGCTGGGAACTCATTATATAATAATGACCGAACTAAATGCCCCAAGTGCGCGCTAGTAGCAGCGGATTTGGTACATATGCTGTACTCATGCCCAATGTTAGTAGAATTCTGGAGAGCCTTGGGTAAAATAATTAATCAAAAACTGAATTGCTTCTTTCCACTTACAGCTTCCTCAGTCTTACTAGATATCAATACCACTAACACCCCACACAAGGCTATTATTACTATTATGCTGTCCTGCGCCAAACTTACAATCGCACGTGCCTGGATTTCCCCAAATCCCCCGATAATCATGGAGTGGAGGGCTTTGTTCAACGAAATTCTCGGTATGGAATCTTCTTTAGCCAGACTTAGGGGCACAAAGTCAATATTGAGGTTTGAAAGGATCTGGGGATCTCTTAATATTTGATGGTTATCTGTTTGTCGGAACTTGTCCCCTTGCCCCCTTTTTCTCTTCTCTCCTTTTATTTCATTTTTTTTCTCTCCTTCACCTGGAATGACTCTTTACCTGCAATGTCTCACGTCACATAAATTTACCATGCATTCTGTTTTGAATTACTCTGATAAATGCTATTTATGTAATGTTCATTCTGGTATCGCTGTATGACTTTTGTATATGTTATGGTAGTTTTGTAAATGTAAATGTTTTTCAGAGTTGCAATAAAAAAAAAAAAAAAAGAAAAGCTTTGGGCCCTTGCACTTATTATTATTATTTTTTTTTTTTTACAAATTAAGCACTGCCTATATCTCACTTTGCAAAATGTGATCTGACTGATGTTTCCAAATACTCTAGCTCCATATTGTCCTGAAAATGTAAATGTATTCTGACTCTAGCTTTTGAATATTTGTGAAAGGTGTTTAATAGTTCCTGGAATAGACCTCATTGAGCAGCAGTGGATGGCCACTGAGGTAGGTGGCTTAAGCAGGGCTCTTTAAAGAATTATCTCTTGAAGTGCTTTCACACAACAAGAAAAAGATGAGAATGCTAGGTAAGTGCTTCTACCGCACAGTGAAGGCAGCTACTTTGTTTTAAAAGTAGCTGTTTGTTGTGGATCACTGACTGCTGAGATCAAAGTCCCACACAATAATGAAACAACAATCTCCTCAAAAATAATTCCAATGTTTAGGGAGCGTCCAAGGTCAAGGAGATGTACAAGGCTGTAAAGTTGGCAACATTTCTCCTCTGATGACTCTTCTAGTAATCTGGGAGTCATTCTAACTGTGCAGTAAGGGTAAACACTGATGTAAATCAGTGGTCCTCCCATTCCACCAAACCCATGGTTCCCCAGCTCCAATTAGAGGTGTGGGAATTACCGGGTTTCCAACAGCATAACTGCAGCTGGCTCAGCCAACAGTAATCACTACAATGACTGACAGTCATAGCTTGTGGCAGCCCTGCCATATTGTTATAAGGGTTAGTAGACACTGGAACTGTACGTAATACTTTAAGTTGTTCTGGATACAGCGGGGAACAACCATCCCCAAAGTAAGACCTTCTCTCTGCTCCATCCCCAATCTCCAACTGTCCTGGAATGCGGCACACGCTACACCTTCCAGTATGGCTTGAGACATGGAGACCGACGAGTATGAGAAACACAAGACACAACACATCTCTCCCATGAACAACAAAATGAAGGAAAATATTTTCATACTAAATACAATAATATTATGACAAAAAAAGAAGAAAAGCATAAACAGTTGAAAACAATATACATAACCTCTTAAGAAACACCATAATAAACTGTTAAATAGGACCAACCGTAACCTAAAAATAAATCAGCATGAGCAACTTAATCAAAAAGTAACAACATGGCAACCACAGTTACTTCATGACAAAATCCTTAAACCTCTCTGGTATCTTAGTTGCATGCTTCTCATGAACACACCCACCACCTTCCCTACCCGCAACAACAGATTTGGCAACATCGTGACATTCATCCTCTCTCACGTTCACATGCGGGCATGGAACTTTCACCTCTCTGGCAACATTCCACCTCTGTCCAATCTTCATCCGCACTTCACTCCCATCAACATTCACTTGAATAATATGGCAAGGCACACCATATTTACCCTGCCCTTCGCTACCTTGGAACTTGGTAATCTGATGCAGATCCAATCCCCTCTCTGGAAATGAATTACATCAGTTCTTTTACACTCATTATACCTCATCTTACTAGTCCATTGACTTTGTTCAATTTTACCACACATTGTCCCCACATATTGTTTCACATAAAGATTTGCCCCCATTTTTGAGAAATTTCTCAGCCAGGCCGGTTTGAAATAATCCTGAGCAACCCTTCCCCTAAGAGCTTGAAAAGGAGTCATTCCACTTACGCAATGGGGTGTATTGCAATAAGACCAGAACATGGATCTCACAGCATCCATTACATCCACCCCTCAATGATGGCTACCATTAGACATTCATTCACCAGTCTGTTTGCCCTCTCAACTTTGACCATTGCTTTGAGGATAATAAAGGCTGCATCTTTTGAGCTTGATCCCAGAATCTCTCCAAAATGTCACCATATATTCTGAAATAAATTGCACTCCATTGTATGAAATTAACTCTGATGGAAAACCCTCCCTGTACAAAATATCTGTAAGAAAGGTTATAACCATTTTAGTATTAGCATCATTCACAAATTTGACTTCAATCCACTTGGATAAATGATCTATCAAAACCATGGCAAACCGCTGGTTAAAAGCAATGTACTGAATGGACCAAGAAAAACCAAATTTACCCTACCCAATATTTTCTCTGGGCTGCCATAGTCTACCATGGGAGGTGTTGAGATCTTGATATCTTTGTAATTTATAAGCATATTGAACATTTCTTGACCTCATTCTAAACCTCTCTGTCCACTGGATGCCCTTCATGATTAAGGTGCAACAATTTCTCTCTGACATTACCTGGTGGGATTAATTTATCTCCTCTGAATAACAAACCCACTTCGAAAGACAATTCAGCCTTTAATTTGCTGTAAGACTGTACAGGCAAAGGTAAATTTGTTTCTCTGGGCCACCCCTTCATCATGCATTCCAATACCTTTGTCAAAATGCAATCCCAGCTTAATTCTTCCCTCCAGAGTTCTTCACTAATGCACTTAGTATCATCCCAAACAATACTTGCCACCAAACAGTCTTCATCCTGTAAGTCCTCTGAATGTATTCCTAGATCATTCTCAGGAGTTGGAAGACGAGAAAAACAATCCGCTTTTATATTCCTGCCTCCAGGAATATGCCCTACCTCAAAATGATATTCCAAAAGCTTGGCACTTAGCCTGAGTAACCTGGCAGTAGCTCTTGTGGAATAAACATTAGATCCTCTAATGATGGGAATTAGAGTCTTGTGGTCAGTTTGTAACTGACATAAGCCTTGAATCATTCCACTGCCCTCACACAAAGCCAATATGCCCCTTTTAAATACAGAATACAGACATTCCATTGGCCTGAGCGTTCGTGAGGCAAAAGCAAGAACTCACTCATCACTACCTTTCCCTTGTGAAGGCATGGCCCCCAAATCTACCCCACTAGGGTCAACCGTAAAATACAGTGGTTTCCCAGGCACATAAGGAGACAACAATGAAGCATTGGTTAACTCTTTCTTGATCGTAAGAAAATACTTATCTTGATCCTCCTCCCAAACAATTCTTGAATTCTTTTCTAACAATGTGAGCAAATGTTATGCTTTAGTGGCAAAATCAATTAATAAACATAGCATAAAATTCACACATGCCAAGAATATATTGGAGTTGCTCTTTACTCACTGGAGTAGGGACTTCCTCAATGCCTTTGAGTAACCCAGGTTGTGGTGCAATGCCCTCTCCAGACACCATGTGACCCAAGTATTCTACTTTATGCACGCCAAACTCATATTTGTCCCTCCTCAATCTCAAAGCCCTAGTCCTGAGTGCACCTATGACTGCATTGAATCTCTGTATGTTCTCGGTTTCATTCTCACCATACACTAGAATGTCGTCCTCAAAATCCATGACTACATCCAAACCCTTCACAACTTCACCAACTACTCATTGAAAAACAACTGCCGCTGATGCTAGGCAAAACAGCATCCTGCAGAATTGAAAAACACCTGATGGCATTACAAATGCTGTGAGGGGCCTAGGCTCCTCAACTAGTACCACTGGGTGGTAAGCTGATCATATTGAGTTTCGAAAAACACTTGGAACCTGCTAAAATAGAAATCATCTCCTCAATACGGAGTGAAGGATGTCCATCCACCAGTTTGGCCTTATTAAGGCTCCTCCTATTAATATACATCCTCAACTCATCATTTTTTTTGTGAACTACTACAATCGGGGACAACTATAACGATGATTCCACTGGCTAAATGACACCCTTAATTCATAATTGAGAATAAAGACCATTCAATTTGCTTAAATGTTAGGAGGAATGCATTGAAGTTTATGTTTGACCGGAATGCAATTTTCTTTTAATTTAATAGTATGTTCAAATCCAATCAATTTGCCCAATCTGTCCTCCAAAATGTCCTCATTTTTTCTCAGTACTAGCTTCATATCACTACTACTGCCAGTAATACCATTAAAAGTATTATTCTCATTCACCAAGAGTATTTGGTCAGCATGCCCTATTTTTCAGATAATTCCTAAACTTGGTTATGCCACCCCAGGATGTCAGGACCATGTTGTGACACATTGACTTTCCCCTGAACTTCTTGGCCTTTAAATTGTATTATTGCACAGAAAAATCATACTAGATCAATTCTCTCACCATTGTACCCAAAAGGTCTAATATATGGTCATTCTAACTGTTTTGTTAAATTCATGTTAGTGTACAGCTCCTTTAAGAAAATGGTTATCTTAGAACATGAATCAGTTACCAATTGCACAATCTTATCCTTAATAGTAAAACTTTCTTCAGGGTCCCTCAATTTAGGGAAATCATCCTCATGAACTCTCACACCTTAAGGCATATGATCCATACTGTGATGCAGATCAAGCTCCTCATCCATAATGTTCAGACAGTTTGTATGTGCCTGAGAATGACACACCCAAGCAAAATGGCCAGATGTGCCACATTTGAGACACTCTTTACCTATAGCAGGATAGCACTTGAAAGAGGCTACAAGAAGCTTTGAACCACAACAAAAAGATGCACCACCCCTGTTAAGGATTTTCTTCTTGTCAGGCACTTTAGTAGCTGTAGATTTGATAGGCTTCACTAGCAAGACTGGCTCGTCGGTGTCTTTATTCAATTCCTTGAGTATCTTTTTCGAATCTGGCATAATATTAGCAATATCGACCACTTCCTTCAGCGAAGGGTTCTTGCAGGTGAAAAGACCTTCTTATATTTTCTTGTTGTAGCATCTGGTTGCAAGTTGGTATCTGATAAGCTGGTCAGTGAATGTTGCAAATTTACACTTAGCTGCTAATACTCGCAATGAGGCAACATACATTTAAATGGATTCCACAGCAGACTGTTCTCTAGAAAAAACTTGTGCCTTCTGAGAATCAAAATCTGTGGTTTGCAGAATTGTTTTTCAAGTTTTGCCACTGCAAATTCCTACTCCTCCATATCTTCCGTTAGTAGATCAGGTAAGTGCGCTAATATTTCCTGGCCCTCTATGCCCAGGGAATTGCTCCAACATCCATTTTTTCCTTTCAGGTTTAAATTTAAAACCATCAACGGAACCCAAAAATGCATTGAATGTTCTGAACTGTTCCTTCCAAGGCACAGGTGGTTCACCTAGAGATTGTAGGAAAGGTGCAGTAGGATTGATACCTTGCATCATGAGCTCTTACTACTAAATATACAAAGTTATATAAGTTATGGTACTTTTTTTTAAGAAAAGAAATGCAGTTAATTCTTGATTCCTTTTTTTTTTAAAGATGTTTTTCAATAAAGGTGACAAAAGAAAAAAAAGCGTCCTGAAATGCGACTGACGACTGAAAACAGATGAGAGCTAAAAATAACTCAAATCAAATTCAGAAGTCCACAGTACTTGAAGAATTGCCTGACTCCGAAAAGTTCCTGGGTCAGACAAACAACATGGCCACCGAGAAAAAAAACAACCAATAGAAGTTATGCAGCAAGGTATGCAGGCTTATTCAACTTGCCTGACCTTGACGAGATGGCCACCGCACATGTGCAGCACAGCACACATGCACTTAGGGTGGTTGCCCACACACAAATAGGAAAATGCAGCTAGAGCACCCTGCTCCTTGCAGGACCTTGGAAAGAGCCACTCGTTCACGAACAACAATCCAGTGAAAATCAGCGCAGTGACAAGACCAGTACGGTTTCCAGTGCACAATCCAGTGAAGTGCAGCGCAGCGTGAACTCACCTCGACCAGCAGGGTTCAAATGTTCCCTGTGTTACAAAGGTGGATAGACACTGGAACTGTAGCTAATACTTTCATTTGTACTGGACACAGTGGGCAACCACCATCCCCAAAGTATGTTCTTCTCTCCGCTCCATCCCCAATCTCCAACTGTCCTGGAACGTAGCACATGCTCCACCTTCCAGCCCTGCTTGAGACACGGAGACCAATGAGCACGAGAGACACAGGACACAACACATATTTAGACGTCCCTGCCCAGAACTGCCATGTGCCACATGGCAGGGTAATGCAACAATGAACCCAAATGGTCAAAAGGAAAACTCCCTGCATATCAGGACCATTGCCTTTTTATTTCAAAGACATAAACTCCTGCTCTTGCTCCACTGAAGACACATAGCTTCTAGTCAACCCAGCAGCAATCTTTCCAAACATGGTGGGCAGTCTCTACCAAGGGACCTGATACCTTGGACTCAGATGACCTGGCAGCCTAGCTCGCCACCCAGCAGGATCTAAATGACATTCCCCGGTGTTAATTCGCAGGCAAGCAGAAGAAAACCCTCAACTTATCAGAAGGCATTGTGCTGAGCATCTGTAGGACCATGAGCCAGAATCTTTACATTGAGGGCTGGAGAAGGCTGGTACCTGCTTCTAAATAAAAGGGTCCATCTGGTGAAGCAGACCTTATTAAACATAGCAACTTTCTGGAATGTCTATTGCTGGAGACTGTCAGCAATAAAAGACTGATTGGCTGAAGAGAACTGTATATTTTTCAGACGCTAGATGGACCCTTTAAGAGCTGAGGTGCTTTCAGACAGTTCTTCCTTGTGCAAAGACAGCCAGTGCTTAAAAGCAATGTTTGAAGTCTGTTCTGCAGAATTGGAAGTGTCATGTATGATAAACACTGAGAAGGTGATCTGAGCACTCCTGGAGTGCTCAGATCACCTTCTCAGTATCTGACAATTACCTACTTTTGCTCTAGAGCACCCATTTCATTAAAAATGTCATTGTAGAGATTTAGGTATGATAAGTCCTATGATTAAGCTTTTCTCTGATCTCGGTCGGTTTCAAGTCTCGGGGAAGACTGGTTAAAGTGGTAAACTTCCTCCTAAGAGCAGAACTAACATATGAGATGAGCAGCCCAAGGGCGGTATCGTGGAACTCGGGGCGGAGAGAAGGCAAATAAGGACTAAAAAGAAAAAACAATTTCATTTGAATCTATAGCTTCATTAACCGACAATAGAGCAACCACTAGAGCATATACGACCGAACAAGCATCAGTAGTCTATAGTCTCATAAATGAGGTCAGCAACTTACAAGCACACAGCGGATCCATAAGCCATCAACTCAAACAATTGGAATCCACTGCAAAAAGGGAACTGAACCAGCGACTACATGCATCAATGCTGATACAGTATCACAAGGTCATAAGGATCCCACGGGGCCTAAGATTATCCATCAAACTAATGCTTTATCGATTACAACATAACCCCCAATTTATGGAGAAGTGGTACCAGATTTGAAATAAGTGTTCTCTGGATTTGATCCTACTGATTATAGAGGAACTCGCTAAAACAATAGAGGAATTAAACATGGAATTTGCGAGTATACGTTCAGATTTACCAGAGAGAATGGCAGAAGATGATTGGAGAAAATTCTTGTAGGAATTAAACCTGAAACTTGAAGACTATGGAAAGGAACTCCAAGAAACTAAACTTCGCAAATGTAAACGCGACACCATTGACTATAAAGTAAAATGAGGTATATACCTGGGCAGAGGTATATGCCCAAAGACGGTTTACTAGATGCCCAACAGCATCTTCGGAAGAGAGCCTAGCTACCGATAGAGATATTGATGCATCAAGAGCTCCGATCATAATTCCACAACTTCCCACTGTTGAATAACCCACAGACAAAGCTGGTACCTCTGGTCCACAGGTGTCTTTTTTTGTTACGGGCCACGGAACTAAAACATCCACCGGATCTAGTAGGCCAAAAAAAACAAGGAGAGGACAAAGAAAAGGAAAAAGAGAAAAGCAAAGAAACTGCACCCCTACACTAGTTAAATCTGCAAAATCATTAGGAATCACACTTGATGAGAACCTAAACATGAAAGGCCACATCAAAGCTATGGCAAAAAGCGCACGCTATCACCTGAACTACATCAGAAAAATTAAACCATTCATATCCACGACGGATCTTAAAATGGCAGTACAATCACTAGTCATTTCAAGGATTGAATATGGATGTACAACGCTAGCAGGGCTCCCAAAAATTTCAACAGCACCACTAAAGGCATGTCTCAATGCAGCTGCAAGACTGATAACCGGATCGAGAAAATTTGACCACATATCACCACACCTGAAAGCATTAAACTGGCTACCTTACGAAGCCAGAATCCAGCTAAAAATGGCATGCATAACCCACAAAGCGCTACACCACAACACACCTAAGTACCTGGCTCAGAAAATTAAAATCTCCGGAGGAAGCAGACCGGCCAGGAGTGCAAAGGAGCTGCTACTGAGACCAGCCATCTTCAAGAAGAAGAAATCGTACGACAGAGCATTCTCAGGAGCAGCACCAAGGATCTGGAATTCACTTCCGCCAAGCATAAGAAAAATTACAGACACTACATCCTTCAAGAGGGAAACGAAAAGCTTCCTAATAAACAAGTTCCTTCCATAAGTCGGACCGAGGTCAAAAGAACATTTGATAAAGGAGTGAAAACAAAAGCTACACAAACAATAAGCATTTGGGAATCAGTGATTCTAGACCATTCATTTTAGCCATATTCAAACATATATAATATCTATTATATATTACATATATAAGTATTAATGTAAACATCGGAATATGACATACCATGTATATACTTCCTGTATAACGTCTAATGTATAATGTCTATCTATTGCTTTTATATGTACCTACCTCTTTACATTGAACGAATTTACAAACTCTTGTCTATAACTACCTCATGTAATGTAAAGCGCTCTGATACCTAAGGGTCTTGTTCGCGCTATAGAAAACTTTAAATAAATAAATAAATAAATAAAGAAGGTCTACCGAACCAGGGGAAACCCTCATAATTAACATCTCAAAACATTATGTATCACCTAAAGAGGAAATGATTCTAAACAAAGGTATCACTTTCGTTCCTACATACATAGGTTCGAATTTTGAAAAGGAGATTTCATTTTACAGCAGAGGTCTTCAAACTTTTGGATGCCGAGACCCCCCTGTCAACATTTTCAAGCGTAAGGACCCCCTCCTGACAAAAATTTCTAAACCTCTAGGTTATGAGGAAGGTGAGGACCAAATTATGCGACAGGCTTGACTAAATTGTGTGAGTAGAAAATGTAAATCATGTTCTGTGATGCTGCGTATTTTGGGGTAGCATTGCTTTATTATTTAGAATTTTTTTAAACACAGTAATACTGAGGAAAGATTTCACCCCATCAGTACGAGTTTATAACCGAAATACAGCAATTAATATCAGGAAGATGTCTAGTCAACCTCTGTGAAGGGCCTCCCAATCCGCAGGAATACGCGCTGCCACATTAGAAGCTCACCTGGCCATGGCCGGGAGCAGCAAGGGTGCATTCAAACCGTGGCGGTCTTGTGCAGAGTTAAGCAGTTTACCCATGCCCCTTTCCTCTCACCCCCTTCCTTTCATCCCTCTCTTCTCTCCTCTCCCAACCCCGGATCCATCTCTCACATTGCAGGCAGATGGTTATTAGCCCCAGGACACCTTTTGGTAACAGTAGCGCACTACAAATGTAAATAATAGGCAGAAGCAGGGGATCCACTAGACCCGAACTCGGGGGGGGGGGGGGTTTAACACTCCCAGCCAGGGCTTGTCCAAGCACTGGTCGCACACGATACAACAGTCTTTCCACCTTCTCCGTGAATTCCCTCACTACCACTCACCAACAATACACCTTATCTCTCTATAGCACCTGTCTGACAAACATTTCATTTTTTATAGCGCTACTCATAGTTTACTCACACTCAGTTCTGTGATGTGCATGGTACATGGTACATCTGTAAAAGAGCGAAGAGGAAGTGGAGGAAAGATTTTGCAACTGCCTCCAAAAATGAATACAGGTCAGAGTTAAGGGCATATAAAAAACAACTAAAAATTGCCCAGTCGGCGTACTATCAGGTTAAAATTACTGAAGCAGCTAATAGGCCTAGAGAAATCTCTAAAATATTTCATGCCCTGATTACCCCCCCCTCGGCCATTAGGGCTTCTCCTGATCCCCAGAAAAGATGTGATGATCTGGCCGCTTTTTTTGCCGCTAAGGTGTCTGTTATCTATTCAGGTTTTGAGTCTTCAAGACTGACCTTGGACTCCACGAAAGGCCTGGAGGGGATTCTGAAAGAGACCTCTTCTGACGCCGCCGAAAGTCTCGACGCTTTTCCACCACTCGACTTGGCCACTGTGGAAAGACTGCTCGATGGCCTCAAATCGGGTTCACCCCTGGATGCTGCGCCTCCTGCAGCTCTTAAACAGGTTTCAGGGACGGTGTGCCCTGTTATTATGCAGGTCATTCATTCATCCCTGAACTCAGGTATCGTACCCCCTATCTGGAAGATGGCGAAAGTTAAAGCCCTCCTAAAAAAAAATAACTTGGACCCAGAAGATCTAGCTAACTACAGACCCATCTCGTTGCTACCGGGCCTGAGTAAGATTGCTGAAAAATACGTCAACCAGATCCTCTCCTCTTTTGTTGAGACCTCGGGCGCCCTCCACTCCTCTCAGACGGGATTTAGAGCCAGACAGGGTACGGAGACTGCCCTGGTGGCAGTGGTGGAGGCGACTAGGAGTATTGTGGATGCCGGGGGCTGCGCTGCGGTGGTCCTGTTGGACCTCAGCGCAGCCTTCGACACTGTTAATCACCCACTTTTGCTTCAGCGCCTCCATCGGGCAGGGATCTCAGGAATTGCCCTTAAATGGCTCCAGTCCTTTCTGGCGGAGAGATTTTTCTCCGTTTTTGAGGAGGAGGTTTCTTCCGACCAACTGCAACTGTGTCACGGCGTTCCCCAGGGCTCCTCTCTCAGTCCATCCTTATTTAACATCTACATGAGTCCTTTGGCTGAGGTGGTGCTTCCCTGGGGAATTCAGCTTATCACCTACGCCGATGACACGCAGTTGGTCGTCTCTCTGGCGAGAGAGGACGCCGGAGATCAGGAGAGTAACAACTTGTCCCCCTGTCTCACCAAGGTTTTGGAGTGGATGACGACGTCATTTTTAAAGCTAAACGGGGCAAAAACTGACATCATGCTCCTGGGGTACAAAGCTCCCATCAACCTCGACCCTTGGTGGCCGCAGTGTCAGGGCTCCCCGCCCACCCCAAAGACCCAAATAAAGAGTCTGGGGGTCTGGCTAGACTCCACCTTGGGGTTTCAGGTTCAGGCCAAGAAGGTGGCGGCGACTTGTTATGGACTGCTTAGGGTCCTTAGGAAAGTTCTTTCCCTCCTACCTTTTGAGGCCAGACGCTTGCTGGTCCAGTCGCTGATTTTATCGCGGCTGGATTATGCACATGCCGTTTATCTGGGAGCTCCAGTTGGCTCTATCCGGATCCTCCAATCAGTACAGAACCGTGCAGCTCGGCTGCTTATGAATCTTCCCAGACGCTGCTCGTCAAAGGCGGCCCTTCGGTCACTTCACTGGCTTCCGATCCAGGAAAGGATCATGTTTAAAACATTCTGTATGGCACACAAGTCAATAAGTAATGTTGGTCCTACCATTCTCCAGCCCTTGTTTCGCCGGCATCTTGCCTCTAGATCCCTGAGATCTAATCAGCAAAATTTGCTGGTGGTACCCAGGGTCAAGCGAGCCCGCATGGGTGGCCGCCAGCTTTCCTTCCATGTCGCCAAGGGCTGGAACAAACTCCCAGATAACATCCGTCTGGAAGTGAACCATCTTGTATTCAGGAAGCGATTGAAGACACTTTTGTTTCACTGAGCGTCTTCTTCTGTCCATGGTCTTGCAGCGCTAGGATGCCTCAGGGTAGCCATGCGCTATATAAGAGCGTACTCATTCATTCACATCTTGTTTGTACCAGGCACTTCAACCTTCTGCACTGTGTGGGTGACAAGAGTGCCCATGTGACTGCACGGTGAGCAATGCAACAGTGTGAGAGATGGGTAAAAGGAGTGACTGCAGGGTGAGTGAGGTGCCATATGAATTTGGGTTCGGCTGTAAGTGCAGAGTGGGATGAATTAGAGCATGGTTAGTAATGGCCTTGTTTGAGTGAGCTACAGATTGAGCAGTAAGGGGGGGACAGGTGAGTGAAGTGTCACATGAGTGCAGGGTGAGAAGTGTGCTCGTGTGACTGCAGGGTGAGGTACAGAGTGAACAATGCAAGCGAATTTTTAGTGCAGAGTGATCACTGTGAGAGCAGGGTGAGCGGGTGAATGTTGTGAGTGCATGGTGATCAGTGTGAGTGCATTGTGATCACTGTGAGTACATTATGATCACTGTGAGTGCAGGGTGAGTGGGTGAATGTTGTGAGTGCGTGGTGATCAGTCAGAGTGCATGGTGATCAGTGTGAGTGCATTGTGATCAGTGTGAGTGCATTGTGATCAGTGTGAGTGCATTGTGATCAGTGTGAGTGCAGGGTGAACGGGTGAATGGTGTGAGTGCATGGTGATCAGTGTGAGTGAATTGTGATTACGGTAAGTGTAGGGTGAGCGGGTGAATGGTGTGAGTGCATGGTGATCAGTGTGAGTGCAGGGGAAGCGGGTGAATGATGTGAGTGCATTGTGATCAGTGTGAGTGCATTGTGATCACTGTAGGTGCAGGGTGAGTGAGTGAATGTTGTGAGTGCACTGTGATCAGTGTGAGTGCACTGTGATCAGTGTGAGTGCATTGTGATCACTGTGAGTGCAGGGTGAGCGGGTGAATGGTGTGAGTGCAGGGTGATTGGTGTGAGTGCATGGTGATCAGTGTGAGTGCATGGTGATCAGTGTGAGTGCATGGTGATCAGTGTGAGTGCAGGGTGAGCGGGTGAATAGTGTGAGTGCATGGTGATCAGTGTGAGTGCATGGTGATCAGTGTGAGTGCATGGTGATCAGTGTGAGTGCATGGTGATCAGTGTGAGTGCATTGTGATCGTTATGAGTGCATGGTGATCGCTATGAGTCATGGTGATCAGTGTGAGTGCATTGTGATCGCTGGGAGTGCAGGGTGAACGTGAAAGTGAAGGCGAGAATGAGAAGTGAGTAGTCTGAAAGCAGGGTGCATTCCCAGAAACTTGAAGCGTAGGGTTTCAGATATAAGTTAAACTATTGCTATAATGGCATTAATCAGCGTTCAAGGGTGGAGGAAATAAATAATGTGCTGATCCTGCAACAAACTTCCAGTCTAATGATTAGGGTTACCAGCTCATTATTTTGATGGCCCAGAAAAAAGCAGTCACCTACAGCTGTATTTTTTGCACTTATCTGTGAATACTTAGAACAGCAAATATAAATAGAAAGCACTTTTAATTGTGTTCTAGTGATGCCTCAATGATCCATGACTAATATTTAAAGAGAATAAAGACAGAAAAGTCACATAACTAATTAATACATACTTTTTTATTTATAACTCAATTTAGTGTCAAGAGCAGGTCTCTGCAGGATCTTTAAACAACACATAGCAGGCATGTTTCTTTTGGCAGCCCAACTTTATATTTCTTTTAATTAAATGCATTCTCACACTACAGCAGTAAGTGTAAAAATACAAATGTAAGGAATAGGCAGAGTGGGGGCCCAGGGGGTACTGGAACCATAAAAAACTAAGCTTTGGTAATCAGTTAACAAAGGCATGTAAATATGCTAATGGTCTTTAAAGACCTGTGAAAAACTTGGGCCGGAGATAAGTCTCCAGACACTGCCCAGCCGAGGCCCCAGGAGCGCGAGCTGCACTGCAGCAGCCCGGGCTGAGACACAGGATGGGGGAGGAGGGGGGCTGAAGCCCTGGAGGCCAGGGCAGAAGTGACACTGTGAAGGCGCGACCCCCTTTGAATCGCTCCACGGCCCCCCTGGGGGTCGCTCCCCACAGTTTGAAGACCCCTGTTTTACAAATTCATGAGGAATCTAAGATTGCGAAATTCTTTTGAAAACATCATTCCAGCTGAAGAGCCAAGAAGACCAAGAGTTGATACCTTTAGACCCAAAGTACTTTTGAAGTACCAACCTCACACAAGACATTGGATTTATTTGAAGCTTTGGTCCTTACGGATCTAAAGAAACTGAACTACAGAAGAAACAACAGAATGTCTAATAATTTCAGTAGGATTGAAAAAAGCATTTTAACTCAATTAGGCAACAAACCAGAACTAACCTTCCGGAAAGCTGATAAAGGTGGAGCCCTAGTACTGATGGACACTGAATTCTATAACTCTAAGGTGAACGCGCATGTGGAGGATACCAATACATATTTGTTGTTAGAACAAGATCCCACCACAGAGATACTAAGAACACTTCAACTATTGATCAATAAAGCACTTGACATGAATTGGATAACAGAGAACATGGCTAAATATCTTATGATTAAGTACCTAAGAAGGCCGAGTTTATATATGTTGCCTAAAGTGCACAAATGTTTGGAAAATCCCCCATTCCAACCTATCGTGTCCGGATGTGGTTCACTTTTTGAGCAAGCAGGAAAAATAGTTGACCACTTCCTTCAACCACTAATCCAACTATGGCACACCTATATACAGGTTACAGCAGACTTCATACTCAAATTGGAACAGATAAAGCTATCAGCTGGAGAAAATTACATCTTATCCACCATAGATGTGGTATCACTGTATACGTGGATATCACATTCTGAGGTGCTGGACGAGCAAGAATGGATGCTATTACAACATCCGGAGCTCGAGTTAAACCCGGTTTTTCTACTAGAACTCACCTATTTTTGTTTACATCACAGCTATTTCAAATGGGCAAACAAATTCTACATGCAACTTAATGGCTAAGTATGAAGAGGAACATATCTTTGAGACAAGTGACTGGACGATTGACCTCAAATTCTACTGCAGATATATCGATGATATCTTTATAGTTTGGTCGGGTACTGAAACCCAACTGATGAAGAACATTGAAATCGTGAATACTAGAAAGCCCAGGATACAATTTACTTATTCAATGAGCACACAGAGAATCGCATGTTTGGACGTATGGGTTGAAGTCCTTGAACAACAGCTTGTTACGACATTACATCAGAAATCAACAGACAAAAACAGTTTGCAACATTTTCAGAGCTTTCACCCTCAGAGTTTACTCAACAACTTACCATATTGTCAATTCTTAAGACTCAGGCGAATTGTTTCTAACAATGAGAATTGCATGGAGAGCATCGCAGAGTTCAAAGTAAAGTATGAAAAAAGAGGGTACGCTGAGAAACTGTTGGATGATGTAGAAAAACGAGCATTGGCTCAAAACCGATGCACGCTGTTGACAAAAAAAGACAAAGTGCTAACTAAAAGGAATGTTTCTGTGTCCAAATTCTCCATCAACTCCCAAAAAATGAGGAACATCATTAATAAACGATGGGAACTCCTGCAGTCAGAAACAGACTTCCATAACATTTACTCGGAACGACCACTATTTGCTTATACGCGTTCGAAGAACATGAAGGAACTGCTAAGCAATGGAAAAAGCAATCCAAAACCCAAAGAAAGTAAAGGCATGCGAAGATGTGCCAATTGTTTACATTGCAATAATGTCATTTATGGTAATACCATTTCTCACCCATACACTGGTGAAAAGATCAAACTACTATACGAAGGAGATTGTAATGCCAGTCACGTGATTTACGGTATAAAATGCCCGTGCGGCTTGAAGTACGTTGGCAAAACCGAAAGGAAAATTAAAATACGAATTTCTGGGCATAAAAGCAGAATTCGCAATAAGGTCACCACTTCCGCATAAGCAATGCACTGGCTTGAAAAACACCACACAATTGCACAAATTAGATTTCAGATCATTGAGGTAGTGTCACCAAAAGAGGGATACGATATGAATAAAAAACTACTCCAAAGGGAGACATTCTGGATCAAAAGATTAAGCTCAATAACCCCTGGTGGTCTAAATGACCGACTTGAACTCAGTTGCTTTTTTTAAAAACATTTGGATGGTTTTTGAAAATGTCAGTACACATATCAGAAAACAAGTGTATGTCTTACACAATGGTTCACCATTTATTTGGTTTTTCTTCTTTCTATTACACGTTCTTTATTCTTATTCACTTTTTTCCACTTTGATTCACAAAGTACTTGTTTTACCTGAATTTATCACACTTGTAGCTGACCAGAAATCTATGCCCTTACTGGGCACAACACAGCAGAGATTTAGTTGTTAAGATATGGACCAGCTGAATCAGCTATAACTCGTGAGATATTCGCAGCGTTAATTGTGTTTCCAGGAACACGATACGATTTGCGTTAGATGAACTATTTAGCGGGCTAACATTCAGAATCTTGTTTATCGTGAATATATGGCGGAGCGTAGTTGTACTGGTGGTTGTTCAAGATATACATAAAGTTTTGTTGACGATAAATCGGTGTAGGCTTAGTTTGGTTGTCATGACAATGGTTGTGTCGTGTCCATCTAGACCAATCGGGGAGTTCTGCGGGATGACACGATCGCGTTTAAACACACGTTAGCTTATGATAATGTGACTCAGTACGGCGCGAATATAGGAAAGGACCGACATATCTTCTGTTGGATTCCGGTAAGCGTTACAGGGTTATTTATACGTTTAACGGGGTCGAAGACACAGATTGTTAGTCGTGTGTTTATCAATGGATTTCGTTTTAATTTCAGGAACCAGTTGTCGATGGTATCGTCTTAAGAATTGTAAACCACATTTGGAAACCTCTTCCTGTGTTCCCGGTACGTTAGGAGACTGCGATGTGATGTTACGATGAGTACACGGGTTTACATAATATAGAGTGAACTTCATAGTGTTTTCTATTACATTTACAGATTGTGCAAACTTTTACTTGCTTAAGATCGTAAGTATGCTTTAATCTTTTTGATTCACTCAATATGATGTATATTGATGGTGATGGCTTTTTTACATAACAGCATATTTCATTTTCAGGACTTCGGTTGTCTAAACATTCAGTTTCATACCCTTAGGGGTGTAATTCTTGAACGACTGGAGTGAGTTATAAATCTGTTGTAATTTTCACATTGAGGCATCTACATTGGTGGTGGCTTTTACTATACTACTTCCATGTTTATCACTTCTCATTAGCTCAGTTAGACATATCGGTTTTCTTAAACAGAACTATTTGACAAAAAATATATTTATGCTAATGGATTCTGATTTATTTGCTTGTTATATATTTTGTTTTCTTTAGTGTTTCCCCTGACGAAGGGACCTTGTCTACGTCCCGAAATGCATTGGGCCATCAACATCCACAATTGAAAGTGTTGTTGTATCATGATTGATTGTCATGTATTATACATAATATTTTGATTTATATTATACTGTATGTGTAAACAATGTTCTTGAAAATGAAAATGTAATTGAAGATATATATTAAGAATAAATTGCACGATCAATGTGAAATATGGTTTAATTTGTTGAGAACTGAAAATCTTTAATAGTTGTGCGCACCTGAGTCAAGCAGGCAAACTTGCAAGCTAGCCTTTTTCATGCATGATAGACAGCCATTATGATTCCCTGAACAAGCTTGATGAGATGTAGGTAATTTTTTCCAGCAGTTCCTTAGGCTCTATTGCTAGCCAATGTGGCAGGTCCACTTCACTGCCAGAAAATCTCTAGCACCAAATTTGCTTTGTTTTTTATTTTGTGGGTGAAAGTACAAGCAGCAATGTTCACTGACTGCATGCAAGTAGGTCTATTACACTCTCCCAAGTGTCTGACATTATCACACCAGCCGTGGATAGGCAGCTCCATTGGACAATGGAGAGAGCTTTGAATTTGTCAGGTGCAAGTTGGTCATATTGTCCTGCATTTATCTGTGAGTTCTGGTACTTGCCGTTTTGTATTTCCTATAATAAATACACAGATACAAATACCAGAATACATAGTATAATCCAGGACTGGATAGCCTTCTTCAATTTCTCTTAAAGAAAAGCTTGAGACTTCAGATCACGGGTACCAGCCAACACTATATACTGAAAATGAACCCCAGGTCTGCTATCAGATTGTAAAGCCGGGCTGACATTTACTTACTGCCCAGTCACTGCAATTGGAGATCCATATGACCTCTGTGTACATAGTAGAGCTAATAACTTTGGGCCAGATTAGGGAGTTTTGCTGGCATGTTCATCACAAATGTAACACATTTCCTGTCTGTTTTATTATATTTGCTATAAGATATAATGATCTTGTAATAAGGTGGACCAGATATCTGACACATTTGTAATGAAGTAACCCCACTGACAAACTCTAAATTCGGCCCCTGATCTAATAGAGTGTTTAAGCCTTACTTCTGCTGTTTTAACCATCGTAAATAAAGGTGTTACCACTAATTCAATGACACTCTGACTGTGGCAGGATAGAAGACCGGGGGGCAGATGTATCAAGATTCCATTTTGCGATTCCTAAATAGCGATTTTTAAGGAATTGCTATTTGAGAAGAGCAAAATGGTATGTATGTAGAAAATCGCTATTTTTTTGCGATTTCTTAAAACTCCTTAATTGCGATTAGCAAATTGCTAATCACAATTAAGGAATAATTTCCCATTCATTTCTATGGGCCAGGAGGCCCATAGGAATGAATGTGAAATTATTCTCAATTTGCGATTAGCAATTTGCTAATCGCAAATTGAGAATAATTTCAAGGGTGCAAGGGTGTCTTAAGGACACCCTGCTGCACCTCTGAATTTGACATGTGTGCGCATATGGTGCACATACATGCCCTAAGGGCATGTATGAGCGTCATATGGCACCTTTAGAATTTTAAAAAAGTGCATTTTGAAAAGAATTCCCCAATTACCACCAACTACAAGTTGGTGGTTATTTGCGAATTCTTAGTCAAAAATCGCAACACTGAAATGCATAATACATTTCAAATAAGAAATCGCAATTTGCCATTTCTTAAAAGCTTCGCAATATTAAGGAATCACAAAATTTGTGATTCCTTAATATTGCGAGGCTTTTTGCATGATACATTCCAAATCCCGTTTTTTTTGTCGCAAACGCTGCTATTTTGCGAATCGCAGCGTTTGCGACAAAAAAAACGGATGATACATCTGCCCCTGAGTATGCTTTGCTAGGATTTGAAGCTGCAACCTACAAATCAACGTGTTTCAGAGATGACTAATATCTTTATGCTATAATATTGTATGCTGTTTCACACCATCAGGGTGTAAATTACTCAATCTCTAATAAAAGAGAGAGGGACCCCAAGACCAAAGGGATAGGGTTCCACAATTGACACAAGTGCCAAGATCCCCTAATCACGATGAAGATGTATTAGGAGGTGAGCCGCTTTTTTGGCGAGGGAACACCTCGATTCCGTGCCATTTTTTGTGCTCTTGAATATGTAGCATAGATACTTCCAGACACTCGTTGCTTTGGGGCCGGTTTGTAGACTGCCTTTATTACTGCTTAGCTTAAGCCTTGTATCGGAAATCTTTGAAGCCATTATCAAATAGAATTCTAGTGCCCTTAGCTAATACTCCCTATAGAGATAGTTAACAATGCCTTTTATATATATAGGTGTGTGGTAACAAATACCGCTCTTCACAGATAACTGTGTCTGTTGACATTAAAACTAGCTGTTTATCTACTCTATATAGGACAACAGTATTTTAACCTTGAAGAGATAATTCGCTGGACGAATATCTTTTGAGATATAGAAGGAGGCAGAGTACCCCTGACACTAATTTGATCGATATAAAAGAATCGAGGTAGGTGACATATCATGTTGTCTCATATCGCTGCCTCTCTTGCCTAAAATGGGCTTTAATTAGACTATCTGGCTATTTCTGTGTCCAAGAAATGTATAGCTGTGGACTTAATGCTGTGTATTTAGTGACTGTAGCATTGTATAAGGGTACTTATAAATAAATAATTAACATGTATAGACCCTATAAGACTATGTAAACACGAGGAATAAATTTATGTAATCACAATTAGTGAATGCAGGGTTTTTTTATATTTACAGGAGACAATAATGAGTGATGCAATGTTATGTAATGTATTGTTTGTATAGTGTAACATGGAAGCAATGTTATGGACTTTATATGTACTTAGGGTTGTATTTATGTGTACACATTATGTTTTTTTAAAATATTTGGAATGAATTATATGTCACTGAGATTGGTTTTGTTTGAATTTCAGAACCATTGGGAAACATTTATTGTCATTTGTCCTGATGAAGGTGGTTAAATACTAAACAAACCGCCGAAACGCGTTGATACATAAGGAGGAATACGTGAAAAACAGACTAAGGAAAATTCTGAGCCTTTGTTGGAATTTAGCCTTCTATTTGTACCTCCTTTTTTTAATAGGAATGTTTAATGTATAATTTTTATAGTGTTCCGTTTTGTATATGTTTCCCATTTTTTAACTAAATATAGTGTATGCTAATAAACTGTGCAGATATACTTTTATTATAGTGTTTTCACTGTTTTTGATATTGCTTCCTTGTTATGATCTAATATTGATGAGTCTATATGTATATGTCTGTAAGAACTTGTGTTTCTTTGGTAATTCGCCCAAATGGAATTTTATTTTGACTTGTGTAAATTACTCAATACATTTTCTGCGGTTCTAGTGTGCCATATGTTATGAATGGCACGCCACAAAGCAAGATTTGTCCAGTATATTAAAAGTGCCACTGGAATTGTGCAGCAGAGAAAGACCAAATTATGTGTCACAGTAAACAATTTTAAGAGGCAATAAATTGCAAATTATGCAGCTATTATGCAGCACGTCTTCCATTAAAACAGCTCTGAACAATCGTATTGTTGGGGGATACTGGAATTATGGAAGTCCACATTATGCATTGCCACTGGTGTGTAACCTGATGGGACACAATATTAAGGATAAAATATCGAGAAAAATATCAACAGGTAAGTCTAGCTTTTCTATACCTAACACAACATATATTATCCTACGCAGTACATATATCTTCAAGGTACGTAGATGTGAAGCTAGAAATAGCAAATGTATACTTCTCTGTTGTTAGACCTGACATCCTTGGCATGGTTCCCCTGACTTTTTGCCTTCTGACCTTCAGTTCCACTGGCTTCATTTTGCTGGATTTAGGATTCTGGGCACTTTACCATTGCTAACCATTGTCAGTCAAAATACTTTATTCGGTTTGTTTAAAAACCATAAAAGCATACTACAAATTTTATACCAAGGAATTATAAAACCATTAATTACGTATAAAAATAGTAACAGTATAGAAACATTTTTAAATACACAATACATATGTTCAAATTCATTTTGGGCAAATTTCATAAAACCACAATACTGAGCTGAGACAACCATACATTCAATTAATTCAGATAGGTGCATTGGGGCCGGTTATACATAGCTTATTTTTTCTCATGATTCTTACCGCCGCAGTGAGGAAGCTAGCGACATTAAAAATTTCCCACACATTTGACAATAGCTGGAGGTAAAGAAGAGCTGGCTTAGCTTGTAAAAAGCCTTTATTAGCTAGGATTGGGAGGATAAAACGCCTCCGGATAGTGGTAAAGTGTCACAGAAAAAAATAAAGTGCATTGTATCCTGTGTGGAAATATCATCACAAGAACAAACCCCCAACTCTTCCACCCTCTTCCATCCTAATGACTTTGCACGGAGGAAATGAACTTGTTTCAGCCTAAATCTGACCAGTAAGAATCGATGGTTGGGTTTTGTAATGCTAACCAAATATGGTTCAACAGACAAGGTGGTTTTCCGCAGTTGATGAGCCCTTACCGTCGGCTGTGCCAACTCCCTATCTTCTCTAGCCATGGCAGCCATTGAGAGATATGACTCCTTGACCCATTTGATGTCCCCCTTTAACAGCTTATCAAGCAAGTTATATAACTCGGGTTGGCCCAATTGCACTGTCAAGTTATAAACATATCTGAGCCAGGGGATGCGATTCCCATGGTCGAGAGCTAAACAATCTTTAAAGATTTCCTGGTTTAACTCCAGTTCCCGATTCAGCCTGGTCAAGATCCATTTTAAAGGTGGTGCCATGGCTTTTAAATCCTCCACAAAACCAGCTCCACACTCCTGATGAACAATATAACCAGCTGTGGATTGTGGGACAGATACAATTTTTCTAAAAAACGTATCCTCAATGACCTGAATTGCTTTCACGTTCCTAATTCCCCAAATGTCAGCACCATACATTGCGAGGGAGATGCATTTCGCACTGTATATTTTCAAAAGGGCTTGCATGGGTCTTGCCCCCAAATTACGCGCAGAGCCCAAAACAGCAGAGGTCGATCTCGCCAAGGCATTTCTTTTTGCTAAAATTTGTGGAGCCCTGGAGCCTTGATCGTCAAATATAATTCCTAAATACGGGAAGGTAGAAACCTTGGACAATACGTTCCCCTCTCAATGAAAGGTTTTAGCTCTTATGGTCTTAGGACCAATTTTTATTATGTGGGACTTGGAGAAATTGACACTAAGGTCTAAGGATTTCATGAAGGCCGCAAAGGAATTTAAAAGTAGTTGTAACCTCACTGCAGTTTGTGCTAGAAGAGCGGCATCATCCGCATAAAGTAGTGCCGGGATCAGGCGTTTCCCAACACGCGGGATATCTTTACACGCGTCACATAGTGCAGAGTCGAGATTATTAATGTAAAGAGTAAAAAGTAAGGGGCCAGAATGCACCCCTGCCTGACACCGTTTGTGATACGTATTCCTCTTGTGCAGTTGCCCATCTGATCATATCTCACGGTGGCAGATAAACCCCTATGCAGATCTGCAAGGAAATAAACAATGTTACTGTCAACTCCTAATTTCTGGAGCATGACCCACAGTTTGGACCTGTTCACTCGGTCAAAGGACGAGGAAAGGTCCATAAATGCCAGAAATAGTGCTCCCTTCTTGGCAACTGTGTATTTCCAAATCAGTAGGTGTAAGTTGAGGCATTGATCTGACGTGCCCCTACCCTTCCTGAAACCATATTGCAGATCTGAAAGGGTTTATGTTTCCTCTAGCCATCCCGTGAGTTGACTAAGCACCACCCTTCTGAGCACCTTGGCTGCGGAATCAATGAGGGAGATCGGACGGTAACAAGTAGGATCCCCTCTATTACCTTTTTTGAAAATTGGTACTATTACGGACTCTGACCATGTGTTGAGTAGGCCAAATTGACAGGCCTTGTTAAAAACGTTACACAATATTTTGGACCATGTCTTAATATCAGATTTAAAGAGGTCAGCCGGCACATCATCCAGTCCCGGAGCCTTGTTACTCGCCATCTGTTTTATTGCCACTGACACCTCTGAATCTGAGAAAGATAAAGTATACGCCTCAATCTTAAAATCTGGATTGACACAAACATCATCCCCATCATATACTGATTTAAAATGATTATGCCAGATCTGCTCCTAGATGCCACAATCAAGCTGGCTATTAGGAGACTCATGAAAGAAGGGCTTATTAACCACTTCCCAAAACTTGGCGCTATTTTTGATGACATCAGTGGATAATAACTCATTCCAAATCTCCTTTCTGATCTCCTTTTTCCGATTTGTTTGGGCCAATTTATAAGTTTTCCTTAGTGCAGCTATTGTTGGCTTATCTAGTGGGTTTAGTTTTAGAGCTGCCAACAGCTTCCTGTGGGCTACTGAACAGTTATGGTCAAACCATCTCTCCCCTACTATATCCTGTCCTTTGCATGGCCGTTTGAGGTCTGAGGCAATCTGAGTGCAGATTTTAGTGTAAGCCGCCAGAACATCTTCATCCCCATTACATTCATTCATGCAAATGGACATCTCGTGACCGGCCGTAGCCAGCAGATTGGCATGGAAATCCTGGGGTATCACCCGACACCATTTAATTCTACGGGCTTGGTCTGTGGGCCGTATATCTAATTTGCCCACTGTTCTATTATTTTTTTCCCATTTCTTTAGGTCATCCACTATGGTCAGTGTGACGGGATTATGGTTACTAAATATAGACCAAGATACAGTATACCCACTTACCCTATTAATTAATATATCGCTAATAAAAATATAGTCAATAATTGACCCAGTGCCATTGCCCTTAAAAGTTGGAACCGCCAGACCCCCACCAATTGGCTTAGGATAAATCAGGCCATTTTCTGCCACCAATTCCTCCAGGTAAAGTCCCTGTGAGGAATGTTCAAAATGGGTATCTTCTTGGTCAGCCGGTCCCAAGCTATCCCAAACATGGTATTTTTCATTACAACTATGTATATTAAAATCACCCAAAACAATAACCAAATAAGATTTTATGTTTATCTCGCTATATGATTCGAGAAAATGATATAGACTGACTAAATGTTCGTTGTTAAAAGTTCTTTCAAAGGAATTATGACAATTAACAATAATCCAGTGCTAAAGTGCATGTGCTCTGTACTTTAAATATAGTAACATTAGCTTATCCCCAATTGGCATATTTAATTTACTTATAAATCCCTGGTAAAGTGCACTATATATACCCAGGGCCTGTAAATTAAATGCTGCTAGTGGGCCTGCAGCACTGATTGTGCCACCAACTTCACTGGCCCTTTAAACATGGCTCAGGCACTGCAAAGCCTGTGTATGCAGTTTAAACTGTGATTTTGACCTGGCAAGCTAACCTACTTGCAAGGCCCAACCCTTTCTTTTTATTTCAAGTAAGGCAGCCATCATGTAGGCCCAAATGGCAAGGTGCAGTGTATTTAAGATGTAGGGCATGCACTTTTCAGTTTTACATGTCATGGTTGTGAAATACTCTTAAATTTGGTTTTCAATGCTGCAAGGCCTATCTCTCCCATAGGTTAACATTTGGGGGTCGATTCCGATTCGGGAAAAAAACCGTCCGTACGATTTTTATCCGGAGCCCTCTCCGTTCGAATCGTACCCGTCCGTCCGAGTCGCGAAGTACGATGTATTCCGTGAATCCGTCCGAATCTTCGCGATCCGTACGTATTGCAAGGCTGAAACCGTGAACCGTACGACTCGTACACATACCGTACGACTCGTACACATGCCGTACGACCCGACGAGTACGATTCGGACCGGGGTATGAGGACGCGATTCGTACGGTCCACGTCAGGTAAGGGCGAGTCATACGGAAAAGCACACAAACACAAACACACCGTAAGGTCCGTACCCCCCATGATCGCAGGTAACCTTTTTGGTTAGTGTGGTCCGAGCAGTCTAAGACTCCCTTGCAGGGAGGAGGAAGCAGGGTAGAAAACCTGGGCTCACAACTTAAAATGCACTCAGTGAGAGCAATAAATCGTTGTCCAGCCCAAAACTCACTTTTAAGAAAAAAAGAGAAGAATTTTATTACTACCATTACTTACACAAATAGAAAATACTACATTCAGAAACAACTACACAATCACGCAGAGGTTCGGGCTGTAGTGTTTCTTAGCTGGCTCCTTGTCCCATTGCTCTAGGGGTAGTGGTTATTCCCCATTTACTATTGGCAACATCCAGCATATGCCCCACTAGTAGTCAGAGTCTCAAGAGTACAGTCTGACTCTGTTCTAAAATCAAAAGTGTTTCAGCGCCTGCTAGCTATCTAGCCAGCAAGTTCTCGGGGACCAAATGGTCTAGATTCAGTCTTACCCCGAGCGGCAGGCTCGTAGGCTACAAAGTTCCTTAGCTCTGCGGGAATCAGTGTGGCAATGGCTGATCTAGGTGAGTTCTCTCCATGCGGCCCAGGCAGGCTGCACTCACTGATCCCCAATCCCCTCACATAAGGTCATGCTCCTGTGGCAATTGTAGTTTCCTCATAGCTACTCATCGTCTTTTGGTCTCTCCCTCAACAAGGGGAGGGAAGGTGATAAATTCCCAGTGCTTATCCCTCAACCCGGGGTAGATGCTTTGATAGGTTCCCCCGGTGACTTCACTCCACCAATGATGCTCTGGGTCAGTACTACTTCTGGCTAGTTCCGGTGACCTCCTCTGGCATATGGGATCACTGTGTCTCTACTATACAAAGGTGCCACCCTGCTCAGCACAGCACATGTACACATGCAGCCCCTCCTGGCATACGGAGCTGCCATTCCTTAGATGCATAGGAGCTCCCCCTTGCATACAGGGGTTGCTAACTTTGCCCTGCACGTGGGCAATGACTTGATCGGTGAAGCAGCCATTTCCTCATACTTGCCAACAGGAGTCCACTTGACAGGATTTACCACTGGACCTCACCTCCTCCAATGTTCTCCTCTTCCTCACAGGGCATACTGATATTGGCAAACAGGCAGGCAATGTTCCTTGAGGCTCCAGGGCAGGTGGTCTCGTCCATCCCTGGGTATTGTCCCCTCAACCGGCATGGAGACTCGCGGTTCTTAGCCTCCAGTCCAGCTTACAGGCAGAAGCCTTGCAGAGCTTGTCCACTTCACACAGCCCGTCTAGCTTCATGGCAGAGGAAATATTTTGGGGACCTCAAGCTCCCTTTCTTATAGTCCATTCCAAGACACCAAATGTGATTTAGGATCTGAGTCTTTGAAGTTTATGTTAGGGGTCTGCTTGTTTTGAAGTGCCCACTCATCTGCTCTCTCTTCCCCTTGAAATCAGACTGTCACAGTAAACGCGACCTCAAAGCTTATAACTCCACAACACAGGCATTGGGAGTGTCACACCTGGGAGTGTGACACCTGAATGTCAGCCACAGTAATATGTGCATCAAACGGCCAGCCCAGAGACCCAGCCCCCTTCGTATGGTTGTCTTATCAGCCCCATATCCCTTGTGAGATGTTCCCAGGCCCCTTCTTTGTGGCTACTTACAAATGCAGGCCAAGGGTGGGTTAAGCACACAGCTGCAGAAATTTTAAATGAGTGAGCTTGAAGGCCTCTAGTGACACAGGTTAAAAGGGAAAGTATGCTGCCACCATCGCATGCGTGTTGCTAAACTCCTGGTGAAGAGAGTAGCCTAACACCTCCAGCAGCGCATTAATTTGGGCCCTCTCCTGGTCCAAAAAACCACAATCTGTGAGTCAGGCCTATTTTATGGTGCACACCCATAATCCATTTTTGTCTATGGAAACAAAAATCCGCATTAGGGCAGTGTTGGCTGAAAACGTCGGCGAGTTGAGGGGTGGGCAAATGGGTGATCAAAACAATTCAATAAATACAATTAAAATGTACCTATCGTGGAACGTGCTGCGTCGTCCTCGCGCCGGTCTTCTTCCCTGGTAACTCCAGAGCTTCCAGCTAACTCTCTTACCAATCCTGTTGCTGCTCTCACAGCATCAGAGCAGCACCAGGATTAGTGGGTGGGTGTCTAACGGCCTTCACAAGAGCACTAGAGGCGTTTGCTTTCTATAACCCAGCTGTCTTAGGCCAGCTGGGTTAGAGAGGTTTAAAGTGCACATGTGTGGCAGGACGTCAAAAGACGGCTAGTCAAAAAGACATGCACACCATAAACAAGTGCAAAAGGCAGCCCAACGTCCTCCCTGCTGCCATTCAGAAGCGTCCCCACCCCCATCCTGACACTCCGTTCGGGACGGGGTGACGAAAAATAAAATGGCGATGAATTAACTTCATTATCATTTTATTTTTCCAACTCTGAGGGCATTTAGTGGCGCGTCACTCCTCCACTATAATGGCGGAGCTGCTGCTGCATTAAGGATCCAGCCATCAGTACATTTGGACAATCAGGGTAGGGGTGCATGACCATTACTATGCAGAGAACTTTTCCATCCCAACAGCTGTACTTAATTATTTCCCTTCGGACACTATCTGCTACATTACCCTGTACTGATGTAAGTCCCTCAGATAAATGCCCTCTCAGTTTGTCATCACTATATTAAAAATAATCTATCATATGTATAGCAATGCAAAGCTGTAATTTTATAAAAATGATAGATGTAGTAGAAGTGACATCCAAAGCAATATGACCAATGGTGGGACAGTGCACAAACTTCTCTACCATAGAGGGAAGTTGAGGTGTTTTTGTAGGTATTCTTTAATACATTACGACACACAGTAACATGTTGACTAAAAATGGGTTGTTAATAGGCGATAAACCCCAGTTATTAAAACTAACAGTGGAAGGCAGTAGCATTCCGACTGGTTAGATCTCAGGATATTAAGTTAGTCTAGGGTGAATGAAAAGATAGGAGCAAATGGGTGGTAACTGCAACAAGGAGACCCCTTGGAGAAGGCTCATAGTACATTGGCAAATTGCCCTTTGACGCTAATATTGAAAAAACTGGTCCTCTTGCAAAACGTCAACAGATACAAAATGCAATGTTCAAGCATGAAGGTTGTAGGGCTATTAAACGGACGTGCCTTTAAACCCTACACAATCGCCATCAATCCTGTAGGACTATAAAATTACATTTGAAAGTGGTCAGAGTATACAAATTACCAGAGTGGTGCCAATATGAAGAGCTCTACTATTCAGCACCACATTGCCTATTGGAACATTATTCTATTTTGCTCCATTTCTTATTGTAAATATCAGTGCTGTTTTAAGGCTGCAAAAAACACAATATTTGTATTTTGTTGATGTGGAAAAAATACTTACATTGGGCCTGAATCACAAATTGCCTTTTGTAATGGGTAAAGAGGTACTAGAGTAGTACTACTCACATACTATAGAATGCTATTCACAAACCTACAGCAGGACACCTCTGCCTCTCCTCTCTTTTCCAGGGGGAGATCTCTGCATCCTGACATCTGCTCACACTTAGATATATGATTTTGTAGTAAATAGAAGAGGGATCAGTGGGACTGTCTGGAAAAAGGGAAATACTTACTATTAAAAGGTACGTGTTTAGTGAAATAGAATGAGGGCTCAAATGAAGGATGTGCTAATATGACACACCAAAACCAAAGGGGATGATGGACGGAGCATTGAACATTGCAAGCACTCACCCCCTGTCAACTGATCTGGGTTTAATCCATCATCATTCTTTAGCTCACTCTGCCACCCCAGTTCAGACATGGCCATATGCAAATCAGTCTGACCCTGTGCCTCATGGGAACCGTCCAGCCCGAACTGCCGAGCCATGTCTTCACTTAACCGGAAACAAGCATCCTGGGACCGGTTTCTGGCTAATCAGCCATCATCAGCCAGGCTAGCTTGAATCCTGTGGCAAAGTGAGCAAGGGACCCATGTCTGGGCATACCCTGCCAATTTAGGGCGAGCAAAGCAAAACCAAAGGGGATGATGGACGGAGCGTTGAACATTGCAAGCACTCACCCCCAGTCAACTGATCTGGGTTTAATCCATCATCATTCTTTATCTCACTCCGCCACCCTAGTTCAGACATGGCCATATGCAAATCAGTCCGACCCTGTGCCTCATAGGCACAGTCCAGCCCGAACTGCCAAGCCATGTCTTCCCTGGACCGGAAACCAGCAACCTGGGACCGGTTTCTGGCTAATCAGCCGTCATCAGCCAGGGTAGCTTAAATCCAGTGGCAAACTGAGCAAAGGACCCACGTCTGGGCATACCCTGCCAACTTAGGGCGAACAAAGCAAAACCAAAGGGATGATGGACGGAGCGTTGAACATTGCAAGCACTCACCCCCAGTCAACTGATCTGGGTTTAATCCATCATCATTCTTTAGCTCACTCCGCCACCCCAGTTCAGAAATGGCCATATGCAAATCAGTCTGACCCTGTGCCTCATGGGAACAGTCCAGCCCAAACTGCCAAGCCATGTCTTCCCTGGACCGGAAACAAGCATCCTGGGACCGGTTTCTGGCTAATCAGCCGTCATCAGCCAGGCTAGCTTGAATCCAGTGGCAAAGTGAGCAAGGGACTCACGTCTGGGCATACCCTGCCAACTTAGGGCGAACAAAGCAAAACCAAAGGGGATGATGGACGGAGCTTTGAACATTGCAAGCACTCACCCATCGTCAACTGACCTGGGTTTAATCCATCATCATTCTTTAGTTAGCTCCGCCACCCCAGTTCAGATATGGCCATATGCAAATCAGTCTGACCCAGTGCCTCATGGGAACAGTCCAGCCCAAACTGCCAAGCCATGTCTTCCCTGGACCGGAAACAAGCATCCTGTGACCGGTTTCTGGCTAATCAGCCGTCATTAGCCAGGTTAGCTTGAATCCAGTGGCAAAGTGAGCAAGGGAACCAAGCCTGGGCATACCCTGCCAACTTAGGGCGAACAAAGCAAAACCAAAGGGATGATGGACGGAGCATTGAACATTGCACGCACTCACCCCCAGTCAACATAAGAGTAACATAATTGTAATTCAGAAAATATTTGCTTCTAAAGTACTACAAGCCAAAATGTCTCACAACAGAAGTAAATATCCTCCATCACAGCCTCAGGGTAGGACAATCACAACACGTGTCGAACCACTGTTACAATGGCACACTCCCATTGGAAACAGTGGAGGGAAGTAGTTAAAATGCCAATCATAGGAACTATACTATTTAAAATACATTTAGTTATCTCAACATTTAAAACTCATATGTGTAGTTTTGTAAGTGATTATAAATATATAAAATAGGTATCATTATTTATTTTTAATAACAAACTAACATATAAATCATTAATCTTGTTTTTTAAATGGAAAAGTTTTTGCAGTATTCTAACAGTCATAAATAACATTGTAGGAGCGTCCAGCCCTTATTTGAAGAATTGAAAATGTGTAAGTCTACACCCTTGTGTAAATCTACATGTGAAAATGATGAATAGCACAAAAGTTGAGTTCCACCTAGTGAAGAAGTAAATCCAGACACGAGTGATTACACATATTATATTTACCATTGTGAATCAAGGTTTACGGAGTTTCTGCTGCCATAAAACAGTGCTGACCTGACCATGTGTGGACTAAATTAACACAACCTTACGTTATGGAATGTGGTGCAAAATAACAGCTCTGTGCAAATTAGGGTGCATACAAAGTCTATGTAATCATGTTAGTATTACAAGGGCTTTAAGTGGACCAGGTCTTGCCGGTACTCAACATCGGCAGCTCTAAAAAGAAGGTGTTGAAACTGATCCCTATCAGACTCTCCAGTTTTGTCCTCACCCTCCGTGGGAAAAAAAATCCTAACTCTGCAGCAGTACCAGCCTTTAGTGCCTTTGATGTAACTTCAAAGAGACTCCTTAAGGTTCTTTCACAGTCTCATCATTTTAGAACTGAAACACTTTCAACATCATATACAAAGAAGCCATCGTTGTTGCTTATTTATCTTATACAACCATTGACAAAGCCACTAGTCCTCGCTTGATGAAGATGTAATAGAGTCGTTGTAGTATATATCTGGATGCAATGACAGAAGCAGCACAATAACACAGATTTTAGCTTAAGTGTTTTAATCTACGCCCTGAATTATATCGGCCACGCCCCTTTGAGAGATCCCCAGTTTTTTCACCCCACTTACAGCCCTGGTTATACCTGTTTAAACCGCGGTGACGTCATCGCTAAAATGCAGATAACGTGGCAGCGTGCTTTGAAGAGATTACAACTGATGCGGCGCTTTTCTATGGCAAAATGATTCGGAACAGGCACAGGTGAGCAAAGGCATTGGCGCCCTTGATGCGCATTTTCTGCAGCTTCCCGCCAGCTGTTCTAAAAGTGAGGCGCCCGCTCCCCGCAACGCCGTCTCTTCTTTCATCCCATGTCCTGCACTTATCTAGAGATTAACAGCTTTCAAAGGAATTAAATAATAGAGTTGGAGGAAATGGTGCATGAAAGTGGAACCTGAGCGCGCCGACGCACAGATGGATGTACAATTCAGAACATAAGCTCATAAAAAGCCCTCATTTCCACCATAAATCTCGGGATAAAAATGGCGACGTGGTGGGAGTGTTTCTCAGCCACTCTTATGACGAGGAAAGCTATTGTCCTGTGATTCCCTGGGAATAATTCTCCGGGCGGGTCCTCAAAGGACACTGAAATCGTAACAATTTCGTTAAACTGAGAGCAAAACTTTCTTTTAGCTGGAACACTGGAAGAATTCTTTACACATCCTTATACGCAGGAACATTTTAAGGACTTTAGGGGCCCTGACCCAAACGTATTTGGGTGCACCCGTTCAGAAGAGCTTTGAATTTCTGATCCAGTTTAAGCTGTTTCATGCCCTCTTTGTCCAGGTCACTGACAGAATTTGGGCCAGTGTGCCTGTGCACTAAGTGTGTTTGCATCTAATATTCAGGGATTGTACGTATGCTTTCAATACTGTAACACAGCATCATCTCACTAATATTACTACAAATAATCCCTATGACACCCTCCAATTTCTCATATGTGAGGTCCTGTTTTGATTGAAAAGATTCTTCTTTATGGATTGTGCGTGAAACAAACACATTTCTCTGCAATATGTCTTTAACAGTTTCTCATACATTATGAAAAATAAATAAAAGGAAAACGGTATTTAAAACAGTCTGTTTAACAATTATTGAAGACCATCATGGCTACACTTCCTGCAGAATAGAGCTGGCTCTTGTAGGGGGCTCCCTGAAAGGCTGGGACCCTGGACCAGCACCCACTTTGCATGTCCCTTAAAACGTCTCTGCTTATATGAGGGACACTTCTGTCACAGTGCGTATAGGTAGGTAGAAAAGAAGTTTATTTGGACGATAGTCCATAAAAGATTTTAAATAACACATAAACAGTTACGATGTAAAATTAATTTAAAACACACCAGGCCAACCCATTGCCCCCTCTTTCTGTGATCCATCATTAAATCTCTGTGAATTACTACTGCCACATCTAAATTATACATTTCTGACAGCAACTCTACAGCCGTCATCCTTTGTACAGTTCTGTATTTAAAAAACAAGGGCCTTAAAAATGAATGCAGCTTGAAAGATGAAAAAGCACAGTCCATAAGTATGTGAAACAAAGAGTGTTTTACGTTCAGGAGGCAGGAAAAAAAACTGCTATTTTCCTGGAAAATGGCCCAACAAGAGCGGAATGAATTGATTAGATTACACCCCACTGCTTGCCCTTAAAATTTCATTCTGCAGGCTGGGATCAGGTACCTGCGACAGGTTTGGGAAAACAGTATCCAGACCTAGAGAAGGTAGTGAAAAACTGATAGAAGATTTCTGACTCTGGTAGCCCAGGTCGAGAGTCCAAGCCACCTTTGCCGCAGACTCTTTCAATACTTTTTTACCTGGAAAAGGGGACTAGGGTGTAACTGTACCACAATCATAATGGAGATTCTTAATACCATTTAATCTATTTCTTTTAATTTCCTTGCCCATCTTCTTTCACTTCCTTGAATCTCGTCCCAGGAGATTTTAGAGGCCTTTATCACTTCATTGACCCCCGAGAGCCTATTAAGAAATCTTAAGTGCATATAGAAAATACAAGCACTGAGCGAAAACTCTATGCGGTAATCACCATCACTTTTTTCTCCATGGTCAATTTTGGCATGTTGAAAATGCCCAATATTTTCTGAGACTGCAGATTTTTGGGCTGGGAAACTCCCGGTTGAATGAATGAATAAGGTCTTATATCGCCAACTTAGCCCAAGGGCATCAAGACGCCAAGTTGAAGATTTTTATTGCATCCAATCAATAATGACTCCCTCGAGGTAAAGTTATTCATCATATGTGATAAATATTGCAAACACTGGGCCACTCAAATGAATCTTCTTTACATCTTTCATTTAATTATGTTTTATGAAACACTTTTGTAGAATCATTTGGAGGGTGAGCATAGATATTTTAAAAATTGCTTTTATGTAAGGAAATGTGATTTTAACATTATTAGCCTAAATAGTGGGTGGTGATATTTATCACACCCCACATCTACTATGGTAAATGTGATAAAAACTGCAAACAAAAAAAAGAAGAAAAAGGCCTTTCCTTTAGGGTTACCCTAAGGTATTTTTATCTGGTTCCCTGCAATTATCCAGGAATCATAGTAATTTATCATGAACTCCTTCAAACTCATGAGTTTGAGTCTTTCCTGGTAGTACCACGTTGCCAGGGTAGGGTGAGGAAGCCTATGATGAAGCATGCCACATTACCTGGGTGAGATTTCCTTATCTGGAACAACTGGGTCTTTCAGCGTATGGATGTTTAATACAGAATACAATATTCTTACACATTCCCTCTTAATGCCGTGACCCATTGGGGTTAGATGTGTTAATTTTTCGGTGAGTGTAAGGTGTGAAATTTTTCCCTCTTTATCTCCTTGTGTGATTGGCATGAATAATGTCATTAAACATGTCACCAATCATGCTCAAACAGCCCATATCTAGAGGCATCCCGATTTGTATACAGGGCAGTGCTACATACTTTAAGTAGAGGATGTGGTCTGACAGCTAGACTGCTGACTTTGGAGCTGGGAAACCAAGGTTCGAGCCTCTGGGTCGCGTCCACATCCTGTGATTCTTGGCAAATCACTTAATCTCCACGTGCATACCAAAAAAATGAAAGTGTCCTTGTGTAACGTAACAGATGCTCATCTAAAGCGCTCCAATATCTTCGGGTCGAGTTCGCACTATATTAAAAAAAAAAAAAACTAGAGCGAACTGGAGATGCAACATCTCGATAACTACAGTTCCCAGAAACCCTATAAGGGTTCATGCACGAGTGACATCATAAACAGCGCATCTATCATTTTGTGGGAACGACCTGTGCACAGTGGATCATTTTACTGTAGGGTGAAAGTGAATAGCTGTAAAAATGCTCATCACAGCCACAAATGAAAAATTGGAATAAGTGACACTGAAATAAACCTGTAAATGAGAAGTGACAGGAAAGACCAGAAGAAGAACCAGAGGAGAAGAAACATCTGGGCAGTGTAACATTGCATCAATAAAATGGCTACTATTTTTGCCACAAGTCAGGCAGGGAACCGCCACAAGGGGACCAGGACTGGGCGAGCCTTACTCAGCATATCAATGTACACTGCAGAAAACAGGCAACCATTGTGCTCTTACATGCTTCCCAGTGCCTCACATAAAATGTGTTCTCAAATCGCAGAGATAACTGCATAATATGGTAAAATAGTTTCAGTAATTCCAGAAATGATGTGACCAAATTAAGTGAGACATGATTTTACATTGCCACTATATGGGTGGTAAGGGCACCACGCATTACATTTTTTAAATCGTTGCTCACTATGTTGTTTCTTACTGATAGAACGCAAGCACTCTGGAAAGACTTTCCTGGGCATGTTCTTGAATCTATAATTTCACCTGTACATCAGATTGAAATTGTATGTCATATAGTATTGATTACTATTTATTGCCCTACAGTGAATCCAGGGAATCACCCTGAGGAAGCCCTTTTTTAAGATCATGTTCAGGAGGTCAAAACACGTGGGCAATTAAATAATTTTTTGATAAGTATAACATCATTATAGAATATTCCATCACTTTGAAAAAAAACACCCTTGTACTAATGGCTTGTGGGCTCCTTTATTTGGAGCAACCCTCTTTGAGGCTTCATGAAGTGTGAATAAAGCATGCTTGAATAAATATGAAACGTGTGTGTAATGTGTGAGACACTATTACTTATTGATGTTATGTGCTAAGAGACTTTTTCCTGAAGAATACCAAAAGGTAATATATTAATGCAAAACGATTAAAGCCTTTGTGTATTAGACAGAGTTGTTTTTGAATTTATGGCCAGTGGGTTTTTTGTTTATACTCTAGGGAATAAGCCTGACATTTTCCTCAACATCTTAATGCATGGAGGACTGTTTCTCACCCCTGGCCATTGTAGAGTCTTGGGCCGACCTCTTTCCAGTGTTGACTTGAGGGGATTTTGGGATGCTGCAGTACTAGCTATAGGAAGTATGGATATTGACAGCAGTGATTGTCTTCTTATGGGATTGTTTTGTGGTCACTTGCCTGTGTTCTGCTTTAATGACATTTTGCTGAATATCATCATTGGCCCCCTGTTTTCATTACTCTTGTTCCTTTTTACCATTATGATTGCTGGTTCAACTGGTGAGAAATAATTAGGTGATTCCAGTTACTGTCCTGCCAGTAAGTTCAGTTGTGGGGCTGTTCTCATGATGTTGTTTGTAGAAAGGCTTTCGCTATATCCGTATACATGATAGTGGCCCCTAAGTGTGTAATCATAATGTTACTTTTACAGGACTTCACTGGGTTGTTGCCAGCTTTGGTTTTATCTCCCCTGTGTTCAGATTTCTGATGTACCCTGTGGTGTGACATCTGAAAGCAGGCTGTCTTGACAAACATCACTAGTGCACAGAGGAAAGGGTCTCTGGCTCTCACCCTGAAAAGTAAGCATTCAGGTCCTGCTGTCTCCATTGTTGCTGTGTCTGCTTGAAGGTGTGTTCTATCAGAGGGTGTCTTTCAATGGCCTGACCAATAAGTGAAAAATAAATAGCTTCATATTTTTTAGTTCACTCTATCTTGGCACACGGTGTTGGCAGTCTATCGACAATGGGATGCCTTCATTCGAAGCCATGTGTTTCATCTTGAGACTCACCTCCTTGCCTGGGTCCCTTGCTTACAGCAGTGGTGGGTGTTGATTGTGCTGGGCAAGTCTAGCTTCAGGATTGGTATGCTCTTGCCTATGTACATGGCCATGTTCATTACTCATAGCACAGTAAAGTGATACTCACGACCTCCACGGGTTACCTTGTGGTTACAGTCTGGTCAGGTACATCAATGGCTCTGAATGGCCATACTTGCCCTTTATGGCTACTCCTTCTGTCACTCATTTAGGCCTATTTTATGAAAGGTTGTTTTTTTCATTCTATCATTTTTGGTTCTGCAACTCCTACATTTTTGTGAGCCAGGGTACGTTCAGCATGGCTGTATGTTGATAGTCTAACTCAAAGAATCCTGTCTTTCCTGTCCCAAGCCTTGTTTTTTCTGTTCGTCCTTGGTAGTTCTAATTTGAGGTAATTTTGAGAATCTACTCAGACTGCTACATTGGGTCCTGGTTAACTGTCCTCATGCAGTAATTGTGTGTCAGGTTAGAAACTGGATTACTCAATGATGCTTTTTTTCCTACATCCTGCACCATCCTAGACTACTCCATATTGCTTGTTTCCCCACATCCTGCATAATTGCAATTTGGCATCCTGAGGCTTCATAGCTTCTGTACCAACATTGTGGCTGTTCTTCTGGTAGTTCTTATTATGCAGCCCTTTTCAGCCCAGACATGGTTTGTCTCACATGAGCCAGGATCTGGGTGTGGGGTTTTATGAGTACAAGTGTTGGCTTCAAAATATCAGTTATTGTCCGCGAATCTGGCCTTTCATTTAGAGGACCCTGGAAGCTGGATGCTCTATTCATTGGCTGTAGCACGGGGCCCTTGTCCCACTGGATATTGTGTATCTGTTTCTCATTGATGCTAGTTGGTATCTGGCTGAATCACTGGATGCTTATAGACTCAATAATGTCTTTCCTGCCTGCTAATAAATTGACACTTTTAATTCTGTATCCTGGATCCTTGGTTCCACCAATCCAGATGCCTCGGTGCTCCTTGCAGATTTAGCCTCTCTAGAATTAGCTAGGATCAACGATGGCCCTACACATGCAGCAGGGCATACAGTTAATCTTATCCTTACCAATTCCCCCAATATTCTTTGTGAACCTCTGTCCGCTGATCTGGACAGTTAATGCACTAATTGACTTTCACATTAGGGGCGCTAGGGCTTACAAGGCTCCTCGATCAACCTCCCACTACCTCTGTACACAATGGCATAAAATCACCCTGGACCATTTTCAGGATGTTTTTCCCTCTCTTTGGAATATGGAGTCTGATGATGTAGAGCATGGGTACTCATAAACTTTCTCTTGGGGGCCAAATTTACAGTGTGATTTGTGGCCGAGGGCCGCACCGGTGGGGGCGGGGTCAGAGGGGGAGGGGGGCGGGGCTAAAGCAAAAATTGTGACCATGAGGTTGAACACAGGTCCCTGCAGCAGACACCTTCGTCCACTGAGCCACCAGACCCAGCATACACGGATCTCTTTCTCTCTCTCTCCCCCTCCATCTGTCTCCCTCCATCTGTCTCCCTCCATCTGTCTCCCTCCGTCTGTCTCCCCCCGTCTGTCTCTGTCTCCCCCCTCTGTTTCTCTCCCTCTGTCTCCCCCCTCTGTTTCTCTCCCTCTGTCTCTTTCCCTCTGTCTCTCTCCCTCTGTCTCTCTCCCTCTGTCTCCCTCTTCCCTCTGTCGCCCTCCTCCCTCTGTCGCCCTCTGTCGCCCTCTGTCGCCCTCCTCTCTCTGTCACCCTCCTCTCTCTGTCGCCCTCCTCCCTCTGTTTGCCTCTCTCTGTCTCCGTCCCCCTCTGTCTCCGTCCCCCTCTGTCTCCGTCCCCCTCTCTCTCCGTCCCCCTTTGTCCCCCTCTCTCTCCCTCTCTCTCCCTCTGTCTCCCTCTGTCTCCTTCTCTCTCCCTCTCTCTCCCTCTCTCTCCCTCTCTCTCCCTCTGTCTCTCTCCCTCCCTCTGTCTCTCTCCCTCTGTCTCCCTCTCTCTCCCTCTGTCTCCCTCTCTCTCCCTCTGTCTCTCTCCCTCCCTCTGTCTCTCTCCCTGTCTCCCTCCCTCTCTGCCTCCCTCGCTGTGTCTCTCTCTGTCTCCCTTCCTCTCCCCCTGTCATCCTTCCTCTGTCACCCCCCTCCCTTTGCCTCCCTCTGTCTCTCTCCATCCCTCTGTCTCTCTCCCTCCCTCTGTCTGTCTCCCTCCCTCTGCCTCTCCGTCCCTCTCCCTCTGTCTCCCTCCCTTCCTCTGTCTCCCTCTCTCTCTGTCTCTCTCTGTCTCCCTTCCTCTCCCTCCCTCTGTCTCCCTCCCTCCCTCTGTCACCCTCCCTCCTTCTGTCACCCTTCCTCTGTCACCCTCCCTCCCTCTCCCTCTGTCTCCTTCTCCCTCCCTCACCCTCCATGGCTGCCAAGGTTTCAGATTGATATGTGTGACATTTTCATTTTTTCAGTGTAATTATGAGTGACATTTCCACAAATATGAGTGACACTTCCTCGCAAACATAATCAAGGACTGAAGACGAGGGAAACGTATAAATATCAGACATTACACCCATTTGAACGAGAGAAACTGCAAGAAGGTCTTAAAAGTACTGCATAGCACCAAAAATTTAAGAGCACCGTGGGACCGAACTGTAATAAACAGGATGTGAGAGACCATACTTCCTGCAATTGAGCCTTATGTTCCATTATGCTCTGCCCACCCCACTCCAGGGTATGCCATATCTGAATGCATGTGGGATTTTTCTGTATTATAAATACACAGGAACAAGTGTTTTTCTTTTTAAAGAAGACTCAAGGTGGAGTTAATGTAAATTATCCCTGCTGCATGGATAATGACGAATGCAGCGCAGGAGTGTAATCCTCTGAAGCTAGGAGAAAGGATTCCCCGACTGTCACCACTGCGTTGGAACGATTTGTTCTATGCGTTTAGCCTGGCACCATGACCTCGTCACCATGTTCCCTAGAGGGAGACCCTCGTCTGCAGAAAGGACGGTAGGAAAGTAATATCTGCCAAGCCAAGCAGGCCGAGATTCCAGTACAAAGACAGTGGTGCGTGTAAAATGGCGCTACAAGTGTGCAGATAGCAAGTTGGCACGTTAACTGAAAGGGGGGATACCCGATATCGTTTGAGTTGCTGGTGAATAGATGCGTGTGACAACCAAATCGAATCTTAAGTATTCCTCCTTCTGCAACCCGAGTTTTTTTCCCTATACCCTAACGTGCTATTTAAGCTGAGTCCTGCAAAGGAGGGTTCGAGTTGGAGGAACATTATGCCATTGCAGGGGAGGCAATGAGTGCAATGTGAAGAACCCAAGAAGGAAGCAAGAGATCTGTGAAGGTGTACCTCTGTCACCCCGTCCTGTGTGTGTGCCAGCCCGGGCTGAGACAGCTTCCTCAGTGCCCCCACGCAGCCGCGCCCCAGTACTTCACAGGTCGTTACAAAGACCATTTACATGTTAATGAGACTTTGTTGTACTTAACTTCACCTCTTAGCGCCCCTGCAGCTCCCCTCTGACAATCACTTAAATCACCCTCTCCGGCCCCGACAAAGCAGAGTCTCTTGAGTCCTCGCTGTTGCGGCGGTATTTGCTAACACAATGTAATTATTTTTCTTTAAACCTGGGTGTCTACAAGGTCCGTGGGCCGCCCAGGATGGCTTGCCGGGCCGCTGGAGGCCCGCGGGCCGTACTATGAGTAACCCTGATGTAGAGGAATGTCCGGCCCGTTCCAACTCCTCTGTAAAAACGGCCATATATCACTTTGCACCTCCGAAGCAGCACTCCAGCACGTCCAGGCACCCACAGAGAGCCTGGTTATCGCCCAATCTTAGGACTGAAAAAAGGAGGTGCAAGACGCTGGAAAGGTGCTGCCGTCGTTCCCATGATGGAAAGGATAAAGAGATATACAAAAGCGCTTTGACGCTTTATCATAAAACATAAAAATGGCGCGAAGAGCCCATATTGCACTACAGCTCTATCAGGCAGGGAATGCCCCTAAAGTCTTATACCAAATCCTCAAATCCTTCACCAACCCAAAGGCTTGCGATAATGAGGAGACTCCCTCTCAAGCACTCTGTGATAAAATAGCAATGCATTTTACAAAGAAAAATGAGCTGATCTATGATAAAATCACCTCAACTGGGAGCTTTCAGCAAGCTCTCACTATTTATAACCCACCCACCCTTACCCAGGCGCAATTGCTGGAAAATCTCCCCCCCCCTACTCATGATGACGTGGAATCATTGTTACTTACAGTAAAATCAGGCTCCCCCCTGGACATCATCCCAGCTAAAATATCTACTTTACTTTCTAAACAACTTTCCACGCCCATTTGCTCGCTCCTCAATCTCTCAACGAGAGAAGGACATCTCCCCACTGAATGGTAGGCTGCGCAAGTCATTCCTATCCCCAAGAACATGAAGGCCCCCATGGATGACTTGTCCAACTTCAGGCCAATCTCTACTTCCTTTCCTGAGCAAGTTACTGGAAAAACACATCAATAAACATCTGTCTGACAATGTCGAGTCTACGGGATACCTTGATCGTTCCCAATCTGGATTTAGGCCCAGGCACAGCACTGAGTCAACCCTGATTTCAGTCACTGACAACATCAGGCTATCCCTGGACAGCGGACAATCACTATTACTCGTGGTGCTTGACCTCTCAGCTGCATTCCACATGGTCTCCCATCAGATCTTGGTATACGCCTAGACCAGGCACTGACCATGAAAGAAATTGTTGCCAACAACGCTGGCTCCTGTTTTCATGTGCTCAGATTATTACGGAGAGTCTTCGCTTTTTTCCCCTTGTCCACACAGAAAACTCTCATCCAGGCATTGGTACTAAGCCGCTTAGACTACTGCAACGCCCTCCTGGTCTCAGCTAATGAGTCCTTGTTGAGCAGATTGCAGGTGGTCAAAAACACAGCGGCGCGCCTCATCTTGAATGTCCCGCAAACATATCAAGTTCAAAATTTGCTTCTTTGTTTACAAGGCCATGAATGGCATGAGTCCTATCTATCTTGCAAGTAAATTTAACCACTATACTCCTACTAGGTCACTCCGTTCAGGAACCAGGGGGCATATTATCAAGAACGGCGATAAAATTATTGCCACTTTAGCAGCAGGAAACTGCCGCTAAAACGGCGATAATGGGCTTGATAATATGCCCTTGTGAATTCCCATAGCAGCCCAGTTTAACACCAGAACCTGGGCTGCTATGGGAATTCACAAGGACATATTATTGGAATTCACATGGACATATTATCAAGACCATTATCGCCGTTTTAGCGGCAGTTTCCTGCCGCTAAAGCGGAGATAATTTTATCGCCGTTCTTGATAATGTGCCCCTAAATCTCTTCTCGTTGTTCCTCGATTCATAAAGTCACGGATGGGTGGGAAAGCCTTTTCTCACCACCCCCTCGTTACTGGAACTAGCTGCCTACCCATCTACGGCAATGCACTGGCCACCTTCAATTCAGAATGCTTCTTTACTTTACTTGTGGATTTGTAGAGCGCTTCTCAAAACTGTATTATTTTAATATGCTCCCCTTATTTGCCTACTGTAGCACGCCCATGGCACAGAGATACCCCTTCAGGGATGATTCAGGCACTCTACAAATAAATACATAAATAAATTGGTGGTGGCAAGTTTTGACTTTCCCTGATATCCTCTCGACTGATGAGTATTGCAGAATAATGAATCAGGTTGGCATTTCCCACACCATTCGTTTGTGATGCTTCATTGGATGCAGGCGGGTGGAACTGTTAAATCTTGATCTACATCATGGACTGCAGGCTGCATCTCTCTCTCCACTACTGGTCTCTGCATCCTTTATATGGCTAGGGTTAGTGTGCTGGTGTTATTCTACTCCCTATTTGCCTGTTTTATGTGATTCTCTGTTTCTGTTGTTAGACTTATTTCTCCTGAGTTCTGCTTTTTGATTTTCCCAGTGATGTACTGTGGTCCTACATTTTATTAGGGCCCCTGTAGCTCTATCCAAGTGCTTTAACGTCTTGGGTGTGCTGAGCTCTTTATCTCCCCCCACAGCCCTGAAGAGTTCTGGCTCTGTTTCTATCTTCCGTAGCCTCTGCTGGACCTTTTTGGAACCCTTTGCTACCCCTTTGAGTGGGTACTGGGGGCTTTAAGCTCCTTAGTGTTATTGGACTGCCTGACTTTTGATTAATTTTTTGCACTATTTCCTTGATGTTTGGTGGGGTGCAGTGGGCTGCATTGTTGAGGTATGCATGTGTCACTTTGTTCAGTAAAGTGTAGATTGCATCAAAACCATGCCGGAATGGAATACGTAATGGATGATCATATTATGGCTAGGTAATATTGGTAATGACCAGTAATCTTTATTAGTCTAATTATCCTTTCATTGTCACAGTACTTACAGTCTCACCCTCCCTCCTGGAGTGGTTTGTTCTCCGATCCTGACTGTGGGCCTGGCCACAGTAAGACAGTGTTGTAGGCTGACCTGCCTTTTACTTCCTATCCACATGGGGGCATGGCTGGAGTAAGGGGCGTGAAGAAAATTAAGCTTTTTTTTTAAACAATCTGTTTTATACAGGATTCTGGTCTTAGGTAGTCAAATCCTTCTCACTGAGTAAGTATGTGGAGAAGAAAGGGAGACTCACAGTAATGAGGATTACCAGTTAGTAATAACGCTATTCTATGCTTTAGCTTCTATTTATCAGCATCAGTGGCATAAAGCAAAATGGTGCCCCAATTACAAAGTTACAGGTGGAAACCTTAAAATGTAACTCAGCCTCAAATCCTAATGCATTACATGCCTGTCCATCTTCCCCATCCCAATCCCCTCAATTAAGTAAGAACCGCGGTAAGGTGAACTTGGACTTGGAATGACCAAGATTACCAGTAAGTGATGAAGATTATCTTTAAGTAATTGGGCTATTAACAATTTGTCTTTTGAATTTATAACAATTCTTAATTAGATAAGAGGGCAATAATGTACAGGAAGATTATGACTTGGAGCAATAAAGATTAATGTAAGAAATTGGACCATTTTCAATTCTCCTTCTCCAAATAGCACTTGCTCTGCTGGAGCACAGAGCATCCCTTGGTGGCTGTGCACACAAGTAGAGATATTAGCATAGTTTAAGGCAACAGAGACCCTGGGAATGAATGCCCTTCCAAAACCCTGATCAGCAACAAACTTAAGTTCGGGCATCTACACATATGTTGATGCAGTCCTAGTATGGAGTACTCTAGGTAGGTCTGTCGTAGGGACACCTTTACCTTTTTGTTGGAGTTCATATAATCAATCTAGAAATGTTCAGAGAGAAGCAATAAATTCACCCCTTTAGACAATGGTCGTTGGAAGTGGCATTCACGTCTTGTAAAAGCCCACATTACCATCATCAGGGGCTGAAAGTGTCAGCTTACGACGTATGCATTTAGGTTCTGTGGTTAAATCCATTGAAAGGGAAGGAACTGTAATGGTAGAGGAGTCTGCCTCAAGCGTGGCCTTGCACAAGCCTAAAGTATAACAATTCTGGTGGAGAAGTAGTACCACCACAGTAAATTGCACCAACAGCAGCTGGGTGAATGCTTGCTGCACACTCTATACAGCTGTAGACGCTTTCAGCAGTTCACCGGGCTGCAGCAAATGCTGCTGCTGCTTGTCTGGTACGCTTCCCCCAAGCTTAGGGATTTTTTTATGAATATTTATTTTCCGATCTGAATTAGATTAGTAAATAAGAAAAAGTGCAAAAGTGTTTTTCTTAAAATGGCTAGGTGAGACATCATGAAGTAACATAGGGGGTTGGGGGGGCACAACACGGAGTGGGTGAAGCAACATGGGAGCTTAGGCAAGGGGAAGCAACACAAAGAGTGTGGGTGAAGGCAGAGAAAAGCACATGGGAGCCAGAGAAAGGACATGGAGCTGTGGGGGAGAATAACATGGTTAAGTGCATCAAAAAGGGGTGCAGGAGAGAAGCACATGAGCAGGAAATAGCAACACAGAGTGCAGAGGGGGTAAGAGAAACACACTAGGGAGACAGTTGGAAAACACATGCCCTCTCATGGAGTGCCTAAGACAAAAGTAAAAAGTAGTTCTCTAAGAATGAGTACTAGAAGGACCCAAGTAAATTGGCATAGAGCTCCAGGGGAGGGACAATCACAAGATGGACAAGACAAGCCAATGAATAAGAAGTAGTCAAATGAGTGACAGTAAAGTCAACGAATTGTATGCAAGGGAGGCAGCAAGCCTCTGTAGATTCTTGTTAATCCCAAACTATATCTTTCAAAACACGGGCAGGTGAGTTGTTTGGAAGGCTCAGTCTAAAAATTAGTTCCCAGTAAGAAAGCAGTGGAAGGAGATGAGTAAATAGTCAATGCTCCAGGGGAGGGACAAACACTAGATACATCAAAGAAGAAGCAGACAACAGTCGCAGCTGGTAGTGGGAGTACCGGCTGGGCGGTGACGTGGGGAGGGGAGGGGCAGGGTGGGGGGTAGTAATGTATGGATTATGGACTTTAAAAGGTAAGTAAACATAATCATAAATAAAACGAATTTCGTTGCACACACTGCATCACATTTGGTGATGCAGTGTGTGCAACGAAATTCGTTGTATTTATTTAAATGTTTACTTACCTTTTAAAGTCCGTAATCCATACATTACTACCCCCCACCCTGCACCTCCCCCTCCCCACGTCACCGCCCGGCCGGTACTCCCACTACCGGCCGCGACTGGCAGACAAATGAGAGTGACAATAAAGCCAGCCAAATTTAAGAAATGCGGGGGGTCCTGCAAACCACTCTATGTTCTTAATAAGCCCACAATATGTCTTAGGTAGACTAGAGCCTAAAAATTAAAAAAAACAGAAGAAATTAAGAAATGTCGATTTTTTTCACAGCAGCATTTTTACCTTCCCTTGGCATTCTATTGCTCAGTGTTCTCTTATTACATTATATTTCTATTTAAAATGTTATTGGGAAGAAACAGTAAATATGCATAATATAACAAGACCAAACACATTAAGCTGTTACGAATTTAAGATTAGAGTCAATATTACAGCAATGAGTTTGTAAAGCTGGTACAAGTTTTATCTCAGGTTTTATAAATCTATATATCAGTCCCTCTCTACTTGTTCAGCACAACAATAAAATTCACACAAAGTACAATACGAAATAAGGTAGTTTTTAGGGCAGGGACCTGGTTTTAGGGCTCAGGGCAGGGGCTGGGGTTGAGGCAGTTTTTAGGTTAGGGGACGAGTTTTAGGGCTCATGGCGGGGAAGGGGCAATTTTCAGGGCTGGGGGCCTGTTTTAGGGCTAAGAGAGCGGTGGGCTGTGGGCGGGGTAATTTTTTGGGCTGGGGTCTGGGTTTTAGAGCTCAGTGTGAAGGGGTGGCATAGTTTTTAGGGCTTTGGCGGGAAGATTGCAGGGTTGGGTGCCGGGTTTTAGGGCTCAGGGCAAGGGGGAGCTGGGGTGTGATCTTTATCACGCATATACCTTTACCAATCATACCTTTGCACAACATGCGTGGTAAATGTGTGCATGGTAAAGACACAACTGTTGTTGTGACCGCGTTGCTAAGGCATGCGTGGTTTAGGGAGACATCATTCAATCATACAACCAAAGTCTGCTTGAAACCCTATAAGTAACTATATTATACACATAATTTGGGGAAATCAAAAGGAATTGGCTAACACTGACTTAAAAAAGTCAGTCAGTCTGGCATTGGGTGCAAGCCTCTTGCCTTTGAGAAAAAAAGAGAAAAAGAAAGAAAGAAGGAAGGAATGGAAGAAACAAAGAAAGAGAGAGAGGCAAGAAAGAATGCAGGAAAGAAAAAGAAAAAAAGGAAAGAAAAAAGAGCAAAAGAAGGTATGAAAGAAAGCAACAAAGAAGAGAAGAAACAAACAAATGTGATAGAAAGAGGGAAAGAGAGAAACAAAGAAGGAAAGAGAGAAGGAAAGAGAGAAGGAAAGACGAGAAAAGAAAGAGAAGGAAAGGGAGAAGGAAAGCAAGAGGGAAGGAAAGAAGGAAGGAAAGGAAGAAAGAAAGAAAAGGAAAAGGAAAGACTGCAAGAAGGATAGAAGGAAAGAGCAAGAAAGAAGAAGAAAGAGAAGGCAAGAAATAAGGAAGAAGGAAAGAAACAAAATAAGGAAAACAAACAAGAAAGAAAGAAGGCAAGAATGGAAAAAAGAAATAAAGAAATATAGAAAGGAAGAAAGAGAGGTCAAAAGAGAGACGGAAAGAGAGAGGAAAATCCAGTAAGAAGGTGAGAAGGAAAGAAAGAAGGAAGGAAAGAAAGGGGAGCTAATAAAGAAATAAGGAAGGGAATAAAGAAAGAACAAAAGAAGGAAACTTAGAAAGAAGGAAGGAAAAATTAGGAAAGAAAGAAAGAAAGAAAGAAAGAAAGAAAGAAAGAAAGAAAGAAAGAAAGAAAGAAAATACAGTAACTTGATACAGAACAGTCTAGTATGCTGTGAAATATCAGGAATAAGAAAAGAAAAGCACTCCAAAGGGAATTCACAGTAGCATTGGAGGGAGATGGGATCTGATAACATATATATTTGTAATGCACACGTTTACACAAGGTTATCTTGGCACTGAATAACAGATGTTTATTGTTATCCAACTCAATGGAACTACTTTTACCATCCTCAGAAGGATGAAAGGCTGTGTGGATGTGCTAGAATATGAACCTGTGAACACGAGGTCAAACACAGCCCCCAACAGTGGGCGCATGAGTCCACTAAGCCACCAGAGCCAGTGCATCAGAAGTCTCTTGCTATCACATCCGACTCTAAACATAAACATTCAAGAGTAAATATATTATTATGTAAAAACAGAAAAACATTGGCACTGAAGAGAACTAGCTTGTTTGCAGATGTCCTCCTCGCGAGAGAGCAAAATACAGTCACTCAAAGTAAAGTTAACCAGTGGCCTAAATTGGCGACCCCTTGACCCAGGCTTATATACTGTAGTGGCCGAAAGCAAAATGTGAATGACACAACAACAGACGAATGGATGAAGAAAGGTGGTTGAATGCTCCTATATGGAAGTATATTATACACATTTTAGTAAAATAAAAAAGGTCTTGGCATTCACCTAAAACGGAAAATGGAGAGAGAGACATGATGAACAAGGAACCAGAAAATCACCTAATCTGAGCCTACACAGCCTACAAGATTGATAACCTATATAAAGTTTCGAAATTGCTCCAGATTGCTTTGTTTTTCGTCGGATAGACTCTGTTCCAAAATAGATTACAGCATTAGGTCCTCCATTTAAGGAGGGCCTGGCCGATTTCCAGAGCAGAAAGCAGCTCTTCTGCAAGACCCCATCTGAATTTCTGAAGTCTTGCATTACAGTGATGAAAAATCAGCATAGGAGTGTCCTATGATTTTACATTTACAGTCAAATTAATTAGCTACAAAATCTCAGGATACTGGGATTTCATTCTTCGCTCTTCATGAATGGGTATAAAAAATGTACCTTATATTTGCCACCTGTCCAGCAGAGGCCCTCCAATGTGTAAATGATCCGGTGTAAAATACCTACAAATTAGTTTGTGCTGCTAATATTTTAATCCCAAATCAAGAATATAGCAATGGCGTAACCTTGAACCAATCTACAGCGACCTATTGGATTTGACCTTGGCTTGACTTTTCTCCTGCTCACTCTTCACTGACTACCCCTACCCCCTCTTCTTGTTGTTGTCTTGACATCCCGTGCAGTCACTGCTCCACAGCACACCGCCCTGCAGTCTCCTAACTCCCCCACATCTCCTAGAATAGGAAATCATTTCTATTCAAATGACTATATATATGCATGAATTACGGGTTATTATAGCCGAGTGGGTTCATAAAATCCGATCTTTCTTCTGAGACACAAATATCAAGGGACTGCTGGTGTTATTACTCCAGCCCGACATGACATTTATTTATCCTGTTACAATCATATGCCTTGCTGCACCGCCACAAATTGTATATGTAGGTACTGTGTTGTATAAAAACCAATAAAACAGTAGTTTGCTATAATAAATAATTTTACATTTGTGTAACAACAGCGGTGTAGGGGCCATTCACTATATCTGTCTCGCTGTGGATTTGTATATTTATGTGGATTTGTGAAACGCAGACTTGTGGCAGGAGAGGGGGATTTATAGCAGAGAAAACTGAGCGAGCACAGAATGGCCATTGAAAGGCATAATATTGAGGGGAAAGGGAGCAAAGGGACAGTGCAGTACTACAAAAAGTAGGAGGAAGGTGGAGGGACTTGTACCAAAGGTTACAAGGCAATAAGGTGTTCCATAAGGAGCAGGGTCTAGATTTTTTCTTCTGCAGTGAAGGAGGATTCTTATTCCTGCTTTTGTTTCATTAAAAGTTAAATGGTTGCGCCTACTTTTATCACACTTTGCCAGCTTTCGCTGGCAGGGTAGGATTGAATGTATTTTGGCACACTTGATTACTGAGCACAGTCTCAGCGGCAGATTTACAAGAACGGGCGCATCTCTACATATCGGCAGATATGTGCCAGTTAATTTGCGTCATGCAAAAAAAACCTTGCGCCACCATGGATGCATCGCATCGCATTTACAATGCGGCGCACCGTGGTGGAAGGATTTATAGATGTGTGTCTTATCTATTGATGTAAAGGTAATGCATTGCTGGAGTCGAGTCGCAGGCACGACGCAACTCCAGCAATGCTTCGGAATGCCTATTTCTATTATGCTGCATCACTCCTTACGCCTGCTTCAAGAGCCATAAGGTTTTGACGCATTGGCATCGTAAAAGTGACTCCGTGAAATCTTGTAGATTTCACTGCGTCACTTTTATGAGGCTTTCTCACGTCGGAATGCCCACCCTGCATACATTATACCCAGCACTGCTATAATGTAGTGCAGGGTTTTACAACGTGACGCATCTCCCAAGATGTGTCACGTTGTAAATATGTCGCAACGTGGTGCATTGTTTACGACGCCACTGCGTCACAGAAGTTACACAACGGCAGCGTAAAGATGTCGCAAGGGGCTTGTAAATCTGCCCCTCAATACTTAATTAGAGCCGCTGGTTTCCAGTGCTCAGCACAGGCACTTAATTGGTTTTCGGTGCTTTGCACCCTTACTTTTAATTGTCGGCACCACACTTCTGACAGTATGCCACATGGTGGTGCTGCATATCTAATTTAGGGAGGAGCAGAACAACAGTTGTTTATGAATACAATATACATAGAAAATACTAATACCTGCCTCCCCAGTCATTTTTTTAGCTCTGTGGACCTGGAATAATCTTAACTGTCGCACTTGCAAGGGAGAGAGAGAGATGGTTCGTAGTTGTTTTGACACCATCGCCTTTTGCAGCAATGTCAGGGGCAATGGGTGGTGCAAGCTGCAGTGGCCTCTAGGTCAGGGCAATGGCACTTATTATTTTACAAATTAAGCACTGCTCAGTCTACAACGTTTAACCAATTTAAATAAATTTTAAAATCTATTTGAATATCTAGCTACCTTTGGTGGCAGTTCCTAGGAGAATAAACAAGCCCCTCATTTAGAGGTATACCGTCATTGGGAACCCACTAAATTAGCCTACATCTCTGCCACTGCCCCTTTTTTGATTGACGTCTCATTCACAAGGCAGGAGGCGCTGGTTGTAGTAATGGGAAACCCACTGTTGGCAGCACCATCAGAAATACCCTTTTGACAGAGCTGCTGCCGGCAGACATGTTCTTGGAAGGGACCCAATTTACAGCAGCCCCTCCAATTCAACAGCAACTTTTTCCTGTCCTGTTCCACCATGTACACCAGAGCAGTCACGGACAGGAAATGCTAACTAATTTCCCCCACAGTCAGGGAGAAAACTTCAATTTCTTTCAGGGACATTCATTTTTTCTCCCAAGACATAGAGGCAATTTTCAGGACAAAAGTGTCCGCATGTCTGCCATGTCATCTTTTAGGACATGCCGTTTCGGCATGTCCTTGGCATGACCTAGCATCGCTGGACGATTTTGACATGATGGATATAGCAGCACTGGATTATTTTCACTGAAATGACTCCTGCCCTGGAGACAAGAGTGGCTTCGGAGGAAAGTTTGCCACCTCAGCGATAAACTCTAAATGAAACGAAAAAAAACCTAAAGACGTTAAAACAAACTGACTGCTGCCCTGCATGCTTGGTTATCCCACTACTTAAGCATGGTAGGCAAATTCAGGTGAAAATACATGTTGCACTCATTGGCACAATACGTAAAACCTTGACCTTCATACCCTCAGCAGTGAGTTCTCAAAACTGAGACATGGAGATTTCCTTTCCACACCCTACCTCCTCTTGTGGCAGTTTTATTTAATTTTCTTGTTGATGACTTTGTACATGCCATGGATTCTGACATCAATAGTAACTAAGACCAAAACCACTGCATACATAAGTTAGGTCCAACTTGGTCCCCAAGACCAACAGAGATAGAGTTTCAAAGGGGTGAGACTCACCTTCCAAATGGTGCAATTCATTCAAAACTTTCAGCTCACGAAAACTAGTGGGACAGTGATACCTGACCAGGTTCTAACATCAAATCCAGGGCCTCATTTATGAGATTTTGCTGTAGGGAAGCGCAGCAGGCCTTCCTGCTGCGCTTCCCTACGGCAAAAGAAAAGGGCAGCAATGCGCCATATCTTCCTGTCCTTTTCCACTGTGCTGGCGCACAATGGGCTGCCATGTGCCAATGGTGCAAGGGTGCCTGCGTTGTGGGGATGATTATTTTTGTACAGGAAGGGAAACCGTTCTGTACAAAAATTATCACAAGAGGCTTTTCCTCTTTCTATGTGTGCTGCAGAATGCAGCACACATAGTTCCGCAGCACACATAGAACAAGCATTGGAAATGCAATCGGGCTCGGATTTATTTGAGTTTGAGCTAATGGCATTGTAAATGCCAATGTATTGTTGCTATGTGTTATGGAGTGTGTTCATGTGGCGTGTACTGCCAGTGATCTCCTTGTGAGTGTGAGAATATTGCACCGTTACTGCCTGTGATGTCCTTCTTGTGAGTGTGAGAAGCTTCCACCTCTGCTGCCTGTGGTCTCCTTGTGAGTGTAAGAAGCTTGCACTGCTGCTGCCTGTGATGTCGTTCTTGTGAGTGTGAGAAGCTTGCACCGCTGCTGCTTGTGATGTCCTTCTTGTGAGTGGGAGAAGCTTGCACCTCAGCTGCCTGTGGTCTCCTTGTGAGTGTAAGAAGCTTGCACAGCTGCTGCCTGTGATGTCCTTCTTGTGAGTGTGAGAAGCTTGCACCGCTGCTGCCTGTGAGTATGAGAAAATTGCATTGTGCATCTCTGTGCTGTGCCTGTTCTTTGTAAGGGACTCTTGCTCTGTTGCTGCTGCTGCCTTGGCACAGTACCTGCTGTGAGTGTGTAAGGGAAGCTTGCACCACTGCTGCTTGTGATGTCGATCTTGCGAGTGTGAGAAGCTTGGACCTCTGCTGCCTGTGGTCTCCTTGTGAGTGTAAGAAGCTTGCACTGCTGCTGCCTGTGATGTTGTTCTTGTGAGTGTGAGAAGGTTGCACCGCTGCTGCTTGTGATGTCCTTCTTGTGAGTGGGAGAAGCTTGCACCTCAGCTGCCTGTGGTCTCCTTGTGAGTGTAAGAAGCTTACACAGCTGCTGCCTGTGATGTCCTTCTTGTGAGTGTGAGAAGCTTGCACCGCTGCTGCCTGTGAGTATGAGAAGATTGCATTGTGCATCTCTGTGCTGTGCCTGTTCTTTGTAAGGGACTCTTGCTCTGTTGCTGCTGCTGCCTTGGCACAGTACCTGCTGTGAGTGTGTAAGGGAAGCTTTCACCACTGCTGCTTGTGATGTCCTTCTTGCGAGTGTGAGAAGCTTGCACCTCTGCTGCCTGTGGTCTCCTTGTGAGTGTAAGAATCTTGCACTGCTGCTGCCTGTGATGTCGTTCTTGTGAGTGTGAGAAGCTTGCACCGCTGCTGCTTGTGATGTCCTTCTTGTGAGTGGCAGAAGCTTGCACCTCTGCTGCCTGTGGTCTCCTTGTGAGTGTAAGAAGCTTGCACAGCTGCTGCCTGTGATGTCCTTCTTGTGAGTGTGAGAAGCTTGCACCGCTGCTGCCTGTGAGTATGAGAAGATTGCATTGTGCATCTCTGTGCTGTGCCTGTTCTTTGTAAGGGACACTTGCTCTGTTGCTGCTGCTGCCTTGGCACAGTGCCTGCTGTGAGTGTGTGAGGGAAGCTTGCACAACTGCTGCTTGTGATGTCCTTCTTGCGAGTGTGAGAAGCTTGCACCTCTGTTGCCTGTGGTCTCCTTGTGAGTGTAAGAAGCTTGCACAGCTGCTGCCTGTGATGTCCTTCTTGTGAGGTCTCGCAGTTGTGAGAGTTTGAGCTATTGGCATTTTAAATGCAAGTGCCTTTTATTTATGTATTGGTTTTTGAAACATAAATAAAAGGCATTGCCATTTACAATGCCAATATCTTAAACTCTTGCAAATGCGAGACCTATTGCATTGCAAATGCTTGATGGTACTGGTGGCACTGGTAATACCGGTAGCGGTAGTATTGGTGGTGGTGGTACTGGCAGTGGTAGTATATGTGGTGGAGGTACTGGTAGTGTTAGAATTGGTGGTGGTGGTACTGGTAGCAGTAGTATTGGTGGTGGTGGTACTGCTGGCTGTAGTACTGGGAGTGGTAGTACTGGTGGTGGTGGTACTGGTGGTGGTAGTAATGGTGGTGGTGGTGGTACTGGTAGTGGTAGTACTGGTGGTGGTAGTACTGGAGGTGGTGGTACTGGTACTGGTGGTACTGGTAGTACTGGTGGTGGTGGTAATACAGGTAGTGGTAGTACTGGTGGTGGTGGTACTGGTGGTGGTGGTACTGGTGGTGGTGGTGGTACCGGTAGTGGTCAGTACTGGTGATGGTGGTGGTATTGGCAGTGGTAGTATATGTGGTGGAGGTACTGGTAGTGTTAGAATTGGTGGTGGTGGTACTGGTAGCAGTAGTATTGGTGGTGGTGGTACTGCTGGCTGTAGTACTGATAGTGGTAGTACTGGTGGTGGTGGTACTGGTGGTGGTAGTACTGGTGGTGGTACTGGTAGTGGTCGCACTGGTGGTGGTGGTACTGGTGGTGGTGGCACTGGTAGTAATGGTGGCTGTAGTAATGGCAATGGTAGTACTGGTGGTGGTAGTACTTGGAGTGGTAGTACTGGTGGTGGTAGTACTGGTGGTGGTAGTACTGGTGGTGGTAGTACTGGTGGTGGTAGTACTGGTGGTGGTGGTGGTGGTACTGGTAGTGGTAGTACTGGTGGTGCTGGTGGTGGTGGTACTGGTAGTGCTAGTACTGGTAGTGGTAGTACTGGTGGTGGTGATATTGGTAGTATTGGTGGTGGTGGTGGTGGTGGTACTGGTAGTGGTAGTATTGGTGGTGGTGGTACTGGTAGTATTGGTGGTGGTGGTGGTACTGGTAGTGGTAGTATTGGTGGTGGTGGTGGTACTGGTAGCGGTAGTACTGGTGGTGGTGGTACTGGTAGCAGTAGCATTGGTGGTGGTGGTACTGCTGGACGTAGTACTGGTAGTGGTAGTACTGGTGGTGGTGGTACTGGTGGTGGTAGTACTGGTGGTGGTAGTGGTATTGGTATTGGTAGTGGTAGTACTGGTAGTGGTAGTACTGGTGGTCGTGGTGCTGGTAGTACTGGTGGTGGTGGTAGTGGTAGTACTGGTGGCTGTAGTACTGGTAGTACTGGTGGTGGTACTGGTAGTGGTAGTACTGGTGGTGGTACTGGTAGTACTGGTGGTGGTAGTACTGGTGGTGGTGGTACTGGTGGTGGTGGTAGTGGTACTGGTAGTACTGGTAGTGGTAGTACTGGTAGTGGTGGTGCTGCTGGTGGTGGTGGTGGTGGTACTGGTAGTACTGGTGGTGGTGGTGGTGGTAGTGGTAGTACTGGTGGCTGTAGTAGTGGTAGTACTGGTGGCTGTAGTAGTGGTAGTACTGCTGGTGGTAGTACTGGTAGTACTGATGGTGGTAGTACTGGTAGTACTGGTGGTGGTGGTACTGGTAGTGGTAGTACTGGTGGTGGTGGTACTGGTACTGGTAGTATTGGTGGTGGTGGTGGTACTGGTAGTGGTAGTATTGGAGGTGGTGGTGGTACTGGTAGCGGTAGTACTGGTGGTGGTGGTACTGGTAGCAGTAGCATTGGTGGTGGTGGTACTGCTGGCCGTAGTACTGGTAGTGGTAGTACTGGTGGTGGTGGTACTGGTGGTGGTAGTACTGGTGGTGGTAGTGCTATTGGTAGTGGTAGTACTGGTAGTGGTAGTACTGGTGGTCGTGGTACTGGTTGTACTGGTGGTGGTGGTAGTGGTGGTAGTGGTAGTACTGGTGGCTGTAGTACTGGTAGTACTGGTGGTGGTGGTGGTACTGGTAGTACTGGTAGTGGTAGTACTGGTAGTGGTGGTGGTGGTGGTGGTGGTACTGGTAGTACTGGTGGTGGTGGTGGTGGTGGTAGTGGTAGTACTGGTGGCTGTAGTAGTGGTAGTACTGGTGGCTGTAGTAGTGGTAGTACTGCTGGTGGTAGTACTGGTAGTACTGATGGTGGTAGTACTGGTAGTACTGGTGGTGGTGGTACTGGTAGTGGTAGTACTGGTGGTGGTGGTACTGGTAGTACTGGTGGTGGTGGTAGTGGTAGTACTGGAGGTGGTGGTACTGGTAGTGGTAGTACTGGTGGTGGTAGTACTGGTGGTCGTAGTACTGGTAGTGGTGGTACTGGTGGTGGTACTGGTAGTGGTAGTACTGGTGGTGGTGGTAGTGGTAGTACTGGTGGTGGTACCGGTAGTAGTAGTGCTACTGGTGGTGGTACTGCTGGCCGTAGTAGTGGTAGTACTGGTGGTGGTGGTACTGGTGGTGGTAGTACTGGTGGTCGTGGTACTGGTAGTACTGGTGGTGGTGGTAGTGGTAGTACTGGTGGCTGTAGTACTGGTAGTACTGGTGGTGGTGGTGGTACTGGTAGTGGTAGTAATGGTGGTGGTGGTGGTACTGGTAGTACTGGTGGTGGTAGTACTGGTGGTGGTGGTACTGGTGGTGGTGGTAGTGGTACTGGTAGTACTGGTAGTGGTAGTACTGGTGGTGGTGGTACTGGTAGTACTGGTGGTGGTAGTACTGGTGGCTGTGGTAGTGGTAGTACTGGTGGCTGTAGTAGTGGTAGTACTGGTGGTGGTAGTACTGGTAGTACTGATGGTGGTAGTACTGGTAGTACTGGTGGTGGTGGTGGTACTGGTAGTGGTAGTACTGGTGGTGGTGGTACTGGTAGTGGTAGTACTGGTGGTGGTGGTACTGGTAGTACTGGTGGTGGTGGTACTGGTAGTGGTAGTAGTGGTAGTACTGGAGGTGGTGGTACTGTTAGTGGTAGTACTGGTGGTGGTAGTACTGGTGGTGGTAGTACTGGTAGTGGTGGTACTGGTGGTGGTGGTACTGGTAGCGGTAGTACTGGTGGTGGTGGTACTGGTAGCAGTAGCATTGGTGATGGTGGTACTGCTGGCCGTAGTACTGGTAGTGGTAGTACTGGTGGTGGTGGTACTGGTGGTGGTAGTACTGGTGGTGGTAGTGGTACTGGTAGTGGTAGTACTGGTAGTGGTAGTACTGGTTGGTCGTGGTACTGGTAGTACTGGTGGTGGTAGTGGTAGTACTGGTGGCTGTAGTGCTGGTAGTACTGGTGGTGGTGGTGGTACTGGTAGTGGTAGTACTGGTGGTGGTGGTGGTACTGGTAGTGGTAGTACTGGTGGTTGTAGTACTGGTGGTGGTAGTAATGGTGGTGGTAGTGGTACTGGTAGTGGTAGTACTGGTAGTGGTAGTACTGGTGGTTGTGGCACTGGTAGTACTGGTGGTGGTGGTAGTGGTAGTACTGGTGCCTGTAGTACTGGTAGTACCGGTGGTGGTGGTGGTGGTGGTACTGGTAGTGGTAGTACTGGTGGTGGTGGTGGTACTGGTAGTGGTAGCACTGGTGGTGGAGGTACTGGTAGTACTGGTGGTGGTAGTACTGGTGGTGGTGGTAGTGGTGGTGGTGGTAGTGGTACTGGTAGTACTGGTAGTGGTAGTACTGGTAGTGGTAGTACTGGTGGTGGTGGTACTGGTAGTACTGGTGGTGGTGGTAGTACTGGTGGTGGTGGTAGTGGTAGTACTGGTGGCTGTAGTAGTGGTAGTACTGTGGCTGTAGTAGTGGTAGTACTGGTGGTGGTAGTACTGATGGTGGTAGTACTGGTAGTACTGGTGGTGGTACTGGTAGTGGTAGTACTGGTGGTGGTGGTACTGGTAGTGGTAGTACTGGTGGTGGTGGTACTGGTAGTACTGGTGGTGGTGGTACTGGTAGTACTGGTGGTGGTGGTAGTGGTAGTAGTGGTAGTACTGGAGGTGGTGGTACGGGTAGTGGTAGTACTGGTGGTGGTAGTACTGGTGGTGGTAGTACTGGTAGTAGTGGTACTGGTGGTGGTGGTACTGGTAGCAGTAGTACTGGTGGTGGTGGTACTGGTAGCAGTAGAATTGGTGGTGGTGGTACTGCTGGCCGTAGTACTGGTAGTGGTAGTACTGGTGGTGGTGGTGCTGGTAGTGGTAGTACTGGTGGTGGTAGTGGTACTGGTAGTGGTAGTACTGGTAGTGGTAGTACTGGTGGCCGTGGTATTGGTAGTACTGGTGGTGGTGGTAGTGGTAGTACTGGTGGCTGTAGTACTGGTAGTACTGGTGGTGGTGGTGGTACTGGTAGTGGTAGTACTGGTGGTGGTGGTGGTACTGGTAGTACTGGTGGTGGTGGTACTGGTGGTGGTGGTAGTGGTACTGGTAGTACTGGTAGTGGTAGTACTGGTAGTGGTGGTGCTGGTGGTACTGGTAGTACTGGTGGTGGTGGTAGTGGTAGTACTGGTGGCTGTAGTAGTGGTAGTACTGGTGGCTGTAGTAGTGGTAGTACTGCTGGTGGTAGTACTGGTAGTACTGATGGTGGTAGTACTGGTAGTACTGGCCGTGGTGGTACTGCTAGTGGTAGTACTGGTGGTACTGGTAGTGGTAGTACTGGTGGTGGTGATACTGGTAGTACTGGTGGTGGTGGTACTGGTAGTGGTAGTAGTGGTAGTACTAGAGGTGGTGGTACTGGTAGTGGTAGTACTGGTGGTGGTAGTACTGGTGGTGGTAGTACTGGTAGTGGTGGTACTAGTGGTGGTACTGGTAGTGGTAGTACTGGTGGTGGTGGTACTGGTAGTGGTAGTACTGGTGGTGGTACCGGTAGTGGTAGTGCTAGTGGTGGTGGTACTGCTGGCCGTAGTACTGGTAGTGATAGTACTGGTGGTAGTGGTACTGTTGGTGGTAGTACTGGTGGTGGTAGTGGTACTGGTAGTGGTAGTACTGGTAGTGGTAGTACTGGTGGTCGTGGTACTGGTAGTACTGGTGGTGGTGGTAGTGGTAGTACTGGTGGCTGTAGTACTGATAGTACTGGTGGTGGTGGTACTGGTAGTGGTAGTACTGGTGGTGGTGGTGGTACTGGTAGTACTGGTGGTGGTAGTACTGGTGGTGGTGGTACTGGTGGTGGTGGTAGTGGTACTGGTAGTACTGGTAGTGGTAGTACTGGTAGTGGTAGTACTGGTGGTGGTGGTACTGGTAGTACTGGTAGTGGTGGTAGTACTGGTGGTGGTGGTAGTGGTAGTACTGGTGGCTGTAGTAGTGGTAGTACTGGTGGCTGTAGTAGTGGTAGTACTGGTGGCTGTAGTAGTGGTAGTACTGGTGGTGGTAGTACTGGTAGTACTGATGGTGGTAGTACTGGTAGTACTGGTGGTGGTAGTGGTTCTGGTAGTACTGGTAGTGGTAGTACTGGTAGTGGTAGTACTGGTGGTGGTGGTACTGGTAGTACTAGTGGTGGTGGTAGTACTGGTGGTGGTGGTAGTGGTAGTACCGGTGGCTGTAGTAGTGGTAGTACTGGTGGCTGTAGTAGTGGTAGTACTGGTAGTACTGATGGTGGTAGTACTGGTAGTACTGGTGGTGGTACTGGTAGTGGTAGTACTGGTGGTGGTGGTACTGGTAGTGGTAGTACTGGTGGTGGTGGTGGTACTGGTAGTACTGGTGGTGGTGGTACTGGTAGTGGTAGTAGTGGTAGTACTGGAGGTGGGGGTGCTGGTAGTGGTAGTACTGGTGGTGGTAGTACTGGTGGTGGTAGTACTGGTGGTGGAGGCACTGGTGGTGGTGGTACTGGTAGCGGGAGTACTGGTGGTGGTGGTACTGGTAGCAGTAGCATTGGTGGTGGTGGTACTGCTGGCCGTAGTACTGGTGGTGGCAGTACTGGTGGTTGTGGTACTGGTATTACTGGTGGTGGTGGTAGTGGTAGTACTGGTGGCTGTAGTACTGGTGGTGGTGGTGGTGGTACTGGTAGTGGTAGTACTGGTGGTGGTGGTGGTACTGGTAGTGGTAGTACTGGTGGTGGTGGTACTGGTAGTACTGGTGGTGGTAGTACTGGTGGTGGTGGTACTGGTGGTGGTGGTAGTGGTACTGGTAGTACTGGTAGTGGTAGTATTGGTAGTGCTGGTGGTGGTGGTACTGGTAGTACTGGTTTTGGTGGTGGTAGTGGTAGTACTGGTGGCTGTAGTAGTGGTAGTACTGGTGGCTGTAGTAGTGGTAGTACTGCTGGTGGTAGTACTGGTAGTACTGATGGTGGTAGTACTGGTAGTACTGGTGGTGGTGGTACTGGTAGTGGTAGTACTGGTGGTGGTAGTACTGGTGGTGGTAGTACTGGTAGTGGTGGTACTAGTGGTGGTACTGGTAGTGGTAGTACTGGTGGTGGTGGTACTGGTAGTGGTAGTACTGGTGGTGGTACCGGTAGTGGTAGTGCTAGTGGTGGTGGTACTGCTGGCCGTAGTACTGGTAGTGATAGTACTGGTGGTAGTGGTACTGTTGGTGGTAGTACTGGTGGTGGTAGTGGTACTGGTAGTGGTAGTACTGGTAGTGGTAGTACTGGTGGTCGTGGTACTGGTAGTACTGGTGGTGGTGGTAGTGGTAGTACTGGTGGCTGTAGTACTGGTAGTACTGGTGGTGGTGGTGGCACTGGTAGTGGTAGTACTGGTGGTGGTGGTGGTACTGGTAGTACTGGTGGTGGTAGTACTGGTGGTGGTGGTACTGGTGGTGGTGGTAGTGGTACTGGTAGTACTGGTAGTGGTAGTACTGGTAGTGGTAGTACTGGTGGTGGTGGTACTGGTAGTACTGGTGGTGGTGGTAGTACTGGTGGTGGTGGTAGTGGTAGTACTGGTGGCTGTAGTAGTGGTAGTACTGGTGGCTGTAGTAGTGGTAGTACTGGTGGTGGTAGTACTGGTAGTACTGATGGTGGTAGTACTGGTAGTACTGGTGGTGGTAGTGGTACTGGTAGTACTGGTAGTGGTAGTACTGGTAGTGGTAGTACTGGTGGCTGTAGTAGTGGTAGTACTGGTGGCTGTAGTAGTGGTAGTACTGGTAGTACTGATGGTGGTAGTACTGGTAGTACTGGTGGTGGTACTGGTAGTGGTAGTACTGGTGGTGGTGGTACTGGTAGTGGTAGTACTGGTGGTGGTGGTACTTGTAGTACTGGTGGTGGTGGTACTGGTAGTGGTAGTAGTGGTAGTACTGGAGGTGGGGGTGCTGGTAGTGGTAGTACTGGTGGTGGTAGTACTGGTGTTGGTAGTACTGGTGGTGGAGGCACTGGTGGTAGTGGTACTGGTAGCGGGAGTACTGGTGGTGGTGGTACTGGTAGCAGTAGCATTGCTGGTGGTGGTACTGCTGGCCGTAGTACTGGTAGTGGCAGTACTGGTGGTTGTGGTACTGGTATTACTGGTGGTGGTGGTAGTGGTAGTGGTAGTACTGGTGGCTGTAGTACTGGTGGTGGTGGTGGTGGTACTGGTAGTGGTAGTACTGGTGGTGGTGGTGGTACTGGTAGTGGTAGTACTGGTGGTGGTGGTACTGGTAGTACTGGTGGTGGTAGTACTGGTGGTGGTGGTACTGGTGGTGGTGGTAGTGGTACTGGTAGTACTGGTAGTGGTAGTATTGGTAGTGCTGGTGGTGGTGGTACTGGTAGTACTGGTTTTGGTGGTGGTAGTGGTAGTACTGGTGGCTGTAGTAGTGGTAGTACTGGTGGCTGTAGTAGTGGTAGTACTGCTGGTGGTAGTACTGGTAGTACTGATGGTGGTAGTACTGGTAGTACTGGTGGTGGTGGTACTGGTAGTTGTAGTACTGGTGGTGGTGGTATTGGTAGTACTGGTGGTGGTGGTACTGGTAGTGGTAGTACTGGTGGTGGTAGTACTGGTGGTGGTAGTACTGGTAGTGGTGGTACTGGTAGTGGTAGTACTGGTGGTGGTGGTACTGGTAGTGGTAGTACTGGTGGTGGTACCGGTAGTGGTAGTGCTAGTGGTGGTGGTACTGCTGGCCGTAGTACTGGTAGTGGTAGTACTGGTGGTGGTGGTACTGGTGGTGGTAGTACTGGTGGTGGTAGTGGTACTGGTAGTGGTAGTACTGGTAGTGGTAGTACTGGTGGTCGTGGTAATGGTAGTACTGGTGGTGGTGGTAGTGGTAGTATTGGTGGTGGTGGTGGTAGTGGTAGTACTGGTGGTGGTGGTAGTGGTACTGGTAGTACTGGTAGTGGTAGTACTGGTAGAGGTGGTACTGGTAGTACTGGTGGTGGTGGTAGTACTGGTGGTGGTGGTAGTGGTAGTACTGGTGGCTGTAGTAGTGGTAGTACTGGTGGCTGTAGTAGTCTTAGTACTGGTGGTGGTAGTACTGGTAGTACTGATGGTGGTAGTACTGGTAGTACTGGTGTTGGTGGTGGTACTGGTAGTGGTAGTACTGGTGGTGGTAGTACTGGTGGTGGTGGTACTGGTAGTACTGGTGGTGGTGGTACTGGTAGTGGTGGTAGTACTGGAGGTGGTGGTAGTGGTAGTACTGGTGGTGGTAGTACTGGTGGTGGTAGTACTGGTAGTGGTGGTACTGGTGGTGGTGGTACTGGTAGCAGTAGCATTGGTGGTACTGCTGGCCGTAGTACTGGTAGTGGTAGTACTGGTGGTGGTGGTACTGTTAGTGGTAGTACTGGTGGTGGTAGTGGTACTGGTAGTGGTAGTACTGGTAGTGGTAGTACTGGTGGCCGTGGTACTGGTAGTACTGGTGGTGGTGGTAGTACTGGTGGCTGTAGTACTGGTAGTACTGGTGGTGGTGGTGGTACTGGTAGTGGTAGTACTGGTGGTGGTGGTGGTGGTACTGGTAGTACTGGTGGTGGTGGTAGTGGTACTGGTAGTGGTAGTGGTACTGGTAGTGGTAGTGGTGGTAGTACTGGTGGTCGTGGTACTGGTAGTACTGGTGGTGGTGGTAGTGGTAGTACTGGTGGCTGTAGTACTGGTAGTACTGGTGGTGGTGGTGGTGGTGGTACTGGTAGTGATAGTACTGGTGGTGGTGGTACTGGTAGTACTGCTGGTGGTGGTACTGGTAATAGTGGTAGTACTGGAGGTGGTGGTACCGGTAGTGGTAGTACTGGTGGTGGTAGTACTAGTAGTGGTGGTACTGGTGGTGGTACTGGTAGTGGTAGTACTGGTAGTGGTGGTAGTGGTAGTACTGGTGGTGGTACCGGTAGTGGTAGTGCTAGTGGTGGTGGTACTGCTGGCGGTAGTACTGGTAGTGGTAGTACTGGTGCTGGTGGTACTGGTGGTGGTAGTACTGGTGGTGGTAGTGGTACTGGTGGTGGTAGTACTGGTAGTGGTAGTACTGGTGGTCGTGGTACTGGTAGTCCTGGTGGTGGTGGTAGTGGTAGTACTGGTGGCTGTAGTACTGGTAGTACTGGTGGTGGTGGTGGTACTGGTAGTGGTAGTACTGGTGGTGGTAGTACTGGTGGTGGTGGTACTGGTGGTGGTGGTAGTGGTACTGGTAGTACTGGTAGTGGTAGTACTGGTAGTGGTAGTACTGGTGGTGGTGGTACTGGTAATACTGGTGGTGGTAGTACTGGTGGTGGTGGTAGTGGTAGTACTGGTGACTGTAGTAGTGGTAGTACTGGTGGCTGTAGTAGTGGTAGTACTGGTGGTGGTAGTACTGGTAGTACTGATGGTGGTAGTACTGGTAGTGGTAGTAGTGGTAGTACTGGAGATGGTGGTACTGTACTGGTAGTGGTAGTACTGGTGGTGGTAGTACTGGTAGTGGTGGTGGTGGTACTGGTAACAGTAGTAGTGGTGGTGGTGGTACTGGTAGCAGTAGCATTGGTGATGGTGGTACTGCTGGCTGTAGTACTGCTAGTGGTAGTACTGGTGGTGGTGGTAGTACTGGTAGTGGTACTGGTAGTGGTAGTACTGGTAGTGGTAGTACTGGTGGTCATGGTACTGGTATTACTGGTGGTGGTGGTAGTGGTAGTACTGGTGGTGGTGGTACTGGTAGTGGTAGTACTGGTGGTGGTGGTGGTACTGGTAGTGGTAGTACTGGTGGTGGTGGTACTGTTAGTACTGGTGGTAGTTGTACTGGTACTGGTAGTGGTAGTACTGGTGGTGGTGGTAGTGGTAGTACTGGTGGCTGTAGTTGTGGTAGTACTGGTGGCTGTAGTAGTGGTAGTACTGGTGGTGGTAGTACTGGTAGTACTGATGGTGGTAGTACTGGTAGTACTGGTGTTGGTGGTGGTACTGGTAGTGGTAGTACTGGTGGTGGTAGTACTGGTGGTGGTGGTACTGGTAGTACTGGTGGTGGTGGTACTGGTAGTGGTGGTAGTACTGGAGGTGGTGGTAGTGGTAGTACTGGTGGTGGTAGTACTGGTGGTGGTAGTACTGGTAGTGGTGGTACTGGTGGTGGTGGTACTGGTAGCAGTAGCATTGGTGGTACTGCTGGCCGTAGTACTGGTAGTGGTAGTACTGGTGGTTGTGGTACTGTTAGTGGTAGTACTGGTGGTGGTAGTGGTACTGGTAGTGGTAGTACTGGTAGTGGTAGTACTGGTGGCCGTGGTACTGGTAGTACTGGTGGTGGTGGTAGTACTGGTGGCTGTAGTACTGGTAGTACTGGTGGTGGTGGTACTGGTAGTGGTAGAACTGGTGGTGGTGGTGGTGGTACTGGTAGTACTGGTGGTGGTGGTAGTGGTACTGGTAGTGGTAGTGGTAGTGGTAGTGGTGGTAGTACTGGTGGTCGTGGTACTGGTAGTACTGGTGGTGGTGGTAGTGGTAGTACTGGTGGTGGTGGTGGTGGTACTGGTAGTGATAGTACTGGTGGTGGTGGTACCTGTAGTACTGCTGGTGGTGGTACTGGTAATAGTGGTAGTACTGGAGGTGGTGGTACTGGTAGTGGTAGTACTGGTGGTGGTAGTACTAGTAGTGGTGGTACTGGTGGTGGTACTGGTAGTGGTAGTACTGGTGGTGGTGGTAGTGGTAGTACTGGTGGTGGTACCGGTAGTGGTAGTGCTAGTGGTGGTGGTACTGCTGGCCGTAGTACTGGTAGTGGTAGTACTGGTGGTGGTGGTACTGGTAGTGGTAGTACTGGTGGTGGTGGTGGTAGTACTGGTAGTGGTAGTACTGGTGGTCGTGGTACTGGTAGTCCTGGTGGTGGTGGTAGTGGTAGTACTGGTGGCTGTAGTACTGGTAGTACTGGTGGTGGTGGTGGTACTGGTAGTGGTAGTACTGGTGGTGGTAGTACTGGTGGTGGTGGTACTGGTGGTGGTGGTAGTGGTACTGGTAGTACTGGTAGTGGTAGTACTGGTAGTGGTAGTACTGGTGGTGGTGGTACTGGTAGTACTGGTGGTGGTAGTACTGGTGGTGGTGGTAGTGGTAGTACTGGTGACTGTAGTAGTGGTAGTACTGGTGGCTGTAGAAGTGGTAGTACTGGTGGTGGTAGTACTGGTAGTACTGATGGTGGTAGTACTGGTAGTGGTAGTAGTGGTAGTACTGGAGATGGTGGTACTGGTACTGGTAGTGGTAGTACTGGTGGTGGTAGTACTGGTAGTGGTGGTACTGGTGGTGGTGGTACTGGTAGCGGTAGTAGTGGTGGTGGTGGTACTGGTAGCAGTAGCATTGGTGATGGTGGTACTGCTGGCCGTAGTACTGCTAGTGGTAGTACTGGTGGTGGTGGTAGTACTGGTAGTGGTACTGGTAGTGGTAGTACTGGTAGTGGTAGTACTGGTGGTCATGGTACTGGTATTACTGGTGGTGGTGGTAGTGGTAGTACTGGTGGTGGTGGTACTGGTAGTGGTAGTACTGGTGGTGGTGGTACTGGTAGTGGTAGTACTGGTGGTGGTGGTACTGTTAGTACTGGTGGTGGTTGTACTGGTAGTGGTAGTAGTGGTAGTACTGGAGATGGTGGTACTGGTACTGGTAGTGGTAGTACTGGTGGTGGTAGTACTGGTAGTGGTGGTACTGGTGGTGGTGGTACTGGTAGCGGTAGTAGTGGTAGCGGTAGTAGTGGTGGTGGTGGTACTGGCAGCAGTAGCATTGGTGATGGTGGTACTGCTAGTGGTAGTACTGGTGGTGGTGGTAGTACTGGTAGTGGTACTGGTAGTGGTAGTACTGGTAGTGGTAGTACTGGTGGTCATGGTACTGGTATTACTGGTGGTAGTGGTAGTACTGGTGGCTGTAGTACTGGTAGTACTGGTGGTGGTGGTGGTACTGGTAGTGGTAGTACTGGTCGTGGTGGTGGTACTGGTGGTGGTGGTGGTACTGGTAGTACTGGTGGTGGTGCTACTGGTGGTAGTGGTACTGGTAGTACTGGTAGTGGTAGTACTGGTAGTGGTAGTACTGGTGGTGGTCGTACTGGTAGTACTGGTGGTGGTGGTAGTACTGGTGGTTGTGGTAGTGGTAGTACTGGTGGCTGTAGTAGTGGTAGTACTGGTGGCTGTAGTAGTGGTAGAACTGGTGGTGGTAGTACTGATGGTGGTAGTACTGGTAGTACTGGTAGTACTGGTGGTGGTGGTACTGGTAGTGGTAGTAATGGTGGTGGTGGTACTGGTAGCGGTAGTACTGGTGGTGGTGGTACTGGTAGTACTGGTGGTGGTGGTCCTGGTAGTACTGGTGGTGGTGGTATTGGTAGTAGTGGTAGTACTGGAGGTGGTGGTACTTGTAGTGGTAGTACTGGTGGTGGTAGTACTGGTAGTGGTGGTACTGGTGGTGCTGGTACTGGTAGTACTGGTGGTGGTGGTACTGGTAGCAGTAGCATTGGTGGTGGTGGTACTGCTGCCCGTAGTACTGGTAGTGGTAGTACTGGTGGTGGTGGTACTGGTAGTGGTAGTACTGGTGGTGGTAGTGGTACTGGTAGTGGTAGTACTGGTAGTGGTAGTACTGGTGGCTCTGGTACTGGTAGTACTGGTGGTGGTGGTAGTGGTAGTACTGGTGGCTGTAGTACTGGTAGTACTGGTGGTGGTGGTGGCACTGGTAGTGGTAGTACTGGTGGTGGTGGTGGTACTGGTAGTACTGGTGGTGGTAGTACTGGTGGTGGTGGTACTGGTGGTGGTGGTAGTGGTACTGGTAGTACTGGTAGTGGTAGTACTGGTAGTGGTAGTACTGGTGGTGGTGGTACTGGTAGTACTGGTGGTGGTGGTAGTACTGGTGGTGGTGGTAGTGGTAGTACTGGTGGCTGTAGTAGTGGTAGTACTGGTGGCTGTAGTAGTGGTAGTACTGGTGGTGGTAGTACTGGTAGTACTGATGGTGGTAGTACTGGTAGTACTGGTGGTGGTAGTGGTACTGGTAGTACTGGTAGTGGTAGTACTGGTAGTGGTAGTACTGGTGGCTGTAGTAGTGGTAGTACTGGTGGCTGTAGTAGTGGTAGTACTGGTAGTACTGATGGTGGTAGTACTGGTAGTACTGGTGGTGGTACTGGTAGTGGTAGTACTGGTGGTGGTGGTACTGGTAGTGGTAGTACTGGTGGTGGTGGTACTTGTAGTACTGGTGGTGGTGGTACTGGTAGTGGTAGTAGTGGTAGTACTGGAGGTGGGGGTGCTGGTAGTGGTAGTACTGGTGGTGGTAGTACTGGTGTTGGTAGTACTGGTGGTGGAGGCACTGGTGGTAGTGGTACTGGTAGCGGGAGTACTGGTGGTGGTGGTACTGGTAGCAGTAGCATTGGTGGTGGTGGTACTGCTGGCCGTAGTACTGGTAGTGGCAGTACTGGTGGTTGTGGTACTGGTATTACTGGTGGTGGTGGTAGTGGTAGTGGTAGTACTGGTGGCTGTAGTACTGGTGGTGGTGGTGGTGGTACTGGTAGTGGTAGTACTGGTGGTGGTGGTGGTACTGGTAGTGGTAGTACTGGTGGTGGTGGTACTGGTAGTACTGGTGGTGGTAGTACTGGTGGTGGTGGTACTGGTGGTGGTGGTAGTGGTACTGGTAGTACTGGTAGTGGTAGTATTGGTAGTGCTGGTGGTGGTGGTACTGGTAGTACTGGTTTTGGTGGTGGTAGTGGTAGTACTGGTGGCTGTAGTAGTGGTAGTACTGGTGGCTGTAGTAGTGGTAGTACTGCTGGTGGTAGTACTGGTAGTACTGATGGTGGTAGTACTGGTAGTACTGGTGGTGGTGGTACTGGTAGTTGTAGTACTGGTGGTGGTGGTATTGGTAGTACTGGTGGTGGTGGTACTGGTAGTGGTAGTACTGGTGGTGGTTGTACTGGTGGTGGTAGTACTGGTAGATGTGGTACTGGTAGTGGTAGTACTGGTGGTGGTGGTACTGGTAGTGGTAGTACTGGTGGTGGTACCGGTAGTGGTAGTGCTAGTGGTGGTGGTACTGCTGGCCGTAGTACTGGTAGTGGTAGTACTGGTGGTGGTGGTACTGGTGGTGGTAGTACTGGTGGTGGTAGTGGTACTGGTAGTGGTAGTACTGGTAGTGGTAGTACTGGTGGTTGTGGTAATGGTAGTACTGGTGGTGGTGGTAGTGGTAGTATTGGTGGTGGTGGTGGTAGTGGTAGTACTGGTGGTGGTGGTAGTGGTAGTACTGGTGGCTGTAGTACTGGTAGTACTGGTGGTGGTGGTGGTACTGGTAGTGGTAGTACTGGTGGTGGTAGTACTGGTGGTGGTGGTACTGGTGGTGGTGGTAGTGGTACTGGTAGTACTGGTAGTGGTAGTACTGGTAGTGGTAGTACTGGTGGTGGTGGTACTGGTAGTACTGGTGGTGGTAGTACTGGTGGTGGTGGTAGTGGTAGTACTGGTGACTGTAGTAGTGGTAGTACTGGTGGCTGTAGTAGTGGTAGTACTGGTGGTGGTAGTACTGGTAGTACTGATGGTGGTAGTACTGGTAGTGGTAGTAGTGGTAGTACTGGAGATGGTGGTACTGGTACTGGTAGTGGTAGTACTGGTGGTGGTAGTACTGGTAGTGGTGGTACTGGTGGTGGTGGTACTGGTAGCGGTAGTAGTGGTGGTGGTGGTACTGGTAGCAGTAGCATTGGTGATGGTGGTACTGCTGGCCGTAGTACTGCTAGTGGTAGTACTGGTGGTGGTGGTAGTACTGGTAGTGGTACTGGTAGTGGTAGTACTGGTAGTGGTAGTACTGGTGGTCATGGTACTGGTATTACTGGTGGTGGTGGTAGTGGTAGTACTGGTGGTGGTGGTACTGGTAGTGGTAGTACTGGTGGTGGTGGTACTGGTAGTGGTAGTACTGGTGGTGGTGGTACTGTTAGTACTGGTGGTGGTTGTACTGGTAGTGGTAGTAGTGGTAGTACTGGAGATGGTGGTACTGGTACTGGTAGTGGTAGTACTGGTGGTGGTAGTACTGGTAGTGGTGGTACTGGTGGTGGTGGTACTGGTAGCGGTAGTAGTGGTAGCGGTAGTAGTGGTGGTGGTGGTACTGGCAGCAGTAGCATTGGTGATGGTGGTACTGCTAGTGGTAGTACTGGTGGTGGTGGTAGTACTGGTAGTGGTACTGGTAGTGGTAGTACTGGTAGTGGTAGTACTGGTGGTCATGGTACTGGTATTACTGGTGGTAGTGGTAGTACTGGTGGCTGTAGTACTGGTAGTACTGGTGGTGGTGGTGGTACTGGTAGTGGTAGTACTGGTCGTGGTGGTGGTACTGGTGGTGGTGGTGGTACTGGTAGTACTGGTGGTGGTGCTACTGGTGGTAGTGGTACTGGTAGTACTGGTAGTGGTAGTACTGGTAGTGGTAGTACTGGTGGTGGTCGTACTGGTAGTACTGGTGGTGGTGGTAGTACTGGTGGTTGTGGTAGTGGTAGTACTGGTGGCTGTAGTAGTGGTAGTACTGGTGGCTGTAGTAGTGGTAGAACTGGTGGTGGTAGTACTGATGGTGGTAGTACTGGTAGTACTGGTAGTACTGGTGGTGGTGGTACTGGTAGTGGTAGTAATGGTGGTGGTGGTACTGGTAGCGGTAGTACTGGTGGTGGTGGTACTGGTAGTACTGGTGGTGGTGGTCCTGGTAGTACTGGTGGTGGTGGTATTGGTAGTAGTGGTAGTACTGGAGGTGGTGGTACTTGTAGTGGTAGTACTGGTGGTGGTAGTACTGGTAGTGGTGGTACTGGTGGTGCTGGTACTGGTAGTACTGGTGGTGGTGGTACTGGTAGCAGTAGCATTGGTGGTGGTGGTACTGCTGCCCGTAGTACTGGTAGTGGTAGTACTGGTGGTGGTGGTACTGGTAGTGGTAGTACTGGTGGTGGTAGTGGTACTGGTAGTGGTAGTACTGGTAGTGGTAGTACTGGTGGCTCTGGTACTGGTAGTACTGGTGGTGGTGGTAGTGGTAGTACTGGTGGCTGTAGTACTGGTAGTACTGGTGGTGGTGGTGGCACTGGTAGTGGTAGTACTGGTGGTGGTGGTGGTACTGGTAGTACTGGTGGTGGTAGTACTGGTGGTGGTGGTACTGGTGGTGGTGGTAGTGGTACTGGTAGTACTGGTAGTGGTAGTACTGGTAGTGGTAGTACTGGTGGTGGTGGTACTGGTAGTACTGGTGGTGGTGGTAGTACTGGTGGTGGTGGTAGTGGTAGTACTGGTGGCTGTAGTAGTGGTAGTACTGGTGGCTGTAGTAGTGGTAGTACTGGTGGTGGTAGTACTGGTAGTACTGATGGTGGTAGTACTGGTAGTACTGGTGGTGGTAGTGGTACTGGTAGTACTGGTAGTGGTAGTACTGGTAGTGGTAGTACTGGTGGCTGTAGTAGTGGTAGTACTGGTGGCTGTAGTAGTGGTAGTACTGGTAGTACTGATGGTGGTAGTACTGGTAGTACTGGTGGTGGTACTGGTAGTGGTAGTACTGGTGGTGGTGGTACTGGTAGTGGTAGTACTGGTGGTGGTGGTACTTGTAGTACTGGTGGTGGTGGTACTGGTAGTGGTAGTAGTGGTAGTACTGGAGGTGGGGGTGCTGGTAGTGGTAGTACTGGTGGTGGTAGTACTGGTGTTGGTAGTACTGGTGGTGGAGGCACTGGTGGTAGTGGTACTGGTAGCGGGAGTACTGGTGGTGGTGGTACTGGTAGCAGTAGCATTGGTGGTGGTGGTACTGCTGGCCGTAGTACTGGTAGTGGCAGTACTGGTGGTTGTGGTACTGGTATTACTGGTGGTGGTGGTAGTGGTAGTGGTAGTACTGGTGGCTGTAGTACTGGTGGTGGTGGTGGTGGTACTGGTAGTGGTAGTACTGGTGGTGGTGGTGGTACTGGTAGTGGTAGTACTGGTGGTGGTGGTACTGGTAGTACTGGTGGTGGTAGTACTGGTGGTGGTGGTACTGGTGGTGGTGGTAGTGGTACTGGTAGTACTGGTAGTGGTAGTATTGGTAGTGCTGGTGGTGGTGGTACTGGTAGTACTGGTTTTGGTGGTGGTAGTGGTAGTACTGGTGGCTGTAGTAGTGGTAGTACTGGTGGCTGTAGTAGTGGTAGTACTGCTGGTGGTAGTACTGGTAGTACTGATGGTGGTAGTACTGGTAGTACTGGTGGTGGTGGTACTGGTAGTTGTAGTACTGGTGGTGGTGGTATTGGTAGTACTGGTGGTGGTGGTACTGGTAGTGGTAGTACTGGTGGTGGTTGTACTGGTGGTGGTAGTACTGGTAGATGTGGTACTGGTAGTGGTAGTACTGGTGGTGGTGGTACTGGTAGTGGTAGTACTGGTGGTGGTACCGGTAGTGGTAGTGCTAGTGGTGGTGGTACTGCTGGCCGTAGTACTGGTAGTGGTAGTACTGGTGGTGGTGGTACTGGTGGTGGTAGTACTGGTGGTGGTAGTGGTACTGGTAGTGGTAGTACTGGTAGTGGTAGTACTGGTGGTTGTGGTAATGGTAGTACTGGTGGTGGTGGTAGTGGTAGTATTGGTGGTGGTGGTGGTAGTGGTAGTACTGGTGGTGGTGGTAGTGGTACTGGTAGTACTGGTAGTGGTAGTACTGGTAGAGGTGGTACTGGTAGTACTGGTGGTGGTGGTAGTACTGGTGGTGGTGGTAGTACTGGTGGTGGTGGTAGTGGTAGTACTGGTGGCTGTAGTAGTGGTAGTACTGGTGGCTGTAGTAGTCTTAGTACTGGTGGTGGTAGTACTGGTAGTACTGATGGTGGTAGTACTGGTAGTACTGGTGTTGGTGGTGGTACTGGTAGTGGTAGTACTGGTGGTGGTAGTACTGGTGGTGGTGGTACTGGTAGTACTGGTGGTGGTGGTACTGGTAGTGGTGGTAGTACTGGAGGTGGTGGTAGTGGTAGTACTGGTGGTGGTAGTACTGGTGGTGGTAGTACTGGTAGTGGTGGTACTGGTGGTGGTGGTACTGGTAGCAGTAGCATTGGTGGTACTGCTGGCCGTAGTACTGGTAGTGGTAGTACTGGTGGTGGTGGTACTGTTAGTGGTAGTACTGGTGGTGGTAGTGGTACTGGTAGTGGTAGTACTGGTAGTGGTAGTACTGGTGGCCGTGGTACTGGTAGTACTGGTGGTGGTGGTAGTACTGGTGGCTGTAGTACTGGTAGTACTGGTGGTGGTGGTGGTACTGGTAGTGGTAGTACTGGTGGTGGTGGTGGTGGTACTGGTAGTACTGGTGGTGGTGGTAGTGGTACTGGTAGTGGTAGTGGTACTGGTAGTGGTAGTGGTGGTAGTACTGGTGGTCGTGGTACTGGTAGTACTGGTGGTGGTGGTAGTGGTAGTACTGGTGGCTGTAGTACTGGTAGTACTGGTGGTGGTGGTGGTGGTGGTACTGGTAGTGATAGTACTGGTGGTGGTGGTACTGGTAGTACTGCTGGTGGTGGTACTGGTAATAGTGGTAGTACTGGAGGTGGTGGTACTGGTAGTGGTAGTACTGGTGGTGGTAGTACTAGTAGTGGTGGTACTGGTGGTGGTACTGGTAGTGGTAGTACTGGTGGTGGTGGTGGTGGTAGTACTGGTGGTGGTACCGGTAGTGGTAGTGCTAGTGGTGGTGGTACTGCTGGCCGTAGTACTGGTAGTGGTAGTACTGGTGGTGGTGGTACTGGTGGTGGTAGTACTGGTGGTGGTAGTGGTACTGGTGGTGGTAGTACTGGTAGTGGTAGTACTGGTGGTCGTGGTACTGGTAGTCCTGGTGGTGGTGGTAGTGGTAGTACTGGTGGCTGTAGTACTGGTAGTACTGGTGGTGGTGGTGGTACTGGTAGTGGTAGTACTGGTGGTGGTAGTACTGGTGGTGGTGGTACTGGTGGTGGTGGTAGTGGTACTGGTAGTACTGGTAGTGGTAGTACTGGTAGTGGTAGTACTGGTGGTGGTGGTACTGGTAATACTGGTGGTGGTAGTACTGGTGGTGGTGGTAGTGGTAGTACTGGTGACTGTAGTAGTGGTAGTACTGGTGGCTGTAGTAGTGGTAGTACTGGTGGTGGTAGTACTGGTAGTACTGATGGTGGTAGTACTGGTAGTGGTAGTAGTGGTAGTACTGGAGATGGTGGTACTGGTACTGGTAGTGGTAGTACTGGTGGTGGTAGTACTGGTAGTGGTGGTGGTGGTACTGGTAACAGTAGTAGTGGTGGTGGTGGTACTGGTAGCAGTAGCATTGGTGATGGTGGTACTGCTGGCTGTAGTACTGCTAGTGGTAGTACTGGTGGTGGTGGTAGTACTGGTAGTGGTACTGGTAGTGGTAGTACTGGTAGTGGTAGTACTGGTGGTCATGGTACTGGTATTACTGGTGGTGGTGGTAGTGGTAGTACTGGTGGTGGTGGTACTGGTAGTGGTAGTACTGGTGGTGGTGGTACTGGTAGTGGTAGTACTGGTGGTGGTGGTACTGTTAGTACTGGTGGTAGTTGTACTGGTACTGGTAGTGGTAGTACTGGTGGTGGTGGTAGTGGTAGTACTGGTGGCTGTAGTAGTGGTAGTACTGGTGGCTGTAGTAGTGGTAGTACTGGTGGTGGTAGTACTGGTAGTACTGATGGTGGTAGTACTGGTAGTACTGGTGTTGGTGGTGGTACTGGTAGTGGTAGTACTGGTGGTGGTAGTACTGGTGGTGGTGGTACTGGTAGTACTGGTGGTGGTGGTACTGGTAGTGGTGGTAGTACTGGAGGTGGTGGTAGTGGTAGTACTGGTGGTGGTAGTACTGGTGGTGGTAGTACTGGTAGTGGTGGTACTGGTGGTGGTGGTACTGGTAGCAGTAGCATTGGTGGTACTGCTGGCCGTAGTACTGGTAGTGGTAGTACTGGTGGTGGTGGTACTGTTAGTGGTAGTACTGGTGGTGGTAGTGGTACTGGTAGTGGTAGTACTGGTAGTGGTAGTACTGGTGGCCATGGTACTGGTAGTACTGGTGGTGGTGGTAGTACTGGTGGCTGTAGTACTGGTAGTACTGGTGGTGGTGGTACTGGTAGTGGTAGAACTGGTGGTGGTGGTGGTGGTACTGGTAGTACTGGTGGTGGTGGTAGTGGTACTGGTAGTGGTAGTGGTACTGGTAGTGGTAGTGGTGGTAGTACTGGTGGTCGTGGTACTGGTAGTACTGGTGGTGGTGGTAGTGGTAGTACTGGTGGTGGTGGTGGTGGTACTGGTAGTGATAGTACTGGTGGTGGTGGTACTGGTAGTACTGCTGGTGGTGGTACTGGTAATAGTGGTAGTACTGGAGGTGGTGGTACTGGTAGTAGTAGTACTGGTGGTGGTAGTACTAGTAGTGGTGGTACTGGTGGTGGTACTGGTAGTGGTAGTACTGGTGGTGGTGGTAGTGGTAGTACTGGTGGTGGTACCGGTAGTGGTAGTGCTAGTGGTGGTGGTACTGCTGGCCGTAGTACTGGTAGTGGTAGTACTGGTGGTGGTGGTACTGGTGGTGGTAGTACTGGTGGTGGTGGTGGTAGTACTGGTAGTGGTAGTACTGGTGGTCGTGGTACTGGTAGTCCTGGTGGTGGTGGTAGTGGTAGTACTGGTGGCTGTAGTACTGGTAGTACTGGTGGTGGTGGTGGTACTGGTAGTGGTAGTACTGGTGGTGGTAGTACTGGTGGTGGTGGTACTGGTGGTGGTGGTAGTGGTACTGGTAGTACTGGTAGTGGTAGTACTGGTAGTGGTAGTACTGGTGGTGGTGGTACTGGTAGTACTGGTGGTGGTAGTACTGGTGGTGGTGGTAGTGGTAGTACTGGTGACTGTAGTAGTGGTAGTACTGGTGGCTGTAGTAGTGGTAGTACTGGTGGTGGTAGTACTGGTAGTACTGATGGTGGTAGTACTGGTAGTGGTAGTAGTGGTAGTACTGGAGATGGTGGTACTGGTACTGGTAGTGGTAGTACTGGTGGTGGTAGTACTGGTAGTGGTGGTACTGGTGGTGGTGGTACTGGTAGCGGTAGTAGTGGTGGTGGTGGTACTGGTAGCAGTAGCATTGGTGATGGTGGTACTGCTGGCCGTAGTACTGCTAGTGGTAGTACTGGTGGTGGTGGTAGTACTGGTAGTGGTACTGGTAGTGGTAGTACTGGTAGTGGTAGTACTGGTGGTCATGGTACTGGTATTACTGGTGGTGGTGGTAGTGGTAGTACTGGTGGTGGTGGTACTGGTAGTGGTAGTACTGGTGGTGGTGGTACTGGTAGTGGTAGTACTGGTGGTGGTGGTACTGTTAGTACTGGTGGTGGTTGTACTGGTAGTGGTAGTAGTGGTAGTACTGGAGATGGTGGTACTGGTACTGGTAGTGGTAGTACTGGTGGTGGTAGTACTGGTAGTGGTGGCACTGGTGGTGGTGGTACTGGTAGCGGTAGTAGTGGTGGTGGTGGTACTGGCAGCAGTAGCATTGGTGATGGTGGTACTGCTAGTGGTAGTACTGGTGGTGGTGGTAGTACTGGTAGTGGTACTGGTAGTGGTAGTACTGGTAGTGGTAGTACTGGTGGTCATGGTACTGGTATTACTGGTGGTAGTGGTAGTACTGGTGGCTGTAGTACTGGTAGTACTGGTGGTGGTGGTGGTACTGGTAGTGGTAGTACTGGTCGTGGTGGTGGTACTGGTGGTGGTGGTGGTACTGGTAGTACTGGTGGTGGTGCTACTGGTGGTAGTGGTACTGGTAGTACTGGTAGTGGTAGTACTGGTAGTGGTAGTACTGGTGGTGGTCGTACTGGTAGTACTGGTGGTGGTGGTAGTACTGGTGGTTGTGGTAGTGGTAGTACTGGTGGCTGTAGTAGTGGTAGTACTGGTGGCTGTAGTAGTGGTAGTACTGGTGGTGGTAGTACTGATGGTGGTAGTACTGGTAGTACTGGTAGTACTGGTGGTGGTGGTGGTGGTACTGGTAGTGGTAGTAATGGTGGTGGTGGTACTGGTAGCGGTAGTACTGGTGGTGGTGGTACTGGTAGTACTGGTGGTGGTGGTACTGGTAGTACTGGTGGTGGTGGTATTGGTAGTAGTGGTAGTACTGGAGGTGGTGGTACTTGTAGTGGTAGTACTGGTGGTGGTAGTACTGGTAGTGGTGGTACTGGTGGTGCTGGTACTGGTAGTACTGGTGGTGGTGGTACTGGTAGCAGTAGCATTGGTGGTGGTGGTACTGCTGCCCGTAGTACTGGTAGTGGTAGTACTGGTGGTGGTGGTACTGGTAGTGGTAGTACTGGTGGTGGTAGTGGTACTGGTAGTGGTAGTACTGGTAGTGGTAGTACTGGTGGCTCTGGTACTGGTAGTACTGGTGGTGGTGGTAGTGGTAGTACTGGTGGCTGTAGTACTGGTAGTACTGGTGGTGGTGGTGGTACTGGTAGTGGTAGTACTGGTGGTGGTGGTGGTACTGGTAGTACTGGTGGTGGTGGTACTGGTGGTGGTGGTACTGGTGGTGGTAGTAGTACTGGTAGTACTGGTAGTGGTAGTACTGGTAGTGGTGGTGCTGATGGTGGTGGTACTGGTAGTACTGGTGGTGGTGGTGGTGGTAGTGGTAGTACTGGTGGCTGTAGTAGTGGTAGTACTGGTGGCTGTAGTAGTGGTAGTACTGCTGGTGGTAGTACTGATGGTGGTAGTACTGGTAGTACTGGTGGTGGTGGTACTGGTAGTGGTAGTACTGGTGGTGGTGGTACTGGTAGTACTGGTGGTGGTGGTACTGGTAGTGGTAGTAGTGGTAGTACTGGAGGTGGTGGTACTGGTAGTTGTAGTACTGGTGGTGGTAGTACTGGTGGTGGTAGTACTGGTAGTGGTGGTACTGGTGGTGGTACTGGTAGTGGTAGTACTGGTGGTGGTGGTACTGGTAGTGGTAGCACTGGTGGTGGTACCGGTTGTGGTAGTGCTAGTGGTGGTGGTACTGCTGGCCGTAGTACTGGTAGTGGTAGTACTGGTGGTGGTGGTACTGTTGGTGGTAGTACTGGTGGTGGTAGTGGTACTGGTAGTACTGGTAGCGGTAGTACTGGTGGTCGTGGTACTGGTAGTACTGGTGGTCGTGGTACTGGTAGTACTGCTGGCTGTGGTACTGGTAGTGGTAGTACTGGTGGTGGTGGTGGTACTGGTAGTACTGGTGGTGGTAGTATTGGTGGTGTTGGTACTGGTGGTGGTGGTAGTGGTACTGGTAGTGGTAGTACTGGTAAAACTAAAGTGGTAAACTAAGTAGTGGTAAAACTAAAGTGTACCATACTGAGATTGCCACAATACTTAATTGTGGATGCATCTGGATTCCATTACAGAGCCACCCTGACAGCTCCTAATTAAAATTAATGGACTGCCGCAGCCACTGAAGATGCAGACGAACGCGCGCCCACCAAATGCACTGCAGAATGGTGAACGCGCCCACAGCATCTGGATTCCATTACAGAGCCACCCTGACAGCTCCTAATTAAAATTAATGGACTGCCGTGCGCATAACCGCACAGAATATGCCAAAATGGCGAACGACAATTACATATAGCCTATCGCGTCAAGGCTACTAAAAAGACAGCTCAGCGAAGACGAATCACTATGCAGATGCCATAAAAAAGGACTGCAAAAGCTCGCGCACTGAGGAATCTTTTAGGCAAGAGTCAGAAACCCCTTAACAATAGGAGCTCGTAGCTCCGCCCCACTTCGTGGTGACGTCGCCGAGCCCTAAAAAGGAAAAACGAGGAGAAAAAAATATATTTCTCCCCGTTGCGCCTCCCTTACACCTCAGATTTACGATTCTCGTAAATCTGGGGCAGTGTCAAAATGCCATGGATGTTGCTGGGAACACCCCCAGCATCACCCATTGCACGCCCCTTTAACGCAGAACACTGAGTTAAAGGGACTGATATTTATCAGGCAGCATTAAGGCCAAAAAAGTGGCTTAGTGCTGCCTGATAAATATCACGCAGGATTCTGCGCCACGGAACGTCACAAAAAGTGACGTTCCGATGGCGCAAGGGGCCTGGAGGCCCCCAGAGACTAAAGCAATAAGATGGGTTTCCCCTGGCACAGGATCTTCAATCTCCTGCCCCATATCACTCCATTAGGATGTATGACGTTACAACGCATACTTTTACAACGACTACCATTACCACGCAATTTTTACAACGCAGGAACCATTACAACGAAGTACCATTACAACGCTGGTATTTACAACGCAGGTGCCTTTACAACGCATACCATTACAACGTAAATATTAGTAAGTATATAATATTTTTTTAAATGTAATTTTATTAAATTTCATTTAATTTAATTTAATTAATTTAATTAATTTAATTTAATTATTTTAATTAATTTAATTTAATTTAATTTAATTTAATTTATTTTATTTTATTTAATTTAATTTAATGTAATTTATTTAATGTAAATAATTTAATTTAATTATTTCAATTTAATTTAATGTAACTTAACATAATTAATTAATTTTAATTTAATTAAATTAATTTAATGTAATTTAATATAATTAATTTAATTAATTTAATTTAATTTAATTAATTTAATTAATTTCATTTAATTAATTTAATTAATTTCATTTACTTTAATTTATTTTAATTTATTTAATTTAATTTAAATTAATTTAATGTAATTTAATTTAATTTAATTTAATTAATTTTTTTATTTAATTTAATTTAATTATTTAATTTAATTTAATTTATCCTGTACCCCTTTACCCAAAAAACCCCAAACTGACCCTGAACCCTAAAAATACCCCTTTACCCAAAAACTGAAAACTGACCCTTAAAACCCTAAAAATACCCTTTTACCCAAAAACTGAAAACTGACCCTGAACCCTAAAAATACCCCTTTACCCAAAAACTGAAAACTGACCCTGAACCCTAAAAATACCCCTTTACCCAAAAACTGAAAACTGACCCTGAACCCTAAAAATACCCCTTTACCCAAAAACTAAAAACTGACCCTGAACCCTAAAAATACCCTTTTACCCAAAAACTGAAAACTGACCTTGAACCCTAAAAATACCCCTTTACCCAAAAACTGAAAACTGACCCTGAACCCTAAAAATACCCCTTTACCCAAAAACTGAAAACTGACCCTGAACCCTAAAAATACCCCTTTGCCCAAAAACTGAAAACTGACCCTGAACCCTAAAAATACCCCTTTACCCAAAAACTATAATACTATACAAACTATATACTTACCAATACTTACGTTGTAATGGTATGCGTTGTAAAGGTACCTGCGTTGTAAAAACATGCGTTGTAAAAACATGCGTTGTAATAGTTTTTGCGTTGTAAAAATCTCGTTGTAATGGTAGTTCGTTGTAAAAGTTGCGTTGTAAAGGTTGTTCCCCCTCCATTATGATGAGGCTTAAATTAATCTGACAAGTAGATTTTAATGATTCACCTGAACACAGTATCCGTGGAAGGTAACTTCTCCAAAAATTAAATGGTTATTTTTGGTGAGGTAAGCAGTTCTTCCAAGGTTATTGTGCCCGAATATATTTCACCAGTGCAGACGATTTCTCTGTGGTTCTAGCCTGCATACCATCCTAAGCTATTTTAAAGAACATGCTAGGGAACCACTGTTAACAAAATGGAAAATACCATTGATGATGAATAATTGGGTTAAGGCTTTAAGTACGTAATTAATTAATTGTGGGTTTATATAGCGCTAGAATCAACTCCCGGAGGAGTATCTCCGTGCTTCGACCGCTGGGGAACCCATCCTGGCTCACCCTGAGAGATGGTCCCTAATGGGTATCTCTAAGGTGCGACCAAGCATCCCCGGCGGTCTGGGGGGCCGTTGTGAAGATGAGGCAAGCTAATGCCCAGAGTTGCCGAGTGTGGTCCCCTGACTGGAGTAGGCACCGAGGCGAGAATTATCGAGCCCGCTGACCCTGGTCCACGACCCTGCCGCGTCGGGAATCGAACCCTGGTCCCGGGCCGTCCTCTGCTTACGGGTCTGCCGCCTCTAACCAGTGAGCCACACCACTTCACTCGTAGACAACAACATCAATGTAAATAAAATATTCCTTACAAGGTTTAGTAAAAACAAACTTAATCAACTATGATCACATCAAACCTATGACAACACCTACGAGTGTAAGGTAAAAAGCATTTGAGATAACCGTCTGAGCCATGCTAAATACCAGTATTTGCAGAGGGTTCCAAAAAGTTGCATTTATATCGCACTCGTTCCAGGGTTCCTACCTGTCACCAGAGATAGTTTTCCATAATGACTTACCTCATAAGAAACCAAGGTGGTAGGGGCAGTCACAGTGCTCCCCCTGGACATCTGCTTTCCTGCTACAGTGATACTAACTGCGTCCACAGGCAAAAAGCAAAGTGCACAAATAAAAAATATATGTAAGGTGGGTTTGGTACAGGGCCTTTCTTAAGTGCTTTTTTATGAAGTCCTAAGTGTCATATATTACGGAGAGCAAATCTATAAGGTAAACCCCCTATCTTGAAGTCCAGGGCAGCTGGCACCTTTCATTAGATAATAGGAGTTTGTTGTTCGTAAGATTCTCATTATAGGAGATAAGGTTAAAGGGCATGCTGCCTCAGGATCCGTGCACCTTCATCACCAAAAAGATCCCACCCCATCAAAATGGTATGTCCCAGGGAAGAATAACCTGGGGTGTTCCCCTTGAACCCTGATCATGTTCCCCACAGAAATTGGCCTTCTCCAGAAGATGCAATAGAAAATTCAGAAAACATCAAATACATCTGGGGTGAGCGGTCTCAAAGTCTACAACTTCTGCTTCTGAGGATTTCATTACAAACTGCTGCTATCTCTTTGTCTCTTGACATTTTTCTTGTTTATTATAGCGCTTATATCTAGTCTTTTAATATTAGAGTGGGACTGCCATTCCAATTTATAGTTGGGCCTGGTAAGTAGTAGGGAATTGAATTAACTGGTTTTTACTAAGAAAACAGCTTGGCTGTGTTGAACAATCTCATAATCTCGCCCCACTGGCCGTTTGCCTATTTGCATTCTTGTTCGGCTCTTCTCAAATAGCCAGGCTAGTTTTAAGTGAGACCTCCTCAAACAGGTCTCCCACTTCAAGCAGGACCTCCTTGCTACAAGAGGGGCCTCCTGCTTTTGGCAGCCCTCAGTGGTGCTACCAGTGGAGCCGGCTCTTGGCAGCGGCACTCCTTCGCTTTCTTGGGTAAGGGGCGTGAATGCAAAAGCGTCAGCTCTGCAATCATTCATTTGATGAAAGGCGAGAGAGGACTAGGTGTCCTCCATTGTAATTTGGACATGTTAGCTAGCAATGCTGCGTCAGTGGGAGCGTGTTGCATGGCAACTACACTGATGCCCAGCAAACTTTGCATTCGCTATTATTACCTTTGGCAATTGCTCAGACTCGAAAAATACATTGTAATGATACAGAGTGTTTCATGACTTTTTTCCCTGCCGAAAACAGTGGTGGTTAGAGCCTCTAGAGAGCTTGTTTCTTTGACCGGAGCCTACAGCAGTAGCTAAGCTCCCCCTACTGGCCTGATTGAGGTATTTGCAGTATAACTGTAGGGGATGGAGATTCTGCCTATCCCATTGTCCTGATTAAGATATTATTCAGTGAGAACTGATTGAAATAGAGATATTGCCTAATAACTCATATTTACTCTAACCCATGAAAGGTACAGCTTATACATTTATTCTTGACGGCCTTGACTGCTTTTTTGTGTAGACCGTGTGTTACAATAGAGTATGGTGTTCATAGCAGTACAAGAGGAAGAGGCCATCTTGAGGGGCACGGAGAAAGGTTGCCCATAGTGGCATGCTGAGAAAGAGTGACCTTGATGGCACAATGGAATCACGTAAAGAACAGAATTTCTCAGTGGAAGAATAAACTATTGATTATGACCATTTAGAGTGGGCCGAATATGTTACTCTAAAAATGTGGATACATTCCATGGATTAAGCATCTCTCCCCCACAGGGGGGGGAGATGCTTAATCCATGGAATGCATCCAAATTTTTAGAATATATGAAGCAAGTTAATAACAGTTGCTTGATCATGTAACTCAAATGATTGGTCCTCTCATGGGCAAACGTAATCAAAACCTTAGCCAACATTTGTTTTGTCGCGTTCTACTGCGGTGAGCGGCGACTTCTTTGGGGCTAATATCTCTTAGTGCAGATCCTTAATTATGATGGGCGCATCCTTGGCCTATTACATTGCAGGAGGATCTGCTGGCTGCTGACCGGCTCCCAATGCAATATGAGTGCGCACATAAGTGCCATGCACTACATGGCAGGCACCACGTGGTGCCTGCCACATAGTGCATGGCAATGAGGGGGATGCAATAGGTAACCCCCATGTGCACCCCCACCCACCTGAGACCCTGGGGGCCCGCAACTGGCCCCCATCTCCAGACATTGCATCCCTTTCCATGGAGGCAACTCCGCCATGAAAAGGTGAATCTCCGCATGCATTATAATATGGAGGGCGGTGTCTTGCAACCTCGCCACCATATTGTGACCCTTTTCCGCCCGATCGACGAGTCAACCAGCGAAAAAATAGCGGATGGTCTTTTCGGCCGCCGCGGACCCCCAGCCATACCAATATGGCAGGAGGTTAATCAGGCATGGTTGGTGGACAGATGGCCCCCGCCGGGCCAGCGGTGGCTACCTCCGGCCCAGCGGGGGCGTTCCGCCTGCTATCCTAATGGGCCCCTTAGACTCTGAACGTATAACTTTTTTGTTCAGATTTGGTAAGGACCCTATGAAGGGGATCTATAAGTGCCTGTAGCAGTGTCAGGACAAGGTCCTTGATATGCTGGGTCCTTTGACTCACATTCTTGATATGGCCGAAAAGGCCAGAAGCAAAAATATAAGGGTCAACAATGAACTTTTTAGAGAATGGGCACAACGTGCCCTTTGAATGCTGGGAAATGCTAATGCAGGTCTGATAACTGAAAGGAGGAAAGCAGTTTAATGAGGATGAATCCAAATTTAACAGATTTGTCCATCATTGCAGACATGGAGAGACCTAAAGGAGCTTCTCTTTGGGGAGAGCTTTGTCTAGTCCCTTGGTAAGTATGTTTCGATCTTTACCGCCTTTAGCAAGGCTCATGCTAATATGAGACACGTTTTCAGCTCAAGGGCTGTTTTTGGATGGGCTTACAGGAAGAGACTGGCTATCAGCTGCAGTTCCTTCAGGTCCCAATATTATTCTCAGGATGCCACAAACTATGGAAATTATGGTAGGGGTTACCACCCCAACTCAAGCTTCTATCCTGAGAAAGGAGGAATTCAAGATTCCATGGTGGAAGACCAAGGCCTCAAGGTACGGGATCTCAAGTTAAGTTCAATTGGTTCTTCCCATGTAAAAGTTGGGGGAAAGTTGAAATTCTTCACTTGCAATTGGGGGAGAATAACAAGAGATGGTTGAGTTTTAGAGACCATGGCTGGTTTCAGAATAGAGTTCTGGGGTACACCAGTAAAACTCAAGCAGTCAAAGGAACTGGCCCTGGATGCAGAAAAGATTAAACTGATAGATACAGAAGTGGCCCAGATGTTAGAAAAACGGAGCTTCGATTCAAGTTGTAGATTCAGAAGAGACAGAGGGTTTTGTGAGTACAGTTTTTCTAGTAAATAGAAGGACAAGGCTTGGCATCCTGTGATAAATGTAAGGGACTTAAACAAATTTCTAGGTTGCAGACATTTCAAGATGAAGGGGATCCATCTTTTGAGAGACATCTTGCAGGTAAAAGAACGGTTATTGAAATTAGATCTAAAAGGTGCATATTTCACGATTCCTATTGCAAAGGGCAGTCAGAGATATTTGCGTTTTAGATGAAGGGGTCTCCTATACCAGTTCCTCTGTCTTCCTTTCAGGCTGTCCTCAGCTCCAGGTGTTTCACTAAGGTGATGTGCCCAGTGGTAGTCTTCCTCAGAGAGAGGGGCATCAGAGTAATAATTTTCTTGGATGACATTTTGCTAATGTCCCAGGACAGGTTAGAGCTTCTGAAACACTTAGCTTGGACAAGCGACCTCCTGGAGAGTTTGGGTTTTATAGTAAATTAGAAAAGTCTGTTATGGTCTTCGAACAGAGATTACAATTCCTGGGATTTCATGTGGATGCTCTTTTATCCCAAATTATTCTTCCACAGAAGAAGGTAACAAAGATAAAGAAGGTGGTATGGACAGTCTTGGCAAGGGATCCAATCACCTTATAGGACCTTGCAAGAGCTTTAGCTCTACTGTCATCATCCATTCAGGCCATTTCTCCATGTCCTTTGCATAACAGAGGCCTTCAGAGGCTGAAGGCCTTGGGTCTGAGTAAAAGCTTATGGTATGGGGACTCTCTTTGCCTGTCAGTGGATGCTCAAGAGGATTTGGAATTGTGGTTGAAAAATGTAGCGGCCTAGAATGGCAAAGCTATGTATGGGAATGTTCCTGACCTGCTGCTGGAATCGGTTGCCAGCAATTATGGCGGGGGAGCTTGTTTGAACAGCTTAGATACAGGTTGAACATGGTCCAGGAAAGAACAGTTGCTTCACATAAATTGCTTGTAGATGTTGGCAGACCGGAAAATCCTTCATGAACTTCAAAAATTTGTTTGTGACCACTATGGAACAGATTTGTTTAGACAATTTTACGGCTGTCTTCTATATAAACCTCTTAGGTGGTTTAAGATCAAAGGCTCTGGTGTTTCACCAAGGTGATTCACCCAGTAGTAGCCTTCCAGAGAGAGAGAGGCATCCAATTAATAATTTAATTGGACAACATTTTGCTAATGTCCCAGGACGGGTTAGATTTCTTGAAACATCTGGCTTGGACAAGCAATCTCCTCAAGTGTTTGAGGTTTGTAATAAACGTAGAAAAGTCTATAATGGTCCACACACAGAACATAGAATTCCTAGGTTCACTGGTGGATACTCTCTTGTCCAACTGATCCTTCTGCAGAAGAAGGCAACAGTGATAAGGAAGGAGATATGAGCGGTTCTGGCAGGGGATGTGATCAACTTGAGGAACCTAGCAAGAGTCTTGGGACTATTGTCTTCTCTCACTTAGGCCATTTCCCCAGGGCCCTTACATTAGAGGCTAGAGGCTTTGGGTCGGAGGAACAATCCTTTCACATACCTTGTGTAGAGATGTTAGCAGGCCTAACCGCATTAAAGAGCTCCAAAGACCTATTGGCAAACAGTGTGACTCTGATTAGGTTAGACAACTTTACAGCTGTTTCTTATATAAACCATATGGGAGGCTCGAGATCGAACGTTTTTGGCAGATCTGGTAAAACAGATATGGTATTTCACTGGAATCACGATGATTCTCCCTAGGTGTTGGCTCTCCCAGAGTTCAAGTTCAGGAGTTTATAGCCAGATTATACACCCCATTCAAATATTCGGATGTAAGGTGCATAGAAAAAAGTAAACGTATCACAGTACGCTCTTCCAAAACCCATCAATATGAATATTAATATTAATATTAAGGTAACGATGATTCATATTAATGATAATTCAATAGTAAATGGATGTGCTTTAAACTCCTTAAATGCCAAGGATTTAGGATTTGCACTCCTGTTCCTCTTCAAACCATCATGTCCTTTTCTTGAAATGATATCCAGGTAAAATGTGTTACTCTTTTTTTCCACATGATGGAAATCGTAATCATTTGCAGAATTTCTGATTTATTTCTATCCTCTAAGGGAAAATAGCTGAAATATGACAAGGGTTATTTTGTTTATGTGAATAAAATAGTTTTAAAAGAAATGTGTTATAATGCCTATGTATTCATTTACACATTTGCCATCTTCTAAACTTTCCAAAAAGGATTGAGGGTTTTTTCCCACCATTATCATTATGGCTTTGCAACTGGTGATCAGATTGACTGTTTTTACAATTTTTATATGATTGCATATAACCACATTTGGGAAACTGTAGATGAACCCTGAAAATTAACTAGGAAGATCGCATGACACTACCTCGAGATCAATAATATTGACATACAATAATGTTGCATCTGGTATATAAACTACCAATGTATTATCATCTAAATATATTATTACAAATGTTATCCCTGCATCATCGACTTAGTCCTATCTACTATAATGTTCACCTATTACACTTACCATACCCACCTCGCAGAATAGTGGTTAGGATGAGCGTGATATTATTGTCATGTGGTATAATGTATCCAATATAGTGGAAGTGGTTGTATGACAATACCACGAATTACTTTACCACGCATGTTTTTACAACGCAGATTTTCAAACGCATACCTCTACCACACATTTAAATTCACTCTCATCTGACATACCTTTGCCCTGCAATCCACTACCACGCACACTTTTATCAAGCTTACAGTAACAGAAAAATCCAGTCACAGTCTAACAATGCCACCGACTGTTAAAAAATTATACAGTCAATCTTAAAAAAATATAGTAAACAAAATATATATATTTTAAATTTTTTTACATTTATGTCGATTACAGGTTTCATTTTTAGGGGGGACCCCGAACCCCCCCTTTTTAATTACCCTTAAAATGTATATAATACCGCATTGTCGCCAATACAAACATATATGCTTTGTAAAGACTTGCGCGGTAAAGACTAGCTTGGTAAAAGTCATTCCGATGTAAAAAATGGGTTGTACTTGCATTTCGTGGTAAAAACTTCTAAGTAAAGGCTGTTCCCCATGGGAGTAGGACCCAAGAAACTAGATAACATTCTAAAATCAGCAAGTTATTTCTGTAAATTTACAAAATCTTCCTAACTCACAGTTGTCAGAAAATCCCCAAAATAGTTCAACTGAAAAAAACGTTTTCGCCAAGGTTTGCATCCTTAACTTTATCTCAACAAAGAAAATCTACACAAGCAATATGCACATACATTCCTTCCATCCTCCTTTTGTCCATAATTTCTGTAGTCATAGTTTATCTGGGGGGACACAATACTTTAAAATATCTAATTAGCCAAGACACACTATCATTTTTCATGATTCTTCTCTTGGTACTGCTCACAGATGGTTTATGGTTATCTTCTTGCTAACTGTGACATTTACTGAGTACCGGCTTGCCCCATGAATGTTAAATATGTACATGAAACCTCCAAAGGATCTTACTGCAAATTTTAGTCTGCTTTAGCACTCTTTTTAAGGTGCTGCTCAATTCCAAATTAAGGTCAAGTGGTTTCAACTGTGATTTGACATTGCCATCACCTGCAAGAAGATGAATAAATCATGAATTACTCTTGGCTGTCCAGTTAAATGGAGATAAAACTGAGCTTAAACTGTTTAGCACCATAGCAATTATGAATCACTTCTTTCTACCCATTTCCATTCTGGCTATTTAGCACCTTTGACCAAATTAGCTAGTTATATGACCCAAATCACCGAACTGGAAATAGAGGTGATGTTCTTTGCATTCTTACATCTTTCGTGATTGACAGCATCTAGTATAGCAAACCTGGGGGCATATTTACAAAGAAAGTGGTGGAGCGTGTTGTTAAGCCTAGAAGGCTAACAGCAGGCTCCGTCACTTTAAAAGTGCAGGGCTGTACCACATTCACAAGAATATGGTGCAGCTCTTCATTTCCCCGTGCGCTGGCGATAACTTTATCGGCCTAGCCCCAACGCAGGCACCCTTGCACCAAAGTGCAAGGGTGCCTGTGTTGAGGCAAAGTTTGTTAATGTGCAGGAAGGTCTCCCTTCCTGTACATAAACAATCTTGAAATGCAGTTGTGTAACTTCTATGTGTGCTGCTTAACGCAGCACATATAAAAGTTGCGAAACTGCATTTTTTTTAAAAATGATTGTTTATGTGCAGGAAGGGGGCAGCACACATGGAAACAGCAAAACCCAGGAGAAATAAAGCATTTCTCCTCATTTCGCCTGTTTAAGACCAGGTTTTCCCAGGTCTTAATTTTGGTACTGCCGCCTATTTACGCTGCCCTTGTAAATAGGAGGCAGCGTCAAAAGTAATGGGTGTTGCAGTGGAACACCCACCGCAACACCCATTGCCCTCCCCTTTCACCCTTTTACCCTAAGCATAGCGTGAAAAGGTGCCTTATTTACAAGCCAGTGTTAAGCCATGTTAAGTGGCTTAATGCTTCCTGGTAAATAAGGCGAGGCCCCTATCGCCAGGACAACGTCACTGAAAGTGCCGTTCTGATGGCAATAGGGGCTTGTAAATATGCCCCCTGCTCTATTACATTACATGTGGTTGGTGTTATATGTTGGGTGCCACAAGTTACTGTCATCTCAGATTCTTCATGCTCTGTATGGGGGATGCAGAGCAGGTACCTGTCACTTGCGACAATACTATGAGCATTGGCAAAGGTAATAGGTCTGGCTCAATCAAGGTGCATTTGTTTTTTATTGTAATCAGGGCTTTAAGTGCAATGCAAATACTGGGGGGTCTCTCATAGGGCGTGCTCGCTGTACTTAAGGGCTTAAAACACTTAAGCTAAAAGTTTGTGTTTAGCATAGTGTGCTGCCCCACTGGTATTTTGCTACTTCTGTCCATTCATCCAGGTTTATAACACAACAAGTTAAATTATACCCGCAACAAGACAGGACTATTGGCTTTGCTAATGGTTGTAAGTTGAATAAGATAAATAAGCAACAACTATCACTTTGTTGTATATAATAATGAAAAGGCGACTCGCTCTTTTGGGGGAGAGACTTTGAGTTGAAAATACAGGTTCGAGCCTGACGTCCTATAATTAAAAAAATGAATTTGTCCTTGTGTAATGTAACTGGTGCTCATGTAAAGCACTCCAAGTTTGCGCTATACAAAATTGAAAAACAAGTCTATTTGAAGTTACATCAAAGGCAGTTACGGTTGTACTATTGCAGAGTACGTTTTTTTTTCCACCCGGAGGGTAAAAATGGAGAGCCCAATAGGGACCAGTCTCAGCACCTGCTTTTTAAAAGTACCGGGGCTGAGCACCGGCAGGACCCAGCCTACTTAAAGCGCTGATTGTACTGGTCATATGTTGATTTGTGTATGATATTTGGATGCACTAATAGAGTATATAAATGATGTCTGTGCTTACAGACACGAACAAATATAGTAACATGGAGCGACGGATACATATCCACATATGGACACAAGTGTGCGAAAGCCGATGAATGCAACTCCTCTCACATACACAAACACACACACACACTGTCCGACATCGAAAACAATATTCTGCTAAACTTAACTGGATTCATTATGCTGTCACTTGTAAGCATCAAGCCTACAGAAAATGTTTCAAAGAGCCGTCTTCTGAATGTGTTCCTTGCTGACGTGAGTATGGGTGAGTGCCAGAGAAGAGTTTATTATATCAGTGTTTCTTTGCTGTTCCATGTAGGGCCAATGCTAATGTGAAGAGCATGGCTTTAGTTGTTTGTGGTGCTTGCATAATGTATTATGGGGCATATTACCAACAAGTAGCGATATTTCTTGCTAAAACGGCTTAGCGACGATTTTTTTATCGCTGCCTATCGCTGGATATGATAGCGGAGAAAACATGCTATTAGCAACGTTTTTCTCCATTATGCTAAAATATCCAGCGATAGCGGCAAAATGCGTGAATATCGCTGAGAATACAGCGATATTCACGCATTAGCGACAAAATGCTCTTAGCCATGTTATCCACCTCCCATTGGATAACATGGCTAAGAACTGGTCTGAGCAGGCGTTGGTTTTTGGCGATAGCTGGAATATTTCCATCGCTATGCCTGCCTTGCTAATAGGCGATAGCGACGTTAGCGACTGCTTTCAGTCGCTAACAGGTTGGGTAAGCCCACTTAGCATGTCATTAGCGATAAATATCGCTGACATTCAAAGCGGGCCCCAAACCGCTCGCTATCGCCTAAAAGCTGTCGCTAACATCAGTTAGCGACAGCTTACTAATAGAGCGATAGAATTATCCCCGCTTAGCGGCCGTTTGCCTAATATGCCCCTATATTCTCTAAAGCTGCCTTAACTTGTGCCCAAGAATGCTTTAAATAAAGAACCATACTTTGTTTATTTGTAGAATGCTGTAAAGGAAGGAAGATGTTGTGGGATAATGGGGTAATTTGATTAAATGCCTGGATGAGTGTTTTAAGAGGTGACTTATCAGTACACAGTAGGGAGCATTTAGTGCTGCTGTTTTCCAACTACTTCAATAGCATTGCATAAGATTGACTAGCATGGGTGAAATAAGACAATATCATTTATATTATAAGGTGATTTAATTGCCTGATAATTGGATGAGATATGGCACCATTAGGTGTTAAAAGGATCTATTTCTATGACCCAATAGGTGAAGCTGACATTCAGCAACAGACAACCCTACTTTTCTCCTCAGCATATACACCCTGGATAGGAGATATTCATAAACAAATGAGACACTGAACTTAAAAATCATGGAACCCCCTAAGTGTGAAGATCAAATGAGTCGCACAAGTGAATCAAGAGGAAGAGGTTTCAACAACAATGCTAGAACTTTGAAAATGGTTTTGCACCCAAACAGGAAGTGGAGCCTAGTAAAATTGAGGTGAGCCCATGGTAGCTCAGTAGTGACTAGATGTCAAACCTGAACCTTAAGCAAGAACCTCAATCAACTCACCCTTGAGTGCAATTTTTGGATTGCCAGTGAGCTTGATACTTTAGCATGAAAAACATAATAACTTTCCAAGAGATGGATAAAATCAGAAAAAACATACTGAAGCAGTGGTCGAGTGGGCAGTATTGGCAGGGCACAGCTTGCCCCTACTTTTTAAATTTAATAGAATACGTTACCAGACTATTTTATTTTAAAATGCATCCCAGAATGGTAGAAATAGACACGTTCTATAGATAAGGCTCGGCCTTTTGTGACTGTTCGGGACGGGCGGGATGATCAGAGAAGGGAAAAGACTCTTTCTTTTCCGTCTTGGCCAGAGAAGATAAGGACAGTGTCCAATTCTCCTGCTTTGCCGCTGACAGCTTCACACCCCCCTCTCTATCTTCCTCTTCTTCCCTCTCTTTCTGTCTCGCACCTCCTCACTTGGTAAAAACTATGGCTTCAAAAATCAGCTCTTACCCTCTCTTTCCTCTCCTTTCCTTCATTCATTCCCCTGTAAAATGGATCCCAAAAAAAGAAACACTTTTGCTGGAAATTTGGCGCCTAATTCCGGTCGGTAACGGCCGAAATTACTGCGTTTCGGCAGACACAGCCGCCTTGGTCACTACATCTACCTTCACCCAAATGAAAAGCCTTTATATAGTGGTCATTGTTGCACATGTGACACAAAGAAAAAAGTTTGTAAAAAATGAAAAAAAGTCAAGAGTTGTCATGGTGATGGACAGGTAAGTGATGGACATAGTAGAGTTAGTGAAAATGAAATATGCAAGTCATCCAAATAAAATGTCAAAAGTTACTTCCCTTTAGGCAGTAAATAGACATCCAATATTCATGTATTGTCTGGGTCTCCATGTTCGTGAGTGATCATAGTCTGATTGCAATTAATGGTGCTTCTGCTCATTTTATATGTTTGTTTGGTCACACAATGCGTCCTTATCATGAAAGTGTGAAGGACATGGAGAAAATACTTCGAACATGTGTGTATGAAAGTATGTGCTGCGTGCGCATTCTGTAATTGCGGTCGGCCTTGGACTTGATTTATTGGCTGTGTGTCTGTTCGGGAGCGGGCTCAGCCTGTTTCCGCTACCAGATTGCACAGATTGTCCCCTCATTGCTGCTGGAAATACAGGTATGCTTGGGACCCGGTAGTGTTGTCGTATGTGCCTATTTATTATTTACAGATATTTGTTTGGCCGATATTTTGTTGAGTCAAATTGAACCAATGAGTCCTTCATGTACTATTTCTGCCCCAGTGGGCTGACTGCATTACGCCTGTTGGTTTCTCTAGAGTGTGTCACCCGAAAGTGGGGAAGGAATCTGCCACTGTATTGTTTGGCTGGCTAGAATGGTTGTTTGTTTGGCGGGATCTTGTAGTGTGAAATTCCAACTATGTGTGCAGATGCATTGGGGACATACCGTGTAGTTCACAAAGTCGTTGTGAATGTTGTGTCTGTGCTGCCTTTTACTATGTGTGGTTTTAACCTTACATGTGTCAAATGTGTTTGTGAGTAAGGATGTTCAAAAGAGGGGTGCGGTCAGTTCTCTGGAGCACGTGGAGGTTTTCATTGATTAGGTATTAAATGGGGATAGTCTAGAGATGAACATTCAGCGCTTCATCCGCATTGAGCCCATTTGGTATCTTACTGTTTAAGATGATTATATATTTAGATTCCAGTCTCCTGAGTGTTAACAGTCGGTTGCCTCTTCTGGGGTATTTTTTAACACTGTCAATGACAAAGTAACTAAGTTCCTCCGTTTTGCCTTTGGAGTACATGTTTATGTGATGTGCCACCGGGTATGAGGGATCATCGTTTGTGATGGCTCTTAGGTGTTGCAGGATTCTCACATGGACGGGGTGCAGTGTGCTCCCCACATACAGTTTGTCGCATGTGCAGCGTAGTACTTATACTGCAAAGTCTGTTTTGCAGTTGTAGTGATCTTTTATCAGGAGTGGGCTTTTCCTGAGTGGTGTGTTCACTGTTTTTGTGTTGGTTGCATGTTTGCAAGCTTTGCATTTTGTGCACTTGAAGAATCCTGCCTGGGCTTTAAGCCAATTCCCCCCTCTGTCCTGTGTTGGCGCATTATTGACTAGTTCCTCCCTCATTGATTTAGCTACCTGAAGGTTTGTTGAGGTAGTTTGGCACAGTTGGTGCCTATACTGGGGTCGCTGCGGATGATCGGCCAGTGCCGGTACAGAATTTTGCGGAGGTTGGTGTGGTATTTGTTGAAACCCGTGATGAGTCTGGGGGTATTGGAGTTTGCCTGACTAAGTGTCTTCTTACTGGATGTGTTATTTCTCAGTAAGTCTTCTCTGGTGTGCAGTTCGCTTTTCCGTTTGCCTTTTGTTAGTGTTGTGTTTTTGTACCCTCTCTGACTGAGTCTTTTGAAAAGGCTAGAAGTGCAGGTTTCCAGGTCTTTGCTAGTGCTGCAGTTTCTCTTCATCCTTAGGCATTCAGCATAGGGGATGCTTTCTATCAGACTTGCTGGGTGAGAGCTTTGTGCGTGCAGGAAGGCATTTCCTGCCGTCTCCTTCCTATGCGTCCGTGTCTGGACTTTGGTGTCATCATGATATACTTCATGATCCAAGAACACAATTTTCTCCTTGCTGGTATTACATGTAAATCTTAGGTTCAATGTGTTGCTGTTGATCCTGTTGGCGAAGTCCAGTGCACTCTGCTCAGAGCCGCGCCAAAGGATGAAGATTTCGTCTATGTAGGGGCGGTAGATCACCACATTGTCAGACATCTCCGCCTGGTGTTGTGTCATGAGTACTTGCTCCTCCCACCAGCCCATATGCAAATTAACATAGCTGGGGCGAAGCAAGTACCCATGGCTGTGCCCTGTGTCTGTTTGTAGAGGAGTTTATCAAATAGGAAGGTGTTATTTTCCAAACACCATTCTGTCATGTGCAGGAGCATCCTAGTGTGTTGATGGAGTTTGATGTGTCTTGTGCCTAAAAAGTGTTGTAATATATGTATATAGGCTCTGCACATCTAGTGTTACAAAAACATAGTCATCTTGCTACATACAGTCAGAAATAAATGATAGGAAATGTCCAGTGTCTCTTGTAAATGCATGTAGGGATTTGACAAACGGTTGGAGAAAAAGGTCTACATATCTACTGGTGTTCTCAAACAGGCTGCAGATGGCCAATATTATGGGTCTTCTTGGTGGCCATCTGATGTCCTTGTGAACCTTTGGGATCAAATACAATAGTGGAGTAACTGGGTAGTCATTTTTGAGAAAGCCCAGTTCCTGTTTTGTTATCAGGCCTTGTCTGTTCCATTCGTAGAGGCATGTGTGGTATCTTTCCTTGATGTTGATTATGTTTGTAGAATTGGTTCTTATGTAACAGTATTTATCTTGCAATTGAGTCATAGCTTCCCTGTTGTACATATCCAAAGGCCAGAGTACCACGTTTCCACCCTTGTCTGCACAGCGTACCACAATGCCTGGTCTTGATTTGATTTTTTCCATTAATTTGGTGTACTTCAATTTGTGATTCTGTGATCTTTTATTAAAATCATTGCTGCTGGTTTGCGCTAGGATTTTACGGTCTTGTATGACTTTGTCAGAAAAAATGTCTATATTGTCTTTGGGCATGAGTGGGGTAAAAACAGATTTAGGTTTAAAAGGTGTCTTGATGCTGGCAGTTATGGAGATGTCCAACTTAGCTGCTGCCTGGGTGTTGCTGATGGTCTCTGTCTCTGTTTCAGTGTCCTTCTCCAGTTCTGTCATCTCCCTTAGGAAGTCCATGTCTGCTACACACAGTGCGTCGGTTCCCACCTCGGTCATTGTTGCCCGTTGTTCCTCTTGTGTTTTTTCCTTCATATTGGAGAAGTATTTTTGTAATTTTAGTTTTCGGGTAAAGTGGTACAGATCAATCCTCGTCTCAGTGTAGTTGAAATTCGTCTCTTTGCAGTAAGATAAGCCAAGGGCTAGAGTTTGTTGTTCCTCAATAGTTAGTGCCATATTCGTTAGGTTAATGACTGCATTTAATGTTTCTTTTGTGTCCATTATCTCCTCTTGTTCCTTCTGTATGTTGGTTTTGTTCGTTGAGCCCTTTCCACGCCATCGCCTGTTTTTCCTCCTTCTGCTTTTTGAGGTTGCGTGTTCCCTGGCGTCTGGTCTTTTCTTGGCGTTCTGGGCCGGAAACACATGAGGCGTGCCATCCGTAAAAAAGCAAATTCGACCACCGGTGTTGGTATCTTCTGTTGTTGGTTACCACTCCTCCCCATGTCTGGCTTAGATTCTGCTCCAGAGCTGATTTCGGATTCACTCAGTTCTGGGGGACATGGGAGTGTGCTGTTGGTTGAGGATAGTTGTTGGCGGCGAATGTTCTCAAACTTCCGTGAGAAAGTGTACATTTTTCCCTGGAGGTAGTCGTTTCTATCTCACTGAAACTTTCCCGCTTTTCTTTCTTTGATTGTCTGTTCTTGTTTCTGTACCTTTAATTTGATTTCTGCTAGTCCTTTTTGCACAGGTGCTTGGTCTGTCACCTTTTCCAATTCTTTCAATATCAGTTGAATTTTCTCAAGTAATTTTTCCCTGTCGGAGGTTGCGAATTGGACCAATATTCTGAGCATATTACGTGAGAACTCGGCACTGTTGTCTGCCCACGCCTGCAGCACGGCCGGATCGGGGTTTTCATGCGTGGGTGCCACGAGAATTCTCAAGCCTCTACGTACTCGACCCACTTCTAGATATCTTTTTAGAGAGGTGCATTCCCACCATTTTGCCATTTCTTGTCTTTGGAGCTTTTCCAACTCCCCCAAAAGTTTATTAAGGTCATTGCCCCCTGATGTCGGTTGTGTACCCTCGCTGGTTGAGGGTGTGGTGCTGGTGTCCTCCCTTTCACTGAAAACATCCAGTGCCGCCTCCTCGCACTCCTAGACCTCCTCCTCTGCCATCGATATGGAATTAGTTGTATTCCTTGACTCCCACTGCCTATATGTGAGCAGCGCTCTCAGGGCTCCCTCTCCCGATATATATATATATATATATATACCGCCACAGGGCTGAAGATAAAAAAAAGCAGGGGTCACACGGCCCCCTGAAGCCCCACGGACCACCACTTCCCCAGGGATAAGTTAAATAATAATGCATGGGGAGCTTCTGCCCCCCTGCCCCCCTGCTGCCCTGCGGACCGCCACCTCCCTGGGGCACATAGACTATAAAAAACAAAAAAAGCAGGGTTGGATTTGCCCCCTGCCCGGGGACTGCCACCATCACAGGAGAAGTGCAGCCGGCAGGGACCGCAGGGGCCTTGAGGCTACCAGCGGTTCCCAACGTGAAAAATGTGGGAGCCCTGGACTGGGACCAGGGCACCCACACTACACGCTGGCCATCGGGGGATGGGTTCCCTGGGGCCGAGATCAGCCCAGAAAGAGGGGCGCGCGGCCCACTCCCTTGTTTTTTATTGATTTATTTTTTATGGGCATCCCCTGGGATAGGGTACCTGGGTGTAAAAAAGGAGGCCTGGGAGGGGAGCCACTCAGCCTGCTTCCCTGTTTGTTATAAAAAATTTTTTAAAAGGCCGAGCCCTTGGAGATGGAGTCCTAGGGCTGAAATTGGCCAGGGAGGGGCATGTGCCCACCTCTCTTTCTTTGATTAATAAAATTATTAAAGGGTCAGGCATCGGTGATGGGGTCCCCGGAGCCCAAAATGGTTCAGAGAAGTGTGCCACGCAGCCCCATTCCTAAAATATACTAAGAAAACCCCTAAAAAAAAAAATGGCAACTCGCCTGATGCCCCGTCCCCTTTCTCCACTACTCTGCAAATGTGCCTCCTGGCACGCTCTTGGTTGGGGGATGAAGTCCCCTTGGCTGCTGAGTGTCCATAGGGGACAACTAAACCTCTTGTTACGTCCAGTAAGCCCCAGAAAGTGGGATTGCTGATAGATGGTTGAAGACCGCGCCCCCGTTTTTCACAGCTCGGGAAATGTACCTCTCAGCACACTGCTGGTGGGGGGATGCGGTCCCCTTGCTTCCTGAGGCCTCATGACTAAAGTGGACTTCTCGCCCAATGAATAGTGTGCCAGGAGAGGCACTTGTAGAGTGGTGAAGAAAGGGGGCGTGGCCTCTAACAATCTCTCAGTCATCTACCTGTGTGGGTCTTTTTGGGGATAACAGGAGGGCTAGTTGTCCCCCAAGGACCCTTTATAACCAAGGGGACTTCATCCCAATACTAGTAGAGCGACAGGAGATACATTTGCAGAGTGGTGGAGAAAGGGTGCGTGGTCTCCTACCAGGTCTCAGCAATCCCACTGTGTGGTACTTCCTGGAGGTAACAGGAGGGGTAGTTGGCCCAAAGGATGTCTTTGGAGGCCAACTACCCATCCTGTTTTCTTCAGTAAGTCCCACACAGTGGGTTTGCTAAGAGGTCTTTGGAGACCACGTCCCCTTTCTCCACCATTCTGCAAACGCGGCTCGTGGTGCACTACTGGTTGGGGTAGGAAGTCCACATTACTCCTGAGGGACCTTGGAAAGCCCTCCTGGGACCTCCTGTAAGTCCTACACAGCAGGATTCCTGAGAGCTGGGTGGAGGCCCAGCCCCCTTTCTTCAACACAGAGATTATAGGGATGTTATAGTTAGGGTCAAATTTCACTCATACAAATCCATAGAAACTCTGTTAGTGGTTATGTTAGCGGTTATATGGGTGAGTTGATGTGTGAGTCACTCTATGAATCAGTGAATAGGTGTGTGAGTGTGGATGATGTCATAAGTGATGTCATTTGAGATATCATCAGTGATTATACTGACAATGTCATGAGTGATGCAATATATGAGGTCATAAGCAGTGCATTGTGGGGTGTAAGTTATGGGTAGCACAGCCATCTATACCTGCTGAATATCTTTGGTTTTGGAAGAGTCTAATGTCAGCCTAACTATAACGTCCCTGTAACCTTTGTTTTTTCAGTGGATTTCGAAGGTTTATTTACTTCTATATCCTAACTATAACATCCCTTAAACCTTTAGCTTTTTCAGTAAATTTTTTTTTCTTTAAATATTGAATATAGGCCATATCCCCCAGCCCCATAACAGAAAAGAACATAAAGATTCAATTCTACTGACGATTTCAACAATCTTATACAATGACATATTTAATTCTCATTTCATACATTCAAATCTGTCAACAGAAAAAATCTTTTAACAAAAACTGAGATCAACCAGGGACAGACACAGTTATCAAGTCCAACTGTCAACATTATCCTACCCACTTTTAAGGCCTCACTCATTACCTCTTCTCAAATACCCCTATTGCCCCTGTATACAGATTGCCAGAGGAGCCCATATCTTCAAGCCTCTTTTCCTTGTCTTTTGGCCCTTCCTCTGATATAGATCCATTTCAAGATTATGTATGGCCAACAACCATGCAAACCACTGACCAAAAACTGGGGATTTAGAATCTAGCTAGGCGGAGGTGATCCATAAACGAAAAACAGCCAAGGCAGTAAACAGAAAAACTCATGTACTTTTAGAGACATTTTCTTCCTGAACCCCCAACATAATCAACTGAGGTGATTAAGCATATTCCAATTTGATTTTCCTGATAGAAACATTCAGCTATCTCATTAATAGTTGTGACCAAAAAAGGACAAGTAGCAAACATATGAATTAAGTCTGCTCCAAATAGTTGACATATTTGACTGCGAGACCCTTTGTTCAATCCCCAATATGCAATTTTCCATTTGGTATAATATAAATCAACTCTAGCAAAGTAAATTTCTAATTCGCAGAATAAAAAATTCCCTTTGTCCAATATTGTATTCGCTTTTAAGTTCTTCAAAGAAAACAATACCAATATAAGAGTAAAAATCCCCTAGTCTAAGAAGACCAAACTCTTTCAATGGGGAAATACAAGGGTTTTACAATATCTCTGGCAATAATGGGTTATTAAACAAGGGAGTATAACTTTTGAAACATCTGATACCAAAGTTCTTACGTACTGAAGACCAAACTTTAAAAACACAGAGCAGAGACTTGGATTGAACTCTTGTGAGGTACCCATATTCATCCTGTCTCCACAAACAACCCTAAGCCTCTTCCTCCCATAAAATCTCAAAGGTGGAGGGTACCCCTATTTCTGCTTCCAGAACATTCTTTTTTCCTGAAACAGGATTAAACTTTTCTGAATTACAGTGGCCCAACACTACAACCTAAGATTTGGAACAGACCGACCTCCCCTCTTCCATGGGAGTGTAAGGTACTGCAACGCTCTTCTGGTTTTAGCATAATCCCATAGGAATCGAGTCATAATATCCTCCAGTTCCTTAAACCATAATTTCCCCAACTCCAAAGGGATGGCCTGGAATGAGTATATCACTTTTGTAAGAAACACCATTTTCAGTATTTTACCCCTACCAACCAATGAGATGTGTAAATTATTCCACTAACCAAAATCCCTTCTGGCCTTCCCAATTCAAGGGTCTGTGTTTTCCCAACCATCTTATCTACCGCAGCAGGGATTTTAACCCCGAAGTAAACCGTATTCTCTACAACTCGAGTATCAGTGAACAATATATTGCTATTAATCACAATTTGTGTTTTCTCATCATTCAGCCGATATCCCGAAATTCAACCAAACTGGGGGTCTTCCTTCTCTATCTCTTTTAATGTAATCCAGGCATCCGGAATGACCAATGCCACATCATCAGAAAATGCCACGATCTGTGTATCCCACCCTTTAATGTATATTGAAGGTATCACAGAGTTATTGTCTAATCTCCGCATATAAGAGTTGATATAAATGGCAAAAAGTAATGGGGAGCACGGACAGCCCTGCCTTGTGCCCCTTTGAATTGCAACTGGATCAGACTGGCTACCCACTGTGTTAACCCTCACCATAGGGTCTTGGTATAATGTGCCAATTGCTTTAATAAAACCAAACCCGATACCAACTCTGCGCATAACCTCCGATAGATACTGCCATGATACCCTAACGAATGCCCTTTTGGCATCTAATAAAATTAAGGCCATAGGGTCCCAGCTATTGTAGAGGTGTCAAAAAGGGAGATTACCAACCAGCATGATCCATTGTACCTTTCCCAGGCACAAACCTGTGATTTCTAGGTGATTCAATTTACTTTTCACGCTAGAGAGATGCAAAGCCAAGGCTTTTGATTAGATTTCTGTGTACCCATTAATCAAAGTAATAGGGTGATAAGAGCTAAGCTCATGAACAGGTTTGTTCTTTTTAGGAAAAACAAAGATGTTAGCCGTAGACCACAGCTTTGGAGGAGTAGCACCTAAGCAGATCTCATTAAAGAGGTCTAGCCTTAAAACCTTCAATGTAGCCAAGAAAGCCCTATAAAAGTCCAAGGGCATACTATCCATCCCAACAGCCTTAACCAAAATTAAACTAAAATAGCAAGGAAGATTTCATCACAAGAAAAGGAGCCTTCCAGTGATTCATGATCCTCCCCATTTATAGTACACAGTATGACCTGTCTCAAATACTCTTGAGCTTCTTCATCTTGTCAAACAGTTGAATCAGAATACAGATTCAAGTAGAACCTCTGAAAAAAAGCACCACAGGTATCATCCGGGTCTGAAAGTAGTCCCAAAATTATTATCTCCCCGTGCATCTGCTTTTGCCAAGTGTGAATAGCAAGTTGATGACTGACCCATTCACTAAATTCCTAAGATTTTTGCTTCCATGCTACATACTTACTAGCTTATTTCTTAGCTGCAAATTCAGAAACCGCAGATTTAGCAATATTCATCTCAAGTTGTGCCTCGTGAGAATTATCCCCCTTCCCCACAATGGCACTTAATTTGGTTCCTGCAGATACTGGAGCTTCAAGCAGCTTTTCTATTCTAAGCTTCTCTCACCTTTGACGCTTCATACTGAATCGTAACATATCCTCTCAAATACCCGCCTTCAATGTATACCAGACAACCCCCCCCCCGGGCACTCCTAATATTTTCTTTCATAAATCCTGGTATCCAGTTATTCATAACCTTTAAGTAATCTTCATCAAGTAAGAGATCAGGCTCAACGCTCCTTTAACTTTAATTTCCAGCACTAAAGGGCTGTGATCTGACATTATGGGTTACATTTATCGATTTTACAGTCCCAGAGTAGAGAATGCGAAACAAAAACATACTCAAGAGGTGCATGTGTCTGGTGTGAGCAGAAAACTATGTATACCCAAAGTCCTCTGGTCTTTTATCCCCCCAGACATCCACTAAAGGATGAGCTTTAACCAAGTTACATAATGCATGAAACACCCTCAACTTTCACCCCACATACTTTTTAGTATGTGCCTGTGACCAATCCCCTGTAAAGTTTACATACTATAAAGGGTACAGTCCACAAGGCCAGCTCATTAGATAACCATTCGAACAAAGCCAGATCATCAGAAACTGTCCCATACACTGAGTATATAGTAAAAACACCGTTCAGAAAATTACATTCTGTTATAACCCATCTCCCCTCAGTATCTACCCATGTTCTTTTAAAGTTAAAAAACTGATTACAAGCCAATATTGCGACTTCACGGGTCCTTGCACCTTGTGAAGTCCCTCCTATTAGATCAAATCCCAATGATTCAAACACTTTACTGCTAGTACCTTCAATGTGTGCTTCCTGGAGACATAACAAATCAACTTTTAGCATCTGCAACTCAATAGCAATTCTTTGCCTGTACTCCAAATCATTTAACCCACATATTGACGGCAGCTAGCCAAATCTTACTCATGGGAACTACATTTATAACCATTCTTTCTCCTTATTGACTTGATCCTTTCCCGATAAACAGTACAGGATCCAAACAAACCTTAAAAAGCAAACACCTCCTCCAGTATTGTTGTACCCTCATCCCCAAACACCCTTGCTTAGCCAGCCGCTCTACTCTATAGCTTACAATACCGCCCACCAACCCCTCCCCTCAACACGCCCCCCCAACCAACCAAACTCAGCAATCAGGTCTCACCTGCAGGATGTTGTCCGCTAGTTACCCAACACCAGCACCCACCGAGCTCCCTCCATAATTAAACCAAAACAAAACCCAGAGTGAAAGACATTCAGCTATTCCTTATAGCCGCCCTGATTTGATTTGATTTGATTATCAGATTTGTAGAGCGCGCGAACGCCTGGGGGCGTCTTGGTGCTAGAAATGACTGTGTCTGCAGGGAAGGTAAAACTTTGTGTGTGCACAAAAGCCAGGACTAAGCAGAGAAGAGCCAGGTCTTTAGGTTCTTTCTGAAAGATAAGAATGATGGGCTGTTTTTTATTTCTGCTGGAAGTTTTTTCCAAGTTATAGCTGTGTGCAGTATGAAACCTCTCCCCCCCCCATCTTAGTTGTTTAAATCTGGGAGTCTTGAGGAGATTAGCACTGCTGGACCTTAGAGTCCTAGGTGGTTCATACTGTACCATGTTGGTTTTCAGAAAATGCGGGCCTGACCCATGCAAGGCTTTGTATGCCAAGCAGGCTGACTTAAATTGGATTCTTTTCTCTACCGGTAGCCAGTGGAGACGTCTCAGTCTGGAGTCCACCGCCTCGAACCTGGGGATGTTCAGTATCAACCTCGCAGCAGCGTTCTGTAGACACTGAAGTTTTAGCAGTAACTGTTTTTGAAGCCCTGCATATAAAGCGTTCCCATAATCCATCTTGGACAGAGCCAGCATAGTTACCAGTGTTTTACAGGTGTCTGCTGGAATATATGGCAACAGTTTTCAAATCAACTTCAACGTGAACCAGACGGAGGAGGCCAGTTTATTAATTTGGGCCTTAAACGTGAGTTTAGAGTCAAACATGAATCCCAAGTTCCTTACGCTGTCCACTGGTGACGGGCAGCTGCCTAGACTGTCAGGCCACCAATTCGGTGACCAGATGTTATATATGGCCCCCAGCAGCATGACCTCAGACTTATCGCCGTTTAATTTCAGGCAGTTTACTTGCATCCAGTGACTGACCTGATTCATGCAGAGCCGAAATTTATCGTCAGTCTCCGAAGTGTTGTTGGATATGGCCACCACTATTTGTCCTGGATCACTGAAATAATATCGAGGGACAGAATATCGACCATCAAAAATATCGTTGACAAAATATCAACAGTCAAAATATCGAGTTTCTATCTACAAACAGGTAAGTACAAAAATATCGAGTTAAAAATATCGTTTACAAAAATATAGTTGTAAAAAATATCGTATTTACTAAAAACAGTGTTAAATTAAATTAATATTAATAATTAATTACTAAAAATATACTTAAAATTACTTAAATTAACTTATAATAATTAAATAATTAATGAAAGTTAAATAAATATTTTTTTATTTCATATTTATTAAAACATATATATATAGTAACAAAATATAATAAAATAATACCCAAAAACTGAAAACTGACCCTGAACCCTAAAAATACCCCTTTACCCAAAAACCCAAAACTGACCCTGAACCCTAAAAATACCCCTTTACCCAAAAACCCAAAACTGACCCTGAACCCTAAAAATACCCCTTTACCCAAAAACTGAAAACTGACCCTAAACCCTAAAAATACCCCTTTACCCAAAAACTGAAAACTGACCCTGAACCCTAAAAATACCCCTTTACCCAAAAACTGAAAACTGACCCTGAACCCTAAAAATACCCCTTTACCCAAAAACCCAAAACTGACCCTGAACCCTAAAAATACCCCTTTACCCAAAAACCCAAAACTGACCCTGAACCCTAAAAATACCCCTTTACCCAAAAACCCAAAACTGACCCTGAACCCTAAAAATAAAAACTATCTATATTATATACTTACATATTTTCACTTTCTATATTATTTACAGTCGATATTACTTCACTTACCTTAAAAACGATATTTTGGCTGTCTATATTCTGTCCTGTCGATATTTTGTCCGAACGATATTTTTGACTCGATATTCTGTCCAAACGATATTTTGGAGTCGATATTATGTCTGTGCACCATTTGTCCTGCCTAAAAGCTCAGTAATCGAGATTTTTCTTTTCCTTTTTATCCTTTTTTCCCCTTCTCCTTTTTTGCATTTCTTTAATCCCATTTTTTGTTATTCCTTTTTTCCCTCTTTTTTCTTATGCATTTCCTTTGCTTTCTTTTTTTTATCTTTCATACTTTTAATCCCCAAAAAAGAAAAAGCCCCAGAGAGCCAAGCACGAAAGAGAGAGGGAGAGAAAAGCACAATCCTGAATTACTTAAGTCCAATAAGTGGAGTTAGCCGATAATTCCTTTAAAATCTCTTGGTCTTTTATTTCCGATAGAAAAGTCTGAGACTTTGTCCTGATGTTGACCTTTAGACCAGCCGGGTTGATTAGACAAACTTCTCCTACTTTTTTTAACGGAGCGACGAGCTGTCTGAGGCACCACCGCTGCTCTACAGTAGTATGACAAAAGTCAGCTCTGGCAAAGAAGGGATGGCCGTTGAATTCTCCTTTAGAGTAGGGTTGGGCATTCTCGTAGATGGCTTGTCATAAGAGAAAATTGCCAAAATAAACATGAACAGGTCTGGGTTTTTCAAGTTCTGTACCTTTGTTCTTTTTTAACATGAGGGGGAACTGATGAACCCACTGAACCTCTAAATCCCAGTCCCACTGAGTTTCCTCGGGGAGGCTCCTCTGAGAAGATTCAAGATAAAGGCTTGTATGTTATTTTCCTCCAACCCTTCTGCACTACCAAGATTTCTGAGGTTGTTCCTTCGTTGCCAATTTTCAAAATCCTTGAGTTTCCACATTACATCTGTCATCTATGACTCATGTGCTAGTTGTTGTACCTTCGGTGATCCTCCTTCTGCCTCAAGCCCTTCAGCACGTACTTCAACCACAGCAATTCAGTCACCAATCTCCTTGCAGGTTTTATTAACTTTCCTAATAGTGCTATGAACCATAGACTTTTTTGAAAGTCAAGCAAGCCTAGCGGCTATCATTCTTTACTTCATCTTGGAGCTGCTTTAAAGATTGATAGATAGGTGTTAGTGAGGGTTCTGATGCCTTATCTTGGAGGAGATACATAATATTATTCTTGGGAGTTTGTTTTTCATTTGTAGGACACACCCCACTCACCCCCTCAGGATATACCTGCTGAGTGGTGGATGAATTCATATTCAATTTGAAGGCAATGTTCTCTTCAGAATTCCCTCCTGTACCACCTTGTGCTCCCTTCTTTTAATGCGCTCCTTCAGAACACTGCTGTTTAGTTGTTATAACTGGATCACCCGAAAAGCTACAGCTACTGCAGTCAGAGCCAATTTCTTCAAGAGATGAAGAGATACTAAGATTGGAAAGCTCTGAGTCATCAGTCAGAGAAAAGAACTTTTCACCTGGCATACTTTGGACATCCCTCCTTCCTGCTGAAGGACGGGGTCCTCTAGGGCCCTGTCGGTTATATACAACCACCTAATATGCCTTCCCAAATGAAGAGTTGGTCAGACAGTAGAGAATGTAACTTACATGTTTATTTCCAATACTCTGCAGAGAAGTCCGATCAGACCTTCACCCTAAGATATTTGCTGAGGGACTGACCCCCCCCCCCAACATTTGCTAATACATGATAAACCATTTGGAGACTTCAGTCACGTCTCTAGTGGAAAACTACTGGCCGGACGCGAACAAAAGAGGTGCAGAGACGAGCTAACACCTGCCAGATGGGTACATTTTATTGACAATCCACGGCCACTGTGCCGACTTTCAGTATCTCCTACCGTGGGAGCAGAGTTACACATTGAGAATGGTATGCAAAAAGGAATAACTGTTCATGAGTAGGTCGAGTAACAGCCTTGAGCGGAAGAGAAAATAATGAAAAAATACAGAGTTCTTCTGAGGCAAGCAGTTCTGAATACTGAGGTCTGGTGTGAGCACAGCCCAAGCACTCTAATATGAGTTATGAAATACAAAATGGAGTTACACAGGCTAACAAAACTTGCATGTTGCACGAGACGACTCAGTGGGTTAAATAACGTGAACACATATGGCATTTATTTAGCCACATAATGCTAATCTAATATGGCATAGACAAGTGCATGACATTGGGAGGGAAATTTAAACCTAACACTGCTCCATGCAGTAAAACCAATTCCACTATCAGGACTCTGAGGATCAGCTGAAGAGACATTTAAAATGCTTTTCTATGCAGGGTTATCAGCAGAATCAGACTAACTTGCGCCCTCTTTTAAGCTCAATACTAGCCCCCCCCCCCCACGGAATCAGGTTGGCAACATCATATCTCTCATCAGAGGCTGTTCCTAAGTTTTGTACAACACAATCCTTTAGAACGTCTTATTCTCACTGTGGGCTATCTTGATTACCTTCAATAAATCCTGCAAGGTGTTTACTTGCTGCCACAACTTCAGTGTTTAATTGTAGCGGAGACACAGACACATTGTTGCAATACGCTTTTGAAACATTGGAAGGGCCCGAGCTGCATTCACAGGAAGCATTCCTGCAATTGAGTTCTCAGAGCCGTTTCTATCCCAAAGAGGAGTCCACCTGCCAGCCTGTTGTAGTGCCTTCGTAGATTCATAAGGTCGAACCTTCATCGGAGCTCTAAAAGGGTCCTTCATTTTCTTCCAAGTGTCCTGCCCACTGCTGCGCTGACAGAAGCCGAACCAGCTGTAGACCGGGTCTTGCTGGGTTTAGAACCTCTATTAGGCATACTTTGTTCTGCCAGTCGCCAAACCAGTGAAAAGGGACGTTATAGTTAGGAATTAACATAAAAAAAAGTTTGCAATTCACTGACAAAAACAAAGGTTACAGGGATGTTATAGTTAGGCTCAGATTTCACTCATATAAAACCAGTAAAATTCAGCAGTTTTTTTCAGTAAATATATATATATATATCTGTGACTGCTCCCAGCTCACATCACTGGTGCCGAGCAACGGATGCAGGTCCCATTACATCTGTAGCACTATTTCCACACAAAAATAGAATGTGGTCCGGCACTCCTGAACCTTACAGGCATGTGCATTCAACCAGTCTAAATGAACAGTAGCAAGATTCTTTTTTTTCATCTGTAAAATGTAAATCTCATCCATTGATATTATGTCACTAGTTACTTACTTTCAATAATAAAGGGAAATGCATTCATCAGCTCCAAAGGCCAGAGGCATGTAGTCTGGAGAAACTGCTCGCTGTTAAAATGTATTCAAATGTATTTTATAATTGAAGAACCGAACAAGGGATCTTGATTCATATAAAGTAACAGAGTAGCTAACCAGTTCCTGAATCAATGATCTAGAAGCAAATTGCATCATCAGACCGTTCTGGGTCCAGAAACGCTGGTGGGCATAGCAGTGGCCAATGCACCCTTATTGTCATGGCCTGTGGCACAATGGTGGCCCCCAGTGAAGAGGGTCGCAGAATAGCCTTCCCCCGGGGTGCTTCATGCCCCAAACAGGAAGTAACAGCAGATAGGGAGATAGAGGGAAGGGGTGGGAGTTAAGATAGGTTATAAGAGTCAGGAAGGTGTGTCCAGCCTCTTTCTGACTTTGAGCACCACCGGGTGGAAGGGAAAAGTGTTGGGCAAGACGTAAGGAGTGACGCCGCATGGCCGAAATAGACAGCCCTGGACATTGCTGGAGTTGCATCGTGCTTACTACATGACTCCAGCAATGTGTTGCCTTTCTGACAGAAGATGAGTCACGCAAATGTCTGTCATTGCACTACGGTGCACTGCATTGTAAATGCAGTGCATCCATGGTGGTGCAAAACTATTTTTACGTCACGCAATTGAACTGGTGAATCCCTGCAAATATGCAGAGATGCACCAGTTCTTGTTAATCTGCCCCTGTGATTCTTCCATAGTGTGCCAGCTCGAATGAGATGACTGAATGACTGACAGCTCCCTCCCCCGCCCCCATCACACAACCTGAAGATGGCTGTGCCGACTAGTCTCTGCCCAATCCAATAACCATTGTCTGCTCCAAAATGCCTAGTCACATCTGAAGTGCAAACTAGACCTGCATCCCCACCCCACTCCCCTTCAATAGTGTTTCATCCCTGCTATAAAACTGTCCTTGGAGGGTCGAGAGGGGATGCGAGAACATGATTATTTCGTTTATCGTTTTAATGTTTGCCTAAATGGAAGTACTACACCTTGTGTCTGGTTACCATAGGTAACAGCATTTCTAATAATGGAAATGTGCACTGGACCATTTCACATGCTTTTTATGGGTTCAGTAAAGTCCTCGGATGTAAGATTAATAGGCGCACAAATAATTATCTTCATGCTAACTTAGAAGCACAAACAACGTTTCCTGTGTGGAGTTAATCAACATAAGACTGGTAAATCTTGAATCTTCAGTTCAAGTACGGTATTGCATGCGACTGCTCGGTTAAATACATTACCTTTTTCAGTACATAATCGTATAAAACGTGATTTAAAGAAGTTAGACTTTGTAAGTAGCTGAAAGAAATTGTATTTACATTTATTTCCGAATTAAACATAGAAACGTATAAGAAGGTTGTGTCATAGTATGCCAAGTTACGTCATAAGATATGATATACACAGGCTAACAAAACTTGCATGTTGCACGAAACCACTCAGTGGGTTATATAACGCACACACATGTGGCATTTATTTAGCCACATAATGCTAACCTAATATGGCATAGACAAGTGTATGACACTGGGAGGGAAAAAGACCCTCCTTTTAGCATATGTGGCCAAAAGCTTTATTGCTATCGGGCAGGGTTTTTACAATTCTAAGCGGGAGAAGAGGAACTGTAGAATCATTTATATTGCAAAGCAAAAATAGAGTATAATGCAAGCATTAAAATACATGCATTTAATATTCATCAATGAGCATAATAGATTGAATTTCTTGCAACATAATAGGAGATATTTTATTATTCTGCTGGGACAGTGTAATGCTAAGGGTATGTTTACTCACACAATAGGTGCAACGGGCTGGGAGGCAGTGAATACAGAGGTAACAGGTAAAGATGACACCTGCAATACCTATGAACATTTACAATATCTTCCAACCCCATGATGTCAATAGACCCCAGAGCCATCCTGTGAGGGACCATGAACCATTTTCTTCATGAATTTCTGAGGCAAATCTGTGCAACTTCTGTATTGCGGAGTAGAGGGTGGGAGCACTGTCTGGGATTTTTAACACAGCAGCTGATGCCGATGTCGTGACAGGTTCCACCCCTATCAGCTAATATAACATCTAAAATCATCCGGTTTTGAAGCGAGACGAGTCTCGTAGCCTGGAAATCGACTGTAATATTGGTGTGTATACCTGCAGTAGTATTAATGACTCCCTCGACCACTCTGGCCAGACGTCGGATATTGCGGCTATTGAACCTGGGACCTGAGAATGGCATAAAGCCCTTCATTATGTCAGTAAACTCCTGCAAGGAAGTATCTGTCTGGTCAATATCATCTGGATCAACAACTCTCTTAGCACGGAAAACCAGGACATTCCTATGCTGCAAACAATGAGTTTTGAGGTAATTGGAAGGAACTATATAAACTGGAGGAATAAGGTAAGAAAGGTAGCATTGCCCAGACCATCCCTCAGGGAGCCACACATAACCATGAGCACCACAAACAAAATGAACATTGGGTGGTGGGATCAATGGTATAGTTTTTGGCATACTCAATATGGAAGTGGTGTTGCATTTAATGTTCCCCACCTCTATGTCCCCTGTCCCTTGAACACAAAAGGGAGCCTGTACATCTATCACTGCCAGGGGTATGGGTTTATCTTCAGTGACATTGCGGGCTTGGAAGGATTGGTAATATTCAGATATATTGAACAGTGAGAACGTATCTCTGTATATCCCTGTTCTGTTTGCCTTCCTACCTCTATTCACTACACTGAGGCAAGATCTCAGAAATATTCGATCAAATTGCCCATCTCCGGGGGTAACACCAGGTGGGAACCTATGCTGAGAATACACATTCATTGTCAGAGAACGGGAACTGATGCTACTGTAATCCAAAGAGTCAGGCTGGGAGAATGAGCGGACCATACTAAGTAATTTGAACCAACCCTCACAGCTATGAACATAGGGCAGAGACATAGGCAGCAAATTCTCACTTTGATGTGTGACAGAAGGTAACAACCCACACACCCAACATTTTGTTGTGTTATAAACAGCATGTGTTTGATGCAGCGTCTGAATAAAAACATTATCCTTATAGGATTTCCAGTGTTCTTCTTCGTGAGGTGCTAAGGTACCAATAATATTCTCAGGAGGTGTGGGTGTAGTGATTATCCAAGCATGCACAGGATATTTCTCCTCCAAGAAGAACCACAAATACAAATATCAGAGAAAGCAGAATTATTATCACAAACACTATTTTAGTCTTGAGGGACCAGGAGGACCAAACATGACCATGTGGAGCGGGGTGCGGAGCAGCAAAAGGCTGCTCCTCATCAGGGATAAGACCACCAAAGGGATACACTATAGGACTGCACAGGGACCTTAGATATTACGAGAAGGGGGAAAGTCACAAGCTCAAGCCACTATTGCAACAACAGCACCAGTGGGGCACTCTTCGCCCAGCGTCTGCCTAGAGCCTCGCAGGTAGGCTTCTATCGTTCATAAGCACTCCCACAGAGGAGCTGTGCAGTCACAGCCCTTGCAGAAAAACTATTTGTGGCCCTTAATGAGAAACAAATCCTTTCTCTTCCCGGATTTTGGCAATCTCCCTCCAGGGCAGATACCCTCAGTGATCATGTCCAGTGTCTAGAGCAGTGTACCAATGATCTTCTTTCAAATCTAAAGCAGGCACCAGAGACACAGCACCTTACACCCTAAGCTCCAGTCCTTCCCTAACTCCTAGATGGTCCTGCTGGTGCACTGTCCTTCCGTCGGGGCCGCAGATTGTACCTGATACACCCATGCTCCTCTTCATTAACGAACAGAGGCAAAAACTCAGGTTCAGGTGGGGATCGGGACTCAGGTTGTTGTGTTCCAGGTGCATCCGGGGCGGCCCTTATCTCAGGGTGATCGCCTCGAATAAGACCCCATAAATCTCCCTGTCTGTCTGTGGCCCTCTCAGGCGGGCGTCAGAGACAGGAACGAAGCGGGGAACCAGCTCACCTTCCTGGTCGGTGATCCCGTCTTTCACCCAACTGTCAAACGGGAGCGGGAGGGGCACCCATTTCACATGGGAGCCATGTACCCAGTGCTTCCTGCCGTCCACTCTTACAGCTGTGCAGGTGGCCAAAAGGACAAAGTGGGCCCCTTCCACCTTGGCTCCTAACTGCTTTTTCGCTGAAAGTTCCGGATAAGGACGTAATCTCCAGGCTGTATGTAGTGCCCAGACCCCTCTGGTATTGGCTGCAATGCGGCTTGGATCTGTTGGTGAACAAAACAAAGATCTTTAGATAGTTCTTACAGGTAATCAATCAACAGAGGGTATTCTATCTTGGAAAAACACTTGGGCCTCGGGACGCCCCATACATTAGCTGGGCGCTCAAACACCGCCTCATAGGGTGAGAATCCTGTTCTAGAATGCACAGTCACTCTCGCTTATAACAATGCTAAAGGCAACGCATCTGGCAATTGCAATCCCGTACTTTCTTTAATTTTTGCTAACTTCAGTTTGAGAGTGCCATTGTACTTCTCAGCAAGACCTGCTGATTGGGGTGGTTCGCTGCATAACATTTTGCGTAATTTGTAAGCCCATACACTCCAGATCAATGACTTTGGCATTAAAATGGCTCTCATTGTCCCTCCAGATCATGCGTGGCAATCCGTAGTGTGGGAAGTACTCTTTTAAGAGTGCCTTTGCTATTGCCATGGCCGTATTCTCTTTGGTGGGGTAAGCCTCCACCCATTTACTGAAGGCACAGACTACCACTAGCACATATTTCAAGTTATTTACTCATTCCATTTCGATAAAATCCATCTGGAGAACATTGAAAGGGAAGGAAGGAAGTGCAAAATTACCAGCATGTGTAAGAGTGCCCTTCCCAGGAATGTGTTCTGCACAAATAATACAGTGCTTCACCAAATGTGCATCAATCTTAGAGATATTGTCATTCTGCCATGCTGGGTCTGGTAGTTTACATATTCCTTTAGCACTAATGTGCGCCGGGCCATGGGCCATGGTGACTAAAGGGAGAGTGAATGCATTGGGCAACAACCACCTCTGCTTCCCTGACAGATCGGTCCACCACCCATCCTTGTCCAAGCATCCTGTCTTCTCCTCCCACATCTCCAGTTCATCTTCAGTTGCTTCCCTCTATAATTCATTCTCACTTTCCACTGTATTCGCAAACATCCGGTTATCTGGAATCCATCTAGCAGGACCTGTCACAAACATCTTATTCGTCTTTGATCTAGCTGTCTCCTTAGCTGTTTCATCTACAAAGGCATTACCTCTCCCAACATTGTCTGTAATAGCTCTATGGGAGCTGCATTTCATTATTGCCAACTTATCAAGAAGTGTCAATGCTGATAACAATCTAAGTATTAGTGGACCATGTTGTATCCTCTGCCCGTGTGAGGTCAAGAACCCTCTCTCTGCCCAGAGGCATCTAAAATTATGGTCCACCCCGAAAGCATACTGGCTGTCAGTGTAGACATTAACAGCCAGTTCCTCACTCAACTCGCAATCCCTGAGAAGGGTGACTAACTCTGCTGCTTGGGCCGACTGGTATGAAATGCGAGATGTCTCAACTACAGTGTGTAGTATGGTGATCGAATAGGCTGCAGTGGTGGTGCCATCCGGCAATTTGAAACAAGAGCCATCGACATATAGTTCCCCTTGAGGGTCAGATAAGGGAACATCACTTAGGTCTACCTGTCCTTTCATTTCCTCTTCAGTCCAGAATAGACAGTCATGGACATCATTGTCCTTTTCTTCTGAAGGGAGAGGTAGTAACGTGGCTGGGTTCAAGGTAGCACATCTTTTGATGGTAATGTGCGGAGCAAATAATGTTAGCTCATATCCAGTGAGACGTGCTCTGGTGAGGTGCTGCGTCTTTGTCTTGTTCAAAAGCGTGTCCACAGCATGAGGTACCATAACTGTGAGGTCAGTATCAAGAACGAGCCCTGCCGATTGCCTAATAGATACTGCCACTGCCGTGGCAGCTCTCAGGAAGCTCGGGAGCGCTCTGGCGACATTATCCAAAATGGCAGAGAAGTAAGCGCAGTGTCTCTGCTTACCACCAAAACCCTGTATTAGTACAGAAAGCGCACAACCGGTCTCCTCATGTACATGGAGCACAAAAGGCTTCTGGTAGTCAAGAGAAACAAGCACAAAAGCAGAACAAATCGCAGTCTTTAATTGCTCAAAAGCGTGCTGTCATGCTGCTGTCCAAGGCAAAGGCTCATGCACGTCTTTGTTGGTGAGGTAAAGAAGGGGTTTTGTTAGTAAGGAAAAGTTCGGGATCCAGTGGCGCCAATACGAAGTTACCCCAAGGAATGCACGTACCTCACGTTGGGTCTTAGGAACAGGCATGTTAGTGATAGCAGCTATGCGTTCAGTTGTTAGTCTGCGACCCTCCTTCGACAGTAGGGGACCTCCTGTCGACAATATTGAAATTTTTAAACCGACACCTTGTGTCCATGATGTGCCAAAAGTAACAACAATTTAACTGTGGCCTCTTTACAGCCCTGTTCAGAAACTGAGGCCACAAGTAGATCATCAACATATTGCAGCAACACATTACCAGGGGGAAGTTGCAAAGAGTCCAATTTTGTTTTCAAAGCCTGAATGTAAATACTGGGGCTTTCTGTATAGCCTGTAGAGCACAACAGAATATAAAACTCCAGCCGGCTATTGCTAATCCAAATAGATAGCAGCTATCTGGATGTATTGGTATGCTGAAGAAAGCATTCTTCAAGTCGACCACTGAGAAGAATCTAGCGGTTGGGGGATGATGGGCACATTGGTGGTGATGTCAGGTATCACAGGATACTGGGGAACCACTATCTTATTGACCTCTCTGAGGCCAATAACAAAACGGTACACATTGGGATGGGTGTCAGAACAGTCCACGGGTACCTTCTTAAGAATAGGAAGAATAGGGCTATTGCACACATTTGCTGCTGTCTCTTCAACTACACCAGACTTAATCAAGTCCTGTATTATTTGCAATAAGACCCTCTCTCCTGCCTGGGATATCTTGTACTGGGAAATTGGGGCAATCTGGCGTTATCCTTTACCTGTATAGAAATTGGCGGGATCTGAAGCACCCCACATCTGTATCACCTGTAGCCCATAATGTGTGTGGCACATCCTGGAACTCGGGATGGAGGGGATCATCCTTTGCGAAGCATTGTTTGGCAAGAGCAACTCGCGGGCCAACTGTCATGTAAACACCATCCAGGAAACAATATATTGTCACATGCAACCTTTTTAACAGATCCAGGCCTAATAAGTTCTCCCCACTATTGGACCTTAGTAGAAAGGCGAGTCAACTGTAAAGGGGCCAATAGCCAAAGCAAGAGGCTTAGAAATGGGGCTAACAACCGTTACATTGTTTTGGCCAGACAAAGCTGCCCCCCGGGACCAGTGAATGGGAAACAGAGCTATTCATAGCCCCTGTATCGACTAGAAATTTCTCTGAGGTACCTTGTAAATCTGCAGTAACATATGGTCCACGCTGATATACAGGCACCGTAACTGGTCCCTCGCCCTGCCCCTGGCTGTCCTAGCTGTGAGAAAACCCTGTCACTTCTTCCATGTCATAGTCGTCGTGGTAGTACCCCGAGGGTCATCAAAATAATTCCCGCTCTGCCTGTTGTAAGACGCGCTCTTTGACTGCACCGCCCCCCTTGGCCTCCTCCTCCTCGCCCTCTGCCTCCAAACCCTGATCTCTCGAAGCCTCACCTTTCTGCAACAATTCCGGACACTCGTTCCGCCAATTTACCTCCTTTTTACAGTACACACATTGGGAACACCTGAAGCACCACCCCTGTTGGTTCGGGGGGGCCGTGGACACGAACCCGAACCTCATCCTATACCTCTTCCTCTCGCAAACTGCTGCATCAACACCCTCATCTTCAAATCATTCGACTTCTTCATTTCCTTTTCCTTGTCCTCATTCTCTCTATGCTCATCATACTGTGCCATACTCAATATAACTGAAGGGGAGGGTGTCTTCCAAGTGTTTTCCAAAGCCTGCAAACTAGTGGCAACATCAGGGAGTAAGTTAGTGACAAATCTGTTCACAAACAAACGGACTCCACCCTCCTGTGACAAATCCTGGCCGCTAAAATCTAGGAACACCCCTTCAAATCTGGTAAAGAAATACAACACACTCTCTCATCCTTCTTCTGGCAACACGCTGTCAACTTCTACCAATCCACTTTCTTCGGGAGGATAACGGAGTGCATATAGGCGATAATACGGCCCGGTAACGCCAATAGCTCCACCTTTGCCTTCTCACCGGGCTTGCGCCCCTTATCCCATGCTCTAATCTCATCCCATGTGCCCCCAAACTCCAGAGCATTATCCTGCGTGTTGACCTGTCTCCATAGATCTACTGGTACTAACAAGCCAAAAATAACTCTATGTAAGCTAACGTCATCACTGTGGAGGAGGCCTCCTCTGTCAATTCTTTACAATATGCAGTGGGGTTTTTCCTTGGGTCCAGTAATTGGCTCTTTAGGGAAAGGACCTCACTCCTTTTCCAAGGAGTATAGATCCATTGCTCCTGAAACGAGCATTGACTTGCGGTCTTATTACTGTATTCGTAGAGTCGCGCTATTCTGGTATTTCAGGATGATAAATAGGTTGCACTTTCCTCATCGGGTGCTGCGTCCCTATCATCTGAACCTTCTGGAGTAACCTGCCGCAGTAACCCACCAGTGTAGACACATTACTAAAAATCTTGTTTGGGGCCATGTCTGTAACATAAACTCTGTCTTGTATGTCATAGATAATCTGTGGTGCAGTACCATGGAAACAATTCCAACAATTCTATAAGTGTGGCCGACGTGTTTAAGGGCATGCTGCTGTATAAAGGACTCATAATCTTTCATCATATTCCACACTATAGATCGGGTGTCGGGCCCATTGAGCTGCCTGATTCGCCACCATCTGTTTCTCCTCAGTGCCCACAGCAGAGCGCACCAACACCATTTCTATGTGGTCTCAGAACCGTTTCTATCCCAAAGAGGAGTCCAACTGCCAGCCCGTTGTAGGGCCTTTGTAGATTCATAAGGTCAAACCTTCATCGGACCTCTTGAAGGCTCTTTAATTTTCTTCCAAGTATCCTGCCCACTGCTGCGCTGAACAGAAGCCGAACCAGCTGTAGACCGGGTCTTGCTGGGTTTGGAACCTCTATTAGTCATACTTTGTTCTTCCAGTCGCCAAACTAGTGAGAAGGGACAATATAGTTCGGAATTAACATAAAAAAAAACCTTAGAAATTCACTGAAAAAACAAAGGTTACAGGGATTCTATAGTTAGGCTCAGATTTCACTCGTATAAAACCAGTAAAATTCAGCAGTTTTTTCAGTATATATATATATATATATATATATATATATATATATATATACATATATATATATATATATTTTCCAACAAAGATGCTCGATTTACAAAGTGCTGGAGGCCCCACGGGAGGTGGCGTGCGTTCCGGTCGAGCACGCCGGAAATTTCAATCCACAACAAAGCACATTGCACGCTCTCAGCTGCCGCCACAAAACACCAAAACAGGAAAGATCCAAAGGTGTTTATTCACAAGCTACATATTTCGGCTTCTCACAAGCCTTGTTCACGCTAGTGAAAGTTCGAGTGCACAGTGTATAAATGTGTTAACATCACACAAGTAGAAAGAGGACTGCGGGAAAAGTAATGGCAGACATATTGGGTTTGAAAATGTAAACGAAATGTAAACCATACCACAGATTATGGCCGAATCAATTTCATTGTAATTACAAACGATAAACACAATTATATTAGTCAAAACATAATGCATGAAGTGATAAAATAAAACTTCATTGTAATTACAACCGATGAACACAATTATATTAGTCAAAACAAAATGCATGTAGTGATAAAAAGATACATCGGGCAGCCAAAACTGAGCGTCTCAGTAAGCATAGGTATTTGCAAATCAAAATATACGCACGGCTGCCCAAGACAGGCAACAGTAAATGCATGAAACAGATCCCGGGGGCAATCTAACCGGGAAACTGTATGTGCTGTCTCTGCCATTAAAGAGACAGTACGAAATACAAGACTTAGAACAATAATAGGCTCAAAAAAGGCATGTAAAATATACCAACTATTTCAAGAAATCAGCCTGATATGAACAGGGTACAATACTTGTAGTGGTGGAGCAGGTCAAAATCATATGTACATCTTGCCCATAACCCGCAAAGCGTCCATGAAGTGCTCAGTGATGCTCAGTGATGCCCAAGTGGGCGTGCTCATTGAAAATTACAGGAGCAAAAGAAATAGAAGGAAAGATCCTGGAAAGATCAAAAGAGAAAAACAAAGTTAAAATGGTAAAAACCAATCAGGTGCACAACAGGATAAACAGGTTCATACATGAGGAGGAAGACATTATGCATGTTCAAGAGGAGGTAAAACCAAGAAATCTGACTATGTGTAGTCATCTTTAAGATGAACCGCAAGTTCTTCATCTTGGTTCAATCCCCCAGGGGCCTTAGTCTGGAAGGAGATGATATATTTAGACTCTATCTGTCTCAATTTCAAAAGTCTATTACCACCTCTTGGATTCTTAGTTATCTGTTCTAAGATAAAAAAATCTCATGAGCATCGGATTGGAAAAGTGGTGTTCAGAGAAATGTCTGGCTACCGGATATTTGGCATCTTTGTTCACGATGGCGCGGTAATGTTCAAGAATCCTTTTCTTGGCATGTGCAGTAGTACTGCCAATATACCGTCATTCACAGGGGCAAACGATAACGTATACCACAAAAATGGTAGTACATGTCAGAAATTGATTCATGATCTTGCTAACCCCATTGTATGTGCCTTGTTTAACAGAGGTGCTCGTTTTGCAGGCTTTACAGTGACTACAAGGGTAGAACCCTTTCAAGCCAAGATCTTGATTGTTAGAATAGTTGGTAATGTCCCTGCGGACACAGATATCTCTGATATTCCTCCCTTTTCTGTAGGTAATACTGGGTTTATTCGCAATAAGATGACCAATGGTAGCATCACTTTTGAGAATATCCCAATTTTTTGAGACAATCTTGTGTATTTGTTGTGACTCCCTGTTAAATGTGAGGATAAGTCTAGTTTTATCTTCCTCACTGTTAGTCTCCTCAGGGGTTTTATCACGCAGTGTATCAATGCGTGAGATAGAATCAGCTCTGTTCTTAGCTTTCTTAAGAACCCAGGCGGGATAGTTCCTGAGTTTAAACCGTTCCAGCATTTCAGATGCCACAGATTGGTAGTTACTGTCAGTACTACAGTTTCTTTTTGCCCTCAACAGTTCTCCATATGGAATGCTCCATTTCAGCGGTTCAGGATGACTGCTGTGGGCATGAAGAATACTGTTACCAGCGGTAGGTTTCCTGAACAGGGAAGTGGTAATGTTGTTGTCCTTGATCTCAATTATGACATCTAGGTATTCTGCCTTCTCCCTGCTGATGTTACTGGTAAGTCTGATATTCTGATTGTTGTTATTTAAGGTAGCAATGAAACTCAACGCCTCATCCCTGGTGCCTCTCCACACCAAAAAGAGGTTGTCGATGTATCTCCACCAAGCAACCACTAGTTTAATCGATTCAGCAAGCGATGGGTCAGTAAAGATGCTTTGCTCCCATTGTCCCATAAACAGATTCGCGAAACTAGGAGCAAAACACGAACCCATCGCCGTACCAATCTCCTGCTTATAGATGGCCCCATCAAAGAGAAAGTAGTTGTTTTGGAGACAATATTTAATCATCTCGAGCAGCATCTTACTGTGTTCCCTGAAGCGTAAGGCACGTCTCTCAAGAAAGTGTTGGCACGCTTCCAAACCCTGTTTGTGATCTATAATAGTGTACAGGGATTGGACATCCATGGTGATGAGGAGGTACTTGTCATCCCATGTGATATCATTCAGACATTTGAGAGGAGGGCAGCAGCACGCTTGCTGTTTGCCAGGACCAAGAAAGGTACCCCCATGGGTAGTACTGTAAAACAAGATCCCCCACAAACGATTAAGGATAAAATCAATAAACTTGAGAAATTGAAGAAAGGAGAAATTTCTAAATGGTGGGAGGCTACCTCCCTGCAGAACTACATAGACCAAGAAATGGTGCCTCGAGGATTACGCATTTTTATCACTCCTACTTATGAAGCACCTAACCCTGACATGTTGGCTGAAGGGTCTATCAACTCTGCCACCAGTTCCAGGAGAATGCTGGAAATCCTTGTCAAATATGCCTGGCTAGATCGCGAAGGATTACTGAAAGAAATAGCTACACTGATGGAAGATATTAGTATGCATGCAGAGGAAGAGATTGTAAAACAATTGGTTGCAGACATGAAAGAACGCCTCAAGCGCTATGAGGAGGATATCAAAGCGCGTAAAGAAAGAAAATTAGAACGCGATTATAAAGACTACGATACAGGGAGGATCTTAACTTTCAGCCGAAAATACGATCATCTCTACTCTAATACTGTTGATACCATACACGTGGAAGGGGGAGCAAGGGGAGGAGACGAGTCCATTGCAGTGAGTGAGACTGAGTCAGAAGTCTCCAATGCATCGACTGAAGATAACACCCAAGTGAAAACCCCAGCACGTAAACCGAATTTTTTAGACGAGTATCGTCATCTGCGCCGGAGCAGACGGACGAATCAGAGCACTCCGGCACCATCACCTACACCACCAGCTCCAGCAAGAGGCCGAGGACGACCCAGGGGACGTGGAAACGCAGGAACCGGGGCAAGAGGCTTCGCCAACGCTGGGAGAAGAGGCAATACAAGGGGCGACATGGGAAGAGCCAATACACGTTCCAGAAAAAATCAATAATGGATGACAAGATGATAAATGAGACTGTTATTAATCTTTCTAAACGAGCAATCACTGAAACCGAATTGACTATCCTTGGGTTAGGCCTTTCTTTCTGCCCTTCAATGTACTTCAATTATAGTGATTCTAGAATTGATATGTTTAAATATGTACGGAAATTAAAACTTAAAAAATGGCACAAATTGAGAGGCCGGCCAGGCAAACCTCTGACATTGGAACCGCTGCCTCAGCTAGAAGATCCCTTCACGATAAGTGGTGTAGACGCTCTTATTGAGTTAGTACAACTGGAAAGGGAATGTGACAGTGACTTGATATTACCGAGTACTTCTGATCAAGGGACCATGGACGATATTCCCAGCACTACCCAACTTTTGAGGGATTCTAATTTCTCCACAGATTATAGTGCTGCATCAGGTTTTAAACCTAGATCTACGTTTATTCCCCTAATGCCGCATGATGCAATTGACACATTTCACGAATGTGTCAACAAAGATCTTAACAGTTTCAGACATCAAAAGAACAGGCATCAGAAATCTGGACAGGACAACCTCTCTTTGAAACAAAGGATAGCGTTGAAATCTTTGTCTGAGGACAGTTCTATTGTCATCTGCCCTGCAGACAAAGGTGGCAACATTGTCATCATGGACAGAGAACAATATGTCGGTGAAGCCCATAGACAACTTTCTGAGGGGAACTCTTACATCGATACCTCTTTTGAAATGTATAACAAAAGCATTATTGAACTGTGGGATAAACTTACGGTTTGGAAAGACCGTGGTATCTTAGAATGGGAAGAGTATAGGTTTTTGAAAAATGATAACCCTACCCTTCCAGTACTCTATTTACTCCCCAAAATCCACAAGAGCGTGGACCAACCTCCTGGCAGGCCCATTGTATCCTCACATGGCAGTGTTGCAGAACATGTTTCTAAATATGTGGATCACTATTTAAGAGATTGGGTTGAGGGACTTGATAGTTATGTCAGAGATACCAAGGACTTTCTTTCTAAACTGAATGATATCACATGGGATGACAAGTACCTCCTCATCACCATGGATGTCCAATCCCTGTACACTATTATAGATCACAAACAGGGTTTGGAAGCGTGCCAACACTTTCTTGAGAGACGTGCCTTACGCTTCAGGGAACACAGTAAGATGCTGCTCGAGATGATTAAATATTGTCTCCAAAACAACTACTTTCTCTTTGATGGGGCCATCTATAAGCAGGAGATTGGTACGGCGATGGGTTCGTGTTTTGCTCCTAGTTTCGCGAATCTGTTTATGGGACAATGGGAGCAAAGCATCTTTACTGACCCATCGCTTGCTGAATCGATTAAACTAGTGGTTGCTTGGTGGAGATACATCGACGACCTCTTTTTGGTGTGGAGAGGCACCAGGGATGAGGCGTTGAGTTTCATTGCTACCTTAAATAACAACAATCAGAATATCAGACTTACCAGTAACATCAGCAGGGAGAAGGCAGAATACCTTGATGTCATAATTGAGATCAAGGACAACAACATTACCACTTCCCTGTTCAGGAAACCTACCGCTGGTAACAGTATTCTTCATGCCCACAGCAGTCATCCTGAACCGCTGAAATGGAGCATTCCGTATGGAGAACTGTTGAGGGCAAAAAGAAACTGTAGTACTGACAGTAACTACCAATCTGTGGCATCTGGAAATGCTGGAACGGTTTAAACTCAGGAACTATCCCGCCTGGGTTCTTAAGAAAGCTAAGAACAGAGCTGATTCTATCTCACGCATTGATACACTGCGTGATAAAACCCCTGAGGAGACTAACAGTGAGGAAGATAAAACTAGACTTATCCTCACATTTAACAGGGAGTCACAACAAATACACAAGATTGTCTCAAAAAATTGGGATATTCTCAAAAGTGATGCTACCATTGGTCATCTTATTGCGAATAAACCCATTATTACCTACAGAAAAGGGAGGAATATCAGAGATATCTGTGTCCGCAGTGACATTACCAACTATTCTAACAATCAAGATCTTGGCTTGAAAGGGTTCTACCCTTGTAGTCACTGTAAAGCCTGCAAAACGAGCACCTCTGTTAAACAAGTCACATACAATGGGGTTAGCAAGATCATGAATCAATTTCTGACATGTACTACCATTTTTGTGGTATACGTTATCGTTTGCCCCTGTGAATTATGGTATATTGGCAGTACTACTGCACATGCCAAGAAAAGGATTCTTGAACATTACCGCGCCATCGTGAACAAAGATGCCAAATATCCGGTAGCCAGACATTTCTCTGAACACCACTTTTCCAATCCGATGCTCATGAGATTTTTTATCTTAGAACAGATAACTAAGAATCCAAGAGGTGGTAATAGACTTTTGAAATTGAGACAGATAGAGTCTAAATATATCATCTCCTTCCAGACTAAGGCCCCTGGGGGATTGAACCAAGATGAAGAACTTGCGGTTCATCTTAAAGATGACTACACATAGTCAGATTTCTTGGTTTTACCTCCTCTTGAACATGCATAATGTCTTCCTCCTCATGTATGAACCTGTTTATCCTGTTGTGCACCTGATTGGTTTTTACCATTTTAACTTTGTTTTTCTCTTTTGATCTTTCCAGGATCTTTCCTTCTATTTCTTTTGCTCCTGTAATTTTCAATGAGCACGCCCACTTGGGCATCACTGAGCATCACTGAGCACTTCATGGACGCTTTGCGGGTTATGGGCAAGATGTACATATGATTTTGACCTGCTCCACCACTACAAGTATTGTACCCTGTTCATATCAGGCTGATTTCTTGAAATAGTTGGTATATTTTACATGCCTTTTTTGAGCCTATTATTCTTCTAAGTCTTGTATTTCGTACTGTTTCTTTAATGGCAGAGACAGCACATACAGTTTCCCGGTTAGATTGCCCCCGGGATCTGTTTCATGCATTTACTGTTGCCTGTCTTGGGCAGCCGTGCGTATATTTTGATTTGCAAATACCTATGCTTACTGAGACACTCAGTTTTGGCTGCCCAATGTATCTTTTTATCACTACATGCATTTTGTTTTGACTAATATAATTGTGTTCATCGGTTGTAATTACAATGAAGTTTTATTTTATCACTTCATGCATTATGTTTTGACTAATATAATTGTGTTTATCGTTTGTAATTACAATGAAATTGATTCGGCCATAATCTGTGGTATGGTTTACATTTCGTTTACATTTTCAAACCCAATATGTCTGCCATTACTTTTCCCGCAGTCCTCTTTCTACTTGTGTGATGTTAACACATTTATACACTGTGCACTCGAACTTTCACTAGCGTGAACAAGGCTTGTGAGAAGCCGAAACATGTAGCTTGTGAATAAACACCTTTGGATCTTTCCTGTTTTGGTGTTTTGTGGCGGCAGCTGAGAGCGTGCAATGTGCTTTGTTGTGGATATTTTCCTGGTGTCTCTTCGGAGGTTTTGCGGTTCAGGGGACCGGAGGGGACACTTTGTAAGGAGCAACTACAGGATATCATTGAAGCAAAGATGACAAGCCCTCGCCGCAACAAGCACCTGATCCAACCCGCATCACTCACCTCATTGAAGCGCTGCATTCTGGGACCTGTAGTTTTTGCTGCAGCCACCTAGCTGCAGGTGTAGTAGATTGACCACTTGGGAGGCGGGGTCAGAGGCGGACCTATCCGTGTGCGGCAGGACATAGCATAAATTTTCATCTTTGCCCACACCCTGCTCATAGACTCTGGGCGCTGAGGAAGGCTAAGAAATGCCGAAATGCATACGCCATTTAAGAGTCACAGCTTCATTAAAGGTGGTTCCTGTCTCCCCCTACGTGGCCTCTGCTTCTTTCTTGAAAGGAGTGTTCTGCATATATATATATATATATATATATATATATATATATATATATATATATATATATATATATATATATATATATATATATATATGTATATCTGTGACTGCTTCCAGCTCAAATCACTGGTGCCGAGCAACGGATGCAGGTCCCTTTATATCTGTAGCACTATTTCCACTAAAAAATAGAACGGGGTCCGGCACTCCTGAACCTTACAGGCATGTGCATTCACCCAGTCTAAATGAACAGCAGCAAGATTCTATTTTTCATCTGTAAACTGTAAATCTCATCCATTGACATTATGTCACTAGTTACTTACTTTCAATAATAAAGGGAAATGCATTCCATCAGCTCCACGGGGCAGAAGCAGCTAGTCTGGAGAAACTGCTCGCTGTTAAAATGTATTCAAATGTATTTTATAATTGCAGAACCGAACAAGGGATCTCGATTCATATAAAGTAACAGAGTAGCAAACCAGTTCCTGCATCAATGATCTAGAAGCAAATTGCATCATCAGACCGTTCTGTGTCCAGAAACGCAGGTGGGGATAGAAGTGGCCAATGCACCCTGATTGTCATGGCCTGTGGCACAATGGTGGCCCACAGTGAAGAGGGTCGCAGACTAGCCTTCCCCCAGGGTGCTTCATGCCCCAAACAGGAAGTAACAGCAGATAGCGAGATAGGGGGAAGGGGTGGGAGTTAAGATAGGCTATAAGAGTCAGGAAGGTGTGTCCAGCCTCTTCCTGACTCTGAGCACCACCGGGTGGAAGGGAAAAGTGTTGGGCAAGACGTTTGTCCACTAGCCCACCTTACACGTCTAATCGGATGGGTTGAGTTTTTTGTGACCAATAGCATTTTGCCAAAATTAGGACAGGTTGTGTGGGTTAGGTGGTATTTTGGGGCTGGAGAATCACATGCGAGCGTATCCACACCCTTGGGAGGGGAGAGGAACGGAGTACAGGTGACAGAAAACAGTGGGTAGTGTATTGTTGAGCGAGGAAAGAGTTTCAGGGGAGGGTGTTTGGGTGAAAAAGGAAGGAGAGTCTGGATAGATGGCAAGAGCCCAAGGAGTGGAACAGCGAAGTATGGAATAAGGTATCATGGCTTGGGGGATTGCAAGTTGGCATGATGTACAAGTGCTCATGGGTTGTATTGAGAGGTTTGTAATTGTAAAGTTAATGTTATATGCTTACTAAAAGTTCAATAATTTTTTGCAAGTGTGTCCTAACAAATGGCATTTTATGTCTAAACCATGGTCCTGGTGTGTTTGTTGTGGCATGATTCCCACAAATGTATTAGCCATTATGGTCATGTTAATCTTCATGTTATTTTCGCAGACGATTCTGGTTTGGTGCTATTTCTCTTATCACAAGTTTGTGTGGCAGTAATTTGTGGTGGCATTATTTTTCAGTATAATTTCTCCTGTTGCACCAACACGTCCTATTAAGCATGCGTTGTTAATACCAGGCATAAAATGCAACACTACCCAGCGGTGTATTATTGCTTTTTTTCTGCCGCAGTGGGAATATTTCCAAATCTTGTGCTAGGCCATTCAGCCACTTACGCCTGGCTTTACAATTTCAGCTCCTTAGGCAAACTATGAGTACCATCGTGCTTCAAAATACAAAATGCTGGCGAGATTTCAAGGGGAGACGACATCCCCCTACTGCCACCCTCATCCCACTTTAAAGACTTTTCACTAGTAACTCTGTGGGGCAGATTTGCAAGCCCCTTGCAGCAACTTTACAGAGCTGTTCTGTCACTTCTGTAACTCAGCGGTGTCGTAAACAATGAGCCACGATGCAACTTATTTACAACGTGACACATCTAGGGAGATGCGTCACGTTGTAAAGCCCTGCGTCACATTATGCCTGCGTCAGGTATAATGTATGCAGGGTGGGCATTCCGTCGCAAGGAAGCCTTGTAAAAGTGACTCAGTGAAATCTAAAAGATTTCACTGAGTGACTTTTTCGACGCCACTGCGTCAAAACCTTGCGCCTGTTTGAAGTAGGCGTAAGGAGTGACGCCGTATGGTCGAAATAAACAGTCCTAACCATTGCTGGAGTTACATTGCGCTTACTACACGACTTCAGGGACCATAATGACGCATCGCTGCGTGAAAGCAGCGATGCGTCACTTCTCAGTGCGCACTCCATGCGACATGATTGATGCGTCATATTTACAGTATGACGCATCATGTCGCAAGGAGTTACAGATACGTCAGTATTGCTGACGTATCTGGGGGCCTCATTTATGAGGCCTTGCGTGAGTTTTGCGCTTCCGATGCGTCACTTTTTGTGACGCATCGGCGGCGTAAAACATGCCTCCTGATGCGCACTATTTACAAAGTGACGCATCTAAGCAGATGCATCACTTTGTAAACCCCTGCGCTACATTATACCTGCATCAGGTATAATGTATGCAGAGGGGGCGTTCACCCGCAAAAAGCCTCGTAATAGTGACGCAGTGAAATCTATGAGATTTCACTGCGTCACTTTTAGGACGCTGTTGCGTCAAAATCTTGCGCCTGCCTCACAGCAGGCGTAAGACTGACGCAAGCCCTTTCACATGGGGCTTTCCCCATGTGAAAGGAAGCATTGCTGGAGTTGCGTCACTTTTGTGACACACTCCAGCAATGCGTCACTTTTGCGCCTACAGATACGTCAGAAATACTGACGTATCTGTAACTCCTTGCGACATGATGCATCATATTATAAATATGATGCATCAATCATGTCGCAGGGAGAGCGCAGTGAAAAGTGACGCATCGCTGTTTTCACGCAGCGATGCGTCACTTTTCATAAATGAGGCCCTGTAAGCGCAAAAGTCACGCATTGCTGGGGTGTGTCACAAAAGTGACGCAACTCCAGCAATGCGTCCTTTCACATGGGGAAAGCCCCATGTGAAAGGGCTTGCGTCAGTCTTACGCCTGCTGTGAGGCAGGCGCAAGATTTTGACGCAACAGCGACCTAAAAGTGACGCAGTGAAATCTCATAGATTTCACTGCGTCACTATTACGAGGCTTTTTGCGGGGGAACGCCCCCTCTGCATACATTATACCTGACGCAGGTATAATGTAGCGCAGGGGTTTACAAAGTGACGCATCTGCTTAGATGCGTCACTGTGTAAATAGTGCGCAACAGGAGGCATGTTTTACGCTGCCGATGCGTCACAAAAAGTGACGCATCGGAAGCGCAAAACTGACGCAAGGCCTCATTAATGAGGCCCCAGCAATGTGTTGCCTTTCCGACAGAAGGTGAGTCACGCAAATGTCTGTCATCGTGCTACGGTGCACTGCATTGTAAATGCAGCGCATCCATTGTGGTGCAAGACTATTTTTACGTCACGCAATTGAACTGGCTCATCCATGCAAATATGCAGAGATGCGCCAGTTCTTGTTAATCTGCCCCTGTGATTCTTCCATAGTTTGCCAGCTCGAATGAGATGACTGGCAGCACCCTCCCCCGCCCCATCACACAACCTGAAGATGGCTGCGCCGACCAGTCTCTGCCCAATCCAATAACCATTGTCTGCTCCAAAATGCCTACTCACATCTGAAGTGCAAACTAGACCTGAATCCCCACCCCACTCCCCTTCAGCAGTGTTTAATCCCTGCCATAAAACTGTCCTTGGAGGGTCGAGAGGGGATGCGAGAACATGATTCTTTCGCTTTTCGTTTTAATGTTTGCCTAAATGGAAGTACTACACCTTGTGTCCTGGTTACCATAGGTAACAGCATTTCTAATAATGGAAATGTGCACTGGACCATTTCACATGCTTTTTATGGGTTCAGTAAAGTCCTCGGATGTAAGATTAATAGGCGCACAAATGATTATCTTCATGCTAACTTAGAAGTGCAAACGACGTTTCCTGTGTGGTGTTAATCGACATGAGACTTGTAAATCTTGAATCTCAGGCCGCCATCTTCAGTCCAAGTACGGTATTGCATGCGACTGCTCGGTTAAATACATTAACGACTACCTTGTTTTCAGTATGTAATAGTATAAACGTGACTTAAGCAAGTTAGACTTTGTAAGTAGCTGAAATAAATTGCATTTACATTTATTTCCGAGTAAGATCATCCCAGAGTCTAGGCGCTTCAAGGCCAAAACCTATAATAATCCCCTGTTCAAATACTTACAAAATAGGTAGATAATGATAAATATTGAGTTTGAATGTATGATAAAGTATTTTTCTGTAATAACACTTTTACTATGTTTGCTTCATTCCATTTCTAAGCAGGGTAAATAACAGGTTTGCCTACTAACTAACTGAACAGTAGTCAATTTGCTGTGCTGGAAAGAATGGAAGCCTGAGCCTTCTTTCCCTGATAGGAGTGGTGACCTTCAGATTGGCAAGCTTTAAATCATTAAACCATGCACCGGAAGTTAAAGATTATGACTGAAACCCTTTATTTTTTGCTTGAATCTGTTTATTGAGATTTATGTTTGCAAAATATATGCAGTTTGCACTACTGAGCTGTTGGTTTGCATAACGACAATTAGTATGTTGCTTACAAAAATAAGATACATAGCATATAATAATTTATGCATAACAGGCGGTGGTTGCGTAAAAAGGAAATGGACAGGTAGCAATCTGCATAGAGATACCAAATTACGTTGTCCTATACAAGATAAATGGTGTTCTGCAACCAACGCTCCTCAGTGGAGAGTCCATGTGTGTATCCAGTGATAAACAGATAAACCGAATAGAAAGTGTAACAAAACATCAAAAGTCTCTCCACCCATCCCACGCCCGCCCTGCAGACAGACAGGTTTCATGCGTTAGTACCCCGGACCCTGGGGTCCGTGACACACTCCCAGGGGGTCCGCATGCAGCAGTTTTAAAAGCACTGCAAAGTTCCTTGTAGAATTAGCAGTTTTCGAGCAACAATAAAAGTGCCAAGATAACACCAGTGATTAATGTACCAGCTGGAAAGAGATGAGAGGTTTGTCCAGTGGCAGGTTTGACTTATCTAATGTAGCACAGAGGGTTGATATGTGTGCTGCAAAGAACATGTACCATGCAGTTTAAAAAAACAGTATTTTATGTTCATAGGTCAGTGGGTTACTGCTTTTGTCACAGAGATTCTTTTGTTAATCTGCAGCTCATAAGAGACAATCATAATCTAGCACAGTGACCTATAAACGGTCATCAATGAGCTGCTTACACACTGCATGGTACAAGTTAGTAACTTACGTGTTTTTCTCAGTATTTCATTATCCTGATGCTGTTAAATGAGTTTAATTGGGTGGATATACATTTTTATTGTTAGTCAATGCTAACCACTTTGTTATGTTCTGAATTCTGAGTTTGTTCTTTTCCAGACCAAGTACTCTTTAAAAATACCTACCAATATGAATGACATATGAATCCTACACCTTGTAGTCCCCTTTACCTTATGTAACATTTTCTCTACACTGATTTACAAGTATGATTCATTGTCTCTATATGTGTGTGATGTAAAGTGCTCTGACATCCTACAATGGTATGAGAGATGCTGTAAAACAAATGAAATACATGTGACAGGGGGGCTATGGAGAGATGAGAAGCACTGTTGAAGGGGGATAATAAGGGAATCATTGAAGATTGTTGTATACTGGAGCTTTGTAAGATCATCATTTACTATTCTTTAAAAGCTAATACAATTCAATATATAATGATAAATGTGTTGTAGAATGCACCATTGTATCCTACATTTTCTTGGGGGAGAGCCCCCAGATCTCCCTTTGTAGCAGTCAGGCTCACTCACTGCAATTGGCATGCACTGAATGGGGACTGGTCTGAAAACATTTGCCAGGGTGGCTTTGGGTTTCTACTCTGGCCCTGGAAGGAGCAGGAGCCTTGTACTGCGAAATAAAACTAACCATTAAAAATGTAATCACGGAGATGCAGTCCAACCTTCCCATTAAAATGTTCTGGTTTTTCCAAACGCTTTCAATATAAAATACTTAAATCCTTAGTAATTGGAGTATTTGTTTTATGTGCACATGTGTTTATTTTTTTTTTAATGACTCTTAATGTTTGAAAATTAAATCTTACAAATTGCTGGGGGTTCCCGGCTTCCAGTGGTGAGTCGATGGGGGTCCTCAGGAGTCAAAAGTTTGGGAACCACGGAGTTAGACAATTGAAAAGTGCATGCACGGAGGCACGATAGCCAGATAATGTCACTCCCCAAATACATTCAGTGGTCATTCGATCAGTCAGTAAGCTGTATCCTCCGCCTGTTGTGGCAGTGAGGCTATGTGGGTGCCTGGAGCTTGCTGAGTGGCGGCTTGCAGATCAACCAGGATTGCGTCCCAGATGGTTGTTATGGGTTATTTACGTAGCCCTAAACTGTCTACCTGGTGCAAGGCGACACTCTCCGCCTGAGCCAACGCCATGATGGATTGTGCCCAAGCCGCAAGCAGTGGGGGATCCCGGGACTTCCATGTGAGGCATTTGGCCTTTAGGAGTCCTAGGTCAAGGAACCAAGATACATCCTTACTTTTCTTGGTATCCGCGATATAAACCTAGAGATCATACCTGCCATGTATCCAGTGCCAGGTGTCCTTACAGGTGGACAACTGGGCGGTGACACCCTGCCAGTAGCCCTGCAGGCACAGGCACCCCCATAGCATATGTATGAAGTCAGCGTCTGCCAGGCAACAGCGGGGGCAAGCAGTGCCAGTTCTCCATAAATAGCAGTTTATCTTCGCCGCCGGGGTGCGCTATACCCTGTGCACAATACAGAACTGAGCATTATGGGGAAATACACCGGAACCTTCAGCAGTGCCCCCCATTCCTTGTTGGTGCAGGGGTGATCAAGTCCTCTTCCCACGTGCACCAGAGGGGCGTGAGTTGCAGCCCGGCATCAGAGCGCAGAGATTCTGCCTGGTCCCATCATGTGCAGGTAATGTACTGCAAAGTGAGGTGGTCGGGCATCCCTGAGCCAATACCCCCCACCTGTTCCCCATGGCAGGCACTAGAGAATTGTACAAGAGGAAGTGGCCCGGAGTGAGGCGGTCCTCTTCCGTCAAAGACTCATAAGGCAGGAGGCTACTATCCCGGTCGAGGCCTCCTATTGTCTGAAGCCTGCCGTATGCCAGCTGGTTAGTTCCACAGACGGTGTAATGGTGTGCCCTCTGGGCATGCTAAGTAGGGGTATCGCCGGGGTGTAAGGAGTTATCTGGCACATTAGATAGAGAGCTCGGCCATAGCAGTGGTATGCTACCCCCAACAACAAGGAGTCAGGTACTGGTGCTCATGTGCAAGGGTTGAACATATGCAGGGGTGTCCAGCAGACTACATGCTGGGGCGGTCGCCGCTGTGTCCTGCAAACTGCAGACCTGTTATCCATTTGGCTTCCCATTGGAGTTGTGATATCATATAGTAGTGCTCACAATTAGACACTGCAAGCCCACCGTGAACTGTGAGCAGGTATAGTTTCAACAGTGCTATCCTGCGGCGAGAATTGTTCCATATTAATGCCCTCATTGCTCTCTCTAGGGAACGGAAGAAGGGGGCAGGATTATAGAGGGGGAAATTGATTGGTGAAGTAGTAAAGGAGATGGGGAGGGAGGCTATTTTGGCTATGCTATGCGCCCCGCCAATGACAATGGAAATGTCAGCCAGAAAGTCATCTGTGCCCGCAAGGAAGCAATGGCCCTCTGAAGATTACCATCATATAAGTCCTCAATCGTATGTTACACCCTTATACCCAAATAGCAGATTGTGAAAGGTGGCCAGGCCACTTGGATCAAATTGAGTACAAGATGGGGGTCTGCTGGCACACAAGCAAAAGGGAACAAGCAGGATTTAGCCCAACTAACCATGATGCCAAAAAGGTGGGGGAAGCGGTCGAGTGTTATGGAGAGTGCATCTTGGATGGAGTGTAGGTCCCTAAGGTAAATAAGCAGGTCAACTGCATTGAGAGAGACTATCTCTCAGTGATACACCCCAGTCAGCGCTCCGTGCAAGGAGGACTAACACAAGCGGTACAATGGCCAGTGACAAAAAAAGGGGGTGAGAGTGGACAGCCCTGGTGAGTGCACCTATAAATCTGGAATGATTCCGAAATCAGGGAGCCCGTCTTGATCCAGGGCGAATGTAGAGTGACTTAATCAGCCGCAGAAAGCGGTCCCCTATACCATTACACAGTAAGGTGTCAAAGGGGAAGATCCATTCCAATGAGTTGAAGGCCTTGACGACAGTCCACCTGAGGCCACAAGCCTGGAAAATACTTTAAGAAATGGAAGAAGCGTTGCAGGTTTAGTGACGTACTGCAGCCCGGAACAAGCTCATTCTGTTCATTGGTTGGCACTAGAGGTGCCAGATGGGCAGCCAAGATCTTTGCCAACACTTTGTAATCCATGTTGAGCAGTGCCATTGGCCGGCGGTACAAGCCAAGGTCAGTGGGGTCTTTGCCTGGTATGGGACAAGATATAAGTAGCTCTTCGCATAAAAAGGTGGGGAGACACGAGGCTGCGAATGCTTCTTCATATAGAGTGAGCAGTCAGGGCACAAGGAGCTCCACCTGTTGGTCTGGTGTGAGGCAGAGCAGGGGAATCGTTGAAAGGAAGGCATCAGTGTCATGAGGGGAGGCAGTGGTCCTTGATTTGTCTAATGAGGAGTAGTGGTTGGTTAGCTCTTGATGTTTGTCCTGTTGAGTATAGGGCAGATCACCAGCAGCAGACATTAGTACGAAAATAGGGTGCCTGGGCTGCTTCGATCATTTCAGCCATACCAACAGCATACTGGACCTATCCACAGTGGCATACGTGGGTGCTGAGCAGGCCATCAAATTCAGGCAACACAGATGCTCCAGCAGGGAGACATGTTCATGTTGCCCCACCAGCAGACAACAGAAGTCCGCCTGATTCTGTGCCATGTTGGTCTCATGTTGCAGGAGTGTGTACTCTACATGGGATATGTCTTTGTCAAGTTGCCAACGTGTGTTCCAAGACACCGCAAGGCAGCGGCACTTGGTTGCTACTTTAAAGACATCCCACTCAATCAGCATTATCATTGCCGACCAATGGTTATGTTCAAAGTAATCTTCAATGGCTGTGTGTAGTGATGCACACACAAAATGGAGGCTCTTGGAGTGCCGCTGTTTGCAGGTGCCATTTCGGGACGATGGGTGGGTCACTTCCCATATGAGCTGAAGGCATTGGGGGATGTGGTCATAGTGGGTACGGCCTAGGGAGTTGGTGTGTGCTACAACAGTAGTAGCAAAGACATGCCAGTGAACTGGTCAATTCTGACATGCAGATGGTGTGGGGAAGAAAGGAGTATACCTTCTCAAGTGCATTACGCTGGCACTAAATGTCTACCATGCACTAGTGCTGGAACCAGTCATGTAAGGCATGCATGTTAGGAGTGACTGGGATACGAGTCAATGGAGGGATGGATTTGTCAAGGTCTGGGCTCAGAACACAGTTAAAGTCCCCTCTATCCCCCCCAACCGAGGAGCCATGGAATTCCACCCCAGCGGGAGAACACCTCGTACAATTGTTGAAGGAACAGGGGCTGTTCTGTGTTAGGTGCATATACGCTGCGTATAACAATGCATCAGCCATCGAAACGACCCTTGATTAGTAGATAACAGCCCTCAGTGCCTGTTACCACCTCTTCAGCCGAGAAGGAGCCCTCAGGTCTGATCCAGATTAGAGCTCCTCTTGCGAAGGAGGAGAAGATGGTGTCATAGGACTCACAGTGCCAGCGCCGCAGGAGCTTGTTCGCTTCAGCCAATGTTAAGTGAGTTTCCTGTAACATAGCGACCTACATGGAATGGCGCTTAAGATAGGAGTAAACATTGTAACAGCAGGAGGGGGTGTGCGTTCCACGCACATTCCAGGTAATGGAATTAGTGTGTGTCATTTTGTCAGACTATATATGGAAGGAGGATTGCTATAACGAGCGGCGTGGGGGCCCAACTTGAATGGGGGCATTGGTGACATATGGGGGCAAGTGTCTGGGTAGGGCTTCATAGGGCATAAAGGTGGAACCAAAAAGGGAACTAGTTTTAGCCATGGAATACTATTGAGCCAGAGAAACAGCAAGATTTCTGCCAAAATCGCTCAAACAATTATAATAGCGTGAGCAATAAGGCCTGCAAAAGTGGGTGTTTTGCAATCGGGAGGAGCAGCGGCCAATGGTGATGCACCCCATGTAGTGTGAACATGTCAGGTCTAGTCGGTGTTGAACATATAGCAAAGTAGGCCATTTGCTACGCATTTACATAATACAAGAAATAACAATGTACTAGCTTAACAGTTTCAGAGCAGTCAAGAGAAAGCAAGGAGCAACAACAGATTGTGTCAATGTGTGGTTTGCTTAGCTTGAAAACAGGTAGATTGTCGTGCATGGTGAGTGGCACATCAAATGAGGTCATCATATGTCATTAAAGCCATTAAATCTGTGTTGGCAGGCCAAATGGTGGAGGAGCAATCTTCACTTGAGGATTGTGCAAATTGTTCATCAGGGCTGGTGTCATAATGGGCTTCGCTTATTGCCGCCACTGCTGATTGAAGAGCCCGTCTTCTTTCCTGTATGACCTCCTCCAGGTCAGGAACTGCCGCAAGCTTGGGAGAGTGTTGAACCACCTGGCGGCGCCCATAGCAATACTTGGCAACAGATCCACGAGGCATGGGCTCCGCTCGCATGTCTCCGGCGGGGGGAGGCAAGTCTCAGTGTCTCCAGCCATTCCCATGTGTTTTCAGAAGAGTCAAAGAAATGCACCTTATCCTCAGCCACGACCAGCAGCTTCGCAGGTAACAGGAGCGATTACCTCAGGCCTAGATCGCAGAGGCGACGCTTTACTGTCAGGAAGGAGTTACTTTGATGCTACACTGCGACTGTGTAGTCCGAGAAAGAAAATAATGCAGGTATTGTCAACCACAATTCCCTTCTGTTTCCTGGTTTCATGCAATATGCTATCCCATTCGTGGTAGTGAATCAGCAGTGGTCTAGAATTAGAGCCAGCTGGGGGTTTTTGAGTTGGGACACAGTGAGCCCGCTCGATCGAAAAGAATCGTGACAGGGCCTCGGCAGTGACAGTGGTTTAAGTACTCCACAGCATTGCACCTGTTGATGCCCTCCGGTAGTCTGACCACTCAAACGTTGTTCCTCCGTGAGCGGCTTGTTGAGTACTCCACCCTACTCTCAAGGGTGTGAACATGGTCCATCAGCAGGACCTCAATCCTTCAGTTATGAGCGGAAGTTCAGCTATGGTGGCATGTAGTTTCTACGAATCAGTCGGAACTTCATGTTTGTGGATGACATAAACTTTAGGATGGTGCCAAACTGATTCCATGCACCCACAGAGTATGTTTTTCCTTGGACCAGCTAGCTCTCAGTGCCACCATAAGCCCCCCTAACCTCGGCAGTGAGCGAAGAGATCTGGCAACCACTGAACATGACAACCCTGTTCCCTCAGAACCCATGGTGACAGATCTAGAACTTTTCCCTCATGCACTCAATGATATGAAGACGAGAAACGCAGGGTCCCACTCAAACGTCCCATGGCCTCTTTGTAAACCCGAGAGCTAAATGCTGGACCCAGGTCAGAATTTAACCTGCCAAATGCTTATGTCCTGACAAAGACTCGCAGATCCTTTATAACAGTTTGGCATCAGCTGGTGGCTGTGGCCGGACACAAAGGAATTGTGAGCCTCGTCTGATGATAGGGGGTTTCAGTGATCCAAATAAGAGCAAACCATTGGCTTGTTTGAAATTAGCAGTGGTGTCTGAGGTGGACATGCCACATTGGAACCCTTCATCTGTTAACAGATGTCGCACATGAGGACAAAGTCCTTAGTCTGTTTGTAAAGTCCTGGCCACCAATAGCGTTGCTGCAGTAATGAAATTGTAGCAGCCACCTCTGGGTGTGCAGAAGCCAGACCCGCATGTGCAGCTAGAATTAACTCCAGTCTGCGATCACTGTTTGATATTATTTTGTCCTCCACTCCTGGAATCTGAGCATATGGTGTGTTTTGTGCATCTACGTTGTAGGAGTATGTAGTAATTGACTCCAGGCTGGTTGAGGTATTTCATGAAGATTTATTGTAAGATGTTAAGTATCCTGGAATAAGCCCCACCAGGAGCAGCCAGCATTCAGCTCAGCCCCATCATAACTGTGCTTATCTTCAACCAGCACCCAACATTCCGTAGTGCATCACAGTGCAGAGACATTCCACAAGAAGGGCATTAAGTGGGTTAAGGCATACATGGGAATATGCAATAGGTAGAATACAACATACCTCCTTTTCTTCCAAAACAAAACAATTAACAGAGGAGCATTGAAACTAAATTAAATATAATGTAAAACAACTTGACTTTAAGAGTACAAAACTCATAGTGATACAGAGAAGGAAATGAATAAACAATATAAATTGACCCATTCCTTTCCTGTAAACAACGATGTAAAATAGCAAGACTAGATAAGCGAGAACTCATATAATAGACTAGAAACTAGATTGAATCGCAATCCCACCAAGTGAATACTGCAAAATTGATATTAAGACTTTTGAGAATGTACAAACTGGAAAAGCTTGAGCAAAAGAAAAAAAAACTTGACAAACATTCCCAACTAGTCATACATTGAAATGTGCAATTATAGATAGAGAAAATGGCACAAATAGAAATTGAAAACATCGAGGAGTTGAACTTTGCAATACCTCGTGAAAATGCTAGGCTAATTGAAAAGTGTTGCACAAATAGAAAATAGAGGATAAAGGCTTGCAAAAGTATGAGAGGGATGAAGGCATTAAACAGTATGTAATAGCACTTTTGAAAATGTATAAGTTTGAGAATGTGCAAACCTGGAAAACTTCAAGCAGAGGTCACCTGACATGCACAAATCAAAAAATATAAAGGATTGAGTAAAGTGCAACCTGGACAACCTCAAGTAGAAATAAACCATTGAATTTGAACAAAATTACACATATGCAACCTTGTAAAAAAACAATTTGAGAAAATATTTGACTTGAAAAATTAAAGTCAAGTCCAGGCATGCATGTAAATAAAAAAAACAAAAATAACAGTAGAACAATTTACAGTAACATTTGAAACTATAAATTAGCAAATAATAGCATTTTGAAATAAAGAAGTATACCACCACACTGCACATAGTCAAGCATTGAAGTCCAAGGTAGATACAGTTAACAAGAACATCATGGCAGGAAAACAAAACTTTGCCGGTGTGGAAGAACATGAGGTAAACACCCTGGCTTGTAAAGCATGTCCTAGACACACTGTCAGACACGTGAGATTTTTTTTTTATTTTTATTTTTAAAGGCACATGAAGAGACATAGAGTAAATGTTGAGGCAAAATTAATTCTAGGGAGTCAAAGTCGTGCTCATGTAAACACGCCTTTAATTCTAGGGAGTCAAAGTCGTGCTCATGTAAACATGCATGACCAGTGGATTAGACATGCACCATAACGACATAGAAGAAAACAAGGCACGTAAAATATTTCCTTGGATTAGGGCTAGAAACACGAGATAGAACTCGTGTTCAACACTGCCATTATTTGAAAAAAACTTTATTGAGGGTGAACATCTTGAATGAGAAAGAGGACCAAAATCTTGATGTGAAGCGCCAATACTGAGATGGCGACACATATCGAACCTTTGTGTCGGGTGGCTGTAAGGTCAATCACACACCAAAACCTCTTAAAATTGACTCACTGCAGCAAATGTGCATGAAATGAAACATCTGCGTCGTAAAAGTTCATGGCTCTGTCTACCCACTGTATAAAATATGTCTACAAATAGAGTTGTCACCCTCCCAGGCACCTTTAAAGTACAAGTTAAGGTGCGTGCCCCCAACGTGTCTTTAATCTAGTTGATCTAAAGTCCTATGTCAAAACTTGGAGCACTGGTTGATAGACGGGAGGAGGTACTGCAAAATGGGAAGAATAGTAGATTCTTGAGGCACTGTAAAAGTAACTGGTAGGCAGGTACAATGGATGTGTGCAGGAGTACTTCGAAACATGCTTGCCCTCACCAAAGGCACAGCACAGGTTGAATTGACACACTTGACAGGTGAAATAGAGATGGAACTTCTAGAGTAGCAGGGACAAGGAAGTGAAAACTTTGATTCAATAGGCTTTGATTCTGGAAGGCGGGAGCTACTGAACAACTTGAAAATTGAGCCATAAAGACTTTGGCAGAAAATTACTGCACAACTTGAAAACAAGAATAGAATTGAACCCCGTCCTTGAGTAAATGAATTGAAAATTGAACTGTATAGATCTTGGCAGAAAAATACTGCACAACTTGAAAACAAGAATAGAATTGAACCCCGTCTTTGAGTAAATGAATTGAAAATTGAACTGTACAGACCTTGGTAGAAAAATACTGCACAACTTGAAAACAAGAATAGAATTGAACCTCGTACTTGAGTAAATGAACACATGCATGCACATTGATAAATAAACAATTGAAATTTACAGTCCAACTTGAAAATGCAACAGACACCCGTGCACATAGAAAAAGAAAATTTGAAATGTGCAATCCCAAATAGAGAAACCTGCAAACATGCATGCAAATAAACCTAAACCATGGAGTAATAGAACTATCACATGTATGTCCATTGATATAATTGATGAATTGAAAGTATGCAAGTACATTGATAAATAAAATACATTGAGCATGTAATTTGAGTAATATGGTATTTGACAATTGAGAAGAACTTGAAATTTGATAGGACCTGAAGATGGCATGACTTCTAAAAGTACCTTTCAAGACAGCAAAACGTGGTCTTTGTAGTTGATTTCGAGTCAAGGCGTCCCTTTACTGGAAAGAACAAAAAAAACACCAAGAACTCCAACAAGGGGCATGTACATGAATTTAAAATGGAGTTCACAGTCTACCATACATTGAGAATATAATTCTAAAATGCGATTAATTTTGCTGCTATGCATTCAACCACCATCAGACGGATGAACTCCCTTTGGTGTTTCATTAATGTATCAGCCTGTTCAGATATACTTTTTCCGACATTTTGACAGTTACTAGAGGTGGGACAGAAGGTTTTATTATCCTCAATTAAGTATTTTAAGACATTCGTTCTGCTTGCCTTTGGAAAGAAATCCATATTGAGAAATGGAAGCACTCAAAATACTACCAATATCCACCAAGTGTCGCTGTTAACAATAAATTAAGAGACTTTGTTTTGACTTGACTGTGCTTTCCTGTGAAGCTTTGACAACTGACAAGTCTCTGTGCTCAAAGAGAATTATTTTCCTCAGCGTTTTGCAGAACGTCATTTATATAGCACTAGAAACAGTCTCAATGGAAAACACAAGAGGAGATCTTGAAGGGTCCCAAAGATAACTTAGCGCGTGGAAATTGAAAAGTACCTTTGAAATATTGAAGTAACGTTCGGGTAGATAAGTGTCTTCACTGGGAAGCATCTACACTGGGGAATGACAGGTGATTCCCAAACAACAATAATTGAAAGTGCGTACCTTGCATGTGATTGGTAAATAGAATGAAAACGGCAGAGGCACAAGAGGAGGACGTTGCCAATCACAGTGTGGCGAACGCATTGTACGTTGCGCCGGATGGCACCTGGTGAAGACGTGCTGCAATGCGTCTATTACAGAGCTCTGGGTTCCGTAGCAACGGAGCTTCGAGAACAGTGATCAGACTGGAATAGCTGAGCATGAAAAAAGAATGCCGGTGAGTGTGCACGTGCCGGGTGAGACTCGTGCTTGAATTCAAAAATATGCACAGCGGTTGACATGTACAATATTTCAAGTGCCTGAGACCGTAAAAGACAAAAATATGTTTCAACAAATCCGGATGCCACCGTAGATTGAATGTACTAGGTAGTTTGTAGAGACATCTTGAAGGTTGGGACTTTTACAAAAAAGATATTGCCATTTCTTCAGACTGCTTGAACTGCCCAAAAGTCGAGGAGAGGGCTGGGCCACAATTGAGAAAAAATAGACTTACCTCATAAGTTCATAACTGGATAACTGCATACCTGCTTGATTTGAAGTATCAACGTTGTAAATGTGCACAGCTCTGCTTCGTGCTTTGTTTACTTCGTTGAATATGTTCACAGTTGACAGTATTTTGACAGGTCCGTTTTATTGCAGGATTCTATGTAGAAATTTCTGTTCCTACTTTAGACGCAAGGAGCACTTGAAAATGTCATGTAGGCACTCCTTTGTAGCGCACACAGTTAGACTTCGTGGAAGCAGGAGCTGGCAACTCTTGATTCTTGAGGCAGTTTAACATCATAGTTGAGGTACTGTGAGTGCAGCAGGAGGTGGCAGGAAATAGCAAGAAGTATGAGATTCAATAACAGGGATGTCAGCCAAGTTTGAAGAGATGTATGGTGTGACTGAACCATCGATTGTCACCAGGCTTGTGAAACGTCTTAAACCACTTGAAGGATTAACAACTGGATGAAATCTGTTACAATCTTGAGATACTATGGAAACACTGCCACTCCAGCACTGCACTTAGATCTTGATTACACTTGTTCCAAACAACATGGCACGTAGAAAGCAGCAGCAGTTTAAATGTTGAAAACATCCACAGCAGTTTTAAAAATACACCGTAGGTTATAGAAATGAATCCCTGCCTTTACCATCCCTCTGGAGATATTGTATGAGTAGTAGGTATTAGGAAGCAGCAGGAATTGTAAAGTCTGTGTCTCAATTAAACATCAAACCATTAGGGCCTTATTGATGGATGGGGTTTTGACATAAACAGGTGTCTTTGCGCAATATCCATTAGCTGGCAGTGCGAGGTAGAAGGGAGACGTAAGCAGGATGAACTCCCATTTTTGGATTTGTTTGAGATTGAAAGGAACAGAACTTGAATATCATATAACATATGGCAGGCACACTCAACAGTTAATCCATAGAGCCAAACTGGTTATGTGATATGGTTGAAAAGTCCAATTATTGAGACATGTGAACAGGAATCTGGCACGAAGAAGTTGGGGGCGACCGGTGAAATGGTCACTGGTGGGGCTTGGTGCCAGAGTCTTTGTTTGAAGTTGGAAGATAGATAAAGATTTTGAAAGACTTGCCTTTTTGAAGCTTGATTTCTTGAGTTGAACACGTAGGTAAGATCAAATCGTCGCCATCAAAATGTAGTAATTGACTCCAGGCTGGTTGAGGTATTTCATGAAGATTTATTGTAAGATGTTAAGTATCCTGGAATAAGCCCCACCAGGAGCAGCCAGCATTCAGCTCAGCCCCATCATAACTGTGCTTATCTTCAACCAGCACCCAACATTCCGTAGTGCATCACAGTGCAGAGACATTCCACAAGAAGGGCATTAAGTGGGTTAAGGCATACATGGGAATATGCAATAGGTAGAATACAACAGAGTACTTGAGTGGAAACCCTTCTCCAGGTGTGTGTCATTGCGAGCAGTATTGATGGCCACCATGACGTCTCTGTCTATCATCGTACTAGAACGAGTGACTGCAGCAATCACAGAAGCGTGAACTGTCGCTTTTGCGGCTTCAACAGCCACTGAATTCCCTGCAAAGTGAACGTCAACACATTGATGGCTCAGTGTGTGAGTGACGTGAGCTGGTGGCAAGCATTCGTTTTGCTTCGCCACTTGTTCCCAAAGAAACTTGTCGTTTATTGTGCAGCTCTCAGTGCCACCAGAAGCCCCCCTAACCTCGGCAGTGAGCGAAGAGATCTGGCGACCACTGAACATGACAACCCTGTTCCCTCAGACCCCATGGTGACAGATCTAGAACTTTTCCCTCATGCACTCAATGGTATGAAGACGAGAAACGCAGGGTCCCACTCAAACGTCCCATGGCCTAGAATTAACTCCAGTCTGCGATCACTGTTTGATATTATTCTGTCCTCCACTCCTGGAATCTGAGCATATGGTGTGTTTTGTGCATCTAACTTGTAGGATACTTGAGTGGAAACCCTTCTCCAGGTGTGTGTCATTGCGAGCAGTATTGATGGCCACCATGACGTCTCTGTCTATCATCGTACTAGAACGAGTGACTGCAACAATCGCAGAAGTGTGAACTGTCGCTTTTGCGGCTTCAACAGCCACTGAATTCCCTGCAAAGTGAACGTCAACACATTGATGGCTCACTGTGTGAGTGACATGAGCTGGCGGCAAGCATTCTTTTTGCTTTTCAGGACAGAAAACTCCATCATACATTCTCACTTTTACAACTGCGCATGTTACTGAGTATTGGTTTCCCTATGGCACGCTGAGCAGAACCATCAGTACAAATGATGTAGTCATAGCGATCTAGAGGCATTATTTCATTAGCCGGAGGATATTCTTGTTCATACTGCAGAAATGATTGTGTTTGTAGTAGTCATATCTGTAATCTACATCTGCTGCAGTGAGTGAGTTTGTCCATTGTATCCATCTTGGATGAAGAGCTTTAGCATTCGGAAAGCTTCCTCTGGTAGCAGCCTCTAAGGTCTGTACTGGGGTAACAACAGTAATCCATTTCCCTTGAGCCGGGGCTCGCTCTTATCCGTCCCTCTTTCTTTTTTAAATAAGAACCTTTCGTATTTCTAAAAAAATACAAAACATGTTCACATTTTTGATTTTAGAGCTCTCATTATGGCAACCTCCATAATGTTCATGTGAATCGAGGTTGTCATCTCAAATCCAATTTTGACACTTAATGTCCTTGTCCTGGCTGATCAACATCAAATACATAATACATTTGTGTGCTATGTTTGTCCAAATGTCATGCTAATCTACTGTTTGTAAAAAGACTTGTTAAGATCATTGATGTGTGTTTTGTTTATCAGTCCTCAAAAACCAGATGGTGTCTAACATAGCCACTCTCCTTTGTCGTGTTTTCATTACATTAAAATTACATAGCATGTACATTAGTTGTGGTTGTACATTTTGAACCTACATTTTAATTGTTTTATGTTAAAAATAATTGCTTCCTTTATTCCATTTATACAATACTGGATCAATGCTGTGAAAGGGTTTTTGGGGGCTCAAAAATCTGTCTAAAATTGTTAGTAGATATGGCTTTGTATCAAAACCCATGAGTGGTACCATGAAAACGCACATGTACGTACCCTTAATGCAAAATAGTACAAAGTAGCACATAGCTGTTTGTAGGAAATGCAGATATTGTGGATTAATGCAAATAATGGTATCCAATAGATTTGGCAAAAAAGATGACAAAGAACTCTGAGAAGTGCCAGCCACCCTGCCACAAGTGCTTTGTAAAGATCGAAGCAGATCTGATACTGCCACCAGCTTCTCTTGTAGTGGTATTACCTGTGAGTATGCAATGTTAGGTTTCAAATTAGGTCACATTTTTATTTAGTAGAACCATGATGCTGACTCTGTTCAATCCATATTATTTAATGATATCCTCCTCCCCTTTGGTCAATCTTTGTAAACCTCTGCCTAAAGACTGTGTCCTTCCTCTTCATTGGATTTGCTGCTCCAACCACTGCTTATGGCACAGACAACAATCACCATGCCTGAAGATTAATGTGTGATGTACAGTGCCATTCTCTTTTATATACTGGTGAGTTTCTGCTGTTAGAGAGGCGCTAAGGGTGTTGGGTGAAGCAGGCAAGGAGGATCTCATACAGCCTGGAATACTTTTACAGCACTGGATGGGTATGGAGTGGCCTGCACCAGTTGCAGCCTGTGGGGTTGCGACAGCGGTCTTTACATGTTCCCTGCCATAACAAACAAATTTAGTTTCAAGGTGCTTGTTGACAAAGGGGTTGAAAGTGTGAAGATGCCGGTAGGTGCTGCCGAAGTAGAGATATTATTGTACTTGTCGCATGAAGAGCCAGCTACGATTGAAGGGAGAGGAGGCAGGGCACCCGCATGTACACGCACCTCAAAAGGTAATAATAATAAAGTAGCTTATAAAGCGCCTGGTTACACCATCCCGGTGTGTCCCTGCGTAAGCACCCAGCAACTGAAATGCGGGCCCCAGGAGAATTATTAGAGCTGTGTGGAAGCAGTGCGCTGTGTCAGTGCCACCCGCGAGTTGTGCATTGCACAAAACCGGCCATCAGGGGGTAGCAGAGTGCTTGCACATGTTGTTCAGCGCGAGCACTCAAGCAAACAAGCATTTGCAATGCAATAGGTCTCGCATTCGTGAAAATGTAAGCTATTGGTGTTGCAAATGTTAATGATTTTTCCGTTTATAATTATGCAGCATACATAATAAGTAAGAAATTCCACATGAAGGAAAGGGTGCAGTACCACAGGCTGTTACTAGGTGTCTTGGAATTCCATTACCATGAGGCTTAAGAAACACGTGCTAGCATTTTAATCGTTTGTAGTCTTTACAATAAAAAAATTAATTCCACTAAAGAAGGAAAAATGCTCACACTCGTTCCTTGAGCCACATAGTAATGGAATTCCAATATTATGTCTTAAGTAAAGGGTGCAGTCCCACAGGCTGTTACTAGGGACACCTAGTAACAGCATGTGGCACTGCACCCTTTCCTTAAGATCTATTATAGGAACTCTATTACCATGCGGCTTAAGGAACTAGCGTGAGTTTTTTTTTTATCCTTTTTGAAGTGGAATTTCTGTTCTTACCACAAAGGCTACAAAAGCCTAAAAAAATGCACAGAAATGCTCACGTTTGTTAAGTGTCATTGTAATGAAATTCCGATATAAGGTTTTAAGGAAAGGTTGCAGTACCACAGGCTGTTACTAGGCGTCAACACTTAGTAACAGCCTGTGGTACTGCACCCTTTCCTTAAAGCATCATATAGGAATGCCAATACTTTGAGGCTTAATAAACGAGCACAAGCTTTTTAAGCTTTTGTAGCTTTTGTGATAATAAAAAATAAATTCCATCAATGAAGGAAAAAATGCCTGCACTGATTCCTTGAGACACATAGTAATGGAATTCCTATATTAAGTCTCAAGGAAACGGTGCAGTACCACAGGCTGTTACTATGAACACCTAGTAACAGCCTGTGGTACTGCACCCTTTCCTTAAGACATATTTACATTCTATTACCAGGAGGCTTAAGGAACAAGTGCGAGCATTTTTTCCTTAATAAGTGCAATTTCTGTTCCTATCACAAAGGTTACTGAAGCCAAAAGAAATTGCACAGAAATACTGGTGCTTGTTCTTTAAGCCTCGTGGTAATGGAATTCCTATATTTGGTTTTAAGGAAAGGGTGCAGTGCCACAGGCTGTTACTAGGTGTCCCTAGTAACAGCATGTGGCACTGCACCCTTTCCTTTAGACATATTATAGGAATGCCATTACCATGTGTCATGTCGTAGTAGCAATAACGACTGACAATTCTTTATAAGAGCTTTATTCTTACATCTCTGACCCTGTCCCTACTCTAACTGCCCTTTCCTGTGTCTGCTCCGCCTCTTCCCTCAACCCCGATGCTCCTCCCATCCCAGCTACTAGACTGCACAACATTACATCTCCCCCTTTGTTAACAAAACTTGAACCGCTTCTAGTCCATTTCTTCAATTAGTCTCTTTGGTTTGACGATGTCTCTTCGTGGCCTGACACAGGGTCCACTGTCGGTCAGCGCATTTCCGTGCGACTGGCCAAACCTCATCGACGGGCTTTGTTGATTTGCTTCACCAATGTCTGGTTGCACTGTGTCTTTCTCAAGTATTTCCTTCATACCTGGTGTGCATTTCTGAAAGTGAGATGCATTGCGAGTAATTCTTCTTTGCTCCGACTCAGCCATAATCATGGTGCCTTTGTGCTGGGTAACAGTGAGGGGTTCATCTTTGAACCTACAGTCCGTCTTCTTGGTCTGTTCCTGTTTGACCACTACACAGTCTCCAGTTTGCAAAGAGGGTGTCTTGGCATGCCGTCGGGCATCAGCATATATTTTCATTCTATTCTTCTCCGCAGTCAGCCTTGGCGGTTTTGTGATGAATGCGTGTCGGGGACACCGGTGCCAGAGCTCCTTCCCACGTAGGAATCCTTGTCATGATGGGTCGACCTAACATGAGTGTGGCAGGGCATTTTCCGGTGGTGGCGTGGGGAGTGGTTCGATACACCCTTAACACTTCATTCAGAGCCACCTGCAGATCTTTATTCTCTAGCGTAGTCTGTTGGAAAGTTTTTTTCAAAGTGGCCATAAATCTTTCAATGGTGCCATTTGCTTGTGGCCACAAGGGGGTAACCTTCCGATGTCGAAAGTTTAGGTGTTTCGCAAAATCACTGAATTCATGGCTATTGAAAGGAGGGCCATTGTCCGTTTTGAGTTCCTTGGGAACGCCCCACGCAGCAAACACTTCATCCAGTACCGCTATTGTACTGGACGCATTGGTGGATGGCACAAATTGAGCTATTGGGAATCGCGAGTATTCATCCATGATTGCCACCACATACCGACCAGATTGGAGGGGTCCATAGAAGTCCATGGCGAGTTCTTGCCATACTCCGTCCGGCAGTGGGGTCATCTGAAGGGGAGCTGGAGGCTCGCCTGATTTTACCAGTTGGCATTGTGGACAGTCTTTCAAAGTGGACTCAACTATTTGATTTAGTTGCGGGAACCAAACTCTCTCTCTTAGTGTTCTTTTGGTGGCAATCACTCCTCTATGAACTTCGTGCACCAGGTTAACTACTCTTTGTCGTAGCTGTCTAGGTATGACAATCCGGTGGTCCCTCAGCAAGAGCCCTTCTGAGGTGGTTGACAGCTCATCCCTGACGTGACGGAAGGCTTGCATCTCATGACGGATCTGTGAGTCTTTCATTTCGTCCTCGCTCTCATGTCTCCATCGATGTGTGCACAACCGGCGCATTACTTTCTGGAGGATGTTGTCTTGGGCCGTCGCCTCCCTGATTGCCTCAAGGGGAACTGGGGGCGGTCGGGCTACACTTACCACAAAATGTATGTATTCTTCGGCCATCGATGAGCGTGATTCATGAGATGTCTGTGGATGTCTGGACATGTAGTCCGCAGGATTCTCACCCTTCCCGGGTTTGTGAATGATTGTGAAGGTGTATTCCTGCAGTCTCAGACCTCACCTCTCAATGCGGGGTGGCATCTTGGCCTTGGGATTACCAAAAATAGTGACAAGAGCTTGGTGGTCCGTGATCATGGTAAAATGTTTGCCAAAGATGAATACACGGAAATGTTCACATGCCCACACAACCGCTAGGCTCTCTTTCTCGGGCTGCGAGTAGGCTTTCTCAGTGTCTGAGAGGCTGCGGCTGGCGTACGCCACAATGTAGCGTCTCTCCGTGTCGTTGTCGTATTGAGCCAGAATGGCGCCAAGACCTACTGGACTGGCATCCACAGTTATTTCCGTCTTCCTTTTGGTGTTGAAATAGGCCAGATTATCCGCTGACTCCACTGCTTGCTTGATTTCTTGGAATGCCCTCTCACACGAGGGGCTCCATACAAACGGTTGCCCTTGCTTTGTGAGAGCACGAAGGGGATGACTGATCGTTGCATAGTCTTTGATGTATCTGGAGCAGTAGCTGGCCATGCCCAGGAATGACCGGACGTCGCTGACATCTTGAGGGCTCTTGTTGGTGTTGAGCGCAGTCACTTTCTCGGGGTCAGGCTTCATCCCGGCTCCTGAAAAGACGTGACCAAAGAATTTGAGTGTTGACTGATGGAACTCGCACTTGTCTTTGTTCAAAGTTAGGTTTGCTTCCAGGAGGGCATGACACACGCGGTCCAGGGCCTGATCATGTTCTTGAGTATTTGACCCGTACAGCAGTATATCTTCACTGTAGTTCAGTGAATTCGGGATGTGCCTGATGGTTTGACGGATCACTTCTTGAAAGATTTCCGCTGCGAAGAGATTCCGAAACTTAGTCTTTTATAGCGAAATAGACCCAAATGTGTTGCGAACGTTGTGATGTATCTCGATTTTTCATGCAACTCCAGTTGATGATACCCTTTATTGAGATCTAATTTGGAGAAGACCCTGGCTCCATTTAGCGCTGCTATCATGTCGCTCAGGTGAGGCCCTGGATGTCGTTCCCGTTCAATTGCAGTGTTGGGGAGCCTCATGTCCACACATAATCTCACTTTCTCAGGGGTGCCCTTTTTGGGGACGATCACAACGGGGGACACCCATGGTGTGGGACCGTCTGTTTTCTCAATAATGTCTGCTTGAAGTAGTTCCTGTATCTCGTCCTCCACTGCCTGTTGTAGGTGAAAAGGGACTCGCCTTGGATGATGAGCAATAGGACACACCTGGTTATTTATGTGTAGGCGAATCAGGCACTTATTCATTTTGCCAAGTCCCTGGAAGAGCTTGGGAAACTTCCGGACAATGTCTGGATTGTCATGTACTCGGTACAATATTTCGACCAGTTTGAATCACTCAGCTGTGGGCAAACGGAGGAGACAATCAGCCTCCGGTCCATGGATTATGTGAATGTAGGCTTGAATTTCCGTGGACTCATGTTTAAGTGTTGTGGCGAACTTGCCCAGACAGTGAAGTGTTTTTTTTGACATCCAGGTGAATACTCTGACATGCGCAGGGCTTAACGTGGGCTGCGGTCTCATCTTGTTGTATTCAGTCACTGGCATGTAGTTTAGTGACGCTCCACTATCAAGTACAAATTTAGTGGCGTGAGTCCCCACTTCGATGTCCAGCGGAGGATATTTTTTTAGTTGATCCGGGTCTGACACCATGCAGACATATTCGTCGGTGTATTTTGTCTCTCGAGAAGTCGACCTCGAGTCCCTGGACGTTGACCGCCTAGTCCAGTGCGAGCTGTGAGACTCTCTGCTGGAATGTGACGAACCAGAGGACGACACTGCCCTGTCTTGCACAGCCTTTGCATGGTGTCGTCTTTCATCCGTCCGAGATCTAGTCTTCTCACTCTTACTCTCCTTGTTGTATACTCCACACATGATTTCGAAATGGTTCATGCGTCTGCATTTACGGCACTGTTGCCCCATCGCTGGACACGTATCTGTGTGTGGGAAGTCATACCCACATCGATAGCACTTCCTTGTACGTTCTGGCTTCCTGGTGTAGCTCGATCTCTTTCCTCTCCTTCTCGAGTCGTGGCGCTGATGACTTCGACGTGTGTGTCTAGACCCTGGGTGAGACTTTCGCTGATGGTCACCCGACCTTCTCTGAGGGCCGGAGTTTTGAGTCCAGTACGCCTGCTCCTTTTTCTCGCCCCGTCCTGTCTCCATGACCATTGCATGTTCTTCTGCCTGGTCATGCACTCTTGTCATCTCTTCAATCTCATCGAGGTTATGACTCTTTCTCCGCAGTCGCCTGCGAAGGGTATCTGAATGACAACCATCGATGACTTTCAGTCGGATGGCATCGTCAGTTGAAAAGGAGTCAAAATTGCAGTATTGTGAGAGTCGACGCAGTCGTGAGATGAAGGTGCTCATCATTTCTTCTTTATCTTGACGGGCCTGATGGAACACATACCTCTCGTAGTCCACATTTCTTTTGTGTACAAACTTTTTGTTAAGTGCATCACGTACTTTATCATAGGTCCCTTTATCATCTGCTGGTTGTTCTTTGATGACTTTCCCAATTTCTTTGCCAACAAGATTGCGGAGTGCAATTAGTTTGTCTCTGTCTCCCATGACTTTCGACCCTTCTAGGTAGTGCTCAAGGTCCTCCAGCCACTCCTGCCACCGAGGACCCATACTTCCGCCCACCACCAGTGTTAATGGTTCTGGGGGGCGTAGATGCGAGACGAGGTGCGCGACTGGGGCAGTTGCAGCCACTGCTGCCCCACCTCCATTCCGGGATGGTGAAGTTGACATGGCTGAGTTGATGTCGCTGACGCACCAGTCTTCTGGCTCCTTCTCACCTTGGAGAGTTCAATGCTTGTTACTGCAACAGTCACTCTTTTATTATTGCGTTACTTGTCCCCTTCACTTGCATTCGCCAATGCTTATTAGCATCTGTCAATGCTTGTTTGCTTCTCCAATGCTTGTTTCGCCTTGTCACTGCCTGACTTCAAAATGGCCTCCCATTCACTTCATAGGGAGGTCCTTTACAGTCGCCTGACTTCAAAATGGCCGCCCCAGTCATCCACGAGGCTTGAGCTCCTCTTCAGCATCAATCACACTCGGTCTCTTTCTGCACTCACCGAGGGTCTCTTCTTCCAGCAGCAGGGATTTGGCAGCTCCCCCTCCACTTCTAGGCCACTTCCACCGTTCAGGTAGGCCGGGGCAGGCTCCAACGTCTTGCGATCGCCGCGTGCCGTTCCTCACGCATCGGGGGTGAGACCCGATGTCGGCAGAATCACCATTTGTGTTCTGGCGCCTCCGCGGGCTTCACTCGCCTCTCGCTGCGCTCCCCACTTGGGCAGGACACTTCGGGAAGGCTGGGGTGGGCTCCCAGTCCCTTCCTTCTTGATTCAGTCTTCGGGACACACTCCCGATTTTTGACGCGAAAATAGCGCCGGACACCGGAGGGGCAGTGCTTCACTTTCCACTGCTCTGGAATGGCCTCACACGATCTCCTGGTCGGGGGACGACTCCTCCACTGCTGGCCTCAGGCTGTAGGCGGCGGCGACCTCGGGGCACAGACGTCGCGAATAGCGATAGAGTCTTGCTGGTGTCCAGGACAGGTCAGTTCTTTCTCTTGCTCTCCAGCAGGACTAGCAGGTCACTTGGATCCCACCCTCGTCGCCAGTTGTCATGTCGTAGTAGCAATAACGACTGACAATTCTTTATATTTATAAGAGCTTTATTCTTACATCTTTCTCTGACCCTGTCCCTACTCTAACTGCCCTTTCCTGTGTCTGCTCCGCCTCTCCCCCCAACCCCGATGCTCCTCCCATCCCAGCTACTAGACTGCACAACATTACACCATGAGGCTTAAGAAACTAGCACAAGCATTTTGATCTTTTGGAGCTTTTGTGAGAAAAATAATTAATTCCACTCATAACGGTGCTGAGAAAATGTTGAGGCACTGGCTTCTCCGAACCGAGTATGCTCAGGAGTTGCAAATATGTGGCCCTCTTTGCGAGTACCATTAAGAAGGTCTCATCTCTATATAAAGCAATACAAGCAGACTTCCATCGACTGCTGGAATACCTGCGATTACAATAGGAGGAGGATCTCGGAATCCCTATCTCTGCCAGGAACTGGGACATTTTCATAGAAAGAACACCAAAAATATCCATGAGCGCATGCTTTAAATTGACTCATTAATATGTCCTCCATAGATCGTACCTTACTCCAGGGAGGATTGGTAGATATTTCCACCTGGCTGATGCAGCCTGCCATAGATATAGGGAAAAGGGATCTCATATCCTGCACATGCCCCTCGCTGTGATGTTTTTGGTAGGGGGTTACAACTACGATTGAGGCCGTCATGGAGAGGAAAGTTTCTTAATCCCCGGGCCGCTGTCTCCTGGAGTGGTTTCCACATACATCTAAAACTAAAATCATAGGTAAATTTCAGGACTTTGTGTACATCCTGGGCAAGCGTGAAGTTACGAGGAACTGAAAGTCACCGGGAGTAACTACCTGGAGAAGGCAAATGGAGAAATGGGCAAGTTGTGAGGGGAGATTACTCCTGAGGAAGCTGGGTGTGGGATGGGCATGTTAGACGCACCCTGGGCTTGGAAAACACTAGTAGATAGTTGTATCGGAGTCTGACACCCCCATAGCCTCACCTGTGGTATCACCGAGCCTATCTCCATTGTGCCCCTATTAACACTTCATAGGCCAAAGGCTCATCCACAAAGATTAGTGCTGATCACCACTATCTCACATTCTTCCTTAGTGCACATGGTACCTGTTGCTGAAAAAGGTATGACTATGTAGTGACTCATGTAGACGGGGATGTTTATTGCCATATGGGACCAGGTATGAAAATGCATCAATATTCTGTTGAAGACATTCTACTATGTACAATATAATATTGCAAATGTGATGTATGTTCTGCCGAAACCTAAAAAATGTCTTTAACAAAAAATCTTGGGGGCATATTATCAAGGGCTAGCAATATTTTTATATTATCGCTGGCCATTGATGATATACCCCATGGAGATTAAGGATGCTTAGGTTGTGAGTGGTTGTTAACTCTTCTTTCTCATTTCTGGTTGTGTGGCTAGACCGTCAGTTGCTTTCTTTTTCATTTGGATTGTAGGATACTCTTTCCTTTAGTGGACCATGAAGCAAGCTGAAAGACATCCTTTTGGAAAGTATCTGGGTTTTTGCAGTGATGAGCTAAATATTGATTGGTGGGGAGGAGGGGCATAACATTGGGTCAACTGTTACCTTTCTTATCTAATCTGGTGTCAGTTAGAATGAATTGTATCTACTTGAAATAAGGGAAACATTTGCCTTGACATTAGCCACTGAAAGGTGGTGTGAAGAATGATCAGGCTGTTCTGGCGACAGACAGTTTTTTTCTAGCTCTGCATGCATTTTATCGGTGTTAGCTGTTGTGATAAATGTTTTCAAGAGATGAGAGTTTTTTCTCTCTTTTGTGCAGAAAACTGGGGGCGGGGGGGGCAGGAAAAACACCTTGGCAGGGTTTTTTTTCCTGGTGGCTGAAATTGAGGAATTTGCAACAGGCCAGAAAGTTTGGGGGGTTTGCAGAGTAGGCTTTTACAGAGGGAACACAGGGGAGTGATGGTTGAGCAGTGGCGGTCGGTGGTGGGAGTAGCTGCCGGGCGGTGACGTGGGGAGGGGTAGGGTGGGGTGTAGTAATCTATGGATTACGAAGGATTACAGGTAAGTAAACATATAAATAAATGAAACAAATTTCTTTGCGCGCACTGCATCCCCAAATGCGATGCAGTGCACGAAACAATTTTTTTTATTTATTTATATGTTTATTTACCTGTAATCCTCCGTAATCCATAGATTACTACCCTCTACCCTGCCCCTCCTCCTCCCCACGTCACTGCCCGGCAGCTACTCCCACCACCGACCGCTACTGTGGTTGAGTTACGTGTGAAGGTAAGTGGATGAAAGTAAGGGTATGGAATGGCTTGGGGATTTTTATTGCTGAGGGAAGGATTAAGGGTGAGGGGCTAGAATTTGCTTATTGTATTAATGAGGCAATGAATTTCAAAATGTTTTAATGAGTTTGACAACTGCATACCTATCCTAATAAAGCGACCTTTTATTCTCACTTGCCCTAGTTTATGTCACCATTTCGCCTGATGGGGACTTCTGGGCCCCACCGGGCAGCTTTAGGAGAATGGTGTAGCCCAGGTCCTAGGTGATATCCCATTGGTCATCATTTGTGTGGGGTTCAGAAAACCGTTATGGTGCCATGGGTTAATTGCATCATTCCGACACTGTGGTCCTGTCAGGATAGGGTATTTTTATTCTTGTCCCTCCCTCCCAATAATTGTAGTTATTTCCAACTTTTGCTTTTGGGGGCGGTCTACAGTTCTGGGACTTTAGGTTGTTGCTTGGGACAGGTGGCAGAAATTGAGGAGCTCGCAACAGGCCGGAAGGGTTGGGAGCATAGCAGAGTAGGATTTGGCAGAGGAACACTGGGGAGTGATGGTTGAGTCACATGTGAAGGTCAGTGGATGAACGGAAGGGGATGGTGAAAATTAAAAGTTTTAAGAATAGTTTTGGGATTTTTATTTTTGGGGGGAGGTTTCAGGGTGGGGGCTCAGGGTTTGTTTATTGTATTAGTGAGGGGATGAATTTAAAAATTGTAAAATTGTTTTAATAAGTTTCAGAACTGCCTACCTGCAATTGAGCTGCTGTTTACTCTCCCTTGGCCCGGTTTACTTCACCATTTTGCCCAAGTATCATGTCGCTCGGCCAAACAGTATGTAATGTCCATTAAACTACCGCACGCCTTTAGGTGATTCAAGCATGTAGACAGCGTAGCCCTTGTCATTTATATTCACCAGCTGTCCTTGCGCTCTGGGGGCCTCATTTATGAGGCATTGCGTCAGTTTTGCACTTCCGATGTGTCACTTTTTGTGACGCATCGGCGGCGTAAAACATGCCTTCTGTTGCGCACTATTTACAAAGTGACGCATCTAGGCAGATGCGTCACTTTGTAAACCCCTGCGCTACATTATACCTGCGTCAGGTATAATGTATGCAGAGAGGGCGTTCCCCCGCAAAAAGTCTCGTAATAGTGACGAAGTGAAATCTATGAGATTTCACTGCATCACTTTTAGGACGCTGTTGCGTCAAAATCTTGCGCCTGCCTCACAGCAGGCGTAAGACTGACGCAAGCCCTTTCACATGGGGCTTTCCCCATGTGAAAGGACGCATTGCTGGAGTTACGTCACTTTTGTGACACACCCCAGCAATGCGTGACTTTCTCGATTACAGATACGTCAGAAATACTGACGTATCTGTAACTCCTTGCGACATGATGCGTCATACTGTAAATATGACGCACCATTGGTGTCGCAAGGGGGACGCAGTAAAAAGTGACGCATCGCTGTTTTCACGCAGCGATGCGTCACTTTTCATAAATGAGGCCCTGGCATCTTAAAGATAGGACCTAAGTGGGCAGTCAGAGATTTGGCAATTCACCAGCAAACTTTAGATGTAATTCCTAGTCCCCCCCCACCCCCTTGTTTCAGAGGCACTCACCAGCTGCAGTTTATCTCAACAAAATGGAATACATTTCAACGGCCTGACACAAAGAGCCAGAGTCAGGGTAATGAAATCAGCTGAGCAGCACGCGGCGCCTCTCTCTTGTGCCCTTCCGGCTGGAAAGAAATGTGCAGTGCCTGTAAAACACATTGAAAGTGCTCAATATCGTGTTCTTTGTGCGCCGCAATTACTTACAACAGCTACAACATCTTTTCAGCTGATATGTGCTGCGTTGATGGCTGTTGTTGCAGAAGTAACAGGAGATTGAAGAGGTGGCATAGCACTGCGGCAAATCTTCACAGCCTGTCAGCGCTGCCTGGCCTGTGTGCATGGTTTGACTATACAATCAGGGGCTGCTTACTGAATAGGAACACATAAAGAATGTCGCTGAGAATTCTTCTCTATGAAAACTTTTCACTGAAACAGTTTCCCCGATTCCAAATATGTTGGAACGAAGGTGTTAGTTATTGCTCCTGTTAAAAAACAATACCATGGGATATGTTATTTATTGGGTGCAATAAATAGCACATATTACGAGTTTTGGGGGGAACAACATGCAGATTTTGGGGCGTACCAGATCATAAACTGCATCCTGTGGGCAAAAAAGTAATGCTTTTCCCCTTTTAAATTCTGGCAGATTAACCTGTGGAAATTTAACGAAGGGTAAAATATTGAACACACCTGATAACTACCACATGTGGATCGATTTTCACACAAATGTGGGTGTGAAAGCGTAAAAATGTCCATAGCAGGAACAAATTCACAACTTCGCAAACTTCAACTGCCTACCCTACAAATATTTAAAGTCTGTACCTCTTCAGCTATAAAGTGGTTAGTGTAGTGACGTGAAGTCAGCATTATAGTGTGCCAAGTGTGTATGTTACACTGTACACCCACCCACCACAGACGTCACAGGTCAGGTGACGCTGATCTAATAAAAGTGGCCGAGCACACGTGATCTGGGCCAGTTGCACTCCATCACCACAGTGTCTTGTGTGTCCTTCTGTAGCCATGTGGGCCTAGGGCTCCCACCTCATCACATTGGTGACGAGGCAGAACCTGTTGCAGAGGCGGGCCCCCGTAGGGGGCTAGGGAGCCGTCGCCATAACCATACGGCGAGCCCCCGAGGGGCAACAAGGGGGGGGAGACGGCACCGGGAGCGCGAAGCAACGGCGGGAAAACGGGTTCTCCCGAGTGAGCAGGGGGACCCCGGAAGGTGCCGGGCTCGCCCCCCCTCCCCCCCCCCTGTTTCTTTGCTTCCTCCGCCGCGCCGCGGCCAATGGGGGGGGCAGGCGACATTCAAACCCCCCAATGAGGGGGTTCCCTAGGCAGAGACATGTTTGGGGGGGGCATATAAGCGCGCTCCCCCCAGTGATACTCCTATGCACAGGAGCGGGGGGAGCAGCACGGCGCTAACTCATTCCGAATAGGGGCTGCCACGACCGCGGCACAACACGGGATGCCCGAGGCAGGAATTCAGGCAGTGGGGAGGTGGCGCTCGCGAGCATACAAATCTTACGTGAGGCCCCAGCTATTGTGACAAGAGGACGAGCAGGATAGGCGTGAGAGTGACCAACTGCTTTACATTTGCATCAACAGGGAGCAGACCCCGCCTAGTGTGGGTGGTGGGCCACTCTTTCATCAAGCGGATGGGCGCGTGGTGGGAGCGCAAGGGGCGGCAGCTCAAGAACAGACCACAACACACGTGCATCCGCTGGTTCGGCCAGTCAGGCATGCATTGGTTTCAACTCGCAACGGCCCTCAAGAGAATAAGGGAGGGGGCGGGGCGCCACCCAGACGTCCTGATCATCCACCTCGGGGGGAACGACCTGGCCACCATGGGGCGGAGGGCCCTCCTCTTTGGAATACAAAGCGACCTTGTGGAAACAGCCAGGATGTGCGGGAAAACGGCAATCATTTGGTCTGAAGTGATCAGCAGGCAGGAGTGGCGAGGCGCCGAGTCCTATAAAGGCGTGGAAAACTCGAGAAAAAAGCTGAACCTCACAGTAAGCAAATTTTTCAGAGCAAACGGCCTGGGCTTCATCAGGCATGGGTTGATACACGCCGGGCGCCCGTAATATTACGCAACCGACGGGGTGCACCTGTCCGAGCAGGGGATGGAGATCTTCTGGAGCAATCTGTGGGGCGCCATGGTGTTAGCAGGTTGCCAATGAATAGCAGGGCGCGAGGGGGGAGCCGCAGGAAGACGGCAGCCTCCCTGACGGCGTGGCGAAGGGCTACGCTGAGAACGGTTGGTATGGAGGCACACTGGAGAGCGGTGCGCCAGAATAGGTCCACTCACCTTCAGATGCCGCACGGCTGGGTGAGATGGCCTAAGGACAGCGGCTCTGGGATGCCTCACGGCTGGGTGACATGCGACGAAGAGAAGGGGGAATATGCAGAGACGGCGCTCGCAGCCCAGCCCCCGCCGGATGGCAGGGCACAACAAGGTCCGAAAGGTAGCGAGGCAGCCTAACTCTGGGACAACGAATATCCCCTTCCCGTGCAGAGGAAGCACAAGGAAATCCAACCTACAGAAAAACCGCCCTAGAAGGGCTAAGAGACATTGGCAAGGAAATGTATATGACATAACATGCAAATGCAAGTAATACCTGTTTCCTTGTAACCCTTAATAAACTGCGGCCAACAAATGACCACCACGAAGAAAGGTGTAGTGGCTTTCTTGGCGGAAGGGGAAGTAAGAAATGTTATTTATAATTTACTGCAAAAGTAGGGCAGAGTGCGTAGGTTATTGCAGAGGCGGGCCCCCGTAGGGGGCTAGGGAGCCGTCGCCATAACCATACAGCGAGCCCCCGAGGGGCAACAAGGGGGGGGAAGACGGCACCGGGAGCGTGAAGCAACGGCGGGAAAACGGGGTCTCCTGAGTGAGCAGGGGGACCCCGGAAGGTGCCGGGCTCGCCCCCCTCCCCCCCCTGTTTCTTTGCTTCCGCCGCCGCGCCGCGGCCAATGGGGAGGCAGGCGACATTCAAACCCCCCAATGAGGGGGTTCCCTAGGCAGAGACATGTTTGGGGGGGGGCATATAAGCGCGCTCCCCCCAGTGATACTCCTATGCACAGGAGCGGGGGGAGCAGCACGGCGCTAAAGAATCTTGTCCCACCCACCCACACCAAAGGATCAGCATTGTCGCAGGGCTGAAATAGGGAAAGAGCGTGGCGAAGGGCTACGCTGAGAACGGTTGGTACGGAAGCACACCGGAGAGCGGTGCGCCAGAATAGGTCCACTCACCTTCAGATGCCGCACGGCTGGGTGAGATGGCCTAAGGACAACAGCTCTGGGATGCCTCACGGCTGGGTGACATGCGACAAAGGGAAGGGGGAATATGCAGAGACGGCGCTCGCAGCCCAGCCCCCGCCGGATGGCAGGGCACAACAAGGTCCGAAAGGTAGCGAGGCAGCTTAACTCTGGGACAACGAATATCCCCTTCCCGCGCAGAGGAAGCGCAAGGAAATCCAACCTACAGAAAAACCGCCCTAGAAGGGCTAAGAGAAATTGGCAAGGAAATGTATATGACATAACATGCAAATGCAAGTAATACCTGTTTCCTTGTAACCCTTAATAAACTGCGGCCAACAAATGACCACCACGAAGAAAGGTGTAGTGGCTTTCTTGGCGGGAGGGGAAGTAAGAAATGTTATTTATAATTCACTGCAAAAGTGGGGCAGAGTGCGTAGGTTATGCCCACGCGTGCCACAGCTAAGAGAAAAATCGTGGTGAAAGGGGGAGAGAGCTGGCTATCCAGAAGGCACCCCCTGCGGGAATGGCGCGACGCGCTGAGAGGCCTGCGGAGCGTTGCTGAGCCCCGGACTGATATGCTAATGAGGAGGTGACCGGGAGACTACCCCGCACCTCTCGGGCCTGCCGTGAGCCGCCCTGCCGTGGGAGTGCCCCGAGGGAAAAGAGCGGACTGACCGGAGCCCACCCACGTTGGCCGCAACAGCGTGACCCCCACCGTGAGGAGGCCAAGCGGAGCCCACCCACATCGACCACAACCGGGCCGCAACTGACTGCCGCCACCGCGAGGTGACTAACGTAGAGGCCACCCGCGTGAAAGAAGAGGTCCGCCGGCCATAGGTGAGCCCGAGCGTGATTTGGAAGGGGCTGCGATGTGGAGCTGAAGAGGGAGGTCAGAGAGCGGCTTAGGTTACCCACTCCCCCACCCCGTGAAGGAAATTAACTTTACCCCACCAAGGAGCACGCGAGCTCCGGTCACAACACTGGCTTTCCCCACTAACGCCGCGTGTGAAACAGGAGGCTGCGGCGGGCGGGGAACGCATGGAGGGGTAAGCCTGTGGCCGTGCAAAGCGGCCAGCATGAACAGAGACCAGCCCGGACTGAAGGCGCCAGCAAATGTAAATGTAAATGTAAATGTACCGGTATTTATAGAGCGCACAGCTACTTCCCTAAGGTAGTGTCCCGGCGCTGTCCGTATACCGCTTAGGAACCCTTCCTGGTTTTCCCTGTGAGTGTCCACCCCTGGGCACCCCCAGGGTGAAACCAGGCATCCCAGCGCTTTTGGGGCCGTTGTGGAGATTAGGCAAGCTATTGCCCAGAGTCGCAGAGTGGGACCCATGATTAGAATAGGCACTGAGGCGAGAATTATCAGGTCCGGGAAAAGTGAGCCCAAGACCCGCCGAGGCGGGAATTGAACCCTGATCCCGGGCTAGACCTCTGCATCAGGGTCTGCCGCTCTAACCATTTGAGCCACACTTCTCCACAGAACCCGCCTGCATTTACAAGCTGAACGTAAGCAAGTAAAAAGCCACTCACCATAGTGAAGGGGAGCCCCCGGCGGTGACTGACTGCCTGTCCATGCCCCAGCACTGCGGGCGGAAGAAGCAGCTGCTCCTCGTGTGTGTGCAGCCCGAAGAACAGCGCCGACATCATTCCCCCGCCGCGCAGCGGGAGAGAGGTGAGGCTGCGGCAGCAGGGTGCAAGATCACAAAAGTAGCATCCGTCCTGTGGCCAAACAGAGTAAGCTGTGCCCAGCGCCTGCCCATGCCTCAACACAGTGGACAGACCCCAGCAACAGCGCTGATTCTCCCCCGCCCAGCGCAGCGTGTAAACTGAGAGGCTGCAGCGGGCGGGGAGAACAAGTGAGACAAAGGGCGGTCCGGCTATTCGGAGCAGCCGTACTAACCTGCCCCCAACCCGTGCAGCATGTGAGATGGGAGGCTGTGGAGAGCAAGGAAGGTGTGGCGAGCACGCCGGATAATAAGCAGGAAAGTGTTGTGATGTCCGGAAGTGCCCCCATGTGGCCACAAGGAGAGGAAGCACTGCAAGGCAGACCACGGCGCCTGCACCAGAAGAGCCACAGTCGTGTGCACACAATTGCGCATGCTCTTCACAAAAGGACACAGAGTTGCCGAGCAAAAGCATAACAGTCAGAGCCATCTAGTGGCCATCTCACGCAACTGCGCCCCTAAAGTAAAGGAAGTGCCACAGAACTGAGACACTGGGAACAAGAAACTAGGTGGCCCAGGGGCAATCAAGCAGAGACAGTTTCAGCGCGATTGAGAGAAGGGAAATATTAGCAGCATCATAGGTCAGGCAGTTTGTGCAACAAACAGGGGCAGTGCCACAGAGAAGGCAACACTAGGACACAGTGAAAACTGGCAAGTACAAAAGCGAATGCGTAAGAAACTTAACACGCTAGAGTGGCACCAAACTACAAAAGGGGACGGCGCAGGAATGCGCCAGAAGCGCGTGGAACGCGCCAGGAGTGCAACAACTCCACACAGGATACTCAAGAGAACGCGCAGCAAGTGCGCACGAGGACAGCGAACTGGGACCCCAAGAAGAGAAGGACGAGCACAGCCATCAGTGCGCAAAAAGGGAGTGACCAGTTGAAGGTCGACGGAGCGGTGACGCAACCCTCCAGAAACACTTAAGCCTCGCCGGGAGAGAGTGCAGCGATGCCTCGTGGCCACAGGCCATCGCTGCAGCAGTAGGGCGAAGACAAGAACACCACCACACGAACCGACGGTGGTTCCGGAACTCGGCAACAGGATGTGCAAAGGCGCTAGCCCAAAGCAGCAAGTCACGGAAACCACCGAAGAGCGCATCCAGAATTCGCGCCAAAGCAATCGTACTGCAACGGAAGGAAAAATGGCTGCGCAGACAACCAGAAGCATGAAGACTCACCAGAAGAATCTGACCACCCAGTCTGGTCACAAAAGGATAAAGCCGACCAGTCGGATGGTCGCCCAGGAAAAGAAGAAGCTGACCAGCCAGATGGTTGCACCAAGAAGGCGACCAGCCAGATGGTCATACCAAAAAGCCGATCAGCCAGATGGTCGCACCAAGAAGCCTACCTGCCAGAGATCGGCAGAGTGGACCGACAAGAGGTCCAAGAAGTTCGACCAAGGCGTGGTCCGCGAACATGGACCAACGAACTTCAACACCACAAGTTAGCAGAGAAGAACTGAAGAGGAAGTGAAGGTCGCGACGCTAACTCTGGCAGTTGAGTGACAAGAAGACAGTGTCCTAGGACTAGGACAAGACCAGGAAGACACGTGCAGAGGGCGCACGCTGCACGAGGAAGCCTGGCCAGAGAAGATGAAAGGAGATCAGTCCAGGTTACGTCGCGAGAAGAAGGAAGAAGAAATCAAAGTGGCACGCCGCCACTGTGAGGAGGAAGGAGAAGAAATCAGAGTGGCACACCGCCACTGCGAAAAGAAGGAAGAAGAAATCAGAGCGGCACACAGCCACTGCGAAAAGAAGGAAGAAGAAATAAGAGTGGCACACCGCCACTGCAAAAAGAAGGAAGGTGACAGACACTGGAACATCTGAGTGCATGGGAGGAGAAGGCCTGGCAAGAGCACCGGCAGCACAGATCAAAGACATCCACCTACGAACCGTCCATCCACATGGCGATCGCAGAAAAGAGCAAGCTAGACTGTTGGCAACATCTACCTTTGGGGTTGATCGGAAGATTGGAGCGCGAGAGTGCTCAGGCTTTGGGAAGCTGAGGTACTGACCACTCCACACCAGCCCGTGGCAACCCAAGAAGCAAAGGCCTCAAGGGACTCTGGTGGCAGCAAGTCCCGCACGGGAGACAGATCCACAGTTACATGTCTGCAGGACCCACGAGGATGAGTCAGCATTCTAGTGTGCCAAGAGTGTATGTTACACTGTACACCCACCCACCACAGACGTCACCGGTCAGATGACGCTGATCTAATAAAAGTGGCTGAGCGCATATGCTCTGGGCCAGTTGCACCCCATCACCACAGTGTCCTGTGTGTCCTTCTGTAGCCATGTGGGCCTAGGGCCCCCAACTCATCACAGTTAGGGTATCACATCTTATAGTAAACTGGCAAGGGCTTTATTGGTTGTTAACTAGGGTGACCAGGTGTCCCCATTTTGCCAGGACGGTCCCTGTTTTTATCCAGCTGTCCCAGCAGATTTCAAGAAATTTAGCTCATGTCCCTGTTTTTAGAGAGGGTCGACTAAAAACGATGGGAGGTGTTTTCTATATTTTACAAAGCAGGATAGTTAGCAGTTGTTTCAAGAAAGCAATTTAATTAACAGGCAAGCTACTGGGTTTAAACATTGCATTTTAATTAGGTTCTTACTGCCTGTTCTGTAATTCTCTGCTGAGGAGCGCTCTCATTGCTTGAAGTAAAATTGTAGTCCTTCTATTTTTGTGAAATGTCCCCGTTTTTGGCTTTAAAATTCTGGTCACCCTATTGTTCACGGCCCTAAAAACAATTTATAGGATTGAGCCACAGACGAGGGCCAATAACGAGGAAGAGGGCCTTTAACACCAGGTGTACTCAAGGCAGCGGGCTATGAGGCTACTAGAGCATTCCACCTAGTCCGTAGAACTACAAACATTGGACTGTTGGAGCAGAAGGCTTATACCAGCCATTATAAGCCCTAAGTCACTTCATTTTGTTCGGTGGAGCTCCCAGCAGTCAAATGTTCCAATACGATTTAATGCACTCAGTGCAGAGATCGGTGTGCATCAGAGGGGTAGAGGAAACAGCTTGTGGGTCCTATCAGCCACTTCTCCGTCTGAGGTTTGCAAAAGAAGTAGCATCAACTTACATTAAAAATGACCTGCTTCGAAATGACTAATTTTAGAGCAAATACCACCATCTGAACTGTCTGAGAGTACAAACCTTCTGAGGGCTTCATTACAAGTGGCCGGTTAAATTCCGGTATGTGCGGTAACTCCGAATTCACTCAGATCCAGAAATTCCATGTGTTGCAGCTCCACTGTTTTCCCAAGAAAAAAAATCAGCAGATCAAATCCAGTGCCTCTGAAACAAGTGGTGCAGTACATACTGCAGAACCTTCTAAGAACCTTGAAGTTGTTAATATGAAAAATGGAAAATAAAGGGGCCTGTGTTTAGATTTCCAGCAGCATTTGCTTCATGTTCACATACAGACATACCAAGCAACTTCTAGGATGTTGCTTATACTTTTAACACGGAGATCTATGCCGACCGTTCCTTTCTGTGACACAAACCGAAGCCAGTGTCTAAAGGCTAAATTATATTAAATTCTCTGCAACACACTTGTAAAAAACTGCTTATTTTACAAAGCAAATATGTTTACAGTTAATTCAAAATATATCAGCCACAGGCAACATTTAACCCCTTCACTGCGGCGGCTATTCCGCCGCAGTGCTAAGGGGGCGGGATGGCCGAGCGGCGGGCGCATGCTGGTGACGGAACCAGCCGCAGTTGCGCTGTGCTCATGACGGTGCGGTTCCGTCACGGCCCCGCCCGCTCAATAGAACGCTCAGCGCAGGCGCGGAATCCGCGCCGCGCAGGCGTGCCGAGCGGGCCGTGACGGAACCGCTCCGTCATCAGCACAGCGCGACCGCAGCTGATGACGGAGTGGTTCCGTCACCAGCAGGGGAGGGGTTAAGCAAAGCCCATTCTCTCTTCACCTTAAATGTGGTAGGAAAAAAAACTATTTGGGAACATTAACGAATTATTTTAACTTGGCTGATGGACATGTTAAATTCTGCTGTCAGTTAGTATTTCTATACTTGAAATGTGCCCTATATCCATGTAAAACTAATAGAATTTCAAACCTGCTACTCAAACTAAAGTGAAAGTACATTCGGCATCGAGTTCTGTTTGGTGTCCTTGCAATATATTTGTACTCATGTACAGTGTCACGGAGAAGCACCTATTGATAGAAACTGAGGGGGAGATTTACTAAGATTTTACGCCGTGTTTGCGTCACAAAAGTGATGAAAATCGGCACAATTTTTTTTTCTGATGTACTTTCTGGCGCTAATCTTTTTTACCGCTGGAAATAACATGAAAGTAACGCAACCTTGCATTACTTAGCTCCAAGGGGTGTATACCATGGGTGGAGCATGGGCGTTCCCATGAAACCACCCAAGGTTGCTGACGCTGAACCTTATTTACTAAATAAAGTAGACAGGATTTAGCAGCATTAAACTGTGCCCTTTTGAAGTAGGCGCAACAAAGTAGAAACGCTTTAATTTCACCTTCCTTTTCCGAATTTGTATGTGTGCTGGACTTCAAAGCACAAATACAAAGAGGGAAAAGGGTTAAAGCCAGTCGACGCATAGCATTTTATACTGGAAGGGTACCCTTCCAATACAAAACCTATGCTAGACTCACAGAAACACCCTTGCACTATGGCGCAACGGTGTCTCCCTGGCGCACAGCAGCTGATTTGAGCCCTGGCGCTAGGGAAAGGGGAGGAGAGTGACATATTTCCTTGAATATGTCGCTCTCCACCTCTTTCCTTTTCACGCAGCACAGCAGTTGTGGCTGCTGCACTGCACTTCGTGAGTAAGTGGTCCTCGATTTCTACATATGTCACTGTTAGATTACATTAGCCCCTTATTCTGACCAGGTGGGTAGCAAGTGGTGTTAATATTGGACTCGGCTTTACCAATTCCAGTTCAAATCAGCACCTAGTTATCAGCTTTCTCAAGTTGTTGACTCAGCATAGGTAACAATATGTGTGTCCAGGAATTACTGCGCCCATTATTGCTTGCGATTCCCAGGTTCCTGACTTTTTTCCTCTTTTCGCAAAAAGATATTTTGCAGTTGACAGGTCAGTCACATTAACCCACTGACCTATGGTACAATTAATTTACACTTGGCTGATGTTTTTACATTTAGAGCAATACAGTAGTGTACATTTATAACACCTGAGAATCTCCGTGAAAAGGCATATGGGCTGGTAAGGAGCAGCCTGGCTTCAGCTCATCTTCAAACACGGTCTATATAGTCACAACAACATTTACAGGTACCAACCTTGGTCTGGAAGTGATAGAGGCAATTAGGCAACAGTGCTGCTCAGCACGATAGTATACTTTAAGGGACTCATTTATGAGGTTTGTGGCGCAGAGCAGCACTGCAAGGAATCATACTGTGCTGCTCTACATCAAAAGAAAAGGGCAGGAATGTGCCATATTCATAAGATATGGTGTATTCCTGCCCATTTCCCCTGCGCTGGCCACAATGGGCAGCCATGCGCCAACGCAGGCACCCTTGCACCATGATGCAAGGGTGCCTGCGTTGCTGGGCTGATTGATTTTGTGCAGGAAAGGACACCTTCCTTCACAAAATCTGCCAATCTGACGATTCTCCTTGTTGTGCCCCCCTAACGCCACACCAGGGCATTAGAATCTGATGCATTCCCAGGTTTACAATTTCATGTATATCTGGTAATGCTTCAGATTTCAAGGGCGCTGCATGGGAACACCCAGAGCAACACCAATGGAACGCCCCTTTCAAGCAGCGTTCTGCGTGAAAGGGGCTCATATTTACAAGGTAATGAAAAGCCACATAAAGTGGTTTTATGTGGCTGTGTAAATATGCCCCTGCAAACACAACAATGATGGACAGAATGTGGATCAATGTCACACATTCACCCCAGTCCAAAGATCTGGGCCCAAATCCATCGTTTCTCCACTCCACACCACCCTGGGTTAGACAATGGCGATATGCAAATCAGCGCTGACCCTGTGCCCCATGGGAACAGTCCAGTCCGAACTACAAAAGCCATGTCCTTCCCAGAACGGAAACAAGCATCCGAGGACCGGCCCGGTTTCGAGGTAACACCTCTCTTCAGCCCGGCTAGCTTGATTCCAGTGGTGTGGAGTAACTGGGACTCACGTCTGAGCATCCCCAGTACACTTAAAGCGGTAACTGCAAACACAACAATGATGGACAGAATCTGGATCAATGTCACACATTCACCCCAGTCCAAAGATCTGGGCCCAAATCCATTGTTTTTCCACTCCACACCACCCTGGGTTAGACAATGGCGATATGCAAATCAGCGCTGACCCTGTGCCCCATGGGAACAGTCCAGTCCGAACTACAAAAGCCATGTCCTTCCCAGAACGGAAACAAGCATCCGAGGACCGGCCCGGTTTCGAGGTAACACCTCTCTTCAGCCCGGCTAGCTTGATTCCAGTGGTGTGGAGTAACTGGGACTCACGTCTGAGCATCCCCAGTACACTTAGAGCGGTAACTGCAAACACAACAATGATGGACAGAATGTGGATCAATGTCACACATTCACCCCAGTCCAAAGATCTGGGCCCAAATCCATCGTTTTTCCACTCCACACCACCCTGGGTTAGACAATGGCGATATGCAAATCAGCGCTGACCCTGTGCCCCATGGGAACAGTCCAGTCCGAACTACAAAAGCCATGTCTTTCCCAGAACGGAAACAAGCATCCGAGGACCGGCCCGGTTTCGAGGTAACACCTCTCTTCAGCCCGGCTAGCTTGATTCCAGTGGTGTGGAGTAACTGGGACTCACGTCTGAGCATCCCCAGTACACTTAGATCGGTAACTGCAAACACAACAATGATGGACTGAATGTGGATCAATGTCACACATTCACCCCATGTGTGACATTGATCCACATTCTGTCCATCACTGTTGTGTTTGCAATTACCGCTCTAAGTGTACTGGGGATGCTCAGATGTGAGTCCCAGGCACTCCACACCACTGGAGTCAAGCTAGCCGGGCTGATGAGAGGTGTTACCTCGAAACCGGGCCGGTCCTCGGATGCTTGATTCCGTTCTGGGAAGGACATGGCTTTTGTAGTTCGGACTGGACTGTTCCCATGGGGCACAGGGTCAGCGCTGATTTGCATATCGCCATTGTCTAACCCAGGGTGGTGTGGAGTGGAAAAACGATGGATTTGGGCCCAGATCTTTGGACTGGGGTGAATGTGTGACATTGATCCACATTCTGTCCATCACTGTTGTGTTTGCAATTACCGCTCTAAGTGTACTGGGGATGCTCAGACGTGAGTCCCAGGCACTCCACACCACTGGAGTCAAGCTAGCCGGGCTGATGAGAGGTGTTACCTCGAAACCGGGCCGGTCCTCGGATGCTTGATTCCGTTCTGGGAAGGACATGGCTTTTGTAGTTCGGACTGGACTCTTCCCATGGGGCACAGGGTCAGCGCTGATTTGCATATCGCCATTGTCTAACCCAGGGTGGTGTGGAGTGGAGAAACGATGGATTTGGGCCCAGATCTTTGGACTGGGGTGAATGTGTGACATTGATCCACATTCTGTCCATCACTGTTGTGTTTGCAATTACCGCTCTAAGTGTACTGGGGATGCTCAGACGTGAGTCCCAGGCACTCCACACCACTGGAGTCAAGCTAGCCGGGCTGATGAGAGGAGTTACCTCGAAACCGGGCCGGTCCTCAGATGCTTGATTCCGTTCTGGGAAGGACATGGCTTTTGTAGTTCGGACTGGACTGTTCCCATGGGGCACAGGGTCAGCGCTGATTTCCATATCGCCATTGTCTAACCCAGGGTGGTGTGGAGTGGAAAAACGATGGATTTGGGCCCAGATCTTTGGACTGGGGTGAATGTGTGACATTGATCCACATTCTGTCCATCACTGTTGTGTTTGCAATTACCGGTGTAAATATGCCCCAGCACATTGCACCACCGGAAATCACAAAAGTGATGTTCCAGAGGCTCAAAAGTGCCACAAGGGGCCACATAAATGAGTCCATATGCTATGACAGCTTTGTCAATGTTTTGAAATGCCAGCAATTTGGCTGCCCTTTTGCTCCACATTAAAATGACAACTTTTTTCAGCCCTAGACTTTCATTTAGAAAAATATTGGATTCTTTGAGGAGTATTAATTTCCTTTCAATGGAACCAGTTGGATGAAAACACTTGAGAAACCAGATTTGTAAAACAAAAAGAATGACAAAATGGTACCATAATAAACCAGGAAGCTTAGATAGGGTGCTTAAATGACGTAGGTCATACAATTTTACTTGGTCGGCACTGATCTCTTTCATACTATTTTCTTTTTTTTATCATAAGACCAGTTTTGGAATATTGGTCGGTCATGGAATAATGGTCAGTCAAAAGTATTAGAGGCATTATTCTATTGCAGAGTAGCAACCAAGGAAATAATTGCCATTGGCATACTATAGTTCTGAATTCAGAGTTTGCCAGACACATTAAGCCTTCTTCAGCTTTTTTCTTTTACTGTAACACAGTTTTCTTCATAGCCTTTACTTCTCCTGTCACAGTATTTATGGAGGGCATTACTTCAGCTGTGACATTTTTTCCAAGATGTGTCAATGAAATTGCAAAAACTGTACAAAAAAGTTTATAGCGGACATAAATGTGTTAGGACTGCAGCATCAAGGACACTGAAGAAATTGTGAAATTTTAAATGGCTTCTTGAAGCTGCTATCAAATAGAGAGGGACTCGATAGCGAGTCCTGAGAATTATAATACCTCCCCTAACAGAATTTTGCAAATCCTTTCCGCACTCTTGGTGGCAAAGGAACATGACGGCCCTGCTTAGAGCTTTGGACATGTCCTCTCTCATCTAAACATGGTATAATCTGTATACCATATTTAGTTTACTGGTAAGTCCCTTTTAAAGTGGTATAACATATACCCAGGGCCTGTTATCTAAATTATACCAGTGGGCAAGCATCACTGGTTGTGTCACCAACCTAAGAAGCCTTTCAAACCTGTCGAAGGCCTGCCACTCCAGTGCCTATGTGTGCAGTTTACTGCCACTTCAGCTTGCAATTTAAAACTACTTGCGAAGCCTTACAGTCCCCTTTTCTTACACTTACATCAGTGATGTCATTTGAGATGTCATCAGTGATGTCATGAGTGATGTCACTGACCATGTCATGAGTGATGTAATATGTGACGTCATCAGCAGTACATTGCGAGCGCACGAGTTATAGTTAGCTGAACTAACTATAACAGGGGAATTTTTATGGTTTTGTACGAGTGAAATGTCCAACTAACTATAACGCCCCAGAAACCTATGGTTTTTTCAGTGAATTTCTAAGGTTTTTTAAATGCTAATTCTTAACTATAATGTGCCTGAAACCTATGTTTTTTTCATATATTTTTCGTATATGTATATATATACATATATATATATACCAATTGATCCGATATCAAGGTTTTCCATTCCTCCTTAAAAAAGAGCAGTCTTCCATGGAAGCCAAGACTGGTCGAGATCCGAGTCATGTTTTGGGGAGGGGGCCTGGGGGGAGATGCAGAGCAGGAATGGTAACTTGCGCAGGCTGAGACCGGGATTTCTAAGATGGAGGAACGCTCCTGTATCATCCGCACCCCCAAAAATAGCTTGTAGCATTAAGATGGAAGGGTGATCCAAAAGCTCTTCAAGATCGGTAGAATATTCATCATGTAGGAGGCTTTGTTGGTGCCATCAATTTTCTATCCTCCACTGATTTCTTTCATTAGGTTTGTTCCAAACAATTTCAACCCTTTAAGAGATTTACATCAGGAAATTTTTCTGGGTGGAGCCATCCTACCAGGACCTTATGCAAATTTGCCTCTGAGAGCCCAAAATGAGCCCACTGCTGCCCCAAAGGAGTCAAACAAAATAACTGATAAATGCCAGATTTCTTATTTCATCATCAAAAGGATTGCCATGAAACTTCAACCCTGGTCAATCTGTTCTGCCAGCTTTTAAAAGTTTTCAACAAAGGTTGTGTAGTATGACCAGTATAAGATGATGCTCTGATGGCAAAGTTAGACAGAGAAAATGCTCTCTTCCTTTTCATATTTCACGCTTGAGACCTTACTAATGTATAATTTTTTCGACTGGAAATGTCAAAATAGGAATACATTCCTGCCTATGACGACTTGGCATCTGAAAACTTTGTGATTAGAATTACTCCATCTTCTACAATATTTCATAGAGAAAATTTAGTTTTCTCACTTGGGGTATGGAAATAATTCACACATTTGTTTCCCATGCAGTACGTTGCAAAGTATAAGGTGAAAAATATAAAGAGGCACTAACTGTCTGGTTTCTGGATGTTCCTAGCTAAGACCTGATAACTGAAGCTTTAGTGAAACTGAATAATTACTTTGATAGTTCCTCCTTATTCCCGTCTCTATAAACATAGTGCCATCCAATAGAATATTTACTGCATTCTGGTTGCAGCTGTTAGCTCGCCGAATGTGCAGGCCATGTCTTGTTTCCTCCACATCCTCTTTGCCTCGACACAATTTCATCTTGACCACCTTTCACTGATGAATAGAACACACTTCTTAAAAAAAAAAGTACGCCAAGGCTTCTAGAATCTTCATTCGATTCATTACATTTTCTTGTTGCAGAAACGTGTTTTGCTTCAGATTTTCATTTGAAAGGATTACATCTGCTCTGAACATTAAAGCTGTTTTGGGATTTGCAATGGCTCTTTATTGCTATTTATCAAATGACCAACTTCACTGCTGCATGTATTTTCATCTGGACCACCACTGCTGACATAACTCACTACTGAAACTCGCCCTTAGATGGCTATCATTTAGATCACATGCCCTTGTAGATGCAGTCTTTTATAGGAGGAGTTGCGATTTAGCTTGTACCAGACCAAGGATCGTGTTCTATTGGATAATTATGGAGGGATGGCAATTCCCGAATTTCGCAGGCAGTTTTTAAAAATCGCATCATTTTTACAAAACTGCCAATTTTGCCATTGTTTTGCAAATCGCAAAATCCTGGAGGGTCGGACTTTTGGGTATAAGTACTGGGTCTCTGACCTCCAGAAATCAGGCACTTTTGTACCTGTAACTAGACATTTCTAGCACTAGGTTTTCACATTGCCAGGAGGACTGCTGTGCTGCCAGGAGGGACTACCACTTTGCTAATTTCTCTGCTGTGTTGGCCTGCTGCTTGTTGAGCTGCAGGAGGGACTGCCATTTTACTACCTCTCTTATTGTGCTGACCTGCTGCCTGCTACCTCTGCCTTGGGCCTACCTTTCAGTGTTCTCAAGGCCTTGTTGGCTCGCCCATTGTTTCCCTGAAGTCTCAGGGCCATCAAAGACTTTGTCTGCTTGTTTTTGTCTTTAAATCGCAGCAATAGCCCTGATCTGTGAGAACTAGAGTGATACCAGCGCTTCGCTCTACACAAAAGCAGAACCCCATATGCGTAAGGTCAGTACCCTAATCTCGCACTGAGAAGGACTCTGTGTGCCCCCTCCAAGTACCTGTTGTGGGGTCGGGCCCTAGGCCCTCATGCTAGTAATGACTGGATCACAGGACACACTGCATACTCGGTGCAACTGGCCCAGAGCACGTGCGCTCGGCCCCTTTTATTAGACCTGTGCCACCTGACCAGTGACATCAGTGGTGGGTGGGTGTTTAGTGTAAATACATGCTCAGCACTAGAATGCTGACTGACTCTGAGTCCTTACACCTGTGTCTGCAATGCCAATCATAGACTGCTGCGGTGGGCTGTTTCCCCAAAGCCGCATCGCTGAGGAAAGCTCAGCCCTACTTGGAGCACCCTTCAAACATCGGAGGAAAAAGAACCAAGCACAGCGCGGCTCCAATCCCCACGTGGGTCCTGACCAAGGGAGACAGCTGCATCACAATTGTCAGCTTCAACCGGCTTCACTGCCAAAAGCAGCCAATGCAGGTTGGCGCACCCAGCACTCATTGAGGAGGTAGACCATAACATCTGCCCTCACCCTCTATAAAACGGCATCACTGGATTCCAATGAAGCCCATCACCACAACCCCCACTGAAAGGTACTGTGCCCCATGGGACATGTAAATTCCTCATAACCGCTCTATCACAGGTGGCTGGAGCAAAGCGGTCACCTCAACCTCAAGAGACCTACCTGAATTATTTATTAACAGTAATGTTGAGCCCTGCTTAAGGTATACCGTTTGTGAGAAAGTATACTTCCCGATCCACAATTTGGATCATTGTGAGCTCACTAAGACTACTGTAACAAACCAAATAAAAGTGCATGTGTTGCCAGCACTTTGATTGCACATGTTCCTTAAATGCTTATGACTTGAAAGTATATACTGTATTTTTATCATTTTGGTCTTGTTGACAATACAGTCAACTATTTTTCCAAACCTGTGCGGGGGTGGGTGGGTGGGTGTGTGTGTTTTGTACAAATACTCAACACATTGCCTCTGTTGATAAGCCTGCCTGCCTGCTCTGCGCCAAGCTAACAGAGGGTGAGGACAGGTTATTTTTGTTGTATATCTAGCTTATCCTGACTAAAGTGGTGGGTTCTGCCTGGCTTGGGTGTATATCTTAACCAACCATAAACCCCATTTCCAACATATCTTTGCCTAGAAAATGTCAAAACACAAAGATACCCATGCAAAATAAACATGTGGTGGGCTCCTTTGCCAACTCCAATATTCTCTAGACACATCTCAGTTCCGGTCAATTCAATTTTGGGTTAGGGCATACAGGTGAGAATGTTTATGTGATCGGGCAACACACAGCAAGAGGAGACAGCTTGGAATCTCTTTATTTATTTCATATATTTGAATAGGTTATGATCTTCCACAAATGAAAGTGAGATGTTTTTTCATCAGTCTTTCTGGTAGTTTGGTGCAAAAAATAAGTAATTTTGACGTAGAATGTGTTTTCTGTAAATGAAAATTGCCTACCTTATACCAGCAATCCTTTTATGTAAACATATCCTGAAAATGCACGACAGACACACTCACCTTTCATGCTAAACAGGGTTGACTTTTTTGGTCCACTCAAACTTTAAGTTGCATTTTGATTTTCCATCACATATAGGAGCCTGTCGGTCTTGGAGAGGGCTGCCAAGCCAGCGTCCCGCTCCAAGACCGACAAACATGACAGCCACCCGCCCACGAGATTACGAATAATCTCGTGGTCTGGCGGGCATTCCTTTAGCGTTCCGCCAGCAGTGCCTATTAAAAAGGCACCACAATGCAAACGCCAAAGCCCGTTCCTGCACAGCATGGACAGTAAAGATCATGACATGCAGGAAAGGGGGTGACTGCCCACATATGGGGCACAACATGTTCCACTCTGCTGGCACCCCATGGACCTGAGGCAACAGGGGTCCTTGTAGGTCCCCCTTTGCTTCCTCACTGACACATTTTTCATGACGACCTCACCGCCATGAAAACTGTGGCATGAAAAAACTTCTAATATGCTCAGTGGTGGTGCAGCGGCACCACCAGCTATTAGGGCCTTGTAGTAAGGGCTTATTTCCTCATGGGTGGTTGTAGTACTTTGTACATGTAATGTGGAATTCATGGCTGTGGAATCCTGTATATGTAATCATCACTGTTACTGTGTTCTTTAGAATGTTAATGTTCAATAGGTTATGCAGTCAGCTACACTTGAGCTGCTTGTTTCCTTCGTTCCTGCATCTTACTTAATACAAATAAATTGGATTATCAACTCTACTTTTCTACATCGCTTTCATGAAGATACTACAATTTTTGGCGACAGGATGGGATCACATGGACTTTAAAAAAAAAAACTTTGGAACCGTTTTTTTTCTCTTGGACTGGTATTTTGTGAGTACTAAATTTTTTTCTTCTTCGTGTCTACAATTTCATCTTCACTGATAATAGTCACACTGTTGTCAATTGAAACACGGCGTGTTACTCTGACTTGCTGCGAATGATTTTTTCGTTTTTGCATGTTTACTGCTCTACACGCATGTGAAGATCAACGGTTTAGGTGACTATATAGGAGAAGACATTGGGCTGACTGTTTCTCAAGACCGCTTCGCTGTGCTACATTTCCGATTCAAATTGCAAATTTTTGTATACTTTCCTTGGAGTTTCCTTACGGTTGGTAAAGCGATCGTTAGACGCTTACCTTTGAATCTGCCGCGTGTGTCCTTGGTGCGAGCACCCTCTCGCTCCTAACCGGCATTCTTCTCATCGCGTCATTGAAGTGACCAACGCGACTTTGCGCTCACCGAAACACGTCAATAGGGACGTCATCGCGCTGAGGGTCACGCAAAGCGGCCATTTTGGAAATCTACATCTTCAGTTACTATAGCAACCTAGCGAGTTGTTTTTACCGAGGGAACTTCAATTTCACATTTCGTCTTGATTTTGAACTCAAACATCTCCAAACAGCGGCGATTTTTAAAGGTACTTTCTAGAATCTCAGGCAGAAGGATACTTGCAGCATAAAATTCTGGATGTGGTGTTTTCTTCATTTACCTTTCTTCAAGTGGTGAACCTTATTTTAAACCTTGCTCTTACCATATACTTTACCTACTCTTAGCAACACAGTGTAACCTCTTTGACTTTACTTAAAAACATGACGACGGAGAGTTCTTCTTCAACTCCAAATACCTCTGGGGATTGTAAGGTGCCTAATCGTCAAATCAACTCACCTAAAGAGTTTTTATCTGTTCCAGGTGAACCGTTGATATCATGGTTAGACTGGAAAGAGTACTTTCTCAACTATTTGGCGAATTTAGAAGACGTTAATGGCACATTTTCTCCAGAAAGGAAAATGAGGATGCTGTTGTATTCTTTAGGTCCAGAAGGGTTGCTCATTTTTAATGACTTACATGCACAAGAAAGGGCTGATGGGGATTTGGATGTTTTTAAAGTGGCATTGTTAAACCTTGATGATCAGTTTTCTCCTTCAGTTTGCATAGGTGTTACCAGACATTCTTTCTTTCACAGAAAACAAGAAAAACATGAGTCCGTGGAGGAATATGTCTCAGCTTTAAAAAAGTTGGCTGCAAAGTGTAAATTCGCACAATTACAGGAAGATTTTATCAGGGACCAAGTGGTCATGTATGCTAAAAACAAAAGTTTGCAAGATAAATTGTGGGTGGAGGGTGATAAATGTTTGAAGGACATTATTGCCATGGTAAACAAGCACTGGCGTTGCCAATAGGTCTCGCAGTAGGAAAGTTGGAGCTATTGGTTTTGTAAATGTATTAATTTTTTAACTTATGTTGACGTTTTTAAAGTAGCAAAATTATGTTTTTTGTTTTTTATAATCACAATCCCCCAGATTCATCATGCTCCTCTTTTGCAAGTCCTTAATAGCGATTGTTAAGGAATCGCTATTAAAGACTCGCAAAACGTGTGAGTGTGGACTGTATGCAGTGTGATAGAAGGCTGAGTGCACTGAGTGAGGCCTGTGTGGATTGTGAGTGCAGTGTGCAGTGAGTGCGTGCTGTGTGCACTGAGTGAGTGCTGTGTGCACTGTGAGTTAGGGCAGTGTGCACTAAGTGTGTGCAGTATGCAATGAGTGTGTACAGTATGCACTGAGTGCGGACTGTATGCAGTGTGATAGAAGGCTGAGTGCACTGAGTGAGGCCTGTGTGGATTGTGAGTGAGTGCTGTGTGCACTGTGAGTGAGGGCTGTGTGCACTGAGTGAGGGCTGCTTGCACTGAGTAACGCCTGTTTGCAGTGTGAGTGAAGCCTGTGTGCAGGGTGAGTGAGAGCTGTGTGCACTGAGTGAGTGCTGTGTGCACTGTGAGTTATGTCTGTGTGCACTGAGTGTGTGCAGTATGCACTGATTGCGGACTGTATTAAGATGTGTTGGGAGGGGGGAGTGTTAAAAGTACGCATGGCAAAAAGCAAGCACAGGGAACAATTGTGTGTGACCCACGAAAAGAGAATTGAGAGAATTAGTGTACATTGCCTATGAGCGAGTAGACTGCGTTTGACAAATTGGGGATGCTGCTCTGAAACCTAGTAAAAAAAAAAAATGAACTAAAGCTGTATTAAAGCACACTTCCTTAAAGCACACTTCCATTTCTGAAATGGCATTGCTCCGTGCACACGGTGCTTACTCAAGCTATGGCACCAGAAAGACGCCACTTTTGTCTCTTGACACTTGGTAAAAGAAAACACAAATAAAGCCGTATTTGATGTGCACGCTGTTAAAGCAGACTTTCAAGACTTTTATTTCTTGTCTCTTGACACTTGGTAAAAGAAAACACAAATAAAGCCGTATTTGATGCGCACGCTGTTAAAGCAAACTTTCAAGACTTTGTTAGTAAAAAAACACAAATAAAGCCGTATTTGATGCGCACGCTGTTAAAGCAGACTTTCAAGACTTTGTTAGTAAATGCTTGTTAGTAAAGGGAGCAAGCGAGAAGATGAGCGGCCGGGAAACTGAAAGTACGGCCTGCCAGCCATGAATAATTAGGGGAGGAGAAGCCGCAGAGCGCACGCTGGGAGAAGCCCTTTGATGTGGTGGCGGCCGTGAAAAAATGCAATTAGGAGGAAGGGAGGGAGGCTGATGCGCGTGCTTGTTTGGTCACGTGATTCACGTGAACTCGAAGAAAACCGCACCAAAAAACCCTTGGTTTGACGAGTATTTTGAGCACTCGAATTCTCGCGCCGCTCAATGCGCATGCGCATTGATAGGTCGCGAGACCTAAAAAGGCAGAGCTTTCTGAAAGGTGTGCAAAGGTCACTCTTTCTCAAGACAAAAAAGGTTCTGATGAGGTAGTTGGTAAAATTACTGAAAGGAAAGCGGGGTTTAAAAGCAACAAAAATTCAAAATTTGAAAAGAAAAGAACGATTTTTCCTGAAAAAAAAATATTGAAAGTCAGAAAAAGTTTAGTACTATGATTTGTTACAGATGTGGCAGTTACTCTCACTCTGCTACATATGATAGATGCCCTGCGAAAGCTGCAAAAAGTATTGAATGTGGATTGGTTGGCCATTTTTCTAGAGTTTGTAATCGTAAAGGCAAGAAACCTTCTAAAGGTAAAGTTGCCTATGTACAAGACTCTTCCGCCTCATCCTCAAGCGACTCGGATTCGCAAGTGAATTTGATTCAATTGAAGAAGGTTGTGCTGAATATCACTGGCGATATCTCTTCCAAACCTTTATGTCACAGTTCATTGGGTGGCGTTATGATACAGTTAGCAGCTGATTCTGGGTCACCTTTTACTATTGTGTCTCAGCATGTTTGGAGGAGTAAATTTGTCAACAACATTGGGGAATGGTTGGAACCAAATGACATTGCTGCTGAAGGCTATACTGGTAAAAGCGTAAAAATGTTTGGATATAGAACGTTGATTTTCCGCTTTAAGTAAAGACAATGCACTGGTAAACTGTATATTTCTGAGGAGAGGCCATCAGTTTTGGGATGGAAGGACCAGAAGATGTTAGACATAATTCTTAATCCCAATAGCAAGGAGCAAGTACTGGTCGCTTGTGAAAGTGTAGATACCAAAAGAAGTGTTTGAGGGCCGCATGGGTAAATTAAAAGGTTTCACACATCAAATTCGCTTGAAGGAGGGTGCTTGTCCTAAAGTTCACAAGGCTAGGAACATCCCTTTCATTGTCAGAGATGAGGTCAAAGAAGAGTTAGACAAAATGCTCGCTAACAAAGTTATTGAGCCCATAGAAGCTGCTGAATGGGTTTCGCCATTGGTCGTAGCCCGTAAGGCCAATGGTAAAGCCCGTTTATGTGTGGACCGTAGGTATTTGAACAGTAACATTTTGGTTGATCAGTTTCCTTTGCCCAGAATAGATGAAATGCTTGCTTTGACACGGGTTGCAAGTTGGTTCTCAACGTTGGACCTCTCTGCAGCTTATCATCAAGTGGTACTGGACAAGAATAGCAGGCAATTTACTTCCTTTTGTACACCCTTCGGGTGTTATAGGTTTAGACGTATGCCTTTTAGATTGGCTTCGGCAGCTGCCGTTTTTCAAAGGCTTATGTCTCACCTATTTGGCCATATCAAAGAGGTTGTTTTTTTTTAAGATGACATCTTGATCATGGGGAAGGACAAACCCCAGCATGATGCTTTATTAAGAGAAGTTTTGTCTATTCTAAAGAGCAATGGCTTGGTAGCTGAGGGTTCCAAATGTAAATTCTCAGAGAGATCGGTCACATACTTAGGCCATGTAATTGGAGGCGATGGTATTAAACCAAAGAGTTCCCTGGTGGAGGCTATTCTCAGTGCTCCTGCTCCCAAATCAAAGGATGAATTACGTTCATTTTTGGGTTTGGCAGAGTTTTATGCAAAATTTGTTTGTAATTTCTCACAGAAAACTTATGAGATGCGATTACTTATGAAGAATAAGGTTCCTTTTCTTTGGAATGAAGACTGTCAGAAATCTTTTGATTGTATCAAGGATGCAATTGCGAATGCACCTGCACTGCAAGGTTTCGAACCTAAAGCAGAAAATATTGTTACAACTGATGCCAGCAGTACAGGTTTGGGTGGTGTCTTGTCTCAGATCTCGGAAAATGGAGATGAAGTAGTCATTGCCTTCGCATCCCGCTCATTGTCTCCTGCTGAGGCAAAGTATTCAGTAATAGAGCGGGAGACTTTAGCGTGTGTGTGGGCCATGGAACATTTCAGGAAATTCATTTGGGGAAAGAAATTTGTACTGAGATCAGACCACAAACCATTAACAAAACTGCTTACCACAGAAGGTTTGTCTAAAGCATCTGCGAGAACTTGGTTTCTGGTGGTAGTTTGGTTGATTCGTCTTTTTGTCTTTCGGGAGATGACAACCATGCTATTCGTGATTCTCATCTTGTTGGTTATCAGGATCCTTTGCCTAGAGAGAAATCTTCTGTTGGTGAAAGTATGGAGGTTTCTGATAGTGTGTGTGTTAACAAATCCACCAGGGTTGGAAGACGTGTAGTCACTTGTTGTATATTGATTCTTCTTGCAATATGGCTGACAGTAGTCATTAGCCCTTCCTCAGTGTTTTCACCTCCTCACCTTCCCAGAATACCTGTGTGTGTTCTAATCTGTACCAGAGTATTTTACCAGTGTCAGTTGATGGTCTGGTCATCTGGCGAGGTTTTGTACTCAGCTGTGTCCTACAATAAATCTACATGTAATCAACTAGAAGTATCCTATCAACTTATCTTCATTTATATGCAACATTTTGGCGACGTTTTCTGCTGACCAGACCAGAGAAGAAACCATCTAACACAGCCTGAGTTACACCTCGCGAAAAGAACCCACTGCTCTAAACCTATGTGTTGCCAGTCTTATGATCAGAGGAAACAAGAAAGAAGAAACCGCATGAATAAGAGATAAGTCAAAGAATTTTTGTGCAACTAAGAAAAGCTTATCTTTTACAAACGTGAGTTTATTTCTGATCCCTGGCAGCGCTGCGCAACAAGAACTCAAGACTCTGTGGCAATAAGTAAGGTGTAGAGAAACTGAAAACTGGAGAAACTATCTTCAAGTATTTGTAGCGCCTTGTTATTTTGAGAAATCTTTCTAAGTAACTGCTTAAACTGTTCCCCAACCAGCTGCAGCTCATACACAAGCAAAAGAGGGAATCAACGCATAGAATGTCAGCACCAGTCTAAAAGGTACCCTATCAGTATTGATAAATAGAAAAGGTGCAAAGGGGCTGAGAGTACAATTCCCTATACTCCCTCAAATTAAGGGCGGATTCAAAATACCAACCCTCAACAATTCAACAATACACATTGGCCCAGCACACTTTGAAAACAATTTGTTACAGATAGATAAATCAATAACAGTTTTTTTCAATTTCACGAAAAAGTCGATGTTTTCAGTTTGCAGTAATTCTTTATTGTTCAATCTTTTAAAAGCTTTTGGACAGCATCACTTTTGGAACCGCCAACGCGTTTCGTCCCATCCAGGGACTTCTTCAGGGCTTGAACAATTCGTATGATCTATACTAGTTGTAAATTTCTTATGAGTTCTGGTTGATAGTGTCTTGTAAATCCTTAATGATGACAATCTAGAAGAGAAATTTCTGGTCAGAGACCCTTTATATATTCACAGTTGCTGTTTCTTAAATTTCACTTTTGGTCCTTAATTCATGTGGTTTAGGACATCATATTTGTTCATGGGATGGTCAATTTGAAAAGGTAACGACCCGGATATGATAGTTCGGGTCCAGAAAAGGGTCCTTCGATCGTCTCAGCTCCAACCAGGGATCACCACGATAAGTATCGTGGTGATCCCTGGTTGGAGCTGAGACGATCGAAGGACCCTTTTCTGGACCCGAACTATCATATCCGGGTCGTTACCTTTTCAAATTGACCATCCCATGAACAAATATGATGTCCTAAACCACATGAATTAAGGACCAAAAGTGAAATTTAACAAACAGCAACTGTGAATATATAAAGGGTCTCTGACCAGAAATTTCTCTTCTAGATTGTCATCATTAAGGATTTACAAGACATTATCAACCAGAACTCATAAAAAATTTACAACTAGTATAGATCATACGAATTGTTCAAGCCCTGAAGAAGTCCCTGGATGGGACGAAACGCGTTGGCGGTTCCAAAAGTGATGCTGTCCAAAAGCTTTTAAAAGATTGAACAATAAAGAATTACTGCAAACTGAAAACATCGACTTTTTCGTGAAATTGAAAAAAACTGTTATTGATTTATCTATCTGTAACAAATTGTTTTCAAAGTGTGCTGGGCCAATGTGTATAACTGCAGCTCATACCAAGGATTTATGGGAATTGCCCATGATGGGGTAACGCATCATCACAAGTATGAGTTTAATCCGGTTTTGTTTTGAAACTGCTCCAATGCATTTCTCCTCTGTTTCCTGTAATACTACTAATGATGCGTTTGGCAAAGAGAAACAGCACTAAGTACTTGAAATCTACAAGCCACAGTTGGAAAAAAATAAAAAAATAAAACGAAAACGAGTGAATCAGTTGGAGAAATGGACACATGCTAAGTAAAATAGTATATGGAAGGACTGAATTAGAGGCACGATGGTGGAAGGAAATGATGAAACAAGTTCAAGTACGTCTACCGTGAGTCTTTTATACTTCTGATTATCGTTACTTTGGCCTCCGTGTTGTTCCGCACTTCTCCATGGCCCATTTGAAAATGATGATGACGTAGTATCTTTATTTGTCTCAGCGTTGGAGCTGCATGCTCCATAGTGACGCGCTGCACCCAGTGTCATCTCAGCGTTCCTGGCTGCATACTTCATCACGCATTGTGCGCAGCGTTTAACGTCACTCTCCTACGTCAAGCGGCCATTTTCATATCTTCACGCGTTGCGTTCTCATGGCAACAGGGTTTGGGAACACAACGCAACGTTTTCCAAGTACGGCGTGTAGTGCTGTTTCGACTCGCAACAAGTGATAGGGTTCTAAGTGTCAACGTGACGCCAACGGGAAAGAACAGTTACTGACATTTCTGCTCGGTGAGTGAAATGGAAGGTGTGCTTCTTATTTCCGTGTTGTTTGTTGGCATGGATTTGTTCTGGTAATCATTTTCGTGTGGAAGTAACTTAAGTTCTTCTTATGGACAAAATCCAGCTTTGTTAGTTTCATGCTGTCTGCAGAGGAGGAAACATGTCTTTGTTAGCATGACGTGACTGTTATTTCAGGATTATCTTTTATGCAGCGTAGATCTTCACGAGTGATAAAATACTAGTCACAGTGTATATTTATTCCTGACAAGTGTGCCATCTAGTGGATATTTTCCGTATTTATTAATATTCTGGCAGAAAACAAGAAACGTGTCAGTGATCAAGCATATGAAAATGTACTGTGTTTCGTGAAGCCACTATTATTTTGAATTCCAATTAAATGGTACAGAGCGTCCAGGAACAAGAGAAGCACAAATCAATTAAGGAGCAGAGGCGGTCATAGGACCTAGAACATAAAAATAGTCCCACAATTCAAAGCTGGTCAAAGTGCCTGAACCGTGTCTAACAAGCAGAAAGATGTCTTTGGTTTCAGAGTGAGTTTGGGGGACAAAGCCTTTGGATATTATCTTGAAGGGATACAGTTAAAAGATCACAAAGAGAAACACAAGACGACAAAAGTCCCAGGAACGAGCTTGGTTCAAGAGGGGACAAAGTAAAAGGAAAAGTGAATGGACTATCACTGTACTGGAGGAGACAAGGTTGTCCTAGAACAAGGAGCGGAATGTTCAGTACAAAGATTGAGCGCATGGACAGAAAGTCCACAACGGGGACAAAGGTCCCAGGGGAGACTCTAGACATGATGTCCACAATGGGGGCAAAGGTCCCAGGTGAGAGTCTGGACAGCAAGTCCACAACGGGGACAAAGGTCCCAGGGGAGACTCTAGACATGATGTCCACAATGGGGACAAAGGTCCCAGGTGAGAGTCTGGACAGCAAGTCCACAACGGGGACAAAGGTCCCAGGGGAGACTCTAGACTGTATGTCCACAATGGGGACAAAGCTCCCAGGTGAGAGTCTGGACAGAAAGTCCGCAGTGGGGACAAAGGTTCCTGGTCAGTGTTTGGACAGTATGTCCACAACGGAGGCTAAGTCGGAAAGCCTGTATTTGGGACAAAGGTTCCAGGATTAACACCGAGGCGTATGTTGAACTGTCTATCTTCAACTTGGAGCTTAAAGTATTGGTGGACGGAAACAGGCTTGAGAGAGTGGACTGTCTCTTCCTGTTTTGCTGGTCAAGGGCAGATTGGAGGGAGTGCACTATATTTTTCATGTTTTGTCAGTCTAAGGGGAGTAGGTAGTGGTGATGCCTATTAGTTGTTTTAGTGTTGTGTCTCACCTCACACTTCACTTTTACACTCTTTGCCCTATAATGCTCTTTTGCCTTCATGAACTAAAATTAGTTCTAGTCGTCTTAGTCCTTCTTTCTGTCTTTAATATTATTGTTGCTGTCTTCCATACCTTAAGCTTTATTTTTATGTTTGTTTCATTTCTTTTCTGTAAAGAAGGAAGATGTGTTGTATATTGATTCTTCTTGCAATATGGCTGACAGTAGTCATTAGCCCTTCCTCAGTGTTTTCACCTCCTCACCTTCCCAGAATACCTGTGTGTGTTCTAATCTGTACCAGAGTGTTCTACCAGTGTCAGTTGATGGTTTGGTCAGCTGGCGAGGTTTTGTACTCAGCTGTGTCCTACAATAAATCTACATGTAATCAACTAGAAGTATCCTGTCATCTATCTTCATTTATATGCAACATCACTCCTAAGAAATTTCAGGATTTTATCCGTTCCTGATTTTTGTTTCTTTTATTTCCTTTTTATTATTTTTCCTTCTTTTACATTATTAAAAAAGGGGGATGTGTAGTAAGGGCTTATTTCCTCATGGGTGGTTGTAGTACTTTGTACATGTAATGTGGAATTCATGGCTGTGGAATCCTGTATATGTAATCACTGTTACTGTGTTCTTTAGAATGTTAATGTTCAATAGGTTATGCAGTCAGCTACACTTGAGCTGCTTGTTTCCTTCGTTCCTGCATCTTACTTAATACAAATAAATTGGATTATCAACTCTACTTGTCTACATCGCTTTTATGAAGATACTACAGGCCTCTGACCGCTGTGCCACCACCCCGGTGTGGTATCCTCTGCCTTAGGGGGGAACCCTCATCCTTTTCCCCACCCCCTGTTTGGTGAACACCTTGGTTGACACCACTGTGACATCAGTCAGAATGCTGCAGTGGCTAACGTTCCAAGCGAAGCGCCTTTCAGTGAGAGAGACGACCGACTGTGGACCAGATGTGTCTGGGGTCATGTTCCTGACTCTTGGAGAATAATAAAACTCTCTTGTTTGCACAAGACCATCTTGAGTGTCCTGTTTGATAACGCATTTCACACCCGGTCCTGTGGCGGTCCCACCGCCGTATTCCTAATACGGGGGTAATCAGACCCTGAGACCCCTACTGCCATTTAAGTTCCACCACCACTGGCCAAACCTGCCAAAATTTACTTGTGGAAAAATGCCTGGTAAATACCAGGTCATGATAATTTGTGTGCCATACGCAACAAATTATGCACATTATGGCCCATTTTTGCAGACAAAATGTGTGCCAGATGATAATTATTTGACTCGATAATTTCTGAAGAGCTTGGTGCCAGATTTTATTGGGTGAGATGGCTATCTCATTTTATTCTGTCTCACTCATAATGAGAGCCTATGTGTTAATATTAGGTAACTTAGCAGGACACATTTCATTGGCCTGTAAAGGATGAAAGACTAAATCATTCTAACCAATGTTCAAACCTCTGACTTTCAGGAAGTAAGTCTATCGCTTACCTACCTTACGAGCTGAATTATGATATTACTTCTTATCAGTGCATAGATTCGAAGGTGTAATATCACAAAATAGACTTTAAATTTTGACCTGTGACAATATTGACTACAAAATCTGGATTGGGGGCCTGATTTAAAGTTCAATGGACAGGAAACTCTGTCACAAGTGCCATATGATATAATGCATTTGCAATACCGCAACTATGTTTGTGATGTAGTATCCTGTCAGCTATACTCTAAATCATCCCTTAACCCCTTCCATGCTCATGACGGAACGGTTCCGTCATCAGCGTCGGTGCTCCGGTGCTGATGACGGAACATTTCCGTCATGAGTCAATATGATTTATTACCCTTCAGCACTGCAGCGAAATTCGCGCAGCACTGAAGAGGTTAAGACTATGTTCAGACTGTCGTCCATCATGTTTTTGTGCTGCTATGGCAGTTCGGGCTGGACTTTTCCTATGGGAAGCAGGGTCAGGACTGATTTGCATATAGCTGTGTCCAAACTGGGGTGGCATTGTGAGCGAAATAACAATGGATTTAACCCAGATCTTTGACTGGGTGCGAATATTTGATTAGATCAGCATTCTGTCCATCATCTGTTCTTTTTGCAGTTGTCGCCCGAAGTGGGAAGGGTAAGCTAAGACGTCTGTCCCTCTCTTACTATGCCACCAGATTCAAGCTAGCCTGGCTGATGAGGGGTGATGCCCCGAACCGGGCACAGTATGCTTGTTTCTGGTTCAGGGAGGACCTGGATTGGCAGTTCGGCTGGACTGGTCCCATGGGGAGCAGGGTCAAGACTTATTTGCATATGCCTGGGTACAAACTGAGGTTTCATTGTGAGCAAAATAAGGATGGATTTAACCAAGATCTTTGAATGGGCGTGAATGTTTGATTAGGTCAGCATTCCGTCCATCATCTGTTCTTTTTGCAGTTGTTGCCCTAAGTGGGATGGGTAAGCCAAGACGTCGGTCCCTTTTTCGCTACGCCACCAGATTCAAGCTAGCCTAGTGGATATGGGGTGAAACCCCGAAACTGGGCCCAGGATGTTTGTTTCAGGTCCAGGGGGGACCTGGCTTGGCAGTTCGGCTGGACAGTTCCCGTGGCGAGCAGGGTCTAGACTTATTTGCTTATGGCTGCACACAAACTGGGCTTGCATTGTCAGTAAAATAACAATGGATTTAACCCAGATCTGTGACTGGGGGTGAATGGTTGATATGTTCTGCATTCCCTCCATCATCTTTTTGTGTTGCTCAAGTCACCCTAAGCAGGAAGGGTATGCCCAGACATGGGGTCCATGCTCACTGTGCCACTGAATACAAGCTAGTCTGGCTGATGAGGGGTGATACCCTGAAACCAGTCCCAGGATGCTTGTTTCTGGTCCAGGGAGGACCTGGTTTGGCAGTTCAGGCTGGACTGTACCCATGAGGCACATGGTCAAGACAGATTTGCATGTGGCTGGCTCCAAAGTGGACTGGTATTGTGAGCGAAATAATGATGGATTTAACCCAGATCTGTGACTGTGGGTGAATGGTAGATATGTTCAGCATTCCATCCATCATCTTTTAGTGTTATAATGCTCAATATGGCTCATTCTCCCTCTTTGCCATTCTCTTTCACACACTGCAGCAAGGTGGCTTGCTGCGTTGCACGAAAAATTATAAATATGGGCCTAAATCTACACTACCTATGTATGCTTACCATGCCGATGTTGTGCAAATCAGTATCTAGCCTCTATATTGTTGCAAATCCATATTTTGTATTTGATATTTGACATACAACAGCTTCAAATCGTTTTGTAATTAATATAATTATGGAGTCTAGGGGAACTAAACGTTATTTCTGTACTAGCCTGTTTTATTAAGCTTCTAAGCTTCATCATAAAAAATTAATACATTTTTAATCAAAAATAATATTTTAGCTAAGCTTTTTTCAAGCATGATAAGAGGTGTTGGGAGGCACAAATGATGCCAGCGCATAATCAGTTAGAGGATAAGATATTTGATTACAGAATGTCCAGGATGAAACCCACCTGGAGTCCCATCACAGGCATCCAGTAAATAATGTGTCTTTCTGCAAATCATACGAAAGAACACGTCATGTTATCCTTATGATCTTTTGACCATTTACCACTCATAAATAAAGGAGACTTCAAAGCCCATTTCCTGACCAGCTCAGCCTTTTCTTGAGCACCCACCCCCATATACAATTTATAATCCATGAAATAACCTATTAAACGTCTGGAAGGGAAATATGCAGCATCTTCTCCTAAAGTTACCCTATTTAGAGACAAATCTGAGACTGATGGCTCAGTGGGCTAATGCATCCCCCAGTTTCTGTGTTTGTCTTTGAAGTCATGGATTCAAATTCCAGTAAATCTATTAAACTGTTCAATCCTCATTTTTCAATAAAAGAGTTCATTTTAGTTGGGTGACAATAATCATTTGCTATTCAGTGCCCTATTACCCATAAATGAAAATGTGCTTACCTGTGTTACTCAGAAACCATTCTAAAACTGAGGAGCATCTCTCAGTCATGCAACCTTTTGTCTAGGTACAGCTAGTATGTGACACTGTTCTCATGTAAAATACACCAATATCTCCACATTGTTCAGAAACGACTAAAGAGGAAGTGTCTACCTCAAGCCCTACCATTTACCTTGAGTATTTTAATGGTGCACAATCTGAATATTATGTCGTTAATTTCATTGATGATGTCATTTATATTGTGGGATGATTGATCACAGGCAAGAATATCATTTTTATGGTTGTATATAATGTGGTATATGATATGTTGTTTTTTAAGTAATTCCTTTCAGTAATTATTTAGTAAATTTTTTTGTTATGTGTTTTATTTTGATTTTAAATGTTTTTGGAGTGGTCTGTAAGGTTAGTAGGGGAATTTGGTGATACGTGTTTTAATGTTTTTTGTTTTTAATGTAATTTTAAAAAATGAGGTTATGCTTTTGAACATTTTTGCACTTATAGCCATTAGGCAATATTGTTTTTAATTATTTTTTTAAATATTTTGTATTGCCTAATTGCCTTTTACCTTGAAGTTTGTTTTATTTTTTTTTTAATAATTATTGAATATTTTTTTAAGTGTTCCCATTCAAATCACATTTGATTTTTTATTTTAAATATAGTTTGTGGGGAAACAAATTCAATAAAATATTTTAAGTATAGTTTTTGTTTTTTACTTTTTATCTGTAATTACATTCACAATTATATTTCAGCAATGGCAAATTTTTGTACATGTAAGGGTCTCAGATGAAAATGAGTGTAAAAAATTGGGTACCTTTTTAGTGTCAATATTTATTCTACATTTTCGACTTGCTAGATTGGAGTGTGAATAGCCCCCAACAACATGCAACACTTTCCCCAATGTGGTTAAGGTAGGAGTGGGAATAGTAAATCTAACTCCTGCCCTCAAAGTCCAACACTTTCTCTTGTGTGGTTAAGTTTGAAGTAGAAATAATAAATGTAACTTATGCATAGTCCAACACATTCCCCAATGTGGTTAAATTTGGAGTGGGAATAGTTACAGTTACCTTGTTCAAAGAGCAACACTTCCTCCAATGTAGTGAAGTTTGAAGATGGAAGAGTAAATGTAACCCACCCAATGTTCAAAACATTCCCTTATGTGGTTAAGTTTGAAATGTGAGTAGTAAATCTAGCACTCCAAAATGCTAACACCTTCCACAATGTGCTTTGGTTTGCTTTAGAAATAGTTAATATGACCCCCCCCCCTCGCCACCCCAAACTTCAACACTTTCCCCAAAGTGGTTAAGTTTGGAGTGGGAACAGTGAATCTACCCCCCTCCCCAAAGTCCTACACATTCCCCAATGTGGTTTAGTTTAGAGTGGGAATAGTAAATGTAGGCACCTCAAAGGCGAGCACTTCCCCCTTTGTGATTGAGTTTAGAGTGGAAATAGTTAACCTGACCCCTTCCAAAAAGTCCACAACCTACCCCAGTGTTATGCTTGGAAAGGAAAAAGTATGTTGAACCCCTTCAGAGTTCTATCCTTTCCCCAGTGCGGTTAGATTTCACGGTGGAATAATTAATGTAAGTTACATAAATAGTTTTTAATTTGGTTACATTTGTTGGTTTGAAGTTAATACTATTTATAATATATTTAGTAATAATAAACTTTGTTTAAAATATTTTTACAGTTCATATTTTAAAACATTTATTTAAATAAAAATAACACAGTTTATTGCAACATTTTTTTATTGAAATTAATACTTTCTAAACACATTTTTCAAGTTTTTAATCATTAAAAAGCATGTTTATTTGCTCATACATTTTAATAAACATTTTCATACCCATTTGCGTGCATATTGTTGTTAAAATTTTTCAACAATTTCTAGATTTTTACATTTTAAAATGTATATATTAACAATCCAGTAAATAAATTATTTTTCATATATCAAACAGCATTTTTAAATATATTTATATTTTAATTGACATTTGTTATACATGCTCACAGTTTTCACACATTTCAAACATTTTAATAAAGGAATACATTATTTGAATGTATTTATTATATTGGTTTGTATAGAAAATGTTCTTATATTTTTCATTTCAACTATTCCGCAATTTTTCTTTTACTACTTCATTTATTTTGTAGTTTTGTTTAGGAATGCAGTGTCTCTGCAGGTTAGAAGTTTCTACATCCTGTTTTCCAGTAAAGGTAAGTTTAATTTTAATATAATTTCCATGCTTTATATGTCAGGAGCAGAGGGGGTGGTATAATGATTGTAAGGTTAGTATTTAAACCCGTATATGTTTGTTAGGTTTTAAAAGTGTGGGATTTTTTTGCAGCTGTTTGAGGTTAGTGCAGTAAGCTTAGTTCTTTTTGATTGAGTTCATACTTTTATTGTTAGAGCGTATGTTATATTTGAACTATTTTTAGTAATTGTGATTGGTGTATTAGTATTGAAAAGGTGTTTGTTTTTGTTTTAAGGTTGGGGTTTTCTATATTTTCTTTAAGAGTTTTTTTTTAAGTCGAGATTTTGTTTTTGGATGATGGATGCATTTACATTTTTTTAACAAGAAAAAATGATTGGAATCTTTTAACTAACTTAATTTTTTCCTTGTTTCTTTTACAGTTTTCCTCAATCATTTTTTGTCTTGTGAATGTTTTTTCTGGGTTTAGCATGGCTTTATGCATTTTATTTGGTCATATTCAATTAATTATATTTATTTGCATCTTTGCATTTTTTGGGACTGTAATTTTTCACAAAATTGTGTTATGGGTGTCATATTTTCTACTGAGGACCTCAACTTTAAACCTGTAAGTAAGTTACATTTTTGAAGGACTTATTTGTTGGATGCAAATCTTTTATTGTATTGTGTTAGCTAATTTGAAATTATGTGTAATAATATATTCCTTTATGTACTGTTTTGGCTTATGTGTACTTTATGTATTGTATGTTAATTGTTTTATTTAGAGAAAGTGATTTCAGAAATAAGAATGTTGTCATTTTATATCATTCTGGACTAAATGTGGCATAGGCAGCTTTGTAAATACAGCACCCTTTTAAGCAAGTATCTGTGTGAAAGGAGCATGCAATGTGTGTTGCTGTGAGCATTCCACCGCAACACCCATTGCTTTTTGACGCTGCCCCAGATTTGCCAGGATGTGTAAATCTGAGGCAGAGCCAATAACTAACGCCATGCGATGGCTGGTGTTAGAATGGCGCAACAAGGAGAAATACTTTTATTTCTCTTCTTTTTTGTTTTTTCTGTGTGTGCTGCATTCTGCAGCATGCATAGAAAGAGCATTGCACCATGAATGATTGTTCATATGCAGTATAGTGTCCCTTCCTGCTCCTAAACAATCATTAAGGATTGACTGTTTGCTACTTCTAAAGATCGCCATTATTGATTGTTTATGTGCAGAAAGTGACACCTTCCTGCACATAAAAAATAATTCCCTGCAACGCAGGCACCCCTGGACTATGGCACAAGCGTGTCTGTTTTGGCGCAAGACACCTATTTTTAGCGCCAGCGCTGGGGAAAACACCAGAGTGTGCCATATTGTTGCAAAATGGAGCATCCCTGTGTTTTGGAAATTGTGGTGCGCATAGCTGCGACATTTGCCACAGTGCTGTGGTCCGCCATTTAATTGTAAATATGCCCCTAAATGTGTTCCTTCCTCTGAATACAAGTCCATCCTAAGTACATCAAATACATGCAAAACAAAGAAAATAAATGAAGACCGAAAATATCAATATACATAGCATGATAATGAACAGAGTCTGTTTATAAAATAGAGAAATAGACCGTCAATGTGATCATTCAGGTATCCGTTTCCTCTGCGAAATTAGAGAGCTTTAAATATATTGTGAAATTTAAAGGCCTGATGTATTTCATGTTTCCCATACTTTGTTAGCTCTCAGGCTGCAAGGATTGTGGCAAGGAAGAGGGAGGTAGTGGTAATGCCTAGATGTATGTTATTGTTATATTCTTAAACTCGACAATGGCAGGTTGAGTTTTCCTTATGTGCCATGCCAATACATTCTTAGCACATACAGCAGGTATTAAATGAACACCAAGGGTGAAATTTACAATGAAATGGCTCAGGGCTGCAAGCAATTAAGCAGCACCGCGCAATGTCATAGCAAAAATGCAGGAACGCACGGTATTGACAAGAATACAGTGCTGCCATCTGTTTTCCCTTGTGCCAGCACTAAAAAAGCTGCCTAGCGCCAGCGCAGGCACTCTTGCACCATGGTGCAAGTGAGCTTGAGCTGCAGGAAAAAAACAATCATTAATGGCATTTTGTTCCTTCTTGTGTGATGAACAATGTGTTCAGGTAAAATTTCATGATCCATGTTATTGCCCATAGCACTGTGTAACTGACTTGAAAAACCAATTTCTAATACCTGATCAAATGCCCATTACAATGACTTTATCCAGGAAAGACCCTCTGCTAATAGTCACAATGCCTAGTTAGTGGAATCTTATCTGAATGCATTGATTTACCTACCACTTATATCCTGGTTCCAGTTAAATAAGGATTACACATGGCAAAACATCTTAGCATAAATCATACGTGCAGAGAGTAAAATTGTATTTATTTTTGTTGAGGGAGGCAAGTGGTATCATGACCCATTCTCATGGCTCATGTCCTCTCCCTAGCCTCAAAAATGGTAAATAAATAGCGTATTGCACTCTGCACAGAAACTTCATCAATTCATATTGGTTATGTTATTAAACTTTAATATCTGTACATAGAAACAGTCTCTCAGCTGTCTGTTGTTGAAGAGCTAGGGGCAGATTTACTAAGGATTTGCATTGTCATCGCAAGGCAACTCAAGTTCCTATCTGGGTTTTACTGGGCCATGCAAAGCCACTGTGTTATGCCCTGCATAGTTTACTTATTTCTTGTAATTAATCTATTTCCCTGTTGCTCAGCCAGTGTGTGTGTTTAGAGTAGAATGTTGGGAATGCAGTGATGCATGGAATATTGGGTGTCTGTGTGAGTGAGGAATGACAGTTTGAGATGGGCTGAGCAGCGGGAAGGCTGCTCCTGGTGGGGTTTGCTGTCACCTGGAACTAAGGGCTTGCCTACTGGCTACCTACATCTACATCACCTGTTTACCTGGATTACCTATCTGTTTTACTTGTGTACCATCTTCATGTACTTGGACCAGCCACATAATAAAGGTACTTGTGAACCTTACTTTCCTACCAGTGTCTACATGTGCCACAAGGTACAACATATTTTGGTGATGAGCGAGAGTTGGAGACTTTCCCACTTGCCTACTGATCTCCACTACTGGTCAAGGAAGTGAAAGATGACATCTTTAATGAGTCCAGAAGGAGAGAAGGAGCCAAAGTATTACTAGCGCAGACAACTAAAAAACAACGTTACATCAAGCATACAAGAGGCAACGCGACAAGCAACAAAAGAGGATTCATTGCAACAAAAGAATCTTGTACAGCATACTCAGAAACCCCACCAGTGTCTTGTACAACAGACAGCCCCAACGAAAGCATGCTGTACTGTGTGGTTGCCATTAGACCTGCACAATCAAGGGAAGATTGCTCTTTAGTAATGACTTTGAACTTGCACAAACTGTGCTTGTATGTAGCACATGTCAAGGTTGGTCCTGTACAAAGTCTGTCTGCTGCTTGATGTTGGCGCAATTTTGTAGGTGCAAGGAAAAGGACTTTAAGTGCTACATGGATTTGCAATGTGTGAAGAAATGTTTAGGGTTGATCTCACACAACGAATTGAACTTGCAATGGTGTACTGGCTATAAGCTATAACAAACTTTGCACTGACAATGGCTGGCAGGGTGGTGTCACGCTGTGGTACATTTATGGCACATCAGAGATGTGGTATTACAAGGGGCAGAGTCAGGTGAGACTTGTCTTTTAACTTTGATTTTTGGCCTACGTTGAGACCTGATCTCTGCAACTGCCACTTTCCAGTTTAAATCACAGTGCGCGCCTTACCTAGTCCATGGTGTCACTCTGAGCTTTGGAGTCTTGTGACATCCTCCAGAGTCTTCACTGCCTTCCAATTTACGCTGTGCACATAGAGCGTACTGATAGAGCAAGATTTCGCATCGCGACTTGCTCGATTCATGAACCTCAACTTGTCATAACCTCATAACAAACGTACGTTATTATTAATATCTTTATTTTGGACTATGTGAAACAAACAAGGACCCCCTGATTTGGATCAATTTCCTGGGTCAGGGCAAAACAATTTATGTGAATAAAATACCCAGGCAAATCCTCAGTGAACACTAGCACATGAACAGTGGCATTCGCCCAAACATAATTTAGAAGAAATAATCAAAAAACGTTTTTGCACATTTGGTGTATTTTAATTTCAGTTATAAAACATGATTAAATGATAAAAAAGTTTTTGGTACATTTGTATCGATACATGATAAAATATTCCAGCATTATAGCATATGCATGGGTCTAAACATACATCAGGTACATATATATTACAATAAAAAGATGGTTTCCTGTCTACGCGTTTCGACACAACTGTGTCTTCCTCAGGACTGTACCATCATATTTCTGTACTCCCTCGTACATTAAAGATACGGGGGCTATCATTGCTAAAGTAGAACATTTACCTTTCAATGAGAATAAAGATCTTTTAGAAACGTTGGATGTTGAAGCTCTCTATAGCAATATCCCTCAGAATCTAGCTATGGAGGCCACCAGTTGGTTTATTGATTTACACCAGATACCATGCAACAAGCCATTCATTCTACAATGTTTGTCAGTGGTACTTAAAGAAAATGTGTTTCAATTTGGTGAACACATGTACCAACAGACGAAAGGCGTCAGTATGGGGGCAGCAATGGCCCCATCGATAGCCAATATATATATGGCTAAATTTGAATCCCAGAATATATATAATGAGATGGCACCATTCTATGAGTCTGTTTCCCATTGGTACCGATTTATAGATGATATTTTTTTCATTTGGACCAATGGGGAACAGACTCTTCTAGAGTTCCTAGAGTGGTTGAACCTGGCAGATGGAAATCTCCATTTTACTGCACATGTGAATTCAGCTAAAGTGGAGTTCCTTGATATACACATAAAAAATGTGTCAAACCAACTGGAAGTTGACCTACATGTGAAGCCAACGGCAAGAAACACGTTGCTTCATTTCAGTAGCTACCACCCAAGGAACCAAAAGGATGGCATACCCTTCTCCCAATTCCTTAGGGTGCGCAGAAACTGTACTAGCATCAGGGACTATGACGTCCAGTCCAAACAGATGAAAAAGAAATTTATTGCACGTGGCTATCCTCACAGACTAGTACGTGAGGCATATAAACGAGCACGTTACTTTGATCGAGACGTGTTACTTAATTCCAACAGACGACAAAAAGAACAAAAACTAGTATGTATTACTAAACACTCTCCGTTAAATGCCACAGTTAAACAAATTATAAATTCGAATTGGCACCTGTTAAATGTAGAATCAACTCAACCTAAATTACCAAAGCCCCTGTTCGCGCACCGTCGAAATAAAAACTTGAAAGATCTAGTGGTAAGATCACGTTTCGAGGGCTCCAGCATGAAGACCTCATACATACAGAAATCCTTTGAAGGCGGAAACGCTATCAAGGGAACTTCTCGATGTGGTTCATGCCGGTCATGTGAGGGTATCATTTCTGGTGAAATCTTCACATTCAATCAGATTAGAATTCAAGCCCAGGAACTATGGACATGCAATACCAGCAATGTTGTTTAACTTTTGCTATGTCCGTGCAATTTAGGCTATGTCGGAGAGACGTCAAGAACTATGAAACTTCGTCTCACTGAACATAGATCTGCCATAAAAACACGAAAAATGGCAGCTCCTTTGGCCCTACATTTCTCTGAGTTTCACCATGCTCCATCGCAGATCCGATGGAGGATTTTAGAAAAGATCCATACACCTAATAGTAATGGTGGAGATAAAATTAGAAAAAAGAGAGAGGTGTATTGGATTTTTTCTTTGAATACTTTTTCCCATGGGTTAAACAACGATTTACCATGGATTAATGCAATAATGTAAAAATCAAATGGGATATATTTGTTATTCTGTAAACGGTTTCATATAAGAAACCATTAAACATTCAATCCCTTTCATAGCATGTAAATATAGGCCTTATGAATAATTTCCCTGTAGAGGGTCTCACAATACTGTTTTGCCATATCTTAAGAATAAAATGCGAAAAATTTTAGGCTTTCCCTTTAAGAAGCACATGACTGTAATTTAACCAATAAACGTAGTCGTTATATAAGCCAATGCATGTGCATAGCTTAGAATCCTGCCGAAAAACTAGAAACCGCCGGGATCTACTTGCCACCGGTCCACGTTTAGCTCTTTATCTCACGGTAAGTTGCAGACAAATGCGCTAGTAGCTATGAGCTAGAAGTCACCTTATATCCGTGAGCAAATAATGAAAATTGTGCGTGTTCTACTTGTAGTATCAGAGACGCTGGGAACCGCGTGCAGCCAGGTTACGCTATCCAACTTCTAAATCCAGGCCACGTTATTCGACCCAGTAAGAGGGTGCAGATCACGGTAAGCCGCCCACCGTTGAAGCGCATTTGAAATAACTGTAAATGCGGTAACTTGCAAGTAGTTATCTTTACTCTTTAGTTAAAATAACATTAGCCGTGTCCATGCTTCCCCTATAGAAATAAAGACGCCGGGAACCGCATGCAGCCGGTTCACATAAATCGTCATTAAAACAGGTAAACCTTATTGTTCCAAACGAAGAGGTGGTTCATATTGTGGTAGATTCGTCCCCACTATGACGTTATTTTCGTTTCTGCCTCTCCCTTTTTTGCAGGCGGTAAATTTGCTGAAAAACGTTAATAGCTGATGTTCTCATAATAACAACATTGGAGGTAAAAATTAATAATTATGACTCGATACTATCGGTACGGCCGGCTTGGATTCCATTTCTTAGATAACCAATATATATAAATGATATCTTCAAAAACAAAAAAAGTTTTTTGTCTGTTTTAACTTTGAGTGAAAGACGTTAACAATCGGCTAATTAAGCATGACCAACACACTGCTTGTTTTTCATCATTTTTTATCAGCGCTATTAGAAAACAAGCGTATATGTAACATGTGATACATTAAATTATATTGGTAAACTATGAGCCTAGTTTTAGGTCATCATGATATGCTAGCTGTCATCCTTATCTGCAGACATTTATAACTAGTTCGAAATAGTGAAATAAAACATTAAATACATGCAAGACAGTATAGAATAAACTAAGAAATGCCGATTGTGAGTTCGGATCGCTGAAATGCACTCTGATCCCACCCCCTTTTTTTGCAGAACCTAATACTTCTCATTTGATTCTGGGACCTTTTACCGGCTGTATCCGCTCCTATATCGGCTTTAATTCCAGTACCACTAGTTGGTATCAATAGGTAAGCAGATAATATAATAAAATGCATAGCCAACCATATACTGCCTGATAGGGTTTTATGTAATATGCTATAAACTATATTGTATTACCCTACAGGTAAATACCATGCAAGATTAATATGGGTACTTTAGGACCTGTAAACCTTGAGGATAACTTAAATATGTAGATTCTCATGCGTTTCCTATTACCTTTATCTCTCTTTTCTAATCACCCATATGGTCTTCTATTCTCTACCATAGATGTGTCTGTATAGTATTTTTCTACCACAGTGATGTAAATAGGTATCTATGGACCTGTATATAGATCTGTATATATGTACATAAATGATGCTTCTCCCATATGAGTGCCTAGCGGTATTATCAGATTTATGAGATCAGTAACACTAGCCTTGTTTATGAAATGTCAAAACTTATACCATAAACGTTTTTTTGCACTGTAAATATAGACTTGTAAAATGTCTTTATATATATTTTTTACAGAAATATGATGGTACAGTCCTGAGGAAGACACAGTTGTGTCGAAACGCGTAGACAGGAAACCATCTTTTTATTGTAATATATATGTACCTGATGTATGTTTAGACCCATGCATATGCTATAATGCTGGAATATTTTATCATGTATCGATACAAATGTACCAAAAACTTTGTTATCATTTAATCATGTTTTATAACAGAAATTAAAATACACCAAATGTGCAAAAACGTTTTTTGATTATTTCTTCTAAATTATGTTTGGGCGAATGCCACTGTTCATGTGCTAGTGTTCACTGAGGATTTGCCTGGGTATCTTTATTTTGGATACGCGTGAAAGGTAGCGAAGCTTGCCTATGTGTTCTACTAATACGATTAATCCGTGTCCCTAAAAATGGCCCCTGCTTGTCTTTCGCTCCAGATGCAAGGCCGGAGACAAACTTGGACCGTGGAACTCAGCCAGCTGGCAGCCACGGTCGAGATGCTCCTGAGAGAATTACCTCTGACCCAGGAGGATGAAGCCAAATGTCCCTATGTTGTTACAAATGTATAAGTTTCCATTGTATTCTCTGGGACTTCTCGTGGGAACCCCAATCTTGCTAGGCGGCACCCTAGGATGCTAAGTAGGGCTTGTAATAGTCTGTTCTGATTGGTGTGTTAACCAAATCCTACCTTAGGACCAATCGAAATTGGAGATTCTGACACTTTGCAACATTTGGGGGGTGGTACCCTGTCCCAAAACAGTATATCTACCCTGGGTTCACCTAGGGAAATTGTCCGACTTGTCTGAATAGCTGACCTGTCACTGACCCAACGCACTCAATAGGTGACTTGATACAGAGGTGCTGCGGAGCTCTCTGTCCGAATTTGACCATAGACTAAGGTTTTACTAAACCTTAAAAGTGCTGGCGGAGCACTTTGCTGGGAGTTCGCTGACCCATTCGGGGTCCTGACTGATAGCTGCAGAGAGGGTGGAGCGCAGGCGTTGCTTCCAAACTGCGGGTGCTGGTCGTGTCCTGGTGGTCCTGTCCTGATCCTAATCTGAGGGTTTCCTGTCCTGTCTTGGGTGTCCATTCTGCACCTGCTGTCCATTGAGGGGTATCCTTCCTTGAGGGTTTCCTGTCCTTCACTGACCCGTGGCCAGGGTTTGGTTTTTCACCCCAGTCTAGGTAAATATTGCTCTAAATCTCTTGAAACTGCACCTTTCTATTTTTCTGTCTTTGCTTTAATAAAGACATATCTTTGCATATGATAAGTTTTTCCATGCTTTTTCCGCAACTCATTGCATCTCATGAAACATATGCATTTATTTTCATAGCATGTTCCTATGTTACCCTTCCTTTTACAAATAATTTTCCTGTTTACAGTTTATAACTGGTTTGATGTGTTCTATAAATTTTCTCACTAAACTGAATGAAGAGATTTTTCTGAAATTATAGCGTGTCCTATTTTTCACGTTAATCAAACTGTTTAGATTTCTAAGTTTTCCCATTCCATAGTATAAATGATACCTGCCCTAGTTAATTCTTCATCACCCATGTTGACTCTTTCATGATTAGTCTACTAGCTTAGCAGGTTTCCAGTCGCATTTCTCTTGAATCCAAATGTTTTTGTTTACTGACTATCTGCTCAATGTAAGTTGGATTTTCACACTGATTTGAACTTTATATAAACTTTATAAAACTTCTAGTTGTCCGTGGTCATTTTATGAAAGTAAAGTCATTTATTGAAGAGTATATTATTTGCTGCCTTTCCTTTTACAGCTAGCTCCCTGATCCATTGTGGTCATAGGTACCCGTAACAGTGGATGGTAAGTCGGGTACACTAGAAAATAGAAAAGGAACTCACAATTATTGGTAGTAGATTGTGACGTCATCCGATCAATGTATCTGGTGATTTGAAATATATGGGCCCGAAGCCGGAAGTGGCGAAATTATTGGTCGGGTGACCCGCGATCTCTAGCAGTAATTTTCTGGTAGCAGAGTTATGGTTAGGGAATAGTTAAAAGGTTAGGTAGGACTAGTTAGATTAGCTAGGTTGGACGCTGCTAGTTCAAATGACAAACTGCTGCTAAAGGTACAAGTGTTTCTCTGGATTGATCACCCACGTGAAATGCCTTGCGTGAAATATTATGAAATGTTTTAAACTGTTTTTCTTATTGTTATATTGATATATGTATTAACCCATTCGTTCGTAATTGTTATATGTTGTTAGGAATCCCCGGGGAATTGAATAGCGAGTGGTGAATAGAATCCATTCGCGTTGAGGTCACCTACTCTAAGGAAAGTTGGTGCAGGTTAGGCAGAACTGGAAGCGCTAACTAGGGTTTTTCCGAATGCATGTTTGAATAAATGTTAGTAACGAGGTTCATTGGCAAAATTCCCATTGTGGCATAAACCTATTTAGGGTCACATCGGAAGAGTAGCAGGTTCATCGGGGCTTAGGTGAAAGCAAAGGGGCTCGCTGGGGAAACCTTTGTCTCGAATATATCCCGGTAAAGTGGATGAGTCTAGGGGAGTAACAGGTTCTCCGATGCTAGAGTGAAGGGTAGGCAGAGAAGACTTATCCGTAGTGAGTGAAAAGTAAATGGAAGTAGTTTACTTGCAGTGAAAAATTTCTTTCTATTTAGACACTTGAGTACGGTGGCGAATGTGTAATTGTTGTAAAATAACCAAGCACTAAGCACTTTAGAAAGAAAGAAGGTTTCCGTTACCTTGTGAAGGAGGGAGTCAGTCGCGAAGCTGCTCTGACGTCACTCTGTGCCGCGCTGGGATTGGTAGACGCAGCGGGCTGGTAGCGGAGCTAAAATTGTAAAGGAGGGGTGAGCACCGGAGCGTGGGAACTGTCTCACGAAAGGGCCGCGCACCCATTGGCCGGAAAATATTTGAACTCGTGCACCTCATTGATCGCACGGAATTACAAGACGCATTCTGATTGGGAGTAATTTTGTAAACAAAGTTAAGCGTAGGAATCGTATGTGGCACTCGTACAGACCGCATACTAGACCCGATCCGAGAGATTTGGGATTTGAAAGAGATCAGTTTAAAGGCATAAAGCACGACATTATGTACGGAAACAAGCGAAAGTTGTCCCTTGTAAACAAAATGAAGAATTATTTCAAAAAGGACAAGCCGATTAAAACTAGAGAAGGTGTTGTCATTCCACCACCAAATACTCCCGCATCTTTCATGATGTTCGATAAAGCGTACAACACCTGTGTATGGTTGGAAAATTGGGCAGAATACACGAAAGATGACGGAGTATTGGCTTTTCCATTAGACGGAACATTTAACAGCAGGATTCTATTTAATTTGAGAACCCGAATGAATGATTTACATCCCAGACCTAGGTTAACGCAGTATGAAGCGCTAGAGGAATGGGAGATTGAGGCTTTTGAAAGGGACAAGCCCCGATTGGATAAAGGATTGACAAAATTGTATCCAAAACTGAAGCAAGAAGCCCGAGCCCAAAAGATGAAACAATGGAGGCAGAGTATGATTGTTGAGGGACTGTTTCCCATGATGTCAGCAGGGGATCCTCCTGGGGGGGGGGGGGAGGACAGAGAAATCCAAACACTGGGGGCCCATCGGAGAATCAGATGACGAATTATTAGATGACATATGCATGAGAAGTCCGCCTCCTTATAATGAAGGACACCGACCTTCAAGTGCAGGGGATATTCCCCGGAGACCTCTACAAAGGGAAGAGGTCAGGTCCGTAAGTGTAGGAGGGGATTATCCAATTCCTCCTTATACTGAGAATCTAGGACCCGTAGAAACCCGAAGTATTTACCCAAGGAGACCAATTGGTGGGGAGACGGGATATTCACGTGAGGGAGATTTTTGCTCTCGTCCCCCCTACGGAGGTGAGGTGAGATCCTTAGGTTCAGGAATACCGTTATTACAGCCACAGGATGAGGAAGAGCTGAGGATTCTAGGCACAGGAAGTTTGTTCCCAAGACCTAATTATGGTGGAGGACCGAGTGAGACACATCCCACTGCCCCGAGTCATGCTCCCACTCTAACACCACAGGTATTACATGACAAATCTTTGGACAGGTTATTAGAAGAGAAAGAGCGAGAAGCGCTAGCAAAGCAGAGAGCTGAGATAATACAGAAAATGTCACAGCTAAATACAAGTCTTGAAGCCTTGACGATCCCAGTAACTATCGGACCAGTGGTTCCGTTGTACGGGGACCGTCAAGGGACTCCAAACCCTCCAGTAATTACTCCTGTCATTGCACCAACCAGACCAGAACCCTTAATTGTAGATGACCAGACAAGTGAGTGCGAGTCGGATGTCTCGCTGCTAGATCTGCCCATTAGAAATACCGGGAAAAGGATACAGAAAAGACATAATCCTTTTAATGCAAGGGAAATTCAAATGGAATCGACCTCAGGTACTAAGAGTGTCACATTGGTGACTCCTGAAGAAATCGAAAGATGGAGTCAAGAATTTGAAAAGCAAGCGTCCCCAACGAAACCTTTAGATCTCTACAAGCTGAGAATAGAAATAGAGGAATTGATGGCAGGAAACGTAGGATTAGACAGATTAAATACCTACTCCGAAGACGAAATGCTGTTTATCTGCAAGAGTCTCACCCGAAATACCCGAGTACTTCATGAAAAACTGACAGACACTGCTGCTAGCATGGGAATAGATATTTCAAAATCGAAACCTCTGCAGAAACCATACAGAGCAGATTTCTCAGACAAGGATTTGGAAAACTTGAATGTTTCAGGGAAGAAAGCACAGGTCAAAGAACTATTGACAGTATTACAAAAATGGGGAGATGTGGAAAGATGGAAAGCCAGATGGACCAAGAAAAAGGATGAGGCCAGGTCTAGGCAGGCAACTCCCGAATTTGTCCTAAAGGAAGCTGACAAACCAGAACAGTTATGCCCTATGCGTGAAGTACCAGGGGGAAAATATGTACATGTTCCATGGTCCAGACAGGATATTGTATCCTTTACTAATGATTTTCCGAAATTACGAGAAAAACCCGTGGATTGGTATAGGCAGGTAGAAAGATTCGTAAAAGTGCAAAAATGCCTGTGGAAGGACCTGGATGGGTTCTTCGACATAGTGGTCCCTGTAGATCTATGGACCGAGTGTAAAATAGCCATAGCTTGGCCTAGTGAGGAATACGCGAGAGATGAAAAAACAGGAGAACCATCGAAGGAAGTAATGAGAAAATATGAACAGGTAATTCAATATCTCAAAGAAAAAGTGCCCGCAAAGGAAACTGATTGGACCAAGATAGATAGAACCACGCAGGAAAGAGACGAGACAGTGCATTCCTTTTATGAAAGGCTGTTGCAGGTGTTCAAAACATACAGTGGTATAGATAACATCGAGATGAAGGATATGACACACTTCATTTACAGGTTTGTAAACGGTTTAAGGCCCGAAATTTGTCAATGGATAAAGGATAATAAAATCTGTTGGCATACTAAAAAGATAGATGAGGTCCTACGGTACGCAAAGTACTGTGAGGACGAAATGGCAGAAAAGAAAAAGGCTCTCAAGGAGAAAGTTATGTGGGCTCAAGTGAAGCTCACAGAACAGCAGGAAAAGCAGTTAAACAAGATGAACAAAACTACCCCGAACCAAAGCACTGGGGGTGGGGGTGGAGGAAAGCCTAGACCGAAAATGAGTAGAGAGGAAGCTAAGAAGAAATTTCCTTGCCATCAGTGCGGGGAAATTGGACACTGGAGAGACGAGTGTCCCTATTTACAAGATGATAATGCCCAAACACCTGATTTAATTCCACAGACGCAGAATGAAAAACAAAGAAAGACCCAGCAGCAGGTAAAAACGATCCAAGAGCCCAGAGCGCCAAAACCTATTTTTAAGGGAAAATCACCACAGGGTGATGACGTAGAAATCTGGGGAGGGAATGAAAATAGAAATGCAGCAACTTCGCAGTATTTGTTGAACGACACTTTCTTCTGTGACGACCAGTACTGACGGGGCCTGAGAGGGGAGGACGAGGAGTGCGTACTTGGCGCCTCCTTGCCGGTAGACCAGTCGGGACCATACATTGAAGGAAAGGTTGATGGAAATGATGTCACCTTCCTGTTGGACACTGGTGCTACCCGTTCTACTGTAAGAACAGTGGACGTTCCAAACCTATCCCTCTCGGGAGAAGCCATCCAAGTAGTGGGTGTATCTAATCAATTGATTAGTACACCTGTTACCGAGCCCATGGAGATCTCAATTGGAAATTTCAAACAAATGCACAGATTTGTTGTCTGTGATACCAGTCCGGTAAACTTACTGGGACGTGATTTGCTGTGCAAAATGAATTGTACCATCTTTTGCACACCAAAGGGCGTCGAAATTCAAACTCCAGATGAAGACGGTATCTACAAGCTAATGTTAATTAGACCTGACTCAGAAATAAAATGAATGACTATACAAGACTTACCTGAAGAACTCCAACAGACAGTGAAGCCAGAAGTATGGGACTTTACAGGAAAGGATGTGGGATTAATGAAAAACGTAGACCCCATACAAATAGCCATGAGAGAAAATGCAGTGTACCCCAATACCAAGCCTTACAGAATGAGTGCTGAAGTGAGAGCAGGTGTTGCCATTGAAATACAAAAATTGCTAGAAGCAAACATAATACAGGAAGTGATGAGTGGCCCGTGTAACTCACCCATTATGGGCATCAAAAAGCCTAATGGCAAATACAGAGTAGTTCAGGACCTTAGAAAGGTAAACAAGATAGTGGTTCCTTGCTGTCCTATTGTTCCGAACCCTGCAGTGATCCTGTATCAGATTCCCTGGGATGCTGAATGGTTCACTGTGATAGACCTATGTCATGCATTCTTTTCGATTCCATTGCATCCAGACAGCAAATTTCTTTTCTCATTTGCTTTCAACAGTCACGTGTATGTCTGGAATAGGGTCCCCCAGGGGTACACAGAAAGCCCCTCTATCTTTAATCAGATCTTGAAAAAATGCCTTGAATCTTTAGTCTTACCTGGAAAGTCTGTTTTGGTCCAGTACATTGACGACCTGTTAGTGGCGTCTAAAAGCCATAGGGATTGCGTGGTTGACACCATTGCCCTACTGAATCACCTGAGTGAAAAGGGACATAAAGTGGCCCCTGAGAAATTACAGTTCTGTTCGAAATCAGTGAAATATCTGGGACACCAGATAGAAAAAGGCATCAGAAAAGTCACCTCAGAGAGAGTCCGAATAATTCAAAATATGCAGTTACCCCGTACTCAGAAAGAAATCAGAATGTTCCTCGGAGTTGTAGGTTACTGCAGGCAATGGATTGTGGGATTCGCAGTCCTTGCAAAGCCCTTGATTCAGATGACAAAGAGAGGAGCGAAAGACCCAGTTGAATGGAATGACGAGAGCTTGACAGCTTTCACAAATTTACGAAATTGTCTGTGTACAGCTCCTGCTCTAGGGATGCCTGACTACTCCAAAGAGTTTGGCCTATTCTGTGACACTCGTGACAATTGTGCATTGTCAGTCCTAACTCAGGAACATGGCACGACCAGAAGGCCTGTGGCATATTTCTCTGCCACTTTGGATCCAGTGGCTGCTGGATTACCGGGATGTCTGAAAGCAGTAGCTGCAACATGCACCAGTTTAGAACAAAGTGAGTCCATTATCATGGAACATCCTGTAACTGTGTATGTTCCACATGCAGTTGTAATCCTATTGACGTGAACAAAAACTCAGTATCTCACCCCTAGTCGGCTGACTAAATATGAGAGGATTCTCATGGGTGCTGCAAACATTGTCATCACCAGATGCAATATTTTAAACCCCGCCACTCTACTCCCTGAATCAATGGTAATGGAAGGTAAGGGAGATGATGAGCATGATTGTATTGATCTGACAGAGTTCAGTACTAAACCTCGCCCAGACATTAAAGAAACTCCTTTGCCTGTGCATGATGAGGAATGGTTTGTGGATGGTTCGTGCCTGAGGCATGAGCTAGGGGGCCTAAGTGCTGCCTATGCTGTGGTATCGTTAACAAAAATTGAAGAAGCGTCCTATTTATTTGGAGTAAAGTCTGCACAAGTAGCCGAATTGATCGCTCTGATTAGAGCTTGCAAATTGGGAAAAGACAAAAGAATAACAGTGTATACTGACAGCCAGTACTGTTATGGGGTGGTGCATGACTTTGGCCAGTTATGGCTACAAAGAGAATTCCTGACTTCATCAGGTACCCCCATACGAAATGGAAAAGTGGTTCAAGACCTTTTAGAGGCGATCCAGTTACCAAAGGAATTGGCAGTGGTCAAGTGTGTTGCTCATAAGAAGGGCCTTGACCCTGTATCTATGGGAAACGATTTTGCTGATCGAGTGGCAAAACAATGCGCCATGGAACAGATGCGAATAAATCCGAAGCGGGGTGGGACTGGAAACAGCTGCCAACTTAGGATGTTTGAAGAAGTGCCTACATGGGATGAAGTGAGAGAATGGCAGCATGTGACGCCCTGGGAGGAGAAAGAGAAGTGGAAGGAAGAAGGTTGTAGACCAAGACGTGAGGATGGTGTCATTGTGGGCCCGAATGGTATGGCTGTGTTACCCAGACAACTACTTGCCCCAATGGCCAGACTGATACATGAAGGATCACACATTGGTAGGGATGCCATGGTTCTGGTATTTCAACAGACTTGGTACAACAAGAAATTCAGGAAGGTAGCAGAGTCCCTTTGCCAGAGGTGCCTGCCATGTCAACAGTTCAACGCTGGCAAGAGAACAGAGGTTGAACTGATGAAAGTTGGGAGATCAGGGGGTCCCTTTGTGAGAATACAAATAGATTTCATTACCATGCCCCGTTGTGAGGGAAAGAGATATGTCCTTGTTATTGTCTGCCTGTTTTCGAAGTGGGTGGAAGCTTACCCTGCCAAACGATGCGAAGCCATAACAGTAGCCAAGTTATTGCTGAGAGAGCTAGTACCGAGGTTCAGGGTTCCAGTCTTTATTGACTCAGATAGAGGCACCCATTTTCAGAATGAAGTTTTGGCCCAGCTTTGCCAAGCATTCGGGATCACACAAAAGCTGCACTGTGCATATCATCCAGAGGCTTCTGGAGTGGTAGAACAAATAAATGGCACCATCAAAAATAGATTGGCAAAAATATGTGATTCTACTGGCCTAAACTGGATAGCTGCCTTGCCTCTTGTTCTGATGGGACTCAGAAGCATTCCAGATTGGAGAACAGGCCTGAGCCCCCATGAGATTTTGATGGGCAGAGTGATGAGACAAGCATGGGTACCAGGATACAAACTGTTAAGCATTTCTGATGATTTGGTACTTGAATAGGGCAAGCAACTGGGTGACCAAGTGCGTTCTATCTCTCGCCAGATTGGGGCAGACGCCATCGCCAACCCGACAACACCAGTTCACAAATTGGTTCCTGGTGACTGGGTTAAAATAAAGAAGCACACTCGTTCAAGTTGCCTTGCACCAAGGTGGGGAAAAAAGCGGCAAGTAATCCTGGTAACGACGACTGCTGTAAAGTGCGCCGGCGTTCCCAAGTGGATCCATGCCAGCCGTACCCAGAAGGTGATACCTGACGAGGAGCCTGGAGCAGAAGGTCGTCCAGCTGAGGGGTCTGCAGACGTTGGTCCTGAAGTAGCTGAAAAAAGACGATCGAGCACCAGTCCAGTGGAGGGTCCTGTAAACGTTGGCCCGGAGGTAGCTGATGACGCGCGGCCAAGCACCAGTACTGCTGAACATCCAACGGAGGCTGGTCCAGAAGTAGCTGATGACGAGCTGCCGGGAATCTGGCCAGAGGATTGGATACCCATAGTCGATCTCTCTGGAGATCCACTCAGAACAAGAGAGCGAATAAGAGAAGACAGAGAGTGGAATAGTGAGGTCGAGCAAGGCACAGGCGAAGACCCTCAGATCATTGAGATTCACATCAAGTCTGAGGACGAAGAAGAAGGTCAGACAGGGACAGATCAGGTGATTGACACACCTCCACTAACTCCTGAAATTGAAAAGGGACAGACTAGAAAAAGTGTAATAGTTCGAGCAGAAGAAAATCAAGGGATCGAAGTGCTTGAACAGGATCAGTCAGAACTAGAAGAACGTGTTCAGGACACAGAATCGGAGACATTTGAAAGCCAAACGCAAATTCAACCTGAACAAGGCCAGCTTAGTGACCAGGCGGAAGAAATAGATACAAGACCTGGGACTAGTCAGACAGGTAGGGAAGAAACAGAAACAGAAGCGCCACCGACAAGCGAAAATAAGAGAGCATTAGAAGAAAGCCAAGTCACAGTGCCAGCTAAAAGACTAAAGAAAAAGAAACACCTTGAGCCAAGTTATGTTAAGAGACTGAAATTAAGAATAAAAACAGTCCAAGAGAAACTTGCAGATCTAAGGAGAAGTCCCCGAATTGCAGAGATACCTGAAGATAGCTCCAAAAGAAGGAGTGAGCGAATAAAAAGACAAAACGAAAAATATCAGGATCCAGAGTGGACATATTTAATCTTGGAAAACTTTGAAGAACTTGATATCACTGACGAAAGTGACGGAGAACAGGTTGCTGAGTACTCGGAAGAAGAGGAAGACGAGCTCACCTGAGGTTGCACAGAGTAAGCTACCTGTGTAAACTTACAAAGAGGGGTTGAGAAACTTCTTCTGAGCCGAAAATGTCTGAGTCAAGAACGAATGGAAGGCCTAGTTGCAGTTGTTGCAAAACATGCTGCAAAGTATGTGTATGTAGTATAGTTATAGTTATATTAGTTTGGATAGGACTAACAGTTTTCATTCCCTTTATGGTTAGTAAAAATACTAATATTGACCCTACACAGATCACTGACACTGAAGAACTGACAACACGAAGTGTAGAAAGACGTGAGAAAGCACTCAGACAAACAAAACGAGACTTAGATGCATCAGATGAGGAAGGACTACATTACCATGGAATCAGGAATCAGACACACTTAAATGTTTTCGCAAACTTGTTAGTACATTATGGAGAGACTATGGAGATAGAGGATTGCTATGTCTGCATGAAGCTACCTACTTCTGTAGCTGAAGGCGTAACATACCATCACTTGCCTCTGACATATGGAATTTCCTGTAGTATTTTAGCAAGCTTATTTTACAAAAGAGGACCGTTACAGTACTATTACTCTAACAATGACGTGATCTTTTCTGAACTTCCCATTCGTGGAAATCTGAATGCTGTACATACCAAAAGTGACGTAATACGATATATGGGAGACTACTTTCTGACTATAGGTAATATAGACATAGCTGAAGCACATAGAGACAACCTGACCTGTTCATTGCATGAACAAGAGAAAATATTTTTAAACATAAAGCTGCTACTTTGGCATTGTTTTCCCGAAAATATACCATGTGAATGAAATTGCTGGAAGCAATGAAAACACTAATGGCTTAGTGCGTAGTAAAAGAGAAAGCGTAGGTGAAATAATGGGTAGTATTTTTAGTGCACTGATACCTGGAGTGGGAGTGGTTCTGAACACTCACAGAATTTGCAAATTGTCCACAGTAGTGGATGTGCTGTCTACTGATACAGCTCATGGATTTCTGCTGGTTAATACCGAAATGGTTGCAATCTGATCAATGGTTTTGCAGGACAGACTTGCTCTTGACACCTTATTAGCAAAAGAGGGCGGAGTCTGCCGGATGTTGAAGGCGCAACATTGTTGCACTTACATTCCGGACAAGAGCGTGCAGCTCAAAAGATATGTGAAAAACATTACTAATTTGGAAAGGGAACTTAAACCACTCGAGGTTGACAGTGCCTGGAAGAGACTAGTTGATGGTCTCTCAAATGTAGGTCATTGGTTTGCTAACTTAGGTAAAAGCTTATTGTTCAAAGTACTGATGCCAATTGGAATTATAGGTCTTATCCTATTTTTCATATTCGTCTGTTGCAAATGCCGAAGGCATAATAAGAAGTATCAGGTGAATGCAAGAGGAGTGAAACGGAATGCGGATGAACTTGAATTGGAGGAAATAAATAATCAGATTTACAAAAGGGTGAAAAATTCTCACCCTACCAAAAATGAGAAGGAAAAATTAAATCGAATGTTGGAAGAGATAGAGTTGTACAAGGTGTGAAAGAAAGTTGGCATCTGCTTCCATCTATGTGTGATGATAGTAAATATCATCAAAGAGGGGATTGATAGAGCAAGATTTCGCATCGCGACTTGCTCGATTCATGAACCTCAACTTGTCATAACCTCATAACAAACGTACGTTATTATTAATATCTTTATTTTGGATACGCGTGAAAGGTAGCGAAGCTTGCCTATGTGTTCTACTAATACGATTAATCCGTGTCCCTAAAAATGGCCGCTGCTTGTCTTTTCGCTTTTGCGCATGCGTTAGTCACACTCACGTGACTCTACGTAGAGGTAGTTCTGGAGGGAAAGGGGGGCGCATGCGTAATACGCAGCTTTCGTGATAACGTGGTGATGCCCGTGCAGTTGCTCTCGTGTCCATGTATATATTACTAATGTCTAATTGCATAGTATATTTTTCTGATGATGAATCTGAAGTACAAAGTCACGACATGTAATACAATCATTTATTTCTATGTATTAATTTGTTTTCGCTTACTTTTCATGTATCACGGGAAATGGGGGTCCAAATGGGTCATGAGCCATTTTGAAGGTCCTTTCTGCGCATGCTCCAGATGCAAGGCCAGAGACAAACTTGGACCGTGGAACTCAGCCAGCTGGCAGCCACAGTCGAGATGCTCCTGAGAGAATTACCTCTGACCCAGGAGGATGAAGCCAAATGTCCCTATGTTGTTACAAATGTATAAGTTTCCATTGTATTCTCTGCGACTTCTCGTGGGAACCCCAATCTTGCTAGGCGGCACCCTAGGATGCTAAGTAGGGCTTGTAATAGTCTGTTCTGATTGGTGTGTTAACCAAATCCTACCTTAGGACCAATCGAAATTGGGGATTCTGACACTTTGCAACATTTGGGGGGTGGTACCCTGTCCCAAAACAGTTTATCTACCCTGGGTTCACCTAGGGAAATTGTCCGACTTGTCTGAATAGCTGACCTGTCACTGACCCAACGCACTCAATAGGTGACTTGATACAGAGGTGCTGCGGAGCTCTCTGTCCGAATTTGACCATAGACTAAGGTTTTACTAAACCTTAAAAGTGCTGGCGGAGCACTTTGCTGGGAGTTCGCTGACCCAATCGGGGTCCTGACTGATAGCTGCAGAGAGGGTGGAGCGCAGGCGTTGCTTCCAAACTGCGGGTGCTGGTCGTGTCCTGGTGGTCCTGTCCTGATCCTAATCTGAGGGTTTCCTGTCCTGTCCTGGGTGTCCATTCTGCACCTGCTGTCCATTGAGGGGTATCCTTCCTTGAGGGTTTCCTGTCCTTAACTGACCCATGGCCAGGGTTTGGTTTTTCACCCCAGTCTAGGTAAATATTGCTCTAAATCTCTTGAAACTGCACCTTTCTATTTTTCTGTCTTTGCTTTAATAAAGACATATCTTTGCATATGATAAGTTTTTCCATGCTTTTTCCGCAACTCATTGCGTCTCATGAAACATATGCATTTATTTTCATAGCATATTCCTATGTTACCCTTCCTTTTACAAATAATTTTCCTGTTTACAGTTTATAACTGGTTTGATGTGTTCTATAAATTTTCTCACTAAACTGAATGAAGAGATTTTTCTGAAATTATAGCGTGTCCTATTTTTCACATTAATCGAACTGTTTAGATTTCTAAGTTTTCCCATTCCATAGTATAAATGATACCTGCCCTAGTTAAGTCTTCATCACCCATGTTGACTCTTTCATGATTAGTCTACTAGCTTAGCAGGTTCCCAGTCGCATTTCTCTTGAATCCAAATGTTTTTGTTTACTGACTATCTGCTCAATGTAAGTTGGATTTTCACACTGATTTGAACTTTATATAAACTTTATAAAACTTCTAGTTGTCCGTGGTCATTTTATGAAAGTAAAGTCATTTATTGAAGAGTATATTATTTGCTGCCTTTCCTTTTACAGCTAGCTCCCTGATCCATTGTGGTCATAGGTACCCGTAACAGTGGATGGTAAGTCGGGTACACTAGAAAATAGAAAAGGAACTCACAATTATTGGTAGTAGATTGTGACGTCATCCGATCAATGTATCTGGTGATTTGAAATATATGGGCCCGAAGCCGGAAGTGGCGAAATTATTGGTCGGGTGACCCGCGATCTCTAGCAGTGCCATAAGCCACCCAGCACGGTGAGAGAAAGCATGGCGCCATCTTGGGGTTGGCAATCGCCCACCTGAATTGCTGGAGCGTCAATTTGCCAACCACGTAATTTACCACACACGTCTCAATCTTCATGACGTGTTCTTCGGTGGTGTGGAATTGGATACCATGAGTCTTCTCATCATTTCTACGATCTGCTTTCATATCTTTTCATCTGTTTTCATGCAGCGCTAGTGGGTCATCTGATGATCTCTTCGGTCTGATCATCCGACAGAGGTCTGTGGATGCAGTTTTTGGACACCGGTGGTGAGTGGAAGTCTGTTTTGCTTTTATCTACCATCCAGTTACAGAATTTGTTTTCTTGCCATCTTACACGTGGATAGTAACAAATAGTAACATGAAAATATACTCTTGTTAAAAAGTGGCAGAACATGTATAAGAGACTTATTGGAGCGGTGGACATTTTACAACATAAACTGTGACTTTTTTTTAATACAAAAACAACAGTGACTCGTGTTTTTTTGCTCTAGTGCGGCGTGAAAATGTTAGAAACTGTGGGTATGATTTGTTTTTCAGTATTGTTTGCCCTGTGTTATGCTGCCATCTAGTGCCTAGTTGGAATTTGACGTTTAGGTAGTAGACATGAACCATTAATCCACGTTCTCTTAATTTATATCAAGCACATTCCAGCTGAGCGATTGCTCACCGGTGCAGTTTCTGGTTGAGTTTTTTTTCTACAGAAATCTTTTTGCCTTGCTAGTACAATGTGTTTGTAAGGTTTAGTATCCATGCTTGAGGGATTTAAGCTTACAATTTATATGTGTTTAGTCTAGTTTTCGTTAGTGGGTAGCTGTATTACATTCTCCCTTCTGGGAGGGATGGGCATGGGTTTGGGAATTAGTCCCTTTCGCATTAAGCGTTACACGCGGCCCCTACGCATGGGAGGGTATTATGAGCTCTTTTCTCATTAAGCGTTACATGCAGCCTCTACACGGGGTGGGTTCTTGGTATGGTTCTCATTTACAGTTGTTAGATTTGTTCTATTTGGTAACCCTGACCCGAGTCATGTTTTTTGCGTCTCCACCAACTAACATAACATTTAACCCTTACACTGGGTTGGATTTGGTTCATGGGTACAATTCCCATTGATAGTTCTTTGATTGGTAACCCTTACACAGGGTATGTTTATGGGGTTTCCTCCAATTAACATAACATGTAACCCTTTCACTGGGTTGGTTTTGGTTTATGGGTACGGTGTAGTATGGCCTAGGGCCTGCTTTGTGTGCATGTTATGTTAGCATGGCTTATTAGAAGTTTACACGCCATTTTACCTTTTTCTGCTTTTGCACACAACACTGCATAGCTGTTTTAGTACATTAGCCTCCACGAAGGTCTACACATGAGAAAAGGTTAGACTTACATCGCGCCACTAGTCTGCACAGTGAGTGCTAAAGCCGTCAAGGTTATCAAAACATGTTAGTTGTTTTTCTACATGTTCGGGTAACGTTTTCTAGACACAACATTTTGGCAGCTGTGGGCCAAGTAAGATTCTGGCATCCTTATTATCACACACTAGCCATGATTTCAGACACTTGGAAGATTTTCCATTTCCAGGGATGCAGAGAGTCTATGCTGCTCCAGATGTAATTTACTCTTACTGAGCAGAAAGGTAATGGGGTCCCCCAGAACAAGCCTAAGAGACCTTCTATAGTTTATAATACATAGTTCCTATATAGGGAGGGTGTTAAAACTAGGCGCTATAGGACATGTTTTCATCATCATTGTAATATGATTCCTCCTTTTATATTTTATGGAATTGTAACCGTGCTGACCATATTATTTTCAATCATATGTCTGCTTATGTTGGCTAAGATACTGCACATGAGATCATGTCGCTAAAATAAATATTTTAACCTTACTGTGTCTTTTCTTTACTCCTGTTGTGGACTGGTATGAGAGCATACCAAAAGAGTGTTCTCGCTTCCTACCATTCCTGAGATGGTCCTAAGTCGCATGCTCTAGGTTGTCTAATCATTGGTTACTTTGCTATAGGACGAAGGGCTAATGTGACACTGATGCTAGCTGGTTGGGGTTTGTCTAGGTACGGAGGTGAGTTTCTGGTACACCACAATTCACTGACGTCCTAGGTCTCTGTGCACAGTTCTGTGTATAAGCAGGATCCTTGCAACAACGGTTCCCCTATACAGGGTGTATTTTCAAGGTTTATGGTCCCATGTACATGGTTAAAGTCTCAGACCCTTACAGGAGGGAGTACTTTATGGGTCTCAGTTCGAAGTGTTTGTACCTCAAATGAGGGATGAAAGATTGGTTTTTAGCTCCATCTTCACTGCGTATGTAAGATTCCTTACGTGAGGAACCTTGTCTATTCATTTGTTCCCTTGCAGTAGAGATCGGAGTTGCGGGTGTGTTTTTGCCAATTGCAATTTGCAATAATGTTTTCTCATTTTATTTATTGGGAGAGGATGGGTTATTTTACTCAATTTATTGGTTGTAAGCTATCCATTCTTTCTGTTTCAAACGTCTCTGACCCTCTCGTGATGTTCACTTAATTGCACATCCCTGGGTTTTGAACTGTTTATTGCATTTGTAATTTTTCGAGTGTATAGTTTTTTTTCTCTTAATCTTTACCTGTATTTGCAATTTTCGTTTCTCGTTTTAAAAGGAGGAGGATGTGTTATGCCCTGCATAGTTTACTTATTTCTTTTAGTTTACCTATCTTCCGGCTGCTCAGCCAGTGTGTGTGTTAGAGTAGAATGTTGGGAATGCAGTGATGCATGGAATGTTGGGTGTCTGTGTTAGTGAGGAATGACAGTTTGAGATGGGCTGAGCTGGAGGCAGACTGCTCCAGGTGGGGTTTGCTGTCCCTTGAACTAGGGGCTTGTCTACTGGCTACCTATATCTACATCACCTGTTTACCTGGATTACCTATCAGTTTTACTTGTGTACCATCTTCATGTACATGGACCAGCTACAGAATAAAGGTACTTGTGAACCTTACTTCAAGTGTCTTCATGTGCCACAAGGAACAACACACTGTGTGTGGTTTCATGTGCTACATAGATACAAAGTAACACAGTGCGTAGTGCTGTCTTAAGTTATTTTGTATTTGATAGGCATTACATGGGTGGAATATGGGTGTTTCCATGCTTCCAGCCATGTAATTTGATGCAAAGCCAGATTTACAAAGACTTGTAAACCTAAGTTTGCGCCAAAATGGTACACCTACCTACAGAGGTGGAACAGGGAGAAATATATTTGTTTCTCCTTGTTAATTCCTCTTTCTAAGTGTGCTGAATTCTGCTGCACACATAGAAAGAGGACTATGCCACTAAGGATTGGTTTGTGCAGGAAGGTGGCCCTTTCTGCACAAAAACAATAAACAATCCTGTCCAAAATGTGGGCAACCTTGAACTATGGTGCACGGGTGCCTGTGTTGGCGTTAGGCAGCACAGTGTGCCAGCACAAGGAGAAAGCAGAAATGCTCCATAGATTTGTAAACATAGAGCATTTCCGTTCTCTCCCTTTCACACAATTCAGCCCAGCAAGCTCCCTGTTGCGCCACTTTGTGTGCAAGAATAGTAAATCTGCCCCCTAGTGTTTACAATAACAATACTTACAGTGGTCCTTTGGGCATCTAATTTCTGATCATTCATTGCCTTCCTTGTGAATGTTGTTTGACTGCTTCTTATTTGATGACGTTCCTATCACGTCTTTACCCTACAGCATAACCTCTTTACTATTCTTTTGGTTGGATAATTTGTGTTCATCCAGGCCTCCACATCGAGGAATTATTTTTTCTCTATCTGTCAGCACTGTATGGGTTTGCATGTGTTCTCTTAATTTCTCACGCTCTACTGCTTCCCTACACATCTATCCCTAGCACTCTCCCTCTTGCTTCACTGCAAACTCGCACATCCCCTGCCCCTCGCTTCTTAGCATTTATTTTGCTGATTTTCTTTTTTAAAAACTCCTCCCACCCAGCTCCTGGTGCTTGCACCCCACAACCCACTACTCACTCTATCATTGCTATCCCGCTCTTCCCCTACACCGTTTTCAAAAAATATTGTAATATTTATTTTCTTTTTCGAGGCTACTGCATGTCAGATTCTCAAAGAATCATGGAAGGCAGCACAGCAGGCAAAAATGCTGCATTGTGTGACAGTGAGGGAGCAGGAGAGTGCCATATTCACAGAGATATGGCTCTCACCTCCTCTCTCCCTAGCTCTGGTGCTGTTTTCAGCTGCTGTGTGCCAGGCACTCACCTTAGCGCCAGGCACACACCTTAGCGCCAGGCACCCACCCTAGCGCTATAATGCTAGTGTAGATACTTGAGTCTATCATAAGTTTTGTACAAGAAAGATACCCTTCCTGTACAAGATACTATGCCTGGACACACCTTAAAGCTTTCCCAACACAGCACAGTGCAGCACGCATTCAAAGTCGGAAAAAAAGGAGAAATTAAAACATTTCCCCTATTAACGCCTGTTTTCCAGGGGCGTTAATGTTTGGTACTAAACCCTGTAGTGTACCCAAGTTAGTAGATAGGGTTTAGCATCAAAAAGCATAGGTGGCTGCATGAAATTGCCCATGTTCCACCCATGTAACGCCCCCTTGATGTAAAGTACTGCAAAGCAGCTTTTCACGCTTCTTTGTGTTACTTTCCCATACAAACCAACGCTAACACCATTTACCGTTGGTTCGTTAATCTCCAGAAAGCTTTAGTGTTGGATAAGCATTAAAAAATGTAACGCTAACCCGACGCTAAACAAATGTGAATCATGGCCTGCATACTGCAATTTTGTATCAAGTTCCTTTCCACATAAGGAACTTTTGTGCTCTTTTTACACTTTTTTTATTTACTGCTCAAATATGGGAGTCCACCATCGTGGATCGGTAAATTAAAAAGAAAAAACAGCCACTGCAGACTCATCAGCCATATGTGCAAATGTATGTTTTTTGGATGCCAAAAGGTGAGGCATATTGGCTTTGCCAATGCTTGTTACTTCAAGTATATTGATTAAACCTGCACTGTGACTAGAGCCTTTCCACGTGAGAAATGGCGGCACATTCATCTCTTTCTAGTACTCACTCTCTTTTATAGGCTACTGATGAATCATAGAAAACAGGCTTATTCCATTATGGATTTTAGCATCGCGCACAGAGACAATTTTTACTCAACATTCTTTATGCAAGCCTGCCACCTGGTGTCTATTGTTCATATATCAACAGACTGCATTGATTTTGACAGCACTGAAACTCGTTCAACTACTGATCTTGATTTTTCATCCTCTGCCGCAGTTACATTTTAACTTCTCTTTGGCAGTGGGTCAAACTTTAATGCTTGTAGGGGAATCACGCGGTCCCTGCTGGTACACCGAAGGTCGGCCGCCTTTTTATACCTTACATTAAAACCAGTACTGATTTAGACATTGTCAGCATCACAGTATAAAAACAATTAAATGATCCTATAAAAAATGATACGTTTGGCAGCAGGAGGTCACAACATTGGCAAGCTGTTTACGGTTATGATGATGTCATTTTACCTTGTTTATTTGCTGCCTTTGGTCCATGAACTACTTAATAGTACTTTGACGGTGGGCCAGGTCCCAAAGAAATGGAAGCATGCAATGGTAGTTCCTTTGCTCAAAAAACCGCTGTTGTATCTTAGTAATCCAGAAAATTACTTTACTGTTTCATTGCTGCCATTATTGGCCAAAGTCTCGGAGAAACATGTAAATGGGCAGCTTTTTTCTGTTTATCGAGACTAAAGATCTTCTTCATAGGACACAGTCGGGGTTTCGCCTGTCCTATAGCACAGAGTCATCCCTGCTTTCAGCCTTGGAATCCATTCGCCAAATGTTGGACGTTGGAGACACTGCCACTCTCTTGCTGTAAGATACCAGGGGCAGATTTACAACTTCTGGCGCATCTCTGCAAATCAGCAGGGATGCGCTAGAACAGATGCGTCACGTAATCCCCCCTTTGCGCCACCATGGATGCAACGCATTTACAATGTGGCGCACCATAGTGCAAGGAGGGGCAGATGCGTGATGCATCTTGTGGCGTATGGATGGCGCATTGCTGGAGTAGCGTCGCAAGAGTGACACAACTCCTGCAATGCACAGGGGCCGCCCATACTTAACGTGGTGCGTCACTCCTTACGCCTGCTTCAAGCAGGCGTAAGGATTTGACGCAGCAGCATCGTTAAACTGACTCAGTGAAATCTTGTAGATTTCACTGTGTCAGTTTTACGGGGCTTTCCTGCGAGGGAACTCCCACCCTGCGACAGAACGCCCACATGAAACCTGATGTAGGTTTCATGTGGCGCATGTCTTTACAACGTGACGCATCTGCATAGATGCGTCACGTTGTAAATAAGTTGCAACGTGCCGAATGGTTTACGCCGCCACTGCGTCACAAAAGTGACACAACGGTGGAGTAAAAGTGTTGCAAGGAGCTTGTAAATCTGTCCCTCAGTGCGGCGTTCAGCACCGTTTTGCACAATCGTCTCATTGAGCGCTTGTGGATTTCTGGTGTCAGTCACATGGCCTTACGGTGGGTAACCACAGCTTTGTCATTAAGGTTGTGACCAGAGGAGGCCATTGGTAGATTGAGCAAAGTTGTTTAAAGTTGAATGCAGAGAAGACAGAAGTCCTGATTCTAGGCAAACAACCTAACATCTGGTCGATCTACTGGTGGCCTGAAACTCTTTGCCCATTACCCAGCCCCAAGCCTAAAGTTAAAAACCTGGGCATGTGGTTTAATCAGAAGTTGTCCTTTGGCAGCCAAATTACAACATTGGCTGGGAAATGTTTTGGAATCTCGAAGACCCTGAAAAAGTTGCTGATTGCTCCCTGAAAATCTGAGGAAAGCTGTGGTCCAGGCTTTAGTCATCTCGAGGCTAGATTACAGTAACCTGTTGTACCTGGGAGTATCACAGTCTCGGATGACGCGACTTCAATGAGTGCAGGATGTGGCAGCTCGTCTGCCAATCAGTCCCCCAAAATGCCTCTCCATGGGATTTTCATTTGCTATATTACAATGGCTTCCTGTGAAGGAGAGGATCTCGTTCAAGTAGCTGTGCTACTGTTATAAAGCCTTGACAAACAGTGGCCCTCAGCACATGAAGCTGCTCATTCAATCCTGTACTCGTTTGAGGAATCTGAGATCCTCGGGACCAGCAGGGTTTGCATTCTGAAATTGAGAAGAGTGCGCCTTGATGTTAGCTCTTTTAGCTTCCTGACTTCGAAACTGTGGAACTCAGTGCCCCTATCTGTCTGTCAAGCCCCTTTGGAGCTTCTTTTTAAAAACACATTAAAAACTTGACAGTTCAGATCTGTTACTTTCTACAATTGGGCAGCACAGGGGATCTTGGACCGCAGTGCTGGGACACTTCGTTCCGAAGTAGCTATGCGCTTCACAAGCCTCAATATTATTATTATTATTAGTAGTAGTAGTAGTAGTAGTAGTAGTAGTAGTAGTCACTCCCCAGCCCTAAGAATCTTGCAATCTGATCCTAACACAGTACTGGCGTGTGGGGTAGCCAAATTTCTTGGTTGGGCGTGGGTGATCAGTTGCAAAGCTATGTGATGAACCCCCTCTTAGGCAATCCCTGGTTCCTCGTTTCTATTTTTTTTTTTTAAACTCAAAGCTGTAAATCGTTTAATACTGTTTTAAACTGTCTTTTTAATTATTTATTGAGTGTTTTTAATAATATGAACTGCATTTTTATTGTAATGTGCTTTTAAGATATCAATATATCGAAATAAAGCTTTGAACTACTACTAGTAGTAGTAGTAGAAGTATTATTAGCATGTGAGTGGTTGCAAATGGGTGAATCACAGCCATATTAATGGGAATTATGTTATTATACTAATTCACAAGGCATCTCGTACAGTGCAGGTTATTATTTACATGCATTGCCTGGCAGAGGCATTAACATGTATTTGCATTTTATGTATATAAAATCTTAGTTGAAGTGACTATGGTGAAAAAAGACAGGGCTAGGCCTATCAGGAGCAAGGGTGTGGGTTTTCAAAATAAGTTTTACTTCCCGTTAGAGAAAGGATGTCCCACATGGTGTGGATCCTGAATATTGAACACAGAATATTGTGGGACACAAATTTTCAGGACAAAATATAGAGGGACAAAATAACGAAAGGTAGGTGTGTATAGATTTTCTATACCTAGCTCCACTTTCATAGTATATATGTATCAAGGTACGTAGCTCTGGAGTTAAGCATTGTAAATCTACACGTCCTTATATGCACTTACGTTTTAATAGTTTGTGCCTCAATATTTTGGTTATGATATTAATGTGCCACAATATTCTTGCATTCAGTATTTCAGAATGCAATCATCCCACTTCAATTGTCTATTTCAAGGAGCATATCTTAACCCCTTCCACGCTCATGACGAGCTGGGCTCGTCATGGTGTAGCCTCCTCGCACGCTCATGACGAGCCCAGCTCGTCATGAATAATGGAAAATGGAGGATCTCAGCACCGGGGGGGAAAACGCATAGCAGCCAAGTGGTTAATAAATCCCAACTGTGTGGTATATCAGCCTCCTTCTAAAGATTTACCCCTTCCCTCCCTCACACACCTTTCACACAACAACTCAAACTCTTGGTCATGCTCACATCAGGGAAGGCAACACTCGGCTTTACAGGACTCCATGGTAACGCTCTCAGGCCCATCAAAGCCACCTTCCAGGGCACCGGATATTCTACTAAAATCACAGTAGCACAGGCTTTGTGGAACCGCTATCTCTAATACCTGCACCAAATACTGTTCCATCAGCTGCAAAGACTTATCCACATATCGCTCAACTACCTAGTTCAAAATGTCACCGTGACAGGGTTTATTGACACACCATTTGGAAAAAACAACTAATTCTTGACATCAAACAATGAAGGAGAATGCAAGAAGACACACATTCTTGCCCTTCTCTCCTTCTTTGTGGAATTAACTTTACATCATCTCATACTGGCACCTCTGTCCTTCTCTTCAAGAAAGAACTAAAGGCATTTTCTAGTGCTTACCTTCCTCCCCAGAACCTCTACAGTAACTTCTGGAACGAAATATGGCTTCTCCATAGCCCTTATTTTAGTAACTGACTATGCTTTGGGTTACAAAGGCCTTGTTATGTTCCATATAGGTACCCCAATATAGGTTAAGGCAGCAACCTAACCTTTCACCTATATTCTCCCCTACCATTATACTACATAATGGTTCTTGGGACTGACCTTTTACCTTGTTACAGTACTGCTTACAGGACGTGGGGGGTTCCCTGAAAACTAGCTTCATCCATTATGTATGAATATTCTTGGAAGCTCAGAAGGACTACCATCTCCTGCATAATACCTATCTATAAGGGTCATTCCTTCCTTCATCTTAAGTATGACAAGACACCAAGGTAGAACTCCTGAGGGTACCACTTTTTGTATATATACATCATATCTTTGCTGAAGCAGGAAGAGGAGAAAAAGGACTTCCATGCTGACACACTGACGCGAGACAGTGAGATTGCTGCACGCAGACACTCCAGCTCGCAGTGGTCTGACATCCCTGACAGGGTGTCCATCTCAAGACCACAGTCTCTCACTTCAGGTAACGGGGCTGACTTTATCCTAGAGGGATTCTTGGCTTTACACCTACATACATGCTAGGTACACTTAGGTACATCTAGTTAGGGTCGCATAGTAGAAGTACCCATTTATTACTGTCACATATTTTATATACTAGCCTGTATTCATCGTTTTAGCACTATGGGAGAAATCTACCATCCTTTTACTCTGTTGGTGCTTATAATCATTTAGATCTGTTTCTGTCTAATGGTTGTTTCAGCGCTCCTCTTTTACACTAGAACGATGCTGGTTCAATAAATGTTTATTGAAAAACATCCCCACTGTTTATTCTGTATATCTCTCTGAGACAAAGTGAGCATGAGTGACTGAGCAAAAAGTAATGTACTGTTTCCACGATCCCTGATGGGACAGAGTTGTCATGTTCGATAGTTGCCAAGAACTATTCTCTCCTTGGTAAGAGGGGTTTCTAGTGGTACTGTGAGCTAGCTGGTATAAAGGCGTACATACTCGGTGGTGGTGTCTGGAATCAGTCTGAACACCAATCCCACAGTCTATGATGTCTAAACGGGCAAATCGTAGGAAAGGTTTATAAGAACTACACGACAGCCTGTGTATTTTGTAAAATGTTATATTGCCTATTCTCTATTTATCAATGTCTTTTTTTAAATTTAATATCAAATAATTTTTATTAGGTTTTTAGGTAATTCAATGCTATGTAGCACATAAAAAAAATTTCGACAAGCATTATTCCACTGTATACATTAGGAGAGATCAATTAATTAGAGTCATATTACAAGACTTTTAGGGGATCATTACGATGTCGGGCTGAATCACTTCCGCCGGACAACGAATTGGTCATGGAAGTGAACGACATGCAGTCATCGATCCCAACTGCCCCATTAGGATGCGACGAACACTGTTTGGTCGAATTCCTATATTACACCATGGGAGCATACATTACGGCTGCAGAGGTGAGGCTCCTCCCTGCACGCTGTGGCAGACATCTCAAGGTGCAGGGAGCAACAGGGGGGCACCATAGGTGCCCCCTAGGCTTCCAACCGGAGGCTGTGCGCCAAAGGGGGCCCTGCTGGGTGCCCCCTAACATGCTTACCAACATGGTTTTCATGTTGGTGAGGCCAGCATAGACACCATGTCGGAGAGTGTGCATTGTAATCTCAAGGTCGGAAAGAGCCGCCCTTGAGATTACATGGTGCATTCCAACTGGCAGATGGGCTCTTTGGGCCCGCTGGAAGCCAGTCGAAATGACCAGTCGGATTCCTTTCCAACTGCCTCTACCAAAACGAGGCAGTCGGAAAGGAATCCGACCACCACATTACAATGCGGCTCAGAAGGCTCCGGCAGTCGGTCCCAGCCTTCTGAGCTACATCATAATCGGACCCATGATATATAATGTAAATTGTCATCAACAGGTGAAAGGTTTTGTAAATACGGTTGGATCCTCTTGTTATCACTTGTCTCTAGTGTAGAGAGACAGCCTCTAATGTCCTAGAGCTTTGAGTCTTCAATATTTGGCTGGGCCTGGTTTATACTTTGTATTTGTTTTGTAATTAGTTTAAAAGTACATCCACTTCCCCATTTCATGTAACAAAATACCCTTAAAAAATGTTAACCTGCCTGCTACTGTTGTTAACACCCAGGCCCATATTTATCATTTTGTTTCACGCAGTGCAACACAGCAAGCTTCCTCGCTGCACTTGGTGAAAAGCAAAAGGCAGGAATGCAACATATTTAACATGATATGGCGAATTCCTGTCCGTTGCTACTCCTGGTGAACTTTTAGCTGCTTTGAACCAATGCAGGCACCCATGCGTCCTGGTGCAAGGGTGATAGCATTGTAGGAAGGATTGATTTTGTGCAGGAAGAGACTCCTTCCTGCACAAAAACAATCCTGCGCAGCATTTCCCCCCTCTATGTGTGCTGCAGGAAGGTGGAAAGAGGAAGAAATTAGGAGAAATAAAGACATTTCTCCATGTTACGGTTCGTCTGGGGAGGCGTAGCATTTTGACGCATTTCGGGTCTACTATTAATATAAATTTGGGAATGCGCCAATATTCAAGGGTGAAAACTTGGGAAAACCCACACTCCACCCATGGAACGCCTCACTGGAGCAGAGTAATGCAAGGCAGCTATTTTGTTTTGTGTCGCCCTGGCACCCTCTTGCCTGTTGCATGTGTGACAAAAAACCTTGATAAAATTGGACCCTATTATATAAGCAAGGCCACTGGAATTGTGCAATTATGCAGGGTGGGGGGTTCTCGGCCTAATTATAAATTTACTGCACTCTCCACATAATACACCACTCGCTACATAATTAACAGAATTTAACACACACTGGATCTAAAGTCACAAAAATGCTACCACACGTGCTGCATGGTGTGGCAGGCCTTTAGCCACTTGAAGCAGGTCACCTTTCAGTTGCTGACTCCTCTATTTACTGAGAAAAGGGGGGTCCCAGAACACGTATCGGTTAAGATAAAAAAGTAAAAATAAAAATTCAAGAAAAATGAATTAGCCTACAATGTTGTTTATTCACAATGTAGGTCAGTTCAAGTTGTCATTGATTAGATTACAAAATCACAGATACTTGGTAGTGCCCCAGGGAAGGACAGGGAGTGATATGGTGAAAGGGAGTGTAGGTAATGGATAGTGCAAATATAAAACCGGCCAAACGGCCTTACTGTGTCGCGTATCAAGGTCAAAATTAAAGACACAAGCAAAACGACTAAACGTTAAATACATCATTTCATACAAATCATGCTTCACATAATACAATAAATGTTCAGATCATGGGGTGAAGCTGAAACAGAATATAAGTTGTCGACGTTTCGACCCTCTATTGATGGCAGGTATTAGTGGTAACCTTGCGTGGGGGTCTTCATCAGGACGGGGGTAGGGGCAGGCAACCTATTTAATGGACAATGAATAAGCATTTTACTATAAAGTTACAATGCATGAGTACAATTGTTTAGATATTACAGCACACTAAAACTAGGTAGACAAGACATACCAAGGGTTGCTTGTCTCCACGATGGATGAGTAGGAGGACCCTCTCAATGGGGAAGTATAGTTGAAGTCCTGAAAAGGGAGGGCATGCAGATCAGGACCCTAACAGTAAAATAGAGCAACTATAGAAAGTAATGTAAAGTTACACTAACAAAAATTGTCGATGCGTGGCGTCTTTTAGATCTAGAACATGAGAGGGAAACAGGGTGCGCCAACATTAGTAAACCGACTGATTAAAAGGAGTAGGTAGCGGTAAATCATGTTACCACAAAACAGAGACTCACAGTTGTTAAAATGATGTTGATATCTCAATCATGCCATGAGTCCGATCATCCCCGCTGAATGTGCACGAGTGATTGAAAGAATTCACCGTCTGAAAATTAAAAGACGGGAATTAAAAAAACGGCACATGGGGAGGGCTTGTTCTATACTGATGTCGGCAGTTCTAAGTTGAGGATAGACATACCGTGAGTTGAATAAATCAACGCCCTGGTTGCCTCGCGGTGCAGAATGGCGATCGCTGCTTCCTTGTTGGAATGGTTGTCATGGCAACGTACCCACGTGAGCAAAACAAAATAGGAGGTACCCCTGATATTTTACAGCAGGGAAGGGGGTTAGAACAGTAGAAAAATTTGGAAATCCCTGTCTGGCAAGACAGCAGATAACTGGTTTTAGTACTTGTGGAAGTGGTCTAGTTTGAGAGGGATAGTATTTTATACCATTCTCTATAAGGGCAGATATACCTACTAGGTGGAGCACTGTACTACATATAATTGGTAACATCTTTGATAAATTTATTAGTTTTTTTGCCGAACAGGTAATCCCTATATCCTGAAACATCCCTTTGAATTTCATCTAATTTTTTCTTAGCATCTTCCAGGATTGAGATGTCTAGTTTGGCTTCCAATTCAGCTATTTCTTTTCTCTCAATTATTAAGATGGAATTGGCAGTTTCGATTATCAACAGCATCCAATCCCTACTGCAGCTGTTTGCAATTAGGGTCCAGTTTTCTATGAAACCCTCGTGTCGAATGAAGACACCGGGTTCATTTTTGACTTGGAGACCACTGGGGATGATGCCCTTCTTTAAATAATCAACTAAGAAATCGGCATGTAATTCTGTGCGTACTAGTTTCTTTTTGTTATTCCATAGTTCGCGCCATTTCTCCTCGTCATTATTGGTACTTGTGGTTGCAGTATAATTTTTTGAAGTACCATTTACAATTTTGTTCAACTCTTCTTCAGAGAACCCTTTGGTTTTTAACGTATCCATTTTTTGATGATTTTTGGATACTAGAGATAGGACAATGCCTTGAACGGATTCGTTCGAAACAAACAAAGCCTCCCAGCTAACAAGCTGTACAGTAAATGAGCAAAACAAAATAGGAGGTACCCCTGATATTTTACAGCAGGGAAGGGGGTTAGAACAGTAGAAAAATTTGGAAATCCCTGTCTGGCAAGACAGCAGATAACTGGTTTTAGTACTTGTGGAAGTGGTCTAGTTTGAGAGGGATAGTATTTTATACCATTCTCTATAAGGGCAGATATACCTACTAGGTGGAGCACTGTACTACAACTTAATAAACTTACAAACGCACTCAAATATACCAAACAGGAAAAGGTTTTTTGTCGTTAAAAAATGATCATCAGGATTTATTTACCTCCCAATTGGGTTACTCAGGTATTTCAATTTCCTTGGGCTATATTGATAATAAACTAATACTAGGTTAAAATGATGAAATCTGTAACAAAAGAGAAATACTAAAACGCCTTTATTTATTTTTAGAAATAATGGAGTCAAATGTTGTAAAGTCCTGAAGAAGGTGTGAAAAAAGAAAAAGCACCGAAACGCTGCGTCGACTGTTTTCTTATTAAATCTTTGACTTTTTATATGAGATTGTATAACCATGTTATGTGGTTTTTTAATTTTTCTTAAAATTGTGATAATGTGTTAGATTGTAACCCAATTGGGAGGTAAATAAATCCTGATGATCATTTTTTAACGACAAAAAACCTTTTCCTGTTTGGTATATTTGAGTGCGTTTGTAAGTTTATTAAGTTGTAGTACAGTGCTCCACCTAGTAGGTATATCTGCCCTTATAGAGAATGGTATAAAATACTATCCCTCTCAAACTAGACCACTTCCACAAGTACTAAAACCAGTTATCTGCTGTCTTGCCAGACAGGGATTTCCAAATTTTTCTAACGTACCCACGTGACCTCTGACGGTCCGAGTGGATACCGAGAAAAGACTCACTGTATTTGTTATTAATGTGGTAGTGATTAACCAGGTATACTTCTCCATTTATGATAGACATCGTTTAGGGTGGAATGCTAAAATTATTGACACTTGTCAAATTAGTAAGCATGGGCAGTGTGATGGCATTATTGTTGTTACGATAAACGTCACATATAACCTTGAGTTCATGCATATTGAAAGACAGTAAACAGCCTGGTATAACAATTATGCATCCAAATTTTCAAAATTAAAATTAAAACCAGCCCTGAACCATAATGAATATTGATTTGATTGCACAACGTGGCTTACCTATCGCAGGATGGTAAAGGCCAGATGAGTGCAAGAAAGTCATACCGCTATAATGAACTTAACCTGACAGAAGGTTCGGTTTCATATATATTCACAGCTAGTGGCATATAAGTATATAGCAAATAAGAACATAGAATTCTGATTCGTATAAGGATTGCAAGTATTGGCGTACCTGTCACAAGACGGTAAAAGCCACCTTGGATTCGAAACATTGCTGATGCAATTTCAGTCTTCCGTGTCTCATGGTCTCACTGTTAGTGCTACGTGGTTACATGTAGACAAATTCTGGAACTCACTGTTAGTGCTACGTGGTTACACGTAGACAAACTCTAGAACTCTAGTCAGAAGAAACCAGTGTGTACTAGTAATTAATGGGAACTTTTTAGAGAGACGTACCATTTGAGGGATATTTAAGGGCCCCCTTAAGGAAGAGTCTGAATATCAAAATTGAGCCAGGGAGGCAGGGACAGTATCATGTTAATAAGTTGGCTGCTTAATGCAGCGTAGCCAGTTGTGAGAAAGAGCTGTCATGTTCATTAAGGCCATTCTGGATGGAGTCCAAATAGAACATCCATTTTAGCTCTCGTGTATTGAGAATATTAGTAATATTGCCTCCCTGTGGTCCAAGATTTGCTTTCTCAAGAATCACTCACTTGAAACTATCGGGAGGGTGCAAGGCGGATTTAAAATGTTCAACTAAAGGAGCGCCATGAACTTCACAACGAATGCGGCTCATATGTAGAAGGATCCTCGCTTTAGCCTTCTGTTGGGTCTGGCCAATGTAGATTTGATTGCATGGGCAGACTATGGCGTAAATTATGTTGCACGTATTTCAATTGGTGTGTGACTTCAAAAGCACTTTACGTTGGTTGTGTTCAAATTCCTTCGTTTGTATTGTGTTTCCACAGGCCTTACATTGTCCACACTTGAAGTGGCCAACCACAGGAGGAAGGTTCCACATGCTTGTGACAGTTGGTTCCTCTTTGGAATGTAGGAAAGATCTCACCACGTGGTCCCTGATGCTTTTAGCTTTCCTGAAGGCATGTAATGGTGTCCTATCTTGTCCAACATCGTCTGCAATTAATTTCCAGTGCTGATTGACAATCCGTTTGATGATATTGCTCTTGGTTGAAAATGTCTTAACACAGACCAATCTTTGATCATCTTCCCCTGTGCTATCCCTGGGAGTGAGAAGATGTTCACGAGGATAGAACCAAGCCCGTTTCCTGGCTTTTTTGATGAGTCTTCTGGGATAACCACGTTCTTGAAGACGGTCCGAGAGATCTCGAGACTCAGCCATATAGTGTTCTTTGATGGAACAGTTCCTCCTAATTCGTAGAAACTGCCCAAATGGCAAGTTGTCCCTCAGGGCTCGAGGGTGGTGGCTATTATATTGCAGGAGTGAGTTTCTCTCAGTCGGCTTGCGATATAATGTAGTCTGAAGGATACCGGCATCTACATAGATGGAAATGTCCAGAAAATCAATTTTGTGGTTGTCTGAATGAATCGTGAACTTGAGATGAGGGGATTGTTCGTTCAACCAAGAGTGGAAGGACCTGAGTTCCATTGGGTCCCCATTCCAGATGAGTACGATATCATCTATATATCTCATCCAGAGACATAGATGGTCTCTGAATGGATTAAAGGTGTTCAAGACTACCCCATCCTCAAATGTAGACATGTATATGATAGCTACGTCCGGTGCGAAGGGAGCCCCCATCGCTACCCCCTGGATCTGGAGAAAAAATTGATCCTTAAAAATGAAGAAATTCTTGGTCATTGCTATCCTCAGTAGGGCTATGATGAATTGAGTGGGTACAGCCACAGGTGCCGGTCGTTGGTAAAGGGATCTGGTTATTACTGCAAGAGCCTCCTCCTGTGGGATGCAGGTATACAACGAGACTACGTCGAATGTGGCCAGAATCTGTTTGTTGGAATCGAATGGTAACCCTTCGACAATATTGATGGTGTGCATGGTGTCACGCAAGTAAGTACAGGTTGATTCTGCAAGCGGTTTCAAGAAGAAATCAACATATCTTCCTAATGGTTCAAGCATGGAACCACATCCCGAGACGATGGGACGTCCAGGGGGGTCAACCATGCTTTTGTGTATTTTTGGTATGGTGTAGATCGTTGGTAACCTTGGGTTCTTCTGATTGAGGTAATTAAATTTGTTCGGCGCAAGAATCCTTCAACCATTCCTAATCCAGTGGTCAATATTTCGAACTACAACCTTAGTGAAGATGAGCAGAAGGTGCTCAGTAAAGGACTATCCTACGTCCCTACCAACTTACCAGACAATTTCACAGTAAGGACAGAACTTTTCAAGTTCTTTAGGAAGATTCGATTGAAGTATTTCTTCCGTAATTCCGCACCCTATCACATCCGGTCTCTCACCGGCTTAAGGATTCCATCAACATTCGTTCCTCCGGCACAAACCATGTCACATAAAATCTTGGCATATGAGGCTGTGGTTTGGAGAGATGTGAACCAAATATTGGGAAGAAAGTCATACACTAAATTTAACATCAGTCGAGGAGAAAGAGCTGCCCTTTTATCTCTTGCACAAAACAACGATGTTGTCATCAAGCCAGCCGACAAAGGCGGGGCCATTGTGGTCCAGGATATCTCCAAATATGAGTCTGAGATCCTTAGGCAATTGAATGACGGGGTCAGCTATAAACAACTCAGAGCAGATCCATCACTATCATTGGCACAAGAAATTCTTGAAGTTACAAAGGAAGGACTTGACCTGGGCTTTCTGTCTGAAAACGAATTTAATTACCTCAATCAGAAGAACCCAAGGTTACCAACGATCTACACCATACCGAAAATACACAAAAGCATGGTTGACCCCCCTGGACGTCCCATCGTCTCGGGACTTGACCACTGGTATGGTCTGTATGTTAGGGTATGTGTACTGACTTTCACCCTACCACTTCCCTTTGAGTCTGCTGTATGGATGTATCCACTGCGCATGGGAACTGTGGCAGATCAAGATATGAGTTATGGTCTAACTCAGTGAAGAGAATTCATATGTACCACACATAAGCGGTGTGGTTATGCCAAGTTTGATGTCTTCATTATGCATAGAAAGCTGTAATTACATTTGGCATATCAGTCAGCCACAGCGTTCACTACAGGAGATTTCAATGAGTGGAGGTGTTGTTACAGCCCACCTTGGTAACACTTCTTTGGATTTACAATAAGGATTGGTGTGTATGTGGTGTAAGGCATACCAATGCCACATGTGGGTGATCCAGCCACTGCTACTTCTCTTGTATAAGAAGCCACTGCTAACTGCGAGGAGTAGCTGCACAGAAAGAGATTTTCTCTGTGATCAATTTTGATTTCCGGCATGTTGGTATTCCTGCCAATGTGAGGACGTCCTAAGTGCCACACTGGATTGGTGGTGTTGTGTTCATTGATCGCTTGTGTAACACAGGGAAGCGCACACATTTGGGATGAGGAATACTACCAATTCAATACTTTGTGGTATTTCCTGCCAATGTGTTTGCTGCGCCGGCTAATTTATTATTTCCTGGGTTGCTGAGGTGTTTTGGGGGTGAGTCTATTCAATTTTATTTAATGCGGGCATTCCCTGGACTATTGGCAGTTGGGACTCAGCGATTGAATTTAAATCAGGCCTCGAGCTTCCAACAGCGCGCTCTCACTCAGTGTATTGTACACCGCGCGCAGCCTTCCCCGAGCTTCCAACATCGCGCTCTCACTCAACGTGTATTGTACACCACGCGCAGCCTTACCTCCAATCGATGTTTCCTGTTCCGTTAGCATGGAGTCTTCTGATGTCCTGGATGTACGTTGTGTGTTCATGCTTTGGATCTGGCTCTGCTTATCGACTGAAAGGATGCTGTGGTGCATGTACGCACCGTGTGCCACTCTGCAGCTACGGTAAAAACGTGCCGCCATCTTGTTTTTGGCGGATGTCTTTTTTTTGTGTCACTTTTATTCATTTTAACAACAACGCTGTCTCACGCTAGTCTCGAAGTCTCAATAAAGTTTCAACTTCGAGACAGAGTTCGGGCAAATGAAGTGAACGCATTCTTTTTGTTGCCTATTGGATCTGCATGTACCATCATCGAAGAGGTATTCCTTGGGTAAGGCTTTCCAATTCATTTATGTCGGAAAGTAGTTTCATTTGAAGTCTTTGAAGATGTTTGTTAAAAAGGAAAAAACATGATGAGACATTTTCTAGAGACTTGTCATCAACGCTGTGACTTTGGTTGAAAAATCTATAAAACGTCTGGCTGTCGTATTGGTGCTTTTTCTTGTTGCACTTGTTGGGATGTTTTACATTCTCAAAACAAGAAGTGACTATTTTGAGGGATTTGTCAATGATGCTGTGTAATTGATGAAAAAGACAGGTTTACGATGCTGTGTATTGGGGGAAAAAGCCTGGATTAATGTCAAACGTATTTGTAGTAAGGTCTAGTGCAGCATTGTAGTGTTCTTGTTTTTGTTATGACTTCGCACCGCACTCATTGCTGCCTGACATCGATTGGGTGCTCACATGTTTAGCACTCATCTTGGGGCTAATTGTTCTTTCTGTCTGCCCTATTATCACTGCGTTTTGCTGCTCGGGTTAGGTATCACCTGCCGACGTGACGCTTAAGGGCACATGAGTTTTATGAGGGGCATTATCTTATATTTTTATGCTGTATTTAAAAGATATTGTGTATGCACTACATTGTGTTTATGTTGTGATGCCACAGTTTTTATGCTATTTATAGCTTGGGACGTCCCAGTCGCCTGGTGGGTGGACATCACAGGTTCTCTCTTGCATGAGGGTGGTTCTGGTTTTGGTGGGTGGATTCCCACATCTATGTGTAATGGTGACATTATTTATGTGGATTTGTATGTGTGTAAGTCGCCCTGCGCCTCACACGTTGTCCTGTGTAAGTCGTCCTGCGCTTCAGGTGCTGTCGTGTGTAAGTCGCCCTGCGCGTCACATGTTGTCCTGTGTAAGTCGTCCTGTGCTTCAGGTGGTGTCGTGTGTAAGTTGCCCTGCGCGTCACATGTTGTCCTGTGTAAGTCGCCCCGCGCTTCAGATGTTATCGTGTGTAAGTCGCCCTGCGCCTCACTGTGTGTACCCTCTATGTGGTCCATAATGTGGTACACGTGTTTTTGTAGTGTTGGTTCACCCTTGCTGTCTGTTTCTGGCCTCGGGTGTTTGTCGTGGTGTGTGTGCACCTTTCACTACAATATTGTCTTTTCTGTTTTTGGGAAAGGATGGCGTTATTGCTATTTTGAAATGCTGTTTTTTTCTCCCCAATTTGACATTGTTTGATGGTTTATATCTATTAATCTTAACAATTTTCATGAGGGAGTGTGGGGGATTTTGATGTATGTTTTTAATATGTCGTATTATGCCCATCTTTTCTTGTTTGCTTTGTTCTCTCTTTGGTGATGTTTTGAATTCATTTTCACCCCTTAGTTATGAACATTATCGCCTTTTGTGTATAGTTCCTTTCTTTAAAATTGTAAGTTTTGTTTTCAAAAAGCATGCTACATCACGGAAAGAGCGCACAGCTAATAGACAAAATTCAAACAAAAGTCTACAAGCGCGTATTTGGCCTACCACACAACGCATCCCCCGCGCAAGTGCGACTCGAATTCGGCCTTCAGTCTCAACTATTACTGAAAAAATATGAGACTGTTAAATTCTGGTATGGCATTTGGAAGAACCAAGATAATGAGGTCAATCGAGCAATGTGGGAAGCAATTCATAACAGCCAGAACTCCCAGTATGCCAAATACCTGCGACAATCCCTTGAAACCACTGAATTAGTAGCGCTCTGGGAAACCAAGCTTCCAGTACCAACGTTCAAACAGGCAGTAAAGAAGGCAGCCAACAGGCACTCATTGCTCAACAACAAATTAGCCCTGAGCCATCGCTCACATGCCTGGAGGATTTTACAATCATATAAAAAGTCCACGCCGGCAGCCTACCTGGAACTCGCATTCTCATCACATATTAAACACAAATACCTTTGCCTAAGGTTGGGGAACCTGCCGACCAATGCCAATCGACCTAAATGGAGGACCCCAGACATCAAGGAGTGCGACTTATGTGGTGCAGCAAAACAAGATCTCATTCACCTGATCTGCATTTGTCCCGCACTGGACCAGGAACGCAGGAACAGGCTAAAAGCGAAGTTCAAACAAAATGGCATTCGCACCTGTCGTTCCGCGATTATACAAGTCCTGTGCTCCGCGGACCCTCAGTTCATCTGTAGAGCAGTTAAAGTTATCACGAACTTTGAGGAAAAGAGAGGAACTTTGGCAAAGATCCAAACCATATCCTGAATTACACAATACTTGTGTAACTATTCCCTCTGTAACTGTCTCTTGAACTTCAAATGACATTTTTATTCTTGATTTTAAGTTCCAACTGTATGTATCTTCAATTTAGTTTTAATATTCCCTTTCTTAATACTACGACATTTTAACTTTTGTAATGGTTTTTATTAATTATACAAATAAAGAATTTCATGTGTTCATGTATGTGTGTAAGTCGCCCTGCACCTCACGCGTTGTCCTGTGTAAGTCGTCCTGCGCTTCAGGTGCTGCCGTGTGTAAGTCACCCTGCGCGTCACATGTTGTCCTGTGTAAGTCGTCCTGCGCTTCAGGTGGTGTCGTGTGTAAGCCGCCCTGCGCCTCACTGTGTGTACCCTCTATGTGGTCCATATTGTGGTACACGTGTTTTTGTAGTGTTGGTTCACCCTTGCTGTCTGTTTCTGGCCTCGGGTGTTTGTCGTGGTGTGTGTGCACCTTTCACTACAATATTGTCTTTTGTGTTTTTGGGAAAGGATGGCGTTATTGCTATTTTGAAATGCTGTTTTTTCTTCCCAATTTGACATTGTTTGATGGTTTATATCTATTAATCTTAACAATTTTCATGAGGGAGGGTGGGGGGTTTGGATGTATGTTTTTAATATGTCGTATAATGCCCATCTTTTCTTGTTTGCTTTGTTCTCTCTTTGGTGATGTTTTGAATTCATTGTCACCCCTTAGTTATGAACATTATCGCCTTTTGTGTATAGTTCCTTTCTTTAAAATGGTAAGTTTTGTTTTCATTTTAAAAGTAAAGGGATAATGTTATATCCTAATGTTTACATTCATATGTGAATCAGCCTAGGACCTCCTAGCTGCTCAGCCAGAGTGAGAGATGGTGACGTAATGTTGGTGTGTCTGTGATGAATGGAATGCCTGGGTGCCTGTGTGGATGTGTGGTGACAGTTGGAGATGGGCTGAGCAGCTAGGCAGGCTGCTCCTGGTGGGGCTGGCATAGGAGATATGGGACCTGGGTTAAGAGCTGTTACATGGCTGATCCTTGTTTGATACCACAAGACATGGATTAATAAAGAAGATTTAGGAACTTACAACCTGGCTACCAGTGTCTTCATGTACAAAGTACAACAGGATACTAGTCTCTGCTGTAATTTTAAGCTATTGTTTAAAGCGTCCCGGTTAAAACAAGCATCTGTTGTAGTCCAGATCTTGTGACACAGTAAAATAGGTTGACATTTTTAAAGGTCTGATATGTGCTTCATCCCTAATTCAGAATGACATACGTAGGTGGCTCTTTGGAACTGCCAGCAGATATCTAAAAAAACGCATTCTCAACTTGCTGCAAGGACTGGGTGTCGGCGTAGCCCCAGATACCGGCGCCATACATGGCAGTTGAAATGCATTTTGCTTTATAAATCTGTAATAGTTTGGCTACCCATCATCTACCCAGCTTTCTGGCAAAATTGGCTAAAGCGGTAGTGGCTTTTAAAAATAATAATTTTCTTGCTTGAATAACCTGAGACAAGGCCTTCCTGTGATAAAAAAAAGGCTGCCTAAATAAGAAAAACATTTAGTAAATTCAATCTCATTATTGTCAATAGATATATCTCTGCATTTTACACTGTCCATTCCACATTTCATAATGAAAGTTTTGGAAGTATTTACTCGGAGGCCCAGATAATGCATGAATATTGAAAAACTGGACACTGCTATTTAAAGCCCAAGTTGCGTTTGTGACATTAAAACAGCATCATCTGCATACAATAAGGCAGGTTTCACTAGGGCTTGGCCCAAACCATTGATGTACAGTGTAAAAAGAAAAGGATCCAGAAAACATCCTTGTCTTACCCCTTTCCGTACTGCAAACGTGGCTGGGCACTCTCCCTTAATGCCATAGCACATCCTAGCTTTGGCATCACTATATAGCTGCCTCATGAAGTTGATAAGAGGAATTTCCACACCCAGATTTTCTAATGTCGTCCATAGTTTATCATGTATAACACAATCAAACGCAGCAGTAAGGTCTAAAAAAGCCAGGTATAGCTGCCCTGCTTTGCCCGCATGTATTTACCCAGGATGATGTTCAAGTTTAGACCCTGCTCAATCCTACCTGGGCCCTGTCGGCAGTCATATTGTAGTTCTGTTATAATACCAGAGTCTTCGGCCCAGACCTGTAGTCTGTTCAACACAATACGACCCACCACCTTAACTAGGGAATCTAGGAGCGTTATAGGTCAATAAGATGTGGGATTATGGTGGTCTCCCTTCTTGAAAATTGGGACCAGGATTGATTCTGACCATGATGGAATCCAGAAGAGCAACATGCTGCTAGTACTTGCATCAGTAATGGGCCCTAAAGAAGCAGGTTTGACATATAGAGATCTACAGGCATTCCATCAGGGACAGGTGCTTTACCACGCCTGCTTGCCTTAATGGCGCAATTAACTATTTCCAAAGTAAAATATACATCCATTGGTTGGTTACTGGGAGGTATTGACTCCGATGGTTGTTTAGACACTGCCCTTGGTATCCCATTTGTGTTATCATTATACATTGACGAGTAATGAGTCAAGACCAAGACGGTGTCCCACAGTCTCTCACTTCAGGTAATTGGGCTGACCTTATCCTAGAAGGGTTCTTGGCTTGACACCTACATACATGCTAGGTATATTTAGGTACATCTAGTTAGGGTAGCATCGTAGGAGTACGCATTTTATTGTCATGCATTTTATATACTTGCCTGTATTCATGGTTATAGCAAAATGGTAGAAATCTACCATCCTTTTACTTTCTTAGTGCTTCTAATCATTCATATCTGTTACTGTCTAATGGTTGTTTCAGCACACCTATTTTACACTAGAATAACGACTGTACAATAAATACTTATTGAAAAACGTCCATACCGTTTATTCTGTGTATTTCTTTGAGACTAAGTGAGCACGAGTGATTGAGCGAAAAGTAGTACACTGTTTCCACGGTCCTGAGGGATCAGGAATGTCATGTTCGGTAGTTGCCAAGAACTATTCTTGCCCTGGTAAGAGGATTTTCTAGTGTGTTAGACGGAGACCTGAAGGGTCGGCCGAGCACAGTGATCGCACAGACAGGTAACTTCCCCCCCACAGATGGACACCACACAAAGATCAGGGTAACACCTTTTATAGGCACTTCTGGTAGTAGAGTGGTACGATACAAGGCGATCAGGACACGATGATCCTCTCAATTCTAGTCTCTAGTAAGGGAAGGGGGTAGCGGGACAGTCTTGGTACCCACGGGTACGGAGGTGTAACGGTGATAGCTCACAATCCTCGAGCTCGGTGTTCGGATGGGTCAGACCGCGGCAGCGCCGGCAGGGCCCGAAGAGGTCGTAGGTGGCAACGGGCCGCGGCAGCGCCAGCAGGTCCCAACGAGGATGAAGGTTACAACGGGCCGCGGCAGCGCCAGCAGGTCCCACGAGAATGCAGGTTGCAACGGGCCGCGGCAGCGCCAGCAGGTCCCACGAGGATGAAGGTTGCAGAGGGCTGCGGCAGCGCCAGCAGGTCCCACGAGGATGAAGGTTGCAGAGGGCCGCGGCAGCGCCAGCAGGTCCCACGAGGATGAAGGTTGCAGAGGGCCGCGGCAGCGCCAGCAGGTCCCACGAGGATGAAGGTTGCAGAGGGCCGCGGCAGCGCCAGCAGGCAGGACAATAGTTCACAAGGCAGGGCTGTGGCAGCGCCAGCAGTCCGTCAAGGATGAGTTCTTCTCGGTGTCTCTCGACTCCAGGATACAACTGCCTTCCTGTCCTGGGGCTGCCTCGGTTATAGGTCTGGCGCCCTTTGATGTCCGGACCCTCGCTCTTGGAGGTCGGGAGGTCTGGGATGAGGGAGTCCAGACACCCAGCAGGGGGGCGGAGCCAGCGCCCAAGGAGGTTGGGGGTGCTCGGCACCTGGCGGGGGAGAGCCATCGACACTTCGTACTCCCATTGACCTGCCAAGTGGGCCGTTCACCTCCTGGGTGGAGGGTGGTGCCGGGATGTCGGGGCCTGGCCAGGCCCAGGGTTGGGGTCGGGCTGAGGCCGCGCGGCCGCGTGGTGCCGTGTCCAAGATGGCGGCTGGGCCGGGCAATGGTGCTGACGGTGGCCCGGGCCCTGTCCTGCGGGGAGGGAGCGAGCCCTTCACGTGGCCTGTCCAACATGCGTCCCCCCCAGCTGAAGGCGGGGAGAGTCACCCATCTTCTTGGGGACTTTCCTCGTCGAGGCGGAAAAAGCGGGACAGGCCATCCGCGTTGGCGTGGTCTTGGCCAGGGCGATGTTCCACAGTGAAGTCCATCCCCTGCAGCGAGATGGACCATCGCAATAGTTTGGGGTTCTCCCCCCGCATCTGCATGAGCCATTGCAGGGGCCGATGGTCCGTCTGTACCCGGAAATGGGTTCCGAAGAGGTATGGCCGGAGCTTCTTGAGGGCCCATACCACCGCGAAGGCCTCTCGCTCAATGGTGCTCCAGCGCTGTTCTCGGGGCAGTAGGCGTCTGCTGATGAAGGCCACTGGTTGGTCCACTCCTTCGGGGTTCAGTTGGGAGAGGACGGCCCCAATACCATGGTCGGAGGCATCGGTCTGCACGATGAACTCGCGGCTGTAGTCGGGGGCCTGGAGCACAGGAGCGGTGCACATGGCGGCCTTCAGCGTCTCGAAGGCTGCTTGACAGTCGGGAGTCCAGTTGACTCTTTTTGGGTGGTTCTTAGACGTGAGCTCCGTGAGGGGCCCCACAATGCTGCCATAGTCCCTTACAAACCGCCGGTAGTATCCGGTGAGCCCCAGGAAGGCTCGGACCTCGGTTTGTGTCTCGGGGGGTTGCCAGGACTGAATGGCAGCTACCTTGAGTTGGAGGGGGGCCACCAGACCGCTCCCCACTTGGTGTCCGAGGTAGGTCACGGACCCCTGGCCGATTTGGCACTTGCTGGCCTTTATGGTGAGGCCGGCCTGTTGGAGGGCCTGCAGGACCTCTCTGAGGTGGTGGAGGTGATCCGCCCAGTGGCGGCTGTATACCGCGATGTCGTCCAGGTAGGCGGCGCTGAATTCTTCGAGGCCCGCCAATACCTGGTTCACCAGTCTTTGAAAAGTGGCTGGAGCGTTTTTCATGCCGAAGGGCATCACTCTGAAATGGTAGTGCCCATCCGGGGTGGAGAAAGCGGAACGTTCTTGGGCTCTGGGGGTGAGGCCGATCTGCCAGTAGCCCGCTGTCAGGTCGAAGATGCTTAGGTAGCGGGCTGCCCCCATGCGGTCGACTAGTTCATCTGCTCGGGGGATAGGGTGAGCGTCGGTTCGGGTGACCGCGTTCAGACCCCGATAGTCAATGCAGAACCGGAGTTCAGGGGTGGTGCCCGGGGCCGCGGCCTTGGGGACCAGGACGACCGGGCTGGCCCAGGGACTGTCCGAAGGTTCGATGACTCCGAGGGCGAGCATCTTGGAGACTTCTTCTTGGATGCATGTACGTACCCGATCCGGTACTCGGTACGGCCGGTGTCGAACAGGAGGACTGTCCCCTGTGTCCACGTCGTGCAGGCACCAGGAGGTGACTCCGGGTGCGAGAGAGAACAGGTTTGCGAACGGCAGCAGGAGGGCCCGGCAATCTTGACGCTGCTCTGGGGTCAGGGCCTCAGAGAGTCGGACCCCGTCCACCGAACCATCTCTTTCCCGGGTCCTGAGTAGGTCAGGGAGGGGCTCGGAGTCTCCTTCCGCGCCACTGTCGGTAGCCATCAGCAGGCTGAGCTCTGAGCGCACGAAGTGGGGTTTGAGTCGGTTGGCGTGGAGGACCCGGAGGGGGTTCCGGGGGGACTCCAGGTCGATAAGATAGGTGACGGGGCTCCTGCGCTCGATCACCTTGAAGGGCCCCGTCCATTTGTCCTGCAAGGCACATGGTTCGATGGGGGACATCACCCATACCTGCTGACCCGGTTCAAACTCGATGGAGGAGGCATGTTGGTCGTACCACTTCTTCATGTCCTCTTGACTGGCCTCCAGATTGGCTTTAGCGATCTCCCTGAATTTCCGGGTCTGATTACGGAGGGTCAGGAGGTATTTGTAGACGTCCGGAGGGGTCTTTAGGGGGGCCATCTCCCATTCCTCCTTCACTAGGCTGAGAGGCCCGCGAACGGGGTGTCCGTACAGGAGTTCGAAGGGGCTGAAGCCGAGGGACTTCTGGGGGACTTCTCGGTAGGCGAAGAGGAGGCACGGTAGTAGCACGTCCCACTGGCGGCGTAGGGGTTCTTCCAGCCCCATGATCATCCCCTTGAGGGTGCGGTTGAACCGCTCGACCAGTCCGTTCCCCTGGGGGTGATAGGGGGTGGTGAATCGGTAAGTGACTCCGCACTGCTGCCAGAGGGATTTCATATACTTTGAAATAAAGTTTGTACCCCTGTCGCTGACGACTTCCCGGGGGAAGCCCACTCGAGAGAAGATCCCCATCAAGGCTCAACCCACTACTGGGGCTGTTATCGTACGAAGGGGGACCGCCTCAGGATAGCGGGTAGCGTGATCCACCAGGACCAGGATGAAGCGATGTCCCTGTGCTGTTTGGGGGTCCAGGGGCCCCACAATGTCTATTCCCACCCTTTCGAACGGGGTGGTCACCACGGGGAATGGTTGTAGGGGTGCCTTGAGTTTGCGGCCGCTCTTCCCACTGGCCTGGCAGGTCGGGCAGGACCGGCAATGGTTGGATACGTCATTTCTCATTTTAGGCCAAAAAAAGTGAGTCACCAGGCGGTGGTAGGTCTTGTCTTGGCCCAGGTGCCCGGCCAGGGGGACATCATGGGCTAGGTTCAACAGGAAGTCTCTGAAGTGGAGGGGCACCACCAGCACTCGCCCGGCCCCCAGTTCTGCGATTTTCTGTTCGCTGTACAAGAGATCATTGTCCCAATAAACCCAGTGGGCCCCGGTGGTGTCTCCTTGGCTCTGGGCGAGCGCTTGCTGTCGCAATCCCTCGAGGGAGGGGCAGGTCTTTTGCTCCTGCCGGAATTGTTCCTGGGTGGGCCCCCCTTCTTGACGCCACTGAGCCAGGTCGGGAAGCTCGGGGGGCTGTGTGGACCCCTCTGGGGTGGGGTCCGGGTGGTCGGTCTGGAGGAAGTCTTCTTCTGGAGTGATCGAGGGCGGAGGTGCTGCCCATTCTGGTTCTTCTGGTCTAGGGATGGTGCGGGTGGCCATGGACCGGGTGGTTACGCACGCCCAGTCCGGGAGACCCAACATCCCCAGATGCTCTCTTCTTTCCACAGCGGCCCACGGGGAGCTCTCGAGATCGTTCCCCAGGAGGCAGTCTACGGGGGCATCGTCACGGACAGTTACTTTCAGCATGCCGGACACTCCTCCCCATTCGAAGGGGACGCAGGCCATCCGACACAGGCTCTCTGAGTTATCTGCCGATCGGACGGGGCAAAGTACGTTTGGTAGGATTTGTTCCGGGGTTACCAGGTGACAGCGGACGGCCGTCACACTGGCCCCGGTGTCACGCAGGGCCTCGGCCTTGCGCCCATTGATGCTCACCCATTGGCTGTACTTCCGAGTGTTGGCGGGCAGGGGAGTCCGCGGGACCATGTCTCTTCCTCCTAGGCACGCCAGGGTCATGGCGGCGGGTTCCCACTCGAACTGCTCCGACTCATAGGTCTCCGTGTCTTCGGAGACTTGTTCTTCTCCCAGGGCGGCGGCCGCCATTTGGCGGGGCCCGGGGGCCCGGGGGCCTGGTTCTTCGGGCAGGTCGGGTCACTGGCATAGTGGCCGACTCGCTGGCATCGATGACACGTCACGTTAGCTCGGAACCCCGGGCGCATCGGGGGGTTTCCCCGGCCTGCTGGGGCCGGGGTGGCGTTAGTGGGTGCGGCCGGGGCGGCGTCTCTGCCCCGGCCCGGGCCTCCTCCTCCTCCTCCTCGGGGACGATGGTGACCTTGGTTGGTTCTGTTCTGCTCATTCGGCCCACTCCGGGCCACTCGGGTGCTCTCCCACCGGTCAGCCTCGGTGGCGAGCTGCCGGGGTTCAGTCAATTTACTGTCGAGGAGGTGCTGCCTGAGCTCGACAAAGCAGTTGTTGGAGAGGTGCTCCCACACAATGAGATTGAAGAGTTGTTCGTAAGTGGTTACGTTGTTACCCTTGATCCACCCCTCGAAGGCTCGGCTGAAATAGTTCACGTATTCCAACCACGTCGTACCTGGGATCCGGGTGCAGTTGCGGAACCTCTGGCGGTACATTTCGGGTGTAAGTCCATATCGACTGAGGAGGGCGGCCTTCATGTGGTCATAGGACGTCATTTGATGGTCCGGAAGTTGCAGCAGGGCATCACGACCCTCGTTGACGAATCTCCCCCATAGACCGGCTCCCCAGTCACTTCGAACGACTCGGTGGGCGGTCATGGCAATCTCATAGGCCTTGAACCACTGCTGTATGTCGTCGTTCCGGTGATATTCTAGGACCACATCCTTGGGGATGTGGACCTTCTGCTCGGTAGGACCCGGGGAGTGCGGTTGCTCGGGCACCCCTAGGTTTTTGTTCAGTTTGCGTATTTCTATCTCCGCTAGTTTGCACTCGTGCTCGTATGCCAGTCTTTTTTCTTCGAGGTCTCTCTGTCTCTGTTTTTCCTCTCGCTCTTCTCTGAGCCGTAAGTGTTCTAAGTTTATTTTTTGTTCCGCCAGTTTCAATTCTCCGTCTAATCTGAGTCGTGCCAAGTCTAACTCGTGTAATCTATTTTTTTCCCGCTCTTGGATCTCTTCATGGGAGGGGCCTGTTCTCCGTTCCTCCGTCCGGGTGGTGTTGACTTCCGGGGCTGCGGGGTCCCGGGGGGTTGCGGTATTTGTCTCTGTCCAGGCCTCTAGGGCGTTTTTGAAGTCTTCTTTTGTGCTTAGCCCGGTGGTAGCAATGCCTAAGTCCATGCAAAATTGTTTGAGCTCTCGGTGGTTGTATTCTTCCAGCTTTTCCATCTGGAACTTCTCCGCCGATCCGCTCTCTTTGGTCGTCATTGTGGTTTTAGTCGTAGGGTGAGTTACTGTCTGTACGGTACGCGTTGGTTCGGATCGCGCCGCTAGCCACCAATGTTAGACGGAGACCTGAAGGGTCGGCCGAGCACAGTGATCGCACAGACAGGTAACTTCCCCCCCACAGATGGACACCACACAAAGATCAGGGTAACACCTTTTATAGGCACTTCTGGTAGTAGAGTGGTACGATACAAGGCGATCAGGACACGATGATCCTCTCAATTCTAGTCTCTAGTAAGGGAAGGGGGTAGCGGGACAGTCTTGATACCCACGGGTACGGAGGTGTAACGGTGATAGCTCACAATCCTCGAGCTCGGTGTTCGGATGGGTCAGACCGCGGCAGCGCCGGCAGGGCCCGAAGAGGTCGTAGGTGGCAACGGGCCGCGGCAGCGCCAGCAGGTCCCAACGAGGATGAAGGTTACAACGGGCCGCGGCAGCGCCAGCAGGTCCCACGAGAATGCAGGTTGCAACGGGCCGCGGCAGCGCCAGCAGGTCCCACGAGGATGAAGGTTGCAGAGGGCCGCGGCAGCGCCAGCAGGTCCCACGAGGATGAAGGTTGCAGAGGGCCGCGGCAGCGCCAGCAGGTCCCACGAGGATGAAGGTTGCAGAGGGCCGCGGCAGCGCCAGCAGGTCCCACGAGGATGAAGGTTGCAGAGGGCCGCGGCAGCGCCAGCAGGCAGGACAATAGTTCACAAGGCAGGGCTGTGGCAGCGCCAGCAGTCCGTCAAGGATGAGTTCTTCTCGGTGTCTCTCGACTCCAGGATACAACTGCCTTCCTGTCCTGGGGCTGCCTCAGTTATAGGTCTGGCGCCCTTTGATGTCCGGACCCTCGCTCTTGGAGGTCGGGAGGTCTGGGATGAGGGAGTCCAGACACCCAGCAGGGGGGCGGAGCCAGCGCCCAAGGAGGTTGGGGGTGCTCGGCACCTGGCGGGGGAGAGCCATCGACACTTCGTACTCCCATTGACCTGCCAAGTGGGCCGTTCACCTCCTGGGTGGAGGGTGGTGCCGGGATGTCGGGGCCTGGCCAGGCCCAGGGTTGGGGTCGGGCTGAGGCCGCGCGGCCGCGTGGTGCCGTGTCCAAGATGGCGGCTGGGCCGGGCAATGGTGCTGACGGTGGCCCGGGCCCTGTCCTGCGGGGAGGGAGCGAGCCCTTCACGTGGCCTGTCCAACATAGTGGTACTGTGTTCTAGCTGGTACACAGGTCAGCATACCCGGTGGGGGTGTCCAGAAGCAGTCTGACACCAATCCTACAGTTTATGTTGCCTAAACGTGCAGATCCTATATAGGTTTTATAGGAACTACACAATAGCTTGTTTTGTCTGCTGGTTCTTCACGATCGTACCTATCAATATCCCAAGTGCTTGAATTATGTCCCTTTCTCCTGTCCAAACATAAAGAGGAAAATCTTGAACCAGGCATCCTTCCCTGCCACTCAAAACAAGCATTTGCAATGCAGTAGGTCTCGCATTACTGATAGTTTGGGGTATTGGCGTTGCAAATAATAATGCAATGCCAATAGCTCATACTTTCAGTAATGCAAGACCTAGTACATCTCAAATGCTTGCGTAGTGAGCCAGGAACCAGCATTGTATGTCTCAGTGCAGTACCACAAGCTGCTCCTAGAAGCCCCGAGTGAGCAAGGCACCAGCACTGCATGTCTAGGTGCAGTACCGCAAGTTGCTCCTAGAGGTCCCTACTGAGCAAGGCACCAGCGCTGCATGTCTAGGTGCAGTACCGCAAGCTGCTCCTAGAGGCCCTATTTAGCATCATAAACTGCCTAAGAGAAACAGTACACAGCTGCTTAAAATATGAGCGATTATATCTATGTTTAAAGTCGTACGGCCGTGGTGACATCAATGGACAGCTGAGGATCCACTATAACAAAACAAGCGAGCCCATGTTCAAGTAAAAGAAAAGCACATCCGCCATTATCCCATCTGAGGCAGTCATGCTGCTTAAATTTAAAAGAAGCATTGTGAGAGAGAGTGAGCATGTACTGCCTGCAACAGCAGGCAGAAGAAAGCCAATTAGGAAAATTGTGCTCCCAGGCTCTAATTAAAGCATACGTGTAACAACTGAAGTAAAAGGGCCAGTCCTCATGGAAGGTTACAAATGAAGACAGGTAGGTGCTAACAAGCATATTGACCAATCAGAAGCCACCATTTACGAAGGACAATGACACAAGCCAATTACAAATATGGGTGGAGAGTGAACGGGGCTTGAAGTACATACTGCAGAACAGCATGCCTCGCAGAGCAGCGCACTGACTCTAGGCTCGACCGAAAAAGGAAACTTGCCTGCAGCCGCATTAGGAGCTGTATGACGAGTCTACAACAACTTTTAAAGCTAACTTCATTTTACTCCTTTGTATCTTTTGCCTACTACCTGTGATCATGAGATTCATCTCGTCCATTAAACCGGTGTCCTATGGAGTATACCCTTGTTCTAAAAAAGTTCTAATTTCTTCGGAACACAAACTGCACCCCATTAGTGCTAATAGCATTAAGCATACCTTTTCTATTTCCTTCCTCAATAAATACACCTATGCTAACGTAGTGAGTCCCAAGATTCTTAACTACTACCCACACCCATTTGGAAATGAAACCACTCAACACAACAAGTGCCGTTCCTTAGCTGGAAACAAATGAAAATGCTCCTTGACAACCTAATTTATTCCAAGGGACTACAATATACTGGCTGGTGACAAAGGTGACATGCATATTCTTTTAGATATATCAGCAGTGGCTCATTTGCAATTTTAAATCCATTCTTCTACCAGGGTGTTCTCCTTGGACCACTAAAACATGTGTGATCTATTTTGGCGATATTCCTTCTCAAATGCCGTGCATGTGGCAGGCTTAAAGGATTTTTTCCCCCAGTTCAGCAGGAGTTATCTAACCACCTCAACTAGTCTTCACATTATTTTGCTCTCACTCCCAAAGTCTCCCCATCTCACAAAATGTATTGAGTGGACAACGTTCTGCCACTTTACCCTTCACTTAATCCCTTGCTAGTGCTGCACTCCACTTATTTTGCATATTTCAGTCGTCCTCACCAATAAAACTTCTCTTCGCCTTAATTTTCACTCCCTTTATTTCCCAGGGATGGCATACACAAACCATCTGCAACTTTATCACTCAGTCCTCCTGCTTACTGCACCAAAATCCTATTCTTTGACCCCCACCAGGAAATCCTCAGCAGAAACATTGGAGTACAATTGCATTAAGGGTTAGTGGTACAATTGAACAAAAAAGGGTAACACCACAACAAAGAACTGCATTTTGACCTTCCCAACTGCATGTAAGTGATTATATAAAGAGTTCACCTTCTAACAACCACTGCACTACTGACCAATATGTGGCAAGACTACACCTAACCTTTTTATACTTTCATCATTCATCAGCGTTGGTTTTAATCCCAACTAACATTCTGAAGGTTGTGGCAGTAACTATATTCATGAATCTCAAAGCCTTTCTGAATCTTTTGTCCAGACAAACACAATCCCTTAATCCCTTTCTTTTTCAAGCTATATAACTTGTTAACACGTGCAAAATTCCCACAAACCTTGGTAATAATCAGCAAGGCCCCAGAATGACTAAAGTTTAAAGTTTTGGGCACTGGCACCCAGACACTGATTCTACTAACTTGAAACTTGTTTTATACCTTCTCTTATGGTGTGGCCTGAATCCATAGACCCCATGTTGAATTGGCATTTGTCTGCTTTAGTTGTCAATCCTCAATTGATGGTCCCCTTTAAAGTCTTATTATTGCTGCATCATGTCCTTAAATGCTGTCACATTGGACTGTTTTTCCAGAACTTAATGAATTATTTTCGCCAAGACTTAATCTGTCTAAAACATGGTCGCTGTTCAGGCTAAAATGAACAGCACTCAAAGAAATTCTAACACCTTTGGAGGTGTTATGAACGAACCAAAGTGTTTGAGCTTTCTTCAAGCATCCCATAATTGTAGGCAGATTTCAACTTCATGCTAAAGGCGCTTGATCAGCATAGCCAATGTTACTGAAATCAAGACGGTCTGTATAACTAAAATATTCTGCTGAGGTTGTGTAGATCTGCACACGTTAAAATGCCTTGACTGTGTGTTATGGGCACAAACATGCCCCAAATTCCACCCGTTTGTAACTATTTTAACTGATCATTCATAAGACTGAACATTGCTCTCCCTTGTACTACCAGTACTAATTTCAGGAACTACTTTTTTTATTTTATTTTTTTACTTTTTAATATATAAAACAAAAGGAAACAACACATCAAACATACAATCAAGGCAATACAGCAATAATACAGCCATTAGGCCTGCGCTCAAGGAGGACGGGAGATAAATGACAACAGGAGAAAAGATTTTTTGAATACAGATGAGGGGAGGGTGCCAAAGGTAGAATTGCATATGAACAGCACAATATACCACAGCTAGAAGGAATGTAGGTCAGGGCGACTGGGAAGGACTGGGAATCGCAGTGAGTGGGGGTGTACACATATCTCCACGGTATGAGTTCCACTGGTTCCAAATCTTCCCCCATTTTGTGGGTCTGCCTCTTGCCATATACACTGTCTTCTCTCTGAACATGCACCAGTCCAGATTCTCTTTCCAGGCAGTCACTGTAGGCGGCCTCGGGGACCCCCACAACTGTGCAATATCCCTCGTCGCAACCATATTGGCAAGAGTCACCCACCGAAGCTGCGACACGTCATAATCATTCGGACCCCACGCATTCAATAAACATTGTCGGGCTTCCGGCATCATCACAACACCCGTCACTTCATCCATCACCTCATGTATACGTTTCCAATAACGCACCACCTCAGGGCATTCCCATATGATATGGAGATAGGTGCCAAGGAGACCACACCCACGCCTACACATGCCATCCGTGGAGTAGCCCATATGGATCAGACGGGGACCGGAGACATAGATTCTGTGGAGGATCTTGAGTTGGACCAGACGGAGGCGGGCCGGAATCGCCACCTCCCTGGGAGAGGAGATCGGGAACTGCCAGTCCTCATCATCCAGTTCAATACCATCAGCAATCCAAGCTTCACGAAGGCGATCAAGCAGACTCGATCGGTCATTAATCATTTTCTTATAGAACAATGAGATAGTACTGTCTGGCACATAACCGTCTAGTATACGATCTTCGAGGGGGGAGGATTCCGGAATATCACTACCCACTGGCAACACAGAGTTCAGAGCATGGCGTACCTGGACATAACAAAATGTTTCCCTGTCACTCAGCTTATACTCTACTTGCAGATCGAGAAGATCTTCACCTCTCCTTTAACCCAGAGATCACGCACTTTACTAATACCGATCGTGTCCCATTTATCAAATCCCTTCGTCTTCCATAGGCCACCCAACTTCGCAGAGGCATAGAGCGGAGTTGCACCAGTTAGTTTATCACTCCAGCCCTTAGCCGGCGTTGCGCTATGCCATACCCGCACGGCTATAGCGGTAGGTCCCGAGAGTTGTGAACGCGAGGGTCCCGAATAAAGCGTCCTGTAGTAATCACCACCCGGGAGCAGCCACTTATCCATTTCAAATGCTGGATTCAACGCCGGGCCATACATCCCGTGGTTGATGGCAGAAAGGTGGGAGGCCCAATAATACCTACAAATATCCGGGAGCGCTATACCGCCATCATACCAGGGAAGTGTCAATTTTGGAAGAGCAATGCGTGAACGTCCGTCCCATATTAATTGCCTCTGCAACGATTCTACCTCCTGAATATATTTCGACGGGATGACATCAAAACTATTCTAAAGTGCGTATAGGAACCGCGGTAAGGACATCATTTTAAAAAGGGCCGCACGCCCTAGGGGAGATAACGGTAATTTACGCCAACGTGCTACATCGGAGCGCAACCTTTGGAGTGTGGGGAGTAAATTGCGTTCATAGCGAACCGCCGGATCAAACGAGATAAACACACCCAAGTACTTAAAGCCAGACTGCGACAACTGGATGGGACAGCCCCGCGGCAAACGAGGGACATCACCCGCAAGTACATAAATGTAGGATTTCGACCAATTAATGATAAGGCCCGAGTTCTTCCCGAAGGAGTTAAGTACGTCAAACAATACGTTGAGCGATTTTTGGGGAGATGTAAGGTACAATAAAATATCATCCGCGTATAAGGAAATGCGATCTTCAAATTCTGGCGTCCAGCATATACCCTTCATCGAAGGTTCCCACCGTAGCCAAGCGGCGAGTGGCTCCAACGCCAAAGCAAAGAGGAGCGGGGACAACGGACAACCCTGCCGCGTGCCCCTCCCAAGAGTAAAAGGCACGGAGACACGGCCATTAACCACCACCTGTGCCAGTGGCGTTTCATACAGGAGTTTGACCCAACCAATAAAACCTGCGCCGAATCCAAATTTGGCGAGTACCGCCCAGAGATAAGACCATTCGATTGTATCAAAGGCCATCGTGGCGTCCAAGGACGCCAAGATGGCCGGTTCACGCAGCGTCGGGGCCCTCGCGAGAACACCATGCAAACGTCGCAAATTTAATGCCGTGTTACGGTGCGGGATAAAACCCGATTGATCCGGATGAATCAGGTCGCTAATGACCGTAATCAGACGATTAGCAAGCAGTTTGGCGAGGATCTGAGGCTCCGCATTTAAGAGCGAAATGGGTCTATAAGACGAGCAACGATCCCGTGGTTTACCCTCCTTATGGATCACCACAATGGTAGCAAGACGCTGATCTCTGGGGAGGGAGCCACTGTCTCGCGCAGCCAAAAACATATCACGGAGATAGGGAGCTAGAGTATCAGGGCGTAATTTATACAGTTCAACAGGAAGGCCATTGGGACCCAGAGCCTTGCCGGAATGATTGGAGCGTAGTGCGAGAGCCACCTCATCCACCGAGGGTGTGGCATCCAAACAGTCCCGATCCGATTCCGACAAACATGGAAGTGCTATATCTCGAAGCAACAACTGCGAATCCTCCTCGGGCCTGTCGGACACCGAGGTATAGACCTCTCGAAAATAATCAGCAAAGCATTCAACAATTTCAACAGGGTCCGTTACACGCACACCGCAACATGTCTCAATCACCGGAACCACTCGACTCGCTCTCTCCCTTCTGTCCAGCCAGGCAATCAATTTTCCTGCTTTATCACCCACATCATATAGCCGTCCCTGCTGTTCCCTACTCATCAATCTTTGCCGCATCAGTAACCAAAGTTTTATATTCTAATTGTTTAAGGCGGAGGACATGTAATGCTTCTCGAGACACCTCTCGTTCCAATGCAGTCTCCAGGTCTGTGATTTCAGTCTCGAGCTGAACAATTGCCTCATTCTTACATTTCTTAGCACACCCCACCAAAGACAATGCCTGTCCCCTGATCACAGTCTTAAAAGTTTCCATAACGAAACAGGCGAGGATACAGAACCAGCATTCTCAGTAAAATACAGATCAAATGATTTAATCAATTCAGTGCGAGTCTTAGGGTTAAGTAGATACCAGGGGTTAATCGGGGCCAGCCTCCCTTCGGCGCCGATGCCAAGATTAAAATGAAACCAAATAGGGGAATGGTCTGATATACCCCGGGCCAAGTGTCTAATCTCTCCAATCGAAGGGGACAGGATATAATCCAATCTAGAAAGACTACCATGAGCTCCAGAATGGAAAGTAAACTGTGTTTGCTCTGGATGCATTAGTCTCCAACAATCTATAAGTCCCAATGTTTCCAGGAAGTCACCCAACCAGGATTGCGCAGCAGGAAGATCTCGGGGCGGATAGCGGTTTATTCTGCAGAAATGACGGAGTTAAAATCACCACCCAGTATCAAAACACCCTCCGGGAGACCCTGAACCATCCGCCCCAGGTCCGTAAATGTCGTGGATTGTATGCCCGGAGGGACATACACCGACACCAACGAAATTGGTTTTCCCTCCCATCGCCCAACAAGTGCAACAAATCGACCCCTGGCATCAAGGATCACATAGTCAACCTCGAGGGGGAGGGAAACCCTAAGCAAAATACCCACTCCTCTAGAACTAGATGTAAATCCAGAATGGGCAGCAAGACGATAACCCCGTCTATTAAGAGCGTGACAAGTATTTCCTATCAAGTGTGTCTCTTGTAGCAAAACGACATCAGGCGAAAGGCGCCGCAACAGCTGCATAACCACCCCTCTCTATATCCGATCACCCAACCCATTCACATTCCAGCATAATACCCTCAACCCTCTACCCCCCATCCAGATCCACAATGAACTCCCATCGCAAAACGAGCATCACACCAATGTCAAAGATAATGAAAGTACCTTGCCTTGAAAAAGAAAAAACAAACAATCCCAAAACATGGCCCTCCCTCCCCCCAAGGTTCCCAACACAACTCCCCCCCACCCTGCACCCCTGCACCGACTCAAAAGCCACCCCAATTTGCAGTGTGCCTGTCGCCCTAACAATTACAAACAAAGAACTAATCTACACAAAGAAAACCCCAGAGGAGGAAAGGGGTCCCGCCATCCCCGCAACCTCCCAAGATACGAATGGAATGATCAATGAAGTCAGTGAGCCTCAGCTGGACACGTTAAATAGTGTTCTGGACACAGGCACCATAATCATTCTTGGTCCATCAGTCCCCCCTCAGCACCACCAGCATGTTCCTGGCCAGCACGGCGAGCCGGCAAAGTGTCCAACCAATCACTCGCTTCCTCAGGCCTGACAAAGAAGAATGTTCAATTGTCATATTCAACACGCAGTTGGGCCGGGAATAACATAGCGTATTTTAGTTCCATGTCTCTTAGTCGCCGTTTCACCCCTTGAAATCCCATTCATTGTTTCTGGACCGATTGAGAAAAGTCCGGATAAAAGTTCACAGCAGCGTTCTCGAACTGCGTAGGGTCGCTTGTCCGTGCCGCCTGCAGAATGGCGTCGCGATCTCTGAAGTTGAGGATCCGTGCAATAATCGGACGGGGGGGGGACCGGGCTTCGCTTGTCCCCCTGGCACTCTGTGCACACGTTCGATGGCAAAGAATTTGCTCAGGCCCTTGGGTGCAAGATGATTAAGAATGAGGTCCTCCACTCGAAGATCAGTGGCGAGTGTACTAGAATCTTCCGGGACCCCAATAATATGCACGTTGTTGCGCCGTGCACGGCCTTCAAAATCCTCCAAGCGACGAGCAAAAAAGCCATTAGCAGATCTAAGGTTGCGCACTTCTGTTTGCAAGTCTGACACATCCGTGGTAAGGCTGGATGTCTTTAGGTCCAATGACTTCAACTTCTCGTTCGTCTTGGCCAAATCAGTTCGAATGAGGTTGACATCAATAGCCACCGTGTCCAACTTCTGAGCCAGGGCTTCATACTGTTGGCCAATAGAAGACTGAATACCAGCAATGGCGCCCATCACGTCCTGTAGCGTTAATTCCGCCAATACAGCAGGATCGTCGACAGCCTCCTCCCGGGCCTTAGGTGCACTACCAGGGGATCCTTTAGAAAGTGTGTAGCGATCCATGACATTCGTCTGGGTTGAACCTCCACGGATAGTGGTCTTGACTTTCCGTTTTTCACCCTCGGGCTTGCCCGTCATGGCGAGTCGGGTGCCCCGGAGGGAGGCTTGGGATCTGGTCCAAATGGCTCCTTAAAATTCACACACAAGAATACAGGAGGCGAAGGTGGGCCAATTTGAGTCCACAGCCAAACAGTCGCTAGCTCGAAGCTCAATGAGCTGGTATCGGAGCTCATCCGATCAACAGACACACCGCAGATAGGAGACAGTGCGCTGGAGAAACGAAACCGAAAGTGAAGTGAGGCTGTGGTCTGATCCCCTCAAGCCGTTGTTGTTAAATTACGACCTGGGCACTGCTACAACTCAAGGTCCAGGCTGTTCCATGGAGAAGGCCACAAATTTCAAGACGGCAGAACTCGGGGACCCTGCGTCCGATTCCTACCCAAAAACCTGCTAGTACATCAGCCGGGTTGTGTCTTCAATGACCTTCCATCAAATCAGGATATTATCCAGGAGAAATGCGGGAGGCAGCGAGGGTCCTCGGGAGCCCTGTGCTCACGCGGCCATCTCGGATGCGCGCGTAGCTCCTCCTCTCAAGAACTACTTTGACTAGAGTTGTCACACGTGACGCATTTGACTTCACAGTTCATTGCACACTTTTTGATACATTTTAGCAGAATCTTTTTTTAAAACTTTGCTCCATGACCATACAGTTCATATTTTCTTTTACACACACTATCATACATACTGTTCAGTCAACACCTGCAGACTATGGGTATTTGCTAGTATTTCTTTTCACTTAGGGATACTGGGGCCGCAAAGCAATTAGTCCCTAATAAGTAAATAAATTATTCAAATGGGCCACAATTTACAGTTTGTACTTGTTTGCCTAGTACCCTGGGAAAGAATTTCTCTCCAATACCACTTATTCTCAATCCAAAACACATTTGAAGCATTTAAATGGCTATTTAAGACATCATGGGGTTCTCACATTCTCCCCCCTCCCACCCCATGGCTAATACTGGGTTCTTTGTAGCTCCACCCGTCAATCCCTTTAAATCGTGTAGTAGATTGGTTTCCTTGGATGCACTACTTCTTCCTAAAGGTTATCTAGTTTATTATTTCCACTAAGCAACAGTGATCTACCCGTTTCAGATGGAAAATCCTGGTAGCTGGGTACTGCGACATGTTTACTGCTGCTATCTTAAATACTATTTGATTAAACATATAGGAGTTGCAGTGCTGCCAAGTATCACGCATCAGTCATTACGCTAATGATGGAGCAGATTTCATCTGTAGTCAGGCATTGCTTTATTTTTGTGCTTCAGACAGACTGCATTTAAATTGACACGCACATTTTGGTGCAAGTTAAAACACAATGGCACATGAGACATGAAATGAGGCCTAGTCAGTCTGAAATGCTTGTGCTGAATTAACATGTATTTTTGCAGTGTAGAGAAAAACTTGCGATTTAAGTGGCCTTTTTAGTTGTGAAGAATAACCATAGAATGTGTTCTCTTTTCCTTGTAATCTACACCCCTGTCCCTGTCTTAAAAGACTTTGGATTTATTGCATATTTAGATAAATATTTCAGTTTAAAAAACCTCTTTTTATAAAGTGTGTTACTTAATATTGCACCAAACACTACACACGGGGCAAAACACTTTTTTGCATGAAAAGCTAGCTAAAACATTATTAACTGTGTGCGCTTTTAAAATTTACACTAATGCAAAATAATGCAATGTTGCACTTTTTTTTTTGCATGTTGAGCACAAATAATAAGAAAAGCTGCTTTAAATTAATAGCTTTGCTAGGAAATCTTTTATAAAGGGTATTAGTATGAAGTTGGGAAACATAATGGGCTGATTTACATAAAGTTAATACTCTTTGTTTGTTTTGCTTTTTGGGCCTAAGAAAACATGGCCACCTGTGAATCCAGCAAGGCTGTGACTTGCATTAAAAGAAGAGAGCATGCACAGATTGAACCAGCTTGCCTCAAGACACGAAGGAGTCAAGGCCACTGTGAACTGTACATTCTTGTGATTGTGCCAATGTACCAGTGTTAGTTAAAGTAACCTTTCTGCCTACGCTGTGGAAGGAAAGAAGGAAATTAGAATGAAACATTTTTCCTAGTAAATGTTGCAAAAACATATAAAATGTATTAATCATTAATACTTCTTTTGTTAAAACTGGCATAGTTTAGAATTTAGAATGAGATCAGGATGGGAAGACCTCTTGCCATCGTGGCTAACCAATCAGGTACAAGCTTTCCTGAATATGAAACATTTTTGTGTAGTCTGCCAAGAATTAGAGTATAAATAATGACCTCTTTGGAGTCGTGGTTGGCTTTTAGGTACATTGGGCTTTAGGCCCTTAGGCTTTAGGTGGGACTGTGAGCTCTTGAGAGAAGGAACAGATTAGACCAGACATTCTATGGGTTAGGTACGAGATTGTCACGTGTGCAGTCTTGGAAAGAGATTTGCATCCGAGGAGAGTCAGATGGGGGGGTTTCCTTGCTCATATTTTTTTCTGAGAGTCTTTGCACATCATATTTTTGGCAAGGGTGATCACATTCCTCTGTGGTCTGTGAAGGGTGAGCTGCTTGCTCTTTAGACACAGACAGTCAGAAGGCAGATTTGAATGCTAAAATTCTAAGTTTGTGCTTTGACTAATTAAGTCTGAAAAGATGTATTTGGCTTATGCATTTATTTCTCTTAATGGGAGATTTTTGCAAATTATTGAATTATTGATTAGCCTTGCAAGGCTTATTTTTCTTAGAAACTCTTTAAGAGATTTGCCTGACATTTGCACCACATTTTCTTTTCTACATGTGATGCTTATATGCGGACTGTAATATGTTCTGTATTAATGCTATTTTTCCTGTTTTTCAAATTCTGTAACCTGATTGATATTTTACTAATGAATAAAAGGTCAGAGGAAAAAAAATTAACTTTTGACTAGAAAATAAAACCCATTAAAATACTCAACAACTCTCTTCATTGGCTCAAATAATAATTGCATTTTTGATTGTTCATGTTTATTTAAAATCGCCTGAAAGTAATACATGGTGTCAAGGGCCCAACACCTTTTCAGCGGTAAATAGAGGTAGCATGAGGGTTTTGCATTGAGAAATTACCAGATGAAATTATCGCTGCATCACTAAGGCATTTCAGTGTGGTGTTACCGCATCACCACACTGAAACACATTGTCACGCATTTTTGCCACTGACCTGACAGCGCTGAAACTGGCTACCTTAACCTCTGCCAGGTGCTAGCGCGTGCGCTGGTGCCTCTGAGACCTGGGTGCTGTGCTCCCAGCCTGGGCCGCAGTACTTCACCTGCCAGCAAGCTCCGTATCTAACAGTTAAAGATCCAACGTGCACTGCTCTCAGTGCTACAATGTTACATTTTTCACTTAGAGCTACTGGGGCCGCAAAGCAATTAGTCCCTAATAAGTAAATAAATTATTCAAATGGGCCGCAATTTACAGTTTGTACTTGTTTGCCTAGTACCCTGGGAAAGAATTTCTCTCCAATACCACTTATTCTCAATCCAAAACACATTTGAAGCATTTAAATGGCTATTTAAGACATCATGGGGTTCTCACATTCTCCCCCCTCCCACCCCATGGCTAATACTGGGTTCTTTGTAGCTCCACCCGTCAATCCCTTTAAATCGTGTAGTAGATTAGTTTCCTTGGATGCACTACTTCTTCCTAAAGGTTATCTAGTTTATTATTTCCACTAAGCAACAGTGATCTACCCGTTTCAGATGGAAAACCCTGGGAGCTGGGTACTGCGACATGTTTACTGCTGCTATCTTAAATACTATTTGATTAAACATATAGGAGTTGCAGTGCTGCCAAGTATCACGCATCAGTCATTACGCTAATGATGGAGCAGATTTCATCTGTAGTCAGGCATTGCTTTATTTTTGTGCTTCAGACAGACTGCATTTAAATTGACACGCACATTTTGGTGCAAGTTAAAACACAATGGCACATGAGACATGAAATGAGGCCTAGTCAGTCTGAAATGCTTGTGCTGAATTAACATGTATTTTTGCAGTGTAGAGAAAAACATGCGATTTAAGTGGCCTTTTTAGTTGTGAAGAATAACCATAGAATGTGTTCTCTTTTCCTTGTAATCTACACCCCTGTCCCTGTCTTAAAAGACTTTGGATTTATTGCATATTTAGATAAATATTTCAGTTTAAAAAACCTCTTTTTATAAAGTGTGTTACTTAATAATGCACCAAACACTACACACGGGGCAAAACACTTTTTTGCATGAAAAGCTAGCTAAAACATTATTAACTGTGCGCGCTTTTAAAATTTACACTAATGCAAAATAATGCAATGTTGCACATTTTTTTTTTTTGCATGTTGAGCACAAATAATAAGAAAAGCTGCTTTAAATTAATAGCTTTGCTAGGAAATCTTTTATAAAGGGTATTAGTATGAAGTTGGGAAACATAATGGGCTGATTTACATAAAGTTAATACTCTTTGTTTGTTTTGCTTTTTGGGCCTAAGAAAACATGGCCACCTGTGAATCCAGCAAGGCTGTGACTTGCATTAAAAGAAGAGAGCATGCGCAGATTGAAGCAGCTTGCCTCAAGACACGAAGGAGTCAAGGCCACTGTGAACTGTACATTCTTGTGATTGTGCCAATGTACCAGTGTTAGTTAAAGTAACCTTTCTGCCTACGCTGTGGAAGGAAAGAAGGAAATTAGAATGAAACATTTTTCCTAGTAAATGTTGCAAAAACATATAAAATGTATTAATCATTAATACTTCTTTTGTTAAAACTGGCATAGTTTAGAATTTAGAATGAGATCAGGATTGGAAGACCTCTTGCCATCGTGGCTAACCAATCAGGTACAAGCTTTCCTGAATATGAAACATTTTTGTGTAGTCTGCCAAGAATTAGAGTATAAATAATGACCTCTTTGGAGTCGTGGTTGGCTTTTAGGTTCATTAGGCTTTAGGCCCTTAGGCTTTAGGTGGGACTGTGAGCTCTTGAGAGAAGGAACAGATTAGACCAGACATTCCATGGGTTAGGTACGAGATTGTCACGTGTGCAGCCTTGGAAAGAGATTTGCGTCCGAGGAGAGTCAGATGGGGGGTTCCCTTGCTCATATTTTTTTCTGAGAGTCTTTGCACATCATATTTTTGGCAAGGGTGATCACATTCCTCTGTGGTCTGTGAAGGGTGAGCTGCTTGCTCTTTAGACACAGACAGTCAGAAGGCAGATTTGAATGCTAAAATTCTAAGTTTGTGCTTTGACTAATTAAGTCTGAAAAGATGTATTTGGCTTATGCATTTATTTCTCTTAATGGGAGATTTTTGCAAATTATTGAATTATTGGTTAGCCTTGCAAGACTTATTTTTCTTAGAAACTCTTTAAGAGATTTGCCTGACATTTGCACCACATTTTCTTTTCTACATGTGATGCTTATATGCGGACTGTAATATGTTCTGTATTAATGCTATTTTTCCAGTTTTTCAAATTCTGTAACCTGATTGATATTTTACTAATGAATAAAGGGTCAGAGGAAAAAATGTATCTTTTGACTAGAAAATAAAACCCTTTAAAATACTCAACAACTCTCTTCATTGGCTCAAATAATAATTGCATTTTTGATTGTTCATGTTTATTTAAAATCGCCTGAAAGTAATACATGGGGGTCGATTCCGATTCGGGAAAAAAACGTCCGTACGATTTGTATCCGGAGCCCTCTCTGTACGAATGGTACCCATCCGTCCGAGTCACGAAGTACGATCCGTATTCCGTGAATCCGTCCGAATCACCGCGATCCGTACGTATTGCAAGGCTGAAACTGTGAACCGTACGACTTGTACACATACCGTACGACTCGTACACATGCCGTACGACCCGACGAGTACGATCCTGACCGGGGTATGAGGACGCTATTCGTACGGTCCATGTCAGGTAAGGGCGAGTCATACGGAAAAGCACACAAACAAATACACACCGTACGGTCCGTACCCCCAATAATCGCAGGGGTACGCACCGTACCACTGCGATCATGGGGTGTACGAGCCGTACCCCCATTGTACGATCGGTGAACGAGCCGTACCCCCATTGTACGATCGGTGTACGAGCCGTACCCCATGTACAATCGGTGTATGAGCCATACCCCATGTACGATCGGCGTACGAGCCGTACCCCATGTACGATCGGTGTACGAGCTGTACCCCCATTGTACGATCGGTGTACGAGCCGTACCCCATGTACGATCGGTGTACGAGCCGTACACCCATCGTACAATGGGGGTACGGCTCGTACACCGACCGTACATGGGGTACGGCTCGTACACCGATCGTACAATGGGGGTACGGCTCGTACACCGATCGTACATGGGGTACGGCTCGTACACCGATCGTACAATGGGGGTACGGCTCGTACAACGATCGTACATGGGGTACGGCTCGTACACCGATCGTACAATGGGGGTACGGCTCGTTCACCGATCGTACAATGGGGGTACGGCTCGTACACCCCATGATCGCAGGGGTACGGTGCGTACCCCTGTGATAATGGGGGGTACGCACCGTACCCGGGGGGGCCGTTCCGTACCTGTTTCGGCGTGAACTCTGTTTTTACGGCTGTTTTCGGCTCCCGTAGAAAAAGGGTCGTAAGGTGCGTACCCGACACGTATCGTACTTGCTGGGTCGTAAAAACCAGCCGCGAACCGTACAGATGTCGCGTACAGCGGGTTCCGAGGGAGAATCGTACGGAGATTAGAGTCGTACGGTGTCTTGTACGACTCGTACGGAGTCCGGCTCCTGGTACGAATCGTACTTCGTCGTACGCACGGGACATTTACAGGTACGATTCGTACGGGGAAAAAACGCTCCGTACGGCGATTCGGAGCGCTTTTTACCGGATCGGAATCGACCCCATGGTGTCAAGGGCCCAACACCTTTTCAGCGGTAAATAGAGGTAGCATGAGGATTTTGCATTGAGAAATTACCAGATGAAATTATCGCTGCATCACTAAAGCATTTCAGTGTGGTGTTACCGCATCACCACACTGAAACACATTGTCACGCATTTTTGCCACTGACCTGACAGCGCTGAAACTGGCTACCGTAACCTCTGCCAGGTGCTAGCGCGTGCGCTGGTGCCTCTGAGACCTGGGTGCTGTGCTCCCAGCCTGGGCCGCAGTACTTCACCTGCCAGCAAGCTCTGTATCTAACAGTTAAAGATCCAACGTGCACTGCTCTCAGTGCTACAATGTTACATTTTTGCTCTGCCCTGCTGCCTGGAGACCCTGTCAGGGCCTGCCCACCACCTGGCTGCCGCAGTTAAATTGTGTGTGGCTACTTGGCCGTAGTGCCGTGTGGGGACGCAACATCACATCCTGCTGACAGGGTGCAAGTTAAATTGGAAGTGGAGGCCTGCTGCTAATTAATGGTTAGCGAGTGGTGCCGGAATCATGGGTCAGAATACTTTGGGGGCAGAATACTTATTTCCAAGCTAGGAGTGAGTGAGAGTGCTGCAGCCAGTGACTGACGTCACGTCACATCAAAGAGTAACATCGATTGCAGTGGGGGTACAGGCAATCGGCAGAGTTGTGGATACTTTTCTTTGCACCCCAGCTGTCTGGCCACCGGCGCTCCTCTCACCAGGACCTATGGGCCCTGCTTTCCCCGGCCGTTATCGAACTGCACAACGCAAATGACTGCTGTACACAGAAACATCAAGATAAAGAGCCGGACCAGCTGGGTGAGTCCGCCCCCTCCCCGTTTCCACTCCCAGAGTTACTGGCAGCATGTCGGCAAGCAGGAAGGCCCAATCCCATCCCATCGGGCTCGATCTCAGCAGCCGCAGCTTATTCTGTTCCACCAGGGAGATCTGCATCAATGGTGCTCGCAGCAGCTGATAACAGAGTAAGTGAAGTGTTTATCGGCTTCCTAATGTACTTTCCTTTTTGAAGTGCGTCATTCAGCCAGCCTAAAGTTTCAGAGGGTACCTCTGCATGCAGTCCGTCTGCACAAAGTTGAAGTCAGCAGCCCTAAATGGATCACTGACATAATATAGAATGACAAAATATAGACTTACCAAAATATAGTCACCAAAATATAGAATGCCAAAATATCGAATTCCTATCTACAAACAGGTAAGTACAAAAATATTGAATCCAAAATATAGTCTGTAAAAAAATATAGTCAGTCAAAATATCGAATTTTTTTAAATGTCTTAAAAGTAATTTTAAATTAATTAAATAATAAATATAATTAACTAAAACATACTTAAAAATACTCAAATAACCTTAAAATTAAGATATAATTAATTTAAGTTATTAATAAAAAATGTACAATATTTTACCGTAGGATAGCAGGAGGGCAACATTTAATATTACTACTCCAGTGAGTGCAACAGTAGGGAAAGCTTTGGATAGTGTAGGGGTAAAAAATACTATTCCTACTCCAGTGAGTGCAACAGTAGGGAAAGCGTTGGATAGCGTAGGGGTAAAAAATAGTATTCCCACTCCAGAGAGTGCAACAGTAGGGAAAGCTTTGGATAGTGTAGGGGTAAAAATTCCTATTCCCACTCCAGAGAGTGCAACAGTAGGGAAAGCGTTGGATAGCGTAGGGGTAAAAAATACTATTCCCACTCCAGTGAGTGCAACAGTAGGGAAAGCGTTGGATAGCATAAGGGTAAAAATTACTATTCCCACTCCAGAGAGTGCAACAGTAGGGAAAGCGTTGGATAGCGGGAGGGTAAAAATTACTATTCCCACTCCAGTGAGTGCAACAGTAGGGAAAGCGTTGGATAGCGTAGGGGTAAAAAATACTATTCCCACTCCAGAGAGTGCAACAGTAGGGAAAGCGTTGGATAGCGTAGGGGTAAAAATTACTATTCCCACTCCAGAGAGTGCAACAGTAGGGAAAGTGTTGGATAGCGTAAGGGTAAAAAATAATATTCCCACTCCAGTGAGTGCAACAGTAGGGAAAGTGTTGGATAGCATAAGGGTAAAAATTACTATTCCCACTCCAGAGAGTGCAACAGTAGGGAAAGCGTTGGATAGCGGGAGGGTAAAAATTACTATTCCAACTCCAGAGTGTGCAACAGTAGGGAAAGCGTTGGATAGCGTAGGTGTAAAAATTACTATTCCCACTCCAGAGAGTGCAACAGTAGGGAAAGCGTTGGATAGCGGGAGGGTAAAAAATACTATTCCCACTCCAGTGAGTGCAACAGTAGGGAAAGCGTTGGATAGCGTAGGGGTAAAAAATACTATTCCCACTCCAGAGAGTGCAACAGTAGGGAAAGCGTTGGATAGTGTAGGGGTTAAAAATACTATTCCCACTCCAGTGAGTGCAACAGTAGGGAAAGCGTTGGATAGCGTAAGGGTAAAAATTACTATTCCCACTCCAGAGAGTGCAACAGTAGGGAAAGTGTTGGATAGCGGGAGGGTAAAAAATACTATTCCCACTCCAGTGAGTGCAACAGTAGGGAAAGCGTTGGATAGCGTAGGGGTAAAAAATACTATTCCCACTCCAGAGAGTGCAACAGTAGGGAAAGTAATGATTTAATGTATTATTAAAAATTAAATAAATATCAATACCAATAAAACATTAATTGAAATTATTAACCAATTTAATATTATGTAATAATTAATTAGAAATACAACTACATAGTAGGTATTAAAAATTAATAACCTATTCATAATTATTTAACAACGAATTAATTTTCAATAACAAAAACTAATTAATAATAAAAATTAATACCAATTAAAAATTAACAGTAAAGTAATTATCAATACACAAAAAGTATGTTTAATACGTAATTAATTACAATTACATTACTTCCCACCCTATTCCCCTATAAACCCACATCCCACTACAGAAAATACATTAATACAATTATCATAATTATCAAATATTTAATTAATACAAAATAATTACCAATTAATAACAATTAATTGACAATTAATAGAAATTAATTACCAATTAAAAATTAATTAACAATAAATTTAAAATCAATACCAATAAATGAAAAAAATTATTTACTTAATTACAATTAAATTACTTCCCACCCTATTCCCCTATAAACCCACAACCCGCTACACAAAATAAATGTAGAAAATTAACATAATTAACAATTAATCAATTAATACAAATTCATTGGCAATTAATAAAAATTAATTACCAATTTAAAAATAACAATAAATTCAAAATGAATACCAATAAATAAATAAAAATATTTAATTAATTACAATTAAATTACTTCCCACCCCATTCCCCTATAAACCCACAACCCGCTACAGAACTAGAAAGCAAAATGTAATTAAAAAATAATAATAATTGCTAAAAATTAATATTTAATTTAATATAATTAAATTACTTCCCACCCTATTCCCCTATAAACCCACAACCCGCTACAGAATTAAATTACGCAAAAATTAAAAAACATAAAATTCATTACTTAAAATACATTAAACATACATTACAAAAATTAATATACACTTTTCACACATATACTAACATACAAAACACTTTAGAAAAATTTAAATTATTAAAAAATCGATATATTTAATGCCTATATTGTATACTTCGATATTTTGACGTCTATATTTTGAAAATCGATATTACTTACCTTAAATTTGATATTTTTAACCACTATATTGTGTCCATTCGATATTTGTCCATTCTACATTTTTACTTCGATATTATGTCCATTCTATATTTTGGAATCGATATTATGACTGTTTACCGCCCTAAAAGCCTAATTATCAAGCCGACCATCCTCTCTGAGTGAGTGTAACCTTTAAGGTCTTCTTACAGTTCTGGACCGGCAGGCAGTTTGACTCGGGGGCGGTGCCAGTGGCGTAACGAAAATAGAGGGGGCCCCCCTGCAAGGTATGTGGAGGACCCCCCGACTCTATCAAGAGTTCTCTGAAATAAGTACTTATTGTACTGAGGGGGCCCACTGTAGCTTGCCCCCCGCGTTGCGGGGGCCTGTGTTACGCCCCTGGAGTAAATTGTTGTAGAGTTAAGTAGAATAGAGTGGAGTTTATAGAATGAAGTGTCATTGAGTGGTGGAGTGTTGTGGAGGGAGTAGAGTGGAAGGGCTTAGAGTAGAATAGAGTAGCTTGGAGTGGCATAGAGTGAAGTAAAGCAGTGTGGAGTGGCATAGAGGGAGTTTCGTAGAGTTGAGTAGATTGTCAGAGGTGAGTGGAATTCAGTGGAGTAGAATTCTGAAGTGTAGTGGAAACAAATATGTTATTACTAATCAAAACAAACAAATACACTAGGTAATGACATTTCCACACATTATTGTTTGTGCTCTGTATAGTTTTATCAGTAAAACTATGTCTGTGCAAACGTAATGGTCATTACAATTGAAAATGTGTTGTCTGTAATGGTACTGTGCTAGCACATCATGCATACTTCCCTTTATTCACTCCACTCTTCAACCAACACCCTACTCTACTCCATGACACATCACAATAGGCTATGATACTCCACTCTACATCACTACATTCCATGCTACTCCACTCTGCACCACTCTACTTCATTCCACGCCAGTCTACAAAACCCCACTCTACGATACTCCACTCTACGACACACTATGACACACTACACCACTCTATGCCACTTCACTCTAGGCCCCTCTACTCTACAACACTCCATTCCACTCTACTTTATGCTACTCTATTCCTCTCCATGACACTTTTTGCCACTCTACCCCGCTTCACTGTACAGCACTCAATGCTATGCCACTGCACGCAATGCCATGCCACTCTGACACATTACTCCACTCTACGGCACTCCACTCGGACAGTCTGCTTTATAACACTCTATGCCACTCCAGTCTATTCCACTTTACTCCACACCACTCCTTGCTACGCCACTGTACATCCCTACACACTACGCCCCTCCATGACACTATGATCCCCTAATCTAAGACCCTCAACTCTAGGACACTCCACTCCATAACCCTCCATGCCACATCACTCTACCCAACTCAACTCCACTCCACAACACTCCTCTCTACGGCACTCTACTCCACTCCAGGCAATGCCACTCTATGCCTTTCACTCTACGCCCCTTGATTCAACTTTATGGCACAACACTCTATGCCCCCTTACTAGAAATGCAAAATAGGAGGAGTCATTTATAACATATTAATATCCGCTTTAAATGCTAAATGATTTTTAAGAGGTGGACTTCACTTAAAATGTTTGTTCATACACAATCCCAAGATACAAGTTAAAGAAAAGTAAAACATTATTAAAAGGGACCCTGTTCCGGACACTTCTGCAGACTATACATTAACGAGATAGATGGGGCTATTTTATAGCCCAAGTTGTGCACTGAATAACCTGGATGCACCAGTGTGGATTATGAGCAGGTTAATGGTGATGCAGCCTTAAGGCTGACAAGCAGCGCATCCACTTGCTCAGGAGAGAGAGTTGGTTTTAAACCCCATATCCATTCAGTTCCTGGCTTCATCCCTGGGCTTACTGAGCAGATCTTAGGTATTCAAGGGTCAACTGGTGAAAGGGCGAGGATGTAGATGTTCTGGAAGGAGACAACATTACAGGCGAGGCCAGAGGCGCCAAGGGCGCACGTCCTTGTTCTGGTGATAAATGGTAGGGTTCACCGCCAGAACATTGTGCAAGTCTTGCCTTCTACATCCGGTAAAGCTCGCCCTCTGTCTCCGTTTATGGACGCGAACAGGCGAGGCGGGCCAGGATGCTCTCTGGGTAGAGTTGCTTTTGGAGTGACAGCGGGAACCCGCCTTACCCGACAGGCATTTCACGTTTCAAATCCTTTTCATGATGAGCAGCATGGGAGAGTGCGGTCTGAGGGGCCCTCGGTGCAGAAGGAGGGCCAGGATTGACTGGAAACCGCTCCTGCACCAGTGGCGAATGCACGACGCAGCACCCAGCACTGTCGCCGGGGCTAATTCAATGCATCGTCCACACCAGTAAACATTGGTTGCCTGGAAAGGGTTAATGAAGTCGGGCAACAGAAGTGGAAAATGGGAGACTTTGCAGGGCTTTTGCGTCAAGGGTGGGCTGGATGTAGGCAGGCTGGTGGACACACATTACAGTAACAGCACACACACCACCCAGACATGTGCACACAACTGTAATAGAGAGCTCTAGGCATGCACTACAACACATGTGAGTTCCAGTAAGCCACAAGGTTATTCATCAAATGTTGCAGATTGTCATTCCCATTGTGTGTGGCTTTCGGGTCTTGTTAATGGATGTTTATGTTGTGCATGTTCAAAGGTTTACCTGTACTGCAGGGCTGAACGGAGCTCCATCGTTGCTATTACAAGGCAGTTGAAAAGAAACCAGCCTTGAATCCCTCAACCTCTGAGGATATGTCCTGGTGTCCACCACCGTTGTACTCTCGCAGTGCCCCAGGCCTCTCAGGCGCCAGGCTGATGATGCTGCCAACTACGGCATTATAGTGAGCAGCGCACTGACTGATTTATGAGCACCGGGACGTGGACAGGACACAGTGACTGGCCGGAGGCATGCAGCCCGGCTCTGAGTCCCCACTTCTTCAATCGGACCTCACTTCCTTATAGGACGTGAGGTCACATCTTCCCCGCGGCGCCACAGCCAGTAATCACGCAATCACTAAGGGCAGGCCCCGCACGGGGGTCTTGGTATTGGGCACAGCACTACCTCGGCCCGCAATCGACAGGACTGGAGCTCTCCGGCTGAGGGGGCCCCCTGGAGCTTGCCCCCCCCCCCCCCCCGCACCGCAGGGGTTGCGGGGGCCTGTATTATGTCCCTGGGCAGTGCCTTTATTTCTCTGGCCTTGGGTTAATATCCTGGTGCACAGTGTTGGCCCACTACGTCTTGAACAGTTTTATAGCTAGCGCAAATTCGACCGAAGGTGTTGTTGCAGTGCTATCATAGTAGGAAATACTAGCCATGGTTCTATTTTTAGACATAATGCTCGAAAAGCTGCATTTTACCTTTGGAGCATATCGGCACCCCAGCCTGTGAACCTCTCTGTTTTCGGAAAAGACTCTGGCATTTAGAAAATAAAAGCGTCACAATCTGCTATTTATAACATGGTTTGAGAAATGAAAGCATTTTTTAGGCGCCAGAACTGCTTTAATACTCAGCCTGTCTTCCGCCAACATAACAGACAAGCACTTGCCTCTGCCACAGCCCTAGTGGTTTTCTTGAGGTGATGTTGTTACTCGCTGGTTAAGATCAAATCTTAAGTTGGTGATAAGTGGATTACTGAACACCTCGAGCAAGTGAGATAAATGCCACTTGACCCCTGTGATTGGTAACTTTTTGTTGGCTAGTACTTTAATTGACTGAGACCTATTAGGTTTTACAAACACGTTTTTTTTTAAAAGTCTGTTTTTAGGTCTCGCGCCTATTGTTGCAGTGCGCAGCGCTATACATTTAGTAAGTAAAAATTAGACTAGTTCCGATGCCAACAATGAGAATAGCGCTGATGATAACAATGGGACTAGTGCCGATGCCAACAATGAGAATAGCACTGATGATAACATTGGGACTAGTGCCCATACCAACAATGAGAACAACACTGAATATAACAATGAGACTAGTGCCCATGCCAACAATGAGAATAGAGCTGATAACCATGGGATTAGTGCCCATGACAACAATGAGAATAGCGCTGATGATTCCAATGGAACTAGTGCCCATGCCAACAATGAGAATAGCGCTGATGATACCAATGGAACTAGTGCCGATGCCAACAATGAGAATAGCGCTGAGGATACCAATGAGACTAGTGCTGATGCCAACAATGAGAATAGCACTGATGATAACAATGGGACTAGTGCTGATGCCAACAATGAGAATAGCACTGATGATAACAATGGGACTATTGCTCCTGACAGCAATGAGAATAGCACTGATAACCATGGGACTAGTGCCCATGTCAACAATGAGAATAGCACTGATGATAACAATGGGTCTAGTGCTGATGCCAATAATGAGAATAGCACTGATAACCATGGGACTAGTGCCCATGACAGCAACAAGAATAGCGTTGATGATACCAATGGGACTAGTGCCAATGCCAACAATGAGAATAGCACTGATGATAACAATGAGACTAGTGCCGATGCCAACAAAGAGAATAGAACTGATGATAACAATGGGACTATTGTTCACAACAGCAATGAGAATAGCACTGATAACCATGAGACTAGTGCCCATGACAACAATGAGAATAGCACTGATGATACCAATGGGACTAGTGCCGATGCCAACAATGAGAATAGCCCTTATGATAACAATGGGACTAGTGCCAATGCCAACAATGAGAATAGAACTGATAACTATGTGACTAGTGCCCATGACAACAATGAGAATAGCCCTGATGATAACAATGGGACTAGTGCTCATGACAACAATGAGAATAGCACTGATGATAACAATGACTATAGCTCTGATGATAACAGTGGGATTAGTGCTAACGAGAACAGTGAGAATAGCGCTGATGACAACAATGAGACTAGTGCTGATGACAACACTAATGACAACAACGAAAATAGCGCTGATGATAACAATGAGACTACTGCTGATGACAACGAGACTAGTGCCGATGACAACGAGACTAGTGGCGATGACAACAATAAGAATAGCGCCGATGATAACAGGACTAGTGCAGATGGCAAAACTGCATGATTAATAGACTGTTACTCAGGGTCCGCACTACTCCTTCATAGGAGACACTGTCCTAGACTCACATACCTCTCATCAGTGTGCACACTGGTCTTTAACAATATTCCTCCAACAGATTCTAGCACATTATTACAGGTTAATATGTTCCTTGTGAGGCCTCCTGACTCCTGCCATTGGGATGTAAGTTCTGCCACTATGTTGATTATAATTCTAGTGCTGGAGCAATGTGCTTTTGGTAACACAAAACCATCTTGTGCCTTACCTGTACTTGTTTGTTTTTGTGAGTAAAGTTAAAAGAGCCAGTATGCACTGTAGAAAGGGCTTTTCGGTAACAACAAGCATTTACAATGCAATAGGTCTTGCATTTACGCGAGTTTGACATATTGGCATTGTAAATGACAATGGCTTTTATTTATGTTTCAAAAACCAAAACATAAATAAAAGGCAATGTCATTTACAATAAAAATAGCTCAAACTCTCGCAAATGCGAGACCTATTGCATTGCAAATGCTTGTTTTCCATGTTATTGCCCTCCCCCGTTTTTCGGTCTTGGCAGTAAATTGTTCTTTTATGTCAAAGGGGATTCGCTTGAGAACTGTCGTTTTGCAGCTGTGGCTTCCCTACACGTCCAAGCTGAGTTAAATGATAAATAGGAGTGTCTTCAAAGCCCTGTCAACTTGACACGTTCATTAATTTCCTCATTTTCATAGCCCTAGTAGTTAAGGAGGAATATTTTTACCACAGGATTGCACCATGCACATTTCTGCCCCAGTTGTGAAGTGTGATATAAGCTGGCAATAAAATTGTTTTAAACGTAATTCTTCCAGCAAAGTGCTGCCAGTGATGAAACGTAGTTTGCCATACACTTAATTCCATAGGTAATGCATGACCATTTTAGAGACGCCACCCACACTTTTTTCATCCCAGGAAAAAAAACCTAATGTCAATCTCTTCCATTTCTGGTGCTTTGTATAAGTTTTAATATGATCTTAGAGTATCTTGTTGCTCAAATGGATGTAATTGCTGATATTTATATGTTTCCCCTCCTTTTCATTGCATTATTTTGCGCTCGAGAAAGTGTCACTCATAGTCGATGAAATGTCACTCATAATTTCACTGAAATCCTGAAAATGTCACACATCGCAATCTGAAATCTTGGCAGCTATGGGGGCCTGGCCGACCTCCGAATGGAATGGTTGCTCATTAGTGCGGCTCCGGATACCTCACCGCAATCCTGCCAAAATCCGCCATAAATCAGGCTTAAAAACACAACGACATCGACAATATGAGCCCCTGACACCGCAGGCTCTGTCATCAGCCCTTTATTTCAGTCAAAGCACCAAAAGACGTCATGAGAATCCATATTGTGCTGCCTTGAAGGGAGAAGAAAATGGTGGCCGTGGCGGGCTTGATCGCCTAGCTGGGCCTCGAAAGGCGAACCGCTGTGATTTCAGCGCTATGCTTGGGCGGCGGCCCACCAATAGCAGCCAGAGGGAACGAGAGGCGCATCCCAGGGGCACACAGCAACACCAGGCACTAGGTACCAGAACCAGTGCCGACGGCACGGGCTGCTGAGGGCGCCATGCCTAGGAGGCCCAGCCACCCGAGTCGGGAGTGAGTGGTGGACATGGAGCGGCGAGATACAGTGGAGTTATCTGGTGGCTGAACATTTTAAAAATCACAAGAAGTAAGGCTGCCGACTTATACTTACGCAGCAATTGCTCGAGTGCCTGCAGCGCGGCAGGAGAAGGGCGGGCGCCAACTAGAAGAGAGGACAATTGGAGCCAGCAAGCCCTCCTACCTTAAGGGGCCGTGACTACAGGAGTTTAGTGGCCACTCTAAAAGTAGATTTGCTGGCCCGGCTGTTGATGGCTGCTGGATTCTCAACGTGAGGCCCAGGAGCGCACAGGGGCAGGGAGGCAGCATGGGGGCCCAGGTTGAGCTCAGAGCTGGTCCCGCGGCACTGCAGCAATAAATACCTTACATGGGTATGATGCTCCGATTTGCTCTGGAGGGCCCTGGAGGAGCTTTCTGCATGGTTCTGTCAAGCTAAATGACTGGTGGTCCTGGCTGACAACGATCAGTAAGTACGGGCAGTGTAGAGTTGGATGAGCCACTCCAAAATACAGCACCTATAGGTAAAGATCATAGAAGTGTGCACCCACCGTCGTCCACACAGGAAGGCCAAAGCACATCGCAGGAGCATACTGCACTGTAAAACCTATGGTCCTGTATTCAACATGAAGACATTAAATGCAGACACGTGCTGGACTGCTAATAAGCATCCAACTACAGTTGGCGAGAAAGCAGAGAACAGAGAGTCGGGTTTAGCATATGGTCGCTGCAAAGATATCAGCTGGAGATACGACCTCAGCGAGTAGCAAACAGGTGGGGGGCCATGCAGGTGAATGTGCAGATTACCATACACCATGGGGTAACACACAGCCAAGAATGGCCACAAACAGACGGTCGCAGGCCATAAGAGAGCATTTTTCGCATCACTTGGCCCTAAAGAGCTAGGTCACGGGACAACAATACGCACATTGCACCAAAATTGCTCACCTCTTCCCTGGTTTCACCTCTCCTTTCTTGCAGGGAATCAACTGAAAGCAGACATACACAAATACATGATAAAGAGGAGGAAAGCTAACCAAAAGGTAGTGGGAAAGTAAACAAAGAAGAAATACTGGGGACCGCCAGACCACCACCGGATAGTCCCTAAATAAGATTTCCTATAGAATAGTGGATTTGCAGACTGCTAAATAAATGAAGGGAAACCTGACAGGCCGCGGAGGGCACTTCTCGGAAAGGCAGGTGGTGGGGAGTACGGTGCATCACCTACGATCTAAGCCCACGAAGCTCACAGCACACAAAACAGCATGACTGGTGGCAAGGGCGGCAAGGCAGCTCGGCAAAAGATATTGGATAAATATGCTTGGAATAAAGGAGGAGAGGAACAAAAAACTGCCAAGGCAAGCACACAAGTAGAGGCCTGCGCCCCCGCCTGACATCCCGAACTTACCTTTCAAGATATTATGGCTGCCACTAACAATGTCCGCACCTCCCTGGAGTAGAGACTGGACACAGTAAATATAGAAATCTCCCTGATTCGAGCCGATCTCCGGAACATGGACACTTGGGTCAAGGAATTGGAGAAAACCAACACAACACTAGCCTCCGACACAGCTAGCCTCAAACAACAAGTGCAGATGCTTCACACCAAGCAAGACAGGATGGAGGCCTAGCCGGATGATTATGAAGGAAGGGTGCTCCGGAACAATATATGCATTTTTGGAGTGCCAGAGCACGCGGAAGGGCCAGCAGCAGATCTATTTGTTGAAGATCTAATTACTAAACACCTGCAACCAAATGGTCAGTCAAACTATTTCTTGATTGAAAGAGCTCATCAAGTTCCAGGGGGAAGGCCTAGGCCGATGACCCCTTGTTGTATATTTGGATGTATACAAAAATATAAATAAGAATGTGCGTGGAGAAAATGATAGAAACGTGTATAATGAAGCTCTAGAAGATTTAGACGGTTACTACAAACCCACTGTTTGTGTAGCAGTTCACAGATATAAGTTATACAGGAGGAAACAAGGAAAGGAAGAAAGTGTAGACGAATATGTGGCTGCAATAAAGAACTTAGCATTATCATGCAAATTTTAGAACATGCACAATGACTTAATAAGGGACCAAATTGTTATGTGTGCTGCAAATCCAAACATACAGGATGCGCTGTGGGCTAAGGGTGAGAAGCCACTACAACAAGTCATTGAAATCGTAAAAAAAGCAGAATTGACTGTAAGGTGTGCCAAGGAAGTCATCAATGAAACTAAAAACAAAAACGATATATCAACTGTCGTAGCAAAAGTAATAGGAACAAAGAAAAAAAATAATGATTACAGAAGAAAAGGAAATGACAGACCTAAGCAGAGCAATTACGGGAAAAAGTTTGAAGAGTTGAAATGTTATCGTTGTGGTAGCAGCAAACACCTGGCAAATGATTGGAATGGTCCAGCAATTAACAAAAAATGTGGCAAGTGCGGACTCATAGGACATTTCCAAAACTCTTGCATAAGAAGAGAAAAAGCAAAAGTAAAGTATGTAAAAGAGGAGGTGGAAAAAGAAACTGAATCATCAGATGAATCTGAATACGATCTATGTGTACTGAATGTAACTGATGTAACAGAAGATAATGAAGAAGATAGCGACAAAATCAAGAAAAAACTATTGTGCAAAATGACAATAGGATGTGTGGAGATGGAAATAATAGAGGATTCTGGTTCTCCTTGCACGATCATAAACCACGAGGTATGGTGTAATAAGTTTAAGAAAATTCTGGGGAACAAAATGGAGAAACCGGATATAACGTTAAAAACTTTCACCGGTGAGCCTATTGAGCTTGTAGGCTACAGGAAACTGAATTTCGTTTTCAAGGAAAGAGAAATGGAAAGCAAAATGTATGTAGCAGCTACTGGCCCATCCGTATTAGAATGGAAGGACCAGGGAAAACTTGGCATCGCTCTAAACCCTAACAGTTCTGAACCCGTGCTAGTTATGCAACAAGACACATTAACGACAAGAGACCCTGTAGAAAGGTTCCCAAAGGTATTTAATGGGAAGATTGACAAATTGAAAGGGTTCCAGCACAAGATCAAGTTGAAAGAGAATGCCACCCCATGTGTACACAAAGTCAGACAGATACCTTTAACACTGAGAGAAGAAGTCAGAGAAGAAATTAATAAGTTATTGGAAGCAGACATAATAGAATCTACAGAGTCAGCAGAGTGGGTCGCACCCTTGGTGGTCGCGAGAAGACCTAACGGAAAATTGAGACTATGCATGGACCTGCGAGACCTAAACAGGAACATTCTCATAGATCAATATACCCTGCCAAGAATTGGAGAAATGTTATCCCTCACCAAAGGCATGAGTGTGTTCTCAACAATAGACCTGGCGGCGGCGTATCACCAGGTACCCCTACACCCGGACAGTAAGCACCTCACCACCTTCATCTCACCTTTCGGGTGTTTCAGATTCAAGAGAGTACCAATTGGCATAGCGTCTGCTGCAGCGCTATTTCAAAGAAATCTTTAAAGGAATGAAAAATATGCTCATCTTCCAGGATGACATCTTAGTCATGGGTAAAGATCAAATGGAACATGACAACAAACTAATATAAGTACTGAAGAAATTAGATAAATGTGGATTGACAGCAGAATACAAGAAATGCAAATTTAGTAAAAATTGTGTGAACTACCTAGGTCACGAAGTTTCGAGTGAAGGAATAAAGCCAAAAAAAGAACTCATAATGGCAATTAAAGATGCACCAGTGCCTACCAACAAAGATGAACTCAGAGCGTTTCTAGGGCTGGTGGAGTACTACTCGAAATTTGTGAAGGACTTTTCAGCAAAAACATATGAAATTAGGAAGCTACTGAAAAACAAGAGTAAATTTGAATGGTCTGAAGAATGCAAAGAAAGTTTTAAACAACTAAAAAAAGAAGTGTGTGAGGCACCAGCTTTGCAAGGATTTGACGGAAATCTGGAGTGTGTGATCACCACAGACGCAAGCGGGAAAGGAATTGGAGCAGTTCTCGCGCAAATTGAAAAGAACGGAAAGGAAATTACAATAGCTTTTGCATCGCGCTCTCTAACAGCAACAGAGGAAAGGTACTCTGTAATCGAAAGAGAGGCGCTAGCTTGCGTGTGGGGAATGGAACATTTCCGCCAATACATTTGGGGAAAAAAATAATCCTAAGGTGTGACCACAAGCCTCTAACTAAAGTTCTAACCGTGAAAGGATTATACAGTGCATCACCACGTTTGGCACGCCTATCCATCAGACTACTGGATTATAATTATGAAGTTCAGTACCTACCTGGAGTAAAGAATGTGGTGGCGGATTTCCTGAGTAGACTACCTTTGCAGAATACTGGAAGTGAGGCACTGGAGGAAGAACTATGCGTTGCAAGTATCAAAAGAAAGATGAATGGATTAAGGAATATTCTGGGGATTAACAATTACAAAAGATAAAACAATACATTGTAAAAGGAAGGCCAAAGAAAAACCACGTAGAGAAAGAATTGTGAGTGTTTTGGGAACTTAGAAATGAACTATCAGTGGAAGACAACCTGATTTTGAGACAAGTAAAGTGGTGCCGCCAAAAGAACTTAGAGAAAGAATAATAAATATATGCCACGAAGGACATTTGGGAATGAACAAAACCAGACAGAGAATAAAATGTTGGTATTGGTGGCCTGGATGTGACATACAGATTGAGAGGGGCATTAGAAACTGCATGGAATGTGAGAACTCGGATAAAACACAAACAACTCTACGACCTCCGCTCCAGCCATTAAAATGCCCGTATATGCCATGGGAAAGAGTCGGTATAGATATATTGGGACCCATAAATTGGCAAGAAGAAGTCGTATATGTAATAGTGATGGTGGATCCCCTCTCAAAGTGGCCAGAAATTAAAGTATGCGGAAAAGTAGACACTAGCGATGTACTGAAATTCATGGAAGAAGTATTCATAAGGGAAGAAATTCCCAAGACTATGGTGAGTGACAACGGAAGCCAATTCACCTCTATTGCGTTCAAGGAGTTTGTGAAAAGGAACGGAATCAATCATAAAACAACCTCTGTGTACCACCCGGCTGGAAACGGAGCAGTGGAAAGATTTAATAGAGTGATAAAGGGTACCATCCAACTAGCAAACGCAAACGGGAAATGTTGGAGGAAAGAAGTAAACAAAATGGTTTGGGGGTACAGAATCACTCCGGGCGAGAAAACATTGGTGAGCCCATTCGAAATTATGAGAGGTAGGACCCCTATCTCAAAGGACAACATTGGCTGGATAAAGTCAGCGAAGGAAAAGGAGTGGACTGTTGATACCATAAGAGAAAGGATAAAAAAGCACAAGCTGCGTACAAAGAAAAATATGACAACAGTAAGAATTGTAAAGAGTTTAACATCCAAGTCGGCGACAGAGTAAGAGTAAAGAAAAGCAGACATATTATCAAAGGTGAGAATAGGTTTATGGCACAGCTAGAGGTGATGGAAGTCTTTTGTAATTCTGCCCTACTCAGCGATGGAAGAGTGTGGCATGCCTCTGCAATATCAGTCTGTCATAGATGGGATGTTAACCCACAGGAAAGGAGTAAACCCAAACCCACGAAGGAGAGAAATGAGCACAAGTGGTCACTACTGGAATATGAAGATTCAGAATCTGAGTACTACAGCGACGACAAAACTCAGTGAACAAATGAAATTCAAAATGATAAAAAACTAGAGATCATCGAATCTATTGGTGAAATGAGGGACATCAGTAGTGATGCTTCTGTGGTATCCCAAGACACGGGTGATGTCTACGATTCAGGGGATAAACAAGAGGAACCTTAGTGGGAGGAAGTGGACTCAAACATCTACAACAAAGAGACCGTGAAATCCCCACCATGTGAGGAAGGACAGTTGGTGGCTCCTACGAGTGCGCCCGTAGGTGATACTAGTAGAGCAATAGCCAGCACTAGTAGCATTAGTCGGGTCCTGAGTAAACCCAACAAATACGAAGACTTTGTTTGTGATTAGCACTGCGTGAGGTTCACTTTGTAATGGCTGCGGGTTTTCTCATACTTTCCTTTTTAGGGATGGAGATGTGTTGTAGCTTAACCCTTTCTCTCTTTCCCTTACCCCTGCTCGCGTTTGTTGTTGCCCGCGCGTAATTGGTCGAAATCGGATGGAATGTTAGCAGCTGTGTGTTCTATATGACAGTTGACACCTTTGTGTCATTTGGTGTTTAGCTATTCCTATCGACACAAGCTTAGGTGTGTTGTCAAGCTAATAAAAGACTTATTACAAAACAACTGGTTCCTGAAGCGATCTTTACACCCCTTCAAGGCCAGTAGTCGCAAGGGTCTTCAACTTTCGAGACAGAGACGCTATCTTGCAAACGGCGCGCATCGCCCCACCCACGAAATTTGAAAACAGTATGATCACCTTCTTCCCAGATTTCATGATCAAAGTGCAAAAACAACGCCGAAGTTTCCTGGAAGTCAAGAAAGCACTCAGAGATAAAGGCATCAAATATGCAGGGCTTTCCGGCAAAACTATGAATTGAAGCAGTTCAGAAAACGTTCTTCCTCTCCTCACCGGTGGAGGCATGGGACTGGGTCGACGGCTTGTGAAAAAGTGGGAACCCAGGCAGAGATGGACGCTGAAGACAGACATGGAACCGTAACAGGCAATCCCAGTATGTTCATAAGGACACAGACATCACAGAATCGTCAAGGAAAGAATGAGAACTGTCCGGCTGTGAACAGTCAAAATACCAACTAATCAAATAACAAGACTACCCTGGAGCACCATCGAGCTCTAATCTCACTTTCATTTCAGTTTTGGGGGGTGGATGGTTTCGGATTCCGCTTTTTCCAAGATACTTCATCGCAAGGGGATGATTCACACTGGCTGGAATTGGCTAAGGGACAACCACTGAGAAGCTGATGCACAGAACTAGTAGGTACTATGGTATTTAGAAGGGCTTGGGTGGGATTGGGAGGGCACCGCTTGACCACAGATCACATTTCCTTCTTCTAGGAGGGCAGCAGGCACTCTGCTAAGCTAGGGGGCGGGTAGTTCAAAGTCGGTCAGCAGGGCAGCAGGGAGGGGGTTTATTGGTAGGGTGGGGGAACTTGTCAGTATCGGGTTCTTTAAGTTTAAAGTTGTGATGTTGCTGCTATTGGATGCACTGAAATACGGGCTACAGGGCACTCAGGGGCGGAAATTCAGGGTGGTGTGGTGGGGGAGGAGGGAGAGGGTGGGTTTCATTATCCCCTGCTAGGATATGGCTAATCAGTTTACGCCTGCCCTTTGGGTCCTGTTGTGGAATGTTAATGAGCTAAATTATAGAATTAAAAGGACTGTGGTACTGCAATACATATGTAGACATTCTCCTGATCTGGTCTTACTACAGGAGACACATTTGAAGGGAAATTGCTACTTGGCACTCAACAGGTTTGGATAAACCCTCCTGGCACACGCCAGGATTGGATGGCGGAACGACTAGACAAACACGCCGAACGTCTGGATATGTCGGAGCGCCGAATCGGAGAGGTGGAGGAGGCGCAGAGGACCCTGGACTCTGAGCACAAACAACTAGGCAAAGTGATCAAACTCTTGCAAGACAAGGCGGAGGACTTGGAAGCGCGGTCGCGCAGGTGCAATATACGCATCACGGGCCTGCCGAAAAGCACACAGACGGGTAACATGGAACTTTTCGTGGAATCCCTCTTGAAGAAACTGCTGGGAGAGACTGCCTTTTCGGAGATGTTTGTCATTGAAAGAGCGCACCGCACCCTGGGCCCGAGACCTAAACCGGGGGCTCCTCCACGTCCCATTGTAGCCAAGCTTCTAAATTACAGGGACCGTGACATCGCACTGAAGGTTGCCCGGGAGAAACAACCACTGACCTACGAGGGCAGCACACTGTCTCTGTTCCCGGATTTTACAGCCAGAGTCCAGGAGGCGCGACGCCAGTTTGTCCCGATGAAGAGGCAACTTCGAGATCTTGGTGTTGATTATGCCATGTTATATCCTGCTAAATTAAGGGTAAACAAACAGGGGAGGTCGACGATCTTCACGGATCCGAGAGCGCTGCAGAAAGCCATGAAGAACTGGCGCAGGGACACTCGGCATACGATGGATGATGAAAGACCGGACGAGGCTTCCAGAGGCTCCATGGAGAAAATTTGACCAGCTATTTGGTGAGGTACTCGCCTTCTAGAGAATTGAGAATTTGGGAGGTACCTAGTGTGGCTCCTGACACTGCTAACTTAGGCAGAGGATGAAGACTATACCGGGACCATGACACGCTAAGGTCTGCTGTGTTGACACGGGGAAACAGTGAATTATGTTATGTGATGAGTGGGGGAATACTTTCCTACAGGGGATACACTTGATACACTTATTATAATACGCTCTTTGTTCCTCAACCCCTACAGCGCCGTACCTATGGCGATTAGAGACTTGTGGATACTGCGCAGAGATGCGGTTTAGACAGTTGAAGCGTAAGGTTATTAGTCTTCCATGTAGAAAGTGATACATAAGACAAGGCTGGTGGCGATGAAGGGGAATGGTACGATCGGAAGTCAGAAATTAATGACCTCTACTGCCATAGGAGAACTCTTCATAATTAGGAGGGCACTGGCTGTAGTTTGATATTTTTCTTTCAGAGGCGGGGGAGTGGGACGGTGGGAATATTGAACGGACATTGCAATTGATTTATTGTAAGCAGGCTACCTACGTCCCTGTGTGTAGTACACCTTTTTCACACCTAAATCCCAATATTGGGAGTATTATTCCTTATTTGCTCTGATTTGTTGATTGCAGTTGGTATTGGGGTTGAGAATGGTGGGAGGGGGGAGGGGGCAGAAGGGAGGGTGTGGAGTTTACTGGGGGGGTGCGATTATGTGCGCTCTCTGGAATCTGATGTTCATTCTCGGAGTGGTGGGAGGAGGGTTGTGGATGGGTGGGGAATTTAGAGTTCTGAAAGGGGGTGTAGAAAGGCTCAGACTGGGTGGGGAGCTGGAACGCAGCCGAGTTGGGGTTGGGCAGGCGTGGGGGAACTACAGGCAGTTTTGCACTTCTCCTTTTTTAAACTGCCGGTGGGTGGGAGGGATTGTTTGTTTGATGTATGTAAAATAGGGACTATTATTGGCACACACAATACGCAGTGGACGCACCGGACACAACACAGACCTGCTGCATTAGATCACTTATATGTACCTTTGCATCCGACATGACGCAGCAAACACAGGGCGCTGACACTATTACATTCCTGACATGGAATGTTCGAGGACTGAATGACCATAGAAAGGTTAGACATGTGCTCCAGTGACTCTCGAGACATGCCATAGACGTTGCACTCCTTCAGGAGACGCACTTGCGCCCAGACAGTCCGACACTACACTACAGAGGATTGCAAAATAACATACATGCTGCAGGTTTTACCTCTCATGCCAGAGGCGTATTGACATGTGTAAATCCCAAAGCCTCCCAGACACTAACCCCATTTGCTACAGATGGTGAGGGCCGATATGTCATAATAGAATGTGGGGGGAAAGGAATGTCTTTCCATATTGTAAATTCTTATGGACCTAATTACGATTGCCCCTCCTTTTACTTAACGTTAGCTGAGAAGGTATGTGACCTATGTGGGGATCATGTAGTGTGGGGGGAGATTTTAATATGGTTAGACAGCCGAGGTTAGACAGATCCGACGGCCCAGACCGACGTCCCTCGGCTTCAGCTGGAGTCCTAGATGCTGAAATCACAAGACTGGGACTGCTGGACTTGTGGCACACTAGACACCCGACACAGGGGGGTTACACGCACTACTCTGCACCACATGACATTCACACTCGAATAGATTACTGGTTGATCACAACTCATCTCCTCTCCAAAGTGCAGACGTGCAAGACGTTGCCCCGCACTTACTCAGACCATTCGCCGGTGCTTTTTACGCTTAGCACTATGACGGAAAAGCTGCCACCCTTCTCCTGGCGCCTCCCCCCTTATTACCTACTGGATGATGCCTTTCGGGAAGAACTAGCCACTGCCATAGAAGAATTTTTTTATGACAATGTAGGTTTGGTAGACTCCTTCTCGACAGTCTGGGAGGCGTTCAAGGCATGTTTGCGAGGTGTGGCTATCTCCAAAAACGAAGGGGTGCTAAAATCTATTCGTAGTCGCCTGTCCTTACTAGAAAATAGACTCAGAGAGATCGAAGAGCATAGACTGCATGACTCGGGAGCTGAACTGCTCCAGGACTTAGCCCAAACGATACGGGAATATCATGAGGAGGCAGACGCTGAGGTAACGCATTTGGGGAAATACGCAGTTGCTAAATCGTACGGTGAGGGGGAACGCCCAGGGGCAGTACTGGCGAATATAGCAAAGCAGGGTATGCGTAGTACGTCAACTCCTGAACTACGTTCCCCACAGACTGGGGATTCGATACCGTAGGAGCAGGTAGCAGCCCGATTTAAGGAATACTATGCCACGCTATACGCTTCCAGGGGTCCAGCTCAGGAGGAACGCATCCTAGATTACCTGACACATATTCAGTTGCCCTGGCTGACCGATACGCACCGCTCGTTCCTGGCCCGCCCATTCGAGAGGGGGGGGAGTTGAGTGGGCATTGTCATCAATGAAGGCGAACAGTGCCCCGGGCAGCGATGACTTTCCAGCTTCCTTTTATAAAACGTACTCCGACCTGTTGATACCCCGCCTACTGACGTTGGTGGAACAAATCGCGGAAGCGGGTGAAACGCCCCCCACGATGAGGGAAGCTATTATAGTCGCTATACTCAAGCCCGGAAAACCCCCTGAGGATTGCGCCTCCTATAGGCCATTACCGTTATTGAACGGGACGCGAAGATTTTTGCAAAGATTATTGCGAACCGACTGAGCCCCCTAATTACTACCCTTGTGGCCCCAGAGCAGGCTGGTTTTGTACCTAATCGTAACCTAACCTATAAATTATGCACTGTGTTTGCGGCATTCCAGCATACACGCCAGGATGTACCAGCAGTAGCAGTTTTCCTAGATATGGAAAAGGCCTTTGCACCGTATGGGAGTGGGAGATCTTTTCATACAACTATTAAATACACTCTAAACCTCCCCCACTGCGCGAGTCAGAATAGGTTCATTGACCACAGAATCCTTTTTTGTGGGTCGCAGCACCAGACAGGGCTGTCCCCTCTCACCCCTCCTGTACGCATTGGTAGCGGAGCCCTTGGCTTGCGCCCTACGTGAATATCATAGCCATCGTGGTATTCTTTTCCCCACGTACAATCTGATAGTGTCCACATATGCGGACGACACTTTGATATATGTAAGAAAACCAGAGGATAATCTCTTGACGGTGCTGTTGGAGGTGGTGTTGTTCAGCTCGCTTTCAGGGATACACATGAACTGGAGCAAGACAATCATGTTCCCGCTCACCCCTGCTACCAGACGAGTAGACCCCACGTATCCCATCCAGTGGACCACTGACTCGGTCCGATACCTGGGTATCCGTCTGCACACAGATCCTGAGGTGGTTCTCAGGGAAAATTACGGGGTGGCGTCTCTAAGTTGGAAGACGATGTGAGCAAATGGATCAAGTTACCTTTGTCCTTGATGGGCCGCATATCCCTGTTGAAGATGATAGTGCTGCCTCGCTTCTTGTTTCTCTTCAACAACATACCAATGGTACTGTCAGGAACTTTCTTCCGACAACTCCATTCACTAGTACTGGGAAGCAGCCCAGAGTGGCATGGGATATACTCATTCGACCCTACGAGGAGGGTGGTTTGCATGCTCTGGATTTGGAGCTATATTACCGGGCCGCGCAGGGGGCGCATGCATATGGATGGATCCACGGTCCGACTGATGCGCCACACTTGCGAATTGAAGCAATAGTAGCTGCCCCAACTCCGCTTCCAGTATTGATGTCTCGACCTAGAGATAGACGGACAGGTATCCTTGACTCATTGAACGTAGTGACGCATGCCTGGCATCACTTGATGGACGCCCAAGCCTGTTCGCTGTTATACGCCCCAAGTGCACAACTGGCATGGTGCTTGTGGCTAGACCCCTGCATGGATAGAGGCGTGATATCGGCGCTACTCAAATTGAAGATAGTCAATATAGGTAACCTATTTAAGGACGGCAGGGCTTGCAACTGGGAAGATCTAGTACCGGAAGGCGACGGAGGAGCTTCGCTCCTGCCACGATTTCAGTTTCACAGAACCCGACATGCCTTGAGAAATCTCCTGGGCGAAGACATAGCTGAGCCCCAGACAGTGGCGGCGTATGAGTATGGAGTGACGGCTAAAACGCCGGATAAACCAATTACAAACTTGTACCGAATCACCCTCGCAGAACGGACAACGGATTATACCATGCCTCGATTGGCATGGCAGACTGACTTGGACGTAGACCTCACCGAGGAAAAATGGAGATACTGTTGCGCCAACGTAAAGAAAGTATCTATGAATGGGCGTCATCGGCTGACGCACTTCAAATTTCTAAATAGAGTCTATTATACTCCTGAACGCTTGTGCCGATATGGGCTACGTGAGGCTTCAAGCTGTGAAAGATGCAGGGAGCTGACGGCGGACTTTTTGCATTTAGCGTGGTGGTGCCCGAAGATTGCGGCCTTTTGGTGCGCGGTTTATGGGGAGGTGAATAAAACCACCAGCTTGTCTGACTCCATCTCCATTATTGGCCCTGCAGGGGTACTCTAAGGATATAGTACCTGCAAGGCGGAGACTTGTAGACATGGCCTTTTTGGTTGCAAAGAGATGGATGCGGGGCACGGCTCCGACATTGGCTAAGTGGTCAAACGATATGTTATTCTGCTGCACGCAAACGGAACTATATAGCGATCTGCTTCCACCTCGTAATCGTCCTAAAAACTATTGGGCGCTGTATTTGGAGAGGAGATCAGCACAGAGTGCAGATGACCAGAGGGACGCACAGACGGCTGCTGAGCTGGGGGGCACACAAGAGGACCCGACGAGTCACACCACTGAGACGACAGTTATGTAACGAATACTAACTTGGTTTACTGATACTGGGCCTGGAGCGGTGGAGGGAAGCGCTGCTATGGCATGAACGGAAGAAACTAATTGTGCATATGACAGCATTGATGTCTGAACTGGAGATTTCCTATTCACTGTGTACGTGCTGAAGCTTGTTTAAATCATCATTGTAATGTAAGTGCTAACTTTACGTCCCTTGTATGTATGTTTTATTGAAATGCCAATAAATTGAAATTAAAAAAAAATTAAAAACGAATTTGACCAATTCGGTGTTTAAGAATAGGTAAATGGGATGTAGATACATTTTCGGTAAAAATTACTGAATCGGTAAGATTCGGTATTTACCGAATCGGTATTTACCGATTTGTTAATTGCCATTCATTCCTATGGGCCTGGAGGCCAATAGGAATGAATGGCAATTACCGAATCGGTAAATACTGATTCGGTAAAATGGGGGAAACATTCAAGGGTGCCACTTTGACACCCTGTTGCACCCCTGAATCGTGCTTTTGTGCAGATGTGGCACACATACATGCCCTAAGGGCATGTATGTCTGCCACATGGCTCAGTTGAAAATGCACAGATTTGCATTTTCAAAGGTATTCCTTATTTACCACCAACTTATAGTTGGTGGTAAATAACAAATCCTAAAATGGGAAAAGCACTCATTTGAGTGCTCCCTACATTGCAAATGCTGTAATTTACTGATTCGGTATTTTAAGGAATCGGTAATTTACCGATTCCTTAAAATACCGAATCGGTAAATTAACGAATTTTCTATTTAGGCCACCTACATCCCAAATGCCCTCAGTCCCATCATTTCCACAATAATTCACCCGGACCAATCAGGGTTTATGCCACAGAGAAGCACTGGACTGAACCTCTGTCACCTATACGGGCTAATGCACGAGGTGGCATTACGCCTGACAGAGGCTGCAGCAGTGCTGTTGCTAGATACCTGTATGGCATATAACCGTAGCGAGGGGCCATTCTTATTTATGGTTCTGTCTAAGCTGGGCTTTGGACCAAAGTTTTGTGCCTGGGTCCATCTTCCATACTCCGAACCATTGGGGAGAGTTTTCGTCAACAGGGCGATATCTAGACCATTCGCTCTCCACAGAGGCACACGCCAGGGATGTTCGCTCTCCCCGAAGAACTTCGCAATGGCTTTGGAACTGCTAGTGGCATGGGTACGAGAGATCCTTTTGTGCAGGGGATAGATGTTGGGGGTGGTTGGGAGGAACGCATCTCCCTATATGTGGATGACATCCTGCTTTATGCACATAGGCCACGCCACACAATCCACAGACTCATGCATATCTTTAGAACCTTCGGTAATTATTCTGGCTATCAAATAAATTGGGATAAATCATTAGTCTTTCCCTTAGGCGGAGAAACTCTGCACCTTACGTCTGCTTGGGTGGCTCTGGCGCAACAAGAGGAATTTAATTATTTGGGTCACCAAGTCAGCAGAGAGGTTTCTAGAACTGAACTTGTATCCTCAGCTGGAGAGATTGCGCAGAGATGTGGCGAACTGGCGAAAGCTATTGGTCTCTCTTATGGGAAGGGTTGTCCTGTTCAAAATGATGGCCCTCCCAAGGTTGTTATATGTACTCCAGAATACCCCACTTCAGGTCCCGAACACAGTTTTTCGAACAATTGATGGACAAATAAACACCCTATTGTGGGTGGGGGCCAGTCCCCGAGTTGCACTGGGTGGACTGATGGTACCAGAAGTCAGGAGCTATTACTTGGCATCCCAGCTGGTAAATGTGAACGACTGGGTCTTAGCACCATACAACCGGCCAATATGGTGAACCATCACATAATGGGGCCTGGGGGCTACCCTGTGGCATTGTGTAGGGAAGGACATAAGTCGCATTTCCCGGCACACACGAGGACGGTAATTCAGGCACGACAAGTGGCCACAAAATTACTGGGGTGGGAATACAAACTAATGAACCTAACCCCACTATGGGACTGTGATCAATTGGCTGAGGTTGGCTGTTTGGTGGGCTTCCGTAGGTGGAGCTTCATTGGGATCAACAAGCTCGGCGATGTCTGGCGGAATGGGACAATGATTAACTTCAAGGACCTGCAGATAGAATACAAGCTGGCAGACGGAGAGAGGTTCCGTTATTTACAACTGAAGCACGCCCTAAGGTATAAAAAGCACAGAGATCCACCCTTAGATAGATTTCAGAAAAAATGTACTCACAGGTCATGTGTGTTTCCTACAGTGGTTGGAAGCACACAGTGTTTATTTAAATATCCCTCACACACCAATAGGGCCCTTGGTGTCATGCTTCGTCATAGGGGTCTTCCCACTGCGCTGCGGGATGGGACGTGCTATGACCTACGACTACATGGGAGCACTGATTTTCAGAACTATGTGTGGTGTAGGAAAATGTGAGTGGAAGGGTCAGGGGTGATCGCTTCTGTTCTCACTATGCTATTGAAATAATGTCGAGTGAGTAGATGAATATGTAAAGTGATATATATACAAAAGTGTTACTAAGTGAAGATGCAATAAATCATCCACAATATACAATACCCACTAGGTATTCTATATGGTAATTTGTTTATTTGGGAGACAATGCTCCATGAGCCTTAGAACGGGTGGGTAGGGTGCCTACAGTCACATTTAACTCCAGGACACTGCCTCGCTCAGGTATCGCCTCCCCGTGCCGCTAACACTGTTTGTATATATATATATCACTTGACATATTCATCTACTCAATCGACATTGTTTCGATAGCATGGTGAGAACAGAAGGGATCTGTTTTTGTCCTGAAGAAGAAGCCTGTGAGCATCAAAACAAGTTGACGTACACAGGAGGGATCGCTCATTAAACCAGGATACCTCCAACCCACTTTTTTAACAGTACCAGCTCTAAGGAATATTAAAGTTTCTAGTCCATAAGAGCAGGTACTTTTTAATACACTTTTATCACTCACACCTGACCCTTCCACTCACATTTCCCTACCCCACACTAAGGGGTCTATTAGGACGTCCGCCCGCCACCCTAGCAGTCCTGGGACTGGCTGTCAGTGGTGTGGCTGTCCCACACTGGCAATCTGCCACCGCCACAGATGGCATACCCCATCCACAGCACCGCCCGCCACAATGCCATGGATGCACCACGTGCATGCAAACCGTGCGGTGCCTGCCACGAGGTGAATGCAAATGCAGGGGGGTACCATAGGTACCCCCCATGAGCACCCCCCACTCCCACAACACCCTGGGGGCCCGCAACAGGCCCCCACATTCTGGCACCACATGCCTTTCCATGGCGGCGAAAGGCACTACTCTGTCTTTATTGTAATATGGATGGCGGTGTCTTTCAGACACTGCCACCATATCCAGCCCCTTTTCCGCCCGGTTGACTCGTTGACTGGCGGAAAACCGGTGGCCGGTCTTTCCGTCTGCCGGGTCCCCCTTGCCATCGTAATATGGTGGGGGAAATGGGAGGTGGGCGTCAGTTAATGGCTGGCGGATCACCATCGCCATACGGGCGGTGGCAATCCACCCGCTATTATATTAGACCCCATAGTTATGAAAATCAGTGCTCTACGTAGTCGTAGGTCGTAGCACGCCCCATCCTGCAGCGAGGCGGGAAGACCCCAATGATGATGAAGCATGACACCATGGGTCCCTATTGGTGTGTGAGGGGTATTTAAATAAACACTGTGTGCTTCCAACCACTGTGGGAAACACACGTGACCTGTGAGTAAATTTTTTCTGAAATCTATCTAAGGGTTGATCTCTGTGTTTTTGATACATTTCTAGAGGAGGACGTATCCAATGCCCTTTTGGACACTACCTCTTCACTCCCTCTTTTGTTTCTGTAGCACGCCCTAAGGTGTCACATAACGGAGGGAGAGCGGCTGCCTGACTATTCCCCATTAGAGGACTGATCGCTGTTGGGCCTAATGGTGGGCAAGGCTGTTTCGCTTACATACTGCAAGATCATGAATAACTTATCAGATCCTTTGGGTCCCTCGAGGGAGGCATTGGAGAAGACTTGGGACTGTTGTAGGATGATGACTGGGCAGAGCACATACAGAGCCCTAGGGAAATTGTTATACGTGCAAGATTTAGACTAGTCCAGTTACGATTTTACACAGGTCATACATTACTCGAACTCTGAAACAAAGGTTGGGCCGCTGCGACTCAAGTGAATGTGCTAGGAGTTGTGGAGAGGTGGGCACCTTTTTCGACATCCTCTGAGCCTGTCCCAAGATTCAACAGTACTGGGAAGGGGTATCCCGGTTGATGGCAGCAGTAGCGGATATGCAGATTCCAGTTGAGGAACGATGGTACTTACTGGGAGTGACAGGGGAATTAACTTGGCCCAAGCATATTAAAACATGGCTTACGCTGGCCTCTGGAGTAGCAAAGAGGAATATAGCGATAGTTTGGGGTGCAGCTGATCCACCAAGGGTGGGGGCCTGGAAACGAGACCTAGACTGGTGTCAGCAAGCTGAAAAAGTGGTCTACGTGAGTAGAAGATGCCCAAAAAAAGGGTAAAAGTTTGGACCAAATGGAAAAAGTATAGAAGTTAATGAACATCGAAGCCGGGGAATTGTAAGAATCGATTAATGCTCAAGATGATTGACTACGGATTCCTGAGATTTAATTGATTGTAATTGTATTACTCCGTAAACTAATGATGCCCTATTCCATCCTGTATTGATCATATATATGGATGTGTGTCAAGCAACTGGTTAATAAAAAGGAATTAAAAAAAAACATATGAGAGTTGTCTAAGCTAATCCTTCATCACTGCACACCTTTGGACCAATGTACAATCCTTCTTTGAAGTACTCTCAACCGGTGCAAGTCATTTGGTAAGAGAATAAAATTCCTATGAAATTCTTACCCCTATATGCAATGATAATCAATTGCATCTGTAACGCCTACAGCTGCTGTATCAATAGGGCCCAGAATTGGTTCTAAGTACATTTGTTTCTGTTTTGCTGATTTCGTTAAAAGATTCTACTTTATAATATAGAGACTACATCTATTTTTGACAAATATCTAAGGCCCAATCATAAATAGGGTTTCTGGTCTTTTGTCAGCCAATACTCCAAATTCTCTTAAGAACTTAGAGTGGGAGTATTCTGCTTTAAGACACCGCCACTAAGGAAAACATAGGTGGTTGGGATTGTGTGGGCTGTGAACATGGGCTGGTATATGGCTAAGCAGTTCCCTCTTTTACCAGCTTTGTCTTCTGCAGGTTACGATGATCGCGTAATGTGTTTCTACTGTAGTAAGGGGATTAGTAACTGGAAGAGGCACCAAGACCCATGGAAGAGACATGGCCAACATTTACCCAGGTAAGTGAGCACAGTTCTGAGAGTGGAATGGCTGATCTTCAGCTCCTTATACTTCACCCCTAGTGAAGTTAACAGAAATATACTGACAAACTGAACGCCTGCCTGTGGTCAAGGTGCAGCTTGGCTCCTCTAAGGGGAGCAGAGGAGGGCAGCAGGGTCCAAGATACTTGAAATGGAGGTACATTGGGTATCTTAAGTACCTACTTCCCATTGGGAAGCGCGTGTAGACTCGGATTGGTAGTAATGTAATACTGTTGTAATGTGCTGGAGCACTACCTATCAAATGAAGGTCTGGTAATCTGAGCGTGATCATATTGGGTCCTTTAAAGCATCAGATAGGAGGGAGGCCTGGCAAATAAAACATTGTTCTGCTAATTGTTCAGTGTGTAAACGATCATTGAGCTGCTTTATGGCACTTCTATAGGTCCAAGAAGTCATTTTACCCACACTTGCTATATCGTACATTCAGTAACTTATTGGGGGTAGAAGGATGGGCAGGGTGGGCATGAATATTATAAGGTTGATGGTCGCTTAGATAAGGGAGACCGTAACATTTTCAAGCAAATTAATGATGCTGCTTCAGTCTCCTCCAGGCCTCTGCAGCATCTGCCCTGCTCACACCCCTTCTCCACACGTACACTGGCACTTCTCTGGTCCTGAGGAGTTATAGCTCAAAGTGGGAAAAGGAGCTTTCTGTCAAGTTTTTCCTGTTTCGAAACCTCTCTGCCTACCGCTACCTCCTTACCTTCTCTAAAACAGTGTCCTAAGAATATTTGAGGTCACAGGCAAGAAATCTCAATTGTTTTTGTCACCTAGTTAAAATGTACCATTGAATATCTAAAAATGTCCAAACTTCAAAATGTGATCCATAAAGGTGCCCGCAAAAATGTTATGCCCAAAGATCCCTGAAATCATTAAAATGGTACTACTCAGGACTAGCAGTTTCTAAGTGTGGCAATTCAAGAAGGCAGTTTAGCAAATGAAACACAAGAGCTGCAGTCCTTCCAAAAGCAGGTTGCTTTATTCAAAAGGAGATCCCATCCATCCCTGCATATGTTCTCAAGTGCAAATGACACTGGACACTCAAATCCAAATACTTTCCATCACCTTGGTAGTGACCTACCAGGTGACCTAGTATTCCAAGATGCCCAGCTTTCACACCAGGTCTGTGACATATGTGAGTTGACTGGTAGATTTCTTCTCCTCTATGAGCAGCTGCAATTTGTTTTAATCTGCCCTGCCCAACATATCAGCCTCAATTGAGTGAGCTCGGATTACCTTATTCCTTTAAGCACCAGAGGCTGTGGGAGCAGAGTTCACACACTTGATGGTACTCAGATGTTGCACGTGGGTTCATCAAGTCACATTGAGTGGACTGCTGGGAGTGGGCTGCTGGGATAATGCAGTCCATGCATTTGCTACTGCAAGAAAATAACTGCGTAACCCTAGACTTCTGAACTCTGCCCTAGCCTATTGGTGCTTTTATTTAATGCATCTGTTTTGTTTTTTCTCTCCTCCCCACTTTTTCTTGCAGCAAAGTTTATTGCCTCTACTCCCTCTTACTGCATTCCTTTGCTTTGGCTTTCTTACTCCTGTGCTTCCCTTTCTCACTCCCCCGCCCCCCAAATACTCTATGCATAAGCCTCACTCCTCGTCATATTATGTATTTGACTCTTTCCTCTTCTTAAACATTCTCCCTTTCTTGATCCGATTCAAGTATTCTATTTTGCTCCTTCCTTTTAACTGTCCTCACGTTTTGATTTCTTATCTGTAGTTACACTTCCATGCGCTTCATCATCCAGTTTCTCTCGGTTAGCATGACCAGAGCCGCCTCACCTCACACCCATCATTTGCCTTTTTTTAAGGCTACTTCTAGACTTACTAGCTGGTCTGCATTTCAACATTTATATAGGACTCAATACCTCTGTGGGCAACGGAGAGCTTGCCTACATGGGCAGCATGCAACGCCCTGTAAGCCAGGGTCTGTAGCTGCATGGTTGGGGCTATTTTAATGTCCTAGCAATGGAACATGAGGGCATCATGCAGGCAATTGACTATGCCTCTGTCCTGCGTTAGCTACCAAAATGCCACCATAATGGAAGAGCACAGCGTTCATTCACTTTGTGCCCTGGTGCCATTGAGCATGCTGCACTATTGATGGCCACACCTCTGCTTATTTCGCTATTTTGTGGTGAGTCATGCTTGGTGAGTAAAGCTCATGGTTCTCAGGGATGTCTTTCTGGGTGGAGGTGAGACTTGAGATGCCCGGGGTGGCATGTTTACTGTCTGGATTTGCCCCCTTTCTTGGTTGGGGAGGACTATTTTGTTCATGTTTGCAGATTCAAGAGTGGCTCAAGGTCGGTACTTGGATTAAATCCTCTATAAAATCCTATCTTGTTATTTATCAGGACAAATTGGCCCATATTGCCTAATTTGGGAATAGTTATAGAACCGGAAAATTTCTGAATTATTATTCAATCTTAGATGTAGTATTTTCAGAACTTCCTATTCGATAGAATATGAATCCAGTACTTAATAGTCAGATGCACAGTTTATGGGTGAATTTTTCTTAACAATTAAGTCAATAGATTTAGTGAATGCACACAAAAACAATTTTACCTGCATATTACGTGAGGAAGAGAAAGTGTTTTTACATTTAATTGAGGAAAGGCGACAGGATTTCCAGAAGAAGGCTACAGAACAGAAAACTCATGTACCTCCATGGGCTGGCAAAGAAGGAATTGCTGCAATGTCTCTGGACTTTAAGAAGAAAGGGAAAACCTTCCTCCATAGGTTAAAGACAGATTATAATAACGCATTTATTGATTCCAGTAAATGTGAACAAAACTTCCTAATTCTGGGAGGTTGGGGACTAAAAGGGGGAACTGATCCGGTATTTCCTGGAGTTTACTATGTGTGTGGGAATAATGTTCATTATAAGCTGCCTACACAGTGGTACAGAAGTTGCTACTTTGGGATAGTCTTTCCGAAAATATACCATGTAAAAAGAATCACTGGAAGCAATGAATGCACTAATGAACTAACACGAAAAAAGAGAGCTAGTTTTTCAGAAATAGTAGGTGATATATTTAGTGCATTGATACCTTCAGTGGGAATCATTCTAAACTCACATAGAATTTGCCAATTGTCGACAGTAGTTGATTGTCTTTCGACTGATACTGCTGGGGGTTTCTTGATGATTAATACAGAAATGGTTACGATTAGATCTATGGTTTTACAAAATCGACTTGCTCTTGAAAATTTATTGGCGAAAGAGGGCAGAGTCAATAGAATGTTGAAAGTACAACATTGTTGCACATATATTCCTGACAAAAGCAGGGAAATTAGGGAGTATTTATTTATTTATTTATTTAATAAACTTATAAAGCGCAAACTGTCACCATTGCAGGCATCCTGGCGCTGATAAGGTCTGAGGAGGCGGAAAAGAGAAGAAACACAGGGAGTGAGAGCTTCAGGCAGACACCTTAGGAAATAGCCAGGTTTTAATCATTTTTCTAAAAGGAAGGAGTTCAGTGATGTGTCTAATCTCAACCGGGAGAGTATTCCAAAGTATGGCAGCTTCCACCTCAAAGGATCTACCTCCAGCTCGGACCTTCCTGAATCTGGGGACCACTACTAGCTTAGCATCTGAGGATCGAAGTCGTCTGGTTGGAGAATACCAGGCAAACTTTGATTGCAAGGGGGCTGGGCCAGATCCATGGAGAGCCCTGAAGACTATGCAGAGGGCCTTAAATTGTATCCTCTGTCTGACCGGCAGCCAATGAAGTTTGCCCAGGGCGGACGGCCCGTGAGATCTTCTCGGAAGCCCTAAGGCCAACTTGGCCGCCGCGGATTGGACCCTCTGGAGCCTGTCCAACAAGAACCCAGGAGAACCAAGCAGAAGGGCATTACACTAGGCCAACCTGCTGAGGATGGTACACCTTACCACTTGGGCACGGGCATGGATAGGTAGGAGAGGCAGGACTTTCCTCAAGGATCGAAGAATGGCAAAGCAGCAGGCAGACGTCTTTTGCACGTGCGTCTCCATACTGAGCCTTTGATTCATCATGACCCCAAGATTGCAAACTGATTTCACCGGCCGTACTATGGACCCACTTTCCGGGGGCCAAAAGTTGTCTGGAAATGGCCAGGAGATCTTAGTTCCAGCGCTAAAGAGCACCTCCGTCTTCCCTGCATTAAATTGGAGGGAGTTGTCCTTTAGCCACCGAGACGTGACACGGAGGCAGTTGTGGAGCACCTCCACAGATGTAGATTCCTCTCCTTCTAAGGAGAGGATCATCTGCGTGTCGTCAGCATAGTTGACAATCCTGATATTAAAGCTTTTAATAAGAGAGATCAAAGGTCTGAGATACAGATTAAAAAGAATCGGGCTAATTGCCGAGCCCTGGGGCACCCCGTGTGATATTAAAGAAAAGGCTGACTGAAACGGTGGCATGGATACTGCCTGCTGTCTATCCTGCAGGAATGATTGGAACCACTGCAGCGCTGTTCCTCTCACTCCTGCCTCAGACAACCGCCTAAGCAGAATCTTTTGATTCACCGTATCAAAGGCGTACATTAAGAATATTACAAAACTTCATGAAGATTTGACACCACTGGAGGTTGACAGTGTATGAGAAAGACTAACAAAGAGTATTTATTCAATAGGGTCTTGGTTTATTAATATAGGGAAAGGTTTCATAGGTCAAATAGTTTTTCCGTTAGTTGGTATAGCAATAATAGTTTTAACAATAATAATATGGTGTAAATGTTGCACAAATAAATTGAGAAGAAGAAGATATGAAATAAATGGAAAGGGAATGAAAATAAAGTATGAGGAGATCCAACTGGAAGAAATGAAAGGTGAAATTTATAAGAAAATTAAAGATTTGAAAGGAGAGGAAACTGACAAAGGTCGAAAAGAAGGAAATGAAGCGGAGCTGTGCTAAAGTTTGGCATCTGATTGGGTTGGGTGATTTTGTGATGGCTCTAAAATGATAGAAAAGAGACTTGCTCGGAAGCAATCCTCTCATTTAACTCTCTAACATGTTATTAATTATGTATTGTATAAACTAACATGCACCTCATCAAAACAAGGCCTAGAGAAGCTTGCCTATGTGTTTACTAATGTAAGTAACTCGAGCAAAGTTCTAAAATGACTGCTAATGGGAAATCTTTATTGCGCATGAGTCAACTGCATCTACGCAGTATGACGAGTTATCGATTGGAGGGAAATTCTGAGCATGAGCAGAAAACGCCAATATGGCTTTTTGAAGACTCATGTGCTTTGCATCTGCTTGCTTGAAAATAAATGAAGTTATTTTACTAATGCTAATGCGGGGAAGTTAATAATGAGCAAAGGGAAATAGAGTAGAGATGGGTGGTATACAGTGAAACCATTTATTCTTGAAAATAACATCTGTCTTTCTGACTTTATTATTAGTGCGCATTTGGGCCTCTCGTGTGCGTCTGAAGTGAGCCGTATCACATTGTTTACGCGCATGACAAGAGAGAGTCAGTCCAGAAGGATGACGAGAAGTTCAAGAGGCATGCATGGCCACAGCCTACCTGAAGCCTGGGAAACAGGCAGTGCAAATTGCTGAATGCTGTAGAGGGGAGATGCTGTCGGAGTGATGAGAGATGCTGATGAAGAAACAAATGCAGAGCTCAATATCCTAGTTATTAGGCTTAGAAAGAAGATCACTGAAGAATCTCGAGGAGGAAGAGAGTGTCAGAGAGGGGTGGGATGCAACCGTCGGTGTTAGAGAGGTCATCTATCCTGTTCTGAATCCTGTCCTGAAGTCTTTGTCTCCTGATCTATCCCGGGGTACCTCTACCAGCCCTTTGGCCAGGGTGTTGGTCTTCACACTATCCTAGGTAAATATAACATTTCGTGAATGTGCAAGTGCTCTTTTCTCTCTTTCCTCTCTTTTCTGAGCATAAGTCATTGCAAGCTTGACGTATGTTAGTGATTTGATTAATTGAATCTTCTCTCCTATGAGTGATGGTGACTGTATTATGCATTGAAGTGGTTCACATGAAGTAATTGAGATAAAGACTTAAAGCTGAGTGTGTGATTATTTATATAAAGTATAAAGGTTAGAATTAAGTTAGAATTGTTCACCATCAACAAGTTCAACTAATGGTCCATCGACCAAAGGAAATAACTTTTTGATCAGTGAAAGGTTGATTAGGAATAAATATAGTCAATCTTAAAGTATGAAAAATTTATTAAACTTTGACTCCAGCAGTTTACTCAGACATTGTGTGTGTTTGTGGGCACAGGTGAGTATATGGTATTGGAGTATCTGTTGCTGGTATGCAGCTGGTTCACTAGCTCTGCCGGCACCTAGGGAAACCTAGCAAACCTATACAGTTTTTAAAACTAGACACCCATGGGAATCCAGGATGGGGTGACTTGACTGGCTCTCACCAAGTTCTATTACCCTGAATTCCTTGTAAATCTAAATATTTTTTTTTAACACATTTTTCTCACATTTCTGTGGTGGAAAGTTCTGTAATCTGCATGGATCGACACAATTCGACCCACTCTGCGTTCCCCAAAGTGTTCTGAGTAAAATGGTACCTCACTTGTGTGGGTAGGCCTAGTGCCGGCAATAGGAAATGGCCCAAAACGCAAAGTGGACACACCACATTTTCACAGTGAAAACAGACCCTTTTGTAGAAAAGTGCCTAGCTGTAGATTTTGAACCCTAGCCCTGCCTGCACCTAGGGAAACCTATCAAACCTATACATTTTTTAAAACTAGACACCAAGGAAATCTAGGATGGGGTGACTTGACGGGCTCTCAGTAGGTTCTGTTACCCAGAATCCCTTGCAAACCTCAAGATTTGTCTAAAAAACAAATTTTTTCTCACATATCTGTGGTGTAAAGTTCTTGTTTTTTTAGTCAATTCAACTAACCTTTCCATGAACCCGGGGGGCGTGGCTTGACAACATGGCCACATAGTCACGTTTTAGCTGAGCTCCTCGCGGAGGCCCGCACATTACAGATATCCTGCATAATCCTGCCCTCAACAAACACCGGACTAGTCCCCAGGAGTGGCACTGACCGGCGCTGGCAGCATTCCGAGTCTCAAAATAAATGGAGGCAGAGGAAAATGTCGAGACCGTCTAGCCGGGGTCTCAGGAACACCGGGGCACCATTTTAGATCTGCGGCACCGGCAACAATGGAAACCCATAAGGCCTGATCCTAAACAGCATACCTGGAGCTGGTGGTGCATTTCTGCACAGTTCAGAGTGCAGACGAAAAGAGCGCTCTCGCCGTTGTGGCCGAATAACCGGTGCCTGCTCTTCCCGCAGTGCTGCTTGACCAGTGTGCGGCGGTGGCGGCCTGATCTTGAGGCATGGGGCTGATGGCACCTGCAGCTCCCCTGAGGTAATTGGTCCGGCCGAAGATATATCATATGCCTGGCAGACCTGAAGACACGGAGACGCAGCTCTGAGATCAGGAGGGGCTGAGTACTCTGGTGAGTGAGGTGAGCATTTGGGGCACTAGTATGAGCTCCGAGTGGAGCGGCAGGCGACCTGGGGGTGCTGGAAGTTGGTGGTTGGGCCATGTTCAAGTGTTGCATGATGACTGCGCCACTGATCCGGCGCAGGGTGTTTTACCAAGCGAGGCCCAGTACATGAAATGCAGGTCCTGACTCATAAATGCGTGGAGCAGCGGATTATTACTAGGAGTGCAAGCGGTGGAGGGGCATTTCTGTTGCCACCGGAGGACTACTGATAACTACGTTGGCACATTCCGGGGTGGAAAGTCACTCCACCACATACATTGTTTTCAGCTGGAGATTTGGAGACTATCACTGCGGGCACCGTGGGGGGAGCCACAGGCCGAGGTCATTGTACCAAAGGTTCATAAGTCACTGTGGACCACGCTTGTGCAGCGGCCTGCTTACCCCACTCATCCTGCATTGCGGAGGCTAGAGGAAGACATGCCTGCTGACGTTAGACACGCAGGATACTGTACAGCAATGGAGTACTCATTCTCAGCAGTGCCACTGGGAGCTGGAGAGATGATACAGATTGTACCCGGTGGACGATCATTATCTGCTCCTTTTGGAAGGCTAACAGTGAAACATCATGGGGAAGGATAAGGCCCCCAAGGCACAAGCAAATAAGATCTCCAATTATGCTCAACCATTGTCGCATGCTCTGGAGCACCGAGATGAAAGTAATTGTCCTGATCAACCTTCCATAGCCGGGAACAGAGGGGATCCCCCCATGTTGGTAGACATGCTCCAGGCAATTCAAACAACCAGGGTCGACATGGTCAACAGAATTGACTCAGTGGCCATTGATAGAGTGTCCGTTGCGGATAAAGACGTGAGCGTTCTGCATTCCGAGATTAAATCCCTCAGCACTACTGTGATCGACTTGAAGAGGCAAGTGCTAAAACTAGACAAGAGGGCCGAGGATTCAGATGGGAGGTCGAGAAGAAACAATTTGCATTTCGTCGGATTCCCCGAGTAGACGGAGGGCCCCTCCTCCAAGCTGTTCCTAGAGGATTGGCTCACTAAAGTAATTGCTCCTAGGACACTCTCTAAATTCTTTAACGTAGAGCGCACACATAGGGCGCTGGTTCCGCCTCCCAGGCCAGGAGCGCCACTGAGGGTGATTATTGCGAAACTGTTCAGTTTTAGAGACAGAGACAGAGCTATCACATACCCGAGGCTAGTTTCTCTCAGAGAGACATCCTATTTCAATATACCCAGATTATACCCAGCGGGTACAGGATCATCGGAAATCATACATTGTGGTCAAGCAGCGATTGCGCGAGATGAACTTGAAATATGGTCTTATGTTTCCTGTAAAACTCAGAGTTGAACATGGAGGTTGTGTTATCTTTTTCCGTTCGGCAGGGGATGCCACCGAATGGTTGGACACGAAGGGACCATGGGGGCGTCGCTTGGTCTCGCCCACGGAGTCGTCTGGGAACCAGTCTTTGCCGGGTTCATTGCAAGATCGTCGCCGATCCCAAAGACAACAAGAGGCGGATTCGACGAGGGATCAGGGAAGGATTAAAGTACTCTAATATGGCACTTTCCAACACAGAGACTATCCCAGAATCCATTGAGGTGACGCAGGATCCAGAGACAGACATTGGGGAACAAGGAAGTGTGCGGGAATGATGAAGCCGGACTGCAGAGGGATCTGAAGTACAGATAAATACTAGCATTGGCGAACATGTACCGTTGTAATGTTAACTATGAACGGACTATCAGTTGTTGAGGGTCATTAGAGACTTGATGCTACAGACTCCTTCATGTTTCATTACCAGGACGGAAATGGGCAGTCGCGGGGCAGCAGCACCCCCAACAGAGGTTAACCTCACGGAGGACGCTTGAGAGCAATCTCGCTCCTCTGTGCGGTTCAGATCTCTGGCGCAGCAGTCTGTTTGTGCATTTTTTTGTTTTTGGTTTGTTTGCAGTTCAGAATAGTGCCTGAGCTACGGCTCTGTGTGTTGTCGGGTACTAGGCACTCTTGAAGGCGGGGAGGGATGGGCGGTTTGGGGTGGTATGTGTTGAATTTTGCACTGGATTTCTTGCAGCAGCGCAACTCTTGCGACTGCCCAAGGGGTGGGGCGGGAAACAAGACAGTTGGGTTTGCAATGTTCTCATGTTTTAGGGGCATTACATGCGGTCATGGGTTGAATATGGTAAGGTACAAGATATATTGGGGCGGGCAGAATGGAACGACTGGTGTGAATATGTCCTGATTCATTTTTTCATGGATTACTGTTAATTGCAGTACAAGCTTTGAAACTCATTAGCTGCAATATTAGGGGTATGGTGGGTCTGTTGAAAAGACACAGGGTTTACGCTTTTCTGAAACGTTACTAGATAGGGATCACAGGCTTACATGAGACACATATGTGGGGAGGCACTGTTGCAAGTGTACGCAAAAAGTGGAGGAGGCAGCTGTATGCTACCTCCTATTCAGGATTCACAAGAGGGGCATTGATCTGGGTGGTTCCATTCTACCATTTGAGTCATGTTCTGGATCCCGATGGGAAATACGTCATTCTCCATGGGAAGTGGGAGGGCAGAGAGCTTTATCTTATTAATGTGTATGCCCCGAATATGGATTGCCCAGATTTTACCCCGGCCATACTTAAAGCAGCAACACTGTACATGGGACTGAGATTGTCCTTTTTGGGGATTTAACTGTGTTTTCAATACAAGCCTTGACAGGGACCCCCCCAAGGGCTCATAACAAACCACATATGCTGAGATCACTGGAACAGCTGCTGCAGGGTTTGCAGCTTCAGGATGAATGGCGGGCAAGGAATCCATTGAAAAAACTGTTCTTGTATTATACTACTGCAGCCAACACACTTAGCCGAATTGTCCATTGCTGCCTTACCCCTGAGCTGTCAGCAGACACGGAGGGTATTTCATACCTCCCCAGATACATTTCGGATCATGCTCTGTTACTACTTGCGTTGAAAAACAGTCCAGGTAGACTGCCCATCCCGCTTTGGAGACTTAGGGCGGAAGCATTATTAGATCCCCCCATATGCTCCAATGGTCTCAGAGGCACTCGAAAACGATTTTCGGTAGAACTGGGGGCTACGACCCACAGATCAACTGAATGGGGGACCATGAAAGTGGTCATAAGAGGGGTGTGTATGAGGACCACCTATGGGGTGAGGCAGCAGCTAGAAAGGGAAATATCAAAATTAGAACGTCAACTGCAGGAGCTGGAGGGCACGGTGCGTGAGTCACTGGAACATTTAGCCACATGGACCAGGAAGCGTGGGGAGCTGTTGGATGCCTGGGCCAGACTGGAGAAATTCACATATACATCTTATAAACAGAGGCTGCATATGCAAGGGGATAGGTCAGGCGTTGCTCGGAAGGTTAATTAGCACAGAAACTGAGAAATCACCTATACTGCAATTACAGACCAAGGATGGGGTCTGTCTTCACAGGGGGAGATCCTGAGGGAATTTGCAGCACACTTGGAGTCCACATGTGGGGGTAACCAGACGACTATTATGGGGGGTTGAGGGAATTTCTAGATGGCATGGCTCTCCCCACACTTGACAAGCCAGAGGAGGACGTCTTGGGGGCACCTATTTCACTGGAGGAAGTTTTGGCATCCATGCATCACTTGAAACCAGAGAAATGTCTGGGTGGGGATGGTCTCCCGGCAGAGTTTTATAAAAAATATGCTCCTCTGTTAGCAGACCATTTGTTGGAAGTGTTTAATGAGGTCCTAGCCAACAAAACGTTACCGAATAAGATGTTGAAGGCATTGTGTCCATGCTCCTCAAACCAGATTGGGATCCCCTCTCCTCTAGCTCTTACAGGCCAATATCTCTACTCAACATGGATGCAAAGATTTTGAGTGGCATCTTGGTGGCCCGATTACTGACATACATGTCCCAATTGATTCATCCAGATCAGGCTGGGTTTATCCCAAAATTTAATACCACACATAATTTCTGGAGGTTGGCGCATGTCTGGTATGCTCCGAGGCTCGAGCTGGAGGATTGGGCACTGGGGTTGCTTGACATTCAACTAGCCTTTGACTCAGTGGAGTGGGACCACATGTGGGCAGTGTTATCCAAAATGGGGGTTATAAAATGGTTACAAGTCATATATACTAAACCAACTGCAAGGGTGCGTATTAGAGGACAGGTCTCAGAGAGTTTTGAGTTAAGATGCGGTATGCAACAGGGGTGCCCCTTGTCTGCGCTCCTGTTTGCTATCACGATTGAGCCTCTGGCTGCCACCTTACGCATGACAATAGAGGAGTGGGGGATTGGATTGGGGGAAACGCATCATGTGGTCTCTATGTATGCCGATGATGCGTAGGTATACGTGCGTCGTCCGGAGGAGGAGGTGCCGGTACTATTACCGATCTGGAGAGGTTTGGTATGTGGTCTGGTTTACGTCTTAACCCCGGGAAATATAAGTTGTTTCACATGAGGAGATTGGTAGGGAAGCCTGAAACAGAGTTACCTGCAGTCGGGATGAGTTGGGTACCGAGGAGGGTACGATATCTGGGGATTACACTGACACACTCTAGCACGGCCTATATGGCCGACACTATAGAGAAGAGGATAAATGGTATCAGAAGGTCGATAGCCTTTTGGAAGAAACTCCTGTTATCATTAATGGGGAAGGTGACAGTGACCAAAATGGTCATCCTACTGAGATTCTGTGCACCCTACAGAATTCATTATATATGATCCCGTAGAGGTTTTTCCTACAGCTGGACAGTCTGATAGTGGAGCTACTATGGGGCGCCAATCAGAAACGGCTAAAGCTGAACACCCTACAGAGGCGATGGGGGTCAGGGGGTTTGGAGATTCCCCATTTGAACTTTTATTACATTGCTGCACAGCTGCAACATGCAGTACATTAGTTTGATAGAAAAAAAACCTTTCCATGAACCCAGCTGCACTCAGCTAAACTAGATAAACATGTTTATCCCTGGAATAAGTTCATGGAGAGGATACAGAAGAGAGAACAAAGAAATATTAAAAACGACGATTACTCTCACCACTTACAGCTCTGCCATTGGTGGCTGATTGTAATGTCCGAACGATGGGTAGTCAGACACCTACTACCACCTCTTCGGCTATTTGTGCTGGAGAGTCTTCAGGTCATGCAGGGGTGGAGGTCCTGCGCCATGTACGCTTCAATATGTATTAATCACAGTTTCCAACTCTGTGACATTTATCTATTTTTGATGTGGCATTTCTGTGCACTTAATTGTAAATAAATCAAAGCAGTTACGGCCATGTAATGAGATACATGTTAGGAAGAGACCCTTTGGTGCAACCCAATGGTTTAAACAATCCATATCACAAGGTAACCTTGGCCATAAAGCTGGGACTGGGTGAAGGCATTGGTCGCACAAGTCACGGGGCCATGTGGCAGCTCTGTAATGGGCTTATCATGTCTCTTTCATACCAATCCCTCACCCCACACATACAAATGGTGATTTTAAAATGCTCTGTTTAGCTTGCTTATGCTAAACGTAGGACCCACAAACATCATTTTTTTATCAGCGAAACTAAAGTGATCTGTTATTTTAGTACAAATGAAGTAAACAAAGAGAACATTTACAGAACACATTATATTGTTTGTTGGGTGCGCATGACTGAGCCATGCTTTTCACTCTGACTTCCTCTGTCAATCAATTATGTTCTTGAACCCTGATGAATATCAGGAACCTGAGGAAAGATACTATGGCACCTGCAGAGCTTTGCCATGGATTTCTAAGCAGCCCACCAATGGCCCAGCCCATCTGGAAAATGCCATATGGAATCCAAGGCCAGTACTGCCCAGTAAAACAGGTTCAACTGTATCTCTTGTGGGCAGCCTAAAAACATCAAGTAAAAGATGAATCACTGTACAACTTCAAAATATAAATCACTCAACATAACAATTGTAAGCAGGTTTGAGAAAGTATAAATATGAGAATATTTTGTTGGGTTGTACAGTATAAATCTCAGGCGCATCTTCCCTTGAAGGAACGTGTGAAGCCCTGCCAAGTGCCTCACATCTCGGGTCAGATTTGCTTCCCCGCAAGAGCCAGAGGATGTCACATAATTTGCTGAATACATATTCTTGCCTCTCTGCACCTCAGGGCTGCCCAGGCAGCAGTAATTGAATTCATTCAGTGATAAATTGCATGCACCAACACAATCTGGGGCTGATTGTCAGAAGCTAATTGGGGGAGACAGGCTTAGCGCTGACACTGGTTGGATGGTGCAGTTCTTGTTCTGGCCTCCTCTTGATAAATTGCTACACTAAGGTGATGCAGTTTGCTGCTCAGCTTTGGCCCACTCAAAATGTGTGCTTCTTTAAGAACTTAAGCATGAACCAGGCTGTCCAGACAACCCAAGTCATGGAAGATGGGAGGTTTCACACTCCTAAAGCAGCAACAATTGACACTGGCCTGTCAATGTAGTTCTAAATTTAAACTCATCTCCCCAAAGTAAGAAGTTGGTGATAGGCTGAGTGAGTCATTTGTTCAGTCCATATGCTATCCCCACTGCTTCTCCTAGTCATGGACCATCAGCAACGTAGTATTCTTTTTCATCGTTTCGCTTGGTGCATGCTCCACCATGCTGTGTCACCACGTATTTCTCTCCCAAAGCTCAACAGTGACCAGGTCGAGCCAAAAGGTAATGTGTTGTATCTTTAAGCTACCTTAGAGAATGTCAGCTGGTAGAATGTTATGGCATGTAATCCTGTGGTGCCAGAAGTCACTTGATTTCTGATATTGCCTGGAATTCAGAATATATTTTGGTAACCATGGATGTCAACAGCTTATACACGAACATAATGCATCCACTGGGTCTTGCAGCTTTGAAATCTTTCCAAATCAGCAAGCTACTATTCATATTCTCGTACGATCTTGGATTGAGCAGAATTTGTTCTTACCAAAAAATATATATATTTTTCAAGATACTTTGTACCATCAATTGAAAGGGTCTACGATGGGACCCAGGTTTGCTCCCTCTTATGCAAACCTTTTCATGGGGATGTATGAGAGGGAGAATGCCTGGTCCTATACATGTGGAAGCATTGAGAAGGTGATTTTTTGGGGTCGATATATTGACGATGTGTTTTTTATCTGGCATGGAACTGTCCCTGATCTAAACCTGTATCAAGAATATCTGAACACAAATCACTATAATGTGATTCTGTCTTTAAAAAATAGTAGAGAACGAATCTGCCTTTTGGACATTGATATATATATTAAAGATGGTGAACTAGTTTCTAAAGTGTATAGAAAACCCACCTCTACCAATTCTGTGTTACATGGCGACTCTGGTAATCCTAAAAGGCAGATTGAAAGTATCCTGTATAGAAAATTTCTACGTGCAAAAAGAATCTGTTCTCTTGACTCAGACTACAAATTGGAAGAAAACTGCATTATGGAATGTTTTCTACAGAGAGGGTGTCGAGATGAAATTGTCCAGAGGGCCAAAGCAAGGGCAAGTCAGTTGTATAGAGCAGATCTTTTAAAATCCACAAAAAATCAGAAACGTTCCTTAAAAAATGCTAATAAAGACATAAGATTTATCACAACTTATAGTGAGAACAATATGGAGGTGTATGATACTCTCGTGAAAAATTGGAATATTTTACATTGTGACAAGGATTTACACAGAATATATGTGTTTCATTGATGTAGACGAAAGGAGTGAAGATTCCGATATTTTAAAGATTTCTCATAAGCCTATCATGCCCCAAGTGGCTGATATAGAAAGATATTGCTGCTGGACTGTTGGAAATTACTGTATGAAATAGGACTTGACATCATGTGAGGAAGAGACAAACCAAGGTGCTTGTACCTTCTATAAATTCAATGGGTTTATACCCTATACATTTTGCATGTCAAATAGGGGTTCGAATATCCACTTCTCTGATTTAATTTAACATTTTCCATCATTGATGTTGATAATCGAGTAAGTTATGATGTGGAGATTGATAAAGTTTTTTGAAAAGTTTTTATGCCCTCAGTGGCCAAAACAAGGGTGCTATTAATCTTGATTGATACTGTCTGATGTTGAACTCCAATGGCATACCTTATGAGGAATATTAAAGGAGAGTTGATTGTGTTCCTTAATAGTTCAACTGATCAAGATCTAGTTTGGCATGTATGTCATTCATGGCTTCATATCCTGATTTTTAAACTTTAGTTTTGAATATTGTTTATTGTATTTTATTAGCATATAATGTATATTGAGGTTGAGAATGTATATTTTCACTGGCAATTTTGACATTATCGTGAAGGTTGGATCCGACGTTAGGATGTATTTTATGATAAACTGTACGGATTTTCCTAATTGAATATTTGATTGAGGGCATAATTGGCAATTTACTGTTATAATTTAGGGTATTTAAGAACTGGTGAGTGTGTGACAGTCTTTATCAAGTAAGTTCCTGTCACTGCAGAGCTCTTTGAGGAGTTCGAAGGTTTACGTTTCTAGCTGACTGGTCATGGTTGTAGAGCTCTGATGATGTGATGGTAACTCATTGACGATAAGATGGATCTGAAATATATATTTTTATTGTCATAGTTTCAAAATTAATTTCTATACTGGTCAGGTGTTTGGATTTCCAAGTTTATGGATGGGGTTGGGTAACGCCATAATGGTGGCTTTGTGATCTAATAGCTTTGAAATAGAAGTCATGTCCGGGGCTCTCATAGGTCCTGTATTTAGGAACTTGTTATACAGAGGCATATAATAAATTGGAATTGTGACTAAAATTTCAGTACACAGCATATTAATTTCTCTGTGAGCTTGTCAACCTAAACAAGAGTATAGAGAGTGTATTATTAAGAGGACCTCAGTCAGTAGTTATATTCGTTGTTTTTTATATATTTGTTGTTTTTTATTTATTTTTGTGGAAGAGAGGATGTTCCCGTAAGTGGGAGAGTATGTTTTCCTAAGAGTCCAAATAGGGCACAATGTTTTGGGAATTACACATGATTTGCTTAGATAAAAAGGTCAACTACAGGGATCTATATATTTTTGTACCCTTATGTGTAATATTCTTACCTCTGTTTCCCCCTTTTCTCCTTACATCTCATTCATTTTGTAACATACATGAAACTTGGGTTTTGTAAATGTTGGCAAATTTTCAATCAGTTGTGTTATCTTCATTCAAAATACTTTATACTTGTTCTAATATAATGTATTCTCCTATTGACAGCCCTGAAGAAGCAAATGTTTTTCGCGAAACACGTGTTGGCTTGGCTGTATTTCTTTGTATCTGTTAAAGAAGATTTTGTATCAAGGCTTTGCTGTATTTCCCTGTATTGGTGGAAGAAGATGTTTTTATCAATTTGAAGAATGAACTCAATGAAGAGGAATTTTGTGAATATGCAAAGAAAAAATGTGAACAATAAATATGTTCAATGAACTTTGTCAGTAGAGATGGGTATTATTCTCAGTACATGATTCACTTGAAATGCAATTGGTATCTGGGACGCACATTTGGAACCTGCTTTCAATAAAACTGAAAGAAACGGTCATAAGCCTATTGGGCCTCACTACCACAGATTTAGCAACAATTACATGAGTCCTGACAAGCTGAAGCTGACAGTAGCAAGTGCTACAAAAACCCATCACTCACATAGACTTCTTACGGAAGTGCGCTGCGACAACAGAATGATACACTGCCTCCATAAGTGATAAACTGCCATCCGCAAGAGTGTCTTTACCACAGCCTGAATCAGTTTATCAGATTCTCGTTTTCCTGCCGTTTTACAGTGTTATGTGTGATTTAATGGGTGAGCACTGTGAGCAGGAGGAGCAGGAGAAGGTGCTGACCAGGCGGTATTCCTCTTGCTGCTATATAATTAAGGGGGCGCATAACTTTATCGTTATTCCCCATTACTACCAGTGCTTAATCTGTGCAGATGCTTTCAGGTACTGAGCACCGGCACCTATTTCTCAGGGCCGGGTCTATTGAATTTTTCTCCCCTGCACAGCCAGCAATGTGCACATGCCATTAAAAAGCCCCAGCCTCGAGCGAGGCTTGTGCAGCTGTACGTTCAGATTTGGTGCATGCTGCTAGCGTGCTTGCTTTGGCGCACGCCAGTGCCTGGGCCTCAGGGTGGTGGAAGGGCAGGTGTGTTGTGTCATGCGTAGTATAAACGGCACAAACGATGAACTGGGAGCGTGATTTCAGCTGCGCTACCCAGCAGTCTGCGCTTTCCAGTGTAGCCAAAGCTGCAAGGTTAGGTGAGTTGTGTGTGTGTTATTTTACACACAACTGTTATCCTACAGGTGACAGAAAAGTGCTTGGCCGTGGGACACCATCGATAAATTCCTGCACAGTGGCACTCACAGGAAACTGCCCAGTAGCTGCCTGCCTCTGGAGCCCAGACAAGGCCTTGCAGCGTAATAACAAAATACGGAAAGCAGCTGAGGGTGGTCAGAAAGTGAAAACCTTTCTTCCTGCCAGTCAGTGTATTAGTACCACGCTCCTACTTGTCCCAGTACCATCTCATCTCTATCAGACCCGTCCTCTCCCTTCTGCAATGGGCACTGTTGCAGCCACAAGCACCTTGAAGAACACCTCCCATCCCTGCCACTGTGACTGTGCCCCACCACTACCTCCGACAGTGCCCCTCTCTCCACAGTGGCCTTCTCCCACTATCCCAGTACCCCTCTCTCCACAGTGCCTTTCTCACCTGTATCTCAGTGCCCTTCTGCTTACAGTCCCCTTCCCCTCTGTATTACAATGCCCCTCTCTGCAACAACACTCGCTCACTCCTGTTACAGTACCCCTTGGCTCCCTCCCTCACTCTCAGAGCACCCCTCCCCACCATCGCTTTGTATTAAAGCATCCACTGTGCCCTGAGTATCCATACTTAGTTTGCACGTGAGACCGCGAAGCCCTTCTCAGTCTTGGCCACTCAAACCAGGAGGTTTTCCAAACTACCCCCTAACCAGAGAGAGGATACACAGGGAATTTCTCAGCTCTGACCTGGAGAAAAATAGCATTGATTAAAAACGTGCTATCTGAGGGGCTAGGCTGTGTTGGGCGCTCTGTACCTCCCCACACCCCCACAAGCCTGCTGAGATCTATCACCCCACACCTTCTCTTCACCTCCAAAGAACCATGTCCCGTAAACCCCTGCTGCATACTTACAGCCTTATGTCCCTGTTGGAGAGAGATCAGAGTTTTGTCTAGTTGAAGTTTTGACTATAGCACAGAGGGGTAATGTAGAACATGTACCATGCAGATGACAGAACTATATTATGTGGATAGCTCAGTGGGTTTCTGTTTTTTGTCACAGACGTCCTTTTGTTACTCACTGATCCTAAATTACAATCCTAATATAGCACAGGCTGCAGACTCAGTTGAATTTTGTGCTTTATTAGTTAAAAAGTATGTGTGGAAGCTTGTCTGAATTGAGTTGAATGTCTGACTTCATTTGAAAATAGGTGGCAGTGGGATTTTGCGACTTATAGTCTGATCATGTAATAGAACTATTTGTTTGAAGCATGAGAGTGTGGTTCTCCATCAAGGCGTAATCCCAATAGTATAACTGACACTTTAATATGTTTTATCATGAATACCTATTGTGACATAACAAAACATCTTTTTATGGCATAAAACTTACACAGTTAAAGAATCGCTATTGTGTGTCTTGGACAACACTGTTGTGCATTGATGAGACAGGCCAAGAATGATACACTCCTGTCACCTCTCAACTTTACATAATTAATGACTCTATATTTAATAAAGCAGAGGTGTACTCTTTGCTTGCTCTATCTCAGTATCTGCTTTTCTTCCTCCCTTTCACACCTCACACCTTCACTTCTCTCCAATCTCACTTCACTGTCTGCCCTATATCTGCTTTTTCTCTTAATCGCCACCTCTCTCATTAAATGCTTTTCATTGTTCACCTTTCCATCTTTCCCTTCTACTCTACTCTCACACGCTACCCACTGTTCACTTTTCTTCACTTGCCTTTCTCCTCTTTTCACTTTACCTTCTCATCACATTCCACTCCAATCTTGCAATCCCAAACTCTGCTTTCTACATTTCTCTTCACATTGTCTACTGCATCTATCTTTGCCTTTAGACCTCTCCTCCTCCCTCACTCTCCCTTTTCATTTTTTCCTTCTTGCACATATGTTTAGATATACTCCAGGAATCTGTGTTCCAGATCAGGGTCATAAATTGAAATCTTGGTGTGGCCACTCAGTCTTTCATCTTTAGATAAAATTAGTGCAATTGAGATGGATAGCAACATTTCTAATTTGGTGTCAAGGTCTCCTCTAGTGAATATGTGCTTTACAAACATATATGGTGTGTTTCTCCCTCTATCCTTTCATTTCTTCCTTTCACATTATTTTCTTATTTCCTCCTCTTTCATCCATTACTTATGTATTTCCTTACTCCAGTGCTCCTCTTCCTGCCTGCATTTGTTACTGCCTTCTTTAATGTATTCCTTCCTTCATGTTTTTCTTTCTTTTAAACAGTGCAGTGCAAGCACATTTTCTTTATATTTGCAAAGCTGCCTCAAGTCCTCAAATGACCTTTCTCTAATTTGAGTTCACTTTTAAGTTTTTGTCATAGGCTTCCAATATGTTATATTATGTTATATTGATTTGTATGGTGCACTAATCACCCAGAAGGGTATCCAGGGATTTGGGCAGGTGTGAGGTGCCTGAGTTGCTTTTGTGAAGAGCCAGCCCTTCATCTTCTTGCGGAACTCAATAAGGGAGGAGGTGACTCCGATGTGTTGAGTGGATGTGGGTGGAGCCCTAAAGGGAAGTGGGTGGGGCCACTGGAGGGAGTAGGCCGAGCACAGGAAGTGGGTGTGGCCTAGTTAAAGACTGTGAGCACCTGCACTTCATATTTTACAAATTAAGCACTGATTACTACGCTTCTGAAACTTAATTGCTGCTATTTGATGTGGGGAACCTTTAAATTCATTTTAAATTGTTTTAGCAGAGGAAAATATCTTTGTGTGTTTTATTTACGGTGGGGGATTTTTTTTAGTCAGCCTTGCATTTGTGTTAGTGGATTTACTGGGAACATCTGTTGGCCATGTTTAGAGCCACTTCCTGGTTTGCCAATATTTTGGACTAGAACTGCCATTTTGTGTCGTGGTCTAGTCTTTTTGAAGTAGTCTGCCCTGGTACAAAAGGCACACTGCATCCCAGATGCGCGCAGCGGAAACACCAACAGTGCACCAAAGGCAAGCACATCTGCGCCTGTCCGTGTCTGACTGGGGCTAAGGGCCAGGGACTCTGCTCATTTTGAAATCTGTCTAACGGTATACAACCTTTACAACGCAACTTTTACAACGTAGTGCCTTTACAACGCGGTATTTACAACGCAAACCATTACAACGCATTGCGCTGGGGGGCGCTCTAGGATAGGGAATAGATTTAATTTACTATCCAACACCTTCCCTACTATCCACGGGGACTGGAGTTGGAATAGTAAATTAAACTATTCACTATCCAGCACCCCAAAGCACTATGCGTTGTAAAGGCATGCGTTGTAAAAACAGCGTTGTAAAGGCATGCGATATAAAAGCATGCGTTGTAATGTCATACATCCCTGTCTAACCTATACGGCGGAAGCGCTTCACCAAATCAACAGGCTGAAGGTAAACACCTGTAAAAAGGGTTTACCTATGCTTGATACTCATACAGCTTGTACTTCATGCAGATTGATGCTGGGATACTATCTTTCACCAGCTATTAGTGCTAAACACCCTGAAGTAACGCGTACCCCACACAAACTACAGATGTATCTACTGAATTGTAGATCCCTTCACAAACACAGCTTCTAGCTGTTTAGCTTCCGGAAACAAGGCTAACTAACGAATCCACTCTGGAGTTACTTTTAGCTCTCCTCCATGGCATCTTAACAGCTAGCCGAAATAGAGAAGATAGGGGAGAAGGGTAGCAAAATATTTAAGAAGGAATTTTCAACCTCCTCTCCTATTGCAACACCAGGCTTGGAGAACCTCCAAATCTCACTTGAATTCTCCCTTACTTTTACGTTCTCCGTCATGGTCATGGACCGCCCCCCTGAAACAGCCTCACAATTCATCAATGCTCTACCAGATATTGTAGCTGAATGTAGCCTGCAAAAAGCTAACCTGACCCTGCTAGGAGAACTGAACATCAGGCCCGGTTCTAGAGGGTGGGCCAGGTTCACCCAAGGAAGATCCTGACCCACCCAAAAGTTAAAAAGCAGCTGAACATACCTGGACCAACTTTCCTGCTGGCAGCAGAACCCGAAAATCTCTCAGCAAGCCACAGAGTCAGGCTGGTCCTTTGTCATGGGCAGAATAACAATGGCCTAGCAGAGGAGGCTCAACATGGAGCATCTCCTCCCATCCTAGGCCTCAGGAGATGACTTTGAGTCCTTGGGGAGCAGCTGATGCTTTCGAGCAGCACAATTAATAAGTCTTCGGCGGGGGACGTTAGCTTGCAGCAGGTCACAACGATCGCATAGTGGGTGGGGGGTGGCAACTTTCTTGGTTTAAAAACTGTGTAGTGACATACCAGGTGTAGATAGGAAGTTTCATTCTGTGCACAGCGAAGAGCGATGGAACTTCAGAGATAAAACAATAAGGATTGAAATAAAGTTACCTATGACTAGAAATGGGAAAAAGGTAAATTCGATTTTGATAAAGTTGCAAAAGTGACAACGATCCAGTGAAAAATTGAATGCACCCTCTATGTTGGGGCAAAAGAAGAAGTGAGCTCGGTGCAGTGGTAAAGAGAGAGACAGACAACAGAACATTAGAGATGGAGTGGGGAGTAGAGACAAGTAGAGGGGGAGAGGAAAGAGGGAGAAATGATTGAAGAGAGGAAAGAGGCTAGAGGAGAGGGAAATATTTATAGATAAGCACATTGAGGGAGTGAGACAGAGAGAAAGGAGAGAGGGAAACAGCCATGGAAAAGATGAAGTCAGGTCAGACTAAGTGGAGAGAAAGGTAGAACAAGAGATTGGTAGAAAGAGGGAAGGGTAGAAACAAAAGTGGAGAAAAGGGTGATGCAAATGGATAAAAAGAACAATGAATGACAGAGTGAAGGCTGGATGTTGAAGAAGATGTTAGAAGTTTCCTGGCCAGTAATCATAAGGAAAGGATGGACACAACCTCAAACACACTTCTTAGTTCTGACGTTCCGGCAGTCCACAGCTTGATATAGAGGTTGTTGATACCTAGGGTAACTGCCATATATGGCGTAAACCCCAAGAAAGGCATAGTATGGGCAATAAATGCCACCTGTGGATTCTACACTGTTACTAACAATTCCTTCTGAAATAGTTGGATTTTTCCTTACTACTCAACAATTAAACATACTTGTGGTCCGATCTCTTCTAAATGTAGAACAAGCCCTCTACTTTCCTGAATAACATTTGGGACCTACAGACCCGAAAGCACTCACAGGGACAGGAATCTATGTCATGTCTCCAGAGAATGGTCTTCTGCAAATATCAAGGGTGGATAAGCAGGTAGTTACTGACAGCAGCAAGTCAGTAAATTGGACACAATGAAATATAACACTAGGTGCAGGACACAAACAAGCTCATGTGCTAGAGGAAAATGAGGGTAACTGGCACGAGAAAAACACAATTGAAGAAAGGAGAAGTTTTAAGACAGGAAAAATAACTGAAGTAAAAATCAAAGAGGCAAATAAATTTGAGAGAGTGGGAAATAAGGACATGGAAAGTAGAAAAGGAATGAAGGATAGAGTGTGAGTGTGTGTGTGTGTGTGTGAGACAGGGGAGTGAGAAAGAGAGGGAGTTCATAAAGTGAGAGAGGGAGGGAAATAGTGCATGGGTGATGGAAATAGAAAAATCAGGGCTACAATGGAGAGAGAGAGAGGTAGTAAAAAGAGATGGAAAACAAGAGAGGCAAAATAATGGGAGGGAGAATGATATAGGAGGGAATAAAAATAGAGGAGTTCACACGTATGGGGGAGCGAAAGAGAAAGCAAGGGCATGGGTAATATATAGAAAATGAAAAGAAAGGCTGTAGTTGAAGTGATTTCCTCCAGCATGTCGAGAAGAGTCGGATCATGTCTCTTCCCACAGTATGAAAGTCACCAAGTACCGGGCTGTGTTGCATACCCTAAGACATCACACTCGGAGAGACTTCTGTATGGCAATCAAAAGGGTCCATGAATGACTTGGATGTGAACAGACACTAATGCCTGAAGATCAGCAATGAGTTTTTTGACTTATTAAGGGTGGGCAAAGATATCAGAAGACCTCAGGGTGACCAGGAAAGTCAGTGATGTGAAAGGAAACAAGATCTTCTGGTTTCTGAAAGAAGATTCAGCAACTTGAGGATGACTTGTGCCCCAGGAACTTAAGGTGGACCAGAGCTCCAATGATTAATGTCCCTGAAAAAGGAACCTCTTGGCACTTGAGCGGCACCAGGAGCCACAAGTAAATGACACTGAGCAGGAGCCTTAGAACACCTTGGTGAGAAGGAGAGATGGGTACAAGCAGGAGACTTGAAAACCTTGTAGTGAGCAGGATTTTAGCCAACTTGGGGTGAGCATAAACGTCAGGACCCTGAGGGTTAGCTTGAGACTCAGGGACCTGAACTGAGCAATACCCCTGAAGTATATGTTAACTCCCAATGCGAGGATTGAGGGTGAGCAGAAGCTTCAGCCATCTGGCGGTGATAGTACACCTCATAACCTTAGGGTGAGCAAAACATCAAGGAAGATATGCCGATAAATAAGGTTTGCAGAATCGAATGGTAAATTTCAGGGAGATGAGGATGTCCCAGAGCTTTCACGTAAAAGTGAATAAGACCAGATGATGAGCCGGAATCCAAAGGCACCTGAGAGTGATCTGGGACCTTGGGTATCTCAACAGGAGTCTCAGAGGACCGCAGAGTGGAAATTAGCTTTGGGGTCCTTTTAATAAGTGGCTAGTTAAGAGACCAACTGATGGTGCGCAAGAGTCTGGAGGCCTTAGGCTGAGCAGCACCTACGGATTCGTAAGTGTGAACAGAATCCGACAGACAAGAGGATCCACATGAGCTTTTGGGGTCATGTTGGTCAGGGCCAAGCAAGGATCCATAAGAATTGCCAGGAGTTTTAGGACCTGATTGCTGAGAGAGGATTCAGAGATCGGAGGGTGAGTAAGGGTTTAGAGGATCAACGAGTGAGCAACTGATTCGGGAACATATTCATTGGAAGACTTTTGAGTGTGTTGCAGAGCATTACTAGCGCTTCCAGCATTGGATAATGTTAATGGTCCTAGAACATTTGGAAAGTTTAATTTACCACAAATGTCTCTTCAAGTTAGCTCCCTTATACTAACCAAGCAAAATTTCATGAAAGGTTGAGATCTTCAAAGGTGGGTCACTTGTTTTTGGGTGCCAGGCCCAATGTTTGGCCCTGATTCACCCCTGGACATAGGCTACTTTCAGGCCTGGGTACAAGTGTAATGTCAGCAGGGATAGTAGCTGCTGCATGCACAGCTGAACAGCACAGATATTCTGAACACTCCCACTTATTCGCACAGATGAGGCAAAGGCTCCAATTTCATTTATTTTGCGTCATAGCACTATGATTTTTTTGAAAAGCACATTACCTGATGTGTTTTAGTGGCTTAAAGATAGGTGTTTTAAGGTTCATAATCCACATCCTTTGTACCCTTAACTCCTGTGGAAGCCTTTTTTGATTACATGAGTGGCCAAGCAGAGCTCTGTACTGCACAGTGTAGTGTTGACTATTCTGAGCATGTTTGTGTAGTATAGGGCACTGCAGAATTGTTTTCCTAAATAAAGCTTATTTTATTACTTGGTACAAGTTAATTACAATAAACACATTGCAAACCAAATACACGCTAGAAAACAACCAGACAACTCAATACTAGCAGTTCAAGCATGTTGTTAGTTTAAGGGGGGATGTGAATGCTGGAAACATTATCACGGTACAAAAAGGGGGTGGTGATGGACGGAGCATCTGAACCAATCGAACACTCACACCCAGTCAAAAGATCTGGGTTTGATCCATTTCAGCCCGGCTTGCTTGAATCCAGTGGCAAAGTGAGCAAGGGACTCACGTCTGAGCATACCCTGCCACACTTATGGCGGCCAAAGCGGTACAAAAAGGGGGTGGTGATGGACGGAGCATCTGAACCAATCAAACACTCACACCCATTCAAAAGATCTGGAAACATTATCACTACAGGGGAGACTGCTAGAGGCAAGAATGGCCAAATAAGCAATATCTCAGAAAAAAAGCATGGTTTGCCCCAAAGCAGATGGGAGATAGATCCAGGGCCATTTGGGTTGGTTTTGCACATTTGTCAAAACCATGCCTCAGTTTTAACTGTGTTTTTGTTTATTTAGCATGTGCAAAGAAAAGCAGGATAATTAATGGTGAAGTATGCATTATTGTATTAGGTAGAGGTGTGCAGCATTGTCAGAGGGCTTACTGCACCAAGATTGTAAACTTCAATGCTTTGCAAAGTGCAAAACTGACAATTAAAGAATATATATGTATATATATGAAAAGCTGCAAAGAGATATGTGGCAGCAGTTTCTGCACATGACCAGGAGCAGACTGCAGCCCATCTGCATGCTGCATCTCTCCCATTCAACAAAGGAGGAAACCCAGTGGGGAAAGCGAAGTAGGTACCTCGTTGGTTGTTAGGGTGTTAAGACCTCACAGTTCGACAATGTCTGTACCTAAAATATCAGATTTCTGCAATACTTTTTACCACTGACCATTCTCATCTTCATGGCCCACCCAATTTGGCTCATGGCCCTCCCAGAGCAAGAATCCTAGAGCTGGGTCTGCTGAACATGCATTTTGAACATAATGGATGCGAAAAGGCTAGAGCATTATCCCAAGACCATGAAACCCTACTCTTACGCCAAATTTTAAAGACATGCACACACGAGAGGGCACCTTTGAAGCCCCGTTTTCACTAACTTGAACAACCTATCTACTGAGGAATCTCTCCGTAAATTGTGGTCTGATCATCACCTAGTTCCCTTTTATCTCAAAATTCCAGAGACAACGGCCAAACATCCCCTTCACAAAAACCCAGGTGAGCATGGCCCAAACTTAAAGTAAGTGAATGGAAGGATGCCCTCGCTTAATCTGCTCCTACTCCAAAGGGTGGCACTACAGAGAGATACAACACCTTTGAGAAATGGCTCATTAATTTTAATCCAGAGTTCCTTTTAAATCTTTCAAATCCAACCAGTTCAAAGGCAGGGCACCTTGGTACACGCCAGAACTAACTCGATTCAAAAGAGAAGCTAGAAAGAAGGAAAGGAAGTGGCGGAAGTCATATAGTGACAGCCCCAAAAGAGGCTATATAGAATCCATAAAGAGCTATGAACAAAACTCCTCTAGGGAATTGTTCGTGATAGTCAACAATTTCATGACCCTATCGTTTTGCTCTAGAGGACCCCTTTCCTCCATAGAATATTGTAACATGTTCGCTAATCATTTCATTAACCAACTGGCACATGCATCAACGTAGGCTTTGCGATTCCTTAATTGCGATTATTAAGGAATCGCAACTAAGGAATCGCAAAAGCCTATGCTTGTAGGAATCGCTATAAAAATAGCGATTCCTAAACATTCCTTAATTGCGACTCGCAAATTGCTAGTCGCAATTAAGGAATGCTGTCTCATTCATTCCTATGGGAGGCCCATAGGAATGCAATTTCAAGGGTGCAAGGGTGTCAAAATGACACCCTGTTGCACCCCTGAAATTGATCTGTGCACATATGTTGCCCACACACCTGCCCTAAGGGCAGGTGTGTGCGCAACATGAAACTTTGAAAAATGCACAAAAGTGCATTTTTCAAAGTTTTTGCAAATTACCATGAAGTTGAACTTCATGGTAATTTGCTACTCCTATTAGCGAAATCGCTCATTTTTTTACTTTAATGTATTGCATTTAAGGAATCGCAATTTAGAGATTCCTTAAATTGCAATTTTTGCATTTGGGATGCTGCATCCTGTTAGATTTGGGGGTCTCTAGTTGGCGCAGGTAGGTACTTGTGACAAATAGGGACCCTCTTCTCTAGTCAGGGAAAGGGGATTACACACATAAAATAACCCCTACTTACCCTCTAGGTTGCGTGGCGCGAGCAGTCAAGGCTTATTTCAGAGGCGTTGTAAGTTAAGCAGTTGTGATAACATACAGTAACCCAGTGACAACACTACAAATGGACACCACACAGGTTTTATATAAAAAATAAGTAAACTTTATATAGAGTTACCACAAACGACAAAAATACACACTATGATTACTTTAAGATGGTAGATTTAAGCTTAGTTCAGTTCAGTTCTTAGATGCGACACTCTGCGTCAATGTGAACCAAGTCCTGTGCACACGTTTTGTGATAGTGTGGGTTCTGATGTCAGAGTCCCACTGTGGTTACAATTCGTTTGAATAAATAAAAGTCTGACTTCAGGTTTTTTGCAGGTAATAAAGATTTATCATACAATCTTGATCAGTACAAAAGGTGATCGCCAGCCGACACGTGTTTCGTCACACCGTGTATTTGATGTGACTCATCAGGGCTGTGAAAACTTTGGGTGGAAAATTGCACGACTGAAAATATATCGGGGAACGTGTGTACTGAGGTGAGAACCGCTTGATGGTTCTCTGCTCGTGTTCGGAACTTCTGTAAGGGACGGGTACATCACGGTACAGACCAGGGATCTGTATAGAGAGAAGTAGGTCGCACGGGTACGTGTGTCGAAGTAATCAGTGGAGGCTCCAGGTAGCCTCTTATTGTTAGGTACAGGCCTTCTGTACCAGTACAGGGGTTGTTTTGCTTTGGGTTTCCCCTGACCTGTTTTGCACCGTAACTGAATTGTATTTATCGCTTTACCGACCAATCATACACGCATGAGCGCCACATCTTCCTGTCCAGCAATTCAAACTCTACGTCAATGTACCTTAAGTTGCGTTGCGCTTCCACGACAAGCAATGTCGCCGCGATGGGAAATGCAGAAAAGTCAGGTGCAAAGAAATAAAGACGTGAAGATCTTCCAGATGCGGCACGCGTCTCGGGGATGCGAGAAACTCTCGGTTTGATGCGTGGACTGCAGCGGTGACACCCTTACGATTCGATGGCAACAGCTCCAGCGGCGATGCTCCTCTCCACGATTCCGCTCGATGGGACAACTACAGCGGCGACATCCAAGATGCGACGGCAGCAGCTCCGATGGCGGCACGCTTCTCAGGGATGCAAGGTTCTCTTGGTCGATGCGGTGCAATGCGACAGTTCCAGCAGCGACACCCTCCGGCTTCGTAGTTGCGACGGCAGGCACAGCGACGGCGACACGCTCCGACCTCGTTGCGAGATTCTTCTCCTAATGCTGGAGTGCGACAGCTCCAGTGGCGACACCCTCCTTCTTCGGAGTTGCGACGGCAGCAGCAGCGACACGCTTCCTCTTCGTTGCGACACGCTTCTCTCCTATGCGGTGCAGTGCGACAGTTCCAGCGGCGACACCCTCCTTTCTCCGGAGTTGCGATGGCAGGCACAGCAACACGCTTCTTCTCGTTGAGTCGTGCTTCCAGCTCCTTGCGACACGCAGTTCCTCAGAAGGCCCAAAACAGCAGCAGGCACTTCCAAAAGAACTCTGGGGAGCTGGGGGGTGTAGTCTGTTGTCCCTGAGACTTCAGCAGGAGGCAAGCTCTTTTACAAGCCCTTGGAGATCCTTCGCAAGTTGAAAGCAAAGTACACAAAGTTCCTTTTTCCTTCCTTTGGCAGTAAGGCAACCACTGCAGGCCAATCCCCCAAGCAGCACTTCAGCTTGGGAATAGTCTTTCCTCAGTTTCTTCAGGTTCCTCTCCTCAGTAAAGGTTTCTTCTTGTAGTCCAAAGTGATCTAATCTTATGGGATCAGGGTCCCAATATTTGTACCCAAAAATCCTTTGTTCTCTCAAGGGGAGAGGGGCCTTTGCCCTGTCCAAACCAGTTGTGAAGCACTCTGTTTACCAGACTTCTCCTTTCCTTTCACAGTGCAGGGCATGCACATCGGACGCCCCACAGGAGGTGGTGCCAGCATTGTGGAAGGCAAGTACACTCCTGGAGCACCTTGTTGACAGGACTCCTTCTCTTCTTTCAGTGTGCAGGGCAGAGACATCAGCCACTCCCCAGGGGCTGGAGCCAGCATTGTGGAAGGCAGGCACAGCCCTATTCAAAGTTCAGGTGCACTCCTCCCTTCCATCTGGATGCAGATCTCTCTATTCACCACTGGGTGACTCAGCCTGTCTCTTGGAATTCCCCAGCCCTGTCACTCTCAAAACCAGACATAGGAATACACAAACTAGCAGAGACAGGTTTGAATGGTTAGACAAGCAAATACCTACTTTCTAAAAGTGTTATTTGCAAACACAGAATATTAAAATAAACTTTACTAAAAGGTGTATTTTATTATTCTGAGTTCAGGCATACTAAACTCGAATTTCTACCATGTTCTCTGAGCCTGTTAGGATTATAAAATGTAACAATTCTAACAGCCCATTCTGGCCTATGGAGAACAGGTAGCCTTGCAATAGTGAAAAATGAAAATGGCTGTAATTTACTATTAGGACATGCCACACACACCAGGGCTTGTCCTACCTTATAATTACAATGCACCCTGCCCTTGGGCCTACCATAGGGGTGACTGATATGAGGAAAAGGGAAGGTTTAGAGACTGGGAAGTGGGTGCACTTGCCCAGTCAGCATGACAGTACCAGACTGCACGCAGGCTCTGCAATGGCAGACCTTAGACACATCTTACAAGGCTGCTTCTGTGGGTGGCACAACCAGTGCTGCAAGCCCACCAGCAGCATTTGGATTACACGGCCTGGCACACTCAGTGCACTAGGCTAGGGTCTGACAAGTAAGCCAAAATAGCCAAACATGGAACCACTGATTAATACATCAATTTACAATAGGGGGCACTTGCACTGTGGCACTGGATAGCAGTGGCACAGTGCCCAAAGCATCCAGTACCAGCAAAAACACATGAGGCAACAGCAAAAATGGAAGGGAGACCCACGCCAATAGAGCCAGGTCTAACACATCCCAAATGCAAAAATACCGGTCGCAAATGGGCAGATTCGGAGAATCTGCCCGTTTGCGACCGGTTTTTGCTTTGATGCATGTGCCTGCAAATGAATAAAATTCTGAACCTCGTTCCGTCAGCTAAGGCTCTTAGCACCTATGACCAAGCAAGGCAACTTGCAGGCCCCATCCTGTCTGTTTTTCCAGCATAAAACTTTGAAATCCACTCTTGTATCCATCAAATCTGTCTTTCCCCTTTACCAAGCTCCTCCTGATATAATGGGCCAAGGTGGTATTTCCGTACTATACACCCTTATGAGCACCCTCAACCACTTGCTCGAAACAAGGCATATTCCTAATATTTGCTAGCACGCATAGTGAAGCCACTTTTAAAGAAACTGATGGCCAATCCCAATCCAGTAGACAGCTATACACCCATTTTCCTGCTCTAGGTAGTGAGTACAATATTGGAAAAGCATGTTGATAAACATCTGTCCAGTTTTCTGCAAGTGCATGATATTTTCCAACCCACTCTGACAGGCTTCAGGTTTGGCCATAGTACGGACACTGCACTGCTGGTAGCCACCAAGGAACTTCGTTCCATTTTAGATCAAGGTGGCTCGGTGGCAAATATCATGTGGAACTTGAGTGCAGCCTTCGATACGGTGTCACACTCCATCATCATTCAGAGGATGGTGGATGTCCACCTTACTGAGATTGCCATCAAATGGCTAAAAGCCTTTCTATCTGACAGGAGTTTCCAAAGATGTGAAGTGTCATTCTCCTTTGCTATCCACCCGCTGTCTTGTGGGGTCCCACAGGACTCCGCGTTCAGCCCCACACTGTTTAATTTGTATGTATGCCCCCTTGCAGAAATTGTACACTCACATTGGCTTGCTTTAGTGTCATACACAGTTGACACCCAGCTTATCCTGGCCTTTACACCTCCCAACTAAATGTGTGTCTCTTGAAGGTCACAGATTAGATGTCTAGCAACAGACTAAAGCCTAACTGTGAAAAAACGGAAGTATTGATTGTAGGCAATAACAATTCTAGGTGGCAGGAACTCTCATGGCCAGAATATCTAGGCGATCCTCCAAAGCCAGACCAAGCAGTGAAAAGGCTAGCCGTCTAGATAGACGATAAGCTCACAATGGAAACTAAGGTTAATAAATTGGTAGGCTCATGCTGTGCTATTTCAAGATCCCTGAGGATATTCTTGCAGATGTTACCATTCTCCACAAGAAGGGTAGTGGTGCAGAGTCTAATAAACTCTTACCTTGATAACTGTAACCGAAATATGACTTCAATAGGCTCCAAGTGGTACAAAATGCTCCGCAAAAATCCTTCATATAGTACAGAAGCATTAATCAGCTAGACCAGCCCTCTTAGCCTTACATTGGCCTCCAGTTAAAAATAGAATCTGTTTCAAGGCTCTTTGCATCGCACACTGGGCCATCCATAGACAAGGCTCACCTATCATTGAGTCACATTTTACCCACTATTTACCAGGAAGGGCTCTTCAGTCTAGTAACCAAATCAGAAGAGCGAGGAACGGAGGCCACTCGTTTGCATTTGTCACTCCCAGGCTTTGGAACACTCTCCCGGCCTTGTTCAAGAGTCAGTTTTAGAAAACTGCTTAAAACACACCAGTTCTAAAGAGGTCTTAAGAAAATGGTACATCACGATTTCCTGATAGCAGCGTCTGGAGGGGGAAAGGGAGTCCTATAGATCCCCCTGACATCCCCTTTCAGACAGGTGCAGTCACTCACTGCACCCACCTGCAAGTGTTGCCGCCTGCACAATGAAACATGGAATGGCTTCTTCAAAGCCGTTCTGTCTTTCACTTGAATGCGCTGCCCCCAGGGCAGCACAAGTTTGCAGCTGTCCTGGGGCCGCGTATTCAATGGACTAGGGCAGCCTTTCCCTGTTTGTGCCCAGCTCACCTGTTTTAATGTGCGCCCGACACAAACAGGGAAAGCGCGCCCTATGTAAAATAGGGACCCAGGTGTGTAACACAGGCTCCTGCAGCCCTTCTTGGGTTCCCTGTTTAGCCCAAGACTAATGAATGTTTGTGAGATATGGAAGACTTGGGGCCCCTCTTCACATTCTGCGAGGGCCCCATCAGTTGCATTACACCTCTGCTGCTGACATCAACATCACAGGAATTAATCACGAATCTCAACTCACATTGAACATTCCTTACAGCAGGCGCACAACGCCCATTGGGCTCAAAGGGCTTCCGTCCCACCCCCTGCCCCGCCCCCCAATCCACCCAACAAACCCGTGTGTGTCAGCCTGGCAGAAACAGCTTTCCAGGCACACACACAGCCGTACTCGAGTACTTCACAGGTCTTTGAAAGACCATTTACTTGCTAACGAATGTTTGTTGTGTGTTCATCCCTTCTTAGAGCCCCTGCATCTCCACTCTGCATATTGCTGGAAGAATCAGCCCCCCCCCCCCAAGTTTTTGTAGCCCCGCCCCCCATCCGAAATGTGGCTCTATTTGCGCCTCTGCCTTACAGTCACTGAGAAAGAGTGTTTCAAAGACCACTAAACATGAGCTTCTATTCTTTCTAAACAGGTGCCACTGTACACCGTGACCGTGGGCGCATCCTTCGCAAGCTCGTAAATAAACATATAAAATATTTTTTGCGTTCTTTTCTCCCACCAGCAACGCGCTTTATCTCTTTCTTTCTTGGTGCAGTCGCCTAAGAATTACCCAGCACGAGTCTTCATTTAAACCAACAGCGCCATCTAGCGATTTTCTTGAAAAACTGCAACCAAATACGACGATAAATATATATGTCATCGCTTCAACCAAATAAAATAAGTTAACTACAAAGACAAACAAGCACTGGAAATGCAATAGGTCTCGCATTAGAAAAGTTGGAGGTATTGGTCTTGTAAATGACATATTTTATTTATTTGTTGGTTTTTAAAATTGCTAAATTGATTGCTTTGTCATTTACAATGCCAATAGTTATAACTTTCGCGAATGTGACACCTATAGCATTTGGAATGCAACATGTTTTGTATTTACGTCACTTAGATGACAGCTCTGGTCGTTAGGCCACATCTCTAGAGAGCAGGAGAGTGCAGCAGGGGAGAGAAGCACAGCAATGCAATAGGTCTCGCATTAGGAAAGTTTGAGCTATTGGTATTGTAAAGGACACATTTTTTATTTATGTGCTTGTTTTGAAAATAGCGAAATTAATAGCTTTGTTATTTACAATGCCAATAGTTTTATCTTTCGCAAATGTGACACCTATTGTAACACAATATGTGTTGTGAGGGTGAGTGAGGGTGAGGGTGAGGGGTTGAGGGTGAGTGAGGGTGAGGGGTTGAGGGTGAGTGAGGGTGAGGGTGAGTGAGGGTGAGGGGTTGAGGGTGAGGGGTTGAGGGTGAGTGAGGGTGAGGGTGAGTGAGGGTGAGGGGTTGAGGGTGAGTGAGGGTGAGGGGTTGAGGGTGAGTGAGGGTGAGGGTGAGTGAGGGTGAGGGGGTGAGGGTGAGGGTGAGTGAGGGTGAGGGTGAGGGGTTAAGGGTGAGTGAGGGTGAGGGTGAGTGAGGGTGAGGGGTTGAGGGTGAGTGAGGGTGAGGGTGAGTGAGGGTGAGTGAGGGTGAGGGGTTGAGGGTGAGTGAGGGTGAGTGAGAGTGAGGGTGAGTGAGGGGTTGAGGGTGAGGGGTTGAGGGTGAGTGAGGGTGAGGGTGAGGGGTTGAGGGTGAGTGAGGGTGAGGGGTTGAGGGTGAGTGAGGGTGAGTGAGGGTGAGGGTGAGGATTGAGGGTGAGTGAGGGTGAGGGTGAGTGAGGGTCAGGGTGAGTGAGGGTGAGTGAGGGTGAGGGTGAGTGAGGGTGAGGGTGGGTGAGGGTGGGTGAGGGTGAAGGTGAGTGAGGGGTTGAGGGTGAGTGAGGGTGAGGGTGAGTGAGGGTGAGGGGTTGAGGGTGAGTGAGGGTGAGTGAGGGTGAGTGAGGGTGAGGGGTTGAGGGTGAGTGAGGGTGAGGGGTTGAGGGTGAGGGTCGGTGAGGGTGAGGGTGAGTGAGGGTGAGGGGTTGAGGGTGAGTGAGGGTGAGGGTGAGTGAGGGTGAGGGTGAGTGAGGGTGAGGGGTTGAGGGTGAGTCAGGGTGAGTGAGAGTGAGGGTGAGTGAGGGGTTGAGGGTGAGGGGTTGAGGGTGAGTGAGGGTGAGGGGTTGAGGGTGAGTGAGGGTGAGGGGTTGAGGGCGAGTGAGGGTGAGGGTGGGTGAGGGTGAGTGAGGGTGAGGGGTTGAGGGTGAGTGAGGGTGAGTGAGGGTGAGGGTGAGTGAGGGTGAGGGAGGGTGAGGGAGGGTGAGGGTGAGGGTGAGGGTGAGGGAGGGTGAGGTGTTGAGGGTGAGTGAGGGTGAGGGAGGGTGAGGGTGAGTGAGGGTGAGGGTGAGTGAGGGTGAGGGTGAGTGAGGGTGAGGGGTTGAGGGTGAGTGAGGGGTTGAGGGTGAGTGAGGGTGAGGGGTTGAGGGTGAGTGAGGGTGAGGGTTAGTGAGGGTGAGGGGTTGAGGGTGAGTGAGGGGTTGAGGGTGAGTGAGGGTGAGGGGTTGAGGGTGAGTGAGGGTGAGGGTTAGTGAGGGTGAGGGTGAGTGAGGGTGAGGGTGAGTGAGGGTGAGTGAGGGTGAGGGTGAGTGAGGGTGAGTGAGGGTGAGTGAGGGTGAGTGAGGGTGAGGGGTTGAGGGTGAGTGAGGGTGAGGGTTTGAGGGTGAGTGAGGGTGAGGGGTTGAGGGTGAGAGAGGGTGAGGGGTTGAGGGTGAGTGAGGGTGAGGGTGGGTGAGGGTGAGGGGTTGAGGGTGAGTGAGGGTGAGGGTGAGTGAGGGTGAGGGGTTGAGGGTGAGTGAGGGTGAGGGTGAGTGAGGGTGAGTGAGGGTGAGGGTGAGGGGTTGAGGGTGAGTGAGGGTTTGAGGGTGAGTGAGGGTGAGGGTGAGGGGTTGAGGGTGAGTGAGGGTGAGTGAGGGTGAGGGGGTGAGGGTGAGGGTGAGTGAGGGTGAGGGTGAGTGAGGGTGAGGGTGAGGGAGGGTGAGGGTGAGTGAGGGTGAGGGTGAGTGAGGGTGAGGGTGAGTGAGGGTGAGTGAGGGTGAGGGTGAGTGAGGGTGAGGGTGAGGGTGAGTGAGGGTGAGTGAGGGTGAGGGGTTGAGGGTGAGTGAGGGTGAGGGGTTGGGTGAGGGTGAGGGGTTGAGGGTGAGTGAGGGTGAGGGTGAGTGAGGGTGAGGGTGAGGGGTTGAGGGTGAGTGAGGGTGAGGGTGAGTGAGGGTGAGGGTGAGTGAGGGTGAGGGGTTGAGGGTGAGTGAGGGTGAGTGAGAGTGAGGGTGAGTGAGGGGTTGAGGGTGAGGGGTTGAGGGTGAGTGAGGGTGAGGGGTTGAGGGTGAGTGAGGGTGAGGGGTTGAGGGTGAGTGAGGGTGAGGGTGAGTGAGGGTGAGGGTGAGTGAGGGTGAGGGTGAGTGAGAGTGAGGGTGAGGGGTTGAGGGTGAGTGAGGGTGAGGGTGAGTGAGGGTGAGTGAGGGTGAGGGTGAGTGAGGGTGAGTGAGGGTGAGGGTGAGTGAGGGTGAGGGTGAGGGTGAGTGAGGGTGAGGGTGAGTGAGGGTGAGGGGTTGAGGGTGAGTGAGGGTGAGGGTGAGTGAGGGTGAGTGAGGGTGAGGGGTTGAGGGTGAGTGAGGGTGAGGGGTTGAGGGTGAGTGAGGGTGAGGGTGAGGGTGAGTGAGGGTGAGGGGTTGAGGGTGAGGGGTTGAGGGTGAGTGAGGGTGAGTGAGGGTGAGGGGTTGAGGGTGGGTGAGGGTGAGGGTGAGGGGTTGAGGGTGAGTGAGGTAACCTGGCATGGTAACCTGAAAAAAATGTGGGTGTGAGCCATGTGAAGGGGTCTGCGGTGAGCGCGAGACCCGAAGAGGCAGAAGTCAGGAAGGAGAGGCTGCGGGTAAGGGTATGCACGAAAGTAAAATGTGCACAAATAGGGCCATGCGGTGGGCGAACAAAGCAGAAGCGTCTGGCAGGATGGTGGTGCCGGAATAAGCTGTGCACATGTCAGGCCATGCTTCGAGTAACTTATAGAGATGCGGCTGACAGGATAGTAGGGTTGAGAGCAAAAGCGCCGAAGGGGCGCCTGTGTATATGCTGCTAATAGTTAAAAAATGCTTATGAGAAATGTATTATCGCAAATGATGGACAAGATATCTCACCTGAAAGAAAAACAAGAAAGGAAACAAGACGGAGGGCATTGCTGTGGGGAGGGGGGGGGGAGAAATGCACACGGCGGGCAGGGGAGGGGGCGGAACGGGGAGAGCGGCATGAGGGTGTGAAGCAGCCGGGGCCTTTGAAGTGAAGCTAAGCTTCACTTCAAAAGGTGTGGGAGGAATGCGGCTGAGGGAACAGACGGCGATTTGGTGATGTGCACGCGCATTTTAGGTCAATGCGCTTGCGCATTGACCTAAAAGCCACGGGCACAGCAGCAAATCGCCACAGTTAGGTAAGCTTTGTTTAAAGCCCTATAGTCTCGCTTCTCTCAATGCGCATGCGCATTGATAGGTCACGAGACCTAAAAACACTTGGCTCCGTTTTCAGCCCCAACCTATCAAAACTGAACGGCTCCTCACAAGGAAAAAGTATACCACCCAGCTGTCTCGAACATCCGTGAACTCCTAATATTTATTGGGATGCGTGGACTGATATGTTCCACAACTGTTTGCAGCCAATGGCTGGTCTAGACTTTACTCATGTTCCGAAAAAAGCACTTTTGTTAAGCGCGTTAGACAAAGAAGGACAGCATATGTTAAAATGTTTGCCACGGTGCTGGATGCAGAAGGTGTAAGAATAGATGATATTTACAATGAAGCAAATATGAGATTGGAAAATAAGTTTGATAAATTTACCAAACAAGTTCTATACTGCACCATACAAAATAGGTATAGACCAATTTGTGGCAAGATGTTGTGAATCGGCAACAAAATATCAATTTGGACTAATGACAGAAACGTAAATCAAAGATCAACTTATCACTGTGCTAGTAGGAAAGTACGAGATAGGCGGTATCCTCAAAGAGGCCATCACGATAGAAAAGATTGTTGAAGAAACAGAATGTTAGTTGCAAGAAGGAGATGCAGCGCTTCGGCGCATAGGAAATCCAACAGGAAACAGACAGTAAAATAAATGCTGTACGGTAGAAGCATTTTCCATGCACCCAATTCTATTTATTGGAAACCAAAAAGAGGAGAACACTGCAAAACACACAAGGGAAAGCCATGCAATGAAACTGTCTCAGAGTGCCAGTATATAACATGAACAAGAGTCCAAAAACCGCCAAGTGTTTGGGAAAGATTGTATGAAATGTATCAAAAAAAGGTTATTTTGCATGTGTGTGTCGCATTGGGAGAAGCAAGATTGTTGCAATAGATTCTCGGACGATCACACAACAAAGATATTGTGGTCCTCATTTACCTATTTTTGGCATAGGACAATGCTGCAAGCCTTCCTGCTGCACACTGCATCACATCAAGAGAAAAGGGCAGGAATGCACCGTATCTATGAGATAAGGTGCATTCCTGTCCTCTTTTACTGCACTGGCACACAAATGGCTGCCTAGCGCCAATGCAGGCACCCTTGCACCATTATGCAAGGGTGCCTGCATTGAAATTAGGTTGTTTTCACGCAGGAAGGGAAACCTTCCCGCACAAAAATAACAATTAAGCCACTCCTGGGAAGGCGTAGCCTTTAGAGGCATTCCCAGGTTTACAGTATGTTGTAAATCTGGGCATTTATTACATGTATTACATGGCATGGGTGTTATGTGGGAACACCCACTGTAACGCCCATGGCACACCTCCCTATCGCAGTGTGAGGCAATTTATCGACTAGCGCTGCGTTGCCTCACACCATATCTACGAAGCCATGAACAGCCACGAAGAGTGGCTTTACGTGGCCTCGTAGATATGGCTTTGGAGTGTGTGCCGCCGGAGCATCATTACAAGGTATGTTCGGAGAAGCACAGGCATTGTAAATGAGCCCTTGAGTGTGGATACGTCCGGTGGAGACACTTGTTGGATGACCAGACCTAAAGCGAGACTTGGAAAAAAGGGAAACAAGGTTGATTTGAAGCTAAATTCTGGCTCACTATACACAATAGTGCCTAAAGACATGTTGGCTGGAAGTTGAGCTTCTTCCAAAGGGCATAAATCCACATGGATATCAAGGGGGTTCCATTAATGTCAGGTGCGTAAAAGTAGTATTCCAAGAGCATAGAGTAAAGGGCAAAGTGTATGTGGGTCAATTATGGCCAGCAATTTTGGAATGGGTGCATCAATACGATCTAAGTTTTGAAATTAACACTAGGCTGCCAGATTGGGTTATGGTGATTTCTGATATAAGTGTAGAAGGAGTTCCCACGAATTTCCAAACTGTGTTTCGAGATTGATTGGGTGATGTGGAGAACTATATGCATTACATTGTATTGAAAACATGATCAGTGCCTATAAGACACCCGGATGAAAAGATGCACTTAGTTATCAGAGTTGATGTAAACGAGTTGTAGCAGCAAATGTTTAAGGATGCTGTTATCAAGCAGGTACAGATGCACAATTGGTAAGCACCTATTGTGATAACGAAGAAGGCTGATAGAATTCTACCCTTCTGTGTGGATTTATGGTGACTGAATTGAAATGTGGTCTTGGATTCCTATCATTTGGTAAACTTCACTTGAATGGAGTTATTATTAAAACGAGGAAGGCACCTTTCAAAGATCAATCTTAGAAGTGCCTATCACCAGATTCAGTTACATCATAAGTCCAGAGCCTTAACAGCATTCAATACACCTGAGGAATTTTTCAGTTTAAGAGACTTCCCTTTGGTTTTGCATCAGCTGACAGTGTTTTTCAGTGCATAATGTCTGGAATTTTAAAGGACACACAGAGTGCATTCTTCTTCCAAGATGACATTCTGGTGATTGGAAACATGGTCTGTGAGCATAACCAAGTTCGAGGAGAACCAAAATTCAAGTGGGCTGCTGCTGGAATTACACTTCATATAGAGAAATGACACTTTCTGGAAAGTGAGGTGGAGTACCTGGGGTATACTATTTCGGGGAGGGAGTAAGACTAAAGAAGGATCTAGTTAGTACTGTAGTGAATGCCCGTTAACTACCCAATGAAGACCAGCTAAGGTCTTTCATGGTCATAATTGAGTATTATTCTACGTTTGTTGGAGGATTTTCCGATAAGACTGAGAATCTAAGAGTATTATTGAGAAAAGGGTGTGGTATTGCTGTGGGAGGAAGCCCAACAAAAGTCTTTTGAAACTGTTAAACATGGAATTGCAAATTCTTGTATAATCAAGCCTTTTGAAATCAATAATAAAAGCCATCATAACGGTGGATTCCAACGCATCAGAAATAGGGGTAATGGGCTGCCTTTGCATCCCACGGTTTGAATGATTTGGAAAGGAAATATCCAGGCATTGAAAAAGAAGCATTAGAAGCTGCATGGGGTATGGAATATTTTAAGATATTTGTGTGGTGAACAAAAATCACCTTAAGGATGGACCAACCGCTGCTGTAGATTTGGAGCATTTCCAAGTTCCTGGAGAAATCTTGTGTGATGATGGAAGGTAGACCATTTACCACAGGCGAGAATATCAGTTTAAGATTTGTTTCCTACAATCAGTTGTCTGCTGTGAGGAAGCAGGGGCCCAGTGTGCAGAAGTATAGATCAGAAATGTTTTCCAGCTTTAGGATGATCTGGGTGAAATCTGCATGGGTGTAGGAGAGATGGTAAGATCTGGTACTTCTGCTCCAGTTTTGAAGGCTGAGGGCTTGAAGGGTATTGAGGGTCTGGGTGATACTTATATATTGACTTGATAGAAGCCTATCCAGTTTGGTACAGTCCATTGAATTCTGATTTAGTTAACTTTGCAGTGGATTCAGACTTTGGACTCTGTCAAATAGAAGACAGAGGTCAATGAGGAATGCATCAGTCCCCCTTCTATTTAATAGATTAGTGAAGTGCCTGGTTTTGATAAGAGATATTCAGCTTTGTATTCTATATGGAACCTGGTTTGATAATACAAAATCATGGTATTATCTTTGAGAGAGGTAGAATGTCTTATCAAAACCGCTGTTGATCTTCTTACAAAAGAAGAGAGTCTGTTGAAATCTGGTCTGAAGATTGTCGGGCTGGTGTGGTCATAGCCTAGTTTCTTATTTCCAGATTTGATTTGGGAGATCTGTGTTGCTGGAGAAGGAACAGATGATGAGCAGAAGTCATGAGAATGTCCCTTTCTGTGCTTTCTGCTGATGTGGAGAGGAGGATAAATTTGAAGGAACAGAGAGAAGTATTTAGACATGGACCTATAAATGCCACAAGAGTTAATAAAATCCTTCTGCAGTTGAGGTGCTCAGAAAGAGGATTGGGCAGCCATGCCACATGAAGAATGACTGGCAGACTCATAAGAAGTATTCAAGAACAGGTAAGAATCTAAGGTAGCAGCTTTCAGGAAATAGTGCCATGTTAGCTAGTTGCACAGGGCTTTGGGGTGTGTAACTACTGTGAGGTTTAGACAGGATTTCAGAAGTCAGAAAGAATGTTATGAAGCACATTGGAGGGACATGAGGCTTGATTGATGCCAGTTGGGTAATAGAACCTCTTTGATAAATGGATAAAGACATCAGAAGAGCCACTTGTATTCTTGTGGTACCTTCGTTTCCAACATCTGCCCAGCACTCTTCTTAGTGAACCAGCTTATGTTGCTAAGTCCTTAGAGTGATGCAACGTTTTCCTTGGAAACTCTGAGATTAACTAAAGGTTGAAATTAAATACTGAGGGATCACAGTGAAGGTTTCTCAGGAAGAGCATGTATAGATTCTTAAGGAGGGCACTCTTGAGGGCCTTAGTGGTTCTTGGACTTTAGGGAGGGGAGACTTCTGCTCTGTGGATGAGCGGTTACTAGTGAAGCTAACTCCCTGATGGTCACTCCAGAAGATTATTTGCCTATCTGTGATTAATAGACGTCTGGTGAGACAATGATGTCATCCAAGCTGCGTCCGGCAAAGTCAGCAGATCTAGAAACAAATTGATTGAGTTGAGCACTCTTTGGCTAAAGAGAGCAGAAATATAAAGTGTTGCACAATGAAGAGTTTGTCAAACCAGATATGCAGGCCTTTTGGGCTTTTAGCTTATGAAGTCCCAGAGCACATCAAAAATGTGGTTCAAAGAGAGGTATTGTGACCTGTAACTCAGCAGGAATGAGCGAAGAGCAGTGTGTCTGAGAACAACAAGTAGAGACGCTTTTTTCCTTGTGTATAACCACAACATTTGCTCCAGAGTTCTTGTTATTGTAGCTCTGTGAGTGGAACAGGTTACCCAGGGCAAAGATAGTGGTAGAGTTATGTTGTAATTGTTATTGTTATTGTTAAATGCATTTTACACGAGGGCAATTTTGCAAGGGTTAGATGGGGAGGCCAAGGACAGGTGACGGACTTTTTCCCCGTAACACGGGGCGTCCGACAGGGGTGCGTACTGGCGCCCATGCTCTTTCTATTGTTCATCGATCAAGTGGTTACGTTTTTTTCCAGTACCCCCACTGATGCACCCACTCTGGGGGGGAACAGATTCCCTATGCTCATCTTCGCTGATGACACATTACTCCTCTCCAAGACCGGTAGCGGTTTACAGTTAGCACTGGACCGGTTTGAGGAGTTCTGTCGCATCAACGATCTTAAGATTAATGTGAGCAAAACGAAATTTATGGTGCTCACTAAGAGTCATCCCCTAAGGAGTGTAGTGACTATGAAGGGAGAGAGCTTGGAACAAGTCGAGGTTATGACCTATTTGGGAGTAACCCTGGACTATCGTCTCCGTTGGAAAGCGCAGGTGGACACACTACATTTAAAATTTGCGCGTCTCACGGGTTGTCTCCTACAAGAGCAAAAAAGGTCCATTACTAAACGAGTTAAACCTGCACTTCGGATCTATAACACCAAGGTTAACGCTGCAATTTTGTATGGGGCAGATCTTTGGGGACATATGGACCTCTCTGCTCTGGTGAAAACGCAGTGCAAGTTCATGCGGAAACTTGTAGGTCTACCCCAATCCTCTCCATCTAAACCACTTTGTCTGGATATGGGCTGCAACCCAATAAACGAAATGGCAAGATACAGACTGGTAGCTTTTTGGAGACGTATTTGGACCTCTCCCGACCTTAGTCTTTTTGCCAATGAACTTGCAGAAGTAAGATCAATTTGGGGGTCCGGTAGTATTCCATGGTTGCGTGCAGTAAAATCGATCCTGGTTGAAATGGGCCTTGAACAGTTGTGGATTTCCCCGGGATATAATATTTTTCCATCAAAACAGGAGTCCAAGGCACTCTATTGGGCCTCTGTTCGTCAAGTTTTGGTCACTGCTTCTGGTTCCGTTAGTTTAACAGGAAGGTTCCTGACTCACAAGTTGGATCCCTTCCTAGAGAACTATTGGGACATTATCACTAGGCCACTTGACAAGAAACTTTACCACCAGTTTCGTGTGGGATCCTTGCCCTTGAATTCGTTCACTAAAAACTGGTCTAATGGAGTGAGCGAATATTGCTCTTGGTGCCCGGGGCATAAGGAGAGTGTGGGACATCTTCTATTTGCTTGTCCGATTTATCAAGCCCCTCGAAGTAAATGGATAAAACCCCTTTGCAAGCGGTTTAAATACAAAGGGTGTGCTGAGGCTATTTGGGCACTTAGAACCAACACCTCTGACGTAATTGTTGTGAGCGTAGCCAAATTCTTGGGGTGGGCGTGGGTGATTAGAATGAGAAGTAAGCAAAAATGATTAAGATCCTGTCTCTTTTTTAAACTCCAATGTTTTAATTGCAATCTTCTTCAATTTTTAGGTCAGGTTTGTCTTTGTATTGTTAGGTAGTTTAATTGTAATTTTTTAAACAACGTTATATTTATATGTATGAATCTCATGAAATTCGGATCTGTTTACAGTAACTGAAGTTATAATCATGTTTGCTGCAATACCAATTCTTATAATAATATGTATGTCCAAAACTTCACATTTTTAAAAAAAAAGATGTCTTTTATGATTTTATTATCGAAATAAAGACTTAAAAACCTGAACCTGTTATTGTTATTGTTAAATGCATTTGTAGCACGCACAGCTACTCCAAAGAGTGTCCCGGTGCGAAAGGAGAAACTGATCGTAGCTCAAGGAATTAAAACAAGAACGTTTTCAACTTTTTCTTGAAGGTCGGGGAATCTTGAATGCTACGTATAGCCAAAGGCAGTGCGTTCATGCCAAGAGCCTCCTTCCGAACAAGGGAGCAATGTATAATGTATAATTGATTGTATGCACACCTATGTTACTCCATTTATTCCAAATTAGTCAGAATGTATTTTGTTCTTGCGTGCAGACTGAGCCCGTGCCCTGCTCTCGTGGCACATTTATGTAGATCCAATTGCTTTGGAGAGCGGTTGCACCCCAACCCAATCGTACAGCATTATTCCAGAATTAATTATCAAACACGATTCTTAACGCAATTGTATTCCATTTTATTTTATTGTATTTTTTGGGTGTGTGGATTTTAAATGGGTAGGTAGAAACACTTAGTAAATTAACATGGGTGTGGTTTGGAGGGTAGGATTCAAATGGGGAGAGGCACGTGGGAGACAGTAATTGAGCACTTGTACGAGAACATTCTGGGAAGCAGTTGTAGCGGTTGTATCATTAAACGCAGTGGGAAGATTGTGCTGGTACATGGGTTAGCAGCATTGGCAGTTTATGAGTTTGTTTTTGGAGCAAAATACAGGAGTTGTTTTTGTATAACTTAGGTATAGTGATACGGGTTGAATAGTTTATGAGGACACCTCACTGGATACTTTTAGAATATTATTATGTATTTTGGGGGGAAATGATGGGTGACGCCAATTGCATAAATTGGAGATTTGACATATTGAACTGAATGTAAATGTTGGACCTGGGGCAAGATGGCAGACGCAGAGTCCGAGTGAGTAGCGCTGATCTGGAGCTCCCGTCTGGTTCTGCTTCGTTTATGATTTTTGCTGCTCTGATTTGAACCGCTATTTCTCGCATTAGGAGCTTACCTTTGGAGGCCGCTAGAGCTTACGAATTTTAAAAAAGGGCAAGTGAATTCAAGTTCTACGGAGTCGGAGGTTGGTATGCGGCTAGATCTTTGGAAGAGTTATTCGCGTTCGCTTCGCTCGGCGTGGCTACGCCCAACCCCTCCTTCCTCTCTCAGGGACACACCTGGTCCGATTACCCCAGCCTCGCGGCGGAATCGACACCAGAGCACATGCTTGGAGCTGACTGTGTGGGGTGATCAGCGCTGTTTGCATGTTCGAGAGGATCAGCGGATTTGCTCTACAGCGGAGTTGGTTACCCTCATTACATCAGCGGCACTAATGGCACCGAAAAATCCGACAGGAATGCAAAGGCAGCAAAAGCCGAAAACGAGAGCGGTCACCGCGGCTGCACAGGAGATGACTCAGTCAACGGGGGTAACAGCAGTTTCCTCTCCCGATACTGTGAGTACAAGCAATTCATCAAATACGGATGTTTTACATCCAACTGACACTGTGATTGTGACCGAAAATACCTCTTTTACTACTTTACCGCCTGCACCGCCTATAACAGCTTCTGCCACATCCAATATAGAAGATCTGAATTTGGTGAATTCTGGGGGATGTAGGCTGGGTGCCATACCAAAAATGCCAGCTATGTTTATGAAAAAAACGGTTATTCCATCTAATTCTTCTAACCTTAATTCTAACTCTAAAATTCCAGATAATCAAAATATAATTCATGACAAACAGTCACATGCTGCTGTTCGCACTGTTCGTTTGGCTAATGGTATAACCACTACGGATGAACAAAACCTCGGACCGATGGAACAATCAGGGCCAGCACCTGTGATTCAAGGCGACGATACGGAATCTATAGATTCTGCTGGTAACTTCTATTCCATGACTGATCTTACTCAAGCGCTAGATTCAGATAGCACGGAAGACTTGGAGCGGGTTCGGGGACTTCATTCTCTGCAAGACCGTGAAAAATCGTTCTCTGACCCTGGACAAGATGATCTTAGTAATATGGAAGACTCGGATCCTGAAGAGTCCCCTAATAGACCTGAATGGGGGGAAGAAGAAAACACCACCATGCAGGGGGTTAATAGACTTACCTCTCCTTCTGGGCCTACTACATCAGAAGTGACTAAATTAACTCTAAGAGGTTCTGAAACACCAGAGATAACATTGGAAGTTCTCTATAAAGTTATGCTGCACCATAGAGAGGAGACAAAAGCTGAAAACCTACGTACCCAGGGTGCAGTAAAGAAACTGCAAAATAACTTAAGAAAGGTGATGAAAGTATCTAATGATACAGTTGTGAGAGTAACAGAGGCAGAAAATAGGATCTCACAAATAGAAGACTCAATGGTTCAGCAGAACTCACAACTAAAATCAATGGAGGGTTTGAAGGAAGAGATTAACTGGAAACTTGTTGATTTAGAAAATAGATCACGCCGGAATAATCTTCGAATCCTAGGCGTGCCGGAGGGGAAGGAAGATTCAAATCCGCGACAATATGTGATAGAGCGATTTTCAGAGGCCTTCCCAGAGTTAAATCATTGGAGATGGGAAACTGAAGTACAGAGGGCTCATAGATTCCCATTTCAAAAAAATCGACAAGACTCTGTTCTCAAACCACGAGCTATCCTGATTTCCTTAAACAACTTCTTGGCTAGAGAAGCCCTCTATGATTTGGCCAGACCTAATAGAAAACGCAAGGGCAAAGGCGTGGAATTCTTTGTGCGCCCTGACTATTGTCATGTTACAGTTCAACTACGCTGGCAGCTTCGTCAGCTTATCCCCTTATTTCAGGCTAAGGGAGCGCAGGCATTTCTTCTAAACCCTGCTAAACTCAAAATTATTTATAAAGAGCGCTCTTACTTTCTAACTTCAGAGGGAGCGGCTAAAGAGGTCCTAGCCTCATTTTGGAAAAAAAAGGGGGTACTGTTTCTCCTTAAAATAAAGTGACTAAGTATGGACTCCAGCGGCTCTTTAAGCTTAATGTTCCAATGTTTTTCAATAGAGTGCAATATAGTGCAAGTACTTTTCTGTGTTACAAGGGTTGAAGAAAATATAAACCATTTCTGTTCGTATTTGCGCTTATTGCTTTAACCAGGATCTGTAAATGATTGATTTGGCTGGTTGGCCATTCTTTTCTTTGTCTCTGTCTAGTATTAGGATATTGGATATTGGATCTGGACTGATTATGTTTTGGGATGGAACAATAATTATGGAGTAGAGCCGCATGACGGGAACCACTTAGCCCCTATCACATCATCAATGCGAGGGACTAATGAGTCCCTCTGCCCCGATAGTTTGGGGTGGTTGGAGGGGGTGGGAGGGCTCGGGTTGAGCTCGGGGAGGGCGGGGGGGGGAACGGGGTTGCAAACAAAAGCAGAAAAACTCCTGATTTGATTTTTAGGAAATCTCTTCTTGTTTTCATTTGTTCTCTTAATATGTATGATATGTTGAGGTATAAGATTTATTGTTGGACTGTATCGATTTATTTGTTATCCATCTTGAGTCAATTTAGGTTCTGTTTTGGGGGGGGAAACTTAGTTAAATGGAGAAATTGCGAATTTGTTCATGGAATATCTGTGGGCTGAACAATAAAAAAAAAGGGGGATTGCTGCACAAATTATACAGTATATGAAACTTGATATTCTTTGTATTCAAGAATCACATATCACGTGGAATGATAGACATTTATATAAAGATCTGGGTATGAACTTAGTGGTATGTACATCTCAAGGGACAACGACAAAAGGAGTGGCAATTCTATCTAGAAGAGGCTTGGGAGCTCCGATTCGGAGTAAAGCAGATCAATATGGTAGATGGGCAATTACAGAATTTAGAATTAGTAATAAAGTTTGGACTGTGTGTGCCGTATATGCTCCAAATTCAGATGATCCATCCATATTGAACTTTTTAAATTTAGAATTAGCCAACTGGGCTCCATCGTTAATATTATGTGGAGATTTAAATCTTCATCTAGACTCTGATTTGAATGTATGTGATACTTTTTGCTATCAAGGGTCCAAAAAGAAATCATTCAAGGCTTTACGCTCTTTGATATCGGACCATGGTATATTTGATGTAGCTTATGAAAAAAAATTATCATCACCCGGGTTTACATTTTTTTCTTTTCGCCATAAAAAATGTGTGCGTTTGGACTATTTTTTTATTAAGAAGGCATTTCTTAACGACACTAAATTCGATTTATATCCACGCATAATTTTGGATCATAACCCAATACTGATCGAAATTAAAACTAATATATCAATATCTCAAGTAAGGCCTTGGACTTTTGACCGTAAATTATTAGCCGATTCTGAATACGTAGATATGATGGCAAAATGGATAAAAGAATTCTTTGATATTAACAGAGGAACGGCCTCCGTTTTGAATGTCTGGGATGCCTTTAATTCAGGGATTAGAGGAGAGTCACTCTCGTATGTTATTAAGAAACAAAAGAGTATTCGTGAAAAGGTGGAAGAAGTGTACAAAAATGTATTATTTGGGGAAAAGAAATTATTAATAGCAATTGTCCAAAAGCAACCAATATCAGATATTGAAACAAATCTAGCGATTCATAAAGCATGCTGCTATGAATCCTTTGCAGCTAAATCAGCAGAACAGATGGCAACCTTTAGATCTCAATTATACAAGATGGGTGAAATGCAGGGAAAATCCTTGCAAAGAGAACGAGACAAAAAGAAGTGTTCAATACTATAAATTCAATACAGGACGAAACAGGACAGATACAAGATAAACCCGAATCAATTCTGGAAGTCTTTCGTCAATTCTTTCTTAAGTTATATCAACATGATAATGACTCTTATTCGATAGAATTACCATCTCTGCCCAATGATCAAAAAGCTTTTTTAGAATCAGAAATCACTTGGGAAGAAATTGAAAATGCATTAATTTTGTTAGCAATAGGCAAAGCAACTGGACCTGACAATATTCCATTGGAATTTTACAAGATATTTAGGGTCATTATAAGACAAGATATGCTTACCACCTTTCTTGAGGCACAGAGAGGCTTACCACCGGAGTCCTGGGCCCAATCGGTAATTATGACATTTCTTAAAAAGGATAAGGATCCAGTTAGCCCTGCATCGTATAGACCAATATCATTAATAAATGCCGATAGTAAGGTATATTCTAAAATACTAGCTACACGATTGTCAAAAATAATATCTTTAATTGTGTCCCGATGGCAACATGGGTTTATTCCAAATAGAGACACAGCAGACCACGTACGGAGAATTATTGCCATGATGGACTGGGCAGAGGCCTCTGGGACAGCAATTGGGATCACCCTATTGGATGCCGAAAAAGCATTCGATAGGGTGGCATGGCCCTATCTCTGGGATTTGCTGTCTATGAAGGGCTTTGGTCCAGGCATAATAACCGCATTTAAAGCTTTATATAAAAACCCGATGTCAGCTGTAAAAATTGGAACTACTGAATCTGCTTTATTTCCTATCCAACGAGGAACACGTCAGGGATGCCCATCTTCCCCTCTCCTTTTTGACATCTATATTGACATCTTTCTCAATCAATTAAATCAAGATGAGAATATACTCCCGGTTGAGTTAGGTGGCATCACCTATAGAGCTCTTGCCTATGCAGATGATCTAGTAGTAGTTGCCAAGGATATTGAAAGGGCTTTCTCTAGGATTGAAGAATTAGCAACAATCTTCGGCTCCTTTTCAGGATATAAATTAAACCTATCCAAAACACAAATTCTTTTTGTAGGTCGAAATCCTCCGCCTTTTAACAATGTAGTCTCCGACTCCGAAGCAATTTATTTGGGGATCAAACTAACTACACCAATTTCGAAGATTCCAAGTTTAAACTATGCTCCGATCCTGAAGAAGGCCAATTCAACTTTGGAAAGAATAGATCATCTACACTTATCGCTTCATGGCAGGAACAATGTGTTAAAGATGCTGATCCTGCCAAAATGTATATACTTATTTAGAACAATCCCATTGGAATTCCCGTTAGTTTTTTTTAAAGAACTTGAAAAAATGTCAGGAAGATTCCTATGGGGATATAAAGGCATTCGGAGAGCTTATAAAAAGATGATCATACCAAGAGATAGAGGAGGTTGGGCTGCTCCACACTTTCTATTCTATTATCTGGCAGCCGTATTACAATATATATCCCCTCTGATTGTTGGCAAAAAAAAAACTATATCACTAGCTCACTCTCCATCGATATACGAATTAGTATTAGGTAATGAAGTTAATAATCATCTCTTAAGAATAATAGAACCAAGCTATTATAAAAAAACAAAATTTAAGATTATATTGTCTGCATATAAAGCATGGAGAATCATAAAAAAAATTGGTTGGGATTACAAAGATTGTAAAATACACTCCACTAAACTCACCACACTGTTTTCCCCCTATATTTAGAGATCCGGTGATGAAAAGCTGGAATCTTAAGTGTATTTGTTATCTTTCTGATTTATACTCAGCTAATTCTATTTCTCTATCTACCTTCTCTGAACTTCAACAAAATTCAAACTCTCCCCTCATGACTACTTCAAATACTTACAGATCTATAGTTTTTTAAACTCACTCTCTATTAATGATCGACAAGTTTTAAAAACGATTCTGGTAATAGATAGTCTTTATATTAAATGAAAAATAGGGTATTTTTATAATATGTTCATGACCTATCTTACGGATGATCTTTCTATGATTTATCATAAATAGGAGGAGAAATTAGGAATAAACGATCTGTTGATAAAAGAATCAAGCAAGACAGCTAACTCCATATTGTTTTCGGGGCGATCACAAACTCAACAATATATGGCTATGTGTGATCTTTATTACACACCAGCCAAAGTTATGAAATGGGGGGTCACTGTTGGTATATGTTGCAATCGTTGTACTCTGAGGGGAGCAGATGCAATACATATGTTCTTTTCTTGCACTAAATTAGCTGATATAATTTCAGAAATTCAAAAATTTATTGAAAGAATTACAGGAAAAACAATGATTCTCTCTCCTGATCTGATATTATTTGGACTATCTACTGACTCTATAGAAATAGAACAACAAGATTTGATATTTATTATGATGTCTGAATTTCGTGCATGTATCACTCAGGAGTGGATAAACCCGGAACCACCATTGTTTTGTATGTGGAGGGCTCGTTTATTAGCCAGATATAAATTTTAACTTGCTATATATGCAACAAAAGGAAGAAAAAAGAAACAATTAGGCATGAAAATCTGGACTCCAATACAACAATGGATCGATGGGGAAATGGTTTAAATATATATGTGATACAAGTTAAGTTAAATATTCATTGTTTCCCCTCAGAAATTTCTCTGTTATTTCGTTGTTTATTCCTCTGTACCTATTGGAGAACGTGTAGCTGCTTGTTCTGAATATGTGATATGTAATGAAATAATCTGCTTTGTTTGCAACAAAAAATCAATAAAAAAAAAAAAAAATGAACTGAATGTAAATGTTAAGCACTTCATGTTTACAGTGTATAAATCAATTAATGATGGTTTTATAATGTTGTAGTTACCCCTGAAGAAGGGATATTGAGCCCAATATGCATTGGGTTGATGCGACCAAGGGTTCCATGTTAAAATATCGATTACATAAATATCGATGAAAAAAATATTAATGTTAAAATATCGATTACAAAAATATCGAATCCCTATATTTAAACAGGTAAGTACAGTAATATTGACTCAAAAATATAGATGTAAAAAATTTAGATGTTAAAAATATCGACTTTAAAAATTAACATAAATTAAAATAAAATAATTCAATAATATTAATATTATTGAGATGGATTGCGAGGGCGGGGCTTCTGACGGAGCCGGCCATTTTGGCATCGTTGGATGCCTCGATGGCTTTTGACACTGTGGAATGGCCCTATCTTTGGGCGACTCTTGAGAAATTCGGTTTCGGACCTGAGTTTATCGGTTGGGTGAAGTTATTGTACGCTGAACCCTTAGCACAAGTGGTGGTAAACGGTAGAGCTTCGGCCCCGTTCGGTCTTGGCAGGGGAACCCGTCAGGGTTGCCCCTTGTCTCCGTTGCTTTTTGCGCTTGCCTTGGAACCGTTGGCTGCATGGCTTCGATGGGAGCCCTCGCTTAAAGGGATCCGTTGGTCACCGGACTTTGAGGACCGCGTCTCCCTTTACGCGGATGACATTCTCTTATATCTCACCTCTCCGCGTAAATCTCTGACTGTTTTATTTGATGTTCTTACTTCATTCGGTGCCAACTCGGGCCTCGTTATTAATTGGGCCAAGTCCTGCGTATATGTTCTTTCGGGTGTTTTGCCTCCATTGCCGAGCAGACTTCCTATTCAGGTGGTCCAGTCTGGCTTCAAGTATTTAGGGATCTTCATTACATTGGACTCCTCACTCCGATTTGAGCGTAATCTCCTCCCCCCGTTGCTTAGATTGCGACTGGACGTGGCCCGTTGGCGCAAGCTCCCTTTGTCCCCTCTGGGCAGGGCGGCTCTGTTTAAAATGATGTCCTTGCCGCGGTTCCTCTATGCACTCCAGAATTCCTATGACGACATCCCCAAGACCTATTTCAAGGAGATTGAGAGTCTTCAAAGGCAATTGATCTGGGATGGGCGTCCACGTATTGCCCTCGCGAAACTCACCATCCCTTGGTATGACGGGGGCATGGCGCTCCCCGACATCAAGAGATATTATTGGGCTTCCCAGTTGTCTGCCATCGATCACGTGATGTTTTCACCGGGTCGTAATCCTGCTTTTGAGATGGATAGACTCCAGCTGCCGGGTGGGGACTTTAATAGAGCGCTTTATTCTAGATCGGCCGGGCGCCATCTTGTGGGCCCGTCCAGGATTGCAGTCACCGTGTGGCGAGCCGCGAATGTGAGTTTGGGATGGGCGGATCGAATAACACTGGCGACGCCGCTTTATGCCTCTGAACGTTTGGGGTGTCTCTGGTCTACTAAGGGCTTTGACCGCTGGGATATGATTGGGATATGTAAGGTGGGTGATGTCTGTTTGAACGGTAGTGTGAAGTCATTCCAGGCCCTTCAGGCGGAATACGGCTTGAATGGTAGAGAATTTTTTCGCTATTTGCAGGTCCGACACGCCCTCGCCTCGGTCCTGACTCCTGATGAGACCCTGCCCGAGTCTTCCCCCTCGAGGATCGTGTCCTTGATGGCCACCTGCCTGATAGCACCATTTCCCTGATCTATAAGAAACTGATCAATACTCGAGTGGACTTATTGGTCCGATTGCGGGAGGTTTGGGTCGGCGATGGGTTGGAATTGGACGACGAGGATTGGCAATCGGCGCTCTCTTCTCCGAAAGAGGTAGCCATCCCTGCCCGTCTCCGTTTGGTTCAACTTAAAATCCTTCATCGGGTATATGTCACTGGTCCGCGTCTGGTGACAATGGGCTTTTCCCCGGATGGGTTATGTAAGCGTGGTTGTGGGTTGAGTGCTACTTTTTTACATATTCTTTGGGAGTGCCCAGTGGTTGCGGCCTACTGGACTGATGTGCTTGCGGTGATGACTGCTGTGACGGGTGTTGCCTTGCGGCCGGAGCCCCGACGCTGTCTGTTGAATGTGTGGGAACCCACCGACTATTCTGTGGCCCAGATCAGATGGGCTACCTTGGGATACATGATTGCGAAACGGGACATTGCGCAACTCTGGGGCGCATCAAGACCCCCTGAGGTCTCGAAATGGGAGGATAACATGGACTGGTCAATGTTTCGTGAGAAGACCGTATATGTGGCCTGGGGCAGACCCAGGGCGTGGACGAAGATTTGGGGCCAGTGGAATGAATATCGTGGGGATATCTGTACCCCTCCCATGGTTGGCACTACTGATGTTACCCTATCTCCCTAGGCTGACGTTCCCGAACCCTTTTCATACTGCTCTGTGATTTTCCAGTTCTCCCCGCTGCTCCCCCCCCCCCTGACTTTGTACCGTCCCCTCCGTTATTTGGGCTGACCTTGATTACTGTGCATTCGCCTTTTTAGTGTTCGTTGTTTTTTGTATAAAACAGAAACTTAATATGCTCTGTACTATGTTTGGAGTAATGCTTGGTGACTGAGTTTCGCCTGACCTCAGCAGTGATTTTCTGCTTCTTTCATTATGCCTTACTATTAGCGGCCAGCCCGTGAGGTTGTAGGCCCATTCTTGTATTTTCCTTTGCTTGCTCAAATAAAGGTTTTTGGAAAAAAAAAAAAATATATATATATTATTGAGATAATAAATTACATTTAATATATATTTAAAATAATTATAACAAATACATTTAATTTATTAAGTATAAACACAAAAATGTGTACGTATACATATATTTACTTAAATATATTTTATTAACTATAATCTTTATTGAATTTATAAACTTTTTTAATTATATAAAAATAAAAAAACACATATATAAATACATTTAAATAAAATATTCTATATTTAATTAACACATTAAACTATTTAGGAAAAATAATATAAACATTTAATAACAAAATAAAAACATTAGTAGTTAAAACGTTGTATAGCGAAGGGGTAAAAATTACTATTCCCACTCCAGTGAGTGCAACAGTAGGGTAAACGATCGATAGCGGAGGGGTAAAAATTGCTTTTCCCACTCCAGTGAGTGCAACAGTAGGGAAAACGCTGGACAGCGGAGGGGTAAAAATGACTCTTCCCACTCCAGTGAGTGCAACAGTAGGGAAAGCCCTGGATAGCAGAGGGGTAAAAATTACTATTCCCACTCTAGTGAGTGCAACAGTAGGGAAAGTGCTGGATAGCTGAAGGGTAAAAATTACTATTCCCACTCCAATGAGTGCAACAGTAGGGAAAGCGCTGGACAGCGGAGGGGTAAAAATTAGTATTCCCACTCCAGTGAGTGCAACAGTAGGGAAAACGATGGATCACAAAACAATAAAAAACAAAACAATCAACATTTTTATTACATTTAATTTCCAAAATTAACATAATTAATATATAACTTTAAATATATTATCATTAACAAAGAAAATAAAAAAAAGTACCCATTATTTAACAATATAAAATCCACAACACACACCTACAATTATTACACAATTAAATTCAATAATTACTAATTAATTAATGAAAATTAATTTATTAATATGTATTAATTAATCAATAAAAAATGAATTGTATACCACCTTATACACAATTTACACATATTAACACCAAAACACACACCCAAAATTAATTACACAATTACAATTAATAATGACTAATTAATTAATGGCAATTCATTTTAAAGTATTTAATAATTAATCAATAAAAAAATTAATTACTTACCACTCTTCACACAATTTACACATATAAACACCACAACACACACACCTAAAATTAATTAAGCAATTAACATAATTATTTATTAATTAACTAATTGAAATTAATGAACAACTAATTATTAAAATATGATTAATTAATCAATTAACACATTAATTATTCTATACGTTTTATAAAATTAAATTACTTCCCACCCTATTCCCTTATAAACCCACAACCCGCTACGGAACTAAAAACGCTGAATTAAACTTAAAATAAATTAATAACTAGTAAAACTCTAAAACATATAATAAAATTACAAACAATTCTCATTAAAACACTAAAAGACATAACATTATTAATAAAACGATATTTTAGTCAACTATATTTTTGTAAACGATATTTATGTAATCGGTATTACTTACCTGTCAGTCGATATTCTTGTCAACTACATTTTTGTTGTCGATATTTCTTCCCCTCGATATTTTTGTGGCGATCTTTGTGTCCTACGATAGTTTTGTGGTGATATTTCTGCTCTGCACGGCGACCAAGTGTACCCTGGAGCCACAATGCATTCCTGCATGCTTTTGAAAAAGGCCCGGATGAGCATATCTTGAGCATTAGAAGAAATGGGAAAGTTTGAAACTTTGTGTGACATGGATAAAGCTATGACAAAATAAAAACATCGGATAAAACGGAATACAATTGTGTTAAAAATTCTGTTTTGATGAATAATTCTGGAATAATGCTGTGCAATTGAGTTGGGGTGCAACCGCGGTTCAAAGCAATTAGTGATCTGTTGTAGCCATGATTCTGTAATGAAGAGGAAGCCCAGGTCTGAATCAAATGTTAAGTTAAAGTCCAAGAACCAGTTCTCAATATCAACATCCTGTGAAAGAAAATACAGAAGAAGCTATTGATAGTAGGGGCATTTGACTGGAAAGAAGAGGAGAAGGAAAGGGGAAATTGTGCATGAAGAGTAGAAAAAGGAATCAAGAGGAAAAAACATAAGCATAAGTAAGCAATTAATAGATGTGAGACTTAACGATATTTGTGTTGAGGGGAAAAGGATGAGAACTTGCTCTGCTGATTGAGAGTGGGCAAGCAACTCAGTAGTAGGATAGTAGTGGGTAGTAGGATATGGAACTGATATATTTTGAAGGGGGAGGGTGACATAGGAATAGGACAGGTCAGTATTGGCGTTTAATGCCTGGACTTGTAAGGGGTTATGTGGGTAAGGGGAGGGTTAAAAGGTGATGGAGCATGAATTTGCCTATGGCGAGGAGTTTAAAGGGTACAATTAGGTGGGATTTAGGAAGTAGGTGGAGGTGGGATTTGAGAAGGCCCAATAGAGCGAGGAAGAGAATAACGCAAGGGGCCTAACAGTTTTGGTAGCTGTGGTTACCGAAGAATGTTGCCCAAGGAAATGAGGAGGGTAATTGACTTGACAGGGAAAAGGAAAGATGGCTACTGAAATAGATCTCATAGTAGAGGTGCTAGGAAGAGAAAGGAAGGGATGTGGAAGGGATGAGATGAAGTAAAAGAGTGAGGGATTGACAGGGTAGAAAGGATGAGAAGGTTCAAGAGTCAGAGTGAGGGAAATGAGATGGGAGTGGGAGGGGTAAGGCAGTGAGTAGATATCAAAGCAGAGGGGGTAGGTGCACTATGGGATAGGGAAGAGGAATATGTAAGGAAAGCCAGACGCATGCAAGAGCTTTGAGTCTTGGTGAGGAACTTGATGATGCTCAGTTACTTCTTTGACCTGGCATTCGTAGCAGGCTGAACATGAATTAGAGGAGATGCAGCCCAGCTGGTAGTTCACTAGAGGAAACTTGATGGTACAAGATTCACCATAAAGATAATGGCTGCTCATCAGTGAGTTGCAGTGCTAACTCACTGGTATGAGAGTACCTGGGTAGACTTTACAAGTTAATCATCCAGTGGTGAGACGCCTACCAAAACAATCTGAAATTAACAAGGACATGCGGCCCACCAAGCACAGTGATGTGACGCTACTGGTGAAACAAGAATGACCACCTATAGCGACCCTTCTTCACAAACAGATTTTAATAGCAATTTCTGATAATTCCACATGCAGTTTTACATAATGCACGATTGGAGGGAACACATTTTCCAGGAAAAAACTGGGGTATTTCAAGTACAAAAAGTCTAAGAACTGCAAATGTAGACAGAACTGAAAGAACAGAATTGCTTGGGAAAGTATGTGGATGGAAAAGAGGTTCTGTCACCTAGAGAACCAAGGACTCTATCAGACTCTCAAAAGGGAGTTCACCTCATTTAACTTCAGGGATTTAAACCATGAAAAAAACAACATCTGTCGGGAGTGGACTCCACGGTTCTGAGAAGATTCATTGTTGGAAGAAGTGAGAGGTTTGAGTCTCCCGCACATTGTGTGGTAGAATCTTCTTTGAGTCATCGGAGACCCCTGGATGTCACACGGAGGCCCACCTCAAGGCTAGGACATGGGATTAGTTGGACTGAAGATTGCGCCTTGTGTTGGAATCCACTTCCTAGAGCTGAGTGAAAGAACTCTATGAAGCTTGGAAGCTGTAGGCTAGGCAGCTCCAGGAAGTTACAGATCGTTTGGCCTGTGTGAAAGTGCAGAAAGAAGACTGAGCTTGGAACTGTAGTGTAGTCCTGGAAGAACATGGGAAATTATGTGGCCAGGTGTGGGTAATGCATAGAAAATGCCATTGACTTTTCATACTGAACCCGAGGGGAAGTGAACTTTGGAACAATTAGTCAAAAATCATTATCTTCAGCTGATGCAGCCCTGCCAAGTACCATGCATCAGGCATTGCATTAACTAATTTCAGTGTGGTGGTACGCATCACTGCACTGAAATGCTAAGTCACGCATTATAGCGCCTCCTCAGCTGTCAAAGCGGCAGAGCTGCTAATGCACATTACTGCATGAATTTAAGCTGAATTGGCAGTGCGCGTCACCATGGGGTGCTCATTGGTCCCGGCATGCTTGGGGCCTGGTTCAGCTGTTCGCAGGGTAGCTGCTGTGACAATCTAACACAGTGATTATTGTTAAATTCCCCCAACATCGCGCACCACAGCATTACAAGTGACGTCATGACAGGGGTCAGTGTCCGGCCAATGGCTAATACGGGAAAGTGTGATTTTTCATACACTCACAATAATAAGCGGGTCGGTCCTGCCGCTACCGGTGTGAGAGTGCTCACAGAGGCAGCTGCAGTTCTGTTAAATTAGGACTGCTGGCTGTAATCTGAATCATTGGCAGCGCAGCTCACATAGCTGCCACGGTTTCAGATTGCTTAGGTGTGACATTTTCATAATTTCAGTGCAATTATGAGTGACATTCAATGACTATGAGTAACACTTTCTCGCGAGCAAAATAAAGCAATGAAGACGAGGGAAACATATAAATATCAAAATGACACCAGTTGAGCAACTAGAAGCTATAAGAAGATCTTAAAGCTGCTGCAAATCACCAGAAATTGAAGGGCACTAATATAGGGGTGCTGCCTGGAGGCTAGGTGTCACTGCAACCAGGCCCAAGGTTCAGGGGTTTTGAGTGAAGAGGGATTTGTGAGAAGGCTATATATATGGGGGTGCTGCCTGGAGGCTATGTGTCACTGCAGACAGGCCCAAGATTCAGGGTTTTTGAGGGAAGCAGAGTGATGTGAGAAAGCACCATGACCATCCCCTTTCTCATCGCTTTACTTATTTCATGACATTCTTCATCTGAGAACCCTCCAAGTCGCCTGCGCTGCTCAAGCTTTTTTTATGTCTATGAAATAAACCCTCCTCCCTACACACTGTCACACTTCGCCCGTGTTAGAACTGGGGGTCTCTAGTTGGTAGAGGTAGGTACCAATGTCCAAATAGGGACAATTGGTTCTAGTCAGTTTAAGGGGCATACACTCTTTAGATAGCCCCTGCTCACCCCCTAGGTAGCTTGGCACGAGCAGACAGGCTTATCAAAGGCAATTTGTAAAGTATTTGTACCAACACTCACAGTAACACAGTGAAAACACCACAAATGGACTCCACATCAGTTTAGAAAAATGAAGTATCTTTATCTAAACTAAACAAGACCATACGACAAAAATCAAACATACACAGTTCAAGAATATGACTTTAAAAGAGTTATAGGGTTTGCGTCAAAATAATCCGCAGTGGCGGCACGTTTAGCCAAAGTACCTGTAGATGCGACAAAAGTTCCAAATGGAAGCTGCAGCGTTGAAAAACAAGCGATGCGTCACTCCTGAGACCCTGGGGAGGCAATGCAACAGCCCCGCTGCACGCAGTGGGCGTATTACGACAAATCCAGTCTGTATGGGGAGGATTGCGATACCTTGTATGGATTCCGGTGCGCAGGTTCGGTAAGCACAGGCACGATGCAACGATCTTCTGGACGGCGACAATCTCAGGTGCGGCGGCGATGCGCGGCGCAGAATTGATCTTCTCTCGTGGCTCCTCGATGCGATGGCTCTGCGATGATGTTCGCAGCGACGTGATGCGGTCCGCAAGAAAGCGGTCCGACTATCTCACCCAGCGAATACAGGCTCTGCGACGATACTCGCAGTGCGAGGAATCTTCCCGTACCGGGGCGATGCGCTCTGCAATCGAGCAATGCGTTGGTTCTTGCAGCGGCAACAGGCGCTTCGACGATCGTCGCGGCGACGGGAATTTCCCTGCACTGTGGACGATGCGCTCCGCAAGCGAGCGATGCGTGAAAATGGCAGTTCTTCTTCTTTTCTTCTTGTCCAGCTCCTCAAGCAGCAGGCACAACTTCCAGAGGCCCCACAATTGGATAAAGCACTCTAGGAAGGGCGGAACTCACTCAGCAGAGATCAGGGGGGAAGCTGGGGTGAAGTCCTTTTGTTCCTGGGACTTCTTAACAGGAGGCCAGCTCTCCTCAGGCCCTTGGAGATCTCTTCAAGCAAAGGGACACAGCAACAGCAAAGTCCTTCCCCTCTCCTTGGCAACAAAGCAACTGCAGGTCAGCCCACAAACACACAGCAGGACAGTCCTTCCTCTTCAGTCTTCCAGCTTTCTCCTTTGCAGAGGTTCCTTCTTGATTCCAGGATGATCTAATTTTGTGTTGTCTGGTAGCCCTTTTTATACCAGTCTTTCCTTTGTTCTCTGGAGGCAGAGAGGCCTTGGCTTAGTCAGAACCTGTTCTGGTCAGTCCTGGAGTACTTTGTTTTCCTGACTTCTTCTTTCCTTTCAGAGAGAGGGGCAGGGTCGTCAGCCGCCCAGAGGGAGGTGGAGCCAGCATTGTGGAAGGCAGGCACAGCCCTATTCAGGCCCAGGTGCTATCCCCTCCCACCACTCAAGATGCAGATGCAGCTATTCAGCCTAGGGCTGGCTCGTCCAGCCTCATGGGGGCTCCCCAGCCCCTGTCACTCACAAACTAGACAGTCAATTCACAAGCAGGCCAAGGCACACAGAAAGGTCAGACAAGAGAACAGCCACTTTCTAAAAGTGCTGTTCTCAAACACAGGATTTAAAAACCATCCTTCCTAAAAGATAGGTTATTAAATTCTGAGTTCAGGGATACCATACTTTAATTTTCTATCTTGATTCTATGGGAAGATATGCAGGTAAACATTATACACAGCATTATAGCCTATGGCCAAGACATCCCTCTCAATAGTGAAAAACAAAAATGGCTCTAATTCACTACCAGAGCATGTCACACACACTAGTACATGCTCAACCTTTCACATACACTGCACCCTGCCCAGGGGGATACCTTGGGCCTTTCATAGGGGTGACCAATGTGTACAGAAAGAGATGGGTTAGGCCTGGTCAGTGTGGGCACAGGCCAGGTCAGCATGGCAGTTAGCAACTGCCCACAGGCACTGTGGTGGCAAGCCTGAGACACCATTATAGGGCTACTTATGTGGGTGGCACAATCAGTGCTGCAGGCCCCTAGTAGCATTTGAATCACCAGCCCTGGCACACTCAGTGCACTTTACTAGGGACTTCCGGGTAACACAAATATGCCAATCATGGATAACCAATCACAATAACAATTTACCTAGGGAGCACTTGCACTTTGACACTGATCAGCAGTGGCAAAGTGCCCAAAGCATCTAAGCCAGCAAAAACGAAATCCAGCAGAGCGTAAAAAATACAGGAGGTAGAGGCAAAAAGTCAGCAGAAACCACGCCAAAGATGCCAGGTCTAACACCCCGGAACTTCCTTTTTTTCTTCTGTCCTCTATGTGTTGCTAGCTACCTATTAGTAGCAGAGTTGCTCAGGCACTTTCCCATTAAGGAGAGCACAGGCACCTTTCTATTTTTCTTTTCCTTGAATACTACTGCTGTGACTGGAGGTGGTGCAAAAGTAGGATCAATAAATCAATCAAACAACATTTGTAAAGTGCACCACTAGGTATCTGGGCCCTGGGACTCAGTCGAAGAGCCAGGTCTGGAGTCTCTTTCTGAAGTCTGTCAGCAAGGCAGTTGTACGGAGATGGAGGGGAGGTTCGTTCCAGGTCATGGCAGCACTGTAGGAGAAGGAGCAGCCATCGATGCTACTGTGAGATGTGGGGGGGATATGCCGGCAAGTGAAGAGGAGCTCAGGTGTCTAGCGGGTTGGAGGAAGTTTAGTCAATGCTTGAGGTAAGCAGTTCCTAGGTCATGGACGGCTTTGTAGGCGTGCATGAGGAACTTGAACTAGCATCTTTTCTGGATTGGGAGCCAGTGGAGGTCTCTCAGGTGGGCGTCGATGTGGGATTATTTGGGGAAGTCCAGGTTGAGTCCAGCAGCAGCATCCTGTATGGTCTGGAGTCTTCTGAGAAGCTTGGTGGAGATGCTGGCCTAGAGGGTGTTGCCGTTGTCGAGAAGGCTGGTGACGAGGGCCTGAGTGACAGTCTTTCTGGTGTTGGTTAGTATCCATCTGAAGATTCTGCTGAGCATGCGAAGTTTGTAGAAGCAAGAGGAGGCGACTGCGTTAACTTGTTATTTCATGGTCATTTGGCTGTCGAGGATGATACCAAGGTTGCGTGTGTGGTCAGTCGGTGTGGGTGTGGGTCTGAGTTCTGCAGGCCACCAGCTGTGGTTCCAAGTGGAGGTGTTCCTGCCCAAGATCAGTACTTCAGTTTTGTTGGAGTTGAGTTGGAGGCAGTTGACTTTCTACCATTCAGCTACGTCGGTCATGGCGTTGCAGTAGTTGGATTTGTTGTTGGAATGGTCCTCGGTGAGCGAGAGGATCAGTTGAGGATCATCTGCATAGGGGATTATAATGAGTCAGTGGGATCCAACAACGTCTGCAAGGGGGGGTCATGTAGATATTAAATAAGGTGGGACTGAGAGATGATCCTTTTGGCACAACGCATATGATGTCTTTGGGTGCAGAGGTAAGGGGAGGCAGACAAATGCTCTCTGTGCGTCCTGTAAGGAAGAAGGCGATCCACTTGAGGGTGTCTTGCTGTATGCCTATGTTGTGGAGTCTTTTGATGAAAGTGTTGTGGGAGACTGTGTCGAACGCCGCAGAGTGGTAGAGGAGGAGCAGGGCCATGCTTTCTCCACAGTCGAGTGTTCTGATGTCATCTGTGACGGCAATCAATCCTGATTGAGAGACGTCCAGTAGGTGGTTTTGTTCCACAAACTTGTTGTGCTGCTAGTTGATGGCTTTCTCAAGACGTTTGGCCAGGCAGAGGAGAAGGGAGATCGGACGGTAATTTTTGAGATTATTAAGATCAGCTGGGTTTCTTTATGAGAGGTCTGATGTCTGCGTAATCCCATCTGTCCAGGAAGGTTGCTATGGAGATAAGCGTGTTCAGGATGCTGGTAAGTTGTGGGCTGATTGGGTTCGTTTTGAGGTTGTAGAGGTGGTGGGGGCAGGAGTTGGTGGGGGTCCCAGGGTGGATGGAAGACATGATGGCTGAGGTGGTCAGGGCAGTGAACGATTACCAAGTGGTGATGGCATAGCTGGTGTTCGCTGGTTGGTTGAGGCCATTGGTTGAAATTGTAGATGTTGGTGATCTTGCTATGGAAGTAGTCTGAGAGGGTTTTGCAGAGTTCTTGGGTGGGTGGATGGTGTTCTGTTTGGCTTTTGGGTTGGATCATTATTTGACTATTTTGGAGAGTTTGTGTGGTTGGCTATGGAGTAGATGCAGTGGTGATGGTTGCTGTCCTGCCTTCTTTGATGTGCCAGTGATGGATGCTGAGGGTTGTTTTGTGAGCTGCTCTGTCAGCGAGGTTCTTGGTGGCACACCATTGTTTCTAGAGTAGCTGGCAGTTCTACTTGTTGTTCCTGAGTTCTGGGGTGTACAATCTGGCATAGCTGGGAATCTTGTTGGAATTTGTAGGTTTCAGTGGGGTGACTCTGTTGGCGTTGTTGATGATCCAGGCAGCCAAGTTCAGGACTGCCCGGTTGAGGTCTGTTGAGGCCTCGGGTTGCGAGGTGGCGAGGGCCTGTGACCACGGAGTTTTGGTGACCTTGCCCCAGCTGTGGTTGGAGGAGATCTGAGGCCTGGTGATGGTATGCTGGGCATTGTTGATGGTGAAGTATACAATGGTGTGGTCAGTCCAGGTGAGTTCTGTGGTATGGCTGAATTTGATTCTGCTGCTTGAGGTGAAAATGGAGTTTAGTGTGTGTCCTGCTTTTTGTGTGGGTTCTGTTACCAGTCGGGTGAGGCCGATGTTGCCGAGGTTCTCCAGGAGGGTGATAGAGTTGGTATCGCTGGGGTCATCAATGTGGAAGTTGAAGTCGCTGAGTAGGACGTAGTGGTAAGAGTCGATTGCTAGGGGAGCGATGAAATTGTGCATGGTGTCGCAGAATGTTGCTCGGGGTCCTGGGGTTCTGAAGGCGAGGGTGCCTCTTATCGTGGTCTTCCCATTGGTTTGTAGTAGGAGTTGAGGTGTTTCATGAGAGGTGAGGGGTCGTTGTTTTTGGTGATAGTGCATCTGATGGTTTCCTTGAAGATGATGGTGATTCCTCCTCATTGTTTGTTGGCGCGGTCTTGGTGTATCATCTTGTAGCCTTTGGGAGTGGAGGTGGTGATGTCGGGGTTTGAGGAGGTGTTGAGCCACATTTCGGTGATGAAGGCAACATCCGTAGAGAGGGTGGGGATGGTGTCCCAGATTTCCGTGGCATGTTTGCAGAGTGAGCAGGCATTGAGCAGGACACAATGGAGCAGTTGCGGGGTGTTTATTATCTTGTGGGCAGGAGTTGTGCTGTATCTTTTGTTTGTTGTTGTTCAGGAAAAGTGGCAGTGTTGGCAGGACTTAGGTGGATTGTGGGGAGGAGGAGACACAGCTGATTCAGCATCCAGGATCCAGGTCCAGGAGTTTGTTGGTGGTGTACCGTCGGGTAGTGGGGGGCAAGGGGTCCTGGTGCTGCAATTGTCCAACTGGAGCTTAGTTGGAAACGCGCTCATTGCACATTTTCGCTGCGTGGTCGTGCGGCGGCCTCCATTAGTGGTCCTGATGGGTGGTTCAAGTTCAGGCTGCGTTAGGGCAGAAGGCAGCGCAGAGACAGCTGGCAGGGGCAGCAGGCAGCACAGTTACAGCAGGCAGCACAGGGGCAGCAGGCAGAGGAGGGGCAGCAAGCAGTGCAGGGGCAGCAGGCAGCGCAGGGACTGGAACAACAGGCAGTGGAGGGGCAGCAGGCAGTGCACTGACTGGGACAGCAGGCAGCGCAGGGGCAGCAGGCAGGCGTAGGGACAGCAAGCAGGAGGGCAACGGGGAATCACAGGGACAGCAGGCAGGACAGGGGCAGTGCAGCGGCAGAAGGCAGTGCAGGGGCAGTAGGCAGCACATGGGTAGCAGGCAGCGCAGAGACAGCAGGCAGTTTGGGGCAGCAGGCAGCATATGGACAGCAGGCAGGACAGGACACGGGCAGGGCATACAGTACCTTAAGCCAGGGGAGCAGGCGAAAGAGGGGTGGCCCAGCCCAATCTCCTCTGGGCTCGGACGGGCATGAACAGGCAGTTTTCAGCAATGCTGGAGCCACAGGAGATCTATAGCCTGTTCCGGGAGGTGTGAAAAAGTCAACTACCAGCTGGCCCCTCCTCCGGGGTTGCTTGGAATTGTAGTCTGGTCCAGTCTGGCCAGCCAGCTGGCGAAGTCAGGTGGTGGGAGAGAGTCTTCAGGCGCTCTCTAGAGCTGGAGTAGTGCTAGTTGCAGAAACATGCTGGGAATGGCACGTTGGATGGCAGTGCTTAGGCCCATACTCAGCTGCGATGCAAGGCATGCTGAAAAAGGTGCACTCTTCAGGAGTGGCGATGTCTGAGCATGTGCTCCACAGAGCTGCAAGACCCGCTTGGACAAGTACATTAAAGCAGCATTTGTTTGGACGTCTCTCACCGTATTTGGCTCACAGCATGGCGATGGGTGCATCCAGCCTGTCACAGAGCCATGCTGGCCACAGTGGCATCAGATCACACCAGCCTCATGCCAGCAGTCTGTCACATAGCTAGGTGGGCTAACCGAAGAGACTCAGAAGCAAATTCATTAATAGCATTATAAGCAGTAACTAAGACTAAATAAACATCGACACTCGCAAAATATTAACTTCTTTGCAACGAGCGAGACAAGTGCAGCAATTCGGTAATGTGACTACTCGCAAGTTACTAATCATACTAGTCAATCCTCGAGGGAATGTGCCCTTTCCAGCATGTTTCTTGAAAACATCATGCTTTTGCACCACCTCCAGTCACAACAGTGGTTTTCAAGGAAAACAAAAACAGAAAGGCACCTGCACTCTCCTGAATGGGAAAGTGCTCGAGCAACTCTCCTGCTAAAAGGAAGTTAGCAACACATTTAGGGCAAAAGGAAAATAGGAAGTTCCTTTGGGAAGTGTGACGGTGTGTAGGGAGTAGGGTTTCTTTCATCGTCATAAAAGAAACAGCTTGAGGAGGGGAGGTGGTGACTTAGAGGGTTCTCAGATGAAGAAAGTCATAAAGTGAGTAAGGGGACGAGGAAAGGGATGGTCATGAAGCTTCCTCACATCCCTCGTCTTCCCTCAAAACACCTGAACCTGGGGCCTGGCTGTAGTGACACACAGCCTCCAGGCAGCACCCGAATGTATGTAGCCTTCTCACACCTCCCTCTTCCCTCAAAACTTCTGAACCTGGGGCCTGCCTGCAGCAACACAAATCCTCCAGGCAGCACCCCTACATTTGTGCCTTTTCATTTCTGGTGCTTCGCAGCAGTTTTAAGATCTTCTTAGAGTTTCTAGTCGCTCAAATGGGTGTTATTTTGATATTTATATATGTTCCCTCGTCTTCATTGCTTGATTTTTCTCACGAGAAAGAGTAACTTATAATCGGTGAATGTCACTCATAATTACACTGAAATTATGAAAATGTCACACATAAGCAATCTAAAACCTTTGTAGCTAAGGGAAACCACAGTTGGTGCATGTGAGCGGAGGCAGAGGTAGCGCTGCTCTTCTTCTGACACGTACTAAATAAACTCACCCTTAACCACTGGATCGGAGTTTTTATTACAACATCCTGATTTATAAACCAAAAACAAGTTAAGACCCCCGCCTTTTTTAGCATCACTCACTCCTTATTTCTTTTGCCCACTTTGCTCTCAGAGTTCAAAGTGTTTTGTTGCTTTAATACAAACATAGTGTTAATTACACCAACTACATAGTGATATGCAATGTATAAAACCAATCTTTTAAAAAAGATCTTTGGCTTCAATACAATTACAACTATTAGCAGCATAATCAATGAATCCCTATTGTTAGAACTGGGGGTCTCAAGTTGGCAGAGGTAAGTACCACTGTCCAAATAGGGACCCTTGCTTCTAGTCAGGGTAAGGAGGAAACACTCTTAGATAACCTCTGTGACCCTCTGAGTAGTTTGGCACGAGCAGGCAAGGCTTATCGAAGGCAATGTGTAAAGTATTTGTACCAACACTCACAGTAACACAGTGAAAACACCACAAACTGACTCCACAACAGTTTAGAAAAATAAAGGTATTTAATCTAAACTACATAAGACCAAAACGACAAAAATCCAACATACACAGTTCAAGAATATGGTTGCCAAAGAGTTCTTAAAGTTGCGATAAAATAATCCACAGTTGTGTGAAAAGTTCACAGTTGCGTCACGTTTAGCCAACAGTACCTTTAAATGCAACAAAGTTCCAAAACAGAAGCTGGTGCAGTGGAAAACAAGCGATGCATCACTCCTGAGACCCTGGGGAGGCGATGCGACAGCCCCGCTGGATGTAGCGGCCGTGATGTGGTGACTCCGGTCTGTATGGGGAGGGATGCGATACCTTGTATGGATTCCGGTGCGGAGGTTCCATAGTGAAAGAAGCTTGCAAAGGCACGATGCGATGATCTTTGTAGTTGCGACTATCTCCGGGGTGACGATGCGCTGACCAACAGTGATCTGATGCGATGGCTCTGCGACGACACTCGCAGCGATGGTAATCTTCCTGCACCGGTCTGGTGCGTCCCGCAAACGAAGGATGCGATGACTCTGGCAGCGGCAACAGGCGCTGCGATGATCTCGGCCTTCGTAGCGGCAGGAATTTCCTCGCACTGTCGGGGATGCGCTCTGCAAGCGAGCGATGCGACAAAACTTGAAAAAAGTCCTTAAAAGCTTGGTTTCCAGCTTCCCAACACAGGTACAACTTCCAGAGGCACCACTACTTGCCCAAGCACTCTAGGAAGGACAGAACTCTCTTAGTAGAGTTCAGGGAAGCTGGGGGATGAAGTCCTTTTGTTCCTGAGACTTCTTAACAGGGAGCTAGCTCTTCTCAGGCCCTTGGAGATTCTTTCAAGCAAGGGGACACAGCACCAAAAGCAAAGTCCTTCCCCTCTCCTTGGCAGCAAAGCAACAGCAGGTCAGTCCAGCAGAGCAACAGCAGGACAGTCTTCCTTCTTCAGTTTCAGCTTTCTCCTTGGCAGAGGTTCCTTCTTGATTCCAGGATGATCTAATTTTCTGTAGTCAGGGGTCCTGTACTTATACCCCTAAAAATCATTGATCCCTTTGTGCAGGAGGGCTCTGAGCCCGTTCTGAACCAGTTCTGGGTGTTCCTTGAGCACTTTGTTTTCCTGGCCTCTCCTTTCCTTTCAGGGAGAGAGACAGAGTCATCAGCCGCTCAGCAGGAGGTGGAGCCAGCATTGTGGAAGGCAGGCACAGCCCTATTCAGGCCCAGCTGCTATCCTGTCCCACCACTCAAGATGCAGATGCAGTCATTCAGCCTAGGGCTGCCTCAGCCAGCCTCCTGGGGGCTCCCAGCCCCTGTCACTCTCAAACCAGACAGCCAATTCACAAACAGGCCAAGGCACGCAGAAGGGTCAGACAAGAGAACAGCAACTTTCTAAAAGTGCTGTTCTCAAACACAGGATTTAAAAACAACATTTCCTAAAAGATGTGTTATTAAAGTCTGAGTTCAGGGATACCAGACTTTCATGTCCTATCTTGCTCCTATGGGAAGATATACTGGTAGCCTCTGTAGCCAGCATCCCCCATGATAGCCTATGGGGCAAGATAGCCTTAAAATAGTGAAAAACGAAAATGGCTGTAATTCACTACCAGAGCATGTCACCTGCACAAGTACATGCTCTACCTTTCACATACACTGCACCCTGCCCAAGGGGGTACCTTGGGCCTTCCGTAGGGGTGACCAATGTGTACAGAAAGGGAAGGGTTAGGCCTGGCCAGTGAGGACACTGACCAGGAGGACATGGCAGTTCACAGACACCATTTTAGGGCTACTCATGTGGATGGCACAATCAGTGCTGCAGGCCCACTAGTAGCATTTGTTATCACCAGCCCTGGCACACTCAGTGCACTTTACTAGGGACTTCTTGGTGACACAAATATGCCAATCATGGATAACCAATCTAAATAACAATGTACACAGGGAGCACTTGCACTTTGACACTGAACAGCAGTGGCAAAGTGCCCAAAGCATCTAAACAACAAAAAAAATCCAGCACAGCATGAAAAATACAGGAGGTAGAGGCACAAATATAGGGGGAAACCAAGCCAAAGATGCCAGGTCTAACACCTATTAATCTGTGTTCATAGAGCTAAGGGCTTGCACTGCCATTCTGAAAAAAGTGCCTACATGAACAGTTACCTATTCATCAGACAGTTGATATCACGTATTAAAAGCTGCCTTGAAATCATTAATATTAAGAGCCTCATTACGATGTCGGTCGGAAAGCATTCTGACCGAATCCTTGTCGGAATCGTATCTGAATGACTTGGGTTTGGGGAGTCCGGCCGACCGATTACGATGTTTTCGAACACCGTTCAATAAGGTTCCTATTAACTTCAATGGAAGCATGTGTTGCAACCGACAGCACAGGCTCCCATTGCAAAAAGGGTGGCTGCGTAAAACCTAGCACCCTGTGGCATGCACCCCATGTTGCCTGCCAAACTGTGTATGGTCATAAAGAGCGGTCCCATGTGGAAAACAAACAAACGAACATCTGTTATTCAGCGCCAAGATACCAGTAGGGATGAACGTGCACTTTACAAATACACATTTTATGTTATGTTATGTTATGTTATGTTATGTTATGTTATGTTATGTTATGTTATGTTATGTTATGTTATGTTATGTTATGTCATGTCATGTTATGGGTACCCCCACGGGCCCCAACCGAAGGCCTCCGGGTGAAAGGAGACCTGCTACGGGCCCCAAAGTCAGTTTCTGACAGCCGTTTCATGTCGGACAGACTGATTCTGAACGGCTGTCGGAATCTGAAATCATAATTGATTGGTTGGAAACGCGGTCCGTAGACCTGTACGATTCGACCCGACCGACTCAGAGTCTCTGAATGCCGATCGGAGCCGAGTCGGACAGACCGAACGGTTACATACCACCATAATCAGTCGGTTGGATGTGTTTCCGAGTTTGTCAGAAACATGGGTTCCAACTCGGATTAGGAAAATCTGACTGCCATTCGGAGCCTTTCCGACTGACATCGTAATGAGGCCCTAAGTCTCTATATAAAAGGATGCAAGACCTGCTTAGTGTACATTGAATAAAAGCCACAAAAACATAGGATGTGCAGTGTGGTTTTCCCAGATCGCCCATCACAGGGGCAAGGTGCTAGATCAAGATTTCTGTGCAGACCCAGAGGGAAGCTGTTAGAAATGGGGTCTCTAGTTGGCAATGGTTTGCACCTTTGTCCAAATAGGGACCCTTGCATCTACTGAGGGAAAGGGGGATCCACTCCTAAAATAACCCCTGCTTACCCCCTTGGTAGCTTGGCATGAGCAGACAGACTTATCTCAGAGGCAGTGTGTAAAGCATTTCTGAACACATACAGTAACACAGTGAAAACACTACAAAGGGACACAACACCAGTTTAGAAAAATAAGTCATCTTTATCTAGATTTAACACAAGACCTAAAAAAAATCCACAATACAGTGTTCAAAAGTATGACTTTCAAGTGGTAGAAATAGCTTAGTTCAATGTAGAGGGTAAATACGACACTTTACTCTAAAAGTACCTTGGATGCATTACGCAAAACAAACAAAAGGGTTGCAGGGAAGGTGATGCGTCAGTTCCTTGCTTCGGGGGATGTGATGCGTCGGTTCCTTACTGCAGCGCAGGGGAGGTGATGCATCTGTTCCTTAACGGAGAGGAGGGGATGTGACTGTTTCTTACTGCGTTACAGATACGATGCGACAAGATGGTGCCTCGATGCGGTACAATGCGACAAGATGGTGTCTTTGATTTGATGCAACAACCTGGATACGATGCGTGCATGCCCGACGGCCGTGTGGCAAAATCAGTAGTGTCTTGAGCCGCAACAGGCCCTGCGAGGCGCTTCTCCAGTGATGCCACGGCAATCTCTGCGGCGGCGACACGCTTCTCCGGCATTGCGACACGCTTCCTAGGCGATGCGACGGCAAACAGCTGCGGCGGCGGCACACTTCTTCGGTGATGCAGCTGCAACAGCTGCGGCGGTGACACGCTTCTTCCCCGTTGCATCGCGCTTTCAGCTCCCAGCGACATGCAGTCTCTAGAGATCCTAAAAAAAGGAGCAGGCCCCTCTCTGCAGGTACAATTCCTAGAAAGGAAATTCTGAGGAGCTGGTGGTGAAGTCTTTGTGTCCCTGAGACTTCAGCACAGGAGGCAAGCTCAACTTCAAGCCCTTGGATATCTTCCTCAAGATGATAAAGTACACACAAAGTTCCTTTTCTCCTTTCCTTGGCAATAAGTAACCACTGCAGGCCAACCCCAAACAGCAAACAGCACAGGGGCAGTCTTCCCCTTCAGCTTTCCTGGTTTCTCTCATTGGCAAAGGTTTGTCTTGATTCCCAAAAGTGGTCTGAAGTTCTGGGGTCTAGGCCCCAATATTTATACTACTAAATCCTTTGTTCTCTGGAGGAAGATAGTGTCTCTACCTAGTAAAACCAGTTCTGTCCTCCCTGGTGCAGCTTCCTGGCAGGAGGTGGAGACAGCATTGTTGAAAGCAGACCTGGCCCAGGTACCTGAAAATAAATCTCCTCCCCCTACTCTCTATTCAATGTAGGCTCAGGCAAGTGAAAGGAAATCTCCTCCCCCTACTCTCTATTCAAGCCAGGTCCTATTCAGCCCAGCCCTAACTTATAAGATTGTTGGAGCCAAAGCCCTCTCTTAGCCCCCTGTCACTCACAAACAAGACATGTAATACACAAACCTAGCAGATGCACACTGGATGGTAAGGCAAGAAAATACCTACTTTCTAAAAGTGGTATTTTCAAACACAGAATGTAAAAATCACCCACACTAAAAGATGTATTTTAACATTCTGAGTTCAGGCATACTAAACTCATTTTTCTACCTTGTTCCCTGGGTCAGTTAGGATTATAAGATGTTATAATTAAACTGCCCATTCTGGCCGATGGGAACAGGTAGCCTTGAAATAGTGAAAAACTAAATTAGCTGTAATTCACTGTCAGGACCTGCCACACACATAGGGCATGTCTTACCTTTCACATAAAATGCACCCTGCCCACAGGTGTACCGTGGGCTTACCTTAGGGGTGACTAACATGAAGAAAAGGGAAGGTTTAGGGACTGGCAAGTGTATGCACTTGCCCAGTCGACATGGCAGTCCCAGACTGCACACAGACTCTGCAATGGCAGGCCTGAGCCACATTTTACAAGCTGCTTCTGTGGGTGGCACAACCAGTACTGCAAGCCCTCCAGCCACATTTGATTTACATGCCATAGGCACATATGGTGCACTGTACTAGGGTCTGACAAGTAAATCAAATCCAATCATGGAGTTACTAATCCATTACAATAATTTACAATAGGGAGCACTTGCATGTTGGCACTGAATGGCAGTGGCAAAGTGCCCAAAGCATCTAGACCAGCAAAACATAGCAAAAACACAGGAGGCAACAGCGAAAAATGGAAGGGAGACCCACGCCAATGGTGCCAGGTCTAACAGAATCACAGTAGGTATGTATTTATTATGGTCCTCAATCGAAACAATAAACTCCACCCCCAGCGACCCATTTGTCCAAAAAGATATCTTGTAACTCGGCATCTGTTGTCAATCAATCAATTTTTTTAAGGCAACAGTGGTCCTTAACTTATCATGAATTAAAGGAAAGAATATTTACAGACAACAATGTGCGCTATAAAGAAGAAAGTGTCCAGCCGGGCACCAATGTAATCAATGTTAGAAGAAAAAATTCAAAGGAATTAAGGTGCACAATTATACAGTGGGATACAGTCCTGTATCCAGTACATACAAAACAACAACACATAAGACATGACCCAAAAAGTAATCAAAAGGGATAGGGTATTTTCAGGCAACCTATGAAGAGGGGACGCTGGTAATCAAAAAAATAATGGTAAACCTAGCTGTCCACATATAGTCAACACAATTCAGTAACACAATGGAGAACCAGGTGTGTAACTATTTAAACTGTCGACGGCGTTTCGATCCTACACACAACATTAAAAGGATCATCATCAGGACTGAAAATTTACATTGCCTGAACCGAAAGAATGCAAGCCTTGGCTTAAGGCGGATTGGGGTATCGATTGGAGCGCTTGGAAATTGGAGCACAAGGCCTCCACAATGCGCCATGGTTTTACCTGGAATGGTTATTCCAATGTATAAACCATCCAGGGAGTCTGAGGGGAGTGGATCGAAGACGCCGCGGGAACGAGGTCCTCGGCGGTGTTTAGTTTGTACGCATACCGAAATAGTTAGGGGTAGCCGTGGGAATTGTCCAAGCGCCAGAACCGGAGGTCAGGTTACCTTGCCGGTACTTGATCTGCGAAAGGCTTCCGGGCACAGTGGCTCCTCAGGAGCCACTGTGCCTGGAAGCCTTCCAGTTCTTGATCTGCGAAGGCTTCCAGGCAGATCAAGCTCCTCAGGAGCCACTGTGCCCACTGGGGGTTTTAGATAAAATGAGAGTGTCGTCAGCAAATAATAAAATGGGTGTAAGGATACCGGCCACCACTGGGGCATCTGTAGCTACATGCATAAAGGAGTCCACTATGCCATTGATATAAAGGGAAAATAGTGTTGGCGCTAGCACGCATCCTTGGCGGACTCCTCTGCCCACGGGAAATGAATCTGTGACAGTGCCCTGATCAGCCCATCTTATATGAGCAAAGTTATCTTCGTGCAAACGTCTAATTAATGTTAATAGATCTGCTGCCATCCCCAGCTCAGATAGCGCAGGCCAAAGTTTACTACGAGGAACTAGGTCAAAATCTGACCTAAGGTCAACAAAAGTGACGTAAAGTGACCCTTTCCCCAGGACCACGGTGCGCCAATATAGCGTTATAAAACAAAAAATCTGGTCCATTGTACTTGTTTTTGCCCGAAAGCCTGCCTGGAAGGGTGACAAGATTGAATGCTCATCTATCCACACCTGGACAATATGCAAAACCATGCGGCCCACAACCTTTTGTAGACAGTCTATCAAGCTTATGGGCCTGTAATTTTCTGGTCTCGACTTGTCCCCTTTTTTAAAGATGGCTATAATTTTGGCCCCTTTCCATGAAATTGGGACTTGGGCACCTTGAGCAATGGCATTAGCCAGAATGGTGATATACTTGACCCAATTAGATTTGTTATTTAAAAAAAGATCTGCAGGATTCCATCAATGCCTGGAGCTCTTCCCTCGGTTACAGCTCCCAGCGCTCTCTCTGCGTCTGCCAGTAGGAAGGGATCATCTTTAAAAAATATGAACTCAGATACCTCAAATGCCCTCACACTAGCTTCCTTGCTGTCATACTGGGGTTTAAAAAAGTCCACCCACTGATGTTTATCAACATGATTCTGTGGGCGTTCCGGATGGCCCCAATTGCCCCATTTGACAAGTTTCCAAAATTGTTTAGTGTCTCTATTTGTACACGCCGCTTTTAAGTCCTATTCTCATCAAACTCTTTTTTAGCTAAAGCCTGGACCCATCTATAGTTATTACGTGCCTCTCGGACTCTCTCGGGGGGTTCCTTAATTTCAGCTCAATCCCTAATCTATCCCGTGCCACTCTACAAGGCTCATTGAAACAAGAAACCTGCATCTGTGCAGTGGTTTTTACACTTGAGGTTCGTCTAACAAAATAGGTGCGTAGCCTTGAGAAAAAAGTATTATGGATTACAGTGACTTCGCCCAGAAAGTCTACATTATTTTGCCTTCAAGCCTCAAGGCTGGCTAAGGTGCTAATCAGATCTTCGTTGATTGCTGTCAATGTTTCTGGGCTCTCGACAAGTTTTGCCCATTTCAAATAACGAGTGTTATTCGAGCAGAGCAGATTAAGTGTGGTGGTTCTGTCTCCATAATTGTTTAAATTATTTAAATTAAGGTGGTCCTGGAATTCAAGGTAGAACATAGAGGGTTGTGATCACTTTCCATGCGATCCTCCACAAACATATCATTTAAGAGGTGCCAATCTTTAAGATTCACAAACAAATAGTCTATTCTGCTTTTAAATCGACCAATGTTAAAGGTATAAGCTCCATGGGAGTGCGAGGGTGTGCACCCATTTTCTGCCCTTAGCCCTTTCTCTAAGCAGAGCCCCTTTAGCTGGATTGCTGCATCCGTCCATTTGCGCACCGGGGGTAGGTTCAGACTAGGAATACCACACCTTTCATCCTCATCACATACAAGATCAGATTCTCCAAGGCCCAGTGGTTCGAAGGTCATGTTAAAATCACCAGCGACCACCACCACTGGGTCCTGGGAATATCCATCAAGTAGCTCCTCCACAGACAATAGAACATTTGAGCTTTATCCCCCGACCATACCCCTAGTGTATACGTTGTAAATATCCATATTAAATGTAGGGCTTACAATAAGACGTAGCGCAAGGATATCATTGCTCTGGGTAGCCAAGAGATGAATTTTAAAGTCAAGGTCTTGCCGTACCAAGATAGTGAGTCCTCCTGCCGGGCGGCCCTTACTTCCCTTGGTAGCTACTGTATGAAAGTTAAGGTAGCCTGGGTAATACATTGGGGTGAGTAGCCATGTCTCCTGGAAGAGACATATGCCATATAGTTCTATGAATTGTTGCCAATCAGGGGAACTCATCCTGCCACTCAGACCAGCAATATTCCATGATAGTAATGAAAGTTTTCTTAGGTTACGAGTGGTTTTAGCACTCCCTACTGGATCAATCACTAGAGGGGATGCAGATAAGGATACAGCCATAAAGGTGCCTTGTTGGATACTTAATTTAACCTCAGTGAAAGTTCCATTTGGAGTGCTCAACGGACAAGTTAGCTGCGATTTAGGCTCCTGCTCATAAGCCGGCACTCGCGATTTTATTTCTATATTTGTCTCAGAAGGAGCGCCAGTCTTGGTGTTACTTAGGCAAGGTAATTTGTAAATAGTTTGTTTTATTGGGGAACAGACCAAATGTGCGTTCAGCAAAGGACTACAGCTCCTACCCGCTGGTGGTCAATCGCATTCTTCAAGAGATGATAAAGCCTCAAATCAGTTGACCATGGGAATGCCCCTTGATATCACGGGGGTTACACGCCCCCTCCCTCCTTGCCAAAGCTGTAGGATAATATCCCTATTCACTCTAGAACTTTGGGGGAGGAGATTATCATAGAAAAACTCTAGTGTTAGGGGAATTATCTGTGAATTCCTATGCTGTGGGGGATAGAGATTGGGCAACAAATTGGGCAATACATCAAGATTAGCAAAATGTATAATAATACAGTCTCCATTAAACAGTTTTCTTTGATTTCCAAACCAAATTACTCTACTTGCCATAATTATTTCATTGGCCAACATACGTGTCCCCATTTCAGTAATGTTCATATTGTTTAAAAACCAATGGAGACATTTATTCATTAGGTTTGTGGTAGACTCAGTCTGCTCTCTTCTGAGCGGGGGTACGTTTACCAAAACGAGGGCCAGTGGAGCGGCTTCTGGAGGGGGGTTGAGAATCACAGAAGACGATTGCTCAGGTTGGTTCTTGGGAGGTTTCGATTTTACTGGGCTGCGCCCATTACAACTGGAGTTTTCAACAACTGTAGGTAAATGGGCGTTGGGACCAATGGTGGTTAGATTAATACTTGGGGCCTTAGGAATATTGGATTGATCATGTCCCGGCTGAGTGGTTAAGGGGACATGGCTAGTGGGAGCTACCCCAACAGGTCCCGGCATGTCTATATTCTGGGGACATATTTGAAGATTGTGAGCCTGTGGCCTAGAGAGAGCAGCCATAGGTGTATTGGCCTTGGAATCGCATCAGCTTTTCTCCAATTTCGCTATCCGCTTCTCAATCAGGGTAAGTTTTTCCAATAGAGGAGCCATGATGGAATCAATTTTTAATGCAATGTCCGCCCATACAGATTCTGGGGCGAGAGAGCAGACGGTTTTGCAGAGATAGAATTGCTAGCACATGCCGGTAATATTTTTTTTGTTTGGGTCTTGGGCCTAGCAGCTCGTGGTTTCTGGGGCTTGGCGTTCCCAAGCTCAGATGGACCTCCAATTCTGGTGTGTTTCCGAGTCCGCAGCGGTGTTAATAGTTCCTCTGATTCGTCTTGCGAAATTGCTACTATGCTTCCATCTGGTGCAGCGCTGATTTCCTTACTGGGTTCCAAAAAAGCATAGGTGGATTGAGTCAAATCGCGAGGAATACCAGGTGATAATGATTTGGAGAGCGGGGACGGGGAGATAATTGCACCAGGTGATGGTCTTGGGTGTACTGATAACTCGCCCGATCCCAACGATAAGCGCCTTTCAGTCATTTTGATTTCATGGGATATTACACATGCTGCTCTAGTGAAGTATGAATCCTTGGTTGTGACAGCCCCCCCCCCACTAACCTTATCTTTAATTCCCCTTCTCCTTGCCATCGTTCTAAACAGTCAAAAAAAGAAGAATGGAGACAGATACCTTGTGTTATGGCAGATAAAAGAGATGTGGCCCAGCCCGGTCACTGAAGGAGCCCTCCGTGTGTGGCAGGTAGCGTGCAAGCAAAGGTGAGTTTCTGGGTCCCGCGCTGCGGGAGCACTGCAGGTGACTTAAAGCGCCTCCTGGCGCGGAGAAGTGATGCGGTGGTTGTGCGTCACCCGGGGGACTCTGAAAAATTGAGTCCCGGGTGTGTGGGTCACTGAAGGAGCCCTCCGTGGGGGGCAGGTAGCGTGCAGCCAAAGGTAAGTTTCTGGGTCCCGCCACAGGTAGATGTATTGATCAGGGGTGGAGTGGGAGCGGGAAGGGTGCAGCTTCTCAAATCTGTACTTCCAACACCCACCCCTCTCCCAACTCCATTCTCCACTCGGGCCGCAAAGGATACTGGGATCTGTAGTCCTCCCTGATAGTGTCCTTGCTCTCCTGCGTTGCAGGGGTCTCAGGGCCTTTTTGTGGTCCTCCAGGCGCAGCAGAGAGACGTTGGCGGCACTTCTAAGACCTTCTGTGGCCTGTAACCCACTGGGTCTCATGGGATTTTTCAGAAGCCTTCAGGAGCAACAGGGTCACCTCGATCCTCCGCCTCAATCCTCACAGAGGCTGCACTACAAAAGTCTCCAGCGCCTCACAGAAGGAAAGAATGGGAATGTCTCGAGGAGATACCTCCGGGGGTCCAGGACTGGGGCATTCAATTTTCAGCATAGGGAGCCAACCAGCTACAACTATAAATTATAAACAAAGTGCAACTATGCAAAATATAATTCAGAGGATTTACATATCTGTGCAACAAATGGAACAAAGTAGTACATACAATTGCCAATTCCCATCTGGCGGTATGCAGATACAATTTAAGTCAATAGCAGCAGTAATAGAAATTAATCCTAATGTCCAACAAGCAAAGTAAGACAAATGAAATTCACCATTTCTTTTTATTGTAAAAAATATAAATTTCAAAATCAAAACAGATTACTGATGACTCCATTGAATAAGTCCAATTTTATGAATAAACAAAGTAAACTTGTCTAATCATCGTATTATGATAGGATATAGGGATATGTATCAACAGGTCACAGAAATTATATTTTCAAAATATCAAACAACAAATTACAAAACAATATTTTGGCTTAAAACAAGGCTAATTCTTGGTAGGTTTGAGTCAACGTGCGTTTCAGCGACCAAAAGCACCTTCATTAGGAATGCCACGGGTGTAACCAAAATATGCCATGACCTCACAATGGGTTTGACCCATCTTTTGGATGTTTATCTTTCCCCATAGCATATTTTAGTCATGGAGCCATCAGTAATCTGTTTAGATTTTAAAATAAAAAGTAATGGTGAATGGCATTTGTCCTATTTGCATCTCCCTATAGTACTAAATTCCACTGTTAAATAGTAGGCTGCCTAAGGTCTTTATTTCCAACATATTTTCCCTGCCTTGGCGCAATGGGATGGACTGTGGTGGCATTGTTAGCATTGGTTACTGGATAGGACCTTCCAATCATATTGATCTTAGTGAACTAGCTGCTGGGTCACCATTGTGAAACTAGCCTCAGTATCCATCAAGGCCTCTTTCCTGGACCCATAAATCTTGGGAAACTGCCTGTATTTTTTATGTTAGCTGGCCAGGCAGCACATACTAAGTGTATCTCTCCCTCAAAGACTAATATTGCCTAAGTGGGGTTACTGACATGATAAGGCCACACCTGGGATCCCATCTAGATATTAGCAACTGCAGGTACTGCAGGTGGACTAGAGGCATATTTCGTATTTTTACAGCTAAGGTCTCCAGTTCGGTGTCCTAGTGCTTTACAGTCATGACACCAAGCCTTGTTGGGATCCCAGTTCTTTCCCTGGTGTAGAGCCTCTGGGCACACCTTCCTGAGCAGATTTTGGGGGCCTGTAGAAGACTCTTGATTATTTTTAGAGTTACTTTCTTTCCCTGGGGGGGCTTTTTTGGCCTCTTACTTTTGGTCTTTCCCACCCGTGTTCATTTTGGTGACCCTTGTTTTGACCCCGTGGTCTGCCTTCTTCCCCAATTCTTGACGAGAAAGTGGATCTGGGTGTACCAGGAATTGATTATGTTTCTCTTGGTGACAATTGCTTAAAAGGTACTCCTTCATAACCACATTATACAGCCTTTCATAATTATGTACATTGTTACCACTCAACCAATCTCCCAGTGTTTTCACTGAGTAATCTACAAAATCCATCCAGGATTGGCATTGGATTTTCTTGGCCTCCCTGAACTTGATCCTATATTCCTCAGTGCTGAATCCAAAGCCCTCAACCAGGGTATCCTTCATGAGGTCATAGGATGTAGGATATTTTTCATTGAGTGCCAGGAGTCTGTCCCTGCACTTTCCTGAGAACATTACCTACAGGATAGCACTCCACAGCTTACTGTGGACTGGTCTACTAAGACAGGCTCTCTCAAAAGCAATGAACTACTTAGTGATATCATCACCATCAAAATATTTAGGAAAATCCCTTTGGGTATTTTGGAGTCTGCAGAATCTGCCTCCAAATGTATTATTTTGCTGCCACCAGAGATGGGTCCTAATCTCATCTCAACTCCTTCTTTTTCTATGGCAAGGGGTTTAGCTTCTAGAGTTATTCTCCTTGCTAGCTTCTGAAGATCTGCATCTTCAGTTCCTGCCTCATCTGGGGCACTACTGGAGTCACTACTACCAGAAGTGTTGCTATCTGAGGGGGTAGTGACAGAGTCAACATCCTCCCCATCTACTTATTCATCTTCGTTTTCTTCTTCACCAGTGGGGGAAGTTTTGTTTGCCAGGGCCTTGTCATTCTCTACGAGCAACTGCTGGAGATGGGCTTTTAGGTTTAGGACCCATGGCAAGTTTCCATGCTTTTCACAAATCTTTAAGTTGGGAAACTTTAAGATGTGCATAAGGGCCCAGGATGAGTTACTGGCTGGTCCCTGCAGTATCAGTCATTGTGTTTAAAATAAGTGGGGTCTTATTGGAGAATATAAAAAAACTCTAAGTACTTCTAAAGCCTAACTACTTTAAAGTATTTTTAAGTTTCTAAAACAGTGGGGGACTTAACCAAGGTCCTAACACTATTTTCAAACAATTTGGGGAAAAAGTCGATAATTGGAAATAAATCTATTCTAAAGGCAATTTTGGGATTTCCTCCATGAAATCAATTATTAATCAAGTGGTACAACAAATGTCAACGTCTTCTACCCTACATCTGTACCACCAATGTAGGAAGCTGGCTCTGTATATGATATTATCACTAGGTGGTGTACTGTGCACAGAGTCCAGGGGTTCCCCAAAAGTGTACAGAGCTCAATGCAAAACCCAAAGTGCTCTATTAGCGGCAGTGTGGGCGAACAGCCTTAGGCCTAACTCAAAGGAGTGTAAGACATCTATTACACACACATGATCAACAATTGACACACGGCTCGAGAAGGAGATCCATACCAATTTTGTAAAATTATACTTTTGTACTTTATTTTAAGACCCAGGTCTTCGTTATATGGTAAGTACGTTTTTCATTAAAAATACTTTTCTCTTTCAAAAATTGATACTTAGAAACTTTTTCACACTGTTCAACGTTATCCTATGGGGAAAACAATATCACGGTTAAATAGGTGAGTATCGAACTTTACAATTTCATTCTTCAGAGCCAAATGTCAGCAAGCGGCAGGTGTCAGGTAGGTACCAGAACTGCACCACTAACGGCACAGGGGCGGCCGAGTGCAGAGGTCAAAATCGGAGTCCAACCCAATGCTTTCCAATAGCAACGGGGTGCCTAGAGCCACACCGCTTGCAGGTAGATAAATCAGTTGCAAGGGCCAGGCTTTGGGATTAGCAAAAGCGCAGGTGGGGCACAAAGCAGCACCAAACATCACCACTAGCAGCACAGGGCGACTGGGTGCAGGGTGCAAATTCAATGTTGGGCACCCAATGCTTTTCAAAGAGGATTTTCCTGATGGCACAGAGGCTGCAGGCATGCCACTGAAGGTTACAGGAGGAAGGCCAATGACAGCAGAGGTGACTTGGGATGTAGGGGGTTGTAGGGGTACTGTTGTTTCAGCTCTCCTATGCCCAGGTGCTTCGGGTGCAGGGGTGACTTTGGATGTCAGAATCTTCTTACCAGAGCCAGTAGTGAGGACCCTCTGGATTCACACTGCAGGTGCTTTCGTGGAGACCAGGAGAGGTCAGCCAATGCTGGACATGAGATCAGGATCACCTGGGTGACTTCACTGCACAGGTGAACCACTCAGACTCGAGCCATGGGCGTTGGGTGCAAAGTGGACCGGTGACGTGGATCTGCCTGGATCCAGAGTCTTTAGAGTTGTTTTCTTCTGGACAGGTCCGCTGTTCTCTGGAGATTAGAGTATTGGGGTTTTGGAGGTAGTTGTTGCAAGAGAGGTTGCAGGTTTCTTCAGAGCAGGAGACAGGCCGGTAGGCCTGGAGCCAAGGCAGTTGTCATCTATGGCTTCTGCCGCTGGGTGTCTTCTTTCTTCTTAGGTCATTGCAGATCTGGGGACCAGGTCTGGGGGAGATGCCTAAATACTATGTTTAGAGGAGTAGCAGGTAGGGCCAATGGGCACCTCACCTAGGGTGACTACACCCCCTATTATGCCCCCTCCTGTGGGTGGGGGTATACAACTAGCCCTGATTGGAGAGGTCCCCCCTTCCTCATGATTGCAGGACTATTATACATCCTATAAAACACACCCTACCCCATCAGTGACACTTACTTCGCAGACATCAACAACGAGATATGACTACTAGTGTGGGGGCGGGAAACCACCGCCAATAGCCACATATAAACTGGAAAAGGGGTGGTATGGCGGAGGGATTGCCTTCCCCAAATATCCAGATGGACTACTGGCCCGGTCACCTTGCAATTATCAACAAATGGGTATATGGCACAAAAACTGATCCGGCCATTCAGATGGATAATATACTCATGGGCCCGAGAGGCTATAGGCAGGCACTATACTCCAATCCAACCAAGCAATCGCTCACAGGCCCAACACAACAAACTATCAAACTATGGCACACAGTGACAAAAAGGCTAGGATGGCGGAACAAAATGACCCAGGCCATGCCATTACAGGACACTGAACAACTAGGAACCCTGATCAAATACACAGGGTTTGATAAATGAGACACAATCGGCATCTCGAGGGTTGGGGACCTTTGATCAAAGAGCAATGTACTTCCGTTTACTGCCCTAAACAAGAACACGAAATGATAGTTCATGAAAAATGCAGATACCTACAAATTAGGCATGCCCACAGAGCGATCATCCCCCAGGGGACAGACCCTCCACAATCAACACCCATGGAGGATAGACTACTAAATGAACGTATAGGCAGTAAAGTGATCTCCTTAACATACAAGAAGTTACCTAACAATACACCTGACCCCTTATAGAAACTACGAGAGAAATGGCAGAACAATATAGGAGAGCTAGAAGAAGACTGGCAAGAAGTATTAGCATCCCCTAAAGAAGTGACTATATCTTCCAGACTAAGATTAGTCCAACTCAATGTCCTTCACACCGCATACCTCTCCTGTACCACGTTAGAAAAAATGAAAAGGAAAGAAGACTCCATGTGTCATAGACATTACATAGAACAGGGAACATTTTTTCATATAATTTGGGAATGTCCGACCATTCAGAAATACTGGGGGAGATAATAACGCAACTACAAATAGTCACAGTGAAAAACTTTCTGCACACACCCCAATTATGCCTCCTATATATATGGGGTCAAACAGACCTAACAAGGAAAGAAAAAAATATGGGTAACACTAGGCTTTGTAATCGCCAGACGAAATATAGCTTGGAAATCTGGTGCAATCGACCCTTTAACAGTGTCAAAATTAAACAAGCATTTACGATGCAATGGTCTCGGCATCATTAAAGGTAGAGCTATTGGCATTGCTGATGACAATTTTTTTTTCTTTAAATCATAAATAAATGGCATTGTCATTTACATTGTCAATACACACCACTCTGCACTCAACTGCACTCACCTGCACTGCACTCAACTGCACTCACCAGCACTGCACTGCACTCACCTGCACTCACCTGCACTGCACTCAATTGCACTCACCTGCACTGCACTGCACTCACCTGCACTGCACTGCACTCACCTGCACTGCACTGCACTCACCTGCACTGCACTGCACTCGCCTGCACTGCACTCACCTGCACTGCACTCACCTGCACTGCACTCACCTGCACTGCACTGCACTCACCTGCACTGCACTCACCTGCACTGCACTGCACTCACCTGCACTGCACTCACTTGCACTGCACTGCACTCACCTGCACTGCACTGCACTCACCTGCACTGCACTCACTTGCACTGCACTGCACTCACCTGCACTGCACTCACCTGCACTGCACTCACCTGCACTGCACTCACCTGCACTGCACTCACCTGCACTGCACTCACCTGCACTGCACCTGCACTGCACTCACCTGCACTGCACTCACCTGCACTGCACTCACCTGCACTGTACTGCACTCACCTGCACTGTACTGCACTCACCTGCACTGCACTCACCTGCACTGCACTCACCTGCACTGCACTCACCTGCACTGCACTGCACTCACCTGCACGCACTGCACTCGCCTGCACTGCACTCGCCTGCACTGCACTGCACTCACCTGCACTGCACTCACCTGCACTGCACTGCACTCGCCTGCACTGCACTCACCTGCACTGCACTGCACTCACCTGCACTGCACTCACCAGCACTGCACTGCACTCACCTGCACTGCACTGCACTCACCTGCACTGCACTGCACTCCCCTGCACTGCACGCACTGCACTCACCTGCACTGCACTCACCTGCACTGCACGCACTGCACTCACCTGCACTGCACTGCCCTGCACTGCACTCACCTGCACTCCACTGCACTGCACTGCACTGCACTCACCTGCACTGCACTCACCTGCACTGCACTGCACTGCACTCACCTGCACTGCACTCACCTGCATTGCACTGCACTCACCTGCACTGCACACACCTGCACTGCACTCACCTGCACTGCACTCACCTGCACTGCACTCACCTGCACTGCACTGCACTGCACTCACCTGCACTGCACTACACTCACCTGCACTGCACTGCACTCACCTGCACTGCACTCACCTGCATTGCACTGCACTCACCTGCACTGCACACACCTGCACTGCACTCACCTGCACTGCACTCACCTGCACTGCACTCACCTGCACTGCACTGCACTCACCTGCACTGCACTCACCTGCACTGCACTGCACTCACCTGCACTGCACACACCTGCACTGCACACACCTGCACTGCACTGCACTCACCTGCACTGCACACACCTGCACTGCACACACCTGCACTGCACTCACCTGCACTGCACTCACCTGCACTGCACTCACCTGCACTGCACTCACCTGCACTGCACTACACTCACCTGCACTGCACTCACCTGCACTCACCTGCACTGCACTCACCTGCAGTGCACTCACCTGCACTGCACTCACCTGCACTCCACTCACCTGCACTGCACTCACCTGCACTCCACTGCACTCCACTCACCTGCACTGCACTCACCTGCACTGCACTCACCTGCACTGCACTGCACTCGCATGCACTGCACTGCACTCGCATGCACTCCACTGCACTGCACTCACCTGCACTGCACTCGCCTGCACTCACCTGCACTGCACTCACCTGCACTGCACTCACCTGCACTGCACTGCTCTGACCTGACCTGCACTGCACTCACCTGCACTGCACTGCACTCACCTGCACTCCCCTGCACTACACTGCACTCACCTGCACTGCACTCACCTGCACTGCACTGCACTCACCTGCACTGCACTGCACTCACCTGCACTGCACTGCACTCACCTGCACTGCACTGCACTCACCTGCACTGCACTCACCTGCACTGCACTCACCTGCACTGCACTCACCTGCACTGCACTGCACTCACCTGCACTGCACACACCTGCACACACCTGCACTGCACTCACCTGCACTGCACTCACCTGCACTGCACTCACCTGCACTGCACTCACCTGCACTGCACTCACCTGCACTCCACTCACCTGCACTCCACTCACCTGCACTGCACTCACCTGCACTGCACTGCACTCACCTGCACTGCACTGCACTCACCTGCACTGCACTCACATGCACTCCACTGCACTCAACTGCACTGCACTCACATGCACTCCACTGCACTGCACTCACCTGCACTGCACTCACCTGCACTCACCTGCACTGCACTCACCTGCACTGCACTGCTCTGACCTGCACTGCACTGCACTCACCTGCACTGCACTGCTCTGACCTGCACTGCACTGCACTCACCTGCACTGCACTCCACTGCACTCACCTGCACTACACTCACCTGCACTGCACTGCACTCACCTGCACTGCACTCACCTGCACTGCACTGCACTCACCTGCACTGCACTGCACTCACCTGCACTGCACTCACCTGCACTGCACTGCACTGCACTCACCTGCACTGCACTGCACTCACCTGCACTGCACTCACCTGCACTGCACTGCACTCTGCACTCACTACTCTGCACTCACTACTCTGCACTCTCTACTCTGCACTCACTACTCTGCACTCACTACTCTGCACTCACTACTCACTACTCTGCACTCACTACTCACTACTCTGCACTCACTACTCACTACTCTGCACTCACTACTCACTACTCTGCACTCACTACACTGCACTCTGCATTCACTACTCTGCACTCACTACTCTGCACTCACTACTCACTAATCTGCACACACTAATCTGCACTCACTACTCACTAATCTGCACTCACTACTCACTACTCTGCACTCACTACTCACTACTCTGCACTCTGCACTCACTACTCTGCACTCACTACTCACTACTCTGCACTCACTACTCACTACTCTGCACTCACTACTCTGCACTCACTACTCACTACTCTGCACTCCCTACTCTGCATTCTGCACTCACTACTCTGCACTCACTACTCTGCTCTCACTACTCACTACTCTGCACTCACTACTCACTACTCTGCACTCACTACTCACTACTCTGCACTCACTACTCACTACTCTGCACTCACTACTCTGCTCTCACTACTCACTACTCTGCACTCACTACTCACTACTCTGCACTTACTACTCACTACTCTGCACTCACTACTCACTACTCTGCACTCACTACTCTGCACTCACTACTCTGCACTCACTACTCTGCACTCACTACTCACTACTCTGCACTCACTACTCACTACTCTGCACTCACTACTCACTACTCTGCACTCACTACTCACTACTCACTACTCTGCACTCACTACTCTGCACTCACTACTCTGCACTCACTACTCACTACTCTGCACTCACTACTCTGCACTCACTACTCACTACTCTGCACTCAGCACTCACTACTCTGCACTCACTACTCTGCACTCACTACTCTGCACTCACTACTCTGCACTCACTACTCTGCGCACTCACTACTCTGCGCACTCACTACTCTGCGCACTCACTACTCTGCGCACTCACTACTCTGCGCACTCACTACTCTGCGCTCACTACTCTGCACTCACTACTCTGCACTCACTACTCTGCACTCACTACTCTGCACTCACTACTCTGCACTCTGCACACTCACTCTGCACTGTGCACACCACTGATATCATGGAATCTTCCACCACACTTTCTAAAACTCTATAGTCCGAAGCATAATAGGCACAGAACCAAAAGAAGGGTAGACATTGCTTAAAATAATCTTATTGTATTTATGAGAAGCAAAAGCGAGACTGTGAAATGTGCTGAATATCAGTTTGTTATGAATCAACAGAGTGGAGTTAGAGAACCAAGAAATAGTAATTTGGAATCCGGGTTAGAAGGAGTAGTAATCACAAGCTGAGCATCAACGGGCGCGAAACAGCGTGGTGGGCGCGCAGGAGACGCAGCATGAGCGTGCACATCAGCTGAAGATCGCCGGAGAAGATTCCGAGTCTGCCTGCTGCCCTGACTGACCCGCTGCGGAGGGAAAGAGCCCGGTGAATGGGGGTAGAGGGGGGGCGGCAGAGAGGGAGTGGGCAGAGAGGGAGGGTGTGTGTGTGTGTGCGTGCGTGTGTCTGTCTGTGTCTGTGTGTGTCTGGTGTGTGCCTGCCTGCCTTTGTGTGTGCGCGTCCACAGACCCTGGTCGGCTCGTGCACCGCTCTGTACTCCCTTGCGAGCTTACTCGGTGACAATAGTTCTCGTTGCCGAGACCTAAAAAAGACATGGATTGGTCGAAGCTTGCAGAAAAAAACATTCACAAGAACAGAGGTTGCCCCCAAAAATGGGATCAAATCTAGAATAGATTTAACACAGATAGGGGGTAAGTGTGCAACAAAACAATATCAGAAAACAGTTCACTCCGTAGGAGACAGATCAGAAAGGGGGAAGACGTGGAATAAGTGGGATAAATCCATGACAATTACTTGTAAATATTAGGCCTGATGTTATATTGTAAATTGAATGTTATCCTGTGGAACTACCTTTACTGTTTGAATTGACTGTGTATTGGCATAATTTAATAAAAAGTGTTAAGAAAAAAAAGATGGCGGGACTGAAAAGTGTGCTTCACTTCACGCCCCCCACCTTAGGGGTGGGGTTGGCAGAGGTGGGCACACTTCCTATCTATCCCGGTTTTCCTGTCCAAAGTGGGGCTGTAAACCAGGGGCTGCCATCTTCTGCTAGCAGCAGAGGCTGAAGGTCGCATTACAAAGGTTGCAGGCATTTGAAGCTTCCCTCTTGGAGCACTGGCCCATCCTGGGGGGGAAGGCATGACACCTCTGCCCAGGATGTGCATTGTTTCTGGACCCAGAGAGCTGGGGCTTCCCACCCAGGGGTCCAGAAACATGTCAGGTGGTAGCTAGCTGCCTACAGCTGGTCAGAGATCACACCAGGGTTGGTAGGGATTCAGGAGGCAATTATGAGGTGCCCTCTGGGTACATGGTACAATTAATCCCACACTGGAACCAGTGTGGAATTACTGAAAGGAGTAGTTTGGTACCAAACACTCCTATATTCAGTAAAGCCATCATGGTGCCGTGGAACTCGAGTTGTCGTGTTCCAAGCCCATGCACTATCTATGTTTCACTGACTTTTACAATATTAGGAAATAGTACCCAATATTGTAGGGGCACATCTGCTCATGCAGATATTCCTTCACCTGTAGTATAGTGTACCCTGCCTTAAGCCTGTAAGGCCTAATAGAGAGGCGACTTACCTATGCTTCCAGGCAGTGTTAGCTGGCATGGCACCCAGACAGGGTGTCATGTCAACTTTGTTGTTTTCTCCCTCACAGGGGCATGCAGGCAGCAAGGGCAGTGGCATGGTCCCAGTGAGGGGGTTCCCAATGTACCTTCTTCAGCTCTCATGCCCCAGGTACCCATGGTGCCAGCTACTAGGGACTTACAGGGACAGAAGTACCAATTGGGAGTTTGTTTTAGTGAAAGAGCACTGGCACAGGGAACCTGGTTGGCAGGGACCCTGTGCACTACATTTGAAACCACATAAACACCAGGCAAAAAGTGGGGGGCTAACCATGTGAAAGAGACACTTTCTCACACGTTCTTTAAAAACAGAGCCCAGAATCCAGGGTTATGCTGAACAAGGTTGACTGGAACCCCATCCGGACCATACTCTGTTTTATTGCGATCTCTACTTGGCTCAGAAAACAGACTTCTGTACAGCTTGGAACGGTATGGGTTTCAGACTTCTCTGGAATGGCGGAATAAGCACTAGTAAAATGCTCCTCCAATGATTCATCTGTAATGTGACAAGTAATCGGGGTCAGTGCCTGGTTCATATGTCTCGTTTCAGCTACAGCAGACCAAAAAAGTGTGCTGTTCTTTGTATTAGCCACAGACACAAGTGAGTAACACTGTTCAGTTAGAACTTCCTTCTTTCTCCTAGTGGAGACTACTTTATATTCCTTATGTAGAGATGTAACATCCTGTGGGTCCCTGGTTTTGCCACAAGGGCCCTACGTAACTGTTGGTTAACCTTAGAACATACTCTATCAAACCACCTGGGCTTATTATTGGTTGGGCGCTTAGGGCACAATAATATCCCCCTTATATTACAACAAAGCTGAATAAAAGCACCAGTAACTTTGTTTTCGGTAATAACCTCAACTAAACAAGCTTTAATCAATATTACGTTTTCCCTAATCACTGCTGCTGCTATCTCCCACCTCTGGGTGGGCCTCTGTCTATCACTCAGTCACTGAATGAGGCTGGATGTAAACACAATTGTGCTTGTTACTTCCCCAGCTCCTTGACATGGGCACTACTTGACACTCCAGGAAGGGAGGAAAGATTCCAATTTCAAACCAGGTAGTTGAAGGGCACAGGGCGGCTCTAGACAACACATCACCATTTTTTGTGGGGACCTAGCTAACTGTAATGCGTGTACCAGAGGTCAGAGCACAGGAAAGGCGTCGACATAAATGAAGTACCAATACCGGAAATAGCTTGCCCACAAACGTTTGAGTGTATTGATCAGGAGAAACGCCTTTTCTGGGTTACACTTTCGAAGAACACGGACTGTAACATTCTTTAGGTGAATAGTGTGAGCTTATAAATTTCAGGCGCATGGAGTCAACAAGAATCGTGTGACCGTTTCAACCTAGTATCACAAGATCAGGCGATCATACTTCAACATTGTGGCGTATGTTTCATGGTTAGCAGGCACTGAGTAACTAAAATTCTTTGTTTTGAAAGTACGAGTGCCTGCACTTCTCAGCAGAGGTTCAGTGCTTTCATTGGAAGAGTACAGACACTTCTGTGCACTTCTAAATTTCCAATTCAACCCCTAATTTAAACAATACACAAATGTACATAATGTAGAATGGAATTCTCAGATGTACGGGCATTCAAGTTGTGGCATGCAAATACAGGGTCAAAGGCCTTTTCTGATTGGATGAAGGAACTCAACTGTCCTATAGAATGTGTACACTCAACTGACTAAATGTTTTTTTCACCTTTTTCATTTTAAGCCTTACCCTACATGTTTATGTAAGCATACAGCTACTTACCTAAATTAGTAATTACGGTCTATACATGGCAAAAATTTGCACCCAAATTACATCTCTGTGCAAGAAGTGGTGATAAATGCCTGCAAATATTGTTTCTGTATACATTATTACATTTTCTGTGCATGCTTTTATCCCCATTTCAGAGGTAGTGGTGACCAGTGTAAAGCTGTAGCAAAAGGAAATGTAAATCGCTCTTCCCTCTAAATTTGAGATAATTACACAACCTCTGCAACAGCACATCAAAGACCACCTCAGCATCAGCGCAGTACCATCATAGCATCAGCACAGCACCACCTCCTCATCAGTGCGCCACCAACACTGCAGCACTAACTCAGCTTCAGTGCAGCTTCACTTCAGCAGAGCACCAACTCAGCATCACTCAACACCAGCTGAGCACCAGCTCAGCTCCACCTAAGCACCACCACATGCCATCAATCAGCACCACCACACCATCACTCAGCTCCAGCACAGCATCACTCAGCACCAGCACAGCATCACTCAGCACCACCACACCATCACTCAGCTCCAGCACAGCATCACTCAGCACCAGCACAGCATCACTCAGCACCAGCACAGCATGACTCAGCACCACCTCATCATCACTCAGCATCATCTCAGCATCAGCACAACACCTCCTCATTAGTGCACACCACCAGTGCAGCACCACCTCTCTGCCAGCACAGCATCACCTAAACATCAGCACAGAACTATGTCAGCATCAACACCACGTCTGCATGAGGTGGCACCAGCAGTGCAGTGCCACCTCAGTGGAGCACACCTCAGCACCAGTGCAGCACCACTTCAGCATCAGCACAGCACCACCTCAGCATCAGCACAGCATCGTCTCAGCACAGCACCAACTCAACATCACTCATCCCTACCTGAGCACTAGCTCAGCACCAGCACAGCACCGCCACCTCAGCATGACTTGGTACCTCTTCAGCATGACTCAGCACCACCTCAGTATCATTAAACATCACCTAAGCACAACCACAGCACCACCTCAGCATCAGCAAAGCACCATATAAGCATCAGCTCAGGACCACCTCCTCATCTGTGCACCACCACCGGTGCAGCAACACCTCCGCACCAGCGCAGCAACACCTCCGCACCAGCGCAGCAACACTTCAGCACCAGCGCAGCACCTCCTCAACATCAGCACAGCACCATCTTGGCATCAGCACAGCACCGCCTCCACATCAGTGCACAACCACCACCAGCACAGCCCCACCTCAGCACCAGCAGAGCACCACCTCAGCACCAGTGCAGCACCACTTCAGCACCACCTCAACATCAGCACAGCACCATCTTGGCGTCAGCAAAGCACCGCCACCACATCAGTGCATCACCACCACCAGCACAGCTCCACCTCAGCATCAGCACAGCACCATCTCAGCATTAGCACGGCACCATCTGAGCACTACCGCAGCACCACCACCACAGCATCATTCAGCACCACCTCAGCATCACTCAGCATCACCTGAGTATCTCTTCACCAGGACACCACCACCTCAGCATCAATCAGCACCACCTGAATATCATTCAGCATCACCTGAGCATCACGTCTGTATAGCACACCACTTCCTCGGCATCATGAAGCACCACCTCACTCTGCCCTTTCAATCTCGAATCTGCTGATTCTCCCCTAGTTTCCCTCCGCTGCTCGTGTTGTAATTCAGGTACAATTTTCTAACCTCCACCCTCCCGTTGTTTATGCCCTCCCCCATAAATAAAAAAAACCTATAACAAACAAGCATTAAAACAGACAGGAAGTTGCCAGCATTGTAAGGACAAGAAAAATAGCAGACAGTTTTGAATGATAATTTTTTATTTAATAGGGTCGTTCAGTTGTACATAATGTCTTCTTGTTTAAATATAAGGTAGCAAAAATGCTTATAACACTTTTTTATTATAACTTTACAACATGCTGCACTGCAGCCACAATGCTCTACAACATAGTTTAAAGACATTGGCAAAGCCAATAGCTCTGGCTAAACACTTATAAGGTCCCAAAGGCAAGACCATTTGGTTATGTACATTGGTTCTGTACATCAACGGCGAGGACAGACCTTCCTAAGGAGTGAACTGGGGCCCCTCGCAACACACCTCTGGAGGTACCCGTCGGACATCGAGGGTACCCTCATCTATCTATCCTATGCCGTACGTGAGGCGTCAAGTACGGCAGTAGCCTGGAGGATCTGGAGCTGTCCGCCGGTCATCAAGTAAGTCGCAGGGGGAAGCCTCTGACCAAGCGGACCACGCTGGTTGCGCCACCCGTTGGATCTTTCCCTTCTCTTGTCGCGCAGAATATCTGCCTAGGATCAAGACACATACTTCCTGCTTGAGGAGAGGCCAGCCTCCATTTCATACCTGGGGCTTCTGGCAGATGCCCTGCGATGTCCTGTGGCCAGGGACTGCAGGTATGGTGGATGCCGAGGTGGGGAGGAGCCCTGCTGCAAACTTCACCTGCTGCTGGTAGGTGCTTTACGGGTGCACTTGGTGCCCCGCAGCGTGGGGGAGCCATGCTCGCTGCTGGTGGGGGACTGCCTGTCCCTGTAAACATGGTAAAGAGGAGCCCTGCTATGGACCTCGCCTGCTGCATGTGGAGCGCTCTGGACATCACCAGCAGCGCAGGGATCCCTCCAGGCCAAAGATCTTCACCTGTGAGTTTAACAACACCCTGAAGGCCGGACTGAACAAGCACCACAAGAACCCCGCAATGGCGAGAAGATCATGCTCTGTAAACATGTCATTATATGTTTTTCCGACCCTGTTTGCTTGAACTTTGATTAAAATGTAATCTTGAGTTCATTTGCAACTTGTATATATGTAACTCTAACCACTAGTATCTGTAGTAGACTTATGTACTTACTACCATTCTTATGTGCATTTAGAGTTTGTCTGTTTGATTCTTTTCCTTGAGTTAATTTGCAACTTGTATATATGCCACTCTAACCACTAGTATCTGTAGTAGTCCTAAGTATTTACTACTATTCTTATGTGATATTAGAGTTTATCTGTTTGCAACTTTGCCTTGAATTAATTTGCAACTTTTATATATGTAACTTTAACCACTAGTATATGTAGTAGACTTTTATACTTACTGCCATTCTTATGTGAATTTAGAGTTTACCTGTTTGTATCTTTTATGTAACTCATGTACTCTGTAGTTCTTATGTAATGTAACCGGTCCTTTTGTAAAACGCTCTGACACCTTCGGATAAAGTTCGCGCTAGATAAAATCGCATTAAATAAATAAATATGCTAATGCTTCTTCTCTTCGTAAACTGACCTCGACTGCTCGTCCCTTAGTTGCCCATAACACCCTTATTTATTCGGGATTCACATTTCCTGCGCAGCAATCCATCACTTCTCCTCACCCCCTCCCTCGTCTCCACTTGGCTATATGAGTCCACGTACCCACGTTCTCTAATGAGGAGACCGCCGATTGATTATACCTCGGAGCATTAGATTTAGAGCTCCGTATAATTTCACTGAAGTGTTCGAACTCGAGCCCTGCTTGCAGGTATTACCACTGTCACATTTCAGCCAATGAGAGTCTATCTCTCAAACGGAAGTCTGACTGAACTCAGCCAATTGAAGAAGACATAATGTGGGCCAATGAGAGCATGTGCTGCCCGGCAGCCGATTTTGACGCTAATACAGGAAGAGTCCTTCTGGTCGATCGTCCTTCTTTTGTTTTTAGAACTTATCATATGTTCGTCTTGCCTTTCTTTGCTTACGGTTTAAGTTTTGTGTCGCTGACACTGTAGTCAGCGCAGAGAACACTGTGATTGCAGCTGCCATGGCAGGTGACAGCAGGGAACCTGTAAGTTTACGGCGAGATAAGTACTCGGTGCTCTTGCCCACCTATAACGAGAGGGAGAATTTGCCGCTTATCATCTGGCTGCTGGTGCAGAGCTTCAGTGAGAGGTACGTAGCACGTGAGGGTGTAATTTTATTGGTTAACTACCTGTACTTCTCTGTCCAATTGCACGCATTTTATTGAGCCAGGCCACCTTTCTACAGTAGGGTGTCCACCTGGAATGGAGCATAAATCAATTTTGACGTGTTCTTCTCCCAGCTGTCCTATTTAATTCAGGTTAGTGACTGCAAAAAAAGTCAATTTTGCGTACACATCAGAGTCGGTCAAGCAGTAATATAAAAGTAAGTGATAATATAAAATTAAATAAGACAGCTGGGAGAAGAACAAGTAAAAATGGATTTATGTTCTTTAGTTTGTATTTTACATAGCCGTTTTGAACAAACATTCACATGATACTGGTCTTATTTAAAGATATATGGAAAATAAACAATTGATTCACTCCCAGTCACAAGGATCTGGGTTTAATCCATCATGCATTTGCTCACCACCCCAGTTTGGACCAGCTATATTGAAATCAGTCTTGTAGGGACAGTCCAGCCCAAACTGCCAAGCCATGTCCTCCCTGGACCGGAAACCAGCATACTGAGACCGTTTTCAGGGCATCACCCTTCATCAGCCAGGCTAGCTTCAATCCAGTGGTATAGTGAGCACGGGACCCACGTCTGGGCATACCCTTTCCACTTAGGACGACATATGCAAAAGAAACAATTGATGGACGGTATGCTGGACAATGAAAACATTCACCCTCAGTCACAAGGATCTAGGTTTAATCCATCATTATTTTGCTCACGACACCACCCCAGTTTGGACCCAGCCATATGCAAAAACACGATGGATTTAGGCCTAGGTCTCTGTATTGGGGTGAGTGTATGACATTGTTCCGCATTTTGTCCATCAGTTGTTCTTTTTGAATTCGTCACCCTGAGTGGGACAGGTATGCCCAGGTGTGGGTCCCGTGCTCTCCATGCCACTGGAGTCAAGCTATCCTGGCTGATGAGGGGTGAAACCCCGAAACCGGTCCAATGATGCTTGTTTCCAGTCCAGGGAGGGGCTGGACTGTTCCCATTGGGCGCAGGGTCAAGACTGATTTGCACATGACTGGGTCCAAACTGTAATGGCACGGTGAGCAACAAAACAATAGATTTTGGCCCAGATCTCTGTACTGGGGTGAATGTATGACATTGTTCTGCATCCTGTCCATCAATTGTTCTTTTTGCATTTGTCACCCGAGTGGGACGGGTATGCCTAAACGTGGGTCCTGTGCTCTCCATGCCACTGGATTCAAGCTATCCTGGCTGATAAAGGATGAAACCCCGAAAGCGGTCCTAGGATGCTTGTTTCCAGTCCAGGGAGGACTTAGCCTGGCAGTTCGGACCGGACTATTTCCATTGGGTGCAGGATCAAGACTGATTTGCACATGGCTGGGTCCAAACTGGAATGTCACAGTGAGCAAAACATTGATGTATTTTGGCACCGATCTCTGTTCTGGGGTGAATGTATGACATTGTTCTGCATTCTGTCCATCAATTGTTCTTTTTTTCTTATTTAAAGATAGTAATACTAGTAAACATGCATAGAAACAATTGTCACATGGTCTTGTACAAGCTCTGGAAACGCAAACCGTTTGACGTTCACATTTGAGTGCTAACAAAAGCAAAATAAAGTACAGCTACACTGCAAAACAAATAAAGGACTACTTTGTATTTACAGTGCATGGGTGAGATCATTTAGAATTGTAATTATAGTGTATACTTTTGAGATGTATAATAGTCCCTCATTCATTCCAAAGGAAGCAGAGAGATACAGCCAATAAAATGTGGTAAGACTAAAATACCACTGTGGTCAGATCAAGGATGCGATTGACACCGTCTTTCATTAAAAGCTGAAGGTTCCTGCGGAAAAGCTACATGTTTTGGTACCTCTGTTCATCTATTCGTGGGCCCATGTCCATCCATCAATTCTATCTACCCATCTGTACACCATCATTCATCCATCTATCCATCCTCTCAACCACTGCAACCATCTACTCGGCCATCCTCCCATCTACACCAATTAATGCACATACTGTTCATCCACTTATCAATCAATCAATCCATCCATCTACCCCTCTAGTCATCCATCGATTCATCAACCTGTACATCTATCTGCCTACCTACTTAAAGCAATAGTTATCGAAACTTCAACATGTTAATTGAAAACCTATGTATGTAAACCTCTTACTGCCACACATATATGAGAGGAAAATAGCAAAGAAAGAAAATTAATAGGAAACCCGTATTATTAAACGCTGGCAAAAGTAGTACAGGAAACAAGTTAGAGCTCTTCAAATGTCTATCAAAGTTTTCGATTCCCTTCAGTGCTCAGCCTTTTACACTGCACTGGAAACCAGTTCTGATATCTGTTCTGAAGCAAGTTAAAACTGCAACAAGTTACAGAAGAATACTGTATATTATTACGACATTAACGGGCAATGGACTCTGGCTCAAATTAGGCACAGTCTGTGTAAATTACGGAATTTGTGCAGGGTAGAGTAGTATTTTCAAGTAGCACAAGGCAATCTTGGCTATTCGTGAAATGCTAACCTGCAAGCAACAGGTAACAAATGTAACTTACTGGGGGTTCTGGTCCAGGAAAGGGAGGTGCTAAGGCAGAGGTCTTCTGTGTGCCATACCACCCTGGGGGTCCGTGGTGGCATTCCTAGGGGACGCAAATGCACTAGTAAATTAAGATTGCCTGGAAGCGCAATGCTGTTAATTTTTTGCATTTCCAGGCGGTCTTTATTTATATGAAGCGATTGAAGTTGGGTTTGCCATATTTTACAGAGAATAATGCCGGCCATCTTTTCTCATTTTAACAATCTGCAAATGCCCAGGCATGGTTAAGTAGAACTTTCTGCGTACTAGTATGTGTTCATTCGTTACGTGGCTTTTCTGTCTTTCGTTTTCTTTAATTATCAATCAGAGTTTTTAGGGCAGCAATAGAATACCTTTTAAAGTGTGTTGTTCTATCATTTTCTCTTTAAAGTATGTATCGATAACTGGGGAAAAATACTGACTTTTGGTGATTTTTGTACCAGACACTAAAACTCCAGTCATGCCAGCAAGTGTGATCATGAGCCCCGCGGTGGTAGGGTCAAATACACTGCTTAAAACAACAAAATATTCTATAAGTATTTTTTTTCACCTTCATGGCAACTGCAAATAAAATAATGCACATACCTTGAATAAAAAATATATATAAATTAAACAATTTGATGGGAATTGCACTCTTTTACATTATGAAACATTAATTGGTTAACGTGATCGCTACATATATCTGTTTGTGAGTCCAGAGAGTTATTGAATTGAATCCTGCTTGGCGCAGTGCAGAATGATGACTTGTGTATTTATAGGGCTAGATCCCAGCAAGTATAATAAATCATTGCACATATTTGACATTATTTCACAATTGTACTACACACAGTCTTTTCCCCTTGCCGTATTAGCTGTGTTTCTGTTGGTTTGTTGGTTATGTTACTTTCTCAGGTATAGCGCCGGGACGCCCCTTAGCTGGGGCAGCTGTGCGCTTAAGAAATTTCAGTTAACATATCATAACATAACATAAGATAGGCTACCACACAATTATTTAGTCTATATGATAAAACAAGCACTTACCAAGAATAAACATTAGTAATAGCTGACAAGACTGTTCCTAGTACAGGCATTTGCATTAGTCCATTAAAATGACACTTTCCAAAACTCAGCATCCTTACATTATCTCTCAAAAATAATAAATGTCATCATGATACTTCACATGATTGCTTGAATTAAAGCACTTAGAGACCCCTCCCTATCAGCAGCCTTCAAGTACTCTAGGATGCCATTAACAATTCAGGGATGGTTATTTTTAACAAAATGTATGGGAACTGTATTTGTAAAATTAAAAACACCTGGCCACCTTCAACTTCTGTCTAAATGCAGATGTCCTTTCAGGTGAGTCTAGCTGGTAACAGGGAGGAGGCTGAAAGGGCCATATTCAGAGCTCTGATTGCGCTGACACATGGGGCCTCAGAGTAATGACCCGGCCATGGTAACTAACTTATCTTTGAAAACAAAACTGAACAACTGCCAATACTTCTAAATCACTTGTGCTCTCATTTGTAGGTGAACATATTGAAAATCCAACAACATGTACCTAAAACTTCTTATTCTGTCTAGAATTAATCATTTTCTTTTATTTTTCACAGACCAAAAGTAAACATTTTACCACACATTACATTTAAATATACATTGTACTTCAAAACATCATCTTATTTTTTACAAAATCAATTTTTTTTCAAAATTATAACATTCTGCATTACCATCCTCACTTCATACTCTCATTTTCTTTCATTCAACACTCAATACACACACACACACACACTCTATAAATTAGAATTTCATAAACAAAACTTTTTTAGTTGTTATTTGAAACAACAGCCATGGTACACAATAAAGAAACTCGTGGATAAACCAATTTTAGACAATAGCGCTCTATTTTTAATTCCTATGGCTGGAAGAAAATTGGTCTACGTGTTTCGAACTCTCACTTGGTCCAGAGTTCTCATCAGGACCTCAAAGCTCTAAGTTTGTTCCACTCAATCCGACACAAAGATGTAAAATCAGGGCCTCAAAAGGGGCGCCCGTCTTGCTGTCGATGTTGCCTTGTCGAATATGCTTAAATCCAAGCCGCCCGTTCTTTCTTCTCTTTTTTTGTTATATCAAAAGCATTGGGGATGTTAATCTCCTCTCGTTATTGAAGGGAGTACCTTCAGTCGTTGCACTCGCCTCCCTCAATCGAGCACGTCTTCGCTTCCGTGTTTGACGCAACCAAATCATGTGGCCATTTAAGCATATTGTACAAGTCCTTGAACCTGTCCGTTGCCTTTCTGGCTGCACTACGCACTTGTAAGTCCAACATGCACAGCGGTGGGGAGCAATCACATTTTTTTTATGTAGCCCTGCACTGAACTTTCAGTACGGTGGCCCAATACGGAGTCCGGATCGGGCAAGATATACAACTGAATACATTTAAATCTAGTGTTTCTGCACACCCTACGGGTGGACCTCAGGATCTTCTTGCAGGCACAATCGGTAAGTATGGGTCCCAAATCCTAAGTCCCAGCAAAGCCGCAGCTGTGATATGTCCATTGGCCCCCCCTTTAACAGGGCTCAGTACAACAAAGTGATCAAACTTGTTGTCCCCTTAATAAAGAACAGGTATCGAAGACATTTGTGTTATGGAGGCTTAGAGAAGCCTGCCGACCACCAGGCATGGATCCTGCCCGCAAAGACATAATACAGACATCGTAAGTCTCCCTCAAAGCCAGAAAAGAGTTAAGCTCGCCCCTGTATAATGCTGAGTGCCATCTCGGTTTTCAGTCCAGACCTACCTCCTGGATGGTGCCAGTAGTGAACCATCACCAAAGGAAGCTTGCAAGTGTAATGGGCTCTGGTATGAGTTATTTGCAGTGCCTGTGCTCACACGTAATGTGCATTGTGATCCAATAGAGCCTCGCCCTGAACCCTCAAAGGTATATTGGGGGGTAGCAGTATTCAATTGAGAAGAGTCTTGGAAGAAATCCCGCTTTTGCTGGCGCTCACTTTCTCCCAAATCACTGACCGCCACCGAACAGCCCACTGCAACTGGGAAATCCGAGGCGGCCATTCCTCCCTCATTCACTGTTAACCGTAAATTCTGCAGGGCCACTCCCCCAGTATAATGTAAGGAGTATACTATTCAATCCCTGGAAATATGTCCCAGGTAGCTCAACCATTAGTGCTGCAAAGAGGTAAAGGAGACGCAGTAATAGGACCGTCTTGGAGATTGCTATCTGTCCACTGACTGATATCGGCAGGGAACTCCAAAGGAAACAGACAGCCGCACAGCACACAGAGCTCGGGCAAAGTTAAATCTGGTGTTCTATACACATGCCCTCCTTAATACCACATAGAGGCAGGCTCCCCTCAAATCATTTGTTTTGCCACGGATAAGTTGTCGTCCTCTGAGTTGGGTCACAGGGGAAGGCACATGATTTGTGCCAGTTAACTTCCAGTCCAGATAGTCGCACGAAACTTGTTGCGGCCGACATTGCACCCTCCAAGTGAGAAGTTCCCCCACGCATGTAAAGAAGCATCTTGTCTGCATATAGCGAGATATACACATGGCTTCCTAACACTAGTAGACCATGTTAATGCCCCCACTGCCATATTGTCAATGCAAATGGCTCTAGCACTAGTGCAAACGGGTGATATGGGGCAGTCCTGCCGAGTACCTCGCTCCACAGCACACTCCTCTGAAATAACTGAACCTGTCTGTCCGTTTAACAAAGGAGACTGCAAATCCCATTACAAGTAGGGAAGCATATGGGTTCACGCACTACTCCGCCATGCACGACACTCGCACTCACATATACTACTGGCTGGTGTCTAAGAGCCTGGTGCCTCGAGTCCTGCATTGCGAACCTCTTCCGCAACACTTACTCTGATCATTCACCCGTGGCTCTGGAGTTGAAGCTCCGTGGCAAGAGGACTACTGCGTTTACTTGGTGGGTTCCCCATCCTTACTCACTGCTGGTCTTTAAGATCAATGTGGGATCTTTAGACAGCTGTACCACAGTGTGGGAGACATTTAAAGTTTATATAGAGGTGTTGGTCTCAAAGCATGCGGGAGTGTTCAAATCCCTGAGGGACAGATTGTCGCTCCTGGAGAGGGAAATAACCGAACTGGAGTCGAGACACCAAAGCTTAGGTGATAACAATATACTAGGAGAGATTAAAACTAAAATATGGGAATACCATCAAAACCGCCAATAGCGAAGTTGTACACATGGGCAAATATGTAACAGGTAGGCTATATGGAGAGGGGGAAACCCCGGGTGCCACTTTATCAGCTCTGATGCACCCTAGACAAGAGACTGGGGGATCATAACTCTGCGAGATGAGGAAGGTCAACCAATATATGAGACATACCACATAGTGGCTAGATTCCAAAGATACTGTGCTGAGCTATATCACACACGTGTTATGCAGATGAAGGGGCTACAACTGACTGTCTGGAGCACATAGCTATGACATGGCTAACTACGGAACATAGAAAACATTTGATGGCACTGTTGCGCCTTGCTGAGATACGTTCTGCACTTGCAAATATGCAAACTGGTAAGGCGCCAGGCGGGATAGGCTCACAGCAGCCTTTTTACAAAGCTTATCAGGACGTACTTATATCACTCATGGTCACATTGTATGAAGAAGTGGTACAAACTGGCATGATGTCCCCCTCAATGTGAGAGGCCCTGATTGTTACTCTTCTAAAGACGTGCAAACAATCCAATGAGTGCTCTTCGGAACGCCCCTTTCTCTCTTAAATGTTGACACCAAACTGTACGCTAAGGTATTAGCAAAGAGATTGGCAACCTTGATGCAGGGAGTGATGCGTCACGAACAAGCTGCATTTGTTCCCGGTCGTAGCATTACCTATAATTAGGGCTCCCGGTTTTATGGTATTTATTTTTTGACCATTTCCATCTGTATTTATCCATATTTATCTTTTGCCCATTTTGTCTGTATTTATCCGTACTTATTTTGTGTTTTGCGTATAAATGAAGTTTTAAAACTGTACATTCCCATATCTATTTAACTGATAGACGCACACTCGTACTTTGATGTCTGTCATGTTTTAACTATTTAAGCTGCCAAATATTACATAACCATACATTCACTGGTAAATACTAGCATTATACCTTAAATGTATGTTAACATATGCCGTTATTTCAAGAAATTTCATCCTGTTTTTTAATTTCCCATGCTGTCCATCGGCTCATCTACTGCCCTATATTTCAAGATACAGCATGGAGAGTCAATTAAAAGAAAGAAGCACAATTTTCTGTATTTATCCACTTTTAAAAAGAAATGCAGATAGAAAACACATTGTTTTCTGTCTGTATTTATCTGTAAAAACTGAAAACAGGGAGCCTTATCCATAATCTCTGGACACTCTTTGAAACCATACAACAAATAGATCCAGAGATGAGGGGAGCTGCCATTTTCTTAGAAGCTGAAAAAGCGTTTGACTCTGTCGAATGGATATTCATGCGAGCCGTCCTCTACAGAATAGGAGACGGTGAGATGTTCTTTGCCTGATCGAGGTTCTGTACACGACACTGGTGGCTCGAGTCCGCGTGGGCAACACAGTGACATCAGTATTCAATGTCTCCAGTGGTCCCAGACAGTGTTGCCCATTATTGCCTTTGCTGTATGCAGTAGTGGCGAGCCGCTGGTGTGTGCTCTACGCTAATACCATGGGCATAGAGGACTGCGCTTCTCAGGTTACTTTCCTATAATCTTGGCATATGCGGAGAACACCTTGATTTATGTCCGAAACCCGGAGAGGAACCTCTCTCCTATCCTCAGAGAGGTGGTGCGCTTCGGAGGTCTCTCTGGTTTTAACATCAATTGGGACAAAACTATAATTTACCCACTGACCCTTACAGGATACCAGACGCCTTAGAATTCACACTGCACTGGACAAGGTATCAAACTGCCACTGTCGCTAATGGGACGAGTTGCTATCATGAAGGCGGTGGTCCTCCTACCAAATGAAAAGATTAGACCACCCCACATTGTGTTCCATTTCTTTGATGCGGTCATGGATTTTACCATGACCGGGTCATTACTCTGAGGCCCCATGTGTCAGCGCAATCAGAGCTCTGAATATGGTACATGTACGTACTATTGGCTCCATGGCCCACAAATATATATATATATATTATACGCTCCCCAGACATTATGTGGCGCCCCACATAGGCATTATGGTGTGTTTGATACTTTCAACACTACAATGTATGTCTGGTGGAACCTACTGGAAAGACAAGCTAGTTTCCTCCTATACTACCCACATACATCAGTGGAGCAGTGTACCTAGTTGCAGATAGGGCTCGAAAAGAGTGTGGCAATGGCATTACGAAAATTGGGGATTATCAAAATGGGAAATTTACTTCAGGAAGGGGTAGTGAAAGGCTGGGAGGCATTTCAAGACAGGGCAGAGCCGCTGATAGCTCTAATTTGCTTTAAGAATTTCAGAGTCCGACACACAATACAAGACCTTCTAGGTGAGGACATGCAGGAGCCTCCAGCCATGCCAGCACTTTCCTCCCTGATACAATCAGACGCCCCCATTAAGTGAGTAATGAAACTTTACTTTTTGCTCTGGAAGCACGCAGACCGGTCAAGAGAAAAGTGCAATTGGAATGGCAAAGAGATATAGGCGGAGCCATTGATGATGATTGTTGGAGGTACTGTTGCTCTGTGACCAAAATGTATAATTGAATGGGCGACACAGACTGAGTATACTACACAGCAGAGAGGCTATTCAAATATGGGTTACGAGACACTGCGCAATGCCAACGATGCCATGAGCGGGAGGCTGGGTTTTTACATGTTGTGTGTTATTGCCCGAATATATGCGAGTTCTGGAGGGCAATCATTCGGGACCCAGAGACTATTATAGGCTCTTCCTTGGACATGGACCAGTTATTGGCCCTGCTAGGATATAACAAAGGAACAGATAAAGAGTTTAGGCGATTAGAAGCTATAGGTTTTCTGCTGGCCAAACGCTGGGTGGCGATTGAGGTGGGCCAGAGGTCCAGTCAACACCCTGGCGGACTGGCATACCAATACTGTATATTGCAGCACACAGTCAGATGTATACAACTAATTACTCCCCCAAATCGGTATTTTCGGCCGTTACAGACCGGTATTTGAGCTTTGGTATGTAGGGACACATATTTTACAGAATCGGTAAATTTACCGATCGGTAAATTTACAGATTCTGTAAAATACCGAATCGGTATTTCTACCGATTTAGGTAAATTTGGTATGTAGGTGGGACTCTTCTGAGTCCCACAAGCCTTACCGATTCGGTATTTTAGCATCAAATTCAATTTGATGTTAAAATACCGATTCAGGTGTGCATGCACATGTGTGCATGCACACCTGGGCCATATGACAGGCAGACCTGCCCTTAGGGCAGGTATGCCTGCCACATGGCCCCCGAACCTTTTTTGGGGGTGCTAGAGGGTGTCAAAGTGACACCACACCCCCTGCACCCTTGTCATAATCGGTATTTACCGATTCGGTAAATACCGACCGGTAATGCCCCATTCATTCCTATGGGCTTCAAAGCCCATAGGAATGAATGGAGCATTACCGGTCGGTATTTACCGAATCGGTAAATACAGATATTTACCGATTCGGTAAATGGAACATCTGGATGTTCCTACATACCCCCCCTTCTTATTTACCGATTCTTAATTACCGAATCGGTAAAATTTGGTAATTAAAAATCGGTAAATAAGTCCTACCTACATCGGGCCCCTTGTCCCTTGCCATCTCCTTGATATCTCCCTGAACCTCCTGCACTGTGGTTTTGGTTTTTGATTTTTTTAGTATATTTTTTTATGTGGAGCAAATTATAAATACAGAGAGGATATAAGTATTTCATCACAGTTTCGAAGTTCAGGGAGAAATACCAGAGCTTAGGGATGCACTAAAATCAAAAAGTAATTTGTACGATGAAAGGTACAACTGATCTTAACACTTACAACATAGTCAAATGAGAAAAAGAAGATATTTGAATTGATTGATGATAGTAATTGGTCCTGACCAACCCTGGTCCGTCTGAAAATGGCTCAACATCCCCCTCATTATTCACAAATTCTCCTTAGCCTGCTCCTACCCTCATCATTATCAACTTAAGCTATTTCCAGAAAGCCAGTATTTATAAATTCGTGGTACCAGAGGATAAAATTAGGGGGTTCTTACGCCACTAATCTTGCTGGAGTTATTGCAAACATGTATATCTCTGCTAAATGTGAAGTGAAGTGAAGTGAAGTGAAAGGCATTTAAAAGCGCATCATACACTGTACAGTTTCTTGGCGCTGAAACAGAAGGACGGTAGATCACTACCTGGGCAGTGAGAGGGAGAAAAAGGCAAGAAACAGGAAAGAGAGGGACCGGGGGAAGGGGAGATTATCAATTCTAGTTACAGGTTAAACGAAATAGGTGAGTCTTAAGGAGGGATCTGAAGCGAGTGTAGAGTGGAGCCGACCTTATGTCCAGGGGGAGGGCGTTCCAGAGAGAAGGAGCTAGGAATACCAGAAGAGAGTCCTAATAATATTAACTTGGAGCCCTAGAAGACGTTGGTCTGAAAAGTCCAGTTCAGTTTCCTCGCGACAGACTCCCAGAAAGGGTCAATTAACGGGTAGGATGCGAAGATGTGTCCTGCTTCTGCTTGCTCAGCCACACAGCGAAAGCCTTTTGCACCCTGTCTGACCTAAATGATATAAATATGATAGGGTGTAAGATAAAAGTCATTAATAAACTTAAAATGATTAACTTTGACGCTTGAAACATTTAAGACACTCTGTGCGAGCAGATTAGTGTAATTGAGATCCCCTACAGCAATCTCTGATGCCAGTTCCATTTATCCGCTCCAGATTGAAAAGGGTCCAGCCTACCTCCAGCCTCTGCCTCACCAAGGAGATCATCCTATAAGCCAGACTAATATATACCTCAAGAGATCATCATCTTCAGATAGTCCAAAAATGTACTCTGTGTACAGCATAGGCCTTCTGACGTCACAGTACCCAAAAAATGTTGTTGCTGTAAATACCGAAAAAATCTGCCACGAGAAAGAGAGAACCTTTGTTGCAAAGTCTCATAAGAGAGAAAATTACGTCCCTCAAATAACTTCCCTAATGTAAGGAATTGACTTCCCAACATGTCAAAAGCTCTCATACACTTGACAAGGCCAGTTGTGATTATAGCCCAAGTATGTATATGTATTGTAAAGGGTGATAGCCAGCAGTATTGTTTTAGGATAAAACCAAAAAGAGAATTAGTCCCATAGGGTCTTAAACATAGTCCTTTTAAAGTAAATTGTGTCATTAATGCCACTGTGGGGTGCAACGACCTGACGCCGTGGTAGATACTCTGGAAACATATGTCCCTGCAGCCACAGCCCCCTACCGAGTACATTCATTAATTGGGACATGAATGCAGCAAAATATACCCGCAGACCTAGTAAGGACAGACCCTCCTCCCCTTTCTCATGTGGTAATTGAAGTAACTGTATATTAGATCCAGGTCTCCGATAACTCCAGATACATTTCTTCCAAGATGCCTCAATCCTTGAAAACCTGATTTTAGGGAGATAGAAAGGTATACAGCTAAACAGATAAAGATATTGAGACAGAATTATCATTTTAATGAGGTTACATCTCCCAATTCTCCCCGACTGAGTCTATTCGACTTATTGAAAGTCTCCTCTTTCCTCATTTGATTTGATTTGAGCATTTATAAAGCGCACACCTGCCCAAGGATGTCTAGGCGCTGAAACCAGAAAATATGGCGAGGTTGCCGATGGAACTGAGTAAAAAAAGTTAGTGGCTGAAGAGCCAGGTTTTTAGTGCTTTCCTAAAGGCTAGAAGTGTTGGGCTGTTCTTTATGCGGGCTTGGGAGCATGTTCCAGGTTTTAACAGACCTTTAGATGTACTTCTTTTAGCGACGGAAAATCCCTTCGGTACTCCTCCCAGTGCTGCTGTAAAAGATCAAAAATCACAGCTAATGTTGGAGATCCAGCCAATTGGAATCTGCACTCGTTGGATACTGGCTCCCGGCTGGAGTATCCCAGGTGGTAGTGACAGCTGAGAGAGCAGTTGAAGAGGTGACCATCTCTGAGACTCAGAGAGTGACATTTTTGGGGGTAAGCTCAGTACTGTTGGGGGTCCCACAGGATCTCTTCATCCGATGTTGTAGGATCGCGAACCCCTGTGGAGAAGGCCATCGTCACAAGCTCTGTCATATAGGAAGTTCTGGTATAGCCATTCGAAGCAACTGATCCACTGATACTTGATACCAATTGTTTCTGTTTACTTCTGGCTCTGGAAGACCTTTGATTTTTAGGGCACTCCACAGCACCTGCATTCCCAGTCGGACAAGTCTCTCTATCTGCGTCAGACAGACTCCCAGAGTCCGATAATTGTAATTAAAGCCTCAGCAGGTTAGAGTGGGGCATGAGCTGAGGATATGAGTTGCTGAGTGTTGTCAGTACTCCCGCTGCTCCATGCTGCAGAGACCATCAAGCCTTCTGTTACTGCCAGGGAGTGGTTATCAGTCACTGGTTCCTGTAGCCCCCTCCTCCCCATGAATTGACATTGGGTCGGCGCAAGTGGAGCTGCCTAATGTAGTTACCTCCTTGTCACTTCAGGTCCAGATATGTACCTCATGGATGAGGAATCCCAAGGAACGCCCGGGGTTGACTCCGATCTACTCCCTATTATCTCCACTACCCCAGCCTCAGGCTTGAGGGGTGAAATATATTGATCTAGAGTCCTTTGCAAGGATGGTGTCAAGGTTGTTATGGGTGAGGGGAATGCGCTCCTATCCTCCTCAGGGTTCAAGGAAGTTCCCAACTTTTTGTCCTGAGTTTGATCTGACGGTTCAAGGTCAAGCTTGGTATCAGACACCTGTAGCCCATCCTTTACAGATATTCGCCAAAGTAGTAGCCTTAGTATTTGTGTTTATGGGAGGAGCTTTAGTGGGCTGAGATTTCCTCCTCCCTGTTCTACTCGGACTGGTAGGACGAGTCAGAGGGCCTCTAGGACCAGATCCTTCTGTGGCTGCTGCTTTGACGAACATCCTGCCCCAGTAACGACTTGGAGAGTACCATACAAAGCCCCTCGTAATTCTCTGTAGCCACCGCCAATAGCCAGGTCCCCGGGAAGAGGAATAAAATAATGCTGCAGGCAGAGAACCCAGATCCATTTTGGAGTTCCTTCTCTGATATTGCTGTAGCTAGGCCCGTTCACCGAACTGCTGATGTCTACTATAAGCACAGTACTGTCGCTGCTCAGGGCCCCATCTCCCCTTGGGCCAGATGTCAACCTCATTGTTCTGCTGAGCCATAGACCACTGCCTCCTGCACCCGAGAGAGCCGCCTCATGATCATCCAGAACGGCCCCCAGGAGCAGAGGGCAGGAAATGAGCCCCCCTCCCACCGTCCTGCTCCCACCAGCAGCTGCAGTCAGCGACCACAATACTGTCGCCTGCACCGTCCGTCCAGCCAACCCAAAGCAAGCCAGCAGCTCCCACCATGCTGAGGTTCCATCAGTCATGGACGAGATCAAAGGAGGTAAGTAGCAGTAGCCTCCATCAAGCCGTCATTGATTTTAGTCCTAGAGGTGGCTCAGAAGTGGTCGGTGTCCTCCGCACTGCCCTCTTGCTCTACCCAGGATTCAACATTCAAACCTTGTCTGATTCAGCCCTCCCTGCACAGCGTCTTGGCTACTAGCCATTCAGCTATGGGCGGGTCCAGAGCCGGTGGGGAAGTGTCTGCAACATAACGCTGAATGTCTGACTCATTAACCGCCACTCCCGCCGCATTCAGCATGCGGTAGTAGTGCAGGAACACCCATGCATAAACAGAAGTTGGTCTGCAGAGTCTTTAACTGGGAGGATAGTGTGTCCTCCAGTCTCTTCCCGGAGGAACCAAACTATTATGCTCTCCGATTTGTCTCTTTCCGCATGAGCTCTCGCTGTGAATGCCCTATTGTCATATTGACGCAGGCGTTCCACCAGCGTGAACATCTTCTCTCGTTCAGCGAGCATTCGTTCTCAGCCAGCTGGCCTCTCATTTAATTCCAACAGGAAGCCAATGAGGACCAACTATTGCAGGGAAATATCTAAGTGCAATTAGGCACGCACCCCCACCTTGTTAGAGATGCAGTAACCGTGCACAACCACTTCATAGGCCTCTCCTTCAACCCCCACTGACTATGCTGTGCCTTCATTATTGAGCCAAAGATCAGTGATTGGTCACTACAATGCAAGCAAAACTCCTGGTCCTCCACCAGGGGTGGGTCAAACCGCCATGTGTGGGTGTGCAGTATCTACACCCAGACCACCGAAAGAAGCATACCAGAGGGCAATGGTCAGAATATATCCATACTCGATGCTCCGTGTCTATCACTCTCTCACATGCTACCAGAACACCCAAGTACCTTTTCCAACCACACCTCCAGGTCATACAGACCAGAGCGGAACAAATACACCCTGCCCCAGGGTTCCTCAACCAGCCCCAATGCTGCAACCAAGTGCAGTAGGCATTTGCCAGTTTAGCTGCCAGCGCCAAGTGCAACGAGGTGTGGGATCTGTCCAAATTGACGTCTGTGACACTATTAGTCTCCCTCCGCTATTCACTCATACGGTCACATGTAAGGGAGAAGGAGCATCAGACCATTCAGAAATGAAGGTTGGTCAGTGTTGGGAGCGTATACATAGAGTAGTGCAGTGTCCCTACCATCCAGTCGTCCCAACACAGGAACATATCTACCCTTTGGGTCAATAACTGCCTTGTGCAACTGGAAAGGCACCCCCGGTCTGATCCACATGAATGCCCCCATCGCAAACACGTAGTAAGCTGTGCAATATAATTGCCCCGCTGTCTCTTGTGAAGTATTTTGCACTCTGCATCTGACAAGTGAGTCTCCTGTAGGAATGAAACCTGTACCGCCCTCCGTTTTAAGTAAGCTAGCACATGATAGCAGTTGGATAATGTGGACAGTACCCGTACATTCCAGGTTATCAAATTAAGTAGATCAGCCATTCTGACAACATTTGTGTGGGTTAGGGGCACTCCACCAGACACCCCCTTCAGATCCCCAACCATCACACATATATTATATGCACACCCGCCAAGAACACACCACACCCAGATCCAACATAAAAAACAACCACAAAGTAAACACCCACATCCCCCACCAACCCCAGACTAAGACATGTGTACATCCTGACCAAACAGAGTAATGGCCTAGAAACTAAGGCAGAGCAACAATGGCCAACCAAGTCCATGTTGGAAAACTCAAAAGGGACAAATGACCAGCCAGTCATGCAGTAAGTGTATAATGCAATAATTCAAAGTGCATGAAGTCCAAGCCCCGTGCACCTACCCAGTCTCCCCCCAGACAATAACAAAGGAGAAAAAGATAAAAAGATTTTAAGTCAGTAAGACTGTAGATGATACAATGCAGTCTCCACAGCACAGTAGTAGATGCTGCTCAGCCCCATATAGGAGATAAAATGATGCGGTCCCCCATACCCACGGTAAACCCACCCCCACCCCACCCCCCCGCCCCCGCCCCCCGGAGAGTGCACTCTAATCTAGGCAACGTGGAGCTCACCAGGCTCGAGGCAGACTCTCCCCCCCTACGCAAATGTGTGTCAGGGAGTGGGGAGCTCCTGCCGGAGCGCAGGCAGGCTGCCATCTCCAACGTCCTAGTTTGTTCCTCAGCTTCTTGCTGCTTGGTCGGTCGGCGTGCACCCCGGCATCGAGATCGTCCACATCTCCGACATGCTGATCAGCGGAGGATCGCAGGCTGTGGGTGCATGCCTCCTTATCATAGCTTTCCAGCAAGGCAGGATCCAGGAAGAAATTAGTCTGTTCCTCCGCTTGCATTCTCAAGTGGGCTAGAAAGAGGAGCGAATAAGGTATCCCCAGTTCATAGAGCCGTCTTTTAATGGGGAGGAACGAGGTGTGCTGTGTTTGCACCTGGAGGATTAAATCCGGATATACTGAAATCATGGCATTTTTCACCGCAAAGGGGCCATGGGGCGGCCCTGCTACAGAAGGAAATTCCTGTACTGAAAATTAAGGAGATGGGCCACCACCCAACGGGGTGGGGCCCTGGGTTTTGCAGGAGAAGCAGGGACCCTGTGCGCCCGGTCCAAAGCATAGAATTCAGATAATCCCTCAGGGGCCACTACTTCCTGGAGCCAGTCCTCTTGGAAATCGAGCATGATGTTACCCTCCACTCCCTCCTAAGGCCGTCATCCTCCCAGCCACCTTCTTAGAGTCCTCACGAATATGGCCAAGCTCACCAGCAATAGAGTCAATCTTACCGTCTAGGTGCTCATCAGTAGCGTCGATCGTAGCCAGCAATTTATCTAATTTGGAGTCCATGTTAGAGATGGCCCCACCTTGCCCCCCTGCGCCCTGCTTGATCCCCTCTCATTGTGGGGCACTCTGTGGGAAATCATCTCTGGTCCTCTGTGTACGACCCATGTCTTTCGCAGGGCAAGGAGAGCTAGGCTCCCCCCCCCCCCCCCCCCACACACACACACACTCTTCAGTACTCTCAGCCAAAACCAGTGCCACCAGCAGTTACAGTTCCGCAAACTTCCCTGCTCCCCAAAAATCCATAGCGTCAGAAGGTGGAAGTCTTCCTTGTGGAACAACTGTATCCAGAGGACCTGCCTGTCAGGGAGGGCCACCGAAGTCTGCCACTGTGCTCCTCGTCAGGCAGTACCAGGGACAGCCCCCCACAACACAATCCAGAGACTGGTTAACTCGGGGCAGGTCAGAGTTGCTACGGCCAGAAGATTACCAAGTCTGGCCCCAAAGTGGCGGCAGGAGGGCCGGCAGTGCCCATGGTCGAGTTGCCCTTTATACAGCTATAGGAGAATGGAAAATCTGCCAGTACCAAGCCGGGCCTCCTGGGGCTCCTAGTTATGCTGCCTTCACTGGAGGAGGCCTCCACACCACTGCCTCATCCTGGTTTATACCCCGTGCAGAGGTTCGCCACTGGCTATGGCCAGTGGGGAGGGTCTGCCAAGATCAGTTTGGGCCCCCACCAGGTCTGAGAAAATTATAAATGGGTGGGGGAGAGGGCCTCCACGCTCCTGTCCTCCACACAAACGGCGTCGCAATCGAGCTCACCACCCACCACATGCTTGTCTTCTGACACCACTTTGCAATCTTCACTAGACTACGGAGCCGCCATCTTGGGAACGTGTCAGAAGAGGAGCACCAGGGCAATCACATACTGCGCAGCTCTTTTCTGGTCCCTCTGTCCTCACAACAAATCTAGTGGCCTGGGGCACCCGGGACGCTGTTCGGTGCTGGGTGTTGTGGCCTGGAAGGGATTGGGGTTGTGTGGGTCATCGAGGAGCTCTGGCTCAAAGCTGCTCACGGTATGGCGGCTGGCTCCGCCCCAGCTGCAGCTATCATTCGTGTAGAGGGTGCAATTGCATTGGTGCCCAGGAGTGTGATGGGATTAACAAGACCCCTAAAAATGGGAGCAGCGTTTTGTCTATTTCAGGTTCATAATGTCTTTTTTTTTATTTATAAGTCTCACATTTAGTGTGGCTTATGTGATTCTAAAAAAGTATCCGTGAAATGATCTCATATGCCCCACTTACTGCACTCAACCCTGAAATAATTTTCATAACGTTTTGGAGGAGGGTCCGATTTCAAAATATTTTGGATAGGGGGCTCAGATTAAATCATTTCAAGACCTCTGTGCTAAGGTAGAGAACCTCCACAGTTTAATGGGATGCAGAAAATTAGGTAAGTAGTAACCGGTGTGTAGTCCCCGCCGCAGACAGCATCAATCCACATTTCAGCTTGTTGACGGTGCTACTTCCTGACCATGCTGTGTATGTCTCTTTATATGCCACAAATTTTACACACATTGGTGACACACAACACAACTGAACATTGCATCTTTCAAGGATTAAGGGGAATTTAAAACCCAGGTTAAAAAAACATTGGGAATATCTGCCAGCTTGATGGAGCAGTCACTCCACCTCTGGTGGATGGGCTTCCAACCCATTTGACTCCACTCTATAGTTCCATTAGCACTGATCCATCGCCAACTTTGCAGGTTCAGGATGGATGCACCAGACCTTATTCAGGAAACTCTGATCCATCTACTCATAAGCACAGCTGTCAATGAGCCACTGTTTAACTTGAAAATGCCGCTCTAGCAAATTACTGCATAGTTGGTATACAGTACATTTAGCAGAAAGCAGATGTTTGCATGTTGCATACCAGGAATTTGAAGGGCTGCAATCTGGTGGTGCTAACATTAAGCCAAGTCAATTAAGGGTGGTTTATCAACCTTGGAAGGATCACAGCTAAAATGGCCCACAGATACTCTAAAGGTAAAGGAAAGGACGACAGGAGGTTCGAAAGAGGTGAGGAAATATTGTCAGTAAGGTAATATTGAGTTGAAGAAAAATGGGAGAAAGGGAGGGAAGATTATATGGGCCAACACCATCAGTTCTTTCTCCCTTTCCATCTTAAAAGCTGCTGCCCCATTTCTGTTAAATTTAGGAGCACTAAGAAAGAGACTGACCACTAATATTTAATTCTATTGTAAACTATGGAAAGCATGGAATGAAGTGTGGCACATAACTGAAAACTGTCAGTTTATGTTTTTTCTTTAAATGGTTATTCAGCAAAATGGTAGACCATCTCATGTCGAACGTTTGAAGTGGCTAGAAGGGAGCCTGTTTCCCATATGATTTGAGATTGTTGACATTAGTGTTAATAAATAAAGAGGGGAAACCTTTGACTGAGAGGAACTCATGTAGGCTGATAGCCATCCTGACATTTGAAATTAAAATATTTGATAAAGTTGTAGCAGTCAGTTTCCATGGAATCAAGGGATCACTGATACACCCAGAGCAGTATGGCTTCATGACAGACAATATTTTAGGCACCTCTATAGCAGTATGGAACTTACAAACTCCTAGAGCAGATGTTGGTCCTATCGTTAGACTCCTCCAAGACCTGTAACTTGAAGCCCTTATATGATGGCAGACATGAAAAAAATGGAATTTGGCATAAAAGTCTTGTCTTGGATCAAGCAGTTTGCAGGTGAACGGCGGGATTCTATGGTGGCCTTGCCCTCTCTCGAGTGGGGGAAACACCGGTCAAGGATTTAACATGTTGCCTTTACTGTTTGCTCTGGCCCTAGAGGGACTGGCATGCGCTGTCCCAGGTAAAGCCTTGTTTCAAGACCTCAGATAGGAACCTGAGTGGGATGAAATATTACTTAATCCGATGATATCTAATTATACTTAGCTGACATAATCACCCAGGTAGGCAGGAGTTAGCTCTGTGTAATCTGTTGTCTCCAATAGATGTAACATCAGCATGTATATTCATTGGCTCTCTTAAGTGTTATAAAACCATCAAAATGCTTTTAAAAAAGAGCAAGTTAGCACTATCAATCCATGGGAAGGTAGGAAGACCCTATTTGTCTATATTGCTGCATAGTTCATGCTTTTATGATGGAGAAAAGTAAGTTATATGGGTCATTTAAAAAAAGCTCTAAAAATATTACGAAGTGTTTGATGTTCACCTAGATTGTTTTTATTCAATGAAACAACTATGTCGATTACTTTATTAGGGAGGAGGCAGGAGGTGTAAAGTTCTTCTCTTGCTCCCAAATATTAAAAGCATTTCTCACTCTGGATGTTGAGGCTACATTCTTATGTTTTTTAAAATTTGTTTTTTAGTGGACATGACTACGAAATCATTATCATAGATGACGGAAGCCCAGATGGTACACTAGAAGTTGCACAACAATTGGAAAAGATATATGGCTCTGATAAAATTGTGAGTTCCAGTTTACTATGTGAATGTACTAGAGGGTGTGCTTCAGAAATATGTACACAGTTGACAGATTTTCGTTTGTTTAAATATCCAACACATGTTTTGGATGATATTGCTACAATTCAGTCCTGCCAGAGTGAGGACCTTGATTGGTATATAGTCCTCCAGAGGCGAGAGATACATTTCATTTAATGAAAATAATGTTAAATAAATGTTTATGATTATTTATAGAAGTTGACAATATGTTTAACTCAATGTATATTTTCTTTTTTGTCATGAATAACTTAAGAGCAGACAATTAAAATATTTTTCAGATTGATCACATTGCAGAGTTTACAAGCATAGATGATTTTAAAGTACTCTCCTAATTTCCTCTTGTATCACCAACTCTGTGCTGCTTTCCACACCCCTATGAAACACCTTCCCAACAGCTCCTCCCACACTCCATACAGTAGAGGCGCTGATTATAAACCGATCCCTCCGGAGGCTTATTATTCGCCTCTACCCTATAATGCTGGAGGAATCCCCTGTATATAACCTGGAAGTCCAATCCATCTGGGAGGCAGATATAACTCCTCCTCTAACTGAGGAACGGTGGTGCTACTGCTGTACTCAATCCAGTGGTCTTATCTTATACCAAAGAACGTAATGAACCCCTGCCCAATTATATAGAAAGTGTCTGTCGGGTGACGCGAGGGGCCTGCACTACTTTGCCCCCATCCACAATATCCCCCCTCCCCCTTGTGGCACCACTGCAATATGTAAAGTACAGTCAGGCGTAGTCCCAACGACTAACATCTGTGCTTCTCCTTCTGGCTAAGCGCAGGCTAGCCATCCTCTGGGGGATACACCCAGCCCCTCAATTCAAGAGCTGGCTGTGAAATTCAGTATATTGTCAGGAGCAACTGGGGACCTATTGGAAACTAATGCCAAATTGATCAGGACCTAAGCACCTATGGGCTCCTCTGAGCTCTCCAGGCTGCAATCAGGCCTCCAGCTGAGCCCTACAGTCCTCATGGGCAAATTAGTTGAACCTGTGCCAACGACTTAGCCTTTGGCAACTCAAGATAAACCTGATACACTGGAACTGATTTCTTCTTGTACTGTGCGTGTGTCCCCACCCCCTCCCCCCCCCCCCCCATGTACCCCCTCCCTCACTTTCCTCTACATTTCTTATACTAGGTTCCAAGGGATGGTCCTAAAATATCAACTCTGCTGTTATACATGCCATAATTCATATTGTCATTCAGTCAGTAAGGTTGTGCTTGCCTTGATGTATGCGTGTGCTTGCCTTGATTGTATGCATACCATATAAGCTTGTTTTTCCCTTTTCATTTTTATGTTACTTTATCCTTTAAAAATCGATTATATATTTTTTTTAAGTACTCCTTTGATTTGAAGTGAGACTCATTCTGCGAGTATGTCACCAATCAATTCTACTAATAGAAATACGTCATTGTAAGAAAATGCCTCTTTTTGCATGATTACCCCTAAAGGACTGATGCTGCTGGTTTTGTGATTCTAAAGGTGCAATGAGTCCTGCTAAACAGGCCTCAGTGCAGGGTCTCTGCCCCTTAAAACATGTATGTCTGATTGGTTCACCCATAATTGCCATACGTTAACTTACTTATAAGTCCCTAATATATATGTGGTACCAGGGTTACCCTGGGCCTGTAGGTTGAAGTGTCCCTCGTGGACTGATGTACTTATTGTGTGACCAAAAAGTTGACAAAGTAAAGCATGACTCCCAGACAGAGCAGTTTTCAAACTGCTAACTTGACTTTGCCATTTAAAATATTGACAAAGTCTGGACCTTCATTTTTAACATATATATGTCACCACTAAGGCAGGCCTATCGAGTCTTAAGGTAGAGTGCTGTATATTGAAAAGTAGAACATGTATTTTTGCATGTTCTAACCGTAAAAACCCCTAAATTGTAATTCTTGGTATAGAAAGGCTTGTAGCCCCGTTGGAGAGTACAGGGTTCCATGCTGACAACTCAGCTGTGCTAACTTCTGATTCTGACTACTAAAGTTGGACTTCAAGGCATCAAAAACAATCATATAATATACCTGATGTCCGAGTCGGACTTAATGTAACTTTTAAGTAAATGGCAACTTTAGAAAACTGCCACTCTGTTACCCAAAGTCTTCCAGTGACGTTTACAGTTGCTGGCCACAAGACTGCCTTCGGGCCACCCTGAGGGGAGGTGTGAAGGACTCTCAGGAAGGAACACAAACTGCCTGCCATTAGAAGAGGTGCTACATCTCCCTGGCAGAAAGGCCAAATAGATTTGAGCTCAAAAAGTGAGCTTAAAGGGTAACCCGCCTGTGAAGGGCAAATGGTGGACACACAGGAGAAGGGCTGCTTTTGGTTCTGGTAGACAGTTTGGTGTTTGGGACTGAGAGAGGGGTAAACAGTTGCCAAACCAGTTTTCCCATGGACGTGTAGCCCTAAGGTAGTCACACCTCTGGGATGGGCTTCCATGATTCACACACTGAGAGAGGGGTTCAGCCATCTTGGGAGTGCTAGATGCCACACTTTGCAGGAAGTCTTCGTCCGGCGGGAGGGGGCCTGGTAACTTATTGACTAGTAGTTGCTGCATCCCCCAAGGTCATTTTCTGGGCATAAAAGTGGCATCCCTTGCATTCAGATCACGCCTACATTGGACAGAGAACTGGGGAGGACTGCCCTGCTGTTTTCTGGACCCGGCAGAGAGAGGACCTGGACTGCATCGCTGATCCTTGAGCTGGCAAATAGACTACCTTACCTGTGGTGCCCTGCTTGATGAAGAGTCATCCCGAGACACAGACAGAAGGAGTGACTCCAAGAGTCAGTTGTCTGACTTCCCGTTGCAGCTACAGCACCACACAAGTTAAAGAAGCCGCCTTGGCGAGTTGGTAGCAGAGTTTGGCAGACCACCGAAGTACAGCCTTAGATCTCCAGTCTCAACGCTCAAAAGTAGCACCTGAGCCTGCTGGACCCAGGAGATTCATTGGAGTGTAGTTTGGTCGCCCAAGATGTACACAAGCCTGAGTTAAGGTTAACCGCTAGTTTCGCTATAACCAGAGACCAGTAGACCAGTGGAAACTGTCTTATGGCTGGACTTCAGCCGATCTTCGAGGGGCATCAACCTCTGTGGCCAAAGTTGCTCCACCATGTTCATGGACCGATGGGTGGCCCCAGGAAGATCATTTTCACCGGATGAACATCTTGTATCCTATGCATCAGGACCACTCCATTGAGGTCTCTGGCTCTGGTCATAGAACTTGGAACTAGACTGGAGGCTACTTTGGCTGTGAGGTAACTGTCCTACCAAGCCTCATTAGTGCCAATGACTCTCTCCCTGCTGGGGTTGGTCGCCTAGATCGGACTGGAGTAGACATGCTTAACTTTACAAACGTTTTGCAAGTAACCACAGGAGTTGTTTACAATTTGAATGAAAAACTGTGATTTATTATTTGCTTAATAATTTATCCCTCTGAAACCCTCTAGTGGATATCGTTCATTTTGGTGTCTCCATTTTATACAAATGAGCTATGTTAATATATTGGAGTTGAAATTCCTTTGTGTCGCATTTCTTTCCTATCCAACAGTTGTAGGTGCTTTGCACTTGTTCCTTTCACAAAGCCAGATTGCTTGAAGCCACAGCTACCAAGGTTTGGGCTAAAGTTTTGCAAACAAGCTTGCCTGGACCCAAGACACGTTTGCGATGTATTACACGGGGAGTTCATACAACCATACCATATCGCACATGCAGGTCTGCAAATAACAGAATTTGTATTAACCAATCCAGCTGTACTCCTTTTATCCACTTTGAAAGAGGAAAAGCTGAATTGCTGTAATTCGGACGCATATCCTGCCGATAATGCATGTATTTTGCATGGATATCAACGACATATATTCAACTCTACTAAACTATACCACCACATACCCCAGCTCCTCATGATATATTCATAAGAAAGCGCCTGATGCTACTTCCAAACACTCCTTTGTATGTGAATAGATGTATGTGTTTATGAATGTATAATATATATTGATATGTGCATCATGTAATATGCTGAATGTGAGGAGGGACAATGAATCAGGAGGGTGGGAGCCAAAAATTAGCCATGATGATCCTCTTCTTAAACAGTGCTAATAAATATTAAACAGATCTGCATGTATGTTTTCTATAATGGTTTTGTGTGTTATACCAAGTACAGAAGAGGTCAAATCTGTAGAGAGAGGTAAGATCACAACAACTAGGCTTTGTGAGTTGTTTTCTGTAAAACATTTCTGAATTGAAATCTCTGGGACATTAACCAATCTTTCCTCAAGTCAGTTATGCTCTTCTGTGTTTATACCACCTTTGTACTGTAGTAATTAAATTAGTGAATCCGTGTTTATTAGTACACTTGTTCTACTGGACCACTTATATTTTCACTGGCATGATATAAATGTATATTCTTAAAAACCCAGATGTTTCGCTTGAGACATCTCCAGTCTTTCATCTATTTATTTATTTTTCTGTTTTATAGAGCGTGAACTTGGCCCGTTAGGCTAAGAAGGGGGGTGGGAACATTCGGGATAGAAAAAAACAGGTATATACATATTACAAGAACGAGGGATCCCAGGGTGGGATGCCTGGAAGTGCCGGGTGGATAGCATCCGGATCGTCCAAGGTGTGGCAGTAATAGAATGTAGAGCAAGGTCGCTGAGGTGATTACAGTGTAAGAGTTAGAAGAGGAATTTAGCCCCACAAGCTTGTACTTTGGAGGAGATGTGGCCTATAGATTATGCTTGAGGGTATAATCTGACTGAGTTTTAAACCCAGTTTGCTTAACAGCTCGTTGTACAATCTAGTCCCATGACCCCTGAGCATGTGTTCACACTCATAGAATCAATGCCTTTTCGGCATCTACTGTGGCAGGCACTTATTCCTCACTATTCATTAGGTAGTTAAAATAATGCTTCAACATGATGTTTCTGTAAGATATAATCAATCTAGTTGATACTTCTCTATTTTGTAAGTGCCACCTGAATTCTACATAAAATCACCGTGCCTAATGATTCTAAATTCACATTAATTATTGATAGTGGCCTGTATCACAGGTAGAACTGTGGGATATTACCCGACTTCATTAATTCCAATGAAACCGCCCCATTGAAGGGCACCGCTTTATATGTTTTATTGTAGAATGCTGCATGCCATAACAGTTTGCAAACTGGAGCTGCTTCACATAAAGCATAAAATCCACCATCAGCCCATGCCCGATTGACGTTTTCCAGTGAATTGTATTGCTGAGCCCATGTCTCCCATGCTCAACAGTTCCTCTAGTGACAGCTTACCTTCAGTAAGGGGTTGGAAGTTCAGTTTTGTTTGTTGTCTCCTTGTTCAGAGTCTGGAAGTTCTGGTTAATAAGAAACCTGTACAATTGTTTCTTCAGGCTTGTCCTGTTGACAGTTGAAGAGGTCAGTATTGCTACACTGTGGAATAAACTAGTCGGTGTCCCACTCTGCTATATCTGCAGCTCCCACTCCAGACTCAGAGGTGGGAATTCCATCAAGTTGCTGAATGGAAAGCATCAGCTTGGTTTGCCGTGAGAATCCCTCAGCTGGTGGCTCATCCGCCACAAGGGTGATTATGTTGCATTAGCAAATGCTCTACCTTACATATGAAGGTCATTACAGACTTTATTTTGCCAAATTCTAAATAGCCCAGGGAAAAGGGACCACAGATTTGGTATACAACTCCACTAGAAATTAGAAAGATGGTAGCTCTTTGGTAAGAACTGTTTACCACTTTCTTGATGGAGTATTCCTCTGCCATCACACACTTAAATGTATGTATGAAGCCAAGGCTAATCTGGTGCCCATCACCAGACCCCGCCTCAGCTTGTTGGGGCCACTTCATAGATACTGTGAGTTTAGGGAGCCCTCGAGAGCAAGTAGTCTTTCACAATATGGAAGCAAGCCCCGCAACATGGTGCTGTGGCACATAAAGGTTAGTGTAAATTGTAGAAGCCAAGCTGCTTCTGAGGCTATTATCAAGCCTTCATAACCACTCACACCTTCATTGCTGCAGTCTCTACTGGGAAAATGATCTCTGTTTCGCCAACTTTGTCTCTTAACCAAATGCTTGCTAAGGGACTTGCAAGGTTAATTTACAATTGACTTATTTAGTGTGAATGTTTGCAATGATAGTACATAGTATTCTACAAAACATAAGTCCGATTTATTTGCCTCACTTTTTATTTTTTAACTAGGTCTCTCTAGATACAGTTTGGCTTTTTTACTGACTTGCCATGTGTCAATTCTATTATGACAAATGGGAATGTGGAGAGCAGTGCTATGCTATCTGTGGAAAAAGATTAAGTATGGTACTTATGTTTTATGTTTTTCAGGTTTTAAGACCAAGGGCTAAAAAGCTTGGTTTGGGTAAGTACAGTCTTGTATCTTAACAAATTCACTGCAAATAGAAAAAACAATAATATTGTTTGCCATTTTGGACATAAAGGAAATGTTGCTCATAGAGGTAGATCAAGATCATGCTTCTATGTTATTCACTGTGGGACCTGTTTGCCGCCTTTGATAACTTACATCAGTATACGTGACTAGAAAGTGTTACCGGGGTATCCAGTGCTTATTTGAATGGTTACTTAAATCAGCATTACAGTCAGGTAATGAATAACCAGATCAGAGCACCGCCAGTTAGACTGTTGTGCGGAGTTCTTCAGGTCTGTCCTTTGTCTCCAGTGTTGTTTAACATACATGTGAACCCTTTGTATGACCTTGTACTATCATAGGGTGTTGGATATTGCATGTGTTCTGATGACACCCAACTGATACTTTCTCTGACAGAGAACATTGTTGAACATATCACCCTTTGAACAAGATGACAAAGGAAGTCCATCAGTATGTAATAAAGCTGGCTAGCTCTCAATACCAAGAAGACCGCAATAATGTTGCTTGCAGCAAGGGAAGTTATCTCTAAACTTGGAGAATATTATAAAGATATAAGACAATGGACCAATATGGTGGAAGTCTGTAAGTCGATGAAAGCTCTGGATAAGCATCTGTGAGTTTAGAGAATGCGAATCATTCAACTGCTTTTTGTGGTTTTCTTATCTACACTTAGGCCAAATTACTGCATTTTTATTTTAGAGGGAAATGACAGAGCTACCACAGTGCGGGCAATTATTGTGTCACATATTAATTATTGTAGTACCGTATAGTTGGAAGCATAAAAAATGATAAAAAGGCCACATCACATACAAAATCCATGAAGCTGGGTAATACTTAATATAGGATTTAAACTACAACTATTCCATATTATCCAAAGATTACACTGACTTCATATGGAAGAAAATTAAACTCAGGGCACTTATTACAATGTTTAAATCCTGTGGAGGGAGGTTCCTGTCCATTGGAAAGTCAGAATTGTAAAATTGCCCTTAGCAGAACTCTGAGATCAAGTGAGCAAAGCCCCACAAATAAATCAAAGCACAATTTGTAGTAGGCTTATAGTAGTTGTTGGCAAGCTATTGAAAGAGCTGTCCAAGACCTTCAGTAAATTGAGAATATAAAATCTTTTAAAAGGAACTTACAAAACTGAGTATTTGTTGAGGTGGCAGTGGTGATACTGCAGCTACTGGATACTGTTTCGGTTTACATGACTATAAAGAACTACTAGGCTTGACTCAATTGAGCTTGCTTGTCCAAGCAAAAAAAAAAAAAAAGACTAAGTCGAGTCACCAATTTGTTGGAGTAATTAACTTTACACCTATTTTTTTTTAAAGTTTTAAAGGTGAATATTATAGCCATAACTACTAGACACATAGTTCAATAAAGAATGTCCTCTGTGAAAGGAATAGAGTAATAAAAGTTAGTACAAACTTTTGAAATTGGCTGGTGAAAATTGGCGTGCTGCTCTTTTACAGTCTGCTCTCTTTCTCAGCCAATTATTCCACTCTAAGCAGCACTGTTTAATCGTTTTCTCTGTAAACGATTACACTCGTTGTATGCACTGTGATAACTGTTTCATGAAAAATAAAGATTAACATTAAAACGGATAAAAAATTAGACTATAATGCAGATTAAACCATTGCTTTCAAAACAGCTTAGTTTAAGCATTTAGGTTTAGGAAGCAGACTATTCTTTCATCACGAGCATAGAAATGGCAGATCTTGTATAATAACACTGCATTAAGTCCCTAATTGCAAAGTTATTAACAATGAGGTTGAGCCAGTGCAGTCTAAATGAGTGCCTTGTCATCTCAAAGTTTTTACCCCATAAGAGCGGTGAAAGGCAGGTGTTACCCAGCAATCCATTCCGGTCTACAAAGCGTTGAGCAGCAATTTCCAAAATAGGTTTCGCAAACAAAATCTTAAATTACAACATTTCAGCGAGCTCCGGCTATGGTTTACAACTTGCTAGTCCACAAAAATTCTTTGTTACTTTAATCGTTGGGCTCCTTGAAATTCCTGTTGTCCTTGTTGCTTTGTCCAGTCCCAAAAGTCTACTTTTGTCCACAGTGTATGCAGGTTTTGGCGATGTTCTCAGCATTCTCCCAGAACTGGGCCATGTCTACTTTACTTAATTTTTGTCTTTGTGTAATGAACCATGGGAGTTAGAGCTTCTGCATATCCATGTACATCAAATGTGACATCACAATAAACCTGTAGAGAGAGGAACCCCTGATCCAGCGCTCCTAAAGAAAAACTGTCTCACAAACACTTTCTATCACCTCAGTACTCCCCATTAATCATATAACACGTATAAAGGCCCATAAACCAACAAGACAATTTTTGAGCAACTGAATCATGTGGCCTAATTATTATAAACTACTCACAAACTATTTATATATTTATATACAACTGCAGTTTGTCTATTCTCACCATGGTTTTAAACATATATCATTTATAATTAAGCCACTAAGGCGATTGGATCAACTGATGGAAACTAGACCATGAATAAACAAGACCAGCTTGTCATTTCAAATCTCATTTTTATTAACTTTATTTTTCAAAGAAAGAGCATTTACGTTAAGAATCTTTATTTTATTAGCAAATAAGAAAGCAGCATTTTAATAAGAAATGATTTATTAGTCTGACACTTATAAAGCAAAATCAAAAAGCATGGATTATTAGCAGAATAACAGTTTCCATTCCCTAAATCTATTTCCCTGTCTAATTCTCACTCCACCTAGAAAGGAAAAATCATTTAAAGTCTGCTGTCCTTACGTGCACCAAAGAGTCCAACAGCACGTCACGTCATTCAGGAATCGGAAAGCGAGAAGCGCCCTCCTGCTCATAACGTCAGGTTTTATACCTTTCTTTCTAACTAAAGTTTCTACATTTTGCATTATTTCATAGAAATCCAAGCTTCTCATTGGCTGTCCCGTGTCAGTCCATGATAAAAGTATTAGGTCACTACCGTTCCTTGACCAAGTCCAGGCTTATACATAAGCCCTATTGTCTCTCATTTCCACGTCTTTCGGCTTCCTCAAGATTGATACTTTCTCCACAAGTTTCAAACTAGAACTTCCTAACCTTGGCAGACGCAACAAGTTCCTGTCCTTGAGCCTTTCCTCCGAGAGAGCACGTTCAACACCACATAAAAACTGCTATTTCAAACATTGATGTCAGCGTGGTAAAAATCTTCACAACTGCGCATGTGCAAGGCTCCACTCTGGACAAGCTTTTGGAACTGCAACTCTGTCAGCCATTTTCTTGAACGATCTTTAGGCCTCACTTTGGAACTATTATTAAACAAACGCAAGACATCAATTAATTAAAGAATTGAAACCCATTCTGTTACCCACCCCCAATACTAATTAAACCCATTAATATGTTACCTAGCAAAGCACACACAAGCAGCATTGCATTTACCTTTCTTCTTTATACTGGACGAATCTCCACAAGCTTTTGTCACAGAAAAGACATAACCTAAGCACACAAAATAAGCACATGCCATTAGTTAAACAGCCGCATTTAATACTGACAAAGACAATAGACATGGTTAGTTTATTATTTTTCTTCGCGTTTGCAACATAAAGCACATTAGTTAATCCCGCGTGTACTGATGAATACATTCTTATACTAAATTGATTAGTAATTTTACCACATGCTTATTAATTCAATTAATATTATTATGGGAGACTAACTTTGCAAGTTTGAACAAAATCTTGTTCATCACCTTGCTCCATCAACTCCCTCATCTGGTGATTTCAAAATCACAAACAATACCCAAAATTTTATAAATTTTCAACCCTTGAACATGTTTTGGACTTTCTTAATATTAGTATTTCTAAAGTTTGGATTCATCTGTTTTTCTGCAACTCTCATATTGAGTTCTCCGAAACTCTTCTAATTCTATTTCTTTTTCTTTTCCCAGATTGTAAATTCTTTTCTTCTCTAAAACATGTTTTCTCCTCCTGTGTATCGTGCAACTAATTTTTAATAAAAGTATCACTATAGCTAAAACTATTAAAGGAAAAACTATTTTACCTATAATTGAACTACCAATCTCTTGAAACCAGTGTTTAATTGCTGTAATTCTTTTGCCAAAGCGTTCTGAAAAACTATCATCTTCTAAAGGTTCAATCTCATTATGTATCTCTGTAATATTCCTAATGTACATTTCTATATTCTGACTCTTATCTGGAATATATGTACAGCAATGCTGGACATGTAAAATTCTGCAGACTCCTCCCTCTTTTGCTAGCAAAATGTCTAAAGCAAGACGATTCTGCATTACCATAGTTCTCATAGCAATAAGTTCTGTGTTCACTAATTGAAATCCACTAGCAGTATCTGTGGACAATCTATCAACAATTGTAGAATTTTTTCTGATTTTATTTGCATTCAAGGTTATTCCTACCATGGGTATTACTGCACCAAATATATCTCCCAAAATTTCTGAAAAACTTTCCCTTCTGAATCTATTCAGGTGTTTACCAATTTCAAATGACCCCTTTGAGTTTTCATCTACATGAAAATTTTTGGAAAAACGAATCCCACGTAACAGGTCCCATACCAGTGGTCAGGAAGATTGTAATAAGCTTTGTTCCCACAAACAAAATAAATTCAAGGAAATATTGGATCTTTGCCTCCTTTAAATCCCCATCCCCCATAAATACGATAAGTATCTTCACATTGACTTGCATTACAAAGTAATTATCAAATAAAGTATTATCTCTTCTAATACAAAATTATTCACTAACAGGTTCATCTATATGAATTGCAACATTATCATTTCTACCATTAAGCTTTTCATCTTCCTTCTGCCAAAATTTTGATTTGGTTTGTTTCAGCATCTCATTTTGCTTGTAAATTGCCCTTCTCTCTTCCACCATATTTAAGAATATTTTTTCTTCCGTTCTCAATTTACATGTTAAATTATTTCTAAAAGCATACTCATAAGTTAGTTCACTAGTCACTAGAAAAATTCCCTCGTCTGTTTAGCATGTTTCACTTTATTCAAACTATTTTCGACTTTCAGATTTGCAAAAATGTCATCAAAGTCTGAGTAATAGTACTCTAAACGACCTGTTTGATAAAACAAACTAGCTATTACACTGCAAGTTATGCCATAAGTAAGAGGAAGCATATTATACGTTACACCTTCTGAAACAGATGTAGGCAATTTCACACAAATATAGCAATCTTTTGCATCCATCACCTTTACATATTCAGATAAAAGTCTTGAAAATGTATTACTAGAAAAATCTCCTACAGATCTATCTTGGTGAATCTCTGGTTTATGTACAATAATTTTATTTGACCTGTCAGCTTTGTCATGATTATCATGATTAACCACAACTTTACTAGTCATGTTAGCTTTATACATCTCTTTATCTATTCCAAAAGGAAAAATGACAGCTAAAATTAACCAAACCAAGATTATCAGGATTACACATATTGAAGACAATTTGCAACATCTTCTAAAAATTGAGCATCTCGAATTATTATTAGTAGAAGGCATCTTTACTTTTAATCAAAAATAAAAATGAATTAAACATTACTAAATATACACCCCTCTTTTTAATTTTCTTTTTTTTTTTTTATCTAACAGTTTTTCTTCGACCTTATGTCATACATCAATGTGTTTTCCAGCTAACACACTTTCTTCGACCTTGTGTCACCTAACACAATTTCTTCAACCTTGTGTCAGAACAAAATCAATCATTATCACTTGCATTATCAAAATCTTCTTGACTATTATTTACTTCTACTATTGGAGGAATGATTATGTCCACTCAGGTGACTTATACTTTTGATTTGGCTTTATTACTCTTTTGTTCTTCTGTTTATCACTTCAATTTTCTCTTCTGCTTGTTTGAATTTTCTTCTTTTTGACTTGAAATCTCATTAACCTGCTCTTTTGTTCTATTCACTAGCTTAAATCTTGAACCTTCATTTCCATTAGGCCAATTATCTCCTTTTCTTGATAATTTCTTTTTCGTTTCAGCTAGATTATACTCCACTCTCCAAGCTCTTTTTCTTGAACTTTTCACTTTTGATTCATCTTCACTTTCATCTGTTTCACTCTCTGAGTTATCAGCTTTAGATTCAGGTACTTCTTTACTCTGCAGTTTCACTCTGTTAGAAACATCATCCTTATAGCTAGTACTTGGAATTTCGTCTTCTTCTTCTTCTTCTTCTTCAATTACTTCCAATTCACCAGGTTCAGAATTTTCGTTCCTTCTTCCAGAGCTTCCAATCTGCTTTTCAATACTCTCCTGATCTTGAATCACCACTTGTTCAGTTTCTTTTTCTGCTACTTGATCTAACAGATTTTCTTCATTTTCAGAATCTTGTATTACAATCTCTTCATTATCTTCATTCAATGCCTCATTCGCATTTGAATTTTCCAGATGTCGACCTTCTTGTCGATCTTCAGGATCTGGATTTCTTTCAGGTTCTTCTTCATTATCTGAATCAGCTGTTGTATCACCTTCGTCAGGATTTTCAGGTGCTGGCACTCGTATGGTATGACTAGCATGAATCCATCTCTTCAGACCTCATATTCTAATACATCCAGGCATTCATGGTCAACATCATTCCTGACTTCTGTTTCAGTACCATCCGGTAATAATGTGGAAGGATTTAAATTCACACATCTTGCAATAGAGACATTATCCGATCCAAGGACAGTCTGTTCATATTTTGTTAGCCTGTTATTTGTCAAATGCTGTGTTTTGCTTAGCCTGTTATTTGTCAAATGCTGTGTTTTGCTTCTAGTGAGAAGAATTTCAACTGAGTGTGGTACATATACTTTTACAGGAAATCCCATTATTATTCCTTCACTCTGTTCCAAACTTACACTTGTTGCAGCTACTGCTTTAAAGCAACCTGGTAATGCTTTTGCAACAGGGTCAAGAACCGCTGAGAAATATGCTATTGGCTTTCTCAGTCTTCCATGTCTTTGAATCAGAACTGATAATGCACATCCTTCTCTTTCACTGCAATACAGCTCAAATTCTCTTTCGTAGTCCGGCATTCCCAATGCTGGAGCTTCACACAAACTTTTCTTTAACTGTTCAAAAGCTTCTAACTCAGTATCTGTTAAGCAAATTGGGTCTTTTATGTCTGCTTTTGTCAGTCTCTGCAGTGGCTTTGCAATTACTGAAAATCCACTAATCCATTGGCGACAATAACCTACCATTCCTAGAAACATTCTAACCTGTCTCTGTGTTTTTGGAGGTTGCATTGCTTGAATCATTTGTATTCTCTCTGTTGTCACTTGTCTGACTCCCTTTGCAATTCTGTGACCAAGATATTTTACTTCTTGTTTGCAAAACTGTAATTTCGCAGGTGACACTTTATGTCCCTCATCAGCCAGATGATTCAAAAGAGTAATGGTATCTGTCACACACTTATCTCTTGTTTTTGCAGCCACAAGGAGATCATCAATATACTGCACTAATGTAGATTTTCCAGGTAAATCTAAATTTTCCAAGGATTTCTTTAGCAACTGATTAAAAATAGATGGACTTTCAGTGTACCCTTGAGGGATTCGACACCATGTTAGGATACGCTCTTTGAACCGGAATGCAAACATTTGCTGGCTTTCTGGATGCAATGGAACAGTAATGAATGCGTTACATAAATCAATAACTGTATACCATTCTGCATCATGCAGAATCTGATATAAAATTACCGCTGGGTTTGGTACAACTGGGCAACATTGAACAACAATTTGACTAATCTTTCTCAGGTCTTGAACAATCCTGAAAGTTCTATTTGGCTTTTTAATTCCCATAATCGGTGAATTACATGGACTGCTCTCAATTTCTTTTAGAACACCTTGTTTTATGAAATTATCTATTACAGGAGTCACACCTTCAATCACTTCTGCTTTCATTTTATACTGAGGAATGTTTGGATAATCTGCTCCTTGTTTTACTGATATTTTAACTGGGTCTACATTTTTCATCAAACCCATTTCATCTCAAGTGAAATCCCAAATGTTAACATTCACTGTCTCTTTTAATTCTTCAGGTAGATTACTTTTATCAAATACAGGATACAATTTACTTTCTTCTGCCTCAACCATTAACATTGTTAATGTGTAAAGTCCATCTTCTTCTGGAGTTTGGAGCTCAATACCATCCGGTGAGCAATATATTTTACAATTCATCTTGCAGAGAATATCCCTACCTAACAGATTAACAGGACTGCTGTCACAAACTACAAATCTATGCATGTCCTTAAATGTGCCAATTTCAACTTCAACTGGTTCAGTTAAATCTGTTTTAATCTGCTGATTAGCTACACCTACTACTTGGGTCTGGTCTCCAGAGAGAGGAAGGTTTTCTATTTCCACTGATCTAACAGTAGAACGGGTAGCACCTGTATCCACTAGGAAAGTAATCATTCACTTTACCATTAACAAATGGACCAGATTGATCTACCCCAAGAGTGGCTCCAAGCACACACTCTTCCTCCTCTCTCAGGCACCGTCAGAAGTAATCCTCAGATTCACTCCCTCCATCTTCTTTCAACCAAAACTGTTGAGAAACATTTGGTACATTCACTCTTGATGATCTGTTTACCTGTTCACCTCCGCTGAATCCTGTTTCTGCACTGTATCTCTGCACATTTACACAGTTTGGAAGTGGTGGCTGTGGAATCTGACTTTGCTGAATCACTACCTGTCGCTGTAGCTGTTGCAGCTGATTTATCTTATTCTGCATCTGTAGATTTAATGATGCATTTTTTTAACAAATTTCTGGGCGGATTCTTACATTCGCGCTTCCAGTGTCCAATTTCGCCACAATTAAAACATGAAAGTTTCTGTTTTAACTCTTCAATATTACCCATCAATTTTGGTTTATTATAATTACCTTTAAATTTCCCTTGGTTATGATCAACATTTTTATTTCCTAAAGTTGCTATTTGTTGTTCAGCCACTTTTACCTGTGCCCACATAGCCTTTTCTTTTAGCTTCTTTTGTTTAGCATCAATTTCATCACTACAGTATTTTGCTTTTCTCAAAATTTCATCCACTGTAAGCGATTGCCAACCAACTATTCCAGATCTTATCATTTCACCAATTTCAGGTCTCAAGCCATATACAAATCTGTATATAAAATGGCTCATATCCTTTTCACTTAAACTTCCATAACCACTGTATTGTTTAAATACCAACAGTAATCTTTCATAAAAATGAATGTAGTGATTCTTTTGGCTCTTGAGTTCTATCTATTTTAACCCGATCTACTTATTTTGGGGAATCTTGTTTTTCAACCAGACAATTACCTTTTCATACATTTTTATTACATCTGCTGAAGGAGCACCTGTTACCTTATTTCGAGCAGGTTCCTCTGTAGGCCAATCTATAGAAATTTTGCATTCTGTCCATAAATCTGATGGGACAACTATGTCAAAGAATCCATCAAGATCAACCCACAAAACTTTTGAAACTTTCACAAATCTGTCTACCTGTCGATACCATTCTACGGGTTTTTCTCTCAAACGAGGAAAATCATTTGTAAACAGTAAAATGTCTTGTCTGGTCCATGGAACATGAACATACCCTCCTCCCGGTATTTCTCTCATTGGAAACTCATTTGCTACTGCTTCCTTTTCTCTGGCAGGAAAAGCTAAGCTTGTTCTGTCTTCCTCTCTTTTCTTTGACCGTTTTATTCCCCATTTGCTTAATTCACCCCATTTTCTCAGAATTACGATCAATTCTTTAATGTGAGTTATTCTTCCTGTGGTTTCAAATTTTCAATGTCTTTTTCAGAGAAATCCACTCTGTATGTTTTCTGCAAACCCTTCTGCTTACTTAAATCTACTTCTAATTCAAAAGCTATCTCCTCTAATTGATCATATTTGTTTTTCGTTTTCCATGTTATACTTTTGCAAATAAACAACAATTCATCATCCTGATATGCTTTCAAACTGTCAGTTCCAATTGTTCCAATTATTAATTCCTCAATATCTGCTTTCAATTTTGCAACATCAAGTAATTTAGATTCAGGGCTTTGTGATAAATCTATTTTATTCAAGTTCTTTTCTGGAGTTTCAGAATCAGATTCTGCACCAGATGGAGTTTTACAAGACGAACCTTGATTAAAAGTTAAATCGGGCATCATTGTTTTCTCTCGATGTATTTCAGACAAATCTGAATAACATTTTTCTGCCACTTTCTGTATTTCTGCATTTAATGGAACAGTTAAAGCTGAATGTCTAACTTCTCTTTGATCAAATACTGGAAGAACAGGTCCAATCGTTACAGGTACTGTTACTGCTTCCATGTTTTTAGTTAACTGCTGTATTAATTCATCTTTTGAACGGAAATATTCTGAGGTATTTGGTAACTCCTCACACCTTTCTGTTCTCGTTCCATTTCTTGGGGTTTCATTTCTCTGAATAGGGGTTTCAGCATAATTTCTGTTTTCACCTGATATACTAAAATTACATCTTGTTTCTACTCTTTCAGGTGTCTTTCTATTATTCGGATTTGATCTGGGAGATGTCTCATCAATAATTTCTCTTGGTAGGGCACTTGGGGAAGACCATGAACAAACTGATTGATAAGGTGGCGGTTTTCTAGTATAAATTTCTTCTAAAACCGCCTCTTCTGCATCACTTTCTTCACTATTTTTCTTTTTCTTTTGGGCACTCTTTTGACCAGTTACCTCATTAATCATTCTCGCTGGGTACAAACCATCACATGTATTTTCACGTCTCCATCGACGCATTCTATCCTCATGTGTTTCTCTATTAAAACCTAATCCAGTACCTCTTGCTATTCCTCTATTCTCTCGTTCTATTTCAAACATTTCATCCTCCCATTCAGCTAAAGCCTTAAATTGAGTAGGTCTAGGCTTTGGTACAAGATTTGTCATTCTTTCTCTTAGATTTTTCAAAACCCCTATGTTAAATGATCCATCCTCTGGCCATGCTAATGCGCCATCATTCTCAGTATACTTCATCCAATTCTCAATCCAAAGACAAGTATGATAACCATATTCACCTAACATATAAGCTGCAGGTGTTTTGTACTTATGAAGTAATCTTTCACCTCGCGTTTCAATTTTCTTGTCAGGTTTAATTTTATTTTTCAATTTCTGAAACCATGAAAGTTTCTTTTTCTCCTTTATGTAATAATAATCCATGTTTTTAAACAATTTCCCTTACTTTGGAAAAGATCGTAACTACTTCCTTGTTGTTCCTCAATTCTAACCAATCTGTGCGCGAAACTCACCAACAAGCAAATCAGGTTAAGCCTCGTCACTATTCTGCTCGACCAATAGAATTACTGCTTTTCAGGAAGAGCCAATCAGCTGTAAGCTTGTCTTAGTCACGTGAGCCAATCAGTGCGAATACTGTGACGTATGTTAGCCAATCACTGCGCGACACCTGTGACGTATACTGCCGCTGCAGCTTCTCTGTCCCTTGCTCCGCTCCCTAAACTAACACCTCCTTTACAAAATATTTTCACAGCGCCATATTTTACAAATCTTTCAATTGAATTCAGTTAGTAACTCCACAAAAACAAACCATTTGTCTGCTTCGCTAAAATAAAGTGATAGCTTTTTCAAACATTCAAGTATTCTTTTGCGTGAAATAGACGACACTAGTCTCACAGAATATTTAAATTCGTTGATTAAGTAAGGCTACTCTACCCTTCTAGCAGGTAATAACAAACTTTTTTCCCTCTGAATGCACATATAGAAATAATTCAGAGTTTCACTTGATCGAATATTACAAATTAATTTACGCACATTCAAACGGAAAAAATCCCTAACCATGGTTACATGAATCTATAGTAGGACTCTAACCCACCAATAGAAATCCTCACTCGCCAGTAAGCTAGACGACGCTTCCTTACCCTTCACTCAAGCTTGGATAAATTCTACTACTCTTTTCACAGTGAGTTTTAGAACAGGACATAGGTCCCTATACTCAAAGCTACAATTTCATAGACAATCCTCACTATGCATTTTACCTTACATACCTAAGATCCCTGAACTTGTGCTGTACGTCCACAACACTTGTGATATACGGCTATACCACTGTTTTGAAACAGAACAAATGCACTGTGTAACTTCACCTGTCACACTTCTCTTTTGCCGGCAAAACCAGGAATTTCCACACTGCTGGAAAAAACCTTTCGACTACATATAACAACTAAACAAACTTAACATGTTTTAGTCATCAATCCTATGTTCTACCATATAACATGCCAGTTACCATAGTAACCATCCTCTGCTACCAAGTAATTGATCCAGCGCTCCTAAAGAAAAACTGTCTCACAAACACTTTCTATCACCTCAGTACTCACCATTAATCATATAACATGTATAAAGGCCCATAAACCAACGAGACAATTTTTGAGCAACTGAATCATGTGGCCTAATTATTATAAACTACTCACAAACTATTTACATATTGATGTACAACTGCAGTTTGTCTATTCTCACCATGGTTTTAAACATATATCATTTATAATTAAGCCACTAAGTCGATTGGATCAACTGATGGAAACTAGACCATGAATAAACAAGACCAGCTTGTCATTTCAAATCTAATTTTTATTCACTTTATTTTTCAAAGAAAGAGCATTTACGTTAAGAATATTTATTTTATTAGCAAATAAGAAAGCAGCATTTTAATACGAAATGATTTATTAGTCTGACACTTATAAAGCAAAATCAAAAAGCATGAATTATTAGCAGAATAACAGTTTCCATTCCCTAAATCTATTTCCCTGTATAATTCTCACTCCACCTAGAAAGGAAAAATCATTTAAAGTCTGCTGTCCTTACGTGCGCCAAAGAGTCCAACGGCACGTCACGTCATTCAGGAATCGGGAAGCGAGAAGCGCCCTCCTGCTCATACCGTCAGGTTTTATACCTTTCTTTCTAACTAAACTTTCTACATTTTACATTATTTCATAGAAATCCAAGCTTCTCATTGGCTGTCCCATGTCCGTCCATGATAAAAGTATTAGGTCACTACCGTTCCTTGACCAAGTCACACACAAGCAGCATTGCATTTACCTTTCTTCTTTAAACTGGACGAATCTCCGCGAGCTTTTGTCACAGAAAAGACATAACGTAAGCACACAAAATAAGCACATGCCATTAGTTAAACAGCCGCATTTAATACTGACAAAGACAATAGACATGGTTAGTTTATTATTTTTCTTCGCGTTTGCAACATAAAGCACATTAGTTAATCCCGCGTGTACTGATGAATACATTCTTATACTAAATTGATTAGTAATTTCAACACATGCTTATTAATTCAATTAATATTATTATGGGAGACTAACTTTGCAAGTTTGAACAAAATCTTGTTCATCACCTTGCTCCATCACCCCATAACTGTAATAAGTGAATGGAACCGAGACAAGTTGGATTTCCATGTAGATGTATTGTAGATAAGGAATCACAACATGGAGTAGTACAGAATTAGATGTAGAGTAGGTCTTCTCTACAGAACCCCACTAGGAGCAGCTTCCTTGCTGCTTAGCTCATCCTCTCAACTGACACACCACACTCGGTCATACCATTACCTCACCACACATAGCAACATTCCACAGTACATCCACACTAACTGAGCAGGCAGGCAGAGAGGCATGAAAGGTGTATTACATGAAAGATCACTATACTACACACCTCCCCCCTTTAATGAACAGCAAAAAGGATAGAAGAAAAGCAAGCATAGTAATAGCAAAAATTAAAATATGCAATCAATCCCAAAAGGAATGCATTGAATTAATTAACAACACATCACACCTCTTCCCCCTTTGCAAGCAAAAGAAGAATGGAGGTAAGAAAAGCAAAAGGTAAACCAATAAATGTTGAAATAAGAAATTTTAAGAAACGAAATAGAGCAAGGAATACACAAAGAAGAGAATGTGAGAAAAAGAGAGCCCCCACCGTATGCTAAGGAAAACTAAAACAAACAACAGAAGAAAACAGGAACTTGACATCTAAGTCACCAGCAGGACATACCAGTTGGCCAGACTAGTATGGAAGTGATAAACAGCGAACGTCAACCGATGAAAATAAGCGCAAGACAAAGACAAGAAAAAAAACACTCTCAAAGAGACATAACGCAAGACTCTGTCACTCACACGCGCAAAAAAAGGGTTGGTACGCTCCAATACACAATTCTTGAATGAAGAAAACTAGAGAGGAGAAAAGGAGGGATGAAAATTCCCCCCTGTTGAATTTTAAAATAAATCTAACATGACAGTAAGTATGTGAGAAATCACGCACAGGTACCATGTGATAAGTGAAAACGCACTTTTGTCAAAACAGTAGATCCTGAGAACAGGGGATTTTAAAATATAGGTGACGTACCAACACAAATGAATGTCACACAGCCAGGAGGCTATTACAATGCATAACTTAAATAAGGTGACGTATCCACGCATAAGTGGGTATCACATAGCCGGGAGGCTATTACCACATAAACTTTGTAGAACAACATAGGTGACAAATCCACGTACCTGTGGAAATTCACATAGCCAGTAGGCTATTACAACATAAACCTTTAACTAATCCACGAACAGTAAAAATGCACAGGTGTAATCAATAAAGAGAATCTCGCTCCAGTAACTCTTGAAATAAACAGTGAAAAATTTCACCTACAAATATTTGTGTGAAAGTGCATATGCCAACTGTTACATTTTGAAATAGACATGAAAATAAACAAGATGTGGATCATCAAGAAGAAAGTAAGAAACTGCTTGACAATGTGGATTACATGAAACATATTCCAAAGGCAAACTTGTAAACAAATTCTTTCCTTATGAGAATAAATGCTTGTTAGTAATACATAACTTTGTTATTAAATAACATGCCCAGTAGATGGTGCTCTAAACACAGAAAAAAATAATTGTCAACCAATATGAAAAGCTCTCACTTTCAAATGAGTGAGAAACTACTTTGCCGAAACGTTTACATATTTCACATTCTTAACTGGGTTGTACTGTTGAAATTGTAACTGAAAGCTGCAGCAAGATAAAATGTCTGATGTTATCCCTACATTACTAAGTACTGCTGCAAGTCTAGGTGAAATCAGTCAGGAAGAAAATGTGCATGAAGACATTGAATGGAGCAATATTAGCGCAGGAAAGTCCGACTCACTGAAATACATACAGACCTCGAAGGACAGCGTAACCCAAAGAGTCGCGCAGTGCCAGAACAAATCACCAAGAAGTGTGAAGATTTCACTGGGGTGCCGATGACCGAACGGAGTGACGCCTTTCTTAATAACTTTATTGAAATTGACATGAATAAAAACATGGTTGGCAAAGATGAACTGAGTGACTACTGTGAAGATATGGTGCCTCAAACACAAGATGTGGCGACGTGCAGGATGGCTCCAGGCACGATGATGCATGCAGAGGTCCGGAAGGAGGAAAGCAGCTGTAAGTGAAGGAAACGTCACAAAGACATGAAGGCAGGCGAGGCCAGGTAGCATGCAAGAAGGTACGAGCGCGAGCGGGCTCCTTGTGCGTCTGAGCAATGTTTAAAAGTATTGGAAAGACAGTTAAACTGCCATTGAAAGGCGCACCAGAGAATAAGGGGGGAAAATGATCAACTCACTGCCCAAGTCTCGAACCACGCTAGGAAAAGTGGTCGAAGAGTAAGAGCAAGACTTTTAGCTGACGCTCCTGATCGCGCAAAGTAATTATGGAAAGGCAGTTCACAGCAGGGACTCTCTCAAAGCGTACACAAATGTAGGAGTCCTCTCCATGAAGACGGGAGCAGGGAAAAGAAGACTCTGGGGCAGTAGGTAGCATGAATCTGAAGCACTGGTTACACAAAGTGTAGAGACTATCCGTAGGCAGGAAGACAGCAGTGAAAGACTCGGTGCCACCAGAGCGAAGCTCTGAGAGTTCTCCCTTATGTTTGCAGGACATTAAATAGTAGTAGCCCTTGACGCTCTTCCACATGGAAACAGGTAGTGCCTTCCATGGCAAGTAGGGGCAGGCAGGAAGAAGCGTGACGTACAAGCAGCAGGACAAGTAGGCAAACAGGTAGTTTAAAGTGGAAGATGGCAGCAATTGGCACACTTCAGTTGTGTGCAGGAAGTAACTGGCACACTTCAGTTGTGTTCAGGCAGGAACTGGCACACTTCAGTTGTGTGCAGGCAGGAACTGGCACACTTCAGTTGTGTGCAGGCAGGAACTGGCACACTTCCGTTGTGGGCAGGCAGGAACTGGCACCCTTCAGTTGTGTGCAGGCAGGAACTGGCACCCTAAGGTTGAGGGAGATCGATGGAAGGTCACTGGTGCGGCTCACTGAGTGCCAGTATGCCTTTTTAAATGTGTAGTTGTAGGAAAGTCATACCTTGGAGTTGCTTCCTGCTTTTCAAAATTTCTGTAGACCATCAAATGGCAAGGCAGGTTCTTTCCGGATCATCGCCAAATGTAATAAGTGAAAGGAACCGAGACCAGTTGTATTTCCATGTAGATATTATAGATAAGGAGTGCCACCAGAGCGAAAATCCAACTGGTCTTGGTTCCATTCACGTATTACAATAACGCAACTTAGAATGTTAATAATGTTGTAATTAGTGGCTGTAACTACAATTTCCTCATGTAGTGGTATCATTGTGAAGAGGCATGAACTGATTCAAGAACTTATTTTCTATGGCATACAAATGGCATACAAAGAAAGATCGTTTTAGAGAGCTCTTAGTTTGACACCCCACAGACCATCACTTACCACCTGTGTTCTACAGTCTTGTCAGAAAGAGCTAATGGCTTTGTTGCCAAATTGGTTGATGAAACTCTTATGAGGGTCTGACCTTTGAGCAGGATTTGGAGGTCCTCATCTCTATGCTTTTCCCATCCATGCCTATCATTAAAACAAATGTGAACAGTACCTCTCTTTGAGATAATGACATTGGGTTACCCTCACAGCAGCAACTTGTATAACAAGAGTTTTAAGCCCCGAAGGGGTCTTGATGAATAGTACAGTATTGGTAAACTAAATTATGAGAAAGCACGTTCCATTAGTTATGTACTCCATGTTTTTACATGAATTGGAAAGTTTCCCCCAGCTCTAATGACTATACTATTAAAGGGAGGGGTCAATGCACATAATTGTTGTAAGTCACTAACCTTCTCACTGATCCCAACTGCCAGATTCTCTCTCTCTCCTTCCTAAAAGAAGACACCACCATCATCCTCGTTAACACCTATAATAATCTTTCGGATAATGATTTCCTGAGTTTCATTGAAAACATGCAGGAGAGATTAGTATCTCTATTACAGCGGGAGACCTCCTCCAAACCGATTCATCTCATTTGGGGAGGTGATTTCAATCTCCATCCATGCAGAGCGGCAACCTCCCAACAATGTGGATTCGTGGACGAGCAAGAAACCCCACTAGCTCATTTCGCCCATAACAAACCCGGCAAAGCTATGAACACCATTTTGTCAGAGTTTGATTTAGTGATTACCAACTCCTTAAAGGCGAAGGAACACCAATTTGATCCAACCTATGTGGGTAGAGGCCACCAGACAACAGTGGACTATATCCTGCTTTCTCAAAGATCGATCACTATGGTCACGGACCATCAAGTACTGGTTAATACATTAAGCGACCACTACGCTCTCAGGATAGAGCTCCTTCTTCCAGACCATAAATCCAAAACCCCTTACATAGCAAAAGCTCTTGCACAAGAAAGCTTGCAACTGGGGAAATACAATGGATACTCCATAAAGTGGGAGAAGATTGACCCGCAAAAGCTCACGAAGAAACTAGTGACCCAGACATACTCAAAGATCATTAATTGCCTGGACCCAGCGATGAGCCATGCAGAGGTTCTCTCAAACTTCGGAGAAATTCTGGCCGTGGCCAAGGACCTACTCACAGGGAAAGTAACAAATAAACACCACAAAAGAATAGGCTGGTTCGATCATAATTGCACGAGGGCCTTAATTGACTTGAAATCTGCCCTCCACAAAAAGCCAAGAGACGTAGGTCTCATCCAACGTTTGAGAAGGGAATATAAAAAGGACCGCAGGACAAGATTACTGGAAATGAAAGACAACCTTTGGAAAGAATTAGATAGGAGTTCCTTATCAAAAAATGGCAAGGACTTCTGGAAAACGGTTAGATCCCCATATCTAACAGATAACAACTTACCGAAGATAGAGGTGGCCATCGATGAAGGAACTTGGGTAGCCCATTTTGAGAGTATATTCAAAACACACGAAACCTCAGACCATCGATTAAGTCAAAACTTCGAGGTTCAATACCCAATCCCAGTAGCCTTTGACATTTCGGAAATCCTGGTCGCCCTGGAAAGAAGTAAGACAGGCAAAGCTCCGGGCCCTGATGGCGTCCCAGTCGATCTTTTTAAGAGCAATCAAGACTTGTGGGCACCCATCCTCACAAGAGTATGTACAGCCGCAGCTAGCGAAGGCATTTTGGATTCCTGGACAACATCAGTCATGGTCCCCTTTTTTAAAAAGGGGGACCGCCAGGATCCAAAGTGCTATCGTCCTATCTCGCTTTTGGACTCCCTTGGTAAAGTGATGGGGAGGGTCATTTTGGAGAGATTCCAACAGTGGAGTGAGGAAAAAGCCATCATTTCTGATCTTCAATTTGGCTTCAGAGAAGGCCTCGGGACAGTAGAGCAGGCACTGAATCTTAGCCTCATAATGGCTAAATACACGCAGGTCAAGAAAGCTACGGTCTACATGGTTTATGTAGACTTATCTGCCGCCTTTGACTGTGTTTCACATTCCAAACTATGGGCAGTTTTAAGAGAAATGGGTATGGAGCTTCCCTTGCTGGATCTCCTGAGAGAGCTATACTCTGGGGCCTCGGCGAGAGTTCGCTTCGGAAAGAGCGGTGAGCTGACGGACTCGTTCCGGGTGGAGCGGGGAGTCAGGCAGGGCTGTGTCCTGGCCCCCTTTCTCTTCTCTCTCTATACAAATGGGCTGGAAGAGGAGATGCTGAGGGGGGCTCAGGACATCCCAAAAATGAAACAGAGACCAATTCCTGCGCTCCTCTACGCGGATGACGCTGTCATCCTGGCCCGAACCCCTCGTGAACTCCAGTCCTCGCTCAACAGGTATACTTCATTCATGAGCTCACTGGATCTAAAGGTCAACATAAAAAAAACTTTTGTTATGATCACTGGGGGTGCAAAGAAAGATACTAAAAACATCTTTCTGGATAACCAACCTTTAGAGACAGCTACCCAATACCCATATCTTGGGATTATGATGGACCACAAGTTAACATGGAAACCAGCCGTGGAAAACAGATGTCATCTTTTTAATCGCTCGATAGCGGCCCTACAATCCTTTTCACAGAAACTAGGTAGGAGACGCCCAGTAGAACTTCTGAGAATTTACAAAGCCAAGTGTCAGGCTATCGCTCTCTATGGAGCAGGAATCTGGGGCCATACGGAGGTTGGCGCCTTACAGAAAATCGAAAATAAATTCATCAGTTTTCTCCTCGCCACACCAAAGGGCGCATCGATCTACGCCATGCACTTGGAACTCGGAATTCCTTACCTCCAGGATCTTATTAAAATCCAACCTTTGTTACTCTGGAGACGCATCTGGGTATCGGACACAAATATATTAACCAAATTGATCGTGACCGACACAATTTCACTTGATCACTCTCCTAGACTGAAATGGCTACGCTATATTAGATCTTTCTTCACCGACCTTGGGCTCGAGAAATACTACCTCCAACCAGAGGCGATTGCATCCCTTCCCAAAAAAGAGCTCAAAGAACTTGCTCTACGACATCTGGAAACACTAAGACTGTCCAGTGACGCTGCAAAACCATCAGTCATCCAAGCGAACATAGTCCAACATTCTCTCGGCATCCAACAATATCTTACTCTACAGACTAAGCTATACGAGAGGATGTTGTTGACTAGGTTCAGACTGAACCTTTTTTTCAGACTGGTCGTGTTTCCTACAAATAAGGCCTGGGAACATAGTCTGCCCCCATGTCCTTGCGACGGGATATCTACTCAATCGAACATCCATGTGATCATGTTCTGTAAATTTTACCACCCTCACAGAAAAAACTGGATCCTCCCGATATGCAAGAGATGGGGTCTGAGACAGTGTCGACCGGCCTTTTATCGCCTGCAATCACTAGAGTCCGAAGAACTTTGCTATCTAGTTACAAACTTTTTAAAGTCCATCGTGAACCACAGGAAAAATCTGTAGCTTTATGTACAAGTAAAAACAATGACTTTTTTAATATACGTATATTGTATTAACTGTATTTTATAAATTGCTGAAATTGTTGTCTTTTATGGTTATCCTTGTGATTAACCGAATAAAGAATTTATTATTATTATTATTATAATTGTTGTAACTTCTTAGTAACTTCATCTTCTTGGCAAAAGCAAACAGAAGTGAAATTTGATATACTGAGAATAACAGAGTTTTAAGTAAATTATGCTAAAGGACCAAAATATTCAGTATTTCCGATGGCTTCCGTCTACCAAATGTGTCCAAACAGTTTTCATCTAAATAAATAATCTATCTCCTGTAAGCTGACTGTGTAACTGAACAGTAGATATCTTTTCTCCACCATGCTAATCTCTTATTAAAACAGGCTTGCAAAGGGACCAAATGGTCTACCCATTAAGCCATGTATCTAGCTATCCAAGTAGTATTTTGCCAACCCAGAGATCTGATGGTTCTTTTCTGTGAAAATCTCTGTCACCCTTTTTAGGGCGAGCGTCAGCGAAAGACCTATTGTGGCCCGTATTTGGGAATGTAGACACGAGAGGGTGCACGAGCGCAGATTTGACCTCGTGGGCGCGCACGGCGCCGTGCCCCTCTCGTGCCTCATTCCCATGCGCAAACACACTCACACAGGCACACTCACGCATGCGCACATACACAGCCACACGCATACACAAGCACACACACACTGCATACACACACTGCATACACACACGCACCCCCCCCTTAAACAGACGCACGCGCACACAGACAGACACACGCACACACAGACAGACACACGCACAGACAGACACACGCACAGACACACTCGAACACACACAGACACACGCGCGTACACACCCCCCACCACTCACCGGGCTCTTTCGGCGTGTTCCGTGTCTCCTCCGCAGCGCTGGTCTTCACCCGGGCCCCCTCCTGGGACCCGGGACTTCAGATGCCGCACTCCGCTTTGGCGCCGGGGCTCGGAGCGCCCATGCGCGGGCAGCCCCCGCCCTCTCGCTCAGCCCGGGCTGCTTTCTGTTTCTGTTCAATCTACAGAGGAGCTGAACGCTGTATGTGAAGTGAAGCTCTGGTGACAAGAGACCCTTCATTGTACTTATGTGAGCCTTTATATATCATAGAGTGATAGAAGAACTTCAAAGAAGGCTATGTTTGTATTGAAACAAAAAGAGGATTGTAATGAAGGCCGGGTCTCCAATACCGACCGCTTTTTGCTTTAAATGTCTTTGGCTCTCACGTGTGAAACCCAGTTTTTCTTGCGCTATCATATTAAATTCAACATATCGTTACACCTGGCAAGGATGAATGATTGAGTTGACCTTGCCAGCAACCGTTCATGTCAACGAGCCGGCCAGTTCCCTAAGGAAATGCAGTTCGATTTTAATGCTTCCAGCACCACAGTGAGGTGCAGCCAGTCCTTGAACTAATTGTTTCCCTTAACACTGCAGCATGCAAGAAGAAGACAGACCTCTAAGCGCTGTAATAAACGTACATTAAGATAGCAACTCAGTGGCACTCGTTTTTCATCCTCAGAAGTGTACGTGTATCAAGAGTGACGTCTGTGACATGAAACTTAGATAGGTTAGACAATCACACACACACACACTCCTCTGCAGTAGGTGCACTAACCCACCCAGCCCCCTTGGCCGTTGTGGTTTCGCCTGGAACAGTCACTGGAAGGGTGAGATGTAACCTCTCCAATTCACGGCAGCCCTGATGAGTGGTGTAGGTTCTCTTGCGCCAGCTCATTAAATCCAGACATATTGCCTTTGTCAATGTTTGTTTCATCAGGGAATACTTGCTGCAGTTTACCCTGCAGCAGGGATGAAAGATGTGTCAAAAGAGTGCCGGTGGCATGATCATTACTGTGTGCAGCGGCTCCACGCTGCCAAGGGCTGGAGGCTTCTGAGCACCAGGGTTTTCTGATTTTGATTCCTCAGCATTGCTTTTTCTTCCACACCCTACACTTCACTTTCTTTATCTCACTCTTGTTGATTTTTTTGCGTCCTTGCTTTTTCCATTTGCCGCTATTTTTTAATCGCCTCATTCTTCTTCTTCGTCCCTCTTCTGTCTCGTTCTCTCTGTCTCCCTTACCCAGGTCAAAATCAGATGATTAAAAATAAGTCTCGGCACCAAAAAATGAGTGACGTTGCCCACCACAGTCAAAGACCGGCACATATATCAAGCACTGACTGTGGGCCACTGCTGTTGGGTTTGCTCCCCTCTGTTTTTCTTGACATCTGCTACAATCCAGTTCTAGGAGAGAAACCAAGCTCACCTGATTGGTAGAATCTTTATACATTCAATGATGTGTTTTGTAAGGCGGTCGTTACCACATACTATAGTTTCTTAAAGTAACAGTTCTGTTGATGAAAGACCAGAGAGATGCAACAGACTGTCAATGAAGATTTTTCGATTCTAATGAGAGACTCTTCACAATTGACTTATTCAAGCGTTCCCTCTGAGAGATGGTTTTGCGGAAGAAAAGGTGGATTACAGCCATAACTTCTAACGGGGTTGTTTCTGTTTGTGGTTAGAGGTAAAATCCAGGTATGTGAAAAGCTTGTTTCAAGACTTTAGAGGATTCTGGGCAATGGCACGAAGCATGGTTCTTAGCACTTCAGATCCAGACTGTACTTGTTTAGGTGCTCGGTTATGTGCCTGTAAACAAATATGGTATTGTAACCCACACACTGCACCCTCACACACACTGCACACACTGCACCCTCACACACACTGCACCCTCACACACTGCACACCCTCACACACTGCACACCCTCACACACTGCACACCCTCACACTCTGCACCCCCTCACACTCTGCACACCCTCACACTCTGCACACCCTCACACTCTGCACACCCTCACACTCTGCAAACCCTCACACTCTGCGCACCCTCACACACTGCACACCCTCACACTCTGCACACCCTCACACTCTGCACACCCTCACACTCTGCACACCCTCACACTCTGCACACCCTCACACTCTGCACACCCTCACACACTGCGCACCCTCACACACTGCGCACCCTCACACTCTGCGCACGCTCACACTCTGCGCACGCTCACACTCTGCGCACGCTCACACTCTGCGCACCCTCACACTCTGCGCACCCTCACACTCTGCACACCCTCACACTCTGCACACCCTCACACTCTGCACACCCTCACACACTGCACACCCTCACACACTGCACACCCTCACACTCTGCACACCCTCTGCACCCTCACACTCTGCACTGAAAAATACACATGTTTCCTAGAACTCGCAGGTGTTCAGAGGGTAGGAGGCTTCTGAGTTTCTAAAGCACTTTGCACTTCAGGAGGTCTAGCCCACACAAGAACAGTCATCCCCCTTGAAAATCATCCTTCATGTGCTGAATCGCGACTCTCCAGTTCAGGCGTGTGTGCTCTCTAGGGCCCAAGCATGATTAATTGTTGGCAAACTGGCCTGACCCCTACCTAGGCTAGTGACCTCTCTGTGACAAAGAGCCATGCCTTGTGGACTACCAGATCCTGTACACCTGTGCTTGCATACATTCAGAGTTCATAGTGGGCACTTCACACACACACACACACACACACACACACTGCACCCTCACACACACTGTACACACTGCACCCTCACACACACTGCACACACTGCACCCTCACACACACTGCACACACTGCACCCTCACACACACTGCACACACTGCACCCTCACACACACTGCACACACTGCACCCACACACACTGCACCCTCACACACACTGCACCCTCACACACTGCCCACACTGCACCCTCACACACACTACACACACTGCACCCTCGCACACACTGCACACTGCACCCTCACACACTGCACCCTCACACACACTGCACCCTCACACACACTGCACCCTCACACACACTGCACCCTCACGCACACTGCACCCTTACACACACCGCACCCTCACACACCCTGCACCCTCACACACACTGCACACACTGCACCCTCACACACACTGCACACCCTGCACCCTCACACACACTGCACGCTCACACACACTGCACCCTCACAGACACTGCACACACTGCACCCTCACACACACTGCACCCTCACACACGGCGCACCCTCACACTCTGCGCACCCTCACACTCTGCGCACCCTCACACTCTGCGCACCCTCACACTCTGCGCACCCTCACACTCTGCACACCCTCACACTCTGCACACCCTCACACTCTGCACACCCTCACACTCTGCACACCCTCACACACTGCACACCCTCACACACTGCACACCCTCACACTCTGCACACCCTCTGCACCCTCACACTCTGCACTGAAAAATACACATGTTTCCTAGAACTCGCAGGTGTTCAGAGGGTAGGAGGCTTCTGAGTTTCTAAAGCACTTTGCACTTCAGGAGGTCTAGCCCACACAAGAACAGTCATCCCCCTTGAAAATCATCCTTCATGTGCTGAATCGCGACTCTCCAGTTCAGGCGTGTGTGCTCTCTAGGGCCCAAGCATGATTAATTGTTGGCAAACTGGCCTGACCCCTACCTAGGCTAGTGACCTCTCTGTGACAAAGAGCCATGCCTTGTGGACTACCAGATCCTGTACACCTGTGCTTGCATACATTCAGTTCATAGTGGGCACTTCACACACACACACACACACACACACACACACTGCACCCTCACACACACTGTACACACTGCACACACACTGCACACACTGCACCCTCACACACACTGCACACACTGCACCCTCACACACACTGCACACACTGCACCCTCACACACACTGCACACACTGCACCCACACACACTGCACCCTCACACACACTGCACCCTCACACACTGCCCACACTGCACCCTCACACACACTACACACACTGCACCCTCGCACACACTGCACACTGCACCCTCACACACTGCACCCTCACACACACTGCACCCTCACACACACTGCACCCTCACACACACTGCACCCTCACGCACACTGCACCCTTACACACACCGCACCCTCACACACCCTGCACCCTCAAACACACTGCACACACTGCACCCTCACACACACTGCACACCCTGCACCCTCACACACACTGCACCCTCACAGACACTGCACACACTGCACCCTCACACACACTGCACCCTCACACACTGCGCACCCTCACACTCTGCGCACCCTCACACTCTGCGCACCCTCACACTCTGCGCACCCTCACACTCTGCGCACCCTCACACTCTGCGCACCCTCACACTCTGCACCCTCACACTCTGCACCCTCACACTCTGCACCCTCACAGTCTGCACTGGAACATACATTCCAAATACCACTCAGTGCCACATATTTACACTGCACTCAATGCAACATACACTCCAAATACCACTCAGTGCCACATAATTGCACTCCACATAATTACACTGCAATCAATGCAACATACACTCCAAATACCACTCAGTGCCACATAATTACACTCCACATAATTACACTGCACTCAATGCAACATACACTCCAAATACCACTCAGTGCCACATAATTACACGCCACATAATTACACAGCACTCAATGCAACATACACTTCAAACACCACTCAGTGCCACATAATTACACACCACATAATTACACTGCACTCAATGCCACATACACTCCAAACACCACTCAGTGCCACATAATTTCACGCCACATAATTACACTGCACTCAATGCAACATGCACTCCAAATACCACTCAGTGCCACATAATTACACGCCACATAATTACACTGCACTCAATGCAACATACACTCCAAGTACCACTCAGTGCCACATAATTACACGCCACATAATTACACTGCACTCAATGCAACATACACTCCAAATCCCACTCAGTGTCACATAATTACACGCCACATAATTACACAGCACTCAATGCAACATACACTCAGTGCCACATAATTATATGCTACATAATTACACTGCACTCAATGCAACATACACTCCAAAAAATACCACTCAGTGCCATATAATTATATGCTACATAATTACACTGCACTCAATGCAGCATACACTCCAAATACCACTCAGTACCACATAATTACATGCCACAATATTACACTGTACTGAATACAACATACACTCCCCATATTACCACTCAGTGCCATATAATTACACACCTCATACTTACACTCTACTCAATGCAACATAGATACACTTTATGTATCTGTCTATCTATCTATGGCCCTCACTCTATCTGTCTATCTATCGCCATCACTCTATCTATCTATCGATCGCCCTCACTCTATCTATCTATCTATCGATCGCCCTCACTCTATCTATCTATCTATCGCCCGCCCTCTATCTATCTATCTATCGCACTCACTCTATCGCATCACCATAGCATCACTCCGCACCACCACAGCATCACTCAAGGGCACCACAACATCACTATGCACTACCACAGCATCACTGTATGCCACAGCATCACTCGTCGCCGCCACAACATCACTCAGCGCTACCACAGCATCAATCTGTGTAACCATTCAACAACAACTGGTTCAATTATGTTCTCTCAATGTTTCAAGCTTTATTACAAATGTCACAAAAAGATGTAAATATTTCACTTCTGTTCTTGGTTTTTTGTCACAATAAAATACAATGAACATAATCTTCACAAAAGTTTTTACAAAAGCTATTGCCATTATAAATTACAATTCTTTTGTGGATTAGGGTCTGGATTAATAACAACCTAGGTCTTAACCACAAAATTCTGATGGATTGTTTAAAACTTGACAAACACAAAGATATTGCCTGGCTGTCATATATCAAAAAGTGCTCAACAGAACTCGGACGCCCGGAGATTTTCTCCTCCCCGTTGGATCTAAAAAAAGCTGACTTAGCCTGGGTTAAGGAAAACTTTTACAAGCTTAAGATCCTGGAGCGAGAGCAACTCCAGTTAATAAAACCTACGGTTAGAGCACATTATATGCCAATTATTTGTCCGGCAATTCAACCATATCTTACCCTAGTTAACATTCCGTTTCACAGGTGGCTCCTAGTCAAGTTTCGTTTTAACCAGATTTACTTGGTACTCTGTGACAGACAGGGCTGGTTTAAGCCAGAGGATGCACCTGTATGTAAATGTGACAATTTTTCTATTCAAGATAATATGCACCATATGCTGTTCTGTCCCCTCTATAATGTCCCACGGCAGAAGTATTTGATACCTCTGTTGAAAGAGAAAGCTTTTATGCTAGCGAAACCAGCTTTACTGTACTTGCAAATGCTAGATACGCCCATGGTGATGTTCAGCGTAGCAAATTATCTTTTTGCTGCTGTACGAATCAGGAAGAGGAAATTGTGATTTATCCATTGGTAACTTTGACGAACGTGGTATATTTCGCTTTTTTGTACATGATGACCTTCTTTACAATTTGACCCCTTTTAGATGAAACTATGAGCCATATTATGGGGACTATGAGGAATGTGGTACTTTTCGCTTTTTTGCACATGTTGACTTCTTTTAACCCGAACTTTTTTACTGTTTTTATATATTGTACTGTATGTAAATTTTAACATGTATTCGATCTGTTTATTTGCTGTAGTATGCTTTTATGATTTTTAACTAAATCGAATAAAGTGGTTTTTGACTTGACTTGAAATTACAGTAACTTTTATTTAAGTATGAATTATTAAAAAAAAAAGCCATTTTTATTTGTAATAACAATACATCTAAGTCACATAAATACAACACATATTGCATTACAAATGCTATAGGTGTCATATTTGCAAAAGTTAAAACTATTGCCATTGTAAATGACAAAGCTATTAATTTCGCTATTTTCAAAACCGACACATAAATACAAAATTTGTCATTTACAATACCAATAGCTCAAACTTTCCTAATGCGAGACCTATTGCATTGCAAATGCTTGTTGTATAATGTAGCAATTGTGCCCACTTCCAAGAACCCGCATTTTTTCTACCCTAGGTAATTCCACATCATGAACATATATGACCCAGTAATATTGTATGTACTTCATAAAAATCAGGTGGTAGCCTGTCCGAGCTGGGATTCTTATCCTACCTTGTATGTCTTTAGCATGAAGTTCTACAAGTAGGGGTAAAGGTGGGAATATTCTTTTGCTGACTTTTCTAGTTGTAACTGAGGGACAACTAGCAAGATTTCTTTAACCAACTAGACAAAACATGTTATGTCATGAAATCTCTAGTATATATTTCATGGGCCAATGTGCTACACCTAGTGCAATACTTTTTTATAACCTTTTTCTATTACTTTTGAACTTTATTAGGGTCTCCAATGTCTTGTCAAATTCTGGTTTTTTTTTAAATTTATTTTTGTACTTTTTAGTCGGCCTACTGTGTTGCTTTCTTAAATGTGGTACATATTGGGAGTCATAAGGAGAGTCACCCATTGGGCTTTGAAAAGTCAAACTGTAGTTACTGTTCGTTCTTAGGTAAATCAGCAGTTATATGCTGGACCATGGCAATTTCCTCTGGATGTGCACAGATTTCGTCTCCTGGGTACAATAAAGCATCCTCGATGATGGAAATCACCATACAAAGAATTTCATTACATGGCTCTAAAAATGCTGCATTTGAAGGGGCTGTTGAAAAGTGTATTCATAATTTTCAATTCATCAGCAGGAAAATACAATTGGTTCATTGGTCGACCAGTGTTTTTTGTGCTTTTGTTGTCACTAGTCCCTTTTATTTCAAGCTCCTACACCTGACTTTGATTGAGGAGAGGTAAGTGATATGAGAGGAAGTTCTTAGGATGAGGAGTGAGGGCACTCGTCTTTGAAATTCTTCAAAATAAAGCAATATTTTCAGGCTACTTTTGATAGTTTTGTGATTTGATTTTGTTTTTTCGTGTGCATTTGTGTTTGGATTAGCTCCCACATTTTTTGCCTTGAGGGCCATTGATTCCTTTCACAAAATGTTGGTCTGTTGTCCTGATTCAAGTTGACAGATTTGCATTTTGAGGCTATAGCAAAAATATTATAAATAAGTTGATTTATTTGTTTTCTCTATAGCAAAAGGAAAGCTGCGCTTCTTGATAATTCGTAACACTCTTGGGACCCCGGAACCAGAGCATGTGTGTGTTCTCTAGGTTTCAAAGGTCTTCCTCTTTGGGGAATTTCCTGTTCAGAGACTCTTTGTTTCTTCACCTTAGGTACTGCTTACGTCCATGGAATGCAGCACGCGACGGGGAACTTCATTATTATCATGGATGCTGACCTGTCCCATCATGTAAGCTAAGTTTCATTTGACTTTGATGCTTATGATTTAAATTAATTTAAACTGCATAATATTTCTTTCTTTCCATTTCAGCCAAAATTTATTCCAGAATTCATCAGGTATGTAGATTTCTAAATAGTTTATCCCGGAATTTGACATTAAGAAGATATTTCCAAATAAAAAAAGTATTGGCCTTCTTTCATTTACGCTAGGGAGAGTTTTCACCCTAAAAATGCACCCAGTTTCTACTGTAATCAAATTCCTTGCAGTGTAAACTAAGCAATCAAAAATTTAATGAACAGGACAAAATCTCTGAGAACTAAATCGAGAGCGAGAGAGAAGCTTTTTCCTTTGTCTGAATTATGTATCCTTTTAAAACTGTTGTTTAAAACATTGTACGAATGTTCTGTTTACACAATTTAGCCTTTAATTGCTTCAAATAATGTGTATTGTTATTTCTGAATGGTAAAACTCTTAGTGTATGTACCTTAATTCACAAAGCTATCTTATCAGTAGTCATTCTAGGTCATCACACTACCTCCTCCTCCTCCTCACCCAAGACTCTACTTCTCCTTTGTAATGCTGTACTTTTCCTTCACTGTTAAATAATGTAATTGGTCCTGGATAAAAATCGGACATTTTGGTTAAAAAAAAAAGAAAAAAACACCTAAAAGACAACCACTGCTTAAATTGACAGCAGACCACTGAGGTGTTGCACAATTAGGGAGACTTCATATTTATATCAGAAAGGCATAATTACAGTTGTATGCTTCTCATATGTACCTCCCATCTTCTGAAGCTGTATTTCCTTGCAATGTATTTTCCTTACTTATCAAAACCTTCCTCTCTAACTTTTGCTTTAGTGATGGAGTTACACAATGGTTACTTGAATGTTATCTTCATTTTAGGAAACAAAAAGAAGGTAGCCTCGACATTGTATCTGGAACTCGTTACAAAGGAAATGGTGGTGTCTATGGCTGGGACTTGAAAAGAAAACTTATAAGGTTGGTCATTTTTCACCCACAGCTCTCCTTTGAAGAAGAGGAAACGTTTCCATTTTTATACTTCTGCACTAAGCTTGGGGTCTGACCAAAGACATGCCCATTACAGATGCATTTTGCAAAAACATGTATTACCTTTTGCTTACATAAACATTCCTTTGCACGTAGAATTTATTTGCTACGTCCTTTAAGCATTGTGGTACATAAATAATAATCTTTAATCCGTAAAACAAGAAACTTTCTTCACTTCTGTTCTCCTCTTTTGAACCAAACCCATAACAACACTGTGTTAAGTCCACTTTGGTAAACTGCAAAACACTGATTGCCAAAAGCATTGTATTATCTGAACAACACACACATACAGATCAGTGTGTTTTCCTCTCCTGTATATCATCATGGGGGTCCCATTTTGCACCACCCAATGTCCGCTCCTACACAGTACTACTACTCTGTGCCTTGGAACGACACACACTACCATGTGCTCGAGACCTGCACATCAGCTAGTGCTTCCCCCTCCCCCTATCCTGCGGTGCATCACCCAGTGCTACCCCCCTTGCGTACCAAGGGTCATCCCTAAGAGCTTTCCCTATGTAGTGCATCGCCCAGTGGTCTCCCATCTACACTCCCCCATCTGCAACCCATCCCCTACCTTGAGTATCACCCAGGAGTACTTCCCTCCACTCACCCCCATTCGAAGTACATCACCTACTGCTTCAGAGGAGCATTACTCTGTGCTCTCTCTGTGGCTCATTACTCGGTGGTTCTACCTGAAGGAGCACTGCCCATTGCTCCCCCCTCCACTGCAGCGCCTCACCCATTGCTCCACCTCCTACTCATGCAAAGTCAAACAGAAATGCTTTCCAACACATTTATATGTGCACCCCTGATGCATATTTGCCTCTGCCTCTTCCTGCACAAGGTAAAGTATTCCTATTGATCTGTGTGCATTGTGTTTGGATTGTTGGTGTGCAAAGATGCTTGTATGCCTGTTAGACTAAGTGCTAATATGTGTCTATATGCACAGTGGTCTGTGTCCATATGTGTCCGTGTGTGAAGTGCCTCAGTGTGCAAACCTTAACCCGTTGGGTTTGTCAATACTTGTTTATGTATGGTTTTAAGGTTAAAATCATCTTTACGATAAAGTAAATGTAGAGCTTTAAATAATTAATTGGCTACAACAGCTAAATTCTAATGATAAAACATAACAAATACATTTTAAGCCACTTAAGAATAGCTACTCCCCTATGAAGGAGAATTACTTTTTACTAAAGTGTTTTCCTCAAACTTCCAAAAGAATCTAGTAGTGTACTACTACTTAACTGTATTCGAAACCCATGCTAGAGACTTTATATCCTCGAATACCACAGGAGTTTAGAGAAGTAGTCGCTGCCACTTATTTTTGTGTGACTGTTTAAAATTCGAGGGGAGCCACACATTTTCACAGGTCCATTTTTGCCCCCCAAATCAGCTGAATAGTCAAGAGTACCTCAATCCACCATCAATCCATAGAAATATATTCTTAAATAAATGTACCTGGGGGAGACCCTTGCAGAGCTAAATATTATCCATGATGCTAAACACAAAAGGACAATTTGGCATTGCAAAAGATAGCCTGAAGCATCTAAAACCTATCAGCATGATAGAAATATTGTATTTCTCTCATGGCTGTGGAGTTATAAACTTCATGGAGTGCTATTTGCAGTAATGTAAAAGGCAGTCCTTTTATATTTTTAGCACCATCTACTTTTAAAGGGCTATGATGCTATATATGTGTTGTATGACTGGTACAGTACAATAGGATACGCTAGCAGGTGGCAGTCATGACATGAAGTTTAACTCCGGTGAGTGGGGTCAAAGGAATGGTGGTGAGTAACATCCTTTACACTCATCAAAAATGGGTATGATAAAATGGAGGCCCTCTAAAGCAGTTTGTAAGCTGCACAGTGGGCTTTCCCGTAACGGGCGTAAGGAATTTGTGTTTGAGGATCCTGGAGTGGGTGATAAGGAGGTGGCCTACAAAGACTGAGCTAGTACAATTGTACACAGCCAGTAACCTCCTTAGTGCTCTTTGAAAGAAGATCAATGTTATTCCATTCAATGTCTCTGCTGTGAAGGCCCCTTCAGAGGTACTAGCGGGGAGAATGGATGGTGTTAACAAAAAATGGCTTAGTCTTTTCTCATTGCACTGTAGCATCTGGAAGCGATTTCTATGATGGTACTTGAAAACAAGGAGGAACTTACATGCTACATGGTGGAACTTGTGGTGAAGTTAGTCTGCCTAGTGGGAGAGTTGGATAACTTGCCGAAAAGAGGACAATGAAGTACCTCAGCAGTCCTATATATTATTTGTGCCAAGGTATAACAGGAATCTGTACATTTTAATCTGCTTTTCTCATTGTTTTTTTTGTTTTGTTCCTGCAGCCGGGTAGCCAACTATATAACTCAGGTCTTATTGAGGCCTGGAGCATCTGACTTAACAGGCAGTTTCAGGTATGATATGCACAACACTCAAATTAGATTGCTGTTTTGTTACCATTGTTCCATTTGATCTTTATAAATATTGAAGTCTTGCCACTTGTGCTGCAGTTATCCACATCTACCATCAAAATGTGAAGTGTTTTCCTCTAGTTCTACATTTTATTTTGAATGTCCTGTTTATATAATGTGTCCACTGTGACAATAAAGTAATGGAGTCTTTCTCTCAGTTTTTATTTAGTCCTAAATGAAACTATTAGGATCTTATTAGCTGAAAAAGGAAATGGTGTATAATGGTGGAACAGACAAGACTTGGTTAGCAGCCTGACACAAAAAGGGTTAAATTGAAGGGGCCTAAACTTGCCCATAGAGCTTACTGTGGCAAAGCACTTTCCTTTACTTGGCTCCTTCAGAGATTCGTGTTGTTGCTCTTGCAGCTCATATATGATGAGGTGGCTTTCATGATTAAAGTTTTTTAAAAAAGTGAGGTCATGCAGTCGTGGTTCTGTACTGTAAAACATGGTAAGAGCTGCTGGTGTTCACTGTGGTTTTTGTGAAGCAGTTGGACACTTATGCAACATGTAAAACATTTAATAAATCTTATTCCAATGCTGGACAGAAATGGTGCATCAAATTATTTTATATACCCTCAAAGACCCTTTTTCTTCTCATGCCCTCCTATTACTTTGTCTTTTAATGTTTTTCTTCTTTTGCTTGTTAGTGCTTGCATATGTGGCCCCAAGTCTGCGGTGTTGACATGTAGTGCTTTCAGTTACGGGGGTGACTTTCCAAATGTAAATGTAAATGTAAATGTGTACTGCGGGTAGCTGTGCGCTATATAAGCTCAACTACATTTACATCTACATACATTTACTTTCCAAATGATACCAAGATTTCCATGGCAGATCAGTCTGATTCATTTATGACAATGTTTTTTATTCTTGTCTCTTTTTTGGTGTGACAGTAATGTTTTATTTATTGAGCTGTGGGTGTATGAAATTGTGTTGCATATGTGAGGGCTTAAGGTATTACCCTGTGCTCACACTAGTTATAAGGCAGAAGACCTACCCTGTGTCCGATGGATGGAAATAATTTAAGATTGTTGGCGCTGGGTAAATGTAAATCTGAGCTATATCAAATTTGTATGTGGTGTTTGTACTTTTTTCTACACATTTGTGAATTGTGTATGGGAGGGTTGGTCAGAGTTCAACTATATTGCTTTATACAGGACAAAACTAAAATATAGCATATTTATAATTTTTTTGTATAAATTCAAGCTGTTTATGTAGTCATTGATGAATTTTTAATTGTCCAAGTCTGTCTTTAAAATACATACCCATTTATAAAGAAACATACATTGATTATGCATTCATCTGGGCTAATTCGCTAACCATTGCCAGAGAAATATCAAAATAGTTTCAAACGTGGCAAGCTCCTACATGCATATTTGTAGAAAGAGTTGCACCGCACTCCATGTACGTCAAAATAGGTATTAATGGTATAGTGAAATGCACTATCGGTAAACTACCAATTAATTAAACAGATGGTATGCCCATACCACGGAAACCAAGGTCGTTTGTCACCCCTAGCTGTGCTTCCAATATAAATGTCAGCAATGATTTAAAAAAAAAAACTCACAGGAGCTCGTTTTTACTGTTATTCTTTCAACTCTTAAAACCTGGATTTGAGTAATTACTTTAAAGTGTGCTTCTCTATTTTTTTTTCTGCAAATTTCCTAAAATAAACAGTATTGCAATACATTTCATGAGATTCCTGCATGATGTAAAATGTAAATCAAGAGCCTCGGCTATCAACCTAATTCAGTTAGCTAATATTCAAGGCTTTTAAAATCACTCTATAAGCATATAATATTGTTTTTCTTCCTAAACCACAATGTCTGCAGCTGGTATTTAGAGCTCTAACAGGCCTCTGAAGCCATATGCTCATAAATCATAATATGTTGAAATCCGTCTCCCATAACTTGTGCTATCACTCTAAGGCGTATTGGAGCCATTGAATATCTCTGGCTCACATTCCTTGTATCTCTTTGTTGCTGCTTGTTGTGTTTTTATTAAGGTAACAATTCTCAACTAACTCCAAAACTTTCCATTTTATTATTTTTAATTGCAAGTTTTTTACCACTTTTGGGAAAGTATCATCCCCCCGAATATCACTACTATCACACATATCTTGTAAGTCGTGAACTCTTCCTACACATCAAAGTTACTTTCTTATCTTTAGCCATATAAACATCATATCACAGTGATCTAGGAAATGTGCTGGTGTGATCTGTTCAGCCTGCTCTGTTCTCTTGTGTATTTGTGTATTTTAGACATTCTGCCTAATACTTTCCGTCTTTTAGGGAAGAAAGCAAGCCTTCAATCACTAAGACCACACAGAGCAGATAGCAAAGATGCAGCTATGACAGAGTTTCAAACGTAGTAAATTAATGTCACCAGTCCTTTCCCCTAAGGAAAGAGTAGATGATGCTTTGCCACCAGCAATGGTGTCCAGTAATGCTCCATGGCCATAGCTGTACTGAGGTACTTACTTTAGAACTCCATAGTTTATCAATAATTTAACTGACAGATCTAACTTTCTAAAGTGTTTAAAATTAAATTGTGGCCTTCTTTTGCCACTTATAACTGCCAACTACATTCTTAACAATTGCATCTACAAGTGAGCAAACTACACTTGCTTTCAGTGATGTTTTTCCATGCATCAGCCTCTAAAAGCGAAGTTGTGCTTTCATGCATCATTCACTAAAAGCGAAGCTGTGAGGTAATACCTTTCTCATCTAGATCAGCTTTCCTTAATGGCAACATACGTCATGGTGAACTGTTGAAAAAAAAAAATTTAATTGAAGAACCACCAAATGGTCTGAACTGTGCATTGGAAACTATTAATACATTTCCTGTTATAGCACTTTTCGAAAGATCATGATGCATTATGTAGAGTAGGTAAAGTGGTCCATATTTAAGCTCTTACTTTTCTCCTTTTCATAACTACTTTTCTTGCAATATTTAAAAATATATAATATATTTAATCCATGACATCGAAACCTGTATCAATGAACATTTACTTGCTCAAGTGCTTCAATAAAATCCTTGGTTCTCATTAACCATTAAAAATTGAGCTTAAAAAAAAGCACTGCGAACGTGGGAGGTGGTGAAAGCAAAGAGCAGGCCATTCTTGGCCACAGGTCAGAGGCACAGAAGCAGCAAGTTTTACATCAGCTGGCTATTTAACAGTGACAGCACATATTTACAATCCAGTGCGAAACACTGGAGTGGACTATTATGCTCTGAGTGTTGTGGAGGAAAAGCTAGGAAAGAAGTGATCGGCAACTGAACTCTGGAGACATACTGCTGCATGAGCCTAGAGTGACCCATCATACAAATTCGTTGTTGGGGAGTCTTTCTTTAGCAACTAACAAAGTAACCACTTGCAGATACAACTGTTGTTTCAGATATACTTGTATATAGGTGACATGTTTGATGGGTATTGTTTGACTATGAATTCAGCAGCAATAGCTAAATGTACGAAACTGAGCCATTGCAGCGCTGTGGCATAGCTGTTGAAAAACAGCTGTTGGTTAGGGGTGAACCCCAGGGGAAACCACAAGGGGGGCAATATAGGTCCTAGCTTGGTTTTGTACATAGTGTTAGAAAGGCGCCAACAAGGACTGTTTACAAGAGAAGCCCAGGTTCCATGTAGAGGTTGGAAAAAGCATACCACGGCATAATGGCAGGTGTCGGGACAGCCTGCTAAAAACCTGGGAGTATGGTTCGATGAGGGTCTTTCCTTTACAACACATATTAAAAAACTGGCAGGATGCTGTTTAGGCCTCCTCAAGACTCTGCGAACCTTCTTTCCGCTTCACCCCCAAGCGACTAGAGAAACTGTCACCTGTGCCCTGATTCTCTCTCGCTTGGATTATGCCAATGCCCTCTTTGCTGGGTCCCCTGGATACCTGCTTAAAAAGCTTCAGGTATTCCAGAATGCTGCCGCTCGATTGCTGTCGGGCATTTCGGCGAGGAGCAGTGTGACCCTCCAATTGCGTTTTCTTCACTCGCTTCCTGTAGTTGACAGGGTTAGGTTCAAATCTTTGGTTTTGGCTCATCGTACTCTCCATGGCTCCGGCCCCCTCTACCTTCAGAGACGCTTCTCTTTTTACCTTCCGACGCGTGCGCTTCACTCTATGTCTCTGCGCTTTGCTCGGGTTCCTCGCTTTAAGCTCCAGAGGATGGACGGCGGCTCCTTTGTGGTGTAGGCCAGTGCAGCCTGGAATGCCCTCCCCCTTTCTCTGCGGTCCATTCAGAACCCTGTTGTGTTCAAAAGAAAACTTAAGACCCATCTTTTTGTCTGATTAGCCTCTCTCATACCCCTCTGGCATCACGCCGGGACACTCATTAGTATCCGTGCGCGTTACAAGTGGACATAACATAACATAATGCAACTATCCAAAAAACTACTAAAAGTAGTGGATTGGCCTGATCCTATCTCTGTACAGTGAAGGCTTGACGATTTGAACCATAAAAGGTTTAACTAATGTCGCACTATTTGCAGCAGAGTACCTTCTTTCCTTGTGCTTACAGTGCTCCAGCACTGGCATTCCAGCTTTCCCCGCAGCAGACACTAGAACCAGTGGCAATATCTACACTGGGTGTGCTGCTCCACCAAAGTATGATTCCGTTCTGACCCAAAGACATCAAGCCCTCTCTTATCTTTCATCTCAGTCTCAACACAGTACAATACAGTAAACAACTAACAGTACAGTGCTCTAGAGGAGTAGTTTTTAACCTTTTGATTTCTGTGCACCCCCATTTAAATGTTTCAGGAATTCGGGGACCACCCCTGAATCATTATTGGAATCTGGACACCCACTGAGTCATTACTGGAAGCCGGGGGACCCCGGCCTGAGCAGTCTCAATGATTTGAACCTCTAAACAATGCACAAGCACTCATCAAACACAAAATCTGAAATGTTATATTTAATTCACAAATCTTTTTTTTTTATCTAGATTTTATTAGGATGGTTGGGGCATTTCTAAATTAAATTAAGCCTGTCTAAATCTCACACTGTAGTCTCTTTGATGCCCTTGCTCTACTCCCATTAATCAATCTGAGGATACCGACTTTTACTCAGATAGCACGAAGTGAACTATCCTCAAAGTCACCTAGCTGCCTGTAACACATCAGATAATCCCAACTATATCCAGTGTTGCAATATCTGTGTCTACAACTCCATTATAGCTGAAAGGAACAGGACTACTACCGAAGCCCTCCTGTGTCAAAGACCTTGAACAACCGGCGCGTTGCTGCCCTCCAACCGAAAAACAACTTACAAAAGAGGTTACTGGGCTTCGTCATAAGAGTATTAAATATCCCGGAATGGCTTAACTGAAACTTGAGGTCACATTCAGTCAGTCAAGAATGCTTTATTCGGTTGCTCCATAAAACAATCATAAAAGCACAAAAAAAAGAAAATACATCATTACATGATTTACATTTTAAAAAGAGAAATGTACTTATCGTATCAAGTTAGAAAGTGTAACAATTAATAATCTATGATGATAAATATCTATACATAGTATAAGAACATAAAAAATATCATCTTGATAATTTTATATAGACAAAGTGCCTAGTACATTATTGAGTTAACCACATCAATGCTACAGCAATTCATCCTTTGTGCTGCAGATCCTTGAATCCCATTGTTCATGACGAGCTCAGTTCGTCATGAGCACACAAGCAGTGTACTGCATGACGAGCTGAGCTCGTCATGAGCATGAAAGGGGTTAAAACATTATTAAATTCACCTATATTATATCCAGAATAAAGCTCTAAAGAATCCCTCTGTCTCAAGACTTTCTTTAAGTAATTCACTATTTTAAATGTGCTGTGTACCTCTTCAAGCTGTTGTAATACAAGTAGGGCGGGTCTGCATTGTCGAAGCCCAATCATTTTTAAAACCGGTACCAGGTAGAATCTCCTTAAAAAGGTATAAAATGTACAAAACAGTATGACATGGATGGTAGATTGGTTAGAACTATTGTCACAGGGGCATAGTTGGAGGTTTGAGGACCATTGGTTCATTTTAGGCAGGGTGACTAGTCTGTGAAATACCTCCAACCTAAATCTTTTCAATAAAAATCTATTGTAAACTCCGGGTACAAAAGTTAAATAGGGTTGGATGTTAAAAGTAGTTAAAATCAATTGATTGTGGAGTACAGTAGGTTTCAATATCTCTGATGACATTCGAATAGAATCCAAGAGTAGACCCTCCTTTCTCAATTCCTTCCTTGATATTTGCTGAATAGAGAAAGGGTTAGTGAAGTATTCAAGGTGGCCACGGTCTTTTAAGAAATTTTTGACATATTTTATCCATGGAATTTTCAAAGCCCCTTCCAATTTTAAAGCATCTGATAAGATTTCCCTGTTTAATTTTGCCTCATCTTTGGTCCAGGTTCAAGCTTTATTAAATCAGAAATGAAGGGTAGTCCCAACTCTGCATGACATATGCAGGATAAGGTACTATAAGGGAGTGATAAAATATATCTTAATAAAGAATTTTCTATGCGTTGGATTGGGAGCAGGTCAGCAAACCCCCAAATTCCTACCCCGTATATTGTGGATGAAACACACCTTGCCTTATAGATCTTGATAAACTCTTCTGGTGGCCTTTTTCCCAGCTTTCTAGCAAAGGTGATCAGGGCAGACGTTGTCCTTAGGAGTACCAACCTTTTAGCTGTAACTGCCTGTACCCAAGTGTCATTATGGGCAAAAAGGATTCCCAAATAAGAGAACCTCTTATTTGCCCCTATCTTCTGTCCTGCAACAAACATATCTTTAAATCTCTTAATTCCACGGCCACAACGCATGATAAAGGTCTTGGAGGAGTTTACTCTCAGGCCAAGATTTTCCATAAACAGAGAGAAACTGTCTAGGACCCTCTGCAAGCCAACCTGAGTGCGGGACATCAGCACAGCGTCATCCCCATATAGGAGCACTGGTATTGGACGTCCTGCCACGTATGGGAAATCTTTGTTGACTTTAAGGAGGGCATCCCTCAGGCCATTAATATAAAGGTTAAAAAGAAACGGAGCCAGGACACATCCTTGCCTGACTCCGCTCTTAATCGAAAAAGTAGCAGAGCATTCCCCCTTCAAGCCACAGCGCACGTGTGCTTTGACGTCATTGTAAAAACGCTTACGAAAATAAATAATCTGAATCTCAACCCCCCATGTCTTCTAAAATAGACCAGAGTTTACTGTGAATCACGCATTCAAATGCAGCTGTGAGATCCACAAATGCTAAGAATAGATTCCCTTGTTTGGCCCTAGTGTATTTCCCTACCAGGATTAACAGATTTAGCCCCTGCTCTATCGTTCCAAGACCAGCACGAAAACCATACTGCAGGTTGGATAGAATAGAATTGTCCTCTGCCCAATCCTGCAAGCGTTCCAAAATTATTCTGCCTAATACTTTTGTTACACCATCAAGTAGAGAAATAGGCCTATAACATCCAGGGTCCTGCCTATCCCCTTATTAAAAATAGGCACAATAGTGGATTCTACCCAGGTAGAAGGAAATGAGGTGCTACCCCTGGCAGTAAATACCTGGACTAAGATGGGCCCCCAAAGGGCAATATTTGATTTAAAAAGATCAACGGGGACCCCATCAGGTCCAGGGGCCTTCCATCTCCGACTTTTAGAGAGTGCCCGTTCCACTTCATCTAAAGTGAACAACAAATTAAAGTAATAATGGGATGGATTCGATTTATGATTGTCCTTGACATTGCTGTCTAATATATCAAGATTTCCTTCACCATTATATACTTTTGAAAAATGCTCGATCCATTGGGCCTCACTTATAGCTATTTCGATGGTTGGGCCGGCCTCACATAGAAGAAAAGGCATTTTAACAGCCTTCCAGAATGCCATGCTGTCATTTGCCAATGAGGCCGTGTATAATGCCTCCCAGGCCTTCTTCTTCAAGATGTTTTTCCAGTCCTTAATTGCTTGATTATAGTCCCGTCTAGCTATCCTCAGGTCAACCAGGTTTCTAGGGGATTTATGTAGCTCCCTTTTTAAGTGGGAATGGGCCTGAGTACACCTGGAATTAAACCATCCACTCTTGGGACGGGTACTATTTTTCCGCTTAAGAAGGGATTCTTTTATAGTCTTAGATATCGCCAGGAATGCGGGTAAGATATTATCTGGGACGGCTGTTTCTGACAGACATCTCTCAAAGGCAATTTTACATCTACTCACCACTGTCTTAATTATAGCTATCTCATCCACCATACTCCATCGCAATGAAAAGATCATTAGTATTGGATTTGACCATTTTACTTGAAGACCACTTAATTGACAAGCATAAAGGAAAGTGATCGCTAATGGAGATGTCTGAAACATGGAATGAGTGAAGTCTATGCGCGTGATTACTTGAAATTAAGATGTAATCTATAGTAGAACACAGACCCCTACCACTGAAGGTCCAGGGCATAGAGACAGGTACGGGGCACAGATCATTAATAACTCCTAGATCAAGCGAAAAAATGTATTCATTAAGACTTTCCCCTAAAGTGGAATGTCGAAAATGAGAGGAACATGCTCCCTCTTCAACTAAAATCCCACATAAATTATCCTCAGCATTGGGACATAACGCACTGTTGAAATCGCCTGCCAATAACATTATTGTATCTTACCTCTTATTCTCACAAATGGATTCAAGCAATTTTATAATACTCTTCGTAACAAATGCTACTTCGGCTAGTGGTATGTTGTTATAAAAATTAGTTAGAGCAATACAGTGATTTGCATCTATGTCCGAAATGAGTGTTTGATAATAAGGGACATTTGCACACATGGTTATTTCGTTAATCCTCAAAGCACTTGAAATGTAGGTGCACAGACCACCCTTAGCCCTACCACTCAAACCATCTATTGCTGGTGTATGATAGTTCTTATATCCATTTATATGGACTACCTCTTTTACCCATGTTTCCTGTAGACACAATATGTCAGTTTGAAGTACAAAGTCCCACCACAGCTGATTGGATAGCTTAGAGCGAATGCCCGCAATATTCCAAGAGGCAATGGTACAAAGTGCTGAATCGTTCTCTACGGCAGAACTAGGAGTAACTAACCCCAAAAGCCCCTCGGGTTCCTTACCATATGATTGGGATACATTTGAACAGCCCATAAAGTTAGAGGATATTTCTGCAGTTTGAGCTCTCAAATCTTGAACCTCTTCCCTGTAATGGCAGTTGGTAGAACTAGATAGAGAGGCATTTGCTACCCAGGGTATTCCAGAGTTGCGCTTATCAGAGCTCACAAGTGTAGAATTAAATTGAGTATGGGTCCCCGGGACCAGTCAATCAACATCTTATAGTTGGTTTAAGGCATCAAAGCGATTACTCACAGGGACCCGAAATCTAGGCTCATTAGTCTCTCTAAAATCTCCACCATCCAGTGATGGCCAACAGAATTTATGATGTGTTGTTGGTTGGTAAAAATAACCAAGAGGGAGAATATTTATATCATTAGGGTTAACGAGTCCAGTACTTCCACTTTCTAAAATTGCCCGTACCAAGGATGGCGAACCAAAGGTTAATACCACACAATCCCCACGTAAGGTTTTTCTGGAGGTACCCACCCACCCTATTCTCCGAGCCATTTCAAATTCTGAGAAGAGGGTGTTTTTCATGCCAATCCTTAGACCAAGGAAGTATAAAGCTTTATTCCTCAAGGCCGACCAGTGTTCAAAGGAATTATGCAATAAAGGAGGTACATTAGACAAAATAACCGTATACGGGGTTGCCTCCGGGAGCAAATTAAGGTTTTGTGCTAATTTCGTACCCTTCACCCCCTTGTTTGTCGGCCTTGGGTTGGGCTCCAGATTATTTGTTTGTGGGACCGGGGTTTACGGCTTACCATCCCCTCCAATTTAGTCAGCCTAGCGTCTACAGTTGATCATTTTTGTAAAATTGGATCCAATAACACTGTTACCATTGTCTCTAGTCTTCCCCAGAAATCCTCTTCTTGGATACCACCCACAGTCTTTGCTGTCACAGTGAGTGGAGCATTAATAGTGACATTGGGGGGACCATCTTTGGGATTTATTTTGTCTACAGTGGTTCTTAATTTCTTCCCAGATTTATTTTGTTTATATGTTCCTCGACTCTTCCTTTTCTTTTGAGGTGGTTCCGCAACATGAACTGCGGCTGCTTTAGCTTTTTGACCTCTAGTGTTAACCACGGGCCTGGGGGAACTAAGCTCAGTACCAGATAAGAGGATAGGAGGAGTATCCTCCATTACAAATTCTGGGTCACGTTGCTGTATCAGGTCAATTTCAGGGGGGGTACATTATAAGCAGGCATTATACTGGATTCCAATAGTACTGGAGTCAAGGAAAGTCTATTTTGGGATGGGAGGTGTTCAAGTGATAGCCTACGCTCTGTTAATTTGATCTCCTTAATTAATACTGACTCTGCCCTTGAGAGGAAAGCATCAAGGGTCCCGACAATACCCTGTCCTACTTTCCGCTTACTCATGACAGCTATGCTAGGTCGAATACACACAGAAATACAAAATCAAGATATATACTGGCCGCAAATGTCTATATAATACAAATAGGAGTGTGTTTAGTCATGCCAAGTTATATCAGAAGTTCGAAAGTCTCTGGCCACTTTCACAATGAATGCTCAGAAGTGAGTACCTTACTCGTCCGCCCAGGTTGGAAAGGGACCTGGAGGTTAGAGGGGAGGCCCTGCCTCTTCCTGGCACGGACGGGCGCAGACGGAGGTCACATTCTTTAAAACAAGTTCTGTTTATCTCTAAAGCTATAGTCTACTGCAGTGCTAGCAATAGCAGGACATGTCTAAAAACTTCACCATTTGGTCCTAGTGGGTCAGATGTCACTGAGAAAAAGGCATTCTTAACTCCTACGAAATATAAACCAGACATAGGTAGAGTTCTATTTCATGCCAACGGACACAGTAAGAACCTACTATCACAAAACCAGTTCTATACAATGTCAGCTATGTCTGAAACTTAACGAAGCATTGACGCCAACCCTATGGCTAGTGCTACAGACATACAATATCAAGGAAAGTGAATCTATGGACATTGATCAAAGGCTGCTGAGAGAGCTGCCATGTCTTCAGACCTGTTCTTGAAGTAGATAACCAACCAACATGGGACAACGATGCAGAAATCATGGTCTTGGTAATATATTTAGGTATGACACAAATGAGCCATTCACCTTGAAAGCAATCTTTAGCGTACTTGTTAACCACCAGGCGGACCCTAGAGCACTTTTTTGCTAAAAAGCCGATAACAAAACACAGACACTCACCAAGATTATAATTTTATAACCATCAATGAGTAGATGGAGGAACCGCAGAACAGACCAGAAGGAGAATGTTTCTTTGCAGAATGCTGCTATTCTGTGTCAGGTTACGTCTGTGATTCAAGAACTTAACACCTATGCTGGACAGATGCACTGCAATAATCATCCTCCAGTAACATTGGCCTAGACTTGAATAAAGAGTACAGAAGACACAGTGTCTTCCATTAAAGTCAATCTCTTTATGACAACACTACTTGCAATTTTGAATATTTCTGAGTTTGAGAAAGGTTTGCTTGACCAAGAAGTGTGGTAAAAAAATATGCACACTTTTTTTTCCCATCAGATTTTGCCTGCACACAATTGAGTCAATTGGACAGCAACTATAGCTTGTTGATCCACTGAAAAATTGTGCAGTATCCTTTAAGATTATCTATGAGGGTCGTACAGGTTTCTTTTAAACAATGACCCAGGACAAAGTTCTGTTTCTCGATTTACAAAAGGTATCCAAGTCTAATATTGGCTGGGGAGGCTTCTGTGATGTAGAATGATCGTAGTAAAAAATGTCTCATTCTCGGGCATGGTGCCTCACCTGTTGTCGATTGACATTATTATTTTTTTTGGGTTTGATCTCTTTTATTGATTAAACAGCGGGTGTGGTTCCACCTACATCTTAAGTATTTAAGTATTATAACCCCACCGTTATATTGCTTTTCAGTTACTCCCTTTGTTTTTTTTGTGACTTATGTCTATGAGAATTATGGGTAGGTGATTTAGATTTGTTTTGACTGCCAGACTATGGACAATTACGCATGAACTAGCCAGCGGGCACAAAGCCAAGCAATTGGTCAAATCTGTGTCACTGAGACTGCACTAAACTATTGTCAACTGCTATGGTAGGGGTGTATATTTCCAACTGAGTGAAGAATGCAGAAAGGACTGGGTAGAGGTGTTGTATCAGTGTGTATATGATCTAGAGTAAACGGATGGAGAAACCAGTAAACAGCAAATCGATGAGTTGCTTGAGACCTTTTTCTTCTTCCCTACATTGTGCCTTTTTGACTGCAGCAAAAAGAAATGTCTGGTCCTGAGGTTGCCTTACAGTGTAGCAGACTCCGCAGCACATTGAAGTAATGGATATATATAATTTTGGGTGTCTCATTTCAGCAACCCAAATTTACACGACCCCTTTAAAAGTATGGAGACTTTTGTCAGGATTATTCAAGTATAATTATGCTTACCACCAATATAATGATCCAGCTGCTAAATTTAGATGCGGACAGTCCATAGTTTGGCCATGACCGAGACAATTCTGTCTCCTCCATGGCCTAATTTCTCTGACATCCCGATGGAGTAAGAACGGTCTGAGAATTGGCTATATTCCTGCTCACCTAATTTAGACGGGCAGATATATAGCCGTTATTACTGGCCATCACGATCAGGCAAACCCTGGTGGTAAGAGCAGCAAAATACGAAAAACACCCCCGCACCATGGGAGATTGCTCCCACTGCGAGTGGGGCATGGTTTATTTTATTTACAATAAAGAAATCCCTCTTCTGGATTTTCTTTTGGAAAATGACAACAACAGAAAATACATTTGACAAATGGCTCCATCATTTTGACGGAGACATGTGGCAAACTTTAAAAAAAAAAATAGGCATTGACAAGAACTGCTGTGACAGCGGTTCCTGCCAATGCTTTAGAAATGGCCCCCAGCTTGTCTGCCATTTCTAAAGTTGGCGGGCGAGCACTACATTAGAGCACAGGAGTAATGTACTCCGTTGTCCTGACAGAGTTAACCCCGGCCGCCAATAAAAAAATTAGGCCCTTACCTTTCCTCTTTTTTGTTGCTGTGTAGTTGGGAGCGTGAGTAAAATCCCTAGATATAATTAGGATCCTCTCTTATTCCACATTGGGTAATCCGCTCGGTTGAAAACGGACGCGAGTTAACCACGGCCACCAATACATAAATTAGGCCCTTACTTTTCCTCCTTTATGTTGCTATGTAGTTGGGAACATGAGTAAAAGTCCTAGATATAATTAGGATCCGCTCTTATTCCTCTTTCGGTGATCAGCTCAGAGGAAAGCTGCAATCATGGATGAGCCTCCGCTTAATAACAGACCAGCACTAAAAAAAACGTGCCTTGTTACTGGTGGCCCAGGAGAAGTTATATGTAGGAATGGCCTCTATAGTTTGTTCGGAGAGTTATCAGTTTTATTTCTGGCCTACTTGGCACAGGATTCAGACATCTAGGTATAAAGTTTTTGAGTTCAGGGACACATTGAGGTTAGTGGTGACAGTTAAACCTAAAGAGGCTAGTGAACGGCACTTTGATGTGATGGCTCAGAATGTTATATTTGATCAGAATGTCACCAAGCCTGGCAGTATTCAGTCAGTAATATATACAGCAGAGCTGTGTCTAACCAGCTTCAGGTTGGAAATAGTTATTATTTTAAGATCAATATCTCTGCACCCTCATGCAGCTCACCAATGGAAGATCTGCCAGCCCTGGGGACCTTCAAAGAATTTAGGAGTTTGTCCCTCATGCCAAATTCTCAGGCATTGATGCACTCTTTGTTGAATTATTTAATAAATTGAAGAACAATGTTTTTGGCGTCATCGTTCCACGTCTGAGAGAGAATAAGCCCAAGTCTCAACTTCTGAGATGGCAAGAATTATTGTGCTCTGGAAGAAAGATAAGTCTCCCCTTAATTCAGAATCCTATCGGCCTCCTCCACTTCCCTGCTTAGATGATGGCTCTGTCTGTTTTTTAGCTAACAGGCAATCCAGATTTATTGCATAATTGGTCTCTTAATGGCAACTTGGATTTGATCTAGGAACGGACACTAGAGGTCATGTTATTTTTCCAGCTTTGATCGACTCAATACAAAGAACTCACCCACTGCTGCTGTTAATTGCGCTGCATGCTAAGAAGGAATTTTCCATGTAAGAATGGGGATTGTTGGTCTTGGTAAAGACTGCTATTACACCAGATATCATTGTAACCAATACTTTAACATATAATTAGTGGCCTTTGGATTTGACACGTGCTCATAAGTGGATGGTTTTTTTGATTATTTAAAATCCCTGCTCCTCATACAATAGATTGCCTACTTATTCAATGTTTGCACACCCCTGGAGTATTTACATTTCAGCCTTCTTTACGACTAGTTGAGTTTATCCTTTCATTACTGACATCAGAACTTATTTTTTTGCTTGTCTCGACATTCCACCATTAGCTTTGATGAGAGTTCATGTCTTGTTCCTTCCGTCTCCGCCCCTTTCTCGATTCCTTCCCTTTCCCTCTCCCTATTCCTTTTCTTCCCCTCCCCCTTCTCTCTCGCCACCCCCGCCTTACCAGTCATCCTCAGTATTTCTCTACACCACATACACACACTAACTTTGTATCTCTCTTTCTCCATATTTCCAACATTACAGAGCACGGGCTCAGATCATTTTGTGTGCTCTCACCGACCTCTTCTCTTCTCACCTCTCCCCTCATCCCCATCCTTCTCCCTCCAACTCCTGAGGACTCTAGGGATCTGTGCTCATCGCATGCCTCTGATAATCCATTTGAGGTAATTCTACAGGCAACTGACAAAGCAGACAAAGTCCGTTGTGGCAAGCGGTTGTTTTGGAAGCTTGCAATTATACTATTATTTTGTAGGTTTCCAAAATGGATGCTACATCGTGCCTTGGCTAGCATGGGAGCCATCTTGGAACAATAGCAATAAGTATATAAAATAAAATTGTTATACTATTGCAACAAAAGTGTCTTGCCATTGCATTATTAAGTAAAAGGATACACTTTACAAACAAAAATAATTTAAATAAGTGTTTCTCTCATTTTATTGCCATTTTAAAATAAAATCCCCTGGCAGAATTACTGAGGTGTATAATGATTCAATTTTATGGCTGCTTCTAGGCACAACGTGACTGCTATCTTTCAGCAGTATAACAGTATTATTTTGTATATTGTTTGTTATAGCATTCAAGATGACTGTCGCGTAATGTGAAAGCCTTCTTGAAAATATCCAAAACAACAATCAGAAATGGCCGTCCTACACTATTGTCATTGCCAGTGCTTTCTCCGTAATACTACAAGCATTGGCAAAGCCACTAGCTGCAATCAAAAGCATTGGCAAAGCAGAACCAATTGGGTTTGCCAGTGCTTCTTGGGATTAGCACTAGCATCATTTGGTATCATGGCAAAATATATCAGTTAGATCCAGGCCCTAGTTTGATCTCCAATCATATTTATCAATCGGTATTTGTTAGAACCCTTTTCAATCACACGACACTGAACAATGTTGACTTCATTGCCTCTCTAACACATCAAGCCATTTCTATCAATGATGTTACCAACAGCATACTTACCAATGTTGGTCTTGCTTAAAATGAAGTCAAAAGTTATGGCATTTGCTGACTATGTTAATCCGTGCTCCCGATCCTTTGGCTGCTGCACCAGCCATAATTGCCCTTTCATCCCAAATTTAGGGCTATAAGAAACCAATGGGAAAACTCCCATATTATAGATCTCTAGCATGATAATTCATGAACACAAGGTAGGAAAAGACTTCTGAAATCAGGTGTTTTCCTGACTAGTGACTATTCTAGCATTAGTGCTCGGGATTAAAAATCTTAATTGCGAGAATGTATTGGTCACTTGAGGGGAAGGAACCACCTACTTTTGTTACTTGTAGGACAGATAATTCTAATTGAGGTGATCTTGTGTCCCTTAGTATTATCTTTTTTGATTCCTGCCTATTTATTTAAATTAATTTTATATGGCTTAATATAGCACAGATCTGGCTTGAGGACATTCGAGCGCTGTACATGAGCACCAGAAGGTTACACATTTTTGTTATTTAGTAGTTTTTTCACTAGATTGAATGTAGTTCTTTCTTCCAATAACTGCGGCCACAATAACGCATACCGGCAGTACTCTTTTTAAGATGGCCATTAAAAAGAGGTGAACAGTTATTGACACATATTCAGTACTGTTATTGGGCAACTTGATGTAAGAGATTAACTTCACTTATTAAGGATATTCTGCAATCACTACACTAGTCGATACATCAGATTCTTATTCCTTCTTTTTTCTACTAACTGAACACATCAATGCTAACGTGCCAAATACAACGATTGAGATGGCCTTTGCCATTTATGATGTGATATTTGCCGACTGTTAATAACCATTTGCAATATAGGCAGGGACACACGTTCTGTTCTCTTAGACCTTCAGTCAGCTATTCAATCTGCAGTGGTTTCCGTAAGTCTATGATACTGTGAGTTTTGTAAACTAGGTTGTGAGCTTTTTTAGTTTAGTGCCGCTTTACTTCTATTAGTGTTTTCATAAATCTATACAGAATGGTTTGAGGTGAACCACCATGCCGCAGCTTTGATATTGTAGGAAATTTAAGATGGTGAACAGGAGCGGACTACAGCACACTGGGATAATAGCATCACTGAAATTCCTAGCACATAATGGAGCACCCAAACTTTGTTATACACCTTATAACAAAAACACGTGCTCTTCAATACAATCTATTTCCTCAGGAGTAGCCATTGTCGGCTCTTTAGATGATGTATAGCTCAGATTTATCGAGGAAGATTTAAAAGTTGATGTGTGGCCCTACTTTGAATAATGAGGAGGCACTTGACTGTGTACACTTGAAGGCCAAGATAAAGGGCATTACAGTAGTCCAACCAGGCTCCAACTATAGTTGCGATGATGGTAAATTTCGAAGAAAGAGTAAGAAAAGGGAGAGAGTATCTTTCTCAACATTTTCAGTTGACCGAATCAGGGACTATGGGATTTTATCAGTCTGATACTGAAAAGAAAGAAAAGATTCAAACCTCACCCATGTATTCTTCGCTGACCTAACAGGTACTGGAGTTTGGTCAAGAGAGTCAAGGCACTACTACGAGAAATGAGGGACGGTAAAGCCACCTGGGATCAAAACCTTGTTGTTATCCTAAGTCAGCCTTAGGCAATTGCCAGGTATTCACGTTTCTATTGCTTTTAGTCCTATGTAGAATTCAGTGGCATACACAGATCCCGGAACATCAAATCTAAGGATGATCTGGGTATCATCTGTATGGCAAAACCAAGACAACTGACAATTTCTGAACAATGCGGCTAAGTTTGTAACATACAAACCTAATGGCATTGGGCTGAGAAAAATCCATGTAGAATATGACCTTGCAATAGATGAGGAAGGATAAGAAGCCATAAAAACCGACTGACAGTGTCCAGTTAGGAGTGATTGAATCCATTTAAATACTGGGTCCCTAACACCGTTAATCTGTACAAACTTGCTTAACTTGTGCCTTGAAATTCTTTAGAGGTTTCTTGTATTTCATTTTGTCTTCAACACAAGAATTTCTCCACCAGGGTCTTTGAAGGAGCTGTAGGCTCTTTTGGCCTCTCTTGACTCCATGTTGTACCCAAGTGCCTTAGGCCCTCTTCGGTTGGATACAGAGTTTGTAAGCACGGTGATTTCATCAAAAACAACTGTAATCCATTCATTAAAGTTTGAATTTATATCTTGTGCCTTACCTTAGAAAGTGCAGTTTGCCCTACCAAAGATAGCACTTAAACTAATTGCATTTACACTAGAGAATTTCCGTTAAGGTTAATGAATAGATTTGGGATCGGAGGGTGCTTGTTCCACACCCTTGCCTCTCATCATGCAATAACATGGAAAAAGAAGTACTTTTTGGTCAGAACAAGTAACTGGAAGTTGAGAGGACAGAGATACAAAATTAATAAAAAATTAAAAATAACATTTAAATCTAAATATACCCTGCAAAGTATGTAGGATTTGAAAGCAGCTACCTCAAGCCATTTGTTGTGTTTGAAGTGACCATGTTAAGGGAAACTTGTAAAGGTCCATCAATAACATTATTAAACTTGCTTAAGGCAACAAACCGAGATGATGCCTTCATTAGAGGTAAAATCTGATTAGCGAAGGCATGGTCAAAATCTCGTTCATAGAGAGGTGAAAGGTACATGTGCATCCCCAGGAAAGAGAGAAGATGCGGAGGAAAAGAGAAAGCCAGGGTCTAAACCTGCGAAAACGTATTCAGCATGAGCAGTCTTGCATTCAGTTGATCCCTGAAAATACTGGCCAGATCACCACCCATATTTTCCTCTTAGTTGGCTTGCAGAATCCTATAAGGAGGTAAGGCAACATAAAACCTAGGTCAAGTGTATGGTCTTCAATTAACAGCATGACTTCAAAATGTTTTCCAAAAGACTACACATTTAATAATGCAGTCTGAAGCTCTGGGTGACAAAGCATCATGACTATGTGGCTAGGCAATGGCTTAAGCAGGCACATGTTCCATCCAACAACTAGAGAGAGCAGCACCTCCCAAAACACAGGCCGCAACCAGAGTTGACTAACTGTTGTTATCCCACTTTGCAATCTCGGACACTCCCTCCCACCCTAGAAAGTGCAAAAAAAGCAAGGCAATTAAAATACTAAACCATAAATAGTCAAGAGGAGGTTAAAACTTCTGTAACAGCAGCCCCTCATCAAAATACAAGATCACTGGAAAAAACAGCTAAATGTCTCTGAAAGCAAGTGAAGGGTGTGTATTTCACCCCACCCTTCACTTGCTTTATCCAATGAGACTGTGCAGCACCTCTCAAAATGACCACTGCAAACCGGGTCGGCCAATTATTGTTATCCCACAGTGTAATCTCAGACACTCCCTCCCACCATAAAAAGTACAACGTGCAAATAAAAGGAAGTCCATGAAACTAGTAACTCGAGAATAGTCAAGAAGAGCTTAAACGCAGTCCCTCATCAATAATAGAGCAGTGAAAAAAACAGCTCAATCATCACCTCTTCAGTGGCCATGGGATTATCATCCCTGTTTAATATCATTAATGTACTGGTATATCCTTGATCTCTTTATACAATAGTGATGGCCCATTTCAAAAGCGGAAGGGACCTCTATGCTTCGTCAAGGTTTTTGAGAATCCCAAGTGCATGTGCTGCACTATAAAAGCTGCAATCTGTTCACAAGGCACTATGATGTTTTATAGGAGAATTTCCAGTCCGACAGTGTCTTAGGTTGCATGTCTGTAGCCCTGAAGAATGTTCCTCCTGTAGATTACATATTCTCTCAATACCCAAGGAATTGAAGATCTCTTTTGAAAAAGGTGTTTAGTAACCAAAGCAGAATTCACTTTACTAATGAGTAAAGAATATAACACCATATTCTAAGAGTAGATCATTTCAAGAGTGTACTCTCTGCTCGTATTTCTAGCCTTGATGTCTCAAAATTAGTTTATTGCTCCAGTGCACAACACAGACGTTTTAATTACAAAAAGTATAATGCCTTCAAGGTCCTAACCATCTATCATCCTCACTATTTCGATCGCCTTCTCCTGCTACCGAGGGCAACAGTGTATCTTTGCAAAGCAATTAAAAGTAGCCTTTGCAAGCCATGTGTGCATATGCTGCCCATACCCTTTTGTCTAGGTAGCTTCTCCCCAGTCATGTTCTTGACGCAACAAGAGGGTTTTTCCAAAGTGCTTATTGACTGCTGCTGCTTAAATGTATTGCTTCCTTAGTTTTCGGTCATTCGTTTTGTTCTTTATGTATGTTTACTTCTACGGTACCGTAACACAAAGTTTCAAAATCAAATAATAGCAGTCATGTTAGGAATTTGTGAAGGATCATCCTCACTTGTTCTTGAAGTGTCTGGTACTTTAATATGCAGCTCCTTAAAAGTGATTTATGCAGGTGCTTATGCATCTTTGCAGGTCTGTCTCTGCCAAATGTTGTGGGAAATAGTTGCATGAGAGGAAAAGAAACTTATGTACGCAAAAGAAACATATGTACCTTCTTTCCCAGGCCTAATGGTGTATTAATCAATGAAGGAGCAAATGCATACACATGAGGATTCTTATGATTGTTGCACCAGTATAATTAAAGAGGTGCTAGTTCTGCCAAGGCTGGGCAGTTTTCCAACATGTCTACAAACAAAGCCCCAAAGTGCTGGAGTGGCTTAACGCCATTCTTGACTTGAGTTTCTCTGTACCAAGCGTGAACTGAGACTCCACTACATAAGCGGTCCAGAAAGCTGAGGTTGTGTGAACTTCTCTTTGAATACCCAATCTCATACCAGACTAAGACTTAAGAAACAGGACCTTGGTTTGAAACTCTGGTGTAGAGGTGTTGGGATGCTTCTAAATTAATTGCATAATACCATGAAGAGCAAGAAAAGTTCTGCAGAGCTATTGTCTACATGCTACTGAGAGGCTTAGCGGCTCCATTTGGTTTTTGCTGCGTCTGTGGCATTTGCTTTTGAATATGTCTGCAATTATTTAGTGGACTGGATGTTTGTACTAATTGCCCCCCTCTTCTATACAGATTTGAATCTTAAACACTGATTTTCTGCTCCAGTCCCTTGAGTAGTGGCCCTGTTCTCTTTTTAAATCCTCTGTGGTAATACTATGGTTGCCATGATAGCAAGAGAATAGTTACTCCTTCACCAACGCTTCGGAGGCTAACAATGAACAGAGGTTTCATATTCCGAATGGCAATAGGAATTAGAAAGTGCTGTTGAATCTATACCATAATTTCTGAAGTACAGATTCGTCCCCTGTTGAATATCTTTGGCAATAGGCTGGATATGAAAACGTCTTATGTACCTCTCCTGTGCTGGTAGGGGCACCAGCTGCCCTAGGAAAGTGGAAGCCTGGTTATGGTGACATCACTGAAGCCATTCAGTGCATATATCAATATATGTTATTTTTTTTCCAGACACTTTAAAACTGATCCGGAGCTCTCCTTTGGTTTTCCCAGAGTATTTTTTTCCCTCACTCTAAGCCAATCATGTTGGCCTTGTAGGGCCCTGTTTGGGTTCCCTCTGCTTGGTTCTCACCTATGCCAAATGTGTCTGTTGTTCCATTAGAAACTGGGCTGAGACCAGTCGGAGTCATACAGACAGTACCCTTCGCCGGTTCTCCAGGCACCATACCTGTGCCACTCCCAGTGCCACCTCCACTGCCTCCAAAATCCACTCCTCTTGCTCTGCAGGAGGTGATGTTGGGCCCAGTTAAGGCTCATTGGCCAAGAACAGATGCTCAGAGAATAATAGAAGAGGAGGAATACATGGCTACCCGTAGACTTGATACAACCCATCTCTACCAGAGGATGCACAAACGTTTTTGGTTTCAGTCTTGATCCTCTACAAATGCTGGAGGGGCAAGCTCAAATCCCACATGACTGTGACCAGTTTCTACCACCTCATTGTTTGACGACCACTGTCTTTCTGCCACTTCAGAATGCCAGCCGTCTAGACACTTCCCGAAATATTGTTATCGACCCACCACCAGGCTCACTCCCCACAGAGATGGGATAATTCCAGTCCGAGTTGAAGAAAACGGAGCATCTGCTGTATCTGCCCTTGCTGTTTGTGGAAATAAAATCCAGTATTTTGATGTACGTTCTGCAGTCTGTTTCTTCATCTACAGAACCACTTCGCCATCAATGACTGTGATGGAGCATATCGGTGATGTGTGGGACAAACCAAAATCCACTCCTGCAGTGAGCAGATCTGTTGCACATCAATACTGTTATTCCTGTAGTCAACCTATCACCAGATAGCCTTGTGTTTCAGGCATTCCTTGGATGGTTAACAAATGACAGGGTCCTTTCCAATGACTCACCTGACAGAGTTCAAGAAGCTAGGAGCAATTAAGAAGAATACCTTTTCAGCAAGAAGCTTGACCGTTCCTTCCTTAAACGCTGAATGCCTTGTGGAATGATATTCACATGGTTTATGGAACATGGCAATGATTGTGGTACCCAACGTGCTGAAACATCTCAGAGACCACTTAAACGAAGTTGTCCATGATGGTCAAGATGTATATAAACACGTCATAAAAGGAGGATTAAATACAGCTTATTTGGTGACCAGGGCCATGGCTCATTTCCATGCTTGTGCAGGCGTACCTGGCTGAGATTGACAGTCTTTTCAGGGGCCATACAAGCCACTATGATGGATATGCTATTTGAATGGATGCATCTCTTAGGGGAACATTTTAAAGCAGGATGAGCCACAGCTGATTCTCTTAGCCTCCTGTCACTAGGAAGGCTTACCAGTAGTTCTGAAAGTTTTGCGGCATCTCCAGCGTTGAACCGCATAGGTGCTTCAGCAGCAACGACGGAAGCCTTTGGCAGGCAGTACAGAGGCAGGGCCAAAGGAGGAGGCAGACAGTGTCAACAGCTCTCCTCTCTCTCCTCTTCGTAGATTTCTGCACCACCTGCAAAGCCCCCTGAAAGAGCATGTGCTTCCTGTTGTAAGACTATTTTTCCTCTTTCTGCAAACCTTGAAAGGTGTCACATTAGACCAATGGGTCCCTTGGCTTATAGAAAGGAGGTATTCCCTACCCTTCCAACAAGGTCCTCCCTATATCACAACTCAACATTCCCTTCAGACATAAAAGCAACTGCAAATACTGCAGTAGGACATGGCAGTCCTCCTGCAGAAATGGACATTGGCGAATTGCCAGAGCAGTAAATTGAGCTGGGTTACTACTGTCTGGACTTTCTAGTTCCAAAGAAGGATTCCCCTTTTCATTTATACCGGACCTCCTACTCTTAAATGTTTTCTGCCGGAATGAAAAGTTAAAAACGCTGTCCCTGACTCTGTATCTTATGGTGCTGGAAGATTATTTTCATTGACTAGCAGGACACATAGTCACATACAGATCCTGTTTTTGTACAAGAGGAACCTGTAGTTCTTGGTGGGGCCCATTCACTAATAGTTTGTGGACCTCTCATTTGGGCTAACATTGGAACCTTGCATCTTCAAAAAGATGATCGCGGTGGTGCGGTCCATCTTAGGGGTCAGAGATTGCTGTATACCTGTACCTAGATGACTGGCTGCTGAAAACTGGTCGGTTGCAGATAACGTCACACCACCTGTAACAACAGCATCCCTGTTGTTTACTTTTTACTTTTCTATTAATGTGCCAGAGTCTCTGCTAGAACACACACATCTCCTCCTGTGCATAGAGAAAGTACTGAACACAACATCTCTTTGAGCGTTTTCTCTTTCCCAGAGAATTTGAGACATTAAAGATATGATTCTGATGTTCCGGGTGAAATCTGGGAGACACCATAGTGATCTCCCAGGATGCTGCAGAAGCTTTGACATGGTGGTCCGTAGAGGACATGTCCCATCCTCCAACAGCCATGGTCGTAGTACTGATGTATGCATCCACCCTTAGGTTGGATGCTCATCTGAAGGAATTAGAGGTCTCTGGTATCCTGAAGAGCAGATTCACTTAAAACTGCTCAAATTGACGGTGATTATTTTAGCACTCAAGGCCTTCGACCCTTCCCTTCGGGGTCAGGTTATCCAGATCTTCACAGACAATACTACCATGAGGTAGTATGTCAGTAAGCATAGAGTAGTGGTCTGACGTTCTTTGTTGGGAAGCGCTGAGATCTTGGGAGTCGGCACACCAGCAAGGGATTTGGGTAGTCGCTAACCATCTGGCCAGTGTACCGTAGACAGAAAAGTATTTGGTTTTGCGTCACCGTGCTAGTTGAAGTCTTGAACACCCAGGTGAATTGACTACTATCATTAATAGTAGACACTGAATCATAAAGTAGTGGCATTGATCTTTTGACATTATGGACAATATAAGGTGGATATATTCACCAGCAGGGAAAATAATAAATTATACATTTTTGCCTCTAGGGTGGGCAAGTACATTCCTTCTTGTGTCTTCTCCATTTTCAACTACGAGAGGAAATCCATATGTTTTTGCTCCTGCTCTAGAAGGGTGAATAATTTGAATAACAGCTAGGTGGCCAACCTGATTTTGCTTTTCCTACCTCATAAAGTTTGTGATGTGGCTAGCTCCTTTCTACCATTAAGGAAGAAAGGATCTTCTGTGTCTGTGAGGTATTGTTACTCAACTTTCTTGGTTCCCTGAGTTTGGTAATTGGTTCCAGAGAAACTTGCTTAAGTACATCCGGCTTTGTTTCTTGACACTTCTTAGCTTCAAATAGCATCCCTCACATGATAAGAAAGAATCAAATGGCTTGGGTTTCATTACTTGATCTTTGAGCACTATTAATCAACTTTTGTGTACTTTATACTAAACGTTTTGCTGTGTTTTCCATTTGGTCCGAAAGGGTATTGAAGTCCTTCTACCGACTCAGGCAACAATTTATAACTATGGGATTATTTTACAGAGATGTAGGTTGAATTTGTGAAAAGATGTGCTAGTAGACTTACACTTCCTAGCTATGAAAGCACAACCAGGTTGGTGTTTGAATTGTATTATATTGTAAATGTATTTATATTGCACTTAAAATCCCATAGAAGGCGTTAAGGGCTTTTTCCGCGAGAAGCATGCTGCTCTGGAACCCAAGTTTAGTAGTTAGAATGTTAGTAAAAATATATATTTTTTTTATCGTAATGCACTAGTTTTGTTAGGTTTGTGCTCTTGATTTCATGCATGTTTAGTAGAGTTTGGAGTAGGGATAGAATTAAAGGAATGGAACTGAAATGGGGAAGTACTAAGTCCTTTGTAAGTAGTGGTCGTGTGCGACTGTTGTGTGACCTGGCTAAAAAGGAGGGGTGAAAGCTTGAGAAGGACTTTTAGGAGTTCATCGTAGTCAGAAAGGTTTGGGATGAGACACTAGTAGGACTCATGGGAAGGGCGGAATGGATTTTATTTTTTTGTAATAGAAAATGTAAATAATTTATACGTATGCACTATACTATATGAATGAATGAATGAAAGCATTTATAAAGCACAACTATTGCTGAGGCGTCTTTGCGCTGAGCTGCAATGGGAGTGGTGACTGGTATGTGGTAGGCAGAGATTAGGCAGATATAGTTGAAAACAGCCAGGTTTTGATCATCTTCCTAAACAGAGCTCTGTTAGGTTGTAGCTTGATTGAGATCGGCATTGTGTTCCAGAGTTTGGCTGCCCGGTAAGAGAGGGTTCTTCCCCCCTCATCTGGCTCTACAGATTTTAGGGACCTGGACTAGTCCTTTATTGGCCAACCTGAGTTCATGTGGCGGGATATGCCAGCGGAAAAGTTGCTGAAGGCTCAGAGACCCTCCTCCATACAGTGCCTTGTGCACAAAGCGAAGAGGTTTGAATTTGATGCGCCGCTGGACAGGGAGACAATGAAGCTCCCTAAGACTGTCTGAAATGGGGTGGTATTTAGGAATGTCCAGAAGCAGCTGAGCTGCAGAATTTTGCAAGGCTTGAAGTTTCAGTATTTGACCTTTGGCAATGCCAAGAAATAGCACATTGCAAAAATTGATTCTGGAAAAGATCAGTGCTGCTACCACCGTTTTGCGAAGGCCTAGAGGAATAAAAGGTAAGGCCTTATGCAAAATCGTTATGAGGAAAAAGCATGAGGAGGTCAGGGAGTTACACTGGCTAGCAACATTTTGTTGATCATGGAACAGAATATCTAGGTTTCTTGTCTTCCAGGTGGCTACAGGGCAACGCCCGGCGTTCGCTGCCCACCATGAGGGATTCCAAATGGAAGGGCCTTTTCCAAATTCCACCGCCTACGTTTTTAGGATGTTCAATTTAAGGGAGTTGGAATGGATCCATTCAATGATGTGTTTCATACAATTATGGAACCTATTTGCCACTGTTTCCACCTTCGTGGATATAGATATCACTATCTGTGTGTCATCGGCGTAGGAGATCAGAACGAAGCCATGCGTTTTGATCAATCTAGCCAGAGTAGACTTGTAAATGTTAAACAGGGTCGGTGATAGGGCTGACCCCTGTGGGACACCACATGGAAGGAAGAAGGCCTCAGAAGTCAGGTTACCCCAACACAACCTTTGTTCCCTGCCAGAGAGAAATGAGGTGAGTTGGGCCAGGGCCTTCCCCCCCACTCCTGGACTCTCCAGCCTAGGTATTAATACCTGCAGTTTGACAGTATCAAATGCTGCAGAGAGATCCAGTATGATTAGGATGGCTCTCCCCCCCTGCCCCCCCTTCTCCCCCAGTATCAACTTGTTTACAGATCTCCTCAGTGGCCAAGGCCAGGGCTAACTCAGTGGAATGACATGATCTAAACCCGTGTTTGACAAGGTCAAGAAAATTGTTGGATTCAAGGTAGGTGGTTAGCTGCTGATTGATGGATTTTTCTAGGATTATTGCAGCCAGCGGTAAGCACGATATTGGCCGATAGTTCTTTGCTTCAAAGGAATTTAAAGAAGGTTTCTTCAATATGGGTCGTATGGATGTTTTACTCCATGTGGAGGGGAAGGATATTTGCATGTATATAGCATGTATATATATGTGTGTGTATATATATGTATATGTGTGTGTGTATGTATATATATATATATATATATAAGAGTTGCCCCTCAGTTGAAAAGCACTCGCAGGAGGCACACTTAGCACAGGTGCAGATCTTGCAGTCCCCGCACCACCTGACTCGTTTCGGGCCACGCCCTTTCTCAAAGGTAAGCAGTGCACGAATCACCAAACACTCAATTTCCAGTATTTCCCCTCCTTTTATTTCGATTGACATACTTGAACTCGAGAACCGAGTCACAAGAAAAGAGAAAATCATACGCGAATTAAGCATGCTGTGAACCCTGTCATCCCCTCTGACCTCTGATTTCTTCTCCTAAGAAATATTATGCTATATTTTCTGTGCCGGCCAGGGGCGCAGCACAGAAGGTCCCGCTGCATCAAGTATCACGGATTTCTACTGGCGCCCGGCTGCTTGCAGCTTTTCAAGATCGAGGTATCGATTGAATCCGGGGATCGCCAGAATCCACAAACCGGCATGAGCGGACTGAGATATTTTATCTCGATAGGGCGTACTGTCTCCATTTGGCAGCCCCTGCTCAATCGCGGGCCTGTGCGATCTGGTAGCAGCGGCTGGAGGGAACTCAGGTCAGCGGCTGTGGACTTTGCTTGTTCCAGAGATTCCCTACACCACCCACCTGGAGGCCAGCACAGACCAATTGTCTACACTCACCCCATACGCCACCTACCAAGTCTTGCCGCCACAGTGCAGTCTGGGAGTTGGAGTTCTTCTACATACCACGAACTTCCACAGGTGTGCGTACTGCACTAAGGGGTGGAGTTTACGGGTTGAGCCAGTATTTTAACAGGATGGAGTTCATTGGTGCAGGACTCGTTCAAGGGTAAAGCGCTGAGGAAGGCTGTCATGGCCGAAATGCATTCGCTGCTTTTGGGATCGAGTAAATAAAGCATGCTGTGAACCCTGTCATCCCCTCTGACCTCTGATTTCTTCTCCTAAGAAATGTTACGATATATATATATATATATATATATATATATATATATATATATATATATATATATATATATATATATATATATATATATATATATATATATATATATATATATATATATATATATATATATATATATATATATATATATATATATATATATATATATATATATATATATATATATATATATATACATATATTCACTGAAAAAACCATAGGTTTCACACCAGTTCTAGTTAGGTGCAAATTTTACTCGCATAAAACCATTGAAATTCCCACGTTATAGTTAGTTGGACTCACTATAACTTGCGCGTGCAATGCACTGCTGATGACGTCACATATTACATCACTCATGACATGGTCAGTGACATCACTCATGACATCACTGATGACATCTCAAATGACAGCACTGATGACAACATCCTGGTGACAAAGTGGCAGACCTCCTATCAGCATAAAATAACCTTTGACACACACATTCAAAAATAGAAACTAACATTTTCTTAAAAAAGGAGAAACCAATACCAATTACAACAACTTATTAGGTAATTCCAACATCTACATACACATCCACTCATTCACCAACAGTTCTATATAGTCACTCATGCATGTACTTACTCATCATATGTACTCATACACCTATACATCCTGTTACACACTAATACTCATCCATATAGTTACTCACACACAAATTCACACATGCAAATAAACTATCAAAAAAACATTTACTTGATTATACTGCTATATACACACCACTACACATACTTCTACAGAAACTGAAACATATTTACTCTCTTAAACAATCAATTATAAAAACACATACTCACTAACCCACCTATACACACAATCATCCACCCATACAGTCTTGCACACATGCGGTCTTCAAAATACATACAAATAGTGAGTCACTCATTCATGCATCTGTAATATCCCCCACCGAACCATACAGACACTGATACTGATACTCAAAAAAACAACTAATAACCCATAAACACACTCATGTAGCTACTCACCAACCCATGCAGCCACTTATACACAAAGTGAGACACAGATACAGATATTTAAATATTTAAACATTACTCGCTAATATATGTATTCACTAAGATACATTTAATAAGTCAGGTAACCAATCAATTTTACACAAAAAAAACATCCACTTAGACATTTATTTACCCATTTATTCTTCCATCAACCTTTAGATATACATATATAAAAAATATTTATTTTTCAGAAAGATACACATTCACTGGATGATGTCATCAGTGATGTCATTTGAGATGTCATGAGTGATGTCATGAGTGATGTCACTGACCATGTCATGAGTGATGTAATATGTGACGTCATCAGCAGTGCATTGCACGGGCAAGTTATAGTGAGTCCAACTAACTATAACGTGGGAATTTCAATGGTTTTATGCGAGTAAAATGTCCACCTAACTATAACTGGTGTGAAACCTATGTTTTTTTCAGTGAATATATATATATATATATATATATATATATATATATATATATATATATATATAATTTCTATGGCAAAATGAAACCCCTCATTTTGTTCCTTTTCAAATTAAATGTAACAAGTGTTACCACTTTATTCCAATCAAGATGACTTCAGGTGTGCCATACTTTTGTCATAAGTAAGACTGTTAGCGTTCTAACTGTTCTTTAGAACACTCTGGGACATTCTGTCATTGGGCTATAGTTGGGCTACATCTGGCTGATATTTGGGCTACATTTGGGCTCTTTTGTCTCTGGTGGCCATCTTGGGAGACTGCATATCAGAATTGTTTTAATGAAATATAAGCGGATTTGAGAAGTCACTCAAAATGTGCCCTAATTTTTCTTTCTTCAGCACTAATCATAATTTCTATGGCAAAATGAACCCCCTCATGTTGTTCCTTTGCAAATTAAATGTTTTAAGTGTTAACACTTTATTCCAATCAAGATGACTTCAGGTGTGCCATACTTTTGTCATAAGTAAGACTGTTAGCGCTCTAGTTGTTCTTTAGAACACTCTGGGACATTCTGTCATTGGGCTATAGTTGGGCTACATCTGGTTGATATTTGGGCTACATTTGTTTTTTTTTGTCTCTGGTGGGCATCTTTGGGCTACATTGGCTACATTTGGGCTCTAACATATATATATCCCAATGTAGCCCAATATATATTTTTTCCAAGTTAATTTTCGTAAAAACCACTGGAGCATATATCTTGAGACATAGCAAAGGCACATCAGGGTACCAGTCCCTACAATTTTGCCAAGTTTGGTGGAAATCCATTCAGCCGTTCGGGCTAAAAGTGAGTCCAACCGCCCTATGGAAATTAACATGGGGAAAACACGTTTCGGGACCCCCCTTTTATCTCGGCCCCCGCTTGACGGATCCCCCCGAAACTTTCAGGGAAGGAGCGGAGCGCGGCGAGGCAAAGTTAAGGAAAATTACAGGCAGATCCCTCATTCGGCGCCAAAGTTATTCCCAATAGAATGTTGCGGATTTCCTATGGAAAACGATCCTAACTATAACTACCTACTGGCGACCGCCAGTAGGTAATTAATATATATATATATATATATATATATATATATATATATATATATATATATACATATATATATACACATACACATACATATTACCTACTGGCGGTCGCCAGTAGGTATATATAGTTAGGATTTTTTCTCTATGGGATTTTTTGAAAATTCTATGTCTAATAACTTTGGCGTTTGTGGACGGAATTGGCTGAAATTTTCAGGAAAATTGAACATTTGGGGGGGTTTCGTCAAGGGGGGCATAGAAAAAAGGGGGGTCCCAAAACGTGTTTTTAACATTGAGTTTTCCATAGGGCGGTTGGCCTCACTTTTAGCCCGAACGGCTGAATGGATTTGCACGAAACTTGGCAAAATTGTAGGGACTGGTAGCCCGATGTGCCCTTGCTAGGTCTCAATATATGTGCTCCAGTGGATTTTGAGAAATTAACGTTCAAAAAAAGATATATATCTGTAACAGCGGAACGGGCAGCGCTCCAGTTCGCGTACTTTTCGCGTTACGGAGCTTTGTGAAGCGAAGCTGATTGGTTCTCCGGCGTCTGTAAACATTCCAAACAGTCCGTAGCGGCCGCCATCTTGTCTCTCGGTAGGATCGAGAGACAAGAGGAGGCCAAAGCGAAGGGGCAAATGACCATAAGGGGGCATAGTAGATCCTCCCTGACCCCATAGGTTTGATGTGGAGGCTTTAAAAGGGCTCCGCGGGGTGCGCCCGGTTAGCGTAACGGGAAGCGGACTGGGGAGCGTACTACAAGGAATGAAGAATGATTGACTTGTAACTTATTGTATGTTTATAGACTTTTTTTTAACTTTTTTTTCTGCTGAGTGACGTCTCGGCCTATCTTCACGGGATGCAGTCCCTACCATCTCGGCGTTTAAGCCCAGGGGGACCGGTAGTGTGGGAGAGATAACGGGGCATATTATCAAGGGGGTTTATCTCCGCTTTTTTGGCTTTAAAAGCCAAGAAAGCGGAGATAAAATTATCTCTGTATTACCTAGCTGTCGCTAACACCAGTTAGCGACCGCTAGTAGGAGATAGCGACCATCTTGGGCCCCACTTTGCATGTCAGTGATATTTATCACTAATGACATGCAAAGTGGGCATGCCAAGATGTTAGCGACTGGAAACAGTCGCTAACATCGCTATCTCCTATTACCAACTTTTGGAGATATTCGCGCTAAGCGCGAATATCTCCAAAAAGTAACACCTGCCCTGAGCAGTTCTTAGCCATGTTATCCAATGGGAGGTGGATAACATGGCTAAGAGCATTAGCTCGGTAATGCATGAATATCGCTGACTTTTCAGCGATATTAATGCATTGCGGCCGTTTTTTATCGCATTTGCGATAAACCTTGATAATAGCAAGGTTTATCTGCGATAATTTCTGACGATGCTTAGCGGTAAAAAATTCGTTGCTAAGCATCGTTCGGGATAAATATCGCTTAACTTTGGTAATATGCCCCAACAACTGTTAACGTTCGATTCGAAGGAAATCAGGAAGTGTTGAAAAACATTGTCTGCGCCATCTTGCCTTTTTTCAAATGCCACACTTTTGTCGTGCACGGCAGCCATTTTAGATGACTTGACCAGACCCACTCTCTGCACGCTGTCGATCCTTAGCATGGCTCCCCACCCTCGCAAGCATCTCCCCCAGGCACTGGTCACCCCCGCTCTCTGTCTTATGCATGGGCAATAAACCTCCCCCCATCTGCGCTGCTCTTCCCTGAGAATCACACCCTGTGCCCGCCCGACACCTCCCTTTCGCCCTATTCACTACCGCACCCTCTGACACTCCTCTTCCTCTGTGTCCGATTGTCCAGGCCGGTCCCAGTCTATCAGCTAGCCCTGCAGATGTAGTTTATGGCCCCAGCTGTAAAGAATTACCCCTCTTCAAAGGAGTTATAGTAGATCAAGGCCCACACCCGATGAGATCCGTCACACCACACGCGTTCCTACTATCTGAAAACCATCCTGTATTGTGATTGGGGAGGGGACCGAGCCTGAAGCGGAAGATTCCAGGGATGACTCTTTGTACATCAAAGTTTTTACAATTATGTGTCACATTAAAAATATATAGCACTCCAACAAAGTAGTAGGATTATAAAACTTTAATAACTTATAAATATATACAACAAAACAAAAACAGTAAAAACATTTAAACATTTTTAGGGAAAAAGAAGGAAGTAGCGGTCGGTTTTGCGAATAGTCCCAAGGCAGCACAACGTCCAGATTTCTGGACGGCACCCAGGTGATGTTGCCTGGGTGCCGCACTGATTTCGGTATCCGGCGTGGGGCGTCGCGGGGGGTGGGTCATCAGTAGCGGTCTGTTGTGCGAATAGTTCCAAGGCAGCAGAACGATGGCACCAAGGTGATGTCCAGTAAGTTGCCGCCCTCCGAATAACGGCGTGGGGCGCCCCGGGGGGGGGGGGGGAGGCGGCGTGAACGGGCCTCCCCAGGTGGAGCCTCGTCTGCTGTAGTGGGGCGCCCCTTTACCGTTTCAGTTGCCATTCCGTCCGCTTTTGGTCCACTGTGTCAAAATCCGCAATTCAGCTGAGTTGCCGCCCTCCGAATAACGGCGTGGGACGCCACGGGGGGGTGGGAGGCGGCGTGAACGGGCCTCCCCAGGTGGAGCCTCGTCTGCTGTAGTGGGGCGCCCCTTTACCGTTTCAGTTGCCATTCCGTCCGCTTTTGGTCCACTGTGTCAAAATCCGCAATTCAGCTGAGTTGCGCCCACTCTTGCGGTGCAGCGATAGGCGGCTGTCACAGGACTCTCAAAATGGCGGCAGGCTCTTTCCTTTTTGGGCCTGGTCCACTGAAATGGCCCTGGGATACCTTGGAAATCGGACGCTTGTCTGCTAGGTCTTGGACCCCATTCTCGAAAGCGTCCCCTCCGCCTTGAGGATTCTACAAAAGTCTTGGGGGCCCCCGACTCCTGTAGGCTTCCGGTGGGGAGCGGCTGCCATGATTGCTCGCGGAATGACCACGTCGGAGCCACGAGATGGTGGTGCTTTCATGCTGACGCCAGCTTCAGTCTGAAACATCCAGAAACAAGGTGGGGCTTTCATCGTTTGGGAAAAAAAATAGTTTTCATCCAATGAAAAGTGTTATTTTTAGGTCATATGATCAAGCCTTCCATCATTAGGAAACCAAAAGTAAAATGAACCAATGAAAAGTTTTATAAACAAGTCACATGACCTGTTATGCGGCATAGGGTATAAAAAGCGTAGAAAATCCGTTGGCACGTGAGGCGGCGTCAGTAGCGGACCGATGTGCGAATAGGCCGAAGGCAGCACAACGCGCCAAGATCCGGATGGCACCGAGGTGGTGTCCAGCAAGTTGTCGCACTGGTGTGGCCATCCTACAATGCTGAAAGTCGGCGTGGGGCGCCCCGTTGGCCTGTGAGATGGCGGCAGTGGCGGACCGATGTGCGAATGGGGCCAAAGGCAGCGCAACAATATTTTCTGAATAGAAGACACCACAAGGCGCTGAGATGCCAAGATCCGGATGGCACCGAGGTGGTGTCTAGTAAGTTGCACTGGTGTGGCCATCCTACAATGCTGAAAGTCGGCGTGGGGCGCCCCGTTGGCCTGTGAGATGGCGGCAGTAGCGGACCGATGTGCGAATGGGGCCAAAGGCAGCGCAACAATATTTTCTGAATAGAAGACACCACAAGGCGCTGAGATGCCAAGATCCGGATGGCACCGAGGTGGTGTCTAGTAAGTTGCACTGGTGTGGCCATCCTACAATGCTGAAAGTCGGCGTGGGGCGCCCCGTTGGCCTGTGAGATGGCGTCAGTAGCGGACCGATGTGCGAATGGGGCCAAAGGCAGCGCAACAATATTTTCTGAATAGAAGACACCACAAGGCGCTGAGATGCCAAGATCCGGATGGCACCGAGGTGGTGTCTAGTAAGTTGTAGCACTGGTGTGGCCATCCTACAATGCTGAAAGTCGGCGTGGGGCGCCCCGTTGGCCTGTGAGATGGCGTCAGTAGCGGACCGATGTGCGAATGGGGCCAAAGGCAGCGCAACAATATTTTTGGAATAGAAGACACCACAAGGCGCTGAGATTCGGTTAGCACCGAGGTGGTGTCTAGCAAGCTATGCAGCTGAGTTGCATGCGCACTTGCGGCGAATAGGGCGAAGGCAGCACAACAATGTTTTCTGAATAGAAGACACCACAAGGCGCTGAGATTCGGTAGGCACCGAGGTGGTGTCTAGCAAGTTGCCGTACTGGTGTGGCCATCCTACAATCCTGCTCCGAATAACGGCGTGGGGTGCCCGAAGGGGGGGGGGAGGCGGCGTGAACGGGCCTTCCTAGGTGGAGGCTCGTCTGCTGTAGTGGGGCGCACCTTTACCGTTTCAGTTGCCATTCAGCTGAGTTTCGGCCGCTCTTGATGCTACAGCGACAGGCGGCTGCAAGAGGACTCTCAAAATGGCGGCCTGTTCTTTGGATTTGGGCCTGGGCCACTAAAATGGCCCTGGGACACCTTAGAACTCGGACGCTCGAATTTTTTTTCCTTTCCTCTACATGCAAAAAAAGGTAAATGCCCGGTACGTTACACGCTTCATCTGCCACGATGTACTCTCCAGAGGAACCGAAAAAAAATATAGTTATGGTAACTATACCATGCATCGTCATATGGAGAGGTGGCACCGATTAATTATAGTGCTGCATAAAAGAGAGATTTGGAGGAGAACCCCCGACCTGCCAGTACATTCATCAAAGAAGTGGCACTGACAGCATCAGAGGCAAGGGAAACGGTCCCAAATATTTAGAAGGACTTTGGAAAGATTAAAATGACATGTTTAGATTGTGGCAAATTAATTTCATGTGGTCAGATGAGTGTTACTCTAATAAATACAGCATATGAACATCATCATAGTCGATGGTTGGTAGAGACATTTTGACTATATCCTGGACCTGCCCGTCCTCGCCCAAAATGGCGCCGGAATAAATGGGACTCGTAACTCCTTGTTGTGTACTGGTTGCACAACCTTGATATCACGAGATACGTATGCAGTTTTGAAGCACATGGCGGGCGGGGACGAGAATAGATTGAATATTTCGATATCCCTATTGATATTAAGTTCTGATGTGTTATTGATTACTGTACTATTGAAAGTTCGAATTAACGTCACCCATGGTACTTGCCCGCAAATGTATATCTAGATAATTTTATTGTAAGTGGCCCTGTCGTATTTTAATTATAAAATGTACGTCCACCGATTCCGCAACTGTTAGACACTTTAGTTCTTGCAACCTAATGGCCCGCCCGTTACGTTCCTCTACAGTGTAAATGTCTACTCATCATATACGATTACAGTTTGCTCCGTGGCCGGCCCACGTGGTTATAGGCCCGTATTTGTATAATGACATTTTCACAATAAAGGTTTTTAAAAGAAAACATGGTAGTAGTATATACATTGGTAAAGTTTTTAATAATAGTCACTGTTTTCGAATCCGTAAAAGGCAAGTGAAATAAAGCAGTCCAATTACATGAAGGGTAAAAGGTATAATACGCAGGAACGCAGTAAAGATAAATGGTCAAGGGCTGTTGTGTTTTCTACTCCTGCAACATAAAGTGATCGATAATAATCTGATATTCAGGCGTATCGGCGACTAAGACAGCAGGCCGACCCTCTTTTGCTCAACGGCTCCGTCATGGGACGAAGAAACGCCCTTTTTCTCGAAAAAGGAATATATTTTACTTGCAGGACATTTGTAAATTTTCCGGGAAAGTACATTAGCCTGGAACATTATAACATATATTTAAGAAAAAATAATGTTCGAAAGCATCATTAGAATAAGAAAAGTAAAATGAACCAATGAAAAGTTTTATTAACAAGTCATATGACCTGTTATGCTTACGTTACGCGCTGCGCGTCGCGCCCCGGATCACTTCCGGATGCGCTAACGCGGCGCGTCACATGACGCATTACGCGACAACGCAGGTCTAGAATATAGTCAAAATGTCTCCACCAACCAGCGGTTGGAACACAACCCCTTTCAGCAGGCTAAATAGTTCTGTTAAATGACAACAGAAGGGACAGGCAACAAGAACCATCAGTGAAAGAGGGGAGGGCTAGTTCTTCTCTACCGGGTCACGTTGGGGCGCTACCGGAACTGATTGAATTGGTAGTCTACAGTGTTTCTGGATGTTTCAGACTGAAGTTGGCGTTAGCATGAGAGCACCACCATTTCGTAGCTCCGTCGTGGCCATTCGACGAGCAATAATGCTAGCCGCATTCTACCAGAAGCCTGCGGGAGTCAGGGGCCCCCAAGACTTTTGTAGAATCTTCAAGGCTGAGGGGACGCTTTCGAGAATGGAGCCCAATCTCTAGCAGACAAGCGTCCGAGTTCCAAGGTGTCGCAGGGCAATTTTAGTGGACCACGCCCAAATCTGAAGAGCCGGCCGCCATTTTGAGAGTACTGTGGCAGCCGGCTATCGCTGCACCGCAAGAGCGGGAGCAACTCAACTACATGGTGAGCGAGACGCTGTAGTCGAAAGAGCGGGCGGTAAACAGCTGAATAGCGGAAGAGGCACAGTGTAGCAAAAGCGGGCGGAATGGCAACTGAAATTGTAAAGGGACGCCCCACTACAGCGTGTCTTTAGGTGAAACGGATTGTGGGACAAGGTCAAGAATGGAAGAGTTACCAAAAGGCAAAAAGTTCCGCTTGATCCCTGGAGCCGGCCACCTATGTCGGGGGCGATCTCAGGCTACACCAGGAGAACACGACTTGGGGAGGGAGCCGGAGCCAAGGGCCCCCTCCGAGTCCGCGCCATCACACCGTCCCTCGGGGGCCTCCGTCAAGCGGTTCAGGGTGGCACCGCATTACATTGTTCACAAATGCAGTCACGTCCTCAAACAGTCCCCACTTTACTTTGACAATAGTGAAGCTGAAGCAAGTGCAAATAGGCTTCAGACAGTGTTACAAGCACTCCTCAAAACTTTGAACCATCAGAGTGCATGAGTTTCATGCTCGATCGATTGAGCTAGCCGGATCGGGCAACAAAAAGTATAAAATAGTTATGTAAATAGTTGTTTAATAAAATGTTTTACCCTGTTACTTTGCTGGTGTGTTGTATATATTTGTAATATTTGCATAGAGTTTATCGTTATTTTGGGCGGGGTGGGTGGCGGAGCCGAGCTGTATTGCAGCCATCATGGTGTGGAGTTCAGTTCATCTCAATAGTTTCGTGTTTGTCATGAGGGGTTGTTCCTAATGTTTCTATTTTAGCGAGGTCAAAAAGAGATCCCATTAGTGGCCTACTGATTTTGCTCGATTCCTTTTGTTTTTTTACACGATTTTTCGCTATCTGCAAAGACTAAACAGAGTATTGCGACTCTGTGCTTGTTTGTAAATAGAGAATGAACCAAAGAGAACCAATTCTAAAACAGTAAATGCTTGGATAACAATCAATCAAATGGAGAGAGAAGCAGGCACGACGGATTACAACGGGGGCAAAGGCCTGCGTTAACTACCCTTCACTATCTGCAAAGAGAGAGTACTCCTAATAGAAATGAGGGGGAGGGGGGGGGCAGCATTCAAAGCAGATCAGTGTGCATAAACCCGAAAATGTTTTTACTTACCACGTACTTGACATTCGACAGCTTATGATATTTGCTATTAAAAAACCATTGAAATTCACTGAAAAAACCATAGGTTAGAGACCATATATAGTTAGGAATTAGCATTTAAAAAACCTTGAAAATTCACTGAAAAAACCATAGGTTATAGACCATATATAGTTAGGGCTTAGCATTTAAAAAACCTTATTTTACTCACACAAAACCATTGAAATTCCATATATAGTTAGTTGCACTAACTATATATCGCGCACCCGCAATCCACCGCTGATGATGTCACATATTACATCATTCATGACATGGTCAGTGACATCACTGATGACATCACTGATGACATCTCAAATGACATCACTGATGACATCACTGATGACATCTCATTTGACATCAATGATCACATCACTTATGATATCATTCATGTGACAATAAAATGCATCTCCTCACACTTTAATATAACCTCTGTTACACCCAGTGTTAAATACAGAGTATAATTTTTGAAACCATTGACACACCAATACTAGTTACTACATACGCACTCACTGATTCCTACTTCTACACACACATTCACTCATTCACCCATACAATCATTCATACATACAATGACTCATCTTTACAACACTATCATATGCACTCATACACCTATACAGACAATCACACTCTGCCACTCACCCATGGAGTTACTTACACACCTAGTCAGTCCTGTAAAGAATCAATCACACTTCCATTTTCTAATCTATACAGTTAAACATAGAGCACATAACATTTTCAAACATATACTAACACATACTTACTCTCTTATACAATCATTGATACAAGTACACATTGATCTGCACAGAGTCACACACCTCCCAGCCAGCCACACACACACTCAGTCTCTCATACAAATAATTGGGCAACCAATCAATAACCCATATAGTTACTCATATAGCTACTGATCAACACATGCAGCAGTTTACAGAACAATAGAAATAATGATGCACAAATTAAGACAGTTTAGTCACTAACCCATGCACTCAGTGAGACACATTTAATCACTCACTCATACAGTCAGTCATGCACCTACTAAATCCTTCATCCAGACACTTATTCATCCACTCATTCTTCAATATGTAAGACATATTTAAAGTTTACAGAAACATACAGACACTGGATGTTGTCATCAGTGATGTCATCAGTGATGTCATTTGAGATGTCATCAGTGATGTCACTGACCATGTCATGAATGATATAATATGTGACATCATCAGCAGTGGATTGCGGGTGCGCGATATATAGTTAGTGCAACTAACTATATATGGAATTTCAATGGTTTTGTGTGAGTAAAATAAGGTTTTTTAAATGCTAAGCCCTAACTATATATGGTCTATAACCTATGGTTTTTTCAGTGAATATATATATATATATATATCACAGGAGGCACACTTAGCACAGGTGAAGATCTTGCAGTCCCCGCACCACCTGACGCGTTTCGGGCCACGCCCTTTCTCAAAGGTAAGCAGTGCACGAATCACCAAACACTCAGTTTCCAGTATTTCCCCTCCTTTTATTTCGATTGACATACTTTAACTCGAGCCAGTAAAACCAAGCATTATGGGACTGGAAGTCCTTACATATACCCCATGTGGGCTGCTGGTGACTCGTAGTACCACAGTTTTTAAAAGCACTGTTGCTGCACATTAAGCCTTCCCTCTCCTCCTGCTCCATAAGCCGCTATCGCCTCCAACAGCAGCGGAACCAGTTACGGCGGTGCCTCTCACGATCTGGGCTGGCCGTCATATGTGGAAAGAAAGAGTTGCCCCTCAGTTGAAAAGCACTCGCAGGAGGCACACTTAGCACAGGTGAAGATCTTGCAGTCCCCGCACCACTTGACGCGTTTCCTGCCACGCCCTTTCTCAAAGGTAAGCAGTGCACGAATCATCAAACACTCGGTTTCCAGTATTTCCCCTCCTTTTATTTCCATTGACCTACTTGAACTCGAGAACCGAGTCACAAGAAAAGAGAAAATCATACGCGAAAAACAAGAAAAGAGGGCAGGGTAGAAACACCCTGATCCTCTAGGCCGGCTCAGGGGGTCCCTCAAGAACAGTTCGGGCTCTCGCGCTTCGTTATTGTTTAGCCCCGGGATGGGCCGAGTCCTGGGGGCATGACATATTGTAATTGCGGGGGCCCTGGGAGGCCCCCGCTGCCCCGGGGACTGCAACCCCGGGGCTTTCCTTGAATTTTTGCGGGGGGCACACGGCCCCCCCGCAGCCCCGGGGACCGCCACCCCCAGGGCTTGTTTTATTTGATGTGGTGGGGCCTCCAAGGCCCCCCGGGGACCGCCACACCCAGGGCTTTTCTTAAATATTTGCGGGAGCACAGGGCCCCCCCACAGCCCCGGGGACCGCCACACCCTGGGCTTTTCTTAAATATTTGCGGGGGCACATGGACCCCCACAACCCTGGGGACCGCCACCCCAAGTGCTTTTCTTAAATATTTGCGGGGGCACGTGCCCCCGCCCCGGGGACCGCCAGCCCCCATGGCTTTTTTTTTTCTTCTAAGAACCTATGTGTGTGTGGGGGGGGGGCTCGAGCCCCGCCCCACATGCCCCGGAGACTGCCACCTCCCCGGGGCACTATGTAAATTTGGCAATGTTGGGAGGGGGGCTGCGCGGCCCCCCTCCAGGATCCCATGATGGCCCTGGGGACCGCCACCCCCCAGGGCCGGCTCCTGCAGTGTCCCGGGCTGCCCATCCCGGGACACTGCTGTTTGCAATGACAGGGCGGGAGCCGTGCGGCTCCTACCCATTTGATGGAATCGGTTGGACCATGGCAGTGGAGTAGAACTTGGTTTCTAGCATTGGAGACTGGAATTGTAAACATAGCGCCTGTCTGACCAAACAAAAATATGGATCTAGCTCAAACGCCCACTTGGGCATGGAAATCAGGCTATATCTCTTCCTCTTACCATTACAGCAGCATTGGAACTGAACATTCATATAGTGATTGTGTTAACAATAGAAATGATTTGTCTTATATATGCCCACTAGGGCAGGGACTTATTGATACAACTGCCGATATTATCGCGAATACCATTCTAATTGGTTTGGATTTAATGCATTGCTCATAAATAGGAGTTTTATGTGGTTTTGAATATGCCAACTTTATTTAGTACATTGACAAACACCAAATGACTTGTGATCCTTCAAGTATTGAAATGAAATTGATACACTATTATAATATCAGGAGGTAATATTGCGCTATGTTTATTTGTATTTCCGGTATATTCACGTTATTTTTCAAGTACGGCAAAAATTATGAATTTGTGTATGATATTTCCAGAACTTACGTGGATTAATCTCTATCAATACGAAGATCGTAGAAACCTATATTTATTAGTGAGAAATGTATATTCTATCATGCATCAGTAATCTGCTATCCATGGCCGCCATGATGATTCATTGTTTGTATACAGTCCTATTTCTATTTTGTATAATGAATTATAAGGACACACTTTTGGTTTCACGGCTGAAACGTGATCAAGCCGAAAGGTGAAACGCGTTGTTTCCTGCCAAATTACATTTTCGTGCACCAGCAACTCAAACGCTTCGAGTACGTATATTTTTACAAATGGAGTGCCTGTTGGAACTTATTGGGTGACCTGGAGCCCTACCTCGAACCACCTGCGAGCGTGACTGGCGTCTTACCGGAACTGTTGTGTTTTTTATATATATTATATATATATATATATATATATATATATATATATATATATATATATAAACATATTTTTATACTTTATAGAAACACACATTTACTGGATGATGTCATCAGTGATGTCATTTGAGATGTCCGTGATGTCGTCAATGATGTCACTGAGCATGTCATTCGTGATGTAATATGTGATGTCATCAGCAGTGCATTGCGGGGGCGCAAGTTATAGTTAGGTCTACTGCTATAACGGCCACATTTATATGGTTTTTGTACGAGTGAAATCTCCCCAACTAACTATAACCTCCCTGAAACCTATGTTTTTTTCAGTGATATATATATATATATATATACACACACACACACACAGGATGATTGGTAAAGTTATGTTTGCTTAATTAAACTCCTATATAAATATCCATATATACAATGAAAGCAGCAATATTTACATGGTTTTGCTGTCCACATTTAACTTGTGGTACATATTTTATGGTTTCAAATAACTATAATTAAGTTAGATACGTAAATGTCCACATGCCACTTATTGTAATTATTAGTAGCAGGCATATCCTTTTAAATATGCACCTCTATGCAGACAGAAGCCGCAATTTTGACATGGTCCGATATACACATGTATCTTGTGTCATATATAGTTTTCGTCTTGTATAAATATATCTACTTATAAGGTTTGGAAATAACTTTATTAACATTTTGTGTGTGACAAAGGAACACAGAGTCATTCTTTATACATACAATCATCATATACATAATTTGCATTTTATCATTCACCTATATCTGGCATGTAAACTAGTAGCAGTAGACACTTTTCAAACTTAATGCGGATTTTAGCTCTTCTCTCTCCAATGTGATAACAACTCTCTCCAATGTGATAACAGTTTGGAGTCTTGCATCCCATTCCACATTACAGTCAATCATTTTCTGATATTGTGACATTATTTGCACTTCACCTCCACATTGTTTCACATTTTCCCCCTTATGTGTGTGCAGGTGCATCCATACCCTTCTCCTCAATAACTTTAGTGAGTAGGTATGTCTTATAGAGCCCCCAAAAGTTTTTGGACCGACTTCGTGGGGGGAGGGGGGATCCCGCTTAAATTTTCCATTTGTGTACTGCAATACACCATGTCTTTCGTCCAGCTCGCGACCATGGGTGTCGGGCCTCGGGACAGCTAATCGCTACTCTGCGCTTAGCTATCAGGATGCCATGTCCATCAGTCGTCTGACTGCTTTTGGTACTTGTTTTGGAATATCCCAATAAGGCCAGCTTAAGTTCAGGTATCAGTGCCATATTGATAATATCTCCCTAATTTTAAAAATCAGAACCCAGAAGTCTGCAATCCCAGGATATAACCAAGCTAGGTGGAAAAAGTCCGCCTCCTGTGTGCCGCAGTGATTGCATTCTGCGGAGTCTTGTAATCCATACCTATGCAGCCTTTCTGGTGTGTAATAGACTCTATTTAAAAATTGAAAATGGATCAGTCTGTGTCTACCGTTCAGTGAAATTCGTTTTGTGCTTTCGCAGCAGTATCTCCACGTAATGTCATCTAGGTCTGTTCCCAGGTCAGCCCACCAAGCCAGCTTGGCCTAAGTGTAATAGTTTGCCCCATACCCTGCAACCTGTTTGTAAATGTTAGATACTATCTTGCTTGAAGAGTTAGTTTTAATCATGTGTGTTAATGCGACCATTTCCAGTGGCTCCTCCAGGTCGCTGCCTAAAATCTCCAACAGCGCCTGTCATGTTCTGTGGAACTGCAGTCTGATGAGCAGCATGGCATTGTGCTCCGTTGTCTCTACCTCATCCCACTTTTTCACTATGCCTTTTGAGAACATGTCTCCTATTGTACGAATATTTAGTGAGCTTAATGCAATAGTCACCCCCTGTCCTTGCATGGCAGTAACCAGTTACACCAGTCTAGTAGGGTCAACAGAGAATACAGAATGCCCCCTGCTTGCGATTTCAGAAGGTGCTGCCAGGTGTGGACTGTTGTATTAATAGAATCCAGTATACGTGCCCTCCGATCAGGTGGGTTGAATAATAGAGCCGGCAGTGGGGTAGGTGCAGATTCAGCCTTCTCAATCTGGACATGCGGAGTACCAGGGAGGCCATGCATCCAATAGTAAGCCTGCACGCTTTGCTCCGCCCTATAATATAGATCCAGGTCCGGAGCTCCTAAGCCTCCCAAGTGGTATGGGAGCGTGAGGATGTTCCATTTCACCCACGCGTGCTTCCCGGCCCAGGCTAGCTTAATTAGTAATATGCGCAACAATCGTAAGAAGTCATTGGGCAAGACCATAGGTATGTTGGCAAATAGAAACAGAAACCGTGGCAATATCACCATTTTCATGATTGAGACCCTTCCTGTTAGCGACAATGGTAGCCGGATCCATCTAGCTACAACTTCTTCCAGTCTGAGAACTGCAACTCCAAAGTTTTCCTTCATCACTATGTCTTAGTCGGTATGGATCATTATACCCAAATATCGTACTGGCTCCGTCGGCCATCTGAGTGGATAATCAGGGGTAAAGGAGGTGGTAGTTGCCATGAAGGTAAATATGATTGATTTAGTCAAGTTCCCTGTAAGCCCAGACATCGTACCAAACTTGACTACCTCACGTAGTATTGGTGAGAGGTTAAGATTGGGATCGCTAACATATAGCACCGTGTCAACAGCATATGTAGAGATAATCCGCTCATATCCCGGAAAGCGTATACCTCTGCTGCTATGATACTCCCATATTGCACAGGCCAGTGGTTCCGCCACCAGTGCATATAAAATCGGGGACAACTGGCATCCCTGACGTGTGCCCCTGGTTGCATCTACTTATGACTAGAGGCATAGTTCAAAGTACACTGATGTGTACTTGTATAACAACATCTCTTTCGTTTGCTGTGAGAAGTATAGTTTGTGATTTCTGAGTATACTGTTGTGATAAATTCTTGAATTGTGAGTAGAGTCATGTGTGGAAGACCTTGCTCTAAACTAATCTTCTGAAGTGAAGATGGTTGTTTGTGTATCTTTTGTTTGAGGGTAGAGAACTCCATAGTTTGGCTTCTTGAACAGAGAAAGACGTTCCCCCTATTTTATTTCTTGCATGTAGGAATTATGAGGCGAGGAGCCATTCTTGAGTGAAGGGTCCTTTGTTGTATGTATTTGTTAATTTTATTCTTGATGAAGAATTGTCCTTTGTTATGCATTGTTTTGTGTGTGATACAAAGGAGCTTGAAGGAGGATCTTCTTCCAACTGGTAACCAGTGTAGCGCCCTCAAAGCAAGGGAGATGTGTGCTTGTGGCTTTACATGGTGTGTGGGGTCATCACTATAAAGGTGAAATCTATCATTTAGTGGGAACCATGAGATCCTTTCCATAGTTCATGTTTCCCTGTGAAATGTGGCTTTTATGCCACTGTATCTTATTCAACCAAATCTGCACAAAACTTTTCTCAAAAAAGTACATCCACTTCGGGTTCCTCATGGCAAGTTTTATGACGATCTGTCAGTCGGGTGCCTGGTAGTATAGAGGTTGGCCGGAAACCTTTATCAACCATTATCAATTCCTATTTTATGCTGCACTGCTTCGGCTCATAAACACCTGGACCACATGATATTCTTTCTTATCAAATTTGCTTAATGGAAAACAAAACTCCCTGAGTATGCCTCTTGCTCTCTGCTTCTGCTAAACATTGGCTACTTGCTCTAAAATTAAAGGTTTTTTAGGAGCCATTTAGTGTATTGTGAGAAATACATTTATTTAAACCGATTAAATGTTTATCTCATAGCAGCCCCCTGTGTGTTCTTCTAGACTTTGTAATCTTACAGTCTAGAACCATGTGTCTGGGATGAAAGGTCAAGTGATTTTCATCACCAATGGATGACCCGGGTAACTCTACGTGTAGCCATAAAGTCCTCCTTCTGGATGGTGTACTGCCCATCACTGCTGTATGTATATGGAATATGAATTAAGAATAGATTGAAAGAAAAGGAAAGACCTGAGTGAAGATGAGAAGGTGTAAGGCAGGGTAGCTGGGTCAGGGAAAGTAGCATGGGTGGGGCTAGACTGGTCTATTATCCACTATTACTGTGGAAGAACTCTATTCAGTCTATAGGAAGGCCACTGTAGAAACAGGAGTACCAGAATTGTTCGCTGAGTAACTAGTATTTTTTAACACAAAACTAATAAACTATGTTTTTCCTCTTCTAGAGAGATTGATGCTAATTGGTGTCTACTGAGTAGTAAACGTGTTAAATTACCTTACTTATTCAAGCCTAATTTAATTGATCTTGTGTTTCAGGTTGTACAGAAAAGAGATTTTACAGAAACTCGTGGAAAAATGTGTTTCTAAAGGATACGTCTTTCAAATGGAAATGATAATAAGAGCTAGACAGTTGGATTACACTATTGGAGAGGTATATAAAAATCCTTTTGTTTTGGAATGCTCGGGTCCAATGTGTTATCAGCATTTCAGCATTTGACAGCCCCACCTATGTACTAGATACCACAAAGTTCACGTTGTCTTTTGAAGGAAGTACTTTTTTATGTTTCTTTTTTAACACTTTTTAATGGGGGCAGGAACAGCAATGTTAAGAATGCATTTAAATTGGTTTATGAGTATTGAAGATTGAAGCTCATGAACTCAGAAATTAAAATCAAGTTCTTTTCCTTTAGATTGCTTTAAAGAACTTAACACTTTCTGATGTTAAATCCCCACATTTCATTCTCCTACATATTCATGCCATAGTATAAGAACGAGATCATAGACATAATTGTCAAAAAATTCTATATAATCTTACAAATAAATTAACTGGGGCCAAAGTGCGTAAGCAAAATGGAAAGGAGTGGAGCATTATTTTGACACATGATTAGAGAGTCTTTCATCTCTAGATCACTGTTGCTGCTTTGACTGCTAGTGCTAACTAATTAATTATCTCTAAATGTCACGTTTTTTTGTAGTTTCCTGTAATCTCTCCTCCAAAAGCAATTTCCAGCTTGCACTTTACTGATCACTGAATGTCCTACGCAATTTCGGAATGTCTTGTGATATACTCCATTGAACTTCTCCATCCACCACCCACCACTCACATAATCCCCCTGCCCAACACACATTAAACTAGCATTCATATGGGATCCCTGGTTTCGTCAACCAAATATAAACATTTGAAGCATTCTAACAGGCTTTGGTAAGGACTGCTATATAGATATGAGGAGCACAGCTTGAGGAAGAGAACAAAAATAACTTTTTCTACAAGGAATATTTCCCTGATAGTTGAAATGTAGTTCTTCATTCTGATTTGCACCCAGTAACATACAATATGCCCAGGTGCTTACAGTAGAGTATTTTGGGAGGATAGCACATTTTGTTGATTAGTTAACTTTTAAATGTCTTCAGTGGAACAATGACTTTTTTACCTCAGTGATGCACATTTCATCGAAATTAATAGGTGTTGTTAACTGTAATTTATTTTTATATTTTTCCAGGTTCCTATATCTTTTGTGGATCGAGTGTATGGAGAGTCAAAGCTAGGAGGCAATGAAATAGTTTCATTCCTGAAAGGATTGTTGACCTTGTTTGCCACCACATGATCCATGTTGACCTCTGTGGACTTAAAAGGAGGTTGTTTACCTTTGAATTTTGAAGCAACATTTCCATTGTTTTTGGGGTCACAGGGGAGGTGGGCAAGAAGGTTATTAACTTTGTTAAATATTTTTCCAGCCTCTTTACCTCCAGTTATGAGAGAACAGTCACGTTTAAATTTGGTGAAATATGTGCTCTTTCGGTTAATGAAGGTGAATGCTATAAACTGACTTGCATTGTATGAGTTCTGTGCCATGGTTGAAATTCTTTCATATGTTTATTGATCTTGTAGTGGGTTTTGATAAAAAGGTAACATACAAATCTTGTTTGGGTTTCTTATTAATATCCATATAAGATGTCTCTTCTTGCTCATTAATGACCTTTTTTTGTTCCATTGCAAAAACTCAAATTGCTGGGAGCAGACAACCAGGGCTTTTTCATTGTAGCACTGTCTTGTTCATTTTCTCTCTTTGTCCTGACTCAAAGGCATATGTAAACGTCAGAGCGCAACAGTTCCCTTGGGTCACCGTGAGTTAATCATTCATTCCAACTGTTTTTGTACTTTGTTACTTGTAGACCAGGCATTGATTGGCTTAGTCACATATGATTCAAGGAGATCAGCAATCTCTGCTTTGCACAAGTTCGATAGATAGCTTTAAGGAGTGAACTGGAAGAGGTTGTGACTGTGAAGTTGGAAACTGAACTATGGTAACTGTTTGTAGAAGTCTTATCTTAATTTTGTAACGCAAAATTATTGTTAGAATGCCTCTCCAGCCAGTAGAGGGAGATGGAGCAAATGTAGATGTCATTTCACACTCTTTGTTATATACAACATTTCTGAACTTTCCAGATGCCCATTGTAAATATTTAAAATATTTAAAGTGGTAATACTACTGAAAAGTTGCATTCACCCTATACAACAATTCATGATTGTAGAAGTGAGATATTGTATCTGTCTCACTGCAGGGGCATCCCTTGTCTACAGGTTCATGAATGAGGATCGACACTGCAGTGGAACAACACACAAGTTTATTATATCTCATGAGATGGCTCCATCATACAGACACTACAAGTGCCTGAGAGGGAATGAACTAGAACAGTTTCAACCCTGCCTTTTATACATTTTGGGTACCATGGGAATTCACCAAAAAAACCTTTGTCATGGTTACATCACACTTTACATAATCCTCTTATGGCATTTTTACATAACGCTTACACAACCCCTTACACAACGCTTACATGATGAATTGTGGAATCCTGATAAAGCCCTACCCACGTCATCTTTGTAGATAGGCAAGGGAGGTTACAGGCGTTGGTGGGCAAACAGATTAGACATCTGCGCACGTAGGCCCTACGGGGGGGGCGGGCTGCTTACTCTGGCACATGAGCATTATCAGCATGACCAGCTTTCAGTGAACAAGCAACTTCTAACTTTACCAGAGTCCCCGCGAAACACAAAATGGGGCTGATAGACAAAATGGCTGAAAGCGGAGGCTAAGTTAATAGAATATAATTTTTACCGTTTAATAGTCCCTCCTTTTAGCCTCTGCTAAATACATTTTGTATAATTGAGAATACATTTCAAACATATATATAAAAGAAAAACTTTACGGATACAGAATACATGAAGAGTAAAAAGCCAAATCAACGTTATACTGTAACAGTTGAAGGTGCTCTATCTGCATCGTTCAAGCTTTCTGTATCTATTTTCATAAATTCATCTATGCTGAAGCATAAGCTGCTTATTAACATCACGAATATCCACTTTCTTAGGGACACAGGACATGCATAAAGAATTACAGATGGGGCATATAATAGGCATACATTGAAAACAATGGCAACAACCTAGAACGTCACCTACTATACAGGCTGCTATGACAAGTAATTTCCATCCCCCTGACATAACAATGCCCCAAAACCATCTAGATCAGGTCTATGTTCCAGTGTCTTGGTGTATCTCGGCTGCTATCTTATGTAATTTGGAAATGACCTGATAAACAGAAGGTGCGTTATCTGGTTTATAAACATAGCAACTGGCACCGATAATTCGGCATGCGCCTCCACGATCTGCAAGATTAACATCTAGAACCGTACGGTTCTGCAAACCTACAAGTCTTGCCGCCTGGAGTTCCTCAGTGTTGTTACCTAGAGCTGTCGTAGTCTGATTAACTACTGCCTCAACTACTCTCGTGAGTCTTCATATTTTCCTACTATTAAGAGGTGGACCAACAAAGAAAAACATACCAAAGTTCACGTCAACATATTCTTGCAATGAGGTGTCAATCTGATCCACTGCCTTAACATCTATCATTCTCTTGGTCCGAGCTATTAAAGGATTGTGAGGCGATAATCCAGTCTTATGATAAAAAGCTGGAGCTAAATAAACGGAGGGGAGGAGGAAAGATACGTAACATATCTCTGACCATCCTGGAGGTAGATAAAAATAACCCTTATTCCCACAAATAAAATATGTATTATGGGATGCTAGAAAACTACTAAGAGTCGGACCTGGTAAAATGAGGTCCATTATCACTCCATAAAATTCCACAAATCCCAAATCTATGGAAATATTCTTTCAAAAAAATCTCAGCTATGGTGAGTGCAGTATTATCTTTCGTAGGATATAACCAAGGCATACCTAAGGTTATTGCACCTTTCCAGTTCAATGAAATCCATCTGCAGAACTTCGAATGGTGCACTAGGCGGAGAGAACCCTCCTTTTTGGGTAGCCACTCCCTTCCTCGGATTGTGTTGCAAACAAACCATGCTATATTTGACATGATGTTCAGCTGTTTTTCTTATTTCTGGATGCTCCCATACTTGCTCTAGTTGTGTGACTATACTTTTTGCACTAACATGCGCTAGGCTTGTGCCCTAGTGACAAACGGTAATACATAAGAACTGGGCAATTTTCACCTGTGCCCTTCCGACCCTTTTCTCCAACAATTTTCACTGTCCAATATTCCTGTCTTTTCCCATTGTTCTTTTTCCTTCTTTGTTGCAATCAGTTGAATCTCTCTAATCTCTTCATTTACATTACAAATGTTCTATGCAGAGGACTACATTACATACATTTTCGCTTGTTGGCTACTTGCTGTTTCTTTTGCCGTACGATCTGCAAAATCATTGCCTCTTCCCACATCATCTACTACTTTCTGGTGTGCACTACACTTAACAATAGTCACCTGCTTTGGGCCACAGGGTCCAGAACTACAGAAAAGTATGCACATGGGTGTTGTTTGTCCTTGTGTGGCTGTGTAAGGACAGACAATGCACAACCTTTTCGTTCGTGTACATAAAGAGAAAATGGTTTCGTGTAATCAGGTGTGTCTAATACAGCAGCAGAACATAACGCTGCTCGGAGTTGCTGATATGCATCCTGACACTTAAAGGACCAGGGCAAAGGAAATGGGGTATCTTTGGTTGTAAGGGCAAGGAGAGGTTTAATAATGAGTGAAAAATTAGGGTTCCAATGACGACAATAGGACCCCATACCAATCAATGCCCTAACGTCCTTTTGCATTTGAGGAATAGGTGTACGTATGATAGCCTGAATTCTGTCTTTAGTCAACGTCCTTCCCTCCTTTGACAAGAGGTGACCTAAATAGGTAGCCTCTGGTCGACAAAATTGCAACTTATTTCTCAATACTTTGTGGCCCAATTTCGAAAGGTGAGTCAATAAGAGCATGGTAGCCTCAATACAAAGTTCAGTGGTGTCGGCTGCTATCAGCAGATCATCCACGTATTGTAACAATGAAGTGCCCGGGGGGTAACTGCAAGGTATCAAGTTGACTTTTAAGGGCCTGACTATAAATGCTTGGACTTTCTGTATACCCCTGAGGAGCATGACAATATTGGAATGACCGCCCTTTAATAGAGAGAACAAACAAATACCTGCTAGAGGGTACAATGGGAATGGAAAAGAACACATTCTTAAGTTCAATTACCGAGAAAATGCAAGACGTGGCTGGAATCATTGTCAATAAAGTAGTAATATCTGGAACGATGGGAAACTGTGGCACTTCTATTTTATTGATTTCACGCAAATCAATTACGAAGCGATAAACGTTTTCTTTATCTTCAGAAATGGAACACTACAAAACAGGCAAGATAGGGCTGTTACAAACATTGCTATCAGTCTCTTTTACTACCCCTTTTACAATAAGATCCTCTATTATCTGGACTAGGGCGCTTCGCCTTCCTGCGATATTTTATACTGAGGTATTCGGGCAAGACAGCATTCTGTTTAACCTGAATACGCACCGGTTCAATAGACAATAAACCTACGTCAGTATCGCCCTCCGCCCACACATAAGGCGGGACAGTGGATAATGCATGTGAGACTTCATCAATAACATACTGCCTATTACGTATCGGCTTACCAAACGTAACATATACAACATCCGGTGAACAATAGATGCGTGCATGGAAATGTTTGAGCAAGTCGAGACCTAGCAGATTATCAGGACAATTTGGTGCAAGAAGGAACAGTGAATTGACAGTAAACGGTCCAATAGTACAATCCAGGGGTTTAGACACTGGACTAAGAATAGGCTTTCCAGCAAAGCAAATGGACAGGTTATTATGGCCAAACGAGGGAATCCCAGGGATCAGTTTTTTAGAAAGCGCACTTCAAATTTCTGCGAGGTCCCCAATATTTCAGCAGTAACATATGGGCCTGTCTGATCTATCGGTATGGAAACCGATCCCTCCCCTCGTCCTACGCTGTCCTAGTTAAACTGCACACCCGTGGCATTTGATGCACTGAAATCATCTGCATAATAGGCTTTCGTCAGGGCAGGATTGTCAAAATATTTCTGTCTATTACTAGGACAATGACGCTGTTGAGGGCCCCTAGTCACTCCGTCCCATACCTCTACCTTGTTCATGAAGCAATGGGCATTCGGATTGCCAGTGTCCGTCTTGTTTACAATTGGCACATTGATTCTGTCCCAACGGACCAAACTTCAGAGAGTCTTGATTATTCCTCCTTGGGAGGTCAGCTCTAAATACTCTGCAACCTCTACCTCTCTGTGGCCCATAAACCTGTTGCAACAACATTTTAGTTTTTTTTTTTATTCCTTATTTTTACCCTCTTTCTTTTCCTTTTATCATTTACTGGATTCTCATAATACTGAGCCATGTCCACAATCTTGGGCGCGGTAGAGGAAGCCCACATATTTTCAGCTACTCGTAATTTTTGCAAATCTCAGGTAACAAGTTAGCGACAAACTTATCCACAAATAAATGTTGACCTGTATCAGAAGTTGTATCTTGACCACTGTAATTATGAAACGTCGTTTCAAACCTCGTGAAAGTCAGGGACCGACTCATCTGTCCTTTGTTTGCAAGCTTCCAATTTTGCTCATGATATTTTCTTTGGTGGCACTATCACTTTGAAATAAGTAATGATGTGACCCGGTAAATCTAATATGAGCTGTGGTGGTTTCTGCCCCACTTTCCTGTCAATATCCGCCACTTGCAATTGCGCCTAAGTACCACCAAAGGCCTATGGTCCTGTTTGCGGATCGTACACCAAATGTCAGGGGGCAATATCAATCCGAAAAACATATCCATATCAACTAAAGTCATAACAAAAGAAGTTACGGCAGCATTCAATTCATCATAAAATCCACTCTGTTTTTTTCTAGGTTCAGGAAAATAATTTTTAAGGGCCAATACGTCCAATTGCTTCCAAGGGGAATAAATCCATTGGAACCAGAACCCAGCCGCGTTCACACCCTGGCCATCATCTACGGCTGCTTGAAACACAGGGGTCGCTTCTCGCATAGGGAAAGCTTAGTCAAGGCCGACATGAGCCTCCTAAGTTTTCATTTCTGAGTAAATATATCTTCTACTGCTAGTTTTAAGGGAGCAGCGGTCAACGCTCCTTCATTTAACCTTTTATATATCCTAATTAATTCACCAGGAGCTTCCCCATTCATATTAGTCCTCCAGTCCTCTATTAGTGCATTAGCCATTTCCCCTACAACATACTGTTGAGTCATTTGTGGGTATTGTGTCAAAGTTTTGAAAACCTCGTCCAATCGTATATCGTCATCCCGAACCCATTCACAGGCCCTAACCAATAGTACCACTTTGTCATCTTCCGTAAGAGTAGATCTGTGACGTTGTTTAGGAGTTGCGGGTGAACGAACTAACTACAGTCTTTCTATCAAGGACAGGAGTTGCAGCAGAGGCAGCAGGCAATGGAGGATACATTTGAACTACTGGAGGTAACTGGAGGGGCGCCGTCGGGACTGCATTATTCCTGACAGGATTCGGCGCATAAGGAGGCCGGGCTGGTCTGCAAAGCATTTCTTCTAGTTCTGAATCCTCCTCCTCTAAACGCTTAAGTACTGTTACTTCCTTAATCACATATACCTTCGGCAATTGAAGTTTAAATCGTCTATCATCACTTTCTACACTTTCTTCTTGCACTTTTAATTGTAGCTCTTTAATCTTCTGCATAATAGCCTGCTCTTTAGCGTTCTTCCTTTCCTTTTCTTCTTTAATCTGTTTCTGTTTAATATATTTTTTCTGTAATCCTAGAACATCAAACATACTCTGCCTACTTTTCTTTTTAAAAAGCTGTTCTATATATATTGCAATTTCTTTAAATCAAAGGTACCATGAAGTTGCCACTGTAAACTAGCATCTTCCTTTTTATATTTTTTCCATAATGCACTAAACAGTATGGAGGAAATACCATATTTAATGTACATTTCATAATTCGGAGTGCCTTCTAAAGGCGCTGGCTGTCTTTCTTCCAGGATACTGTTTTTGTTGAAACAACATCATAGTGCACGAAGATTGCTCAAAACAGGCATGTTTACCAAATACTTCTTAACAATAGTGTTAGAACTGGCTATTTCTGGTAGGCTAAGGCTGACGCCAAAGCCAGGCAGAAACCACCATTCTAGTCAGGGCAAGAAAGTCACACGCCAAGATAACCCCTGCTCACCCCCTGGGTAGCTTGGCACGAGCAGTAAGGCTAAACTCGGAGGCGATGTGTAAAGCATTTGCGCCAGCACACAACAGCAACAACATACTAGGCAGACCACAAAAGGAACTCCACACAAGGTTATATTAAAATAACTTTTGTATTGTCAAAACACATCAGATAAAAATCACACATGTACATTGTGCCAACTGGCACGGGCAACATTCATAAGGGATAATGTACAGGACAGGGCCACATGGGCCACTGTCAGAATCAACACTTTGTAGATATAGAAATAGCACGTATAGAACTTAGAATAAGTATAGCAAAAAGAATAACAGTTGTAAATCACATCCAGTAACTACTGGGGACAGGTAAGTACCACCTACGCAACCCTAAACACCTTTGGAGAATGTCACGCAGGGGACCAGGACCTCACTAGGACCACCTGTACTAAAAAGAATAACCACCTAAGTATCACCCAGCATTTAGGGGTCTAGGAAAGAACACATTACCCATGATGCATAAATATACATTCGGAGGAGTAGTAAAGGGAAACACATGATGCATAAACCTACACATTCAGCGGTGTTAAGAACAAGCACATGGTGCAATAAAAATACATTCAGAGGTACCATAACAATACAATAGCGCAAAAGTCACATGATGTCTAAAAACATTCAGAGGTGCTGGAATAAAAACCATACAATTGCGCAAAACCTTACATACGCCACCACCTGTGGCAGTCCCTAGGCCAACTGGCCTTGTTGGGGCTGGGACGCCCTGAGTCTCAATGTCAGGGGCCTAAACGGTGCAGGTGCCCACTACTTGCTGGGCACCTGTGATGACAAGCAAACTAGGGCATGGCTCTCACTAGCCCTTGATCAGTACTGCGCCAAACGGCAGGAGCCCCACAGGCTCTTGAACCAATATGCCCCCATGAACCTCTCTGGTTCATCTGCACCTGTATTATCAGGAAGTTTCTTATCATTAAAGAAAAATATAGTCTCATGTCTCTAGCATCGGTAATAATGCTAATGTTTCCAAAAAGACCTCAGTAGGCACTGTTCACATAATGCCCGCGTGGGATTTACTTCTGAAATCTCACCTTCACTTCTATTGTGCCCACACAATGCGAGCGCGCCTCCCCAGTGGCTCTGGACGCACCGCGCCGATCGGAACAGACTTGCTCCAGCCCCAGGCACTCTCAGCGCGCCTCACCGAGTACTCCTCGGGCTCTTCTCCTTTCCCCGGCACAGCCTCGCTCTTCCAATGGCTTCAGGCGCCCCGCGCCTGACAGAGCACACTCGCTCCTTGACTCGGCCGGACCCGGCTGCTCTCCCGCCCGCTCTCAGCACTCCAACGAGCGGCGGGGGAGGTAGGCCGGCACTCGGAAGATGAGACGGCCGGCCGGGGGTCACAGAGGCGCTCATAGATCCCTCGGCGAGGACGGGTCTTCTCCGTGAAGGCTCTTCCTCGCGGCGCGGCCCTCGACGTCTCCGCATCAGCTCCTCACCAATGGGCCAATCAGGTCGCGGCTCGGGAGGCGAGCCTCCACACTCGTCACGCAGCTTCCAGGAGTCAGCCAATCGCAGCGCGGTTCCTGGACCAGGCCCCTTTGACGCGGGGCGAATCGACTAATTGGAGCGCGGCTCTTGGGGCAGGCCCACAGCAAAGGGCCAATCAGAGCGCGGCTCTCCTCGTGGCTCGGCCAATCAGGTCGCGGCCCCTTCGTGGTTGTTTACACAGCTCCTGGAACACTCAGGTCAGTTTCAGGCCCCCGGGCCGCGGCGGTGAAATGCGTGGAGGTAGATTTAGTGCGCACAAGGACAGTAGGGCGATTTGAATATCGCGAATCCCCCACAAGGATTCCTTCGTCCTGGAAACACTTCCAGGCGCACAGCCACCACTTCCCACGTGCCGATGAGCACGTCGATATCCCAGCACAGCAGCTGGGGGGCAGGCAATTCACAGCGCGGCGCCCTCAAGCCAGGGAGAGGGCAGCCAGCGCTTCACCCGGCCAAGGGATCGATAGCTTAAGCAAACAGCTCTCGATCTCTGCAGGAAAAGGCAGCTTCTCCATGCTGCAAAAGTCCCAGAGATTCCCAGGGGGGGCAAAGCCAAGTCCCCCCATCAGCCCAAGCAAGGCAGAGGGGTCCCCCAGGAGTCCAGGAATAAGAGAGGGAGCAGCATAGCCCCCAGCAGGAAAATCCTCCAGCATCCAGGGGTTCAGGACAAGTCCATCAGGAGTCATGGGGCTGGGCAGGGCTCAGGGATTCCCCTGAGCCCCAGCAGCAGCACGCCCCTGGCAGATTCAAGTTAGAAACAAGAACATTTTGGAAGGGGACACAGCCCCTTCTTATACACAGAAACGTCTTTGAAGTCTTTGTGCAGGCAGTGTGAGAACCAGCTCGAACTGGTTATAGGGAAGTCCTGTCAGTATCAGGGACAGAGGCGACAGTCGCCCAGCGGGGGGGTGGAGCCAGCATTGTGGCAGGCAGGCACAGCCTCACTCACTATCAGGTGCGATCTCCACCCACTTCCCTGGCAGCAGATGCTGCCTTTCATCCACGGGCTGACTCAGACTGCAGCCCCTGTCATCCTCAAACCAGACAGTCAATCCACAAGCGGGCCCAGGCACTCTGGGCCAGACTCACCAGCTAATCACACGCCAGCAGACTCACTACACAAATATGCCAACTTCTAAAAGTGGTACTTCTAGACTAGACACAACCATGCCGCATACACCATTACGCAGCATTCATTCTCACGAGTTCGCACATATCAAACTCGACCCTGCACTCCCCACACATTAGGAACTACCATGGGCATACACATTCCCCATTCATTCCTATGGGAGGGCAGGTCACTCACCACACATACACAGAGCACACGCACTTTACACTGTACCACAGTGAAAAAGTGTGCAGAGGCCTAAAATCACCAACCCAGGTTCCAGAAACAGGCTAGGGAAAAGCAAAAAGTCTCGGGGTGAACCTGCCAAAAGGGCCAGGTCCAACACAACCCCCTTCCAGCCAAAACGCAGGGTAGACCAATCACTCCACTGATGGGCTTCCTTGCTTTGGGCGACAAAACACGGACACGGGCCCGCAAGGCAGGGACACCTTCCAGTTTTTCGCCACTCTGAACCTACATAGATTTCCCTCAACGAAAGCTCTCTGGCACAACTAGGGTACCCCACTGGTACACACTAGTCATCCACAGCCAGGACCAGGCCCTAGGCCATCCAAATCACAGGTCCTAACCAATCCACAGAGTGGGGGGCAGTAACCCCTGGCACACAATAGCCATTCTCCACTCTCCCTCTCAGTGTAGCTACAACTACCACTGAACCTTCAACCTAGGGACCACACCCTCAGGCTGACCAGAGGTCACGGGCAAGAATGCCCCACCCTACCTCTACTTCTGGGGTTCCGCACCCTCCCAGGGAAGCACCCACCAGAACACAACTCTGTCACCAGATCAGGCCCTCACTCCATCACTGGTCTACCACCTGGGATCTGGAAACTGTTTCACTTCTGAGGTACAAAGCACACAGCACAGTCCCTCTTCAAGCAGGTGGGGGGACACAGCACACAGCAAAATCCCCTTTCCTCCACCTTAGTAGAAACAACAGACTGCAGGTGGGCCCCAGAACACACAGCAAGGGCAGCCTCCTCAGTCTCTTCAGCTGATCTACTTTGGCAGAAATTCCTCTTGACCTGGAAGTTTCCTAATCTCCCAACCTAGGATCTAAACCCTCAGGTTGCACCGGGGTCAGAAGTAAGGACACCGTCCCTCTGCACCCCCTTCCAGAGTTCTGCACCCTCCCACCTTGGAGCGGTACCCCTAGAAGCCAAACACCGGTCAGGACACTGAGTACAGATGCCCTTCCCTCCAGGTCAGGCTGAACCTGAACCTGGCCTCCCCCCTCCTCGGGGAACGACCTCCAGAGGCCCCAAAAATGGTCAAGCACTCTGGACGGTCAAATGCCCAGCGAACCAGGACTTCTGCACCCTCCACTTAGGAGCGGTACAGCCCAACACCAGGATCGCCGGAGTTCTCGTTACAGACACTCCCCGTCCTCTAGACACAGGAAGATCCCCCTCAAATGACCTGTAAGTACAGCCTAGGCCCCTGACCTGGCGCTCCCTTAGGGAACCCTCCAGGCCCTGAGACAGGGTTTCGGGCCAACGTGGGACACACCGTCCCACACTCACTCCGCCTCCACTGAGGCAGGACGTGAGCCCCTACACCCCTACCATCCTAATGGGACCCAGCTGGGCTACACATGAACCTCTTCACCTACATAGGATCATCAGATACACAAGCCACTACTTTTAGAATCACTCCCTAATGCCTCTGCAAGACATCTAGCACACCGCCAGACGTCCACCTTCTCGTCCAGTGCCTCTGCAGGACCTCCTGCACACCACCAGAGGTACACCTCACGTGCAAGCTCCTAAAAAAAACTCACACCAACTCCTCCAGTTCAACACAGCACTCATCCACACACTCCCCCTCCAGACTGGTGAGACAGTTCCTCACTGCCTCTGACCTTTCAACCTGTCACCCTCTTACTGAGCACCAGGCACCATACTCTGGGAACTGGGAATGGGACTTCACGCACTGGACACATTTAAGCTGCCACCACTGGATCCTACCATACTGGGGAATCCAGACACAAACGCTACACTCAGGGGATAACTACCCTCCCAAGCAAGCCATTTCTCCTCCACACTCCCTCTCTTCCATCTACCCACACAGGACCAGGAACAGGGATTGGACACTGGACCCAGCAAGGGATTCCTAATCTATGGGAACCTCCCCCTCTACTGGCGTCCCGCCCTGTCATTTTCTCTCTTCTGCCACTAAACATAAAGCGCAGGAACACCATCTGAAAATGACACTCTTGAGGAAAAACAAAATCAAAAACAATAATCCCAAACATGTGACTATCTGAAAAATGCAGAGTTTTGTAATGTAGCCAGCTGTCGCTGTGGCACTGCGCAAACACAAGTCCAAATCCGCACCGCTGACCAACAATGTTAGCACTGGCTATTTCTGGTAGGCTAAGGCTGACGCCAAAGCCAGGCAGAAACCACCATTCTAGTCAGGGCAAGGAAGTCACTCGCCACGATAACCCCTGCTCACCCCCTTGGTAGCTTGGCACGAGCAGTAAGGCTAAACTCGGAGGCGATGTGTAAAGCATTTGCGCCAGCACACAACAGCAACAACATACTAGGCAGACCACAAAAGGAACTCCACACAAGGTTATATTAAAATAACTTTTGTATTGTCAAAACACATCAGATAAAAATCACACATGTACATTGTGCCAACTGGCACGGGCAACATTCATAAGGGATTATGTACAGGACAGGGCCACATGGGCCACTGTCAGAATCAACACTTTGTAGATATAGAAATAGCACTTATAGAACTTAGAATAAGTATAGCAAAAAGAATAACAGTTGTAAATCACATCCAGTAACTACTGGGGACAGGTAAGTACCACCTACGCAACCCTAAACACCTTAGGAGAATGTCACGCAGGACCTCACTAGGACCACCTGTACTAAAAAGAACAACCACCTAAGTATCACCCAGCATTTAGGGGTCTAGGAAAGAACACATTACCCATGATGCAGAAATATACATTCGGAGGAGTAGTAGAGGGAAACACATGATGCATAAACCTACACATTCAGCGGTGTTAAGAACAAGCACATGATGCAATAAAAATACATTCAGAGGTACCATAACAATACAATAGCGCAAAAGTCACATGATGATGTCTAAAAACATTCAGAGGTGCAGGAATAAAAACCATACAATTGCGCAAAACCTTACATACGCCACCACCTGTGGCAGTCCCTAGGCCAACTGGCCTTGTTGGGGCTGGGACGCCCTGAGTCTCAATGTCAGGGGCCTAAACCGTGCAGGTGCCCACTACTTGCTGGGCACCTGTGATGACAAGCAAACTAGGGCATGGCTCTCACTAGCCCTTGATCAGTACTGCGCCAAACGGCAGGAGCCCCACAGGCTCTTGAACCAATATGCCCCCATGAACCTCTCTGGTTCATCTGCACCTGTATTATCAGGAAGTTTCTTATCATTAAAGAAAAATATAGTCTCATGTCTCTAGCATCGGTAATAATGCTAATGTTTCCAAAAAGACCTCAGTAGGCACTGTTCACATAATGCCCGCGTGGGATTTACTTCTGAAATCTCACCTTCACTTCTATTGTGCCCACACAATGCGAGCGCGCCTCCCCAGTGGCTCTGGGCGCACCGCGCCGATTGGAACAGACTTGCTCCAGCCCCAGGCACTCTCAGCGCGCCTCCCCGAGTACTCCTCGGGCTCTTCTCCTTTCCCCGGCACAGCCTCGCTCTTCCGATGGCTTCAGGCGCCCCGCGCCTGACAGAGCACACTCGCTCCTTGACTCGGCCGGACCCGGCTGCTCTCCCGCCCACTCTCAGCACTCTAACGAGCGGCGGGGGAGGTAGGCCGGCACTCGGCAGATGGGACGGCCGGCCGGGGGTCACAGAGGCGCTCATAGATCCCTCGGCGAGGACGGGTCTTCTCCGTGAAGGCTCTTCCTCGCGGCGCGGCCCTCGACGTCTCCGCAGCAGCTCCTCACCAATGGGCCAATCAGGTCACAGCTCGGGAGGCGAGCCTCCACACTCGTCACGCAGCTTCCAGGAGTCAGCCAATCGCAGCGCGGCTCCTGGACCAGGCCCCTCTGACGCGGGGCGAATAGACTAATTGGAGCGCGGCTCTTGGGGCAGGCCCACAGCAAAGGGCCAATCAGAGCGCGGCTCTCCTCGTGGCTCGGCCAATCAGGTCGCGGCCCCTTCGTGGTTCTTTACACAGCTCCTGGAACACTCGGGTCAGTTTCAGGCCCCCGGGCCGCGCCGGTGAAATGCGGGGAGGTAGATTTAGTGCGCACAAGGACAGTAGTTATGTTATGTTATGTTACTATTTGTTTTATAGAGCGCTCAGCTGCTCCAAAGAGCGTCCCGGCGCTAAAGATCATCACACCAAAGTAGGGCGATTTGAATATCGCGAATCCCCCACAAGGATTCCTTCGTCCTGGAAACACTTTCAGGCGCACTGCCACCACTTCCCACGTGCCGATGAGCACGTCGATATCCCAGCACAGCAGCTGGGGGGCAGGCAATTCACAGCGCGGCGCCCTCAAGCCAGGCAGAGGGCAGCCAGCGCTTCACCCGGCCAAGGGATCGATAGCTTAAGCAAACAGCTCACGATCTCTGCAGGAAAAGGTAGCTTCTCCATGCTGCAAAAGTCCCAGAGATTCCCAGGGGGGGAAAGCCAAGCCCCCCCCATCAGCCCAAGCAAGGCAGAGGGGTCCCCCAGGAGTCCAGGAATAAGAGAGGGAGCAGCATAGCCCCCAGCAGGAAAATCCTCCAGCATCCAGGGGTTCAGGACAAGTCCATCAGGAGTCCAGGGGCTGGGCAGGGCTCAGGGATTCCCCTGAGCCCCAGCAGCAGCACGCCCCTGACAGATTCAAGTTATAAACAAGAACATTTTGGAAGGGGACACAGCCCCTTCTTATACACAGAAAAGTCTTTGAAGTCTTTGTGCAGGCAGTGTGAGAACCAGCTAGAACTGGTTATAGGGAAGTCCTGTCAGTATCAGGGACAGAGGTGACAGTCGCCCAGCGGGGGGGGGGGGGGGGTGGAGCCAGCATTGTGGCAGGCAGGCACAGCCTCACTCACTATCAGGTGCGATCTCCACCCACTTCCCTGGCAGCAGATGCTGCCTTTCATCCACGGGCTGACTCAGACAACCTCCTGGGGCTCAGCAGCCCCTGTCATCCTCAATCCAGACAGTCAATCCACAAGCAGGCCCAGGCACTCTGGGCCAGGCTCACCAGCCAATCACACGCCAGCAGACTCGCTACACAAATATGCCAACTTCTAAAAGTGGTACTTCTAGACTAGACACAACCATGCCGCATACTGTAGTGTAGCTCCTATTTTCCCAATAGGCTCTGCGCATTGGAATAGTACCTACAGCAGTAAAGGCCTAGACCAGACGTTAACTAGGTCTACTACTGTCGATACTAGACTACATTTTTGGGTTTGCCAGCTAAGCTCAGAGTTCGCTAGAAACTTTCTCGAATGTTCAAGGAAGGGATTAACTCCCCTGATTAGACAAGAAGGGATTTAGTTTCTGACAACCATAGAACATGACAACTTTGCTCTCCCCTAATCAAGAGTCAATCTCGAGAGTCGTGTGAGCACAAGGCAATTATTTTACTCAGTCAGTACGTGCATTCTTAGTCTCATCAGAATGTAGAGAAAAGGAAGAGACGGGCGTGTTCAATAAAAGATGTTATTTATTGATCAGTCTCTTTTCTCATACATGAGAAATGGATCGATATTATTGCAATACTTATAGTTAAGTAAAGTGCATACATTAAAAGCAATAGTATAAAATAATACTGTAAAAACATTGATATGGTTACTGAGCCATATGATGTTTAAAATGATTAAAATATATTTACATACACATATACATTTGACTAAACGTACTCAACTGGTGTTTCTAAATACGCCTACCCCGTGTACCTGACCTAAGTCTAATGCGTGGGCGGGAATAGAAAGTTACAGTTTAAGTTAAGTTTGTTTTTGCCAAGTGAATAACTAAAGAATTCTCTGTGAGGGGTTATTCAGTTCTGTACCTGGAATTTAGGATGAATGAGGAATGGTATCTCTTTCTCTGCTCTCGATATTCCAGGCTGCCTGCGAGGGCTACCCGGAAGCGCCGGTGCTGGGTCTCTCGGCTTGAGATAGCAGCGCGCCTCTCAGCGCGTCAGGAAGGCGGGGCTGCTGCCAGCGGGGTCTGCTTCTGCTCTCGGCTTCGGCAAGTATGGCTGCTCCGTCTTGTCACCACGCGTGTGTTTGCATAGGGCAAGGTCGGCAATATTTATACCTTAAAGGTGCCGAGATTAACGTAAGGATGGACATAGGTACGTCAATAAAGATGTCATACGACTTGCTCGTTAGCACATTCTTTTGCAAAAGTTCTCTGTGAAATCAAAACAATGGCCGCACGGATTATCCAGGTTGTCATAGGTTTGATTTGTTATGAGAACGTCGTATGCCTTATCAGGGGCTGGAGGAATGTCGCTTGTCTAATTAGATCTCAAGCGTTATGACCTAATCAGATAACACGTTCCTGTGCCGTAGTGTGACTGCGTCAGATAACGGTATCTGCATCATGGGGGATTTCTTGCCTCATGGGCTGACTGTTAGTTAACTAGCTAGTTAGTTTAACCTGAATAGGGTCAGGAATAGGGGGATCGATTCAGAACCTATAGAAATACACGACACCCACTCCACGCTAACTATGGTCATATCTACTAATCTATGCATAGTATAACATAGTACAACATACTATAGAGTATAGTGTATACCTTACCACCCCAAAATACATAAATGCATTTGGAAATTTTCAAATATACTGAAAAATTGCAGTCATATATATTGTATGCACTTAAGCTATGAATTAAATGCAAAAGTAAACACGCATTGTTATGCATTATTGCTTTTTGGTAAATGAGAAATACACATGAAATGGCTCTTAATATGGCTATACAGAAAGGAAGTCCGAGACCATTTCATCACATAATAAAATACTTGTGAACATACCAGCGGGCAGCTAAAGTCTATATAAAGTATCTAAAAATAGAAATCTTAGTTCTCTAGGAATAGTTTCTTACTTTAAGCAGAAGATCAGTGTCCCGGAAAAAAATATATAGAAAAATATTTTAGGGGCTTGCTGAAAAAATCGCTGTCCGTGAACTGGATTGTAATTGTTCATGTGACTTTATTTTTAAAAGTTGAAGGCCGAATTCAGGGAACGCCGTGTGCGAGTTTACTCAAAAGTCTCTATTTCTGTTCCGGAGAGAACATCATATCATTCAGGCTTTCGAAAAAACTGTCAACAGCTTCATGGGAAAGTTCCACTAAGTCGGAAATAGGGGTAACCATGCTTTCGTGCGCATGATTGTCTCCATTGACATTCTGATTCGCATTGCTGACAGAAGGTCGTACCTGTTCGATGTTGCTTTCATCTTGAACTTCACTACCCTTCAATCGTAGTGGTGAAGATTCCAGGAATGCCGTCATCAGGATTGGCAGCCTTTGAGGGCAGCACAAAGCGTGAACCTTGGTAGGAACCAACAGTGTATCTGCATCCACCGGCGCATCCGATTGTAGCGTCAGACAGGTGTCTAACACGCATTCTTCTCCGCATAGCAGACACCTTAGTACAGGTAAAACACACCTTTGCCACATTGGTCGAAATGATAGAAACCAAGTCATGTTCAGGTCTCTAAGCCGGGAGAGTCCCAGGATTTTTGATATCCGGTCCCGGTATCCAATGGCTAGGATCGTATCTTCCATTGTCGCGAGAGTTTGATCTGTGACATGGGTTGCCATAACGAAAAATAAGGACTAGGAATAGGATTCCTGCAATTAGTCCCAGGATCAGGGGATGTCCGCCAAAAATCGAATGGACGAAATCTGGAAAAATACCCAGTATGGCTTTGAATGGTGTTAATGCCATCGAAAATACTGTCTTAAATACCTTTGAGACCCCTGTGGTATCAGAAATATTTAAGATTTCGCTCAGGATTTCCGCGAAATGTACGGGGGAATTGGTTGATAATAATGTATGTATCTCTGCAGTCGTCCTTGCGACTTGTAGATCATACGTTTCTTTTGATGACGTGAGCCTTGTAGGCGTCTGAAGAAGCACTGTTTTCATTCTGCTTAAAGTGTCTATTCGAATAGAAGTAATTTTCAAACTGGGCCATGCCCTCGCCTCCCTGTCTGGAAAGGAGCTGGGGAACAAAGAACGTCCACAGCACTTGACCTTCGCTGTCGTAGTGACGAGATAAGGAGTCCTGGGCATAAGACTACAACATCTGCGGTCTACAATAAGAATGTAACTCCCATTATAGAGTCTTTGAAAGAATGGTTCTATTTCAGTTGCAGGTGCGCCTTGCTGGTGACATGAAAGGTTGTATGAATTCCCTTCACAGGCTCCGTGCAAACTAATACCGTTACACAGAAGCGTGCCGCTTAGTGACATAGCACAATTGTTGCCACTAAGAAACACTTTCTGTCCTTTATTACTGACACATGCATGTGAATAGGGCAGGTTCCAAGTTGTTTTAAGGTACCCCTTTCCCAATTTCTCGTACATGCCAGCCTGTATATATTTTTGGCAGTATTGAAACCTGAAGGTTGAGATTGGAATATTTATGATTCCGTGGATTATCCATTCACTGACAGGTCGTTCTGACATTGTCAACGGTAATCTTTCTAGTTTTTCAATGCTCAAGATTGTATAATCGGCACCCTTTTGCGCCATACCGATTTGTCTATCAGTAAGGTTAAAGATTTGGAATAGTGACGTTGTGTTGATTAAACGCCAAGGCACATAGCCTGAACGCAGATTTTGTAACGTCCAGCCAAGCTGTACAATAGAACGCAATTGTGACTGACCATGTTGTAATAACAGTAAGTCTTGCGATAATATATCGATTGCTGAAGACACAATGCTGTCCAATGAAAAAATTCTGGAGGACAGAGTCATTAACCCATTGTCCACTACAGAAAGTGATTTTTCCAAATTGATACGATCAATTTCACGTATTCTCTCTGCTGTTTCAATTTGAGTAACCTTCCAGGCCTCATTGTATGCTGCATATACAGAGGCTGCTATGAAACGCTTTTGACGCTGTTTGCGTGGTCCCATTATGAAATCACGCAAGTCAGCACCATCAGTAAGTAAAGTTAGGTGTTGCTTAATTTCAAGCAGTGTGGAAGTCTGTAGCCATTGAAGGCATAATTTGCCCACACTGTAGGTTGTTATTATCCCTGGGTGATGTCTTTGAGGATATCTAGGGTCTGGCCTGGTCATTTTGAAACCCTGTGTTTTATTCAGGAATCTATCTTGACAGTTATTTGTATCTGTGGGCCAGATCAACCATTGTTTCCAATCAGGATGTGTTCTGTTTTGGTTAAGTATATGGTTTACGTCTATTTCTTCATCTGTATCAGAGTTATTGCTAAACATTGTTGGCTTTGGAATAGACAGGTTATTTAAATCTTTGATTTTGGCTAAGCCAAGACAGGTGGTTTGTTGAACAGTGTCATTTAAAAATATCATTTGTTCTGGGATCATGCAGGCTCTAAACAAAGCTTCTAAACCCTGTACTTGCCATTCTTTTGTACCCCAAACACTTTTCAAATCTACATTTTTGTCCCAATAATCAAATCCAAAAGTATTCATTTTTTCAAAGAATGAATCTGAATATATCAATTTTGTGTTGGTTATCATGGTTTTCATCCCTGTCTTGTTTGACAATTTGTAATAAAATGTTTCAGCATTAGTTATGTTAAAACCTGAAAAATATGAATATTTGTCATAAACGGTTCTAGAGCTCCCTTTTGGAGGTGTAGCACAATGTTCCCATTGATTATAATTTAAAACATTTCTAGGTTGTGCAGATTTATGCAAAAAATGGTTACCATAATGGTTATAGCAATACATACTATCATAATTTGTAGAACCTTGCAAATAATCATGTTTTGTAAATTTAGCAGACATTACTAAGTCAGACATCATATTGTTAATACTTTCAAAGTCCCAATCATCAGCAAATGAGTTTGGTTTTGCAAAGTCACTCAAGGAGATCTTGATTTGGTGTGGATATTTCAGGATCTCGACCGGACCATAAATTTCATAGTCAGTGTTGTCCCAGGCTACCCCACCAGGTATTGGAATTGCTGTGAAGTTGGCTGAAGAAAGTTCTGAAGAAAGTTCTCTTTTCTCGACGTGAGAAGATGTGTGTGGTTTGAGGACCAAGTTGATGTTCTGACTTGCTGTGTCCATTTTAGCATATTTTCCCTCAATGAAGCGTCCCAAAGTAAATACCATGATGAGCCAAAGTATGAGGATAAATGCACCAAAACCCACCCAAAATTCAATCCATGGAGAAACCAGATATGTTTCTTTCAGTTGTTTCAAAAGTTCCTTAGCTTTGTCTTTAAAGGATTTTGATGATGGCTGTGTCTTTGATTCACTGAAGCCTTCAGAGGAATCATCGAAGTTGATGAAGTACCCGGATGCAGTTCTGTCAATTGTTCCAATTGCTTCAGGATTTTTGTTTCTTGCATTGTCACTTGGTACTTCATTGTAGATTGGTGTGTCTCTGCTAAATGTCTTTATTTGGGTTTTCAGAGGTCTGAGTTCTATTGCATTGTTGCATAGTCCTTGTTGTTCTCCTGTAGGCGTTTCGAATGTGATGAGCCTCTTTGTTAGGACCTCTGTACTGGTAGCAAACCTTGGTGTTCTGCTACTTATTGGGAGTCCACTTGGCCTACTGTTTGTTATCGGCCACATGTTGTGGTTTTACCAGGTCGATGGATACAACTCGGTTCTCCTTTTTTCCAGCAAGTGGCGGTAGTACAACTGATCTTGTCCCGTTGACAGACAAGACAGGAACTGCTTTTCTGTAAGAAGGCCCAAATTCCTTCTTTACCGCGATCTTCTCCCTGACTAGATCCCCGACTTTTGGAATCCAGACAGGTCTTGCTGGGACAGGTGGTGATTCTTCAGTGGTTGTTGGCTGTTGTTTCAACTGTATGTTGCTCAGGTCTTTTCTTGTTTTGTTTAAGTCATGCAAAATAGCCAAACGGTCTTTGACATCAAAGGTTTTTTCTATTACCACTGAAGTCTGACTATCAAGGTCAGAGATCAACATCCTAGTTCCGAATAATAATTCGTACGGACTGAATCCCTTCAGAAAATTTCTTGGCAAGTTATTTAGACTACGTTGGACACTTATTAGATGTTTGACCCACCCAGCTCCCGAACCTAATATCCTTTCTATTATAGATTGCTTTCTGCCTTGGTTTTTTCTTTACACCATCCCATACCCTCAGGAAGGAAGTGAGAAGATTCCCGCTGGGCTGTGCTCATTTGGCCATGTTTCCCCCCCAGGCTGGATTACCTGAGTGAAAGAAATGGTCGAACGTAGCATGCTCTTAGCGTATATGCCATTTAGACTCGCAAATCTTGTATAACAGTCCGGACGTCAGCCGAGTGCTGTGGATCTACATTATAAGTGGGAACTAGCCTGTATATGTTAATCGCAAGCCATTCTTTTTAGTGGTGATGTTATCTGCAGTCAGATTCCACCGTATTTTATTTTTTCTCTCCCCACTACGATTTCTGTTGCAGTTTGGGCAGTTTTTTACAAACATGGTATGATGTAGGCTCATGCCTGGCCACCAGTACCGTGATTGTAAATCTTCCAGAGAATCTTTTAGTTTGAGGTGTCCAAGACCCTCACCCATATGTGCGTCTGCGATTAACAAGTGTCTCCTGTCCATGTTTGGAATCACTCTATCCCCCACTCCAGGGATTCGAGCAAAAGGGACGGAGTTTGCATCGATTATGTATGTATAATTGAGTGGATAGTTGATCGGTAACGCTGAGCAGTCGCCTTTTGATGACGTTTTCACCGCCAGCAATGTTTCACCGTCAATGTATTTTAATGTACGCTTTTTTCGATCTACGGGAGCCGGTTTACTGGCTGCCGCTGCGGCTGTTTCAGCCAATGAATTCCCTACAACGTGAACGCCATCACGTTGATGACTCAGTGAGTGAGTCACGTGAGTCTTTGGTAGTTCTTTTTGTAAAAGAGCTATTTGTTCCCAGAGAAGTCTCTGCTTTATTGGTGCATCTGTGTCATCTTTGTAATCGTTCTGAATCCATGTCTGCAAATCGCTGTTATATGATTTGACGCAGTAATATGAATCGGACACTATAAGTGTCGGGAATTCGCGATCCGCATTATCTAGCGCCATTTTTAATGCGATTATTTCAGTTTGTTGTTCTGAATTAGTTTCTACTGAGTGTGATTTTGTTAAAAGAGGTTTTAACATACCTCCGCGCCACACTTCTTTCGTAATCTCACATGTGGGGTTGTATGCATGTTCTCCCCAAACGGAGGGTTGAGCATGTCCGTCTGTGTAGATTACACAGGCGTAATGTCGTAGAGGCAGAATGTCGATTGGCAGAGGATACGTCTTTTCATATTTTAGATTTTTTATTTCCTCTAGTTCTGGGTCAAAGTAGTAGTATACTTTGTCCGTTGTGATTGAATTCACCCATTGTATCCATTCCGGATTCAATGTTGTAGTTGGTAAATTACATGGTGTTGTTAGTGCCTCAAAGGCTGATTCTGCTGTTCTGACTGTGATATGTCTACCGTCAGCTATATCTTTTTCTCTAGCTATTGCGGTTTGAACAGCACGAATGATTTTTTCTGTATTACTGAATTTCTGTTCAGCTTCTGTGTACATGTGTGATTTGAATGCAATTGGTACCATTTCTCCCTCATTAGAGGTCAGGTATGTGAATCTGCATCTCCCTGGGATGACTCGGATCACAAGGTTGCGTGTATTATCACGGGTTTCTAATTCTGTTTTAATTAGCATGTCTGTTTGTAAGGATCTCAAAATTTCTGTGTGTGTTTGAGTCCAACTGGATCTTTTAAAGTCTGGTTTAATTAGATCATAAAGGGGTTTGACCCTTTCTGCGTAATTTGCAATGTATGTTCTTCCGAAATTTAGGAAGCCTAGAATTGACTGTAGGTTTTTTAGTGTTTTAGGTGCTTGGATTACGGCACATTTCTCTAGGAAATTGTCTGCCAGGCTTTTACCTTCACTTGATAACTCATATCCTAAGAATAGGACTGTCAGATGGGCAATTCTGGACTTTTTAAAGTTGAATTTGTAACCCTCTGCAGCGAACCCAAGTATTATGGTGTTCACTCTTTTCAAGTGAGTCTCCAAGTCGTCATCTGTTAAGTAAATGTCATCAACATAAGATAATGCTTCATCATCATATAGTTGTAGTAATTCTGTTACTCTCGCTGAGAATACCCCCGGGCTGTTCTTGTACCCCTGGGCTAACCGACAGAATTGTTTTTGAGTGCCATTTACTGAGAATGCAGTTAAATATCTGCCCTCTGGTGCTATGTTTTGACAAAAGAATCCATTGGAGATGTCCAAGGTTGTTTTGTATTTTTTGCGCACTATGTTATTCATTAGTGCAGCACTGTGTGAGTTTTGCACTGCAAAGGTTTTGCAACATGTGTTAAGGTGTCGGTAATCCAAAACTAGACGGTATGAATTGTCTGGTTTGGAGACCGGAAACAAAGGGTTGTTCATTTGTGAGGTGCAAGTTTCAATCACCCCCTGGTATTCTAGCTGATCTAGTATTTCATTTACTTGTTTTTTAGCTTCTTGCTTAATTGGGTACTGCCTTTGTGCAGTTGGTTGTGTTTTTAACTGGATTTTGTGAGGAGGAGAATCCTCATCCCATCCTACATGATTTTTATATAAAGCAGGTGCTAAGGCCACTGCCCACTTTCTAGCAAGTGTGTATTTTTTATGAATCGGTATTTGATTCGAGAAGGCAGGCATAATTACTTCTTCGCCATGAGGGCACTCCCTGACAAACTCTGGTGGCCAGTCTTTTTCAGCTAGAAGGATGTCATAGCCTTTGGATAGGTTATCCCAAAATAGTCCCCTTATTTTCCTAGTCTTATCTCCCTCTATACGTAATGTTATCTCGTATATCTTGTGGGGCTTGCTAACTCTGGTGTCTGCAGTTTCCACTTGAAGGTATTCATTCGTGTCCACTGTCTCCAGATGATTCATAAGGACTTTGCGAGCTATGCTCACCTCTGCTGCGCTGTCTAGCATTGTCTGAGCCCACTCTCCGTTTTTCAGTTGTGTCCTCAGTATTCTCGGCATTGTTAACTACCTTGATACTGGCTACCTTCTTTTTTGGAAATTGTAATTTCTTTTTTAGCTGAGCAGGTTCCTTGTCTTTGGACTTGGCGTGCTCTTCTGATCGTCCTCTTCTTTCCGATTTCTGGGAGGAATTCTGAAAAGATTGAGAGGGACGCGTATCAATGTCTTGATATCTATCAGGTTTTTTAATATTATCCCTATTTCTAAGGTTATATCTATTCCCAGAGGGGTCACTCTGCGGTGACCTCTGTCTTAGGTTTGGAGATTTCTCTCTTCGCCTAGGAGACCTTCCTCTGGACTGGAATTTCTTTTCTTTAGGATTGGATTGTTTGTTTCCATCCCAGTTCTTTTTTGGTGAATTATTATTATTAAAAAATATTTTTTCTGGACTTGTAGTCAGTTGCGGTTTTACTGGTATTCCACCTAGACTATCTCTGCCTAGTTCTTCATAGGATTTTTCTATGATTCTGGCAATTTCAGCTGGTTGGTCTGCTATATCTGTCTCTTTTAACCTCTGGCGGATCGCCACGTTTGCTGCTTCACCTTTTATGTTGGCTAGTAATATAGCCGAGACCTGCTTGAAGTCTTTCAGTAATTTCATACCAAGAGTTAAAGCAGGTTCTGGACCGTATTCATCTTGAATTTGTTTTAGCACATCTGGTATCACCGAAATGGATGGGACACCGTGCGTTTTTGTATAGATGGAAGCAAAGACTGTACCCCAAGTGTCACAGTCCTCAATGTGTGGTGCGATTCCCATTGGGAGACATATAGTCAGAATCCTGTGTTTTTCCAGCGGGGTGGTGTCAGGAAACACCGCCTCTATTTGGGTGATTTTCTGTGCCAACCAGAATGGTATCTGTTCCCGTTTAGCTGGAACTTTACCTAGGCAGGATTGGATGTTCTGTGGTGTAATTTTATTTGTGTTCCCCTGGTGAGGGGTCAGCTGTGGAAGTTTAATCGCTGGCTGAATTGTTGAAGTCCACATTACATACTGAACTAATTGTCTATGAATTTTTAGTAGTTGTTTTAGCTGTATTAACAGCTCTGCTGCAGGCATTCTATCGATGTCTGGATGTGGTGTGTATCCGGCTAAGACCGGCCACGTTGCTCCTGGTCTTCCTAAAGGACTGAGCCTTGTAATGTGATTGTTATGTATTAGGGCGCCATCAAATAAGAGCAAATGCTCTTGGAATTTGAGTGGTACTTCCACCTCCTCGAAAGGAGTGTACTCATTAGGAGGTTCCTCTACTTTGTAATAGTGGAAGTACTTTGTTACAGCATTTGCTGCTGGAAAATGTATCCATGAATAGTATACCTCTGTCTGCCGATATTCGTGTGCCTCAATTACGAATATGACTGTGCCACCTCTAGGTGTCAGTCCATTTTCTATAAGTTTTAGAGTTATAGATTTTCTTTTGGCGACCTGGATGAGTATTATATCCGGGTCTGCCTCGAATGCTGTAGTATCAGCTGCTGCTATTTCAGCTGCTAATCTAGTAGCCTCTCTTTCTTCATCGCTGTCCATTTTACTGACAGAATGGTATTATTTTTATTTGCAGATCAGGTTTCTTTATGGAAACAGAGATTAGATGCACAATATTTTGGAACTGTTTATCCTTCAACGTTGACTTGACCAAAAACCATACATAGGAGTTCCCTCCTGCGAGGTTTTGGAGGATATAACCTTTCACCCACTCCAGACGTCTTTGGAGTATGTGGTAAAAGGGGTCTGAGTGAGAAAGCACGACTGAGTTACTCTAAATGTCTTACGTTAGTTTTATCGCCCTTTCCAAACGCGTTGGGCGCCATGTAGTGTAGCTCCTATTTTCCCAATAGGCTCTGCGCATTGGAATAGTACCTACAGCAGTAAAGGCCTAGACCAGACGTTAACTAGGTCTACTACTGTCGATACTAGACTTAATTTTTGGGTTTGCCAGCTAAGCTCAGAGTTCGCTAGAAACTTTCTCGAATGTTCAAGGAAGGGATTAACTCCCCTGATTAGACAAGAAGGGATTTAGTTTCTGACAACCATAGAACATGACAACTTTGCTCTCCCCTAATCAAGAGTCAATCTCGAGAGTCGTGTGAGCACAAGGCAATTATTTTACTCAGTCAGTACGTGCATTCTTAGTCTCATCAGAATGTAGAGAAAAGGAAGAGACGGGCGTGTTCAATAAAAGATGTTATTTATTGATCAGTCTCTTTTCTCATACATGAGAAATGGATCGATATTATTGCAATACTTATAGTTAAGTAAAGTGCATACATTAAAAGCAATAGTATAAAATAATACTGTAAAAACATTGATATGGTTTCTGAGCCATATGATGTTTAAAATGATTAAAATATATTTACATACACATATACATTTGACTAAACGTACTCAACTGGTGTTTCTAAATACGCCTACCCCGTGTACCTGACCTAAGTCTAATGCGTGGGCGGGAATAGAAAGTTACAGTTTAAGTTAAGTTTGTTTTTGCCAAGTGAATAACTAAAGAATTCTCTGTGAGGGGTTATTCAGTTCTGTACCTGGAATTTAGGATGAATGAGGAATGGTATCTCTTTCTCTGCTCTCGATATTCCAGGCTGCCTGCGAGGGCTACCCGGAAGCGCCGGTGCTGGGTCTCTCGGCTTGAGATAGCAGCGCGTCTCTCAGCGCGTCAGGAAGGCGGGGCTGCTGCCAGCGGGGTCTGCTTCTGCTCTCGGCTTCGGCAAGTATGGCTGCTCCGTCTTGTCACCACGTGTGTGTTTGCATAGGGCAAGGTCGGCAATATTTATACCTTAAAGGTGCCGAGATTGACGTAAGGATGGACATAGGTACGTCAATAAAGATGTCATACGCCTTGCTCGTTAGCACATTCTTTTGCAAAAGTTCTCTGTGAAATCAAAACAATGGCCGCACGGATTATCCAGGTTGTCATAGGTTTGATTTGTTATGAGAACGTCGTATGCCTTATCAGGGGCTGGAGGAATGTCGCTTGTCTAATTAGATCTCAAGCGTTATGACCTAATCAGATAACACGTTCCTGTGCCGTAGTGTGACTGCGTCAGATAACGGTATCTGCATCATGGGGGATTTCTTGCCTCATGGGCTGACTGTTAGTTAACTAGCTAGTTAGTTTAACCTGAATAGGGTCAGGAATAGGGGGATCGATTCAGAACCTATAGAAATACACGACAATACACCATTACGCAGCATTCATTCTCACGAGTTCGCACATATCAAACTCGACCCTGCACTCCCCACACATCAGGAACTACCATGGGCATACACATTCCCCATTCATTCCTATGGGAGGGCAGGTTACTCACCACACATACACAGAGAGCACACGCACTTTACACTGTACCACAGTGAAAAAGTGCGCAGAGGCCTAAAATCACCAACCCAGGTTCCAGAAACAGGCTAGGGAAAAGCAAAAAGTCTCGGGGTGAACCTGCCAAAAGGGCCAGGTCCAACAAATAGCGTTAAGAGACTCTTATATCAACCTAAAGATGGGAAACTCTCACATTACCTGTATAAGATATTGCAAATGACGTTATTACTAACAAAAAGACCCAAAAAAGACAACCAATTAGATCCTACCTGATCACAGTACTCCAACTCCCACCTGCCGATCAATAGATCACCTCCAAAATGCAAACCGAAGAGCCCCAGTTGAGACACACAGCCGCCACAAAGGTCGGGTCGATAAGCTGATAGACAAAATGGCTGAAAGCAGAGGCTAAGTTAACAGAATACAATTTTTACTGCTTAACATGATGACACTTGTTCCTTGTTGGATGAATACATAGTTAATGTTTTTTCCATTCTAAAGATTCCCTGACAACATGTTGATTTATTGCCATATACTTTCATATTCAGCTTTGAAGAGGGACGCAACTTACCGAAAAAGTGAAAGTTCTGAGGCTGGTGAAGGGAAACTATGCTCTCTGTACTTCGTACCTTTCTTAGTTTTAATATGCAGTAAACATCACTAAAGGGATATAGAAATATTCACAGCAGATTGAATGCATGAAACATCAAAATTTGAGGAAGAGCGATTTTGGAAGTGATTTTGCCATCTGTTTGATATCACCACGCCTACAACTATTGCAGAACTTGAATAATCAGGAAATTGCTAATGGACATCTAGATCAAGTAATTAAAAAAGTTTCAAGGCATGCAAGATGTCTGCTCCACCTTATTTTCTTAAAAGTCGGAGTAAAATATATATTTTATGCGAAGTGTTAATTATTTGACAAAATTATTGCATTAAGCCAGTGCTGGTATCTCACTGAATTGATTCACCTGCTTCAGGCATCACCATTTGACCACATGGTTACATATCCCTGCAATCTTTCAATAGCTGACATTTGTAAACAGCACAGCGAGTCGCCTGCAGATTCAATGTGTGCTCTACAAATAATCATGCTCAGTTTTCTTATGTTTCCTTTATTCCATCATGTGATGCAGTAGTCTTGGGACAGAGTAATTCAGATGTATGAGGTTGCTTTAGAGAGGACTGACTCAGTCCCAAAGCTGTCACCATTTCAAATTACACATGGACAGATTTAAGATTCTGTTGACATTTGAGATGTGATCCTCACATGTGACTGACTGTGACAAGAACTGATGGTACAGTCAATGCGTCAAATTAAAAAAAAAAATACTTCTTTATTGACATTTCAAATGACAGTTCAATATAACTTACAGTACCATAGTTGAACATCGCCAAACAGATGGCGGTCTCCTTTACCCACTCAGTGAAACTGCAAAAATTGAGAAAATAGACTGTTATACAGTGGGGGGTAGAAACTGTTATTACAAATACATACGGTATTGGGCTAGTCCATGGCTGTCCTAGTGATAGCGCTGTCCAGCCCAGAAGCATTCCAACTAAAATATATTTGGGCATGGCAATCAAAAGTCCACACAGCCACAAAATCAATTTAACAACAAATATAGCATATAAAAAACCCTCCCACTCTAACTTACCCTTCCCTCAAGCTTCCATTAACACAAGCGGCATTTTGAAAATATCATTGACATCGTCTCCGCCAACCGACTGACGCATAGTCCCAACATGCAATGAGTGTGTAGGTTCTCGACCCGAGTGTCACTGCCTAACATTAATCTGAATCCGCCCTATCAACTATTAGAAGCTGTTAATCTGTCATGGGACTGACCCTTTTCAAGACGGGGCTGATTTAGAGTTTAATGGACAGGTTACTCCGTAACAAACTTGAGTGATAGATTAACCACCTTATTACAAGGGCTGATATCCTGTGGCACATGTAATCAGGCAGACAAAATATCCTTCACAGTTGTGACGGAGTAACCATCCGCATTATTGTAAATCCTAACTTGTACAGCTGATCCTGGCATGTAACTGACTATTGCTCACGCCTGCCGGTCTTCCAGCAGTGATGTTGGCTTGAAAGGCTCTCCTCCAAATTTACCCGTCTTTCAAACAGGATCTTGATCGGTGAGTACAGTGATGCCAAGTTGATCTTTGTCATGTGTGACAACTTCAGTTTGTTTTTAGCCAGAAGCCCCCTCCTTCTGGCTTATAATTTTTCTTTTTCCCAGTAGATGTTTGTGCTCCACACTCTCTGCATCTGATGTGCTATTTGCTAATAAACCAGGTCTGGCTGCTGGTATCACATTTGACATGGGCTCTCTGTGCATATATGTGACTGTTTCCTCACCAGCCCTATGAATCATTCAGCCACAGATTCGTGAGACCCAGGAATTAATGCAGTGAAATACAAATTCTGTTAACTGCATCACAAGTGACACTAGCATTGCCGTTGAAAATGCACAGATAGCTTAAGGTATACACAAGTGACAACTTAAACTGTGCATTTCAGATGGTCAGCATGTATAAAAAAAAAACATACCATCAAAGAGGTGAGAGCCAGGTCCTTGACAGCTAGATTTCAAAGGCTCCATCCATTTCTACAGGATTTCATGGAGGTCAACACATTAGTAGGAAGTTTGTTGTTTAAAAGCTTATACTTGAAGATTGTCACAAAAATAAGGGGCAAGTGCTGTCATTCAAAGATCTTACGTGAAATAATTTGCTAACGTTTTTATTTTGCGCAACATTGAGGAGTTTATGCTAATGCTGCACTACAAAGTGTTTTGTTATCACTGTACATTGAAGTTTTTTAGCATTTCTACCAACAAGTGCATATTATGTCCTCCCACAACACTCATGTGTAAAGTTACAGATGGCTTTTTGATATAGTTTATCTTCTGCATAAATGGACTTAAGTCCTCAAATATGTCTTATTTTTCTCACCTAGCAAACAATTTGGGGGGTGAAATAATGTAGCTAATGTTAAACACTGTCCCCTTTCTGTGTAGGTGTAGTCCAAACATGAACATGTATTGTTTGACTAAAATATTTTTCTCAGTGTTTCAAAGTACCAACCTTTAAAGTGCAAGTAACCACTGTAGGAAATGTATTACAAAACATGCTGAGGGTGTAGTTATCAGCAGTTGCCCAGTGCTAGTCAATATTCTATTAATAAATGTTTTGCCTTAAATGATGTAAATAGATGTGGGAAAGTTTCTTCAAAGAGACACTAAGCATCAAAATAAACAGTCCTTTTGAATTACTGTATTGTTCCAATATGGGTTACATTTACTGTGCCAATTGTATTTATCAAACTTCACCTTGACGTCAGTTAAGCTACATTGATCAAATCCAACACTCGGCTGACACTTGTTTTTGCGGTGGGGTAGAGTTCCACTTTTTCAATGCAGAATTTCTATTATTGTGGTGAAAAACATGCATATTATTCAACATGATTTTTAAGATATAATTATCTGATAACTTAGCGTGCATCTCTCATATCATACCGCAAATCATACTTAATCTTTAATTGTTCACATAATATGCATTGCACCACTTATTTTTCTGAAATTCTCATTTCCTTCTGCGTTCTTATATACATTGTATTTAGGACCCAGCAATATTCAGAATTAACTCAAAGCAATTGTATTCTGTTGGTAAATCGGTGATATCTAGCTTGACCTAATCTCCTAAGGGTCTCAAAATGTTGAGATAAATGCACAGTACCTGGCAGATAGCATTGCGTTACCAATTGCAGACATTTATAAATTGTGGTGATAAAGTTTCAAAATATGAAGTAAAAAGATCATAGTTGGGTTCTATAGTGTTAAATTTGTTTCGGATTATGACTAAGTATTGTTCACTCATCTCTTGGTGTGTGTTAACTTTAACTTTCGATCCTTTTCCATTATAAATAAATTAAAATTCTAAGATAATCATGTATGTTGTATTTACTCATATTATCACATTAATTTATTGATTATTTGACTATATACATTCTAAACAGCATGAACGTTTGCAAGCTCAAATTGTTTGTCTCTTTACTTTCAAAGTAATGTTAATAGTGAAACGCCCTTCATATGGCATTTGCAAAGTTCAAGGAAAAAGTACTACGCATATCTACAGCTGCTCTCCTTTCTTACTAGCCAGAATAAGATCTAAAAAGTCACATCCTCACCCGAGAAAAGAGTCACAAGCTCCTTGTTAGGTCACCATTGTAGCAAACGTCAGTGCCATTCTGAAACATCTTTTATACTTGATCATGTGATTTTGCTTTTTCTCTGCTGAATCTGCAGTGCTTGTGGTCCAACCCAGGAGTAGAGGCATCCATACCGAATTGGGTACCATTTCATTACATGAAGTTTTAATACCATCATATTGGCTATGTCACCGTTTTATACAACTCACACCTTTTATGACACTTCCTAATAGTAGAAGGATAAAATGTTAATTCAAATAAAATCTTCGCCGTTTTAGAATCATTCCAAGCATCTGTCTTCTCATAGCAGCCCATATGTGAGTTGGTGTATGAACGACCAAACCTGGAACCTACCTATGTACCTCATATTGAATGAAATGATGCATTTTGATATCCGAAGGTATTCAAAATCCATAAAACGAGTTCTGTGTCCGAGTGTGACACATGGGTTGTTGATCTCATACGCCGGAATTTCTATAGGAATTATTGAAGTAATTTTAGGCCTTTCTGGTGGTCAATATTTGTGTACAGACTGCTGACGTGCATAGTACTGAGATAGGTTTACTCCCATGGTATAACTTCTGTGTGTGTCTGCAGATCATAAGTAACCATGATGTATGCAGAAATAAAGGGGGGAGCCTGCATAACCCTAAATTAATCTGGGCATCTCACTCATATTGTCAACATGGGTTCTCTAAAGGGACTGATCGGTTCTAATTATCAACATAGCAATAGAGATTATTTCACTGTCGGAGAATACAAATGATTTACTAAATCTTACACGTTTAATTTGCTTTTATCATGTTTGAATTGTCACATTGTATATACATCAGACATTGGACAAGAGCGTAAAATCAAAGCTAACAAAACCTAAAAGAAAATACTAAAGTACTTGTCAAGTTACATAGACATCAAACATTCCTTGTGTGTTCATTTGATGTGGGTGTCTTTTAAGAAAATGTATTGAAATTAAGTCCACTCTAATGGACATCACCCAAGCCATCCAGGACAGCCGCTATCATTGTTCACTGAGCTTCTACGTTTCCTTTAGATGTTCAGTCATGGAAAATTTGCATGTTGGACGACTCCTTATATTTCTAAATAGTCTACACATTTCGCCCCTCCTATTTTGGGCCTCCTCGGGACCATACACAAGAATGTGTTCAGTTTAAGAATCGCACCTTTGAACAAACATGTGCAAATTGAGCAAACATCTATACCAATAAATTAATCAAACAATAACTTAAAACGTTCATATTCTCTCATTAACTCATATCGTATAGTGAGAAACGCGCTCAAAACAAGTGTGCACAGGTATAGAGAATGTCACCTTGTGTTATTTTCATAAATAGACTGTGCCCTACCACTAGAAGCAATACTGTATACATGCAAAGTATGGAGCTTAGAAATGCTTAATAGAATATCTCCGGCACTAGTATGCACCAATAGTATGTGCACAAAATGTCCCATGCCACAATTTGCCATATTTTAAATATAACATGCATTTTTTGATGAATATACACAAAAGCAAACTAAATTTGTAAGATTTAGTAAGTCATTTTTATTCTTCAGTAGTGAAATAATCTCTCTTGAGTAGATAATTGGTACAGATCAATCCATATAGAGAACCCATGTTGACAATATACCTTAATTTATGATGGTAATGTTTTAACTTCAGTTCCAATATGGGTGTACATTCCTCTCTAATGCTTTCAGTACCCGAGTCTTATCTCTGAAATTACATTTTATGGATTTTTAATCAAAATAAATTATGGGAATTTCCATATAATCCATATTCACTTGTCTAAATTCTTCATTGGTTCTGAAAGGACAAAAGCAGTAAATGTATTGGTAATATCCCGTTGGACTCCATGTTAAAGTTTCCAACTCTGAGGCTTTATGTTACCATGGGTCCGCTAAAGAGTTCCTTTCATTAGTCTGAATTTGGATTGTTTAAATTGAAATGTTTCGAGGCTCAAAAGTGGCACTTAGCTGAAAATGTTTAAATTGTGACCGATAGTATTTTTTCAATAAAAAATGGTGTGCCTGTAACCTGCCCAAATGTGTATTCCACTGGTAGGTACGACCGCTAGCTCTATATACTCATATAAGATTGTAAGCTAGCACACCTCACTTGCAGTGATACAAAACCTTGAAGATCGGCAAGACAAAGTTAGAAAGTAATACGCTGCATTAAGCAACTCTAAAATATCCTGCAGAAAAATTGTTCCAAATGCCCTGAAAGCTGAGATGCCCTACATAGTTGGTTAGGCAGAAGAGATGGCCATGTAGTGTCCACCAGCCCATGGGAAACGTTACCAACCTTTGCTGTAGTCCCTGAAGTCTTATGGGTATTACCATCAAAGCATATATGATGTTTACAATACGGCTCCCTAATGATATCATGGGTAAAACAGTTTTCTCTATTTTGTCTCTCCTATTACAGACTGGGAGATGGCAGTGACCAAACGCAGTGAGCAGGCATATGTAAAAATGCATTTAGCAGAAACTAATACTAAGGAGGTTAAACTTGGTGACCCAGAGTATGCCAATATGGATCCTCTTGAAACCCGATACTAAAGATAAAGGTCCTGATAAACTGATGGATTTCTAGAGGGACTGTTGATCAACTACAGGTTTGAGAGAATGCTAAGTTTGAAAGATGTATAAACCGCTTCTGTGAGCTAGGATCTCAACGATGAAGGCACGTCTGCAGACCTAGACGACATAGAATGTATGGTTCAGCAGCGAGTGAAAGGTCTCCAAGGACTGTGAATTTGAAAAAACCATAGGACAGATAGAAACATCCATTTTAAAAACTATGCAAAATAAGCCAGAACCATCCAAGATGTATAATTGAACTGTGTACGATAGATAATCCTGAGTACTTTGTCTGCCAAGTGAGGGACACAGAAGATTCTTGTTAAAACAAAATCAAAGAAGAGTAAAATATGTTTTAAAGATGATTGAAGGTGCCATGTAACATTCTGCTTCAGACCCTTTCAGTCTTAACTGTGTAAGTCGTATGAGTATATTGTACATTGGAGGTACCCATGGAAAGTGTTTTATTTTCTTTGATCAGATTTTGATGGAAACCCCACCCAAACCAGCTTTGCAGTAGCAGTGAACACTGATTAGAAATTGACAGTCGTCATCTACATTTTGAATCACTTGCTTTAAATCTATATTGTGTACAGACTGTAAAATGGCTGGTAGGTGCTCTGAGATCTCATAATTCAACTACATTCACATGAGTAAAGGGGAACCCTCTTTTGTGTTTGCTTATTGACTCCACAAGGTCAATCACTAATAGACCTAACTGCGGCAAAGGCTACTGCACTGTTTAGTGTAGGAAAGTAACAGACACTTTAAGATAATGATCATGAGTCTTGACTGCAGAGGAGAAGATTAAAAATCAATGCTGTGTGTTTCCGTACTAGAAGAGTGGCTAATGTCACAAGAGAGACACAAAAGCAAAGATATTATAGAAGACTGAGAAAGTGTTAGTCTAGCCTATAAATTAAAACAGTGATAGGTGACTCCGGAGGAGGAGCTAAGAAAGTAATCTGGTCAGAGGTACAGAAATGTGGTATTTGGATTTAGAGCGCTCTTGTGATATGATCTGAGGTGTTTTTGAAGCAAACCACCATTTGTTTTTGCCTGGATTTGCATATTCTCATGTGAAATTGACAGCTTTTAATTGGCATAGTTTAACAGAGTTTTGTGGTCCAGATTGAGACGTTTTGTGACTTTATTAAATTATCTTGGAACACAATTATCAGTGAACATGATTGATGGTGGTATGGAGAGACACTGAAGAAAGGTTTTGTGACTTGATAAATTGTGAGTAAATTGAGCTTTTGCAGTAGCAATGAGTACTTTTGGAATATTTCAAAAGGATTTGGGAATCTCATTCCCTGGCCTATAACTCCTAGAACTTTACCAATACATGTATTGTATTTTTCAGCTTACCAAATGTTATTTACTTTGAGTTTCATCCTCTCCACTGATTAAATGGCAAGAAAGTTCTCTGAAATATGATTTAATTTTTGATGGCACTGTATGTTGCAGGTGCAGTGTTTCAATTTTAACTCCTCAATGAAGCAGAAATAACTCCTGTCAATCACCTTATCTTAGCAACACCAAACGCCTACATAGTGTCAGTACAGTGCTTTTTCAGAATAATTGATGTGGTGCATACTCTCAGTTGAAGGAATAGAATTCCACAACCATTGTCATTTGTAGCAACTGTTAATGCAATTATTTATGTATTTTTTTGTTTTGGGTTTTTTTGTTAATGCAATTATGATATTGAAAAATCCCCAGATTTTAACACTGCTCCCTCACGACTTGCAGGTGTTCGGCAAAATTGGATGTTTTATTTTTTGCAAGAAATGTTGCAAAGTTTATATTTCTGTAGTCTCCCTTATACAACTTGTTTATGGTGACCAGTGTAACGCACAATTGTAGTTTTCTGGCTAAAGGAATATTGAAATGCGGGTTCTCTGCAAGCAGTAAAGCCTATGGTTGCATTTCCAATTCAGTTAAATTTATGGTGCATTTTTATAATTATAATAGAAAGCCACTATAGGAATGTAACTAAAAATAGCAAACTGTATGTTAAGAACTTTATAGACCCTAAATCATTTGTTTGCAGGCAGAAGAATTTCTTGCATGTAAGCTTTAGTAAATACCTCTGCTTTTTTCAATTAACAAACACTCCTAGAAAATGGTCTACTGATTAAATGAATTTGAAAACTATATTCTGATTCCGTAGAAAAAGTAATTAACAGGTGGTTGCGGACCTAGCCCTATCCATGACGTCTTCGCTCACTCCGACCTCTGACTCGAGGGATGTTATGTAGGATGTGGATCAGTGTTTCAATGGCTAACTTTTAAAGCTGGGCAAGGGGGCACACCAGAGTTGTTTTTACTTGAAAAGTGGTTAATGCTGCATCTTGGTCTATCCCACAGTTGGGTGGTGACTGCTTACTTGATTCTTTCAATGACAGGAGAGAGATAATGCAGTTGTCGTAAGGCTGTCTGAGTCAAGGGAACATTCTTTCCTGAGGAAGGCACTTGCGGTGTTGAGGATAGGTATGAGGCTGTCTCCTCAGAGACTTCATGACGGATGATGGTAGAGTGTAGTTTGTGTAAGAGATGACCTAGGAGTAGATGGATGCCGAATTGGGGGCCTTCATGCTCACACAACACTTTTAAAAGGCTGAAATGTATACTGTGGTTACCTAATACAGGAGCATAAGTGGGAGGAACCTAAAAATGTTTGAGTTGGTTCTCCTAGTGTGGAAAAGATATAAATGAGTAGGATTGTACAGGATTTAAGGATTTCATCTCTTTGATTTGACAGAAGGTATTTATGTATATTTATATATATTCACTGAAAAAAACATAAACGTTGTGATATGTGACGTCATCGGCAGTGCATTGCGGGGGCATGAGTTATAGTTAGCTGAACTAACTTTAACAGGGGAATTTATAGGGTTTTGTACGAGTGAAATGTCCAACTAACTATAACATGTCTGAAACCTATGGTTTTTTCAGTGACTTTCTAAGGTTTTTTAAATGCTAATTTCTAACTATAACATGCTTCAAACCTATGGTTTTTTCAGTGAATTTCTAAGGTTTTTTTAATGCTAATTTCTAACTATAATGTGCCTGAAACCTATGTTTTTTTTCACTGAATTTCAAAGGTTTTTTTAAATGCTAATTTCTATCTATAACGTGCCTGAAACCTATGTTTTTTACAGTGAATTTCAACATTTTTTATGCTAACTTCTAATTGTAATGTTCATTTAACCTATAGTTTTTTCCGACACCCAAGAAGGACACAACACCCACTGCCACAACCCTCAGGACCTCCCCCTTCCTCTACCACCGAGGCAGCGCAGAACAAGACAGCAAACTTTCCGAAAACATCATGACCCCGCAGCCACACAGTAGCTGAATATTGGGACAGGTGTGAACAAACTATATGTGAACGAAACAATTCACCCATGAATAACATTGCACACAATGCCAAGTGTAGCGTTGTTGTGCTGGACACATCTCAGTATGCACAACACGTGCACAAATACTACTGGTGCTTGTAGTGTTGTGGACAGTGGACCCAACCAATTTACGTCAAACATTAGGGAAGATCTCAGTCATGCAGCTGTGTCGTTCCCACCCTATATGTAAAAGAGACAGTGGTTCAGGGGTGGCCTAAAAGGTCCAGGTTAGAGTAAGGAATTATTTGGTCTACAAACTAAATCAAGAGGGAGCAGGATAAGTTAGGGCAACATGTATAGTTTTTAATTACACTTCAAGTCACATTTATCAAAATACATTCAGGTGCTCACAAAAGTGACAAGGTGTGTAACGTGACTAAGTGGCAGTGAAACTTTTTACGAAATATCACATAAACAACACTACGAAATCCACACGGAATATATACAATGAGGGGATTTGCATTGGGGGTCGACGACGTTTCGATCTTAATTTATGTAAGATCATCATCAGGACAGGGTGAGCAGTCTGAAATATTTGGTATGGATAATTGGACAGTTGGGTTGGGTCCGTAGTTCTAGCTGTCGGTTGCTTCATTCGTGATCACGAGGGATTTAAGGTTCCTTGACAATGGTGAACCGGCAAAATCTGGTTCAAACTTTCCAGGAGCTTAGATGTGTTTATTCTTTTTGCATTAGTGGTGGTTTAGGACTTGCACGGGGAGTCGAATTCCAAAAATAGCTTCTGTGCGATTGCAGCTGTGTTTCTCGGGTAATTGAATTTATTCCCTGGATTCGGCGGCAAAGAAGGCCATCCTGGCAAGCGCTGGGATATCTTCCGATGCTGTGAATGTGTCTGCCGCTGTGAATGCGTTCCCCCCCCCTATAAGCATAAGCGTAACCGGAGTGGGCTGGTCCGATGTAAGCCACTTTAGCGTAGGAGTGTGAATAAATAGGCTAGATCTCTGTGCGTGGTTCACTTTTAGGAATGCCAAAGCGTCTGCCAGGGCGGCGCCCCTCACCCTGCCATGAGGCCGCTGTCGTGACCGCCAGCCTCCTCAGCCGATCGCTGGCTTCCGCCACACAGGTCCCCAGCGGCACAACACTGCGGACTTATGTCTGTACAAACTACTGCCTTCGATATACACTACGGACAGCAAGGCTCACAATTCAGATCGACTCGTGATTGCAGATGACCCAGTCCAGTAGGTAACAGACATTGCTTAAGTCAATGCCACGTGGCTGTGTGCCCTTCCTCACCGCCGCCTCTGGCCTACACTGCGGTGAGTAGGGCTCACAATTCAGATCGAGTCGCGATTCAAGATGACGCAGTCCAGTAGGCAACAGACATTGCTCAAGTCAACATGACGTGCATGTGTGCTCTTCCTGACCGCTGCCTCCAGCCTACACTGCGGTGAGTAGGGTTCACAATAAAGATCGAGTCGCGATTGCAAATGACGCAGTCCAGTAAGCAACAGCCATTGGTCAAGTCAATGCCACGTGCCTGTGGGCCCTTTATCACTGCTGCCTCCTGCCTCCACTATGGTGAGTAGGACTCACAATTCAGCTTGAGTCGCGATTGCAGATGACGCAGTCCAGTAGGCATTGTTACCAGTACGACCTTCCCGGATGACGCGTCATCGGCACAGTAGATCCCGCACATGCAACTGTGTCCTGAGTCCTGAATGGCAGTGACCCCAAGTCTGTGGCAGCGACCACAGCACCAGACTCCCTTCGATCAGTGAGGCATATTTCCATATGCAACACCGGCAACAAATGATGCCACTAACCCTGTACAACACAAGGCGCGACACGTAGAACCACTAGTCTTGTTCAACAAAAGCCAGGCAGAATACAATAGACAAAAGATATTGGTCCGACTGCGGCCCCCCTGAACCATGCATCATTGCAGAGAACGTGCAGGCTGAGCGCCAAAGGTAGTACTAACTCCTTGCACCATAAGTTATCGCAAGGAAGACTGAACAGTTTTATATCAGCAGTGAGGCATACTATCACTCGAAAATCACCCAAAAATTATTATAATATAAAAAGAACAGAACAACCAAAGTACATTAATGATTACAATGCGGTGATTTACAAGATGTGGAATGCAAATATGGACATACAATATGTTGCACATAACTGAACTGCTGTTTCTCGCTATGTCACGTCATATATTACCAAGTCTGAAAAGACAGAATTGAAAGAAATGTGGGAAAAAATTTCACAGGACAAGACACTTAGCAAAAAATTGTACAGCTTCAGCTTAAAGATGCTTTCACTAGGGGCGGGCGGAATTTGCGTACTCGCGTTACGCAAATTGCATTGAAACAGTAAAAAATCTCTGCGATCAAGCAAAAAATCAGCGAACACGCGGAATTGCTTGTTCGCAATGCTTTTTTCTCGTTCGCAATCGCTGTTTGCGTGCTTGGGGGGAAATATCTCGCGAACACGCATTTTGAGAACGCGAACAAGCAAAATATTTTGCACCGTCGCGGAATGCAGAATTTGGGGCAATTTCGCGTTCTCGGCGGAACGCAAAATTACCCAAATTCCGTGAGCGGAACGGAATTTACCGCCCAGGCATAGCTTTCACATCGAGAAATTAGATCCTACGAATGTTTGCGCCGATAGACATCTGCAAGTTTATATTCAAAGTCAAGAGGGGTCATCTGGATAAGTCTTGGTCTTCCTGCAGCACGAAATCGAGTTTTGAAATCTGTACAAGAAATTGAATACTTGGCACTCAATGAACCGGAAAGTACAGATATTCTGAAAACAAATATGTTGGATACGTACTATCGAAATAGAAGTCCATGCCTGGAAAACATATGTCTATATGAAATACTGTAACATTATACTTTAAAAAAATGTTTTACTGAAAATATAAATTAAGGAAAATACGCTGTAATTGGATCTGAAGGATGTTTGGTAAAGCATGCCAAAGGAAATCTGATTACTCACAGGAAACTAAGTTGCAATGCTCCAGATAAAAGAGAGTTTTTCTATTTACCTCTTCTGCAACTCTTCCAACCTTGGCAGACTGAAATGGAATTACTTGGAGATTGTGACTGCTATTAGAATTCTTTTAATGCTCTTGCTCACCACTACCTCCGGCCTACACTGTGGTCAGCAGGGCTCACAATTCAGATAGACTCCCGATTGCAGATGACGCAGTCCAGTAGGCAAGAGACATTGCCCCAGTGCGCCCCATCCGCACCAAGCATCATCACAGGCTCATACAGTCTCAATGCTTCTGGTGCCACTAACTGTGCACCTCAACGCCACTTGGCTATGGGCCCTTGCTAACCGCTACCTCTGGCCTACACTGAGGTCATCAGGGCTCACAATTAAAATTAAGTTTCGATTTTTTAATTACAGAGTCCAGTAGGCAAGTAACTATCACAGGCCTAAAACCTATATAATATCCATTTAGTATCCTTGCTTCAAGAACTTATCAGTTATAGCTTTAGTACAATCACCAAATTCATCTTCAAGTGCAAACGAACACAATACACGTCTACACTGCGGGCAGCAGAGCTTGCTATTCGAATTTTGGACACGTGCTGCCACTAGCCCTGTTTAACACTAGCCGATCCCACATGTGGAACTCTGTCCTGAGTCCTGAATGACAATGACCCCAAATCCATGGCAGCGACCACAGCACCAGACTCCCTTCGATCAGTGAGGCATATTTCCATATGCAAGACAAGCGACACGTGATGCCACTAACCCTGTACAACACAAGCCGATCATCCCACATGTGTAACTGTGTCCTGAGTCCTGAATGGCAGTGACCCCAAGTCCGTTGCAGCAACCACAGCACCAGACTCCCTTCGATCAGTGAGGCATATTTCCATATGCAAGACCGGCGACACATGGTGCCACTAACCCAGTACAGCACAAGCCGATCCCACGTGTGTAACTGTGTCCTGAGTCCTGAATGGCAGTGACCCCAAGTCCGTGGCACTGACAACAGCACCAGACTCCCTTCGATCAATGAGGCATATTTCCTTATGTCAACAGAAGATTTCTCAAACGAGAAATCGAAAAAGCCTAACCGAACACTACAAACCATTCACAAACCTAAATGGGGTTGGACTGGTAGGTATAGTGAATGGAAAAAGAGAAATGCTCTTTTTCTTGGTGTCCCCTCACTCACCAGGGTAGCCCCATGGTGACATGCTTCATCATAGGGGCCATCCCAGCCCTCTACGGACTGGGGCGTGCTGCGACTGGCGAATTACGGAGGAGCACTTCTAATATGACTATGTGTGGTGCGGGTGTGATAGTGGAGTGGGCTACGTGAAAAATTTCGGACCGAAGCGGGGCGAGTAGGTGCTTAAAAGAGGGAGGTATCCTGTTAGCAAATCGCTGGGATACTGATCCCCTTCGAGTCCATGGGGCACAGTTAGGTCCCTCTACATGAACCGCGTGATTCATTAGAATACGTAGGTATTATATGCATGTATTGATTGCATTGAAAAGCTTATTTGAGCGTTTAAGGAGTGACGAACACAGGGCTAGTCCCTGTGTAGTCCTGAAGAAGTGCTTGGGGTATGCACGAAACATGTTGACAGGAGTTGATAGGTACACCTGACACATTGCGTTTAGGAAATCCTAGTTCAACCACCCCATATTTTAACGTTACCACCTGGAAGCAGGAATAAAGTTTATTGAAAGCTTACTAGGCAGGTATTTTTAAATTTTTCACGTAGCCCACTCCACTATCACACCCGGTTTGTAGTGTTCGGTTAGGCTTTTTCGATTTCTCGTTTGAGAAATCTTCTGTTGACTACAGTATCTGGAGGGTGAGCCTGGCCTCCCTTTTCCCTCTATCTCCCTTACCTTTTGTTCTAGCATATTTCCTTATGCAAGACCGGCGACACATGATGCCACTAACCCTGTCCAACACAAGCTGATCCCACATGTGTAACTGTGTCCTTAGTCCTGAATGGCAGTATCTTTAAGTCTGTGGCAGCGACCACAGCACCAGACTCCCTTCCGTTTTGTTTGATGTTGTTTTCTTTAAATATAATATTTTATGTGTAAATCTACACATGACTAAGATACTTGTTTGTCCAACCGCACAGGGACACTTCCGGGCCCAAAAAGGTTGTTGGGGTATGTTGGTAATGTGGGAAGAGGGTGCTTTACCTGCTGATGTGGGGAAACCCAGCGTGAAAGGGGTATCTCTCACAGAAAGAACTCCGGTATGTTTTCAGAAATGCCTCGGACAGATGCCAGCTGACGGACTGAATCACTAAATGGCTTTTCAATGCTTATGAAATGTGATTTATGAACAGTTCGCACCCAGGCTCGCAGACGGACAACTGCTGCCCGTCCGCTCGACTCATAAATGCAGGACTACGACCTGTTCTGTCGTACGCCACGCCACTCTGATTACGTTCCGACGTTGGCCGACGTTGGCCCCACTTAGCTAACTGTCGCAGGCATACTCGCTGTTGGTGTGTAGGTCAGTGGTCTAGCTGTCAACATCTCACGGCCACTCCATGAGGGTAGGTTTGCACACACACCACACCCATCCGGCACATGTATCACAGGCCATGTGACCACGCAAATATACTGGATCGATAACGTCACATCCTTTATTGCCGATGCTGTCTGGATGGCGGATGCTCCACGGGTCTGAATCATAAAGCTGCTGTAGTTCCGCCATTGATGACTCAGGACTCAGCGACATGTGTGAGATCGGGCCGTGGAGAAGCTCATGTGGTCTCCGCCATTCAGGACTCGGCGACATCTGTGAGATCTGCCGGGCCGCGGAGCTTTGACGGGCACATGTACTGCCCACTGGTAGACACTCTGTTGGCTGCAGGTAACTATTGGGTCATGGATGCGCAGGGACGACAGTGTCTCTCTCTCTCACTTTCTTTCCTTCTATCTATCTCTCTCTCTCTCTCTTCTCCCTCTTTCACTCCCTTTCTTTCCTTCCCTCTTTTTTCTCTCTGGCTTTTTTTTCTTCTCCCTTTCTCTGTGTCTCACTCCTTTGATATGCGCATTAGACAGGTCCTTATTTTGTACTTTATTTTCCAGGGTGTCTCGTCAACATTCATGCTCCCGACAGGAGTCTTCCGCCGTGTTGTTTTGTGTTCAGTTTGTTAACCCCTTTAGAGCTTGTAAATAAACCTCCCCAGTGCTGCGCTGTCCATTGGAACTAGTGCTGAATGGACGTCCAACGGTCGTGCGCAGCACTGGGGAGGTAGTGGCCGTGACGACCGTTGGCCGACGGCAGCAATTAAGGGGTTAAATTTAGTTTATCCTTTATATATAAGTTTACAGGAAAAAAAAGTTTGAATAAAAAAGAGAAAAAATTCAATAAAGTTTTTGGTTGTTACTTAAGTGCTGTGTGACTTTTTCTCTTTCTTATTACTATTATTTTGTGGTGTCCACCATGGTGTTAAATTTTGGAGCAGTTATCGCGGGAATACTGGTGATGTCTGCAGTTACACCAGCTTCTGAATAATGTGTTAGATTTATCTCAACTTTAGTTGCATTAAAGTGCTGATACGGAGATGCAGAGTAGGCGTTCCTGTGCAAAAAGACACGAGGTGCACCTTTATGATTTATTCTAAAAACTAAAATCCTGTATTGAATTGTACTGTGGTAGTGGGTGCATTTACAGTGCACACGCAAAATCAATGAAGAAATCTCATTGTATTTATATTGATTAGAAATAGTGACTCAGGTGCTGGATCTTGAAGGGATACCCTGCCCAGTGCGTTTTTTTTTCTGTACACAAAAAAACCACAACGAAAGGCAAAAACTGCGAAGCAAAACAAATTCCTTTGATAAGCCGTGTTAGCACAAGGGATTTTACACCTGCTTTCTGCTGGTGTTAAGCAGGACGACTGCCTCCAACATGAAAGGGAACACAGCCAAGAGCCATACCGGAACACCTACAGGTGCCATAGAGTCAAAGAGCATTATACAAGGATACCCATGAGGGCTACAACACTTATCGCAACAACCACAGGACTGCCAACGTCCCCCAAACCCCCATTTGTGCAAGTGTGTCCGTGTGGTCATTGTGTTACCACGATGGGCAGGGGCCCAACATCATAGTGTGCTGTCTTCAGCAGATGTTACCATGTCACCTCAGTGTTGGCAGTGAGTCTGGACATGTAGCTACGCACGCATCCTCCTGCATGCACAAGCGGCGTGTCCTGGTCCGGCGTACACAGGTCAGCACACGGGTGTGCCTGTCCGGCAAGGAGAAAGGGGTGTCTCGGACATGTCCGTGTGCAGAAAGTGCGGTAAGTGTGTCTCTGTGTTCTGGTGTGGTGCCACAAGTGGCGCAGCAGTCGATGTTGTAAAGTGACATGCACCCCCTCCAAACAGCAGTGTCACGGTGTGGTTGGAATGCCGCAGGAGATGCGCGAATAAATAGGCATTACAATGGTGTGCCGTAGGAGTGCACGGGATACAACAGCGCACCGCACAAAAGTGTGGTGGCTTGTGGGAGGTAGAAGCAGCTGTTTGCCAATCTAACACAGTGAACCCGCCCATGTGCCACATGCTGGGCATCTCATCCATGATGATCAGGGTCGCAGACATCCCGCAACACCCACGACCAGCCTTTGTACACATCCTATATGAATGCAGCTAGAGAAGTTACTGTAGAATGAAAGGTTCTTTGTCTGAGCTATCTTGCAAGCATTTGTGTCCTGTGTTCGAGTGGGCGAATGTTTGTGTTTGGACAACATTCTGTTGGATGTTGGTGTACTCTGCTTCCTATGTGTGTGTGCTGCATTGTGTGTGAGATGTCCATTCATTTGAGGTTTTCTTCACCCTTCTCCCTTTCAGGCAGTGTGGTTTACACTTCTATGCTTGTTCAGTGGTGTGATGTTGGCGGGTTGTGTGACTTGTGCTCCTTGTTGGTGTATTTCATTTTGGCTTGTCTATAGTTGTGCTGTACTTAATTGTGCACGTGTGCCATTGTGCCCATCTCCCCCATCCACCCACTCCCTCCTTGTTCCTCTTCCTGGTGCTGTTATGTCTGTAATTTTGTTGCTCCACACATAAATACATGTAAAGAACAGATTAGAATAATTCCTTGATTCTTTGAGGTTTCAAGGCCTCTCTAATGTTTTTTTTAAATTTTCCATATAAACAGTTTTTTTAAATATTCAAGGACACATACAAGTCAAAAGTGCAACGTATTCTATCAACACACTTTCTAGAACATTTTACAACACGTGCAGGGTAAAATTTCATCTATTTTTTAAACCTAACAATATTTTTTTGCAACATTTTCTCGAACATTTAACGTCATGTGCAGGTTAAAAGTTCACAATCGTTTTAAGTTCGAACAGTGCCTTCCAAATGCAAGTAGCAGGTGTGGTCGAGTTGACCACATTTTATCCTATGATATGTACTCCACCTTTAAACTGCATTTTCTTAACCAATCACAAAGATGCTTTTCCACAAAACAAATGTGCACCCTACTTTTAAAAAACAATGCTTTTCATCTCCCAATCAGTTATCATTTTGTATGGCAAAAAAGTAGTTCCCCATCTTTAAACATATCTCTTATTCTACAAATAAAAGTGCATGAGCTACAGACAGCTATCCATTCCTCCCAGCCATACCTTCAAAATGCTGGTGTGGATTGTAGGACATAGCTATGTTTTCTGGTGCAAGAGGTATGCAGAACAGAGACGTATTGACTTAGACCTAGGTTTACAAAATGTGGACATTAAATGGTTTGGGCAGAGAGGATTGAAGTGGCACCAATTGTTGCCTTTGGTTAACACCTGTTTGCATCTCCAACACCCTGACCTCATGATTGTACACTGTGTTGGAAACTACCTAGGAACATTGACTTGGGTAGGTGTGGAAATGCTAATGAAGGACACCTTTCGACAATTGATGTTGCTTTTGCCTCAAACTGTCTTTGTATATTCCAATAAATGCCAAAGACAGAAGTGGAAAGGGTCAAACCAATTTTGTCCTCAGATTGAAAAATCTAGGAAGAGTGTCAACAAAGCTGTGTCTGCATACCTCAGAGACCATAGAATGGGGTCGATCTACAAAAACAACATATGTTTGATATGGCTGATATCTACAGAAGTGATGGAGTACACTTCACAGATCAGGGAAGTCGAGTTTTTCTGAATAACCTCAAGCTGTGCATCCGCACTTATATGTAGCTCCAACTAATAAACACAAGGGCTTTTTTAGAGCTGCCTTATATTCCTAATATTGGTTCGCAGAGTGACAGCTGCGATCGGCTAGCACAGGGAAACCTGCAGGCCGTCGAACAGCCTCGCAGAGGGACACCTCCGGCCCGTGGTCTCAGCTTGCACAGGGAGAGCTACAGGCCATCATCTCGGCTCGCACAGTGTGAGCTACCGGCCGTCGGCTCGCAAACGCACACCAGCGTGCTGGCTCGTAGAGGGAGAGCTCTAGTCTAACTCGCAAAAGGGACAGCAGCGGGCGAACAGCCCTGCTAGCACAGATGCACCTATCACCTAACGGACTGGATCGCACATGTACAGCTAGGGGCATGATGGCTCGCAGACGCACAGCTGCAAGCCGACGGACTGCTACTGTTTTATACTTTAGGGTAGTACAGTGGTGTTTGGGTAGTGTAGGGGGTTGTGCTGGGGGTACTATCTTAGGGTTTAGGGTAGTGCAGTGGTGTTTGGGTAGGGGGTTGTGCTGGGGGTAGATTTTGAGTTTACAACAGTGCAATGGTGTTTGGGTAGTGTAGGGAATCGTACCGACAGACTGACTCACAGAGCTCTGAGCTGACGGACGGGCTTCTAAAGGCATATCCGCGACCTGGTGATATGAGGAGAGGCAGCATGAATGGCATATCTCACACAGACACAGATGCCAATGTTGCCTCGCACAGGTAAAACTGCGGACCCAATGGCTTCTATGTGGAGAGATGCGAGATGACGGAGTAAGTCCCAAAATGGCTGCCAACACTTCTTGGTTTCAACCATTCACAGCCAATAAGCCACAAACTGGTGCTTGTACCCCCTCAGCCAATCACATGCCTGTATATCGCAAATATCAATATCTGTAGAATTTAATATTTCTCAAAAACTACTGAACGGATTTACACCATTTAAACAAAAGTTTGCTTTCTAGACCATCATCTTTCTCCCTGCCAAATTTGGCGTAATTCTGTTCAGCATTTTCACCTGTAGTCTTCTGTAAAATTTCGTATGGAAATTCCATGGAGAAAACATGTTTTACGGCCTACTTTTTTTCTCAGCCCCTCCTGCACCATTCAACCCCAAACTTTCAATACAGGAGCTAATGCAAAAATAGAGAAACTTTTTGGATAATTTCATAAAGATTAGTCAAACTACGACAAAGTTACAAGCACATAGATGACTCCAGGAGGGAGCCTCGCAACCCCCCTCCCAACATAAGCGAAGCCCCGGGGCTGTGCGACCCCTGCGAGCCCCTGCTATTATTTTTTAAGAAATAGCCCCAGAACCTAGGCCACCCAAGGGCCTCATTAAAATAAATATTGAGAACCCTCGACCCCAGCGCGAATGTTTGCAGATTGTTTTTTATTTTTAAAGTAATGATTTATTTCTAAGACCCCCTGAGCAGGCCTACGGGGTCAGAGTGTTTCTACCCTGCCCCCTTCCCTTGTTTTATACCTTTGTTTCTCTGTTTTCGGGTGACTCGCTTCTACCGAGCCACAATATGACTGCCAACACTTCCTGGTTTGGAGTGCTAGCAACCAATCACTATGAAGCTCGCGCACGCAATCCTAGGCTCTGCCCAGATATCAAAACCTTTATTTTTCTAATTTCTCAGCAACTACTGAACGGATTTACACCATTTTTAATAAGGTCGCGTTCTTACCCACGCACTACCTTTCTGACAAATTTGAAGTAATTCCGTTCAGTAGTTTTGGCTGTAGCCTTGCTTAAAGTTTCCTATGGAAAATCGATTTTGTCACTCTTATTTTTTGAATTTTTCAAAAACTACTGAACGGATTTACACCATTTCAAAAAAAGGTCGCTTTCTGAACCAAGCACTACTTTTCTGACAAATTTGGGGTAATTACGTTCAGCAGTTCGAGCTGTAGCTCGTTGCATGATTTCCTATGGAAATTAACATGGAGAAAACGAGTTTTGGGACCCCCCTTTTTTCTCAGCACCCCACTTGACGAATCACCCCCAAACGTTCAGGATAGGAGCTGACCTGGATAGACCTTATTTTTGGGAGAATTTCAGGAAGATTAGTCGAACAATGCCAATGTTTTTAGCAATCAAAAAATGCTTTTCGTATGGGAACTAGGTTCTAGCTATAACTACCTACTGGCGACCGCCAATAGGTAATATCTAGATAGATCTATAGATATATAGATATATATATATTGTACCAGTCGAAACTTCAATAAAGAAGATGCTGACTCCGTGGGAGAATTTTACCAAAGAAAGATTTCTTTATTCCAGTATACCTAGACGCTTTTCGGCGCCGGACCGCCTTGCTCACTACATCAGGTAACTCACGATTCTTCATTATATATACGAGTAAATGACCAGCTTTACAGGTTGGTTGTCACAACAACCATTCGTAGGCGACGGACATAGAAGAATTGGTTTGCAGTGGTGTGACAATGCAAAAAAATTACAATAGACATAGAAAACATTCCGTTTAATTGATTTTCAAGCATTTGTTTCTGATAGCACGATTGATAATACTTATTTACAAGTGAAAAAAGAAAATTTAAATCAAATTCGAAGCTGTGACATTTGGTAAAAATACACGTGGTTTGGCTTCCTATGGTCTGTTCTGTGCTTCTACTGTTTACCATTAACATATGTAGAAGAATACTCTTGTTGCACTCTGATTCATGCTTACCCCACATTTTTATATATATATATCCTCATATATCATGCTATAGGGAAACTTCATAAAGGGTTCCTTATACTTGATAACCACATAGTGCATAGCTGTGATTGGTGTTTTCTGTCTGCACTGTGGAAGTGTTTGTGCTAATTTTTGTTTACGAAGTATGAGGGTACGATCGAGCAATGCAGGGACCGGTAGTTGGCAGACGCTGAGTATAGTCCAAGTGGGCTATGGAATCACAACCTAAATCTACTAGATTAAAGAACTGTGGAATGATGGTATATCTCAATAGCGGACTGGAAGCTCAGAGGTGGTGTTTAACTAAATGTGTACAAAAGTGTCAAATTAAACTCATAAAAACATCCTAATGAGTGAGAACCTAACTCTACGGAAAGAGTTTCAGTTGCGGGACAAGCAGCCAGGATATCAGAGATGTACATTGAGGGCCTCATCTGCATTCATGCCATTAGGGATTTTAGAATCAAAAAGGATTATGTATCTAGATTCCAATCTTCTGAGTGACAGTTGTCTGTTCACTGCCCTGATAGTTTTGGGGATACTGTCAATCACGAAGAAAGAGAGTTCTTTAGTTTCCCCTCCGTGGCATGTATTCATGTGTCTTGCCACCGGATATGCTGGGTCGTCATGCGTGGTGGCCCTTAGGTGTTGCAATATCTGCATGTGTACAGGGTGTATTGTACTACCCACATACAGTATGCCACACATGCATTGGAGAATGTAGACTGCAAAATCTGTTTTACATGTGTAACTTCCTCTGATTTCGAATGGAGTCTGCTGAAGCAGTAATGGGATGGTTCTGGTGTTAACACCGTGTTTACACGCTTTGCATTTAAAGCATTTGTGGAAACCTCTTTCTCGCTTAAGCCAACTTGCTCCCTTGTCGATAGAAGGTGCGTTACAGACTAGTTCCTGGTGCATCGATTTGGCTCTTCTGAATGTTATCTGTGGGGTTTTGTTACATGTGGGGCCTAAAACAGGGTCATTACGCACTAACTTCCAGTACCTGTGTAGTATTTTTCGAAGGTTTGTATGATGAGCATTGAACCCGGTGATTAGTCTGGGGGTGTTTCCTATAGTTTTTTGACACTGTTTATGTTGTTGCTTTTATGCGAAAACAGAAGATCTTTCTGTTTGGTATTATCACATTTTTTTCTCTGCCTTGGCTAGTGTTTTGGTATTGTAGCCCCTGTTAGTTAGTCTCTGGAAGAGACTTTTCATAGACTGCCTTAGTCCCTCACGTGTGCTGCAATTATGTTTCATTCTGAGGCATTCCGCATATGGTATGCTCTCTTTGAGGTTGATGGGGTGGAAGCTACTCGCGTGGAGGATTGCATTACCTGGTGTAGGTTTTCTGTATGTCCTGGATTGTATTTTACTGTTCTCCACGGTCTAGGAATTTGATTGATTCTGTGCTGGTGGTACATGTAAAGGTTTAGTTAAAACAGTGGTAATTGATTTCTGTTGCAAAATTCTTAGCACTCTCTTCAGTGCCTTGCCACAAAATAAAGATGTCATCAATGTACCTGGTGTATAGCACTACATTTCCTGTCATATGTATCCTTTGTATTTCCATGAGTACTTGCTCCTCCCACCAGCCCATATGCAAATTAGCATAACTGGGGATGAAGCAAGTCCCCATGGCAGTACCTTGCATTTGTTTGTAGTGGGGTCTGTCATAAATGAAGATATTATTCTCTAGGCACCACTCTGCCATTTGTAATAGCATCATGGTGTGTTGGTGCAGACCTATGGGTCGTTTACCAAGGTAGTAGCTCAGTGCTTTAAGGCCGTCGGTGTGTCTGATTCTTGTATACTATGTATGTACATCTAATGTCATAAACACAAAATTGTCTTTCCAGCAATGGTCATAAATTTGTGTTAAAAAGTCACCAGTGTCTCTGATGTATGCTGATAATTCACGGACATAAGGTTGGAGAAAGAAGTCTATAAATCTGTTTGTGTTTTCAAAAAGCCCCCCAATCGCAGAGATTATCTGTCTTCCTGGGGGCATTGGTCGTTTTTATGTATCTTTGGTATCAGATAAAGCTGTGGGGGTATAGGATAGTAATTTTTAAGAAATCCAGTTCTTGTTTGGATATAAGTCGCAACTCCTCTCCATTCGTATAGTGCCCTATGGAATTTTTCTTTTACCCCTATTATGCTTGTGGCACTAGTACGACTGTAGCACTCTGTCTTTTAGCTGTGTATTTGCTTCCTGGTTGCACATTTCTATTGGCCAAAGGACTATGGTTCCGCCTTTGTCTGACCATTGTACCACAATGTGGGGTCTCAATTTGATCTTCTGGACTAGGTTGTTGTATTGTGTCCTTTTATTGTGATTTGCCTTGACGAATTCTCTACTGCTGAGTTTAGATAGTTCTTTTAGATCTTCAATTACATAGTCCGCAAACATATCTAATTCGTCTTTGGGCATCATGGGGGTAAAGACTGATTTTGGTTTGAATGGTGTGCTTATGTTTTCATATATGTCTATTTCAGATCTTAATGCCGCATCCAAAGGTGATATTTGGCTTTGTAGTTCCTCACATTCCAATTCTGTTGAGTCCTTTAGCAAGCTCATATCCGCAACGCACAATGTTCCAGGCTCAGTTGGTCCTGTTTCGTGTTCTCTCATATTCCTAGTCAAATTGAAGAAATGTTTTTGCAATTTTAGTTTACGTTTATATTGGTATACATCTATTCTGGTTTATGTGTAGTCAAAGTTGGCGCCTGTACAATAGGTTAGTCCTGGCGACAGAATTCTTTGCTCTTCCGAATTTAGATCCATATTTGATAGATTGATTACTATGTTGTAGGTGTCTGTATTTCTCTCCGTCTGTTTCTTCTGTAGGGTAGCTTTGCCATTTTTTGTGTTGTGTTTTCCCCATCTTCTGTCCTTCCTTCGCCTTCGCAAACTCCTAATGCGTTCCATCCGTAAAAAAACAAACTCTTGGACTGGGGTCAGTGCTTTGCAGTTTAGATTACCACATCCAGCGCCTTCTGGGTCCGACTCCACTTCGGAAGTCCATTCAGATTCACTTTGGTTTCCTGTGGTGATGGACAATTATTGGAGCCGGATATTCTCGAACTTTTTTGAAAAAGTGTATATTCTACTGTTGAGGTAATCATTCCTATCTCTTTATTGCTTTTCTATCTTTTATTGTTTGTTCATATTTTGTCACTCTCGTTTGTATGTCATTAAGGATTTTTTTTACGTCTTCTTGTTTGTCTATTTTTTCCAGTTCGCTACACATTACTTCTATCCTGGCCAGGATTTTGTCTCGATCACTAGATGCAAATTTTATTAGTATTTGTAGCATATTTCTTGATGATTGCGCACTGTTATCCGCCCACTCTTGCAACATTTCTGGATCTGGGTTCTCGTATGTTGGTACAACGAGAATCCTCAGTCCTCTAGAAATCCGCCCCATGTCCAGATATCTTTCAAGGGGTTTACATTTCCACCACTTTGATACCTCGTTTTTACGCAGTTTTTCCAATTCTTGTGTTAATTTTTTGAGATCACTAGATGCTGTTCTGAATGCGAATCTTTATATTTAGAGGCCGTGGATGCACTCGTATCTGCATCACTGAAGATATCCAACGCCGCCTCTTACCGCTCCTTTACCCAGTCCTCGGCCACACTGGAATACATTTATATTTCTTTGGTACCCACTGCCCGTACTGCAATCTACGGGACTACCTCTCTCATAAGTCACGTGGGGGGGACTTTAAACTACCACACTCCGCACTAGCGGGCTTACCTTGAACTCGGATTGCCCTCCAGCGACCACGAGGATCAGGATGCCCACTTCTGTGCAAAGTAGTTGGTAATCGTGTTCCGGGATGTCGGCTTCAGGGGGCTCTGTGTTTTCTTTTTCGAAGACAATACCACTCGGATTCCAGCGGCACAGAGCTCCTGATCGAGGAGGGACAGCGTGAAGATTTCCGGTGAATCTTGAAAATTGTCCCAGTCCAAATTTCAATAAAGAAGGCGCTGACTCCGTGGGAGACTTTTACCAAAGAAAGATTTCTTTATTCCAATATACCTAGACGCGTTTCGGTAGTGGACCGCCTTGATCACTACATCAGGTAACTCACGATTCTTCAATATATATACTAGTAAATGACAAGCTTTACAGGTTGGTTGTCACAGCAACCGTTCATAGGCGACGGACATAGAAGAATTGGTTTGCAGTGGTGTGACTGTGCAAACAAATGACAATAGAGATAGAAAACATTCTGTTTCATTGATTTTCAAGCATTTGTTTCTGATAGCATGATTGATAATACTTACAAGTGAAAAAGAAAAAATAAATTGAAATCAAATTCGAAGCTGTGACATTTGTTAACAACACACGTGGTTTGGCTTCCTATGGTCTGTACTGTGCTACTACTGTTTACGAATAGCATATGTAGAAGCATACTCTTGTTGCACTCTGATTCATGCTTACCCCACATTTTATATATATATCCTCTTGTGTATCATCCTATAGGGAAAGTTCATAAAGGGTTCCCTATACTTGATAACTACATAGTGCATAGCTGTGATTGGTGTTTTCTGTCTGTACTGTGGAAGGGTTTGTGCTAATTTTTGGTTATGGAGTCTGAGGGTACAATTGGGCAATGTGGGGACAGGTAGTTGGAAGACGCTGTGTATAGCCCAAGTGGGCTATGGAACCACAACCTAAATCTACTAGGTTAAAGAACTGTGGAAAGATGGTATGCCTCAATAGCAGACTGGAAGCTCACAGGTGGTGTTTAACTAAATGTGTACAAAAGTGTCAAATGAAACTTATAAAAACATCCTAAGGAGTGAGAACCTAACGCTACCGAAAGGGTTTCAGTTGCAGGACAAGCGGCCTGGATATCAGAGAAGTACATTGAGGGCCTCATCTGCATTCATACCATTAGGGATTTTAAACTCTAAAAGGATTATGTATCTAGATTCCAATGTTCTGAGTGACAGTTGTCTGTTCCCTCCCCTGATAGTTTTGGGGATACTGTCAATCACGAAGAAAGAGAGTTCTTGAGTTTTCCCTCCATGGCATGTATTCATGTGTCTCGCTACCGGATATGCTGGGTCGTCATGCGTGATGTTTACAGGGTGTATTGTACTACCCACGTACAGTTTGCCACACGTGTGTTGGAGAACGTAGACTGCGAAGTCTGTTTTACATGTGTAACTTCCTCTGATTTCGAATGGTGTCTGCCTAAGCGGTAAAGGGACGGTTCTGGTGTTAACACCGTGTATATATACACACAACTTTGTGGTGTATATAGATGAAAAATTGAAAATAAGCATTTGAGCCCTTACTATGCATCACAATGGGAGAGGAATTAGAATATGTCTGGCATCCGCCTGGTTAGATCCACATCCACCAACATTTCAGCAATGGCGGGCACGATTTTTAGCTACATATAGCCTGGAAATAGCTATTTATAGTAGGATGGGTATGAATAAGGAAAGGATTAGAAATATGGTATCCTCTTATACAATGGATACAAAGACCGTATTAGTAATGTCTTTAATTACTTTAACAGAAATGTTATTGGGGTTTTTTTCTTCTTTTTTCCTTGTTTTCTATATTTTTTATTTATTTTCCTTCTTATGAAAAGTATTTCTTTTTGTCACTACATCAAGAGTATGTATATATTATTTAATGTTGCCTGTATGGGGGGGGTGATATGGGGGATGGGGGGTGGGTGGCTCAAACTGTAAAAACCTTAATAAATACCTGTTAAAAAAAAGGGAGAGGAATTAGAATATAGAAGACGAAGTAGGAGGAAAACTCTTCGTCCTAGAAACCAACAGGCAAAAAACGACGCACAAGGAGAAGGAGGGAAAGAAGGAGGGCCGCAAAAAATCATCAAGACAAGCAAGGAGGACGAGGTCGGGGGACTTGGAAAAACAAACAAGCCAAGTAAAGGAAAAACCCCTGCACAGCCCACAAAATGCCAATACCATTAGCAATTTGGCAAAAATAGGCTTGTCTGCAGCGGAAACCCAACTGCTCTCTTTGGGACTTTCGTACTGCCCAGAATCTAATTTTGAATACACTCAGACCAGGGCGGATGTTTATCAATACATTCGGAAACTCAAACTCCAAATATTTCACAAACTTCAAACACAAGCAAAGGTGGATGTGCGTCAATTCCCCGACAGGTCAGATACACCGAGACTGGCAGCAGGGGACTGACCTTTTGTCAGATCTTCAATCGCTGGTTAATCTAACCTCACCATCCCAGACCCCTAATCCCCCGGAGGAATGGGAGAACAATATGGAGGGATTTCCACAAAGAGATATGCAGGAGATGACAGCAATGGGTAATAGGAAACCAGAAACCCCATTTAAAAACAAGTCAAAATTCACTCCTATACCGGCTAAGGATTCAATAGATGTCTTCAATTAAATGATAGTGGCACAAGTAAAGAAATTAAATGTAACAACAAATATGACTAAAAGAAAATTCACTAATCAGGAAAGAAACAATGCTCAACTAATGGACAAATTAAAGAAGGAAAACAACATTGTGATAAGAAACTCCGACAAAGGGGGGAACATGGTACTTTGGCCTCTTTCAGATTATATGGTAGATGCATACAGCTAATTGAATGATCAGGAATGCTACCATATGATTTCCCCCATCAAGTATAAAACCATGCAGGACCAATTGCACAAGAAATTGCTGGCTTGGAGGAGTTTAGGTCTCTTGAGTTCAGATGAATTCAACTTTTTTAAAAAGGAGCATCCTAAAACACCTGTCATATACTTTATACCAAAGATTCATAAAAACAAGGGCAAGCCGCCGGGCAGGCCAATTATAGCAGCCTGCGATGGACCATTAGAAAATGTATCTAAATATAAAGATTTCTTTCTACAAGGCTTAGAATCTTATATCAAAGATACAGGAGATTTTATATGTAAAATTGGTAAGGTAAGGTGGCAAGAAGGTTATCAACTTATTACCTTGGATGTATCCTCATTATACACCTGTATAACGAACTGTGACGGTTTAAAAGCTGTAGAATATTTTTTATCAAGGAGACCAATCGAATTTACCCAACACAATAGAATGTTGATGGACCGGTTGACTTTCTGCTTAGAAAACAACTTTTTTCTTTTTAAAAAACAAATGTTCCGACAGGTTCAAGGTGCTGCGATGGGGGCCAGCTTCTCCCCCAGTTATGCCTGTATGTTTATGGGATGGTGGGAGGAGCTGGTCCTTGTGAAGCAATACCAAGACATTTATGAAGAAAAGGTGGTGTCTTGGTTAAGATATATAGATGACCTGATTATAATCTGGAACGGGACAGTGAATCAAGCAGAAGATTTCATTGAATGGATCAACAGCAATGATGTGAATTTGAAATGTACGTACTATATAAGCAGTCATAGTGTCCCTTTTTTAGATGTAAAGGTTACTATAAACAACTGTAACATAGACACATCTCTCTTTCGTAAGGAAACTGCGGGCAATACGTTGCTTCATGCAACAAGTGCACATCCTCCGCATTTAATACACAGCATCCCCTATGGGGAGATGCTTAGGTTGCGGAGGATTTGTAGCAGCAATATGGATTTAGAAAGACACCAACAAGAAATTAAAGCTCGCTTCATTGAACGAGGATACAGTGCCAAAATCACAGATATAGCTATCAAAACGTCTAGGCTCGTGGCTAGGGAGGACTTGTTACAGGACAGGGTACTGTCTCAGAATACTGCAGAGAATAACTTGGCAGTCTCTGGAGACCCCCCCTAGACTTATCATCACCTATAGTAGACAGCAGAAGGAATTGCGCAAGATCATCCAGCGCAATTGGCACATTGTCAAAGATGATCCCATTATAGGCAGTTCGCTCCCAGATTTCCCTCTGATAACATATAGGAAATCAACTTCCATGGCGGATATACTGGTTAACCGCAGCCCAGAATATAAGGAAGAAGCTGGATGGCTTACCGCCAGGAAAGGATTTTTTAAATGTTCGAATTGTAAGGCCTGTAACTATGGGTGCAACAAAACTTCATTTCTGCCAGCTTTTAGTTCAAAAATGCAAATGATAAAGTACCACCTTACCTGCAGAAGTGAATTTGTAGTATATATTTTAGAATGTAGCTGCAACTTAAAATATATCGGGAGCACTAAGTTGGCAGTGCATAAAAGGGTGCTACAACACATTAGAGCTATAACTAATAATGACCCTAATTATCCGGTAGCACGTCACTTCAGGGAATACCATGGTGGGAACCCAAAGGATTTGAAGTATTATGTCATTGACACTGTCCCAATACAAAGAAGAGGAGGTAACAGGGAAGGAAAATTAAGACGCTTGGAAACCCACTACATATTACAGTTAGATACAAAACAGCCAAACGAACTTAATATGAGTGAGGATCTGTATACATACCTAGAATAAAAATCCCTGCGCCCCAATTTTGATAGCAAATACTAATATATCATGTAGTACTGAGAAAGAAAAGAGAGAGACAAAAGAGAGAACAAATAGTTGTTTCCTTTACTTGGTTTTAAACCCTCTGAATTATAATGATCAGATTTTTAATCAGAAATATATATATTTGTGCCTTAAAACTACCTTTTTCACTTTGAAAATCATGAAATATTGAATGAAAAATAGTTTTATATTATGAGTATTTTTTTTGTTGGTTTTTTTTAGGAAAATGTTTTATGATGAATGAATTATTTATGTGATTTTTATCGTATGTATTTATTTTTTAAGTACTTATGATGGATTTTAGAAAGATCATATTTACAGTTGTGGGAATCATTTATCAATGCATACTTTTCTGGTCAAAACCTCCGAAATAGGAAAATAAATGAGAATTTATACACGCTGTTTTTTTTGCACATATTTCTGTGATAGTGGCAAAAACTGAATAGTCATATGCCATTTAAACTAAGACAGGAGTGCAAGAAGTCTACATATATACTATCAAATAGGCACTATAGCACTTTTTATAATTTGGACATTTGCATATATAGAAGTAGAGCAAGGTTGCTACACTTTGAACACATTTTGCACTTTACTGTTCTCTCATTTGGGAATTTTTTAGGTTCCACATATTCACTTTCAATTGTTTACATTAGCATGGACACTAACATTATGGGGCATCATAGAGCTTTTATGCATTTGAGCAAGAAATTGTTAAAACCAATTGGTTTACTGATAAAGATTACACATTATGTGGAAAAATAACATGGCCACAAAGTATTATGTTAGGAAAACTTCTGTTTCCTGTTATAAAAAGTATTTATACTCAACATTTTTAACTTTGTGGTGTATATAGATGAAAAAATTAAATAAGCATTTGAGCCCTTACTATGCATCAGTATGGTATGTTGTTCATGTCTATGAATGCACTGTCACTTTAAAATGGAGGTGGAACACAGCAATGTTATCATGTGATCAAGGCAGGGATCCGCTGAAACGCGTTGTGATGGCAGCTGGTGGTGTTTCCGAAGAATAATAATAAAAAATCAGCACCAAACCTGGGTCTACGCTCATCTTTTCCTGGTTGATCAAACTGCGTAAGGTGCGAGGCTTGTGGCATATATATATATATCGCCGCTTGTATCGGCAGGAAACTGCCGATAAAGCGGCGATAATGGTCTTGATAATATGCCCTTGTGAATTTCCATAGCAGCCCAGGTTAACACCAGAACCTGGGCTGCTATGGGAATTTACAAGGGCCTATTATCAAGCCCATTATTGCTGCTTTATCTGCAGTTTTCTGTCGATAAAAGCAGCGATAATGTATCGCCTTATGTTGTTCATAATATGCCGCTTTGTTCCGTGCCCTGCATGGCATTTTGCAATGCAGGGCGCGTTACGAAATTTGGGGCATATTATCAAGGACCGGTGTTAAAATTATTGACGTTTTATCGTATTCGTAGCGTATCCTGAGAATGATTAGCAGTAGAAACTATGGTGCGATCACTCTTTCACTGTCAAATGAGAGCACAGGGCGCGCTATGAGAATAGTTAGAAGTGGTCACTCATTGGAGATCCGATTCAGCTGTGTGTCTTATTGTGCGATGTTAGACAATGCTTACATGATTACGGTAACTGAGCGTGTGGTTTGATTAAAAAAAAAAGTTGTGTTAACTCCTCTGCATGGGAAGCTGGATGTTTCCATCTGGCTGTTGATTTCGACCTTGAAAGCAGAGTCAACCAAATGAGTCGTATAAGAGCGCTATTGTCTCAAAAAGAGGTCGCTCTTATATCTGCTAGAGAAACATTTGTCCTTCATGTAGCAAACACCCACAGAAGTGTATGCTTCGTTAAATACAGACGTGCCGTGGAATTTTAGGGAGTTAATTTAGACTATCTTTAATGCGTCCTCGAGTAGGGGGTTAGCTTACTTTTTAAAAATTATAAGAATTGTCTTGTGACTTCTGTAGAAAGTATATTTGGTGTCTTGTCAGTGTTTTTTCATTGCATTTTTTGCAGCATCTTTGGTGAATTGTGCTTAATGGTCACATTAGTTGCCAGTGTACTTGTATTAATTTGTTTACTTAAAAATGGATGCACATCTTGCAGCAGACGACAATATTTCTCGGTTGTTGCTGGTCCGCAACCGAATGCTTGGTTACTATTGCGTGCTGCCTCTTGCAACGTTGAGTGCAGTTTATGGATTATCGTTTTGATTCTCCTTTTTCACATGCGTTTAGCCTGTCTTCCATTGCCTGAGCTGTGATTTCGACTGGGCCCTGGATTTGTGTCTCTGCAGTACAGTGTCTCCCAAAGCGGATTATGACCAGTTGATGAGTCCTTTAGTGGTTCATGACGTGGTCTGTTCTGGCGGCGGGATTATGGCCTTTGCAGCGACACATGGAATAATGGGACGTTGGAATGTTTTTGCAGCGGCCCTTGAGTTCTTGGCACGCAATTACATTGAAGAAGACCCGAGTTTTCCTCCGATGGTGATAGAGGCTCCGGTCGTTGAGGAATATGTATGTTCATTCCCACTATTGAATTGGATGGCTGAAATGTTTTCAGATGAGAACAATGACTTCCTGTTGGACGCTGTTGCTACTTACTGCGCTTACACGCTGTTGGATTAAGACTCTTTGATTTTTCTGCGTATTCTTTATTTTTTAGCTACTGCTTTCTATCAAAGAGCGAATAACTTTTTGGGGGAAATGTGAACTTGACTCTGGTTTTTAATCTTGGAGTGTGCGTTTCGAAGTGGCACACGTTTATATCACGTGCTTTGATGAAGAAAGGGTGTCGTGGGGCTGAGGCTTTCACTCACACTCTGTTAAGTTAGCATGGGTTTATTAGAAGCTTACACGCTATTTTTGCTTTCCTGCTCTGCTTTGCACTTGACACATACTTGTGATATTGTTTAGAGAAGGCTGAGTATTTTGTTTTATATGAGAATAATTTGGTATGCTAGATTTGTAAAGTGCCTCGCTAGTTTTGTGTGTATAGTGAGAGCATGGAACATCAAAGTTATCTTGAATACTGTGTCTGTTCAGAATGATCCTCGGAAGTTCGAGCCAAAATACATATGCAGTTGTGTCCACCTTTGATACTTGCGGTTTTCATAATGCATTGTGGAGGCAAAGTTACACACAGTTGGAGAACATTCATAACTTGATAGTTTGTGGAGCACTGAATGTTATCTGTTACTGCTGAGTACCAGAGGTATGGGTCTGATTATGTAATCCTATGAGACTTTCTGTAGTTATAAACTAATCTGCTAGGTAGGGAGGGTGAAATGTAGGTATATTTTAAATTTGTTTACCTTTAGTATTATAGAATGCTTTTTCCGTTTGTATCTTATAGAATAGTAACAGTGCTGACAACCTTGTTTGTGATAATATGTTTGGTTGTATTATCTAAGGTACTGTGCATGAGATTTTGGTGTTAGAAATAAACATTTCAAAGTTGCACGTTTCTTTATTTACATCTTGTATTGGACTGGTGTAAGAGCATAAGGAAAGAGTGCTATTGTATCCACGTTACTTCATGTAATCTAAGTGGCATGTTCTGGGTTGACTAGTCGTTGGTGTTTTTGTTGTAGGGCAGTGGTTCCCAAACTTTTGACTCCCGAGGACCCCCCATAGAGTCACCACTGGAAGCTGGGGACCCCCAAGCAATTTGTAGGATTTAAATTTCAAACATTAAAACCGTAATTCTGAAAAAATTAACACATATGTGCACACAAAACAAATACTCAAATTACTAATGATTTTAGTGGCATATTTACAAGCCCCTATCACCATGGAAACATCACTTTCTGAGAGTTTTCTGTGGCGATAGGGGCTTTGCCTTATTTACAAGGCAACGTTAAGCCACTTAACGTGGCTTAACGGTCTCTTGTAAATAAGAATCCCTTTGACACAATGCTTAGCGTGAAAGCGGTGGGTAGTGCGTGTTGTGGTGGGAGTTTCCTCTGCGACACCCATTGATTTTGACGCTGCCACCTATTTACAAGAGCAGCATAAATTGGAAGCAGCGCCAAAATTAAGGCCAGGGAAAACCTGGTCTTAACTTGGCGAAACAATGAGAAATGCTTCATTTCTCCTCGTTTTTGTAAAACACCTTGGATTGTTTATGTTCAGGAAGGCGACCCTTCCTGCACATAAACAATCTTTTAAAAAAAAAATACATTTTGTAACTTCCATGTGTGATGCATTAAGCAATACACATAGAAGTAACAAAATGACATTTCAATATTGTTTATGTGCAGGAAGGGGGACCTTCCTGCACATAAACAATCTTTCTCTATTAAATGTAGCGCCAGTGCAGGGGAAACGCAGGGCTGCACCATATTCTTGTAAATATGGTGTAGGCTTGCGTTTTGAAGTAGTAGAGTGTGTTGTGAAGCCAAGGAGGCTGGTCTGGAGAAGCATAAACTTAAGGAGTGCTGGTCTGGAGAAGCACAAACTCAGGATTCAGAACATAACACAGTGGTTAGCATTGACTTTAACAATAAAAATGTATTTCCACCCAAAGACACCTTTTTAGAAACATCAGGATACTGAAAGACTGAAAAAAGCATGTCACTAACTTGTACCTTGCAGTTTGCAAGCAGATGTTTGATGACAGTTTTTTGGTCACTGTCCTAGATTACGATTGTCACTTATGAACCGCAGTGTAACAAAAGAATCTGTGTGACAAAAGCAGTAACCCACTGACCGATGCATATCAAATACTGTTTTTTAAAATGTATGGTACACTTCTTTGCAGTAGGCATATTAACCCTCTGTGTTACATTAGTTCAGTCACAGCTGTCACTGGACAAAACTCTCATGTCTCTCCAGCAGGGAAATCAATCACTGTTGTTATCTTGACATTTTTAATGTTCTTTGAAAACTGGTAATTAAACAAGATAGTTTGCAGTGCTTTTAAAACTGCTGCCTGTGGACCCCCTGGAAATGTGTGAGGGACTCATGGGGGTCCGCGGACCACAGTTTGGGAAACACCTCTCTATGGCGAAGAACCAATGTGTCACTGATTGCTAGTCTGATAGGTTGTTTGTGTAGTAAGGTGGGTTTTGGAACACCGTAATACACTGAGGTCCTAAGTCTTTATGCACAGTTCTGAGTATGAGCAGAATTCCTGGAACAGTAGTTACAGCAAAAAGGCTTGATGAAAGGCTTGCACTTTGAATATGAATATAAAATAGAAGAATAGTTGATAATCACAGTTAAGGAATGTAGCAATTAGATGTGTCTATGTGTGGATGATGTGTACATTGAGTGGAAGATGAAAAACTTGAAAAACTTGAATAATTAGAGAGGTTGTAGAGATGCAAACTTTCCATTTCTTTGTAAAGGAAGTGGGTGTTTAGTTTTCCAGTGCATATATATACTTACTGAAAAAAACATAGGTTTCAGGCACGTTATAGTCAGGAATTAGCATTTAAAAAACTTTAGAAATTCACTGAAAAAAACCATAGGTTTCAGGCACGTTATAGTTAGGAATAAGCATTTGAAAAAACCTTAGAAATTCACTGACAAAAACCATAGGTTTCACACATGTTATAGTTAGGAATTAGCATTTAAAAAACCTTAGAAATTCACTGAAAAAACTATAGGTTTCACACACGTTATAGTTAGGAATTAGCATTTAAAAAACCTTAGAAATTCACTGAAAAAACCATAGGTTTCACCCATGTTTTAGTTAGCTGGACATTCTCTCATACAAAACCATTGAAATTCTCCCGTTATAGTTAGTTCAGCTAACTATAACTCGCGCACCCGCAATGCACTGCTGATGAGATCACATCTTACATCACTCATGACATGGCCAGTGACATCACTCATGACATCACTGATGAAATCTCAAATGACATCACTGATGACATCACTGGTGACATGATCCTTGTGAGTGGCAGACCTCCTCTCACCCTAATATTACCTTTGATACACACATTCAAAAATAGGAACTAACATTTTCAAAAAAATTGAGATACCAATACCAGTTAGAAAGTTAGAACAACTTATTTAGTAATTCCAGCATCTAGATAGACATTCACTCATTCAGCAGTAGTTGTATATACTCACTCATCATATGTACTCATACACGTATATATCCTGTTACACACCTACACTTATACATAGTTATTCACACACATACTCACACATGGAAATATCCATTTACTTGCATATACAGGTCTACACACACCACTACACTTATTTCTACAGAAACGTACTCATACTCTCTTAAACAATCAGGTATAGAAACACATACTTATTTATAAAGGAACTCTTCCAAACTGTCACTGTCGTATATAATCACTTATATACATCAATATTGGCATATACTAGATTAAAACATATGTAGTTAATCATTTAGATACTATTGAAACAGTCATTCACTCACTAACACACCCACATACACACTCATTCACCCATACAATGCTGCACACATGCTGTTTTCCAAACACATACAGTGAGTCACTCATTGATGCATCTATACGCTAAGTAATATCCCTCACCGAACTATACAGACACTCATACTGATACTCAAAGAACAAACTAATAACCCATATAAACACTCATGTAGCTACTCACCAACCCATGCAGCCACTTATAGACAAAGTGAGACACTGATACAGATATTTACATATTTAAACATTACTCGCTAATACATGTATTTACTAAGATACACTTAATAAGTCAGTTATGCAATAATTTTTACAAAAGAACATCCACTCAGACACTTATTTACCCATTTATTCTTCAATCGACGTTTAGATATAGATATATAAAACATATTTATTTTTCAGAAAGACACACATTCCCTGGATGATGTATTCAGTGATGTCATGAGTGATGTCACTGACCATGTCATGAGTGATGTAATATGTGATGTCATCAGCAGTGCATTACGGGAGTGCGAGTTATAGTTAGCTGAACTAAGTATAACGTGGGAATTTCAATGGTTTTGTATGAGAGAAATGTCCAGCTAACTATAACATGGGTGAAACCTATGTTTTTTCAGTGAATATATATATATAGATAGATATATACTGTCACTGAAAAAACATTTAAAGTGCAGGTATGGTTACAAAACAAAACCTAAAAATCACTGAGCTTCACCAGTTCAATGAACTGTCACTCACTTGGACACCCCACCCCGTCATGTACTTCTTAGGAGCTCACATTATGCATGATATGTTAAATGACATCACTGACAATATTATCCAATGATTGTGACAGTACACAATAGGGTTTCTGGATTCAAAGTAATTAAAAAAATTCACTATGAATAGAGCACAAAAGAACAACCCTGCCCATGAGATATTATGGTCCCGAAGGGGATCCAACCAATAATGAAGGGGTGGTCTATCTAGGAGCCAGTACTGCACGTAACAAGAGGCAAGTCAGTCTAGGTATACACAGAGAGGATATATATTTTTTTGTACATATATTATTTATTATTTTTCTTTGGTTTTATGTATGAGCAAAACCGCGCACATCCTTTGGGGCATGATTACAACCAAACTGAGTTCAACCATATCTGCATTGTACATTCTTCAATAATGTGCATTGCCTCAAAATCTTCAGGAAGTTCTGTAAATAAATGTCCACACCTTTTAAACTGCCATTAAAATGTGTCAATAACATCATAAGGCTACTACACGTGTCAAGATATTTTCAGGTGGATAATCTATTGTGAACAGAAGCATTGGCTTTTCTTACAGACTTTTGGCAACAAAATTTTGCTTTAAGCAACAATTTACTTTGAAAAATGCCTCTACATCCCAAACCAGGTGTGGTGAGCCTTTATGTAGTTTAACACGGAGTGCTGCTTATACCCAAAACTTTATTGGTAGGTAAATCCTGCCCCACATAACTTTTGCAAAGCCAGATTTCCCTGAGCGCTTACTCTATTTCCATTCAATGTAGCCACACACACACACTAATTCTATGCAGTATGTGATGGATGGCCATTTACTACCAGATTTTTTTTAAATGATGTAAAGGTCTATGGAGTAATGTGAACAACGTAATCACAGATTGTCGCAAGCTATGTAATTGAACATTTCAAGTTCTGCGAGGGGTTTGTGAGTGTTCAGAAATATGTTGGCGCACAACAGGTAGTGGTTAGGTCAAAAAGAAATAATAGCTTGTGGTTGGTGCAAATGGATCAGAGAAAAACCCTAAACTCTGAAAAGCAGGGGTGGAGGAATTCCTTCCCTGTAGTCAATTTTAAGCAATGTCCGATGCGCACAACAAATAAGTGTGATATGAATGATCACCAGCAAGTTACAAGGATGTAGTCAAATAAATGTGTTCTTTTTGTGTCTTTTTATTGGAATGCATATATTAGCAACATGAGACCAGCCGACACGTGTTTCGTCAAGCAGGGTGTTAACCCGTGACTCTTCAGGGCTGTTGGGAAGTCATGAAGGGCGAGGTCGGAGGAGCGGTGATATTCCCAACCCGGTCCTGATCGGGTGTTTCACAGAAATGTGAGCGTACTATAAGGTACGTATTGTGTGTTCCAGTATGGAAATCATCCAAATAGATCCAGAGAATGGTGCTGGCGGCGAATTATGCCGTCTTTGGTTGCCGCGGTAATATAAGACTGGGGTTCGATGTAGCTTCCGGGGTCTTCCCCGCACCCGGCGAGACCCGCCACCAAGAATACGTACCTTATAGTACAAGGCACCTCCCCCCCCACCAGTAACTGACAGCTTAGTGCATTGCCCAGCCAGTCTTGTGCCTGACTAAGACAGGCAACCAAACCCAGTGGGCACGCCTTGTGTGCCGTCCTCTGCAAATTCCCAACTCCACTGTGCACTGCAATTGGTAATCTGCAGTTGCCAGCCCTGCACTCTTCCAAACATGAGGGTTCAATCCCACCACAAAGGGCCTTCAGCCATGCTTGGAGAGGACCGGGCGCATGCCCTGAGTGCAGCCCCTGTGGGTACCCTAACGGCGTTACACACAGGCTTTCGCCATGGACAGCAGGTGCAGCGTGCAGGTATGGTCATGAGCCCCATACTCCGCAGGCACCAAACGCGCTGTACACAAATAGAGCTTAACATTTTTGGGAACCTGTGACTCTAGTTTGGATCCGCAGTCCCTCAAAAAGAGGTGTCACTCCCACGTCATCCCTGCGAGAGTTAAAAAGGGAATTGCTGCTTTTTGACTACCCATTTAAGTGTACCCATAGGTGGGTTTCACGAAACTTGAAATTTTCACAAATAAGTTCTTCTTGGTAAGTGTCCGCCAAGCTTTGTGCATATCTGTAAAACTGCACCAAAGTTATTCAATGATTTGTTGATGCCCAATTTAACTTTTTGCTCCGCTGCTTGAATCTGCATGAAACCTGAGATTCCTGCACTGAGGTTAATGTGCTAAGAGCCTGCAAATGTCACGCATATTACTTATAAAGCACCAAAGTTATTTATACATGAAATTGTTTTTGTCACGACATTCAACTCTTCTGCCCTTTATAGACCTGCACACAAATTTCCGCACCCACAGAAGATTAAACATGAGTAGTATCTGCCAGTTGTCATCTGGATTCGTCAAACCAGGCTAAATATATATGCAAATTAACACGTTTACATCCTTTTTAAAAGTGTTCCCATAAAGAAATCTGACAATTTTAAAGATACATAGAATAAGCTAAGCAGCTGCTAAATGTGTGGATTACCAATACAGCTTTCCTACTGTCGCGATATCTCCTCAATTGATCCTCTTCATGCCCAACCCAAGTACCTCTTTAAAAAAATTGCTGATAGGATTTACACCAAGCAACATTCCATGAGATCAGTTCTAACTTTGTGCAAAGTTTGGTGTAGTGCTGTTCCCCCATCTTTTTTCTGTATGCATGAGCAATTATTCCTATAGAAAATAAAATGGAAAATCTTACTTATGGGTCAGCCACTTTTTCTTCGTCCCTGCTTGACGGATCAGCGAAAACTTGAACCACCCGTCATTTGGTCATAATGAGATATATGTAGGATTCGTTCTCTTTGTAGTGGCTAGTGATTGGGTCTCTTGTTTGAATGTGTGTGTCATTGGCCCTAGGTCTGTGGTTGTCTCAGAAGCCATGATATGTTAATATGTGCCTGAACTTGTCTAAGGCGGTAAGGTACAGAATATGTGAATCTTTCTTTTTTTTGGGGGGTATTTTTTACGATCCTAGATTTTATGATATTGTATGCCTGTATATCTCAATACAGGATATTTTATTGAATGTTTGTGTCTAATAATCACTTTTAATTTAATCAAAAGAAATGGCCTCTCCCACATACAGCTATATGGATTCAATCCAAAACATGTTTGTGTGTCGAGTTTGCGCAGGTGCGTGCACAGATAATGTTTTCTACAAACACAAGTATCCAGGCCTAGATCGCTTCTATTTCTTCTGAGAGCCTGAGTTTAAACAATGATGCGTGTTTGGGAACAGTCTTAATTGACTGTTGCCGCATTTCACTTTGCATTCTAGTTGATTGTTTTCTTGCCTTTATATTTGGATAGTGGCATCAGCATAGTTAATCAAGGTATGGAGTGGTGATGGGTACTTACAGTATGCTTGGCGTTTTTGCCACCGTAAAAGTGCATACATTGCTATGCATCATGAAGCATACTGAAGTGAGCACAGCATTCTGACACCACATTTTTAGGGACTTTGTTGTTATTCCATATGTGATTTTCTAAAGTGTGGGAGAGGGCTTTTGGGGGAGGTTACATTGCCACCATTGCCAGCAGGATTGCATGTTTAACTTATACCTTACACCGCCATCTGTTTTCTACATACCACCTAATCCACCACTTTCCGCCACCATCTTAGACATACACCACCACCTAAACCATGAACTGAAGCAGACTCACATCTGCACAATTCACAAACTACAGAGTTCATCATATGCCTCCAGATAAACCACCATCTACACCATCACCTTAACTCCAATCAACAGCTACACCATATGTGTGCTTGTCTGCATTCATTCACACTAGAGTCCTGTCCCACACTGCGCTCTAATTTTTCATCACCCCCTATAACCTTTACCAGCCATGCCATTATTTGTAAAACGCCCACTACACTGGCTATGCTCTACATTAACACTCAGATCTCAATCCCACACCTGCATCATTAGCTACTCCTTCGAGAGATACCACTAGAACTCTACAAAACGTACATGATATTGCCACCATCTAATCCTAACGTCTTCATCCTACTGCACACACACTACAATATCAATTACACAACCCCTTATACCATGCATCCTAAACACCCTATCCTAAACCATAACCAAAGAGAAGGCAACAGTACTTATGCTGACAACTTTTCCCAGTGCATGGTGTTGCCTCCCCAACACCACCAGTAATAGTTCACCACCATATATGTATACAGTTGTCAACACCAATATTGTCCCTTATGCACACACCACCTACACCTACATTACGCCATTTGCATGCTAAACCACAATCTACAACTCTGTCTATAGTCACTACCTAAACTAGCAACTAAAACATACCCCCTTAACAATACAACCTATTCATCCTCCAGCTGTACTTTTTGCATCATCACCTGACTCTGTCCACTGTATGTTGCTTCCTCCCCAGACCAAAAATACATACTGCCTCCATCTATACCATCACTTGCACTGCACACCACATTACACAACATCTACACTGTAATTGGAACACCACCTACAGTGTCCATCACGCCAATGCCTCCACCAGCACCATATTATAAGGCTACCTATACTATCACCTACTTCTACAACTTAAACCCTACACAACTTTAGCTGCAATCTACAACATAAAGTCTATGCCACAACATCACCATCTACAACATAAATCCTACACCACCTACTATGCTACAATGCATGAGGTCTTAGTGCGTTAAGTGCCAGAGTTATAGAACAACCAGGTTTTCAAGAGTCTCCCATATGTAATCTAGTTTTTAGTTTGGACCAAGAAGAGGTACTTTACAAGGCGAAAATTATAATTGCAAGGAGTCTCAATTTGTAACTGGTTTGGAAGCTTTGTAATTTCTTATTTTTTATGAACACTAATGCAATTCCTTGGAACGCTTGAGTGCCATAGGACGTTGAACAAGATTTGCTGAGCGACCGGTAGCCAGTGGGGTTGCTTGTAGGACCCAAGAAATGTAATTCTAATTGTATTTCTATAGCACTTACTACCTCTGACGAGGCATTGAAGCGCTTTTCGGTGAGTATCCAATATTCTCAACAGCACCTTGACACAAACACAACATTGGCTGACCCATAACCACTTCTTAATCAATGCCCGCAAAACAGAATTCCTACTAATCTCACCACCTACTACCGCCTCCAGTATCAGCCTGGCTCCCTCATCTTACTGCCTTGAATTGTACCCCACAAATCATTGATGATTCTGCTAGATCCCTAGGTATAGTTCTACCACCAGAGGAACTAACCATTAATTATACATCCTAAGGAAACTTAATAGACTACGGTAGTGCTACCCTAAAAGCTACCCTAAATGCAGCTGCTAGGCTCATCCATGGTTCTTAAAACCTGATCACATCGCTCCCAGCCTGCAATCCCTGAAATGGTTCCCCTATGAGGCCAGAATCCACCTAAAATTTGCTTGTATGACCCATAAAGCACTGCACCACAATGCTCCCTCCTATCTGACCCAGAAATTGACCTTATCGGGTGGAAACAGACCCTCCAGAATCACATGCTCCATACTACTCAAACTCCAAAAATTCAAGAAGAATAAAACCTACAACCACTCTTACTCCGGAATTGCCCCCACAATTTGGTACTCTCTCCTACCCGATATCAGATGCAACCCATCCACCTCCATCTTCAGAAACGAAGAAAAACTCTGCTTTCCAACAAATTTCTCTCATAATGAGGCTCTTACTTCCCTATCCTAATGAGTGACTATTCCCTGCTACTCTTATAATTTATATTTGTACAGATTGTTCTATTGTTCTTTGTAATCTATACCATGTCTGTACATTATCACCGTTTGTATCATATCGCTCATACTTGTAAAGCGCTCTGTCACCTGTAAGGGTCTTGTTCATGATATATAAAACTCTAAAAGTAAAATAAATAAAAATACTTCGGAACCCAAAAAGAATTAGTGGTTGATTAGTATTGCGAAATGTGAGTTCATTTGAGCGGTGGACACACAAGTCAGTTACTTGAATAGAATAATGGAGGGATGGAAGAGTCTGGAAACTGTTATTTGGGAGATAATAGTAATAAGATGAGGTTTGGGATAAGTAAAAGGAGAGATGGAGAGGGAGGAGTCTCTAAAAATGGATTAGAGAGATCAAAGTAGTAAAATGTGGTTTGAGATAAGTCAAAGGAGGGTACATGAGGGAAGAATTTTGAAAGTGTTGTTTGAGAGATCATAGTTGTTGAATGAGGTTTGGGATGAGTCCGATAGGATATCTATATATTTTAAAAACCATAATTATTATACATATTTGTACAAAGAAATGCACATCTCTAGATACTTACATATAATCAAATTATGAATGTTTATATACATAGGGATATACTGTATATTAGTGTTTGAGTATAGTGGTTATATTGGAAAGAGCCAACTCTTGAGTAGTCTTCTGAAGATAAGATAGTTATCCATGGATCTTATTATTTGGGGGTAATGATTTCCATAGTTTGACTGCTTGAACAGAGAAAGATGTACCACCTATTGATTTTTTTTCTCGTATAGTGGAATTTTGAGGAGCGGTGCCAACCCAGAGTGGAGGTTCCTTTGATGAATGTATTTGCCGATTTTATACCTTACGAAAAGTGATCCTGTTCTACATACTGCTTTTGAGGGTGATACAAAGCAGCTTGAAGGTGGATATTCTGGTAACTAATGTAGGGCCCTCATTTAGGGGAGATGTGGGTTTGTAGCTTCATATGTAGGAGTAGATTGGCAGCAGATTTTTTAATCAACTGTAGTCTTTTCATAGTTGATAAAGATGATCTGTGGTAGAGGCAATTGGCGTAATCCTGTTTTGACAATACAAGAGAGATTGTAGCCTGGACTGTGTGTGGAAATCCCTGGTGGGGGAAGATGCATCACAGAGTTTTCATAGTAGTGAAGATTGATCTTGCTAATTTGTACTCTTGGGCATTCATTGATAACTTGGAGTCAATGTTAATTCCAATGTTTCTTATTTCAGGAGATGGTCCCAGATCGTCGGGCCAGGTGCAGAGTGGGTCATAATTTTTCCAATCGCCACATATGAGCATTTCAGTTTTGGAAGCATTCAATTTGACATGGTTCAATGTCATCCACTGATCGAAGGCTCTGAAGCAACTGAAGATTTTGGAGTTTCCAATGTCTTTGGTGCTTTACAGTTTAATTGTTATTTGTGTCATCAGCATAGTTATAGCATGTGAGCTCAAATTCAGTGCTCCTTGCCGGTAATGACTTCATGTAGAAAAGCATGGGTGAGATGATGGACTCTTGAGGGACTCTTGCTTATGTGAAGTATGGTTTGGATGAGAAAGGAGAGAGTATAGATGACATTTGTTCTGTTTTGAAGGTAGGATGTGACCTAGTCGAGAGCAGGCCCCTCTATGCCGCATCATAGAGTCTTTCTATTAGTGTCATTATCAATTGTGTTGAAGGCAGCTGAGAGGCACAATAGTGCAGTGACCCCGTTCAGGACTACTGTGTTTTCAAGGTCATCCCAGATGAGTATGAGGGCAGATTCTGTGCCTCTTCCCAGGCAGAATCCTGTTTGGTAGTCTGAAAGTATGAATTTATTTACAATAAATTGTGACATCTGGGCGAATGCAGCTCTTTCTATCAGTATACCCAGGAAAGACCCATCTGTTTTAGGTCTGTATTTGTTGGTGTCACACAGGTCCACGTTTGTTTTCTTTATTAATGGGCATATGTATGCCTATTTTAGGTCTTCAGGAAAGATTCCTGTAGTTAAAGAATTATTGACAATTGTTCTTACTGGTGTGGCAGCGGAGGTATGTAAAAGAATGGTTGTGAAGTTTTGTGTTGGACAAGGGTCTGAAGGGCAGTCGGCAGGCCAGCTTGCTTTGACCAGATCTATAAATTCACTTTGTGATATTTGTTGGAAGGCATGCAGAGCCTGGTTTAGCCTACTCTTGGAAGGGATATTTGTTAATGGGTTGGTACTGGTGGGTTTCCTTTGTTTTAAATGGGAGTCCTGCATGTCTGCTTTGGTTGTGTAATGATTTGCTAGTTTGCCAGTAAATTCTTGAGTAATGAGATGAGTTCCTTTTGTGCATTTAGAGTCACACAATTTGTTGAGAAGTTTATACAAAAATCTTAATTTGCACAATTAGCATTTTGAATTCTGTCTATATAGTACCTTTATTGACTTTTTTGATTGCTACTTGTATATTCTGTGACGTTTCTGTACTTGAAGTTTGTCTTGATTGCTGTTTGTTTTGAGCCAGGAGCGTTGCAGCTTTCTAATTTATTGTTTTATCTCTCTTAGTTCTGTATTTCTCCAAGTTGCTTGTTTTCCTTTGTCCTTTTGTGTTGTTTTAGTTGTATTAGGAAATCAAACGCTTCTTGCAGCCCTCATAAAGTCTTTGAACTGAATTTATTGTGTATAGATTTGTGTTGAATGTTAGTTGTGTTTCTAAGTATTCAAAATTGAGTTTGTTCTAAGGTCGAAAGGTGGTCTTAGACGTGTTGCTTTGTGGTGGTTTATGTTGGTAAGCTAACAAATTATGGTCTGACCATGTGACTAGAGTAATCCTTTGAAAGGCACCTAGTTCTGGATTTGTAAAAATGACATCTTGTATGTGTTCAACGATGTGTGTAGGTTTGTGGATGATCTGATGTAGATTCAGTGTATCTAGGCCAGTGATGATAGTTTTTGGATGGGGCATATTGGGTTTGTCAAACCAAATGTTTAGGCCATCAGCAATGCATAGGTTAGAGTGTAGTGTTATAAGGCTTGAAACTGTGTCTAGAAATGTGTCTGGGGATGTTGTATTGCTATGTGGTGGTCTGTAAAGGAGAAGGAAGTTACAGGAGGAATTTGGCTTAGGGTTACATCTAGTGATGAGGGCCTCGCAACCTCGATTGGAAACGTCAGTTTTGGTGAGATTTATTGTTTACTTGAACATAACAGCTAGTCCACCTTCTCTTTTGCCTATATGATTTTCTGTGAATGTTTGATCGCATGGAGAATGGCTTCATTCAATACTAGGGACATGTCATCTACCAACCAAGGTTCAGTTATGAAGAGTAAGTCAGGCTGTGTGTCAGGTAGTAGGTCGTAGATGTGGTGCTTGTTTTAAGAGAGTGATCAAGCATTTTTTTAGTAATCAGTTTAGAGATTGTGTTTTAGTGGTGGTGTTTTTTACGTGCAGCAGGTGTGTCTTTAGGGCTGGTATTAGCTGTATGAGAATTGGATCAGTGTTATTTTTCTACATCAGTTTCCTCATCCAGAAGGCTTAGAAGGAATTTTGATGGATCTGCGTGTGTAGGTGGTTTAGATAGCCATTAAGAGAGAGAGTTGTTTTTGTAGTGTAGCCTTGTTGTGTATTAGACATGGAGATGCAAAGTTGCGAAGAGTGGCAGGTTGTTTGGGTCTGTGTGGGGAGGAAATTGTATGGGTTGGGGTGGTGGTGCAGCATGTGGGTCATGTTTTAAGGCTCTAAATTGTGCAGTGGATGAGAGGCGGTTTAATGAGAATTGTTGTTTTGGTGTATTTGTGTTAGGTGTTGGTGAAGAGGGAACATTTTGGAGAAAATGTGGTTTAGGATGTGTATTATTTGTGTAGTTAGGAGTGGGTGTATGTCTGTTTAATATGAAATTGTGTTTCAGAGAGATTTTGATGTGCTGTGTATGTGTTATGTTTAGTTTTTGTGCGGTAGTGAGAGGGCATATTGAGATTTTGTTTTTCTGAGAAGGATGTGTATGTTGGTGAGTGGAAGTTAAATGGTAAAGGGGGTGGTGATGTGTTTTAGAAAAGTGTGAATGTGGTAGGTGAGAGCGGATGGACAGGAGTTGCGAGTGTTTGTGGTAGATTTGATAGGTGGAAGAGGCAATATGTGTGGTGGATTGGAGTGTAAGGATTGTTTTTTTTTTTTTTTAATAGGAGGAGAAGGAAGTTACAGGAGGAATTTGGCTTAGGGTTACATCTAGTGAAGAGGGCCTCACAACCTTGATTGGAAACGTCAGTTTTGGTGAGATTTATTGTTTGCTTGAACATAACAGCTAGTCCACCTTCTCTTTTGCCTATATGATTTTCTGTGAATGTTTGATCGCATGTTGATATGACAGAAGGTTGAGTATAGCTGTGGTGATACCAGAAAGTGATCTGTTAGGACCAAGTAGAGGGTAGAGCTGGTGTTTTGAATGAACGGGGAGTGTGTGTCTGGATAGATTAAAGTTATGTATAATGTGAATTTTTGTTGTATTGGTGATGTGTGGATTTGTTCGTGGTGTAGGACAGAGTGGAGTTTTGTCTGAGTGAAGGTGCCATTGTGTGGTAAATAGGGTAAACGGGTGTATAGTCGTAGTTTGTGGGGTTTTATAGTGGTTGTTGAGACATTGGAATGTGGATAGGATTTGTTTGTGGTAAGTGAGTAGTGTGCGTTTATTAGAGAGTGTTACTGTGTTTGTGGATTGCTTAAGGTGGTTGCTGGTGAATAGTAAAAAGGGCAGCATATCCTGACCTAGGCTCGACCAGGCCCAAACAGCCAACTGCCCCTGTCCTCTCCACCGTTAGCCTCGACGCCTGGGTTGAGCCCCTAAGATTAAATAGCCCTTGGTCAGGTGACCTTTTGCCAATGGGTACCCTAATCCTAGTCAATCAGAAATTAAGCCCTAGGACCAAGGGGAAACCTGACCCTTTCAACCAATCACAGCCCCATCCCTAACTACCAATCAAAACCTAAACCCTAACCTTAAGTCCAATAGAAACACTAGCTCTGGGAACCTATCAGAATCACAGTTCTATCAGCCAATCAGATATCAAACCCAAAGCCCAATAGAAATCCTAGCCCTAAGGACCAGTGAGAGCCCCAGATCTATCTGCCAATCAGAACCGTAGCCCTAAGGCCAATAGAAACCCTAGCAACCAATCAGAGCACAGATGCCACAACCAGTAAGAACTTATATAAGGGGCATGTAACCTTAAGCACAGGCTAGTGGACACCGGGCAGGGAGCTGCTCCTCAAGTCAGAATTTCCTTGGATACAGACCGGCTCAATCCATACTTTGCAGGTCCTCTTCAACCCTGCAGGTATGGCCCAAATCTAAAGCCACTAAAATACAGATTTTTCTCACACTTAAACAAGAATGGTTTCATGGGTAGATATGCGGAAGGAGACTTGCAACTTTGAACTCAACTAATTGAATCATATATGGTAATATTTAGTTGTGCCTAGGTTCAGCCTGTTTTGAGTCCAAAATAGATAGTACTAGTGCTGTAGTGGCTTGCCCTCTTGCTTGTGGCAGCTCCACAACCACCTCAACTTTCATTGAGCTTTTAAAAAGTGGGTGCTTTCCTCCATCATTTCAGCCACCCAGTCATCAGTGCTAAATCCACCACTCAGAGAACCCATTCAGTTTCAGACATGGCTGTGGGGAGATCTTTCTTGGCATTTACACGATGTGTTCACCCTATGCCACTCGAATACACTATTCTCTAAAGCATACATGTCTAGCTTAACAGCAAGTTGGATGTAGCACTGCTGGAGCACACATCGGACAACACTCAAAAGATCACACATGGCATTCCCTCCACCCACACTCCTTGCCGTCCACACAGGAAGCCTCTGCAGCCATTCAGGAGCAAAGCAAAGTCGCTACAGTGTCACACTTCTTGCAGATTATATATACACACTGTTAGCTGCACCCTTTATTACCACTTGCTCTCTAGCTTTCTACCCCAAACAGTACTTAGATGCTCATAACTTCTTACCTTTAAACGCACCAGAATGCATACTGCCAGCTATTTCCTAAAACACCATTGCCGTAGAAATACATTGTGCATTACCGCTTAAACTATGTAAACTACTTACCTATGCTTGCACTAAACTCCCTATACTTCCTTCTGCATACTACATGCCATCCAATCTCTACATCTGCAGTTCCACCACCCTAAATCCACACCACCTACATCCAACAGGTTACACTCGGCTCCACATACAACTAGCAATATTTTCCACCATTGTGTACACAGCCAGCTCTAAATATTTTGCACCACCACATTCCACCTATGGTGTTCTCCACACGACCTACAGTGCCACTTAAACACGTGCCACTATTTCCGTGCTCACGCCTATGTGCAACCACAGCACCGCGTACACAACCTATTGTTTCCTACTTTATCCCACCATATAATCGCCTACAATTTATACCGCAACCGCACCACCTACATCCAGCCCCCTTCACTGGTATAGTTTATACTACTACACTTTACACCAGCGCATACATTATATACTATGACCTACAATCTATACCATCACGTACAACCATATCCACCAATTAAACTTTTCATCACTACTGACTGCAACACCACTCACCACCCACCATCCTATATCATCTGCACAATCACTTTACCACCACTGGATATGGGCAAAAATATCATACTAATTGGTGATATTATAGAATCTACTCGGGGACTAGATTACCACCCTCACCTCCCTCCTACCCACACACAGCCTCAAGGATGGTCAAAATAAAAATCCAGTCTGCAAAAAAAGCGTATCTGTTAAACTGCCTTTCGCTCTATGCACTGCAAAAGAGCCTTGGAAGAGGCAGACTGCTCCAGCTATGTGGTTTGGCATTTTCACCACTCAGAATTGGTCTGCATTTTAGGACTGTTCGATGAGCTACTAGGCAGCTAACCAGAAAAGTGCCGGAAGCCCCTCCCTTCCTAGATCCCATTGTGGTTCAGGAAGTCATGGACTGATTGGTCCAAGGTGTGTTTGGCAACCACAGCCCAGGAATACTGTAACACTCTTTGCCCCTCTCCGCAAACTACAGAATGCCACAGCCAGACTTATCCTCGACATTGCATGACACGACCACATCACCCAACACCTCCACGACCTCCACTGGCTCCCCGTCGAAAGAACAAGAACCTTCAAGCTACTCACACACACACCCCTAAAAGGCCCTCCAAAACACCGGACCCCAATACCTCAACGACTGAATCTCATTCCACGTTCCCAAGAGAAATCTCTGCTCAGCTGACCTCACTCTAGTCACAGTCCCTCGTTTCTACAGGACCAGAGCACGTGGAAGATCCTTCTCCTACCTTGCAGCCAAGACCTGGAAAGAACACCCCTTTCACCTCCGACAAAGCCCGGCATTGCACCTATTCAGAAAGGACCTCAAGACCTGGCTCTTCGAATGGCCCCAACGGAGCAGCTCACTCCCATCCCCCATCAGCGTCCTGAGACCCCCACAGGTGAGTAGTGTGCTCTACAAAACCCTGATTGATTGATAACTTGAATACCACACTACCACTTACACAGTGCACCACCTTCAACACCATTTACTGCCAAAATCCTACATGCGCCTATATGCCAGCTCCACTTAGACTGCACAAGCACATTCGTCACATATATACCTTTAGTAGCACACAACACTTCTCCTCAGCCTGACACGATACATACATCTACACACTAAACCAACATTTACTACAATACCCAGGCCATGTCCACAGGATGTACCACCAAAATATTTGGGTTATTAATATCGATAAAAGGGGTTGGGTCAGTGCAAGACGTTCTGCATCTGCACTCGCACAGCGTTGGAGCGGGTGCTCCGCTGTTAAACCCCTTGCTGCCTTTTGCCTGAGACTTTCCCCACTACCTTGCTTCGTTGCCGCTGGTCCTGCCCTGTAGTCCCCCCGCCGCCGCGATTCCAACCAAGCGGCTGCCGAGCGGGGGACTACCTTTCCCAGAGGGCTTAGTGGCAGACACGGCAGGCACGCGCCAGGAGGCGCTTCAAATCGCCGTCATCGCCAGTGGAGCGGGTGTTCTGCATCTGCACTCGCACAGCGTTGGAGCGGGTGCTCCGCTGTTAAACCCCTTGCTGCCTTTTGCCTGAGACTTTCCCCACTACCTCGCTTCGTTGCCGCTGGTCCTGCCCTGTAGTCCCCCCGCCGCCGCGATTCCAACCAAGCGGCTGCCGAGCGGGGGACTACCTTTCCCAGAGGGCTTAGTGGCGGACACGGCAGGCACGTGCCAGGAGGCGCTTCAAATCGCCGTCATCGCCGGTGGAGCAGGTGTTCTGCATCTGCACTCGCACAGTGTTGGAGCGGGTGCTCCGCTGTTAAACCCCTTGCTGCCTTTTGCCTGAGACTTTCCCCACTACCTTGCTTCGTTGCCGCTGGTCCTGCCCTGTAGTCCCCCCGCCGCCGCAATTCCAACCAAGCGGCTGCCGAGCGGGGGACTACCTTTCCCAGAGGGCTTAGTGGCGGACACGGCAGGCACGCGCCAGGAGGCGCTTCAAATCGCCGTCATCGCCGGTGGAGCGGGTGTTCTGCATCTGCACTCGCACAGCGTTGGAGCGGGTGCTCCGCTGTTAAACCCCTTGCTGCCTTTTGCCTGAGACTTTCCCCACTACCTTGCTTCGTTGCCGCTGGTCCTGCCCTGTAGTCCCCCCGCCGCCGCGATTCCAACCAAGCGGCTGCCGAGCGGGGGACTACCTTTCCCAGAGGGCTTAGTGGCGGACACGGCAGGCACGAGCCAGGAGGTGCTTCAAATCGCCGTCATCGCCGGTGGAGCGGGTGTTCTGCATCTGCACTCGCACAGCGTTGGAGCGGGTGCTCCGCTGTTAAACCCCTTGCTGCCTTTTGCCTGAGACTTTCCCCACTACCTTGCTCCGTTGCCGCTGGTCCTGCCCTGTAGTCCCCCCGCCGCCGCGATTCCAACCAAGCGGCTGCCGAGCGGGGGACTACCTTTCCCAGAGGGCTTAGTAGCGGACACGGCAGGCACGCGCCAGGAGGCGCTTCAAATCGCCGTCATCGCCGGTGGAGCGGGTGTTCTGCATCTGCACTCGCACAGCGTTGGAGCGGGTGCTCCGCTGTTAAACCCCTTGCTGCCTTTTGCCTGAGACTTTCCCCACTACCTTGCTTCGTTGCCGCTGGTCCTGCCCTGTAGTCCCCCCGCCGCCGCGATTCCAACCAAGCGGCTGCCGAACGGGGGACTACCTTTCCCAGAGGGCTTAGTGGCGGACACGGCAGGCACGCGCCAAGAGGCGCTTCAAATCGCCGTCATCGCCGGTGGAGCGGGTGTTCTGCATCTGCACTCGCACAGCGTTGGAGCGGGTGCTCCGCTGTTAAACCCCTTGCTGCCTTTTGCCTGAGACTTTCCCCACTACCTTGCTTCGTTGCCGCTGGTCCTGCCCTGTAGTCACCCCGCCGCCGCGATTCCATCCAAGCGGCTGCCGAGCGGGGGACTACCTTTCCCAGAGGGCTTAGTGGCGGACACGGCAGGCACGCGCCAGGAGGCGCTTCAAATCGCCGTCATCACCCGCGTCGCGGGAGCGCCCGGGGCAAAGCCCGGGCCAAGGGCGGGCCCGTTTTAGCCCGTTCTGAGACTGAGCTAGACTGGGCTGGGCCACCCCCCGTGGTTTCATTTTGCAGCAACATACACTTCGACGGACCAGGTACCTCCATTTAGCCAACTGCCGTTGTTGCCAGTAGATCCAGCGTACTCTTCTAGGCAGAGTCCTAGATCTATCCATCATAACTCGGGAGACTAGAAGCAAGACAGCTATGGCCAATGCCTTACCTACTGGCCCTATTGATCGCTTCATTACACGGACTAACGAAGTCATCAACCAAAGTATATCCCTTCTAGAGCGAAGGGTCTCATACGACCTCGCTATTGCCAGAAGGTCGTCATTGGGTCCCATAGCCTTAGCCCAATCTCCGCTTAAACTGCCAACAGATATACCCGTCTTAATAGAATCACCAGTATTAATACAATCACTGCAATTACAGCCAACCGTTCCAGCAGAGATCCACTCAATTCCAAGATCTATAGATCTTTCTGTCTCGAATCTCTCACTGGACACAGATACCCTAGGGAACTTAGAAAATACACCCGACCTTCAGTTATTACAGTCCCAGGAACCAAGCACAGCCACTCAGCACACGGGGGTAAAGGAGGGTGCCGTTCCTAAGCAGAAAAAAGACAAGAAAAAAGACAAATCAAAAAACACCAAGCCTCTTCCTATTAACACAGAAAGACCTAACTCTCCAAATATGCAGGGTTTATCAAATGCCCCACCCACTCAATCAATTAACTTAACAGATCAACCTGTAAATGTAACCTTTCCAGCTGCAGTTAATGCTGGGGAGCCTTGCGGTCTATGTAGTACAAATACTCAACTCCTGGCAAGCTTTAGGGAAATTCTAAAACACCATCTTCAACCCCTAGAACGTAGCATAATGGTTATTGAAAAACAACTGGCAAAATTGACTCAAAAATCATCTAGCCATCATAGCATGATTCAATCTAATATAGGGGCTAGTAAGGGAATTTCCATAAGCTCCAGTGTTCAAGGCGGTCCAAAAAATGTCTGTGAACCTAAAGCTTTAAATGCTCGAACACCTCAAACTAAACAATCAAACACCAAGAAGCCTAACATCCCCGCTCCCCCCACTCCTATCTCTGGAAGTGGGTTAACAGACATGACCTCGACTACCATCCTACACCAGCCAGCTCCCCCCCAACCTGTACCAATTCAGTCGACTTCTGATAAAGGCCCTGTCCAACCACAATCTCAGAGACCAATTCCACCTTTAATTCCCCGGCACCCCACGTTAAACGTATCAGGTGACGGGAAAAGGGGGTTTAAGTCCAGACGCTCGTTTCACCTTCCACAAGAAGCGTCCCCCTTTACCGTCATTCTTACGGGGGTCCCGGAACTCCCGGAAACTACGAAGGAACCATCCTGGTCCCTTCAAAATAAGGTTCTACAGTGGCTCAATATTAACAGGCCTACACAATCTCCCTACACTAGCAGAATATCTACAGTGCGTAGAGTATCATGGGTAGGCACAGAACCTAAGAGCATACAGGGAGATTGTATAATAGTTAATTGTGAAGACCCGATTACTGTTGACCATATCTGCTCATGGCCAGCCCTAGCCAAGATTGGGGGGGATCGACGCTTATCGTCTTTCCTTTTTCTACCCCCGAAATATAACAACCAATATAATAACCAAAATCCAATGGCTCTAAACTGGGAGCACTCACTGGAGAGGCCCTGGGACTATGAGGGTCCCTGCCTTGCCCAGAGAAATATCAGCAGACAATGGCAATCTCGGCCTTGGCTTTCTAACAGAGAACAGGTTCCTCTGGCGGGATGGCAAGGTCTCCCAACAAGAAATAGGTATGACTGTCTAGAAATGTCGATTGACCGCCAGCCACCCCACAGTGCATGATTCAGCTTCAGAGAACACCTATCCCTCCATTAACTATCCCTCTATTAACTACAATGAAAGCCTCGGCGAATTTATCAATAAACACAAACCTGTCACTCTCTACTACTATCAGTGCCCAACTCCCATTACCCGTATCTTGTCCCGCTGTCCACACAGGTTCTGCTGTGGAGGACTTAGAAATCTTTTCTGGTCAAATGCCCCCCTTGAATGAGAGATCCAAGTCTCTTTTATTTACAGAGACTCGGACTCGTCCTATCCAACTAACTACGACCGATAATGCAACCGCAGTCTCCTCACAAAATCAAGTAGACGACTCCCTTCCATCTAACGAGCTGTCTCTATCCGTCCTATATTGGAATATTGCTGGTCTTCGTTCCAAGACCAATTTACAATCATGGGCGGATATGACCAAACAGAATCACATCCTCTGTCTCCAGGAGACTTGGCTAACGGTCCCCGTCCATCTGGTGGGCTTTAAAACTTTCTTCATTGCAGCAACACAGGGTTTGCTCGGAAGATCTAAGGGTGGTCTAACTGTTTACGTAACTAACACCATACCCCTTTCAAAAATTACCACCTTAAAAGAAGAAGTGTGTTACCAAATTCTAAGTATCCACATTGATAATAGATTTGTTTTCCTTTTGGTAAACCTATATAACAATTTTGCACCCACTGATTGTGAGCAGATAATAAATGAAATTACCACCTGCCTAAAGTTACAGCTGAATAACCCATCGTCTCTCCCTCTTTACATCATATGGGGAGGCGACTTCAATATTCCACTTTGCCCTAACCACAGAAATGGGAACTGTGGACTGAACGACGAGTTCGATTCCCCTCTGGCCCATTTTGTACATAGCTCCAATGGGAATTCTCTGAACGAGAGCCTCTCCATGCTGGAATTAGACTATGCAAATCAGTTGGTTCACCCCCAAGTTGACTTCTCCACAACTTTTCATGGTAGGGGTTTGTCTAGTACAATCGATTTTATTCTTTGCTCACAGAACCTAAAGGGCCAATTGGCAAAATTTTCCACAGGTACAGATAGTTCTAGTGATCACTACCCAAATAGAATTACATTACAACTACAAATAGTATCACTTCACACAAATGTCAGAAGCCTGCTAACGCAGGAATCACTAAGTATGGACAAATTGAATGGGTTCTCAGTGAAATGGGCTAAAATAGATCCCGATGCAGTAACGCAGAAAGTTCTTAAAAAAGCCATCTGTTCTGTCAACGACTGCCTAGACCCCTGCTCATCCCCCCAAACAGTGTTGGCCAGCTTCGGCAGGATTCTGGGAACAATAAAAGAGGAACTAACGCGTACTACCGCCCGGAAACCATCGGCCGAGGGTTGGTTTAACTCCGGGTGTCGGAAAGCACTTTCAAATCTTAAGGTAGCTCTCCAGATCACCCTGAGGGACCGCCTAGAGATAGCAAGATTAAGAAAACTCTATAAGGCCAAAAGGGTAAAACGAACCAAAGATATCAAAGCTAATCTGTGGTCACAACTTCACCTCAGCTGTCGATCAAGGGATAGTGGACACTTCTGGCGTGTGGTAAAATCTCCCTTTTTGTCAAACTCGTCGTCTACACAACATCTCGACGTTGCAATAACTGCAGAAGAATGGGTTTCCCACTTTGCAGGAATCTTCGGAGAATCCTCAACTAATTTAATCGAGGAAAGCCCTATCACCGTTTCTACAATGGACTCCAAGATCTTCCCATTAAACATCCGCTTTGAACACGGAGAGGTGATTAGGGCCCTAAAAATGTCGAAACCAGGTAAGGCCCCCGGTCCAGACGGGGTGCCGGTGGATATTTTCACTCATAACATCGAGCTTTGGTCCCCACTCCTCACCCAGGTGCTGACCGCGATAACAACTTTGGGCCTTATCGACTCCTGGTCTACATCCATTCTCCTTCCCATCTTCAAAAAAGGCGACCGGAACGACCCGGTTTGCTACAGACCCATTTCCCTCCTGGACTCCCTGGGTAAGGTAGCGGGACGTTTACTGCTGGAACGTCTTCAGGAGTGGGCATATACCAACAACATCTTGACCGATCTTAAATATGGGTCACAGGAGGGTCTTGGGACTGTAGAACAGGCCCTGAACCTTACTCTCTTGATAGGGAAGTATGTGAATGCAAAAAAAGGCCACCTATTTCTAGTGTATGTTGACCTCAGTGCGGCATTCGACTGCGTACAGCATTCGAAACTCTGGGCCCTCCTCGAGGAAATGGGCATTGATTCTCCTCTGATAGCTTTTTTGCACGAACTTTACTCTGACGCAACTGCAAAAGTCAGATATGGAATCAGCGGAGAACTCACCCCCTCTTTTAAAATTACGAAAGGAGTCAGACAGGGCTGTGTACTGGCTCCCTTCTTGTTCAATCTGTATACTAATGGCTTGGAGACAGCCATGTTAGAAGGGAGCCAGGATCTTCCACAAATTAAACATCGCCCTATACCTACGCTGCTATATGCGGACGACTCAGTCATCTTTGCCAGGACGCTGATCCAATTACAAGCACAGCTTAATAAATATTGTTTTTACATGGATTCCCTTGGCCTCAAGGTCAATATAAAAAAGACATTCGTAATGCACCTTGGCCCGAAAATAAAAAACCCTAAATCCATCTTCGTTGGTAAAATCAAACTTGAAAGAACCCGCGTCTATCCCTACTTGGGCATCCCGGTGGATGACTCCCTGAGTTGGCGGCAGGCTGTGACAAGCAAAAAACTGCTCTTCATGAGAGCGAAGGCAGCCCTAGTTTCCTTTTCAAGGAAACTGGGGAAACCTGCACCCCCTGAACTACTCACAATATATTATGCAAAATGCCACAGTGTGGCAACGTACGGTGCAGGGGTATGGGGCTATGGTCCGATAAGTCCACTCCAAACGATTGAGAACGAGTTTGCTAAATATCTGTTGGCCCTACCCCAAAGTGCCCCAACCTATGCCTCGCTAGCTGAATTAGGCATGGATTTTATCACAGACACCATCCGTTGCCAACCCATGCTTTTGTGGCACCGTATTTGGACTAGAGAGGAGTGCCACTTAACGCGTTCCATAATTTCAGACTGTACAGCCCTTGTCAACTGGGAAAAAATACCTTGGCTAGCATATATCAGGAACCTCTGCCGGGATATGGACCGTACCAACTTCTTCAACGATCCAATGAGTATGAGTGACATTTCAAGAAAAGATCTTAAAAAGCTGTGTTTGTCCCATTTAAGAGCCCTTCGAAGTGCAGCAGAACTGGTAAAACCTACAAACTCACAAGTTATTGCCGTACAGACCCATTTGGGTATCCAACCATATTTGACCTTCCCTTTGAACAATTATGAAAAGTACCTTCTTACAAGGTTTCGTTTTAATTCTTTTTTCCGGCTCGTAACTTTTCCAAATGTCCAAAACTGGTCCCCTGTTATTATTCCATGTCCCTGTGATGATGTTTCCCCCTCAATCAACATTACACATTCTTTTTTTCTGCAAATGTTATGTTTTTCCGAGGAAGGTCTAGATTTTGCCCTTACTAAGAACAATCGGCTTAAGAACTTGTCGCCCAGCATTTTTAACTTTGCAATGTCTGAACTCTTCTATTATAGCAAAGTATGTAGCTAATTTTTTAAAAGCCTGTATCAAATACCGACGTAATTATGAGTAATCCAAATTTTAGCTTATGTTTTCTTATTCTTTTTTTTTTTTTTAAATATGATTGACTTACTCCCTATACGTGTTTTAAACATTGTATAAATCTAATGTTTTTTCTTTGTAGTTTTTATGGTTGCAATAATATGTGGCAATCGAATAAAAGATTATGAAACTGAAACTGAGTACAGCTGCATTTGGCACCATTATGTTGTCTATACTTTTATAGTATGATTATACCCCAAAACAATATTTTGACATACAGTATAAGTGTAGACAATATTGGGGTTAAATACATAACATATACTGAATATATTCTGTTTTGATAGGTGCTTTATTTGCCTGTGATCAAGTGGCAGAATATAATGGTAAATGTGTGTATTGTTGTACAAAAGCCCGCTCTTCCATCTGCATTTTAAAGTACCACTGACACCCTGCCCTCATCTTTTCCTACACCATAGCCCCAATTGTGCCTACAGTACATCTACCCCCTGCACCGCAAGCACACACCTGTACTTTGAATATTCCACCCAAGCTAATACCACCGACTATACAATCACATTCACCCTGCACCACAGCTCTTAACCAGCACCTGCAGCCCACACCAAAACGTAAACTACCTATCCCACCAGCATCTTTCACCACCCTACACAACTCTCTACGTCCTACACTGACACCTGCACCACAATATTGCACCATCTAAATCCACTCAGATTGTTTATTTGTCCCCTACTGTTCCTTAACTTATTTGTCTTCACTGTGGCAGCACTTTGCTCGTGTCCTTGTCATTGCTTCCCCAGCCTCTTTTTCGTTTTTCCTCCTCACTATCCGCTTGTTTTCCCAGTCGAAGTAGGAGCAGGCAACGGTGCCAAGCACAGCCCTGTTTTACCCTTCATATTGAATGGTGCTTTCTACAACGCATGTCATACAGGACACTGACTGCTCCACCAATGCCTTTTACTTGCACTGTTCAGCACGCTGCAGTCAGTGGTGTGACCATGCAATGCTATGGCCTTCTCTTAAAGATCAATTGCCAAAGCTTTCATTCAAGTTTAGAAGGTGCACATGGGACTTGTTTTGTAAATGTCAATAAACGAAAGTCTGTGCGAGCCAGATCGGTGTTCTTTTGGTACTGAGATGAACATGATGTAACTTGAATATGACCCAGTGCACAGAAAGGTGGATTGGACTGTAGAGCTACTGCACATTCTCACATACATACCTTGATCAGCCCTTCGTCCTGTGTAGTGTTGCCTATGAATCAAGTGCAGATGTGTTGTCTACCCAAATGAGATGTATAGACCAGTGTTTCCCAAACTGTGGTCCGCGGACCCCCAGGGGTCCGTGACACGTTCCCAGGGGGTCCGTAGGCAACACTTTTAAAAGCGTTTCTTGTATAATTAGCAGCTTTCCAGCAACAATAAAAGTGTCAAGAGAATGCCAGTGATTAATGTACCTGCTGGAGAGCAGGAGAGTTTTGTTCAGTGGCAGCTTTGATTTAACTAATGTAGCACAGAGGGTTCATGTGCCTACTGCAAAGAACGTGTAACATGCATCTTAAAAAGCAGTATTTTATGTGCCTAGGTTCGTGGTTACTGCTTTTGTCACAGAGTTTCTTTTGTTACTGTGCACGTCATAAGTGACAATCGTAATCTAGCAGAGGGACCTATAAACTATCATCAAAGAGCTGCTTACAAACTGCATGCTACCAGTTAGTAACTTATATTTTTTCCCAGTTATTCATTAACCTGATGCTGCTAAAATTATATATTTGGGTGGAAATACATTTTTAATGTTAAAGTCAATGCTAGCCACTGTTATGTTCTGAATCCTGAATTTAGTGCTTTTCCAGACCAAGCACTCTTTAAACATTTTATATAAACACTGATTTACATGTATGATTCAATGTCTCTATATGTGTGTGATGTAAAGTGCTCTGACATCCTCCAATGGTATGAGAGATGCTATAAAACAAATGAAATACATGTGACAGAGGGGCTATTACTTCAATATAAAATACTAAGGGCCAGATGTATGATCTGTTTTTATATTCACGAACGGGTTTGCAAACCCGTTTACGCATGCAAAAACCTATTCTGCCATGTACATAGCCTATTTCGCGAGTCGCAATTTGTTTGCAACTCTCTAAATTGGTTTTGCAACTTGCTATTTGGAAGGGGCATTCCCTTCCAAATAGCGAGTCTCAAAACCAAGTACAAATGTTTTGCGGTCGCAAAACAGTCGCAATTACCACCTACTTCAAGGAGATGGTAATGCATTCACAAATGGGAAGGGGTCCCCAGGGGACCCCTTCCCCTTTGCAAATGCATGCAAAATAATTTTTTAAGGGCAGGCAGTGGTCCCAGGGACATCTGCCTGCCCTTAGAAAATGAAACGAAAACGTTTCATTTTCTTTTTTTTTTTTAAATGCATGGTAAACAGGCTGCATTTTTTTTTTAAACTGTTTTATTTAAAAGCAGTCCGAGACATGGTGGCCTGCAGAGCCCAGCAGGCCACCAACGCTGGGAGGGCTGGCATTCCCAATGGGCTCGCAAATTGCGAGAGGCTCATTAATATTAATGAACCTCGCAATTTGCGACCCCATTGGGAATCCCAAACAGTGTTAAACACACTGTTGTACATTTCATTTAGCTAATCGCAATTTGCCACTCGCAATGTGTCGCCAATTGCGAGGCGCTAAATGAAATGGTCGTACATCTGGCCCCAAAACCCATAGTACTTTGAGTATTTGTTTTGTGTGCACACGTGTGTATTTTTTTCGAATTACTGTTTTAATGTTTGAAATTTAACTCCTACAAATTGCTTGGGGGTCCCCGGCTTCCAGTGGTAACTCAATGGGGGTCCTCAGGAGTCAAAAGTTTGGGAACCACTGGTATAGACCTATGCAAAAGTAGCTGAGAATTACTCCTAACACACACCCAGCTAAGGCATACAGGGATAGCGTATAATTATCCTCAATGTTTTTCTCATACAGAGGTAGCTGAGAATCACTCCACACGCACACCCCCCTCCAATTGAATTTATACACAGATGTGGAGTGGTAGCAGATGATTACTCATAACACTTCCTTTTGTGATGTCTACCTCGATGAAGTATACTGAGGTGCCCAAGAATTTCTCGGACTGTCAATTCCTTATGAGGTCCTCAAAGGAAGATACCCATAGAGTATACATTGACACGCTGCACTCCACATCGATACTGCCAGTGACAGCTACACCACCACCATACACCTATACCCTACTCCTGCACATACACTTCCACCAGACCCACACTACCACTCACACTGCATACATTTATACCCTACTGCTGCATTGCCTACATCTTCTAGAAACACTAACCTCCTTCACCCCTTTTTACACAACCTCATGCAGCAATCCATTTCTTTCATCACCATTCTTTAAAGCATCACTGCATGCACCTTACAGTACATAACAGTGACAGATGCACTTTCACCAGCACCTGCGATCAACCAACCAACACCACTACCTGTCTCTACCTTTCATCGCATGTTGTTTTACCCCTTTTACTCCCTCAGGTACTCTTGTCCATGGTTGGACAAGCAGTGGGTTGCATTGCTTGCCTCAACATTTTACTCTAAACACATAATGTTTCCCCTCACCTTTCCCAATCCTGCACCACAAACAGTATGCAGTACTAGAATTTGCACCACTTACACTCACACCACCACATTCATCACCTGTGCTCTGCATCAACATCCCTGCAGACCATCACCTTAAATCTACATCGTGAAGACAAATAGCTTTACCCTGTGACAGCCTATAGCTACAATACAATGTACACCATGGCCACCTTCATCCAAACAGCTATTTTTCTGCACAAACAGATACATCACGTGGTACAACTTAGGCCTGACACTGCCATTTACACTGCCACCTTCTATCCACATTACATATTAACTACAGCTCCTCCAACTCCTTTTATCCACACTAGTGCTACCACAACCTACATCCTTCTTGCATAAAAAAACTGGAGGCTTTTATAAGTAAATATGATGATGTTTATTCCTGTAAATACAGCACCCATGACCAGATGCTCCCGCCGCACTCCAGGACCTTCGACAACTGATTAATGTTGTCCAAATCATAGAATGCACCGTGCAGCGCCCGATCGTGGATTCCCTTTCAAAAGAACACATGTAGAGAGCGAGACATGCTCGAGCCAGAGTACCAGCACGAGGATACAAAGTGTCCGCAGGAGCTACACACTACAACTTCTCCCTCTCCACAAGGAACAAAGTGAAGAGGCAAAAATAAAAACAAAGAACATTAACAAGAAATGATACAAAAACAATTGAAGAGGATTGAGCTAACAAAATTATGAAAAACTTCTACAACAAACTCCCTATTCTGGTGGTAAGGAGCAGTGGTCACAGCAGTGTCAGGGGAAGGAGCACGGACTTGGCTGGAATGCACAATGGGACTCTGAACTGTGGAGGAGCTTTTAACATCAGAAGCTGGAGCATGTAACCAATAAGACCAGTCACAATGCTCAAATTACTGTTTGGTTAAGTTTTATTTATTTATTTTTTGCAATTTATTAAGCGCACAACTACCCTAAGGTGTCTCGGCGCTATTGAGGAGAGATCCGTGCTGTGAGAAAGGTAGCCTAAGCTTGATCAAAAAGCCAAGTCTTTAGATGCTTACGAAATGTCAACAGTGAAGGGCTCTTTTTTATGTGGAAAGGAAGTGTGTTCCACAGTCTAGAGACGGCGACAGTGAAGCGTCTGTCTCCCCAGTTTGCCTTTTTCGTACGGGGGACTGGCAGTGGATGAGCTGAAGAAGAACGTAGAGTTCTAATTGGCATGTATGTGCATAATGCTTTTTTCAGGTATTGCGGCCCTATATTATTCATAGCCTTATACGTGATGCACAGGGCCTTAAATTTTGTACGGCTTCGAAATGGAAGCCAGTGTAGTTGTCGGACAATGGGGGAGATTGATGCAAATTTAGGTGTCCGGGTCAGAATTCTAGCAGCGGCGTTTTGGATTAACTGCATCTTACTCATGACTCGCTCCTGAGCGTTTAGCAATAGTCCGTTGCAGTAATCCATTTTAGATAGTACTAACGTGTACATAAGGGTCTTGCCTGCATAAAGCGGGAGAAACGCCAGAAGTTTCCTGATCATTCGGAGGGTATAGAAGGATGACGAGACCACTGCGTTTGCGTGACTCATAAACAACAGCTTCTCATCAAATAAAACCCCTAAATTTCTGACCTTTTTTACTGGGATTGGGGGAGAACCCAGATCTAACGGCCACCAAGTGGGAGACCAAGAAGGAATCAACTGGCCAAAGATCAGGACCTCAGTCTTTTCTGAATTCAACTTTAAACAATTGTGGTCCATCCAAGTACTGATTGCCATCATTCCATCTTGAAAATTTGCTGCTACTGCTTCTCCATTGTTATGGATGGCTAATATCAACTGGGTGTCATCAGCGTACGATGTTAACCCTATTCCATAAGACTTGATTACCCTCGCCAAGTCCGACACATAGATGTTAAATAGTGTCGGACTCAGCGATGAACCCTGGGGAACACCGCACGGTAGTGAGAAGACAGGAGAATAGAAGTCACCCAATTTAACAATTTGGGAGCGGTCTGACAGAAAAGAAGCCAGAAGAGATTTGGCTTTGTTTATGATGCCCAGTTTGCCTACACGGTTGATCAAGATGTTGTGATCAACCGTGTCGAAGGCAGCAGATAAGTCCAGTAGGATAAGCACTGCTGCACCTCCCTGGTCCATAATCTCTCTGACTTCATCTGCCGCTTTTATTAATGCTGTCTCCGTCCCATGGCCCTTTCTAAAGCCAAATTGCGTATCATCGAGAAGATTGTTCTGGTCGATGTAATTAGTTAATTGGCTATTCATGATCTTTTCAATTATTTTAGTAGGGAAGGGGAGCGCTGCAATTGGTCGATAACTTTTCGGCTCGGCCGGGTCCAGGTTGTTTTTTTTTATAAGCGGTTTAATTATAGCCTTCTTCCAGATTGAGGGGTAGTGTCCCGAAGAAAACATATTGTTACAAATTTCTGTAAGCACAGGTGCTATTAAATTAGAAACTGGCTTAAGTATCTGAGGAGGACATGGGTCTAACGGTGACCCTGATTTGGTTATTGTAATGAGGTTTGTTATTTGATTAAAAGATGTTGAACAGAAATTTTCAAAGGTGGTAGAGATAGGGGTAACATCCTCATTGGAACTAACAGAGTCCAGGTTGGTTTCGGGTGAAAATTTTAAAAAGATGTCATTAACTTTATGCTCAAAAAATGCCGCTAGATTATTGCACAAGATTTGAGATGGTTCAGCAGTAGAACAGACTGGTGTGGTGGATAATTTTGAGACTACCTGATAGAGTTGTCTGGTTGAATTTTTGGCTGACTCTATTTGCTCAAGATAGAATCTCTGTTTTTCTACAGCTAACAATTTTCTGTAAGCAGCCAATGCTTGTTTATATAATTCTTTAGAATTGTTATCGTAGTCTTTGCGCCACCTCCTTTCTAGGTTTCTGCAACGCTGCCTTTCGAGTCTTAACAATTCAGAAAACCAAGGGGCGGACGGTTTATTTCGATTGGGCATCATCCTTTTTGGGGGAACTAGTTGGGTAAAGGCATTGTTAAGCCATGTGTTGTAGTTTTCAGCAGCCATGTAAGGGTGTGTTGTGTTATCTGATTGCGTGGCACTTTAAATTATTTGTAGGTTGGTCACGTTCAAGTTCTTCCAGTCTCGGAAGTGGACCTGCGAGCGGTGTACAGTATATAGATTTTTATCCTTTATAGTTTTAATAGTAAATAGTACTACAGCATGATCGGTCCACGTTAATGGTTCTACTAGTGGTGGCAGAATATTCGGATCATTAGAGAATATGCCGTCAAGGGTATGGCCTGCTTGGTGGGTGGGAACTTTGCTCAATAGATTCAGGCCAGCCGATAACAAGTCAGTAATTAGAACAGAGGTATCCCTGTCGGTGGTATTTTCTAAGTGAAAATTAAAATCACCTAAGATGGTATAATTCGAGTTTGTTGCTACTGGCACTAACAGGAGATTAAGGTCTGTTAAGAAAGTGGTTCGAGAGGTGGGTGGGCAATAGAGAAATGCACCATTAAAGGATTGTGCCGGGGAAAGCGCGAAGGAGAAGGTTAGTGCGTTTGCGGCTCCAATATTTAAAGGTTCTGTCCTAAGAGTAAAGTGTTGTTTATAAATGACAGCTATCCCACCTCCTCTTTTATCTGAGGGTCTGTCCTGTCTAACTACTAAATATCCTTCAGGAATGGCAGAACAAAAATCCGGGCCGGACACTTGATCCGCCCAGGTTTCTGTGACAAAGAGGATGTCTATATTTTTGCTGGTTAGTAGTTCATAGATGTCATCCTTATGTTTAGATAGGGATCTCGCATTGATAAGCGTGCATAGGGTATTATTCTTTCCTTGAGCTTTGACCGGGTTATGTAATATACGTTGTGCAATGGAAGGAGTTAACTTGTATGCACATGTAGCACATTGTGATAAATTAAGATTGGTAAAAGTGTCTAGCTCAAAACATGGACATCGTGAATATTTTAAGGTGTTCCCGATGTCCCTTAGCTGATAACTAGTATAGGTTATTACCTTATCTTCATGATATCATCTATGGGGACCACGGGTACTAGCGTTTTGCGCGATCCCAGCGCGAACTGGCGCAGACTGGCACCCCTTTGGCGCGGCTTCGGCGCGATGACGGCGCTACCGCTGCGCTTGTCCGCTGCGCTTCCGTGAAGCCATTCTTAAGGTCTAAGCCCCGCCCCCAGCTGTAACGCTAATTCCGTTCTGGTCGGGGAGCCGGCCCTGAGGCACAATGAAGCTCTACCCTGCCCTCCACACTAACGGCACGGAGCCGCGGTGGAACGGGGCTAGGGGTACAGAGAAATCACAACAATGCTAGTTGGCTAAAATGGATTTTAAAAAACAATTATTAAGTCAATTGTATCGATTTTTTAAAAGGGTACGAGTTTACACGGACAGGGTCCGAAATTCAGCGTATTTTCACTGGGTTTTGATAAGCATGCAGAGGAGGGTCCCCTCGCAATCTGCACAAGCTCTCCAACACAACACACAAGGAGCTGCCACCACCTTGCTAGTTAAGTAAGGAACGAGGCTGCACATCAGAAAGGTGTACCAGCGATCTCTTGTTCCACCATCCCTTACGGCCAAGTAAAGCTGAACCTCTGCTGACACCGGTGACTTGTACCGGTGGAGAGAATTTTGATAAACCTTTTGCTATTTTGGGGGATTTTTGATGAGAACACAATCACCAACTTTCAATTCTAGAATGTAGAAATGTTTTGCAGAGTCATGAACAGATTTCATGAAATTTTGTTTTGGTACAACTTTGGATGCCAAGTCTTGATTGCAATCAATGCTCTTGTTGTTCTTGTTAAGTAACCAATTAGGACATAAACTTGTGTGAGCAGATCTACCTCTTAAAAGAGAAAATGGAGATACACCTGTGGTACAATGAGGGGAAATATTATAAGACCACAGCTTGACTTCAAGGAAATCTTGTACATCTTGATGAGAAGAAATGGCTGTTTGAATGGCATCCTCAACTAACCTGTTTGCCTTTTCCACCAAACCATTCGAGCGACCTTATAATGTTTGACATCAATTTTTTCTAAAATCAAACGGGGTTTTACACGACCGTAGAACACGAGAAGTTGTGGAATCTGATTCTTTCTCCTGGAACGGAGTTTTCAAATTAACAAAAAGCGCTCTACATTGCTTGTGAACTTACTGCCCAACACAAACGTGAAACTTAGATATTTTTCTCTCCTTGTATGTTTTTTGAAATCCAGGCACTCCTCTTTCAGTGAGTACAGATACATCGTCATCTTCTTGAAACACCACATCACAAATGAAACACTTTTCTACGTCCATTTTCACTGTATCTCACAGCAACTCGCAGGAACCTGTAACACATAAATGAAACATTTTTGATTAACAAAAAAACAAACAATAACAACAAAGTTACAAAACAAAACACAAACGATAGCAAACTTTTTATTTCAAAAGTTAATTGTAATATTTACGTTCCTTCACACTTTGTCATATAAGTCAAGAAAAAATTATACAAACTTTGTCTATCTGACATATTTTGCGATTATTTGATATTATGGTCATCAGAACAAAATGTTGATGTTATTTTTGACTTTCCCGTCCCTAAAAACATATAAAATGATACCACACATGGGCATATAAACAGTTATACCCTATATCTCAAATAATGGGCAGCCATTTTGAAAAATCTGCCATATTGGATTAACACGTCATCTACACATGCAACCCCTGGCGGAGGTTGCCAAAAAATGGGACCTTACAATGGTGGCTTATGCCGACGATACTCAGTTGGTCATAAGACTCACTGAGGCGCCCTCTCCCGATGCTACTAGATTCAGGGATGGACTGACCGCCGCTGCCAATTGGATGACAGCAAACTGCCTCCAACTCAACGGTGGCAAAACCGAGGTACTGATCTTGGGGAAAAACCCGAACAGCTGGAGTGACCTCTGGTGGCCCCACTCATTAGGCCCAGCCCCCCCACCGAAAACTCTGGTAAAAAACTTAGGAGTTTGGCTGGACTCTGCACTTAACTTCCAGTCGCATACAAAAAAAGTTGCCGCAACCTGTATTGGATTATTGAGAAGCCTCAACCCCGTCTTAGGCTACTTTGACTCCAAAACGCGGCAACTGATTGTACAATCGACCATCTTGGCTAGACTGGACTACGCGAGTGTCCTGTTGTTAGGAGCCAACAAAGCTGAAATCAAGAGATTCCAACGGATTCAGAATTCGGCGGCTAGGGCAATAGTAGGTCTGCCTAGAAGGTGCTCAGCGAGAGCTACCATTCACAGACTACATTGGCTACCCGTGGAAGCCCGCATCCAATTCAAGGCCCTTATTTTTGCCTTTAAAATTCTGAATAACGAGGGTCCAGAGCTCCTCCGCCAGCTGCTGACGCCCTATAACCCACAACGCAACCTCCGGTCCAAGGGGCAACATCTAGTCATGGTACCCCTCATTAAGTTCTGTCGCATCGGTGGACGTTCTTTCAAACTTTTGGGGGCTAAGTTATGGAATTCCCTCCCCATCCACATCCGCTGCCTCGACAACCTATTAGCTTTCCGCAGAGCTATTAAAACCCATCTCTTTCCCCCCCTGTAGGTCTCCCTCTGTTCTTTACTCAGTTGTTTGTGTTATGGTTCTAGCGCCGGGACGCCCCGTTGCTGGGGCAGCTGTTTGCGCTTTACAAAATGCTTAACATAACAAAATGCTTAACATAATATAGAGTGGTAGACTTTTCACCATCGTTTTCTCCGGAAAATTTTCAATAAGAATTCACTCACAGAAATTGTATTGCAATTAGTTCTAGGTTAGCCCATTTTTTTAACTAATTTGACTAGACTAAGGAGAAAGGGGATGGATGGGTGGGTGGTAAGTACAGGACAGGTTTTTTTTGGATGGGACAAATACCCAGGTAGTTAAAATCTGGTGGGATGTTGGTGGAAGAGCAATCTGTGAGGTAGGGTGGGGAGTCACTTTAAAGAGGGGCTCCTGTAACTTGGAGGCTATACTGTGCGAGCTGTTTGAATAGGTGGGCCATTAGCTGTTCCCAAAAATGAAGTAGGAAATTGAATCATCAATGTGTGCACTTAAGTTACGTCTCTTAAATCACTACCTACACACTTTCACTCTCCGACCCACACCACCTACTATCGTTAACACCACCTGCACCCCAAAATAATTTATGGCCACTGCCACATTGCACCATCTGCCTTTTGCCCCAACCAACATTTCATCCTCTTCTCCACTACCAAGACCACCAGTCAAATCCATATGCTACACAAATACCTACACAATACACTAACATAACACCCACATCACAAGCTTAAACTAAGACACATGCCTATGACTCACATCTCCCCCTAAACCAACCCCACATTTATCATGTAAACAACCACCTATTCTACCACCTTTGCCTCACATAACCCTCTACAATCTACAGCACTATCCTCACACCATATCATACATCACATTCACCCTTACATTATATACCATGCAGCACCACATTAACAAATCAGTTTAATATTTCGGATGTGTGACTGCCAATCTCAAGGATTAATCACAACTCTTGTCAGGTTGAACTCTCAAAGTCACTAAATTAACCTGAGCTCAAACCCCTCGTGGCTACTGTACAGAGCACACAGTCTTAACTGAGGGCACTCCCTTGCCAATGGGTTAAAAGGTCCCATGGGCAACTATATCCACTTGTTCTTCATGATGGCAAAACTATCTAGTCACACTAAACGTGGGCTCTGATGGTTGTGGGTGTTTAAGGGAGTAAGCTATGGTAATCTCTAGTGTCTTCCCACATGTATCACAAAACACCAATTTGAAACAGGCCCTATACCCCCCTCCCCACCACCACCACCACCAAACCAGCTGACTGAAGTTTAGTAGGACAAAGGCAGGACCTAAACAAGGGATACACAAAAATTGGCCCAGCGTCCTGTTTGCTACCTTCCAAGTGCACTAAAGTGTTACATGTGGCTGAGACAGACCTGTCAGGCAGGATTTGACAATGGGGTGGCAACAGAATGGCAGCACCACCCTTCTGCTGAGCTAAGCAGCAGGCTATCTCTGTCCATACAGGCAAACCTATCAATCACAGTGAGATATTGTATGGTCCTGGGAGGAATTTCACATTAAGGGCTGAGGACAGCCTAGGATTTGGCAGAGCCTATTCTTAATAAGCCTATTAAAAGTGCAGTCAGGTAAAGGGTAACGACAAGTTACAGTTGTAATATATGTAATAAAATGATGATTTTATCATTAGATTAGATGTTTTAATAAATAAAAAAATAAGTCTTTGAATGGTGTCTGTAGCTGTTACAGATCAAAAGTTATAGATTAAAGTGCATAAGCTGTATTTTGACCTTTCCAATGCATCACACACAGTCTGACCAGTGGTCTTCCTCTTTAGGGCCTAGTCACGAGGGAAACATACCATTTGTATTGTCACACCTGTTCCACTCCTCAATATTATACGCCCCACCTTGAGGACAGCAAGGAGCACTTAAGGGTGACTTATTTAATATTTAAAATTGTGTTTCCCTTCGCGTCTAGTCTGGGCAGCAGGCTTTCAGCTACTATTATAAGGCTACACAAGGTAGGCCTAAAGTCATGTTTTCATTGCCACTGTAGTGGCTGGCACAATAGGTGCTGTAGTCCAAAGGTGGTATTCCAATTTCAAATCTTTATTTCGATCACATGATCATAAAAGATATACAAAATTACCACTTTAGTTAAAATCCCAGAGTATAAGTAAGTCATTATAGTTAAATACATTGGAAATTTAAAAAGAGAATAATAGTAAAAGGGGTGACAGTGAATCAAGGGGTAAAAATGTTCAAGAGTCTCCAGCCATCTTTATCAATCGGGTTCGAATATGCCACATTGCGGTTCGAAATTTTGCCAAGGCAAACACAATTGGCGGCGATAAATCTGTCTTTAAAACTCTATATGCAGGTAAAAATGTTCTAAAACCCAGGTTTTTAAGGAGGGGGACGGGCCAAAATTTCCTGCTTTTCTGGTAGGCTCGACAAAAGAAAATCACGTGCACCTCGTTCTCCTTTGTATGGTCACATGCCGGGCACTTCTCTGTGGAAGACGGGCAGGGCCATGCTTTGGTAAAAGACATTAAAGGAAGGGTCCCGTACCTCCATTGCAGGAATAGTTTTCTTGTTAGGGCAGGAGTCATGCCATCCAAAACACCTTCAAGGTTATATGAGTCTTTAATTGTAATGAAGCAGTGTGTCAGAGATCCCTCTCGTGCGCTATCTAGGGATCGAAGAAGCATTTTATCATAGTATGCTCTGGACAGCGCTTTCCTTGGAATCCTGATACTTGTGCTTTCCGGGTCTGACCATAGTTCTGGTAGTCCAAGGGTCTCGCAAGTTCTCTTGATGTATTTTAACCAAGGGGTCTTGGTGGCGTTGGGTAAGGATAGAAATTCCTGTAACTCAGATCTATAGGAGAGGAGATCTTGGCTGCTCCACAGACGACGCCAAAATGTTAATGGTTTAAGCCCTAGTTCCTCCGTAATAGGCCTCAGACCCAGGTCCAGTCTCAGGGGCAGGAGTGGAGTACTTGGGGGAAGAGCTGTCAGCTGCCTCAGAAATTTATTCTCTGTGGTTAGCAAATTGGGCGATGGAATGTGGCCCCACATCTCTCCCCCGTAAGTAACACCCACCCGCGCCTGTGCTTTATAGATTTGAATAGCAGGGCTGAGAGGGCGATATGATGATTTGGTCGCAATTCTCATAATACCACCCGCCTTCTGAGCCAATTTCATGTTCGCCTTTATCTGGTGTGCCCCCCACGTAAGGTTTTGGTTTAGAGTTATCCCCAGGTACTCTATTGTTTGAACCCTTTCCAAACGCACTGTGCCAAGCAAGGGGTTTGGACGCTTGAAGGACATGGGGTTTAGGATCATGAATTTTGTTTTCTGCGGGTTAATTTCAAGTCCCCTTTCTGTACAGAATTCCAGGAAGCCGTCTAACACCCGCTGTATGCCCATCGGGGATTAGGACAGCAGCAGGGTGTCGTCCGCAAACATGATTGCGGGCACCCTGCTGCCGGTCAATTTTGGGGCGTCAGTGTCTGCAATCCTCGCCAGGTGCGCGATTACCCCGTTCACGAAGAGGCAGAACAGGGTCGGTGCAAGCACACAACCCTGTCTCACCCCTCTGCGAACGGGGAATCTTTCAGTTAGATTACCACTTCTCCCGCACCTGACGCGTGCAAAGTTGTTTTGGTGTAGTTTTATCAGGATTGCAAGGATGTCTTTCGGGACGCCTAACTCTTCCATTACCCTCCACAGTTTTGATCTTGGCACCAGATCGAAGGCGGCACGTAGGTCCACAAAAACCGTGTACAAGGTGCCGCCCTCGACCAATGCAGTCCTCCAATACATGAGGTTTAATCTAAATATTTGATCAATTGTGGAGACCCCCCTCCTGAATCCTGCCTGTATGGGCTCATGGTATCTGTTTCCTCAAGCCAGTTCTGTAAGCGGTCCAACATTAGCCTACCGAAAAGCTTCTGGGATACATCGATGAGGCTTATTGGGCGATAGTTGGCTGGGAGCAGAGGGGATCCCTTTTTAAATATTGGGACCACCTCTGCACCCAGCCAAGTATCCGGGACCTTCATTCCCCTGAGGATCGCATTAAATATCAACAGGAGATAGGGGGCCCATATCCCTGGCTCCTGCTTGAAAAGATCTCCTGGCACCCCATCGAGCCCTGGGGCTTTGCCTGCTGCCAAGCCCGCAATTGCTGCCTGGACTTCTTTTTCCGTAAAGGGTTCGCCCTCCTGATCACTCGCTATAATGCAGTGGGGTGTACTCAGGGCCGCGTCCTCTATTGCATATAAGGACTGAAAGTGATTTAGCCAAGCGCTCGGGGCAATGTTGGATTCAATTGCCGGCGGGAGGTCTTCTGACCCATTGTTGACTAACCGCCAGAATTTACGAGAGTCTTTGGTGACTAATGCACCAGAGAGTTCCTCCCAGTGTTGTTGATCCCACTCGGCCTTGGCGTTTGCCAACAGTATCCTATATGCCCGTCTTCTGGCTTGTATCTCCTCCCGGCATCTACGCGCCTTAATTGCGAGTAGAAGTTCACGTTTCGAGTCCCGGCATGTGGCATTGTACCAGGACTTTTTATGTATCCCGCTAGTTCTAACAGTGCCATTTGCGAAAAGATCTAACTCCAAGGTATTTATTACATCTCCATGGGTTCGCCATAGGTGCTCTCTATTTTCCTCATTACCAAGATCCTTACCAAGGACGAATGCCTTTTCCAGCACAGGCGTAATTCTGGCATAAAGCCTGGGTAACTTATCGCCACTTGTGGCCAATTTTCCCCACGTAACTCTCCTCCTATTATTCTCCAGGAGTAACCCTGTCTTTACACTTTCTTTGTCCTGTCCCATGTCCTCGATACCTGGCATGGCATATTCAAGTTCGAGGGCATTATGATCACTGTCCCCTCTGACCAATACCCTGAAGTCTATGATTCGTGACCAACAGGACAATTGGACAAGGACATAATCTAGTCTGGATTCACTTCCTACTTTATTAAAGGTGCATTTACTTGGAATATCTGATTTGGTACGCCCATTGCAAGCCCTTAAACCGTGGTTGAGGGTAAGGGCGGTGATCTGCAATGCGAGGGAAGTCCAAGCTCTTGGTGGGGGTGCCACCGTGGCAGGTATCAGCCATCTTAAATCCTCCTCTAGGTAGGGTCCATCAAGAAGGCCAAGCAGTGGCTCGTAGTGCGAATTCAGGTCCCCTCCAACCACATATTGGCGGTCTCTTGGGATTTCGCTCAAGAAAGCCGAGAGTTCGTCAATGGTATTCGATTCGCGTAGTAAAGCTACAGGTCGCGAGTAGACATTTATTATCATCAGTTTGGAAGAGTTTGGCCATTCTAACAGGACAGGTAATATGTCTTCGGAATCGACAGTTAGCCGTCTGGCCTGACAACCTAGTTGGGAGGCTACCCAAGTTGCCAACCCTCCTGACGGTCGTCCCCTTCCCCCCCATTTAGCGGGTTTTGAAAACACTGCAAACCCTGGGCATGTATACTCCTCTCTTGCCCAGGTTTCCTGGAAGAGGCAGATACTTTTTGAGTTAATAAAAGAAACCCACTCCGGGCAATCCATTTTATTACCCAACCCAGCTATATTCCATGAAATCAGGTTGAGTTTTGGAGGTCTTGGGGATGGTAAGGCGGTGCCAGAGTGGTTATTCTCTTTTGTGACGAGATTTACCGTTGGATGTTGTAGCAATTCCCCCTGGCCAGCCCCTAAATTACTACCATTACCCAATGTGTCTGCGGGGTCCAGACAATGTGTAAGATCATTAGGAGCAGTTATCAAATCTCGAGAAGCCTGGGGTTGTTCGCAGACGATAATTCTATCCTCACTACCATCTATTAGATGGAATTGGTGCTGGTCCCTACCTTTGATATTTACAACAAGGGGTGGTGATGGACAGAGTCTCTGAATGAATTAAGCAGAATACTCTCACCCAGTCAAGAGATCAGGGCTAAATCCAACACCGTCTTTTAGCTCATTGCACCATCCCAGTTTCAGAACCTGGCTGTATGCAAATTAGTCTGTCCCTGGCCCAGTGCATCATGGGAACAGGGCAGACCAGACTACAAAAGCCAATTCTTACACTGGGAAGGAAACAAGCTTCCGGGGACCGGTTTCTGGCATTTCAGCCGTCTTCGGCCCGGCTTGCTTGAATCCTGATGGTGCAATGAGCAAGGGACTCACATCCGAGTATACCCTTCCACGCTTAGGGTGGACAAAAATATTTACAACAAGGGGTGGTGATGGACAGAGTCTCTGAATTAAGCAGAATACTCTCACCCAGTCAAGAGATCAGGGCTAAATCCAACACCGTTTTTTAGCTCATTGCACCATCCCAGTTTCAGAACCTGGCTGTATGCAAATTAGTCTGTCCCTGGCCCAGTGCATCATGGGAACAGGGCAGACCAGACTACAAAAGCCAATTCTTACACTGGGAAGGAAACAAGCAAAACGGTGATGGATCAAGCCCTGATCTGTTGACTGGGTAGGAGTGTTCTGATTAACTCAGATACTCTGTCCATCACCACCCCCCTTTTTGAAATTATTTTGGCCACCATGAGTGTGGAAGGGTATGCTCAGACATGAGTCCCTTGCTCATTGCACCATCAGGATTCAAGCAAGCCGGGCCGAAGACGGCTGTAATGCCAGAAACCGGTCCCCGGAAGCTTGTTTCCTTTCCAGTGAAGAATTGGCTTGGTAGTTTGGTCTGCCCTGTTCCCATGATGCACTGGGCCAGGGACAGACTAATTTGCATATAGCCAGGTTCTGAACTGGGATGGTGCAGTGAGCTAAAAAACGGTGATGGATCAAGCCCTGATCTGTTGACTGGGTAGGAGTGTTCTGATCAACTCAGATACTCTGTCCATCACCACCCTCTTTTTGAAATTATTTTGGCCACCATGAGTGTGGAAGGGTATGCTCAGACATGAGTCCCTTGCTCATTGCACCATCAGGATTCAAGCAAGCCGGGCCGAAGATGGCTGTAATGCCAGAAACCGGTCCCCGGAAGCTTGTTTCCTTTCCAGTGAAGAATTGGCTTGGTAGTTTGGTCTGCCCTGTTCCCATGATGCACTGGGCCAGGGACAGACTAATTTGCATATAGCCAGGTTCTGAACTGGGATGGTGCAGTGAGCTAAAAAACGGTGATGGATCAAGCCCTGATCTGTTGACTGGGTAGGAGTGTTCTGATTAACTCAGATACTCTGTCCATCACCACCCCCTTTTTGAAATTATTTTGGCCACCATGAGTGTGGAAGGGTATGCTCAGACATGAGTCCCTTGCTCATTGCACCATCAGGATTCAAGCAAGCCGGGCCGAAGACGGCTGTAATGCCAGAAACCGGTCCCCGGAAGCTTGTTTCCTTTCCAGTGAAGAATTGGCTTGGTAGTTTGGTCTGCCCTGTTCCCATGATGCACTGGGCCAGGGACAGACTAATTTGCATATAGCCAGGTTCTGAACTGGGATGGTGCAGTGAGCTAAAAAACGGTGATGTCAAGTCAAGTCAAGAGATTTATATAGCGCGCTACATACCCATAGGGTCTCAAGGCGCTGGAGGAAGGGTGGGGAATTACTTGTCGAATATCCAAGTTTTAAGTTGCTTTCTGAATGCTAGGTGGTTCTGAGTGAGGCGAAGGTGAGTGGGAAGTGAGTTCCAGGTTTTAGCTGCCAGGTAGGAGAAGGATCTACCTCCCATGGTGGTTTTGTTGATGCGAGGTACAGTGGCAAGGGCTTGGTTGGAGGATCGCAGCTGGCGGGAGTGGGTGTAGAAGGACAATCTTGTGTTGAGGCATTCGGGCCCAAGTTCGTAAAGTGCTTTGTGTGCGTGGGTTAGGAGGCGGAAAGTAATCCTCTTATTTACGGGGAGCCAGTGGAGGTTTTTCAGGTGACCAGAGATGTGTTCTTTACGCAGGATGTCTAGTATGAGCCTGGCTGAAGCGTTCTGGATGCGTTGGAGTTTTTTCTGGAGTTTTGCGGTGGTACCGGCGTATAGTGTGTTTCCGTAGTCCAGGCGGCTCGTGACCAGTGCGTGGGTGACCGTTTTTCTAGTTTCAGTGGGGATCCAGCGAAATGTTTTTTTGAGCATGCGAAGAATGTTGAAGCAAGATGATGAAACGGCGTTGACTTGTCTGGTCATCGAGAGTGAGGAGTCAAGGATGACGCCCAGGTTCCGTGCGTGGTCCGTCGGGATGGGTGCTTTTCCAAGGGCTTCTGGCCACCAAGAGTCGTCCCAGGCGGAGGGGGAGGTACCTAAGATGAGGACTTCTGTTTTGTCTGAGTTCAGTTTCAGACGGCTGTGTTTCATCCAATCGGCTACTTCTTTCATTCCTTCGTGTAAGTTAGTTTTGGTGGTGTTAGGGTCTTTGGTGAGTGATAGGATCAGTTGAGTGTCATCCGCGTAGGAGATGATGTTGAGATTGTGTTGGCGAGCGATGGCCGCAAGGGGGCTCATGTATACGTTGAAGAGGGTGGGGCTGAGTGACGATCCTTGTGGCACGCCGCAGATGACTTCAGAGGCCTCTGACTTGAATGGTGGGAGGCGGACTCTCTGTGTTCTTCCGGTGAGGAACGAGGTGATCCATTCCAGTGCTTTTCCTTGGATTCCTACGTCTCTGAGGCGCTGTATAAGGGTGCTATGACAGACTGTGTCGAAGGCAGCGGAGAGGTCGAGGAGGATGAGGGCGACTGTGTCTCCATTGTCCAGTAGAGTTCGAATGTCGTCTGTTGCTGCGATGAGGGCGGTTTCAGTGCTGTGTTTGGCTCGGAATCCGGACTGTGAGGAGTCTAGGGATTTGTTGGCTTCGAGGAAGGCGGCGAGCTGGTTGTTGACAGCTTTCTCAATGACTTTGGCCGGGAATGGAAGAAGCGAGATGGGGCGGTAGTTTTTGAGTTCGGTGGGGTCAGCTGTGGGTTTTTTCAGAAGGGCGCTGAGTTCTGCGTGTTTCCAGCTTTCCGGGAAGTTGGCGGAGTTGAGGGAGCAGTTGATGACATCTCGGAGGTGTGGTGCTATGATGGAGTCTGCTTTGTTGAAGATGTGGTGAGGGCATGGGTCAGTTGGGGATCCTGAGTGGATGGAGTTCATCAGGCGGATGGTGTCCTCAGTGGAGATTGGGTTCCAGTCGTTAAGGATGTTCAAGGGGGTGAAGGTCCTGCAGGAGGTTGGGTGGGTTGGTCTCCGGGTCGGTTATCGAAGCTGTTGTGGATGTCTGCGATTTTGTTGTGGAAGAAGGAAGCTAGGGAGTCGCAGAGGGCTTGGGAGGGGGTGATGTCGTTGGAGTTGGCTGATGGGTTGGTAAATTCTTTGACGATGTTGAATAATTCCTTGCTGTTGTGGGCGTTGTTATCTAGACGGTCTTTGAATGCGGCTTTCTTGGCAGACCGGATTAGTTGGTGGTGTATGCGGGTGGCGTTTTTGAAGGCGTCCCTGGTGCTGGTGTTTGGGTCTTTTTTCCAGGCCTTTTCGAGGGAGCGACATTGTTTCTTCGATTTCTTAAGATCATCGTTGAACCAGGATGCGTTTTTGCTGCCTAGTTTGCTTTGGCGTTTTTTCAACGGTGCTAGGATGTCGGCGCTGTTGGATAGCCATTGGGTGAGGTTAATGGCTGCTTGGTCGGGGTTTGAGGAGTGGGCGGGGGGGTTTAGTAGAAGCGATGAGGAGATCTGGTCGTTGGTGATTTTGTTCCAGTTTCTTCGCAGGGTGGGTTGAGGTTGGTTGTGGATTGTGGTCTTATTGTAGGTAAAGTGAACGCAGCTGTGGTCCGTCCAGTGAAGAGCTGTGGTGTGACTGAATGAGATATGTTTGCTGGAGGTGAAGATAGGGTCGAGCGTGTGACCTGCGATGTGGGTGGGCGTAGAGACAAGTTGTTTGAGTCCGAGGTCGGCGAGATTGTCCAGAAGGGTGGTGGCGCTGCTGTCATTGCTCATTTCCAGGTGAAAATTGAGGTCTCCCAATAGAATGTAGTCCTCGGAGGGGAGGGCGTGTGGGGTGATAAAGTCAGTGATGTCGTCACTGAATTGTGCACGGGGTCCTGGAGGTGGGTAGAGGAGGGTGCCTCTGAGTGTGGTCTTGGGGTCGGTGTGGATCTGGAAGTGAAGGTGTTCGGCGCTGGCAAGGTTGATATCTGAGCTGGTTGAGATGCGGATGGAGTTCTTATGGACGATAGCGATGCCTCCTCCTGTATGCTTGATGCGGTCCTTGCGGATGATCTTGTATCCTTCCGGGATGGCAATGGTGATGTCTGGGGCTGAAGAGGCATTCATCCATGTTTCTGTTAGGAAGGCGACGTCCGGTGAGATGGTGTCTAGTAGATTCCAGAGGTCGATGGCGTGCCTGTGGACCGAGCGGGTGTTGAGCAGGATGCATTGTAGGTGGTTGGTGTCAGGTATCTGGTTGGTATTAGTGGGTGAGGAGTTGTTCTTGGTGCCGTCGAACTTGCAGGTGTTGCAAGAGAAGGGTCCATGGGTGTGTCCAGGAGCGGCTTGGAAGCAGTTGGGGGAGCAGCCGGGGTTAAGGGCTAGTAGGGTGGTGGCATCGTAAGTGATGCGAGTGGGCTGGGCATTACGGGGACCAGGGGGTCTGGCGCTGGGCGCGGTCCAGGCGCGAACGGGCGTAGACGGGCTTACCTTTGGCGCACCTTCGGCGCGGCCGTAGCGCTTGGACGCTGCGCGTGTGGACATCCGACATAAATGGAGAGTGGGGGGGGCGGAGCGTGGGCGGGGCGGCTGGGAGGCGGGAGCGTGGGGGGAGGGACGGGCTGAAGGCACAACCAAATGGCGATCGCTTGAAATACACACAAACAGGCTAACACGCCGATATTGGCCACAAGGAAGACAATAATCGTCTTGTAAATGTTAGATTTCAATTAAATACTCCCGTGGGCACTGCTGAGCACACAGGCACCAAATCCGGGTTTAAATTAGCAGAGTCACTAAAACTGCAGCAGCGCGAGGCGCTTGAAGAGGAGAGCAGCGCTACGATTACTCGGCACAAATAGTTAATCAGGCAGCAGCAGTGCGAGGCGCTTGAGGAGGAGAGCAGCGCTACGATTACTCGGCACAAATAGTTAATCAGGCAGCAGCAGTGCGAGGCGCTTGAGGAGGAGAGCAGCGCTACAATACCAGAAGCTGCAGGAGGCGAGTGGGAGCAACCGCTGAGTCCGGAGACAAGCTGGTCACAGGGCAATGTCGGACCGGACGGTGAGGATAGCCAGTGGGTGGGCGAGGCGGGAGCGTGGGGGGAGGGACGGGCTGAAGGCACAACCAAATGGCGATCGCTTGAAATACACACAAACAGGCTAACACGCCGATATTGGCCACAAGGAAGACAATAATCGTCTTGTAAATGTTAGATTTCAATTAAATACTCCCGTGGCACTGCTGAGCACACAGGCACCAAATCCGGGTTTAAATTAGCAGAGTCACTAAAACTGCAGCAGCGCGAGGCGCTTGAAGAGGAGAGCAGCGCTACGATTACTCGGCACAAATAGTTAATCAGGCAGCAGCAGTGCGAGGCGCTTGAGGAGGAGAGCAGCGCTACGATTACTCGGCACAAATAGTTAATCAGGCAGCAGCAGTGCGAGGCGCTTGAGGAGGAGAGCAGCGCTACAATACCAGAAGCTGCAGGAGGCGAGTGGGAGCAACCGCTGAGTCCGGAGACAAGCTGGATCAAGCCCTGATCTGTTGACTGGGTAGGAGTGTTCTGATTAACTCAGATACTCTGTCCATCACCACCCCCTTTTTGAAATTATTTTGGCCACCATGAGTGTGGAAGGGTATGCTCAGACATGAGTCCCTTGCTCATTGCACCATCAGGATTCAAGCAAGCCGGGCCGAAGACGGCTGTAATGCCAGAAACCGGTCCCCGGAAGCTTGTTTCCTTTCCAGTGAAGAATTGGCTTGGTAGTTTGGTCTGCCCTGTTCCCATGATGCACTGGGCCAGGGACAGACTAATTTGCACATAGCCAGGTACTGAACTGGGATGGTGCAGTGAGCTAAAAAACGGTGATGGATCAAGCCCTGATCTGTTGACTGGGTAGGAGTGTTCTGATTAACTCAGATACTCTGTCCATCACCACCCCCTTTTTGAAATTATTTTGGCCACCATGAGTGTGGAAGGGTATGCTCAGACATGAGTCCCTTGCTCATTGCACCATCAGGATTCAAGCAAGCCGGGCCGAAGACGGCTGTAATGCCAGAAACCGGTCCCCGGGAGCTTGTTTCCTTTCCAGTGAAGAATTGGCTTGGTAGTTTGGTCTGCCCTGTTCCCATGATGCACTGGGCCAGGGACAGACTAATTTGCATATAGCCAGGTTCTGAACTGGGATGGTGCAGTGAGCTAAAAAACGGTGATGGATCAAGCCCTGATCTGTTGACTGGGTAGGAGTTTTCTGATTAACTCAGATACTCTGTCCATCACCACCCCCTTTTTGAAATTATTTTGGCCACCATGAGTGTGGAAGGGTATGCTCAGACATGAGTCCCTTGCTCATTGCACCATCAGGATTCAAGCAAGCCGGGCCGAAGACGGCTGTAATGCCAGAAACCGGTCCCCGGAAGCTTGTTTCCTTTCCAGTGAAGAATTGGCTTGGTAGTTTGGTCTGCCCTGTTCCCATGATGCACTGGGCCAGGGACAGACTAATTTGCATATAGCCAGGTTCTGAACTGGGATGGTGCAGTGAGCTAAAAAACGGTGATGGATCAAGCCCTGATCTGTTGACTGGGTAGGAGTGTTCTGATTAACTCAGATACTCTGTCCATCACCACCCCCTTTTTGAAATTATTTTGGCCACCATGAGTGTGGAAGGGTATGCTCGGACATGAGTCCCTTGCTCATTGCACCATCAGGATTCAAGCAAGCCGGGCCGAAGACGGCTGTAATGCCAGAAACCGGTCCCCGGAAGCTTGTTTCCTTTCCAGTGAAGAATTGGCTTGGTAGTTTGGTCTGCCCTGTTCCCATGATGCACTGGGCCAGGGACAGACTAATTTGCATATAGCCAGGTTCTGAACTGGGATGGTGCAGTGAGCTAAAAAACGGTGATGGATCAAGCCCTGATCTGTTGACTGGGTAGGAGTGTTCTGATTAACTCAAATACTCTGTCCATCACCACCCCCTTTTTGAACTTATTTTGGCCACCATGAGTGTGGAAGGGTATACTCAGACATGAGTCCCTTGCTCATTGCACCATCAGGATTCAAGCAAGCCGGGCCGAAGACGGCTGTAATGCCAGAAACCGGTCCCCGGAAGCTTGTTTCCTTTCCAGTGAAGAATTGGCTTGGTAGTTTGGTCTGCCCTGTTCCCATGATGCACTGGGCCAGGGACAGACTAATTTGCATATAGCCAGGTTCTGAACTGGGATGGTGCAGTGAGCTAAAAAACGGTGATGGATCAAGCCCTGACCTGTTGACTGGGTAGGAGTGTTCTGATTAACTCAGATACTCTGTCCATCACCACCCCCTTTTTGAAATTATTTTGGTCCCTACCTTTGGGCTCGAGCAGTCAGTCAACCATTTCAAGGCTGCTGTACCTATTAAAGGTAGGGAGGTAAGCTGGCTGATGAATTCTATATGGCCCCGGGACTCCTCTCACTATTCCCCCCCCCCTCCGCCCCTCTTCCTAGTACTAATCTCCCATCCCTCTTCATCTCCATATGGGGGTAAATATTCGGGGACCATACTCCTATGGTAATGAGTGTCCCTCCTCCCAACACGGTTGTTCTCCCACTCTTCCAATAATTCTTGATGGTACCCCCATCTTTGGTCTTCTAATGTATACATATTTGATGGGTAGAAGAATGAGAGAGGGAGAGACTGGATGTGGCTCCCTTGATCTTCGGGGGCCCAGCTACAGATGTAGGAGGCTGTGCTGGGTTCTCTAAAACTGACCACCACGCAGTCACCTCTGATTGTTTTCCTCATTTTTCCAACCCAGATAGTCCATCTCACCATAAGAACGTCACTAGTTGTGCCTTGCAGGAGAGGTCTATATATAGACAACCAGTTGATGACTTTGTTCTTAAGGAAGGCAGTCGTCTCGATAGCGGTAGATTTTAACTCAGGTACACCCACCAAGATTACTGTGTAAGGGGAAGCCTCAGGTGGTAGGCTCAGAGGTTTAATTCTGCGGGGATTATTTGGCATGTTATCTAGGGGTTTTGAATCACTGCAATTTGTCCGAGGAAATGACATTATCTTTAGGGTGTACAGTTATGTTTGGGGGGGGGGGGGAGTGGTGGTGCCTGAGTTTGTGTAGGTAAAATGATTTTGTTTGTAGTAGCCAAGGGTTGCGGGGTCTTATTTTGGTTGGGTTTATGTTGTGTGTGTTGAGAAGTAACTGGGCCATTTTTCTTCGTTAAGGTTGTAAGATCGATGCCCTTTTTGAGCTTTGGTTCTAACCCCCCTTTGACTCCCTTAATTCCTGTTTTCAGGCTATCTGCCAGTTGGACTGTAGATTTTTCGATATTGACCAGCCTGGCTTCGATCTTTATCAGCCGGGCTTCAAGGGGGCCTAGGAGGGACCTGAAAAGTGTACCTATGTCTGCAAGTGTAATATCCTCGCTAGAGGATTCCATTGAAATATTAATGGAGTGAGAAGGTGTACCCATGGGTGCAATGAGTGCTGGTGGGGCCTCTGCGCTGATCTTGGATGGTTGGCCGAAGGTGTTGCTACCAAGACTAGCAACATCCTTTGCGGGGTTGGACTTAGATGTTTTTGGCTTGCAACCTCCCTTGGTTTTCCCCCCTTTCTTCCTTTTTTGAATTGCTCCTTCCCTTGCTCCCCTTAAAAAATCCGAAACGTTCTCGCTAATGGTGACTATGGCCGAATCGGGATTGGGGGTTGGAAGTCGGGTAGGTGGTATTTGGCCCGTCGGTAAGGTCATTAGGCTCATATCCTCGAGATCGTTTAAGGCCTGCCTAGTGAGGTCTGGGTTGATAGGTGACTGGTTAGCCCCCAGGCCCTCATGGTTAGAGTTATTAGCCTCCGGCCTTCCTTCAGGAGTCTTAGCCAGAGCCATTGGGCCCATTGATGATCTCCTTACCCAGTCGATTTCCTGGGAAATGCGTCTTTCAAGCACAGCAATTTCGTCTATCAAAAGTGATCCTGCCTTAGCAAAATAATTATCGATGGTACCTTGAGCGGCTCCTGCCACAGCCTGCGAGGATTTGCTCCTTGTTTCCCTGGTACACATCTCGACATCAATGTACTCCGGGCCTTGTGACGAGTGGGTTGATGGAGTAATCCGACCAGGGCGGGTGGCCCAGTCCCGGTCTCTGCCGTCCTCGAACGGCCTCAAACGGCCCGCCCTTTGCCCGTGCTTTGCTCCGCGCTTCGTTCCGCCTGCGCGGGTATTGTGCTGTTTGTATACGTATACTTGTACGCTGTGGGCGTGGCTTACAGGGAGAGCGGGCCAGGTGTCAGCTGTTGGCCTCGCAGGGACTCCTGGTTGATGGAGTCCCCGCCGTCACGCTCGCAGCCCTGTTTCGCTGCCACACAGACCCGGGTGGGTGCCCTTGTGCTGCGGGACCCGCGGAGCGGGTCCGGCGAACAGTGTCTTGAAGCTGGTAACTGGGCAGAACAAGTAAGTCAGAACAGCAAGTCCTGAGGTCCGATGATTCGAAGGTGAAAAAGAATGGAATCCCATTATACTTTCCAGGCCATGGGTGTATTTCCACACTATATACTATTACCCTGCATGAAAGTTAAATGTGCCAATCAGGATTTTTACATGATTTAAAGGGGCACACTGACACTTAACTCCTGGTTAGCATGGGTAAAGTGCACAGACTTATAGAACCAGCAAAGCAATTAAGACAATCATTTGGAGGCCATCATACTAAAGATGGTCAGTTGTGACAACCATGTACAGCTCTAGTGACTCAGGCTACCTAAACTCTGCAGCCTCGCTTATACCTCTACCTACATGACGTCTCCTTCTCCATCATGTACAAAACCTTGTTACCTCCATGTTGCTTTTTCTTGTTCAGTCCAAAGGACTGTTGTGTTCATGGTGTGTCCATGGGTAGGAAGTAGTCTTTCCCTTCCTCCCTCAAGGCTGTTCTCTGATGATGTAATGTCCTCCATTCACACCGCCAGGTTTACCAACACATTTACCTACACCCTTCAGTATCAACTACACAATCCCCAGCATTCACACCACTTTATACCATAGTGCAGAGGTCTTCAAACTGGGGGACGGGCCCCCCTCTAGAGGTGCCTTAGGGGATCCCAGTGGGTCTTCAAGGCTCTGGCCAAAAGAAGTATTGTGCTTTGTTTTCAGCTGAAAATAAATTGTGCACCAAGCTGTCTGTTTTGGACCATCAGTAGCATCTTTTGTCATTTATCTCCTAGCTGGGAGAAGGTGTCAAAAGGGAAGGGACACCAACTAGTCTTCAATAATAATTTATTGAATTTTTAAAACAGTAACAAAACGTAATTTCAAAGTAATAAATTAATTGTGAAAAATTCTGAGGGGGCCCTATGACTTTTTTTACCCACTGGGGGGGCATGGCATTAAAAAGTTTAAAGACCACTGCTGCACTGTATACTTCACTGGTACCTTTCATACAAAGCACTGCTTGTCCCATGTAGCTCTATCTATACGTAGTAATAGTACAGATACAGCCAAATGAAAGTAAGTGCTTTGTTTTGTCATTTTCTGATACCAAAGCTCAAGTAGTTTATTTTTATTTATTTTATTTTTATTTAATGCGATTTTCTATAGAGCGAACTTTACCCGAAGGTGTCAGAGCGCTTTACATAAGAACCAGTTGCAAAACATAAGGATTTAGGATTACATGCGTTACATAAAAGATACAAACAGGAAAGAAAATGCAAATGTACAAGATGAAGCCACACAAGGAAGAGATACAAACAGAAAGAAAAATTGCAAATTTACAAGTAGTAAAGTCACTCAAGGAAGAGATGCATATGGATAAACTCTAAGAGTCACACAGGAATGGTAGAGAGTACAAAGGTCTACTGCATATATAGTGATTAGAGTTATCTCTATATACATATATATACACATTGATTTTCTCAGGTCAAGACCCAAAAAACCAGGAGAGCAGAGTTCCATTAAGTGGGGTCGGAGGGGGCACGCAGTCACAGCACCAAGGGAGGGTGGTAGGGGTACACGGGTATGGAGAAAAGGCAAATCATGTTCTGTAAAAGAATCGGGGGCTATACATCGCTTCCGTGAATGTTTGCTTGCACTGCATTGTCTGGTCTCACCACTGCCCCCCTACGGTGACTGAATGAACAGCCGCTGCCGTTCTCTAGAGACTTCCTTCAGTCTGAGCTACATTAAACGCTCCTCCACAGGATTTGTGGGTGAGGAGTGAGCGTAAAACAGCATCGGAAACAGCATGGCCGACCTCCCACTTCCTCCATAGACGCTTGCATCTGGGAAGGACAGGATGAGAGGCGTTGTTCTGCGCCTGCCGTTTACGGTGAAAATGTTTCAGACACAGTGACCGGCTCAGGGCCGGCGCTAGGCATGGGCAGCGTGGGCGGCTGCACAGGGCCTCGCACTCAGCCCACCAGCATGGGGCCACGCACTGGTGATGTCTCCTGTTGTTTCCCTGGCTATCGATTACAAAGAAAGGTGTCGCCTGCAATTAAGGTCCATTGGAGGGGGCCCCCTCCCTGGGCCTCTCATGGATGGTGTCAGGAGGCATAGGGGAGGGAGACAGAGACGCTCCCTCAATTGCAAGGAGACCATTCAAGACACTGTGGGGGGCCCATTGTCCAGCATTTTGGCGCCCCCACAGTTTTAACTTTTAGACCACAATCAATTTTCACACCTATGAAGGTGTGAGAAATGCTTGTGGAGTAAAAGTTAAAACTGTGGGGGCGCCAAAATGCTGGACAATGGGGCCCCCACAGTGTCTGTGAAGGGTCTCCTTGCAAGGGGCCACTTATGTAAATTAGAGGGGGCCTTGCACGTGCGCTTTCAGCCCAGGGCCTCGCAAATCCTAGAACCGGCCCTGGACCGGCTTGGCGAGTCAAAGCGCACTTTAAGATACCGTCCCCTCCCAAGCTTTTATTCCTTCAGTGGAGCGACACAAGATCTGACCCGTCTGCGACCTTGAGGACTTCAGACAGCAACAACGTTGCAAGTTACTAAATCCTACACGCCGGTCCCATGGGAACCACCACCGTGGTAAAATAAGTCTTTCCTCGGACCCCTGTTAGATGCATCGGTTCTCAGTCACACTGGCGGGCTATCCGGGGGTTCAGTCTGAATCTGCAGCACATTTGTTTTTTTTCTGAGGGCAAATGTGTATTTCAATACCTCCCGGCAGACTTTGGAGATTTTGAAAATCCCCTGCAGATTTTGGAAAATTGAGGTAATTCCCTCTGCCTGAATTTTCAGGTAAAGTGTGCAGAAGCACCAGAAAGGAATGGGAATAGCTGATGCCGCAGCGGGTCCCCGCGACCAGTACCCTCACAGTCTGTTGCAATGATTAGTGTATCATTTAGTGTAATAGCAGCCCATTTCAGGTGCAGGCTGGGCTGAGCAGTGAACCTCTGCAGGGAACCCAACCTGGGTTTACCAACAGCTTTCACCTGTCATCTGTAACTAAATGTGGCAAGTATGTGTTCGCTCCTTATAGCATGAACTCAAAACGGTGTCTTGTGGTGTGTGAGAGAACAGAAAATACCAGCTTGACAGTTGAGATGTGTGTGAGGGTGATGTGACGTAGCCTTCTGTAATTACAAGGGAGTGGGGGCTACAGCCTCCTTACTGGTGTCCATCACCCGGCTTTTAAATCCTTGAGGAGGACAGAATATAAACATGATCGTCATATGATGTACACTACCACCTTCATCTTCACAGATTGTACCCCTTTCCCGCAGAAATTTCAAAGCGCCTCTACAGAATTTCACACATTTTCCCAAAGATTTGGACTTTCTCTAGTTATTGATCGTGTTCTCTTGAAACCACTGACTCTGGCACAGCTTTATCTGTTTCATGTTCTCCACTAGCGCTGCAAGATCAGCTGCCCCAGTTTTGCCAGAACTTCAACTACCTATGTGTGAAATGTTGTACTGCTTGCTCCTTCAGCAAACAGACTTTATTGAATCATTGTCAATCCTCATCCAATATACAAAGGGGAGTGCATTGCATCTCACATTGGGGGGGGCCCACGCCACCCTACAGTATATCACCAGTAGTACAGTACAACTCCCTCAATAAAGACAACATCCCTGCACATGAGTTGCATACTCAGTCCTAGCCAAATAGGCGGGTAAATTTGGAACATATCCCTGCAATTGGAAGAAGGCCCCTTGGTCATGTAAAACAATCATACATCCCTCTCCCCTCCCTGAAACCTACGAGGCCCATCTCCTCCTTTCCATGTGCTGTGCCGGGACGTGTGGACTAAAGCGTCAATCTACCTAATCGAGTGGGGGCGCCATATGGGCCATTACTCAACCTTGCACAACTCACTGTGAGCGCTTATGGGTCTACCATCCAGACACCATCTGCTGGTGGCCTCCTGCAGCTGCAAATCGCCTTCAGGCTGGAGCATTGGGTAACTAATCTGATTTTCCATCCCCTTGCCAGTCTTCTGCCGCCCTCACAATGCATCTGTCGACACCCCTCAAGCCTGTCTAAAATCCATAGGCCTTCTACACTGGTGCGCCTCTCTAAGCAACAAGCCTCCCTCCCAGTCCACCAGCTGAAGCAGGTAAGCCCTCCAGCCTAGGGACAGTAGCATCCTTCCACTGCAGTGCTATCCACTGCTTGTCCAACACCATGGCCAGATCAATGTACCTGGACATTACTCTGTATTTAGATGGATGAGGAAAAATCCCCAGCAGACATAGTCTAGGGGAGAGGTCCAGTGAGTGGTCCATGACCTCAGCCAGTAAGCGTAGCACCTCGGACAAATGAGAGGTCAGATGTATACAGCTCCATAGCACGTGGAGTAGACCGCCGCCCCAACCGCATGGCACAGTGGACACTCGTGCACTGTAAGCGGGAAGTAGGTGTTAAGATTTTGGGGGTTAAGATATGCCAGATGGAGAATATAATAGTGAATGCGTTTAAACAGAGCATTACGAAACACTCTAGGGGCAGCCTCACCATCTATCCAGGGAGACCCCAAATCAGCCTCCCATCTCTCTCACACTACCATGTCTGCTTGCAGCCCCTCATAAAGCCCTGACACCAGCTGCTGAATGACGGTAACATCACAAAGAAATTGACAACAATGGTGTGTTGTGGGTTCAGAATCCTGCTGTCCCAAAAGTCTCCACACTGCCGTAGTCAGAGTCCCATGCAGCAGAAACTGTCTCTCTGGGAAGCAAACTTCCTCCCGGAGGTCCTCAAAAGAGCACAAAACTCCATCTCTATAAAGAGCACCCACCGTATCTACACCCGCTGCCACCCGGTCTTGCAGGCAGCTGCGCTTGATCTTCGACTCGCATAAGCAGTGCTTGAAGTGGCACCCCGAGGAATAGGGAACATGCCTACATGTCCGACCGATCGCCTATAACCAACAGTTCTGCAGCACTGTTGGGTCCTTAGGGCCAGCAGTAGGTGTCCCCTTTTGGGTCAAGCAACAGAGTCCAGAAGTAGGATTCTGTCAGGCGAGTCTGGGAGGTGCAGCACCTCCACATGCCCCAGATCCCAAAGCCACCCCATACACCATCACAGTTTGGCCACCAGGTCCTAAGACTCAAAGTTCGGGGCAACCATGCCCTCGTCCAGAGGCACACTGAGGTTTAAACAATGCCACTCACCGGGATCTCCTATAACACATTTGGTCAATCAGGATAGTGTCCAATTCCCAAAAGGCACCTCTGGGCAAAATAACCAGGAGTGCAGTAGAGAAAAAGAATGCAGGGCAAGGCAATCATTTTAGCTATCACTATCCGGCCAGCTACTGAGATCAGAAGTGACCACCAGAATCCCATACTTGCGCGAAATGCCACCACCGCTAGTCTCACATTTCCCTCCAATACCTCAGGGATAGTTTGATACACGTAGATTCCCAGGTATTGCACTTCCCACTGCTCCCGGTGCCTGCTGAACATATTTGGGGGCTCACATAGGTTAGCTCAAGCTGGTAAAAAGCTGGTATTTAGCCACTTCCCGCATGGCGGAGGCTTGACTGAAATCCGTGAGGTGTTGCACTGCTCTCTCAGGGTCCGTGCACATTTCGCTGAGAAAAAGAATAATATCTTTAAGGTAGAAGGAAATATCATGAGTAACCCCACGAGATGGAATAAAAGGCACAGAACAGGCCACTACGGGCCATTCATGCTAGGGGCTCCACTGCTATGGCAAAGAGCAGCAGGGACAGCGAGCAACCCTGCCGAGGGCCCCTCTCCACCTTCTATTGCTCTGAGATAGCCCTCCCAGTGCGGACCCACACTGTAGGAGATGCAAAAAGCAAGCCACTCAAGTCCACTCCATGAACCGATGTCCCAATCCCAGCCGGAACATGGCGGCTCAGAGACAGTCCCATTCCAGGCTATTTAAAGCATTGTTTTATGCTAACAAACATACAGTCAACCCACTCCGTAATGAGGGGGTCATCCCTTAAAATAGCCAGTGATATCTGGTTGTTGGCAGCCATATGACAGCCAAGGATGAAGCCCAACTAATTGTGTGGATTGGCCCGGTGTATGAGGCAGCAATCGCTTATCCAGGATGCCACTGAGGATCCTGTAATTGACATTTAACATTGATAATGGCCTATACATTGCCACTTTAGTGGCTGGCTTCCCAGGCTTAAGCAGGGGGATAATGGGGTCTCTCGTAAAGTGGGTGGCAGGACCTGAGTCTCTAATGCCACCTGAAACAAGGTAGCCAGGAGAGGAGCAAGTATGTCAATATAGGCCATATAAAACTTCACCAGGAGTCCATCGGTCCCTGGAACTTTGCCCCAAGCCATTTGTTGTATCTCTGCTTCAGTCTCCTCCACCTATATCTCTGTACTCTTGCCGCAGTGACTAACTCAGATCAGAGCCCCACACCTGGCAGGATTAGCCAGCCCCGCCAATAATGAATCAGTCTTATCCCTCTCATTGTGTGCACAAATCATATATTCCCTGTAGTCAAAACAGCGGAGACGCTCCACATGTTCCGTATCCTTCTCTTTAGCCTCCAGTAAAGACTACTGGAGGTCTGGGTGCTCAGGCCTTAGTCGCTCCAATTCTCGGAGCGATTGCTCATGTGTTGCAATCTCAGTCAGCAGATTCCGGCAGACTGCAGCTAACTCCAAAATACACTGGCCCCGGATGACGACCATAAAGGTCTCCCGTTCCCTGAGCGCCTAAGACGCTGAACCAGACTTTTCTGAAAATAATGTTGGATCCCCGCCGAAATGGTTTCCCGGACCGCTGGGTCTTCAAAACTGGCGGCCTTCAGTGTGTGCCTCCCCATTGTATGGATAGAAGAAGGGAGGTATGATCGGAGATGGTTCTCGACAAGTACTCCACTCCTGAGATTGCATTTCGGGCAAGCACAGGAAAGTATCCAGTCGAACATGCAGTGCGTGTACAGCGGAGTGCGAAGAGTAATCCTGCTCTTCCAGGTGGTGATGGCCATCTATCAGCCTCCAATGGCGCTGCTAGTCGTAAACTTTCCTGGCCAGATGAATAACGGGGGAGTCCTGCAGTAGGGGACGCAATCCATCCCAGTTCCCATCAGCCACACAATTTAAGTTGCCACTGATAATAAAGACATGGCCCATTAGAGGAGCTAGAGCACTGGACAAAATGTTGAAGAACGCAGCCTGATCTAAAGGTACATAGATATTGTCAAGTCAAGTCAAGTCAGGGGCATGCTATAACAAGTACCTCAGACCATGGCAGTGATATGAGGAGTCTCAGATGCATGGAAATCTCAAGTTACAAACCTTGGGAAAACATATAAAACTGTGACTGGGGAACTGAAAACACATTTGCCAAAGCCTTTACTTTAAGTAGTGGATTTGTCTACCAGCAAGGGCTGACAGCAGTCAGGTCGTTCACTTGCAGCCGGTTCTGCACAAGGTCTGACCTCAGGTAAGTTTCAGCAGCCACCGCCCATTGTGTGTGGCCAGCTGGGATTGGCTTTATTGCAGGGACGGCCCGTGTCCGCCATTTTGTTGATTCTTGTCCTTTCCTTTGGTCCCTTGGATTCCATCCTGCTGACCTTCAAACATTTCACTTACGCTGGACTGCCTTATCTCTTTCTCCCCCTCAGGTCCCCCTCTCTCCTCTCACCAATCTCAGCCTCCAACTCTTCTCCCCCACATACCACTATCTACCCCTTTTTATTTTAATTGTTTAAAAAAAAAAAAAATTACATTTAATCCTCTTTTCACTCTGTAAATATGTGATGTATACTTGTCCAAGCCGAATCACTGGTAAAATGGAATCCTGAGAAAATCTATTTGTATATATGTATATAGAAATAACTCTAACCACTAGTATATATATTAGACCTTTGTACTCACTACCATTCCTGTGTGATTCTTAGAGTTTATCCATTTGTATCTCTTCCTTGAGTGACTCTACAACTTGTACATTTGCAATTTTTTTTCCTGTTTGTATCTTTTATGTAACTCATGTAATCCTAAGTCCTTATGTATTGCAAGTGGTTCTTTTGTAAAGCGCTCTGACACCTTTGGGTAATGTTCGCGCTATGGAAAATCGCAATAAATAAAAAAAAATGTTTAAAAAAAATTCCTGCCATGTACAAAACACCCAATTGCAAGTGGCACTAGTAACAAGCATTGGCATAGCCAATAGGTCTCGCCTTTGGGACCTTATAAGTATTTAGTTATGCAGCACAATATCCTTGGTGCAACAACATCAACTGTTGCATGGCCAAACACTTATAAGGTCCCAAAGGTGAGACCTATTGGCTATGCCAATGCTTGTTTTTTATGTATTCCATACTAATCCAAGGCCAACTAGAGAGTAACTGCATCAATCCAGGCCATAGTGTGCTGCATGATAAATGGGACCATCTGGATGTCTTTTATATGGTAAGTTGGATTCTTGGCATGCTGCAGAAATAGCATACAGAACTATGAATGAAAACAATCTTGTACCGCGCAAACTTAGCCCGGTGGGCATCAAGGCGCCTAACAGAAAGAGTGGAGTAGGAGCCGGGAACCAGGTTACAGATATGCCTCGGCAAATAGCCATGTCTTTAATGCCTTCCTGAACAGCAAGATGGACGGTGGAGTTTTTAATTCAATGGGGAGGGTGTTCCACAGTTTAGGGGCCAAGGAGGAGAAGGCCCTTCCTCCCCATTTGGCTCTGCGAAATCGAGGCACCGACAGGAGGTTCTTGCTGGAGGAGCGAAGGCTCCTGCAAGGGACATAGAGAGCCAGCAGAGCCCTCACGCCCCCAGCGCATTCGCCGGACAGGGCCCCATAGACCAGGCACATGATCTTAAAAGAGATCCTGGACTGGATCGGGAGCCAATGCAGGCTCTTCCTAGCAGCTGTCGCGGACGAAAGCCTAGGGGCATCGAGCACAAATCTGGCCGCCGCGTTCTGGACAGACTGCATGCGTTGTATAAGGCCTTTATTTACGCCGGCGTATAGCGCGTTACAGTAGTCCAGCCGCGAGGCGACTAAGGCAACCACGATCTGTTTGCGGGCTTGCAGGGAAAGGTAGTGGGTAATTTTCCTGAGAGTCCTAATAACACCCCAGCAAGTGGCGACAGTCCTGTTCTCCTGCTGTGTCATAGAAAGTGAGGGGTCGATCATCACGCCCAGGTTACGTGCTGAGTTCGTGGGTGATGGGCAGGTTCCAAGGGATGATGGCCACCAGTCATTTGACCAGATGTCCTGATTTTCACCGAAAATCAGGACCTCGGTTTTCTCTCCGTTCAGCTTCAGTGAATTTAAGATCATCCTCTGCGAGACTGCCTCCATGCAGTTCCTGAAGCTGACAGCAGAGGTACTAGCCGAGTGGGAGAGGGACACCATAATCTGGGTGTCATCGGCGTACGATACCACCTCCATCCCATAAGATCTTACTAACCTGGCAAGTGGGGCCACATAGATGTTAAATAGCGTGGGGCTCAAGGCTGACCCCTGTGGGACCCCACATTGCACAGGTATGGGCGGGGATAGAAACTCTCCCAATTTGACCTTCTGTTCCCTCTGGTCAAGAAAGGAGGCCAGGAGGCTCAGTGCCGGGCCTTCTACCCCTATCCCTCTGAGGCGGGATGTTAGAATGGAGTGAGACAGGGTATCAAAGGCTGCTGTCAGGTCGAGCAGGACCAGAAGGGTGGTATGGCCCTGGTCGACCTTCGTGCGGATGTTATTGAGCACTACAGTGAGCGCTGACTGCGTGCTGTGAAACCTCCGGAAACCATGTTGTGACTGGTCCAGGAGGCCAGAGGTGTCCAAGAAAGCCGTCAAATGCAGGTTGAGGTGTGTCTCAATCATCTTTGCTGGGGCGGGAAGCAGGGATATAGGCCGGAAGTTCTTTAATGTCTCTGGGTCTAAAGTCATTTTTTTTAGCAGAGGCTTAACCACTGCACTCTTCCAGGAAGATGGAAAGATGCCCTCCGTCATGGCACGATTCATCACTTCGAGGAGGGGGGGCAATAAGACTTCCCTACAGTCTTTAAGGATTTTGAGGGGACATGGATCCAATGGGGATCCAGATTTAGTCTTACTTAAAAGCCAGTCTAATTGCTGGAGGGTAAGGAGAGGGAAATTGGACAGGCTCGCAGGGGGGTCCGTTGTCCGAGATTCTATGGATAGTGGGGCCAGGGGGAGGGGAGAACCCAACAGGTCCCTTTGCGATTCGAGGGCGGCATAGATTTCAGCTATTTTAGAGTGAAAGAATAAGGAGATCTTGTCACACAGCTCTTGGGAACCAACAATGGGGTCGGGAATTTGCATGGTGCACAGGTAATCTACAATTTTAAACAGTTCCCTCGGGGAAGTAAGGGAAGCCGTTAGGTTGGAAAAGTAGGCCTGCTTTTCCTTAATTACCTCTGCATTGTACTCTCTAAGAAGGTGTTTATGCTTTTCCCTCTCCCGGCTATCCCAACTCACTCGCAAAAGAGCCTCTTCTGTTTCCTACAGCCCTGTCTTAGGAGTCTGAGGGTTTCTGAAAACCAGGGGGCCGAGGGTCTCTTCCTAGCAGAATAGCGGTATGAGGCATGGGCTAGGAGATCCACTGCGGTAGCAATAGAGTTGGAGAATTCAAGCGCAGCCATATTGACATCTTTCAGAGAGGCTGGCATAGCATTATAAGGGGGGCTAGGGTATCATTGGAGATTTTCCTATAGTTCCGCTTAGGTTCCAGTTTCCTGGGAACACTCAACCTAATGGAGGGAGGGGGGGATTTAAGTTCCAAGGGGACAGCTAGGTGGTCAGACCATACCACGGGGATGGGAGAACCTGTCGTTAGTCTATGGTCATTTGTAAATACCCCATCTAGAGTGTGTCCAGCCTGATAAGTAGGGCTGTTGACCAATTGCCGAAGACCGCATGGCCAGGGAGTCCAGAAGGGAGAGGGATTCACTGGAGCCTGGGTCTTCGAAATGGAAGTTCAGGTCTCCCATAACAGTCAGATGGGGGTTGCCAAAATAGGGTTCTAGGATGTTCAGCAGATTCTGACTGAACTCAGACCTGGGTCCCGGGGGTCTGTAATTTAAAATACCAGCAAATGAGAAAGGGAGAGGAAAGGGTGTTGATGCGACATGTGGAGGCTACTTTGTACAGGATCCCCAGCCCTCCTCCCCTACGTCCCACTCGGTCCATCCTGGATAGCGCATATCCATCAGGGATAGCGTTCACCAGTTCAGGACCAGAGGAGTCCGAGGCCCATGTTTCTGTGATGAAGACCCAGGAGGGCTTCCTGACAGAAACAAAATCATTAAAGGCGATGTTATTCTTTACCAGCGACCTAGCGTTGATAAGGAGACCACTCTCCGTAATGGCCGTAGGTGTAGGAGACGATTTGACAGAGGGCCGCATACTCGGGTTATCAGCTGTTGTGGAAACATTGTTTCTATAATAGCAGCAGCAGCCGGGAGACCCCAAGAAAGCTTCAGGAGGGAGAGTGTGGTGGCAGAACAAACAGGGGGGTTTAAGGGAAGCTAGGTCATGATGGAAGTAGGTATAGCTTACTAGATGGGCCCGAAAGCCCTATCTTCCCCCTCGCCTGCCCCGTCCCCTAGCGCGTCCTTAGCGCGGACGGGCGCAGACGGGTTGGACTTTGGCGCGACTTCGGCGCGCGTCTGCTGGGCGCATCCGCAGGTCGCGGAGAAAGACATCTGGATTAAGTAGCAGTGCAGCTACAGAGCAGGGCCCACGTGATCCTGTGCATCCAATCAGGCAGGGGTGCTCAATATTTGCCTGCGCCCTCCACAACAAGCGGGATATCCCGTGGTGGACCGGGGCGCTGGCCGGGGGGACGTGGATGCGGAAAGAAGCCCGATATTACACAGAGTGAAAATATTGCATTCAATGTTTTTAAAAATTAAAGTGTATCAGTGCGACATAGCATTCATGCAGCACAAAGTTATACAATTTCAGTTTTAAAGATTAAAAGCGTTTAGATCGCATTAAAAGCGAACTAGAGGTGAAGAGCAACAAACACAGGCTCCATGCAGTAACTGACATGGCCAGCTGCCACTGCTACTGTTTAAAGCAGCCCATTGATTACTACTATGTAGCCCTAGCCATTGCATGTTGAAACCATGAAAAAATGAGTATAAAAGACTGCCTTTTGTTTAGTGAGCCAAATAGTTTGTGAAAGAAACAAAAAGTATACAAAATATTGTTTTTATTTTTTGAGCTCCGAATTGGAATGTAATGCTACCTCATGCGAATGCAACGGGGAAAAGACCCGGGAAGAAACTTAAAATAATGGATGCTCACAATGAATATTAGGATCTTCAATTGCTAATTTGCAAAATTCAGTTCTTCTGCCACATCTCATTCATTATTAGGAACAGCGATTAGATCGCTCCATTATTCAGAAGCCTCTAAAAAAAACACCAGGCAGCTCGAGTGTCAGAAAAAAAGACAATGCAGGGCCTCTTGTGTAAACTTTACTTTATTGCAAACATTTGGTAACAACAACTGATTCAATAAAAAATAGTCTGCAAAGAGCCCCCACCTCCCCGAAGATTTTCTGAAAGTTAAATCAAACTGCATGAATAGAAATGGAATGTACAAAACCTTTGAGCAATGCGCAAAATATTCTCGGAATCTGTCCGACATTTGGTTAGGCGACCACAGATGAACACTGTCCAGACTGGTGCCCCTTTCATCACTTGCGAAAAACAGCAGGGATGGGGCTTGTGCAAGTAAAAGAAATGAGTGACAGGAAGTCTGCAGCCAAGTTTCTTTTTTATTGGCTGCCTTCTGAGCACATCAAATGCTAACGGCTTGCTTTTCGGCAGCGTACAGCCCTCTGCAATTACCCAGTTGTCTGCACACGCACTGTTTTATAAGAAATCGGTTTCATACATAAACAAGTGCATGTGTGTATAACATTATTCGCAGTGGGACAGTGAGGTTCTTGGACTGTGTGAATTGTAATGCATAGTTTGCCACTCCCCTCCCATTCAAGGAAGCATATCAGTTGACCAGGTGTGGGAGGAATAGCTTGCTTCCCGAGCAAAGGGACTTGCTCGTTTGAAGCCTGAGCTTGCAACTGCTCTTTTTCGAAGCACATACTTGTGCTTGTGGTGCACTCCTGCTCACTCCTGCAAGGTGGATGCTGCCACAAGCACGAGTATGTCCTTCGAAAAAGAGCAGAACGACGGCTAAAGGTCTCCTATGCAGCGCATGGGTGCTGCGTAGGCGAGACCTAAAAAGGTAGCAAGAGTTAAAAATAAAAATGACTGCCAAAGTTAGTTATGGCGTGCTCTGTTAGTGTTGCTTAACATAACTAGCAAATTTCATTTGTTTTGCCCATTTGAGCCAGAACTATAGATCAGATTTTAACTGTTTTTTTCCATTGAAAATACATACATCTCAGTTATGCGCTGGAAGAGAAGATTAGCCAGACAGTTTATGGTTACAAATTAGCACGAAAGTCATGTATTTGACAAACTTTGGCGTCTCAACAGTACATCTGTCTCATCAAATAAATTTACATTCCTGACTAGTTCAGAGCACATTACCCTGCCCATACCACTCCAACTATTGCAACATGATATGAAAACCACCTATTTGACCAAGGATGATGCTTAATGGAAAAGTGATCTCAGGTAGTGCAATAGGTAGCGTTTACTCTGAACAAAATAAACAGGAAATCACAGGGTTTGGGCCCCATACATAGAGTACACTACAGAGATCCTTGCTTTGATATGACACATTACATTCACCTCTTTAACTTTAAATAACCATTCCTACACAATGTGTTGAATCACCCAATCTTAACTGAACAAACACAATGCAACCAGATCACTGTGACACTCATTGATAAGAAATCTTATATCCATGGAGTACCACGACTTCAAAGGTGCCACAATGCCATCTAATTGATATTATAGAAATGGTCATTAATAACATGAAATCCTTGGTGGTTGATGGAAGTCAAAAACACTAAAAGGTTCTTTAAAGTATATAAGGTGGAGGTAGAAATTAAACAGAAAACAGATGCTGGGCATTATAAGCAATGCAAAAAGAACAATTGATGGACGGAATGCTGAATAACGTCAAACACACCCACGTTTAGAGATCTGGGCCTAAATCCATTGTCAATTTTGCTCACCACACCATTCCAGTTTGGACCTACTCATGAGCAAACCAGTATTGGCCCTGCTTCCCATGGGAACAGTCCAGCCCAAACTGCCAGGCCCTCCCTGGACCGGAAACAAGCATCCTAGGACCTGTTTGGGGGTATCACCCCTCATTAGCCAGGAAAGCCTGAATCCAGTGCCATGGCAAGCATGGGACCCATGTCCCACCTGGGGTGACAAATGCAAAAAGAACAATTGATGTTTGGAATCCTGAATAATGTCAAACACTCGCCCCAGTCAGAAATCTGGGCCTAAAGCCAACTTTTTTTTGCTTACCATGCCATTACAGTTTGGATCCAGTCATATGCAAATCAGCCTTGACCCTGCTCCCCATGGAAACAGTCCAGCCCGAACTGCCAGACCAGGTCTTCCCTGGGTTGGAAACAAGCATTCTATAACCTGTTTTGGGATATCACCCCATTTCAGAGGTACCCGGCTGATGAGCCCATAACTAGGGCAAAAACGGTCCTGGTTTGCCTGTGTTCTGGTTCAGGGAGGGCTCGCAGATTGGGCTGGACTGTTCCAAACTGGAGCAGGGTGAAGACTGAATTGCATATAGCTGGGTCCAAACTGAGGTGGCATGGTTTGCAGAATAACTATGGATGCGATGCGGCCTGAGTGATTACCAGTGGCTGCGATTAGTTCAAGCATTCCAACCATTACTGTTTTGTATACTACTTGTGTTGCCCTAATTGGAAGAGGTATGCCCAGACATGGGTCCCATGCACACTGTATCACTGGAACCAAGATGTACCAGGCTGATGAGCCCGTAACTAGGGCGAAATGGTCCTGGATTGCTTATGTTCTGGTTCAGAGAGGATGTGGCTTTGCAGATCGAGATGGACTTTTCCGATTGGAGCAGGGTCAGGACTGATTGGCATATAGCTGGGCCTAAACTGAGATGGCATGGTGTGCGGAATAACAAGGGATTAGGATGCGGCCCGAATGATTACCATTGGATGTGATTAATTCAAGCATTCCAACCATCACTGTTTTGTATACTAATTAACCAGTATAACCAAAGCAAAGATGTGAAAAGTACCATGAGAGATTTGGTAAAGGTTATGCACTCAGGTTGTGAACACGTGGGACAGAGAACGTGGTACTCACATAACTTAGTTGTTGGGTGGTTTACGTGGTGGTGTATGAAGTTGGTCAATGGTAGTCTTAAACGTTGCCTTGTATGAGAAGATGGGTGATGATGCGAGGGCTGGAAGAGGTGTACGACAGTGACGAGGATTTATCCATGGGAAGTGTGGTCATGGTGGTGTGTTAGGCAATAGAGTTAAGAGTATGAGAGACTGTGTCCATCATAGAAGAAAAGGTGATTGTTAGGTGAATTATATAAGATAATAATGTGCTTTTAGTTTTAGTGGTAAGGAGCGTTTCAGGATGTGCTCCAGCCATCTGATCTTCATGTACATCCACAGCACCCGCACCAACTTAGCATTCAGTTTGATCCACACATTGTACTACTCCTTAGAAGACACCTTGCATCTATGGTAAACCCTGGGTGCTCCAAAACACATCAAGGTACACAAATAACCCCTTACACTTGTTTCCTTCCCTACTTAGGAACTGCCCAATCAGATGCCTTCGCCAGACTACACTATTTAACTAGGGGGCTGGGTCCAGGAGAAGGGTGGGACCTCAAACACACAGGACAAGCGTATAGCACAAGGGCATGAGGGTGGTTGTTTAACCCTGCTGCCAATCACTATGGAAAGTTCAGCGCTGGTGCCATCGCTCAGAGATGCTCATCACCTGTGCCAGTCGCTGGAGGATGCTGTGAGGTGCTACCAAACACTCGATAATATTCTGTACATCATCTCTTCGAGGAAGAGCGTTCCGGGGGCATGTCAATTGATAGATGGTCATCAGTGCTTCTCACCACAAGAAGTTGTCCAGTGTCCTTTCCGGGATATGCTGATCTGTGTGGTCACTCGACAGAAGGTGCTTGATAATGCTGACTAGCAATGGAGGAGTGCTCTGGAGTGCTACCAGCCAATGGTTGATGGTAAGCAGTGCAGTTCCAACAGTGTGGGGACATTAATCAATGCTACCCTCATGGGAGAATGCTGAGCAGTGCTGCACATCACACAAGGCCATCAACTGCATCATCTCAGTAGATGCTGCTCGGTACCCTCTTGGGAGAATGCTGAGTAGTGCTGCACATCATGCAAGGCCATCAACTGCATCACCTCAGTAGATGCCGCTCCGTATCCTCATGGGAGAATGCTGAGCAGTGCTGCACATCACGCAAGGACATCAACTGCATCACCTCAGTAGATGACGCTCGGTACCCTCATGTGAGAATGCTGAGCAGTGCTGCACATCACGCAAGGCCATCAACTGCATCACCTCAGTAGATACCGCTCTGTACCCTCAAGGGAGAATGCTTAGCAGTGCTGCACATCATGCAAAGCCATCAACTGCATCACCTCAGTAGATGCCGTTGGGGACCCTCATGGGAGAATGCTGAGTAGTGCTGCACATCACGCAAGGCCATCAACTGCATTATCTCAGTTGATGCCGCTGGGTACCCTCATGGGAGAATGCTGAGCAGTGCTGCACATCACGCAAATCAAGAAACACCACAGGGCCTTGGCTCTACTCAGTAAGGCTGAGTCCATATGACAACAAAACATAACAAGTGCCAATAGTGAGAAAAAATTTAAAAAAGATTATTTATACCAGAACCTATGAATAAAACATATAGGTCCGCGTTTTTTAATATTGCATCATCAGTTATTTTATTTGACAACTTTCTCCAACATCAATTTGCCAAACAATACTTTCTACATGTGTATCAGTAATAAATACAAAACAGAGGGATAAAGCTATATACAAAAAATTACAAAACATCATACACGACACCAACCAGACAGTCAATGTAGACCTTCAAAATACCTCATACAAATTTGGCCATACACTCATACCACGCACCCACACCATCCAGAAACAAACACCAGAGCAGGTGGTAAATGATTTTGTGTATCCACAGCTCTAGTGGAGAATGATCTTAATCCTAACGTCAAACGACACAAAACATCATATATATTTCTAATGGAATGTAGAACTGATTCAATGTAATCAATGTTTCCTACATCTCCCGTCCCAATCGCTATGACAATAAAACGATTATATTGCGTGATTTGTTTGACAAGGGAACCAAAAGGGGTCGACGCGTTTCAAACCTAACTGTTCGTCGGGTTCTCATCAGGACCAATACAATCTAAAAGAGAAACAAAAACAATGTTCATATTTACAAGACCTCCAGCTAAAATTACACAAAGGAAGTCCCACCGGTACACACCGACTAACTTACTTCCTGGTCTGAGATAAATCAGTGACTCCACACTTGAACATAATAGCGTTCTAGAAGTGCAAACAAAAAGACAACATATACAATAAACCTTATGTCAACATCTCACAAGAGACTCCCAATCTTGAGAGGCTCGCTTGTGTCAACTTACCAATTGATGAACTCAACTCTGTAAGCCCTGTTGTTTTAGGTGTGAGGATGACCCGCCAAGAATAATCGACTATTAACACATGCCAGTGGATAGCGTATGGTTTTATTAGTTAGACAAGATGAGGCGGGGCTCACCTCAATCACAAGTCACGGAGCCGTTGGAGTTGACGACAAACTGCAGTTATCCTCGGTTACTCTAAGGAGACGAAATACCCATTTTAGCTTCTATGTACACGAACCAACTGTGCAATTGAAAGATTGCAATTATGCCGCACGTCATTTACCTGATAATAGTCTCTCTCCCTCTTGAAATACACATGTAGAAGGTATTGTTTGGCAAATTGATGTTGGAGAGAGTTGTCAAATAAAACAACTGATGATGCAATAATAAAAAATGCGGACCTATATGTTTTATTCATAGGTTCTGGTATAAATAGTCTTTTTTCTCAGTATTAGCACTTGTTAGGTTTTGTTGTTATATGGACTCAGCCTTACTGAGTAGAGTCAAGGCCCTGTGGTGTTTCTTGATTATAGTGCGGGTGATTACTCGTGAGATCTACTGTGCTGGAACAAAAAATGTCCTTAGTACTTAGGTAGACGCGAACCTACGGGTTCTTTAGGTTCACATTGCGTGTCTGTGTATGTCTTTGTGTCTTTAAATATTTTTGTTTGACTAGTGACAGCTAGGATTAGGTCTGAAAGGGACACCTTTGCTTATAGTGAAGAGCATATACAACGACTGATTAGTGCCCCACCGGTGTTCGCTTCTGCAACCTTGAGTCTGACTGCAAAGACGCAGAATGAATCAAACAAATTGACTAGACTTCGTAAAAAACAAATAAGAACTGACCTTCATGGTCATTTTCTTTTACATTTACGAGCGGGAACTATTCCAGGAGGGCTCCAAATTCGTAATATTTCAGTAGTTTTTACTGACGACCAGGAATATAAGAAGGGATATAGTCACATCGAGACTAAATGTAGCAGGGACCTGATGGTCTTGACGGTGGAGACAGCTCACAGGATTTCTCTAAAACAACTGGAGGAAATAGCATCTCTGGAAACAGAGATCAAAAACAACCAACTGATTACTGACACTAAATCGCTTTTGGAAAAGGTTGAGAAAAAAATATTGGAATTTAAGAACTACACTGTGACGCAAAAAAGTAATAAATTTGAATTGGATAAAAATTATTTTGCATTGGAGAACGTTTATCCCTATCTGCAATCAGATTTTTATACACAAACTAACTCTAGACGGTTCCTTCAGGATTCTCAAGGGAGGTCAAGGAATAAATTCCTTACCTTTTCGGACACTTCATCCTCGTCAGGGGGTGACACTGACACAAGGCCAAATACTAATAGAAGAGGGAACCAACATAACCTACATCAACAACAAAATCCACAGCCTTTTTTTTTAGGCAGAGGCCAGCAAAGACCCAGGGGCCGGTCCCGATACAACAATCAGCCATGGGAAATGACCACCAGACGACAGTATTACAAGAACTGAGAGGGTCTCCCCTTTTCAACTTACCGGATTGAGTTCTTTTGGTGGCTGAAACATCAGTTTTGGAAGAAAGACTTTCCTTTGTGCCCTCTAGGCCAACAGATTTTGTCAAAATGAAGCTGGAGGCGATGGAGTTTTGCCGTAAAATCCGTTTGAAAACTTTCTTTAAGGAACCAATGGACATGAATAATAAGGAAGTGTCAGGGTTAAAGAGGAAGTCAGGCTTCTGTCCCCCGACAAATAAAATCCCGAAAGAGGTTGTGACCTTCGAAAAAACAGTTATATCTGGCATTGTAGAAATGGAGAATAAGATGCAATACGTTAAATTCAATCTCTCTAAGATTCAGAAGGAAGCAATCTTTTCCATAAAAAAAACGATACATCGTTAGTAATTAAACAAGGGAGGATCAGTTGTCCTCTGGGATGTCTCGAGATATAAGGCTGAAGTCATGAGGCAACTAGAAGACACCGGTTGCTATAGGAGGATTAGGAAAAATCCTACATCGGAACTCCAGGGCCAATTGTTGAGTATCCTCCAGAAAGGATTTGACCAAGGAATTTTAGGCCACAAAGAATATTCATTTTTACAAAACAAAAGTCCCATGGTACCAGTTTTCTACGTCTTGCCGAAGGTGCATAAGAGTGATACCAACCCGCCCGGCAGGTCAATAGTGTCAGGCTGTGACTCTTTGATTGAGCCCATCTCCAAATATATTGATTTCTTTTTTTAAACCTTTCATCCAAGAGATCCCTGCTCACTTACAGGATACTACAGCATTCATCAATAGACAGTCCACAATTGAATATGATGATACAAAGCAGTTGATGGTAACAATGGACGTGGTGTCCTTGTATAGCCAAATTCCTCAGGAGGAGGCCTTGGAGGCACTGACATCTTTTTTGGAGACAAGAGACAAACCAAAGAGAGTCCCAACAAGCTTTATTATTGAGTTAGCCAAATTCGCCCTACAGAAAAAAAAATTGAATTTGAATCTGAATTTTTTTATCAAACAAAGGGAGTAGCCATGGGCTGTCCTTTTGCCCCAGAGTTGTCGGTGTTATTTATGGGTCTTTATGAAGACAAATGTGTGTACAACAACAACCCTTTCATTGAGTGCATCTCAAATTTGATGATGTTTTTTTTATTTGGTCGGGGTCACAGGACCAGCTGAATGATTTTGTCACTGGCTACACGCAAGAACAGAAGACATCAAGTTTAGTTGTAATTAGTAAAAAAAACAGATCACTTTTTTGGACGTACAAGTCTACCCGTCAGCAGGTGGGACTGGCTACAACATTTTTCAGGAAAACAACGTATCGGAATAAAGCGCTCCATTACATGAGTAATCACCCTAAAAGCCTGAAGCAAAATCTGCCTTTTGGGCAATTTCTTAGGATTCGGCATAATTGATGTGTGATTGAGGTGAGCCCCGCCTCATCTTGTCTCACTTTTAAAACCTTACCGTATCCACTGGCACGTGTTAATAGTCGATTATTCTTGGCAGGTCACCCTGACACCTAAACCAACAGGGCTTACAAAGTTGAGTTTATCAACTGGTATGTTAATACGAGCGAGCCTCTCAAGATTGGGAGTCTCTTGTGAGATGTTGACATAAGGTTTATTGTATATGTTGTCTTTTTGTTTGCACTTCTAGAACGCTATTATGTTCAAGTGTGGAGTCACTGATTTATCTCAGACCAGGAAGTAAGGTAGGTGGTGTGTACCGGTGGGACTTCCTTTGTGTAATTTTAGCTGGAGGTCTTGTAAATATGAACGTTGGTTTTGTTTCTTTCTCTTTTAGATTGTTATGGTCCTGATGAGAACCCGACGAACAGTTGGGTTTGAAACGCGTCGACCCCTTTTGGTTCCCTTGTCAAACAAAGCACGCAATACAATTGTTTTATTGTCATAGCGATTGGGACGGGAGATGTAGGAAACATGGATTACATTGAATCAGTTCCACATTCCATTAGAAATATATATGATATTTTGTGTCGTTTGACGTTGGGATTAAGATCATTCTCCACTAGAGCGGTGGATACACAAAATAATTTACCACCTGTCTGGTGTTTTTTCTGGATGGTGTGAGTGCGTGGTATGAGTGCATGGCCAAATTTGTATGAGGTATGTATGAAGGTCTACATTGCCTGTCTGGTTGGTGTTGTGTATGATGTTTAGTAAATTCTTGTATTTATTACTGATACACAGGTAGAAGGTATTGTTTGGTAAATTGATGTTGGAGAGAGTTGTCAAATAAAACAAATGATGATGCACTAATAAAAAACGCGGACCTATATGTTTTATTCATAGGTTCTGGTATAAATAGTCTTTTTAAAAAAAATTCTCAGTATTGGCACATCACTCAAGGCCATCAACTGCACCACCTCAGTAGATGACGCTGGGTACCCTCATGGGAGAATGCTGAGGAGTGCTGCACATCATGCAAGGACATCAACTGCATCATCTCAGTAGATGCCGCTCCGTACCCTCATGGGAGAATGCTGAGCAGTGCTGCACATCACACAAGGCCATCAACTGCATCACCTCAGTAGATGCCGCTCAGTACCCTCATGGGAGAATGCTGAGCAGTGCTGCACATCTTGCAAGGCCATCAACTACATCACCTCAGTAGATGCCGCTCCGTACCCTCATGGGAGAATGCTGAGCAGTGCTGCACATCACGCAAAGCATCAACTGCATCACCTCAGGCGATGCTGCTCGGTACCCTCATGGGAGAATGCTGAGCAGTGCTGCACATCACGCAAGGCCATCAACGGCATCATCTCAGTAGATGCCGCTCTGTACCCTCATGGGAGAATGCTGAGCAGTGCTGCACATCACGCAAAGCATCAACTGCATCACCTCAGGCGATGCTGCTCGGTACCCTCATGGGAGAATGCTGAGCAGTGCTGCACATCACGCAAGGCCATCAACGGCATCATCTCAGTAGATGCCGCTCTGTACCCTCATGGGAGAATGCTGAGCAGTGCTGCACATCACGCAAAGCATCAACTGCATCACCTCAGGCGATGCTGCTCGGTACCCTCATGGGAGAATGCTGAGCAGTGCTGCACATCACGCAAGGCCATCAACTGCATCACCTCAGTAGATGCCGCTTAGTAGTGCTTGTCATCACTGAAGGATGTTCAGCAGCCCTCAGCATCACTGGACACTGACGGCGAGTTTTGCTCTGAACCAGCTACTCCTCAGTGATACAACGTCCAGCAGCGCTGCCCATCACAGAGGATAATTGCCCGAGCAGCTCGTCACTGGAGGAGGCGCTGCAGTGCTTCACCTCATTGAAGGACGGTCAGCAGTGCTGAAATCATTGAAGGTGTTCAGCGATAGTGCCAATCTCTGAAAGGTACTCAGTAGTGCCAGCCTTAACTAGAATGAGCTTGCGTGTTCTGTCCATAACCGAAGGGTGCAGTGCACGTTTGCCATCCACTTGAGGGCTGCCCATTACTGGAAGCTTTGCTAAACAACACTGGATAATGCTAAGCAGTGCTGCTCATCATTGTATGGAGAGCAGTGATTTACATAATGGTGGGATGTTATGCGGAACTAGCCATTATTGGAACATTTTCAGAAGTGCTACCCATAACAAGGGGATGCTGAGCAATACAGCCCATCTCGAGAGGATGCTCAGTACTGTTGCTCGTCATTAAAGGATGCTTAACCGTGCTGCCCATCGCTGGAGAATATGTCAGATCACCGGAGCATGCGGAAGCGGGCCAAACAACATCGCAGGATGCTGAGCAGTGCTGTCCATCTTCGGGGGATGCTACGTAATGGTCAGTGCTGCTGATTATCACTGAATGATGCTCTACAGTGCTGATATTCCCTGTGGGATGCTGAGCAGCGCTAGCAAACACGGAATGATGCTGATCAGTGCTGGCCAATACAAGGCAAAGCTGAGAAGTTCTGTCCATCACTGGAAGGTGCTTAGCAGAGTTCCTAATTGTTGCAGGGAGTTGATCAGTGTCGTCCATCACGGAAGGATGCTGAATGGTCCTACCATCACTGGATGAAGCTCAGTAGTTCTGCCCATCACTGAATGATGTTGAACAGTGCCGTACATCACTGGGAGAAGGTGAGCCGTGCTAACCATCACTGGAAGATATATCATGCTGACCTTCGCTGAAGTATGCTGAACACCGCTGCCAAAGAGGTCGAGCAACGCCTTTTCTACATTTCAGTATGTTGAGCGTAGTAGGTCGTCACTGGACAAAACTTAGCACTATTACCAATCGCTGGAAGATGCTCAGCATTAGTGCCAATCACTGGAAGATGTCCACCACTAGTGCCAATCAATTAACGATGCTGAGCAGAAATGCCCATTGGTGGAAGATGCTCAGCAGTGCTTCCCACCACAAGAGGTTGCTCAGTAGTGCCGCCAGTCATTGTAAGATTATTAGCAGTTCTGTCCCCCATCAGTGGAGAATGGTTAAGTGTCAAACAATATCACTGAAGGATGCTGAACAGTGCGGGTCATCACTGACTGATGCTCAAGTATACTGCCACTCACTGGAAGATGCTGATATGGCTGGCCATCACTTGATGATGCTAAGCCCTACTGTCAGTCACTGGGAGATGCTCAGCAGTGCTGCCCATCGCTATGGGAAGCTCTGCAGTGCAGCGGGCGAGGCCTGCTCAGTGCTGCCTGCAACAGGCCCAACACATGGCTACTGCAGCACCCCACGTGACACACCCTCAGACACAAGTAGTCCCGGCCCCGTGTGTAGGGCCCAGCGCACTGATTCTGCACGATCCGCATGACGGAGACGGCGGCACGGTGCTCGAGCTCTGTATACGTCCGCCTGGCGGCAGGGGAAGGCGCCAGCAGCTGCTGCGCCACAGAGCCCAGCCCGCCAGTGCTCTGCGGCGCCTCCTAGCGGTCACCAGGGCGCAGTACAAGCTGGATGCGGGGGAGTCATCCTCTTCAAACCATCCCAACTCTCCAGGAGCTACCCGCAAAGCAGACTTAGGGGCTCCGAGGACCCAGCCAACCAAGAGGCATGTGGACGACACCGGACCAGCCCGTCCGCCGCCGGTCTCCCTTCAGACCGGCTCCCCGGCACCGACAATGAGTCCCTCTATGCTAATGAGGGGCTCACGTCACTTCCGCTTTCTCTCGGACGCCATTTTGGCCGGGGCAGGTTGGGGACCGTGGGTATTGTCTGTTCTGGGATCGGTTTGAGCTGAGCCCGCGCCCCCCCTGCAGCCTCCCTCCGGTGACTGTTCTCCCTCCCACCCCCACCCCCTACGTCCACCCCTGGAGCGGCGCCGCCCGAGCCCCGGCGCTCCCGCGTGTGCTGGAGCCCCGGGCTGTCCGCGCCTCCCCCTGCCGGCCAGCGGCGGCAGCTCCGGTGGAGCCGAGCGGCAGCCAGAGAAGTAGAGGCCATTGTGCGTCCTCCCTTCTGGTGGCAGCGACCGGCCAAAGCCCTCGCCGGTCCCTGGGAACCCCCAGGAGCCTTGGAAACAGCAGCCCCGACACAGCCACAGGAGCGCTGGCCCCCGCCCTGCAGCAGCCGCCGAGCAACACCGGCACCCGCAGGTAGGCGCCAGGCCCACTGGGGTGAGGGTGTGTGAAGGAAGGGGTAGTCTGACAGTCTGATGCTACCTCTCATCCCGACTGCCCCAGGGGGTGGGGTCTCTTTCTGTTACTTTTATGCTTGGGAACGCGGGGTTGGATGCTGCAGGAACTGTTGATGGGGTGGTCCGAGGGTTTGAAAAGTGTACTCAGGCCTTGCTTTTAAGAGTGACACAAGATGCAGAGGTGGCTAGTTCTATCCTACTGCCGATGGGATGCTGAGCCAAGCAGCTGTAGGGTCAGAGTGCAGTAACGCAAGGGCAGCTGTCATCGAGGGGCTCAGCCCCCTTTTCGTGCGGTGTTTCGGAATGGAGGGATCAAGCCCTCAATAGTGCCTCGTAACGCAAGGTGTTGAGGCACAGTGGCCCACCCCTGTCAATGATTACTCGGACCCCCTGTGTACGGCTCTCTGCTGGTGATGCTGTGCACTGCGTCTCTTTTTGGGTGCACGATCCCTGATGCCGGCTAAGTGCACTGATCGAGGGGTGCACAGTAGACAGTTGCTGCGGTGGAGAAAGCGACATAGCTGTTAGATCGGATTCCCACAACCCATTTTAAAGCGACTTGCACCACCTATATTCCCTTGCTCATCACACACAAAGTGTAGTTCTGCTCTTCCAAGGCCCTACTTCTTCAATGGGTGCAGGAGGATGCCGGTATGGATCTGTGATATATTTCTCCGGTGATTGCGGGATTCTGGGCCTGTGATAGAACCCGCCACTGCCTCCTCCCTTTTTGCAGTCTGCAAACGCGGTGCAACTCCGCGCATGGACCTGTAGGGGGCGCGCTCCGGGCCTGGCTGCTGCCAAGCACACACCGTTTCCGACAGGGTCTGTGCAGTCGGAGCCCAGCTCGCCTGCTGCACAATGAAGCATGCAAACGACCATGTGACCATCTACCGGCCTGGGATCTCGGCGGGCTCTGCTTTGCTGCGCTCGCATGCCCGTGGAGCTGCTTCCTACTTAAAGCATCACTTAAGCCTGAACTCACCAAACTGCTGCACTGAGACCCGAGTACTCGTTGCACGTGGTCTATACTCTATGAAGATGGACACACAAGTTCCTTTTTGGTACTCCGGCTTCACTTCACCATTACATAGAAAGTGACGTTTTTGACAGCTGAAGTCCAGTTTTTGACAGCTGAAGTCCAGCACGTGTTTATTGATCAACATTTCAGGCGCACTCCTCTAGGGGAAGGATTTGATAGAATGCTACTGTTCCCAGTGTAACCATGATTTTGCTGCTGCACTGTCTATATTGAAGATCATTTCTAGTGCAGAACTAGCAGGTGATATGCAATATTACGTTTAAGGGTCTTCGGCTGACACGTGGAGGTTCTGTAGCAATATCAGACTCTAATTGTTTAGATTGAAGTTTTGTGTGATTTTGTTTTCCTCACTTTAGAGTGCGCTGTGAAACCAGGGGCTTTCTATATGGGCTGTGCCATTATATTTTTTAGTACATCTCACTTGTGACTTTCAGTTGGTTTTCATAAAACCATTTGTGCTCACCTTTGAGTTAATCTTTTTTTTAGATGTCTGTTATTGCTCTGCCGAATGCAATGAATGTCAACAGAAAATATCCACTCTTGGATCAGTGGTACATTTGATCAATTAAGTGACAATAATGCTAGATGAGAAAACTTTTTTTGTCTCACAGGCGCAACGTTAGACTCTTGACAGTTAACTTTGAATTATTGTCCAACTAAAATATATTTTGTTTTCTCGAAACAATCTTGGGAGTTACTCATTGTTGTTAGTAGTGTTTATTTTTGACTGGGCAGTATAACCTGGGACTGAACACTTTAGTGTTAATGCACAGAATTGTCAATGTCAGAGTCAACATGACGCCAAGACATTGCAAGAACTGTAAACGCAACTTGGAGTTCATTTAGGATTCGCAGTATAACATCAAGCTGTTGGAGCAAAAATGTTAACCCGAGCATAGTTGGACACTGTAACTGTTCCTCCTCCTCTGGTTGCAACTTGGAGTTGTGAACGCATTACCCCCGAGACTCCTTGCATTTGGCATCGTCCACACCGTTTGTTTGTTTGTTTGTTTGTTTAAAGAGTTTTATATAGCGCTGGCTAGACCTGGAGGTATCGGAGCGCTTTACATGAGAACTGTTGAACAAAGTTACATCAGTTACCATAGCATAAAATAAAACAGATACGTCTGTTGCATGCTTGTTTTTTTCAGTGTTTTAGATCATAAAGCTATAACTATATTGACCGACAATGCGCATGGTTGGAATCGAAGGCTGCAGAACTGTGCGGCAGCACCCATGTGATTTAGATCACTGTTCATTTGTAGCCGTTTTAAACGCACAAAAACCCGCCCTCTCAATATCTCCCTCTAATTAAACAGCCCTTCTTTCTGTAGTGGCTGTACTTTTTCAGCGTTATCTTGGTGGCCAGTCTATGCAAATCTCTTGTCTGCCTCTTATTGCTGAATATCTTTTCAGTTGTTTGATGTGCCCAAGTTACCTATAAAACTGCCCCCCCAGGTATCTCCACCTGAACACCCCTTGATGTTTATCTGCTGGTATCTTACCCATCCATGCCCTTGCACGATAGCTTGCTCTATAATTTTCTCTTTGTGATGTCTGTTCCTACATTGGTTACATACAAATTCTTTGGGCTCCTATATCTGTGATATGATTTACTTAACATAGGCGTTTTGCTCTTCAAGGTGCCTTTATTCTGGCCATTAATGAATGTGCTAAAACAGTTTTGACGGCCTTTGTGCTCGTACAACCCTTTGACTGTACGACTTTTTTTCTCCCCTGTTAGGTCCCTGACAGTCTCCACATGCTCCTTCAATCATTATTTCTGACAGTTAACCCTTACGCAAAAAGAGGATCTATCAGTGAACTTCTTGCGTATCTTAAAGCTGTATATCCCAAAATAAATATTTTTCTCATCCACATATTAAAGTAATAACTCAGTGGGTAGAAGGAACATTGGAACTACTTTTGCATATAAGTAATGATTGTATTCTACCCATGTTTGTAGGTGAAATGGGCTTTTTAATTTGTAGAGCTCAATGGCGAAAACCTATCGGAGTCTAAACATTCTGCATAGAGAAAGTAGGTTTACCATATTTAATTTAACGATACAGATCTCACGACCTAAGGTGCAGCAGCAGATCTGAAATAACTACCCAGTCTCCAGTAAGAAGATTTCACTATTGTTCTTCAGACACACACCTAAAACAATCCCTTTTATAGGCGCAAAGCCTTGTGCTCCTCTTCATGGTCTTCTACTTGAACCCAACTCTCTTGCCTTTCTAGAATTCATGAAGACTAGGTTCTCAGTTCTTAATGACCTACACCCACTTTTTTCTCTCCGAGCAAACAAACCATTGTTGACGTAAACGGGCTGATTTCTGCTTTGTAACCGTGAACATATGATCAACTGTGGCACCTTGACTGTCTGCACCCATCATTTACATCCCACACAGCCATGTCATACCCTTTTCCATGTATTCGTGACTGGCAAATTATTTTAACGCTTGTTTTTAGCCTGTGTTCCTCTATTCTTTCTATGCATAGATATTTGGAGAACCCATCTCGTTATTAAATCAATGAATGATCTGTTTCCTAGGAATGGCCTTGCTAAATTAAGAACTGTCAATTTTAACCTGAGTCCCACACATTCTTTTGGTAGTTAGCCACTGCATTTTTAAATATCCCAGTTTCTTCAGTGAGCAGCTTTGCTTTTTCTCCTTCCAGATATTTTACATTTTGTGAATATTCCATTGTGGAAGGTTCCTTACCACCAGCCATTTTCTTTCTGCTGCCTTCCTCTTTTTATAGTTCCGATATACATTTTTTTTGCTAATGCCACAGTTAATCCGATTATGCTTTCTTCCACTTGTTTGTAATGCATCTCCCAATTGCTCTGATCTCGCTTTCAGTCCCCTGCTCAGTGTGCGCCGCGGCTCGTCCCATTGGTTGTCTTGTCTGTTTTTTGGACATTGATTGTCTTGTCTTTTTTGGACTGACTGTCTACTGAGCCAATATTTGTATCTCTAGCTAAAACCTTAAGTAACTGATTAACATGCCTCTTTTTTACCTGTGTGTGGTAGCCAGCGTATTTGATAGTCGGCTTAGAAAAAGAGATTCTTTAATTAAATAATGAACGCCTGTTAGAGCTTGTATGTTTTTGCACATATGCAACTCCTGGTGCATACATTTGTCCTGTGTTCAGCTATTTAATGAATGCGTTTATTGTTTAAAGTTTGTACGTAACTTCTCGATGCTCGGCTCAAAATTCTTAGTGACCAAAGCAATAATGCACAACTAAGTACATGTTTGTTATGACCTTCTGCACGTGTAATAGTGGAACTCCTCTTCGTGTGGCTTGTTTTTATGCAGCTCAACTTTGGTGCCTTTGCTTAGTAGTTACTTTGACTGTGAAGCATAATTTACATACTCTGAATATTAAATTCACTTTGATTTCAACCTAGGATGCCTCCTTGTTTTCATTTATTGTCGATTTAATCGACGTTTTAATTTTCTTTGTTTATGGGGAAATGTGTGTAATTTTAGTTTTGTTTCAGGAGAAGGGCTAATCTGTCAGGGTTCAGTGAACCGTGCTCAGTTTAGGTGCTGTGATGGGAAATCATGACGTCCTGCAGAAGGTTGTAACACTCTATTTGTACCACAAGGGTGCAGTTGGTATTCAATGCTGAACATACAGATTTAATAAAGTTGCCTGCTTTTGTCGCCCTTGTTAGCTAAACAATTTAGATGACATTGGAAGAGAGTGAATTTTGCGATAATGGTTTAAAAAAAAAAGAGTAACGTGGTTTCATATTTTTTGCCTGATGCTTGTGTTTTTAAATATATCGGCAACCTCTATTGAAAAGGTACAGGGGAACGGACGGGTCTCAGGTGTGCACTTTATAGAGCAGGTTGTAAGACAGGTAATATTGTATGTTCATGCGTAAAAGTTGTTAGGTAAATAATGCCACAGCAATGTTATAACATTTGCCTATCGGACGCTTAAAAAGTAGCGCACTACTGTCTGAAAAAGCGCTTCAACGCCCCATCAAGGGTACAAAGCGCTATATAAATGCAAACCTTTTTAGGTCTCGCGTGTAGGGTTCCAGCGCAATGCGCTGCTCGCTCTGCAAGAACTCTTGTGCTTAAGAAGATTTCAGAAGGGGGCTTTAAACCCCGCCCCTCATTTCCATTGGCTGGCGTCATCGTTTATGCTAAACGGTGGCTTGCCATTTGAATTGAGCGTTTTTGGTGGACGCCCTTTTTCTCTGATCCGGACTCTGTGACCTGCTTTGCTGCTGTCACAAAGCATTTTCTTATCTCTATGGAGCCATGTGTTTTAGAAACACATGGCCCCATAAAGACGAGATCAGTGCTTTTTTAAAAAGTTTTTTTTTTAAAGGAGCTTGGGTAAGGGGGTAAAGCGAGAGACGTGCAGCAAAGCGGACTACGCCAGGAAAGAGGTCTTTTTATGGCTGACTGTGGAGTGAGGCCTTATAATGACTGACGGAGAACCGTGGATCCGGCCCTCTGTTGAAAGAAGATGAGATGGTTAAACAAAGGTGCCTGCCGGAGCCAGGCCCAGTACATGTCAATAAACCCAGAAGGTGAGGAGTCTGGGGGTCCCGGGCGGATGAGGAACGCCATCTTATTTTAAAAGACAGGTCAGAGAGGAGCGGGGATATCAAACAGACTTAATAAGAGGCTGGCTGCACACGTCGCACAGCGTCGCCAGGACATGCAATTGAAGGGTATGTCACAGATATCGCGATACTTTCCCCTATTGTGCAACACAACAGGGGTTGGCACCTCTCTGCTTTTACAACACACACACGTTGAAATGAGACACCCGCATGGCCCAGGAAATGCTGAAGTGTCCGAGTTGTTCGCCCTCCACCCCTTCACGCCCCTGCACCCTAGTGCTGGGATTTGCGTGTATATGACATCTTCGCAAGGAGCGGAAAGAGCCTCAGTGAAGGAGGGTGCCGTCTACGTCGCTGTCCAGAGTATATATCCAGGATGACAGTCGTTAACCCATTGTCAACTACAGAGAGAGTATTCTATAAGTTAATACGATCAATTTCTCGTATTCTTTCTGCCTGTATCTATAGGCAGAATAGATACCGGCATATATAAAATGTTTATAACACGGTTTTCTTGGTCCTAGCAAGAATTCCCTAAGATCAGCGCCATCTTTAGGTAAAGATAAGTGTTGTTTAACATCCCTAAGTGTAGATCTATGCAGCCATTCAAGGCACAGTTTCCCTACACTGTATGTTGTTACTATTCCTGGATGCTGTCTCCGAATATATCTAATGAATGTGAACCCCGTGTTTTATTCAGGAATCTATCTTGACAGGTGTTTGTGGGCCAGATTAACAATTTTTTCCAATCTGGATCTGTTCTGTTGTGATGCAATATAGTATGTACGGCGACCTCCTCCTCCTCCACCTCTGAAGTGTTATCACTAGCAGGTGTAGGTATGGACGGATTGTTCAGATCTTTTATCTTGGCTAATCCAAGACAAGATGTCTGTTGGACAGTGTCATTCAAAAACATAATTTGCTCTGGGATGATGCAGGCTCTAAATAAAGCTTCTATCCCCTGCACTTGCCAATCTTTTGTGCCCCGGACAGTTTTTATTGTCTCAATGTTGTCTTTCCAAAAGTCGAAACCTAGTGAAGACAGCTGAGGATAAATGCTGCAGAATACATTTGCTTGGTATTTGTTAACATACTTTTCATTCCTGTCTTATTAACATTTTTAAAGTCAAATGATTCTGGATTGGAAACAATAAAACCTGAAAAGTATGGACATTTTCCCCCCAATTTTTTTGAGCTACCCTTTGGTGGCGTAGGACAATGTTCCCATTGGTTATACATCAATACATTTCTAGGGTTTGCAGATTTGTGCAAGAAATGATGACCATAGTGATTATAACCATACATTTGTTCATAATCTGATGAACCTTCTAAGTATTCATGATTTGTAAAAACAGCAGACATTTCTAAGTCTGACATCATATTATTAACTGTCTCGAAGTCCCAATCATCAGAAAAGGTACTAGATGAAACAAAGTCATTCAAGGAAATCTTGAACTGGTGTGGAATCTTCAACAGCTCCGCAGGGCCAAAAATGTCAGTCAGTTCTGTCCCAAGCTATACCACCAGGTATAGGAACGGCTGTGAAGGTCACTGATGACAAGTCTTTGTTCACGATGAGATGATTTGTGTGCCTTGAGTAGTAAGTTGATCTTACTTTCCGTGTCCTTTTTAGGTTTCGACCTGGCGAGGGCACTGCAAAGCAGTGCCCGCCCAGGGCGAAAGCTTTTGAGTTACAGTATGGATGTTCGTCCCACCTCTGTTTCCCATTGGCTAGCTCCATAAATGGACGCTAGCCATTGGCAAACAGAGGCGTCCGTCATCCTGCGAGGCGACTCGTGGGCGTTTCTGGAGAATTTTTCTCATCCGGCCCCTTTTGTCACGTCAGTGCGGCGGTGGGCGGGGTTTATTTTATTTTTTCCTTTCCGTGTTGTTTTCGTATTTTCAGGAGTGCCTTCAGCCGGATTGGTGTTGTTTATGTCCAGGTGAGTGCGCCCCCCTCCCGCTGTCCGTTCCCCCTCCCCCACCTGTCCGTTTGCTCCCACCCCCTCCTTTTTTTACGTTATTGGGGTGCCCAGAAGCATGCGCTTGGTGAAAGAAAGGGAGGGGGAGATGGACGTGTCAGATCCAATCAAGTTTCTAAAAGTAATGCGTCTTAAGCGGCATTAACATTGCACACGGTAAACGTGAGTCGTCTTTCCAACAGGACTTGTTTTGGGGGAAGCGCATATGCCGTCGTTCATTTTAATTCTGTATTGTGAGGATTAGGGAAACATAGGCTCGTACTCAGCGCTAGCCTTTCGGGGGCTATTGGCACCTTGCTGTGACCATCTGGAAAATTATGGATTTATTTCCCGCGGGTATGTTGATGGGCTATTAGGGCGCCGGCACGGGCCGGGGGATTTGCAGTGTGCAGTAATTCACACGATGGTTATTGACTTCAAAGGGCATCGCCCGTCGGAACCGTGCCCTCTGTAAACAACAGATGCAGCTGCCTCTCGGGTACAGCCTACTGCCCACTCCCAGGGAATGCTAAACTTTTTTGGCGCGCAAGACTTTTCCAGAGGTTTATTGTACATGTAAAATGTGCATGTATTACAAATTAAGGAGTGGAGACGTTACCCAGGACTGCTCACTTTTCCATGGTATATACATAATACCATGGAAGCAATAGGTACGCGTGCAATTAATTGCATACATGATGGTGACTACAAATCCCATAATGCAGTTTGCTGTTGGCTAAAACGTCGTTATCTGTGGTTTCTAATATATGCTGCTTAACCCAGTGCACTGGGGCCACGTTATAGTGGCCCTCTTGGAGGCTATGCGGGTGAGTCCGTGCTCTTCACCCAGGAGCGTCTTTAGTATTCCTCTAATGTGCTTAGAAGCCCTGTTGATCACACACATGCCGAGTTATGGGCACACACCTGTAGGACACTGCATGGAGGTAGCAGATCGTGGGCAAAGGCCCTTCCCCGTGTTGACTAAACACAAAGGGTTTCGTTGCTTATAATTGACACTTTTCTAAAGCATTGTTTTTAGGGTGCAAATGTTGTAACTTCACATGTCCTAAAGCGAGACCACTGAATTGCACGGGGCATGCGGCTCTAAGAATGAAGGGACTGGCTAGCAAAATGTAAACATTTTAGGAACAAGGAGTGGTGGGCCCTGAGCAGTCAGGATGGGTGGCATCCTGATCTGGCCTTGCCACCCCACCGCCCCGAGGCCAGCCTGGCCCGCCCCTCATCTCGTTTGAGGACCTCCTTCCCAGAAGTACAGCGCGTCTTCTCACAACACAACATCAAAGTTCACAGGGAGTACTACAGACGAGCACGTGAAAAGGCCCAGCACACTCCTTGGCTAGCCACACGTGCTTCGCTGCAGACCGCTAAATGCAGTGCCCTTTGACACTTTTGCTGCCACAATGCACCCAAGCAGTAATCCTGTCACAAGCAGTAATCCTGTCTCCCAGTACAGAGCTCCGAATTGTGCATTGTCACCTCACCTCTACCCTCAGCAGCCAGGGTCGTATGGCGCAACCCGTGCACTGGTAAGAATGCAGGCAAATTCATTCTGCACTATTGTGCTGCTTGTGCACCTTGAAATGGAGCAATTCTTTATATCCTTCTGGCTCCATATGAACCAAAACTACCACTCCCTGAATGCAGTGGTGTAAAAGTATAGTACAGGAACGGAGAAGTGGTGTCCTGGAGCCATTTTGTCAGTATATGTCTAAGGCCTGGACACTCAAGAGGGATGGGGGGGGGGGGGTCTAGTGCTGTTTTTTTTTAAAGTTTACATTCTGGCACATGACTTCTTTTTACGACTGTTTGAGTGAACAGTTCTACAAGCGGACGCTATCGGCTCCCAACCACGTGGCGGCTCTCAAGTTTCACGCATCCACGGTTTAATTGCCCACCTACTCCAGATGTTAACTCTGCATTCTTAGACTTGTAGTTGTTTTTGGACCATTCTAGAACTAGAGGTTAAAAAAAAACGTATAGGCGATTTATACATAGTCATGCAAATCTGAGGTCTGCCCTGCACCCCTATTTACATATTTCGAACCCCCTTTGGTCCTGTTCATTGGGTGGTGTTTATCTACCCCCAGTAGGCATCACGTCACTAAGCGGGACGCTTGCAACGAGTGTCTTGGGGTGCAGTTTTTCCGCGGGCCTCTGCTAACGTTTAAGAGTTTGTAACACATGCAGCACATCTGGAAGGCGTCCCACCCACAGCAATCGCGGTGGCAATTGCCAGCCTGCGAGAGATTAAGCTATTGGCATTGTAAATGACAATTCCATTTATTTATTTATTTTCAAAACCAACACATAAATAAAAATTGTCATTTACAATGCCAATAGCTCAAACTTTTCAAAAGGCGAAACCATTGCATTGTAAATGCTTGTTTTACATATCTTCCATTCATCAGCATTCCCAAAGTTATTACCAGAGTCAACCAAAGTAGAAGAAAAAGCACACCCAACACAATCCAAAGTTCAATCTATGGTGAAACCAGATAAGTCTTATCCAAGTGATGAAAAAGGTCTGTTGCTTGTTCTTTCAAAGTTCTTTTTGCTGGCGTCGTTTCAGGTTCGCTGGGATCCTCACAAAACTTACCAAAGTTAATGAAGTAGCCAGAGGCAGTTCTGTCAGTTGTTGGGATTGCATCAGGATTTGTTGAAATCGCTGGAACCACAGGATCACTTGTTACATTTGTGTAGTCTGATGCTACTTCGTTGTAGACAGTTGTTTCTTGACAAACTGTTATTTGGGCCTCAAGAGGCACACGATCCATAGCTTTGTTGCTTAGTCCTTCATTTCGCACTGCAGATTCTTCAAAGGTGATGAGTCTCTCAGTTTGAATCTCTTGGATTGTAGCCAGAGCTGGGCGTCTGCTACATTGGCGAAGTCCACTTGGCCTACTGCTTATGTTCGGCCACATGATGTGGTTTGACCAGGTTGATGGACATGAACCTGCTCTCCTTTTTACCAGCAAGGGGCGGCAGTAATACTGTTCTTGATTCGTGGATTGCTAGGATCGGTACTGTTTGTCTGTAAGAAGGCCCAAATTCCTTCTTGTCCGCGATCTTCTCTCTGACTAGATCCCCTAGCTTAGGAATCCAAACAGGCCTTGCTGGGATGGTTGGTATCTCTTCAGTGGTGGTTGGCTTCAGGAACACATTACTTTGTTTCGTTCTTATTTCATTTAAGTCCTGTAAAACAGCCAAACGGTCTTTGATATCAAAGGGTTTTTGGCCTACCACTGAAGTCTGACAATCTAGGTCCGGTACTAACATTCTGGTCCCAAAAAGGACTACACATGGAGTGATACCCCCTAGAGAAGGTCTTGGCAGATTGTTAAGACTACGTTGGCCACTTAATAGATGTTTGACCCACCCGTCACCCGAGCCTAATGCCCTAGCTGTTATAGATTGCTTTATGTCCCGGTTTTTTTTCTCTCCACTACCGCATTTCCCTCAGGATGGATTGGACTAGAGTACCGCAATGCAATGCCCAGTTTGGCCATGGCCTCCTTGTAAGCTCGAGAGCTAAACGCAGGACCCTGGTCAGAATGTAGCTTGCTGACTGCGTATGTGCCGATAAAGACTCACAAATCATTTAAAACAGTTCGAGCTTCAGCCGAGCGCTGAGGCCACGTTTAAATGAATCTTGAACACAAATCCACTGCGGCCATGATATATTTATAGTTACCATCCCTCTGTAAGGGACTGCAGTGATCTAGGTAAACGCAAGCTAATGGTTTATCTGAAATTAACAGGGGCGTCTGCGCAGGACGTTTCACTGTAGAAACTTTCATCTTTTGGCAGATTTCACATTCCAAAAAATAGTTTCTGGTCTGTTTCCTCATGCGCGGCCACCAGTATCTCTGTTTTAATAATGACACTGTGGCGGAAACACCTACATGTGCAGAGGCGAGCCCTTCAGGTGCTGGTAAGATTAGTCCTACTCTATGTTCCATGTTTGGAATTACCCTATCCCCCACTCCAGGGATTCGAGCAAACGGAACATTGTTTGCATCAGTTTTATACGAGTATTTGAGTGGGAAACCCTTTCGGTAATGTTTTACCACTGTCTTTGCTTGAAGCATTAACAGCTAGCATTATTTCGCCGTCTATTTTCGTTTTTGAACAAGTGATTGCAGCTACAGAAGCTGTTTGCACACCTGCCTTTGCGGCTTCACCAGCCAATGAATTCCCTGCAACGTGAACGCCATCACGTTGATGACTCCGCGTATGTATCATGTGAGTGTTTTGTAGTACTTGTCGTAACTAAACTACTTGTTCCCAAAGCAATTTATGCTTCATCGTGCCACCTTTTGCGTCTTTATAACAGTTTTGAATCCAGTTTTGCAAGTTTTCATTGTACGATTGAACACAATAATAGGAATCGCATACTGAGTGTGGGGAATTGGCGATCCGTATTCTCAAGCGCCATCTTGAATGCTTGTAGTTCAGCTCGCTGAGCTGTACCATCTCCTAAAGATTGTGTTTTAGTGACCATTGGTCGGAATTTGCCATCGCGCTCAACTACCTTTAACGCCGCACTATAGGCTTGTTTACCCCACTTAGCAGGTTGAGCTGATCCGCCAGTATAAATTATACATTCATACTGCTCTAGAAGCAGAATTTCAGTAGGCAGAGGACATTATTGTTCGTATTGTAGAAATGCTTGTGTCTTCAAATAAGGGTCAAAAACTTATTCAACATCTGTTGCAGCAAAGAATTAATCCATTGTATCCATCTTCGGATGTAAAGCTTTAGCATTTGGAATGCTCACTTTCGTCACTGCCTCTTAAGGCAGGTACAGGTGTAACGACCATAATGCGTTTACCCTGTGCATGGGCTCTCTTTTGCTACTGCAGTTTGAAGCACTGTCAGAATTTTTTCTGTTGAAGGAACTTCATTTCTGCTTGTGTACAAGTGTGATTTGCAAGCTATTGGTACTTTCTCACCTTCATTAAAAGTCAAGTATGTGAATCCGCATTGTCCTGGAATAATTCGGATCACTAAGTTGCGTACGTTTATGTGTGTGTGCAAATGCTTAGTTGCTAACATGTCTGTTTGCAATGAACGCAAAATCTTGTGTGTTTTTGTATCCAATTTACTGTTTTGAAATCAGGTTTGATTAATTCGTAGAGCGGTTTAACCCTTTCTGCGTAGTTTAGAATGTACTTTCTTCCGAAATTTAGGAAACCAAGAATAGATTGTAGGGTTTTCAGGATATTTGGAGGTTGGAGCAGAACACACTTCTCTAGAAAGTTTGCTGCCAGGCTTTTGCCTTCACTGGAAAGTTTATATCCTAGAAAGAGGAAGTTTAAATGGGCAATTCTAGATTTTTTTAAATTGAATTTGTACCCTTCAGAGGCGAAACCCAATATATTTGTATTCACCCTATTCAAGTCATCATCTGTTAAATAGATGTCATCGACATATGATAAGGCTTCATCATCATATGTCTGTAGTAACTCTGTTACACTTGCTGAGAATAACCCAGGACTATTCTTGAATCACTGTGGGAGACGACAGAAGTGATGCTGTGTCCCCATAATTGAGAAAGCTGTCAAATACCTACTTTCTGGTGCAATGTTTTGACAGAAGAAACCGTTAGAAATATCTAATGTGGTTCTGTATTTTTTACGCACAATGATATTCATTAATGCTGCACTACGTGCATTTTGTACTGCAAAAGTTTTGCAACAAGAGTTTAGATATCTGTAATCCAATACTAGACGATACGTATTGTCTGGTTTGGAGACAGGAAACAAAGGATTGTTCATTAACGAGGTGCATGTTTCAATCACCCCTTGGTATTCAAGTTGATCTAATATCCCCCTGACCTGTTTTTCAGCTTCTTGCTTAACTGCGTACTGCCTTTGTGCAGTTGGTTGATTTTTTTTAATCTTATTTTATTTGAATTTTATGGTGAGGAGAATCCTCAAACCACCCTACATGATTTTTATATAAAGCAGGAACTTGGGTGACTGTCCATTTCCTGGTATAAGTATATTTTAAATGAATTGGAATGTGGTTGGAGAAGGCTAATGATGTCTTTGCCATGTGGGCACTCCCTGACAAATTGTGGTGGCCAGTCTTGTTGAGCGAGAAGGATGTCATAACCCTTAGAAAGTCGCTCCCAAAAGAGTGCTCTTATTTTTCTTGGTATGTTCCCTCCATCCGGAGTGTTATTTCATATAACTTCTGTGGACAACTAACCCTGGTATCTGCAGTTTAAACTTGAATGAATTCATTCAAGTCCAATGTCTCCAGATTATCCTTCAAGTTCTTGTGAGGTATGGTGACTTCTGCTGCGCTGTCGAACATTGTCTGAGCCCATACCCCGTTCTTGAGTTGTGTCCTCAAGATCCTCAACATGTCTGATTTTTAGACCTGCTACCTTCTTTTTGGTATATTGAGGTTTCTTGTTTTTCTGAACGTATTGATCGTCTTTGGACTTCACGCGTTCTTTCTTGTTTTCTGACCGTCCTCTTCTTTCGGATTTCTGTGACAAAGTCTGAAAGGTACGAGAGGAACATGTATCAGTATCTTGATATCTATCAGGTTTTCTCAAATTATCCCTATTCCTGAGGTTATACCTTTTTGAGGAGACCTACCTCTGGATTGAGAACGCTTCTCTTTAGAAGTTTGGTTAGTATTTTCCCACTTCTTTTTAATAGGAGTAGGAGTGTTTTTAGTAAAGACCTTTTCAGGACTTTCTGACAGTTGGGGTTTAACTGGTTTCCCATCCAAACTGTCTCTGCCTAATGCTTCATAGGATTTTTCAATTATTCTGGCCAGTTCTTGTGGTTGCACAGTTACATCAAATTCCCTTAACTTTTGGCGGATCACCATAGATGCTGCTTTACCTTTAATATTAGCTAATATTATTGTTGAGACCTGTTTGAATTCTTTCAGTAATGTCATGCCTAGATTTAAAGCAGGCTCTGCCCCGTATTCATTTTGAATTTGATTCAGGACGTCTGGTATTACTGTCATAGACTGAACACCGTGGGTTTTAGTGTTGCAGTCCTCCAGATGTGGTGCGATCCCCATTTGTAAACAGATTGTTAAAATTCTGTGTTTCTCATGAGGGCAAGTATTCGGAAATACTGCCTCGATTTGAGTAATTTTTTGAGCTATCCAGAATGGAATTTGTTCCCGTTTTGCGGGTAATTTACCAACGACCGAATGTAGAGTCTGTGGTGTAATTTTATTTGTGTTCCCCTAATGAGGGGGATTCTGTGGAATCGTTATTGCAGGTTGGACTGTAAGAGTCCGCATGACATATTGAACCAATTGTCTATAAATTTTGATTAGCTCTTTGAGTTGAGCTCGTAGTTCCACATCTGTCATTTAATTAATTTCAGGATGTGGAGTATAGCTGGCTAACACCGGCGATGTTGCTCCTGGTCTCCCTAGTGGACCGAGCCTGTTAATGTGATTTATGTTTTAGGGCGCCTTTAAACCAGAGCGCATGCTCCTGGTATGTTAGTGGAATTTGCAACAAAGAATTGTACAAAGTTCCCCAAGAGGTAAAGCTAGTGTGGCAAAGGAGTCTCTCTCTCTACGTAGGAATGTGAAATCAACAGTCAGGGGACCAAAGGGGTCCCTTTTCGGAACTAGGAAGCCTCACACAACTAGTTACTCGGATGACTTGTTTCATCCAGCACGATGGTTGTCTTGCCTCATCACCGGCTTCCTGCTCCAACGTCAAGCCGGCGCTGCAATGCCTGACAGGTAACACAAGGTGCTACACTTTTATGGAGATCTTTTGTTCCTTGCCGTAGTTGAGTGCGTGTGAGGGGCCTAGGAAGGTGGAGTAGTGAGCAAGGGAAAGTGTGTCTAAAAAGGTTAGTTTAGTCCACTAAGACAACTTTATTCACGTGGCTAACTGCCTAATTAAAAGAGTGAAAGAAGGGGTACCGAGAACCAAGGTTAAGGTAGTATGGCCTCGTTCAACCCTCGCCTGTGGTAAACATGTTTCATGCCCTATAGGCAATTCTTCAGGACCTAATTGTGCTCATAAACTTATAAGGGGCCCAGATTGGGCTACAGTGTATACAATATACAACCTGGTGGGTCAGTAACCAGAGCAGGCAGATGGTCTTGCATGAGAGTCAGACCTAGAGAGATAAAAGAAAGTGTTATATACAGACGAGTACATGCTAGTTGTTGCATGACAAAAACTATATCCAGTCTAAACACTTCAATCGGGCGTCGGTGATCACCCAGATACAAGGAGATCAAGTGGTGTGAACGTGAGAGAGAGACTACGAATGCTTATCGCATTATTATAAAATTATAGTATTTACATCTTATTACTGACTAAAACTGATAGTCTACTTCTTTTACATATGACAGGTTCAGTTTAGTTAGTATTGCAAAGGTGAGGGGCCATTTAAGCCAAAAGGGGGTAAGAGTTGGCAACCCAAGTGTAGAATGTAAGAACTGGGATCTCACCCTAATAAACCGTAGGAAAATCCCCGCAGACTGTTCTTGTGGGACCTGTGCTTCTAGGTGATTGCCTGCAAGGTAGAGCGGGGAAAGAAAGGCGGAAAGGACGGGGTTAATTAACCCAGTCAAGGGGCAGGTGGAGGTATGGAGCCGACCAACAGCCCGCATGAAGTCCTGTCCCACCATACAGCGGGTGCCCGTCGGACGTAACTCTCGTCCCAAAGGGCCGGCGCCGTCAACGACGCCACGGGTAACGCCCGAGACACAAGACCCCTCCACTGGAGACCATCAGGATGAGGGGCGATCCAGCCCAATCAGTAATGATGCCAACGGGCGTGGCAGGCTCAAACCCTCAGGGACGGAAATAGTTGTCCGCTCGCTAGTATCCCAAACAAGGCCAGCGGGTGGCATGTGACGTGGCGGCACCGCGGAGATCGCAAACCAGCGCCGCTAACCCGGGTGAGGGCAGTCCTCGGTCATCGCAAAGTGGCGGCGAAACGAGACTCAAACGGCCTTGCTAGAAGGTCCGTGGACAGGGAAACAAGGATGCATATTCATACACACAGGCTTACCTGGTCAGCACGAGGTCGATGCCTCTAGGAACCTACCCCCACACTCCGGCGTGTCACGGCACGCAGAACAGCTGGTGGCGTCCTGGGAATCCCGCCGCCATTAAATAAGGGGAGTTCCCATCCACGAGGGCCTATTGTGGGGGGGGGGGTCGTGTCCCAGGTGGCGTCACAGAGCGACACAGCCAATCGGATGCCTAATGTGTGTAGAGCTATACCACCAGATTCGTGGCACGTCAATGGAATCAACCTTTGCACCGAGCTTGGCATGCATATACATGGCCAATTTCGAGAAATATTACATCTACTCTCCTGACAACAACCCGTTTCTCGAACACCTAACCCTATGGCGACGCTATATCGACGATATTTTGATCTTTTGGACGGTGACCGGGCAAGTTGCGAGGCTTTCTGCACATGGATTAACCTCCAGAACCCATTCCTTAAGTTCACGGGTACCATATCCGAACAATCATTACCCTTCCTGGATCTGACAATTATGTTGAGACCCACAGAGATCACCACCACTCTCTACAGAAAAGAGACCGACAGGAATAGCCTCCTGCTCTACAATAGCCATCACACCAGGGCACTGAGGGAAAATCTGCCGTTTGGTCAATTTCTGCGGATTCGCAGAAATTGCACTTCGGTAATGGATTACAAACGGGAGGCAACCACTTTGCAACATAAACTCCAGGATAGGGGCTACCCGACGAGACTCCTTAAACAATCAGTGAAGAGCACTCAACAACAATAGAGAATCTCTACTGGAAACACATACTAAGGATACCAAAGATGTCATCACATGTGTAACGTCCTACACAAAAAACTCTACATTCATCAAAAAGACAGTGAACACTCATTGGGGTATCCTTAATTCAGTTGGATTAGATATCCCACGTCCACGCTTTGCTTTTAAAAGAACAGCAAACCTGAAGAACACTCTCATCCACACTCGACCAAAGAAGACGAGTACACTCCCCCAGAACACACTTTGGGGGTTACCACCAGTTGTAGGGCATTTTCGCTGTGGTAATTGTGTTGTCTGTCCACAGTCCACACAAGGTAAAGACATCATACTGTCGGACACATTCACTTGGCACCTTAACAAGCACACAAACTGCAACAGTAGCAAATGCATCTATATGTTGACATGCCCCTGCGGTTTAAAGTATATAGGAATGATGATGCGCACTGTCAAAGTGCGCATTATGGAACACAACAGCAACATCCGCTGTGCTAAGACACATACACGTTTGTATGAACACTGTAAACAAAACGGCCATCCTGCCGAAAGCATACAATGGGTCGTTTTGGAATGGCACCCTTCCATCAGTCAGCAAGCACTACATAGAATTGAACAGAGGTGGGTGCATCGTTTACAATTAGATACCCGTGGTCTTAATGATTCTGTCCCTTGGAACTTATTAGCCAGATAACTCGACTAACGTTAGTCTATAGTCCCCTCCGTTTGAGGGCAGGGTCTGGCACGCTACCACTCTAAGAGCCTAATAGATGTGATGGGGTCTCCCGTTCCTGCCAATCTTGTAGAACGCAACCCTTTCCCAACATGGCGCGCCCTTAAGACGCTAAATCGTATAGACTCACGCTCTTGCCTATGCTCTACACACATTAGGCATCCGATTCGCTGTGTCGCTCGGTGACGCCACCTGGGACACGCCCCCCCCCCCCCCCCCAATCGTGGATGGGAACTCCCCTTATTTAATGGCGGCGGAATTCCCAGGACGCCACCAGCTGTTCTGCATGCCGTGACACGCCGGAGTGTGGGGGTAGGTTCCTAGAGGCATCGACCTCGCGCTGACCAGGTAAGCCTGTGTGTATAAAATAAAAGTAAAGTAAAGTCCACATTTGTAAAGCGCACAATCACCCGTAAGGGTCTCTAGGCGCTGGGGGCCGTCGGGAAGATTAAGCGAGCTATTGCCCAGAGTCACATGGTGCTGGGCTGACCTGCCGCCGGAGCCGGGGATCGAACCGTGGTCCCCAGATTCCAGCGTCAGTCGCCCTGGCCGCGGCGCCACACCTCTTCCATATGAATATGCATCCTTGTTTCCCTGTCCACGGACCTTCTAGCAAGGCCGTTTGAGTCTCGTTTCGCCGCCACTTTGCGGTGACCGAGGACTGCCCTCACCCGGGTTAGCGGCGCTGGTGTGCCATCTCCGCGGTGCCGCCACGTCACATGTCACCCGCTGGCCTTGTTTGGAATACTAGCGAGCGGACAACTATTTCCGTCCCTGGGGGTTTGAGCCTGCCACGCCAGTTGGCATCATTACTGATTGGGCTGGATCGCCTCTCATCCTGATGGTCTCCAGTGGAGGGGTCTTGTGTCTCGGGCGTTACCCGCGGCGTCGTTGACGGCGCCGGCCCTTGGGTCGAGAGTTACGTCCGACGGGCACCCGCTGTATGGTGGGACAGGACTTCATGCGGGCTGTTGGTCGGCTCCATACCTCCACCTGCCCCTTGACTGGGTTAATTAACCCCGTCCTTTCCGCCTTTCTTTCCCCGCTCTACCTTGCAGGCAATCACCTAGAAGCACAGGTCCCACAAGAACAGTCTGCGGGGATTTTCCTATGGTTTATTAGGGTGAGATCCCAGTTCTTACATTCTACACTTGGGTTGCCAACTCTTACCCCCTTTTGGCTTGAATGGCCCTTCACCTTTGCAATACTAACTAAACTGAACCTGTCATATGTAAAAGAAGTAGACTATCAGTTTGTCAGTAATAAGATGTAAATACTATAATTTTATAATAATGCGATAAGCATTCGTAGTCTCTCTCTCACGTTCACACCACTTGATCTCCTTGTATCTGGGTGATCACCGACGCCCGATTGAAGTGTTTAGACTTGATATAGTTTTTGTCATGCAACAACTAGCATGTACTCGTCTGTATATAACACTTTCTTTTATCTCTATAGGTCTGACTCTCATGCAGGACCATCTGCCTGCTCTGGTTACTGACCCACCAGGTTGTATATTGTATACACTGTAGCCCAATCTGGGCCCCTTATAAGTTTATGAGCACAATTAGGTCCTGAAGAATTGCCTATAGGGCATGAAACATGTTGACCACAGGCGAGGGTTGAACGAGGCCGTACTACCTTAACCTTGGTTCTCGGTACCCCTCCTTTCACTCTTTTAATGAGGCAGTTAGCCACGTGAATAAAGTTGTCTTAGTGGACTAAACTAACCTTTTTAGACACACTTTCCCTTGCTCACTACTCCACCTTCCTAGGCCCCTCACACGCACTCAACTACGGCAAGGAACAAAAGATCTCCATAAAAGTGTAGCACCTTGTGTTACCCGTCAGGCATTGCAGCGCCGGCTTGACGTTGGAGCAGGAAGCCGGTGATGAGGCAAGACAACCATCGTGCTGGATGAAACAAGTCATCCAGCTAACTAGTTGTGTGAGGCTTCCTAGTTCCGAAAAGGGACCCCTTTGGTCCCCTGACTGTTGATTTCACATTCCTACGTAGAGAGAGCGACTCCTTTGCCGCACTAGCTTTACCTCTTGGGGAACTTTGTACAATTCTTTGTTGCATGTTCTTAGGACAGGTACACTGGACCCCTATAAATATTGTCCTTTTAATGTCCCTCCTTGTTGTTCACATGTTAGTGGAATTTCCATATCCTTGAAATGAATGTATTCCATTGGTGGTTCATCTTCTTTGTAGAAGTGAAACACCTGTGTTACTGGATTTGCTTCAGGGAAGACTATCCATGAATAGAATACCTCTGTCTGGTGATATTCATGTGCCTCTATCTCAAAAACTGCCCTACCACCTCTCGATATTAGGCCATGTTTTATAATTTTTATAGTGATGGCTTTGCTTAAATTTAGCGGAATGCTTATAGCTTCCTCGTCAATTTCTTGGCCACCTGGGATATTAAGAGCTGCATCTGCTTGATCAGCCGCAGCTCCACCGGTTTCGGTGTTGTTGCAGTTATTCGACATGGTTTAATGAGAAATCGCAGAGCAAGTTTCAAGGAAACAAAGATAAGGTGCTCAATGTTGAACAAACCAAAACCAAATACATAGGATTTTACGTCCTACTCAGCTTATGGCGGATATTATCCTTTTATTCAATCCAGACGTCTATTGGAGTATTACGGAAAAAGTGGTCTCCGAGAAAAGCACGACTGAGTTACTTTATTATCTAGCGTTCAATTAGAGCCTTACCAAGCGTTGGGCGCCATGTAGTGTGGTTCCTATATTCCCAATAGGCTCTGCGCATTGGAATAATATATCCTATAGATATGACGTAGGACTTAGGTCAGTAGGTCTCTATCGGTAGTGTATTAAAAGTACATTCATATAGCTTTTACTAACCATGACGAGGCACTGAAGTACTTAAAGCTGGCTCGTTGAGTCCTGTAGGTGTCATGGGGCTTTAACAGTTCATCATGGGTTGCGCCTTAATCTCTCCCAACTTACTCCGCTTGGGACTCCTAGGTGGGTTAAAATCGCCATCAATGGACTGCCTCTCTGTCGCTCCTGGGTGGAGTCGATGTGTCTCCTGGCGGCTGAGTCCACGTGCCAAGGGCTGTCTTTGTGACTTTCCCTGGGTTGATGCCACATAGAAAGGGCCACTGGAATTATGCGATTCTGTATCCATGGCATTTTCAGCATATTTAAGAATTTGCTTCATTTGCGACATAATTCAATATATAATGAATAGTCTGCAGGATTTACCTACAAATACTTTAATATTTTCACTATATTAATTCACTACTAATCCTTTATGGGTTCCGGAGTAGAGTGCTAGTCGCCGAAAAAGCCATTTGATGCCTCATATGGGTAGTAAGCGCTATATAAATGCAATTACAATGCAATGTTTTTGTGTAATAGTACTCCATATTTTGCTGCTGATCAGTGATGAAATTGCATACCTTGTGATCCAAGTGCTGCCACTCTAGTCTACAAAGCTACTCGTTTTTTTAGGTATCACCTGGCCTTCAAACCAATGCTTTATGGTTTAAATTGTTTTTTATTGAAATTATTGCAAGCATTAACAATACGCCCAACTACAACCACTGGCCGGCGGGGAACAGTGTAAGCATCAGTCAATTTTAAAGAAGAGAGGGAGAGTCGAGAAAAGGAAAAAAGAAACAGAAGGGCGGGCCTCCCCCCACCAAGACCGATATCTCAAACCGCTTGGCTCGGACCATTCTTCCTACCACCTGATCTCAGTACCACGACGGCAAGGTTCATTCAATGGCCTGGTCAGCAGTACCCTCCCAGTCCTGCATCTATCGCAGCAGGGCTTTCCGCTTCATCCGGCGTACCTCCTCGGAAGGTTTCGTCTGTGTCCCCTCCTAGGGCCCGTCTCCTGCCCAATCTCTGCGGCTTCCCCGAAGCTGGGCCTCCGTCCGTCGGATCAGAGTTGTCGGCCACTGTCAGGGAGCTCCCAAGTACGGCCTTCGCCTCCTGAGGTTTCCTTACCCCATGCATTTCTTTATTCCAGACAAAAGAAAGTAGGAACGGATGCCCCCACCTGTAGCGTATTCCCTGCTCGCGGAGGAAGGTTGTGGCTGGTCGTAGCTTTTTGAGCATCTGAAGGGTGAGGGGCGGGAGGTCTTGGAAAACCCCCACATGGAGACCCTCAAATTCCACTGTCGGACGGTCACGCTCAGGACTGGGCAATCCCCGGTGCGCCACAAAGGTGGGGGCCGTTTTTGTTACAGGGCCGTTTTTGCAGCTTGCTGCAAAAATGGCCCTGTAACAAAATAGGCCGAAAATCGACCCTGGCAAAGAGTGCGGTTGCACCCCCGGGCCGAGCATGCCTGTAGGAGTGTAGGCAAGCCAGGATGACTTGTGGCTAGCGGGGCCTGAGGTAGGGCCCCTATCGCGGTGAGTGCGATCCAACGTGACCTCCTCATCGCTCAGCTCAGGAGCCATGTGCTTAAAGAGACGAAGAACGCAGTCTTCTCGCTTGCTGCCGTCCGCCTGAAGTGGCAAGTCTTTGATGCGAGTGTTGGAGCGAAGCAAATGTTTTTCCAGGTCTTCCAGCTTGAAATATATCTCCTCATTCTGCTCTCAGAAGTCGATTAGTTCCCTAGCCTGTTCAGTGAGCTCTTCCTCTCACCTATCCCCATTACGCTCCAGGGTGTCCACTCTGTCACCCGCCTGACCCAGCTCCGCTCTGAGCTGCTTAATATCGGAGGCCATCTCTTGTCGCAGTCCAGCAAAATCATCCCGTAGCTTACTAAATAGCTGTTCCATGAACTCTTTCGTGACTGGCTCGGCAGCATGTCCTGTGGCTGAACCAGTTGTTGCGTCGCCGGGCTGAGACCCATGGGGTCAGTACAGAGCCCCCCAGCCTTTTTCCTGCTTGGTTTCTGAAGTAGGTCCTTAATGGAGGATTCCTTGCACATGATGTCTATTTTGGCTCGTTGGGAGGCCATAGATGTGGTCAATGAGGCTCAGGGCGAGTAGGCTCACTTCCAGCTTATTCGCAGATGGGGGACCAGTGCTCCTTCAGCTGCCACTGGTCCCAGTTGCTAGGGGTGCCGCTGACTCTCTGTGGGGGTGATTCCCCAGGCCTGTCGCACCTCCGGGATGGCCGTTGAGAAAGTCACTCTGGGCAGGCGAGGTCTCGTCCCCCCCTCTGGTTGTGTGAGGGCCTTCCCACGCTGGAGTAATCGATTGGTGCCGGAGCCTGCTGCCACTTCGGAGCCCCCGGCTCCTCACCCACAAACCAGGCACAGTTGCTGGACCTCAGAGGGACGTCTTCACCTCGCTTCCCCCATTATGGCTGTTGTGAGGGCTCCACGTGTCTGAGGCCTCAGAAGTATAAGGCACGCGTTGCAGGGCCGATTTCATGCAGGGCCCTCTAGGCCACCACACCGTGCCTCCCTCCGCAGCTCCTGTGGCAGCTCAGCGCAGCCTGTTCGCAGCGGTGACCACACTTGTCCCGCAGGCCCTCACTGCTCCGCGCAAGGCCCCGCCACCGAATCCAGTCTCAGGGGGCTTTACGCCACTGTGCCCCGCGCTCCTAAGCTGTGGGGGCTGCCAAATTTGCCAGTACCGGGGGAGAGGGCTCCCCAGGCCGCACCGCCTCCCACCTCCACCCCACCGGGGCTGTCCCCCGGCCTCGCCACCTTTCCGGTACTGCCTTCTGAGTCCAGCACCAGCTCCCCGCGGAGACACACCTGGGGGATCCGACGCTTCTCATTGTTGGGGGCTCCACAGGCGGTCTCTGCAGCCTGAAACGAGGGCACCGTGCCCCTCCCCCTCCTGAGGATGCCGTACTGCGGCCTCCGCGATATCACCGTTGCAAATCTCCCGGAGGTGCGGCTGCCTCGTAACCCCGGAGTCCACGCTTGACTTCGGGATTGCAAGACCCTCCTGTATCCCGGACGTCCTGGGTTCACTTTCAGCGGATTATAGGGCTCAGGGCTGCAGTTGGATGCCAGTTTACCGGCCTCTGCGAGCGGAGCCCCAGAGAGGCGGTGCTACTCTGCCGCCATCTTGGCCATGCCCCCCAAACCAATACTTAAGATAGCTACAGTAATATTAAATGTTGTACCAGCACCCCTTTTCCAAAAAACTATTTCTTCAAATCAGTAAGAGGGAAAATGAAAGCCCTAAATAGCGAATGGGCTTTTTGAAAACCTAGAAATTAGTAGCTGATCTCTAAGGATGGATACCTTCAGTAAAAAAAAAGAAGAAAAAAAACCCAGAACGTCGACCCAGACACAATCTGCATGCCATCGGCATATGGTGCAGCCTGTAGCTCAAAAGAGCTGATGAGTTTGGCCTGGGAGGAAGACCTATAGGTTGAACAGCTTAGGGCTCAGTGAAGATCCTTAACCCCTTCGATGCTCATGACGGAACGGTTCCGTCATGAGCTACGGTTGAGCTGTGCTCATGACGGAACCGTTCCGTCATGACCACGCCCGTTTTTATTAGGGCCCAGCACCGGAGGGGGAATCGCGGTCGCGCTGAAAAGGTTAAGGTACCACACATGGCAAGGAGAAAGGGTCAGATTTAAATTGATTTACGGTCACCATCTGGGATCTATCCGTGAGAAAAGAAGCAAGAAGTTTCAGAGCCATATCCTATACACCGAGCCTGTAGTTGTTCATGGAGTAGGGTAGTGAAGATGGTGTCAAAGACTGCGGACAGATGGCTGATGCTTGATGCACAGAATATTTATGCCGAAGTCCGCTTCCTTTATAGTCATTCATTCTTCCTTGCCCCAAAATAATTTTCAAAATATGAAATAGCATCCTGAGCCAAGATAAGTTGAAGGAGCATGCAGCAAGAATAGTGTTAATCCTCTGAGCTAAAAAACCATCAGACGCTCTGTGTACTAAGTCCACAGGCCTGAACTTCTAAGGCGTACCAATATGACTGACTCTTGAATTAAAACTGTGAATTCACCTTGTATGGTGCAAAGCCACAGTCTTACAGGATGAATGAGCGTCACTGCGATTTTATTTTGTGATTTTGTTTGTTGGCAGGAGTGTTTGCGAATGAATGACGAAGTTTCATTAACGTTCAACACACACTAGTGTAAGAGAGACAGTAGGCGACAAATTGCCGCCACTACACAGGTAGAACACAGATTGCAGTGGGGTGTAGATATACACAAGTGCATCACACACACTCACCTGTAAAATTTACTGAATGTTGTCATGTCACCTTTGGAGTATCTATTCACGGGGGTAGCAGCACGACCCACAATGCGCAAAATATTGAGCAATATGAACAAAAAATTACAATGGTGGTTTTGTTGTTGTTTTGTCTTTCTACAGCTGGAGTGATCAAAATAACAAACAATTTAGGACCAGCTTTCTGCCCTTATCGTATACGGTCGAGCCCACCCTGACTTCTAGGCGTCAGGGTGTCACGATGATGAAGCATGACACCACTAGGGTGTGTGAGGGAATATGAAACAAAAGGACGTGTCTCCTTTCCCACCTACTAGTAGCGCATCATCCACAGCTTCGCCCCATTGTCAGTTCAGGATCTGTCCTAAACATTTAACCAGTACAATGGTTAAGTAATCAGAGAAGTACTTTTTGTGAAACAGTGTTACAACACCGGAGGGTGCACTTCCCTCTTGAGTTCCTCTCGACCCTTCAAAGAACGATGGGTCTCTCGCTATATTTGTGTATCACGTTTTGAGCAGCTCACAGCTGTGGGGCGTCCCATTATAAAATTGGTTCAGAATTTGGAACCTGTAAAATAGTGACCGTGTATTTGTTGACTTTTTCATTGTTGTTTGCTCGCCACACACTGTACATTTTCTATCGCCTAACCTCTCTACATCCGGTTTACTTTTAACAATGAGTACACCAGGATCACTGACTAAACCGGAGACCCTTGGATTATGGTACTCTAATGAAATCGTATCAGCCATTTTGGCTGGACCATCATTATTACCAGACTCTAATAAATCAAAGTTTGAGCCAAGCACAAAATTGTGACAAGTGAAAAGAGCTTTAACGAGCCCAGATAAAGATCCTACTTCACGGGGCAATTTTAACTGAATACCTACGGGGCAATGCAGCACTTAAGGGCCTTCTAGTTGCTAACACCCCAAAGATTTTTCTGGATGACCCACAGTTCAAAAAAGAATGGTCGCTGATCGTGTGGCGATGTACACGCGATTGGCTGATCCTTGTTATTAATACCGCAAAACGTCTCTCAGAAGCCATTATGGTCCAGATCAAAACCAGTGAAGACGCACTGATGACCGAAATAAAGATCACACTCTACAAGAAAAAACTAGAGGAGGTGAATAAAGAGATCGGGGAACACAAGAACTTTCTAATGCAAAGTAAGGTTAACAAGTTATTAAAAGACCTAAAAAAGTTTGCCAATGAAAAAGTGTATCCCTACATAAAAGATGACTGCAAAGGTCAAGATAATGCAGAATCTGGCTCTTCGTACCAAGGTGACTCGAGCAACTCCGAATCAGAACAGGAGGGCTGGTCTAGTGAGGGTTCAAGCAAGAGCTGGAGAGGCAGACCCAGGAGACCAAGACGGGGGAACTACAATCAAGGTTATCAACCCCCCCAGAGGTACCCTTGGCCCAGTCCGTTTGGCCCATCCCCTTACCACATACCACCGCCATTTCATGGACCACCACACAACCAGATAGGATTATTCTTCCAGCCCAACCACAATCAAAACTGTTATTTAGGACAGGGCGGAAGGAGAGTAAGACGTGGCAGAAGGAACAACACGAACAAACAAATACAATGGGAAGACAACAGCACACCAGTGAGCACTCGGAGCATGACGAAGGGCCCAACAGCAGGCACAAGTGCAACCCGGGACTAGTGGTGAATCTGACAGACTGTACCCTGAGTACTGAAGAAATTGCCGTCCTCGACAAGGGCCTTGGATTCGTAACTATTGCATTTTTGGACAAGTTCCAGATACGCTGTGAGTTGAGTGAATTATTCCCAAAAATACGGGTAAAAACATTCTTCATGGACAAGGAGTCCCCAGCAGAGGACAATAACCACACTACCATTCGTACCTTTTCCCCGCCAACATCCTTGAGGCCCCCAGAGGTGATTGCCTTTGAGGAGGGCATATCTAAGGAAGTTGAGGAATTGCCCATCAGGAGAGGCACATATGATAACCTCAGCAAAAAAGAGAGAGATGCCTTAAAAACTTTGAGCACGAGAACTGACATCCCCATCAAGCCAGCTGACAAAGGGGGAGCCACAGTAATACAGAGCTCCACGGCATACAGAACTGCCTACATAAGCCTGTTGGCTGATACTAGATACTACAAACAAATCGAGATCCCACTGCACGGCTCAAGAAAACTATAAATACACTGACCAAGGAAGCATTGGACCGAGAATGGATTACTAAAAAAGAACATGAATTTCTGTACCCTGAAGATCCGAGAGTACCGGTGTTTTACACGATATCTAAAATACATACGGGCAAAATACGTCCTCCAGGCAGACCTATTGTGTTGGGGCTAGGGTCCCTCTTGGAACCCCTTTCCAAATATACTGATTGGTTCATCTGCGCTCTAGTGACCCGAATCAGGTTTTATGTACAGGATACACAACATCTGCTCAATTTACTAACAGACGTTACACATGACCCTGCCCGTCTTGGTGTTCTTAAAGGTTGAAGCACCCGGGTCATTGAAAATCTTCTCAAACGTGAAAATTGTACCTATGACGCCCTGGTGAGCTGGGTGATCACATTGATGCGCCTAGCCCTCTTGGAAAATTTCTTTAGGTTTGAGGACCAATTATCTGCAGGTCCACGGTACATCAATGGGCAGCACGTTCGCACCCAGCATAGCATATCTGTATGTTGGCCAATTAGAAGAACAGAATATTTGGCCCTCACTCAAATAACATCAGAAAGTGGTGACGCTACATAGATTATATCCTGGTGGTATGAGAAGGGGATGCTGTCACTCTTGGAAATTTCTGTGATTAGCTGAACCAATTAAACCCACACTTGAAATTTACCATGACTTACAACAACAAACACGTTTTCTTCCTAGATGTAAAAATCAGCGCCAGAGACGAGGGTGTGTTCAGTTCCCTCTACACGAAACCAACTGTCAAAAACAGCCTGTTACATTTCGAGAGTGCTCATCCCCGCGCCCTCAAAGAAAATTTACCTGTAGGGCAGTTCCTGCGTATCTGCAGGAACTGTGCTGACCGCAATGATTACAAAGTAGAAGAAGAAACGCTATCTAAAAAATTGGAGCAAAGAGCATATCCCAATAGACTCCTAGAGAGAGCAAACAAGGGATCTCTTAATATCCCAAGGGAGAGGCACTACTAGAGTCAAAAGAGGAGAAAGATACACTTATGTGCGTCACAACATATAATGCTTCATCAAATGAAATCAAAAAAATTATCAACAAAACGTGGTCAGTCCTGACTTCTAATAAACTCCAGTTCGAAAAACCAATGTTTTCATTCAAGAGAAATAGGAGCCTCAGAGATTCCTCGATATACAAGGATTTCCAAAGATCAAAAACAACCCACCAATTAACACTCTGGAACCAGCCGGCAGTTACTGGCCATTGTCAGTGTGGTTTGTGTGTGGTATGTCCCCTTACGGTACAAGCGAAAGAAATAGACCTTGGTATGCACCAAGCATGGGAGCAACGGTCACACACCATTTGCAAGAGTGACAAAGTAATTTATTTGATCAAGTGCCCATGCTAACTTATGTATGTGGACAGGGAGAAAAATAAAGGTGCGTATAAGTAATATAGAAGCACGATTAGGAGGGCAATCTCAGCAACCAGGCTGACAGCCCACTATATGGAGAAAGAACATACTGACATGGACCAGTGGTGGACAGTAATTGAGAAAGTCAAGGGTGATGGTGACCATCACTAAAACACTATTGGAACGTGAACGATGGGTTTATAGATTGAAAACCCATATAACGGGATCGAATGATTCCATACCATGGAATCAACTCAGCAGAAACAGGTGAATCAGTATATATGACAGCACACATGAAAGAAACTCCTAGATTATCATAGAGGGCACATACAGACGATAGTTGCCTCCCTTAACGGAGATACAATATGGAAACTACATTTCCCAGGACTCCCTTAATATCAACTACAGGTCCCAACAGGTAGTATGACTATGGAAATACATTGAGCACGGGAATTAAATTTACCTACGTGTGCATAACAACCACAATTACATCTAGCTCAGGACAGTACTCAAACACCTCAAGATCATTACCCAGAGAACGTGCGGTCCCTACTACAATTCCCATCAACCCCTGGGTGAACGTTATGGAAGTAGGCCGGGTCACACATTTCCAAAGGAAACGGGTTCCTTTAAAAACAGCGGAGTCGGGCCACTGATTCCTCCAAGCCGTTGGGACCCACACCAAATAGGACATACCGCGGGGCAGGACCCTTGATGGCGTGAGTAATTTTGGGAAAACATCAGCATAGAGGTACGAGTGAATTCTACTCCATGATGGAGCAGTCCTACCACCAAGTCTCCCCTTCTTATCTTTTTCTCTTTGCTTTTGTTTTCCACCTTATGCTTCAAACTACGAACTCATGCGGGCCTTGTGCACTATCACGTCAAAACAGTGTTTGACTACAGGGCTACCCCATTGTTATGTGAGGTCCCACGTGGAGTAGAACCTCTCCCAAATCTGGGGTAAGGCATGCCAGTTCTCTAAACCGGATGAATGAGCGTCAAAGAGATTTCAATTTTTTTTAAATTTATTATTATTTTTATTTATTTATTTTATTGGCAGGAGTATACGCGAATGAATGGCGCAGAAGTTTCATTAACGTTTAACACACACTAGTGTAGAGAGATTACAATATGCAACAAATTGCCACCACTACACGGGTAGAACACAGATTGCAGTGTGTAGATATACACAAGTGCATCTCACACACACACACACCTGTAAAGATATACTGAACGTTTTCATGTCACCATCCGTGTATCTATTCACAGGGGTTGCAGCACGACCCACAATGCGCCAAATATTGAGCAATATGAACAAAAAATTACAATGGTGGTTTTGTTGTTGTTTTGTCCTTCTACAGATGGAGTGATCAAAATAACAAAAAATGTAGTCCCAATTAGGGACAGCTATCTGCCCTTATTATAAATAGTGTAGGGTAATTACCGTATTACACCATTTCCAGGGGGTTACAGCCATCACCCTGAAGAAAGTCCAACACCTTCATGGGTTACAAGCAGACTGAAACATGTTGGCAATAGGGTCTTAGGACCATAGTATCCCATATGACCCGGTTCCTTTCTTTTTAATATCCCTGTCAGATCCAAGAATAAAGGGAAACTGGGATCGGACAGTGGACTTTTAATCTTTATCCCCCCTGGCCAAAACATCTTTCTAAGAGCTCTCTGAAATACGGTCGAGCCCACTCTGACTTCTAGGCGTCAGGGTGTCCCAGTGATGAAGCCTGACACCACTAGGATGTGTGAGGGAATATAAAACAAAAGGACGTGCCTCCTTTCCCACCTCCTAGTAGCGCATCATCCACAGCTTCGCATGGGGCATTCCACCATTGTCAGTTCAGGATCTGTCCTAAACATTTAACCGGTCCAAACGGTTAAGTAATCAGGGGCGTACTTTTTGTGAAACAGCAAAGCCACAGTCGTCGTCTTCAGAAAAATGTTTGCATTCCACTTTACAAGGGCATTGTATCAAATTGGGTTATTGGTTGATGGGGTTGGAAGCCCAACTCGGCCAACAGCCACAATCCTGGTCGGGGTGAACAATAAAAGTCACTAATTCAACCAGTGCTTAACCCTCTGGTAGCTCGGCACAAAGTATTCATGCAGTGTACAAACGGCAATAAAGTAAAAGTTAAATCTTTCAAAAATTTAGAAAAATTGAGTGAATTTTAATAAATAAAATGTTTCCAGAATAACAAAGATCCAATCGGGAGTACAGGAGATATGCAATGACATTTTTTGAAAGTTAAATATAAGGGTCTAAAAGTACAAAGCGTCACTTGCATCTGGTTGTACTGACGGAGGAAAAGCCGCAAGCTAAGACCGACTGTGATGGACGCCGGGCCAAATACAAGGACCAGGTTAGTCCAGCGGGAAAAGTTAGCATCTTAAGGACCAGTGCGAAGAGTTCCCTTCGCAGTGTAAGACTCTTGAGGAACAGGGAGAGCGCCGTGGATGGTCGTACCTGTATTGCGAAAATCTTGCTGGGCATCAAGTTGTTGGTCGTTGCTGGAGGTTTTCGTTGTGTCACCGCAGGCTGTTGATACTGTAGCATGAACTGTAGATCTCGCATTGCTGAGGAGTCGCTGTAGCGTAAAGAATCATGTTCTGCGGAGCTGCGCATTGGCAGATGTCATAGGCGGCAGTCTCTGTGCAAACAGGTCCCTTCGCAGTCTCAAAGAGCACAAAGTTTCAGGGTTTCGCCTTTCTTTGCAGGATAAGCTCAACTGATGCCAGCCAAGCTCCAGGACTTGGGGGAGTATCTCTTGGGGATTAAAACTCACTACAGCAGAGGCCTGCAGGGTTTAGGCAGGTCCAGTGCTAAAGGTCAGTTGTACAGAGTTCTATTGAACTTGTTGTGTCCCTGTCAGTCAATCAGTTAATCCAACTGACCCTTGGAGTCACTTGGGTTCCCTGGGATGAAGGGAGGAGGTCCAGACACCTCGGAGAGCGAGGCAGTCCTCTGGGGAGGTCAAAGAGTGTACTAATGAGTGGCTATGAAGCTCCAATATTTATACCTCATGCCAAACTTAAGAGGGAGGATTCCTATACCCCCTGCTTGCGCACACACGCACATTTGGTTCTGGAAAGTTCCTTACTTCTCATGTTAAGGCTCTAATAAGCCGGGGTGACCAGACTAGTGTTCCCTTCCTTTGTGTGTGCACGAGGCAAAGCCCATTGAAATGTAAGTGGGGCTGGGTACCGCTCCACCACCAACCGTCCTGGCCACACGTTAACTTCTTTTATGTTACTCTCTGGAATGATTACACAATTTAGTGGTGTGACCTAGGTTACTGTCACAAGGCACAAATGTTTAGGACAAGGAAATGTCAACTTTCTGCAAGTGAAATTTTCAGTATTGTGGTTTTAATATCTGACTTTATCAAGAAGATTTTAAATTACAATTAGTTTAAGTCTAAGCAGCATATCACTATCTGCTCTCAATCAAAACTTATCACTTATTAAATGTAATAACGTTACCCTATGTTAATCAATAGCAAAGATTGGCCTCGCAGTAATAACCAGCTTTGGCATAGCCAATAGTTCTTGCCTTTATTGTTATTATTATTATTATTATTATTATTATTATTATATTAAATTTATAGGGCGCTCAGCTAGGAGGTTTCCTGGCGCCAAGGACACAAACATCAGAAGTCATAACCAGGTCTTAAGCCTTTTCCGGAAACTGGAATGGTTCAATTCATGACGAACAGAGATAGGGAGGGTGTTCCACAGTACAGGTGCCAGGTAAGAGAAGGAGCGCCCCCCCCCCCCCCCCCCCCATATCGACAGATTTGAATATTGGGACAGAGTATTTGGTCTGTGAAGATGATCTAAGCGGGCGTGTAGGTAGATAGGGCTGGACTAAGGAACCTAAGTAGTGAGGAGCTATACCAAGTTTAATTTTGTGCAGAACGCACAAGGCTTTAAATTTGGTTAGTTTTTCAATTCTCAGCCAGTGAAGGTCCCGAAGGGTGCCCGAGATGGATGATGTTTTCGGGACGCGACAAAGCAGTCTCGGGCAGAGTTCTGTACAGTCTGTAATCTCCGGATTATTGCTTTGTTAGCTCCTAGGGACAGGATTTTGCTGTAGTCCAATCTCGATTATCAATGCTTGGATTGCTGTTCTCTGAGTCGAACTTGGCAGCATCCATAATATCTTCCTAAGCCACCTCAAAATGACAAAGCATATAGAAGCAGTTTTAGTAGCCTGTTGCCTCATGGAAAGTTGATCATCAATCATTACACCCAGATTACGGGCGGACTTTATAAATCTTTAGCCAGAGATATTGACTTTGCCAATGTTTTTAAGCTGTGCTGTACATCAGTTTACAGGATGCTGAAATGTGTAGTATCCAAATCATTTTTATTACCTTATATATGACCAAGAAAGCTTTATGTACAAGTGAAATACCATATTAAACAAGCATTTGCAATGCAATAGGTCTTGCATTTACTTGAGTTTGAGCTATTGGCATTATAAATAACAATGCCTTTTATTTACTTGTTGATTTTTAAAACATAAATAAAAAGCATTGTTATTTACAATGCCAAAAGCTTAAACTCTCACAAATGCGAAACCTATTGCATATGGTCAGGTCTAAACTGGGGTGGCTTGGTGAGCAAAAGAATGATGGATTTAACCCAGATCTCTTGACTGGTGGTGAATGTTTTGATTTGTTCTGCATTCCGTCCATCAATTGTGTCTTTTGCTAGTGAGTAGAGAACCGTGCGTCTGATATTCATACAGCTCCTCCTGTAGTTAACAGAGAGACTATGCTTTTGTTGAATTCTCGTAGTGCTTGCACTAGTGAGTAGAAAACCTTGCGTCTGATATTCATACAGCTCCTCCTGTAGTGAACAGAGAGACCATGCTTTTGTTGAATTCTCATAGTGCTTGCATTAGTGAGTAGAGAAACCTTGCGTCTGTTATATTCATTCAGCTTCTCCGGTAGTGAGGGGAGAGGCTGCTTTTTTGGACGCTCACAGCCTTTGCACTAGTGAGTAGAGGCATTGTGTCTGATATTCGTACAGCTCCTCCAGTAGTGACCTTGCTTTGTTGGATTCTCATAGTGCTTGCACTAGTGAAAAGAGACACCTTGCTTCTGTTATATTCATACAGCTCCTGCAGTATTGGAGAGAGACCTTGCTTTGTTGGATTCTCACAGGCCTTGCACTAGTGAATAGAGAGACCTTGCTTCCAGCTCCTGCAGTAGTGAACTATTAAAGTATTTTAAGGCGCCATATTTGTGATTGTTTACATAAATATGGGAGCTTTACTTCAGCTTAAGGCTTGTGTTTTCTCTCCTTGTGCCTACCTTTGTTGAGAAGGTGTAGGAAAAGAGCATTATCCTGGCAGGGGCGCTGATGTCATCGGCAATGACGTACTTGCAAGGTGGCTCATCCACTTCCTGTTTACTTCTTGAGGAAGAAGAAATTGTGTAGCCAAGCGTTCACGTGGTGCCAACCTCCAGGCGCTGAAGCCTGCTTTACCTCTTGGCCATGAGACACCTACGTTTACCTACATCATGAACTTTGAATGTTCATAGAGAAACAAGTGTCCTCTTACTAACCAGCACTTTATTGAGAATAATCAAAAAAAATACTAACAGTTCGGGTGTGATTCTTTCAGAGCGAAGACATCATGAAACCCATCTTTCTTGGAACAAACCTTCCCCCCAGGATACACGCATATCTGAAAAAAGAAGTAATTTAGCAATTGTGCCTACCTTTCTAATCGAAGAGGTTGCAATGTGTGTGCCACAAACGCCCACGGAGGCCTAAAACCTGCCACATCACGATTTTGGTGTGAACAAACTCCCTGGAGCAGTTTCAAGCTCGGCAACTAGGTAGCAGAGTACCCACAGATTGGAAATATGAGAAAGCTAGGAAATAAAAGCTTGTGGTGATGCCAACCCAAATTTGCTTTATCTAGCAAGCTTTTAAAGGATCAATATATTAATTTGAACAAAAGAAAACTATGTGCTCAGCACAATATGTTGTATTTTATTTGTGAATAAAAATTATTTTCTCCAAGCCTGTCATTTGGTTTATTTTCTTATTGACGCGATGTTAAAAAAAAAAAATTCCTAATGGATCGCAGCCTCCATCCTGACGTCACTGTCTTGTGCACAAAACACTCTTCTCCTGAAACATACAATTTATAAGTGCCACTAGGCTTAATAAAATATGAAGACGGACTGAACAAAGTGGAGAGCATGTGAAAGCTTTGCATGCAGTGTCTGCAGTGGTCACGAGTCCCTCATACTGGCAACCACCCTTTTCATACCTCCTGATCAAGGACACAAGAATTATGCAGGGCTGTGCCTGCAAAGTTTTCGTCCTAAACATGGACTTATTGCACTTGATTGAATCATAAACCACAATTTTCTGCATAACTTGCAGACGCGAACGAAGAATAGTTGCTCGTCAAATGGGTCAAAAGTTACAAAGAAAAGGTGGAGTGTGTTGCGCATTGCATTAATTTTTCCAAGGTTTAATTATGTCCCTTCTTCAGGTTTAAAGCGCCAACTAAAGAAGAGAAAGTTTTGCTCGGGCAGTATTAATGAGTTTAAATGACAAGCGGCAAAATAAGATTACCCAGGATTATGCCATTTAATTTAGACGGAACGGAGAGAGGGAAAGACAAGAAGCGCGAGCAAAAAGAAGGCAGAGTGAGTGAGTGGCCGGGACGTGTTGGCGAGGAGAGGGGCTCGCGAGCTTGGGAGAGCAGTCTGCTCAATTTCAAGCACTGCACTCGTGCCTGTGGTGCACCCCTGCTCGCTCCCGCAAGGTGGATGCCGCGACAAGCACGTGTGTGTGCCTGAAAATGAGCAGAGCGACGGCTAAAGGCCCTCCTATGTAGCGCATGCGCGATGCGTAAGCGAGACCTAAAAAATGAATTTAGGAGTTTTTCACTACTATGATATGTAAAACTTAAACCCACATATCCTACTTAAAACCAAAAAAGAAATAAAAGGCACTCTGCACTATGAGCTTTTACGGCCTAGCTTATGAGAGACGTATATTTATTAAAAAGGAAGCGTAAGGCCTGGCAAAAGGTTTGTTTCCAATTTGAAATGGCAGTTTACAACTACACTACAAGCTGCAGTGGCAGGCCTGAGATGTTTTAAAAGGTTACTTTAATGAGAGGGACAAAGTTTGCCGCAGGCCCACTAGTAGGATTTAATTTACAGTCCTTTCAGTACATATAGTGCAATTTATTCGGAACCTGCAAGTAAACTAAATGTGCCATTGGGTGCAAGCCAATTGTACCATGTTTTAGGAATGGAGCACAAGCAATGTAGCACTGGTTAGCAGTTGTAAAGTGCAGAGTTCTAATGCCAACAAACATGGATTCAGCAACAGAAGGCACGTTTCTAGGGGAGACCCTCCAAAAAGGGCCAGGCCCAGCCTCCGTGACCAAAGGCCCGTGACAGAAGCAATTCTATTTCTGAAATGCGTAATACAAATATTAATGTTGACACTATCCTGTATTTTTGTTTTTTTTCAGCCCTGTATTTTCCAAAATGGAGACTTTCTTGTGAAGTTTATCAGCTGCAAAAAAGAATCTTGGAATTATTGAAGTGCGCGATCCTAAATGTGATGTTCTTTGATATATATAACTTAAGAGAACATGTATCCCAGAGCAAGAATTGCTGTTACTGGAAGATGCATATAGTCAATTTGCCTCTGCAGTCAATGTAACTAAACCCCCTACGGATTACTTCTGTAAATCAGAACTCTGATTTCGTCTTCCAGGGAATTTCTGTTCAAATTTCCTGGGTTGTGTTTCATGGCTACTACTCCTATAATCATAGGTGGATAAAACATTGCTACTTTACTACTTGTCATATGATGTGTAGGATTGCTTTATCAATGAAAACATAAGGAACAGCCTCCATTCTACTGCTGATAATACTACACAGATGAACATTTTAGGTCTTGGTTGACAGCTCCGCTTTCAAACAGACCTATTGTTGACCATATATGAAGAGTGGGCTTTTAGGCTTCCCCTATCATCTGCTGGCTTTCTTCAACCAACGTAAGCTGTTAGCTTGATACTTTGTCAATCACGTATTGTCTTAGTCCAGTTGAATGTTCCTATCCCACGTAATACTGTTCACTGGGTGTATCCTTTAGTCTCTAGTTCTTGAATTGAACTGCATGAGCTGCTACTTTACAGTGAACCATGTCTTTGTTTGCTGCTGCTGGCTTCCTCCTGTTTCTGACTTTAATGTGGTAATGTTATGTGTTAGTACATTACACTCAAACCTATTGTTTTAGCCAGTGCTGCTTTTTTAAATCTTTTGGTCAATTCTGTGCTGCCTCAGACTGAATATAACAGACATGGTTTAGTTAGTTAAGTGCTCTCTGCCACCATCTAGTGAACTACAGGTCACAAGCTCAAATCCTACTATGGCGTGATCTCTGCCAGAGATCACGCATTTTGTACCTATGCTTTGAGTATTAGTAGCAGCTGGTACTTTAAAATGGGAAGAAATGCCAGAGGTGGGATTTGATAGTAGGGTATTGGGTACTATATACAAACATGTATATCCTTTATTAACATTGATTATTTTCCTTTTTGGCTGCTTCTCCCCACTTAGACGTGTGCAATCTCATGGACCTTTACACAGAGAAGTGCTTCTCTGTTCCACCTCTTGACCTCACCACCATCCTTCTATTCGTTCAGGTTTATATAAAGCCACTAGTGCTGTGCTCTATGTATACATGTGCTGATTGCCTTCTAAAAATTATCTGAGCAGAGGTAGCATGTGCTGATTGTCTTCTAAAAAATATCTGAGCAGCGGTAGGATAATCTTATAACAGTCAGATGTTGTTTTCCTCAACTTGTAGATTCCTGGGTTGGATCACTGGAATTGTGTGAAGGAGATTGCCAAATTATGTTGCAGGAGCGATTCTGGGGCATGTTTTCTTGCTGTCTTTCATGTTATTTAGGAAGGAAAACATACACACAATCGGCAGCTCCTTGCCTTTCCTGACTCCCAGAGTATTTGTACGTGTAAAACATACAGTTCAGTTCAAGTACTTTATTCGGTTTTAGTAACAAACCATAAAAGCATACAGATGAGAACAATTATAATTTAGATCATAGACACCAGTATTCGTAAAATATGTACAATGTAGTTCATCTCGAAGTACAAGTCCAAATAAAGTGCTTTAGTACATAAAAAGTAAAAACATCTAAAGCATTTCACCTAAACAGTATTAAAACAGGCAAGCCTCAAATAATTCATCCTTATTTCCCAACTAATTTCTTGTGTTTCGTTACCCATGCAATAAATCTATATACAGTTACACAAACTTGCTCAGTGTGCAGCCTCTTTGCACTTTCTAATGTTCAAAATGCTCATGAGGGACTTTAGAATCCGAATTCTCGGTTCTTTATAAAGCTTACAGGAAAAACAAATGTGCATTTGAGATTGGGGGCGTGACTGAATTGCATGAGCACGGTGCCAAATCTTTCTCTGCAAAAACATTGGACAGGTAGGACCCCAAAAAGGGGGCATGACCAAGTCTAAACCGCAACAGAAGAAATCTCTGACTGGGTACCCATCAGCAGATATGGCTCTATGCTAGATGTAGTGCACAAAGGAAAATGCATCCTCATCAAACCCATCTTCTGCTCACCCTCCCACCTCCTTTTGGCTATCAAATGCAGTGTCTCCCTTTTTACCAGTAATCTGGTCTGGCGGTCGATGGACATCAGATCAGTAAACAACTATATCCTACCTATTCATCGAAACTCGTTCTACACATAGTTCAGCCCATTGATCCTGTGGGCCCCTGATAAATTTATTAAATTAGTCGATCAGTGACTGTCAGTGCCACCTCAGATTTTGACCAGACTGAAAGCCAGAGTAACATGTGCCATCCTTACTCTGTCCCCCAAATACTGCAATCTTAATTCCTCATACGTTATTGACAAGGGAGTGCTGCTGGGGAGGGACAAAAGCTTACGCCACATTTTTAGGTCTCGCCTGTCGATGCGCATGCGCATCGAGCTTGCGAGACTATTGGGGCTTAAACAGTCTTTAACCAACTTGCAAGGAATCGTGGCGATTCCTTGCAGTGCCCGTGAAATTAAAGCTCAATGCGCATGCGCAATTAACATTAAAAGCGCGTGCACATGCCCCCAGCCGCCTGGATGTCTTTTCCCTCAGCCGCACTCCTCCCACACCCCCGCTCCGCCCCCTCCCCTGTCTGCCGTGTCGCATTTCTTCAGGGCACTTTCTCCACGGCCGCCAGGCCACATCAAAGGCTTCCCCAGCACTGCCCCACCCATCAATCACCATCCCACTGCCACCCCCCTCCCTCTCCATATGGTGCGCTCTGCCTCAGGCCTCTGAGCCGTCCCTACGCTCCCCACCCACCCCCATCCTTCACACCCTTTGTCATTACTTCGGCCCAAGCCTGAGCCATCCCTACGCTCCCCGCCCAACCCCCTCCTTCACACCCTTCGGCACCACTCTGGCCCCGATCCTGAGCCGTCACTTATTCACGGCCGCAGGCCATGACTCGCATGTACTTCCCCGGCTCTGCTCCCCGCCCCGCCTCCTCTCTATCCCTCGCTCTCCTTGTTTTGTTCTCAGGCCGCACTTTCAAGGCCTGTCTCTTTCACGGCCAATGCTTGTTTACTTCGTCTCCCCCTAACCCCAACACTTCGAGATCGCTGTTATTTTTTATTTTTTATTTAATTAGTCGATTCCCGTGATTTGTGTATTTAAATTAGTAGTTTAGGAGATTAACGTTGAGCCAACGCCTAGGCTCGAACTCTGGTCTCCAAGTCTCTGGTCGGTGAAACTGTTTCAGCACAACAACAGCCACGTCACAACCCACCATTTGGAGCAATGCGCTCCCGCCATGCCCCCCACAGCAGTGCCAAGAGCTTGTTTTAAAAAAAGACGACATGGGCCCACATTCACAACCAGTTCCTACACTGGAAAAGTTTTGTATGGCTAAATACATGACAATGATGTACAGAAAAGCAATGTCATTGTGATAACGTTTGAATCATATGGTTAAATGGTCAAAAACAAAAATTCATTGAAAGTTCTTTTTTTAAGTAGGTAGTCTTCTTCAAAAGCAACAAATAATCACTCTGCATGGCAAGAATCTCAGGTCCTAACTACGCAAATGATGGTCCAGGGTTATCGCCGTCAACAGTTTTTAGGGTTGCTTGGCATGACAATCATGAAAAACATTCCAAATTTACATTGAAAAAAGTGTGTGTTGGTACATCATTATTGAAGTGCAGTTTATCTTGTCTTCCTCAGTACTTCGTACATCTCTCTAGAGATGTGGCCTAACGACCAGAGCTGCCATCTAAGTCACGTACATACAAAACATGTTGCATTACAAATGGTATAGGTGCCACATTCGCGAAAGTTATAACTATTGGCATTGTAAATGACAAAGCTATCAATTTAGCTATTTTAAAAACCAACACATAAATAAAATATTTGTCATTTACAAGACCAATAGCTCTAACTTTTCTAATGCGAGACCTATTGCATTTCCAATGCTTGTTTTGTTTGATGCTTATCTGTAATGGTGAAAAGTCTCTTTTACCCTCATGCACCATAAGTGGATATTGCTATGGGCCAAGCTGTATACATGGTGAGGGCTACAATCAAAGGCATAAACTCTAGTTTAGAGCCCAATATAACAAGCATTTGCAATGCAATAGGTCTCGCATTAGGAAAGTTTGAGCTATTGGTATTGTAAATGACAAATTTATTATTTATGTGTTGGTTTTGAAAATAGCGAAATTAATAGCTTTGTCATTTACAATGCCAATAGTTTTAACTTTCGCAAATGTGACACCTATAGCATTTGTAATGCAATATGTGTTGTATTTACGTGACTTAGATTATTGCTACACAGGACGAGCAATGGTGCAACACACAGGACCAACTGGTGCTACACAGGACGAGTGATGGTACAACACACAGGACCAACTGGTGCTACACAGGATGAGCGATGGTGTAACACACAGGACCAACTGGTGCTACACAGGACGAGCAATGGTGTAACGCACAGATCCAACTGGTGCTACACAGGACGAGCAGTGGTGCAACACAGGCTCCGCTAGAGCCACAGAGGACGAGCAATGGTACAACATAGGACCAGCCAATGGTGCACAGGAACAGCAGCTGTACTAACAGATGAGCAATGGTGCAACACACAGGAACAACTGGTGCTACACAGGATGAGCGATGGTGCAACACACAGATCCAACTGGTGCTACACTGGACGAGGCAACACAAGACCAACCATTGCTGCACAAGATGAGGGATTGTGCAACACATGGCCGGCTAATGCCTCTTAGGACGAGCACTGGTTCAACAAAGGGTCAGCTCCTGTCGCACAGGATGAGCAATGGTAGAATACACTGGATGACCTGGTGCCACACAGGATGAGCAGTGGTGCAACACAGGCTCCGCTAGAGCCACAGAGGACGAGCAATGGTACAACAGAGGACCAGCCAATGGCGCAACACAGGACCAGCCAATGGTGCACAGGATCAGCAGCTGTACTAACAGATGAGCAATGGTGCAACACATAGGAACAACTGGAGCTACACAGGACGAGGCAACACAAGACCAACCATGGCTGCACAAGACAAGGAATTGTGCAACACTGTACCGGCTGATGCTTCTCAGGACGAGGATTAGTGCAACAAAGGACGAGCGATGCTGCAATACAGGACCAAGCAGTACTGCACAGGATGATAAGTGGTGCAGCACAGGGCACAGACAATACCTGTACCACCCTGTGCTGTGGCGCAGGCAACGCCTACATCACCCCGTGTGTGGCACAGACAATACCTGCACCATCCTGTGCTGTGGCGCAGGCAATGCCTACACCACCCCATGCTGTGACAGACAAATACCTGCACGACCCCCTGCTGTGGCACAGACCATACCTGCACCCAGTGTGCTGTGGCACATACAATACCTGCACCACCCCGTGCTGTGTCACAGGCAATGCCTGCAAGACCCCAAGCTGTGGCGCATACAATACCTGCACCCCCTGTGCTGTGTAACAGGCAATACCTGCACCACCCCGTGCTGTGGCACATACAATACCTGCACCCCCTGTGCTGTGTAACAGGCAATACCTGCACCACCCCGTGCCGTGGCACATACAATACCTGCACCACCCCGTGCTGTGGCACATACAATACCTGCACCCCCTGTGCTGTGTAACAGGCAATACCTGCACCACCCCGTGCCGTGGCACATACAATACCTGCACCCCCTGTGCTGTGTAACAGGCAATACCTGCACCACCCCGTGCTGTGGCAAAGAAAATACCTGCACCCACTGTGCTGTGGCACATACAATACCTGCACCCCCTGTGCTGTGGTAAAGACAATCTAGGCACCATCCCTACCCCAGCACAAGCCCTTCGCGTGAAGACAATGGAGGAGCCCATGTGCAAAGACCTCCTATGCACAAACCCTCGGCTGCACGCCGGCACACCCTCTTCCGTGCATGTACCAGACCTTCTGAGCAGGTGCTTCGGAACAGGCTTCACCTGTACAGATCACAGGCGTCTCCACAGGTGCCACACGCCGCTGCACAGACCTCAAGAGCTCTGCCTTGAACACGGTGTCCAGCTCCTATGCAAATCACACCGGCCGCTGTACAGACAACACTCCGCCGCCTATGGAAGAGGGTCAAATCGGATCGGTCCATGATCCGGGGAGCAGTGCCCCCCTCCCCAACCTGGTGAAAGCTGCACCCTACAACATACAACGGACACGTTCTGTGTAAAGGGGCCACTCTGAGCCTACAACGGAACCTGCTGCCCTTAAACGGAACCCGGCCCCCTTACAGGGGAAGACAACGGACAAAGTGAACACTCGGCCTAATGCGCGCACCCTGGATAATGTGGGCTCCGCGAGCGCCTGTACTTGTGACCGAGCAATTCACGGCCGTGCTGCATGGAGTCTGCCACAAATGTTACCGACACGAGAAACCCTGCGCGAAATCTCTTCCGACCAAGATAACACGGAGTGTGGACCGTTCAGGACAGTTTACAGTGAGCCGTTGTATAGCGCCTTGGCTAAATGACGAGCCGGCAGGCCCCCACCGGGAGGAGAGCCGCCAGATTGCCCCGAGAGCCCCGTCTACACTTGCCTATTTGCAGCTGTGAGGCCCGAAGGTACGCCGGAAGCGTAGCAGTCCGCGGGTGCTCCCCGCACGCCACATACGCCTGAAGCGTACCCCTTCGCACCAACCTGCAGCGTCCTGGAAAGCACGCCGCCCACTTCCTTTGGGCGGGACTTCCGTCTTCGTCTCCCGCGAATGCGCCCACGGAGTGCCTGAGAGAGGGGCTCCCATGCCTGAGGGAGAGCCCCGGCTACAGAAGTCCCGAATGGCGGTAAGTGGAGCTTAGTTTTAGGGGGAGGGGGTGCGCTTGTGTGCGTGTGTGTGTGTGTGTGTGTGTGTGTGTGTGCGGCGGCGGTGGAGGGGGGTCTTTGTATGTGTGCGTGTGTGTAGGTGCGCTGGTGTGTGTGTGTGTAGGGGGTCTCTGTGTGTGTAGGTGCGCTAGTGTGTGTGTGTAGGTGCGGCGGCAGGGGGGGTGCCTGTGTATGCGTGTGGCTGTGTATGTGCGCATGCGTGATTGTGTGTATGTGCGCATGCGTGAGTGTGGGTGCGCGTGCACGCAGTGTAATCCAGCCGAAGAGAAGCGCGTGGCAGTTTCTTGTCCTTCATTCCCCCGAGTCAGCTAGCTGCAAGTCTCCACCTGGACGCATCATTCGGATGCGAATTCCAGGCTCGACCTAAAAAGCATTGGAATAGCCAATAGGTCTTGCCTTTGGGACCTTATAAGTGTTTAGCCATGCAATACTTGATGTTGTTGCACCAAGGATATTGTGCTGCATAACTAAGCACTTATAATTTCCCAAAGGCGAGACCTATTGGCTATGCCAATGCTTGTTAATATTGACCACACAAACCTAATCAAACAGGAACTAATACCCCAAGGTGCTCCTTTACTTATTATATGTAAAACTGCTCGACACTATACTCCAGCAGAAATGCTATCACTTTTATATAAAATATACACCTTTTTAAGTACAACACCACAGAGACAGCCAGACTCATGATCTAATATCCTGGCATCCATAGGGTGATAACATGGCTCCTCACCGCCTCGAACCGTGCTTGCCCTTTTAGTACAATTACAAAGAGACTACGACTCCGAGAACACACTTTGTCAAATGATCAGAGGACTGCAAAAGGGGTGCCCAGTGGCATCTGGTCACTTCAGACATGCACTCAGCTGCCCACTCGCATGTATTTAGCCAAACAGACCCATAGGCACCACACACGGAATGAATAAAATCGGAGTTTAGACAAATCCCAACAGCGCCATGTGCTCCAACCTACATGGTAAATGATTGCAGATTATAGGCATAGGCACAGAAGCACCATTAGAATAGAAGGTACCAAGTTTTAGGCGGCCTTGGGAAAGGCTCCGGCTCTTTTTCTAAACTGGCACACGCCTGGGGTTTTGAAAGTCTAGTCCAGCTCCTAGTCTACATCAGTTTATTTAATCTAGCCTAAATATCTAAAGCAGCTACTGAAGATCTCGCTTGACCCTGAATCTTTGGACATAACACCTGATCAAGGATCTCCGACCCATTCTGATGTTCCTGTGTTTTGCATGTGGGTATTTTCACCTCGCCATGCACTGGTATCTACGGACCTCTCTCATGGTCATACATTTGAGCTGGTCTAGAAAAACTAAGCCACCCACCAGTCTAATGGGAATCTCTCACACTTCCTCAATGAAATCTATGAAGGTCTCACCAAGTTCCGTGAGGCTATGATTTGGCCTATTTGTCTGAAATTGAGCAACGGCAACATCATGGATGTACACTATTTTAACCTTAATATCTATGTAACATGCTCATATATTCAAGTAATGATTTTGAAATGTGTATTTAAACATGCAATTCTGTAGGGAAGATATTCCAAAGCACAATAGTCCATAAATAAATATTACACTAGATGGATGAAATACTCGCCGAACAGCCTAATCATATAAGTGTTTTTGAGGTGGCAAGAATACAAAGAGCTTATGACACATATTCCACCTGCAATTCACTTGAGCAGATGGAAGTGAAGAAGCTGTATCAAAAAAGTATCTCAAAATCTAACTGAAGAATCCACTTTTTATTCAGTCATCTAGGAATCATAACATTTTTGTTCCAAAACACTGCAGTGTTATGGACTTCCAGACCTCGAGGTCCTTCTATTGATGTAGGCAATTGAGATTTTTCCTTTCTCCAGATAAACCTTTTTTGTCTTTGATAGCACAAATCCGTTAAAGAAGGGTTCAATGGCGAACAACTGCCATTCACATGTTTGTGCTGGAAGTCATGCCTCTGTCATTGCACCTCCAGGTGCCCCAGCACTGGTCTAAGGATCAACAACTGTTGTGCTTCCTCAGATGGATCAAGTGCAGCTTGAAAGGGCTATAGCCATAGTCTGGATCTGATAGGCATCCATGCGGACTGCTGAGTCGGACCGAAATGCACCCATCTCTACCGCTTTCAAAATAAGGTAACCGTTCATTTTAAAAAGAGCAATTAACTGCTGCTTATAACACTGCAATACAAAGCTCAAAAGGGTAGCTTCCTAAGAGGTAAGGTAACTGGTCCCTATAGTAAGGTCCAGCGGAATGAAGCAATTCTGCAGATGTGACTTTTTCGCATAATTTCCACATGATATTCCATCTTTTGCAGAATTTGCAGATTTCAACGTAACAATTGTTTCTAGCTCAAATTGTTCAAACGTTTCTAATGTAAAGAAAATGTGCAATGTACTGCGGCCCGGTGGCAGACCCACTGCAAAACATATCTGCTCACATTCCGTTCCTGAATGCTTGAGTTAGGCATTCAACATCTGTCCGACAGTATGAATGCCATTAAAAAATGACAAAACATTATTGCCACACCAAGTGCTGCATTACGTAACACGTGCCTCCTCTTGCTGCACAATTTAGTTAACAAGCTTAACAACAAAGAGAGCGACATGTCATGCGGAGAGAAAGAAGGATGCATCCTGCACAACAGCCCAAGGTAGCTCCGCAGAAACCTTAATGCGTTGGGGCAAGTAAAAACAAGCACGAACTGAGCAGCGGGATGGCTCCGACTTCGTGGGAAGTTTAACAACGTACATCAAATACAAAACGCGGAAGGGGCGCTTGAAAAAAAAATAAACAAGCCCGGGAGTGCTGTGTTTTTGCGCTCGCAGTCTGCTCTTTTTTGAAGCTCATATTCGTGCTTGTGGCGCGCCCCTGCTTGCTCCCGCAAGGTGAATGCCGCCAGAATCACGTTAATGTGCTTTGAAAAAAAGAACAACGGGTCAAGGTCCTCCAAGCAGCGCGCATGCGCAGGCGAGACCTAAAAAAGGGATGCATGAGCCTGTTAGAACTGTGTAACCTTTACACCTCAAGTGCACCCACATTCTCCGGCTGTCAAATAGAATCCGCAATTATAAAAAAGTGGGAACACTTTATAGCATGGTATCGCCAACACTAAATTGAGTTAGCCTACGTCTTGGATGCCCACAAACCATAGCTTAAGATTTGTTTTTGTTTTTTGAAAGCCCTAGGTCAGACATAAATACCACGAAACAGCACAGTAGTTTCGGAAGTCCACACAACTTTGCACTTGGCCGGAACTATGCCTACTCTTAGCTTGTTGTAATGGGCCTGCCTTTTTTTAGGTCTCGCCTAGCGATGCGGCGCATACACTGCTCGCCTTTGCGAGACCTATAGTCGCCGGTTTCTCTGCCGAAGGGAGACAGGAGGTGTCGCGCTCGGAGAGGAGATGTGCATGCTTACGGACAGGAGATTTGCACATCGTCTGTTCCCTGTAGGCTGGTGTTACACAGCGCGCGAATAGCACACTTTCACTTTCCCCTCCCCCTCTCGGCTCCACTCTTGAAAATGCACAGAGCCAAAAGAAATACAGCACTTTCCGGAAAATGAAAAAAACCGCGAAGGAGACTGTTTCTTTTATTGTGGCAGATAAAGTGGGAATTGCGGGCATCGCGTGCCTATGGCAAAATCGCAGAAAACTTGAGGGTCTGTCAGTGTAGTGTGCTAAAGGCCCCCCAAACAGCAACACCTCAATATCTCCTTCCCCCTTCAAACCCCCCCCCCCCCCCCCCCCCCCCCCCTCCCCGACCGGTCAGTGGACCATGCTTAGATTCCTGGTCAGAAAATGGAACCTTCTTAGAGCAGGCATGCTGGTTTCTGCAGTTAGCCCTCAAAGTCCGGGACAGACCTGGTGTTGACACCATCATAATGTGACGTTTCATTGAAAATGATTTTCTCTATTTGTGTATTTGTTTAGCAAAGCGCTGAAGGCTGCCTTTTAGCCCCTTAACAACATTCCAGTTTTTTTTTTACTCATATCCGGTGGGTGAGGAGATTCTGAGGTGTAAATGGTTTAACATCTCCAGGAAGGGAAGATTTCCAACTTGCTGAGCAAGGAGGATCAAAATAAGGGCATCCAGCGCCAAACAAGGGCTCACTAAAGTGCCTGGAAGCTCCCACCAGGTGCAAATTAAAACCTGCCTCAAAGCTGGAGGAGATGCGTGCCAGTGGGGAGTACACTTGAGCAGAACATGAGGAAGTTATGAGGAGATTATCAAAAGCAGACAGCACAGCAGTCCGCATCTCATGACGACAGACCTGCAGCAGCTATTCTTTTTATGGCATACAGCGAAAGTTAAATCATAAATAAGCATTTGCAATGCAATAGGTCTTGCATTTACGCGAGTTTGAGCTATTCACATTGCAAATAACAATGCCTTTTATATTTGTTTTCATTTAAAAAACGTAAATAAAAGGCATAGTCATTAACATTGCCAATAGCTTTAACTCTTGTGACTGCAAGACCTATTGCATTGCAAATGCTTGTTTATTTTGCTCTCCTGGACATTTTGAGATCTGGTCCTCCGTTTTTAGTTTTTCAATTTGTTTCCATACGTTGTGCCTCCATTGTAATATAGCCATGTAAATCAGAATTTCACAGTACACGCAATACATATGAAATCGGACCTTAAAATGAGAAGTTCAGTATTTGAGATTTTTTTTATACTGTGAATATATTTTTCAGTCATGAATTTTTAGGTCTCGCTTGCTGTGTAGCACAAAGCGCCGCCCCGCCTCTGCGAGATATTTTGTAGGAGAGGACTTTGAGAAGAGGGCTTTAAGCCCCGCCCCTCATTTCCATTGGCCGGCGTCACCGTTTTTGCTAAACGGTGGTCTGCCATTGGAAATGAGCGTTTTTGGTGTCACCCTTTGGCTTGCGAACACTTCACGGCTGTTGTGAAGCACTTTCTCATCTTCATGGGGCCATGTGTTTAAACACATAGCCCCATAAAGACAAGAGATCCCCATGCTCCGGCGCGATCCCCTTTCGCTTTTGGGACTGCGCTTGTTTCTTTGCTCCTCTGTCCAAGAACAAAGTTGTCAAAATATCCTGGTTCTTAAATCTTTGAAATGTGAAACATGTCTGTCATAAATAGTAAGGCAGTTTACATGCATCGACTCTGCACACGTTACCCCTAGATAACTTTTTTTTGAGTAGTTAAGCTGTGCTACATGTTTCTTTGTTTACTGTTGAGTAAGGTGTGTCAGGTTCATTCTGTCGACCTTTGAAGGATGAATTTGCTAGTCGTGCATTTGAAGCAGTATCTTGCAAACTACGCACATAACTGCACCACTTTCACTTCACTGAGTGTTTTTGCTGTTTCACCTGTACATGTATCTACTTTCATCCGTTGGCACACACGAGTTGTAAATATGGCGGTTGACGTGTTCCTCCAGAGCTGGTGGTGACAGTTGAAAGGGTCACGAGGCTGTCGCGTAGCGCTGTACACCATCGTTGCTGTCTACATGGTGCGGTTTGCTGGTGCATCTTTTGTGATCACACATAGAATTGACTCGGTGGTGAACTTGTGACGGATACACTTCTAGGTGCACACAGTGGTGGCGGCATCTTTGTCAGCATCTTGTGGACGGTGTTCCAGTGAATAGAGGTTGTAGTTGGTGTGTGTATACTGTGTGTTTTTTTTGGGAATGGGAGGATGTTCACTCACTTTTTATTTGCGGCTGTGGCGACCTTTGTGATTCAATTCAATTTCAATTCAAGGGATCTTTATTCGGTGATTAAAAATCGCCATAAAAGCACATACATATATACATGAATAAAAAGTCATTAAACATTTTCAAGATCCCAAAGCTAAAATATTAATATCAGCCTGAGACACGAAAAGTACAACACATTGAAAGGACAAAAAGAGAATCAATAACTATTCTAAAAACCATCATATGTCTCCCCTGGTTAGCCTTAGTCGGACCGCCACTTTAATAAAATTCATTATACTACACAGTATTAAAGGGTCCGATGCTTTTTGTAAAAAGAGTAGTGCCTCGCTAGCATGTTCCAGTTTAGCTTGTTTTAAAATATTTACAAAAAATCTGCGCCTAGGCATTGTAAAAAAAGGGCAGAGTAAAACAAAATGAAGGGAATCCTGCGGAGACCTATTGTCGCAGCCGCAGGATCCCTTCTGTTCAATAGTTGTTGAAAACCCTGCTGGTGACGCCAGTATAAATGGGAGTAGGTTAAGTCTAAAACGGCACATCAAGAATCTGTCCTGTGCGTTATACATAAGGTACAAATATGGCTCCATCCCCTCGACGCTCTTAACCAGGTTATGGGCCCTCACTGTTGTTTTGAGCCCTTCAGCCTCAGCTCTACGTTGACATTTCAGCTCTAAAAAAGCTTTCTTTACGTGCATCTTATGCTGGGCTACAATTGTTGCCGGGTTGGTAAAGAGATTTCCATAACCTAGTTCCTCTAAGGTATTCTTTACATAATTGAGCCATGATATTCGCATACATTTGTCCCTCTCTAAACAATCCTTTAAGATTTCTCTGCTTAGCGATGCATCAGGATTAACCCAAATTTTCAACCAGGCCACAATTGGCCTTAGTTTTACCAAATCATCTAGGTGGGGCCTCCCTAGTTCCCCGTGTACTATGAAGCCAGCAGTACTTGGAGGTACCCTCAGGACTGTTTTTAGGTATTTGTTTTCCTCCTGTTGGATTCTTGTAGTGTTAACATAGCCCCATACCTCTGCCCCGTAGATTACTTTGGAGCAGCATATGGAGCTATACAGGTTCATCACCTGTTCCGGACTCCACCTACCTAACCTCCGGCCATAACTTGCTATGGCCCCGTTAGAAGCAACCATTTTACTGCAACGTTCCTCGACCAGGGAATTAAACTGTAAGGCACCATCAAAGGTTACACCTAAGTAAGGAAATGTTTTGACCTGTTCTACTATGTGATTTCCTATTGTATAAGTGAACTTAGAGCAGGGTTTTTTACCAGCCAGGAGCACATAAGATTTGCCCAGATTAACAGAAAGATCTAAGACACCCATGAACTTGACGAATCCATCAATCAGGATTTGTAAGCTCCTGGGTGTACGTGAGAGCAGGACCGCGTCATCTGCGTAAAGCAGAACAGAAATATGACGCGACCCCACCCTTGGGCAATCTGCCTTTAAATTTAACAGAAACTATTCCAGATTATTTATGTAAAGTGAGAACAAAAATGGGGCAAGAATGCAGCCTTGCCGGACTCCACTCATGCAGGGGAATGAATCGGTCAACCCTCCCTCCCTGTTAAATCGAACCCTGGCCGTAGTGTCACTATGTAGTTCCCTTAGTATGTTGATTAGGCCACCCTCTATCCCCATACGAGACATCATGTGCCAAAGTTTCTCCCTGTTGACGTGATCGAATGCCGCTGCCAAATCCATGAATCCCATATAAATGGATTCATCGCTAGCCATAGTGTATTTGGCAGTCAGCATATAAAGATTCAAGCATTGATCTCTGGTGGTCCTAAATCCGTATTGTGTCCGAAAAGATGTTATTTTCATCGGTCCACTCAGACAGTCTATTAAGGATCGCCCTACCCAGGAGTTTTGCGGATACATCGATCAGGGAGATAGGGCGATAACACTTGGGGTCGTCCCTGTTGCCCTTCTTGAAAATTGGCACAATTATGGCTTTAGACCAGGACGGTGGCAAGCCACAGGTAATGGCAGTATTTATCACCCTGGTCATTATGGGGGCCCAGAGTTCTATACAACTCAGAAACAGGTCAGGGGGGATTCCGTCAGGGCCAGGGGCTTTGTTTTTGGTCAAACCCTCTATCCCAGCAGTAATCTCCTTGATAGTGAAAATTACCGTTGAAGCCTGAATTGGTGTTCCAGGTAACTCTACAGGGGTACCGGGCTCATAGTTATACAAGCCCCTGTAGTGAGTAACCCACTGTTCTGGAAGGATGTTAGACCCTATCTCCGGGGTATCATTTTCCTGGAAAGTGGGTTTGTTAATGATCTGCCAGAATCTGGCTATATCCTTTTTTTTTTTTCCCTGCTTCTCTTAAGTCTGCCCACGCTTCTCCCTGCAGGGCAAGTTTCCTCCTCTTGATCTCTTTCTTATATTTCTCCCTACACGCCATAATTTTTTTGGGAATCCCTTGGTTTAATTTTGAGACTGCTTTTAAGCACCCTCAAGGCTTTAGAGCAATCCCTATCGAACCATCGAGGGTTACCATGGTTCCTTGTGGGCGCACTAGTTTTTAATAGGCCATCAATCAGGTTAGCAATCTGGCCAAATGCTTCAAGTAGCCTAGGTCCATGGACATCTGTATCTAAACAGTCATTAATAGCGAATTTACCAGCGTCCACCAGGGACTTGTAAAAAGTTTCCCCGTTTATTATGGACCACCTTAGTCTTCTACCCACCCGATACATCAACTCCAAAACTAGTGGGTTGTGATCACTGAAGCTGCTCCATTCAATTCCTGCGCTAATAGTTCTATTTAATAGGGATCTTGAAACCAAGATATAATCTATGATAGATGAGCATCCTCTGCCCTTAAATGTGGGTGGGAGTGTACCATCCTTCTGAGTGCCCATCATGTTGATAGTATGCTCTAGATCGTAATTAAGCCGGAGCTTACTAAAAGCCGACCCTGTCGGCGTGTGCGAGAAATGCGGCCCCTTCTCCAAGGGACATTCAGACCATTCTGTATTGGGTGGGACCAGTGCCGAACAGAGGTGGCAATTAAAATCTCCCATGACCAGCAGCGCATATGACTGCCCCTTTTTCTGGGCTGTTGTTTCCCGACCCAATCTGTATTCCAACTCTGCGGCAAATGAGGTGTGGTCTCCCACAGCCTCATTGTTATAAATGTTAAGTACGGTGAATCTTAGCCCCTTCCCGGTGAACCGTACAGCTTGAATCACTTTAGAATTCCAGTCCGGGGTAGACCAACTGCCTGCAAGGTCTAAGTTTACATAAATGGATAATCCTCCCATGGCTCTCCCTGATCTGGATTTTTGCGCTGGTACAAAAAAGCACTTGTACCCCTGCAAGTGAAAGTTGTTGTCAAGAGCCCATGTCTCCTGCAGGCTGATTACATGGAATTTTCTAATGTAATCACACCACTCTTTGTTGGTAAATTTGGCTGCCAAACCTGCTACATTCCAAGAAATAATTCTCAGTGTCTCGTTGCTCTGCTCGATTCCCCCATGGGACCCCATATATGTCTCTGTCTCTGACCCTCGTGTGTCCAGCCCAAGTCTTCCTATGTTTTCAATATCTGTAACCATGGACACATCCGGCACAGACCTCCCGACCCAGCTAGGTGTAGTTTGCTGTTCTGAGGGGCTTCGCTGCTCCAACTCCCCTGGTAGGACCCCTATATTCCCGTCTCCTGAAGGGACAGTACCCGTTGAGATGGAAGGCCTGCCCGTTTGTCAATCAACCCCCTCGAGGTCATTCAGGCAACTAAACCGGTTGAAAGTATGAAAAGGTAGCTCCGGGCGGCTAAATGGTGGCCTAGGGTTAAATTTGTGTTGTCTACCCCTCCGTACGACCCTCGTCCAGTTGTCATGGGTTTGAGTCGGGTAAATAGGGATAGGGATTGGGGGAAAAAAGAAAGACACATGAAGGGTTTGAATGGTTGATTCCCGTGATCTATTCTTTCCTTGACATATATGGTTAACAGTTCCAGCATCTCTGAAGCTCAGCAATATGCAATCCCCAATTATGGATTTGTATGTTTTGCCTACCCAGGGCACCCTGCTAACCATTATGATTTCATTATTTAGGTGTACCGGGAGGGGTCTGTTCACGTTCAGCCACTTAATTACCCTACTTTTTAAAGAGCAGAAGTCCTCAGCCTCATCTGCTTCAAGTGGGGGGACGCCAGCCATGACTACCGTGTAATCATTCGCCTCTGGGGGTAGGTTAGGCCTACGTGGCCTGGGCAAGGGCTTCATTAAAGGTGTTAAAGCAATGCAATCACCGGGTTGTATTAAAGGAACTGGGTCTACAGAGGAGGATGACCTGTTGGAATTAGATGGCTTGGCTGATACGGAGTTAGTCCCAGGGGGTTGTGGAGGGGCCTTGACAGTAACAGCCTGTGGGGGAGCTAAACTTACTGCCCTATTTGGGGGCTGCTGGGGGGCCGCGGAGGTGAGAGCAGACTCGGGAGATCTTCCCTGGGGACCAGCCGAGGTTTTTATACTGTTTAATGTAGCCTCCAGGATGGTGAGTCTGATCTCAACCTTTTTGATGCTCTCACTGATGGGTAACAATAAAGACCTGAGCAGGAATTCCAAGTTGCCTAGCGGAACAACTGAAAGGGGGACACTGGGAGTATTATTTCCTGTAACATTTATCAAAGCAGGGGCAGTGGCAGCCTGTACAGTGGGTTTAGGTTGTGCTTTGTCCACTAAACTCACCGTAGGTGGGGGGAGTTTTGATGTCCTCCCAAACTCAGAGTGGGGGATTTTTGGTTTATTTTTACCCTGGGCGCCCCTCGACTTCCTCCTACGTTTATTTGGTGGGGGCCCCTGTGCCCCTTGCACGGTCGCTAGCTTAGGGTTGGATTTCCTAACTTTGGGGGCTAGTGGGGGTTGAGAAATTAAATCAATAGTCGCCCTGCTTGGGCTTGGGCTATTGGCGGGGGTTAAACTCATAGTTGGGTCCGATTGGGTGATAGTGCAATCCCTCAACAGAAGGAGGACATCATCTGTTGAAGTTGGCTCCTCACTGAGTGCGGTAGAATTTTCACCAAGGGGCCTATGTTTCAGGTTATCTATAGAGCGTCTGCGCTCCGTCCTGAGCCTGGTCAGGGTACTCTCCTTATCCCCGTCTCCCACAGCCCGTGGGAAATAATTTTCTAGGGTCCTATTTTTCGCCCCTCCCTGCCTCATGGGAGAACCTTCCCTTGCCGGAGAGGGCATATCTATTTCAAACAGTAAATTGGCTAGGGCGATCTATATCAAATATTAAGTTTAAATTACCCCTACACAAGTATCCAACGCAAGAGGGTAGGCCCAGCCCAGCCCACTCCGGCCTATAACGGCCTTAGACGGTCCCGCCCTTGTCCCGGGCTTCTCCTGGCGCGCTCCCGCGAAGCGGAAGCCCTAGAGACTTTTATACTAGTTACAACACCCTCATATGCTGATAGGCGGGGGGCGTGGCCAGCGGGGAGAGCAGCCCAGGTGACTCCAATCGGGCTCGCAAGGACTCCTGGACACTGGAGTCCCCGCGCTTTTGCTCGCAGCCCCGCTGACACTATGCCTGCCCCGCGCTCCTCACCACCAGTTCCAGGCAACAACAATGAGAAAGGCGAGGCGCTGTAGAATCCCAAGTCTAACCACACAGGGCTCAGGAGATTCCTCAAACAGCAGGTAGGGCTTGCACACGGCTTCCTCAGGGGTCCCAACAAGCCGGTAGCACGGTGTCCTTTTTACTCCGTTGGCGGGGGGGCGTGGCCAGCGGGGAGAGCAGCCCAGGTGACTCCAATCGGGCTCGCAAGGACTCCTGGACACTGGAGTCCCCGCGCTTTTGCTTGCAGCCCCGCTGACACTATGCCTGCCCCGCGCTCCTCACCACCAGTTCCAGGCAACAACAATGAGAAAGGCGAGGCGCTGTAGAATCCCAAGTCTAACCACACAGGACTCAGGAGATTCCTCAAACAGCAGGTAGAGCTTGCACACGGCTTCCTCAGGAGTGATTCAAGCTTGTTCTTTTTGTTGCCCAAACCTTGTTTTCTCGTCACAAGTTACGAAGATCTATTGTTTGCGCGTGTGTGTGTGTTTGTGTGCTGCATCAAAATGATGCTGTCTTGGCTGATGCCTAAAAGCGTTTCCAAGCAACGGATGCCAATGAGTGGCGGAGGAGTCTCCCGAAGTTCTTATTTTTGAAGGGCGGATTGGATGAAAGGACTCATTTATTTGGTGGAGGTTAGGTACCGTGAAATTGGTGGAAGGATAAGATGTGAATCAACCGGTTCTTGGTCTTTGCGTGGCCGTTTTTGCAAAGAAAGGGACGGTTACATTGTTGATTTGAAGGAAGGGAATTTTGGGTGTACTATTATTTTTGTTTTTAAAAATATATTCTGCATGTAAAGGGACAAACAATGGAACTGGATTGCTGGTGCTTTGAACGCGAATCAAAATTTCGCAAACTTATGGTTATGCCCTGACAGCAGAAGTCCACAATGGAGAGAAAAGTAGTATACACTGTGCAGAGTGCATAATAGTATCTGAGAATTTGGTGTTGATTTTAACTTGGCATGACACTGTCGTTTGCTGAAGTTAGTGTTTTCCCTTCACGTCTTAACTGGCTTGTGTGATGCTGGGATGAACAGTGTATGGGAAGGAGCTGGTTCAGTTGCGTGTGTCCCATGTTGTCAGTCTGTGGCATGTTTATATGCAAGTGTGTTTGTCATGTTTTTCAAAGATGTGAAGTTGTGTGGTTGTTAAATTATGGTTGGTACTGTTTTGTTGTGGTAGGATGGCTGAATCTGGAAGACACTGCGCAGGTTTAGTCTACACTAAATAGCTGTGACCCTCAGTGTAGAAGACATTAATTTGTTAACGTAGCTAGTTTGGTGGCAGCAGGCTGTTTGAATGTACCAAATGTTGCCCTTGTCTGATGATGTTAAGCATTGCCGTTTGAGTGACTCACACTTCCTGGGTGTTAGGAAGGAGCTTTGGTTTAGTTATGCCTTGTGTGCTGGGTCTGAAATGGACGCCTTGGATATTATTTGGAATACTTTTTTTTCTATTTCCTGTGTTTGGTCTTTGGTTGGTAGATGTGGATGAGTGTGGCTTGTGTGGTTCCCTTTAAGAAAGGAGGTGTACGTATCCTGTAATGTGCAGTGTTCTGTTATGTGTGGGTGTTGCATCAGTGGAGAAAACTGTACTGTGCAGAGTATCCACACGTGAGCCCTGAGCATGGTGATGGCCTGTGCTCCTAGCGTGGGGCAAGAGTCTTTCCACTTAAGCACGTGACAAGTGTAAAGATTTAATATACTCTTACTGGCAAGCCATCGCTACATGATTAGTCTTCAGAGACAACAGCGGTTTTCATTTTCTTTACCACAGAAGGAAGAAAGGGTGAGCCAACTGCGCAAATGAAGGCAGAGCCATACCTGTGTATATTCGGAGCTGTGATATGACCGTTGTACATGTCTCTGCAGTAGATGCTCAGCCACGTTCCGGCATCTACCTCGGTCCCAGCCTGAAAGGCGCCCAGACAACCCTGGAATTAGAGGCCGAGCTTTTATGGAACCAGCAAAGCTGAAAAAGAACAGCCTCCTATTGTTTTTAGGTTTCGCCTGGCCGTAGCACTGCGCAGCAGTGCTCGCGCAGGCGAAATCCTTTGAGATCTACAGTATGGGGCTTTGTCCCGCCTCTCTCTTCGATTGGCTAGCTCCATAAATGGAGGTAGCCATTGGAAGAGATTGGTTGTCAATCACTCTTTCCCCGTCACAACGCGATTCGGGGGCGTTTCCGTGTCTTTAGTCCCGCCCCCCCACACCCTCCCTCTCGCCGGGGAGTTATTGTGCCTTGTTTATCCCCCGCCCTCCCTCCCGTTGTCCGTGCCTTCGCCAGGAGTTAATTTTAATGAATTGGACGTGGAGGCCGGCTGACAATGGTTAGCGCCGCGGGGGCGGCGGAATTCATGGGGCTCGGCTGCCTTGCAGCACCGCTGATCATCGCACCTGCTGCAAGGTTGGTCCGTCCGCGTTGTGGGGAAGAATCATTTTATTGTTTCCAGTGAATATTTATTTCCTAGCGGGAGCTGCTTGGCCGGGCCGAGTGAGAGTGCTGCAGCCTGAGCCAATGTGGCCTTCACAGCACAGAGTTAAGGAACACCAATTTTGCCCCTTTTTGTGGACCTCTGACGGGTGCCCACCCCGCCAGAGCCGAGGTGCCCGAGGAAGCGTTGCCGGGAAGCTGCAGCGCGGGGCCGCGCTGTGATTGGCCCCGGGAGTCCCGTCGCGTCATCGCCAGGCCCCGCAGCCATTGGTCGGGCCGTGAGGGCTTCCCCCAGATCGGAGGACGTCGATGGAGGCCGGGGGAAGGCAGGGAGCAACGCTGGCTCCACCGCAAGGCTCTCCCCGAGTGAGGGAGCCCCGCTGCCGTCCTGGAAGCAGAAACCCGGAGCCTGGTAAGGTGAGGGCTCAGGGTTGCCCCTGTGAGAAGAGGGGGGCGTCGGGACACATTGCCGGTGTCCGCCCCCCTCCCAGTAGCGCCGTCTTTGTCCGGGGGCCGTTGTGTTGGTTTTGAGTCCCCCCCGCGAGGGACTCCGGCGAAGGGGCCATCTTCTGTTGAGCCACGAGGGCTTCGGGGGCAGTTTGCTTGTTTCGAGTCCCCCGAGAGGGACTCCAACGAAGGGGGGCCATCTTTGTGTAGAGCCCACGAGGCTCAGAGGAGGCAGTTGTTTCTCTCGAGTCCCCAGAGGGGGGACTCCACCAAAGGCGCCAGCATTCCTTAAGAGCCCACGAGAGGCTCAGGGCATATTAGTTGACGAGTCCTGAGAGGCTCTTGGTACCATAATTACATTTCGAGTCCCCCGAGAGGGACTCCGACGATTTGGGGCATTTTGGGTGGTAGAGCGGCCCCCACGGTCATTTAGGATTGCCACGAGGCAGACATTCCAGCCCCTCACCATAAATGTAAACTAAGTCTTGCTTCAGCACTCAGCTCACACAGTTACCCCTAATTATGATAGAAAACCCGGAATCCACTGCTCGTAGCTTACCCTTTTCACCAGGTCCCTCTGCCACTCTCCCCTCAGGGTTGTCTCATTCCCCGTCTTGTCAGACACAAGTCTCTTCTCTTCTGCTCTCTTCTCTTCTGCTCTCTTCTCTTCTGCTCTCTTCTCTTCTGCTCTCTCCTTCTCTTCTTCTCTCTCACTCTCTCTTCTCTCCCCTCTCTCTTCTGCCTGAGCTCGTCCAGTAGGGTACAATAGGTCTCACATTTGCGAGAGATTAAGCTATTGGCAATGTAAATGACAATGCCATTTATTTACCTGTTTTTAAAACCAACACATAAATAAAAATGTTGTCATTTACAATGCCAATAGCTCTAACTTTTGCAAAGGCAAAACCGTTGCATTGTAAATGCTTGTTTTTTTAGGGGGGGGCAGGGGTGACCTCATGCCCTCACATATTTCAGCCACTTACTTTGACATAGAAACAAACACAATAGTTGGTTTGCGGTGGTCTATTTAGAGATTTCATGCAAGCTTAAAAGTAGTCAAAACAAACCGATATCAAGACAAAAAAAGCATTAAAAATGCAATAGGTCTCGCCTTTCATGAAGTTAAAGCCATTTGCTTTGCTATACAATACCATTAGCAAAGCAAATGGCTTTAACTTAATCAAAGGCGAGACCTATTGCATTTTCAATTCTTGTTTTGTACTCTTGTGAACCGTAATACAGGATCTTCTGTTTTGGCAGTAGTGCCTGTGGTATAACATGAGATTGCAAGAACACCATAGCATAAAGTCTTCATGACAATTGACTGTTGAGATTTTATTTTCCATGCTGCAACAAAAGCCCTTCCCAGCATCAGTATTGTTCGGGCAAACCTTTCACCTTAGTTGGTATACATTTTTATTGATTGAGTAGTGATTGAATTAACTACCAATGGGAGACTATTTCACCTTACAATTTGTCTCTCACTGAGCTTCTCTTTGCTAGGGGTGTTTATTTTAGTATCTGATCCATTCATGCTAAAACAATTTAATTGGTTTGTGCTTGAGCCCTCTCTAGACTGTACAGCCTCTTTACCATCCATTTGTTTGGATGATTTGTGTCTTTCCACTTCTCATATCTTTGGGAAATATATGCACACACACTTCAGGCATTCTATGAGTGCATGTATTTTTCCAGCTTCCTCACCTGTATGGTACTAACCCCCTGCCCCTCCCTAAAATGTCAGTGTTGCCGCATTACTCCCTGTGCCTCCTGCATGACTTTTAGTGTTTGAGACCTGCAGCCCTCCCCCACACTGTATTGCTCCTTTTGTCCCACATCAGTCTCCCCCTCACCCATACCCTCCTGCAGGCAGTCCTAAACCTTTTTGGGGGGAGAGGGGCAGGCTGCTCCAAATTGCTGCCTGGCCTGTCATTCATAGTTGCTCAAGTAAATGTTTCTTAAAAAAAAGTTTTATTTATTTAAAATCTTAATGGGAGTTTGAGTGAGCAAACAGTTATGCTTAACTGAAAATATTAATTAAGAGTATAACACTGCCACACCAATATGCGATGTGCTCTTTCTTAATTTGAAGATTGATTGCTTATGAATGTAACGTTGTTTCAAATCGATTGGACCAAAATCTGTTGAACATTGATCAATTGAAAGGATTTAGTAAGTTCATTGACCCTTTTGAAGCGACATGATTGTCACGAAACACCTGTTAGCTTTTTTTTTCTGTTCTTCAAAAAATTGTCTCACATTCTTGTCTAATATAAGGAATAAAGAATATCAAGAATTATCATAATTAGTAGTACTCCTAGGTTGTCGAACTGTGAGTACAATCCTAAAGAAGCTACCATACGTTGATAAACTTAAAAACATTACTTTAGCATCAAACCTCAAATATTCTGCTTTTTAGGTCGAGCCTAGCACAGCAGCATGTGGTGCTCTATGAGAGGCTTCTTGTAGGTATTCAAAACTTCTCCGGGTGGGTCTGACTACTCCCACACATTGGATTGGCTTTTGCGTGTGTCTTTCACTAATGAAAGCATGTAAATGGCTAAAGACGGCTGCATGTCCCACCTCTTTAGGTCGAGCCTAGCGCAGCGCGCTGCTCTATGGGAGGCTTCTTGTAAGTACTCAAAGTTTCCCCATGTGGGTCCAACTACTCCCGGATCGGCTTTTGCATGTGTCTTTCACTAATGAAAGCACGCAAATGGCTAAATGCTGCTTGATGTCCCACCTCTTTTATTAATGTTAAATCCCACTGCGTTTTGCTCTTGGGAGCGAGCAGCGGCATGCAGGGCGGCAGCTGCATTCATGTGCCCACCCTCACCACTCCTCTTGAGCTGCTTGTTTTCATTAGCAGCCTGCACTCCATGTTTGCACCCCCTCTTCTTTGTTATTTGTAGCACGGTCTGAATCTCCCCTTAAGCTCAAAATCCTGTGATCCTGGGCAAATCACTTAATTTCCCCGTGACGGTCTTCCTTCGAAAAAATGAACGTGACCGTGTGTAATAGAACTGGAACTTATGTAGTCCACTCGGATACCTTCGGGTAGAGTTAGCGCTATATAAAAACTGCAAAAATAAATAAATAAATACATGCGAGCGCATTCGGTTTCAGGATAAAGACTTTTGAAAGCCAAAACGTAGCATTATTGCAGGTTCTTCCCGCCATCTAGATTTTAGCTGTTACCTCTGAGGAGTGCCGCGAGTTGAGGCCTTGCCGCACACTTAGCTCTGGGGCCTGGCCTGATTTTTTTCGGCGGATCTTAATGAACCGTTCAGTTACTATTTTGCGGTGAAATAGCGTGGATGTAAATTGTAAAAGTAAAGTGGTCCACTTAATAGTCTTCCCCATGAAATGAATGACATGCTAGGAGCTCAGCAACATGCAATTTTTGCTCGGCGGTCGCGTGACACAAAACAAAGTACCTCTCCGGTCATCATGTGTACCACTAGAACGCTCCCCCCTGGGCTTGGCCCCACTCCGAACACCATTTCTCCCTCACTACTCCCTTCTTCAACGCTTTCAAAACAAGCATTGGTATATCCAATAGGTCATCCAATAGAACATTTGTGCAGTCACCCACGTACCCACCCCCAGCAAGCAACTAACTCAGCAAGCCTATGGATGATAAATTGAAACAATAAACATAGGTGAAAGAAAACCCGCTGCGACCTAATGTTTGTGTGCATATGCTTGCAGTACAAAAATAAAATAGAACATAGCAGTGGGTGGCCGTCCTGCAATGGTATTGACCATAGTGTATCAATGTTTTAGACACAGCTGTCCTGTTTAGAAGCAATGTGTTGGTCATCTCAGAGTGCTAAAAAGAATGATACACTCTGCACAATACCATTCTAAGATGGCCTCTCAGTAAACCTCCCATTGGGCAGCCATGTACAAATGCTAAAGCATATAGTGCATCACTAATTGTACTGATTTAAGGTTGGCAGCATAATGCGTCTAAATATGGTGACCATCTTGAACAGTAAAGCAGTTAGGTGCTATGGACATCGTTAAGTTGTTTGCACAGTTTAAAAATAGTTGTGGATTTGGGGGTCTTTTGGCAGACCACCAAAGGTGTCAGGGTCACCCTATAGTCCACTGGGGTCCGGAATACAAACTGAGACCAACGCTGGAGCCAGAGAGAAAGGATATTTATTACAATCTCGTGAGATGGAGAGGCCTCCACAACAGACACCCATAGCTGTCTGAGGAGGCAGTCTGTCTTAGTGCTTTGGTTCTGCACCTTATATACCCTCTATCCTGCCCCAGGCATGTAAGGGAGTTGTATCAATAATCTTTTATTGCATTCCTAAACAAATAGTAAATATCGAGAAACAGCAGGTGAGTAGCCTTTGGGTTTTTTCGCAGGATATGGGCAAAGGATTATAATTACATAGTACACGGAGGTCACTCTGATTAATTGGTACTGCAGGGCATAGCATGATTACATGTCAAACAAGGGTTAATCTGATAAGCACAGGTAACTGGGAGGCCCCTGCAGGGTGTAGGAGAAAAGCATGTTTATATAATGGAGTCCACAAATATTTAGCTGTTTACCACTGCAGGGCACAGGTAAGAGGTATGGTTACACAGCAAGCAGGGAAAGGCCTGTTGATGGACGCCTGCAGGGCGCAATGTACAGGGTGAGGACGATAAGCATCTGAGAAATTCCTTGTCCGACTTGTGGTTGAGCACGAGCTGGTCAGTTTGTGGCAGGCCAAAACACGAACAGGGTGTGAGTGTCCGTGCAGGAATGTAACCGGTCAAAAGTGGAGCTTCAAAGTGTTCGTGATACGGAAAGAAAGTCAGTCACAAGGGCACAGCACAAAATGGTGGAGTGAATCACAAAATGGCGAAGTGAATGGCAAGACAATAGACCCACTTTTCCACATAGTAGCTGCACATGATGCAGCACATTGCAGATGAAATGAGTGGCAAGAAAGTGCCCCAGTAGGACTGTCTTTAGGAGCTCCTAGAACAAGCATTAAAAATGCAATAGGTCGCGCCTTTGATTAAGTTAAAGCCATTTACTTTGCTATACAATACCATTAGCAAAGCAAATGGCTTGAACTTAATATGAGGCGAGACCTATTGGATTTTCAATGCTTGTTTAGCCAACTTCCCAATTACGGAATCCAGAGCAAGGTAAAATAGAGGCTCGAAAAAGTGGAAAATCACCCCCAGTGGAAGTCTTGGTTTATAATGTTCATGGATGTGTGGGGCGAAATGCTCATCGGCGCGGCCTCATAATGTTGAATCTGAAGCAAATTCAGCATTTCGCAGCTGCCTTATGGCGGCAGGCCTTGCTCACATTTGAATCAGTCTTTTGCTATGAATGGCCAGTGCACAGATTGGTCTCTCTGGCAGCCATCATGCGTGTGGGGCATCCCAGCGCATGGCACCTACCCTTGTGAAGTAGGTCAAAGAGGACCCATCTCTACGGGATATACTTCTGCCACTGACCTTTGTAGATATATTGTCCTGCCATTCATGTGGCGAATAATGTAGAAATGTCTGGGAGGGAGACTTAGCAATTGTTTGGCCTTTTTTGCACTCACTCAGGTAGAAAATGATTGATTTAAGTAAAAGGCATCGGTCACAGCTGCAAGTGAATAGTGAAACTACTGAAGGTTACAGATGCTCTGAAGGTTTCCACCACTGGTCCTTAAGGTCCAAACTGGAATGGCATGGTGAGCAATGGATTTATGCACAGATCTCTGTACTGGGGCGAATGCATGATATTGTTCTGCATTGTGTCCATCAATTGTTCTTTCTACATAAAGAGGCCACAGAGTTGAAGAAAATAGGTGACTATCTCCAGAAACATTAGTAGTACCCTGGGTCAGATGTGGAGAGACAAATTAGAAGAACCCATGGAGACAGCAGAGGTAATAGCTGTCATTCACAGGTTGAAAGTATATAAGGCTCTAGGACCATATGGGTTCCCTGGAAAATTTTACAAATTGTTTTATGCCTCGCTTGCACCCATTCTGAGCATAATATTTACCAAGTTTGGCGACATGAGAAAGTAATGAAATCCCTGAAAGTGGTGGCAATTGTTGTGATGCCCAAGCCAGTCATAGACTGGTCTATGTGTGCATCACATAGAGCAATCTCCCTGTTGAATGTAGACGTTCAGTTATTCACCAGCATCCTTGCCGCCCATCTTCAGCAAGAGTTGCCAGAAGTTAAACGTGCTGGTCAATCTCATACCAGAAAGACATTGTGGGAAATACACCAAGAAAATCACCATATTGGAAATATCAAGGAGACACCACCTCCTTTCCCTTGACGCTGAAAAAGCAATGTGAGAGATCAATCAATCCTCTCACAGGAAAATCATTTCTTCCAAACTCTTCCACTAAAAGAATACACATCACAATTTCTATTTCAGTTGCTAAAAAACTCATATATGGACTAATGAACAACCCAGAACTGCAGCCAAACACAAGTACCAGTCCCCACATTATTGCAGACTAAGGATCCCACATATTTGAAACCACCACATAGTTGCTTTACTACAATACTTCATAGAATGAGAAAAAATGGAAACCGACGAACAGTGGAGTGACTTGGATCCTTTGATCGCCTTAGTACCTCAGATTACAAGAGCCATATTAAAAGCAAGGGCTAGGGTTGGCAGTGAAGCAAACTCTTACCACACCATCTCTTCCCAAATTACGCCTATGAATTGAGGCTTTTGCTTGTGCGAATTGGAGATACTGCAAATGTGTCGTGGTGCCCTCTTTATTAATTGCTAAATGCAACCATTCAAAGACCTTAAGCATCAATACCATCCCCAGAGTGAACACTTTGCGTATTTCAAAATGACACTGGATCCTTCAACCTGGTATGAAATAGGGGGCATCTACAACAATGAAATGGCTCACGAGCACCCACACTCAAACAAAAACTCCATTTATAAATTTCTTTACCAGGACTAACGCATCCCTAAAACCTCGGCAGAGAAGGTATGTGGGCAAACTGGGAAAGACTATCAAGGAAAGGGAGTGGGAAAAAATATGCGATAGAACCCGCATATCTGGTAAAGCTATTACATTACTGGTAAAGGACACCAGAGAGCCCGGCGGACTGGGACAAACAAAGCGACGGCAAGTGTTGGCAGGAATGCGGCACATTAGACACACTGGCACACCTTCTATGGCATTGCCCAAATAAAAAAAGTTATGCAACACCTCACACTTGGATCAAAACAGCCTTTGAGATTCCCTAAAGCAAGACCTGCATGTCATCATTCTAGGCTTGCCCCACCCAGGACAGAGGACTTACAAGTCCCTCAGTGGCTATCAACTTGCCACAGCTCACACAGCAGCAATTCAGACAATATTTTCAAAATGGAACACCCTGTTGCCTCCCTGTCATGGCGACTGGCTCCACAGAATGTTGAACATTCCTGCTATTGAGCATATTGCACAGCATTTACAGCTGCGATCCCAAACAATTGACCATGATTGGCCTCCATTTATGTTTCCGATAATCTATAGAAGGTTTCATGCTAAATGTACCATGGGCTTGTCACTGACCTCAGGAGCAGTTTATTCAATTTTTTTTCTTTTTGGCTGATCAAGTCTCATTTGGACACTGAAGCAGAGGCCAGTGTTGGCTTTTGATGCACATATTTTAATGAAGGTTTTCCAAAAACTGAACTGGGGATCACATTCACAAGAGTAGCCAATTGAGACCTACAGAATCCCAGGTGGTGTTTGTTATGAACTGCGTCTAACGAAATGTATAGCTTTTGTGCAAGTATAATTTGGGCTGACGATATTGTTATAATATGAAATTACTTTGCATATTGAATGTTTCATAGCCCAATTTCTCATATTTATAGATTGGCAGATCCAATAAGTCACAATTGGAAGCTGGTAAAAGCAGCATCCGTTCCCTCAGCAGGAGAAATGAAATGTGTTGTGGCGAGGCAGCCTGGGAGAAGTATCTAAGGGAACTGTATGGACCTCGAGGATCCAGGAGTCATAGAGCCCCAGCATTGGCAGGCATTAACGGAAGAATTCAAATGAGACTTTACTGAACAGAATGTAGAAAGCACAATAAGGAATCTGAAATTAACCCGAGCAGCAGGGCCAGACAATCTCCCAGCAATAATATTAAAGTCACAGGTAAAGTGGGAAGTGAGATTCCTTTCCCAATTGTTCCAAAAGCAGATGGTAGAATGCCAATGAATTGGAATGGTGCTGTAATCGGGCCAATCCATAAAAAAGGTAGCATGGACGCACCACAAAACTATTGATTGATCAATCTTCTAGATATAGGAGAAAAGGAATTCTCAAAAATAATGTTGAATAGGCTAAATGTTTGGGTTGACGAGTTCTCAATCGTACCTATGGAACAGGGGGCTTCAGAGAAGGGCATTCCACAATAGGTCATTGCTTTGCACTATGGGCAATGGCGCGAAAGTCAACGGAACAAAATGGTAAGCTTTGCTGTTGTTTCGTTGACTTTCGGGCAGCGCTTGATTCAGTAGACCGTAACTGTCTTTGGAAAACTCTTATAAATAAAAACAAACCGAAAGACCTGCTGGCTATAATAAAAGAACTACACCGAGGTAATTGGGCACAAGTAATTAAGGATACTGAGGGGTCGTTGACGCCAAAAATACCCATTGAAAATGGCCTGAGACAGGGCTGCGTCTTGGCTCCACAGCTATTCTCTATTTTTATCTGATTTACCTGCCTGTCTATAAGTTGAAGGTAGTGCAAGCCCAAGAATGGATTGTAAAGAGGTGCCCGGTCTACTATACGCGGACGACCTGGTAATTAGACCAGACTGAATTGGGCCTCCAACAAAAGTTGAAATCTTTTGGTCAATATTGTGCAAGGAAATTTTTAACAGTAAACTTGGACAAGACAAAAATGTTATGCTTTGGAAAAAAGGTAATTACTTTTTAATTGGTTCTTAGGTGACCTCAAATTGGAATCTGTTAATGAATATCGCTACCTAGGGATGTTGTTAAGTCCCAAACGCATCTGAAGCTCAGAAAGCGAAAGCCCATACATCGATTTCTGGACTGAAATTTTTTAACCATGACTACGGGGATATGTCTCACCGACCGTTGCTAAAGGCATTCAGGGCAATGATACCTCCACAAGTACTCTATGGCGCAGAAATCCTTTATTTGAGCGGTAAAGGGGTCTGGGACCTGGAGGAAGGAAAATGTCTGAAAATCCTTTTGTCCCTGCCCCCATCATCAATGGTCCAAGCAATAAGAACTGAATTAGGAATAACAGCCTGGGGGGTCCAATCACAAATAGCAGTGATTAGATTCTGGAAACGTCTGGAAAATGAAAAAGGCCAGAAAGTAGCACAATGGTGTAGAAGAGCGATTCTATCTAGTAATCTAAAAAGGGAAAAAGCGAGTAGGAAGAAAATGGTGCAGGCCTGTGAGTGTATAAAGGTGGTCATCTGCCAAGAATCCCTATGAGTAGAATGCACTAAAAGTGATTTTAAGATTTACGGGCAAGAAGTGTCTAGAAGAACTGACATGGAATACCTGGCTAAGAAAAAATACGTAGAGTATATGATGGATTCTTGGTCTAAGGAAAACTGGTTCCCTTGCCTGGATATCTTACCGAACCCTTGGTATAGACAGGAGATATTAAGAATGCGAATTGGGGGTGTGTGGCTTAGCCGAGCTGCGGGATGGCCGCCTGTTGAAGCGGCTCCGCCGGCCAAGCTCGATAAATCCGACATAAATCCTTCAAATTGGCTGCTGCACACTGACCCAAGCCCGGGAATCCTGTGCTGACACCCCCTGGCACCCACGGGTGAAATTTGAAGATTCTGCCCGCCGCGGAGACATCGTGCCGGAGGCTGCCCCGAGGGCGCCACTTAGGAGTGGAGCCGGGACCTCGCGTGGCGGCTGCCCCGGAGAGGTGCCGCATTGAATAACTGAGATGGGGCGGGGGCGGAGGGCCACCGGAGCCCGCGTCGCCTGCCACATCACGGGCGAGGTGAGTGTACCTTGTATGCCCCCCCTGAGAAGCTGAGGACCGACCCGGAGCGCCAGTACAGGCTGGGAGAGTGCGGCGGAGAGTCTGCCCCTGCCGAGACCCCGCCGTTTGCGGTGTAGCCCAGTGCCGCCACTACACGGACTGACCGAGGTGAGCCAGTGACTCGGCCGATGGTGCCCCGCTTGCTGGGAGCTGGGGATCGCGCTGTCGCCGTAAAACAAATCGGCAGTGAAGAGGCCCGGATGGGCCGCCATTTTGTGGAAACCGCGGGGCCTGTGCGGTGTGGACCCGCGCAACCGGCCGGGTCTACACGGGCCCCAATTAGAGCGGGAAGTGAAGGGGCACAGTGAACGTGAAGGTGCTCATCCGGGGGAGTAGTCCATCCTTTGGCCCCTCAGAGGTCGACTGGTGGTGTTGACCCCCGCCCCTGGAGAATCGAGGGACCGCAGCGGCAGGCGACAGCCGACAAGAAACCCAGCACTTGGGCTCGTAGTGTGCTCTGGCTCTACGACGGCACCACGCTGTATGAGAGGCTCAGCCCTGTGATACAAACTGCTCATCGGGTCTCCCCTGTCGCCCCACTGGACATGGTCTGCCCACGTTCGCAGAAGTGGTAGGTCAAGCTTGCTTTCCTCACTGGATTATTCTGATTATAGGGTGCTGGAGGGGCCGCTCATAGCAGCGAGGCGCCCCTTTTGTAATTACCAGGTGTCGTATACACGCTTCTAAGGCTGTGATCTATAGTACTTTCTGGAGGTAGTGGTTGGAGGGGAGTGACTGCTCTGACCGGCCAGCTGAGATTGCGGAGCCTGGAACAATACGATGGGGAAACCGGACACACGCCAGCCCCGCATAAACTTGTAGAGAAGAAAAAGGGGAATAAATCTGCCGAAGCCGAGGATGGAGATCGCAACCAGGCGGAGGGGGGCGCGGCAAGCCAGCTGCCCGCGGATGACGTCAGGGCAATGTTTCAGGAGCTGAAGAACGGTTTGAAAGGAATAGACTCCAAAATGGATGTCTTGGCTGACCGGATGGACAAAATCATCCAGCGCATGGACAAACAGGAAGGTCGGGTGAGTGTCCTGGAGACGAGGGTAACTGAGACAGAAGAGGGGCAGACGGAGGTGGAAAAGAAGATTAGGGGCATGGACAAGGTGCTGGAACTCATACATCAAAAGAATGAGGATTTAGAAGCGCGCTCGCTCAGAAATAACGTACGCATTACTGGTGTGGCGGAATCCACGAACATTTCTAACATGGAGCTTTGTGTTGAAGGCATGATGAAGGACCTTTTTGGCCCTGGACTATCACCCATGTTCCTCATAGAGCGAGCGCATAGAACACTGGGCCCACGCCCAAACCGGGCGCGCCTGCGAGGCCAATCCTGGCAAGAGTGTTGATTTACAGGGACCGTGATGTGATACTCCGTCTTGTCCGTGAAAAAGGCGCTATTCAATATAAAGGCAATGAGATTGCGCTATACCCTGATTTCACTTTACAGGTCCAGACGGCGAGGAGGGAGTTCATTCCAGCCAAAAAGATTCCAGCAAATCGGAACCAAGTATGCCCTGATCTATCCTGCTAAATTGAGAGTGCAGGGACCTGGAAAACCCACCTTTTTCACCGACGCCAAAGCCGCATTAAAATTCGCGAAGCAGCTGGCCAAAGATCACAAACTGCAGCAGACACAAGAGAATGGCGAATCGCAGGACAGGCTTAGCGATAATGATTGAGTGTGGCTGCCATGTGAGGACATTGGCGGAGTCAACCCCTGAACTGGGTTGATGGCGGCCTGAAACAGGTAAGGTCGGGGTAAGACGACCACCCTGTAGTGATGTGTGGGACAAGATATACATTATATGCCGGGGGCTGCCATGGATGACTGCATGATAGTATTAAAGGTGGGCGAGAGGAGAGAGTGCTAATGCGCCAGTTGCAGCTTGGCCACCCTGCCAAAAGTGCAGGGGTTGTTGCCGGTAACCCGACGTACCCACAGGGATGATTCCCCATGTTTGGCTTTACATTTTGGTTTGGGGACGGATATGGGAGGGGGTGGGAGGGCTTCACAACCTGATTGGGGGGGTTGGTGTGGGTGGGGGGAGGGTAGAGGGGTTGTTTTGGTTGCAGACAGTGTTGTTCAGGGTTCAGATACCATGTCAGAAGAAACACTCAGTAAACGTGATATGTGAAGGTATGCTGAGGCCGCGCTGTCCGGGCCTGCCTCGGCGTGGATGTATTTTAGGAGTGGTTGCAATGGTCCCACAGATTAATCCATACGATTACTACTCCACTGGCTGCGATGGCTAGTTCAAACACTGTGGCCACACTAAAATTTCTTACATGGAATGTGCGAGGTCTTAACGACCGCAGGAAGACCAGACTCCTACACTCTTACCTCACGAGACATGGGATAGATGTCTGCTTTTTGCAGGAGACTCAACTTGTTGGCCCAGCAGTGACCACACTTAGGAATAGACGTTGGGAGGTGGTAGTTACTACTGGTTACTCTAATTACTCTAGAGGGGTTGCCATACTGTTGCGGAAAGGCCTACACTGGCACACGCACAACATGAAGGTTGATAGGGAAGGCAGATACATATAGTGGAGGAGACACTCTCCCGTAACCCTGGTGAACACATATGGCCCCAATACTGACAGTCCGGAATTCTTTCAACATATATGGCATGAGCTAAAAAAAACTGGAACACACCGCTATACTTTGTGGAGGGGACTGTAATGTAACCCTGTCACCCGACCACGATAGGCAAGGAACTTCCCATGCGTACCATCCGAAGGCAGCGGACCTCCTCAGTGATCTCTATCTGATTGACTCTTGGAGGGCCACGCACCCAACGAGTAGAGAGGGGACATGTATCACACACACCATAGAAAAGCCTGGTCTCTGCTTGATTTCTGGCTGCTTTCTAGCGATCTTCATGCCTGGCTGGTGGATGCTGTGCATCTTTCCCGTACCGTGTCGGATCATGCCCCTGCACAGATAAGGCTTAACCTCCCCCCAGCATACACACAACCTTTTTCTTGGCGGTTCCCATCGGGAGCCTTGCGAGATCAGGCATTTCGGGAAGAACTTCGAAACCGGATTGAGGGTTACTTCACGCTAAACGAGGGCTCGGTGGATTCGCCCGGGGTGCTCTGGGAGGCTTTCAGGGGGGGGGGATTGTATCTCACTGAAAACGGAGGTACTGCGCGACATCCGCAACACGCTAGAGCGGGATATTGACTACCTCCAGAGGCAGCAGATGTGTAACCCATCTAAAGACACGGTTGCTGGTATACGGACTAAACTCACCGAGTTTCAAACTGAGGCCGAGAGAGAGACTGCATATCTGCATAAAAATGCTCAAGCTAGGCGCTATGGCGAAAGCGATAGGCCTGGCAAAACACTGGCGAGCCTACTTAGTACACCCAGGGGTGCCACATATATTTCTGAACTCCACACAGCGGAGGGTACAGTGCTTCGCGCCCCTCCTGACATTGTGGAGGAATTTGCTCATTATTATTCCGAACTATATACCTCCCGGGTGACCCCATCGCAAGCGGATATCACTGGTTATTTAGATGAAATAGGGCTAGCATGGTTTAATGATGGAGCCCGTAAATATATGGAGCTGCCCATCACGGTTGAGGATGTGAAACAAGTGATTAGCGCCATGCCGGGAGACAAGGCCCTGGGGGCAGATGGTCTGACGGCGGCCTTCTACAAGGAAAATGTAGACATATTGGCGCACCGGTTGCTGCAGATGTACCTGGAGGCCATGGAGACTGGGAAATTGCCACCTACGCTGCGCGAAGCAACCATTATCACTCTCTTGAAGCCAGAAAAAGACCCCACCAGGGCAGACTCGTACCGCCCTCTTTCTCTCATAAATCTAGATGCGAAGATTTATGCTAAATTACTAGCAAACAGGCTACCGCCCATGCTACCGCAGATTGCATTGACGGCCCGCTCGGGTTTCATACCGGGCCGCTCCACGGCGCATAACCTGCGTACCATCTTCGGAGTACTCCATTATTTGGCACCACATGTGCACGCCTCGGCCGCCCTACTAGACGCCACAAAAGCGTTTGACTCCTTGAAGTGGAAGTTTCTATTTGCTTTACTCTCTCGCCTAGGCTTCAGCCCGCTCTTTATTAGGCAGATCCAGGTCCTTTACACTGGAGCAATGGCCAGAGTCCAGGTAAATGGCCTGATGTCTCAGCCTTTCCTCATCACTAGGGGCACAAGGCAGGGATGGCCACTATCTCCCTTGCTGTTCGCGATTGCCACAGAGCCGCTCGCGGCGAAGCTGCGGCAACATCATACTGACAAAAGCATTGGATTCTCCACACGGGGCATCCTCGTCTCAATGTATGCAGACGACCTCACCATTTACTTGACTAACCCTCGTGAAAACTTTGATACCTTAATGCGGGAATTCATAAGATATGGAGGGTTAACAGGAGTTCAGATAAACTGGGCTAAGTCAACTATGATTCCACTGACTGAGGAGACCGCACCGTTTGTCTCGGCGTTTCCGATACAATGGGTAGAAAGTGAGGTGTGCTATCTAGGAATCTACATCAGTAGAACGATGCAGGACCTGTGGACCGCAAATTATGGAAGAATCATGGACTGGCTGGAGGGTAAGATAGCGAGGTGGAAGTGTCTCCATTTGTCCCTGACGGGGCGCATAGCCATCGCAAAGATGGTAATACGTCCTAAATTCCTTCATATGTTTGTAAACATCCCAATGCCACTCAATCTGCATTTCTTCAAGAAATTACGCACCAACATTCTGGACTTGGTTTGGGCTGGCAAACAGCCCCGAGTCTCATGGAAGGTATTGACCCTAACTTTTTCGCAGGGGGGTCTGGGCGCCCCGGATTTTGAACTTTATGCATATAGCTCGCAGGCTCAATTTTTGCATTTTTGGCAACATCCTACTCCATTTCAGCCCCATGTGGCGATAGAAATTGATAGGATTGCACCACTTCCACTCAACACAGCCATCTTCCAGCCCTACAAACGCCCACGGCAAGAAATTGATACAGTCGAGATTATGCGATGGGCTTGGACAAATATCGCGAAGAGGGCACACCAGGAGGTGCTCTATGCTCCGTCCATGTCTTTGAGCGGCAACCCACTGCTCCGACCCTTTTTTAGACAAAGCTATCTCGCTCAGGGCGAATGCACACGAGCTACATAAGGGCAGTGACCTGTATCCAGCCGGAACATTTTTAACGATGCAAGAAATGTGCAATTCACAGGCCCCGACTGCCTCTGACATGTTACTTTACTACCAGTTGCGAGCGGCCTGCAGAGCTACATATAAGGAATTTCCGAGCGAACCCCCTATGTTGCCTGCGCTGGAAAACATACTGTCTAACCCATCACCCCGAAAGCTTATCACACGCATCTACAGCATAACATAGAGAGAGTCCCCACTCACTCACACCAGATCCTGGGAGGCATGGGAGGAGGAAGCAGATCTGACCATAACTGAGGAACAATGGCTGTACTGTTGCACCCAGCTAGAATACTTCTCACCCAACTACCGGCTTAGGCTCATATACTTTAATTATTTACACCGCCTATACCGCACTCCGTCACAAATGCACCGAATGGGAGTTAAGGATGATACCAGATGTTGGCGTTGCAGTGCGCAAGATGCTACATTCACACATATGGCCTGGCTCTGCCCACCTGTGGCACGTTACTGGTTAAATATATTTAAACATATTGGGAACATCACGGGAGGCACTGTGGAGAGGTCTGTGATACTTGCTTTGCTGGGGTATGTGCGAGACGTTTCGGTGGTACACCGTAGCCTCACTGCAATGGTGCTGCTGATGGCTAAAAGGCAGATGGCAATTCACTGGAGAAAGCAAAGGCCGCCAGCGGTGGCAGATTGGATTAGGGCTGTCACATATTGTAACGACCAGTTAGAGGTTTTCTGGGAACAGATGCCCAGCAGGTCAGACCTGCAGATATATGGCCCCCTTTTGCTGATTGGTTGCGATTAGGGGGCGTGGATTATCAGTCCGAATAGCCCCAGGGACATGGTGTAATGCAGATCCGGACTGTACTGGGGGCGGGGAGGGGGGGAGGTGCGTTAGTGGCTCCATGCTTGTGCGTATGTGTGGCGGGGCGTCTGCACAGGATTGGCGATGACCTTTAGTGATAGGGCTTCCACAATATTTAGGGAATACATCTGCAAATTGGAGAACACCATGCCAGAACTCTGGAACGACAAGGGGGGGTGGTACTGGGGGGGGGGGGGGGGGGAGGTTCTTGTTATTATTTTAGGTCATGACGGTATTTTGTTTGTGTACATTGACTTAATATTGCATCTTGCTAAAAAGTTATATCACGCTGCCTGCCCCTGTGGTTGTTGACAAAAAGCTGTGTCAAATGATCCTTGTAAGATAGCCACCGGCCTCCGGGTTGTAGGCATGAGGCAGTGTACTTTACTGATTCTCAATAAACTGTTTTAAAAATAAAAATAATTTTTTTTTCAAAAAAGAATGCGAATTGGGATTAACCCGTGGTTGGTAAACGAAGAATTAAAATCAAAAATGTTGGACCATAAAGGGTGTTGCAAGTGTAGGCTGGGCACAAAAGGTGTTTTAGTGCACATCCTGTTAGATTGTATAACTATTCTAGAACAGCGTAAACTATGTCTTTGTCTAATATTTTTAAAATATGATATAAGAACGCGGACACAGGCGGTCAACCTCCTTACAGAAATGCCTTCTATCGAAATTACAATTGCTCTCGGGAACTATATACCGGTAGTACAAAAATTCCTAAAAAATATGAGTAACAATTTTAGAAATTTTATAAATAAATGAATTATATAGCTTGTTTAAGCGAAAATGTTGTTCTCAAGTGTTTATAATTTTTAAAGCATAGGGCCGTCCAAAGAAAGTGATGCTTTTATTGGTACCTCCTTTTAAGCTACGTATTCATTGTGTGAACGTTTTATAAATATTGTTGTAGAATATTTTAACCTGTAATTATTTTTCTGTATTGCCGTAGAATATTTTAAATCAGTAATTATTTCTTTGCATTTGTTTAAAGACTATGATCTAAATAAACATAACTTTGACTGACACATGTATCAGAGCTGTTGGCTTTGCAATTGTGTTTTAGCCATGCTATATTACACCGTGGCTGCTGTAGAGTATGGTTTAAAAGATAGAATTTTCTATAATACAGCTGCTGCATCACTTTGTAGTTGCACACTTGTCTTCAACATGTTCCTGCGTGTCTTCAAATGGACCAAACTCCTTTCCCACTAAACCTTTGGTGCCTTTAACCAGAGTAAATTGCTAACTTTTTCCAGACTGGGAAGAGGTTGAAGAGGAGTTGGTGACTATCAATAGACGTTCATGGTGGTTAGCAATTCACCCTTGGAATTGCCACTTCCCACTTTCTTCCAGTCTGTGAGTAGATTTGGTTACACAAGCCCTAATGTGAATAAATTCTTTTAGGAGTGCAAAACCAACCGTGTCTCATGTAAGCCAAACCAACCTTTGTAAATAGTTTAAAGATTTTGACACTTCCTATTTTCTCTCTAGAAAGACCTTATCGAGCTTATCTAGATGTTAAATGTCCACAGTCTAATTTATTTACAGTAACGTTTTGTGAATGCCTAATAGTAAATTTGTTGGCAGTACACCAGATGCGTACTGAGAAAGTAAATTAAGAAAAGGAGCGATGATATAATTGGAGAGATTTTCTACCTGTAACTCTTCGGAAACCTAAACTATGACTTAATGGAAGTTATTGCAGTCATAGCCCTGATAAGATCAGAAAGCTGACCTAAACTGATCCGTTCCTCAACTGAGTCTCTGCATCCACAAACTCCGAAGATTTAGAAAGTTGAGCTAAATGGATCCGTGTTTCACTTTTAGTCTGGTATAATCTGCAAGGTAGAATAATCGCAGCCTTGCTCGAATGGAAATAATACCCTAATCTATGACTTGGCATAATCTGAGGAAGAACTCAACCATAATTTGCTAATTCGCGCCACCACATCGCATCAAAGATAAATGTAAATGTAAATGTACAGGAATTTATATAGCGCAAATCACCAAGCGGTTTCTAAGCGCTTGCTTAGGGAACCCGTCCTGGTATTCCCCTGTGAGATAACCCCGGCAGGGTATCCGCAAGGTGAAAGTCAGGCATCCCGCTGCGAGGGGCCTTTGTGGAGATTAAGCAAGCTATTGCCCAGAGTCGCAGAGTGTGAACCCGAGAATCGAGTAGGCACCGGAGTGAGAATTGTCGAGTCCATGGACATTTTAGGACTCAAGGCCCCGCTGAGCCGGGAATTGAACCCTGGTCCCGGGCTGACCTCTGCTTCCAGGTCTGCCTCCTCTAACCAGTGAGCCACACTTCTCCAAGATGGTTTTAATATATTATTTATATATTTATTTTTTGACTTAAATCAGTACTTTTTTAACGCATTTCGTCCATTGGACAAGTAGATATGTTATAAAAATCCACACCCCTGACTTGTGATAAACTACTCCGGGTGCATTTGTTAGTGTTGCTGATCATCCCCACCCCTAGGCTAATTGATAACTGTGCCCCTGTAATACATTTTACCTTCTTAAAGATAGCACTTGTAAAACATATTTTTTTAAAGTTTATTTATGAATTCCTCTGGAAGAGGAGGCTCAGTATGCAAATGGTGTGATTTTGCCATTTGTAGTTTTGGCCAAGAGACTGTTTTCTTGTTCCATTGCCTAAAGGGACAGAAATGGCGATAGCAGGAAACTTGGATAATGTGCTGAGGGTCACTAGGTTTCATCCACTGTAACTGCTCTTCTGGGTGCTTGGCCGAACCTCTTTACCATTTGAATACATGATTTCTAGGCTGAACTGGTCCCTGGAAATTTTGAAGAAATGCTGAGACAGACACAGACAGACACCCACCCCTTTTCCTTGATGAGAAAGGGTGTTTTTACAGTAATATGTAGTGCCCAGTTGCTGAAGTCAAACATTTTTCTCATCATTGCTATTGCTTCCAATACATCTTTCATAGACTTGCAGGTGGCTGTCACATTGTGAGACTTTGCAGTGGGTGTTATTGCCCACGCTGATAATATTTTGTGGTGTGCAATCTCGCCCCCCCAATCCAAATACTTTCCATGATAATGCTCCCAAGCAAATTGTAGCCTGAGTTCTAGCCCAGCTGTGATGACTTGTTAGTTGTACAGGGAGAGCCAAATCCAAGTGAGAATTACTGGATAGCCATTCCACCTTCTATGAAGTGCTTGCATTGCAATTGATGAACTATTTTACATCTCGGAAGAGCGTTTAATTGCAAAGCATTACATTATTTTTCTTGTAGATGTTGTGTTTGTAGCACACTGCAGCAGGCTATTTTTACCTTAATAACCATTGCTTACAAGCATTATGAAAATGTTACATTATTGGTGGATATCCTTAACATCTGGCATGGATCCTCTTCTAGGAGCTATGTGGGACATTGTTGCTCTTGCCTGTTAGTCACTTGTGTTGCAATGGCTAGCGGAAGTCTACCTGTTGAAAGCTCACCTCCCCCCCCACCCCACACTATATTAAATCCCCTTGGTACTTGGGATTTTATTTAGAGCATACATCTTTTAGAGAGGTTGGTAAATAGACAATTATCAAACTATCTAGAGTCCAACGATCTGCTAGACCCCCTCACAAACCGGCTTCAGGGCCTCTTAACAGCACAGAGTCAACGCTACTGGCAGTCCTGGACAATATCAGATCGCGGACCGATCAGGGAGGAGCTGTAGCCCTGATACTGTTGGACCTGTCTGCAGCTTTCGACACGATCTCACACAACAGACTGTTGGAAATCCTATACACAAAGGGAATCCACTCTAAAGCCTTTGAGTGGCTCAGCTCGTTCCTGAGCAAGAAAACACAAACAGTTCAATTAGGTAATTTCCTATCCATTTTTGTGCCATCGGCTCTGGTGTCCCACAGAGGACATCTCTAATTCCCACATTATTTAACGCCTACGTGTCATCTTTGGCGAAAATTAGCAAAAAAAGGGGACTCCGTATTTGCTCCTATGCAGACGACACATAGCTGATGGTAGCCCTTGAGGAAAGACCGGATGCTTCCATAATAAAACTGCACAACTGCCTCTCAGAGATGGCACAATGGATGTCTGAGCATTGTTTGAAACTAAATGCACGGAAATCAGAAATCCCGCTATTCCGAGGAGCCAACCTAATCTGCGATGCCACATAGTGGCCTCAAACCCTTGGAGAGCCCAGCTCCCAAGCAATGTGCGAGAAACCTAGGCCTCCTCATTGATAACACCCTTTCCATGAAGTACCATGTCTGCGGAAGAGGTTTTGCAACTCTGAAATTGCTAACCAGAATTTTCCCCTGGATCCCACTGGACTGCAGAAGAACTGTTACTCAGGCCTTGCTTATAAGTCAGCTGGACTATGGAAACACCTTATTTGTAGGCATGGCTGAGTTCCTTTTCACACTGCTGCAAGTGCTTCAAAATGCCGCAGCCAAATTAGTGTGCAATAAAAGCAGACTGAGCTCCGCATCAGTGTGCATGAAAGATCTTTGTTGGCTACCCATGCGGCAAAGAGCAGTAACTAACTGCTGGTACGAGAGGCTGCTGAGGCTTCGTGTGTTACCTGTTATTGTAATAACTTTTAAAAGCACTATTTTATGTTGGAGTGAGCGCTTTTCAGCGCTTTGCTTTACTTTGCATTGTGTTGATTTTAATAACGCATTCGCACCTCTTCTGATCGCCGCTCTGGCGCAACGTTTGTTATTTGATCGCCACTTCTGGCGCAACGTGTGTAATTGATTGCCACCTCCTTACCTTCGCTCCTGGCACCGATCCGCCACGGCTTGTGCCGTTAGCAGCGGCGGTGGCCACACGAGCGCACTCTAACTTCCGCCCTTCATCCTCACTTCCGCCCTGCTCCCCAATTGGCAGGTTAGCGGGGTAGTGGTTATCTCTCCCGGTGTATTTAATGCCACAATGGCGGAAGCGCAGCGGACGAGCGCAGCGGGAGCGCCGACTTCGCGCCGAAGTCGTGCCAAAGTCCTGCCCGTCTGCGCCCGTCCGCGCCAGCACGTGCCCAGGGCCCAGCCCCTCTGTACATATTCCTACCCCCTACTCACGTTCCGCCTTACTGCAGTTGCGGGGACCACTGTGCCCCTCACATACCGTGCTGAATTGTAACAATGCTCCCACATCCTGTTCCCATTGCTCTCTGGCTTTGGACTCCCTTGACTCATGTACAGACAGCATGTCATCCACGTTTTGGAATTTCCCTTCCCCTACGCGCACCTTCCCTCCCACCTTGCACAATCCCTCACCTGCTCTGAGCTTCATTAGCATTAACTGTCGGTCACTCTCAAAACACAAGAGAGATATTTTCGACCTTTTGGAGACAGCTAATCCTGCTGCCATGTTTGTCACCGAAACTTGGCTAAATGATAGCTCTGGCCCCGATATCGCCATGGCTCTTCCCAATGACTACACCTATGTGGGACGAAATCGAGCGCTTAAAGACGGCGGGGGAATTGCCATCATCTTCAAGAGAGAATTCTCTTGTAAATGGGAAGATTTAGATTTTCCAAACTGTGAAGCTGGCCTGTTTAAATTAACTCTTTCTCCTCAGTTTACCCTAACTGGCACCCTGATTTACCGCCCGCCAGGTTCAGCTAGCTGCTGGGCTGCTTCATTTCCTGATCTTATCGCCCCTTTTTTAGCACAATCTACCAACTTCACTATTGTTGGGGATTTAAATATTCATTTTAATTCTGTTTCTTGTGCCATTGCTAAACGCCTTATACAGGATCTTCAAGCCTTAGATCTGCATCTCCTTAACTCCGACCCTACTCATAAGGCCGGTAATCTTCTAGATCCCATCATTTCCAACTTGATTGGCATCTCCTATCAATCCTCTATCCCTGTTCTCTGGTCAGATCATTTTATTGTTAATTTTTCGATTAAAACGTGCGAAGCTGTTTCTTTCAGGCCTGACCCTCCTCACAAAGCTAGCAGGAACTGGAAACGCTTAGATCTAAATAAATTAAACTCTCTTCTTGCCAGTTCCAAACCTTCGGTTTCCAACTTGACTATCAAAGAGCTACCTGTGGTTAGATCATGGTTAACTACTGCTTTGGACTCATGCCTCCCTACACAAAAAAACAAATCTCAAATTCATCACCCCCCGGCACCCTGGTTTAATGACTCCCTCCGCTCTGAAAAATCCAACTGCAAAAAATTGGAACGAATTTGGCGTTCAAATTATAACCCTGAGCATAAAGCAAAATACAGGTCAGCTCTTGAAACCTACCATGCGGCATGTCACACCGCTAGAGCTAACTTTGCCAACAGCACCATACTCACAGCTCAAAATAGACCCAAGGCCTTGTTTAAAATAGTCAAGGAGCTCTCAGGTGCTTCCTCTGTTCCTAAGGATCCCTGCCTAGACACGGCCCAGTGTAATGCTCTAGCCAACTTCTTTCGTGAAAAAATTGATAAAATCTATGCGATTTTCAACTCTACTCCAGCCGCCTCAACTCACGCTGCTCAAGCTCCTTGCAACTCTCCTTCGGTTATTACTCCTTGCTCTTTGCTTATCACCACCCCACTTCACGCTTGGGATCCTATCTCCCCCGCGCTTCTAAAAAAGTATCTTCAGGACATCAAATCTGGCTCCCCCCTTGACCCTCTGCCCCCTCAAGTTCTGAGTTCCCTTGACCCAGCCCTACTCCACATTATTTTGGACGTCCTGAACGCTTCCCTAACAGAAGCGATTGTCCCAAACGAATGGAAGCACGCAATGGTGGTACCATTACTAAAAAAGGCCAACGCAGACCCCAATAATCCTTCCAATTTTCGCCCTATTTCTTTGCTTTCTTGCTTTTCCAAGATTTTGGAGAAGCATGTTAATTCTTTGTTGTCTTCCTTTGTTGAATCCACCAATTTTCTTCATGGTTCTCAATCCGGGTTCAGGGCTGGTTTCTCCACGGAAACAACTCTCCTTGGCGTGTCAGAAACCATCAGACGCCAAGTGGATAATGGTGAGACGGTGGCACTCATTCTGCTTGACCTGAGTGCCGCTTTTGACACCGTCTCCCATTCCATCCTATTGTCCACCCTGGAGGCAGTTGGTGTCGGTGGTACCGCCCTGGCCTGGATCGCTAATTTTCTTTTTGAGCGCACATTTCAAGTTTTTTCTTCCACATCTGTTTCATCTACTCTCCCTTCCCCTCACGGTGTTCCCCAGGGGTCTATTCTTAGTCCCCTTTTCTTTAACCTGTACGTGAGGCCGCTTGCTTTCCTGGCGGAACAAGCTGGCCTCACAATTTATTCCTACGCTGATGACACTCAAGTCATCTATTCTCTCTCCACCAATAAAAACCTCCCCTCTTCCTCTCTTCAAGTTGGACTGAAACATATATCGGACTGGATGTTGAAGCACAAACTAAAATTAAACGGGGATAAAACAGAGCTGCTCCTGTTTGGCCCAGACACCTCTCTCTGGGGCCCACACCATTGGCCTCCAGAGATGGGTCCTCTTCCCATTCCATCTGTGTCTGCCCGCAATCTTGGTGTGATCTTCGACAACCAACTCACTTTCAAACAACACGCTGTGAAAGTCTCAGCCACCTGTACTACCATCATCAGGTGGCTGAGAAAGATCACCTGGATGTTACCTGCGGACAGCTTGAGGACCGTAGTCCAGGCTCTTGTCATCTCACGCCTGGACTATGGGAACATCCTGCTCCTAGGTGCTGCCAAAGAGGTAATCAAGAAGTACCAGGTGGTACAGAATATGGCTGTCCGCTTGATCTGTCACCTTCCTGCCCGATCCTCGGTCGCGCACCATATGCGGAATCTGCACTGGTTGCGGATTGAAAGCAGAGTTAACTTCAAAGCACTCTGCTACATGCACAAAATTATGACTGGTAGAGCCCCTTGCTATCTCTCTGCTCTGGTGCAGCAATACATCCCCCCCCGCACACTTAGGTCTTTGACGCAGAATAAATTTAAGATTCCGCGCATCAACAGAGCCAAGATGGGAGGACGCTCGTTTTCCCTGCTGGCCCCATCCTTATGGAATTCTCTTCCTCAATCTCTGCGCACTGAATTGTGCTTTCTGAAATTCCGTAAGGGAATAAAAACTTGGCTTTTTAACAACTAATTTTATGATCTTATGATCCTCCCTCCCTTTCACCGTTCAGTTTGCTCTAGCGCCGGGAAACCTCCGGGGTAGCTGCGCGCTCAACAAATGTAATTATAAATAAATAAATAAATAAACTACTCAGTCATGCACATAAAGCGCTGTATCAAAGTGTTCCCAGAATATTACAGAATAAAATTGAATTCTATTTTCCCACATGGAGCATACGGTCACTCCATCAAGCGCTGGCCAGGACAAAGCATATCATGAAAGGGAGGGCAGGAGGGTGCTCATTTTCATACCTGGCGGCTAAGAAATGGAATGAACTCCCCTTAGACTTATGCCTCACGATCAACTACCTAGCTTTTAGGAAAAAGCATAAAACTTATCTGTTCCCTAAGGACTAATATCCAACAGATTACCCAACCCACCAGCAGCCCTACCACGACCTCTCGCTATTCAGCGCTGTGATATCCCTTGGGATGACTGATGCGCTCAATAAATAAATAAATAAATATTGACCCTTTATTTTAATCTTGTTACCTATACACTTGCTTTCTGAAGCCGAGATTTCTCTTTTGTCGGTGTTTAAAGAGGTGTGTGTGCGTGTAGTTAATTTTTTTAACTAGACTTCGATCGAAGTATGTCTTTAGATTGCCTCATCAAAAGTGCATTTCAGAATTTGCAGGTTTATTGGTTTCGCAACATTTCAGTGCACAGTACTGGTTTTAGAATAGTCTTTCAACTGCCATCATATGTCTCTGGCTTGCTCTGAATTTCTCAAGTACGTAGTATCTCACTTTGAAATGAATGCTGTGGCATACATATTCAATGCTTTTGGACTATACAGTTTACCAGAGTAAGATTTGTAAATAATTCCAATATATTTTTTGTAAGTGTTTGGAATCTGTTCATATTACTTTATAATAATTTACATATGTATCAAAATATTATATTACCTAACACATGCAAATTACAAATGTTTTTTAAATGACCAATGGGTTATTAATTAGAATCTGTTATTACGGTCACCTGAAAAACTTTTTTTTTTGGGATTTGTTAATTAATCTTCTTATTGGTTGTGGTGATGTTGGTATCATTTGTACTGCATTGGATATTCACTTTGCCTAGTGTATCTTTTTCATGTTGAAACAAAAGAAATTGTAGCAACGTTTAGAGAAATTGCTAAAATCGAATCTTTAAGTGTTGTCTCCTTGTGTTTTTTAGGTTTAAATTATGTTCCAACTTCCTGTCAACAACCTTGGCAGTTTAAGGAAAGCCAGGAAAACTGTGAAAAAAATATTAAGTGACATTGGCTTGGAGTACTGTAAAGAACATATCGAGGCAAGTATAATGTCAGATACAGCTGAACGATAATACGTTCATCAAGTTCATTGTATTGAATCTGTTACTTAGCATCTGATGAGCTAGTTTATGGGAAAACATATTACATTCTCTCTTTATGTTTTTTTAAACCTGTGCGTATGAGATGTATATTTATTCTAACTACTTCCAGATCACAGGGACAGTATTTTTTTAATTGTAGGGACGCCGGTAGAACCTTGCATTATAAATGCAAGCATATTCCTTTACATGGTAACATAAGGTTAGAATATTTTGGTTCGCTGCCCTCTCGTACCCAAGCTGCATTAGTATTACTAGAATCATTTGAAGGAAATATGATCAAAGATGCTCTGAGATTTTTAAAGACACTCAAGAGGGTGTACCAGTGTTTGGGCTGTCGATATTTTACCATTAAACTACAGTTATAGAAATGTATGTTCTTTCTGCTTCCTCATCGAGTGAAAAAAGGTGCATTTCATGTATTGTATTGTCCAAGAATTGGATGCTAAATGGATTACTAAATGTTTGATTTATTTATAGTAAGGTAGGTTTGCCTTATCATACTGTTAAAACCAACATTAATATCAAGTTTATAAAGTGTCAAATATAAAAAAAAAAAAGGAATTTTGCGAAATATTTATCATTGGGCTCATAAATGATTTGTCATATTAAAACCAAATGACGCTCCCCATTCTTTGCAGTCTGTTTTTTAATGTGCGTACGCCTAACATTCTTCACACCTGAACATACTTTTTAAAGTTTTCTGTACACTTCAAACAACTGTCAGAACACAACAGAAAGGAGCATGATGACATGAAGTAAATTGTAAATAGCAGGGTTAACACATTAGTTGATGACATTTATTTGGTGCTGCCTACCTAGCAGAGAAACTGGTCCCCAGTCAGTTTAATAGAAACACGCCACCTGACTTGTACATCAGAGTCCTATATTATTTTGTTTTGATTTCTGGCTGCTTAGGGTTGTGGTTTTCCTAACCCCTCGGCCTGTCCATAATTGATTCCTTTTGTGCAATTTGAATTTTATGTTGAGCATGGCTACGGTTCTCATGAAGTGAATAAATAAAGAGCTAAAATAAAAAAGCCATAGGTTGTTGCAATCCTGTGTGTCCTTTCTGTCCCAAGTTTATCTTTTTTGTACAAGTGCAGGGGTTTAAGAAGTGCCTATGCAATCATAAGAAATGTCTTAACAAGGGTGGCCTTGTGCCACCTGTCGGTGTAATCTTCAAAGTTAAGGATGAAGAAAGCAATTACTTTAAAGGCTTTATGTTTGTGCCTTGTGCTTATCCTTGTCCCACAATAAAGGTTAGTCCTCCTACGGCAAACTTAAAGTAGTCTGTGATCCAGCATAGTCCAGCTCGGGGAGAGTTTTTACATAATGCCTCAGATCAAATGGGAACATGTTCTCAAGTCACTTAGAAATTGGTCACAGCACTTTCACGTTTAGCTTTTATCTTCATTCTTATATATCGATCCATACTCAAAACGGAAAGAAATCGGCTTATCTCAATATGGTTAACAAACTACGGAAAATTGACCAGTTTTTATTCCATTGACCATAGCACAAGCCATGTATCCTTGCTGTGGCCTGTATGAATTAATCTTTAACTATACCCTGGTTACGTTCCCACAGCAGTTAGTCTGCAGTATATAACATGAAGTGTTAAAATGTTTTTTGATAAATTAACTCGATTTTAGGGGTGATGTGGCTCCAAACATTCTTTCCATATGAGATTGAACAGTGGTGTTGATTTCTCTTAAAATGTCTTATGTTGTAATATTGATTTTCCATCGGAGCTAGATTTGCCATATTCAGGAGTGATTTAGAAGTCTGGGCGGTGAACTCCGCTTGCGGAGATTTCCACAAAACTCATGTTTTTTTTTCCAAGCTCGCATTTGTCAGTCAAGTTGGTGAACGTGGAAAATCATCCTCCCGGTGAGATTTCACAACCCAGGCGGTCCGATTTTTCATTGCGAGTGGTAGCGTATGCTCCTGACTGCTAGCGTTGAGAACTGTCCGTTCGCGTTGAGAAAGCTGCTGCTCGAGTAAAATCTACTCGAGCGGCAGGAAAGAAGCAGCGCCCGCTTGCACTGTGCATGGTGCTGTTTGCGAGGATTGCAAAGTGCACTGAATCAATTCTTGGTAGAAAGCTCATCTTTAGTCTTAACTACAGGTCTAGATAGTTTTGGCAGTGATTAAAATCGGAGTTCAAGTTTTTAGACGCTCCTTAATATTTTTATTATTAACTATTCCACCAATGGTATTAAGATCTGTTATTTGCTTTGTTTCCTATAGTACAAACCATCTATCATAATCTTGTTTACCATATTTGATATTGCCATTAGGCTACATTTTGTTTAGTTATAATTTGATATATCCCACATTTACTAAGTTCTGTAGTACTGAAATAGATTACTTTTGTCTAGATAGCATTAGTAATATGTTATCTGTGAATAATAGACATTTATACAGATGTTTAACTCCAGAAGTAGTAGTATTAGATTGTCTAACAATATGTAACAATTCAAGGGGTCATGTTAAAGAGGAGGAAAGAAAGGGTAACCATGGTTGGCTACATTTTTCTTTCAGAAAAAAGACCAGTTTGTATTAAAGCAAGGTATTGGGCGTGTCCACATTGCGTTAACCCTGTTGGTGCATCCAGCGCTCTAGGGTCAGCTAAAGTGTGAAGAGAGTGGTGGGGGTGTGTTTATTGTGCATGAGACCTGCATAAAGATTAGCCTGCCTACAGATCCACAGTAAAGAAGTTTTACTTCTCACTGCAAAAGCACAGACCAAGGGAAGAGGAGAAATCAACGGATCGGGGGGGGGGGTCCCCATTAAGTTACAGATCTGGAAAACCATAATGTAATGAACTATATGAAGGAGAAATTACTACCCTGGATAGCAGCCTCGGACTTTGAAAGTGCTGTGATTATGGTACATTTTGTGGATGTGCACCAAAGTGACTAATGTTCATTGAAAAATCTTAGTGAAAGCAGAAAGAGCTAGAACTCTGAGAAGCTCTAAACCACTTCTTCTCATCCCTCTGAAACTGAAAAAGAAAACCACCCAGTCCCGATCCTTTTCGGGTAGTGTACTCAGGTTGTGGAACGCACTCCCTAATGAACTTCGATGCAACCCCTCCTTCTCCTACTTCAAAAGGGACCTGAAACTCCATCTCCTCAACAAATACTTTACAGACAAAGCCAACTGAACCAGACTCTTTTTGTCTACCTAGACCTCAAGAATTGGTGGCCTTCTGATGGTTTCACCTACCTAAGCTACCTCTTTACTCACCCCTCTAATGTATTGTCTCTAAATGTTTATTGTTCTGCTTATCTCCTTATGTATCCTTATACCATGCTTTTCACTACTTTATTATTTCATGCTGTAAGCGCTCTGATACCCACGGGTTTAGCTAGCGCTATATAATACTTACAACAACAAAAAAGAATAAAGTAACTCAATCCTGTCACCATAATTGTTTCAGATATTTTCATTGAGAAGTGTTAGGCAATTGATTTTAGACTTATTAAAAACAGTGTTACTTATAACGGATGTAGAAGAAAATAGTGTACCAGTAACAATTTTATTTTCTTGATAAATGCTTGTATTGGGAAGCACATGTCTTTTAAAGACATTGTACTTTACATAATTTTCATCAATTAGTAGGTTGTTCCATAAATTCTAATCAAACAAGTTGGTTATACTTTCCTGAGATTCTAAGCTACATTACTGTATGCTTTAGAATATTCATAACCTTGCTGACAAACATGTTTATTTTTGGTACGACAATCTTTAATCCACTTCCGAATTGTCCAAATCCCTTTCTATGCAAAATCTGTCAGTAGGATTTAATCTGGTAAAAGATTTTTTCCAAGAGAGATTTTGGAAACATGGCAGCAGGTTCAGGGTGGTTGTTTTAAAAATCAACTTAGTAGTGGGTTTCTTTCCAGCAGATTAAATCCTTTTAAAGTACCATTAAGTGATTACTGAGGCTTCCTCTGAAGTTATAGTTCAAGCACATTGTGGATGCTTTTAAGGGTATCTGTTGCCGATATCGGAAGCTCCAGCATGATAATCATGAGAGACAGCTGACTATATTTTTTGATAAAAGCGACAACGAGGTGCGGGTGACAATCTCTACAAGAATGTGGATAGAAGTTTTTCAATTCACAGTTGAATCAATCTGAGGAGGCAATTTTAGACATATACTAAGTAGATATTTTATTTTAACCTGAATGCTTCTAAGTTTTATTAGAAAATGTTCTGTTCTTTTAGAAACCAAAATTCCATAATTAAGGATTGGTGCCATATGGTAGTGGTTTGTATGAAGTTCATAGTTTTTTTAATGAAATTTCCTAATTATTAAGCTTTGATGTATAGTGTATTAATGTAGATTATTAAAAATGTTATAGTATCTACCTTACATTTAAATGGTTTAGATGCTGTAAAAAGTTTTATATTTATTACTATGCCCATTGTATTTCGTGATATAATGCAGTGTTCTCTGCATTGTGAGCCACTTTATGCTTTGAGTTAATTAATACTGTAAGAAATGTGCTAATACATCGAACTTTTTATAAGACTTATTATTTTCTTTAGCCTGTTTAATTTTATATTTTCGGAACTCCATGCTGCTATTTTATGCTGCTATTTATTGTATAATTCTTCTACTAATATCTAGTTTTCTGCAAAAATAAAAAATATTCCGACTAATGTTTTTATTTTCGGAAAAGTTAATTCCATCAAACTGTCTAAACATACATAACCCATCAAACATATATTTGATGCATAATAGGCTGCCGTGTAGTATGGTCCTTAATTGCCATATTTGGTTCTGGTACAATAAACCAGGCGGCCAAAGTTACTTGCATCACAGAACCCGGCAGTTTTTGTTTTATGTCAAAGCAGATGTTTGATAGAGTAAGTGAAATATTTCATGGTCTTTAAAAAAAAAAAAACTGGAGAGAAAGCCCATAATTATTTAGCAAGTAAGAATTCAGAATTTTGGAAATGTGCTCTTTGCAGTGTTAAAAACGTCATCCTATCTGTTGCAAGGCGCGCAGCCAATGTTTAGCACAATCGGAAGTCAAGTGTTACGGGATTGATTACAATAGACAATCTGGGTAGAGTGGTGTAAAAATATCATTATGATAAAATGTATATATTGCGAGGACCTGTGAAGTATTTTCCATATTTCAGAGGGAACGCTGCACATTTTAAATACAGCTTTCCAGTGGATACTTCAAAATGCGAGTTCTTCACCTAGTGAAAATCTCTAGGCACTAGACCAGATCCTGAAACGTTCCTAGCTTTCCTGTGCTGGTAAGATGTAAGAAGTGATGTCCACCTCAGCGCATCTTTGTCAGTGCCCTTTTTGTTTTGTTTTTCTTCTGACATTTTCCTCAAAATAATTTTCAGGAATTGTCAGTGGTTAGGAAATTTTGTCGCAGTAAGAATCCCAAGCATACGAGAAAGCTGGTCTTGACCTGCTCCTCTGCCAAACATCTGGTTCCAAGCAGGTGGTGTACTGGATTTATATCACCATATAGATACTCTTCTAAAGGTTGCACTCATTTGAGATTTAAATTGTATCAGCGCTCTCTGCCTCCTGCGGAGTCATTTCGGAACCAGTGTTTATAAAGGTTATTCTGCGGTGGCAGCCTCTACCAGTAGTGCCCCTCAGTTCGTCTCAGGACACCTCCAGTGCCTGCCTAGAGGCTTTCCAGCTCAGATTCTTAGACCATGTCCTTCACCATTTCGCATTTGTCCAGTGGCTATGCTGACGCTACCTCTGGCACTACCAATCCTGGCACCCTCTGCACCAACTCCTAAATAACAGACTAGACGTATGACCAAATCAATATTGCAAAGGTCCAGGAGGGAAACCCAGCACATAATTGAAGAACAGAAATACTTGGATGAGCTGGTGGATACTTCTCAACAAAGGTGTTGACAGACTATGCAGGACTAATGTGAGTCAGACTCTGACCTAATGTAGATGGCAGATATCTGTCAACATATTACGACAGGTAGTCAGCCTTCTTCCACCTTTGGAATCTGATAGGGCAGTATATTTGTCCTTGGATCAGACTGCTGGGCTTCATACATTCCCAGGGGTGAAAATGGATTGTTTCCCAGGGCAACCTCCCTCTGAGATGGCATCATTTAATATAGTGCCAAGGAAGGCAGCTGATGTTGTCAAGATTCTTACCCATCATAGAAACTAAGGCCAACATCTAGACAGAGGTCCTGCAGCTTACTTCTAGTACCGCTGAGCGTTTGCTGTCCTTTAATGAAGTTCCAATGGTCCCAGTCTCTGCAGCATGGAAAACACCACCACTTTTCTGTCACAGAGCACGCTGATTGAGAGATGATACAGACCATCATCAGGAGACAGTTTTTCTGGTCTGTCCACTAATCCCTCCAAAGATTAGTGGTGCAGTCCTCCTCATGCATTAAGCAGATTCTGTAATCTTTTCCGGTAGCACTGACCTCGCAGTGCTCTCTAAATGCACCCTGCCTGTCTGCTGGAAGGATACTCCCACACCTTACTGACCATGACCTACATAGTGGCCCTCAGCATGCCTGGCAGTCTTTAGGGCGGGCGGGGTCTGCTGTATGACGTCTCGCGTTTGAAAAGGGCTTTTATTCAGCAGATTATAATGCTAGAGCCATGTGATCTTCTGTGGCCCTGAGAATGCATGCAGGGCTCCGGCCAGTGGGCTTCTCTGTAGATGTTCACTCGACATTGATGAGCATGTTAACTGAGCAAAGCCTTTTTAGGACGTGGAAGATTCTGCATTTCACCTTTTCAAGGCAGGCCAAGCAATGGCCTAGTGAAAGATTACCACCAGTTTAGAAACTTCTTGAGGATTTTCATTTTTGTCAGCGTTCACAGCCTCCGCAAAAGTATAACTGCTCCTCACAGCATATAGGAGCAGGGGGTCATAGAACCCTGCAGACTTCCTCCTTCTTCTTGCTGCCCTTAAAGCCCCTTTAGTTTGTCTTTAACGGAGGTTGTACAAGCTATGTTAGAAGACTGGAAGACTGTACCATTGGGCAAATAGGGTACTTCAGATTGTGTAAGGGGGTTATGCCCTACCCTTCTAACAGTCCCCTCACCATCATTTTTGTGCTACGGATTGATTCATTCAGAGGTCCACCTTTGGATCTTACAGCAGGTAGGGAGTGGGAGTCCTGATGTAGAAAGGAGCAACGGAGTGTGCCATTGCAGGGTTGCTATTCTCAGTACTTCCTCGTTCCTGAGGACAGTGGTCGCCATCCAATCTTAGAGCTGAGACTCTTGAACACGTGTTTCTGCAGAGACAAGTTCATGATGCTGTACCTGGCTCAAGGTCTTTTGGTGCAGGAAGCGTGATTGAAAGGTGTTACTCACCAGGACCCACTCACTGCCAGTTTATGATCTTTTTGTTTGGCATTGGCACCGCTAGTCTTAATTGCGGTGATGCAGTTGTCATGGCCCATCTCAGGATATCTGTAATCTGTGTTCCTATTCCTGGATGACAGACAGCACAAAACTAGTTCACTGAAGGAGTATCTCACCTCCTGCAAGCTTTCACAATTCTGGCCTGTGCTTGTCCATCAATGTGCCCCAGTCTTAGCTTAAGCCCTCTGAGTGCCTTCTGTTCATTGGGGTACCGTACACAACTTTGCTTCAAGCTTTCCTCTTCCAAAGTGGACCTAAGGCATTCTGGATTTAAGATTCAGATGTTTGAGGAGTTAGCTCTTATTCTCGTTCTGACTGTTTTTCTACTGCCGGGAAGTTAAAAGAAATCCCAAAACAATGGAAGGGGAATTGACAGACTAAAAATTGAAAATAAAAAGTACCTTAAATCCTAGTGCGAGGAGCAGAAGGACACTTGGCAAATAAAATCAGTTAGTACTTGGTCCATGCTTTAGAGAAATAAAAGGAAGTGACTTGAGATATAGGATGGCCAATTAGGAAGCAGCTGAAAAGAATAACAGTCAAGCCAGCAAATGGTAAGTAATGGGCTGCTTTCAGCAGTGGGGAGAGCCTTGGTTAGATCTATTCGCCACAGAAGAGAACGCGCAATGTCCTCAGTTCTGCGCGTTGGAATTTCCAAGGCGGCACTCGCTTTCCGTCGCGAGTGGAGTTGCGGTCTGTTGTACGCCTTTCCGCCTATACCACTTCTGCCCAAAGTGCTGAAGATCCGGCGCGACCGGGCCGGAGTCATCCTTGTGGCTCCGGACTGGGTACGAAGATACTGGTATCCCGAGCTACTCAGGATGTCAGTCGATCCCCCGGTTCGTCTGCCTCTTCAGGAGGACCTTCTGTCGCAGAAGCAGGGGACTGTCCTCCTCCCGAACCTGTCCAGCCTCCACCTCCATGTGTTGAGATTGAGCGGCGACAGTTGAGGCCATTTGAATTGCCTCATGAAGTCTGTGATGTTATTCTGGCAGCCTGGTGTCCCTCCACAAAATCGGTATACGCCTGCAGGTGGAACAAATTTGTGGCATGGTGCACAGCAAAGGCTGGGTATCCACTCTGCCCCTCTTTCTGAAGTCTTTCTCTTTCTTCTTTCTCTTGCCCAGCAGGGCTCTGCTCTGGGCACTATCAAGGGTTACCTTTCTGCCATTTCCGCCTTCTTAAGGCTACCTGATCAGCCCTCTTTGTTCAAGTCCCCAGTTGTAAATAGGTTCTTGAAGGGCATCACTCATATGTTCCCTCCTGTTCCTTTCGTGATGCCTCAGTGGGACTTGAACCTTGTTCTGACCTATCTGATGTGCGCTCCCTTCCAGCCACTTCATAACTGTCCTCTTCGTCTTCTTACCCTTAAGACTGCATTCCAGGTTGCCATCTCCTCTGCCAGGAGAGTGAATGAGCTCCAGGCCCTTTCTTCTAAATTTCCTTTCCTTTCTGTCCATCCGGACAAAGTTGTGTTGCGGACGCGACCCTCTTTCCTGCCCAAGGTGGTCACAGCCTTCCACATCGGGCAGTCCATCACCTTGCCCACCTTCTTTCCGCCTCCGCATTCCTCGAAAGCGGAAGAGAGGTTCCACCGTCTGGACCCAAAACGTGCGCTCTCATTTTATCTGGATCGCACACGCCAGTTCCGGGTGGATGACCAACTCTTTGTTGGTTACGTGGGCGCTAAGAAGGGCCGGGCGGTGCACAAACGAATCATCTCTCGGTGGGTTGTCTTGTGCATCAAGATCTGCTAATCTTTGGCGAGGAAGGAGCCTCCTGTTGGGCTGAGGGCCCATTCTACTCGGGCCACGGCGTCTACCACTGCCCTGGGTCGTGGAGTCCCATTGCAGGACATCTGTCAGGCAGCTACGTGGGCCTCGCTGCACACGTTCGCTAGACACTACTGTCTGGACAGCCAAGTCCGGAGAGATGGCTTTTTCGGCAGTTCCGTTCTCCAGGACTTTCTGGTGTGATCATTGGTGCGCAGACCCACCACCGGGGTTGGTATTGCTGGGGTATCTATTCTAAGGTAAGGAACCTAATGCTAACCTGTTTCTTTCAGATGCACAAGTTACTTACCTTCGGTAACGATATATCTGGAAGAAACAGTAGTTAGTATTAGATTCCTTACTGCCCCACCCATCCTCCCCGTTCTGCGAACCGATATCTAGGGTTCAGGTCATCCCCTTTCAGGGCCCTAGTTTTATGGCACCAGTGTTGGTTTTTATCATGGCTCTGCGTTTTCTGGCGCGGAAAAGCTGTGTATAAGAACTGACGTCAGCGCGCGAGGGCGGCGTCTAAGTGCACCGACGACGTCATCCCGGCACCAACGATGCCGACGACGGACTCGGAGCCGCAGACGACGCCTACCGACGCGCAGGGGTACTGCTACGCAAAATTTTCAGGATCCAGTCTGACGCCTGGGGATATTCTAAGGTAAGGAATATAATACTAACTACTGTTTCTTACAGATATATTGTTACCGAAGGTAAGTAACTTGTGCTTCAGGCATCACCCTTAAATAACCAGATCTCTAAAGAAATTTTAGGAGACTCCGGTCTTTCATCTACATCATCAAACACCATGAAGCAATTACCCTCAAAAAGTTTAAGGCATTACTAGACGATTGGTCACCCACATTGTTTTCCTGGTGGGGGAAGAGCTGAACTCTGAAAATGATGACTCCAACTTATCAAATATCTAATTAGTGGGCTCGCGCTGACAATCTCTGAAGACTTCCTCTGTAGAACTGACATAATATTTAACAAATTCTTATGGCAAAATAAAAATCCAAGAATCTCACTTAACCTCCATCTACTTAAAGACATGGATGGTATTGGCCTTCCTAGCTTCAAGAATTACCAAGCTGCCTTACTTGTCAAATAAGGCCTTAAATAGTTTACTAATGAGGTAGGCTAAGCACCAATATGGATTGATATGGAAAAGTCCTTATTAGAAGACAGACCCATTATTACATATCTGGCAATGAAAAATTCCCATCCTCCGCACTCTAAATACATCATAACACTAAAAATGCTTTATTGTGAATGGGCTACTTCTCTGAAATAAGAATCGGACATTCCAATTTAAAATTTAACTAGACAGAAAACCAATTCAATGGTATGATTGGTCGCAGAAAGTTATTAACCTACTTAAACACCTATAAACTGACACCGCTCCAATCCCCTTCTCCTGCCTCCAAAAATGTTCTATATTAAATAACCTAGACCTTTACAAGTTTCTAAACCTAAAGCTACAGCTATCTAAGTGCTCAGTCTTCATTAAGGATCCATTTCAATCCTTACTTATTTCCAACTTAAGTAAGTCTAGCCACATACTCTGCATGGCCTCCAAGCTGCTCTCGCCAAAATCTACTAAACGCCTACAAAATTAACGAAAATTGGGAGACAGAAATACACAAAAGCAACATAAACTCGCTTGATACTACTATTCTTTACACTAAACTACCTTCAAATAACTATTCCTTCACTTCATCTAGTTGCAACAATGGTTTGTTGATCACTCCAACCTAATTATTTTCCATTTGCCGAATAAATCAACTTGAAGCGGATAGGTAATTCGCTTACTTGCATTTGTTAATATGAGACCTTAACTGGGTAATTAGCTTACTCTCGTTCGTTAATATGAGAACTTAACTGCTTGCTGTTATATTCAATTGTGTGCTGTAAAGATGAGATTTGTATACTGTACCTGTAACTCAGCCTGTCTCTACTTTGCTCTGGTTTTCCGTAAGACTTTTTTTCTCCTCTTTTTCCTTCTTTCCTCTCTTCCTATTTGGTCTGTTTGTGTTTGTGCTCATTCAACTTTGTTTGCGATATTGACTCCATGTTTATGTACAACTGTTCCTTTTTGTTATCACAGTTTCTCACTTGTTTGATTATGCAAATACTGATAAAAAATGTTGAACAAACAAATTATAATTTAGTGTCCCACAGTGTGGTTGTTGCGTAGTGCTCCACAAAGTAGTGGACTCAATGTATACTGTGTGGAATAGGCATTCGAGGCTAATCTTCATGAGATCTATATCTTGAGGCTAATATACCAACCTAGCGGGTTCATTACCACAAGTGAAATTTTCTTCCTGTGGACAGCTAATAATGCAGGTATATAACTTGAAGTAAATTGAATCAAACGTGCAACATTTTGCTTATAAACTGTTTTACCTTATACCTTTCAGGATTTCAAATCATTTGAACCAAATGACTTTTATGTGAAGAACACTACATGGGATGATGTAGGATTATGGGATCCCACACTTACTAAAAATCAGGTTTGAAATGTTCCCTTTTTATTTGCTACAGTTTCACTGTTTGAAATAGGTACACAGTAAAAAATTGGTTTTATTTGCTGGCATTGCTGTTCATTGTACATTCACTTTTGAAAGTATCCATGCTACAAACTAAATTATCCATGATTTTGCTACTCTGATACATGTTAGTATAACAGAGTTCAAGACCCCAAAAAAGTAGGTTCAGAAAGTGTAAGTAGTAATCGAATTGTTCCCTTCTCTACCCCTAACACTAACCTTCTTATCAACTCCTACAACTTTAAATATTTCTTGGCTCCTGTACTTTTTACACCCTAATAATCTATCGAAGCTTATTTTGGTTTAAAAAAAAAATCAGATAACAAAAGTGCACACGCATGCTTAATTGAGAAAATTAAGCACTAAATAATCACTATAACCGAATGAATTAAACAATAGCAGCTATCCCCATCAAAGAAGAAATTAATTTAGGACAGTCACAATAGGACAGTCACAAATCTCTCCACCTCATATACTAGCCACCCCTCTAACATGACCCCCTCCATCCCTCTCCCCCTGACATAACCACTCCCACCCACAACACACCACCATCTGAACACACCACCCCCCCTACCATCCCCCCCCCCCACGGCAGACCCCTCTCCCTCCCCACTCCCACCCACGAGTCTCTCACACCTGACACAACAACTCACCCACAACACGCCACCATCTGAACACACCACCATTCGGTGTTTATCCACCCCCCCCATCCCATCCCCCCCCACGGCGGACACCTCTCCCTCCCCAGCTCCCTCCCCACTCCCACCCACGACACTCTCACCCTCCCAACAAAAGATACAGAACATACCGCCTCCCCTACCTTAGCATCCCCCTCTCTCCCACCTCCTATTCTCAGCCCTCACTACCCTCCTGTCTCCCCCACTGTCCTCAGCCTTCACTCGCTCTTCTACTCACCGGCACCGTCTCCCACTGACGTCACTACCTATGCCTCCCACCCACCGCCTACTTCACCTACTTCACCCACACCCCTCGCCCACAAACACGCCCACACTTTGAATGCCATCCCACTCATTAGCACAGCAGAACCTTCCAACAACGCTAGTATGTCCCCCCCCTCGATACCCTGCCCGCTTTCCAGCTCACTACTCAACCATTCACCAATGGCTCTCACCACCAACCCCATCGCACCTCCTGACCTGACTTTATCCACCCTCCAACAAGTCAAAGAGGATATTCTACAAATCAAAAAAGATGTCCACGCAATCAAAGACCTTCTCTCCTCACAGCCCAGTCTACCTCCCACCACCCCCCTACCCTACAAACGACGCACCCTCCCTACATACCATCGCCTCCGACGACACCCGCGCTGGCCGACAATCCCCGTTCGCAATAACTCCCACCGCCCCCGTCGTGTCCTCAACCCATTGTCGGACCGCGACCTATGCTCTCTCCTACGCTCTTATGGCCCAGGTCCGGTAAAACACATATCCAACACGCACATCCCCATACCCACAATTCTTACAAACCCTCTGAGGCTCCTAACACTCAACAACAGAGGTTCCGTCCCTAACAACCTCAGAAAAGTTCCACTCACTCTAGAAAGCTCGACCACCCTTCTCTCTCCCAAACTCAAATGCATCCTACTCAATTACAGATCGGCCCAGAGACACTCCTCCGACATCGCTGATCTCGTCTCAGCTATGGGTCTGGACCTAGCCATTCTAACGGAAACGTGGCTTAATGAAGCCTCTACCCCGATTATGGACATACTAGTCCCCCCCCAATTATCACATCATTAGGCTGGACAGGTCCCCTGGCAAGACGGGCGGGGGAATTGCATGCATTTTTAGGAGCAACCTCTCCGTTACTAAAGTCAACTCCCCCTCCCTTTCCTCCTGTGAACTCCTCTGCCTCGACATCACCAGCGAGGGCAAACAAGTTTGTGCTTTACATCTCCTCTATCACCCGCCTGGTGACAATCTCATATTCACCCAACAACTCATGGACATGATCACTTCCAATGCCGGTCGGCAGGCCACCCAAGTCTACCTGGGTGACTTCAATCTCCACTGGAACGATCAGAAAGACACAGTGGTGAATAGTCTCAAAACTTTCCTTAATGCGCTTGACCTCACCCAAATATGCGATAGACCAACACACGTCAAAGGCTCGATACTCAATCTCATCATTGCCAAAGAGAACTCTACACAACTGGAGGCGATCCAACCCTGCGACTGGTCAGATCACCACATTATCACCTTCTTTATCAATGAAAAAGTTAAACCCAACCCGGCTCAACCAATCAAATCCAAAACATGGAAAAGGGACATGAAGAATCTTAACCCCTCTACCCTGCCTCCCCACATCGGCAATCTCCTCCTTCCCCCTTCAGATGCCTCGGATGTTCAATCACTGACCGACCACTACCTTGACTCTATGAATACAATAGTCGATGAAGTCGCCCCACTGCAACTGAAGAGAGTCTCCACCAAAATTTCTAACCCCTGATATGACGATAGACATCAATGACGACAGGCGTACTATGCGAATGGCAGAGCCCACCTGGAGATCGGACCCTTCAGCACTGCACCTCAAAAGGCTTAAAAACAAGAGAAATGCCTACTTCAGGAAAATAAAGCGCACCAAGTCGGACTTCTTTAGCCGCCAGCTGGACCAAGCAAAAAACAGGCCAAGAAAGCTGTTCGAACTAATCAAGACCCAAACAAAGACACAACCCTTACAATCAAACAGCACAACAAGCAACACCCCACACTGTGAAGCCTTCTCTGCTTTCTTTAAGCTAAAGTCTGACAACATAAGAAATGACCTCATCATGGATGTAAGCCGATTCCCCAACAACACCAGAATGTCTAACAATCAACCTAAAAACAAGGCATCCTGGCTGTACTTCGATACCTACTCGGAAGAAGCAATACACAAACTGCTCTGCACCGTGAAGCCCTCTAATCACCTCACAGACCCTCTACCTGCTAATGCTGTAAAAGACTTCATCCCCTGGCTCCTCCCTCTCTGGACCAAAATAATCAACAGCTCCCTACAACAAGGCCTCATTCCAGACTCCCTCAAGGTGGGGCAAGTCACGCCTATACTCAAGCCATTACTCTCCTGACCACCTTTGCTTTAGCTCATCCCTCAATTGAGGAAGAGAGACTCCCATTGGTTGAACCCTAAATGAGCACAGTGTTTTTATATTGGCCATACCAAGAAAAATCTGGGGTCCTCTGGTACGAAGAATGGTACAGCAGTGCAGAAACGGACTATCTCACAATGGATAGTCCTCTGTATTACGATAAGCTATGCATTGACTGAGCAGGTTCCAGAAAGTCTGTGGGCACATTCCACCTAGGCCAAGGCTGCTGCCCCTGCGTTCGCACCGAGTGCATGCCCAAGATACCTAGACATTAATGCACACATTCACAAAGCACTACTGTTTTGACAGTTAGGATTGCCAGGATGGGCATTTTGTCCATTCCTTCTTGCTCAACGTTTTGGTCGGAGTCATTCCCCAGACTCACTCTCTTGGGAGTTGCTCCTTTGGTATTTATTCACAAGATGGGGGATCCGCGGTTAGAAGTATATATCATAAGAACAAGTAACTGGCCTCTAATAATGCTGTTTGTGGTAGCAATTCTTTCTTTACGATAGTTGCCTTATTTCCCTCCCTGTTCTGTGAAATGGTCTTTTTTTCCATTAAAAGGTTCAACTTTATGAATCTGTGCACTAGTCCCTCTGATTTGCTGATGGATTTCTTGTCTGAGGACACGAACAAGCTTCTGAAAGAAACTGATGTCCATGCAGGGGCTTATATGCTGGTCTGCTTGTCCCTTCTGGAGCGCAATGGAGTCTATTCAGGAGAAGTGGGTGGTTACAGAAGTTATCTAAAAAGCAGCTTGAGATCTGCTTCACTTGTTTTTGTTAGAGCGAATTGAAACACAGCTACCGGCCCCTAACTTACTCCGAAGACCGGGTCACCTCACAAAATTCTGTTCACTGCTATGCCCTCCTCATTATGCCAGTCCCAGCATGCTTGAATCTGATTGGTACCTTACTTCTCAGTTTACCCTTGGGGGATTTGCGATGCATTGCTTCTTGGATTTTAGAACACACTTAAAATTTCAATTTTTTTTCTCCAATTTCATAAGTTTTTATTTCCATTTAGAAATCATAAAAGACATTACAACAACTAGACACTTACAAATTTAAAATTACCCACTGTTATATCAGAAGTCAGGTTTTCACAATACCACATGTTACTTGGAACCATTGAAGACCATCCATAAGTTAATTAAAACAATAAGTTACGTACATATGAGCAAATGTTAACTAAATCTGTTTGAAGTCATAAATAAACAAATTCAATCCATTGTACAAATACCTTTAAAAACATTCCTAATAAAAAACAGTTAAAAAACTCTAAATTCATCATTTTACAAGGTGTATAATATCAGGTGAGGTGACGTAAACCCATTAAAAAGCTTTAAAAGAAACCCTTAAGATGTCACTGTAGGCTCATTTTACATGCTCGAGTAATCCACATCCAGTGGAGAAACTTAGCCACAGCTATAACCACGGCCTGAGAATTATCAGTTCGGAGAATCCTAACGGACTCGCGACCTGTTCTCCAGCCTAACTTCAAACAAATAGGTTTTAGCCATGTTATACTAGGAACTTTATATTCAGGGCAGACAAAAAGTATGTGCCCAATGCCTTCCTGTTGGGTGGGGCAGATGGGGCAGGTGGAACATTGTCCCCCGCGCCATTTCGCGGTGAAGGCATTGAGTGGTAATGTCCCCACCCTGAATTGATGATATTTCTTCCTGTCCCCAGGGATGGTAATCCAGTCCCAATAACCCTCGAGGACTGGAGAGTGTTTTAGTCCTAGGAATTCCACTGTTAGTGATGGCCTGATACAACGGCCAAATCGTATTAGCACACGCATGTTCCAGTACAAGTCTCTGAATACTTTTCTAGGGGGAAAGAAATTCACTAATGGGTCATCCCACAAAGGGGATAGGCCCATGGCACACTTAAAATGTATTTTCTAAATTGTCACCCAGAGTATGGCCTCTATTACAAGTTGGCGTTCTTCTCATCAAAGTTGGTTTTGATGAATAGTATGCAGTAACTGTCTAATACAGGATGCACCCTTCCCTGGTTGACCTTCCACACCCCGCTGATCATGACTACAATTGCACAGAATGACTGACGCACAAGTGCTTTCACCTGCTCAGTGTGAAGCTGAATAACTGCATTTCTTTGTAGAGTGGCAGATTAGCCATTAGATTGTAAATGGCTAGTTAGCCCTGACACGTTTCTTGCAAGTACCTCAAAACCAGGCTAGTCCTTTCCTAAAATTAAACTGGGCCCTCTTCACGCAACTTAAAAGGAGGGCGGGCGCCTTTATGTACATGGGCTTGCCCATTCATTCTATTTCAGTCAAGGCACCTCTATGAAAAAGGTTCTGCTATTGAATACTTGTAAATAACCTGTCCGCATTCCATTGGAATTCATTCAGAATCACTCAACAAATGAAGTAACCATGCTCACAGTGGGGCGGGAGGAGGCAGAAGGAATGACTGAATAGTGTGTGTGAGCCACGAGGGATAAGAATTGCGTCCACTAGTATTAGAGACTTCGCTTTGAGCCATGTTTGTTGCCCACATGAGATCTGTTTCTTATTTGAGGATAGTCAGTTCAGTTCAGTAAATCTTTATTTCGAAGAATAAAAATTCCTCATAAAAGCACATCACCATTATAAAATTTCATTAAATATCATTACATTTCATTCCTGAACTTTTTATGTTAAAAACAACAATAAAAATAGAGAGGATATAATTCCCAAGACATGTGTGGTTTTATAAAACATATTCATTCATTTCACTTTCATTTCTTGTATTTCTCAATCTTACTGCTACTTTTAAAAAGCTTAAAATGGCGCATAGGGTGTGGGGATCAGTGGCTTTCTGTAAAAACAGCAATACAGTTTTTGCTTGGCGGAATTTCTGTTTCTTAAAAATGTCTACCAAAAACGAACGTCTAGGGTTGCTGTAAAAAGGACATAAAAGTACAAAATGAAGGGTGTCCTGCGGAGACCTATTGTCGCAGCCGCAGGCACCCTTCTGCTCAATTGTTACAGTAAAACCAGCAGGGTAAGCTAAAATGTTTGGTAGCCAATTGAGCCTAAACGGCACATTAAAAAACGATCATTTTGGCTATACATCAGAAACAGATATGGTTCCATTCCCTCCCCGTTTCTTACAAGGTCATAGGCTGCTAATGATTTCTTTGCCAGGCCACGACTTCTTCTATCGGAGGCAAATTTTTCTAAAAGCTATTTTTTCACCTTCAGTTTACAACTATATACAATCGAGGAAGGATCATTAAAAAGTTGGCACTGGTCAATACTTGTTAGAGAGTCTTTCACATATTTCAACCAAGGGATTTGTAGGGCCTTGTCTCTTTGTAAACAGTCTGTGACTATTTCCCTGGTCAGGGCTGCCTCCGGGTTGGCCCAAATTCTCATCCATGCCATGGTTGGCCTTAGTTTAACAATGTCAGAGATATATGGCATCCCCAGTTCATCATGGGCAATTTCTGCAGGGATGGTTTGCGGGATTTTTAAAATTCTTCGAAAGAATTTATCTTCATGCTGTTGAAGTTGCTTACAGTCCCTGAAGCCCCATACCTCAGCACCATATAAGGCCTTTGTTGTGCTGATTGAGCCATATAGTGCCATTATCTGTTCTGGGCACCAACGTCCCAATATATGGGCGAAACTCGAGATGGCCCCATTTGAGGAGACAAGCTTGGTGCAATGGGCCTCAAGCAAGTGATTAAACTGCATGTGCCCGTCCATTAGCAGCCCTAGATAGGGGAAGGTCTTTACTTTGCCCAGGGTATGTGACCCAATTTTAAACACGCTCTTGCTGGCGGGTTTTTTGCCAGCCACCATGACAAAATATTTTGTTAGGTTGACAGACCGGTCCAAGTCCCCCATGAACTCAACAAATCCGTCCACCAGGATTTGCAGAGCCCTTGGGGTCCTGGCTAGCAGGAACGCGTCATCCGCGTACAATAGTACTGGGACATGACGCGGTCCTACTTTAGGGGAGTCAGCTTCTAGAGCAATAAGGGCACCCTTCAGGGCGTTAATGTAAAGGGAGAAAAGAAAAGGGGCTAATATGCATCCTTGTCTTACTCCCCCTGAACATAAAAATTGATCCGTTTGCCCCCCTCTGGGCTGAAGCGGACCTTGGCCGTGGTGTTCCAGTGCAGCTCTTTCAGGATGTTAACCAGCCCCTCCTCTATCCCTAGGTTATGCATCATGGACCACAGTTTAGACCTATTGACGTTGTCAAAGGCCGTGGCTAGGTCCATAAATGCCATGTAGACCGTGCCCCTGCCTGCTTTCGTATATTTAGCTGTCAAAAGATACAAATTTAGGCACTGGTCACTTGTCGATCTGCCCTCCCTAAACCCCTATTGTATTTCAGCCAAAATATGATGTTCCTCAGTCCACTCCATAAGCCTGTTTAAAATCACTCGCCCCAAAATTTTAGCAGAAACATCAATAAGCGAGATCGGCCTATAACATTTAGGATCATCCCTGGACCCTTTTTAAAATATCGGTACAATCAGTGCCGTGGACCAGGAGCGTGGTAGGTCAGATTTAATGGTTGCATTTATGACCCTTGTTAAAATTGGTGCCCATAAGTCTATATTGCTTCTATATAGATCCGGTGGAGTACCATCCGGACCAGGGGCCTTGTTTGGGGTCAACCCGCTGATTGCATTTGTTATTTCAACTAGCGAGAGGGAGATTTGGTCACTCCGTGTGCCCTGCCATTCGCCCTCCTGAATTGCTAGGTGTAACTTATTATATAGCCCTTGGAAGTGATTAACGCATTGCTCTGGGAGGATGTTACTACTGATCGCCGGGGCAGAATTCTCGTTGAAACAGGGCCGATTTACAATTCTCCAGAATTCCGCAAAATCCCTGTTTTCTCCCGCCTCTCTCAGGTCTGCCCACACTTCTGCCTGAAGCAGCTTCTTCCGCTCTTTTACTTTGGTTCTGTAGTTTAATCTGAAAGTGGCCACTTCTGTCTTATTCCTTGGTTTAACTTTAAGACAAGATTTTAGATCCCTTAGGGCTTTAGAGCAGCTCTTGTCGAACCAACGTGGGTTCTTCTGCTCTTTCCTCTGGCCTTTGACTTTCAGCATTTTATCCACTATGTTTGTGAGGATTGTGAAGGATTCCATTAATTCTGGACCTTCCTTTAGGGGGTCCAAACAGTCTTCTATCTCTTTTCTACCATTTTGGACAAGAGATTTATAAAACTCATCAGAGTTTACCCTTGCCCACTTGAGACGCCTACCCTGGTCTGTTGGCTGGAGGCTGATTTCCCCCCCCCCTTGGGTTTACCCACCCCACAAACATGTTTGATTTCTAGAACAAGAGGGTTATGGTCACTAAAGGGACTCCATTTAGTTTTGACCCTGGCAATTCTGTGTTTAGCAAAGGAAGATATTAGTATATAATCTATTATGGTAGAACTCCCTCTGCCTTTGAAGGCAGGAACATATGTACCCTATGCCTCTGGGACTATTAGGTCCATCGTGTGTACTAATGAATGGGCTTCTAACATTGCGTTTAATTGTGTGCCCTCCTGGTTATGTTCCCAATGGGGTACCTCATTAAAGGGGCAAGTGTCCCAATATAGATGATCCTGAAGCAGATCTGGGCAGAGATGACAATTAAAGTTGCCCACTACTATTGTCATTGGTACACCCCCCCCTTCTTCAACTCCGCCTCATGTGTGAGTTTCTTATCTAGTTCACTGAGTGCGCCATTTATTCCCTTTATGGGTCCGGGGTTGTAAAAATTGAAAAACTGTACCCTCAGCCCTCTACTCTGGAATATTGCGGTTTGCAGGGTATGTGATGTCCAGGATGGAACAGTCCCATTTCCCTTCCAGTGTTAGATCGACATAGAGCGCCAACCCTCCTCTCGCTCTTCCCGCCCTACCTTTTTGTGCATGCACAAAAAAGCACTTATAGCCCTCTATTTGATATGATGCTGCACTGACTGCCCATGTCTCCTGAAATGCCAGGATATGGTTTCCCTGGATCTCATTCCTCCATTCAGGGTTATCAAATTTACCTGCTAAACCCGCTACATTCCATGTCAGAATGTTCACTTTTCGTGTATGTGCTTCCCCGCTGTTCATATCCCATAAAACAGGGTTTGAATCTATTAGCGTTTCGTTGCCAACTCTCGCTATTTCTGTTGTTTTGTTGTTTAGATTTTCTGCCATGTTTTGAGTGCCTTCGCTACCCTCCGCTTCCTCCCCTCTAGCCAGCGTTACAACCTTTTCTCCCTTATCCTTCTCAGCTTCCCTTAGTCATTCATTTTCATCCATGGATTGTAAGGGGCTGTATCTATTTGTCTATTGGGGGCCTCTCTGGTATGCTATAGTTTGCACGCAATACTCCATGGGCCTAGGACCAGGTCCAACTGTGAATCTGTTCCTTCCCGGGAAGTGAAAGTTTGGTTGGCGTGTCACCAATTTCCTGGGGTAAAAGTATGCTAGTGGCAAGGTCCTTATTGTGCTAGTGGTGTTTCTGTTGTCATTAGCTAATATATACTCCACAAGATTCGGGTCCCTGAAGTTGGCGATAATACAATTTCCCTCTATTTCTTTCTTTCTGGTTCCCACCCATTGTGCTCTCCTTAAATGTAAAATCTCCCCCCCTCTTCCGCCCTGTAAATGTCTATGAATGTTTAGCCAGGTTGTAATTTTTTGTTTTAGTTCTGTGAAAGTTTCTCTCCGCCCCCGTCCTAGCCCTGGGACCCCCGTGAAGATAACGACAAAAGGGCTTGCTTCCGGGGGTAGGTTTACACATGGGAGTGGGCCTTGTGCTCTAGCATTATGCTCAGTAAGATATTGTTGGTTTTTTGCCTGGTATGAGGTGCCGATGTTATCTGGCTGCCTTGGCCCTCCCACACCCTGTCATTGAGTATTATTTCTATCCGAGTTTCCATGTGTGTTGGTACTCCCACCCCTGTCTGCAGTTGCCCCTTCAGTCGCAGCATGCACCTGAGCAATGGTGCATTGGTCATAGCTAACACAGTTATTGGATGATGCTGGTCGTTGGGCTGGGGCGTTATTTGTTGAGGTCCCCTTAAGATTTTGTGTGGGTGTTGGGGATTCCCTTGCCTTACCCTGTCTTTGTAGTTCGCTAGCTATTTTATCTATCTTACTCACTAGTGGTTTGATTAAGCTAGTTATAAATGTCTCCAAGTGCTTTTGTAGCTCCAGAATTATAGAGTCAAGCCACCTCGGGAGCATTGGGGCGGCTTTGGGTTCTATTATTAGGACTTCATCCTCTGTCTTTAGACTTACTACACTTATTGATCTTTTTCTTCGCCCTTGTTTGTCTGGTTCTGTTTTGGCGTTTTTTAGTAGGTAGTTTCGGTGTTACGTTTGTTTCTGTATTTATGGATGCTTGGTCCTCTGCTGCTACTTGTGCACAGGGGATAGTGTCTAGTGAGTTTTCACGGCTCCCTTCAGGCGATATATCAACTTGGGTTACATCCTCAGTTTGAGTTGGTGTCAGTGGCAGGGAGGTTAAGGTCATTGATATGCGTCTCTCTGCGCGCTCAATATCCCCTGCGACCTTTCTTAACATTAAATCAATGACCGTGGGAGTGGTTTTGTGGGTGGATTCATCACCAGGCCCTGGGCCGGGGTTTTTTGGTTTAAGAGGGGTTCCTACTTTGCTCTTTGTCGAGCGAGTTTTAGGTTTAGTCGCCATGGTTTTTCAGGTTACAGTGTCAGTAATGTGATCCTTCTTCCTGTTTTGTATAGAACAGTTTGGACAAAAATAGTAAACACAACAATAGCAATGATCTGTCTGCTTTCCCCCCTGGCAGTTATTAGGCTTCCGTGTCCAGTCTTTGTGATTACATGCGGAGCCCGACAGGGCTCAGCCCTGTCTCCCTTGATGTTCAATGCATATCTGCAGCCCCTCATTTCATCTTTGAATCAGATGGACTGCAGTATTTACAACTACGCTGATGACACTCAGATCATCATTCAAATAGGTAACTCCCCAATTATAGATCAAAAATTGAAAAATATCTTAAAATTTACCGTCAACTGGATGACGGCAAACTTTCTAAAGATTAACCCTGACAAGACGGAGGTGCTTGCAATCACAACATCATCTAGCCCTTGGAGTGACCTCTTATGGCCCACGGAATTAGGAAACCCCCCCAGTACCGGCAGTAACAGTGAAAAGCCTTGGCATAGTTATCGACACCAACCTCAGTATGTCAGCCCAGGTTTCAACGGTGGTGGGCACTTGTGTAGGCCTGTTGAAACAACTACGCAAACTGTCTCCCATCCTGAAGGCGGACACTCTCAGGAGAGCAGTGTCAGCATTAATCCTGGCACGGCTGGACTACAGCAACGTCATGTATTTCGGCATCACGAAAAAATTAATGAACAGACTTCAGATCGTCATGAATGACGCGGCCAGACTCATCTTTAATAAATCAAGAAGGACCCCTGCTACCCCCCTCCTTCGTGAACTTCACTGGTTGCCAGTGAATCAACGGGCCAAGTTCAAAGGCTTATGCATCACGCAGAAAGCCTTCTATGGGCAAGCCCCTAAATATATTAAAAAACGCCTTGTCCCATATGCCCCTAGCAGGAACTTACGTTCAGCAGAGGCTGCACTATTGATCTGCCCAAGGTTTAAACTGTCCTCCCTCAGAGGACGTACGTTCTCCCACACAATTCCAAAAGCATGGAATCAACTGCCTGAGAACCTACGCAAAGAAACAAAGCTCCTGCCTTTCAGGAAAAAGTTAAAAACCGTGCTCTTCCAAGAGGCATGGGGTACCAGCTAGCCTGTCCTCCCTCTACAACTTGGTGTCCACTCGCCGCTAAGCGCTTAGAGACCCCTGGGTGATAAGGCGCTCTACAAATCAAAAATACAAATACAAATTTTGACCGGGCCCTCACAATCTTTAGAGAACGGCTTTTACAGTACCTTTCAGCAGAACCACGAGATGTGGCCCGTCCCGTCCCTGGTCGTCCCCGGACGGCCACAGACGGCCCACCCTTTGCCCGGGCTTAGCCCGGCAACGCCCGCGCGCGTCCCGCGACGCGGGGGCCGAGCCGGTGATTTCAAACGCCTCCGGGCGCGTGATTGGCGGTGGCGGCTGGTGGCAATGCCGCTGAGGAGTCTGGTTCAGAAAAGGGGGTGGTGATGAACAGAGTGCCTGAATTAAGCAGACCACTCTTACCCAGTCCAAAAATCAGGGCTTGATCCATCACCGTTTTTTAGCTCACTGCACCATCCCAGCTCAGAACTTGGCTATATGCAAATTAGTCTGTTCCTGTCCCAGTGCATGATGGGAACAGGGCAAACCAAACTACCAAGCCAATTCTTATACTGGGAAGGAAACAAGCTTCCGGGGACCGGTTTCTGCCATTTCAGGCGTCGTCGGCCCGGCTTGCTTGAATCCTGATGGTCCAAAGATCAGGGCTTGATTCATCACCGTAAGCGTGGAAGGGTATATTGCACCATCAGGATTCAAGCAAGCCGGGCCGACGACGCCTGAAATGGCAGAAACCGGTCCCCGGAAGCTTGTTTCCTTCCCAGTGTAAGAATTGGCTTGGTAGTTTGGTCTGCTCTGTTCCCATGATGCACTGGGCCAGGGACAGACTAATTTGCATATAGCCAGGTTCTGAGCTGGGATGGGGAAGTGAGCTAAATAACGGTGATGGATCAAGCCCTGATCTTTGGACTGGGTAAGAGTGGTCTGCTTAATTCAGACACTCTGTTCATCACCACCCCCTTTTCTGAATCGCTGAGGAGTCTGGGGCTGGTAGTTCCTCCCCTCGGCGGCCACTGTGTTGGTGTAGTGGCGGCGGGAGGGAGGACAGCCGAGGCTAGCGGTCAGGCAGGTAAGAGGACGATGCGCTATGGCCCCCAAGCAGGTCAGGACGGCCCCCGCTCCACCGGGGCCCAGCCGGTGATTTCAAACGCCTCCGGGCGCGTGATTGGCGGCTGGTGGCAATGCCGCTGAGGAGTCTGGGGCTGGTAGTTCCTCCCCTCCACTCGGCGGCCGCTGTGTTGGTGTAGCGGCGGCGGGAGGGAGGACAGCCGAGACTAGCGGTCAGGCAGGTAAGAGGACGATGCGCTATGGCCCCCAAGCAGGTCAGGTCAGGTCAGGATAGTCATCTAGTGCACATCTGCCCGGTCACCTTTGGTTAAAGATCACTATAGAACTACCAGTTCTGATGGTTACATGTTCCCACAGATTCCTCGTCTTTATGAATACTCCTTACAGGCTTCAGCATGACCTGGAAAGCTTGTTCCCAAGCTACAACTCCCAGGTACTGTCAGTTCCACCATTCGGCTCCAGCCAAAGCTTCGCTTGCTGGTTTAATGTCATCATATTATAGATGCTAGCCTGCATACTTACATTAGATTCTGTTTTTCTCTACTTCATTGCTGCCATCTGAACCTCTCCATTTCGGTGTCCTACAGGGTTTTTAGTCCTTTGACAAACTCTGCAAATATTGAACTCTTAAATAAGAAATGCTAGTTCTGATGACAACTTCTAGCTGCAGATTCCTTGCCTTTTGAAATCTACAGCATCAAGCTGAATCCACGGCTAGAGGGTGCTCCCTCCACTTTAGTGCCAGAAGCCTCGAGGTGTCACTGGAGCAATAAAGTGCATCAGTCAGCGTATTCACAGCAGTTACCTTTTCTCTGCATTACCGACACAAATCTGTATCTGAATTCTCCTGAGGAAATTGTAGACTTTCTCTTTAAACTTGTCTTCTCAGTTGCCAATTCTTAATGTTGCCCTTAAACACCCAAGGTTTAAGCAGTGCAGGGTCTGTGATGGTCAAATGTCCATTATGGAACTTCCTGAAATTCGCTTAAGGTGCTTGGGTTCGGACGACAACGTTCAGGCCTGTGAATCCTGGTGCAGCATACACCCCAAGGCCAAAAGAAGCTTAGGCCAGGATGTTAATAGATGGCCTGCGCTCTAGGTGACTGCGCCGCTCCTGGACATGTTAATATTTGCAGCACCCACCCTGAGGCCACATTCTGGTCGGCTTTACATGAAGTTCTCAACTCCTGGGGCAGATCAGACACAGTTTCTGAACGCCATGTACTATGTATTTCGGATATCCATAGCCCCCACTGGAGCACCTGCCAGCCCCTTTGGTCCAATAGAATGTTTTTGCTGCCCTTCTGATACCAAATCAGACTGCTCTTTGTTCCCTTCCATTGCTGTCGGTTACCAAGGCCTCAACTTCGACCACAAAGCCGGTTCTGCCTACAATTCTGCACCACACTTGACACCACCTCCGCTCACTATTCTAGACCAGTTTAACTCCCTGGCAGCACAAAGGAGCCCACCAGCTTTACAGACTGCTAGACCAGATGCCTTACCTCTCCTGGCGTTTTCTTAGCGTTCCGGTCGGGAGGCTTAACACCTCATAGAAGTGGGCGTATTCTGTTTTTGTGGACTGATCATTATGATGACCTCAACCAGGATACAGATGAACGTGGCAGGCATTCCATGACCCAGAACCCAGATTTTGTGGGTCTTTAGGATGATAGTGGCCTGGGTACCTTGCTAGTATGTGAATTGTACTCCCCAACTGAGTTGTCCCCATCTACGGTTGCATTCTATTACTTTTAATAAGAAGGCAGCAGAAATGTTTGACCTCCAGCTCCCATTTACTGAAACTAAGGTTAACATTCTAACAGTTGTTCTTCATTCTATATTGCCTATTACAGAGCCCCTACTCCCTTTAATGAGGGAAAAGGGGAAAGCCTCCCCATTGTACAGCCCCAGATTTTCTGATTAAATCTTTCCTTTTGAAATCGGAGAAAGCAAAGTAAACACCAAGCTTCCACAGAAGACAAGCCCTGACATTTGACATCTGCTTTTGAACGCACACCAAATGTGGCAAGATGATAACAAAATTTAAAAGCCTTTTTTTAGAAATCGAGCACTTGTGGAAAATTGCAAAGATCGATGGTACACAGGTTATATATACACTACAGAAGAAACGAAGACATGGTGGACAGTCTGAAACTCTTTAAATATAAAGCAAGCAAATGTGAGTTACGCAAACCACAAAGCCAAGGTTAAACAGTGGGATGAATGGATTCCTATGTCAGCTTTTTGAATATCCCCAGATGTCTTTAGCAAACCATACAACTGCACTCTTTGGTAGGCTTCGACCTAAAAAAAATAGGGGGGGGGGGGTAAAAAACAGGCTGCCTAAAGAATACGGATAATAATGTGCTTCACGGAGATACGACAAACTTGTTATGAAAACAAAATGCTAACTTTAATAATTTCTGGGGCAAACTGTCTGAGTGAGTTTAAAACAACATGTAAGCAAATTCATTGTGTGGCAATGAAATGGAACTTCTTTTTTGATCCTTTATCAGTTGTGTGGTGTTGAAACTGCTGTAATCGGGTGGGATACCGCTCCTAAGGACATGCGTTCTAAGGTTTAGAGAAGAATTTTCCCACTTTATATAAGTAACTCCTAATCAAACTCATTGGCTCAAGTCTCACAATATGGATCCTGTGTTGGTCGTCCATGAACCACATGCAATTCTTACCTTAAGCATGCACGGCCAAACTCATGGGGTGACTACTGATTTCTAGGTAAGTAATTTGCTTTTTATTCGATTTCACAGTATTCGACTAAAGTAACCACATGTTATTTTTGTGGAGAAGTAATATGGTTGAGGGGTAGAGTTCGAACTGGCGCGTTTGCACCCCATTTATTCAATGCTATTATTGCACCAACATGTGTTGTGAAGGCTCGTCTAGGGTGATGCTTTTAATTTAATTTGCATTACAGCTGTTATTTTGAACATGTTGGTAGCACATTCAAATTTCGTGGCCGCTAAATTTATTTCTTCGACTCGTCCACCAGTGCATGAACTTCTGACATGCATCCATCAATCAAGTTCGATTCCACCCATCTCCATAAGAAACAACCTCTTTAGTAGAGCCTCCTTAAAGGCAGCCAAATAATGAACATGCAAATAATTAAGGATTAGAAAGCAGAGTAGTGAAACGGATTAGAATACAGGAGATTCAGGAAAAGTAACTTAGTCCTCAGTGCCCTGTTAGTGCTGGTAACACCATCAATGGGACATATTTCCAGTCAGAAAGTAGACTGGGTGTTTGAAGTGAAATCAATCAGAATGTTTGTTAGGACCTCATGCTTGCAAAGAGCATGGTTTCTAGGTGAAGTAGCCGTATTTGAATTCCCTACACATAGCCTTGATCGGACATTATAAAGAAAGGCACTGTTGCTATTTTATTGTAGTAGCGGGTGCACATATGCTTTCCAGCAAGATAATAAAGGTAGAGTAGATAGCTTTGTGATAAGTGCTGCTAACCACCTTGTTGCAACATTGTTGGGTGGGACATCTAAAGGTTTTAAATCTATCAAGGCAGCAGTAGGTTAGTGCATGCTGAATGTCCAAATGGTGTGCGTCTTCTTGGCTGAGAAAATGAACAGGCATTAGGGTTGTGTTGACTGGCTGGCTCACTGACCACACCTCTGTCAGGCATTTTCTTAAATGTTTGTACAGGTAATCTATAAGACCATATTTTGGCAATTGTTTCTCTTGCCCCTAACATTGATGAGTGCCATAAGAAGTGTTCTAGATACTTGTTAGCCTCCTATATATAGGACAGGAGGGCGTTAAAGGGGGGTAATTTATGTTCCCATTTTAATTGAACCTTTCAGCAAAAAGTCGTCTTTGGCTTCCGATCTTCTTGTGTCAAAAAAGCTTAATGACTTCAGACGCACAACCACTGTTTGCTTTCTTAGTAGTTCATCACTACAGCCAAAAGACTTTACAGTCTATTTAGAAAAATGGGAAGAGGAAGAAGCCCTTGGCTCAAACATGCTATCAGGTCATGCTCGCATAAATTCCATTACATGTCTCATAAGTTTGTTAGTGGATGACGCAACACTTTTATTATATTGTTAGTGAGAAAGTTTACCTCTGTTACCGTGTTATATTGCCATCCGTTATGAGATCCTACATCATACTTACTTGTACCAAATAATAGTTTAAATCCTTGAACAATGTAGTGAAGATTGACTGTGATGAATAGCAGAGTCAAAAAGCAACTAGAAATCAACTTAGATTCTGAAAACTTTAAAAAAAGGATTTGAGTATTTATGAGCCCAACATACCTTCTGTTTTGTGTGTTGCGCAACATTAATGACTGCCTTTGGAAGTGGTTTCCAGTTTCTCCCCAATGTGGTAAGCCTTAAATCGGTTGGAACTAAGAGACCGATTTTCTAGATTGCAAATTATGTTGCTTGGATTACCTTTGATAGTACTTGAGATTTGTTACCGTAACATTATCTTTGACCTTTTTGAATGTATGTGCTGTAATCTAGATCTAACTGAAATCTTGTTTTCTTTTTTTTAAAGGACTACCGAACGAAACCTTTTTGCTGCAGCGCTTGTCCTTTTTCTACAAAGTTCTTTTCTGCATACAAAAGTCACTTCAGGAACGTTCATAATGATGACTTTGAAAATAACATCCTTCTCAACTGTCCATACTGTACCTACAATGGGGCCAAAAAGACTTTGGAAATGCACATAAAAATATTTCATGCCCCAAATGCTGTTGCACAAAGTTTAGCCATCAGTAGTTTCAAAGAAAAGAATAAACAGGATGTTCTTAAAGCTAAACAGGCTGACAGCATAGAACAAGCAGTTTATTACTGTAAGAAGTGCACTTACCGAGATCCTCTATATGAAGTAGTTAGAAAGCACATATACAGGGAACATTTTCAACACGTTGCAGCACCTTATGTTGCAAAGCCAGAAGTAAAGTCGCTGAATGGTGCAGTCTCTATAAATTCTAGTCCCAGAGAAGAAAGTAATATTCACTGCAAAAGATGCCTTTTCATGCCGAAATCCTACGAAGCTTTAGTGCAGCATGTAATCGAAGACCATGAACGAATCGGATATCAGGTTACTGCAATGATAGGGCATACTAATGTTGTTGTTCCAAGATCAAAACCATTAATGATGATAGCCCCGAAAGCACAGGATAAAAAGCAATTGGGAATGCCTCAAAGAATTGGCCCAATGTCACCAATGTCTCCCTTGTCTGGTGGAAATGTACGAAATCTTCAAACCCAACAAATGGTAAATCGACTTAGCATACCAAAGCCTTCATTAAATTCACCAGGGGTTAACATGATGTCTAATGTTCACCTCCAACAGACTAGCTATTCAGTCAAATCTGTACAGCAAACCTATGGTGGACATCAGATGAGATTGTCTATCGGTGGAAACATAACAGGCTCTATTAACCCTCAGTCTCAAGCAATGAAACAGTTGATGCCTGGTGGTAATGGTAGGCCCTATACTCTTGGAACAGATCAGCGATCCACAGGGCCAGTTAGATACTCTCTTCCATCTACAAATTCGCCTGGTGGCCTGCCAGCTCATTTGAAGCATGCATCATTGACTTCACATCAGGCAGCAAGATCACTACTTCAGTCTGGCACAAAACCTACATCAGCAGCTGCAGCAGCAGCTGCAGCAGTTGCTGCTGCAGCTGCTGCTGCAGCAAATCCCTCATCAACGCAGAAGTGGAAAATCTGTACCATCTGCAATGAGTTGTTTCCTGAAAATGTGTACAGTGTACACTTTGAAAAAGAACACAAGGCTGAGAAAGTGCCTGCAGTAGCTAACTATATAATGAAAATACACAATTTTACCAGCAAGTGTCTGTACTGTAATCGTTATTTGCCTACCGATACCTTACTTAATCATATGTTAATCCATGGTCTTTCTTGCCCGTACTGCCGCTCAACTTTCAATGATGTTGAAAAGATGGCAGCTCACATGAGAACAGCTCACCCCACTGAGGAAATGGGTCCAAAAACTGATTCAACTTTGACTTTCGACTTAACATTGCAGCAGGGTAGTCACACAAACATACATTTACTAGTAACCACATACAATCTGAGAGATGCTCCTGCTGAATCTGTAGCTTATCATGCTCAGAACGCCCAAACTATCCTTCCAAAGCCACAACCCAAAGTTCCAGAAAAGATAGATGTACCTGTGAAAAGTCCACCCCAGGCAGCTGTACCTTATAAAAAAGATGTGGGCAAAACACTTTGTCCTCTCTGTTTTTCAATCTTGAAGGGACCCATATCTGATGCTCTTGCACATCATTTGAGGGAGAGGCATCAAGTAATCCAGACAGTTCATCCTGTTGAGAAAAAACTTACATACAAGTGTATACATTGCCTTGGTGTTTACACAAGTAACATGACCGCCTCAACGATAACCTTGCACCTCGTTCATTGCAGAGGTGTTGGAAAGACACAAAATGGGCAAGAAAAAACGAATCCTCCTCTTAGGATAAACTCAACTCCAACAACACCACCCGTGAAACGTCCAGTTGACTATGTGGAAATGGCGTTGATGAAAAGGCGGAAACTTGATGATGAGACTGATACACCCGCCATCTTTGATGAAAAGCCTGGTGAACCAGTTGTTCTCGCTATAGATCCCAAAGGTCATGAAGATGATTCCTATGAAGCAAGAAAAACATTTCTCACCAATTACTTCAATAAACAGCCTTATCCCAGTAGAAGGGAAATTGAGAAACTAGCTGCAAGTTTGTGGCTATGGAAAAATGATATTGCGTCCCATTTTAGCAATAAAAGAAAGAAATGTGTTCGAGATTGCGAAAAGTACAAACATGGGGTGCTACTTGGATTTAATATGAAAGAACTGAACAAAGTTAAACATGAAATGGACTTTGGTGCTGAATGGATGTTTGAAAATCATGATGAAAATGGTACAAGGGTAAATGTTAGCAAAACGGTTGATAAAAAATTGAACTTGGATACCAATAAAGATGAGAGCTCCTCTGACAGTTGTGAAAATGTTGATGACGATCTTAATGAAAGCATTGATGATCATAATAGTAGTATTGAGAAGAGTCCAAAAGGGGGAGTGGAATCTTCTAAAGAGGAGACAGCATCTTTTAAACCGGAACAGATGTCGTCAACGGAGGACTTGGCGTTATCTCCAAAAGAAAACCTGACATTGTCTCCAAGGGAGAACATGGTATCTTCTCAAAGTGAGAAAGTAGGGTCACCCAATGAAAACTTAGATTCACCAACTGATAACCAAGTGACGTCTCCAGCTGAGGTCTTAAACTCAAATAGCTTATCTAAGGAAACTGCAGCAGAACATTCTGTGAACTGGCCAGAAAAGGCTGACCAAAAAGAGAAAACCTCCATCTATGTAGAGACTGAGATTGCTAATCAACCCAAAAACACATCTGATGGCTCAGATAGTGAAGGTGCTCAAGAAGATCCTAGTACGTCAGATGATGAAGGTTCACATTCTCCAAGTGGACCAGGGTCGCAACCAGTATCTGATGTTGAAGATGGCACTGCTGGGGTAAAGCGAGAAACATGGACACATGATTCATCAATGAGTGAAAATGCCAATGATGATAAACTGGCTGCTGAAACAAATGCTTCTTTCTCTGAAAGTGAGGAAGAGCCATCAAAATGGAAAAAAAGCTCATTTAAAAAAGTAGAAGAATTTTGGTTTAAAAAGCAATCGCCTCCTAGAAATGCAACTGAAAATGAAGAAAACTCATCAAATCAACAAATGGAATGGCAAAACAGCACAATGGACAGTGAAGATGGGGAACAATTTGACAATATGACTGATGGTGTTGATGAACCAATGCTCAGCAGTTTATCTGGGGTGGGGCTGAGTAGCCAACAAGTATAAGCTGTTTAAAAAAAGAACTTGGGTGTAAACTGTTTTTTCAGCAAGCCTGAAATTGCTACTGCCTCAATGCTATACCATTTAGCTGGTGAAAATGTGGCCACATTTGTGTTCCAGTCAATATTTTTAAACATGCAGTTAGTGGACTGAAGTTGCATGAGAGATGCTGTGATGAACACAGTAAAAATGTGAAAGATGTTGGTGGCTCAAAAACACACAAGTTCATTTTCTTCTGTCATCGTTTTTCACATATTGTACATTCAGTTGTGTCTCTCTTCAAACATCCTTATTCACTTGGTAGTTTAGACCCAACAAATGAGCTACCAGTTTAACCTGTATAGTCAAATCTACAGTTTTTCATGTATTCATTCTGAATAGTTGAAATGTATATTTGTACAGTCTTTTAGACCTATTCAAGTGAAGCTTATGTTTGTTCTTGTGAACCCAACATATATTTGTTTCTCCTTTTAGTGTTGCCCTGCTGTGTAATAAATGCTGTATCTAGTTTACCTAGCAAAAGCTTGAAACAGCTATAGTATGATCTTTTGACAAACCTAGATTTTGCACATAACCTGTACAATCGCGAAAGAGGCCAGCAACATTAAAATATATCTGGACTCTAAACTGTATTATAGCATTTTCTTCTGAATATCCTTGACATGACAGCTGTTGACAAACTGGTATTTTAGATCAGTTTTCATGGTGTAGTTACATGCAAGAAATAAGTTGCAACTACAATTTTGACACCTTTTAAATCTGTATAAAGTGCATTGTGTTTAGACAGCACACACAAACCAACACGTGCTGCCTTTGGAATGTTTAGTTATTCTTTAGTTAACACCTACTTGGTGTTGTATTCCTTTATACCATATAGTATGACACGTTGTAGTATGTATAATTTTGTGATCTTTATTTTCTTTGTATTCATTTAAGCATCTAAATAAAATGCTGTATTGTGCTTAATGTAAACATTTTCTTTATTGAAAGAATATCAATGTTACTTGTATTTCACGACATTCAGTTTTATATCTTATTTATAAATATTCATGTAAGTACAGTTACTAACACTTTTCAAATGAAAAGAAGCCAATGCTTAGAAAAAGCTTGCAGTCATTCTGGCATACAGCTGTTATGCCGAAAGGAATTAAAAAAATAAAGAATTTCGCAATAAACATTCAGGATTTCTCATTTATCCAGCCAAAAAATGGCATTTTGTAGCAGGGGCTCTGGATAGAAGAAGATCCAAAAAATAAGACCTGAATGATAAGTTACATGAAGGTGATATAGCATGGTGACTGTTGGATACAAAATTACTCTCTTGGTCTTGGAGAGGTATGTTTTCTTAAATAGAAATGTAGATAATCTATAAAGACCTGCTTCATATATGCTTGCAAAGGAAAGTGGCACAACAAACAGGGGGTCACAGTGGATAGCCTAATCAACACGCATCACAACACCCATATTAATGATTTGAAGAAATGCGAACACTAATTTGAAAGTTCACTTCACTTTTTTTAATCATTTGCATTGTTTAGTCATGCATCAAAAACCAACTTAAGAATAGGTGTTCCGTGTAGGAAAGTGCTCGTTGTGAGTGTTTTAGAAACATGAGAAATGGGAGTGTAAATACAATATTCACAATGTCTTTGAGAAAAATACCTGTCTGATGGCCAATGAGGCCAACAAGCATCTGGATATACAATCAGTTATACAGATACAGTAACACATTTACCGTTATCCCAGTTGTAAGACCCAATCAGTACAGGCATTGAAATACACTTGACGTTTCGACCCCATTAATCAATAAGGTGCATTGCGTCCTTAAACCGGGGTCGTCTTTAGGACAGAGGGAGACACCTAAAATATGTACATAAAATGAAAAAAAGACCTAAATCAATATGGGCGGTGGACATGTACTAGAGTAAACTGACACTGGTAGCAATGAATGATCATCTTATATCCAACCTATTATTGCGGAGGAATCACTTTGCAAATGTGGGCCGATGGGCTCCTATAGCAGAGGTGGGCAAAGGCACAAGTCAGTCCCTTCCGTGGACTGTTGTAGTCTGAAAAAAGAAAAAGTTTTAACTTTTACCTTGCTGACTAATTTATAAATTATTCAGATCAAAGAGAGAGAGAGGACTAGATATGCTAGCCCGTATCCCCTGGGTTTATATGTAAGTATCAATGGGGGCTAGCTAGCTTTAAGGGGAAGAAAAAGAGTGACTCAGGTACGTCAGACAATACAAGGAAAGCGCAATGTTTTCCTTTGAAAGCCCTCACCCACCGACCTAGTCGGTGGCATGCTTCATCATCGGGCCCACCACAGTGGCACCGAATGTGCCCCGGGTGTGCTGCAACGCCAGGAGACTGCGGAGCTGGTATATTGCTGCGTGTGCAGTGAAAGGGTGAGAAGTGAAAGTTTAAAAAGCTATACAAGCGGTCCCAGCACCCGAGGGTTAACAAGTGTTTAATAAACTGGGCCTCCGTTAGCTGTTTAAAAAGGCGAAAGGACAAAGTGGAGTGATTAATGATCTCCCATGTCCTGTGTGGTCTACATGTTTCTGCCAGTGCCTTTTCTATTATAAGCTGGCTTTCCTCAGGACCAAAGAGTTAAGTGAAAAAGTGCAATTAAATAATAAACTAATAAACTATATTAAGTGATTGTGTTTTTGTTGGCTATGTGTTGCGCTCGCTAAGGCGCTGTAGCTGTTAGAGGGGGATTCCCTCAGGCTTGTCTACATAAAACACTTAGGACAAAGACAAGACGTACAGGGGAGAGTCATGTTAGGTTGGCAGTTTTTAGAACTCATGGTGGCCGGCTCATAGGGTGGTGTTCGACATAAAACCGGCTAGGGTGAGCTCATAGCGATTGTATGAGGCTAGTGAGACTGTAAAAACAACCGTAGGTGGGTAGTGGTGGGCTAAAAAACGAAATCACAAGGTGAGGTACAGGAAAGTACTAGTTCTAGGTCCTCACTCTGTTATTTCTCTGTAAAAAGCCTCATGGGTCGCCTGGCAGAGAAAGAGACCCTGTGGAGATAAATGAGGTTCACAAGGCTGTCTAACCTGTAGGAAAGAAGAGTTTTGGCTTACCCCATGATGTTGGACAAGCGGTTTTACTCACGAGTAGTTCGGTCTGGTTCCTCCTTGGACCTATTCGTCCTTCCGCGGCGCCCGGTGTGAGCTGAGTGGGCTGCCTCGTTTTCTATTTATATGGTTTTGTAAACTCGGTACACCTGTTCAGGTTAGAAAGAGGGAGGGGTGCGCGGTAAACGCTGTCTCATGCCGAGACTGGCTGCGCATGTGCGGAGGAGTAGTGCGCGTTGGCAGCGCATGCGCGATAGACTATTGTAGCGCATGCGCGGTAAATTGCTATAGCGCATGCGCAGTAGACTGCAGTAGCGGTATTGGGCTTGCGCATGCGTGATAGCGAGTAGTTCAATAGAACTAAGTCTGAGATTTGCCGGTGTTCTGTGACATGGTAAAATTAACTATATTAGTTACATTCATGTGGCTCAGTCAGCGAAGGTACGCTGCTGTCGATTGAGACAGGCATTAGAGGAGAAGAATGGGCTAGGGAGGGGGACGTTCATGTAGGAGCATGATGGCACTGGTACATCACGAGTTTTGCAGGAGTGTCTATGTGGCCAGACTGTTCCACGGGATGGAATCATTAAGGCCTTTGGTATGGGTGGAAAGACGGTAAATCCAGCGTTGTTCCTTATGTAATAAGAGTTTCTCATCCCTGAGGTTGTCAAATTTCTCAATGACAGTCCATGTGAAGTCATTTGGTGTGTGGTTGTGGGTCAGAAAGTGGTCTGTAAGCTTACTGATGTTTTTCCCACATCTTATGGTGCTTCTGTGTTCTGTCATTCTGGTGCGCACTTTCCTGGTCGTCATGCCAACGTACCGGAGGCCACATCTGCAGGTGATGAGGTAAACTAGGTTTGAAGAGTTACAGTTCGTGAACTGTCGTTGTGTCCAGGTCTTGCCTGGTTCCAAGGTCAGTGTTTTAGAAGGGGATGTCAGGTGGCATACACTGCAGTTATTGCAGGGTTGGTGGCCAGTGATCTTAGGCAGGCCCCATGCATTAGTGATGGTGTTGTCTTTATCTTGAAGTTTTTTTCCTCAACTGAAGGTTTCTTACAGTGGGTCAATGAATCAAATCATGCATGACCTTGGGAGGTGAAGAAATCATGACCTCTCTGGGGAGGGGAGAGAGAGAAGGGAAAAATGAATATAAGTTAAAGAATGGCCTTCTAATTGCCTTGTTGCGCTACGCGCTGGAGACTGACGGGAGACATCCTACCTCAAGCAGGAGCGTAGAACAGGTATTCTGACGGTCAGCCGACTCAAGTCAAGTGGATTTCAAACCAATTGCGAGTTATTCTACGAAGGTTTGTGAAACCTCAAGTAGCTCAGAGAAAATGGAATGAGTAAGCATATGTAGAGAGGCAATAAGCACGTAAGGACTTCTGCACTTAAAAAGCTGCTTGTGTGCAGTAGCACATACCTTTCTTCCGCACGTACCTGCCATGTCTGAAGGGATTGTAGGTGGCGTACATCTAAAAATAGAAAAAGTGGCGTGCACGCGGCTTTACTCTCGTCGGGAATACAGACGCTGGATGTTGCCACCGGGGACCAGAGCTCATGAATAGGCATAGAAAAATTACTTGCTAATTTATGTCCTTCAGAGTTTCAAAAAGGGGAGATTCAGCCAGAGACTCTAAATATTAAAGTAATGTACTTATGAAAGGTGCTAATAGGAGTTGACAATTTAAACGGGGCCCCGTAAGATTATTGAAAATTTGTGGATAAGAAATTATCTTAATATCGCAAAACAAAGGTGGCAAGATTAGTCACAAATATATTTGTTTTTGTTAATAATATATGAATAAGAAAAAATCTTAACAGAGTAAAACAATGGTGGCACGATTAGTAACAAATATATATAGTTCTTGATTGCCAAAAGAACGAGATCCCTCAAACACAGTTCTAAAGTAGACAAATTACGTTATTACATGAAACAATTATGCAGGCTGGTAGGCCACGTGCCAGCTTAATAAATGTTTAGACATACGTGAAAACACCTAAACTGAATGCATTGAAGGTGTTTTTAATGTAATCCCACACAAGCGTTCCAAAGAATTATTTCTGTAGGCATTGGATCACAGAATATTCTGTCTGAATGCATGACATTTGTCTAGATGTATCATCTAATTAATTCAACCCATTTTGTACAGTATCAAGTGAATGCATTCATTTGCGAACATTCAAGATAGCGTTTGTTTCCACCCCTAGGACCTAGTGACATCTTTTCCAGACCCGCCCATCTTAGACTCTCTGGTAGGTGCTGTTGTGTTTTAAAATGTTCCTTGTACAGAACATCGTACCCGGCTGCAGTGTTGCAGAATGCAAGCTTTCACTTTCTGCGGAGTTTGTTCCACATACATCATGTCACAGGGACAGATGATGGCGTAAATAACATCTAGACTGTTACAGTTTGTGTGAGCTTTTAGCTGTAACTTGTGATGTTTATACTGTAGTTGTGTTTCAATAGTAAGGTTGCATACTTTACATCGTTCGAATTTAAAATGGCCAATGATCTCAAATAGTTGCCAAAGTGCGTGGAGTGAAGGTTGTTTAGGAATCTCTAAAAATGATCGGGCCACATGGTCTCCAATGCTTTATCCCTTTTTGAAGGAGTACATTGGCATGTGGGTTAACTCCAGGTCATCCGCTATCAGGTCCCAGTGTTTATTTACAAGACGTTTGATGTCATTGCTGCTAGAACAGGGTTTTCAGTCCGTAGTTTGGGCTGGAGTAATGTTTCCCTTTGATTAATCCAGGCCCTTTTTCTTGCACGTTTAACCAGTTTTCTTGGGTAACCTCTTTCAATCAACCAGTCGTGAAGGCCATCCGATTCCTTAAGATAGCTCTCTTTGTGTGAGCAGTTCCTCCTGACCTGGAGAAATTGCCCAAATGGCAGATTGTTCCTCAGTCATCTTGGACGGTGGCTGCTGTATCTCAAGAGGGTATTTCTCTCGGTCTTCTTCCGGCATAGGGTAGTGAACAGATTGCAGTCTTCAACCTTGATGGTGATGTCTTAAAAATCAACCCTATGTTGGTTGCAATGCATGGTAAATTTGATATCGTCTGATTGTTCATTTGGCCACATGAAAAAACCTTGTAGTTCAGTAGCTGTTCCGGTCCATATCATGAGCACATCGTCAATGTAACGCTTACAGAATGTTATATGCATTAGAAAAGGACTAGTTTCCTGGTAAATGAATGTGCGTTCAAAATCGTCTGTGTGTGTGTGCGTATGTATGTATGTATGTATGTATATATATATAGAGTCCAGCGTTTCAGCTTTCTTCAGTGCTTGTTACAGATAGCAGAGCCTCACACCTGGATGCCATTTAGATGTACAATTGACCAATCACAGTGAAGTCTTTGCCGAGGCCCCTCCTCTACCTTGAAGATGGATTTTAAATTGCGATGGTAAAGCAGGCTGCTGCATGCTGGTACTTGTAGTCGTGTGTGGATCCCCCTTTAGTAAGTGGGAAATCCAAAGCACCATGTGGTGTACCATCACTGTGGCCCCCGGAATACAAATACCCAGCAGCTTGCTGTCTTCTGTCCTCACTGAGACCTCTCGATGCTCCCTGCAGTCAATGCTGCTCCTCTCGCAGTGGTATCATCACTTTGTGGTGCTTTGATCTGCGTGAGGGGGCGCCGTGTTTGTGCTTTTAGACACCATTCCAACGATTTGCTGGCCACCGCGGTGCTCCTAACCGAGAGGGCGTGTCGGTAAAGCCAGTGCCTGCAAGACTGGCATACAAACAGTCCAAAACCCCAAACTCACTTGAAAAAAGGGCCCGACATCGCCAGGATACAGTCGTGAGGATTTATTTCAGGTTAGGTTCACAGCACGAACAGAGTAACATTCGGCAGACGCTTTCTTCAGTGCCTGTTACAGATAGCACAGATATAGTAAAACATTCGGCAGACGCTTTCTTCAGTGCCTGTTACAGATAGCACAGATATAGATATAGATATATATATATGTGCTATCTGTAACAGGCACTGAAGAAAGCGTCTGCCGAATGTTACTCTATATTCATACAGGCTCCGACGCATGCAAAGTACAGCATACACAGGCACTCGGGGAAGTTTTAAAATCACCTTTATTTCGCAGACGCGTTTCAGCAATCAGCTTTCTTCAGTGCACTCAGGTGTGGATGTCTCGTGCACAGCGCTCTGTTTTTGAAGAGAAGGGAATCTCTCCTGATTGGTCAGTTCTTCGTTTGTGGCAATTGAGGCAGGACTTCGCCAAAGTGATGTTTTAATGGAACAATATTGTTCTTTCTCAGCGTTGTTCCATAATGAAAAATAATGCTGTTGGTGGCGTTTCAAAATACTTTCAGTCCACTGCGATGTCATTTGCCACGAACGCTGTGCTGCTTCCCTCGCCAAGCCTCTTTTACAACGGGTCTGAACCACAGGCAACAGTAGATTAAAGTTGTCCTTGAATTTGCATAATTCACGAATATATATATATTATTTTTTTTTTTCAACGACGTTTTTATCCCAAGGGAAACGAATGAGCCGCAATTCCAGCCACTGTTCTTTTCAGACAAATTCAGGCATATGCCTGTGCTAAGAAGGAAATAAAGCAATTTGTCTGAAAAGAACAGTGGCTGGAGTTGCGGCTCATTCGTTTCCCTTGGGATAAAAACGTTGTTGAAATTGGAAGCGGCTTGGTTCTGCCGCAAGAGCTACGCACCACTGCGTAGCGCCATACGGGGGAAAAGGAACCACCTTGTTGAAATATACATATATATATATATATATATATATATATATATATATATATATATATATATATATATATATCCCCTTGAAAGAAAAAAACTTTTTCCTCACAGCTACTTCCAATAGCTTGACAATAAAGTAGGTAGGACTATATTGATTTAGGTCTTTTTTTCATTTATGTACATGTTTTAGGTGTCTCCCTCTATCCTGAAAAAGACCCCAGTTTAAGGACTCAATGCACCATACTGATTAATGGGGTCGAAACGTCGACTGTATTTTAATGCCTGTACTGATTGTCTTACAACTGGAATATCTGTATTTGTGTTACTGTATCTGTATATCCGGATGCTTGTTGGCCTCATTGGCTATCAGACAGGTCTATTTCTCAAAGAAATTGTGAATATTGTATATACACTCCCTTTTCTCACGCTTCTAAAACCCTCACAACAAGCATTTTCCTTGAGCACTTCCCTACCCCGAGCTCCTCTGTTTAAGTTGGTTTATGATGCATGACTAAACACGGCAAACGATAAAAAAAAGTGAAGTGAACTTTCAAATATGTGTTCTCCTTTCTTCAAATCAATAATATGGGGTTGTACTTGTTGATTAGGCCATCCACTGTGAACACCTGTTTTTTGTACTACTATTGACCCAGGTCCAGGTAGTTGATTTTGGGTTGTCCCTAGTGGATTGTAACGTGCAAAGGAAAGTGGACATCTGGGTTAACTGACTGCATTGCTTAATTTCATGGATGCAAGAAGCCAAAAATCATTGACTTGTACTGCAGTCCGTTGTAGATTCATATGCTTTTCATCTGATCGTGTCTTATGCTAAGGCTTTGGAAGCATTTGTTTTTATTGTAATGTTTATTGGATATCATTCACAGTGATCCCTGTAACATATTCCTGAATGCACGTGACACATACCACACCATCAAATTAACCATAGTCCATTCACTGCGGATAAAATCTTTCTGGAAGTCTGAATCAAAATGAAGATCCTATTTCCAGCAAGACACATAACAGATGGACTGGACGAGGTGGTAAAGGGCCAGCAGAGCTTCAGTTATTTACTGTCGCTTACCATTACACTAAATGTATTAAAGGCCTTTCACAGATTTTATCAATGATATTAGCCCATTAATGTAAATTATATGATGAAAAGCTCATTTTGTGAAAGGTTTCCTGTAGTGCAGGAACCTGTTTACATAGGTTCACCCACAAATGTTCTAATCCCTTCTGTTTCAAAGGGATCACAACCATGTTTTTACTTGTTATCCATTTAGACACCGATGTGGTGGTACCACCACACTATGGCTCTGAGAACAGTTTTGTGTGGAGTATTTTTGCACATTTAAGCACTTGACTTAGAGTTTGTGTAGTATCCTCAGCTGAGGAAGCATGGCTACATGGAAACCATGTCAGAAGAATAACTGAAAGTTTGTGGCATGTGTAGCTGTAGATACACATCATGTGCATGATCCTGCCATCTAGTATTGGGCAAGTTGTTTTTCTTCAAAGAAGTCTTAGAGGCACAACTCCACCTATTACTGGTAATGCGCTTGGGCATCTGCTCCATTGTTGGGTTGGGTTTTTCTCCACCGACTGGTTCGGCTGCGTCTCCACTGAGCTCTAGGTCGATGCCTCTCAGTGTAAGTCTTCGGACCTGTGTGGATTCTCCAGACCAGTAGGTAAAGCATTCGGAGTGCATAATGCCCTTTCGATGTCATCTTCCTACCCCAGCTGTCTCGACAACAGTGATCTCTTCGTTGCCTCATCTAGAGCCTTGCCTTTTTATTGCCTCCTCTGGGGCCTTGCCTTTTTAGGGCCTCCTCCATCGTCTTCTGCACTGAATATGTCCAATCCGTAATGGAAAACAGTACATTTCACAACTGTCCACAGTGTTGAGCCAAATATCCCTGGACAGACCTCAACCAGGTGTTGGAACCTTCCTGTCCCTGGACCATAATGAAGTCTTCTGCGCTGTCTGCCTTGTCTTCGAACTAAAAAAAAAAAAAAAAAGAGAGAACGTCTAACAAGAACCAGAGCCAGGGTCTTTGGCTTACCAGCCTCCCATTTATCCGTCCCAAGACCAGTTCCCAATCTAGCTCTGAAACTGAAGACCCCATGTCCCGTCAAGATTCAGATGAGGAAGACATACGTCTTCTGTTCCTGCCCCACCTTCCTGTTACCAAGCGGAGGCCGAGCACCACCCTCTGGTTCAGGCATCAAGCCCTGAAGCCCAACATCAGGCTTCGGGTCCCCCACTGCTTAGACGCGATGGTCGGCACTTTAAACATGCTTGGATGCCAAACTAGCTTCCAATGTTGAAACATACTGAAGCCCTGACTCCTGGCACCGACAGTGCCCTCAACAACTCCTCCCATGCCGGCGTCAAGGACACCCTTCAAGTTGTCTTCAGCTCTGAAGACTCCTCCAGCGCCAGTGAGTCAGAAACAACCATTGGCACTGAAGCACCCGGTGCCCAGAGCTCCGCCCTCCACTGCCTGCGAGGACCAGGACTAACCTATGTTACAGTGCCTTCAGGAAGAGCTCGATGGCAGTCAAAAGCAAATCTTGATCCACCAACAAACTGGCAGCTTGAGTTGCAGCCTCAGTCATTGTCCAAAATAGAGAAGCACCATACTGGGGCACAGGTCCTCTGCTTCCCCCTCTTCCATCCTTCCCACCGCGCCCCCACGTTTTACCTCCTCTGCCTACAGCCCCTCTTTCCGAATCACCAAAGGGTTCCCCACACACTGCCATGGATGGAACAGCCCAGGTTGTCCACATGATCCCTAGGACGCTCCTTTTGACCTGCAGCACACTCCCTGTGGTGTGATTATGATATAGACACACCTGGGGATACTGATTATCTGGCCAAGCCATCCGTACCAGATGACACCATCTCGTACCACGAGGTCCTGCATTGGGTAGCTTCTTATCACAAATTAGAAATGTATAAAATTCAGGAGGATGAGGATTAACTTGTAAAGGCTAAATCTTCCACCCTGCGCTCCATGCAGTTCCTCCCTATTTCAAAGAGAATGCTGAAAACTGCTCACCAGGCATTCAAGTAGCTGGAAACGGCCATGGTGGTCACCCCATGGGTGGACAAAAAATACAATTCCTCACGCTCAGAACCAACATACATTAGGGGAAAATGTTCTCATTTCTTTGGACCTCAGGTTGAACTGATGCTCAAAACAATTTAGCAGGACACTGATACCGACAAAACCATTGGGGCTAGTTAGACTCCTGCCCGGGGTGCCTATAGCAGGTATCAGTTTAGAGGAGGTGCTAATGCCACTCCTTCTGAGGCCGCAACCTATCAGATGATGCAGCAGCAATAAATTCCTTCCCAAGGATATACAGGGGCAACAAATTGAGGGGTAGAGGAAAAGGTGACACAGCAAAAGGAGAAACTACTGCCAAGCATTGACTCATTTACACACACTCCCAATCGAAGTACCTGTCAGGGAAAAACTCCAGAGGGAGTTTACTAGTTGATGGCAGCATATATCCTCTGCTCAGTGGGCCCTCCATCATATGGCAGGGTTACTCTGGAACTCACTGCAACCCCTCCGCTGACTCCACACACCCTTTCCCCAGATCATCAACGTCTCCTTCAAGTGGAAGTAAACTCCCCAATTGCCAAACAGGCTATAGAACCAATATTTCAAGCCAATGCAGCAAAGGGATGTACTCCCTATACTTCCTGATCCCCAAAAAGGACTGATCCCACCACCCTATCCTCAATCCCCTCATCAGATACATTGTCAGAGCACGTCTGGAGTGTGACCATGTGGATGTCGTCCTGCTACTACAGCAAGGCAACTTTTGGACTGCCTTTGAACTGAAGGATTCCTACTTCCACAGCCCAATCTACCCTGCACACCACTAGTTTATGGAAAGTGTTGTAATTTGATTTTAATTTCAAGGTTCTACCCTTCGGGGTCACCAGGGCCCCAAGGGTATTTATAAAGTGTCTTGCTGTGGTAGTCGCCCACCTAAGGAGGAGTGGCTCCATGTATTCCCTTACTTGGATGACTGACTGCTCAAGGCTGCAAATGAACAACAATGACTCGCTCATACCCAAGTAACCAGACTACCTGCGTGACCTAGGGTTCACCATCAACAAGGTAAAGTCCCACCTTCAGCCCCTTTAGGTTAAGCCATTTCTAGGGGCAGTTCTCAACTCTGTCACCTGAAGAGCTTATCCCAGTGCATCAAGCCTTCCATACTTTACTGCCCCCTTTTCAGCCACATCACCAAATAATGGTCAGGAAGGTACTGCGCCTCCTCCGCATGATGGCCTCCTGTATTGACATATGCCCCCATGTCAGATTATGCATACCCGAGCTTCAGGAGTGCCTAGCGGCACAGTGATCCTGAGCAAAGATTCCTTGCGAAGATCTAATGTCTATTCGGGCCAGCACACAATGTTCTCTGCAGTGGTGAAACCGATCTGTTACAAGGACGGCCCTTTCAGGACCCAGTACTGCAAGTGATCATGACCACAGACACTTCAGTAGCCAATTGAGGTGCCTATTTGCAGGATCTGACCATTCAAGGCAGTTGGACCCTGCACCAATTAGGTCTCCGCATAAACTATCTGGAGCTTTTGGCCCTCCAGTTAACACTCAAGATCTTCTTACACATTCTGCCCAAGGAAGTTGTTATCCAGAAGACAATGACTGTAATGTTCTTCTTCCAGAAACCGGGAGCACACACTCTACAGTTATCTGAGTTAGCACAGTGCATTTGGTGGTGGGCACTGCATCACCGTGTTCATCTTCTGGTGGAGTACTTACCAGGAGTGGACATCTACTTTGCAGTTTTTCTCACCCAAATACAAGTCCACGAGTGGCTGCTCCACCCGCAAGTTGCTCCTCATCCTTGTGGGATTTTGCCACGTAACCTTGTGGCCCCTACCGAACATGCCAAAGCTTTGCCACCAGGTGTCCTTGGGCAATGCTCTATGGATGAACTGCTCGCGGATATTTGCCTATGCGCCTATGCTTTTCCACCTCTCCCACTTCTGTTTGTCATTCAGAAGCTTCAGCAAACATCCCCTATCTCATCCAGGTGTCTGCAAAGCCATGGTTCACCACCATTCTTGAGCTAGCTATATTGCCCCGTCTCGAGCTCCGGCAGTCGGCCCTGCGCCGCTCGAGGTCCAGGACGAGGTCGAGGGGCCATAGTCAACACAGCTCGGCGAGTCGACACCACTCGTCGGGCTCCAAGTCCTTGGGTAAGTCGAGGCACAAGAAGTCGAAGAAGCGACATCGCTCTTCCGACGCTCGCGCAATGCGGCCGGGGGTTCGGGCGACACCGCCCTCGCAGCTCTGCCGGAGCCGCAAGTGTCGCGTGTAGCTCCACACCTGCCGGTCCCTGGGCTGCATGCGACGCCAGAGATCAGCCCCATGAGGTCGCGCTTCCCTCCGTCGGAACCCACTGAGGCGCCTTTGGGCCCCGCGGGTCCGTCTGGGAGCCCAAGCGGGCCGGCTGCTCGGGTGCTTCGGCCCTGGCGCCATTGACGACTTCGGTCCTGACGCTGCAGGGCCCCTCAGGATCCAGGCCTGTATCCGTTATGACGCCGGTTGACCTTACGACCCCTCCGCTGGCGCTGTCACCAAGGGTGTCGCCCCCGGCGCGTCAAACCGGAGCCGGCCGGCGCCGTCTTCGACGCCGATCGGTGAGCCCTTCACCGACGACCTGCTCTATCATTTATTCCTGACTATCAGGATATGGGTGATGAGGGGGACTGGGAGGTGTCTGAGGACCCTCCGGCACTGCAGTGCCAGTTGAGCCAGGACTGGGCAGACTGGCTGGGGGAGGCCAGTGGTCTGGACACTTTGCCCGACACTGGATTTGTCTCCCCTCCTACCGTGGCTACGGAGGAGGGGGCTGCTTACAGCATGGTGCTGACTAGGGCAGCCAAGGCCTTGGCTCTTGAGCTCCCGGTCATGAGGACTAACCTCCTCACTGAGGTGCTCAAATAGCAGGCAAGCTCCTCGGAGCCTCTCCTGCTGTTTAACGAAGCCCTCACTGACGTTCTGCTGGGCACCTGGTCCAAGCCCTCTACAGGCCTCCCTGTAGATAGGAACGTGGCCCGACGCCACCGCCCGGCTCCGGCTTCCTGTCCGTTCACCCCACCCCTGAGAGCCTGGTGATCCAGGCCTCTACCTCCCAGAACGCATTCCCGACCGCTCCTCTGGATCGGGAATCCAAAAGGTACGATTAGTTTGGGAAGAAACTGTTCTCCTCACTGAGTTTGGGGTTGTGGTCTGTCAACACCGCCTGCCTTTTGGGCCTTAACACCCACTCTCTGGGAGATACGGTTGTGGAACTGCTGCCGCAGTCCTCGGTGGAGGTACAGGCAAAGCTTACCCAAGCCCTAGCAGAGGGATGGGATGCAGCACGTTATTCGATTCGGTGTGGACTGGATACCATGAATTCGCTGGGCAGGGCGATTGCGACGACGGTGGCGGTTCGCCGCCACGCCTGGCTGAGATCTGCCAACTTTTCGGGGGATGTCCAACCCTCCCTTATGGACATGCCTTTTGATGGCTGTCACCTCTTTGGTGACAAGGCGGACAGTGCGCTGGAGCATTTCAAGGACTCCAAGGCTACGGCCAAGTTTTTGGGCCTTAGGCCTCTGCCAACGCCAGCAAACTTCCGCCTTTCGTGGCCAAGGAAGGGGCGCCCCCACACGTCCAGCTAGCCACAGGCCGCAAAACCAACCTCAATGTGGTCGTGGACGTGGTAACCTCAGCATCTGCCTCAAAATTCTCCTAGTCTGAATTTTCAGGCCCATTCGACCCCAGTAGGGGGCAGGGTTCACCATCACCTCCTTCACTGGCGCTCCATCACGTCGGACAGGTGGGTGCTGCAAATCGTCCGAAGGGGCTACTCCCTCCCCTTCGAGGCGACCCCTCCAGCCATGCCACCGCAGTACCACCACATGCCGGGGGGGGATCACTTGCGACTTCTACAGGAGGAAGTTACAGCCCTCTTGGCCAAGGGGGCCGTTGAGCGCGTTTCTGGGCCAGAAGTAGGACGTGGTTGCTATTCCCACTACTCTCTGGTGCCCAAGAAGGGCAAAGGAGGCCTACACCCTATCTTGGACCTTCGGAGCGTCAACAGCTTCCTTCGGAAGGAGAAGTTCAAGATGCTGACTTTGGCTCAGGTCCTGGCTGCCCTGGACCCAGTGGATTGGATGGTAGCGTTGGACTTGCAGGACGCATATTTCCACATCCCTGTCCTGCCGGCCCACTGGCGCTACCTGCGGTTCACGATAGGCCACGAGCACTTTCAGTTTACCGTGCTCCCCTTCGGCCTTACCAGCGCCCCACGGGTGTTCACGAAAGTGATGGCGGTGGTCGCAGCTCATCTGCGCAGATTAGGGGTTTCAGTCTTTCCCTATCTCGACGACTGGTTGAAGGCGGGCTCGACCCAGACAGTTGTCTCGCATCCTCCAGACTACGGCCGACCTCCTGCACTCGCTTGGGTTCTCCATCAACGTGCCGAAGTCACACCTGTGCCCCTCTCAGAGGCTCCTTTTCATCGGAGCGGTTCTGAACTCAGCGCAGTTTCTGGTTTATCCCCTGAACAGCAGGTTCTGGATATTCAGGCTCTGATTCCGATCTTTCGGCCTTTATCCCGAGTCTCGGTCAGGTTGACTCTGCGGCTCCTGGGGCTGATGGCCTCCTGCATCCTTCTGGTGCATCACACCAGGTGGCGGATGCGGGCTCTGCAGTGGGACCTGAAGTTTCAGTGGGCACAGCATCAGGGCAACCTGTCCGACCACATCCGTATCTCGGAGGGCGCTGCAAGACAGTTGCAGTGGTGGCTCACGAACAGCGATTGGGTCAGCGGCAGATCTCTCTCCCTTCCCCAACTGGAGCACTTAGTGGTGGCTGGGATAGGGGGACCACATGGGAGAGAGGGAGATCAGAGGCCTCTGGTCTCTGGCGGAGTCCCGGCTCCACATCAACCTTCTTGAGCTGCGGGCGATCCGGCTTGCACTGAAGGCATTCCTTCCCTCTGTCCGGGGAAGTGTAGCGCAGGTGTTCACAGACAACAACACTGCCATGTGGTACTACAACAAACAAGGCGGGGTGGGGTCATGGACCCTTTGTCAGGAGGCTCTGCACCTCTGGACATGGCTGGAACACCAGGGCGTCACCCTTGAGGTTCAACACCTGGCTGGTTCCCTGAACTCCAGGGTGGACGAACTCAGCTGCCGGTGCATGATGGATCACGAATGGCGTCTGAACTCAGACGTGGCGCAATATCTCTTTCGGCAGTGGGGAGAGCCTTGGTTAGATCTATTCGCCACCGAAGAGAACGCGCAATGTCATCAGTACTGCGCGTTGGAATTTCCAAGGCGGCGCTCAGCGACGCTTTTCGTCGCGAGTGGAACTGCGGTCTGGTGTATGCCTTACCGCCTATACCACTTCTGCCCAGAGTGCTGAAGAAGATCAGGCGCGGCCGGGCCCAAGAAATCCTTGTGGCTCCGGACTGGGCACGAAGGTACTGGTATCCCGAGCTACTCAGCATGTCAGTCGATCCCCCGATTCGTCTGCCTCTTCAGGAGGACCTTCCGTCGCAGCAGCAGGGGACGGTCCTCCACCCGAACCCGTCCAGCCTCCACCTCCATGCATGGAGATTGAGCGGCGACAGTTGAGGCCAGTTGACTTGCCTCCTGAAGTCTGTGAAGTGACTCTGGCAGCCAGGCGTCCCTCCACAAAATCGGTATACGCCTGCAGGTGGAATAAATGGGTGGCATGGTGCACAGCAAAGGCTGTGGATCCTCTCTCTGCCCCCCTTTCAGGGGTTTTCCTCTTCCTTCTTTCTCTTGCCCAGCGGGGCTCTGCTCTGGGCACTCTTAAGGGCTACCTCTCTGCCATTTCTGCCTTCTTGAGGCTTCCTGATCAGCCTTCTCTTTTCAAGTCCCCTGTTGTAAATGGATTCTTGAAGGGCATCACGCACATGTTTCCTCCTGTTCCTTTCGTGATGCCTCAGTGGGACTTGAACCTTGTTCTAACCTATTTGATGTGCGCTCCCTCCCTTCACAATTGCCCTCTCCGTCTTCTAACTCTTAAGACTACATTCCTGGTTGCCATCACCTCTGCCAGGAGAGTGAGTGAGCTCCAGGCTCTCTCTTCTAAGCCTCTTTCCTTTCAGTCCATCCGGACAAAGTTGTCTTGAGGACTCGTCCTTCTTTCCTGCCCAAAGTGGTCACAGCCTTTCATATCGGGCAGTCCATCACCTTGCCCACCTTCTTTCCGCATCCTTCGAAGGAGGAAGAGCGGCTCCACCGTCTGGACCCAAAACGTGCGCTTTCCTTTTGTCTAGACTGCACACGCCAGTTCCGGGTGGACGACCAGCTTTTCGTTGGTTACGTGAGCGTGAAGAAGGGACGGGCGGTGCACAAACTAACCATCTCTTGGTGGGTCGTGTTGTGCATCAAGGTCTGTTACTCCTTGGCTAGAAAGGAGCCCCCTGTTGGGATGAGGGCCCATTCCACTCGGGCCGCGGCAGCTCCCTGGGTCGGGTACTGCCCTTGCAAGACATCTGTCAGGCAGCTACGTGATCCTTGCTGCACACGTTTGCTAGACACTACTGCCTGGACAGCCAAGTCCGGAGAGAAGGCTTTTTCTGCCGTTCTGATATCCAGGACTTTCTGGTGTGATCTCGGTTCGCAGACCCACCACCGGGGTTGGTATTGCTGGGGTATCTATTCTAAGGATAGGAATCTAACACTAACCTGTTTCTTTCAGATGCACAAGTTTCTTACCTTCGGTAACGATATATCTGTAAGAAACAGTAGTTGGTGTTAGATTCCTTACCGCCCCACCCATCCTCCCCGTTCTGCAAACCGATATCTAGGGTGAAGGACATCCCTTTCAGGGCCCTAGTTTCATGGCACCAGTGTCTGTCTCTGGCATGACTCTGCGTTCCTGGCGCGGAAAGCTATGAACAAGAACTGACGTCCGCACACGAGGGTGGCGTCTAAGTACTCCGACGTCATCCCGGCGACCACGATGCCGACGACGGACGCGAAGCTGCAGACGACTCCTACTGACGCGCAGGGGTACTACTACGCAAAACTTTCTGGATCCAGTCTGACGGCTGGGGATATTCTAAGGTAAGGAATCGAACACTAACTACTGTTTCTTACAGATATATCGTTACCGAAGGTAAGTAACTTGTATTTTGCGCCAGTTGTTTCCAGTTGCGTTTCGTGGTTCTAAGTTCCGAGGTGTACCAGCTGGCATTTTTGATGGATCTCTTGTGTTTGGTGGGGTCGATGGGGGGCGACATCTGTGCAGTCTTAGACACAGGTGGTGAAGTTCTTGACGGCCTGTTCAAGGTTGGTGGTGGTGGTGGTGGTGACTGGGTTGAAGGTGTTGAGGGCGTCAGTCCATTGGATTTCAGAGATTTTGTCTCAGCTGTAGTGTGAAGTGCCTATGTGGTCTGTCGGCGGAGTTAGGGGCTCCTGTAAGGGTGAAGGGGATGATTGTTCAGTTCAGGTGAGCTCAGTGACATGGCTGTACTTGGCTCTGTTGTTGACGATGAAGATGGGTTCCAGCGAGTGCCCTTTTGTGTGTGGTGGGTCGATGACTAATTGGGTGACGCCAATGTTGTTCATGCTGTCCTGAACGTTTGCTATGTTGGTGGTGTCGGGATCGTTGAGGTCTCAGTGGAAGATGTAGTGTTTTATGTTGATTCACTAAAAATAAAAGGCTCCCTTTTGGGCTAGAGGTTTCTTAATCAACCAATAGTCTAGCAAAATACACTGTACCAGATGTATATCGAAAAAATGTATTCATCTTAAAAAAATCAAAAAACATGCATCATTCTCTTTCCTGTTAAAAAGATTGTTATAAAAATTTGATACCAATATATTTATGAAAGAATTTTCATATTTAATACATACAATCAAAATAAGTTCAGAAAATATCGGGTACACATTGTCCTTATTCAATGAAACATGCTTAAATATCAATACAATCCAACTTCTAATTCGGATAAAAACCTTTAAAAACTTTTTTTTGTTCTTTTGTAATAATACATATGTCGACTCGGTGTTTCGGGCGGCTTGTTGAATCAGTTTCTGCCGCCTTCAGTACAAAAGGGAAAATATATATATATCTTTATATCTATCTCAAAAGAAAAGCTGAGGTCCCCACAATAGAGAAGCCTCAAAGCCAGCAGGTCATACGCATAGTTTCATATGGCTTACTATCAAGACCTAGGTTACATTTACTTTCTCTGATCAGTTACATTTTAGGATTATAAATATCCTCATTCTCTTGAGTTCGTGGATTATATCTAGTAGAGTCTAAAGTAGGTAGTCTTGACCTGTGAATTATAAAACCATAATTCTAATCACACTTTTATATCTAAGTTAACGGCCGGTACTAAGGGTGCCTTCTTGTAATAAACACGTACTCAATTTAAAGGCACTACTGGCAACAGTGGGCACATAAATTTTGTCTCCATCTGTTGTTTGCCTGTCATTCACCTATTAAATACCACATGTAATATGGTCACTCTTAACAATCCGAGAATAAAGCAAGACCCTACTGAATTGCAGGCCACAGCATAAATTTCACTTATCATTCACGTACTATTTTCTGGGTTTTAAAAAGTCCTATTCCATACTTTAAACCACCAATTCAGTTTCCAATAAATTAGCGACCCCTAGCCTTGTGTCAGCCAGGATCGTGAAGATATTTTTAATTTACGGGTTAATTACAGACATAGGTTATAGATTACAGTCAATATACTCTTTTTATATGGCTGTATCGATCCCATGGATCGTCCCGTAGTGGTTCAACTTATTCACGTATAAATTGGCTGCTATTGTTTACACGTAAATGGTCTAGTCTGTCAAGAATTCCCACATCAATGTACACTTGACGTAGCCATATATTCAAAAGTAGACCGCATTTGCTGATTACTAAAAAAAAAAATCTATATATTTATATATATATATATAGTCAGGCTGATAAACTAATGTAGTCGCTTGTACCACCCATCCCAAGACCTTATATAATACTGTCACCACTACGTCTTAATTTCCTATGTCCTCCATATATCACGAGGCAGGCAAATTGTGTGAGACGCAACGTATAAGTCTATTATTGCCCATAACCTCGATCTGGCATAACCACCCGTTCGCCTCTAGTTTGATGAACTTGTCCAAAGTTTTCAATTTTTTCATCTTAAAAAATTAAACTACAGGAAGTGTATAAATACATATCCGGCTGCCGGCATGTATTCAGATAGTTGTGGGAGTCATGATGAAATCGGGCAGAAGCCCACCTCAAGATACTTACTCATTATTATATACTATTATACATAGTTTCCTACTCCCCTACATATTTTTAGAAAGAGGACCTAAACACTGGTCAAATATCATTAACATAAATGAATGTATATAAAATACATAGAAGTACTTAATACCGACTCATCTCAACATGCAACGTCTAAAGGGTGGCCATCTTTTAGTATATCCTTGATCATAGTGGCGGCCATCATAAAGTGTATAATAAGATATAAAAACATTCCATTCAACAGTAATTAGCAGTAAATAACCCTTATTTCTCTACCTACGGGAGCGAAATTGTTCTTCAACATAGGTGTCGTCAATGGCTGTAAAGAGATATATAAATGGAAATGGAGACAAACATTCTAAACTGCTTTTCATATGTCTCTATTATGTGTTGTATGTCTGGGCATGCGACGTCTAAGTGGCAGCCATCTTTTAGTATTTCTTTGATCATAACGGCAGCCATTATAAAGTGTGTAAAAAGAGGTAATGGGCCATATTATACATCAAGAATTAGCAGTAAATAACCCTTATATTTCTCTACCTCCGAGGGCGTCCTTATTTGTCAACATTGGTGTCGGAAGTGACTCTGTTAGGAGATATATGAATGGAAATAGAGACAGACCTTCTAAATTGCTTTTTTTCATGTCTTTAGTATGTGTTGTGTATTCTCTTATATGCTTAGGCACCACACCTTCTAATGAGGATATTAACTTAATATTCTCTCCCACTTATCTCTATTATTGAGCCCATTACTATACGTGCTAAATTTAGACATAAAGAATGGTACTCTTTGCTGTCTCATATTGTCGAGGTGGCCACCTCTGGTCGATCTATGTACTTTTTCTCAAATGAACCATTTAACTTTCTGTTCCTTATGTTTCTGTTCTACCCAATGCTCTACCAGAGGGGCATTTCTATTCCACGTCCTTATGGGGGAACGGTGATCATTAAGTCTTTCTCAGCTCCCTACCAGTCTCACCTACGTATCCTTTGACAAGAGCTGATAATAAGATAAATTACATTCTTGGTCTTGCAATATACTAGGTCAGTTATCCAGTGGTTTACTCCATTTAGTTCTATTTTGTTTTGCTTAGTAACTGAGCTACAGTTTGTACAAGAACCACATGAAAACTTTTACTGTTATTTTTGATAATCTACAATGCTACTCTGATATTTGCTTTTTTGTTTTACAATAATGATTTGATCAGCACACATTAAAGAGAAATAAACAGTTCATCAATTAAAGTCGTTGCAAATTTCTTTTATTCTATAAATGTTCTTATCTCCGCAGGTAGCCAACACGTTTCGTCTGGTTTAAGAACTACTTCAGGGCTCACCATCTTTTGGTGGTGTCCAGTATGAGAGAGGGACGAATGCTCTGAATACATCCCTAAATCATGGTTTAATATGACCATACGTCATCTAAAGGATCTGACCTGCAATAACAACACGACTGATAATTTCTAAATACGTACAGCTACTGATGCTACTATTTATTCCCAAAAAATCTAAAATGAATATAGTGACAAGCGTCTTTTGAACAAGGATTCCAGTACCGTAGGGAGGCAGGATTATTGCAAGGTCTGCTCAACCCGAGAGGAGGGATCATTCATACAAAAGAACAGACATTTGATGAGCCCTGAAGAAGTCCTTAAACAGGACGAAAGGCGTTGGCTACCTGCGAAGAAAAGAACATGTATAGAATAAAATAAATTTGCAACGACTTTACTTGTTAAAACTGTTTCTTTCTCTTTAATGTGTGCTGATCAAATCATTATTGTAAAAGTTTGGTGTGGAAATCTTTCACATTTTAGGAAACTATGGGATCTTGTTTCCTTTGATTTCTGCACCATATGTTGTTACCTGATTGTCCGAAACACAAATAAGTGCGGTATTAAATCCCAGACCTCTCTGTAAATCATTTATTTGCTCTTTTGTTCTCTATAGGTATGCACTAGATGGTTTCTTATGGTTTTATTTCTTCTGTATGAAAATATCTGCTTCTGAAGGGGTTCATTGCCTGGGATATTTAAATGAGACCAATCCCTATTCACTAAATTCTTTACCTTAGCACTTATGCTGGTAAAGTTCGTAATCATCACAATTTTCTCCCTCTTATTAGTTTTGTCTTTTTCTTCAAACAAACTTTCACGATTATAGTATTTGGCCCTCTTACATGAGTTTCAAATCAACCTTTTAGGGTAACCTTGGGCAACCAGTTTTTCTTGTTGAATCTTAGCGCGAGACTCAAAATCCTTCATATCAGTACAATTTTGACGAATACTAAGAAATTGACTGAAAGGTGTACTTTCTTTCTGGCACTTGGGGTGATTACTCGTATGATGTAGTAATATGCTTTTATCCGAGGGTTTGAAAATACCTCCACTAATAGCTTCCCTTCTTTTTCTCTAATGGTAATGTCCAGAAATGCACATGTTGATTGGATCATGGTAAAGGTCAATTTCAGGTTAATATCACCACAGTTAAGCCACTCAACAAATGAAATCAAATATTCTTTCTCTCCCTTCAACATAAAGAAAATGTCATCTATAAATCTTGACCAGTTTTTGACATTTTCATAGTATGGTGCCATCTCATTCTATATATGCATACCTACGTATAGACAGGCTCGAGTAGTAGCACAGGTTGAACTCTTGCTCATCTCCTTGATCTGGCAATAAAAATTGTTGTTGAATAGGAAGATAATATTTCTCAGAATAATTTCTGTACATTCAACTTTGGGGATAATGTTTTATGTTGATGGCTGGAGGAGCAATGAGTTCTGGGAAGGCATCGCAGAAGCTGGGGTGTGGTCCAGGAAGTTTGTAGGCGAGGGTGCCTCTGATGGTGGTTTTGCCATTTTCTCTGAGTTGGAAGTTGTGGCGTTCCATGATCAGGGTGGTGTCGTCCAGGGTGGAGGTGCAGTGGATGGATTTTTTGTGGATGACTGCGATCCCACATCTGTTAGTTGATGCAGTACCAGGGTGTATTCTTGCAGCTGCTGCAAAAACAACAGTTGATGGACAGAATGCATAACAATGTCATACATTCACCCCAGTACAGAAATCTGGGCCTAAATCCATCGTTTTTGTGCACTCCACACCACCCCAGGTCAGACATGGCCGTATACAAATCAGCCTTGACCCTGTGCCTCATGGGAACAGTCCAGCCTGAACTGCCAAGCCATGTCTTTCCTGGACCGGAATCAAGCATCCTTGGACCGGTTTCTGGCTATCAGCCGTCTTCAGCCAGGATAGCTTGACTCCAGTGGTGTGGAGAGCATGGGACTCACGTCTGAGCATACCCATCCCACTCGGGGTGACAAATGCAAAAACAACAGTTGATGGACAGAATGCAGAACAAAGTCATACATTCACCCCAGTACAGAGATCTGGGCCTAAATCCATCGTTTTTTTGCACTCCACACCACCCCAGGTCAGACATGGCCTTATGCAAATCAGCCTTGACCCTGTGCCTCATGGGCAGAATGCAGTGATGTATGGTGCAGATGCCATGTTGAGCCAAGTCTCGGTGAGGAAGACTATGTCTGGTATAAGGGAGGTGACGATGTCCCAGATCTCAGTGGTGTATTTGCAGAGTGATCTGGCGTTGCGCAGGAGGCAATAAAGTTGTCTGGGTGCAGACTCCGTCGGCGTGACTGCTGTCTTCGGGGGTGCTCCGGTGTTGCAGAAGAAGCAGTGGCATGCCTAGGGTCCCACTGGATTGTTGAGAGTTGCAGCAGCAGTTTTTGTAGAGTTTGGGGTCCAGTGCCCTGAGGTCTGCGCCGGTGTAGCTGTGGGTGGCGGGAGATCCAGGGTTCCTGGCACTGGACGGGCACAAATGGGTTTGCCTTTGGAGCTTTTTTGTTCCCCAGTTGCACAGCTGTTCTTCAGCTTCCTTTAAGTAGGTCCTGGGAGGGACACTGGAAGGCGAAGACAGTGGCCGGCTCGCTGAACGGAAATGGGCAATAACAAGGCTCAAACAATGGCAATGACAAAGTGATAACCGTCTCAGACTGCAAAAGATGAGGTGCAAGATACACAAGTGAAAGGAGGCTGGAGAGAGACGTAGCACAAGGGACAGGGTGCCAAACCATAGATGCAAACGGTGACTAATGGCACAGAATGCAAACAGGCTCAGAAAGAGAATAGTGGCACAGAGCTAACAACTGGCTCAAAGCAGGTAATAATGGCACAGAAAGCAGATGAACGAAAGGAGGGAAAAGAACTCTGGGGCCACCTGGAAATGCACACTGGGCTTCGCAGTGAGGTGGGAGCGAGCACATGACCTAAAACTACCGTTCAGATTAAGCTACGCCTGTAGGTTCAGCAACCCCCATGCCGGTGGCGTATATCCCCTTGGCTCCTCCGAGACATCCAATATGAGGAGACTCTACGACACGCAATTGCGGACTATCTTCAGTTAATCCTAGACGCATCCCCATTGCGTATAATATTGTGGGATGCCATCAAGCCGTCGATTAGGGGAGTAGATTTTAGCTTTCGCACAGGCGAGAAACGCAGACGCCTGACTCAGGCACTTGAGCTAGAAGAGCGTCAAACCCAGTTGGAGGCGCAAGTATTAGAAGGGTCGGACTCATGCTCCCGGCGCAATCTCCTACTTACCCAACAATAAGTTTATCAGCTCCTCACTGATGAAGCGAAGGAAGCGTGGCTGGTGACTCAACATAGGATCTACCAATGGGGTGATAAATCCAGAAAAATGCTTTATCGGCTATGCCAGGCTCGGTCAGCCCCTATACAGGTACACCTCCTATGGGGCCGGGACGGTACGCTTTGCACTCCCTGGAAACAGTGGTCCACGCTCTTGCATCCTTTTACTCCACTCTCTATCAACGGCTGGAGCTTATATCGGAGACTCTTGTAGATGAATTTCTATCGGATATTTGTCCTAGCAAGCTCTCCGATCAAGTACGAGATTTGCTGGATTGACCCCTTACGATATACGAACTGAAGGCGGCTTTATCGAGCATACATCCCGGCAAGGCCCCAGGTTCGAACGGCTTTCCCAGCGATTTCCTATGTCCGCATATGATGACGTTAGGCCCATATCTGCTCGAGACCCTGCATGAGGTTTTGGAGCAGCGTATCCTACCTACGGACTGGCGACATGCTGAAATTGTGGTGTTCCTCAAGCCTGGCCGCCCTCCTGATGACCCGGCTTCACACCGCCCTATTTTGTTTCTCAATTTTGAGCCCAAGCTCGGGGAAGGTCCTTGCGGACCGCCTTCGCTCATTCACCCACATCAGTCTGGCTTTATGCCACAGCGCTCCACCAGACATAATGTTAGGCGAGTTCACAACGTAATTCCAGGAGCTCATAGATTTGGTCGCCCAGCAGCAACTCTGCTGGCCGTCATAGATCAGGCATTCGACTCCCTGAGTTGGACCTACCTCTTCAAATTCCTTATCGCCATAAACTGGGACCACGGTTCATAGCATATACTCGGCTGTTACATACTGATCTCTCCACATCTGTCCTCCAGATACTTAGAATTTTCGGCTAAACCACTGGGTTGAGTACCAACCCATCCAAATCCACACTCTTCTTTATTTGCGGAGATCAGAAAAGTCGTCCGGCATGGGCTTCACAACTATCTGTGGCTACCGCAGGCTTTAAGTACTTAGGGGTCTTTATATCGCCGTGCCCTATGATCTCATGGGCGCACAATATCGCCCCACTACTCCTGGCTGCTCGCAATGAGACAACAGTTTGGTCACAGCTGCCTTTATCTTTATAGGGACGATCTGCTATCTTTATGATGGTGTCCTTACCGTGTCTGCTATATAGACTTCAAAATTTTCCATATGATATTCCTCCTTCATGGTTTACACCACTCAATGCGATCTTGAATTGATTCTTATGACAGGGGGGAGCGATCCGGGTTGCACTCCGTACATGCACGCAATCTACATACTGTGGCGGTAATACAGCAGCCGACGACCATGCGTATTACTCTGTGTCTCACCTTTTGGTGATTAATGAATGGTGGTATGGGTCTCGGGCAGATCCGGCTTATGCAGTCGAGCAGGTGGCCATGGCTGGTCTGTGGCGGCTCCCCCATTTTAGCTTTCTGCTTCTCACACTGCGAGAAAGCAGAAGTGCCTGGTTAGGAGTGGGCGGTCCTGCTCGGGGGCAGGGGGGGAAACCAAACAGTCAGTACCCATAACAGTGGGCAAGACACCCCCCCCCCCCACCCCCCTGCCCTCAAGCAGGACTGCCCACTCTCCCTTTTTCTCTATGTAGGCTGTTGCATGCAGCAGCCTACATAGAGAAAATAGCCTGGCTATGGCGCTCACCAATCACAATGCTGCCATTGCAGCTTGGTGATTGGCAGAGGGAGGGAGGGAGGCTGCTTTTCCTGATGACGAGAGCTGCAGGAATTGGGAAACAGGACGGCGGGAGTCGAGACTCCTCCAGAAACAGAGGTGGCGCAGGACGGTAAGTTTTATTATTATTATTTGTTTTATTAAAACCTTCCCTTCTCCCTGTCCCCCGCGACAACCCCATTTCCACCCCAAACCCGCCCCTCATGCCGGCCTCGACATTCTTTTATAGGCTTCCAAGGTATCCATCCTAAGTTTCAAGTGTTGACATACGTAAAGGTTTGGCTCGTAGTTCTGAATACTCAGTGCACAGCAGACTCGTCTGCAGTGGGCATCGAAAGTCTTTATGAAGGTGGGAGACATTTATACATGGCTGAGTTTTAATTTCCAGTGCTGCCTCAGTACTTGGCTCCTGGTGTCCAGGAGTCATGCGTGTGTTACAGATTTTCGAGGAACAGTTGTGGTGCAGTCATCAGAGACAGTGACCCAAATATTTATTAGTTAACTTGTGGGTGCATTATTTTCATGCAGTTTAGAAATGGAAAGGAAGCAAATTATTTGAAATCAAAATCTATTTTTTTTACAGAGTTGAAAAAGTCGATTGCTCAGTTTATGCACTGGTAAATATAATAACCCACTCCAATTAATTAATTAATGCCTGACTCTCAGCAGCTGCCATTTTGGTTGATTTCTTCTCATTAATGAGGTCATTAACAGCCTTTCCAAGGAGCAGTTACAAGATGAAAATAAATACAATTTTTGATGGGAAGTTGTGTTAAGACTAACCTTTATTTTTGTTATTACCAGTTCATATGGTATCTGGACGCACTAGATATTTAAGTACTTTTAGATATACATCTAATTGTAATAACATCATGCATGGCAGCACGAATATTTCAACACAATATCAGATAGAACATCAGTATGGCGCTTTCTGCCACGCAGGAGCGTTCGATGATCAAGAAGTGCAGGGGCGTGTGCAATGTGGTTGAATCTGCTGTTTGAATATCTGCACTGTCACTTCAACCCTGCAAAGTGGATTGGATCCGCACATTGTGCTGGGATCCACGCTGTGTGGCGCTATATAAATACAACTCCAATATAATCTGTGCAGTGTGGCTTGGATCAGCGCCGTATACTTTATTTAACTCTATGCAGTGTGGCTTGAACCTGTGTGCCTGTGTCGTAGGGAAAGGAGCTAGTATATTTCGTTTGAGGCATTACATTGTATGTGCGTGCGTTTCCATGTGTCTCCTCGTCCCTATTAAAAAACAGGGCAATATGCGATTGTAAAATAGTACCTTTTTAACAGGATACTGAATGTGCACCTCTTCATCCCAAGTAAGCGCGTATTTTAAACCCATGCTCAGGAATATCCCAGTCAGACCCTCCCAGTGACTTCATATGTAGGCCTAGAAGACACTCTCTGCCAGCTCTTAAAATCCTGCGTAGGTGGGCGTGTCTGCCCAGTGTCCGCTCCAAGGCCCTCGGCTCGGATTACAAGGTGATGTTTAAACTGTATAAGACAGCAGCATCGCACATGCTGGCCTGCCCTCTTACACGATTTTGTTTTTTGAGAATGTCAGAATTTAGCTTTCTGAAGTGGCCGCAAAGCAACTTTTCAAAGCTATACAAAAGACCTTGAATAAATAATGCAGCAATTTAAGAACGAAAGTTATAAGTCGGAGACACCACTGCATGTGTGTGCCACAACTGGAATCACTTCACACTGCCTATCAGCATGGCACAAGTCTAGAGGCCAAGTACACAACCAGGAATCTTGGCTCTTTATGCTAAACTTCGTGATCTTGGACTTATTCCTCCACATGCCGCAATCTGTTATCCGACAAAAGTAGAAATCCCAGAGGTGATTTAGTTTGACCTATACATTAAAAACAATTAACAAGCGATAGACCGTTTTGCCAGTCACTGTCTTTGTTAGAACAGATTCACAATGGTTTTATTAACCTTCCTGCTTTCTCAAACCTGCTTGAAAATGTACCATTTGCCCACTCTTTTCAACATTTTCTTGGGGGGACAAACCCCCAAATCCCCCCGTAGGTGGTTCAAGTTCACTCGCCAAGCTCGCTCGCTACAGTGCTGTATGGCAATTGTTTTACACCTCACCAATTTCTCAAATATCACCAGCCGCCACTGTGGCTGGCACCTCCTTGTTGCACCTCCTGTACTGTTCTGTACTGTACTGTACACGTCCTTTGAAACACTACCTTCAGCCTGCTGGACAGTTATACAAATTTGGAGGGACACAGTCAGATCGATGATTTGGTGGGGAAGGTTGACGTGCTCCACTCCCCTCTGGCAGGGCACATTTCTACGGTCCTTTTCTGCCCTGGGCGGATTCTGTAAATGGGACCTTATGGGGATCTCTATGCTTAGGGATGTTAATCAGGGCTCTACCCTTAAGTCCTTTCAGCGGTTGAAAAACCAACTACAACTTACACAAATCTCAGTTTCATCATTATTTGCAACTTCGGCGTGCCTTAGACTCCCATATTCGGCATTTGGAGGCTCTACCAGAATTTCATCCACTAGAAGGCTGCTTGCTCATGGCAGACATTGGGGCTCACAAAATTAGACAAATTTACCAGAGGCACAACACTCTCACTAAGACCACCATACACAGAACTAGAGGGGCTTGGGAGGGTGATCTGCCGACCCTCACAGATGATGATTGGACTGAAGCCCTGGCTAGTCCTCGGTACGCGGCGGTGTCTTCACGTTACAGACTCATTCAGTTCAAGTACCTTCACCACGTAAACTACACTTGTTGTAGGTTGTGGAAAATGGGTGTTAATCAGTCTCCTAGAGGGGCTTGGGAGGGTGATCTGCCGACCCTCACAGATGATGATTGGACTGAAGCCCTGGCTAGTCCTCGGTACGCGGCGGTGTCTTCACGTTACAGACTCATTCAGTTCAAGTACCTTCACCACGTAAACTACACTTGTTGTAGGTTGTGGAAAATGGGTGTTAATCAGTCTCCTCAATGTCTCCGCTGCAGTAGATCTGAAGGTTCCTTTCTCCATACTGTTTGGAGCTGTACAGGGATTCAACTGTTCTGGACGAGAGTGACGTCTTACCTGGGAAACATCATTTACCACGAAGGCATTACCACTAATAACGTTTACCACGTGACACTTACCACGCAAACGTCTTTACAACGAGGGTGCCTTCCACGACGTCTTTACCACGGGCTGGGGGGGAGACGTGGTATTCCTTCAAGTCGTTCTGCGTGGGCTTGGGGGGGCAGGGGGTGGGGGGGGCGTGGGCTTGGGGGCAGGGGGGGGCTCGGAGGGGGGCTGGGGGGGTCTCCCCCCCCAAAAAACAAACAAAGGAGCGGATTACTTAAATTAAAAAAACGAACTTCAGTACCACCGAAGAAAAAGGAAAGTGCCTCCCCCAAAGACGTGCCGTGTACGTGAAAATTGCAGTCCTTTTTTAGTTTTGGTAGACGTGTTTTGACGCTTGTTTCGATGGTGAATTGAAGTACGGGCTGCTGGTGAAAGACAGGAAGGTGTCAGGTAAGAAATTAATCTTTATCGTTTGTGCTTAAAGGACGTTAAAATGCGTGGTATAATCCTTCGTTGCAAATTCCAGCGTGGTAAAGCCACTTGCGAACTAAAATTCGCATGGTAATGCCATGCGTGGAACTTGTAATCGTGGTAATATCATATATTCGTCTTACCTGGGTCAGGTATTGGCATGGGTTATCCAGCTATCCCTCATATTGTTGCTCCTACATAGCACGGATGACGTTTGGGGGGAATCGCTACAAGCAGCACCTTATGTTCCTGGTTCTCACCCTAGCCAAGAGGGATATCGCACAGCTTTGGAAAGCTACATCCCCACCCAGTGTTGCAGGATGGAAAAAGGCAATGGACAGGTGTATGACTGCGGAAATTGTAGTTTTTCAGGCAAGCGGATGCCCACAGAAGCACAGGAAGATTTGGGCCCGTTGGGACACATACAGAGGTATTGATTTGCCCCCACTGCCGCATTCAAACTCTCATGATCCTATTGAACAATTGGTGGTCAGAAACTCGCCAGTATAGTCCGATGACTTTGATTTTGTATGGTTGGGTAGTTGTTAATAATATGCATGTAAAATTCTCCGGCGTGTTCAGTGTTGTATGTTTTACTTTTGGTCTGCTGTTCCGCAGGTCATATGGTTTTTGTATAAGGTAACTAGGTACTATATGCCAAAGACACTATATGTACTGTCTCTGCTGGGCTTTGCCCATTTTGTTCCTTGGAAAATGAATACAAATAAAAAAAAAAACTATCAAACTACAAGTGTTCTTTCCATACCTAAATTCAGTGGCAGAGAGGACTCTACACACAATAGTTGCAAGAGAGCCCTCGTGTATTACATTATTAGAGCAAGACCTTTTTGTAAAACTCAAAGCTCTTTCTCAATCCCACAGAAGGGCAATGATCTCTCCAAAACAGGCTCCTCAAATGCATTCAAAGCCAAGAGGCCTTTGTAAACGCCTCCCAACCCCACTTTGCCCAGAAAAAGTGAACCTCTATGGGTTTCTTGGGTAGCATTCCTATAGCTGACATTTGTACGGCATCGCCCTGGTCCACTCCACAAACTTTCACCAAGCACTACTGTGGGGATGTTTTTGTACGCCAACAAGATAGTGTTGGCCAGGATGAACTACACTTTTCCAGTCTTCTACAACATCCTCTGGCTAGCCGCTGCTTTGGTGAAATCTGCTTTACATTCTATGCAGATGTGTATCTGCAGCTACACATGGCACTAATGGAAAATGTTAATCCTGTAATTATCTCTTTGTGACATTTGCTGCTGTGGGGTCCTCCCTGGATGTTGCACTTTTTTACATATTCCTTTTTCTGTTCTTTCTCTCAATGGTCTTACTTTTGTGTGTGTCTGTATTCCATTTTCAGGTTCACCCACCGTGTGGAAATAACAATTGAATAGAGGCGCTGATTCCTTTGCAAATTACCAGTAAAAGGTGGAGTCAACTATACCGTGTCACTCGACAACTTTGAAGAAAAACAATCTGCATACGTCAAAACCTACCACTAGATGGCAAGAGTATGAACAGCACGTGAATCTAGAGCATCACATACCACAAACAGATGCTTACAAAGTAAGTAACATTTTCCTTTTGACCGAACTCCAACTTCCTGTATGAAAAATACAGCACATCCAGCATACCACTATGTTTCTGTGGAACATCATGAAAGTATCAGAGGAACAAAGGGCTTGGAATTTTCTTACACACATTAATACAGTCTTATGACCCACAAGAAGTGTGTTGCAGAAACCCTTAACTTGTAGGCCGTTGGCTTCAAAGGCTTGACCAGGAGTCTGACTGGGACCAATTTCATATCCTTAAGGGACAGTTGGGGTACAGTGCTAAATTAAGGAAGATCATTGCACCAGTAAGATGCTTATTGATAACGGCAGGGAGAAGGAATGCCCTTGCTTATTCTGAGACCCATCCCCTGCTTAATCTGAGATCCATCCTCTGCCTCAGGGTACTAAGTATACAAACTCCTAGTACCAGGAGATTCTGCTGAAGTCTGAGTGACTGTTTTTTTATCCTTTCTGCATTTTCTTGTGAAGGGGACCAATTCCCATGCACATTCAAACAGAGGGCCAGGGCTTGCCATTTACTTAATGGATAGTGAAGATAATGAGAACAAAGTTTTCAATATGACAACCTATTTTTTAAGGAGACCACGGTGTATTCAATATCAAGATAAAGGAATATGCCAGAGCAGGTATATAAGGGAAAAGCCTTTTGCGCCATGACAAAATGCTACCTAAGATCTTGAACCTAAAGCCAACTTGGAATTATTACTTCAACAATCTATATTTTGTTGGAAGCCAGACCATTACCTTAAAATCAGCACTGATTGTTCTTTAGGTGTATTTCCTAATTGTGCCATTCCCTTTAAAGATATTTTCTTTTATTTATGAAGATTAGATCCTGAATATGTACATCCCCTATCATCCCCAGCTGCTTCCACAAAGGAGCTGCAATTTTTTCTTTCCTTTCTTAAAAAAAAAGTGTTGGGGCATGGAAGACCCTGTGTTGACTATCCAGAAACAAATAATAATTGTAAAGAACCCTGAACCTTATACTCAACTTTTTGCATAAAATATAAAATTGACCCATGTTCTTCAAGTTAGTTTTGATGGGTACCTATGATCTTGTGCTTCCTAGGAGTGGCAAGGGGCTCAGTTACTCACCAGTATTTTACATTATGATGTGTTCATGTCTGCCAGGTAAATCCCAACAATGTGTGATTGAGTCTTGTTGTAGAGATATGCTTTACCTATCCTAGCTAAAAAGTAGAGGCAAAAAGTCTTTTGGAGAACTACTTCGGGTTCTGCCCTTTATTTAAGGCCTCAAAGGAGGGACCTGTCACCTTACCTTTCTGACATACCTGGTCTCAAACAGGTCTGATTAGCACCCCATCTTCCTTAGGATGAGCTTATAATTCATAACTTTGCTGAGGAAGACTAGGATACAAAATAATGAAGATTATCCATGAGTAATTGGGACACAATCTTCCTGATCCAGCCCTAACATAAGGATATAACCAAGCAAAATCAGTTCATATGGGCCTGGGAAAATACTCTGTGCAAACTAATAATGCACCACCAACTAAAGTTTTAATTACATATTATTAGAACATGCAGTGTACACTTTTTCTTGACACTGGTACTTGTGAACCAAATCTTGTAACAAACCGCCACTTACTTGAAACCAGTAATGAGTCCTGAAAGTTTGTGGATGCCCACATGGCTGCATTGTATGTCCTTCAGGGAAAGGCTTGCCAGGACTTGAACACTCAAGTTCTGTAGTAGGGGATCTCTGTGTATAGTCATAATCTAGTGAATAGTCCCGCCCATGTGCGTGGACCCCGGAGCAATCAAAAATAATCTCTTACAGTGTCAAAAAATGCAGAAAATGCATAGACACTTAAGAGAGAATTTAAAGACAGATAATGCAGCCAAAAGGCTACACTGTCCAGTACTTCAACTAGAAATTCCACCATAAAATCCACAAAACAGCAAAGCCTGTACAGATTTCCCTTGCTTAACAGCAAAATCCCTCAGGAATGATAGAGAGAAGAACCTGGACAGACAAGCCCCATAGGCTGCCATTATGTGGCTTAATTAGGATACTGCGCCTTTAAGGAACCTTCCAGAACCTTCTCTCAGTATCCCAGAATGCATAGCAGGTCCAACTTAGCCTCAGTTCTTTTTTCCGGCTCCTGCAAGCAGGACCCTGGAGCATTGAGCTCTCCCTTTTCAAGGGTTTTGTTGGTGTTTTTACACTGAATTCGATTTTTGGTACTTTTAAAGTACTTTGGTGACTTTCTTTCTGTGTTTCTGCACTCTTTGTTTGTCCATAATGCCTGCATTATTCGATAAATGCCCTGAGTGCTCAAGAAAGAAGGCCAGGTCAGACTCCCATGAGGTCTGTATTCTCTGCCTTCCCTCTTCCCACATCCCTGAGGAGTGTGTGATCTGCAGAAGCTTCTCTGGAAGAACCCTGAAGGAGAGGAAGAAAATCAGGCTTCAGGGACTTGAGGAGAGAAAGCTGAAGGCACGAGGTGGGTCAGGAGGGGCTCCTTCTACCCATGCTGAGGCCTCTGGGGGGCTCCCCAGGGGCAGGAAGACCAGCCCTCGCCCAAGGTCTCCGTCTGGGTCAGTTGCGCTGACCACGACGTCGAGGGGACGGTCAACGGCCAGTTCCAGGTCTCCCCAGGGCTCTGGGTCGAGAAAACGTCGCCCGTCGACGTCGAGGAACGTGTTCCGGCCGCCGTCGAAGCCGGTGTCGATATCCTCGTCGTCGCTGTCGGCGTCGAGTGGTCGACATCGGAGGGCCCGGCGTCGGCGCTCGCCGTCGAGGCGACACCGCCGGTCGCCGTCGAGGACATCGTCGTCGAGGGGATCCTCGTCGTCGAGGTCGCCGTCGAGACGGAAGGCGTCTCCGGCGCCGAAGAGGTCGACGTCGAAGCATTCCAAAAGACCGACGTCGAGACGGTCAAGGAGATCGACGTCGAGAAGGTCAGAGAGGTCGACGTCGAGAAGGTCGACGTCGAAGCGATCCAAGAAGTCGACGTCGAGGCCGGCGAAGAGGTCGAGGTCGCCGTCGAGGCACCATCGCCCGTCGTCGAGGTTTCGTGGCTCGTCGATCTGGTCGGGGTCGACGTCGAGACGGAGACACGGTTCGACGTCGAAAAGTGTGATTCGGTCGACGCCGAAGGACCGTTCGACGTCGAGGGGACATCGGTCGTCGTCTGGACACCGGTCTTCAGCGTCTGGAGGTCCTAAGGACAGGCCCAGGACTGTGGGGGGCTCCCCACGCTCTGGAAGAGATGGTGGCTCGCCGGGACCGGCGCATTCCGGGGTGGATACTCCGATGAAGCCGTCTACACCTCCTCCGCGGCCTGCTGTGCCGAAGGGTCCTCCTCCGAAGGCCCCTACCCCGCCTCCGAAGCCGGCTCCGCGGGACCCGCGTCCGGTTGCTCCTCCACCCCCGATCCCACCGAGGGCGGTGTCGATGCCTAAGTTCCCGACGCCTCCGAAGAAGACTCCTAAGAAGCCTAGAGCTCCTGACCCTGGGAGGCCGAAGGAGCGTCCGAGGCCCAAGAGGTCGAGGTCTCGCTCGGGGAGACGGGACAGATCAAGGAGTGGCCGTGGATCTTCCTCACGATCCAGGCGTCATCACAAGAGACGTCGGTCCAGGTCGCGTTCTCCATCTGGGACCCGTTCCTACTCGCCCACGCTGTCCGATTCGCCGGAGACTAGGGTGTCTCCGATAGACGATATTAGCACATTTCAGGAGGTTCTCCTGCGTGGTGCGGCGAAGTTGGGCATTGAGGTTGAAGCACCTACGGCTTCTACCTCGGTGATATTTGAGACTTTACACAAAAGGCACTTGTCTCGCCCACTGTTACCTCTGGTGCCGGGGCTCCTTGAGCCCGCCGAACAGCTATTCCTGACGCCGGCAACGGTGAAATCTGTGCCTTCCAGGATCCTAAAAAAGTACAGGGCTCCGGACTCAGACCCAGCCTTCTTGAGGAAGGACCCGGTACCGGATTCAGTCATCGTGACTGCTGCTCGGAAGCTTCATGCCACCTCCCCTGCGTCCACGGTGCCTCCGGACAAGGAGAGCCGGTGGATCGATTCTGCTGGTCGCAAGGCGCGTGGGACATCCGCCTCGTCCATGAAGGCCGCCAGTGACTCGGCTTTGCTGGGACGTTACGACCGGTCCCTGTGGGACTCGATGGAGCAGTTCGCAGACCTCGTCCCTCGAGACCGCAAGGAGGACTTTGTGGAGATCGTCAAGGAGGGGATGCTGGTCTCTAATCAGGCCATCGGCGCCGCGGCGGACATATCATTGCTGTCCGCGCACGGATATTGCCACGGGATTCACCAGAGACGCCATGCTTGGCTCAGGTTGACGTCATTGAAACCGGAGGCACAGCAACGCGTGGCGAATCTCCCGTTTTCCGGAGGTACCCTCTTCGGGAAACACGCGGATGATGAGATGGCCAGGATGAAGGCCGAAGCGGAGACCCTGACGGCAGTGGGCTTGGAGAAGCCCAAGGAAAAGAAACCCTTCCGACAGTACCAGCGTCGGTTTGGGTCGCAGGGTCGTGGAAGGGGGCAGTCTGCTGGACAACATCAACAGCAGCAGCAGCAGCAGCAGTACAGGCGGCCCTTCCAGAAGCGACAGGGTGGTAGAGGTCGTCAACAGTCCTCTACCGCGACCAAGGGCCCGGCCGGGTCCCGTCCCTGAGCTGTTACTTCCCCCTCGTCCGTTACCCGCTCCGGTGGGGGGAAGCGTTCAATTTTTTCTGGCAGAGTGGAGAAAAATTACTCAGGACAAGTGGGTGCTGAATATTGTTTGCAATGGATACAGTCTACGTTTCACCAGCCCTCCTCCATCGATTCCTCCCGTCCGCTCGCAGTATCAACTGCACGAGCTTCAGGCGGAGGCGGACGTTCTGCTAAAGAAAAGGGCGATCGAAGACGTGCCTCTGTCTCAAAGAGGAAGAGGTCTGTACTCTCGGTTCTTTCTTGTCCGCAAGAAGGACAAAAACGAGTTCAGGCCCATTCTGGATTTGCGGCAGGCAAACAAGTGGATTCGCAGAGAAAAGTTTCGCATGCTGTCGTTGCATCAGATCTACCCTCAGCTGCAACGAGGAGACTGGATGTGTGCCATAGATCTACAGGACGCATACTTCCACGTGCCCATTGCATGCAAACACAGAAAATTTCTGCGCTTTCAAGTCGGCACCAATCACTATCAGTACACGGTGCTACCCTTCGGACTGAAGTCTGCACCCAGGACATTCTCAAAATGTATGGCAGTGGTAGCGGCGCACCTGAGGAAGAACAAGGTGTTTGTCTACCCATACCTGGACGATTGGTTGATCAAAGCCTCCTCCTTCTCGGAAGCTCAAGCACACTTCCAGAAGACGTGCGTTCTCTTGAACAAGCTGGGGTTGCACATCAACATGTCCAAGTCGGTCCCGATTCCGGTGCAGTGCATCCAGTACTTGGGGGCCTCCATCAATACGCTGTCAGCAAGCGTGTCTCCTTCGGAAGAGCGACGTTTATCACTCGTTCGGAAGGCTCAGGCTCTCATGAAAACTCCGTCTACGACTGTGAGGACGGTGTCTTCTCTACTGGGATCGATGGCCTCTTGCATCTTTCTCACTCCTCACGCACGGCTACAGATGAGACCTCTGCAGGAGTGCTTGGAGGATCAGTGGGACCAGAGGAGAGGTTCTTGGGACGACAGGATACGACTGTCTCTGCATGCTCTTCAGTCTCTGAAGTGGTGGTGCTCAAAGGAGAATCTCCTCAGAGGCGTTCCCTTCCACAAGGACATTCCCACGCAGACCATCGTGACGGATGCGTCTCTCCAAGGTTGGGGGGCGCATTCCGGAGACCTGCAAATTCAAGGGACGTGGTCCCCGACGGAGTCCACGTACCACATCAATTTCCTGGAACTGAGAGCTGTTCACTTGGCACTGAAGGCCTTTCATCCGTCCTTTCAGACCAACTCTCTGCTTGTTCAGACGGACAACACGACGACGATGTATTACCTCAACAAGCAGGGGGGCTCGAGATCGCGCACTCTGTCGCAGGAGGCGCAGGCGATCTGGCACTGGCTTCTGGCTCGAGGACTGTCGATTACGGCTACCCATCTGCCAGGTGTGCAGAATGTTCAGGCAGACGAACTGAGCAGAATCGTGCAGGAAAACCACGAATGGGTCATAAACGACGAAGTACTGGGAGAAGTCTTCGCAAGGTGGGGAACTCCAGACGTAGATCTGTTCGCCACCGCCGAAAACAGCAAATGCCGAGGCTTCGCCTCCAGGTACTACCAGCCAGGGACGCTGGGGAACGCGTTATGGATCAACTGGTCGAACAGCTTTCTGTACGCTTTTCCACCAATTCCCCTGATTCCGGCGGTTCTCATCAAGTTGTCTCACTCCAGGGCGAGGATGATTCTGATTGCCCCGGAATGGCCCAGACAGTGGTGGTTCACGGACCTACTTCACCGATCTCTCCTTCCTCACATGAAGCTGCCGTGCAGGCCGGACCTTCTCACGAAGTTCGGGGGGCGGATGGTGCACCCCAACCTCTCGTCTTTGAGTTTGGCGGCATGGCTCCTGAAATAGTACAATATGGCCATCTGAATCTTCCAGAGGATTGTATGGGCATACTGAAGGAGGCTAAGCGACCTTCCACTAGGACTTCCTATGCTTACAAGTGGAAGAGGTTTTGCATCTGGTGCAAGTCTAAGAACTATGACCCTACGTCATGCAAGGAGGATGTCATCCTTCCATATCTGCTTCATCTGGCGCAGTCGGGCCTTAATGTCCATTCCATTAAGGTTCATCTGGCTGCTTTGACTGCCTACAGGAAAGGACCTTCACAGACTTCCTTTTTCCAGATCCCTGTGATCAAAGATTTTTTGGAAGGCTTGAAGAAAGTGTTCCCTCCTGTCAGGCTTCCTTCGCCTTCATGGGACTTGAATGTGGTGCTGTCCAGGTTGATGAAGGAGCCTTTTGAACCCATCCATAAGGCTTCGTTGCAGCACCTGTCCTGGAAGGCGGCGTTCCTCGTGGCCATTACATCGGCCCGCAGGGTGAGTGAGATTCAGGCATTGTGTTGCCAAGAACCTTATACTGTATTTCATAATGCTAAAGTTGTTATGCGTACTCACCCTAAGTTTCTTCCCAAGGTTGTTTCTGATTTTCATATCAATCAGACTATCACTTTGCCTACGTTCTTTCAGAACCCTTCCTCTCCAGCGGAAAGGTCTTTACATTCCCTGGATGTGCGGAGGGTGCTGAAGTTTTATCTTGATAAGACTAAAGATATTCGTAGGTCAGACCAATTGTTCATCAATTATGGCTCAGTCAGGACAGGTCTTGCTACCTCTAAACAGTCCATCTCGAGGTGGATTGTGTCCTGCATTCAGTTGTGTTACTGCAAAGCTAATAAGTCCTTAGGGGGCAAACCTAAGGCTCATTCCACCAGGGGCAAGGCTGCTACGACAGCTATGCTCCGTAATGTTCCCATTGCAGAGATCTGCAAGGCGGCCACTTGGAAGTCGGTCCATACCTTTGCTAAGCATTACTGCCTGGACTCTGATGCCAGGGCAGACGCTCAGGTTGGGCAGGCTTCGCTGCGGAATCTGTTCGCACAGTAGTGGCGTTATTTTACTCTCCACCGCCGCTTGGTGTGGGGATGGGCTTGCCATTCTATTCACTAGATTATGACTATACACAGAGATCCCCTACTACAGAAGGAGTAGTTTCTGTCCTGTAACTCCAGTTCTGTAGTAGGGGTATCTCTGTTATAGTCATAAGCGCCCTCCCGCCTCCCCGGTGGAGTGTTGTTCATGATCATAATGCTACAGGTCTGGCGTTTTCTACGCCTTCGAAAAGAACTGAGGCTAAGTTGGACCTGCTATGCATTCTGGGATACTGAGAGAAGGTTCTGGAAGGTTCCTTAAAGGCGCAGTATCCTAATTAAGCCACATAATGGCAGCCTATGGGGCTTGTCTGTCCAGGTTCTTCTCTCTATCATTCCTGAGGGATTTTGCTGTTAAGCAAGGGAAATCTGTACAGGCTTTGCTGTTTTGTGGATTTTATGGTGGAATTTCTAGTTGAAGTACTGGACAGTGTAGCCTTTTGGCTGCATTATCTGTCTTTAAATTCTCTCTTAAGTGTCTATGCATTTTCTGCATTTTTTGACACTGTAAGAGATTATTTTTGATTGCTCCGGGGTCCACGCACATGGGCGGGACTATTCACTAGATTATGACTATAACAGAGATACCCCTACTACAGAACTGGAGTTACAGGACAGAAACTACTCCTTTTAGATCACCCCTATTGAACTGCGTGAAACAGAATTGACCCAACAAAGCCGCTGATTAAGGGTGGCTGTGAATCGGCAATAATCTTGTCTTGCCAGACTATGACAAAAAAGGAATCAACCTTTCAGAAAGCAGATGAATGAGCCCAAAAAAAGAGAAAGCTTTATGACCCCTAAAGGGATGGAGATCTTCCTCATTCAAGGAAGGAGAGTGGGATAATAAACAGCAGGGTTACATCCTGAGATCATTGAAAGCCAAGTTGTTTTAAGGAGGAAGGCCCATTTAATCAGGAACAAAAATTTAAGAAGTCATTATCAGTCCACGGTGTTCCATTTCAATGCCATGAACAGATTGTAAGCTTTCCCCCAGCCCATTTGTCTTTGGAGCCAATCTACTGGATCTAGTGGTTAAAAAGGAACCTCTTGGATACCCAAGCACCAAATGAAGGCCCCTGGGCTGTACTGCACAAAGTAGCACAAGTCAATGAGGGAAATAACTCAGGCGATGATCATCTAACTCAGATACTGGCAACATGTCTGTACTTCTCAAATCCTGAATGGCGACTCATTGACTATTTAAAGTAGATACAGCTATGCCCAGGAGAAATTGGTATTGAGAAAATACAACACAGTTGCAGAACCTCAAGAAGCAGCATGTAACTCTCCAGAGAAACAACTCTTCAAAATTATGCCAATCTTGGTTATAAACATGTTTTCTTTGCTAGATACAAAGAGACATTTTGTTGTAGTCGCCTTGAACTTGCACAATTTTCCTTTCAACGTGCAGTCTGAGGGTGGAGGATGACCGAGTACTATGGATGAAAGGGAGGCCTTGAAAGGTAAACTTTGGAAAACTTTATGTTCGAGGCATATAGAGCTGTAGATCATATGCTTGTGCATAGATCACCATCTAATGTTGGGTCCAGATGTTTGCACTTTGTTTTTCTTCGAAGAAGTCTTTCCAGTCATGCGGTAGATGACTCCTCCTTTCGGTGATAGTGCGCATGGGCATCAACTCCATTGTTAAATTTTTTTTTCCGCCATCGGTTTCAAATGTGAATTGTTGCGCTCCGGTTTGGGCCCCTTCGCTGCGCAATCCACTACCCTTGACGGTATTGTTTATCGATCGCGTTTCCTATTCTCTGCCTATTGTTTGCTCTTGGAAACTCTCGATCGGAACTTTGTGGAAGGCCGTTGGGCCTACCCGCACCGCAATGGCGTAACGAACCTTGAGGGGGCCTCCCTGCAAGGCAGCTCGGGGGGGCCCCCCTCCAGGCTCAATCAAGAGCCCTTCAGCCAGAGTGCTGTGCTGATGGGGCCCCCTGGAGCTTGAGGCCCCCCCGCACCGCAGGGGCTGGTGGGGCATGTGTTTCGCCCCTGCCGCACCGGGATCGGTAGCAGCTGATGGAGCGGAGTCCATTCAAGTTATTCCCAGGGTGTCGTTCTAAGTTCCTGCGCACTGACAGGCAACGGTTGCACACCTCTTGCAAATCCCGGGAACATGACGAGAAAGACTGTGACACGTGTCTGCTGTTTCGGTCGAAGAGAATCCTCCATGATAGTCGGGCTCGATGTCGCGAAATGTACCAACAAAGCAGCGAGGCGCCGGACCTTCGTGGAGAATAGTCCGAACACAAAGAATTGCAAGTGAAGGAAGCCGAGATGGAGGAACAACACATCTCCCTGTTCGAAGCAGACTCCGATGCTGAAGACTTCACACCCGGACAATGGATTGTGAGTAAAGAGACCTCCTTCCCATACCATCCCCTTTATAAAAAGGCTCCGGTCCCTCCTCCGCCTTCGGGCCAAGGTCCTTTACTTTGGGGTCGAAACATCGACAGATACAACCCCGCACCAGCTTGCGCAACCAATATTCAGATTAGCAACATAAGCGCTGATAGCATGGTTTTTGATAACTATCTGCTGAGCATTTTCTTGCTTTATTTTATAAACTGGCTCTTTGTTGAAGCCAGAATGATGTTTTGTTTATGTATTTTCATGTTTTGAACTTATTTCCTGCACTATGCTCGATTCTGCACATCCCTCTTGTCTCACTTAACACCTCAACCCACCCTTCCAATTCTTGGGGCACTAATGCATTTGTATTGCCGAAAATGATATATGTAGCCTATGACACATTGTGATTAAACAACAGTGTGGTAATTTGCTTTTTCTCATGCATTTTATTTCACTATATGTATTAAGTTTTGTGTTAATTTGATATTACGTACTGGGATCTTTGTTTATGTAATTTTTAGCACCCAGGTAACAGTGACTTTAATGGGAAACCCCTTCCTTTTGTAACATATTCTGTGCAGGTGCTTACCTGCGAGGTTATTCTAGCTTGATTCATTCTAGCATTAACCATGGTGGAGAATGAACTACTATCATGCACTTAGGACTATATAAACCAATTGATACAGAACCCCTCCAACATTTTCATTTCAGCCACAGCCCAGAACATAGATGTCACGCTTAACGATAAAATCTCCCGTTTAGAACGTTTAGCGAAGAAATTAATACATACTCGCCTTCACGGGCATTTATTCACCAGATATCTACAAGAAAAATATCATACCCGTAGGCCTACAAATTAAGATCAAACCTGCCATTTTTGTGGATGTTCCCAAATTTAAGGAGGGCTTTAGCTTTGTGGCCAACAACTGCTCCCAGCACTGGACGGTGCTGGGAGTAGAGACTGCAGCGGAGCAGGTGCAGGCTCTAACCAGGGAGATTGCCACACTCAGAGCTGAAATCACCGGGGATAGCACCCTTACAAACGCCAAAGACGCATTAAACAACCTTGACGCCACTTTAAAGGATTTTGACGTAACAACACAAACTAAGAAACTTGAAAAATTGGCACGGGACGTATGACTTTTTTATAAGAAGAATGTCTACCCATACTTACAGATTGATTACTATAAGAAGGATAACCAAGGCCGCGTCACGAATCGAGGACGAGGAGGCTACAGAGGAAGGCGTAATTTCACCACCTTTTCCAAATGGTCGTACAGCTCTGGGAGTGACTCTGAACCTCCACGTCCCAGCCCAGCCTATAACTACCAGTACCAGGACTTTGGATATCCACCACAGCCTTTTTTAGGCCCAGGTCAGTGACAATGGAGACCTCCACGGGGACGCAGCAACAACTGTGCCCGGGGACAACAACCGAATACCACGAATTGGGATGGAGGAAGGGGCATGGCCCAGAGGCAAGTCACCTTCCGACAAGAGAATCATGGAGAGATAGCCACCAGGAGGAAAATTTACCGATGGTACCCAATCCAGCTACAATCCTTCCAATAAATCAGACGAAGAGTCTACCGATGCCAACCAGCCTAGCCACAATCATCCCAACCAACCCGGTGGTCAATATTTCTAAGTACCATTTACAAGATAATGAGATCAAAGTTCTCAGTAGGGGTCTTTCCTATGTCCCTACAGCACCACACAATAAATTTGTACTAAAGACAGAATTGTACAGCTTCTTCAGAAAGATCGGCTTGCGGTACTACTTCAGAAATTCCACAACCCAACAGAGAGCATCGGTGACAGGATTTAAAGAACCTTCCACATTTTTTCCTCCCACGTATGCGATGAATAACAAAATTCTAGCATATGAGAATGTGGTCACACGTGATGTGGACAAACTTCTGAATGAACCCAAATACACTGAATTCAATCTCAGCAGAGTGGGAAAGGCGGCTCTCAATACCCTTAAAAACAACAAGGAGGTGGTAATTAAGCCCGCGGACAAGGGAGGTGCCATCGTGATACAGGACCTAGGGAAATACAAAGAAGAAATCTATAGACAGCTGACGGATGGAGTCCGCTATCAAAAACTTCGGACTGATCCATCGAAAACGCTGGCTCTGGAGATTTTACAGGTTACCCAGAGAGGTCACAACGAAGGCTTTGTCTCCGATCAAGAATTTAGATTTCTCAATCAGTCATCTGCGACTTCCCACGATATACACTCTGCCAAAGGTACATAAGGACATGGCCAACCCCCCCGGGTGACCGATTGTATCAGTTTGTGGGTCAATGCTTGAACCCCTGTGCAAGTATATAGACTACTTTCTCAAACCAATTGCGGAGAATACTCTGGCTTACCTACGGGACACGACCCAAACAATTAATCTGGTGGATGAGCGACCGTTTGATCCCACACGACAAGTATTAGTTACGTGCGACATAGTGTCGCTCTACACAACTATCCCGCAACTGGATTCTCTGGAAGTAATTGAGAGAGCTCTCAACCAAGGAACTGCTCCAGTACCTGTTCCAACCAACTTTCTGCAAACGAAGGAGTGGCGATGGGGGCAACACTCGCCCCAGATCTGGCAATTATCTTTATGGAGGATTTTGAGAAAAGATTCATCTTTAGCGATCTAATTCCATACAGTGATAACCTAGACTTATGGGTCCGCTATATAGACGATGTCTTCTGTATCTGGAATGGAAACGCTACCGATCTGACATGCTTTCACGTTTGGCTCAACCAAAGAAGTCAAGATATCCAGTTCACATTACAATGGAGCAAGGAACGGATTTACTTTCTTCATATTATGATCTTTACAGACAACAGCTTGCTGAAAACCACTCTATACAGGAAGCTAGCAGAATGTAACTCCCTCCTGCAGTATGACAGCCACCATCCCAGAGGTTTGAGAGACAATTTATCAGTGGGGCAGTTTCTTCGCATCAGTAGGAACTGCTCGAAGAAACAAGACTATATGACAGAGTCTCAAGATCTGACTAACCGCCTTCTGTAATGTGGATACCCAGTAACACTCGTCAAACGAGCGCGTAAAAGAGCCTGGTACAACCCACTCCCTCAACACCGCCGAACACCTGCACTTCCGGATCCACACCGACCCCAACACCACCCTCAGAGGAACTCTCATCTACAGACCCCCCGGACCCCGGGCCCGCTTCAGCGACTTCATCTCCGACCTCGCCAGCACCCACGCACTCGCCTCCACGGACTACATCCTCCACGGGGACCTGAACTTCCACCTTGAGAACAACAACGACGCCAACTCCTCCACGCTGATCGACAACCTCGCCAACCTCGGCCTCCGACAACTCGTCACCGCGCCCACCCACGCCGCCGGCCACAAGCTGGACGCCATCTTCTCCACAAGCACCCACGTCACCTTCGACCACACAACCGAACTCCACTGGACCGACCACCGCTGCATTCACTTCACCTTAAAAAAACCAACCACGCACCATCGCACCCAACAGCTGTCTCACCGCTGCTGGAGCAAAGTCACCGAAGATCAGCTGATCACCACCCTCTCCAAGAACCCACCCACCGACCCCACCAACCCAGACGCCGCAGCCCGCAACCTCAGACAGTGGATCAACGACTGTGCCAACACCCTCGCCCCACTGAAGAAACCCTCCAACAACCACGTCAGCAAGAGAGCCACCTTGTTCACCGACGAGCTCCTGGCCTCCAAGCGCGCACGCCGGAAACTGGAGAAGAAATGGCTCCACGAACGCACACCGGACAACCACGCAGCCCTCAAGGATGCCACCCGCAGACACCACCACCTCATCAGATCAGCCAAGAGATCCTCCTTCAAAGACCGCCTAGATAACAACGCACACAACAGCAAAGAGCTCTTCCGCATAGTAAAAGAACTCTCCAACCCCAGCGCCAACACCTACGACATCCCGCCCTCACAGGAACTGTGCGACTCTCTGGCCATCTTCCACCGCAAGATCGCCGACATCCACGAAAGCTTCAACACCACGACCGACCCGACCACGCCAGACTCTACCCCTCTCCCGAACACCAACAGCACCAACCGCCTGACCTTAGCGACGTCGAGACACGCAAGGTCATGAACTCCATCCACTCAGGATCACCGACAGACCCGTGCCCACACCACATATTTAACAAGGCAGACGCAGCCATTGCACCCCAACTACGGAAGATCATCAACCTCTCCTTCGAAACAGCGACATTCCCGGAAAGCTGGAAGCATGCCGAAATTAACGCCCTCCTCAAAAAGCCCAAGGCGGACCCCAAGGACCTCAAGAACTTCCGGCCCATCTCCCTGCTCCCGTTCCCGGCGAAGGTCATCGAGAAAATCGTCAACATGCAACTGATTCGCCACCTCAAAGACAACAACATCCTGGACCCGTCCCAATCCGGTTTCAGACGAAACCACAGCACCAAGACAGCCCACATCGCCGCCACAGACTACATCAGGCGCTAATTAGACAACGGTGAAACATCTGCCCTCATCCTCCTGGACCTCTCGGCCGCCTTCGACACAGTCTGCCATCGCACTCTAAAAACACGCCTCCAAGAAGCCGGTATCCAAGAGAAGGCCCTCGACTGGACCACATCCTTCCTCTCCGAAAGATCCCAGAGCGTCCGCCTCCCACCTTTCCGATCCAAAGCCACCAACATCATCTGCGGCGTCCCCCAGGGCTTCTCCCTCAGCCCGACGCTGTTCAATCTCTACATGGCCCCCCTCGCACAAGTGGCCCGCCACCACAACCTCAACATCTCCTACGCTGATGACACTCAGCTCATCCTCTCCCTCACCAAGGACCCACGCACCGCCAAAACCAACATCCACGACGGAATGAAGGCCATCGCGGACTGTATGAGGAGAAGCCGTCTGAAACTGAACTCGGACAAGACGGAGTTCCTCATCCTCGGACCCAACCCCTCAGCCTGGGACGATTCCTGCTGGCCAACCAGTCTGGGGACAGCACCGACACCCACCGACCATGCACGCAATCTTGGATTCATCCTCGACTCCTCCCTCTCCATGTCCAAACAGGTCTACGCCGTCTCCTCCTCCTGCTACAACACCCTCCGCATGCTCCGCAGGATTTACAAGTGGATCCCGACCGAAACAAGAAGAACGGTGACACAGGCCCTCGTCCGCAGCAGGCTGGACTATGGCAACGCACTCTATGCCGGAATCCCAGCCAAACACCTACGACGACTACAGCGCATCCAAAATGCCTCCGCCCGACTGATCATCAACGTCCCCCGCCGCAGCCACATCACCCCCCACCTGAGAAACCTACACTGGCTCCCCCTCAACAAGAGGATCACCTTCAAACTCCTCACCCATGCACACAAAGCACTCCACAACGCTGGACCAGCCTACCTGAACAGCAGACTCAGCTTCCACACCCCTCGCCGCCAGCTCCTCTCCGCCAGCCTCGCCGCCGTCCCCCGCATCCAACGAACAACCTCAGGCGGCAGATCCTTCTCCTACTTCGCCGCCAAGGCCTGGAACACCCTTTCTACCCACCTACGGCAGACCGAAGACCTACTCGCCTTAAGAAGACTCCTCAAGACCTGGCTCTTCGAACAGTAGCGAAGCAACCCCCCCCTCAGCGCCTTGAGACCCTCATGGGTAAATAGCGCGCTCTACATATAGATTGATTGATTGATTGATTGATTGAATCCACGTGAAAGCCTCCTTCAACCTGAGCATAGGAGCAACTCTAGCCTCGAGCGCATGATTTGTGTGACAACTTTTTCTACAAAAAGTAATGATATAAAAAAGATCATTAACAAATACTTGGGCCTGATAGCAGATGATATCAAGCAGAATGCCTTCCCTCTGCATTCCTTTAGGAGACCCAAGAACATCAGAGACATGGTGGTTCATTCCTTCCTTAAATCGGCGAAACCACCGACTACCCTATCCATGTTGAATCTTCCCCCTATCCTGGGGCATCATAGATGCGGGTCTTGTGCAGCATGCGCCACTACAATGCAAACCAAGGTTTTCTCTCATAATGAACAAACTTTTACTCTGAAATCCTACACGAACTGTAACACGACTAACGTGATTTACGTGATCCGATGTCCATGCGAACAGGTGTACGTTGGTCAGACACTACAATAAGTCAAAGCCAGGATTTTGCAACATGGTACCAGGATCCGTTGTGAGGTGCCGGTTGCACCACTGGTGGAGCACTGTAAAAGACTTGGCCATACTCCTGATATTTTGAAATGGATCGTCCTTGAAAATGTTACACTCAGCCCTAGGGGTGGTGACATAACCTCGATTCTGAACACTCGTGAGTCCAAATGGATGGCAATTATGGACTCCATTAACAATGGCCTAAATGAGTTAGACAGCAGCCATGCCCAACTGGCATTATTGGGACGTTAATTCACTACGCACACTTGAGATCTAGTCTTTGGTCTTTTCTTCTTTTTAATTAAACCCAAGTACTCCATTATATTGGGGTTTCAAGACCATCTAATTATAGTCTTCCACACTAGCATTGTCTATCAGACCTGAGGGAATCCCTAGTACAATAACAGCCCTCGGTGAGTTTTTCCTTTTATTTAATGTTTTAATAATGGCTTTATCTATCGTTTGAATAATCTAATGAATTCTCGCCTTCACCCTCTTATCAGAAAGGTGCGCGACATGGTTACTGGTATGGTTTCTTTCTTCTTTTTTGTCTCCTTCATCGCACAAGGTTTGTTATGTAGTCATGGTCGTCCTGCCAACACGTGGCTCCACCACTGTGGATTAATTATGTATATCATGCACAAGCAACTAAACTGCTTACGCCTTCACCCTCATGCTAGAGAGGTGCGCGTTCTTTGTTTTCATAATTGTGGAATCAAACATGACAAATTTTGTATATTTGCATTTGGAGTAGTCGGTACTGTCATATATGGACAAACTCTAGTTAGAGAGGTATGCCTGTTAGTATTTTTTTATCCCCTGGAAGACAAATAGTCTTGCCAATATGGCCCCTCATGCATCGCGCGTCAGAGCACGTCAGCGCGCGCCCGTTTATTAACGCTTGTGGGTGGCGGCTCGGGTTACTGCTGTAAACTCAGCTGTTAAAGAGGACTTCGGAGGAATCGCTGGCCTTTCTCAGAGGTAGGTACTTTGGTGACTCAGACCCGCTTTGCTTAATAGTGTGTTCGCATGGCCACAAACGCGGCAACTATAGATTCCAATCGGTTCCATTTTTCACCTTTTAGAATACCGAGACCACGGCGGCGACTCTTTTCCTGACGAACAGCTCAGACTGAACCGCTAGTGTACGTGAGTAAACAACTATGCACGTTTACTGATGTTGCATTCCCTCCTCCGTTTTTGAATCGATCCTTAAAAGTTTTCTTCTCCCTAAAACGAATCCTTAGTTTTGTGTATCCCTTGCAGTATTTTGCTGACCGTGATTGCAATTGATACAAAGTGACTCCAATGCGTTTGATGATTTATTGAGCCCTGTTTTTCAAGTGAGTCATTGATCGCACAGTACTAAGTCTAGGTTGTCATTAATTGCACAGACATGGACAATTTTGAGTTAACGATATATTCACCCTGTTTCTACAGGTTGTTCTATGTTCGCCATTCGACTTTGGAGCTGGCAGGCCCTATTTTCCATGGTAATTTGACTCATGGCGCTTCAAGCGCGTTTCTGATTTTATTACTCTGTTCACTGTTTAATACTTATTGCACTCCTGGGGGGGCGTGGCTTGGCGCCCGCGACGCATGGCGGCAAACCTTGGACCTGCCATTCTTTTGTACCCCCGGTTTGGGTTTTTGTTTCAATGTTGTTTTTCCAGAATTCAAAACCAAATGTAATCATTTTTTCATAAAATGATTAAGAATAAATTAATTTAGTATTTGTCAGCATTGTTTTCATTCCTGTCTTATTTGACATTTTAAAATAAAACGTTTCTGCATCCCTTGTGTTAAACCCTGAGAAGTATGGGAATTTCTCATGAAATGTTTTCGAGCTGCTTTTAGGCGGTGTTGCACAATGTTCCCATTGGTCATAATTAAAAACATTTCTAGGTTGAGCAGATTTATGCAAATAGTGATGACCAAAATGATTGTAGCAATACATTTCTTCATAATTTGATGAACCCTGTAAATAATCATGTTCTGTGAATTTGGCTGACATTACTAATTCTGACATCATATTATTAATATTTTCAAAGTCCCAATCATCAGAAAAAGTACTTGGTGTTACAAAGTCACTTAATGAAACCTTGAATTGGTGTGGATATTTCAAGCGCTCTATCGGGCCATAAATTTCATAATCTGTTTTGTCCCATGCTACCCCACCGGGTATTTGATTGGCTGTGATGTTCACTGATGACAGTTCTCTTTTCTCGATGTGAGAATATTTGTGAGACTTTAGGACCAAGTTGATGTTCTGACTTGCTGTGTCCATTGTACTGTATTTTCCTTCAATGAATTCTCCCAAACATAGAACCATGATTAGCCAAAGCAGGAGGAAAGGTACACCTAACACAATCCAAAATTCAATCCATGGAGAAATCAGATAGGTTTCTTTTAGTTGATGAAGGAGTTCAGTCACTTTGTCTTTGAAAGTTTTTGTTGCTGGCGTTGCTTCAGGCTCGCTTGGATCCTCAGAAAAGTCATTGAAATTGATGAAGTAGCCAGATGCAGGTCTGTCAATTGTTGGAATTGCTTCCGAATTTTCATTTGCTTTTGGATTTTTCTTTGTCTCATTAGCATAGTCCGAGGCTACATCGTTGTAGACTGGTGTTTCTTGAAGAACTGTTGCAATTTGGGTTTCAAGAGGCACAAGTTCCATGGCTTTGTTGCATAGTCCTTTTTTATTCACTGCAGTTTTATCAAATGTGATTAGTCTCTCAGTTTGAACCTCTTGGATTGTAGCAAATGTTGGTACTCTGCTATTTCTTGGGAGTCCACTGGGCCTACTACTGTGGTTTTACCAGGTCGATGGATACAACTCGGTTCTCCTTTTTACCAGCAAGGGGCGGTAGTACTACTGATCTTGTTCCGCTGACAGCTAAGACAGGTACTGCTTTTCTGTAAGAAGGCCCAAATTCCTTCTTTACCGCGGTCTTCTCTCTGACCAGATCCCCAATCTTTGGAATCCAGACAGGTCTTGCTGGGACAGGTGGTTTTTCTTCAGTGGCTGTTGGCTGTTGCTTTAACTTTATGTTGCTCAGGTTTCGTCTTGTTTCATTTAAGTCCTGTAAAACAGCCAAACGGTCTTTGATATCAAAGCATTTTTCTTCTACCACTGAAGTGTGACTATCAAGATCCTGAATATGCATTTTAGTACCGAACAATAGTTCGTACGGACTGAGACCTTTTAGAGAATTTCTTGTCAGATAATTAAGACTACGTTGGACACTTGTCAAATGTTGGACCCACCCATCACCCGAACCTAATACCCTCGCCGTTATAGATTGCTTTATGTCCCGGTTTTTTCTTTCCACTACCGCATTTCCCTCAGGATGGAATGGACAAGAGTACCGCAATGCAATGACCTTGCTGGCCATGGCCTCCTTGTAAGCCCGAGAGCTAAATGCAGGACCCTGGTCAGAATGTAGCATGCCAATTGCGTATGTGCCGATAAAGACTCGCAAATCTTTTATAACAGTTCTGGCGTCAGCCGAGCGCTGGTGTCTATATTTTAAGTGAATCTAGTCTTAAATATTATGGGGACGCATTTCTCCTGCTGGATTTTTGCGTATAGATAGCCTGATGCTTCCTAATAAAAGGGTCCTGGCAATACTCCGGTCGGTTCATGACTGCGATCTCTGTTGCAGTTTGGACAGCTCATTGCAAATATGTAATGTTGCAGGCTCATCCCCGGCCACCAGTATTCTGATTGTAATTCTTTCAGAGATTCCTTGATCTCTTGATGCCTTAGACCCAATCCCATGTGTGCCGCTTCAATCAAGAAAACTCTCCTGTTCGTGTTTGGAATTACTCTGTCCCCCACTCCAGGGATTTGAGCAAAAGGAACGGAGTTTGCATCAATTATGTATGTATTATTGAGTGGATAGTTCACAGGTAATGCTGCATAGTCGCCTTTCAAAGACGCTTTTACCGCCAGCATCGTTTCCCCGTCTATGTATTTTTCTGATCGCTTTTTTGTGGCTACGGAAGCCGGTTGCACCGCTTCCGCTGTGGCTGTGTCAGCCAATGAATTCCCTGCAACGTGAACGCCATCACGTTGATGACTCAGTGTATGTATCACGTGAGTCTTTTGTAGTTCTTTCTGCAAAAGAACTACCTGTTCCCAAAGCCTCTTATGCTTTATTGTGGCACCTGTGTCATCTTTGTAATCGTTTTGAACCCAGTTCTGCAAGTCATTATTGTAAGATTTGACGCAATAATGCCAATCGCACACTATTAGTGTGGGGAATTCGTGATCGGCATTTTCAAGCGCCATCTTTAAAGATCTTATTTCAGCTCGCTGAGTTGAGCAGTTTCTGAGTGATTCAGTTTTGGTAACTAATGGTCTGAATTTACCAAAGCGCCAGCGACCTTTAACAATCGCGCACACTGCGTTGTAGGATTTTTTCTCTACATCGTAATGTTGTGCAAATCTGTCCATGTAGATTACACATGTGTACTGTTCGAGAGGCAAAATTTTGATTGGCAGAGGATATTCTTCTTCATATTCTAGATCTTTTAGTTTTTTCATTTTCGGTTCAAAATAGTATTTTACGTCTTCTGCAGCAAGAGAATTTTCCCATTGTATCCATTTTGGATCTAATGCCACAGCAGTCAAATTGCGTGGACTTGTTAATGCCTCAAGGGCTGATTCTGCTGTTAAAACAGTTATTCTTCTGCCTTGTGCTTGGGCTCTTTCTTTTGCTACAGCAGTTTGAACCGCTATTAGAATTTTTGCAGTAGAACTGAATTTCATTTCAGCTTGTGTGTACAAGTGTGATTTGTAAGCTATTGGTACCGTTTCTCCCTCATTAGAGGTCAGGGACGTGAATCCGCATCTTCCTGGGATGACTCGGATTACAAGATTGCGTACGTTTTCGCGTGTTTGTAATTTTGTTTTAGCTAACATGTCTGTTTGCAATGATCTTAAAATTTGTGTGTTTCTGAGTCCAATTGATTGGTTTGAAATCAGGTTTTATTAATTCATAGAGAGGTTTAACCCTCTCTGCATAATTTAGAATGTATGTTCTTCCGAAATTCAGGGAACCTAGAATTGATTGTAAGTTCTTCAGAGTTTTTGGTTCTTGGAGTACAGCGCACTTCTCTAAGAAGTTGTCTGCTAGGCTCTTGCCTTCACTTGATAATTCATATCCTAAAAATAGGACTGTTAGCTGGGCAATTCGTGACTTTTAAAGTTGAATTTGTAACCCTCAGCTGCAAACCCAAGTATTATGGTGTTTACTCTTTTCAAGTGTGTCTCCAGGTCATCATCTGTGAGATAGATGTCATCGACATAAGATAATGCCTCATCATCATATATTTGTAGTAACTCTGTTACTCTTGCTGAGAATAATCCTGGGCTATTGTTGAATCCCTGTGGGAGTCGACAGAAGTGTTTTTGCGACCCCATTATTGAGAACGCGGTCAAATACCTGCTCTCAGGTGCAATGTTTTGACAAAATAATCCATTAGAGATGTCTAATGTTGTTTTGTATTTTTTGCGCACGATGTTATTCATTAGTGCTGCACTGTGTGAATTTTGTACTGCAAATGTTTTGCAACAGGAGTTTAAGTGTCTGTAGTCCAAAACTAGACGATATGAATCGTCTGGCTTGGAGACAGGAAACAAAAGATTGTTCATTTGTGAGGTGCATGTTTCAATCACCCCCTGGTATTCAAGTTGATCTAAGATCTCCCTGACTTGTTTTTTGGCTTCCTGTTTAACTGGGTACTGCCTTTGTGCAGTAGGTTGACTTTTTAACTGGATTTTGTGGTGAGGAGAATCCTCATCCCATCCTACATGATTTTTATATAATGCAGGAGCTTGGGCCACTGCCCATTTTTTTGCATGTATGGATTTTTTATGAATTGAAATATGATTTGAGAAGGCAGGCATAATCATTTCTTCGCCATGAGGGCACTCCCTGACAAACTCTGGTGGCCAGTCTTTTTCAGCTAGAAGGATGTCATAGCCTTTCGAAAGGTTGTCCCAAAAGAGACCACTTACTTTCCTAGTCTTATCTCCCTCTATACGCAATGTTATTTCGTATATTTTATGAGGTTTGCTAACTCTGGTATCTGCAGTTTCCACCTGAATGTATTAATTCTTGTCCACTGTCTCCAGAAGATTCATCAGGATCTTGCGAGCTATGGTCACTTTTGCTGCGCTGTCTAGCATTGTCTGGGCCCACTCTCCGTTTTTCAGTTGTGTCCTCAGTATCCTCGGCATGTTTTATTATTTTAATACTGGCTACCTTCTTTCTTGGAAATTGTAATTTTTTACTTTGATGAGCAGGTTCCTTGTCTTTGGACTTGACGTGCTCTTCCCTGTGTTCTGACCGTCCTCTTCTTTCTGATTTCTGCGAGGAAGTCTCAAAAGATCGAGAGGGACGTGTATCAATATCTTGATATCTATCAGGTTTCTTCAAATTATCCCTATTTCTAAGGTTGTATCTTTTCTCAGAGGGCTCCCTCTGGGGAGACTTGTGTCCTTGGTCCGGAGATCTTTCTCTCCGCCGAGGAGACCTTCCTCTGGACTGGAATCTTTTTTCTCTGGGAGTGGATTGTTTATTACCATCCCAACTCTTTTTTGAAGTATTTAGATTATTTTTAATAAATGTTTTTTCAGGATTTTCAGTTAGTTGGGGTTTTACTGGTTTCCCACCCAAACTATCTCTTCCTAGTTCTTCATAGGATTTTTCTATGATTCTGGCAAGTTCAAATGGTTGTTCTGCTATATCTGTTTCTTTCAATTTCTGGCGGATCGCCACAGATGCTGCTTCTCCTTTTATGTTGGCTAATAATATAGCAGAGACCTGCTTGAAGTCTTTCAGTAATTTCATACCCAGAGTTAAAGCAGGTTCTGGACCGTATTCATTTTGAATCTGTCTTAGTACATCTGGTATTACCGCCATGGACGGAACACCATGTGTTTTTGTGTAGATGGAAGCAAAGACTGTGCCTCAAGTGTTCCACATGCGGTGCGATCCCCATTGGAAGACAGATAGTCAGAATTCTGTGTTTTTCATGAGCTGTAGTATTAGGAAATACTGCCTCTATTTGAGTTATTTTTTGTGCTAGCCAGAATGGAATTTGTTCCTGTTTTGCGGGTATTTTACCAAGACATGATTGTATGTTCTGTGGTGTAATTTTGTTTGTGTTCCCCTGATGAGGGGTCAGCTGTGGAATGTTAATAGCTGGTTGGACTGTTGGAGTCCGCATTGCATATTGGACTAATTGTCTATGTATTTTAATTAGTAATTTTAGCTGAGCTAAAAGTTCCCGGTCTGACATTTTATCAATGTCTGGATGTGGTGTGTAGCTGGCTAGAACCGGCCACGTTGCTCCTGGTCTACCTAGTGGACCGAGCCTGGTGATGTGATTATGATGTTTTAGGGCGCCTTTAAACCAGAGCAGGTGCTCTTGGTAATTTAGTGGGATTTCAACGTCCTCGAAAGGAGTGTATTCATCCGGAGGTTCCTCTATTTTGTAAAAGTGGAATTCGTGTGTTACAGCGTTTGCTGCTGGAAAGTTTATCCATGAATAGAATATCTCTGTCTGCCGATATTCACGGGCCTCTACCACGAATATGAATGTACCACCTTGTGATGTCAGTCCATTTTCTATAAGTTTAATAGTTATAGTTCTTCTTATATTTGCCGGGATGAGTATAGCATCCGGGTCATTCTGTTGGAGAGTTGTCATCCGCTACGAGTTGAGCTGCTATTCTAGCTCTCTCCGTTTCATCGTCACTTTCCACCATTTTACTGACAGAAAGGTTTTTGTTGCAGATCAAGTTTCAAGGAAACAAAGATTAGGTGCACAATATTTTGGAACACTGTATCCTTCAACGTTGACTAAACCAAAAACTATACATAGGAATCTCTTCCTACTAAGTTCGGGCGGATTTTTAACCTTTTACCCACTCCAGACATCTATTGGAGTTTTTACGGGAAAAAGGGGTCTGTGTGAAAAAGCACGACTGAGTTACTCTAGTGTCTTGCGTTAGATTATCGCCTTACCAAACGTTGGGCGCCATGTAGTGTAGTTCCTATATTCCCAATAGGCTCTGCACATTGGAATAATATAAACAGCAGTGTAGACGTAGGACTGAGGTCGACTAGGTCTCTACTGACTATATTAGACTTAATTAGTTTTGCCAGCTAGCTCAGAGGTCACTATAAACGTTCTCGAATAAACAAGGAGGAGTTTAACTTCCCTGGATAGACAAGAAGGGATCAGCTTCTGACAACCATATAACATGACAACTTTGCTCCCTCAGAATAAGAGTGTATCTCTAGAGTCGTGTGAAAACAATACAGCTAGTTCACTCAGTCAATCGTGCATACTTAGTTTCACCAGAGTGCAGAGAAATAGAGAGACGGGCGTTTTCAATAAAAGGTGTCATTTATTGAGCAGTTTTCTTTCTCATGCAAGAGAAATGAATTGCCACAATTGCAATACTTATAGTAAAGTAAAGTGCGTACAGTAAAAGGAGTATTATAAAATAATACTGTAAAAGCATTGATATGGTTTCTTAGCCATATGATACTTTAAAATAGATAAAATATATACATACATAAAAACATTGACTAACGTACTCAACTGGTGCTTCTAAATACGCCTACCCCGGTGTACCTGACCTAAGCCTAATACGTGGGAAGGAGTAAGTAAGTAGCAGTTTAAGTTAAGTTGGTTTTGCCAAGAATCTGAATCAAGAATTCTCTTTAAGGGTTTAGTCAGCTCCGTACCTGGGTAATAGAATGCAGGAGGTCTGGTATCTCTCTCTCAGGACTCGATATCCCAGCAACCCGCAAGGGCGGCTGGAAACACCGGAGCTGGATTTTCTCGGCTGGAGAAAAAGACAGCGTCTTTCTCAGTGCATCAAAAGGGAGAAGCGGCGTCCGTGGGCTCTCGCATCAGCTGGGCTCTCGGGCAAGTAGATAGCCGCTCTGCTCCAAACCACCGTGTGTTTGCTTAAGGCAACGTTGGTATATTTATACCTGAAAGGTGCCGGGTTTGACGTAAGGTTGGACATAAGACGTCAATAAAAGATGTCATTAAGAACTGGCCGTTCTCTTAGTGCTCGCAGGAGTTCTAGGACAAATCAAAACAGAAGCATGGGGAATTCCCAGGTTGCTGGAGGTTTGGTTTGTTTAAAGAACGCGTTGTACTTTCTAGGAGTCTGGGGAAGTAGCCTTGCTTAATTTGGACTGTATGGGCTACGACTAAATATGGATATGATTCTTATGCCTTTATAAGGATATTATTTATTATAGCCATACAAGGGCATAAATTGGGAAAATCGAATTAGGGTCTTAGATAGAAATACAGCACCCACTCCACGATCTAATGTCCATCATTACTAAAACTAAGCAATAGTAAACATATAACGATGCATGTGTGTTTTCCAGCCCACCCCAAAATACATAAATCGCATTTGAAATGGTATATGGTAAATACACGAAAATGAGTATTGGTACTGTACGCTTTTCAAGCAGTTGTATCATTCAGTTAAAATGCATATATATATCAGCTGAATTAATTGCGAAATTTACACATGAAATGGCTCTGAATACAGAAAAGAAGGTTGAGACCATTCCATCACATATTAATACAAAATGCTGTACATGTGCTAGAGACTGAGGTAAAATATTGTCTCTAGAGTTCCTAAAATAGAAGCTCTGTTCTCTAAGAATAGTTCTACTTTAAGCAGAGTACATGTGCCAGAAAAAGGTAAATATTTTGGAAGTGAAAAAAAAAAAATTTTGCTTTCAGGGGAAAAATAGTTCAAAATGTTTTCAGTAGCTTTTGTTTATCAAAGCTGAAGGCCGAATTCAGAGTTCAGGGAACGCTGTGTGCTCGTTGTTTAAAAAGTTATTCTCGTTGTTCAGGGGAGAACATCATATCAGACAGACTCGCAAAGAATTGGTCTACAACACCAGGTGAAAGTTCGACCAAGTTTGAAAATGCCGAAACAGTGCATGTGTGAGAAAGATTGCTATCATCGATGTCAGGATCAGCAATGCTCACAGAAGGTTGTACCTGTGTGATGTTGCTCTCATCTCGTACTCCACTGCCACATACTCGTAGTGGTGAAGTCTCAACGAATGCCGTCATCAGAATAGGTAGCCGCTGGGGACAACACGATGCATGAGCCGTTACAGGACCTAGCAAGGTATCTGTATCCATTGGTACTGCTGATGGTAGTGTAAGACAGACGTCCAACACGCATTCTTCTCCGCATAGCATACATCGAAGCACAGGTAAGATGCAATTTTGCCAGATTGGTCTGATCGTTTCTTCCATCGTTGCTGGAGTCTTGTCTGCGGCTTGGCTTGCCATATCGAAGCAGAAGGATCAAAAATAAAATTCCTGCCACGAGTCCCAAAAGTAGAGGTAGGCCGCCAAAGACAGAATAGACAAAATTAGGAAAGATGCCCAGAACTGTTTCAAAGGGTGTTAACAGTCCCGAAAAAATTGTCTTAAATACATGTGCAATGCCACTGGTATCTGACATTTTTAAGATTTGGCTTAACATTTCCACGAAATGCACGGGGCAATTTGTTGATAATAGGGAATGTATCTCTGCTGTTGTCCTAGCAACTTGCAGATCATACGTTTCTTTGGACGAGGTCAAAGGCACAGTTGTCTGTAAAAGAATAGACTTCATTCTGCTTAAAGTATCAATTCGAATAGAAGAGATATTCAAATAAGGCCATATTGCCGCGTCCATGTCTGGAGTGCTGTTTGGATACAATACTTGCATACAGCAAGTGACCATGGAACTAACGCTCATGAGATAGGCTTTTCCTGGCACCATGCCACAACAGCTGTGGTCATTTATTAGAATATAACTGCCGTTAGAAAGCTGTCTAAAGAATGGCTCTATCTGTGTTGCAGGAGTGCCGTGCAGGTGACATGAAAGGTTATTCAAAGACCCTTCGCAGGCCACATGCAAGTTAATACCTTGACACAGAAGTGTACCGCTTAGTGATCTTTTACAATTGTTACCACTAAGAAATACCTCCTTTTTCTTATCACTGTAACATGTGTGTGTATAAGGTAATTTCCATGATGACTTGATGTACCCTTTACCCAACCTAAGCGATACAAAAGGGGATGATGGACGGAGCGTTTGAGCAAATCAAACACTCACCCCCAGTCAACTGATCTGGGTTTAATCCATCACCATTCTTTAGCCCACTCAGCCACCCCAGTTCAGACATGGCTATATGCAAATCAGTCTGACCCTGTGCCTTATTAGTGATCTTTTACAATTGTTACCACTAAGAAATACCTCCTTTTTCTTTTCACTGTAACATGTGTGTGTATAAGGTAATTTCCATGTTGACTTGATGTACCCTTTACCCAACCTTTCATACTGGCCCGCTGGTATATACTCTTGGCAATATTTAATTATTCTCGGAATTGTAATTATTCCGTGTATTATCCAGTCAATGACCAGTCTTTCTGACATTGTCAATGGTAATCTCTCAAGTTTTTCAACGCTCAGAATCGTATAATCTGCTCCTTTTTGTGCCAAACTGATTTGCTTATCAGTAAGGTTAAAGATGGAGAATAATGACGTTGTGTTGATTAAACGCCATGGCACGTAGACTGAACGCAGATTTTGCAACGTCCAGCCAAGCTGTACAATAGAACGTAATTGGGACTGACCTTGTTGTAACATTAGCAAGTCCTGCTCTATTATATCAATAGCAGATGATACAATACTGTCCAGTGAATATATTCTGGAGGACAGAGTCATTAACCCATTGTCCACAACAGAAAGTTATTTTTTCAAATTAATACGATCAATTTCTCTTATTTTTTCTGCTGTTTCAATTTGCATTACTTTCCAAGCCTCATTGTATGCAGCGTATATACCGGCCGCTATGAAACGTTTTTGACGCTGTTTGCGTGGTCCCAGTATGAAATCATGCAAGTCAGCACCGTCTTTAAGTAAAGTCAAGTGTTGCTTAATTTCTGCCAGTGTGGATTTTTGTAGCCATTCGAGGCATAGTTTCCCTACACTGTATGTTGTATTTATCCCTGGATGTTGTCTCTGGGAGTATCTAGGGTCTGGCCTGGTCATTTGAACCCCTGTGTTTTGTTCAGGAATCTATCTTGACAGTTATTTGTGTCCGTGGGCCAGATCAACCATTTTTTCCAATCAGCATGTGTTCTGTTATGGTGTAAAATATGGGATACGTCTATCTCGACATCTGTAGTGCTATTACTGTCAGGTGTTGGCTTTGGAATAGACGGTTTATTTAAGTCTTTTATCTTAGCTAGGCCAAGACAAGTAGTCTGTTGAATAGTGTCATTCAAGAATATTAGTAGTTCTGGGATCATCCAGGCTCTAAATAATGCTTCTAAACCTTGGACCTGCCATTCTTTTGTACCCCAGATGGTTTTTGTTTCAATGTTGTTTTTCCAGAATTCAAAACCAAATGTAATCATTATTTCATAAAATGTTTCAGAATAAATTAATTTAGTATTTGTCAGCATTGTTTTCATTCCTGTCTTATTTGACATTTTAAAATAAAACGTTTCTGCATCCCTTGTGTTAAACCCTGAGAAGTATGGGAATTTGTCATAAAATGTTTTCGAGCTGCTTTTAGGCGGTGTTGCACAATGTTCCCATTGGTTATAATTAAAAACATTTCTAGGTTGAGCAGATTTATGCAAATAGTGATGACCAAAATGATTGTAGCAATACATTTCTTCATAATTTGATGAACCCTGTAAATAATCATGTTCTGTGAATTTGGCTGACATTATTAAATCTGACATCATATTATTAATATTTTCAAAGTCCCAATCATCAGAAAAAGTACTTGGTGTTACAAAGTCACTTAATGAAACCTTGAATTGGTGTAGATATTTCAAGAGCTCTATCGGGCCATACATTTCATAATCTGTTTTCTCCCATGCTACCCCACCGGGTATTTGATTGGCTGTGATGTTCACTGATGACAGTTCTCTTTTCTCGATGTGAGATGACTTTAGGACCAAGTTGATGTTTCGACTTGCTGTGTCCATTGTACTGTATTTTCCTTCAATGAATTTTCCCAAACATAGAACTATGATGAGCCAAAGCAGGAGGAAAAGTACACCTAACACAATCCAAAATTCAATCCATGGAGAAATCAGATAGGTTTCTTTTAGTTGATGAAGGAGTTCAGTCACTTTGTCTTTGAAAGTTTTTGTTGCTGGCGTTTCTTTAGGCTCACTTGGATCCTCAGAAAAGTCATCAAAATTGATGAAGTAGCCAGATGCAGTTCTGTCAATTGTTGGAATTGCTTCAGAATTTTCATTTGCTTTTGGATTTTTCTTTGTCTCATTAGCATAGTCCCGAGGCTACATCGTTGTAGACTTGTGTTTCTTGAGGAACTGTTGCAATTTGGGTTTCAAGAGGCACAAGTTCCATGGCTTTGTTGCATAGTCCTTTTTATTCACTGCAGGTTTATCAAATGTGATTAGTCTCTCAGTTTGAACCTCTTGGATTGTAGCAAATTTTGGTACTCTGCTATTTCGTGGGAGTCCACTGGGCCTACTACTTATTATTGGCCACATGATTGTGGTTTTTCCAGGTCAATGGATACAACTCGGTTCTCCTTTTTACCAGCAAGAGGCGGTAGTACTACTGATCTTGTTCCGCTGACAGCTAAGACAGGTACTGCTTTTCTATAAGAAGGCCCAAATTCCTTCTTCACCGCGATCTTCTCTATGACCAGATCCCCAATCTTTGGAATCCAGACAGGTCTTGCTGGGACAGGTGGTTTTTCTTCAGTGGCTGTTGGCTGTTGCTTTAACTTTATGTTGCTCAGGTTTCGTCTTGATTCATTTAAGTCCTGTAAAACAGCCAAACGGTCTTTGATATCTAAGCATTTTTCTTCTACCACTGAAGTGTGACTATCAAGATCCTGAATATGCATTTTAGTACCGAACAATAGTTCGTACGGACTGAGACCTTTTAGAGAATTTCTTGGCAGATTATTAAGACTACGTTGGACACTTGTTAAATGTTGGACCCACCCATCACCCGAACCTAATACCCTCGCCGTTATAGATTGCTTTATGTCCCGGTTTTTCCTTTCCACTACCGCATTTCCCTCAGGATGGAATGGACAAGAGTACCGCAATGCAATGACCATGCTGGCCATGGCCTCCTTGTAAGCCCGAGAGCTAAATGCAGGACCCTGGTCAGAATGTAGCATGCCAATTGCGTATGTGCCGATAAAGACTCGCAAATCTTTTATAACAGTTCTGGCGTCAGCCGAGCGCTGGTGTCTATATTTTAAGTGAATCTAGTCTTAAATATTATGGGGACGCATTTCTCCTGCTGGATTTTTGCGTATAGATAGCCTGATGCTTTCTAATAAAAGGGTCCTGGCAATACTCCGGTCGGTTCATGTCTGCGATCTCTGTTGCAGTTTGAACAGCTCTTTGCAAATCTGTAATGTTGCAGGCTCATCCCCGGCCACCAGTATTCTGATTGTAATTCTTTCAGAGATTCCTTGATCTCTTAATGCCTTAGACCCAATCCCATGTGTGCCGCTTCAATCAAGAAGACTCTCCTGTTCGTGTTTGGAATTACTCTGTCCCCCACTCCAGGGATTTGAGCAAAAGGAACGGAGTTTGCATCAATTATGTATGTATTATTTAGTGGATAGTTCACAGGTAATGCTACATAGTCGCCTTTCAAAGACGCTTTTACAGCCAGCATCGTTTCCCCGTCTATGTATTTTTCTGAACGCTTTTTTGTGGCTACGGAAGCCGGTTGCACCGCTTCCGCTGTGGCTCTGTCAGCCAATGAATTCCCTGCAACGTGAACGCCATCACGTTGATGACTCAGTGTATGTATCACGTGAGTCTTTTGTATCTGATGTTCAGAGGGAGTTTGTTTCAGGTTCTTGCGGTGTAGGAGGAAGCTGTACCGCCAGTTATGATTCTGCAGATGTGGGGGGCCTCTGCCAGGGCGAGGTCGGCAGAACGGAGGTTCCTCTTGGGTACATGGAAGTATACTCTCTCGTTGAGGTATTTGTGTCCGATGGTATTGTGGTATTTGTAGGCGTGGGTGAGGAGTTTGAAGGTGACCCTCTTCTCGACGGGGAGCCACTGGAGGGCTCGTCGGTATTTTGGTCATATGTTCGTGACGCGGTGTCTCAAGGACAAGTCTGGCTGCAGAGTTCTGGATGGTTTGGAGTTTGAGCAGAAGCGTTCTGTTGATTCCGGCGTAGAGGGCATTGCCTTAGTCCAGTCTGCTGGTTATGAGTGCGTGTGTAACAGTCCTTCTGCACTCGGGGGGGGGGATCTATTTGAAGGGCTTACGGAGGATGCACAGGCAGTTGAAGCTGGTGGAGGCAACGGCGTTGATCTGGTGGGTCATGGAGAGGTAGGAGTCAAGGATGATGCCAAGGTTCTGAGCGTGGTCTGTAGGGGTGGGAGGGTCCTGAGGGCGGGGGGCACCAGGTGTTGTCCCAGGCCGAGTTCAGGGTCCTAGGATGAGGACCTCTGTCTTTTCTGAGTTGAGCTTCAGGCAGCTGTCTTTCATCCAAGCTGCCACATTTTCCATTCCTTTCTGGAAGCAGAGTCTGGTGTCTTCGGGATTCTTCATGAGTGAGAGGATGAGCTGGGTGTCGTTGGCGTAGGATATGATGCTGAGTCTTTGCTGTCTGACGATGGCGGCTAGGGGGGCTAGATGTTGAAGAGCGTGGGGCTGAGTGATGACCCCTGGGGTACTTCGCCGTGGATTTCCGTGGGTGCGGAGAGGAAGGGAGGAAGTAGAATCCTCTGGGTTCTGCCAGAGAGGATTGGATCCCGTCGAGGGCGGCTCCTTGTATCCCCGTGTCAAGAAGTCTGGCTGCGAGCGTGCAATGTGAAACAGTGTCGAAGGCTGCGAAGAGGTCCAGGAGGATGAGGCCCGCCGTGTGTCCATGCTCTAGTAGCTTGCGGATGTCATCAGTGGCGGCGAGGAGGGCGGTCTCGGTTCTGTAGTTGCTACGGAATCCGGACTGGGAGGCATCTAGGATGGAGTATTCTTCGATGAAGGCGGTCAGCTGGGCGCTTAAGAGTCTTTCGGTGACTTTGGCCGCAAAGATGAGGAGAGAGATGGGCCGGTATTTCTTCAGGTCTGTTGGGTCGGACGTTGGTTTCTTGAGGAGGGGTTTCACCTCCGCCCGTTTCCAGTTGTCTGGGCAGATGCTGGATCTGAGGGAGGAGTTGATGGTATGTCCTTATTCGGGTGCGATGGTGACAGCGGCCCTGTGGAATATGTGCGGTGGGCAGGGGTCCGTTGGGGCTCCGGAGTGGGTTTTCTTCATGGTAGCAGTGATGAGCTCGATGGTGGCGGGAACCCAGGTCGAGATGGTTGGTTTATCAGCGGTGGTGGGTAAGGGGGTGGTGTCTGGCGCTGCTTCGCTGAAGTTGTCGTAGAGGACCTTGATCTTCCGTTGGAAGTAGGAACTGTTCTTACTATTTTAACCAAAGCATATGGAGAGATCTCCAAGAATCTGCACTAGGTGTGGAATATGCAACAAACAGCTAGGTTGCATTTGAAAGGAAGCATTCAATTGCACTCTCTGTAACAGCTGTAGCTAACCACTTCAACATGCTTATAGAAAGTCCATTTTACCAACAAAGCAAAAATTAAGTTACCTAATGGACTATTTTGAAGACATTTGGGCTGGCAGACTGCACTGGTGTGGAAACAGATTCCGACCCAAATTCCAAATACCATGGTGGATTGTCTACGAAAGCACCATGGCTCAACAACTTAACACCAACAACTCAGCAGAAGGATGGTACAATGCCGTCCAAGCAACACTAGGAAGAACCCAAACTACAATTTACAAATTCATATATCACCTCCAAAAAGAAAAAAGATACCAGCAACAAAGGACAGAGTTATAAATAGACAAAATTAAACCTAAAATAGGTAAACCAGTAAATGTACGACAGGCTACTTGTAAAGTTAGAATCTTCAGTAGCAACAAAGCAGTAGACTACTTAGAAGTAAGGGCAACATTCATATAATAAAACACCTATACACTAACCAGCAAAACTTAACAAAAGAAAACAGCACATAAATTAACAATTTTTGAATAAATATTAAAAATGTATTTTTTATAAACCAGTAAAAAGAAATAGGAAAAAAGACTGAGACGTAAAAATAACATGTAGTAATATGCAATTAAAAATCTGCACAACAAAAACCATAAAGCACAATATAAGAAATAAACACACCATGAAACCAATCAAATCACCCATATAATAAATAAAACTATAATATTGCAAGCAGGCAAGCAGCAGAATGCAGGCCCCCCTTTACCTAAATAAGCTGCCTGTTAGAAGTCCAACAAACACTGGCAGTGCATGGAACTCAAACAGCACCCCGATATCTAGTCTCCGGCAGGAGAGTATATTACAAACAGCTCCCTTAGAGATACAAGAGAAAAGATAGTGAGCCACTCTTGTACTAAAACACTCCTGCATAGGATAAGATCCTTGCAGCCTATATGCAGGATCCACACAAGTCACCTACCATACACGCAACCCTAATGGGAACAAAAATATTTCAAACTGAAGAACAAAAGATGTCCTCTTTTCTTGCCTGGGCATACTTCCTAAATATGGTTCCGCTATCAGCAGAAGCCCTAAAATTGTGGTCAAATAAGATGGACATCCAACTCTCACTATTGAATACCATGGCAATGTATGTAGCAGGGAGCAACAGCAAACTTGGGGCATATTATCAAGAACGGCGTTAAAAATCATCGCCGATTTAGCTGCAGAAAACTGCTGCTAAAGGGGCGATAATGGGCTTGATAATATGCCCTTGAGAATTCCAATAGAAGTCCATGTTCTGGTGTGAACATGGGCTTCTATTGGAATTTTCCAAAGCATAATATCAAGCCCATTATCACCGCTTTAGCTGCTGTTTTCTGGCGCTAAACTAGCGATAATTTTAATGCCGTTCTTGTTGAACTCATTATAAAAAGGGTGCAGGACAATACCTTCTTCTCCCAAATAGAGTGCCCCTGCTCAAACATTGTTGACAAACTATGAACAATCCCCACAATGTTAAATTATCTACTAACCAATTTAAAACAAGGTACACAGCTCCAATATAGAAATCAATCTGGGATGTCTGTTACATGGTCAACAAAATTAAGGGACTCTTTAAGTCTTACCTTATTTGTGGCCGATACCAGCAGTTTTAGCAATCAAGCGGCAAATTCAAGTGTGAACCCTAAATCCAACAAGAGCTCACTAAAGGAAATTGACGCCAAAGAATGTCAGCCAGCATCCAGAACTCCCAATGTTGGGGAAGGTGGATTGGAAAATAAAAAAGGAAACGCTAAATACAGACGGGCACAAAAAGAAAGGGACGGAATAAAAAATCAGCTGGCCTAGTGCATTTCTACCCCCTCTTTGATACCTCATTACGTCCGGAGCAAAAAGCAACTGTGACCACACAGGGGAATAAGGAAAAGGGAGCACTGCGCCATTCAGACTTGAGCTATTCAAGGACCTGTAAACAGTCTACTGAGCCCATCCTAATTCTAACAGTAGCATGCATTCATGGGAAACCCCAAGAAACATTACTGGTACTGAATACAATTTCTGTCAAGCCCACGACAACCCAAACGGTAGTCATAGACGACCCTAAAATGTCATCTTCAATAGCTGGGCCCTCAAGGGATAGTAACAGTATACAGGATTGGGCACCTGCTGTGAGAATAGGAAATAACGCATCAACGCAGACAAATAAAACAATTCACACTTATAAACCACTAACTGTAAATCCAATTGTGGTCTCCGCTTCGACATCATCCATCACTATTCAACCTAATTTACCCCCCGGTGTCCCGATGAATATTATCGTGCCTAGTTCGATCCCGCAAGAAGGCCCTCTCAGCTCATTAGACTTTGTTAAAGCTAGTTCCAATTTGGAAATCTTTCAGTGTGATGCAAAGTGCTCTTGAGGCAGAAGCTGAGAGCGTTTTAACTTGTTTTAAAAATTTGATTTGTTACTGAAACTGTCACCTTAATCTGTGTGCACTTGCCTCTCAGGCACCTCTGTTGATCCCGCGCAGTCGAGTTAGCGCTGCCACGGCCCTCACCACCAACAATCTTTTCCCGCCGCCATCTCGGCGAGGACGGAGGCCACGCCCCTCTGTGAGGCCACGCCCCCGCCGCTACTCATAAAAGCGCTGACTACAAGCGCCACAAACCCAGACAGACTTGTGCTCTTGAGGCGGAAGCCGAGAGCGTTTTAACTTGTTTTAAAAACTTTATTTGTTACTGAAACTGTCACCTTAATCTGTGTGCACTTGCCTCTCAGGCACCTCTGTTGATCCCGCGCAGTCGAGTTAGCGCTGCCGCGGCCCTCACCACCAACAATCTTTTCCCGCCGCCATCTCGGTGAGGACGGAGGCCACGCCCCTCTGTGAGGCCACGCCCCCCGCTGCCACCTTTCCACGCCTACAAATAATGTGCATCTCTCGGACGCGCAGCGGGCGCGCCGCCAGCGCACCAAAGGCGCACCAAAGGCAAGCCCGTCTGCGCCCGTCCACGCCAGGCCGGGCCCTAGGGCACACCACGCCGACCATCTCATCTCGTATTCATCCCAATCCCTCAAAGACTTACAACATCTTGCCACCTCCCCACCTCCAACGGCTATTCGCCGTATACGTACAGCCGGCCTTATGCACCCTGACCAACACCATTTATGTGGACGTATTCCATCATCTACGCCGACGAGGAACGCCACGACCATCAGGGTGTCATATTTAAACACCCGCTCTTTAGTGAAACACTCTGAGGACATCTTCATCTTGCTATCTAATACCAATCCGGACATGCTCCTACTCACGGAAACTTGGTTAACATCAGAGTCCCTCCCAGATATCTTGGCTGCCCTCCCCCGTGATTATTACATCCTTCACGCCGACCGCCACGGTGACCGGCCCGGGGGCGGGGTGGCAGCCATCATATCCAAACGCTTGAACTCCGTCTCCTCTTATTCCCTCCCCCTCCTTAAGGTGGACAATTTACTCATTTGCGCACAAACCGATACCGGCACCCTCACCCTCCTCCTCTTATATTGGCCTCCTTATCCTATGCCATCCTTTTCCACCATCTTGAGTGAACAGCTGTCTAATCTCTTAACGTCGCACTCCAGCTTCGCCGTCTTCGGCGACCTAAACTATTGGTTTAACGACACCAACGCCGGCCCCCATGCCACAGAGCTCTTTGAGACTCTCAATAGTTTGAATCTCACTCAACAGGTCACCCAACCCACCCACAATAAGGGCACATCCTGGACCAGATCTGGACCTATAACCTGGCCTTATCCCCACCAGACGTATCCCCCTGTGTCTGGTCCGACCACAACCTAGTTGACACCACCATCACTATCGCCGGTCAGATTTCTGCTCCTCTGATGGCTGGTGGTTCCTCACGGAAATGGAGTACTTACGACTCTCAGGGCTTTCTAACTGCCCTGGCCGACACCTGCCCAGTCCTTCTCCCCTCAAATGACATCGACGGAATAGAACACGACATTGGCTCCTGGCTGGAATCGGCCAGTGACCTCTTTGCTCCCCTGGTCAAATTCCCCAGTACTAGGCACCATAACTCCCATAGGTGGTTCTCTGACGACCTCAAGCTTCTGAAACTAAAAACACGCCAGTCAGACCGTACCTAGAGACGCGAGTACTCCGATTTAGCCCATCAGTCCTATCTGGACGCGCCGTAAAGAATATAAAGTTGCCATCAGCCTAGCCAAAATGGAACATTTCTCCAACAGGATCTCGTCGGCGGTCGACAAATCTAAGGAGGTGTTCAGAGTCATGGACGAACTCACCACAGATGACAGAACCCTCCCAGCCCAGACCCCCACTCAAGAGGCATGTGATACCCTCAACTCCTTCTTTCTGGAAAAAATAACAAAAATTAAAAATTCTATCCCTTCCTCTCCCCAGTCACTTCCACCGGATACTTGCTCTAATAATCCCTCGATTTTCACCCTCTTCCCGGCTCTAGACCCCACATCTTTAGCGGAACTTGCCATACGGGTGAAATCTGGGTCCCCGAACGATTGCTGCCCGCCATATGTCCTGCGGAGTATATGCCTGAACCTGCCAGACTGTATTCTTCCTCTACTCAACGGGGCACTCAGCAGCGGCACCATTCCGACTTCTTTTAAGGAGGCTATCTTAGTGCCCCTCCTCAAAAAACCCGGCGCCGACCCCGCTGAGCCTTCGAATTATCGCCCCATCTCCCTCCTCCCGTACTTTTCAAAATTAATGGAGGCCCACGTCACCCGGTGCCTGTCAAATTTTATTGAATCATCCTATCATCTTGAGCCTAACCAAGCTGGCTTCAGACCTGCCCACTCTACTGAGCACGTCATTCTGGCAGTTCTGGACACACTCAGGAATAACGCGGATGCTGGGTCCCCCCAGGCCCTCGTCCTCCTGGATCTGTCGGCCGCGTTCGACACGGTGGACCACGAGATCCTCCTCCACCGTGTCGTTACGGCTGGCATTCAGGGCACCGCTCTTGACTGGGTCAAGTCCTTCCTTACTGGAAGAACACAGGCGGTCCGCCTGGGGCCCTACACTGCCACAAAACCCCCCACGCTCTGCGGTGTTCCTCAGGGCTCCTCCTTATCGCCGCTCTTATTTAATCTATACCTCGGGCCTCTGATCCAATCTCTTCAGAAATGGGACATTGTCGTCTATAATTACGCCGACGACTTACAGATTATCCTCCCGCTCAACTCACCTCATGCCATCAATACGTTCCACGCAGTCATGATCCACATCCAATGTTGGATGAACCAGAACCAATTGAAACTTAACCCCGGGAAAACTGAGCTCCTCCTCCCTGGACTCAGTCACGATCACAGGGGCCCGCAGTTCTGGCCCCCGGAGCTTGGCTCCCCCCAAATCCCGGCGAAAGCAGTAAAAAGCTTGGGAGTGATTATTGACACTGAACTTTCTCTCAGAGCTCAAGTGGGAGCGGTAGTATCATCCTGCATGTACCAGCTTCGGAAGATTCGTAAAGTTCGTCACCTACTTCCCCCCGCTGCACTCACCCAAGTTGTCATCTCACTTGTGCTCTCCCGCCTGGACTTCTCTAATTCCATCTATCACGGCCTCCCACTATCCCTGACACATCGCCTCCAAGTTGTCCAGAACCAAGCGGCCCGCCTAATTCACAAAACCCCCAGATGGCAATCGGCCAAACCTTTACTTCACAGTCTTCATTGGCTCCCAATAGACCAAAGGGCAGCCTTCAAGGTGGCCTGCCTCACATTCAACGCCCTCCATTGTTCCGGCCCGTGTTCTTAAAATCTCTAATCCGCCCCTACTGCCCACAGCGTAACCTCCGATCTGCCCACCACCTCCTGCTAGTCACCCCCAAAATCAAAACCAAGAAATTCGGCGGTCGCCGCTTCTCCTATCTAGCCCCTGGGCTCTGGAACCCCCTCCCTCTATCCATCAAATCCTCCTCTTCCCTTCTGAATTTCCGGAAATTACTTAAAACTCACCTCTTTTCTCCCCTTGGCTAGAACCCCGCTACTCACGTTTCCCCCCTCACTCACTCACTCTGTCTGTCAGCGCCAGGAAGCCTCGGCGTCAGTGCGCTTTACAAATTGCAACTAAGAGAAGATAAGAAAGTAAGATCCGGTCAATTCTTCAGTTTCAATCTTGATCCTGGAATATGTATCAAGAGGCAGACATGATGTCCTAAACATGTTGAGCATCCTCAGACTATTGACAGCCACGCCAAGTCTAAGCAACATAACATCAAAATAACTTGTTGCGATATAATTTGAATGCTCGGACGCAGCACCTGGAGGAGAAGTAACCATGACCACGTGGTCTTCAACCGATATTACAAAAATAATCTTTGCAGCAGGTCGGGCTCTTAAAAAATGGGGAGTAAAGGTAATTCCTGGGTAAACAATAGGATACCCTCTGCCCCTTTTACCACAAGGACAAAGCGGGCTAACAGAAATGTGGAAGGAAGAAACCATCTCAGTGCTAAAGGGTGCAAAGGGCTCCACCGAACAAATGTGTTTATTATAGAAATCCAACGAAGTGACAGAACGAGCTGCCCGGGAAAGGTCTCAAGGAAGTATAAGAGGTATAGCTAGAACTGTAAGATTCATTCCAACTCCACCATGAAAAAACCTAGCCCAGGATAATAAGCCATTGTGCATGTGTTCCTGGAATATAAATGGCCTGAACACAAAACTAACGGATCCAGAGCTGTATACCTACTTATTGTCTTTTGGATGATCTTGAACACTTAGGGGCAGATTTACAAGCCCCTTGCGCCACTTTTGCATCACTTTTAACATGGAAAAAGTCACGAAAAAGTGGCGCAAGGGGCTTGTAAATCTGCCCCTTAACCTTTAGAGCCCTAAACAGCAGGTTCCATACAAATAACCTGCAAAATGCCACATTTCACTCAAATAAAACGAGTTCTTGCTTAGACTTTACTTTTGTAACCTTGTCCATATTTCAACACATCTGCTCACTTCAAATTACAGATAGATCTGGTAGAGACTATTTTCACCAAGAAGTTACATTTTCTTCATATATTAACAGTCCAAATCATATTAAAGAGATAACGGACAAAATGTATCTTACAAATTGTAGACGTATTAAGAGCACTCTGGTTAGGCTTACTCAACTGTATGTAACTGTAAAGGACACACTTCAAGAAATTTTAAGCAACAATATTACGGTGGTAAAAATGTGGGAAAGTCTCATCGGAATACCTCGAGTAAAACACTCCAACCAATCAATCCTAAATGCGACATTAGAGTATGTAAGGAGGTTACTATTGGAACACATGATGTCAGATTCAGGGAGTATAAAACCTGAATAAATAAAGCTCTGTGGATACTAATGAAAAAGCCAGGAGACTTAACAGCCTTCGCAATATTAAGGTGAAATAAAAAAGTAATAAGGAAGCTAAAATGGAGATGATTTATGGGCTAAATTACATACTGACATAAAATGTAAGAATGGCACTAGATTCTGGACTACAGTGAATCAAATTTTGAACCCAGACAACAGAGTTGTAAACTCACATATTACAGAGGCTTCATGGGCCCACTATTTAAAAAATCATTTTAATAAAGACCTAGAAGAAGGCTCCCAGATGGGTCCTCAGGGCTTTCAAATAAATATGCTACAAGAGGGTTTGCCTGAAGTAAATACAGACAGCATTAAAAAACAAATAATGAAAGGACGGAAAGAAGGAGCCCCGGGCCCAAACTGCGGCTTTCAAATATAATCTAGATTTCTGGGCCGAAACTTTGGCACCAGTATTGGTGGAGGTCAGGAGCACATATATTATACCTGTGTCCTGAAAGGGGTCAATTATATCCTCCATATTTAACGGATGAAATAGATTGTTCCCAGCAAACTATTGTCTTATTACATTAATGCATGCGGATGACAAATACTTTGCTGGCACTGTGCTGGAAGAGCTAACATCATGGTCCTCTAGCAACAACATTATTCCATACAATCAGACTGGCTTTTTTAAAATCTTCTGGCACACTCACAAATATTTTGGGAATTGCTTTACTTATGGACGCTGCCCTTGCTTCCAAAACATCATTACACTTCTTGATTTCAAATCAGCCTTTGACTGTATTGACAGAGGGAAATCATTGCGGAAGTTAGCGAACTGGAATATTCAGAAAAACCTTTTAAATATGTTGATAATGTTACATTGTGATACTTGGGTTCAAATTAAAATAGGAGTAGGCACGTATCTCTACCTAAAAATTCAAACCACTTGAGGCCTCAAACAAGGCTGTGTTCTGGCACCAACTTTATTTAACCTTTTTTCTGCCAGATCTGATGGAATCATTACAATTATGTAACACTAGCGCCCCTAAATAAGGCATAAAACAATATCAAGTTTCCTATATGCTGATGATTTGGTATTAGTAAGCCGTACCCGGGTGGGTCTCTAACGTCTCCTTGATACAACAATGATTTACTCACAAGCTAATGGCTTGTCGATCAATTTTGGCAAAATGAAAATCATGTGTTATAACATCAAAAGAGCACAAACACAGGCTTGGTTTATGGGCAAAATGCGGCTGGAAAATTTAGACAAATACAAGTATCTTGGAGTAATTATTGACAATAAAGGGAGCTTTTTAACTCAGAAGGCTGCAATACAAAAGAAGGTCTTGGTCCTAGCTTTGGCATTTAAACATTTGAAGAAAAAAACAGCTGGACTCAAGGATGCCACTGCGGGAAGTCGTAAGAGCAAAGCTTCTTCCAACAATTTCATACGGAAGTGAAGCATTAAGAGGGCAGGATGCCAGTACTGTAGACAACGCAGTCTCTCTAGCCTACAGAATTATATTCTCTCTGCCAAGCTACACCTCCCCAGCTCAAATAAGGCTAGAATTTGGATTGCCCAAGCAGTCACTCACTAGATGCAGTGCATATATAATATGGGATGAACTACAGCACCGCGATACATCATCATTAAAAGGTCACTTGCCCTTACAGTTCTTGCACAACTCCAATTAACCTACAGGCCTTTAAGCGTTTGGTAAAGAAGTCACTTAAAATTCAATATGCCATAGACGATAAAGCCACATTAGGAAAAAGGGCACATGGGTGGATGACAAAAAATAATTATAAGACTATTGCCCCATAAGATTATTTTGCCATGGGTTACCCAGCTTTTATCAAGCAGCAGTTTTTAAAATATCAGCTGGGGCTATTACCAATTAAAGAACATATGGCACCTTGGCTACGTGGGAATCTACCTGTAACTTGTTGACTTTGTGGGAGTAATAAGGAAGATCTGCTGCATTTGGTTTGTTCCTGTAACACTGTAATGGCAGAAAGAAAATAATTATTAATCAAGGCTTTTAACCAAAGAGGAATTTGAACAAGAAGACAGGTAATATTAGCCTATTTCGATCCAGGGGACCCCCAGTAAAATTGCAGTTTTGTTAAATTTTTGCTAAAGGTGGAGCAAAGATTACAGAAAATGTAGTTTGTTCAGTGCAGCTGATAAAGTTATTACAGGCCATATCATCTTTTAGAAACAACATATTGTTCTCCAAGGCATTACTAGGGGCAGACTTGTTGACTTTCGATCAAATCCCCTTGATGAAAACGAATGAACTGAAATGCGCCGGAGACTAATTTACCATCAGTTTCTAATTTTAAGCGACATTATCCCACCTGAACAACAGCTGTCCTGTATAATAGCATTTCAGCCTTAAAGCAGTGACTTTTACTCGTCTTTTATCATTTGACATATTTTAAACTGAACCGTAAAGATTTTATTATTAGAATTATCACCTTTATCTTATTATGTAAATCTATTCTTATCTCTTACAACTTTTATTGCAATGGTTTTAAGTAACCTCGCAACTTAAACATTGCAATTAGAACAATGACATCTACATATTAAAATATAACGTTTCAACCAAAAATAAATAAATAACGTCCATGTTCACGAAATCCAATCCTAAAAAAAGTTTCTAAAAAAATCCAAAGTACCCCAAAAAATGTAAAAACTCAAAAATCCAAAGTAAATTCAGTGAGTTATCCAAAGTCATTGGGAACCATAAGAAACCTAGAAAAATCAAAAATTAATAACCGCACCAGGAAACCCAAAAACTGAAAGGTAATTAAAAACTTAAACCCTGATCACAAGTTTGGTGGTCTTTCTGTAGGACCGCCACTCTGTCGATCCCAAGAAGAACACGATGCCCATGTAAAACCCCCCAGGTTTTGAGTTGAATCCAGGGATAGCGATGTCACGGCGGCAGGTATGTTTCACTCATAGGGGAGACTAAACAGCATCTGGGCAGCGCCTCCAGTACGTCTGTGCACAGTGTGGCATGCACCATGCCATGCATGCCACAGAGTGTACGCGCAACCGTGCACTTTTGGGGGAGCACATCATGTACCCCTGCACGCACCCCGATGGGCAGATTTGCATCAAGCGTTTTATGGCGGAGTACCCGTCATGAAATGCTTCATGGAAAAGCAGTTCGGAATCTGCATGGTAGTGCCGGCATTAGCACCGCCACGATTCCAGCCTGCTTTTCCCACCACAGCCGGATCCTGGCAGTGGCAGTGGTCCCATCTCCACCCTCATAATATGGTGGTTTGACCGTCGGGATGGTGGTGGCTGGACCTCCACCATGATTATGGTGGTCCCAGGACTGCTGTACTCTTAATAAGTTCCTTAATATTGATTTATAATGAACCAAAATGTTTCCTTAAAAATACATTCATCATGGGATGATTTCCAATTTGTAAACCCTTAAAAAACACAACATACCCACTTTCTCAAAAACTATTTCACCATGGAACATAAATATTACATTAGTACTAGAAAAACACAAGAAGTAATATTAGAATATGTATATTCAAACAGGATTACTACCAAACAATAACTAGGCCTACCACACAATGCTACTAAACAACATACAACAAATAACTATGAAATAACCCTCAGAAACATCACTACAACTGTACCCCCCAGTATCGACATCTATCCACATCCCCCATACATTCAAAAGTGTAAAAATAAACGTAAAACTAGATCTTACCTTCTCTATTGATCAGGTAAATGCGACTCGTTCCCATGAAATTCAAGCACAAATGACAGGAATAGACAATAAAACACATTTTGCCAAAAATAAAATGGTTACCAAATGAAAACCCAAAAAAGACTACTTTAGAAAAATATGTTGACAAATGGACAAAAATATGTAGCAACGTTATAAAAGTATCAATATTTCTAAAAAAGAAAAGTACAAACAAATCTAACTGATCATGTAAAGTATAATGTAACTAGTACTACAAAAACATTATTTTATTACGATATAGTACTGTTTATTATATACTAAAAATGTATATACCAATTGGATAAATCAAATTTGTAACAATATGTAACAAATGCATATGTGAAAAATAATTAAATACCATTTTTGTAAACAAAGTTTAAAAATATACATTTGTTAAAAATGTTTAAAAACATATTGTTAAAATGTTTAAAAATTCTAGTTAGAAATGTTAAAGAAATACATTTTTTTAAAGTGTAATAAATGTTATTCCAAAATAATGATAAAAAAGTATAAATGTGCTTAAATAAATGTGTTTAAAAAATGTAAACACATAAATGACATACGATGTGAAAAATTAATTAAATTAAAGTATAACAATCATAATGTGTCACTCACAATAGAACAGAAAAAAACTTTAAAAATAATGTTTTTAGTGAAACGCTGAATGCTAAAACTTTACATCTACTACTCACACTGTAATGTAGCATATTAGGGTAAAATGTGTTTGACATTCAAGGGGTCACACTATCCCACTCTAAACCAATTTGGGGTAAGGGTTGGACTCTAAATGGGCTACACTTACCATTCCCTCTCCAATCTAAGCCATTTTGAAAATAGTGTTGGACAATAAAGGAGTCACATTTACTATTCTCACTCCAATCAAAAAAATATGGGGAAGGTGCTGGACACTAAAGAGGACACATTTACTATTCCCACTCCACCCTACACCATTTTGGCGTACGTATTGGACACTAAAACTTTCATATTTACTAATCCAGCTCCAATATAAACCAGTTTAAAGTATGTGTTGGACACTAAAGTGGTCACAACAAACTATAAAAGATGGAACTAATGTATACTAAACTTTAGCCAATGTAAAAATAAAAATGAAATGTTTAATATTAAATCACACACTTTAAAACAAATGCATGACATCAAACTACATATATTACCATTAGTTCAGTACAAATATAACATTGCTTTTCAAAGTATAAGAACACATAGTATCACAACACAAGATTTATTTTTATTTAAAATATATTTTAATATAATTGTATGTATAAATGGTATTAATTATTTGGAAGGGCTATACATATGATATCTAATTGTACAAAAACATAAACAAATATCACAATATTCTTAAAACAAAGGCACTTCACAAAATACATTTTCTAATAGCAATTATTTGACATAAACACAAACTTTAAACCCTGTAAACATACAAATATACAATTTATCATGTTTATTTTAACTCTACCTTCAATAACAATCAATCACAAAAAACCATATATAATACTATATAATAGTATTAATTCAGATCAATAAAAAAATTCAAATACAATCAATAATTAATACAAAATAATTAACAATTCATAATTGATATAAATGTGCTTAAAAGGTCATACAAATAGATTTAATATATATATATATGTATAAATATTTGTGTAATAGATGCATTTTTTCTATTAAAAACATTTTGAAAATGAATTCTCATGCAATTTAAAACATGAAATTTCAAAGTATAAATTAAGTGTTTAAAATGATTATTTATTCTTAAATTATTCACATTGGAAAAGAAAACTACAACAAACAAAATACCCCACCCTTTTCCCCTATAAATCCAACATCCTGCTACTAAAACCTTTAAAACATAAATTGTATAATTCAAATGAGGACCTACATTGGACCATCCCAGAGCCCAATTTTGGACCTACATTGGGCCATCCCAGAGCCCAATATTCCGCCAACCCGGGCTAGGACTCCACTGGTGCTGTAGATGAATACCCTCACACTGAACCTCTCATTAAGAGTGTGTAATGGCTGCACAAAATCTGACACACCGGGGAATTATACTTTTAATAGACCGGGACATGCCTCTATTATAGATTACATTCTGGTAGGCACATAATCTTACCATAGGGTGTTAGATTTCAAGATCGTGCCCCACTATGATAGTGACCATAATGCTCTTATCATAGCGGCAATCTTGCCCTGTGCTAAGAATATATCTGAAACACAACCACCAATCAACTCCAGACTAACACTGACCAATGGCAGGAGGAGAGTTCGCTGGGGGGAATTCTGTCAATCTCAAGAAAAGTTGGCCTCCCTATACCAAACAATCATCCCATTTCTCATGGCCACAAACCAATTTAGTTTGAACGACAACATCCCTATTTCTCTCTCTAAAATCTTTGATAACCATCAAGATCTACCATCTACTATGGCTAACCTTTTCCTTGACATTTTTTATATTTTTTGTAAAAATAGGGTTCTGGAGATTAACTTACAGATAACTAAGGGGGTCATTACGATGGTGGATGGAAAAGACCTGTGACTGCTGTGCTTGCGGAAAAATAACGCCCGCATGTACCGTGGCATTGCTGCCGGTCAGATTACGATGCAATGCACGTAAAATCCGACCGCGGCGGATGAAATACACAAAAGACCTTCCATAACTGTCGAAAAAGCTGTATATCCGACCTCGGTGGAACGGGAAAGCTGTTCAATGGACTAAAAAGGTTGCCTCTGCCACGGAATGACCGCACAGCTAATTACGATGAGATAGCGGAGCTGGCGTAATGATCATTGCTGTTCTGACCGCCATGGTCGCGCTCAGGCAAAATGAATGGCGGTCGGAACAAACTACACTACAATGCTCAATAAAAGATTAAGGGGGACTAGAAGACCACAACACCCATGGTACAATGACAGCTGCTGTGTGGCCAAGTTAGATCTTATCGCTGCTATTAAAGTTAAGGACAGGCTGTAAATTTGAGAAAAAAGGGCACCCCACAAAAGTACCATCGATAAGGCAAAAAGAAGCTGGGAGAGTCATAAATGAGATACCCTGAGAAGTGCCTTAAATACTCATGATATGAGGTCCTTTTGGAATGTGGTAAATTTAGGCTCCCAAGATGGTAAACTGGCTATAGAACCAAATATAGGGGCGGATATATGGAATGCACATTTCGAATCCTTATACTTAAGGGTGGAGGACAAGATGGGCCTGTTGGCAACACACATACCCCTGAGTCCATTTCTCTAGATGCCCCTCTGATCTCCCTCAAGGAGAAAACTGACGCATTGAGCAGGGTAGCACCATCTAAGGTTCCAGAGCTAGACAAGATCCCTGGGGATCTCTTTTGTTCTGAACCTATTATTTGGGCCCCCTACTTGTGTATTTGTTTAATGCTATCCCGCGGGGAATGGCGATTCTTACCACCTGGGCGGGGGACGAAATTATACCAATCTTTAAAAAGGGATCTCCACTCCTACCTGCTAACTATCGTCCCACCAGTCTTATTGATGTAAGCCAAAAACTATTTGCCCACCTACTCCTGGGGCGACTCCAGATCTGGATGGACGAGCACAATGTCCTCAGCCCCCTCCAATCCGGGTGTAGAGCAAAGATCTCTAAAATAGAACACATTTTTAGGCTACAATTATTACACTGGAAATCTGTGTGCATAGAGGGTGGCAGCCTCTATTTAATATTTGTGGACCTAAAATCTGCATTCGACCTGGTACAGAGGGAAAAACTATGGGCAATCTTATTGGCTTTGGGAGTACCAGCATACTTCTGTCACAAGCTGAATCGATTACATGAGGGCAATTTTGCTCAAATTAGGTATGGCAAAAATGGTGAACTCATAGCTCGCTTACCTGTAGAAAGAGGTGTATGCCAAGGCTGCGTCCTGGCCCAACCCTTTTTTGCCTTTTCATAAACGGCTTGGTTGAGTCATTGATCAAAGGAAAGGATATTGCTGCCCCATAGCTAGCGAATCGTAAAATACCTGCAATGATGTTCGCCGACGACACCCTCCTGCTATCAAAATCACCCATGGGAATCCAGAGGGCCCTTGACATTTTTTATATTTTTTGTAAAAATAGGGTTCTGGAGATTAACTTACAGATAACTAAGGGGGTCATTACGATGGTGGATGGAAAAGCCCTGTGACTGCTGCGCTTGCGGAAAAATAACGCCCGCATGTAGCGTGGCATTGCTGACGGTCAGATTACGATGCAATGCACGTAAAGTCCGACCGCGGCGGATGGAATACACAAAAGACCATCCATAACGGTCAAAAAAGCTGTATATCTGACCTCGGTGGAACGGGAATGCTCTTCAAAGGCCGCCTCTGCCCCGGAATGACCGCACAGCTAATTACGATGAGATAGCGGAGCTGGTGTAATGATCATTGCTGTTCCGACCGCCATGGTCGCGCTCAGGCAAAATGAATGGCGGTCGGAACAAACTTTGCTCAAAGAGTGCCTGTGCTCGCCGCAGCCGTCAATCACATCAGATATGCACCAATGATACACCACAAATGTATTCCTGAAATGAAGCCATGGTCAGCATGGAAGATACACCTGGTGGACATCACTCATGTGGACCCACCCACATACTATAGTATAAAACCAACCCCTTCCTGGACCAGCATCCTTTGCAAAACAGCCGCTGAGGCAGAGAGAGCTAGAGAGACAGGACACCATTTTGTCACCCAGCACACAGCACAACATCACACCCACTCAACTCCACACACCACCACTTCTCATCCACACACCTGATACATCTCACACAGCTTCATCACCACCTTGCACCCTGCACCTTTCATTCATTTGCACCATTCCCACTCACAAAATGCCCAAATTCTCAGATACAGAGTTGAAAGTGCTGGTAGACGAGATAATTAAGGTAGAACCACATTTGTATGGGAACCTGGTCCAACAGATCCCACGTGTGCACACAAATCAGATGTGGACTAGGAGCTATAACAAAGTCAATGCAGTAGGGACCACCCTATGCACACTGCATGACATCAAAAGGCAGTGGACCGACCTCAAGGCCAGGATCAAGGCTCGCGCCCAGAGGAACCACGCGGCATCCCAAAGAACTGGTGGCGGCCCTCCCATTCCACCACTAACCTTCAATGAATGGGAGGAGAAGGTGCTTGCTATACTGCATCCAGAGAGTCTCACAGGAATCGAGGGGGTAGTGGAGGCTGGTAAGTACAAACAAAATGATCACATCCCACTGTAATGTACTGTTGTGCACAACAAGTGAGCCTCAATTGTCAGACCAAATCAAATTGATGTAGAACGCACGCTTTCCATATGAATGTCTCACAAGGCTAGCATTTCCTACCTCTGCTTCGCCTCACTGGTAGGTAGTCAGCTCATGCACCCTGACTTCCCTCCCAAACAGCATGGAGCACCCTCCCCACCCCGGAGCCATGTGACAGCCATCACCATCTACAGTGCCTCCTAACAGGTAGGTAGCCATCTTACTGTGGAGGGGATTGTTGAGACCTGACAGCAAGACCACTACTCCCACAAGGCCCTCTGTACTCCCTCCCAAACAGCATGGAGCACCCTCCCCACCCCATAGCCATGTGGCAGACCATCACCCTCCTCTGCTTCACTTAACAGGTAGGTAGTCAGCTCATGCACCCTGGCCTCCCTCCCAAATAGCATGGAGCTGTACGACCACCACATCCAGCACTTGTTAGCCAACTCTGTAAAGCTCCATAAGTTGTAGCCAGTGCACACACAGCTAATCCCATTGAGAGGTCACATGAATCGCAGTGTCATTGATGAAGTCACATGTAACTGCAAAGCAAAACCAAAGAACACAATGACCAAAATACAATGTGCTAGTCCCATGGTCTCAAAGCATAAAGGCTCACATCAACACAACACATGCATGGAGACTCAGTCAAACATCTCAAACCACAGACGGTCAGTACAATAAGCAAAACAGAAATCATGAAGTTGCGGCATAGTAGACAGATTCTCATAGAAAAGTCAGAAATATTCTAGCATAAACTGAAGTGGATGCGCAATAAGTTGGTACCAGAGGACATGTCCTTGAAAATACAATATCCGCACATATGAAATTGTAACGAGCAATGTATGTACCTCTACATCATGTTAGACTGCTGACAATCTGTTACGAATGCCAAGTAATGCCAATGTCAAAAGTCAGGTAATCTCAAATGAAATGTGAAAAACATGATCATCAAAGTTGTGCTGTGTACTGAACATGCTGACAATCTAACCTCAGTTCAACAGGTGACTCACTAGCAACAGCAGGCGAATGTGACATGAATGAGCTAAGCCAGTCCCCCCCCCCCCCCCCCACCCCCAGGAAGGTGAACTCGTGGATGCAGATTCCCTGGTTTTTTCAGACAAGGAGGACTGACGTGGCTCCTCCGGCGTGCACAGGCAAGCTCAGTCCCAGGACCTCACTGTCCCCACCACCACCCCCACGAATCCCACAACAACTGCAACAACAACGCTGACCCCTACAACAACGACCTGTGTGGCAGCCACCTCCACCATCACCGCCGCTGCCTCCAACAATGTCCCTGTGGCAGTTGTTGCCAATACCACCAGGAAGCCTGGGTGGGGACAATGTGCGGCGACAGGCAACCCCACAGGTCCGTGTCTGCATGGCAGGTGGGAGGCAAACTGAGGGACAGCTACAGGAGGACAATGAGACTGAGGCCCTGGCCACCGTGGAAACTGTCCTTGGTGCATAGCAGCAGAACCAGGGACAGACGGGCCAGGTCCTTGAGGAAATGGGTGAACTCCACCTGCTGCAGAGGTCCATGGAAACACGCTTGGGTCAAATTGCTGAGTACATGGGCCAGCTTGTGGGTGTTCTGAGGTACGTGCATGCAGCTCAAATGGCTGCCCACAACCCCAGTGGCCAGCCGGATGCTAGTCACAACACCTCAGCAGTGGCCACAGGGAGGGGTGAGGGACGCGCACTGTGACAGAACAGCTACACTGCTCTTCTACAGTATTTTAGTTTTAATCTCACTGTTTTGCCTGATTTTAAAACGCTTCAATTCTTAGGGAACATTTAAAAAAGTAATTATTTCACTTACACGCTCTCCTGCACTTCACTGACACCCGGCACCCCGCACTCTCCCCGGTCCACCACAGGAATCGTCCCGATTGATGTGGAGGGAGGCGCGGCACATCAGACCACTTCCGGGCTGGAGGGGAGGAGGGCGTAGTATCATTGGCTGCTCACTTCTCTAACTGCAGCATAAAAACCTGATGCCATATGCTTCGTGCAGCGGACGCGCGCTGTCTCAGAACAGCTACTCTGCTCTTTTACGGTATTTTAGTTTTATTCTCACTGTGTTGCCTGATTTTAAAACGCCACAATTCTTAGGGAACCTTTAAAAAGTTATTCTTTTACTTACACGCTCTCCTGCACTTCTCTGACACCTGGCACCCCACACTTCCTGTTACCATGGCTGAGCAAGATCCTTGAGAAACATGCCAACATAGTATTGGCAGAGTTCCTAGAGACCAATCACCTGCTCGATCCCTCCCAGGCAGGATTCCGTCCCATGCATGGGACTGAAACCGCCCTTGTCGCAGTGACGGAGGAGGCCAGGAAGATCTTGGATCGAGGAGGCTCTGCAGCAATCATCCTCCTTTACCTAAGTGCCGCCTTCGACACTGTAAGCCACAACATTCTACTACACCTACTTATCAACTTAGGAGTTTCAGGTATAGCAATTGCCTGGTTTGAATCCTTCATTTCAGACCGCTCCTTCCAGGTTTTCGAAGGCGAAATCACCTCCCCCAGCAAGCATTTGAGCTCTACGTTATTCAATATATATATGAGCCACCTAGCCGAGATTGTCCGTCCCTTGGGTATAAAAATCATCACCTATGCTGATGACACTCAGCTATTGGTGGCTCTCAATCAGCCATACACCGCGCATAACACCCTGAGGGACTGCTTAGAAGAAGTGACCAAATGGATGACATTGTCATGTCTCAAGTTGAACGGAGACAAAACTGAGCTGATGCTCTTAGGCAACTCCCCCAAGCTCACCATCGACTCATTGTGGCCTACCTGCCTTGGCCCTGCTCCTACGCCAAAGGACACAATCAAGAGCCTCGGTATCTGGTTGGATAAGTCCCTTAACTTTAATTGTCAAGCAGCTAAACTTTCAGCCACTGGCTTTGGTCTACTCAGGTTTCTACGGAAAATTCTCCCCTTACTGCCTTTCCAAGAGAAACAGATCATGGTCCAGGGTCTCATTCTGTCTCATTTGGATTTTGGGAATGCCCTCGACTTAGGGGCCCCTCAAGCTACTTTGCGCAAGCTCCAGATCATCAAAAACTGTGTAGCCCAAACACTCCTCCAGATCCCCCGTCGACTCCCAGTTAAACCCGGACTAAAGAGCCTCCACTGGCTCCCAGTCAGGGAAAGAATTGAATTTAAGGTCCTGTGCATTGCCTACCGAGCCTTTTGGAAAATGGGCGCTGTCATCAATCAATCACTGATCACCCCCTACCACCCTAACAGACAGCTCAGATCAGCGTCTTCTCTCCTCGCCACAGTGCCCAGGATTAAGAGAGCCAGATGTGGAGGCTGTTCGTTCTCCTATAACTCGGCCAAACTTCGGAACTCCCTTCCTCCCTCTCATCTGTGATCAGAGCCCAACTTACTCCCTTTCTGCAAACATTTAAAAACCCTGCTTTTTAATGAATTTGAATAGTCTTTAATTGTTCATCTGCATGCGTTGCCTGTAGCGCTAGGACACCTGAGGGTACCTATCGCGCTTAGCAAATGGTCTTTTCATTTCATTTCACAACACAGCGAATCCTCAGACACCTCTGAGCATGCAGCAGGTCACCCCCTGCCAAACAGCAGAGGGGACGTCCAACAAGACCCCAGGACTTTCTTGTGGTTAAGCACCATGCCGTACCAGTACTAGTAGCCACCATTGATGTCACCAGTGTCACACCAAGCATTGACTTTGTTGTAGATTTGATCCCACATTGCCACAATGATGGGAGTGTTCTGTTGGACTGTGGAATTCCACCATTGTGTGTTCTACCCTAAGTATCCATGTACCAGTACTTTCATCTTCACCACTCACCTGTCACTCTAGTCAAAATAAACACAATTCTCACCCCTATGCCTTTGTGTCAGTATTATAATAACTAGCATGTAAACACACATTGCAATGTATCACAAGATTGTTTATGTTTATTTATCAATAAAAAGAAATATTTAAAAAAAAATGAAATTCTGTGTTTGCTTAGAAAGCTGCCACAATTCTCTCAGGTCTCTGTACCTCTCCCTGCCCAACTTTGGTGAAACACTTCATCTACATTTCAAGTAAGGATTAAACTGAACTGCATTTACCAGGATGCTAAGGGGTGAACTGTGCTGGGAGGTGAAGCAGTGTCCTCCATCCCCTACTACCATCAACATGGACATGACGTAAGTTGTAAAACTCACACCACGCTGCATAATGTAACCGTTAGCAGTGTGCCAACAAGAGCCAGCATCCAAACGCATCCTGTTAAATGGCCGTTGGGGACATTGTCGTCTTCACTAAGTCTAGTAGAGTTACTCGGGGCTTGTAATTTATCATGCAAGATTTTTGCATGTTTTCTAAAAAGGAACACCAGTCCCTGCCAACATTCCCACGCTAAATCTCCTTTTAACGGAAGTTATCTTATCCTCTATAACCACAACTGCTGCCGTTTATGGGCAGGCGTTCTGTATATAGTAACAGTTTCACAACGTGTTACTTGCTGTAGCAATATTCTTTTTACTCTCCAATGTGGGATTGTAGATAGTTAGTTGTGGCCTCATATTCCCACTATGAAAGCAGACTTCAATGAGTTAAGCAAGCTCAAAGCACTTTTGTTTCAACAAGAAGTCGCTCTCACATCAGCCCGTGAGACCTTCGAATTGTAGGTGGCTTGAACGTCCAGCGAGATTCAGTCACTGCCAAACACAACTCTCCCACTTCATTTTGGGGAACTGATACACCAAATATTAAAAGCGTCTGATACTGAAGGCCTTGCACATATTTTTTAACTTGTGGGCTATGGCCTTGTTACTTCTTTTCAGACTATTTTTGGAGTACTACCTGGTGTCATTCATTACATTTTTCCAGTGCTTTTAGCAGTTTACCATCACTCATTTGGCTGTTATGCAGAGTGCTGGTTCTCCTTCTGCTCTTACACAATGGCTGCCCGTCCTGTGGTCCAGGACAAACCCCGGTCAGTTGCAACTGAACCGTTAGCAATTGCAGCTTATTTTTGGAGGTTTGCCATTAGCTGTACTTCGCATAAGTTATAGGCTAACCTTCCGCTGTGCCTATTTAACCTGCATGCAACCTGTGTTCTACTGTCGCCGATGCCCCTTTCAATGCGCCATTGATGTCTGCCTTTCCAACACATCTCTTGCTGATCTGGATTATGACCTGTGGGTGAGTCCTTTGTTGGCCCACGACCAGGACTGTTCTGATGATAGCCATTTATGGAATGCCTTACAACGTGGCAGACGGGCTGCCAGCTGCGCCTGTGCTTTTGCGCAACGTCTCCTGTGCCATGCCTATATCGAACCACTTCCAGGTTGCCCTGAAATGCTCCTTTCGTCCATGGGGTGAGAGGAGCACATCTGTTCCTTCATATTACCGGACTGGATGGCGGTTCCTTTTGCTGAAGCTGATTCTGATCGTCTTTTGGAACTGCTTGCCTTTAAAGCTGTAAATTCTTTCTTGGATTCGTAACTACTTACCAGCATCCGCAACTGTTTGGAACAAATTCAATATTGTTTTACCTTTTATCGCCTCCTTCTGAAATTTCACTTGCTTTATCTCAAAATGTGGCCTTGTCTGCATTCACTTTGACTCTGCTTACCTTTGCGGTCTGTTTCGCTTGGTACCACAGACCTGAGCAAGGGGAGGCTGTTATATGGCCGTTGTGGACATTGTTGCCTATTATGCAGCTTTAGCGCACGTTAATACATGGCTTTGTTGTTTTCCAAGTTGCTTCATTTATGTCTTTTACATGAGAACTGTCCGCAGAGCTTGTTCTATGCGTCGTCTTGGAGTACAGTCTGAACATCATGTCGAAGGTTGTAAAACAATGTCCCTAGTTATTGTGTTCTGGTCACGCCCTACCACCCAGACTCAACAAACTCTTGCAGCTGCTAGAGACCACGGGTGCCTTTTTGATATTATGGGGAGGCAGGCTAGGTGCCACACCTGGAGAGGGATCCTTCCAGAGAGAAGAGCGACACAGCACATATGATGTCCATTTCACCATCTATAGGCTGAGGAATGGTGTCTGCTGACAAAGCCCAGGGATATTGGGATACATATTAAGACTTCTTGAGGAGCTACGCGCGGATCCAAGATGGACGCGTGAGCAGAGGGTTCCCGAGACCCCTTCCGCCACCCTTATCTATCCTGCCACAGATCCTGATTTAGACGACGGGTGCTTCTCGTTGATGCCCTGCTGATATCGAAAGCTTTTTCCAAAATTCGATTTGGCCGCCGGGAACTGGACTTGTTGCACCCCATAATCTGAGGCCTACGGCAGTGGCCATCCAGGGGCTCGCGTTCCCGAGGTGCCCAGGTGGCAATTGAACAACAACGGCTGGAGTGACGCCTCCGCTGCCCCTGTGGTACTTTCGGTTTCGATTTCGGTCATTGTTGGTGCCGCCTCATTGCTGGTGGATACTGCTGCTCTGCTCTAGTCGCAGACTCATATTCGGCTGTCGTTCCTCGACCTCTCGATTCCTTCAGTTTGCCGTAGGGGTACTCATTCTGACCAGATCTCGGAAGACCCTTTGGAGCTCGTCGACCATTATGACGGGCAGGACGGACCCGAGAGGCGCCATGCCAGAGGCACGAATCGAGGGGGAGCCGCTCAGACCCAGACTATAGAACGCTTTACTCGCCCGAAGGGTTCCCCGGGGGGATCGAGTAAGTCCCCCGGAGAGGCTGGTGACGGTACCACTGTGAATGAGGAGCCGACTTTGGCAGATGTTATGGGCGCCATTGCCAATATCCAGACTGCGATGGGGCAGCAATATGAAACTCTTGCTACTAAGTTGGATACGGTTGCGATTGAGGTCAACCTTATCAGGACAGACCTGGGGAAAACCAACGAACGGGTCAAATCATTGGATGTGAAGACGGCGAGCTTAATTACGGATGTCTCGGATCTTCAGACCGAGGTCCGTGACCTTCGCATTGCCAGGGACTCGTTTGCCCGTCGGCTGGATGATTTCAAGAGCCGGGCCAGACGAAATAATGTCTGCATCGTGGGCGTTCCGGAGACTTCCACGGAAGTACCGACGGATCGTCTGGTTGAGGACCTTATCCAGAACTATTTGTCACCAAAGGGTCTTAGTGGTCTTTTTGCAGTGGAGCGCGCTCATCGGATTCCAGGCGGGAAGCCCAAGCTTGGGGCCGCTCCGAGGCCTATCATAGCCAGGATCTTTAACTACCGGGACAGGGACGCTATCCTGCAGGCCTCCCGTGTCAATGGTCCCACTAAGTTTGAAAATGTTTCGATCAGCTTCTATCCGGACTTCACCCAGGCAGTGCAGAAGCAACGTATGGCCTTTACGGGGGTGAAACGACGCCTTAGAGACATGGACCTGAAATATGCCATGCTTTTTCCGGCTCGCCTGCGGATAGAGCATAACGAACGTACATTTTTCTTTGATCGCCCTGAGGCGGCCAGTGACTGGTTGGACACTTTGCCGACACAGCATGCCAGCTCGGAGAACATGAGGGGTGCCGAGGGCGGCCTGGAAGACCTGGAGTAGTGAGTCGGTGCCGATGAGCCGTTATTGGACGCTTTGCAGTGGCTCTGTGATATTGATGTGTATACGCAATGAATACCCGGGGGGGGTTGGACTCGGGACTCTTCCTCCTCAGGGGACACTTTTCTCTCTTCTTGTAGGTTAGTTTAATGGGGTGACAGGCACACTGCAAGTTGGGGTGGCTTTTTGGTCTACCGCAGGGGTGCAGGGAGGGGGGTTGTGTGTTGAGGGTTCTTTGGGGGGTGGTGGGGGGGTCTTTTCTTGTTTGTTTGATTCCAGGCTCTGATTCAGTCGTTCTTTTATCCTTTGTGCTTGCTCTGTAGTGGGGGACTGTTGTTTTTTGTCTGGGATGGGGGATAGGGGGCTGCGGGTGCTGAGCTGGAACGTTAATGGTCTCGGGGATCGAATTAAAAGGGGGATAGTTTTGCAGTACTTGAAGCGCCACGCCCCGGATATTGTTCTACTACAAGAAACGCATTTGGTGGGCAATACGTGCCATGCGCTGAATAGAAGAGGCTACCGTTTGGTGGCCCACTCTGGATTCACCACTGGGTCGAGGGGGGCGGGGATCTTGGTTAGGAGCTCCCTCCCCCTCGAGGTAGATGACGAGGTGCTGGATGATAGGGGTCGCTATGCTGCTGTCGTAGGTCGATGGGAGGGGAAGACGATTTCCATTTTGTCTGTGTATGTTCCCCCTGGTCTACAGTCTACCACATTTTCAGATTTGGGTGGAGTAATCCTGGGGCTCCCCGATGGTTTGCTAGTAGTGGGTGGAGATTTTAACTCGGTGGTCAGTGGAGAGGAGGATCGACACCCTTGTAGAACCCTCCCCACATCGCAGTTATGGTTGGGCCATTTCGTGGATACACTGGGATTAGCGGATTATTGGAGACAACTCCACCCTGGCCAGCTTCAGTACACCTTTTTCTCGGGGGCCCATGGTAGTCTATCGCGACTCGATTATATTCTTATTCCGGCGGCACAGATGGTCTCCGTGAGAGAAATTAGACATCTTGCGAGGGGGATTTCAGATCATTCCCCCACTGTGGCTCACCATTGATGTGCGACTAGATTCCGGGGGTCGTGTTGCTCCTATTAATTCGTGGCATCTTCGTAACCCCAACATTCGCAAGGAAGTGGTTAAATGTATGGATTATTACTTCACTGAGAATGAAGGGTCAGTATCCTCCCCTGTTACTCCGTGGGAGGCGGGTAAAACTGTGATCCGGGGTCAGACACTCTCTTTGATTGCCAGCGAAAGGGGGCGCAGAACTAAAGAAGTGGTACAGCTTGAAAATTAGATCTCTGAATTGGAGGAACGGATGGAATCGGGGATTACGCCTGCTAGCCTACACTCCTTGGCGCTTAAGCAGTTTGAATACAGGGCTCTGGTGACTGATGCGGCTAAAGCGATGAATCGTGAACAGCAGGGACGCTTGTATGATTTGGGTGATAAGGCGGGGAAATTACTTGCTTGGCTTGATAAGCGGGATAGAGTGAATCGTGTTGTGCCTGTTGTTGAGCGAGGGGATGGTGTGCGAGTTGTGGACCCGGTCGAGATCGTTGAGGTCTTTGCCCAGCACTTTCGGAAGGTGTACTCGCCGGTCTTGGACAGACCTGAGGAGGACTCGCACCTGTTGCTCCGCGATATCACGTTGCCTAGCCTTTCGGATTCGGACAGAGAGCTTATGGAGGCGGATTTTTCCACCGATGAAGTAGCGCTCGCTATCCGTGCACTTCGTTCTGGTAAGGCTTCGGGCCCGAATGGTTTACCAGTAGAGCTGTACAAGGTGTGTCCTGATAAAATGGCGCCGTACCTTCGTCGGGCATTTTTGGCGTCGCGAGATCTCGGGCTTCTTCCCCGTGATCAGAGGCTGGCGTCCATTGTGGTCATCCACAAGGACGGAAAGCCCCAGGAACATTGTTCGTCATATCGGCCGATCTCGCTTCTGAATGTGGAGCCTAAGGTTCTTGCTAAAATTTTGGCGAACCGCGTGATCACGGTGATCGGCGACCTTGTGCACCCTGATCAATCTGGGTTTATCCCCCACCGTAACACTGCCCTCAATCTTCGCCGTCTACACGGTGTTTTGGCGAGGGCGGGGTCTCTTGCGGAACCGGCCGTTTTGGTTTCCCTTGACGCCTCGATGGCCTTCGACACGGTGGAATGGCCTTATTTGTGGGCTGCCCTCGCTAAATTTGGCTTCGGTCCTAAGTTCATTGGATGGGTTCAACTGTTGTATGAACAACCGCTTGCGCAGGTGGTGGTTAACGGAAGGGCCTCGGATCCCTTTGTCCTCGGACGTGGCACAAGACAGGGCTGCCCTTTGTCGCCTCTCCTTTTTGCGCTTGCTCTTGAATCCCTTGCCGCGTGGCTCTGCTGGGAGCCCTCGCTCCAGGGCATACGGTGGTCTCCTACCTTTGAGGATCGGGTATCACTTTATGCTGATGATTTTCTGTTGTACCTCACTTCTCCCCGTAAGTCACTGGGAGTTCTGTTCGATGTCCTGAGCTCCTTCGGGAAGAATTCTGGTTTGGTTATTAATTGGACTAAATCCTGTATTTACCCGCTTGCGGGTGGACAACCTTCTCTGCCTCGCTTCTGCCCTATACCTGTTTCCAGTGGTGGTTTCAAATACTTGGGGATTTACATCTCTATGGACCCTAAGGTCCAATTTGAGCTAAATCTACTGCCTCCGCTTGCCCGACTTCGGTCGGATGTGGCGGCATGGTGTGGACTGCCTCTTTCCCCTTTGGGGAGGGCGGCCCTGTTTAAAATGATGTCTCTTCCCCGATTCTTATACGCACTCCAGAACACGCTGGACTTGGTTCCAGCTGGCTATTTTAGTGAAATCGAGGGCCTCCAGAGGAAATTGATTTGGGGCAGGAGACCGCGTATAGCGCTGGCGAAATTGACTTTGCCCTGGTATGATGGTGGGATAGCTTTACCGGATGTCAAACGTTATTATTGGGCGTCCCAGTTGAGTGCTATTAATCACGCAATGTATGGCCCTGTCCCTAATCCCGCTTATGATATGGATAAGTGGCAACTCCCGGGGGGCGATTATAATAGAGCGCTCTATTCCAAGAGTGACAGAAGGTGTTTGACAGGTCCCACTGCAGTGGCACTGCGTGTCTGGGGCAGTGCAACGTCGGCCACGGGTTGGACTGATAAACTCACTAGGGCGACTCCTCTCTATGCAGCTGAGAGATTGGGTGGTCTGTGGTCCTCGAAGGGATTCGATAGGTGGGACCTTATCGGTATCAGCAAAGTGGGTGATCTTTGGGCCACTAATAGGGTCAAAACTTTTGACGAGTTACAACGGGAATATAAGCTGAGTGATAGGGAATATTTTCGATACCTTCAGATCCGCCATGCGCTCGCTTCGGTTTTCCCTGCTGGCACCTCGATACCTGAGTCCTCTCCCTTAGAGGATAGAGTGCTTGATGGACATGTCCCCGACAGCACTATCTCCCTCATCTACAAGAAACTTATTAATGTCCGTTCGGACCTTCTTATACAGCTGCGTGAGGCATGGACTGGTGACGGGCTGGAGCTAGACGATGAAGACTGGCAGGCTGCAGTTTCTTCCCCAAAGGAAGTTGCGATTCCGGCGCGTCTCCGACTGGTGCAGCTAAAGATTCTTCATCGCACCTATGTCACGGGTCCACGATTGATGCATATGGGTTACTCGATGGATGGGCTATGTCGGCGTGGATGTGATTTGCTTGCTACTTTCCTCCATATTATATGGGAGTGCCCGGCGGTTGAGGTTTTTTGGACTCGAGTGCATGAGGTGATGGGAGAGGTGACGGGCGTCGGGCAACTTCCTGAGGCCCGGCGCTGCTTGTTGAATATTTGGGAACCGAATGACTGCACCGTTGCCCAGACTCAATGGGTCACACTGGGAAATATTATTGCCAAAAGAGATATTGCTCAACTCTGGGGGTCTCATAGGGCGCCACTGATTTTGACCTGGGAGGAGAACATGGATTGGTGCATGTTTAGGGAAAAAATTGTATACATCTCCCGGGGTAGGCCTAAGAAGTGGGGTAGAATTTGAGGTCCGTGGAATTCGTATTGTGGTGGGATTTGTGACCCTCCTTTTGTAGAGTCCCATGATGATACCGGTTCTCCGTGATTGTACGTTCCAGTAATTTTGGATTTTTGTCCAATGTAAAGTATTGCTCGCCCTTGGTACCCACACCCCACCTCCATGATTTCCTGATGTTCGCTCTTCGTTCTCCCCCTCATGTCACACGTAGCAGCCTTTATATTAGTGAATTTGCCTCGTTTCTTTTTCTTTTGGGTTGTCTTATTTGTTCTTTGTGTGTTATAAAAATGGAAACCTTTTATTCCTCCTCATTTACCAAATGCTTCTGACCACGTCATGCTTTTCCGCTGCCGGACCCTCGGGTTGTCGGCTGATGAGCTGTGTACTGCTTTGTTTTTACTGTTTCGTATTGCTGGCCGGCCTTGGTGGTTGTAGGCTTGTATATGTCCTTATTTTGCAAATAAAGGTTTTAATAAAAAAAAAAAAAAAAGACTTCTTCAAGCAAGGGCAGGGGGTAAAGGCTCATAGGTCTTCCTCCTGAGGGCTTATTAATATGATATCTCCCTTCATGATATATGAACATATTTCTATGCTGACTGTTTTTGTATTATGCATTATTCTGCTTGTTGTGGCATGTATACTGCATGTTAGGACACGGTAGTTGAAATAAACATTTGAAAACGTTAATTGTCTTCAACTGATCTTATTGTGGACAAGTATAAGAGTGAGGGCGACAGGTTGTATCTTGTTACTGCGATTCCTGAGAGATCTGAGGGTGTTGTGTTTTGGGGTGTATCAGTGCTTGTTTCAATGTCAGTGAGTACCAGAGCTAGTGAGGCACTATAGCTATTCGGTCCTGTGCTTATGGGTATGCAGGTGGTAGGATGACTTAGTCCCTGCCTGCCCAAGTACTGTAATCCTGCGCATAGTTCTGTCTGTGCAAAGAGAACAATTGATGAGCAGAGTACAGAACAATGTCATACATTCACCCCAGTACAGAGATCTGGGCCTAAATCCATAATTTTTTTGCTCACCATTCCAGTTTGGACCCATATGCAAATCAATCTTGACCCTGCCCCCAATGGGAACAGTCCAGCCCGAACGGCCAGGCCAGGTCCTCCCGGGACTGGAAACAAGCATCCTAGGACCGGTTGTGGGCTTTCAGCCCTCATCAGCCAGGATAGCTTGACTCAAGTGGCATGGAGCGCACGGGACCCACGTCTGGGCATACCCGTCCCACTCCGGGTGACAAATGCAAAAAGAACAATTGATGGACAGAATGCAAAACAATGTCATACATTCACCCCAGTACAGAGATATGGGCCTAAATCCATCATTTTTGTGCTCACCATACCATTCCAGTTTGGACCCAGCCATATGCAGTTCTGTCTGTGGGCAGAATCCCTGCAACAATCCTCTAAGTTTGAGAGACAACAGCAAAGCACACAGACATAGACATAGTTGCTCAATGCTGACTTACATTCAATGAAAGTCGTTAACGATGAGCTGTTCACGTAGGTCAAGCCCTTCTTCCTCACCACTATCATCGTCACTGGGCATGTGTGGGTTTACAGCAGGGGTGCTGCTGCTGCTCATCATCATCCTGAATCAGGGGGATCTCGGCGCAAGGCCAGGTTGTGTAGCATGCAGCAGGCGACTACTATCTGACCCACCTTCTGGGGTGAGTAGAGAAGTGCACCACCACTCTGGTCCAGACACCTGAATCTAGACTTTAGAAGTCCAAAAGTGTGCTCCACCACACAACGTGTCCTCCCATGGGCATCATTGAAGTAGACATCCCCGGGCGTACTTGGATTCTCAGTGGGGTCAGCAACCACGGATGATTGGGATACCCTGAGTCACCTAGTTGTGAGAAACACAGACAAACAATGTAATAGTAATATGTGAGGAGAGCACACATACATCACACTCATTGACACAGTCACCAACAAGCCAGGCATGCTCTGGGTGAAGATTTGCCATCAATTGTGGTAGGTTGCTGTTCCGCAGAATGTATGAGTCGTGCCGAACCTGGATACTTTGAACACACGTGTGATATGATCTGATCTGCTTGGCGTACCACTTGCACATTAATGGAGTGGTAATGTATGCGTTTACGATAGATGTGTTCACGTGCCTGTGGTGGAACTAGGCCAATGTGGGTACCGTCAATGGCTCCCACATCATTTGGGATGCATCCAAGATCATAAAAATTCCCCTTCCCAGCTGCCAATTCATTTCTCCTTGGAAAGTGTATATAGCTGTCCTTGTAGGTCATCAATACAGACAGGACATCACGCAACACTATGCTGAACATAGGCTGTGACAGCCCACCGGCCCTGGCCACGGTGTACTGGAAAGACCCAGTGGCAATGTAATGCAGTGCAGCCATCACTTTCACTGTAGCAGAAAATGCAGTCGGATAAATTCTGTTGGGCTTCAAATGGGACTCTAACTGAGCACCTATCTCTCGCAGTGTAAGGCGATCTGAATGGAATTTCCTTATGATTTCTATATCCTCCATCATCGCCAGGTCTGAGACAGGGTGATAGATAGGTGGTGTCCTCCTACGTACTCTGGCAGGGGACACATACAAAAGAATTGGGTGGTTGTTGTTTATCCTCCCCTGACTGGTTTGTATAATTGCTAAATATTGATTTTACCATGTCTCGGGGTGGTCTCTGTTGGCGGGGGGTACGGGAGACCGGGAGTGTGTTTGCTTTCTCCTCCTCCGCTTTCTCTTTTCCCTTCCTTTAGGGTAGTTGACAGGCACGCTGCTAGTGGGGTTAGGCCGTAGCCATTGCAGGGGTGCAGGGTGGGGGGTTAGGGGTGGGGGGTTTTATTTTGCCTTCTTTTGTTCTATGGCCCCTTTTGTCTTTTCTTTTTTCTTCTACGAGAGATGGGCTGTTTATTTTTCACGAATCCTTTATTGTCCGGGTGTCTTCGCTGGCTTAATTATCCTGTAACATTGTGGACGAGGTCACGCGGGTGGGATTGCTTTGATTGCTTAATAGATTGCTTATTTCCTATTTCCGTTATGTGTACCCGTGATGGGCTTTTTACTTCTTACAGTGATTATTGTTTGTATATTTCCCCCGCCTGGCCCTGTTCTGTATTTTATTCGAAACACCTGATATCTGTATTGCCTGCTCTTGTCTTACTGTTAAAATAAAAAATATATAAAAAAAAAAATAAGTCGATGTGTATGACATATGGTACACTGCTACATCAAAGTGTGAGCAGCACTGTGGGTAGATGGCACAGCACATGTGGTTAACAGCATCAATGCTGAGTTGCATGTATCTGCTGTCACTGCACGACCTCAAGCTTCAGTCCCACAATACTTAACAACATTACGATGTGAGGCCAGTGAGTGTCAGCTGGACAACAATACATGACTATTCAGGACAGTGGACAGACAAATATGAACATTATGGGGTCAGTCCATCGTGACTGTGTGATGATTTTGCATGACAGACATTGCCATGTTCACCAAAATGTTAATGTTAATGTTAATGTCAGCGGACACTTGTAGAGAGCAACTTTCACTCCGGGGAGCATCATGGCACTAAGCAGAACGCTGGGTTGAAAAACTGGGTACCTGAAGGTGAAAGGAAGGTATTTGATAAGTCCTCTGCATAGTGCGTCAGAGGCTGGAAAGATCCAAGTTTTCAGTGCCTTCCTGAAGAGCTTTTCTGATTGGATATGACGAAGGTGGTTGGGAAGTTGGTTCCATGCTTTGGAGCCGATCACTGTGAGAGATTTCCCTCCTTTTGAGACATATGTAAATGCTGGGGATTTTAGCAGATTGGCGTTAGAAGATCTAAGGGTACGATGAGGAACATAGCTCGCAAACCTGCGTAGTGAGGACCTGAGGAGTAAAAGATTTGAAAAATGATTATCAGGATCTTGAACAGGATTCTTTTATGGATAGGCAGCCAGTAGAATGCTTCTAGGGCAGCCGATGCAGATGATCTCCTGGGCCATTTTAGTACTAGGTGGGCTGTTGCGAGTTGTACCATCTGGAGTTATGTTTATGCATTGAGGCTGTTGCAGTAGTCCAATCTTTATGTGATGAGGACCAATTCAAGTGCTTGTCAGGCCATGATGGGGAGCAAATCAAAAAACTTTTAAAGTGATTTTTTAATATGAAAGCAGGTCCCAGCTACTGCTAATGATTGCTGAAGGAAAGATAGTGTAGCATAAAATTTCACCCCCCAGATTTCTGGCTACCTTTACTGTATTGGGGGAGGCATCAGATGTCCATCATAAACTGGGAGAGAAGGTGTTTCCTTGCCCCGCGGGTCAGATTTCCGTCTTTTCTGAATTGCACTTAAAATTATTCGCTTTCATCCATTGGAAAACCGCTGTGAAGCATTGGCAGAGGTTTTCTTCAGCCTGTGTAGTGTTTTTATCTAGGACCAAAGTTAGCTGCTTATCTTCCGCATATGAGATAGTCTCGATGTTAAGGGACAATATCAGACTGGTCAATTGGGTCATGTAGACATTAAACAACACCGGGCTGAGGATGGACCCTTGAGGGACTCCGGAAAGCAGGGGGTTTTCTGTTGACTGGTATTGCCCAAGGGTGATGACTTGTCTGCGGTTCTTCAGGAACGCTTTAAGCCAAGCCAGAGCAAGGTGGGAGATGCTGTATGATTCGAGACGGCCCAAGAGAATGACATGTGAGACCACGTCGAATGCGACTGATAGATGTAATAAGACCAATACAGGTTCTGCAGGAACGTTTTAAGCCAAGCCAGAGCAAGGTGGAAGATGCCATATGATTTGAGACGGTCGGAGAGAATGAAATGTAAGACTGTATCGAATGCAGCAGATAGATCTAATAAGACCAATACAGCATTCTTTCCCTGATTAAGGGCGGCTTTGAGAGATTCAGCAGTGTACAGATGAGCTGATTCTGTAGAGTGCTTGGTCTGAAACCAGATTGGTTAGGGTGTAAGATGTTTTGCTCCTTCCAGGTAGGTTATAAGTCGGGAATTAATACGTTTTTCAGTGATCTTGCTTAGACATGGGAGTAAGGAGATAGGTCGGAGGTTGGTAAGGATGGTGGGATTAGCCAATTGTTCCTTTTGTAGTAGTTTGACCACTGCAAGCTTCCATTCCTTAGGGACTTTTGCTGATGACAAGGAGACATTGATTATCTTGTTTATAACTGGATTAACAGTGTCAATCATAGCATGTAGAATTGAGGGGGGACAAGGGTCAAAAGGGAAGCCAGATTTAACCGCATGAATCGCCTGACAAGATTGGTCAAGGCTAAAAGGCTCAAACATTTGAAGGGCCAGTCTATCTTTGCCTAGGATGACATTGTTGTTGGTGCCGGAAACAGGGGGTACTATAAAATCTTATTGTAATGCTTGAATCGGTAAACAGACATAATATCGACTACAAAATATCGAATGGACATAATATCGAGTTCAAAATATAGGCTGGACAAAATATCGAATGGACAGAATATAGACATCAAAAATATCGTTTTGAAGGTAAGTAATGTAATATCGAATTTTAAAATATAGATAGTCAAAATATCGAAGTACATAATATAGGTTAATAAAAATATCGAAAATTTAATATCGAATTTTTTATAGTGTATTTTATGTGTTAACAGTGTTTATTTATGTTATAATGTAGTTAAATTAATGAATTTATAGTTAATTACATTTTGCGTAATTTAATTCTGTAGCGGGTTGTGGGTTTATAGGGGAATAGGGTGGGAAGTAATTTAATTATAATTAATTAAATATGTAAATTAATTTATTGGTATCTGTTAATAATTGTTAATTAGTTTTTACTTAATTAAATTTTAATTGCCAATTAATTTTATTTAATTGATTAATTGATAATTATGTTAATGTATTTATTGGTATTTGTTTCTAATTAATTGTTAATTAATTTTTATTTAGTAATTATTTAATTTTTAATTGTCAATTAATTTATTTTTATTGATTAATTGATAATTATGTTAATTTAACTAATTTAATTTTTGTAGCGGGTTGTGGGTTTCTAGGGGAATAGGGTGGGAAGTAATTTAATTATAATTAATTAAATATGTTAATTAATGTAGTGTTATTTATTTACAATCAAACAACAGGAGAGTAAGGGTATAAGTGTTCACTCTTTTACCCCTAATATTAGTATTAATAAACAACAAAAGAGTGAAACAACGCTAAGACACCTCAAAGGATCATGTGAGGGACAGACTAAAAAATTGGTGAAGAAAACACACAAAATAGTTGTTATAAGAACCCTCACTCACCAACCTAGTGGTGACATGCTTCATCATCGGGTTCCTACTGGAAGGACCTAGCGTCCTTCCAGTGTGCTACAACGCCTGATTACAGCGGAGCTGGTTCTTGTGTGTGTTGAAGTGGTGAAAATAACCCAATTGTGCTAAGTGAGTGCAAAAAAAGGGGGAATAAAAAAATGCATAGTTGTGACTGTCAACTATTTTATTAATAGTCCAACCAGCACTAGTTAAAAACAGGTTGTGAGTGGACTCATAGGATTGGTCTCATTAATTGGAGACCCCTAGTCCTCAATAGATTTAATCAAATTTGGTCGACATGTTTCTGCTTAGAGAGCCCGAGTCACTCAGCATTCTTCAGGACCAGTAGTGTAATCCTCCGGCTGTATGCACGCGCTAAGGTGCCCCCGACCGTGAGGATATCAGTGTGAAAAAGGTAAAATTATTACATATACTCACGGCTGTCGCCATTTAGGCACACTCTGCTATTTGCTAGGGCCAATTACAAGAGGCGTTTATCACCGTGCTGCATGGGCGGACATGGCAGGGGGTTGTCTTCACGCCGCGTTATTGTTACGCTGACGGCTCCCCGCAGGCTACCTAGCCTGTCACCAACGCGGTTCATTCGGGCCGCGGTGGTGACCAGCTAGGTAGCCTGTGGGGAGCCGTCAGCGTAACAATAATGCGGCATGAAGACAACCCCCTGCCGTGTCCGCCCATGCAGCGCGGTGATAAACGCCTCTTGTAATTGGCCCCAGCAAATAGCTGAGTGTGCCTAAACGGCGACAGCCGTGAGTATATGTAATAATTTTACCTTTTTCACACTGATATCCTCACGGTCGGGTGCACCTTAGCGCGTGCATACAGCCGGAGGATCACACTACTGGTCCTGAAGAATGCTGAGCGACTCGGGCTCTCTAAGCAGAAACATGTCGACCAAATTTGATTAAATCTATTGAGGACTAGGGGTCTCCAAATAATGAGACCAATCCTATGAGTCCACTCACCACCTGTTTTTAACTAGTGCTGGTTGGACTATTAATAAAATAGTTGACAGTCACAACTATGCATTTTTTAATTCCCCCTTTTTTTGCACTCACTTAGCACAATTGGGTTATTTTCACCACTTCAACACACACAAGAACCAGCTCCGCTGTAATCAGGCTTTGTAGCACACAGGAAGGACGCTAGGTCCTTCCAGTGGGAACCCGATGATGAAGCATGTCCACTAGGTTGGTGAGTGAGGGTTCTTAAAACAACTATTTTGTGTGTTATTTATTTATAATTATTAGTTATATAATTGTTAATTGGTAATTAATTAACTTTTAATTGAGAATTAATTTTATTAAATTGATTAATTGATAATTATGTTATCTACTTCCCCTACTGTTGCACTCACTGGAGTGGGAATAGTAATTTTTACCCCTACGCTATCCAACACTTTCCCTACTGTTGCACTCTCTGGAGTGGAAATAGTAATTTTTACCCCTACGCTATCCAACGCTTTCCCTACTGTTGCACTCTCTGGAGTGGGAATAGTAATTTTTACACCTACGCTATCCAACCCTTTCCCTACTGTTGCACTCTCTGGAGTGGGAATAGTAATTTTTACCCCTACGCTATCCAACCCTTTCTTTACTGTTGCACTCTCTGGAGTGGGAATAGTAATTTTTACCCCTACGCTATCCAATCCTTTCCCTACTGTTGCACTCTCTGGAGTGGGAATAGTATTTTTTTCCCCTACGCTATACAAAACTTTCCCTACTGTTGCACTCTCTGGAGTGGGAATAGTAATTTTTACCCCTACGCTATCCAACCCTTTCCCTACTGTTGAACTCTCTGGAGTGGGAATAGTAATTTTTACCCCTACGCTATCCAACGCTTTCCCTACTGTTGAACTCTCTGGAGTGGGAATAGTAATTTTCACCCCTACGCTATCCAACACTTTCCCTACTGTTGCACTCTCTGGAGTGGGAATAGTAATTTTTACCCCTACGCTATCCAACGCTTTCCCTACTGTTGCATTCTCTGGAGTGGGTATATTAATTTTTACCCCTACGCTATCCAACCCTTTCCCTACTGTTGCACTCTCTGGAGTTGGAATAGTAATTTTTACCTCTACGCTATCCAACGCTTTCCCTACTGTTGCACTCTCTGGTGTGGGAATAGTAATTTTTACCCCTACGCTATCTAACGCTTTCCCTACTGTTGCACTCTCTGGAGTGGGAATAGTAATTTTTACCCCTACGCTATCCAACCCTTTCCCTACTGTTGCACTCTCTGGAGTGGGAATAGTAATTTGTACCCCTACGCTATCCAACGCTTTCCCTACTGTTGCACTCTCTGGAGTGGGAATAGTAATTTGTACCCCTACGCTATCCAACGCTTTCCCTACTGTTGCACTCTCTGGAGTGGGAATAGTAATTTTCACCCCTACGCTATCCAACGCTTTCCCTACTGTTGCACTCTCTGTAGTGGGAATAGTAATTTTTACCCCTACGCTATCCAACGCTTTCCCTACTGTTGCATTCTCTGGAGTGGGAATATTAATTTTTACCCCTACGCTATCCAACCCTTTCCCTACTGTTGCACTCTCTGGAGTGGGAATAGAAATTTTTACCCCTACGCTATCCAACGCTTTCCCTACTGTTGCACTCTCTGGAGTGGGAATAGGTATTTTTACCCCTACGCTATCCAACCCTTTCCCTACTGTTGCACTCTCTGGAGTGGGAATAGTAATTTGTACCCCTACGCTATCCAACGCTTTCCCTACTGTTGCACTCCCTGGAGTGGGAATAGTAATTTGTACCCTTACGCTATCCAACGCTTTCCCTACTGTTGCACTCTCTGGAGTGGGAATAGTAATTTGTACCCCTACGCTATCCAACGCTTTCCCTACTGTTGCACTCTCTGGAGTGGGAATAGCAATTTTTACCCCTACGCTATCCAACGCTTTCCCTACTGTTGCACTCTCTGGGGTGGGAATAGTAATTTTTACCCCTACGCTATCCAACGCTTTCCCTACTGTTGCACTCTTTGGAGTGGGAATAGTCATTTTTATCCCTACGCTATTTAACGCTTTCCCTACTGTTGCATTCTCTGGAGTGGGAATAGTAATTTTAACATTTCCGCTATCGTACGGTAATAATATTGTATATTATTTCATTATATTATGTTACTATATATAAATGTTTTAACAAATATGATTTAAAAAATTTTTTTATAACGTTCATTAATTATTTAATTATTATAAGGTAATTTAAGTATTTTTAAGTATATTTTAGTAATTAATTTTTAATATTAATTTAACATTGTTTTTAATAAAGTCGATATTTTTTTTAATTATATTTGTGTAAACGATATTTTGTACTCAATATTTTTGTACTTACCTGTTTGTAGATACAAACTCGATATTCTGTCTGTAGATATTTTGTCGCCGATATTTTTGATAGTCGATATTATGTCCCTCGATATTATGTCAGTGATCCGCTTGAATATTCTGTTCAAAATAATGAGCTATGCTGTCACTGAGAGACTGTGATGAGGGGATCACTTGCTGCAGGGATTTTGGATTAGTGAATGAGTTCACTATCTTAAAGATAAGTTTTTGATTTGATTTTGCCATTTTGAGGATTTCCGTAAAGTAATGTATTTCTTTCAGGTTTTGAGTGTACCATGGGGCAGAGGGTTTTTTGAGCGGCTGTCTTGTGAACCGGGAGATGCGAAACGGACCCTCAGGATTGATACTCACGGCGTAAAGCGTTGGCTGTCTACTATTGGATCTCCTGACAAATTTTGTCTGCAGACTGATGCTTCTCAATTTAGATCAGGGAGGGCTCTATATCCTTCCACCTTGGCTTGGCATGTTGAATGGTCAGGATGTGTCCCTTGGGGTTTGACATGCTCTGGTATCTGATTTCTAAGGGTATCAGCTTATGGTCAAACCAGGTTAGGTTAGCTGGGGCCTTGACTGTAAGGGTTGTGAGGTTGAAGCAGATACCATCGAGCGTGTGGCCTGCGTTGTGGGTAGCGGTGAGTATCCGCTGCTCTACGCCAAGTGTGTCCCTAATTTCCCTGAAATGTATTGCGCCAGGGTCATTCACTGCGACAAACTGGAAATTGATATCTCCTAGTAAGGTGAAATTGGAGTATCTGAGAGTAAGTGAGCTCACGATATCTCCAATACTATCCAAAAAGGTTTTATAGGGCCCTGGTGGGTGGTAGAGCAGGGCTCCTGCAAAGGCAAAGGAGTCCTCTAATTGGAAACAGAAACCAATACCCTCTGCTACTTTGAGGTCTGATATTTCAAATACTGAACATTTCAGTAGACTGCGATAAAACTGATATACAAATAAACATGGATTGTGTATACATGCACACATGGCTGAAAATGACCGATGATGTCGGCCAGAGCTATGTTTGTTTGTGACACATGTGCACTCATCTGACGTCTGTGAAAACATCTGCAGGAGATGGCAGCTAGGCGCACTGCATGCCACTGCAGTACGTTTGTTAAAAGTGCTAGAACTTACAAGTATGTGTGATTTCCGTACAAAGGACACCTTTAAATGTCAGCCAACATCACTGGCCCTTCATAAGACAACTCATGGCCAAGAAATCGACAGTCAGATGGCAAGGGATATTCAAACAGTGTTCACAGGTTGAATGTTTCAATACACAACATTAGTACAGTATGAGAGGCCTTTGTCCTTTTTGACTCCTTAACTCATTTCATTTCATGCTGGCCATAAGACATGACAAAGAATGTTATTACTTTCTCCTTTTCTTGGACACACCATCTGTGTGAAGACTTGACTCAAAGGTCACACTCTATGATATCTTAACAGGGTGCACAAATCACTTTAGGCAAATGTGTTGGGATGAGTGATGCAATTAGCAAAGCGAGAATGGAAATGCAAAATGTGTTTACAGGCACGGTAGCTGGCATCCACAGCAGTAACAAACATGGGCCCCTATTGAATGATGCAGACTAGCGGTTGATGCTTCCTGACCTCCACGGTGCATCACCCCTATGAGAAATGGCCATCAGCCAATTGGAACTGCCAGAAGCTAACATTTATTAATCTTGCAGTAGGCGTGCTCCGCCACTGCGAGGCCCGGCATTAGCCCCAATTGAATGATGGAACGATTGAGGTTGCAGCTTCCAGACCTCCGCGGTGCGTCACCGCCTATAATAAATGGCCATCAGCCAATGGGAACGGCCAGCTGCTTACCTTTTTGAAACTCGCGGTAGGCGTGCTCCGCCACTGCGGGCCCGGCATCGGCCCCAATTGAATGATGCAGGATTGCAGTAGCAGCTTCCTGACCTCTGTAGTGCGTCACCCCCTATGAGAAATGGCCATCAGCCAATGGGAACCGCCAGTGGCTAACATTTTTTAATCTCACCGTAGCTGTGCTTCGCCACTGCGGGGCCCGGCATTGGCCCCTGTTCAATGATGCGAACCAGGCTGGCCAATGGTATCAGCAAAGCAGAAACATAGGGCCCTTATATATGCCTGTGAAATGTCCGCACCTGTCACTTGCCTAGAGACACTGCTGCCTGCCATTCAACACCACAAACTGCTGCTGTACCTCATCTCTGGAACCAGTCATGGCTTGTACTGAGAACCTGAGGGCCCGTCCCTTCACCACAGAGGAGCTGGAGGTCGTGGTGGACGGGGCCCTTGGACAGAACCGCCAGCTCTATGGTGCTCCAGAGGTAAGTAAATGATAAACTTACTTAGGATGCTCCGAAGGCTCATAACATGTTACTGTACAGTGCTCTGTGCCTCAGAGTGCAAGCCAATCTTGGTGCTTTCTGATTTTGTCATCTGCATTGCCCATACATGACTACTTGATACACTTGAGTATGTGAGGAGGATGGCACACTCATCAATGTTGCAGCTCCATAGGTGCAACACATCACACATGTGAATCTCATAAAGGATGATGTATACGTGTTGGAGTCTGTGTAGCCAAACGAGTTCAAGTGCATGGTGTTGAGCCTTGTTCCCCCTGAGCCCTGAATCCATGCAATGACAATTTTGCCAGATCGTGGTTTCTCAGTAGTACAGTTACAATGATGACTTCATGAAATCTCTTTTGGACACACATTCCCTTTGCCATGTCCTCTGAGTTTTTTACGTGTACATATGTACATTAATGAGATGGCAAGTGTCGATAGGGCAGAGGTTAGAGATTATGGGGTGTGCTCATTCTACAGGGATAATATGGAGATGAGCCCAGTATGCAGAAGAGTACATGGCCTGTTACTGTCTAGGTTAGTTTGAAATTACCTCTTGCATCTGACAAATGTACAGTGGACATGCCATCCTGCTTTTCGGGTCTTTATGTGTAGACTTACTCATGTGTAAGCACTGTGTACTGACACACAATGCACCACTACAAAATGTTAAGGTCCATCAGCGGAAGAGAATATGGAGGGCCATCGCCCAGGAGGTGCGGGCCATAGGGGTCTCTAACCGTTGACACAACCACTGCCACAAGAGGTGGGATGACATCTGCCGCCATAGCAAAAACGTTGCCGAAATGACGCTGGGCCTGGTTCCTCGGACTGGTGGGTAGGCGCACCGAAGCATAACCCCACTATTGACCTGCATCCTCGCAGTGACAAAGCCAGAGCTGGATGTACGCCTGAGGGCCCAGCAGCAGCAAGTTGGGGTTGAGTATAGTACACAGCGTGATGTTGCGCATGACAGACTGCACGAATCCCAGCCCAGAGCAAGGCAGTAACCTATGAGTTGTCTCTAGTGTGGTGGAATTGCCTCTCAGTTGACTCAGAGGTGACTGAAGATATTCTTTGCCTGTACAACGTCTGGATTGTCTGGATTGTCATGTGACCAGGTAACATGAGCATAAGGGTCAGTCTCTGTGGCATCAACTGGGAGTGAAAACCAGTGAGCATCATGTCGGGGTGATTTTCGAGATTGATGTTGTACATTTCCATGTAATTTATACATCTACAGATTGCTTAACAATGTTCAACAGTAGTTGTGTTACATTACATAAATTAGTGGATGTAAGGATGTCATGTCACTTGACAATAGTTTCCTTTAACTTACTATGTGTGGGGTTCTATCACCTCAAACGTCCAGTATGACACACACAGTGAATTCAGATATGTAGCTCTCTTAGCTGAAGGCATGTAGATGTGCCTACAGATAATAGGATGTGATGTTGAGATGCTTAAACATGCCTAGCAATTTGGCAGTATAAACGCAACATGGAGCATGACTGTCCAATAAGCATGTTAACATGCATCAGCTGATCATAGAAATATTTTGACTTATGCAAACAGCACATGGAGAGTCAAATGTGTGCCTTGAGTTCAAGCATTTTGGTTAGTATTGCCTAAATGTTTGTGATCCGGCCACTTCACTGAACAGTGTCTCTGTCTCCTACAGAATCTACTGAGGTCAGCGAAGGAGAAGGGCCTGAAACCGTTGGTGAAGCTACTGGCATCACTGCTCTCCGGGAGTACAGCGACACCGAGGGGACTAGCGCATCGGAGGTGGACAGGAGTGCCCTGGAGGAGTCCGCTCCAGAAGAGCCTACCTCCACTTCCTCACACTCCAGCGGTGACTCCTCAGTGTTGTCGGGCAAAGGAGGACGGAGCTCTGCTTCATCGTCTGCCACACCCCGTCCTGTGTCCACCCTCCCTGATGCTCCCCAAACTGGTATCCGGGCTCACTGCCCAAAGAAGTGTAGGCTATTTTTCCCCCCAGGCACCTCTGCCCCAGCCCCTGTGTTCCCTGATTCCCTCAGTGTGGAGGCCATAGACATCTTTCAGTGGGTGTCTGTGGGGCAGACTATACTCCTGAATGCCCTCCAGGTTTATGGCAACAAGTTGTCACAGGTTGTTGCGTTCATGGAGGGCATTCATTCTGACATCGGTTGCCTGCACAGGACTGTCCAGTCTTAGGCCTCCACACTGACGGCAGCCATTCTGCAGTCACAGGCTCACAGTCTGGCTCCTGTCCCTTCAGCAACTACCCTGCCAGTGACCCCCACCTGACCGGAAAACACTCACACCAGAGCACTCAGGCACCACGTCATCCCCACGCAGCACACGAATACCACAGTCCAAGCGACAAAGACACGAGACATCATCCCCAAGGCACACAAGGAGCACACATGCCAGCCCCACCACAAGCACATCACAGGACACAGAGACGCCGAAACACAAAAAACATGCATCCACTTTCCTCGCCCTACAAGAGCCCACCAAGATCCAAAGCTTATCCTGAATCAACACAGGAGGTTGCCCTGGCTGCCGTGGTCCTGTTGCCTGCCACAACTGCCCCACCCAGTTCAGAGGGCTGTTGTGCCCAATACTTCCACTCCCACCCACCCCCTAAGAAGCATGGACAGAGAAGCAGTGGTAGCTCCAAAACAGGGGAGGCAGGGTAAAAGTCCACCCCCCAAGCATACAACCAGATCCGAAGCTTTTCCCGGAAGGATCCACGAGCACCTGCTCCACTTTCTGGGAAGAAGTAAGCTGTTGTGGCCACCTCACCTATCCCTTGGCCCATAACACTTGGGGCTATCGTATCCCCAAGCAAGTGAGGCCCAGCCCTCCACATGCAACCTCAGCCACTGAGCCTCCCCCTGCATTTCACCACCTCCCAGTGCGACGACTCCACCAGGTCCACCCAGCCCTCAGGCTCACACATCCAGGGATCCCTCTACCTGATGTATAACTACCAAAGTCCCAGGAAAGGCTTGGAGGAGGGAACCAGAGGCACGGGGTACTAGGAGCAGGTAGCCTCCAACATATAATGTTCAGCACAAATGGAACCGCTCACAGTTAGGGGACCAAGGTGCTACAGTGTTAGTTTGTGAGTGCAGGCATCTCACAAAAAGTGAAGGACTGGTCTCACACACCACCTGGTGTCATGCTTCATCATTGGCCCTCTAAAAACTTGGTTTGATAGAGGCGAGCATGCACCTGACGGCAGGGATGCACTTCTAAACTAAGTGGGTACCCTTAAAGACAACAGTGGGATTAAAAGGCCATTATAGATGTCAAATCAACTTTAATATAACTGGCATCTATATGGTAATTAAAACAAGTGATCGGTGTGTTGGGGATTCTATTGTCCCGTCACAAAAGAGAAATGTGTGCCATGTACCAGTACCTAGGAAACACTAGGAATCATACAGCAGCCAGACGAGTAACACCTGGACGAGAAACTCCCATCAGCCCACCCTTCTGGCGGAGCATCATCATGTGGGATTTGGTAATGGATCCATGCTCCGCCCAATCCATCAAGTGATGGTGCGGAAATGGATACCAAAGATGGACTCTACCCAAGATGTTTCTCGAAAGATGTTGCTGATAAGGTGCAGTGCTTAAATGTGAGTGAAAATTAAAAATAACTACTAGGACAAAAAATAAGTTTAATCAGTATTGTCCAAGTGTCAAGATTAAAATAGCGACTGATAGTCTGAAATTATAACTAAAAAATGGCGCTATACTATTATAGCACATTATAGTTTTTCATAATTTTTCAATTTTTTTTTCAAGTTTTGCAGTAGCTTTCATTCTTATTGGTCCGTAAGAAAGCCGAACAGCACTTCCGTTTGGCTGAAACATGTTGACCTCACTGCACAGCGCCATTTTGTAGTTATAATTTCAGACTATCAGGCGCTATTTTAATCTTGACACTTGGACAATACTGATTAAACGTATTTTTTGTCCTAGTAGTTATTTTTAATTTTCACTCACATTTAAGCACTGCACCTTATCAGCAACATCTTTCGAGAAACATCTTGGGTAGAGTCCATCTTTGGTATTCATTTCCGCAACATCACTTGATGGATTGGGCGGAGCTTGGATCCATTACCATAACCCACATGATGATGCTGCGCCAGAAGGGTGGGCTGATGGGAGTTTCTCATCCAGGTGTTACTCGTCTGGCTGCTGTATCATTCCTGGTGTTTCCTAGGTACTGGTACAGGGCACACATTTCTCTTTTGTGACCGGGCATCTTTTCTTTGTTTTTGCTATAATCAAGTAGGGGTACTGAGATGCCAGGGTCAGTAAATATTTACCCCTAGACCCTCATTACATTTTCTCCTTTTTGATTCTATTGTCCCCCCACCGTGGTCGACATGTTTCTGCCGGTTGGCCCAGTAGGGTCCATGGCATTCATCAGGACTTAAAGGTACGCGGGATCCACTCTTACCAGGCTTTGGTGAGAGGGTTCCACTGTGTGGGGTGATCTATATCATGCTCCACTGTTGTGCGGATTATGCATTCAAGCCTGAAAGACAAAAACAAATGTGTAGGAAGCAATCAATAGAGCACCAAGGACAAAATAACATAAAATTTCACTCAGCCACATGCACAGACAAGTATTGTGAGTAGCTATAAGTGCAAAAATCTGGCAAGCATATGTGCACTTATTAACTTGTGGTATATTCTATCCACGGTGCTTATCCTAGATAGGGGCCAAAATTGCCCCATAGGAGGGTGAGGGGGGTGAGGTAGGAAGACACAATTCTGTCTGGTTTCTCTTTGTTGGTGTTCTCTCCACAGTGCTTCACGATTATTGTTTCTGGCTCTCTTTTTTATGGTTTAAATCTTTTTATTGAGTATAAAACAGACATAAATCCCAAACCCTCAGCTCCTGTAAGATAAGGCGGGAGAAAACAGCAGTGTTGCCATCGGCAATGGGCATGGAGCGGGTCTGCCAGTGAGACGCTAAGAAATTGTAAGAAAGAACAAACCCCTCCCCCCTCCCCCACTCACTCCCCCCCCTAACCCACCTCCCCTCGTCCACCTGAAGTTGAGAGGGAAAGGGAAACATGGAGGAAAAATAATGCAGTGTTTAACGGTGAGCTCCTCGGGCCTTTCTACGGGCGGCATTGGGAGTTGGAGTATCAGGGAGGCGGAGCAATCGCAGGTAACGGGGGCATGTCAGTTCCCTGAATTCCGGTGTCAATAACATCAGGAATGGTCGCCATAGCTCAGGGAATTCTGACACTCTACCAGCTAGCGTTAGCGTGAGTTTCTCCACGCCCACACCATCCAGCGTCTCTGAAGCCAACCCGTGTGTGAGGGAATTTGGGCAGATCTCCAATGGACCAAGATGTTTTGTATGGCCGCCCCAAGGGCAATCGCAATCATCCGACCTCTTCGGGATTTGAGTGGGTATGTCAGAGTATTTGGTAGGCCCATTAGGATGTAGGAAGGGAATCGTGGGAGCTGCGTTTCAAAGTGTAGGTCAACTTCATCCAGTACTTGAGTCCAATAGGGTCGCAGGTGACTGCAATCCCAGGGAACATGCACTAGAGTGCCCACCTCCTCGTATTCTCTCCAGCAGAGGTCACTCCAGCGTGAGTCAAACTGATGTAAGTGCTCAGGCGTGTAGTACCAGTATGTGACGACTTTTGTTAGTGTTTCTGTGAGGCGTACATGATAAGCTGAATGTCGCGCCCTATAATATATGCCCTCCCACTCCTTATGTGTTAGAGACCTCCCTAGATCCCTCTCCCATCGCATGCGACCTGCATTATGTGTGTATGTAGTGTTAGCTAGCAGCAATTTGTACAGATCCAAAATGATTTTCTGGTCGGAGGTACGAGTTACCAACCACTTTTCATAAGGGAAAGGTTTTTCTGCCGAGCAAAAAAAAAAAAAATTTTAAATTTTTTATGTTGAATAACAACACTCTCAATGTTCTTCGTCACAATATTCTTATATTGTCCATTAAATACATTCACTAGTTAGACACCAGAATCCAGTGTAGATTAGTCCATGTTTATTTCTCTGATTTAGTTCATCAGTTTCAATATTTTCTGTGGTCAGTACCGCGCATTTAGGAGTAATAAGCGAACTTTGGATATTTAACTGAACCTGCAAAATAAAATCGGAAACTTAACTTTAAAGAAACGGAAGGATACTATTGAATTGAGAACTGAAACCTTGAGAAAGCCCTGATGAAGTTGTTTTAAACAACGAAACACGTGTCGGCTGACCTGCTTGTAAGGCTGAACTGACCACAGAAAATATTGAAACTGATGAACTAAATCAGAGAAATAAACATGGACTAATCTACACTGGATTCTGGTATCTAACTAGTGAATGTATTTAATGGACAATATAAGAATATTGTGACGAAGAACATTGAGAGTGTTGTTATTCAACATAAAAAATTAAAAAATTTTTTTTTTTTTTTTGCTCGGCAGAAAAACCTTTTGAATTATTTAATACCTGGGATCAGTGTATTAGTAAGGGAGACAGGTAACCTCCCTTTTCTGCCTAGTAGCAAGAGGAGTTACACGTCAATTGAAAATTGCCTAAATCATTAGCTGTGCGCCCTATCGCCTGTTACCTCTCTTTATTTACTTTTCATAAGGGGTCAGTAAGCGCTGTGCTTGCGGTTTGACCAAAGGGTGCAAAGCCCAGTGGCGTAACTGTAAATACTCTAGGCGACCTTTTTCCGGGATGCCATAGTAGTCTTTAACCAGTGGAAAAGGGATGATGCCGTTTAATCAAAAAGGTGCCCTAAGACCTACAGGGGGAGGAGCGCCATGCTTGAAATGCGCGGACGTCCGTGCCTGGGTGAAAATCCGGATTACCGCACAATGGGGTCAGCGGGGAAGGAAAGGTAGTCAGTTGCACTGAGACATTGGTGCGGTCCCAGGCCTCCATGACAGTCCCAGTGATATAAGAGGCATATAAGTTAGGAGGACGGTGTGACTTGCGGAGGAAAGGAATCCCTTGCAAAGGTCTGACGCTACTGCCTGATCCTGAAAGAGCCAGTGCTTCTCTGACTCCAACCTTTGCCATTCTACCAGATACCGTAGCTGAGCAGCATGAAAGTACATTTGAAGGTCTGGTACCCCCACTCCGCCCTTCTTGGGCGGCAGGGCCGCAATCTGATGTCGAAAACGTGGTTTGCGACCATTCCAGATAAAACACGAGAGCTCCGCTTGAGTCTGCTGAATCCAACCCACCCGAGGTTTGAGAGGAAGGGTTTTGAAGAGGTATAGGATCTGTGGGAGGATCATCTTCTTAGTGGCTACGATCCTACCCAACCAGGACATGGTGCAGTGTTTCCACCGTCTGAGCTCCGTACGTATAGGAGTGCCGAGGAGGGAGTAATTCATGTCAGCAATGGCTCGGAGAGTCGGTGCCAAGTGAATACCCAAATAAGGGATTGTCACGTCCACCCAGTGCACCGGATATTCCTCTTTTAAAAAGGCCAGCATCTGTGGCGAGAGGGAAAGGTCCAACGCCATGGATTTATCCACATCGATTTTAAATCCCGAACCCCTCGCAAACTCGTCTAATTCGACAAAAAGGGCACGGAGAGCTGTGGTCGGTTCCGACAGAGAGAGAGAAGAATGTAATTCGCGTAAAGGCTAACAGTGTGGACGTCGCCCCCAAATTTAATCCCTGTAATAAGAGGGTGCTTCCGGAATCTGAGAGTGAGAGGCTCCATGTAGAGCGTGAAAAGGAGAGGCGACAGGGGGCATCCCTGCCGCGTGCCTCTACTAATAGGGAACCGGGAGGACGCATAGCCGTTGACGCGAACTGTCGCCATAGGTAGACGATAACAGTTCAGGGTCCGAGTCCAGAATTTCTCCCCGAACCCAGCGGCAATCAGAACCATTTCCAAATAGGGCCAGTGCACCCTATCAAAGGCTTTTTCGGCGTCAATGGCTAAGAGCATATATTCACCATGGCTCTCTTTTTTTATAAAGAAGGCTAAAAAGAGAGCCAGAAACAATAAACGTGAAAAACACTGGTATACCTCCTCACATGTCCCTGCGTACTCATGCATGTGGGCATGACCACCAGGAAGATTAAAGTCCACATTAACGAACAACGAAGTACTATATGGTGCAAAAAAACAAACTTTAAACTAACAAGAAGTAGAAGTAATGAAGAAACACAAGGCTGACCTGACCAAACCACTTCATGTCAGAGAACAGAGGTGGGTGTATCGTCTTCGAACGTGGGAAAAGGGACTCAATGATGAGATCCCATGGCTACAACTTGCATTGTAGCCTGTACCATGCCAGCGCACATTACGTGAGCTAGATCTCAGTAAGTTAGCTCCTGTAAGAATGGCCATTACATTAATGTGAAATTGTTTGCTCCTGCATCTCATCTCGCATTAGTATTATTCTGTCATCAAGAACTCTAATGGTGACGTATAAATTTGGCTGTTGCCTGTAGATACACTAACAACAGATAACCAGTACCCTAGGCATTCTGTATAACTGTTCTGTAATTCACTTTTACACGGGGTGACAGAGAAACTTCCTCTCGTGAAGCTTGGCGCATCATCTTCCATCTGAAACGCCTTTCCGGCGCATGCGCACCCTTGATTACAAGGAATGCATTGTCAGCGGGCATTAGATCTCAGTAAATTAGCTCCTGTACGATTGGCTACCACACTGATGTGAGATATTTTGCTTCCACATTTCGTCTCGCATTAGCAGTTTTCTGTCATCTAGAAATCACATGGTGACATATAAATTAAGTTGTCTGTAGATAAACTTACAACAGATACCCAGAACCAGGTATCTAGGTATTTAGTAACATCTGATTCACTTAGCGGATGCATGGCCCTCCTAGTCCGGACAACGGCTTTCCTTTTAAGGGTCTCTTACACCGCGTTATTTTGCTCCAGGCAGGTCAGGCAACGCAACTTACTGTTAAGCAGCGCTCTCTGGTGACACCAGATCGCCACACACTGCAGTCAATTTCACTCAATTAGACCGCTAATTACCACCTGCTGTCTAGCGCCAGCACTTTAAATAGCACGCACTCACGCCCCTCATTTATCACCTAGGAGGAGTGGAGTGAACATCTAGGTGAAGACGCGGAAGACACACCTGGATACAGTAAGAGAGTGATTACATGAATGTGTGTGTGAAAGAATTTTGAAGTTGACACGAGTTTTCCTTCTGACTCCCATACCTTAGAAACCATAGAGTCTCATTGTTATACACTTTTATAATGTTTTCTACTGCTTGTTGTTTTGTTTTCCCTTACTTTTCAGCAGTTGACCAAAGGGGTCTTCCTCCCTCACCCTCCTATGGGGCAATTTGGTCCCATATCTAGGATAAGCATTGTGGATAGAATATACCACAAGTTATTAAGTGCACAGATGCTTGCCACGATTGTTGCACTGATAGCCACTACCAATACTTGTCTGTGCATGGGCTGAGTGAAATTTTATGTTATTTCGTCCTTGGTGCTCTATTGATTGTTTCCTACACATTTGTCTTTGTCTTTCAGGCTTGAACGCATAAGCCGCACAACAGTGGAGCGTGATATATATCACTCCACACCGTGGAACCCTCTCACCAAAGCCTGGCAAGAGTGGAGCCCACTTTCCTTTAGGTCTTGATGAATGCCATGAACCCTCCTGGGCCGACCATCAGAAACATGTTGACCATACTCACCACGGTGGGGGGATAGTAGAATCCCCAACACACCGATCACTTATTTTAATTACCATATAGATGCCAGTTATTTTAAAGTTGATTTGACATCTATAATGGCCTTTTAATCCCACTGTTTTCTTTAAGGGCCCCCACTTAGTTTAGAAGTGCATCCCTGCCGTCAGGTACATACCCGCTCTCTATCAAACCAAGGGGCAGATTTACAAGAAAGTGACGGTTCTGTAGAAATGCGTCACTTTCCCTGCGCCATAATGCAAAACTTGCGTCACCATGGATGTGCCGTATTTACAATATGTCACACCATGGCGCAAAGATTGACAGATGTTTCAGAAGTTCTGATGCATCTGTTCACAGAAAAGTCACGCATTGCTGCAGTCGTGTCGCAAGCACGACACAACTCCAGCAATGCGTGTTGTGGCCTATTCCCAATACACTGCATCACTCCTTACGCCTGCTTCAAGCAGGCGTAAGGTTTTGACGCAGTGGCGTCCTTAAAGTCACGCACTGAAATCTTGTAGATTTCACTGCGTCACTTTTAAGAGGCTTTCTGGCGTGGGAACGCCTACCCTGCATACAATATACCTAACACAGGTATAATGTCACACAAGACTTTCCAACGTGACGCATCTCCATAGATGCACCACGTTGTAAATGGGCCGCAACTTATACGCCGCCTCTGCGTCACAAAAGTGACGCAACTACGGTGCAAAAGTGACGCAAGGGGCTTGTAAATCTACCCCCAAGTTTTTAGAGGGCGAGGACTGGTCAATGAAAAAGCATGACACCAGGTGGTGTGTGAGACCAGTCCATCACTTTTTGTGAGATGCCTGCATTCACAAACTAACACTGTAGTACCTCGGTCCCCTAACTGGGAGCGGCTCCATTTGTGCTGAACATCCCTCTACCTCAACCAGTTCTCCCCCTCCCAGGTCCAGTCCTCCGTCTACCCCAGACAGTCATCTCCCATCCAGTTCCAGTTCTCTACAAATTTGAAGCAGAGTCCCCCTTCTAACCCCATTCCTCCATGAGCGGTGCCTGAGCTGCCCATTTGCCTACCCTATCCTGGTGATAGTCCCATGGCTGTGGACTGTGTTTCAATCATCTGTGTGGAATTTCATACTTTACATGCTTATACTGAGTTTATGTAATAAAAAATATATTTATGTTCTGAGCATTGTCGCTGGCCTTACTAATGATGCTGTACAATGTATGTGTATATGTCCATCAGTTCCATACTCTGAATTCACACTTTCTCATTGGCATGTACTTGCGTTGATATTGCAGGTGTTACCAGAGGTTCCGGCAACTAATGTCCACTTTTGACTCTGAGGATTGACGGTGGCCTACGGCTTGTTTGTGATGGTCCACGTTAGTCCTGTTCATTATGTTGGCTGAGCTCTACTTATTCACACATGTCAGATTTGTTTGATCTCCATCAAGAGAATCTATTCTAATTTACATATGACTTGAGGGGTGGACAGGGTACAACATTTCTGTGTGATCTGTCTTGATGTGTACACACCAGTGTAGGTGTGTTGTCATCTTGGATAGGTATGGTTTCATAGTCAAATGGATGGATGTACATGTACTTACTTGAGTCATCAGACAGTGTGGGTGTCTTGTCATTAGCAGAGGTGTTCATTTGTGTGTGCCCTTGAGCATTGCCCTTTCACACATGTATGATCCAGTTGATGAGTGCTTGTTTTTTCCATGATCAGACACCTTGTGGAGTTTTTGTTGACATATTGGGGTTGTTGCCGGAGCAGTGTGCAGTGTGTCTTTGTAACCTCTCAGCCCTAGGGTACACCTACATCTTATCCACATAATTTGTGAGTATGTAGATATGTCACTGCATGTCTGTGTTGTGAGTCTTGGGATCCGGCCTGGCTCTTGCTTACCTTTGTTCTCACTGTGCTGCATGTCTGTTGGATACAAACATCATATGTGAGTTTTTAAACGCATTTCTGTCACTTTCCACATTACGGGTTCCAATATGTGTTGGTCTGATTCATAACAGTCATAGTCCTACCATTGAGGCATTCACAATGGCTTTTTGCTCTGTACACTCCTCACCTGTACAATTCTCGTGTATACACCACTTCAGTCAAAACATGTGCCACTGCATGCCATACATATGTTTGACCCTCCCCACTCCATTGTGTGACACTGTACTTTGTGCAAATCATTTGTATCCAGAAGCATTGTGGCCCTCAGCACTGTTTCAGTATGTAATATGTGCTATTTGAGCCTACTTGAACAGTCATGGTTGCTGAGGTACAGTACAGATGGATTTCCAGCACAGTCCTCTTGTCTTCTTCCAGCATGGATGTTTGCCTGGGCTGTGTAGCAGTAGGTGATAGTAAAAGTGTGTAACTGATTGCTGTGACACTGCTGCCCATCCTGGGCATGCATCTCCCTCACTTTGCAGTCTGCAGTGTATACACTCCCAGCCCCCAAGCAAATCTGCCACCTTGACCAAGACCGGAGCTGTGTGAGTGGTGCTTGTAAGTGGTGGCGAGGGGAGTAGCATGCAAAGGGGAGTCAGCACAAGGCAGTCTTTGGGAGCCTTGAGGGTGTCACTCATGTAAATTGAGGGAGCCTCACACATTGCATTTCGCATGTTTCCCCAAACAATGTAGACCCGGCACTGCATGCACGCTTGCTGGGTGTTGTTGTACTGAGGTTGCATGGGTGGAGATGTTTTGGACGTATATCTGCTAAGAGCACGGCGGCGTCTTATCTGCTGGTGATGCATCAGGTAGAGCAGCAGAAAGGCCTTTAGAGCAGGATCCATGGCGGCTCTGGTCTTTCCCTCTCTGTAGTTGTGCTTCCATCATCCGCGATGATGTGGTTTTACCGCCGCAGTGGGATTTGCTGTTTTATACATCGTAATCTAGGTGGTGGACGGGACGTGATTCTGCACGCAGTTCTTGCTCCGTCCCCCACCCTTTGCGTAGCGGAAAAACGTGCGGAGCCTGAAATACCACGGCGATCAGAAAATGGCCTATGCATCCGAAGGGCGACCTCTGGCGGCAGATCGTTTTCCTACCTCGCCGCCAAGACCTGGAACACCCTCCCCATCCTCCTACGGCAGACCCAAGACCTATTAACCTTCAGGAGGCTACTCAAGACCTGTCTATTCGAGCAGTAGCAGCCTCCCCCTCCCCCAGCGCCTTGAGACCCTTACGGGTGAGTAGTGCGCTCTACAAATTTCCAGATTGATTGATTGATCAGGAGCGGAAAAATCGATGTTTTCGGCCTCCACTGCGGATGCACTTCTGCCCGCTATCGATTTCGACCCCTAAGCACAAAAGGCCAGATGTAGGACCCCTAATACCGGTCGGTAACGGCCGAAATTACCGTATTTCGGCCGTTACCGACAGGTATTAGGCATTTGGGATGTAGGTGGCTACATTTCAGATTCGGTAATTTACCGAATCGGTATTTAAGAATTCAGTGAATTACCAAATTCTTAAATACCGATTCGGTAAATTACCGAATCTGAAATGTAGGAAGCACTCAAGTGAGTGCTTTTCACCTGTAAGGATTCGTTATTTACCACCAACTATAAGTTGGTGGTAAATAACGAATACCTTTGAAAATGCAAATCTGTGCATTTTCAACTGTGCCATGTGGCAGACATACATGCCCTTAGGGCATGTATGTGTGTCACATCTGCCCACAGGGGTGCAACAGGGTGTCAAAGTGACACCCTGGCACCCTTGAATGTTTCCCCCATTTTACCGATTCGGTAATTGCCATTCATTCCTATGAGCCTCCAGGCCCATAGGAATGAATGGCAATTACCGAATCGGTAAATACCGATTCGGTAAATACCGAATCTTACAGATTCGGTAATTTTTACCGAAAATGTATCTACATCCCATTTACCTATTCTTAAATACCGAATCGGTAAAATGTGGTATTTAAGAATAGGTACATTGAGATTACCTACATCTGGCCCATAGTATTCAATGCAAGTAATAGTACCCTGCCAAATCCCCGCCTATATGGGAGACGATTGGAAAGGGTGTCCATGTTTTAGTACCTTGGTATTACGCTCACTGAAAAAAAAGAACTGGGGTGAGCAAACCAAGTAAGCGAGTTTAAAGTTGGCCCAGTCAATGGGGGGACTGACAAAGGTAAATAGGAGCTGTACCCACAAATTTTTTAGCCCAGCGGTGGAAATTGATAAAGCACAAACTAGGGTTGCCGCCCTGTATGGTGCTGAAATCTGGGGTCATTGTCCATCTGGCTCTTTATCGAAAATCGAGAATTCCCTTACTAGGCGACTAGTGGGTCTTCCCCCTAGCTCCCCACTTACACCTCTCTGAATGAACCTTGGGATCAGACCAATCGCAGACGAAGCAGCTTTCAGACCTCTTTTATTTTGGTGACGTGTGTGGGGCACCCCAGAATCGGCTGCATATAGGGATGAGTGAAGTACAGAGTCTACAGGGTGTGGGCAAACTACCATGCCTGGCTTACATTAGGAATACTTGTGTGGCCATGGGTAAGGGTAACTTGTGGAACAACGCAGAAGAAACCTGCCCCGTAATTTCTAGGAAGGACCTGATGGAGAGTTATAGGGAGCATAAACGTGCCCAGATACAGGGGAGGTCTATGTCTGGCCCACTGACTTTAGGATTTCTAGAAATAAAAGATCAATATAGACTAGAACCTGTCCTGATGACATCCAGCCACTCCTTGCCAAGAAGTTATATTTGCAGTTCAGACATGGGGTGCTCCCGTTGCGTGCTTTCACAGACAAATGGGCGGGTTAATCTAATTTGGGTTGCCCAGCCTGTAATAATGCAGAGGAGATGGAATATCATGTGATATTTTTCTGTCAAGGATACAAGAGGACGAGAGTCCGATAGCTTCTACAGCTATGTAGAAATATGGGGACCAGACACTGCATGAAGGTCTTTAGGATATTGAAATATGACACCCACATGCCTATTGTGTTCTCAATATCACGTTTTCTATGATCTATGTGCTGTATACGTAGGGCTATCTTAAAGATGAACTCATAGGTTTGGCTGGTTTATTGTTAGATATTTTGTAAACCAGGCCCGACTTTCTTTTAACTTGAACAAAACCACTTCATGACCTTTTAAACAATCATATTTTAACTATAAAGTGTTGTATATGTTGTTTTTCCATTTTTCCATTTTATACACCGTTGAACGCTGCTAGGTGAGGGCCACTATGACAGCATCATGAACCCCGGTACTGGATTATTATAATGGCCTTCAGGCTGCTCATGTATTGCACATGCACTTTACTGAATATGGTCTAAGAACAACGTAAAGGCCATTATGCCGCTCATGTATTGCATACACACCTTACTGAATCCTATATTTATAGGTTAATTTCCGCTCCGCTGAGGCAGGCATGTGGATATCCGAGTTATGCTGGATTACTGTAATGGCCTTCTTGCTTTTCATGTATTGCACACGCACTTCATTGAATCCGATCTTCTGAGCAATTGTAAAGGCCATTTTGCTACTCATGTATTGCACACACACTTTATTGAATCCTATATTTGTAGCCGAGTGATGCTAGATCACTGTAATGGCCTTCTTGTTGCTTATGTATTGCACACACACTTTATTGAACTCGATCTTCTAAACAATGCAAAGGCCATCATGCTGTTCATGTATTGCACAAGCACTTTATTGAATCCTATATGTATAGGTTAGTTTCTGGCCCATTGAGGCAGGTTTGTTGGATAGCCGAGTGTTTTACGTAATATTACTGTAAATTTACGCCAATTATGTGTAATTCGGTGCCTCACACAGTGTAATGATCATTTTTATTTAATCATATGTAATGTACTGTATTTTCACCTGTGCTTTTATGGCTATATAGACCAAAATAAAGATATTTGTTGATGATGATAATTCATATCAAAATTAATTATTTAAAAAACTATAAACATAACTTTTTACAATAAATAACAAATGAAAAAATAACAAAAATGTGCCTCCAACAATTAATAAAACCAACACACAAAAAATAACAAATGAACCTTTAAAATGATATATTATTCAACAATATTTTTGCTAGCGATGTTTTTACAATGGCATTAAAGACAACACTTAAATAAATGTTCTTAACTTCAATATTTATCTTCACCATATTTTGGACATCACGATATTCTTGCAACAATATTTTTGTTTAATTATACTTGTTCTCGATATTTTATCCAAACACCAGAGTTATACTGTGACCATTGGTTGGTCTTTGAATTTTACAGTTCCTGCCAGATGACAGATAGTCTTTTACGTGCTGCTCTCTGATGCCCTGCATTGATGCCAGAAACAGCAAATTTGCCAGGTGTATCAGCATGTTTTGGAAGACAGATTTCTGGCCTTATTTTTACCTAATATGAGAATGCTGGCAGATTATATGACTACATGGATTGAATACATTACACTGCATCGCTTTAAGACAACCAGAGATGGGGTCTAGTAGTGAAATTTGACACATATTCCTATTTACACGGGTAAAATGTGGTATGATTTATAGTGAAAATATTATTCACCAAAATGCTATTTGTATGTTGATAAAGCACAAAAGAATCACTGAAGTGCCACTTCACTATCATGTTTTCTGAAGTGCTAGCTCTTAATCTAGCTTAAGATGGTCGAATAGGACCTTGTGAATGAATCTAATGTGGTAGTGTCCAACGGTATCAAAATGTAGTAGCCCTTTTGATTTTGTAAAGAAATATGTTTGTATAACAACTAAACATGATCACCCAGAAAGACAGAGTCACAGCCTGAATATTGTTCGACACAAACCAAATTCTGGTAACTAATGACTATCAGAAATATTGTGGCTATGGTTCAAACAACTGCTAAGCTCCAATAAATATATTATACCTCAAGGTTTTATTATGCCAAGGAAAAGCCCCTCTGAATATTTTTTTTTTGTTATTTAAACATTTGGGCCCTCATTTATGAAAAGTGACGCATCCTTGCGCAGGCGCAGGGATGCGCCACAATTCCTTACGACGCGCTGCGTCAGAAGTTTGCGACGCGGATGCGTCACATTAATGGAATGGCGCATCATGTCGCAAGTGATGCTGTAAGCCGGAAAAAAGACACGCAGACGCTGGCGTCCTGACGTACCGGAAAGTCACTCAAGTGCGGGAAAAGTGCCGTAAGTCGCAATCGCGGAACTGACGTAAGCTTACGCATCGCTGCGTCACATTTACGTTGCGTCACAATCCGGAAAACGCCAAAAATACACGCATCCATCTCCTAATTCTCCCGCAAATTGAACAAATTGTTACCATGGAGCCTGAAGGACACAGCAGCAGCCAAGGGAACCTTCCACATGGCAGCCAGGATGTCCAGCCACTTGACACCCAGGATGCGCAGCCTGAAACACAGGGAGAAACCCATGTCAAGAGGAAGAGGAAAATTAATTTCAGTGTTGAGGAGAACAACATACTCATAAATGAGGTCACAGACCACCAGCACCAGCTCTTTGCAAGTTCCAAGTTGCCATTATCAAAAAAAGAGGCCATTTGGCTGTCCATATTGGCAAAGGTCAACTGTGTGGCCCAATCTAAGAGGACAGTCATTGACCTGAAGAAACGCTGGAACGACATAAAGCGCCGGACAAAAGAGAAAATGGCAAAAAACCGCAAAGGAGCAGCGGCGACAGGAGGAGGCAGCCCATCACAACAGGAAGAGCTGGATGACCTTGAGGAGTGGGTTGCGGCGGTCATCCCAGACGAGTTGGTGGTTGGCATTCCAGGACAGGACAGTGCAGAGCATGAGGAACCGCAAGACACACAGGGTAAGTCCCTACAAGGGGAAATGTGCAAAGAAGGTAATGTTGTGCAGTCCATAAAGTAAGGTAGCCGGCTCAATTACAGACGTGTAGTGGAAAGAGTAGTCATGCAATGTCATGAACTGTGAAGGGTCTACAAAAAGTATTGTACCAGGGACATGCACATGTCACATTTGGTAAACACCTACCCCTGTCAAAGTAATAACATATTTTCTAAGTGAAGTCCCAGCCCACTGCTGCACCTGACAAGTGCCACACGCAGGTGCAAATATACAACTACCCTCATGAAATACCATGATGTTATTTTGATCATGTAGTGGTGTCACAATGTGCCACACCCACAATAATAGGCCACAGACAGCCATGTAACATAGTACTACATATCATGTCATTGCACCATTCCCACATTAAAGTGTGAGAAAGCGCAATTCCAGGGCTGTTGCTGGGGGTGTACCCACAAACATCCATGTCCAATTGACAATGTCCAATAGCAAAGTCAAACTGTAACTATGACGCTGTGCCACAAATATATGCATCCACAGGGTCTGTGTAAGGCATGCACAACCTCAAGAAATACAAACTGTTCCCTCTCGGATATACCCAACATATAGCTTGTGCATGCAAGTGGACACATAGAAAGCGGAAAAATCTTTAGATGACTGCATCATGCAGGAATGTGTCCCTTCCATGCACACAAACACTGATCCCCTGCACCACTGGACCCCCTGCAACATGGTGCAAGTTTGCCTGGGTCGGCGCATGCCAAGCATTGTGCACCTGTGTCGTTGTGAAGGACAGGTGACACCAATAAAGAGACCCTACTCATAGTCACCCCATGCAGGCCCAAAATCTGTCATTGTACTACTTTGTGCATGATGGTTTCAGCCACATCATCTGCATATGCAAGGGAAAGTACTCAGGAATGTTACTCAGCATGCGAAGCCCTGTGCCACATTACACAAGCATCATGTATAACGTATGCATGGTGGGTCTGCACATCCAAATAAAAATATCAGTAGTGGTGATGTGCAATCATTACAAATTTTTTAAATACATTTGCATTTGGCAATTGTGTCAGTACCTCACACCTGCATCATGGTAGGTATAGGGTGAGGCAGTGCCACTGGGAGAGGTCTGCACCAAGGTATGATGTACTTGAATGATGCTCCTCACATGAATGCATGACTTAAGCACTGACCAGCTACGTCTGGATGAATGACGTATATAACATGAATAACAACATGTATTGACATACAGTGAATACAGCACATCTATGTTGTCATGACTTTGGGAAAAACATAAGTGTACCAATGGTGTTCTTGCAGTGAAAGAACATCCAACATCAATAGTTTGCAGGAATGTGCACCATCTCACCAAAGGCCTCCATTCATGATCTGTACCTATGCATGCAATGCAGCACACCTATATTGCAAGGTGCGCAGTCCAGATGATAAACATCCAGCAAATATGCACCATAGTAAATTATACAAATGGATCATCAGCGAGTCTGCAGCACTGTGGGCCTTATTGATGAAGGCCTTGCGCCTCTGGTGCGCCACTTTTAAAAATGGAAACAGTGACGCACCGGCGGCACAAGTCCTTCATAAATAAGGCCCCTGAAATGTAAAACACATACATGGACGCAATGAGGGAGTACCACAAAAAAATAGTCTACGATAATGCCAAGTCCTGCAAACTCGTCAAGGTCCTGCATGAATAAAAAAACCTATGCTGCAAAGCTACAGACATCACCCTGGCACTACAGACCGGTGATAAGTGTCCAACAAAGTTCACCATAAAGTAAAAAATGTCACTACAACAACTTTGCCGTACACAGGAGATGCCACAGGCAGCACCACGCAAACCTCTTCCAACACAACAGCCATACTACCATACCCACCGGGACACCAGTCAAAGCTCAATGCACCCCCTCCAACATGAGATACAGCCACCTGTGGGATCACTACAGCCCTGTCCTCATCACATCAACAACAGCACCAAGATCACCCTATTCACAGCCACAGGTGACATCTGCACCCTCCGGGACCAAGAGCTGTGAGTGTGCTCCGACACAGACTAACACCACACAGATTTGCTACACTACATGAAGCAGGATTCCAAGGAACAACGCTTAACTGGGTCACTCATCCCAGCAAGAGGTCCAAGAATCCGACTGACAACCTTCGTCTTCATAATCATGTAATTCCAATGCTGAATGCAAGAGGGACCATCTATGTGTCTGACCCTTGTCAACATCAACAGGGCTGCCTCAGCGCCATTTGAAAACAAACACAGCCTCAACATTGTATCCATTGCTGATGACAGACAGCTCATACTCTCTCACACCTAAGACTACACCAACCAAACACTTGAAATACATTGTGGAATGCATTACGTTGCAGTCTGCATGAACCACAGCTGCTTGAAAAATAAATCAGAGATTACACAAGTCTGTGTCCTTGGAACAACTCTTTCAGCATGTAAAAACACCTGTTGTATCTCCCACTCTGATGGGAAGGGGCTGCGGCTACCGCTCAAAGAGACAGGTCTTGATGAGTCTTCTGAATGGGAGTAGGTCCTGGGTCTGCCGTAGGTGGGCCGGGAGGGTGTGCAAGGTCTTGGCGACGAGGTAGGACAAGGATCTGCTGCTGGAGGTTGGTCATAGGATGCGGTGGACAGTGGTGAGGGGGAGGCTGGTGGAGTGGACCTGGCGTGTGGGGGTGTAGAAGCTGAGTCTGCTGTACAGGTAGGCTGCTCCGGGCCACTGGAGTGTATTGTGCGTCTGGAGCTTGAAGCTAATCTACTTGCTGATGGGGAACCAGTGTAGGTCTCACATTTGGGGGAAGATGTTGCTGCGGTGTGGGACGTTGACAATCAATGAGCCGTAAGTGTATTGGATGCATTGCAGTACTTGTAGGTGTTTGTCTGGCAATCCTCAGTACAGTGTGTTGCGGTAGTCCAGTCCGCTGCTGCTCAGCGCCTGCGTCACACTAATGTCAGTCTGTGGTGGGGATCCACTTGTAGATCCAGCATAGCATGTGGAGGCAGTTGTAGCATGAGGAGGACATGGCGTCGACCTGCTCAGACATGGAGAGGGAGGAGTACTGGATGTATAGTAAGTTGCGTGCATGGTCAGTGGGTGTTGTTGCTGTTCCCAGTGTGGTTGCCCACCAGGAGTCGTCCCAGGCTCAGGGTGTGGGTCCAAGGATGAGGACCTGTGTCATGTCCAAGTACAGTTTCAGACTGCTGCTCCTCATCCACTTGGTGAGGGAATTCAGTCCCTCGTGGAGGTTTGTTGAGGGTGTGTGTGGGTCCCTGGTGATGGAGAGGATGAGCTGGGTGTTGTTGGTGTAGGAGATGATGTAGAGGCTGTGATGGCGGCCCACGTGTACGAGGGGGACATGTACATGTTGAACAGTGTTGTGCTGAGGGATGACCCCTGGGGTACGCCGCAGATGATGTTGATGGCGTCCCATTTGATGGATGGGTTTTGGACACTCTGGACGCTCTGGGTTCTGCGGGAGAGAAAGGACGTGGTTCAGTCTAGGGCCTTCAATTGGAATCATGATTCTCGGAGGTGTGTCTTCAGAGTGTGATGGCATACCATGTCAAAGGCGGTTGACCGGTCCAGGAGGAAGAGGGCTGCTGACTTGGTGCTGGCTAGTTGGTGCATGATGTTGTCTGTGCCGGACATGTGGACTGTCTTGCTGCTGTATGTACGTATGAATCCGGACTGGGACGGGTGAAACATGTAGGGGTCTACCAGCCCGCGGCCCAATAGCATGTTCATCATTACCTAGATGACCTTCGTTGGGAACGTGAGCAGGGAGATGGGCCGTGAGTCCCCGAGGGCCTTGGGGCGTGCCTTGTGCGTCTTGAGGAGGGCATTGCTTGTGGCGTGCCTCCATATTTCATGGAATGTTGCTGCATTGAAGAAGATGTAGATGAACTTGTGTAGTTGTGGTATGATCGCTTCCTCTGCTTTGTACAATAAGTGGTGTGGTGATGGTACTGGTGGTGATCCAGAGTGTACGGAGTTCATGACCTTGTGTGTTGCGTCCTTGTTGACGTAGTACCAGGATGTGCTGCGGTTGGGGCTGATGGTCCTCGCTGGGGAGGTGGAGTCTGGCATAGTTGGTGTGGATGTGGTGGTGAAGCTGTCGTCGATGGCACTAAACGTGCGCTGTGAGAAGATGGACAGTGAGTCCCACACTTCTTGTGAGGGTGGGATGTTGACAAAGTTTGCCCATGGGTTTCTCTGTTCAATAACGATGCAGAAGACATCATTGCTGTTGTGTGCATTGGTATCCAGAAAGGTTTGGAAGGAGGAGCTCTTTGCCAATCTGTTGAGGTGGTGATGTATACACGTGGCGTCCTTGTGGACTGTGTGGTTGTGCAGTGTGTGTCCATGGAGCCATGTTCACTCCATCTTCCGGCATGTGCGTTGGTAGGTCTGGAGGTAGTCGGTGAACCGGGTGGCTCTGCTGCAGGCATGGCTGTTGGAGGGCAACGTGAGTGGGGCAAAGGTGTTGGTGCAGTCCTACATACACTGTCATAGTGTTTTGGGCACTGGCGACTGGGTTGGTGGGGTTGTAGTTCGGGCCCTGGCTGAGGGGTGTGACCAGCTGGTCAACGTTTACTTTTACCCAGCATTGGTGAGGCAGCAGTTGTCTGCAGTGGTGTGTGGTTGATTAATAGAAGGTAAAATTGATGCTGCGGTGGTCGGTCGAGTGCAGGTCAGTGGTGTGGTTGGAGGTGACGTGGGTGCCTGTTGAGAAGACGGGGTCCAGCTTGTGGCTGGCGGCGTGGGTTTGGTCCCGAGTAGTCTGCAGCCGGGTCTGGTGAGGTCGTTGATCAGTATGGTGGAGTTGTCGTCGTTGTTGTCCTTGAGGTGTAAGGTCAGGTCCCACAGGATGATGTGGTGCGTGGAGGGGAGTGTGTGGGTGCTGGGGAGGTCATTGATGGAGCAGCATAACTGAGCACAGGGTTGGTGTGCTGTACACGAGGGTCCTCTGAAGGTGGTGTTGGGTGTCGGTGTGGATGTGTATGTGCAGGTGGTTGGCGGTGTTGATGGTGTTGTCTGCATGGTTGCCGACCTTGAGGGTGGACTTGTGGTCGATGGTGACCCATACACCAAATCAGTCAGCGCAATCCCTGCGGTTCAACTTGTAGCTGTCTGGGATGTCCATGGTGATGTTGGTTGCAGAGGAGTAGTCCCACCAGGTCAAGTTTAATGATCACACATCTGGGGCGGAGGTGTCAAGCACATCCCAGAGCCACATGGGCTGTGTTCGTGTGGAGTGGGTGTTGTGGATAATGCATCAGAGGTGGTTGGGTCCACTCCATGGGGGTTTGGTGGTTCACTTGCATGTGAAGCTGCATGTGCGGCAGGAGAAGGGTCCTGTGTGTATGTTATTGTGGTGGCCTGGAAGCAACTGTTGTGTTGGATGGCATTGAGTGCATGGAGGGTACCGGCGTAGTACTTGAGTCTTGTGTAGTGGCGTTAGTGGCCACAAGGGGTCCTGGCGCTGGGCATGGTCCAGGCGCAGATGGCTGCAGACTGGCTTGCTTAAGGTGTGTCTCTGGTGCGCAAGTAGCACAGTCGAGCACAGTTTGGGACATATGGGGATGTGGGAGGGAGGAGCAGCTGGTAGGCGGGAGCAGCAAGTGTGCATGGGGTGGTGGAACAGTGGCACTGAAACCTAAATGGTGTGCAAACAGGGTGTAAAATAGTTGTAATGAGGCCACTAATGGGACACTAATATGGTGGTACTGCACACCTGCCAGTGTGTACTCAGCAGCGGCAGCAGGGGCACACAGGGGGAGCTGGGTGTAGGTTGAGCAACATACCAGGAGCAATCTGTATTATCAAAATGTAACGTAATTAGCATGAAGACACAGGAAATGGTCCACACACAAACAACACAGCTGTGATGGCTATGACAGGTGGGATGATGGGAGATGGTAAGAAATCCATGTCCCCAATCCTCAGTAATTGTGGCCTGATACCTGTTGCACACATATAGAGTGCAAAAAGCCACTTGGACTTGCTACTGTGCTGGAATGTGTCCCCAATATACACCAACAAAACAGACATCAGGACATGCACTCAAGTTGAATGTTGCAAGTGTGCAAGCACTGTCTGGCCATGTGCCATGTTTTTGGACAAACATTTTGAATCCATCAAATGATTCATGCCATGTCATTGTAGGTAACATGAGTGATGATGTGTAGCTTTAACTTTGACATGTTGACACACATCAAACTCAAAAAGGGTAGATGACTCAGAATTGTGCATCTGTACACCATATGTCAGACATGATCATAAACATACATCTATTTTTTATTTCAGAGCATGGTACACATCCTCATGAGCAGGAACCTATGTTTGAATCCGATGATGACGGCATGGAAAGTGTACCAAGTGTGGACACAGACGTCATCCAGGACCTCTTACTATCAATACAAACTCCCTCTCCCCGCACCAGAAGGCAAACCAGCACAGTGGGATCTCCGCTTGCCCAACCTGGAAGCACTCCTACGCCACCTCCCACAACATCTCTGCCTCACCACTCGCCAAACACGCTGAATTCTTTTGAACAACGTGTCGTGGATGTACAGGGGCAGTTGGCACAGGAGGTGCGTAAAGGCATTGACACCATGGCAGGCACCCTAGAGGGAGTGCTCCGTTGCCTAACATCCAATAGTGGCAGTGCGGAAACTGGTAGCAGCAATGATGCACCACCACAACTTTGTTTCACGCCATGAATGAGATATCAGAGGTCATGCAGCAGAGGCACAGACAAATGCCTAACACAAGTGCCAGTCTGGAAGTGGCCAACAGGTTGAGGGAAATTCAGGACACCCTTAAAGACATGAATGCAAAACAGGATGCCTACCTGACAAAATTGGCTAACTACCAACATGATGTAACAGCTGTGCTTGAAAATCAGCAACTCATGCTCAGTGCATTCATGCGGTACCTGATGGGCATGGAACATGATGCTGGTACAATCCCATCTACATCTGCAGCCCCTGATGTTCCTATGCCTCCTGTGTCTACTGCACCACTGAGTCCACCATCAGCTGTGACAACAAACACATCTGAAGAAGAAGAGTCAGAAGAGTGTCCAGTCCTCCGCAGAACCATGCGTTAGCATGACATATTGTACCTGGACAATACATATACACTGTCTGGTGCACATAATACTGACATTGTACCACAGTAATGATGAACAACAAATTACTGCTAGCCAATGGATGTACAATAAATTATCTGTGGCCTCCCTCCATGAGGTGAACATATGATGTTGACACTCCCCTCTCACACAATAAAAACACTACTCACTCATGCATGTCTCAAATGTCATGTTGATGTATGGACTGTGCATGTACAAACTCAACCCTACTGTATGTGACCCTTGATCATTATAGTCCTGTCATACATTGCTAATTGCTAAGTTGTGTCACTTACATAAATGTGCACCCACAACATGCAATGTCCAACTGGCAACGTTCATAAAGTGACTAGTAACGTGTGTACAACAGCATTGCTAATGTGCAACATTACGAATGATGATTTTAGTTCGAATGAGTAACACTACAAGTTTGTACAAGGAGGGGGTGACTGGGAACATCAGATATGCTTGCACGCTACCATGATTGTGGGTCAGTCCAAGGTGTATGTATGTGATGATGAAATATCTGACATACCACATGTATGTATGAAAGGAAAACATCAGCAGGTGGCTGGCATCAAAGGCACATCCTAAGGTAAGATGAGTAGCACACAATTGTATTAACTTAAGCATGGGAATAGGGACATGCTTCACACCAGTGATTGAAACAACATCACTCAACACTCACATGGTGTCTCATGTATGAAGTCCTACAAAAAATTCAGTGCTGCTGCAAAGACTGTGGCCCTCATGCCTCAATGCCTTTGATACACACTTGGTACAGTCTCCTACCACTAGATCATCAAAGTGAATGTCAACTTAGATGAACATAAGCACGGCATACCACACAACACCTTAGCCCAAGTAAGCCACACTACACACCATCCTCTGGTGTCCACATGTCTACATGTTTCACATCACAAACACCGTGATGGACATACTTTAAGGAGCACCCACACACCCCTGCCCACAGCACATCTTCCACAGGGCTGCATCCCCCATAGCACACAAACAGTGACAGTACATGGCCTCCACTATTGGAACATGCACCTCCACAGTAATAGCAAATGCTGAGAGCTACATGACATTAGCAGTTACACCCCTGCTGACCAAACAGATGTGAAGACCCACAGGCACATCTTTCCACACACACATATGCAGTCAAAATCATTAACCAGAGGGTCATCATGCCCCCAGTGATGTTCATAGGAACATAGAACATCCCCAATCCTCCGCCATGACAAACAACAGCATCAAGAGGTCCCTCCTACATGCCACAACAACATCCACACAATCCTCAAAGTAGGTCACACTGCCACTCCATATACACAATACATCGCATCATTGCAAGACACAATGTTCCACAACACACTAGCAGTTAGACTCCACTATGGCATGAGGCAAGGTAATACACCACACTGGAATGTCTCCACCCTTGCAGACCGGAGCAGATGATTCAGCCTAATACATTTCACAGCACAACACACAGAGTACTGATGCCCTCGTCACCAGCCGTCTGGACTACGGCAACTCCCTCTACGCCGGAACCACCGCCAAACTCCAGAAGAGACTCCAGCGGATCCAGAACACCTCAGCACGACTCATCCTGGACATCCCCCGCCGCAGCCACATCTCTGGACACCTGAGAGACCTGCACTGGCTCCCGGTCAACAAGAGAATCACCTTCCGGCTCCTCACCCACGCACACAAAGCCCTACACAACCAAGGACCAGGATACCTCAACAGCCGCCTCAACTTCTACGCTCCCAAACGCCAGCTTCGATCGACCAGCCACGCCCTCGCCGCCGTCCCCCGCATCCGAAGAGCCACCACAGGAGGAAGGTCCTTCTCCTACCTGGCCGCCAAGACTTGGAACTCCCTTCCGACCCACCTCCGCCTGACCCAGGACCACCTCGCCTTCAGGAAGCAGCTCAAGACCTGGCTGTTCGAGCAGTAGCGGACCCCCTCCCCCCAGCGCCTTGAGACCCTCCGGGTGAGTAGTGCGCTATATAAATGCTCTGATTGATTGATTGATTGATGCTGAGTTCCTCAGGGACTGTCCCTCAGTACCTTTGTCTGCTATGTCTACATGGCTCCGCTTGCTGAGGGCATCAGTGAACATGGACTCTGCATAGTACCCTACGCCTAATACACCCAGCTCTGCCTCTCCCTCACCAAGGTACCCAACATCACAGGACACGACTAACCACAATGGATGCGAGATGTGCCAACAAGTATGTGCCTCAGCTGGACAAATCTCCATTTGTTGTAAAAAAAAATAGTCATCATAATCCCAAGAACCACTACCACATGGAACTATACCTGGGGGTACCCTGGGCTGGATAAACAGTTCTGCACTCATATGTGCCACACAAACTATACATTGTACAGAACACATCCCTCACCCCGTCATTACGGATAATAGCAGTATCCTCACCATACTTCTTCACCCTCTGCTAACTCTGCAAGTGCATCAAAATTATTGCCAACTGATGCATTGATTGGATCTGCCACACATCCATCATCATCAGCCTGTGCAATGTGAAAGCCCTCAATAACAGTATCAAAAATACCCTCAGTACAAAAAAGATGAATGTCCAGACAACCGTAGGTAGACGTTCCCTGTGGCTCACATGATAATACCACTTCCGCCTGCACATACAGGAGCTCTACTGCATCCACACCCATACAGATATACTGACACTCAAGGAGCTCACACACACCTACACAGTCAGCCAGAACCCTGGGCCAGCAAACCTCTACCAATGAATCTGCTTCTAGGCCCACAAGACATACGTCTGCAATACAGACCTATCCATGGTCACATTTCCCTGCATCTACATAGCCAGGCTGTAAACCAGCTTTCTTTTCCACTTGCAGGAAAGACGTGGGTCATACTGGCCCTCAGCATTGGGAAACACTGCAAACATTGAGGTACAGTCTCAATACCAGGTGGCCCAATAAATGACGGCCCTTGTGCCATCTGACCCTCACTTGTTGTGACGTTGTGTGATGCCTAACCCTGCCTAACAGTCATCATCCATCACCAAGGCACATAGTCATGGGATAATGCTGCATGCAGCAAATCCAACCCTTGCATGCATTGATCTGCGTTACAGGCACGTGCAATGGGTGTTGCTGGGTGCCTTCCCAGCAACATCCATTGCCTTTTGACACTGCCACAGATGTAATAGGAACATGAAATGTGAGGCACTGTCCAGAAATTACACAGACCCAGTGCAGGCGTGAAGAAGGCTCAATGTTGACAAATATGATGAATTCTCCTTGTCTCCCCTTTTTCTCACAATGCAGTAGACATAGTAAGAGGAAGAGGCCGTTGTGATGATTGATTAACTGAGAGGTGTCCGTTCCTGTACAAGTCTGATGTTCACTGCAAGGCAGACACACTTGCCCCATTGTGCAAAGGTGACTGCGTTAGCGATGAACAGGACATTGTGCAACAGTGCTGGTGAGAACACAGGACTGCGCAGTAACTAGCAGATACGGCACGGTCCTGCACTTCATCCTGCAAAAGGGTAGCGCTACAGGAAGGCCTGCTGTGCTCCACTACGGAAAAACGTCATGAAAGAGGTCCCAGAATCTTTACACATGATTGTTGATCACATGGGCTCACCTGAGACACATTACCTAAAGTCCCTCAAGGGTGAGTATTGGCCTGTATGAATTTGTGATAGTGTAATGAACATTTGGCTTACAATAGCTAACATGTAACGGTAATCTCAGCTATGAGATCATTGTTGACATTCCTTGGCCAGCAAGGGTAAGGCTCACCCAGAGCTGATTTCTCTACTTCATATGCCTACAAGTACAACTTATTGTAATTGAAACAGATATTTTATTAACAAAAATTGTTCAGACTATTTAAATGTTATGCTAAACTACACTACACTATTCCAAAATATTTATAAAATCCTACACTAATCTAATCTAATGCACTAACATCTACACTTATCTTGTCTAACTGTTCCTATACCTACCTCACACATACTACACAACACACAGATGACCCCCCACCCCCTATTCAACAATCACACATCAGGCATATATACACTTAATCTAAACACATACTAATTAACCTACCTAACTAAACAATGATATTTGCTGTAGGGGGAGGCAGGCGGGGTTGGGTGGGGGATAGTGCAGTCCGACATACGATGGCAGACATTTATTTATTTATTGACGTTCACCTTTGCCGTCCTATGTCAGATTACACCCACCCAGCCATGCCCCGCCTCCCCGCCCCACAGCATTACCTTTGTGAGCCGCCACTGCCCTTGCATTATGGTGCTAGGGTGCTTGCATTATCGCTAGGCAGCCAAAATTGTACCAGCACAGGGACAAGGACAGGAATGTGCTGTATTCTTTTAAATAAGGCACATTCCTGCCCTTTCCCTGTGATGCAGTGTAGTGCAGTGCAACAAAGTGATTTGCTGTGCTGCCCTGCACCACTCTCTCATAATTTTGCGCCTTAGCCTCAAAAATGAAAGTGCAAAGTGAAGGAAGTGATCCAACTAGGGCCACTCGGGTCACTCTCAACCTCCTCTAACTTCTAAGAATGAAAGGTCGAGGACGTAGTAGAGAATACAAGCAAACTAGTTTATTTACAACGTAAACTGCAGTCTGACCAGCCTCCTATAATGACGGACGAGGGACTGACTCTAACAAGCATAAAGTTACATTATGTATGTTGCGGAGCCCACAAAGACCTGCCTACTATAAAAAAATACTGGTAGCTTTTTTATATTTATTTTTTATACATCTCAAAATACATTTAACGTACACTATACATCAACCCCCACCCACTCCTAATAACTTAACACTTATCCTAACACTATTCCTAAGTACTACAACTATCCTAAATACTATCTAACTATTTTTAAAATGTAAACAATAACAAGGTCCGTAACTTGACATGTGAAATTCCATGTCATGGACAACGACCACAGTTGTTCACTCTGTGTTCATTCCTGCTCGTCCATTTGTTCAATGGTGGCCTTCATGTCGGCAACCATGGACAGCAGGGTGGCCAGCTGCAGTTGCATGCCCGCAACCTTCAATGTCAGTTCCTTTTGGCCTTTTTCAAAAATTTCCATTTGCCCCTCAATCTTGTTAATTTTGGCCATCAGGAGCACACCGTCCATCTCAGGGGGAGCTGCTGCATGCCCTGTTGCTGTACGTCCAACTTGCGCTACTGCAGCTCCACCTGTCCTCGTTGGAAGGGCCTCTGCTGTGGTGGGTTGCGATTTTGGAGCAGTGGTTGTCACTGGGGTCATATCCGAGGGATGTCCAGAAGTGGATTGAGTAGCAGATCCTGAACCAAGACCAGCTGGGGGTGCAACCAAACCAGATGTTGATGGTGCTGATGTCTGAATGCCTGAGGGTCCACTCTGTGTAGGAGATTCAGTGTCCATCTGGGGATGTTGATCTTCACATGATCCAGTTGGTGGTCCGGAGTGCATGAGTGAGCTTTTAGCCTTTTCCTTCCGGCTCCGCGTGTTGGATGGTGGAGTGGGAGTTGGTGATCTCCATGCTCCATCAGCACGTGAGTGCTCATGTCGGCGTCCCATCTGCCTGAATGAACGACCAACATTCCGTATGTGGCGGTATCTCTCTAGACGGATGCGATACTGCCTCTCCTCATGTTGTGTCATGTTTTCTGTAATGGAGCAATGACATCCACATCAGTCTGCACTAACACATTGACACCTGTACACATGCACATTAATGCAATCTTCATTAAAATTTGTCAAGGGGCTATCGTTCACAGGGCATCAATTTAAAAGCATGGTGGCATCATCATCGATGGTCATACACAGGGATGCTAAGTGATGTTGCGTACTACCTAACATGATAAATAATCTACATGACATGTAAGGCCTCAATACATATGAGATGGTGCATTCCAATGCATTTGTCCTGGCCATGAACCCAATGCTCGCCATTCACATATGCAGGCCCCTTCTCAAAATGATGCCAGTGCATCTGTGTGCAGGCAAGGTTTGTATAGGCATTGTAATTGTGCTCTTCATACGCAGATACATAGCAAGGTATATGGACCATCATCCCTGTATGCTGCACAAGCCTACACACATGTAAAATGCACCATGGAAACAAAACATGGCCAAATTAGGATTGTGTTTCAAGGAAAGACACAGGTGTGCACTGCAATTGATTTGTGCACCGCCTCCTATCATTTAACTCTTGTACATGGGGTGCTGCTTGGGAGTAAATACGTGCTGCGTTTTCACACTACGCAACACACACTGCACAACACTTTCATGGTAGACGCATCTTGACAGGGGACGTCATATCATGGCCAGCATCAAGGCCTGGTATGTGAGTTGACTATGCATAATAAATGATGCAATGGCCATTGATACACATGTACATCAATGCATATTTACTACTGATGTCAATAGTCAAATCTGCCGGTGGCCCTTTTAGTTGCATAGGTAACTGCATGATTATTGTGCTAATTGATGATGGACTTGCAGCACTGTTGCATCCCTCTAACAATGGCAAGTACTGACACACGTGGGGCACAAGGAAATCCTACTTGTAGGAGGTATGTCTATGTTGTACTACAATTAGCATGTGTCATGTAGCCATGGTCTACATACACAGACTGTCACGTACCCCAAGTCTCCTTGCTCAGCATGACACTCTTCGACATCTCCATGTGCACACTTGCCACCATTGCATGCACACACCACCACAACATACAAACCTATGCCAATGACACCCATCTGGTACGGTCCCTCACCCATGACCCAGCCCCAAACAAAAACAACCTCCATGAAGGAAAGATAGACGCTGCAGAATGGAAGAAGGTCAGTCAGCGGATACTGTGGACACACAATACAGAGGTTATCATTCTTGGCAAATCAACATCCGCCAGGGACGACGCCTATTGGTCCACAACAATGGTCACTGCAAGAACACCCACGGAGCATACACCCCACTTGGGATTCTTCCAGGTCTACTCACTCACAACTAACAAACAAGTGGACGTCATGTCATCCTTATGATTCTACACCCTGCACATGCTCCGATAGATATTCTGGTGGATCACCACCGGAACATGTGAGACGGTCACCCAGGCCCTCATCAACGGCTAATTGTACAACGGGAAGGCCCTATACACAGGAACCACTGCCAGACTTCACTTACAATTACTACCCATAGTAAATGCATCGGCACAACTCATCCTCGACGGCCCTCACCACAGCAGCATTTCTACAGGCCATATTGACCAACACTGGGTCACCGTCAACACAAGGATCACGTTCTGCATCCTCACCCACACACACACACAGACACATGACATGGGCCCAGAATGACTCCTCAACCGCCTCTCGTTCTCACATCCTACCCGCCACCTCCGCTCCACCAGCCTCCCACTGGCCACCATCCCAAGGATTGACTCATCCACCACTGGACGTAGATCATCCTCCTACCTGGCCACCAAGACATGAAAGTCCCTTGGCGCACAACTACGACTGACCAGGACCATCTTACCTTCATTAAAGAACTGAAGACCTGCCTATTTCATCAGTAGCAGCACACCCCCTCCCCTCAGTGCCTTCAGACCCTCACACCTGAGTATGGTGCTCTATGGAGGTATAGATGTATTGTTTGATTGTGGTCTCATTTTATGTGATCGATACTTACAGCAGCACAAGATTAGTTACTGTGTCCCTTGCACACTGTAACACCTCATACATGTGACCCTTATCATTGAGTTTATGGATTTCCACATGGTGCCATTGAGTCCTTCACACTTCCATGCACATGTGATGTGTAAACATGCTGCATGCAAGAATGATGATTTTGGCACTGTCTGCATACTTGGCATGCATGAGGAGACATTTTAAGCATACAGACAAACATAGTAAGGATTTCACACTCACCAATGGCCTTAGGATCCTTGAAGGACTCCACCTCATCCCTTGTGTATGGTGGTGGACCACCTACAAGGGAAAGACAATAGAGCAGATTCTCAGCGTATGTTGCATATTTCAACACAGTACAGAGATTACATGAGAGTCAGTGGTATCTTCAACATTGGCTTACGATGCATCCCATGAGGCAACCTGATTCATACAACAGTCTCTGGCTAAGTGCTTCACATGTGAAGCACACTCTTCCACTGCATGTATGACACACATGTGATCCCTTGTTTGTGGTGTCACATTGAGATGGCATTTGCCAAATACTTGCACACTTGTCCCATAGCGATAATATGTTTGCATTGTGTAGATGTATGTGATTGTGCTTTTATGGGGGACTTCATTTATAATGCAGCACACCATGGTGAACAAACGGCACAGATGCGCCAGGCATCTGTGCGGGAATTGTGGGCCATTGCTGGAGTTGCGTCGCAAGCGCAACGCAGCTCCAGCAAGGCTCGGGGATGCACCATCTGCACAATGCTGCGTCAAGACCTACGCCTGCTTCAAGCAGGCGCAGGGTTTTTACGCAGCATTGCCCAGAAAGTGACTGAGTGAAATTTAATAGATTTCACTCAGCCACTTTCATGAGGGGTTCCTGCGCAGGAAGGCCCCCCCTGCGCAGGAACGCCTTCTTATGGCGCAGTGCTTTACAACGTTGTAAATAGTGCGCTTTATTTGCGCGGCAGTTGGTCAAAAAAAGTGACGCAATTGCGGGGCAAAGAGGCACAACTGCCTCATAAATCTGCCTTTATGTATGTAGCATTTTTGTGTAGCAAATTATGTTTGATATTTAGCAAATTAACACCAACCTGTAATTGATGGTAAGGTGCTTTTTTTTCCAAACATGCACAATTTTGCTTTTTGGAAGGTGGCAGGTGATGCACACACATGCCCATAGGGCATGTATGTGCACCATATGCACACACATATACTTTTGTGGGCTGCAGCAGTGTGTCTTTGAGACACCCCTGCACCCTTGTAATAATTCACAAATGTCGATTAGCAAATAGCTGATTTGCAATAAGTGTATTTATTTCAAATTATTCCTATGGCCCTCCTGGGCCATGGCAATGCATATGGAATTATCCCTTAATTGCAAAGTATAAACATGCTAAGTTGCACATACGAAAGATTAATGATTTCCTAAAATAATACCGATTTTTCTTAATACATACCATTTAGCAAATCATAAATAGGGATTCCTTGATAATCTCAAGTTTAGATTAGCCAAAGGGTTTGTTGATAGATATGGCCCTATATCTGATGTCACAGCGGTGCAAGGGGATCATCAGTGAGACCCCTGTAGTTTCACAATGGAATAGCTTAACCTTACAATACAGCTGTTAATACATGAAATAAATGTAATTTGACTTACCAATTGTTCCCTCGACCTCGATTCCAAGGTGGTCCAGGAGATCCTGCTCACGGTTGATGACATCAGCCCACCGATGCTTGTACTGTCTGAGGGTCCGGTCCACTCCAAATATTCGCAACATCTGGTACCGGACCCTCTCCCACCTCAGCTTCCTTTCTTGGGTTGGGTAACTCAGCAGTACCCTGCCTCCACTCCCAATCATGTTTGGGAGGTAGTGGACAATCAGCCACAGTAGCCCCCCATACTCCTGCTCAGTGAGGTTCCTAGACCTGGGTGACATTGTGACAAAGCACAAGCCACGCTGTGTGAATGCTACAAATAAAATTGTGCCTTTTTCACAGGAATCCCCCTATTAGTATAAATCCACTAAACAGAACACTAATCCCCCTATTACTAACTTTGAAAACCCCTTAAAACAACACAAATCCCCCTATTAATGAATATTAAAACCCCTAAACAGACAGACACCCCTTTACACACAACACACAGGTAGACAATACACAACACTACAGAGACTATTTGGACACAGTTAGCAAGACACACACTGTAAAACAACTGCAGGACAGGACAAAACTCTCAAGCACTTTGCAAACACACTCCTACACCTCTCTGAGACTACAAAGGAGTGAAAGAGAAAGCAAAAGTATTATATAACTTCCTGTTTGTGAGCAGGGCAGGCTGGTTACATCATTTCCTGTTGCGATGCGACTCGTTTCCGTTGATGCGTCATTATTGGCATGCGAATAAAACGTAATTATGTCGCATCGTTGACTTGAAGCATGGTACAGTTAAAATTTTTCCCCTTACGGTGCGAGCAGTTCTGGTGGAAGCGTCATTATTGTCATGCGACACAATCTTTATTATGTCGCATCATTGATTTGAAGCATGGGTGACTGATGACATATTACCCTTACGGTGCGAACAGTTCTGGTGGAAGCGTCATTATTGTCATGCGACACAATCTTTATTATGTCGCATCGTAAATTAGATGCATGGCTGACTGATGACATATTTTCCCCTCAAGGTGCGACCAGTTCTGGTGGAAGCGTCATTATTGTCATGCGACACAATCTTCATAATGTCGCATCGTAAATTAAATGCATGGCTGACTGATGACATATTTTCCCCCCAAGGTGCGACCAGTGTTAGTAGATGTGACTTTATTGGCATGCGTCACAATCTTCATTAATGGCACATTGCAGTTATTATCTGACAATGTTGTTGCATATCTTAAGTGCTGTATGTTTTGACGCTGGCCAAAAGATGCGTGTTTACGCTTAGCGTGAAAGTGTCTCAACAGGAACACAAAATGTTTGTGTGTAAATATTTTATTATTCTATATTCAGCTGAGTCAGACTATGACATGTGTTGACCAAAGTCACTTTTGGTCCTTGTGTAACGTCACTTTTGTGCGTGGAGTCAGGAATGCATGGGTCAGATTGTGACGTACGCAGACCCAACGTCACTGTTGTGTGTAGAGTCATGAATGCATGGATGAGATTGTGACGTATGATACACCTACTTCATTTATGTGCCTGCCACATTAGTTCTATAATGCAAACTTGTGTGAGCACTGAGGTCTACTTTTTCATGGATGGTCATATTTAGCCTCACATCCACTGTGTAACATATTAATGAATGTAATGTTTGTCCTATTATTGATTTACCTCCAACATGACTTAGCAACATACAAGAAATGTTTAATATTTTTACCTGCTGTGTGATTTCATAATGTGGACTCATCTTCACCTGTGCTTTTACCATTTTCTGCACCACTAAATGGGGATGGTAAATGTTGGTTTTTGACTATTGTGAATTTATACCCTAATTTATGATTTTTTTGTGTAGATTATTACAGCATGCATTCATGCGGCACTTCCCTGCAGCAAGCAAATAGGGCAGGAAGGTGCTGTGTCTTTGACATAGGGGAGATTCCTGTGCTTTTCATGTGCGCTGACTCACAATGGCCGGCCTGCCTACATGCACTATGTATGCTGTGTTGCATGGAGGAATATTTTAGTACAGGAACGTTCACCTTCATACACATGTGCATTCATACCCTGCACACAGACACACATGCACTATGGTGCCAGGGTACCTGTGTTGAACATACACTGGTGAGTGTGGCCATTGCAGGTGAAATTGCAAGGCAGTACAATGTAAATGGATGTGTGGCCTAATGTATGTCTGATGTCAGTCTCCAGACATGAGAGTAAATGTCATGTATACCTGGTGACCTATCCTTAGGACACACCCGCGCCGCACGGCCACCAGCTGTCGCGGGTGCCCCCCGCCTGAGTGCCACTGCTCTCAGCCTCGCTGAGCCGTCCTTCTTCTGGCCAGGCCCCCCGCCGCTGCTAGTTCTCCCACATTTTCTGCCTTTTGTTGTTTAGTTTGTAACTGTACAGCATTCCGTATTTACTTCCTGTTTTGCACTCTGCTTGTACTGGTGTCCCCCCCTGTGTATTTTGTCCCCCGCTCCCCGCTTCCCGCTTCCCGCCACCGGGAGTGTTGACACGCCCCCTCCCTTCTGTGCCCTCCCCGCTCCCGCCTCCCAGCTGCTCCTCCCTCCCTGCACTTGGCCATAAATGGCGACCGTGCGCACGCGCAGCGTTGACGCACAGCGGGAGCGCCGGAAGTGTGCCGAAGGCGCGCCAAAGGTAAGCCCGTCTGCACCCGTCTACGCCTGGACCGCGCCCAGTGCCAGGACCCCTGGCTCCCGCAGACACCAGCCCACCCGCCGGACCTACGCCGCCGCCAAACTCTACGCACTCAACGCCGGCCGAAGCCCAGCCTGGTATCGACGCACCCACGGACCCTTCTGCTGCCACTCCTGCAAGTTCACCTGCATCCAGACCTGCACTACACCAGCACCGACCAAGCCGAGCACCAGCAGCAACCACCTCAAGTGCATCCTGCTCAACAACCGCTCCATCCACAGACACGCCGTCCAACTCTGGAACCTGATCGACACCACATCTCCAGACGTCGCCTTCCTCACAGAAACCTGGATGAACGCCTCCTCAGCGCCCGACATCGCCATCGTCATCACGGACGGCTACAAGATCATCCGGAGGGACCGCGTCAACCAGACAGGAGGTGGCATCACCATCATCCACAGGAACTCCATCCGCATCACGACCAACACCGACGACGCCCTCGCACACGCCAAACACCTGCACTTCCAGATCCACATCAACCCCAAGACCACCCTCAGAGGCACCCTCATCTACAGACCCCCGGGACCACGCACACAATTCAGCAAAGACATCACCGACTTCATTAGCCCGCACACCCTCCTCTCCGCTGACTACATCCTCCTCGGGGACCTCAACTTCCACCTGGAGAACAAAGATCGCAACAGCACCACCCTGCTGGACAACCTCACCAACCTCGGTCTCAAGCAGCTGGTGACCACCCCCACCCACTACGCCGGACACACACTCAACCCCGTGTTCTCATCCAGCATGGACATCACCTTCAGCCACGCCACCGGACTCCACTGGACGGACCACAGCTGCGTCCACTTCAGCTTCAAAAGGACCACGATCCACCACCACCAGCAACAGCTAGCACGCAGAAGCTGGTACAAGATCACAGCCGACCATCTTGCGACTTCCCTGAGCATGAACCCTCCCACCAGCGCAACTAACCCAAGCCAGGCCGCCACCTACCTCGCAAAGTGGATCATCAACTGCGCAGACGACCTCGCCCTTCTGAAGACCCCACCTAGCAGACCCCGCAGCAAGAAAGCCCCATGGTTCACCAACGAACTCGAGAGCTCAAAGAAGAACTGCTGAGCACTCGAGAAAGCCTGGCGCAGAGACCCAACACCAAACAACATGACTGCCCTCAAGCTCCCCACCCGAAAACACCACCAACTAATCCACGCCACCAAGAAACATGCATTCAAGGAACGACTGGACAGCAACGCACACAACAGCAAGGTACTCTTCAACATCGTTAAGGAGCTCCCCAACCTCAACGGCGGAAACAACGACATCACCCCTTCGCAAGACCACTGCAAGTCCCTCACCTCCTACTTCCACAACATGATCACGGACATACACAACTGCTTCAGCACTCAACCAACGCTCGCCACGACTGAACGAACGCCCCCCACCACCACCCTCCGCGCCTGGACCCCGATCAGCACCAAAGACACCATCCGCACGATGAACTCCGGATCTCCGACCGACCCCTGCCCTCACCACGTATTCAACAAGGCCGACGCTGTCATCGCACCCCACCTGAGGGACATCATCAACGCCTCCTTCGACACCGCCACCTTCCCGGAGAGCTGGGAGCACGCCGCAATCAGCGCTCTACTAAAGGAGCCTTCATCCGACCCCACCGACCTCAAGAACTACCGCCCCATCTCGCTGCTCCCGTTTCCTGCTAAAGTCATCGAGAAGACCGTCAACAAGCAGCTGGCCACCTTCCTCAAGACGAACGGATCCCTCGACCTCTCGCAGTCTGGCTTCCGGGCCAACCACAGCACCGAGAGGGCCCTGATCGCAGCCACCGATGACATCCGAGCCCTGCTAGACAGTGGAGAAACAGCGGCCCTCATCCTCCTAGACCTCTCCGCGGCCTTCGACACTGTCTGCCACCGTACCCTAGCGCAGCGCCTCAGCAACGTTGGACTCCAGGAGAAGGTACTGGAATGGATCACCTCGTTCCTCGCCGGAAGGACACAGAGAGTCCGCCTCCTCCTGTTCAGATCAGAAGCCACCACAGTCATCTGCGGCGTTCCTCAAGGCTCCTCGCTCAGCCCAACCCTCTTCAACGTCTACATGAACCCCCTCGCAGCCATCGCACGCCAACACAACCTCAACATCATCTCCTACACCGACGACACACAGCTGATCCTCTCCCTTACCAACGACCCCGCCACCGCCAGAGCCAACCTACACGAAGGGATGACAGACGTAGCCATGTGGATGAAGAACAGCCGCCTGAAATTGAACTTGGACAAGACGGAAGTCCTCATCCTGGGATCCTCACCCTCCGCCTGGGATGACTCCTGGTGGCCCCCCGCCCTGGGCAGCGCACCCAAAACAACAGACCACACACGCAACCTGGCCTTCATCCTGGACTCCTCCCTCTCCATGACCAGACAAGTCAACGCAGTCTCCTCGTCGTGCTTCAACATCCTGCGCATGCTACGTGAGATCTTCCGGTGGATCCCCACCCAGACCAGAAAGACTGTTACCCAGGCCCTCGTCACCAGCCGACTGGACTATGGCAACTCCCTCTACGCAGGAACCACTGCCAAACTCCACTAGACACTCCAGCGGATTCAGAACGCCTCAGCATGACTCATCCTGGACATTCCCCATCGCTGCCACATCTCCGGACACCTGAGAGATCTGCACTGGCTCCCGGTCAAGAAGAGAATCACCTTCCGTCTCCTCACCCACGCACACAAAGCCCGACACAACCAAGGCCCAGGATACCTCAACAGCCGCCTCAACTTCTACGCTCCCACACGCCAGCTTCAATCGACCGGCCACGCCCTCGCCGGCGTCCCCCGCATCCGAAGAGCCACCACAGGAGGAAGGTCCTTCTCCTACCTGGCCACCAAGACTTGGAACTCCCTCCCGACCCACCTCCGCCTGACCCAGGACCACCTTGCCTTCAGGAAGTGGCTCAAGACCTGGCTGTTCGAGCAGTAGCGGACCCCCCCTCCCCTAGCGCATTGAGACACTCCGGGTGAGTAGTGCGCTATATAATAGCTTTGATTGATTGATTGATTGATTATGTACTCCACATATGAGATTGTCATGCAACTTGCAGCGCAAATTTTGGAAAAATAATCATGCACAAGGGAGTAAAGGTTGTATGATGTCTTTTTATTAGTCCTAACAAAAATCAAAATGCATGATGAGGATGTTATTTTTCACATTCTTAAAAAAAAGTATGCACTATGTCAGCACGTCTGCGGATGCCTGCTGCTGTGCTTTGGTTTACAGGAGCATGGCCGTCCTCCTGGTCATCCTCCGGCATTTGTGGATTTAAATCAGGTCCCTCATCCCAGGGGACTTTTGTGAGCACACATATGTTGTGCAGTATTGCACAAGCCAAAATTAATTTGCACACTGTCTCTGGTGAATACAGCATACGTCCACCAGACTTGTCCAGGCGCCGAAACCTGGCCTTGAGCAGACCAAATGTTCTTTCAACAATGTTCCTGGTCCTGCAATGTGCTTGGTTGTACGCTACTTCCTGTGGCGACTGTGGGTTTCCATAAGGTGTCATCACCCATGGCTGGATGCCATATCCCTGGTCAGCTGTAATGGAATAAATGAGAAGGTACAATGAAATGCTTGTAATGGTTCTGGTCGAGTACAGGCCATATGTTGTGGGCAATATTTCATTTGGCAGTGTCCATTGGCCATGGATGTTGCAGAGAACACACCCAGTGACTCACATGCAAGACACCTTTGGCACATAGTTATGCTGGGAAATGGACACAGATTTGGACGGACATGCATTGACTCCCTATATGCCTCTACATGACCTTGGCCCTCATTTATGAAGGACTTGCGCCACTGGTGCGTGACTTTTTCCCATTTTTTAAGTTAGGCACCAGCAGCGCATGACCTTAATTAATTATGCCCCTTCTATTGATGTATATGTATATGCTAGTACAACATTATTCCATCCATGTCCTCATTAAAGCGTCATTGAAGCAATATTAACAGTATGGTAGCATGGATGGTGCATTGTATCATACTCTTTTGCTTACCTACAAGTAGGCCATTGCCATACTGGCCATTCTTGAAGCGGTCATTTATGATGCAGTTCCGGAATATGAAGGCATCATGTACACTGCCAGGGTATTTTGCCAGCACATTGGTAAATAGTCCACGGTGATCCACAATGGCCTGTACATTGATTGAATATGTATGTTTGCGATTCATGTACAAATGTGCTGTTGCTGCCGGAGGTACTAATTGCACATGTGTACAGTCAATGGCACCCAGCACATGGGGTAAGCCTGCTATGTCATAGAATCCTTGCTTGATCTCCATCTGCTGTTGTGGATTTTTGGGGAAACAGAGGTAGCGGGGTGTCAGTTGGATGATGGCATCCAGGACAGTTGGTAGGAATGATGAGAAAGCTGGCTGGGATATTCCTGCCACTTTGGCAACTGTTGTCTGGAAGGAGCCCGATGCTAGCATATGCAACACAGCCAGGAGCTTTGCCTGTGGCGGTATGTTGGTAGGCCTGTTGGTTCCTACCTCTAGGCTTGGTCCAATGAGTCGCAGTAGATGTAGTATGGTCTGCTTCTTGAGGCGAAATAGACTTATGACCTCCTCATTCCTGAGGCCTCTCAGGACGCTCCTTTGACGGAATAACCGCTCCTTTCTGCGGCATTGCCTTGGGAGGGGGGGGGGGTTTGTGGGGCGGGGGGTTGTGGTTGGATTCCTGGTGCTAGTCGTCTCCGTCTGGCAGCTACTCGCAGCATTACCACCTCCATGGTGTGGGGATAGTTGCAGCAATGTCCACTGTGGCCTCTCCTCTTGCTATGTGCCGATGCGTCATTTCCTGCGCGTCCGTTTTGTAGGCGCACCGATCCTGACGCAACCGCAACGCTGCGCATTTTCCACAACAGATGCGACAAAAGTGGATTGAGTCATTAATATGGATGCGTCACTTTTGCGCGTGTTTCTCCGTGGTAACGCCCACCTTGCATACATTAATACTTACGTGTCGCAGGGCATTTTCACGCAGTGGTTTTCCGTGCGCAGTGGGCTGAAAGTGGCGCATCGTCGGAGATGCGACACTTCAGTAATATGGCGCATGCGTTGCGCCGACGATGCGCCATTATTTTTGACGCACCGGCGGCGCAAGCTCTTCATAAATGAGGGCCTTGGATGGAACAGCTCAGACATCGGAAAGTTGCTCAGAGCAGTAAAAGCTACAATACTACAGTTAAATCCAATTAAGTATTAACTGGCAATCTAGAAAAGAGATCGATACAGATGGAAGTGATCATTGGTATTTCTTGACTCAAACTGTTATGTATCAGAATACTTTGCAGTGCTCTTCGGAATATTGGGCCAATATCATGCTCAAAGTAAACCTGGCCATAGAATTAGTCCTGAGAAAACTGTGTGGTACACTTGCACCCTCTTTTAAATGATCTAAAAAAGTAGTTTTTTTGCAACATGGATCTCAACAGACCACCCTTGTTCCCTCATGATAGTTAATTAAGACTGGCTTATTCTGTGAAATTAGTTAATAAAGTTTTTAGGTGTAGTTTGTTTTCTATGGGATCAGATACAATGGGCATTTTTTGCATGGCGAGCGTAAGATGTGCTATTGCATTTTCCGTTAATACATCTAGTACTTTTGTCTTACTAAAACCAAGAATCATTAACAGCTTTGGCCTTGGTAATAACCATACACGCTCAAAAGGTCCTAAGTCTCACAGACCTATGGCCCATGTAATTCCAAAAGTCATGAAGAAATTGCTTTTTGATAATACCTAGAGTAACCCAGAGCTATGCCCTTCACAATAGATAAGTTGTCTCATAGCTCCTTAGATATAGCAGACCATTTCTTTGCATGTGTATGAGGTATCAATGTACTTACTTCATATTGAACCACAGAGAACAGAGCAAAGGCTGTAGAAGCAAATAATTTAAAGGCGTCTTTATTATCCAATCTCTTGCTAAAATCACCCAAGGTCCTCTGGGAGTGCTGAAGCACCTGCTGTTCCCATCTTAGAGAACATGGATTTAACTTTGATAACATCAAAAAAAATGTAAGCGATGGACCTATTAGTTTTTTTGTCCGTTTTTGTCGAGTAAACGGTGAGTCTGCTTCCAGCTATACGGAGGCAAACAGTGTTAAACAGTTGCCTCTTTCTGGGGCCAAACTCCCAACTAATTGTTCAAAGCTGCAATATGTGTTATCTGGCCATTGAAAATCAATTTACACTGCCATTCCCTGTTTCTGCTAAACATTAACACGTGTTTTGGGATGGGAGCTGCCCATCCCTTCTTTTATTTAGTTTTTTCCCAGATTTCAAGTGAACTATCTTCCCCCTTAGGGCACGCCTGTAGCCAGAAGTATATTTTTAGGGTTTTAGGGGGGCACAGCCCTCAGCTATGACCAAACATTAAAGCTGTGCTCTATAGGAAACACGTGGGCCGTCATGTTTCTGCCAGAAACTTGGCTTAACACGGAATCCGTCTCTCCTGGTTTTCAAATGTGTTGCGCTAACAGGGAAAATGGCAAAAGAGGTGACAGGGTAGCTATTATTTTTAAAGAGTCATGGGTTTTTACATCATCAACTCCTCTCAATATTGAGGGGCTAGAGGGTCTCAACTTTTGCTTTCAACTTGACCCTTCAACCTCTTTCTCAGGCATTCTCTTTTACAGGCCACCGAATTGTGCCCCTAATTTAAATCATGAACTTTACAACTACATTGCCCAGAAATCCTTACTTTATTCTAATTTTACTATACTTGGTGATTTTAACCATCATGTGAATGACCCATCCTGCTCAAAGGCAACCCAGTTAGTGCCATCTCTAGCGTGGGCCAATTTAATACAATATGTTACCTCCCCCACCCACAAGGCAGGACACATTCTCGATCTGGTGTTCTCTAACTTGGACTCTCTTTGCATAGAGGCCCTCACTGTTCTGGTCTGGTCCGACCACTACCTGATCCCTTTTTCCTTCAGCATGAAGAAAGCTGGCTACAATAGAGGCAGCGAAATTTTTATTAAAAGAAATTGGAAAAACTTGTCAGAAGCATCCTTGTCCCCCATCTTACAAGTCAGTCAACCTACTTTCTGGGCCAATCCTAATGAGGATGCTCGGGCCCTTGATCATTGGATTTCTACAGCTGTTGAATCCGTCACCCCGACTAGAGTTGCGAGGTCAGCAAGGCTCTCCCCTTCCGCTCCCTCGTTCTTGGACTCCCTTAGAGTGGCCAAGAGCAGATATAAATTTATTGAAATCTCTGGTTTAATGAGGGAACAGTTTGCTTAATTGCACTATGTTGGTCAGTTGGTACATAGTTACAGCATCATCATGGCCCGGCCATTTTGATCAAAGGGGATGCTCCTCCTTCACTTTCTACTAATCACAAAAAGGTCGAAAAGGCTACAACAATAGAAAGAGGGCTGCACCTTGATAACAAAAAAAAAAGGGAACTACATTGTCAGTCTATGACAGATTCGGCAAGTTGGCAGACATCTTGGAATGGTTTTTGGTCTAACTATAGTACTAACTGAAAGTAGATTTAGTTTGTATCAGTGGTACAAGGATCCTCTAGTTTCCATATTCCCTACCAATGACATATTATCTAATTTTTCAAACTGTTCTTGGTCTTATCGAAACAGAGGATAGTAAAGGTCACGGTCCTAACGAAACAGAGGATAGTATAGGTCCCAGCAGGGCTTACAGTAAGTCTCTTGCCTAATGCTTATGGTTGATTACGACAATGAATAAATGTGAAGTCCTCTTAACACAATCCATGCAACACGGTTTTCCCACCTATGGCGAAGACACTGCCTTCGGCCAATAGCCACACTATTCAAAATGGATTTAAGCCCTGACCCTTTAGGTCCCAATGCTTTCATCATCAACTACCCACCCAACCTTTCGAAAAATGCAGCCAAAAACCACAAGCATCACTTACTTGGGTCTAGGCCTGAAACTTTAATCTTCGACGTCTATTATTGTCCTAACAATGGTAGTAGAGTTAATGACCTTATTTTCTACACCAGAAAAAGAGCTTGTTGGCGTAAAGTCCTCTACTCTATGCTCCGAAAATTATGTAACAGGAAAACACCCCATGGTCTCAAACTTACTACAGCTCCTTCGCCCACGCTCAACGCCAATGCTACCATGACCCTCTACAACAATGGGATCATCCTCATACAAGCGTCTAATGCCAATCTGATTAAGATAGCCACTATCTACCCGTCACTCAAGCACGCGACTTTGGCGAAGTCCAATGATACCCTACCTCATTCTTCCATTATTCAGGTCTTCACCAGTCCTACCCGCACTTCTGAGCCAAGACCGTCGCTCCCTTTGAATTACTTCCCGCTGCCAGATGTTCACAGTGCGGTTCAATCCCTGGTGGACGTGCCCCAACCTTCAACAGGGGATAAGCATCACAGGGCATATCGGTGCACAACCAGCTAGTTTGGTCACTTCTGTTCCTTGTACCGTGAGCCCGCCCAGCTCCCTATTTTCATTGCCCCAGCACTTGAGGAACATTTCGAGTCCTCTCAGCATACAGTCAGCTAGTCCGATCCCTTCTGCTAAGCGTGCGAAGAGATCCTCATGTGACCCGGTATCTTTACCTTCATCAATTGAACACTCTTCCCTCACCCCTCACCTTACGCCACTTACCACGCGGGTGAATGGACAAATGCCCTACTCCGACCATGATTTGTCATCTGCTCGACCCCCGGTATGACTTGCTCTGGACACTTAGAGCTACGATCTGACCACTATCGCTAACATCACATCTCTGGCTCCCGACCAGGGTTTTTCATTTCCTCGATCTCCGGTAGACTTTGCTCAGGACCCGCAGAGATATGTTCTGACCACTGTTGTTAACGCCACATCTCTGATTCCCAAGGTTCCTTCTCCCCCGCTAGTCTCACACTTTCAACTCCCTCCCCAGGAACAACTATCCACCACCTTAGCGCATGCAGGCGTACACGGAGACTCCCCCTATCTCTCAACACATCCTATACCCCTTTCAGATCTAGGTGCGCGCCTTGATGATATATATCTACAGCTGCACCTTCTCACTACTGAACTATATGACCTAAAAGTCCTTTCAAAGGATTTTTTCCCAAAGATCAGTTCCTTCCTCACTTCTGCGAATCTGCTTAGAACCTCCCCTAGTGATAGTGATAGCTTGGGCCAGTTGTTAGCCTCCACCGTCTTGCAAACCATTCCCTCAGCTAACGCGCCCACACGGCCTAGAAGAGCTGAGACCCTGGCGTCTAATGATCTTAATGAACTTCACAACTCCTACTCTACTATGCCCAATCCCAATTTAACCCTGTCGAAGCACATACAAACTATCCATCCGAACCCGCTGAGAGAACCTCCTCTTAACCTTGAAGTCATCAATAAAGACAATCTCATGCGAGTGAATGTCTCCCAGACTCCCTCAGCCACAAATCATCCTCGTTTGAAATGTGTACTACTCAATTGCAGGTCAGCTAGCAAACACGCCTCTGAAATATTCGACCTAATTCAACACAACGGTCTGGACATCATCATCCTTACTGAATCCCGGCTAAATCCATTCTCCGCTCCTATTTTAGACCTCCTTGTACCTCCTACTCATGACATAATTAGCCTAGACAGAGTTAGGAAGCAAGGAGGGGGCCTAGCCTGCATTCATAGGAACACATTCTCGATTTCCTACATAGAGTCCTCTTCGCCCTCTGCTTGTGAATATCTATGTCTCAACATCGCAAGTAACAACCGGCCGGTCTGCAAACTTCACACCTTTTATCACCCTGTGGGAGACAACCTGCCCTTCATTGCACAACTAATGGAGTGGAGATTATCTCAAGTAATGTCAATTCAGCTATGTCCCAAATCTTTCTTGGCGATTTCAATCTCCACAGGCCTAATCCTAATGACCAAGCGGTTACCTGCTTTAAAGACTTTTTGAAAGATCATGAACTTAAGCAACACTGTGACCAACCAACACACAACAAAGGTGAAACCGTAGACCTCATTATCTCGAATGGGCAGTTCGTTACACTGCAATCCATTACCCCTTGCGATTCGTCAGACCACCACTTCATTCTCTTCTACATCAACAGGGAGGTGAAGTTGAGGAAGGCTCATCCAACTAAATCTAAGATTTGGAAAAGGGATTTCAGATCAATACACCCAGTTGAATTAGATGCCCACTGTAAAACTGTCCTCTCCTCTCAAGTCAATTTGGGTGGGGTTGAGTTACTCACCGACGCTTACAACTCGGCCATCTCTAACATATTGGATGACATTGCACCACCTCAATCAAAAAATACCTCCACCAAAAATTCCAAACCATGGTACAACGACAACCTAAACACGGAACGACGCACAGTTAGGGCAGCTGAATGAGCCTGGAAGTCAAATCCCTCCTTGGAACACTTAAAATTCCTTAGAGATATTAGGAATATTTACAACAAGAAATTCAAGTGCGCTAAGGCAGATTACTTCAGACAACAACTTGATCAAGCCGCGAATTGTCCCAAGAAACTCTTCGAACTGGTCAAACAACAATGAAATGAGGTTACTAATCACTCTGCCTCCAATGTCAGTACACGGTCTGGCGATGAATTTTCTGCTTTCTTCATTGAAAAGTCAAGACTCATCTCTAGTGATCTTGCCTCCAAGAAGGCCTTACTACCAGCTTCTGGGTCCGCTCGATTTCTTGTCACAGAAAAGCCCAATCTCTCAAGCCTTATCATCAAGAATAAAGCCTCTTGGAGCACCTTTTCCCCACTCAGTGAAAAATACATCGACATGATTCTTCAGAATATCAATCCATCCAACCACTTCGGTGACCCTTTGCCCCCGTCCATCTTTAAAGAGATCAAGAATGTTCTCATCCCCACATGGACAAGGATAGTAAACACTTCTTTATCCCAAGGCACGATCCGAGACTGTCTAAAAGCAGCGCAGGTATCACACATATTAAAAAAAACAACCACTGAGAAATCTGATCTCAATAATTTCCGCCCCATATCTAACATCCCCACGCTAGCTAAATTACTTGAAAAATGTGTACAATCCCAACTCTGTGCTCACCTGGAGAATTTCCAACTTCTTAACCAACATCAATTTTGGAAGGGGCACAGCACAGAATCAGCACTCATGCATGTTATGGACGACATATTAAATATACTCGATCATAATCACTCCCGCGCCTCATGATCCTCCTTGATCTTTCCTCTGCATTCGACACAGTTAATCACGACAACCTCTTTTCCACTCTGAAGAACAGGATGGGATTCTCGGGTCTGGTGCTACAATGGTTCTCTTCCTTCCTCCACGACAGAACACACAGAGTTAAGGCAAAACCACTCCCTCTCCCAGCCCTCTCCAGTACTCATGGGTGTCCCCCAAGGATCCGCCCTCTCTTCTATCCTTTTCAACCTCTTTCTGGAACTTTTTGCTAGTTCTCTAAATGACATGAACATTCCCTTCCACATGTACAGTAACGACACACAACTTTACCTGAAAATCTCATCCCTCATAACATCATCCCACCCAACTCTACCTTAACCTCTACTCAAAACTGGTTAACTGAGAACCACCTTCTGCTCAACAACGCCAAAACTGAATTCCTTCTCATCACTCCTCCGAACCACCCCTTCAAGCCTCTCCTCACTGCTTTCAAATGCACCCCCCTCATCATTGACTCTGCCAAATCCCTCGGAATCACCTTGGACAAGCAACTGAATACGAAAAATCATATCAGCAACATATGTAAGGGAGCTAATCACTTGATGAGGACACTCAGAATATCAAGACCTTCCTTCCACATAATGACTTTAAACATGCAGTCCAAGCAGTGATCTTGCCAAGGCTAGATTATGACAGAGCTACGCTCTGTGGCCTTCCCATGTACACCCTGGCTCCTCTGAGGTCATCACTGAGAGCTGCGGCCTGACTAGTTACTGGTACCAAACGAAATGAGCACATTTCCCCGGTATTAAAGTCTCTTAAATGGTTGCCCAATGAATCCCTAATCCAGCTAAAGATTATCGTTCTGGTGCACAAAGCCCTGCACGACAACACCCCCAAGTACCTAGCACAAAAGCTGGAATTATCATGTGGCGAGAGAGTGTCAAGAAGCGCTAACAACTTCCTCCTGAAACCTTGTATCATGAATAAAAAGAGATCTTGTCGTCGAGCCTTCTCTGGTGCTGCACCAAAGATCTGGAATTCTCTTCCACTGGATTTGCGCAGATTATCATCATTAACTGCTATCACACTTGAAGCCAAAAGATTTCTAATGAACAAATTTCTACCCTAATTTGATTGATGTGCACTGGCGCACATCCACTGATCATACAATAGGTGTTGATTGACTCTACATCCTTTTACTTTCCTGTATTTGTGCCCCATGCTCCTCTCAGATGTAAGGCTTGCCCCTTGTAGCAGTCTGTTATTGACCTTCTTATTTCATTACTGCTGTGTACCATCTGTCTGTGATTAATGTGACTGTAACTGTTCGGTATTCTGATATGATATGTAACTGTTTGGTATTGTTACATGACATTGTTACTGGCTCTGTATTCTCCCTCGCTTCTTGCTGTGTATAATTTGTTTGTGACTTTTGTCACTACAACTGCTTGGCATTCATTACTGGTCTAGTACTCTCCCTTTCATCCTATTGTAAAGTGCTCTGATATCCCTCCGGATCTGGTATGCGCTATATATAACTTTTTAAAATAAAAATAAATTAAATTGTTGCATAATTTAGACTTCCACTGCTGCCTATTTCCAGTGGCCCTGTCTGTATCACTGAGAGATTATCACATAGTCCACTTTACAAAATCCTCTCACTTTGCAGTCAAAGAAGAAAAGTAAACATCGCCACAATAAAAGAATAAGCATCAATTTGTCAGAAGACAGCCTGACATTTATTTAACCTGTCTTAGAACACACTGCAAATGTAATATCAAGAAAACTAAATTTAAATGCATTTTTATTGCTCATTGACCTTCTGAGCTCCCTCACCTCTATATTGTGGCAGGTGCCTCGGTCAGTTTTGGGGGAGCCAAAGATTCTTATGGGCTGGCCTGGCCCTCAAATGCACCCTGCTCGTGGCTACGGCCCAGCCTTAGGGTGGGATGAATGGGGATAAAGCCCTAAATAGCCCCCAGAGAGGCAGAAAGACTGTTCAAATGGTGGGTTCCAGCCCATGCATAGTGAGCCATTTCTCCCCTCCTTGGTGTCTAGTGGGTGGATCCCTGCTTGAGGATTGTGGTGCTGTGGCAATCCCAAGCAGGGATCCTCTTGGGAGAGGTGTTGCTGCAAAGGGGACATTGTCTCTTTACTAGCTGTCGGGACCTACTCCGATTGGTGATCGGAGGAATGAGATATTTCCCTGAGCACCGGATCAAAGTAAAACCAGCTAATGCCAAATGGAGCCAACTGGCATCACTTTCAATCAGTGTGAAATCAAAGTGCTAAGTGACACACTGATCAAAAAGAAAAACAAACTTGGGATGCAAGGGAAGCTTATCCCTTGAATCTCAACTTTTTTTGTGTAAATCTTTCTGGTGCTTACACCAGAGGATTTTCATATTTAGTGTAGTGGACGAACTATTTGCGTCCACTGCACTACAGAGGTAATACAGTGGATGTGAACGATTTACCCACAGCAGTAAAGGGGTTAATGGAGATGATGATCTACCCAAATAGCCAAACCTCCTCCAGTCTATTGTAATCTATGTCATCAAAAGTAGTTTTAAACTCCATAAAACAGGCAGGGAGCAAAGTCGGACTTGCTCGTACATGGCAATCCACCAATACTGATATGGCTAAAATATTACCCAAGTTTCCTTGGTATCAGTCTGATACCAAGGAAAAAACACTTTCCAAGGACCGAGCTTTCCTGCCTGTGATTCTATATTCTCTCCCAGTCTTTGCCTCATTCTGGGTTTAAAAATGAAGATGCAGGGGCAGATTTATAAAGGCCTTGCGCCGCCGGTGCGTCACTTTTCCCATGTTAAAAATGACGCACCGGCGGCGCAAGGCCTTCATAAATCTGCCCCGCAGAGTTCAAGAAGATGGGCAACTCTGACAAAAACAGATGTCACATTACCTCTCTACTCCTGACAGACACTTCCTAGTAGCAGACCACAGGCCTCCCTAATCCCCTGTCCAGCCTCCAGGGTGTTTTTAAAAGGTTGAATCAACTGTATTCTGTACCTCACTGACACTGCACCACTGATTCCTCCTTTCCAGGTCTTCAGAGTGACCCCTTGGTGTGATTCATGTCAGAGTTCTGCTCATTTCCCCTCTGTCTCACTGAAAAGCACATGCGTTTCTTGTCAGTGGAGGGTGAACTAATTACCCTATGCAGACTCCACTCACTCCGCCTTCCTCTGAAGAACATCAGTAGAGACATAGGTGGAGTCTGGAAGTAAGTCTGAAAAGGACACATGAAAATAGGAATGACTAACCGTTTTGGCATTTAGATTAACCTACAATTATTTTATCAAGTATAATTACAAACATTAATTCAGGCGTAAAGTTGTTATTTTTTTATGATGCATTACTAATTATTGAAAGTGATGTGTAGAATTAATGAAAGTAATTAAACATATTGTGTTAATATGTATTGTTACAATATTGGTAAAATATTTTATATTTAAATAAAAAAAAAAATTTTTTATATTTGTTAACATATTTATTTATATTTTTATTGTATTTTAAATGATTTAATTTGAATTAACATAATTATCTATGGGGTTTACATTTAAGTCCCTAGCTCTTCTATAGTCTTTGGGAGGGTGTTGCAGGAGCAGAGGTTGGCCAAATATATATATATGTCACTTACACTTGGAAATTTTGCTCCACTCGCTTTTTAGGTCTCGGTAATATCCGGTCTGCCGAAGGCAGACCGGAAGTCCGAGAATTAATGCTACTTAGTAGGGCTTTAGAACACGCCTCCCTGCTCTGTCTCTCCACCATTGGCTGGCTTCCTAAACGGAGGCCAGCCATTGGAGGAGAGAGCCGTCCCTCCAAAGAAGCTCCGTCTTTTTCGGATTCGGGGGCGTAAGTTTTGCTGTTCTTTAGCTTGTGACGTCGTCTGTCACTCAGGACAGCAAAACACGCCCCCGAATTCGAAAAATTCCGGAAGCTTGAGCCGCCATTTTTTTTCACCGCAGTGAAGGTAAGCATCGAGCCTCTGCCTCTGCTCCCGTTTGTGCCGTTTTTAGTGCCACCGGATTACAGGCCGGTCCCTACTTGCCTGGACGGCGGCTGACGTGCGATGCGCGGTGACTCACCCTGACAGACGCAGCAGCAGGCAGAGACGCGTGATGACCCCGTGATGCCTTTTTCCCTAGCTGCGCTCATCTTTTTAGCTCGCCCATCTCCTCCCTGCTATTGTGCCCTCCTCCCTAACTTGTATTCCTTTTTTCCTCCGCTGCACGATAAGCTCTGCCCCCTGCTCCTCTCCCAGTGTGGCACAGCGCGCTCGGGCTGCTGAGTGAGAAGACCCACCAGTGTCCGTCGAGCAGCCCCACACGGGCATGGCAGAGTAGAGATGAAGGTCTCCGCGTGCAATGTTACCCTCTGCCCCCTCCCCAAGACCCCCGGGAGCGCCCGACCTAGGTCCTGGGCTGCCTGCTGAGCCCGTGTCTGGGGGCGGCGGGGCTGGTTCTGTAGGGGATGCCGAGGCGACCTGGATGGTATGCGTTCCCGCCCCCCCCCTGTCCGTGTGCTTCATGTTTTTCCTGCGGCCTTCCCGACCCCCCCTCCCGCTGTCCGTTCCCGCCCCCCCCCCTGTCCGTGTGCTTTATTAGGGCTCGCCTTTCCTATTCCACACTGATGTTGAGCCTCTAGCCAGACTCGAACCTGGATCCGCAGCTTCAAAGTCGGTCAATCTGGCCGTTAAGCCACACCCTCTTGAGGCATAGCCGGGCCACTCCTAGTAGTTGAGCACCGTATATTCAGCCCTTGTATTTTTGCATGCCAGTGACCTGTATGAGCCTTTTACTCTAGCTGCATGGGTTCGAATCCCACCTCAGCCACTTATTATCTTTTTTTGTTGTTGCAGTTTTTATACTGCTTGAACTCGACCTCAAGATATCGGCGCGCTTTACATGAGGGCCAGTTGCATTATGGAAAGACACATTCATGTGTTTTTTAGGCACGGGTAGAATAAGTGGTTTGCCCAGAATCACACTGATGTTGAGCCTCTAGCCAGACTCGAACCTGGATCCGCAGCTTCAAAGTCGGCCGATCTGGCCGTTAAGCCACACCCTCTTGAGGCATAGCCAGGCCACTCCTAGTAGTTGAGCACCGTATATTCAGCCCTTGTATTTTTGCATGCCAGTGACCTTTTTACTCTAGCTGCATGGGTTCGAATCCCACCTCAGCCACTTATTATCTTTTTTTGTTGTTGCAGTTTTTATACTGCTTGAACTCGACCCCAAGATATCGGAGCTCTTTACATGAGCGCCAGTTGCATTATGGAAAGACACATGTATGTGTTTTTTAGGCACGGGTAGATTAAGTGGTTTGCCCAGAATCACACTGATGTTGAGCCTTTAGCCAGACTCGAACCTGGATCCGCAGCTTCAAAGTCGGTCGATCTGGCCATTAAGCCACACCCTCTTGAGGTATAGCCGGGCCACTCCTAGTAGTTGAGCACCGTATATTCAGCCCTTGTATTTTTGCACGCCAGTGACCTGTATGAGCCTTTTACTCTAGCTGCATGGGTTTGAATCCCACCTCAGCCACTTATTATCTTTTTTTGTTGTTGCAGTTTTTATACTGCTTGAACTCGACCCCAAGATATCGGAGCGCTTTACATGAGCGTCAGATGCATTATGGAGGGACACATTCATGTGTTTTTTAGGCACGGGTAGAATAAGTGGTTTGCCCAGAATCACACTGATGTTGAGCCTCTAACCAGACTCGAACCTGGATCCGCAGCTTCAAAGTCCACTACATTCATTCATACCCCCACAACAGACATACATCCATCCCACTCCATACATCCATCCCACCACTCCATCCATACATCCCCCCACTGCATCCAACCATCACACTCCATCCATCACAATCCATCCCACTAAATCCCTATTTACATCCACCACTCCATCCATCCATAGCCTCCCTCCATTCCATCCATACAAAACATCCACTCCATTCTGCCAGCCATCCCCTAATCCATCCATATATCCATCACCACACTACATTCATTCATAACACCACACCATACATCCATCCATCCATCCCACTACATCCAACAATACATCCCAAAGCATACATCCTTTAGCCACTCCATCCATACATTACATTCCGAACATGTAACACTACATCCAGACATCCATACTATCCATCCATCCCATAAACTCCATCCATCCATCCATCCATACACTATTACATACATACAGCCAAACCACAATTACGAGTGCAGGGGATGAACAGTGCTAGTGTGAGTTCAGAGTGATGAGTGTGTCTTTGATAGTGCAGCCCATTAAGGTCATACTTATTTGTACTGTACAGCAGCACAGACATCAGACATGGAAGATGTGTGATTCAGGGAAAACCCCCCAGTACAAATAGGTACTTCAGGCAATATACCATAATACCGATTGCCTGTGCCTGACTGCATTGGCGTTTTTCATGCAAAAATTGATTTACTCTGCTACTTGTGTCACAAGATCTCTTGCATAAACCTTTAGTAAATGTGGGCCTTGCTGTATCTATAGAAGTATTTATTGACCCGTCCCTGTCATGAGCAATGTCAATAGCTCTAACTTTAACAATGCCGAGACCATTGCATTGTAAATGCTTGTGTTTAAGACTGAACCTGAAGTGAACCCCAAGGCCTATCCTTTAGGAGATGCCCAGATCACCAAGACGTTTCTGGACCTGGTACAACAGGCTGCCAACTACAAGCAGTTGCGCAAGGGCGCCAACGAAGGTACTTTTAATGGGTTTTGTTTTAGTATTTATCGACATTTTGCAGAGCTATTGTACTTGAATTGAGTTTTACTTAGGAAGCCATTTCAATGATGCTTAGTACTACAGCTTCTAGTCTTGAGTTGGGGGGGGAGGGGGGGTCATGACTCTTGCCACACCTGCGCGGGGCCACTGGAGCGCAGATGTGGAAATATCGTTTTTGTGCTCTTTAATTCTGTCCACTTTACCCAGGTTGTTTTGGACAATCACCGGAAGTCAAGTTTTGTACATGAGTTTGACTCCCAATTCTTATTCTGCGGATTGCAAGCTGGTGGGATGTTTGGGTGAAGCTCGTACTGTGCAGGGTTTGCAATGTCAGTGTTCATCATCACACAGTATGACGTGTTAACTGTTTATAAAAATAAACTGTACTTTGCAGTGTTTACATCAATTGTTTTGGTAGCACTTGCACTGTGAAGAGAACCACTGCTAGATATTTTGGAAATTAAGTGTGGGTTTGGGAAGGGATCTGAATTTTGAGTGTTAAGACCTCAAGAAGGGAGTGATTCTGGTGCGAGGTGGATGTTTGGGAAGACATCTGAAGATCTGTCCATGCCTTAGTTTCCAATTAATATTAAGATGCTTTAACGATGGCATGCTCTGTCCAGTTTTTTAAGTCGAGGTAATATCCGGTCTGCCGAAGGCAGAACCGCACTCTCTTCCCCCACACCACTCTCTTTCCCCACACCACTCTCTTCCCCCACACCTCTCACTACGTCACTCTCTCTCTCCCTAACTCTCTCACTAACACTCTCACTACATCTCTATCTCTCACTACCTCACTATCACTCACTATACTACACTCTCTCACTAACTCTCTAACTCACTACTCAACTCTCTTTCTCACAGCAACACAATATCACTACAACAGTAACTATCTCTCACTCTAACACACTACTCAAAATTCACTCTCTATCTCACTACCTCTCTATCACTACATCACTCTTATCTATTTCTATCTCACTCTCACTACCTCACTATATCACCACACACTCTCAAAAGATAACTACATCACTCTCACTACCTCACAACTTCACTCTCTCTTTCTAAATTACTAATTCACTCTTACTAATTCACTCTATCTCACTACCTCACTCTCAAATACACTAAGTCACTTACACTCTCTCTTTCACTACCTCACTATCTCACTCTGTTTCTATCTTAATACCTCACAACATCACTAACACTCACTACTTCACTCTCTCTTTCAATACATCAATCTTTCACTATCCCACTACCTCACAACATCACTCTCCATCACTACCTCACTCTCTATCTACCTCACTCTCTCACTACATCACTCACTCTCTATTTCAATACCTCTTTATCTCGCTACCTCACTCTCTCTCTGCTAATGCAATATGTCTAATGCAATATGTAACACATATGCAAACACTTAAGCTATTGACAATAGAAATGACAATAACATTTACTTGGGGATAAAAAAAAAATAATAATAATTATAAGCAATGCCAATAGCTCTACCTATAATATTGCCGAGACCATTGCATTGTAAATGCTTGTTCAGGGTTGCAGACGTGTAAGTCTATACTGTTGAGTACCTTTACATTTGGATTTTGTGAATAGCCAAAAATAGTAAAGTTACTCAACAGTGTAAGAGTACGGTTACAGCTGTAAATTACTCACAAGTGTAACTTACTTTTGTGAATAGCCCTAACAGTGTAATTCCCACCAAAAACACCACACACATCCATGAACTCTTGTTTTGACACTAGGACTGTAGGTTCGTCATTAACAGCACAAATTTAATTAAGTATGCTAGTAGTCTATCACTCCTGCGGCACAGATAAAAACTTCTGGCAATACTCCGACATCTAACAATCATGTTATGCTGGCACCACCGCAGAACTCACATGAATCTATGACATAGCCAGTACTCATTGCCCACTACTTGAGGCCACGTTTCTTGTGGCCATCTAGGTCCTGGCCAAGTGCTAGGCAAGACTCTTGTAACAAAGCCCTCTATGCCATCACATATATGAGAGTTTTGCATAAGGCAAAATCGAAAAATGATATAACATCTGACACCAGATACTTGCAGAGTGTGGGATAGGACTGTACACAATGCTGGGAATGTTCCCACCCCAAAAGAAGTCATGTTAAATATAACAATGACTGGTAACTTGGAGAAATGTAATGTGGTGAAGATGCATGAATCCACGTCATGCAAACTATGTGTTGCATGATTATTGTTTGTTGTGTCATGCTTACGCTAACAGTTTTGTCCACCGTGTGTACATGTATTCTGAGTATTGCGTGCACGTAAACAAAGATATTCTGAGTACACTGTAACATTTCTTCACATCTAATCTTTCCCTAAGCAAGACATATTGTATACCATGGAAAATTGTATTTAGTCATTCCCTTATTATACAGATGTGAGACTATTTATTAAATAATACCTATTGATTTAGCAGTATAAATGTCAGTTGACATTTTTAAGGTGTATGTGTTGTTGGAGTAACGGTAGTGTAGTTTTTGAGAGGTTAGCAATCTAACTAGACATTGCCTTTTCTAATGTCCAATGCTATGTTAGTGACTTTGCGGAAGTAGGTTGTTTGTATATTTTTATATTTCACTATGTACTGTTTAACTAATGTGTGAATATCTTTGCTTTCATCTTCCTTAGAAGAAAGCAAGGGAGACTCTGGCCAACCTTGAGGGTAATTTGGCATCAGAAGATGGAACCAGATGCACTGAGGGTAAACGCAACATGGTCAGAATGAGGACACACTGCCGTGAAGGAACCCAGTGACACTGTGGGTGAGTGGCCTGGCATGAGCCTGCTTCGGACAATAAGGCTCAGCGCATCGACTCTGACCAGCCATTTGTGGTGGCAGCTGAAACATCAGTGCTCACGCCGTCTACAACTGTGGTGCCATCCCCATCATTACCAACAACACCACCCTCACTCCTGTTCCTGATGCCAAGCCACCCACCAGTCCAAAGATGGAAAAGAGTCTCCTTCAACCCAGGCACATTGCACACTACTACTGTCTGGCCAATACTGATTTCTGAAGAGGCACTGAAGGTTCTGCAGAACGAGTATGTGGGTCAGGCAGCATTGTTGGACGTAACCAACCGGACACTTTTCAAGCATTCCCCCACTACCCTCCCAGACCTTTTGAATGTGAGCTATAATAATTGCCGTTTGAGGTTTGAACAGTGTATTTTATTTTAAAAAGCATGACGAAAGGATAATTTTCGTTTATTTTTAAATAAAAATAATTAAGTTATAATCTTTGTGCCTATTCATAATTGTGAAACTAGAGACATGGGAACTTGTTCGCTGTGCCACTGGATTCAAGCTAGCCTGGCTGATGAGGGGTGATACCCCGAAACCCTTCCTTGATCATGTTGGACACAGTGGTCTTTGGCGCCTCCAGTTGTGATCCGCCCGCCTTCATCATAATGCAGTGGTTGGATAGTATGGGCTGTATGGCTGTGGGACCACCACCAAAGGCCTGACTGTGGCAGTCCCACCGCCATTGTAATTAAGCCCAATGTACCTTGAATGCTGATATGTAAGGCATTGCAAGGGTTTTCTTCTAAGATGCGTCACACTTCAGAAGGGTGCAAAAACAAGAGTTGATGGACAGAATGCAGAACAATGTCATATATTCACCCCAGTACAGAGATCTGGGCCTAAATCCATAATTTTTTGCACTCCACACCACCCCAATTCAGACATGGCCATATGCAAATCAGCCTTGACCCTGTGCCTCATGGGAACAGTCCAGCCCGAACTGCCAAACCATGTCTTCTCTGGACCGGAGTGAAGCATCCTAGGACCGGTTTCTGGCTATCAGCCTTCATCAGCCAGGATAGCTTGACTCCAGTGGCGTGGAGAGCACGGGACTCACGTCTGAGCATAACCGTCCCACTCGGGGTGAAAAATGCTAAAACAACAGTTGATGGACAGAATGCAGAACAATGTCATACATTCACCCCAGTACAGAGATCTGGGCCTAAATCCACCGTTTATTTGCACTCCACACCACACACCATCCCAGTTCAGACATGGCCATATGCAAATCAGCCTTGACCCTGTGCCTCATGCGAACAGTCCAGACCGAACTGCCAAGCCATGTCTTCTCTGGACCGGAGTCAAGCATCCTAGGACCGGTTTCTGGCTATCAGCCTTCATCAGCCAGGATAGCTTGACTCCAGTGGCGTGGAGAGCACGGGACTCACGTCTGAGCATACCCGTCCCACTCGGGGTGACAAATGCAAAAACAACAGTTGATAGACAGAATGCAGAACAATGTCACACATTCACCCCAGTACAGAGATCTGGGCCTAAATCCATCATTTTTTTGCACTCCACACCACCCCAGTTCAGACATGGCCATATGCAAATCATCCTTGACCCTGTGCCTCATGGGAACAGTCCAGGCCCGAACTGCCAAGCCATGTCTTCTCTGGACCGGAGTCAAGCATCCTAGGACCGGTTTCTTGCTATCAGCCTTCATCAGCCAGGATAGCTTGACTCCAGTGGCATGGAGAGCACGGGACTCAAGTCTGAGCATACCCATCCCACTCGGGGTGACAAATGCAAAAACAACAGTTGATGGACAGAATGCAGAACAATGTCATACATTCACCCCAGTACAGAGATCTGGGCCTAAATCCATTTTTTTTTTGCAAAAGGGATGCATCAGTTTCCAGATGCGGCGAGGCTGTGGTGCATGGTGCCAGTTCGAAAGAGGTGTGGGATGCAATGGAACCAATCCACGCAGCAGCACTGATGCATCAGATCTGTTTGGGTTGTGCCACGGAGCAGAGACATGTTGATTCCACTGGATCCACAGAGGCTGGCAGAGCACCTAAGGCCCACTCCCAAGCGTCTAGAACTGGGGTGGAATCACTTGGCAGGGGAGACTTACAGGTGGCAGGGTCCAGGATGTTAAAGCCTTCTGTCCCTGAGGCTGTAGTCAGGAGACCAGCCAATTAGCCCTTGGTGTCACTTTGGGGGTCCTGGGCTCAACAGATGCAGGTACAGTCCATCTCACTCAGCAGGAGGGCAGCAGGTCAGCACAGCAGGGCAGCAGCCCTTCCGAGCAGTAGTCCAGCGGAAGGGCAGCTCTTTAAGCAGCACAGCAGTCCTTCATTCTGGCAGAGTCCACAGGTCCAGAAGTGTACTGAAGAGTTGGCGCCTCAAGCCCTATTTTCATACCCTTTTGTCCACCTTCTAGAAGGTGAGAGAAGTTTCTAGACTATGGATTTGAAGTGAAAGGTATTTCCTGACTCCCCTGTCCTGGCTCCAAGCTGGCTGCAATGACAATGTGGAGGTGATAGGTCCTTTGTGTGAAGGCAGAGCACTCCTTATTCAGGTGCAAGTGGGGTTGCGCTCAGCTCCACCACCCCATCCTGCCAGCAGATGGTTCATTCAGGCACACCCAATCCCTCTATTGTGTGACTGTCTGGGACGAATTCACAAAGTCTGTCAGTTATGCTCAGTCATGCTACCCAAGACAGGCTGCAGGCACAAAAGGGCTGAGGGGAGGAAAATGCCAACTTTCATTGGAATTTTTAAAATTGTAATAAAAATAGGGTTTTTCATTGCAATTCCAACGACGCCAAACATGACTAAGCTTCCTGCCCCCAAATCAAAATTACAGCTTATTAAATGTAATAAGGAATCCTCAATGGTTTCCTGTGGGAGGGGTAAGCCTCACAGTAGTGAAAAAATAGTTTAGGAGTATTTCATTACCAGGACTTGTAAAACTTAAAAGTACACGTCCAACCTTTCAATCACAAGGCACCCTACCCAATGGGCTACCTAGGGCCAACCTTAGAAGTGATTTATATGTAATTAAATGGGAGGTTAGGGTTTCACAAGGAGGTTTTATTGCCAAGTCGACATGGCAGTTTAAAACTACATTTAAGCTGCAGTGGCTAGCCTGGAACATATTTTAAAGGCAGTCCGGGTCAGCTCAACACTCCCAGCACATGGGTAGTCCTTGGTAAAAGAATGGATCAGGTCAGAGGAGTGGGTGGTCACTGCACTCAGGAGAAATCCCATTGCTCACTTGGCTGATTCCAAGGAAAAGAGAACTGAATGTTCACTTGGCAATTAGTTAAAGTCATGAAAGCGAACCAATCGCAACAAATATCTTCTTTGACGTCCATGCACCAATGAGCGGAAGCTCCTATCCGTGTGGTTTCTTTGTACTCTTGCTGGGAGTGTTGGACTGACCTGGACTTCCTTTATAGGCACCCACTACGATTGTCTCTTCCAATTCCAATGTCCTGATGAAGACCCGAATGCGGAGGTCTAAAATTACCCTCATTGCCTAAGTCGATTCGAAAGGTCGACACCCCTCATTCTATGGCTTGGAATATAATATTTTTGTCCTGCCCGCAACTTTATGATGCATTCTAATAACAAAAGCATAATTCTGAAAAACAAACATGGGAGAGTATAACAAAATCGTGTTATAAACAGGCCCAAGAACACTGGTTTACTTTTCTCAGCATAATTTTAACCAGCGTCATCTCGGCAGAATTAAGATATTATGATCTCTAAATTGTTTCTTTTCTGAATTCCCCTTTCTCCACTCACCTCACACATGAGCACTGATCTTGAACTCCCTTTTTTTTACAACCGTCTAATGTTTTATTGACTATGCACTTTCCATAACAAATATATAAAGAAGATTTTGCCTCTTGAATTTTAATGTTTTGTCTTTCACTCTGGTGTATGGTTGAAGAGTATTTTACTCTCTTGTTAAAGTAATTATGAAAAAACATTTTGGTAGATTCAATCAATACATTTGAAAAGTCTATTTGCCTCGTTGGTCTCCGAAAGAAGTACGTCAGGACCAATTTTGTTTTTACCGTATTGTATCCAGGTCCTTTGACGCATTCTGGGTTACCCCATTAGTTTGTAATGGCTTTCTTTTCTTCCGCGGGAAGAATCTGTGGACACTTGTGATTTTTTAAAGATATATATGTTGCTTATTTTCCTTTGAGGAATACGTATTCATGCAAAATGATAATCCAAAGACTTGAGTGTTATACTTAATTCCAAAAGTCCACAAGGATGCCCAAACAACACAAGGGTGCTGAATAATATTGGCCAAAGGAAGTTTATGGAGAACACATCTAAATACAACAATTTCTTCTTGCAAACACATGTAAAAAATCTACCTTCCTGTGTAAAAGACAGTGGGGACTTTCTGAAACTAATTTATGATATCCCTATGGAAAAAGATTATGTCATGTTTGAACCAGCACGGCATTGAATGACGGACTATCCATAACCCCTGCCATCATTCTGTATAATCCATTACCGTTTATGTCAAAAAATTATGAGTGTATTATGAATCACACATTTTCATCAACAATGAATGTTAGTAACGTTTTTCAAATTAACTGATGCGCTGATTCATGTTGAATTGCAGCATTTGTTGCATTTCCCTCATTTCCAAAATAACGTTTATTTTTTAATTAACGTTTTTTAATTAACGTTTATTCTTCAACTAACTTTATTTTAATTTTCACTATGACGAGCAGTTCATATCCGCCATCTTGAAGTCACCTTACTCACATCACATGACCGGATCATTTACTATTACTGACACACCCACTAACTAACGTTCACAGCGTTTGCATTTGGGACACGGAGTAGACCGAGTACGCTGACTATAGTGGTCGCCACTAGTAAGTACTTATATTTCCCAGGTCGACTCATGTTGCATGCATGGAGCACGCTCATTTGTTTGTATCACCATAGTGTAATGGCGTTGACCCGTCTTGTTGAGCTCCTAGTGAGCATGTTTAAACTTTAAACTTTTCTCTCTCACATACTAAACTTTTCTATGTCACATAATTTCACCCACGATTTACGCATTAGCAAATTCACTTGAAAATTCACCTGGAAGTTCGAGTACTAGTAATGCATTGTTTCCAACGCGGATCCTGGAGAGACACTGTTGTCACACTCACGGAGCATGTTAACCCGTTCGTATCTTATGATAGATCCCATACATTTGATTGATACATCGGTTTACGTTTTTCTCAAAAAGTATTTGATCTGTTGAGCTCCTTTATAACACATACTTTCGTATTAACGTGTCTCTTGAATGTTATAGATTTTGCTTCAGCTTATTTTACGATATACACATAATTCGCATAGTTGATATGATTCATTGTTTATCAATTCTGACACATTGTTGACTATTATTCTATAATTTTTGAGAATGCTAAGGTCCTGTACGTTGTTCTTATTCCACAGACCCCTGAGGAAGGGTCATTCCATAAGACCCGAAATGCATTGGGTATGGTGAACCATTGCGCCAAAAGACAAAAACATTAATGAAAAGCGAAGAAATGTATATAAGATTGCCTTTTGAGAATTAAAGAAGACAATCAACTCATTTTCAGATAACGAGTGATTTATGAAATAATTTGAATGAAGGGAAGAAACCTTGATGTTTCAAGTTGAATGAGCGCATTCTTGAAATGAAATGAAATGAAAAAAGTATTTAATAAAGCGCACTGCGGCCAAGCGGCTTCCTGGCGCTGGGGACCTGATCAGAGCTCACAGAAGGAGACCGGGGAAACTAAGAAGGGAATGCCTGAGAAAAAAGAAAAGTTTTGAGGGCCTTACGAAAGTGAGTGTAAATGGGAATAGAACGAATAGAAAGTGGGAGGCTGTTCCAGAACTGGGAGGCCAAGACCGAAAACCGGGTGCCTCCCGTTCTGGATTTGCGAAAGCGGGGGATGTGCAAAAGAGAGAGAGAGGAAGAACGAAGGGTGCGACAGGGGGCGTGAGAGGAGATGAGAGAAGTGATGAAAGAGGGGGCAGAGCGAGAAAGAGCCCGAAAGGCTAAGCAAGCCAGTTTAAAGAAGGATCTGAAACGAATAGGAAGCCAGTGAAGGGATTTGAGAGCGGGAGTGATATGGGAGAATTTGGGAAGGTACAAAATGAGGCGGGCAGCCTGATTTTGGATGGCCTGAAGCCGACGGATTTCGTAGGCAGGTATGCCCACGTACAGGCCATTCCCATAGTCAAGGCGAGAGGTGACTAAAGCCATGACTATGGTTTTGAGTGCGTCGATGGAGAAAAATCGCGAGATTTTTCGGATGAGGCGGAGGGATAGAAAACAAGAAGACACGACGGAACTGATCTGACTGTGCATGGATAAGTCATGACTGACTTTAATACCAAGGGTGCGAACAGAAGGAACAGGTGAGGGGGGAGGGCCAAAAGAAAGGGGACAATGTGCAGGGGACCACGGGTTAGAGGGACCACCAGTGAGGACAAGTTCCGTCTTGTCAGGATTAAGCTTAAGATGGTTAGCACTCATCCACTCGGAAATGAAAATTAAGGTGGAACGAAATTTAGAGAGAGAGTCCGGGGAAGAAAGGTCGAAGATGAGCTGGAGGTCGTCGGCGTAATTGTACACGGAGACCCCCAGCTCGAGGAGGGAAGAGATGAGAGGATAGATATAAAGATTAAAGAGAAGAGGGGAGAGGGAGGAACCTTGGGGCACTCCACAGATGACCGGGCGGGAGGGGGCAGAGAAACCGGAAAGGTGAACGGCCTGGGACCTATCCCGAAGGAAGGACGCGAGCCAGGATAGGGCCGCGCCCTGAATGCCCGCTGCGCTGACACGGTCTAAAAGAATGGAATGGTCAACCGTGTCAAACGCAGCGGACAAATCGAGAAAGACCAAGGCTTGGGGAAGGTTAGAGTCAGCCTTCCCCTTGAGTTCATCCAGAACCGCGAGGACCACTATCTCCGTAGAGTGGCCCGGGCGGAAGCCCGCCTGGTGGGATGCCAAGAGGCCGTTCTCCTCGATGTACGAGGAGAGGCAAGAGGTAACGTGGACCTCGAGGATCTTACTGAGGTAAGGAAGAAGGGAAATGGGTCGAAAATTAGAAGGGAGAGAGGGATCCAGACCAGTTTTTTTTAGAATAGGAAGAACGATTGCAGATTTAAAAGATAAAGGAACAGAACCGAGAGCCAAAGAAGAATTGAGTAGAGCAAGAGGGGGGGCAGAACAGTTAGTGAAGAGGGTTTTGAGAATACATGCCGGTGCACAGTCCGCAGGGGAGCCCGACTTGACTTTGATCAGATATTTAAAAAATAAATCAGGGGAAATAGGGGGGAAAAGAACAAAGGAAGACAAGGGAGGAGTGAGGGGAAGGGTGAGGCTGGGTTTAGGCACAGTGGGAATGTTAGCTTTAATCTTCACAATCTTGTCAATGAAAAAGTCATTGAGTGACAAACAGAGAGACTGAGAGGGAACCAAACTAGGGGAGGAACGATCGAAGTGTCAAGATTGTGAACCAAGGAGAAAATTTCACGGGATTTGTTGGCAGAGAGAGCTACTCTCTCCGTGAAATAAGATGTTTTGGCCGCTAAAATCGCTTTTTTGTAATTGATGAGAAGTTGTTTGTATCTGGCGCGCAGAGAGGGGCAATACTTCCGTCTCCAGAGGCGTTCCGACCGTCTAAGGTCAAGCTTTAACGCTTTAAGCTCTGGAGAGAACCATTTGTGCGAATCGTAGGGGCGAACCGCTTTGATCTTTCTGAGCGGGGCCACTAGGTCACACGAGGAAGATAGCCATGTGCTGATGGCGTTAACCTGAGATTCAAGGGGAAGATCAGTGAGGTCAGGGGCGGAAGAAGCCAAAGAGCATGAAAGGGAGTCCAAGTCGGTCTTATTCCAGTTGCGGGCTGAGATGTTTTTAGGATTCAGATGTTTTAGATTCATAATCACAACATTATTAATAAATGTTTGCTTTAGATGTCACAGCTTTGTACACACGTATTCAGCACAAGGATGGTCTGAGGGCCATGAGCCACTTCTCCAAAGTAGACCAGTTAGCTGATATAAACACACTGAAACGTTGCTAACTGTGGGCAAAATCTTCCTATTTGGGGGTGGGTAAGCTGTACCAACAGGTTTGAGGGACTGCAATGGGCACCTGCTACACATGATTGCATGTCAGTTGGTGGGAGGAACAGGTGCTCTACAGGAACCTGGAGGAAATGTGGGACAAACCTGTAGTCTGTACCAGATTCATCAATGACCTATTTGTGATGTGGAAGGGGTCTATTCTGCAGAGCAGTTTGTCCAAGAGTTAAATGTAAAAGCCCTTAACTTGCACTTTACATATTACATCAGCAACACTAGTGTAACATTGCTTGATGTAGACGTCTATGTGCAAGAAGTGAGGCTGGAAACAAGGTTACACAGGAAAATACTGCAGGGAACACAACCCTACATGCACCCAGCTTCCACAACAGTCACACTAAAATGTTTATCCCATATGGCAAGATGACACCTGGAAAAAGAAATTTCAGCATGACCAATGAATTGCGAACTTGTCAGGATGAAACGGAAAGAAGATTTGTACAGAGGTGATACAGTCCAACAGTAGTGGAGGAGGCATCAAACGAAAAAGGGAAATTATTTTGTTTTCCAAAACTAATAAAAGCAGGCCCGAAGAAGGTGAGGAAACAATAAGGTTTAGAACTACATTCAATAACCAAGAAAAGCAATTGAGAGCCCTCCTTAGAATAAACTTCCAGGTGGTAAATTCAGACTCAGTAATCTGAAAGTTGTACCAAAATACCCCCAAATCACGTACAAATGGGTGCCCTCCTTAAGGGATGACATTGTACAGAGTAATCTGGAAATGCTAGGGGAACCAAGTTGGTTGTAGTCTCAGGCAGGTTTTAGTGTTCATGATGCAGGGCATGCACTATAGATATGACACCTTTTAGCACCACACCAACGAAAATAAGAGGGGCGTACAATTGTAAAACAGAATACGCTGGGAATATCCTGGCATGCACATGTAATTTGAGATTTGTAGGTAGCACTACATTGGTTGTCCATAAGAGGATTATTAATGGAAGTTCCACAAGGGCATTATCGGATTTAAGTTGGAATGCCATAAATAATTATCTGCGCATTTGAGTAACGATTTACTTTGCCATCTGCAATGGCAAGAGTAAGGCATACAATGTACACAAAAAATATGCAGAATGAATGAATTTGTATAAAGAATATAATTCATTATTTTCAATCCAAATAAAAGAAAAAAATGGAAATATGATACATATGAGTTTAAGTGAGGAAAAAGATCTAGTGAAGAATTCCAAAAATTAGTGCCTTTGTGAATTATAGGTATCAGGAACCAATCTGGGAAGATAAACAGTGGAACCCGTTCTTCTCTCTGCCGGACACCCAGAGGCAGCTGGACCCCAACAATCCCCAGAAACCATCCAGTGAACACTGAACCAAAGACACAAGTGCTCATCCGATAATCTCAAGGGAAGGGGGTTTGGGAACAAACATAAACTAAAATAAATAGTTAAAATAAAAAGCTAAAATAAGGAAAGAAACAACTGGTGCGCGTTTGTGCCAGTAGAGAAACAAACTCTGGCTCACAGAACAATCTGAGACATCTGTTCTAAAGCTAGGAATGAATATAGAGACCAGCTTCTGCAGCAGTAGAAAAAGACATAAAAAAGAACACAAATAATCAATGACATAAATCATGCATAAACTTCTGCATTGGGTCATGATAAAAGAGGTCTTTTAGAATGATTAGAATAAATCAGAACTGTACTCACACTATATTGCGCCAAAAATAAATACACACACACCATATTGCTCCAAAGATAAATACACACTCACACAATATTGTGCCAATGAAGATTACACATAAGCACACCTTACATTCTTATTTCAATGAAATAAGATATAATCTGTATCCTTCAGCTGAAATATGTCCAAGACTTGAGAGCGTTACCAAGACCTTCTTTCAGCGAGAACAAACAGAGATGCAACAGGGTAACTATAAACACTGCAATCATAATATACACTTCTATCAGCAAGAGCTATGCATGAAAATACATAAATGATATAAGGAGGAAATGACCTAAAATCCAGGCAGAGTAGTGTACAGTAAGCTGAGCAGGAACAAGAGGGAACTGTCATATAGGAAATGAAGTCAGGAAGTCTCTGGCTGTGAAGAGTTTCATGCGCAGTTACCAAAGATCTCCCTAATAACCAGAAATGAGCCGGGCGTCAAAACAATGGAATTCCCTTGAGCATAAGAGTGAAATGTAACCCAAAAATAATTTAGACTTATCTGCGAGAGCAGCATCAAGGATGGAATAGGACTTGTCTGACCAGCACCTGCAGAGAAGAGCTGGCCCGCCGCAGGATCTTCAAAAGGAAACTCAATGCGAAGCACTGAAGTCGAGCCTGGGTGAGGGTTAAATAACTTTCGCCAGACTGATGAGTCATGTAGGCTGCTGAGGCATGGAGGTTGCTGAGTCAAGGAGACTTGTTGAGTCACAGAGGTCACTGAGTCATGGTGGTTGCTGAGTCACAGAGGTTTTGTTGAGTCACGGAGACTGCTGAGTCATGGAGGCTGCTGAGTCGAGCTCCTGTGTGGCCTGGGAAACAAAGACAAGGAAAACACCACCACATACCGGAGCAGAGAACTAAAGAAACACAAGTCAGCCTCTCCTCCTCAGGGAACACAGGGAGCAAAAGAGGGGACGAGCCGAGGGTGAGAGGCATGTGCTGAGAACCTGCTAAGAGAACCCACCCTACAGGCAGTCTTCCCAGGTAGGATGTAAGTGAGTGAAATGCACCTAGAGCCCCGGGGTTCACCCTGATTAGTTCCCCCACCACTGCTGGAGTGAAGAAGGGGGTGGGCAGTCCGATGAATACTGACAATTGGACATGAGAAATGACGGAAGGCAAAGAAACGAAGATGCTGTCACAGCTCCCATCAATCAAAAACAAACACTCCGGCTCCAGTGGGCGGGAGCTGTCAAAGTGCTCCCGCCCGCTGGAAGCAGTGGTTTTACCTTTTTCTCTTCCCAGAGACATGATTGCACTCACACGCAGGGCGCTACATTTCTAGGAGTTCCCCTTGTGCAAGAGCAATGCCAGCTCCAGCAGAAGGCAGGGTAGCCGGTTGGGACCAAGGGGGCGTGAAGCCCCCCAGGGGTCCCAAGGTGGGGAGGATTAGGCAAAAAAAAGGTAAGAAAGAGGCGGTATAAAGGTAAAAAATGAGCAGAAAGAGGCAGAATAAAGGTAAAAATCTAGCAGAAAGAGGCAGAATAAAGATCAGAAACTAGCAGAAAGAGGCAAAATGGAGGTCAGAAATGAACAGCAAGAGGCAGAATAAAGGTCAGAACAAGAGGAAAGAGGCAAAATAAAGGTGAGAAATGAGAAGAAAGGGCAGAATAGAGTTAAAAAAACTAGCAGAAAGTGTCAAAATAGAGGTCAGAAACTAGTAGCAAGAGGCGGTACAAAGGTCAGAAACGAGCAGAAAGATGCAGAATAAGGGTCAAAGAAAAGCATAAAGAGGCAGAACAAAGGTCAGAAATGTGCTTAAAGAGGCAAAATAAAGGTCAGAAAGAGGCAAAATGAAGGTCTGAAAGGGGTAGAATAAAGGTAACAAATATACAGAAAGGCAGAAAAAAGGTCAGCAACAAGCAGAAAGAGGCAAGATAAAGGTGAGAAACAAGCAGGAAGGGTGAAAATGAAGGCCAGAAAGGAGCAAAAAAGATGCAAAATAAAGACCAGCAAATAAAGGTCATAAACGAGCAGAAAGAACTAAAATAGAGGTCAAATCGAGCAGAAAGAAGAAAAATAAAGGTCAGAAGGTCTTCAGAAGTCACGCCCCCTTTCTCCACCACTCTGCAAACGCGCCTCCTGGCACACTACGGGTTGGGGGATGAAGTCCACTTTACTCCTGAGGGACTTTAGGAGCCAAGAAGCTCTCCTGGTACCTCCTGTAAGTCATACGCAGCGGAATTCCTGAACGCTGGTTGGAGGCCCAGCACCCTTTCCCCACCACTCTGCAAACGTGACTACTAGTTAAAGAAGCATTTGCAATTTAATAGGTTTCGCATTTGCGAGAGTTAGCTCTATTGGTATTGTAAATGTAAACTTTTTTACTCATTTTGGAGTGGAGTGGACGTACGTTGTGTGTAGTGGAATTATGTGGTTTGTTGTGCAGTGAAATTATGTGGATATAAAGTATGTGGTATTTAGTGTATAGTAATTATGTAGAGTGGGATGAAGTGTTATGGAGAGTAATTATGTGGTATGGCAGTTTGTGTTGTGGAGTGGTAACCTCAATTTAGTCTTCCTCGTTTCCATAAAAGCTAAACTAGGAACTCAATGAGACAAAAAAAGAAGGAATCACTGAGGAGCACTTCTGGACCTAGTCAAGGTATGAGCAGGGCCACTGGAATTATGTGACTGTTTGGCTGCACCGACTTTCGCACAATTATACATTTTCTGCATAAGCCACATATTCCTTCATCTACAGGCTAATCTGCAGATTTGAACAAAAAAGCCTTGTTTCTAGTTTAAATGTTACCGAAAATGCAGCGACAAGTGTTACAGCATGGTGGAACGTTCTTTGTAAATCTAGAATGATCACCTGTTACTTATTGCTAAATGTTGGTGTTAAATTGGTACAAATGGTGTGCAAGCCACGCTTTCCTCTTTCTGCATTTCTGTTGCTTCTATCTGCACCTTTCTTTCTTTTTCTGCACTTCTCTTGCCTCTTTCTGAACCTCACTTGCTTCTTTGTGCATCCCTCTTGCCTCTTTCTGCACCTCTCTTGCATCTTTCTGCACCTCTGTTCCTTCTTTCTGCACTTTTTTGCTTCTTTCTGCACCTCTCTTGCTTCTTTCTGCACCACTCTTTGCTCTTCCTCCACCCCTTTTCCCCCTTTCTGCATTTATGTTGCGTCTTTCTGCACTTCTCTTGCCTCGTTCTCCACCCCTCTTCCCTCTTTCTGCATCTCTGTTGCTTCTTTCTGCACATATCTTGCATTTTTTCTGTACCTCTCTTGCTTCTTTCTGCACCCCTTATGCCTCTTTCTGTAGCCCTCTTCTCTTTCTGCACTCTTCTTGCCTCTTTCTGTACCTCTGCTCCTTCTTTCTGCACCTCTCTTGCTTCTTTCTGCACCCCTTTGCCTCTTGTTCCACCCCTCTTCCCTCTTTCTGCATCTCTCTTGTCTCTTTCTCTACCCTTCTACCTCTCTTGCTTCTTTCTGTACCTCTTGTGCCTCTTTCACACCCCTCTTCCCACACCCCTCTTGCCTCTTTCTGCATCTGTGTTCCTTCTTTTTGCACTTCTTTTGTTTCTTTCTGCACCTCTCACTTCTTTCTGCACCCCTTTTGCCTTTTTCTGATCCCTCTCTTCTCTCTTTATGCGTGCCTCTTGCCTCTTTCTGCACCTCTGTTCCTTCTTTCTACACTTCTTTTGTTTCTTTCTGCAGCTCTCTTTCTTCATCCCTGTTGCCTCTTTCTGTACCTATGTTCCTTCTTTCTGCACTTCTTTTGTTTCTTTTTGCACATCTCTTGTTTCTTTCTGTGCCGCTCATGCCTCTTTCTGCACCCCTCTTCCCTCTTTTTGCAGCCATCTTGCCTCTTTCTGCACCTCAGTTGCTACTTTCTGCACTAATCTTGCTTCTTTCTGTACCTCTCTTTCTTCTTTCTGCACCACTCATGCTTCTTTCTGCACCCCTCTTCCCTCTTTATGCATGCCTCTTGCCTCTTTCTGCACCTCTGTTCCTTCTTTCTGCACTTCTTTTGTTTCTTTCTGCAGCTCTCTTCCCTCTTTCTTCATCCCTGTTGCCTCTTTTTGCACCTCTGTTCCTTCTTTCTGCACTTCTTTTGTTTCTTATTGCACCTCCCTTGCTTCTTTCTGTACCTCTTGTGCCTCTTTCACACCCCTCTTCCCACACCCCTCTTTCTGCATCTGTGTTCCTTCTTTTTGCACTTCTTTTGTTTCTTTCTGCACCTCTCACTTCTTTCTGCACCCCTTTTGCCTTTTTCTGTACCCCTCTTCTCTCTTTATGCGCGCCTCTTGCCTCTTTCTGCACCTCTGTTCCTTCTTTCTACACTTCTTTTGTTTCTTTCTGCAGCTCTCTTTCTTCATCCCTGTTGCCTCTTTCTGTACCTATGTTCCTTCTTTCTGCACTTCTTTTGTTTCTTTTTGCACATCTCTTGCTTCATTCTGTGCCGCTCATGCCTCTTTCTGCACCCCTCTTCCCTCTTTTTGCAGCCATTTTGCCTCTTTCTGCACCTCTGTTGCTACTTTCTGCACTAATCTTGCTTCTTTCTGTACCTCTCTTGCTTCTTTCTGCACCACTCATGCTTCTTTCTGCACCCCTCTTCCCTCTTTATGCATGCCTCTTGCCTCTTTCTCCACCTCTGTTCCTTCTTTCTGCACTTCTTTTGTTTCTTTCTGCAGCTCTCTTCCCTCTTTCTTCATCCCTGTTGCCTCTTTTTGCACCTCTGTTCCTTCTTTCTGCACTTCTTTTGTTTCTTATTGCACATCTCTTGCTTCTTTCTGCACCTCTGTTGCTTCTTTCTGCACTAATCTTGCTTCTTTCCGCACTTCTCTTGCTTCTTTCTGCACCACTCATGCTTCTTTCTGCACTCCTTTTTTCTCTTTATGTATCTCTCTTGCATTTTTCTGTACCTCTGTTCCTTCTTTCTGCAGTTTTTTGTTTCTTTCTGCACCTCTCTTGCTTTTTTCTGCACCCACTTGTCTCTTTCTCCATCCTTCATCCCCCTTTCTGCATGTATGTTGTATCTTTCTGCACTTCTCTTTCCTCTTTCTCCACCCCTATTCCATCTTTCTGCCTCTCTGATGCTTGTTTCTGCACTTATCTTGCGTCTTTCTGTACCTCTCTTGCTTCTTTCTGCACCCCTTGTACCTCTTTCTGTAGCCCTCTTCTCTTTTTGCACTCCTCTTGCCTCTTTCTGTAGATCTGTTCCTTCTTTCTGAACGTCTTTTGTTACTTTCTGCACCTCTCTTGCTTCTTTCTGCACCCCCTTGCCTCTTTCTCCACAACTCTTCCCTCTTTCTACACCTCTGTAACTTCTTTCTGTACCTCTCTTGTCTCTTTCTTTACCACTATCTGCATCTCAGTTGCTTCTTTCTGTACCTCTTTTGCTTCGGTCTGCACCCTCGGTGCATCTTTCACACCCCTCTTGCCGCACCCCTCTTGCCTCTTCTGCACCTGTGTTCCTTCTTTCTGTACTTCTTGTGTTCCTTTCTACACCTCTCACTTCTTTTTGCACCCCTTTTGCCTCTTTCTGCACCCCTTTTCCCTCTTTCCGCACCTCTGTCTGTTCCTACCTTCTGTACTTCTTTTGTTTCTTTTTGTTCATCTCTTGCTTCTTTCTGTATCGCTCGTGCCTCTTTCTGCACCCCTCCACTCTTTTTGCAGCCATCTTGCAACTCTGTTGCTTCTTTCTGCACTAATCGTGCTTCTTTCTGCACCTCTCTTGCTTCTTTCTGCACCACTCATGCTTATTTCTGCACCCCTCTTGCCTCTTTATGCACCTCTGTTCCTTCTTTCTTGTCTTCTTTTGTTTCTTTCTGCACCTCTGTTTGTGCTTTCTGCACCCCTCTTGCCACTTGCGTCACCCCTGTTAACCCTTTTTGCATCTCTTTGCTTCTTTCTGCAGTTCACTTGCATATTTCTCCACCCCTCATCCCACTTTATAATCCTCTGTTGGTTCTTTCTGCACTTTTCTTGCTTCTTTCTGCACCTCTGTCCCTTCTTTCTGCTCCCCTCTTCCCTCTTTCAGGTCCCCTCTTGTCTCTTTCTGCACCTCTGTTGTTTCTCTATGTACCTCTCTTGCTTCTTTCTGCACCCCTCTTACTTCTTTCTGCAACCCTCATGCCACTTCCACATCCCTCTTCCCTCTTTCTGCACCCCTCTTACCTCTTTCTGCACATCAGTTCCTTCTTGCTGTATTTATTTTGTTTCTTTCTGCACCTCTCTTGTTTCTTTCTATATCCCTCTTGCCTTTTTCTCCACCCCACTTCCCCCTTTCTGCATCTCTGTTGCTTCGTTATGCACTGCTCTTGCTTCTTTCTGCACCTCTTGTGGTTCTTTTTGCACACCTCGTGCATCTTTCTGCATCCCTCTTCCCTCTTTCTGCACTCTTCTTGCCTCTTTGTGCACCCCTGTTGCTTCTTTATGCACTTCTGTTGTTTATTTCTGCACCCCTCTTGCCTCTTTCTGCACCTCTGTTCCTTCTTTCTGCACTTCTTTCGTTTCTTTCTGCACCCCTTTTTCCCCTTTCTGCACCCCTTCTGCCTCTTTCTGCACATCTGTTCCATCTTTCTGCAGATCTCTTGCTTCTTTCTGTACCCCTTGCCTCTTTCTGCACCCGTCTTTCCTCTTACTTCACTCATGTTGCATCTTTCTGCACCTCTGTTCCTTCTTTCTGAACTTCTTGTTTCTCTTTGCACATATCTTGCTTCTTTCTGCAGCCCTTGTGCCTCTTTCTGCACCACTCTTCCCTCTTTTTGCATCCCTCCTGCCTCTTTCTGCACCTCTATTGCTTCTTTCTGCACTACTCTTGCTTCTTTCTGCACCTCTCTCGCTTCTTCTATCCCCATCTTTCCTATTTCTGTACCCTGTTTGCCTCTTTCTGCACCCCTGTTCTTTCTTTCTGCTCTTCCTTTGTTTCTTTCTGCACCTCTCTTGCTTCTTTCTGCGCCGCTCTCGCCACTTTTCTACCCGGTCCACCTTTTTGCATCTCTCTTGCTTCTTTCTACACTTCTTTTGCCTCTTTCCACCCCTCATCCCTCTTTCTGCGACTCTGTTGCTTCTTTCTGCACCTCTGGCCCTTTTTTCGTAACCCTTGTGCCTCTCTCTGCACCCCTCTTCCTTCTTTCTGCTCCCCTCTTGCCTCTTTCTGTACCTCTGTTCCTTCTTTCTGCAGTTCTTTTCGTTCTTTCTGAATCCCTCTTGCCTCTTTCTCCTCCTCACTTCTCCCTTTCTGCATCTCTGTTGCTTCTTTCTGTACTTCTCTTGCTTTTTTCTGTACCTCTCTTGCTTCTTTCTGCACCCCACTTACTTCTTTCTGCACCCCTCATGCCACTTCTACATCCCTCTTCCCTCTTTCTGCACCCCTCTTACCTCTTTCTGCATATCAGTTCCTTTTTTCTGCATTTCTTTTGTTTCTTTCTGCACCTCTTTTGTTTCTTTCTATATCCCTCTTGCCTCTTTCTCCACCCCACTTCCCCCTTTCTGCATCTCTGTTGCTTCTTTATGCACTGCTCTTGCTTCTTTCTGCACCTCTTGTGGTTCTTTTTGCACACGTCGTGCATCTTTCTGCATCCCTCTTCTCTCTTTCTGCACTCTTCTTGCCTCTTTGTGCACCTCTGTTGCTTCTTTCTGCACTTCTGTTGTTTATTTCTGCACCCCTCCTGCCTCTTTCTGCACCTCTGTTCCTTCTTTCTGCACTTCTTTTGTTTCTTTCCGCACCCCTTTTGCACCCTTTCTGCACCCCTTCTGCTTCTTTCTGCACATCTGTTCCATCTTTCTGCAAATCTCTTGCTTCTTTCTGCACCCCTTGCCTCTTTCTGTAGCCCTCTTCTCTTTTTGCACTCCTCTTGCCTCTTTCTGTACATCTGTTCCTTCTTTCTGCACTTCTTTTGTTACTTTCTGTACCTCTCTTGCTTCTTTCAGCACCCCTCGTGTCTCTTTCCCACTCCTCTTCCCACATCCGTCTTACCTCTTTCTGCACCTGTGTTCCTTCTTTCTGCACTTCTTGTGTTCCTTTCTACACCTCTCACGTCTTTTTGCACCCCTTTTGGCTCTTTCTGAACCCCTTTTCCCTATTTCTGCACCTCTGTCTGTTCCTTCTTTCTGTACTTCTTTTGTTTCTTTCTGAAGCTCTCTTCCCTCTTTCTTCATCCCTGTTGCCTCTTTCTGCACCTCTGTTCCTACCTTCTGCACTTCTTTTGTTTCTTTTTGCACAGCTCTTGCTTCTTTCTGCACTGCTCGTGCCTCTTTCTGCACCCCTCCACTCTTGTTGCAGCCATCTTGCCTCTTTCTGCACATCAGTTCCTTCTTTCTGCATTTATTTTGTTTGTGTCTGCACCTCTCTTGTTTCTTTCTATATCCCTCTTGCCTCTTTCTCCACCCCTCCTGCCTCTTTCTGCACCTCTGTTACTTCTTTCTGCACCTCTTTCATTTCTTTCTGCACACCTTTTGCCCCTTTTTGCACCCCTTCTGCTTCTTTCTGCACATCTGTTCCATCTTTCTGCACATCTCTTGCTTCTTTCTGCACCCCTTGCCTCTTTCTGTAGCCCTCTTCTCTTTTTGCACCCCTCGTGTCTCTTTCACACCCCTCTTCCCGCACCCGTCTTGCCTCTCTCTGCACCTGTGTTCCTTCTTTCTGCACCTCTTTCATTTCTTTCTGCACCCCTTTTGCCCCTTTCTGCACCCCTTCTGCTTGTTTCTGCACATCTGTTCCATCTTTCTGCAGATCTCTTGCTTCTTTCTGCACCCCTTGCCTCTTTCTGTAGCCCTCTTCTCTTTTTGCACCCCTCGTGTCTCTTTCACACCCCTCTTCCCGCACCCGTCTTGCCTCTCCCTGTACCTGTGTTCCTTCTTTCTGCACTTCTTGTGTTCCTTTCTACACCTCTCACTTCTTTTTGCACCCCTTTTCTCTCTTTCTGCACCCCTTTCCCCTATTTCTGCACCTCTGTCTGTTCCTTCTTTCTGCACTTCTTTTGTTTCTTTCTGCAGCTCTCTTCCTTCTTTCTTCATCCCTGTTGCCTCTTTCTGCACCTCTGTTCCTACCTTCTGCACTTCTTTTGTTTCTTTTTGCAAAGCTCTTGCTTCTTTCTGCACCGCTCGTGCCTCTTTCTGCACCCCTCCACTCTTTTTGCAGCGCATCTTGCCTCTTTCTGCAACTCTGTCGCTTCTTTCTGCACTAATCGTGCTTCTTTCTGCACCTTTCTTGCTTCTTTCTGCACCACTCATGCTTCTTTCTGCACCCCTTTTGCCTCTTTCTGCACCTCTGTTCATCTTTCTTGTCTTCTTTTGTTTCTTTCTGCACCTCGGTTTGTGCTTTCTGCACCCCTCTTGCCACTTGCGCCACCCCTGTTATCCCTTTTTGCATCCCTGTTGCTTCTTTCTGCACTTCTCTTGCATCTTTCTCGACCCCTCATCCCACTTTCTAATCCTCTGTTGGTTCTTTCTGCACTTTTCTTGCTTCTTTCTGCACCTCTGTCCCTTCTTTCTGCTCCCCTCTTCCCTCTTTCAGGTCCCCTCTTGTCTCTTTCTGCACCTCTGTTGTTTCTATCTGTACCTCTCTTGCTTCTTTCTGCACCCCTCTTACCTCTTTCTGCATATCAGTTCCTTTTTTCTGCATTTCTTTTGTTTCTTTCTGCACCTCTTTTGTTTCTATCTATATCCCTCTTGCCTCTTTCTCCACCCCACTTCCCCCTTTCTGCATCTCTGTTGCTTCTTTATGCACTGCTCTTGTTTCTTTCTGCACCTCTTGTGGTTCTTTTTGCACACCTCGTGCATCTTTCTGCATCCCTCTTCTCTCTTTCTGCACTCTTCTTGCCTCTTTGTGCACCCCTGTTGCTTCTTTATGCACTTCTGTTGTTTATTTCTGCACCCCTCTTGCCTCTTTCTGCACCTCTGTTCCTTCTTTCTGCACTTCTTTCGTTTCTTTCTGCACCCCTTTTTCCCCTTTCTGTACCCCTTCTGCCTCTTTCTGCACATCTGTTCCATCTTTCTGCAGATCTCTTGCTTCTTTCTGTACCCCTTGCCTATTTCTGCACCCGTCTTTCCTCTTACTTCACTCATGTTGCATCTTTCTGCACCTCTGTTCCTTATTTCTGAACTTCTTGTTTCTCTTTGCACATATCTTGCTTCTTTCTGCAGCCCTTGTGCCTCTTTCTGCACCACTCTTCCCTCTTTTTGCATCCCTCCTGCCTCTTTCTGCACCTCTATTGCTTCTTTCTGCACTACTCTTGCTTCTTTCTGCACCTCTCTCGCTTCTTCTATCCCCATCCTCCCTATTTCTGTACCCCGCTTGCCTCTTTCTGCATCCCTGTTCTTTCTTTCTGCTCTTCCTTTGTTTCTTTCTGCACCTCTCTTGCTTCTTTCTGCACCGCTCTCGCCACTTTTCTACCCGTTCCACCTTTTTGCATCTCTCTTGCTTCTTTCTACACTTCTTTTGCCTCTTTCCACCCCTCATCCCTCTTTCTGCGACTCTGTTGCTTCTTTCTGCACCTCTGTCCCTTTTTTATGTAACCTTTGTGCCTCTCTCTGCACCCCTCTTCCTTCTTTCTGCTCCCCTCTTGCCTCTTTCTGTACCTCTGTTCCTTCTTTCTGCAGTTCTTTTGTTTCTTTCTGAATCCCTTTTGCCTCTTACTCCTTCTCACTTCTCCCTTTCTGCATCTCTGTTGCTTCTGTCTGCACTTCTCTTGCTTTTTTCTGCACCTCTGTTGCTACTTTCTGCACTAATCTTGCTTCTTTCTGTACCTCTCTTTCTTCCTTCTGCACCACTCATGCTTCTTTCTGCACCCCTCTTCCCTCTGTATGCATGCCTCTTGCCTCTTTCTGCACCTCTGTTCCTTCTTTCTGCACTTCTTTTGTTTCTTTCTGCAGCTCTCTTCCCTCTTTCTTCATCCCTGTTGCCTCTTTTTGCACCTCTGTTCCTTCTTTCTGCACTTCTTTTGTTTCTTATTGCACCTCTCTTGCTTCTTTCTGTACCTCTTGTGCCTCTTTCACACCCCTCTTCCCACACCACTCTTTCTGCATCTGTGTTCCTTCTTTTTGCACTTCTTTTGTTTCTTTCTGCACCTCTCACTTCTTTCTGCACCCCTTTTGCCTTTTTCTGTACCCCTCTTCTCTCTTTATGCGCGCCTCTTGCCTCTTTCTGCACCTCTGTTCCTTCTTTCTACACTTCTTTTGTTTCTTTCTGCAGCTCTCTTTCTTCATCCCTGTTGCCTCTTTCTGTACCTATGTTCCTTCTTTCTGCACTTCTTTTGTTTCTTTTTGCACATCTCTTGCTTCATTCTGTGCCGCTCATGCCTCTTTCTGCACCCCTCTTCCCTCTTTTTGCAGCCATCTTGCCTCTTTCTGCACCTCTGTTGCTACTTTCTGCACTAATCTTGCTTCTTTCTGTACCTCTCTTGCTTCTTTCTGCACCACTCATGCTTCTTTCTGCACCCCTCTTACCTCTTTATGCATGCCTCTTGCCTCTTTCTGCACCTCTGTTCCTTCTTTCTGCACTTCTTTTGTTTCTTTCTGCAGCTCTCTTCCCTCTTTCTTCATCCCTGTTCCCTCTTTTTGCACCTCTGTTCCTTCTTTCTGCACTTCTTTTGTTTCTTATTGCACATCTCTTGCTTCTTTCTGCACCTCTGTTGCTTCTTTCTGCACTAATCTTGCTTCTTTCTGCACTTCTCTTGCTTCTTTCTGCACCACTCATGCTTCTTTCTGCACTCCTTTTTTCTCTTTATGTATCTCTTGCATTTTTCTGTACCTCTGTTCCTTCTTTCTGCAGTTATTTGTTTCTTTCTGCACCTCTCTTGCTTTTTTCTGCACCCACTTGTCTCTTTCTCCATCCTTCATCCCCCTTTCTGCATGTATGTTGTATCTTTCTGCACTTCTCTTTCCTCTTTCTCCACCCCTATTCCATCTTTCTGCCTCTCTGATGCTTCTTTCTGCACTTATCTTGCGTCTTTCTGTACCTCTCTTGCTTCTTTCTGCACCCCTTGTACCTCTTTCTGTAGCCCTCTTCTCTTTTTGCACTCCTCTTGCCTCTTTCTGTACATCTGTTCCTTCTTTCTGAACGTCTTTTGTTACTTTCTGCACCTCTCTTGCTTCTTTCTGCACCCCTTGCCTCTTTCTCCACAACTCTTCCCTCTTTCTACACCTCTGTAACTTCTTTCTGTACCTCTCTTGTCTCTTTCTCTACCACTATCTGCATCTCAGTTGCTTCTTTCTGTACCTCTTTTGCTTCGGTCTGCACCCTCGGTGCATCTTTCACACCCCTCTTGCCGCACCCCTCTTGCCTCTTCTGCACCTGTGTTCCTTCTTTCTGTACTTCTTGTGTTCCTTTCTACACCTCTCACTTCTTTTTGCACCCCTTTTGCCTCTTTCTGCACCCCTTTTCCCTCTTTCCGCACCTCTGTCTGTTCCTACCTTCTGTACTTCTTTTGTTTCTTTTTGCACATCTCTTGCTTCTTTCTGTATCGCTCGTGCCTCTTTCTGCACCCCTCCACTCTTTTTGCAGCCATCTTGCAACTCTGTTGCTTCTTTCTGCACTAATCGTGCTTCTTTCTGCACCTCTCTAGCTTCTTTCTGCACCACTCATGCTTCTTTCTGCACCCCTCTTGCCTCTTTATGCACCTCTGTTCCTTCTTTCTTGTCTTCTTTTGTTTTTTTCTGCACCTCTGTTTGTGCTTTCTGCACCCCTCTTGCCACTTGCGTCACCCCTGTTAACCCTTTTTGCATCTCTTTGCTTCTTTCTGCACTTCTCTTGCATATTTCTCCACCCCTCATCCCACTTTATAATCCTCTGATGGTTCTTTCTGCACTTTTCTTGCTTCTTTCTGCACCTCTGTCCCTTCTTTCTGCTCCCCTCTTCCCTCTTTCAGGTCCCCTCTTGTCTCTTTCTGCACCTCTGTTGTTTCTCTATGTACCTCTCTTGCTTCTTTCTGCACCCCTCTTACTTCTTTCTGCAACCCTCATGCCACTTCCACATCCCTCTTCCCTCTTTCTGCACCCCTCTTACCTCTTTCTGCACATCAGTTCCTTCTTTCTGTATTTATTTTGTTTCTTTCTGCACCTCTCTTGTTTCTTTCTATATCCCTCTTGCCTTTTTCTCCACCCCACTTCCCCCTTTCTGCATCTCTGTTGCTTCGTTATGCACTGCTCTTGCTTCTTTCTGCACCTCTTGTGGTTCTTTTTGCACACCTCGTACATCTTTCTGCATCCCTCTTCTCTCTTTCTGCACTCTTCTTGCCTCTTTGTGCACCCCTGTTGCTTCTTTATGCACTTCTGTTGTTTATTTCTGCACCCCTCTTGCATCTTTCTGCACCTCTGTTCCTTCTTACTGCACTTCTTTTGTTTCTTTCTGCACCCCTTTTTCCCCTTTCTGCACCCCTTCTGCCTCTTTCTGCACATCTGTTCCATCTTTCTGCAGATCTCTTGCTTCTTTCTGTACCCCTTGCCTCTTTCTGCACCCGTCTTTCCTCTTACTTCACTCATGTTGCATCTTTCTGCACCTCTGTTCCTTCTTTCTGAACTTCTTGTTTCTCTTTGCACATATCTTGCTTCTTTCTGCAGCCCTTGTGCCTCTTTCTGCACCACTCTTCCCTCTTTTTGCATCCCTCCTGCCTCTTTCTGCACCTCTATTGCTTCTTTCTGCACTACTCTTGCTTCTTTCTGCACCTCTCTCGCTTCTTCTATCCCCATCTTTCCTATTTCTGTACCCTGTTTGCCTCTTTCTGCACCCCTGTTCTTTCTTTCTGCTCTTCCTTTGTTTCTTTCTGCACCTCTCTTGCTTCTTTCTGCACCGCTCTCGCCACTTTTCTACCCGTTCCACCTTTTTGCATCTCTCTTGCTTCTTTCTATACTTCTTTTGCCTCTTTCCACCCCTCATCCCTCTTTCTGCGACTCTGTTGCTTCTTTCTGCACCTCTGTCCCTTTTTTCTGTAACCCTTGTGCCTCTCTCTGCACCCCTCTTCCTTCTTTCTGCTCCCCTCTTGCCTCTTTCTGTACCTCTGTTCCTTCTTTCTGCAGTTCTTTTGTTTCTTTCTGAATCCCTCTTGCCTCTTTCTCCTCCTCACTTCTCCCTTTCTGCATCTCTGTTGCTTCTTTCTGCACTTCTCTTGCTTTTTTCTGTACCTCTCTTGCTTCTTTCTGCACCCCACTTACTTCTTTCTGCACCCCTCATGCCACTTCTACATCCATCTTCCCTCTTTCTGCACCCCTCTGACCTCTTTCTGCATATCAGTTCCTTTTGTCTGAATTTCTTTTGTTTCTTTCTGCACCTCTTTTGTTTCTTTCTATATCCCTCTTGCCTCTTTCTCCACCCCACTTCCCCCTTTCTGCATCTCTGTTGCTTCTTTATGCACTGCTCTTGCTTCTTTCTGCACCTCTTGTGGTTCTTTTTGCACACCTCGTGCATCTTTCTGCATCCCTCTTCTCTCTTTCTGCACTCTTCTTGCCTCTTTGTGCACCTCTGTTGCTTCTTTCTGCACTTCTGTTGTTTATTTCTGCACCCCTCCTGCCTCTTTCTGCACCTCTGTTCCTTCTTTCTGCACTTCTTTTGTTTCTTTCCGCACCCCTTTTGTACCCTTTCTGCACCCCTTCTGCTTCTTTCTGCACATCTGTTCCATCTTTCTGCAGATCTCTTGCTTCTTTCTGCACCCCTTGCCTCTTTCTGTAGCCCTCTTCTCTTTTTGCACTCCTCTTGCCTCTTTCTGTACATCTGTTCCTTCTTTCTGCACTTCTTTTGTTACTTTCTGTACCTCTCTTGCTTCTTTCAGCACCCCTCATGTCTCTTTCACACTCCTCTTCCCACATCCGTCTTACCTCTTTCTGCACCTGTGTTCCTTCTTTCTGCACTTCTTGTGTTCCTTTCTACACCTCTCACGTCTTTTTGCACCCCTTTTGGCTCTTTCTGAACCCCTTTTCCCTATTTCTGCACCTCTGTCTGTTCCTTCTTTCTGTACTTCTTTTGTTTCTTTCTGAAGCTCTCTTCCCTTTTTCTTCATCCCTGTTGCCTCTTTCTGCACCTCTGTTCCTACCTTCTGCACTTCTTTTGTTTCTTTTTGCACAGCTCTTGCTTCTTTCTGCACTGCTCGTGCCTCTTTCTGCACCCCTCCACTCTTGTTGCAGCCATCTTGCCTCTTTCTGCACATCAGTTCCTTCTTTCTGCATTTATTTTGTTTGTGTCTGCACCTCTCTTGTTTCTTTCTATATCCCTCTTGCCTCTTTCTCCACCCCTCCTGCCTCTTTCTGCACCTCTGTTACTTCTTTCTGCACCTCTTTCATTTCTTTCTGCACCCCTTTTGCCCCTTTCTGCACCCCTTCTGCTTGTTTCTGCACATCTGTTCCATCTTTCTGCAGATCTCTTGCTTCTTTCTGCACCCCTTGCCTCTTTCTGTAGCCCTCTTCTCTTTTTGCACCCCTCGTGTCTCTTTCACACCCCTCTTCCCGCACCCGTCTTGCCTCTCCCTGTACCTGTGTTCCTTCTTTCTGCACTTCTTGTGTTCCTTTCTACACCTCTCACTTCTTTTTGCACCCCTTTTCTCTCTTTCTGCACCCCTTTCCCCTATTTCTGCACCTCTGTCTGTTCCTTCTTTCTGCACTTCTTTTGTTTCTTTCTGCAGCTCTCTTCCTTCTTTCTTCATCCCTGTTGCCTCTTTCTGCACCTCTGTTCCTACCTTCTGCACTTCTTTTGTTTCTTTTTGCACAGCTCTTGCTTCTTTCTGCACCGCTTGTGCCTCTTTCTGCACCCCTCCACTCTTTTTGCAGCGCATCTTGCCTCTTTCTGCAACTCTGTCGCTTCTTTCTGCACTAATCGTGCTTCTTTCTGCACCTTTCTTGCTTCTTTCTGCACCACTCATGCTTCTTTCTGCACCCCTTTTGCCTCTTTCTGCACCTCTGTTCATCTTTCTTGTCTTCTTTTGTTTCTTTCTGCACCTCGGTTTGTGCTTTCTGCACCCCTCTTGCCACTTGCGCCACCCCTGTTATCCCTTTTTGCATCCCTGTTGCTTCTTTCTGCACTTCTCTTGCATCTTTCTCGACCCCTCATCCCACTTTCTAATCCTCTGTTGGTTCTTTCTGCACTTTTCTTGCTTCTTTCTGCACCTCTGTCCCTTCTTTCTGCTCCCCTCTTCCCTCTTTCAGGTCCCCTCTTGTCTCTTTCTGCACCTCTGTTGTTTCTATCTGTAACCCTCTTGCTTCTTTCTGCACCCCACTTACTTCTTTCTGCACCCCTCATGCCACTTCCACATCCCTCTTCCCTCTTTCTGCACCCCTCTTACCTCTTTCTGCATATCAGTTCCTTTTTTCTGCATTTCTTTTGTTTCTTTCTGCACCTCTTTTGTTTCTTTCTATATCCCTCTTGCCTCTTTCTCCACCCCACTTCCCCCTTTCTGCATCTCTGTTGCTTCTTTATGCACTGCTCTTGTTTCTTTCTGCACCTCTTGTGGTTCTTTTTGCACACCTCGTGCATCTTTCTGCATCCCTCTTCTCTCTTTCTGACTCGTCTTGCCTCTTTGTGCACCCCTGTTGCTTCTTTATGCACTTCTGTTGTTTATTTCTGCACCCCTCTTGCCTCTTTCTGCACCTCTGTTCCTTCTTTCTGCACTTCTTTCGTTTCTTTCTGCACCCCTTTTTCCCCTTTCTGTACCCCTTCTGCCTCTTTCTGCACATCTGTTCCATCTTTCTGCAGATCTCTTGCTTCTTTCTGTACCCCTTGCCTATTTCTGCACCCGTCTTTCCTCTTACTTCACTCATGTTGCATCTTTCTGCACCTCTGTTCCTTATTTCTGAACTTCTTGTTTCTCTTTGCACATATCTTGCTTCTTTCTGCAGCCCTTGTGCCTCTTTCTGCACCACTCTTCCCTCTTTTTGCATCCCTCCTGCCTCTTTCTGCACCTCTATTGCTTCTTTCTGCACTACTCTTGCTTCTTTCTGCACCTCTCTCGCTTCTTCTATCCCCATCCTCCCTATTTCTGTACCCCGCTTGCCTCTTTCTGCATCCCTGTTCTTTCTTTCTGCTCTTCCTTTGTTTCTTTCTGCACCTCTCTTGCTTCTTTCTGCACCGCTCTCGCCACTTTTCTACCCGTTCCACCTTTTTGCATCTCTCTTGCTTCTTTCTACACTTCTTTTGCCTCTTTCCACCCCTCATCCCTCTTTCTGCGACTCTGTTGCTTCTTTCTGCACCTCTGTCCCTTTTTTATGTAACCTTTGTGCCTCTCTCTGCACCCCTCTTCCTTCTTTCTGCTCCCCTCTTGCCTCTTTCTGTACCTCTGTTCCTTCTTTCTGCAGTTCTTTTGTTTCTTTCTGAATCCCTTTTGCCTCTTACTCCTTCTCACTTCTCCCTTTCTGCATCTCTGTTGCTTCTTTCTGCACTTCTCTTGCTTTTTTCTGCACCTCTGTTGCTACTTTCTGCACTAATCTTGCTTCTTTCTGTACCTCTCTTTCTTCCTTCTGCACCACTCATGCTTCTTTCTGCACCCCTCTTCCCTCTGTATGCATGCCTCTTGCCTCTTTCTGCACCTCTGTTCCTTCTTTCTGCACTTCTTTTGTTTCTTTCTGCAGCTCTCTTCCCTCTTTCTTCATCCCTGTTGCCTCTTTTTGCACCTCTGTTCCTTCTTTCTGCACTTCTTTTGTTTCTTATTGCACCTCTCTTGCTTCTTTCTGTACCTCTTGTGCCTCTTTCACACCCCTCTTCCCACACCACTCTTTCTGCATCTGTGTTCCTTCTTTTTGCACTTCTTTTGTTTCTTTCTGCACCTCTCACTTCTTTCTGCACCCCTTTTGCCTTTTTCTGTACCCCTCTTCTCTCTTTATGCGCGCCTCTTGCCTCTTTCTGCACCTCTGTTCCTTCTTTCTACACTTCTTTTGTTTCTTTCTGCAGCTCTCTTTCTTCATCCCTGTTGCCTCTTTCTGTACCTATGTTCCTTCTTTCTGCACTTCTTTTGTTTCTTTTTGCACATCTCTTGCTTCATTCTGTGCCGCTCATGCCTCTTTCTGCACCCCTCTTCCCTCTTTTTGCAGCCATCTTGCCTCTTTCTGCACCTCTGTTGCTACTTTCTGCACTAATCTTGCTTCTTTCTGTACCTCTCTTGCTTCTTTCTGCACCACTCATGCTTCTTTCTGCACCCCTCTTACCTCTTTATGCATGCCTCTTGCCTCTTTCTGCACCTCTGTTCCTTCTTTCTGCACTTCTTTTGTTTCTTTCTGCAGCTCTCTTCCCTCTTTCTTCATCCCTGTTCCCTCTTTTTGCACCTCTGTTCCTTCTTTCTGCACTTCTTTTGTTTCTTATTGCACATCTCTTGCTTCTTTCTGCACCTCTGTTGCTTCTTTCTGCACTAATCTTGCTTCTTTCTGCACTTCTCTTGCTTCTTTCTGCACCACTCATGCTTCTTTCTGCACTCCTTTTTTCTCTTTATGTATCTCTTGCATTTTTCTGTACCTCTGTTCCTTCTTTCTGCAGTTATTTGTTTCTTTCTGCACCTCTCTTGCTTTTTTCTGCACCCACTTGTCTCTTTCTCCATCCTTCATCCCCCTTTCTGCATGTATGTTGTATCTTTCTGCACTTCTCTTTCCTCTTTCTCCACCCCTATTCCATCTTTCTGCCTCTCTGATGCTTCTTTCTGCACTTATCTTGCGTCTTTCTGTACCTCTCTTGCTTCTTTCTGCACCCCTTGTACCTCTTTCTGTAGCCCTCTTCTCTTTTTGCACTCCTCTTGCCTCTTTCTGTACATCTGTTCCTTCTTTCTGAACGTCTTTTGTTACTTTCTGCACCTCTCTTGCTTCTTTCTGCACCCCTTGCCTCTTTCTCCACAACTCTTCCCTCTTTCTACACCTCTGTAACTTCTTTCTGTACCTCTCTTGTCTCTTTCTCTACCACTATCTGCATCTCAGTTGCTTCTTTCTGTACCTCTTTTGCTTCGGTCTGCACCCTCGGTGCATCTTTCACACCCCTCTTGCCGCACCCCTCTTGCCTCTTCTGCACCTGTGTTCCTTCTTTCTGTACTTCTTGTGTTCCTTTCTACACCTCTCACTTCTTTTTGCACCCCTTTTGCCTCTTTCTGCACCCCTTTTCCCTCTTTCCGCACCTCTGTCTGTTCCTACCTTCTGTACTTCTTTTGTTTCTTTTTGCACATCTCTTGCTTCTTTCTGTATCGCTCGTGCCTCTTTCTGCACCCCTCCACTCTTTTTGCAGCCATCTTGCAACTCTGTTGCTTCTTTCTGCACTAATCGTGCTTCTTTCTGCACCTCTCTAGCTTCTTTCTGCACCACTCATGCTTCTTTCTGCACCCCTCTTGCCTCTTTATGCACCTCTGTTCCTTCTTTCTTGTCTTCTTTTGTTTTTTTCTGCACCTCTGTTTGTGCTTTCTGCACCCCTCTTGCCACTTGCGTCACCCCTGTTAACCCTTTTTGCATCTCTTTGCTTCTTTCTGCACTTCTCTTGCATATTTCTCCACCCCTCATCCCACTTTATAATCCTCTGATGGTTCTTTCTGCACTTTTCTTGCTTCTTTCTGCACCTCTGTCCCTTCTTTCTGCTCCCCTCTTCCCTCTTTCAGGTCCCCTCTTGTCTCTTTCTGCACCTCTGTTGTTTCTCTATGTACCTCTCTTGCTTCTTTCTGCACCCCTCTTACTTCTTTCTGCAACCCTCATGCCACTTCCACATCCCTCTTCCCTCTTTCTGCACCCCTCTTACCTCTTTCTGCACATCAGTTCCTTCTTTCTGTATTTATTTTGTTTCTTTCTGCACCTCTCTTGTTTCTTTCTATATCCCTCTTGCCTTTTTCTCCACCCCACTTCCCCCTTTCTGCATCTCTGTTGCTTCGTTATGCACTGCTCTTGCTTCTTTCTGCACCTCTTGTGGTTCTTTTTGCACACCTCGTACATCTTTCTGCATCCCTCTTCTCTCTTTCTGCACTCTTCTTGCCTCTTTGTGCACCCCTGTTGCTTCTTTATGCACTTCTGTTGTTTATTTCTGCACCCCTCTTGCATCTTTCTGCACCTCTGTTCCTTCTTACTGCACTTCTTTTGTTTCTTTCTGCACCCCTTTTTCCCCTTTCTGCACCCCTTCTGCCTCTTTCTGCACATCTGTTCCATCTTTCTGCAGATCTCTTGCTTCTTTCTGTACCCCTTGCCTCTTTCTGCACCCGTCTTTCCTCTTACTTCACTCATGTTGCATCTTTCTGCACCTCTGTTCCTTCTTTCTGAACTTCTTGTTTCTCTTTGCACATATCTTGCTTCTTTCTGCAGCCCTTGTGCCTCTTTCTGCACCACTCTTCCCTCTTTTTGCATCCCTCCTGCCTCTTTCTGCACCTCTATTGCTTCTTTCTGCACTACTCTTGCTTCTTTCTGCACCTCTCTCGCTTCTTCTATCCCCATCTTTCCTATTTCTGTACCCTGTTTGCCTCTTTCTGCACCCCTGTTCTTTCTTTCTGCTCTTCCTTTGTTTCTTTCTGCACCTCTCTTGCTTCTTTCTGCACCGCTCTCGCCACTTTTCTACCCGTTCCACCTTTTTGCATCTCTCTTGCTTCTTTCTATACTTCTTTTGCCTCTTTCCACCCCTCATCCCTCTTTCTGCGACTCTGTTGCTTCTTTCTGCACCTCTGTCCCTTTTTTCTGTAACCCTTGTGCCTCTCTCTGCACCCCTCTTCCTTCTTTCTGCTCCCCTCTTGCCTCTTTCTGTACCTCTGTTCCTTCTTTCTGCAGTTCTTTTGTTTCTTTCTGAATCCCTCTTGCCTCTTTCTCCTCCTCACTTCTCCCTTTCTGCATCTCTGTTGCTTCTTTCTGCACTTCTCTTGCTTTTTTCTGTACCTCTCTTGCTTCTTTCTGCACCCCACTTACTTCTTTCTGCACCCCTCATGCCACTTCTACATCCATCTTCCCTCTTTCTGCACCCCTCTGACCTCTTTCTGCATATCAGTTCCTTTTGTCTGAATTTCTTTTGTTTCTTTCTGCACCTCTTTTGTTTCTTTCTATATCCCTCTTGCCTCTTTCTCCACCCCACTTCCCCCTTTCTGCATCTCTGTTGCTTCTTTATGCACTGCTCTTGCTTCTTTCTGCACCTCTTGTGGTTCTTTTTGCACACCTCGTGCATCTTTCTGCATCCCTCTTCTCTCTTTCTGCACTCTTCTTGCCTCTTTGTGCACCTCTGTTGCTTCTTTCTGCACTTCTGTTGTTTATTTCTGCACCCCTCCTGCCTCTTTCTGCACCTCTGTTCCTTCTTTCTGCACTTCTTTTGTTTCTTTCCGCACCCCTTTTGTACCCTTTCTGCACCCCTTCTGCTTCTTTCTGCACATCTGTTCCATCTTTCTGCAGATCTCTTGCTTCTTTCTGCACCCCTTGCCTCTTTCTGTAGCCCTCTTCTCTTTTTGCACTCCTCTTGCCTCTTTCTGTACATCTGTTCCTTCTTTCTGCACTTCTTTTGTTACTTTCTGTACCTCTCTTGCTTCTTTCAGCACCCCTCATGTCTCTTTCACACTCCTCTTCCCACATCCGTCTTACCTCTTTCTGCACCTGTGTTCCTTCTTTCTGCACTTCTTGTGTTCCTTTCTACACCTCTCACGTCTTTTTGCACCCCTTTTGGCTCTTTCTGAACCCCTTTTCCCTATTTCTGCACCTCTGTCTGTTCCTTCTTTCTGTACTTCTTTTGTTTCTTTCTGAAGCTCTCTTCCCTTTTTCTTCATCCCTGTTGCCTCTTTCTGCACCTCTGTTCCTACCTTCTGCACTTCTTTTGTTTCTTTTTGCACAGCTCTTGCTTCTTTCTGCACTGCTCGTGCCTCTTTCTGCACCCCTCCACTCTTGTTGCAGCCATCTTGCCTCTTTCTGCACATCAGTTCCTTCTTTCTGCATTTATTTTGTTTGTGTCTGCACCTCTCTTGTTTCTTTCTATATCCCTCTTGCCTCTTTCTCCACCCCTCCTGCCTCTTTCTGCACCTCTGTTACTTCTTTCTGCACCTCTTTCATTTCTTTCTGCACCCCTTTTGCCCCTTTCTGCACCCCTTCTGCTTGTTTCTGCACATCTGTTCCATCTTTCTGCAGATCTCTTGCTTCTTTCTGCACCCCTTGCCTCTTTCTGTAGCCCTCTTCTCTTTTTGCACCCCTCGTGTCTCTTTCACACCCCTCTTCCCGCACCCGTCTTGCCTCTCCCTGTACCTGTGTTCCTTCTTTCTGCACTTCTTGTGTTCCTTTCTACACCTCTCACTTCTTTTTGCACCCCTTTTCTCTCTTTCTGCACCCCTTTCCCCTATTTCTGCACCTCTGTCTGTTCCTTCTTTCTGCACTTCTTTTGTTTCTTTCTGCAGCTCTCTTCCTTCTTTCTTCATCCCTGTTGCCTCTTTCTGCACCTCTGTTCCTACCTTCTGCACTTCTTTTGTTTCTTTTTGCACAGCTCTTGCTTCTTTCTGCACCGCTTGTGCCTCTTTCTGCACCCCTCCACTCTTTTTGCAGCGCATCTTGCCTCTTTCTGCAACTCTGTCGCTTCTTTCTGCACTAATCGTGCTTCTTTCTGCACCTTTCTTGCTTCTTTCTGCACCACTCATGCTTCTTTCTGCACCCCTTTTGCCTCTTTCTGCACCTCTGTTCATCTTTCTTGTCTTCTTTTGTTTCTTTCTGCACCTCGGTTTGTGCTTTCTGCACCCCTCTTGCCACTTGCGCCACCCCTGTTATCCCTTTTTGCATCCCTGTTGCTTCTTTCTGCACTTCTCTTGCATCTTTCTCGACCCCTCATCCCACTTTCTAATCCTCTGTTGGTTCTTTCTGCACTTTTCTTGCTTCTTTCTGCACCTCTGTCCCTTCTTTCTGCTCCCCTCTTCCCTCTTTCAGGTCCCCTCTTGTCTCTTTCTGCACCTCTGTTGTTTCTATCTGTAACCCTCTTGCTTCTTTCTGCACCCCACTTACTTCTTTCTGCACCCCTCATGCCACTTCCACAACCCTCTTCCCTCTTTCTGCACCCCTCTTACCTCTTTCTGCATATCAGTTCCTTTTTTCTGCATTTCTTTTGTTTCTTTCTGCACCTCTTTTGTTTCTTTCTATATCCCTCTTGCCTCTTTCTCCACCCCACTTCCCCCTTTCTGCATCTCTGTTGCTTCTTTATGCACTGCTCTTGTTTCTTTCTGCACCTCTTGTGGTTCTTTTTGCACACCTCGTGCATCTTTCTGCATCCCTCTTCTCTCTTTCTGACTCGTCTTGCCTCTTTGTGCACCCCTGTTGCTTCTTTATGCACTTCTGTTGTTTATTTCTGCACCCCTCTTGCCTCTTTCTGCACCTCTGTTCCTTCTTTCTGCACTTCTTTTGTTTCTTTCTGCACCCCTTTTTCCCCTTTCTGTACCCCTTCTGCCTCTTTCTGCATATCTGTTCCATCTTTCTGCAGATCTCTTGCTTCTTTCTGTACCCCTTGCCTCTTTCTGCACCCGTCTTTCCTCTTACTTCACTCATGTTGCATCTTTCTGCACCTCTGTTCCTTATTTCTGAACTTCTTGTTTCTCTTTGCACATATCTTGCTTCTTTCTGCAGCCCTTGTGCCTCTTTCTGCACCACTCTTCCCTCTTTTTGCATCTCTCCTGCCTCTTTCTGCACATCTATTGCTTCTTTCTGCACTACTCTTGCTTCTTTCTGCACCTCTCTCGCTTCTTCTATCCCCATCCTCCCTATTTCTGTACCCCACTTGCCTCTTTCTGCATCCCTGTTCTTTCTTTCTGCTCTTCCTTTGTTTCTTTCTGCACCTCTCTTGCTTCTTTCTGCACCGCTCTCGCCACTTTTCTACCCGTTCCACCTTTTTGCATCTCTCTTGCTTCTTTCTACACTTCTTTTGCCTCTTTCCACCCCTCATCCCTCTTTCTGCGACTCTGTTGCTTCTTTCTGCACCTCTGTCCCTTTTTTATGTAACCTTTGTGCCTCTCTCTGCACCCCTCTTCCTTCTTTCTGCTCCCCTCTTGCCTCTTTCTGTACCTCTGTTCCTTCTTTCTGCAGTCCTTTTGTTTCTTTCTGAATCCCTTTTGCCTCTTACTCCTTCTCACTTCTCCCTTTCTGAATCTCTGTTGCTTCTTTCTGCACTTCTCTTGCTTTTTTCTGCACCTCTCTTGCTTCTTTCTGCACCGCTCTCGCCACTTTTCTACCCGTTCCACCTTTTTGCATCTCTCTTGCTTTTTTCTACACTTCTTTTGCCTCTTTCCACCCCTCATCCCGCTTTCTGCGACTCTGTTGCTTCTTTCTGCACCTCTGTCCCTTTTTTCTGTAACCCTTGTGCCTCTCTCTGCACCCCTCTTCCTTCTTTCTGCTCCCCTCTTGCCTCTTTCTGTACCTCTGTTCCTTCTTTCTGCAGTTCTTTTGTTTCTTTCTGAATCCCTCTTGCCTCTTTCTCCTCCTCACTTCTCCCTTTCTGCATCTCTGTTGCTTCTTTCTGCACTTCTCTTGCTTTTTTCTGTACCTCTCTTGCTTCTTTCTGCACCCCACGTACTTCTTTCTGCACCCCTCATGCCACTTCCACATCCCTCTTCCCTCTTTCTGCACCCCTCTTACCTCTTTCTGCATATCAGTTCCTTTTTTCTGCATTTCTTTAGTTTCTTTCTGCACCTCTTTTGTTTCTTTCTATATCCCTCTTGCCTCTTTGGCCACCCCACTTCCCCCTTTCTGCATCTCTGTTGCTTCTTTATGCACTGCTCTTGCTTCTTTCTGCACCTCTTGTGGTTCTTTTTGCACACCTCGTGCATCTTTCTGCATCCCTCTTCTCTCTTTCTGCACTCTTCTTGCCTCTTTGTGCACCTCTGTTGCTTCTTTCTGCACTTCTGTTGTTTATTTCTGCACCCCTCCTGCCTCTTTCTGCACCTCTGTTCCTTCTTTCTGCACTTCTTTTGTTTCTTTCCGCACCCCTTGTGCCCCTTTCTGCACCCCTTCTGCTTCTTTTTGCACATCTGTTCCATCTTTCTGCAGATCTCTTGCTTCTTTCTGCACCCCTTGCCTCTTTCTGTAGCCCTCTTCTCTTTTTGCACTCCTCTTGCCTCTTTCTGTACATCTGTTCCTTCTTTCTGCACTTCTTTTGTTACTTTCTGTACCTCTCTTGCTTCTTTCAGCACCCCTCATGTCTCTTTCACACCCCTCTTCCCACATCCGTCTTACCTCTTTCTGCACCTGTGTTCCTTCTTTCTGCACTTCTTGTGTTCCTTTCTACACCTCTCACGTCTTTTTGCACCCCTTTTGCCTCTTTCTGCACCCCTTTTCCCTATTTCTGCACCACTGTCTGTTCCTTCTTTCTGTACTTCTTTTGTTTCTTTCTGCAGCTCTCTTCCCTCTTTCTTCATCCCTGTTGCCTCTTTCTGCACCTCTGTTCCTACCTTCTGCACTTCTTTTGTTTCTTTTGGCACAGATCTTGCTTCTTTCTGCACTGCTCGTGCCTCTTTCTGCACCCCTCCACTCTTGTTGCAGCCATCTTGCCTCTTTCTGCACATCAGTTCCTTCTTTCTGCATTTATTTTGTTTGTGTCTGCATCTCTCTTGTTTCTTTCTATATCCCTCTTGCCTCTTTCTCCACCCCTCCTGCCTCTTTCTGCACCTCTGTTACTTCTTTCTGCACCTCTTTCATTTCTTTCTGCACACCTTTTGCCCCTTTCTGCACCCCTTCTGCTTCTTTCTGCACATCTGTTCCATCTTTCTGCAGATCTCTTGCTTCTTTCTGCACCCCTTGCCTCTTTCTGTAGCCCTCTTCTCTTTTTGCACCCCTCGTGTCTCTTTCACACCCCTCTTCCCGCACCCGTCTTGCCTCTCTCTGCACCTGTGTTCCTTCTTTCTGCACCTCTTTCATTTCTTTCTGCACCCCTTTTGCCCCTTTCTGCACCCCTTCTGCTTGTTTCTGCACATCTGTTCCATCTTTCTGCAGATCTCTTGCTTCTTTCTGCACCTCTTGCCTCTTTCTGTAGCCCTCTTCTCTTTTTGCACCCCTCGTGTCTCTTTCACACCCCTCTTCCCGCACCCGTCTTGCCTCTCCCTGTACCTGTGTTCCTTCTTTCTGCACTTCTTGTGTTCCTTTCTACACCTCTCACTTCTTTTTGCACCCCTTTTCTCTCTTTCTGCACCCCTTTTCCCTATTTCTGCACCTCTGTCTGTTCCTTCTTTCTGCACTTCTTTTGTTTCTTTCTGCAGCTCTCTTCCTTCTTTCTTCATCCCTGTTGCCTCTTTCTGCACCTCCGTTCCTACCTTCTGCACTTCTTTTGTTTCTTTTTGCACAGCTCTTGCTTCTTTCTTCACCGCTTGTGCCTCTTTCTGCACCCCTCCACTCTTTTTTCAGCCATCTTGCCTCTTTCTGCAACTCTGTCGCTTCTTTCTGCACTAATCGTGCTTCTTTCTGCACCTTTCTTGCTTCTTTCTGCACCACTTTTGCTTCTTTCTGCACCCCTTTTGCCTCTTTCTGCACCTCTGTTCATCTTTCTTGTCTTCTTTTGTTTCTTTCTGCACCTCAGTTTGTGCTTTCTGCACCCCTCTTGCCACTTGCGCCACCCCTGTTATCCCTTTTTGCATCCCTGTTGCTTCTTTCTGCACTTCTCTTGCATCTTTCTCGACCCCTCATCCCACTTTCTAATCCTCTGTTGGTTCTTTCTGCACTTTTCTTGCTTCTTTCTGCACATCTGTCCCTTCTTTCTGCTCCCCTCTTCCCTCTTTCAGGACCCCTCTTGTCTCTTTCTGCACCTCTGTTGTTTCTATCTGTACCTCTCTTGCTTCTTTCTGCACCCCACTTACTTCTTTCTGCACCCCTCATGCCACTTCCACATCCCTCTTCCCTCTTTCTGCACCCTTCTTACCTCTTTCTGCATATCAGTTCCTTTTTTCTGCATTTCTTTTGTTTCTTTCTGCACCTTTTGTTTCTTTCTTTATCCCTCTTGCCTCTTTCTCCACCCCACTTCCCCCTTTCTGCATCTCTGTTGCTTCTTTATGCACTGCTCTTGCTTCTTTCTGCACCTCTTGTGGTTCTTTTTGCACACCTCGTGCATCTTTCTGCATCCCTCTTCTCTCTTTCTGCACTCTTCTTGCCTCTTTGTGCACCCCTGTTGCTTCTTTATGCACTTCTGTTGTTTTTTTACTGCACCCCTCTTGCCTCTTTCTGCACCTCTGTTCCTTCTTTCTGCACTTCTTTCGTTTCTTTCTGCACCCCTTTTTCCCCTTTCTGCACCCCTTCTGCCTCTTTCTGCACATCTGTTCCATCTTTCTGCAGATCTCTTGCTTCTTTCTGTACCCCTTGCCTCTTTCTGCACCCGTCTTTCCTCTTACTTCACTCATGTTGCATCTTTCTGCACCTCTGTTCCTATTTTCTGAACTTCTTGTTTCTCTTTGCACATATCTTGCTTCTTTCTGCAGCCCTTGTGCCTCTTTCTGCACCACTCTTCCCTCTTTTTGCATCCCTCCTGCCTCTTTCTGCACCTCTATTGCTTCTTTCTGCACTACTCTTGCTTCTTTCTGTACCTCTCTCGCTTTTTCTATCCCCATCTTCCCTATTTCTGTACCCCGCTTGCCTCTTTCTGCATCCCTGTTCTTTCTTTCTGCTCTTCCTTTGTTTCTTTCTGCACCTCTCTTGCTTCTTTCTGCACCGCTCTCGCTATTTTTCTACCCGTTCCACCTTTTTGCATCTCTCTTGCTTCTTTCTACACTTCTTTTGCCTCTTTCCACCCCTCATCCCTCTTTCTGCGACTCTGTTGCTTCTTTCTGCACCTCTGTCCCTTTTTTCTGTAACCCTTGTGCCTCTCTCTGCACCCCTCTTCCTTCTTTCTGCTCCCCTCTTGCCTCTTTCTGTACCTCTGTTCCTTCTTTCTGCAGTTCTTTTGTTTCTTTCTGAATCCCTCTTGCCTCTTTCTCCTCCTCTCTTGCTTTTTTCTGCTCCTCTCTTGGTTCTTTCTGTACCCCTCATGCCACTTTCTATACCCCTCTTCCCCTCTTTCTGCACTCCTCTTGCCTCTTTGTACACCTCTGTTGCTTCTTTCTGCACTTCTTTTGTTTCTTTCTGCACCCCTTGTGGCTCTTTCTGCACCTCTGTACCTTCTTTCTGTATTTCTTCTGTTTCTTTCTGCACCCATTTGCCTCTTTCTGAACCCCTCTTGCCTCTTTCTACACCTCTATTCCTTCTTTCTGCACTTCTTTTGTTTCTTCCTGCAGCTCTCTTGCTTCTCTGCACCCTCTTGCCTTTTTCTCCATCCCTCTTCCCTCTTACTTCACTCATGCTGCCTCTTTCTGCACCTCTGTTCCTTCTTTCTATACTTTTTTGTTTCTTTTTGCACATCTCTTGCTATTTTCTGCAGCCCTCGTGCATCTTTCTGCACCACTCTTCCCTCTTTTTGCACCCCTCTTGCCTCTTTCTGTACCTCTCTAGCCTCTTTCTGCATTCAGGTTCCTTCTTTCTGCTCTTCTTTTGTTTCTTTCTGCATTTCTCTCGCTTCTTTCTGTAGCCCTCTTGCCACTTTCTCCACCTGTTCCCCCTTTTTGCATCTCTGTTACTTCTTTCTACACTTCTCTTGCCTCTTTTCTACCCCTCATCCCTCTTTCTGCAACTGTTGCTTCTTTTTGCACTTCTCTTGCTTCTTTCAGTAACCCTTGTGCCTCTTTCTGCACCCCCTTCCCTCTTGCTGCTTCCCTCTTGCCTCTTTCTGCACCTCTGTTCCTTTGTTTCTGCACTCCTTTTGTTTCTTTCTGCAACACTCTTGCTTCTTTCTGGATCCCTCTTGCCTCTTCCGACTTCCCCCGTTCTGCATCTCTGTTCCTTCTTTATGCACTCCTCCTGCTTCTTTTGCACCTCTCTTGCTTCTTTCTGCACCCCTCATGCCTCTTTCTGTACCCCTCTTCCCTCTTTCTGCCATCCTCTTGCCTCTTTCTGCACCTCTGGTGCTTTATTCAGCACTTCTTTTGTTTCTTCCTGTACCTCACTTGCTTCTTTCTGCACCCCTCTTACCTCTTTTTCCAACCCTCCTCCCCATTCTGCATCTCTGTTGCTACTTTCTGCACTTCTCTTGCCTCTTTCTGCACCTCTGTCCCTTCTTTCTGCAACCCGTCTGCCACTTTCTGCATTTCTTTTGTTTCTTTCTGTACTTTACTTGCTTCTTTCTGCACCTCTCGTGGCTCTTTATGCACCCCTCTTCCCTCTTTCTGCACCCCTCTTGTCTCTTTCTACACCTGTTCCTTCTTTCTGTACTTATTTTGTTTCTTTGTGCACCTCTATTGCTTCTTTCTGTACCCCTGTTTCTTCTGTCTGCACTTCTTTTGTTTCTTTCTGTAGCTATCTCGCTTCTTTCTGCAGCCCCTTGCCTCTTTCTCCACCCCTCTTCCCTCTTTCTGTACCCCTGTTGGCTATTTCTGAACCTCTGTTACTTATTTCTGCACTTCTCTCGCCTCTTTCGGTACTCAAATGAGAAGTGCAAGCTGTCAAGTTTAAAGGTCTGCGTGCTCTTGTGACTGAGGTATATGTCTACTTTTATATGTATTCTCACATGTGTTATGCATCTGAAGACAGTAGCTTAAAAAGTGGGTAGCTTCTTTAATAGGTGGCTAAATATTCTCATTTCTGCTCTCATTCAGTTGCACCGGCAGACATGTCTTATGTATATAGGTGTTATAGAGCCCCTCAAATATACTATTGAATACCAATGTGCTCTCTATTCAGAGCAGAAAGAAATACATACACCGTTTTGTACACATATTTACAGAGTAAGCTGTTTGAAACACAGGTATTCAAGTACTTCTATGTTTATTTTTATGTAACATGACACTCTATAAAAGCAGACTCGCATGCCTACCTTCACAAACTTCGTAGGACTTACAACAGTGATATGCTTAGGATTGCTGCTTTATATTTGGTAGGTAGGCCTAACATTCTGGGCAGTCGATTAACAGTGAACCTTCAAGAGAAAAGTAGGGTTTCAGACATCTGGGAGAAGGATTAGTGATTAGACTACTTTGTCTGAATCTGTTGTAAGGTACAGTCAACGTAGGCCTCTTTCTGCACCTCTGTTGGTTCTTTCTGCATTTCTCTTGCTTCTTTCTGCACCTTTCTTCCTCTTTCTGGACTTCTGTTGCCTCTTTTTGCACTTCTCTTGCTTCTTTCTGCGCCTTTCTTCAACTTTATGCACATGTCATACCTATGTAGGCATATTTAGAAATTTGCATTTTAAAAAACTTAGAAATTCACTTCCCACTCATTGCAAACTAGTATAGTTAGCTGTTGAATAAGCTAAAACATTGAAAATTGAAGGGTGGAGGATACAGGGCATGTTGAAGAAACACACTCAACAGGTGGTGTGTATTTGTCTAGTTCATATAATGTAGAATAAAAGGTAGGCTAGGCATTCAAAACTCAGAGACATGAATGTGCATCAAAGGGCTTCCTCTAAGGGAATGTCCTTGACAAAATAGTCACATTGCATGAATATAGAACACAGCCTAAAGCTACTGAAGAAAAGGGTGATGAGTAGATGTTATGAATGAAGAACATAGTCTGAACACATTATTCACAGTGTTTGGCTATATATATATGTGTGTAATCTCATTACCCACAGGGCATGTACTGTGAGCCCCGGGACCAGGGAACGACTTTCATTCAAGCTGTGGGCTCAACACGCTTGCCATCAGAACTCTCTAACCATTGCTTATGACTTTGACTTCTGGATAATACTGCATTTCATGCATATTGGTAATGTTCTCTACTCAGTGTCTAAGACAGTAGATCCCTCTGAGCATGGGCACAGCAAGAATGATTGTTAAGTGGAGCCCTATGAGGGAGGACAAGGCCAAGCTCAGTACTTGTGGTGCACGCCACACCTTGGTGGCATTACAGGTGGAGTCACTGGATACGGAAAGTAGTTAAAGTTTATGATTTACACCTCCTTGTTTTCTCATTTTAAAACAGGCTGTGTCTTCTAAACTTATTTGGTCATAGCATCTGCCACCCTGTTTGACCTGAGTACCTTTCCTGGTTACAAACAATGGGGTGCATTGATGTCGAGGCCCGCAGGTGCAGGATGAGTCGATCTTCTACACGCAGTGAAGGTGATGCGTCAGTTCCGAAAACAGGTGCTGGAGTCAAGAGACATTTAGCGGTGTGCCGGATTCTGCCACACATTCGAGGGGCTACATAGATCTCACCAAAATTTCAGGGGCGGTAAGACACTGTCCGATGCTTCGATCTCTGGAGGCAAAGCACTGGTTCTGAGGGAATGTGCCAGTTTTACTCAAGCAACTGGGCCGATACACTGGTTCTGCTACATGCACACAGGAGATCCGTCGAAATCCGTGTTGCAGGTATCTGGGCCACTTCCAGTAAGCCAGGAGCAGGGGTAAAGACTTTGATATTCCTGAGTCTTGAGCAACAGGAGGCAGGCCTACAAGCTCACGGAGATCACTTGGAGTGAAAGCAGAGTCCAATTCTCCTTCAACAGAGTCCGAGAGCTGCAGGGCAACAAACAGAACAGCATGCCTTCCAGAACAGCATTCCAGTTGAGTCCTTTAAGCAGCACAGTAGTTCTTCTGGCAAAGGTTCTGTTATAAGTCCAGTAGTGTCTGCTTTTAGCGGGTCACAGACGGGTACTTATACCCAAAAATGCCTTTGAAGTTGGGGATGACTTCAAAGCTGCTCTTTGAAGTGCAAATGTATCTCTTTTAAAACAGTCATGACTGACAGACTATCTGTTGGGGTAATCAGTCCTTTGTGTTGGGACAGGACCCTGCCTATTCAGGTGAAGTTTTAGCCATTCCCGCCTATCCTGCCCAGGCAAGCCCATCAGAATACAGATGTATGTAGATGGGTACTCCAACACACCTATCCTTCCTGTGCAGTGGCTGTCTAGAGGGAATGGACAAAATGTAGCTCTCCCTCACCAAAGATGTGTATTGGAGACAGTCTCTCTCAGGCACACAGAGCAGTAAGTGCAGAGACATGTCCACATTCTAAAACTGGCATTTTTAAAACAGTAATGCTAAATCCAACTTTACCATTGAGGAGGATTTATCATTACCATTCCAAAGATATTAAACATGAAAAAGCTACTCTCTGATCAGGAATTACAGCTTTAAAGTGTATTAAGGAATTCCCAATGCTAGTCCATTGGAGGGGTAGGCTTCACAGTAGTGAAAAACAAATTGGGTGTTCGTCACCATCAAGAACTGTAAAGATAAAACACACATGTCCTACCTTTTACCTACATGGCACCCTGCCCTTAGGGTTACCTAGGGCCTACTTTAGTGGTGACTGATATGTAATAAAAGGGGAGTTTAAGGCTCTGCAAGAATTGCACTCCATTTCTCACCTAGAAGATCCATAGGATCCATTCTCCCCTGGCTGAATATTTGATATGCGGCACCAATTAGCTTGCCCTGGCCAGGTTCATGTAAAAAGATCAATAACTGATGAGGGCCACCTCCCTAAGTCCTTGTGACCTCATAAAATAATCCCTAAGTTGAAGATATTTAATGTAATGCTGTTGTGGTATGGAAAAGGAATCTTTCAGGTTTTGAAAAGTACAAAAACCCTCTAAGTCATATAAATCTTCTAGTTTATCTATCCCAAAACTGGCTCAAAGTTTAGCTATTCTGTCCCGAAATATGTCTGGAAGGGATGGATTATACCAAAGCGGGAAGTTAGTAAAATAAATCGGCACAGAATACGTGGTAGATATATCTTGCCAAATCATAGCTATGCTCTTCAAGGTCTTAAATCGTACTATCTTAAAATAATTGGGATCCTGTATTCTATAGAGAAATCTACTCGAATCTTGATTTAATAAAAGCCTATGGCTAAAATCTTGGTCTTTGTTGGAAAAAAGGCTACGAAGTTGGCTCGTAAATGAAGCCCAATAGTATAATTTAAAGTCAGGAAGTGCTAAACCACCTTGGCTGAATGGATATTTTAACGATTTTATAGCCAGTCTGGCCCACCTGTACCCCCAAATAAAGCTACCTACTATACCATCTAGCTCCTTAAAAATCAAATTCGGAAGTTTCAAAGGAATAGATCTAAGTAAAAGAACCTGGGAAGAATCGTCATTTTGACGATCTTACATCTTCCGATAATACTAATTGGCTTTGTAGCTGAGGAGTGAGATGAACACCAAGATATTTAGGGGCAGATTTATGAAGGCCATGCGCCTCCGGTGCGTCACTTTATTTGACACAACGGCGGTGCAAACAATGCGCCCTATTTACAACGTGACGCATCTAGGAGATGCGTCACGTTGTAAAGCCCTGCGCCATCAGGAGGCATTCCGGCGCAGGGTGGGCGTTCCGGGGCAGGTGCGCCTCACAAAAGTGGCTGAGTGAAATCTATAAGATTTCACTCAGTCACTTTCAGGACAATGCTGCATTAAAAGCCTGCGCCTGCTTGAAGCAGGCGTAGGTCTTGACGCAGCATTGTGGAGATGGGGCACCCCCGAGCCTTGCTGGAGCTGCGTCGTGCTTGCGACGCAGCTCCAGCAATGCGCCACCTTTTCGGCACAGATGCGTCACGCATCTGTGCCGTTTTTGCCCCATGGTGCGCCGCATTGTAAATGCGGCGCACCATGGGTGGCGGAGCAGCGGCGCAGGATGACTGGCGCATCCCTGGGGATGCGCCAGTCATCATAAATCTGCCCCTAAGGGGTTTATTTATGAGTCCTTGCGTCACTTTTGCCCCGCTGGTGAGTCACTTTTTGCCACATTATACCTGTGCCAGGTATAATGTATGCAGGGTGGCCGTTTTGACGCAAGTAAGCCTCGTAGAAGTGACGCAGTGAAATCTATTAGATATCACTGCGTCACTTCTAGGACGCAAATGCGTCAATATCTTACACCTGCCTCACAGCAGACGTAAGACTGACGCAGGCACATTGAAATGGGACTTGCCCATGTGTAATGACCCATTGCTGGAGTTGCGTCACTTTTGTGACACACTCCAGCAATACGTCATTTTTGCACCCACAGATACATCAGAAATACTGACATATCTGTAACTCCTTGCGACATGATGCGTCATATCGTAAATATGACGCAACCAGCATGTCGCAAGGAGGACGCAATGAAAAATGGCGCATCACTGTTTTCACGCAGCAATGCATCTCTTTTCATAAATGAGGCCCGTAGTTTCTGTACAATGTCCCATTATGGGGGTTTCTGGTGCATAGTGCAACACAATCTGGGTCTTAATGATGTTCAATTTGTATCCAGAAAAGACGCCAAAGCTATTAGCCTCTTGATTAATTACATCTACAGACCAGAGTGGGTCTGTCGAGAAGCTTGCGATGTCATCTGCATAAGCATTGAGTTTTAACTCATTAGGTCCAGAGGATAGTGGGCAGATACCTTTGTGCATCATAAGTGTTCGAATAAAAGGTTCAAGATACAGGGCAAACAACAGAGGGGATAAAGGGCACCCCTGTCTTGTACCCCTAATAATATGAAATGCCCTAGACTGTAAACCCTCATAGCTTAATTTAGCCTGGGATGAAACATAAAGCGCTCTTACCCATGTCATGTATCGATCAGGGATTCCCATGGCTACAAGAGTATGCCATAAATAAGCCCATGTCACCCGATCAAACGCTTTTTCTGCAGCCAAGAGTATCATTCCCATGTTGACGTTTGTTTGCTTCGCTAAATCATATGCCATAATGGCTGTATTAATATGAGTAGTTGTATCCCTTCCTCTAATAAAGCCAGGTTGTTGCTCCAAAACCAACTTTCCCATAAAGGGAGAGAGACGACCAGCCAAGATCTTCGCACCCCATTTGGCATCAGTATTAATAAGAGAAATCGGGCAATACGATCCACAAGATGCAGATGGCTTTTTTTTTTTAATAAAACCCATGTTTGCATTATCCCATGAAGGAGGCACCATACCTGTTTCTCCTATTTCCTTAATAACTCTTACAAACAGTGGAATTAGAATGTTCTTGAAAACTTTGTAGAATTCTATCGGGATCTGATCATCCCCTGTAGCCTTCCCCGTCTGAAGAGACACCAAAGCAGACCATATGTCCTCTACCAATGTCTCCTGCTCTAATTGGGCAGCCTCCTGGTCTGTTAATGATGCTATTTGAGCTTTATTTAAATAGCCAGAGATCGTCCCTTGGTCGACCACATTTGAAGGAGCATATATGTCTTCATAAAAGAGAGCAAATTGTTACAAAATTGCCCCAGGTCCAGTGTGACTCACATTATCTGCCCCCTTAAGCTCACCAATTCTACTTTTAGCTTTTTTGTCTGCAATTTTATAGGTTAATACTCTCCGACTTGTTCACTGTATTCATCTTGCTTCTTTCTGCAGCCCTTGTGCCTCTTTCTGCACCACTCTTCCCTCTTTTTGCATCTCTCCTGCCTCTTTCTGCACATCTATTGCTTCTTTCTGCACTACTCTTGCTTCTTTCTGCACCTCTCTCGCTTCTTCTATCCCCATCCTCCCTATTTCTGTACCCCGCTTGCCTCTTTCTGCATCCCTGTTCTTTCTTTCTGCTCTTCCTTTGTTTCTTTCTGCACCTCTCTTGCTTCTTTCTGCACCGCTCTCGCCACTTTTCTACCCGTTCCACCTTTTTGCATCTCTCTTGCTTCTTTCTACACTTCTTTTGCCTCTTTCCACCCCTCATCCCTCTTTCTGCGACTCTGTTGCTTCTTTCTGCACCTCTGTCCCTTTTTTATGTAACCTTTGTGCCTCTCTCTGCACCCCTCTTCCTTCTTTCTGCTCCCCTCTTGCCTCTTTCTGTACCTCTGTTCCTTCTTTCTGCAGTCCATTTGTTTCTTTCTGAATCCCTTTTGCCTCTTACTCCTTCTCACTTCTCCCTTTCTGAATCTCTGTTGCTTCTTTCTGCACTTCTCTTGCTTTTTTCTGCACCTCTCTTGCTTCTTTCTGCACCGCTCTCGCCACTTTTCTACCCGTTCCACCTTTTTGCATCTCTCTTGCTTCTTTCTATACTTCTTTTGCCTCTTTCCACCCCTCATCCCGCTTTCTGCGACTCTGTTGCTTCTTTCTGCACCTCTGTCCCTTTTTTCTGTAACCCTTGTGCCTCTCTCTGCACCCCTCTTCCTTCTTTCTGCTCCCCTCTTGCCTCTTTCTGTACCTCTGTTCCTTCTTTCTGCAGTTCTTTTGTTTCTTTCTGAATCCCTCTTGCCTCTTTCTCCTCCTCACTTCTCCCTTTCTGCATCTCTGTTGCTTCTTTCTGCACTTCTCTTGCTTTTTTCTGTACCTCTCTTGCTTCTTTCTGCACCCCACTTACTTCTTTCTGCACTCCTCATGCCACTTCCACATCCCTCTTCCCTCTTTCTGCACCCCTCTTACCTCTTTCTGCATATCAGTTCCTTTTTTCTGCATTTCTTTAGTTTCTTTCTGCACCTCTTTTGTTTCTTTCTATATCCCTCTTGCCTCTTTGGCCACCCCACTTCCCCCTTTCTGCATCTCTGTTGCTACTTTATGCACTGCTCTTGCTTCTTTCTGCACCTCTTGTGGTTCTTTTTGCACACCTCGTGCATCTTTCTGCATCCCTCTTCTCTCTTTCTGCACTCTTCTTGCCTCTTTGTGCACCTCTGTTGCTTCTTTCTGCACTTCTGTTGTTTATTTCTGCACCCCTCCTGCCTCTTTCTGCACCTCTGTTCCTTCTTTCTGCACTTCTTTTGTTTCTTTCCGCACCCCTTGTGCCCCTTTCTGCACCCCTTCTGCTTCTTTTTGCACATCTGTTCCATCTTTCTGCAGATCTCTTGCTTCTTTCTGCACCCCTTGCCTCTTTCTGTAGCCCTCTTCTCTTTTTGCACTCCTCTTGCCTCTTTCTGTACATCTGTTCCTTCTTTCTGCACTTCTTTTGTTACTTTCTGTACCTCTCTTGCTTCTTTCAGCACCCCTCATGTCTCTTTCACACCCCTCTTCCCACATCCGTCTTACCTCTTTCTGCACCTGTGTTCCTTCTTTCTGCACTTCTTGTGTTCCTTTCTACACCTCTCACGTCTTTTTGCACCCCTTTTGCCTCTTTCTGCACCCCTTTTCCCTATTTCTGCACCACTGTCTGTTCCTTCTTTCTGTACTTCTTTTGTTTCTTTCTGCAGCTCTCTTCCCTCTTTCTTCATCCCTGTTGCCTCTTTCTGCACCTCTGTTCCTACCTTCTGCACTTCTTTTGTTTCTTTTGGCACAGATCTTGCTTCTTTCTGCACTGCTCGTGCCTCTTTCTGCACCCCTCCACTCTTGTTGCAGCCATCTTGCCTCTTTCTGCACATCAGTTCCTTCTTTCTGCATTTATTGTGTTTGTGTCTGCATCTCTCTTGTTTCTTTCTATATCCCTCTTGCCTCTTTCTCCACCCCTCCTGCCTCTTTCTGCACCTCTGTTACTTCTTTCTGCACCTCTTTCATTTCTTTCTGCACACCTTTTGCCCCTTTCTGCACCCCTTCTGCTTCTTTCTGCACATCTGTTCCATCTTTCTGCAGATCTCTTGCTTCTTTCTGCACCCCTTGCCTTTTTCTGTAGCCCTCTTCTCTTTTTGCACCCCTCGTGTCTCTTTCACACCCCTCTTCCCGCACCCGTCTTGCCTCTCTCTGCACCTGTGTTCCTTCTTTCTGCACCTCTTTCATTTCTTTCTGCACCCCTTTTGCCCCTTTCTGCACCCCTTCTGCTTGTTTCTACACATCTGTTCCATCTTTCTGCAGATCTCTTGCTTCTTTCTGCACCTCTTGCCTCTTTCTGTAGCCCTCTTCTCTTTTTGCACCCCTCGTGTCTCTTTCACACCCCTCTTCCCGCACCCGTCTTGCCTCTCCCTGTACCCGTGTTCCTTCTTTCTGCACTTCTTGTGTTCCTTTCTACACCTCTCACTTCTTTTTGCACCCCTTTTCTCTCTTTCTGCACCCCTTTTCCCTATTTCTGCACCTCTGTCTGTTCCTTCTTTCTGCACTTCTTTTGTTTCTTTCTGCAGCTCTCTTCCTTCTTTCTTCATCCCTGTTGCCTCTTTCTGCACCTCCGTTCCTACCTTCTGCACTTCTTTTGTTTCTTTTTGCACAGCTCTTGCTTCTTTCTTCACCGCTTGTGCCTCTTTCTGCACCCCTCCACTCTTTTTTCAGCCATCTTGCCTCTTTCTGCAACTCTGTCGCTTCTTTCTGCACTAATCGTGCTTCTTTCTGCACCTTTCTTGCTTCTTTCTGCACCACTTATGCTTCTTTCTGCACCCCTTTTGCCTCTTTCTGCACCTCTGTTCATCTTTCTTGTCTTCTTTTGTTTCTTTCTGCACCTCAGTTTGTGCTTTCTGCACCCCTCTTGCCACTTGCGCCACCGCTGTTATCCCTTTTTGCATCCCTGTTGCTTCTTTCTGTACTTCTCTTGCATCTTTCTCGACCCCTCATCCCACTTTCTAATATTCTGTTGGTTCTTTCTGCACTTTTCTTGCTTCTTTCTGCACCTCTGTCCCTTCTTTCTGCTCCCCTCTTCCCTCTTTCAGGACCCCTCTTGTCTCTTTCTGCACCTCTGTTGTTTCTATCTGTACCTCTCTTGCTTCTTTCTGCACCCCACTTACTTCTTTCTGCACCCCTCATGCCACTTCCACATCCCTCTTCCCTCTTTCTGCACCCTTCTTACCTCTTTCTGCATATCAGTTCCTTTTTTCTGCATTTCTTTTGTTTCTTTCTGCACCTTTTGTTTCTTTCTTTATCCCTCTTGCCTCTTTCTCCACCCCACTTCCCCCTTTCTGCATCTCTGTTGCTTCTTTATGCACTGCTCTTGCTTCTTTCTGCACCTCTTGTGGTTCTTTTTGCACACCTCGTGCATCTTTCTGCATCCCTCTTCTCTCTTTCTGCACTCTTCTTGCCTCTTTGTGCACCCCTGTTGCTTCTTTATGCACTTCTGTTGTTTTTTTACTGCACCCCTCTTGCCTCTTTCTGCACCTCTGTTCCTTCTTTCTCCACTTCTTTCGTTTCTTTCTGCACCCCTTTTTCCCCTTTCTGCACCCCTTCTGCCTCTTTCTGCACATCTGTTCCATCTTTCTGCAGATCTCTTGCTTCTTTCTGTACCCCTTGCCTCTTTCTGCACCCGTCTTTCCTCTTACTTCACTCATGTTGCATCTTTCTGCACCTCTGTTCCTATTTTCTGAACTTCTTGTTTCTCTTTGCACATATCTTGCTTCTTTCTGCAGCCCTTGTGCCTCTTTCTGCACCACTCTTCCCTCTTTTTGCATCCCTCCTGCCTCTTTCTGCACCTCTATTGCTTCTTTCTGCACTACTCTTGCTTCTTTCTGTACCTCTCTCGCTTTTTCTATCCCCATCTTCCCTATTTCTGTACCCCGCTTGCCTCTTTCTGCATCCCTGTTCTTTCTTTCTGCTCTTCCTTTGTTTCTTTCTGCACCTCTCTTGCTTCTTTCTGCACCGCTCTCGCTATTTTTCTACCCGTTCCACCTTTTTGCATCTCTCTTGCTTCTTTCTACACTTCTTTTGCCTCTTTCCACCCCTCATCCCTCTTTCTGCGACTCTGTTGCTTCTTTCTGCACCTCTGTCCCTTTTTTCTGTAACCCTTGTGCCTCTCTCTGCACCCCTCTTCCTTCTTTCTGCTCCCCTCTTGCCTCTTTCTGTACCTCTGTTCCTTCTTTCTGCAGTTCTTTTGTTTCTTTCTGAATCCCTCTTGCCTCTTTCTCCTCCTCACTTCTCCCTTTCTGCATCTCTGTTGCTTCTTTCTGTACTTCTCTTGCTTTTTTGTGCTCCTCTCTTGGTTCTTTCTGTACCCCTCATGCCACTTTCTATACCCCTCTTCCCCTCTTTCTGCACTCCTCTTGCCTCTTTGTACACCTCTGTTGCTTCTTTCTGCACTTCTTTTGTTTCTTTCTGCACCCCTTGTGGCTCTTTCTGCACCTCTGTACCTTCTTTCTGTATTTCTTCTGTTTCTTTCTGCACCCATTTGCCTCTTTCTGAACCCCTATTGCCTCTTTCTACACCTCTATTCCTTCTTTCTGCACTTCTTTTGTTTCTTCCTGCAGCTCTCTTGCTTCTCTGCACCCTTTGCCTTTTTCTCCATCCCTCTTCCCTCTTACTTCACTCATGCTGCCTCTTTCTGCACCTCTGTTCCTTCTTTCTATACTTTTTTGTTTCTTTTTGCACATCTCTTGCTATTTTCTGCAGCCCTCGTGCATCTTTCTGCACCACTCTTCCCTCTTTTTGCACCCCTCTTGCCTCTTTCTGTACCTCTCTAGCCTCTTTCTGCATTCAGGTTCCTTCTTTCTGCTCTTCTTTTGTTTCTTTCTGCATTTCTCTCGCTTCTTTCTGTAGCCCTCTTGCCACTTTCTCCACCTGTTCCCCCTTTTTGCATCTCTGTTACTTCTTTCTACACTTCTCTTGCCTCTTTTCTACCCCTCATCCCTCTTTCTGCAACTGTTGCTTCTTTTTGCACTTCTCTTGCTTCTTTCAGTAACCCTTGTGCCTCTTTCTGCACCCCCCTTCCCTCTTGCTGCTTCCCTCTTGCCCCTTTCTGCACCTCTGTTCCTTTGTTTCTGCACTCCTTTTGTTTCTTTCTGCAACACTCTTGCTTCTTTCTGGATCCCTCTTGCCTCTTCCGACTTCCCCCGTTCTGCATCTCTGTTCCTTCTTTATGCACTCCTCCTGCTTCTTTTGCACCTCTCTTGCTTCTTTCTGCACCCCTCATGCCTCTTTCTGTACCCCTCTTCCCTCTTTCTGCCATCCTCTTGCCTCTTTCTGCACCTCTGGTGCTTTATTCAGCACTTCTTTTGTTTCTTCCTGTACCTCACTTGCTTCTTTCTGCACCCCTCTTACCTCTTTTTCCAACCCTCCTCCCCATTCTGCATCTCTGTTGCTACTTTCTGCACTTCTCTTGCCTCTTTCTGCACCTCTGTCCCTTCTTTCTGCAACCCGTCTGCCACTTTCTGCATTTCTTTTGTTTCTTTCTGTACTTTACTTGCTTCTTTCTGCACCTCTCGTGGCTCTTTATGCACCCCTCTTCCCTCTTTCTGCACCCCTCTTGTCTCTTTCTACACCTGTTCCTTCTTTCTGTACTTCTTTTGTTTCTTTGTGCACCTCTATTGCTTCTTTCTGTACCCCTTGTACCTCTTTCTGTATCCCTCTTCCCTTTTTCTGCACCGTTCTGTACCTCTGTTTCTTCTGTCTGCACTTCTTTTGTTTCTTTCTGTAGCTATCTCGCTTCTTTCTGCAGCCCCTTGCCTCTTTCTCCACCCCTCTTCCCTCTTTCTGTACCCCTGTTGGCTATTTCTGAACCTCTGTTACTTATTTCTGCACTTCTCTCGCCTCTTTCGGTACTCAAATGAGAAGTGCAAGCTGTCAAGTTTAAAGGTCTGCGTGCTCTTGTGACTGAGGTATATGTCTACTTTTATATGTATTCTCACATGTGTTATGCGTCTGAAGACAGTAGCTTAAAAAGTGGGTAGCTTCTTTAATAGGTGGCTAAATATTCTCATTTCTGCTCTCATTCAGTTGCACCGGCAGACATGTCTTATGTATATAGGTGTTATAGAGCCCCTCAAATATACTATTGAATACCAATGTGCTCTCTATTCGGAGCAGAAAGAAATACATACACCGTTTTGTACACATATTTACAGAGTATGCTGTTTGAAACACAGGTATTCAAGTACTTCTATGTTTATTTTTATGTAACATGACACTCTATAAAAGCAGACTCGCATGCCTACCTTCACAAACTTCGTAGGACTTACAACAGTGATATGCTTAGGATTGCTGCTTTATATTTGGTAGGTAGGCCTAACATTCTGGGCAGTCGATTAACAGTGAACCTTCAAGAGAAAAGTAGGGTTTCAGACATCTGGGAGAAGGATTAGTGATTAGACTACTTTGTCTGAATCTGTTGTAAGGTACAGTCAACGTAGGCCTCTTTCTGCACCTCTGTTGGTTCTTTCTGCATTTCTCTTGCTTCTTTCTGCACCTTTCTTCCTCTTTCTGGACTTCTGTTGCCTCTTTTTGCACTTCTCTTGCTTCTTTCTGCGCCTTTCTTCAACTTTATGCACATGTCATACCTATGTAGGCATATTTAGAAATTTGCATTTTAAAAAACTTAGAAATTCACTTCCCACTCATTGCAAACTAGTATAGTTAGCTGTTGAATAAGCTAAAACATTGAAAATTGAAGGGTGGAGGATACAGGGCATGTTGAAGAAACACACTCAACAGGTGGTGTGTATTTGTCTAGTTCATATAATGTAGAATAAAAGGTAGGCTAGGCATTCAAAACTCAGAGACATGAATGTGCATCAAAGGGCTTCCTCTAAGGGAATGTCCTTGACAAAATAGTCACATTGCATGAATATAGAACACAGCCTAAAGCTACTGAAGAAAAGGGTGATGAGTAGATGTTATGAATGAAGAACATAGTCTGAACACATTATTCACAGTGTTTGGCTATATATATATGTGTGTAATCTCATTACCCACAGGGCATGTACTGTGAGCCCCGGGACCAGGGAACGACTTTCATTCAAGCTGTGGGCTCAACATGCTTGCCATCAGAACTCTCTAACCATTGCTTATGACTTTGACTTCTGGATAATACTGCATTTCATGCATATTGGTAATGTTCTCTACTCAGTGTCTAAGACAGTAGATCCCTCTGAGCATGGGCACAGCAAGAATGATTGTTAAGTGGAGCCCTATGAGGGAGGACAAGGCCAAGCTCAGTACTTGTGGTGCACGCCACACCTTGGTGGCATTACAGGTGGAGTCACTGGATACGGAAAGTAGTTAAAGTTTATGATTTACACCTCCTTGTTTTCTCATTTTAAAACAGGCTGTGTCTTCTAAACTTATTTGGTCATAGCATCTGCCACCCTGTTTGACCTGAGTACCTTTCCTGGTTACAAACAATGGGGTGCATTGATGTCGAGGCCCGCAGGTGCAGGATGAGTCGATCTTCTACACGCAGTGAAGGTGATGCGTCAGTTCCGAAAACAGGTGCTGGAGTCAAGAGACATTTAGCGGTGTGCCGGATTCTGCCACACATTCGAGGGGCTACATAGATCTCACCAAAATTTCAGGGGCGGTAAGACACTGTCCGATGCTTCGATCTCTGGAGGCAAAGCACTGGTTCTGAGGGAATGTGCCAGTTTTACTCAAGCAACTGGGCCGATACACTGGTTCTGCTACATGCACACAGGAGATCCGTCGAAATCCGTGTTGCAGGTATCTGGGCCACTTCCAGTAAGCCAGGAGCAGGGGTAAAGACTTTGATATTCCTGAGTCTTGAGCAACAGGAGGCAGGCCTAAAAGCTCACGGAGATCACTTGGAGTGAAAGCAGAGTCCAATTCTCCTTCAACAGAGTCCGAGAGCTGCAGGGCAACAAACAGAACAGCATGCCTTCCAGAACAGCATTCCAGTTGAGTCCTTTAAGCAGCACAGTAGTTCTTCTGGCAAAGGTTCTGTTATAAGTCCAGTAGTGTCTGCTTTTAGCGGGTCACAGACGGGTACTTATACCCAAAAATGCCTTTGAAGTTGGGGATGACTTCAAAGCTGCTCTTTGAAGTGCAAATGTATCTCTTTTAAAACAGTCATGACTGACAGACTATCTGTTGGGGTAATCAGTCCTTTGTGTTGGGACAGGACCCTGCCTATTCAGGTGAAGTTTTAGCCATTCCCGCCTATCCTGCCCAGGCAAGCCCATCAGAATACAGATGTATGTAGATGGGTACTCCAACACACCTATCCTTCCTGTGCAGTGGCTGTCTAGAGGGAATGGACAAAATGTAGCTCTCCCTCACCAAAGATGTGTATTGGAGTCAGTCTCTCAGGCACACAGAGCAGTAAGTGCAGAGACATATCCACATTCTAAAACTGGCATTTTTAAAACAGTAATGCTAAATCCAACTTTACCATTGAGGAGGATTTATCATTACCATTCCAAAGATATTAAACATGAAAAAGCTACTCTCTGATCAGGAATTACAGCTTTAAAGTGTATTAAGGAATTCCCAATGCTAGTCCATTGGAGGGGTAGGCTTCACAGTAGTGAAAAACAAATTGGGTGTTCGTCACCATCAAGAACTGTAAAGATAAAACACACATGTCCTACCTTTTACCTACATGGCACCCTGCCCTTAGGGTTACCTAGGGCCTACTTTAGTGGTGACTGATATGTAATAAAAGGGGAGTTTAAGGCTCTGCAAGAATTGCACTCCATTTCTCACCTAGAAGATCCATAGGATCCATTCTCCCCTGGCTGAATATTTGATATGCGGCACCAATTAGCTTGCCCTGGCCAGGTTCATGTAAAAAGATCAATAACTGATGAGGGCCACCTCCCTAAGTCCTTGTGACCTCATAAAATAATCCCTAAGTTGAAGATATTTAATGTAATGCTGTTGTGGTATGGAAAAGGAATCTTTCAGGTTTTGAAAAGTACAAAAACCCTCTAAGTCATATAAATCTTCTAGTTTATCTATCCCAAAACTGGCTCAAAGTTTAGCTATTCTGTCCCGAAATATGTCTGGAAGGGATGGATTATACCAAAGCGGGAAGTTAGTAAAATAAATCGGCACAGAATACGTGGTAGATATATCTTGCCAAATCATAGCTATGCTCTTCAAGGTCTTAAATCGTACTATCTTAAAATAATTGGGATCCTGTATTCTATAGAGAAATCTACTCGAATCTTGATTTAATAAAAGCCTATGGCTAAAATCTTGGTCTTTGTTGGAAAAAAGGCTACGAAGTTGGCTCGTAAATGAAGCCCAATAGTATAATTTAAAGTCAGGAAGTGCTAAACCACCTTGGCTGAATGGATATTTTAACGATTTTATAGCCAGTCTGGCCCACCTGTACCCCCAAATAAAGCTACCTACTATACCATCTAGCTCCTTAAAAATCAAATTCGGAAGTTTCAAAGGAATAGATCTAAGTAAAAGAACCTGGGAAGAATCGTCATTTTGACGATCTTACATCTTCCGATAATACTAATTGGCTTTGTAGCTGAGGAGTGAGATGAACACCAAGATATTTAGGGGCAGATTTATGAAGGCCATGCGCCGCCGGTGCGTCACTTTATTTGACACAACGGCGGTGCAAACAATGCGCCCTATTTACAACGTGACGCATCTAGGAGATGCGTCACGTTGTAAAGCCCTGCGCCATCAGGAGGCATTCCGGCGCAGGGTGGGCGTTCCGGGGCAGGTGCGCCTCACAAAAGTGGCTGAGTGAAATCTATAAGATTTCACTCAGTCACTTTCAGGACAATGCTGCATTAAAAGCCTGCGCCTGCTTGAAGCAGGCGTAGGTCTTGACGCAGCATTGTGGAGATGGGGCACCCCCGAGCCTTGCTGGAGCTGCGTCGCGCTTGCGACGCAGCTCCAGCAATGCGCCACCTTTTCGGCACAGATGCGTGACGCATCTGTGCCGTTTTTGCCCCATGGTGCGCCACATTGTAAATGCGGCGCACCATGGGTGGCGGAGCAGCGGCGCAGGATGACTGGCGCATCCCTGGGGATGCGCCAGTCATCATAAATCTGCCCCTAAGGGGTTTATTTATGAGTCCTTGCGTCACTTTTGCCCCGCTGGTGAGTCACTTTTTGCCACATTATACCTGTGCCAGGTATAATGTATGCAGGGTGGCCGTTTTGACGCAAGTAAGCCTCGTAGAAGTGACGCAGTGAAATCTATTAGATATCACTGCGTCACTTCTAGGACGCAAATGCGTCAATATCTTACACCTGCCTCACAGCAGACGTAAGACTGACGCAGGCACATTGAAATGGGACTTGCCCATGTGTAATGACCCATTGCTGGAGTTGCGTCACTTTTGTGACACACTCCAGCAATACGTCATTTTTGCACCCACAGATACATCAGAAATACTGACATATCTGTAACTCCTTGCGACATGATGCGTCATATCGTAAATATGACGCAACCAGCATGTCGCAAGGAGGACGCAATGAAAAATGGCGCATCACTGTTTTCACGCAGCAATGCATCTCTTTTCATAAATGAGGCCCGTAGTTTCTGTACAATGTCCCATTATGGGGGTTTCTGGTGCATAGTGCAACACAATCTGGGTCTTAATGATGTTCAATTTGTATCCAGAAAAGACGCCAAAGCTATTAGCCTCTTGATTAATTACATCTACAGACCAGAGTGGGTCTGTCGAGAAGCTTGCGATGTCATCTGCATAAGCATTGAGTTTTAACTCATTAGGTCCAGAGGATAGTGGGCAGATACCTTTGTGCATCATAAGTGTTCGAATAAAAGGTTCAAGATACAGGGCAAACAACAGAGGGGATAAAGGGCACCCCTGTCTTGTACCCCTAATAATATGAAATGCCCTAGACTGTAAACCCTCATAGCTTAATTTAGCCTGGGATGAAACATAAAGCGCTCTTACCCATGTCATGTATCGATCAGGGATTCCCATGGCTACAAGAGTATGCCATAAATAAGCCCATGTCACCCGATCAAACGCTTTTTCTGCAGCCAAGAGTATCATTCCCATGTTGACGTTTGTTTGCTTCGCTAAATCATATGCCATAATGGCTGTATTAATATGAGTAGTTGTATCCCTTCCTCTAATAAAGCCAGGTTGTTGCTCCAAAACCAACTTTCCCATAAAGGGAGAGAGACGACCAGCCAAGATCTTCGCACCCCATTTGGCATCAGTATTAATAAGAGAAATCGGGCAATACGATCCACAAGATGCAGATGGCTTTTTTTTTTTTAATAAAACCCATGTTTGCATTATCCCATGAAGGAGGCACCATACCTGTTTCTCCTATTTCCTTAATAACTCTTACAAACAGTGGAATTAGAATGTTCTTGAAAACTTTGTAGAATTCTATCGGGATCTGATCATCCCCTGTAGCCTTCCCCGTCTGAAGAGACACCAAAGCAGACCATATGTCCTCTACCGATGTCTCCTGCTCTAATTGGGCAGCCTCCTGGTCTGTTAATGATGCTATTTGAGCTTTATTTAAATAGCCAGAGATCGTCCCTTGGTCGACCACATTTGAAGGAGCATATATGTCTTCATAAAAGAGAGCAAATTGTTACAAAATTGCCCCAGGTCCAATGTGACTCACATTATCTGCCCCCTTAAGCTCACCAATTCTACTTTTAGCTTTTTTGTCTGCAATTTTATAGGTTAATACTCTCCGACTTGTTCACTGTATTCATATTGTTCAGACCGAAATTTATTAAAGATGACTGCTGCCTTTTCCTTAATAATCCCAAATGCCTTTTACTTTGCTTCTACTAATTTCAAATAGATTGAACATTGATTCTCATCCTGTCTTTAACAGCTTGGGCATGAGATAGTTCCAAGCCAGTTAAAATAGCCATGACCGGCTTAGCAACAGCCTCTTTAGTTTTATTCTTGGATAATATAAATTGCTGAGTAATACCTCTGACGTAAGCCTTCATAGAATCCCAGATCATATAAGAAGATGCCGTTCCAAGATTAAAACTCATAAATTCAGCCAAGAGTTTCCACATATGTAGAACAAATTCATCCTCAGATAGTAAATAGCGTGGTAAAGAAAAAGGACGGCCTATCTTAGCACCCATTAACGCTTGGGCTGTTAATAATATTGGGTTATGATCTGATGTGATCTTAGGGCAGATCTCCATCTTTAACGTGTTCAACACCACATTGTTAACTCACACCATGTTCAACCTCGAGTATTGCCTAAGTGGGCAAGAATAAAATGTAAAGCCCGGGGAGTTTGGGTAAAGGGCCCTCCAAGCGTCTTGTAGATCATGGAGCCTTGCCAATTCCAAAATTGCATTCCGCACATTCGGCATCCTAACAACTATTCATCGAGAGGTTGTATCTAACCTCTGATCCATAATGCAATTGAAGTCTCCCATAACTATTAGTGTTCCCTGGAATTCGAGTAAATTACGCATAAGCGTATTACAAATCGCTGGGTCGTCTATATTAGGCCCATATATTGCAAGTAAGACATATTTAATCCCGTAAACCAATAGTTGAGCAATAGCCCACCTTCCCCTCACATCGGCCATAACCCGTTCAAATTTATACTGCGAAAATGTATTACCTAAAATGGCCACCCCTCCTATTGACACTGTTTGAGATGAGCAAACCACAGTATTGTACCCTAATTGGTTAAGCAGTGCCCGGTCCTTAGAGGCAATATGAGTTTCCGTTAACAAAACAAAGTGAGGGCTTACGTGTAGCATTCAACCCAGATACATTCCAACATAATAATCTGATCACTGCTGTTCTATAACAATAAATTCAATTTGTGCAGATTTCTTCAAAAACCCTCGGAAAACCACTCCCCTAAAGAAAAAGTTGTCTTGCTTAAATCCTTTGCATTTTCCATGTGCCCAACATCCCCCTCCCCAACCCACACTTCCTAACCACCCTGTGTCTTAAGAAAGGAATCACCTCCCTCATTACTATCTATAAGAAAGCCTTTTAGGAAGTCCAGCTGCAGTGTCCCAACAAAAAAGATTAGAGAGAGAAAAGGGAGGGAATGAAAACATATTTTCCCATCCCCTCCCCTCGACAAATGCAGGCATGCGGGAAGACAAGAGTGCAAAATAAGTATTGTCAACTCCGACTAACTATGCCAAAGAAAAAAAAAGAAAGTAGACGGATGATTGTCCAAACTAATTCCCCGATTCCCGTTGCCAAGACCTCAGACCTTCCTGAGCCTCTTGCTCTGAAAACGCCAGCTTAGTATTACCATCCTTTGTTATCTTTAGGCGGCCAGGCTCCTGGAGATAGACCTGCGCCCCTGCTGCTTTCAAAGGGTCGATAAGCTGCTGAAGTCTCCAGTGGCGATCCATGGTATCTTTGCAGCAGGCAGATCTAACAAACATTGAAAAAGACTCTGTACGTACTGGGGTAGTAGGTCCGGCTTTGATTGATATTGCTTGTCGTAGTAGAAAATTATCTAAACATACAAGAATGGGTCTTGGAAAGTGGCCAGGAGGTATTTTAGTAACCAGTGGGAGCCTATGGGACCGTTGTATTTGGCTATGTCAGTCCCAATCAGCCAGCTCTGGAAAAGACTTCTGGAACAGGTAAACTACATATGCTCGACAGTCCGTTCCTTCTAGTACCCCAAATACTCGCAAATTATTGCGTCGTTGTCGATTTTCTAAATCTTCAACCTTCATCTGCATCGATCTTATTTGTGTCTCATGTACGGCCGTACGTTTTGATGTTTGACTCAAATGATCTTAAGTGACGGATACTCTCTGTTGAAGCTCTGTGATATCAGAAGTGATAGAAGCCATCTGATCTTTCACCTCTGCAAGAGTTAATCTGATGGCGGAACTGTCAGCTCTAGCCTCAGCATAGTATGCCTGAGCTTCTGCCCTTTGTACTTGTAGTATTTTAAATATTTCTTCTAACAAAGTATGCTCAGTTGCCTGGCTAGAGCCGTCAATCTGGTCAGTCTAGTCAACAGACTCTCCCAAATTTTGTTGAATGAATAGCGCATTTGGCGAAGATGTTGGAGGGGAGAACACCAGTGAATGTTTTTGACTATTTGTGTCCCTGGTATCCTTACAACCAGTAACATCGCCATTGTTACCTTTCTCTACCCTTTGAGGGAACTGGAAAAGCCTGAATGTTTGGAAGGAGCAGTTCAGGATTTGAGTCACATAAGCGTGAAATAATTTTCTTCACCTCCCCTTCTTTGTAACCCACTTGCGAAGCGGGCTGCTAGTTATAACAGATTTGGTGGTTTTAAGGGAAGTATCTCCTTGCTTATCACCAATCGTCTTCCTATTCTGTCTATGAGCCCTTGATTTAGCAGTCCCTTTATTCTGTTTATTTAGCGAAGTTCCCTCCTCGCCATGTTCAATAGATTCATCACAGCTAGAAGTTGTCCATTCATTTATAGCAGAACTTAGACCTTGCAGCTCTTCCTGAATTAATTTTTAAGATATCTGTTTCTCCAGCATATGAACAGCTAGAGCTTTGATCCAAAGTTTGAGAAGCAGATTTCTTATAGTCCTCGTTTACACTAACAGTGCCCTGCTCCACGTCACCAGATATTTCTTCTTGACTTTCAGAGACAATGCCGTAGCCATCTTTACAGAAAGGTGTCGGCAAATATTGAATAGTCTGCGACGTCTGGAGAAATTGTGGCATTTGAATATCCCCAGGAGTCTCTATATTTAAAGTAAGAAGTTGGGCAGGGGCAGATACAAATGTAGACAAAACCAAGATCTCCCCTAAGGCTGTAGATTCTGTTGGTACTTTATCTTCCGTAGATTTAAATACTTTTATATCTGTCTGTATTTCTTTCCTCACAATTGGTGACACTACCTTAATTCATGCACTCACCATATCTGACTCTGGAGGATAAGTAGCTGCGCCCCCTGGATTAATTACAGACGAGGCCTTCCCAGACTGCTATACTTTTAAAATAGAGTGACCTACCCGTGAAGCAGATTGTGTTAGGTCAGCCTTTGCTCCTTTATCTTCTCCTTCCTCATTTACATTTTCCGCAGCCCCTGTACTTGTGCTTGCCAATACTGCTACTGCCTGAGCGCCGGCGCGCCCTCCTTTCACAGGGTTTGATTTTGGAGGTCCCATGACCCATACTTTGCGGCAAAGAAAGTTGTTCGGCAGATTATGATCTAGTTGAGGAAGGAATTGCCTAGAACACCCAGGACAGCCAGTGGCAAGCAACAAAACCTGGCGTGGAGTCCGGTCAGCGAAGAGAATCATACAAGCAGTTTATAAAATCCTCAGACATTGAATCAAATCTCAAAACCAACCCCTTTCTCATTTTTCTTCTTTTATAACTTCTTTTTGAGTTAGCCCATCAGTTCAACGATGGCCCAACCCCACCACAGTCTGCTAATCCAATTCCAAATCTCTGCCGCGGCTCCTGGCTTTTCCCCTCAACTCACAGGGAAAACAAAGTCTGCGCGGAGCACCGCAAACTAACTGGAAGGAGGCTGGGAACAGACTGGAAGAGTGCACCGGTAAAAGTTCCTTTTTTCAAAACAAATTTTTTTTTGCTTTGGCTAATCAATGTCCCTCGCGTTTCTCCTCAAATGTTGAGCTTATTCCATATCATCTCCGCCGTCTGCATTGCCTGCCGGTCAGTTTCCCCCGGGAGCTCCGCAGCGTCTTCCCAGAGGCGGCGTCAATCCGCCATCTTCCTTTCGCTACAAATCTTTCCTAACTGGAAAACAATCAGGAGACTACCATAATCACTAAAGTTCATTCAGGCTGGGAATCAAGTTTTAAGTGTCAAGTCGAAGTGGCAGTAAATTGTACACATAGGCCCTGCACTGGCACTCCGGAAACAGGTTTGAAGGGCTACTTCTGTGGGTGGCACAATCCATGCTGCAGCGCAATAGTAGCATTTAACTTACAGGCCCTGGGTATAGGGTATACCACTTTACATAGGGACTTAAAAGTAAATTAAATATGCCAATCAGGAATAAACCAACGCCACCATGTGTAGGAGAGAAGTACATGCAGTTTAGCACTGGGTAGCAGTGGTAAAGTGCTCAGAGTCCTAAGACCAACAAGAAGAATCAGCAAAACAGGAGCTTAAAGGCAAAAAGTCTGGGGAAAGACCACCCTAAGGATAACAGGTCTTAAATGCGTCTACTCCCCCCAGCTGAAAGTGGGAAGACCTACCCAACCTCTAGGGAAATCTCACTAAGGCAGGAAAACCTACATAGACCATCAGCATTGTTGTGGTCTACCCCAGGAAGTCTATGCCCTGTAGGGAAATGGACCACCTCAACAGTTTGGGTTCTCACCCTATATTTGCATGAGTCACCTGAGGGCCCTGTGGTCAGTCTGAACAATGAATTGAGTGTTAAACAGGTATGGCCTCACCTTCTTTAATGCCCAGACCACAGCAAAAGCTTCTCTCTTAATAGCACTCCATCTCTGTTCCATGGGGCGTAACCTCCTGAAGATGAAGGCTACAGTCTGGTCTACGTCCTCCTCATTACGTTGGGATAGTACTGTCCCTACGCCATGCTCTGAGGCATCTGTCTGAACAATAAACTCCTTGGAGAAGAAAGGGGCCCTGAGCACAGAAGCTGTACATATGGCCCACGTAAGGGAATCAAATGCAGTTTGGCATGCCTCAGTCCAAATCACATTTCTGGGCTGCATCTTGGAAGTCACCTTAGTCAAGAGGGCAACAATGATGAAATATCCCTTGACAAAACTATAGAACCCAGTGTGCCCAAGAATGCTCTGACCTCAGTCTGGGTTTAAGGGGCTGCCAGGCCGTGATGTTTTATATCTTGGCCTGAAGAGCTTGCACCTTTTCCCTGCCCACCAGGTGTCCCAAGTACACCCCAGACCCCTGCCCTATTTGGCACTTACTTGCATTGATAGTCAAGTACTTCATGGAGGTGAAAGAGGCGGTCCTTCCAGCTTCTACTGAATAAAGCTTTGTCACCCAGATAGGCAGCATTGAAGGCCTCCATACCAGCAAGGGCATGGTTCACTAGCCTCTAAAAGGTGGTAGGGGCATTCTTTAATTCAAAGGGCATCGCCCTAAACTGATAGCGGCCCTCTGGGGTGGAGATGGCTGACCTCTCCTTTGCTTCCTCTGTTAGGGGGATCTGCCAGTATGCTGATGTATGATCAACAGTACTAAGATAATGGACAGCCCATAACCTGTCAATCAGCTCATAATGTTAATGTTATGGGTGTCTTATATAGCGCTCGGCTACTCCAGGGAGTGTCCCGGCGCTTTCTGACCCATAGCTGAAAACAGAAGAGAGATGAAAAAGGAAGCAGACCTATCATTGACTATAAAGCCAAGTTTTCAGACCTTTTCTAAAGGCCAACAGGTTTGGAGTACAACGGAGGGCCAAGGGGAGGGTGTTCCACAGCTTGGGAGCGAGATGTTTAAAAGAACGTCCCCCTATCCTAGCTTTCCTGATAATGGGGACAGTTGCCAGACCAAGGGATTCTGATCTGAGGGATCTTGTGGGCTTATAAAAGGTAAGACGTTTCTGAATGTAATTAGCCCCAACAGCATGAAGTGCCTTGTGGGCCAATGTAAGTGCCTTAAAATGAATCCGCTTTCTGACAGGAAGCCAGTGAGGGGGGAGTAACAGATCCGATGCTCTGGCATGGCGTGGAAGGCCAAAAATGGCCCTCGCAGCCGAGTTTTGGACTACTTGAAGTTTTTGCAATAGGTAGTCCGGAAGACCCAAATATAGAACGTTAGAGTAATCGAGCCTGGAACAAATTAAGGCCTGAACCATCATCTTCCTATGGACCAGAGGAAGCAGAGGGAGGAACTTACGTAACATTTTCAGAAGACCGAAACATGTGCCAGTAAGGCCTATGATCTGGGACTTCAGTGATAAATTATTATCAATTTTAACCCCAAGGTTTTTAGCCACCGAGGAGGAAGATGAAGGAGGAAACATATTCACCGGCCACCAATCCTGCCATGGCGGGTCTGCCTGACACCCAAAGAAAAGCACCTCTGATTTGTCAGGGTTGCACTTGAGGCTGTTTCGCTGAAACCAGTCGAAAACCGCCCCAAGGCAGCCACGGATGCTCTCTCCGTCGAACTCAGCACCCTTTTTACAGGTGAAGAGAAGCTGGGTGTCATCAGCGTATGATATGATCTGGGCTCCAAAAGACTCTGCCAGCACCGCCAAGGGAGTCATAAAGATGTTAAAAAGGGTCGGGCTAAGCACCGACCCTTAAGGAACTCCAACCTCCAAAGACGGTACTTCGGCAGAGTAGGGGGGGGCCCAGACCACCTGTCGACGACCCGCCAGATAGGATCTGAGCCAGCTCAACACCGTCCCTCTCAGACCGATCTCATAGAGTCTGCTGAGGAGACCCGCATGAGGGACGGTGTCGAAGGCCGCCGACAGATCTAACATCACCAGCATAGCTCTTCCACCTGAGTCAAGTACTTCCTTAATGGCTTCATTTCCCTCCAGGAGAGCGGTCTCAGTGCTCAGATTGGAGCGAAAGCCTGACTGGGTGGAGTGAAGCAGACCATGACTTTCCAAGAAAGTGGAGAGCACAGAGTGGACATGCTTTTCCACAATCTTTGCCAAACCCGGTAGAAGAGATATTGGCCTATAATTTGCATGATTCTCAGGATCAAGGCCAGGCTTTTTAAGAAGTGGAACAACCATTGCCTGTTTCCAGGCCAGAGGGACAATGCCACTTACCAACGATAGATTAAGAACAGGATTTATTAGAGGGTTCAGAATCTTGGCGGTACTGGCCAAAAAGGTAGCAGGACAAGGGTCCAGAGGGGAGCCTGACTTGATCTTGAGAAGGAGATCCAGAGAGATGGAAGCAGACATAGCTGGAAACTCCGAGAGAACAGGACTGGACTCAATGGATAAAGTTGATGGGTACTAAAATTAGAAACTGTACTGAGGCCAGAGGGGGGAAAGGAGTCTTGGATCTGTTTAATTTTTGTTGTGAAGAAGTTTGCCAACGAAGTGACCCAAGGCTCAGAAAACTCGTGCTGAACTGCACTAGCCTTGGGAGAGACAAACTCCTTGACAATAGTAAAAATCTCTCTACAGGAGTTGGACGCTGACTCAATTCTGGTGGAAAAATAACTCCTTTTTGCAGCCAGAATATCAGCATGATAAAGCTTAATAGAGGCTTTGTAAGCAGCCTTGGCTTCCGCGTCATATTGCTTGCGCCATAGTCTCTCTGCTAACTTACAGTTACGCCGGGACAGAGCCAACGACTCCGAAAACCATGGCGCCGAGCTCCGCTTGGTAGATGAACGGGGCGTGGAAAATGGAGCGAGTTCATCTAGCTGCTCAGTCAGCCATCTCTGTAGCGTATCGAGGTCGTTCTCTAAATCACCAGATAGAGTGCAGGGGTGTTCCAGACAGGCTAGGGCCAAACTTTCGGGAGTGACCCGATGGTATGGCCTACTAGGATGCCTGAGATGGCTAGAGTTTATACAGGATAATTTACTCGTACCCTGAATTTGAAAACAGATTAAAAAATGGTCAGACCAAAGAACAGACCGGGCAATGGGGTGAGCATTTGCCTTAGTCACTGAATTCTGTCTTCTGTAATCCTCATAGAACCTCAGTTCAGGTGTGGTGCCCAGTGGGGCAGCTTTTGGCACCGGAACCCCAGGATTGGACCCGGGGCTACTTGAGGGTTTTATCACCCCCAACTCCAGCATTTTTTTCACTTCAGCCCTAATGCTAAACCTCACCCTATTTGACAACCTGTAAGACATATTCTTAACAGGCAGGTTGTCCCCTGTGTCCACATCATAGGTACACAGGTGGGTAGTCCCAGGGATAAGAGACAACAGAGACCAGTACTGTTCCAGCACTTGATGGCAGTCTCTGTTGGTCAGGAGTTAACGTGGGGTAAAGGATGACTCTTTCCACAGACCCATCTTTCTCCATGGAGTCTAAGAGGTCAGGAAGAGTTTGACTCTCCTCTTCCTCTTCTCCAACTGTCACCAACAGCATGGTGAGTTTAGACCTCTCAAAGTGTGATTTGGGGTGATTTATATGCAGCACCCGGTGGGATTGCCTGGGGGTCTTGAGGTTCACAAGGTATGTGGCCTCACAGCTTTTTTAAATCACCTCATAGGGCCCATTCCAGCGATCCTGGAGGGCCTTGGGCTCTACCGGTTCCATCACACATACTTTCTGACCAGGTTGAAATTCCACAGTGGTCGAATTTTTTTCATACCACTCCTTCATAACTTCCTGGCTGTCTTCAAGGTTTCTGGAAGCTTGTTTTCATTACTTAGTCATTTGACTTTTGAAAGCTAGCATGATGCTCACTACACCCTGGGGTACCTTCCTGGGAGCTTGCTCCCACCCTTCTTTCGTTCGTTCGTTATAACTTTATTTCGGTTTGTTTATGAACCATAAAAGTACAAGAAAAAAAGCGCATTTGAAGCAATAAAATAATACACAAGTTACATCTCATTTCATATACACAGTCTATAGGTTTACATATGGTTATAGAGTCCCAATTAAAATACTAAGACAATAATTTATATATGTACAGATTAAAAAAATTAAAATACAATAGAAGCCCAAGGATTTCCTGGGACAAATTATCTAACAACAACCAGGGAGCTTTGTTGCTTCCGAAACATTCTCCGTCTTGTTAACCACATAGAGAACAAGAATTTAGCAATAGCTGTAACTATTAGTGCATTAGTATCAGATTTTAAAATTCAAAAAAATTCTAAATAGTTCCTAACTCCTAGGTTAACACATAGCTGTATAATCCATTTCTTTCTACTAATGGAGTAGGCGGGACAGAACAAGATCACGTGCATTAAGGTCTCATTGGGGTCCTCACAACCCGGGCAGGGGCGAGCTGGACCCACTTTCCATTTATCTGTGTATGAGTGCAGAGGTAGTGTACCGTATCTGAACTGTAAGTACAGTTTCTTTGCTAGAACCGGTTCAATCGTATCTAATTCCTTCTCAAAGCTGTAGACATTCTTGAAATCTAAAAAGCTATTGGTGAGACTGGAGGGCCTGGCTAATTGGAGAACTTCATGTAGGTTATGATGTTTTATGGTCTCAGCCAGGGTTTGCCTCGAGGTAACTTGGCACGCGGCCTCCGGATTAGACCACAGGATCTCCATGCCAATCCTGGACGCCTGCCCCCTTATGAATGATAACCACTGTATCCTGCCTGCACCCGGACAGGCCATCACAATCTTCAGTTCTTCTCTAAAGCACTCAAGCTCCGGGACACTCCACAATCTTCGCCAATAGAGAAGTGGGCGAGAGGCAATTGCTTCTGCAATTGGCCTCAAGTTTAAGTCCAGCCTTAGTGGAATTAGGGGTGTATTTTTTGGTAAAGAAAGCAACTGTCTAATAAAGTTGTTCTCAGTTATGCTGATCTTGCTTGCTGGTCGGTGCCCCCAGAGTTCCGCCCCATAGAGAGTGGAAGATCTGGCTTGGACCTTATATATTTCCAGCGGTGCACTCACTAGTTTGTGCACACAAGATTTCTGCACTTTTAAGATCCCCCCCGCGGACTGAGAAAGCCCCAGATTAGCCCTAGACATTTGGGTATCCCATCCCATTTTGTCATTCAATGTCAGACCTAGGTAGACAAAGTTATTTACCCTTTCCAGGGGTCGTCCATCCATCTTCGGGTGAGGGCAATTAATTGTGTTGGCATTAAACACCATGTACTTTGTTTTATCTATGTTAATCACCAAATTCCTTCTCTTGCAAAATTCGGTAAATTGGTTTAACACCCGCTGCATCCCCATTGGTGTTTTTGAAAGCAGCAGGGTGTCGTCCGCAAACATTAGTGCAGGAAATTTACCACCAGCTAGGTTGGGAGCATCAATATTGTTTGCACTAGTCAGATCATCTACAAGGCCATTTAAAAAGAGAGAAAATAGGGTAGGGGCCAGTACACACCCCTGCCTGACTCCCTTCTCGATTGGGAATGCTCTTGTCAGCTGACCAGATTTACCATATCGTACCTTCGCAAAGGTTCCTTCGTGGAGTCTTTTAAATTGATGGCACAAGTAGGGGGGAATCCCCACATTGGTTAATATACTCCACAGTTGATTCCTATCCACCATATCAAAGGCGGATTTGAGGTCCACAAATGTAAGGTACAAGCTGCCCCCTTCCAAGACCACATGCTTCCAGTAAAGTACCTGGAGCCGTAGTAGTTGGTCAATAGTTAATGTTTTGGCTCTAAACCCTGCTTGCAGGTGGGAGAGAATATTATTCTCTGTAATCCAATCCTGTAAGCGTTGTAAAAGAAGTCTGGCGTAAATTTTTTGAGTAACATCGATAAGGCTAATTGGCCTATAATTTGATGGAGCCAGCGGAGAGCCCTTTTTATAAACCGGGATGATTTCGGCCCCCAGCCAGGTGCTAGGGAGTTCTTGTCCGTCCAGGGTGGCGTTAAATAGGACAGTCAAGTAAGGAACCCAAATCTTCAGCTCATCTCTAAAGAGATCACCAGGGATCCTATCCAACCCCGGGGCCTTATTAGGTTTCAGTGCTAATACCGCTAGTGTGACTTCCGACAAGGTAAATAAGGGAGGGTGCCAGCTTGGGTCCATTCTCAGGGGAAAGCTTAATAGGTCATTGTTTTGGGAAGCGGGACTAGAGTAAAGATCACTAAAGTAAGCACACCAGGCTTCCTCAGCGATATTAGGATCGATCTTAGACTTGCCCTCTACCTTCCCAGTATGAACCAGATTCCAAAAGGTTCGAGCATCTTTCGCAATTAATGCCTGTTTAATTGCATACCATCTCTCGGTTTCCCATTCAGATTTTGCATGGAACAGGAGATCCTTATGGGCCTTCCTTGCAGTCATAATGGAAGTCCTACTGCCTGTTTTGAGAGCGGATACTAGAGTAGTTTTCCCCCTCCTACATGACTGATTATACCAGGGATTGGAGTCCCGAGTCTGCCGTTGGCTCTGGTTGGAGGATTTGTAACAACTGCACGCCAGGGCCATTATTAATTCTTTATGGATTACTAAGATTTTAGCGCCTTCAGCACGGTTTGGGACGCTCTCGTACAGTGCTAACAGCCGCTCAAGCTGAGGAATTACACTTTTATACATTAAAGCCAGATTTTCTGGCGAAGACTTAATAGAGGCCCAGCGGATTCTTTTACCACCCTGTGTGATCCTAATATTACTAGAAACCGTGCCAGCCTCTTGATGCACCCCTTCAGGATGTGGCAGATCCAAGTCCACCACCAAAGGATTATGGTCACTTTCCGAGCGATCATGTACATGGAATTGACGGATCAGTGGCCACAAAGACAAACTAGCCATGAAGTAATCAATTATTGATGAATGGCCCATTCCATTATAAGTACTCTTTCCTGGGCTATCCCCCGGGAAGCGACCATTACAAGCTCTAAGCGAGAATGTGTACGTCAGTGAAGTAAGCTGCATAACCAAAGGTGTCCAAGATTTGGTTTGATAGGCATTAGGGGATGGAATCTGACAAGCGTCATCCTCATCTGATGTTATCTGAGTAACCCCCCCAAGTGGCTCGTAATGACAATTGAAGTCTCCCCCTATTAGCACCTTAGTCTCGCTAGGGAGGCTGTTCAATAAATCGGTTAAAGACTCTAAAGTCTGTGATACCCCTCCCCCACGGACAGGGCGTAAATAGATATTAATGATTGCTATTTTAGGTGTGTTTGGGCGAGCCTTCTTTCACCGCACTTAGAGGTCCTCTGACTAAGTGCCCATACAGCAGCTCGAAGAGGCTGAAACACACTCCTCTCTGTGGCAACTCTCTGTAACCAAGCAACAAGCATGGGATGGTAAGAGGATATCCCACTTTTTCCTCAGGGCCTCTGGCAGGCATCTGATCGTACCCTTTAAGGTCTTGTTGAACCTTTCAATAAACCCATTGGTTTGTGGATGGTAAGAGGTGGAAAACTTGTAAGTCATCCCACACTCCTTCCAGTCTCTGTATACAAGCAGACATGATGTTTGTGCGCCTGTCAGACACAGCTTCTTTCGGGAAACCACTCAGGTAAAAAAAAAAAAAAAAGGCCTTTGCCACTGTGGTTCTCAGAGGGATTGCCTCTAGATGCCTAGTAGCATAATCCAAGAGAACCAGATTAAACCTGTTGTCTGACGCAGTCGGGGATCCATAGGCTCTTCACTGGCAATGTTAATCCTCTCAAAGGGTCTGCCAACGACAGGCAATAGGTTAAGGGGGGCTTTAAGCCTCTGCCCTGTCTTCCCATTGGACTGGCAGGTCACACAACAAAGATCGCTTCTGAGGAATTCTTGATCCTAGGCCAATAGAAGTGAAGGACAAGCCTTGCAAAGGTCTTGTCATAGCCAAGGTGTCCTGCAAGGGGAATTTCATGAGCCAGCTCCAGTAGGAAGGCCCTGTAGCATTGGGGGGGGAGGCCAGTGCCCTTGCTGTCCCATGCCCAGGAGACTTAGGCTCACTGTAAAGGAGGATATCCTCCCAATAAATGTGGTGACTATCAGAGGCATCAACTGCTGCTTGGGCTTCAGCCTTATGCCTAATGCCCACATGGGTTGGGCACTCCCTTTGTGCCCTACAGAACTCCTACTTGGCGGCTCCTCTGACCACATGCCATCCCCAAGGAAAGCAATGTCCTCCTCAGTGGACTCCGAGGTGGGCACTGCAGGTGCCCCTTCCATCTCAATGGAGGTACATTCAAGGGCTGGTTTCCCCAGCCCTCTGCCTCTAACCTTCCTAGCAGCTGGCTGGGCCATTGTTCCAGGCTCCAGCCCTGTTTGACTCCATTCCTGGGCAGCCACGGACCATGTGGTAGCATAGACCCAGTCAGTTAACCCTAATCTCCACATGAGCCCTGTGCTCCACTTCATTCCAGGTAGTGTGCTCAAGGTGATTACGCAAAAAAAACAGCCCACAGGCATTGCAGGGCTCACTGCAACTTTCAGAAGACCTGAATCCCCACACTTAAATGGTACAAGGGCCACAGGACATTAACCCTCTCTGTCGTTAGCCACTACAACCTGGTTGAATGCATGGGGGAATACCTGCTCTGGGGATACCAGCTGACTTCTTAATATAGTCCTGCTGGCTCCTTTGTTCCTCAGTGCCTCCACACCTTGCCCATTGTTGGTGACCCATTGCCAATACTTGGAAGTATTTGAGGGCACATGGATCTTTGGAACCATCTCACTGGCACCCAGGGACACTAGGATAGCCCCACTAACCCCCACCCACCCCAATTAACTGCGACCAATGCCTCCCCCAGCACTAGCCACCCCTGGAATCTTTCCTCCAGTGGGAGGTGGTGCTATTTTTGTACACTTGGGATCCCCTTTGTAGTGTCCATACTTGAAGCACTCATAGCACTTGATGGGCTTGGGCTGCTGACCTTTGTCAGGGTAGTTTCTCTTCTGGTGGGCCACTTGAGAATGTGTACCAGATCCTTTCCCCTGTAAGTTGTGTTGGGGCCTGAAGACAACTTCATTCTTGCCTTCCTCTTTCCTCTGGTGGGAACCCTGACCACCCTTTTGGGAGTCCTCCCCAAATGTCTTTTGGACACTGTGGTGCTGACTCAGAGGTCTGCCGCCTCAAAAAGCTTCCTGGGGTCAGTAAGCTGCTATCAACCATGTGTTGGCACAGCTCTGGAAAACAAGTATCAATAATGTGCCCCTTTAAATACAAGTTGAACAACTCTTCATAATCGTTAACTTTGATACTCCTCACCCAGCCCTTCAGTGCCTTACCAGCATAGTCCAAGAAATCCACACATTTGTGTAGAGAGCTTGTGACTGTAACTAAACCGTTCCCTGTACTTCTCAGGGGTCTTGCTGACTATAATGGGCTTCATGGCAGTGTAGTTGGTCTGGTCCCCCACCTATAATGTAAAAAGTGTGTACTTCCCAACTGTGAGCATGTAGTGCTATATGATACCCCCCCCCCCTAAAATTCCCCTGGGACCCTATGCACTTTCAAAGCCACTGCATAGGCAGTCAACCATTTATCTAGGCCATCCCCCACTCCCTAACTGGGCACCATATATTTTTGGGATATGAAATATAGACTCATCTGAAGGCATTGCAGGTATGCTGCCACCAATATTGTTCTTAATGGGCCCAACTTAGAGTGCGCACTATCCAGCTTTCTGAGGCTAAGCTCATGGGCCATCTTCCTTTCCTCCATGGCCAGCCTCTTCTCTTATAGAGTTTGCTCTTTCCTAAATTTAGCAAGGGCTGCTCTCTGTCACCTGGCAAGCTCTAGGTTTAGTTTCCTCTACCCCCTCCTGTCCGCTAGCTCCTCTGGGGACAGCTTCTTTGGGGAAAAACTGCTGCCTGGTCTAGAGTGGACTTCCAGCCCTGGGAGAAAATAGTTGGCTGAGGTATGCACCCAGGCAGTGCAGGAACCACCACTCTAATAAGGGTAAGCTAGATACCCACTAAATGATAACCTGTGGTCACCCTCTGGCAGCTTGGCACAGAGCAGTCAGGCTTATCTAAAGAGGCTATATGTAAAGTGTGTGTGCATCACATAAACACCGTAACACAATGAATACACCACAAAAGGACTTCTCACAGGTTTGAAAAATAGATTTTTATATTCTGAACAAAACAGGACCAAAATCCAATGTATAGAAGTTGAAATTTCGAATTTTCAAAGAATAAATGCAGTAAAGCACTCAGAAGCAAATAGCACTAAAAAGGTTAATATAGGTTGAGCTGGACCAGGGCAAAGTCAAAGTTTGGACCGTGATGGAACGCCAGCCGGTTACAGGACCCATGCAGGCCCAGGTGACCAAAGTACCTTTCTGGTCGCAAACTGTGAGATGGGTCAATGTCAAGGCCCATAGGTGCAGGATGCGTTGATCTTCTTCATACTGTGAAGGCGATGTGTCAGTTCCGAAGACGGGTGCTGGAGTCGCGAGGCATCGAGCAATTTGTCTGATTCTGCCTGGCAGTTGAGGGGATGCTTTGATCTCACCAAGCTGCAACGGTGATGATATGCTGTCCGATGCACCTATCTCTGGAGGCAAAGCGCTGGTCTCGGGCGATGCCCTGATTTTACTCATGAAATCGGGTTGATGCGCTGGTTCTGCTACATGCAGACAGGAGATTCATTGAAATCGGTGATGCAAGTCTCTGGGCCACTTCCAGTGAGTCAGGCACAGGAGCAGGGGTAACAATGTGGAGAAGTGTGGCTCACTGGTTAGAGGAGGCAGACCCTGATGCAGAGGTCAGACCCGGGACTAGGGTTCAATTCCCGACGCGGCAGGGTCTTGAGTCCAAATGTCCACGGACTTGATAATTCTCGCCTCGGTGCCTACTCGAATCATGGGTTCACACTCTGCAGCTCTGGGCAATAGCTTGCTTAATCGCCACTACGGCCCCCCGCGGCGGGATGCCTGGTCTTCACCTTGGGGATGCCCAATAGGGGTAATGTCACAGGGAAAGCCAGGATGGGTTCCCAAAGCAAGCGCTAAGAGACCTGTCGGTGATTTGGCGCTATATAAATCGAAATTAACATAACATAACAACTTTGTATTCCTGAGTCTCAAGCAACAGGAGGCAGGCCAACAAGCCCTTGGAGGTCATTTGGAGTGAAGACAAAGACAGAGTCCGGCTCTCCTTGAATAGAGTCAGAGAGAAGCAGGCAGCAGGGCAACAAACAGAAAAGCTGGCCTTCTAGCTCAGCAATCCAGTCAAATCCTTTTAGCAGCACAGCAGTTCTGGCAGAGCTTCGGTTACAAGTCCAGTAGTGTCTGATTTTATGGGGTCAGAGACCAAGGGGCAGATTTATGAAGGCCTTGCGCCGCCAGTGCGTCACTTTTTCCCATGTTAAAAATGACGCACCGGCGGTGCAAGGCCTTCATAAATCTGCCCCCAAGTACTTATATCCAAAACCTTGAAGAAGCTCTCTAAAGTGCACATATATCCCTTTCAACTCAGTCCTGTCTGCCAGGCTCTCTGAAGGAGGTAATCAGTCCTGTGTGTGGGGACAGGACACAGCCTATTCAAGTGAAGTGTTAGCCCCTCCCTTCCATCCTGACCAGGCAAGACCATCAGAATGCCTATGTATGTAGATGCGTACTCAGACACACTATCCCTCCTGTGTTGTGGATGTCTAAAGGGAATGCACAAAGTGTAGCTGTCACCCACCCGAGACATATATTGGAGACATGTTGGCAGGCACACAGAGCAGTAATTGCAGAGAATTGGCCATTTTCTAAAAGTGCCATTTGAGCTGGGCACGGTACTATTGAGCACGCCTGGTTTAAGGTTGAAAAGACCTGTGAATTTTGATGGAACTGTGGAGTGCAACTATTTGACATTTTCTAAAAGTGGCATTTCTAAAAAAAGTAGTACTAAATACATCTTCACCAGTGAAGAGGATTTATCATTACCATTCCAAAAATATGAAACATGAATAAGCTACTCCTCTCTGATCAGGAGTTACAGCTTTAAAGTGTATTAAGGAATTCCCAATGCTAACCTATGAGAGAGGTAGGCCTCCCAGTAGTGAAAAACGAATTTGGGTGTTTGTCACGGACAGGACATGTAAAGCTAAAGCACGCATGTCCTACCTTTTACTTACATGGCACCCTGCCCTTAGAGCCCACCTTAGGGGTGACTGGTATGTAATAAAATGGGAGTTTAAGGTTGGGAGGTATTTTTAAATACCAAGTTGAAGTGGTAGTAAACTGTTCACACAGACACTGCAGTGGCAGGCCTGAGAAGGGTTTGAAAGGCTAGTTCTTTGGGTGGCCCTATCAGTGCTGCACGCCACTAGTAGCATTTAACTTACAGGCCATGGATACAGGGTATACCACTTTGTAGAGGACTTACAAGCAAATTAAATATTCCAATCAGGTATACACCAATGACACCATGTTTAGGGAAGAAGGACATGCACTTAAGCACTGGTTAACAGTGGTAAAGTGCTCAGAGTCCTAAGGGCAACAAAAAGAAATAGCAAAACAGGAGGTAAAAGACAAAAAGTCTGGGGAAATACCACCCTAAGGATGACAGGTCTAATAGTCTGCCTCCTCAACAGTACATTAATATCCTGACTCCGGCATGTATACAACATGATTTCAAGCCATAGATCCGTCTAAGTGCATACCACGTCTTTGCACATCCTGGTCAGATTATACTCGAACACTAAACCACACCAACCTTGCACAATTAAGACAACACATAGCACCACCATGCATACAACATTCTTCAATGCCATATAATTAGCTAAAGATTTGCCACCTCAATGGCACATTCATATTTAATTATGATCACATTTCATCGGACACGATAATGTACACAACACAGTGCCAAGGCAAATAGTTGTCAATGCAAATGCTACCTCTATCATGCATACATATCAACTTACACCCACGCTTTGCCTTACATCAAAAGGATATGCACATTTGGCACAACTCCTGACAACATCTCAAACATAATAGACATTCAAGCCAAACAGATGGGTAAACGTTTGCTCTCACATATCAACCATCCAGAATGTATTCAATGGAACTTATCACTCCCTCAAGCACATAGAATTGCATCACATCACCTTTTGGTCAAAAATAACAGCCACCTGAAGGCAAAGAGTGAACATCCTTACACACCAACCGGATGTAACAGATTGCAATATACTTCAGGAATAACTTCCATGCACATAATGCTCTACACAGAGCCATAAGAACATCTAGGGCCTCATTTATGAGGCTGTGCGTCCCTTTTACGCCGCTGGTGCGTCACTTTTTGTGACGCACCAGTGGCATAAAAAATGCGCCTTGTTGCGCCATATTTACAAAGTGACGCATCTAGGCAGATGCGTCACTTTGTAAACCCCTGCGCCACATTATACCTGCGCCAGGTATAATGTATGCAGGGGGGGGGGGGCGTTTTGACGCAAGAAAGGGTCATGGAAGTGACGCAGTGAAATCTATGAGATTTCACTGCGCCACTTCTAGGACACAACTGCGTCAATTTCTTACGCCTGCCTCACAGCAGGCATAAGACTGACGCAGGCCCTTTCACATGGGGCTTGCCCCATGTGAAAGGACACATTGCTGGAGTTGCGTCACTTTTGTGACACACTCCAGCAATGCGTCACTTTTGCGTCATACAGATACGTCAGAAATACTGACATATCTGTAACTCCTTGCGCCATGATGCGTCATACTGTAAATATGACGCATCATTGGGGTCGCAAGGAGGGCGCAGTGAAAAGTGACGCATCGCTGTTTTCAAGCAGCAATGCGTCACTTTTCATAAATGAGGCCCCTAGTGAGCCATTATCTGATGTAATCCATCACTAAATAATACATAAGTCTTGTATTACCTGGTCAAACTCTATGTAGTATTACTTATCTTAAATAGCACAAAACACAAGCAAATACAATGTCAACAAGCATTCTGATTCCGGACAACCAGCACTTCAGAACCACAGTCAGCACCCTGATATGATTACTGCTTAGGTGCTGTACAAATTGTTGTGAGCACTATACAAAAACACATATCTTAGCAATGCCCATGCCAGCAGCAGGATCTAGTCAGTGCCTGAAGACATGGGTTTCATGTAACTTCCAATGGACTTGTCATTTGGTTGTATGCTCTGCCTAGTATCAGTGCAAAAAGTATTCTCTGATAATGCCAAAGGCAATGCTCAGGGGTGTTGAGGCTGTGAGTGCTGGGCTCAGAGGCTGTTCAAATGAAGTGATCTATGCAATGCAACTTCAGAGCATGATTGTAACACTCTCTGTGGGCATTACTGATATGTGCAATGGGCATAGACTATAACCGAAGAGACTTATAGTGCAACTTACTCCCTGTAAGGCATGGCTTTTGGACACAGTCACTGAACACTGCCGGGTGTGGAGCTGCGTACACGCCACAGAGGAAGGTAATGGCATTGGCCGTGTATGCACAGATCATGGCCACAGACATTTCCACAAGTCATCACAGGAACACGTACTGGGCACAGAATAACACTAAAGAACATACAATTTTCATGTACTTGCAGGAATTGGCTACATGAAACTCCCAATGGCATGCCATATCCACTGACCATAGGGCCAGGTAAAAGGCCATGCTGTATGTCTGATAAAAATTCAGCTCAGCCTCTACTAATGTCTGGTGTCCCAGGATTCTTGTTTCCGGTCCAGGGAGACCTGGCTTGGCAGTTCAGGCTGGACTGTTCCCATGAGGAACAGGGTCAAGACTGATTTGCATATGTTGGGTCTGAACTGGGGTGGTGAAGTGAGCTAAAGAACGATGACGGATTCAACCGAGATCTGTGACTGGGGGTGAGAGACTGAAAAGTTTCAGGGCTCCGTCCATCAACTCCTTGTGTGTGTGGTGTCTACAGTGTATCAGAGGGCAAGGCCATGACCCGTGCACAAAATAAATGAATAGTGCATTGAGGCAGGAGTTATGGTTTGCTCAACTAACCACATCTGGCCATTTTTGTGTTTTTTAGGTTGTGTTTCATTATCATAATGTCACTTTGTTTAGATGAATGAGTCTGAGGGGCACTCATGACTATTCTTCTAAATTGAGTGTGAACAATTTCAGTAAATGACCAATTGCCCGCTGCAGGAAGATAAAAAGTGTCCTCTGTTTCAGTAGATGCTATTTCCAAAATGCCAATGTATTGTCCCATCAACAGATCTGTAGACCTTGCTTTGGCAATTGCAATTTGATGAACTTGGAACAATAAAATAACTCCAAATGAAGCAATCCCAGAAAGCAAAGTTACGCAAATTTGTTTTTTATGTCACTGTTGCACATTTATGTTATTCCACGTCATGCTTTTTCTTTTGATTCAGCTGTTTTAGCGGGACAGTGGATAGGGGGACATATATACTGTGTAACTGTATATACTGTGTAACTGTATCGCCAACAAACACAGCCAGTGTGGGCTGCCACCATGTAACGACAAAGCGCTGACGACTATATGTGTAAAAATCAATAAAAATATGTTGAAATCAAAAAAACTTGTTTCTTACTACTGAAAGTTGGCATAAAATCTAACAAATTATGAATTTGTGTTTGTCCATGTCTGAAATTCTTTAAAAAAAGTAGGAAACACATATACAAAAAATTAAGTTTTTCGATGTTTTGCGGCCATGAACGCCAAGGGGATGTAATCTTCTGTTCTGTAGAGTTCAGGGAGTTCATATGTTTGCTGTTTTGTTGAGTGTTTCTGAAAAGAGAAGAAAATACAAAACTATGAAAAGCATTGTTTACATGGGAGGGGCATACATTTAAATGTCATTCTATAACAACGGGGTGACCCAAAAGTACCACAAAGAACCTGGGTAATTTGTGATTCATAACAGTGGTCCAATCGGAAAGGACCACTAAACAGATGAAGTTAAATAAATTAACTTTTCCTGATTTTTTTGATGAAGACCTGCTGTTGAGGCTTAGATTGGCCATCCGCGACCCCTTGCCGGGTCAAAACATCAACATCTTGAACACCTGGGATCGTAAGGTGATTTTACAAAGGGGCAATTATGAATTATATGATTACCCTTTCTTAATGAGATCACGCTTATGCTGTTTAATGAGTACAACAGGCTATTTTGTAAATAAGATGATATATGTAATAGGTCGATTTCCTTTTTCTTTATTAGTTTAAATTCCACGCACAAGCACTTTTTCTGAGCACCCCTTCACACATCTTCTTGGAGAAACCATATGCGTATATATTGTATTTATATTTGTTGTTTTTCTCAATACAGACACAACTCATACATCTAAGTGCAATTTCTTTGTGTGTTGTACAATTTATAGTTATTTATACTTTTCCCTATATTTAGAAACAATATTGACCCCCCTCCTTGAGTTCAGTGAGTTGGGTTTTTCAAAAGCAATCAGCGGAGGTTGATTTATTTCACTTTATCTATCCGTTTGGTGGATCTTACCGATTGGACCACTTCAGGTATGACAGCCATATCTATAACAACGTTCCAGAGGAAAACACTCAAAAAAATGTAATACTTTTGCAGTAATTTTAAAATGACCCTGCTATTACAATCTATGTTTTAGAAGATTCTTAGATTTAATAGTTCAAGATCATCATGAATAAACAGACAATTCCAATGTGTGGAAAGGTGCTACAGTGTGAGTGCAACATCAGTTGACAATGTGCAAATAACAAACAAATATAGCATGTATAATCACAAAAATGTCAACCATCAGAACAGTAACTACAACATAGAAGCCCATAAAAATAAATTACACAGGTCTCTCAGAGTCTGCCTGCCAATGCGAATGTGGTTAAGACTGAAAATTCGACTTTTCGATCCTTTATCAACACTAGAGTTCCTCGGGACAGATTAGTAGCAACTTTGATCCATAAAGGAATAAAAAGCAATGCAATGCCAAGAAAATAAGTGGCCAACGAATAGCCTCCAAATGGACATGAGTGTTCAATCCAAACCAGCCAATGTATTGAACACCGCCAGTCAGTCATGGTCAGGGCTTGTATACTCCGTTCCTTATACCACCTTTCTCAGTAATGTAACAGTACGACGGCCCACTGTTTCAGTAAGTTAAAGGCTCCTTGTACCCCGTTTCAGTAAGGGGCCACCTATACACTCTAATTTGATCTAGGGAGTATTCTTTGTGCCCTTTGTTTAAGTCTGGTAAAGGTTTCTCCAACCCTCTGCCTCAGTGAGATTAGCGCTTGATCTCTGTCTTTGTGTGATAATGGCTCCCCATATTCTATCTGGCCGTGTGATAAGGGCTCCCATTATCCTCCGCCTCTGCGTAATAAGGGCCTCCATACCCGCTCTTGGTGCCCCCTGTTTCAGTATGACCATACCCTCTGTATCAGTATGGCAAGGGCTCTTGGTGCCCCCCTGTTTCATTTTAATGACTCCCCATGCCTTCGGTATCAGTGTGGTCAGGGCTGCTGTGCCCTCTGTTTCAGTGTGACTTCCCATACCCTCTGCATCAGTCTGATAATATCTCCCTGTACCCCCTGTCTGTGTTTGAGAACGTCGCCCATTTATACCCTGTAAAGATCCCCCCAACTCCATTTAAACATATTTGCCACACTTCTCAAGGGACTTAGCTAGGATATTTTAACTCCGTTATGTGTTTGCCTTACTCTTGTTATTTTTATTTTTGATACCCCTAAAGGCATAAACCCTGACAAGAGCTTCATCACATGTTTACATTGCTTGCATTTTTTCGTTTGAATGCAGTGCAAGCACTTATCAAGCTGTCTGTGTCTTTAAACGCGACAATGCTGTACAGTGCTTGAGAGTTTGCCAAAAGAGTTTATTCAATTTCCGTCAAGAACTCGATTCCAGCAGACTGCGATTGTCAGGGGTGAAGCCAGAACATTCAGCAGTCGTCCACTCGCCACTCCAGAACCCAGCTAGCCCCGACCTCCAGTAGCCTGTTAGCGCCTGCAGTCGCTGCGGCCTGAATCTCACTGCCTACTTCCGCTCTTACATTTGATTGGCTCGCTGCGAGCGCCGAGGCGCCTCCCTAATGCGACTGTTGTTCTCATCTGGCCCCAGGCCAAGGTTCCTTTGCAACCAACGTGCCGAGGCCTTCAGGTCTATTGATTTCACCAGGCAGTCCTTGGCCAGGCGTGCAGAGACCAAAACGCACGCATTCGTGCAATAAGAGCAGACTGCGGCCTAGACGCAAGCAATGTATACATCGTTCAAGGTTTCTCAGCAGCTCCGTTCTTGTTCTACTGCCGTCATGTATGATGACTGAACACAAGTACGACATGGAATGTCAGTAACTGACGTTGAAAGACTGGCGAAATCTCGACAAAAAATTATAATCATTCAGGTTTGATGTAGGAAATCTGGTCTATACCTTAGACAATGTCATACATCAAAAACCAAAACCCGAGAGGACTGAACTAATAGCTTTGGGCCAGATGCATCAACGCATTTTGTGATAGCGGTTCGCGAGCTCCAAAAAGCCTCTACGTCCATAGAAATGAATGGGAAAACATTCCTTTATTTCCGGCTCGCAATTTGCAGTCGCAAATAGGGAATGCGTGGGAATCGCTACTTTAAATGCAAAACCTACTTACATTGCATTTTGCGAGTCTTTAATAGTGAATCGGTAAAATTCGTTATTAAGGACTCTCAAAATGCAATGTTGATAAATCTTGCCCTTTATGATTAAAAGGGGTGTTTCGAGGAGAACGATCAGACCGGGAAGTGACTAAGGGCCACATGCCTCAAGGTAATCATTTGCGATTACCAAATAGCGAATTTTAAGGATTCACTATTTGGTAATCACAAATGCCTATGCATGAAGGATTCTCAAATATTTTTGTGAATCCTTAACATTCCCTAATAGCGAATCATAAATTGTGATTCGCTATTAGGGAATGCGTTCCCATGCATTCCTTCAGCCCCATAGGAATGAATGGGAATGCATTCACAATTTGTGATTACCAAATTGGTAATCGCAAATTGTGAATGCAATTGCAAGGGTGCCAGAGGGCCTAAGGCCACCCTGATGCACCCCCCCCAAAAGGTAAGTGTGCACATGTCACTTTAAAAAATGCACTTTTGTGCATTTTTCAAAGATTTTGCAAATTACCAATCAACTTGAAGTTGATGGTAATTAGCATTTCCTAAATGCGAACTCGCATTTAGAAAAGGCTTGATGCATCTCAAATAGATAATTGCAATTTGAGATTCCCTAAATACATTTGCAAATTAGGTCATCTCTTACCCATTCCCTCTGATGCATCGGAAAAGGCATTTTACAGGCCGCAAACGGGTAAAATGCTTGATGCATGTGGCCCTAAAAGCTTTACCGAGTCAGGGAAAGTGGCTCAGACATCGTTGCTGTAAGAAAGACCACACCTCGAGTCACAAACAGGAGCGTCATGTGGAGCTGGCTATCTAGCTACATCACTGTGGCACATACATAATAGATGAATATATATCCAGAACAGATTCTGAAGCTTGCATCACAGGTACAAAAAAACTCAGTGCTGCAAAGCATAGGATATGTCTGAGAGGCTGGTAGGTCTGGGCAGTGGTAGTCATGCCTGGCGTGGAAGCTGGAATGGGCATTACACGTGTTGCGTGAACATCATAGGAGTGTGCAGTGATAGCGATGTTCAGATTCCTTGCCCATTCCATTCTGGCCTCTCTGATTAGGCTTCTAACAAATTCAGGTTCTGTCTCATTAAATGTATAGCAGGCCAGCTTAAAAGTGTTTTTACTTTCCAAATAAAAGTCTACAAGTACTGCTGAAAAGATCTCATACTATGTCATTAAATATATGTTATGAGTATTGAGAAGTGCAAATACTGCTCCAATAGAAGTATCACAGCCCTACTTGTAAACATACTTTCACTCAAACGAGTAGATGGGAGCTCTGATGCCTTGCCCATTCGGTCCTGTCCCTCTCTGCTGAGACTATCCACGTGTCCTAGTACACATTTCATACACCTAATGTTAGGCAACAAAACAAAGAATACACTTTAGAGTATATATGTGTTTCCAAATAAAAAGCCAGACCTAATGTATTTATGGATGCTTGTTCTGAATCTTTTTCATATTCAGTCAAGTAATTATGATACATTGAATTTATGTATGCTGTGACACCACTCACTGGGTTAGCAAAGAAGGACAACGCTGGTTTTGAGATCACAGGCTGAACCGCAAAACATTTCTGACTGTTGTTATTTTATGTCCTTTGGTGGTAAGTAAGTAAGGTAGTGGTCGGTGCAAACACCTTTTACTGTATTGTGGAAGCAGATTCACCGCGGTAGCAATGAGTGTCAGAACATTTGTGCATACTTGTGTTATTTTTTGTCGTGTTATATTGTTGGTTTATTTTTGTGTTGTACTGTGTTAGTCAAATGTACTTTATTTTGATTGTTTTGTTATTTAATGCAGTGTAATTATTTTTGCTCTGTTGCTATTGAGCTTTTTTGTTGTTTTTCTGTTGTGTTTTGTTGTGCTTCTGTAATTTCAGTACAGCTGTCAACAAATGCTGCTACATTTCAAACAATAAGCAGGCAGCACATTCTTTTAAAGTTCTACTGATATGGAGCTAATTATCTCTGGCAAAGGTGATAAAATACTACTCCTCTGGCTCTTCATCTATCTATCTGTAAGTCTAAACTTGTGCAGAAACTATGTGTTAAATTAGCACCGCTATTGCTCATTTCTTGAGATACAGAACTACTTGTCCATTCTTCAGATGGGTTCTATCGACAAGTAAAGAAATCTTTCTTAGGCTGATAAAAAGTAAAACAACCATTGGTACATTGGTTTTTAGGTCTCGCCTGTCAATGCGCATGCGCATTGAGCTTGCGAGAATATAGGGGCTTAAACAGAGTTTAACCAGACTGGCGATTTGATGCAGTGCACGTGCGCTTTTAGCTCAATGCGCAAGCGCAATGAGTTAAAATGCGCGTGCACAGCATCAAATCTCCAGCCATCGCCATCTGTTCCCCAGCTTGGTGCCGCCAGCACCTCCCCTCTCTCTTCCCGCACACAGCCTTACTCGCATTTCTCCTCCCCCTCCCCAGCCGCCAGCACCTCCCCTCTCTCTCCCTGCACACACGCTCTGACTCAGTACTTTAAGTTTCACGGCCGCCAGGCCTTGTCTCCTTTTATTTTTCAGCCTCCCCTTTTTTTCAGCCCCTGTTGTGCCGTCCGACTTGTTTTTCATGCTTGTTATTTCAAGGAAACTTTCCCTTCTCACTGGTCCACTTTAATGAGCCATTCCCTGATTATATCTCCACTTTAGGAAACCTTTTTCCCCATTAGCATGTAAGCAGAATGAAGCATTTTTCACAAGTCCACTTCAAGGTGCGTGTCACCGTTCACAAGTCTGTTTTGTTTGTCTATGCAAATATAGGCTTTAGAAAGCTTTCACCCCCCCCCCAGGCCTAGCTACGGGAGGCTTCACTACACATATGTCCACTTTAAGGACACATTTCTTGTTCACAAGTCTCCGCTCAGGCCCCTTTCACTGCGCGCAGAATAACGTTGGCCAGGCTTCCCCGGGCACGTATCTACTTTAAAGAGCCTTTCTCCGCTCCAAGTGCGCTTTAGACGCTGCTAAAAGGTCGGCTTTAGGAAGCATTCGCTTGATCACAGTTCCTCGTTAGTGAACATTTCCGACTCCCATTTGAGGGGGCTTCCCCCCTGACAAGTGTGTTTTTGCCTATGCAAATATCGGCTTTAGAAAGCTGTCACGACCCGCACGCACTAAGGGAGCCTTCACCACACATACTTGTTGTTCCTGAGACTTTTGTACCACAAAATGAATGACCTGAAAATAATTCAATGTCCGGCATGCATGTATACATAGAATAACAGTAAGTCATATCATTTAACTGCAATTGAATTTTCAGCTGAAAATTTATGTGCAGTTAAATGATATATTTGTAAACTGCAAATAGAAGTTTTCTCAAATGTCTTCATTTTAAACTTCCCAAAAAATCACCGTCCCAGCTCCACCCTACCACTTTTACGAATATTGAAAGGCTAGGCCAAGTCACCAAAACTTAAGTGACAGAGAGAGTAAACCTTTGTTACAGAGCTCACTTCTGCAACTCTAAGGAACACAGGGTTACCAACAGCGGTGCAGTTTTGAGAAGGCACATCTGGAAGAGATTATAGTGATGACAATCTACACTCGCTCGCACCCGACTTCAATGTAATGCCTCCCAAGCTGCTCCCCCCCGCCATGAGACTTCAAAGCAACGTGTCATCATCGTGACCAGAAACCACAGAGCAGTGCATGACATACAAACTTGACTGTGTTGTGATTGTCGTGCGTGTTCGGGAAACACTTCTCCAGCTCTCTTTTTGTCTAGGTTTTGTTTAACGAATCCCCCTGCATCTGTGTGTCTGCATGCTGACCCCTCCCCCATTGTTTATCTGCAAATGTGCATGTGTGCCTCTTTGCATGTGTGTGTATGTGTCAGTATGTCTCGTGTTCTCTGCATTACCATTATGTTTCATGTGCATATCCCCTCATCCTCGTGGTAGTCTGCAGGTAGGCTTGCATGTTTGCCTCTGCATGTCTGTGTGCAATGCATGTATGTCTCTGTGAACGTCTGTCCGCAAACAAGACTGCGTGTTTCTATCTTCCTTTTTTTAAATACATGCTAAAGTCTATGTGTGCATGTCTAAATGTTTTCCTTTACTTGTTTTTTATCAACATTATTGCAGTTTCCTTTGCGAATATGCGAACAAACTCCCCGACCCTACTTATTCCTCCCACTCCTGCTTGCTACCCTGCTCCCCCTCCCCCCACGCCTCGCACCAGACTACCATTTGTCGCATTTAGACTACCTGCTCCCCCACCCGATTTGAAAGGCAGCCTCGCACACCAACATTTGTCTCTCACACCACAGGCTCCTGCTCCCCCGCCCACCCAGAAATGCCGAGAGCTATTCCCTCCCACTTGCTGGCGCCCCTGCTCCCCCACCAGACTTGAAAGGAAGCCTATTTTAGTCTCTGCAATATATATTGTGTGATTTATGCCCAAGAAATTTTATCTGTTTTGCTCCCACTTCAACATTCACTCCTCCCACACTTTTAAAGTGAAGCTTAGCTTCACTTCAAAAGCCCCTGCTGCTTCACACTATTCACGGCCGCCAGGCCGTGTCTCTCCCTCATCGGGCCATAAGGCCCACAGTTTGCGTAGTGTAATCATGCAGCGGGTCTCTGTGACACAACACTCTGTTCGGGCCCATGCACGCCTGTTACGCAATGTTTTAACTCTGGCCGAAGCACTCTTTTTTTTTTATATAGCGCGAACTAGGCCCGAACCGAATCGGGTATCAGAGCGCTTTACATAGCACCAGTTAACGTTCTGTTCTGTTGTACTTTTTTAATAACTGTTAATGCTACGGATATTCTATTTAATGTATATGTTAACTGTATTGTCATTTATTTGTGGCATGTTGGTATTAAATTTACTGCTGCCCCAGGCTGACATTCTGCTATTTCGAGGTTTCCTTCAATCTAAGCGCCAAGAAGCTTACGAGGTGGAATTAGTTTTAAAGTGTTTTTGAAAAGGGGATTGAAAGGCTGAGGCATCTTCTTGTGGCATTTGTCTCGTGTCACGTGTTGTCTTTGTGGTATTATACTGCCGGTTCTAAATATTTCTGCTTTTTTAAGTTCATCTTGATGTTGTGTTTATTTTTTGGTATCGCTCTTTTTGTTTTTTACACCGTCCTCACTCTACCTTTGTGCAGCAAGAAGCATTTCGCCTGCTGGACAGGCTCACCTTTTATTTACTTACATGTAGAAGTGTTATATAGCGCAGACAAGCTCAAGATGGCGTCGATGCGCTTTACATGTCGCATATTTGTCAGTGTTCTTAATCAAATGCACCTAGCCTGCCTGCATCTCTGTGTTAAGTGCAGGAGCAGTAAATGCAGCGTGTTTTTTTACACACCCCTTGTCGCTGCTGTTTCCTCAATCCCCAGTAGTCATGGCGTCATCTCGTGAAAGATGAAAGGCGACGGCCCATTCTTGGATCCAGCCTGTAAGCTGCAGGCAGCACACATCTTGGCAGCTGGCACATTGACCCGCCGAGTCATCGGGCTGGTTGTTTGAAAGTTTTTGATCCCTGTGCCTGCCAACCCCGTCCTGCCCACAGTTTGCGTAGTGTAATCATGCAGCGGGTCTCTGTGACACAACACTCTAATCGTGCCCATGCACGCCTGTTACGCAATGTTTTAACTCTGGCCGAAGCACTCTAACGTCTGACAGTTGTGCTCTGTTCTGTTGTACTTTTTTTTTTTTTGATTTTTTTTTTTTGTGAAACTTTTTTAATAACTGTTAATGCTACGGATATTCTATTTAATGTCTCAGCACCACCCCAGCATCACTCAGCACCACCCCAGCATCACTCAGCACCACCTCAGCACCACCACAGCACCACTCAGCACCACCACAGCATCACTCAGCACCACCACAGCATCACTCAGGACCACCGCAGCATCACTCAGCACCACTCACCATCACCACACCATCACTCAGCATCACCCCAGCATCACTCAGCACCATTCACCATCACCACATCATCACTCAGCATCACCCCAGCATCACTCAGCACCACCCCAGCACCACTCATCAACACATCATCACTCAGCGCTACCCCAGCATCACTCAGCAACACCACATTATCACTCAGCACCACCACATTATCACTTACCGCCACCCCAGCATCACTCAGTGCCATCCCAGCATCACTCAGCACCACCATAGCATCACTCAGCGCAACCACAGCATCACTCAGCGCAACCACAGCATCACTCAGCGCAACCACAGCATCACTCAGCACCACCACAGCATCACTGGTTCAAATATGTTCTTTCAATGTTTCAAGCTGTTTTCAAGCTTTCAAGCTTTATTAAAAATCACAAAAAGATGTTAATATTTCACTTAAGTTCTTGGATTTTTGTCACAATAAAAAACACTGAACATAATCTTCACAAAAATTATTTACAAAAGTTTAAGCTATTGCCATTACAAATTAAATAAATTATTTAAAAATATTAAAAACCATTGTTATTTGTAATAGCAATACATCTAAGTCACGTAAATACAAAACATGTTGCATTACAAATGTTATAGGTGTCACATTTGCGAAAGTTATAACTATTGGCATTGTAAATGACAAAGCTATTAATTTAGATAGTTCAAAAAACATCACAATAATAAAAAAAAGTCATTTATAAGACCAATAGCTCAAACTTTCCTAATGCGAGACCTATTGCATTTCCAATGCTTGTTCATTATTGACAATCCCCTGCAAAAACGAACCCCGGCATTCACAGAGAAACCTGGTAATTCAGGCAAATGCAATTTTTTCATAGATAGTTGCAAGATGTCTCACAAGTGGTTTCTAGAAGCCATGAGCTGACTGCAAAAATACTATTTGTTAAGCAACCCCAACAAAGTGGCTTGTCTAATCCATCGGACACTGTGTAACAATGCAACATATCAGTTCCAGGCAGATAATGAGGTCATAAACTCGCCAACATTAGCAATAAAGTTGCAATAATTTGGGACACTTCAAGACTAAATGATAAAAGCGTTTTTGCTAGAATTCCAGACATAAGCAATAAGGGAGAAACTCATGAATGCAGCTCTATTTTTCAGCATCATACCCCAGCGTTTTATCCATCAATCACTCAATCAATATTTATAGAGCGCAGCTAATCACCCCTGAGGGTATTGAGGCGCTAATGTCTCGCGGGGTTCTAGTCGTAGAGCAGGGTCTTGAGTCCCTTCCTGAATTCCACCAAACCTGTTCGTAGTTGGAGGGGGAGGTCGTTCCAGGACTTGGCAGCGAGGTGGGAGATGGAAGGACCTCCGCTATACCCCCGGCAGATGTGGGGAACGTGAGCAAGCGCGCAGGAAGCGGATCACAGTTGTCTGGCAGGCTGGTAAAAGTTCAGGCGGTGGTTGATGTAGGTTGGGCCCTGTTCACGGAGGGCTTTGTAGGTGAGGGTCAGTGTCTTGAACTGGAATCTCTTCTGTACGGGGAGCCAGTGGAGGTTCTGGAGGTGGGGTTTGATGTGGGTCCATCTGGGAAGGTTGAGGATGATTCTGGTGGCTGTGTTCTGTAGAGTATGGAGTCTCTTGAGGAGTTGGGTGGTGCTCCCCAAGTAGAGAGCGTTTCCGTTGTCTAGCTGTCTGATGACGAGAGCTTGTGTGACCATTTTCCTTGTGCTGCTGGGGATCCTTCTGAAGATCTTGTGCAGCAAGTGGGGGTGTGGAAGCAGGAGGAGGCGGTTGCATCGACTTGTCATTTTATAGTGAGTTTGCTGCCCACGATGATTCTGAGTTTGCGGGCGTGGTCCGTGGGGGTGGGTACGGATTGGAGCTCCAAGGGCCACAAGGTGTTGTCCTATGGTGAGGTGATGTTTCTGAAGATCAGCACTTCCGTCTTGTCTGTGTAGTGCTTCAGGCAGTTGGTCCTCATCCAGTTGATGCGCTCGTCATGGCATTTTAGAAGTTTGTTCCGGTGGTAGTGGGGTCTTCTGTCAGTGAGAGGATGAGTTGGGTGTCATCCGCATAGCAGATGATGGTGAGGGATCACTGACATAATATCGAGGGACATAATATTGACTATCAAAAATATCGTCGACAAAATATCGACAGACAGAATATCGACTTTGTATCTACAAACAGGTAAGTGCAAAAATATCGAATACAAAATATCGTTTACAAAAAAATAGTTAAAAAAAATATCGACTTTATTAAAAACAATGTAAAATTAAATTAATATTAAAAATTATTTACTAAAATATACTTAAAAATACTTAAATTACCTTATAATAATTAAATAATTGATGAAAGGTATAAAAAAATTTACAATCATATTTGTTAAAACATATATATATAGTAACATAATATAATTAAATATTATCCAATAATATTACCGTAGGATGGCAGAAGTGTAAAAATGACTATTCCCACACCAGAGAGTGCAACAGTAGGGAAAGCGTTGGATAGCGTAGGGGTAAAAATTACTATTCCCACTCCAGAGAGTGCAACAGTAGGGAAAGCGTTGGATAGCGTAGAGGTAAAAATTACTATTCCCACTCCAAAGAGTGCAACAGTAGGGAAAGCGTTGGATAGCGTAGGGGTAAAAATTACTATTCCCACTCCAGTTAGTGCAACAGTAGGGAAAGCGTTGGATAGCGTAGGGGTAAAAATTACTATTCCCACTCCAGTGGGTGCAACAGTAGGGAAAGCGTTGGATATCGTAGGGGTATAAATTACTATTCCCACTCCAAAGAGTGCAACAGTAGGGAAAGCGTTGGATAGCGTAGAGGTAAAAAATACTATTCCCACTCCAGTGGGTGCAACAGTAGGGAAAGCGTTGGATAGCGTAGAGGTAAAAATTACTGTTCCCACTCCAGTGAGTGCAACAGTAGGGAAAGCGTTGGATAGCGTAGAGGTAACAATTACTATTCCCACTCCAGTGGGTGCAACAGTAGGGAAAGCGTTGGATAGCGTAGGGGTAAAAATTACTATTCCCACTCCAGTGAGTGCAACAGTAGGGAAAGCGTTGGATAGCGTAGGGGTAAAAATGACTATCCCCACTCAAGTGGGTGGAACAGTAGGGAAAGCGTTGGATAGCGTAGGGGTAAAAATTACTATTCCCACTCCAAAGAGTGCAACAGTAGAGAAAGCGTTGGATAGCGTACAGGTAAAAATTACTATTCCCACTCCAGTGGGTGCAACAGTAGGGAAAGCGTTGGATAGCGTAGGGGGTAAAAATTACTATTCCCACTCCAGTGAGTGCAACAGTAGGGAAAGCGTTGGATAGCGTAGAGGTAACGTTTACTATTCCCACTCCAGTGGGTGCAACAGTAGGGAAAGCGTTGGATAGCGTAGTGGTAAAAATTACTATTCCCACTCCAGTGGGTGCAACAGTAGGGAAAGCGTTGGATAGCGTATGGGTAAAAATTACTATTCCCACTCCAGTTAGTGCAACAGTAGGGAAAGCGTTGGATAGCGTAGAGGTAAAAATTTCTATTCCCACTCCAGTGGGTGCAACAGTAGGGAAAGCGTGGAAAGCGTTGGATAGCGTCGGGGTATAAATTACTATTCCCACTCCAAAGAGTGCAACAGTAGGGAAAGCGTTGGATAGCGTAGAGGTAAAAATTACTATTCCCACTCCAGTGGGTGCAACAGTAGGGAAAGCGTTGGATAGCGTAGGGGTAAACATTACTATTCCCACTCCAGTGAGTGCAACAGTAGGGAAAGCATTGGATAGCGTAGAGGTAACAATTACTATTCCCACTCCAGTGGGTGCAACAGTAGGGAAAGCGTTGGATAGCGTAGGGGTAAAAATTACTATTCCCACTCCAGTGAGTGCAACAGTAGGGAAAGCGTTGGATAGCGTAGGGGTAAAAATTACTATTCCCACTCCAGTGGGTGGAACAGTAGGGAAAGCGTTGGATAGCGTAGGGGTAAAAATTACTATTCCCACTCCAAAGAGTGCAACAGTAGGGAAAGCGTTGGATAGCGTAGAGGTAAAAATTACTATTCCCACTCCAGTGGGTGCAACAGTAGGGAAAGCGTTGGATAGCGTAGAGGGTAAAAATTACTATTCCCACTCCAGTGAGTGCAACAGTAGGGAAAGCGTTGGATAGCGTAGGGGTAAAAATTACTATTCCCACTCAAGTGGGTGGAACAGTAGGGAATGCGTTGGATAGCGTAGGGGTAAAAATTACTATTCCCACTCCAAAGAGTGCAACAGTAGAGAAAGCGTTGGATAGCGTACAGGTAAAAATTACTTTTCCCACTCCAGTGGGTGCAACAGTAGGGAAAGCGTTGGATAGCGTAGGGGGTAAAAATTACTATTCCCACTCCAGTGAGTGCAACAGTAGGGAAAGCGTTGGATAGCGTAGAGGTAACGTTTACTATTCCCACTCCAGTGGGTGCAACAGTAGGGAAAGCGTTGGATAGCGTATGGGTAAAAATTACTATTCCCACTCCAGTTAGTGCAACAGTAGGGAAAGCGTTGGATAGCGTAGAGGTAAAAATTTCTATTCCCACTCCAGTGGGTGCAACAGAAGGGAAAGCGTGGGAAAGCGTTGGATAGCGTAGGGGTATAAATTACTATTCCCACTCCAAAGAGTGCAACAGTAGGGAAAGCGTTGGATAGCGTAGAGGTAAAAATTACTATTCCCACTCCAGTGGGTGCAACAGTAGGGAAAGCGTTGGATAGCGTATGGGTAAAAATTACTATTCCCACTCCAGTTAGTGCAACAGTAGGGAAAGCGTTGGATAGCGTAGAGGTAAAAATTTCTATTCCCACTCCAGTGGGTGCAACAGTAGGGAAAGCGTTGGATATCGTAGGGGTATAAATTACTATTCCCACTCCAGTTAGTGCAACAGTAGGGAAAGCGTTGGATAGCGTAGAGGTAAAAATTTCTATTCCCACTCCAGTGGGTGCAACAGTAGGGAAAGCGTGGGAAAGCGTTGGATAGCGTAGAGGTAACAATTACTATTCCCACTCCAGTGGGTGCAACAGTAGGGAAAGCGTTGGATAGCGTAGGGGTAAAAATTACTATTCCCACTCGAGTGAGTGCAACAGTAGGGAAAGCGTTGGATAGCGTAGGGGTAAAAATTACTATTCCCACTCCAGTGGGTGGAACAGTAGGGAAAGCGTTGGATAGCGTAGGGGTAAAAATTACTATTCCCACTCCAAAGAGTGCAACAGTAGGGAAAGCGTTGGATAGCGTAGAGGTAAAAATTGCTATTCCCACTCCAGTGGGTGCAACAGTAGGGAAAGCGTTGGATAGCGTAGAGGGTAAACATTACTATTCCCACTCCAGTGAGTGCAACAGTAGGGAAAGCGTTGGATAGCATAGAGGTAACGTTTACTATTCCCACTCCAGTGGGTGCAACAGTAGGGAAAGCGTTGGATAGCGTAGGGGTAAAAATTACTATTCCCACTCCAGTGGGTGCAACAGTAGGGAAAGCGTTGGATAGCGTATGGGTAAAAATTACTATTCCCACTCCAGTTAGTGCAACAGTAGGGAAAGCGTTGGATAGCGTAGAGGTAAAAATTACTATTCCCACCCCAGTGGGTGCAACAGTAGGGAAAGCGTGGGAAAGCGTTGGATAGCGTAGGGGTATAAATTACTATTCCCACTCCAAAGAGTGCAACAGTAGGGAAAGCGTTGCATAGCGTAGAGGTAAAAATTACTATTCCCACTCCAGTGGGTGCAACAGTAGGGAAAGCGTTGGATAGCGTAGGGGAAAAAATACTATTCCCACTCCAGTGAGTGCAACAGTAGGGAAAGCGTTGGATAGCGTAGAGGTAACAATTACTATTCCCACTCCAGTGGGTGCAACAGTAGGGAAAGCGTTGGATAGCGTAGGGGTAAAAATTACTATTCCCACTCCAGTGAGTGCAACAGTAGGGAAAGCGTTGGATAGCGTAGGGGTAAACATTACTATTCCCACTCCAGTGGGTGGAACAGTAGGGAAAGCGTTGGATAGCGTAGGGGTAAAAATTACTATTCCCACTCCAAAGAGTGCAACAGTAGGGAAAGCGTTGGATAGCGTAGAAGTAAAAATTACTATTCCCACTCCAGTGGGTGCAACAGTAGGGAAAGCGTTGGATAGCGTAGGGGGTAAAACTTACTATTCCCACTCCAGTGAGTGCAACAGTAGGGAAAGCGTTGGATAGCGTAGAGGTAACGTTTACTATTCCCACTCCAGTGGGTGCAACAGTAGGGAAAGCGTTGGATAGCGTGGGGTAAAAATTACTATTCCCACTCCGATGAGTGCAACAGTAGAGAAAGCGTTGGATAGCGTAGGGGTAAAAATTATTATTCCCACTCCAAAGAGTGCAACAGTAGGGAAAGCGTTGGATAGCATAGGGGTTAAAAATACTTTTCCCACTCCAAAGAGTGCAACAGTAGGGAAAGCGTTGGATAGCGTAGGGGTTAAAATTACTTTTCCCACTCCAAAGAGTGCAACAGTAGGGAAAGCATTGGATAGCGTAGGGGTTAAAATTCCTATTCCCACTCCAAAGAGTGCAACAGTAGGGAAAAGCGTTGGATAGCGTAGGGGTAAAAATTACTATTCCCACTCCAGTGGGTGGAACAGTAGGGAAAGCGTTGGATAGCGTAGGGGTTAAAATTACTTTTCCCACTCCAGTGAGTGCAACAGTAGGGAAAGCGTTGGATAGCGTAGAGGTAACATTTACTATTCCCACTCCAGTGGGTGCAACAGTAGGGAAAGCGTTGGATAGCGTGGGGTAAAAATTACTATTCCCACTCCGATGAGTGCAACAGTAGAGAAAGCGTTGGATAGCGTAGGGGTAAAAATTACTATTCCCACTCCAGAAAGTGCAACAGTAGGGAAAGTAAATACTTCTTATATTATTTAAAAACAGTATATATAAATTAATATCTATAAAAAATTAATGAAAAGTAATTACCAATTTAATATAATATAATAATTAATCAATTAAAATTACTAATTACAATTAATTTTTACTATTAGTTACCTATTCAAATTAATTAAAAATTAACAATTAATTAATCAACAATTAAAAATTAATTAACAATTAATTAAAATTAAAAACAATTAAATAAATTGAATTATTTAATTAATTATGAATAAATTACTTCCCACCCTATTCCCCTATAAACTCACAACCCGCTACAGAAAATAAATGAGTTAAATTAACATAATTATCAATTAATCAATTAAATAAAATTAATTGGCAATTAAAATTTAATTAATTACCCATAAAAAATATTTAAGAATTAATAAAACAAATACCAATAAATATGTTTACATATTTAATTAATTATAAATAAATTACTTCCCACCCAATTCCCCTATAAACCCACAACCCGCTACAGAAAATAAATTAGTAAAATTAACATAATTAGCAATTAATCAATTAATTAAAATTAATTGCCAATTAAAATTTAATTAATTACCAAATATAAATTAATTAACAATTACATAAAAATTAATACCATTATATAAATTTACATATTTAATTAATTATAATTAAATTACTTCCCACCCTATTCCCCTATAAACCCACAACCCGCTACAGAATTAAATTACGCAAAATTAAAAAAACAAAATTCATTAATTAAAATTAATTATAACATAAATACACACTTTTCACACATATAATAACATAACAAACACTATAAAAAATTCGATATTAATAAAAATTCAATAATTTTAATAACCTATATTATATACTTCGATATTTTAACTTTCTATATTTTAACATTCGATATTACATTACTTACCTTCAAAACGATATTTTTGATGTCGATATTCTGTCCATTCGATATGTTGTCCAGCCTATATTTTGGACTCGATATTATGTCCATTCGATATTTTGTAGTCGATATTATGTCTGTTTACCGATGGTGAGTTTATGGGATTGGACTATGTCAGCCAGTAGTCATCTAGGTGTTGAACAAGGTGGGGCTGAGTGATGATCCTTGGGGATGCCGCAAATGTGGCTTTTGGGATCGGAAGTGAAGGGTAGAAGTCGGATTCTCTGGGTCTGTCCTGTTAGAAAGGGTGCAATTTATTTGAGGGCATCTGCCCAGATGTTGATGTGTCGGAGCCTTTTGATGAGTGTGGTGGGATACTGTGTCGAATGCGGCTGAGAGGTAGAGGAGGATCAGGACTGCTGGTTCACCCCGGTTGAGGAGGGATCCGATGTGGCTAGTTGCAGCGATCAGGGCAGTTTCAGTACTGCGGTTGCTGTGGAAGCCAGATTGTAAGGTGTCGAGTAGGTTGTATCTTTATAGATGCTAGGCAGTGGCGGCTGGCGACATTTGAAAGTGGTGCGGCGTAAAGCAGTGGGAATGTATAGTATTGAAATATTAAACACATTAAAAACTGCCCCATATCTTCCTGAATTAATTTGTTCAACAGTTGCTGTAATGTGTAAATTGTTGAGCATGATAACTTTACCCTTTAAAATGTATGCTTGCCCAGTGTCTTGCACTGCATGCAGCATTAACTTTGGAAACATATGCTCTAAACAGACTTTGAGAAGCACCCACAAATGCTGGCTGTAACCAGTCACATAGAAATATATGCAGGCAGGTTTCTAAGTGAGATAAAAAAAGAGGGTGCTCTCTATAAAGGAACATGTCAAATAGATTTCTTTGATTCCCATAGTGTGCCACCTGACCGGTATTTTGGTTCCTCTCTGAGATAACATTTTCGCCAGATAAATGGCACAACAACTCACATATTAGTAAAGCCTGCCAGTATGATTGGCTTTGTCACTGGGTGTTAGCTGTTTAAGATAAATGAGTAACAACAGTGATTTTTGTTAAAAATTAATAAGATTGGAAATGTTTAAATTCTGAAATAGTGAGTCTGTGAATTAAATAGCATTGAGGCCTGTGGACGGGGTTTTGGCCTTAAATTATGTGTGCTTTATGTTAGATATATATCCTCTTTTTCTATGCATATCTTTTCCATCTGCACATCTTCAACCCCCTCTCTTTCCTCTTCAGCATCCTCTTTTTACTCTTTCCCGAATGCACTTCCTCGTATCTCTGTCACTTCACCCCCCCAACATGCACTGCACTCCCTCAAATGTAAGCACTTTAATTTCTCTTACTTTTGCCTTACAAATATTTTGACATTTGTGTCCCCCTTCACACATATCCACAGAATTTCAGTTGCAAATGGAATACACAAACATTGTTCTGTGTGCTCTGAAGAGAGGCCAACCCACTGACAGGCACGACTGAGCGCTCAATCAAAGCCCCTCGAAAACACCTGACATGGCTCAAGCCTCAAAGTATGCACAGAAACAAATACAGATAAACAACAACATTATAAAATAGCTAACTCTTGGGGAATGTAAGATTATGTAAAGCATGTGAAATAAGAGAGGAAGTAAATCATTGAAATGCATCCCCCTGACGTTTTTAAAATTCCTTGTTTGCAAGTCAGTCCATGTTTTTGAAATCAGGGTTAATTTAGGGGCATGAAGACAGGGCCAGTTTTCATCTCATACATCAGAGAACTGGCCACTGTAAGCACATGATCCACAGTAAGAACATATCTCTCACTTTGGGCATGCATCGGATATTTGAATCAACTTTGCAAGGAAACATTTCACAAGGGAGCAAATGCTGCAGCTCCACTTTTAAAGGAGCGAGTGATATGCATCGAGGGCCTGGGGTGTCACAGTGGGGGAGGTTAGCGTGATGAGAGGTCTCAGCACAATATACATTACACAGCATTAGCTTGCAAACACTTACCATTACCGAGAACAAGGCACCGGATCAGACGTGCTTGAATCCAATCTCACATATGACGAGAGGTGGGATCTATGCCTTCGAATGACAGACGTCTGAAATCATGCAGGGAAGAAGTCTCCGACACCCGAAACCGTGACACTTATTGCGTCACTGGCCTACAGTATGCATACAACCCTAGACCACAATGGAAATGAAGGGCCTTAAAACAGAAAGTCCAGCTTTGTGCATCACCAATAAGAAAGTTGATTTACTGCCTGGCTTCCGTCTCCTGCTTCAGAGAGAGGCGGGACAGGCAGCCTGAAACAGAAAGTCCAGACTTAAATACATGAATTTATTTAGAGATACAATCGTATTTCTAAATAAATCGATCTATTTAATATTTTTGTATGTAAATGTGTAGGAATTTCAGAGGGGCGCAGTCCCTGAACCCTAATTGGGAAGCCGCCCCTGTTGCTCGGTGAGCTGGTGGTTGATGGCTTTCTCGAGGACCTTGCTGGGCAACAGGAGTAGTAATATGGTATGGTAATTTTTGAGTTTGCTGGGGTTGGCTGAGGGTTTCTTCAAGAGAGGTCTGACCTTTGCGTGTTTCCATGTGTCAGGAAATGTGGCAGTGGTAATGGATTTGTTGAGGATGGTGCACTATGAGCCATATGTTTATAGGCCTACTCCTGTTGAGAGATGCTCCTCTATATCTTGGGGACATCACACCATAGAGTTTTCCACTGCTTGGGCGAGATGCCCTCCAAGGTGTTGCTCTGCCAACGAGCTTGATAGGTGTGGGCACAAGGGGCTGTTGCATGTTGCAGTACTCGGTATGTGTTAGAGATCAAGCATCTGGATCCATTATAAGCCCTAAAAAGGTTTTCAAAGAGGGTATAGTCAAAGAGGGTATAGTTCTGTGTGGCCTCCCGAGTGTTGGGGGGTAGAGCACCCAATGTCGGAGTTGATAATACTGGATTTGTGTTAATTCAGTGAGATTGAAGTCTGTCTTCCATTGTTCAAATGGCTTATTAGTTCCACCCACGAGGAGATCTCTTAATGTTCTACGATCCCTTGCTGCCAATTAGGAAACGTGTGGGTCCTGAGCTGGATGAACTCTGGGTTGTGGGCAATCGGGGTGTTAGGAGAGGGGAAGGTGGTAAGGCCCCTTCGAAGTACCAGCTTGTCCCAGACCTCTAACACCATTCAGGTGGGGGTGGCCAGATTGGTCTGCACAGCCGAGCATTCTAAGGAAGCCAAGCCAAGTCTCAGAGGGGGCGGCAAGCCACCACCCAGTTCATATTGAGCCGTTGTTTGTCACTCTTGCGAGCAATCCTTTTAGAGATGTAACATAGGTAGGCTGCTGTGTAATATTCAAGAAATCCGGGACATGCTAAGGCTCCTCTGAGCCTGTGCGTCACGAGTAGAGAATGATGCAGTCTCGGTCGCTTATCTCCCCCTGCTCCCAAATGAAGGTGCCTATGTCTCATTGCAATCGCATGATATCGTCCTGCAGGATGGGGGTAGGAAGGGATTGAAAGAGGTAGAGTATATGGGGAAGAATGTTCATATTTAAGACATTGGTGCCATCCAGCCAGGATATATAGAGAGGTGTCCAGCACCGGAGATTGTCCATAATTGGACAGCCAGAAAGTTGAACAGTTTGCCTGCATCCAAGTAGCGAAGGTGAAGGTGAGATTGAGACCCAAGTATTGTATCATATGTGGGGCACACTGAAACAGCACCAACTCCTATAGCTCAGGAATGGCCTGCTGATGTATGGTGATAGTGAGCGCAAAAAAGTAAGTCATGTTTACCTTAAACCCTCAAAATGCTTTAAAAGCAGGGAGGCAGTCTACGACCACCAGGAGAGTGCTGTCTGAGTGAGGGTGAGTAGGAGGTCATCGGCAAAGAGCCTTATCTTGTGGGCTCACCCGCCAAAAGGAGTGCCTAATATATCAACCATTCACCGGACTGTGATAGCTAAGGGTTCTCCCACTAAGGCTAAGAGAAGGGGTGATAGGGGACACCCCTGTCGGATGCCCCTGGAAATGCGAATGGGGGTGGTAAACTGGCCATTAATGCTAATGGTGGCCAACAGCACTACAAAGGAAGCCATGATCTTGGTGGCATACCCAGCCCCAGCCCATTGTTGCTCAAAATTGCTCGTAGGAAGGTCAAGCTCACCCAATCACATGCCTTCTCCGCATGAGTGAGAGAAAGCATGCTGCGATGTTCTAGCAGTGAGATTTTTCAACCAGACGTGCTGATCAGGGTCTTTAAGGTCAGGAAGGAAACGCTCCAGCCTAGTGGCCAGGATCTTTGTAAAGATCTTAGTATCAGTATTCAGGAGGGCAATGGGTGATAGGAGAGGCAGCATGAGGGGACTGTCCAAGGCTTGAGAACAAGTGCAATTTCAGCCTCTGCCTTGGTAGGAGGGAGACCTGTGGTCTGGGTAAAAGAGTTAAAGAGCAACAGCAGGTGCTCCTGCAGGCCAGGGAGGAGAAGGCAGCAGGGAGCCCTCAGGGCCTGGTCTTTCCAAGTTAGAGGTCCCGAACTGCATCCTAATCACAGTCCTGCAGATAGGTGTCTATTGAGTCCTGGGGATGTCATCCTGCATGTACAGGGTCTGATAATAGTAGTGGAATGCCCTCTGCTTATCACCCAAGTCTCATTTCTGGTCCAGAGTTTAGCTATGTGCAGTTTGGCTTTGCTCTGATGGAATTTATGAGGGAACAGCGACCCTACTTTGTCTCCACCTTCGTAGTACTGTTGCCTCAAGGCCAAGAGAGAGGGTTCAGCTTATTAGTTCTGTGCACCCTTAGTTAGCCATACACGATTGCTAGCTGATGTTTGTTGTACCTTGTGGGGTTTTTATGATCTAACTTCTCTAAGGTCTTGATCTCAGCTGTCAAGTTTGCCTCTAGCAGCCCGGATTCTTGCACCCTAGCAAAAGCAATAGTGGAGATTACCCCCTTAGAGTTGCCTTAATCCCATCCCAAAGCGTGTGAGAGGAGGTTTCCGGGAGAGCATTGAGCTCGAAGTAGTCCACAATGCCTGTATGGATGGGTCCCTAAGAAGGTGGGGGAGAGGCTCCAACACAGTGGTCCCTTGCGGTAGTGCAGGTTGCTGGTCCACACAAGCTCTACATGTGAATGGACGGAGATGGAAATGCCCGATATGGCTACAGTACCTAGGTCCCTAAGTGGGTGAAGAAGAGTTAGTCAATATGTGACTATGAGATGTGCACATGAGAGTAGAAGGAATAATCATGCACCTCCGGGTGTTTATAGCACCAGGTGTCTACTAATTGCAGATCAAGGATGTTACATTTAAATTGGGTAGACATCACACCTTTGCCCTGCTATGTTGTCGTGCTTCTATCCAATTCCGAATCCCATATCAGGTTCAGATCATCACTCACTATAATGCCCCCCTCCGCTCCAGGCAGTTGTTCCTGCAGGACACGCCGGAGGTAGCCGTCTTGTGCCTGGCTGGGAGCGTAGATGTTAAGCATTGTGAGCAGATGCATCCCCTTAAGATCTGGCATGTTAGAAACCGGCCTTCTTTATTCCTAACTACCTTCCTGACACTAGTACAAAAGCCCACCTTAAATAAGATGCCCACCCCCAAAGTTTTAGTGGAGGCATGCACCCAGCATCAGTGTGGATACTTCTGGTGCACCATACGGTGGGTGTCTACCCCCAGGACATGGGTCTCCTGAAGGAGAATAAATAACATATGGGTCTTGCTGGGAAAGGTACCCCCACACTTGCTTCCACTTGTTAGGCGAGTTTAAGCCCTGAACATTTAATGTAAGGAATTTAGTGTGTGACATCGTCACCATACACCAAAGGGGCTCATGATGCCATCAATGTCCATAGCTGATCAGTCGTGTGATGTGCAACCTGATGGAGCACGGTAGGCGGCCTAAGCATAGAGTCCTTGGCGCAGCTCCCCCATGAACCACTGAACCCGAGAAAGAGGAAAAAATAACAAATATCAACAGTAATGAGCCAACGGGCTACAACATATTCCTCTAAGGCGCAGAGATCAGTGTGAAAGTGCACAGATCCCACCAGAGGTGTCACTCTCCTGGGGTGTGAGGTGGAGTGGCTGGGCTGCAGGGAAGTTGTTCTGTGTCAATATAGTCTAAAGTCAGGTAGAGACCCTGGACCGCCACGGACCAGCTTATTCAAGATGTAGGGCCCAAGGGCAACCAGGCCCTCATCAAGAGAGAGAGGGACAATCAATCTCAGGAGTTTACATTCCTTGCCAAGTCACAATAGTCCAGCAACAAATGCAGATGGACAGGTCTTCCCCCTCATGTTTTGTAAAGGGGTAATGATGTCCTGTTTGGTTCTTGTGATTTAGTCTCCTTTTAATGTTTATCATGTCGGTGGCTCTGGACCGTGCTCCATACAGGATGCATGCCATCTCTAGGGGCTACGTGATGTGGCGTGCAACATCTACCAGGTAGGTCATCCTTGATTCCTTTCAGCTGTTTAGCATAAAGTATACATTATTCATCATTTCCCCTCCCAGGAGGACAAGAGAGCAAAGGAGTGGCCCCACTGACAGTGAATATCGATTTCACGTAATCTGTCTGAGATCAGCTTGAAGTCTTACACACAGTGACAAGAGAGAGATCCTGAAAAAGTTGGAATGGTATATCCTCTGAACACCAAGTCTTCTTTACCCTGGATGCCCACACGATGGACTCCTTCTCTGTGAAAAAAGTGAGCAGCTTTAAGTTGCACTAAGCTCAGTTGGGGCCACCAGGCTCTAGTGCATCCTGGTGTGCCCGGTCAAGGGCCGGTGGTGAAGCATCCTCATTACATACAAGAGTTCGGTGGTGACGGCCAGAATGTCATCTCCTTTTGCTCCTCTGGGTACACCTCTTATGTGGATGTTATTCGGGTGACTTCTATTTTCGAGGTCTACCTACTTGGCTTGCTGGTTGACCTGTTCGCCCTCAAGCACCGCCACTCTGCACAAGAACATCTCCTGGTCCTCAGTGCCAGGATCTATTGTCCACTCCAGGTCATCTACTCGCCATAAGAGACCTTTCTGCAAATGTCCTGGATGCAAGACTTAAATACCATTTTGAGTGAGCTGATTTCAGAACGGATCTCTTTGAAGAAATTTTGGGAGATGGGGACCGGTGTTGAGCTTCCAGATGCTGCCAAGGGGATGTTTTCCACAGGGGCCGTGTCAATTGCTGGTGGTTTGCTTCAGAGAGAGGACAGTGAATTTTCTTTGGCGGGTTTAAGGCAGGGCATGTTGCCGAGTTGCAGGTGTGGAGCCGCTGGGGCTCTTGGGTGAGGCCTGCGATTCCACAAATAGCCAGCGTCAGGCACAGGTGGGGCCATGTGTCGTATCTCAGGCTGCAAACGTCCAGTGAAGGTGAACACATCTTGTGCAGCAGTGGGGGGAAAAGGGACCTGTCTCCCTATCTACGTGCAGGGTGGCTAGCAAACAAGTAGTCTGTTGCAGGCAATGCAGGTAGTTGTTACCCCGGGGCTTCATTAACCCGTTTGGTGCGTCGGACGGCCCCCGGCTGTCCGACGTCACAATGGGCGTGTGCGGAGGACGTCCCAAACACGCCCACTCAATAAATCACCCGCACTGCGGCAGAATTCGGGCCGCGGTCAACGGGTTAATATTCAGTTTAGCAAATGAGCAGGAGTGTGTTTAAAGACTCAGGATCCAATCGTCATTTGCAGAAGGTCTCTAGTGCACTACCAGGCAATTATCTTGCACCCCACATCGTAGGCTACAGAGTTGCGAAAAGGATTCCTTGGGGGGGGAGGCCGCCCTCCAGTCAACTAACAGCACCTTCGTGTTTGCCATTCGCCACACGCCTCAGTTACCGGGACCCTACAGAATTCAGTGGGGGGGAGTGGCCTGGTCTGGACAGAATAGACACAGCCAGTCAGTCTCCTTTGTTTCTCAGAGCCGTCACCCAGCAGGCTCAGCAGGCAACTTGTAGGTGATCCCTCTCACTCATCTCCTCAGTCATACTGCTCCCTGTCCCCCACTTCAGTACTCACTCAGCTCATTGACGGTAGACCGGGAAGGCCCCCCTCTCCCTTGCCTCCATGTTCCTCATTCTCAAGGACTAGACATGCTCCATAGGCTGTCCCCTATGAGATCCCTTGGGGTTCGCACTCATCATTTCATGGGCCACCAGGGCGAGCACTGTCTCTGCTTCAGCTCGCAATGCCTCCACACTGTACCCTCCCCTTCAACCTCACTCATCAGGCCCAAGGGTAGCAGGGCAGTGATGTAGTCTGGGCCATAAGCCTCCGATCACGGCTGTTACAGGAATCCCCCAGGTCTGTACTGATGCCAGGAGCTTCTCCGAGGGAGTTGGGGAGAAGGCAGGCCCGCTTAACCGCCCCCGCTTCCAATCAGCTCAGGACCCATGCACGCGGTTAATGCAGCCTTTTGCTGTGCTCAACAGGTGAGGGTGCGTCGGGCAATCGCAGGCTCCTTGTCGGTTTCAGAAATATGATTCTGAACTAGAACACCTGGGATCTTCTGGATTCCAGTGACTGGAATCTGAGTAAGGTAATGGTTGGAAATGGACCCCATAAGTCCCTAGCATATGGTACGAAAATAATACACAGGGCCAGTAAGTTAAGTGTCACCAGTGGGCTGCAGTGCCCATTGTGCCACCCACTGTATTGGCAGTGTAAACATGACTGCAGGACTATACATTGTAGAATGGCTGTGCAGCTTTACAACTGCAAGTTTGACCGGTCAACATAACCACTTTTGACAAGCCTAAACCTTCCTTTTAAATGCTGAGTCAACCCTAACCATCCATAAGGCACAGTACATAATATTTAAAAGCAGGACATGTAAACGTTTAATGTTAAACATGTCCTTTTAGTGAAAAGGCCCTACAGGCTTTTTGTTTACTGTGCCAGGATGAGATATTCCATAGGAAAGCATTGGGATACAATATTACATTTCATAATGTTATCCACGGCTAGGAAAAAGCTACAAAATTCTTTCTTGGGCTGTTTCAAATATTTATTACAAATCTAATTTACTAGAGAAGTCGAATTTATATTAAATATTTTGGAAGAAGTACTGTTAGAAAGGTACATTTTCATTGACTAAAGCACCTGGAGCTTCAATTGCATAAGCTTCAACTGTCACCTAGTAGCTAAATAGCTTCCCAATGAGGTGTGAACTTGCTCCCTGTGCTAAGACAAAGGTTCTTGGATGGGTACAGGTATTCTGTTTCTCTGGCATATTGACCATCTGGGCTGTGCCCAGAAACTTGATCAACTTCTAAGATGCCTACCCTGTCATGGGCACATCTTAGCTAACACTTAGCTGGCAGGGCCCTTCTTTGATTCCCAGTCAGCCAGGCACCAATCTCAGGGGGAGAGGATCTCCCCCAGAACTGTTTTAGAGTGACCACAGAGGAAGAGTTGCTCGTTTCCCAGGCCACACCTTTGGGTGGGCACAGCAGCTCGGCACAGGGGAAGACAGGTTCTGTCATCTTGATTTCAAATATAGAGGGGCATTGTGGTATCGTTTGTAGTAGGGCACACAAGAAATCCTACAAAAGTGTGTATGGTCACCCCTGGGAACTTTTATCCCATTGGTTAGGGAGTGGCCAGGAGTATTCCACACCCACAGGGTTGTGCAAAGCATAAATGTGGCATCACAAGTACCCTCCTCAGAACACTTTATGAAACAGTGGAAGAACAGAAAGAGGACTTGACCCATTGTCTGTGACATGAGAAGAGCCTTGAAGACTTGACCTGCTCTCCCTCTTGTACCCAGGATCAAGAGGTGGACTTCAAGGGTCAGGAGGCTGACCTCTTTTTCAAGCTACAGGGACACAACAAGAGGCCTTTCCTGCAACTGTTCACTTGATCAGTTCCAACTGGCCCTGCTATGGACACTGCTGCTGCCATTTTTCTAGAGTGAGTCTTGGCTCCCAAGTGCTGTCCCAAGGTCCTGGACCCTTGTCTGGTGTCAAAGTGCACTTCTCCTAACTGTTGCTGAAATCTTGGACATAGAAACTTTTTGGCTTCAAAGATCCCCAGAGGACCAAGATGAATCTGTCAAGCCGATCTGTCAAAGCTGCATTGCGGCTGGGATAAGATTAACGTTTCTCCCATTCGGTGCTTTTCCGCAGTAGTAAATCCTATTCAGCTTGACCAGACAGAAAATGTATCTGGCTTCGTGGAGCCCTCGTCGCCTACAATATGCAGCCTTGTACTTTTAGGGGGGTGGGAGCGCACCAGACACGCCCCAACGTAATTACCTCTTGCACGATCGTTCATGTAGTTCATTATTTCTCGCTCAATTCAATTCAAAGTGTTCATAGCAAGTGCTGTATTATTAGTTTCAATTCGTATCCCTAGACACGTGTTTCATGATTCCTCAATTGTCAGTAGGGAAAAAAGCAAAGTTCCTAGGTTGCAAGGCGTGCTGCCTCATCTCTCAGGACCAGTTCCACTCACAGCATGAAGGCGCAGGCTCCCGAGCTCGTCAGCTCACAAGAATTTTATACTTTTAGGAGGGTGGGAGCGCACCAGACACGCCCCAACGTAATTGCCTCTTGCATGATGGTTCATGTAGTTCATTATTTCTCGCTCAATTCAATTCAAAGTGTTCATAGCAAGTGCTGTATTATTAGTTTCAATTCGTATCCCTAGACACGTGTTTCATGATTCCTCAATCGTCAGTAGGGAAAAATGCTAAGTTCATAGGTTGCAGGGCATGCTGCCTCATCTCTCAGGACCAGTTCCACTCACAGCATGAAGGCGCAGGCTCCCGAACTCGTCAGCTCACAAGAATTTTATACTTTTAGGGGGGTGGGAGCGCACCAGACACGCCCCAACGTAATTACCTCTTGCATGATGGTTCATGTAGTTCATTATTTCTCGCTCAATTCAATTCAAAGTGTTCATAGCAAGTGCTGTATTATTAGTTTCAATTTGTATCCCTAGACACGGGTTTCATGGTTCCTCAATAGTCAGTAGGGAAAAAAGCAAAGTTCATAGGTTGCAGGGCGTGCTGCCTCATCTCTCAGGACCAGTTCCACTCACAGCATGAAGGCGCAGGCTCCCGAGCTCGTCAGCTCACAAGAATTTTATACTTTTAGGGGGGTGGGAGCGCACCAGACACGCCCCAACGTAATTACCTCTTGCATGAGGTTTAATGTAGTTCATTATTTCTCACTGAATTCAATTCAAAGTGTTCATAGCAAGTGCTGTATTATTAGTTTCAATTCGTATCCCTGGACATGTGTTTCATGATTCCTCAATCATCAGTAGGGAAAAAAGCAAAGTTCATAGGTTGCAGGGCGTGCTGCCTCATCTCTCAGGACCAGTTCCACTCACAGCATGAAGGCGCAGGCTCCCGAGCTCGTCAGCTCACAAGAATTTTATACTTTTAGGGGGGCGGGAGCGCACCAGACACGCCCCAACGTAATTACCTCTTGCATGATGGTTCACGTAGTTCATTTTTTTCTCGCTCAATTCAATTCAAAGTGTTCATAGCAAGTGCTGTATTATTAGTTTCAATTCGTATCCCTAGACACGTGTTTCATGATTCCTCAATCGTCAGTAGGGAGAAAAGCAAAGTTCATAGGTTGCAGGGCGTGCTGCCTCATCTCTCAGGACCAGTTCCACTCACAGCATGAAGGCGCAGGCTCCCGAGCTCGTCAGCTCACAAGAATTTCATACTTTTAGGGGGGAGGGAGCGCACCAGACACGCGACTCACAGCCTTCATGTTGTGAGTGGAACTGGTCCTGAGAGATGAGGCAGCACGCCCTGCAACCTATGAACTTTGCTTTTTTCCCTACTTTCTTCCCAACTTTCAGCTGAGCATCTTAAGGAAACTTAAACCCTTCCTCCCACAGTCTGATCTAAAAATGGCGGTACAAGCACTCACTACTAAGACTGTACTACTGAAGCACCACTCTCTGCGGTCTTCCTAAATACAAACTAGCACCGCTCAGAGCTTCACTTAATGCGGCAGCCAGGCTGGTATTCGGAATAAAAAGAAATAACCACATCACCCCGGCCCTTAAGGCTCTGAACTGGCTACCATACGAGTCGAGGATACAACTAAAGATCGCCTACATGACACACAAAGCCTTACACAGCAACACTCCCACCTATTTAGCACAAAAGCTAGAACGGTCGGGAGGTGGCAGACTATTGCAAAGCGCAAGCTCACTTCTCCTAAAACCTCAATCCTTCCACAAAAAGAGAACTGGATGCAGAGCTTTCTCTGGTATCGCACCGAAGATCTGGAACAACCTTCCCCCAGTCTTACGCAGAATCCCTTCCTTTACCACCTTCAAAAAGGAAACGAAAATGTTTCTCATGAACAAATTGTCATCCTAAACCTATAACTCCTAGAAGCCTACCTGCCTTTGCTTGTATTCAAACAGCAATGTCTACCTCACCTATATTGTATTATATGCGATCCCCGATTGTCTGTATAACTTTTGATAATTATTTCCTGTAAAGCCCCCTGACAACCCCATAGACTCTGTCTGCACTCTGCCTCTGCTTTTAATCAAACAACAATGTCTACCTCACTTGTATTGTAATATATGTGATTCACGACTGTAAGTATAACTGGTGATAATCAGGTACTGTAAAGCGCTCTGATACCCCCGTGGGTCACGTCCGCGCTATATAAAACTTTATAAATAAATAAATGCTGACGATTGAGGAATCATGAAACACGTGTCTAGGGATACGAATTGAAACTAATAATACAGCACTGGCTATGAACACTTTGAATTGAATTGAGCGGGAAATTATGAACTATGTGAACCATCATGCAAGAGGTAATCACGTTGGGGCATGTCTGGTGCGCTCCCACCCCCCTAAGAGTACAAATATGCAGCCTTGCCCTGCTGGAAGAATGATTAAGTCCGAAAGTAGAAATCTTCACTGGACGAATGCGCAAAAAGTATCTGTTTGCAGCTTCCCCGTCAACAGTCAACAGGTTCACCAAGACCTCGTTCAGCGGCAATCCAATGACGTGGCATCCTCTTCGGCAACAGCCTCTTGCCTTGCATCACTGGGGAATTTTGACTTCCATTTCAGAGACTGAGAATGAAGGTAAAACTTCTGACTGGGTTTAACCTGGTTTTGAATTTGACCTGTGCTCCATCGCAGTCAGACTTAACTTGTCGCTAAGTAACGGTCAAGTGTAACCAGATGACTGTGGTTGGTGCTTAATGCTTTTTAGGTGCTATTTTTATATTTAAAATTTCAGAATTCATAACTCTAGTTGCTCTTGCTGGATTTTTGTGGTGTTTGTGTCAATTTATTCATTGATATGTACTCTATTTTCCGAAATTGTTTGGGGATTTTTGCTGTGTTGTACTTCAACTTTACTACTGTTTTTGTACTGCATAAATAATCCACACATTGCCTCTTAGTTGTCTGTTTGCTCTGTGCCATAGATACAAGTGGGTTGAGCTCAGGTTTATATAGTGACTTTAGTGGTTGAGTGTGACAAAGGTTGTGGTTACTACTTGACGATTGTACTCACCCACCCAACTAATACCCTAATTTCTAACAGGGCTTTTCAGAAGGTCACTAATGTGGGGTATCTTTTGATGTGGATATTAGCCATTGTTTTGAAGTTGGAAACCTGACTTAGAGGTATAAGTGTTTAGGATGAATGCTCGAAAGTTAAAGCAAATGCCTTCCTCTCATTTTTCTAGCAGCAGTTCAGAATTATTAGCTTTTTTTCTAATAACTGCTTTGTAGTCATCCCAAGTATGACACCCAGAACTTCTTTAGTAGTTGATGTGGCCTCTCATTTTAAGTGACTAATCATCTCTTCCTCCTCGTCAAGGTATCATGGCTGACAGAACGCCCAAGTGTTACAGGGGACTTCGGCAAACTTAGGTTCTGTGGTATGTGTGTAGACACCCTCATCCCGTTACATCAGCTCTGTGAGATATTGTGAATATCTTATCTTCCTTCTTTGAACAGGGAACAGCCTTAGGGGACTACACACCAGCTACTGTAAAAGGCCACAAGATGACGGATGGAACCAAGCAGGTGTGCATGCTTCTGCCTTTGATGCACACATCTAGGAGCATTCTGAGACATCTGACTGGTCTCAGGAATCCACTTTCAAGCTTTTGTCTTTTTAGTCTATTGTTCATGGCTAACACACGATAAGTAATGTATTCTGAATGGGCAACATGGAGGCCGGCCTATGTGTCTTGTCCTAATATCGTCATTTTCAGGGACAGACTTAATCGGAAATCCTGCTGCCCCTAACTTTACCGTAGTAATCTGCAGAAAGCGTGATGCATATATTGGCCATTCTGCCCATGATATAAAGAGCTGCATTAGTACAAGTTAACAGCAATGCAATATGGAAGCATTAACCATACCTGTCCTAGCACTACAGGCAATGACTCTGTCTGATTTGGTCCAATATTACAGCTTTTATAAAATCCAGTAAAGAGACTAACATTCATTCAACAATAAACTACGATAACTTTTATTTCTGAGTTATGATGAAAACATTGCTTTACACTTTATTACTTTCTCTTTAGCTGTATTGGCCCTTTGGCTCCCGTCGCAACTCATAATTTTTAGGAATGTCTGTCAAAGTAAAAACTTTTTCTCATCAAATCAGCAGTTATCTATTGATAAAGCGCGCGAGGTCACCCGACCAATAATTTCGCCGCTTCCGGCCCATATATTTCAATTCACCATATACATTGACCAGGTGACTTCACGCTCTACTACCAATTTGTGTGAATTCCCTACTGTTACTCTTCAGCGTACCCGACTTACCATCCACCGACACGGGTACCTATGACCACATTGGATCAGGGAGCTAGCTGTAAAAGGAAAGGCAGCAAAATACAAACCCAACCAATACCATTCAATTTATCTGTAAAATGACCACGGACAACTGGAAGTTTTAAAATGTTTATCTAAAGTTCGTTTTCGGAAATCATGAGATTCACAAGAATAAGACAATCAATAATCAAGATAATGAAAAGTACATAACTATAGAAAAATAAAGTCAGGGTAACCATTGAAATGCTAATATGAGATGCAGCGGGAATCTGCTATGCATTTAGGGCAAAAGTTCTTTAGACAGTTTAAGTAAGGATGTTCTAGACCATATCAGAAAATGACAAACCGCAATGCAAAATATAATTTCTAACAGGTAGGGTACCATGGGAGCACGTTTAAGAAATAAATGCAAATGAATTTACGTTTTCAATAGTTGCAGAAAGCATGGAAAATTAACATGAGCAAAGGTGTGTCTTTATTGAAGCAAAAGACAGAAAATAGAAAGGTGCAAGGTTAAAGATTTCAGAGCAATATTTACCTAGACTGGTGTGGAAACCAAACCCTGGCCACGGGTCAGTTAAGGACAGGAAACCCTCAAGGAAAGATACCCTCAGAGGACAGCAGGTGCAGAATGGACACCCAGGACAGGACAGGAAACCCTCAGATTAGGAATCAGGACAGGACCTCAAGACAGGAACCCCTCAGGACAGGACCGCACCCGCAGTTTGGAAGCAACGCCTGCGCTCCACCCTCTCTGCAGCTATCGATCAAGACCCCGATTGGGTCAGCGAACTCCCAGCAAAGTGCTTCGCCAGCACTTTAAGGTTCAGTAAAACCTTAGTCTATGGTCAATTTCGGACAGAGTGCTCCGCAGCTCTCTGTATCTTCAGTCACCTATTGAGTGCGTTGGGTCAGTGACAGGTCAGCTAAACCAGACAAGTCGGACAATTTCCCTAGGTGAACCCAGGGTAGTTATACTGTTTTGGGACGGTGTACCACCCGCCAATGTTGCAAAGTGTCAGAATCCCTCAATTTGGATTGGTCCTAAGGTAGGATTTGGGTAACACACCAATCAGAACACACTATTTGGAGGCCTTATTTACATCTCTGGGTACCGCCTAGCAAGATTGGGGTTCCCATGAGAAAATCGCGCAGAATACAGTGAAAGAATACATTTTAGCAACATAATAGAACAATGTCATGATGCTGGTGGGCGAAGGTACAGCTTCCCAGGGTGGCTCTGGTATCAACCTTCTTTGGCCTTAGTTCAATGCCATCATGGCTCCTGGCGAGTCTGCGCACAAGTACCCTCCAAGATGGACTCCCCAGCCCAGCACCCCTCCGAGTCGAGGATACATGAAAAGTAAGCGAAAACAAATTAAAACATAGAAATAACGATATGAAAACACAACATTGGTTTTGTACTTTCAACTTATCACTATAAAAATATACTATGCGGTCTAAATGTTAGCTACATATACACGGGCACAAGAGCATCACCACGTTATTCACGAAAGCCGGGTATTACGCATGCGCACCCTTTCCCTCCAAACTTATAACTACGTCAGGACACGTGAGTGTGACTGACGCATGCGCATAAGCCATTTACTAAGCGGCGGTCATTTTAAAGACATTGATTAATCGTATTAGAAATACACATGGGCAAGCTTCCTCTACTTCGTTCAAATATAAAAAAATAAAAGGATTAGTAAGACGTACAATTTATTACTTGATTACACATGAGCGAGGTTCATGACTAAAGCACGTCGCGATGCGAAGCTTTGCTTCATCAATCCCCTCTTTGATGATATTTACTATCATCACAAAATAAATGGAACCAGATGCCAACTTTCTCACACTTTATACAGCTCTATCTCTTCCAGCAATCGATTCAGCTTCTCTTTTTCAGTTTTGGTAGGGTGAGAATTTTTCACCCTTTTGTATATCTGATTATTTATTTCTTCCAGTTCAAGCTCATCCACACTTCGTTTCACTCCCCTGGCATTCACTTGATGCTTTCTGGTGTGCTTACGGCATTTGCAACAGACAAATATGAAGAATAGGATAAGACCTATAATTCCAATTGGCATCAGTACCTTGAACAATAAGCTTTTACCTAAGCTAGCAAGCCAATGACCTACATTTGAGAGACCATCTACCAGTCTCTTCCAGGCACTATCAACCTCGAGTGGTTTGAGTTCCCTTTCCAAATTAGTAATGTTTTTCACGTATCTTTTGAGCTGTACACTTTTGTCCGGAATATAAGTGCAACAATGTTGCGCCTTCAACATCCGGCAGACTCCTCCCTCTTTCGCTAATAAGGTGTCAAGAGCAAGTCTGTTCTGCAAAACCATTGATCTGATCGCAACCATTTCGGTATTGACCAGCAGAAATCCATGAGCTGTGTCAGTAGACAACACATCCACTATTGTGGACAATTTGCAAATTCTGTGAGTGTTCAGAACCACTCCCACTCCAGGTATCAGTGCACTGAAAATACTACCCATTATTTCACCTACACTTTCTCTTTTACTACGCACTAAGCCATTAGTATTTTCACTGCTTCCAGCAACTTCATTCACATGGTATATTTTCGGGAAGGCAATGCCAAAATAGCAACTTCCATACCAGTGATCCGGCAATTTGAAATAAGCCTTGTCCCCACAAATATAATAAATTCCAGGAAACACAGGCTCTGACCCATTTTTGAAACCCCATCCTCCAATTACCTTGTAATTATGTTCGCATTCACTGGAACCAATGAAAATGTTATTATAGTAGCTAGTCTTCTCGCGGTGAAGACATAGCTTGCCTTTCTTTTCAAAATCCAGCAACAGAGCAGGACCCGCCCCACCAGTTGAGGTGCCTTCCATGTTCTCTGCCCATCTTGGCCTTTTCTGTCTTTCGTCATCTGCCTTTCTTTGTATTTTTATTCTCCTTTTCTCTGCCATGTTCAGGAACATCTTTTCCTGCTCACGCAAAGAACAAGTCAAGTTATCTCTGTGTGCGTCACCTATGTCGATATTACCTATAGTCAGAAAGTATTCGCCCATATAGCGAGTAACGTCACTTTTGGTATGTACAGGATTCAAGTTCCCACGTATAGGAAGTTCAGAAAAGATCACGTCATTGTTAGAGTAGTAGTACTGTAACGGTCCTCTTTTGTAAAATAAACTTGCTAAAATGCTACAGGATATTCCATATGTCAGGGGCAGGTGATGGTATGTCACGCCTTCAGCTACAGAGGTAGGTAGCTTCATGCAGACATAGCAATCTTCAATTTCTATAGTCTCTACATAATGTACTAACAAGTTTGCGAAAACATTTAAATGTGTCTTATTTTTAACTCCATGATAATGTAGTCCTCCCTCATCTGATGCTTCTAAGTCTCGTTTTGTTTGTTTCAGTGCTCTCTCATGTCTTGCTACACTCTGTGTTGTCAGCTCCTCACTGTCAGTATTTACAATTTCAGTAGGGTAAATATTAGTATTTTTGCTCACCGCAAAGGGAATGAAAACTGTTAGTCCTATCCAAACTAATATCAGTATAACTATACTACATACACATACCTTGCAGCATGTTTTGCAACAGCTGCGACTAGGTCTACCATTCACGCTTGAATCAGACATTTCGGCTCAGAAGAAGTTTCTCGACCCCTCTTTGTGTCTTTACACAAGTAGCTTACTTTGTGCAAATTCACGGTGGCTCGTCTTCTTCTTCGGCAGAGTACTCAGGAACGGGTTCCCCGTCGCTTTCGTCAGTTATATCAAGATCTTCAAATTCTTCCAAAACGAGCGTCCATTCAGGAGACTTGTACCTTTTGTTTTGTTTCTTTATTCGATCACTCCTTCTTTTGGAAGTACCTTCTTGTTGCTCAGCTATGCGAGCACTTCTCCTTTCTTCTGCACGTTTTTCTTCCACCGTTTTTATCCTTAGCCTCAATTTCTTTACGAAGCCAGGCTCTATGTGCTTTCTTTTCTTAAGTCTTTTAGTTGGCACTTGGACTTCGTTTTCTTCTCTTGCCCTCTTGTTTTCATTAGTTTGTGGCAATTCGGTTTCAGTTTCTTCCTCTTCTATCTGACTAGTTCCAGGGCTAGCATCTATTTCTTCTGCCTGGTTACTAATCTGGCCTTGTTCAGGACAGTTTTGTGTTTGCCTTTTAAATGTCTCTGTTTCTGTTTCCTGAACACGTTCTTCTAATCCTATCTGATCCTGTTCAAGCACTTCGATCTCTGGATTTTCTTCTGCTCGAACTATTACGCTATGTCTAGTCTGTCCCTTCTCGACATCAGGAGTCAGTGGAGGAGTATCAATCACTTGTTCTGTCCCTGTCTGACCTTCTCCTTCCTCAGTTTTGATGTGAATCTCAAGATCCTGAGGTTCTTCGCCTGTGCCTTGCTTTTCCTCTCTAGTCCACTCTCTACCTTCCAAAAGTCGTTCTCTTGTTCTGATGGGGTCTTCGGTGAGATCAATCAATGGTATCCACTCCTCTGGCCATATGCTCGGCAGCTCGTCTTCAGCTACTTCTGGCTCAGCTTCTTGGACCCCTTCAGCAGGCTGGACTCTTGGTAGTTCGTCATCAACTATTCCTGGGCCAACGTCTGCTGATCCCGCAGCTTGACTGGTACTGGGCCGTACGTCGTCAGCTACTTCCGGTCTGGCTCCTGCAGAGTCCTCTGCTGGACGCCCTTCTTCTTCAGGCTCTTCGTCTGGTAATACCTTCTGGGTGTGGCTGGCGTGTGTGGTAAATAAATAAATAATACCTCTATTTTTGACTGGATATAACAATAACAGATAGCTCAATAAATAAGAGTCAAGATTCGAGGTAGTAGGAGTTTGCAGGTTTAATACAGCATAAAGGACAGGAACAGGACAACCTGCATGGGCAAGATCTGGAATGGCTAGCGCTAGCTTTAATAACAATGTACAACATATATATATACTAAAACAATTGCATTACAGTTCATACAGTAGGCGTGGCAGTGGGAGGGGACTGTAGCAGTCGCGAAAGATAAGGCTGAAAGTAGGTGTAACAGGAGGCGTATACAGGAACATGTGATGTAAACGTAACAGAATATGTCATAAATGGGGCGGAAACATGGAGGGGGCTACCTAAGGAGCCGGGACCTCTGACCTAGAGGTGCGCGCAAGCTGGCAATGACGTGTTACTAGGGAGAAGCTGGGGGCTATGACTTCTGCGCTAGGAGCAGAGACTGAAGTCTGGAGAGTCAGAGCGACATGTACCTAAACACTATCTAGTATCTGATGTTTAGAGAACATGTTGATAGAATCCAAAAGTTATCAGGGCAAAGGCTAACAGACACTAAGACTGGTGCATGCATAATTCTACATGTAGTGTGTGTTGAGGAATATTAAATGACCATTAATACAGTATTTCTCTTACATGGAGACGTAAAGGCTAGACTGTGACGGAAACTATTGATGCGATTCAGTAGCTTAGGAATGCAGGGAAGGAGGGCTGGACTGATAACTAGAATCATAACATACTCTTGGCAGACTGGCAGGCAGAGCCAGGCCGAGCTGGGCACTGTGAGGCAGGAAGTAAGTGAAGGGTCAGGAATACAGGTGGGGGCTGTATCGCTCCTCAGCGAGGGCTCAGGAGACAGGAGCTGAATCTGGTGTCCGGGCCCTTTTGAGGCCTAGAAACGGGGACTTTACAATGAAATAACGTGCACACTGTGAAACGTGGCAACGTAGCTTTACATAGGCCTGATATTCGTTGTATTCACGAAAACCGGGAACTGGCATACTAGAGTTGGACACAACTGTAATTGCGTCTTTAATTGATCATGGGGAATACATATGCATATTAATCATGCACATATAACATAGCATGGGGAACACGTAGGGACACAGAACATGGCAAAATTTACTTTTCCACACGTGTATCCAATGTGGAACCCCTGCACACTTTACTGCTGTGGTTGTTACCAGGATCACCTGACGCTTCTCTCCCCACCTGGCCTCTAGGCAGCTCTTTCGAGTATGCTTCTTTATCTTGACCCAGTCCCCCGGGACCAGTTTGTGGAGAGGAGTCGTTGGATTGAGGATGGCGTCTTCTCCGATCTGGCGAGAGATAGAACGCACTTGGTCACCTAATCTCTTGCAGTATTCAAGCACCAAATCATCAGTAATACTCAACAGTTTGCTTCCTGGTACCCATGCTTGTCTCATCACTCTTCCCATCAGGATTTCATGGGGGCTCAGGCCTGTCTTTCGGTCTGGAGTACTTCGGAGTCCCATCAGGACCAGAGGCAGGGCCTTCACCCAGGTCATGCCAGGTGCATCACACAGTTTTGCTAGTCTGTTTTTGATAGTTCCGTTTACTTGTTCCACTATTCCAGAAGCCTCTGGACGGTATGCACAGTGGAGTTTTTGTGCGATTCCGAAGGCCTTACAGAGTTCGTCGATTACCTCATTCTGAAAATGTCGGCCTCTATCTGATTCAATAGTGACTGGAACCCCGAACCTAGGTATCAGTTCTTTCAGTAAACACTTAGCTACTGTCAGTGCGTCATTTTGGGGAGTAGGGAAAGCCTCCACCCACTTTGAAAATAGGCAGACCATGACAAGGACATATCGCTTCCCTTCACAACGGGGCATGGTGATGAAATCGACCTGTATTCTCACAAAGGGACCACCTGCCCTCCCTATTTTCCCCAGTTCCACCATTGTTCTCTTGCCTGGGTTCATCTTTTGACATGACAGGCACCTCTGGCAGAGGGACTCTGCTACTTTCCTGAACTTTTTACTGTACCAAGTCTGTTGGAACACTAAAATCATGGCGTCCCTACCAATGTGTGATCCTTCATGTATCAATCTCGCCATTGTGCCAAGTAAATGTCTAGGTAACACAGGCATACCACTTGGGCCCAAGATGACACCATCCACACGTCTTGGTCTACACCCGTCTTCCTTCCACTTCTCTCTCTCTTGCCATGGTGCCGCCTGCTGCCACTCTCTCACTTCATCCCATGTAGGCACTTCTTCAAACACTTGAAGTTGGCAGCTGGTTCCGGGCCCCCCCCCGTTTTGGATTTATGATATATCGATCTCTGGCGCACCATTGGGCCACTCGATCAGCAAAATCATTTCCCAGTGATACAGTGTCAATGCCCTTCTTATGAGCGACACATTTTACCACTGCCAGTTCCTTTGGCAACTGGAATGCCTCTAAAAGGTCTTGAACAACTTTCCCATTTCGAATAGGGGTACCTGATGAAGTCAGGAACTCCCTTTGTAGCCACAACTGGCCAAAGTCATGCACAACTCCATAACAGTACTGACTGTCAGTATACACTGTTATGCGTATGTTTTTCCCAATTTTGCAAGCTTTTATCATAGCGATCAATTCGGCTACTTGTGCAGACTTTACGTCAAATAGATAACCTGCTTCTTCAATTTTAGTTAAGGAGACTACCGCATAGGCAGCACTCAGGCCTCCTTGTTCATGTCTTAGACATGAACCATCCACAAACAATTCCTTGTCATGTATAGGCAATGGTGTTTCTCTAATGTATGGGCGTGGTTTTGTGCTGAATTCTGTTAAATCAATGCAATTATGCTCATCCTCCTCCCCATCTTCCATATCCATTGGGTCGGGGAGCAAAGTGGCGGGGTTCAGAATACTGTACCTGACAATGTTTACATTTGCAGCACCCACCAGAATCCTCTCGTATTTAGTCAGCCGACTAGGAGTGAGGTACTGAGTTTTCGTTCTGGTCAGCAAAATTACCACTCCATGTGGAACATACACAGTTACAGGATGTCCCATGACAATGGACTCACTCTGCTCTAAACTTGTGCAAGTAGCAGCTACTGCTTTCAGACATCCTGGTAATCCAGCAGCCACTGGATCCAGGGTGGCAGAGAAATATGCCACAGGCCTTCTGGTCATGCCATGTTCTTGTGTCAGGACAGATAATGTACAGTTATCGCGAGTGTCGCAGAACAGGGCAAATTCCTTGGTATAGTCTGGCATTCCCAACGCAGGGGCTGTACACAGACAATCCCGTAGTTTTGTGAAGGCTGTTAAGCTTTCATCATCCCATTGTACAATATCCGGTGTTCCTCTCTTGGTCATTTTTATCAAGGGCCTAGCTAGGACTGCAAATCCCAGAATCCATTGCCTGCAGTATCCTATTACTCCCAGGAACATTCTGATCTCTTTCTGAGTACGGGGTAACTGCATCTTTTGAATTATTCTCACCCTTTCTGATGTATTTTTTTTTTTTTTTTTAATTAAGCTTTATTCGATTTTTAAAGAAAAAATCATGAAAGCATCGACAATACAGAAATACAACAATAAAAACCGTAAACATTTCATTTCATAGACATGATAAAAACCATCATTCAGCAATTAATGTACAAAATTCAGTTACCATAAAAAAAAGAAAAAAAAAAGAAAAAAAGAACTTAAGAGGTTGACCTATGTAATATGAGGGGAGCACGGGTAAAAATCATGTAGATCCCAGATGCGAATTGGACCTTGTCTTTCACTGGGGGTGCAATCTCGTAAAAAGGGGGCAACATTGGTGTTTTTAAATTTAATTAGTACCAGATCCCCAGCAATGCATTTGGGCAGCGTCCCCAACCATCCCACCCTTCTGACACTCAAGATACCCCCGTCTAGCCCTGGCGGCAACGGTCTATTCTTTTTTAGCCAATAGGTGGCCTTATTTAGCAAATCCTGCTGAGATTCGCGTGTTCCCTGGGTAAGAGCAGGGACCCCAGAGAGGACAGAGACATACGGGGCGGCCTCGGGGGGCAGGTTGATATGTGGCATTCTTACCAAGGCGGATCTAGCCACTGTATGGGTTTTTAGTGCAGGTTTGACAAATACTTTGGGGCCTATTTGAGTAGGTGTGTGTAGTGGCTGTATTTGGGTGGCCCCAACGCCAGATTTATACGTTTCGGGGGCGGTGGTAGGGATAGGACAGACGCATGTGGCCATAATAGTAGGTGGAGGCGGGAGCTTTCTTATTACCGACTCCATATTGGTCAGCCTTTCCCCTAAATCATTCATCTTTGTGACCAAGGGAGAGATGGTAGCAACCAGCAGTTGCTCAATTCTGGCCAATAAAGTCTCGTTGAGTAACAAAAGAGGGTCCTCAAGTTTGTCCGCGGCCGGGTCCTCGATAAATGCTCTTGGGTTGACAGTTGATGGTATACTTCTAGTGTTCCCAAAGTTAGTTTCAATGTCATGCTTCCATCTATTGTAGGAACCCAGGGGCGCGGCATTTTCTTGGTTGTGAACTTTATCAACGGGGCCATTTGGGTTAAGACAAAAAGAATCCACAGCTGGGGAGGTTATAAGATCAGGGGCATACTTAGTACCGCACAGGGCGTTGAGTTCCTCCCATATGGACATCGTGAATGTAATAATAACAAAATGACAATTAATGTTAGGGCACGGTACCTCCCTCTGTGATGGGACCAAGTGGGGTGGCCCGTCCCGGCTTCCTCGGGCCTCGGAGGGCCACAGAGGGCCCGCCCTTTGCCCGGGCTTAGCCCCGCGCTTCGTCCCGCGTGCGTCCCGCGGGACGGAAACAAGGAGTGAATTTAATAGGCAGGTAGGCGGGGCCGGCAGGGGAAGAGTACCAGCTGTTGACGGTCAGAGGGAATGCTGGTACTCGCAGTCCCCGGCCGCCGCACCCGCCGAATCCCCGAACCAAAGGGGACACAGCAAACAGCAAACAGGGGCAGACAGCAGCCAAAACAGTCCCCAGGTAGTTGGACGGCTCCTCCGGGCTTCCAAAGGGTAAGAGTCCCGACCCACCTCGAGCCGCGAGTCGCACCCGCGCAGCGGGGGCGGCAAGAGGTAGTAGCAGGCAGGAGGCGGGGCCGGCAGGGGAAGAGTACCAGCTGTTGAAGGTCAGAGGGAATGCTGGTACTCGCAGTCCCCGGCCGCCGCACCCGCCGAATCCCCGAACCAAAGGGGACACAGCAAACAGCAAACAGGGGCAGACAGCAGCCAAAACAGTCCCCAGGTAGTTGGACGGCTCCTCCGGGCTTCCAAAGGGTAAGAGTCCCGACCCACCTCGAGCCGCGAGTCGCACCCGCGCAGCGGGGGCGGCAAGAGGTAGTAGCAGGCAGGAGGCGGGGCCGGCAGGGGAAGAGTACCAGCTTTTGACGGTCAGAGGGAATGCTGGTACTCGCAGTCCCCGGCCGCCGCACCCGCCGAATCCCCGAACCAAAGGGGACACAGCAAACAGCAAACAGGGGCAGACAGCAGCCAAAACAGTCCCCAGGTAGTTGGACGGCTCCTCCGGGCTTCCAAAGGGTAAGAGTCCCGACCCACCTCGGCCTGCGAGTCGCACCCGCGCAGCGGGGGCGGCAAGAGGTAGTAGCAGGCAGGAGGCGGGGCCGGCAGGGGAAGAGTACCAGCTGTTGAAGGTCAGAGGGAATGCTGGTACTCGCAGTCCCCGGCCGCCGCACCCGCCGAATCCCCGAACCAAAGGGGACACAGCAAACAGCAAACAGGGGCAGACAGCAGCCAAAACAGTCCCCAGGTAGTTGGACGGCTCCTCCGGGCTTCCAAAGGGTAAGAGTCCCGACCCACCTCGAGCCGCGAGTCGCACCCGCGCAGCGGGGGCGGCAAGAGGTAGTAGCAGGCAGGAGGCGGGGCCGGCAGGGGAAGAGTACCAGCTTTTGACGGTCAGAGGGAATGCTGGTACTCGCAGTCCCCGGCCGCCGCACCCGCCGAATCCCCGAACCAAAGGGGACACAGCAAACAGCAAACAGGGGCAGACAGCAGCCAAAACAGTCCCCAGGTAGTTGGACGGCTCCTCCGGGCTTCCAAAGGGTAAGAGTCCCGACCCACCTCGGCCTGCGGGTCGCACCCGCGCAGCGGGGGCGGCAAGAGGTAGTAGCAGGCAGGAGGCGGGGCCGGCAGGGGAAGAGTACCAGCTGTTGACGGTCAGAGGGAATGCTGGTACTCGCAGTCCCCGGCCGCCGCACCCGCCGAATCCCCGAACCAAAGGGGACACAGCAAACAGCAAACAGGGGCAGACAGCAGCCAAAACAGTCCCCAGGTAGTTGGACGGCTCCTCCGGGCTTCCAAAGGGTAAGAGTCCCGACCCACCTCGAGCCGCGAGTCGCACCCGCGCAGCGGGGGCGGCAAGAGGTAGTAGCAGGCAGGAGGCGGGGCCGGCAGGGGAAGAGTACCAGCTGTTGACGGTCAGAGGGAATGCTGGTACTCGCAGTCCCCGGCCGCCGCACCCGCCGAATCCCCGAACCAAAGGGGACACAGCAAACAGCAAACAGGGGCAGACAGCAGCCAAAACAGTCCCCAGGTAGTTGGACGGCTCCTCCGGGCTTCCAAAGGGTAAGAGTCCCGACCCACCTCGAGCCGCGAGTCGCACCCGCGCAGCGGGGGCGGCAAGAGGTAGTAGCAGGCAGGAGGCGGGGCCGGCAGGGGAAGAGTACCAGCTGTTGACGGTCAGAGGGAATGCTGGTACTCGCAGTCCCCGGCCGCCGCACCCGCCGAATCCCCGAACCAAAGGGGACACAGCAAACAGCAAACAGGGGCAGACAGCAGCCAAAACAGTCCCCAGGTAGTTGGACGGCTCCTCCGGGCTTCCAAAGGGTAAGAGTCCCGACCCACCTCGAGCCGCGAGTCGCACCCGCGCAGCGGGGGCGGCAAGAGGTAGTAGCAGGCAGGAGGCGGGGCCGGCAGGGGAAGAGTACCAGCTGTTGACGGTCAGAGGGAATGCTGGTACTCGCAGTCCCCGGCCGCCGCACCCGCCGGATCCCCGAACCAAAGGGGACACAGCAAACAGCAAACAGGGGCAGACAGCAGCCAAAACAGTCCCCAGGTAGTTGGACGGCTCCTCCGGGCTTCCAAAGGGTAAGAGTCCCGACCCACCTCGAGCCGCGAGTCGCACCCGCGCAGCGGGGGCGGCAAGAGGTTGTAGCAGGCAGGAGGCGGGGCCGGCAGGGGAAGAGTACCAGCTGTTGACGGTCAGAGGGAATGCTGGTACTCGCAGTCCCCGGCCGCCGCACCCGCCGAATCCCCGAACCAAAGGGGACACAGCAAACAGCAAACAGGGGCAGACAGCAGCCAAAACAGTCCCCAGGTAGTTGGACGGCTCCTCCGGGCTTCCAAAGGGTAAGAGTCCCGACCCACCTCGAGCCGCGAGTCGCACCCGCGCAGCGGGGGCGGCAAGAGGTAGTAGCAGGCAGGAGGCGGGGCCGGCAGGGGAAGAGTACCAGCTGTTGACGGTCAGAGGGAATGCTGGTACTCGCAGTCCCCGGCCGCCGCACCCGCCGAATCCCCGAACCAAAGGGGACACAGCAAACAGCAAACAGGGGCAGACAGCAGCCAAAACAGTCCCCAGGTAGTTGGACGGCTCCTCCGGGCTTCCAAAGGGTAAGAGTCCCGACCCGCCGCGAGTCGCACCCGCGCAGCGGGGGCGGCAAGAGGTAGTAGCAGGCAGGAGGCGGGGCCGGCAGGGGAAGAGTACCAGCTGTTGACGGTCAGAGGGAATGCTGGTACTCGCAGTCCCCGGCCGCCGCACCCGCCAAATCCCCGAACCAAAGGGGACACAGCAAACAGCAAACAGGGGCAGACAGCAGCCAAAACAGTCCCCAGGTAGTTGGACGGCTCCTCCGGGCTTCCAAAGGGTAAGAGTCCCGACCCACCTCGAGCCGCGAGTCTGATGTTACTTTCCTGACACCTTTCTCTATCTGGTGCCCCAGATATTTCACTGAATTTTTACAGAACTGTAATTTCTCAGGGGCCACTTTATGTCCCTTCTCACTCAGGTGATTCAGTAGGGCAATGGTGTCAATCACACAATCCCTATGACTTTTAGACGCCACCAAGAGGTCGTCAATGTATTGCACTAGGACAGAGTTTCCAGGTAAGACCAAAGTTTCCAAACATTTTTTCAAGATCTGATTAAAGATAGAGGGGCTCTCTGTGTACCCTTGGGGGACCCTGTTCCAGACATACACGTGACCATTGAAGGCAAATGAGAAAAGAAATTTGCTGTCTGGATGCAAGGGAATGGAAAAGAATGCATGACATAAATCTATCACTGTGAACCACTCAGCATCCCAGGGAATCTGATACAGAATCACAGCTGGGTTCGGAACAATAGGGCAGCAGGGAACCACTATCTTGTTTACCTTTCTTAGGTCCTGCACTACTCTGTACTTGCCACTAGGCTTTTTGATGCCCATAATCGGTGAGTTACATGGGCTACTCATTACTTCCTGTATGATGTTTCCTTCTAGCAATTTCTGTATTTCCAGGGTAACACCAGCTCTCACTTCTGCATTCATTCTGTAGGGTTTAGTATTGGGGTATACTGCATTGTCCTTGATTGCTATCTGTATGGGGTCCACGTTTTTCATCAACCCTACATCTTTCCCAGTAAAGTCCCAAACATCTGGCTTCACTGTTTCTTGGAGTTCTTTGGGCAAATCCTGCATAGTCATCCGTTTAATTTCTGAGTCAGGTCTGATTAACATTAATTTATAAATGCCATCTTCATTTGGGGTCTGAATTTCAACTCCCTTTGGTGTGCAAAAGATGGTGCAGTTCATTTTGCACAGCAAATCACGTCCCAGTAAGTTCACTGGACTGGTGTCACAAACGACAAATCTATGCATTTCCTTAAAGTTTCCAATTGATATCTCCATGGGCTCGGTAACAGGAGTACTAATCAATTGATTAGATACACCCACTACTTGGATGGCTTCTCCCGAGAGGGGTAGGTTTGGAACGTCCACTGTTCTCACAGTAGAACGGGTAGCGCCAGTGTCCAACAGAAAAGTGACATCATTTCCGTCAACCTTTCCTTCAATGTATGGTCCGGACTGGTCTACCGGCAAGGAGGCGCCAAGTACGCACTCCTCGTCCTCCCCTCTCAGGCCCCGTCAGTACTGGTCATCACAAAGGAAGGTATCGTTTAACAAATACTGCGAAGTTGCTGCATTTCTGTTCTCATTGCTTTCCCAGACTTCTACCTCATCACCCTCTGTGGATTTTCCCTTATATACTTGCTTTGGAGCTCTGGGCACCTGAATCGCTTTTACCTGTGGTTGAGTCTTTCTCTGTCTTTCTTTCTGCGTCTGTGGAGTTAAATCAGGTGTTTTGGGGTTATCATCTGGAAAATAAGGACACTCGTTTCGCCAGTGTCCAATTTCTCCGCACTGGTGACAGGGAAATTTCTTCATAGCCTCTTCTCTGCTCATTCTGGGCCGGGGCTTACCTCCTCCCCCACCCCCAGGACCTTTGTTCTGAGTGTTTTTGGCCATCTCACTCAACTGCTTTTCCTGCTGTTCTGCGAGCTTCACTTGAGCCCAAATAACCTTCTCCTTGAGAGCCTTTTTCTTTTCTGCCATCTCGTCCTCACAGTATTTTGCATACCGTAGGACCTCATCTATCTTTTTTGATTGCCAACAAATTTTGTTATCTTTTATCCACTGACAAATTTCGGGCCTTAAACCATTTACAAACCTGTAAATAAAATGCGTCATATCCTTCATCTCGATGTTATCTATACCACTGTATGTTTTAAACACCTGCAACAGCCTTTCATAATAGGAGTGTACTGTCTCGTCTCTTCCCTATGTGGTTCTATCTATCCTGGTCCAATCAGTTTCCTTTGCGGGCACCTTATTTTTCAAATGCTGAATTACTTGTTCATATTTTTTCATCACTTCAATCGACGGTTCCCCTGTGTTAGAGTCCCTCGGGTACTCCTCACTAGGCCAGGCTATGGCTATTTTACACTCGGTCCATAGATCTACCGGGACCACAATGTCGAAAAACCCATCCAGGTCTTTCCACAGGCATTTTTGCACCTTCACGAACCTTTCCACCTGCCCGTACCAGTCAACTGGCTTTTCGCGCAATTTCGGGAAATCGTTAGTAAAGGACACAATATCCTGTCTGGACCATGGAACGTGCACATACCTCCCACCTGGTACTTCACGCATGGGGCACAACTGCTCAGGTTTGTCTACTTCTCTCAACGCGAACTCAGGGGTCGTTTGTCTGGATCGAGCCTCATCTTTCTTTCGAGCCCACCTGTTTTTCCATTTTTCCACATCTCCCCATTTTTGCAGCACTGCTAACAACTCTTTAATCTGCAGCCTTTTTCCTGACACATTCAGGTTCTCTATATCTTTGTCTGAGAAATCAGCTCTGTAAGGTTTTTGCAAGGGCTTGGACCTTGAAATATCTACCCCCATACTGGCCGCAGTGTCTGTCAGTTTTTCGTGGAGCACTCTGGTACTTCTGGTAAGGCTTTTACACATAAACAGCAACTCTTCTTCAGAGTAGGTATTTAATCTGTCTAATCCCACATTTCCTGCCATTAATTCCTCTATTTCTATCCTCAGTTTGTAGAGGTCCAAAGGTTTCGTTTGCGGAGTCTGTTTTTCTAATTCACGCCTCCAATTTTCAATTTCTTCCGGAGTTACCAGAGAGACACTCCTAGTACCTGACGTTGATTCTAATTTAATTTCTTTCGCATTGAAAGGATTAAGCCTCTTCTGCATTCTCTTTCCGGTCTGTTTGTTTGGCAGGTCCAAGAACGCAACTTCAGACTCGCACTCACTGGACTGGTCATCTACTATTATTGGTTCCTGTCTTGGTGGTGCCATGATTGGGGTAATAACTGGAGGGTTTGGACTTCCCTGATTATTCCCATATAACGGAACCACTGGTCCAATTGTTACCGGGATAGTCAAAGCCTCAGGACTGGTATTTAACTGAGAGATTTTCTGAATTATTTCTGTTCTCTGTTTTTCTAGGACCTCTTGCTCCCTTTCATCTAGTACCCTCCCTAATGTTCTGTCAGGTATTATCTGTGGGGTCAGATGAGGGGTAAAACTCGGGGCAGTAGGATGCGTTTCACTCGGTCCTCCCCCATAATTTGGTTTTGGGAACAAAGTTCCGGTACCAAATGACCTACGCTCTTCCTCATATGGAGGCTGTAAAAAGGGCATTCCTGAACTTGATGGTTTTTCTTCGTTTTCATAAAGAGGTCTGGGGAAAAAGAACTTTTCCCGGGAATATTTTTCCTCCTGGCTTGCGGGCACTCTAGGATATATATCCCTTATTTCCGCGGGTTCGGGCTTCTCAAAATAGGGTGGTATCTGACAACCCCCTCCCCTACTTAGGGATCTGTCCTCCTCCTTAATAGGGGGACGTCGGGGATTCTCTCCTGCACTGGAAGGCCGGGCTCCCTCATTATAAGGGGGCGGACTTCTCGTAAAGATGTCATCTAATAATTCATCGTCTGACTCCCCAAGGGGCCCCCAATGTTTACTCTTTTCTGTCCTTTTCTCTCCTGCAGAAGGGTTACCTGCTGGCATCATGGGAAACAGACCCTCAACAATCATACTCTGTCTCCACTGTTTCATCCTTTTATCCCTGGTCTCTTGTTTCAGCCTGGGGTACCACTTGGTCAGACCTTTGTCCATTCGGGGTTTCTCTCTTTCAAAAGCCTCAATCTCCCATTCCTCTAATGCCTCATACTGCGTTAGTCTCGGTCTGGGATGCAATTCATTCATTCGGGTTCTCAAATTAAATAAAATCCTACCATTGAAGGTACCGTCTAACGGAAAAGCCAATATTCCGTCATCTTTTGTGTACTTTACCCAATTCTCCAACCACACACAGGTATTGTATCCTCGATCAAACATCATGAAAGAGGCGGGGGTATTTTGTGGTGTAACAATAATGCCCTCTCTGCTCTTAATCGGTTTGTCCGTTTTGAAGTAATTCTTCACCTTATTTACAAGGGACATTTTTCTCTTAGTTCCGTACATAATATCGTATCTATTTGCTTTCCACTGATCCCTTTCAAACCCTTGGTTTCTTGGATCGGGTCTAGTCTCTGGACAGTATGAGTGCCACATACGATTTCTACGCTTAACTTTGTTTACAAAGTTACCTTCAATTAGAATGCGCCTTGCAATTCCGTGCGACCAGTGGGGTGCACTCGTTCAAATAGTTTCGACCAATGGGTGCGCGGCCCCTTCGTGAGACAGTTCTCACGCTTCGGCGCTCACCCCTCCTTCACAATTCCAGCCCCGCTACCCGCCCGCTGTTTCTACCAATCCCAGCGCGGCACGGAGTGACGTCAGAGACGCTTCGCGGCTGACTCCCTCCCTTCACAAGGTAACGGAAACTTTCTTTCTTTCTAAAGTGCTCAGTGCTTGGTTATTTAACAACGAATACACATTCGCCACAGTGCTCAAGTGTCTAGACAGAAAAGTTTTGTTTTACTGCAAGTAAACTACTTCCATTTACTTTTCACGCGCTGCGGGTAGATCTCTTCCGCCTACCCTTCACTCTAGCATCAGTGAACCTGTTACTTCCCTAAACTCATCCACTCTTCCGGGATATATCCGAGTCTAAGGTTTCCCAGCGGACCCTTTTGCTTTCACCCGAGCTCCGATGAACCTGCTACTCTTCCGATGTGACCCTTACTAGGTTACGCCACTATTGGAATTTTTCCAGTGAACCTAGTTACTAACATTTATTCACACACGTATTCAGAAAAACCCTAGTTAGTGCTTCCTGGTCCACTTAACCTGCACCTAACTTTCCTCGAGCCTGCGACCTCAAGGCAATGGATTCTATTCACCACTTGCCTTTTCAATTCCCCGGGGAGTTCGGACAACACCTAACGAGACGGTTTACACACGCATGGATTAATACATATAACAGTATAAGAACAAGAATAATAATTTCCAAACAATTCATAAATTTCAAAGCAGCGTATTCTCAAGAGAATGATCAGGTCCCTCGGAACGGCCGCTCTTATAGCAGCATTAATATACTAGCAGCTACCGACTCGACTAGTCTAACTAATCCTGCCTAACCTTTAACTAATCCCTAACCATACCTCTGCTACCAGAAAAACTGATAGAGCGCGCGAGGTCACCCGACCAATAATTTCGCCGCTTCCGGCCCCATATATTTCAATTCACCATATACATTGACCAGGTGACTTCACGCTCTACTACCAATTTGTGTGAATTCCCTACTGTTACTCTTCAGCGTACCCGACTTACCATCCACCGACACGGGTACCTATGACCACAATGGATCAGGGAGCTAGCTGTAAAGGGAAAGGCAGCAAAATACAAACCCAACCAATGCCATTCAATTTATCTGTAAAATGACCACGGACAACTGGAAGTTTTAAAATGTTTATCTAAAGTTCGTTTTCGGAAATCATGAGATTCACAAGAATAAGACAATCAATAATCAAGATAATGAAAAGTACATAACTATAGAAAAATAAAGTCAGGGTAACCATTGAAATGCTAATATGAGATGCAACGGGAATCTGCTATGCATTTAGGGCAAAAGTTCTTTAGACAGTTTAAGTAAGGATGTTCTAGACCATATCAGAAAATGACAAACCGCAATGCAAAATATAATTTCTAACAGGTAGGGTAACATGGGAGCACGTTTAAGAAATAAATGCAAATGAATTTACGTTTTCAATAGTTGCAGAAAGCATGGAAAATTAACATGAGCAAAGGTGTGTCTTTATTGAAGCAAAAGACAGAAAATAGAAAGGTGCAAGGTTAAAGATTTCAGAGCAATATTTACCTAGACTGGTGTGGAAACCAAACCCTGGCCACGGGTCAGTTAAGGACAGGAAACCCTCAAGGAAAGATACCCTCAGAGGACAGCAGGTGCAGAATGGACACCCAGGACAGGACAGGAAACCCTCAGATTAGGAATCAGGACAGGACCTCAGGACAGGAACCCCTCAGGACAGGACCGCACCCGCAGTTTGGAAGCAACGCCTGCGCTCCACCCTCTCTGCAGCTATCGATCAAGACCCCGATTGGGTCAGCGAACTCCCAGCAAAGTGCTTCACCAGCACTTTAAGGTTCAGTAAAACCTTAGTCTATGGTCAATTTCTGACAGAGTGCTCCGCAGCTCTCTGTAACTTCAGTCACCTATTGAGTGCGTTGGGTCAGTGACAGGTCAGCTAAACCAGACAAGTCGGACAATTTCCCTAGGTGAACCCAGGGTAGTTATACTGTTTTGGGACGGTGTACCACCCCCCAATGTTGCAAAGTGTCAGAATCCCTCAATTTGGATTGGTCCTAAGGTAGGATTTGGGTAACACACCAATCAGAACACACTATTTGGAGGCCTTATTTACATCTCTGGGTACCGCCTAGCAAGATTGGGGTTCCCATGAGAAAATCGCGCAGAATACAGTGAAAGAATATATTTTAGCAACATAATAGAACAATGTCATGATGCTGCTGGGCGAAGGTACAGCTTCCCAGGGTGGCTCTGGTATCAACCTTCTTTGGCCTTAGTTCAATGCCATCATGGCTCCTGGCGAGTCTGCGCACAAGTACCCTCCAAGATGGACTCCCCAGCCCAGCACCCCTCCGAGTCGAGGATACATGAAAAGTAAGCGAAAACAAATTGAAACATAGAAATAACGATATGAAAACACAACATTGGTTTTGTACTTTCAACTTATCACTATAAAAATATACTATGCGGTCTAAATGTTAGCTACATATACACGGGCACAAGAGCATCACCACGTTATTCACGAAAGCCGGGTATTACGCATGCGCACCCTTTCCCTCCAAACTTATAACTACGTCAGGACACGTGAGTGTGACTGACGCATGCGCATAAGCCATTTACTAAGCGGCGGTCATTTTAAAGACATTGATTAATCGTATTAGAAATACACATGGGCAAGCTTCCTCTACTTCGTTCAAATATAAACAAATAAAAGGATTAGTAAGACGTACAATTTATTACTTGATTACACATGAGCGAGGTTCATGACTAAAGCACGTCGCGATGCGAAGCTTTGCTTCATCACTATAATAAATATGTATTTTAATTGTGCACAGTTTAAAGTCCCACGTGAGTGTGTCACTGCTCCTCCCACAACCACCTCACTGGATGACAGTCCACGCCACACAGAAAAGCGTGAACACATGCTGAGGGAAGTACTAGTTCACCAGTGGGATACAACTCAGGAAGGAAGACCATCGCCTAACCTGAGAGAAGGTGTGCAACTCATGCGATGGTGTGGGTCTGACATATTGCGTAAGGAATACCATGATATCTAAATATTGTGGCCAAAATTTTGAGGACAAAAATAACGACAGGTAAGTATTTGTAAATTTTCTATGGCCAACCCCTCAACTGTGTTTGTTTCAGAAATATGTATATCATAAAGGTACATAGATAATAGTACATTTGTACTTCCCTATATGCACTTAACTTTCAATATTTTGTCCACTCTATTTTGGCTACAATTTTAAGGTATCATGGTATTTCCTACTCAATATTCCATACTACACACGTTGGAAGAATGCACACCTACTTGGAAGAGAGATGTTTATCTATCTTGGTCCGGTGTACCTTTCTTTCCAATACATTCCTTTCCCCTTCACGTTTATTCCACTCTGGCCTTTACTATTCAGCTTATGAATTTCCATATATGGCCAGAGAGAATGTTTCTTTAATTCCAGATAGAACCCTTTATAATCTGGTGGTCCCAACAACATTTGGGCCCAAATATGGTGAGGGGGGCTTAAGATGCTTATGTCTCTGCATTTGAAGGTTAAAGTTTTCAAACAAGCAAACTGCTGTCCACCAAAAAGCTCATCCCTCACCATGGTGAAAGTGAAACCTTTTTGGAACACCTATGCCCTGCACACAAGGGTGCAGTGGTGTAACGAAACCTCAAGGAGGCCCCCTGCAAGCAGAGGTGAGGGGACTCCCATTACCCATTCCCTAACTGCCTTGCTGCTTCTGAGTGTTTTATTTGTTTGCAGCTGGCCACCCCAAGGGGTCCCCCTTTGAGGTGAACAGTGTGGGCTGCTGGGACCTCCGTTATGCCCCTACAATGGGGTAAATTGCGTAGTGGGGCTAGTGTGTTAGGCGCACTGCAACACAGCAAGACGCCGCCTGAATCAGACCCTCACACTGTGCGGAGGTGTCTGCAAAGGCCACGAGTAACCTTATGCCCCTTTATTTATCCCCTCAGGCCGCGCACGGCCCAGGGAGTGAACAGGTGGGCATGAACGTGGTGGTAGAGACCAGGTGGCTCTCTACACATTGGAGATCCATGCCTGTGACATTTGCCATCTGGATAAGTGGAAATCTTCAGAACATGTGCCTGTCAGTATAAAGCGGGGGATTGGGTGCGGGCATTTGGAAGATATTGGGGAAAGGATGTAGCCTCACGGCTTGAGCTGTCGACCTGGAAGCCGGGGAACAGTGTTCCAGTCTCAGCAGGGACGCTCAACATCCTGTGATTCTGGGCAAATCACTTAATCTCCCCGCGTCTAACAAAAATTAATGTGTCCAACTGTAACCCAACTGGTGCACATGTAAAGCTCTCGGAAACCTGATGTCTTCGGGTCGAGTTTGCGATATATACAACTCTTAAAAAAAAGTATATATATATATATATATATATATATATATATATTCACTGAAAAAACCATAGGTTTCACACCAGTTATAGTTACCTGGAAATTTTACTCGCATAAAACCATTGAAATTCCCACGTTATAGTTAGTTGGACTCACTATAAGTTGCGCGTGCAATGCACTGCTGATGACGTCACATATTACATCACTCATGACATGGTCAGTGACATCACTCATGACATCTCCGGACTGTTTGGAATGTTGACAGACACCCGAGAGCCAATCAGCTTTCCGCTCACGTACTCGCGTAGCGCGCTGTTACGCGCCCTGGTGCGCGTACCGGGGCGCGCTTATAGATATATATATTTTTTTGAACCTAAATTACTCAAAATCCACTGGAGCACATATCTTGAGACATAGCAAAGGCACATCGGGATATCAGTCCCTACAATTTTGCCAAGTTTGGTGGAAATCCATTCAGCCGTTCGGGCTAAAAGTGAGTCCAACCGCCCTATGGAAATTAACATAGGGAAAACACGTTTTGGGACCCCCCTTTTATCTCGGCCCCCACTTGACAAATCCCACCCAAACTTTCAGGGAAGGAGCGGTGCGGAGCGGGCCATCTTCTTTGAGAAATTCAGCCAATTCCGTCCATCAACGCCAAAGTTATTCCTAATAGAATGTTGCGGATTTCCTATGGAAACTAGGTCCTAACTATAACTACCTACTGGCGACCGCCAGTAGGTAATATATATATATATATATATATATATATATATATATATATATATACTGCCACTCCAGATGATATGTGTGAAAAGTTAGCCTGGCAAATGATGTCCACTAGTTCTAGTGGGCACCTTGTACCAGTCTAATCGACCCTTATTGATGGTGGTTGTAAAGTCAACCTTATAGAAAGCTATCCTAGTGGTAGCATGAACAAGCAGGCTTCAGGCTAAGACTTCAGTAGGCGTGTTAAGCAAGTTGTTTTACTATATATAATTCCTTGAATACCAAATGAAAGGTCACCACACAAGGTATATATCATATATATATGTATTTAATCTAAACACAACCGATCTGCACTCTTTCTGAGGTCAGAGGTAAAAATACAATACAAGTCACACAGTTAATATACGATAAGTTGCACAGTATACGTTATGCCCTAGGGGCCTCACAAACCATATACTAAGAAAGTGGTATAAGTACCACGTGAGAGTTAGAAAGCAGGCCTGGGGCCTGTGGAATCGCTGGGGCTACACTAAACAACCAAAGGTTAGGAAGTAGGAGGCCCACGGGAGAGGCGTGCAGTGTCTAAACACAGACGTGGGTTACCATTGACTTTCTAATGGAATCAAAGAAGTTACAAATATACAATTTAAGAACACTTCCGGATGGAACCCTTTTAAACTAGGACACTTCGAGAGTCAAGACCCACGGGAGCACCGGAGTACTCGTGTTACCTCACCCAGGGAAGCCGGGTGCATAGGTGTCTTTTCGCGTCGGGTTTCGTCGTCGTTTTCTATGGAGAGCAGCAAAGAAGTGCTGCAGGAGACCAGAGGAAAAGTGTCCGGGTGGATCCAAGGGTGGATCGGTGATGTGAAGAACCTGAAAGCAGAGGGGACGAGGTCCAGGAGGCATCGACGATGACCAGGCGCTGGATTCGAGCTGTCCCACAATGGATCTAAATGACTGCGGTGTTGGTATCCAGATTGGACCCAAAAAGCCTTGGCAACCGCAACCCACGCAGGATGTCAAGATTGGCTCTGTTGCAGACCAGCAAGGTCTGTGGCGCTTCTCCTTTTCAGGGAAGCTGGAGCAAGCCTTGAGCAACCAGGTCAGCAAAGTAAATTCAAGATGGCATCTTCAGGGGGCTCACTAGCCAACGGGCAAGGAACTGGGAAGACGCGTCAAGCTGAAATGCAAAGGCTGGGCCCACGGGAAACTCGGAGAGTGTGGGGGCCTGGGCTTCGGTGCAAATGGTGCTCGGAGCTGGGGCTTCTCGTACCCCAATTCACAGCTTACTGAGGCTTCAGGAATGGAGTGCAGGTAGCAAAATGCAAGATGTCCAAGATGTCTGGTCCCACATCTCTCGTGTCTGCCACGGGTCTCAGCTTTGCTGTGGATGTGGATCGAGCTCAGAGAAGTCTGGAAGTTTAGTTCTTGAGTCACAGAGTCTTCGGGGTCCAATGGGAGCCTTGAAACTGCAGACCGGCTAAGTTGCTGTTGGTGCCTGTTTGCACAGGGTGGTCACTCCTTGACCACAAGGGAGATGTCTTCCGTCTTCCAGTCAGAATGGAATGTCGAAGGTCCAAGATATGTCTTACAAACATTCATCCAGGATAATCTAAAGTCCTGGGGACACGGCTCCTATACTTATACTAAGGATGGGGGCTGGAGTACCTGACAAGGTCCCTCCTATGGGTGGACCTGAGAAGGGGGTGGTTACACCCCTTTCCCTTTGTCCAGTTTTGCACCAGAGCTGGGGCTGGAGTGCCCCAGCAACTGGTATGAACCGGGCTATGCACGGAGCACCTTGTGTGCCTCAGGCAGTGTCTAAATGCATTCAATGAATGCAGCCCTCCCTGCCCCAATACACAAAATCCCTGTCTGAGGAGGTGCCAGCACCTCCCTGGACAGGAAACCTATTGTCCAGGCCTCCCCTGCCGGAATTTCGTCCAGTAACAGGAGGTCAGACTTGTGTCTGTGGCAGCAGCATCCATTTTATGATGCTGGGACTCTGTTTAACTTTAACCGGGTAAAGCAGTAACTTACATGTATTTTCCCTCTAGAAGGGTGGAATGCTACCCCCGCTGCCAGAATTGGCGGGGGGGAGGGGGTAGTATTCCAAAGTGTTTGACACCTTACACGACATGTTTTGATAAAGCCAAACCAAAGTTAGCATTAACCGCGAGGATTATAATGCAGTTAAGAGTATATTGTATGGCTATATCATAGAACAGCTATAAGGAGATGGTTTTGAAAGCTGCAGAGGGGCTCAGCTCGTGCTGGGGCACCCTCTCACAAAAAACCAAGCACTCTGCCTCCAGGATTGTCGAGGTCTACCATAGGAGTGGCTTATAGGTGTATATGTGTCTATATGTAAAGGTAGATATAGGTATACTATATCTAAGTAAGGGCTGATTACACCACCTTACCCAGGCTGTGTGAAAAGACCTGTGGTTTCAGTTTGGAAGGCAAACCAGGGGTGGCACAATACATGCTGCAGCCCCTGGTAGGCCTAGGGTGCACCTTTGCCCTGGGTACCTATGGTACATTATACAGGGGCTCACAAGGGTGACCCAGTAACCAATTTGGTATGTACCTAAAGTACATGAAGTCCATTTTATAGAGAAAGAAGATAGTCTGGGGCCCTGAATAGCAGGGTCCCAGGCCAACTAAGTCGAAAACCAGCAAAACACCAGGAAAAAAGTTGGGGTAACCATATAGTCAGATATCCACCTTCCTACAATATGTTTTGAGGAACGAATCCCCAAAACACAAAGAATAATGCGTAAACCCCATCTGAGGGACAATTCATCTTGCATTTCTGGGCATTTCTAAAAATCTCAAGGGAAACCCCGCTCACCCACCTCGGACCACTGCATGATTATCACACTCAACAAATTTCATCATACGTGTCAGGACCACTGCATGATTATCACACTCAACACATTTCATCATACGTGTCACTGATATGAGAGCACTACGTGGGCTCAAACACTTAAAACATTAGTAAGGAGCATGTGGCAAGATGACAGTGTTTTGATACAAATGCTGGAGGTAAATAATGCTAATGAATTTGTGTTTTACAACTTAAGTGGGACATTCGTGTAACAGTAAGTCGTTAACTCCAAGCAAACATCATCCTACAAAGAAACATCCTGGAACGTATATTGTCGGCGATTGTCAGATATTTGGAACAGGATAAAGAGAACTTTTTTTCTCTTCACTGCATGCCCTCTTCAAGAAAATACGTGTAAATGCACACATAGCTTCTAGAAAACTGCACGTCTCCAACAAAGGTAAAAAAAAAAGCAACTGGAAAAAAAGCGTCTGAGCTCTGGCTCTGCTTTTGGAGAGGGGGGATGGGCAGCTTTGCGGTAGCATGAGAGCTGTATGTGTGAGAGGCAGAGTCATGGCAGCCCGAGGCCGGCCGTGTAAAGTGCCTGTGCAGCGCGCCGCCAGCAACTAAACTCGAGACACGTAGCAACCGGGGCGGCAACGTCAGCAGGAAGTGCAGGAATGTCCTGGCTGTAGAGTGGGCCATCGCTGACAGCGGCTTGAAGACTGCACCTCAAGTAGTTCAATTATGAAGCCATTCTGGACCATTGCACTAGTATTGGACAAACACTTCAAACCATTAGGCTTTTAATTGCCAGAGAAGTTATACAAATGTTTTTCTATTTGCGTTTCTGTGGCAACGAAACCTAGGTTACGATGTCACGTCCCTAAAAGAAATCTACTTCTCAGACATCCTTGTTTCTCTAAAAATAACTCTTTTTGCACTAAAATTCAAAACCTACAAGAAAGGCACGTTATTGCAATAAGGCCAGACAGCATAACATTTCACTGCATCTCGTAAATGTCTGCCTCCTTTGGTCTCCAGCACTACTTTTTATTATGCTACTTTTATCAGCCCTGTTATGTTCAAGTTCATGCTCCTGTGTTGCATTGCATAAAGGATTACAGAGGTAGGCGTGTTGCTCATTTGGGGTATGCCGCGCGCGGTACGCCCTGGGCACGTGTCGCGAGTATTTTAACAGTGAGCCTGAGTCATGGACAAAACCAACACTGAAACACTGGGGTTGTTTACCTGGTTATTGAGCAAGGTCAACAACACTATACATTTCCTGCGTCTATCGGGAGTCTTGGGCAGTGGTAGAAGTGGGAGAAAAAAAGTAGGGGAACTGTGGCCGGAGAATCAGAGGGCGGGAATAACAGATGTATGACGTTACAACGCATACTTTTACATCGCATGCCTTTACAACGCGGTATTTACAACGAATACCTTTACAACGCATAATGCTTTTGGGCGCTGGACAGTGAATAGTTTAATTTACTATTCCAACTCCAGTCCCCGTGGATAGTAGGGAAGGTGTTGGATAGTACATTAAACCTATTCCCTATCCTAGAGCGCCCCCCAGCGCAATGCGTTGTAATGGTTTGCGTTGTAAAAGTTGCGTCGTAAAGGCACTGCGTGGTAAAAGTTGCGTTGTAAAGGTTGTTCACCGGGAATAACCGGTGGATTGGGTCAGAGGGCGGAGTCAGAGGTGAGGCAGAAAGAGCAAAATTTCCCAATTTTTAGTATTAGTTTCCCATTTCATTAACCGGTTAAAGCTTTTTACGTTATTTAATTTAACCAATGGAAACACATGTTTATTTAATGTTTAATATGAGTTATTGCCATTAAAATCCATTCACTTAGTAGGATACATTTCCAATCACAGAATGTCCAAAATATCCTTAAAAGCGGAATTGAAAGCCATTTGTATCCGAGCCATGGAGTTTCTGTCATCAGCACGTCTCCTCCCTTTCCATGGCGGTGAGCCCATCATGGCGGTGAGCACACCATGAAAAAGCTGGCGGTGAGGAAGCAAAGGGATCTCTACAGGGCCCATGTCCCCACCGCCATTGGGATGTATTCGGGGGTCAACACGAGTCCTCCCCTAAATGCATGCACTCCAAGTTCAAGCACGGCCAGGACCACACAGTCCATGCTTGCTGTGCCAGCGCAAAGCTGGCGCAGCACCGCCAAAGTCTCAATCAGGCGCTAAGTCCTAACTTTCTGCAGCTGCTGGAAAACCTCCACCTTGTACAGCTCCCATATTTCAAGGGAAGGCTCCTGTGGCCCAGATCTCACTTCACCATGGGCTCCAGCATTCCAGGGCGGTTCACTCCCAACTTGTTAGCTATATCTTGTGCATAGGGTGAAGACATTATTTTGCTTTTCTGAACCAGAGGCCACAGGAGGGCAGACACCTAACCCTTGGAGAACACTTCCAGTCCTGCAGGGCAAGTAGTGAACAGGTCACCTCAGAAATCCCTACAAGCAGATGCAGACAAAACATATTAACATATAATAAATATTTATGATGTTTTTTCACCAGGTCCAGTTGGGTTCAGAGGGGCTGGTGGTGGACAGCCTGTTTCATAATGCACGCTAGTCAGAGATAGGTGAAAATCTCTAACTTAATCCTAAAATAATTCCAGCAGTCTAGTCTACCTACCTTTTCAGCAGTTCTTTTTTGCTTTCATGAAAACTATTTCCGGGTTATCTGCTTTGAGGACTTTCCACATGGCAGGGCCCCTGTTTCACTTTCCAGAATCCTGAAATTCCACCCACGGACCGTCTGGGCGAAATTAAGATCCACCCCTACCAATCCTCCACTGAGAGCTTCTGGAAACAATTTTCCACAAACTGGCATGGAAGGATCTCTGCTTAGTGTAAAAGAGTAAAAAATAACAGTCCCCAGTTAAGTAGTTTGTGATCACGTTTTTGTTCCTGTTTGTTTCCCTATTGCATATTAGGCGGTGCGTTGCCAGGAATTGTATCTTACAGTTTTCCTACCAGCAGAGGTAGCTCTATCAGCTCTTGGAGGTATTTTGCACCTCCTTAAAACAATAGTCACTGTCAGGAGGCAACAGTCCAAGAAAACTGAAGTATTTACTACTAAAGCTTCCAGGCAGGATGATGATGTTTTTTCTAAAGTCGCATGACAATGTATTTTCCAAATAATTGAAACAGATTTTTCGACAAATATATTTAAAAAAAACTAGGATAAGCTTTGTAGCATTTCTAAGGTGGCATGTGAAAAGTGACTTTTAATCAGTTCAGTGAAGTTCTGCTACACTTTAAAATTAAAACATTAAAATATACATACAAATAACATAAAAATATATCACATCCTATAATAATCCAGAGCCACTTAAAATACCTCGATACAGAATACATACATCCATCCAAATATTGGTTAAACATTTGATATAAAGGCATAATATCTTGTTATAATTGAAATAAATAATTAAAAATCCATTTCTGAGTTGATGCAATAAGTTTACAGGACCACAAACTACCTGAAATTAAGATGTCACAGGACCCGAGGCTGGTACAAGACATCTCTTTCTGCTTCTTAGAGCCCCTACTAAACAAGCATTGGCATAGCCAATAGTTTTCGCCTTTAGGAACTTATAAGTGTTTAGCCATGCAACACTTGATGCTGTTGCACCAAGGATATTGTGCTGGATAACTAAACACTTATAAGGTCCCAAAGGCGAGACCTATTGGCTATGCCAATTCTTGTATTTCCAGTTTTACCAGCATGGCAAACCTCTGCAAAGAGCTGAATCTTTCTCTAGCCTCACCCAAAAACTGGGACTTGCAATGTCTATGAAGATGTTTGGAGAGGAAGTGGGGATTTTAATAGCATGACACTTGGTAGGTCAAAAATAAATATCAGAAAGCAGCCATAGTCTGAACGGGAATGCCGAGAAGCACTAGGGTAATAAGAAGTGCGAATAACGAGGGGTTTTACAAGGAGGGGAAAAAGTTAGTATAACTCGCTAGAAAAAAAGACACATCTCAAGCAGAATTTAAACTCACAAAGTCAAAATGTACTGTGAAAAAGTAGCACACCAGATTCAGAGCTGCAGGGAGCGGGGAAGCAAATACCTAGGGTCACAAGGCAGAATGTGGGATTCACAAGACGGATTCCGATGGTGTGATGACAGCCCAGAGTCAGCAGTAAAAACCAAACGTCACAGAGGCCGCAGCTTCCTGCAGCCGCCGAGTTCAAGCCATTCCAGAGGGAGCGAGCATTCCTTTGATAGGAGGCACTGAACAAAGGCAGGCGAGGAGAGTAAATCGACCATCAATTTATTGAGGTGGCTGGCAGACTGCACAGAGGAAGCGAACCTTCAGAGCGAGTTCACGGCTACTCAACCAAAGCACAACTGTGCTCAACAGCAACCAAACACGTTGGAAATGGTTAAATCGACAAGCGAGCAGCCAGGCAGTAATGTGTTCGAACAGCGGCAGCATGCATTGTAAAGACATGCACCGAGCTATGGAAATGCTGAGTTCAAAGAACACCGACCAAAGATCAGCTAAAAGTGAAACTAAAACCGCAGTATGCAGTGCAACAAGCAGCGAGGCAAATAAGCCAGAGGAAATAAATAACGAGCAAAAAAAATGCAGACCACGAAGCGTTTCCCTTGCGGGAGCGAGCAGGGGCACCATCTGTTTGAAAGTTAATTACATACAGATGTCGCCAAAGCTTGCTCCCGCAAGGGAATCGCCAAACGTGCACGCGTTGCCATTGAAAGCAAAGCAAAGCGTGCACGTTTTTGGGCGAAATAGCGAATTGATTCCAAGAGGTCTCTTCCTATGCAGCCCTTGCGCGCTGCGTAGGCGAGACCTAAAAAACTGCCTACATTAAAACAAACAAATACACTCACCACAGTAACAACTGTAGCTATAATAGGGCATGCCTTACGTGTAAAAATGGTTTCCCTTTTGACAGTGGCAAGATGTATTATTGTCGTAATAACTGATAATGATCCCAGAACATGGCAAAATGCATGGGGGCAGATTAACAATAAACTAACGCAGCACGGTGCAGCAAGTCATTTTGATGCGCCATGCTGCGTTAGTTTGGAAAGCACAGCGATGAGACATATTTACAACAATATGTCACATCTCTAAGCTTCCCTCTGCGCTGGCGCACTAACTGCTGCCATGCACCGACGCAGGCACCCTTGCACCATGGTGCAAGGATGCCTGAGTAGTGGGGATATTGTTTTTGTGCAGGAAGGGTTCCCTTCCTGCACAAAAACAATCTGAAATGCCGATTTTCAACTTATATGTGTGCTGCATTAGCACACATAGAAGTTGGAAAACAGCATTCTTTCAATGATTGTTTATGTGCAGGAAGGGAACCCTTACTGTACATAAACAATCATTAGAGGTGATTTCCTCTTTCAATGAGTGTAGCAGAATGCAGCACGCATAGAAACAGGAAACAAAAACAAGGAGAAATGAATACATTTCTATTTGTTGCGTCTCCCTACGCCTACCCTGGGGAGGCGTAGCATTCACATGCATTTCCAGATTTACGATTCCTCGTAAATCTGGAAATGTGTCTCGTTCCATGGGTATTGCGTATGAACACCTACAGCAACACCCATGGAACGCCCCTTTCACGCAAAGTGCTGAGTGTTAAGGGACCATATTTACAAGGACAGGAAAAGTCACGCAGGGTGGCTTTTCTTGTCCTTGTAAATATGAGGCAGTGTATTATGCTGCCAGTGCGTCACAAAAAGTGACGTACTGGCAGCGCAAGGGGCTGGTAAATCAGCCCTATGGTGTCTTGCAAAGATAAACTATCACAGCTGCAGGGGCCCAAATGTACAGCATTATTTCATTCCTGCGGTTCAGCATGCGACAATTGCAATACACTGAACCTAAATCTCTTTAGAAAGAAACGATGATAAGGAATCATGACTATTGAGAGATTGAGCTCTGTGGCGGGGAAAGACTTTAATAGGATATATATTCTTGAACTGATGGTTTACAGAGATATGGAGTTATCTCTCTCCTTGTGCAATGGAGAGAAAATGTTGCTTAACCGAGCCCAGGACTTTTTTTGCGAACTTATCTTTGGACCAAAATAAATGAGGGCATCCCAGCCTTTATGCTATAAATTAGCTATTGCTAATCAATGGAATACAGGGGGCAATCTCCTGAGACAGACAACCTTTATAATTAACTGGTGTAATTCTAGGCCAGGCTTCGTCCATGCCCTGATCCACCTTAATAGAGGATGAAGGGCCAGAAGTTCTTAGATATAACCCGAAACACAAAAACTCTTCATGAATTATGAAAGAGGCTGTAAATTGTGGAACCAACAGCAGTTATCTCAGAAATGTATTTTCCACTATTTGAAGCTCATTTGCCATCTTATAACCCCATATATTACGCCTGTTGCTAACCTTGGATATCCATTTGGAGTGATATATTTTGAGAAGGGCGTGTATCAGTTTCGTGCCCACTCTACTAGCAAAATCGAAGATCCCTGCTAGGGCTCTAGCCATTGTGTTTCTTCTTTCCCTCCTAAGTGGGGCCCAGGTACCCGGGTTATCAAAAAAGAATCCCTAAGTATGAAAAGGTCATTACCCTGGAGATTTCTGTACCTTCCGCAAAACATTTTGGTTAGATTTTGCGTTTAGGGCCATGACCATGATTCAGGATTTTGTGTAATTTGTGCTCAAATCTAGAGCATTCATAAAACCTACAAATGAGTTGAGTAGCTGCTAAAGTCCTACTGCCGTTCTTGCCAACAGTACAGCATCATCAACATATAGAAGTACCAGGATTAACTGTGTAGCCACATGGCGAACGTCTCTACACGCTGTGCTGAGCGTGGGGCCCAAGTTGTTAATACCATGTGAATAAAAGTGGGGCGAGGATGCAGCCTAGTCTTACCCATTCTATCCACTCTAATGGGTGAGGAAAGATTCTCACGACAGCTGTGAGATCTAAATGTAGGTCATGGAAGAAATCTACAATATTGGGATCCATCCCCATATTAATAAGAAGAAGCCATTGTTTCGACCTAATAACTGTTGAAAGCAGATGTTAAATCCATAAAAGCAAGAGTTACCTTCCCATTTTTCTAATGACCAGCTGTACGTTTAGGCCTTTCCCGGGCCTGAACTCATACTGAAAATTGGAGATGACGTTATCATTCAACCAGGAGATTAGCCTGGTAAGGATCACTCTCCCCATTACCTTGACCACAGATTCTATACAGAAAATGGGCCTATAGCATCTTGGGTCAGTTCTTGCACCTTTCTTAAAGACTAGGGGCCTTATTTATGAAGGCCTTGCGCCGCCGGTGCGTCACTTTTTCCCATTTTAAAAGTGGCGCACTGGCGGCACAAGGCCTTCATAAATAAGGCCCTAGGATGATTACAGATCTGGTCCAAGAAGAAGGTAAACCAATAATACAAACAGCATTTAGGACGTGAGTTAGTATTTCAGCCCCAAATCACTATTAGACCTTCTCCATAGGAAAAGCCAGCATAACCTTAACAGTGAAAATGACACTTCAAAGCTATGACATACTGTTCTTAATATTTGGCTAGTCCACCTTTCATAAATTACAAACATAGCCTGGTAGTCTACAAGGAACACTTAGGAACACTAAGGGATGTTTTAGCTGATGTTTAAAAGTAAATGTTTCTACATCTCAAAAAAGCAATTTTTACAGTCACAATTTCACTATGTTTTACATGTTGGAACATGTGCACTAGGGTGGTGAATGACAGTTTCCAGGTGGTCAGACTAAAAAAGTGCCAGGAAGAATATAAATGGTGGCATTTACCGACGGGGCTCTAATGTCCCACAGTGGATATAAAAAGTTTGTTAAAATGTTTCGGGTATTCCAGAGGTACAAAAGGGCAGTGGTGTAAGGTAAGAATTTGTGAGAATTAAAGACTACTAATAGCTGTAAAAGACATGCAAGCCCACATTCAGAACAGAGTTGTCAAACACTGGCCCACTAGAGACAAACCTGCGTCAGATTTTCAAGATATTCACATTACATACATGTTTACACAACTAATCTCATCTAATGTAATCTAAGTTCGAAACATTAACATAATCAGTGCCTATCCAGAGAATGTGACATGGGTCCAGCTCTCATGATCCTACGCTTGATATCACTAGCATACATCTTTCAAGTGCATGCACCACATTCATCCAGAAGCCAAAGTGTTTGAAAGAACTTGTTTAAATATTTTTTTTAGTAACACAATACTGGGTTTTTAGGAGACAAACGTGGTGAGATTTTTTAAAACATTTATATTTTAAAATAAACTCTCCGTTAATAATGTAAAGATATGCAAATTAATAATTTAGAATTTTTACATTTAATTGTTTTCATATTTTAGTACATTTTAATTTCACATTAATGAAGATATATATTAATGTATAAAATAATTCATAAAATAGTATATTATTTAATATAGAACAAAACCTTTAATAAAGTTAAATTTTTAGAAATATTCTTATGTTAAATTCGTAAATGTTAAATATTTTCTAACAAATATTTTAAAATTGTAGAACTATTTTAAAAAATTTGATTTTAAAATTGTAATTTTATCTACATGTTTTAAAGCATAAACTTTATTTAACATATGTTTGTCTTTTATGATTGTTAATTTTGTATTATGATTTAATTTATAATTTTATGGTTTACACTTTATGACCAATAGTAAAACTGTAGACCAATATATTAATTATTAATAGTAATACTTTATTTAAATGTATTAATATTTAAATATGTATATATACGTTTTTAGATTTGGGTAGTGTGTTTTTAGAGAAACATTTATTTCATTTTATAGTAAAAAAAAGTGTGTGTGAGTATGTAGTATTGATTGTGTATTTTAAGTGTTCTAATTATATTATTTTGTGTAAAATGTTGTATTTAGAAGTGTATGTTGTAAATTTCACCCTTTAGTGTCTAATACCTTCCACCAATATGGTTTGATTTTTAGTGAAAATAGTGAGTGTCAACCCTTTAGTTTGCAACAACTTTATGAAATTGTTTTAGATTGAAGTGGGAATAGTATGTCATCCTTTTAGTGTTCAAAACCTTCCCCAAATTGTTTTAGATTGGAGTGGGAATAGCAAACGTCACACCTTCAGTGTCCAACACCTTCCCCAAGTTGGTTTAGATTGGAGTGGGAATAGTAAATGTGTCCAAAACTTTTCTCAACTTAGTTTAGATGGGACTAGTAAATGTCAAGTCCTTTAGTGTCCCAAGCCTTCCCCAAACTAGTTTAGATTGCAGTGGGAATGGTAAATGCCACCCTTTTAGTGTCCAACAATTTCCTGAAATCGGTTTAGATTGGAGTGGGAACAGTAAATGCTACTCCTTTAGTGTCCAACGTCGTCCCAAATTGGTTTAGTTTGAAATGGGAATAGTAAATGCAAAACCTTAAGTGTCCAACTCCTTCCCCAAATTGGGTAGGATTGGAGTGGGAATAGTAAATGTCACCCTTTTTGTGTCCAATACCTTTCGCCAATATGGTTAGATTGGAGTCGGACTAGTAAATGTCACCCGTTTGGTGTCTAACACTTTTTTTAAATGATTTATGTTGGAGTGTGATTATTTAAGTTTACATTTTTATTCTGAATATTTTATTTTACTTTTATTTGTATGTTGTAGAAATAGTTTGTGTTATTTTAATAGTATTGTTGGTAATCAGAAGTAAATAAATAAATAGTTTGTTGTATGTTTGCATCCAATAATATTAATAAATACACTTTTTGTATAATCAAAACATGTCAAACATTTCTATAATCTTATTTATGTTTCTAAAGATAGTTTATTGTATAATTGTACATTTCTAATCATATATACTTCAATTTAAAAGTAAAAATGTATATAAAGTTCAGTAAATACAATTTACATTTATTTTAATTAATACAAATATGTAAATTATATTCCAATACTATTGTAAGCTGTATATTTCAACGTTTATTTTCCATTGTTTAACAGATTTTTAAAATTTCGTATCTTTTTTACATACATTTTTTCAACATTATTTTAACATACAATTTTTCAGTATATAACAAATAATTGTATATATGTTATACTAGAGTTTAATTTATACTTGATATGTTTAACATTTTAGAGCGAAATCTTTTGACATAGTGCATTCACTTTCCTCCTAAAATAATTTGATACCTTTTTAGCAGGGAAGAAAGTTTGACTTCAAGGCCTAGAATAAAATCAAAGAACATAATAAAATTGATATTAAAATCAGACTCAAAATACACATTATAAGGCTATTAGGACACATTGATAAAAATACTTGAACTAGATCGCTACTGGTGGTGACCGGGCTAATTTTTCACTCTAAGGTTACTTCGAACCAAGCCACTAGTACCCCCCTTGCCCTGCCAGACTTTGAAGGGGCAGCTGGGACCATATAAGAAATATGGCCCTCCAAGCTGACGACCTCTGTGGCCCAATTCTCTTGGAAATAAATGATACCCTATTTGCATATACAATCACCCCGGTTCTCAATACCCATTTTATTAGCAAGCCCAGCATTTTTCAAAAGAGTATGTTAACCTCTTGGGTCAGTGTCAATTGAATTGGCTAAGGGACTTATTATGACTTTGGCAGTCTAGGAGTAGGGCCTCCGCGGTGCTGCCCCGCTCCGAAATCGCCAATGCCATTAAAGACCGCCCGCTAGAGTAAGATTTATTTTTAGTTCGGCCGGCGGTTCTTTGGCAGTCCCATTGCGGTGTCTTTGAAAAAGGCACCGCAATGGGAGCATCAAAGGCACTTTCAAGTCCTTGTCACACATGTGCCTCCCTACATGCACCCCTATGGTGCAGAGACAACAGAAGGCCCTATAGGGCCCTCTTTGCTGCCTCAACGTCACACTTTTCCTGGCAGTTGCACTGCCATGAAAGGTGTGGCAGTGAGGAAACTCCTAATATGCTTGGCGGTCCAGCAGCAGCACCACCAGCACATTGAGGGCCTCAGACCGATGCACCGCCATCAAGGATCGTGACTCCCTGGCAGCAGCAGCTGTCCTGTGGCAGTCCAACCACCACAGTCCTAATTCACAGGCAGACTGCCAGTTTGGTGGTCCGCGGACCGCCACCACGGGTTCGGCGTGCCACTGGACTGCCAAACTCGTTATAAGGGTCTAAATTCACCACGCCTGTTACTAAGGGGCAAGCTTTAGACAGGGGTCGCACCAGTCGCCTGGCAGACACTATGGGCCTTATTACGAGTTTTGCTGGTAGAAAGCCAGCCCAGCCGGTGGTGCACCCACCCGCCAGATTTTGAGTTGAATCCAGGGCGGGCTGGCGATGCTGCGGCGGTCTCACTGCTTTGGCTGTGTGAGGTTCATCAGAGAGCCTTACCAGCAGACCACCGCAGTGACATTTTGTGCAGCACGTTCCAGCAGGGTGTGGCATGAACCATGTGGTGCAAACCACACCGTGCAGGATCCGGGGTGCAATGTTGTGCCCCCTGCATGCACCCCCCAGGCCCATAAGTAGCAGGGGCCCTGTTAGGGCCACTTAGTTGCCTCTCCTTCACCCTTTTCATGGCGGGCTCACCCCCATTAATTGGCAGTGGAAATGCAACTCAGAATATGCTCGGCGGTGCCACAGCGGCACAAGAGCCCTTCCGTACTTAAAAATTATAAACCAAATCTCCATAAAAATAACCCAGGTGAAATAAATTCACATTACCGAACTTGCTCTGGCCTTGATAGGAAGCCCAAATATGATGGTCTGCAATCCTAGAGCTTCTGAAGGTGACAATAAACCAGTCTGTGTGCATATTCCCCACCCAACCTAATCTTTTTACCATAACCACTTCACCGAATAAATATTTTTCCATGGCATCTGATGTTTCTTTGGGTCTAGTGGGTAGTTTTATTAACTACACTGTACTCTCATTGACTTCAGGGCGCAGGATATGGACGGTGGCCATGACTACAACATAAGGTCAAGCCACTGGTGGGAGATCACATCTGAATGCATGTCCTATAACCGAACCTGCCTGCTTAGAGGATATCTGGATGTTCCCTTGGGTTCTTTGGTCACCAGATTGCAGTCCAAGTACCTCGGGTCCCTTGAGGGGCTAGGTGTGACTGGACCGGCCGGGGGGAGGGGCTCCATCTAAAACACAGGCAGATGACTTCCTCCTCCCTTCTTCTGGAGGTCTTCGCTACTGGGCGAGCCTTATCAGCCTCTGTCCTGTTGCAGGGCTTCCACCCCCTACTAATCCTATGTCCAGCTCGTTTAATTTTTCCTTAATAAGCCCCAGGTGGTAATGCAACTCTGTACCTTTGAATGCAGGAGATCTGCAACATCCTTACTAAACTGAGCGTACCTAACCCCCAAAGGTCTCTTTGTTAAAAGAGACAGTATCAGATGTAAGGTTCCCTGGAGGTCTAGGCTTACTTAATTTAGCTGTTTGCTTATGGTTAGACCCTCATTTCTCTTTAGCACTAGGCAACATTACTAACTCATCAGCCTGTACATTGGGGGAGAGGCACATTTGCCAGGAGTGGCCCACCCACACAATCCTGACCTGGCGTATGGTTGAACAGTGCTCACCCAGCCAATTCAGGGTTGTCAGCCTTGTGGCTCACGGGTACAGGTTGTGAAATAAGTAAGCCCCCACTTTCATTGAGAAAAGTGACCTTTGATAACCGCCTTTCTGCAATAAGTATTTCCTTATTGATGACACCCACCACATTTCCAATATACCCATCTAACGTGCTAATCTTTGTTTGCCTTAATGGCCTTCATATTAGAAACTAGCTTTTGCTTTACCATCCTACTATATTTGTAGGCAAGCAACAGCAAGGTCGGTTATATGAAGAAAAATATTTTTGAGCCAATCACATGGTAATACTTAATAATTGCCCATGGGTGATGTTAACAGTACCTTAGGAAGCAAAACCAAAGGAGGTGGCCTCACCCAGCTGCCTCGGGTCTCTGAAGGGCACAGACAGGCCGGCTCTTGGCAATATGGTGCCTGAAGTCCTTCAAGGTCCCCAACACAGAGTTCTCGTTTCACTGCACTGTAGGAGTTAATGGTGTGATAAATAGCGCTTTGGTGAAGTGCCTGCCTGGTGCGATGCAATATGGGTCCTGAAATAACCTGCGGCCCCAATATAGAGCACTCCTTTCCCTGTCCTGCGGGAGTTGACAGCGAGCTAAATAGCACTCTGGTGAAGCGCTCCCTGGCACAATGCAATATGAGACCATTACGGTCCCGAACACATCCTTTTACCAATCTGCGGGAGTTGACAGCTCCCCAACATGTTTAACGATTAAAAAGTTTTTTTTTTAATACATTTATGCAATATTTTCTATTCATTTCTATGGGGAGGTAGGCTTTTTTAGTTTTATTTAGCAGCCTTTTCTTTTTTACTGCTACCTTGTATTTTGTAACCTATCTGTGTTATGGTATTGTTTTTGTTTTGTATATTTAGATGTATTCGGGTAAATGTTTTTCACTAGTTTGTCATTCTGGATTTTTGTACACTATTTTAGTAAAGCAACTCTATGTTATGTTAAATTTTGTAACGTTAGCTATATTTTGATGATTACCTGTGGTAATGTGTTTTACAGGTGGGTTTTTTCATTTACCTTACAGGTTTTTGTCTACGAGCGAGTCCTATGGGCATTGGGAGTTTACATATTTTTGAAGGAAATATTTTTGGTTTATAATCAACCAATGCTTTTTACTTTGATTTCATTTTTTTCGAGATTCCTTGAGTGTTTCTGTTTTTTCAAACCCTTTTTTCAGGTTTATGGTTCCTATATACTTTGGATTGCATGGAGTGATTTCTATTGGATTTGTTGTATTTTTCCATTTTTGTTTGACTTTTTACACACTATTTTCTAATTTTTGTTGGATTTCAAATTTCTTGTACATGGCTACAGAGAAAGGTCTGCAGCTACAAAAAATAAGTTTGATCTATTTCTATTCTTTTGGGTGGGAAATGTTATAATATACTGTTTATGTATACATTGTAGGCAAGATTACAAAGTTGCGGTCTCGGACCAACCGACCTCCGGTCGGTGGTCCCCACACTGCCATTACAATGTGGCCGCACATGTTGCAGTTGCATAGTCCCATTACTCTATGAGAGCTTGTGCTGCCACCATAAACTGGCAGTAGCACAAGCTCCCATAGAGAAATGAAAGCCTGTGCAAATCCCTGCACCATGTGGCTGGCACCTTGCGGGGCCCGCACACGCCGCAGGGATTTACAGGGGGGCACCATAGGCGCCCCCTAAGCCCCCAACAAGAGGGTCGGGGCAAAAGGGCCCACAAGGGGCCCCCAAAGGCACTTTCTGACAGCAAATAAATGTCAGAAAGGCCAACATGGATTTGCGCTCAGAAAGTGTCTCATAATCCCGAAGGTGGAAATGCCATCCTCATGGGTTTTTGCATCTCTTCCGACTGGCCGACGGGCTGCTCGAGCCCTTCGGAAGTCAGCCGATTGACCAGCCGGTTTGAATTCTGACTGCCATAATTGTAATACGGCAGTCGGAAAGTATCCGACCAGAGGTCAGAGGCTTTCCGACCAACATCCTAATTAGCCCTTATGTGATTATTAAGTGGAATTGTTTAGTTTATGTATTGTAATTATTTTATGTGATGGACTGAGTTTGTTTTTAACTGTCTTGGTTGGTGACAGTTACATTAAAAAAAGTTTATTATTTTATTATATAATTTTTCACTAACTTAGGGGTTGATTAGGATGGTGGTCGGAAAACCACGCGCATGTACCGTTGGAAAACCGGGGGTCAGATTATGATGAACAGCAAGAAAAATCCAACGGCAGAGGACTGATCCCACGAAACTCCGCGGGGACTGTCCGGAGCAGGTAAAAGTCCGTATGCGGCAGTTGGATTTGCTGAGGAAAGACCCAAAACCGCAGTTCGTCCAGCAGATTGACCGCAAGTGAAATTAGGATACGACTGCGGTGACAGCGGAACGACCAGTTGTTTCCTACCGCTGCGATCGCAACAATTGCTGAATGGGAGAACCGGCGGAAGGGCTGTTGTATTCAGACTGCTGCGGCTGCTCTGGAAGACTAATGGCGAAAGAAAGCAACCACACAACAAAGCTACCAAGTTTGGCCATAAATCTGGCTCAGCCTAAAAAAAACACATAAAACAAGCAAATTAAGCATGGGCGGATTTTGCGAATTGGCAATCCGCGAACTTGCGTATTTACGGATTCGCAATCCGCAAAATCCGCAAACTCTCGTGAATTTGCGGATTTTTTTTTTGTGTTCGCAAGGGTTTCTGCCAGTTCGCGAGGGTTGTGTACCAGTTCGCAATTGCGAACTTACTTGTCGGCTCGCAACGGCCGCGACTATGTTGTTTCTACGTCTGGTTCATCATCACAGGTTCACAGCACCCTCTGTTTCACCACTGCCACCCTCTGGTACACCCATGCCACCCTCTGGTACATCACTGCCACCCTCTGATTGGTTTATCACTGTAGATTATGGGGGTGAAAAAAAGCAAGCACACCTGCCCTGCTTCAACTGACATGAATTAATTTGGGGTTGATTAATGTGTCACTGAATTTAAACTTCCAGTCTGGCTGGCACCTGCTTCCTTATCTGTAATTTGCTTTCTGTTGCAGTGCAATTTTTTTTCACAGGACCTTTGTGGCCTATAGTTGCAAGTAGGCAACTGAACTCTGAAGGGGGCCTTCAGGAAGCACTACAGGGAATGGTTACTAATGATAAGATTGAACTTTTGCACCTGCTGAGTGCTTTCAGTTTTGTCTGTAATTGCTTTCTGTTGCAGTGTAATTTTTTTAACAGGACCTTTGTTGTATACTTGTAGCTATTCTCTGAGCCTGCTGTGAGGGTCAGAGCAGGGTCATAGAATAGTTGCAAGTAGGCAAATGAACTCTGAAGGGGCCCCTCAGGCAGCACTACAGGAAATGGTTACTAATGATAAGATTGAACTTTTGCACCTGCTGAGTGCTTTCAGTTTTGCAAAAATCCAAATATCCAGCAGCATCCACAAAAAGTAATCCTTCCAGGTCAAGATCCAAATCAAAGTGACCAGCACATGAAGAAAGCACTGGGAAGAGCCTGCTGGACAGGAACAAGAAGTTGGAGACTGTGGGGCACTTCCTTCCTCCCATCCCCCCCCCCAAAATGGACTCCTTGCAAAGAAAAAGTGCAGGCAAATGTCAACCTGAGGAGTTATTCTGATAAAAATCATAATTTTCAAGGTTTATGCTGCCTGCTGGTGGATTTCTTGTGCGAAATTGCAAATTTTGCAATCTCGCAATTGCGAGATTGTCGCTGCCCGCCGCATCTACGTGTTCGCAAGTGTTTACTCCCGCGAAATTGTATAGTATTCTAGTTGGCAAGTGCGACCAAGCAAAAAATCCGCTTCGCACGGATTTTACGAATTTTCGGCAAGTTCGCGAAAGTTCGCGGATTGCGAATTTGCCGAAAATCCGCGAGCGGAACGGATTTTACGCTCATGCTTAAAGCAAATGACACATCCTCATGGCAAGTAAAAAATAAAAATCCCAGGTCAACACACCTAACATGAATACTCCATATTGACCCACCCACATAGCTCAGTATACAACCAGCACCTTCCCTGCCCAGAATCCTTTGCACAACTAAATAACTGAAGGGCCCAAACCCACAGCACAAAGGAGAGGCAAATCAGCACACATCACACCATCACAACCACACACACACCAAACACATCACCACATTCACAACTGCACTTTTCCCACATTTGCACATCACACACAATGTCACAGAAAAAGATGCCCAAATTCACGGACAATGAGTTGTCAGTGATGGTTGTTGAGGTAATCAGAGTAGAACCACATTTGTTTGGAAGCATGGTCCACCAAACACCAGTAGCCACAAAAAATCAAATGTGGGCAAGGATAGTCAACAAAGGCAATGCAGTAGGGACCACCCCTTGCACCCAGCAGGAGATCAGGAGGAGGTGGCATGACATCAAGACCTGGGTGAAAGAGCGTGCTAACAAGAACCATGAGCTGGCTCAGAGGACTAGCAGAGGCTCTCCCATTTCACCACTAACATTCACCGAATGGGAGGAGAAGGTATTTGCCATACTGCATCCAGAGAGTCTCACAGGAATAGCCGGGGAGTGGAGGCTGGTAAGTTACAATAAATGTCTCCTAATACACTGCTATGTACTGTCTTGCAAAACTATAAATCTACACTTCCTAGGCCCAAATACACTTATGTACAACACACTCTTCACAACACATGTCTCACAGATCTAACATTTACTCCCTTTGAATCACCCCAATGGTAGCTAGCAACATTCCCAGGGAGGCATGTGTACAGGCAGCCAGCACTACAACTCCCACCAGGCCCTCTTGTGCCACAGCAGAGCAGGACGAACCCCCCCCCCCCCCACACACCCACAACCATGTGGTAGCCATTGTATTGTTCTTTTCAAACTTACAGGTAGGTAGCCATCTTAACAGGGAGGGGTGTTTGTGAGTAGGAGACAGCACTACCACTCCCACCAGTCCCCCTTGTCCCACAGGTCAGTAGGATGGAGATCTCCCCACACACACACACAACCACGTGGCAGCCATTGCATTGCACTCTTCAAACTCATAGGTAGGTAGCCATCTTAACAGGGTGGGCTGTTTGTGGGTGGGAAGACTGTACTACAACTCCCACCAGGCCCCCTTGTCCCACAGCTCAGCGGGATGGAGCCCTCCACGCACCCACAACCATGTCTCAGCCATTGCATTGCTCTCTTCAAACTCACAGGTAGGTAGCCATCTTAACAGGGAGGGGTGTTTGTGGGTGGGAAGCCTGTACTACAACTCCCAGCAGGCCCCCTTGTCCCATAGCTCAGCAGGATGGAGCACTACACACACTCATAACCATTTGGTAGCCATTACATTGCTCTCTTCAAACTTACAGGTAGGTAGCCTTCTCATACTCTCTTGTCTCACCCCTGAGCAGGATGGAACACTCCCCCCATCCAAGAGCCAAGTGTTACCTATTCCCTTCCTCTGCTCCACTTCACAGGTAGGTATCCATCTTAACAGGGAGGGGTGTTTGTGGGTGGGAAGCCTGCACTAAAACTCCCACCAGGCCCCCCTTGTCCCACTACTCAGCAGGATGTAACACTCCACACACCCACAACCATGTGGCAGCCATTGCATTGCTCTCTTCAAACTTACAGGCAGGTAGCCTCTCTTGTCTCACCCCTGAGCAGGACTTGAACACTCCCCCCATCCAAGAGCCGCGTGTAACCTATTCCCTTCCTCTGCTCCACTTCATAGGTAGGTAGCCATCTTAACAGGGAGGGGTCTTTGTGGGTGGGAAGCCAGCACTACAACTCCCACCAGGTCCTCCTGTCCCACAACCCAGCAGGATGCCGCACTCCCCACACCCACAACCATGTGTCTGCCATTGCTTTGCTCTCTTCAAACTCACAGGTAGGTAGCCATCTTAATAGGGAGGGGTGTTTGTGGTTGGGAAGCCTGTACTACAACTCCCACCAGGCCCCCTTGTCCCACAGCTCAGCAGGAGGGAGCACTCCACACACCTACAACAATGTGGCAGCCATTGCATTGCTCTCTTCAAACGTACAGGTAGGTAGCCTTCTCATACTCTCGTCTCACCCCTGAACAGGATGGAGCACTCCCACCAGCCAGAACCATGTGGCAGCTATTGCATATGCTCTTCAAACTTACAGGTTGGTAGCCTTCTCATGCTCTCTGGTCTCACCAATGAACAGAATGGAACACTCCCCCCATCCAGGAGCCATGTGTAACCTATTCCATTCCTCTGCTCCACTTCACAGGTAGGTAGCCATCTTAACAGGGAGAGGTCTTTGTGGGTGGGAGCCAGCACTACAACTCCCACCAATGCACCCTTGTCCCCCAGCTCAGCAGGAAGGTACACCCCTCCCAAGCATAACCATGTGGCAGCAATTTCTCTCTACTGTGTCACCAAACAGGTAGTTTGGCAGTGCATGCACCCTGCTATCCTTCTCAAAATGCATGGAGCCATATGACCGCACGAGCCCTCACATGTCATCCAGCTTGGCATAGATCCAAAAGCCACATCCAGTGTGCAGACAGCTAAGCGTAGGTAACTGTCACTGACATTAAACTTTGACTCACTAAGTCACATGTTGAAGAAATTCAGGGCCCAATCATGCACAGCACAGAATGCAACGTGTAAGTGGCATGGTGTCAGAGTATGAAGGCCCATAAAAAATACAAAACATGCATGGTCAATCGGAAACAAAAGTAAAGTACATGATATGAAAAAAGTGTGTATACCATTACAATGGCTAGTTCTTGCTTAGATGAAACTGATTCCATGCAGAGCAAACCAAAAATAAGCATCACATAAAGTTGATATGCCACAAGTCATTAGATGATGAAATATACTTGTAATCACACAATCTGTACGTGGCACATGGTTACTATTTGCATGTCACACCATGGACAAGTAATGTATGTACCTCAACATCATATCATGATGCATATCAGCCATATGCAGCCATATCAAGTGATTGCAATGTAAAGTGTATGGTGTATTACATGTAACATCCAAATGTCTAACACCAAGCTTGTAAAGTGCACTTCAATGACCATTTCACCTCTGTTCATCAAGAGATTCATAAGCAACTGCTGGAGAACACAACATTGACCTGCAGAGCATGTCCCTCCCCCCCGGAACATGAACTCTCAGATTCAGACTCCCTATGTTTTTCGCAGGAGGAGCAAAAACCTGGCCCATCTGGACTGCCAAGGCGCACCACGTCCCAGGCTCGCATTGTCCCCACCAGCACCACCAACACAGCAACAACAACAGCACTGACCCCTACTGCATCGACCTGTGTCACCTAAACCACCACCACTACTGCCTGCAACACTCTACCTACCTCAGTGGTTACCAACACCACCACACAATCAGAGAAGGGCAGGGAGAGTTTGCGGATGCTTCGAGTGCCAACGCCATAGGGCAGGGCAGGTGGGAGGGCAACTGGGGGACAAATACAGGAGGACACTGGGACCGAAGCCCTGGCCAACATCGCCAGAGTCCTTGGGGCATATGAGCAGACCCAAGGACAGATGGGCCAGGTTATGGAAGAAGTGCGTGAGCTCCGCCTGCTGCTGAGGTCCATGGACAAGTGTATGGGCCAAATTGTGGACCTCATGGGCCAGCTAGTGGGTGTTCTGAGGGACAGACATGCGGCCCACAGGACAGCTCATCCCCCCTACAGTGGCCCGCAGGATGATACTCCCCCATCTCAGCTGCGGCCACAGAGAGGGGTGAGCTGTAACAAAATGACTCCTCAGAAGCCGCTGAGCCCGCAGCAGTGGTCCCCCCTGCCAAACATCTGAGAAACATCAGGGGAGGATCACCTGGCAATGCACGATCCAAACGCTAGTCGCTGAGCCAGCCATGATGGCACCTCTGTTCCCCTTGACATTGACTTTGTTGACTATCCTTACTCACATTGCCATGTTGATGGCAGGTCTCTGTTGGACTGTGTGATTACATCAATATGGTGACTACTCTATTGTCTCATATACCATCACTGACAACTCAGAAATTCACTTAGCACCATTTTGTAAATAATCACGTTTCTGTCACAAATACTCATTGTACATAAACACTCTTTACACACCTATGTCTTTGTGTCAGCTCCATGTTTATCACAGTATGTACAATGTCAACTCAGATTCCAATGTACCACAAGCTTTGATTGTGACGAGGCATTGAGAGGGTAAAGGGACTTAGAAAGTCACAAGAGAATGACATTTACTTGTCAGGTGATGCCATCACATCTAGAACACACCACTAGTCATCCAGGTACACAAACCAGTACACATAACAATAAGCAACAATATCAACATAGAAATTATGTAGCTGGTCATAAATACCCTGTGCCACACACATCAGCCATTAGCACAGAGCCAAGAATAGCCAGCAGTCAAAAAAACTCTTCTAGGCCTTGTCACTACCATCAAAGACAACAGACAATGTCACTGGTGCACAATGTCACTTACACTCAAGTGAAGTAGTTGTTGATGAGCTGTTGACGCAGGTCAACACATTCCTCCTCTCCACTATCATTGTCACTGGACACGTGTGGGTTTGCAGGGGGGGCATCTGCTGCTCATCATCGTACAGGAGCAGGGGGAGCTCTTTGTGCAAGGCCAGGTTGTGGAGAATGCAGCATGCAACTACGATCTGACACACCTTTTGGGGAGAGTACAGTAGTGCCCCTCCATTCTTGTCCAGACACCGGAATCTAGACTTCAGAAGCCCACAAGTACACTCCACCACACGACGTGTCCTCCCATGTGCCTCATTGCAGCGGACTTCGCCCGTGGTCCTGGGATTCCTCAGTGGGCTCAGCATCCAAGGCCAGTTGGGATATGCAGAGTAACCTAGGTATGAGATACACAGACCAATTTTGTAATATAAACAGTAGCTGAGAACAGCATGTCACACATACAGCACACTACTTGACTCTGAGTACTCACCAACAAGCCATGCACACTCCAGATTCAGATTTGCCATTAGCTGCAGTATGATGCTGTTACACAGTAAGTAGGATTCATGTGCTGATTCTGGTAATACAGCAAACAAATGGTGGCCGGAATGCTGACAAAGCAAATATTCTCCCCCAGTCAAAATATCTGAATTATATCCATTGTTCTTTTGCCTACTATGCCACCCCAGTTTGGACCCAGTCATATGCAAAACAGTCTTGACCCTGTACTCCATGGGAACAGTCCAGACTGAACTGCCAGGCCAGGTCATCCCTGTACCGGAAACACGCATCTTGGGACCAGTTTCAGGGTATGTCACCCTTCTTTAGCCAGGCTAGCTTGATTCCAGTGGCACAGTGAGCAGGGGGCCCACGTCTGGGCCTACCCATCCCACTTAGGGCGAAACGTGTTACAACAAACAAATGATGGACGGAATGCTGACAATGCAAACATTCTCACCCAGTCACAAGATCTGGGTTAAATCCATTGTTCTTTTGCCCACTATGCCACCCCAGTTTGGACCCAGCCATATGCAAAACAGTCTTGACCCTGTACCCCATGGGAACAGTCCAGACTGAACTGCCAGGCCAGGTCATCCCTGTACTGGAAACAAGCATCCTGGGACCAGTTTCAGGGTATGTCCCCCTTCTTCAGCCAGGCTAGCTTGATTCCAGTGGCACAGTGAGCAAGGGACCCACGTCTGGTCATACCCATCCCACTAAGAGCGAAAAGTGTTACAGCAAACAAATGATGGACGGAATGTTGATAATGCAAACATTCTCCCCCAGTCAAAAGATCTGGGATAAATCCATCGTTCTTTTGCCCACTACGCCACCCCAGTTTGGACCCAGCCATATGCAAATCAGTCTTGACCCTGTGCCCCATGGGAACAGTCCAGCCCGAACTGCCAGGCCAGGTCCTCCCTGGACCGAAAACAAGCATCCTGGAACCGGTTTCAGAGTATGTTACCCTTCTTCAGCCAGGCTAACTTGATTTCAGTGGCACAGTGAGCAAGAGAACCACGTCTGGGCCTACCCATCCCACTTAGAGCGAAAAGTGTTACAGCAAACAAATGATGGACGGAATGCTGACAATGCAAACATTCTCACCCAGTCAAAAGATCTGAGTTAAATCCATTGTTCTTTTGCCCACTACGCCACCCCAGTTTGGACCCAGTCATATGCAAATCAGTCTTGACCCTGTGCCCCATGGGAACAGTCCAGACCGAACTGCCAGGCCAGGTCCTCCCTGGACCAGAAACAAGCATCCTGGAACCGGTTTCAGGGTATGTCACCCTTCTTCAGCCAGGCTAGCTTGATTCCAGTGGCACAGTGAGCAAGGGCCCACGTCTGGTCATACCCATCCCACTAAGAGCGAAAAGTGTTACAGCAAACAAATGATGGACGGAATGTTGATAATGCAAACATTCTCCCCCAGTCAAAAGATCTGGGATAAATCCATCGTTCTTTTGCCCACTACGCCACCCCAGTTTGGACCCAGCCATATGCAAATCAGTCTTGACCCTGTGCCCCATGGGAACAGTCCAGCCCGAACTGCCAGGCCAGGTCCTCCCTGGACCGAAAACAAGCATCCTGGAACCGGTTTCAGGGTATGTTACCCTTCTTCAGCCAGGCTAGCTTGATTTCAGTGGCACAGTGAGCAAGGGAACCACGTCTGGGCCTACCCATCCCAATTAGAGCGAAAAGTGTTACAGCAAACAAATGATGGACGGAATGCTGACAATACAAACATTCTCACCCAGTCAAAAGATCTGAGTTAAATCCATTGTTCTTTTGCCCACTACGCCACCCCAGTTTGGACCCAGTCATATGCAAATCAGTCTTGACCCTGTGCCCCATGGGAACAGTCCAGACCGAACTGCCAGGCCAGGTCCTCCCTGGACCAGAAACAAGCATCCTGGAACCGGTTTCAGGGTATGTCACCCTTCTTCAGCCAGGCTAGCTTGATTCCAGTGGCACAGTGAGCAAGGGACCCACGTCTGGGTATACCCATCATACTTAGGGCAAAAAGTGTTACAGCAAACAAATGGACGGAATGCTGACAATGCAAATATTCTCCCCCAGTCAAAAGATCTGGGTTAAATTCATCACTCTTTTGCTCACTACGTCACCCCAGTTTGGACCCAGCCATATGCAAATCAGTCTTAACCCTGTGCCCCATCGGAACAGTCCAGACCGAACTGCCAGGCCAGGTCTCTGTACTGGGGTGAATGTATGACACTGTATTGCATTCTTTCCATCAATTGTTCTTTTTGCATTTGTCACCCCCAGTGGGACGGGTATGCCCAGACGTGGGTCCCGTGCTCTCCATGCCACTGGAGTCAAGCTATCCTGGCTGATGAGTGCTGAAAGCCCGAACCCGGTCCTAGGATGCGTGTTTCCTGTCCAGGGAGGACCTGGCATGGCAGTTCGAGCTGGACTGTTCCCATTGGGCGCAGGGCCAAGACTGACTTGCATATGGCTGGGTCCAAACTGGGATGGCATGGTGAGCAAAAAAACGATGGATTTAGGCCCAGATCGCTGTACTGGGGTGAATGTATGACATTGTTCTGCATTCTGTCCATCAATTGTTCTTTTTGCATCCTGGAAATCTGGCAGAGACATGGGAGATAATCATATCCGCTTGGCATACCACTTGCACATTAATGGAATGGAAATGCTTCCTGTTCCTGTATATGTGCTTACATGCCTGTGGTGGAACCAGGCCAACATGTGTGCAGTCAATGGATCCAACAACATTCGGTATGTTGCGAAGGTCATAAAAATAACCTTCACAGCTACCAATTCAGATCTCCTGGGAAAATGGATGTAGCAGTTCTTGTATGTCATAATTACGGACAGAACATCACGTAGCACCATGCTGAACATTGGTTAAGACATCCCACCTGCGCTGGTCACCGTGTACTGGAACTAACCAGTTGCACAGAAATGCATGGTCGCCATTACCTTAACTGTTGGTGACAAAGCAGTCAGACCGGTTCTGTGAGGCCTCAGATGGGGCACCAACTGACCATATAGGTCTTGAAGGGTAAGTTGACCCAAACCGAATTTCCTTATGATGTTCTCATGCTCCATGTCGGCCAGCACTGTGGACGATGCACACTTGGTTGTCTCCTACATAAAATGAGAGTGGACACATGTCGATTCAATTCCCCTATGAGATGTGTCCAACATCTTACGTCTTGACTGACACAGCACCAACAATGACTGAAACAACATCTTAAAGCACAAGCCACATGCAGAGACACCTTGAGCTCAAGTAGTTATACATGTGTTCAGTATGTACTTACTGAGTACCTCCAAAACAGATTCTGACTATGTGAATGGAAAATGGTACGTTCCGACATCTTGTGTCACTAGCCCTGAGAATAGTTGACACAGCGCATATTTGAAACAGCAACACTGCTGACTTCTACTTAGCTGCTGTACCTGCGACACCTTCTTGCGTAAGTTGGACAGAGCACACATTTTCAACACAATAAGCACACTGTGTGTAAGCAGATCAACTATCAAAAAGCAATCTACACAGTGAAATAGGCACATTATGTAGTCATTCTATCATTACTGTGGGTTGATTAGCCATCTCACACATTTACATGTTCACAAATATGAGTCCATTACACAACAGATCTGTGTACATGCACACAAATATCACACGAACATCCTATGTGACATGTGAGGAAGTACATGCCAATGCATGTAATCCTGTGCACTGACATGGCATGTGTAGTCATCAGTGAGTTCAATGTCACACTAGCATTGTATTTAGCAATCAGGTGGTATAATTCATTGTAAGTGTCTAGTGTTCCATGATGAGAATTGGCTATTGCCATTGCTAAAGCATGATGTGTCCATAGGTGCCGTATGCGTGCTCCGCCACCACAATCACGGTTATTGGCCACAATTGAAAAAAGCCAATTTGCGGTAGCGACTGCCTGGGCCCTGCAGTGTGACACCGCCGATGTCCATGCCCTTTCAGCCACTGGGAACAGCGATCGTGGTAGTGACTTGCACATTTGAAATCCGCGGTAGGTGTGCTCCGCTACCGCGGGCCTGGTCATTGGGTACAATCAAAAGATGCACGATTGCTGTAGTGACCACCTGGGCTCTGTGGTGTGACACCGCCAATGCCCATGCTCTTTCAGCCTATGGGAACATCGATCGCGGTAGAGAATTACACATTTGAAAACCACGGTAGGCGTGCACCGCCACCGCGGTCCCGGTCATTGGTTACATTTGAAAAAGGGTGACCAGGAACACCAATTGCAGCAGCTGAGTACCACTGAAACAACCCCAGGGGGCTATATATGTCTGAGAGAGCCACACATCTCAATTGCATCCAGACACTGCTGCCTGCCATTCTTCACCAACAACTGCTGCTGTTCCTGTCTCCTGAACACAGTGATGGCGAGAACTGAGAACATCAGGGCCTGTCCCTTCACCACAGAGGAACTGGAGGTCCTGGTGGACGAGGTGATTTCACAGTATGGGAGGCTATATGGTGCTCCAGATGTAAGGGTAAGTGTTTCAGAGTAACAGTTTGAGAGTGTTCACAGTGCTCACATGTTTTTGCTCTCCATTAGTATGTGCCTGACTGTGCAGGTTAATGTGCATGCATCCTCATTTTTGATGTACCATGCTCCAAACCTGGCCTAGTAAATATTGCACTTGACTATTTGTGGAGGATGGCAACATGGACATTTCTAGAGCCCTTCTCCAGCAAGTAAAATACAAACGTTGGTCTGAGTCTGGGTACTGTAAATGAGTGATACACTGCCTGGCATGATGACTTCATGTCAATGAGGTGTGTAGCCTTATTTCCACAGATCCGTGGCTGCATTGAAGGATGGGAGGGACATGCAGTGCTTTTGCAGCCATACTGTCACACTGCCGGTTTGCACAGTCGAAATCTGAAAAAACATTGCCTGGGCTATGTGATGAAGAGTTGTGTCCGCTACAATGAGGTACATGGGAGGACACGTTGTGTGGTGGACAGTACTTTTGAGCTTCTGATGTCTAGATTCGGGTGTATGGACTAGAGCGGAGTTGCACTACTGTACTCTCCCCAAAAGGTGGGTCAGGTCGTAGTTGCATGCTGCATGCTCCACAATCTGGCCTTGCGCAAATTGATCCCCCTGCTCCTGGACGATGATGAGCAGCAGATGCCCCCCCTGAAAACCCATACATGTCCACGACGATGATACTGGAGTCCACGAGGTTTTGACATGCTCATTTGTGACATTGCAAAGGTAGGTCTTCCAGAGGGTAATGAAGAATGGGTGTACAGTTTTCATATTGCCCCCATAGATATGTGTGCATTATGCATAAGAGTAAAATGCCTGAGTGTAACACTTTGGGTGGTAATTCACCTATGACACATCAGATAAATGTAATTTGGAGAGATCATTCTTCCATTGTTTTCATTATGTGAACTGTCTCGCATGTGTAGGCACTGTTTGCCCTCTCATATTGTACATGCATGTGAATGTGCTGATGCCCACGTTTAACCTCAGTGTGAGTCCCCCTGGCCTGCACAGCAACTGCCCAATTTGACAAGGGCCCAATTTGCGCCAGGAAACCCATGGTGTCAGTGCGCTCTATAAGCACCCCTTACATTACATTACATTACATTACATTACATAAAGACTATATCCATCAGTAAATGGGCAGAGTGAAACATATTTGTTGTCTGCCAACCTATTTCTCAATGAGTTATATTAGGCTTGAGGTTTGCACAAGACGGGCCTACACCTTATGAGAAGAGTGTGAGAATGTAAGATCATGGCCCTAAATATGACCTCCAAGACACAGGTAGCCATTCACTGGCCAAGGAAATTGAGGGGTGTGTAGTGTTGGACACAGTGAGTCTGCTCCAACACATCATTTCAAAAGTACTGTATGTATTGCTCACTCACATACTGCATCACAGATGAGGGTCATCTTCACATTGGTTTCTGTGCTGACACTCTGCATGTGTATGAGATGGACATGTACTGTGTTCATCCTCATACATTTTATGAGATTATTTGATGTAAGTATACTACGGGTCATGTTGTATGGCCTCTGTTCAACATTTATGTATTGGTGTGCTATGTTGTTTCATGCTCCTGTACTGACACACAGTGGTACATAAAACAGTGCCACTGAAACTTCCTCTTCTTGTCTCACATGCCTGCAGCTTAAGGTCTACCAGCGTAAGGCCATATGGAGGGCCATTACACGCAAGGTGCGGGCTCTGAGTGCCTCCAACAGTCGGCACACACACTGTCACAAGAGGTGGGATGACATCTGCCGGCTGAGCAAAAACGTTGCAGAGATGACGCTGAGGGTGCTCCCTTGCAGTGGCAGATTGGCACACAGGAGCATGACACTACAAATGGCCTGCATCTTGGCAGTGACACAGCCAGAGCTGTATGGACGCTTGAGGGCCCATCAGCAGCAAGTTGGGGTGAGTATTCTGCGAAGTGTGTCTTTGGGTGTGAGTGACTGCATGAATCCCAACCCTGAGCCAGTGCGGAGCTCAGTGATGTTTCTAGTGTGATGCAATGGCTTCTAAGTGGCCTCTGTGTTGAGTGCAGCTGTCATGCATTTTCACAACATGTAGCTTCTCATGTGTTTAATACAATGACCCTTGACATTGCAAGATGAGATGTGGCCTCGTGAAATATGCTGCATTATGATAGTCATAGACATCTCCTGGTAGTGAACAGCAGTGAGCATCATCTTAGTGTGCTTTTGTAGATGTGTGCTGTGCACAACTTAAAATTTGTGAGAACTACACATCTGAAACCAATGTGCAACTGTAGTTGTGCTTCAAAGTACAACATGGTGGATAGCAGGAGCTTATGGCCATTGCAAAAGGACATTTGGGAGCCTGTATCTGTTGTGCTCCATTAAAGTGACTCCATATGTGACAGAGGCAAAATGTTGAGATGTATATGTATCTTACCTACAGGCACATAGGTATGCTTACAGAGATTAGTATGTTTGGTTACAAGGAGGCACGGGCCGGCCATTTGGCTGTGTCAACGTCACATGGGTCATTAATGTCAACTATGCATGTTTACATGCATCTTCTGATGATTTCATAAAGGTTGCACATACAGACTACACATTGTGGTGGGCAATATGAGGGGATCATTTTCTAATTTTGTGCTTTGCTTGCATATGATGTTTGTGAGTATAGCACTATACCTATGTCTCTGTCTATTACAGCATCTACCGAGGGCACGGAAGGACAGGGGATGGACACCAGTGGGGAAGCTTCTGGCACAACTGCTACACATGAGCTCACTGACACTGACGTGACCAGCACCTCGAAGGGGGACACGAGTGCCCTGGATGAATCACGCCCTGAGACACCAACATAAACATCATCTGACTCCAGCGGTGACTCCTCGATGTTGGCGAGCTCCGGGAGACATCGTCCAGTCTCCACCCTCCCGGATGCTCCCACAAGTGCTGTCCGTGCCCAAAGCCCTAGGAAGGTAGAGTCTCCTTCCCCCCAGGCACCACTGCCTCTGACCCTGTCTTCCCTGCTGTCCTCAGTGTGGAGGCGTAGACCTTTTGCGCCAGCTGTGTGTGGGTCAGGCTGCTCTCCTGAATGCATTCCAGGATCATGACAAGAAGTTGGCACAGGTAGTTGCCTTCATGGAGGGCATTCATTCTGACGTGGGTGGGCTACACCGAACTGTCCAGTCTTTCTCCTCCACAGTGACGGCAGCCATTCAGCAGTCACAGGCTCCCAGTCCAGCTCCAGTCCCTTCAGCAACCACCCTGCCAGTGGATCCACCTGACGAGAGTGGCCACACGCCACAGATCTCAGGCACCAAGTCCTCCACACACAGCACACAACAGCAGCACTCCAAGCGGCCCAGACCACAGACATCATCCCCACAACACAAAACAGGCACACAGGAGCGCATAGGCAAAAGCCCTTCATGTGACACTCAGGGGCATCAGGCCAAGAAGCAGGCCTCAACCTCACATTCATCCAAATCACCCCCCTCCAATGGCATTCCCTTCCCAACACCTGCTCCCAAAGACAAACAGTTGCCCTGTCTGCTGTGAACTTGGTGCCTGCAATGACTCAGCACAAACACTTCTCTAAGGCACATTCACCCACAACCTCAACTCCAACCCACACCCCTGTGAAGCTGGGACAGGAGAGCAAAGTGTGGAGTTCACCTAGACAACAGGCAATGGTGGGGAAAGCCAAGGCCACCCCAAGTGTACCACCAGATCCAGCAAATCCTCACTGGGAGAGCCACCTGCACCTGATACACCTTTGGTGGAGAGTAAGGCTGTTGTGCCCACCTCACTTCCCACTCCGGCACAGACAATTGTGGGCTATCGAAACCCCAAGGAGTTGAGACCCAGACCTCAACATTCACCCTCACACACTGTGTCTCACGGCAGCATGTCTCCGCAACCCTGTGCCACCACACCTCCAGGTCCAAGCAGACCTCAGACTCCCACAGCCACTGATACCTCAGCCGAACCTCTCTCTCCAAGGTACACTCCTCCAACTGGTCCCGACAATCAGCCACCTCCCAGTTCAACTGACAGCCAAATTTGAGGCAAAGTCCCTCTCCCAACACCATCGCTCCCACAGCTGTGCCTTGACTGCCCATTTGTATCCCCTGATCTGGGGTGATTGCCATGGCAGTGGACGGTGTTACCCATTTCCTGTGCAGTTTTTCATGCACACATGTGCACACTGGACCTATAGGCTAGCCAATGGCCTTGCTGTTTGTCACTTTGGATGCCCATTCCCTGGGCAGTTTCTCGTGCATACATGTGCACACCGGAACTATGGACTGGCCAATGGCCTTGCTGTTTGTCACTTTGGATGCCCATTCCCTGTGATGTTTCTCAAGCACACATGTGCACAATGGAACTATGGACTGGCCAATGGCCTTGCTGTTTGTCACTTTGGATGCCCATTCCCTGTGCAGTTTCTCATGCACGCATGTGCACAACGGAACTATGGACTGGCCAATGGCCTTGCTGTTTGTCACTTTTGATGCCCATTCCCTGTGAAGTTTCTCATGCACACATGTACATACTTTGAATTTGTACTGGTCAATGGCCTTGCTGTTTGTTACTTTTGATGCCCATTCCCTGTGCAGTTTCTCATGCACACATGTGCATACTTTGAATTTGTACTGGCCATTGGCCTTGCTGTTTTGAACTTTTGATGCCTAGTTGGGTATTATGTAATAAAGACAGTTAATCCTGTTGTCTGCTTTGTCAATGTCCTTGCTAAATAAAAGGTTTTATGTCTGGGTATCGGTTCATGTGACACATGCTCTGTATGCCACTTAAACATTGCCAATTGGTTGTTTTACTTTTTCAGAGGTTTACAGAGGTAACAGGCACTTTTGTTCTTCTTCTGTCTGAGGCTTGAGGGTGCAATGATGGATGTTTGTGATGGTCTACTCTTCTTCTAATCATTCTGTGCTCAGGTTTGCTACACGTCATGTCAGGATGCAATACCAGAACAAAGGTGAATGCTATCCACAGGATTACTTGCGGGTGGCCAGGGTCTGGCATTTCTGTGGGCTCTTTCTTGATGTGTGCACAGCAGTGTTGGTGTGTAGTCATCTTGTGTATGCCTGTATTCATAGTCACATGGGTACATTTGAATGTGTGCACTTGAGTAGTCATACAGTGTGAATGGCATGTCATTGTCAGTAGTGCTGATGTGTGCGTGCCCCTGCACTGCCAACTACACACATGTATGACCCAGGTAATGAGTGCCGGTTTGTTTAAATTGTCAGACATCTGCTTCACACTGTGGCCACATGTAGGAGTTGTAGGTTGAGCACTGTGCAGGCAGTGTATCGGTGTGTCCTTGTACTCCTGGGGGACACCTTCTTGTTGCTGCAAGTATGCAGAGTGTGTGACTGCAAAGTCTGTGTTGGGCTTTGTTGATCAACCATGTGTCTTGTTTCTGTTTGTGCTCACTGTGCTGACCTGCTCAGCCACACTGACATTATTTGTGAGTTTTCGAATGCATTGCTGTCACTTGACCCATTTTTGGCTCCAGTATGGTATGTTGCAAAAAACACAGTTGATGGACAGAATGTAGAACAATGTCATACATTCACCCCAGTACAAGGATCTGGGTCTAAATCCATCGTTTTTTTGCGCTCCACACCACCCTGGGAAAGACATGGCTTGGTAGTTCAGACTGGACTGTTCCCATGAGGCACAGGGTCAGAGCTGATTTGCATATAGCCAGTGTCTAACCCAGGGTGGTGTGGAGTGCAAAAAAACGATGGATTTAGGCCCATATCCTTGTACTGGGGTGAATGTATAACATTGTTCTACATTCTGTCCATCAACTGTGTTTTTTCCAGTATGTTATGTGGCATGAGAAATAACCCTGGGCGGTAAACTACACTCGGTTTGCAGAGTTTCCCGCACTCTGCGTTACGCGGAGCTCAGAAAAACTCGGCTTTGCGAAGTGGAGTTTTTTTCCTAGCTCACGATCGTCAACGTCAAGATGCGGACCAAGTGTGAGGAAAATCAACCTTCCGGCGAGATTTTTCCTCGTTCGTGATCGTCAACATCAAGTTGGTGAGCGCGAGCGTGGAAAATAATCATCCCGGTGAGATTTCTCAAAGCGGGGTGATCAGGTTTCTCATTGCGAATGGTCGCCTTTTCTCGCGGCCGCTCGCGATGAGAAACTGCTTGTTCGCGTTGAGAAAGCTGCCGCTCAAGTAAAAATTGACTCCAGCGGCAGAAGAGGAAAAGAAGGGACTGCTTGCGACGTGCAAGAAGCCGTTTGTGAAGATTGTACAGTGCGGACAAGCATCCGCACTGTGCAATCACCGCAAACAGGATTTTTCTATGGAACTCCGCTTCTTCTGGAGCTTGGCTTAGCATGGCGGAGTTTTTTTCCCACTTCGCGGAGTTCCGCATATCACTAATCCCCGAACACTGCCCAGGCTTAATGAGGAGTCATACCATCCCCTCTATGTGCTTCTGATGCCTACACATTGTGAGTTACTCCTCTATGTGTTTTTGGACTGTACACTCCTCACCTGTCCAATACTGATGTACACACCACTTCAGTCTTATGTCTTCCACCTCATGCCTTGCCAGTGTGTGCACCTCCCCACCACTTCATAGTGTGACACTATACTGTGTGAGGATGATCTGTGTACAGGACCAATGTGCTACTCAGGACAGTTTCACTATTAGTTTCATCATATTTTATTCTACTAGTTTGCAGTCATGGTTGCTCATGTGCAGTGCATATGTTTGAGCAGCACAGTCGTCTAGTCATGTTGTTTGTATCTGGATTTCCCTGAGCTGTGCATCTGTGGGTGAAGGCTAAGCTGTATGTGTGTTTGCTGAGGTACTGCTACCCTTCCTGAGCGTGATGTTATCTGTGTGCTTTGATGATTTGTTTTGATGTGCATGCAGTGCTGTCAGTGTATGTTTCCATGTACTTTCTTGGTATGCATCCCCCTGATGTCCAGCTGAGTTTGCTATGTGATGTATTGGTACGTGCACCTGCTGTGTTTTTCTTGTGGATGTATGCAGTGTATGGCCTGTGTTGGCTCTTTCTACTGACAGGTGCAATGTGTGTGTGTGTGATGTTCTATTTGCATGACATTGTGTGTGAGTAGTTTGTGCATTGTGATACATTCAGATGTGTGTTGCATGTGTAGTGTGCATTTCTTGTGTGTATGTCACATGCAGGAATGTGGATTCATGTTCATGAACTTGTTTTGAGTGCACGATAGTGGTTTGACCTCCTATTATTTGCCTATCACTTTGTGGATGTGCATGCTTGTGGTACACCATGACACCATGTTCACTTGATTATGGGTGTGGTGTCTATCTGTGTGCTAGCTGATTTGTCCCCTTGATCCCAGTTATTGTTCATGATTGTTTTTCGATGATGCAAATTTTGTTTGTGTTGGGGAATGGTGTCTGTGCATTGGTCCAGAGTGAATGTTGTGTATTCCTGGTCTGTCTATAGTCATATTGCCTTTCAACTGTTTGGCTGCCCATGTCTGGGCTTGGTGGACTTCTGTGTATGTTGTTTGTGAGATTTGTGTTTGATATTGTTTTTGAGTAAGCATTGGTTCAGGCATCCCTGAGTGTGAGTCTGACATTTGTGGATGTACCATAGCGTGTGTGATTGGTTGTCAGTGAACTCACAGGACATCATTTGCACCATTATGTGTGTTTCTCACAGGTGTTGAGTGTTGCAGGTGTGAGGTGGGTAGATGAGGGGCATGTGTGAAGGTCCTACTTGGGTTTGACAGTCAGGGAATGTGACAATGAGCCATGTGTGTTGTGCTGATGGCATACACGTGCCATTTAAGTTGACTCAGATGTGTGGCTGGTGAATGTATGTCTTCTGACACTTACTATCATTCCTGTGCCTATACATGGCTTGCATTGATGTATCCCTGAGTTGTTGCACAGAGGTCACTGTGGTTTAATTTCACTCACTGTGCCACCCATGTCTGTTTGAGGGCCTAAGGGTGGTGTGATATGTTCCTCCTCTTGCATGTGATGTACACATGCTATGTGGCTTGCTCCATGGCTATCCAGCACTGTCCACTTCACTTTGGGCTAGCACATTTATTGTCCTCCATTGCTGCTGACCTATGGTATGTGTATGTGGCAGAATGTCAGTGTGGGATCTTTCAGAGGGACTTGACAAGCAGTGTGAACTGTTCAGTGGTTGTTTATATGCAGTGTGAGTCTTCATTTCTTAATTATACTCAGTTTAATTCATAAGAGTGGAAGGTAGGTGTGAGAGGAGGGTTGTCCAGCCCCTGACCTTCTGTGCAGGGTGTTCGTCTTCACCCCCAACTTCCCGGTCAATCAACCTTGTCCTTTGATGTGTGAGGTCTAGCCACACCTGGCTGATAAATTGTGCAGGGGAACACACAGCATGTGCCCAAATGGGTGTAGAAAGCATACTGTGGGTAGGGTGAAGGTGGAGCCCTGTGAATCTGACCAGACTGCCCATGCCTGGCGCCAGCCCTGCCTACTACATTGTGCGCTGGTTTTCCTGCGTCTTCACTGCTGCAGTGACTTGCCCGGGACATTGCAGTGATTTTGCAGTTGATGGGTGACCCGGATGCGGAGGTGTGGGTTTCTATCAGGCAGGACAGTACACTGGGGGATATGTTCCTGTCCCCATCTAAGTGTCTGATGTGGACAGGAACTGCACATCAGCACAGGAGTTGTGTGTTGTGGTTGTATGCGGAGTTGTGTTTTTACGTACCTGCAGTGTTGTCTGCGGCGACGTCTTATTTGCTGGTAGTGGATGAGATACAGCAGCGGAAGGGAGTGAAGAGCTGGATCCATTGTGGTTAGGACCGCATGGAGGAGACCAGGATTCAAGTTTCGCACTCCGCAGTCTACGGGTGGCTGGATTCTCCGCTGCGGTTTGATGGGCAGTTGCGGCATCGTGATTTGTCTAGCGGTCGGGATGTCATTCCGCACAGCGGTGTTTCTCTGTCGGCTCCCTACGCCACCGTTACGGACGAAAATTTCTGGCGGATCACGTAATTCTGCAGCGGATGGAAAATGGGCTATGTTTGCCCATTGTAAAACGGCGGACGCGAGGACCACCGATGTAGTGCCTACGACCGCCATCCTAATGAGTCCCTTAGTCATTTATATTAATTGCTTGGTAGATTTTTTTAGTTTGTGCCATGTGTTCAGGGACTTTAGGTACAATATCTTTCAGGATTTTGGTTACAAGTTCCTCAAGGCTAGTGCTTACCTCTCTTATATCCTGCCATATCTCCCTTACTTCGATTTCTACCATATCTTGGGGTGGGGTTGATGCGCTCTCTTACATGAATTAAAGCATCATTGTCTGTAGTTGCCCACCCGTAGCATGCATTAGAATAATATTTAGCACATTTCCCGTTTATATTTTCTAATGATGCACTTTCTTGGCTGTAGGTGTTGCCCATGTGATTTAATAACTGAGTTTCTTTCTGTGAAATAATATATTTTGCAGCTTCTGCCATTGTATCTGAACGTAGTGTAATAGCATAAATACATATAATAATTTTAAATGTGTACGTTTGTTATTTTCATGTAAAAATGTGCAACTGCTTCTATTTTGTATGCCTACATGTATGTTCTGTTAGATTTTTCACGTGGTCTTATCTTTTTAGTTGAGGGAGTTGTAATGTGGAGCAGGTGCTTTTTTCTTTTGGTTGGAAAATATGTAAGTTTAATTTTAAATGTTAATTTGTTGGTAACTGCTAAAACTTGAGGTCGTTAGGTTTAATTTTGGTTGCTATTTGGGTGAGTTTATAGTTTTTTAATTAATTTATGTATACTTACTTTATTATATATTGTTGCTGTTTTGAGATAGTTGTCATTTTATGGCAGTTTATCTGTTTTTGACTTAGGAAGTATGTGTAGAGAGAAAGAAGTTGGAGAGTGTTTTCATGTTTATTTACTATTTTAAGTTTTAAAGGTTTTTTTTTTGCAGAGTTTTATATAGCGCGAACTAGACATGAACCGAATCAGGTATCAGAGCGCTTTACATATTTTTCCAGTTACGTTACATGTTACGTTTCCAGTTACTTTCATTTTTTTTTTTTTTTTTTTTTTTTTTTAGGCACGGGGAGATTAAGTGATTTGCCCAGAATCACAGGAGGTTTTGGCGTCGTTACCGAGACTCGAACCCAGATCCCCAGGTCCGAGGTCGAGCGCCCTAGCCAGGCCTAGTTAGGCCAACTCCTCTCCCCTCTCAATAACATTTATTTCTTAGTTTAAATATGAGTTTTACTTACTTGTTTAGGTAGTTGTTTTGATGTATATATTTCTTCTTTAATTGTCTGGCGAGAGAATCAGGCAGAGTTTTCATGTCTTGCAGCATTTGTCCTTTTTGAAGTATTTAGTTGTTTAAATTAGTGTGCCTTTTATACTGTTGATTTAAGTGTTTGCTTGATATTATTGGTTAAAGTTGTTTATAGTTTTATCAGTTGATTCCTTCTATAGTAAACGCTAATTAAGTTTTTTTTGTTTTGATGTACGATACATAGTTTGATAGTTTTTAATATAAATGTATTTACATAAAAATATTTATTAGTATGTAGGTTGGGGATTAAATGTTTGTAGTTAATATTAATCTTTTTTAATAGTTGTACTTTTGATATTTCAATTATAGAATGTATTGGGGTGTTTGAACATTTTATTGATGTAATATATTTTATTAAATGTAAATGTGTATGAAATGTTTTGGGTTTATTTGAAGGAATTATTTTATGTGAAAGGTGTTTTTAAAATATTTAATTATGATTATTTAATTATTTTGGTGCTAATATTATAGTTGAAATAGTGTAAATCGATATTTTTTTACATAATTTATGTTTATTTAATGGTAACAGTTTTTTGTTTCTTAAAGTTTTGTTTTTGCTATAGGTAAAAATCGATATTTTTTACAGCGATATCTGTGTTCTCGAAATTTGTGGTTTTACTAGTTAAGTATAGGAAGTAAATAATGTTCTTATTGATATTTAATTTGCAATTTTTTGTGTTTCAATATTGTATGCAGTAATATTATGTCAGTGATCTGTTTGCAGTATAGCAGTGAGTGATGCTACTGCTGGGATGTTTGATAAATCTATTGATTAATGTTTTAGGCCTAGTTGCTGAGGACACAGAATATAAAAAAAAGTGATAGTGAAGGGATATAGCTTCTAAAACCTAAAAGAAATTAAAGTAATTGATTCAAGCCCGTGTTTGCTTAAACTACTGAATATTACCACTTTGTGTACCTAAAATACATGTTAGTAGTATAATTCATTAACATGATGAGAAGATCTGTTTGTTTTGTTCTGCTGAATTCCTATTGCTCTCAAAATGGAAGTTTAATGTACCTGAAGTAATGCATGTTATCATTAATTATCGTCAGAGAGAAATAAACACTCAACAATGCTTCTTACAAGCTTTAATTTGTTTAAACAGGTTAGGTAGTACATAAGGAACATCATGAACATGCTTTTCTTGTACACTGTTATAAGCTTCGTTGACAAGTAATTAAAAAATATATTTTTCATTAATCACATCTTCTGATTTGTGTTGCGCCTTTCTCAGTGGAATGATCATGTACTGCTTTCAGGTCATTGTAGACCGGTTAATATCAATATTGTCTCCTACAGGCTCATTTCACTCTATGGCAAGTGTTACCAAAAAGCTGTGTCCAGGCATGCATGACATGTTCTCCAGATATGTGGAAATAACAAAAGTTAATATCTAGCAACCCAAAGATTCTACCAGCTGAGTGATTTTGCAGATATGACACACAATGTATTCTCCTTCTGTTTGTGATTGCGAATATATTAGTGGTGTAAGTAGACATGTTTTCTTCTCACCAATCACCTAAAGAAAAAATGCAAGATTCCATTACAAGGAATGCATTTACAGAAAGCAAATTTTCATTTGTAAGTAGTTACAAATAAAGCCAGCTATGTGTCATTTTTACTTACCTAACAGCCAACTTATGGCCAGGTTCTCAAGGTTCATGTTGTTTTCTTAAATTCTGCTGACTCAATTGAGATACGAATCATAATTAGATCCCATAAAATATATGTTGAAGCACGTAAATGTTAAATTATTATCATGTGTGATTTGCAAATTCTAGGTGCAATGCATTTTCTGATTGAGGAACAAATGCATTATATTTTGGTGACATGAGGCAAATATGGGTGGAGTCTAAGGCACCAAATCGATTTGGAAATTGAGCAAGACTATAAAAGAAGCTATTGCCACCCAAAGTTTCTTCTGATGTTTTATAGACAGTGTGTGTTCTCTTTTAAATAGTATTAAAAATCTTGAAAATAATGATTGGTTGTGAATCAGAGAGAGATGCATGAAAAAAAGCCACAGCTCCTTATTAGGAACCACTAGCGAAACATGAACTAGATCAGGCGCACTACGCCCACTGGGCTCAAAGGGCGTCAGCTCCCCCCCATCCTGTGTGTCAGCCCGGGCTAAGACAGCTTCCCAGTGACACACACAGTTTTTGAGCTTATCGCAGCCGCACCCGAGTACTTCACAGGTCTTTAAAAGCTAATTTACGTGCTAACGAGGCTTTGTTGTGAGGCATTGTTGTTTTTTCACCCCTTCATCTCCACTCTGCCTTTTGCTTTTTAGAATTAGCCCCCCTGAAATTTTTAGGAGCCCCCCTGAAATTTGGCTCTAGTTGCGCCTCTGAACTAGATGAAATGCTGCCAGTAATGTGTGCTTAGGTGTTATACCTTCACACACACACCATAAAACACTTCAAAAATCTACTTCCAAATGTTTCCAACAACGGTTTTGTTGCTTCTCAATTTTGAATTACAATGTGAGGACTTGCTTATGTGACAAACAGACTGTTTACTGATATCTATACTGCTTGCTTGGACTACTGCATATTCTATGAGGATCAAAAGCTAGGCCAACATCCATGTAATTTCCCGATACAGTGTATGTCTCATGTGCATGGATTTCTCTCTGGCCATCACTGATGTTGGGCATATGCCCTTTTTGATTCACACCTGAAACAATGACAAACCTACAAATAACAAAAATTGTTCATCAGTTTATTACCATCTGCTCCAGCTAGAGCTGGTAAAATGCCCAGTTTTACCGAGAACACTTACTATGTATATAACATGTACTTGTAACAAGCAGTGGAAATGTACTTTATTGGAAACGTGTTACAAATATATAAAGCGCTACTCACAAGACTCTTGCTAATGCCACAATCGTCCAGGCTTCTCAGACTTCTCATTATGAACAGAGGTGCTACCCTGCAGGCACCTGTACATTTATAAATTAATTACAGGTGAATTATCACCATAAACATGAATAAAAAACCCGCATTGCACTAAAATCACCAAGAACTATTCCCAATAGGATAACTATTGGCATGATCACCGTTGCAATGCAGAAACTTTGTGTAGGGCAACTGAAGACCCCAAATCCACATTCCTTGTAAAAAGAAAGCTAGGTTGCATGCTCAAGCAATACAGACTCTAGTCATCATTTTGCACAAAATATACAGCACATTACGAACACTCACAACATGAATGTTACGTCAGTGTTGGTATTTTCAGGTCACTTGTACAAGGTGTTGTATGGAGGCATCTAAGTACCATAGTCACATTGCTCAAAAGCACAAACACATAATTCACAGTCGAAGGGGCAAATGTTGATGACCTCCTCGGAGTGCCAATGAGTACTATAATCATTGCCAAACCTTGCAAGGTGAGAATACATTCAACCAACACCCATGGGTGAAGACGTCATGAAACATGTGGCATGAGGAATTAAAGAGGGCCCTACAGAGCCCCCTGTTGCCTAAGCGCCACAAGGTACATGTAGGGGGGCACATATTGTGCCCCCTTGTATGCATGCACCCCAGTTCCTGCAGGGGATGGATTTGACAGTCCATGCCCTGCAGGCACTGCCTGTGACGCTCCCAGTGAGGTGCCTTTTTCATAGGCACTGCAGTGGGACCACCAAAGAACTGCTACCAGACACAAAAACATAGTTATCTGGCATGTGGTCTATTTTGGCTTTGGCGTTGTGGGACTGGGGTGGCGGCTCTACTCCCACACTGCCAATGTCAAAATAAAGCCCTAACGGTTCTCTATATAGAAAGGATAGTGTCCACAATTGTTCTTCAAATACTGTTATCATTGTGAACGTCACATATAATTCTGAAATTAAATACTTTAAAGGAGAAGAAAATCTTTATTTGGATAAAAGAAGAATATCCTTAAAAGCTTTACAAATTAAATCCACAAGTCTGTACATTGTGATTAAAAAATTTCGAAACATATTTTACCACAGTTGAACAATAAAAATCGACCAACACCTGTTACTCGATTTATATTGCACCTTAAAAATTAAAACAATTGTATACTCGACAGCAATAACACTTAATACAAGAGCAGGAGGATTTGATATACTGACATTTGACAGCTAAAACTCATAAAACCCAACAATTTTAAGAAATTGGCCACTCGTACCAAAGCGCAGTCCAAGAAGATAGGTCGCTAATCGGTGACACTGATATAATAAAATGCGACTAGTTATAAACCGATTTCTTTTTTTTTCCTTTTTCCTTTTTTGTCTTAAAACTGAGGGCTAAAATGCAGCTTAGGTTGGGCCACTGGACAGGACAGAGCGGGGGATTACTGCTCCTTCCGCCTTTACTGTAAAGATGCGGTGTGTATCCCGAATATATGTTGTAAAGGCAATGTTTAGAGCTATGTTTTCTGGGCACAGAGAGGTGATAATTGCCTGTCTACAGGTCCGAACACCTAACCTGTTCCACTCTGCTCTGAGTTTGCGTCTACGTTGAGACATAAGTGCGGGACATAAGCAAACCACGTGCTCTAGCGTTTTAGTTGTCTTGCCACACCCTCTGCATGTTAGATCTTCCGTGGTGCGCCGCCATGTGGGCAGATCTTTTAAGAACCGCCAAACCCCCAGTCTGATGGCCAAAAAACTCCGCTTTAAGTGCAGTGAATAAGTACAGGAGAGGTAGGTAGCCGGAGATATGCGCCCATAGGAATTCATGACTGACCATGCGTGGCTGTGTCTGCAGGGATGCGCTTTGTCCATGATGAGTGAGCACATTCTGAGCCTTTTTTTAATACAGGTTTTAAATGCTGTCGTGCTAGGGTTGAGGGCCCATAGGTCACCCGCCGCCATTTCGCGGATAGAGTCTGTAAAGAGGCGGCCGTACGAGCCCCCAGGGTTTTTCTGACTGATCTCCAACCAAACTAGAGACTCTAAAGTACCTATAGCTGCTTTTTTGAGTTTGTGACAGAAGTTTAGATATGTGCCAGTGTTGGAAGCCTCATGATTTAGTAAGCCCAGTTCTAGCCTGATCTGGGCAGCAGAGGCAGATTTGGGCAGAAGGAGGACATTTTTGTAGATCTTGGTCACAAGTTGGTTCAGAGTTGTATTTAGCTTACCCCTAAATATTTCGATACCATACGTTAGGGTGGGTCCGATTTTTGCTCTCAGAATTTCCAGTAGGAATGAGAGTGTTGGACCGGACAGCTCTTTAGCAAGCTTAGATAAAGTAGCCTGTAGAATCGTAGCTTTTACTGCAATTTCATCACGCTGTTTGGAGAAGTTACCCCTGGAATCAAAATGGACCCCTAAGTATTTGTATGTGCGTCCTGTTGTTAGATTTTTATTGTTATATGACCATACACCGCCGCCATTGCGTTTCCTTCCAAAGGACACAACTTGGGTTTTCTTTAAGTTTACCTCAAGTTGGTTCTTAATTGTGTAACTGTGTAGCCTATCCAAAAGCCTTTGAAGCCCGACCCGAGTAAGACTGAAAAGAACCAGATCGTTGGCATAAAGAAGATTGCTTATTGCTACGCCTCCAACCTTAGGGGGGTGACTATTTATTTCATCAAGTGTGACCGGCAAATCTGCTATGAACAGGTTAAAAAGGAGGGGGGCCAACAGGCCCCCCTGTTTGACTCCTCTGGTAGTCGAGATCTTCAGTGAGAGGTGCGTGCCGGACCCCAGCTTCACCAGGACCCAAGTGTGTGAGTGAAGTTGGATTATCGCATCCAGAAGTTTTTCAGGAATCCCCCATTTTTTCAGTTTACCCCATAGAGCTGCCCTTGGGACCCGATCAAACGCTGCTTTGAAATCAACAAAACAACAGTGCACAGATCTAGATGATAAAAGCGTTTTGTCGATGATTATAGACAATGTAAGCAAGTTAGTCTGGGTCCCTGAATTGGCAGTAAAGCCTGTTTGGTTCATTGGTAGCAGATCACACCCTTCCGCCCATGCCTTCAGCTCCTTCAGAAGAATGCCTGCATAATGCTTTGCCTCGATGTCAAGGAGGGCAATTAGTCTGTAGTTGCTTGGAGTGGCACGGGAGCCTGATTTGTGGATTGGGTGGATTATTGCCCCAGGCCAGGAGTCCGGAACAGTTGAAGTCCTAAGCACGAAGTTAAAAAAGATGGTTAAGTGCCCCGACCAAAGAGCTATGTTGGATTTAAACAGTCTCTGAGGCAAGCCGTTTGGTCCTGGGGCCTCGTCCGATCTTGCTTTTAACACAGCATTTGCAACCATTTCTTCAGTGATCTTGATGTCATCTGTCCGATAGTCTACACAGTTTATGTTCTTGCGCCTGCAGATACTTTGGGACGCTTCTACCTCTTTGGAGGAGCTGCTTCCTGTTGTCGCTGTGCTCTCGGGGACCTAAAGTGGTCAGTCAGGAAGGCGGCCCAGTCTGATTCCTGTATATTTGCCGACCCAACTTTTGATGGCCCCAAGTTGGAGCGGTTGATCAAGGCCCAAAACTTTCTCGCATTGCGGTTTTTGCTTTCCCAAAGGAGCTTGGCCCATAGTTGGTTTTGATGTACTCATTTGTCTTTTTGTGATGCCATCCTGAATGATTTTTGCGCTGATTTGTACACGTGCCTGAGATCATTGTTTCCTGGAGATTTTTTAAGTGCCCGCAAGGCGTTGTTCCTGGCTTTCTTCAGCGCCCTCGACTGGATTGAGAGTGAGAACTGCCGGATGGAGCTAGCATTATGTTGGTGCTGTTTAACCGGAAAAAGCGAGACCAGTTGTAAGCAGAGAGTCGTCCATACAGCAATCGGGGAAGCCGTCTGATCTGTGTCCCCATTAATAAGAGCCAAACTTGCCTTCATGATCCAAACTTGCCTTCATGATGCTATACTTTAAATAAATCTGTGTAAAAGGAAAATTTTCCTGGCTTTTGTAACAGAAAGTTTCAATTCTATTAAGCACCTGGAGGCGAGGATTAGGATGTTTTTTCTTCGTTTATTTTTTCACAGCAGCCATTTTAAAACAGATAATACACAAGCAAAGACTTCATTTCCCATGAAGCCTGAAGAAAAACATTAAGTTCTCAACAGAGTCTCCTCAACCAATCAGGCGTCTCCTGGTCCCATAACTGCTGATGACCCCCTGCTGTACTTCCTCTTTCTTCCTGCGACAAAGCTGACTGTGGAAGTTTCTTAATCGTGCTTAGGGGTCTCTGTGCCTATGGGTAGAAAAAAGGAGTCTTAACATCCTGCGTGCAGAGAAGCTATCTTGAACAACATTAATGCAATAACTCAAACCAGGAAAACCCTTTACTTACATTGTGACATACGTCTCATAATCTGGGTGGGTTCAGATTCACCCTGTAGACGGGCTAATCCTCACCTCCGTGTCCTTAATAGAATTGAAACTTTCTGTTATGAAAGCTAGGACATTTTTAATTCTAGGGTCAGGACACCAAGGCTAAGATTAGGCTATTTCAAAGCTAATCCACCACAAGGCCGCAATGGAGGAGACTGGTTTAAAGTAAAACCTCTTAAAGGTTGAATCTGACAGCCAGTCACTGCATTCAGAATGTCCTCCAAGCGGGCTCCTAGCACGAAAGCTTTCGATGCCATCGCGCATCTGGTAGAGTGCACACCGAAGACCTTTGTGTCAATGCCGGCCTCAAGCATAACCCAGCGCACCCATCTTGCAAAGGTTGGGAAGAGATTGCCTTAAATGGCTTCCTCAGAGCAATGAGTAGCTGACGCCCCCCCCATGTGGGTGCAACTTTTCCGTCATGGCTTCATAAGCCTTAATACATCTTACCAAGCAAAGTTTGGGAACCCCTGGAGGGCCGGGTAAGAAATGACTCGCGAATGGCACTTGCTATATCGCAACACATGGAAAGTAACCCCCTCAGGGGTAAAAGATCTTACCGAAATATCCAGGGTCCTGTCATCCAAGACACCCTGGCATGACACCAAGCACAACCTTATGGCCAATTATTTATTCCTAGGCCAATCGGAAAGCAGGTTCAGGACCTTGTTGACGTCCAAGAGGACTGAGCATCTCGTTTCCAGTGGAAGTGAAATCCGGATGCCACGTAGCAGCTTCTTCACTAAAAAGTGTTCCCCCACTGGTTGATCAGAAACAGAAGCGTGACCAGCTGAGAATGCGGACCGGAAAGTATTGACTGTCCTGTAAGCTAGGCCCTCAGAAGCCAGCTGGGCCAGAAAGTTCAGGATGTGGACAACGTCTGCCCCCACAGAATCCAGACTCTGTTGCAAACACTAACCCATCCACTTAGACCAGGCCGATTGGTGCCGTTTAACAGTGCCGTCCGCCCAGGCTCGGGAGAGGAGCTCTGCAGCTTCTTTCGAAATTCCCAGGGCCGTCCATCGAGTCCGGTAATCCTCCAGGCCATGAGCGGGAGCGGGAGGAAGTGTCTCATTATTTATCATCAAGTCGTTATTTCGGTATTACAGTACCATAAAAGAAACAAACACATGAATCTTGGTTAATAATAGTCAGGGTAAAGGGTACTATAAAATGTTCCTTATATAAATTCTTAAAAATAAAAAAATAAAAACTGTACAAGCACAGAAAAGGATCAAAACTAGACAGATCTCGTTATTAAATGATTCTACCTATCGGGACACAAGCTAAAGTGCTAATGGATTAATAAATATTGTTTATATCTGAAGCTGGTGTATATGGCCCAATTAAGCAGCATCAGCCATTTTAAAAACCCATGCCCCGAGTGACAAATAAAAGGGATAAAAATCCTACAATAATGACATAAAAACCAATTATTTACAAGGCCGGTGTACGAGTGTAAAGCACACCCATCTGAACTGATCATTGTGATTTGAGTTTGTTTTATCCATGTCAGTCAGGGAAATAGTTAAAACCCTCCTTCTAAAAGCCCAAAGCTGGCCCAAAAATGTTGCAGTGGCACAAGCATAGAGTGGCCCTTTGCCGGCAGACTTGTGTCGTGAGCCGTATGATCATGGCGAAGGGGGGAAAGGCGTAGCCCCGTTCCAACTCCCAATCCCGAAGGAACGCATCCATGGTACCGGGGAAGCTGGTGTTCTAGGTGAGACGCAGACAGATCGATGGAGAAAGGTCCCCACAGATCCTGAAGGGCCTGGAACAACGGAAGGAAAAGTTTCCATAAATTCAAGTCCTGGAGAAAGCGATACAAAAGGGGATGATGGACGGAGCACTTGAGCAAATCAAACACTCACCCCCAGTCAACTGATCTGGGTTTAATCCATCACCATTCTTTAGCTCACTCGGCCACCCGAGTTCAGACATGGCTATATTCAAATCAGTCTGACCCTGTGCCTCATCGGAACAGTCCAGCCCGAACTGCCAAGCCATGTCTTCCCTGGACCGGAAACAAGCATCCTGGGACCGGTTTCGGATTCCCAATCCTCATCAGCCAGGCTATCTTGAATCCAGTGGCCAAGAGAGCAAGGGACTCACGTCTGAGCATACCCTGCCACACCTAGGGCGAACAAAGCGATACAAAAGGGGATGATGGACTGGAGATGGCGGGATTGCCAGTCTGCTACATGTTTGGACACCCCCGGAAGACGCTCCGCTGTCACAGAGACCCCCTCAGCCATTGCTTCTACTGACGTTTCCCAGGGTCTTTGTGACAAAATGGCGGGCTTTTTTTTCAAGCTAAAATCAAGGAAATCTATTCCTCCCTGGAGATCCTCAATGCCGGAGGATCTATTGCAGATCTTCCATTGGACTCCCCGGTTGCGGATCATATGGTAGCTCCTATATAGGAAGGTTATCTTTTTTCCTCCCCCCCCTCTATTGCAAGAGGATGCAGAGCGGTATCTAAATGGAATAAAGTCTGGTTCCCCGCTGGAGTCTTGCCCTTTGAAAATTTTGAAATTAGGAAGGGAGGTTATTGTTCCACACTTGACCTCACTCCTTAACACTGTTATTACATCTGGGCAGTATCCCTTCGCGTGGAAAACTGCGGTGGTTGAACCCCTTTTAAAGAAGCCCTCTCTGGATCTAGCTGAGTTAAAGAACTACCGTCCCATTTCCCTATTACCTGCCCCAGCAACATTTAAGGAGAAACATTTGAATTTCCATCTCAGTTCCTATTTGGAGGAATGCCAGCTGCGCGATGGCTTGTAGCATGGGTTCAGAAGTGAGCACAGTACAGAGATGGCGTTAACCTTGGCACTTAACAACATCCAAAGTCAGGTTGACGCCGGTCATAAGACTTTACTGATCTTTCTGGACCTTAAGGCGGCCTTCGATACTATTTCCCCATTAAGATGGGTGGACATGCTTAGGGAAATAGGGATCAGGGGCTTTGCCCTGAATTTGCTCACCTCTTTTGTTATGGACCGGTCGCAAAGAGTTAAGATGGGCCAATTCTATTCAGCTTCCAATCAGTTGTTCTGCAGAGTCCCTCAGGGATCCTCATTGAGTCTTACCCTTTTAATATTTATGTAGCCCCTATCGCCAGGGTTGTAAGATCTTTTGGGCTAGAAGTGTTATCCTACGTGATGACACTCAAATTATGGTCTCTATCACTGATAGCGTAGAAGCATCGGCAACAAATTTTTAAAACTGTATGCAGGCAGTGGCTTCCTGGATGGTAGAGAACTATCTAAGACTCAATGGGGATAAAACCGAGGTTTTAATTTTTGGAAACCATCAGGATATCTGGTCAGAGGCTTGGTGGCCAGATACCCTTGGCCCCTGCCCCCGCCCTGGCCACAGCGCTAAAAATGTAGGCATCATAATTGATAATTCCCTTTCCCTTGGCCCCCAAATCAATAGAACAGTTTCCACCTGCTTTGGGATTATAAGGACTCTGTGAAAGATCTTCCAATTTCTCTCCTGTTCCTCCCAAAAACAGGCAGTGATGGCCCTTTTGTTGTCTAGACTAGACTGCTGTAATGCCCTCTATTTGGGTATTAATAAGGGGCTTGTGCATCGACTTCAGCTAGTGCAGCCACGCTGGTAACGGGTCTTCCCAAATATCACTCAGTCTCTGCCACTATCAGTAATCTACGCTGGCTTCCGCTTGGTCTAAAAATTGTATTCAGAGCCCTCTGCCTTGTTCATAAGGCTTTCTACAATACGGGGTTAGAAGGTATCAAAAAACACTTTCGGAGATGTGTCCCCGCTAAGCAGTTAAGATCGGCTAGCAAGAACTTGCTGATAGTTCCAAGTTTTAGTAAAGCTAGATGTGGGGGGGGGGGGTAGAGCTTTTTCTTTGGCTGTGGCTAAACTTTGGAACTCCCTTCCTCTTTCACTCTTGGCTCTGGAAACTCAATCTCTTTTCTGTAAAGCCTTGAAGACCTGGCTTTTTACTCTTTCAATTCTGTAAGCCTTGTACATATGTGCACCTCTGTGTCCTGGCCCCTTTCCGCAGTGCCTTGATGCCCCTGGGCTGAGTTTGAGCATTTGTGTGACAGTCAGTACTCCCAGAACTATTAGGCGAGATCCACAAGGGCTTTGGACTGAGTCCCGCCCAGTTGATTTATGGAGCGTACTGCTGCTACATTGTCCATATTCGGGACGATGCAGGACTGGGCTCTGTCTTTGGTCCAACATCGGACTGGGAAGGACCCTACCATCAACTCGAGGCATTTGTTGTGTAACGATCGCTCCTCTGCGGACCACCCTTCACCAGTGGTGAACTCTCCACAGCGTGCCCCCCCCCAACCTGAACCACTAGCGTCGGACTCGATTACCAGGTCCGGAAGAGATCCAAAGATGGCTCGACTGAGTCCACGCTTCCATGTGAGAGAGCCACCAATGCAGCTCCTCCTATGCTTCCTCGGAAAGAGGAACCTGCTGGGCGTCGGTTAAACCACTGCGTAGGTGAGACGCTTTGAGTCTCTGTAGGGCCCGAAGGTGCAGAGGACCCGGAAAAATGGCCTGGATGGAGGCCGACAATAGACCAACCACCCTAGCAATACTGATTAGAGAGGTCTGAGGCCTCTGTAAAATCTGCTGTATCTAGTAACAGATTTTCGCCATTTTCCAGGACAGGAGGTTCAAGGTCGCCTCCACAGAGTTGATCACAAACCCAAGGAAGGTGATCGATTGAGAGGGAAAAAGACAAGACTGTTTGATAACGAATCCCAAAGACTGGGGGAGATCTATTGCCAATTGCAACTGCTGGGACAAAACCTGGGGACATTGATTCATGAATACCATGTCGTCCAGGTATACAGTCATTCTGACCCCTTGCGATCTCAATCTTTTCACCACTGGGTGTGAGAGCTTGGTGAAACACCACAGTGCTGATGATAGGCCAAAGGGAAGAGAGGTGATTTTGAAAGTTTAGCCATGCCACTAGAATTGGAGAAAGCGTCGGTGGGGAGGAAAATTAGGCACTGTCAGGTAAGCATCCTTGAGGTCCAAGCTAACCATCCAATCGTTAGGGCGCAAGAGGTCACGGAGCAAGTGAATACTTTCCATTTTGAAGTGGCGGCACACCAACCACTTGTTGAACTCTCGGAGGTTTATCACCGGCCATTGACCACCGTCCTGTTTTTGCACCAGGAACAGGTTGCTCAGAAAACCCCTGGGATGAGGGGAAGAGCAGCGGATCACCCATTTTTCCAGGAGCTCTTGGACTTCCTGCTGAACCAGAGCGGATTCCCTTCCGGAAAAACGTATTGGGGGCGGGCGGGGGGAGACCTGAACCGGGGAGCCGTAAAACTCCATGTGAAAACCCTGTACCGATTGCAGCACCCAGGAATCAGTCGTAAGCGTCCGCCAGTTGTCCAGGAATTGTGCAAGTTTGCTCCCCAAAGCTCGACAACAGATAAGACAAAAACTTACAGTCGGCTGGGGGAGCTCCGCCCCTGGTGAAGCAGAAGCCTCCAAAGCATGAGAAATCCTGCCACTGTCCTCTCTGCGACTGCTCTGCTGACCCCTGCCGAAGGCTGTCTGCGAAGAGTGGCCAGCCGAGCGCCCCTACCACGGCCGGCCCCGCCGAAAACCCGAGCATTGAAAATGCGTTTAACTGTGGCTTCGGCCTTGTCCAGAGAATTACAGGTGGAGACAAACTTGCTGAACTCCTACACAACCGGGTCCCCAAAGAGACTACCCTGGGCCACCTAGCCCGCTTCAGAAGTGGCTAATTCACCCAACTTGGGGTCGAATTTAATGAGTAGCGACCTGCGCCTCTCGGTGGAGATGGCGCAGTTAGCATTGCCAAGGAAAATGATGGCTCATTGAGCACAACTGGCAAGAACCTCAGGAGGGATAAGGGCTCCAGATGCCTTAGCATCCTCCGCCATATCAAAGATTTTAACCAAGGGGCCTGTGACATCCAAGAGATTGTCCTGGCATGCCCGCCAAGACCTACCAATGCCCTTCTCGGGGTCCTTGATGTACTTCGTCAGGAACGTCGCCATCCTGTCGTCAATCCCCAGAGAAACTGCCACTTTACCTTCGAGGGAAGGGAGAGGGTGTAGTAAATTACTTCTCTAGTGTTCTCCACTAAATAGAATGTACCATGACATCATAGAATACCTGGGTGACTCTCTGGCTCACAGTGTAAGTTAGTCAACTCAGGCTGAGCTGCTTGGAGCTTGCTCCTGGTGGGGCTACATCTGTACTTCCTATCTTCTCCTACTCATCTATCCTAGAAGCAAGCTACAATAAAGGATTATCTAACTATACAGCTGGACTTTACTACACCGGGCATTCCGCCCTGAGGCGGAAGCGGACCTCCTGGTCCAGGGGTTTCCACAGTCTTAGCTACTTTTTCACGGGGGACCCACTCCAATGAATGGGGTGGAGGAGTTCCTCCAGGTCCAAGATTTCTGATTGGGTATCAGCCAGGACTTCTGAGGCCTGCTGAGGGCCCATCGATAGGGAAGGAGATGGGCGCCAAGACTGACTATGGTCGGAGTCCCCGTCCCGACTGCCGTAGGATTCGTCTGAAGGCTGTGGTGAGGCAGCTGCTACCTGCCCCCCTGGGGGTGGAACGTCTGGTGGAGCTGTGCCCAAAGGCGTGGAAGGCGGTTTGGTGTCCAGAACGCCTGCTTCAGCCTAGCAAACGCATCCAGGTCCACCCCTTCTGGGTGAGGGTGTTTACATGGTTTCTCAGAGGGGGGAGCGGCGGCCTACTCTGGAGGTCGATGGTCCGAGGGCCCTGGAAGTTCTTCCCTCGGAGGGAGGGGTTGCAGGCACTTCTGCACCAGATCCAACAATTTCTTTTCCAGAGGAGCCTCCGCCTCTAAGACCACCCTGACGATGGAGGCATCCACTGTGTCACAAAACTCATCTGTGACTGGGTAATATTGCGTCTCCTTCTTCTCCTCTTAATAGTCGTCAAATTCCCCTCCATGATCTGTAAGACCCAGGAGGGATTGAGGACCAGAGGTAGGTATCAGGTACGTTACTTGGTGGCCACCTACCAGGTCAGAGGACTAATGGTGGGGGTACGCCAGGCTACCAATCCCTGAACAAGGAGCCCATAAGGCAGGGAAGGGGGTTGAGTCAAGGTCCTCACACAACTACACTCAAATCCCATGGAATGCGCTTGCTCTTGGGCCAAAGGGAGACACCAAGTACTGGTATGGGGTCAAATGCAGACAAGAGACGCCCTTCAATCACACGGGCGGGACCTGAATAAAGCCTCGACCAGTCTGCACAAAATACAGGTCAGAAAGAACCTGCAACTTTACCCAAAAATTGTGTTTTTGCTCCAGGCTGGCTGGGCGGCTTAAAAAACGCATACGGAAGCACTCGGCAAAGACCATAAAAGACGGGACCTCCATCCGGCGCAAGCCAAGCGAACAGCGTCCAGAGGGGCAAGGGAGGCGCGCTCTCTGGCGGCCGGCGGACCTCCGCGCACTCTCGCTGGCTCTGAAGGTATAATTGCGGCTGCGTAGGAGCGGAAAAGCGTTCCCCCAGCCGCAGAGTAGAAGCCAAGGCTTCGGGGATAACAATCATAAAAAACTGAGCACAATAACGGCACACATTACACAAGGCTGCAAAACAATCCCAAATGGCATGCTGGGAGAAAGTAAGGCACTTAACTTACAAGGTGGCTGCAGCAGCGAAGAAAGAGGAAGTACATCAGGGGTCATCTGCAGTTATGGAGCCAGGAGACGCCTGATTGGTTGAAGAGACTCTGTTGTGAACTTAATGTTTTTCTTCAGGCTTCATGGGAAATTAAGTCTTTGTTTGGTTATTATCAGTTTTAAAATGGATGCTGTGAAAAATGAAACGAAGAAAGAACAGCCTAATCCTCGCCTATGTGTCCTGACAGAACTTACTTCATAGTAGTGTAGTTCTGACATTACTTTCCCACAATAATGACTGTCCACTGGTTATGTCACAGTGAGTGTGAAAAGCAGCTTCCTTAGCAGAAAACTAGCAGCCACTTAAACAATGAACTTGATTGCTTTTTTTACTTGCTTTTATTCGAGGCGTATTCCTTTTATAACTTTACCCACCTTCCTTTGCTTCTGATTTCGCAATACCATCTCTCCTGTCCTCTACCTCATCAGCACTTTGAGAGGGCCTTAGGTCAGTATAAAGCATTTGTTCTCAGAAATCCTACAGTACTAATAAGGAAATATGGGATTTGCTATTGTACTCGAATTCAGTACAGGAGGCCAAGAGTATATCTGGATGTTACAACACACCTTCATCATATAGCTGGCTTTAAAATTAGCTTACATTAAACGGCTAATATTTGTGGGCAAATTATTACAATATGAATATTGTTGTGTTTATTTGCACTGGGTAGCCTACACATTCAATCAACATATTTGCACCTGGAAGATCTTTTGCAGGGTTCATGTACACAAGTATTGAAGAGCAGGCTCATAGTGATGGATGACTAGTAAAAGCCTTAATTCAAACAAAGCCACTATAGTGGGGTGGTGCAGGACATAAGCATGGCTGTGCAATACCCAGTCTTGCTAATACTCCTGTTTTGCCTGGTGGCATGGATGTTGCCGGGCTGCAGACAAGGGAAAAGCCTTGAATGCCATCATCTGAATGGAGGTTTCTTCACCTTGTTAACTATGCTTAACAACATCAGCAAAAAGAAAACAAAATCTATGTTGCTGACGCTATTCAGCCGTATACATCAGGAACCTAAGACAGCCTTTTTCTTTTCTTTATTTACCATTCCAAGGTGGCAGATACCCATCTTAAAGAAGTAAACTGAAAACCAAAATGTTGCATGCATTATCACAAAAGAAGCAGTCAATGAACAAACTGATGGAAAGAGATTGGAGAGAAGTGTTGGGGAGAGGTTGCGGGGGGAACATATAATCACCACTGAGCTGCAGGGGCAAAGGGAAGCGCTGAGGGGTATATGATCAAACAAGGAGCAGTGCAGGGGATAAAAAAAAACAAAAAAAACAGGAGGAATAGTGAGGTACAAGGAATCAATAAATGAGCTGGGGGAGCATGGACAGTGCAGGAGTGGGGGTATGAGGGGGAAACCGCACATTGGGCAAAAGAGAAAAACACAGGCTCTCTCACGGAGTGCTAAAAAGTCATATAAAAATTGGTTTCTTTTGATGGAGCTATGGAAGCATTTGAGGCATCCAAGCAAAAGGATGGTAAAGAAGCTATGCTCCAGGAGAGAGAAAAACCCAAGAAAAGGAAACCAACACATCAAATAAGAAGCAAGCAAATGAGATTGACAAGAAAGCCAATCAATTGTAAGCAGTGGGCTGACTCAAAGCCCACTATAAGTACTGGTATTGTATACAATAGGTCTTCAACAACACTCAGCTAATAGTTATGTGTAAGCAAGGCCTAAACATGGGTGTGTGTCCCATCTGTCCTCCTATCCATTACACCTATCCTTTTTGATGGTGAGGTAGGAGGAAGAATACCTTTTCAAAGGCCAAGGAAATCTTCTCTTCTGTAGCTATGTATCTATGAGCATGATATAGTCTGAATAGTAGACTATAGCCCTCATTGTGAGTTGCAGAGTTTCACCCAGAGTGATAACTCAAGGTGTTAATACACTATTCACAATTATACGTCCCTCTGCAAACTGCGGACACAATAATTGTTCTCCCAGATACACTGTACCTTACTTTGCTGCTGCATGGTCTGCAGGCCCCTGTCTGACCCCTGCAGGGGCGTGGCAGAAACAGACAATGCTCCCGTTGGCCAAAGAGGAGCCAGCCCTGGCCTCCATGCCTGCATTACACTCACAAGTCCTTCACCAGACACTTTCCACCTCAGAGCAGGTGGACATTTTTGTGTTTAATTCATAAATGGGCAAACATTCACAGTAAAGGACACAGTATTTCTGGGTCTGTGCTGTTATTCGACATTCCTGGCAGATACCTTTTAATAGCTTGGATCTGGTGCACGGATAGTGGTTTGAATTGAAAATTACAACCCACTGGTATCTCTCAACTAAAGTCTGGCCTATAAGTAAAGGGCCTTAGCACAGTATTAGAGGATGCAGTAAACAGTGACTTTGATTGACCTGAGGTCTTTAGCTATCACCATGGTCATGATAGGCACAGGACATGCTGCGTTGATCTGCAGAACTGTGGTTTGTATGAGCACAGTACTGGCCATGTATGTCCCGGATTTATTAGCATCCATCTTTTAACACTTGTATCTAAGAGCTAGAACATGCTTTCATTTTCTGTAATGTGGTCTGCATGAGCCCAGGTCATATGCCTTAGAAAGAAGTGAAACCATTTCCTGCAGAAGCCATTTCAGTACTGTTGTTCAAGCCCTCATACTCTTACATCTGGATGGTGGAAGACCTCACAAACTTCACACTGGCCCCTCTTAGTTGTAGCCTAAACACCACATCACGACTGATCCAGGGCCTCAAGATATATGGTCACATCACTTTAATCCTTATGGACCTTTGTTGGCTCACCTTGCCAGCTCACACCATTTTCAAAGCCGACCTTTTCATCTATGCAACAAGGCTGGTGAACAACATCCCCATATTCATCAGAACAACACTAAATAGGAATCAATTTAGCAAAGAATTGAAGACCCACCTCTTTAAAGAACTCTGCATCACAACGCAGTAACAATACAATTCTGATGCCAGAACACAGATATCGCTCCTATTACTCGTTCATTGTAGGCCTATCTTTGGCCCTGTAGAGAGACCCATTGCCTTTTGGTTAGGTTTGTGCTATAAAAGTACTGCATACATGCTTCGTGGGCAATGGAAAGCCAGTGGAATGCTCAAAGAGCATTGAGTGACGTGTTCCAACTTTCTTGCTCAATGGTCTTGCTGCTCAATTTTGAACCAGCTGAAGTTACTGCAAACTCTTTTCCAGGAGCCCGATGAGTATGAAGTGCTTAATGGTGTTTCAGATATCCCTTTTTTTGTGATACATACCCCTGCCCCACTTTTGTTAATGGATGCTGAAATCTATAGGGTGGTAAATGTATTGTGCAATGGATTACAAAAACTTTGCTTCATCAGCCAATGGCTTAGAGAGCTTCTGGGATTCGTACTGCAGTATATATGTAGTGCTGGTACAAGAAATATGATACCTTGAACTACTGTGTACATGCCAACAGTACAGACCTAGAGAAAAAGCAGAAGCTTTATCTACAAATGTGTGTGTTGTGTTGCCAGCTGTGTGACTGTGTTTCATGGCTTGTCGCTGCCTATGTGGTGTGACTATTTGTGAGTTTTTGGACTTTGTGCAACACTGTGAAATGTGTACTAGAGTGTGTTGATAGTGGTGGCTCCTCCACTCAGGCGGAGGAGCGTAGCCCCACTGCTTCAGCTGCAAGCTGAATAAAGAAAATATAATGCTAATAACTTTTGTTAATATCATTTTGTTCTTTGTAATCAACGTGCAGCTGAAGGCAGGCGGGCAGGGCTGGACTCCACGCATCACAGGGGGAGGAGTGGTGGCAGCACCTAAAGTGCGTATAATACTTTCACCAGCTGTCTCAGGCAGGTCACAGTGTCATGCGCTTTCTGCATTTTCTCCACGCAGGCTGAATGCCTGCATGGTGAGCAATGCAAAAACAACAATTGATGGACAGAATGCAGAACAATGTCATACATTCACCCCAGTACAGAGATCCAGGCCTAAATCCATCGTTTTTGGCTGATGAGGGGTGAAACCCCGAAACCGGTCCTAGGATGCTTGTTTCTGGACCAGGGAGGACCTGGCTTGGCAGTTCGGGCTGGACTGTTCCCATGAGGCACACGGTCAATACTGATTTGCATATGGCCGGGTCTAAACTGGGATAGGAAGGTGAGCAGATGAATGATTGATTTAACCCAGATCTCTTGACTGGGGTGAATGTTTTGATTTGTTCTGCATTCCGTCCATCAATTGTGGGTCTATTGCATGGAGCACATGCACAGCCTGCCAGCCCCTGCCTGAGCGTGGAACCACAACGCTCAGACCAATCACAACACTGCTAAGGAATCATTGTGATTGGTCAGGGGATTCTGGGAGGCTGTGTGCTTCCTGTCAAGAGGAGGACGGAGAAAGAAGAAGCGGTGGCTAGGCGGGAAAGAAGTGATGTTTTTAAAACTATTCACCCCTCACCCTCACCCCACCACCCCTGGTCGGTAGCAGCTGCTAATAAGTACGTGTGGTTCAATCCAATTGTGTTTTGGAAGGGTGTGGCCTTGAATGAGCTTTAATGGGATTTTAGGCCATCTGGGAATGAAGTGCATCCTTTTATTTCAGCGAGTTTGACAGTGTATGAACCATTCATTTATGTTAAAAAATGTATGATTTCTGGACCTTGTTCCTCTGTGTAACATGGCCTGTATGAGTTTTTGGTTAATGTGAGACTGAGAAATGAGACAATGCACATCTGAGGCGTTGGCCTGTATGGTTTCTGTGGCACTTAAGGGTGCAATAGTATATGAATGTTACTGAATTGTGCTTCTAAGCGATGTGGCAGAAAGGATAGTATAAGTTTTTCGACCGGTTATATCTGAACAGTGTGGGAATATGAGCAGTATTCTGGAAATGCAAGCAGTTTTGTTTTTGATTATCTATGAGTCCTATAGTAGTGGAGGAACAGCATTTTGAATTGCACATATGTGGGCTTTCTAGTGTTGTATGCGTTTTTTGGAATTGCGCCTGTCTGTTTAGCGTGACATTTTTTTAGTTATTTTATTGTGTGTATGCCTAATCCGTATGGTGGTCTGAGTGGTGTGCATAAGAGTGAAGTTTTCTATTTGGTTTTATTTGTCCAGGCTCTTCACTACTGCAACAGAATCATCTTTATTATTTATTTATTTTATTTTATTTATTTTAAAGGTTTTATATAGCGCTGGCTAGACATTTTACCAGATTTGGAGTGAGGCATTGTATCATTTAATAAGCAAGCAGACATAAAAAATATCAAATTACACTTTTAATGACTATGTATCCCGCTGTCACACCCCCAGGAGCACAGAGTCCCCCCAAACAACTCTGAACTTTGAAATCTGAGAATGGGGCGGAATCCATACTTGCACTACCAGCACTTCAGGAAACAAGAGTGCTGAGCCACCCACAACTATGCCTTGCCATGACAGTCAAGCCCCAATTATATATCATTGCCATCTGCTAATTGGTCAAGCCTGTCCTGGGACTCTTAAAAGGTCCCTGCTGTTTTTTTGTAACATCCTCCAGCAGTTAGTTGCCACCCTCGCCCCCTCCACAGAGGGTACACCTCATGTTGCAGTTGCCAGACGGTAAAATGATCTCCTAGAAGAGAAAGGTTCTGTGTCATAACACATAAAAACATCTGGAGCACCAAGCAAGGCTTTCCATAGAATGGTGAGCTAAGGCTTCGAGTGACCTAAGAATAGAACTTACAAAGTGAAAATTAACATTCATAGTAACATACAACTGTTTACTGAACGAGCATCATCCAGACCAGTGAGTTGCATGGTGGTGTTTGATAAAAGTGCTGTATGAGACCAGTGGCCATATTGGCATGGCAGGGCATAAGTGATGTGGTACAAGATAAATAGAGTGAGGATCGGGCCTATCACCAATGTGCACGTGCAAAAGGTGTGGTCTGGCAATTGTAGAAACAGGAGACGTGAGCTGTAATCACAGCTTCCCCATTATACCTACTGTGTGATCCTCGGCAAATCACTTAATGCCACATGCCTCAGTTCCCTTTATGCCATACCCAGTGAGGGCTTTAAAAGAGCTTAGTTGCGGTAGCGGTGTGGGCACCATGGCACTGGCATCCGACTGCCCTATTTCGAGCTTGGTGGTGGGACCGCCAATGGACTACTGCAACCGCTGGGGATCCTAGATCCCTGGCAGCTGCGCAGCAGTCTGAGGTAGTCTGAGGCCTGTAATATGCTTGCTGGTGCCTCTGCGGTGGTGAGCCTGTCATGAAAAGTGTGGTCGTGAGGAAACCAAGGGGGCCCTAGAGGGCCCCCTGTCGCCTCAGGGCCATGGGATGCATGCAATCGAGCACATACTGTGCCCCCTGTATGCATGCACCACCAGTTCCAGCCCGGTATGGACTTCACAGTCTATGCTGTGCAAGAACGCATTGCGGCGGTCCCACTGTGCTGCCTTTCTAAGGCTCACATACGAGCCTTTGACAGGCACAGCCCTTGCGATCGCCGCCACAAGACCCCCAGACCAGGAGAAAACTCCTAATTTGGCAGGCGTGCAGCAGAGGGCTTTGCTGATCTCAAAGCGGGGCGCTGGCGTGGGGGCCCACTGCATAACCGCCAAATTTGTAATCAGGCCCTTATCCTGAGTAAGCACGACAGCTTTCAAGAAGTTGCTGAGGAGTGATTCAAGGCTGTTCTGCCAAACATGGAAGGATTAAATAAAACTAGTTGTACATTGCTTTGTGGAATATCCTTTTCTATGGGGGAGGGGGAATCTATTTTTGGGAGAAGATATGCTCAGTTTCTGTAATATCGCTCTGGCGGACATTAGAAAACTTATGCTCCAGGGCTACAGTAAGGAGACTTCATCAGGCAAAATTCTTGTTAAACAAAAATATACTCACCTGGCTGCTGTCTCATGTGAACCTCTGATGTCATCTTCGCCAGTCTGTTCATTGAAGCTTGCTAGCTCAACAGAGTAAGCATGTGTTGCAGTTGGTTTTCGGCTTCAGAAACCACTTGGCATATTCGGTTAGGACTTGTGTGAACTATGTCAACTCCTGTTCACATGGAAAGGTGGTCACAACAGATGAGCAGAACAAAGCACAATGCTCTCATAGCCAATCATGATTTCGGCAGGGGCGTGTCGCAGGTCTCTGCAGTGCAGCGGGGAAAGGGAGAAACCCTTCAGGGGCCCCATTCAGCTCAAGGCCAATGAAAATCTGTGAGATGTAGGAATTCCTGGGCCCCCTTATCACATTCTGCAGGGAGCCCCACCAGGGCCGGACTGGGAACAGAAACCGGCCCTGACACACTGCTCAGCCGCCCCCCCCCCCCCCCCCCCCGGGGTGAAGGGGAGTGCAGCCGAGCAGTTTTTGAGGGCCGGTTTTGGCCGGTTTTGTTACAGGGGGCAATATTGCCGACCTCCAGTAACAAAAACGGCCCCCCAGGGGCCCAAAATCCGGCCCACACCCTAGCGGCCCACCGGGGAAGCGCCCAGTGCCCGCTATGGCCAGTCAGACCCTGGGCCCCACCAATTTGCATTACACCACTGGGTTTCAGGAAATCAATAGCATATCCCCACTGCTCTTTAGGGAAATGGGATTCTCACCTTTTAAAATGTAATCTATTGTCACCCAATGTTTAAATTAGTATTTGGCATTTCATAAATAATTTGTTTCAGGGAATACACATCTCAAAGAAAACATTTATTTGAATAAACATTTCATCGAAAAAACATTTTGATAGGAACACAAAACAAAGAAGGGTATGATCCAGAGTAAATCCAAGGCAAGAGCAAAGGTAAGGGTGAGGTCGTGGTCAAGATAAGTGATAAGGAAAAGTGTACCTTTGGTATTGGGTTAGGGATACGGTAACACTCAAGACTGAATTTAGCATTGGTTGTTTGTAAATCAGTTAGATTAAGTGCATAGTCAGGATTACTAGTGTTAAGATTAGGAATAAGGATGAGGGTTAAAATTAAGAACAAGCCCCTTGCACCGCCGGTACGTCACTTTTTATGACACACAGGCAGCTCATTTTGGTGCTCCATATTTACAAGGACACGTAAAGCCACCCTGCGTGGCTTTTCGTGCCCTCGTAAATTCGGCCCCTTTTCACACAGCACTATGCGTGAAAGGGGTGTGCTGTGGGTGTTTCCACGTAACACCCATGGCTTCTGCCGCGTTCCCAGATTACACAAACTTTCATAAACCTGGGAAAGCGTCAGAATGCTACGCCTCCCCAGGGGAGGCATTTAGAGGTGCAACAAGGAAGAAATGTTTTAATTTCTCCTCATGTTTTCCGCTTTCTATGCATGCTGCATTTTGCAGCACGCATAGAAAGACAAAATCACCTTTTGTGATTGTTTTCCTGCACAAAAACAATCTCCCCTGAAACGCAGACATCCTCGCACCATGGTTCAAGGGTGCCTGCGTTGGCGCATGGCAGCCAATTGTGCACCAGCGCAGGGAAAAGCAGAGGGATGCGACATATTATTGTAAATAAGTTGCATCCCTGTGCTTTGAAAGTGTCTCAGTGCGGCACAGCAGGATGGCTTGCGGCACCGCGCTGAGTTACTTTCTTGTAGATAAGGCCCAGGGTTTGGCAAAGTTAAGGGTCAGTTTTGTACCTTAGTGGCAGGGTAGAGTTTAGGGTAAAGTTTGTTTTAAGTACATGGTTATATTTCAAGATATAAGACGTTTCTAAAAACAATTTTGTAAATATGTACAAAACACAAAAGGAGCATGGAAGTTCCACTTAATTCAACACTGCTGTTCCATGAACTATTTTCAAAGAAATAGATTTCATTGAAATGTCCATTTCAATTAAGATATAGCAAAAACTTCTATTTCATTTAAATGGTTTTAAATTGCAAAATGTATCTGAATTAGAGTTACACTGAAATGCATTGAGATGAATAGACTCAATTTAGATTAAACATGAGCACTGAGTCATCACAGTCAACTTACTACTAAACCAGGCAATGCTCTCCTCACTCTCAACCACACTGCATACATTCTACATGGTAATCACAACGATAACCCTACACTCACTGTTACAACCTGTGAGAGAGAGATTAACGGGAGAGGTTACAATAATTTGTAAACTTGGATGGTCCTGTGGTTGTTTTCATTGAGCAAAAAAGGACACAAACCCTTGCTCACACAGGGTGACATGCTTCATCATATGTGGAAGAAACAGGTTTAAAAATGTACTCCTATGCTGACGACTCTCAGCTGCTTTTTTCACTTTCCCCAGGAAATAAGGACAACCCTTCCACACTCAAATGTGGGCTGATGAAAATTGCAGGATGGATGCAAGAACATTTTCTCAAATTAAACGGTGAGAAAACCGAAGTGATGGTCTTGGGAAAGAACAAGGAACTATGGGGCCCTCAACATTGGCCAATAGAAATGGGCCTGTTTCCGGTTCCAGTGATGCAGGCACGCAATTTGGGCATCATTATTGATGACTCTTTGACTATGCATCAACAAGCAGTTAAAACGTCTGCTACATGTTTTGCCATTTTAAAATGGCTAAAGAAGATCTGCTGGATGCTGCCAGAATCGACCAAGAAGACTGTCATCAATGCCTTGATCACTTCAAGGCTTGATTATGGAAATGTACTATATCTTGGGGCAAAGAAAGCCACGATTCTTAGACTACAGACAGTCCAAAATGCAGCAGTTAGGCTGTTATGTAAAATCCCCAGTACTACTCCTACTTCCAAGTACATCCGAGATCTTCATTGGCTAAAAATTGAAAATCGAATTAAGTTTAAATCACTTTGCTTTATGCACAAAATTGTCACAAAAAAAGCCCCCAAATATCTCCAAGCTTTGGTACATCCATACTGCCCCTCTCGTGTTCTGAGATCTGCCACAGTGAAGAATTTTGTGATTCCCAAAGTCAGACTGTCACGCATGGGTGGAAAATCCTTCTCCTTCTTGGGACCCACATTGTGGAATTCTATGCCTATCATAGCCAAAAATGAGACTAATTACATGAGCTTTACTAAAGCCTTAAAGACCTGGCTCTTTAACATCTAAGTAGCACTTGCACTGTAGCATCAAAGTACCATCGCATGAATGCGCCGGGAAACTCTTTGTGGGTAGCTGTTTGCGCTCTATAAATGTACAAATAATAATAATAATAATCATAATAATAATAATAATAATGGCTGCTCCTTGTTTGCCTGCATTGATCACCTGTTGAGAGTGGTTTCATCATTTAAGTACTTATTGTGGAGAGCCCTGAGCTGTGAAAGTTTGTAGTGGCGGGTGTGTAAATGTTTTAATGATGCCCCCACTTTCACAAGACTAAAAACGACTGGCCCTATCCAGCTTTCTTGACTGTTGTTAATAATAGATAGGGTCACAACCAGTACTTAAATGATAGATCCACTGTTATAACAGCGCATGTATATCATATTGCCCATCTATATGATATGGTCAATTTGCCTTCTCAAAATTATCGCATTATTATTATAGACCAATAAAACCACGGACAAACATTGTACTGTGTTTCACTTGCATGTCTTTCATGTCTGAAGCCATTTGGCTTTTTGTCATTTTTTTTTGCTTTCATTTTTTGGGGGACTTTTTCCCTCTCCTTTTTTTCCTTCTATGTATCTCCCCTTCTTTTTCTATTTTCTCTTCTCTTTCTTCTCTCTAGTCCTAGTTTCTCTTCTTACCCTCTTTATTACTTCCTTCTCTTTCTTTTTGGTAACTCTTTCCCTATTTATTTACCTTTTGTCCTTATGGTGCATATATGGACTGATCTTTTTTCTATCCACACTTCTTTCGATCCTCTACTCTCTTCTATCCTTCTTTCCTGCTATTTTGCTCCTTCTCTATATTTCTTTGATGCTTTTCTTCTGCTTTGCCTATTCTCTTCCTCTCTATTTAAATGACTGGTCTTAGAATCATTTCCTGGAACGTCAAAGGACTTCGAAATCCTATTAAAAAAGAACGTGTTCTTTCCCATTTAGCAAGACTGAAATGTCAAGTTGCTTTATTGCAAGAAACACATTTATCTCTACAGGATTTGTCTACATTGTGTAAACAATGGGTTGGAGCAGCTTTCTGCTCTCCAGCTGTTACTCACAAAAACTGTGTTATTATTTTATTTCACAAATCATTGAATAATCAGTTACTGAATGAGTTACATGATACTGAAGATAGATGGCTGTTTTTGGATTGTACTGTGAACAATGTTAAGTTTTCTTTTTGCAATGTTTATGGCCCTAATTGTATCGACCCCACCCTTTGGAATGATTTTTCAACGCTCCTATCCTCCCATGCCACTGAAAATTTAATTGTGGGTGGTGATTGCAATCAGCTGATGGATCCCTTTTTGGACAGGAAATCACGAACCAAGTATGTTCCCAACAAGATGCAAAAATCCTTTCATAGAGCAATTTCTTCCAGAGGCCTTATTGACTCTTGGAGACTATCCCACCCTGACTCTCTTGAGTTTTCTTTTTTTTCTCCAGTTCATACCTCACATTCACGTATTAACTACATTCTTCTCACCCAACATGCTTTTCAGTTTATGACCAATTCAGAAATAGGTTCCAATCTCATTTCCGATCATGCCCCTGTTATTTTAGACATGGATTACCCCTCTCCTACTCCCACTTCTAGACGCTGGCGCTTTAATAATTCTCTCCTTCTAGATTCTCAGTTTGTTGAGCACTTTTCATTGTTCATGGAAGACTTTTTTCACACTAACCTTCACTCCACCTCTGAGTTTCACTTTATTTGGGACGCCTTTAAAGCTACCGCTAGAGGTTGTATTATCGATTATGTATCCCGTAAAAAGAAAAAAGCCATTGCTCATTCTACCCAAATTCTTAAACAAATCAAATATCTGGAACATCTCTATTTCACTACCAATTCTCCCAATACTTTGTCTTCTCTTATTGAAGCCAAAATGCAATTTAATAAACACTCTTGGGATTCTGCTTTCAATAACCTCCTTAAATTTAATGCTAAAATGTACGGTGGGCGTAATAAGGCAGGTAAGTCACTTGCAAATTATCTTAAAATTAAACAACAAAAAGCTAAAATTGTATCCATTACCGACTCCCATGGTACGCTGCAGTCCTCTGATGCTAAAATCCTTGATTGTTTCGTTCAATATTATTCTACCCTTTACACCCCAGAATCCAATCCCTCTTCTGCACAAATTGATTCTTTCTTTCACTCCATCCCTAAATCTCCTGATAATCTTGTTGATCTTTCCTCCCTAGATACTCCTATTTCAGAGAAAGAAATACTTAACGCCATTACTCTCTTGCCCAAAGTTAAAACGCCCGGCCCAGATGGCTTTACAATTCGTTTCTATCTTCAATTTAAAAATATTTTAATACCGCATCAACTTTCCTTGATTAACTCTTTTCTAGTCAAGGGAGAGTCACAGGGATCTTTTACTCAAGCCATGCTCTGTCTCATTCCCAAAAAAGACAAAGATCCCTCCCTTTGTCAAAATTATCGGCCCATATCACTTATTAATACTGATTGTAAAATATATGCAAAAATGTTTGCATTGCGGATTAATCATATTATTCCAGATCTTATAAACATATATCAGTCTTGATTTGTTAAAGGTAGATCCATTACAGGTAATTCAAGAACTCTTCTTAATATCATATATCTTGCCTCTAAAATGGACTCCCCTATTGCAGCTATTACATTAGACGCTGAGAAGGCTTTTGATCGGGTAAATTGGGTAAATTGGGATTTTATGTTTGATCATCTGCCTGCAAGTTAATTTCTGCATTGTATGTATTTCTAGGTTTGTTTTCCCCCTTCTTTTTTTCGCCCTGTCCTGAGGAGGCCTGATTTGTTGGAAGGCCGAAACGCGACCGCGTCAACACTTTCCTTTTGGAGGAGCCTTTTTGTTTCCAATTAATTTGTGAAAGATACATCACTGGACACATGTGAAGATTGGGGTTCCATGAGGATTTCGGTTTGGAACCGGTGTGTCTGACTACCTCCTAGTGTACCACCTAGAATTAATAGGAGGACACTTTTGTAGTACTGTTCTATAGGGTGAAAGATAGGAATTACTTAACAGAGATACATTTATTAAGTATATTATCCCCATTTATTTTTTCTGTTTTATGGTTTTGCTGTATAAAGTGTATATGTTGTTTCATTGTGTATATTTGTTGTATATAGGTATGTACATAGGTATGCTTATTCGTTGTGTATAATGTATATATTTGTCGTGAGAGGATTTAGTATTTGTTTTGTGACATATATAAAAGAAATAAGAAAAGTATGCTTTGAATAAGATTGCAATAAATAGAAATGTGTAATCTTTTCCTCCTGTGGGTGTGATGATACTGGAAAATATTTGAATAATTCCACAGTGGACTTTTGCCACAAGACCAATAGGAGAATTTATTGTTACCTATTGTGAAAATTTGTTCACATTTGTTCCTCCTTTTGCCAATTCTCCCTTCACAGATATTTGTAATTACCCAGGCAAAGGAGGGTAATTTGGGTAAACCCCTTTTTGTTTTTTTGCTTACATAACTGTTTTACACTTTTTCAAGTGTGAGGGCTACGCAACATGATTTGAGTATTTAGTGTGTACATGGTACGAAAGTTTGTTAATTTGTTCATCACTAGCATTGGAGGAGTAATAATTGATTAAGTGTAGAACTGTCCTGTTAGTTTAGATGTGTGAATAGTGTGTTCAGGTTGTTCCATTGACGGCTCTGTATGAATGAACCTCATATGGTACAATACTCAGAGGAAGATGTCAATAGGCTATTACAGATCCCGTCTCTGTTAGGAGGAGATCAGGGACCGGTGGGAGCATATAGCTCTGACAAAGGAGAACGTCTTTTACAGTTACGCAAAAAGAACACCAGGACACAACTTCATGCTCAGGTATTATTAGATCATTTAAAAAGTAACACGATCCCAGTGGGATCACAGGTTAAAAACATTCCTGTGATCTTCGTTAATGATAAGCCATATTTGTTGGACTTCAGTGGGGTGGGTACGAAATGTTCCCGTGATTGGATAGTATTATCCATTCAAACAGCCCTCAGAATTAGTGAGGAAGAACTAAAAGAGATCAGAAAACTGGAGGAAGAAATTGGGACTGACACTGGTATTACTGATGCTAAAGCATTATTGGAATCAATTGAGAAAACTATCTGTGATTTTAAAACACACACAGTTAATTTGAAGACAACGAAAGTGGCAAGGGACATTAAGAACTTTAGTTTGGAAATTGTATATCCATATCTGAAGGAGGATTTCTTTAAGAATAATAATCTGAGCACACTTAATTTGCAATATAGAGGCAGATCAAGAAGAAATTTTATAACATTTTCAGAGTCATCTTCTGATTCTGATCAAGGATCTTCTGGTCATTACCAACCATACCAGCAATACCAACCGTATCCTACTTACTTCCGATACCCCAGGTCTCTTCCTTTTTTAGACAGAGGATGGGGGAGAAGGGGATTCAGAGGACCATGGAGGCCACCACCGCCACCACCCCCAGACCAGGGAGTTTTCAGAACAAGACACAGGACTTACAACAGATAAATACTACACATAATGAGATAGAGATCAGTGGAAATGAAATGATTCCTATTTATAACCTTTTTAAACACACTTTAACTAAGATAGAGGAAAAAGTGTTACATAAGGGTTTATCATTTGTTCCATTGACCCTACAAGATCCAGTGAGTATTAAAACCGAAGTGTTACAATTTCTTCGGAAAATCAGACTTAATGTATTCTTTTCAGATAAGGATGAGACATCGGAAATAAATAATAGTGGGCTACATAAGAAATCTATTTTTTGCCCTGAAAGCTCGGCTATGCCGGACAAAATTATTTTCTTTGAAGAACAGGTCCTAAGAGAAATTGATGTACTTAATCATAAGAAGGTATTCTTTAAACCCAATTTTTCCAAACAGGAAATGGTAGCACTAAAAGACCTATCGAATAATCCCCTCACTGTTATCAAGCAAGCAGATAAGGGGGGAGGGATTGTTTTGTGGGATGTGGATGAGTACGATAATGAAATTCTGAGACAGCTACATAACATCGATCATTATCGCCCCATTAGGGAAGACCCTACTGATAGACTGAAGTCACAGATTCAACAGATTACGGCACAAGCACTAGATGAAGGATACCTGTGTAAAAAGGAGTATGATTTTCTTAATTCAACTACACAAAAGATTCCAAATATCTACGTTTTGCCAAAAGTCCACAAGGACATTAATCACCCCCTGGCCGTCCCATTATTGCAGCATGTGGCTCCTTGTTGGAACCACTTGCAAAGTACATCAACGTGTTTTTGAAACCATTTGTACCATTGACAGAGGCATATATTAGGGACTCTATGGATTTCATTTCCAAAGTAGAGGATTCAACATTCGAGAGTGACCATCAGGTGCTGGTCACTTTCGATGTTGAAAGCCTCTACACCAACATTCCTCAAGACGAGGCTCTACTTGTTTTGGACCTAGTATTGGAGACGAGGATTAGACCACACGCTGTGCCGACCAGCTTTATTTCAGCTTTAGCGAAAATCTGTTTGAAGAACAGTTTTTTTTCCCTTAAGAAGGATTTATGTTTGCAGATAAAGGGAGTAGCCATGGGCTGTTGTTTTGAGCCAGAGATTGCGAACCTGGTAATGGATGTGTTTGAAAAAAATTACATCTATAAAGAGACAACACCCTTTAGAGCCCATATCATAAGGTGGAGTTGATTTAACGACGACATCTTTATGATTTGGGAAGGAAGCTTGGAACAACTAATGGCTTTTCATGGGTGATTGAACAACCTATCAGCGGATCTGAAATTTACCATCACCTACAGTAACTCCAAAATTAATTTCTTTGATTTGAATGTCATACACAAAGAGGGGAGACTAGAAGTGAGCCTCTACTGTAAACCTACAGACCGTAATACATTACTCCATTTTAATAGTGGACACCCCAGGATCCTGAAGGAAAATTTGCCCTATGGGCAATTTCTAAGGATCCGGCGTAATTGCAGTAACAAAAGTGACTATTTTGCAAATGCCGAAAAACTACAAATTAAGCTTGTCAATAGAGGGTACCCCTAAAAACTGGTCAGGACAGCTCTGAAGCGGGCGTGGTTTACGCCGCGTGAGTCTCTACTTACACCTAAGGAAAAATAAAATACTGATAAGATGACCTGCGTTCTCACCTACAATCCGAAGGCTAATAAAATCAAGCAAATTATACTGAGGAATTGGCGATTAATAGAACAGTTTGATATCCCCAAACCACTCTTCGCGTTCCGAAAGGCTAAGAACATCAGGCAACACCTAGTCAAGGCAACAAGAACTCCACCAGAGAAAGGTAACCTGAGGAGTATGTTGAGTCTTCCCCCTGTAGTAGGACACTATAAGTGCAATGGATGTGTAGTTTGTTCATACACTGCTAATACCAAGCAAGTGATAATTAACAACAAGAGGCATGTACAATTAGGCTTCTCAAACTGCAACACCAAAAACGTGGTGTATTGCATCACGTGTCCGTGTGGTAAAACATACATAGGGCAAACGACTCAGAGTGTAAAGATGAGAGTGGTTCAGCACCAGTCGAGAATTAGATGTCGAACTATGGGAGCACCATTAGTACAGCATTATGTCGAGACAGGACACGATGAGAATGATATCAGCTGGTCTGTATTGATGGGAGTGAAAGCGCAGAGTAAAATGATGGTTCAAACGACCCTCAATAAATTAGAGGCAAGGATGATTGAGAAGTATGAAACTGCCAGGGGAGGACTTAATGACCGTGATGAAATCTGGGCATTGATAAGATCTTAGACCCATGGCGAGGTGTCTTTGGAGACTTGAGCACTGTCCCTGTTCCGCATGTATACTATAGGCTATTGTGTATATATTGTATATAAAATGTTTGTAATGATAAAGTTATTTTTTTGTTCGAATGTTTGAAATGCTGGGTGACAATGCTACCATGTACATGCTTTAATGTAATTGCTTGGAGATGAGCACTCACTCTGTGACCACTGGACGCCCTGTCCCCTCCCGATCTGTCAGGGGTTACCAGTATAAGTTGATACACTATGTGGTTATGACATGAGGGGGGTCCATTGTTCAGTGTAGATGCCCACATGCACTTTTCATCAGGAGGTATCCCCCGCCTTGTTTGAATTTACCGTCACTTTTCCTTCTTTTGAGTATAGTTATGCACTTTTGTAGAGGCAGTTAAGTTATGAGGGTTAGCCTACCATAAGGATAGAGGTTACCCCTTGAGTTCTTGGGGATGCGGAGGAATCTATTCTAGAACCGTTTTTTTCAGTCAGGTGATAGGCGTTTTAATCCCGGTCTATTTTGCGTTGGTTTGTGCCAAACAGAAATGTTGGGTATTTTATTTTATAAGTATATATACCTGGGGAGTAGAGTTTTTGAGGAAAGAGGGAGAAGGGAGTAGAGTAGGGACAGAACGTAGTCCCCTTTCTATTCCCCTTGCGTGCAGACGGCACGTCCCGATCACGTGGGAGGCCACGGCGAGGACGGCGCTGGTGGATTTATACTGCGATAACCTCGCTAGTGAACGACCTGACCTTTATGGCGACGTGTTGCTGCAGAATTTGGGACTGCCGACACTGTGTATTTTCAGTGAGTGCCGCAGCGCTTCTAGACGAGGGATATAGGATACAGTCACAGCGTGGGTGTGGAACTGATTTCGCCGGTTCCCACACTAACGTGTCTTCCTACCCCTCTTTTGATTACAGTGGACTTAGAAGTATTCAAGAACCCGGAGATTTGCCCCTGTGAGTTTTAGGGCGGATACACACAAGGTAGGATACCCAGCTCTGGGGAGGGGATTTGCGTGCTTAAGCTGTTTTTTCTTACCAGTTCCTGTAAGGTCTCGGGGACATGCCCGACTTATGTGTGCCTTTATTATTATTACTATCCTTTAGAAACAGTTGGAGTTGGTTGACATAGCGGGTGGCTTTGCCGGCATGAAATTTAAGTAAGTGGTTTGGTTTAGTATTTTTGTGTCTGTAGTTTTTACTATAGCTGAGGGCATGTTGTGACCACTGAACTTGCGCACTTCTTTCTTTTTCGAGCACTGAACTATGCACACAACCGCCGTGACTGTTTTCAAACTCGTGGATATAAAACACAGACATTGGCATACTTGACGCACACCTCTCTCTGGGATTTTTCGGTACTATAGGCTAGTTGTGGTGCTTTTCCTCTGCTTCTCTCCTCCCCCTTTTGGAATTGGCACGGGTGTGTACTCCCGGCCGGTAGAGGCACGTGACCACAGTTTAAGTAGGATGGTGAAGGTTGTGGAGCGGCGCGTGGTGGCACGCGGAGTGTTGATCATCTGCCTGCAAGTTCATTTCAGCATTGTATGTATTTCTAGGTTTGTTTTCCCCCTTCTTTTGTCGCCCTGTCCTGAGGAGGCCTGATTTGTTGGAAGGCCGAAACGCGACCGCGTTGATGCTTTCCTTTTGGAGGAGTCTTTTTGTTTCCAATTAATTTGTGAAAGATACATCACTGGACACACGTGAAGATTGGGGTTCCATGAGGATTTCGGTTTGGAACCGGTGTGTCTGACTACCTCCTAGTGTACCACCTAGAATTAATAGGAGGACACTTTTGTAGTACTGTTCTCTAGGGTGAAAGATAGGAATTACTTAACAGAGATACATTTATTAAGTATATTATCCCCATTTATTTTTTCTGTTTTATGGTTTTGCTGTATAAAGTGTATATGTTGTTTCATTCTGTATATTTGTTGTATATAGGTATGTACATAGATATGCTTATTCGTTGTGTATAATGTATATATTTGTCGTGAGAGGATTTAGTATTTGTGTTTTGTGACATATATAAAAGAAATAAGAGAAGTATGCTTTGAATAAGATTGCAATAAATAGAAATGTGTAATCTTTTCCTCCTGTGGGTGTGATGACACTGGAAACTATTTGAATAATTCCACAGTGGACTTTTGCCACAAGACCAATAGGAGAATTTATTGTCACCTATTGTGAAAATTTGTTTATATTTGTTCCTCCTTTTGCCAATTCTCCCTTCACAGATATTTGGAGCATTAAGATGGCATGGTTTCAGTCCCCCTATTCTTTGTTATATTCAATTGCTTTATTCTGCTCCTTCTACTTCTATTTGGGTAAATGGTTCACAGTCTGATTATTTTTCCCTCCGTAGGGGCACTAGGCAGGGTTGCCCCCTCTCGCCCCTTCTTTTTGTTCTTGCTTTAGAACCGTTTTTGGAAAAAATACGGCGTTATTTCTCTTATACTGGCTTTAATTATAAAAACGTTGAGGTAAAATACACAGCTTATGCAGATGACATATTACTTTAAATCTCTAATCCGCCCACTTCTTTACCTTCTCTCTTTTCTTTATTACAGGATTACTCTTTAGTCTCCGGCTATAAATTGAACATAGATAAATCCGAAGTTTTGCCTCTTAATAAATTTTGACTCTCTCATCTTTTCCAGGGATCTGGTTTTGAATGGAACCCAAACAATAGTAAATATCTTGGTATTTTATATGCTAATACCATAAGAGAAACCATTAAAATCAATCATAAAGACGTACTTAAAAAAGTTTCTTCCCTCATAGATGGTTGGTCTCCTCTCTTTTTATCTTGGTGGGGGAGACTTGCAACTATAAAGATGATGTTAATTTCTTTAATTAATTTCTACCTTTCTATGCTTCCTATTTCTCTACCGCATTATTTTTTTAAATCCATTAATAATCTCCTAACTAAATTCCTATGGAATAATCATAAAGCTCGATTGTCCTTCTCTAGTCTTCAACAACCCAAAACCTTAGGTGGAGTGAATTTCCCTAACATCTCTCGTTTTCACTCAGCCTTCACTCTTAAACAAATATGGTCTTTTTTGGCTGATACTGACTCTCCCCCCACAACCGCCTGTTGTCCTCTAGAACTCGAGCAACTTGCTCCTTTCTCATTCCTCACAGCTACCCATCTATCTCACCCTCCAACACGATTTCTTGCTCCCACTCTAAAAATGCTCCAAAACACTTGCTCTATCCTTGTTTTGCTCCTTTCTCTCACAAACTGACTTTCATTCTCTTACTCCCATCAGGTATAATAAGTCCCTTAAAATTAAGAATAGGGCGCTTTTTTGGAAGGAATTGATTGATAAAGGTATTCTGACTTATAATCATTTACTTATTGATAACTCCCTGACAACTTTCTCTCACATTCGTGACACCTTTCATCTCTCTATACACATTCTTCTCAATATCCTTTGCTCAAACATATTCTCACTGACATCATTTCCCAAAATACTTTGTTACCCACCTCTCCCCCAACTCCCTCCCCTCCACCAGATTTTATCTCCCTTTCAAAGCTGCTACGATCTATGAAATACTCTCTCAACCTGCCATTACTAGGACTAAATCTAAACTTGAATTATTTTGGGAACAAGACCTAGCTCAAGAATTTTCCCTGCAGTTGTGGGATAATATTTGGTCCAAAATACACACAGTCTTCCGACCCGCTAGTACCACACAGACTTGTTATTTTTTTTACAATAGACTTTTTTTACTCATTCTGATTTATATAAATTTAAGTTACTTGATTCTAAAAAATGTTGGTCTTGCTCTCATGAACATAGCGATTTTTTACATATGTTTTTCGATTGTCCTTTAGTTAAATCCCTTTGGTCTCGCATTTGGTTACCATTAAATAGCATTCTAGGTACTGATTTTCCTTTTGAAATTGTACATATTTTCTTGGGTGGCTCTTCACCTATTTGGAATGTTCACTGTAATGTTCGTAAGTTTATAGATCTTTTTATAGCAATTTCTTTTCAGATTATAACCACCAACTGGAAGGATACATCCAATATATCTTATAATGCTTGGTGGAATTTATTATGTCATCATCATTGACTTGATCATGTCTTTGCCACCACGACTCCTTTATTAATTAAGAGAGATTTGGTATGGATGCCATTAACTAACTTTCTTTCCAGAGGTGTCACATAATGTCTTTCTCTCAACTTCTTATTTTTTATTGTACCTTGTCGTTTTTACATTTATAGAGTTTATATTGCACCTGTAATGTTGTTTCTGTTTTGATAGAATTATTTGCATTTACATTACCTTTAAGTATTGAGCTTTCTTTCTAGGTTGTTCCCTTTGTCTTCTCTTCTTTTCTCTTCTTTTCCTTCTTTTCTTTTCCTTTCCCTTTTTCTTTTTCCCCCCTCTTTCTTCTCCCTCTAGACAAAATCTCCTTAAAAGATTTTTCTCTTAGTAAAGCTCATTTACCCCTATTGGGGTTGTTTTTCCAATTGTTATATATTTTTTTTACTTCTTAACTCTTTTTGATGCCTTTTTCTTATGTACTGATGTTTTACATTGTATATCCTCTTTTATAAAGCTCTTTAAACTTAAAAAAATATATAGTATACCCTAATAATGTAAAATCTAAAAATTAATACCTGATAATGCAAACACAGTTGTTTAAAAAATCCTTGTAATGATAAACCAATTGAAAAATAATAAAGCAGGAATGGAAAACCACAACCATAACATCCAAGCTAAAAAGGACTATATGGTTCTGAAAGTTTTGGGAACATCCTTAATCAGAAATGCCTGATGGCCTGCGTCACCAGTTTAAAAAAAATAAAGGACACTCTTATTGGTGAAAAAAAGATGGCAGTTGTGAAGAACATTAACATTTGTGTTAGGAGCAGCCCTCGATAAAGATCCGAAATCTAAGCTTCATGCAGATGGAAGCGGTTCATTTTCTCTGGGATTTTAATACAAGAAGCCAGTCTACAATTTAACAAATTAACGGAATGCTCTTTGCAGGAGAACTTATCCTCCCATTCTTATAAAGAATGGGAGAACTGCTTACTTTTATGAAAAGCTGAATAAGTTGCTCTTGTATCCCAGAATCTATAATATATGCGTAGTACACATCCTTTCAGAAAACCCCTCCCCAGATCATCAACAGTGCAGCAATTGTCACTTAGATTAATATATCCAGTTATTTCGTTTACTTCTGAAACACTGCTGGTGGCTCACCGGCAAACATATGTGAGGCACAGAGTATTCTGGAGCCAAGCAGCCCGGCTTTAGGCCTCATAGTGGCACTTGAGAAAGTATTGAGACTGTGATGAAATACCACAAAAACGTGGAAGAAGTATAGTGATACACAAATATTGTGTCAAAAATATTTGTTTACTCAAAAATATAGTGGGGCAGAATATAAAAGATAAGAACATAATTTTTAAGGTATTGTATATATTATTGCTTTATTTAATATAGTTTCTAATGAATATGATAGATATTATATCATTAAAATGTACTGGTATAATAATGTTTGTATTCAATTTTGTAGTATAGTTTGCAATTTATAAAAATATTTCATTAGGTATTTCTTTATTTAGCAGTGGGGTGTTGGGTTTGTAGGGATTAGTGTGGGAAGTTATTTAAAATATTAATTTATAATTTGTGTATGCAATTTAGTGTAATAATTAATACAAGTTATAGAAAGTACTTAATTGACTAATTGTTATTTTAATAAATTGTTGTTTTTAACTAAGAGCCAAATTACAATGTCGTTCGAAATGCACCTGACTGCTGGTCAGAGGCTTTCCGACCGATATTGTAGGTGTAAATTCCGACCGTCACATTAGGATGATAGGAGTCTGACTTTAAACCGGCGGATGCCCCCTAAGCATCCCTGCACACTCAAGGTGCCTGCCACATGGTGCAGGTTTGTTTACAAGCTTCCATTTTTCAATGGGAGCTTGTCCTGAGGATGTTTTCAGACTGCCGCACAAGCTCCCATTTAAAAATAGAAGTTTGCGACCACACCATGTGTGGTTGCATTCTAATGGGATTGTCAGAACCGCCGACAGGTCGGGCGGTTCTTTCCCTGAAACGGTGTCCATCGGCGGTAACTCCGACCGACATCGTAATTAGGACCTAATTATTACTTGGGTGGGCAGTTAATGTAATCATAAATTGTTTAAATTATGTTGAAATGTATTTATTGTTTTATTTAATAATAAATGTAATAATAATAATAATATTTCCATTTTTTTAATTTGTTTTTTGTAATAGTTTCAATTGTTTGTTGGCATTTGTTTTTGGAGTTGTAAGGAGGGAAGTGTATTTTTTTTAAATATTTAAAGAATATAGTCTTTATTTTAAATATGTTTTAATATTTTGTTTTGTTCTATATTTCAATATATATATATTTTTTTAACACCTTTGCTGCGGCGGCTATTCCGCCGCAGCGATAAGGGGGCGGGGGGGGGCGCGCGGCGCTCACACGCTGGTGACGGAACCGCTCCGTCACCAGCCTCGTGTGAGCTGTGCTGATGACGGAGCAGTCCTGTCATGGCCCTGCCCGCTCAATAGAACGCTCCGTGCAGGCGCGAAATCAGCGCCGCGCAGGGGCGAAATCAGCGCCGCGCAGGGGCGAAATCAGCGCCGCGCAGGTGCGAAATCAGCGCCGCGCAGGTGCATCGGGCAGGCCAAGACGGAACCGCTCTGTCATCAGCACAGCGTCACCGCGGCTGATGACGGAGCGGTTCCGTCATCAGCGTCGAAGGAGTTAAATGGGGTTGGGATAACAAATTTGATCCCTTTATAGTCCACCCATTTTGCTTATGTTCTAGTGGGAATACTAAACTTAACCTCTCCAAAATCTAACACTTTTCCTACTTTTGCATACGTTTGAGTTAGGATAGGGAATTTGTCCCCTCCATAGTCAAACACTCTCCATACTGTTGCTCAGATTGGAGTTAGAATAGTAAATCTAGCCGATCCAAATTCCATAAATTTCCCTACTTTTGCTTTGATTGAAGTTGCAATAGTAAATTTAGCCTCTCCAAGCCCAACATGTTCTCTCTGCTTTTGATTATGTTGGAGTAAATGTGACCCCTGCAATGTCCAAAATGTTCCCTGCCATTGCTCAGGTAGGAGTGAGAGTAGTGAATATCACCCCTCCAAAGACCAACACTTTCCCTACTGTTGCTCAGATTGAAGCGGGAATAGTAAATCTACCCTCTTCAAAGTCCAAATTTTCACAGCCTTTACTTACACTGAAGTAGGAACACTAATTTTGACCCCTTCTGAGTCCAACACTTTCCATACTGTTGCTCTGATTGGCGTAGGTGTAGTAAATGTAAACCCTCTTAAGTCCAACACTTTCCCTACTGTTATTTTACGCTGGAGTGGGAATAGTAAATGTAACCTCTCCAAAGTCCAACACTTTCCCTGCTTTTGCTTACACTGCAATGGGGGTAGTAAATTTGACCCCTGCAAAGTCCAATGATTTCTACACTGCTGCTCAGATTGGAATAAGAATAGTAAATTGGAGTTGGAAAAGTAAATTTGGTCCATTCAAAGTACAACGCTCCATACTATTTCTCAGATTGGAGTGTGAATAGTAAATCTAACCCCAACAAAGGTCAACACGTTCCCTGCTTTTGCTTACCTTGCATGGGGGTTAGTAAAATTGACCCCTCCAAAGTCTTTCCTACTGTTACTTTTGTAGGATTGAGAATATTTAATTTGACTCCTTCAATGACCAACACTTTCCTTACTATTTTTTACTTAGGATTGTTAATATTTACTTTTTGTTTTCAAATTATTATTAACATAAAATAATTTGTATTTTTTATTTATATTTTTATGTTGGTTTTGCATTAATTAATTTTTTTCAATATAATTTAATATACGTTTTTGATATATGTATACGTTTTTGATATATGTATGTTCGTTTTTTTATAATTAATAATTTTACAGCAAAATATTTGTAATTCTTTACATATTGCTTACATTTATAATACATATCTATTTTACAATAATGAATGTGAATATTTTATACTTAATTTTAATTATATTATTATTTTAATCTTTAATGTATAAAATAATTAACATATAATGCTATATTTAGGGACATACTTACCTATACTTGATGGTATCCTTGAGCAGTTTTTTGTGTTTTATTTCTATAGTTTACATACAAATGGCCTGATTATGATAGCGGTCGGAACGCCACTGACTGACTGTTGGTGGCGATCCGACTGCCAACAGCCCTTTGGTCCGACTGCCACTTTACAAGGCTGGCAGTCAGACCCTCATATGCCAGATGACAGACCGCCTCCTCTGCCAGGATTAGAGATCCCCGGGGGAGCAGCATCCGATAATGGTGGCAGTGCCGAGTCAGGCACCGCCACCGGGATTTGTATATCCCTTTCTGACAGCCTTTTCATGGCAGGAACACCGTCAAGAAGAGGTTGTCAGAAAGGGATATTGGGGGCCCCAAACAGAGCCTCCTTCCATCGTAGGCCAGTGAGAAGTAGCTCTGGGGGCACATGTAATGCACCAACTAACCTCCTTGCACCATGTGCCAAGCACTAAATGGTACATGGCACACAGTGATGGACCTGCTGGAAGTGCTGCACGGCAGCCACCATGCCACAGTCGCGGTTCTGACAGCTTTGCGACCGCCAGACCAGCGTTCGCATTGAAATAGGGCAGTCAGACCACCGCATGCTTTTAGGGGGTCTCCTGACTGCCGCCATAGCGGTCAGCAGTCCGACCGGGCTCTATCATAATCAGGTCCAAAGCTTGTAAAATATATTTTTTGGTTCCTGTTATTTTTTTTCAGAATATTTGTGTATCAGAATATTTTTGTAGCTGATATTTTTTCATATAAACAAGATAATATTGCACCCTCTCAGGCCAAGTGGACATCCAGTGTCTGCTTGGGAAACTCAGTGTCTGACTTAATCCAAGTAACTTGTGATGTTCTTGACAGCCCCTGCTTGTTCAGAGCACCTTTTAATTTCTATATTCCCTTCTTCTCAACTAAGGTGGTGACAGAAAGATTATTTCCAAATCGTTATCCTCATTCAAAACAGACCTCACACTCACTCTTTCTGCTTTCCCCTTGATTCAAGACTGGATGACCTACAACTGACAAAAACTAAATGAATCCAAAATTACATTTCAGCTGATGGGCTTTTCCCCATACACTGAATTGGGGTACAGCCCGCTATCCGCAGATAACGGACAGTTACAGAAACTGCAAATGCTCTAGGTTTTGGCAGTCCAACAAGTGATTTCAATAAGCTATGTGACAGGCATAAAAACATCCAAAATATAGATTTTAAATATAAAGGCCCACAAGAATGTATTAGGCACTGCATTAAGCATACGTCTGTAGCCCTTTTTTGGGGGTGGGGGGTTGGTATAGCTCAAACTCGACCCGAAGGTATCAGAGCACTTTACATGAGCACCAATTGCGTTACAGACGGACACATTCATTTTGTTAGGCAGGAGAGATTAAGTGATTTTATCATCAGTCAGTTACTACGGCACTTGGATGCAATGGACCATAGAGATATGTAACTGTAATGGTGAGGAGATTAATACAGATAGTCCCAGTAAATTGGTGCAACATTAACACCTATTATTAAGACACACATTTATTAGTGTGGATTACATACATTCTTCTTCTCTTTGTTCTTCTTCTCTGTATTATTAATATTTGTAGTAGTAGCATTAGTAGAAGTAGTAGTTACTGATGGTAGTTTGAGTAAAACTGTATTATGTAATCAAAAAAATAATTGACCAAGTTTTGTGTCATAAACTTACATATATAAAAGAGGGAATGTTGGCAGACTGGAGTATCTTGTGGACTATGTTTGGAAAGGGCTGGTGGTCTCGCTCGGCTTGAACTAGCTGCTCCTCCATGCATGTGACGTGGTGGCCCACCATTTTGACGAACGCCTTCAAAAAACAAATGGAGTAAATATAAGGAAATGTTCGCATTAGCAATCATTCAATGCCAAGTGTGAATTACAAAGGAAATTTGGTGATAAACTAGAGGTGTTTGCCAAAATACATGTTGAAAAAAACCCGAATCAATTGTAAGAACTACCGCAAATAAACTATAGTGATATTTTACTTTGTTTTTATGTTCTGCTCACAATTCCTCACAGCCTCATTCACATTTAATAGCGCTTATAATCACTTAATGAAAACATAAGGTCCTCTGTGTCCAAATGTTTCCAATGTGCATGTCCTCATACTTTCAAGCTTACATTTGATGAGAGGCAGGCACGTCTGTAACTAAAGAACCAGAGAGGCATGAAGGAGGAAATTGTTCTCACAGAGCTTCTTTTTAAAAACAGCCAGATATGAAAACAAAACTAAAACAGAGCTTAATTTGTAAAAGCATATGGGCAGGGGCCCATTTTTTTTAGGATCCTGCTGCTGAATGCCAGGGTTGCCAAATACCATAGCTGCTCAGTCTTGATTCAACCCCATCCCTCCTTCTCCCTCCCCATTGTTCCTTCCTGCTACCAGCGCATTCCGTGTTACTGTCCATCAACCGTCATGTTGCTTCTCCATCCCTATTGCCCTCCCTTTGTTGCTTTTTCCTCCCCCCTTCATTCCCCTGTGTTGTTTACTGCTCCCCACTCCACTCTCCCTGTGTTGCTTCCGCGATCAATTATACTTCCCCTGTTGCTTTCACTCCTTGTTGCTTCAATTCCAACAAGCTCACTTAAAAAAAAATATTAAAAACTCTTGTGCATTTTATTTTCATTTTAGTGACCAATCCTGCTTGAATTGGTAAGTGAAAGAAAAAAAAGTACTCACAACATTTTGTAGGCACGTGCATGCAAAGTGCACTATTTTACAAAATGATGTAGGTGGTAGCGTCAAGGCCTTTTACAGAAAAAAGCGTTGTTTGGGTTGTAAGGTGAGGAGATGGGAAGTTCCAGGTGTGTGCAAACATCCTAACCTCCACTTCACTGAACTATCGCTACGTCGTCTGCCCTTACATCACCCAACTTAAGGTATCTATCGTAGGTTAAGAATATGGCTTACCTATTTAAATATTAGCTATGGGTAGATTTAATAAAAGGTGGGGGTGGGGGTGGGGTGATGTTATCACAGATGCTGCAGTGGAGGGGAACTCGTGTTCCAAAGTTTGGTTGCTGTTCAAGTAAGATTGATTAAATGATACAAAAGGTTTGGAAATAGGAGTGTTTAGATATACTTTATTAAATCCAAGAAAATGGAATAAAACTTTTAAATAGAAATAAATGCCACACTTGTTAAGCTACCAAACAGCAAAATCCAAAGGGATTTCAAAACGATGAATAAATATGCAAATAATTTCCACTGAAATTCGGACCCAGATTTAGTAACATTTCGAGTTAGGGTTGTATCACTTTTTTGATGCAGCCCGACATAAAATGTATTTAGGGATTTAGTAAGGCACGCAAAGCCTGATTTGTGTGGCTTTGCTTGATTTACTAAAAAAGAAAAAGTAATGAAGGCCAGCGCATAGCACACATACAAAGTGGAATGCACCTTTAAGGATTTTTTTGTGCAGGAAGGTGTTCTTTCCTACTCAAAAACTATCGTGCCAACAATGTAGGAACCCTTGCAAGGGTGCCTGCATTGGCACAAGGCAACTACAAGTGCTTCAGTACGAGAAGAGAGCGGAACAGGACCATATCTCTGTAAATGTGGTGCAGTTCAGCTCTCTCCCGTTCATGCAACACATCCCAACAACTTGGTTCGATGCATTGCGTGAAACATTAGTAAAACTGACCCTCAATGTATGTAAATCGGTCCAATACTCATATTAGAATTGAGAGTAAGGTGACTCAATATGATCAACCGTAATAGAAATACATACTCTAAGCATTCAGGGAAGTAGAAAACGCTCTATTCAATACCTAAAAACAATACTCAAGCATGAGCTATATTTTACCCTGTTCCAAAGTTTCTCAACAACTGTAATCTAATGTAATGTAAGTTTTTTTTTATATAGCACAACTGTCACTCCAAGGAGCATCATGGCGCTGAGAAAATACCAGACTGATGGGAAAGCTGGTCAGCTGCTCATGTCGGTGGGGCCGGGCATTCAAATTAGGGCTTTACACCGTATGTCAGGAAGGCTATAGATCCAAGTCTTTAGTAAATTCCTAAAGACTGTGGAATGCACACAATACAACCGTATGATTTGAAAAAATGTGCACTGGCCTAAACATTACAAATTAGAAACTGAAACCTACGGCTTTACTTTAAATATCTCTAGCATTCACAGAACCAGATTAAGGGGTCGAAAGTCCGTCCGCGACCCCAGAGTAGGAGGGAACGTCCGCATGGGCTGCGGCGTTCCCTCCATGCAGATTAGGATGTGACCGCCAGGGTGGCGGTCACATCCTCTATCTTTAACATTGCGGCGGGTGCAGCTTCAAGCTGCACCCGCCGCAATGTTAAAAATGCATGCACCGCATTTGCATGCACAAAGCGGCAGGCACCGCGCGGTGTCTGCTGCTTTGTTCACGCAAATGCGGGGGGGGTACCATAGGTACCCCTCACCCCCTTCACCCAGGGGGCCCGCAAAGGGCCCCCGAAGGAAAGGTCCGTATGCTTTTCCACGGCAGAAAAGCTGCAGCGGAAAAGCATACATTTTACACCATCCTAATATGGCTGCCGGTGTCTGATAGACACCGCCAGCCATGTTAAAGCTTTTCCGCCGCGGTCGGAAGGCGACCGCGGCGGAAAAGCTGCGGACTGAATGCAGGACCCACCAGCCATCCTAATATGGCGGTGGATCTTTCTAGGCTCCGCTACGGTTTTCCCGCATCCTCTGGGCCGGCGGTGGCTTCCGCCGGCCCGGAGGATGCGGGAAAACCACAATCATAATAGGCCCCTAAGTGTCTCCTACAAGAGCTAAAACATTTTTTTTTTGCCCTGCCCCTTTTATCAGAGCTAATTTTACCTTTACCAAATTGAGTGGTAACGCTTTTTTTAATCAAACACATTCTTGGCCTTTAATAATGGCAATTAGTAAAATAAGTGAGAGTAGTTGTCCAGCAAAGCTGAAGTGGAGCACTTCTTAGATTCCAGGGGGTCGTATTACACAAGTGCCCCAAGGGAATAACGGCTGTTTGTGCCCGTTTTGCATGCCCCTGGGTACCTTTGATATTACAGAAGAGGCCGTAAATGCTTGCGCGGCCCCTTCTGTAATACAGATAGTGCTGGTAAACATATAGCACCCACGATATCATTAAAGGGTGCTTCCTCATTTGCATGGGAGTGAGGCCCCATGCAAATGAGGGAATCTCTTTGTCTTTGCGTCCATGCCGTATTACTGAGGTGGGTACAGAGGCAAACATGCAGAAGGCACATTGAAAGTGTGTTACATAAAGGTGGTGTGCTTTCATTGCATCTTCTAAATGCAGGCCTCTAAATGGATGACAGGGAGTCCAATGAATCCTCAGGCGGGTACAGTCCCTCACTGCACCCGCCTCCGAGGGGATCTCGATTCCCTTTTAAAAGTGCAGGCGGGTTGCCGACTGCACAGAGAAACTCAGAGCAGCTTTAAAACAGCAGCTCCATATTTCTCTTGAATGCACTGCCCTGGGGCCAGCTTGAATTCGCAGCTGCCCCGATTGCAGCGCACTCTTCCTGATTGGGCACACTTTCCATGTTTGCACCCAGCACAGCTGCTTTAAAGGTGCACCATGGCGCAAACAAGGAAAGTGCGTCCTATCTGTAATACGGACCCAGAAGAGAAAAACAACGAACAAGAATAATCATGAATAGAACTGGATGTCTTACATGGGGGCAACCTGCCATGTCTGAGGGAGGGTATGTAACGTTTACAACAACATTTTTACAACGCACCACCATTACAACGCAGGTATTACCACGCATACCATTACAACGCATTGCGCTGGGGGGCGCTCTAGGATAGGTAATAAGTTTAATTTTCTATCCAACACCTTCCCTAGTGTCCACGGGGGACTGGAGTTGGAATAGAAAATTATACTTACCACTATCCAGCACCTCTAAGCGCTATGGGTTGTAATGGCATGCGTGGTAAAAACCACGTTGTAAAGGTATGCGTGGTAAAAGTATGCGTTGTAGCGTCATACATCCCTGAGGGAGACTTGAAGCACAGCTCTTGGAACCTCAAGGTTGGAAAGGCATGGCTGGCTTACATTTGGAAGGTCAGCATGCAGAACATGCAGAGAGGTGTGATTGGGAATGTAGGGCAGCGGTCAAAGTGCAGTAATATGTGAACTGTGATGCTGCGCGCATTGGGGATGGGCTGAGTGAACGTGGGGACGGGATCTAAAGAATAATTTAACAAACAAAATAGTCTGTAATGTTTTTCAATCTTTCACCTTCAGGTAACTGCATATAAAATACTGCAGAGCTTAAATGAAAAATGAATGCAAGTTAGTCATTATTTGGAACGTGCTACACAAAGTATAAGGTAGGTTGTTATAATATGTGGAAAAAATAATTTTACGTTTACAAAAATGCTTTCAAAACAAAGATTCTAGTAATACCCAAACTATAGGCAGTGCAAATCTTTTTATAACACTCAGTTCACAGCTCAGCTGGTAACTCTCTTGTAACACCCTTCAAAAATAATAAATCTGTGTCACCAGTAAGCTTCAAGTGATTCCATCAATTAAAACCAATACCGGCTTCCAAGAACCCATTATATTGAAAGATTGACCAGTTGGGGCACTTTTACATTTCTTTCTGGCATGCAAGCACCCTGGAGAGAAGGCGTGTTTGGCTGTCTGCTCCTCCCTTGGTGTCACAGCAGAGGAGACTCCCTGTTTTACACCCCACCTGAAGCATTTCAACTCTTGGAAATTGGTCTCTTTTCACGAGAAGTAGGGAAACTGGTTTTATTACATTTAGAAAGTATGGAATCCTGCCCTCTTTGTCAACTGGAGTAGGGGCATGTAATGTCAGAAGGCAATAAGACGGGGTCTGCCTACGACTGCAAGGTGTAAAAGTATTGTGTTGCGGTGTAAGTTGCCAATGCATAGGTCTTTACCTCTGTAGTAGATGTGTACAGGTAAAGGTTATTGTGCACACCACTGAGAGATGTGAACAAGTACTAACGTTCATACACAGTTGACAAGATGGCTTAGTGAGTTTATTACCCCTGATGAGGAATTAAAGTGCTACCCAGGAACCCAAAGTAGATTAGTGGTGGATTAGTATAGGGAAATAAAGGTTAATAAATTGAGCGTTGGACCTGTTAGTCTATTAGTTGGATTGAATAAGATATAGGCGGGATAGATGGGGGAAGAGTATATAACGTATTATTTGGGAGAGCATTGTAGTGAAATGGGGTTTGGGATGAGTCAAAGGAGGGATGGAGGAGGGAAGAGTCTTGAAAGGGTTATAAGGGCAATCATAGTAGTACAATGAGGTTTGGGATGAGTCAGAGTGAAGGTAGAGGATATATTGAAAGAGGTAAAGGATGAGGAGACAGAGTAGTGAATTGGAAAGAGTTGAAGGGTTTTCTGACAGTAGGAGTAAAGTAGTAAATACATGCGTATGCAAAATTATAAAGAGATATAAAGTTGTATTATATAAAGTTTCATATGTACATGTATCAATAAATAGTTAGATATTCAGACTTTCAAGTATTGCAGCACATAAAGATGATTTATTTATATATTGTTAGTAATTTTTAAAAATGTTGTTTTGTTTTTTCTTTTTATATAATCTCTTTTTTCTTTATTTATTATTTATGTGTGTATTTTTATTTGTTATTTTCTCCAATATTTATACAGTGAAGCACTTATAGACACAATTAAAATGATCATAGTTACACATTGTGATAGATAAATAAATAAAACAGAGACCCATAAGCATATAACAAAATAACTCATATGTAAACCACGCAGTCACTTATATATATGCTAAGCAAAACATTATATATAATCAAAACAAAACCCTTTCAGACATAGAGTTATGCATACATTATGCAAAAAAGAAGGAGAGAACTCTGGGTAGTTCTCAAGTTTAGGTGGAAAGCAGCTCCTGTTAGAGCACTCTCAACACCAGCGACATTCTAGATCTGCTCACCTCAAATGACTGTTTTTCTATCAAAGTCTTTAAGCATAGGATGAACGCAGTCCCATCCACGCCGAGATAGAAAAGGACGAAGTCTTTGGGCAGGAGTTGATGGTTTATGACCAACGTACTACATCCCTCAGTCACCAGTTGTACTCAGCCATGCAAACTCCACTCTACATCGCTTCAACATGTGGTACCAGGGAAGAAGCTCACAAACTTCAATTATTTGACCCTGAAATTGCAATGCTGGCCATGTTTGCCAAATATTTTGTCAATGGTTGAGTGAACATCCAAGACTGTCAGCATCCTGTACAAATGAAATGAGAGAGAAGCCCCTAAGTACCAACAACAAAATAAAATGTAATTATACTGGGTACTCCTCATCCTCAAATGACAAAATCCATCTTCATTCCCAGTAATAGAATGGGGGAAACAACTATCTCAAAGAGCCAGGTTATGGCAAACAGTTGTTCCGATGATCCACACGAACATCACTACTGTACAGCACAAAAAACTCCTCAAAACTAGCCTTCACAATCATCTTGTTCTGTTATGTTATCGAATTTGTACTTGTAAAGTGCGTAATTGACTGGGAGGGTATCCGGGCGGATGTACGACAGTGCAACGCGATCATTTTGATCGCGGTTTTCACAACGCAAGTCTTTACAACGACTTGCGTTGGAGGGCGCTGGATTGAGGATTAATATGATTTTCTACTCCAACTCCAGCCCACGCAACAGTAGGGAAGGTGTTGGAATAACCATCCAGCGCAAGTCGTAGTAATGACTTGCATTGTAATGGCTGCGTGGTAAAGATCGTGCGGTGTAAACACCGCGTTGTAAACGATGTTTCCCATCTTGGTGCTGCAAATTCATGAGGAGATGGCCCAAGACCTAAGTGAAGAACCAGGTCTTCATTTGTCTACAGAATGCATGAACTGAGGAAGCAGCTCTTATGTTCAGGGGCAGGTTGACCCAGGCTTTAGGAGTGAGGCACGAAAAAGCATGACTTCCAGTTTTAGGTTCTGCCTATTACCCAGGATATGTTATGTTATTTGGTATTTATAAAGCGCATAGCTACTCCCAGGAGTGTCCCGGTGCTAAGAGAAAAAAACTACGGTTCTAATAGAAAAAAACAGCTAACAGAGGAACACCCAAAGCAGAAAGCCAGCCGAAACCTAAAGTTGGAAAAGCCAAGTCTTTAATTTCTCCCTAAAGATGAGGAGGTCCTGTACTTGTCTAAGAAAGAGAGGTAAGCTGTTCCACAAACGAGAGGCCACCACTTGAAAGGATCTTTCCCCTACCCGAGACAGCAAGACCTTAGGAGTAGAGGTCAGAAGCTGAGCAGATGACCTCAAGGTATGTTGAGGTGTATAGTGTTGAAATCTTTCCCTGAGGTAAGGGGCCCCTATCTTGTGAAAGGCTTTAAAGACCCGAGCCAATGCCCTGAAAAGGATTTGTTTCCAAACTGGAAGCCAGTGTAAGGAAGACAAAAGATGGGTCGTGTGTGTCCTAGGTCCTCCCAAAAAGATGGCCCTGGCCGCTACATTCTGGACCATCTGCAGACGGCTAGGCAAGTCATCTGGGAGGCCCAGGTACAAGGAGTTTACGGAGTCCAGTCTCGAGACCACCAAGGCCTGCACTACAGTTTTTCTGTGAGAGACTGGAAGCAGTTGGAGAACATTTCTCAGCATTCTCAATACCCCAAAACAGGTCCAGGCTATTGATTGAATCTGAGCCTTCATCGAGAAATCAGCATCCAATTTGACCCCAAGATTTGTCACAGTAGTAACTGGTGATGAGGGGGGAGACATGTCTGGCGGCCACCAATTGTGCCATGCTTCATAAGGGCTTGAGCCAAAGAAGATAATCTCTGACTTTTCAGAGATGCACTTCAGTTGGTTTTGTCTAAGAAAGAGAATACCTCTGAGAGACAAGTGTTGATCGCATTGCCTTTGAACTCAGCACCCTTCTCGCAAGTGAACAGCAATTGAGTGTCGTTCGCATACAATACTATTTTGGCACCGTACTTCTCGGCAAGGAGTGCAAGAGGGGCCATATGCAAATTGAACAAAGTTGGGTTCAAAATGGAGCCCTGTGGAACCCCAACATTCATGGGAGGGATTGCGGTGGTAAAAGGAGGGGATCAAATGGTTTGTAGACGGTTGTTTAAGAAGGAGGTGAACCATCTCAATACTGTTCCTCACATACTGCCCTCCCCCAGTCTATGCAGTAGTCTGGTGTGAGGCATGGTATCGAAGACTGCAGAAAGGTCCAACAACACTAAAACCGCCTTTCCTCCTCTGTCCAGTATGGCTTTTATAGTTTCACCAACTTCTAATTAGGCCATTTCCTTGTTGAAATTGGCTCTGAAACCCGACTGACTCGGATGCAGAAGATGGTTGGCCTCCACGTACTACGTGGTGACTGTGTTGACATATTTCTCCAAATCCTGGGAGAAAAAAGGCAACAAGGAAATACGCCTGTAATTACTGGCTACCATAGGGTCAGCTGAGGGTTTTTTCAAGAGCGGGAGAATTTTAGCATGTTTCCAGGTCTGAGGCATGTGCCCCTCGTGCAGACCGGTGTTCAGGATAAAATTAACGGCAGGGTTTATCACTTCTGCAATAGATGTCAGTACTTTACCAGGACAGGGATCAGATGGTGAACCAGACTTGAGATCCTTCATGAGTGCAAGGGATTTTTCCAATGTGATAGCAGGAAACTGCGTAGAGGAGAAATCGGTGTTACGGCTAGCATCGGGGGGTAAACAGTGGCTGCTTCTAGTGCTGGCAGCTGAGCTTCAAAAGAATCCTGAATGTTTTTAATTTTATCATGGATGAAATGGGCCATAAGGTTAGTCCATTCACTCGTAGGAGCAAGTGGGCATCCAGTGGCAGTTGGAGATGAGAAATGTTTTACAATGTTGGAAAGTTCTCCACTTTTTTTCCTATAATGATCTTTTAAAGCCTGCTTATAAACGACTTTATCAGTAGATTTGTAATTCGCCCGCCAATCTCTTTCAAGGAGTTTGCACGCGCTTTTGCTTTTCCTAAGGGCTCCGTAAACCAGGGGGCAGAGGCTCGGTTAGTTTAAACTGCCCTCGAGGTCGGAGGGGCAAGTTCTAATGCACAGAGTTGAAGCCAGTGCTCTAAGGAGGGCACATCCCTCTCAAGGATCCCGCTAAGGGGAATAGGGTAATGACTCAGTGCACTATGCATAGCCTCTGGGGAGAACAGGTGGAAGGGCCTAAAACTATTGGTGCGTGCCTTGTCATGCAGTTGGGGCCTGTCTAGCTCCCTACAGACTCTAAAACCTATCAAGCAATGGTCCGAACAAACTAAAGGGAGGGGGACATCCATTTCAATCAGATTAGATGAAAAAATCGGATCCAACGTATGCCCTTTTTTATGAGTGGGGAGGCAGACATATGTGCTAGAAAGAGTCCAGCTGTGCGGAGGTGTCTGGTTGGTTTGTGGAAGTTGATGCAGCTGTTGCAGTATGCAATGCCAATGCTTTATATGACTTTGATTGAGAGTGTGAGGAGGTCGAAGAGAGATCTTTTGTGAATGGGAAGTCAGTGGAGCGTTCGAGGTGCATGGTGATGTGAGCACCAGGTGGGAGTTTCAGAGAGACACTGGCCGCAGCATTCTGTATGGTCTGGAGTTGTCTGGTCAGTTGAGCATTGATTCCAGCATAGAGAGTATTCCCATAGCCCAGTTTGCTGGTGATGAGAGCATGGGTGATGGTTCTGTGAGTTCTGCTGCGAGTTTTGCGAGCAGTGGTTCTGGGTAAATTGGCATAGATTCATCAAGCGAAATAGCGATCGCAATAGCTGTGAAACAGCGATTGCAATTTACGCTCCCGCAACTCATCAACTACAAACGCAGCAAATAGGGAATTCGCAAAGCAAACAATTGCAAATCCATTTGTCAACCCACATTGCGATTCCTTAACAGCGATTACCCACATTTTCTGCAAAAAATATTGCAAATTCGCAAATATATTGCGAACTCGCAATTATATTGCGAATTCGCAAATCAAATCGCAAATCAAATTCATCATAAATCGCAATTTCGAAAATACCCAAATTCGCAAAAAACGAGTCGCTATTTAAGGAGAAGCTAAACCAGGTGGTAACCATGAAGTCCAATTGTGAAAAAAAAATTGCAAACAAGAAACAGGTGTAGGGTAAACCAAACACGCTTAAGGAGACTCAGTGGGAGCATGAGGAAAGTCACAATGCCACGTCTCTACATCGTGGCAAGGCGGCTGAGGCTCCACGCTGCAGCCCAGAACCGACGCAGGATCCAGGAGCGCATCTTCCGGCTGCGGATTACACTCCTGGGACAGACTGAAGAGGAGATTTACTCAAAATACAGGCTCAATGGGGCAATGATAAAGAAGCTCATCAGAGACCTTGACCCCCTGATGCAGCACCCAACACGGAGGACCAATGCCGTGCCCACCCATGTCCAGGTCCTGTGCTGCCTGCACCTCCTGGCCTCCAGAAGCTTCCAGGAGATAGTAAATGTAAATGTATTTCGATTTATATAGCGCACGAATCACCCAGGGGTCTCAAGGCGCTTGCTTAGGGAACCCATCCTGGTATTCCCCTGTGAGATACCCCGGCAGGGTATTCACAAGGTGAAAGCCAGGCATCCCGCCGCGAGGGGCCGTAGTGGAGATTAAGCAAGCTATTGCCCAGAGTCGCAGAGTGTGACCCCGTGAGTCGAGTAGGCACCAGAGCGAGAATTGTCGAGTCCGTGGAATTTTTTGAGCCCGAGACCCGCCGAGGCAGGGAATCGAACCCTGGTCCACGGCTGATCTCAGCTTCCGGGTCTGCCGCCTCTAACCACTGAGCCACGCTTCTCCACAAGATAGTTGCATATGCAGGGGGTATATCACAGAGTACCCTGTCACGCTGCCTACAGAGTTTCCTAGACGCCATGCTGAGCCGGATCCATCACTACATCACCTTCCCAACAACCCAACAGGACTTAACGCAAACTAAACTGGACTTCTATCACAACGCCCATTTCCCCCATGTAATTGGCTGCATTGACTGCACCCACATTCACATCTGTCCACCCGCTGAGACCGAATACATGTACCGGAACCACAAGTCATACCACTCCCTCAACATCCAGATGGTCTGCAATGCGAAAACCATCATCACAGACATTGTGGCACAATACCCAGGGAGCACGCATGATTCGTTCATCTTCCGCCACAGCGGCATACACACCCGCTTGGCCAGGGGTGACTTTGGCGAAGGACATCTCCTAGGTAAGTATACATGCCCACATACAGTATGTCAAGACCATGTAGCTGCGCATAACAGGCACTGACCCTCTGCTCCTATCCTTCAGGTGACAGCGCCTACGGCCTCCGTGAATACCTCCTCACCCCATACCTCACCACTGCTACACCACAGGAACGGCGTTACAATGCTGCACACATACACACAAGAAATGTCATTGAGCGAACATTTGGCATGTTAAAGAGTCGATTCCGCATCCTCCACAAGACTGGCTGGCCCTCAAATACCAGCCTGAGGTCTTCTGCCGCATCTTGGCCGTGTGTGCCATACTCCACAATATTGCCACCAAGCGGAAGATACCTGTGGAGGTGTCTGGTAGTGAGTCGGAGGGGGACAACCTGCCACTTGCACATGTGCATCATGCACGCGGGGAGAATCCTGCTGAAGGACACAGGCGCCATAACAACATCACACTGAACTATTTCTAGTGCACCCATACCCCTCACACAACACTGCACTCATGCATGCCACATGAATTAATGACATGAGGAAGATTTGTGTTCAAAATAAATTCCTATTTTTGTGTTCAACAAGCCCTAGATGTGGTTTAAATCATCAAAAAATATTACAACTGTATTGCGTCATACAGGCTCTTGTATCCAGAACAGGCGTGCGTGGTTACATCACCATGGCACTGCCGGTAATGTTTAGTCAGTCACTGGCGCCTCCTGCCGGACGCACCCTGTCACCTCTCCAACTCCACGTTGGGAGTGTCCGGCCGTGATGCAGCACTGGGCCTGGAACTGCGGCGCCTTTCTGGTAGCACAGGCACAGACAGGCTGCTCAGGCTCGATGTTCCCTCACTGGCATCATCACCCCCCCCTTGCATGGCCATGGCCGCACACCTGTTGATTCTCAACTGCGGTGGTAACCTGCTCCAGAGCCCTTGCTACATCTTGGCAGCATTGTACCATCTGTAGCTGCATGGCCAGTGACCTGCGCAACAGTTGTGATGTGGCATTCCCAATCATGTGGTTCGACCGGTTATAGGCAGATAGCCGGGTCAGCAGCTGGCGATGGCGTCGGCGGGTGATGTCCTGCTGTGCCACCATCAGTTGGTTGTTCTCTTTCACTGCAGCAATTAGCTCCTGCACACTTTCTGTCAGCTGGTTGATATTGCGTGCAGTTTTGTGCAGCTGCATGGTTGCCATGTGCTGTGCCTTCTTGCGGTGCACAGCAAGCATTCGGGCTTCAATTCCTAGCCCTAGATTTTGGGCCTGTTGCTCCCTGTCTGGTCGTGTGGCCACGGAGCTTGCTGCCTCAACCGGCCGCTTGCCTGGGACCGCACAGTGGCTGTGTGGCCTGTCGGCCTCCTGGGTAGTGGTGGGATCTGGTCCACTGCCATGCGTGACGCCTGGGGTGGTTGAACTCCTCCTATGGCTGCAGGGGTGGCCCGGTGCGTTTGGGAAGGTGCTGGTACTGGTGCGGGTGCAGGTGCATGTGACGGTCCAGGTGCTGGGGCTGTTTGGCTCTCTCCCTCCGTCTCATCTGAAGTCTCCACGGTATGGAGTGCCTCGCCATCTGAAGTCTCAGCATCTGCAGCACCTGTGATGTGAATGAGTGCATGATTAATGATATGATTCTGGCACCTAGGATGTAGCAACATACATGCAGGCTTGCATTCCCTGACTGGCTTTAGGGGTATGTTTCACTTGACTGTTCTGGCTGTGTGTGGCTATCAGGGCACAGTGTCACACTACAGGTCCCACAATGCAATTAGGAGTTTGTGAGGGGCAGGGATGCATTACTGGGGTTACCAATATGGCTTGCTCTGGGGGCATGGGCATTGTTAGGGGACGGGGTCGCAGTTGCATGGCTCTTACCTTGTGATTGGTGTGTGGCTCGGGAGGTGTCCAGCTGAGTGACCCCACGCAGGCTGCAGGGTTGATGGTGTCCTCCACCAAGTCCTCCAGTGGTGTGTTTGCGGGAACTGTGGACTCTCCTCCTCCCATGGCCAGTCTCTCCCCCAGCCTCTCCACAATGCGGTCCTTGGCACGGCCTCTGAGGTTGTACCACCTCTTCTTGAGGTCATCGATTGACCGCTGTGTCACTCCTACGGCGTTGACCTTGGCCCTGATGCGCAGCCAGATGCACCTTTTGGCAGCCTCGGGCACCTTCCGGGAAAGCTTTCCGAAAAGCTTGTCATGGTCCCTGCTGACTCCCTCGATCAAGTACTCCAGCTCTTGTTCGGAGAACTTGATTTTCCACGTCCTGCCAGTTTCACTGGATCCTGCTGCATCCTGGGACGTTGTGGTTTCAATGTGCGTCCTGTCTTGGGACTGCAGGGTGTGTCTCCTGGAGCTCAGTGCTGTGCCTCCTCCTCTATCCAGCTCTGTGTTCCAAATGAGTCATGGAGCTGCCTACTTCCTGGTTGTGATGTCATCATTGTGCTCAAAATGCGACTTCCCGTTTTTGCGATCTCGCAATCTGCGAGATCGCTATTTACGAATTCGGTATTTGCGAAATCGCAATTTGGGGTTGGGAAACAGCCGATTCTGGGATTTAATAGCGATTTTGGGAAATTCGCATACGGCGATTCAAAGAGAGCCAGGAGGTAGTGCTTAAATAAGAATTTGCCATTTTGCCATGGAAATTCTGCTTCTGTTCGCTTTAATAATCATTTAAGATTAATTTAGTTTAGAGAGCACTAAAATACTTCCTGTATTTGCTGTAATCAGTACATTTTAAAAAGGGAAAGATACTAATTTTGCTATTTGTTTGCTATTTTTAATCACCAAGAGATTAAAAACACTTTCATGTCAATAAAATATTGGCAAGTTAGCAACCCCAAGATAAATGCTGGGCCATTGAAAGGTCAATACCAAACAAAGGGTCAGACTGAGTTTCTAGAAAAAAATCGCTTTGAAACTTTTTCAAACGACATTTTTTTTAACTAAATACTATTTTTTTTAACAAAATACATACCTAATGTCACGGTAAAAATGGCTAACTGTTAAAAACTAAACATATATATATATTGCTTTGAGTACAATTGAAATGATAAAGTATCTCTAAAAGATACTTGGCCAAAGAAATAGCTAGGAATCCTTTTCAAAAGGGGTGGCCTATCCAATTAAGCGGGTGGCTTAAAACATATTAACTTAAACCTTGTGTTTTGTGCAATTGTCATCTGACCAGTATGTGGGTGCCTCTATGTGACTTTTCTTTTATTGCATTCAGACATATTATACGATACTGGCAAAAATCAATCCAGACCTATTGCCTTTAACAATATATATTACCAGTATCAGTAAATGTGTTACAACAATTATTTTGTTATGAAAAATTATAATTGGAAATGTTTCTAATTTCTAAATTTGAGACTGTGAATTAAACATCAATAATATCTGTAGAAGTGGCAGTGGTCCTTTGAGTATTTATATTGCTCCTATCCTCCCTTTCACACCACTTTCCTCTACAGTATCTCTCTCTGTTAGTCACTTGCACCCTTCTCCTTCAACTGCCTTTATCACTAGTCATCTCCTTCTACTTCCTCACTGTCTTTTGACTTTGTCTATCTGCATGGACCACCTAGCATAACCACCCCTTCACCATCTCTGTTTCTTCTTGTGGGTACACACAGCTTTTTCTCTCCAGTTTGTGCTTTCAATATTTTCACAGATATTTACCTTCTTCACACACTTTCACATAAAATTGTAATTATGATTGTCACGTATGAACACTCTGCTGAAAGGCCAAGGATTGGATGAGCATGTAGTTTGAACTGGTTTATGATACACTGACACTGTCCCGGCGCTAGTAGACATGCCAACAGAGTGCAGAAGCTAGGCCGTAGAAGAAACAGCTAGACCCTGGAGAACAGAAAAGTTTTAATGGCTTTACGAAAGGACAGAAGGCAATCAAGACGGCGAATGTGCACAGGGAGGGAGTTCCATAATTTGGCAGCAAGATACCGAAAGGACCGATCCCCTGCTCTAAGCCGCTTCACCCGGGGGACCACAGCAAGGAAGTGCTCGGCCGAGTGCAGCTGGCGTGTAGGTACATAGGGAATCAACAAATTAGACATAATCTCAGGAGAAGACCTTTTCAGAATTTTAAAAGTCAGAAAAAGTACCTTAAATTCAATCCTACGGGGCACAGGCAACCAGTGCAGACGCTGCAGGGCACCCGTCGCAGAACACGTTCTAGGGAGCCGCAGAAGGACTTGGGCAGCAGCGTTCTGCACCCTAACAAGACGCATAACTTCCGCCTTATTGGCTCCCAATAAAAGAGAATTAACATAGTGCAGCCTAGACAAAATAGTTGCTTGGACTATCAACTGACGGGTGGGGGAATCGAAGAAACCAAGCAAAGGTCGTAATCCTCATAGGAGACCGAAGCAGGAACCCGCGATCTTCTTGGTATGCTCTTGGAAATCCAGCTTGGTGTCAAACCAGACCCCTAAATTTTTCACGGCCAGCTTAGGGGTAGGGGCATCACCCATAGAATCCGGCCACCAATGTTTGCTCCATAGTCCCTTATCTTTCCCCACCAACAATACCTCTGATTTGTTCGCATTGAGTTGCAAACAATTAGAGGTCATCCACTGCGCAACCGCAGCAAGGCCAGCCTGAAACTGCGCGGCATCCCGAGAGTGGTCTTCAGGAAGGGCCACCACCAGCTGAGTGTCATCAGCATACAAAATCACAGTCAGACCTTGGGCTCTTGCTACCGCAATCAAAGGTTGCACATAGAGGTTAAACAGGACCGGGCTTAACGCTGAGCCCTGATGCACCCCCTGCCCGATGGCATGAGCATGGGAGAGGAAGGGGGGGGCCGCGACCTGAGATGATCTGTCCGATAAAAATGAACGGAACCACTCCAGGGCCGGACTTACCACCCCCACCTCTTCTAAGCGGCGCAAGAGGATCTTATGGGAGACTGTGTCGAATGCCGCACTGAGATCGAGCAGGATGAGAGCCGCAGTCTGTCCCTCGTCCAAGATGGTACGAAGATGTTCACACACTGCTACAAGTGCGGTCTCAGTGCTATGGCCCGAGCGGAACCCATTCTGGGAACGATCTAAGGCGTCAATATTGCTTAGGTGGCCAGAGAGGGTGCTATTGACATGGGCTTCAGCAATTTTTGCGACCCAGGGTAGCAGGGATATGGGCCGAAAGTTTTCTGGCTTAGCAGGGTCAAGACTGGATTTGTTTAGCAGGGGGAACACCCTCGCAGTTTTCCAAGGAATAGGCACTCCTGCTGTAGAAAAGGAGGAGTTCATGATCTGGCATATAGGTGACAGTAGCACAGACAGAGCATCTCTGAATTGGACAGGTTTCATGGGGTCAATAGGGGAGCCCGATTTGACCCTCTTACTCAGCGTAAGGAATTCGTCATGGGACATAGGAGGGATAACAGCTAACGTAGTAGTGGGCCGAGAAGTAACAATGGGAACAAAGTCCGTAGGGGCAGTAGAAAAGGATTTGTAGATGGTCTCAACCTTTTGAACAAAGAAGATAGCCAACTCCTCACATTGTCGCTCAGACGTAATACATGCTGTAACGGGATCTCTCCGGGTTTTAAAATTGTGGAGTATTTTAAAAATGCTTTTAACAGGATTGTTGCTGGCCTTAATCTCCTTAGTGAGAAAGGACGAACGGGCCTGATGTATAGCCTTTTGATAGCGCTTAATCGCTTCCTGATGAAGCTTTTTTGCCCCAGGATCATATGCCTTTCTCCAGCGTGTTCAAGCTTTTTACAAGAACTGCGTAAAGCAGCCAAGGAGTCATCAAACCAGGGATTAGACTTTGAACAACGGCCCTTCGACCATTTGGCTGGAATCAGAGAGTCTAGAGCTTGGAGTATCCAGATACAGAAAGTGTTATAAGCTTGCTCGGGGTCAGTGTCAAAAATAGGGCAGGAGGATGTCAGAATGGAACAAAGATCTCTTATGTTAAGTTTATGCCAACACCGTCTAAGAGTGGCCTTAAGGCTCACTCTAGGTGTGACCGTGAAAAGGGGAACAAACCCCTCACAGTGCCTTTAGTTTCAATTCCAATGCTCTTGACCTTGCCCAGTGTCTGACTGGCCTATAGAGCACTCAGGTAGTGCTCTCAAGGTCAGGCGTGATAGGTCAATGTGTCGACTGTTTTTGGAGGTATGAGGGCTTATTTTACTGTCTGATAGTATCAGGGAAATAAACAGTAAAAACCGTTCTATCACAAACATTATCTGTAGCAAGCTCAAATACATGCACTCTCTGACAACTTGAAAAACCCCTATGCAATGTGTATTTACAAATTCATATCTGCCCTATTTGCAAATGTGGGCTACTTTCTTAGCTACGGTTTGCTAATGCAAGAATTATTTTGGTGCCAGGCCTACTTTCTGTCCCAGCCTGACCTTGGCTATACCTATCATAAACACCCATTCACAACCTGAATTCACCCAGACACCTAGAGGCGACTCAGTTCACAGAATGTGCTACACAGGAGTCACACGTTGCCACAAAAAAAGACTACACAAAAACATTGTCTGGAAAAAAAGAAATACTCTTAGGCAATGCAAGATGAAGTAAATCTTGTGAAATGTAAACGGGACTGCCTCACTGATATGGATTACCTTATGGGATTTTACAGTCACTGTTCAGAAATCGATCATAGTTTTAGCATATTAAGTGAAGAACATAAATGTAGGGCCGGATTTAAAAAACCTTTTTTAAAGTCAGGGCTTTAATAAGGAATTAACTGGTGGTCGTGCCCCACTTAAGGCCCCGAATATACGTCTAACTGAAAGTTTCGCCTAGGTTTGAAAACCTCATTGCACCCACTGCAAAATTCTGAATTCCAATAGTGTAGTGAGGATGCCTTGAGCCCTGGTGCAAGCGAGGAAAATGATCGCTTTGCTGTTGGGGTCGTAAAATATATCAATTATCTGGGTTCAATGGGTACTTCTGTGCTCTGGGCCCCGGTGTCACTGCACCTGCAGAACCAAAGGTAGCTATGCACCTGCTGGATTCATTAATGAAGAAAAGGCAGTGAGCAACTCTAAAGTTCAATGCAGTTTCCTGCAGTCCATTAATTCATTTCAAGAAACCTTAAGCTCTCCTCCCACTATTCAGAAAACATTTTATAAGCAAGACTCAAATAGCTAAAGACTGCAAAACTGCAGCAAGGTTGATGCGACAAAAGCTGGCAGAGATCTGGCACCAAACACATTCCGCAATTTGGACTTGTGTAGAAAGTACATAATGTTCCTCGCAGGACTTTGAATCAATAACGTATCCTTGCGCCAACAGTAAATGTGTTGTCAATGCACACACGCCTGCTGGATGATTCCAACCAATGGGGGCCTTTGTGCACTGCAGATGTAACAGTGGGCAGAGCTTTTTAATAGTTAAAATGTCTTTTCAGAGCGAATGCCTGAGTCGATGGGTGCAACTGGCCCCATTTTATCACTGGTCTTACTGTAAAATAGTAATCTGCATACTTTTCAGCATTCTCCGACTTAAAAGTGGCAGAATTTTAAAGGTTATATAGGTAACCGAGTGGCATGATGATGGCATTTAGGTGAAAATGACATCATGGGACCTTAGGTCTTATCATGACATCACAGGAAATCACATTACAGAAAAGTGAACACATGTCAGAAGAACTAAGTGTGGTTTTTGATTCAGATGACACTGTGAGTAATAAATGGCATGACGTAAATGACCGGCTGTACAGTATGGTAGCCATCTTTACTATTACTAACATATCATCAATAGAAAGCTTATTAATACAGTGCAGTGTTGTCAGATAGTAACTCGAACAACTACTCCTGCAGCTACTGCAAAGCCTGCATTACAAGGAAATATTCACCTTTTAGGAAGTTGTTGGTAATTCTCTTCCTACTGTTCAATTTGCGGCTTCAGAATAATAACAAGCATTGGAATAGCCAATAGGTCTCGCCTTTGGGACCTTGTAAGTATTTAGCCATGCAGTATATTATCCTGGGTGATACAACATCTACTAAAACGTCATGTGCCACTGGTGAATGGGGGAGAATAGCCGCCAATCAAGCCAGGAGGGGCTTTTACAGGCCACAAGAGAGTGAAGAAGCTGCGAGGGTCAGGTCCTACACTAAAGAAGGGAGGATGGAACATGCAGTGCCCTTGTAATAGTCTCAGGCTTAATGTTGAAGCAATTGTCCTTGCCCACATGTTACAAGAAGCAAAGAGATGGGTGCAAGTTTATTTGCAGAGATGCGCACATACAAGCACCACCACACACATAAAGAAGACCTACTTTGGACTTCTGCAGTGGGGTGAAGCACAGTTCATGCACAAAGGGACTCCTGACTGGGGGCACCAGCTTCTGGTCAGTGTGACCTCCCAGGCTCGACCAGCACCTCCGGATCATGCTGAGCCTCTTGATAGACAAGGGAGAGGAGATTCCTCGAACCGGATGTTCAATTTTAAATAAATAACAAAAGCAGGAGGTAATAAAAGCAAAATGGGGAAAAAATTAAAGCAAAACTTTAAAGAAAAAAAAAGGTAGTCTACCATGCTAATTCACTGAATAAACAAAGCAGGAAGTTACTGCTGGCTCGTTGACAGGAAGAACAAGGACAACAGCATGTGAGAGGGCACATCCAGATATCAATCCAAACAAGAAAGCATTTGCAGTTTAATTTCTGCTCCCTACTTGTTACAACATAGAACATTTTAAACCAGCGTCAATATAAAACCCTCATTTTAAGCACGGAGGCAGTAAATGTATTCAAGACTACCACACTATTACTTAACGACATCAAAGACACTTTTGTCCATACCTGGCCTTTGATAAACAAAGTATTCTGGGAGTTGCAATCTTACCAAGAGGTGGATGGGCGGTATGGAGAACACTTGCAAAAATAACAAGCAGTGAGAATTCTCTACAGTAGACAGCAGGAAGATGAAGTTTACATGTTTAAACATTCCCGATTGTTGCGAAGTATGACATTTTCCCTCCTGGAATGGCGACTAATCCGGCCAGCCATCCCAACATAATGGTAGGCTCGCTCACGTGACTCCATTGTTGCCTAGCCCCTTCACTGAGCAGTCTACGCACTCCTCGCCCGGGCCCTGCTAAAATGGCTGGGGCACACAACGCCCCGTTTGACCTAATCCGACCCTGATAAGGGCCAACTATGTAAAGGGGCGTTGAAGCAAAAAGCAGCATGTCCTCCATATGGGTGTGGGAGCTTAACAAATGACATATGCACGCAAATGCGTGTGCTTTGAGCTGCTCAGAACGAAATGGAGGTTCGGGAGTGGAGGTGGTTGTTCGGGTACAACAGGTGTGTTTCTGCAATGCTGATTTTAAGTTTGTAAACTAGAAATGACAGCATCTGTGCACAAATGCATGTGTTTCGAAACTGAAGGTACCGTCATTCTGATCACATTTTTGTGGGAAAACAAAAAAATAAACATGCTCAAAACACAAGCCGAGGCAATAGAAAACAAATTGTGTGCCAAAAACCACATAAATGCCATGAAGGGGACTAGTCTCCAAGTGAGGGAACAAACCACCACAAGGAGGGACAAATAAATCAGATACACATATGAAAAGCACCAATTTATGAACAAAGCAAGATGGCCGCCTGGTAGGAGCTCTGGTCCGGAGCTCCGAGTGCTGGGGACCCCTCTCCTGGAATCACCCCCGTTAGCACGCACCACTGCCGGCGGGAAAAGGAAGAACAGGACCATAACGAGTAACTAGAGTTATTTCGAGTAACTGGATTCAAAAGTAACTGGATTACTGCCGAAATACACGTACCTGCAGCAGAGAAGGTTGGACCCTCTGCAGCCTCGGCGAAACACAGGACGGCAGGACGGGAGCCGAGCTGAGAACGCGACCGGAATATTGCTTTTTGAGGAGCTTCCCGACAGAAAACGTCATCGCAGTGCCCTCTTGACAGCGGAGCTACCCTGCTGGCCCGTGGACACCACCGGCAACTGATCTGGGTCACTGGAGCCGCCGGGACGAGTGACAGGCGGACGGGACGGGAGCTGGCGGTGACGGCTCTGGCTGACAGATCCCAATTCATTCGGCACCCAGTGCGGCTCCGACGTGCCCCCGCAGGAGTGCTTGGGTCAGCGTCTTGGTCTACCAAGGTATGGCGGTCTTGGAACCGTGAGTAGACGGTTGCTGCCGAAGTGACCGGCGAGAAGCGGGAGGCAAGCGGGGGGCGTGATGCGCCGCTTCAGGACCGGCAGCTGAAGTAGTGGAACCCAGAGGTCGGGAAGGATCCGGAGAAACGTTCGACCCACGACTTGAGCCTGCACCGCATGTGACGGGAGCGGGCGGCGACCGGAGCTGGGACACCACCACACAAGGAGCAACTTGAGTGGAGCCTGAAGCGAGCGGGACTCGGGGGCACAACGGACAACGGAAAACTAGCAAGGTGGTGACCGGAGATTGCAGCGCTGCACGGCGGAGGTGCCTGAGCCCCGAGATGGTTGGGGAAACAAATCACATCAAAACACACGACAACACGACGCTACACAGGGGATCCACAGGGAAGGAGTGGAGAAACAGGCAATCTAGTCTCATCTGGTCTCATGTTTATTATAAAAAGAGACGATTATAAAAAGCGACGACTATCGGATGTGAAAGGGCTGCAACACAGCTGATCCAGGCTTGCACTCACTTCAACCTGCCAGCAAGCGCTGCACATTATTAGTTTTGTTCCAGGTGTTATCATTGTCTACACCTCCAATAAATGCTGCACCTTTGCGCCACTTTACTGGCAACATCATAATACAGGCTGGGAAGTTCTACAAGAAGGTATTGTACACTTTTTCCTTCCTCCCTTTGTTCGAAATGGCTGGGGCCATAAAGCTGTAGTAATAAATCTCCCTCCCTTACCTTCGACGCCCACAAGGCTCCCCAGCTTGACTCCTCCACACAAGACAAGACCACCCAAAAAAAACAAAAAAAACAGAGATAAGACTCCCTCCCAACAAGTCAGAGCTGGGCCTGCTCAAATAGAAACTGAAATAGCCCTTCCTTGGTCTTAAAGCAACAACAACTGACAGAGGACTATCGGATATATCCCCCCTATTGGGCGGCCATATTTGACTAATATTTCACCTTCTTCGGCGGCCATCATGGACTAGTCACTCTCGCTGCTTGCCCAGCCCCTAAGAACTGACTATTTACATAGCTCTGTATCTAAACACTGTAATTAAGTATCTGCTTTGTATTGCAGTATTGTATTTTATTTTTATTTTTATTTTTTATTTATTTTTTATTTTTATTTTTTATTTTTATTTTTTGCTATTTTTGTTTTTCTACTCTATTACACACATTTATTGTACTTATATTTATATTCTGTGCACTGCTGGACCCTGTACCCACGTCATTTTATCCTCACCTGTAATTCACCGATTACTACCTCACATGTATGTGATTAAGTATCTGCCTCTTAGCGCAGTACTGTTCTCCTACCTGTACCTATCTGCACCTACACTCTGTTAGTATTATATTTAGTATTTGTATTTGTATTGTATATGTATCTTGTATGATTAGGTGACCGCCCTATATTGCAGTTTTATACCTCTACGAGTACTCTATACATTCTGCGCAGATTGCTCCCATTTCACTTTTTTCCCATCATTCAATGTTCGCTACCCATTTATTTGGTTCTTCGATATCAGCTACGTCGCGATGTTGCATTGAGTACTTCTTCCTCATTCTCTTCGTCTACTCAAGTAAGCTGCACCTAGCCACTTTCTACATCTACACCTAGACTACACCGCTGCTACCTCGTACACTCTGATGGGTAATGGTGATTCCACCTATCCGGTTCTACCTCCCATCTCTTGTACATAGTGTAAGCTGACTGCTACCTCGCATATAGGATACATTTTGTAAGTTGCACCTTCGCACTGTCTGTTCCTGGATGCACTGACTTCTACCTCATATACTTTTGTACACTCACTAGTGTCACTCCTCTGCCAACGGCTGACAGTTGTTATTGTCGTTACATCTCCCACATCCAACATCACAGCCCTTCCAATATGGAACCCAACGGCAAGCACACGTTTAGAATTAATTACCCCTCCACCCTCACCAAAAAAGCCACTAAACGTTTTAAACATAACTTCCTGAGGTCGCACCCTGACACACCCTTTGCCGACACCTACTTCTCACAGGGCAGTGGAGCCCTGAATACTGATTTCATCTTCCACACCCCACGCAGAGCCCAATGGAGAAAAGTGTTCCTAACCCTACTCACCGTCTCCTCCACCAGGAAAACAACTCATGGCCTAACTCTCTCTATCACACCTTCCCACCTCTTCCCTAGCAGGGCTACCATTACTATCTACAATAACGGGATTGTACTTATTCAATCCACGGACAAAAACCTGGAACTACTAGACAACCTGTTCCCCAAGTTCAAAGAGCAACTCTCCAAGCTGCGGACCCACACCCAGAACTCCACCAGCACTACCACCCCTGACGTCGCAGCCCCCACCTACAACACCTCTACCCCCAACACCCCAGTAAATGGCCCACCTGCTGTTAACGCCCCTCACGCCCCAAGAAGAACAGTCTCTAATGTCTCCACCTCCTTTACTAGCCGCCCCACTAACTTGCCCCCCTCTACCCCCACTCACACCCCCCCACCCCTCCCTCCCTTGACATATCAACCCCCACCCACAACACGCCACCATCTGAACATACCACCTCTCGGAGTTCTTCCACCCCCCCCTCCCATACCCCCCACGGCAGACCCCTCTCCCTCCCCAGCTCCCTCCCCACTCTCATCCACGACACTTCTACCCCCACTCACACCCCCCCCCACCCCTCCCCCCCTTGACATATCAACCCCCACCCACAACACGCCACCATCTGAACACACCACAGCTCGGAATTCTTCCACCCCCCCTCCCATCCCCCCCACGGCAGACCCCTCTCCCTCCCCAGCTCCCTCCCCACTCTCACCCACGACACTCTCATACCTGACATAACAACTCTCACAACTCTCACCCACAACACGCCACCAACGGATCACACCACCATTCGGAGCTTATCCACCCCCTCCTCCCATCCCCCCCACAGTGGACACCTCTCCCTCCCCAGCCCCCTCCCCACTCCCACCCACGACACTCTCACCCTCCCTACAAAACATACAGAACATACCGTCTCCTCTACCTTAGCATCCCCCTCTCTCCTACCTCCTATTCTCAGCCCTCACTACCCTCCTGTCTCCCCCACTGTACTCAGCCTTCACTCACTCTTCTACTCACCAGCACCGTCTCTCACCGATGGCACTACCTATGCCTCCCACCCACCGCCTTCACCGCCTACGTCACCCACACCCCTCGCCCACAAACACGCCCACACATTGAATGCCATCCCACTCATTAGCACCGCAGAACCTCCCAACAACGCTAGCATATCCCCCCGCTCGATACCCTGCCCGCTCTTCAGCTCACTACTCAACCAGTCACCAATGGCTCTCACCACCAACCCCATCCCCAATACACCTCCTGACCTGACTTTATCCACCCTCCAACAAGTCAAAGAAGATATTCTACAAATCAAAAAAGATGTCCACTCAATTAAAAACCTTCTCTCCTCACAGCCCAGTCTGCCTCCCACCTGCCCTCTACCCTACAAACGACGCACCCTCCCTACATACCATCGCCTCCAACGTCACCCGCGTTGGCCGACTATCCCCGCTCGCAATAACTCCCAGCGCCCCCGACGTGTCCTCACCTCACTGTCGGACGGCGACATATGCTCCCTCCTACGCTCTTATGGCCCAGGCCCGGTAAAACAAAGATCCAACACACACATCCCCATACCCACAATTCTTACATACCCTCTGAGGCTCCCAACACACAACAACAGAGGTTCCGTCCCTAACAACCTCAGAAAAGTTCCACTCACCCTAGAAAGCCCGACCACCCTTCTCTCTCCCAAACTCAAATGCATCCTACTCAATTGCAGATCGGCCCAGAGACACTCCTCCGACATCGCTGATCTCGTCTCAGCTAGGGATCTGGACCTAGCCATTCTAACGGAAACGTGGCTTACTGAAGCCTCTACCCCGATTATGGACATACTAGTCCCCCCTAATTATCACATCATTAGGCTAGACAGGTCCCCATGCAAAACGGGAGGGGGAATTGCATGCATCTTTAGGAGCAACCTTTCCGTTACTAAAGTCAACTCCCCCTCCCTTTCCTCCTGTGAACTCCTATGCCTCGACATCACCAGCGAGGGCAAACAAGTTTGTGCTCTACATCTCATCTATCACCCGCCTGGGGACAACCTCACATTCACCCAACAACTCATGGACATGATCACTTCCAATGCCGGTCGGCAGACCACCCAAGTCTACCTGGGCGACTTCAATCTTCATTGGAACGATCAGAAAGACACAGTGGTGAATAGCCTCAAAACTTTCCTGAATGCGCTTGACCTCACCCAAATATGCGATAGACCAACACACGACAAAGGCTCGATACTTGATCTCATCATCGCCAAAGAGAACTCTACACAACTGGAGGCGATACAACCGTGCGACTGGTCAGATCACCACATTATCACCTTCTTTATCAACGAAAAAGTTAAACCTAACCCAGCTCAACCAATCAAATCCAAAACATGGAAAAGGGACATGAAGAATCTTAACCCTTCTTCTCTGCCTCCACACATCGGCAATCTCCTCCTCCCCCCCTCAGGTGCCTCGGATGTTCAATTACTGACCGACCACTACCTTGAGTCTATGAATACAATAGTCAATGAAGTCGCCCCACTGCAACTGAAGAGAGTCTCCACCAAAATCTCTAACCCCTGGTATGACGAGAGACTCAATGACGACAGGCGTACTATGCGAATGGCAGAGCGCACCTGGAGATCGGACCCTTCAGCATTGCACCTCAAAAGGCTCAAGAACAAGAGAAATGCCTACTTCAGGAAAATAAAGCGCACAAAGTCGGACTTCTTTAGCCGCCAGTTGGACCTAGCAAAAAACAGGCCAAGAAAGTTGTTCTAACTAATCAAGACTCAAACAAAGCCACAACCCTTACAATCAAAAGGCACAACAAGCGAAACCCCACACTGTGAAGCCTTCTCTGCTTTCTTTAAGCTAAAGACTGACAACATAAGAAATGATCTCATCATGGATGTAAGCCGATTCACTAACCACACCCGGATGTCCAACACTCAACCTAAAAACAAGGCATCTTGGCTATACTTCGATACTTATTCGGAAGAAGCAATACACAAACTGCTCTGCACCTTGAAGCCCTCTAATCACCTCACTGACCCCCTTCCTGCTAATGCTGTAAAAGACTTCATCCCATTACTCCTCCCTCTCTGGACCAAAATCATCAACAGCTCCCTTCAACAAGGTCTCATTCCAGACTCCCTCAAGGTGGGGCAAGTCACGCCTATACTCAAGAAACCTACAGCTGATCCGTCTGACCTAAACAATTACCGACCCATCACCAATATCCCCACCCTGGCCAAACTGCTGGAGAAATGTGTCCAACTCCAACTAACTAAACACATTGATCAATTTGACCTCCTCAACGCTCATCAATCAGGCTTCCGAGCGAAACATAGCACGGAAACAGCTATGACACACATAATTGATGACGTCCTCCAAATACTTGATCGCAATGAGTCCTGCCTCCTCATCCTTCTTGACCTCTCTTCAGCATTTGACACGGTCAAACATGAGAACTTGCTGGAGCTGCTAAGCACTAGAATGGGTCTATCGGGAACTGTTCTCAAATGGTTTTCGTCCTTCCTCCATAACCGGTCGCAGAAGTTCAAGATCGACAATATGCTATCTACACCTGTGCCTGCAGATCTAGGTGTTCCACAAGGATCCTCCCTCTCCCCCACACTGTTCAACCTCGTCAAGGAACCGCTCGCCACCTTGCTCCAAGCTTCCAATGTCCAATTCCATATGTACGCCGACGACACACAACTTTACCTAAAGTTACAGTCCCCGGAAGATATCAAACATCTGAATTCCACACTTATTAACACTCACTCTTGGCTGGCCGATAATCACCTCAAACTAAATGCTATGAAAACTGAGTTCCTACTCATCTCACCCCCGGCGAAAATTTCCACCGCCCAAACCTGGCTCAATAACCTAACAGCACTCAATGTCCAACCTACCATCGTGGATTCGGCAAAATCCCTAGGCATCACACTCGACGCCAAGCTCAACATGCAGCAGCACATTAGCAAAGCCACAAAAGGAGCTAACTTCCAAATCAACACACTGAGGAAAATTAAACCCTTCCTCCCTGCCGAAGACTTCCGAACTGCTGTACAAGCCTTAGTCATCCCGCGAATAGACTACGGAATTGTGGCCCTGAGCGGACTCCCGCTATCCCCAACGGCACCCCTAAGAGCCTCCCTGAACGCTGCTGCGAGACTCATTACTGGCTCAAGCAAACACTCGCATATATCCCCAGATTTAAAGTCTCTAAAATGGCTACCTTTTGAAGCCAGAATACAGCTAAAAATTGCAGTTATGACACACGCGGCCTTGCACCACAAGTCACCCAACTACCTCGCTCAAAAGTTGTCTATATCAGGAGGTTCGAGATCCAATAGAAGTACAAAAAATCTACTCCTGAAACCTCGTAGATTCCGGAAAGAGAAAACATACAAGCGCTCCTTCTCAGGAATGGCACCCAGAATCTGGAATGCGCTCCCTCCTGAAACCAGGCTTATCTCCTCCACTGCACTCTTCAAGAAAGAGGTGAAAACCATCCTTCTGGCCAAGATCTCCTGAACTTTATAAGTACTGGATCAGAGACTCTGCCTCGCTGTGTATCACTGCTCACCTTGTCCATTGGCACTATACTTCTACTTGATGATGACACTACTACGCTACCTCTTACTCTTACTACCGACCAACATATGATACACTTTGGTCCACTGAACCACCCTCCCGATGCCACACTCAGTGTTCTCTCTAGCCTAAGAACTTGGTATAAGCCATTCACACATCCTAGGTTTACCTGAAAACCTCTGCAGTGAGATTAATGACTTGTGCCGTCTTATATTATTTGTCTACTTGATTGTATATTGATATGTTTTCTGTACGTTATTATTAGCCTACTATGTTGGTGACTATTGTACTGCTCCCACTATCCCTCTTCTTTCCTGCTGCCCCTACCCATGTCTCTGTGAAGCGCTCTGATATCTGTAAGGATCTTGTTCGCGCTATACAAAACTTTGAATAAATAAATTAAATAAATAAATCACGAAAAGGAACCAATGAAAAGCAATGGGCGAGTTCAAAGCCAACAGAGTAGATACAGCATGTTTCGAAGAGACAGCGCATGCACTGCCAGGGCTGACCTAAAAACGGTGGTCCTAAAGGGGGATAAACATACATCTGTCTACCCAAAATGCAAAGATTTGCTGGGTTTAAGTGCCAACAGTCCAGTTGAGTGCCACACAAAGGGGCAGTAAGCACTATATAAATGCAGCAATACCATACAATACAATGGGTTGTAGTCGCCTCTACCTGCTATAAGCAGAACTCTGATGTAAAGAACAGTGATATGGAGCTCTCCATGAAAGGTAAAGATAGTGCAACATAGGGCTACCTGAACATCTTTCATTCTGGGTATTGTACATTTTTAAAACATGGGTGCCAGAAAGCTTCATGTCAACACCTTCAGACAGTGTTGGTGCTTTAACCACCTATATGTTTGCATTTTTTATACCATGATGACGCTATTAAAAGCAAAACTGCAGATTCCAGAATGCACTATGATTTAGAGTACAAATTCAGGAGTGGGTGTTGCTGGCATACGTTGTTGGGACCACTTGGAAGGCTAGTAAGTGGGAAAAAAAACCTACATGTAATTGTTTTATGCATGGTTTCTTTGTGGCTATTAATGGTTAAGCAGTAAAGAATGGGTGAAAGAAAACATGGCCTTTCAAATACAGACGTGAGAATTAACCTGCCTTTGAAACAATAAATGTTGTTAATAAGACTTTTTGTCCAGATTAAAGAGTATTAGGTTTGTGAATGTACAACCCGTGTTTTATGTAGGCTGTGCGCAGGAGAAACAGATTACCCAAAGCGAACAAAAGCCACCTCTCCACCTCCAAGTCATTCTCCAGCCCAGCTCAGTCTGGAGCGTGGCAGAGCCATGGCTGCTGTGAAGGGAGCGGCGACCCAGCACTACAAAAGTAAATATGACACCAAAGGACCGGTTTCTTGCCAAGAAGTGTCACTAATGTCATGGTGAAAGTATTAAGTCTTGGCAGAGAAGTGGTGGCAGAAGATGTCCTGATAACTTTCTGTGAAAATGGACGTCTTTACAGGGCTGGGGACATGGCCTATTTATAGGTACTTGTGTCCCCGTTCCCATTGAGCTCTCCTAGTCTTTGCCTCTGGTCCTGTCTGTGGGTATGGGCGGCAAGCAGTTGTAGCTGGACTCTCCAGCTCTACCACTGGATGTGCAGAGGTGCAGAGCTGCCGCTGCTAGAAGCACCAGCACAGCCCTCACTACTACAGATTCACTCGGAGATTGTGGCCCCAGAACAGCACGCTGCACTCTGGCATACTCTCTTCTGACCCAAGGCACTGAGGCAACTCCCCTCCCCTCTGGTGATTTACTGCTGTCACACACTTTATAGCGCATCAACAAAACTACAGAAAAGCAGAACAGCGCAAAAATAAAAAATGCCATCAGCTAAGCGTGGAATTGCATTGAATTAAGCGTGGTTGTTTCACCACCCCCAAAACCCAACAATTCACAATCCAGAGGCAAGGCAAACTAATGTATCTTCGAAAACAACATTAATGCACACAAGAGAAAGAAGACATGTGAAAGGGCCATTCGCCATGGGTGGGAACAAAAACACAAAAGGTAAGACAAATGGGATAAATTCACCACCCAAAAGAACTAGATTATAAAAGACACACAAAGGCACAAATTAAAATTAAGGGATGTGCTGAAACCCCATGTCTTGTTGAGACAGCGCATGCAATGCCTGGGTGCGAGACGTAACAAGCATTTGCAATGCAATAGGTCTCGCATTAGGAAAGTTTAAGCTATTGGTCTTGTAAATGACACATTTTTTATTTATGTGTTGGTTTTGAAAATAGCGAAATGAATAGCTTTGTCATTTACAATGCCAATACTCTTATCTTTTGCAAATGTGACACCTATAGCCTTTGTAATGCAACATGTTTTGTATTTACGTGACTTAGATGTATTGATATTACAAATAACAATGGCTTTTAATTTTTTTAAATAATGAATACTTAAATAAAAGTTATTGTAATTTATAATGGCAATAGCTTAAACTTTTGTAAATAACTTTTGTGAAGATTATGTTCAGTGTATTTTATTGTGACGAAAATCCAAAACAGAAGTGAAATATTAACATCTTTTTGTGACATTTGTAATAAAGCTTGAAACATTGAGAGAAAATATTTGAACCAGTTATTGTTGAATGGTTGCACAGATTGATACTGTGGTGGCGCTGAGTGATGTTGTGGTGGCGACGAGTGAAGCTGTGGCGTTCAGTGATGCTGTGGTAGCGCATAGTGATGTTGTGGTGCCCCTGAGTGATGCTGTGGTGGTGCGATAGATAGATAGAGTGAGGGCGATAGATAGATAGAGTAAGGGTGATAGATAGAGTGAGGGCGATAGATAGAGTGAGGGCGATAGATAGATAGAGTGAGGGCGATAGATAGATAGAGTGAGGGCGATAGCTAGCTAGAGGGAGGGCGAAAGATAGCTAGAGGGAGGGCGAAAGATAGCTAGAGGGAGGGCGAAAGATAGCTAGAGTGAGCGCGATAGATAGATAGAGTGAGGTCGATAGACAGATAGAGTGAGGGCGATAGATAGAGTGAGGGCGATAGATAGACAGACTGAGGGCGATAGATAGATAGAGTGAGGGCGATAGATAGATAGAGTGAGGGCGATAGATAGAGTGAGGGCGATAGATAGAGTGAGGGCGATAGTGAGGGAGATAGATAGAGTGAGGGCGATAGATAGAGTGAGGGCGATAGATAGATGTGTGTGATTGTGTGTGTGTGATTGTGTGTGTGGTTGTGTGTGGTTGTGTGTGTGGTTGTGTGTGTGTTTGGGTGTGTGGTTGGGTGTGTGGTTGGGTGTGTGGTGGGGTGTGTGGTTGGGTGTGTGGTTGGGTGTGGTTGTGTGTATGGTTGTGGTTGTGTGTGTTGTTGAGTGTGTGGTTGAGCATGTGGTTGAGCGTGTGGTTGAGTGTGTGGTTGTGCGTGTGGTTGTGCGCGTGTGGTTGTGTGCGTGTGGTTGTGTGTGTGTGGTTGTGTGTGTGGTTGTGTGTATGTGTGGTTGTATGTGTGTGTGGTTGGGTGTGGTTGATAGAGGGAGGGAGGGCGATGGAGGGAGGGCGATAGAGTGAGGGCAAAAGATAGATAGAGGGAGGGTGATAGATAGATAGAGTGAGGGAGGGCAATAGATAGATAGAGTGAGTGAGGGCGATAGAGTGAGTGAGGGCGATAGAGTGAGTGAGGGCAGTAGAGTGAGTGAGGGCGGTAGAGTGAGTGAGGGCGGTAGAGTGAGTGAGGGCGGTAGAGTGAGGGCATGAGGGCAGTAGAGTGAGGGCGGTAGAGTGAGTGCGTGAGGGCGGTAGAGTGAAGGCAGTAGAGTCAGGGCGTGTGGGTGGTAGAGTGAGGGCAGTAGAGGCGGTAGAGTGGTAGAGTGAGGGCAGTAGAGGGAGGGCGGTAGAGTGGTAGAGTGAGTGCAGTTGAGTGAGGCCGTGAGGGCGGTAGAGTGGTAGAGTGAGGGCGGTAGAGTGGTATAGTGAGGGCGGTAGAGTGAAAGCGTGAGGGCGGTAGAGTGGTAGAGTGAGGGTGGTAGAGTAAGGGCATGAGGGCAGTAGAGTGAAGGCGGTAGAGTGGTAGTGTGAGGGCGATAGAGTGAGGGCAGTAGAGTGGTAGAGTGAGGGCGGTAGAGTGAGGGCGGTAGAGTGAGGGTGGTAGAGTGGTAGTGTGAGGGCGGTAGAGTTAGGGCCTGAGGGCAGTAGAGTGGTATATTGAGGGCGGTAGAGTGTAGGTGTGAGGGCGGTAGAGTGGTAGAGTGAGGATGGTAGAGTGAGGGCATGAGGGCGGTAGAGTGAGGGCGGTAGAGTGGTAGAGTGAGGGTGGTAGAGTGAGGGCATGAGGGCAGTGAAGTGAGAGCAGTAGAGTGGCAGAGTGAGGGCGGTAGAGTGAAGGCGATAGAGTGAGGGTGGTAGAGTAGTAGTGTGAGGGTGGTAGAGTGAGGGTATGAGGGCAGTAGAGTGGTATATTGAGGGTGGTAGAGTGAGGGTGTGAGGGCGGTAGAGTGGTAGAGTGAGGGTGGTAGAGTGGTAGAGTTAGGGCGGTAGAGTGAGGGCCGTAGAGTGGTAGAGTGAGGGCGGTAGAGTGGTAGGGTGAGGGCGGTAGAGCGGTAGAGTGAGGACGGTAGAGTGAGGGCGGTAGAGTGGTAGAGTGAGGGTGGTAGAGTGAGGGCTGTAGAGTGGTAGAGAGGGCGGTAGAGTGAGGGCGGTAGAGTGGTAGGGTGAGGGCGGTAGAGCAGTAGAGCGAGGGCGGTAGAGTGAGGGCGGTAGAGTGGTAGGGTGAGGGCGGTAGAGCAGTAGAGTGAGGGCGGTAGAGTGAGGGCGGTAGAGTGGTAGAGTGAGGGTGGTAGAGTGAGGGCTGTAAGGTGGTAGAGTGAGGGCTGTAGAGTGGTAGAGAGGGCAGTAGAGTGGTAGAGTGAGGGTGGTAGAGAGGTAGAGTGAGGGCAGTAGAGAGGTAGAGTGAGGGCGGTAGAGCAAGGGCGGTAGAGTGAGGACGGTAGAGTGGTAGAGTGAGGGGATCGAAAATCAAACATTTTCATATAAACAGACAATAAACAGTTATACATTCATAAATGTGAACAAAGTAATAAATATCAAAAAATAATAATTAAATAGAAAAACAACAGCAAAACAATATTACAACTCCCTCGATTACATGCACGTGAACATGGCAGGTGCGAAGCCATGGGGATTTCAGCTTTGTTTCGGTCCAATTAAACAAACACGCCTGAAAACAATGATTTGTAAATGAAAAGTCCAAGACGGTGAAAATGCTGCCCAAAGATGTGTTGGGATGTATGATGATACATCGCTAACCGCCACAACGCCAGCAATGACCACGCCGTTTTTACATCGCAAAAGGCATCACATCGCACGCATTCAGTGAGCATGCTGTCCCGTCGCTATTGTAGTGTATCTGCCGCTTTAGGCAAATACATCGCCGGTCATCACATCGCATGCTAGAAAATCGTTTTCCCGAAAGTGTTTATTATAGTCCAGACTTTGTTAATATGGATTGCACGCATCTGCCATCTTCCGTGTTCGTGACAACCCCTGTCATCTTGCATCAGTGGGTCTAAAGTGATAATTTTCTATAGTTTAAAAGTTACGTTTTTTTCATAGTGTAACCACATGTCATCTAATGTCAGCCCCGTGGCTATTGGTATAACGTCACGCAAAATGTCATAAATTGGCACGCATCTGTCATTTTCCGTGTTAGTGCATACTTTCTCCCATCTGCCATGTCCTGCAGCACCCCCGTGTCTATTGGTATGATGACGTCACCGCAGCACACGCATCTTGCATCAGTCATAATGCGCATGTCATCTGCACGCATCATGCAGCCTTTGCTACTATGTCATCCATGTGCCCCTGCTAATTGCATAATAATTTGTATTGATAGAAGTGATCGGCATGTGGATCGGCATCTGTCATCTTGCACGCATCTGCCATCTGCCGTGTTCGTGACCCCCCATGTCATCTTGCATCAGTGGGTCTAAAGTGATATTTTTGTAGTTTAAAAGTAATGTTTTTCCATGTTCAATACAACTAATTGCTAATTGCATAATAATAATGTTTTTTTCATATTCAATACAACTGCACGTATCAATAATTTGTAATGAATACAAGTGATTGGCATCTGTATCGGCATCTGTCATCTTCACCATCTCTATCACTCGCATCTTACATTTCATTTGTCTTTTCTAATGTCACGCATAATGTCTATCTTCGCACTCCGAGTTCAATACAAGTAATTGCTAATTGCACATTGCAAATTGCACAATACTAACGTTTTTTTCTTATTAAATACAACTAATTGCATAATATTTTTTATAAAACACAAGTGATCGGTGCACGCATCAGTCCTACAACTAATTGCTAATTGCATAATATTTTGTATTAAATACAAGTGATCGGTGCATACAAGTAAATGCTAATTGCACAATACTATTTTTTTTGCATATGAAATAGAACTAATTGCTAATTGCAGAATATTTTTTATGAAATACAAGTGATCGGTGCACTCATCAGTCGCCTCCCGTGTACCATCTCCCATGTCATGGCAGCACCCACGTGGCTATTGGTATGACGTCACCGCAAGGTGTTGAAATCTCCCATATCATCTTAGTCTGCGTACAAGTGATCTCCCGTGTTATCTGTCACCTCGGCACAGTCATCTAAGTGGGACGCATCAATAACTTTTATTGAGATCTACATCTCGTCTGATACAAATCTCGGCACTAATTTGTAGTATTAAATACAAGTGATCGGTGCATGCAACTAATTGATAATCAGTCACCTCCCCTCCGCTGTGGCTATTGCTATGACATCACCGGCACAGCAGTCACCTCCTGTGTACCATCTTCAATGTCATGGCAGCACCCCCATGCATCAGTGGCCCACATCAATAATTTTTATTTCGGCACTCTGCGTTTTATACATGTCGGCATACAACTAATTGATAATTGCACGCATTAGTCACCTCCCCTCCGCATCATTCACCTCCCGTGTACCATCTCCCATGTCATGGCAGCACCCCCGTGACTATTGCTATGACGTCACCGGCACAGTCATCAATTTTTATTTCGGCACTCTGTGTTTTGTACATGTCGACACGCGCATCAACAATTTTTATTTCGGCACTCTGCGTTTTATACATGTTGGCACTCCGCGTCTGATACAAGCGATCTCGGCACTCGCGCATTGTCATGGCTAGCGATGTTAATGTGAATGCGCATTAGTAGCATGCGTTCTAAAACCATGCGATGTAATGGCTCCTGTGATGTGAAAGTTGCGTTGCGATGGCAGCGCGTGAAAACACCGTCTTTGTAATGGGTGTTTCCCGTCACTTAGCAGTATTGTTTCTATAATCGGACTAAGAAAATTGGTAGAAAGCTGTAGCTGATATTAGAAGTTGAACCTAACGCCACTGAGATGCCAAAGGGCGCAGTGTCACGTTCCACGCCTTTAGCCAGTATGGGGCTTTTAGCCAACACCGTTTACTATTTTTGGACAGGGCTTGTGTTTAGACTTAATGCTTGTGGGCTTTCAACAGTTTCCCAAATAAAATTGCTTTGTGCCTATCGGACTGAAACTGGCTGTCTCAATGCATTACACATGACATGCGGCTGTCTGGCTTGTCTGTCCGGTGTAACGAATTTCTATTTAACGTGACATCTGAAAATAAAATATAATTTGAGTCAGAACCGAGCAGGGCTGGAGCAGATCGGCTGAAGCCGGAGGTTCACATTCCTCTTCTAATCTGCGCCGGGATCTGAAGGCGTCCAAGCGACAGACGATAGACAGAAGTGGAGCAGTCCTGCGCGAGCCGAGACCACTGGCAGCAGAGACAGGAGGGCGCGCGCTCCCCCAGGGGGAACGGCAAAAAAAAAACAAGGGCAGAGTGTTTTAACAGCTACGGGTAAGGGAAAGGACATAACAGAAAGCGAAAGCGCTCGCACACATTCACAGCAAACAGCCAGCAGCAAAAGTGCGCTCACAAGGACAAATCTGACACTGAAAAAGCGCGTGTCTGACTCGTGTCCACATTCAAGTAAGCAAGAGGTATACTAAAGTATACAAGAGGTCTCGAATGCTCGACCTAAAAACGGGTCTCGAGCCGAGTCACAAGATAGCACACCAATACATACGGTGTTTTCCTGCGCACTACATCTTCTTACAATACATATGACTCAGAGGAATCTGTAGGCTGTAGTTTTGCTGAAAAATCCATAGAGCTGGCAACGATGAGTAAGAAAGCTCTGACAAAGTCGGATAGAGTTTTCTGTTTTTATTTCCTGATTACCTTTGTGATTCTCATGTATTATATAGTGGCTTTAGGTGAATTTCCATGCTTGTACTACAAACCTATTCATAAAAATATTGGCAATGTTTGAAAAATATTGGTTGATGTAGGCAAAATACCACCCAGGTGTCCATCCAAGCCAACATGAACTAACATGCAGAACGCAGAAATCTTCTAGCAAAGGGCACTGTCCCTTTAAAAGAATATCAGCCTTGATGGAGCTGGTAAGTGTGTAGTCATGCTTTGCAGTCAGCCTCCCAACATACAGCTCAGCTGCATTTTTGGGCCAAGCAAGAGCATTGTTTGGGAGCTGACTTCTATGGCTAATGGAACCTTGATACCCACAAAACAAGCACGACCAAAGCCAATTGGTCTCGCCTATTTGTTTTAGCCATGTTATACACCAGTGTGGCTGCTGTTTAACATGGCTAAAAGTTAGTGGGGTGGGGTGTGGGGGATTGAGGTGAAGTGGGGTAGATTGTATTGGGGTAGAATGAGGTAAAGTGGAGTGAGGTAGATTGAGGTAGATTGGGGAAAAGTGAAGTGAGGAAGATTGGGATAGAGTGGGGTAGACTGGTGTGCAGTGGAGGGGGGTAGTTTGGAGTGGAGTGGGGTAGATTGGAGTGGAATGGAGTGGTGTGGGGGTAGATTGGAAAGTGGTTGATTAGAGTTCAGTGGGGTAGATTCGAGTGGGATGGAGTGGCACAGGGGTAGATTGAAGTGGGATAGATTGTGGTAAAGTGGAGTGGGACAGATTGGAGTGGAGTGTGGTAGATTGGAGTGGTGTATATTGGAGTGGAGTATGGGAGATTATGGTACGTTGGAGTTGAGTGAGGTAGATTGGGTTAGAATGAAGTGGGTTAGCTTGGAGAGGAGTGGGGTAGACTAGTGTGGGGTATTTTGGAGTGGGATAGTTTGGAGTGGAGTGGGGTAGATTGGCATTCAGTGGGGTAGATTGAAGTAGAGTGGGGTAATTTGGGGTAGAGTGGGGTAGATCGAGTGGGTTCACTGGGGTGAATGGGGTAGATTGTGATGGAGTGGAGTAGAGTAGGGTAAAGTGGGTATATTGTAGTGGGGTGGGGTAGATTGGAGTTGAGTGGGGTAGATTGGAGTGGAGTGGGATAGAGTAGAGTGGGGTAGATTGGGGTGTGGTAGATTGGAGTGGGATAAACTAGAGTGGGCTAGGTTGGGGTGGGTAGGTTGGACTGGGGTAGATGGGGTGGAGTGGGGTAGAGTGGAATGGGGTAGATTGTGGTAGATTAGTGTAGTGTGGTAGTTGGAGTGGAGCAGGGTAGATTAGGGTACACTGGAGATGAGTGGGATAGATTGAATTAGATTGGAGTAGAGTGGGATATATTAGAGTGGAGTGGGGTAGATTAGAGTGAAGTGGGGTAGAGTGGAACAGGGTTGATTGGAGTGGGGAAGATTGGAGTGGAGTGGGGTAGATTAGAGTGGAGTGAAGTAGATTAGAGTGGAGTGGGTAGACTGGGGTGTAGTGGAGTAGGGTACATTGGGGTGGAGTGGAGTCGGGTAGATTCGGGCAGATTGGAGTGGAGTGGGGTATTCAGGAGTAGATTGTGGTGGATCGGAGTGGATTTAGGTTGACTCGAGCGGGGTATATCGGACTGGGTAGACTGGGGTGGGGTGGGATGGGGTGATGTGGGGTGGAATAGATTGGAGTGTGGTGTAGTGGGGTAGATTGGGTTGGAGTGACGTAGATTAAGGAGGAGTGTGATAAACTGGAGTTGAGTGGGGAAAATTGGAGTGGAGTGGGAGAGAGTGGGGTAGATTGGGATAGTGTGAAGGTGGACAGATTGGGGTAGAGTGGAGTCAGGTAGAGTGGAGAGGGGTAGATAAGAGTGGAGTAGATAGGAGTGGGGTAGATTTTAGTGGAGTGGAGTGAGGTATATTACAGTGGAATGGGATAGATTAGAATAGAGAGTGGAGTAGAGTGTGGTAGATTGGAGTGGGATAGACTGTAGTTACGTGGGGTAGATTGGGGTTGACTGGAACAAGTGGGGTAGATTAGAATGGGCTAAAGTTGAGTGGTGCTGAGTGGGTTAGGGGTAAATTGGAGTGGAGTGGGGCAGATTGGAGTGGAGGGGGATAGACTGGGCTGGATTGGAGTGAGGTGTAGTGAGGTAGATTGAGTTGGAGAGAGGTACATTGAGATGGAGTGTGGTAAACTGGAGTTGAATGGGGGAACCTGGAGTGGAGTGAGAGAGAGTGGAGTGGGGTAGATTGGGATAGAATGAAGGTGGACAGATTGAGGTACAGTGGAGTGGGATAGAGTGGAGTGGAGTAGATTGAGTAGAGTAGATTGGAGTGGGGTAGATTTTAGTGGGGTGGAGTCAGGTATATTGCAGTGGAGTGGGATAGAGTGGAGTGGGGTAGACTGGAGTTGAGTGGGGTAGATTGGGGTCGATTGGAGAAAGTGGAGTAGATTGGATTGGAGTGGGCTAGATTTGAGTGGTGTGGAGTGGGTTAGATTGGAGTGGGTTAGATTGGGGTACATTGGAGTGCAATGAGGTAGAATGGAGTGGCGTGGAGTGGGTTAGATTGGAGTGGAGAGTGTAGTGGGGTAGAATGGGGTACAGTAGAGTGAAGTGGGGTAGAACAGAGTGGAGTGGGGTATAATGGGTTGGAGTAGAGTAGAGTAGATTTGAGTGGGGTAGGTTTGAGCCAATTGGAGTGGAGAGGATTTGGGTAGATTGGGTGGAGTGGAGTGGGTGGGTGGATTAGGGTAAATTAGAGTGGAAGGGGGTAGATTAGGGAAGAGTGAAGTGGGGTATATTGGAGTGGAGTGGGGCAGACTGGGGTAAGCTGGAGAAGAGTGGGGCAAATTGGAGTGGGGTAGATTGGAATGGATTGGGGTAGATTGAGTGAAGTGGGGTAGTTTGGGGTAGATTGGAATAGAGTGGGGTAGACTGGAGTGGGAATGACTGGGTTAGATTGGAGTGAGGTAAATTGGAGTGGAGTGTGGTAGATTGGAGTGCAATTGGGTAAATTGTGTGGCTGTGGCCGTTAGGCTACATCTCTCGCACCTAAGGGCAAATGAATATAGTGCGCCTGGAAGCATTTTCAGTGGGATACATATGAGAATGAGGACTTAGGCACAGCATTTAAAGAGAAATGGAGTAGTTACTGCGCTTCACACAGGGACATACTTTGTGTGTGCAGAAAAGAGGTGGATTACAAATGAGACTGAGGATGCAGGTTTTAAGGAGAAATTAATTAACTGCAGCTCTGCCCAAAATTGAGGAACTTTAAAAAGCCACATACTTTGTGTTTGAAAAGGCACAGATGTGTCCAAAAAACGTATGTCGCTTAGTGGAAACCTGGCCTGAAGTATGTGACTGGACTGCTTGTCGGGAAAGTATATGGGAGCCCGGTTTCAGACTATTGTGTATTTTAAACAGACACATACTTTGCATGTCATACAAAAATAGTGTTTGGATAGCAATGAGTAAAGCCCTAAATTATTTGCAGGTATCCTAAAAGATATGGATAAGTCCCCTCACCCATGTTGTGGCATGCTTCATCATAGGTGACCTAGGACACCAATATGAATATAGCCCTGATGAAGGCCATTGACCCTCATGGGCACGAGATATGGCCAAAACATGTAGGCAAGTCTATCAGTCAAAAGATAGCACATAATACCCCATCACTAATTCACACATATATTTTTAATCATATGTGGGATTCTCCAATAATAATGTGGTAATTTCATAGGAGCATACTCCTAGTTATTTTGATAAATCAGGAATCTTGTTACTATCCAGTCATAGTTTATCTGAACTCCTGCATAGCAGTAGAGTCCACCGATGTGGTATTTACCTACCTTGGTGTGGATAGGTCATCTATGATGAAGCATGCCACAAAGTGGCTGAGGTGACCTATCTATATCTTTTTGAACACCTACAGACAATTTAGGCCTCTACTCATTAGTAGCCTTGAAAAACTCCAAGTACTATTTTGTGTGATATATTTTGCGCTGCAAGGACGTGCTTAGAGACTATCCTGTCGCTCTTTCTAGGTGGTTACATATGTTGTATGCATAAAGAGGCGCAGTCTACAAACGCCTGCGGTCACACAGGCTGCTTTAACATTCTGTGCCATTTGTATGGTGCTATAAGAAAGCTGCAAACTGTAAAACAAAGTCACCAAGTGCTTTAATAGTCTGTACCATTTGATTAGTGCTGTAAAAGGAAGCACCAAATTCCAAAACAATAGAACACCTTGCCTGCGACAGGAATTCCAGCCGGTTCTGGACAATCCAATCGCGGGCGTGGTAGTGACAGAACCCAGCTGTCATGGGCACAGGCCACCCGTGGCTCATGACGGCTGGGTTCATCATAAGTATCTAAGGGGTTAAGACAACAGCAAACAAACCTGTAGGACGAAAGTTAAAAGCAACCCAAAAGTGTAGCATGGAATTGGAAATGATGGATAGAACAAAGAAAAAAGTACCCTGATTCTCAGTGCCAGCAGCACAAGGGCACTAATCAAATTAGATCAATTAGTATTTGGTCCGTGCTCCAGAGAAATAAAAAGAAGTGATGGGGCAAATGGTGGCCAATTAGAAGGCAGCTAAAGAGAATGACAAGCCAGTAAATGGTAAGTAATGGGCGGGCTCCAAGTCCTTTACTTTATACAATACCTCTTGCAGCACAGCGTATGTGCGCTGTTAGGCAAGATCTAAAAAGTCCTCGGCTGATCAAAAGGCACAAATATCCCATAGGCCTCAAATAAGCAGAACATTTAAACTATAAAATAACATTAAAGCAAGAAATGTCTACTATATAGAAGAATTATACATTACATATGATGGTGAAATATAAATCTATTTCCATTTTTAGTCAGATCTATTTTCAATTTAGGACAAGTGCCCACGTTACATTTGTTTAAAAACCACAAATGTATGTATATTTTGTTATTTCTAAAGTGCAAACCTCGCTGGCTAACAACAGAGCAAGGATCATGGAATTTGCAAGTCCACAGTCAGAATTAAGATGACCACCTCACTTCAGTTCAATACATACCTGATTCCAGTCTTGAACTTTCCACCCACAAAACCATGGAAGAAAATGACATTCTAAAATTCTAGCAGATCTGAAACCCTCAAACACCTACAACGAACCGCTACCTCCCAACTTCTTCAATGAGATCAAACTTTCGATTCTCCCATTTTGGACCAACATTGTTAATACCTCTCTACTTCAAGGCACAACCCCAGATTGCCTAAAGGCTGAGTTAGTCATCCATATTCTTAAAAAAACCTATGGCAGATCACACAGACCTAAATAGCTTCCGCCTCATCTCTAGTATTCAAACTCTGGCGAAGCTCCTTAAAAAATGTGTACACGTCCAGCTCTGTAACCACATAGAGCAATTCCGTCTTCTTGACCAATTCCAATCCGGCTTCCGACCAGGGCACAGCTCTGAATTGGTACTTACACATATAGTGGGCGATGTGCTAAAAATGTTGGATAAAAACAAATCATGCCTCAATATCCTCCTTGACCATCCTTCAGCTCTTGATACGGTTAATCATGACCACCTACTAGAACTACTGGAACGCAGGTTGGGACTCTCAGGGACTGTCCTAAACTGGTTCACCTCCTTTCTCCAAAACAGAACTACTAAAAAAAAAAATCAAGGTTAATCAGTCAATGTCTACTTTCATGACTGTCACCTTAGGGGTCCCACAGGATTCCTGACACCAAAATAAACATCTTAAGAAAACTAAGCCCTTTCCTACCCTACCCCATGACTTCCACTCTGCCATCCAAGCCCTAGTCATTCCCAAGCTAGTCTACGGAGATGCATCCCTAGGTGGCCTGCCCAATTCCATAACTGCTCTCTTAGGAGCCTCCCTCAACTCCGAGGCAAGGCTCATCACTGACTCGAAAAGAAACAGCCATGTCACCCCTGATTGGAAATCCCTCAACTGGCTCTGCTCCGAAGCAAGAATTCAGCTGAAAATTGAATGTATGACGCAAAAAGCCCTACACTTCTTCACTTTACTACTGAAACCTCAGAGATTCTCTAAAAAGAAAAACTACAATAGAGCCTTCTCTGGCATTGCCCTGAGAATTTGGAACTCTCTCCCCCCACCGCAACCAGAATGAATCCTTCAACGGCATCCTTCAAGAAAGAAGTTAAATTACTACTCAGAAATAATTTTTGCCCTAGTTCATTGGAACTGTTCTCACTGAGCCAACTCAGACCTTCGTCTTCTATCTGGATACAGCTTGCTTGTTATTTTACTGTTTTGACCTTCTGTCCTATCATTAAGACGATTTCGCCTTCCCAGATATTCGGCCATTTAATGTTCCTTTCCTGACTATATTTATATTGATTGTGTATGTCTCTGTTCTCTAACAAGTGTAAAGCACTCTGATACCTGCAAGGGGTTTGTTTACGCTACATAAAACCTTCAAATAAATTGTATTTAGGTTAATTAGTACAATTCAATGGAAGCAAAACAAGACCATATACTCATAAAGCATTACGTTATCACTCCAAAGTCTTTTACTGGAAACTGTGTTATTAATTACCTAATAGGAGGTGGTCACATCAAATCAAAATCTTCTTCTCCTGCTCTGGGCAGATGCCAATTAGGGCATCCTAGGGGTAACAGCTGTTACATTTGGCTTGCCATTTGATACATCACCCTTTACCTTCACCACCTCTGGTCTAAGGGGTCTTGCAGGTACTATTGGGAAAAGAAAGTCAACAAGGCATTAGAAGCCTTTTGATCTACTTTCAGTATTTAGCACACTCTTACCACCCTCTAACGTTCAGCTGCAAACAGGAAGCTGTTAAGCAGCTAATGTCAGGATAATGGGTTAACCCTGTAATGTCAGGGGGTGTAAAAAGGTGAGAGACATCACTTCTGCTACCCTTTGAATTTTCGGTGAATCGACGTCTGTGGGGGAAAGGTATGGTCACAGAAATGTTTTTGTTATTGCTCCAAAGATCAACAAGTAAGCCCTCAGCTGAAATGTTATGCACCACTCTGGAGGCACACCTCAAAACCAAAAAGAGTCCAGAGTGGTACAAAATGGAGAGAATGTTAGGGATTATGGAAACTGGGACATGCCATGGGGCACTGCAGTGTGATCAACACAATCAAATTCTGATTTGCTTTAAACCTGGGATTCAATAATATTTTAGAGCAAAAGTATTTTGAGTGCAAGTAGTCACAAGTAAGGCAGAGGGCATAGGGGCAGTATTGGCAAGAAATATCTTTTTACATGGAGCAAGGTTTCAGCCAAAGTTGTTAGGTCAAAAGCAGAGGACACGATTTATAAAGAATTCCTTGTGAGAAGGTGTGAATTACTCTTTGATTACTTCTGGTTCATAACTAAATGCAATTCATGAGCACAGCAGAGAACTCAAGAGTTAGTAAGAGTCAGTACCATTGTGAATAGGGCTCATAGACTTGACTGAAAATGTTATGTTATGTTATCCAGGGTTTTATAAAGCGCACAGCTACTCTACTGAGTGTCCCGGCGCTGGGTGAGTACAACTGAACTGGACAGAAAAACAAGTGTGCAGAGCGCAAAGTATTTCGTTATTGCTGAAACAGCCATATTTTTAGGGGTTTTCTGAAAGGAAGCAGATCCTGGAGAAGTCTCCCAGCAAGTAGCAAATAATTCCATAGCTTTGCCACTTTGAGCCGGAAGGAGCGTCCTCAAATTCGAGAATATTTCACCGCCGGAGTACAGACTAGGGCCAATGAGGCGGCGCGATGAGAGCACTGCGGATGATAAAATTGCACTCTCTTCCTCAAGTAAGGGTCACCATACCCATGTAACGCCTTAAAAGCCAGCACCGGGGCCTTAAACTGTATCCGCTTATGAATCGGAAGCCAATGTAGAGACTTCAAAAGAGCAGTCATCCGGGCCCTGGGGCCAAGAGAAAGAATAGCTCTGGCCGTCGCATTTTACACTACTTGGAGGCGGGTAAGCAGGTACTCCGGAAGCCCTAGATCAAGAATGTTTTCGTAGTCCAGCCTAGAGCCAATCAAGGCCTGGACCACAATTTTCCTGCAGGGCATCGAACGTAATGGAAGAAACTGTTTAAGCATTTTCAGAAAACCGAAGCACTGGCCAACCACCGTCTGAACATTTGGCTTCATACTCAGAGATTTCAATAGCAACAATGGTCCTTAAGAGGAACTGTAGGAACATACAGATAAAATATAGTCTTCAATGAGTCCAATATTAATTGGTGTCCAGCCAGACACAATTTTAATCAGTTAGAAAAATTCAACAAATAATCGTAATGAAGCGAACAAACAATGCAGTGGGACTCAATCCTGCATCAGATAAACATAGAAAACACACAATACAGTGGGACACAATCTTGTAACCGATTTACACAGAAATCACACAAATGAAAAAAATAAGTTAAATTTAAACAAAAAGTTTTTCAGGCAACAAATTGGCGGGAGCTTTGGTCAATGGAAATACATAAACAAGCTATCTTGTCCACTGCATTGTTTGTTCGCTCCATTACGATTATTTGTTGAATTTTTCTAACTGATTAAAATTGTGTCCGGCTCGACACCAATGAATGGATGTATGACGTTACAACGCATACTTTTACTTCGCGTGCCTTTACAACACGGTATTTACAACGAATACCATTACAACGCATAGTGCTTTTAGGCGCTGGATAGTGAATTGTTTAATTTACTATTCCAGCTCCAGTCCCCGTGGATAGTAGGGAAGGTGTTGGATAGTACATTAAACCCATTCCCTATCCTAGAGCGCCCCCCAGCGCAATGCGTTGTAATGGTTTGCGCTGTAAAAGTTGCGTTGTAAAGGCACTGCGTGGTAAAAGTTGCGTTGTAAAGGTTGTTTACCCCAATGAATATAGGACTCATTGAAGACTATATTTTATCTGTATGTTCCTACAGTTCCTCTTAAAGACCATTGTTGCTATTGAAATTACTACCCAAGGTCCTTAACTACCTGCTGGGTGCCCTTGTACCTCCTTAAACCTTCATACTCAGAGAGTCGTCCAATTTTACACCAAGGTTTTTTACAGATGATACTGGGTTAGCAGGAGGATGCATGTCCTGAGGCCACCAGTTCCGCCATAAGTTGTTAGAAGAACAACCAAAGAAAATAATCTCAGATTTATCAGAATTATATTTAAGTTCATTCAGCTGTAGCCAGGAGAACACCGCCGACAAGCAGGCCTTAATAGCTTCCCCCTTAAACTCCGAAACCTTGTCGCATGTAAAAAGGAGTTGGGTGTCGTCAGCATACAACACTATTTTGGCTCCATGCGACTCAACACGACTGGCCAATGGGGACATGTACAGATTGAATAAAGTAGGACTAAGCACCGAGCCCTACCTCCAAAGGGGAGATTAAGGCGGAAATAGGAGGAACCCACACCGTTTGTTGGCGCCATGACAGAAAAGAGGCAAACCATTTGAGAACCGTCCCTCTAAAGCCGGCCTCCTGGAGTCGGTTGTGATCGACGGTGTCAAAGGCTGCTGAAAGATCTAACAATATCACCATAGCTTTACCACCTTTATCCAAGACGTCCTTAATGGATTCCGAGATTTCCAAAAGTGCTGTTTCGGTGCTGAAATTCGGGCGGAACCCAGATTGGCTCTGATGCAAAATGTTGTTCGTCTCCAGAAAGGCAGAGGTGACTGGGTGAACATTTTTTTCAGTACTTTGGAAAAGAAAGGCAAAAGGGAAATTGGCCTAGAGTTAACAGGAAGCTCTGGAACCATATTGGGTTGTTTTTTTCAGAAGGTAAAGAATGTGTGCTTCCTTCCACTTGCCAGGAACCAGCCCCGGCTGCAGGGAGGTATTTAAAAACTGGTTCACATAGGAATTAATGGAGGGAGCAATTGATTCCAAAGTAGACGCAAGGGTCAGAAGCAGCCCCTGATTTCAGGTTCTTCAAGATACCCAATGAGGTGCCAATGTAAGAGGAGGAAACTCCGTGATGAAAAGGCAGCTCTCTGGATGGGGGGGGACGTTATCCTGAACATTAGCCTCATGGGAGCTAAGGAAAGTGTCCTGGATCTTTCTAATTTTGTCAGCAAAAAATAGAGCCATCTGATCCACCCATAATGCTGAGGGGGAAAAAGACCTAGTTACAGCATTCGGGGATGCAAATTCCATTACTATTTTAAAAATCGCTTTATTTGTATTCCCGGCAGCTTCTATTCTTGATGAGAAAAAAAAAATTCTCTTTGAAGATAAGTTTGTGGTGCAGTTTAAATGCTTGTTTAGATGCAGTTTTCTCCCTGCTCTCAAAGTTTTTCCGCCATGCTCTCTTGAGTCTTTTGCAGGTCCTCCTGCTTACTTTAAGAGCAGGTGTAAACCAAGGAGCTGAGACTTGAGAGATCAAGGCAGGGCGAGAAGAGGGCGGGGCGAGCTCCAGGGCCGGACTGAGAACCAAAACCGGCCCTGGCAAAGTGCTCGGCCGGCCCCTGGGGGTGCGACCGAGCTGTTTGTCGGGCCGGTTTTCGGACGATTTTGTTACAGGGCTGATGGCCCTGTAACAAAAACGGCCCCCAGGGCCCAAAACCGGCCCCACCTTGCAGCGCACCGGGCGATTGCCCGGTGCCCGCAACGGCCAGTCCGGGCCTTGCGAGCTCTGCTGCCCGAAGCAGAAGCCAGTTGTCCAGGTCAGTGACATCGCCTTCCACATTACCACTCAAAGCGAGTGAATGGGAGTCAAGGGCCGCCATCACCGCTTCGGGTGTAATACAATGGTAGGCATGGGCGTCCGCAGGGGGGGGCAAGAGGGGGCGCTTGCCCCCCCCCCTGGATTCAGGCCCGGTTCTAGAAGATGGGCCCACATACCTGGGCCGATTTTCCTACCTGAAAGGCTGCTACAGCGCCCAGTGTGACTCTCAGCAGGTCACAGAGTGAGGCGGTCCATTGCCATGGGCAGAATGACAATGGGCCGGCAGAGGAGGCCCAGCATGGAGCATCTCCGCCCATCCCAGGCCTCAGGAGGTGAGCAGCACAATTAGCAAGTCTTAGGCAGGGGACGGGCGCTTTAGTCTCTCACAGCAGGCCACAACAATCAGATAAAATGCTACGGGGCGCGGGTGGGGTGTTTGGGGAGCGGGGTTAGTGCAAACATTCTTAGTTTAAAAACTGTGAAGTGACAGACCGGATTGAAATTGAAACTTTCTTATGAAATTCCATCCGTTTGTGCAATGGGGAGAATGCTGTATACAGCTAACAGTGAAAAAACTCTGCAAAAAACACTAAGGACTGAAATAACTACATTTAAAGAACAATATGACTAAAAATGGAAATAAAATGAAAATTCGATTTTGACAATGTTGTAGTGAAAAATTGAATTTCTCCTCCATGTTGTGGCCAAGGGAGACGTAAGAGCAAAGGAGAGATAAAGAGAGAGACAGAGCCAAAAGGAAAAATAAGAGACGTAGTGGGGAGTAGAGACAAACAGAGAGGGCGAGAGGAAAGAGGGAGAAATGATTGACGAGAGAAGATAGGAAAAGAGGCGAGAGGGGGGAACATAATTATAGATAAGGATAATGAGGGAAGGAGATGGAGGTAGACAGAGGGCGACAGACAGAGGGAGACAGACAGAGGGAAGGGGCGACAGAGGGAGGGAGACAGATAGAGGGAAATACAGGGTGGGATACTGACAGAGACAGATAGAGGGAGGGAGACAGAGAGGGAAAGAGAGGGAGACAGAGAGAGAGGGAGACAGAGAGAGGGAGACAGACAGAGAGAGGGAGACAGACAGAGAGAGGGAGACAAAGAGAGAGGGAGACAGAAAGAGGGAGACAGGAAGAGGGAGACTGAGAGAGAGGGAGACAGAGGGGGAGACAGAGGGAGGGAGACAGAGGGAGGGATACAGAGGGAGGGAGACAGAGGGAAGGAGACTGAGGGAGGGAGACAAAGACAGACAGAGGGAGACAGAGAGAGAGGGAGACAGCAGATAGGGCGGGAGACAGAGGGAGAGAGGGAGGGAGATAGAGGGAGGGAGACAGAGGAAGGGAGACCGAGGGAGAGAGAGAGAGAGAGAGGGTGGGAGACAGAAGGAGGAAGACAGAGGGCAACAGACAGAGGTAGGGGGGTGACAGAGGGAGGGAGACAGACAGGGAGACAGATAGAGGGAGACAGAGACAGACATAGGGAGGGAGACAGAGAGAGAGGGTAAGACGGAGACAGAGAGAGAGGGAGACAGAGAGAGAGAGGAAGACAGAGAGAGGGAGACAGAGGGAGGGAGGCAGAGGGAGCAAGAGAGAGAGGGAGACAGAGAGGGAGGGAGGCAGCGGGAGGGATGCAGAGGGAGGGAGACTGAGGGACAGAGACTGAGGAGGGAGACAGAGGGAGGGAGTGAGGGAGGGAGAGAGACAGAGAGAGGGAGACAGAGAGAGAGAGGGAGACAGACAGAGTGAGTGAGACAGAGGGATACAGAGGGAGACAGAGGGAGAGAGGGAGGGAGGGAGACAGAGACAGATAGAGACAGACAGAGACAGATGGAGGCAGAGACAGGGACAGGGGAAGACACGCAGAGACAGACAGAGAGACGGAGAGGGAGACAGAGGGACGGAAACAGGGACAGATAGAGACAGACAGATAGAGGCAGAGACAGGGACAGACAGATAGGGGCAGAGACTAAGACAGACAGAGAGACAGACAGACATAGAGGGAGACGGAGGGAGAGAGAGAGGGAGGGAACAGAGGGTGACAGAGGGAGACAGAGAGGGAGAGAGAGGGAGATAGAGGGAGGGAGAAAGACAGAGGGAGACAGAGAGAGGGTGACAGCGGGAGGGAGACAGGGAGGGAGACAGAGGGAGGGAGACGGAGGGAGAGAGAGAGGGAGGGAACAGAGGGTGACAGAGGGAGACAGAGAGGGAGAGAGAGGGAGATAGAGGGAGGGAGAAAGACAGAGGGAGACAGAGAGAGGGTGACAGCGGGAGGGAGACAGGGAGGGAGACAGAGGGAGGGAGACAGAGGGATGGAGACAGAGAGATGGAGACAGACAGAGGGAGACAGTCAGAGGAAGACTATCAGAGGAAGACAGTCAGAGGGCGACAGACAGAGGGCATCAGACAGAGGGCAACAGACAGAGGAAGACAATCAGAGGGAGGGAGACAAAGGGAGGGAGACAAAGGGAGGGAGACAAAGGTAGGGAGACAGAGTTAGACAGAGAGAGAGCGGGAGACAGAGGGAGGGAGACAGAGGGAGGCAGACAAAGGGTGACAGACAGAGGGCGACAGCAGAGGGCGACAGACAGAGGGCGACAGAGGGAGACAGACAGAGGGAGGAGGACGACAGAGGGAGGTAGACAGACAGAGGGAGAGAGACAGACAGAGGGAGGGAGAGGGAAATGAGGGAGGGATACAGAGGGAGAAAGACGGAGGGAGACAGGGAGAGAGAGCGAGATAGACAGCCAGAGTGAGTGAGACAGAGGGAAACACAGAGAGGGAGAGGGAGGGAAACAGTGAGACAGAGAAGGAGACAGGGAGAGAGAGAGAGGGGGACAGAGGGAGGGAGACAGAGGGAGGGAGACAGAGGGAGGGAGACAGAGGGAGGGAGACAGAGGGCGACAGGCAAAGGGCGACAGACAGAGGGAGACAGACAGAGGGAGGTAGACAGAAAGAGGGAGAGAGACAGACAGAGGGAGGGAGGGAGACAGAGGGAGAGAGAGGGAGGGAGACAGGGAGAGAGAGGGAGGGAGACAGAGAAAGAGCGAGGGAGAGAGATAGACAGACAGAGTGAGTGAGACAGAGGGAGACAGGGAGAGGGAGGGAGACAGAGAGATAGAGAGAGGGAGGGAGACAAGGAGAGAGAGGGAGGGAGACAGAGAGGGAGGGAGGGAGACAGAGAGACAGAGAGAGAGAGAGACAGACAGAGAGAGAGAGAGAGAGAGAGAGAGAGAGAGAGAGAGAGAGAGAGAGAGAGAGAGAGAGAGAGAGAGAGAAAAAAAGATGTGTGTATGCCGGGTCTGGTGGCTAAGTGGATGAAGGCGTCCACTGCAGGGACCTGTGTTCAACCTCATGGTCATTGTTTTTTGTTGCTCTAGCCTCTCCCCCCTCCCCCACTGACCCGGCCTCCACCGGTGTGGCCCTCGGCCACAAACCACACTTTAAATTTGGCCCCTGAGAGAAAGTTTGAGAGTACCCATGCTCTAGAACTGCATCAACCTGATTTAAATTTTTTTTGTTTTTTTCCGGTCATTTTTTGTTTTTCCCTCTGTTTTATTGTAGTTGCCAGGTCGTCTGCTGTGGTGCCTCACAAGATTTTTGTCTTCCCCCTATGGGTTTCTTTGTTTATTTAAGCTCTTTGTCTTGATTAGTTTTAATGTATTTAATACTTGTGCTCAATCATGTCGGAGGATGGTAATGAAGTTAAAATGTTGCCCCCCCTGGAAACATTTCTGCGGATGCCCATGATGGTAGGGTCTACCTCCAGCAGACAGAGGGAAATACAGCTGGAGAAAACACAAGAATAATGCTAGAGGCAAGGAAGTGTCCATGTACCAAGGGAAGCATTCCAGCTTCAGTCCCTATTTGCTGCCAAATGTTATGTTTCTTCGCATTTCACATTAGAGGTATAAAAGAACGAAATGAACCACATTAGACCCTCAAATCTATGTGATCAATTGTTCATCCCTCAGTAACCAATATGCACATTTCTGAATAAATAAAAAATAAATTTAGAGAAGCACTAGTCAATTAGTCAATGTCTAGATACTGCCTGGATTCATAATTTAAAGTGTCACTGCGTTAACTGAAAGTATACTAATAGATTTTCCCAAACGTAGGCTTTAACACTATACTGGGAAGTTCAGCCCCAGCCCTGTACATTTACATGCAAGGAAAGGGTGGAAGGCCTAGTGGATCAACCAATTACATAAAAAAGCAGGGCGCGAGCGTGGCAGAGAAAGAGATTCCATTCTGTTTTCAACAAGATAGTGTGTTTCTGGTTATTGACATTAGCCCAAAATTAAATGCAACTTTAAGATTTGGGTGAGGTAAGCATTTTATTTCAGAAGCAGTGGTTGGGTTTACCTAAAGGTGACCTACCTCTAATTTATCCACCTTGGCGTAAACTTGGTTCATTTCGTTCACTTTTGCATTTATAGCGTGGATGTCTTCATCCAAGAGCTGAGAAGTTTCATTTCTTACCTATAAAAATAAAACCAACAACTTTTCAGACTAGGGCTGATTTATCAGCACATGCCAACCTGGTTTTAAACATAGAAGCATAAAAGGCATAATCCATTTAGACCACTTTTTAGTCACCCAAACATATATCCAACAAACACTATATAATTGTTTATTGTGGTACCCAACAGAATTTGCTATCAAGAAACTCTGCATAAATATCTCCACCCACCAGGTAATAGGCGTGTTTTCCGAATAAAAAGACGCATGAGCGATGACGCAATGTCATCATCACTTATTTGCACTAAATGATATGTTAATCTGTAACTTTCATGACAATAGGTTACATGATACACACATGACATATTATATCAAATATGATTTCACATATTTTTTGCATTGTTTTATATTTAGGTTTAGCAGACTGAACGAATCATGGGGCATATTACCAAGCAATAGCGATAATTATCGCTATTGCTTGGTTAGAGACAAAAATTTACCGCTGAGCTGCGGTGATTTTTATCGCAGATAAACCTTGGTATTACCAAGTTTTATCGCAAATGCGATAAAAAACGGCCGCAATGCATGAATATCGCTGAAAAGTCCGCGATATTCATGCATTACCGAGCTAATGCTCTTAGCCATGTTATCCACCTACCATTGGATAACATGGCTAAGAACTGCTCAGGGGCAGGTGTTAGCTTTTGGAGATGTTCGCGCTTAGCGCGAATATCTCCAAAAGTTGGTAATAGGAGATAGCGATCTTAGCGACTGTTTCCAGTCGCTAACATCTTGGCACGCCCACTTTGCATGTCATTAGTGATAAATATCACTGACATGCAAAGTGGGGCCCAAGATGGTCGCTATCTCCTACTAGCTGTCGCTAACTGGTGTTAGCGACAGCTAGGTAATAGGGAGATAATTTTATCTCCGCTTTCTTGGCTTTTAAAGCCAAAAAGCGGAGATAAACCCCCTTGATAATATGCCCCCATATATTTTGATTAACCTTAGCTAGCATATGTACCATTTAACATTACCTTGAGAAGGTGCCTTACAAAGGGCCCGATTCACAGAACAAACTTAAGACAAAATCCTAAACTTACTACTTTTGGTATTCACAGAATGCACTTACTACTTCTGGTATTCACAGAATGGATTCACGACTACTAACTTTACGTCCGCACTCGGGCAGGAGATTCCGGCCCGGTGGCAGAGATTCTGGCCCGGTGGTGGAGATTCCGGCCCGGAAGTGGAGATTCCGGCCCGGAGGTGGAAATCCAGCCCAGAGGAGGAGATTCCAGCCGGCGGCAGAGACTTAGCCACGGCCAAAATCTCCACTTTATAGACTGTAATGGGCCGTTATGTCGCTTCAAAGGCCGTCACAGCCTGAAGAACGTAGGCCCTGACGTCATCCAACCTAGTCCTCAGGACCTGCCAGCTCAAACACAACCAAGCTGCCCAAGAGGCGTGGCCACCGGGAACCATGGAACCCAGGAATGACTGCTGTAGGCTACCGTTCAGTGGGGCCCGTGGCATAGGAGGCATCTAGGTCCTGAGAGTGCTTTAATCATGCACTTGAGGTCTGTTCCATGTGCAACGCTCAGTGCTCTGGTACAGTGAGGGGCTGGCTCTGACAGAAGTTGCTGCATCCTCACTTTCTCCAAGAGAATATGAAGGTGGTGGACATGATCCAGACATATATGTAAGGGTTCTTTGCAATTAGGAAACCTTTCTGAGCGTATGGTTCCTGTAAGCCTCTGTGTTTGCAGCCATTCACATGCAGTCTTCAGTTTACTCAGAACATTCTTGCTTCAATTCTCTAGTGCGCTCTTCTCTCCTCTACAAGCATCTCACTTCAATACTGCCACCATGAGCCACTGCTTCTGCCTCATCTCAGGATGCCGCTAACATCTGGAACCCACCGCACTACCTGAAAGTAATTGGGGCATTTGTGGGGAGTTTCCAGACCATCAGCTGAGAACAGTTATACTGGAACTAATTATGTGTTCTTGTCCTTTCTTGGGGCTCTGATGTCCATCTTTGAGATTTGATATGCTGCCCATGTGCTTTGTGAGAGGATTCAGCCCACAGCAGTCCACAAGTGAACATTCCTGGGTTTAATGTTTAAGATCTTGGTTCAGACGTGGAAAGGCTGTTGCAAATGCCATCATTTTACAAGTTGCAAAGACAAACCCACTGCAACCAAAGCAAGCCGCATCCTTGGATGATCAATGTCACCATGCAAGTAAGCCTAGCCCAGGGGAATGAAAAATGTCCTATCTATTGTAACGGCAAGTTTCAATTCTATTAAGGACTCGGAGGCGAGGATTATGCTATCTCTCTTTGCTTTATTTTCAATAGCAGCCATTTTAAAACTTCAAACCAAAACCACATTTCCCAAACACCCTTGCGAAAGTGGTTGCCAAAAAAAGAAAGAAAGGACAACATATCCCTCAGTCCAATCAACCAATCCAGGTGCAGGATCCATGCCATAGTCCCTCATCAACCCCTTGCTCTTCCTCTTTCTTTGCGCAAGTACACCATAAGATTGTCTTCAGCCGTCCTGTTTCCCGACATCGGAACCTGGAACCAAATGACAAAATTAGGACTAGAAGACCAAGTCAAGGCAATAACCTGCAAGCAAGGGTATCGAGGTTAACATGTCACTAGATACGAAGTTGTTGCATCCAAGAACTAAAAAGCTCTAAGGATTCTCACAATCATAAAACAATGCAGGAAATAGCAACACAGAACAAATCAAAATGCATACTTACTATCAAAGGCGGGATGTCTCGAAGAGCCCTGGGTGGGATAATCCTCACCTCCAAGTCCTTAATAGAATTGAAACTTTCTGTTACGATAGCTAGGAAATTTGTCATTCTATGTCAGGACCGGAGGCTTCGGATTATGCTAGTTTAAAGCTTACTTACCACCAAATGAGCCATATTTAAAATAAAACCTTTTAAAGGTGGTATTGGAGGACCAATCCGCTGCATTCATAATGTCCGCTAGACCTGCTCCAAGTGTGAACGCTTTGGAAGCCATTGCTCCCCAAGCCAAATGAACACCAAACTGGTGAAGGCTAATGCCTGCTTCATGCCTAACCCAACGCACCCAACGCGCTATCGCTGGGGAGGAAACCGCCTTGTGTGGCTTTTGGAGAGCAATCAAATGTTGTCTCTGCCCTGGAGGTCTGAGCTCCGAACACATGTCCTCATATGCTTTTAAGCAGCGCACCACACAAAGCTTAGGACAGTCTGGAAATGCTGGGTACTCAATCACTCGAGTATGACTCTTAGTTCTACATCTGATGGCGAAATACACTCCAGAAGGAGAAACACTCTGCCGGTAATATCCAGGGCACGCACATCAGAAACCCTTCTGCATGAAACAAGACAAAGGAGCATAGATAGATTTGCTGATAACTCCTTTTTTGAGAAGTACTCATTAGCCTGCCAGGACAAAGACAGATTAAGAACCCTATTCACATCCCACAACTCTGAGTACTGTGGTTCTGGGGGAAGTGATAAACGGAAGCCTCACAATAGTCGGCCAACAAACAGGTGTTCTCCTACAGGTTTGCCTTGGACCGGGGCATGCCCCGCTGAAATCGCATACCAAAAGGTGTGGTAGGCTAGGCCTTGCTGGGCCAAACTCGCCAAAAAATTCAGAACCTGAACTACATCCGAGCCCACGGGATCACAACCCCGTTGCATACACCAACCACACCATCGCCTCCAGGCAGATCGATACCGCTTAATGGTACTGCCCGCCCAGGCCTTAGACAAGAGATTCTCAGCGTATTCCGAAAGGCCTGGAAGCAACCATCTGCCCCTGTAATCCTCCACACCATAAGGCGCAGGGATCCATTGAGCACCATCAGGTGAGGTAGCCGATCTGGGCTGAGAAGATCTGGAAAGTGGGGGAGTCGGATTGGAAAATCCCAAGAAAGTTCCAGAAGACCTGGAAACCAAACTTGCGACCTCCAGATGTGAGTGATGAGAATCACATTCGCTTCTTGCCTTCTGACATGGGCTGTCACTCGAATAATCATCGCGAAGGGCGGGTATGCAAAGGGTTGCTGCTGCATCCAATCCTACAGGAAGGGATCTGTGGCCACTGCCAAAGGATCTGGCCTCCAGCTGAAAAACAGAGGAAGCTGATAACTAAGTCTGGAGGCAAAAAGATTCACAGAAAAGGGCCCCAAAGGTCCTGCACCAGAGAAAAAACGTCTAGATGTAATTTCCAAAGGCTGGAGTCTCTGAAATGAGGACACTGCCAATCCGCCACCAGATTCTCCTGACTGCGAAGGTATTCCGCCGATATCGCAATGTGGTGGTCGAGGTAAAATTGCCACAGATTTGACGCCAGATCCGAAAGCACCTTGGAGCGAGTGCCGCCTAGGTCGGTGATGTATCTGACCACCGATATATTGTACAGTTTCAACAGGACACAGGACGAGACCCAATCCTTGGTCCAACAACGCACCGTGAAGGAACCCGCCAGGAGCTCAAGACAATTGATGTGCAAGGCTTGCTCCTGGGGAGACCCTGAACCTCCTGTGGAACAATTTCCACACCTGGTGCCCCAGCCCGATCTGCTGGCATCTGACTCGATAACCAGGTCTAGGGCGGAGCCAAGGATCACCCTCCCATTCCAGACTGCCCTTTGAGAGAGCCACCACCGAACTTCGTATCGTGCTTCCTCTGACAGGGTAACGGGATGGGAATAAGGTACCCCTCTGGGAAGATGTTTTGCCTTGAGGCGCTGCAGAGCTCGGTAATGTGATGGACCTGGAAAAATCGCTTGGACGGAGGCCGAGAGTACCCCTACTGTGCGGGCAATTTGCCGAAGAGGAACCGTTCTTTTGGCTAAGGTGCGCCGCAGTTCGTGACGTATCTTTGTCAGTTTCCGCAGTGTTAGATTGAGAGTTGCCACTGTGGAACTTAAAACAAACCGTAAGAATGTGACCTTCTGGGGTGGAACCAACAGAGATTTCTTGGTGTTTATTACAAACCCCAAGCCTTCCAGAAGACTGACAGCTTGCTGCAACTGGTCTCGAAGGACCCGTGGGTCTTGAGCTAACAAAAGCATGTAGTCTAAATACACACTTAACCTGGTCCCACGCACTCTCAGGAATTCCAGTACCAGCTTGAGCACCTCGTAAAACACCAAGGAGCGGAAGAGAGCCCGAAAGGATTTGTGGTGAATTGATACACCTGATGCCGCCACAGAAACTGAACAAACTTTCTGTGAAGAGGAAAAGTAGGAATGGCCAAGTAGGCATCCTTTAAATCCAACCAAACCATTCAGTCCGCGGGACGCAGCACGTCCCTTAAGAGGTGAACACCCTCCATCTTGAAATGGCTATAAACAAGTCATTCGTTGAAATCGCGGAGGTTTAGGACCGGACGGTGTCCCCGATTTGTTTTGTCCACTACAAACATGTTGCTGATGAAACCCTGCGGGTGTAATACGATGTGACATATAGATCCCTTGCTTAAGAGTGCAGAGACTTCTGCCTCTACCAGCTCCTCTTCCTAATGTGAAAAACGGATAGGACGGGGCGGAAACTTTAGTTTGGGTTAGCCACAAAACTCGATCTGAAAACCTTGGACTGTTTGCAACACCCAAGCATCAGATGTGACTGCCATCCACTCATGCTGAAACTTGGCCACTGGCCACCCACTCTTACCAGACACTCGGGCACAACACTTACCGGTGTTAGAGGAATTATCTCCTCCACGGAAACCATGACCTCTGGAACACCTTCCTCGCGAGTGGTAGAAATTGTAATGTGACTAGTTCTGGAAGTGACCTTGCCTGGAGCCTTGCCCCCTGAAGTTCTAGGGGGTCTGGCCGGTCGAGCGGCTCCTTCCTCGACCGACCCCACGAAAGACCCGGGAGGAGAAAACCTTTTTAATTGAAGTCAGGGCTTTGACAAGCGACGTGAACATGTTCACGAACTTGCCCAGCTCCTTGATGAAAGGCTCTCCAAACACACCTCCCTGGGCCACCGCCCCCGCCTCCGAGTCAGCTAAATCCCCTAGCTTGGGGTCCACCTTTATTAAAAAGGACCTCCTACGCTCTGTTGAAAGCGCACAATTGGAGTTCCCGAGGAACACCACAGTGGGCTGGGCCCAACCTGAGAGGGCCTCTGGAGAAATCAGGGCCCAATACTCTTGGTGTAGTCCGCTATGTCTAAAATCATGGTGATGGGGCAGAGGGCATACAACAACTTATCCTGGCATGCCCTCCAGGAACGGTCTATCCCCTTTTTCGGGTCATTCATAAATTTTGCAAGGAAAGTGGCCATTCTGGGGTCCAGTTCTGGTGTTTGAGCAACCTTCCAATCGTAGAAGTCATCCTCCCAAGGTACCTGGGCTAGGGGATCCTCTTCCCAACTCATGTCCGCCTGCTGTGACATGAGGCTGAGCGATATACTCTGGCACTGGACTTAACACAATAATGTACCAGCGACACCTCCACAGCAGAGTATGCTGCTTGATATAAGCTGGGGACCAGCAGATTAACACATGGCACAGTCACCGTTTAGAACAAACACCAGAGGTGCAGAAAAAACACCTCAGGGACACCACCCTGCTAATATTGGATTGGATTGGATTGGATGTACATTTGTAAAGCGCGAATTGCTGCCCGGAGGCGTCCAAGCGCTAAGAATACCGTAAGCCCAAGCTGTGGCCCCGTGGGGAGAAGGAGGAGTAGGTTAGATTGGGTGAAATAAAAAGGTTTTCAGCTGTTTGCGGAAGGCTAGAAGGTTAGGGTTAGCTCTAAGATGCAGCGGTAGGGCGTTCCAGGCCCTGGCGGCGTTATGTGAGAAAGACCTGCCTCCGGATCTGGATCTCTTTATTCTGGGAACTGTTGCCAGGAAGGTCTGACTCGAGCGTAGACTTCTATTGGGCGTGTAGTGGGTTATTAGATCTTGAGTGATACTGGGGCCAGTGTTCCAGAAGGCCTGATGAGCTATGCACATGGCCTTGAACATAACTCTCTGACGCACTGGTAGCCAGTGGAGGGTTATCAGTCCGGCCACAATATGAACAAACAGGCTTACTGCACAACTCTAAAGGCAGTATAAATGCTCCCTGGGACATGTCCCTGCAGGCCCTTATTCAGCCTGCTAGGAAAAATGCCCAGCAAAAGCTACACCAAGTACACCCTGCACAGGCGTTAATGAAGAAACACACTCACACTGACCCAGAGCAAGCTCCGAGTGTCAATGGGGCAAGAGCAGAGCTCTACTGACCCTCCTCCGAGGCCGTGCGTCTCGAAGGGCGAGAGGCTTCAGGCAACGTTGGGCGGAATGCAAGCCATGAATGATTCGAATTCTGCTCGCCGTTGCAATAGAGACGCTGACGCACCACCAAAATCAAAAGGCATCACAGCGCCCCTAGTGGCCGGAGATGGAGGCTGCGCCTCATCACAGGGGACTCGGGACGTTTTTTAAAATGGCTGCCATTGAAAATAAAGCAAAGAGAGAGAGCATAATCCGAAGCCTCCGGTCCTGACATAGAATAGTAAAAACTGAGTTTGAACAACCTACCTCTCCCCAGGCACACATACTCTTTCTCCACTGCTGACTGGAAAAGCAGAGTACTAAAGCCACAGCCTGAAAATCTTAGGAGTAGAGCATAGGGTATGCATCAATCCCCAAATCTTTCCAAACGCATTGTTGTTGACATTTTATGATCCTTCCCTTTTTTACACTGATCAGTCTGAAGTGATATTTGTTATCACTACGAAGATACAAAAGAGGCCAGAGAGTATTACAGACCAACAAGTACTTTCTCCCACCAACTACAATGATTCCAATCCATTTGATCCAAACCTGAAACTCTAGAAATGCTACATCAATGATGGGTTGATTATTTGGGAGGGAGAACAAGACACCATCAGGGAATTTACCACTTGGCTTAACTTCAGGAACCCTTACCTTAATGTTAGTGTGAGTGTATCAAAACCAAAGTACTATGTCTATACTTACTACTGAATCATCTGGGTTTGAGAAAAGCAACAAGACTATGCAGGCACACTATCGATCGCAAATCAATATTATCCTGCAAGCGCTTTCATCACAGCACATCCAAGACTGCCACAAGCACTAATCGTGCAGCAATGTTTGTAAGATACTCATGGCCCACTACAGACAAAATGGTGTGTTCTACCACCTTTTGCAATTTGTCTCCAACCACAAAAAAAATCAATATGTAGAAATTGGTACATCCCGAATAAAGGAATCCTGGCTCAACAAAAACCTATGTTTTCCTTTAAGCCCAGCCACAATTTGAGAGACACTATGGTCCACCCCAGACTAAATTTCCAGCCGCCCCATCCATGATACACTCTGGCCATTGACCAGAGTAAAAGGACACTTTGTTTGTAGTCATGCGGTGTGTAGAATTTGACAACTCATGATACCCATATAGATCTCAGGTTAAAAACTCCCTGAGAACTGTGGCTACATACAAACTGTAATAGTGTGGGTGTGATCTACCTGATAACCTGTCCCTGTAGCGTACGCTACACTAAGATGACCAACCGAAACGTCAAGCACTGGAGTACTATAAGATGTCAACAAACAATGACAAAATTGACTACCCACTACACTAAGGAAGTTCTGACACTATGAAGTCTCCAATCACCTGTTTGTTCGGAAGGTTGCAGGATGAAACAACGCATTCTGTTGCAACGCATGCCTTTACCACGCATGCATTACAACACAAATGCTTTTACCACATATAACCTTTATCACGCATGCTTTTACAACGTATTTTGTTGTAAAGCATGTATGTTAAAGGGCTATGCATGATAAACGTTGTTCTTGACCACTGCCCTCAGTCCTAAAGCCGTTCTCTGGCGCTCTCCCACCCGACCCTTTTTAAAAATACCCAACCTCTGCCGTAGTCCACCGCCCTTTAAAAAAAAATACCCGACCCTGCCCTAAACCCTAAATCAAGACCACAGCGCAACCCCCTCGTGGCCCCCAACCCTTTTTTTAAATACACGGCCCCTGCCCTTAACCCTCAATATTCCCCTTGGCCCCCAGTTCCTTAATAAAAAAAAACACCCCCAGTTTAAAGCCCAAAATGCAATCCCCCTTACATTTATAGGACTACAACGAGGTAACTCATGTGAGGCGGAGCACAGGTCAGCAAGAGGAAACAAAAGAATCGCTTCGCTCCTCTAACGGCGCTGATAGCCTTGACCACACAGGTGCCTTTATTTATTTATTTATTGATTTAGAAGTTTTCTATAGCGCTAACAAGACCCGAAGGTAGCAGAGCGCTTTACAGTAAAAGGAATGAAAAGGTGAACAAAAAGACACGTAACAAATAAAGGTGATCATCGAAAGACAATTATGGAGGAGGAAAAGTTCGTAACAGTAGGACTTCTTGGTAATAGGATACAGAGATAACACATAGTTCTGGGGGTGGTCCTAGTTACCCAGGACCTAGGGAACGGATGAGGAACAAGGATTTGAGTTGGTTCTTGAATTCCGCATAGGACGGTATGGTTCTGATATGCGGGGGGGATAGAGTTCCATATTTTGGGGGCATTTCCAGTGAAGGAGCAGTCCGCAGTTTTCTTCTTTCTGGTTTTTGGTAGGATGAGCAACAGGGAGTTAGAGCTTCTCAAATTTCTACTTTGGCCAGCTTATGTGAGCTTGTTTGCCAAGTATTCTGGTTTTCCGGTGTGGAGGGCCTTGTGGGTTAGGCAGGCAGTTCTGAAGGTGCTACGCATTTCCACCGGGAGCCATTCAAGTTCTTTGAGTGCTGGGGAGATGTGGCCAGATTTTTTGCATCCTGTGATCATTCTTGCTGCCGCATGTAGTTGTTTTTAATGGAGCCAAGTGCGATTTGGGGATGCCTGTTAGGATTGAGTTCCCATAGTCCAGTCTAGATAGAACTAGAGATTGCGTGGCTAGTTTAAGGTCCTTGTTTGGAATGTAAGGTTTGATTTTGTTCAGAAGTCTGAGGTTAAAGAATGCACTTTTTGCCGAGTTCTTAATGTGGTTTGTCAAGGTTAGTTTGGGGTCTAGGGTGAAACCCAGAGATTTAACGGAATCAGCTAGCGTGAGAGAACCTTTAAGAGCATCGATCGACTTCAGCCACTCAATGATTTGAGGATTGTCTTCTTTGTTTGAGATGAGAAGAGTTTCGGTCTTGTCGGGATTGAGTTTCAGGTGATTCTTTGTCAGCCAATCTTGAACATCGTTTAAGACAGCATTTAGTCTGTGGATGTCGTTAAGTGAAGAGGTATCCATGTAGATGTGCGTGTCATCCGCGTAGAGGTGGAAGTGGATATTGGCATTCCTGAGTAGTTTGGCGAGCGGTTCCATATAGATGTTGAAAAGCTGAGGAGAAAGTACTGATCCTTGGGGGACACCCTTGTTGACTTGCTGGGTTTCGGAGGTGAAGTTCTTCATTTTTATTATTTGCGAGCGGTTGTGTAGAAAGGAGGAAAACCAATCAAGAACTACCTCGCTGAGGCCAGCTCTTGCTTGCAGAGTCTTGATGAGGAGCTTATGGTCCACCATGTCGAAAGCTGCGGATAGATCAAGGAGTATGAGGAGGCAGCACTTGTCAGCGTCAAGAGAACCGTGAATGTTGTCTATGATGTTCAGCATCGCAGTTTCTGTGCTGCGGCCTTGTCTGTAGCCGGATTGGAGGGGGTTCAGGAGATTGATGTTATCCAGATGATGAGTCAATTGCAGGAGAACGCAGCGTTCCAGTGTTTTGGCGAGTAGAGGGAGGTTAGATATCGGTCTGAAATTGTTCAAGTCAGTAGAGTCAAAACCGAGTTTTTTCAGCAAAGGGGTGACTTGTCCCATTTTTAGACAGTCGGGGACCACTCCGCTTTGTAGGGAGCTGTTTATGATTTTGCCCCAGATAGGTGCTAAGGTGAGCTTCATTTTTTTGATTAGTGAGGGAGGAATGGGGTCTGAGATGTGAGCTGATGGTTTGGAGGTCGAGATCAACGAGATTATCTCAGTTTCCTGCACGTGGCGAAAGCTTAGCCAAAGGAGGGGAGAGGGGCCGGAAGGGAGGGCCTGTGGGATGGCCGCGTTGCTCTTCGGGGGGTATAAGTTGTTGATGTCTAGAGATAATTCGATTTTTAAGACCTTATCGTTGAAGAAACTGGCGAAGTTGTCGCATAGTTCTTTGGACGCCTGCAGGGGTGAGGGCAGAGGCTTGGATGTTTGATGTCTGATTATGTTGTAGAGCTCCTTAGGTCTGTTTTTGGAGTTGGCTAGTGCCTCTTGGAAGAAGCTGTATTTCTTGTTTTTGATATGGTTGTTATATTTCTTGCGGGCTGTTTTTAGTTGTAGGCGAAGGATGGCTGTTGGGTTGTTTCTCCACTTTCTTTCTTTGGCTCTCAAGGTTCTTCTTTCTGCGTTGAGGTCTGCATTGAACCAGGTTCTAGAAGGGGTGGCACGGCTTCTTTTGAGCTTTAGAGGAGCTAGATTATCGAGAATGGAGACTAGCTCAGAGTTGTAGTGGTCGATGAGATCATTGGTCGAAAGGTGCAGAGAGTTGTCTGGAAGAAGTGAACTTAGCTCACCTTCTAGAATGTCTATGGGTACTTGGGAGAGGTTTCTCGACCATTTGGGGGGTCTTGGGGAGGTTTAAGCGGGATGATGGGTGATTGGTGGATGGCCGCAGGGGTAGTGAGCTCTGAAACCGAGCTCCTGGCTTCATTGAAAATAACCTAAATAGAGCCCCCCTAGCGCTGCCCAACACCAGGAACGCGACCGAAGCATAAGACGGATAAGTGCAGCCTGTCCCGCCTTAGGAAAGCAGGGTCCCGCCGCCCGATCTCGCTCTCCGGTGATCGGCGCCCCTCTGCCCTCCTTGCGACCCCAGGACACTCACCCGCTTGATGTAGACCACCGCCGGATCCAGCATTCCAGCATCAGCGCCCACACCAGGAACCACGAATACCTCAGGCCCGCCCAATCGTTCAAGACATATATCCCTCACCGGAGCTCCGTGACTCTCGCCACCGCTAATCCCCGCGCCTGTCTCCAAAATGGCGGCTAAAAAGGACGTCGCCTGACCGGAGCCCCCACCGGAGCCGCTTTCTTTCACCCTGCAAGTACACGGACTGCTATGTGGGCGCCAAGTTACAGCCCTGACCATCATTAAAAGCTAATAGTCCCTTCACCGAAGCTGCTTGTTCTTTTCCGCCTCAGACCTCACGCCTGTCTTCAAAATGGCAGACAAAGAAGACGCCGCCTGACTTGAACCTCCACCGGAGCCGCCTCTTCCACCTGACAAGGTAACGACCACTACGTGGGCGCCAAGCTACAGCCCTATCTACCTTTTACTGTAATAAAAAGTCTCCTCACCGGCTCCCTTTGTTGCCCACCGCCGCCGACCCTGTGCCTGACCTCAAAATGGCGGCCAAAGAGGACATCGCCTGACCTCGCTGTGAGTTAATGGCTGCTGAACTCGTGTGGGGCGTCAAACAGGGGGGCAACGGAACGTCCTCTCCCATTATTTACAACCACTTGTCCCCAAATCGACCAAGGAGGACCTGAGACTTAAAGCCTACCTTTACGTCAGACAGGGTGCAGCTCTATCAGAAAGATTATGGCTGCTAGAGCTTACTAACAGCAACCATAGAACTGCGTCAGGTTAGATCCTGCACTGAGCTGGCTGTTGGTGTGTATGTCTGGGAGGCAGTCTGCATGTCCTCTCCTGACCAGAGTCTCCATCACACACCATTCCCATGGCGCTAGTTTACAAAGGTCCAACTGCCAATTAGAGACTGGTTACCTGCAAACTCCTAAGCAGAACCACCCGGGCTTTAAGACCCCCTCCTCGGCCTGGAGCCTCACCCTCATCGCTCTACGGGAACCCCACGGTTCGCCACCCTGGGCCACCTAAGCTCCAAGCTTCACATCGCAACTTAATCAGGCTCCCCCCCCTCTACTATCCTCACGATGGCCCGGGACCAGCCTCCCCCTCCTCCTCCGTTATCAGCATATGCCCTCACCAAATGCATGGTGAAGGCTATGCGTGGTAACAGTGCATGCGTTGTAATGCATGCGTGGAAACAGCCACGTTGTAATGGTGAATTCCTATGTCTGAGCTGGTGCCTGGCATGCTGAAAGTGAATTATGTAAGAGAATATTGGTGTGGTGGTTGGAGAGTGAGGAGATAAGGGCATTTGGAGGGATGTTGGAGCCCTGCCAGGGCCTACCTGCTGTTGCAGCAACCTAAGGGTGTAACATGTAATAAAGTACTTACAGCCTACCTGAATGGCCTCAGAGTCTTATAGGAAGATCCCACTCTACAACTCAAAAATAAACTTACGCCATTTTAGGGCTACATTTCTGCCACCAGAAATTATCATCATCAAGACAAATTGTAAATTACCAAAGAGGCAGAGAACATTGCCCTGGAAAACTCCTGATACAATGACAGGGACATGATAAGACTTCTTTGAACAGAGACACTTTTGCAGAGTAAAAGCCATTACATTCCTTCCACATTATATGAGTATGATGGTCACTGTGACAATTAATGGTTCCACTACAGGGAGATCTTTTTCGGTCCAAGTCCCACAGTTGTGGAACAAACTACCGGAGTCCCTTCGTAAAGAAGTAAATCTTCTTAATTTTAGGAAGTTATTGAAAACACTTTTATTTAGGGAAGCTTTTTGAGTTGCTGTTATATTTGTACCTTCTGTTTACCCACTCAGCTGTTGTTACTGCTTCTGTCATGAGCGTCTAGAGACCTGACGGTGATTTGGCGCTATACAAACCTCAGATAACAATAACAATAACAATCTATGTTTGACCCCACAGACACCCATTCCAATCCTGGTAGGCTCACTAACGATTAATCTTGAAATGAGTACCACTGAGTTGCATGACAATAACCATCCATTATCATTTTTTTTTTTTAGCAAGCAGCCCACTTCCCATTAGGAATTGTAGTTTCGTTTTTAGGTCTCACCTAGTGTTGCAGCGCATGCGCTGCTCGCTTTGCGAAGCATATTGTAGTAGGGACAGATGTGGAAGTGCCGTAGAAGCCCCGCGCATATTTTTCATTGGCTGGCGTCATCGTCCATGGTAAATGCTTACTTCCCATTGATAACGAGGCTTCTTAGTCCCTCCTTGTTACCGTCCTGTCTCCTTTTGGGACCGCCCAACAGGACGACTGGATCTTTTACTTGCGGTGTTACACAACCTACCACTGCTGCGCAGCCCTCGGACTGATGGAAGAAAAAGACCTGCATGCTTTGGTATAGCAAGGAGCGGCTGTCGGTCTGTCCTTCGCCATCATATGAAACTGTTCAGTGTGGCCGTAGTCACAACCTGATGCTTTTAAAACAATTGCGTAATATGTGAGGGCAGAAAATGGGCTGCACGTGCTAGTGTCGAGGAGGGCTCCAGTCCGTGCATCAATATAGGGCCCACTTGTTTCCCCTTCCCTCTGTTTCTCTCCCCGAGCAGATGGAGATCCGCAGAGACACAGCTGCTGGCACCGCCTTTCTGCACTAGAGGCTTCTAATTACTTTCAACATGACGCTCTTTTCTTAATTGTTTTCTGTGGCGCCAACGGCTTCGGAGAGTAAGGGGCCATGAAAGGCTGCTTCCTTGAAACTTTCAGCTCAGATTGAAGAATATTACTAACAGGCCAAGGACCAGGTGCCCGCAGGAAAACACAGAAATGCCTATCTGTGGCCCAGAGTCAGTCAGGCTCATCACCGTGCCACACAAATACCACATAAACACTAGTGTGTGCATCACCTTGTGACCAGAAATAATAAATTTAACTCGCAATTCTGTGTAGCACGATATTGTGTTTTTCTTGTAAGTATGGATGTACTGCGGTACACAGGTGTTATTTTCACCCAGTTTTAAGCCATTCCGTTTATCATGTTGGGAAGGGTGAACGGTAGATCTGGCCTTGCTAAAATTATTGCCTGGTACCTTTAGATAACATATAGCTATTGGAAATTAATATATTTGAGCGTGCTACTCTACCAGCGAATAGTTATAGGAATAATACCGAAGTACCGGTCCTTGGACCACAGCGTGCCCGATCCGGAGTATTACCACAGGAATATCACAGAATTACCATACTTTTAACCGCTTTACGTAAAGTGTGTACCATGCCAGTGTCTTAATTTTAATTATTGTATGCCACTGCATTACCATATGTATACAACACAAATACTATAACCATCATGTATCACATTCCCAGCATTACGGTAGGAATACCACACGAATACCACATTGTGAGCCGCTGTGTGCCTCATCAAGAGGATTACCAACAGAATAACACAGAAATACAACTTCTTGGGAAATAGTGGCAAGATCTGAATAATTTCCATATCACGTGTACAGTAACATCAGGCCACAGTCACACTGTTCAGATCACTACCATTGGAAATACTGTACCAGACTTGTGCCATTATGTACCAGAGCACTAGCATAGGGGCGCCACAGAAATACCTGAGATATGGCACAGCATGTAAAATTCAAAGTACGACCGTAGAAATACAGTGCCATGCTATCAAACAAAGTAAGACAGATGCAGAGCATTACCGTTAAATTCACATCATATTAGGAGCCCGTGGACGATGCAGACCAGAGAGGGTACATCACTTCTCCACTCCTGAATTACCGCTATCAAAGATACTGATAATTGCATTTATATTTATGAATTAACACGTTGTGGGGAAATATTATGCGGAAATCAGACTTACTGTGTTGATTTCAGCATATTTTCCCAGGTGTTAAACCTGTATACCTAGACTAATTGCAGCAGGTGAAATCTCGGATGAAAGATCGTGGAGCTGCGTTGTTTCCACAAAATGTACAATCCTGATGGGCCCATTACCCCTCCCCCATTGGAATTAATGGGCCACTCGTGATGGAGGCCCACGTGCCATATGCAGGCCATCAAAACATTGATTGATTTTCCTATTCATATTTTATATTATGGAACATTTAAAAGGTCTAATTGCCAACGGATAAAGGGATTATAACAACCGATGTGTTTTAAACCTTTTTTGCTGTTGCAGTTAGTGCGTCCCAAGAGCATTGGAGCGCTTTACATGAGCATCAAATTGCATTATAAAAGGTGAGATTTTTGTGCTGCAGGGAGAATAATTGATTTGCACAGAATCACAGCATGTGGAGCGGATGCTGGACTCGAACCTGGTTCCGTAGCTCCAAAGTTGCCAGCTCTGTCCTTTAGGTCACCTCTCCTCCTTTTTTTTCAAAACTCATGAGGGTAGTAATGGAAAGGTCAGAAAGAAGGCTATTCCAGGTATAACGGGTCTGGGCTGAGAAACTCTGTTCATCTTTCCAGATGGTAATATTTCTCAGCTGAGGATAACGAATAAGCAGGAGTCAGATAATTAGCAGCCTCCCTTGTATTGCCTCAGTAATGCAGGCCGTAATTGACCCTTGGACTTCCCAATAGAGGGGGGCACTGCTAATTCCGGGATGTGGGAATACCATAACCTCTTCGACGCTCATGACGAGCTGAGCTCGTCATGAGCCACGGCGCTCCGGTGCTCATGATGAGCTTAGCTCGTCATGAGCCTTGGAACGCTCAGGTGCAGGGAGAATTCCCCCGCTGTGCTGAGCGTTCCACGGGAGCCAATGCACCTGTGACGAGCTCAGCTCGTCATGAGCACCGTAGCGCCGTAGCGCGTGCTGTAGCGCGTGCGCGCCCCCCTAGCACAGCGGGGAATAACCCGCGCAGTGAAGGGGATAATTTACCACCCCTATCGGAATTGAAAGGGAGCTTGTAATGAGGTCTCAAAAGGCTGGGGCATAGCCAACAGGTAAGCAAACATTTAAAAAAATAAAACGAATTTCGTTGCGAGCACTGCATCACATTTGGTGATGCAGTGCGCGCAACGAAATTTGTTTTATTTATTTAAATGTTTACTTACCTGTAAAACTCCGTAATCCATTCATTACTACCCCCCACCCTGCCCCTCCCCCTGCCCACGTCACCGCCCTACAGAAACACCTACTGCCGACCGCTACTGGTTATTGACATTGTAAATGACAGTGCCTTTCATTTTTGTTTTCGTTTTTAAAACATAAATAAAAGGCATTGTCATTTACAATGCCAATAGCTTAAACTCGTGTAAATGCGAGACTTATTTCATTGCAAAAGTTTGTTTCTTTTTACATGTGGGCTCCCATGTGTCCGCATGTGAAATGATACTTGTTAAAAAGTCAGAATTGGCTTAGGTTAAGGTTTAGCACTTGACTTGGGTTCACTAAACAGTTATGAAACTGACTGCTCCCTAGGCCTGACAAACTTTCCGGTGCAGGTTATGAGTGACAATTATGCATGTAATAAAAATACTAATTATGTTATTAACTAGGCAAGTGCTGCCTAAGTAAACACACGATTACTAAAACATACACAAAGCCTCTGAAGCTCTCCCTATGTGAGCACTAGGGCTGCGAGCTACTCGAAATTTAGTTTTATCGTATTGCTGCACTGAAAACTGTTGAACTTGGCTTTTGTTGTTTAACCAGTAATAGGATGACTGACTTCAGTAGCTCCACAGCGCCGAGACACCTCAGGGTATTTGTTGCGCTATAAAAGTTGCGTAAATAAAATAAAATAAATAAAGGACAACTTTCGGCATTGTTTTTCCATGATTAGCTCCTTGCATTGATGTAATTCATTTTTAGCACTTGGAAAATCAAACACACACTCTAAAGGTTAGAACCAGGTCAACGTCAACTAGCTGCGAAGCCCCCAGGCATCTAGAATTTCTACTTGTTCCAAGGGCTGCTTTAGGTCAAGTTCAGAGGTCAAATAACTCAATACATTTTTGTCACCGCTGAGAATGGGTGAGGAGATATTTGGGGACCTGTTCAGTGTTGTAGTCAGTAGCGGCCCGTGGTGGGAGTGCTGCTGGGCGCTGATGCGACCTTACCAACACGGGATATTCTTCTTTTCACTCGCCGTATTTATTTTATGTGATTTGTTTGTTGCTAATGCATAACAGTTGCTGACATGTGTAAAACTCTGTTGCCTACCTGAATTTCTGACAGGTTCCCTTTTGTTTGTCTCCCTGTTTTTAACCCAACAGGCATTGTGTTCTATATCAGGCAATTTCATTTGATTAGTCCTGAGGATGATCCCTTTCTATAATGAGCTTGGGATCGCAACGTTGTCGACAATTCAAAATAGTGCCACTATGTCCTAATCTGTATAAGTTATGTGGTTACTATTTTGGTTAGCTTGCTTTATTCTTTGATTTATACAAGCTACCTTTTGCTCCAGTTTTTTGCCTGTAAATTGTTCTGTCTATTGTTTGTTTGCTCTTTGTCCTTTGTACCGGGTGCAGGATTGCGTCCCGTTGTATTTTTTCCTTGTATCACTTGATATTCTAAAAACATTGGGTATTTGTAGGAAGGTGAATACCTGACTATGGTTACCCCAGATTTTTTGCCTTGTGTTTAGCTGGTTTTCGACTTAGTTGGCCTGGTATCCGGCTAATCAGGGCCCCAGGCTATCTGCTCTCTCTTAAAATGGACTCCATGTACCCTAGGTGCATAACTAAATTGGTACTGGACACCTTATCAGACCCTGTACAGTGCACTATAGGTGCCCAGGGCATAGGTGCATCCAAGGCCTACCAGGGGCTGCAGCATATCTTTTGCCACCCCTGGCTGGTACTTAAATCAACACAACTGGCTGTTCACACAGCTGGGGCAAGGTGGTGTACTCACCCCTTGCTTAGATATAGTATACCTATGTCTAAACCTATAGCTGGACACATATACACCTATAGGTCACTCCTATGGCAGGCCTTTACAATCCTGGAGGCAGAGTGCTTGGTTTTATGTGAGATGGTGCTCTAGCATGAGCTGAGCCTGTCTGCAGTGTTCGGAACCATTTCCTTACTGCTGTTCCAGTGATACTGCCGTACCATATACTCTTAAGTGCATTATAATCCTAGCGGTTAATGCTAACTTTGGTTTGGCTTTATCAAAACATGTCATGTTTGGTGTCATACACTTTGGAATACTACCCCCTCGCCAGTTCTGGCGACGCGGGTAGTATTCCGCCCTTCTAAAGGGAGAAGACATGTTACTTTACTTAAAACGCGGTTAATCCTAACCAGAGCCCCAGCATCACAAAATGGATGCTGCTGCCACAGACACATGTCTGACCTCCTGCTGCTGAATGAAACTTGGCAGGGGAGGCCTGGACAAAGGGTTTCCTGTCACAGGGAGGTGTCACACCACCCCAGACAGGAGATAGTGGATTGTAGCAGGGAGGGTTGAAAGAAACTAGACAGTGCCTGGGGCGCACAAGGTGTCCCCAGGCAAAAGCCAGTCAAACCGGTTCTGGGGCACTCCAGCCCCAGTCCTGGCACAAAACTGGAAAAAGGAAAAGGGGTGTAACCACCCCCTTCCTGGGTCCCACCCATAGGAGGGACCTAGCAGGTAATCCAGCCCCTTGATTTGGAATAAAGGTAGGAGCTGTGCAGATGCACATCAGATTATCCTGACTGAAACTTATGAAACGAAACTCTGGACCCTTCGACATCCCACTCGACGTGGAAGACTGAAGAATCTCCCTTGTGGTCAAGGAGTGACCACCCTGTGCAAACAGGCACCATCCAGCACCTCGACATTTGCTTTGTTGCAGTTCCCGCCGGAACTCAAGCGACAGAGATCAACAAGACCCAGCGTGCCTGCCTTCTAACATCCCGATCCACAGTCCCTGCAAAGCTGAGACCCGTGGAGGCGACCTGAAGCGTGGGGCCATCCATCTTGGAAAAACTACAAAGCGCTAACCGTGCAGCATCTGAGGCTCCCTTGAAGCTGTGCATTGGAGTTTGAGAAGCTCCAGCCCCGAGCAGCTTTTGAACCAAAGCTCACCCCTCCACACTCATCGAGTGCTGCGTGGGGGCCTTTTGCATTTTCCTGCTTGACGCGTTGGTCCGGTCGCTTGCCCGTTGGCTAGTGGCCCCAGTACCGACGAACCTTTGAATTTGCTCTGCTAGTCTGATTGCTCCAGACTGGCCCTCGCTCCCCTGAAAAGGAGCACCCGCTCAAACCTTGCTGGTCAGAGTAATAAGCGATCTTTGAATACTACGTGGGTTGCATTTGCCAAGGCCTGTTGACTCCGATCTGGAAGCCGACACCGCCGACAGTGAGAGCCTTCATGGGACAGCTCGTGATTTACTCCAGGACATACTCGGTGCCCCAGAGACCACGTGGCAGCGGAGACAAGCTTCATGACAAGCACCTGATTGCGCCCGACATCGCCTGGTTCCTTCCTGGTCACTGGCTAGTGACCCAGACTCTGTCCCCTCTGCTTTCAGGTACTCTACATCTTCGATCCACCCTTGGATCACACCGGACACTTCTCTTCTGGATGCCTGCAGCATCTTCATCTCCAGGCACCCTAGATCTTCGTGACGGAACCCGACACATCTTTGCACCTGTGCACCCGCTTCCTGTGGGTGAGGTAACTCTTGAACGCCGGTGCTCCTGTAGTGGTTTACACCTCTAGTGTCTAAGTATAAAGTTTTGTCCCTCTAGTCCAGTCGGAAGACTCTTAAAACTGTAACTCGATAACTTTTACGCACGATTGACTTTGCATTAGTGCATGCGTGTGCTTTAAGCGCTGCACCCGAATCCCGCGGGCTACTCCCGTCCTAACTGCTGTTAGTCCAGTGTAGTCCCAGCGATTCCCAAGGCCCTAGGCCTTACCACTAATCGATTAGTGATACTTATACCACTTTTTTGATATATGGTTTGAGTGGCCACCGGCTTCATCCATAACTGTGCAACTTTCATATGTTATATTGTGCTTTTGTTTAAACGCTTGTGCTTCATTGCTCATAAAGAGTATTGGGGATTATTCTGAGAATAAATACATATATTTTTATAATATATAACTTGTGTGGTGTCCTTTGATATTACAGGATTGCATATGGTAAAACGGCTGGCTTCGCATGTCCTCTTGAGTTAAGCCTTTAGGCTGCTTAGTCCATGCTACCTCTAGGATAGCTTGTCTTTAAGGTTGACTTACATCCACCACCATAAGGGATTGTTTGGACTGATATAAGGTGCCCCCAGAATTGGAGACATCATACATCAGGCAAACTTCTCACATTGGTGAGCAGCGGTACGGATTTGAGCTTGCTGTTGTTATACCTTTGCAATCTTTTATCAAATTGAAAGATCACATTAAGTACCATAGGTACATATAAACAAAGCTTAGCATATTTAAGTTCTACTGAATTTAGTAGTTGTAGGTAGAAGGGCTTAGCACACCCTGACTACAACTCACTAGCACGGTACAGTAGGAAAACACTTAGTGTAGGTAAGTGCATCACTTACAACTCACTAGAGTCATGTCTGGCACAGGTGAAGCTCCAAGCTCTCTACCTGTGGTGGTTGACCCTCCACAAGCAACCTCCAGCTATGACAAATTCAGCCATAGAGACTTGAGTGCCTTGTGCACTGCTAGGAAGCTGAGAAAGGGTCACAACCCTACCATTCACATCCTGATAGCCATCCTGGAGAAGGATGATCTTGAGAAAGCTAGAGTAGTTCCCTCAGGGTCAGGAGAAGGAGTGAACCCCCCAGATACTGAGAACACCTCCCCAGAAGTAGAAAATGAGGAGGCAGACCCTGAATCAGAAGGTGAAGAGTCAGATCAGGATCAGAGGGGAAACCAGGTACCAGTTGTGAGGCTTAGCCAAGCCAACTTGGTCCTACATGGGAATGGAGAAGGGCAACACTTCTCCAGACCCAATAGCAGAATTCTCCCAGGCAATAGGAGAGAGAGAACCCCTTCCAGGGATTCTCACATTTCTAGTGCCTCAAGAGAATCTCAGAGGGTAATGACTTCCCTCCAGAGGAAAGAGCATAAGGCCAGGATGAGAGCTGTTAGACTCCAAATAGAGAGGGAGGAAGTAGCCCTGGCCCAAGCTAGACTTGCTTTGGCAAGAGAACAGAGATTGAGTGGGGAGACTCCCACTGGTGGCAGCATTATCCCTAAGGATAAAGACAGGTCCTATGACCATAGAAACCTGAGTAAGATTGTGCCCCCCTACAGAGATTGAGGAAAATTGAATTTTGCCTTGCTATGTGTCCCTACGTGTTCCCCATCATGTAATATATGTGCATGATTTCTATGCATTTTCCTCTCCATGGCCGATAATAAAGACGCATTTACAGTTGCGTCCAACGTTAGTATGTCAGTTATCCAGTCCTCCGTGAAAGCAACGTGAATTAGGCTTTCAGGCCTCTGTTGCCAACGTCTTTACATGGTGCACGTTAAATCATCGAGATGCACCCGTTTCTAAGGCTCTGCAGGGCCCGGACACGAGATCCAGGCCTCAAGCCTCCTGAACCACTCCGAGAGATGCAGCCCCGCCCGCATCCCTGACCCTTTCCTTACTTCCTGCCAAGCAACGCGGTGCCCGGTTCGGCCTGGCCTGCCTGCCAAGAATATGTTATGCCTACAGTTATCTGTTCAGCTCCCCGGCTTCACATTCCTAGCTAACAAACAGCATAAACATATCCATCTACAGTCTAGTCTTTCTGTCTCCATGCAAGTAAATTACTGTACTTGTATCCATAGAAGATCCATAGTCCATGCAATACATGAAGAAATATATGCATACACTAGTCTTTAGTGACAAGCAGCCTTTGCCCTGATGACTTTTAGAATCAAGCAACATGTACTCCAAACACAAGATATCAGATACGCTATAGGTACAGGTCGTTCTGACATCCCAGACTTTAGTCTCCTCTACTAGTGCTAGAAGTCAGCGCCCCCCAGCTCTCCCCAGTTACACGTCATGACTAGTTTTGCGCGCACCAGTAGGTTAAAGGTTCCAGCTGCCCATGAAACCCCCTCCATGTGTCCACCCACTTATGACACTTTTGTGACGTCTACATCACACACCTCCGTGCACGCCCTGTGCACGCCTTCTTTTTACGCCCATATGTTCTTATCTTCCTCTTTTTCACTTGTTACGCCTACTGTATTCAATGCAACTGTACTGTTTTACTATATATATTGTATGATGTTAATGAAATGTTGAGATTGTCCCTTCCTGAACCTTAGTAGGTGATGGAACCCGATGTCCATTGGCTCGAGCCACTTAATTAAAGCCCGTATGACTCAGATACCACGGACTCTGCCTCTCATTTATTGAGCTATCCTTTTTCCTTTAATGCATAGAAAAATAGTACCGGTAATTTATTTATTTACCACATAATGGCGCCCGAACAGGCACGAGCCCCTTCCCCACGCGCCGGCGATGTAACGCAGGCCCCCTGACCCCTTCTACAGCCGTGACGGACCCCTACTGTGCACCTGCAGGTTTTCCTGCTAAACTCCCTCAGGCCCACGGAGGAGACGGAGACTGCGGTCCAGCATCCAGACGAGGCGGTGAGGAAGGCGGAGAGTCCCGACCAGAGCCCAAGCCGAGAGAGAGCAAGGTCCGAGGTATCCGGAGGCCCACCTGTTTCCGAAGCCCGAAGCGCATGCGTAGTGCGTAGCAGTAACCAGACGTCGTAGCAGTCCAGTCCAGTCCAGTTTCCGAGGCCTTCAGTTTTGCTTCCCGGTGAGTACCGTTGCTGGGAACGCATCTAGACGGGTTCATTAATTTGTGCCCGGTCCAGACGGGTTTGGGTACACAGATCCGGTCCGACGTGTTCACCTAGGTGGATACGGTATGACGTGTCTCTTTATGAGACCGGTATGTTCTGTACTGTTTTAGCAGTGCATCCAGTAATTCTGTTTTCTAGTATAGTCTCTCGAGATTTCCAGTATTATGTTTTCAATGTACTAGGTAGTATCTGTTCGAACTGTTTCTAACGTGTTTTTGATGTCGTGGTATGAATGAATTGTTTTGCTATTCATTACTGTGTTCATTGTGTATTGTGTTTAAGTTCGAGTACGTTCAAATATGCCTCTGTTTTAAAAGTTACGTCAGATAGGAACCAGAAAAGGGATACTCGAAGAATCAGTTCCTGTCCCACCTAGGGACAGTCCCGGACATTTCATGTATCATAAACATGGCTTAGATGCCATACTGTACTTAGACTTATGGGTAGATTATACCAAAAACCTGGAAGAGAAATATAGATGGCCTGTTTCAGGAACCTGGGATGCTGAGTGCATCATGAGAGTAGAGGAAGCATTATGGAAAAAGAAAGCCAGACAATCCCAGAAGGACGCCATAGAATTGTGGCGTAAAGAATCGCATAAAAGAACAGAAAAAGAAATCAGAAAAGCAGAACTAAGTAGGGAATCATCAGAAAAAGCCCAAGAAAGGGAACTACTAGAAGAAGGTGAACGAGTTAGAGCAGAACAGTTGGATAGACAAAGAAATGCCCTTATTAAAGGCATGTATCCCCTTTTCGCCGAGGGCCTGCCTAAGGCGACCCCGGAAGCACCCTGTAATTTACCGCCACCATTGATTCCGACTAAGCTACGTCATAAACCAACCGCAGCTGAAATTTTCCTTTCTTCCTATTTAGACGATACTGTCCCAGAATATACAAATCTGCGTCCTCCTCCGCCTGTTCAACCCCAAGACCCTGTTAATAACGCAATTACTGTTCCTCCAGCCACTGGTCCCGGGAATCCTTTTAATCCGCCAGTAACCCAGGACCAGCCCACCTTACGTATGCCTACTTTACCAGTCACATTACCAGCGACGGCACATCCAGTATTAGTTGACGATTCTAGTTCAGGAGGAGCAGGGGGAGGTACCCCTATCACCCCGCCTCAAGTAAAACGAATGACGCTAAGAGATGCAGCATTACAACGTACGCCAAAAGTGGCTACATACGCAGCCCTCAAACAATACCTTACTGATTGTAGATATGATCCAGTACCAGGCGAAGAACAGATGATATTATATTCCATACGTCTACGACGAGTTGCAAGCTATTTGACTATCATACCGGAAATGAGGGAACATTTAGACAGAATATATCATTTCATCAGAACAGGGGAAAGACCAGAAAGTATTCACGAGGCTATGGCCCACAGGAAAGTTGAGACTCAAAATATGATCTTGCAGTTTTTGATAAATTGTTTAATAAGAGAACAAGACCAGCCTGGTAAAAACAAAGACGAGATGAAGGTCCTGACAAAATGGAGTGACAACATAGCAGACGGAAAACACAGTAAACAAGGTTGTATAGAATTCATGTATAGAAAGATTCGTAAAGAAATTCTAGGCATACATGAAAGGGAGAAAGCAACGAGAGAACCCGAGAAAGAGAATGACACTTCAGACGAAGATGCAGACACAGAGAATCCAGATAGAATAGCGTATGTAGGTAGGACGAGACCTTTTGACAGATCCACACGCCTAGAATGTAAGAAAACTTTTCTTCCTCCCGTACCAGAACAGTGCTCTCTTGAGCATTTATTCCAAGCTACCGATAGAGTTCTGAAACAACGTATAGGTTACAGTGAGCTTAGTACCATGCATGAACAGGAACTAGCCCGATCAGCAGTTCAATGGACTAGAAATTCTAGCACATTTAAAGACGAAGTAGTGGCCCAAACGTTTCTGAATCTTCCCCCAGACGAACAGCGACTGGTGGGTATGTACATGATCCAGCACCTCATTACACTGTATGAAAATCAGCATTCTGATCCAGGTCCCCTATATAATGTATTGGACGAGTTACTCCTAAACAGATGGAAAGGCCTAGGTATGTCATTCTAGAACAACGCCACAAATACAGAACGTTCCTGACTTCACATTTTGTTCCTGTTCCACCCCCAGTAAGGAAGACATTTTACATAGACAGACAGAATCCCTTGCGAGAAGTCCATCCTGTTCGGACAGGCGGAGGGGCACTCGAACGAGTATTTGTTTACACCCCTTTAACGAAAATAGAACTACTGGAAATGAAAAAGTTAGTGCCCTGTCACGATAAAGATCCAGCAGGGTTCCACCGTGAATTAAAAGACATGCTCCGTATGGGAGAATACACGTATCCCGATATCATTAAAATGTTAAAGGTCCTGTTGCCTGCGGGCATATATGAAAAACTTAAAGAAAAAGAATGGGAGGTGGGAGAGAAAAAGATTGACTGGGCCGAATTAGAGAACGAAGATATAACACGAGTTCCTGGTACCGGACTCGGGGATAAAGCCAAAGCATTGCCCGAGTTGTTAATACAAGTCTTGCCAAGATTACTAACCACGAAAAAGGAAGACTGGGATGCCATCTCAGCCTGTAAACAGAAACAAGACGAAGACACTAGTGACTTTTATTCTAGATTTGAAAAATGTTTCATTATTAATAGCGGCTTGAAAACAAGTAGTGAGTCGTATCCACATCTTTTTGTTACCAAATTAGTAGAGAATTCTTTATCACAAGTTAAAAATCGAGTACTGAAAGTTGAGAGTACCTGGCAAGCTAATACCCCGTCCCAAATGTTACAAATGTTACAGTACCACCAGAACCGAATCAGAGAAGAGCAAGAACACGAAAAGAGACGTATGAAAGACACGAAAATGAAAGTACTAGTTGCACAATCTGTTCCGGTAGATAGTCAGAAGAGGGGTACGACTCAGACTAGTCATTCTGCAGCTCCCGTTAAAGGGACATGCAATTACTGTAAACAGCCAGGTCACTATATAAACGAATGTGCCGTTCTGAAACACAACATAGCCACTGGTAAGACGAAAGAAAGACCGCGTCCTCCTAGACAGGAACATGTTCCACAAAATACGCAACCACCACAGAACGCACAACAGACAGTTACAGTACCGCAGCCTATAGCGGCCACACAACAAGTTACACAGCAGATGTACCAGTACGCACAGTCAGATTATCCAGAATATCAGCAGTATTCATGAAACAGCCTAGAGAGAGAGGTTGGCTTGCTTCTCATCGAGGTTCCTGTAGATCAAGAGGGTCCCTGTGTACACAGTCAAGTATTAGGGAAAGACAGAAAATTTCTGATTGATACAGGGGCAAGTAGGACTACCATCAGTCATGACGAGGTTCCAGGGGCTCCTCTCTCAGGCTCAAGAAATGTTTCCCTGGGATTTTCAGGAAAGCCTATTGTTAATGAAATATCGAAACCAGTTTCCCTAGAAGTTGGTCCATTGTCCCGAACTACAGACTTGTTACTTACGAAATCATGTCCAGAAAACTTACTTGGTATTAAAACATTGAAAGAACTAGGAGCAGTGATTTGTTGTTCTCCGGAAGGAGTGAGATTGTTTTTACGTGACTTTAAAGGTCATTATGTGTTAAGAGATTTTGATCCAAGATTACTGAATGTACCACAGCATTTATGGGCGCAAGGTCCAACTGATGTAGGTTGTATGCACATTACACCATACCGTGTCACTCTGAAACAAGGAATTGTATTACCACGAATCCGACAATACAAGTTGCCACCTGAGGCTGTAACAGCCTTATCGAAAATTATTGACGAGCTCATTGCTCAAGGAGTGGTTGTAGAAACTGACTCCAATATATGTAATTCCCCGATCATTCCGATCCTTAAACGTACTGATCCAAATGCACCTCCAGTTTATCGACTAGTGATTGACCTTCGAGAACTTAATAAATGTATCATACCCCAGTACCCAGTGGTTCCAGATATCTCTTCCCTATTGACTGCCATTGATTCCGAAGCAGCGTTCTTTACTGTTATCGATCTCAAGAACGCCTTCTTTAGTGTCCCCATCCATCCGGACAGCCAGTTCCTTTTCGGATTCTGTTTAAATGGAAGAAGCTATAAATTTACACGTGCACCTCAAGGGTTCACAGAAAGTCCTAGTATTTACAGTCAAGCACTGAAACGACAACTAGATAGTATTCACATGCCAACTGGCACTGCCCTGCTCCAGTACGTTGATGACCTATTAATCACAGCCCGTACAGAACGTGACTGCGAACGTGCGTCACTGACAGTCTTGTATTTTCTGGCAGAAATGGGGCACAAGGTGTCGCCTTCGAAACTGCAATTCTGTGTCCAGCAAGTGGTATACCTTGGTCACTTGCTGTCCAAGAGGGGTAGACAGCTGACACCTGACCGTATCCAGTTAATAGCACATCTTCCACAGCCCAGGACACAGAAGGAGGTACGAGCTTTTATCGGCCTCACTTCTTACTGCAGACAATGGATCCCTCAGTACGCATATCTAGCCAAGCCACTGATACAGTTGACAACACAGGAGGCAGCGACATCGACTGTCCTCCCTTGGACCCAGGAACATACACTTGTTTTCAACGAATTAAAGAAAGCTTTATGTCAAGCACCTGTTTTAGCGACGCCAAACTACAGTAAACCTTTTACACTTTTTGTCACTGAACGTGATGGTACAGCATTATCTGTTCTCACACAAGATCAAGCAGGACAACACAAGCCTTGTGCTTATTTTTCTAGCACATTAGATCCAGTAGCCCAGGCTTTGCCTGCGTGCCTCAAATCAGTCGCAGCCACAGCTTTAGCTATCAGACAAAGTGATTCCATAGTGTTAGGACACCCCCTGACAGTACAGGTTCCACACTCCGTGGAGGTTCTTTTAAACAGAACACAGACTCAGCACTTGACCATAGCACGATTGACAGGATATGAACTGACCCTGTTTCAGCCACACATAGAGATCAGACGCTGCAACATTTTAAACCCTGCTACACTGTTACCCTCGATTACCTCAAACCCTACAGCACATGACTGTGTGGAAGTTATTAACACCATGACGAAGCCAAGACAAGATTTGACGGACATTGCATTACCTGACCCAGACCTGACACTTTATGTGGATGGTTCATGTATGAGAACAAGTACAGGAGAATTAGTAGCAGCATATGCAGTGACTACTGAAACTGAAGTTATAGAAACACATCGTATTGACACCCTGTCTGCTCAAGCAGCAGAGCTCATCGCTCTGACCCAAGCCTGCATACGAGCCAAGAACCTGAAAGTAAACATATATACAGACTCACGTTATGCATTCGGAGTCGTTCACGACTTTGGAGTCCTCTGGCAAGAAAGAGGTTTTATGACCTCTCATGGAGCCAAGATTCAGCATGGCCCCCTCATTCAAGCTCTGTTAGAAGCAATACATTTACCTACGGCTATAGCCATTATGAAGTGCAAAGCACATACGAGAGTCACTGACACCTTTTCCCAGGGTAACGACCTGGCAGATCGAACAGCCAAGCTTACAGCTCAGACTCCAGACATTCCAGCTGACACGACAAAGGCAGACGTTCCAGTTCTGACGACTTGCATGACAGTCAAGGACCCTACACAAGATGTATTAGACATACAGACACATGCTACTCCAGACGAAATCAAGAAATGGTCTGAACAAGGAGGGGTCCAGACAGATCAGGGATGGTTGACGAAGGGAAAAGCCACATGGTTTCTCCCCGACTCTATGGTTCAAGTCATTATTAATACAGCACATAGTCCAGCGCATTTAGGAGAAAAAGCCATGTTAGACAGCATCCAGAACCTCTGGTTTAACAAGCATTTACGAGCAGCAGCGAAGCAGAAAGTGCGTACCTGCATGATCTGTTGTCAGTTCAACCCAGGTAAAGGTGTTCCTGTGGAACAAGGTGGATTTCATCCTCCTGACCATCCTTTTGAAGTCCTCCAGATGGATTATATCCAGATGGATCGATGTCGAGGATTCAAGTATGTCCTCGTAGTTGTATGCGCTTTGTCCAGATGGACAGAAGCATATCCAGTCTCAGATTATACTGCCGTGACCACTGCCAAACAGCTGGTACGTGAGTTTTTCCCTCGATATGGTTTGCCCTGTGTCGTGTATTCAGATAATGGACAGCCATTCTCGTCCGAACTCATGAAACAGGTATCACTTCTGTTAGGGTACCAGTGGAAATTCCACTGCGTACGACACCCTGAGGCAGCTGGCCTCGTCGAGCGACACAATCAAACTCTGAAAACACGACTAGCGAAGGTCTGTGCCGAAAAAGGTGTAGATTGGATGGTAGCCCTGCCGGTTGCCCTCTTCTATATGCGAATGGTCGCTCACTCCAGATCTGGTTTGTCACCATACGAAGTTGTATTCGGTCGTCCCCCGAACATGTGGGGTACACCTATGCCTCGTAAAATCAACGATGTTGACAGTAACATGCTGACAGATTACCTAGCTTCCTTGATGTCTGCACTACTCTCTTGTCGTTCACAGGTCGCGGCTGCCTTCCCGGACAACACCCAGGTGAAACCGCACGAGGTCGTTCCAGGAGATCTAGTATTGGTTCGGAATTTTGATCGCTCAAGCCCTCTGGAGCCCCGCTGGAAGGAGCCAAAACTCGTTCTGATGACCACAAGGACCGCTGTAAAACTAGAAGGAAGAAAAGGCTGGCTCCATTCCAGTCACATCAAGCGTTTTCATGGACTGCGTCCAAAGACTTTTTTCAAGGACTGCCCCGATACTGACTCTAAACTTCCCCTGTTAGAGAAAACTCCGCAACAGGAGTATAAAATCAAATTGAGGTCTAGTAAGTCAGACAGCGTTTAATTGTTTAAGTCCCCCTCGGGTGAAGCGGTTAGACAGGTTTCTGACATGTATGAGATAGACCCACATAGTGAGAGAGATAGACGAAACGTCAAGAAAATGAAATATTGTAAAAATCTCCGAAGCAGATGCATCGTTACATTATTGTTTATGTTTATTCTGAGTCTTACGATTACATGTATAAGTTGTTTGTTACATGTATTTTTTCCTCCTCTCGATTCACATGTACACCTTTCCTCTAATGATACAGTAGAGCACACATTTAGTGAGCTACCCCCTCACGAGTTATCCTATCGACTTGCAATGCGCAACAATACTTTTATTCGTATGTTACACTATTCGCATCAGACCAGCAATACCACTAATTGCTGGGTATGTGGTTGACTCCCCCCTTACCAGACAGTGAAGGGAGCTCTGCCACTCTTTCCCTATCCGTTTTCACACAATGGTTCGTGTGGAGCATGGTTTACATTGACGTTATCTTTAGACGATAAGTCCCTTCTGAATACAGTTATGAATGAGACCTGTTTCCCAGACAAGGACGGTCTTTCCCATAGGACAGGGATAGATCTAGAAAATGAAGTATATGATCTAGGTAATTTTTCCTCTAACCTCATGGTTTTGAATGTTCAGGCCGAGACTAATTCAGACTTGCCTTCTATAACAGTTCTACCAGTGAAAGGCGAATTATGTGTTAGAAGGAATGGTTCAGTACATCTAGGACACAGTGATTGTACTACTGTGGTCGAGTACAGTGACAGTGGGAAGTCTACTTTCAAAGCTTCACGTCATTCCTACTTTATATGTGGTCAGACCGCTTATGTACATTTGCCCCTAGATTGGGATGGGACATGTTACATTGCATTCCTACTGCCACCAGTTTTCCTAGCCCCATCCGATTATCACCGAAATACCCATCTAGTACACGTCAGACATAGAAGGGAGATTGAGTCCCCAATTGTCGATCAGACTGAAACTACATTGGAACAGTATACGGATTTCAATAAAGGTTTCTTTTTCTTCATAGGTCCCGTCCAGAATAGTAAATTAATACGCAGGTTAACCAGAACCCTTGAAGCAGTAGTGAATGAGACTACTTCCGCTCTAGGTAACTTAACAGAAGAGCAGTCTGCTATGAGATTTGTTGTTCTTCAGAACCGCCTTGTTCTTGACGTCATTCAGGCCGATAGGGGCGGAGCTTGTAGAGTCATCGGATCCAGTTGTTGCGTTTTCATTCCTAATAACGCACCGTCTGTGTATTCAGCAATAACTAGACTTCATAAAATAGCTCATCAGCTACACCAGAATCCAGGCACCTGGACTTGGTCCGGCTGGCTCTGGAGTGTAATATCTGCCTGGGATGGAAAGTACTGTCATTCCTGGGAGTAGTCGTAATGATCATATTCAGTTGTTGTCTCTGTTTACAATGCGGCCCAGCGATTTGCGGCTTGTGCGCTACATCTTGTATTCCACATCCACAATCCCATGCCCAAAAGAAAAAAGACGAGCAAATGATGCTATATGAACAGATAGATAGTCTCATGAATATTGATGTTTCCTGAAGGGAAACGTAGGGAACAAGGAGGGAATGAGGAAAATTGAATTTTGCCTTGCTATGTGTCCCTACGTGTTCCCCATCATGTAATATATGTGCATGATTTCTATGCATTTTCCTCTCCATGGCCGATAATAAAGACGCATTTACAGTTGCGTCCAACGTTAGTATGTCAGTTATCCAGTCCTCCGTGAAAGCAACGTGAATTAGGCTTTCAGGCCTCTGTTGCCAACGTCTTTACATGGTGCACGTTAAATCATCGAGATGCACTCGTTTCTAAGGCTCTGCAGGGCCCGGACACGAGATCCAGGCCTCAAGCCTCCTGAACCACTCCGAGAGATGCAGCCCCGCCCGCATCCCTGACCCTTTCCTTACTTCCTGCCAAGCAACGCGGTGCCCGGTTCGGCCTGGCCTGCCTGCCAAGAATATGTTATGCCTACAGTTATCTGTTCAGCTCCCCGGCTTCACATTCCTAGCTAACAAACAGCATAAACATATCCATCTACAGTCTAGTCTTTCTGTCTCCATGCAAGTAAATTACTGTACTTGTATCCATAGAAGATCCATAGTCCATGCAATACATGAAGAAATATATGCATACACTAGCCTTTAGTGACAAGCAGCCTTTGCCCTGATGGCTTTTAGAATCAAGCAACATGTACTCCAAACACAAGATATCAGATACGCTATAGGTACAGGTCGTTCTGACATCCCAGACTTTAGTCTCCTCTACTAGTGCTAGAAGTCAGCGCCCCCCAGCTCTCCCCAGTTACACGTCATGACTAGTTTTGCGCGCACCAGTAGGTTAAAGGTTCCAGCTGCCCATGAAACCCCCTCCATGTGTCCACCCACTTATGACACTTTTGTGACGTCTACATCACACACCTCCGTGCACGCCCTGTGCACGCCTTCTTTTTACGCCCATATGTTCTTATCTTCCTCTTTTTCACTTGTTACGCCTACTGTATTCAATGCAACTGTACTGTTTTACTATATATATTGTATGATGTTAATGAAATGTTGAGATTGTCCCTTCCTGAACCTTAGTAGGTGATGGAACCCGATGTCCATTGGCTCGAGCCACTTAATTAAAGCCCGTATGACTCAGATACCACGGACTCTGCCTCTCATTTATTGAGCTATCCTTTTTCCTTTAATGCATAGAAAAATAGTACCGGTAATTTATTTATTTACCACAAGATGGGGATGGTATCCACAAAAGGATAACTGCTCTGGAGAGGGCCTGCATGGTACATCAGGTTCCCCAAGATCAGTGGGCAGCAATCTTGTGGCTCTCCTTTTCTGAGAAAGGGAGAGATAAGCTCCTCACTGTTAGACCTGAGGATGCTAAAAACTACTCTGTCCTGAAGAGTGCTCTTATTGATGGGTTTGGCCTAACCACTGAGCAATACAGGTTGTTGTTCAGAGACACCCAAAAAGCACAGACTCAGGACTGGACTGATTTTGTAGATTGTGCTACTAAGGCTCTGGAAGGTTGGCTATATGGCAGCAAAGTACATGACTATACAGGATTGTATAATATGATTATGAGGGAGCAGATCCTAAGTAATTGTCAGAACCAGCTTTTACACCAGCATCTGGTGGACTCAGATCTGACCTCTCCACAAGAATTGGGTAAGAGGGCAGACAAATGGGTCAGAACCAGGATTAGGCCTAAGAATCAGGGTAATGACCAAAAGAAGGATACTTCCAAGGCTCAAGAGAAGGGTGGGGATACATCTAAAGACAAGTCTCCCACAGGGCCCCAAAACTCCAAGGATGGGGGTGGGTCCCAAAACACTTCCCCTGACCAGAAGATACCTTATTGCCATGCTTGTAAAAAGCATGGCCACTGGAAAACAGACAGCTGTTGTCCAAAGAATAGTAATAAAGAAAATATTCCTCCAAGTAAAGCTCCAACACCCCCTGTTACTATTAATAGTAATCCCCCAGGTGGTGGGAGCACCCCCAAGAATTTGGGTGGGTTTACTTTTGGAACTCAGGTGGACTCTGGCCTAACCAGGTCCCCTAATACAGATACTCTTGTCTAAGAAAATGGCATGGGGTTTGCCAACTTCACTGATTGCCCAAACACTTTGAGCAAGTACAGGCAAGAGCCCCTCATCAATGGTCAGAAAGTTGAGGCCTACCGAGACAAAGGGGCTAGTATCAATATGGTGACTGAGAACCTAGTCCCCTCAAGGCAACTTTTACCTGGTGCCACATACCAGGTGACAAACATTGATGGAGTGCAGAAACATCATCCCATGGCAGTGGTAAATCACAGCTGGGGAGGTGTCACTGGCCCAAAGAGAGTGGCAGTGTCATCAAATTTGCCTGTAGATTGTCTACTTGGGAATGATTTAGAAATCTCAGCCTGGGCTGAGGTGGAACAAGAAACCCATTCTAAAATGGTAAATCTCCATGGAAAGGTTAGTGGGGCTGTGATGGCCACAGCCCCAATCCAAGATGTCCTTCCTGAAAAGGTTGGTAGGGCTGTGCAAGACTCGGCCCCATCTTCAGCAGAATCCCTTCCTGAACAAGTTAGCAGAGCTGTTATGGTAACAGCCCATACCCAAACTGAGTCCCCTCCTGAAAAGGTTGGTGAGGCTGTGATGGCCACAGCCCAAACTCAAACTGATTCATGTGTTGTGAAGCCTGAAACTATGGATCACTCCACACAAACAGAGAGCATTGAGGAGGAAGAGAAATCTCCCTCCCACCAGACATTAGGAGAGGATCAGCCTCCTAAGGGAACTGATCTTACCCCTTGTGAAGAAACTGCCCCAGAGGTAGTCAGGCCTAGCCTGGCAGAGCCCCTGATGTCAGTGGACCCTTCCAAGGTGAGACCCAGTCTGGAGCAGGTAACCTGCCCCTCTCTACCCTGCCTCAGCCAGCCCAGGAATGCAGAGGTCAAGGAGGTCAGTGAGCCCCAAAGGGCCCCCTGTCAAAGAAAACACCCCCATCAGCAGATTAGGGGCACCAAGGCTAGCAGCCCTAGCAAGGTAAAAACTTTAAAAATAACTGAGGGATCCCCCTTACCATTAGTTAGGGACCTCCCCCAAATGGACACTGTTGGGCACAGCCAAACCTGGGACCCCAAGGCCCCAAACCTAACCTGTCCCTCCAGTAAGCCAACCAAAGGGACCCAGCCTCCAGCTGTAGGCAGCCAGAGGTTGACCGTGAGAGCACAGTGCAACTCGGTCAAGGAAAGAAAGGCATACATGGTGGAAAATGATTGGAGGAAGCTGAGCCCTACATTAGTGGACCCTCACTTCAGTACTCCATCTCAACACCAGCCTTTTACTTTGCCAAAACACACCACAGGTAGTGATTCCCTATGGTGGAGACCCTCTGATACCCCTAGGGTGAGGGATTGCTTAGTGGACCATGAAACAGGGGGTAACCATGCTAGTGCAGGTACTTCCTTATATGGCCACTTAGGCAATATAGGCTTACCTGGTCATGGATAGCCTTATCTCCTTTCGTTTGGGGGGGGGGCTATGTAGGAAGGTGGATACCTGACTATGGTTACCCCAGATTTTTTGCCTTGTGTTTAGCTGGTTTTCGACTTAGTTGCCCTGGGATCCTGCTAATCAGGGCCCCAGGCTATCTGCTCTCTCTTAAAATGGACTCCATTTACCCTAGGTGCATAACTAAATTGGTACTGGACACCTTATCAGCCCCTGTACAGTGCACTATAGGTGCCCAGGGCATAGGTGCATCCAAGGCCTACCAGGGGCTGCAGCATATCTTTTGCCACCCCTGGCTGGTACTTAAATCGACACAACTGGCTGTTCACACAGCTGGGGCAAGGTGGTGTACTCACCCCTTGCTTAAATATAGTATACCTATGTCTAAACCTATATTTGGACACATATACACCTATAAGTCAGTCCTATGGCAGGCCTTTACAATCCTGGAGGCAGAGTGCTTGGTTTTTTGTGAGATGGTGCTCTAGCATGAGCTGAGCCTGTCTGCAGTGTTCGGAACCATTTCCTTACTGCTGTTCCAGTGATACTGCCGTACCATATACTCTTAAGTGCATTATAATCCTCGCGGTTAATGCTAACTTTGGTTTGGCTTTATCAAAACATGTCGTGTTTGGTGTCATACACTTTGGAATACTACCCCCTCGCCAGTTCTGGCGACGGGGGTAGCATTCCACCCTTCTAGAGGGAGAAGACATGTTACTTTACTTAAAACGCGGTTATTCCTAACCAGAGCCCCAGCATCACAAAATGGATGCTGCTGCCACAGACACATGTCTGACCTCCTGCTGCTGACCGAAACTTGGCAGGGGAGGCCTGGACAAAGGGTTTCCTGTCACAGGGAGGTGTCACACCACCCCAGACAGGTGATAGTGGATTGGAGCAGGGAGGGTTGAAAGAAACTAGACACTGCCTGGGGCGCACAAGGTGTCCCCAGGCAAAAGCCAGTCAAACCGGTTCTGGGGCACTCCAGCCCCAGTCCTGGCGCGAAACTGGACAAAGGAAAAGGGGTGTAACCACCCCCTTCCTGGGTCCCACCCATAGGAGGGAACTAGCAGGTAATCCAGCCCCTTGATTTGGAATAAAGGTAGGAGCTGTGCAGATGCACATCAGATTATCCTGACTGAAACTTATGAAACGAAACTCTGGACCCTTCGACATCCCACTCGACGTGAAAGACTGAAGAATCTCCCTTGTGGTCAAGGAGTGACCACCCTGCGCAAACAGGCACCATCCAGCACCTCGACGTTTGCTTTGTTGCAGTTCCTGCCGGAACTCGAGCGACAGATCAACAAGACCCAGTGTGCCTGCCTTCTAACAGTCCGATCCACAGTCCCTGCAAAGCTGAGACCCGTGGAGGCGACCTGAAGCGTGGGGCCGGCCATCTTGGAAAAACTACAAAGCGCTGACCGTGCAGCATCCGAGGCTTCCTCGAAGCTGTGCATTGGAGTTTGAGAAGCTCCAGCCCCGAGCAGCTTTTGTACTAAAGCTCACCCCTCCACACTCATCGAGTGCTGCGTGGGGCCCTTTGCATTTTCCTGCTCGACGTGTTGGTCCGGTCGATTGCCCATTGGCTAGTGGCCCCAGTACCGAAAAACCTTTGAATTTGCTCTGCTAGTCTGGTTGCTCTAGACTGGCCCTCGCTCCCCTGAAAAGGAGCACCCGCTCAGACCTTGCTGGTCCGAGTAAGAAGCAATCTTTGAATCCTGCGTGGGTTGCATTTGCCAAGGCCTGTGGACTCCGATCCGGAAGCCGACACCGCCGACAACGAGAGCCTTCATGGGACAGCTCGTGATTCACTCCAGGACATCCTCGGTGCCCCAGAGACCACGTGGCAGCGGAGACAAGCTTCACGACAAGCACCTGATTGCGCCCGACATCGCCTGGTTCCTTCCTGGTTCCTTCCTGGTCACTGGCTAGTGACCCAGACTCTGTCCCCTCTGCTTTCAGGTACTCTACATCTTCGATCCCCCCTTGGATCACACCGGACACTTCTCTTCTGGACGCCTGCAGCATCTTCATCTCCAGGCACCCTAGATCTTCGTGACGAAACCCAACACATCTTTGCACCTGTGCACCCGCTTCCTGTGGGTGAGGTAACTCTTGAACGCCGGTGCTCCTGTAGTGGTTTACACCTCTAGTGTCTAAGTCTAAAGTTTTGTCCTTCTAGTCCAGTCGGAAGACTCTTAAAACTGTAACTCGATAACTTTTACGCACTATTGACTTTGCATTGGTGCATGCGTGTGCTTTAGGCGCTGCACCCGAATCCCGCGGGCTACTCCCGTCCTAACTGCTGTTAGTCCAGTGTAGTCCCAGCGATTCCCTAGGCCCTAGGCCTTACCACTGATCGATTAGTGATACCTATACCACTTTTTTGATATATGGTTTGAGTGGCCACCGGCCTCATCCATAACTGTGCAACTTTCATATGTTATATTGTGCTTTTGTTTAAACGCTTGTGCTTCATTGCTCATAAAGAGTATTGGGGATTATTCTGAGAATAAATACATATATTTTTATAATATATAACTTGTGTGGTGTCCTTTCATTTGATATTACAGGATTGCATATGGTAAAACAGCTGGCTTCACATGTCCTCTTGAGTTACGCCTTTAAGCTGCTTAGTCCATGCTACCTCTAGGATAGCTTGTCTTTAAGGTTGACTTACAACCACCACCATAAGGGATTGTTTGGACTGATATAAGGTGCCCCCAGAATTGGAGACATCATACATCAGGCCAACTTCTCACAGCATTAAAATTCTCTGTCCGGCTGGACATTGAATACATATATAGTACCCATTCAGGTCTATATTTCATTTTTTCTTGTAGATTCTCGCTCTAAGGACCATTGTTTGATAAAATAATGGGCGCTGACATGGGGCAGAGGAGGGGCAGGGTGGGGGGTAGTAAACTATGGATTACGGCCGATTAGAGGTAAGTAAACATATAAATAAATAAAACGAATTTCGTTGCACGCGCTGCATCGCCAACTGCAATGCAACGCGCGCAACAAAATTCATTACATTTATTTATATGTTTACCTACCTCTAATCGGCCGTAATCATTAGTTTACTATCCACACCCCGCAACTCCCCGACCCCATGTCAGCGTCCAGCAGCACTCCTACCACGGGCCGCTACTGGTTCTAGTGCTACAATTGCAATTTGCACAAGCACACGTTAGTCATGCACAAGATATGCTGAACCTGTTAAGTAAAGGTCACCTTAAACTAAGGTTGAGAAGTGGATATTTTAGCCAGGTAGCGTGAATCTGCTTGAATAAAAACTCTCTCCATGCGGCATATCAACAGACAAGAAGTTATAAGATTGTGCAATACAAGGGGGTATGAAGGAATTACAGAGATTTCTTGGTGTTATCAATTTTTGAATACACTCTATTCTATGCTTTATTTGCCTACTGCTACCCTTCAGTGACCTAACAAAACCAAATATTCTGTTGCTCATCACCAGAGGGCCCAATGCAACATTTAATACAATAAAATATTGTTTTTTATACTGAGCCTATTGTTGTATAGTTCCTACAAATCTATATAGGATCTGAGCATTTAGACAACATAAACTAAGGGTTTAGTGTCCAGACTGATTCCAGGCACCACGAAGGATATGTTAGTCTGTAGACCAGCTAGTTCACAGTACCACTATGAGCCCCTCTTACCAAGGAGCGAATAGTTTCCGTCAATTATTGAACATAACAACTATGACCCCTCAGGGATCTTGGAAACAGTACAGTACTTTTTCGCTCTGTCACTTGAGCTCACTTTGTCTCAGAGAGATACACAGAATAAACGTTTTCAATAAGCATTATTGAACCAGCGTCATTCTAGAGTAAAATATAAGTGCTGCAACAACCATAAGACAGAAACAGATGTATACGGTGCACATAGATGGTAGAATTCTACCATAGTGCTAAAACAATGGATATATGCAGGCATATAAATACATCACAGTAATAATGCGTACTCTTACGACGCTAACCCTAACTAGATGCACCTAAATGTACCTAGCATGTATGTAGGTGTATAGCCAAGATGCCCCCTAGGAAAAAGCCAACCTCATTACCTGAAGTGAGAGAACGAAGAACCTCATCTTGGTCTCGAGATGGACACCCCGCGAGGGATGTCAGACCACTGCGTGCTGGAGTGTCTGCGTGCAGGAACCTCAGCATCTCGTGTCTGCATGGAATTCTTTCTCCTCTGCCTGCCCCAGCAAAGATATGAGGCCAGATGTAGGTAGCCAAATACCGGTCAGTAACGGCCGAATTCGGCCGTTACCGACCGGTATTTGGCTTTTGAGATGTAGGTGGGTAGTTATTTACAGAATCGGTATATTTACCGATTCGGTAAATTTACCACTTCGGTATTTTACCGAATCGGTAAACATACCGATTCTGTACATCCATATGTAGCTGACACTCCTAAGAGTGCCACAGGCCCTTAGGAGTCGGTATTTTACCACCCAATCCTATTGGGTGGTAAAATACCGAATTCAGGTGTGCATGCACATCTGTGCATGCACACCTGTGCAATGTGACACACAGACATGCCCTTAGGGGATGTATGTGTGCCACATGTCACACAAGCCTGTACTTGGGGTGCTAGAGGGTGTCAAAGTGACACCCCCTGCACCCTTGCAGGATTCGGTATTTACAGATTCTGTAAATACCGATTCTGTATTTCCCATTGATTCCTATGGGCTTCAAGGCCCATAGGAATCAATGGGAAATACAGATTCGGTATTTACAGAATCGGTAAATACCGACTCTTACAGATTCGGTAATTTATTACCTACATCTGCCTCCTTCCAATTTACCGACTCTTAAATACCGATTCGGTATGAGTCGGTATTTAAGAGACGGTAAATCGGATTTACCTACATCTGGCCCATGGTGTTTATATACTCAAAAGGTACCATCAGGGGATCTACCTTGCTGCACATGTTGGCCGAGGATGACAATAGTGATGAACCTTATGCACAATTATTATGCAGAAGATGGTAATCCTGCTGTGATCCTGAGAATCCTCATGCATAATAAATAAGGCTAGTTTTTCAGAGAAAACCACACAACATGTATGCAGCACCTAACTAGGTAAAAGGTCCACACCAAAAACGTTATGTAATACAATGGCAAGGTAAATGTAGATGAAAGGTTAGGGGACTACCCAGGCCTGTATTGGGGTACATTGCGAATCATAACACTATGCGCATACAACTAGATTTGTACAAATCCTATATTTGTTGAGGAAGAGGCTTCAAAAACTAGCAGTGGCCAGAGTCGTATCATCAAAATGATGATTAGAATGATACATGTGACTGCCTAACACTCCAGAATGTTGCCTCTGGTGGACTCTACCACATACTCCATGAAAAGCAGCTTGCCTCCCCGGAAGTAGGTTTTCTACATTGGTCAGACTATCTGACGGGTTTAGTTAAGCCTGTACAGGAAGTCAAGCGTTATAAAAACCTGACAGTCTTAGAGTTTGCCCATTGCCTCAGTCAACAGCACACATGTTGTTATTAGCCCAGTAGTGGAAATGCATTGTCTAGCCTCCTTCCACAGCATGAAGTAACGACAAATAAATAGTATTTGTGGGACCTGGGGTTACCCAAGAACTTTTGTGATATCAATATCATGTTGGCACAGCAGCTCATGCCAGGTTCCTTTATCAGATGAGAACATATCTTAAATCAGCAACAAGTCTACTGCACGGGCTTTCAACATACACATCTATAGTGGAGCAATAGTACCCAACTAGGTTCGAAAATTTCAGGCTTGTTGCATCGCTAGTTGTTTATTGGTCACACATGAGAAAGACACTGAAAACTACATCATTCGTTATAGAGGACATGATCAATATAAGATGTATGAGATATCAAAAACCCAGAGTTATTTTCATTCCCTTCCAAAAAACAAAAACAAAGCCATCCTGATAAATGTGTGGCACTCGCCACTAATTAACCCTCATTTGAAAGAAAAACAATGAGGGCCTGATTCACAAAGAGCGTGGCGGAGGCCTAATTCACAAAGGGTATCCACTTTCATGGCGGAGGCCACGCAGTCGTGGAGAAGTCTCCACTTTCCGGGCGAAATCTCCGAACTGAGAATTCTCATTGCGGTGAATCCGCCTCGAGTGCGGAGACTCCCCCATGACCGCAGACCTCTGCCATGAAAGTGGATACCCTTTGTGAATTAGGTCCAGTTTTGGTTAGAAAGGCATTCCTTGTGGTGCTTCCAAATGTATAAAGAGAGCTGCCAGACAGCCACATTTTTAAGACATATTTACAAACTGCATGGCATACCAGAGGTCATAGCTACAGTGGGTAGCAGTTTTACGTATTGATTTTGAACAACCTTCATTTTGGCATAGAGGTTCACTACTTTTCTGCATTTTATTCAAAACAGTAGAGTAAATGCCTAAAACACACCCAGAGTAAGAATTATTTCCCAAGCCCACCCCAGCCAAGTGTGTAAGAATGTTAACTAAAGCTTGCTGATGATAGAGCGCAGATTTGCTCTGTCATTTGTAGGGGTGCATTATAATCATGAGTAGTTCATGTCCATATGTAATCCTTTATGGTATTAACGTTGGGTCATTGGAACGCATATTGTAATAACATGAAAGTGAGTTTTAGGTATATTTCACTGTAAACGTGAAGAGTTAATGTTACATTTCATATGGTTAGACGGAAATATTTAACATGTGGCATTTGTACGTGGAGCTAAAGTAGCAGTCATACGAATGATGTGCTTGTGTAATGCACTGATCAAATGTGTTTAGTTGAAATGCGCATTTATACTTGTGCTTTTAACTAATGTACCATTTCTTATGTTAGCTGATTTCTGTATGCCTGAATTGTATTTTCCCTGGAAGCTCTCATATTAGAGTTGCTAGGAAAATTCCTGTGTGTGCAGAACTTGTCGTCTTTTCTCACGTTTCTGTTGCAGTTGGAGAAATTCATCCTTGTTAGTTAGAATAATGCCTTTGTTTTAGGAGTTAGGCTTAGGGAGGGGAAGATACATTGAACGACGATGCTGATAATGTGGGACAGTGTTCTTTCTCACTGATGAAAGCCTGGGAATCAAGGTTATCGAGTCAAGGCCTGGGAGCATCGCTGCCACATGGAAATTTACCTACGAGGAGGTGGCTTGTGTGGATGGAGTGATGTTACGTAGTATTGTGGGACGTTCTTCCTACCCGTTCATGTGTTGGAGTTAGTGACAGAGTCCAGGGGACTTCTGCCTTGCCTTGAGAAAGACAGCATCTTAGAATGAGCTCTGTATCTTTATGCTACTTGACCCATTCAATGTAAATGGACTTCTTAGGAAGCCTTCACACGCTGACACCTTTCCAGAAATTGCCTTGGGGAAACGCTATGCAGAGATGTCATATTAGCAATAGTGTAGAGACAGACTAACGCTCTTTACCTAAGAAGCTCCAATGAAGGGGACTCTCGATATTGGAGCTGTTATCTTCTGTGTACTAATACTGGAATTAGTTATTCTGTGCACGCTGCACTGCCTTAATCTCACCGGTAGGTTTGGCTTTGAATTATACATTGTATTCTAATGTATTTCTACCCCCTCGTCTTGAGGTGTTTGTATGTACAACTGTTCTTGGCTTCGTAGTAAACTAACTAAACTTTGGATCGGAGTCTATGATTCTTCTGAGTCAGGGTTCATTTGAATTGTAATGCGTAATTGGCTAATGATTTTTGGTACCCGGCTCCTTCAGTTGGTAGCAGTGTAGGATGTTGTCTCATAAAGTGAGGGGAGAATCAAGAACAGTCTAGAAAAAATGTTGAGACATAGAGCCCCAAAATATAGCCTAATGATTGAAAACGGAGAATAACGGACTTTGGCAGAGACTGACGGAGATTGATGGTGCGGCGAGAACAGCGGTGGACGGAGGAGTGAGTATCAATAGGGATACATTGATTTTGTGGTGCCTTGCGGAGTTGGAATGAGAGTCGAATGAATGTGGTTTTTGTGCCGGATGCGGTCCAAGAGTTTTGTTTTGTTTATTGGGCTCAAGAGTACCCTAAGATCTGGGGATATATTTGTGGTGTAGAAAACACTGATTTGTTGCGATTGTCTGACCGTTGGTTTGTAGGGTTGTCCTGAGACGCTGTCGACAACCCACCTGAGACAGGGAACTTTGTCTGAGTGGATTGATTAAGACTGTGTGGTAATCCTTGAGTACAGGGGTGGACTATATCGATTCAAGTGACTAGCGCAGGTCGAGGGTCGCTGCATGTGAATGTTCTTGAGTGATTGTGAGAGTGAACATGTATGTGAGATTGTGAAGGAGGGAAAACTGCTGCGAGGAGGAAAGGGTAACGTCAGAGTGTGCAGCGCTGCGATAGGTCAGTTGGTGTAACGCCTTGCTGAGATTGGTTGGTGATCATCAGGAAGCTGAAGCGAGGAAATCTTGTTAGTTGAAAGGAAAATTGTATTCAATCATGCAATGTTTTAAGGTATTACATGATCTCTGCAGGGGAAATAGGGGAGTGATGTCTCAAGTGGGTGAGGAAGCATCGCCCGAGGATACTCCAGCACATTGCATGGCAATGAACATAGGACTTAATACTATAGTTTGGCTTCAAAATTGGTACAAGATTACTGAAAAAGAAGGAGATTTGGCTTTTCCACAATATGGATCATTTCGATTAGAGGTATTGTATCAGTTGAGGGGAGTGATGTCTTCATTATGGCCTCCATCTAGACCAACACAGTTTGAGGCTTTAGACGTGAGAAGTTCAGGCAAAGAACAGAGAAAGATGTCAGGGGAAGATTAAAAAGGCAATGAAAGTATATCAGTATACGCAATGGGATGCACAGTTGAAGCGGTGGAGGGTAGAAACCATTGAGGGAGAGAGATTTAACCCACTAATAGTGAAAGAGGGAGATGCTTGGAGTAGGAATGGAGATGGAGATGATGGGAGTGACACTGATGATAGCTTGTTAGACAGACTATTAGCAGAGCGTCCTCCATCGTACAACCCACATTCAGAAGAAGGAAGGCAAGACCTGGCGAATACAGTGAGTATGGAAAGAATGGTAACACCACAAACAGGCCCTAGTGCAGGAGTAGTAGGAAAGATTTCAACAGGAGCAGAAGGGACAGGGATACCAGTATTTGGAGGTGCAGAGCCAAGTGGAGTCAATGCTGCTATACGGTTACCAGAAGCCCTTGCGGTACCTGTCACTGTTGGACCTGTAGTCTCTGTGTATGACCCAAGCGTAGGGGAAAACGCTAGTCAAGACAGTCAGGGTTGGGAGAAAGGGTCAACCCAGGAGGGAATGTGACGATGAATGGAAACAGTCCTTTTTTTGGTACCTATAGAAGTTAGTACTCCATTGGCAGCAACTGCAGATCCTTCAAGAGTGCGTGTTGGGTCTAGTACAATACGATCAGTGTCATGGGAAGGATATCGGAGGTAGGCGCAGATCAGGGAGCTCCTGGAGATCAGCATGTCTTGCAGACCACTGCTTCAGAAAGCCGACAAAAGAATCAGAGTAGTGTAAGGGAAGGACAGAGTAGCGTGTTAAGTCAGGGAATGATTAAAGCTGCAGTAAAGGCGAAATTGCTAGATGTAGTGAGATTGAAAGCAGAAGTGGATGAGATAATCAGTGGGAGTTTGCCTTTGGAGAGGGTAGAACTTTGTGAACAGGATGAACTGTTGTTTGTGGCAAAGGATGTCACTCGTGAAGCAAGGTGAGCACTTGAGAAATTGACAGAATTGGCTCCAAAATATGATGTGGATTTGTCTAAAACGAAAATGCTACAGGGAAACCATAGGTTAAGTTATACCAATCAGGAACTAGAAGAGAAAAAAGTCATAGGTCTGGAGTTGCATATTCGGAAACTGGTCATAGGGATACACACGTGGAGCATGCTTGATAAATGGGAAAGATGGTCAAAGAAGAAAAATGTTAGGAAGGTGGTTGGAGATACAACTCCACCAGGAGGTGGCAAATAGGAGCTGAGGCTTACTGTTAGAAATGGGATCTCTGGTTGGCTAAGGTTTGCGCCAAAGCCAGGCAGAGACCACCACTCTAGTCAGAGCAAGGGAGTTACACGCCAAAGATAACCTCTGCTCACCCCTTGGTAGCTCGGCACGAGCAGTCAGGCTTATCCCGGAGGGCTTATGTAAAACCTTTGCGCACGCACACAGCAACATCCCTGGCACACTACAAAAGGAACTCCACACAAGGTTATATCAAAAAGAGCCTTTGTATTCTCAAAACACATTAGAATACTAAACACATAATATACATGGTGCCACCTGGCACTAGGTCATATCTGCAAGGGAATTGTTTACACACGACAGGGCCCACTGGACCACTGTCAGAACCATCACAAAGCGAACTTAGTAAAAGTAAAACAGATCATAAGTGTACAACCAGTAACCACTGGTAATCACTGTACTTAGCATCAGCCTGTAACATAAACTACATTATGCACAGTATCACATCAGGCGCGAATTACATTCTGCGCCAACCTCATCAGCATAAACACATTATGCAATCATCTCACAAGTCTAAATACATTAGACCCTAACCTCCTAAGTATAACTCACATTAGGGGCGTACATCACACAGTGAAACAATCTCACTAGCATAAACCATTATATGCAAAAACAACCTCATAATCATAACCCACATTTAGAGGTATAACACAGGGTGCGTAATCATACTACATACATTACATTTCCAAGCACCACATCACATTAGGGCCTGGTGCCCTATAAATCTAACAATCCCCTTGGCCAACTGAGCATCTCAAAAAGGAGGGCTCAAATGCCCTATGTCCAAGAGAGTCAGGGCTGCTGCCTAGGCAGCGAAAGTCAAGGGTGCGCACTTTGCGCAAACCTAAACATTGCAGCTGCCCACTACTTGCTGGGCAGCTGGGAAAGTATGGGGCAAAGGAGTGCATCTCACTCCTTCCTCAAAAATGCCCCCAAAGAACTGTGCACCTAAACGGTGCACCTGCCCACTACTTGCTGGGCAGCTGTAAATAATGGTGAAGGCCTGGCAACTCGGTGCCATTTCTGTCCCTCTCAGGGACTCTCTCAAATAACTGCGCAACACATTGCAGCTGCCCGCGCTGGTGCGCGCAGCTGGGGATAGAACAAATGGGCCCTGGCACGACTGTGACCTCTGGGCTTTGCTGGGGCTCTTAAAACAATATTGCCCCTGGTGGAGCCACACAGGGTTCTAAAGTAACTATGCATAAGTGTTGGATCGCCCCGCTGCCATCCGGGGCCGCTCTGGAAAATGGCACCGCTATTGTGCCTGGACAGTTAGGGGGACACGAGCCCTTCTGGGCAGTTCACCAATCATGTGCCCCCTTAGGATATGGCCACCTCTAGAACACGGGCTCCACAGGCGCTGTAAATATTAATGGCCCATGTGGCAGCTGCCCTCTAGCCATCGGGGCAGCTGGAGACAGAAATATGGGCCCGGCACCACGGTGCCCTCTGGCCCCTACGGAGCTTGGAAATAACATTGTCCCCATCATTGGAGTGACCCGCCCTCTGGCAGGACCACTCAGCACCACTGCCCTTACATTGCCGCGGTCGGCACTAGCCAAGTACCTAGCCTCCCCCCTCAGCCGTCTCAACTCACCGCCTCTGGGGGCGCAGGCAGCAGTCTTCTCTTGGCGGTGGCAGCAGGCGGGGCTCTCTTGCTCCTGAGATGCTCGCGAGTGATCCGCTGCACCGCTCTTCACTTGGCCCCCTCCTGGGACACGGGAACTTCTCCGGATACCACGGGGCTCCCTCCGCTCATGGGAGCCCCGCCAACAAGCCACCATACTCCTTGCCTCTCCGCCCGGGAGAACAGCGCAACGAGGCACGGCTTCCCCCAGGCAGGGGGAAGCGGAGGTGGAGCACACCAGGCCCCGCCCACAGTCAGGCGGCGTGGGCCTGACTTCCTGATTTGGCCTGCGGTGGTGAATCCTTTTTCTCCGGGCATAATGAGGGGTAGGCCCCATCTTCACCAACAAAATAGAAAGTGGGGTGGGCACCCGCTCAATCACAAATAAAGGGAAAGTCACGGGGTGGGCACCTGCGAGGCATTAAAGGAATGCGGTGGAGGCACCTGCTAGGGGATAATAAACTGCCGTGATGCAGGGGGAATCCCAACGCCGGGGATTCCCTCCAGGATAATCGCAGTGCTCCTTCTCGGCTGCAGGGAGCACAGCGCCAGGGGAAAGCACTTCCAGGAAAATAGAAGCAAAGCGCTCACAGGGCGCTAGAGGCCAAAGCAAAAGGGTCCCAAAGAAGAGTCCTTGAAGTATCCAGGGGCAATGCAGGGCCCAGGGAGGCAAGCCCTCTTGCAGCCCCCCTGGGCCCCAGCAGCAGCACGCCCTGCAAAGTCAGGATCCAAAAGCAGAACAACATCATGGGGTCACAGCCCCTTCTTTTATAAAGCATTTCCCTTTGTTTAAAGGTGCAGGGTTTGGGGGAACTAGATACAACTGGTTCAGGGGAGCTTTGGAGCACTTTGTTGTGCTCAGCTCTTCTCTCCATTGTCAGGGGGGGGCAAGTGCTCAGATGCACCACAGGGAGCAGAGCCAGCATTGTGGAGGGAAGGCACAGCCCTATTCAGGTCCCAGGTGCATCTCCTCCCTCCCATCTACATGCAGATCTCCCCATTCACCACCGGGCAGACCCATCCTGGCTCCTGTAGCCACCCACATCATCGAGCACCTGTCAATCACAAGCCAGACATGCAATTCACAGGCAGGCAGACACACTGCACACAGAAATGCCAACTTCTAAAAGTGGCACTTCTCCACTAGTCACAATAAATCTGCGCACACCATTGTGCAGCATTTATTCTCACGAGTTTGCACATACTAGACTCACCCCTGCACTCCTCTCATATCAGGAATTACCATGGACACACATATCCCCCATGCATTCCTGTGGGAGGACAAGCCAGTCTCACCACACACATTCAGAGAGCACACACACTGTACACTGTGCCACAGTGCTAAAGTGAGCAGAGGGCAAAAATCACTACCATCATGTCAGAGCTCAAGGCAAAAAGTTATGGGGTGAACCTGCCAAAAGGGCCAAGTCCAACACATACCCAATACGAGATGTACCAAGCGGAGGGTATGTGCATGAGCCTTGGAGCAGGAGTGATATGGCAACGTTCACAAATGATTTTCCTCGGCTGAGGGAGAAACCTGCTGAATGGTATAAGCAAGTTGATCACTTTACAAAGATCTTGAAGGTGTTGTGGATTAATTTGAACACATTGTTCGATACTGTGGTTCCTAGTGATTTATGGTCTGCTTGTAAAATTGCTATTGATTGGCCTTCTACTGAACCGGAAAGGGATCCCATAACACATGGTCCTTCTCCTTTGTCATGAAAAAGTTTGACAGGTAATTACATAGTTACAATCTAAGATTGCCCCAGAAGATATTGATTAGGTCAAGATAGATTGAACCACCCAAGTGCCTAAGGAATTAGTACATGCCTACTGTAAAAGCTTTTGCAAGCCTTCAAGCAGTACAGTGGGTTGGATACTGTAGATTCGAAAGATATGGGACCGTTTGTTTCCAAGGTCGTGCTACGACTGCGATCAGAGATCAGTGTCATGATTCAGTAACATTTAATCTGTTGCTCAAAATAAGTATGCAAATGAGATCCTACGGTATGCCAGATACTGTAGTGATGAGGTGGATTCTAAGCACAGGGAAATGAAGGACAAACTAATTTTGGTTCAAATGAGAAATGTGAATAGATTGGAGCAGGTGCAGACAACCGGAGGAACTTTAGGTCGGAGTCAGGGAAATAATCAAGGAGGGATCCAGAATGTGGCAACCCACACTGGACAGGGAAAAGGGAAAGGAACAGATCCCAAGCTAGGGGTAGTCAGTGGTATACTAAAGACAACCACTGCCTGTCATTATTGTAAAAAAATCGGGCATTGGAAGCGCGAGTGTCGAGCAAATCCATCAAATCAATTCCAGGACAAGGACATTGTGCAGGTGCCTGATGTTATAAATACCGTGACGAGATCTAGATCCATAAATGCGTGGGGGGGTCCGAGTCAGCTAGTGCAAGTACCCCAAACTCCAAGGATTTCACAGGGTAATCCAGCATACCATCAAATGCCCTTTATGGAGACTCTGGACGGATTCGATCCAGATCTGTTACAATCACTGTGCCTGAGGGGGAAGAAGACTGTACCATTGGAGCAGTCTTGGAGGTAGACCAGAGTGGCCCGTATGTGGAAGCAGACAGACGGTCATCCTATTACATTCTTGATTGATACTGGTGCTACCCATTCTACTGTGAGATCCGCAGTAGTCCCAAAACGACCCCTCTCTGGACAATCGATCCAAGTTGTAGGAGTTGCCAATAGGAGAATGACAAACCTGTTAACAAAGGAGATACTAGTTAGGATAGGAACATTTCAGGATCGACACTAGTTTGTGGTGTGCTATTCAAGTCCAGTCTGTTTGTTGGGAAGTGACCTTCTTTGTAAACTGTACCATCTATTGCACCCTCAAAGAAGTAGAATTGCAGAATAATAATGATGATGACATTGCATTCAAATTAGCAAACCAGTATAACTGTGTAGACATGTATCTCGTGCTAACCGTGGATGACATGCCATGCGACCTGAGAGACACTGTCTCTCGCGTGGTGTGGGATTTCACAGGAGAAGAGATAGGACTGGTTCGAGGGGTTGAGCCAGTCCGCATACAGATCAAGCCAAATGTCGAATTTCCAAGAACACCTCATTATAACCTGACCCAGGAAATGGTGGCAGGGATTACAGCTAAAATGAATCTATGATCATGCAGGGCATCTTAAAGGAGATCATTGGAAGTCTGTGCAATTCACCTGTAATGGGGAAGCAGAAACCGAGTGGCAAATATCAAATTGTCCAAGATTTACGAAAGGTCAATTCAATTGTGATTCCATATTGTCCGGTCGTACCGAATCTATCTGTGATCCTATTTCAAATTCCTTGCAAAGCCAAATGGTTTACTGTGATTGATTTGTGCCAAGCCTTCTTTTCGATACCCATGAGGAAAGACAGTCTTTGTTCACTCTCCGGCTGGAGAACTGGTATCGTATAGCACAAGGGTATACGAGAGTCCATCTATTTTTAATCAGATCTTGAAGAAGTACCTCGAGAGCTTGGTGCTGCCGCAAAGCTCAGTGCTTGTGCAGTAGATTGATGACCTCCTAGTTGCTTCAGAAACTGAGGAGGCTTGTAGGGTCGGCCCTATTGCGCTACTGAATTGCTTGACAGAAAATGGACACCAAGTGTCCCTGAGCAAGTTTCAGAACTGCTTGCCTGAAGTTCAGTATTTGGGTCATTGCATTGAGAAAGGCAAGAGAAAGGTGTCACCTGATCACATTGAGGCAATTATGAAAATGAATCCACCTACCATGAAAAAAGAAGTCAGAATGTTTTTGGGAATGGTTGGCTACTGCCGACAATGGATTCCCAACTTCTCACTGAAGGCGTAGCCCTTACAGAGGTTTACACACAAGAACATGCAGTTATTTGGTACCAAGGGTTAACAACTGTTTGGTTGCCTTCTTGGAGCTGATGGAGAGCCTGTGTCGCACTCAAGAACCAAGAATGCCTGATTACAACAAAGCATTTTCATTATTCTGTTGTGAGAGGGAGGGTTGTGCTCTATCTGTACTCACCCAGGTACATGGAGGTGTCCGTAGACCAGTGGCTTACTTCTCAGCTACATTAGATCCTGTAGCTTCAGCGTTGCCTCGATGTCTCAGATCCGTTGCTGCAACTAGTGTCAGCATTAAAAGGTATGAAAGTATTGTGATGGGTCATCCTCTTACTGTTTATGTTCCACACTCAGTTGTGCTCCTGATGACGAGGACCAAAACACAGCAGAAACAGAATTTTAAAGATGAAATGTAATGAACTGAGGGGGCAGGGCAGCAAGGAGGGAGGCTCTTTTAAAGGTTTTAATTGTTAAGTGTGTTTTTTAGAATATTTTAAGGACAAATGTCTAAATAAACTTGTTTCTGAACCTTGAATAACAGGCTCACCCGATATGAGCAGATCTTTTTGGCCTCTGAAAATGTCATCCCATTTCTCAAAAATTTACTGACAAACTAGGAAATCATTAAACAACCAAAGTAGACATGTTGAACTCCTATTTGAATTTGCTTCGGTTGTTACAGGGAAAGTGTTATTTACACTTGAATGGACTATTTTCTTTATTGAGTTTCTCCTACTTCAAGCACGACGGCGTACTTTGCTCACATTCAGCGCGCCATGCGTGCTTTCACTTTCAAGCAGCCAGGACAATGGCATTGCAAATATTTTTATGCGCTGGTGCCACTTTTGATCACGGCGCCAGCTTAATTTAATATGCACGGGGCTGCGCATGTTGATCATGGCGCTCGCTTAATTTGAAACATGTTTGAATCGGAAGTATCCAATACCGTAGCGCTGATATGTTTCAGTGCGCGTGATTTGATGAAGGAGTCTAGGAGAAAATGATTTCTCCTCAAGACGTTCCCTGGCCAGCCCTTCAAGCTCGGCTTGTCAGAAGAGAAACGTATTCCGTGATATTGTACGGCTCTCACTCTGAATACGAGGGCAGCGGTGCATCACAGGGCATACAGACTCATTTCCACCAGGTTTCTGGACGCCTCCCACTTCTCACATTCACAGAGGTGCCAACCATTCAGAGAACTCGGGTGCAAGTGGGTCTGGGAGTAAACTGTGCCCGGGAAACGACTGCAGTGAGGCCGAAATATCGAGAATACGAAGGTGCCCAACACTCCAACATTGAATATAGGAGGGGGCTGGAACTTGATTGAGGTTAACCAATCACATGAGAGCGATTTCACCTATGCCTCGACACTCAGCGGGATCATTATGACAAGGATGGTCAGATGACAAGTGAAAAGAAAAAAACATCCTTTGTCAATAAAGTGATAGTGGGTATATAGACAAGGATATTGCCCCTACAGAGACCGCAAGAAGGGAAGGAGAAGGCCCTTGACTGCTTAAATGAGAGCCACAGCATTGGCAACTCATATGGAAGATGCTATGTTTTTAACTGTCTGTCCTGAAGAAGGTGTATAAAAAGTACAAAAAGACACCGAAACGCGTCGACAAGAGGACTATTGTTTTACCTTTTTTATACAATACTGTATATTAGTTATGTATGTGAACATTGTATACTAGACAGTGGGCACAGTCTGCCAAAAAATAGCAATTGGAGATTGAATCAATTTTGTTTGAATCAACTACATTGACGACTGTGTTACTGATACTACCTGATGTATTTATTATTATTATTGAAGAAAAAAATACGAGTGTTTTAATAAAATTAACAAATGAATTTTCTTTTTGCATTTTTTCTTGAGTTGTGTCATGTTAGGAATTAGATGGTCTTGCTATCACTATGGGAAATGATTGAATAACACAGAAAGGAAATCTTTTTGTTTACTGTTTAGACTACCCAGTCCTTTCTGTTTTTTCTGGGGAACTCTCTCCTTTGTGAGGAGTAAACTGTGCCCACCCCAACCTATGTTTATGGATCCCGAGGGCTTTTGGCGTGGATAGTGCATGCTTGGGGGAGCTCCTAAAGCTAAAGAACCTGAGCCGGAGGAGGCGGGGGCGACAGGGACAGACGCGCTCTGCAAATCGCCCTACCCCAGATCCTGAGGAAAGCCGAGAGGAGAAAGAGAAGGAGGGAGAGAGTGAGGCGAGAGCCACACATGCCACCAAAGCCTAACTCGCCGCCAGGGCTTGCTGGCTGGGGTGGATCCCCGGGGTGTGGCATGAATATCTGTTCTTTCCTTTTTCGAGTTTTCCCTTCTCTTTCTCTTCTGTCTCACTCTTCCTCACCCTTGCGCTGTGTTATCTTTTTCAGTCACTCTCTCCTTTTTCTCCCTGCCCACTTCTCCTGGTTCTACTTATGAAGTTTTTCTCTGGACTGCCGTATGTCTACCTCTCTCCTCTTTTTCACTAGCCTGGGGAGGGTGTCTCTGCAAGTTAAAAGGAGGTATCGGGCTCTTTAAATAACATTAAATATCTGGGATTTTGTCGTTTCTATAGGCTGCTAATTTAGCCGTGTACGGTGACTGAGATGGATAGTGTTTTGTCCAAGATCACACAATTGTTTGAGCTGATCAAAACCCAATCTAAGGAAGCACCGCACCGACCACAAGATGTTGAAGGCTCGCAGCCAAACTGTGAAGAATTCTCCACCTTCTTCTCCCTGAAGACCGACACCATCAAAAAAGACCTCCTAAAGGACCTAACCCTATACGCGAGACTGGATACACTTACCTCTCCTGCGCCCAGTACCATGCCGGGCCAACCCCCAGCAGAGCCTATTCCTAAAAATAAGGCAAGCTGGTCATCATTTTCCTCCTACACCGAAGCTGCCCTAGGCAAAATTCTTAGCACATTGAACCCATCCAACCACTCCGCTGACCCGCTTCCGGCAATCGCAGTCAAGGACCTTACTCCACTGCTTCTACCTCTCTGGTCTAAGATCATAAATAGTTCCCTCCAACAAGGATGCATCCCAGACATCCTCAAAGTAGGCCAGGTCTCACCTATTCTAAAAAAGCCCACAGCTGACCCCTCGGACCTAAACAACTATCGCCCAATCTCCAATGTGGAGAAGCGTGGCTCAGTGGTTAAAGGCGGCAGACCCGGAAGCTGAGATCGGCCGTGGACCAGGGTTCGATTCCCCGCCTCGGCGGGTCTCGAGCTCAAAAATTCCACGGACTCGACAATTCTCGCTCCGGTGCCTACTCGACTCACGGGGTCACACTCTGCGACTCTGGGCAATAGCTTGCTTAATCTCCACTACGGCCCCTCGCGGTGGGATGCCTGGCTTTCACCTTGTGGATACCCTGCCGGGGTATCTCACAGGGGAATACCAGGACGGGTTCCCTAAGCAAGCGCCTTGATACCTTCGGGTGATACGTGCGCTATATAAGTCGCAATACATTTACATACAATATCCCTACCCTAGCCAAGCTGCTGGAAAAATGTGTACATCTACAGCTAACTAAACATATTGATCATTTTGACCTACTCAACAAACACCAATCAGGGTTCCGGTCTGGTCACAGCACAGAATCAGCCATGACACACATCATTGACGATGCGCTGCAAACACTTGACCAAAATGGATCCTGTTTTCTCATTCTACTTGACCTATCTTCAGCCTTTGATACGGTTAAACACGAGAACCTCTTAGATCTCCTGAAACACAGAATGGGCCTATCTTGGGCAGTGTTAAGCTGGTTCACTTCATTTCTCCAAAATCGGACGCAACAATTCAAAATTAAGAACGCCTTGTCCAAATCCGTCCCAGTGACCCTGGGGGTACCGCAAGGATCAGCACTATCTCCAACACTGTTCAATCTCTTCCTGGAACCTCTAACTGAAATTCTACAAACCTCTAACGTGCAATACCACATGTATGCAAATGATACACAGCTATACCTCAAGATACATTCCCTAAAGGATATCAAACTACTTAACACAGCTCTGAGGAACACCCAAACCTGGCTGACTGAAAATCATCTTTAACTGAATGCCCTAAAGACTGAATTTCTCCTAATTGCCCCGCCGGCTCAAATCCCGAAAATGCAAGATTGGATCAAACATATCATGGCGCTCAACGTACAACTGACCATTGTGGACTCAGCAAAGTCACTTGGAATAACCTTAGACAGTAACCTCAACATGCAAAAACATATTAGCAATGCTACAAAGGGAGTCAACCTTCAGATAAACACACTGAGGAAACTAAAACCCTTCCTACCACACAATGACTTTAAGCAGGCAGTACAAGCTTTGGTTATACCCAGAGTGGAATATGGTTGTGTTACCCTTTGTGGTCTGCCAAAAGCATCAACTGCACCCCTTAGAGCTTCAATCAACGCGACAGCAAGACTCATAACTGGTTCCAAACGTAGCTCCCACATCACCCCAGACCTTCAATCCTTGAACTGGCTACCCTTAGAGGCGAGAATTCATCTGAAAATTGCGTGCATGACGTACAGAGCCTTACATCAAAAAAAAACCCAGCTACCTGGCGGAGAAACTGACAAATTTCTGGTGGGACCAGATCCTCAAGAAATGCTAAAAAATTACTACTGAAAACACAAAAATTCCATAAGAAAAAAACCTACAACAGATCCTACTCCGGGATGGCACCCAGAATTTGGAATGCCTTACCCCCAGAAATCAGACTTAACCCTTCCACTACTGCTTTTAAAAATGATGTTAAATCCATCCTCATGGTTAAATACAGTTGAGTATGGTCTGCTGAATCAAGGTGGTGAAAGGCAGCTAAGCTCTTAAATAAATTACAGCCAAGTAGAGAAGGACGGATTAGGATTTAGAGTTTATAAACTCACCATATGATACGATGGTGGGACACCCCCGCGCCGCACGGCCACCAGCTGCTGCGTGTGCCCCTTGCCTCCCTGTGCCTCGCTGCTGCCTCGTTTGCCGGTTGCCGCCGCTGCGGTTGTTTTGCCCTTTGTTTTGACGTGAATTTGTGCCTGCTTGTCTTAATCTGATTTTTCCCTTGTTTTTGCGATTATTTGTGCCTGTTTTGTTTGAATCTCTTTTTCCCCGTGTTTTGCCTTTCCTTCCTTTGTTGCCCGCCGCCCTCCGCCCTCCCTTCCCGCCAACGCCGCTTTTCCCCGCCCTTTTTCTATTCTGTACCCTCCCCGCTCCCGCCTCCCAGCTGCTCCGCCCACCCGCGCACTTGGCCTTAAATGGCGACCGTGCGACGCAGGTGAGTGTGACCCACTTGTGGGACACCCCCGCGCCGCACGGCCACCAGCTGCTGCGTGTGCCCCTTGCCTCCCTGTGCCTCGCTGCTGCCTCGTTTGCCGGTTGCCGCGGCTGCGGTTGTTTTGGCCTTTGTTTTGACGTGAATTTGTGCCTGCTTGTCTTAATCTGATTTTTCCCTTGTTTTTGCGATTATTTGTGCCTGTTTTGTTTGAATCTCTTTTTCCCCGTGTTTTGCCTTTCCTTCCTTTGTTGCCCGCCGCCCTCCGCCCTCCCTTCCCGCCAACGCCGCTTTTCCCCGCCCTTTTTCTATTCTGTACCCTCCCCGCTCCCGCCTCCCAGCTGCTCCGCCCACCCGCGCACTTCGCCTTAAATGGCGACCGTGCGAACGCGCAGCGTTGACGCGCAGCGGGTGCGCCGATTGTGCACCGAAGGCGCGCCAAAGGTAAGCCCGTCTGCGCCCGTCCGCGACCGGATCGCGACCAGGGCCAGGACCCCTGGCCCACGAAGACCCCGACCGACCCGCCTGACATACGCCGCCGCCACCCTCACCGCTCTCAACACCGGCCGACTCCCAGACTGCCACCAAGCCACTCCACGACGTACCCACGGACCTTTCAGCTGCCACGCCTGCAAGTTCTCCTGCATCCGGACCTGCCTCGCACCAGCACCCGCCAAGACGAACACCAGCAGCACCCACCTCAAGTGCATCCTGATCAACACCCGCTCCGTCCACAGACACGCCATCGAACTCTGGAACCTCCTAGACGCCACAGCCCCTGACGTTGCCTTCCTCACGGAGACCTGGATGAACGCCTCTTCAGCTCCCGACATCGCCATCGCCATCCCAGAGGGCTACAAGATCGTCCGGAGGGACCGAAACGCCAACCAGATGGGAGGAGGCATCGCCATCATCCACAGGAACACCATCCGTCTCACGACCAGCACCGACAACACCCTGACCAGCGCCGAACACCTGCATTTCCAGATCCACACCAACCCGAACACCACCCTCAGAGGCACACTGATCTACCGACCCCCTGGACCACGCACACAATTCAGCGAGGACATCGCCGACTTCGTCAGCCCGCATGCCCTCCCCTCCGCTGACTACATCCTCCTGGGAGACCTCAACTTCCATCTGGAGAACAACAACGACCGCAACACCACCACCCTGCTCGACAACCTCGCCAACCTTGGACTCAAGCAACTGGTGTCCACCCCCACCCACCTCGCCGGACACACACTCGACGCAGTCTTCTCTTCCAGCACAGACATCGAGTTCAGCCACGCCACAGAGCTTCAATGGACGGACCACAGCTGCGTCCACTTCACCTTCAAGAGAACGACGACCCACCAACACCAGCAACAGGCCGCCCGCAGAAGCTGGAACAAGATCACAGCAGACCAGCTCGCCACCTCCCTGAGCCAGCACCCTCCTGCCAGCTCAGCGAACCCCAGCCAGGCCGCCGACAACCTCACGAAGTGGATCAGCAACTGCGCGGACGAACTCGCCCCTCTGAGGACCCCGCCTAGCAGACCCGGCAGCAAGAAGGCCCCATGGTTCACCAACGAACTCAAGAGCTCCAAGAAGAACTGCCGAGCCCTCGAGAAAGTCTGGAAAAGGGAACCGACACCGGACAACAGGACCTCCTACAAACTGGCCACCCGGAAACACCACCAGCTGATCCGCGCCGCCAAGAAAACAGCATTTAAGGACCGGTTGGACAACAACGCACACAACTGCAAGGAACTCTTCAACATCGTGAAAGAGCTTTCCAACCCCAGCGCAGGAAACAACGACGTCACCCCATCGCAAGACCTCTGCAACTCCCTCGCTTCATACTTCCACAACAAGATCACGGACATACACAGCAGCTTCAACAACCAACCAACGCACACCATGACCGAACAACCACCCCCCACCACCATCCTCCACGCCTGGACCCCGATCAGCACCGAAGACACCATCCACACAATGAACTCCATCCACTCCGGATCACCGACCGACCCCTGCCCTCACCACGTCTTCAACAAGGCCGACGCTGTCATCGCACCCCACCTGCGAGACATCATCAACACATCCTTCGACACCACCATCTTCCCGGAGAGCTGGAAACACGCCGAACTCAGCGCTCTACTCAAGAAACCAACAGCGGACCCCACCGACCTCAAGAATTACCGCCCCATCTCGCTTCTCCCGTTTCCAGCCAAAGTCATCGAGAAGACCGTCAACAAGCAGATGGCCGCCTTCCTCGAGACGAACGGATCCCTCGACCCCTCACAGTCCGGCTTCCGAGCCAACCACAGCACCGAGACCGCCCTCATCGCCGCCACCGATGACATCCGAGCCCTGATGGACAATGGAGAAACAGCGGCCCTCATCCTCCTGGACCTCTCCGCGGCATTCGACACTGTCTGCCACCGCACTCTAGTGCAGCGCCTCAGCAACGTCGGAATTCAGGAGAAGGCTCTGGAATGGATCATCTCCTTCCTCGACGGAAGAACACAGAGAGTCCGCCTACCACCGTACAAGTCAGAGGCCTCCGAAGTCATCTGCGGCGTCCCCCAAGGATCATCTCTGAGCCCCACCCTCTTCAACGTCTACATGAGCCCCCTCGCGGCCATCGTACGCAAACACAACCTCAGCATAATCTCCTACGCCGACGACACCCAGCTGATCCTCTCCCTGACCAACGACCCCGCCGCCGCCAGAGCCAACCTGCACGAAGGGATGAAAGAGGTAGCCGAGTGGATGACGATCAGCCGCCTGAAACTGAACTCGGACAAGACGGAGATCCTCATCCTGGGCTCCTCACCCTCCGCCTGGGACGACTCCTGGTGGCCTCCCGCCCTGGGCACCGCACCCAAACCGACAGACCATGCACGCAACCTGGGCTTCATCCTGGACTCCTCCCTCTCCATGACCAGGCAAGTTAACAACGTCTCCTCGGCGTGCTTCAACATCCTACGCATGCTACGGAAGATCTTCTGGTGGATCCCCACCGAGACCAGGAAGACCGTCACCCAGGCCCTCGTCACCAGCCCTCTGGACTACGGCAACGCCCTCTACGCCGGTACCACCGCCAAGCTCCAGAAGAGACTCCAGCGGATCCAGAACGCCTCAGCCAGACTCATCCTCGACATCCCACGAACCAGCCACATCTCCGGACATCTGAGAGACCTTCACTGGCTCCCCGTCAACAAAAGAATCACCTTCCGCCTCCTCACCCACGCACACAAAGCCCTACACGACCGAGGCCCGAGTTACCTCAACAGCCGAGTCAACTTCTACGCTCCCAAACGCCACCTCCGATCAGCCAACCACGCCCTCGCCGCCGTCCCCCGCATCCGAAGAGCGACTACAGGAGGAAGGTCCTTCTCCTACCTGGCCGCCAAGACCTGGAACTCCCTCCCTCCCGACCTGCGCCTGACCCAAGACCACCTCTCCTTCAGGAAGAAGCTGAAGACCTGGCTGTTCGAGCAGTAGCGGCACCCCCCCCCCCCCCCCAGCGCCTTGAGACCCTACGGGTATGTAGCGCGCTCTACAAGTGTCATTGATTGATTGATTGATTGATGGTGCATTTGGTCAGCGCAATGAGATATATTAATAAGTGTGCTTGCCCTGTGGCTTGTGTCTTTGTCCTTCATAAATGCTGACTTTTGATTCAGTAATTGGCTTGTTAGTCCCTCCTTAGTACAGCCTTGTCTTCATTTGTAACCTCCCATGGCTACAGGCCTCTTTTCTTCGGTTGTTACACGGTACGTGTTATTTACACCTGTAAGCAAGCATTTGCAATGTAATACGGCTCGCATTTGCGAGAGTTTGAGCTATTGGCATTGTAAGTAACAATGCCTTTTATTTATGTGTTTTGAAAACCTGCAAGCAGTGCGTAAACACGCACTTTGTACATATGCAGTAACATATATATATATATACATTCATTTTATAGTCCTTGCTTACGAGAAGCAATATAATTGAATGTAGATGAATGTCGCACACAGTTCTGTATATTTATTCAGGATTTGTACGATATGTGTGCTGCTCTGTATTAATGCCTGCCAAGCATTTGTAATAAACTATGAAAAAAGGCCTAACACCACATAGGCTGCTAGGACTACAGTGCGCACTACTTAGTCTGAATTATAAACATTCATGCAAAACTTTTTCGATTCATCAGCTTTATATTTAATATATTTTCAAATGTTGAACCAACACTTCGATCAGGTATTCATTTCAACAAATCATATTTCACTTGCAATATACATTTCTGTTTGTATTTCATGAACAACCACCCAATGCATTTCGGGACGTTCTTGTCCCTTCGTCAGGGGTTCCGGTTGTAAACTGAAAAAACAAGGAAACAATATATAAACGATGCCATATCACATGTTTAAAATTATATAACCCTATCAAACATTAAGCAGTGTATTATTACCATTCCTTCATTACACATATAGCATTGGTGCTATTTCATTAAAAATCAACACAGTCATTGATAAAAAAGTGAATACATGAGTGCAAAATCGCTATCTATTGTAAATAGCAAGTACATTGACGTTCAATCATGGAACCTATACAAAACTGATTTGTAAAGCTTTTATCAGTGTGTCCTTACTTGTATGCCTAATTAAGATATGAAAACCTCTATCTACGTAAGGAGATGTAAATAAACCGATAAATCAAGTTAGTGAACATTACACATGTGCGTTAAAAAATGCATGCTCACCTCAATAAAAGAAGACAAACGTCGTGGTTGAGTAACCATGAAATATTAATTATAGCCGACTCTGTTAAGAAACAAGTATAAACTGTCAGCACCAACGAAGTATGTCACAAAACGTTATGTGTAGCCGATATATAAAAGGCTCACCTCTATCAAGACGAGGTTGTATCAATCGTCTCGAAGCGGTCTTAAGGTAGTCCGTACCTACAGAAGTAAAGGTAACATCAGTACCTTTAAAAATATAACTTGTTTATGAAAACGAAGCCACTGACACACACGCTTACCTCTTAGAAAACGGAGACGCCAAAGTAATAACCCGCCTAGCTGATTCAATGATGCACTTCCGTGTCATCTTACTCAGCTTATATGCAAAACTTCCGGGTGAAAAAAATGAAACTTGACGACGGACTATACTTATTACGTACTAGTAACTCTCACTCATGTAAAACGTACCACGAATGTTGATAATATATGTGTAATCACCGCTTGCTATGTTGCAGATGTGTTTGCTGTAGCGTTTAAGTATAAAAAACAATATATAAGAGATAACGTGATAATTATAAACAAAGCGTCATAATTCAACCGCCCATAACTTTATGCGACGAGCAAGAACCTAAAGTAACACTAAATTCTCACGAATACAAAACCTTATGTGATATTATATGAAGAAAAATTTGAATAATTTCTACATGTGTTCTAATCTAAAGAGGTGAATTTACAAACCTGCCTAATGATTACACCTTACTATGCAGTTTTGTAACGTCATTACCAAATGTGGATTACCTGCCTGCTATTTACACCTTATACATTCACAACATTGACAATATTAAAGTAACAACACATGATAAATTTTCCTGTGTGTTATGATGGTAAACTACTGGTGTGTGATCATATGTGTTTACCTAGTATTTTTTGAAAAAGGATTCATGGTGGCTTATTAGAACTGTCATCAAGCCTGCCTGGACATATTATAAAAACAGCTCATTTCAAATTTATCATTTAACCCGGATGGGGTCAAAGTCTGTAATTTTTTAATCCAGAAAGCCTCTCTTCGGAGGAGGGTCTGATCATTCTCTCTGCCTTCATATCGGGGTACTACTTCAATTATCTGGCATTTGATTTGTGCAATCGTATGTCTTTTCTCCATCCAATGTGCCGCCAACGGTGATGTGGAATTTTGATTTCGTATCCGGTTCTTATGTTCAGATACTCGATTTTTTAGTTTTCTTGTAGTTTTACCTACATACAAAAGTCCACACGGACATTTGATTGAATAGACAACAAAATCAGTATTGCAATCTGACGTATGATGTAATGGTATTTTCTCGCCTGTTCTGGGATGTAGTAATGTATTGCCCAGTATCATGTTGTTGCAGTTATTGCAATTCCAGCATTTAGTAGTACCGCGGAAGGATCCTCCTTTTGGCTTTGCTCTTGGAGGCTTAGTTAGAAATTCTTTCAGGTTTTGTGCTCTTGTGTAAGCGAATAGTGGTTTATCTATGAAAAAATTCTGAAAATCAGATTCCACTTCTAATAATTCCCATCTACGTAAAATGATCCTTTTTATGTCTCTCGATGCTGAGGAGTATTTAGAGACGAATATCATTCTGGTAGTACAGGTTTTTTCTTGTTTCTTGAGCAGAAGACTTCTTGGCTTATTGTCGACTTTTTCAATTTGTCTATTCAGAATAGGTTCAGGATATCCTCTTTGTATATATCTGGATTTTTGTTCGAACATTGATTCTTTGCAGTCATTTACATTCAAGGAGATCCGTTTGATTCTCATGAATTGAGATGTGGGCAGATTATCGATGAGATTTTTAGGATGGAAACTACTGTATAGTAGTGCATTATTTCTGTCTGTCGGTTTTTTGAAAAGCTTGGTTTCGATGACTTGATTTTTCATTTGTACCAAAACATCCAAAAAGGAAATTTCATCATGACTGATAGTGAATGTAAACTGTATCCTTGGATCCACTTGATTTAGACGAATGATGTTCTTCAATAAAGCACTTTCAGAGTGACGCCAAATTACAAAGATGTCATCAATGTAACGTCTAAAAAACACTAGGCCTTCTTTCCAAGAATGGTCAGACAGTATATGATCGTGTTCGAATTTCGCCATGAATGTATTGGCATACATGGGTGCTCCAGGAAAACCCATGGATGTACCATTCATTTGGTTGTAGAAAACATCCTGCAACTCAAAATAACTGTTCATTAAAAAGAACTCCAAAAGTTGTAGTACCATACATTTTTGACTTTCCAGCCCTTCCTCTTGAAGTAGTGCCCATTCAACAGCTTCCAATCCAGATTGATGTGGGATCGACATGTATAACGCCACTATATCTATTGTGCATAGAATCCAGTCCTCTATGTTGTTTACTGAAATTGCTGTCAAACTCCTCAGAAAATCAGAAGTGTCTTCAATGTAAGTTGGCCACTTGCAAACAAAGGATTTTAAAAAATGGTCAATGAATCTGCCAGGGGTTTTAAATATTGATCCACAACCGGATACTATCGGTCGAAATGGTGGGTTGTTCAATTGTTTGTGTATTTTGGGCAAGAAATAGATCTTGGGGCGCCTGGGATGATTTTGGTATAGATATTGTCTAGTTTTGTCGTTGATCCAATGAAGCTTTTCTGCTTGGTCAAGAAGTTTATCGAGAGTTTTTGAAATTTCCATGGTTGGGTCTTGGTGTAATTTTAGATAAGTGTTTTCATCCGTGACATGTTCTGTCCCTTTTCTTAGATAGAAGTCCACATCCATCATAACAAGGCCCCCTCCTTTGTCAGCCCTCTGGAAAGTTAGAGATTTGTCTTGTGATAGTTTTTGTAGACTACTGTATTCAGCACGTGTCAAGTTTTTCAGCTGTCTTTTGTATTTCAATTTGCTCAGATCAGTTTTAACCAATATCTCGAAGTTGTCCAGAGTCTTATGGGACACAGGTGCTTGGAATTTACTTTTAGGTTTAAAAATTGTCGTGGGTTCTTGTGTTGAAACATTTGGACAAACAGTCAGACAAGAAGTCTTCTGCTCAAGAAACAAGAAAAAACCTGTACTACCAGAATGATATTCGTCTCTAAATACTCCTCAGCATCGAGAGACATAAAAAGGATCATTTTACGTAGATGGGAATTATTAGAAGTGGAATCTGATTTTCAGAATCTTTTCATAGATAAACCACTATTCGCTTACACAAGAGCACAAAACCTGAAAGAATTTCTAACTAAGCCTCCAAGAGCAAAGCCAAAAGGAGGATCCTTCCGCGGTACTACTAAATGCTGGAATTGCAATAACTGCAACAACATGATACTGGGCAATACATTACTACATCCCAGAACAGGCGAGAAAATACCATTACATCATACGTCAGATTGCAATACTGATTTTGTTGTCTATTCAATCAAATGTCCGTGTGGACTTTTGTATGTAGGTAAAACTACAAGAAAACTAAAAATTCGAGTATCTGAACATAAGAGCCGGATACGAAATCAAAATTCCACATCACCGTTGGCGGCACATTGGATGGAGAAAAGACATACGATTGCACAAATCAAATGCCAGATAATTGAAGTAGTACCCCGATATGAAGGCAGAGAGAATGACCAGACCCTCCTCCGAAGAGAGGCTTTCTGGATTAAAAAATTACAGACTTTGACCCCATCCGGGTTAAATGATAAATTTGAAATGAGCTGTTTTTTATAATATGTCCAGGCAGGCTTGATGACAGTTTTAATAAGCTACCATGAATCCTTTTTCAAAAAATACTAGGTAAACACATATGATCACACACCAGTAGTTTACCATCATAACACACAGGAAAATGTATCATGTGTTGTTACTTTAATAATGTCAATGTTGTGAATGTAGAAGGTGTAAATAGCAGGCAGGTAATCCACATTTGGTAATGACGTTACAAAACTGCATAGTAAGGTGTAATCATTAGGCAGGTTTGCAGATTCACCTCTTTAGATTAGAACACATGTAGAAATTATTCACATTTTTCTTCATATAATATCACATAAGGTTTTGTATTCGTGAGAATTTAGTGTTACTTTAGGTTCTTGCTCATCGCATAAAGTTATGGGCGGTTGAATTATGACGCTTTGTTTATAATTATCACGTTATCTCTTATATATTGTTTTTTATACTTAAACGGTACAGCAAACACATCTGCAACATAGCAAGCGGTGATTACACATATATTATCAACATTCGTGGTACGTTTTACATGAGTGAGAGTTACTAGTACGTAATAAGTATAGTCCGTCGTCAAGTTTCATTTTTTTCACCCGGAAGTTTTGCATATAAGCTGAGTAAGATGACACGGAAGTGCATCATTGAATCAGCTAGGCGGGTTATTACTTTGGCGTCTCCGTTTTCTAAGAGGTAAGCGTGTGTGTCAGTGGCTTCGTTTTCATAAACAAGTTATATTTTTAAAGGTACTGATGTTACCTTTACTTCTGTAGGTACGGACTACCTTAAGACCGCTTCAAGACGATTGATACAACCTCGTCTTGATAGAGGTGAGCCTTTTATATATTGGCTACACATAACGTTTTGTGACATACTTCGTTGGTGCTGACAGTTTATACTTGTTTCTTAACAGAGTCGGCTATAATTAATATTTCATGGTTACTCAACCACGACGTTTGTCTTCTTTTATTGAGGTGAGCATGCATTTTTCAACGCACATGTGTAATGTTCACTAACTTGATTTATCGGTTTATTTACATCTCCTTACGTAGATAGAGGTTTTCATATCTTAATTAGGCATACAAGTAAGGACACACTGATAAAAGCTTTACAAATCAGTTTTGTATAGGTTCCATGATTGAACGTCAATGTACTTGCTATTTACAATAGATAGCGATTTTGTACTCATGTATTCACTTTTTTATCAATGACTGTGTTGATTTTTAATGAAATAGCACCAATGCTATATGTGTAATGAAGGAATGGTAATAATACACTGCTTAATGTTTGATAGGGTTATATAATTTTAAACATGTGATATGGCATCGTTTATATATTGTTTCCTTGTTTTTTCAGTTTACAACTGGAACCCCTGACGAAGGGACAAGAACGTCCCGAAATGCATTGGGTGGTTGTTCATGAAATACAAACAGAAATGTATATTGCAAGTGAAATATGATTTGTTGAAATGAATACCTGATCGAAGTGTTGGTTCAACATTTGAAAATATATTAAATATAAAGCTGATGAATCGAAAAAGTTTTGCATGAATGTTTATAATTCAGACTAAGTAGTGCGCACTGTAGTCCTAGCAGCCTATGTGGTGTTAGGCCTTTTTTCATAGTTTATTACAAATGCTTGGCAGGCATTAATACAGAGCAGCACACATATTGTACAAATCCTGAATAAATATACAGAACTGTGTGCGACATTCATCTACATTCAATTATATTGCTTCTGCTAAAATATTGAGTGTCAGCACCAAGTAAAATGTCGTTTGAGAGCATCTCTACAATCACAGAGAATAGGGCACCAACCAAATCATATACCCCTGAAGATGCAGATAAAATATATAATTTGATCAAGGAAACAAAAAAATTCGATGGCCAAAGTGGAACAGTGACGCAACAGCTACGTCAACTTGAATACCTCACTCGTCGTGAGTTAAACCAAAGACTTCACGCTTCAACCCTAATCCAATATCATCGGGTAAAAAGGATTCCGCGCGGCTTGAGACTGGCCATCAGGCCAATGTTGTTTAGACTTCATAGTAAAAGTAGATAAGCTGGCCGTGAATCCTTTGTTATGCTGGCTGAATAGCTGGCTAAACCCAGCCATACCCCTTACCAGAAACATTCTTCAAGAGGCACTACAGTGGGATGGTAGACTCAAGATCCCATGGTTAAAATACGTAAGAATGTGGCTTTTTGAATTAGGCCGACCAGATTTATTTTTATCCCCCGAAACAATAACCAAAACTGATGTCATCTTTGTCAGGAACACTTTTATGCTGTCCAGGTGCATGACACGGGAGGAAAATGAATACAAGAAAAGCAGTGTGAGACAGTATGCCTTAACCAAAACCTGTTTATATATGGAACCCTACCTGTCCTGGCCCATGTCTGGTTATGACCGTTTTTTATTAACAAGGTTCCGATTTAACATGTTCCATTTTTTATTAGCTGTACCAAGTGGAGCGCATAGAGGACAAGTGCTGCCAGCTTGCGGCTGCGACAATAAGTCTCCGCAAGACCTGGCACACTTTTTATTTTTCTGTCAGTTTTATACACTCCCCCGTAACCTGTTTTTAAAACCTTTACTTAAGCACCTGAATTTTGTACAATTCAGACCTGCACTGTGTCACCTTCAAATGCTAAATAGTGAATGTACCATGTTTATATGTAGTTTCCTAAAACTTGCAGTTAAACATAGAAAAAGCATGGAAGGGTAATTAACTCTGCTGCTGATTGTACTCCCACTTTTAATGTATTTTATCCTTTTTAACTATATTACTGTGTAGATGCTTGTGAATATCTAGTTGTACTTCTATTCTCCCCATTTCATTATTACTGTATGGATTAACTTTTATGAAATGTTCTTTTATGATTGTTATATGCAAACAATCGAATAAAGATATTCTATTCTATTCTATTCATAGTAATGTCAATTTTATGGAAAAATGGTACAGTATCTTAAATAAGTGCTCTTTAGATCTCATTCTACTACTCATTGAAGAATTATCTACCACCATTAAAGATCTTGAGGAGGAAATTTACCATATCAAGGAAGAATTGTCAACAAGAATGGAGGTGCAACCATGGGAAACATTTTTGGAAGAAATGGAAGCAAAGTTGGATAAATACGGGAAAGAGCTTCAAGAAACTAAACTCAGAAAGTTCAAAAGAGACACTATAGACTATAAGCTTAACGAAGCATATACATGGGCAGAGGTTTATGCTCAAAGAAGATATACGCAGAGGAAACCGCAAACGCAAACTCAATCCTCTGAGGAAAGTGTTGTGTCAGACCAGGATACCGATACATCTAGACCATCTGCCAGTTCTTTGTTGAAACAAAAATTAAGCAGATCCAAACCAGGAGTTGTTTCTACAAGCATTGAAAACGTATCTACTGAAAGTATTCCAACAGTGGCTTGTTTAGAGGAAGGCTTGGATCTAACCAAACCACCAGACCCTACCACGTCAAAACTTTTAGACAAAAAACAAGACGCGGCAAAGGAAAAAGAAATCGAAAAAAAGACCGGATTGAGGAGCCAAGTGAAACTCTCCTAATCAACATTTCATGTAAAACATTAACTGCGTTTGAGGAGAAGGTCTTAAACAAAGGCACCTCGTTTGTGAGTACATACCATACAACCGAACTAGAAACTGAAGTCTCTTTTTTCAAATTCATGAGAAATCTACGTTTGAGGCATTTCTTCACAAATGTTTGTCCAAATGTTTCAACACAAGAACCCACGACAATTTTTAAACCTAAAAGTAAATTCCAAGCACCTGTGTCCCATAAGACTCTGGACAACTTCGAGATATTGGTTAAAACTGATCTGAGCAAATTGAAATACAAAAGACAGCTGAAAAACTTGACACGTGCTGAATACAGTAGTCTACAAAAACTATCACAAGACAAATCTCTAACTTTCCAGAGGGCTGACAAAGGAGGGGGCCTTGTTATGATGGATGTGGACTTCTATCTAAGAAAAGGGACAGAACATGTCACGGATGAAAACACTTATCTAAAATTACACCAAGACCCAACCATGGAAATTTCAAAAACTCTCGATAAACTTCTTGACCAAGCAGAAAAGCTTCATTGGATCAACGACAAAACTAGACAATATCTATACCAAAATCATCCCAGGCGCCCCAAGATCTATTTCTTGCCCAAAATACACAAACAATTGAACAACCCACCATTTCGACCGATAGTATCCGGTTGTGGATCAATATTTGAAACCCCTGGCAGATTCATTGACCATTTTTTAAAACCCTTTGTTTGCAAGTGGCCAACTTACATTGAAGACACTTCTGATTTTCTGAGGAGTTTGACAGCAATTTCAGTAAACAACATAGAGGACTGGATTCTATGCACAATAGATGTAGTGGCGTTATACACGTCGATCCCACATCAATCTGGATTGGAAGCTGTTGAATGGGCACTACTTCAAGAGGAAGGGCTGGAAAGTCAAAAATGTATGGTACTACAACTTTTGGAGTTCTGTTTAATGAACAGTTATTTTGAGTGGCAGGATGTTTTCTACAACCAAATGAATGGTACATCCATGGGTTTTCCTGGAGCACCCATGTATGCCAATACATTCATGGCGAAATTCGAACACGATCATATACTGTCTGACCATTCTTGGAAAGAAGGCCTAGTGTTTTTTAGACGTTACATTGATGACATCTTTGTAATTTGGCGTCACTCTGAAAGTGCTTTATTGAACAACATCATTCGTCTAAATCAAGTGGATCCAAGGATACAGTTTACATTCACTATCAGTCATGATGAAATTTCCTTTTTGGATGTTTTGGTCCAAATGAAAAATCAAGTCATCGAAACCAAGCTTTTCAAAAAACCGACAGACAGAAATAATGCACTACTATTCAGTAGTTTCCATCCTAAAAATCTCATCGATAATCTGCCCACATCTCAATTCATGAGAATCAAACGGATCTCCTCGAATGTAAATGACTGCAAAGAATCAATGTTCGAACAAAAATCCAGATATATACAAAGAGGATATCCTGAACCTATTCTGAATAGACAAATTGAAAAAGTCGACAATAAGCCAAGAAGTCTTCTGCTCAAGAAACAAGAAAAAACCTGTACTACCAGAATGATATTCGTCTCTAAATACTCCTCAGCATCGAGAGACATAAAAAGGATCACTTTACATAGATGGGAATTATTAGAAGTGGAATCCTATTTTCAGAATTTTTTCATAGATAAACCACTATTCGCTTACACAAGAGCACAAAACCTGAAAGAATTTCTAACTAAGCCTCCAAGAGCAAAGCCAAAAGGAGGATCCTTCCGCGGTACTACTAAATGCTGGAATTGCAATAACTGCAACAACATGATACTGGGCAATACATTACTACATCCCAGAACAGGCGAGAAAATACCATTACATCATACGTCAGATTGCAATACTGATTTTGTTGTCTATTCAATCAAATGTCCGTGTGGACTTTTGTATGTAGGTAAAACTACAAGAAAACTAAAAATTCGAGTATCTGAACATAAGAGCCGGATACGAAATCAAAATTCCACATCACCGTTGGCGGCACATTGGATGGAGAAAAGACATACGATTGCACAAATCAAATGCCAGATAATTGAAGTAGTACCCCGATATGAAGGCAGAGAGAATGACCAGACCCTCCTCCGAAGAGAGGCTTTCTGGATTAAAAAATTACAGACTTTGACCCCATCCGGGTTAAATGATAAATTTGAAATGAGCTGTTTTTTATAATATGTCCAGGCAGGCTTGATGACAGTTTTAATAAGCTACCATGAATCCTTTTTCAAAAAATACTAGGTAAACACATATGATCACACACCAGTAGTTTACCATCATAACACACAGGAAAATGTATCATGTGTTGTTACTTTAATAATGTCAATGTTGTGAATGTAGAAGGTGTAAATAGCAGGCAGGTAATCCACATTTGGTAATGACGTTACAAAACTGCATAGTAAGGTGTAATCATTAGGCAGGTTTGTAAATTCACCTCTTTAGATTAGAACACATGTAGAAATTATTCACACTTTTCTTCATATAATATCACATAAGGTTTTGTATTCGTGAGAATTTAGTGTTACTTTAGGTTCTTGCTCGTCGCATAAAGTTATGGGCGGTTGAATTATGACGCTTTGTTTATAATTATCACGTTATCTCTTATATATTGTTTTTTATACTTAAACGCTACAGCAAACACATCTGCAACATAGCAAGCGGTGATTACACATATATTATCAACATTCGTGGTACGTTTTACATGAGTGAGAGTTACTAGTACGTAATAAGTATAGTCCGTCGTCAAGTTTCATTTTTTTCACCCGGAAGTTTTGCATATAAGCTGAGAAAGATGACACGGAAGTGCATCATTGAATCAGCTAGGCGGGTTATTACTTTGGCGTCTCCGTTTTCTAAGAGGTAAGCGTGTGTGTCAGTGGCTTCGTTTTCATAAACAAGTTATATTTTTAAAGGTACTGATGTTACCTTTACTTCTGTAGGTACGGACTACCTTAAGACCGCTTCGAGACGATTGATACAACCTCGTCTTGATAGAGGTGAGCCTTTTATATATCGGCTACACATAACGTTTTGTGACATACTTCGTTGGTGCTGACAGTTTATACTTGTTTCTTAACAGAGTCGGCTATAATTAATATTTCATGGTTACTCAACCACGACGTTTGTCTTCTTTTATTGAGGTGAGCATGCATTTTTTAACGCACATGTGTAATGTTCACTAACTTGATTTATCGGTTTATTTACATCTCCTTACGTAGATAGAGGTTTTCATATCTTAATTAGGCATACAAGTAAGGACACACTGATAAAAGCTTTACAAATCAGTTTTGTATAGGTTCCATGATTGAACGTCAATGTACTTGCTATTTACAATAGATAGCGATTTTGTACTCATGTATTCACTTTTTTATCAATGACTGTGTTGATTTTTAATGAAATAGCACCAATGCTATATGTGTAATGAAGGAATGGTAATAATACACTGCTTAATGTTTGATAGGGTTATATAATTTTAAACATGTGATATGGCATCGTTTATATATTGTTTCCTTGTTTTTTCAGTTTACAACTGGAACCCCTGACGAAGGGACAAGAACGTCCCGAAATGCATTGGGTGGTTGTTCATGAAATACAAACAGAAATGTATATTGCAAGTGAAATATGATTTGTTGAAATGAATACCTGATCGAAGTGTTGGTTCAACATTTGAAAATATATTAAATATAAAGCTGATGAATCGAAAAAGTTTTGCATGAATGTTTATAATTCAGACTAAGTAGTGCGCACTGTAGTCCTAGCAGCCTATGTGGTGTTAGGCCTTTTTTCATACTTGCTTACGAGAAGGCTGTCAGAAATAGAGGCACAGTTACTACCAGCCTTGCTTCTCGTAAGCAGCGACTATCAGTACAAAGTGCATGTTTACGCGCTGCCTGCATGTTTTCAAAACATATAAGTAAAAGGCATCGCCATTTACAATGCCAATAGCTCAAACTCTCTCAAATGCTAGACCTATGCATTGCAAAGGCTTGTTTTTTTAGGGGGAGTGGGAGGACAAGGGGCTTGAATGGGGTATGTCCATTTGGGAGCTGAGTACCTTCCACGAAATACCCATCTTCTCTTTAATCTCCTGATTACAAATGGTTTCAAAACGCTTCTAGCCATCCTTTGGTGGCTTTATTAACTAGATGAGTTTAAGCTTAACATGAATTTGAAATATAAAAAATAACTGCCTATGTATGTCTGTAGAGCTTCTTTAAGGAATCTCTGCATTCCTTAATCCACGTGTAAACTCGCTCTGGATTTGTGCAGATTTGATCCATTTAATGCAATGCAACGTTCATGTTTATAAATGCATACCTATGTTTCTTAAGCGGAAGTTCGTTTATACCAAAGTTGGGGGTGCGAAGTCACATTTGATGACATCACTTCCTATGACGTCCCTGTTGCGCAGTGCCTATTCTGACTGGCCTGAGTCAACCAACCGTCAGCTAAAAATAGCAATGACGTTAGAGACTGGAAATAACAGCAGTGTAAGTTTCGCAACGTAGACGCCGATTGGAGCACCCGCCACCTACTGGTGAACAGGAGATGTTACACGCTAGAAGTACACAAACTGTGTACCGCAACAATGTATTATTAAACTTTTAGGTAGGGGTTTACATATGCAAAAGATGACATAAAACACGCAAAGGCATGTTCAGAAAGCGAACCCAGATTTTTTTACGTTTTAAATAGAAAATCTGCTTCATATAGTACTTATGTTATATATGTTTGTTGTTAGTTTTCTGTACAGTGAGGGTGTAATGTTTCGACAATCCTTTAACTGATTGCTAGCATTAAAGCGTGATTTTGTCCTATAGCACACTCAGACAACGTTTATGGTTGTCAGTGGAAGCCCTGTCCACAGGTTAGGTTCTACTTTTGAGAATAGCTGCCTCCCTTCATTTTCCTCTTACATTGTGGGAATTTCACTTTGAACTCCGCTTCATTAGCTGCCATGAGGGAAGAAGGGTGGTCTCTTAAGATTCGCTGCAGTGACGTTGGAAGCAAGGGTGCGGCAGGTGCTGCAGCAACCCCAGATAACTTTGAGAGATTTTAACAAAAGATGGATAATAAGGATGCCATTAAATTATTTTCTTCTGCAACCTTTGACCAGTTCTTTGTGGGCCTAATGTTAAGCATAATTAAACCAGGGAGAACTGTATTTTGTAAACATAGTGCTTCAAAATAAAACACATCCATCCGAAGTGTGTATACATTTTATAATTTGTAGTTTATTTACACTTGGATTCAGGAGATGTTGCGAACTAAATGTATATCGCCACAGTCTTTTAAACAATAAAGTTGTAAAAAATAATTTGCTGGTATCCTTTCTGGAGTGTTCACATATTTCAGAATATATAACCGAAACGAGTAGTACAAAGGACACAGATTGCCCTTTGATTTTGGAGCGTCACAGGAAAAATGTATTCTGGGCATAATTACGAGTACGGCGGTCTTGGAAATGCCATACTCACTGTGGCGGTCTGATGGCCAACACCCTGGCGGTCTGACCGCCTAATTATGATGGAGCTGTGGGTCCGCCACCTCTGCCGGGATCCAGGATCCCGCTGCGGCGGCAGTGCATAAAGAGGCAGGAAATGGTAGTGGTGCAGAGGCCGGTACTGCTGATTAGATTACGACCTGCATTTCCACTGCCCATTTAATGGTGTGGATCCCGCCATGAAAAGGGTGGCGGAAATGCAAGTAAGGGGACCCTAACAGGCCTCAAGGTAAATCTGCCCATGGGGGTGTGTGCAGAGGGGCAAAGTTGTACCCTTATCAATTGCACCTTCATTCCTGCACTGTGTGGCATGCACAACATGGTGTAGGCCACACCATGCATGATCATGCTGTAGGCGCTGTCACGGCAGCAGTATGCTCTTTAGGCTCTACTATGAGCTTAACATACCCGCCGCCCCACCACCCGCCCTGGATTCAACTCGTAATACGGTGGGTGGGTTCATCATGGACTTAACGGTCTTCCTGTGACCGCTGTGCTGGCAGTCCTCTAGGAAGACAGACAAACTTGTATAAGGCCCTCTATCTTGAGTGAAAAAATGAACACAAGATACTCATTTTATTTCATGTGAGGAGGACAGCAGGGAAACCACTCCACCTTGTTGTTGTTTTTAAAATCTCCTTTTTCAGTTGACCGAGACACACTTCCAGACCCACAACTCGGTACATTTTGTGACAGAACAGGAAGGTCTAATGCTATTTTGTGTTACCTGATTTTCTGTTTTACTATTCATGTACTCTGAGGCTTTCTTATTCATGTTCGGGCAGAGCATGAACCGATAAACTCAGTAAGTGCCCATACTTTTAAATATAAGCCTGTTGTTCGTGTTCCAATATGAACGAAGTACATTAATATACCGTACCCTTCCAAAGACATTGGGGCATATTACCAAGGGTGGCGATAGGCAATTATCGCCGGTTTAGCGGCCGTTTTCGGCCGCTAAGCGGCGATAATTCTATCGCTCCATCAGCAAGCTGACGCTACCTGATGTTAGCGACAGCTTTTAGGCGATAGCGAGCGGTTTGGGGCCCGCTTTGCATGTCAACGATATTTATCGCTAATGACATGCAAAGTGGGCGTACCCAACCTGTTAGCGACTGTAAGCAGTCGCTAACGTTGCTATCGCCTATTAGCATGGCAGGCGTAGCAATGGAAATATTCCCGCAATCGCCAAAAACCAACGCCTGCTCAGACCAGTTCTTAGCCATGTTATCCAATGGGAGGTGGATAACATGGCTAAGAGCATTTTGTCGCTAATGCGTGAATATCGCTGTATTCTCAGCGATATTCACGCATTTCGCCGCTATCGCTGGATATTTTAGCACAATGGAGAAAAACGTTACTAATAGCATGTTTTCTCCGCTAACATATCCAGCGATAGGCAGCGATAAAAAAACGTCGCTAAGCCTATTTAGCAATAATTATCGCTACTTGTTGGTAATATGCCCCATTGTCTGCTATCTTTAAGGAGCTGTGAGTGAGCCCATTTATTGTGAAAATCAGACCGCTGAGTTTTCTAGGTATTATAAAAAGCAATGTCACCAACCCTCTTGGAACTGCATGGGGCAGGGCTCTGAGAGACTTAGGACTTTTTGGGCGAGGTTGAGTATTACCACATAGATGCCAAAAGAACAGTTTCAGACGAGAGACTTTCGATTTTTGAAGCCAAAAATGGCTATATTTTAGCAGTCTTCCGCCCAAAATTGCCTAAGCTTCAATGGGAAAATACCTTCAGCTGATTTTTTTTCCAATTTCCTAAGACTCCAGTTTCAAAATACCCTGCATGTGTGTCCTCAAGGTCAGGGCTGCTAACGACTCTATATTTTAGTAAACACTAAAGCTGTAGAATTATTAAGGCAAAAAGCAATAGCACATCATATGCTCACCATGCATAAAATGGCCATTTTATCTGGGCGGCGTGTTCAGAACGCCGCTGCCAGACTGCTTTATCACCTACCCAATCGTGTTTCTGTTTCTCATTTGTTTAAAGAACTTCATTGGCTTAAGGTGTCCTCGCGCACTGACTTCAAAGCTTTGTGCTATATGTTGAAGACCAAATTTTGCCTGGGACGACTTTACATCCAGGAACTTGTATCTCTCTACCAGTCTACTCAACTATTAAGATCTTCGACCCAGGCCCTGTTCGGTGTTCCCAGGTTTCGGTTAACCTGTATGAAGGGTCATTCTTTTGCCTATCTGGGTCCTAAGCTCTGGAGCTATTTACCTGACGACTTAAGGATACAGTAAATCTTTTCTTACCTTCCATACGATGTTGAAAACTTGCCTATTCTGAACCTGCCCTGTGGGACGGCAAATCTGCAACCTTCTTGCGTCGGGAAACCCTTCAGGGTAGCTGTGCGCACTACAAGTTGCTAATAATAATAACAATTATACTAATCCTGTGTAACACTAGCAGCATCTAAAAATGGTATTTATTAATTTCACAGAATATGCAGGACACCATTAGTTGCCATGAGGGAAGAAGGGTGATCTGTTAAAAAATTTTGAAAATGCGTTTATTTGATTAAGGGGCATATTATCAAGAACGGCGTTAAAAATGATCGCCGGTTGAGCGGCAGAAAACTGCCGCTAAAGCGGTGATAATGGGCTTGATAATATGCTCTTGAGAATTCCAATAGAAGTCCATGTTCTGGTGTGAACATGGGCTTCTATTGGAATTCATCAGGGCATATTATCAAGCCCCTTATCGCCCAGTTTTCTGCCGCTAAAACAGCGATAATTTTAACGCCGTCCTTGATAATATGCCCTTTAATTATTATGAAGAGAGTGCAATTATACCACACTGTTTTCTGAGGCCGAATTCCCCGTGGGCATTAGCTAGGCCCAATATTTTGAAGAACACTCCAAAGTATTCTCTTACATAAATGTTTAAAAAAGAAATACTAATAATCACCACTATCTGTGTCGATATCCTTTATAGGGTTTCAGACTATACTTTATTGCATTTAACAATTACATTGTTGGTTTTGCCACTCTGGGTCCTTTCTGATGCTTCAACAGTTATGTTATGTTATGTTAATAACACTTCTATAGCGCACAGCTGCCCCAGCCAAGGGGCGTCCCAGCGCTTCAGACAGAGTACCCAAAACACAACACAGCAGAGCAGACATAACGACCCACAGAACGAAGAACTAAGATGGATGAGGGAACAAGTGAGTTTTAATCGCCCTCCTAAACTTCAGGAGCTCATCAAGATCACGAATGTGTGACGGAAGAGAGTTCCACAGTTTCGCAGACAGAGCTCAAAAAGATCAGCCTCCCGCCCTACAGAACCTGAAACGAGGGACCACCGCCAGATTTTGGCCCGCGGATCTAAGAGAGCGGGAAGACACATAAGGCACCAGAAGGTTTTCGAGGATCTGAGGAGAAGCCAGCTTAAGGATCTTAAAAGCTAGGCACAAGGTCTTAAAATGGATCCTCTGAGCCATGGGCAGCCAGTGCAGAGAGCGGATGTTTTTTTCCGCATAGCAGAACCTTGGTAGGCCTACCAGTGCTCTGGCTGCGGCGTTCTGAACACGTTGCATCCGGGCGATTTCAGCCTGGTTAGCCCCTAACAGGAGCGAACTGGCGTAATCGAGCCGAGATAATATGGATGCCTGTATAACCAGCTGCCTAGTGGGGGCATCAAAGAACCTCAAAATGGGTCTCAAACCTCGTAAGATGCCAAAACAAGTGGCCGCCACTTTCTTAGTGTGGGCACAAAAACTGAGAGCAGGATCTAGCCAAACCCCCTGGTTCTTTACCTCTGAGACTGGAATAGGAGTTACGCCCAGTTCAGGGGGCCACCAGGCATCACCCCAGAGATCAGTCCTCTTGCCCACAACCATGAGCTCAGTTTTTTTAGCATTGAGCTGGAGGCAGTTGGCATTCATCCAGCTTGCTGCTGCCAGGAGTCCATCCCGGAATCTGGGGGCGTCAAGGTCGGAGTTCCCACTCAGGACGACCGCAAGCTCAATGTCGATGTTTAAATAAATTATAAACAGAGCCATTTATCCTTGGAATACTACATTAGAGCATTATATAATTCTTGGAACATAGCATTTCTGCTAGCAATATACTTTATGGTGTTTTAAACAACAGCACAATATTTCTGATAGTTATTAGTTACCAGGTCATTGCATTTGTGATGAATATTACTGGAGCTGTGGCTCTAAGTTTCACGATGACTATGTTTAGTAGTTCTACAAACATATTCCTGTAGAACATTCAAAGGACTACTACATCTTGCTAGTGTTGTAAACTGCATCATTAGATCCCTAGGTCCCCAGCTGACTATTCTAAGCTCAATTAGGATCTGGTACCAAAGTGGCACTTCAGTGACTCTTTTGTATTTTATAAACATCCAAATGGTATTATGGATGGATAATATGTCCACTATAAATCATACCACATTATAGCTGTATAAATGGGAATATGTTAAAAAATATATATGTCTTGGGGAGAACTGCACAATATCCGGTTATAAGGGTTTTGCTCATACGCTACCTTACTTTTTGAAATAACGTAGGGAATTTTTGACCACCTATGACTTCAGTGTGTGGAGGCCATTGGCCAGCATCCCCACCTTAAAAAAAGTTACATCACCACTGAGTACAGGTGCTGCCTGTCAAATAGTAGCCAAAGTAACGGTCTGATTTCGCAATACTAGGAAAAGGCATTTGTAAGCTGGCTATAGTGCCTTTCGGAGCACTGGTAGAGTAGGTTGCCGGTTTCACTGCTGCGGAGACCAATTTTATTGCAAGACCTGCCGGCCACGTTTCTACTTGCAGCACATCTAAATAAACAAGGCAAACACAAATGGCTTTAAAGCATGCTTATAGCATACTTTAAAACACTTTGTTTGTGTATTGCTGGCAAGTAGGACCCTGGCCGGTAGGTTTCCAGCAACAAAAACAGCCCCCACCCTGCCAGCCCACCGAGCACCTGCCCAGTAGGCAAGTCCAGTTGTGCTCAGGCGATGCAGTACCATATCACCTCAAACCGTGTCTTTTAATCCAATCTTTCCTCACAAGTATAGTCAATTTCATGGCAAATGATTTTCAAAAATATTTTCCAAATTACTGGCACTGTTCATAGCTGCCATTCAGAGTAAACCATGCGGGCAATTTCACCAATTGGACTCAGTTTCAGATTCTAATGGGAGGGCCGGCCCTAGGCATGTGCAAACTGTGCACCTGCACAGGGCCGCCAAACCCGAGGGGCCGCCATGACGCCGACGGACGAGCCGACTCAGGATCGGATCGGAACTAGTTGGATCACTGGCGGCCCCCTGGCAGGATTTGGCGGTATCCGGGCAATTGCAGCGACACGTGAGCGCTGTTGTTGTTTACACTTCATTGGTTTCACTTGCCCAGGCAGCAGCCAGCCAGCAGTTGGGTCCCAGGGCCGTCAATCTTCTTACCCCTATGACGACGTGACGGCCCTGGGACAGCCCCCGCGCGCTGTGCGCAGTGCGCAATTTAGCCGCTCAGTTACACGTCACGCTCCGGCCCGCCTCACTGGGAGAGTGCGTCAGTGAGCGGTGCGTCGACTCGTCACGGTCACATCGTCGTGTGAGATTCATTGAGAGAGAATAATTAAATCATAAAGAACAAATAATTAAACGTCCTCTTCATCGTCCTGTCGCCACCCGATCATCGGTAGAGACAGAGAACACCTGTCCGACTAGTCTCTTCCCCGAGAGTCCGACTCCGACCCCTTCAAATAACGCCGGTGAGAGTCTGACTCTGTCTCTGAGACGAGACTGCTCTGTGCTCACAAAATATATATAATGTAATAATCGCTTGCCTGTCTTTCCAGTTGAGCTGCCTAGTAATGAATATGAGTGTTAATAACATCTGATGCGCAGCGTAGTCTAGTAGTCAATACTGAATGGTTTGTCTCTGCGCCACATTATGCATGTTCACGAGACACGACACGCGTGTGTAACTATGTGAGGTGCCTGCCTGAATTGCTTTTGAGAAGAGAGTAAGACTGTTCCTTGTGCACCCCAATGGTTGGTTCTGTATTAAGATAGAGTCAGTCATAGACATTAAAAAGGCCTGGCCAAACTGCAGTTAGACGTCACGTCACATCGGGTGAAAAGGCAGGGTCTGATCACCGTACAAGTGCCTGAAACTGTGACGCTTAAATTAGTTTCCCACCTCCACGCGCCAGCCTTAGCCAGCCACGAGGCGTCCACGTTTGGTGGAGATTATTCTGTCCAACTTGTAGTACAGAAAGTGGAGGAGCAGTGAATGGGCGGACCCAGTAACCATGGGAACCGGAGTAATATTAGGCGGCAAGGTGTAAAAAGAACAGCGGTTCCTTCAGGTGAAGGTTTGCATTATTTATGTCTTCGGGGATAAGTAACCCTGAGTCACATGAGTGTGACCTGGCGGGGCCAAAGCTTGCGTCCGCTGAATTATGGGCACGCGTGCTCGGCTGCGTGGGTTTGTTGTGTTTTATCTGTGATATAAAAATCAGAATAAATGTTTTAAAAAGCTAAATGCAATTCGGAGCCGCGATTTTTTCAAATACGGTGTAAACCAATGAGGGCTAGGGCTCTTAGGCAGGGTCTTCGTCGGTCGACAGCAGGACGAGAATGGATTTCAAAAGGTTTGCCAGCCCAGGCCTTGACCTTACTCTTCAGCTCTTCTTAACCTTGTTTAATCATGAATGCGCCGCAACAGGCCTGCCGGGATAGGTGGATTTTTTTGTAAACTCAGACAACCTACTCTTAACTCTGGCTACGAGCTTCCTTCCAGGAAGATCATACCATACCTGGTACGCGTCACGGGGTATTCATAAAAACGGGCTAAATTATTCCAAACAGTTCGTTGGCTGCGGCAGGAGCGTGGCCGTGGGCCTAGTTAAGTTTGATGGCGCCCTTCCGCCCTCTGCGCGCGCCGCTTCTCTCGGTACAGCCTGCTGAAGGACCTGGCTCAGACTGAGCACTATTTGTTGATTTAAGTTAACTGTCTGCCAAATATGAGAGTCGCATGTGTCTCCATTTTTTGTAAGAACACAAGAGAACAGTGAGGGTCCAATCTGTGGCCTATGGGAGTGTACAGGACTTTAGAGGAGCTCTCTTTCTTCGTTTCAGAAATTTCCTTCCATAAACATTTTTTGCATTTTAGACTGTTGCCCGAAGCATTAAAATAATTATATTGTAATAACAATAGAATTAAGATTGGATAAATTAACTGGAAAGAAACCTGAATTCACTTTCCCTGACAGCTGGCAGGCCCTTGTCTGAGGCTGATGTAAAACAAACTGAAAATAGAAAAACAGAGGGAAAGATTGTGGAAGGTGGGCATGCAATTAGTTGAAGAGCTTTGATACCAAGTCAAGCAAGATTCATGTTTGCTAAACATGGTTGAAGCTGAGTATTTGGACAGTCCCAGATGGAAGTGTAGAGTGCAGTGATGGCGACAGGAGTATTTCGCTGTGTTAAGTAACGGCTGAATGAAGGAGGAAATATTGGTATAAATGGACTTGTAGCTAGATGGAAAGAAAAAGATGATTGTGATTCTGCTCGTAGACTAGAGAGGAGTGTGAAGAGTGAATGTAAGAGCAGTGGGTGAGTGCTATATTTGTACAGTTAGTGGTTGTGGAGGAGGGGATACATATGACATATCGTCAAACTGGATTTTGTTTTTGTATGACAATGAGGCGACCATGTACAACATGCGTTCGGGGATGAAGAGGGGTTGTGTGCAAGTGACACTTTAAAAAAGGCAAAGTCAATGAATTAATTTAGGCACCGTTAATTACCATGACCTCTAAAAGCATGGACAACGGCTTTTCTGTGTCTCTGCCTACCAGGAAACCTTAATGGTTGATTCTCTCTGTCCAGATGGGTGCTGTATATTTAATTGGATTGTACCAGCTTTTGACAACAATTCTACTATATGTGTAATGGGATAGCGCCTGCAGCCGTGAGTGCGTGTGTGCGTGCATGCACATTTGTGCGTTCGTGAGCACGCGAATGTGTGGTTGTTTGCGTGAGTGTTTGTTTCTGGCTGCCTTTTATATGCACTAGCCGTGCTTGTTGAGTTTTCTGGACGTATTATTAGTAAAACACCTTCCTGAGCTCCGCCCCGTCCAGACCCCCTCTTCCGGGAGCCCCCACCTACGCTCCCTGCACAGGGCCACCATGAGCCTAGAGCCGGCCCTGCTAATGGTTTGTAAATGTGTGACCCAAAACTAGGAATCTCATGTCCTGGAAACTTGGAACCTTCCGGTACACTTATTTTTTCAGAGGTGGGCTCGTCACTGAAAGCACGAGGCAGGCTCGAGCATGAAACATGCCTCTGGCTCATGCTGAGGTCATGTTGGAAAATCTAGGTATAACAAGCCGATTTTTAATGTTGCTTCTGCGTCCCTTCCTTTACCCGAGACATGGGGTTATGACCAGAGCTGCTGACTGTGGAACTAGGGAACCAGATTTGAGTCTCGGCGTGGGCTCAACATCCGGTGATACTGGGCAAATCATTTATTCTCCCAGTGCCTATAAACAATGCCTGTGACCTTGTGGAATGAAACTAGTGCTCATGTAAAGAACTTCAATACCTTTGGGTTAAGTTTGTGTGGTATTTTAAAAACTAATGAAGAATGCACTAAGAGGTCAAAACATAGCTGTTACATAAGGAAAGGCGAACAGATACCCATTTACTGTCTGATTTGTACAGTGAAGCCAGAAAAGTACAATGCTATAATGTGGACTATTAATGTTGAAACTTCCACTTATTAAAGAAATCTTTTTTTTAAGCTCTGAAGAGACTTTAGCATATTGATTGTGGTTTGATGCATAATTTAAATAACGCATATTTTTAGGGTTTGGCTCGTGAATGGCCTCTAAGATCCGACCAGAGCTTTGCCTCAGCTCGGGCTCAGCTATCCCTCTTCATTTGTTGACTTGCCCACTTCTACTATTTTTTCTGAACCTTTGCTCTGGTGTTACTTCCCCAGTTACACACGTATTCTGCCTTGCCATCCCATACATGACTCTCCTATTTCTCCTGTTAGTATGGTCTTGCCATGCCCCTCCTCTGTCACTCGAGTATTATTGTGGCATTTGCAATTTCTTGGTTATTATTTTACATTGATGCTATGCCTTTCATACCATTACTTCAATTTTTTTCATTCCATGTTGTTAATTGGGTATTTCACCCTTTACATTATTACACACACAAATCCCTTTCATATTGGTCAATTTGTGTGCTGTTCCTTTGGTTCTCTGTTACTTGGTGATGACATGTTTCCCTCACTTGTTCTGCTGAAATTCTCTCTACTTAGCACTAAGGCATCACCAGCTCACTTACCGATCACAATGTCATTCACCCATGCCTTTCATCTTTAGGCTAATCCTTCCACCAGTATGCTTCTACTGATACACTGCTGCAATATTGAAGATGTATCTGTGTTTGGGTTCTGTCTTGAAGGATCCAAACTGCCCTTTACTCATATCCCGAAGGGCAGAAGCTGCTAACCTCAATCATGAACAGAATACAGAATATAGGTTTACATCTCAAAGCAAAAGAAGGAACAAAAATTCACAAAAATGCCAGAAACCACCAACATAACCTTAAACACCATTTGTTTCCAATGACATCATGGAGTTGACTTCCCGTTTCACTCCTAGCCCTCAATAGCCTCCTATTTGCTCCTTTGAGGCGGGAGGAAGGGCAAGGTGCAGAGTAGGGGTCTCAAACCTTTTTTGTAGTGAGACCTACTTCTGATCAGTGAAAATCATTGTGAGCTACTGAAGGCCAAGTAACTTGTGCATAGTTACCAGACACCCTCAGCCCAGCTTCATTAACTTTAAGCCTAATGTCCATAGAGGCAGATACTATTGTTTGAACAAAATACTTTGGCTACGGGCACTATGACAGGGCTGCCAAATGTCAGTGAGCATGGCATTTGGGGATGTATGAGCATGTGTGCGTATGAATGAGATCTATTTGTATGAGTGACTTACAGCCTGTGTTGTATGTACTTGCACAGGACATACCTTAAGCCCTATGTGGCACCATTAGCACAAACATTTAAAAAAATGTTTGAATGGTCTGCAAAAATGTTCATTTATGGATCATTTTTCTGAACTTTAAATTTCTCTTGTTTTAAAAAAATGTCTGTATTGTACAATTATAACTATGGCACAGAGTATCCTTGCCACTGGGAGCAAAAGGCCTGCTGGTAGTAAATGCAAATGTAAAATGAAAGAAAATGTAAATGAAGAGTTAATCATTAAGGTAACTTTTCATTTGAATCTTCTCCCATTTAAAAGCATTCAGAAACATAATTTTGTTCACAGCTCCAATATTGTGTTGACAAGGACTTTTATGTAAGACTTAAATACCTCAGTGCTACAGTTGTTCACCTCTGTGCCCCAGCTCCACCTGGTTCATAAATCTGACTGAGAACTGCTTACTATCAGGCCATGCTATCTGCAACCTTACCTGATGATAATAGTGTAAAATAAGCACAGCCTTCCCTAAACTTTAAATGGAAAAAGTGATCTTGTGCTTTTCTTGAAAATGAACACAAGACTGTGAGCTACTCTGAAGGTGTCTGGGAGCTACGGGTAGCTCCCGATTGACTGGTTGGAGCCACCTGGTGTAGAGACTACAGAATGTAAATGGGCCACTATGAGCCAGCTTACTTTAGCTTCCTGTCATTGCCTTCATAAACCACGGGAGCAGGAGCCACAGGAACAGTGTTAGAGCGTCCAATGAGAAAGCCAGTTCGAGCCACTTCTACCCCTGGCTAGCCCCAAATAAAACATTTAACACTCTGCTGGAAGCTGCAATTTAGGCAGAAAAACATACATTCTGTTTAATTTTAAGTGATACATTCTGCTGTACTTATCATTTACTGGCAGGATAACGTTTTCTTAAATTATTCATGCTAATCAGCCAAAATACAACTTCCTGGAGGTGACTGAGGCAGTCTAGGGTCCATGGGTGTTTTACTGTTTTTATTGAACTGTTTGTATTGTTGGCGTTATGGGCCTTTATATATAAATAACTCAGCTGTGGTAATTATAGGTTGGCCCCTAACAAATTGGTGACATATGATCCTTGCAGCATAGATGACCCTTTCCCAAATTGCTCGCTGCTTGCAACACTTGGTGTTTGTTTCATCTTGTTGTCATTTTGATATGTGTTCCCCTGCCACACCCTTAAAAATGTTAATTTTTGCACTCCTTTGACATTTCTAGATGGGCATGTACATTTCTTACAAGACTGGTAAATACAGTAGAGGACACAGTAACATCTGGCTCTAATCCACAAAAGGAATGACATCCTTATTGAGAGCAGCAGTGGTGGGAGGTGTCGAACCGTTGCAACATACGCACAAGTCCAGCGGTGTAGCTAGCAATGGTGCAGCTGGAGTAGTGGCACCGGGACCTGAGCAGGTGAAGTGCCCCTGCACCCAAAATATAGCAGCCTTTCTATACACAAATGGGAGGGAAGGTGGTTCTTTCCCTTGGTTGCATTAGGGCTACTTGCTCACATGCTACAAAACTGTACAATTGTCTTACAAGTAAAAGCTTTCAAAAAGGAACACCCCGCAGCAAATTTTGTTTCGGGCACTACAACAGGAATTTGGGATTCTCTTTCGACAGGCTTATATGGCACTGGTGCAACATTAGGCACCGCAGTGCAGGGGCTTCCGAGCTCCAGGGGAGCCCCTACAGCACTGTGTGCGGGCAGCAGGTCCTTGGCCTGAGAGTTCTTGGCTACGTGTGGGGGTGAAGCCCTCCGTGTACTTTGCATGGGGTGCCCTCAAGTTTTGCTACGCCACCACCACTACTTATCTGACTTCCTTCTAGAAAGAGCTGAAACTTCTTCTCTTTCACAGAAAATTCATGTCTGAGTCCAGCTGAACGTACTTTTTTGGTTGCTGGCCTTTTTTCTCTAATTTACTCTATGGCTCTTACCTGGCTTGAAGTGTCTTACCTCTTCCTTCCAGCTTCCTTCCTCCCATTTGTGCTTTAGCTTTCTTCTGCTGTCTTCCACACTGCTACCCCATCCCTCACTGTATTCCCAATGATGACCTCTCGGCTCCCATGCACTTAGCACATCTTAGTTCCTGTTTCCCCACTCTCTCTCCTTTTAAATATTTTTCAGGATTATGACTAGCAAATGGTTCATGTCATATACATGAATAGCTATACTTTGATTCTTATTTTTGTTTAATTTATATCTTTCTAAGTATAGTTTTTCACGGCAGGCGTGGTCTCACGCTCTTTTGTAAAATCTTTTGGGGATTGCTTAAGTGCTCTAATGCCTTAGGGCCATGTCTGCACTACAAAATGTGGTATGTATGCTATAAGAAAATAAATCATCAATGCAGCTTTGGGCGGGGAATACTGTGGTAAATAAAGTGCCTCTGAAACGCCAAGCTGCATAAAATGGCTTCCTCTTGCGCCCCTAGACACGTGCCACGAGCAGAGACGAGGCACCGCGTGGGTCTGCAAGATCAAATCAATTACACGTTGGCAGTAGGGACAGTTTAAGAAGGAAAAGTAGCAAGGAAAGGAAAGCTAGCAAGAACGCCGAAATCAGTTATTTGAAGATTTTGAGTGAGTCATAATAAATGCAATGCACATGGAGCGTAATAAAGACAGAGAGGAACTCGGGCAAGGATAATGTTACACAGAGACTGCTAGAAACCAGCCCTAGCTTGTCGAGGGAACGTTGCACAGTTTGAACTCTCCCCGCAAAATACAGGTCTTTCGTTTGTCCCTGCCTGTTCAAGGAGCAATGCTTCCTTCACCCATTGTATGGGTCTTTATACAGAGCCAGCCAATTCCTCCATTTAAAACCGCCTGCCTGAGCTCTCCCGGTGGCGCTCTCGCTTTCTACAAACAGAACATTCCCAATTGAGACTCATGAAGTCCTCCCTTCCTTCCATTATAGTAGATGTTTTGCATTTATCTGGCGCATTTGATGTTTTGTGTTAAGGACCATTTTCTTTTTTTCTGGTTATGCTTTAAATGCTTTGAAGTCAATTCTGCATTCATAGCAGTGCACTTTCATGGAAAGCCGTCCAGAATATTAGCATATGAACAGCGCCACCTCCGGCCACTGCTGGTACTGCGGTGCTCCTCGGAGGTAGTTGCAGCAGCTGTCCTCCATGTTCTCACTGTGGAGAGAGACGTACTGGAGAGAGTGCTCTCAAAATGGCAGCCACGGCTCTTTAAGTCTGGCCTGCCTCTGTCAGACATAGATCCACTTAGCAGGAGAAGGCCTTTGACGAAATAGAGCACCAGAACAAGAGATGCACCAGAATATTAATGGTCCAAATTAACACCAGTGCATAGCACAATAACAAATAATGTGCAAATGGCCCATGTTAGTTTAAGGAAAATAAACGTTATGTGTATGTACTGCTGTCGCCCTCTACACTTTCCACACAGCACAAGCATATACATTTGTTTATTTCTAGGGATGGTCCATTTGCTCTCTCCAGATAAACATGATTGACAAGCAGTGGTGAAGGAAGGGGGGGGGGGTGCAGACCACCGAGGGTGTAATCACTGAGGGGGGTGACAAAATGACACTGAGGGGGTGACAAAATCGCAAAAATATTTGTAACTATCTTTTCTTTCTTTATTTTAATAATTTCAATGTGGGCGGGGGGTGACAAGAAATTTTCCGCACCGGGTACCACCTGATCTTGCAACGCCACGGTTGACAAGCGAAGATGTGTTGCTGCATTTTTAGTAACTTTTATACATTTGAGCCAGAAACAATTTATTTGTTAAAATTTGCAGATTATGCAGTAGATGATAGATTAAGTGGCAAATGCGGAAAATCCATAACTCTGCGCAAAATGCTGTGGCCGCAAAATAACATAATTCCAGTGGCCCTGGCTAAGGCAATAGTGGGTAGCGGGATATGTAATGTTTTGGAACCCACTTTGAGCATTCTCTACTTATACACGTTGTGTTAGCATACAACCAGCTTGAAACTTAAATTAATTATTGCATAAATGTTCCTTTAAATGCATCCTGCTTACAACCTTGTAAATGCAACCTTCCTTCATGTACGCCCCTGATCACATGAGAAACTATTGTTTTCTACTGTACTGCTTATGTCATGCAAAACAATATTGTATCTTCAGCAATTAACTGTTCAGGGCCTTACTTGATGGCCATGTTGCTGGCCCTGTAGGCCAACTGTCTGTATTTGTGTCTTAGCATGATGCCCTTCCTTTGGTTTTGCTGGCAGCCACTCTAAGGGTCTTGAGGTGAGGAGTCCTGTCTTCTTTATGAATCAATCATTTTTATTATCGGAAGATATAGTTGGTAAACACAGCTTCCTGCCTACATCGTCGCGCCGGCAGAGCGATCATATAGCAAAGTACACAGCGTGCAATCCCAACAACCCGGAGGCCGACAGCGTGTTGAGCAGGACTGTCTCTGAAACATATCACGGCTTCCGGGTTTTCAAACATAAGGAAGAACATCACTTAAAAACAGTACACATAAAAACCAAACGCCCTCCCATCCCACCCAACCCACCCAACCCACCCTTACCCCCTCTGCCCCAGCAATTGCTTTCGCGCAAAAAGGCAGTTTGCTGTCCAAAAAAACAAGAGATGCCATACAAATTATGCTGCCTAAGACTGGGCCGCTGACTCCTGGTCCAATGGTATTAGTTGAAGAATTTGCAGATACTTGGGGCAAGTAACTTCCCTCATGTCCCTTGTCAGTAATTCCAAAAAGGGCGCCCACAGTATAACAAAGTTTTTACCCACTCCCGTCACTCTTATAGACATACGTTCCATTGCTAACAGATGCCAAAAGTGATGTATCCAGGACAACAATTCAGGTTCTGAGGTAGTACACCACAGAGCTAGGATGACCTGCCTAGCAGCCAATAGGGCGAGAGCAATCTGCCTAACCCGTAAGGACTTTAATGGGAAAACTTTAGGATGTGAAAGACCAAGATGTGTATAATCTGGAGCTATGGGCAGTGTAAGGCCGAAAACTGTGTCTATGTTATCAAGAACCTCAGCCCAGTAGTGTTGTCATTTTGGGCAATGCCAAAGTAAGTGTGCTAAGGTACTAGACATGCCACAACCCCTCCAACAGAGGTCTGCCTTACTCTTATCCCAACTCTGGATGTGGACAGGTGTGTAATACCAGTAGGAAAACAGCTTAAAAGCAGATTCCGGGGGAGGAGCTACGCTAGGAACCAAGATGGCCGCGTAAGCTCCCGGCTCCGCCGACCTCCGCCAGTTGCTCATAAATCCTGCTACAAATCCTGAATTCGCATCGGACTCCCGTGTGGCTGAAGTGTCGCTGATCTTAAAGCTGCGATCCCGAGCTTTTTATCATCCTGAATGGTGATATTACGCCGTGTTTTCATTCTCGGCCTAACTCAGCGTGGAAGCCGGGGCCTCCATTTCTGACCCATCCGGGTTGGAGTTGATCAACATCGGACAGGGGACCTGGGTGGAGACCGGTCTCTCGGAGTGAAAACTATTCTGTCTGGTTTGGATGGTGGTGTTGTGATTGTGCTGAAATCGAGTGTGCAGTGGCCAGCAGCATCGGCAACTGTGGCCGGGGGTCTGTGGGCCGAAGACCTTGCTGGCCCTCCGGGTCGACGGCTTCGGATCCTCGTGGACGGCGATGGTGGGAGAACACGAATTTGACGGTAATGCGCCGCTACAATCTACACCTCCTGTGCTTGTTGCCCCGGAGAAGTCGACCTCCGGGGTCAATAAATCGGATCTGTTGCCCTGCAGGAGGTGATGGAACAAGCGGATTGTGCGCCATCGCTTCGGACCGTTATGGCCGCCATTGAGAGGCTTCACTTGCGGGTCACCACCATCATCCATAAAATGACCGTAACAGCTGAAAGTTTGATTTTGAGACCGAACCGTGTCCCATTGCCAGATCTGGAATACGCTGTGTCACCCGCAAACCTGATCCCGCCTGCGACAGGAGGCCCCGTGCGGAAACCGGACTTGGTACTTTTTGTCGACTCGCGATCCACGATATACGAACTCGGAATTACCAAACACTTGCTATCTTCAATTGCGATACCGCCCAAGATGGACACAGTTGATTGTACACCCCTGGACAGCGCTCTTAGTGCCTATCGGACTGATTTCTTCCATGTCCCCCAGTTGGTTCCGGTACGTTCTTGTGACTCACTGTTCATGGACGGATTTCCTTGTTTGGTTTGGGGACTTTGTCAACTAATACTGTGGTATCGACTCAACTGCAATGACTGACTCTATTGACTGCTTCGATTCTTTCCTTAAGGTGGCGGCTCGAGCAGGGAGAGTGTGCACAAAAGATCGCTGTGGCCAGGGATGAGTTCTATTGTTCGGGTTTTAATATTTAAACTCTTGTGCACGGGATTGCAGCTTATAATGGGACGGGAGTCGGGCGGTGTTTGTGACCTCCCCCGGGTTGTTTGGCTTGTAATGTCGCTCCCATAATGTTTTGATTGTACCTAGGGGTGGGTTGCTTCTGGCCGGGGATACGGGAGACCGGGAGCCTGTCTGCTCTCTCCTCTTCCACTTTTCCTACTTTTAGGTATTAGTTCTGGGGCGACAGGCACGCTGCTAGTGGGGTTAGGCCGTAGCCATTGCAGGGGTGCGGGGTGGGGGGTAACGTTTTTTTTTTTTTTTGTCTTTGTTTTAGTTCTATGGCCTTTTTTTTTCTTTCCTTTTCCCTTTTACGAGAGGTGTTTGTTTATCCTACTTTGATCCTTTACACATTTCTGGGTGTCTGCTCTAGTATTGATTATCCTGTTTGTGTGTGGACGGGCATTGACGTTTTTAACTTCGCAGGGTTGATGATTCTATTGATTGCGCTACGTGCCTCTTTAATGTCGACATTTCATATCCCTTGTTTGAAATTATTGTATTGATATATACGCCTGCTCACCGTTTAATGATACTTTATTGTATGATGCCCATGGTGTGTATTATTTCCTCTCGTTTTTCTCTATTAATAAAAAGAGTTATTAAAAAAAAGCAAAAAAAAGCAGATTCCACCTTGCTGTATTGTGCGCTGTATGGTGAGTGCGGTATAGGATGCGTTCCCACTCCTTGAATGATAGTGGCCTACCTACCTCTGTCGCCCAGCGCACCTGCGCCTTTGTGCATTTTGGGGTCGTGTCCGACATTATCATGGTATACAATTCAGAGATGAGACGACGGTCATCCATTTTACGAACCAACCATGTTTCAAACGTGGTGAGAGACCTGGACATGTAGGGATAGTTAGAAGGCATCGTAACCGAGTGAGACAGCTGCCGATAGGGGAATTTATCAGTATCTGATAGACCATAATCTTGTCGAAGCTGCGCAAACGGGATCAGCCCCTCCGTGTCAAAGAGAGATCCAACTCTTTTACAACCGGCTTCTCGCCATTGGTGAAAGACTGCCGAGCCCTGACCCGGAGGGATATCAGGGTTATCGACGATAGGCGTCACTGGCGAGAGGAAAGAGGTCCAGCCCCTCTTGAGCGCCACTTTGTCCCCGGTTCGAAGTGTCGGCGTTGTGACCGGCTATGAGTAAAGACCTCTGGCCCTGTGTTTACGGGGAAACCAGAGCTCCCTCCAAATATTACTTCCTACGACCGACTGGTCCATAAAGTTCCAGAACTTGCTAGACATTGACCTATTCCACTCCACTTTGTAGCGGAGGCTCAAAGCTTGGTAGTATCCCCTAATCAAGGGTAAGTCTACTCCACCCTGAGCATTCGAACCTGTCATCTGAGCAAGCGAAAGACAAGGTTTCTTCCCGCTTCATATAAACTTGTTGATGAGACCCTGCAATTGCTTGATCGAGCGTGGTGGAGGAGATATGGGAAGCAGTTGAAATATATAGAGAATTCGCAGGAGAATGGTCAGTTTCACCGCTGCTATTCGCCCAAACCACGCTAGGCGCAGGCGAGACCAAGCGTCCAGCGCTGTGGCCATTTGCTCCAGCAGCCTCTTATAATTCAGTGTGACGGTGCGGGCGATGGTAGGTGCCAGCCGGATACCAAGATATAGTATATTCAGGTGCGTCCACAGATATGGAAATTGTGATTGCATTGCCGCGACTACGTCAGAGGGGATCCCAAGGTTTAATATAACTGACTTAGCCAGACTGACCTTAAAGCCTGATATAGCACCAAAAGAGGTGAGCTCTTCCAACAGTGCCGGCAGAGTGGCTTGCCGCTTCATAAGAGAGAGAATCACATCGTCGGCATAAAGGCTGATTTTATGAATGTCTGCGCCTAATTTCATCCCTACTATACAATTGTCTGCTCTAATCCGCTGAGCCAAAGGCTCCACGTAGAGCGCAAATAAAAGTGGGGATAAGGGGCACCCCTGCCCGGTCCCCCTAGCAATTGGAAATGAGTGGGACCGAGTACCATTGACCTGCACAAAGGCAGTGGGAGCTTAATATATGTGATAAATCCAACTAATAAAATTCTCTCCAAACCCGAATCTACGCAAAGTCTCAAAGAGGAAGGCCCACCCTACTCAGTCAAAAGCCTTCTCGGCACCGATCGCTAACAAGAAGGCCAGCCTCTTTGACCGTTGGATGCTGTCAAGGAGATGAAGGAGTCTTTTAGTATTGTCACCCCCCTGCCTAGTAGAGATGAAACCAGATTGTCCGGGCTCCATGAGATCGTGCATGAGGGGGTTAAGTCGAGCCGCCAATATACCAACAAAGATTTTCGCGTCAACGTTCAGAAGAGAGATGGGTCTATACGAGCCACACTCCAGTGCAGCTTTGCCAGGCTTCAGAATGACCGAGATCGCCGCCTCAGACATGGAGGGGGTCACCCTACCCGTCTCTAAAAAGGAGTTGAACAGTTTTGTTAAAAAAGGAGCCAGCTCTGCACAGAAGGCCTTATAAAAGGAAGCCGAAAATCCATTTGGCCCTAGGGATTTGGCCACTTTCAGCTTAGAAATCGCAGCGATCACCTCCTCAATTCCAATAGCCCTATCAAGCCCCTCTGCCGAGGCGGCGGAGAGAGGCGTGATCCCGCAGCCGCTTAAGTAGCCTCTCGGGTCAAGTGCTGGGGGGTCCTGTTCAGAGTATAAAGCACTATAAAATGAACAGAAGGCCTCCAAAATGCGAGCATTTGAAGCCTGCTCCTCTCCAGCACGGTCACGAATTGACTGTATGCGTGAGGTCTGCGTTTCCACTCTCAATATATGCGCCAACATCCTGGCACATATGTCGCTACTGAGGAAAAACTTATGACGAAGTCTTAAAAGGGCATATTCAGCCCGATCGAGATCCAGGTGTTTGCACTTTTCCAGTTCCCTCCAAATCCTTGGAGCCCCGTGCGTTTATGAATTGACTCAATCTCCAGGACTTCTTTTTCTAACATCCCATGTTTCTCCTTGCAGAGATTACTATGGGCCGCCGAATGGGCTATGAATTCCCCTCTGGCCACAAATGTTAACACTTCCCAAACCGAAGACAGGTATGCGGAGCCCACATCATTAAGCACAAAATAGTACTTTGTCACCTTCTTGAGGCGTTGCAGAGTCTCATCCGAATGCAACAGAGACTCCCGGAGGCACCAACTAGCGGGAAAGTCACGTGAGCGCTGCGCTGGGAGGTATGTGGCAGTAAGGGTGTGGTCAGAGAGAGAGCGAGGTTCTATCGTAGTAGTATGGAGGTGAGGAAAAAGGGAGGCTGATGAAAGAAAATTATCCAGTCCCGCATAGGTTTTGTGTGCTGCAGAGTAATACGTATAGTCCCGTTCCCCAGGGTGGTGAGCATGCCATACATCAATTAACCCATTGTCCCTCAGCCATTCGATACCCCTAGCGTAAAGGGCCCCTGCTTGGTGCGTACGATGCCCAGATCTATCAAGCGCCGGGTCCATAACAAGATTCAAGTCTCCTCCCACTAAAAGGGCTGCATCTGGAGAGGTTAGGACATCCGTAAGAGCGGTGAGAAGGAAGGACTCTTGCTGTGTGTTCGGAGCATAAAGTGACGCTACAGTAAGGTGAGTGTCCCCCCAAAGTATTCTAATCGCTAATAAGCAACCTTTTATTTCCACAACAGTTGCTAAAACCTTGCCAGAAAAATGGGCCCCAAATAAAATAGTTACCCCATTCCTCTTAGATGAGTCAGCAGACCAAAACTGCTGAGGGAAGCGCCGGTCATGCATCTGCGATGTAACTTTAGAGAGGAGATGGGTCTCCAGCAAGAGACATATGTCACCCTCAACACTCTCCAAGAGGGACAAGACAGCTCCCTTCTTCACCGGGTTATTCAAACCGCTAATATTGAAGGAAACCATTTTAAGGTCCTTAATCATCATGAGTATGTAATTCTGGCTGATGGCAATATAAAGTCATAATACCGCCCATTCAAACTAAGAATCGATAGATAACTAACACGTCCCTACTACAACCCAAGTGCATTGGCTGGTGCGTAGTCCCCAAAATAATAACCCCAACAAACCCTTCCGGTAGAAACAAACAAAACTGCAACTTAAAAGGAACATGACAAGTGTCCGTCAGACAAAAGGAATCCCAAAGGGACATGGCACGAGGCAGCCTATCAACCCCAAGAGGGTTAAGTCCTACTCGCCAGCATAGAGGCCATCAATGTCGGATCAAGGCAGCCCTCAGGTCCCCTCGACACCAGGCAGATGCCCTCCCCATCGTCCGTGTTAAAGTACCTCATGGAGTGGCTGATCACTCCGTTACTCCGTGACAAGGATGCGAAGACTGCTCCACGTTACTCGTCCTGCGTAGCTTGGTCAGGCTTCTGCGGCGTGCGCCCCTTTCCCACCTTCTGCCATCCCGTCGTGTGACGTCGATTCAAATTTCATGGTTGGTCAGCTGAAGACGATGCAGCAGCGTCCTCTAACCCAAGAATTTTGGTGGCCTCGGTCAGGGAGCGGATCTGAAGGAGTTTTCCTTTATGCTTAAAGATGATGCGAAAGGGTTGACCCCACACATAGGGGATCCCTTGTTCTCTGAGATACATCGTCAGCACCTTAAGTTCACGTCGCTTAACATGCATGGAGGCCGCTACATCTTGAAAGATAGACGGGGAGTGACCTCTGAAATGCAGGGGCTGTGTTTCCCTCACCTTCCGTGCAATACGCTCTTTCAGCTGAAAGTCGTGTATACACGCCAGGATATGTGGTGGCGGGGTATTGGCGATAAACTCTATCAATTTGAATGTCCATAGTGTCCGGCTCCTCTAAAACCCGATGAAACAGCGCACTCACATAGCTCCACAGATCATCTCCCTCTGGAGCATATCCTGTCGTAGCTGTTGGAGGTCCTCTTCAGGGCGCCGTCATGCTCCTCCAAAGTGGCCACACACTCCCAATGCCATCCACGTCTCGTCGGACTTCATTTAGATCTGCAGCAAGCTGATCCTTGAGATCTTGTATGTCCTCCTTAATTGCCGCAAACAGTTCCAACATAAACGCCTTAGTAGCTGGGGCGTCTTCACCATCGCTTTGACCCTGCTTTCTCTCACCTGTCGTGGAGGAGGTCGCTGTTTGGTTCAGGAGCATGTCCTTTAGCGGTTTCTCTTTCCTGTGGCGGGCCGCCACCTTGCTCCACCAGCCCCACTAGGCCCGCAAGCTGCGATGCCCCAGCAGAAATTCCACCCAGAAGCCAAGAGGGGGCAGCAGATGGAGAAAGGCACTGCTCTTAGGGCCTCCACGTCCTGACTGTCAAACAGGTCGGGCACACTCAAAACAGAGGCGTGCTAGTAGTGGCAGCTGTGCTCTGATTCAACTCGCAAGGCTGTAATCAGGAACGGGATCCAGCCTTCCCTGCACCACGCGGAAACCTCCAGTAGGGCACAATTAGGGGCATTGCGGCCTCTCAGATGCAGTGAATAACTATGTCCAATGTTGAAGAAGCTCAGCTCCCGGCATGCTCCAAACCTCCGCTCCCCAGCTCACCAAGCACGGGTTTAAAACTGTGCTGGGCACCAACTCCCCGCTCCACATGCGATCCGAGGCCCAGGATTACCGCCCTGCTGAATCCACGGCTTCCAAGGGCAGCACTGCTGCATGCACGTAGTCACACTACAAAATGGCGGACCGCCGATCAGGCCAGGGCAACCAGCACTCACCCTGCACCAGAGAACTCCCCAGGAGAGCTGCCTTTTACGTTGTGAGGGCCACACTGCTTCTTCTTTCAAGCGTGCCTGGCTAGCACCCTCAGAGCATGCGCCCCAGCGCTGCCGCAGTAGACGGGGGCTCCGTGCGCTGGCTCAGAGTCTCTCACGAAATGGCAGTCGGTCGCCGGGATCACTCTGAGCAATTTCCGCAGCGTTGACAGCAGGCGGAATCAACGTAAGGGGAGCATATGCCTCCGCCGCCAATCCACCGGCACCCCTGCTCTCCTCCAGCCGCAGCTGCCAGACTTCGCTGCCGTCGTCTCACCTCACCAGGGCCTACCTTCGCCGCAGACGAGAGAACTCCACACCGCACTGGGCTCCAATTGCCTCTCAGCCTCACAACAGCGATGCAGGATCACTCTCAGGAGCTTCCGCAGCGTTGACGGCAGGCCGAATCAGTGAAAGGGGAGTAAATGCCTCTGCCGCCAATCCATCAGTGCCCCCGCTCTCCTCCAACCGCCGCTGTCAGACTTTGCTGCAGCAGCCTCGCCAGGGCCCACCTCTGCCACAGATGTGCGAACTCCACACTGCGCCTGGCTCCGATCACCGCTCAGCCTCACTGCAGCGATCCTGAGTGGCGGTACCGTCTCTGCTGAAGCCAGACAATTCTCGGAGGCAGATCAGGGCCCCCAAACTTTTCTGGACTGCAGGTAAAGGGTGCTATTTCAGGGCTAATGTGCGGCAGTGCCGGAGGGACACGAAGTGGCTCCCTACCAAGCCGAAAAAGAAATGCTACCGAGCACGGTAGCAACACACTAGGCACTGTGCACTAATGTCCCTAGGGACCTTAAAAAGTTATCAAACAATCGTCAATTGTCAATAAAAATTCAAAATAACTCAATGAAACATTATGCAGCAATTGTTTTCATCAATTGTATTCATCAATTAAATGTAATTTCAAATGTGACTTAACAAATGTAAACAAAATTGACATCAAGTGATCAACTTAAGTTCTACAGTGTAGAGTCATTGCATCATGAACAATACTTGTAGTGTACATCAATTTGAAACAATAGCCAGATTCTTGCGAACAGCCCGAAGCATTTCGGGACAGTGACGTCCCTTCTTCAGGGGAAATCTATAAAGAGAACAACCTTAAACACACATGTGGTTCGTCCTAGTGCATTGAATAAATTGATGTACACTACAAGTATTGTTCATGATGCAATGACTCTACACTGTAGAGCTTAAGTTGATCACTTGATGTCAATTTTGTTTACATTTGTTAAGTCGCATTTGAAATTACATTTCATTGATGAATACAATTGATGAAAACAATTGATGCATAATGTTTCATTGAGTTATTTTGAATTTTTATGGACCATTGATGATTGTTTGATAACTTTTTACGGTCCCTAGGGACATTAGTGCACAGTGCCCAGTGTGTTGCTACCGTGCTCAGTAGCATTTCTTTTTCTGTTCAATTTACACTTGTAAGACAGCAAGTGTCACACCGGAGCACCATTGTATCATAGATTACTAAGAGTAGGATTACTAGGTAATTGATTTAAATAGGAGTGCTCTCCTCATCCCCCATATTGTCCCTACCAATTGACGATCTGCGAGTAGCTCTGAGATACACGTTGTCTCTTTAGAGACCCAAAACCATGCTGAGAGGCTGCAAAAAAGCAACAGTTTGTCAAATACCATGTATTGCTTTTAGAGTAATATTCGGGAAAATGTAGAAAGATGTAGAATTAGATTTTACTCTTTTGGTGTTCCAGGGTAACCGTCAGTTGCTGACAACTTGTATGAATTTATTTACAAGACTCCTTTGCTATGTGGTTTCGCACACGTCTTCGGTGAATCCTCAGTGACTGATCCATAGCTGAATTTAAATCAGCTGAGGAATACTTTGTAGATTCGAATAATTGTGCAAGATAATATCTTCAGCTTAGATTTACTTTATAACCTACCAGAGTGTGTGCTTATGGTAATATGTTTATATTATTAAGAAAGAGTGGGCCACATTCATTGTAGAGGTTTCCATTTATCTTAAAACAATGAGTCCAGGCTATAGAGTACTGCCAGAGCTCTGAGATGATAATAAGATAACCATGCTGGTTCGACAGAGAATATTGCATCTGTTTTTATATTGGTACAGTATGTTTTACTTTTGTGGCAGTGGGTCTCCTGCACTCATGAGTAGCCAGTGCTTAATTTGTAAAAAAACATAAGTGCAGTGGACCTCATCAGGGGACCACTGCAACTTGGACCACCCATTGACCCTGCGAGTGCCGCCAATGACAGTACCAACACAATTACTAAGCATCACACGATGACAATTCAGACTAGTGCAGGCCCCCAAAGCAAAAAGAATGGCTTAGGTGGCAGGTTCTAGTCATTTAATGTACATTGAATTATTAAACTACTGTTGTTGTGCTCATTCCTAAATTAGACAAACAGTGCCACCATGTGACAGACTGTCATAAATGCTCATGATAACAATTAAGTGCTGTTGGTGCCGAGCACCGGAAACCACCTGCTCAATTTAGGCACTAGGAGCAACTACCCTCATTATTATGACTGGTTTTGCTGCAGCATCTTGCGATACATTCTGGGCCAATAGTTGATTTATTGGTGGAAACATTTAGAACATGTATTCATTATTTTCCTGTGACATATTTAGTAAACTAATGAAAGGGACTGTGCTAACAACAGTGATCCAGCTATTTGCTGGGGGAATAGGTATCAGCTATACTGACAACTCAGGGTTTAGAATGACAGAGAAGCCTGCTATTTCTAAAACCACCATTACTTCTACATACTACTACTTACACACAATCAGTTCAACCTACTCCATCACCACAATACCTAACATTAAAATGTCAATCACTTTGATACTATCACTTCAACCCCATCACTTTGTCCACACTTCCTTAACCCCAAGAATTTAAATAATCTTTTTTTTACCACATCATTTGATTTCTACCCTAAACCTAACAGATGTAAAATACTGAATTTAATTCATATAAATTACATTACATTCAAAATATTAAGTAATTTCCAGCATCCTAACAAATAATTCGCATTGAAATGAATGACTATAAGCGTATTAATATAAAAGAAATCACCCTATATCTAATACCAAATTTGAAGACGATCAGTAAAAATTAATTAAATTAACTTAAAATGGTACAAGTCACCCTGATAAATGTAAACAAATCTGCTACTTCAACATGAATCAAATTCAATAACTTAAATTACAAAAATAGTAGACCATACACTTAGCCAACATAAATGAGGGACAACTATTTTAACATTATTTAAAATTAATTAAATGGGCGTGGCCAAGATGGCGGTGGAGTAGGACGTGTGTTACAGTCCCCCCGGCGCTCTGTGCACTATAGCCTTGCATAGCACCCTCTTCGGCACCTACCCGGACTCGGATTCGGGTTGCCTGGTGCCCCGTTGCTGCCTGCCGAGGTCCGGTCCTTTGTTTTGCTCTGGCGGATCGCGGAAGCGACATCAACAGAAGTCCGGCCTGTGCCCGCGCGCAGCCTGGGAGGCGTTGTAGGCCCGGCGGCGAGGAAGCGCTAGTTGAAGAGGGAGTGACCGCAGGACCCGGCTGGCCTACCGAGCGGACCCCCCGCTCCCTGGTGAGCGCTGTGTCTCGGCCGGGTGTGTGCCCGCAGATCGCGATCACGCTGCGACCTCGGAGAAGAGGCCTGCGGGGGCGGCACTGTGGCACTGCTGGGAACGACGGACCTGGGCCCCGGGGCCCTAGGAACAGGGAGGCCTACCGCCGCGGGAACCTTACGGCGGCTAGGCCGGGAGGAGCCTGGACGGCATGGACTGCCGCGTTGCGAGCCGCGGAGCGGCCGGTGAGCAAGGCCCATATCCCACCGATAGTGGGGAGTACGGAGCGGCCTGAAAAGCGGGGGCAGCGACTACGGCGGCCTAGAGGAGGTTACGCTGTTCGGAGCTGGTTTGCGCCGGACCAACATCGAGGCCCCGAGAAAGGTGAGTAGTGGAGCCGGGGAGCACAGCTTGCGGTCCGCATTGTCGGCGGACGGTGCGGGCCCGCTTCTGGGGCAGTGTGGTGAAGCGCAATGTCTCCCTGTCCGTGGTCGCCCCCCTGCCTGGCTGGAACTCTGGGGGTCGGGCGCACACCGGAGGACTGAGGGAGAGAGAGTGCACCCCGTGTGCGGAGCGCGGTCCCTGTTGAAAGGAGCACCCTGGCCTGTGGAGACCCCGCCATATTGCTCCATGTGGGGATCCCCTAATGGGCATCATCGACGAGCGGGCCCAAAGCAGCACGACAGCGGTGAGGCGCAGCCACGGGACCCGATAGGGCAGACCCCTGAACCTGGCCGGGAGCGGCGGGTGTTGACCCCCAGAGGGGGAGGACATTGAAGAGGGGCTGGTCGGACTTGCCCAGGGCCCCCTGTGAGCACCTGAGATCTGACATACGAGCGCAGTAAGTTGCGGACTGTGGCGAACAGAGTTGACAATGCATGGTCTAAAGCAAGGTGCCTGGACTCTGAGCTTGGGGCTACACCAGCTGCTGCGATTCAGAAGACCCTCATTACAGTATGGGCGAGGGAGGCACTGGACAGACGTGGTGACCCCCCGTACACTTTTTCGTGATCTGGTGACCAGAGCTAGCAGCACCGGAACTATTGAGAGGGGCCTGGACACTGGATTTGGGGTTGCACCGGCTGATACGATTCTGTAGGCCCTCTTTGCAGTGTGGAGCGAGGGGGACATTAGACGGACATGGAGACCCCCCTTATCGTATTCCAGACCTAGTATTGGGTGGGAGCGCCAGCAGTTATGGCGTCAACCAGACTGAAAAAAGATAAAACTGGGAAAGACGGGATGTCGAAGGGAGCGACGCAGCCTACCTCGCCAGTCCCCGAAAAATCCCCGAGACGGGGTGAAAACAAGGAGCCAGCGACCAAGGCCTTTATGATTGAACTTTTTGCGGCCATTAAAGAAGACATATCGGAGCTGCGCTCCCAACTGGCCTCGGACCTGCGTGAAGTGAGGAGGGACGTGGATGGAATGGGGGAACGTGTCGCAACGTTGGAAGAGCACGATGTGGGAACAGCGGAGGACATTCACGACTTCAACAAGATGTCATCAACCTGATGGAGCAGAACCTCGATCTACAAGCCCATACCGAGGACTTGGAATATAGGTCCTGTCGCAACAATATCCGGATTCGCTCAGTGCCTTGGAAAGGAGAGGGGTCGGACTTGCGGGAGTATGTGGAGGCACTTTTCAAGCATATCCTGAATGAGGAGGACCTGCAAACCATACGAATGGCTCGAGTGCACCGCGTTGGTTTGCCGCGAGGCCCCCAAGCACCTCCCCCTGATATATTGGTGTGTGTGCATGACTTTCAACTGAAGGAACGGATCCTCCGGAAGGCACGCAACTTTGCTCCCCTCCAGTTCCGAGATCATCGCCCCTTGTTATTTCAAGATCTGGCGGCCTCTACTCTACAAAAACGGCGGGAATTCAAGCCAGTCACTACATACCTACAAGAGCAAAAAGTGCCCTACTCCTGGGGGCACCCATTCCGTCTCATCTTCTGTTGGCAGAACAAGTTGGTCCAGGTGCGCTCTCTGGCGGTGGCATTGGATCTTCTGAGCTTGGAGCGACCCGACTCCTCATCAGGAGACAGCGGCTCAACTAGCAGGCGACGACTACGCTCTGCAGAGTGGCAGAGAGTGGGCAAACCCGTGTCTGCGGGGAGGCCCAACCTATCAGCAAGGATGCAGGAGAGGGGTGCCTCGGTCGCTTCTGTGGCCCTGGTTACTGACGCAGCAACGGACGACAGTGAGGCGGCATCATGACACAGAGAGGGCAATTTGCAGGCGCCGGAGGGGGCTACCACTACGAGGTAACACCTGTGCTTTCTATCCATGCTCGTGAGGGAGGTCGATGTCACAAACTGGAAGAAAATTGACTGGTGCCATGTCCCCCTGTCCATAATCGTAATCATACGCTCTTGTATAGCGCCTTATCACCGTAAGGTCTCAAGGCGCCTGCTTTCGGAACCCGTCCTGGTCTTTCCCTGCGAGATTACCCCTACTGGGCATCCCCAAGGTGAAGACCAGGCATCCCATCGTGCTGGGGCCGTAGTGGAGATCAAGCAAGCTATTGCCCACAGTTGCAAAGTGTGAGCCCACGATTCGAGTAGGCACCGAGGCGAGAATTATCAAGTCCGTGGACATTATGAGCTCAAGACCCTGCCGCATCGGGAATTGAACCCTGGTCCTGGGTCTGACCTCTGCATCAGGGTCTGCCTCCTCTAACCGGTGAGCCACACTTCTCCACATGAGACTCGTCTTCTTCTGCTATGTGTATTGTGTTTTTCTCTTGGGGGGTGGGTTGGGGGGGTAGTGGTGGTAGCAGGGGTTTGATCAGAGAGCTGACTCAGGGGTACTCACCAGCAAGGTGGGCCAGTAAGGGGGGGAGGGGGCATACAGGGCGGAGAGGCCACACAGAGAGGGTTGGTATTGGTACAATCGGTACTGGTCGCATGCCACACTCGGGACCTGGAGGGTGATGGAGGGTGGGGGAGTCAGTCACTCGACCACTCAGCACAGATGGCTGGGGCGGGCGGCCCTTGAGGAGCAATATCAAAGGGACTTCCAATGATGCCACTAACTCTAGGGACGTGGAATGTTAAAGGGCTGAATTCTCCCCAGAAGCGCCAAAAGATCTGGAAATATATCATTGATCATCAGTTAGACATAGTTGGCCTCCAGGAGACCCACCTGGCCAAATCAGAGGACTCACGCTTTAAGCACAAACTGTTCCCGCTGATATATAGGTCCTCCGCCACCACGAAGCAGAGGGGAGTGGCCCTTATGTTCCGCTCGACCCTACATTTCCAACCATTGGGAGTACAGAGTGACAAGGAGGGGCGCTGGGTTATGGTTAAGGGCCTCCTGCGGGGCAGACCCTGCACCTTCCTTGTGCTGTATGCACCTAACACTGGTCAAAATGTCTTCCTCCAAACCCTGGTGGGGAAAGTCATAGATTTTGCTGACGGGCCGCTGATCGTCATGGGGGACTTCAATCTAGTGTGGCAGAAGGACCTAGATAGCACTCACTCACAAAGATCCGACACGGGCACGTTTTCCCCGACACGCAACAAAAGATTTCTGACATGGGCCTTTTTAATGCCTGGCGCTTCCTATACCCCCAATCTAGAGACTATACTTTCTTCTCCCACGTCCACCGCTCTTATTCCGGACTTGACCACTTCTTCCTGAGTCAGTCCCTCCGAGGAGACCTCCGCGAGGCCAAGATCTTCCCACTATCTGTCTCCGACCATAGCCTGCTCGCGGTGGGCCTCCAAGGGGCGCGAAGAGTAAGGACAGCCCTAGATGGTATTTCCCGGCTTCCCTGGTCCGGGACAAACCCTCCTGTAATACTTTGCGAGGACTTATAACTGAGTTTTTTACACTTAATGACCCAGGGGATACTTCGGTCTTCACCACATGGGATGCCTTTAAGGCGTGTTTTCGCGGGCACTGCATGGCACTGAATGCTGCTCTTAATAGGCAGCGCGGTCGGGAAAGAGAACAGCTAGAGGAGGAGCTCTCCACATTATAGAAAGTGCATAAAGAAAACCCCTCCAGAGTAGTGTTGCGGCAGCTAACGGCGGTCAGAGGTAAACTCCGGGCCCACTATAATAATAGGGCCGAATACACCCTGCTAAAACTACGGCGTCTTTCCTACTCCCAGGGCTACAAGGTGGGAAGACACCTTGCCAGGCAGCTTCGGGACAAGAGGGAACGGGAATACGTTGGGGGAATTCATGACACTCGAGGGAGAGTGACACATCAGGACGAGGCGAAGGCTGAGCTATTTGGGACCTTCTACAAGAATCTTTATGCAGGGGATAACCTTGACGCTACTGCGCAAAACGACTATCTACAGGGATTAGCACTGCCCCAGGTTTCAGCAGAATGGAATGAGGCGCTCTATGCCCCCCTCACCAGGGAACAAGTATTGGCTGCCATTAAGGCTTTAAAACCCCACAAGGCCCCGGGGGCGGACGGGTATACGGCCATTTTCTATAAGACATTCGCCTCTGAACTATGCCCATACTTAGTCCGGCTGTTCAACAGCATGGCGGAAGAGAGCGAGACTTCTAGCACAATGGCCGAGGCTCTAATATCTATCATTCCCAAACCCGGTAAAGACCCTAGTAAATGCGCCTTCTATAGGCCGATAGCCCTCCTAAATTTGGATGTGAAGCTTTATACCTCTATCCAGCGGCTCAACGACTTGATGCCGGCACTCATAGACCCGGACCAGTCAGGGTTCATCAAGGGGCGCCAGACCCATGATAACACACGGCGGGTGATACACTTGATTGAAAAGGCCAATAAGTTTAAAATCCCGGCAGTTCTGGTGGGACTGGACGCCGAGAAGGCGTTTGACAGGGTGGACTGGGGATTCTTGTTCCGCACACTGGCCGCCTTCGGCTTCTCATCCAAATTTTTAACCATTTTTTGGGCAAATTGCCTCTCCCCCCGATCCCGAGTGGTGGTGAATGGCCACCTGTCTCCCTTCTTTGAGCATTCACGGGGCACTAGGCAGGGGTGCCCGCTGTCGCCTCTGCTTTTTGCCCTTAGCATAGAACCGCTGGCAATAGGGGTGAGAGGCAACCCCGATATTCGTGGACTGCCCTTCACTGGGGAGTCTCATAAGATTACTCTCTTTGCAGACGATGTCCTCCTCTCCCTCTCTGATCCGGCCCACTCTCTTCCTCACGTACAAGCAACACTGGAGCGCTTCGAAGCGGTGGCGGGTTTCAAAATTAATTATGACAAATCCTACGTCCTTAACCTCACAATCCCCCAGTCTGAAGTTCCCCATCTCAAGTCGCTAACACCTCTTCCGTGGACTGATTCCTCTATTCAATACCTGGTGATCCACTTGACCCCCACGCTGGCTGGGGAAACTTTACTCTGCTAACTTCCCTCCGCTCCTAGCTAAGATCCAGGCCGACCTGGCCCGATGGAAACCCATGTTCATTTCTTGGCTGGGGAGGATTCACGCAGTTAAAATGTCCCTTCTCCCCAAGCTCCTGTACCTATTCCACGCCCTTCCTATAGACCTCGACGGAGAATTCTTCAGGCGGGTGAAGTCTATGATGCTGCGCTCTATCTGGCAGGGAGGTCGGGCGCGCTTCTCCTTTGCAATCCTACACAGACCGAGAAAAGAGGGGGACGTGGGGCTGCCTGATATTCACTTGTATTATAAAGCTGCACAACTCAGTATACTAGTAGAGTGGTCACAACAAGAATTAGAAAAACACTGGTTGCACATGGATAGGAGCGTTGCAGGGAGAACGAGCTGGGATTTGGTGTGGAGGCCCAAGTGCAACAGACCCAAGAATGCCTATATCAGTACCCCCACTGGCACCACCTTGAAGGTTTGGGATTCAGTCTCCAGAGATGATAGGTGGGCCACCTTCCCCTCCCCCTTCACGTCCATACACTTTAACCCCGCCTTCCCCCCAGCGTTAACCGAGGGCCCCTTTGGGGCTTGGAAGGAGGGCGGATGCTTAGCGCTCACACACCTATTTCACAACTTTGACCCACTCACCTTCGACAGCTGTAGGAGGGACTTCGGAGTCCAGGAGAATGAGCGATACCACCACGCTCAACGACTTCCCTGGGCGCTCTCCCCCCAGGTGAGGGAGGCGGCCACTCGGCCTCTCACGAAGTTCGAAGCCCTCTTGACCAAGACTTCCTACATGAAAGGTGTCATCACTTTCCTATATGGGTTCCTACTTTCCACTGCAGTTACCCCTAGGCCTCGGTATGTGACCATGTGGGAAGGGGTCCTTCAACAGGACATTTCAGACGCCGAGTGGACACACTTATGGTCAGACATTGCCAACTTTAATCACTCGGTGGAGCTTAGGGAGGCACACATGAAAACTATGATGGACTGGTACCTACACCCCGCCAAGCTGAAATTGATCTTCCCTGACACTTCAGATAGATGTTGGAGGGGATGTGGGCTCTTAGGGTATTTCCAGCACATTTGGTGGTACTGCGCCATTATCCGGCGGTTCTGGGAGGAAATCCTCGCCCAAATTAAAGATATGTTGGGATACCCCATACCTACCTCAATGGCTTCTACCCTGGGGGAGGGGGCGTTTGTTCGTACTTTGTGTTTCAGTATGACGTCTCTCATATTGTTCATTTATATTAATACATGCCAAGCCACGTGCCCGCGGAAGGTTCTGATAGCGTTACTATAGGCTGATTGTGGTCAAATTACCCGGGAGGCTTAGGCGTTAGTTCGCATTGATATGAGCTTGCACAGCCAGGACTTTCAGCTATCCTCTATCTACAATGCAAGCCGGATAGTGTCTCTCTTGCTTGCCGGGACGGCACCTCCTAGGGAACCGCTCTATATGCTAGAGGTTTGAACACAAGGACCTTTCTCCAGCTTATCATGCTATCCTTGGGCTGCTGCTCATGCTACCCCCTGCGTGGGATGATGTGCGGGATTGTCGCATGTTCTTTTTTCTTGTTCAACACCAAATGTCAATAAAAATACCTTTGACAAAAATTAATTAAATGAAAATAAAATAGGCAACATTTACCGTAATACATGTTCAATACTTCATAACAAAAATATTAGTTAAATGTAATTAAATTAATTAAATGTAAGTAATTGCAAATAAAGAGGGAAACCATTGTCATATAATTACATCAATATTAGTTAAATGAAATAACATACTTGGATTTGCACACATTTGATCTTAAATTAATTTAAATAGTTATTTTAAATATCAATATAATTACCGTAAATGTTGAAGAATATGTTACGCCTCAGAAATGGTACAGGTGGAAGTAATGGCAGAGAAGTCATGGTACTTTGGAGTAATGGTGTTGAAGTAATGGTAAATGGTAGTATATAACTTTAGGTGTGACTGATTTACCAATTACATCTATATAAGATCATTTCTGTTGTCTTGGGAACTGTCTTGTAGGCCCATTGAGCCTTTCCTTTCTTCTTTTAATGACTTTAAAGAGTGAGAAGTATCCAGGTGGGGCTATTCTTGTGAGCAAGCTGACTTACCATAAACCAATTCTGGGAAGATTTCAATTGCTCACTTCAGGTGTGGGGTGGGATTGGTTGTCTACTTATGCCGAACTTGGTTTCACTCTTTAGACTGCCTCAGTGCTTGTCCAGCAAGACAGAAAATTAATGAGCCAGGATAAGTCTAGACATCTCCTGTAGGAGCAGTCAAAGCCTTCTCTGTACTATTTATTCCCATTATCCCAGTAGATTAAAGTGATTATCTTCGATCACCATATAGCTTCTCCCAAGTCAGCAAAAGCCTCATGTGATCAAGACTCAGCCAACCAGTACTTCCCCCAGTAAGCGTGCAAACATTTTGATCCAAGAAGAAAGGAACAAATCCCCTTTATTTCAATGCAGGAAGGACCTGTCTCAAATTCTTTGATTTCAACACTGGTGAGGGAGATCAATTGGTGAGAAGCTTCTTGGGCTTCAAAGGATCAACAAACAGCACAAACATTCCCTCTCAGTCCCAACATCAGCACTAGAGCAGAGGGCAATGATAACTTCTCAATATCCTCGTGTTGTGCATGGCTTCACAGTATTTCAAATCACACCACATTTAAAGGTACTAGGTGCTTAGAAGAAATGTTATCTATGTTATTCCAAGAAATGTTTGTCATGGGCCTCCCTGCAAAGTTGTTATGGAGACTCACAGAAAAGTAACACTATAATTTAACTGGCATGTTCAGTGAGATATGTTTGTGTCTACCTTGCTTAACAACCGGGCAAGAGCATCCAATGCTACTCTGGCAATAGCACCAGAGCCGGTGGTAACAATGATCCTCGCTGCTCTTTTGAGTCCAAGGTTTCCGCAGAATTCAGCCAATGACTAATGATTGTACCACACTTGTACTTGCATGTATTGCTTTCTTCAAGAAACTTGTATACTTATGTTTTTCAATACTCTTTTTGGTTGTCCCTGTTGGTTCGTGGGGTGTTATGGAGTTCAATAATTTTAGATGGGGTCTCAGGATCAGGGTTGTTAAATTTAAACATGCAAGTGCAACTTGGTAATTTGTATTGAACTTTTATAGTTTCTCCTAAAATATTCCAAAATGTGAAACGAAAAAGTTGCTGTACCATTTTCAGTCATGTGCCATTACTGACTGCGTGCAAAAATACTTTGTTCCTTAGTTTTTGTTCATAAAGCTCAGGAGAATACCTTCTGTAATAAACACAGCACTTTTCTGCAGGAAGGGCCATTAAGAATCCTGGCAAAGAAACAGCTCCATCTCTGGCAACTTGAGGAACTGCTTCGTGCCACTGAAGTGATAGGTAGAGCACTACGCCATGTTTTAACAGTAAGAGAGAGAGTGAGCAATCGAGAAAAGTGATTTCAAAATGGCAACAGCAACACACGGATCTCTGCCTGCTTCTACCAATCACACATTGTCAAAATCTTTAGAGTATGAGGCACTACAGCAGTACAAATACTGGATATTTAATACAATTATGTTGACTCTAAAAAACACAATACGTTAATTTACTCTGTAGAGTTACATAAATACTAATATTCAGTAAAAGTAGGACAAGGCATAAGTGCAATATTACCATCCCTACTTTACAATGCCACTATCAACTCGATGAGTATGTCCATATCACAGCATTTGCACATCTCTCTTGTAAACTGTATGAAAAACATTTCCTAATTTTACTTTTTCTTAAATTTAAACAAGAAGTCGTTTTTTAGGGCTCGGCCTACGTCACCACAAAGTGGGGCGGAGCTCCGAGCTCTATTGTAAAAGATAAAAATAAAAAAAAAGTGTCTTTAGGGGTCCGGGCAGCAACATTCCTTAGTGCGCAAGCTTTTTTTATGTCATCTGCTTAGTGATTCGTCTTCGCTGTGCAGTATTTTTAGTAGCCTTGACGCCATAGGCCATATTTAATTTTAGTAGGCCATTTTTGTCAAGAAATTGGCATTTTCTGTGTGGTTACGCGCACGGCAGACTATTAATCTTAATTAGAAGCTGTCAGAGTGCCCGTGTAATGCAATCCAGATGGTGGGAGCGCGTTCACCATTCAGCATTGCATTGCATGTATCAGGCGCGCGTGTAACATGTACCTTTCGCGCACGGAAGTCCATTCATTTTAATTAGGAGCTGTCAGGGTTGCCATTTTGCGCTGATCATCTGTGCAAGAAGTCGCTGGGTCCTTTTTCCGACGGTATGTATGTTTGCTTTATATGTGTTTTTCTTTTGATGTTACTTTTTTATTTTTGCTAATATGTTTATTCTCTGTTTTCTAGGTGCAACATGGCCCGTGTCGTCTCCGTGCAGCACTGTGCTCCGCTGTGCACGAAGTGGTTCCGACGGGTATGTATGCTGCTGTTTTGCTGTTAGAGGTAAGCCATTTGGTTTATTTTGCTAATCTTATGTTTATTTCCCTGTTTTTCAGGTTTAACATGGCCCGTGTCGTCTCCGTGCAGCTGTGTGCTCCGCTGTGCACGAAGTTGTTCCGACGGGTATGTATGCTGCTGTTTTGCTGTTAGAGGTAAGCCATTTTGTTTATTTTGCTAATCTTATGTTTATTTCTTTGTTTTTCAGGTCCAATATGGCCCGTGGCGTCTCCGTGCAGCTGTGTGCACCGTTGTGCACGAACTGGTTCCGATATGCTGCTCTTTTGATGTTCGAGGTAATCTATCTTTTTGATTTTGCTAATCTTAGGTTTTTTTCTCTCTTTTCTAGGTACAACATGGCCCGTGTCGTCTCCGTGCAGCTGTGTGCACTGCTGTTCACGAAGTGGTTCAGACAGGTATGTATGCTGCTGTTTTTCAGTTAAGGTAAGGCATTTTGTTTATTTTGCTAATCTTATGTTTATTTCTTTATTTTTCAGGTCCAACATGGCCCGTGTCGTCTCCGTGCAGCTGTGTGCACTGCTGTGCACGAAGTGGTTCAGACAGGTATGTATGCTGCTGTTTTGCTGTTGGAGGTAAGCCATTTTGTTTATTTTGCTAATCTTATGTTTATTTCTTTGTTTTTCAGGTCCAATATGGCCCGTGGCGTCTCCGTGCAGCTGTGTGCACTGCTGTGCACGAAGTGGTTCAGACAGGTATGTATGCTGCTGTTTTGCTGTTGGAGGTAAGCCATTTTGTTTATTTTGCTAATCTTATGTTTATTTCTTTGTTTTTCAGGTCCAATATGGCCCATGGCGTCTCCGTGCAGCTGTGTGCACTGCTGTGCACGAAGTGGTTCAGACAGGTATGTATGCTGCTGTTTTGCTGTTAGAGGTAAGCCATTTCGTTTATTTTGCTAATCTTATGTTTATTTCTTTGTTTTTCAGGTCCAATATGGCCCGTGGCGTCTCCGTGCAGCTGTGTGCTCCACTGTGCACGAAGTGGTTCAGACGGGTATGTATGCTGCTGTTTTTCAGTTAAGGTAAGGCATTTTGTTTATTTTGCTAATCTTATGTTTATTTCTTTGCTTTTCAGGTCCAATATGGCCCGTGGCGTCTCCCTGCAGCTGTGTGCACTGCTGTGCACGAAGTGGTTCAGACAGGTATGTATGCTGCTGTTTTTCAGTTAAGGTAAGGCATTTTGTTTATTTTGCTAATCTTATGTTTATTTCTTTGTTTTTCAGGTCCAATATGGCCTGTGGCGTCTCCGTGCAGCTGTGTGCACTGCTGTGCACGAAGTGGTTCAGACAGGTATGTATGCTGCTGTTTTTCAGTTAAGGTAAGGCATTTGGTTCATTTTGCTAATCTTATGTTTATTTCTTTGTTTTTCAGGTCCAATATGGCCCGTGGCGTCTCCGTGCAGCTGTGTGCACCGTTGTGCACGAACTGGTTCCGATATGCTGCTCTTTTGATGTTCGAGGTAATCTATCTTTTTGATTTTGCTAATCTTAGGTTTTTTTCTCTCTTTTCTAGGTACAACATGGCCCGTGTCGTCTCCGTGCAGCTGTGTGCACTGCTGTGCACGAAGTTGTTCAGACAGGTATGTATGCTGCTGTTTTTCAGTTAAGGTAAGGCATTTTGTTTATTTTGCTAATCTTATGTTTATTTCTTTGTTTTTCAGGTCCAATATGGCCCGTGGCGTCTCCGTGCAGCTGTGTGCACTGCTGTGCACGAAGTGGTTCAGGCAGGTATGTATGCTGCTGTTTTTCAGTTAAGGTAAGGCATTTGGTTTATTTTGCTGATCTTATGTTTATTTCTTTGTTTTTCAGGTCCAATATGGCCCGTGGCGTCTCCGTGCAGCTGTGTGCACCGTTGTGCACGAACTGGTTCCGATATGCTGCTCTTTTGATGTTCGAGGTAATCTATCTTTTTGATTTTGCTAATCTTAGGTTTTTTTTTTCTCTCTTTTCTAGGTACAACATGGCCCGTGTCGTCTCAGTACAGCTGTGTGCACTGCTGTGCACGAAGTGGTTCAGACAGGTATGTATGCTGCTGTTTTACAGTTAAGGTAAGGCATTTTGTTTATTTTGCTAATCTTATGTTTATTTCTTTGTTTTTCAGGTCCAATATGGCCCGTGGCGTCTCCGTGCAGCTGTGTGTACTGCTGTGCACGAAGTGGTTCAGACAGGTATGTATGCTGCTGTTTTTCAGTTAAGGTAAGGCATTTGGTTTATTTTGCTAATCTTATGTTTATTTCTTTGTTTTTCAGGTCCAATATGGCCCGTGTCGTCTCCGTGCAGCTGTGTGCACTGCTGTGCACGAAGTGGTTCAGACAGGTATGTATGCTGCTGTTTTTCAGTTAAGGTAAGGCATTTTGTTTATTTTGCTAATCTTATGTTTATTTCTATCACTCACTGCTGCACTCTCTCCTCAGCCTCTCCCTGCACCATCCTTTCACTGATGCACTCTCTCCTCAGCCTCTCCCTCCTTTTTTTTTTTTTTTTTTATTGAGATGGATCGGAATATAAAAAGAGAATATACACAATTACAAATATCAGCTGGATAAAACGTGATTACATCCGACATTAGAATTAAAATTCTGCAGCAATATATATACGTGTAAACATCTTCCACTATTTCCGGTTCTTAGCAAACACCCAAAAAGCTTAACCACGAGTTTGCCTTATAAAAAGAGTTTACATTAGAAAACAGCAGAGGTGGCTCAATGTCCAATCAAATTGTTCATCTCCTTTTCCTCCAGTTGCTAAGAGGAGCCCAGATCCTGTTACCGTAGTCTTTCCTCTTTTTGCCTTTAAAGCTATACAAACATTCCTCGATGTTATGAGTCCCAAGCAATCTCGTGAGCCACATCTGAAAAGTGGGAGCTGTCGGGTCTTTCCAAGCCGCCGCAATTAAAATTCTAAAAACAGCGACACACAGAAAGATAAAAGCTTCGGCTTCATTACCTATTACAAGGTTTTCGTCCCTGCCAATCAAAACAGTAGTAGGGGATAGAGGAATTTGACGCTCTAGCAGCCCCGATAGAAACGTTTCCATTTCTGATAAAACTGGCTTAAGATTCTGACAAGAATAAAACATATGTAGTAGATCCGCCGGGCCCTGATTGCACCTTGGACATCTATCAGTGTCTCTTTTGCCCCATTGAAACAACTTAGCGGGGGTATAGTAAAGGTTGAACATCATCTTATAGTGTTGCGCTTTTAAGTTGGTTGCTCTTAATACTTTTCTATTCAATGCCAGAGCATAATCTAAGTCTATATCTGGGTCCCCAATTCTTTGAGCCCAGGCAGTTTCTACTTGACCGATGTCCGCTCCCAAGCATTCTAAAAGATACCCATTCATTATGTACTTCACAATCGGATTTAACTCCTGGATAAGAATCCTAGGTCTTAGTGAATTCAATGTTTGCTCCAATTGTTTATATAAAAACCAGTGGTTCGTAGGAATACCAAATTTGTGTTGTAACACTTCAAAGCCTAAAAGATCCTCTTTACACATAACATCCCCCAAACATCTGATGCCCAGACTCTTCCATATGCCACTATTTCTGTTCTGACCGAGATGCATAAATGGGGTTGAGTTCCAGATATCAATTATAGTGTTGATCTTAGGGATCTTAAGGAATTTCAGTATCGCCTTCCATGTGCCCCAGGCGCTTAACATCACTTTGCTTTTACTTCTTTTAAAATACAAAACATTAATTTCCCGTGTTAGGATCCCCCTAGCCCTTTCACCAATTAATAATTCGTAAATTGTGGGGATTCTATGAGAACCAGGCGGCCTCTCAGGAACATCATAACACAATAAATGATTCATATGTAGTATTAAACAGACCCAATGATACAGCCTTAAATTCGGTGCAGATAATCCTCCTCCCTCTAATGGTGTAGAGAGTCGGGCTAGTGACCTCCGTATTTTACCATATTGCCATAAAAATTGCGAAAACACTGCTTCCATTTTCTTCATCAGACCTTCATCAACTAATAGCGGTATAGCACGAAATAGATACAGCAATTTTGGAAACATTGACATTTTCAGAACATTCACCCTTCCGATCAGAGACAGATGTAATACATCGATTCTTCTCAGCTCTTTATCTATTGATGTGAGTAAGGGCACATAATTCTCCTGGACAATTTTACCTACATTTGCATTTATTTTTACTCCTAAATAGACCGCAGAGTCCACATACCTTTGATCCCTTTTGCAAATGTTATTTGTGCAGATTATTATCGTTTTTTCCGTGTTAAGCTTATACCCGGAATACTTCCCAAACTCCTGAGCCAACTGGTTTAATTCCTGTATAGCCGTATGTGGATTGGTGGTGACAATTGCCAGGTCATCCGCATACGCCAATAGCTTGGTGGTATGCCCGTGGGAAATAACAGGAGATATTTTATCAGATGCGAGAATCTTCCTAATTAACGGATCTATATAGAGTGAAAAAAGTATGGGAGAGCAAGGGCATCCTTGACGGGTGCCTCTTCTAATCACCACCTCGTCCGATTGGAGTCCCATTATAGTGATCCTGGCTACGGGATCCTTATACATAGCTTTAATTGCTTTCCTGCATTTCTCCCCAAAGCCCCTTCTGACCAGTACTTCCCACATAAAATCCCAGACCACACGGTCGAAAGCCTTCTCGGCATCTAAAAGGATCATGGCCATATCCCTGCCCCCAGCAGCCATAGCATCAAATAGTGATATTGCCCGCGCTGTATGTTCTGTGGTGCCCCTCCCTGGGACAAACCCGTGTTGCCAAGGTGAGACTAATTGACCAATAATCCGTCCTAACCTTTTCGCCCAAACTTTAGAGTACAGTTTGGTGTCCGCATTTATCAGTGAGATCGGCCGATATGAGCCAGGGTTCTCCTCCGGTTTCCCCCCTCAGCCTCTCCCTCCACTGTCCCTTCACTGATGCACTCTCCTCAGCCTCTCCCTGCACCGTCCCTTCACTGATGCACTCTCTGCTCAGCCCCCATTGCATCGTCGCCTTAACTGCTGCACTCTCCTCAGCCTCTCCCTGCACCGTCCCTTCACTTATGCACTCTGTTCAGCCCCCCATTGCATTGTCCCTTCACTGCTGCACTTTCCTCAGCCTCTCACTGCACCATCCCTTCACTGCTGCACTCTCCTCAACCTCTCACTGCACCATCCCTTCACTGCAGCGCTCTCTCCTCAGCCTCTTCCTGCGCCATCGCTTCACTGCTGCACTCTCTGCTCAGCCCCCCAATCAGGCTGCAGCCCTCACTCCTCCACTGCACCATCACTCACTGCAGCACTCTCTCCTCAGCCTCTTACGGTACCGTCCCTTCACTGATGCACTCTCCTCAGCCTCTCACTGATGCACCATCCCTTCACTCTCTCCTCAGCTCCACTATACCGTCCCTTCACTGTTGCACTCTGCACCCTCCCTTCACTGCTGCACTCTCTGCTCAGCCTCTCCCTGCACCGTCCATTCACTGATGGACTCTCTGCTCAGCCTCCCATTGCAAATACCTCACTCGCTCTCTCTATCTCACTACCTCACTCTCTCTCTGCTAATGCAATAGGTATCACATATGCAAAAAACAAAGCTAATGCCAATACAAATGACAATGCCATTTATTTAGGGATACAGAAAAGATAAAAAAAATAATGAGCAATTCTAATAGCTATAACTATAATATTGCCGAGACCATTGCATTGTAAATGCTTGTTTTAGATATTGTTGGCTGTGGTCTATTAACTATCATGACTTTTAAATGGACTACCAAGTATCTTCTTGATTTATGTCCTCAGTATATTATTTTAATCTTTATGGGACTAAATATGCTTGCTCAGTGCCTTGAAGCTGTTTTTTTATGAAATTGCTGCTTCCATTAAATGATAAACAAACAATGTGTTTGATACCTTGAGGTTTATTTTTTTCTAAATGGCTCACTCAGGTAGAATTCTTTTTACAAAAAAAAGAGAACTATGTTAATTATGTACTACCCTCAACCCCAGTACCACATAGGAAATACCTAGACTGTGGAATCACAGGAACAAAAAACAGGAAATCATTTATTTTTACATGCACTCTTTGGGTTTTATTCACAACAACATAATGCAATATGCCTAATTAAGGCTGTTCGTATACAGTATAGAATTAGGGTACATATCAGTTAAGGAGCCATCAAAGATAAATTTAGGGAGCCAATTTCCAAAGGCATTCATGAATCGGGAAGTAGTACCCCTGCAGAACTGTTATGTTATATTTGATTAATACAGCGCACGTTCACCAAAGGTTTCTTTGCACTAAGGAACTACTTGGCATCAAGTACTACTTCACATACTCATAAATGCCACCATGAATTTGACCCAAAACATTTAAGTGGGAATTTTCAGGGAACATTCATATGCATTTAGAACAAATTGGATGCCCTACTTCTAAAGGAGTAACAATGTACACTAACATTATTAAAGCCAACTGAAGAAAAAACTCTATTTTGAGACTTAAATCTCATTTATTTAGGATGAATATATCACCTAAAATCAATTATTTTTTTATTATATTTTATGATTGTGCATTTTAATCCCCAAAATAAGAATTGTACTCTGTGCCACACAAGGCATGGCCCTTTCTTTAGAGTTCAAGGCAGTTCTCCAGTTCAAAAGTAAGTGTATTGAAGAAATATTAAAACATCAGTACATGATGCAATAAAAAATGAAGAGTTACACAAGGAACAATTTAAATTTGAATAAAGGAAGAAGGAAATAATACACATCAGGAAGTAAAGAAAGCTGGTTTGTCCATGTAGGAACATAATATAATATAAATAGACAATTGTTTGAATGATAAAAATAAACATGTTAAAACAGTAATAATATCAATAAAGGAAATGTCAAGGAGGCTGAGGAACTTCTTGTTGAAAGGGTGTAGGAGCAAAGGAACGTTTCACACTATCATTTAGGAACCGTGTAATAGGAGACCATAAATGTAAACGCTTCACAGCAAGAAATATTGGTTATACAATGTTGTATCCAATCTATGGGTATGACAGACAGCATACCACCATATTTGAAAGGATAGTTTGAACAAGTCCTTTCAATTTCTCGTGATCTGCTGGCATATGACTGCCAACAGTAAATCCAAAATTCGTATCGGAGAGGAACACATGTCCCAGTCAGTAGACAGGCTTCCCCCAAAAATACTAGCAAATATTAGCAAATTAAAAAGTTGTGGTATGAAAAATTGAATTAATAGGAGCGCAAATTTTTGTCCAAAAATTGAGCACAAATGGACATATGAAAAGTAAATGTTTCAAGTCAGCATGCTCAAAGGAACACGACCAGCAAGTATCAGGAAGTTCAGAATGCATTTTATGTAAGGTCATAGGAGAGAGACAGTTCAGATTTAGCAATTTGAATAGTGTTTCTTTTGCTAAAAAGCTGATACACTCTTGTTCTGCTAGCCCGACCATCGTTTGTCAGGAACATGCATAGACAAACAGCTGGATTTCCCATTCTTGTGATGCATTTTGAAATATTTAATGAGTTTCTCACCCCTGAGTCCCTTATATATTCTGTACCTCTATCTGAAGCCTTTGTTGAAAACTAAATACCTATTAGTTTGAAAAATTCGAACTATTCCCTGAGCATTTCATACATAAAAGAAGCCAGGAGATCAAATTGGAACCCAATGAAACAGCAGATCACGATCCAAAAAGCCAAAAATGTTCCTGGTGCTCTTCTGAAAAATGGTTAGAAAGAGTAACTTTTCTGGTTCTCTGAGATGTTAGCAATCATTGAATGAATACCTATCCAGGCTCTCCAGCAACACCCTTCTTTGCAGCACATCTTGTCTCTCAAGAGAAAGGCTAATTTATTTGTCCGTAAACATACAATGATGAAGTCCTTGAAAAAGTCAGATCTGAGGTATCTTTTGATTTGGTGAAGTTTTGGGCTGTTTAAAATGTACTTACTTAGCCAAATCACTAGAAAGTAATATGTACCCTAACTTTGTGCAATTTTTTTAAATATCCCAGGCCCCAATAGTCAGGGTATGCGTCAGGAAGGACTAAATGAAGAGTAATAGATGACATTAGTCTGACGATGGACAAAGAAGGTGTTCGGCCCTGGTTTTATTTGGCCATATAAGCAGCGTGTGACACCTTGAACTACTGCACATTGCTTATCCCTTAGAAAAGGCAGATATTAGAGATTAAGCCTTAACCTTTTGACAATATTTCTTAAATGAGTGCTCTAAGATAATGTACGGAACAATACCAAACATTGAAAGGGCAGAGTATGGGATGTGGGACATACAAACCGATGGCCAGAATTTAGAGCCTCCGAATGGATCAGGCCTGGAAACTGGGATAGACGAGCACATGAAAACTAACATGACTGATAGTTTGGTTCCACTTTTGGGCTGAGGTGGTACTTTCGAGCAGTTGGGGCATCAGCATATAAGTATCGCAGAAGCACTGGGTAGGAGCTTGGCAGAATCCCTTGTATTTTCGGTGTTTGGCTTCTGAACCGGTTTGATCCCTGGCCTTCCATTTCCAGACTTTACTGCTTTCTTTACTTTTTGTCTCCCACTCTACGCTGACCCACCTAGTCAATCCGACCGTGGGTTCCCTCCTATTACTGATGTAGACTCTAAATCTCCCTCCCTCGCCCTAGATGCTTACTTGATATTCAGGCAAGGTTCCTCTAACAGTGTTCATCCTTTACACCATATCAACAGCACTCCTCTCCTCTCCTGGGCGTCCTGGACTCTGGGCCTGTTTCCTTGTAGGACCAGACAAGGGAAAGATAAGCTATTATCTTAGTTATCCATATGTTGAATTTCATTATCTGTTTGATCGCAAGCAATCTAAAATCCTTAGTCCTATATTTGTTTTCTGTCAATATTATAAGAAGTGGTTATGAGATGATCTGAGGCTTCTCTTAGTACCATTACGGACCAGGCTCTCACGTTTCTTATTCCTTCAGCTATTTTTTCCCCTAAATTCCTAATTGAGGTATTATTATTATCCAGTAACTTGGTTGGAACAGGTGACAACTGGGACTGGTGGCTCTATCCCTTGGGGAATATAAAGCTTAAAACAAATCCTGACAGATAATCAATAGCCTATAACGCAGCCCCTGCAATTACCAGTGACTGTGAATTTATTTTTTCAAGCCATCCTAAATGCAACAGGTATGGCCAGACCTGAGCCCCTCACTCGCTGTGCCACGGGACTCAAGCTGCACTTCACAGAGGATGCCCAACAAGGCAGAAACTGGTCCGGGTTGCTTGTGTTCTCATCTAGAAGGGTCCTGGACATTCAGTTTGGCTTATCTTTATTGGCCTAAGACTAAGTTTTATTCGCATGCAGCTGATCTACGTCTGTAGAGGGAGAGTGAGGAAAAAGGGTTTTGGAATGCAGTCAAAGTAATTACTAGTGGCTTAGATTATTTCAACCATTCCATGTAGGTAAGTGCTTCAGTGCCCTTCATAGGAGTAGTAAGTCCTATATAAAGGCGGCAATACAAAACAATACAGTACCACTTTTTTGGTTTTCCAAGTATTTTTTGAGTGAGCACTCTAAGAAAATCACACATCCACCTTAGACTTTCCAGTGTTAGCTGGTGAGCCATGGTGTCCTAGAGAGGTGAGATCAGTGCCCTCTCCACTGTTCTTAAGATATACATGCAATCCCTTGTCTCAGACTTCTGCATCTACAGCCTAATGGACCTGCTCACAAAGACATTTTGGGAGTAAATGATGTACTACCTTTCATACTCCAAAATGCAATCCACAAACCTCAGGCTGGAGATTACAGCCTCTCCAATCCTTTTTGTATGGAGATGTCCAGTTGCAGATCACCACACACATAGGTAGAGGATTTAGTAGTAAATGGGGGATGGATGTGGAAATGCTGGGAAAATGGTGAATAATTACTACAAAATGGGTGGGATTAAGAGAAATTGAAGTAGGGGCTTAAAGAGGGACATGCTATAGGAAACCCATCTTTTCTGTGTGGTCATGGACGAATTGGCATACTCCTAATTTGTATATTTAATTTGCCCATATGTCCCCATTGTATGGTACAAAGTGTAACCAGTGTCAGGAGGTGAAATGCCTCTAGAGTCTGCAGTGACTATTGTGCCTTCCATTACAGTGGCAGAGCAAACATGGCTTCAGGCCTACCATTGTAGCATGACTGTAGCAGGGTAAATAATGCAATTCAACCCATCAAAAGAAGCTATTTTGAGAGGTAAACATCTCCCTTTTAAATATTAATAAGCCACTCCTATGTAGGATAGCTCCAAAGGGGTTGAGATCAGATCAATTAAGTAACTTTGAGGGTTCATTATGAAATGGTTTGTAATTAGTCACCCACTCCAAATGATAATCCAATTTCTTACATTTGTGTCCCGCGGTGGGATCCAGGAGTTTTGTAGTACTGTACCATGCAGTGATTTAAGCTGAAATTAAACTCCCCTTTTTAAAATAACAGCAAACATTGACTTTTTAGATGGTTAATTGGCCTTTAGTTTTAATTGAATTATTTAAAAAAAAAAACTAAATTCATTATTGCACTCAAGTTTTGCACCTTACGTTTTTGGGAGCATGAATGTGGATTTGGCTAATGTGGAGAGTCTAGCAAGACAGAGCAAAGGAGATTGTGAAAGCAATGGGGACTGATGCAGAACAAGCGGTGTTGGGGTATGATTCCAACATGTTTGATACCAAACATGCCCGGATTCATTACAGCCAGTTTAGAGTTTCTGGGGTTTGTAGGGGAGTCCTACTCATGGAGGGGCACCCTCACACTTATAATTAGGGCTCCCGGTTTTATGGTATTTATTTTTATTTTTTTGACATTTCCGTCTGTATTCATCCATATTTATTTTTTGTCAACTTTATGTGTATTTAACCATATTTATTGTCGGTTTTGTGAAAAAAATAAAGCTGAAGCTGGTATATTTCCACATTTATTGAACCAATACATTTGCAGTCATGCTTGAATGCCCGCCAGGTTTCAGTGATATAAACACCCGCAGAAGATAAATCAATGCACTTATATGAAAATATGCACATCTCAGTATCAGCCTTGTGCATATCTACTGCTATTAAAGCCTCTTTACTAAAATTCCTTTTTTTAACCACCTTACCTATCAATCCACACAGTATTGGCCTCGCCGTCATGGCAAAGTGTATTTAGAATCACTCAAAAAGCCTACAATTTCTGTTTTTATTCACATTTAAAAATAAATACAGACAAGAAAATAAATGGTTTTCTGTCTGTATTTATTAGTAAAAATCATTAAAAACGGAAAACAGGGAGCCTTACTTATAATCAAGCTCCCTGCCTTCAGGATTGAAAGGCCTGCCTTAGGGGTGACTTATAGGTTTTAAGTGTAGTGACTTCAGATATAGGAAAACTTATATGTGTTGTAAGTGGTGCTAGCATCAGCTTACACAGGCTGCAATGGCAGGCCTGTAATCACAATTTGAGTGGTCTCCCATGGGTGGAATAATACATGCTTCAGCCCATGGGGGACCCCTAGTGTACCTAAGCCCTGGGTGCCTTAGTTCCATATACTCGTGACTTATAAGGGTACACCAGTAGCCAATCTGGGGGTACTTAAGTACTCACCATGGTCCAATTTAGGGAGGAAGCACAGAGACTGCGGTCCTGACTAGCAAGATCCCAGTCAGACTAGTCAGAAAACAAAATGACACCAGCAAAAAGTGAGGGTAACCATGAAAGCAGATCCTAATTTCAGCACACTTTCTGTAAACTGACATTAAACATGGAACAAACAGACAACTCTCTTATGAAATAACCATATATGTATATACTTGTATAGAGTGATGTACTGTGAAGCACCTGAGAGTACCATTCTTCACAGGTTAAACAGTCTTCTAGTTATAGGTTACCTAGTCTCAGTGAAATTATATCCTTGATGACTATATCTGGATCTCCTTTTATTAAACGGTCAAAAGTATATTAAAATTGCATGTGGGTGAGCTAAAAATGTTTTTACTGGTTTCCTCTTACTGGTGTCTCTATTGTTTGACAGGAGGATGGAGAGCAATTGAGCCTGAGTCTCTTTTCTGTCTACTGGTATTGACGATCGAACATTACCCCTATGGGGCATATGTCTTCTTCAGGACTATAGATATCATTCAACAAGGACTGTGAAACAGTGCCTGGTTCATAGGGCATGTTAACTGTATCAGAAGGAGGTCGAACAGGGCCAGGGTCGGACCGGGATCACAAAACAGCCCTGGCAATTACGTCTGACCGGCCCCAAAACATTGCTGTAGCACTTTTGTTACAAGCACTGCTGCAAAACTGGCCCCCAGTAAAAAAAACAGCACCCACCTGTGGAAAACCGGCCCCCACCCTTCCGGCCTACCGGGGAAATGCCTCGTGCCCGCTATGGCCAGGGCACATTTCCCTAGGTACCACACTGTGAAGTGTTATTGCAACATGCTATTGGTGAGGCTGTAGACACCTGTGGCATGTTTCACAGGATTGGTCACTGTAATCATAGCCTGTGCTATGAAGCAAGCCATACCCACGCTGCCAAGCCACACGCGCAGCTGACTAGGCAGGGGCGGAAGGCACACATAGGCATTGATGTCTCGAAGCATGCTACTTGCAGCCAATCATCACTGCGTCTCTACCAGTGTCAGTAGGGTAGTGGTATTTATTTATTTATTTATTTTTGCAACTTGTAAAGCGCGGCGTATACCCGTAGGTGTCTTGGCGCTGTAACTCATCTTGTTGTCTCTGTCAGAACCTTGTCAGTTTTAAAGGAGCATGCTGAGGAAGTAGATCATTGGTCAAACAACCAGGTCTTCACAAGTTTTCTAAATTGCCACAGTGATGATGTCGACCTTATCACCTTCGGCAGAGTGTTCCAAAGTTTGGCCGCGGTGTTGGTGAAACATCTGTCTCCCCAGGTGACTGTCCTCGTCCGAGCCACTGTGAGTTGGTACAGGTGTTCAGATCTTAAGGATCTCGTAGGATGATACAAGGTGAGCCTCTGTCTCAGAAACATCGGTCCAAGACCTTGTAATGCCTTATAAGTAAGGCATAAGGTTTTGAATTTGATCCGGTTACTCACTGTGAGCCAGTGGTAATTCCTTATTACATGCTTGACGGATGTGAATTTTGGGGTGCCTGACAGCAGCCTTGCTGCTGCGTTCTGAATATGTTGTAGTTTGGACACCACCTTAGATTGAGCATTCACAAATAAACCGTTGCAGTAATCCAGTGATGATAATATCAAGGCACTGACCACAGTTTTCTTCGCACTCTCTGGGAGAAATGGTAGAATTTTTCTAAGGAGTCTAAGTTTATAAAATGCCACCGCTGTTACCTGATTAGCATGATTGGTGAAGTTCAGCTTTTCGTCGAAAATTATCCCTAGGTTTCTAACCTGATGAACCTACTAGCAGAGTGACACCTGAGTCCCATAATTCTACATGTCACATCTGTGTTGTGTCCTGTCTGGAAAGGTAGCACCACAGAGGCTGGGGAGAACAACTCTTAGCTCAGCCTGGGCATTTTGGACTGCTGTAAGTGTTGCTGATTGCCACTTTACTTATAGCTGAGGTACGAACGCTTAAATAACAAGCATTGGCATAGCCAATAGGTCTCGTCCTTGGGACCTTATATGTGTTTAGCCAAAGCTATTGGCTTTGTCAATGTCTTTAAGCTGTGTTGTAGAGCAGCGTGGCTGCTTTGCAGCATGTGGAAAAATTATTATAAAAATGTGTTAGAAGCATTTTTGTTACCTTATATATATATAACCAAGAAGACATTGTGTACAACTGAACGACCCTATTAAAAATTAGCTATTGGCATTGTAAATGACAATGACCTTTATTTATGTTGTTGAAAACATAAATAAAAGGCATTGCCATTTACAATGCCAATAGCTTAAACCCGTGTAAATGGGAGACCTATTGCATTGCAAATGCTTGTTTTGATATTTGGGAATGAAACCTAGTACTTCCGGGTGTAATCCAAGAAACGATGATCTGACTACCAACGTAATAAGTGTTATTACAAAATCAATTGAGCATGTCATCATCCTCAGAAGGATGAAAGGTTTATTTAAAACATTTGGAAGTCAAACCTGTAAACTACGCGTTACACATATGTCAGGGGGGAGGTGCATTAATCCAATTATCTATCAAAATACACCAGGCACAATTGGAAACACTAGAAACAAATATTCGTTTTACCTTTTTCAATTATACCTCTTCCGTTGCTAAAAAATGGTAATAACCATTTTTCCTGCATCCACCCCTTCTTCAATCCTGATGGGGAAGAAAATGAAATGGCTCCGCGCAAACAGGATCCTCGCCAGAACTGGCACTGGTCTCTCCTGTCACCAAGCTTCTCCACGTACAAACTGTCTGTCACACAAAAGTCCAGTTCCCACTTCAGTGTGTTTCCCTGTAACTTCCACGGAACTCAACAAATCTGTACCGTCCTCCCATTACACAGTACCAAGTCTATCATAGGTCCACCTTCACACAGGAAGGGCGTGGAAACGTGTCGGAAACAGTCAACGGGATTCTACCTGAATGTGAGGAGATGTGCACATCCTTGGCTTTGGCAGATGGAGCCAACCTGAGGGCACTGTGCCCAGTCAGACAAAGCACTGACAGCACGTGCACGTAGTTGTATTCGGGCACTTTGACTGATATATTTTATCATTTCACTAGCAACGCACTAGGACAGTTCCAGCTACTTATAAACGCGGAAGTGGGCGACATTTTCTTTAGTATATTTATTTCCCGGTTGACCTGGGGTAAGGACATTCTATAATAGGCACAACGTGAAACAAATAAATAAACCAATCGGAATAACGAATACTCAAGTTTTTGGGCCCGGTGTCATTAGCGGGAAGTCCCGCTTGACCCTGGTGTTTTAGATTTTCTGTGCTATTTCGAGTGCCGGCAGATAATTTGTGCCACTCATCCATTAATATGTAGACTCAAATGTGTATTAATTATCTACAAATGCGGATAAAATAGGTCGAATGAAACAGACTGTAACTTACGTGGCATTACGCAAGGAAGTTGTAACTGATCCATTGGTCAGTCATTAGTCACAGGAAAAAGGCAGCCCTATTGACTGTCTCCTTCTCTCGTGAAATGCATGCTTTTTATTTCCCCAGTTACTGTGTAGTAATTTTGATGACGCGCTAGAACATTTCTGAAAACGCCACATTTACAACGAATACAGCAGTTGCGAACTAATAAATTCAAGAATTGAATCAGTAAAGCGGGATATGATTTTGTATCCATAAAGTCCATGGGCAGCATCGTTAGTTAAACGGATTTGCATTGAAATAGCTGAAAATGTAGCCTTTAAATCCGAGCTGGCTGTTACCATATCTGGTGTAATGCCGTAAAAAGCTGCGGTGTGTACTTATTTATTTATTTATTTTGAAGGTTTTATATAGCGCGAACAAGACTCTTGCGAGTATCAGAGCACTTCCCAAGTCATAAGTAGAAGGCAAGATATAGTATGCAAAGATCTATGAGAATAAGTTATACATAGTTCTTAATTGAAAGAAAACAGTACTAAGCTAGCGCAAAAAAAAACCACAAAAAAAACAGAAGGACAAATAGGAGCCCAAGAACACACTAAATGATAAAATACAGTGAATAGTCATAGAGTTCACGTGAATTTAGTCATTAGGATAGCTTTCACTTCTCCTTTGAAGGAGGCAGTGGAAGGGTTCATTCTTGTTTCACTGGGCAAAGCGTTCCATATCCTCAGAGCCATATCAGAGAACAACCGGTTATACGTTTTTTTCTTGGCAAATCATTGAGGTTGTAGGAGAAGAGTCTTGGCACTCCTGGAAGCTCTGCTGCCCGCAGAGAGCACAAGTTTCTAAGCTAGGTATTGTGGGGCGTTGTGGTAGAGGGCCTTGTGCGTCATACAAGCGATTTTAAGATGAATTCTGGCTTCAAACGGTAGCCAGTTGAGGGCTCTCAAATCTGGGGATATGTGACCGTTTCTCTTAGAACCTGTGATGAGTCTCGCAGCTGTGTTGATCGTGGCTCTTAGCGGGGCTGTCGATGGCCTTGGGAGGCCACATAAGGTTACTGCTCCATATTCCACGCGGGGGATTACTAGGGCTTGAACCGCTTGTTTGAAATCGTAGGCGGGCAGAAAGGGTTTCCGTTTTTGCAGGGTCTTTAGGTGGAAGTTGGCTCCTTTTGTTGAGGCGCGGATGTGTTTCTGCATCCTTAGGTTACTGTCCAGCGTTACCCCTAGAGATTTCGCTGAATCGACTATGAGCGGTTGTCCATTGAGAGCTGTTAGGTGCTTCATCCAATCCAGGATAGTGTGAGTTTTGTTAGGGGGAGCGATTAAAAGGAATTCCATTTTGAGGGAGTTAAGTTTCAAATGGTTTTTGGCCACCCAAGTTTGGGTTTTATGTAGTGTGGTGTTGAGCGAATTGATGTCATCCAGTGAGTGGATCTTGATGTATATTTGGGTGTCATCTGCATACGTGTAGAAGTGTATCTTGGAGAGGCTGAGAAGATCAGTAAGAGGTTCCATGAAAAGGTTAAACAGGGTAGGTGAGAGGGAGGAGCCTTGTGGAACTCCTAATGTGACTGGCATGGGGTTGGACAGGGATTGATTGACCTTGAATCTTTGGGATCTATTTTGGAGGAAAGAGGCGAACCAGTTAAATACATTTCCAGACATTCCCATTCTGTGTTTCAGGAGATCACGCAGGTTGTCGTGTTTGACGGTGTCAAAAGCTGATGACAGGTCAAGTAGGATTAGTAGACAGGCTTCATTTTGGTCTAGGATTTTTAGAGCTTCGTCTAATACATGTGTCATGGCTGGTTCGGTGCTGTGACCTGCTCTAAAGCTTGATTGAAATTGGTTCAGCAGGTTGTTTTGATCAATGTGACTGTTCAGCTGTATGTTAACGCATTTTTCCAAGAGTTTGGCTAACATAGGGATGTTATAGATCGGACGATAGTTATTAGGGTCTGATGGGTCCTCTGAAGTTTTCTTTAGGATAGGCAAGACCTGCCGAGTTTTCAGGATGTCTGGAATGGATCCTTGAAGGAGGGATGTGTTAATGATCTTGGTCCAGAGGGGTAGTATGAGAGGCGTGAAGTCTTTTAGGTGGTTCACTCGGTGCGGGTCTGTGAAGTGATTTGAGGGTTTCAGCGCATTTAGCGTCTTTAATATGGTGTCTTCACTGTAAGTGTTGAAGTGGGACCAAGTTGCATTGTTTTTTAGTTTAAATAATGGGAGGTCATTAGCTAGGGCACCAGCCAGGGGCAGTGATGAGCTCTTTTTCAAGTCTGAGATGGATACTAGGTCCTTAAGTAGATCTGATTTAATGGATTTTGTCTTAGAGGCGAAGAAGGAAGCAAATTCATCACAGTTGGGTAGAGACAGTGGGCTGGCGTTGAGGATATTAGGTAGGCTCTTGGTTTGGGCTTTGATAAGATTGAATAGCTTTTTGGGGCAGTTCTTGGCTAGGTCTAGTTGAGACCTGAAGAAATTGGTTTTAGATTTTCTGATCTTTCTAAAATAAGCGTTTCTGGATGTGCTTAGAAGTTTGAGAAGGTCAGCTGAGGGTGTGGCTCTCCAGCGTCGTACATTTGCAAGCCGGTGTCTTTGGTGATCGTCGAGACAGCTGCTTCTGGAAGGGCCCGTTCAGCGAAGCATAAAGTCAAATCTGACTAGGTCGTTCGTTCTTTACAATAAGGTCACCTCCAGGACTTGGATGGGAGGGCCGCGAACAGAAGAAGCCCTCGCTGCGCAGACATCTGCAGACTTCTCCAGACCCACAAACAACCAGCAGGATCAATTCTACTGACTAAAAGCGCACCGATACAGAAAACCGTGCACATCCTTTGGGGTCATTTGTTCACATTATATGTGGGAGCGCCTTCATTAAGAAAGCCAATTCTTCAATAAAAACAACTGTGAACCCAAGCAGTCATTAGGCAGAGCAGGAGACATACAGATACCATTAATTGTCCGTGCAGTTTCTGCGCTACTAAATGTAATAATGAGTATATATCGGTATGCAAAATGTACATACACTATTATCGCTCAATTACCTATTCAGCAAATTACCAAATACATTTTACTTGTGCATAGTACAGGGGAAGTAAAATTAATGTACACATGAGGAGGATTTTAACAATCGATGCCCTTGAAACAACAAGCAACTAGTTAAATACAGACTGTAGAATTAACACTTTGGCATCACTTGCCTGCTTGCCCGGATATGGTGTTATTGCTACTATTTGAAGGGTACCTGTGCCAGTGATGCAGGGAGGGCAGTTCAGTGCCACACAGAGGAATGGGAATCGTATTTCAGTTACACGAAGGGGGATGGGCAGAACAGGTCACAGCAACAGGAACTCACCAATTTCTCCAGTTAGTATTGAGCGCTATACATTTTTGTAATAACAGATCATGTCTTTGACACAGTTCCTCTGCTGAGTGACCCCAGTGCTGCTGTGCATCATTGGACAGCTACGACATGACTTGGGAATGAAGGCCGAAGCCGGACATCCTGGGACAGACCTGACCAGGAGGCAGGCCCTGGGGATGGTACATTCCCTCTGTCTTCGGTTGCAGCGCTTTTGATGCTCTGTTGGTCAAAGGCAAGTCCTGGCTTGGCTCGCCCTGGACAGGCCACGGTCGGAGCCATATCCCTGCCTGGAGAAGGCGGGTATGGCACCACGCTGCCCTCGTTAAGTGCCTGGGTGGGGGCTGGCACCATTATGCAGGTGCTTCGCTCTTTTCAATTTCCGGAGTGAGGATGTATGAGGGGTGTGGGGGGAGATGAAAGATATCTGCAGCGGGATGGGCCCGTGCTGCAAAAACTGCATCAAAATTCATGCAGGTTTGTGCGTTTTCTACATTGAATTGTGAATGTGATGAATAATTGAATAAACAAGCTGTCACCATCGCACTTTCACTTTAAGACGAAAACTTGAGCCAGCTTCCTTTAAACAAGCTGTCACCATCGCGCTTTCAAGGCACCCCGGGGAAGATGTAAGGGGGGGTGTGGGGGGAGCCGAAGGAAATCTGCAGCGGGATGGACCCGTGCTGCAAAAACTGCATCAAAATTCAAGCAGGTTTGTGCTTTTTCTACACTGAATGTGATGAATAATTGAATAGACAAGCTGTTGCCATTGCGCTTCACTTTAAGACGAAAATTTGAGCGGGCTTCCTTTAAACAAGCGGTCACCATTGCGCTTTCACTTTATTGAATAAACAAGCTGTCGCCATTGCGCTTTCACTTTAAGACAAAAACTTGAGCCGGCTTCCTTTAAACAAGCTGTGCCATCGCACTTTCACTTTAAGATGAAAACTTAAGCCGGCTTCATTTAAACAAGCTGTCGCCATCGCACTTTCCCTTTAATGAAAAACAAAGTGCCTATACCAAATAATGAAGGAAACAGTATAACACCGCAAGTAAAACATCCAGTCAGGATGGGCCATCCAAAAAGGAGACAGGGCCGTAACCATGAAGCCTCATTCTCAATCAGAGGCCAGCGTTTTGCATAAACGATGACGCCAGCCAATCAAAAAGATGGGCGTGACTCCAAACCTAGTACAGAAATGTATCGATTACAAGAGGACTCGCAGAGCAAGAAGCGCATGCGCGCTTCAACGCTAGGCGAGATCTAAAAAACTGTATTTTGGATTGTTCCATTTTAGAACATTTTAGATTATCTCACTGCATTAAGCGGCCTTTATTAGAATTAGTGAATCACGCCCCTTCTTCCATAAGAATGTTATCAATGTGTCAAGAGGGAATTCAGTTGTCTTGTTCCTCCTATACAGATCCTTATAGTTATAGATGGAGTAACATTATGGTCTAAAAACCATACAGAAGAGACATAGTTTGTATCCTGAATTTAAGTATTTCAAAGTTCTAAGAAATGTGATGATCATGGAAAGGGAGGCACAGCGGGAAACAAATAAGTCCTCTCTTGGGGTGCTAGGCCACAAAACGATGCCAATTCACAAACTCCTCCCAGACGGGCGAGTGCCTCGAGCTCCCTGGCCAATAGTGCACTCCACCTTCCTTTGCGGTAACAGATGAAACATGCCTCTGATGGTGCCAAGCGTCGCAGTTTCTCTTTATTCTCATATTAACTTAAGAAAACACACAGTTCAATTTTAAACACGCATCACATCATCATTGCCCCATATTGCCTGTAGCTCAACTTCAGCAGCCCTAAATCCATAACAGCACCTTGTGACAGTATCCTGAGCGAATGCCCCTAACTAGCTAGCTCTAGCACCTCTCCTGCGGCTTCTAGGCTACACCTTGCTGCCAAGTGTGTGGGCGGCCCTCTTGCCTGGCCCGGGCTACAAGTGCTGTGACCGCCCTCTGATCACCCCATGCTGACCCATAGCCTGTACTCCGTGCTCCTGCCACAAGGCATTCCAAGGGCACACGTTTGAGCAGCTCCACCATTGGCTCCTGCCGTCCCATGGTGCTGTCCCAATTCGCAATCCACGGCTGTGACGCTTGCGGTATTGGGGTAGGTGGGCCAATGGCAGAGGCACAAGACTTTTGGGGCGGCTCCACGCACCCTTTTATACTTGAGGCGCACATAGGGGGTCCCCTGACGATTGGTCGCTTGAAACCAAGCTGACCAATTGGCGCCCGGCGTTTTCCCGGGCTCAGCTGCTGTGCCCTCTCATTTCCACCCTCGATAGGGGTTTGCCACGGGACTGGCTGTGCCTCCACAGCCCGGGTGCTTGGGACATCTGCAGTGCTGGATCCTTTGTAGCAGGGCGGTGGGTAGCCCACAGGTTTATGGAATTGGTGTTTCCTCGAAGGACTCGGATCTCTAGGCCTTTACAGATCACCTACCATCTTTCCAGAATTACTCGTACTACCCCCACCCTCCAGTCAGGGCCGGCGCTAGGCATGGGCAGCGTGGGCGGCTGCACAGGGCCTCGCACTCAGCCCACCAGCATGGGGCCACGCACCGGTGATGTGTCCTGTTGTTTACCTGGCGATCTATTTTTAAAAAAGGTGTCGCCTTGCAATTAAGGTCCATTGGAGGGGCCCCCCTCCCCGGGTCTCCCAGGGATGGTGTCTGGAGGCAGAGGGGAGGGAGACGCTCCCTCAATTGCAAGGCGACCATTCACAGACACTGTGGGGGGCCCATTGTCCAGCATTTTGGCGCCCCCACAGTTTTAACTTTTAGACCACAATCAATTCTCACACCTATCAGACTGAAGGTGTGAGAAATGCTTGTGGAGTAAAAGTTAAAACTGTGGGGGCGCAAAAATGCTGGACAATTGGCCCCCCACAGTGTCTCTGAATGGTCTCCTTGCAGGGGGCCACTTATCCAAATTAGAGGGGGCCTCGCACGTTCCCTTTTAGCCCAGGGCCTCGCAAATCCTAGGACCGGCCCTGCCTCCAGTCATTCTCTTTCAATTCCTAGCCAATGTAAAGGACAGCAGAAAGGATACTGCACACCTCGTGAGAAAGCTTGCTTACACAGGCCCATTATGTCTACAGTGCGTAAGTTAAACAGGAGGCAGTTCTTTTAATTCAAATTAAAGTGGATGTTCTCCTTACTACATACTGCAGAGATGTTCTCCCTACTTCACACTGCAGGGACATTTGCACATGAGCTAACACATGACCCATGTTTAGAAGGATTCGTATGTAAACCGTCCTCTGTACAGTTATAAAACACGAAGGCTGCACGCCAGAATGACACAGGCACGCGCACATTCCTGGCGCGCTGGGACCCCTGGCTGCAGCCTGGTAACGTGACGTCGGCAGCCAGCATTTCCCGCCAGAGTGGAATGCGCACCCCTGCTGCACGCAGCAGCTCTCACACACGGGCGGGAGGAATGCAACTGGAAATAGAGGGAGGTGATAGGAGGGAGGGGTGATAGGAGGGAGAGTGGGAGAAAGGGGGGGAGAGTGAAGGAACTGGTGAGGATCAGGACTGAGAGCGAATGAAGAAGGGGCAGAATGAGGTGGAGGAAAGTAGAGAAAGGGTGAGATACACAGAGAACTGGAAAGGCTGGGGTGGGGGTGGAGAGAACAAGAGAGAGGAGTGGTAGAAAGAACGAGAGGCGGCATGGATTGAGAAGGGGAGGAATGCGTGTAAAAGGCAGGGCTGGGCTCGGTTATAGGGAAAGCAGCGCAGGCAGGGAAGGAGTGAAAGACGCGTGGAGACAGGGAGGGAGGGGCAACGTGGAGTGGGCAAAGAAGGAAGCGAATTACCGTGAATGAGGGAGAGGAGGGGGCAAGGTTTGGAGGGAGAAATTTAAGAGGCCGAGGTGGCGGAAGGAAAAAGGGCGGGAGGGTTAAATACATACAGCAGATGAGATAGGAACAGCAGAGATCTGTGAACACATGAGTTAACTTAGCTTGTTGCGCTTCCAAGGCTCATGGGCTGGGACATTTCTCTGTAAGAGATAAAATTACTCTTATCTGCAAAGCTTTTTAGGAAAGCAAGGGTATCCTGCACTATAAGGAATGACACATGTTGTTCGATTGGTCCTGCCCGTCGAAGGCTAGCTCCATGACTTCCTGCAGGCTCTGCAGGTTGGTGAGGACCCATGCTATGTACTGCACTCAGTCGTCACGCTTGTGGGAAAGCCATTGGCTTCTCTTGCAGTGGTCTCTGTATTGTAATTGCATTTATATAGCGCTTACCAGGACACAAGTGCTAAATAAAGAAGTGGGGGGACGCTCAAAGACAGGAAGTGACGTCACAACAGGAAGTTACGTCACGAAAGGTAAAAGAACATAGAAGTGGGGGGACGCTCAAAGACATGAAGTGACGTCACGACAGGAAGTGACATCACGAAAGGTAAAAAACATAGACTTCTATCAATGGAAAATAAAACACTCATAGGGAATGCTGCAATTCCCCTCCTAAGGGAAACCATGTTGTTCCAAGAAAGACGAGAAAACAGACATATGCTTCATTGGCAAACTGTGTAAAGCATTGCTAATGTGTAACGCAACGCTGGGTCAAAGTAGTGTGAATTAAGGGGGGGGGTGTTGGAAATGGTTGTAAAGGAAATAAGAAATGGAGTGAACATGTGCATGAAGTACGTCAAGGTTGGGGGATCGACGGGGCGGCCGGTCCGGTAAGTAACGCCATCACTGTCCAGACCAGGTTTTGGGCAGGGGGGACGGCGTCCACCTGGTAAAATAAGTTAAAAGAAGTGGGGGGACGCCGTCCACCCGAGTGGTATCCCGACTAAAGCCCTGGCGCTTACTACCCCTGACGAGGTATCAAAGCGCTTTTTCGGCGAGTAGCATGCTAACCCAGTAAGAATTAGTGGTGAATTAGTATAATGAAAATATGAAAGTAATTTGAGTGGTGGATATGTTAGTCAGTTATTTGGATTGATTGAGAAAGATGTTGGAGGGATAGAGAAGGGAAAAAGGTTGGCATTTATATAGCATGTTACTTCAGAACCCATACAGTCGGGGCAGAAGTAAGATAAGTGCCAGGTGAGCTGTGCTTTGTTCTGTTGCGTTTTCGATGAAAAGTAGTAATTTTGTGTTTGAGTCACACTGCATCGAGTATTCAGTTTTTATATGGTTTTTAACAGCTCTGTTGTGAAAGGAGTTTCATGTACAGTTGTGCCATGTCTTAGCATACACAGATTGTTCTTCTTTCTTTGACAGTGCTTAATTTGAGACCGTGATTTCCGGTGCTTAGCACCGGCACCTAATCCTCAGCATTGGAGCTTATACCACCAATTAAGGGCACACTCATTTGGAATGCAGGGGATATTCCCCATAATTACAGAATGTTGAGCCATGCCGAGACTCTAAATGGGTTCCCCAACTCCGGAATCGACAGCTCTAGCCATCAGGCCAAGTCCTCTCCAGACTAATAAGTGCTGGTGTTCTAGTCATGAGGCAGTTTGCACCACCACATTTCTCCTGTTAGCGCGGCCTCCTAAGGACAGCCACACACCACTTTTTATATTGCAAATTAACCACTGGCTTTGGCTGAGGTTATAAACGATTCCAATCCAGTCTAATTGTGAGGAAGGTGACAGATTGGGTGAAACGTGTATTTTGTGCATGCGGCCTACATGGCCTTAGTCACAGATTGACTCCAGGAGTATGCTATAGAATATGGTTCTACGGCAGCTGACAGGTGAATGCATTTTCTAATATTCAATTCTGCTATAATACAAAACAGTACCCAAGTTTTTTAGTGCGGTACTGACTTTGTAAGTGGTATAGTTATTTATTTAGACATTTTCTATAGCTCATCTGTACAGCCACGGCTCGTGCAGGGCGTTACACGGGGCGGTGACGTCAGGCAGAGGAGGGGCAGGGTGGGGGGGGGTTGTAAAATGCGGGATATGGACGATGTCAGGTAAGTACCGGAAAAAAAAAACGAATTTCGTAACTCGCGCTGCATCGCCAAATGTGATGCAGCGCGCGCAACAAAATTCTTTTTTTCCCCGGTACTTACTTGACATCGTCTATATCCCGCATTTTTACAACCCCCCACCCTGCCCCTCCTCTGCCTGACGTCACCGCCCGGTGTAACGTCCTGCACGAGCCGTGGCTACATCTGTACCACTGGTATTAGTTCACTTTAATTGAATGAACAGTATATTTCAAAGCATGTCAAACAAGCTTGGAGAAAGAACAGGTAAATACATGCAGAGCGCTTATTTTACAATCCCCAAAGGATGTGTGGATACTAGATTAATCACGATTAAAAGAGGTAGCTTGTGTTTTTGGTAATTTTCTGAAGGAGAGAAGAGTGGGTTGGTTACTCACCTGAACAGGTAGGGAGTTCCATAAGTTGATAGCTATCCTAGAGGGTGACTAGCACCTTATGCTGTTTTTAAATTAAGTGAGTCAAGAAGAACAAAGTCCTTGTTCTTCAGACCTTATGAACCACCCCAAACTGGATTAGTATGGTCTTTCTCACACACAGTCTTCAATGGCTGACTGCAGGCAACTATACAGCAGCTGTATGTCCTCTTCACTGACAAAGTCGATGCATACATTTGTTCTCGCACACTACTCAAGGATGAGATGATTGCTAAACATGCACCAGATACAAATTGGGATTCCCCACCTGGTTCGGCAGGGCATAGGTAGCTCATAAAGACATATGGTTCGATTTGGAACAATTTCTAATAATTTGTGTTGTGTGGCACACACTCACACTCGCTCTCTCTCTCTCTCGCTCACACACACACACACAGCCATATATTCTTTGTTCTGGCAGGTTGTTTGCAAGCTGGGTGGGCTCGCCTTCTTTGAGACAGGATGAGCTGCTCTGAATTTTTTCAAGTAACTGTTCCTCAAGGAAATAATGCATGTGTCTCCACATGCATTAGATATGTTAAACCACTGAGGACTATGATGTCCATCTTGGGGGGCTGTTTTCATCAGAACCAGTGTTATTAGAAGCATTTATTGTGGTCATCTCCAGATCATGCCTCAGTTAAAATGGTGCAGTGCTCCCAATTACATTATTGTGCCTTCTGTTGTCTTGCTTTCCTTCTGTGTGGATTTGCCTGTCTTTGCTTGACGGCCTTTCCTTCTGGTTGAACATTACTTCTCAGCAGTTCTTTTTCTGCACATTCTTTGTAGAGATCAGTTTTGAAATGTTAAATACCTCTGCGCTTCTGGTTTCTTAAAGGAAGCTTCTCAGTAGCATTTTGGAAAGGAACCATTGTTTTTCCAACATGGGATATCTCATTCACTTGGTGCCTGGTATTTTTCATTTCTCACAAAGCTCTGATTTATCTGCTCCTGCTGTCCAGGATTAAAATGGAGGCTATGGGAGAGCTTCAATTAGTTCTTGGCATTGCTAACCTTGTTGCTAGTCTTAAGAAAGTCCCAGAAGCGATCTCTGACTATGACCTCATGCTAGTCCCCCATATATGGAAAGTAGCCAGTTTCGCCTCCCACCTAAACACCTCTGATTGTCTCTGTGCATAGTTTGTAATTAACAGTATAGTATCCTATAGGGCTGTGTAAATATCACTATGTAAGTAAAAGTGTCAAATTCTAGGGTGGCCCATGTAACTAAACTGTGCATCACAATGCAGGAAATTCCTATTTTACATACATCTTGCATGTAGTCTTCGAGGCTCTGAAAATCACAATAAACCAATTAAATAGCTTTTGTCATCAGCTTTCTGGGAAATTAAACAAACATGTACAAATGGAAGTTATTTTTAAGGTATTCCAAAATATCACGCCCTGACATATTCCAGTTCTCTTGGTCTCCATGATGCTCCGGGTGGACATCCCGAGGACAAGGAAATAAAACAGAAAAACCTGGATATTGATTCACAAATATCTTTCTTACATGATACTGTTGCTTGCTAACTACATTGTAGCTTCATTGGCTCTCGTTCTTTGGGGACGTTTAGAAAACGAGTTCGCTTGTTTGCCCGCAAACTAGTCATGCGCGCGAGCCCCACCTTGTGGTGTAAGCATCATATCTCAGTCTAAACCATTCCTACAGTACAGAGGGCTGCTATCAAGATGGCTGACACAGTCAGCAGCGTGAGCTGCGCTTCCTCTGACATGTTACGAAAGCACTTCTTGAAAATGCAAATGTACGTATTAGTGTGAAGTGTCTGTTTTTGGTTATGCAAGGTGGATAATGTGTGTGGAAAAAACAGGCTGTAAAAAGCATTAGGTAATTTAACGGTATGCAGAAAGAAACATGAACATACCATGTCTGTCATGCAACAGAACTCATCCAGCCTCATCAGCAATTCTTCTATGGTGTCTTCGAGTTCCTTTACCTGAAGAAGAGAAGTTCTTGTTAAAGCAACGCTCCTGTGGTAAAACATTTTTCCGAAAAATTTCTGTTTGCTAATACATTTAAATGTTTTACATACTGATGGTGTAGCAAGTGTAGTGTACCTCAATAATGGCTGCTTTTTACATATCACAGGAAGCGGGGCAAGGGGATACGTTATTTTCGGTCTTATATAAAGGCCTTTTACAACCTTACCGACAATTATGCTAAACCTCCCGAGAATTGCCAGAAATCATTTGTCTCCATGAATGTGCAGAAATCTTGCTGGCCAACACTACTGACACAAAAAAGAGTGGAAAAACCACATATATCACACACTGATTAAACGCAAGGTATAAGCTTAGTATATTTTACTAATGTCTACAACGTGTGCAGTAACGCTGTATTGACGTATTGTCATGTCATCCATTTGTGGCCCAACTCTACCAGAAATCAACTGCTCGAAGGTGCATTCTTTGGCTATTATGTTACTCTACTGATTTAATTGGACACACATCATCTCTGCAATTGTTTTTTTGAAGATTTGGAAAAAAGCCAGAAAGGCTGACACATGAACACACAAGACAAGTAACCTTATTTGCTGCCCATAGTTCCAAGTCACACATGGAATGTTTCTTCAAGATTTTACCGCCCTCACTGTTCACCACGTGGCTCTCAAGTAGGGGTGTCCAACATAGGTCCAGGAGGGCTTAGATCTAAGCCAGATTTACAGGATAGCCAAATAAGATTAAGATTTACATACCATGACTAAATGGAACTGATTTATTCATAGGCGATGACATCATGAAAATTTGGCGTAGACCTCATCTTCCCGAACCAACACCTTATTCCCATGTTCCAGACCTTCTCTTCACAGTTTCAATCCAAACTAAAAAGAAATATACATTTGCACACAGAACAAAGAAAAGCATCTGCCTTGTCTCCTGCATGTCTTCTCGTCCTTGGAATGTTGGGTTCATTTTTAGGTGCTCATTTTCACTACGGTCATAATCAAATTGTAGGTGGAGCCGTGAGTAGCGATTCTGCCTCGAGACAGAGGGAGGACAGGGACCATGCAACAGCCCTAGAGTCTATGGTCAAAGAACTCAAAGTTCCATATAAGACACCCTTGTATCAAATACTGACAAAGATATAGAAAAGTGAATTTGAACTAAACATTTATTGGGCAGGCACTGAGACACCATAAAGACAAAGAAAACACAAGCAGATTGTTGGCAGCACACTCTGTCAGCCTCCTGTAGTGTAGTTCCTATTTTCCCAATAGGCTCTGCGCATTGGAATAATATCTTCAATAGTATAGACGTAGGACTGTGGTTAACTAGGTCTTCTACTGACGATATTAGACTTAAAGTTATGTGTTTGCCAGCTAGCTCAGAGTTCACTAGAAACTTTCTCGAATAGGCAAGGAGGAGTTTAACCTCCCTGGATAGACAAGAAGGGATTTAGTTTCTGACAACCATAGAACATGACAACTTTGCTCCCCCTAATCAAGAGTATATCTCTAGAGTCGTGTGAAAACAAAAGACAACTTATTTTACTCAGTCAGTACGTGCATTCTTAGTTTCACCAGATTGTAGAGAAAAGGAAGAGACGGGCGTGTTCAATAAAAAGGTGTTATTTATTGATCAGTCTCTTTTCTCGTACAAGAGAAATGAATCGCTATTATTGCAATACTTATAGTTAAGTAAAGTGCATACAGTAAAAACAGAATTATAAAATAATACTGTAAAAGCATTGATATGGTTTCTTAGCCATATGATACTTTAAAATGGATAAAATAGATACATACATATATACATTGACTAATCGTACTCAACTGGTGCTTCTAACTACGCCTACCCCAGTGTACCTGACCTAAGCCTAATACTTGGGCTGAAGTAGATAAGTAGCAGTTTAAGTTAAGTTTACTTTGCCAAGGATCTGATTCAAGAATTCTCCGTAAGGGGTTATTCAGTTCTGTACCTGGGATGTAGAAGGCTGGAGGGTTGGTATCTCTATCTCAGGACTTGATATCCCAGCTGCCTGCGAGGGCTGGAGGAATAGTGCTTGCCTAATGTGGTAGCATGCGCTATGACCTAATCAGAAAACGGGTTTCTGTGCCGTTGTATGGCCACTATTGATTTATTAACCGGACAAGGGTCAGAAACAGGAATATCGATACAGTTCCCATAGGAAATACATTACACCCACTCCACGGAATCTATGTCCATATTTACTAACCTAAGCATAGTAAACATAACTAATATTGTATGTGTATTAAAACCGCCCCAAAATACATTAAATTGTATTAAAAGAATGGATTAGCGTAATACATGAAAAATGAATATAGTTACTGTATGCATTCAAGCAGTGTAATCATTCAAAGAGAGGATGCACATTGTTATATCAGCATGAATGATTTGCGAAAATAACACATGAAATGGCTCTTAATACAGAAGAAAAATTGCGAGACCACTTCATCACATAAAATATAATTCTACATGTAAACAACCTAGAGGTCGAGGTAATGTCTTCTAGAGGTACCTAAAAATAGAAGTTTTCTGTTCTCTAAGAATAGTTTTACTTTAAGCAGAAGATAAGTGCCCAAAAAAAATGTAAATATTTGGTTTTGGAAAAAAAAAGTTCTTGTTTTCTTACAAAAACTGGAAAAATTCTTAGTGGCTTTGTTTTCAAAGTTTGAAGGCCAAATTCAGAGTTCAGGGAACGCTGTGTGCACGTTGCTTAAAGTTATTCCTTCAGTTCTGGTGAAAATATCATATCATTAAGATGTTCGAAAAAACAGTCAACAGCTTCTGGTGAGAGTTCGACTAGGTTGGAAAATGACGCTACCATGCAGTCATGAGCATGATTGCTTTCACTGATGGTTTGATCAGCATTGCTGACAGAAGGTCGTACCTGATCGATGCTGCTTTCATCTTGTACTTCACTACCCTTCAATCGCAGTGGTGAAGTCTCCACGAATGCCGTCATCAGGATAGGTAGCCGCTGGGGACAGCACAATGCATGAGCCTTAACTGGACTCAACAAAGTCTCTGCATCCAATGGCACTTCTGATTGTAGTGTGAGACAGGTGTCCAACACGCATTTCTCGCCGCATAGCAAGCACCTTAATACAGGCATAACACAGGTCTGCCACAAGGGTCTGAATGAAATAAACCAGGTCATATTTAAATCTCGTAGCCGTGCTAATCCAAGGACTTTAGTTATACGATCCCGGTAGTGGATAGCTAGGATCGTTTCTTCCATTGTTGCTGGAGTCATGTCTGTGACACGGTTTGCCATAGCGAAGCAAAAGTAGCAAAAATAGGACGCCTGCTACTAGTCCCAACAGGAGAGGTAGTCCGCCAAAGATGGAATGGACGAAGTTAGGAAAAATACTAAGGATGGCTTTGAATGGGGTCAAAGCTCCCAAAAAAACTGTCTTAAATACACTTGCGATACCACTTGTATCAGAAATATTTAAGATTTCGTTTAGTATTTCTGCGAAGTGTAGGGGGCTATTTGTTGATAACAGTGAATGAATCTCTGCCGTTGTCCTTGCAACTTGGAGATCATACGTTTCTTTTGATGACGTCAACTGGGTTGGCGTCTGTAGGAGCACAGTCTTCATTCTGCTTAAAGTATCAATTCGTATAGAAGAGATTTTCAAACTGGGCCATACCCTTGCCTCCCTGTCTGGTGCATAATTCGGGAACAATATTCTTTCACAGCACATGACCCTGGTAGTCACGCTTATGAGATAAGGTTTTCCTGGCAGCAGGCTGCAACATCTGCGATCTACAATTAGAATGTAACTCCCGTTCGAGAGTCTCCTAAAGAATGGTTCTATTTGTGTTGCAGGTGTGCCTAGCTGGTGACATGAAAGGTTATTTGAAGTCCCTTCACAGGCTCCATGCAAACTTATACCCTGACACAGAAGTATACCGCTTAGTGATTTTGCACAATTATTGCCACTAAGAAATACACTCTGTCCTTTATTACTGACACACGTGTGTGTATAGGGCAAGTTCCATGTTGACTTAATGTATCCTTTACCCAACCTTTCATACTGGCCTGCCTGTATATATTTTTGGCAGCATTGAAACTGGAAAGTTGTTATCAGAATTTTTTCCAAAAATGAGTCTGAATATATCAATTTTGTGTTTGTAAGCATGGTTTTCACTCCTGTCTTATTTAACAATTTGAAATAGAATGTTTCTGCATTACTTGTGTTAAACCCTGAAAAGTATGAATATTTATCATAAAATGTTTTTGAACTGCCTTTTGGTGGAGTTGCACAATGTTCCCATTGGTTAAAATTTAAAACATTTCTAGGTTGAGAAGATTTATGCAGATAATGGTTACCATAGTGGTTGTAGCAAAACATCTCATCACAATTAGATGAACCTTGCAAATAATCATGTTCTGTAAATTTAGCTGACATCACTAGATCCGACATCATATCATTAATACTTTCAAAGTCCCAATCATCAGCAAATGTGCTTGGTTTTACAAAGTCACTCAATGAAATCTTAAAATGGTGTGGATACTTCAGGATTTCAACCGGGCCAGTATTGTCCCATGCTACCCCGCCGGGTATAGGATTGGCTGTGAAGTTTACTGAAGAAAGTTCTTTTCTCGACATGTGAAGACGTGTGTGGTTTAAGGACCAAGTTGATTTTCTGGCTTGCTGTGTCCATTTTAGCATATTTTCCCTCAATGAAATGTCCCAAGCATAGTACCATGATGAGCCAAAGTATGAGGATAAATGCACCAAACGCCACCCAAATTTCAATCCATGGAGAAATCAGATAGGTTTCTTTTAGTTGTTGAAAAAGTTCCTTTGCTTTGTCTTTAAAGTTTTTTTTTGTCTGCTGTACTTCTGGTTCACTTGGATCCTCAGAAAAATCATCGAAGTTGATGAAGTAGCCGGATGCTGTTCTGTCAATTGTTCCAATTGCTTCTGTGTTACTTTTTGCTTTTGGAATTTGCTTTGTTTCATTAGAATAGTCTGTAGTTACATCATTGTAGGTTGGTGTTTCTTGATGAAAAGCTTTGATTTGGGTTTTAAGAGGTTTAAGTTCCATTGCTTTGTTGCATAGTCCTTGTTGATTCACTGTAGATTTTTCAAATGTGATTAGTCTCTCAGTTTGAACCTCTGTATTTGTAGCAAATTTTGGTGTTCTGCTACTTCTTGGGAGTCCACTTGGCCTACTACTTGTTATTGGCCACATGATTGTGGTTTAACCAGGTCGATGGATACAACTCGGTTCTCCTTTTTACCAGCAAGGGGCGGTAGTACTACTGATCTTGTCCCGTTGACAGACAAGACAGGAACTACTTTTCTGTAAGAAGGCCCAAATTCCTTCTTTACCGCGATCTTCTCTCTGACCAGATCCCCGATTTTTGGAATCCAGACAGGCCTTGCTGGGACAGGTGGTTTCTCTTCAGTGGTTGTTGGCTGTTGTTTCAACTTTATGTTGCTCAGGTCCTTTCTTGTTTCATTTAAGTCCTGTAAAATAGCCAAACGATCTTTGATATCAAAGCATTTTTGTTTAACCACTGAAGTCTGACTATCAAGGTCCTGGACTAACATTCTAGTCCCAAACAATAGTTCGTACGGACTGAGACCTCTCAGAGAATTTCTTGGCAGATTATTAAGACTACGTTGGACACTTATTAAATGTTTGACCCACCCAGCTCCCGAACCTAATACCTTTGCTGTTACCGATTGCTCTATGCCTTGCTTTTTTCTTTACACCATCCCGTTTCCCTCAGGAAGGAAGTGAGAAGAGTCCCGCAATGCAGTGCTCATTCTGGCCAGGCACCCCCATTAGCTTTTTTAGAGCTAAAAGAAAGATATTGGTCAGAACGTAACCTGCTTCTAGCGCATATGCCATTATAGACTCGCAAATCTTTTATAACACTTCAGACGTCAGCCGAGAGTTGGGGTCTACATTATAAGTGAAAATAGTCTTTACATGTTAACGTGATGCATTGTTCATACTGGGTTTTATTATTTATTGTTTTTGATCCAATCTGGAGCGAAACGCCATGGTAATATACCGTCTCGGTCGCCACTGCGATCTCTGTTGCAGTCTGGGCAGTTTTTTACAAAAATGTGATGATGCAGGCTCATGCCTGGCCACCAGTACACTGATTGCAATTCTTCCAGAGAATCTTTTAGCTTAAGGTGTCTAAGACCTTCACCCATATGTGCGTCTGCTATTAACAAGCCTCTCCTGTCCATGTTTGGAATTCCTCTATCCCCCACTCCAGGGATTCGAGCAAAAGGAACGGAGTTTGCATCGATTATGTATGTATAATTGAGTGGATAATTGATCGGTAGCGCTGAGCAGTCGCCTTTTGATGACGTTTTCACCGCCAGCACTGTTTCACCGTCAATGTATTTTACTGAACGCTTTTTTCTAGCTACGGAAGCCGATTTAGTTGGTTCCACTGTGGCTGTTTCAGCCAATGAATTCCCTGCAACGTGAACGCCATCACGCTGATGACTCAGTGAATGTATCACGTGAGTTTTTGGTAGTTCTTTCTGTAAAATAACTACTTGTTCCCAAAGCGCTTTTTGCTTTATTGTGGCACCTGTGTCATCTTTGTAACCGTTTTGAATCAATTTCTGTAAATCGTTATTGTATGATTTGACGCAGTAATACGAATCGCACACTATAAGTGTCGGGAATTCGCGATCGGCATTATCTAGCGCCATTTTTAACGCTATTATTTCAGTTTGTTGTTCTGAATTATTTTCCACCGAGTGTGTTTTCGTAAATAGAGGTCTCAGTTTACCTCCGCGCCACACGTCTTTTACAATCTCGCATGTGGCGTTGTATGCTTGCTCTCCCCAAACTGAGGGTTGAGCATGTCCGTCTGTATAGATTACACAGGCGTACTGTCGTAGGGGCAGAATGTCGATTGGCAGAGGGTATTCTCTCTCATATTCTAGATATTTAAATTTTTTCATTTCTGGATCAAAATAGTATTTTACTTTGTCTGTAGCAATAGAATTTACCCATTGTATCCATTCTGGATTCAGTGCCGTTGTCGGTAAATTACATGGGGTTGTTAATGCCTCAAAAACTGATTCTGCTGTTCTGACTGTAATACGTCTACCGTCAGCTTGGTATTTTTCTTTTGCTATAGCCATTTGAACCGTATGAACAATGTTTTCCTTAATGCTGAACGTTTTTTCAGCTTCTGTGTACAAGTGTGATTCGTATGCTATTGGTACCGTTTCTCCGTCATTGGAGGTTAGGCATGTGAATCCGCATCTTCCTGGGATGACTCGAATCACAAGGTTGCGTGTGTTTTCGCGTGTTTGTAGTTTTGTTTTAACTAACATGTCTGTTTGTAAAGATCTCAAAATTTCTGTGTGTTTTTGAGTCCAGTTGATTCTTTTAAAATCTGTTTTTATTAGATCATAGAGAGGTTTAACTCTCTCTGCATAATTTATAATGTAAGTTCTTCCGAAATTTAGGAAACCTAGAATTGATTGTAAGTTTTTTAGTGTTCTGGGTGCTTGGATTACAGCACATTTCTCTAGGAAATTGTCAGCCAGGCTTTTGCCTTCACTTGATAGTTCATATCCTAAAAACAGGACAGTTAGATGGGCAATACTTGACTTTTTAAAGTTGAATTTGTAACCCTCTGCTGCGAACCCAAGTATTATGGTGTTCACTCTTTTCAAGTGAGTATCCAAGTCATCATCTGTTAGATAGATGTCATCGACATAAGATAATGCCTCGTCATCATATGTTTGTAGTAACTCTGTTACTCTCGCTGAGAATAATCCTGGGCTATTCTTGAACCACTGGGGCAAACAACAGAAATTTGTTTGGCGAGCCGTTTATTGAGAACACGGTCAAATATCTGCTTTCTGGTGCTATATTTTGACAAAAGAATCCATTAGAGATGTCTAATGTTGTTTTGTATTTTTTGCGCACTATGTTATTCATTAGTGCTGCACTGTGTGAGTTTTGCACTGCAAAAGTTTTGCAACATGAGTTCAAGTGTCTGTAGTCCAAAACAAGACGATATGAATCATCTGGTTTGGAGACAGGAAACAAAGGATTGTTCATTTGTGAGGTGCAAGTTTCAATCACCCCCTGGTATTCAAGTTGATCTAGGATCTCTTTTACCTGTTTTTTAGCTTCTTGCTTAATTGGATACTGCCTCTGTGCAGTAGGTTGTGATTTTAACTGGATTTTGTGAGGAGGAGAGTCCTCATCCCATCCCACATGGTTTTTATATAATGCAGGAGCTTGGGCTACTGCCCACTTTCTTGCAAGTGTATATTTTTTATGTATTGGAATATGATTTGAGAAGGCAGGCATAATTATTTCTTCGCCATGAGGGCAATCCCTGACAAACTCTGGTGGCCAGTCTTTTTCAGCTAGAAGGATATCATAGCCCTTGGAGAGATTATCCCAAAATAGACCCCTTATTTTCCTAGTCTTATCTCCCTCTATACGCAATGTTATTTCATACATTTTATGAGGTTTGCTAACTCTGGTATCTGCAGTTTCCACCTGAATGTATTCATTCGTGTCCACTGTCTCCAGATGATTCATCAGGATCTTGCGAGCTATGCTCACTTCTGCTGCGCTTTCTAGCATTGTCTGAGCCCACTCTCCGTTTTTCAGCTGTGTCCTCAGTATTCTCGGCATGGTTGATTACTTTAATACTGGCTACCTTCTTCTTTGGATATTGTAATTTTTTATTTTGATGAGCAGGTTTCTTGTCTTTGGACTTGACGTGCTCTTCCCTGTGTTCTGATCGTCCTCTTCTTTCCGATTTCTGCGAGGAAGTCTGAAAAGATTGAAAGGGACGTGTATCAATATCTTGATATCTATCAGTTTTTTTTATATTATCCCTATTTCTAAGGTTGTAATTTTTTCACAGAGGGCTCCCTTTGGGGAGACTTGCGTCCTTGGTCCGGAGATCTTTCTCTCCGCCAAGGAGACCTTCCTCTGGTTTGGAATCTTTTTTCTTTAGGAGTGGATTGTTTATTTCCATCCCAGCTCTTCTTTTGAGTGTTTAGATTATTTTTAATAAATACCTTTTCAGGATTTTCAATTAGTTGGGGTTTCACCGGTATTCCACCCAAACTATCTCTTCCTAGTTCTTCATAGGATTTTTCTATGATTCTGGCAATTTCAAATGGTTGGTCTGCTATATTTGTCTCTTTCAATCTCTGACGGATCGCCACATTTGCTGCTTCTCCCTTTATATTGGCTAGTAATATTGCCGTGACCTGCTTGAAGTCTTTCAGTAATTTCATACCCAGAGTTAGGGCCGGTTCTGGACCGTATTCATCTTGAATCTGTTTTAGCACATCTGGTATTACCGACATGGATGGAACACCATGTGTTTTTGTGTAAACGGAAGCAAAGACTGTACCCCAAGTATCACAGTCCTCCACATGTGGTGCGATTCCCATTGGAAGACAGATAGTCAGAATCCTGTGTTTCTCAACAGGGGTGGTATCTGGAAATACCGCCTCTATTTGAGTGATTCTTTGTGCTAACCAGAATGGAATTTGTTCCCGTTTTGCGGGTACTTTACCTAGACAGGACTGTATGTTCTGTGGTGTAATTTTATTTGTGTTCCCCTGATGAGGGGTCAGCTGTGGAATTTTAATAGCTGGTTGGACTGTTGAAGTCCGCATTACATATTGGACTAATTGTCTGTGTATTTTAATTAGTTGTTTTAGCTGTGCTAAAAGATCTGGTGTAGACATTTCTTCAATGTCTGGATGTGGTGTGTATCCGGCTAGGACCGGCCACGTTGCTCCTGGTCTACCTAGTGGACCGAGCCTGGTGATGTGATTATTATGTTTTAGGGCGCCATTAAACCAGAGCAGGTGCTCTTGGTATTTGAGTGATATTTCCACCTCCTCGAAAGGTGTGTACTCATTCGGAGGTTCCTCTATTTTGTAGTAGTGGAACTCCTTTGTTACAGCGTTTGCTGCTGGAAAGTTTATCCATGAATAGAATACCTCTGTCTGCCGATATTCGTGTGCCTCAATTACGAATATGACTGTACCACCTCTCGGTGTCAGTCCATTTTCTATAAGTTTTAATGTTATAGTTTTTCTTATGTTGACCGGGATTAGTATTGCCTCCGGGTCTTGCTGTAGGAGACTATTGTCATCCGCTAGTAGTTGAACTGCTATTCTAGCTGTCTCACTTTCTAATTCATTGTCTGACATTTCACTGACAAGAAGATTTTTGTTTATTTGCAGATCAGGTTTCTATGGAAACAAAGATTAGATGCACAATATTTTGGAACAGTGTATCCTTCAACGTTGAATAAACCAAGACCCATACATAGGAGTCTCCTCCTACGAAGTTTGGCGGATTTAACCTTTCACCCACTCCAGACGTCTTTGGAGTATTATGGGAAAAAAGGGTCTGTGTGAAAAAGCACGACTGAGTTACTCTAATGTCTTACGTTAGATTTATCGCCTATCCAAACCGTTGGGCGCCATGTAGTGTAGTTCCTATTTTCCCAATAGGCTCTGCGCATTGGAATAATATCTTCAAAAGTATAGACATAGTACTGTGGTTAACTAGGTCTTCTACTGACGATATTAGACTTAAAGTTATGTGTTTGCCAGCTAGCTCAGAGTTCACTAGAAACTTTCTCGAATAGGCAAGGAGGAGTTTAACCTCCCTGGATAGACAAGAAGGGATTTAGTTTCTGACAACCATAGAACATGACAACTTTGCTCACCCTAATCAAGAGTATATCTCTAGAGTCGTGTGAAAACAAAAGACAACTTATTTTACTCAGTCAGTACGTGCATTCTTAGTTTCACCAGATTGTACAGAAAAGGAAGAGACGGGCGTGTTCAATAAAAAGGTGTTATTTATTGATCAGTCTCTTTTCTCGTACAAGAGAAATGAATCGCTATTATTGCAATACTTATAGTTAAGTAAAGTGCATACAGTAAAAACAGAATTATAAAATAATACTGTAAAAGCTTTGATATGGTTTCTTAGCCATATGATACTTTAAAATGGATAAAATAGATACATACAAACATACATTGACTAATCGTACTCAACTGGTGCTTCTAACTACGCCTACCCCAGTGTACCTGACCTAAGCCTAATACTTGGGCGGGAGTAGATAAGTAGCAGTTTAAGTTAAGTTTGCTTTGCCAAGGATATGATTCAAGAATTCTCTGTAAGGGGTTATTCAGTTCTGTACCTGGGATGTAGAAGGCTGGAGGGTTGGTATCTCTATCTCAGGACTTGATATCCCAGCTGCCTGCGAGGGCGGCTGGAAACGCCGGGGCTGGATTTCTCGGCAAGAGAAAAGGCAGCGTCCCTCTCTCAGCGCGTCAAAAGGGAGGGGCAGCGTCCGTGGGCTTTTTCTGCATCAGCTGGGTTCCTCGGCAAGTCGCGCTGCTCCAGTCTCGTCACCACCGTGTGTTTGCTTAGGGCAATGTCGGTATTATTTATACCTGAAAGGTGCCGAGATTGACGTAAGGATGGACATAAATACGTCAATAAGGATGTCATAAGAACTGGTCGTTCCTACATTCTTTACTGGAGTTCTTGGCTAAATCAAAACAATAGCTGCGGGGATTTCCCAGGTTGCTGGAGGTTTGATTTGTTTTGAGAACTCGGTATGCTTTCTATGGGGGTTGGAGGAATAGTGCTTGCCTAATGTGGTAGCATGCGCTATGACCTAATCAGAAAACGGGTTTCTGTGCCGTTGTATGGCCACTATTGATTTATTAACCGGACAAGGGTCAGAAACAGGAATATCGATACAGTTCCCATAGGAAATACATCACACTCCATGACCATAAGAGCATTGAGTGATAGTCAAGGACACCCGATGATACTTCCTGTTGACATTACAAGGGAACTTACACATTTGTTTAAAGACCTACAAGTAATTTAGCGATGACCAATGGGATGGAAGAGGACTTAGGATTTACGGTTCAGCTGCCTAAAAGAATTGGTGGATGCTCTTGAGGACTTAGTGAATGAGGTTGAAGAAATAGAAAGCCATTGAAGACATGACATCAGGAAAGACACGACGGAGGATGGTTTATTTTAGATCGATATAAAATATATAAATTTGCAAAGTATTTCAAGATGCAGAAGTCATGGGTACAATATGGTCAGATTTCAAAAGAACAATAATATCTATCAATCCGAAATCAGGGAAAGACCCACTAAAATGCTCTATTTATGGGCCTATCTACCTGTTTAACTCAAAAGATAAAATGCTTGCAGAACTATTCACAAACAGACTAAACAGAGTAATCACAGCTCTGATCCACCCGTCACAAGTTGGTTTTGTCACAGGCCACTCCTCGACTTAAAATATGATAATTTTACTCCATATCCTATGGCAAATGTGTACTGAAAATCATGCACTATCTTTAGATGCCGGAAAATAATTTGATTGTATTGCGTAGGACAACTTCTTCAAGAGCCTTCAAAGCGCCAAGCCTAGTGATGGTTTCATAGGAAAATTCAACTGGCTGTACTCTGATCTGATGGCAAGAATCAACTTCAAAGGATTTCTGTCTAACTTCGGCCCTCTTAAGAGAGGTACGTGCCAGTGATGCCCAATCCCCCACTTACTTTTATTAGTGGCTTCGAAACCACTGGCCAGCAATTTGTTAGAAACTTAACATTCATGACATTGACACACCAGTAGGCCATCAGAAAATCCAACTCTATGCTGATGACATCTTGCATTAGGTTCATGAGTTGTGACGTAAAGCTGTTTCTACTAACAATAATGGACTGGGTGTTGCACCAAAAACTACATTGAGATTGGTGTTAACTTGGAGAAATGCTTTTTATTTCTCCAAACGTTTCAGACTTTCCATGTGAGCTCCACTTTACAGCACACATCAAAAGTGGGGAAACTTTGGGTAAAGTGAGAATCAGCAGGAAGCCAAATTGTGCACCAACGCTAGGGAGACAGCCGGAAAGTGAAATTTCTTGCTCTTACGCAACGCACCACAGGAATTTTGGTGGCTGCATTGAATACGTTTTTAGTTTAATAATGTATAGAGGGTGTTTATATGTGATCAATGTAATATGCACGCCCCCAAATCTCTGATGCTTTGCTTCCCATACGAGACTCATTCTTATTTCTGAGTGCTCTTTTTACTTCTCCTCCTTCCTTCTTCCCATGTTTAGAAGTGTGTTTACTTTTCAGTGGATGGAGTAAACTGAACTTGCTGAAGATACTTTAGTGGGGGGAACAAACTGACTGATAAGGAAAATCTCATTCTCCCCGCACTCCCATCTGGCTAGCTAATACATGCTCACCCTGTATTTGTATTTGTATTTGTGGGTATTTATTAAGCGCAGCCTATCGCTCTGGAGGGAGCATCATGGCGCTGAGTGAGCGTGGATGAGATTAGATAATGAAAAATCTAAATAGCGGCCATCACATAAGTATCAGATTGCTGATAGACCCAGGTCTTCAGTTGTTTCCTAAAAAGACTCTCAGTTTCGACCAGTCTGAGGTTTAAAGGCAAGTTGTTCCAGGGCCTTGCTGCTAGGACTGTGAAAGTTTTTCCGCCCCTGGTTTTGTACTTATACCTCGGGATCTTGGTAAGGTTACCACCGGAGGATCTCAAAAATCGTACGGGGTCATAGTGAACAAAACGGTTGGCAAGGTATTTAGGACCTGTGTTTTTCAGGGCTTTGAAAACTGTTAGTAGGAGTTTGAAAAGGATCCTCTTGTGCAGTGGCAACCAGTGGAGACAATTTAATGCTGCTGAGGCTGAAGATTTCCTAGTAAGTATTAACACTAATCTTGCAGCAGCGTGCTGTACACTTTGCAACTTCTTCAGAGTGGACTTTTTCACTCCAGCCATCAACCCATTGCAGTAGTCGAGTCGAGAGAGTATTAATGCGACCACGACCGATTTCCTGGACGCAGTGGGGAGGAAGTCAAAGAATTTTTTTAGAGATTTGATGAGTCCGAAACAGCAACCGGCCGTGATCCTGACGTGATCATCAAAGGAGAGGGCTGCGTCAAATTGCACGCCAAGGTTGCGCGCAGAGGTCACTGCACTAGGCGGGGCCTCTGAGTCTTTGGGCCACCAATCCTTAGGGCAGAAAAGCAGATCTTTACCTAATGGTATGATTTCAGTTTTCCCACTGTTGCACTTCAAGTGGTTTTTATTCAACCACTGAAATACCTCTGTGAGACAATTCTGGAAACGCAGCTCTGTATCCGTGCAGTTTTTGTCGATAGAGACGACGAGTTGGGTGTCGTCAGCGTAAGACGTGACTAGGATCCCATGAGACTCTATCACAGCAAGGAGGGGTGCCATATAGATGTTGAAAAGTAATGGACTTAATATGGACCCCTGCGGTACTCCCGATGTAATGGTTTTTTCGCTGGATAGATGGGGACCCAAAGACACAGATTGGGACCTATTAGTCAGGAAAGATGTTACCCATGCCAAAGCTGTGTCTGACACGCCAATCTCACACATCCTATCAATCAGGATGGCATGAGAGATTGTATCGAACGCTGCTGTGAGATCAAGCAGGATGAGGACGGCTTTCCTTCCCTCATCCTGCAGGAACTTGATGGAATCGGAGAGTTCTATCAGGGCCGTTTCGGTAGAGTGGCTGGGGCGAAAGCCAGATTGCTGGGGATGCAGAATGTTATGGTCCTCCACAAAGGCTTTTAGCTCCCAGTACACTATCTGCTCCGTGATCTTTCCTAGAGCAGGCAGGAGTGAGATAGGGCGCATGTTTGTCAGGTCCGTGGGGGATTTATTTTGCTTTTTCATCAAGGGTTTCACGATGGCCTTCTTCCATTCGTTGGGCACTACCCCTGAGTCTAGGGAAGCATTAATGATAGCGTTGATGTTTGGATTGACTGCCTCAATTAAGTGATGCAGTATGCGAGGGGGACAGGAGTCAGTTGGTGCTCCTGATTTGCAGGCCATGATCGCTTTGCGGGTCTGTTGGAGGGAGACAGGTTGGAACCTGCAAAGGGAATGATGGTTATCGACTACCTGATTCTGGGGTCCTAGAATGGGAATGGTCAGGGGGGGCGGGAAATCCTTTTGAATGGTAGCAATTTTTTCCCCAAAGAAATCTGCAATTTTGTTGCACAAGGTTTCAGAGGGAGGGATTTCAGGCTGGAGAGCTTTAGGGTGGGTGAAGGATTTAACGATTGAAAAAAACGTTTTTTGCTTCTGGTGGGCGTCGTTGATAGCTTTTGTACAATACTCTTTTTTGGCAGATTTTATACTTGAGAGGTATAGTTTCCTCTGCTGAACATAGAGGGCTCTGGATGCCTCGTCGTATGTTTTCCTCCACTTCCTTTCTTTTATCCTACAAAGTAGGTGGCTCTCAGTTAAGGCCTGGGTATACCATGGGGCGCTCAGTTTCCTTCTGAGACACTTCACACGGTCGCCTTTAGGATTAGAGTTGTCCGAGATAATCTGATTTATCCAGACGTGAAAGTTACGTGAGTCGACCGCCACCCTCTGGAGGAAGAAGGATTGTGAGCCTTCAGAGGAAAACAAGGATGATCTTCTGAAGGCCTACCCAGGTGAACAGCTCAGAGCAGGGAGAGGTGTGGGCCAGACGGCCAAAGTGGTTGACTCCGGGGTGAAGGGCTCGTGGTTCGACCCCGGCGGCAGCTCAGTATCATGTGACTCTGGGCAAATGCTCACTTAGGGGCAGATTTATGTTAACTGGCGCATCCCCAGGGATGCGCCAGTTAACATGCGCCACAGTGCGCCACAGCTCTGCCACCCATGGTGCGCCGCATTTATGATGCGGCGCACCATGGGGCAAAAACAGCACAGATGCGTGACGCATCTGTGCCGTAAAGGTGACGCATTGCTGGAGTTGCGTCGCAAGCGCGACGCAGCTCCAGCAAGGCTCGGGGGTGCCCCATCTCCACAATGCTGCGTCAAGACCTACGCCTGCTTCAAGCAGGCGCAGGCTTTTGACGCAGCATTGGCCTGAAAGTGACTGAGTGAAATCTTATAGATTTCACTCAGCCACTTTTGCGAGGCGCACCTGCCCCGGAACGCCCACCCTGCGCCGGAACGCCCACAAGCGGCGCAGGGCTTTACAACGTGACGCATCTGCCTAGATGCGTCACGTTATAAATCGTTCGTAGGGATGCGCCACGTTTACGCCGCCTTGCGTGACGCAACAGCGGCGTAAACATGGCGCAAGTGCCTCATAAATCTGCCCCTTAATCTCCTTGACAGCTCCCAGCGCCTTGAGACCCCTAGGGTTGATTAGTTAACGCTTTACAAATACTGGATTAATTAAATTAGAGACTAGTCAATGGTGAAGGGAAGAGTGCAATGCATGAGCCACTTTTTTGGAAGCAGCTCATAGGAGGAAGTAACGCCCGAAGGACATGGTAAGCCTGCAGGATGAAGCAAAGCTTTATGGAACACTGAGGTGCAAGCTGGCTGACATTGGAAGATTATTGTTTGTTTCGAGGGCTCATCAGCCCAGAATGGGAGACCAAAGGGGAAAAATGGAGGGACAACTGAGGCTGGCTTGTTCCTCTGAAATTAATGTAATTTCCCAGAAAAAAAACCATCCACTTATTAAGTTACACCATCTGTTTAAGTTAATGGATGGAGAAAATGCCATTGTCAAATTGTGGCAAACAAGTATAAATTGTGTAGAGGCGGCCCATCATTATGGGTGGAGGAGCTCCACCCACCTCGATTTTGCGATGCATAAAGAGTGTCTGTGAGGCTGAGCAAGGGTCACCCTGACAGCCATTAACGATGTTAGGGTAGGTAGCCAGGTGCTTGATATGCACTAAAAGCGCAGTTGCCTGGCAGCTGAAGCCAAGCTTTGCCAGTTTGAAGATTTTACAACCCTGTGGGCATGACCACATCAGCCCTGCAAAGTCTTCTGAGAGCAGTAGGGGAGCTTCTCCAATAGCTTCTGGGAGCTTCAGGTTTAAGCCCTAAAGTGCCCAGGACTGACTGCCTTTCAGTGACACCTCATCATAGAGTAGGGTCAGCAACTATCACTAACCTCATCTCTCTATGTTACAAGTTCCTCCTCTCAATGGCAGACATGCGGCAAGATTAGCCAATGAGAAGTAGCAGCAGGATCTTCTATTTTGCCTTTACTATTCCGAAGTGTCCAGCTCCTTGTGGTGCCTTCTGCTCCCACTTCTGTCATCATCGCTGTGGCCCAGTAAGAACTTGTTTTAATGTTTGGGTGCATGCGTGCATATATGAATATAGGTCTATTTGTGTTATGTGTAAATAAATGGGTGTGTAGGTGTGTATGTGCTTGCCAATAGTGGGTGTGAGAGTACAGGTGTGTGCCCGCCTCACTATTGTTAATAAGTACTGTCATTGTGCTGGTGGAATCAGCTCAGTTATGTTGCAGATCACTGTAAAGTGGGCTCAATAAACTTTGCTCTAGCTTGTCTGATTTACTGTTACAATGTAACAGAAAATCTTCCCGCAGGGTTTTGAACTTGTCAGTAGTTGAATGATTAACCAAATGTAATTTTGTTAGGCTGGACAAAAACGAATGCACTTAATACGTACATTCCTAATGTCAAAATAGTTTGTAATAAAACACAAACACTAAATTAGATACATTTTATTTAAAAAGAAAAGGACAAACTTGCTCCAGGCTGTCTAATACTGAACAATACACATAGTTGATCAGATTCATAAAAGAATGTGTGATCGAAGCCTCTAAGATTTACAATTTATATGGACTCTTATATGGTGAAATTATACATTTCCAGGAATATTCACGGTCCTCCATGCATCCTTCAGTGGGACTGTGGATAGGACTTATGGAAGAAATACTTACTTCAGGTTACACATATAAAACTAAGTAGATTGCATGAGCAGTGTTATTCTTTTTTTTTTAAACACAGAAGAATGTTATGAGTTTCTTAATTAAGGTTATAGCACCAACAATTTTACTTGACTGCATATCATGGTTATTCTTTAACTGAATAGGACTCTAGGCTTTACACTATAGCAAAGTTTACATATACAGATCATTCCCAAATGTTAGCCAAGAGCAACACCAACTTGCAAGTGTTCACTCCTGATAGTCATTGGTGTCCTTAGTTGTGGGGCCTGGAGATTGGGCCAAGCTGCAGAGCAGCAGTCGAAAAGTTATTAGGGCCCGGGTGGCAGGAGTTGCAGTCCCAACCACGAAGAGGGACAAGGAGAAGTGGTGGCAGTATATGAGCTCTCCCTTGGAGCCACCCGCCCAGTGGTGGAGAAAGTAGGGGAGTGGGGACTGCAAGTGGTAAGGCACATTGGCCGCTCTTGCGATATCCATCACTACAGAAAATGGGATGGTGCACAAAGTACCAGGCATATCTGCCAAGAACAATGATTCGGAGAACTGATGCAGGGTGCAGGCACATGGCACTCTTAGATTATCAGGCACTGGTGAAGAAGCAGAAATGAAGGTTGCAGACACATGGGTATGGGCATCTCACGATCACCGGCCTTGGTGAATATGAAGCACACTGGCTTCAAACTGCAAACAGGAGAGCGCATTCGTTGGGCTAAGAAGTGATTTACAGCTGTTGCATTCAGTAAGATAATGATGATGGGTCCTCGTTGTAATGTTCAAGTAGTATATTTAATCTTGGGATTAGATGGTCAGGTACAGCATTGAAGTAGAAATGTAGTCTGGTAAGAAACCCCACCGAGAGCAGATAACTTCCTGCTCAGCCTCCAGGTAACTGATAAATCACTTGAATAGCAACAAGTAGAATCATGGATGACATCACAGAGACATGACATAGACAAGCAGACACTAACACTAAGGAGGGACAAAAAGAGAGGAAGAGCAGGATATAACAAGCTCTTAAAAAACGCATGATCGGGTCTCTGACCTCCTCAAGACAAGAAGCATGCTGAATTTTTTCTCTGGCTGACTGGAAAGATACTCTCCACGCCAATGAGTTACATCCTGGTTCATTCAGGAACAGCAGAAGATTTTTTTCTCTCCATAATTCTTCGGTCCTGAGGATAAGTGTTTTTTCCAAATGACCAATCAAGAAATCCTTTCTTTTCAATAAAGTTTCGTTTTTAAAAATAAACACAGACACCTTATGTTTTAATACAGGTTGTTTATGGTCACTTCACTGGGATCACAATTGTCACTGATTTTCAACTGCTGCTAATGCATTGTGAATACATTTCCATATGTGTGTGTTTTTGATAAAAATCTTTCTATGATGATGAATAAATAGACTACTCATTTCGGCCCAATTGATTAGAAATCAATAACTTCCACGGGCTACCTTCTTTGTAATATCAAGTATATTGCAACTAATTAACTAATTAAGGTGTATAGATTGTGTCATATTCCAGACACATTCTACATTTTTGGTTCATGATTAGATCTTTGCAATTGATCAAAAACTTGCAGAAATGAAAAAACATTGGGGCCTATTAGCAAGAAATAGCGATATTTATCGCTAAACGTGGTTAGCGACTTTTTTTTTATCGCTGGCTGTCGCTGGATATTTTAGCCGAGAAAACATGCTATTAGCAACGTTTTTCTCCATTGTACTAAAATATCCTGCGATAGCGGCGAAATGCGAGAATATCGCTGGAAATCCAGCGTTATTCTCGCATTAACACCAATGGGGGCTTAATCTCATAATCCACCCCCCATTTTCTATACAGGTAAGTCAACTTTTTAGCAGGCATTAGTTTATAGCGATAATCGCGCTTAGCGCGATTTTTTTATCGCTTCGCCTGCCTTGCTAATAGGCGATAGCTGTGGTAGCGACTGTTTTCAGTTGCTAACAGTTTGGGTACGCCCACTTTGCATGTCATTAGCGATAAATATTGCGACATGCAAAGGGGGCCCCAAACCTGTAGCTATAGCCTAAAAGCTGTCACTAACTTCTGTTAGCGACAGCTTGCTAATAGGGCGATAAAAATATCGCCGCTTTAGCAGGAAAAAGTCCAGCTACAGCGGCGATATGGCCCTTGCTAATATGCCCCATTGTCTCTCAAAATGATTTCCTTGTGACCAAATATTGCTAGCTACACAGCTAATACCCAGTTCACATGGACGTATGGGTCGCTCTTGTGTTTTTGAAATATGCTCCTTGTGCTCCATTACTGTGTGCCTTCTTGTCACGCTCTCTCCCAGCTCTACAGGCCCTCAGGAGTATTAAGCCCATTTCAAGAGATTAGTTATTATAATGCCTGGAACTGGCTTAAGTCATGAAGTTTGGCTACCCCCCCCCCCCCCCCCTATTCTTCTACCAGTCGAAATGTGTCAGTCAGTTGGAGTCCCTCAGTGCTCTGCACTTAATCCTTCTATGTTTCTCATCTTCTTGGCCCCCTTAGCTATCGTGGTGGAATCATTTGGGTCTAAGATTATTTCCTATTCTGATGACACCCTGATCCTCTTTGCCTTTAGCAAAGGGGGTTTCCATTGATTCAGATGTTATCTAGCCCGGTCTCTCAGCGGTTTTAATGGCTGACATCCAACCATTTGAAATGCTACACAGGGAAGACAGAGGTGCTTAGTGTTGGACATAACCTTGTCTTAAACTTAGATGTCCATTGGCCTACAGGGGTACCTTCACCAGACCCCAAACCTGCTGTTGCAAAAAACTTAGGGATCAAATTTGACAATAAAATGTCATTTCATAACCAAATTATTTCAGTGGTTGGTGTTTGTTTTGGCATCCTGTGTATGGCAAAACATGTTTTGCATTTTTAATCATTTTCAACGAAGATTACTGTTGTATTGGCCCTGGTTATGTCCAGAAAGGAGTACGCCAGCGCATTATATGCCGGGTTGTCAAAATATCTCTGAATAGACTCCAGGTCATTCAGAATGCAACAGCACAAATGGTTCTGGGTTTGCAAGGATGGAAACATATTTCCTTTCATTTGCTCAATTTGCACTGGCTTCCCATTGGAAAATAGATTTTTTTGAAAGTAGCACTTTTACTACATAGGGCTCTATATATTCTTGGCCGGATTATCTTTCGGCTAGGATTGCTTTTTATAGCCCTGCAAGAGTTTTACGCTCATTTGGAGATCATCTGTGCAAGGTCCCTAAGGTTTGTCTGTCCACTGCTGGAGGTCGCTCTTTTTCCTTCCTGTGCTCTGTATGGTGGAACAAGATCCCTTTTGACCTGTGTCAAACAAAGGCTGAAGCCGGTTTTAAGAAAAAGCTTATGACCTGGCTATTCTCTCAGTAATCATCTCCTGATCTGCTTCCTTTCACAGACCGTATAGCGCCAGGGCACTCTTGAGTAGCCATGCGCTCTATAAATCCCTTCACATTCACATTCTTCCAGTAGATCCAGGAAATCGAGGCCATTTCTTTGAGTGAAGAATTTCTGCTTTCTTACATTGTCCCTAAAAAGAGGTTGGCTAACCTGCCCCTGTCCCCTCACTGTACTCCCAGACACTCCATGCCAGGTTGTAGCTTATAAATAAACAGTGATTGACAAAAAAAACTACCAATACTTGGAAAAGCTACAGATATAAAGGCTTTTACTCATCATTATTCACCTTGCTCACATTTGTTGCTAACAGCAACATAAAAATATAAATTTCTTCCCCTCGCACACCCCATAATGACTCTGTGAATAGCCAGGGAAAGCACTGGTGTTGATTTATTAATTTGGAAACCGTTCCACCACAGGGGCTAAACTTAGAGACATGGCTATACTTAGGTGCCTTCAGATGGGGTCTCAATATGTTTTCCCTACAGCTGAACGAAGGGAGTCATCGCAGCAAAACATTACATAGACACAGCATCTGCCTAACCATTCCCCGTGTGACATTTCCACACAAGTGAGGTGATAATGAATATCATTCAGTTCCAATCGACAGACTCTGAACATCTATTAAAGAGCTATTGAGGTCTTAGCCTTGCACAACAGGGCAACACTCTCTTGAGCTCCCCCTTGCATACTGACCTATCATTAAAAAAAGATACAGTCCTTCTGAAATGGAATTCGCTAGAATCTCATGACCCGATCTGAATTATACTGCTTTAGATACTTTGATTGCACCTTGAAAGTCAACACAAGTCTACCAGCCCACCATTTGCATCCTTTTGCATCCTGTGCTCTGAAACAGCCTTGGTGGCATGTAGCAAGGCCTACAAATTTTAATAAATGCAGGATGCAGGATGTTAGGATGTATAATGGGAAGGCACTGTCACACTGCCAGAATTACTGCAGGTTGTTGTCGGAAACTATGGCAGATGACCCTCTAGAGGAAAAGGAGTGCCGGGCTACAGGGGATTCTGGGTTGTCGTGTTCGGGGTAAGATAAGAAGAGTAAGAACATACGGAGGTATTTCATTGAGCAATTGGAACAAGAGAAGATTTAAGCTCAAGCTAGAGCCTCCCACTTTGACCAGAACAGTGGTTGATATGTTCTCTGTTCTGATACAATTACCGTGAACCGTGTGTGCTGCATGCACCTTTTTGTGTTTTCCTTTTTTTCCTCCTCCTTGAGTCATCGGGTTAAGTAGATCTCACTTTCTTAGATGCTGTACTAAGCCTCTCTGGAATATTGCTCTTCTAATCCCCAACCTAGGTTTCCTCATGATGGCCTGACATATGGTATGCCGACAGCAGGAAGGGGGTCTTGCCTACGGCTCTTCACTGAACTCCTGTTTGCTAGGCCACTAGTTTCAGCTCTTCTTAACAGTGAGCATTCACTAGTGGTGCTTCATGCTGCTGAATGAACACCTGATCATGCTTGGTTTGACTGTGCCTTAAATCATAGGCTAAGGACTGCCCAGTCAATCAATTTCAAGCTTTATTCAGTATATAATATACAACCATAAAAGCATTCTAAAAAGTTCATCATTATTGGTCATAATTATTGTTTCTACAATACAATCATAAATATTCTAAAAAAGTTCATCATTATTGGCCATGATAATTGTTTACACAGCACACAAAAATACAGTACATAATTGCACACATAAGTTGAGGAAGATCGTGAAATGGTTCAAGTGCTTTACAAATATTAAAATGGGGTCAGTTTAAAAAAAAATCATAAACAATACATCAACCTATACTAAAGAAGGCATTCAAACACGCTCCAACCTGAACTAGCAATCAACTTCTGACTGAAAACTGGTTTGAACTGCTTATAATTTTTAAGAAAATCATAAACATCTGCCCACTCTGGGGCGTACTCACATTCATAAAGGTAAATTTACACATGGATAAATCTGCATGTGTATGTTTCCTCTTGTACTTTGTAATAAATGTACTATTTTTGGCTATTCAGCATTTCCGAGCGTAAATTTACTACAAAATATAGACTTGCATATCTCCAACTCTGAAAAAGGGGTGGAGCCAAATTTACAAGTGTACATTTACTACTATTACTTTTCACACATAGGTGGATATCTTAGCAAACAACCTGAGAGCTCCCTGTGGTAAAGCATAAGGAAAATTGCAAAATGTTTATTAAACTTAAAAATAAATTACAAATATGTTTTGTTAGGTATAAATGTAAATTAATTCTATATATTTATTTTCAATGTAGAATTAAATACAAAATGCTTCTGCGCTATTAGTTTACTGTTGAATTAAATATTTAATTAATGTAAGTATGTTAAATAAAACGATTATTTGTTTTAAGTTCTCTTAAAAAAAATCCCACCTTAAGTAAAAAGTTGATCTTCATTTATTATGCATTAAAAATTACAAAATGTTATGTTATGTAAATAATTAGTAAGTGCAATGTGGTCAGTGGTGACTTTCCAACACAAGGGCAGTTTGGAGGGTTACGATTCCACTAACCCATTGTAGAGAATGCAACCAGGTGATGGAGAGTACCCAGCCGTAGCCTTGTTAGGTAAAACCTATGTTGTAAATTTCTTATCAGTATGGGTTATGGTTGGGTCCCCACTAAGAGTGGACCTTCACAATATAATCTAATAGTCTGTTTGGAAATTGCTATTGCATCTATTGAGGATTCTCTTGATTTTGCTAGCCTCAATTGTAGGTCCCTTTTACTATAGTTCTGAAAAAGCATGGGATCTTTAAAATTGGCATTCACCTTACACTTGATTAAAAGTTTATAAATAAACTGCAGCCATGGGATTTTTTTTGCAGTAATCAAGGGCAAGGCAGTCCATTATTATTTCCTTTGTAAATGTAGTCTCCTCCTTAGTCCAAATCCCATGCCAGAGCACCTACCTAGGTTTCCTCATGATAGATTCCTATTGAATGTCCACCGAGCCTGCCTAAGGGGGAGCTGAATATCTAGCTCAATCACCAGGGGGTTGTGGTCAGACATAACCTTCGGGAACAGTTCTATAGTGCTTTTTGAGACTAGCTAGTGTGATGCGAAAAAATAGTCCAGCCTAGCGTGTACCTTATGTGGTGCAGAGAAGTATGTATATCCTGTTTCAGTCCCCCTAAGCGAGGCCCATATGTCCTCTAGCCCATGCAATGCTTGGAGTTGCGACAATGATTTAAACACTTTGGGCTTCCGGCCCTGATATGCTGATTTCCTAGTGGCAGCTTGGCAATTCAAATTAATATTTAGATCCCCGCAGAGGATTAGGGGTAAAGTCCAGCCTACTAATTCGGATTTAAGCCAGTCAAACAAAGCTGGATCATCCAGCACCGAGCCGTATACAGAACAAAGAATAAACATTTTATTCTCATTACACCCCTGTGCAATTGCCCATCTACCCAAACTATCAGTCTTGCATCGAGAGAAGTTAAGAAAGCTTCTCCTCCGATTCCGTGCCAGAATCGCCACCCCCTTTGTGCGAGTCTCTTGCGTTGTGTTAGCAACAATATAGTACCCAGACATCTCCAGAAGCCTCTTTCTGCTCCCCTCAATGTGAGTTTCCTGAATGCATATCACATCGGCTCTTAAAACCTGCACATCCACACAAACTCTCCTCCTCTTTTGGGGATCATTTAAGCCACAGATGTTAACAGAGGCTATTCTAATTTTCTTCATTTAAACACTAGTGATAACGCCCAACACAAACCGCCCTGCAAACTAACGAAATTGTGCAGTCCCACATCCCGTGAATATCCTGCTTTTCCCTTGGTCCCGGATCCCCACCCCCCTCCCCACCCTGCCCACCCCCTCCCTTCAAAGTGGCAAAATAGGTCCGTAGACCCTTGTGCTGCCTCCTGCATGTGATTGCGCCCCTAGCTGCTCCCCAACACGGCCCCCATTACAAAGCTGGAGAGAACATTAGCCAATTTATAACCAAAAAACCATCCTATAGTGATGCTGCTTAATCCCAGCTTAGCCTTATTTCCTTACATCTCTGTTTATGAGCTCGCTTAGGTACTCCTGAGCTTGAATTTCTGAAGTGAACACTCTAATTGAGCCCTTACAGATAACTTTCAACCTAGCCGGGTTCATCAGAAAAACCTCACATCCCTGCTGCTGAAAAGGAGAGATAAGTGAACGGAGTCTCCACCTCCTTTCTAATCTTGAATGACAAAAGTCAGGTCGCACAAAAAAGGAATGTCCTGCTGCGGATCTTTTGGCATCTGGCCTGGCTTTCTCAAATAAAGCTTGCCGTAAAAGAAAGTTGCCAAAGAAGATCAAGATGGCTCTTAGTTTTTCTCCCTGACCTGGTCTTTTCTTGAGCATTAGAGGGAACCTGTGCACCCTTTGTATCTCTGCGTCCCAGTCCCAGTGAGCCAGTTCAGGGAAGGCCTCTCGAAAAAGCTTCAGTACGAAGACACGAATGTCATCACCTTCCTCTTTTTCCGCGATTCCTAGAAGCCGTAGGTTATTCCGTCCTTGTCTGTTTTCAAAGTCTTCCAGTTTCCAGAGGACATCAGTCATCCTACTTTCATTAGCAGCGGACTGTTTATCCGAATTCTCCACATTAGCTTCCAAGTGCACTATGCGATACTCCAGAGCAGTGGTCCGTTGATTAATCTCTGAGCAGGCCTTGTTAACTTTCCTGACTGCGCCCTGGAGTTTCCTGGTAGCCGCGTGGGCCCTCTTATGTTCCTGGAGGGCTTCCGACTGAATTTGTTTTAAGGTAGCGTAGATCAAATCCATGGACGGTTGGCCTCCTTGAGCCCCTGTGGCGCCGTTAGCTCCCCTCGTGCTATCCTGCGCTGAAAGGGTTTCCGACCCCTGGGCACCTTCTAAATGTGAGGCAGAGTAGTCCCATTTCAGCTGGCTTGCCTGGCTCCAGTCAGACGTAAAGGCCTGGTCTTCCCCCAAATTTCTTAGGCCTTTCTTTTTGGTATGGAAGGATATACGCCTCTGCGTGTCGGGCTTCCGGGCAGGGCTGCCACTGTCTGACGAGAGCACCCCAGGGCTGCTTTTCCAGCAATCTTCTGAGATGTTAGACTCGTCCGTCATTGAGAAAAAGTTATCCACCTCTGGAGTCGGTGTGCCCGATATTTCAGCTTGGTCCTGAGAGGGCAAGTCAGAAGAAGTCTTTGCCGGGGTGTGTGGTATCTTATCTTCATCAGCCCCCAAACGACCACCGGGTTGCCCCTCTTCCACCATGAAAGATTCCTCAGAGTGTTGTGGTTTTAAGCCGCCATTTATCTTGGGGGGTGCGTTAGGAGGGGCACTGGTAAAGATATTTGCTAGTTCAATGGCAAGGCCATTGATTTCCTCAGCCTCTGCCCCTGCACTAGCTGACTTTGCAGAACTGCTCATACCATTATGTTGTGCCCCCTGTCCCCCTTATCCCCCTTGTCCTCAGCTGCCTTCTTCTTTCCAGTGTCTTTAGGCGTTTTAGTGTTTAGGATGGGGTTTAAGTTATTGGCAGCGCCTTTCATTTTACTGTTAGACAATCTGGATTCCTGTGCTGGGAGGCTATTGCCCCCCTTACCTCCAAACATCATGGGAACAGTTGGAGCTTTGCCATGAACTCCCCTCTGTTCGCTGGCTCCGCTCGGCGATGGTCTTTCCCCCTGACCGCCTACTCTGTGCAGCCCTGCTTGCCGATCCCGACCGGCGCTGGGTTCCAGTGTTTGTTTTCCCACAGCACGTCGGGAAGCGTAGACTGATTTGGCTGCTCCGGTTGCTTCTGCATCTTTCGCCATCACCGTATTCCCCTTTGGTGGCATGCTCACTGGGAGAAACGATGTAACAAAAGAATTTGTCACCACGCTCTGTTGCCGTACTTCCAGCCTCCTCGCATGCCTGTCCGTGACCGCCGATGCTCCCAGCTCCCTCAGCGCTCGGGTTGCTAGGGACAACGCTACCGGTGAAAGCTGGATCCGCATCTGTTGAGGCAGAGATCTCCCGCCAGGTAAGCGAATTTGTAAAATTAAGCTGCGAGGTGCAGATTTCCCTTGTCACGATGAGCTGGTTTAGACAGTCGTGCATTCTATTCTTTCCGTTTAGGGTTTCTCGGTTAAATTTTCAACATCTGTAGCCGTGAGTGGGAGAGCAGCTATCTGCAAGTATCACGCAGGCGCCATCTTCGAATTTCACTTAATTTAATTGAACATTTCTCTCACTCTGACCACTAGCCTAGTTGTAGGTGATTGTTTCACATACTTATTGTTCTTGACATGCTGGTTTAGTTCCTGCTCCTCCCATGACCCTCTGTTTCTTTGGATGGCATCCGGATAAGTCTGAAGCTTCTGGAGGAGCAAAGGCTGACACCAAAGACACCCTTCAGCAAGATATACGCGCATAATCAACTAGTCTAGGTCTGTTGCAAACTGAACACAGAAAAGTGGCGCACTGGGCTAAGGAGGTGGAGACTACCATGGGAGAGCTGCAACCGGCACATCGCACGTTGTCTCGCTGGATGGAGGACTTGAAAGACAAGGTGCACATCTTAGAACACAGGGCCGAAGGCCACAACCGCCAGAACAACATCCAAGTGGTCGGACTGCCAGAAGGCACGGAGCGAGATGACATGGTATCATACTTGGGGAGATGGCTCTAAGCCGATGTGGCTCCGAAAAGACTCATCCTTTTCTTTGCTCTGGAACATTCACAGAGGGTGCTGGCCCTTTCGCTTGGGTGCAGTCATTACATTGCAAAAAGAGGGACATTATTTTGCAAGTGGCACAGATCTTGAGCCTCTTTAAGGTGGGCAATGCCCAAGTTTCAAAGTGCCCTGCTTTCACAGCTGCGGTACAAGCCAAGCATGCTTCCTTCCTTGAAGTAAAGAAGGCCTTGAGGGAGGAGGGTACACAATATTCTCTGATGTTCCCCACCAGGCAAAGGGTCATGCTTGAAGGCCCTACCCACTTCTGTGAAGACCTGGCTGGGGCCTGGGAATGGTTGGAGGCTTACAAAGCAGGAACTCACTACAGAGGGCAAGGCCTAGAGAACTGGCCCCCAGCGCTGGGCCTGGAGGAGAGAACAAATAACCCCAGAGGGCAGGATGCTGAAGAGGCCTTCACCTTCGCCAACTGAGCAGGTGAGGGTGGCTGCTCTCCAAGGGGTGGTTGAGATAGCGGCAACTCAAGTAACTGACTCTGTGCCTGTAACCCCTTAAAGCACAAGATTGATGGTCTCTGAGTATAGGGAATCCCTGGCAGGCGGCACCACCTTTCCTGTGGTGACTCCAAAATCAGTGGATGACCTGATTTGAAGAGCTGAGCTACATCTATGATGGCCAACAGCCAGAGGCGAAGTGGGGATGCAGTTCTCTCAGCTGTTGGGGGTTGGATGATGGTTTGATGTGAAGCCTGGTGATTGGCTAGAGAACACCCCTACTGTTAACTATATGCTCATAGCTCGTGGGCATTGTGGGTGCCAGGGGAACTTGCTTCTGAATGCCCAGGTTACACCTAATTGAGGGGCTGGCGCAGATAAGAACATGGTCCCACTTTTGCTATATTGCCTGCCCTTCACAGACTGACCCCTGCTGGGAAACTGGTGGAGGCATTCTCGTGATATTTTCACTCTTCAGGTTTGGGTGGCCAGCTGTTGCTGGACTGCTCTGGGGTTAGGGAGCTTATAGTTTGGGATTTTTACAGTTTGTCTCAGGAGATGCGCTATCGCCTGTGGTAGGGGAGGCAGCCATTCAGGGGAGCTAGGAGAGCATGGGGAATATACCCATTATTAGACTAGATACAGGACCACAATCGCACACCAACATTCCTGACCTGGAAAATCCGAGGAATGGGTTCAGCGTTTAGACGCCATAATATACAAAGATATTTGCTACATAGGGGAGTCCAGGTAGCTATGGTACAAGATACTCACCTTTCTAGGGGGAGGTCAAACACTTAAGACGTAGGTGGCAGTTATATGCAACCTCTTACTCAGCCTTTGCAGGGGGGAGATTATCTGGATAAGGGATGGTACCCCCTTCAAGCTTATTCACTCCACCATAGATAAGGGGGGACACTATGAATTTTTCAAAGATAGGCTCCTTAGCAGAGAAATCATGCTGGGACGCATCTATACACCCTCTAGACCAGGTTGCCTTCTTCCTCTTGCTCTCAGCCTTGTTGGCGCCACTGGTCTCAAATGACTTATTACTTAGGGGGTATTTTAATTGCATGGCCGATGCCTTGCGGTGCCGCTCGACTCCTCCGATTATTTGTGAGCTTGGACCTTAAGATGGCGGAGGACATCAGAGACTGGCTAGATGGGTTGGGTCTGTTAGATACCTGGAGGACTCAAGATGGGGCAACTCAGAGATTACTCTTACTATTCCCAAATTCATCGACTCCACACCTGACTAGACACATTACTGTGCTCCAAAAGGCTCAGACAGTATGTGGGGCATACCCTCTCAAATCATAGTCCCTTGCTGTTGAGCTTTTGGGCGATCGAGAACCACCAAGACACCCCGAAGTGGCATCTAAATCCTGTGTGTCTAGAAGATGCTTCCGGGACTCCCTGGGCGAGACCGTCATGGTGGAGGAGCACCGCACCCTGCTAAAATAAAATGATACTAAAAGCATTTTATTATTTTATTTTTGTCTAACAACTGATGACGTGTCGTCAGTGGAACAGGGCGGGGCGAGGCAATCGTGTAGGAGAGGCAAGGCAGGTGGAGTGGTGAGCACTTTTAAGTGTGCAAGTGTGTTTGGACGTCCGTCCTGAGCCGGCCAATCACACTTGTGCACTTAAGTTTCTCCAACCTGGCTGTGTTGCAGTCTGATTGGAGAAACACCCCAGGCTCCAATGCACAGCCAGAGCGGCAAACAAAGACACTCAGGTCAATCCCAGTGCTTCTTCTCATGCTGGGATTAGTGGGCCCGATTCACAGAACTAACTTAAGACAAAATCCTAAACTTACTACTTTTGGTATTCACAGAAGTTAGTATTTTGTCTTAAGTTTGTCTTAAGACAGACTTAAGACAGACTTAAGACAGACTTAAGTTAGGATTTTGTCTTAAGTCTGTCTTAAGTCTGTCTTAAGTTTGTCTTAGGACAAACTTAAGACAAAATCCTAACTTCTGTGAATACCAAAAGTAGTAAGTTTAGGATTTTGTCTTAAGTTAGTTCTGTGAATCGGCCCCAGTATTCCCTGAATGAGTGAAGTGTTGGGATTTTGCATGTAGGAGCATATGTAGTCAGAGTCCAGGATCGGAGGAGAGAACCGAAGGCGGCATTCATCAAAGCGGCACTTAAGTATGATTTTTATAATTTTTTGTTTGGGTTTCGTTTCTGGTTGTATTCCCCATCCACCCCACCCCCCCCCCCCTCCCCGTCCCAGCCACACTACCAGTAAACAATTATAGCAGCCACCATTGCTGCTACCAGATGGGAGTTTTACTCCCACTGGAGGACTTAGTAACCCAACTTACCACCTGGTCATTCCGAGATCTGTGGGCTAGTGGGCTGGAGAGTGCCATGAACCGCAGACACACTAGTTTCTACAACAACTGCTGTCACTGGACTTGGCGAGGCACTTAGTGAAGTGGCTGTATGGCTGTCGGTCTGAAATGATTCGTAAACCCCTGTTGATACTTAGGCACAGATGGGAGGAATTTACAGACCGTGACTGCAATGGTGTTCAGGCATACCTTAAGAAGGTCTCTAGAAATATGTGGCTAAAATATACAAAATTCAACAAAGTACATGCAACTTACTTAACGGCAGGTCTTTTACGGTGGTGAGCAGAGGCGCTGCCCCAAATGTGTGTTTCTACACGCGGACGTCTGTCATATGACTTGGAGTTGCCCCATCTACACCCTTACTGGGTCTTGGTTGTCTGCACACTGGGCCGCACTCTCTCATGTACAGTGGAGGTGTGCCTCTTGATAATGTTTCAAAGAGCCAAGAATCGGAAAGTAGGTTCAAAATTCATGGACTTCGCCTTATTGCTTGCCAGAACGAGAATAGCAATGGCCTGGAAATCACAGGTCGGCCCCATAGTAGAGATATAGATGAAAGATGCTACGATATGGGCAAGACCTGAAGAAAGGGCACTGATATGGGAGGATGCCCGGAGGAATCAGGAGACCTCTGATTGCTGAATTGTGGACGGAAGTGTTGGGAAGGGTGGTAGCACCGAGTGGGAAACATAGATGGGAGCCCTAACAGTCAGGCCAAGTTGAATGAGATGGAGGAGGCGGAGCCCTCTGGCGAGTAAGATCACAGAGAGTTGGTGAGGAGATTGGCGGTCTGTCAAGGAGCGCATTGCGGACCATTCGGCCTTGCTGGCACCCCCTGTGAGCGGATTAATGCTCTTACCTCCCCCACCACCCCCTTCCTATGAGCTGGAATCTATGGAAAACTGTTCTCCTATTCGTGACTGCATTGACGGACATAAGTGGAATGAGTCTATGCTTCCCCAGATGGAGCAATGGACTCCCAAACCACTGCACAACTGGTGTGACCCCCAAGACAGTTACATTATATTTTCTTGTTTCTTTCTGTTTAAATTTAGTTCATATTTAGGCATTTGTAATCCTCCTCCACCAAGCTCCTGGATACAACTATGCCTGACAAGAAGTGCAGAAGTGAGGAGATACAATTAAAGGAAAGCATCCGAGGCCTGTTAACTGGACTTAATGAGCATTAAAATGGGCTTAGCACAGGCTGAGAAGGGCCAATTGGACACTACTACTTTTAAGGAGCAAGCACAGGACACCCTTTCCACACTAACAATATAGTATGTTTGGAATATCCTTGTCTGTTCAAGCAGCCAAACTATAGAATTCACTACCCATAAACAGAAGATTCACCGACATCCCTCTAAGCTTCAGAAGATTAGTAAAGAGGTGGCTATTGCCCACATGACAACTATACTCACTACAAAACAGTGTACCACAAAAGTATACTCAGACATGACAAACTATGCTTCTCACGGTATGGAGAAGAGGTTTCATAATACATGTGTAATTGCACATTGAGCTATGCTTCCTGTTTTAAGAACATACATTACACCACTAGATCAGACCATGTCATAATTGCTGCTCCTATATACATATAGATGCATATACAAAGGGGTTCATGGATGGCTGCTACTAAAACTTTATGTGTATATCTGTACATATAATAATTTTAGTTATTTGAGAAATAAATGTGCATGCTTCACCACAAGACCAATGAGCACATGAGACTATGCAACTATTGCTGCTTCTAGGTACATATGGAAATTTATATTGAGGAAGTCACACAAGCCACAACAACGTTATCAATTGTCATGTCTATATATATGTATGTACAAGATCATTTCGATTTTTGTTACAAAAACACACTCCTTCCTCGCTGTGACTCATCCCAAACCTTTCTGACCACTATGAACTCCCCAACATCCTTTTCAAATGTCCTCTTCCATGCCAACCAACTAACAGGCACACGTGACTATTACTTACAAAAACAACTTACTACTTTCCCTTTCAATTCCATTCCTACCATTGAGTCCCTACTTTGAAATCTTCATAACACACAAGAAATCAAGAGCACAAACCTAACACAACAAATACATGCAGACAAAAACCTCTTTGCTAATCTACTAACTATTAAATGTGTGCATTGGGTTCCAGAGTAACGTGCTATGCCGTAAAGTCCAATCAGGAAAAGTAAGTGCAATATAAATACAATTTACTAGTACAATATAAAAGGCATTGTTTGGAAAGGCATGATGTGTACTAATGCAGTGATTTTTTTTATCCTGCTAAACACCAAATAATTTATTTTTGTGACTGATGTTTTTCTCTAGTAGATTTTATCATGTCCTTTATGGATTTTTCATTGACCTTGAGTGGTTCTTTTCTGCTTCCTGATGTCAGGAGAAATGTGGCCTCTTGCCGTTTTCACCAAGGCTATCTTAAACTTCAATCAAAATTTAACAAAATTGCCAAGGGAGGTTTTCCCCTTATAGTTTTATTCCTCGCAGCTGTGACCCTGTAATGGAGAGACTTGTAATCTCCGATAAATATAATTCTGTAAGGGGTGGCTATAGGGAGGAGTCTCCCTTTCCTCAGGCAATCCAGAAGGGCACATAGCACACCATCTCAGCATTCAGTGCTCGACACCTCTATGGACTTCAGACATTCATTTCATTACAGACCAAGGGTCACATTTGCTCTTTTTTTTAAAGAACGAATGGCTGGGATAGACACAGTGCATTTCCACATCACAGGCATTCACCCCCAGGTTGACGGCCAGACTGAGAGATTCATCCCAACCCGGGGAACAGTTTCTAACAGGTCACCAAGAACAGTGGTCACAATGTCGCCCCTTAGGTGAGTTCTTCTATGATTAATCACTGCGGTTCCTTATATTGTTCATATCACTACCATCCGTTGTTTGGACAGGGAGTTCTCTCCTCCATCAGTTCCAACAGAGCAATCTACCCTAAATCCATCGAGACAATTCAAAAGAAGGCAGATTGCCATGGCCAACCCAGTCTTCTTTGCCGGGTGAATGGTCATGTTTGGTTGTCATCCCAACACATATCCTCTCTAGACTCAGACCCGATGTTCTTTCGGAGCTTTGTGGATCCATTCAAAGTTACTGGACTGGCTGGGGGTTCTGCGGAGTGTATGTACCTATCAGCATGGTGGCACTCACATCACACATTGTCTGACCAGACAATACATTCCTTTAAGCAGTTTAGACACACACCACATAGCTCCTCCAGTTGACGTAGATGGTTCATTTGAATGTGCAGTTGAGGAGATCCTTGATTCCAGCAGGGTTAGGGGGCAACCGAAACGGAAATATTGAGTGTCCTGGAAGAGAAACAATGCCTCGGAGAGATCATGCGAAACGGAATCCTTCATTCATGCATCTATCTGTCCCGGTTCTGTTACAGTCATTCTCCTGGGAACCCCAGTCCCCACATAGGATTTAAAACAGGGGATCCTTTGGGACAAGTATTGGCAGGAATCTCACCAAAGGTTAGACCCAAATTCCACAGCATAGGCTTACAACAGGCTGGCCTTGGAAAACACGGTAGATGGGCCACTAGTGGCTTGGAATGCTGAGGGTGGGACCACTGGAGACCTCGGGGCACCACTTCTGAGGCACAACATGAAGAGGAAGAATAAAGTGATGTTAACTAAGGGAATTGAAACAGGTGAGGATCAAGCACTAGTTGGAGCCTCATCTTTTGACAGCCAACAGCAGATGGTGGGTTCTCTGCGCTGATGTCCTTAGAATGCACAGGTTGCTCTCCCTGACCAAACCTCCTTCCTGGGTGATTAGGACAGAGCAGTTCTCTCTTCCATATGCAGAGTGCCACACCGCTCTGGCATCCCACTCTTCTAACCTCCAACCACGGTCTCCCATCAGTAGAACGAACATTCACCTTGGGCTCTTGAACTGATTCCTAGTCATACGGGGGCCATTTATAGCTCAACAGCCCTGATTTCTGGAAGAAACTGATAGTAGTGTCTCTTCTATTTCTGAAATTGACCCCTGTACCTTCCATAACCAGTCAAAGGAGTACCCCAGAGAATTATCCAATATCACAGGACCCCTTTGCACCATGCTTTCTCCCACCCCCTGCCAAAGCTGTCACCTATCCAAGACAGTGACAGAGTGTTCCCCACTTCCCTCATCATTGTTAATCCATCAGGCCTGTCAGAGCCAGGTCTTTTGAACAGTCTTGGTTGTTTGAGAGGGGAAGGGGTGCAGTTTAAACCAAAGTCCAGTGGCCTGCACACAGCTCATATCTTACCACGGCAGGGGATGGGGCGGGTTCAGGCACCACTATTTGTCTCGGATGAAGTATGCACCCATGCATATACGAACAGTATGCACCACCCTCATGCGGCCCGATGGCCCCAAAGGATGCAGTAATAGAATGCTCCCTTCGAGACCTTTCAAGATTTCACAGTCAAGACTGGAACTGCACAATACTGACAACACAGGCCCTGCCACAGTGTCTGTACAAGGGCCCCTGACCTCCTTTTCTAAGGGGACAACATAATCCAACAGGCAAAAGTCCACTCCGTGTCATAGAGTTTGTGCGCTTTGTGGTGCTTGATGAATTTGTGCCAGCTCCTGGGTGGTGTATATTCACTGCTTCTTTCTAGGGCATTCTTGCACGTCTGACTATTTCTGTAATATAGGACATGTGAGTGGACAAAGGCATTTCCTCACCGGGATCTTTTCAATTGTGCCTGTGCAAAGTGGAGACACACAAACAGCTGCAACCACTTCCGTACCACTGGGTCAGAAAATAATGACCCCTTGCAGAGGCTGGAATTATGAGCAGTGCAGAGTTTATTTCACCCAGTACCCGCGCAATAAAGTTCGCACCCCTGCAATGTTCCCCAGGTATGCATCACACCTGCTGAAATTTACAGGGGGAAAGCCAGGAAAATGCAGGGGCATGCGGATTTGGGTACATTAAAGTATCAATCAATCATATCATTTGTAAAGCTAACTACTCACAGGTGAGGATCTCAAGGCGCTGGGGTGGGGAATGCTACTGCTCCAAAAGCCAGGTCTTGAAGAGTTTTCTGAAGGTCAGCAGGTATTGCGCCTGCCGTATGTGGATAGGGAGGGTGTTCCAGGTCTTGGCGGCGAGGTGGGGGAACGAGCGAGGGAGGGAAGGAACGAGGGAGGGAGGGAGAGAGGGAATGAGGGAGGGAGAGAGGGAACAATGGAGATAGTGAGAGAGAGGGAGTGAGAGGGAGTGAGGGAGAGAGAGGGAGAGAGGGAGAGAGAGAGAGAGCAAGTGAGTGAGAGAGGGAGGGAGACAGGGAGAGAGAGAGGGAGGGAGAGAGGGAGGGAGGGAGGGAGAGAGAGGGAGGGAGGGAGAGAGATGTGTGTATGCCGGGTCTGGTGGCTCAGCGGATGAAGGCATCCGCTGCAGGGACCTGTGATCAACCTCATGGTCACAGTTTTTTTGTTGTTGCTCCAGCCCGCCCCCTCCCCCACTGACCCCGCCCCCACCGGTGCGGCCCTCGGGCACAAACCACACTGTAAATTTGCCCCTGAGAGAAAGTTTGTGAGTACCCATGGCACTCTGACCAGACAATACATTCCTTTAAGCAGTTTAGACACACACCGCATAGCTCCTCCAGTTGACGTAGATGGTTCATTCGAATGTGCATTTGAGGAGATCCTTGATTCCAGCAGGGTTAGGGGGCAACTGAAACGGAAATATTGAGTGTCCTGGAAGAGAAACAATGCCTCGGAGAGATCGTGAGAAACGGAATCCTTCATTCATGCATCTATCTGCCCCGGTCCTTTCACCGTCATTTTCCTGGGAACCCCAGTCCCCACATAGGAATTAAAACAGGGGATCCTTTGGGACAAGTATTGGCTGGAATCCCCAAGAGCGCACTCACCAGAGGTTAGATCCAAATTCCACAGCATAGGCTTACAACAGGCTGGCCTTGGAAAACACGGCAGATGGTCCACTAGTGGCTTGGGATGCGGAGGGTGGGACCACAGGGGACCTCGGGGCACCACTTCTGAGCCACAACATAAAGAGCAAGAATAAACTGATGTTAACTAGGGGAATTGGAACAGGTGAGGATCAAGCACTAGTTGCAGCCTCATCTTTTGACAGCCAACAGCAGATTGTGGGTTCTCTGCGCTCTCTCTTTTATAGGCAGAGTGCCACACTGCTCTGGCATCCCACTCTTCTAACCTCCAACCACGGTCTCCCATCAGTAGAACGAACATTCACCTTGGGTCTTGAACTGATTCCTAGTCATACGGGGGCCAGTTATAGCTCAACAGCCCTGATTTCTGGAAGAAACTGATAGTAGTGTCTCTTCTATTTCTGAAATTGACCGCTGTGCCTTCCATCCCCAATCAGAGGAATGCGCCAGATAATTATCCAATATCAGAGGACCCCTTTGCACCATGTTTCTCCCACCTCCCGCCAAAGCTGTGTCACCTATCCAAGACAGTGACAGAGTGTTCCCCACTTCCCTCATCATTGTTAATCCATCAGGCCTGTCAGAGCCGGGTCTTTTGAACAGTCTTGGTTGTTTGAGAGGGGAAGGAGTGCAGTTCACACACAGCTCATATCTTACCAGGGCAGGCGGTGGGGCGGGTTCTGGCACCACTCTTTGTCTCAGATGAAGTATGCACCCATGCATATACGGACCACCCTCATGCGGCCCGATGGCCCCAAAGGATGGGTGTAGTAATAGAATGCTCCCTTCGAGACCTTTCAAGATTTCATAGTCAAGACTGGAACTGCACAATACTGACAACACAGGCCCTGGCACAGTGTCTGTACAAGGGCCCCCGACCTCCCTTTCCAAGGGGACAAAATAATCCAACAGGCAGAAGTGCCATAGAGTTCGTGCGCTTTGGGGTGCTTGATAAATCTGTGCCAGCTCTTTGGTGGTGTTCATTCACTGCTTCTTTCTAGGGCATTCTTGCACGTCTGACTATTTCTGTAATAAAGGACATGTGAGTGGACAAAGGCATTTCCTCACCGGGATCTTTTCAATTGTGCCTGTGCAAAGGGGAGACACACAAACAGCTGCAACCACTTCCGTACCACTGGGTCAGAAAATAATGACCCCTTGCAGAGGCTGGAATTATGAGCAGTGCAGAGATTATTGCACCCAGTACCCGCTCAATAAAGTTCGCACTCCTGCAATGTTCCCCAGGTATGCATCACACCTGCTGAAATTTACAGGGGGAAAGCCAGGAAAATGCAGGGGCATGCGGATTTGTGTACATTAAAGTATCAATCAATCATATCATTTGTAAAGCTAACTACTCACCCGTGAGGATCTCAAGGCGCTGGGGTGGGGAATGCTACTGCTCCAAAAGCCAGGTCTTGAAGAGTTTTCTGAAGGTCAGCAGGTATTGCGCCTGCCGTATGTGGATAGGGAGGGTGTTCCAGGTCTTGGCGGCGAGGTGGGGGAACGAGCGAGGGAGGGAAGGAACGAGGGAGGGAGGGAGAGAGGGAATGAGGGAGGGAGAGAGGGAGGGAGAGAGGGAACAATGGAGATAGTGAGAGAGAGGGAGTGAGAGGGAGTGAGGGAGAGAGAGGGAGAGAGAGAGAGAGCAAGTGAGTGAGAGAGGGAGGGAGACAGGGAGAGAGAGAGGGAGGGAGAGAGGGAGGGAGGGAGGGAGAGAGAGGGAGGGAGGGAGGGAGAGAGAGGGAGGGAGGGAGAGAGATGTGTGTATGCCGGGTCTGGTGGCTCAGCGGATGAAGGCATCCGCTGCAGGGACCTGTGATCAACCTCATGGTCACAGTTTTTTTGTTGTTGCTCCAGCCCGCCCCCTCCCCCACTGACCCCGCCCCCACCGGTGCGGCCCTCGGGCACAAACCACACTGTAAATTTGCCCCTGAGAGAAAGTTTGTGAGTACCCATGGCACTCTGACCAGACAATACATTCCTTTAAGCAGTTTAGACACACACCGCATAGCTCCTCCAGTTGACGTAGATGGTTCATTCGAATGTGCATTTGAGGAGATCCTTGATTCCAGCAGGGTTAGGGGGCAACTGAAACGGAAATATTGAGTGTCCTGGAAGAGAAACAATGCCTCGGAGAGATCGTGAGAAACGGAATCCTTCATTCATGCATCTATCTGCCCCGGTCCTTTCACCGTCATTTTCCTGGGAACCCCAGTCCCCACATAGGAATTAAAACAGGGGATCCTTTGGGACAAGTATTGGCTGGAATCCCCAAGAGCGCACTCACCAGAGGTTAGATCCAAATTCCACAGCATAGGCTTACAACAGGCTGGCCTTGGAAAACACGGCAGATGGTCCACTAGTGGCTTGGGATGCGGAGGGTGGGACCACAGGGGACCTCGGGGCACCACTTCTGAGCCACAACATAAAGAGCAAGAATAAACTGATGTTAACTAGGGGAATTGGAACAGGTGAGGATCAAGCACTAGTTGCAGCCTCATCTTTTGACAGCCAGCAGCAGATTGTGGGTTCTCTGCGCTCTCTCTTTTATAGGCAGAGTGCCACACCGCTCTGGCATCCCACTCTTCTAACCTCCAACCACGGTCTCCCATCAGTAGAACGAACATTCACCTTGGGTCTTGAACTGATTCCTAGTCATACGGGGGCCAGTTATAGCTCAACAGCCCTGATTTCTGGAAGAAACTGATAGTAGTGTCTCTTCTATTTCTGAAATTGACCGCTGTGCCTTCCATCCCCAATCAGAGGAATGCGCCAGATAATTATCCAATATCAGAGGACCCCTTTGCACCATGTTTCTCCCACCTCCCGCCAAAGCTGTGTCACCTATCCAAGACAGTGACAGAGTGTTCCCCACTTCCCTCATCATTGTTAATCCATCAGGCCTGTCAGAGCCGGGTCTTTTGAACAGTCTTGGTTGTTTGAGAGGGGAAGGAGTGCAGTTCACACACAGCTCATATCTTACCACGGCAGGCGGTGGGGCGGGTTCTGGCACCACTCTTTGTCTCAGATGAAGTATGCACCCATGCATATACGGACCACCCTCATGCGGCCCGATGGCCCCAAAGGATGGGTGTAGTAATAGAATGCTCCCTTCGAGACCTTTCAAGATTTCATAGTCAAGACTGGAACTGCACAATACTGACAACACAGGCCCTGGCACAGTGTCTGTACAAGGGCCCCCGACCTCCCTTTCTAAGGGGACAAAATAATCCAACAGGCAGAAGTGCCATAGAGTTCGTGCGCTTTGGGGTGCTTGATAAATCTGTGCCAGCTCTTTGGTGGTGTTCATTCACTGCTTCTTTCTAGGGCATTCTTGCACGTCTGACTATTTCTGTAATATAGGACATGTGAGTGGACAAAGGCATTTCCTCACCGGGATCTTTTCAATTGTGCCTGTGCAAAGGGGAGACACACAAACAGCTGCAACCACTTCCGTACCACTGGGTCAGAAAATAATGACCCCTTGCAGAGGCTGGAATTATGAGCAGTGAAGAGATTATTGCACCCAGTACCCGCTCAATAAAGTTCGCACTCCTGCAATGTTCCCCAGGTATGCATCACACCTGCTGAAATTTACAGGGGGAAAGCCAGGAAAATACAGGGGCATGAGGATTTGTGTAAATTAAACTATATATGATATACCCTATTTTGAAGGGCTTAACATCTAATAAGTGACATTTTTACACCCAAGAATTACTAAATACTGGGGTATAGAATTTTAATGAGGTCGATAGATATACCCATATTTCACTGGGGCACTCACAAATAAGGCCTTAATTGTCCCAAGAGTGCAAAACAGGCAAAAACGCAATTTCACTCATGGGGCAATTGATGTAGTCTGGCCACAGGTGTGTTCCACGCCTGAACCAAATATTTGGTCACCAAATCACAAAGTTAAATCAAATATATGATATTTCATGTATATGGCTGGAGAAAAGAAAGGTAAATTGATCGTGATGTTTAAGTATCGTACCCTCGCAATGTCATTATGGTGTTTATAATACTTTCAGAATTCTGATGGAACTCTGCCTTTCTTGGTTTTCAATACCCTCTTCTATTTGAAGGACTGAATTCCTGCATGGCTGCATATTTTTCCCATTCTTGACTAAAGGTAAATTATCTCGAACTTGTTACACGACTGGAGTACTGTTCAGTACTTCAAGAACTGTGGATTGCTCTAAGAGATAAGTAAGTCCCTGCTGCATCTGTTCTGAGGAACCAGCGCTAGTGGTGGCCTGCCACAAGTATTCACATGTACAAATCTGGGGATGAATGTAGTAGGCAATATCAATATTGATTGATCACTTTCACGTTATCGTGACCATAATATTAAGGGACAAAATATTGAACGGGTAAGTGCACCGAGAGAAGTATGGATTTACTATCCTTAACTTGATATATGTGTGCCTTGAATAAGTATGTGTATGTTGAGTTGGATACAGAAAACGCATAGAAAATTACCTTTCGATATTTTGTCCCTCAACATTGTGGTCATGATATTGTGACTCAAAAAGGAGGGGTTTCCCAATTGTATGCAAATCTTCTTTTATTCTGTAAGTTGTTTAAAAATTCTTCTCTAAGAAATATATCTAACAGCTAACAGCCAACACGTTTCGTCTAGCACACTGGACGTCTTCAGGGCAAGGTGCAGAGTTAAGAAAGCACAACTTGGAGTTTAGATTAATGTGTAGTGTAGTTCCTATCTGCCCAATAGGCTCTGCGCATTGGAATAATACCTACAGCAGTAAAGGCCTAGGCCAGACGTTAACTAGGTCTACTACTGTCGATACTAGACTTAAGTTTTGGGTTTGCCAGCGTAGCTCAGAGTTCGCTAGAAACTTTCTCGAATGTTCAGGAAAGAATTAACTCCCCTGATTAGACAAGAAGGGATTTAGTTTCTGACAACCATAGAACATGACAACTTTGCTCTCCCCTAATCAAGAGTCAATCTCGAGAGTCGTGTGAGCACAAGGCAATTATTTTACTCAGTCAGTACGTGCATTCTTAGTCTCATCAGATTGTAGAGAAAAGGAAGAGACGGGCGTGTTCAATAAAAAGGTGTCATTTATTGATCAGTCTCTTTTCTCGTACAAGAGAAATGGATCGATATTATTGCAATACTTATAGTTAAGTAAAGTGCATACATTAAAAGCAATAGTATAAAATAATACTGTAAAAACATTGATATGGTTTCTGAGCCATATGATGTTTAAAATGATTAAAATATATTTACATACACATATACATTTGACTAAACGTACTCAACTGGTGTTTCTAAATACGCCTACCCCGTGTACCTGACCTAAGTCTAATGCGTGGGCGGGAATAGAAAGTTACAGTTTAAGTTAAGTTTGTTTTTGCCAAGTGAATAACTAAAGAATTCTCTGTGAGGGGTTATTCATTTCTGTACCTGGAATTTAGGATGAATGAGGAATGGTATCTCTTTCTCTGCTCTCGATATTCCAGGCCGCCTGCGAGGGCTGCCCGAAAGCGCCGGTGCTGGGTCTCTCGGCAGGAGATAGCAGCGCGTCTCTCAGCGCGTCAGGAAGGCGGGGCTGCTGCCAGCGGGGTCTGCTCTGCTTCTGGGCTTCGGCAAGTATGGCTGCTCCGTCTCGTCACCACGCGTGTGTTTGCATAGGGCAAGATCGGTAATATTTATACCTTAAAGGTGCCGAGATTGACGTAAGGATGGACATAGATACGTCAATAAAGATGTCATACGACTTGCTCGTTAGCACATTCTTTTACTGAAGTTCTCTGTGAAATCAAAACAATGGCCGCACGGATTTTCCAGGTTGTCATAGGTTTGATTTGTTATGAGAACGTCGTATGCCTTATCAGGGGCTGGAGGAATGTCGCTTGTCTAATTAGATCTCAAGCGTTATGACCTAATCAGATAACACGTTCCTGTGCCGTAGTGTGACTGCGTCAGATAACGGTATCTGCATCATGGGGGCTTTTCTTGCCTCATGGGCTGACTGTTAGTTAACTTGATAGTTAGTTTAACCAGAATAGGGTCAGGAATAGGGGGATCGATTCAGAACCTATAGGAATACATGACACCCACTCCACGCTAACTATGGTCATATTTACTAATCTATGCATAGTATAACATAGTACAACATACTATAGAGTATAGTGTATACCTCACCACCCCAAAATACATAAATGCATTTTGAAATTTTCAAATATACTGAAAAATTGCAGTCATATATATTGTATGCACTTAAGCTATGAATTAAACGCTAAAGTAAACACGCATTTGTAGACATTATTGCTTATTTTGTATATGAGAAATACACATGAAATGGCTCTTAATATGGCTATACAGAAAGAAAGTTCGAGACCATTTCATCACATAATAAAATATTTGTGAACATACCAGCGGGCAACTAAAGTTTATAAAGTATCTAAAAATAGAAATCTTAGTTCTCTAGGAATAGTTTCTTACTTTAAGCAGAAGATAAGTGTCCCGAAAATTTTGTAAAAAATAATTTGGGGCTGCTAAAAAATTGCTGTCTGTGAACTGGTGGGAAAAATTGTTCATGTGACTTTATTTTTAAAGTTGAAGGCCGAATTCAGGGAACGCCGTGTGCGAGCTTGCTCAAAAGTCTCTATTTCTGTTCTGGAGAGAACATCATATCATTAAGGCTTTCGAAAAAACTGTCAACAGCTTCATGGGAAAGTTCCACTAAGTCGGAAATAGGTGTAACCATGCATTCGTGCGCATGATTGTCTCCATTGACATTCGGATTCGCATTGCTGACAGAAGGTCGTACCTGTTCGATGCTGCTTTCATCTTGAACTTCACTACTCTTCAATCGTAGTGGTGAAGATTCCACGAATGCCGTCATCAGGATTGGCAGCCTTTGAGGGCAGCACAAAGCGTGAACCTTGGTAGGAACCAACAATGTATCTGCATCCACTGGCGCATCCGATTGTAGCGTCAGACAGGTGTCTAACACGCATTCTTCTCCGCATAGCAGACACCTCAATACAGGTAAAACACACCTTTGCCACATTGGTCGAAATGATAGAAACCAAGTCATGTTCAGGTCTCTAAGCCGGGAGAGTCCCAGGATTTTTTATATCCGGTCCCGGTATCCAATGGCTAGGATTGTATCTTCCATTGTCGCGAGAGTTTGATCTGTGACATGGGTTGCCATAACGAAAAATAAGGACTAAGAATAGGATTCCTGCAATTAGTCCCAGGATCAGGGGAAGTCCGCCAAAAATCGAATGGACGAAATCTGGAAAAATACCCAGTATGGCTTTGAATGGTGTTAATGCCATCGAAAATACTGTCTTAAATACCTTTGAGACCCCAGTGGTATCAGAAATATTTAAGAGTTCGCTCAGGATTTCCGCGAAATGTACGGGGTAATTAGTTGATAATAATGTATGTATCTCTGCAGTCGTCCTTGCGACTTGTAGATCATACGTTTCTTTTGATGACGTGAGCCTTGTAGGCGTCTGAAGAAGCACTGTTTTCATTCTGCTTAAAGTATCTATTCGAATAGAAGTAATTTTCAAATTGGGCCATGCCCTTGCCTCCCTGTCTGGAAAGGAGCTGGGGAACAAAGAACGTCCACAGCACTTGACCTTCGCAGTCGTAGTGACTAGATAAGGAGTCCCGGGCATAAGACTACAACATCTGCGGTCTACAATAAGAATGTAACTCCCATTATAGAGTCTTTGAAAGAATGGTTCTATTTCAGTTGCAGGTGCGCCTTGCTGGTGACATGAAAGGTTGTATGAATTCCCTTCACAGGCTCCATGCAAACTAATTCCGTTACACAGAAGCGTGCCGCTTAGTGACATAGCACAATTGTTGCCACTAAGAAACACTTTCTGTCCTTTATTACTGACACATGCATGTGAATAGGGCAGGTTCCAAGTTGTTCTAAGGTACCCCTTTCCCAATTTCTCGTACATGCCAGCCTGTATATATTTTTGGCAGTATTGAAACCTGAAGGTTGAGATTGGAATATTTATGATTCCGTGGATTATCCATTCAGTGACAGGTCGTTCTGACATTGTCATTGGTAATCTTTCTAGTTTTTCAATGCTCAAGATTGTATAATCAGCACCCTTTTGCGCCATACCGATTTGTCTATCAGTAAGGTTAAAGATTTGGAATAGTGACGTTGTGTTGATTAAACGCCAAGGCACATAGCCTGAACGCAGATTTTGTAACGTCCAGCCAAGCTGTACAATAGAACGCAATTGTGACTGACCATGTTGTAATAACAGTAAGTCTTGCGATAATATATCGATTGCTGAAGACACAATGCTGTCCAATGAAAAAATTCTGGAGGACAGAGTCATTAACCCATTGTCCACTACAGAAAGTGATTTTTCCAAATTGATACGGTCAATTTCCCGTATTCTTTCTGCTGTTTCAATTTGATTAACCTTCCAGGCCTCATTGTATGCTGCATATACAGAGGCTGCTATGAAACGCTTTTGACGCTGTTTGCGTGGTCCCAAAGTGAAATCACGCAAGTCAGCACCATCAGTAAGTAAAGTTAGGTGTTGCTTAATTTCTGCCAGTGTGGAAGTTTGTAGCCATTGAAGGCATAATTTGCCCACACTGTAGGTGGTTATTATCCCTGGGTGATGTCTTTGAGGATATCTAGGGTCTGGCCTGTTCATTTTGAAACCTTGTGTTTTGTTCAGGAATCTGTCTTGACAGTTATTAGTATCTGTGGGCCAGATCAACCACTGTTTCCAATCAGGATGTGTTCTGTTTTGGTTTAATATATGATTTACGTCTATCTCTTCATCTGTATCAGAGCTATTGCTAAACATTGTTGGCTTTGGAATAGACGGTTTATTTAAATCTTTGATTTTGGCTAAGCCAAGACAGGTGGTTTGTTGAACAGTGTCATTTAAAAATATCAGTTGTTCTGGGATCATGCAAGCTCTAAACAAAGCTTCTAAACCCTGTACTTGCCATTCTTTTGTACCCCAAACACTTTTCAAATCAACATTTTTGTCCCAATAATCAAATCCAAAAGTATTCATTTTTTCAAAAAATGAGTCTGAATATAACAATTTTGTGTTGGTTATCATGGTTTTCATCCCTGTCTTGTTTGACAATTTAAAATAAAATGTTTCAGCATTACTTGTGTTAAAACCTGAAAAATATGAATATTTGTCGTAAACGGTTCTTGAGCTCCCTTTTGGAGGTGTAGCACAATGTTCCCATTGATTATAATTTAAAACATTTCTAGGTTGTGCAGATTTATGCAAAAAATGGTTACCATAGTGGTTATAGCAATACATACTATCATAATTTGTAGAACCTTGCAAATAATCATGTTTTGTAAATTTAGCAGACATTACTAAGTCAGACATCATGTTATTAATGCTTTCGAAGTCCCAATCATCAGCAAATGAGTTTGGTTTTGCAAAGTCACTCAAGGAGATCTTGATTTGGTGTGGATATTTCAGGATCTCGACCGGACCATAAATTTCATAGTCAGTGTTGTCCCAGGCTACCCCACCAGGTATAGGATTGGCTGTGAAGTTGGCTGAAGAAAGTTCTCTTTTCTCGACGTGTGAAGATGTGTGTGGTTTGAGGACCAAGTTGATGTTCTGACTTGCTGTGTCCATTTTAGCATATTTTCCCTCAATGAAGCGTCCCAAAGTTAATACCATGATGAGCCAAAGTATGAGGATAAATGCACCAAAACCCACCCAAAATTCAATCCATGGAGAAATCAGATATGTTTCTTTCAGTTGGTTCAAAAGTTCTTTAGCTTTGTCTTTAAAGGTTTTTGATGATGGCTGTGTCTTTGATTCACTGAGGCTTTCAGAGGAATCATCGAAGTTTATGAAGTAGCCGGATGCAGTTCTGTCAATTGTTCCAATTGGTTCAGGATTTTTGTTTCTTGCATTTTCACTTGGTACTTCATTGTAGATTGGTGTGTCTCTGCTAAATGTTTTTATTTGGGTTTTCAGAGGTCTTAGTTCTATTGCCTTGTTGCATAGTCCTTGTTGTTCTTCTGTAGGCGTTTCGAATGTGATGAGCCTCTTTGTTAGGACCTCTGAACTGGTAGCAAACCTTGGTGTTCTGCTACTTATTGGGAGTCCGCTTGGCCTACTGTTTGTTATCGGCCACATGTTGTGGTTTTACCAGGTCGATCGATACAACTCGGTTCTCCTTTTTACCAGCAAGTGGCGGTAGTACAACTGATCTTGTCCCGCTGACAGACAAGACAGGAACTGCTTTTCTGTAAGAAGGCCCAAATTCCTTCTTTACCGCGAACTTCTCCCTGACTAGATCCCCGACTTTTGGAATCCAGACAGGTCTTGCTGGGACAGGTGGTGATTCTTCAGTGGTTGTTGGCTGTTGTTTCAACTGTATGTTGCTCAGGTCTTTTCTTGTTTTGTTTAAGTCCTGCAAAATAGCCAAACGGTCTTTGACATCAAAGCTTTTTTCTTTAACCACTGAAGTCTGACTGTCGAGGTCAGAGATAATCATTCTAGTTCCAAATAATAATTCGTACGGACTGAATCCCTTCAGAGAATTTCTTGGCAAGTTATTTAGACTACGTTGGACACTTATTAGATGTTTGACCCACCCAGCTCCCGAACCTAATACCTTTGCCGTTATAGATTGCTTTATGTCACGGTTTTTTCTTTACACCATCCCGTACCCTCAGGAAGGAAGTGAGAAGATTCCCGCTGGACTGTGCTCATTTGGCCATGTTTCCCCCCAGGCTCGTGTGCCTGAGTGAAAACAATGGTCAAACGTAGCATGCTCTTAGCGTATATGCCATTTAGACCCGCAAATCTTTGTATAACAGTCCGGACGTCAGCCGAGTGCTGGTGATCTACATTATAAGTGGAAACTAGCCTGTATATGTTAATCGCAAGCCATTCTTTTTACTGGTCATATTATCTGCCGTAATACGACGAGGTATCAAACTGTTTCTCTCCCCACTGCGATCTCTGTTGCAGTTTGGGCAGTTTTTTACGAACATGGTGTGACGCAGGCTCATGCCTGGCCACCAGTACCGTGATTGTGATTCTTCCAGAGAATCTTTTAATTTATGGTGTCTGAGACCCTCGCCCATGTGTGCGTCTGCGATTAACAAGTGTCTCCTGTCCATGTTTGGAATCACTCTATCCCCCACTCCAGGGATTCGAGCAAAAGGGACGGAGTTTGCATCGATTATGTATGTATAATTGAGTGGATAGTTGATCGGTAATGCTGAGCAGTCGCCTTTTGATGACGTTTTCACCGCTAGCACTGTTTCACCGTCAATGTATTTTAATGTACGCTTTTTTCGAACTACGGGAGCCGATTTAGTGGCTGCCGCTGCGGCTGTTTCAGCCAATGAATTCCCTACAACGTGAACGCCATCACGCTGATGACTCAGTGAGTGAGTCACGTGAGTCTTTGGTAGTTCTTTTTGTAAAAGAGCTATTTGTTCCCAGAGCAGTTTCTGCTTTATTGGTGCATCTGTGTCATCTTTGTAACCGTTTTGAATCCATGTCTGTAAATCGCTGTTATATGATTTGACGCAGTAATATGAATCTGACACTATAAGTGTCGGGAATTCGCGATCCGCATTATCTAGCGCCATTTTCAATACTATTATTTCAGTTTGTTGTTCTGAATTAGTTTCTACTGAGTGTGATTTTGTTAATAGAGGTCTTAGTTTACCTCCGCGCCACACTTCTTTTGTAATCTCACATGTGGGGTTGTATGCTTGTTCTCCCCAAACGGAGGGTTGAGCATGTCCGTCTGTATAGATTACACAGGCGTAATGTCGTAGAGGCAGAATGTCGATTGGCAGAGGATACGTCTTTTCATATTTTAGATTTTTTAATTCTTCTAGTTCTATTAGAAAATTGTCAACCAGGCTATACTTGATAATTCATATCCTACGTATAAGACCGTTAAATGGGCAATTCTGGATTTTTTAAAGTTGAATTTGTAACCCTCTGCAGCGAACCCAAGTATTATGGTGTTCACTCTTTTCAAGTGAGTATCCAAGTCATCGTCTGTTAAGTAAATGTCATCGACATAAGATAATGCTTCATCATCATATAGTTGTAGTAATTCTGTTACTCTCGCTGAGAATACCCCCGGGCTGTTCTTGTACCCCTGGGCTAACCGACAGAATTGTTTTTGAGTGCCATTTACTGAGAATGCAGTTAAATATCTGCTCTCTGGTGCTATGTTTTGACAAAAGAATCCATTGGAGATGTCCAAGGTAGTTTTGTATTTTTTGCGCACAATGTTATTCATTAGTGCAGCACTGTGTGAGTTTTGCACTGCAAAGGTTTTGCAACATGTGTTAAGGTGTCGGTAATCCAAAACTAGACGATATGAATTGTCTGGTTTGGAGACCGGAAACAAAGGATTGTTCATTTGTGAGGTGCAAGTTTCAATCACCCCCTGGTATTCTAGCTGATCTAGTATTTCATTTACCTGTTTTTTAGCTTCTTGCTTAATTGGGTACTGCCTTTGTGCAGTAGGTTGTGATTTTAACTGGATTTTGTGAGGAGGAGAATCCTCATCCCATCCTACATGATTTTTATATAAAGCAGGTGCTAAGGCCACTGCCCACTTTCTAGCAAGTGTGTATTTTTTATGAATCGGGATTTGATTCGAGAAGGCAGGCATAATTACTTCTTCGCCATGAGGGCACTCCCTGACAAACTCTGGTGGCCAGTCTTTTTCAGCTAGAAGGATGTCATAACCCTTGGAGAGGTTGTCCCAAAATAGTCCCCTTATTTTCCTAGTCTTATCTCCCTCTATACGTAATGTTATCTTGTATATCTTGTGGGGTTTGCTAACTCTGGTGTCTGCAGTTTCCACTTGAAGATATTCATTCGTGTTCACTGTCTCCAGATGATTCATAAGGACTTTGCGAGCTATGCTCACTTCTGCTGCGCTGTCTAGCATTGTCTGAGCCCACTCTCCGTTTTTCAGTTGTGTCCTCAGTATTCTCGGCATTGTTAACTACCTTGATACCGGCTACCTTCTTTTTTGGAAATTGTAATTTCTTTTTTTGTTGAGCAGGTTCCTTGTCTTTGGACTTGGCGTGCTCTTGTCTTTGTTCTGATCGTCCTCTTCTTTCCGATTTCTGCGAGGAAGTCTGAAAAGATTGAGAGGGACGTGTATCAATGTCTTGATATCTATCAGGTTTTTTAATATTATCCCTATTTCTAAGGTTATATCTTTTCCCAGAGGGGTCACTCTGGGGCGACCTGTGTCTCTGGTTCGGAGATTTCTCCCTTCGCCTAGGAGACCTTCCTCGGGACTGGAATTTCTTTTCTTTTGGATTGGATTGTTTGTTTCCATCCCAGTTCTTTTTTGGTGAATTATTATTAAAAAATATTTTTTCTGGACTTTCAGTCAGTTGCGGTTTTACTGGTATTCCACCTAAACTATCTCTACCTAGTTCTTCATAGGATTTTTCTATGATTCTGGCAATTTCAGCTGGTTGGTCTGCTATGTCTGTCTCTTTTAACCTCTGGCGGATCGCCACGTTTGCTGCTTCACCTTTTATATTGGCTAATAATATAGCCGAGACCTGCTTGAAGTCTTTCAGTAATTTCATTCCAAGAGTTAAAGCTGGTTCTGGACCGTATTCATCTTGAATTTGTTTTAGCACATCTGGTATTACCGAAATGGATGGAACACCGTGCGTTTTTGTGTAGATGGAAGCAAAGACTGTACCCCAAGTGTCACAGTCCTCTATGTGTGGTGCGATTCCCATTGGGAGACATATAGTCAGAATCCTGTGTTTTTCTAGCGGGGTGGTGTCAGGAAACACCGCCTCTATTTGGGTGATTTTCTGTGCCAACCAGAATGGTATTTGTTCCCGTTTAGCCGGAACTTTACCTAGGCAGGATTGGATGTTCTGTGGTGTAATTTTATTTGTGTTCCCCTGGTGAGGGGTCAGCTGTGGAAGTTTAATCGCTGGCTGAATTGTTGAAGTCCGCATTACATACTGGACTAATTGTCTATGAATTTTTAGTAATTGTTTTAGCTGTATTAACAGCTCTCCTGTAGACATCCCTTCGATGTCTGGGTGTGGTGTGTATCCGGCTAAGACCGGCCAGGTTGCTCCTGGTCTACCTAAAGGACCGAGCCTTGTAATGTGATTGTTATGTATTAGGGCGCCATCAAATAAGAGCAAATGCTCTTGGAATTTGAGTGGTACTTCCACCTCCTCGAAAGGAGTGTAAATGTCTGGTGGAACCTCTATTTTGTAATAGTGGAAGTACTTTGTTACAGCATTTGCTGCTGGAAAATGTATCCATGTATAGTATACCTCTGTCTGCCGATATTCGTGTGCCTCAATTACGAATATGACTGTGCCACCTCTAGGTGTCAGTCCATTTTCTATAAGTTTTAAGGTTATAGATTTCCTTTTGGCGACCGGGATGAGTATTATATCCCCGTCCGCATCTAGTGCTGCAGTATCAGCTGCTGCTATTTCAGCTGCTAATCTAACTGCCTCTCTTTCATCCTCATTGTCAGACATTTTACTGTCAATAAGGTTATTTTGTTTGTTTGCAGATCAGGTTTCTTATGGAAACAGAGATTAGATGCACAATATTTTGGAACAGTGTATCCTTCAACGTTGACTAAACCAAGAACCTTACATAGGAGTTCCCTCCTGCGAGGTTTTGGAGGATATTACCTTTCACCCACTCCAGACGTCTTTGGAGTATTTGGGAAAAGGGGTCTGAGTGAGAAAGCACGACTGAGTTACTCTAAATGTCTTACGTTAGTTTTATCGCCCTTTCCAAACGCGTTGGGCGCCATGTAGTGTAGTTCCTATCTTCCCAATAGGCTCTGCGCATTGGAATAATACCTACAGCAGTAAAGGCCTAGGCCAGACGTTAACTAGGTCTACTACTGTCGATACTAGACTTAAGTTTTGGGTTTGCCAGCGTAGCTCAGAGTTCGCTAGAAACTTTCTCGAATGTTCAGGAAAGAATTAACTCCCCTGATTAGACAAGAAGGGATTTAGTTTCTGACAACCATAGAACATGACAACTTTGCTCTCCCCTAATCAAGAGTCAATCTCGAGAGTCGTGTGAGCACAAGGCAATTATTTTACTCAGTCAGTACGTGCATTCTTAGTCTCATCAGATTGTAGAGAAAAGGAAGAGACGGCGTGTTCAATAAAAAGGTGTCATTTATTGATCAGTCTCTTTTCTCGTACAAGAGAAATGGATCGATATTATTGCAATACTTATAGTTAAGTAAAGTGCATACATTAAAAGCAATAGTATAAAATAATACTGTAAAAACATTGATATGGTTTCTGAGCCATATGATGTTTAAAATGATTAAAATATATTTACATACACATATACATTTGACTAAACGTACTCAACTGGTGTTTCTAAATACGCCTACCCCGTGTACCTGACCTAAGTCTAATGCGTGGGCGGGAATAGAAAGTTACAGTTTAAGTTAAGTTTGTTTTTGCCAAGTGAATAACTAAAGAATTCTCTGTGAGGGGTTATTCAGTTCTGTACCTGGAATTTAGGATGAATGAGGAATGGTATCTCTTTCTCTGCTCTCGATATTCCAGGCCGCCTGCGAGGGCTGCCCGAAAGCGCCGGTGCTGGGTCTCTCGGCAGGAGATAGCAGCGCGTCTCTCAGCGCGTCAGGAAGGCGGGGCTGCTGCCAGCGGGGTCTGCTCTGCTTCTGGGCTTCGGCAAGTATGGCTGCTCCGTCTCGTCACCACGCGTGTGTTTGCATAGGGCAAGATCGGTAATATTTATACCTTAAAGGTGCCGAGATTGACGTAAGGATGGACATAGATACGTCAATAAAGATGTCATACGACTTGCTCGTTAGCACATTCTTTTACTGAAGTTCTCTGTGAAATCAAAACAATGGCCGCACGGATTTTCCAGGTTGTCATAGGTTTGATTTGTTATGAGAACGTCGTATGCCTTATCAGGGGCTGGAGGAATGTCGCTTGTCTAATTAGATCTCAAGCGTTATGACCTAATCAGATAACACGTTCCTGTGCCGTAGTGTGACTGCGTCAGATAACGGTATCTGCATCATGGGGGCTTTTCTTGCCTCATGGGCTGACTGTTAGTTAACTTGATAGTTAGTTTAACCAGAATAGGGTCAGGAATAGGGGGATCGATTCAGAACCTATAGGAATACATGACAAATGTATCCGCCAGATGCCTAATGAAAAAGCTTCCAATTATGAAAGTTAATGGGTGAAATTTCACTTTGCCGGATCTATTACAAGTGCCAGACTTCTGCACCGGCCTCCCTTTATGGCACGGATTCTGGTGCTCCTTTGGGGTGCTCCTTAGCTCCCATAATTGGAAGATTTTTCATTAGGCTTCTGGCAGACATACATCTGACTCTGTCTGTACACCTTGTATAGCATCTCTACTAAATTTCTCATAAAATACATCTGATGTGATGTGGCATATCAGTGGTGCAGTTAAAATTCGGGACAGATATATAAATCTATACTCCAAATTGTGCTTTCTTAACTCTGTGCCTTGCGCTGAAGAAGTTCAGTGTGCTGAATGAAACACGTTGGCTGTTAGCTGTCAGATATATTTCTTATACAAGAATTTTAAACAACTTACATAATAAAAGAAGATTTGCATACAATTGGGAAACCTCTCCTTTTTGGAATGTTTATTTTGTTAATAACAAAAAAAAAGCTATTTGGTGCAATGTACTGTCCTTTGTTTGGATTGCACCTTGACAGCGGTGCTGATGTTGAGTCACATATCAGATATATGTTGTGTTTGATTATTTGGGGATATACAGGTTAGGTGCTATTTGTGCTAGTGGGTCAGCTGACAAGCTTAGGTTTAAAATTATATTGTGACTCATTGAGTTTTTGGTTTCGATATTCCCAGCCCCACACCCTGTGGAATTTGCCAAAATGGCCAGCCTCTGTGATCTGTAAGAAAGAACCATTAAGAGATCTGTATGCGACCATCAGGTAAGCTCTGATCCAAGATCGAAAGATGTTCTATGGGAGGGAAATTACTTTAGCTACAGACCCCACATTCTAACAGAGAGTCGTGCTATCTGTCCGACTCAAGTGCCTGCATATATGAGGTTTGTAAGCTACATATAACACAAAATAAACCAATGTAAGTCTATGTCATAGGCGCTAATACAGCAATTCACTGAATATAATGACCCTGCTATATCGGTTGCAGCCAGGGGTCTAGAACATCTGGGCCTTGTTTAGAAGGCTTCCAAGCCTCATTTATAAAGGATGGGCAGGAGGATCTTCCAATGGAGAGACACTGCCAGATAAGCTATTGGTAAAAACCGTGTTCCTGACCCAATGTCATTATAGCCGGCGGCAGGCTCCACCAAGGTCACATCAGTTTAGAAACCCCCAGCATGAGGGGGGATATGTTTATTTTTTTTCAAAGAAAGACCCCTACTTTAAAAATCTATTCTCACTTTAGAAATTATACAACTAAAACAGGTACACCATGCTGGTATAGCATAACAATCCTGTCACCACTGTTTTATTACAAGAAGATAGGGGTGGTGCACAGCAATTTGAAAGCGGTTTGCAGTGGTGTAAAATAGAGGTTTGGGGTGCTCCCGTAGGGTTGTGTTCCCGTCTAGAACACAGGTATATTGAGCTAAAGTTGTGTATGCATAATTAAATGCGGATACATCCCCTCACGAGGCACTCAAGAAAAAGTTCATCAACGTTGTGTTCAGTTTGTGAATATTTATTATTCAACGTGTATCATCAAGGTTGTATTGATATTATATTCATATCAATCCATAGTTAATCAAGGAATAGACGACATGGGTGACTCCGATGCATTTCGGGCGGAGCCCTTTGTCAAGGAGCACTAGAGAGAAGAACAGGACAAGGGTAAGGGTGAGGATCAACGGTAAAGTAAAGTAAAATAAAGCTCAAGCGGAAACGGACCATGTTGAAAAATTATGTGCCGATCAATAGGTGCTTCGAGAACGAACACGGGGTGTGAATGGTGTGTGAAAAAATGCTCTATGTTAGCTAGGCTAACGGGAAAGTGCACATATTGTTATATGGGCGTGAGGTGGAGTCGGGGCCAAAAAAGGTCGGAGTGAAATCGTTGTAGAAGCTGCAAGGCCACTTACTGCTATTCCATTGTAACGCGGCGCGTTACTTCGTGAGTCCAGGGTCTGAATGAAGACGCTGATGGAGTGCAAACTAAACGCCGGTGAAGTTAAAACTGGGGGTGATGAAGATAGTGATAGGACTAAGGCGGAGAGTGAAACAGTGAAACGGTGGCCATCTTGGAGTGGTGAAAAGTGAGGCCGAAAAGGGTGAAAAAAAGTGAACAGAAGGAAGTATGAACAAACTGTTAAAAGAAACAACAACATTAACAATAAACAATGAACCATAGAGTCAATGCTAGGTCAATTACAGGTAACAGCTGTACTCAGTACGATCATTTAATCCAAAAGGTTTCTGTGTCTGTAAACGAAACATCCATTCCAGTTCTCTTTTGAGTAGTAGTTTGTTGTTATCGATCCCTTCTCTTTTGATTATTGTTTCCAGGACGATGAACTGCAACTGGGCAATGGTATGGCGAGATTCGTGAAAATGTGTGGCAATGTTAGATTTCTCATTTTTCAGTCGGATATTGGATTTATGTTCGTTCAAACGTGTCTTTATTTTTCTTTCAGTTTTTCCGACGTATAGTTTGCCGCAAGGGCATTTCAATGCGTAAATCAAGTTGGTGGAGTCGCATGTGGCATTGACATGGAGATTGATAGCGTGGCCCTTCATTGGATGGCGGATGGTGTTGCCTTTTATTACAGAGTTGCAGTGGCTACAATTCAAGCAAGGTTGGGTGCCTTTGTGGTGTGTCACATTGATGGTAGGTCTTGCCAATATTTCCTGAATGTTCTTGCTCCTAGTGTAGGCGAACATGGGAGGATTAGAAAACAAATCCCGAAAATCGGGTTCCATTTGGAGGATTCGCCAATGTTTTAGTATAATCCTCTTGTAGATGGGGCTACAAGAGGATTATCGTCAAAACGTTGATGACAACAGTCAATACACACTTTGTACAGCCGACGTAACTTCACTATACACGTCGATCCCCCATCAGGGAGGTATCGAAGCCATTGAGCAAGCTCTCCTCAACAGCGACGTGGACCCCATCATGCAAGCCTTTCTAATGGAACTAATTGTATATACACTATACCATAGCTACTTCCAAGTTGATAATGAATGGTACCTCCAACTATCGGGAATGGCGATGGGAAACTGCGCTGCCCCTTCGTATGCCAATGTATATATGGAGAATTTCGAAAACATTAACATCTATGGCAACAGCAACGTGCATGAAAAAATCACAATGTACGTCAGGTACATTGACGACCTGTTTTTTGTCTGGACAGACACCAAAGAAACTCTTAACCAATTTCTCGTTGAACTTAACTCTAAGGATGAACGCATTAAACTCTCATGGCAAATCAGCGACACTGAGATCACGTTCTTGGATGTACACATCAAAAACACCCCAAAGGGATTCATTACCGATCTCCATCGGAAAACAACCGATCGTAACAACACACTACATTATAGTAGTTTCCACCAAATGGCACTCAAAAGACATTTACCATTTTCTCAGATGTTACGTGTTAAACGTATAGTTTCGGATGAGTCAACGTTCAACACACGCACCAAGGAGATGCATGATCGCTTCCTTGACAGAGGCTATCCAGCAAGGATTTTAACTGAGGCACAAACAAGAGTGGCACACATCACAAGACAAAAAGCCCTAACTAAAACACCTACTAAAGAACAACAACGCATTGTCCTTGTCTCCAAATATTCCACAACTAGCCCCATCTACAAGAGGATTATACTAAAACATTGGCGAATCCTCCAAATGGAACCCGATTTTCGGGATTTGTTTTCTAATCCTCCCATGTTCGCCTACACTAGGAGCAAGAACATTCAGGAAATATTGGCAAGACCTACCATCAATGTGACACACCACAAAGGCACCCAACCTTGCTTGAATTGTAGCCACTGCAACTCTGTAATAAAAGGCAACACCATCCGCCATCCAATGAAGGGCCACGCTATCAATCTCCATGTCAATGCCACATGCGACTCCACCAACTTGATTTACGCATTGAAATGCCCTTGCGGCAAACTATACGTCGGAAAAACTGAAAGAAAAATAAAGACACGTTTGAACGAACATAAATCCAATATCCGACTGAAAAATGAGAAATCTAACATTGCCACACATTTTCACGAATCTCGCCATACCATTGCCCAGTTGCAGTTCATCGTCCTGGAAACAATAATCAAAAGAGAAGGGATCGATAACAACAAACTACTACTCAAAAGAGAACTGGAATGGATGTTTTGTTTACAGACACAGAAACCTTTTGGATTAAATGATCGTACTGAGTACAGCTGTTACCTGTAATTGACCTAGCATTGACTCTATGGTTCATTGTTTATTGTTAATTTTGTTGTTTCTTTTAACAGTTTGTTCATACTTCCTTCTGTTCACTTTTTTTCACCCTTTTCGGCCTCACTTTTCACCACTCCAAGATGGCCACCGTTTCACTGTTTCACTCTCCGCCTTAGTCCTATCACTATCTTCATCACCCCCAGTTTTAACTTCACCGGCGTTTAGTTTGCACTCCATCAGCGTCTTCATTCAGACCCTGGACTCACGAAGTAACGCGCCGCGTTACAATGGAATAGCAGTAAGTGGCCTTGCAGCTCCTACAACGATTTCACTCCGACCTTTTTTGGCCCCGACTCCACCTCACGCCCATATAACAATATGTGCACTTTCCCGTTAGCCTAGCTTACATAGAGCATTTTTTCACACACCATTCACACCCCGTGTTCGTTCTCGAAGCACCTATTGATCGGCACATAATTTTTCAACATGGTCCGTTTCCGCTTGAGCTTTATTTTACTTTACTTTACCGTTGATCCTCACCCTTACCCTTGTCCTGTTCTTCTCTCTAGTGCTCCTTGACAAAGGGCTCCGCCCGAAATGCATCGGAGTCACCCATGTCGTCTATTCCTTGATTAACTATGGATTGATATGAATATAATATCAATACAACCTTGATGATACACGTTGAATAATAAATATTCACAAACTGAACACAACGTTGATGAACTTTTTCTTGAGTGCCTCGTGAGGGGATGTATCCGCATTTAACTATGCATACACAACTTTAGCTCAATATACCTGTGTTCTAGAAGGGAACACAACCCTACGGGAGCACCCCAAACCTCTATTTTACACCACTGCAAACCGCTTTCAAATTGCTGTGCACCACCCCTATCTTCTTGTATTCATTACCCATCCCGCCTCCGGGGTTCGTGGCACGCCTGCAAAATGCAATTCGAAGATATCAGTCGAAGTACTGAAGCCAGAGCGCATACCCTCGCATATGATGACGAGGAACGTCGACGAATATACTCACTAATTGAGGAGGACATTCCCCTAACTTCTACCACACGTAACAAAGAGCAATGCTATAGACAATTACTTTACTTATCGAAACGACACATTAACCAAAAGCTCCATGCGAGCACGCTACTTAAATACCATCGGGCACTCAGAATCCCTCGAGGCTTAAGGATCGCGTTGAAACCCTCCCTCTGTAAAAATTCTAAAACTTTCAAAGAAAAATGGGAAGGAATACTCAACAAATGCAGTTTGGACCTGATTCTTCTCATTGTTGAAGAACTGTCTGGTATCCTAAAAGAATTAGAGTCTGAAATTAAAGAAATTGACAAAGAATTAAGAGAGATGTTAACACCGGAGGATCTTACCACTACACTTGAGGAACTAAAAACCACATTGGATAAGCATCAAAAAGAAATTAACGAACGCAAGATCAGGAAATTTCGAAGAGACACGCTTGATTACAAGCTCGACGAAGTATATTCCTGGGCCGATATCTACGCCCAAAGACGCCGCAACAGACCATCCAACATGCAAACTGACACCTCATCCTCAGATAGTGACAGCTTAACCCGACCACCAAGAAGAACCACAGCTCCAAAATCTACTGATGACCAAGCAAGCACTTCCACCATGGCACAAGATCAACCCTCTGCGGTTCATTTTTTAGAATCGGGCCCAGAAACCATCGAAGACCCAGGAGGGGTCAGAACAAAACAAAAAGAAACAACCGCTCCAAACACACGGAGCACTGTCACGAAAAAGGACCCGAAACCAAAGAGAAACACCTAGTCATCAACATCTCCAACACACCTATTTCACGATACCAAATGAATCTACTTGAAAAAGGCACTTCCTTCGTTCCCACTACACGTACCAATCAACTAGAGCTTGAAGTCAGCACGTTCAAGTTGGTCAGAAAACTCAGGTTACGTCATTTTTTTGAAAATGTCTTGCCTCCAACCACAACAACCAAGACTGATGAACTTAGAGGCTTAAGGCCATCAAGCACATTTCAGGCTCCCAGTAGTCATAAGTGTATTGACCTGTTCGAAAACTTGGTTCGTAATGAAATATCCAAAATCAACTTTTTGAAACATCCCAGGAGTCAAAATCTTACTACCAAAGACCGCGACACCCTCCACTCATTGGCCAACAATGACAGTATCAAATGCGTCAAAGCCGACAAGGGCGGCGCATTGGTTATCTTAGATACCACTATGTACAAACAACGGCTCCAGGAACATATACGAGACACATCCACCTACATGCTCCTAGATCACAATCCTACGAAGGAGTTTCAAATTATCCTTAAAGACTTGGTCATGAAAGCATTTCAAAATGGCATCATACAGGAACGCACAAAGAACTTCTTATTACAGGAACACCCCAGGAGCCCAACTATACAGATGTGCCCCAAAATACATAAGGATCTAAATAATCCACCTTTCAGGCCAATAGTGTCAACCAAAGGATCCATCCATGAATCACCAGGGAAATTCATTGATAAATACATACAACCAATCGTGACTAAAGCAGCAAGTTACATCAAAGACACTACTGAGTTCCTGCTAAAACTGGCCAACGTCAAAATTGATGACAACAGTCAATACACACTTTGTACAGCCGACGTAACTTCACTATACACGTCGATCCCCCATCAGGGAGGTATCGAAGCCATTGAGCAAGCTCTCCTCAACAGCGACGTGGACCCCAACATGCAAGCCTTTCTAATGGAACTAATGGTATATACACTATACCATAGCTACTTCCAAGTTGATAATGAATGGTACCTCCAACTATCGGGAATGGCGATGGGAAACTGCGCTGCCCCTTCGTATGCCAATGTATATATGGAGAATTTCGAAAACATTAACATCTATGGCAACAGCAACGTGCATGAAAAAATCACAATGTACGTCAGGTACATTGACGACCTGTTTTTGTCTGGACAGACACCAAAGAAACTCTTAACCAATTTCTCGTTGAACTTAACTCTAAGGATGAACGCATTAAACTCTCATGGCAAATCAGCGACACTGAGATCACGTTCTTGGATGCACACATCAAAAACACCCCAAAGGGATTCATTACCGATCTCCATCGGAAAACAACCGATCGTAACAACACACTACATTATAGTAGTTTCCACCAAATGGCACTCAAAAGACATTTACCATTTTCTCAGATGTTACGTGTTAAACGTATAGTTTCGGATGAGTCAACGTTCAACACACGCACCAAGGAGATGCATGATCGCTTCCTTGACAGAGGCTATCCAGCAAGGATTTTAACTGAGGCACAAACAAGAGTGGCACACATCACAAGACAAAAAGCCCTAACTAAAACACCTACTAAAGAACAACAACGCATTGTCCTTGTCTCCAAATATTCCACAACTAGCCCCATCTACAAGAGGATTATACTAAAACATTGGCGAATCCTCCAAATGGAACCCGATTTTCGGGATTTGTTTTCTAATCCTCCCATGTTCGCCTACACTAGGAGCAAGAACATTCAGGAAATATTGGCAAGACCTACCATCAATGTGACACACCACAAAGGCACCCAACCTTGCTTGAATTGTAGCCACTGCAACTCTGTAATAAAAGGCAACACCATCCGCCATCCAATGAAGGGCCACGCTATCAATCTCCATGTCAATGCCACATGCGACTCCACCAACTTGATTTACGCATTGAAATGCCCTTGCGGCAAACTATACGTCGGAAAAACTGAAAGAAAAATAAAGACACGTTTGAACGAACATAAATCCAATATCCGACTGAAAAATGAGAAATCTAACATTGCCACACATTTTCACGAATCTCGCCATACCATTGCCTAGTTGCAGTTCATCGTCCTGGAAACAATAATCAAAAGAGAAGGGATCGATAACAACAAACTACTACTCAAAAGAGAACTGGAATGGATGTTTCGTTTACAGACACAGAAACCTTTTGGATTAAATGATCGTACTGAGTACAGCTGTTACCTGTAATTGACCTAGCATTGACTCTATGGTTCATTGTTTATTGTTAATTTTGTTGTTTCTTTTAACAGTTTGTTCATACTTCCTTCTGTTCACTTTTTTTCACCCTTTTCGGCCTCACTTTTCACCACTCCAAGATGGCCACCGTTTCACTGTTTCACTCTCCGCCTTAGTCCTATCACTATCTTCATCACCCCCAGTTTTAACTTCACCGGCGTTTAGTTTGCACTCCATCAGCGTCTTCATTCAGACCCTGGACTCACGAAGTAACGCGCCGCGTTACAATGGAATAGCAGTAAGTGGCCTTGCAGCTTCTACAACGATTTCACTCCGACCTTTTTTGGCCCCGACTCCACCTCACGCCCATATAACAATATGTGCACTTTCCCGTTAGCCTAGCTAACATAGAGCATTTTTTCACACACCATTCACACCCCGTGTTCGTTCTCGAAGCACCTATTGATCGGCACATAATTTTTCAACATCGTCCGTTTCCGCTTGAGCTTTATTTTACTTTACTTTACCGTTGATCCTCACCCTTACCCTTGTCCTGTTCTTCTCTCTAGTGCTCCTTGACAAAGGGCTCCGCCCGAAATGCATCGGAGTCACCCATGTCGTCTATTCCTTGATTAACTATGGATTGATATGAATATAATATCAATACAACCTTGATGATACACGTTAAATAATAAATATTCACAAACTGAACACAACGTTGATGAACTTTTTCTTGAGTGCCTCGTGAGGGGATGTATCCGCATTTAATTATGCATACACAACTTTAGACCACTATTTTATTACCACCCTGGACTCTGGATCCATTCCAGAGAAAACAATAAATAGTAAAGTCTGCTGTTGTCTGATAGCCTTTTGGCTTTGTCAATGTTTTTTTGTTTTGTTATTTTTTTTGTGAATATTGTTGATGGAGCTGCCGGGCCCTCGCCAAAACAACACAAAAATAATAACAAGCACAAGCAAAGAAAATAGGTATGATGTTGGCTTAAATCGCTTGGCTTTTTCAATGCTCGTGTTGGTTTTTATACGTTAATTGGGGGAGCTGCTTGCCCTGGTCAATGTAAAAAAATTATTTAAAAGCCACATTTATATTTTTGATTTAAAAAACCATGCATTGCCATGGTGGTCCCTAGTAATAAAGAGAAATAGTTTGAGGAAGCGCTCCTTGTGAAAGAGCTGAATGCTGTCACTCACATTGGGCCCCCTTCACAAAAGTAATCTGAGACAAAATGCTAACTTTTCGACTTTTGGTATTCACAAAAGGAATTTAGTAGTAGTAAAGTTAGGATTCCTAACTTTTCTACTACTAAATACCTTTTGTGCATACCGAAAGTCGTAAAATTAGGATTTTGTCTCAGATTACTTTTGTGAATCAGGCCCAATGTTTTTACCAGTGGTTGAAGTGGGCTGACCTACTGCCACTTGCTGTATGATGTAGAGGGGCAGAAGGAAAATGCGAATGGCTCAATAACAGACTAATGGATGAAAAGGGCTGTCTGAAAATACCCCTATATAATCTATAATATCTAATCATTTATTTACACAAAATGTCTTGGTGAACGGCAGGCATCAACATTTTGGTTACCAGTGCTGTTTTGGTTTAAAAAAGCACACATTCCTATAGTAGTCCGTGGAACTGAAGGGGATTACTTTGTGTGTGGATGTACACCTTGTGAAACAGCAGAATGCTGTCACTTACAATGAAGTTAGCCAATGGCTGAAGCGGGCTGACCCGTTGGCCCATGTTTTATCCTGTAGTGGGCAGAAGAAAAATGTGACTGACACAATAGATCAGTGAATGAAGAAGGCTGGCTGAAAGCCCCTGCAAGTAAGTCTGTTTGTCTGTCTAGCTAGCTATCGATATAGATAGATATATACACAGGGGCGGCTCCTTCATTTGGGTGCGGGAGTGTCACTTACTCGCAGTGCAAGAAGCAGGAACCTAAAATGGTATTATAAATTCAATGTTATGCTTCTGCGTCTCACATTGTGAGAAAGCAGGAGGGTTTGGTTGGGGGCAGGTGGGTGGAAGGTCCTGGTCCAGGGCAGGGGAGGAGTGGCTTGCTACTGTTGTGGGGACTGACTGTTTGGTCGGCCCCAGGGTGACCAAACCAGTCATACGCACTCTGCCCGTTTCTTCATGTAGGCTGCATGCAGCCTACATGGAGAAAATGGCCTCCCCATAGACGCCTGTGCGGTCGGCATCCCAGAAAATCACAATCCTGCCATTTCAGTGTTGTGATTGGCTTAGGGGAGGGGAGGGAGGCTGTGTGCTTGCTTTGCGGAGGAGAAGACGTGGGACGACGTGGGACCGGACTGGGCCACAAAGGAAAGTTACATTTTTAAATTTATGTAAAATTAAAACCACAGCACAACTTCCTCCCCGCGCGACCCTCTCCCCCCCACCCGTGAGTCATGCCGGTCTTGACTGTAAATACATCATTTTGGTAAAATCAAACAGACTTGACAAATACCACTAAAAACATCTGGCGAAGAGGCAGATAACTTTAAATTGACCAGGTTAGATGCAGTGTGGAGGAATAGGTGAAGTCTCCAGTGCAATGACCCAAAGAACAGACATGCTGATTTGCGAATAACAGTGTTCTATCTGGTGTGGAAAATAACTATAATGTGCAGTGACTGAAATCTCAAAATCTTCATGATGCTTTAGTAATTGCTCTCATCTCTCCCCTGATATTTTTCAGATTCTTCTTCATAACATGTTTTTTGCAATTATTTATTAATTTTCAGAGTAGCACAGGAAAAGAAAAGCAACAACTGTCACCGCACAATGGTGGCATGAAAGTACAAGTGAATACAAGTAAGCACAAGGATAATGTCCATGGCGGGGCGTGGCTTGAGCGCCGATGGCGGAGGTCGCCTAGCGGCTCGGCTCCACGATAGAGCCATCTGTTATCCTGATCCTGGGGCACCCTGGGAGTCCCGAACCCCGCAAAGGAGACCCCTGTGGCCCGTGCACCGCTCGACGGCGCTGAGGATCCGTGGAGGGCTCTATGACCGAGAGCCGAAGGATCGGAAAGACTGTGGTGCGGAAGCCAAGATGGCGCCCGCTCCGTCTTGAGAGCCTTGGAGACGGCCGGGAACCCTGGTGCAGCCGACGCCCCTGGCGCCCCCTGACGCGGTGGACGCTCCCTTCCCCATTAGGGAGCCACCAAGCAGTTTGTCCCGTAACGGCCCCTAGGAGCCCGGAGACGCCCGGCGGCAAGCCGTGGAGAGCACCGGGCCGCTGCCGCCGAACACTGCCGGGGAGCCCTGTGGGGGAGGGGAAGAGAGAGACGGTCCTCGCTGCGAAGCTTGCCGCGGCCGCCCGTCACCCTAACTCCTGGCTAGCTGAGAGGGCGGACTGGACCCGCGGCGCTAGGGGGAGACTGAGAGAGCGCCCCCCCCCCCGCTGGAGGAACAAAGTGCGCAGCACCGCGGTGCTTAGATGGGCACCGGCTGCGGATGAGGAGACCGGGGGCTCCTTGAAACCACACTGCTCCCCGTACTCTGTCCTGGACCCCCCCCCTACCCCTGAGACTAGGGCTGGGGGATTACAACTACACTCCGCGCTGAGAGTGAGGGGGCAACTGGACCACCTACGCCGCGCTACACCGGCGGAGCCCGCCGTCGCACTCTGCCCTGAGGGCCCGAGCCGGCCTGTCGCTGGACGCTGCCATTGACCATCGGCCGGGGGCACGCTCTCCTCGGAGGCCTGCTGGTGACTGAAGAGTGGAAGACCGGGTGGTGACGCCGTTTCCTGCAGCAGCGCCGCATCGGCCGGAACCCCCGGCTTGACCATCCCCCGCTCCCGCTGAGACCCCCTACCGAAGACCCTCAACACTATGGGTAAGCCAAGCGGACCTAAAAGTGGCGCCCAGACTGCCTCCGATGTGGAGCCGCCTGATAGCGAGGAGCGCCTACACCCGGAAGGATCAGGGAGCCCGCACCTTCAACAGCACATAGACAAAATCCTGCTGGCGATCACTGAGACTAGATCGGCCCTCCGAGAAGACATAGCTCAAGTTGCGACGGGCTTGGGATTGCTTAGAGCAGACCATGGTAAGCTCTCAGACAGGGTGAAGGAAGTGGAGAGTTCAGTGAGACACCTGGAACCGGCGCAGAAAAACTTGGACGCCACAGTGAAGGACGCCCTATCCCGAATAGAAGCCCTGGAGAAGCGGGCGGAGGATGCGGAAGGGCGCAATCGGAGAAATAACATTCGAATAGTAGGCCTTCCAGAAAAAATTGAAGGTGAGGATATGGTGGCGTTTCTAGAAGATTGGCTGCGGACGGCGGTGGCACCGGAGGGGCTGTCCCCCTTCTATACCCTGGAACGAGCTCACAGAGTGCCGGCCAAACCGCCGCTGCAGGGCCGCCCCCCCCGGCCGGTGGTGGCGCGACTGCTTCATTTCCGCGACAGGGACTTCCTACTGCAGGCCGCCAGGCAGAAGGGACCTTATCAGGTGGAGAACAGCCGAGTGAACATTTTTCCCGACTATACATACGAGACGCAAAGGCGTCGGTCCTCCTTCCTGGCTATTAAACGAGAACTACGAGCTGAGGGCATCCAATACTCCCTACTTTTTCCGGCACGACTCCGCATCATCCTGGACGATTCAACTAAGTTCTTTGATACCCCGGACGACGCGTGTGGTTGGCTTCAATTGTACAGGGCTGGCAAGGATGGTTTTGGGACCTCTTCCCAATCCACGATGGAGAGCAACCAACAGCGGAAAACTAAAAGGTTCCGACATCGCAGAGGCAGAACTTCTCGACCCTCGACAGTGGAAACTGAGGCGGAGCGACGAGGCGCGCTGGAGATGGTCTCTACTATCTCTGGCCCCCAGAGGGACCATGGGACTACACACTCGGAGCCTGGAGAGAGTAGGGGCCACTCCGAATCGGAGGGATCTGAATCGGACAGCGTGACACTCCCAGTGGTTACCCCGGAGACGGCAGAGGGCCTGCTCGATGAACAATGAGGCTTTCGGGTGAGATGGCTCTGGTCGGGGGGCAGGGGTGGACGGGTGAGTGAGGGGGGTGGGGTTCATAGGGGGAACTGTTAGATAGCTGACTGTGTGGAGGGTTGCGGTGATTCCCTGTTTAGGCCCCGATGACCTAGGGCTCGGTCGCATTGTGGCATTGCAGTGCGGGGACACCCCATCGACGCTCGGCCCCCATATTGCCCATAAGGCACACCTGCGGTGACTACCGTCAGGTTAGTACAAAGGTTTTTTTTGGAGGGTACAGTTTGGATGGGAACTAGATGGTACTATTTAGAACCTGTTCTGGGGGGGTGGAGGGGGATTCATGTTTGAAGGTTGTTTTCTTGTTGATATGGGGGGGACTCGTCATCGGTATGGATTTATCTGGGTGCTTGCCTATGCTTGAGGTGTGTTTGGAGAGACAGGAGAACACAACATGGGACAATGGCTGATCTCTCAACTCTGAAATGCATCACTTGGAATGTGAGGGGTCTGCACTCCATGTCCAGACGACATAAAGTCCACGCTTACCTAGTGCGCAGAGGCATACAGATTGCACTACTGCAGGAAACGCACCTCACCAAGTCTGAGGGATTGACGCTACAGCGTAGGTGGCGAGGGCAGGTGTACAACACCACGTATTCAGCTTATGCTAGGGGCGCGCTAATATGGATAAGAGCTGGGGTACCCTTGCAGGTGGATAGTCACACAGTGGATCCGGAGGGGAGGTACGTGGCACTTGCAGGAAAGCTAGGGGGAAGAGATGTGAACATTTGCTGCATTTACGCGCCTAACACGGACCAGCTCGCCTTTCTGACTGCGCTATCGGGCTCCCTGGCCCGCTACCTATCGGGACCCATCCTATTGGGGGGCGACTTCAATTCGGTGGTAGACGTTAACCTTGATAGATCCCATCCTCCCCTCCTAGACTCCCCGACCCATAGGGTGGCCAAGGGCAGGATGAACTGGCAGACTAAGTGGGGACTAACAGATATCTGGCGAGCACAACACCCACACACCCGGGACTACTCCCATTTTTCCGGCATGCACGAGTTGCATGTGCGGTTGGACGGCCTGCTGGGGTTGAGAGAATGGGCTTCCTCAGCTGTGAGATCTGAATATTTGACGAGAACTATCTCCGACCACAACCCGCTATTGGTTGATTTCCGGTGGCTTCAGAGCACCCCCCTGTGTGCCGACCTGGAAATTGCGCCCCGAGCTGCTAGAAGACCGGGTGTTCCGTAGTGACCTGGAAGATAAGATCACGGGATATTTTGAGATGAACGAGGGCACGACAGATGAGAGGGCTACGGAATGGGATGCCTTTAAGGTTGTGGTTAGAGGCTATTGCATAACGCAGAGACTTGGGGTGCGCCGAGTCATTCTGGAAGATCTGGCTAAGGCGGACCGGGCACTCCGCGAACTGGAAGTTACCCGTCCTGGCCGCCTGGAACTCCAACAACAGACCTTGGCGGCAAGGGAGGCGGTGGCCGTGGAGGTCGAACGGCTGCGAAGCTATGACCACAAGGCTTACCTGACTAGATCGCTTGCTGAAGGTGATAGATCAGGAGCGCTGCTGGCTTGGCTTGCCAACCCGACGAGACGTGCCTCGCCCACTGTGGCCATGCACACTGAGGAGGGCAAGGAGGTCTATACTCAACCCGAGATCCTTGACTGCTTTTGGCGTTACTATAAGCTGCTATATCGCAGTCGTCTAACACCAGACACTACTCCGACTGACGTTTTCCTGCGCGATCTACCGATCCCCACTCTAGAACCTGCACAGGCGACGGACTTAGGGCGCGATGTGGAGCTGGGAGAGATCAGAAGCGCCATAAAAAGGATGGCGCGAAATAAAACGCCGGGCCTTGACAGGCTCCCGGTAGAGTTTTACTCAACCTACATAGAACTCCTGGCCCCCAAGCTTCTGGGGGTTTACAAGGAAGCGAAAACCCTGGGGCGCTTACCGGGCTCGATGCGAAAGGCCCTGGTGATACCCCTGCTCAAACCCGATCGGGAAGTCGTAGAGCCAGCGTCCTACAGGCCGCTATCAATGCTCACCGTCGATTACAAGATCTTGAGCAGCCTATTAGCCGCACGACTGCTGGATCATATGAGCTCTCTAGTACATGTCGACCAAGCGGGCTTCATTCCCAAACGTAATACTACAATGAACATCCGCCGTTTGTTTCGCCTGCTGGAGGGAGATCACGCAGATGCTCCCGATCCCATGATCCTCTCGATTGACCTGGAGAAGGCCTTCGACAGCCTGGAATGGATCTACCTCCGCACGGTCCTAGAGCGATTTGGCCTGGGAGAGGGATTCCTGCGATGGACCACGGTATTATATGCCTCGGCGCTGGCTAGGGTTAAGTCGGGCCCGTTAATTTCTCAACGATACCCCGTGGAACGGGGCACAAGACAAGGCTGCTCGCTATCCCCATTGTTATTCGCCCTTGCAGTAGAACCGCCATATCGATCCGCACAGGGGCCCATTACAGGGGATTGCAGTCTTTGTCGGGACACCAGTACATTTCCCTATATGCTGACGATCTACTGCTTTTCCTCGAAGACGCTGGGACGGCCCTGACCGGAGCTGATGCAGTGCTCACAGCTTTCGGTGAGGTGTCAGGGCTCCGTGTAAACTGGACTAAAACTTGCCTGTTCCCGGTCCACAGCGATAGACCTCAGCCGGACACTCACAGGGAGATCAGATGGGAGCCTGTTTGTTTTAAGTACCTGGGGGTATATGTTTACCATCATCCTGCTGATACCCTAGAGGGCAACATCTCCAGAAGCTTCCGGGCGTTAAAGGGTAGCATGTCCTTTTGGTCCACCCTACCCCTTTCAGTGGCGGGACGGATAGCGCTGCTGAAAATGGTGGCACTCCCCCGCCTGTTATACTACTTCCGGACGCTTCCGATCTGGATCCCTAGATCTAGCTTTCAGAGCCTAGACTCTATGATCGTAGCGTTCCTGTGGGGCTCGGGCCGCCGCAGAGTAGCGCTCAAGACCCTGCTGAGACCAAAGATGGAAGGGGGGTTGGCGGTGCCCGACTTTGAAACGTACTATTTGGCTGCCCAATTACAGACCTATACCCAAGAGGTAGCGCGGGAGTTTCGTGGCCCGGAAGAGACGCGGGGCAATGGCATACCCAGACATGTCTTATCATATATCGCACTGCAACAGAGTCTTGATTTGAAGGACCTCCCCCAGGAGGAACGCACTATACGGTCGTGCTGGAACCGAGTGCATCGCAGACTGGGAATGCCGCGGCCTTATGCCCCGGAGATTCCGTTGGGAATGCTTACTGCATTGCCCCATGGCGCTGACTGGTCGCGACTAGAAGTATGGGAAGAGATGGGTATACAATCCCTGGGAGACCTCTATGAGGACGGGGCGTTACTGCCTTTTCGGGCACTTCTGGACCGCTACGACGTTCCCCGGGGCGATTTTTTGCTTCACGCGGCGGTCACAAGGGCACTCCAGGTGCACTGGCAGACTGGTCTAGAGGAACCACAGCTGTCCGCGACGTGCCAGTACGTCATGATGTCTGCGGGAACGGTTAAAGCAGTGTTATGCCTGTATTCCAGGATGATCAATGAGAGATTGACTCCCATGGTGGTGCTCAAGACCCGCTGGGAAACTGACATAGGGAAGGAAATCCCAGAGACCACGTGGGCCCAGCTGCTGCGTCGAGCCTGGAAGGGCACACGCAGTGCTCGATTACAATTGGTCCACTTCTATATATTGCATAGAGCCTATCTGACTTCGGAGAAACTACAGAAATATTTCGCTTCGGAGACGGCAGCCTGCCCTAGATGCAGGACGCTCGGAGCGGACCTCATTCACATGCTATGGTCCTGCTCCGTGCTGACCCCCTACTGGTTGTTTGTAGGAGACACGCTATCTGAAGTAACTGGAAGATCCTTGCATATTGATGCGGCAGTGGGAATTCTACACTGGTTCCCACATACCCCCAAAAATAAGATTTCTAGCAAGTTTATCGACTTAGGGTTGCTCCTGGCTAAACGGGAAATCACCAGACATTGGAAGGCGCAGGTTGGTCCAACGGGCGCTAAATGGCGCAATGAACTTCTCAAATGGGCAGGGAGCGAGAGCACGTTGAGATATCAGCAGACGCGGCGGCGGCAGGATGAGCGAGCACTGGAAGCAGCACAGGCTTGGGAGACATTAGTGCAGGCCCTGCGCGACCATGACACACATACTGACTCTGATAGTGTTGCTGAGGAACTACCTAGGCCCCACTAACATAATATTGGTGGGATATCCCCAATAGGAAGGACTAAGTCTCTTAACACACGCTCTTTGGCCGTATACTAAACTACCGATGACGGGTTGGGAGGGGGGAGGTGGAAGGAGGAAAGGGGAGAGCCGTTCGCTTCCGTCAAGCATGGGAGAAGTATACTATCAGGACTTGAGACCCACTCCTCGGGGGGGTAGGACTGTTTGGGGAGGGAGGGGTGTTTATTTGGGTTGTTTAGAAAAGCAGAAGAGACCAATTCATTTTCGCCTGTTTTACTCTGCTAGAACGTGGAGCTATCTACTAAACATCAGATGCAAATGCCGCCCGACCCCCGGGTTGTGGGCTAAATGGCCGTGTATAGATATTCTACCACTACCGCCGACTGTGATATGTACCATCTAACGGGCGACTATTATGTGATTATAATTGATTCCTGCAATAAAAATATTTTTAAAAAATAAATTTAAAAAAAGGATAATGTCCATGGCACAACACATATGTTTGATCCATATCCTGGATGCCATTCGGCCAATAACAAGATATAGGGAAATAAGGTATAAAAAGGCAAGGCCCTGGCGAAAGGGGTGTGCAGGCATGGGACATTGAGGGGGAAAGAGAAAGTGGGAGGGGATTGTGGTAGAGATTCTGCCACCTAACCTGCAGGCACGCCAATGGCGGCTGTGAGTACAGATGCCGGATCAACAGGTGGTAAAAACCCGACATCACCCCTCTTAAGCGCCCCGATGTATCAAGATAGGATAGCACAGGTGAGGACAGGAGGACCCAGTGGTTTTATGAGGCAGTGGCATGTCTGAATATATTTTCACTGCTAATGGGGTGGTAAATGGAATTCCTCTTTGAGTGTCTCAGAGGTGGTTTTTAATGCCCCCTCGGTAAGTACATGATGTAGGGAAAAGATCACTGCGTCACGCCGAGGCCCGGGTTAAGCATCTTCTCTCCAATGCATATGCTGGGATTGCCTCAAAGGGCAGTCTGATCATGAAGGCAGGCGTCCACCGAGAGGAGCCTATAGGTTTGTGTCCATGTCTTGGCCATAGCCTGAATCATGGGATTCACCTGACCAGGCTTGGAGGTGTCATACTTATACAGCACATGCATCCCCCACCGACAGTTCTAAATGTTGCGCAGAATTGCTACCCACAGTAGTAGGTCTTGAACCTGTGGGTGTATGTAGACAAGCTGCACCAGGTGCAAGGCCATACAGTAGTGCGCATGTGACAGTAGTCCCATGCCACCACAGGACCGGTGGACTGTAAGTTTGCCTACGGCTAGGCGAGGTCTCGCCTACCTCCAATGTAGTGTCTTAATGCCCCTGTCCAATGACCTCAGAAGTTGAGGAGCAGTAACAATGGGAGCATTCCTAAGACATAGGCGAACTGCAGGAGTAGCAAGAATGTGACTGCTTGCGTCCTACCCCACAACGAAAGCTTGAGTTGGGACCGCTTGTCTTAGTCACGTCTATCACATTCTACAGTGGGTCATTGTCTGCCACCATGCGGCCCAGACCCTGTTTAATGCACATCCCCCTAGTATTTAAGGCGCAAAGGCTTCCATTTGAACGGGTATCCAGCAATGGCTGCCCTCGTGGTCATCTGCAAGATGACAGGCCTCGCTCTTTCCCCAGTTGATATTGTAACCAGAAGGTACCACAAAGGAGGAGATGAGATCCAGGAGGGCTGGGAGCAAAGTGGATAGAGCAGAGAGTGTGAGCAGAATGGCATCCGCATTGAGATCTACAGTACACCAGGAGTGGGGATACCTACCATCTGTTTTGATTGTTGCTGGGATGTGGCCAGGGGTTCCATAGCCAAGCGGAAAAGTAGGAGCGACAACGGGCACCCCTGACGTGTTCCACTATGGACCAGGAAAGGGTCTGAGGGAGAATTGTAAAGCCACTGGGCCTTGAAGATAAAATCCTCTCCAAGGCTGAATTTACATAGTGAAGCAAAGAGGTATCTCCATTCAATTCTGTCAAATGTCTTCTCACATCGAGTGAGAGGGCTAGAACGTCCTCCGGCAGGTCCCTGGCCATCCACAAGGCATGGGCCAGTGTACGAAGGTGGTTCAAGGACCCCATTTGGGTGTGGTGGAACAGAGAAGGGATAACTGCCCTTAGGCGAGCCACCAGAATTCCAGACAATATCTTAATGTCTCTGTTAAGTAAGGAAATGAGTCTATAGCTACCACAAAGGAGGGGTCCTTACCGGGCCTGGGGAGGACCGCGATCAGGGCTTTGTGAGAGATGGGACTGAGGGACCCTGTGCGTTCCGCCCCTCGGAAGTCCTCGTACAGGAAAATCCACCACTTCCTCCTTTGTCTGGTGGAGAGGTAGGGGTAATCCCTAGGGCATGCGGTCAGAGCTACAACCAACTTCTAAGGTGCGTGGACTGGGAAGGCCTAACTGCTAACAGCAGAGCTGCAATAAGGAACATCTACTTGTGTGCTCTGTTTGTGCCGTCAGCCTCGTGCATTGACATCACCCTTCATTTAATACTCCCAGGGCCACGCCCGGCCCAGGGAGTTGAGTGCAAAAAATGTATTGCAGTGACCCGGTGGCTCACCACATCCCATCCAGCCTAGGAATTTGAAATAACAATATCCGAACAACAAACTGCCAATCAGTCTCCCAACTTCCGGAGAACCGCACGGGTACCTGTTATCCGGAACCACCCCTGGTCAGTCTTCCTACGAGAGACCTTAATGAACAAAGTCCCGCAGCCGGGTGCTCAGCACCGGGTTGTTACGTAACTCGTAGCGATGGTGTCTGCTCCGGTCTTCTCCATTCTCGTCACCCGGTTGGTTACTGCAGTGACTGGGGGCAGGCCTACTTTGCTCGGCCAACCCCACTCGGTCTTTCCGGGGTCGCCCTCGCTGTCTGACTCCCTTCCCCAGCCGCTTCTGTTTCTTCCTCTTCCCACACTTCCACTTCTGGCTCCGTGGTGGTCTTGCTAAGTCTTGGAATCTTCTTAAACCACAACATGTTTCGGGCTATGCGTTGGTTCCCTTTCTTGGCCACTACCAGAGTTCCCAGGATTCGCACCACCTTCCACGGATCAGGCTCAAATGGTGTATGAAACTTGGACCATGGGTGTTGGTCTTTTCCCACCACATAGTCTCCTACGCGGATGTCAGCCAGCCTGGCTCCTCTTTTCTTGCTGGCCCGGTCATTGTTTCTTTGTCGGTGGGCCTTGGACTCCTCCACATCCACAACTGCAGGGGTCCATACTTCACTGCTAGGTATGCCGTCACGCACAGCTCTTTTCAGCAGGAGATCTTGGGACTCACATTTGGTCGTGCAATGAGGCGTTTGGCGGTAGGCCCTCAAAAACTGGTGTAAACAGGTTTCCAAATTGACGCCCTAGCCACTCCCATCCACAAGGCTTTATTTAATGTCCTCATAAAGCGCTCTACATAGCCATTAGCCTGCGGCCACTGAGGCATTATTTTCCGATGCCTTATGCCATGCTGCTTGAGGAACTCGTGAAATTCTTGCCCCTGGAACGGTGGTCCATTGTCCGTTCGGAGTTCCACCAGCAATCCCAGCAGGCCAAAGGTCATCTCCCGTGCCGGCTGAAGGTGTCCAAAGGCAGTTGACAATACCAACTCCACTATTGGGAACTTCGAATGGCTGTCCACCACACCGCCATTTGCCTGCCATCCGGGAAACTCCCAAAGTCCAAGCTCACACGCTCCCAAGGTCACATGCTGGGACCTTCGGTGATGATTTGTGCTTCCGGGGGATCAGCTCCTGTTATTAGGCACGCATGGCACCTCCTTATTTTGTCTTCCACAAGCCTGTACACCCCAGGGAACTATACTTTCGTTCACAGACGGGCCTTGGTCTTCTCTATTCCCTGGTGTGCCAAGTTATTCGTGCAATCACGGAGGGTTGCAGGTATTACTATCCTCGAGCCCCGCAGGATTACTATGTCCCCCCATGCTCAGTTCTCCTCGGTACCTCCACATGCTCTCCCAGTATTTCTTGTCCTCGCCAAACCTTCGGTCATTTCCGCTGAGGAACCAATTCCACTGGTGATCATGTATCGTGCGGGCAATGGCCTGCAAACACTTCTCTTCCAGCGACGCCTTCCTGATGTCTTCAAGCAGCAAGGCCTGGGAGCGTGCTTCATCCAGTAGTTGCCTCATGAAACATCGTCCACTTCTGGTCCATGGACCCCACTAGGAGCCAGAGGGTGTTGTGACAGATAGTCGGCCGGGTTACTCGCTCCAGGACGGTATACCACCTCAAACCGGTACTGCTGGATCTGGACAGCCCACCTCTCGATTCGCGGGGGCCCGTTCCGCGCCATTCCCGCAAAGAGGGGTACCAGTGGCTTGTGGTCTGTCACTACTGTGAAATTGTGTCCACACAAGTAGATGTGAAAGTGTTGACATGCCCAACGGATGGCCAGAGCTTCCCTCTCAATCTGCGCATATCGGGTTTCCACCATAGTGAGCGCCCGGTGGGCATATTCAATAGGCACCCACTGATCCTGGTCAGACCTCTGCAGAAGTACGGTTCCCAGTCCCACCAGGCTAGCATCCACTATCAGCTCCTTAGCCACTCCCCGGACGAAAGTATGCTACTGTTGCCACTTTTAGCATGGCTTTCTAGACGTTGGCAAATGTTTGGGCCTCCTTGTCTGTCCACTGCCACCTGGTGTCCTTTTTGGTGAGCTGCCGTAAGGTTTCCGAGATGGTGGCTAACCTCGGATTGAATCAGCCACAGTAGTTGGCCATCCCCAGGAAGCTCAGCACTTTGGATGGTGTGTGAGGAATTGCCGCTGTTCTCATAGCCTCCACCTTGGCCGGGTCCACCTGCAGCCCTCTGGTGGAGAATCGATACCCAAAGAACTCGACCTCTGTGGAATTGAATTGGCACTTAGTTTTATGAAGGGTTAGACCTTGTTCCACCAATCGCTGTAGAGTAGCCCTCAACCTCACATGGTGTTCCTCTAACGACTTCGAGAAGATGAGGATGTCATCGCTGACATTGATGACTCCCATTAGGCCAGATAGCGATTCCCGCACGGCCTCTTGAAACACCTCTGCTGCCGAGGTCACCCCAAAGCTCAGTCTTTTGAAGCAGCATAACCCCACATGGGTGGAGAACGTCGTGATGTTCCAACTTTCTTCCGCCAGCCTCCGTTGATGGTTCCCAGAGTTTAAGTCCACTTTCGAGAACCACTGTGAGCCATTCAAATCTGTTACAATCTCATCAATGGTTGGGGTGATGTGCCTTTCCTGGTGGATTGCCTTGTTCTGTAGCCTGATGTCCACACACAGCCGGATGGCCCTGGGTTGCTTTGGCTTGGGTACTATGAGCAGGGGGAACATCCACGGCGTGGGGCCCATCACCTTTTCAATGACTCCCTCTCGTTCCAGACTGTCCAGCTACGCCTCCACCAATGGTCTTAGATGAAAGGGTACCCTTCGGTGGCAAAGCCCGACTGGCTGGACAGACTCGTCAATGTGCAGCTTGACCTCTACTCCTTTCATGCACCCCAGTCCCCAAAACAGCTGAGGGAACTCTTCAAGAATTCGGTCCGCCTGTGATTGATGTATATCTTTTGCGAACATCACCAATCCTAGATCTTCGGCCGTGTGGCAGCTTAGCAATGAGCCTGCTTGATCACAGGTGATATAGAACCGGGTTGCAGTTACTCTGTCCTTGTACTTCACTTTGGCATCGATGACCCCCTGTAGTGGAATCAGAGTGGTCCCTCCATACGTGAGAATTTTTGCCTCCGTCGGCATCAGTTGGGGCCTTGGGCTGAGACTCCTATACTGATCAGCATCTAGTATATTGACAGATACCCCTGTGTCAATCAGTGCCTGTATACAAGACTCCCCTATCCACACTTGGCAGGTAGGCAGTGGCCTCTTGGTTGTGTTCACCCCCCTGATGTGTGAGATTACGAGGACGTTTTCCTCCTCCTCCTCGGTGGCTGGCGATTGTTGCCCCTGCTATCCACGTCTTCTTCCTCCTGCAACGTCTTGGCCGCCTTCGTGAGCCTCTGCCCTCGGGGCCTGCTTCCGCCTTGTTGCCCACCACTCTGGCTCACCTTTGCGAAGTGTCCGTACTTGTTGCATTTAAGGCACTGTCTCCCTTGTGCTGGGTATACTCTTTGAGCATGCTCCCCCATGCCACAGTTCCGGCATTCTCGCCTCTGGCGCCGGTCTTCTTGCTTGGCACCGGTCCCGGCCCCTCGGCCATACGTTTTCTTGAGCGCCTCGACCCTTTCCTCTTTGATGGGAGTTGGAAACGCCGGCTGATTTCTTCGCTAGTGCCATCTCTATTTCGCCTGCTCATGCGATCTCCCTAGAATGAGTATCTCCTCCAACGTGATTCCTGGCTGGCTAAGAATTAGGTGACGCAGTTCTGAGGACTTACACCCCACAATCAGCTGGGCCCTGGTCTCGAATGCTCGATCAACCCCAGTACAGGTGCTGGCCAGCTTCCACAATCTCGCATACTACATATCAATCAACACTTTTCTGTGTGATCCGGGGCCCCTGCCGACCTCCGGGTGTCCACCACCACTTCCGCTCCAAGCGAGCTCCAGCCGCTCGACCACCGACAAGGCCAGCCCACGCACAGGCCACTAGGTCGCTCACGGAGTCCAATCCCGCCCTCGTCGCCAATGTTTTACCCCGCCACCAGGAGGTACTCTGTGCCTGGTGGAGAAGTAGGGGTAATTCCTAGGGCATGCAGTCAGAGCTACAACCAACTTCTAAGGTGCGTGGACTGGGGAGGCCTAACTGCTAACAGAGCTGCAATAAGGCTACTCGTGTGCTCTGTTCGTGCCCTCAGCCTCGTGCACTGACTTCACCCTTTATTAAATACTCCCAGGTCTGCGCCCGGCCCAGGGAGTTGAGTGCAAACAATGTATTGCAGCCACCCCCGTCACCCACGGGAGCAAATCACAGAGTCAGTGGTGCCAACGGCAGACCAGTGGGGCACCGCATGAGTAGAAAGAGCATAAGGACATAAAAACATAAGAACATGGGAACATGCAGATTCAGTACCGTCTTTGTGTGTACCCTGGTAATTGTTTGCAAGCACGTGTGCAGCATTGTGACTGGCGTGTGCTCTGAACGTTTCTGACTGCTCACAGAGATCTGGGGCTAAGGGCCAAACCCATGGTTGTTCCAGTTCAGTAACGATGATGAGAGCTATCAATAGGGTGTGCTGCAGCTCTTTGTGAAACTCCCTTCCTCTTTGCTGTTATCTGAACAGTCCCATGTGTTACAAATATGTTTGCAAGATAGAAGAGCAATGTACGCACACAGAAAGCATGTTTTAGTGCCACTGGTGCATCAATCTGCAGAGAGTGATAGTGTGCATTCTCCCTCACATACATGTCTGCTGGTATACATGCTCACTCGGTTGCAAGTGTGCTGGAATCCATGTTCCCTGACATGCATGTATGCTGCTATCTATGCTCCCTCAGATGCATGTGTGCTGGTATCTATGCTTCCTCAGTTATTAACGCTCCTTCAGAAGCGTGTATGTAGGTGTCCAAGCTCCCTCAGATGCTTAATGCTGGTAGCCATGCACCCTGAGATGCATGTGTGCTGGTTGCCCTGCCCTCTCAGGTGCATGTGTGCTGTTATCCATGCTCCCACTGATGCATAGATGCGGGTATACATTATTCCTTGTATATATTTGTGCTGTCATCCATGCTCCCTCAGGTGAATAGATGCTTAATCTAAACTCCCTCAGACACATGTGTGCTGGTATCCATGATCCCACTGATGCATAGATGCAGGTATACATTATTCCTTGTATATATTTGTGCTGTCATCCATGCTCCCTCAGGTGAATAGATGCTTAATCTAAACTCCCTCAGACACATGTGTGCTGGTATCCATGCTCCCTCTGATGCATAGATGCGGGTATACATTATTCCTTGTATATATGTGTGTTGTCATCCATGCTCCCTCAGGTGAATAGATGCTTAATCTAAACTCCCTCAGACGCATGTGTCCTGGTATCTATGCTCCCTCAGGTGCATTTGTGCTTTATTTTTTATTTTTTTTTAGAGCTTTATGTAGCGCAAACTCGACTCGAAGACATCAGGTATAGCACTTTACATGAGCACCAGTTTCGTTACAGAGGGACACATTCATTGTTGTTAGGCACAGGGAGACTAAGTGATTTGTCAACAATCACAGGATGTTGAGCGTCGTTGCTGAGACTCGAATCCGGTTCGACCACCCTAGCCGTAAGGCCACATCCTCTCCCCTGTTATTCACGCTCCTTCAGAAGCATGTAAGTGGGTCTCCATACTCCCTCAGATGCATGTGTGCTGGTAGCTGTGCCCTCTCAGATCCATGTGTGCTGTTATCCATGCTTCCTCTGATGCATAGAAGTGGGTATCCATTCTCACTGGATGTATGACGTTACAACACATGCTTTTACCACGCATGCTGTTACAACGCAGGTTTTACTACGCATACCATTACAACGCATAGCGCTTTGGGGTGCTGGATAGTGAATAGTTTAATTTACTATTCCAACTCCAGTCCCCGTGGACACTAGGGAAGGTGTTGGATAGTAAATTAAATCTATTCCCTATCCTAGAGCGCCCCCCAGCGCAATGCGTTGTAATGGTTTTCGTTGTAAAACCTGCGTTGTAATAGCACTGCGTGGTAAAAGTTGCGTTGTAAAGGATGTTTCCCATTCTCACTCAGGTATATGTGTGCCATCATCCATACTTAGGTGAATAGCTGCTTAATCTATACTCCCTCGGATTCATGTGTGCTGGCATCTATGCGCCCTCAGAGGCATATGTGCTGTTATTACAATCACACAGGGGATCCAGCGGGAGAGCCCGAACCACATACTACTCCCTCTCTATAATCAAACTCACAAAAAAGTACGTCTGGTTAAGTACTAGAAATAACAAGAGTGGACAAAAAATTTCACAGATATAATGTGTGTATATATGTGTGGTTAGTGGTGTGGTATCTGTAGAGAGCTTCATCCACGACGGGCCCTTGGTACCTCGCAGGCCGGCTGTGAGGAGGGAACCCAATGATGAAGCATGCCATCTTCGGGTGAGCGGGGCTTCATCACTCAGATGCATGTGTACTGGTATACATGCTCCATCAGATGCATGTGTGTCATGATCCATACTTCCGCAGATGCATGTGTAATGTATTTCATGCTCCCTTAGGTGAGCAGACGCCCAACTGTTTTGATGGTTACACCACTCAGTCATCTCTTGCGACTCTGTACATAGCCTTTTATGCTAATGAGTAAGTGAAAACTTTAAATGCAGTGCCTTATGAAACTCCTGAATAAATACATAAATATATACATATATAAAGAAATAAGTATTAAAGAATTTTGCATCCAGTTTTTTGTTTTTTTTTTGGGGCTTACTATTGAAAGGTTTAAATAACAAAGCGTTAATTGCGGGACCTCAAAACATCCCTCAGAAATATCCTTGAAGCTGTTTGAGTGTCAACGAGCTCCTTTGCATCGTGTATCAACAACAGACTTGAAAAAGTTGTAATCATACCCAAGGTGAATGGGAGAGCTTCATTTCTGCCAGTATTTATTCTTGTTTGAAGCACACACATGCTGAATACCTGGTGCGAATGCTTAATTTTCCCCACTGGTTACAGGTGGTAGGCAGGTTCGGACTGGGGATATAAAACAGGCCTGGGCACCAAAATGAAAGTGCCCCCCATAGCGAACAAGATATCTAAAAAACAGAGTCCCACATTTGCAAACCAGGCCAGTTTTGAACGTGTAAAGACACACTGTATGCACATTTTGCAAGGTATGGGAGACTGCATGCATGTGTGCTCGCTACAGGCAATGTATGTGGTAACATCAGGGAATTCAACAGTAAAAACAGGCCCACCTAGACATACAACACGCCTACAAACTACAAAAAAGTGGCCCACACAATGACATGTCAGGAAAGCCAATCGGGCACTGTCTAATTGCCCTACAGGCCAGTCCGACCCTGATAGTGGGCACCAGCACTCATTCTTGGTGACCTGGACCTATATTTCATCGAAAAACCAAAGGTGGTGATGGACGGAGCGCTGACAATACAAACACTCACCCCCAGTCAACTGATCTGGGTTTAATCCATCACCGTTCTTTAGCTCAATCCGCCACCCCCAGTTCAGACATGGCCATATGCAAATCAGTCTGACCCTGTGCCTCATGGGAACAGTCCAGCCCAAACTGTTTTTTCTTTGTTCGCCCTAAGTTGGCAGGGTATGCTCAGGCGTGAGTCCCTTGCTCACTTTGCCACTGGAGTCAAGCAAGCCCGGCTGAAGACGGCTGTAATGCCAGAAACCGGTCCTGGGAAGCTTGATTCCGGTCCAGGGAAGACATGGCTTGGCAGTTCGGGCTGGACAGTTCCCATGAGGCACAGGGTCAGACTGATTTGCATATGGCCATGTCTGAACTGGGGTGGCGGAGTGAGCTAAAGAACGGTGATGGATTAAACCCAGATCAGTTGACTGGGGGTGAGTGTTTGTATTGTCAACGCTCCGTCCATCATCACCTTTGGTTTTTCTTTGTTCGCCCTAAGTTGGCAGGGTATGCTCAGACGTGAGTCCCTTGCTCACTTTGCCACTGGAGTCAAGCAAGCCCGGCTGAAGACGGCTGTAATGCCAGAAACCGGTCCTGGGAAGCTTGATTCCGGTCCAGGGAAGACATGGCTTGGCAGTTCGGGCTGGACAGTTCCCATGAGGCACAGGGTCAGACTGATTTGCATATGGCCATGTCTGAACTGGGGTGGCGGAGTGAGCTAAAGAACGGTGATGGATTAAACCCAGATCAGTTGACTGGGGGTGAGAGTTTGTATTGTCAATGCTCCGTCCATCATCACCTTTGGTTTTTCTTTGTTCGCCCTAAGTTGGCAGGGTATGCTCAGACGTGAGTCCCTTGCTCACTTTGCCACTGGAGTCAAGCAAGCCCGGCTGAAGACGGCTGTAATGCCAGAAACCGGTCCTGGGAAGCTTGATTCCGGTCCAGGGAAGACATGGCTTGGCAGTTCGGGCTGGACTGTTCCCATGAGGCACAGGGTCAGACTGATTTGCATATGGCCATGTCTGAACTGGGGAGGCGGAGTGAGCTAAAGAACTGTGATGGATTAAACCCAGATCGGTTGACTGGTGGTGAGTGTTTGTATTGTCAACGCTCCGTCCATCATCACCTTTGGTTTTTCCTATATTTCATCATCACATTTTGATCCAGAGCAAGAGGGAGGAAGGGAGAAAAGGAAGCAAGAAAGAAGAACGGAAAGATAAGGAAAACAGTCACCAATAGAGAAAACAGGGATACAAAATAACCTGCTAGATAGAGTGAGCTAAAGAGACAGGGATTACAGGGCATGAGGTGGAGTGAAGTCTACGTAGCCTTGGTGTTTAGGTACCCGGGCATTCACAATCCCAATATTCGGCAGCACAGCGTCGGGCTCTTAGGAAAACTTGGGTCCCCTGCATTAATTTATTACAAACTAAGCCCTATCTTGTGCACACCTCGTGCACACATAATGGTTAACCAAAGGTGGGTTAAGCCTCAGTTATCCATTCCCAGAGGTCAGCCAGACATGCCGCCAAAGAGCTTCTTTCAATTTTTGTAGTCAGTCTTCAAATGTATATTAGCCTATTGAACATGTTGTCTGATGTTCCGTTGCCAACAGATCCTTTCCAACACCAAAATTATTATTTTCAGCTGATTCTTACAGCCCAGGTAGCAAACTTTAGCTACAGAAATGCGGGAGCCTGAAAGAGACATTGACCTTCCACTCGCATTGGGAGTTTAAAAAGAAAGGCCCCCATCAAACTCAATGCAGGTTTTAGGTCATGATGCAACACATTGTTCACTTATAAGTTAGCAGGGTGCGGATGGAGAAGGGATTGTTTCTGGACGCTGACTAAGGCTTTAACCCATTACTGGCAAGCTGTTATGTTAGTCTTCCAGAGGTACTTTCCCTCAGAAGAAGTACCAGGGTGTAGGATGGGGTGGAGATACCATGATATTGGTGGGGTGGTAGGTAGGCATGGGTGGAGGGCCTAAGATTTAGCAAACACAAGGAGATGATGGACGGAACACTGAAACTTTTCAGACACTCACCCAGAGTCACAGATCTGGGTTCAATCCATCATCGTTCTTTAGCTTACTTCGCCTCCCCAGTTCAGACCCAGCCATATGTAAATCAGTCTTGACCCTGTGCCTCATGGGAACAGTCCAGACCGAACTGCCAAGCCAGGTCTTTCCTGGACCGGAATCATGCACCCTGTGACCAGTTTCGGTGTAACACCCCTCATCAGACAGGCTGGCTTGAATCCAGTGACAAAGTGAGCAAGGAACCCACGTCTGGGCATACCCTGCCAACTTAGAGCGAACAAAGCAAACGCAAGGAGAAGATGAACAGAGCACTGAAACTTTTTAGACACTCACCCCCAGTCACAGATCTGGGTTGAAACCATCATCGTTCTTTGGCTCACTTCGCCACCCTCAGTTCAGCCCCAGCAATATGCAAATCAGACTTGACCCTGTGCCTCATGGGAACAGTCCAGACCGAACTGCCAAGCCAGGTCTTCCCTGGACTGGAAACAAACTTCCTGGTACTGGTTTCGGGGTAACACCCCTCATCAGCAAGGCTAGCTTGAATCCAGTGGTACTTTGAACAAGGGACCCACGTCTGGGCATACCCTGCCAACTTAGAGCGAACAAAGCAAGCACTAGGAGATGATGGACAGAGCACTGAAACTTTTCAGACACTCACCCCAGTCACAGATCTGGGTTGAATACATCATCGATCTTTAGCTCACTTTGCCATCCCAGTTCAGACCCAGCCATATGCAAATCAGTCCTGACCCTGTGCCTCATGGGTATATTTACTGGACCTCTGACACCACCAATTCAGTACACCTCAAGACCTGTGGATACTCTGACAGGAAGAAGGACTGGAGTGTTGCTGAACTGCCACTCTGAAGGAGCTGCTGCCTTGCTGTGCAGAACTGCTGTCTGCTACTCTCTTGCCTGGACAGGAAGAACTAGACCTGGAACCCATCTTGAACCCAGGACCCCACAGGGACTCAATGGCTAGTCTACTGGCCTCCTGATCTGAGCCTCAGGTACATAACAGACTCCCCACAGCTCCCAGCCCTTTCTTCAATGAGCTCCTGACACCCAAGTAGTGCCGCTCAGGTCTTAGACCTGTGAAAATGTTTTTTAAGCTCCAAAAGTCAAGCTTTTGGGCTCTTCGCAAACACAAATTAGCCTGTTCACTCTGGAACTGTGCGGCTCGCACAGAGAATTAGCACGAGCCACCATAAATGTGTCTCTTCGCACAGCAAGCATCGTCCACCAGTGTGGATCATCACCATGAGGCCCCAGCCTATCCATCTGCGAAGCCCGGCATGCTCTTTGGACCCTGCTGACCATTGCCTGCGATGTTCTCCTTGCTTCCAGCGAACTTCTACCCCAGGAACTGGACTCTTGGAACAAACCTTGACAATGTAAAACTTCAGCAGGGCTAATCTGGGACTGTATCTGACCCGCGCTCCATTGCTGTTGACCTGAACTCTTGGATTTGACCCGGTCCAGTACAACCAGATATCCCCGATTGGCACATTATACTTCTAAGTGCTGTTTTACAGTGTATTCTTTAAAAATTCATAACTCTGGTTCTATTTATTGGATTTTTGTCATTTTGGTCTTGATTTATTTATAAAAAGTAAGCTATATGTTTCCAACTTGGTATGGAAATTTTTTTTTGGGGTGTTTTCACTGTTTATTGTTTGAAGTGTTGCACAAATACTTTACACATTGCCCCTAAAGTTAAGCCTATCTGCTCTGTGCCGAGCTACCAGTGGGTGAGCACAGGTTAATTTAGGGTTTGCTTGTTCTGAACCTAACTAGGTTTGTGGTTACTGCTTGACCGGGGCTTATCACCCATCCAACCAGGAACCAAATTTCTAACAACAAATTTATGCATGTACATCCAGTGAAAAAAAAGTGACTATCAATAGCCTCAATCAATCAGTACGAGTATCTAAATTCCAAAGATCCAACTCTTCTGCCCACCACCGTCAATAAAGAGCACTCTCTAAAATACCAATACCTATATACAAGTAAAGTTTCTACAGCAAGTGTAAAATTGCACAATGGTGCAAGTTTACCTAATGTTTCTACTGTTTTGGTATTCACACACTACGTGTGTAATTATACTACTAGTAATTATACTAGAAGTAAAATGACACTCATAAAGTTACTAGTAGTAAAATTACACTCTTAGTTTGTGAATACCAAAACAGTAGAAAAGTTACTACAGCAAGTGTAAACTTACACAAAAGTGTAAGTTTATCTTTGTGAACCAGGCCCAAAGAATGCTTCAATCACGCAGGCCATATCCACGCAGAAGCCTGGGTCACTATGCTACGCATAGGGGAAACAGGCAGATAAGTATCACATCATTTTGGCACTGCTAAAATAGTTCCATGGTTTAAGCATCAGTTAGAGAAGTTCTTTACTTTACTTTGGTCAGAAGATCATAAAAGTACAATACATCATTGTCAAAACATGCGTGCTATCATCTAAAGTAAACAAACAATCAAATAAATACAGCTTTCTAAAAAGGTGAAGTTTAAAATATAGGATATAAAAGTCTACGTATAAGATCTCAAGCATAAATGTTAGGAAGTCAGTTTGTGGCCTAAAGTTCACATGCTTCAATACCAGCAGGACCTGCTGTCCACTGGGCACAGGATAACCAGTAACCTGTGGCGAAATTATTATATCTTTTACTATAGAGAGCTATGGAGCAGTAACGTTTTGATGTAAAGACTTTACTATTTTCTTTTAAAATATTTTAAATGAAATATATTACAAACATACAAAACATTTTATTTAGCATAAAAATAAACAATAGTGTGCTTCTCTAATATATTGACATATCCAAAAATAATCTATACGCAATTTAAAAAAAAAGGAAAACTCCATGCATTATAACATTATTTTACAGGGCTAGATAAATTAGACTAGGCTGTTGATATGAAGTGTATTATATAAGTCACACTGGTAGATGCAGCAACGTATGTTATGTTGTAATTTCATAATGAGCTCACAATGTGGTACTCCCGGTTTCAAAACAAAGAACAGTTTGTTATTGCGAATGAACCTGTAACTAACAAAGACCTCTTCTCAAGACTACGAAGAAACAAAATCCGAAAGAATAAAACAATTAAAGGCATCCCTTCTATTCAGGTGTACCATCGTTTTGATCTCCCCAATCTGAATGATCTCCCCTTAGCATCTGGGCATGCGTACTTCACTGCTCTTGCCCATTTGCAACTCAGCTTTACCTGTCCTGAACAAAGTGGCCATTAGTTACGCAGCGCCCCTGCCCCAATTATTTCATTATAAACTGTTTTTTTTCACTGCAGGGCAACATATTACATGTTTGATTATTCCATGCGCTATTAGTAACAGGTCTTCGAATTACTACTCAGTTTAACAGCACTGTTGCCGCGGAAGGATAGACTGGTTTTATTGGAGTCGAACTCGGTAACAACTGATTACAGCAGACATCAGCGACGAGCGTTTAGCTCACTGATGCACCTTTCTGAAAAGCAGCAATCCCCTCCTCCCTCCGGGCTGGGCCTTGAGCGTTAGGCGGTGTGGTACCCACTGACCTCATCCTTACCTCTGGGATGTTGTCACTCGTCAGCAAGTAGGTCACGTGACTGGATTCATTGCTCGAGCCCGTCAGCTCCCGCAGGGTGTCATCCTGCTCCTTGACCCAGTACAGGGGGTTTCCTTGCCGTTCTTCGTCTGTCCCATGGGTGCTCTGCGGTCTCTTCAGCGCTTCCTGCTCTAGCGCCTCTTTTATCGCAGCATACAGCTGTCCCTCCACTCCGGGCTCCTTTTCATCCCCCTCCTCTCTGCTCGGATACCTCTGCTCTCCTAACCCGAGTGTTCCGAGATATTCGTTCTGCGGCACTCGCCCCTCCACCCCCGACTCCGGGTGCGAGAGCCTCTTCGTCTCTAAGCCCTGCGGCGCCTGTACCACGCCCTCCTGCTGCGCCTGCCCTTTCACCCATGAGCCCTGCTGCATGACAGTACCATGCTGCAGCGCCCTCTCCACCCTTGAACCCTGCAGCACCTGTTCTCCCCCTTCCTGCTGCACCTGTACTTCCACCCTTGAGCCCTGCAGCACATGTTCTCCTCCCTCCTGCTGCAGCTGCCCTTCCATCTCTAAGCCCTGCAGCACCTGTTCTCCAGTACCATGCTGCAGCTGCTCCTCCACCCTTGAACCCCGCAGCACCTGTTCTCCAGTACCCTGCTGCAGCTGCTCCTCCACCCTTGAATCCTGCAGCACCCGTTCTTCCTCCTTCTGCACTTTCCCTTCTGCCCTTGAGCCGTTTTCCACCTGTTCTCCTCCCCCCTGCTGCGCCTGCCTTTTCACCCTTGACCCGTGCTGCACCTGTTCTCCAGTACCCTGCCGCAATTGCCCCTCCACCCTTGAGCCCTGCTGCACCTGTTCTCCTCCCTCCTGCTGCCCCGCCACCCTTGAGTTGATCTGCACCTGTTCTACGCCCTCCTGCTGCAGCTGCCCCGCCCCCCTTGAGTCGTGACGCACCTGTTCTACTCCCTTCTGCTTCAGCTCCCTCTCCACCCTTGAGCCCTGCAGCACCTGTTCTCCCTCCTGCTGCCCCGCATCCCTTGAGTCGTGCTGCACCTGTTCTCCTCCCTCCTGCTGCAACTGCCCCTCCACCCTTGAGCAGTGCTGCACCTGTTCTCCTCCCTCCTGTTGCCCCGCCACCCTTGAGTCGTGCTGCACCTGTTCTCCTCCCTCCTGCTGCAACTGCCCCTCTACCCTTGAGCAGTGCTGCACCTGTTCTTCTCCCTTCTGCTGCAGATCCCTCTCCACCCTTGAGCCCTGCAGCACCTGTTCTCCTCCCTCCTGCTGCCCCGCATCCCTTGAGTCGTGGTGCACCTGTTCTCCTCCCTCCTGCTGCCCTGCATCCCTTGAGTCGTGCAGCACCTGTTCTCCTCCCTCCTGCTGCAACTGCCCCTCTACCCTTGAGCAGTGCTGCACATGTTCTTCTCCCTTCTGCTGCAGCTCCCTCTCCACCCTTGAGCCCTGCAGCACCTGTTCTCCTCCCTCCTGCTGCCCCGCATCCCTTGAGTCGTGCTGCACCTGTTCTCCTCCCTCCTGCTGCAACTGCCCCTCTACCCTTGAGCAGTGCTGCACCTGTTCTTCTCCCTTCTGCTGCAGCTCCCTCTCCACCCTTGAGCCCTGCAGCACCTGTTCTCCTCCCTCCTGCTGCCCCGCATCCCTTGAGTCGTGCTGCACCTGTTCTCCTCCCTCCTGCTGCAACTGCCCCTCTACCCTTGAGCAGTGCTGCACCTGTTCTACTCCCTTCTGCTGCAGCTCCCTCTCCACCCTTGAGTCGTGCTCCACCTGTTCTCCTCTCTCCTGTTGCCCCGCCACCCTTGAGCCGTGCTGCACCTGTTCCACTCCCTCCTGTTGCAGCTGCCCCTCCACCCTTGAGCCGTGCTGCACCTGTTCTCCTGACCAGCGGTCCCGCTGCCCCGTCTTCCCCTCTTGCCCCTTGCACCCCTCCGCGTGGAGTTTCTCATCGTCCAGAGAAACAGGGCGCACTGCCCCCTTGCGGAGGGACAGTCTCTCCTCTTCCCCATGCCCCTCTCCCCTCCCTAGCTGCGGTTGTACCTCGCCCATACCACCCAGCTGACGCGCACCCGGCTCAGCTTCTTCTGCCTCAGGGGCCCGCTCCTCCGTGGCCCCCTGGCACAGTCCCTGGAGCAGGGCACCGCTCCCTCTGCTCGCTCAGCTCCAGGCGATGCCAAGAGCGGGTCTCGCCGCCAGTCATTTCCTGCCCAAAGATGACATAAAACCCCCGGGGCTGCGCTTCCTTCCTTCCTCCCGCCTCGGCTGCCTCCGTCTTCGGGTTCTTCCGCTGCGCAGGTGGTCTGCTGGGCGGTTCAGTCAGCCTAACGGGGTGTCATGGTTCCGCCCTTTTGTGCAGCAGCTCTGACGGTCCGAGCAGCTAAAATCAAACCGAGAGAAACGCAGGCCACCGATGACTTCCTATCTCCTCCAGCCGCCCGCAGAGGGCATCAGAGCTAATACAAGTCCCACACACCACTGCTGAACTCACAGCATCGAAGAGCGTTTGCAACTCCACCATCTAGTGGCTAATACCGTCAGTGTCGCCCCCTCTTTTTTTCGAATGAATGTCCCTCCCGTGAGTTGTCAAAATGACATTGCAGTTATTTATAATTTATTTATACATTTCGAGGATTTTTGACCCAATTAGGTCATCAGAGCGTTCTACATTGGCCCAAGACCACAACAGTATCATAAAAAACTATGAAAGCATATTCAGGGTACAATTTATACCATGTATGTGTGCGGAATCCCCAGGGCCACTGGAATTATCACATTTTGCAGTTGCAGCGTTTTCCATAACGTTGTATACTAACCGCAGTTGCCACACGCACGACTATATGATGCCAAATTTCAACATTTCAACAACAACGAAACTTTGGTGAAAATGTACTAACATTTTCCACAGGGGTTGCCTCACGAACGGGATTCAAACCCTGCACAAATGATTAAGTGGGCAAATACTTGCAGTACAAATGATGATTTGTGTTGGAAAGTTGCCTAAAGTAAGTCACAGTAGCGCTATGAGATACTTTGTGTCAAGGGGGTGTCCCATGAGTGGTATGTGGGCATTCGCATGCAACCACCCATGGGCTTTGGCACAAGTTTCTTTCTACTGACATTTTTAAACAGGGATTTGCACAAAGAATCATGCCTCAAGGCAGGCATCAGAGTGAAACAAGTTTTAAGTCTCCAAACACTTCTAGCTTTGCATGTGCGCTGCACGATACAACATAAGACACACAAATGATGGACGGAATGCAGATCAAATCAAACATTCATCCCCAGTCAGAGATCTGGGCAATAATCCATCGTTCTTTTGATGGATTTAGGCCCAGATATCTGCACTGGGGGTGAATGTTTGACATTGTTTCAGCATTCTGTCGATCAATTGTTCTTTTTGCATTTGTTGCCCTAAGTGAGCCAGGTATGCTCAGACATGGGTCCCATGCTCACTGTGCCACTGGATTCAAGCTAGCCTGGCTGATGAGGGGTGATACTCTGAAACTGGTCCCAGGATGCTTGTTTCTGGTCCAGGGAGGACATGGCTTGGCAGTTCGGGCTGGACAATTCACATGGGAAGCAGGGTCAAGACGGATTTGCATATGGCTGGATCTAAACTGGAATGGCACGGTGAGCAAAAAAACAATGGATTTAGGCCCAGATCTCTGTACTGGGGTGAATGTTTTACATTGTTTCAGCATTCCGTCCATCAGTTGTTCTTTTTGCACGATACAACAGACCTACAAAGTGAGACAGTAGATATGGCGCTGTTCTCTTGCTGCAACACATTGCAGCAACTTTGGTTGCTGCGCTGCGTTGCACCAAACAGTAGTGACAATCAGGATTTATAAAGCACGGCAAATCACCCATGAGGTTCTCAAGGCGCTGGAGTTGCTAGCTGCTTCGTGGTTTCTGTTGATTCGAACAACCATGTCTTGAGTACTTTTTTGAATTCCTGGAGCTGATGCGGCGTTCCTGAGGTGCAGGGAAGGTCGTTCTAGGCTTTGGCTGCCAGGTGAGAGAAGGAGGGTGAGAAGTCCTCGGAAATAGATAACAGGATACTCCGGTATGTTTCTATAATTTATAGTATACAAGAGATAAGCAATTAAGCTGCTTCAACAAGCCTGAGCTAACAGTCTTTCTGTGGAATCTGGACCACACATTCAGTGTTCCAGATTCCACCCAAGAACTGATGGATGCCACACATCCCCCATTGTCACAGAACATTTACAGAAACGATGAATGAAGAAACATGCATAACATTTGTAACATGTAATCATGAAACACCAATTACAGTACAACAAGGGATACAAAATAAATAGAACTTACACACTCATGTAATAATCTTTGCACCATATTGGTGCTAGTCTCAGATTATCATGTCTCTGTCTCACATTATCATGAGCTTTCCCATAGCTGGGACGGGGTTGAATACTTTTCCGCCAGTTCATATTTTCACTCAATGCCTTGTGATCACGCAGAAGCTGGGACCTAGAGTTAACTTCAACCGGAGAAAGCCAACATGGCACTTTCACAACTTTGGAAAAACTCCAAATATTTCCATCTGTGAACTCCACCACTTGTCTCCCAACCCTGACAACCTTCATGGAAGCGGAAAACCTAGCCTCACCTGTCCTCACCATTCTACCTTTTTTCACACGCACCCAATCATTGACTCGCAAAGAGCAGAAGGACATTTTATCTATAACACTGGACTGATCTACAACTGGTTTCCGGACTAAATCTTCTTTGTAGACTAGATCCCTCATCTATCTCTGACTCAAATCGCATAAACTCTTCCTACCACTCCATTTTTTCAAAGGGAGATACACCCCCTTCGCTCCTGGGAGTGTTTCTGTAATTCCAGAGTCGTTTTTTATAGCACCATGGCAATTCTTCCCATTGCTAATAGCAAGCTGCAATCCTTATTTCAATACTGTTATCCATCTTTCTACAATTACATTGCTTTGGGGATAGTAAACTGAAGAACGCTCATGTGTAATACCATGACCCTTAAGAAATGTCTGGTCTAGTGGCTCAGTGGACTAATGCGTCCATTCCAGGGGCCTGTGTTCGACCTCATGGTCACAGGTTCAAATCCCAGCGGGTCCACTCAGCCTTCCATCCATCTGAGTTCGATAAAATGAGTACCATTGAGTTGGGTAACAATGAACATCTGTTATCCAACGCCTAGAGACCTCTGGGGGAACGTGTGTTTTATAAATACACATGTTATGTTAATTTAATGAAAGTTAATTGCACACCATTGTCCATAAGTATCGATTCAGGAAAACCCTCCTTCTCGAATACCTCATTTTGAAATTGTATAACAACTTTGGAGGTAACCCGTGGAACTAATTTAACTTCAGGTCACTGTGAAAGTTGGTCGATTAAAACAATGCAATATAAAGGATTATGTCCCAAGCACATTGGCTCAGCTATATTGAGTGACACGCATTCCCACAGTTGCATGGGTCTAGAAACAGGCGAGTGATGATAAACAAGGGTTTTTTGTGACTTGTCACTGATACTATATTTCAATAGAAGATCTGAGTTTTCTTTCAATGCATCTATCAACAGCAGGCCAACAAAATTCACTCCTAATCCTCCTCTTCATACTGGTCATACCAGGATGTCCTTCATATGCCATATCTAAGACAATTTGGATGAGGTCACTAGGCACAATCAATTGTAAACCCCTCATCAAAATGTCATTTTCAATAGACAATTCTTGTGCAACCTGAAGAAAAGGTAAGAGGCTTTGAGCAAATCAGCTTTCTTGGGCCAGGATGATCTCACGTAAGACATGACTTTGTTGATATCCTCATCATTATCACAGACCGTTCTCCACTGATCTTCTTTTATGCACTCCTTAGACACTTCACATATGGACACAACTTTTTCAAATTCACAATCATCCATGATAACACTATCATCTTTCACAGGCATTCTTAACAAACAGTCAGCAAGTAAATTTTTACACCAGGAATATATTATACCTTAAAATTAAAATCTTTTAATTTGTATTGCCATCTAGCAATTCTAAGCGTCGTTTTCCCACAACCTTTAGTCGTGAATAAAGCTACCAAAGGACGAGGATCAGTCCTAACTTTAAATACAGTACCATACACATACTTGCGGAAATATTCAACGCCCCACCAACAAGCAAGGGTTTCTTTTTCAAGAGTGGAATACTTGTCTTCAGCACCTCCTAGGGGTCTCGCAGCAAATGCAATGGTGACAAGATGTCATTTTTGATTTTGCATAAGCATTGCCCCAATACCAGCATTGCTGGCATCAGAAATGATAACAGATTCATATGCAGTATCAAAAGGAGCCAGGGCTGGTGCTGAGGCTATGCTTTTTTTAAGATGGGAAAATTCATTGGTACAATTGAGATTTCACACAAACATTTGGTGCTTTTTCATTAGATTTCTCATGTGAACTGTTCTGTCTGCGAAAGAAGGAATTAACTTGGCGTAGTACTCCGCCAGACCAAGAAAATATCTCAACTGATCCTTATTTTGGAGCTTCTTCAATAGCTTTAACTACATTTCGTTTGGGGGAAATGCCCTTCTTACTGATGGAATTACCCAATTAATGAACAGAGTCTACCCCAAATTTGCATTTCTCCCTGGTTAAAGTTAAACAATTGTCTTGGAGAATAGATACAACCTTGTGTAAGGTTTCAGTGTGTTCTTGTGTATTTTTTCAAAAAACAAGGATATTGTCTTGAAATTACAAAACATTATTAATATCCTTGAACAATTTATGCATGATCATCTGAAATACAGAATAAGCTGAAATTAGCCCAAAAGGCATCCTTTTGTATCTAAAGGCACCTTCAGACGTGATGAAAGGAGTATACTGTTTGCTAAATCTAGAGTAGAAAATATTGTGGCTCTTTTAAGTTTGACAAACAACTCCTTAATATTTGGCAGGGGATGTCTATCCACCCATGCGTTAGCATTCAGGTCTCTTAAGTCTACACATAACCTAACCTTTCCGTTAGGTTTGTGCATGATAACAACAGGCGAAAGCCACTCAGAAGATTCAGTTTCTTCTGTGACATCTAATTGACACAATCTTTCTAATTCTTTCTTTACAGCATCGCTCAAAAGTAAAGGAATATTCCTGACTTCATGAACTCTGGGAATTGCATTGTGTTTTAAAATGATTTTCTGCTCAAACTTTTTATGTAATCCCAATTGAGGGGAAAATACCTTGGGGAACATTTTTCCCCATTCCGTTGCTGGACCATTACCAACCTGAAGAATCATGTCAGAATAACCCAACACCTGATCAGAATGATTGGGGTCTAATGTGAGCATTAAGTCTCTCTGCTGTGGCCAACCCAAAAGACAAGATCCCTCTTTGGCCACATAAACGTTAGCAGTTATGGTTTTACCTTTAAAACTAAGATCGGCAGAGAAAACCCCCAAAACTTCAATAGTTTTTTTGCCGTATCCCACCAATTTGATGTCAGGAGGAAGCAGACGTACATCAGGAAACTCCTTTAACCACTCATAACCAATCCGAGTGTGTTTTGCATCTTAATCAGCTATGACTTTTACTTCCTTATTGCCTATTAGTATCGTACAAAATGGCTCATCTTTCCCATTATCATTAATTTCATATACAGCAAATAGAAATTCAGATTCATCAATGTCGCTATTGACTTCTTTTACATATTCTGATCTAGGGATCCTGACTTGCATGCTTTTATTTCTAAATGTGTTCCTGTTTCTGCACATTCTAGAGTAATGTCATTTGCAATATCTGCATACTTGACTTATTGCGGGACATCTTTTGTCAGTGGCCAAATGTCCCGGAATTCCACATTTGAAACAAATATATTCTTTTTTTTCTAAATTGTAGCTAGAAGAAGATGGTTTCCTTAGAAATGTATTTTTGGTGTTTTTCATCTGCGGTTTTCTTCTTTACCATATGCACCTCAACAGGGGTATTTGTCTTCTCTGACAGTTCTTTCATGCCTAATTTCATGTCTTCAAAACAATGGGCAATATCAAGAGCTTTGGAAAGAGATAACTCATCAGTCAAAAGTAATTTTTCAAATCAAATTCCAAAGCTTTATTCGACATTCGTCATAAAAGCAGTTCCTCCTTAACACTATACAAATAAATACTATATCTAAAAATACTCACAATAAAATACATATTAAACAATTGACAGTCGAATACAATGCACAATTAAAACATTTACTTGATTCATAAATTTGATAAAAACAATTCTATCCTAAAAACCGTATTTTTAATCAGGTACAATATCTAATAAAGTGCGAGTGCGGATCACCCAAGCCCAACCAAGAAATGTAGCTACGGCAGTTGCAAAGAGCGGCGAACAATCTGTTTCTAATATTCTCAGTGCAGTCGCCTGGCTGCGAGTGCCCAGATTTAAACAAACTGGTCTTAGCCATTTGCGCCTTGGACTAGCATATAGTGGGCAGCAAAACAACAAGTGGGAGATATGCTCTATTTGGTCTTTGCAATGATAACAGTTCTCATCCCGCGGTGGAAACCAATGTTTTTTAAAAGCATTTACTGGGAGTGTTCCGACTCTGAATTGGAAGTATAACTTCCTGTCACGCGGCCTTTCAATTATATCCCAATAAGCTTCGCAGGATGGAACCATTTTAATATCCAAAAAGCGGCCAGATAGATTAGCTCTTGACCCAGCACAATAGATTGAAAAATACACCATCTCCCAGTATATTTCTTTCAGTTTTGCTTTAGTTGGAAACTTTGTCACATCCATATTACCCCAAAGATGGTCCAGCTTTAACTTTGCCAGTAGACCCCTCAGATCTTTCAGCCAAACTATGCAATGAAATTGGTCAGACTTGACAACATCTAACAATGCCGATGCATAGTGGGCTAGTTCCGGCGTCACCATCAGGCGCCTCCAATACAACAATGGACGCAATCGCGCTATGTCCTCAATGCTTCTCAGACCAAGGTCCAGTTTCAATGGGATTGTGGGTGTGCTTTGCGGGACCGTTACCAGCCGACGCAAGAACCCATTTTCCGCTAAACCCAGGTCTGCTAGATTTGAGAAACCCCAAAGTTCTGAGCCATACATACAAGCACTCAGGACTTTCATTTTGTAGATTTCGAGGGCACAATTTATTGGCTTTGTCAGCGAGGCTCTATGTTTAAGTGCAACTGCTCCTGCAAGCTGGCTAAACTTTAGTACTGCCATATTAATGTGAGACTTCCATTTCATATTATCCTGTATCATTATTCCTAGATAGGAAAAAGCATCAACTTTCTCTAGAGGAGTGCCCTTATAAGTAATTGCACCTTTAAATGTAGACTGGCGATTCAAACACATAAACTTTGTCTTAGTAGTGTTCAGCTCAAGGCCCCGACTATCACAAAAATCGCCAAATGCATTTACAGCCTTTTGGAGACCGCTTGGAGTGCGTGACAATATAAGCGTATCATCCGCAAACATGAGGATGGGGACATATGAGCCTGCAATTTTGGGGGCATCACTTGGAGATTTGTTCAGGTAATCCACAATACCGTTAATATAAATGGAAAATAGTGTTGGGGCCAGGACACACCCTTGCCGCACTCCCCGCTCTATTGGGAATGGCTCCGTCACTTCTCCCTGCGCCCCCCACCTAATTTTAGCATAATTATTTTCATGCAGACGCACAAGGAGAGTGAGAAGTTCTGGGCTTATTCCTGCTTCGGCCAAAGTCCTCCACAGCTTTTGCCTAGGCACTAAGTCAAATGTGGTTCTTAGGTCCACAAAGACGGCATAGAGGGTACCCTTATTTAATGTTACATTTCTCCAGTAAATGGCCATGAAATAGAAGACCTGATCTATAGAACTAGTCAAGGGGCGAAAACCCGCTTGGTAGGGCGACAAGATGTTATTATCCTCTATCCAGGTTTGCAGCTTGTTCTGCACTGATCGGCCCATCAGTTTCTGGGCTGTATCTATGAGACTGATGGGTCGATAGTTGTTGGGTAGGGATTTGTCACCTTTTTTGAATACGGGGATAATTTCTGCACCCTTCCAGGATGAAGGCACTTCCCCTCCCATGGCCACTGCATTGGCTAACCATGAAAAATACGTGCACCATGACTTCCGATCGCTTAGGAAGACGTCTGCTGGTATACCGTCCATGCCCGGGGCTCTTCCCCCCGTTACACACTCCAAAGCGATACTAACATCCTTTTCATTGAACACTTCGTGATTATAGTACACAGTTGGAAGTGTAATGTCAATGACTTGCGTTAGGCTAAGGGCGTATTGAGGTTTAAAGAACTCGGTCCACTTGTTTTTGGGGACATGGTTTTGTGGTTGGGCGGCTATACCTCCCCTATCCCATTTTACAGTTGACCAGAATAACTTTGAATCTTTGGCTGCGCAGGCATGCTTGAGTTCACACCAGTGCTCCTCATCCCATCTTTTCTTAGCTTGTTTTTGTGTTAATCTATATATGTCCCTAGCCTTCCTAACTGCAACAGTGTTTCCCCTTCTTAGTTCAATACTCAAACTTTGGCGCGCCAATCTGCAGCTTTTGTCGTACCAACCCAGTCTGGGGAGATGTTTTTTACCCTTGCTAAGATTAACCATCTTTATGAAAAAGGCCTGTAATCTGTGGAAGAATTTAGTGTGGGCCGCCATCATGTGATCTTGGAAGTTTACCTTCCCAACATGGGGTTTTATCTCATTTATTTCCTCAATCACTGCTCTCTTCAGGTCAACTATTTTCTCTACATCTTCTACAAGCCTATTCCATTTCAGGTGGCGCTGGTTTTTTTGTGCAGACTATGTCCTGGGTGACCCTTTCCACATGAGTACTATGCCCCACAGCCCCTTGGTATGGATGGAAAGTCATACACAAAGGATTGTGGTCACTTTCTATTCTTGTTTCCACAACCATATCTATCAGTTTGCTCAAGTCCCTCACATCTACCAAGAAATAGTCAATTCTGCTGGTTGCCCGGCCGTTATTAAACGTACTGGACCCGTTGCGGTCAGAGGGCGTGCGCCCATTAGCCGCTCTTAGGCCTCTTGCCAGGCAAAGACTTTTCATTTGGATGGCCACTGCACTCCATCTCTTAATGGCAGGCACCTCAAGCTGGGTTATTCCCCATTTATTATCCTCCTCCTCTGTCATAGTCCTATCCTCCTCACCCAAGGGTTCAAAGGTAGAATTTATGTCCCCCCCCCTACCATGATATGTTGTTCCAGGGGTAGGAGCTCCAGCTCCTGTTCTAGGACAGATACTACTTCTGAGGTTTTTCCGGCCCCCACCCCCCTAGCATATATGTTGAAAAGTGAAATTTCTTGGCCATTGCCCCATCGCACTCTAAGTGCTAAGATATCATTAGTTGGCAGTGATCTTTGTATTATTGTACAGTCCAGTGACTGACGTATCCATATCAACAGCCCTCCCGAAGGACGGCCTTTTCGGTTTTTTTGTTGCTGGAATATGAAAGTTCACATACCCCTGGCGAAAAACCGGGCTTAAAGTCCAGGTTTCTTGCAGTAAAATGATATCATAATTATCAATAAAATGACACCATTCAGGAGTTACCATTTTAGACGCTATGCCTGCAACATTCCATGACATAAGGGACAGGATAGGATTGCCCGTTTTAATCCCTACTTGACCTAACCTTGTACCACTGCATACCGGCTCAGCGGTCAAAGTGGTTACAACCTCTGAGACCGCTGCGGGGGCACTCAGTTGGTCATATGAGTCCTGCTCCGACAACCTACCGGTGCTCCTTACAATTTCGGGATTAATGCTTCTATTGTGCAGAGTGTTTTCCCTTCCCCTTGCGTTAGAATCTTTTGATTCGCTACAATTTCCTGCCTGCTGAATAGCTTGTGCGCACACCATATTGGCAGTAATTAGGTTTGTGCTCCTCCCCTGAGTGTTCCCTTGCACATATTTAAACTCTTCCAGTCAATCGCACTTGTTTAAATTAGAAAGGGCAGAAAAACTATTTTCAATGCTCAAGCCTTGGTCAAGATTTGGGACACCCCATCCTCTTCTACTTCCCACAACTGACCACTTGGTCCTAAGAATATTCGGATTTGCTACAAGACCTCTTCTGCTATAAAAGAAGACCAGTGTGAGTGGAATTATTTCTGCTGTTCTACGTTGGGGGGAAATAGGTTAAGTAAGACTTCAGGCAGTACTTCAGGTCCCTTAAAATTTAGTACCACACAGTCCCCCGCAAATCTTTTAGTGTTACTCCCTATCCACTTCACTCTTCTTGCTGTTAACAAATCCTGTGCCAGTTTTTGTTTGCCCCATGAAGAAATATGCATGTTATTGCTCAACCAGAGCAAAGCTTTATTTTGTAGTGATTGGGGAGATTCTACCTGGCCTGATTTCAAGAGTGGAACGTTAGCTAGGACCAGGATCATAGGTGAAGCTTCTACGATTAGCTCCACCGGTCCAGCATCTAGGCCGGATTCCTCGATCGTCACTGGTCTTGCTATGGGACCATCGTCTAATAAGGTGTGTGTACCTAGTCCTAGATTTGGTATTGAGGAATGGGTTGGGGCTACTTGTTCTTTCCCCTTTCCTAGTTGAGTGTCCCTATTTTCTTTTTCCTCTAATTTGCTTACAACCTGGTTAGGTATGGCCTCCACATTATCGTTGGTATTTTTCAAAAGACCCTCAAGCTTATTAACTTTTTCAGTGAGGTGGTCAATCTTAGATATCAGGGGTTTGATGATCCTACTTAACTTCGAGTCCAACATACCCATAAGTTTCTTAATATTGGCATCATCCCACAACATGTTACCATCATCATCTCTCCCTGCCTCTTCTATGGTGCTTTTACTGGGAGGGGTGGCAGGTCTTTTCCTGCTAGAGCAGAGCCCGCCTCGCTTAGGTTGGTATTTGTTGGCCCCTTTGGCTACTCTCGGCGCTGGAACAGGCGCCGGAGGAGGGGATTTATCCTCAACTAGCTCTATTTCTTTTTGTAGGTCAACCAAATCGTCTTCCACTATTATGTCTAAGTTTGAATTAGTGGAAGCATTCAACAAAGGGCTGTCAGTGCTAAGTTGGGAGAATGCTACAGTTTCGTTAATATCATCCAACTCCAGAAGATTCACCGTTGGGGTCTCCAATGGAGTAACTGTTGGCGTTGGACTAAGACCCAGCGAGGACCTACGTTCATTATTTATTTTGGCCACCACCTGAACTAGATAATTGTCCATCGTGTTGCAGGGAGTAACAGATTGTTTTTGTTTAGACATTGCTAGATGATCAATACAGTTAGGGTATACTGATGGTGGTAATGCCTTGCTTCTGATGACAATACAATTACACTTTCCTACTAGCAAGCAATAACAAAGACTAGATAGAGTCAGCGAAGTGTGTGTACCTCACAGTGCAAATTAGACAGGGGTCCTGGTCCAGTCCGGTCTCCTCCGGCCTCTGAGGGCCACAGAGGGCCCGCCCTTTGCCCGGGCTTAGCCCGGCGCGTCCCGCGCGTCAGCAGTCTGAGCCGGATATAGGGAGTGTGTGATCGCCTGGGGGCGTGGCTGACAGGGGGCGCGGACCAGGTGGCTGTGGTCGAGCAGGGACTCCTGGGAGAGTGAGTCCCTGCTGCGCAACGCTCCACCCTGCAGCAAAGCCGGTTGTCCTCCCCAGCAGCACAGAGCTCACACCCAGCGCCTCCTCCTACAGCGCGATGCGTGGAGCAGCACCGGAGCAGGCACGAGAGGGCACAGTTCAAGTCCCAGGGTCCAAGGTCAGTTCCTCCGCACAGGGCTTGTTCCTCTATTCGTTGTCAGCAGAAAGGATTCCCATCGGTCACTGGGGCACAGGTGATGAAATCAGTTTTATTCGCCTGGGGGCGTGGCTGACAGGGGGCGCGGACCAGGTGGCTGTGGTCGAGCAGGGACTCCTGGGAGAGTGAGTCCCCGCTGCGCAACGCTCCACCCTGCAGCAAAGCCGGTTGTCCTCCCCAGCAGCACAGAGCTCACACCCAGCGCCTCCTCCTACAGCTCGATGCGTGGAGCAGCACCGGAGCAGGCACGAGAGGGCACAGTTCAAGTCCCAGGGTCCAAGGTCAGTTCCTCCGCACAGGGCTTGTTCCTCTATTCGTTGTCAGCAGAAAGGATTGCCATCAAGTAATTCTTCTTGCAACTAAGCATCAGCTACTTTATGTACCATCTGGTCACATACCATCTGATCATGGAAAGAAGAATAGTTGCATTTAGCATCCAAAAGTCTTAGGTCATTTACAAAAATGTCAATAGGTTCATTGGCTAATTGTTGTCTGCTTAGAAACTTGTGTCGCGCAACAACTTCAGTCATTTTCTTCACATACTGTTTGTCAAGTTGTTTGATGGCATTATCAAAAACATCACCGTCATTTTCACTGAAATTATCTGTAGGTATGGGGGGTAAATGGCTTAATACTCGTCTTCCTTCAGCGCCTCAACAATGTTTTAATAAGGCAAGTTTGCGTTTGTCAGTGTAACCATCCCCCCAATTGCCACAATGTAGGCTTCTAATCATTCTTTCCACTGTTTCCACTCCAAAGGAGATTCTCTTGGAGTAGCTAAAAATAGGGGCGGAGCACCAATGCCCTCCATGTATTAAAATGGCACACAAAATAATAGAAGTATGTGCCTGTGAGTTGCAGCCTTAAAAAAAAACAATGTTGATTGATCAAAAATTAATAATAATATTAAAAACAATGTAGATTGATACACAGAACTTTAAAAATTAATAACATAGTTTGAGCTGTGAGTGTCAGCGAGAGCTTGAAAACCGGTGACACACGATGTTGAAATGATAATCATAGAGCTGTGTGTGTCAGCAAGAAATGAAAATACGGTGACACACGATGAGAAATGAAACTCAGCAAGAGCAGAAGTTTCTAGGCAACGCCGTTTGTGACGTGTCTAGAATGGCAGTTGGCAACATCGGGAATGCAAATATGTTGACGTCATGCGTTGAGCGTCACAATCTGGAAGAACGAGCTGGGAATGCAGTAAATGCAGGGCAACCTCTGACCCTGCTCGCAGGCAGGTTGCTCCCCATGCCACCACACAGCCGACAGCCTGTTTTCCCGCCGTTTCCCGCTCTTTCCCGACGCTGCGTCCCTACGGCCGGCCCGCCTGCTCCCCATTGGCCACCCCGCTTCCGTCTACCAGCTGCTCCTCCCTCCCTATCCCCCTCTTATGGAGCCGCGCAGTGGGTGCGCCAAAGGCAAGCACGTCTGCGCCCATCCGCGCCTGGACCGCGCCCAGGGCCACAACCCCTGGACCCCGTGAACGCCACAACACCAGACTCCGCTACGACGCCAGCACCCTCTACGCACTCAACGCCGGCCGAAACCACACCTGCTTCCATGTGCCCCGAAACAGACTCACAGACCTTTCTCCTGCCACACCTGCAGGTTCCCCTGCGACAGAGCCACCAAACCTCCAAGGACTGGACCCAACCACCTCCGCTGCATACTCCCCAATACCCGCTCCACACGCAAACACGCCGTCGAGCTCTGGGATCTGCTCGACACCTCCGCCCCAGACGTGGCCTTACTGACCAAGACCTGGTGGAACGACTCCTCGGCGCCCGACATCCCGGACGGCTACAAGATCACCCACAGGGATCGTGCCAACTGAATCGGAGGAGGAATAGCCATCATCCACAAGTCCACCCTCAAGGTCGCCACCCACGCAGACGACACCCTCAACACCGCCGAACACCTGCACTTCCGGATCCACACCGACCCCAACACCACCCTCAGAGGAACACTCATCTACAGACCCCCTGGACCACGAGCTCAATTCAGCGACTCCATTGCCGACCTCGTCAGCACCTACGCACTCGCCTCCACGGACTACATCCTCCTCGGGGACCTGAATTTCCACCTCGAGAACAACAACGACACCAACTCCGCCACCCTGATCGACAACCTCGACAACCTCGGCCTCAGACAACTCGTCACCGCACCCACCCACACCGCTGGCCACACGCTGGATCCCGTCTTCTCCACAGGCACCCACGCCACCTTCGACCACACCACCGAACTCCACTGGACCGACCACCGCTGCATCCATTTCACCTTCAATAAGCCAACCACGCACCTCCGCACCCAACAGAGACCGCTGCTGGAGCGAAGTCACGCAAGACCAGCTGATCACCACCCTCGCCCAAAAGCCACCCACCGACCCCACCAACCCAGACACCGCAGCCCGCAACCTCAGACAGTGGATCGACGACTGCGCCAACACCCATCGCCCCACTCAAAAAACCCTCCAACAACAATGCCAGCAAGAGAGCCACCTGGTTCACCGATGAGCTGCAGACCTCCAAACGTGCATGCCGGAAACTGGAGAAGATATGGCTCCACGAACTTACTCCGAACAACCACGCAGCCCACAAGGACGCCACCCGCAGACATCACCACCTCATCAGATTATCCAAGAGATCCTCCTTCAAAGACCGCCTGGATAACAACGCACACAACAGCAAAGAGCTTTTCAGCATCGTAAAGGAACTCTCCAACCCCAGCGCCAACGCCAATGACATACCGCCCTCACAAGAATTGTGCAACTCACTGCCCATCTTCTTCCACCGCAAGATCGCTGACATCCATAACAGCTTCAACACCATGACCGCCCCAACTACACCAGACCCCACCTCCCCTGTGAACACCACCAGCGCCAACCGCCTGACCTCCTGGTCCAAGGTCAACGACGACGAGACACGCAAGGTCATGAACTCCATCCACTCAGGATCTCCGTCAGACCCATGCCCACACCACGTATTCAACAAAGCAGACGCTACCATCGCACCCCAACTACGGAAGGTCATCAACATCTCCTTCAAAACAGCGACATTCCCGGAAAGCTGGAAACACGCCGAAATCAACGCCCTCCTCAAGAAGCCCAAGGCGGACTCTAAGGACCTCAAGAAGTTCCGGCCCATCTCCCTGCTCCCGTTCCCGGCGAAGGTCATCGAGAAAATCGTCAACATGCAACTGGCTGCCACCTGGAAGACAACAACATCTTGGACCCATCTCAGTCCGGGTTCAGACGAAACCACAGCACAGAGACAGCCCTCATCGCCGCCACAGACGACATCAGGCGCCAATTAGACAACAGCGAAACATCAGCCCTCATCCTCTTGGACCTGTCAGCCGCCTTCAACATGGTCTGCCATCGCACTCTAAAGACACACCTCCTAGAAGCCGGAATTCAAGAGAAGGCCCTTGACTGGACCACGTCCTTCCTCTCTGGCAGAATCCAGAGCGTCCGCCTCCCGCCCTTCCAATCCGAGGCCACCGACATCATCTGTGGCGTGCCCCAGGGCTCATCCCTCGGCCCAACGCTATTCAATGTCTACATGGCCCCCCTCGCACAAGTGGCCCGCCAACACGACCTCAATATCATCTCCTACGCTGACGACACCCAGCTCATCCTCTCCCTCACCAAGGACCCGCACACCGCCAGAACAACCTCCACGAGGGAATGAAGGCCATCGCCGACTGGATGAGGAACAGCCGTCTGAAGCTAAACTCGGACAAGACGGAGGTACTCATCCTCGGACCCACCCCCTCAGCCTGGAACGACTCCTGGTGGCTGACCACACTGGGAACAGCACCGACACCCACCGCCCATGCATGCAACCAAGGATTCATCCTCGACTCCTCCCTCTCCAAGTCTAAACAGATCAACGCCGTCTCCTCTTCCTGCTACAACACCCTCTGCATGCTCCGCAGGATCTACAAGTGGATCCCGACCGAAACAAGAACGGTGACACAGGCCCTCGTCAGCAGCAGACTGGACTACGGCAACGCACTCTACACAGGAATCCCAGCCAAACACCTACGACGACTACAACAAATCCAAAACGCCTCCGCCCAACTGATCGTCAACGTCCCCCACCGCAGCCACATCACCCCCGACCTGAGAGACCTACACTGGCTCCCCGTCGACAAGAGGATCACCTTCAAGCTCCTCACCCACGCACACAAAGGACCAGCCTACCTGAACAGCAGACTCAGCTTCTACATCCCCACCCGCCAGCTCCGCTCCACCAGCCTCGCTGCTGTTCCCCGCATCCAACGAACAACCTCCGTGGGCAGATACTTCTCCTACCTCGCCACCAAGACCTGGAACACCCTCCCTACCCACCTACGGCAGACCCAAGACCTACTCACCTTCAGAAGACTCCTCAAGACTTGGTTTTTTGAGCAGTAGCGGCACCCCCTCCTCTCAGCGATTTGAGACCCTCACGGGTGAGTAGCGCGCTTTACAAGTACTCCGATTGACTGATTGAAGAATGTCAGCACAAGCGTGAAGCGCGAGATAAACACGCGTAGACGCCGGCAAAACTTCCAAGCTCGAGACACAGCAGTTAACCATAAAAATGCCTGAAATTGTATAAAGTCTCACCACAGGCATCAACAAAGACGGAGTTTTCACGGTTGCCTTTATTACAATGAGAAAATGAATCAAATGAATTCCGGAAGGAAATTATATTAGCTGACAGTCAACAGACTCACGATCTGCTTCAGATGTAGGGCTTCAGGCTTGAAAGTCTTAAGGGTTCATGTTCCTCTTGTCGCCAGCTAGAAGTCCTCGGAAGTAGATAAAAGGGTACTCCGGTATGTTTCTATAATTTATAGTATACAGGAGATAAGCAATTAAGCTGCCTCAACAAGACTGAGCTAACCGTCCTTCTGTGGAATCTAGACCACACATTCAGTGTTCCAGATTCCACCCAAGAACTGAAGGATGCCACAGAGGGTCCTCTGCTGTTGGATCAGTGGATCTGAGGAGTGTTCGCACGTAAAAAGTTGTGTAATCGCAAGTGTCTGGTTTAGTGATGGAAGGTAATTTGTTTGTTGATGTAAACTGGCCCATCGTCATGCAGTTCTTTGGTCAAGGATGAGTCTTGCAGCTTTGTTTTGTATTGTCTGTAGTCTCTTCAGAAGGTGTGCAGTGATTCCAGTCAGATGAGCCAATGGCTAAAGTGGACTCATCCTGTATCAAAGGCTGCATAATATGGTGGGCGGAAGCAAAATGTGAATGACACTATAGCAGACCAATGGATGAAGAGGTCTGACCATATTTCTATTAAAATTAAAAGGTTTTGGCTAACATCAGACCTAAGAAGACATCCCTTCAAGGTCAAATGGCAACAAAGGTTTGTATGTAAGATTGTGAATAAACACTCAATAAATGTTTCAACACATTGGTAGTTAACACAGGATCTAGAAAAATATTTTTCTGCAGGAAACATATTGTATATATCTACGTGAATCCTGTGTTCTACTCTCTCAGCACTCCTTGTTAGGATGGTATGAACTGAGGAACACACATCCATCCTTAGAAGCAGGTCTGCTGGGGAAGAAAGAGAAGCCTACAGACTAAGTCGCCATTAGGTATGTGCAACAGCACAGGAGCATTCCTGACGGGGCCATCACATAACCAATCTGTAGTATCCTGCATTTGTATTGTAAGGTATTTTACACCTCCTGCTCAGCCAGTGCCTGTGCTCTGCACCCAATAGAATGTTGGAGTCATGAAGTACCTCAGAATGTTGGGACACAGAGAGGTGAAGTGACAATTGGTCATGGGCTGAGCAGCTGACAGGCTGCTCCTGTTGGGGCTCTCCTTCAGAACATAACAACCTGTTAACTACTTGTTACCTGCTTGACTAAATCTTACTGAATTACTACTTCTTGCCTGGACCTCCTCACTACATTTGTTGGCGATAAGGATGGTGACGTACCTATTTCTCGCCTGTGTTTACAGTGTAGCTAACATGATTTTTATTTACGGAATATATGGCAACATTTTTCTATTTGCATGCTTTATATTTCTTAATAATTTTGCATTATACTAGGAATAAGAATGTGTTCTATTTCCATTCTCTCATACCACATTTGCTTACTAGGGCTACATCTTATGTCTATGACTCTGGGTACACACCTTCATGTGCTCAGTGTTCAGTTCACATAGGTATGTTAAACGCTTTATTCTTTCCTACATAGGGATGGCAATGGGTTCCTTCCCCATTCGCTCACAGTACATGTGCCTACACGGGCCACTCACGGTTCTTACCCTTACATTGGGCACCGTTTCATGGGTCACATTTACATTTACACAGTTTCCCTTACACAGGGTATAGTTTCATGGGTCACAATCCTATTTACACTATACATTCACCCTCACACAGGGCATTTCATGGGTCCAGTCCCATTTATATTTAGACAGTCACCCTCACTCAGGGAGTCTCATGGGTTACAGTCCCATTCACATTGCTACTCACCCTTTGTACTTAGGGTCGAGGACGGTCATAGGTATTAGTCCCATTGGCTGTTATTTACTTTCTATGTTATTTTATATGATGTTACATTGCTGTTTTATTTATGTACTTTTACACTCAATCATTTATTGTATTATCCATTGGGAAATGGGAAGAAGTTTAGTGATACTGTTTGTATCTCTTCGCTTCCTCTCTGATTTCTTCAGTTCAGCTTTCCTATTGATATGACTTCCTTTTCATCTTGGGAATCTGTACCATATACATTTCGCTGTTATTTCTTATTTAGTATTCTGTCTTTCCCTTTCTGCAATGCTCTTCTTGTTCTTCCTTGTTCAGGAGGAATCTCCACCTTCTCTTCTCCCTGTGCTTGGGGTTGTCTTCTCTTCTGTTCCCGTCGTGCCTTGTCCTTCTTTCCTTGCTTGCCTGCCTGGCCAGTGGGTGTGCGTAGGGGTTGTCTTTGGTACGTCTGTCTCTCTCATTTCTTTTTTCCTCTCTTGCGTCTCACTGTCTTCTTCTTTCTATTTCATTGTTGTAGAGGATGGGTTTGTTCTTTTTGCTTACACTTTATCTTCACCTCTTTGTCTTCTCCCATTTATCTCCTCACTTTGCTTTGCTCGCTCTTTTCCCTGACGTTCTCTCTGTCACTCCATTGTTCCTTCCCTGCTATCTGTCTTTTGTTCACTCTCGTTATATTTTATCACATATTGCATATTGTTCTTCTGTTCTAAGGAAAGGGGATATGTAGTATCCTGCATTTGTATTGTAAAGTATTTTACACCTCCTGCTCAGCCAGTGCCTGTGCCCAATAGAATGGTGGAGTCGTGATGTGCCTCGAATGTTGGGACACAGAGAGGTGAAGTGACAGTTGGTCATGGGCTGAGCAGCTGACAGGTTGCTCCTGGTGGGGCTCTCCTTTAGAACATAACTACCTAGAATGGGCTGGGAATCATTATTTCTTTGCACTGCTGCGACAGGCAGAGCTGGACAAGGACAGAAAAAAGGCCCGGACACAAAAATAAAAGTGGCCCCTATTAGTGGATTAGATAGCTAAATAAGTGTCCCATATATACAATTTGGGGCAGTTCTAAACGTGCAAAGACATGTGGTATAAGCATTTTTCAAGGTATGGGAGAGTGAATGGAAGTTTGTTTTACTAACGGGGAGATCAACAGTAAAAACCGGGCCAGTTGACCATAAAACAGACCAACAAACATCCCAAAAATATTGCCCATACACTAACTTGTCAGAGCAGCCCTTTGGGCACTGTGTGATTGTCCTATAGGCCAGTCCGACCCTGGCGACGAGGGTCGCTTCCTCCGTTATAGCGGAGAAGCATCGCCCCACTGAAATGCCCCCAGAGTTGAAAAATAAAATGGTAATGAAGTTAATTCATCACCATTTTATTTTTCATTACACCGTCCTGAGCGGAGTGTCAGGATGGGGCGGGGCAGAGCCTGCTGAATGTCAGCAGGGAGGAGGGTGGGTGGCCTTTGCACTTGTTTAAAGTGAGCATGTCTCTTTGGCCGGCCGTCTTGTGACAGCCAGACACATTTGCGCTCCTTAAACCTCTCTAACCCGGCTGTCTGTAGATTGCTGGGTTAGAAAAAGCAAAAGCCTCCAATGCTCTTGTGAGTGCTGATAGAGGCCACTCACACCAATCCAGGCGCTGCTCTGCTTAACAGTATGAGAGCAGCATCAGGATTGGTAAAGAGAGTAGCTGGGGCTCTGGAGTTACGAGAGAGGAAGACTGAAGCGAGGAGGATGCAGCAACCAAGGTAAGTACATTTTAATTGTATTTACTTAATTTATTTTATTATATGAAACCACCCACCCCAGACCCATTTGACCGGATCTCCACTCGCAGAAGTTGGCAGGTGCCACTGCTGGCGACAGGTGCACATAAAGCGTACATGTTGTCATTGGTCCATGTTGAGGCTAACATGGAGCGTTTCAGGGACCCCAACCAGGATGAAGGAACTTCTGGATTTGTATCTGCAACCTGCAGATCATGCAGAGGTCTCAGTGGTTAGTACTTAACCCACTCAGCTTTATTACAACATATATGCAAGCTTTTAATGGTAAAGTGCTACACCAAAGAAAAACAATAATGAAAGCACCAAGCCACCTTGTACTCCCTATCCCCTTTGAAATACCCCACCCACGCTTTCCATCACTTCCTAAAAATTAAGCCATTTTAAGTGCACTCCACTAGCAATCGTACGTCATTAATTCACACTTATAACACACTTCCCCTGGCTCTTCCAACCCGGCCCCTCTCTGGCTCTTTTGCAAACACAAAGGCTCTGATTAATTGTAAGCAGGCGCAGACTGGGGCAAAAAGTAGGCCCGGGCACCAAAATAAAAAAAGCCCCTATTAGCGAACAAGATACCTAAACAAGCATTTACAATGCAACGGTTTCGCTTTTGTAAAAGTTAGAGCTTTTATTATTGTTTTTGACAAATTCTTTTATATATCTTATAGAAATGTATTGAGTAAATGGCACAGCTTTTTCCGGACATATATTATTCACTGGCGGAGAAAGGAGTATCCAGGCCCCGCCCTTTACGAACTCGCCCCAATCTCCGCGTTGTGTTCAATGTAAGCAGGAAACTGGCGTCACCTAATGTAAGATCACTCGAGTCACTCTGAATCTGCACTCTGCACTCACAATCTGCACTCTGAATCTGCACTCTGCACTCACAATCTGCACTCTGAATCTGCACTCTGCACTCACAATCTGCACTCTGAATCTGCACTCTGCACTCACAATCTGCACGCTGCACTCACAATCTGCACGCTGCACTCACAATCTGCACGCTGCACTCACAATCTGCACGCTGCACTCACAATCTGCACTCTGCACTCACAATCTGCACTCTGCACTCACCAATCACCAGAATGGTTCCATAACACGAGAGAGAATCATGACCCACCAATTTGGAAATCACTGTAGGGTGAACACAGTTTAGCTGTCTGTCACAGTTCTTTAGGCAGTGTGATTAACTTCGAAGTAGCCCTTTTTCATTAATAAGGATCGTCGCAATCCCAAACATGTCTTCTTGGGCTGTGGGATAAAGCACATCGCCTTATACGGATCTCAAAATAGACCATACCTTCTTAGGGACTTAAACTTCCATGCAATTGCTATTCTCAGTCAAACTGGATTTCAGAATCAAATAGTCTCGAAGTTTATCATACGCCTCAAGCATACTCAAGTTTGAAGGTTCGTGGGGAGAGATGACATTGCTTAATTCCGAAGCATTAATAGGGGGCCTTTTATACAGGTAAAGTGCACACTCAAGTATCAACAAGATTTAACCCTCAACCATATATGGCTTTCATGCCCAGCACCACACTGGAGTTGCACCACTCTTCAGCATCGGTGCACTTTCACCATAGAACATTAGCAATTGCAAAATAATTGTTCCTGTGTATGCAGAAATAGGCAAGACATGCCATGATTTCGACATCTGTGTTGAAGTAAACTCATTTCAAGCTTTTTTAAGCAGCAAGCACACCATTTACCATAATCTGTTGAGAGTCAAAAAAACATGAAGTATGCGGGCACAACAATTCCAATGTTCTCACATTTTTTCTCTCTCAGTTAAGCTTTTCTTTCCAAAGTCGGAGTAATTGTGTTAAAAGTGATCAGAAGCACATGAACACATGATTTCATACACAGTATTCTTAGATTGAGCATATTACAATAATCATTATAGGAGACAGTGCACCCCTGGGGTTTTGTACAGATGAATAAGTAGCTTATCGCGTCAGTATGAGGACTGTACCTTAGTATTTCATCCCAGTGCCACAGTAAATACCCCTCCTACGTCACACTGCCCCGCACTTCCGGTGGGTACCACTGGGACGTCATGCCAGGCCTCTGCCAGCACCAACAATGCAAGATGGCTCCCATGACATCACCGCACTCCTCCGCTTCCAACGGGGTGACCCCACTTCCCCAAGACCCCTTCCTGACATTGTTCCAGGGTGTCGCCGCCTGGCAGAGCGCTTTCATTTCTGCTTTTAAACACGCGTTGTTAAGAGAGGTGTGGAGGAACATTGGGTGATTAGACGAGGATCCTCTGAAAGGCCGGTAGGGCTGGGGCAGATGGGCGAGGGTATAAAGATGGCAGTAACCAGGTTGTCCGGATTATGCCGGTGGATATAACTAGGGAGGTTTTATCACCCAGGTCGAGACTGTCAAACGACCTTCTCTGGACTGACTGAGGGAGATCTCTCCGCCTTGTGGACAGTCTTGAATCAGAGGCTTTCTAATTGATTGAGGAAAATCCATACACTCTGCAAATCAGAGGGTCTCTACAGCACCGGGAAGGTATAACTACCAGGTAAACACAAGCCTATCAGAGGCCTTACAAGGGACATAGGGAGTCTAACCACCCGGTAAACACAAGCCTATCAGAGACCTTCTAATGGGCCAGGGGCCCTTCTGTTCTCAGATCACTCACCTCTCTCTCCACACCTTGCTCGTTTCCCCCGCCTCTGGGTCCCTTCACCCCAGCCCTCCCTCACCTATTCCATGCGGTCTCCCAGGGCAGGAAACATGGTTCTACCTCGCACTAAATTTATCCAAAAATAAATACATCTGTTCCTTTCGCACCCCACAGCGACAAGCCTCCGTCTGTGCCCCCGACACCCCCTCGCGCCCACAGGCAGCACGTGGCCACATGAAAGGACAGACGTCCGGCTGCAGGCCAGCGGGGTGGCCTTTCATCTCAGGCGAGCCAGAGACGCCCTGTGCGGACAGGTCTCTGGAGCACACCGGGGGCAGCCCGAGGTCACCCCTCCGGCCAGCGCTCCTCCGCCGCCCCATCAGCCCTCCAGCCTCTCCGTCCCTCGTCACCATGTCCCCAGACCAGCCTCTAGCGTCCACGCTTCGTCGTCCCTCTCCCTCCAGCACGTCCACCATCCCCGCCTACAGCTTCTCTCCCCTCCAACCTTTGGCGTCTCTGGCCCTCCAGTTGCTCCACAATCCCCGCCTACAGCTTCTCCCCCTCCAGCCCATCAGACACGAAGACTACAGCCCTCCCCCATTCCCTGAAGAAGCTCGCTCAGCCCGTTCCGATGGAGGTGGGGAAGGCGCGTCAACCGCAGAGACACACAAATACGTAAAACAAACAGGGAGACGACATGAGACACGGGGTACACGTACAAAGGGAAAACATACCGTGGAAAGCTAAACATGTAGAACACGGGGCATGTAGAGAACAGCAACGAGACACGCAAAGACGTAAAACAAACAGGGAGACGACATGAGACAGGGTACACGTACAAAAGGAAAAAAAATTAAAAACAAATTGCTGCTTACCTGATCGCAAATAGAAACAACTTCCTGGCAACTTAAATCTCGCAGCCCACTCCGGCAAAAGACACTTTGAAAATGTCCAAAACATGACGGGCCAAAAAAAAAAAAATTCGCCCACTGCCGCAATGACGTGCTAAAAGGGGCAGGATGAGAAAAAATCGCCGGAACGCCCACGAATCGCCTCGGACAATGACAGACGCCTCTCTCTTCCAATGGCTAGCCTCCATTTATGGAGCTAGCCAATGGAACAGAGAGGCGGTACAAAGCCCCATACTTGTAAACAAAAGTTTTCGCCAGGCGAAACCTAAAAAGCGACCCACATTTGCAAATCAGGCTAATTTATAACTTGTAAACACATGCTGTATGGGTGTTTTGCAAGGTATGGAAGACTGCATGCATTTGTGTTTGCTGCAGGCTATGCTTCTAGCAATATGGGAAATCAACAGTAACAACCGACCCAGCAGACCATAAAATTGGCCCACAGAGTGCAAAAAAAAGTGATCTTTGCACTGACCAGTCAGACCAACCTATTGGGCACTGCCTGATTGTCATATAAGCAAGGCCACTGGAATTATGTGTTTGTGCGGCTGCAGTGATTTTCGCATGATTATAGATTTGCTGCAGTATACCACACAATCAATCATCTGCAGCATAATCTGCAGATTTTAACAAAACAAATTAGTTTCTAACTCAAACAGTTTAAAAGTTACTAAAAATGCAGCAACAAGTGTTGCCATGCAGTGGAAGTCCCTTTGTCCAGCTGGGCTGTTCACCTTTCTGTTGCTTATTGCTATATTTGGATGTTAAACTGGGACTAATTGTGTTCAACCAATGGCCAGACAGTGTTACCAAGTTTAACAAGCCTTGGCAAAGCCAATAGGTCTCCACCCTGGGTGAGCTTTTGGAATTTGCCAATTGGGTGGGGGTGGCTAACAGAGGAAGAGGGGTGGATAACAGGATGATTTTAAAAAGCACTATAAAGCGGCCAGTGCTGGCCACTTCTTAGCACTCTATAGGTACAGATTGCAGAGATGGGAGTGTAAGGACGGAGGAAGAAAGAGAGAACAAGAGAGGGAAATGGGAAATGAGACAGTGGGAAGAAGGGAAAAAGCAGGAGTGAGGAGAAAAGGGGAGAAGGAGAGAAAGAACAAGAGTGCCATAATGTTAGGGGAGAAATGGAGTAAGAGATTGGAAGTATATGAAAGACAGCAAAGTTATAAGGTAAAGAAAACTTTGGAGTGGGGCATGGGAACAAAGCAATTGAAAACACTCTGACAGCTTCATGCAAAGACACAGATACACGGGCAGTGGAAGACATAAGAGACATCAGGAACAGGATGGGGATGGGAGGGGAGAAGAAACAGGGAAAGGTGGGGATATGTTAAATACGTGTTTTTAAAAAGAGCTATGGAGAAGGTAGCAAAGAAGAGCAACAATGATGCCAACCAATGGTACACTATGGGCGGGTCCCAAGCCCATTATTAGACACAAGAGTCTTGCAAGCGAGAGCACGTGCACTAGAGCATGCTTTTGCAGGCTCAACTTAAAAAGGACATAATTACACTCCAACTGTACTGCAAAGCCTACCTGCAAGGTAAATATGAAATGTCAGGAGTATTTGCTAAACGCACCGCCGTTATACATCTGCATACTGCTTTCAGAGTGATGAAAGCCCGTCAACTGCAAAAGCAAGTCAGAGCAGCCTGGCTACTTCAGTCACTCTGGCAAATGAGGTGAGAGAAGCAACATTTTGTATGTGCGAAAACCTGCAACATCTCTTAACAGGCCCATGTAAGGAAGTGGCAGTGGCAGGAAAGGAGCAGAACATTTAGAAATGCTGCTAGTGTGATCAGAGGTGGATACAGAGGGCATGCTGCTGCGAAACGAGCTGTGTTGGTTTACAACAGAATATATTCTGCTTTTGTGGTGTTTCAAACTGCTTACAGAAATATGTGCTCCAAGAAATAAGCGCATATATTCAAATCTGCAGTAACAATTCAGACCTTTTAACGTGCCTACAGGACCAGGAAAAAGTTCCAAAAGGTGAAGTGTGCCATCACGATAATGGAGCTAGTGTGAGGATGAGGCGAGGACAGCAGAATTACTGAGCTCTAAAGAAAAGTTTGCTCTTTGTTCAAAGAAATTATGATCTGAAGAAGTGCATCATGCAGCATAAAGCGGAACCTAGACGCAAGTGGGAATGGGAAGCAAGTGGGAAGCTCGTATTCGCTTGCAGGCAGTGGCGTAGCTAGCACTTTGGTCATCCGCGGTGGTCCCCGTGTATTGCACCCGCTTTGGCAGCATCAAAGTGCGGGGGGGGGGGTACTGGTGAGATTGTTTCCGTTTGCCACCCCTCCGAGGCCGATTGAAGAGAGGGGGGGTTGATTGTCACCCGAAAGGCATGTTTTATTTATTTATTTTATTTTATTTAATGCATTTTTAAATAGTGCGGACTTTACTTAAAGGTGTCAGAGTGCTTCAGAATAGAACGAAGTACATTACATGAGGAGAATATTACAAATTTACACGTTGCAAAAACAAACGAGAAACAAGAACAGGTAAAATAAAATAATAGATGGCAGTCACTCAAAGACACAAAAAACACAATAGGATGAAGATTGTACAGGCATAGATTACCAATTTACAATAATGAAAGAACTTCCTTAAGGGAAATGAAAACGGGTGTATTAGTTCTGGAAGTGTCTTTGGAAGAGAAGAGATTTGAGGTCAGTTTTGAAGGTCCGGGTAGAGGTGGTGGTACGGAGTAGTGGAGGAAGCGAGTTCCAGAATCTCACTGCATTGCCTGAGAAGGATTGAGCCATCGATCTTTCCCTTGTGAAGGTGGGTAGCTCAAGCAGTACATTTTCCGCATTACGAGACGGTCTCGAGCCTTCAGAGATTTTCAGTTTATTCACCAGGTATCGAGGGGAGGATATTTGCAAGGCTTTGTGGCTGATACAGGCAGTCTTGTAGATTGATCTTGCCTCGATGGGTGGGAGTCCATCAAAGAGAAGACAGAATGGGTGTGATGTGGTCCCTTCTTTTTGCCCCAAATATAAAACAAGCAGCTGAATAGAGAACGGATTTAAGAGGGGAGAGGTGGGATTTAGGGAGGCCAGCAAGAAGAGAATTGCAATAGTCCAATCTAGAGAGAACCAGAGATTGGACCAAGGTTTTTAGGTCTTGCTCTGGAAAGAAATGACGAATCCCCCAGAGAAAGCACAATTAGCATTGTGCATTCTTTGCCATGGAATTGATGTGGGAGAATAGATTGAGCCTTTTGTCAAGAATGACACCCAGGGATTTTGCGCTGTCGACAACGATAGGTTTAGTGTTGAGTAAATTCAACTGATCCATCCAAGATTGAACAGGAGTAGGAGAGAGTGAGTTAGAGAGGAGGAGGAATTCAATTTTGGAAGGATTCAGAATGAGTTGATGAGCGAACAATGAGTTTTGGATAGAGTTGAGAGTAGAGTTGAGGACTGAGATATCGTGTGCGGAAGACACCTTAAGGTAGATTTGAGTGTCATCCGCATTGAGATGGTAAAGGATCCCAGATTTACTTAGTAGATTTACCAATGTTTCCAAATAAAGATTGAACAAAGTGGGTGCAAGGATAGAACCTTGAGGGACGCCTTGACCTACCGCCAATGAAGACAAAAGACTGTTTGCTATTTTGATCATTTGAGATCTGTCCGAGAGGAATGAGGCAAACCATTTAAGCACTGTGCCTTCCAAACCCATTCTCTATTGAAGAGTGTTGAGGAGAGTGTTGGGATTAAGTGTCAAAAGACTGCAGAAAGGTCTAGAAGAATCAGAAGACAAGACTCTCCTGAATCGAGTATACGCAGCGCATCGTCTGATTACTTGCAGCAGGGCTGTTTCACTGCTGCAGGTTTGAATGAAAACAGACTGGTAATTGTCAAGAAGATTATTAACCTTAATATGTAGGGAATGTTGTTTCGGTACACATCTTTCTGTGATTTTCGCAAGAAAAGGGAGGTTAGTGATGGGGCGGAAGTTGTTGTGGTCGTTCACATCAGCGGAGGGTTTTTTAAGAAATGGGGTAACCTGTCCTGTTTTAAGGGCAACAGGAAGGGTGCCTTGGCCGAGGAAGAGGTTAAACAGGCTGGTCCAATAGGAAAGAGTATGGGTGTAGAAATCAATGTCAATGTCACTAGGGATGGGGCCAAAAGAATGGTTAGAGGGCTTTGTTTCGAGGATGCATTTGAGGAGGGCATCTTCAGAGGTGTCGTCAAAGTTCTGCCAAATGACTAAGGATTTGTGGTCCTCTGGGGGGGTAGGATGAATGACCTGATCCACCAGTGATTTCACTTTTTCATAAAAAAATATAGCAAATTCTGCAAGCTTTCTTTGGAGAATCTTCAGGCTTGAAGGTTGGGGTAGAGCAGCTAGGACTTTTGATGAGGTCAAATAGTTTTTTGGGTCTGTTTTTGGCTGAGTCGAGGAGGGTTTTGAAGTGTGAAGCTCTTTCATGGAAGATGTGTTTGTGGTAAATTGATCTTGCTGAACGTAAACTAGAAAGATTAGTGGTGGATGGAGATTGTCTCCATTGTTTCTTCACAAAGAGTGTCAAGGTCAATGTTTTTGGTGTTAAAGAACCAGGTAGTAGTCCTTTTAAGTTGTCCAAGAGTTATAGAGTGTGATAGGTGAAGAGAGAAGGGGATGAGGAAGTGGTCAGACCAGTCTGCATGAATAGGGATAACAATAGTAAGCATGTCTGCTTTAGATATAACAAGGTCCAGAATTGAGCCCTTAGAGTGTGTCATTTCAGTACAGTGTTGGATAAGATCATTTGCTGAGAGAAAGGTGGCAAGCCTATTGGCAGCAGTCTTCCAAAGAGCAACAGTGAAGATTGAAGTCTCCCAGAAAGATCTGTCTGTCACTTTGAGAGTATTGGTCGCTGATGAAGTTGGTGAGTTCCTCCAAAAAAGAGCATTCACCAGGCGGGTGATAAATGGCATGAAATCTGAAAGGTGAGCAGTGTTGCAATTGAAGCTCCAGAGACGGGCATTTGAATGTACGGAAGGAGCTATTAGGAAAAGCCTTAAGTTGAAGGGAGTTTCTGGAGATGATTGCAACACCTCCCCCAGCTTTGTGTGTTCTGTCATTTCTAAGGATAGAATAGTCAGTCTGCAACAGAAGATCAAACATAGTATGAGAGGTGTCGTTGAACCAGGTCTCAGTGAGGAAGAGCATGTCAAGATTGTGGAGAATGATGGTATCAGAAATTTCCAGTTTGTATTTAATTTCAGATCTGCAGTTGTGGAGAAAACAGCACAACTCTGATGAGACTGTTTTGGTTACAGGGGCGATTGGGCTTATTGGGGTGATAGGAATAATGTTCTTGTAAGAGGCTACCAGGGTAGAATAAGGCTGAAGATTAGTTCTGACAGAAGAGATGGTCGGAATAGTGTACAGAGTAGACTTACTTCGAGAGGAAAGTGGAAGGGGGGTGGCGTTAGAAGTCTTGTAACTAGCCAATAAGTTAGCGATGTCTGCAGAGGACAGATTGTGATTGGCTGTTTGGGGGCGTGGGAGCAAGGTACTCCTCAGGAGTTTGGGGAAGTGAGTATTTGCCAAGGGAATTTGGGTGTTTGTAAAGTTGGATATCTTAGTGTTTAAGAGTGAGATGGAAGCTTCAAGCTGTGAAATAGAGGAGATGAGAAATCCTGATTTATTTTCCAGCGAGAGTAGGGCTGAGCACGGAAAGTTAGGTGGCTCGATGGATACAGGAGGGAGTGCAATTGGCGCGGGAGGGCAGGGAGAGGTGGGGGTGCGGGGTGTATTGGGGTACAGGAGCAAAAGGTGGGGATAGATGGTGATTGAAAGAGGTTGTTGGTGCATCTGAGGTGGAAAGACAGTTATCATTGCTGATGTTGAACAGAGGAGAAGAATTGAGATCATATTTAGGAGGAGACAGGTGAGGAATGAGGAGGGAGGGCGGAATGCGGGAAGGGGAATGAGGTGAGTCGTAGAATTAGAATGGCAGGAGGTTTGGGAAGAAGAGAGGAGAAGGGTCTGAAAAGGTCCCGTCAATCAATCAATCAGGCGTTTGTAGAGCGCGCTACTCACCCGTGAGGGTCTCAAGGTGCTGGGGGAGGGGGGTGTGGGTTCCGGTCCATCGGGGGGTGGGGGGATTCACCGTAGAGCCAGGTTTTGAGGTGGTTTGTGAAGATGGGAAGAGAAGTAGTCTGTCCAAGGTGGAGCAGAAGAGCTTTCCAGGCTTTGGCAGCGAGGAAGGAGAAGAAGCGGCCTCCTTCTCAGGTTTTTCTGGTGTGTCGGACTACGGCGTAGGAGAGCTGGGCTGATCGCAGGGTCCTTTTGGGTGCGTGGAAATTTAGTCCGCTGTTCAGGTATGCTGGTCCGGTGTCGTGGGGGTCTTTGTGTGCGTGGGTGAGCATCTTGAAGGTGACTCTTGCCTCGATGGGGAGCCAGTGTAGTGTGTGCAGGTACTGGGAGATGTGGCAGTGCCTTGGCAGATTGAGGATCAATCTTGCCGTGGCGTTATGGATAATTTGTAGTTTACGGGTGAGGTTTTTGTTGATTCCAACGCAGAGTGCGTTGCCGTAGTCAGGTCTGCTGGTGATCAGGGCGTGAGTGACAGTTTTTCTGTGTTCGAGGGGGATCCATTTTAAGGTCTTACGTAGGAGACGGAGGGTGTGGAAGCAGGTGGACGAGATGGCGTTGATCTGGCGGTCCAGTAAGCTAGGAGAGGTGAATGTGAAGGGACAGGCACCAGGCAGAGGGGGGGGATTTGGCTAGAGGGTAAAGAATATGAAGAAAGAATATGGTTCTGCTAGGTCAGAGGGAGGGAAAAAGAGGGGATTATCAAGGGGGATAAAGGGTTGAGCAGCATTACAGGAGGAATGGGAGGATAAAAAGAAATGCAGAGGGTTTTGAAGAATTCAGGGTACAAGGAGAGGGGGGAGCGGGTAGGTAAGAAGAGAAGAGGAGAAAAGAGAGAAAGGTAACTGGGAGATCAGGTTGTAGGAAAGGTGGACTAAACAAGGGGGTGGTGGGCAGGGTTAGGAGGGAGGAGGTAACATTGGAATACCAGGAAGGTGCAGAGTGGAAAAGGAGAGTGTTAGCTAGAGGTATGGCAGGCGTGTTGAGGGGAAGTTCACAATGGTAGGGGGGAGGAATGGGAGAGGCGAGAGCAGGCGAATGGGGGCAGAGGGTCGGCCTGTGCCTCCCGGGAGAGCGGCCTATTGGAGTATAGAGGGGTCATGGGAGGAAATAGGGAGGAAAGGGGTGGAGCCAGATGAAGAATCAAGGGAGCTCATAGTCGAAGGGGTGGAGTGTAGGGAAGGGAAAAGGTGGACAAAGAGAGAGAGACAGGGGTCTTTAGCTTGGATCAAGACAGTACCATTGTTATATAGTGAAATAGTGGGTGAGCCATTGAAAAACGTAGAGGGGTGAATTATTAGCTGTTGCCCATGTGGGAGAGATGAGAAGGAGGTGACGTTGAAGGAGTTATAGAAGCTGGTGGACCAGGAAGGGATGTCGTGAGTGAAAAAAATGAAATCATTTTTGAGCCTCCCATAACGACCATTATGGGAATGGTCAACAAAGGGAATCAGGAAATTGTTCAATGGTGTTATGCTTGAACTGTTTTGCTGAAGCTTTAGACAGATTAGGGAGATAAATGGTTTTGAAGCAGTTACCTCCTGACTTAACTTGAGTGGTGGCCATGTTATGGAAATGAGGAGGCGGATTGTAAGTGCGCCATGTAATTCATGCCGTCCGGGGCGGAACACCCCCTCCCACTCACCCTTGCTATGCCAATGTTTGCAGGCTTCATTGGGGGTATTTGATCAGGAAATGCGTCAGTGGAAGAAAGCTGCAACTGTCCTACAAGCCCATCATAGGATGTTTCGGCAAAGACAGCTCTACCTCAGACTCCGCAGTGCAGAAATTGGGAACCAGAGTCTTTTTCACGGCATATCATGCACAGTTTTACCAGAGGCGGTAGTTCTTGAGAATCAAAGCATCTGTAATCGGCATACAAGCAGCATATTGAGGATGGAAAGTCCTTCATCTGCAACTCAGTCCAGAATTGAAAATTCTGTTTTTAGAGCTTACTGTGTCCAGAAAAATAGTCTCTTAAATTTGACAGCATGCCTTACAATTCAGAATTTTACTAGGGCCTACCTCATTTCTAAAAAAACAACGACTGCCTTTCTTAAAGGTGAGGAAGGCTGCAGTGTGCCTACAAGCAGCTTACTGTGGCTAGGTTGCCGTAGCAAATCCATGAGCAACATGCTTCTCCTGAAGTCCTCCAGCCCTCCTGCAGGGAGGTTGTGGCTCATAAACAGTTCGCTTGCACTTAAGAAAGACGCATGCATTTTCCCATGTTAAACCAACATGCCAGAAGCTACTGCTTACACTAATGCTGAGTAGGCGAGAGGATATGGCGTAACAGACAGAGTTGCCGATGTTGGAACTGGGGAACTGGGTTCAGTCTCGGCGTCGCCTCAACATCCTGTCATTCTGTAAAGATCACTTAATTGACACGTGCCAATAAAACAAAACAAAAATGCATGTTCGTTGTGCGCTGTAACTGCTGTTCATGTAAAGCACTCCAATACGGATGTATGACGTTACAACGCATACTTTTACCACGCATACCTTTACAACGCAGTTTTTACATCGCATACCATTACAACGCATAGCGCTTTTGGGTGTTGGATAGAGAATAGTTTAATTTACTATTCCAACTCCAGTCCCCGTGGACACTAGGGAAGGTTATTGGATAGTAAATTAACCTATTCCCTATCCTAGAGTGCCCACCAGAGCAATACGTTGTAATAGTTTGCATTGTAAAAGTTGCGTTGTAATGGTAGTTCGTTGTAAAAGTTTCGTTGTAAAGGTTGTATACCCTCCAATACCTTCAGGTCCAGTTCGCGCTATATCAATTTGGAAGAAAAAAAAGGATAGGCGCAGGGTTTAACACAGACATTACTAGTAAAGTTTGCAAAAGTAAAGCATTGCATCATCAGCCCTTTCAACGGCATGTGACATCACAAGACATGATACAGAGTTTACTTTCAGGAGAAAACTTGTAAAGATTTCATTGAATAGAATAACTTTTGATATTTTCCCAAAGTCCTGGAGCAGTGATTAACCTTGTCATTCGCACTTAAACAGCAAATATTTTAAAAGTATTTTATTATCACTGAAATCATTAGCAGAGTAACATAAGGAGCTGCAGGCCAAGTTGCTTCAGGTATACAAAGGTGCCTTCCCAGAGTTGTGTAAGATGAATGGTGTTAGGAAACATGTGCAACCCTGGTGAACAAACAAATAAACAAAAGTTCAGTCAACTTTGAGGAATGCACAGAGCTGCAAAAACAGTATCCAGGATGTGGTGAGAAGAAAGAGGGGGAGGGAGGGATGATAACTTGAAGAAAAAAACAGTCATAGCGCATTAATGGTACCTAAATTACTGCGCCAGCAGCAGACGAGGAAGTGGTGTAAGGGTCAGACCTGTCGACTTTGTAGCTCGAGAACCAGGTTTGAGTTTCGGGTAGACTCAACTTCCTGTGATTCTGGGCAAATGAACTAATATCTTCTGCCTAATAAAACAAGCATTTACAATGCAACGGTTTCGCCTTTGCAAAAGTTAGAGCTATTGGCATTGTAAATGACAACATTTTTATTTATGTGTTGGTTTTGAAAACAGATAAATAAATGGCATTGTCATTTACAATGGCAATAGCTTAATCTCTCGCAAATGCCACACACACACCCACAGAGAGCCCCCCCACACAAAGCCCCACACACACACACACAGAGCCTCCCCACACACACCTACACAGAGCCCCCCACACATACCCACACAGAGCCCCCCCACACACCCACACAGAGACCCCACACACCCACACAGAGCCCCCCCACACACTGCGAGCCACCATATTATAGTAGCAGTTCATTACATACTGAGCGCGTGCATTTTATGATAATGCTTACCCTAACATAATTCTTTCCCTGGTTTAAGGGTGGTATTCCTGGTATATTGTTGGTAGCCATGGCATGACAATACCAAGGAACAAATATAAATACTTTATCTAATAACATTAAAGCTCAAGCAGTCGCAGAGAAAAGAGGAATCATTGCAAGCGAATATACAAAAAACGACGTATTAGTTAAGATGAATAACGAAACCACTCCAAAACACAGTCCAGGTACATGTTGTCAATGGCAAGGCAAAACCTAATTCGTTTCTAAAGGCTCGGGTGTATAAGACCAAACATCGAGGACAGGGCGGGAGCACCGCTGGCAACATGTACTCAGCAACAGTAAGAAGAGACGCTCTGAGATCTAAATGGGCATCTTTACTTTTGACCCAGCCAACATCGAGCATTGAAGAGACAGTCAAACAGAAAACGGTGGCAGAAGAAACTAAACTTGAGATCACAGCAGATGGAGAAACAACAGATCGAATATGATCCATTCCCTTTACTCGCAAACATTTGAACGTCTCACCGCACACACGTACAGGTTAAAAGAGACAAATCTACAGACTGCACATCACAAACTCTATGCGGACTGGGAGTGACATAAGAGCGCACAGGAGAGAACTAAATACAGTTAAAATGGAAAACGTATGTGGATATGCAAGGCTTCCAGAAGACACAATGCAGTAGGTTCTCCTTATCCTGAAGTCCCAGGCCCGCCCCTAACTCACCTGAGAGTCCCTAAATTCCACCACCACATTCTCACTGCTCCAGCGTGCCGCCATCTTTAATCCGGCAACACGTGATGTCACAGAATAACAAGCCCGCAGCGCACGACGGGAAGTGTAGTTCATTTGGAGTAGAAGGAGACGGAAATGCGAGGTCGCAGTAGAAATGCTAGCAGGCGGGGTTGCTGAGATGACAGGATGTAGGGAACTATTGAGGGTGTGGGTCGAAAGACAAGTAGGCGATATATGCTGATTAAGGGAAGGATGTAGCTTGCAAGCTTCATATGTCGCCTGTAGGGTTGCCACCTGGCCGGTTTGTTTAATGCCCCTTCTGGTACAAAAATAAGCAAAATCACCCAAAGCCGGTATTTTTACCCTTAATCTGTGCGTAATTCAAACAGCAAATGTAATTAGAACAACCTTTTAGATGAGCACCAGAGCTGCGTTCACGGTTCCTGGTAATTAAAGTAAACAAAGGCAACAACGTCATGTTACGATTTTGTTTATGTACAATTTAATATCATGTTCGGGCTATTGCAGGGTCTTAAAACACAAACAGATGGTCGGTCACGGACAGCGGGAGGGGGGGCGGAGCACGGACAGCGGGAGGGGGGGGGGGCGGCGGGAACGGCCAGCACTCACCTGGACCTGGACTTCCTCCGGCGGCGGTCGGCCGTGGAATGGCCAAAACAAACATGGACGACAAAAAAAATAAACCCCGCCCACGGCCGCATGACGTTGTCAAAGGGGCAGGATAAGTAAAAATGGCCGGAACGCCCCCGAATCTGCTCCGCAATTGACGGACAGATCTCTGTTCCAATGGCTAGCCTCCATTTATGGAGCTAGACAATGGAACAGAGGGGCGGGACATGAGTACACATCTCCAGACACTTTCGCCTTGCGCAGAAAGTCTGCTGCGCAGCCTTTCGGCGAGGCGAAACCTAAAAATGAATGTGCCCATGTGTAACATTACTTGTGCTTATGTAAAGCGTTACTGCTTTTAATTGAAACGTGACTATTTTACCTGCACATTGCACACTCGATCCTCCACAGCCGCGAAGGTCTTCCTCAAACATCCCGGTCTGTCACTGCAAGTGCCGGTTGAACGGAGGGTGTAGACGGGGACAGACGCACTCACTTCCTGGCTGGGGGCACTTCCGGCGCTTCGGGCGCACAGCGGTCTAGTCGACCGCAGCTAATCGGCTTACATAAGGCTTGGCTGGAACAGATGCGGATCTGATCTAAGAGACCACGCAGTTCTACCAAGAAGTAAGGCTGCTCGGAACCTCCACTAAAAACGGTTGATTGTCATTACTATTTATAATACGCTACTGCTTTTAATTGAAACGTGACTATTTTACCTAAACATTGCACACTTGATCCTCCACAGCCGCGAAGCTCTGCCTCAAACACCCCAGTCCGGCACGGCAAGTGCCGGTTGAACGGAGGGTGTAGACGGGGACAGACGCACTCTCTTCCTGACTGGGGGCACTTCCGGCGCTTCGGACGAACAGCAGTCTAATCGACCGCTGCTAATCGACTCACATAAGGCAATGTCAGGACGGACGCGCAGCGGACGCACGCAGCGGGCGCGCTGCTGGTGCGCCGAAGGTGCGCCAAAGGCAAGCCCGTCGACGACCGTCCGCGCCTGGACCGGACCCAGGGCCACAACCCCTACACATTCCAATTGGGGGTGGGGTCGCACACTACTCACACACCAGCGGGATCGCCCCTAAGAACTGTGGTAAGTGTAGTTCGTGTTCCACGATGCATCTTCTTTCTATTCTCTGCTATCTTCGCTATTTTCGCCATCCCTGGACACGTGTTTCGGGGTATTTACCCCTCATCAGCAGGGATTAGGCCGTGTTCTGGGGTTGCCGGTGGCTGCCAAATATTGCCAGGTTTAGTACCACTCAGGCGCGCAGGTGCGGGGTCCCAGGCTCGTCAGCCAACTGCTCGAGGGAGCTTTAACATTACAATTGGGGGTGGGTATGCACACTACTCACACACCAGCGGGATCGCCCCTAAGAACTGGGGTAAGTGTAGTTCGTGTTCCGCGATGCATCTTCTTTCGATTCTCTGCTATCTTCGCTATCTTCGCCATCCCTGGACACGTGTTTCGGGGTATTTACCCCTACACATTCCACAATAGGTCCAAAGAGGATCAACTTTTCCAGACTTGAGCTTCTTGCTTTCAGACCTGAACCGTCCTGCCCTCCACTTCCAGCACTGAAAGTAGCCAAATCGTGCCCTACATGCCACTTATCTTTGAATATCACACAGAATGAAATGCTGAATATTCGTTGCACCCAGAACATCAGGCCAGCCACCAAGACCATCAGGGCAGGCCTAATCAATGCACGGTCACTTGTCAAACACAACTCAGAAACAGCAGAACTCATAGAAACCCAAAACCTTGACATGATCCTCATCACCGAGTCGTGGGCAGACAAAGCCTCTGACATCGATCTAGCACTGGCAATTCCAGAAGGTTACTCAATTGTCAGGGCTGACAGGAAGGGGAAGCATGGGGGGAGCCTAGCCATTATCCAGAGAAATGAATTAAGAACCAAGGGCTTAAATCAGGGCAGTAACCCAGATTGCGAGATTCTGCACTTTCAAATAAACATTACCAACAACAACACTTTCAAACGCCTTCTGATTTACAGACCACCTAGGGCTAAAACCCCTTTGCCACAACTGCTGAACCCCTTCTTGGAATCCAATGTGAAAAATGCAGACTTTACGGTTCTGGGTGACTTTAATCTACACCTAGAGAATAGCTGAGATACTAGCGTAACAACGCTGTCAGATGCACTCTCAAACCTCGAAATGGAGCAGATTGTAAAGCAGAACACCCATGAGGCAGGGCACACACTCGATGGGATTTTCACCTCCAACAATAACATTAGGGCACTTAAAATCTTACCGGTACCCTGGTAAGACCACAAGGCAATAATATTTGCAATAGACGTAGAAAAAGATATAGCGATACCTGCGCCATCACATAAACACGCTACATTCTTTAAATGGTCAAAAATTAACTCGCCATTACTCAAAGAACATCTAATAAGGTCTACCCCAGAACTATACAAAGATTGCAATATAGCCACAAACCAAATCTCGAGCTGGATACACTCGGCCATCAAAGTAGCAGCCCCCAAAAAAACAATACGTCAAGGAGGAAAACTCCATCCCAACCTTAGTTCACGAATGCACTAAAGCTACAAAAACAACACTGCAGAAAGTTAGAAAAAAGATGGTAGTCAAATTATGATCAAGGGCTAAAAGTGTACTACAAAACCTTACTGGCCATTTATAAAAAAAAACTAATACTAACAGAGAAAAGCAAATACTTTATGCAAAAAATAGAGGAGGCAAAAAACTCCAGCAAAGAACTCTTCTCCACAGTCAAAAAACTAACTAAAATGGACAGCTCCATTCAAACAGAAATGAGTTCCGATTTCTGCAATAATCTGGGCCAGTTCTTTGTAGATAAAGTCTCTGTAGTATATGAGTCCTTCAAGAGGTCCGTAGATTCTACACAAGTCGCCCAACTCAGAATTGCAGGACGAAATTTCACCTCATACAGGATCACTCATTCCACTTTCAGCCACCTTCCACTGAACAGATCCTCCAGGTGGTTAGGTCGACGAAATCCAGGGGCACAACTGACCCTTGTCTGCCTAAGGTGATGTACCTCTTCCCTGAACTACTGAGTGAGCAACTAGGTCTGCTTTTCTCAGAAATAATTAAATCCGGCTACTTTCCAGAAACATGGAAAACAGCATCAGTGCTGCTGCTACTTAAGAAACCCAGTTTAGACCCACAAGAACCAGGAAATTATAGACCTATTGCAAGAATTCCGTTCGCTGCTAAAGTTCCTGAGAAGCTAGTGAACAGACCGCTGTCTCAATTCCTCGTGGATGCAAATGCGTTAGACTACTCGCAATTTGGCTTCTGAGGAGGGCATGGAACGGAAACAGCACTATTGATGGCTACGGAGGAACTCAGGAGTGTACTGAATGCCGGAGGAAAGGCCGCCTTGATTTTGTTAGATCTCTCTGTGGTCTTTGATACGGTAAACCATGACACTCTCCTCATCCGTCTCGCTGCAGCAGGAGTGCACAAGACGGCTCGGACTCTGTTGGCTTCTTACCTATCTAATAGGACATTCACAGTTGAACTGGGAGAGGCTAAATCTAAATCCTTCAACTCCCCATGCGGACTCGTTAAGTCCCACTCTATTTAATTTGTATGTGGCATCCCTGGCGGCAATAATAAGGAACTGCGGATTCCTTCCGGTCTCCTATGCTGATGACACCCAAATCGTGGTGTCAATTGCAAACAATGTGAAAGAGACAGCAGTCAGGTTCCAAAACTGCATGGAACAGATCAATCAATGGATGCAGGGTAATTGCCTAAAACTAAATAGAGATAAAAGCAAAGTCATGCTGTTGGGTTCAGACATGCAAATCTGGTCCCAGGACTGGTGGCCAGACAGCCTAGGAAACCGCCCGTCCCCAGTAAATAAGGTAAAAAACCTGGGAGTGCTCCTGGACAATAAATTGTCATATAAGGCACAGTCAAACATGCTAACATCATACATTTGGTACATCCTGAAAATGATCAGGAAACTCCTGCCTTTCATTCCCCATGAGTCCTGCAAAACAGTGGTAACAATGCTAGCCTTATCAAGACTGGATTACGGAAATGCGCTATATGCTGGGATCCAGGTCCAGCATCTGGCAAAGCTTCAGCGCCTGCAAAACGCAGCAGCCCGGCTGGTGCTGGACATCCCCAGATACGAGCCAATAGCACACAGATTGAGCTCCATACACTGGCTCCCAATTGGAAAAAGAATAATTTTCAAATCCTTGTGCCTGACCTACAAAGCCCTCCATGGGATGGGTTTGCAGTTCCTGAAAACCCACCTGAAATGGTACGAGCCGACCAGGATCTTGAGATCTAGCCATCTAAAATTGATCCAGGTGCCAAGATATAAGCAGGTCAGGTGAGGGGAGAAGCTTTCTGCTGCACGCAGCAAAGGCATGGAATTTGCTCCCAATAGCAATTAAAAATAGCCCCTCGCTGCTTTCATTTCGGAAAGGGATAAAAACTTGGCTGTTCACTTCTGGTTAGTAACTCTAAATTTCAGCAGCTTCTGGTCTCCTATTTCACCCAGCACCAAGACGTCCATGGGCAATCGTGCGCTCTATAAATCTACAAATCAAATCAAATCAAATAACTTCAGATCGAGTTTGCACTATATAAAATCTGCAAAAAAGAAAAGATGGCCTCAGAGGTTCACTAATCAAACGTAATCAGTACTTGGTCGGTATGCCACAGCAATAAAAGGAAATGACGCATGGCAAGTGCTGCCAAAATGGAAAGGCAGCAAAGACAAGTAGGAATGGTAAAAATGAATGGTAAGCTATGGACGGGTTCCAAATCCACCATCAGACACAAAAGTATCATAAGCAAGGGCGCAGACTCGACCTAAAAATAATAATGTAGTAATACTATTAGAAAATGTACCGCATATTTTTGCTTTTTCTTGCTGCATAATTTACCCAGGCTTCCGCATAATTTGGCCCTCCCCTGGCGCATAATTCCAGTGGTCCTCCCTATAGTCCTGCCCGACTCTGCTCCTGAGCTTGAAGCAGTGAGGTATTGATAGAACCCAATAAATACCAATACCTAACTTCCTAATTTGAATGTCTCACTTTCACCCAATCAAATTCCTCGTCATTTAGTAAAATATTCACAACATCCGCAGGACCTTACTCTCTCACAGCATTGCTCTCTTTTCAATGCCCATTAGATATTCTATCCGAACGTGGCCTATGACATCACGGTCAAACGTTAATTTTTTAGAGAATTTTCTTGGGCGCTCATGTAAGACTGTCAGTAGTGGGGGTGGTTGTAACTAAATATAAATATTTATTTATGTTAAAAAATATATATATAAATAAGCTGGAAGGACTAAAGCTCATACATCATGGGGACATAGGAACTCAAGGTAGGTAAACATTTATTGTATTTATTTATCAAATCAATTTATAACTAGAACGCAAACTCAAACATTAAGGGGGATATGTACATTAAAGTGGCGGAGCATGTCATTAGCCTCCTGGGCCTAACAACATGCTTAGGCACTTCAAAAAACGCAAGGCTGCACCATATTTACAAGAATGTGGTGAAGCCTTGCGTTTCCCCCTGCGATTGCGCTAAGTTTATCAACTTAGCACCGCAGCAGGCACCCTTGCACAAGAGTACAAGGGTGTATGTGTGCACAGGAGGATTGGTTATATGTAGGAAAGTGTCCCTTCCTGCACATAAACAATCCTAAAATGCCATTTTGTACAAAATGGCATTTTTTAAAAAGGTTTGTTTATGTACAGGAAGGGGCACCTTCCTGTACATAAACAAACCATGGCATTTTGCTTTTTCCATGTGTGCTGCACAAGGCAGCACACATAGAAAAAGCAGAAACGAGAAGAAATAATGCATTTCTCCTTGTTTCGCCAACTTAAGACCAGGATTTTCCTGGTTTTCATTTTAGCGCTAGCTCCTTTGTACGTCACCCTTGTACATAGGGGTCAGCGTCAAATACAATGGGTGTTGCGGTGGAACGCCCACCACAACACCCACTACATGCCCTTTCATGCTAAACATAGCGTGAAAGGGTGCCTTATGTACAAGGCAGCATTAAGCCACGTTAAGTGGCTTAACTCTGCCTTGTACATAAGGCAAGGCCCCTATCGCCACGGGAACATCACAAAAAGTGATGTTCCCGTGGCGATAGTGGCTTGTATATATGCCCCTTAAAGGCTTATTTACAAGGCCCTTGCAACGCCTGGTGCATCACTTTTTATATGGGAAAAAGTGACGCATCAGTGGGGCAAAGGGCTTGTAACTAAGCCCCTAAGTGCCTTCAGCTTTGCTCTCAGACACAAAAGTTTATTTTTAATTGTTCAGTTTTAAGACCTATTTTTTAATGTTTGCTAATATCGGACAGGACCCGATTCAATATGAAGGGGGACAAAAGCAATGTAAAGAGTAACTAATCTAAGGCATTATTGTAATGTTAAATAAACACTTTGGGGAATATTAACAAGGCCACGCAAAAATTATCTCTAAGCGCACTTAGCGCTAGGATAATTATCGCCGGCCAACTCTGAATTTTATCGCGGAGATACATGCTATCATGCTTATCTCCAAAGCGATACAATTCAGAGCGCAAGCTGCCAATTGTAAGATTATCGCTGGAAATACAGTGATAATCCCACAAGGTTTGGCGATAGCTTGCTGATAGGGATAGACATACTTAGCCATGATATCCACCTTACATAGGATATCATGGCTAAGTCAGAAAAATACCAGATGTAAAAAAGCAGCGGAATAGCGCTATTTATCGCAAAATGCGCTTAGCGCATTTATTTTATCTCTGCCTATCGCTGGATATGTTAGCGGAGAAAACATGCTATGAGCTACGTTTTTCTCCATTTTGTTAAAATATCCAGCGATAGCGGCGAAAAGCGTGAATATCGCTAAGAATACAGCGATATTCACGCATTAGCGACAAAATGCTCTTAGCCATGTTATCCACCTCTCATTGGATAACATGGCTAAGAACTGGTCTGGGCAGGTGTTAGTATATGGAGATATTCGCGCTTAGCGCGAATATTTCCATCGCTACACCTGCCTTGCTAATAGGCGATAGCGACGTTAGCGACTGCTTTCAGTCGCTAACTGGTTGGGTACTCCCATTTTGCATGTCATTAATGATAAACATCGCTGACATGCAAAGCGGGCCCCAAACCGCTCGCTATCGCCTAAAAGCTGTCGCTAACATCAGTTAGCGACAGCGCGCTAATAGGGCGATAGAATTATCGCCGCTTAGCGGACGAAAACAGCCGCTAAAGCGGCGATAATTGCCTATCACCCTGCTTGATAATATGCCCCACAGTCCTTGTTAATATGCCCCTAAGTTACATGTAACGTCAAACTGCATTAAAATGGCATCGGCAAGGCCGCCATCTGCTGTCCATTTTTGAGTGTTACTGCTTGGGGAGGCCAACCGGCTACATTTCTAAAACTAAAGGTGTGAATGAATTGGTTGTTAATACCCATTTCAAATGGATTCCTGTGGAGCAGCAGAGAGTAAAACATATTTCAAGCAACAGGGTGGTGAAATCCAGTGGAAAGGTGGACAGTAAACATATTTGTATCTGCTTGTGCAACCCATGAGAAGGCTTCAAAGGGCACTGGAACAATTTCACACAATAATCCACCAACATAGAGAAAAACAGACAATCGCACATGTAAGGTCTCCCGAGGAATTATATCACTATTTCTTCGTATTGTTATGGACTCGCAAGATTATCCTACACGCAGCATCAACTACCAAAATGTAATTAATAGATGTAAAATTTGTGAGTAATAAAAATTCTGATGGATACTTCTAACCACAGATTTCTCACCTTTAGAACATCCTCAGGTGCCAGGCTGGATCCAAAAGATATTTCAGCATAGCCAGTGAGTGCAAGTACATGGCGTTGTGAGGCTCTGAGTCAACTCTACTCCGCCAGGAAAGTGACGACTGGAGCTTCATATAGCCAACACCCAAGCACGCTGATGTCACTTCCTTTCTTTATCTTCATACACAGATCCAGAGGTGGCTCCTACTTTTTTTCTTGTCCATTCATGAGCTTTTTTCGCTAAAAGCTTTACTAGTGTGCAAGATTATCCCCCAGATTCATCAACAAAGCAATTTGTGATTCCTTAATAGCGAAAAATACCGATTCGCTATTAAGGAATAGCAAAATGCTATTCATCAAGAAATCATCAAAAAAATAGCGATTTCTACTAATTCCTTAATTGCGACTCGCAAATTGCGAGTCGCAATTAAGGAATTTCTCCCTATTCATTCCTATGGGCCTAGAGGCCCATAGGAATGAATGGGAAGACAATCTCAATTTGCTAATCGCAATTAGCGATTCGCAAATTTAGATTGCGATTTCAAGGGTGCAGGGGTGTCCAAAGGACACCCTGTTGCACCCCTGAAATTGATGTGTGCACATATGTTGCGCACACACATGCCCTTAGGGCATGTGTGTGCGCAACATGAAACTTTGAAAAATGCACTTTAGTGCATTTTTCAAAGTTTTTGCTATTTACCGCGTAGTTAGACTTTTCCGGTAAATAGTGGCCCTAGATTACGAATTCGCAATTTTTAAAAGGTTCATGAATTGCATTTAAGGAATCTCAATTTGAGATTCCTTAAATGCAATTAATCGTAATTTAGCGATTTCTAGATTTGCGATTTTTGCATTTGGGATGATGAATCCCAAATGCAAAAATAGCGCTCGCAAAGGGCCAGATTCTCAGAATCTGGCCCTTTGCGAGCCGATTTTACTTTGATGAATCTGGCTGTATATGTCCTGTCCTAAAATTAGGGGTGTTGTGCTTTGTAGGGCCTGTCTGCGACAATTCCACATGTGGGGTGCCTCTGGTGTTTGGGATTGGGCCATGACTCCAAGTCATGAGAAGAGTTTACCCTGATGCAGTGCTTAATTTGTAAAAATAGTACGTGTCAGGACCCTTCTCAGGTAGCCATAGCAGCATGCATCACCCTTTGCCCCAGCCAACACTGCCAATAACAGTACCAACACAATTACTAACCATTGCACTCCTACAAGTGTGCCAATTCAGACTATTTTAGGCCACCCAAAGCTGTAACAATAGAGTGGAATAGTCTGAATTGTCATATTTAATGTATATTGAATCATTAATCACTGTGCCTGGGCTCTCAGAATTAACAGACTGCACCACCAGGTGGTGGACTGTCATTAGTGCCGGTGTGAAAATTAAGTGCTGGTGCCAAACACCGGAAACCACCAGCTCAAATTAAGCACTTCCTGATGCACTTGAAAGCAATTCAGGACTACAAGGACAAGCTGTATGTCACTGAGCACCAAAAGAATTTGCATATAGGCCACTCTCACTTTAAGTCAACAACACAGACCCATTCTAGCTGTAGGGGCTGGTCCCGCAGCAGGACACCATCTTGTTCCAAGTCTTCAGGCAAGTCAATGCCAAAAAAGAAATATAAATAGTGCAGTAGACCTCCTTCCAGCCTTGCTACTCTCCATGAGAAGTCACAAGGACGTTAAGTTGATACACCTCTCGCTACCAGGTCCCCGACTGAGGAGCAGATTTCACAGTTAATTTTGATGCACCACAAATTTCTGGGTTAGCCAATGACAGAACAGATTGAGGAGTTTAAGGAGGCAAAGCTCCTCATCTTCAGCACCCTACCTGCACTGTTTGGTGCACTTTTGGGACCCATGGATTTGTGGAGGCCTCTAGTTGAGTTACCAGCGGTGGGTCTACACTATATCTTTCTGTCTCTCCTGAACCCATTTCAGGTTCAGCTCCAACTTCAGGGACACCGCCATGTCCTCCACCATGATCCTTGCCGGTTCCTGCTAGTATTGATGCCACAGACACCTGATGAGGACCTCAAGTCCATAGTTCTGTCTGACTTCGAGTTGAGTTTGTCTTGACTTCGGCTGAAGCAGCACATGTGTTTAGTCCATGCATGCTCAGTCAGCATATCTCTGACTCTGATAAACAGTGCTTTTCTCTAGGAGGCTCCTTCTAGTGTTCCAACAGCTATTGAGATTGGTCTCTGACCTGAGCCAACCTGCTGTTGGTGATGACGGGGTTTGTGGGGAACAATGGGCTGGATACTTCCTACAACAAAGGACTGGTTTGACCCTCTGTCCTTCCATGGAAGAGTCTACTTCCTTCATCATGGTCATTAGACAGGTGGCCAAAATTTTGGATCTATAATTGCCTTCCATTGAGGAATGACTGCCACTTTCATGGGCACTTGGACCAAACCCTGCTCTTGTCCACCTTTTAAACAGGCAGGTGGTATGTCACCCTAGACCCCTTCCAGGCAACCCTGCCTTTCTAACGCAGCACCATAATCCCAAGAGTCTAGTATTTCTGGGCTCCATTATAATGTTAGCTCAAATTCTTTTCCCACTAACCCCCATCCGACAAAGAGTTGAAAGGAATTTGGGAGAAGGATGGTTCCTTCCACGAGGCTCACCCTCAGGTCTGTGAACAGCAGCTGTTGCGTTATGGAACTCGGGTGCTGATATCTTACTTGCAATCCCAGATGAATTTTACGTCAATTTGGCTGAAACCATTCATGATGGCTCGGATGTGGCCAAGTACATCATCTGGTCAGGCCTGGACACAACAGACTAGGCAGAGCAGTTGGCACTAACATTCTGTTCAAACGCCTCACGTGGATAAGATCCATGGTTTCTCAGTTGACGTTCAGGTGTCACTCATGCATATGACTTTTGAGGGACCCACACCTCTTTGACGAGAAACCCGACTCCGCAATTGAATGCTTGAGCTACTGCATGCTCCCTCGGTCTTTCCACGCCCTCAAGGCAGTATCCTCAGCCGGTTTGCTCCTTTCATGGGACTCCACTTTCACACAACGTGAAGGTCCACCAACCCAACAGCAGGCACCCCAGTCCTTTCAGAGTCAGAATAGGGTATCTGGCAGACACCATCCAATCCAGCAGTGACAACAAACTTAGGGAAGGGGGCCCCTCTCTGTCCATCGGTACCCAGTCTCAGTTCACAGTACCGTGACGGGGTACCGACCGACAGAGCAAGTCCCCTTCCCTGAGCTGCCGCCAGGTTGAGGTGTGGTCGCTTGTCCTAGAATTTTAGGTACATCCAGTATAATCCAGAAAAGAAAGGATAAGATTACTGGTTTGATATCATTATACACATTTTTGTTTTTCCACCTTGGCAGAAGCAAAACCTTTGGGGTCCTGACCAAAGCATAGAACTTTTTACATCAACCAGGCTGAAACATGTAGACCGTCTTTATATTCAAGCAGTTTAAATCCATACTGTTTTTTGCACTGCTTTTTAATCCGATCAGTGGGACCAAGCTATTAAACATTCTATTTTGTTCCTACAAGGCAGTTTTAACATCACTAACTCACTTGTTAGATTTTGCTTTGCGCTGCATCCTCACTACACCATTACTCATCTGCCGGAATTAGTATCCCTGATAGTGTAGAAACATCTTAAAACATCCCTGAGCTCCTTCCTCTCAGTGAAGAAGTTGTAGTCCTTAGTGGGACTAGGTTTTCCCACTAAGAGGAGATACCCATATGATGAAGCATTCCACCTATAGTGGGTAAGGGTATTCGTCCAGAAAGGGATCTCACCCAATTGGATATAGCATGAGACACCACTACGTAAATTCACAGGCACTTTTGTACGCCAGTATAGACCTGAGATTTTTGTTGTGTTACAATTGTACTTTATAGGGGTTTTTTCCTTGCAGGTCTCTAAACTGTTTCCCTTGGACCCTCCCTCCTCATTTCTTGTGTTATGTGAACTATTATATTGGCTGTCACATTTCTTGCTAAAATAGGAAAAGAAAACCCCATGACCACTGCAAAACAGTTAATGCACAACATGGACATATTTCAGCCATAGGAGAAACAATGCCCTTAGTGTGCCCTACTGGAAAATCTCCATTGAAAATGTTGTGCTTGGAGAAATAATCCCAGTTTAAGATGGATGACCAGCACATAAGGTTCTTCACTTGTTGTGTGACAATAATAGCCATTAAAGTTTCTGAGCCATAAAATAACATACAAACTAAATTACATACTAAATGGTGTCCATCCTTAGCAATAGTTCTTTAGATGCATATGTGTTACTTAAGTATTTCATGCTACAGTCACATATACTAATGTGATGCTCAACTATGCCAGAGTTCTTTTTAGTGTGCCGGCCTGCTATGGATTCTCACTCATGCAGACAAGCGGTTTGCAAACTGATCACCGTAGTTCTTAGTGTGGACTGGTGCGGGTTGCCAGTGACTATGAGGTTACTGATTTTACAGATTCATATCTTGGAATTTAATGATCCAGTGGCAACATTGCCCCAGTATGTAAAGAACAGATAGCCATGTCTCCCAGTATGTGTAGACGTCTTGAACCGGAAATCACCAGCACAAATTAAGCACTGCTCAGTACATGAGTGCACATAACCCTGTAAGTCTCCAGACCATCTAATATTGCCAGAGCAGGTGAAACAGACAGTGGCATGTCCCTATTCACACTGCTTTTGTATGTAATGCAAAAGATTGAGGAGTGCAATGCTTAAGAAAATCTTAGCCAAAGGTAATTACTCTGGACTGCATTCTAGTTAATCTTTTTTTGACCACCATGCCACCTTTGACAGGACCCAGCCATGGGGAATATGTGATGTTACTACGTGATCAAATGATTGCGGTATGTAACATCGCAGTTTTTACAACGCAAGTCGTTACAACGACTTGAGCTGGAGGGCGCTGGACTTAGGAGTAGTAAGATTTACTATTCCAACACCAGTCTACGTACAGTAGGGAAGGTGCTGAAATAGTAAATCTTACTATTCCTTAGGTTATAGCGGCCTCCAGTGCAAGTCGATGTAGCTTTTGCGTTGTAATGGCAGCGTTCTAAATGCATCCCGGTGTAATCACCGCGATTTAAAGGATGTTTCCCGCCATGGACAATCAGCCTTGGCCCTGCTTCAGTAGGAACAGTCAAGCTCAAGCAGCCAGGCCAGATCCATTCCCAACTGGAACAGAAGCAACTCTAGACCAGTTTCCTCATATTCAGGCCTCTTGAGTATAGTGAAACCCAGTTACAGTGGCACAGTGGGCACTGGACAAACGTCTGGGTATACCTGTCGCACTTAGGGCATCCCATTGAAGAATACAAAAAAAGTGATGAGTGCAGTGCTTGAATGAATCTCAGTCATGGGTCACTACTTGATATCGCATTGCAGTCCATTATTTGTTTGACCACCATCACACCTAAGAGAGGATTCGGCAACCTGCCAATCTCCTGCATGTAGGCTAACACTTCCATGCGAGTATCTACATTGCCTTGTTAAATAATGCCACCATAGAACTGTAGTATCGATGTTACCCCATTATATAAATCACCTCAGTCATGTCAACATCCATAAACTTTGTCTCAGAGTATGGAGTCTATACAAGTATCCACATTTCCTACATTGTCTAACTATGTGAACCAGCACAATGACATGACAGTTTCCACATTGCCCACATTATCGAGAGCACACCAAAGACATCAATAACACAGCCCTTGGCACTGGAAACATGCTCCCTATCTTACTGCACGCTTCCTCTATGAATGAGATGGACTGCCCCAACCAATAAGGGGAGGAGGTGGGGACCAGGGCAGGAATGTCAGTGCTTCTTGTTCCTCTCGATCCCTGCATCATTCTTAACTTGCTGTTTGTATTTGAAAATTGTAGAGCGCCTTATACCCAAGGGTGTGAAATCACTAGCAAAATGAAAAGCAACTAACAGTGAGGTGGCAGAACAATGCATCATGGAAGGGAGAAAAGCCAGGTTTTCAGATGCTTGCAAAAGGAAGCATGGGAGGAAAGACGTGCAATATGAGTGAGTTATACTACCATGACCTGTACGCAAGAGAGCAGCATAAGTGTTTGTGTGTTTGTGTGGGCATGTACAGCACACACTATGGGGCCGATTAGGATGGCGGACGGACTTTGTCCGTCCGCCATCCCGTCGTAGGAAGGGACCGTCCGCCACAGGGGCGGAGGTCCTGTGCGTCGAATTAGGATGCACCCGCCACAGTGGCGGGTGCATCCCAAATTTTTAACATTGCGGTGGGCGGTGCTGAAAGCACCGCCCACCGCAAAGCTAAAAATACATGTTGTGCGTTTCAAAGCACAACATGACAGGCACCGCGCGGTGCCTGCCATTTTGTACTTTGAAACGCAGGGGGGTACCATAGGTACCCCCCATGTGCACTCCCCCCACCCCCTTCACCCTGGGGGCCCACAAAGGTCCCCCAAAGCAAAGATCGTATGCCTTTCCACGGCGGCAATGCCGCGGTGGAAAGGCATAGGACTGCCGGCATTGTAATATGGTTGGCGATGTCTCACAGACACTGCCACCATATGTAAGCACTTTTTTCCGCCGGTCGCGAGGGCAACCGGTGGAAAAGCGGCGGACAGTCTTGCCGTCCGCCGCGGACTCCCCCACCATCCTAATGTGGCGGGGGGTCATTTCTGTGAGGATGGCGGACTGATTGCCCCCGCCGGGCCGGCGGTGGCTACCGCCAGCCCGGCGGGGGCAATCCTTCCGCCATCCTAATTGGCCCCTATGTTTGACTGTATGTACGCCCATATGTATGTGTCTAAAAGCTTTGAAGGCAGCGTGGGAGGACTTTGAACAGAGCGCGCTTGTGTATCAGGAGCCAGTGGAGCTCTGTGAAATACAGCGTGAAGTGTGTACTGCGTGGGATGTCAGGAGTGAATCTGGCTGCCTAGTTCTGAAGTAATCTGGTGAGTTGATTGCTGAACTTGGAATACAACATTGCCAAACCCACCTAGTTTATAGTAGTAGTCAGTCTTCAATGCTTTGATACTGTACATTCCACATTTCTGTGCAGTTTTTCTAGTGCCCACTAGGTGGAACTAAACTGCAGTAAACTGGTATTGTTGAACTGTGGCTCTGCTTTCAAAATTATAATGTAGTTCTAAGTAGGACAAATGACAAATCTACCGACAACAAAAGCAGCAAACATTAGCAAATACAACAGGTTTCGCCTTTGTGATTAATAATACGTTTAAAAAAAAGTTTTAGCTTGGTGAGCAGTTATGCAAAATAATTTAAAGAAACTGCAAAAATGTTATGACTTCTTTAGGCAATATAATGTGCAGTAATTGGTTGTAATATAAAGTGCTCCTGTACCTTTGGGTGATGTTGGTGCTTTATAAATCTGACCCTAAAATAAAATTGTAAAACACAGGTTTAAATCTGAAGTCGATTAGTCACCTGCGTTTTGTATAACGTAACTGGTGGCCATATAAAGCACTCCTGAACCTTCGGGTGAAGTTGGCGCTATATAAAACTGACACCAAAATATAATTGTCAAAAGCAGGTTTGAATGCAGAGGCGATTTGGGGGTGTAGGAGATCAATGCAACGGTAGGCCTAACTGAATTGTCCACACATGACATGGGACAGCTATGCATTCTGTTACTGCCATGACATAGTTGAATACTACATAAAGTGAAGTCATTACCGATACAGAACATCTTTTTATGACCTTTGTCATTCCTGCTTTCAGCATACAGTTAAAAATTGCTTACTCACTGATGCCAAAGGATGCTTTTACCCTTCCCCGTGTTAATGAGTTCACATAGGAAAGTTATGCGATATCACAAATTGCAACATAGTGAATAAATAAGAAGACGCTAGAGAACCTCGAAACATCCGAACCAGGCATAATTTGCTTTATCATTCCTCTGTAAAAACGTGAAGCCTCTGTGTTTTAAAGCAGAACTACGCAAAATGTCATACTCATTTCGCAAATGTTGGGTTGTTTTAGGCATCTTTTTCACATGCAACTGACTAATGGTTTTTATCACTTAAGCACTCTTATATGTGCCGTTCCATGTAGCTGATTGCAATGGTTTTTATTAACTAAGCAATAAAGATTATTATTATCATTTCACAAATGTGCTTTGGGTGACGGAGTGATATAAGGCCCACTGCTTTATGCTTGTAGTTCTTTGCTTTTATGATGTTGATGTTTAATTCATTCAGCGAGCGTTTCCCCCACTGCTGCAGTTGGTAATAAGGCTGGATTGTGCCACCTAACGTGACTAAATAATTCCCCGAAAATACCTCCGGAATTATAAAGCTTTTAACAGTTCTGCAGTGTTTATTTCATTACATTGATTTGCTCTGCACATGTAAAGCCTCCTCAGTTGTGCAGGTGAAACCTAAAAAAGTTACCAAAACATCACATAGAACATGATCCTTAGAGGGGATGTATGACATGACAACGCGGGCTTTTACCCCGCGCTGCCATTACGATGCTGCTTTTACAACGCAAGTCGTTACAACGACTTGCGCTGTAGGTGCTGGATAGTGGAATAGTTTAATTTTCTATTCCAACTCCAGCCCACATTACAGTAGGGACGGTGTTGGAATAGAAAATTAAACTATTCCTTTTCCAACAGCCCCCTCCAGCGCAAGTCGATGTAACGACATTCGTTGTAAAAGCAGCATCGTAACAGCAGCGCGGGGTAATGCCGGCTTTGTCATGGCTGCTCACCTCCTTAGAGGTAGACCCAGTGAACAATCTGGGCAGGGAATAGAAAAAAGTTGTTAACCCCCAGGCTATATCCGGTCTTCGCGTTATGCTCCTGGTTAAAAACATTGTCCATTTACAGCATTAGGAATGTTCTACACAGCTGGTCATCGCCAGCACACCATGGCTGTAACAATTTGTTTCAAAACAAAATCCTACAAACCATAATAGGTTTTACAAAAAGGAAAGGATGTGCGTAGAATCCCTTCAATTTTAAAAACGTTCGCTAGAATTACTAAAAAAAACTCGCATTTACAAAATAGTTTATAAAAATGTTCCTTTGACTTGTACAAGAAGGAGGTTATGGGGGACCACAGAGCACTGGTGCAGATATTGAGATTTTTGTTCCTTCTCTGCATCGGTAGTGAGTTCCTGACTGACAAAAGCAGAGATTAACAACATAAGCGGATTTAAGACAGAAAGTATAGCAACTTGACCCTCTAAGGAAGTGCAAAAGACAGCAACAGTACAGCGGCAAAAGAACGAGTCCTATAATAGTCTACTCCAGTCTATTATATAAATCTGCACTAGTAATGATCAATGACTTAAATCTGCATCCCTCAAACAGCTAGATTCCTTTGGACTGTGCGTGACCCCACCATGTAAATATTACTACACATCACACTCGACATCCATCAACCTCATTCTTGGCTTCGCCGTTCTCGGAAGGCAGGCTTCCTTCATTGCCTCCTTATTGGCATTGTCATTCTGCTTTCCCTTTGCCCAATTTTACCTTTAGCGGGAGCCTTTTCCTACAAAAGGAAAGCAAGAACCTTTATTAACACTTGTGCCTAATGCACCTCTGTGAAAATCCCTATCCGGATTTCAGACAAATCATTTGACCAATGGACCCCTGGAAACTGATTTTTTGCTGTATCATTTATCAGCATTCACCTATATATGTTCAAAAAGATAAAGACAAAAAAGGGGTTATAATATTAATAATTAGTCAGTGGTAACATACACAAAGTTATTATTCCACAGAAATATTGGGCCGCCCAACATCTGAGGTGCCTGGCTGTGCAAGGGCTATTTGCTTGAATTGCCTTGTAAGAAAGACACAGGTTCCATGCTATTGTTAACACATGCTGACAGGAAGCGAGACACACAAATAGGCTTCAGGGCAGTTTTACATGAAGTACACTCTGAAATGTCTACCTAATCGTGAAGCAATAGTTAACTAGAGTGAGTCCCTGCTTTGGCCCGGGTGGGTACTGGTGAGTGCGCTTATCAAAAGGGAGCACTAGAGTGGGTCCCTGCTTCAGCCCTGAGGTACTGGTGAAAGCACTGCTCAAAAAGGTGCCCTAGAGTGGGTCCCTGCTTCCGTACCAGGCGGACTGGTGAGTGTGTGTTGCGATCGGAGTGTTCGACTTCACACAAAGCACGCAAAGAGAAGTTCCACCAAAGCGGATGAAAACAGTACATGGGCCATGGGATACTGATAAGAGAAACACGTGAGGAACAACAGGAAATAGAATGCTTCAGCCAATAGAAATAGAGGAAAAGTGAGTGTAATTACTCAAACTACTGAAAAGCAAGGGAGGGATGTAAGCTCCTTCTAAGATTTATATTAAACACAATAGATTTCACAAGCACAGTGCAAGCTGTCACCTTTATCTTGCACAAGCATCTCTCCGACCCATTCCCACTTAGCCAATAACAGTAATACATTTGTGTAGAGGCGGCACAGACAAGGGGTTTCTCTACATGGAAAACTATTTTCCCCCTAGACAACAAAAAGAGAAAACAGACTTTTGTATGAGCAAATGTTCATCCATACATATAGTTGCTTATTGCAAAATGGAGGACCTCATTTATGAGGTTTTACCGTAGAGCAGCACCCAGGTCTTCCTGCTGCGCTGCCCTACGGTAAAAGAAAAGGGCAGAAATGCGTTGTATCTATCAAATACGGCACATTCATGTCCTTTTCCTGGGCGCACAATGGGCTGCCATGTGCCAACGCAGGCACCTTTGCACCGTCGAGCAAGGGTGCCAGCGCTGCGGGGATGGATATTTCTGTGCAGGATGGGAAACCTTCCTGCACAGAAACAATCAGAAGATGCGTTTTCCTCTTTAGATGTGTGAGGCAGAATGCAGCACACATAGAAAAAGGAATAACGAAGATATATTTCTCCTTGTTGTGCCTCCCTTGGGAGGCGTACGTTTTTGCACTGCCTCAGATCTACGATTTCTCATAAATCTCGGTCAGTGTCAAAAAGCCATGGAGGTTGCTGGGAATGCCCCCAGGAACACCCATTACACGCCCCTTTAACATCCCCTATTACTGCGTTATAGGAAGCCATATTTATGAGGCAGCATTAAGCTAAAAAAGTGGCTTAGTGTCGCCATGTAAATATGGAGCAGGCTCCTGCACCAGGGAACGTCACAAAACTGACTTTACGGCGGCGCAAAGGGCCTCATAAATGAGGCCCGGAATTCATATACTTTTTGCAAGTGGGTGTCTGTAAGTACTCGATTGTCGCAGGTTTACCCTATATACTTTTGGAAACATTTGGAAATTACTGAATCTCCAAAATCTGAATCCTTCCATGGTCTTTGATCTGTGGGCATAGATATATGACTGTCATTAAATATTTCGCCCATAGCTGCAAATTATCCCTATGGCATGTGTGACGCATTCAGAGAAAGCTGGCTTTTGGCGTGTTGCATTTGTAGACCTTTAGATTACCTTTTAACATTACTGACTGCTCAAAAACAGGAGCATCAAAAGTGTGACTGGCTAAAAAACTAGAATTGGCGGAACATGTCATAGAGAACATAGGGTGACTTGGCTTCTATGTAGATATGTTTAAATGCACAGAAATTGAACTTTTAGGTGTGGCTACATACCAGTTTAAAGTGTCACTCCTCCCTACAGCTCTCCATTCACTCCATGCCTCACCCTTCTCCAGCTCAGTTTTCAACATGCACTGATGACAGATGGCAAGTCCTTCTTCTGACTGCATGTCTTCCCAGGGGCCGTGCAGGGGAGTATTGCCAGACAGGGGACTCCTAACCCTTCAAACCCCCCCACCAACCCTTAATGGCGGCCATTCAGCCTAAGGTCAGTAAATATATGTGATATATGGGGGACCCAGGAGCCTCTCCTCAGAATCTGCTGGGAGAGGTACCATTTTGTGTTATAAAACTGGGGCCATGCTTTCCAGTCATATGTGATGTGCTCCAAAAAAATAAGAATAATCTGTGACTTTGAGGGAGAGGGATCTGCTGTCTCTCAAAAACAAATCCATGTATTTGAAACTGAGGAGCCTGACCCCGCCTCTTTTGTAGTGCATTAACAGCGTATGCATCCAATGGGAGGTCTGCTCACTTTACACCAGTTCAATGACGCTGCACATAAAGTAGGCCTGGGCGGAACTTCCAGATTTTTACTCCCCGAAATTCTGCGGAGTAACAAAAAACTCTGTGAGATTCCATATACTGACAGAAATGGGTACATTGTGCTGCTCGTACTGTGATTTAGCTCCGGGGGCTTGTTGCACGCTGGAAAATCAGCAGGAAAAGCACCACGCGCCACAACAGAGCACGCAGCTTCTTGAGTTGATTTTGTTGCCACTTGGGTGGATTTTTCTACTTGAGCGCCAGCTTTCTGACCACAAAAGTGACCAAAAATCACGCATGGGGATGTCAAATCTCACTCGATACTCACCAACTCACTACTTTCGAGACCCATAAAGAAAAAACTCTGCCATTTGGCGGTTGGAGGCATTTAGCCGATACTCCATGCTACAAGTGTAATGCGGAATGGCCAAATTTCCCCCAATTCCGTCGGCGGAGCAGATTATACCTCCCACCCCTAACATGCAGGTGTGTGAAACTTCTGGGGCCTCATTTATGAGGCCTTGCGTCAGTTTTGCGCTTCCGATGCGTCACTTTTTGTGACGCATCGGAGGTGTAAAATATGCCTCCTGTTGCGCACTATTTACAAAGTGACGCATCTAAGCAGATGCGTCACTTTGTAAACCCCTGCGCTACATTATACCTGCGTCAGGTATAATGTATGCCGTTCCCCCGCAAAAAGCCTCGTAATAGTGACGCAGTGAAATCTATGAGATTTCACTGCGTCACTTTTAGGACGCTGTTGCGTCAAAATCTTGCGCCTGCCTCACAGCAGGCGTAAGACTGACGCAAGCCCTTTCACATGGGGCTTTCCCCATGTGAAAGGACGCATTGCTGGAGTTGCGTCACTTTTGTGACACACTCCAGCAATGCGTCACTTTTGCGATTACAGATACGTCAGAAATACTGACGTATCTGTAAATCCTTGCGCCATGATGCGTCATACTGTAAATATGATGAATCATTGGTCTCGCAAGGAGGGCGCAGTGAAAAGTGACGCATCGCTGTTTTCACGCAGCGATGCATCACTTTTCATAAATGAGGCCCCTGGTGAGGAGCTTAATTGCATAGAATATTGAATTTAAACATTATAGAACCTAGAAGCACATGCATTCAAATAATTAGCATGCCTGATTCTCATTTTTAGCTACCACCAAGTGGCCCTTTACCTTTAAGTAATGTGAAGCGCAAAAATCGTTGAATTAAATGCTCAGGAACTAAACTACTCCAGCATATTTTGCCCCTCATCTGAGGGAAGCTTTGCTTAGTGGTTTTAAACTGCACCTTAAATTAATCGGAGTCCCACCATGGCGTTTGAGAGCATCAAGGAATGTTAGTGGCTTTCCATGGTGTGGCACAGCTCCAGTCCATTCAAACAGGACTAGCAGTGCAAACCTGCTATTCCGGTTCCGTCATTCCTGTGGTCTGCTCCACCTCACTTCATTCCCAGGCTGGTATCACCAGTAAGGGCACTACAGAGGCCTTAGCTACAAAAATGAGGAACAAGCGATGTCGCTTTGGAACGGCAGGCCTGGTGCTTTGACCTAATTTTCGCTTCACACACTAAATCACATTGCAACTTTACATAGATGACTTCCATCTTTAAAAGGAAAATGTGCATGTCCTGAAAGGCAACATTTGACGTTCTGAGAAATTTTTCAATCCGCAATACCTTTAACAAAAACTAGGGAAACTGTAGGGACTTGGAATATCTAGCTCTTAAATATTCCAAGCATAAAAATGTCCTCTTGCCAAAGATAAATCATTCTCCCACTTTTATCAAATAAAAGGAGGATGTTTGCTCTACTGGTAACTCAAGGGTAAAATCCATCTGGAGGGGTTGGCAACAGTCATGGTAGCTCATAAAATCGTATACCCCAAGATTCGGTATTTATAAGGTGCGATATCATCAGCTAGTACCAGATCACGCGCTCAAAATTGAGCATTACATGAGGATTTTGGTGCTATCTCTTAGTACGCACCGGAACCTTTTCATATTTTATATTCCAGCACATTCCAACTGCCAAAATTGTGGCAGATTTGATCTGCCTAAATTGAACGGAAAAAAACTCCACGTGTGCGGACTTTATAGCACCTGAAACTTACCAGGGGCGATACATTCTACACATACTGTAATAACACGTGAACACACAGCTGTTCATGCAGTGGTTTTAAACACCACGCCTATTGTAACTGAGGACAAAGCCAGCATAGATTCATGCCACTCAGCACTGGATGCTGATGGAATTGCTAGCATTTGATAAATGGTGTTAAAAAACAAACATTAACGTGACATTGGGTGCTTTCAAACACCACTACGACTTAGCCCTTGATTACGAATGCCTTGGTAAATTGCGGCAAACGTGAGAACAGAGGACCAATAAATGCTCCCTTCTGTGTCTTCCCAAAATATATATTTTTCAAGAGCAGAACAGAACCTGTCCCTTTAAGGGACACAGGGTTATAAAAAAATAAAATAAAATCCTTTCCATTTAAGGTGTGCTTTCCATTGCAGGCTACCATTCTTGTGTTCTTAGTCACCTGCAGAGTTGTTAATGACGACCTGCATAATTGCTGTTTATAAGTTAGGTAATTTTCAACACCTTGTGAATCGGCAATTTGGAATGTCTTATCTAGGTTCAGTCGTGAATTGCATCACCGTTTGTAAATCAGTTAGGACTACATGTACGACAATTTCATATTGTAAGTTGCTAATTGCGACCACATTCAGGTTGCAAAACAATCGTACATATCCTCCACCTCGCTGGTAGGAAGGGATGTCCTTGTCAAGCCCCTTCCTATTAGCGACTCACAAACCATATTTTGTGAGTTGGTAATAGGTTAGCTACTGGCAAAATAGGGTTGGTACATTGCACAAGCCATTTTAGCAGCTGCAAACAGCCCAATTCTTTGTTTGCGACCGCTAAAAACGGACGTACATCTGGACCTTAGTGTGCAAATGGCACATACTGGTATGTGGGGAGAGATTAGTACATCATGCACTAAGTTTCTGCTGCATTGTTGTCATAAACTCGGCAGTTTGTCACATCCCCAGGTGGATGAGACGATGGTGTGAGCTCATAGAGCATTGGGTTGCTTCAAATGTGACCAGAAGCATATGATCAGTAACAAACCAGATACTATGAGCTTCTTATTGTTCCTGTTATGTTTAATTTCTAGCAATAATTTAATTCCAACCAACTTCAAGTCACTAACGACATTAAGAAAATACAAATCAGATTTTGAATATTATATGTGTGTGTGTATATACATACATATATATATTTCATTTAAAAAACAAAGTTTACAGGGACATTATAGTTAGGAAATAGAATGAAAAAACCATAGAAAATCATTAGGAAAAAAAGGTTACAGGGACGTTATAGTTAGGCTCAAATTTCACTCGTACAAAACCATACAAATTCAGCAGTTATAGTTCCCTGAGCGAACTATGACTTATGCACCGGAATGCACTGCTTATGACCTCACATGGTCATTGACATCACTCATGGCATCACTGATGAAATCTCAAGAGTTTATAGGTTCTATACATATATACTAACCTACTACAAAAGTTAGATTTGTATACTAGTTGTATTACTAATGAGTGCTCTTATCTCTAACATGTGTGATCTGAGTGGGTGTGTGTCTGTAGCAGTGTGTGAGTGGCTGTGTAGGTGTGTGAGTGCATGCATTAGTGCCTGTATGGGTGAGTGAGTTGATTTCTGACTAGGTCTCTCGGTGTGTGAGTGGTTGTGGTAGTGGTTGTATGGGTGTGTGAGTGGATATCTAAGTGGTTGTATGGGTGTGTGAGTGAGTCTGTGAGTGGTTTTGTGTGTGTGCGAGTGGCTGTATGGGTGTATGAGTAGGTATATGAGTAGGTATATGAGTAGCTGTGTAGGTGAGTGATGGGTGTATGAATCATTATGTTGTTGAGAGTGTGTCAGTGGTATATTGGGTGGGTGAGTGGTTGTGTGGGTGACTGTATGGGTAACTGAGTGGGTGTCTGATTTGAGGAGGGAGTGACTGGGTGTGTAAGTGGCTGTATGGGTGAGTGAGTGGCTGTTTTAGTCAGTGATTGGTTAAGTGACTTGGTGTGTGAATGGTTGTTTTGGAGATTGAGTACCTGTGTGAATGAATGTATGGATGAGTGAGCAGATATGAGAGTGTTTGTATGGATTTGTGAATGGGTATGTACGTGGTTGTGTGAGTGCTTGTATGAGTGACTCAGTTGAGAGACTCTATGGGTGTGTGAGTGGGTGTGTGAGTGGCTGTATAGGTAAATAATTGTCTGTGAGTAGTTGTACGGGTGAGTGTATGGCTGTGAGGATGAGTGACTAGTTGTATGATTGGCTGCATGAGTGAGTGAAAGGTTGTGTGAGTGGCTTCAAGCGTGAGTGAGTGGCTCTATGGAGGAGTGAGTAGGTGTGTGAGTGCTGTTATGGGTCTGTGAATGGGTATGTGAGTGGTTGTGTGAGTGAGCATACCTAAGGTTGTATGGGTACGAGTGGGTGTGTGAGTTGTTCTGCGGATGTCATCAGTGATGTCATTTGCGATGGCATCAGTGATGTCACTGACCATGTCATGAGTGATGTAATATGTGAAGTCATAAGCAGTGCATTTCAGGGGCATAAGTTAGCTCAAGTAACTATAACTGCTGAATTTATATGGTTTGAACGAGTGAAATCTGATCCTAACTATAACGTTCCTGTAACCTTTCATTTTTAAAGTGATTTTCTAAGGTTTTTTATAATTATATTTCCTAAATACATTGAACCTATAACCTTTGATTTTTTAAGTGAATTTCTAAAGGTTTTTTACATTTTATTTCCTAATTGTACCCTGCAACCTTTGAGAGTGAGTGTGTGAGTGAGTGCTTGAGTTTCTGAGTGGATCTGTGAGTGGGTGTGAGAGTGAGTGTGACTGTCAGTGAGTGTGTGAGTGGGTCTGGGAGGATCTGCATAAGTGTCTCAATGGGTGTGTAAGTGAGTGCATGAGTGTCTGAGTGGGTCTGTGAGTGGCTGCGTGAGGGTCTGACTGCATATGTGAGTGGGTGTCAGAGTGTTGAGTGGGTTGTGAGTACCTCCATGAGAGTGTGAGTCAGTCTATGAGTGAGTACATGAGGGTCTAAGTGGGTCTGTGGGTGAGTGCTTGAGTCTCTCACTGGGTCTGTGAGTGGGTGGGTGCATGAATGTCTAAATTGGTCTGTGAGTGGCTGAGGGAGTATCTGAGTGGTTCTGTGATTGGGTGCATGAGTGCCTGAGTGGTTCTGTGACTGGGTGCATGAGTGCCTGAGTGGGGTGTGAGTAGGTATGAGAGGTTTGAAGTGCATCTGTGAGTGAGTACATGAGTGTCAGAGTAGGCCAGACAGCAGAGAATACAAACCAAAGATATTTATTAGAAGTACACTTGAGTGGAGTCCGGTCTGACCAGCCTCCTTGGATTGCTGCAGATGGACTGACTTTTGCAAACATGGCAATATATAATGTATATTTCAGGACCACTGAAGACACACGCAGACTAGAATTTTCCAGTTGGTAGCAGGTGAACAAAAGAGGTAAAGAAGGATGAGTTACAATCCCAGGGCTGGGTACATACTATCTTAATGCCAAGGTTACTTTGCCTGTACCAGCCACTCTAAGGGCGGGAGCAGGCCTATCTAGTGCGAAAGGTACGCAATGACAAAAACAGTCTATTCATTATCACAGCAAAACTCAACCTTGGAAAAATACAAAAAATATTGTTCCTGCTTTCTGCTGAGGCAGACAGAGTGAGAAAGCAGTTAGTTTTGATAGTGGGTCAACATGGCGGCTAATTACAAAATGGTGCAGCGAATGCTAACTTAAACCGTGCAATGCATGAAGAACTCGACTAAAAGCATTTTTATTCCAACTGTGGGTGTGTGAGTATCTAAGTGGGTCTGTGAGTAGAGGCTTATTGGAGCACGAGGAAATGTCACCAGTGACCTTGCGTGCGTTTTGGCAAAGTGATTGTTCCTAGTGCGTCTTTATCTAGAAATATGTATGAACATGAATCCTCCTATAGAGAAGACAACAAAACTACAAAGAGGAAATTCTCCACCAAACAAGGGTCTTTCTTCTCAACTATATGAAACAAGTGCTTTTTTGTTTGGTGGAGATGTCCTCATATTCCTCGGCACCAAAAACACTTCACCGAAATTGAAAGGAATTGTGCTGGGGACTACTTGTTAAGCTGTCCATTATCCTGGCAAAAGGCGGGAAGACCATTGCATACTACTAAGGTGGGCTGGTCCAAATGGCGAAGCTTCCAAGTGATTTGCATACTCATAGAAATTTAAAGGGAGAATCATGGACTCTGCTCTCACCAGGTAAGGACAAGAAAGCATCCACTAGTCACAGTCACTACAGACTACACTCCAATAGATCAACAATACATTCACACCCATGAAGGACTTCACATCATCTTTCAGTTATGGAATAGCTGAGAAAACAGACTTGCTTTCCTTCGCCAACCCGGGAGTTCGAATCATTTGTCCTTTACAGAAGTGGAGCGTCAGCTAGGGTATACAACGTTTACCACGCAATTTTTACAACGCAGTACCATTACCACTCCAACTTTTACAACGCAAAAACTTTTACAACGCATACCATTACCACGCAGGATTTTACAACGCATATACTTTTACAACGCATACCATTACAACGTAAGTATTGGTAAGTATATAATTATTTTTTAAATGATATATGTTTGGGTTTTTGGGTAAAGGGGTATTTTTAGGGTTTAGGGTCAGTTTTCAGTTTTTGGGTAAAGGGGCATTTTTAGGGTTCAGGGTCAGTTTTCAGTTTTTGGGAAAAGGGGTATTTTTAGGGTTCAGGGTCAGTTTTCAGTTTTTGGGTAAAGGGGTATTTTTAGGGTTCAGGGTCAGTTTTCAGTTTTTGGGTAAAGGGGTATTTTTAGGGTTCAGGGTCAGTTTTTAGTTTTTGGGTAAAGGGGTATTTTTAGGGTTCAGGGTCAGTTTTCAGTTTTTGGGTAAAGGGGTATTTTTAGGGTTCATGGTCAGTTTTCAGTTTTTGGGTAAAGGGGTATTTTTAGGGTTCAGGGTCAGTTTTTAGTTTTTGGGTAAAGGGGTATTTTTAGGGTTCAGGGTCAGTTTTGGGTTTTTGGGGTACAGGGGTATTTTTAGGGTACAGGGTCAGTTTTCAGTTTTTGGGTAAAGGGTATTTTTAGGTTTCAGGGTCAGTTTTGGGTTTTTGGGGTACAGGGGTATTTTTGATAAATTAAATTAAATTACATTTAAAATAAATTAATTAAATAAAATTAAATTAAATTACATTATATTAAAATATTTTTAATTAATTTAAATTAAAAAATTATTATATACTTACCAATACTTACGTTGTAATGGTATGCGTTGTAAAGGTATATGCGTTGTAAAATCCTGCGTGGTAATGGTATGCGTTGTAAAAGTTTATGCGTTGTAAAACTTTCGTTGTAATGGTATGCGTGGTAAAAGTATGCGTTGTAACGTCATATATCCGTCAGCTAGTGAACCTGCTACATTTATATTTGTAAATGTTTCCTGTTGAGGCTTAATTTCTTCGAAATGAGCATGCGGGCCAGAACAGCCCCGGGACCCCAACCCCTGGGCCTCTGCCATTATCTCAAGTGGGAGGGGGGTGCATGGCCTCCCCATCCCGGGTCGATTTCAGCCGGGAAACAGCCATTAGAACGCGGCTGTTACTTCGCAGGCCGTTACGCCGCATGCGTTACAACGCATGCTACGTAACCACGCATACACTTTACGACGCGGGCCATTACATCGCATGCGCATTTAAAACGCATGAGATGTAATGGCATGTAATGGCATCGGAGCACAGACAGCAACGCAGGAACCGGGAGCAGAGACTCGGCGACACTGGGAACGGGAACGGACCACGAGGAAGGAGAAAAGTAAGTGGGTTTAGGGTTTAGTGTAGTCTCAGGTGGTAGTAGTGTAGGCGCTAGGGCTCAGGGTAGTGTCAGGGGGTTGTAGTGTATGCTAGTGTTTTAGAGTTTAGGGCTTAGGGTAGTGTAAGGGGGTTGTAGTGTATGCTAGTGTTTAGGACTTTAGGGCTTAGGGTAGTGTAAGAGGGTTGTAGTGTAGGCTAGTGTTTAAGACTAGGGCTTAGGGTAGTGTAAGGTGGTTGCAGTGTATGCTAGTGTTTAATAATTTAGGGCTTAGGGTAGTGTAAGGGGGTTGTAGTGTATGCTAGTGTTTTGGACTTTAGGGCTTAGGGTAGTGTAAGGGTGTTGTAGTGTATGCTAGTGTTTTAGAATTTAGGGCTTAGGGTAGTGTCAGGGGGTTGTAGTGTATGGTATTGGTTTAGGCTTTAGGGTTGTGTAAGCAGGTCTGGGACAGACTGTACATAGGGGTAGGGTCATGTTTTGAGTACTGTTTTGAGGCAGTTTTAAATTATGTACTGTAGGGTATTACTGTGGACTGTGTGTTTGTAGGGTAGTGTGTTAGTGTTTGGGGGATATTTAGCGATATAAATACATGCGGGAAAGTTGAGTCCGATGTAAAGGCATAAAGTATGCATTTCAAAGGAAATGCGAACTAATGCCATGCGTTGAAAAAACATGCGTTGTGACGGTACATGCAAACTAAAAACCGCGTTGTAAAAGCACACGTTGTTTTAGTTTGCGATGTATCGTCATACATCCATTTCAGCCCTGGGGACCCCATCCTCGTCACCTTCTCTTCCCTTGACGAGGATTCATGTTATCACAGATTTGTGGATGAAGAGCTAGAGGAACAATCACATTGCCAAAACTACATGCACACAAGTTCAATGGAGACATTACCTAGTGGACCTTTTTTATGAAGTTGTAGCGTAGAATATGCACTAGACATTTAGCCAATGAGGTAGCACTTACTAATCAACTAGTAGAAAGAACTCCTGTTGGGTAGACATTTTCAGCAAAACTGTTTACTCTTCTTGGAGAAAATGAGGTTCCATTCTGGCCCTGATGCTCAATTCACAGAAATTAAATATCAACAGGAAGCACTTACAAATATAAACTTAGCAGGTACCACAGTTGAGCCTCTACTTCAGTAAAGCACAAAGTGTCCTAACTTCTTGGACTTGGCGAAGGCAAAGAAAGTGTGTTTCCTCTCATAATCCACGTTGAAAAATGATCTGAAGTCCTTAATAGAGGTGAATGCATTGTTAATCCTTTGGAGTGCAATTTGATCTGGGGTGACAGTGACATTCTTTCTCATCATCTCCTGGTGAGAGCAAAGTCCACGGTTCTCCCTTTTAATTACCCTGAGAATGGAAATGCCCAAAATCATCTGCAAGCTTTACCCGTTTTTCCCTGCACCGTTTTCCTTAGTAGAATACAAAGGTTTTGTTGCTTTTTAGAACGTTGATGGACAGCTTACCAAAATGCCACCGAGCATGTTTCCTGCAACGTTTGGTGACGCATTCTTGATGTAGAGGAATACAAGGACATCTCCACCAAATAAAGAAGCCCTTATTTCATTAAGTTAAGAGGAAGTGCCCTTGTTTGGTGGAGATTCTCCTCTTTGTAGTCTTGTCATCTTCTCTTGCAAGGATTCATGTTATCACCGATTTGTGGCACAAGACCTCGAGGAACAATCACATTTCTGAAATTACATGCACACCATGTCACTGTACATATTTCCTCATGGTGAATTATGCAGCTGTAGTGTAGATTATGCACTAGCCATTTACCCAACAAGGTAGAACTTACTAATTAGCCAATACAAAGTACTCCAATTGGGTAGATATTTAGTGCAAAACTGTGGACTCTTGTTGGATAAAGGGGCAGGTGGGACTCCATTCTGGCCCAGTCACTCGCACAGCTATTGACACACTCACACAGACTCCGGTTCACACACCCATTCAGCCACTCTTATATACACTCACACACCAATGCAGTCACTCACACACCCACTCACACACAGTCATTACACACCCACTCTCATACCAACCTAATCACTCACACATCCACTTTCAGACTGATACGGCCACTCATACACCCAAACACAAACCCATACAGGTACTCACACCCCCCAAACCACTGACACACCCACTCACTGACCTATACACCCAAGCACACACCCACTCTCAAAGGTTACAGTTAGGAAATAAAATTGAAAACTAGATCGAAATTCACCACAAAAAAACCAAGGTTACAGGGACATTATAGTTAGGAAATAGAATTAAAAAAAACCCTAGAAATTCACTCAAGAAACCAAGGGTTGCAGGGATTTTATAGTTAGGCTCAAATTTCACACATACAAAACCATAGAAATTCAGCAGTTATAGTTACCTAAGCTAACTATAACTTATGCCCCGCAATGCACTGCTTATGACCACATATTACATCACTCATGATGTGGTCAGTGACATCAATGATGGCATCACTGATATTATCTAAAATTCCATCACTGATGACATCATCCTCAGAACCACTCACACACCCACTTATACCCCCATACAACCTCTCATACAACAACTCACACATCCACACAACCACTCACATTCACTCATTCATAGAGCCACTTGCACACCCACTAACTCATCAGGGGTTCTGGCATCCCCCAATCTCCAGGCCATTATTGCGGTAGCTGTGGAAGTTGCCTTTCAGGCTCATGAGGGGGCGCCTCCTGCCACGGCGCCTAGGGTGGATCCTTCTCTCGAGTGGGGGGAGGATGATGTAAAGGGCTGTTTTGTGCAGGGTATAGACCTGGCTGAAGTTCTGCAACATGTGCGGGAGAGTTTGGGATTTGCAGTGGCCACTCTGGTTCCAGCTGAGGAAGACTTATTTCCCAATATCAGCTGTCTGAGTCGGACTCTTTGACCTTATATGCTTCCATTCTCAAGGGTACTGGCGAATGAATGGCAAGATGTGGAGAAGCAGGCCTTTCCCCGGTTTTTGCTGAAATGTTACCATTTGGATAACTTTTGAAAAATACATCTTTAGTCAAAACTGATAACATTATTGCTTGGTTGGCCTCTCAAGGGGCGGTGGTGTCCGAGGATGCTTTACCTTCGGATTCTGTGGACCGGAAGGTGGAAGGGGCTGTGAAGCGGGCCTATGTGGCTTCAAATTTTGCTGTTCGGGCCAAAGCCTACTCCACTCATGCCATACAGTCCCCACTGAAGGACTTTCATTCCTTGGCTGAAAAGGTGAAGGAGGGTAAGGATTTTTTGACATTATTGGCTTTGATGGAACAAGAGCACTTCCTCTCAGATGCCACCTTTTATAATCTCTGCACTTCAGCAGATGTTTCTAGCACAGCTATTGCCTCCTGCACAACATCTGCATATGGTCATGGAAGACCGATGCTGGTCAGACAGCAGTCCTTCTTAAACTGCCTTTTATGGGGTCCAAGGTGTTTGGCAGTGACTTGGAGGACATGGTTAAAAAGTCTGCGGAGAATCGGAAGCTGAATACTCCTGTTCGTCCTGTTTCCGAGAGGCAGAGGTTTTGGGTTTAGGAGGGCTTTCTCGCTGGGGGCAAAGCCCAGCAACACCAGCCCTTTCAGGGGAGGGTTTGTGGCCGGGGCACCCCTCATGCTGACATTTGGACTCATTTCATCCAAGTGGTTTCCAACAGTTACAGGATACATTTCCACAAGACTCCACCTTAGCATTTTTTCAAGGGACAACTTCACCGGGAAACAATCCTTATCCTTGTTTCCCGGTGAAGTTGTCTGCTCACCTTCAGAGGATTCAGTTACTGCTTCAAAAGGCGATCATTGTTCCAGTTCTGCCAGGGGAGAGATTCCAGGGGTATTAAACCCTGCTTTTTCCATTCCAGAAGGCTTCCAGGACTTCTGCCCTGTGCTGGATCTCAAGGGAGTAAATCAGTATATTCCCCATGTTTTCTTTAAAATGGTGTCCCTGCAGCAGATTCTGCAGCTCTTGCATCGAATTTCTGGATGAATACCTTCATGTTTCTGTGCACCCGTCCCAGCAGCGGTATGTCTGATTTGTGGTCTAGGGCAACCACTTCCAGTTCCTGGTCGTGCCGTCCGGGTTGGCCTCTGCTCCAAGGGTGTTCACCAAACTCTTAGTTCCTCTGGTGGGTATCTTACATTCTGAAGGTATCCAGCTATTTCCCTATCTGGATGACTGGATGATTGCCTCTTGTTCTTTTTCCAAGGCGCAGTCAGAGTTTCGCAGGTTGAATACGCTTTTGCAGGCCTTTGCTTCTTGACTAACTTCACAGCCGAAGGTCGAGCCTTGACAGGATCTCCTCTTCATCTCAGCTTGCTTCCGGATGAACTTGGGAGAGGTTGCGGTGTCCGAAGAATGTTGTGTTAATCTTCGCTCCCATCTGTCCTCTCTCCTTCACCCCTCGGCCTCTGCCCTGACTTGGCTTTGCAGTCATGGGGAGATGTCTTCTACTTTGGCTCTGGTTTCCTGGGGCAGAGTACACCTGTATCCCTTTGTTCACTATCTCCTGGGGCATTGGAACCCATTGCCCAAATCCAGTGATACCTCAGATCTGCCTGGATCTCCAGTGGTGGGTGGACTCTGCTCTTCTGAACTGGGGGTTTTCTGTGAAGTCTCTGCCTGTCCTGGTTCTCACGACTGATGCCAGTAGGAAAGGTTGGGGTGTCACTCTGGGGGATGCCGAGGCTCAGGGGCAATGGGATCAGATGGAGACATCTCCCTCTTACAATTGGAAGGAGCTGGTAGCTGTCCTGAAAGGCTTTTGTTTTTTTCATCCCCTGCTGATGGATACGTCGATGTGTGTGCAGACAGACAATCAGATTGTCCGCTCTCATCTGAACCGCCAGGTGGAATGTGTCCTCTCTTTCTCCTTGCCCAGAAGATTTGGTTTTGGGCAGAGTTCCAACTCCTGGCTCAGTACTCAGTGTATGGTCCAGAGAGGAAGAACAGGCATGCCGATGTTCTGAGTCAGAGTTTCCTCCTCAGTGACGATGTGTCCATATCCAGGGTCTTCCACTCCATCCTGTGCAGGTTGGGTCTCCATTGGCTGAATCTGTTGGCCACTGAGGAGAATGGTCTTCTTCCCTACTTTTGCTGTCTGCTTCCCTCCTCGAGGGCTGGGGGCAGTGGATGCCTTGGTGGGTCCCTGGCCTATAGGTATCCATTATTGTTTTCTGCCCATCCTGCTTATCCATTGGGTGGTCTAACAGCAAGCGGAGTTTCTTCTGATTGTCCCGGCTTGGTCAAGGCACCCTTGCTTTCCTTGTCTTCTCTGTCTCTCTGTTGCAGCCCATTGGGTGTTGCCGGTCCTTCCGTCTGCCCTGCGTCAGCCCTTTCGTCCCCTGGACTCTCTTCGCAGGTTGAAGCTGGTGGTTTGGTACTTGAACGGCAGTCTCAATTCAAAGAAGTCTTTATTCGATTATTAATCATAAAAGAGAGAAAGTTCTAACAATAGCATTACAGGAGTGAAACTCATCTTAAAACTGTCGATTAAAAACGGTTCAAATATAAATAACAAAGTTACTTTAAGACCACCATAAGATTGAATTAAATCTGGTATAATCACAAGACTTTTTATAGAAGCTAAAAAGAGAACATGATTAAAATATACAATCGATCAAGCCAATTAATACAAAAATCATTTAGCCCAAGCCCAGCTCAAAAATTTAGATACCCCAATAACAGTGATCTCATCACAACCCGATTTTAGTAGCCTTTTAGTAGCCTTTTAGCGGCCAGTGCAGAACGGGTACCCAGGGATCTACATAAGGGTTTGAGCCACGTACTTCGGGGGAGCTGGTAGGCAGGGCAGGCATAAAGAATATGATTAATATCTTCAATATGCTCGGGACAGAAAGGGCACGCCACACTTAGCCCGGGGGACCATTTACATGTAAATTTCCTTATAGGGAGGGTCTCTACTCGAAACTGATGGTAAAGCTTGCGATCTCTAGGTTTAGTTATTAGATCCCAATAGCTTTCCATCATAGGTTCATCTTTAAGGTCACAGTAAGCTTTAGTCAAAGATGAGCCAGTCAGAGACGAGAACCGCTCAGTTTTAATAAGGTTCCAATAAGCAGCTTTAAATGCAGATTTGGGTGGGAATGACGCAGTTTCAGGGCAGTCCCATAAATCACTCATCCACATCCTGCCAAGCAGGGATTTAATACTGCCTAACCATACAATTTTGTTTGCCTTATCCAACCCCCTAACTTCAATTAAGCCCTTAGCAAATAAGGAGAGATCGAGGGTAATCCATAGCGTCCTCCAGAACGACAACATCCTAAACCAGGAAATGTCCTCAATTGGCTGGCAACCCAGGTCTAGCAAAAGAGGAATCCGGGGGGTAGATTTGTGGAGGCCTACAATCGATCTCAGGAATTTATTCTGTGCCTGTGCTAGCTGGAACAAATTGCACGCGCCCCATACAAGATTGCAGGGATGATTTTGGTGTTGTACATCTTAATAACAGGAACAATGGGTTTAGTAATCGATAGACAGTGTTCCTTTAGCAGGACCCCAGCTAGTTGAGAGTGTTTCAGCACCAATAAATTTAGCTGCGGAGACCAGCTCAGTTTCTCGCCAAAGGTAACCCCCAGGTAGGTGAAGACATTGGTTTGCTCCAAGAGTTTCCCGCTCATGAAAATTCTTGAAGATAGTGGCCTAGCCCCGTGAAGGACCATAAACTTTGTCTTCTCAATGTTTACTACCAATTCATGGTCGCGGCAGAAATCCTCAAAACGAGACAGTGCAAGTTGGAGTCCCTGTCTCGTCTTGGATATAATTAGCGTATCGTCCGCGAACTTGAGAAGGGGGACTCTTTGGCCTGCTAGCTTGGGTGCGTCCGTTAGCTGGTTGTCAAAGTACCGCACCACTCCATTAATGAAGAGGGAAAACAAAGGGGGCTAGGACACAGCCTTGCCTGACACCCTTGTCCACTATAAATTTATCAGTGACCTCCCCTGGCTTTCCCCACCGGACTTGGGCGTAGTTAGACCTATGAAGCCTGGTCACTAAAGCAACCAGTCCTTTGGGCATGCCTAGTTCCAACAGAACGTCCCAAAGTTTAGTCCGTGGGACTAGGTCAAACGCAGATTTTAAGTATTCGAACGCTGCAAAGATCATGCCCTTTCCTAACAGTACCTCCTTCCAATAAAGCATGACAAATCTAAAGGCTTGATCCAATGTACCCATGTGGGGACGGAAGCCAGCTTGTAGCGGGGAGAGGATACACTCCTCTTCCATCCAGAGCTGAATCCTGCCCAAGATTACTCTTGCTACGACTTTTTGAATGGCATCGATAAGGCTAATGGGCCTATAATTAGCCGGTGCGGAGCGGTCACCCTTCTTGTAAATAGGGATAATTTCCGCCCCGCACCAGGAGGGTAGGATTGGCGCTCCCCCAGCTATCCCATTAATGAGGTTCGTAATGTAGGGGATCCACAAATCGGAGTCCTGCTTGAACAGATCCGCCGGGATGCAGTCGGGCCCCGGAGCCTTACCACTAGGAATGGCCTTCAGGACCACCTCAATCTCTTTAGTAGTAAAGAGCAATGGCGAATCTAGGAGTATGGGGTCGGGAACCTTCATGTGGTTACTATTCTTAAATTGGGTTTCAAAGAAGTCAACCCAACGGTGAGGCTCTACAATATTAATTGGAATAGTTGATAGCTGCCCGTTACCCCATTTAACCAGTTCCCAGAACCGGGTCATATTCCTGCCTTTACAGGCTGACAGAAGATCCTGCCAGCGCCTCTCGTCCCAGTCCCTTTTAGCCATTTTCAGGGAGGATTTATAAGCTAGGCGAGATCATCTGATGGTGATGTAGTTCCTTGCCTTTATTCATACCACCAACTCTTTGTGAGCCGCTTTACATGACGCATTGTACCATGAGTTGGGTTTCAGGGAGGAAAGCTTTTTAATTGGCTTGGTGTTTATAAAATGTTTTTTTAAGGATAAAAATAGGTCTTTATGGACCTTTGTAATGTGAGCTTTACAATCTTCCTGGTTAAGAAACTATTGTGTTTCATTAACGACCCTGAAACAAGGGCCCTGATCTCGCGCACTTTCTTCTCATCTAAAGCGACCTTGGCCCAACGAACCCTCCTCATATCGTTAGCCACAGTTACTTGGTTCAGACCAGTCTCAACTGCGGATTCACCAGGGGAGAAGAAGCTCGTGTCCTTCAGAGAGAGGACCAGGGGATTATGGTCACTCTCTGGGCGACTTTGGACGACCATATCCTCGACTAGATGCCAAAACTCGACTTTCACTAGGATATAGTCTATTCTACTTTTTGATCGACCATTGTCAAAAGTCGCCTCTCCCCCAACGTCAGACCTAGTTCTGCCATTAGTTGCCCTTAGACCCCATTCCAAGCATAGTCCTTTTAATTGGAGAGCTGCTTCTGACCATTTTTAATGGGGGGAAGATTCAGTTGGGGAATGCCCCAGCTTTCATCGACCTCAGTGTTAAGGCTGTTATCTTCACTATCCAGAGGCTCAAAACAGGTATTAAAATCTCCCACAATAACAAAATTGGCTTTTGGGGGCCCTTCTGCCAGGTATGTCTCAAGAGTAGAGACAACATGTGAGGATCTCCCTCCTAGGAGCCCTCTAGCATAGACATTGAACAGGAACAAGTCAAAACCTTTAACGGATTTGACTCTAAAGGCTTGTATATCCGGACTGTCCAATACTAGCTCCTCTACTGGTATCCCCTCGTGCTGCCTAACCCAGCAAGTAAGGCCCCCCCAGTGGCCTCCCTCTATGTCCTCTTATTGCCGGTTTAAACATTTTTAAATAACCATCGAAGAACACGGGGGTAGTAGACCACGTTTCTTGGAAGGCCCAAATATCCACTCCTGTGACAAACGAACCCCAATCGTCAGAGGCCAACCTTGACTCCAGCCCTGCTATATTCCAAGAGGCAAGTACCAAGGATGACCCCTGGCCACGGGGATTAGTCGGGCCTGTAGCTGGTGTTTCAACCACTGGCAGTTCCCCGGGGGCTGTGACTACAGGACTTCAGGGATCAAAAGGTGCATTTCCCAGTAGGAAAGTGGGGCTGGCGAGTGGCACTTTAGAAGCCTCGCCACCTATCCCAACACCCTCAGTCAAGTATACCTACGAATGAGAGCCCAGTCAGTCAATAGCTTCAAGAGAGGAAAGGGCCTCATAGCGGTTACCATGCTGGAACAAAGAAACAGGTCTTTAACAGCCATGCTGAGCGCCCCCTGGTCCCCTCATTCTGGAATAGTTGTTCTGTTTAAAAGGGGGAAAATCAGGGCTATTCCTTGAGAACAGGGATATCCCTGTGGTAGGACGTGGGTAGAAATGGAGCGTTTTAATCTTGCCCTCCCTACATTGTTCTCTGCTATCGCAAATGAACCGGACGGCTCTAGGGTCTCTAAAATTAACAATAATACAATCACCTTCCTGGTTCTTACGTCCAGTACCCAACCAACTCACCCTCCTTACAAATAAAATGTCGCCATTAACATGGGGGGGGGGATAGGGGTCTAAAGTTACTGAGCCAAAAAATAACTTTATTCTTAAGCTCAGTGTGGCTTTCCATCTTATCATGTGAAATCTCGGGAACCCCTGTCAAGACCACAGTATAAAAGGCTGATTAGGGGGGGAGATCAATACTAGGGTGTTTCTTCATTCCCCTATCCCCAAAGCCTAGAGCCTCCCTCTCCTTGGCGTGATGCTCTTCCACCACTAGTTAACTTTCCGTTACCTTCTTATATTTCCCCGCCAGAACTTCGCCTCTGTTGGCAGCTGGGAGGTTTGGCTTAATAGGCTCAGTATTGACCTGGCTATCCGTTTGGGGGGTACACTGGGACGGAATTGGGGGCTTCGATTTTAAACTAAGTGCAGGAGTTTCGCCTACAGTTATCACTTGCCCTCCCTGTGCAGAATGGTTGGAGGGTATCCCACTGTCCCAACTTTGTATAATAGCAGAGTTAGCCTTGACAATGTTTTCCAATTTCCCCAAATTTTCGAGGACTAGTTTGATTCTTTCGAACAGGGGGAGCATTAGAGACTTCATCAGGTGCTCAATTTGCCAGAATAGGTTTTCAGGGGCTGTGACATTGACGGCAGATGCTTAATGCCCTCAGGTGGCAGGGTCTTATGAACCACACTAGAATTAAGCATACCATGTGTAACGGCCTGGACAGAGGTAAAGGCCCCCTTACTAGGATTAGAGATTCTAATTACCTTAGGACACCTGCCCCTTTGCACTCCCCCCTTTCTTTTCCCCCGCTTACTAGGGGCTGTGTGTGTTTTTCTGGTAGTGGCCTCAGGTGTAGGACTCAAGCTAGGAGTAGACACTGTCGAACAATCGTCAGAAAGGTCTATGGCCTCCAATGATCTACTAGGGTCCATCCTATCTTCGACCAGAAGGGTGTTAGGACGTGGCTGTTCAGGCGTGATTACGTCCCTAATGGTGCCGAGAGAGGAACGCTTAAAGAAAGAGGGATCGGTTGACAATCTCTTCTCAGTATATGCTATCTCGCGTTCCAACACATTTGCGGCCCTGATTATAAATTCATCCATGGTCCTAGTAATGGACCCTCCTGTGCAGCTCGTTGCACTTTTTTCCCCCTTCCCTGCAGGCAACATCTTAGCAATATAACAGGTAAACCAGTCACTTTAAAGAAATGGATGGAATGAGATTGAACCAAGACTAAATAAAGCACTTAGCAAATATCAGGTATGATCCACTTCATGCAAAGTACATCACCAAATCCTCCTAACCATGTTCCAAGGGTTAGGGGGGGGTGGCCCAGTCCGGCCTCCTCCGGCCTATGATGGCCTTGGACGGCCCGCCCTTGTCCCGGGCTTCTCCCGGCGCTGCCCGCACGCTCCCGCGACGCGGGAGATGAGGCAGTGATTTAAGCGCCTCCTGGCGCGATTGACCCGGGTGCGGCTTCCGGCCGCAAAGGCTGCTGGGTGTGGTAGTTCTGTACCACCGGCCCCCCCTCCACACTGTGGCCGCACAAAGATGGAGTTGAAGTGCGGCAGCGGGAGGCGGGCTAGCACGGAGGATCAGGCAGCGGGTCCACGAGGGTCAGCAGGTAAGACCCCACAGGTTTGCACAAGAAAGCCACGAGTCAAATTAGGTTTTGGCGTGATCCCTGCTCCCCCGGAGATGAGGCAGTGATTTAAGCGCCTCCTGGCGCGATTGACCCGGGTGCGGCTTCCGGCCGCAAAGGCTGCTGGGCGTGGTAGTTCTGTACCACCGCCCCCCCTCCACACTGCGGCCGCACAAAGATGGAGTTGAAGTGCGGCAGCGGGAGGCGGGCTAGCGCGGCGGATCAGGCAGCGGGTCCACGAGGGTCAGCAGGTAAGAGCCCACAGGTTTGCACAAGAACGCCACGAGTCAAATTAGGTTTTGGCGTGATCCCCGGCAGTCTCTCTTATAGCAGGGTTGCACTGTGGGTGTGGTAGAGCTCATTCAGCAGTCTGGGCAGCCGTCTACCCTTAAGGCTTATGACCGCTACTGGCAGAATTTTTCTGTCTGCTGTCAAGATCAGGGCTATCTTCTTCTTCCTGTATGGCTACTGCATTTTTGGAGTTCCTACGGGACGGGTTTCAGCTGGGTCTGGCTACTTCTACCCTCCGTAGTCAGTGGACTGCTGTTTAGGCATTTTGGAGGGGGGTGGAGTCTGTGCTGTCCTTGGCTCTTCTGGCGGCTTATTTGCTGCAGAGTTATTCTCTTTCACTATACTAATTCAACACTAATCCTTTATGGGTTCAGGAGTAGAATGCTTCTTGCCAAAAAAGCGCTTTGATGCCTCGTCAGGGGTAGAAAGCGCTATATAAATGCAATTACAATATAATACAATGCCCCAGAACTACTGAACCCCCAAATCATTGACATCAGTCACATATTCTTTCACGATCACTGAGACCCTTACTCATGCAAGCACTCGCCATCTCTCAACCCTCACTATTGTTCATACTCATTTGTCCACAATAATCACTTCCAACATCACTCCACTTCCTTATTAATTTATACTTCTGCCTCTTCTCAGCCCCCATAAATTATCCATGTAGTCACAACTAACCACTCTCATTGCTGTAAGTTTTTTTAAAACTTTTTCAAAGGCATTAGATTTGAGATTAATGTAAGGGTCCAATACAAAAAACAGCGCTCAATCTCAGACTTACACTCATCTCAGATGGGGACAGGAATCTCCTATAAGTGACCAAATATCTGCCTTCCATTGGCAGTGTGCGGCCAATCAGAACTTGATTTAGGGGCAGGTGTTGTTAATGCTAATAGGGATTTAATTTTCCAAATCTAAGTGTGCTTATTGATTGATTGCCATTTTGATTGAGTGGGTTTGTCAAAGGGTGAGGGGTGGATACAAGAATGAGTCAACAGGTGAATGAATGAGTTACACTGCATTGATGTGTCAGTGAGTAGTAGCACTGAGGAGGGAGAGGAGTCTCCTGCCATTAATCTGACTCAGGCTAGCCACAGAGCTCCCCCCAGCCATTCATTCACTCACTCACTATTTTACACACGTCTTCATCCATGCACTCATCTATTGAGCTTGCCATCCTTCCAGGCACATTTATTAACTCACCTATTTATTGTTAATATATTCACTTACGTACTAATCCATCCATACGCTAAGCCAGGGGAACTCATAGTGCGGCCCGGCAAACCTTCCCTGATGGCCCGCGGACCTTGCAGACATCGTACCCTAGTTTTTTTTATTTTAAAGAGTGTCTGCAACCAGAGCGCGACTCAGAGACTCTGCTACTCTGTGGGGGCCGGGCGATTCCAGCCATAGTCAGAGTGAGGCTGCAGGGGCGCTGAGAGGTGAACAAGGGCTCATTAACATGCCAATGGTCTTTTAAAGACCTGTGAAGTGCTCAGGTGCGGCAGTGTGTGTGCGCCTGCGCCTGGATGCTGTCAGAGCCCGGGCACACACAGGCAGGGTGAGGTGACAGAGGGAGGGAGACAGAGGAAGGGAAAGGGAGGGTGAGGGAGGGAAAGCGAGGGAGGGAGGAAAAGAGAGGCAGACAGAGGGAGGGAGACATAGGGAGGGAAAGGGAAGGAGAGGGAGACAGAGGGAGGGAGAAGGAGGGAGGGAAAGGGAGGGAGACAGAGAGAGAGGGAGAGAGAGGGAGGGAAAGGGAGGGAGACAGAGAGAGAGGGAGAGAGAGGGAGGGAGAGGAAGGGAAAGGAAGGGAAAGGGAAGGAGACAGAGGGAGAGCGAGGGAGGGAGGGAAAGGGAGGGAGGGAGAGGGAGGAGGGAGAGCAAGGGAAAAGAAGGGAAAGCGAGGGAGGGAGGGAAAGGGAGGGAGAGGGAGAAGGAGGGAGGGAGAGGGAGAAGGAGGGAGGGAAAGGCAGGGAGAGGGAGGGAGAGCAAGCGTGGGAGGGAAAGGGAGGGAGAGGGAGGGAGAGCAAGGGTTGGAGGGAAAGGGAGGGAGAGGGAGACCTAGGAGGGGAAAGGGAGGGAGACAAAGGGAGAGGGAGGGAGGGGGAGAGGGAGACAGAGGGAGAGGGAGGGAGGGAGGGGGAGGGGGAGACAGAGGGAGAGGGAGGGAGGGGGAGAGGGAGACAGAGGGAGAGGTAGGGAGGGGGGAGAGGGAGACAGAGGGAGTGGGAGGTAAAGGGAGGGAGGGAGGGGGAGAGAGGGAGACAGAGAGAGGGAGACCTCTAAGTGAGGGGGAGGGTAGGAGCGAGAGGGAAACCTCAGAGTGAGGGGGAGGGAAGGAGAGAGAGGGAGACCTCAGAGTGAGGGGGAGGGAAGGAGAGAGATGGAGACCTCAGAGTGAGGGGGAGGGAAGGAGACAGTGGGAGACATCAGAGTGAGGGAGACAGAGGGAGACCTCAGAGTGAGGGAGACCTCAGAGTGAGGGAGAGGGAAGGAGAGAGAGGGAGACAGAGGGAATGAAGGAGAGGGAAGGAGAGAGAGGGAGACAGAGTGAGAGAGAGGGAAATAGAGTGAGGGAGAGGGAAATAGAGTGAGGGCGAGGGAAATAGAGTGAGGGAGAGGGAAATAGAGTGAGGGAGAGGGAAACAGAGTGAGGGAGGGAGACAGAGAGAGAGAGAGCGAGACAGTCAGTGAGTGAGAGAAAGGAAGAGACGGAGTGAGACAGAGTGAGTGAGACAGAGGGAGAGATGGAGAGAGGGAGTGAGAGGAAGTGAGAGGGAGTGAGAGAGTCAGAGGGAGACAGAGAGAGAGAGAGGGAGGGAGAGAGAGGGAGAGAAAGAGGGAGAGAGAGGGAGAGAGAGGGAGAAAGAGGGAGAAGAGAGGGAGGGAGACAGAGAGAGAGAGAGAGAGAGAGAGAGAGAGAGAGAGAGATGTGTGTATGCCGGCTCTGGTGGTTCAGTGGACGAAGGCGTCCGATGAAGGGACCTGTGATCAACCTCATGGTCGCAAATTTATTTTGTTGCGCTAGCCCCGCCCCCTTCACCACTGACCCCCGCCCCCACCGGTGCGGCCCTCGGACACAAATCACACTGTAAATTTGGCCCCCGAGAGAAAGTTTGTGAGTACCCATGCGCTAAGCCATTCAACCATGCACCCACTCACTCACAAATCCATACATGCTCAGTCATGTACTCATTCATTCACCCATGCCTTTGCTCACACATCCATCCAGAAAATAATTGACTCATTCTTGCATTCTCACACTCCCCAATCAGCACAATTCACACACAAAAAACACATGAAGAAGTACTTTAATTCAAAACAAAAATCAGACGTATTGCCCCGGTTACTTACCGGTAATCTTCATTACTCCGAGTCCTTGTCTTCCTCGCCACAGTACTTACACATGAGCCTTCGGCTCCCACAGAAACTCCAAGCTTAACTTTCTCTCTCTAGTCTCTCTCTCCCTCCTCCAAGAATGCCCCCAGTGGCTCCAGCCAATCCCATAAAGGGATACAGAATACACCAGAACGACCTGAAAAACCAAGCCGCAGACATGAAGCCACCACCAGGGCCGGGAGGGAAGGGAAACTATACTGTGGCGAGGAAGACAAGGACTCGGAGCAATGAAGATTACCGGTAAGTAACCGGGGCATTTCCTCCTCGTCATGTCTTTCTCGCCACAGTACTTACACATGAGTCGATACCAAAGCAAATCAGCTTCATGCAAGGAAAACAGGCCACAACAAACTGCAGTGACATAGTTTAATCAAAGAGGCATACCAACAAAGGAAAAACCTCAAGGAAGTCCAGCAGACAGTACAGAAGAGGCAAAGGAAACAGAACCCCCACCCCTAATCTGAAGGCAATAATGGGACATGAAAGTATGAGGGGACGACCAAGTGGCAGCCCGGCAAACATCCTCCATGGACACCCCCTTGAAAGCGGCCCACGACACAGAAACAGACCTGGTGGACCGACCTGAACAGGAAGAGAGGGAACCTCAGAAACAGAACCATATGCCAACATGATGGCCTCCTTAATCCAACGACTGACAGTGGAGAGGGAGGGTTTCAGGCCCTGACGGGACAAACCAAAATTGACAAATAAATTGTCCACTTTACAAAAGGAATAAGTGCGTGACAAATAAATCAATAAGGCATGACGCACATCCAAGAGGTGTAGAAGGCAATCCTCAGCCGAGGAAGGATCAGGGCAAAGAACCGGAAGAACCACCTCCGCAGACCGGTGAAAACAGGAATCCACCTTAGGAACAAACGTAGGATGAGGGCGCAACACCACACAACCCGACAAAATAACCAAAAACGGAGCAGACCGCAGGAAAGCACCCAACTTCCCAATACGCCTGGCAGACGCAATAGCCACAAGAAACACCACTTTGAGCGTCAAAAACTTTAAGTCCACCGACTCCAAAGGCTCGAAAGGAGCCAACTGCAAGGAACGTAAAACCAAAGGAAGGTCCCAAGGAGGAGAACACATGATAGGACGGGGACGTTGTAAAGAAAGAGACTTAAAGAGTCGAGCCACCAAAGGAGAAACCTGAACCAAAGGCAGAACATGAAATGCCCGAATGGTGGCCCATTGTGCCCTGAGAGTGGAAATGGCCAAGCCCAAAAGAAAACCATCATTCAAAAAATCCAGAATACGAGCCGGGTCCAAAGAATCCAACGACAGTCCGTGACTCACACACCAAGAAGCAAAGTTATCCCAATGCTTAGCATAGGATTTAAGAGTAGAAGGCCTCCGAGATTGCTGAATGACGCCAGCAATAGCCAAAGAACAACCTTCACGCATCAGCGACTCCCTCTCAAGAGCCAGGCCCGCAGACCCAGGGACCGGAACACAGGTAGAGGCAGAAGAGGACCCAACAGAAGGTAAGGCACGAACGGCAACGTCCAGCCCGGAGACACAGCCAATTCCAACAACAGGGGATACCAAGGTCGACGGCACCACCCCGGAGCAATCAGAAGGAGAAAGGACCCCTCCCTCTTGATCTTCTGCAAGACCGCCGGAATCAGGGGAATAGGAGGAAAGGCATACAAAAGGCCCTTCGGCCAAAGGAACGACAGGGCGTCCACCCTCCAAAATCCTGGGCGAAGAGCAGAGGCCAAAAGGTAATACCTGGAACTGATAGTGATGACCCAGGAAGCAGAAACGGAGAAATCTCTGAGAATCCGGGTGGACTGGCACATGCAGGTAAGCATCCCTGGAGTCGATGGAAGCCAGAAAATCCCCTTGAGATATCAGAGGAAGGATCCCTGGAGGGAAACCATTTTGAACTTCAGATGAGGAATGAATGTATTGACCCACTTCAAATCCATCACAGGTCTGAGATCCCCTGTGCGTTTTGTCACCAGGAAGATTATGGAATAAACACCCAACCCCAATTGATCTGTGGGTACGGGAATCACGGCCTTCTTCAGAACAAGGGACTCGACACCTTCCAAAAGTGCCACCCGCCTGACAGCGTCCCTGGGACATGGAGTGGATATGAAACAGTCTGGGGGAGTCCGGGAAATCCCAAGATGGACGCCCTCGGACACCACCTGAAGTACCCATCGATCTGACACAGTCCGTTGCCAAGAGTCCATGAAGCAAGTGAGGCGACCCCCAACCGGACCTACACCAGGAGCGATCCAGTCAGGATTTGGAAGCGGGAGTGGAGGAGGAAGAAGCACCGGAGAACCGGGATTTGTCAAAGGAAGGAGCACCCCGGCCACGCCCCCTCCCACGAAAGGGCTGACCAGCACGGTCCCTACGAGAATGACCAAAAGCCCTCTGGTCCGGAAGCGACCAGTACGCTCAGGACCAAGGAGCTTACGGTCCTCCGCCGTCTTCTTCACCATGTCATCCAAAGGTGGACCAAACAGCTTAACACCTGAAAAAGGGATCTTCACCAGGAGACTTTTCTGCGCAGCATCAGCCTTCCAGGAGCGAAGCCACAACTGACGTCTCGCAGCGACAGAAGACCCAGCCGCCGAGGCCGTCACCCCCAATGATTTAAAGGAAACATCAGAAAGTAGGCGTACCTGCTGCTCCATCATCGCCAGAGTAGAAGAAACATCTTCCCCCTGATCCAACAATTCAGCCATAGATTGAAAATCTTTAAGCAAAGATTGGATCATGTAAGATGAATAGGCAGCAGCCCTGATAGAAAAATTTGCAGCCGCAAAAGTGCGCTTCACCGCAATATCCACCTTACGGTCAAAGGGTCAGCAGGAGAAGAATCCTCCGAAACAAAAGTCCCATGAGAAGCCATGCTGGCCATCAAGGAATCAACCTTCACCGAGGAAGGGTACTTCACATCAAAATCCTGCAGCGGGTAACGTTTACTCAAAAAACGCGGAAAGGAACCCTTGTCCACATCCTTCCATTCATTATCCAAGACCCTCAAAACAGAAGAATGGATAGGCAAAGAATCAGGCGCAGGACATTGATACTGTGAAAACAAGTCGTCCTCCAGAGGAACAACAAATGCAGGAAAAACCAAGTTCTCGCGAATGTGACCCAGCACCTCCTTCAGGGCGGCACCCTGCACAAAGCGACCCCTGACATCAACTTCCTCTTCATTGTCAGAGTCAGCAGGAGCAGCGCCATCAACCCTCGCCATTTTATCCGGAGGAACAGTCACCTGACCCTGCAATGTAGAAGCCACAGCAGAATTAGTCATCTGTTGTAATCATTCCAGAGAAGGAATCGTCACCCCTGAACCAGAAGCCTCATCCAAGGAACCAGGAGCAGGAATATCCGAAGAACCACGCTCCATGACAGCTACACACGAGTGAACGAGTGTAAGAACACAGGCAATGACCAGAACAACAAGCCAGGTAAAAAAAGGTCCTGAGGTTGCTAGGCAACCGGATAAACCACCCCCTGCATGGCACCAAACAACATAAATCACGCAGGAAGACTCGCTCACACACGTAAGACATCCAAACACCGTCGCGTGTGACAGGAGCAACGGAGACCCGAAGGCGCGCCCACCGCAGCCTTCGAAACCCCACAGAAGCGGCAGCAAGTAAGTACACGTGACCGGGAGTCCCCGGTCCCCATTCCAATCGCTACCGGCCGCGCTACATCCGCTCAGCAGGACGCGCGGCCGGCAAAAGGATCACAGAAACATGCCACAAACCGGCAAAGTAGGACTCCATGCGCCCCGCAGAGCGAGTCACAAAAACGATCCCAGCCGCATAGAAACGCCATGAAAGTCCGTTAGGGCAGGACATGAGGCGTGGAGGCAGAAGAAGGGGGAAAAAGAACACAATTTTAAACCAAAACCATACAAATTAAACACTACGTCCCCCAACTAGATACCCAAGGACATGAGGGGCTGCTCAAGCAAGACCCCAGTCCCACTCACCTGTATACCAGGGAGACAGCACTCGGAGCAGTGCAGAAACAAAAGAACAGGTCGTTCTGGTGTATTCTGTATCCCTTTATGGGATTGGCTGGAGCCACTGGGGGCCCTCTTGGAGGGGGAGAGGGAGACTAGAGAGAAAGTTAAGCTTGAAGTTTCTATGGGAGCCGGAGGCTCATGTGTAAGTACTGTGGCGAGGAAGACATGACGAGGAGGTAATGCACGATTAGCGCCCATAAATATTTGTTTTGCTTTCCTCACCCAGGCTATAAGGACTCTTCTTCTAGTTCAATGTTTAATCATTGTGCTTTGCACATATTTGACAGCAGGTGTCGCCAGCAATAGGGCCGGCCTTCAGCACGTGCGAGCTGGCCCAAGCCCAGGGGTGCAATAGTCTACCTGCAACTGATGCCAAAAGAAAGGTGTGTTTAAATTGCACCGGAAGCTGTGACGGCCTTGTCTGACTTGCGTAATCTTTTCCCCTCACCTTCCACCTACTCCTCCCAAACTTTCAGTCCAGTCTATTCAAAGCGCATGAGTTGGAGGGGCCGGAAATTTTGGTTTCACCCTTAGTGCTCTCTGAGCAAAGGCCAGCGCCCACCCATCTCGACTTCTCCAGGACCGGTGTCTTTGCAGGTGTACTACACTACATCTCCCCACTCACAGTGATGTGTTCCCAGGCAAAGTGCTCTCTGGCCACCGCAGGTTGATAAGTGACTCTTTACAAAAAGCAAATAAAAAAAAAAAAACAACAACCATGGATTATGTATTCACTCTTGTTATATATATAGCTTGGAACAAGTCAACAAAACTGAATGATTTACAGTGGGAAGATACTACTGACAAGCTACAGCGGAGAAAATAGTAACGATTCAATGCAAAATAATCAATGCTGCTGTTTTCACAATTGTATGGGGGACACCGTCCTACGCGCAAGCTTGATATTACGAGAACAAGTTTATGCTGCTTTGAAGAACTTTGCACGAGGTCCAGCGATGTCCTAGGGTGAGATGTTCGACTGCGGTCTCTTTCAGTCGCCGGGAGCAGCATTTCCTCTGCATATTTTGTAAGAGAGTCGAAACAAAAAAAACAAAATTATTATACTGGCTGATACTAAATAAAATAAAAATGACCACATGGTGGCGCCAGAATGTAAGTATTTTCTAGTACAGCCTTGTTAACATTATTATGCCTAGCATTAAGAACCACCAGAGAACAAAGATGGACACGGAGGCTTTACTAAGTTTAGGGCAAAGTTCAAACAATACAGACCATGTACCGGAAACAATATAGCCCACGTACCGGAAACAATACAGACCATGTACCGGAAACAATACAGGCCATGTAACGCTTTAACATTACAGTAGTCGGTGCTGTCACATCAGACTCATTCTGTTTTGGTGCATTGTAATGGTTGCAATCAACTACGGCGTCCCAGCACACTGATTAAACAAGATTTGGAAATAGGGGAACTTGGGGAGAGGATAAGGACTTACTGCCAAAGCTGCCGACTGTAATGTCGCGATATATGATGGCGTGACTACGTCGTGACGTAGAGTACACGTACTGGCCAGTTAATAAAAGGGCAGGAGCACGTCCACGTCGGCCTGTTGGTGACGGAGACAGCGACCTGCAATTACACCTCACCTAAGGCTCCTGTTATTATTAATGTGCTAGGCCCCCAGCCCCTGACTGTCACGTCCATTCCCTTGGTGTCGGCACTGCCCAAGTGCGCGACACAACACTGGCGATGAGGGTGGGTGTACCTTCGTGTGGTGGCGGCCGCGAGCGGGTTGTGTGGCTCGCGGTGCGCACCCAGTGGCGTTGAAGTGGAGGCCTGGATCGGGCCGCAAATCGGTCCCGCCCATTTCCGGCCAGTGATTCCTCACGCATCTGGAGGAAGGCCCAGGAGCCACGTGGGGGAAGGATTGAGGAGCCCTGTGCCCGGCCTGGGAGTGTTCGCAACAAGACACACCCAGTAGAAATACCCGGGGAAGGTGAAAGTGAGGGAATACACCCCAACACCAGAATATAGTGCCACAGGACAGGAGTTCCTCATTCAGAGCTGCACTTACCCTGCTACTGCCATTCGTACCTCAGGGACAGTGGGGTGCAGCGCTCGTCCAGGGCGTCATCTGCTCCAGCGTTGCGGGCACGTCATCCATCCTAAGACAGGAAAGCAGTTCCTCTGGCAGTACGCCGGACAGACGGAGTAGGATGCGTGTACAGAAGACATGTCGTAAATTCCCCCCATTGAGCCCTTCATAGTCGAAGGATCCCCGTCATCCCTGGCGCCCAAATGGACGGATTGGGTTGACCGCCTAAAGATCTTCTTTGAAGCCACTAAAGTGCACAAAGAACAGAAAAGAGCAATGCTGCTCCACTTGGGAGGGAAAGACATTCACAATATTGCCAAAACGCTTGTGGAGGCGACGCCAAAGAATCACCACACCTTAATAAATGCCCTAAATGCTCACTTTGAGCCCATGGCCAATCAGGACTACGAGAAATTCATTTTTCGTCAGGCCCGGCAACTTCCGGATGAGTCCCTGGACACCTACCATGCCCGGCTTAAAAATCTGGCCTCAACGTGTGGGTTCCAGGATGAAACGGAGGAGATAAGGCTGTGCTTCTGCCAAGCTTAGGGAACGAATCCTTGAGGAATCTGGAAAACCTTTGGCAGAGATTTTGACTCTTGGACGCACCAAAGAGCTCTCCAAGGCTTGGGCGGCTCACATGGAGGCAGCCTTCCAGGTACCAGTAAAGACCGAACCGGTCAATGCAGTCACCACCAAACCAGCGTCGAGAGGGAACAGGAGAGGCCCACGCGGTGGAGAGGTGGCGCCTGCCACCACCTGTGGATTCTGTGGGGGAACACCCCATCCATCTGCCGATTGTCCCGCAAAAGGAAAGAGATGCTCAGGTTGTGAGCGATTCAACCACTTTGAAAAAGTGTGTAGAGCCAAGGAATTTCGCAAGCCGCGACCAAGAGTCAATGCGGTGATGGAGGATGACAAATCGCCCAGTGATATGGACGATGATGAAGAGGAAGAGAGGGTAGTGCACAAGGTGCACATGATCGGGACCACGACCCGCAAAGCACGGCGTCTGCCCCAATGCCATCTTCATGTGGGGGACCAAGAGATCACTGCGGTGGTTGACACGGGAGCCACCATTAACATCATGGCAGCTGCCCTCCACCGTACCTTACGACCCACACCTCCGCTTCAGCCCTCCGCAATCGTGGTGTTCGCATATGGACAGGACACTCCGCTGAAGATCCTAGGGCGGTTTAAAACAGCAGTGACCCATGGGAACCAGAAAATCCACACCAACATCTACGTTACGGAGGACGGTCAAGGCATGCTCCTAGGATGCCGTGCAGCCGAGGACTTAGGGATTGTATCCTTCTCTTTCAGCGTGCATCACGAATCCATTCAACATCTCCTGGAGGAGTTCGCAGAGGTGTTTGAAGGGATTGGCAGGTTCAAAGGGAAAGAAATACACCTGCATGTGGACCCCACCGTCCAACCGGTGGCCTTACGGCATCGGAGGATTGCCTTCCATCTGAGACCCCAAGTGGAACAAGAACTGAAGAAACTTGAGGCTGCTAGTATAATTGACAATGGTGACGGGACCCACTCCATGGGTCTCACCCATTGTGGTCACTCGGAAGCCCAAGCAGCCAGGGGTGGTGCGCATCTGTGTTGACATGAGCCTCCCGAATGCCGCCATAAAGCGCGAGCGGCACATTACCCCTACCATTGACGACCTCATTGGAGAAATGGCGGGAGCCTGCTGGTTCTCCAAGCTCGATTTACGATCCGGATACCATCAATTGGTTCTCGATGAGGCGTCACGCAACATAACCACATTCTCCACCCATGTGGGATTGGGACGTTACACTCGGCTAAGTTTCGGAGTATCCAGCGCTGCCGAGGTGTTTCAACATGTCATACAAGAGTTGATTGCTGATATCCCAGGAGTCATCAACGTCAGTGATGACATAATGGTCCATGCCAAGTCTCTACCTGAACACAATGCCCGTCTCACCCAAGTACTCCGAAGGCTGCACGAAGCTGGTCTAACGCTCCATCGTGAGAAGTGTGAATTTTTGAGAACCAAGCTGCAAATCTTTGGATATACTTTTTCCACGGAAGGTGTTAACCCACATCCCGAGAAAGTGCGTGACATCAAGAGCACCGTGGCCCCAGCCAGTGTGACCGAGGTCCGAAGTTTCCTGGGGATGGTCAACTACTGCGGTAGATTCATTAAGGACTTGACATCGCTCACGGCGCCGCTCCGAGAACTGACTAAGGACTCCGTCCCTTGGGAATGGGGCCCCCTTCAGGAAAAAGCCTTCAAAAACATTAAAAATGCCCTCTCGGAAGCAACTACGCTAGCCTTTTTTGATCCGGAAAAGATTACCCAAATTGCGGTGGATGCTGGCCCGGTGGGTCTGGGTGCTGTCCTGTTACAGAAGCGATGACTGGAGGAAGACTGGGCACCAGTGGCGTTCGCAAGCCGGTCTTTAACAGTGACAGAGCAAAGATATTCTCAGATAGAGAAAGAGGCCATCGCCATTCACTGGGGGTGTCGCCACTTTCACCTCTATGTTTATGGGAAACCGTTCACCGTCACGACAGATCACAAGCCATTGGTGGCCCTCTTCGCTGGGACATCTACTCAACCTCCACCGAGAATCGAAAAATGGATGCTCCAACTGCAGGACTACAACTGCCGTGTGGAATATCAACCGGGGTCCCGCAACCCGGCGGACTACCTATCCAGACACCCTCGAGAATCCACTGACAAGGAAAAGGAGGATGCAGCGGACACGGAGGAATATGTTCGATACATCACTGCCAGATCCTGTCCCATCCCCCTGTCGATGCAGAGCCTAGCGGAAGCCACGGCACAGGATGAGTGTCTCCAGCGGGATAGAAGAATTCTACAGCAGGGGAATTGGCACAAGGCCAAGGGAGAGTGGAAGATCTTGACCATTCCTGCTCAAAGGATAATGGAAAGCTTGCATCATGTGAAGGATGAACTTACTGAAGATCCCACGGGCTGTTTGCTGCGAGGGCATCGTCTGGTCATACCCACTGCCCTCACCACCAGGTGTGTGCAACTTGCACATGTCAGCCATCAGGGCATGGTCAAGACTAAATCACGTCTTCGTTCTAAGGTTTGGTTTCCACTCATGGATGAGCTGGTAGAGAGAACGGTTCGGTCCTGTCCAGCCTGTCAAGTCACTGGAGACTTACCTCACCCTGCCCCGATCATAACTGAACCTCGCCCGCAGTCTCCCTGGTCCTGTGTGAGCATGGACTTTGGCAGCCTTCCAGATGGCCGGCACACCTTAGTGGCCATAGATGACTATTCAAAATACCCGGAAGTAGAGATTGTTGGGACTCTCAGTGCAAGTGAAGTAATACCCAAGATCGATAAGATAATGGCCACCCATGGCTTGATCAAGGAACTAAGGACTGATAATGGACCACCGTTTCACAGACAAGAAGTGTCTGAATACCTCACCAGTCTTGGAATACAGCACCGTCGAATCACGCCCCGTTGGCCTCAAGCTAACGGTGAGGCCGAACGGTTCATGAGGACTCTCAATAAAGTCATACGAATTGCCCATGACAAAGGACAATCCATTGAATTCGCCATTTTCACATTCCTGCATAGCTATCGGCATACCCCTCACACCACCACTGGGGTGGCCCCTGCCCACCTGCTGATGGGTCGGGTTGTCATGGACACCATACCTCATCATCCTCAGTGGCAACCAGAAAGGCCCGATTATTGCCGGATTGATACGAGGCGGAAGAAGGTTCATGCTTAGGTGAGCCATCGCCGTAATGCTCAAGCTAGCCGGATCAAGGAAGGTGACCTAGTTCTGTCGAAAAATAGATGCCAAGGGGGAAAGTTCCAACTCCCTTATGAAAAGTTGCCCTGGACTGTGGTGAGCGTCAAGGGAACCCGAGTTGTCGTGACTCGGGGAAGAGAGACTGTGACTCGCAACATTTCCCACTTCAAACGATTTCATGCCACGACAATGGACCCTGCCGCGACTTCAATGGACCCTACCGCGACTTCCATTGCTCCCACCGTCATGAGTAGCCCCAGTGAGGACCCTGACCTGAGTGATGTCGGAGTTGGTTACGCTGAGGCGGAGGCGAACACTGATGCCCCCGCTGTGTCTGACCCTCCACCATCTGAAGAGGCTCCAGAGGGGGCTGATCCTTTGCTATCTAGTCGAGGTCTGTCCCAATATAGCTTGCGGAGAAATCCTGCACCCTCATCACGACTGCGAGGATATGTAATGTAAGACTGTTCCTTATTATTTATTTTGTTCATTGTATGCCCCTGCTGCAGAGGTAGGGAAATGATTTCCCATGGGACACTCAGAAGTTTGGGAACTGATAAAGTAAATGCCTAATGTTATGTTGTTTAAAACCTTGTTGGGGAGGAATGTAATGTCGCGATATGTGATGGCGTGACTACGTCGTGACGTAGAGTACACGTACTGGCCAGTTAATAAAAGGGCAGGAGCACGTCCACGTTGGCCTGTTGGAGACGGAGACAGCGACCTGCAATTACACCTCACCTAAGGCTCCTGTTAATATTAATGTGCTAGGCCCCCAGCCCCTGACCGCCACGTCCATTCCCTTGGTGTCGGCACTGCCCAAGTGCGCGACACAACACCGACCTTGGCCTTGGGGAATCATGTTCGAACCTCGTAATCGGCTCAGCATCCTGTGACTCTGGGCAAATCACTTATCTCCCCGTGCCTACCAAAAATGAATGTGTCTTTTTGTAACGTAACTCAGTGGCGAAGCTAGGCCTTATGCCATGGCAGCCTCTGCGTTTGCCGTCAGCAGCGGGCATATTGAAGAGCGTTTGAGGGGTGCTGGAGATTCCTGGAGGGCGGTGCTGGCTATTCCTGGCACCGCCGCCCCAAAACTCGTGCTGCCCGGGGACCGCCCCCTCTTGCTAGCTACTGATATAACTGGTGCTAATGTAAAGTGGTCAGGTCGAGTTTGCGCTATATAAATCGGTTAAAAAAAATGCAATATGTCTCGCATTTGCTTGAAGTAGGGCTATTGGCAGTAGCAGCTCCTAGTGGGAGTGCTACCGGGCGGTGACGTGGGGTGGGGGGTAGTAAACACCGTAATACGGATGAATGAAGGTAAGTAGACAATTAAATCAATAAAACAAATTTCGTTGGTGCTCTGCATCCCATTTGGCGATGCAGCGCGTGCAACAAAATTCGTTTTATTGGTTCAACTGTCTACTTGCCTGCATTCATCCGTATTCCGGTGTTTACTATCCCCACCCTGCCCCACATCACTGCCCGGCAGCACTCCCACAATGAGCCGCTATTGGTGTTGTTAAATGACAATGTCGTTTACCCATGTGTTATGGAGTATATGTATGTAGTGTGTAGTGGAATTATGTGAATTGGATTGGAGTTCTTGTCTGTGGATTTTTGAGGCATGGAATTGTGCGTTTTGGAGTGGATTTGTGTAGTGGAATTATGTGGCATGGTGTGCAGTGGAAGTATGTGGATAGTAATGATGTGGTATTGAGTGTATTGGAATTATGTGGAGTGGGATTGTGTGTTATGGAGTTTAATAATGTGCAATGGTACTTTGTTTTGTGGAGTGGTATGTATTGGAGTTTAATTATGTGGTGTGTTGAAGAATTTTGTGGCATGATGTGGATTTCTGTGGTGTGGATTGGATGTATGTGGTGAGTTGTGTAATTGTGTTGTTGAGTTGAATTATGTGGTTTAGTATTGCATTTTGTGGTGTGGATTGGTAATGAGTCAGCCCACTTCAGCCACTGGCTGTTTTGTCTTTGATAGCATTTCCTAGTAACAAGTGCACATGCACCTAGAAAGTAGAGCACTTCAGGGCCAAGGCTGTTAGGCCAATCTCTCCTTTAGTTAATTTAATTTATCTGTAACTATTTTTTATTCTTTTAATTTCTATTGCATATGCATAAAAATAAAAATAAAAGCACAATTGCCCATGCCCATCCTACTGGTTGTGTAAATGTTAATAAAACAATGTTGAAACGAAAGTCATGGAGGGAAATCCCCTCAGCCACATACCCATAGGCATCCACGGAAACAGATGCGTCTGCACACACGCTGCAGACAGGTACCACACACACACACACACACACACACCACACGCACACACACACCACACGCACACACACACTGCTCACAGGCACCACACACACCACAGAAAGCGAATGCTGCACACGTATTGCTTTAAGTCATCGATATTTTCAACAGTGAAATCCTATTCCACAAATAACGTTTATGTAATAAAAAATGTAAGAAGGTATATTGCATCCACTTATAAATAAATAAACAGCAAAAATGGTATGATGTAAATTTGCTCCAGAGTGCAGATTCCTTAAAACACAAGCAACAAAAATCGTAGCAATGACGTATCCTGTTTTGGTAGCAGGCAGGGCAAAGTTTCTTTAGTATGGCCCCAAGAGATAAAACATTTGCCTTTCTAGTTGGATAAGCTTCTTCTAAGGCTGATCGCGCTCAAAAACTTTATATTCTCCAAAGTGAGGAATAAAGTAATGGAAATAAAAAAAAAATTCTACCTCATGTTTGCCGAGCGCCGGTACAAAGTTGGAGGCTTGTTTGTGTGTGTCACAAGGGGCTGCAGCGGGTGGTCACTTTCCGCAGCGGGTGGTCACTTCCTGCACTCAAACTGTTTGTGCCCATGCCACGGAGTGCTTATGCTCAACTAACAACTCAGCATGCCAAGACTGGAATGCATACGATCCTGTCACACCAGACACCACAGCTCTCACATAGACAAATGTATAACCCATATCTTATCAACTATGCACTCTTTAAAGCCGCCTAATAATCCAACGTGAAAAGGAGCACTTTATAGTCTTGTCATTGGTAGGAAGTGCTATGTAAATTCTGCAATATTAACTCCTCTAAAGTAAAGGCAAGATGACAGTTCCATGGAGTTGAAAAAAAAACTGTGTGAAACTCCGTTCTGCTCCACCCAAAAAAAAAAGGGAAATAATCACTTACCTGCTTTGGCATCTCCGGGCTGCCCTCCTTCTCGCCGTGATCTCCTCCTCGCGTCCTCGCCGGTCGCAAAACCTACATTGTACGTCTCGCAGTCCTCACAAGACATACAACGTAGGGGTTTGCGACCGGCGAGGAGGAGACCACAGTGAGGAGGAGGGCAGCCCGGAGACGCCATGGGCATTGGCACAGGGGCAAACTCTGCAACGCCTCAGAGTCGGAGTTTTTGTCTGAACGTCATGTTCCCAACTTAGTGCCGAGTTGGCAAAACTCCGCAAACTCCGCTGGCAGAGCGGAGTTTACCACCCGGGCTTAATAATAATGGGTAGAGGATGTGGCTTAACTTCCAGAGCTTCCGACTTTGTAACTGGGGAACCAGGTTTGAGTCTCAGCATAGGCTCAACATCCTGTGATTCTGTGAAAATCACTCAATCTCCCTGTGTCTACCAAAACAAGCCGTATATAATAACAAGAGGAGAAAAGCAATGAGAAACCCCGGCACTGAACGCCTTTCCTGAACTTTTTTTTTCCAAGTCGGAAAGCCCATGTACTGTCAACAATTAGTCACAGCCAGGTGGACAAATAAATACATGTTTCTTATTACTGATGGATTGCAATACTGTTTTCAAAAGTTGTTCTATATTTGCCCAGTGTAAAAATCTACACATTTTTGCAGACGTATGCTATGGAATTTCTGAGTGTCAATGTCAATCCTTCGACAAAAAGCAAAATGAAATGACACAGGGCACTGCCACCCGATACATTGATATACTTGGAGTGTTTCAGAGTTGACAAGGGAAGAATCCACAGAGACTGTTAATTGTAGCACATTTAACATACATTATATCAATGTCAAGAATGTATAGCATCTTGTTACATACATATTTATAATGTCTTATGGAGAAACAAATATTTTCCAATTTGCACCCCGATAATGTCTTGTGACACAATCAAAAATGTCCGCCTTGTTTAAAAGGGCTTACTAATTACAGTAGCTACTGTTTAACGTAAACACTACCTTTCCAAGATGGCTGTCATACTCGCAATTAGCTAAATAATTAGCTAAATAAAGCATCCCCTACATGTGATGCTGAGAATTGACCAGCACTAGTGTGCTGTATAATTAGGTTAAAAAACACGATATTCTCTACAATCCATAAATACTCACCATAAGTTGATTTTATTGGGTGGGCAAAGGTCCGTTCCTAGAACTGCTGACTTTGAAAGTGGGAAACCTGGTTCGAGTCCCTGCATCAGTTCAACATCATGTGATTTTGGTGAATAACTTAACAATCCTGTGCCTAACAAAAGCAGTTTGTTTTTCAAGTTAGCGATGGGGCATAGCAAACAGAGCTGCTGGCTCTGGGCCTGGGGAACCAGGTTTGAGTCTCGGCGTTGGCTCTACAAAAAACATGCCAATGGCAACAAATAAATGTAAGCTCATAATAAATATAATTATATAGTGGTTGAATATGTACAATTACAGGATCAGCTGAACAAACAGTGTAGGAGCAAAAGAGAACAAGCAGGAGGGGAAGTGCACGGAAACAGGCACTCTTGGAACGCGTCTAATAAGCAGGAAGCAAAGAAATGCAAATGCTGTGTGTGTTTGTTAGCTCAAAAGCCAACACGGGAGGGGGAAGTGCATGGAACAGTCGTCCTCAGAACGAGTCTTATGAGCAGGAAACAAAGAAATGCAAATGCCATGTGTGGGTTCGCTCAAAAGTGAAAAGTCAATAAAAAAAGAGTGCCCCCAAGGTATCGTAAATAAAATGAAGATTAAGAGTACAAGTAACAGTCCTCACGGGAGGTAACAAAAGTTCAAAAGGAGGGACTACTAATTGTATTCACCAATCAAAAGCCAGCATTTACAAAGGACAGTAAGAGGAACCAATGAAAAAGATGGGCGATTTTTTTTGAAGCCCCTAATCTAGATACAGCATGTCTGGAAGAGACAGCGCATGCGCTGCCTAGGCGAGATCTACAACAACACACGGAAAAACTCCCAATTCACACCAGAGAAACATAAACTCGGTCACTTCAATTAATTATCTTTGCTTACATGCATGAATTATCTTTGCTTGCATGAATGTGAACTTTGTTGATCAAGACATGTAAATTATGGGGTTTGAAGCAGTAGCTAGCCTTTGATTCAGCCTCGGATTGGCAAGACAGGGAATCAACCAGAGGCCGATTGGCCTGTGGCTGTGCAAAGCTGGTGGGATGTTTTTGGGTGGAATAAGAAATCCCACTTGCCTGGGCCATCTCAGTCAACAGTATGCATATACTAAACGTGACGGGAAGCACAGCCGGCTAATTGTCAGAGGCAGAATGACAAGGGCTGCTCCTGGTCTTCACAGTATGAGGTGTCCCTGCCTCATGGCTACCTTTAGGTGTGACGGAAGCCTTATGCAGCTGCCAATGGGAAATCATTAGCACTTACTTTTAAGAGGACTGGGGCAGTGGAGAGGACTGGGCAGGGGAGAGGACTGGAGCAGCGGAGGGGAGTGGAGCAGCTGAGCGACTGGAGAATCGGGGTGGTGGGAGTTGGTGAGGCCAGCGAGGGAGCCCCTAAGTTTACTTATCCCCCCTCACCTTCATGGAACAGGCAGGGATAAATTAGTCTATTCTGTTGTCCTTTGCCTGCTCCATATCAGTTACTGCAGTTAACGGGGAGATGTTGAGGTCTTGGCTTCTTTGAAACTGATAAACCAGGTTCAAGTCCTAGTGTCAGCTCAACATCCTGTGATTCTGGGCAAATCACTTAATCTACCTGTTGTTGAATATGAATTTACCCGTAAAAAACAAAAGACAAGAGGTGTTTGGCAAAACAAAAACAGTTAGTTTAATTAAACACTTCAACAGGGAGCACAGTTACAGAAATGGGCCTGAGGACTGTTTCAAAGTACAGTCAGTCTGAGGAGGTCTTTATACAGTTTTTGGGTATCATAAAAGTACTTCTGGCGATCCTTATTTGGGAAAAGAATGCAGGCCTTGTCTATGGAGTCTAGGTAAGGCTTTTGATAACAAATGCACGTGGGCCTTGACCGTGCATGGACCCAATGGGGGCCAGTGGGAAACGTGTCCAGATGTCCTGCATTAGGGGCGCATGATCATTGCATGTGCTATGTCCTGCTTGGCTATGTGGTCTGAACTTTGGGGCAGATTCTGATGCGGTGTGGAAAGTTTCACGATCAAATGGGCTTGGGAATGGTTACCGACCAAATTGGATCGAGAGAGTCCAATCGACCGAGTACAATGCATCCGTATACTTCCAGATACGATTTGGTTGGACTCCCATTGACTTCATTGGGAGCCTTTGTTCCGACTGAATGCATAGGCTCCCATTGAAGAAAGGGGTGGCTGGGGAAAATCGGGCACCCTGTGGCGGGCACCCCCTGGTGCCTGCCACAATGCATGGCTGGTAAGGGAAGACCCATGGGTACCCCCACAGGCCCAATTCGGAAGGCTCCGGGTGCCGAGGGTCCCACTATGGGACCCCAAAGTCTGATTCCGAATGACGATTTGAGTTGGACGGCATGATTCAGAAAAGCTGTCCAAATCCAGCATCATGCTCGGTTCGGAAACGCACGCCATAGAAACTTACGATTCTGCTCCTTATGGCTCGGTCATTCCGAATGCCATCGGGTTGGGATTGGGAAATTCCTAACACCTAACTCGCATCATACTTGGTTGGATGGGAACCTTTCCGAGTCGGTCGGAAAGACTTGTTCCCGACCCGATTTGGAAAGAGCAAATGCCGTTAGTAGGCCTTCCTAAATGCATCAGAATGAGGCCCTTTGTGTGCCATCCGACTTTATGATGTTTTGGGAATACTCACACCCCTCTGGCCATGTTTACTTTATTAGGGCCAATCTCCCTGGACCATTGTATTGTTGCTATGCTTATCTTGGGGATGGACTGTATTTCCTGTTTGCACATTTGTCTGCCAGCTACGTGCCACCCCACCTGTGAAGTGTCTATCACTAACCTCAGGCCTATGTCGCAGAGCCTGCTTGACCACGTATTTCTGAGTCAGGGTTGATGAAGAGTTCATGACAGGCAAGATTGTTAATAGTGATGCGATTTTGCATCAATATGTACATTTCATGAACACCAATTAGAAATGCATATGAAGGGTCACAACCTAGAAGATAGTTCAATTGTCAAACGTCATGAAATTTGGCCGAAAAATAGAATTCAACTGTGATATGAACTAATGATTGTGAAAATAGAAACACCTTCATATAGCACACAGACATCGACAAAACATATTATATAGACAAAATACAGTTGCATCAATTTAGCAGCACCACAGCATCAAATAACCACAACATCAATAATGCCTTGCATCAATTTCAATACTACAATAAGTAAAAGCTGACAGAGAAAATATGATGACTTTGGCAAAAATACCTTAGCCCCCTCCTAAAATATGCTATCCTGTGACTAGGGGAAGCCCTGCACCATACACGGAACTAAGTGAGTCTGATAGTCTGTCAATATCGGCTCTTCGACAAAGAAAACAACAATATTTTTGTGGATTAAAACAATAACTCGAAGAACCACAGGCCCCTCTTGGCGAAACACAAGCTAATCCTGATCCCCCCGACCCATATGTTTTTCCCTAGTGTCCGAATTACACCGTTTCACACACAGAGGCTTAGCGTACCATCTGTGTCACGCACAGTGTTCCAAGGGAACAACATCTCTCACTTCTTTTAGATACCACTAGTATTGAAGATTGAGGTGCCGGCCCAATATCACACCTGGGGCCTCTGCGTACCATCTGTGTCACGCCCAGCGGTCCAAGTTGTGTAGCCTCAACCCTGTTTCACACCCAGGTACAAGCGTACCATCTGTGTCACTGTCACACCCAGTGGTCCAAGCGACAAACAATTTCACCAGTTATAGCATGCTGGCTATCGAAAAAAGGTGACCTCCACAGAAACACCTCCAAGGCCTCCTTCTGACTACACAGTTTGTACACATAAACTAGGTAACATGCCAGAATTCTATCAGTGGCAGGGTGCTCAGGTTACATTTTTGTACTTCTTCCTTGTTTGCTATATGTCAAATGCTGGGGACTAAGGATCAGATGTGGTCTCTTACCCTCTGATGACAGCTTCAGGATGGATATCCGCTTGCGGATTCAGCAGAACTTCCAATCAATTACAGCATCTGCTCACACCTCTTGCTGCGCAGATGTGAATCAGTCCGGACGTATCCCCTTTCCTTCACTGTAGTTGGGTCCGAGGTTCCAATCTCTCATGGCTGGCTCATCAAAATGTTGCTCGAATATAAATTTACCTTAAAAAAACAAAAGATGAGAGGAGTATGGCAAAACAGGAACAGTTGGTTTAATTAAACACTTTCGCCAGGAGCACAGTTACAGAAACGGGTCTGAGGATTGTCTCAAAGTACAATCAATTTGAGCAAGTCTTTATACAGTCGTTGGGTATCATAAAAATACTTCAGGTGATCCTTATTTGGTAAAAGAATGCAGGCCTTGTCATAAATAAGGCCCCGATAACAAATGCAGGTGGGCCTAATGTGGGCCAGTGGGTAATGTGTCCAGATGTCTGGCATGAGGGGCGCATGATCACAGCATGTATCTGTGTGTGCTTAGTCCTGATTGGCACTGTGTTCTTAATTTGTGTGGAATCTGACTTTATGATGTTTTGGGAATGTATGCACCCCTCCAGCCATGTATGCTTTATAGGGGCCAATGTCCCTGGACCATTGTGGTGTTGCTGCGCTTATCTGGAGGATGGACCGCAGTTCCCTATTCTCACATTTTGTGTGCTGGCTAAGTGCCACCCCACTTGTTATGTGTCAATCAGTAACCTCAGGCCTCTGTCGCAGAGCCTGCTTGACCACGTATTTCTGAGTCTGAGTTGATGGAGAGTTCATGATGGGTGAGGATGTTAATAGTGATGCGATTTTGGTCATATATGCATTGGCATCGATTTTATCAACATTATCATTTCTTAGCCTAAAAAAGAAATCTGACCTTTTGTAAAGTTATCCGGTGCTTATGTGAAGCACTCCAATGCTTGTGGGCCAAGTTAGTGCTATATAAAACTTCATTTATTTGAGGAAAGTGAGACTGTTTTATTTTCCATTTTTGCATTTACACATTAGCATCATTACCAGGGTAGGAACTTTCACATGATGCTACCAGCAAGTAAAACAAAAAAACAGATGCATCTTTCACCAGTCCCTGAGCATTAGAGAGCTTTTCTCAAGTATTGAAAAAAAGGTGGTGGATAACTTAAAAACCCAGGGTGAGTGTAAACGGCAGTGTGAGAGGCTGGCCTGGTATATGATGTACACTTAGGTAAGTGGACACCCTGTACCAGTCCAGACAGCCCTTATGGTGATTTAGGAGGTCTTAGACAACCATAGAAAGCTCTCTAAGTGGTAGCTGTGGAGAGCAGCCTTCAGGCTTAGTCAGGAAGGAGTGTAAAGCAGCTTGTTTTACCAGAATGCAATCTTATAGGTATAGATGAAATGAAAAAGAACCACACATTGTATTTGTAAAAATATGTATTTATTTTATAATACTCACTAACACGTATAGATATCTCCTACCCAGAGACATGTACAATGCACACAATACTATGCAATAGAAATCACATAAATAGCAAAAAATAGACAGAGTACCCCAGGGGGGGACCAAACCATATATTAGGAAAGTGGTAGGGAGAACCATGACTCATGTCAAGACAATGCCCAGAGGATAAATAAGTGCTGGGGACCCGATTAACCACTCAAGGGGAGTGACTAGGAATCCCATGGAGATCGTGTGCAGTGTGGGAACATAACCGCGTTCTCTGTAGAAGTCAATGTCTTAAGTTGTGGTTGCAATTTTAAAGAAAAAGGACCCTTCCCAGTGGACCCTAAAAAAAACCTGTGGGAGACCGAAGGTTGGAGAGCCACCCCATCCATGGATACCCTATTGCTCACGTTACCTACACCAGGGAAGCCGGGTGCAAAGGTGTGAAGTGGTGTCGGAAACCGCCATTGAACCCTTCAGGAAAATGCTGCTGCTGGAGAAGGTGAAAGTGTCCGGTGGAATCCGAAGGTGGATTCAAGTTGAAGAGCACCTGCAAGCAGAGGGGACAGAGTCTATGTCACTCAGGAGTGACCAGGAGACCTGGAAGACGAATACCCACCGATGTCGGGAGTTGCAGGAGAGTTGATGGTAACCTTGGCTCTGCAGCTGTGAGGACCAGGGGATGCTGTGCAAGACCAGGAGCCATTCACGAGCTGTCCCACGTCGGATGTCGAGAGTTGGGGTGTCGGTGTCCGTCAGGAGCACTAACAAGCCTTGGCAACTGCAAACAACGTGAAAGGTGCAGAAGGGGTAGTGTCGGGACCAGCAAGGTCCAGGGGACTCACCACAAGCATGTGAACCAGGGGCAGGCCTCGAGCAATTAGGGGAGCCCAAAAGAAATCAAAGATGACCCTCAACAGGACTCACAGACCGGAGGCACTGGAGTTGCAAGAGCACCTTGAGCAGCTCACCAAAAGATGCAGGCCACGGTGTAAATGATGCCGTGTGGGTGAATATTATGGTCACTGGAGAGGCTGGAGGTTGGGGCCACTTGGAGCCTGAAGATCTTGGTGGAAGGACGCCAACAAGCCTTTGCAACGGCAAGTCGATGCGGTGCACAGAGGTTCGGTTCCTGTGGCTCCGACAAGGGATACTGGCCTCAAACTTGGTGAGAGGACAGGGCAGGCCTCAAGGGCTGAGAATAACCACAACCTGTGTTGCTGAGCCTTTTGGAATTCGTGGGAGCTCAGGATCAGAAAACAGGTCAACTTAGTTGCGGTCCCTGCAGATGCAGTGAAGTGATTCCTTCACTTCAAGGGAGATTCCCTCAGGTGCCTTGGATGCCCACAGGTCTTGGAAGGTTCCTGTACGGTGCACAGGCATAGACAATGCAGCAGAGTAGGGAGATGAAGTTGTGTCCAAACAAAGTCCAGCGAAGTCCAGAGTGCCCAGACGGTAGAAGTTGAAGTGGTGCCTGAATTGAATTGAATTGAATAGAATAGTGTCCCACAACAGATCTTGGGACCTACACCCAGGTAAGCCCTTAAGTACCCTAAGGATAGGGTTGGGACAATTCATGGTTCCCTCCCAGGGGAGGGATTGGACAGTGGGGAGGATACTCTCATGTCCTTTGTCCAGTTTCTTGCCAGAGCGGGAGCCAACGGCTCCCTGAGCTGGTTTGAACTGGACTATGCAAGGAGGGCACCAAATGTGCCCCTCATAACGACTGAGTGGCGCTGGAAATATTGGCCCCTGAGCTGGTTTGAACTGCACTATGCAAGGAGGGCACCAAATGTGCCCCTCATAACGACTGAGTGGCACTGGCAATATTGGTCTGCCTTCCCCCTGCTCGAGCTTGGCTCAGCAGCAGGAGGGCAGAATCGTGTCTCCGATCAGCAGCAGCCATGTTTAGCTGTCTGGGTCTAGAAGACTGGCACCGGGGGCACTGAGAGCCTAACAGAAGGCCTTTACAGTGCTTAGAATTGTACCTCCCACACCGTTTACGGTGTGGTGGTATGATTCCAACATGTTTGATACCAAACATAATAGGATTCGTTGCAGCCAATTTCGAGATGGTCATTGCGCAATTACGCGGTTCCTCTCTATATAGTATATGGCTGCCTCACTTACAACCCGGGAATATGGACTCCGTAGGATGTAGGGGTGTCCTGCTCATGCAGGGCACCCTCAAAGTTAGAACCAAGCACCCTGCCTTCAGGATTGCAAAGGCCTGCTATAGGGGTGACTTATAGGTTTTAAGTGCAGTGACCCTAGACATAGGAAACCTATATCTTTCGTAAGTGGTGCTAGCACCAGCGTATACAGGCTGCAACAGCAGGCCTGTAGTTACAGTTTAAATGGTCTCCCATGGGTGGCATAACACATGCTTCAGCCCATAGGGGACCTCTGGGGTACCTATGCTCTGGGTACCTTAGTACAATATACTAGAGACTGATAAGGGTACCTGAGTATCCAATCTGGGATGTACCTAAGTACTAAACATAACAATTTAGGGAAGAAAGCAGAGAGACTGGGGTCCTGATTAGCAGGATCCCAGTCGAACTAGTCAAAAACAGCTTAGCACCAGGCAAAAAGTGGGTGTAACATAAAAGCAGATCCTACTTTCCTTCAGGCAACCTAGGTCAGTGGTAGGTAGTGTTTCTTTCCCAGTGGAATTTAATAAAAATATCCATAGCCATCCACATCCACAGGATAAACAAGCATTTACAATGCAATAGGTCTCGCAGCATTAAAGTTGGAGCTATTGGCATTGTATGTTACAATGTGTTACATTAATTTGTTATCAAACTCTGAATTGTTGTATAAAGATGATTTGCAAACTGTCAAATGTTGCTGAATAGTAAGCAACGCTGTGAATAATATTGTTTGCTAGTCATCCTTGGGTACCAGAGTTCTTCACTTGAGGCAGCTCACTACTCTGCACTCACTACTCTGCACTCACTACTCTGCACTCACTACTCTGCACTCACTACTTTGCACCCACTACTCTGCACCCACTACTCTGCACCCACTACTCTGCACTCACTACTCACTACTCTGCACTCACTACTCGGCACTCACTACTCACTACTCGGCACTCACTACTCACTACTCGGCACTCACTACTCACTACTCTGCACTCACTACTCACTACTCTGCACTCACTACTCTGCACTCACTACTCTGCACTCACTACTCTGCACTCACTACTCTGCACCCACTACTCTGCACCCACTACTCTGCACCCACTACTCTGCACCCACTACTCTGCACTCACTACTCACTACTCTGCACCCACTACTCTGCACTCACTACTCACTACTCTGCACCCACTACTCTGCACTCACTACTCAGTACTCTGCACTCACTACTCTGCACTCACTACTCTGCACTCACCACTCACTACTCGGCACTCACTACTCACTACTCTGCACTCACTACTCTGCCCTCACTACTCTGCACTCACTACTCACTACTCTGCACTCACTACTCACTACTCTGCACTCACTACTCTGCACTCACTACTCACTACTCTGCACTCACTACTCACTACTCTGCACTCACTACTCACTACTCTGCACTCACTACTCTGCACTCACTACTCACTACTCGGCACTCACTACTCACTACTCGGCACTCACTACTCACTACTCGGCACTCACTACTCACTACTCTGCACTCACTACTCTGCACTCACTACTCTGCACTCACTACTCACTACTCTGCACTCACTACTCACTACTCTGCACTCACTACTCACTACTCTGCAATCACTACTCAACATATGCAACACTTGGATGCAATTGTTAAGTGGCAGATACACTGAGAAACATATGGCTAGTAGGTCCACAATGACATGTGAGGCTAAAAAGAGAGAAGGAGCTGGTAAAGTAAAGAAACACAACTTGCTACTTTGTCGCAAGCTTCCACACCGTGATTTTGATTTAGCATATGAAAAATGCTTTGGTAAATTGGGGGCATGTGTCTGATTGGTTATTATGACAGTACCTATAAAACACAGAGGTAGATTTGGACGCCCCTGCCACACCGTGAGATGCCTGGAGTGGCCGGGGTTCAATGCCCATCGAGCGGCCCTGCACATTGTGAATGATTGTGGTAGGGAATATCGAAGCCAAAATACCCAAGGGTCATAATATCTACACCACATTATGCCACAGGGTTGACTAAATTACAGACCTGCCAACTCACACGATGCTAGCGTGCGTCACACGATATCAGCTCCTTTCACAGGGTCACCCAGTGAAAAGCCGATATCACACGGTAGGCACACAATTCACTAGAAACCCCTTCAGAGAGCAGGTTTCCAGATAATTGTTTGGTGGTTTAGCTCAGCCGAGGTCACGGGGTTTGAAACCGCCCCAGGACATTGGGGGCAGCCTCAAAAGCTTTGATTTTGTTTCTGGTGGGATGGAGGAGTGTGGAGGAAGGAGTGGAAGGGGGACGTCATGGGAGGGGCGGAGGCTTGTCGTGGGAGGGGATGTGCATTTAGAAGCCTCTCGGGCTGTGCTAGCCACTAATCCCCGCCCCTTTTATGGCCACGCCCCCTCCTCACATGGCAAAAAAATGACATGTTGGCAGGTCTGAAAATATGTGCCAGATAAAGACAAATTATGTGGCACTTTTTTTTAATAGTATTAATTATTTTGTAATTTTTACACATGTTAATAGTGTCTGTGCAAAGGTTTCACTTCATTCGTACTAGTTTAAAAAAACAAATACAAAAATAAGAACCTCAAAGATGACCAGTTAACCTTTGCAGGGGGCCTTCAGCTGCGCGCGAGCCCATGTTGCCTCGTTTTAACTAACTTTTGATCGTTTGAGCTAGAAACAATTTCCTTTTTAAAATCTGCAGTTTATGTAGCAGATAACAGATTATGTGGCAAAGGTGACAAATTCATGCTTATGCGAAAATAGCCACTTCAGCAGAGTCGCATCATTGCAGTGCTCCTGCCTTTGGGTGACTAGGCCTTTCCCTCCTTGATTGGACCACCCCCGCTCCCTCCCTCCCATCTCACGCAGCTACTTCCCAGTGCTTTATCTCCTCACCCCATCTCCCCTCCCTCCCATTTAGCTCTCTGCTTCCATTGATGCTTTTATTGAGAGCGCTAATCCCAGGGCAGGGGAAGCCGGAGGGGGCCAGGAGGGTGGATTCCTGTACATCACTGAGGGCTTGAGTGTAACTGAAACCTCTTCAGCTCCGCAGTTCATCACTTAAAGAAAATCATTAGATGCACGTAATGCATCTGCCTGGGACACCCGGATCCTGCCGAGAGAGGCGGGGTGAGGCTCTGCTCCCCTACTCCAAGAGGCACAGAGGCATGTGGCCAATCGACTTCCATCCCTGGGAGGGGTACCACTTCTCCTTCCAGAGGGGCCAGAGGGCTTGGGGCAATACTAATGCCCTCTTTCCTGGGAGGGGTACAATGCATCGTCGTCCCAACATTGCGTCAAATTCCCTTATCCATAAAAATACTACACTGAGTCTCGCTAGGCGTACGGAAAGCGCTATTTAAATAGCGACACATTACAATTTACACAGTGCCTCCCATTAAAAATACTACACTGAGTCTCGCTAAGCGTACGGAAAGCGCTATTTAAATAGCGACACATTACAATTTACACAGTGCCTCCCATTCCGTACTTCAGGCCTCTCGCATCATCTACATTATTCCTGTCATTTTAGTTTCTTCGCCATCCTAGTTTCGAGATGACTGCAATATCTGCGCGCGCATTCAAAAACGAAACCTACCGTGGGGGCGGGACTTCCGTCTTGTGCGCGAAGCCCACGCCCACGGAGTTCCTGGTCCGAAGTGCGTGACGCGGGGCTCCCATGCCTGAGGGAGAGCCCCGCGGAGGCGACAAAACACCGGATTGCCGGTAAGTGGGCCTTGGGGGGCGCTCGTGTGTGTGAGTGTGTGTGCGCGTGTGTGTGTGTATGTGTGCGTGTATGTGCGTGTCTCTGTCTGCGACGGCAGGGGGAGGGGGGGAGTGTCTCTGTCTGTGCTCGTGTGTGTGTGGGCGCATGCGTGCATGGGGAGGTGTGCCTGGGTATGTTTGCGCTTCCCAGGAGACAGCCAGGCCGAGCGCGGCGCGTGCCAGTCGGCGCGTGCCACTTTCAAATCGCCTCCAAGGCGATGCGCGCGGCCAGGACTGTCTTCTGGGAAGCACAAATGCCGACAAAAGGGGCTCGGCGGAGACGCGCTTCGCGCGGCTAGCCGAGACCTAAAAAGCAATTTAAAATGAGCGCCTAGAATTTCATAAAATGTTAAGTTTCCAACATTTATTCTTTTTCAGTGGAATTTTAATTTCTAATTGAAGTTCCTCTCTCACACATTTCTTTAACAAATATTTGTGTATATAATTTAATTACTTTTTTGTGAAAATCTCAACTTTTTCTCTGAATAAAAGTACATATTTAATTAATTTTTGGGGAAATTAAATAAACGGTATGGACAGCTAAACAAGAAACCAAAATGAGAAGTGAAGTGCAAAGATTTATGACAGAAAGATACCTCTGAAAAGGTCCTTAGGGATGAGAGACCTGGACTCACATCAGCAATATATACTTGGATATATACTTGGGCCTCCCCCTTCATACCCGATTTTCATAGACCACATTTCACCAAATGTACTATACAGGGGCTCAAGATGGCCAAGTGCCGGAGCACTCATGGTGGCTGAGTACTCTGGCCAGACGCCTCTTTTTTCAGGTCCCCGAAGCCGCTTTAGGTCCAAGAGTGGGCAGGGAATGCTCTACCTAAGATTTTCTGGAGCATTCCACCTCGTGAACTATTCTTCCCCCTACCCACCAGAAACAGGAGAAGTACAACCTTTGTGAACATGGCAACATCACAACTGCAGCACCAGCACTCCTGGGCCCTAGTGGTGAGAAGCTGCCCGGAGTCGGTATAGCTGAGGGCCTCCAATGTGGCCCTGCTGATTTAAAAGTGACCCACAACAAACAAAAATGAAGAGAGACCAGCAGTATGCTGCAACCACACACCAGCACCTCCCAGTGGCTGAAGAGCGATGTGGCGAAAGAGCGGAGGAGTGAGAGAGGGTCAAAGAGTTAGGGGTGTCCCAGGGGAGAGTGAATGAATGTCACTGCATGACAGCTAATCTTGGAAGCGATATAAAACTTCTCAAATAAATAAATAAGCCTGGAGCACTGCACTTACCATACCTTCCAAAGAAAGAAAAATAATAGCAATAAATATCCATTTGACTTTTGATCTTCCACAATGCCCTCCGAGTAGGGGGACAGTGATAGGTACGGACATGATGGACATAAAGTAATCTAATCCGGTCATCCCAAAGAGACCTGCAGTGAGCACACATCAGATATCAAGAAGGCAACCATTGTAGAAATGAAAATGGCCTGATTGACCAGCAGCAACGCTAAACAGAGGAGACAGTAGAGGATAACAAGATAAGTATTGGCAAGCTGGAGGTCTCAGTGATAGCACTGCAGGATGATAACAAGAAGCTCAGGGAATTCAAGGACCATATCCAGTTCTGGTACATATCAAGTCACAAAGTGAATGCCTGGAAGACCAGATCTGTGCAGCCAACATCCACCTTCTGGGAGTTCTGAGAACTCTGGTGAGGAAACCAGTTGTATGAAGGAACAACAAAAAGCCTTTGTAATGAAGGCTTTTGCAACAAAAGTGTTAATAACACCAGGTTTTAGAACAAACCCCATTATTACCCTACCACATAGGTAATCCTCAATAAGCTCTAAAACCGCCCTCCCCAACTCTGAGCCCAGAGACCCACACCAGACGCATCGCCCCAACCCCCACAAGCAATGTTCCCTCAAACCTGCTCTCCGCACTTTTGCCTTTGTTGTGAGTATTTGGTATTGTAAATGTTTTCGTTGTAAAGACTATTGTTGTAATGTCATTTGTGGTTATAAATTATTCATTGTAAAAATTGGCTGTGTTAGACTTCCTTGTGGTTTAGGTAACTGTTTGGGTTGAAGTCTCTGGGCTTTCGTGCTACAATTGTCAGGGCCCAATTGTGTTGTGGCACATTCCTCGCAAAAGGCTTCACCCAGGAGCCATTATGGGGGTAAGTACACTTCCTTGTGGTTTAGGCTTCGTTGTAAAGACTTCTGGTTGTTTAGCATTCATGATAAAGGTTGTTTCCCAAGGAAAGTATAAACACTAGAATCAAGAGGATTTTGAACTCCAAGGACCTTCCTATGGAGGATGGCTCTAGAGTTATAGTGAGGAAGGCATAACGAAACTCGATAAAGAGACTAAGGCGGTACTAAGGACTTCAGTGAAACTGCCATAGCGGAAATCTGAGACCCACAAGAATGAACATATTTTAGAAGGGAATCTAGGGCCAGATGTAGGTAGGCAAATACCGGTCGGTAACGGCCGAAATTCAGTAATTTCGGCCGTTACCGACCGGTATTTGGAAAATGAGATGTAGGTGGGCATTTTACTGATTCTGTAATTTACAGAATCGGTATTTTAAGGAATCAATAAATTACCGATTCCTTAAAAAACCGAATCAGTAAATTACCGATTTTGCTATGTAGGGAGCACTTAAGTGAGTGCTTTTGCCCTTTTAGGATTCGTTATTTACCATCAACTACAAGTTGGTGGTAAATAATGAAAACCTTGGAAAAAGCATTTTTTTTGCTTTTCCAACAGTGCCATGTTGCAGACATACATGCCCTTGGGGCATGTATGTCTGCAACATGTGCACCCATTCACAATTGAGGGCTGCAACAGGGTGTCAAAGTGACACCCTGCCACCCTTCAATGTTTGCCCCTTTTACCGAATCGGTAAATACCGATTCGGTAATTGGCATTCATTCCTATGGGCCTCCAGGCACATAGGAATGAATGGCAATTACCGAATCGGTATTTACCGATTCGGTAATTACCGAAACTTACCGATTCGGTAATTACCGAAACTTACCGATTCTGTATTTTTTTCGGTAAAATTACCTACATCCCATTTGCCTGTTCTTAAATACCGAATCGGTATGATTCGGTATTTAAGAATCGGTAATCTGGGATTACCTACATCGGGCCCCCAGTCACAAGCCAACCACCATGGATGGTTACCCAATTTTGATTTTTCAGGATTACAGCTGACAGAGCATGTGACAGAGAATAGGAGACAGAGATTGCAAGTCATCAAAAAGGAGATAGTTAAGATAGGCCTGCAGGCATCTCTTTGGCATCTTGCCAAGATCAACTTGTGCCCTGAGGGTTAATCTCATGTGTTCAAACAGATTCAGGCACCAGAGACCTTCTCACAAGCAAAGTAAATGGAGTAGGGATAACTTTGGTGGGATGTGAATTAGGTGCTATTACACTGGTCTAGACCAGAGCCGCTGCCTGGATTGGCTGACTGAAATGCCAGTGGGGAGATTTAGGGAATCCTTTCAGTTTAAAACTGTGTGATCCTGGTTCTGGTGGTTTTGCTATCTTTTTCCTGTCCCATCGCTCCCCTGCACTTCCACCTCTCCTCTATCTCAGTTGCTACAACAGGGGGTCATAGTGATAATACAATTTGAGAACTCGGAAATAACACATATTGTATTCCTTTACTTGAGTAATGTACATCCCTTTGTGCTTTTTTGGAGTCCTTGGTTTAGGTATACAGGGTGTTATAATAATAGAAAAAATGTAATCCTAAAGTCACTGTATCCTATAATTGTTCTTAGCAAAGCTAAAACTATTCTTCATGACTAAGCTTGGGCGTAAAACCCGTTTCGTTCGCGGAATTAGCGGATTTTTGGCAAATCCGCGGTCCGTGAATCGCGCGAATTTGACCAAAAATCCGCAAATTCACAAGCTGCGGATTTTTTTGCTTGGTCGCGCTTGAAAAATACAATATCGCGCGTGCTGCGTTGACTTACCGTGATTCTGTGTTCGCCGAGTTTTTCGACCGCAATTATGTCATCGCGGTCCGCCATCTTGCACAGCGAGAGTTCCCAACGTGAGTACGTAATAAGGTCCCGCGATCACGCATCGCGGGAGTAACCAATGCCGAACACGTAGATGCGGCGCGCAACTGACCTCCGGCGGGAGATTTGAACAGCTCGCTTTCACGAAATTGCAAAAATTGCAATTCTGCACAAACAATCCACCGCAGGCAGCATAAACCTTCTGAATATCATGATTTTGATCAGAACAACTCCTCAGATTGTGATTTGGCTGCACTTTTCTGTGGAAGGAGTCCATTTTTGGGGGGGGTGGGAGGAAGGAAGTGCTCCAGAGTTTCCAACTTCCTGTTCCTGTCCAGCAGGCTCCTCCCAGTGCTTTGTCCATCTCCTGGTCACTTTTCATTTGGATCTGGAGCTGGAAGGATTACTTTTTGTGGCTGCTGCTGGATATTTGTATTTGAGGACTTTTTGGACTTTGGAGCTTTTGGATCACTTTTGGATTTGAGGTTTTACAAGTAAGTTGGTGTTGTTTGTTTGGGGCATTGCAGTTGCTGCAACTACAATTTTAAAACTTTTTCACAACTTTAAAAAAAATATTTTGTGGGTAGCCACAGTATCCAGTAGGCCCAGGGTTAGTCATGGGTGCATGATACAACTGTTTCTGTGAGTTTTGTTGAAATTAAATCTCATTTATGTCATTGAATTTTAGCTCACTATATGTTGATTTTTTTATTTTAGTTTGGGGTGCCTGAAAAGCCACACTGGCCAGTAGGCCCAAGGGTAGTGAGTGGTGCATGGACCAAGTCTTTTAGTGGGGTGTCTTGAATGTAAACATCATTGAGGGCATTGATGCCATTGGATAGTGGTGATTTGTGTGTGTTTTTCGACTTTTTGGGGTGGTGTTGGGGACTGGCCATGTGGGTGGGGGTCATTTTGATGCCTGGTCCAGGCAGGGCCTGGCCATGTGGTGGGGGTCAAGGGGCCATTTTGAAGCCAGGCAGTGTGCTTAGGCCTGCACCCAGGTTGCCTTGCTTTCATCCATTAGGCCCAGGGGTATTCAGTGGTGCATGGACCAAGTCTTTCTGTGGGGTGTCTTGAATTTAAACATCACTGAGGGCATGGATGGCATTGGATTGTGGTGATTTGTGTGTGTTTTTTGACTTTTTGGGGTGGTGTTGGGGCCTGGCCATGTGGGTGGGGGCCATTTTGAGGCCTGGTCCAGGCAGGGCCTGGCCATGTAGCTGGGGGTCAAGGGCCCATTTTGAAGCCGGGCAGTGTGCTCAGGCCTGCACCCAGTTTGCCTTCCTTTCTTCCATTAGGCCCAGGGGTACTCAGTGGTGCATGGACCAAGTCTTTCTGTGGGGTGTCTTGAATTTAAACATCATTGAGGGCATGGATGGCATTGGATTGTGGTGATTTGTGTGTGTTTTTTTTACTTTTTGGGGTGGTGTTGCGGCCTGGCCATGTGGGTGGGGGCCATTTTGAGGCCTGGTCCAGGCAGGGCCTGGCCATGTAGCTGGGGGTCAAGGGCCCATTTTGAAGCCGGGCAGTGTGCTCAGGCCTGCACCCAGTTTGCCTTGCTTTCTTCCATTAGGCCCAGGGGTACTCAGTGGTGCATGGACCAAGTCTTTCTGTGGGGTGTCTTGAATTTAAATATCATTGAGGGCATGGATGGCATTGGATTGTGGTGATTTGTGTGTGTTTTTTTTACTTTTTGGGGTGGTGTTGCGGCCTGGCCATGTGGGTGGGGGCCATTTTGAGGCCTGGTCCAGGCAGGGCCTGGCTATGTAGCTGGGGGTCAAGGGCCCATTTTGAAGCCAGGCAGTGTGCTCAGGCCTGCACCCAGTTTGCCTTGCTTTCTTCCATTAGGCCCAGGGGTACTCAGTGGTGCATGGACCAAGTCTTTCTGTGGGGTGGCTTGAATTTAAACATCATTGAGGGCATAGATGGCATTGGATTGTGGTGAATTGTGTGTGTTTTTCGACTTTTTGGGGTGGTGTTGGGGCCTGGCCATGTGGGTGGGGGCCATTTTGAGGCCTGGTCCAGGCAGGGCCTGGCCATGTAGCTGGGGGTCAAGGGCCCATTTTGAAGCCAGGCAGTGTGCTCAGGCCTGCACCCAATTTGCCTTGCTTTCTTCCATTAGGCCCAGGGGTACTCAGTGGTGCATGGACCGAGGGGCATATTACCAAGGGCCATTATCGCCGCTTTAGCGGGACTTTCTCCCGCTAATGCGGCGATAATTTTATCGCCCTATTACCAAGCTGTCGCTAACACCAGTTAGCGACAGCTTGTAGGCGATAGCAGGCATTTAGGGGCCCACTTTGCATGTCAGCGATAATTATCGCTAATTACATGCAAAGTGGGCGTGCCAAAATGTTAGCGACTGAAAACAGTCGCTAACATCGCTATCGCCTATGATCAACACAGGCGTAGTTTTGGAAATATTCGCGCTAAGCGCGAATATCTCCAAAAGCTAACGCCTGCCCTGACCAGTTCTTAGCCACGTTATCCAATGGGAGGTGGATAACATGGCTAAGAGCATTATCACGCTAATGCGTGAATATCGCTGTATTGACAGCGATATTCACGCATTTCGCCTGATTTTTATCGGTTTTGAGATAAACCTTGCTAATAGCAAGTTATCTCAGCGATAAAAACAGCCGAAGGGCGGCGATAAAAATATTACCGCTAACCCTATTTAGCGATAAATATCACTGTAGGTTGGTAATATGCCCCCAAGTCTTTCTGTGGGGTGTCTTGAATTTAAACATCATTGAGGGCATGGATGGCATTGGATTGTGGAGATTTGTGTGTGTTTTTCGACTTTTTGGGGTGGTGTTGGGGCCTGGCCATGTGAGTGGGGGCCATTTTGAGGCCTGGTCCAGGCGGGGCCTGGCCATGTAGCTGGGGGTCAAGGGCCCATTTTGAAGCCAGGCAGTGTGCTCAGGCCTGCACCCAGTTTGCCTTGCTTTCTTCCATTAGGCCCTGGGGTACTCAGTGGTGCATTTATTTATTTATTTGGATGCATGGACCAAGTCTTTCTGTGGGGTGTCTTGAATTTAAACATCATTGAGGGCATGGATGGCATTGGATTGTGGTGATTTGTGTGTGTTTTGTTTACTTTTTGGGGTGGTGTTGGGGCCTGGCCATGTGGGTGGAGGCCATTTTGAGGCCTGGTCCAGGCAGGGACTGGCCATGTAGCTGGGGGTCAAGGGCCCATTTTGAAGCCAGGCAGTGTGCTCAGGCCTGCACGCAGTTAGCCTTGCTTTCTTCCATTAGGCCCAGGGGTACTCAGTGGTGCATGGACCAAGTCTTTCTGTGGGGTGTCTTGAATTTAAACATCATTGAGGGCATAGATGGCATTGGATTGTGGTGATTTATGTTTGTTTTTCGACTTTTTGGGGTGTTTAACTGATGTTCCTCTGGCTTCCATTGTTTTTAGGTGCACAAGAGAACCACCTGTGCCAGGAAGAAGTCCTGCAGCGGTGTGTGCAGCACAACGTCACGTGACGTCATGTGTGGCCACAGACAAGACAACTTTGCAACTCGTGCAACTGCGGCCTGCTGTTCTGACATCTGAAGAAGATGGGCCCAAAGAAAGGTGGCCGTAGCGCCTCAGCGAAAAAAGTTTCCAGTGCCACTGCCAGTAAGAAGGAGCAGAAGAAGCAAGTGGCACCACTTACCAAGGAGACTGGTGTGCCCACCGACACCTTTTTTGGGAAAATAAAAATATGCCTACAGCAGCAGCGGTGTCCGCCGGGGACAAAGCTGGAAGCCGCACCTCCGCTTCATTGGGCTCAGTGCCACCACGCCAAGTTAGGTCCAAGACAATGAGTGCTGCTGTGGCAGCCACTTTGGTTGTTCAATCACCATCGACCAGTGATGTTGGCTCATCACAAGAAAGTACCATCCAATCAACGCCGGGTGTAACTCAGCTCACGAGTGTTCAACAACCACAGCCGCAACGACAACCACAGGTGCAACTAGTACAAGCGCAAGTACATGGGCAAGGAGAGGCGCAAGGAGAGGCGCAAGGAGAGGCGCAAGGAGAGGCGCATGGAGAGGTGCATGGAGAGGTGCAACTAGAGGTTCATGGAGCGGCACAACTGCCTACAACGCTTGTTCCTCCAGAAGTAGGGCACATCAGGAAATTGATATTCAAGCGGAGGTATCATCCGAGGAAGCCACTCCTCCTGAGGATGATCCATTGTCTTCTAGATCCCCAGCAAGAAAAAGGTCAAGGAGGGCTACTACTACTACAAGTTCTTCTTCAAGCCCCCTTCAGTCTGATGACCTTGATCTTGATTGGAACCCACCAATGCAGTCTGAGAGTGAGGCACGCCATGAGCCGACAAAGGTAGCTAAGCCTAAAAGGAAGGTTCCCGCAAGGCTTCGACTTATGTGTGATGACGACGAACAAGAAGTGGTGTCTTCTGCTGCTGATGAACAGTCTGACGACGACCCAGTCATCACAGACGTCACTCAAGCCCCAGCGGGCATGCAGCAGACTGACATTTTCACCCTATCCCGAATGGCTGCTGAGCGGGATGTGGGCAGCGTGGCACTGGTACCACCACCAACGCAGTTAACTACAATACCAAAACGACCTACAGCTTCCATATTTTTTAGTCAGAAGGGCCGGCAGGGACCTCCATCCAGCTCAACCTCCATTACCTCAAGTAGTGGTGCTGTAAGTGAACAACAGAAACAAATTCAGCCACGCCCATCCTCCACTTCATCTGGCATTGAAACTCAACGTAGCACCTCCACCACCAGCAGACATCTCCAGTTTCCAGTTTGGGACTTCTTTACTGTTAGCCAAAAGGCGGAAAACATGGTCATTTGTTCGATTTGTAGACAAGCAGATAGTCGGGGTACCAACTTGGGCACCGGAGGCCAGAGAGGTCATCTCAAGAAACACCACATTATCCAGTGGGAGGCGCACCTAAGGAAGATCAGGGAAGCCAAAAGTACAAATCCAAATGTAGACACTGATATTGCATCTGATGATGACGGGGGGCTGATCGTGCAGGGGGGAAGTCAAGAACCGACCGTCGCTTTTTCTGGTACACCCAGAACCCCTGGCAGCAGCAATGCAGTGGTAGCGCCCACACCCTCGACCCCTGCAACATGTATGAGGCACACTAAGAGTGTGGGACAGACACCAAAGCAAAAAACTACATCAATGAGCCTAACTGGTTTGAAGTCTGCATCATCATCATCATCATCAGGTAAAACGGTCCAGCCCACCATTACAAGCATGTTTTGGTCGGAGGCGCCATTTGAACGCAACCACCCAACGGTACGTCTGTATAATGCAAAGCTGGCTAAAATGCTAGCGCTGGACCTTCTCCCTTTCTCTTTCGTGGAAGGGGTGGGTTTTCTTGAATTTGTAGCAACAGTCTGCCCTAAATGGAAGGTTCATAGCCGGTCCTATTTTGCCAGGGTTGCTGTTCCAGCACTACATCAAGATGTGCTGGAGGTGATTGGCACAGCTATTCTGAAGAGTGCTGTTCACACTGTCCACATGACAACAGACATATGGACTAGTTGCCAAGCCCTTGATTACACGTGCATCACTGCACACTGGGTCTCTTTTGCAGGGGTCAAAGAACAGTTAAAACAAGCAGGTGTTGACACGGACACAGTTTTTCAAGCTACTCGCAAACATGCAACAGTAGGCATGTTTGCCATGGAGAAATCTCACACTGCACCTAACCTTTTGGAGGAGTTTAACAGGAAGGTCAATGAATGGCTGCATCCAAGAAATCGCATAGTTGGTTATGTTTCCACGTATAATGGCAGTAATATAGTTAGGGCCATGTCTGATGGTGAATATTTCAGAGTGCCGTGTTTGGCGCACAGTATTAACATCGTAGTGCAAGAATTCTTGAAAAAAGAAGACACAGTCATCAAATTACTGACCATCTGCCGAAGAATCTGCACACATTTCAGCCATTCTTTTAAGGCCCGGAAGCAGCTGAAGAGCATTCAACATGAACGTAGACTGCCAGTCAAAGCACTAATCCAGGAGGTGGCAACACGTTGGAACTCAACCTTTTACATGCTTGAGCGTCTGTCTGAGCAGTGGGGGGTAAAAAATGAGTATGTCTATAAGCTGGGTTCTACTCAGAAAGACATGAGGCTAGAGTTGGAGGAAAGGAAGCTAATTGCAAGCCTGACAGACATGCTTTGTCCTTTTGAGTTCTTCATGCGTGATGTCAGCAGGGAGGACTGTTCTTTGGGCAAAGTTATCCCATTGTTGGTCATGTTAGAGCACCAACTGAAGGACGTGTCTTCAACGTTCAGAGATGATGCTGAAAAGTGAGAAGCATATGATTTGGCGGAGAAGTTATTTAGGCGCCTACTTCACAATGAAAGGCTTAAAAACATACATACACAACAACATTACAATTGTGCCACTATTCTGGATCCACGGTACAAAAAGGCAGTGGCCAGCAAAGCATTCATTCCTTTTAATGAAGCAGATGTTTCAAAGTACAAACATTGGCTAGCTGTGTCAGCCACTCGGTTCGAAAAAGAGCGGCAGAAAGTTCAAGGAGGCAGCACAAGTACAACTGAATCAGCAGGCCATCCGGCATCAAGTTCCACTTCTGAATCCGTGGCCGAAGGGAGTCACTTTACCTCACAGCTGTTAACGACACCAGCAACCGTGTGATTATCCTCACCTGCACCAGGCCCAAAAAAAATATTGTCAGAAGCGGATTGGCTAACTCAGCAAGGGTTTGCTCGGTCCACTGCTGCAAAGGCCACAGATGGTACGCAAAGTGGAGCAACCCTGGAGAACCTTGAGTCGATGGTGCAGGCCTATCTGGATGACCCAACAGAGGTCTGTCTTAATGAGAACCCATTGCTGTATTGGTATAGGCAAAGGCCTGTATGGCGACTGATCACCAACCTGGCTCTAAATTATTTGTCTTGCCCACTCGCAAGCGTGTCTTCTGAACGTGTTTTCCATGCTGCTGATGCCATTGTAACTTCAGAAAGGACCCGCCTCTCGCCCAAAAATGTGGAGAGGTTAACAATAATCAAGATGAATCAGCACTTCATACCACCCGATTACAAAATACGTGAATGCACGCAGGAAGAAGAGGACACCGACTTAGGTGACGCCAACGGAAGTTCTTCTCTGTTACCTGACCTACTCCCGTCTCAATTCATAGACTTTGAGGACAAGCTCTACTTCCCTGACACCGAGGCCTGAAAATGACTTCCTTTTTTTCGTCCTTATTCACTTTTATTCCTGTGTGTCTTTCTTTGTTTTGCAACTTTTACCACAACAAAACTCTCACAATAAGTCCATCAGCAGCACTGTCTTCATCTTATTTTCCTTACTGATTTGAAGGTGCCGCAGTCTGCATTCCTGAGATTCACAAGTGCACAACTCAATCATGCTCCTCTATCCTTCTCCTCCAGACTCCCCCTATCGATTTCCCTCAAGGCAGATGGATGGATTATGGAGAATAAAGAAACGTTGTCTTCGTAGACGAGTCCCCTCAAGTGGGACTGAAATTACTGACTGATGCTTGCTGATTGTGGACAGACTTACTTCTGAAATTGACAGGAGAGGCTGCCCTGTGGGCCCTCACTTTCCGAAGAAGATGCGGACAAAAAGTAGAACAGGTAATGAATAATGAGAAGATGGCATGCAGTGAACAGCAATGGCTGTCTGTCTCTGTTGAAACCAATTGCTGTTTGTTTTTTGTGTTTTTTGTGAACAGCGCAATTTGCCATGTTTTGAATATAACAGTATTTCAGGTTTTGGGGGGCTCTTTGGGGTTGTTCTAGATTTGCGGTGCTGGGTCGGGGGGTCTTGGAGCACTGCTGGGAAGGTCTAATTTTGATTACAAGTGGTTTGAAGAAACTCCATGGTGGAAAAGGGGAGTTATGGCCTAGCTGCAGTGCGCGTTTGGACAGAATTGAAGGAAGGCCGAAAATGTTCTAAGTGTGAGATTATGCATTCTTGCTTTTTGCCTGTTTGGGGGTGTTCTGCCTTTTTGCGGGTGGGTTGGCGGGTCTTGGGGCATTGCTGGGAAGGTCTAATATCGGAATCAAGTGGTATGGACAAAATCCATGCTGAAAAAGTTTTTCACTTTTCAGACTTTTCGCTCACTTTTGTGTTTTCGGGGGGCTGTTTGGGGGGTTGGGGGGTCTTTGAGCAATGCTGGGCATGCCTAATTTTGGTTGCAAGTGGTTTGAAGAAAATCCATGGTTGGAAAGGGGAGTTAGGGCCTAGCTGCAGAGCGCGCATGGAGTGATCTGGGAACTAGGCCTACATTTTTCTAAGTATGAGATTTTGCATTTTTGCTTTTTGCCTGTTTGGGGGGGGTTCTGCTTTTTTGCGGGTGGGTTGGCGGCTCTTGGGGCATTGCTGGGAAGGTCTAATATCGGAATCAAGTGGTTTGGACAAAATCCATGGTGAAAAAGTCTTTCACTTTCAGACTTTTCGCTCACTTTTGTGTTTTTGGGGGGCTGTTTGGGGGTTCCTGGTGTTTTGGGGGGTTGGGGGGTCTTTGAGCAATGCTGGGCATGCCTAATTTTGGTTGCAAGTGGTTTGAAGAAAATCCATGGTTGGAAAGGGGAGTTAGGGCCTAGCTGCAGAGCGCGCATGGAGTGATCTGGGAACTAGGCCTACATTTTTCTAAGTATGAGATATTGCATTTTTGCTTTTTGCCTGTTTGGGGGGTTCTGCTTTTTTGCGGGTGAGTTGGCAGGTCTTAAGGCATTGCTGGGAAGGTCTAATATCGGGCGCAAGTGGGTTGGAGAAAATCCATGGTGAAAAAGGGGGTTAGGGCCTAGGGTTGGGGTTAGGGTTCGAAAATCGCAGTTTACACTTTACACCTAGCTTGAGGGGAAAGATCCGCAAATTTTGCCCACACTTATTTATCCTTGAAAAGGAGACTCAGAGTACGCACTTTCGAAATGATGCTTGTATGTTTTGTAATACTGTCGACTGTGAAACTGAAAGTGTTACATTTCCACTACACAGTGTACCTTATATTTTTTTAACTGGTTAACTTACTGTTTTTTCCCATCAAAAATTACAGGACGGCTTTTACTATGTGCCATGGAACAAAAGCTGAACTCAGACGCAATCCGCAATTACTCATCAGGCAGCCAGTGGACAGTGTGTCTGGTCACCAATATTCATCGACGGAGCGTAAGATGGAATGGAGGAGTATATTGTGAATAAGAGGAATGGCAGGATGCATGCAACTTCACCAATTCAACAGGACAACTACAACATAAAGTTACAGTATTCTCTCTTAACTACTCCTTATCTTTTAAATGTTATTGTTGTAAAAAACTTGAACTTCTACGAATGTGACTAGGTGCGTTTCTTTTTTCTCTGATTCAAAGTCATATCTCCAGCTATTTCATACATTTCTTTGCTATTTTTATGCCGTAGTGCACTACCTTTATGTCCCCTAACCTCTTGGATGCTCATGACGAGCTCAGCTCGTCATGAGCGACGGCGCCCCGGTGCTCATGACGAGCTGAGCTCGTCATGACCGCGCCCGTTCCGTGGAACGCTCACACGCTGGGCTGATTCCCCTGCTGTGCTGAACGCTCCATTGGAACGGGCGCGGTCATGACGAGCACCGGAGCGCCGTGGCTCATGACGAGCTGACCTCGTCATGAGCATGGGGGCGCTGTACGCGCCCCCTGACCCTCAGCACAGCGGGGGAATCCCCCCAGCTGCGAAGGGGTTAAAAGATTTATGGATATCTTTGAATCCAAAAATTTGTTTCTCTTCATTCGTTGTTTGTCCATGCAGTGTTTTTTTTCTTCTCTCCACAAAACTTTTCCTAAAAAAAAACATTCCCATCCAATCTTCAAAAACCCTAACCCTCTTCCCCCGGCCTGTGTGGTTTTTCATTGAGGTATGACTATGACAACAAGAAATTCCACACACTTGCAGGGGAGGATAAGGTCTAAGTAGCACCAGAAAAATGTTGGAAAATGGAATTTCATGTGCGACATCGTGAATTGACGATCAAACATCATGCTCGTACACATGACAAATCAAATGGTTAATTCTTATGTTTAAGTATCCTTTGCCTTCATAATATTTCTTATAGTAGCCATAGTCCACAAAGCTAGTAAAGTTATATTTAGAATACTTTAGCACTGCTTAGGCTACAATATATGGCACTGTTCTGTAGCGTACTATCTATCGTACTGTTTCTAATGCTACGCTCAGGCCACTCAATGTTTCAATTCCTTTTTTTTTCATATGCTGCTACTGCCAGTGTGTACCACCACTACTACCAGCACAACAATGATATTTCATCCGTCGAGGATACATGTCAACAACCAACCTTAATCACCATTTGGCATTTGCCATGCAGGCAGCCCTGTGGCTACCCCTATTCTGAAACACGAATCACAGGTAAGATAAGCATTTTGGAGAGGTAGAATAATGGGCTAGGACTGGGAGGAGAGCAGAGACTGGCAGTACTACTAGTAAAGTACTGGTAGGGCTACTGAATTCACTAACTCGGTTACTGGCACTTTGGTACATTTCAGGACTAGATGTTTCATTCATGCTGGTAAGTTGGAAGAAACCAAACGTCCAGTAACCACCGCCCACCCCCACACAAAATAATATGAACGCGTATACTATGTTTTGGTATGAAAAAGAATTATTAAGAAATATATCTATGTAGTCATACAATAAAATAAATTAACCCAACTCACCCACTCCCTAACCCCAACCAATGTGCAAAAGTCCAAATGTCCCCTTTCCCAAACACCCAATTCCCACCCCCCAACAGTCTTTTAAAAAGGGGCAAGGGACAGTCACTTCTTCCGGTGGCGTAGTGTGGACAGCTGTTGCTGCACGTCCCGCAGCTCTTTGCGGAGGTCCCGGAGCTGGCGCTGATGTTTTTGGGCCATCCGCTCCAGGTACTCCACTCTCTTATGGAGGCGGCGCTGACGTACCATCCAGGATCTGGGGGGGCAGCTGATCGTGTTGCTGCTGTGCGGCGGCGGCGGGAGGCTGTCGGGTCACGGCTCTGTTTGGCTGGAGGCTTGTGGACACGGGGGCACTGGAGGAAGATGCAGTGGTTGCTGTCTCCTCCTCTTGCTCCCGAGCCCACAGCCGCCGATACTCGGCACAAATAGTCTCCAGCTTACGGGCCCTGGCGATCTCCCTTCAGGTGAGCTTCGTTGGAGTAGCATCTATATGAAGAAAGAAAGAAAAATACTGTAGCCAATAGTCTTTAACATAAAGTCAAAATAATTTTACTGAAAGTTGACTCTCAGTAACACCAGCAGGTAGCAAACACAGTATAACATTTTACCATGTATCTTTCCGCCGTCTTTGTAGGCCTGTGACATTACTGGGAGTTTCAGGGATTCCACTAGCAGGCCTATGGATGGACTCACTAATACATACATAGTCAGAGAGTACTAAAAAAAGTATTCTGTTTTTTTCTCTTGTTTTGCAAAAGAAATTAGTGGTACGTGAACTTGTGGTAGCCGGCATGGCAGCTCACTCAGCTTGCACCCAAGAAAAACAGACACAAGCCATGATGACACAGACTCGCAGTACTTTAAGCAGTACATGCAGGTGGGGATAGGAAGTTCTTACTTTTCTATAGGGGTGGCTCTGCCACTGGCCATACTCGGTTACATCAAGGGCTACTGCTCAATGTAATGATATCTTTCGCACTGCCCCCCCGGGTCTTTACTACAACAAAAGAAGAATGAAGATTATTCAATTCTGATCATATATCATTATCCTGCCGATCACATGATCTTTGGTCATATGATGGATGCCTTTAGGTGCTTTGTTTTGATAGATTGAGTGAACTACAGCGATAGTCCACCCATGACACAGCTGAAATAAAATTATTACATAGGGAGTGAGTGTGGAACCCATAATTGGCGGAGGAAGGGACTTGACTTGATATAATGTTGTCAACTATACAATCCATGCACAATAGATGCTGCGCTTGCAAAGTAAAGTACTGTACTGTTAGTCAAGGCAGGGAGTATTTGTGATCAATCACAAATTGTAGTATTTGGATTTCCTCAGCTTTGCTACTCTGGCACGGACATGCTGTTCAAAGTAACAATCTTTTTCCACTCAGCGTCTGCTCTACTACATCATACACCTCTGCTATTGATGTGGAAAAGAAGATAACATAGAGGCTTCCAAAGTACGTCTATCATTCTTCTTAATGTCTCAAATGTACCAAGTTTTCTTTTTCTCAACAATCAACTAACACCCTTTTCATTATATTTTGGAAACCACCGTCTTCTTCTCTTGACTTCCATTCAAAAACACCATTCTTTACAGTCATAAATGTTAAGACTCGCTCGTCCTTCGTTTCACCCTTCTTTCACTTTTCGTTCTTCACATCCGTAAAGTACATCTGATATGACTTGGCTTCACGATAAAAGTTTGCCAGCTGAGTTGAAGTCAAATAGAGGGGGCCATTGCTTACCCGAGAAGTACCGCCGCTAATGCTATTACAAGTCAAGGTTGACTGTCTTCTCCGTGATAGCCAAAAAAATAGTTCTAAATTAGTAACTGTTCTTAACAGTACAGTGTACTTGTACTAGTGTACTGTACAGTACATCATACACTCCTTTGCGAGCCTACTCAAAAGTAAGGAATATAATAACTTACCACCGTCCGCCGCCGCTAAGCCTTGTCCCCCATCTCCACCTGGTGGCGCCGCCGCATCCGCCCCTAGAGTGGAGCCCTCCGCAGTGCTGGCCCCGGCACTGGTGGTCATCTGTGCCATATCAGATGTTGTGACATCTAGAAAAAAGTCATATTTCCAGATGCCATACACGGATGTACGTTGTTACAACGCATGCTTTTACCGCGCATGCTGTTACAACGCAAGTTTTACCACGCAAGCCATTACAACGCATTGCTTTGGGGGGTGCTGGATAGTGAATAGTTTAATTTACTATTCCAACTCCAGTCCCCGTGGATAGTAGGGAAGGTGTTGGATAGTAAATTAAACTATTACTTATCCTAGAGCGCCCCCCAGTGCAATGCCTTGTAATGGTTTTCGTGGTAAAGCCTGCGTTGTAAAAGCACTGCATGGCAAAAGTTGCGTTGAAAAGGATGTTCTCCGCCATACACAACCCCCTATTTCGTCCCGTAATGGAAGGAAATGTTACATAACACATTTTTTATTACTGGGATTGAAAAATAGTAACGGTTTAGGGGAGGGTGTTAGTTTTTTATATGCTTATTCCATTAAATGCTACACTTCTTAGGACAACTGATGAATGCTTGCTTAACGAGCACCATTTTTCTAATTACAGAAAGAAGATTACATTGCCCTTCTGCCAACAGGACGATTCACTAACTACTAGTAAGTCATCACCAGCAGTACTTTAAGTACTTTAAAGGAGGTGGTGGCTCCCGCACAGTTTTTATAATAATTTCATGTGTCTGTTAACTATTACGTAAAGTAATTTGATTCATGGGAATGTTGTCTAAACTTTAACGTCATCTATCAGCAGTGCTCGCTCCGATATATAAGGCAGAGGAGGCCTTTTATATCCTTAAGGTTCTCTGTGTAAGAACAGTTTATTTTTTACTGTTCTTGTTGTTTCCTAGCAATGCTCTTCAACAATCATTGTTCTTTTTCTTTTCTCCATCATTCTATCATTGGAGTCTAATTTTTCAAATCCGTTTCTCAGGATTGTTTCCCCGATCGGTGGCGCTCTTTGTTGCTGCAGCTGAGCACGCTGTGTATGCTCCTTCATTTGGTTTTGCGGCTGGACTCTATGGATCATTCTCCTTGGTCCCTTTGCAGTCCTAGATCTTAGATTGCGTCACACTTTGGGGCTGCCTCTTTTACTGGTTCCATACCATGTTTTTCATGGTGTCATAGCTTTCTACTCCTTACGGGCCTTCCGTGGTCCCTCCTGGAGGTCAGTCCCTTCGGTGAGCATCTTGCTTCACCTATCATTTTCGGATAGTATGGTCCCTTTCTATCTTTTGGACCGGCTTCTCCTAGTTAGGAATCTTTGGTGAGGTCAATTTGAGCCCCTTCTCCAAGGATACTATTGCTTTGGTATCTGATTCTAAGATAAAGAATATACTGCTTGATGTCTCCATCAGGTGGACAAGTTATTTACCTTTGGTAATGCCTTATCTGGTAGAGCCCAGATCTAGCCTCATATTCCTTATTTACCCACCCATCCTCCCACTCTGCAAACTGAGGGCATTGTCTCCAAGATTCCTCCCCCCCAAACCCCCCTTCCCCCCTTTGCATACTAATATTACTGTTCTTTCATTCTGCACTTGTTGATGCAAACTTTTTCTATTTTCGGCATTCTGTTTCCAGAGACTGTTTCTCTAAGTGGCTCGGTGTTGAGGCTCAATAGTAGTCACAAAATAAACTGACAGTATGACGAGGAAGAGCTTATATGGACTCCGTTGACATCCCATTTGGAGAGCACATCGCTACAGAGTCGCTTGATGCCCTCTACCAATGTGCAGAGGTACTGCTGGGAAAATTTCCGGATCCAGGTTGGTTCCTGGGGAGGGAAGTCCGCGCTGCAATGGTTTACCATATCCCAGGGTCAACAATGTGTTCTATCATATCTGAAAGTTAATATCCTCACCCAGTATTTATTAATAACAGGGCATTTCCAAACAAGGTTTGCAAAATCTGCATAGTCAATAGCACTTTTTGGACATTGGTGCGATCACGCAGAATCAATCTTTGCTAGAGCCTCGGGTGTATGTGTAGTGTAAATACTTATTGGTGGAGACTAGTTTCATTTGTGGTCAGCAATAGCGCCAGACTATATCTGGTATGAAATGTCCTAAATCTCACTCCCATGCAGCACTGGTCCTCAATGCCAGTCAACTTCAATGCCTGACAAGACTGGCAGAGTCGGGGAAAGTAGCCTGCTCCCTTTTGTAGTTGAGATCGCTTGTGTCGGGTTAGGGAAAGTCAATAGGCTGCATAGGGTATGTGGGTAGTCTGTTACTCAAAGTGCTGTGCAGTCAACGGAGGACAAAATAATCAATGTGCATGGAAACCCTGGTGGCCATAAGTACACCATGTGTGATCAACTGGCCATTCGATACCCCAGTGTACGTAGGTGATGAGGTCCTAGAGTGTGTTGCATTAGTTGTTCCTGGTCAGTAGTAACCAAGGGTTATTAGTGTGGGTCAAGGCTGGAGAGTATTGCAATGCACCTCCAAGGTATCTTCGAAGCTTTGTCTACGCCCAACTGCCTGTGGAGAGCATTTGGATGTCTGCATTGTTTTTATGTTCAATGGGGGCGCGCAGCTCACAAAATCCAATAGTCAAATGTAGTTGAAAAAATAATCTCTTTATTTCAAATTGTATGAAAGTCATCAAACATACATACTCCAGCCAACGCGTTCCAGTCCCATACTGGGAACTTCATCAGGGCAGAAAAGGTAACAAATAACACAAATATTACATTCAAATAACGAGACACAGGACTAAACAACACAACACATATATGCACATAATTACACATTAACCCTTTTGCTGCGGCGGCAATTCCGCCGCAGCGCTAAGGGGGTGGGGCGGCTGCGCGGCGCTCCGAAGCTTATGACGGAACCACTCCGTCACGGCCCTCGGGTGGGCTGTGCTTGTGACAGAGCGGTTCCGTCATGGCCCCGCCCGCTCAATGGAACGCACCGCGCATGCGCTGCGAGCGGTCCATGACGGAACCGCTCCGTCACCAGCACAGCCCACCCGAGGGGCGTGAGGGAGCGGTTCCGTCATAAGCGTGGGAGGGGTTAATATATAATTTTTATACGATTTAAATTAGGACTCAAATACTGACAAAAGACTTAACACATTGATTACATATATAGTACACACTCCATATAAAACAAAACAACTTCGGACTTAGATAGGACCTGGTCCTTAGCGCAAGACACTTCAATATCACATGATGACACCGAGTATCTTGATTAACCCCATCGTTTTTAACATAGATTGACCGTGATTTAAGTGGTACATAAAGTCAGTACAGAGCGAAGGACTCAAATGAGCCAGTAACTGGTAGAAACAGCACTATACATCAAGAGAGGTGTAAAGGTACAATTCTTAGCAAATGAAAAAAGTTGTATAAAACGGCTAGTATATGCCGCCTCTCATCAGCAAGTTTTTCACGAATCACAATCTTATTTTATTATTATTATTTTTTTTTTTTAAAGTAAGCAAATGAAATTTTATTAGGTATTTTGAGCAACAAACCAATTATGCTATACTAGAAAGTAAACATTGACATTTCCCAGAACTTATACAAAGTAGGTCCAGAGTGTCAGCATCAAATCTTGCAGTAATAAAATCTGAACTTTATCGTAAATTCTGCCCAAGCACAATGAAATATTCTGTTATTAATGCATTACTGCAGAATGTTAAGAATGCATGAGGAGATACATTTTTACTTTAAGTCCAGAGGGCCTATATTGGTAAGAAGCTACACATGTCAAACTATTTATCAATTAACCAAAGCCTATTTGTAGCTGTTTCCCATTTACTAATATCTGTCTGGATATTTACCTTTTTTTGTTTTTTTGTTTTTTAAATTTTTTTTATTGGTTCAGTTCAAAACCGATATCTTTTCATATTCATAATACAGTTATGCAGTTATACACTTCCAGAAGACAGGGGGAAACAATAGAAACTATATAGATAAATAAAAACAGTACAATAAGTGGGTATTACCAAATATATAACAATGTTAGTATTACGCTACAGTGTGGACCTCCATTGGTCTAGATTTATGCAAACATCATTCCTCAACCCCCATATGATCAATCATCGCCTGCCAGACCTTGATCCCCCGTTGCTTTTTCTTAATTGACTTAGTACAATATAGGTTGTACTCCAAGTAAAACACATTGTAAAATTTTGCTCTCCACATCTCATAAGCTGGAGCTTCCGGTTTCAACCACATTGAGGCAATGCAAAGGCGAGCCACTGCGATCACCATGAATAGCAAGTATCTATACTTGCGATACGATAAGAACACGTCCAAGTCACTAGATAAACCAAAGATAATCATTTCCCTGGAGATTATGACATCAGCTTTTAACACATTTGAGAGAAATTTTACAATGCATGTGAAGAATGGATTTAGCGCACTACAATCAGCAAATATATGAACAATGTCAGCCATGTTAGTATGACATCTAAAACATTTCCCATTATACCTGTTGCCCCACTTTGCCATTTTTGCAGGAGTATGGTAAAGATTAAATATCGTTTTGTAGTGCTGAGAACGTAAATTCGCCGATAGAATAATATCGGCCGCGGTATTAATAGACTCTTGTAAGGGTACAGAGCTAGTAGCTAACCTCATCGACCATTTGGACTCCTGCAGCACAAGGTCATCCTGATGTAGTTCGAGTAAATAGTTATATATAATACCGATCCGTGTCGGTTTATTAAGTAATGTCAATAAACCGTTAGGCAGGATAGATATTGAATTTAAATGTTTAAGAATAAAGTCTCTTAGCTGTAAATACTTAAAAAAATCGTTCTGTTGGTTTGCATAGGTGTCTTTAAGCTCTTGAAAAGATGACATTACATCGTCATTAAACAACGAACCAACCGCTTTTAATCCTTTTTCACTCCAAATTTGCATTCTATAGTCCCAAAATATAAATGGTAGCAATTCCGGGGAGTCACAAGGAGTATGATAATTAATGCGACGAAGCTGCATAATTTTGCTAATCATACGCCAACCCTTAAAAGCAGTGAGCACCAACTTAAATTTAGTTCTCTTGTAGTAGCTAGGTTCGTAGAAACGAAGAAGCATCTGTCGTGCTTGTGGGCCAAGTAATAAATAAAAAATATCAGGGTCCTCAAATTGAGGTGGGTCATTTCCAGTTACAGCAAACTTAATATTCTGTAGCAAACAAGACAAATAATATAATGCAAAATTAGGGACGCCCCAGCCTCCCCTCAGCATAGGAAGTGTCATGAATTTAGATGCCCGACGTGAGGATTTCCACCTCCATAAAAATCTTTCAACCGTTACTTGAAGTTTCCGCACTTCTAAGGGTGGTACCTCAAGTGGAACAGACCTAAAGAAATACAGTACTTTAGGAAGTATGGACATTTTAAGCACATTGCGTCGTCCCACCATCGATAAATGTAAACATTCAAGTTTCTCTAGTTGTTGTTTTATTGATCGTAAAATATTGGTCCAATTAACCATAACCAGATCATGAAGGGATAGTCTAATTTTCATACCAAGGTACTTGGCTTCTGGGGTCACTCGGCTATCATTAGAACATAATCCTGACGTGCATACAATTTGTGTTTTTAAGATATTGAGTTTATACCCTGCTACCAGACCAAACTCTTTGGTTATAGCTTCAATCTCGGGAACTGCAGCTTCCGGGTCCGATGTTACAACTGCAATGTCGTCTGCATATGCTAGCACACGCATGCTGCCCCCCGGAAGCATCATAGATGGTATATGTGGTGATGTCATTAACGCTTGTAGTAGTGGGTCAATATATATAGCGAATAGGAGTGGCGAACAGGGACATCCCTGACGTGTACCACGACTAATATTTACATACCCTGAGAGCTGCCCTGACATAGAGATCTGTGCCCTTGGATGCCTATACATAACCTGGATGGCCTGCAAATAACGAGGTCCAAACCCCACTTTAGTCATGACAGCCCATAAATACGGCCATGAGACGCGGTCAAACGCCTTTTCTGCGTCTAAAAATACTAAACCTATATTCTTATGCGTCGTCTCGGCGTAGTCCAGGGTTGTAATGACTCGGCAAACGTGATTAGTTGTATCCCGCCCAGGTAGGAATCCATGCTGTTGATCAGAAACTACTCCAGGGACCACAGAGATCAGCCGGTTCGCAAGAATTTTAGAATAAATTTTAACATCGACATTAATAAGCGATATAGGCCGATATGAACCAGGCAGATATGAGGGCTTATCTTTTTTCTTAAAAACCGCTATAGTAGCGTTGTCCCATGATGGCGGTGGATATCCAGACTGGGCAGCTATAAATGTCTCTAGCATGTCGTTTTTAATGATTGGAAACAGTCTAAGATATAACTCTAATGGCAATTTATCAGGGCCCGAAGCTTTGCCCAAAGCTAAACTTTTAATGGCAGTCTCGAGTTCTAGCATCGTGATTGGAGCTTCCAATTCCTCTCTTTGAGTATCCTGCACAGCATGTCCCGTATAGCAACTGTTGACAAACTGCTCTATTAACTCTGGGGAGGCATTGTCTTGAGTGTAGAGCTCGGTATAGAATTCTTGGAAAACTCTCATGATGCCTTCTGGTGTCTCTATCCTCAAACCATGTCTATTTTCATTAGAGGATATATGTTGCATCGTCTGTCTTTGTCGCATTCTTTGAGCAAGACACCTCCCCACCATCTCACCATACTCATACCTTTCGGCCTTATACAATTTGTATTGAGAAGCAATTTTCTGGCTCCAGACCCCCGTAATTTTCGCCTTGCATTTCGCCACTTTGTCTTGAGTATTACAACAGTCCTGTCCTCTCCTTATATCACTTATCAAATCACATTCTACATTGGCCAGGTCTTGCAGTAGCTGTTTCATTACTTCCTTATCCTTACGTTGCGTTGCCCAGCCATAGCTGCATGTCTCACCACGCAACCCCGCTTTAAAGCAGTCCCATACCATTGCACTAGTTGAGGATCCTCTATTAATATCAAAAAACTGTTGGGACCATTCTAACATTTGAGAGACATACAGCATATCTACCAAGAGTTTCTTATTAAATGTGAAGGGTCTTTGCATGCGAGGTAAGCTAGATATTAACATATCCAACACTACGGGTGCGTGGTCTGATGTGATACGTGGCATTAAGGACATCCGAGCACCTACTGTCAAATCTCGTGTTGAAAAAATATAATCGAGCCGAACAAATTTTTTATGTGGGGAAGAGAAAAAAGTATAACCAGGGTCTAGTGGATTTGAAAGTGGCCAGCAGTCTACCAAGCCATGTTGAAGCAATAGTTGTCTTAGCCCCCTAAATACCTTCGGTTTTCGACCCCTATAATCTTTAAAGGTTGGGTCCCAAGTATTTATATCCCCATGGATGTTGAAATCTCCCATTACCAACAGAGGGGTACGCCAGAGTGCTAATTCAACATTCAGAAATTCGAGTATAGCAGAATCATCACTATTTGAGCCATATACAGTACATATTGTCGCAGGAGTATTCCCTATCACACATTCACAAATTGCCCAGCGGCCCATATTATCAGCTTTAGCTCTTGTAGTTGCAATAACTGATTGGCGCCCCAAAATAGCAACACCCCGGTTCATAGTAGTCTGTTGTGATACAGCTAGAACAGTATACCCCAAATCGTTCAGCACTTTTCGATTTCCCCATGATATGTGTGTCTCTTGAAGACAAATAATGTCTGGTTGTATCAAACGTATTTCGTGCATCACTTTCCTACGTTTTACCACATTATTCAACCCACAGACGTTAAAAGAGCATATTCGAAAATTTATACCAACCATTTTTTTTTACTTAAAGCAGTAAATAATAGCCACCCCTTAAAACCAGAGCATTTCACCTCAATATTTCTCACATCTTGTCGGTCTTGAACTGAGTTTTCCCCCTTTTTTACCCCCCGCCACCGTGCGCCCTCCCCCCACCCACCAGTCCCCAGAGCACCTCCTCCCCCACCCCAGTGACCCTCCCCCAACAATGAGGCAGTAGGGCCTATTGCCCCTTGATGTGTGTGAGAGTACCTCCAGTGGCTGTGGAGATCATTATCGAAAATGGAAACAGAAAACCTTGAGATTCCAAAATATAGAAAAAAAATAATAACATGGTAATCGCATCTTTGTCATCTCAGGGTAATGAGTTCAGATATTCTTTGGCTGAGACTTCCGTTGTAAAGAATCTATTTTGCCCTTTATAAATCGTTTTCAGAGTAGCAGGTTGCAGAAGGTATACTTGCACCTCTTTTGCTTGAAATGCAGGAATTAATTGGCGAAGTCGCCACCGGTTCTCAACTGTAGCGTGACAGTAATCCGGGCGGACAAAAAATTCCACCCCCAAACCTGATCTCTTTTTGTCTGGTCGTGCGAGATCGTAAAGTAGCTGTCTAGCCAAGAAGTTATTTAAGGAAATTAAAATAGCTCGTGGATATCGCACTCCTTGGTTCGCTCGTGCTGGTTGTGACCGAAATGGAAAACGGTGAGCCCGTTGGATTTCTTGCGCCCATTGCCATTCCTTGACTTCAGGAAATGCATCATTAAATAAATCTATAACAAACTGACGCACATCTTGGCCTTCACGGCCCTCGGGCACACCCAGAATGTGTAAATTATTACGCCGTAGCCTATTTTCTAGGTCAGTCAGCTTTGAGTTAACATCGGTCTTTTGAGCCTTGATTTCCTTAATGTCACTTTGGTTTTGAACCATTTGATCTTCAAGTGCAGAGATGCGTCCTTCTGCTTCAATCATTCTGTCCGTAAAGTCATTACAGGATTTTGCTAGACGGCGGACAGTATTCTGTAGCTTTTTGCAGGCATTATGAGTTTTTTGATGATCCGCTTTAGCCTCTACACGTTGATCAGAAATGGCCTTCAATACTACATCCAATGCCTCCTGTGCAGTTGCGCCCATATTATATACCGCTCCACCAGGTTGATCCGCATTGGAATTGGGATTATTCTCGATTAATGCCCATTCAGGAATTTCCATAGACCCAGGATGTCCACCATTATCATTAACCTTGTTGCCAGCAGTCAGGTCTGCCCAATTCAAGTTCCCTTGCTCGACGGCAGTAAGATCGAGAGATAATTTCCCAGTGTTTTCGCCATCGTCCTCCGGGTCTCCCTCCTCTTCCTCCTCCTCTTCCTCTTCCTCCTCTTCCTCCTCTGAGGCGTAGGAATGTTCTGAATGTTCAGATAATGAATAATATTCACTATCCTTGCTACCAATAAGATCACCCTCTCCAGAGTCAACTTTATTTACTGTGGTAGAGATCGGTGTGGGGGTAGAAATTAGAATGGTAGTATGGTTGGGAGCAGCTTGTATGGTCTTAGGAGAGACTACCAAATCTGATAATGCCTCCGTTTGGGTAGTATCTACCGCATTCTCAATATTCTCAATATTCTCTTTGAGTTCTATACCCTCGGTGTTCTCCTTTTCAGGCTTGGTCTTATTTTCTATATCAGATGTGGCCTCTTTTATTTCTAGTTTAGCAGGAATATCACTCCCAGAGGGGGCTACTGACTCAACAGCAGAAATTGCAGAGGCCGATACTACGGAGAGGCAAGATGGCGTCTGCTGGTCAGACGCGAGTGTGAGAGCTCCAACTGCGGCTGGGAGACCGAACTGGTTTTTGGCTATGAAACCTCCGTGTTTTATCTTTAAGAAAGCAGCGGCGGCGGCGGCGATTTAAAACGATCGAGAACACTCACCGTTCCGAGTTACAGCTCTCAGGATTGACGGCACCGGAGCCGGAGCTCGGGCTGAGCTGGAGCTGGAGCCGGGGCATAGGAGGAGTAACGCCGACCCAGGTGTGGGCTGAGCTGAGGCTGCGGGCAGAGTCAGGGTGTTGTGGAGCCGCGGAGATATGGAGACACGGAGCCACGGAGCATCGGAGTGTTGCAGTAATGCAGCAAGGCTATAACGGAGTAACGGAGCAATGGACTAAAATGGTTTAAAGGGAAATTGATGAGCTAAACTTGAGCGGTGTATTGGTGGAGTTTACAGGCTATACCCAAGGGATTATTGGATATATCGACCTCTCCCCTCTTCTTGCTCTCTTCCTGTGTTTCTGTGTTACCTGGACTCGTGGCTAAATGAAAGACGGCTGGAGTTGAGCCTTGCAGACGTGCATACACAGCGTGAGAGACATTTAACAGGTACTAGGTGCATTCCCCATATTCTTTCATCTATTTGTTTAAACTAATTAGATATATAGACTGCCTATAGACTGCCTTTAAGAAGAAATAGATAGACTCCTCGTCATGGCACCAAAAACTGCACGTGGTGGGAAAACCAGAGCGACTGGAGCGACTGGAGAGATGCAGATCGGTACACGCGCAGCACTAGCAGCTAAAAGCAAGCAGGACCCTAGCAATGTTATAGAGGCTGATGGAGTCCAAGCTGGGACTCCAAAGATCACACAAATGTTTCAACTTAAGGGCAAAACGACAACATCAAAAATAACGAATCACAATCTTAACTGAGATAGATTCTCCCAGACCTAGGGCCTTGGAGCTATCCAAGGCATCGCTTGCTTGCGCAATCTCCAGTGTAATAGGGGCTGCCAGAAATTGTTGTTGACCCTCTGACAGCCATATCATGCCACCTCCGCTAAGTACTCTGCAATTGTGCCGTGGTCATCTATAGTCTGCGCAGTAAACAATTGTTGGTAATATGTCAGAAACATCTAGGCCACATCAGCACTATCCACTACAGTTGTTCCCTCATGAGGCGCCATGAGGGTCACAGTAGGCCATATCTCTGTATGCGTGGATATTTGCCGACATAGGCCACCTCCAGCTAAATTCATCTAGTTAAACCAAACGCCTGTGTAGATGGGTGTCTTGCCATTTCCTCATAGAGTCCTAGTTGATATCCTGTTCTAGACTGGTCAAATCACTGCGAATACTTTGGAAGATACCACAGACTGGCATGCCTAGTGACAGACCCAGTATTTTGTTGCCAAGTAGTCATTAATGGGGTCCCAGAATTTGGACAAATAAAATGCGTTCTTAAAAGCGTATTCAGAGACACGCTATTGACAGGTTAACCCACTCATGAACGGAATGTTTAAAAGCTGCTTAACTGGGGCATGATCCAAAAGTGTGTGGGGCACCTTATTGGCTGATCACAGAGCTATCCATGTGACATGAACCAACAATCTATTCAGGTGCAGGCGCTGTGTGGAGTAAAATAAAATGTTAAGTATGTTGTGTGGGAATGGCATGCATGCCACACATCAGCAAGCTGGAAAGTGTCTGTCCTGGAGAATGTGCAGGGCTCGGCACTAACATGCAACCTGATAGAGTCCATGACAGAGTTCCAAGTCCTATTAAAATTGCCCCCATCAAAACCAGGTCAGCCTTCGAGGCATCCCGTTATAATGGAAAGGTCACGAGAAGGGTGAATCAATATTAGGAGCATGAACATTGACCAGGAGCATGGTCTTGCTGGTCAATATGCCTGAGACTATCACATACCCTTTGTCAGTAAAGCGGTTATTGTTTATGAAAGGGACACTTGTGTATCAGGATACCAACCCCATGGGAGTATCTGCTGCAGTATGCAAACAAATGGGCTGTCCACCCCCCTCCCCCTGTGGAAGCACAGGTACAATTGTCACGAGGGGAATGTTTTGTCTCCTAAAGAAATGCTAGATTGACACCATGTCTGGTCAGATAGGAGAGCACCTGCTTTCCTTTTTGGGGGTTGTTAAGATCTTGATGTTCCAGTTTAAGCATGTTCGCACCAGCCCCCATGTACCCCTAGGTTGGTTCCCCATGTAGTGAAGTGGGAAAAGGTAGCAGGCGTAAAATCAACAATTGTGATGCCAAAGTATAGCATAACAACATTGTAGCAATCACATTAAAACATGCTTAACAAAAGTAACCCAGCCCCACCTACCTACACCAGAGCAAAGAACATGCAGCGAATCCCAATCAAACAAAAATAAAACACAATATCCAACATTACGGCTTACACCTCGGAGTGGTCTCAACACCTGTTTGCGACCCCCTACTGTAGATCGGCTTTGTACATTAGAAGTGTTGGTTAGTGGGCAAAATCCACACTATGGAGTGCCAGAAAAACCACCTAAAGCATTCAGTCCACACAATAATACAAAATTTGCAATATGTCTGCACAATGGGGATCCGGTGGAAGCCCAGACAGCTCTCTTCAGTCAGGTGGGTCATGAATGGCATGGATGGATACTCACGCCAAACCACCAGTCTGGAATGGTTCGGCGCAAGGATCCATCCCCTCCGCCGTGTTGTTTACAGAACAAGGCAGCATCTGCAGGAGTAGTAAAAATGTGCAGTTGACCATTGACCTCCATTCGAAGGTGAGCTGGGTATGGCATGCTGTACTTATGCCCTGTTTTCGTACAGTAATTTTTACGTCTGAGAATTTATGCTGTGCTCCCTGCACAGCAAGCGTGAAATCCAGAAACTGAGACAAAGTCGGTCCCTGGTATAGGAGTAAACCCCACTCCCACGCAAGGTGCAGCGCTGTGTACCTGTACTTTAGGAGATGTGCTATGATCGGGCAGGACGGTGCTCTGGGCGGAGGGTGTGGGCCTAGTGATGTATGAACCCTCTCCACTTCAAACTTCCCAGAGAAATCTTGCTTGCTGAAGAGTTCCGTGAGCAGTTTTTTGACGAACATGTCAGGGCGACTGATGTTCATGGATAAAGCTACCCCCATGATCCATAGATTATTATGTCAGACTGCACCTCCAGGTCCTCATTTTTTGGCCATTGTGTACTTGAGCAACCACTCAACTTTTTCCTGGTGTTTCATAACACTGGGGTCGTTATCTTCCACCTTGAAGATTGTGTGTTCTCCTCCATCGCTACGCATAGTGTGACGATTTGTACGTTCACAAATGCGGAGTGGTTGGTGAGGGTGTAATATCTGATGTCAATAGATCTGAAGCCGGTGCATAACTCTGTCATTATGGCAACTGTGCCACCCAGGGGTGTTGGAGCAGTATCATCGGGTGGGGCCTTCTTCGGTTTCAGAAAGAGAATGCTGGCTCCTTGGTCCCTAGAACTTGTCAAATGAGATCTTATTTTGTTTAAGGTCACTGCGCCCCATGGTGTATGCAGTAGAGGCAGGCCAACAATAATGCTGCAGACGAGATGTGATAACTTTTTTCTTTAGGTCACAGGCAGGAGTTGAAAAGTTTATGCTGCAGAGTAATCGCCGGCCCGGACATCTAAGCAAAAACCCAGTAAGTAAGGGACAGGGAGCAGAGCTTCCAGGATTCACAGGTCCCCACTGCCTCCTCAACACCTCTGCAGCAGCAAACCCTCCAAACAGCAGGTTGTAGTGGTAACACAGGGGTGTTTTCATACTCCCTGCAGGGTGTGCAGATAACCCTGAGGTTCACAACCCACTGATGGGGTAACAGGCATATTAATGAGGTGCACCAGTGCCGTGGTGCATTTCCAGCTCTTCAGTCCTAGGCCACAGGATTGTAGGTGATATATGGTGGTGTCAAATGGCAGCCTGGCATCCAAGGAGCTGGGTCTGTGCTCGTCTGTCAAAGCCACACGGCTAATGGCACGTTGCAGCAGATTACGGCATAAACTCACTGGTCTTCATGGTGGTAGCGGCAGGGCAGATATTGGCACAGTCCATGCAGCAAGTAGTCAATGGGCTCTGGGGTCTCGGTCTCCCGGCCCCTGTCACCACTGGGCCTTTGAGGACCGCATCAGGCCGCAGACCCCACCAGCATACTGTATCCCCAAATCCACATCTCCGGCAGTCAGAAATTGCAGCTACCTGTAGTGGAATGCGTGGGATGCACAGTGGTCCGTCTGTATCATGGGGATCAGCACCGAACATCGACACGTTCGGGCATTTGGTCCTGGAGACATTTTGGTCGCCACATGGCACCCCCCCCCCCCATCCTAAGCCCCTTTTATCTTTTGACAAGGCCTATACAGATACCCCATTGGTTGCATGGGATAAACTTTGCCCTGCCCCTCTGGCAACCGCCAGATTGCATGACACCACCGTCCTGCCCCTGGGCGACCCATCATTTTTCTCTTAGCACCACTCTCCTGTAAGCTTTAACATTTGCAACTACTCCCACCCCCTAATAAGGAGTCAGAATGGGTGGAGACACTTGGGGGAAAAGTCTTTTCGTCCCCCAGTTTAGCGCTTTGATCAGTAAATTCCAGATGTTGCTGGAGTGTTAGTCCTCCCATATGTTCCTGAAGATCTGCAACCTGTCCTTGCCCAGGTCATACAGAACTGTTTTGATGCTGCATAGTTCACAATTCATTGTAGCTTGGACACCCTGATTCTATTGGACAGGCCATCATCACCAGTATTGCCAATTGCCATGACGCTTGCCCGCGGTCCCTCAAGGGCATGTCGTTCGACAGGACTCACCTGTTCGGGGCAAGGCAGACTGTGCTCTTGAGCGGTTCAAGGAGAGCAGTGCCACAAACTCTTCCTGGGCTTATCTACTCCACTTCAGCAGCCTTGTCGCTCCTTGTGCGGCTTCTACGAGCCAATACAACCTCCAAATGCACCGAGACAATGGTTTAGGTTGCTGTGTCTGCTGCCTCAGCAGTCAAGGTTAATGGGCTGCACAGTTGGCTACCCCCGTCAACCCCCAATCTTCCAGCTGTTGTCCACCCTGTCAAACCCCTTTAGCGTGCCCTTAGCAGAGTAACATGGTGTAAGGCAGGATCCAATGATTTGCACTGGGTTGGCAGGCCATAACATCAAACAGGTGGGTCCTGCAAATTGGTTGGCAGAGATATGCCCTACTTTTCATTCTCTCACTTCCACACCTTCATACCTCCCACCAGCAACTGATGGAGGACCATCTCTCCTTTTTGCGGCAGGAGGTCCAAGCCCTTTTGGCCAAAAAGGGCTATTGAGAGAATGCCTGTGCCAGAAATATGACGTGGTTGTTATTCCCACTACTTTCTGGAGCCCAAGAAGGTCCGAAGCCCTCATCCTATTTTAGATCTGTGTCCACTCATCACCGCCTTCTGAAAGGAGGAATTCAAAATGTCTACACTGGCCCAGGTCATTTCCTTCCTCGACACTGGAGACTGGATGGTGTAGTTGGACCTGCAGAACGCCTATTTCCATATACCCATCTGAACTACCTGCTGTTCGTGAGTAGGACAGCAGCCTTTTTAGTTTGCTGTGCTCCCTTTTGGTCTCACCAGTGCCCCTTGGGTTCTAGTCTTCCCATTTCACAGCAACTAGCTTTTGAAGGTGGGTTCACCCCAGGCAGTTGTCAAACATCTCCAGTCTATGGCAAACCTCTTGTCGTCTTTGGGGTTAACTATCAACAGTCTAAAGTTACACCTAACTCAATCTCTGATGATCCCCCTTTATCTGAGTGTTTCTGGACACTAATTTTTTTTTTACCTTTCCCTGTGGGAAAAGAGTTATGGGCATTCAGGCTATGACCATGATCTTTCTGGCCTTGTCCTGAGTTTGTTAGGTAGATAGGTTGCTGGTATTGATGGCCCTCTGAATCCTGCTGGTCAGGAACTCCAGAAGGAATATGCGGGCTCTGCAGGAGGATCTGAATTCTCTGTGGGCCCAACATCAAGGGGACCTCTCTAACCATGTTCAGATTTCAGAGAAGACTGTACAATCTCTGCAGTGGTGGTTGCTGAACTGCGATTGGGTCAGTGGGAGACCCCTCTTTCTTCCTCAACAAGAACTGACTGAGGAAACAGATGCCTCACTTTTCTGATAGAGTGGAGACCAGAGGGCTCTGGTTTCTGGTGTAGTCCCATTTCCAGATTGGCCTTCTTGAGCTGAGGGCCATCTGCTTGGCATTAAAAGCCTTCCTTCCATCAAAGGGAGGTTGGTGCAAGTACTTATGGACAACACCGCTACCATGCGGTACTGCAACTAACAGGATGGGGTGGGGGTTCACAGACCTTTGCCCTGCGTCCTTGGAAACGGTTGGACGACCAAGTAATTTTGCTGATGGTGAACTACCTGGCAGGCTCATTGAATGCCAGTGTGGACCAGGCCCGGTTCTAGCGGGTGGGCCAGGCCCACCCAAACATGAGCCTGGCCCACCCAAACAGGAGCCTTGGCCCACCAAAACAGGACCCTTGGCCCTCGCAGTGAGGGCTTGAAGGCAGGCGCGCAAATGCATTGGGGTCAAAGGGCTGTCTGTGTGTGTGTGTGTGTGTGTGTGTGTGTGCTCCCGCGCTGAGACAGCTTCCCTGCCGAATACACACACACACACAGACAGTTTTAGAGATTATCGCAGCTGCACCTGAGTACTTCACGGGTCTTTAAAAGACCATTTACATATTAAGGAGGCTTTGTTTATTTTTTCACCCCTTCATCTCTACTCACTGGCGAAAGGCGACAACGGTCACCTTTGCCTCCTGTACTGCTGTGTGGATATTTATTTTTTGATGCAGTGCAGGAGAAAATAAGTTTGTTTATTCCTATCCACCTTTCCTGACCCCTGCAGCTACTTATCACATTGACTGTGACACAAAGCTTGTTTTATGGAGTAGGTAAGAGAAGGTGTTACTATTTGTTTTTCCTTTTTAAATCTGCACAGGCCCAGAAGGACACATAATTCTTGTGTGCTTCATTTTAACAGTTTTTATCATTATCATGGCTGATGCAAGACAACAATAAGACAATACAAAATGCTCAAATAATGCTGGTGATTAATGATCCTGCTGGAAAGCAATCTTTTGACTGTTAGTAGTTTTTAAATGTAGATGAATTGTATTTTATGTGGAAGCTCAGTGGGTTACTGTCTTTGCCCCAGAGATCCTTGTGTAACTTGCAGTTCAGAAGTTACAATCCTACCAGGACAGTGACCAATGAACTGTCACCAAAGAGCTGCATACAGACATGAATGGCATAGTTAGAACTTCACTTTTTTTGTTTTGTGATATAGTTAGAACTTACTCAGTCTTTCATTATTCTAATGTTGCTAAAATTAGTATTTTTTGGCAGATATACTTTTTTCTCAGTAAAGCTGACCCCCCGTGGAATACTCTTTAAATCCCAAGGTTGTGTTTCCACAGACCAAACCCTCTTAAGATATACTTCCCACCAGTATGGATGATATGTGATTCATACAACTTGTAATCCTCATTGGCTTATGAGACATTCCCTGTAGACTGATTTACATACTTGTATGATTCATTGTCTCTGTATAATGTGTGTGTGGTGTAAAGTACTGACACACACTACATTGATATGAGTAGTGCTATACAACAAATGAAATGCATATGAGAGAGGGACTACGTGAAGATGAGGGGCACTGGTGGAGGGTGGCAGTGAGGGAATCCGAGGTGGAGGTAGTGGGAGGAGCTGTGGAGCGATGAGGGGCACTGTTGCAGGGTGGCAGTGAGGGAATTCGAGGAAGAGGTCATGGGGTGGAGGGGGTGCTAGGGAGAGATGAGGGGCACTGGTAGAGGTGGTAGTAAGGGAGTCTGACGAGGAGGTCATGGGCGGAGGGGCTACAGAGAGATGAGGGGCACTGGTGGAGTGTGGCAGTGAGGGAGTCTAAGGAGAAGGTCATGAGGGGGAGGGGCTACAGAGCGTTGAGGGGCACTGGTGGAGGGTGGCAGTGAGGGAATCCGAGGGAGAGGTCATGGGGTGGAGGGGGGAGCTAGGGATAGATAAGGGGCACTGGGGGAGGGTGGTAGTAAATGTATTTATGAAGAAAGAGGTTATTGGTGTGGCACCAAAAAGACTTTCACATCAGCGCTAAAGCTGGCCCTGTCATGGCCTTTCTGTATTTGTTTATTTAATTAGCAGTCGGGTCATAAGGGATACTGTGGAACATACTTTAAAAGTGTGTGCTAATTATATTTACTGCTATATTCAATGTTTTAAGTTTGAAGGTGATTTTACCAATTTTTTTACCAGGAAAAATGAAAGTGGAGTTCAATGATGTGTGACATGGGGCTGGGGCCCAAGGTCAGCTGTGAGATAAGGTGCACTGGAGAAGAGTAGTGGATAATCAAGTGTGTAAGGGAGTGCGTTGCAGAGTCCGGGGTCAGGTGGAGGTAGTAATAAAGAGGGATTCTCCCTGAAGGCTCACACAGAGGGAGCCCAAGATGTGTCACTTGCCTGATAGTCCCACCTCAGAAACCTCCTCTTCCCATCAAATTAACATTACATGGGAAAAACAGTTTTTGAGAGTGATAATATTTAGAAAGAGACTTGGAAAAGAGTGTGTTTTACTGGGCCTTGTAATACTAAGAAGAGATAAAGGAGGGCCCTGAAGCAGGCCCGCCCAGACATATATGCAACAAATCGAGCCCGCAGTGGCCCACCCAAAGGCACCCTTGGCCCACCCAAATAAAAATTCCTGGAGCCGGGCCTGGTGTGGACGAGCTCAGCCATATGTGCCTAGTAGATCAGAGGTGGTAGTTGAACAAGGAGGTGTTGCAAGGTCTCTTCTGCAAATCAGGAGAAACTTGTCTTGATCTGTACATCGCCAATGAGAACTCACCATGTCATCACTTCTTCTCTTTGGATTTTCCAAGGTGCCTCTCGCTCTAAAGCACGTTCCACGTCAAGTTAAACTCTGGACTCCTGTATGCCTTGATGCCAAAACCACTCCTGCAAAAAGTTCTCAAGAGGATCAGGATCCATCGGCCCCAGGTCATCCTAGTTGCCTCACATTGGGCACTGAGAGTATGGTATCCAGGAGGATCTGCTGTCAAAGCAGATGGGCAGGGTCCTGCATGTGGGCATTCGCAACTTCCACCTTCATGCCTGGACAGTGGACAGTGACAGCTGAACACTTTTGAACTTTCTCTGGAGGTGGTTGATGTCGTCTTGCCAGCCAGCCATCCCTGACAAAAAATGTATATGCCTGTCATTGGGACAAATTTATATGTTGGCACGGTACTGGGCAGATAAATCCCCTTCAGGCAAAGTTGTCTGACATTTTGGGAATTAGTTTGTCCCTGGCCCAGCTTTGCTCTAGGCATGGTTACGGTGTACCTTTCAGCTCGTTTGCGATTGCCGATCCACCCTCATTGTTCAAGTTCCCAGTTATGAGCTTGTTGAAAGGCTTACATCATTTATTTCCTCCCTCTCCCTTTGTCATGCCAGAGTGAAAACCTAACTTGGCCCTTACATTTCTGATGTACTCTCCCTTCGAGTTGCTTTACAGCTGCTTCTTACAATTTCTCACCCTCAAGACAGTGTACCTTGTTGCCATAACACTGATGTGGCATGTGAGTGAGCTTCAAGATTTCTGTGTCAACTTGCCATACACCACCACCACCTTTCCAGACCATTTGGTTGAGCAGACATGGGCATCCTTTCTTCCTGAAATTATGGCGCCATTCCATGTTGGCTGGAACATCACATTGATGGTGTTCTATACTCCGCCTCACCCCCATAAAGAGGAGGGGAGTCACCATCACTTGTACCCCTCAGATTGCTGAGCTTCTAAACAGATGTACCAAAGAATATAGAGTGGATGATCAGCTTTCTGTGAGGTTCTGTGGAGCATTGGCCGACGGGAGCACGGAAGGGGCTATAAAGCCTCTTCGTTTCTGAAGCAGATGGTGTCAATGTGGAGCTGCATTGTATCACCTATGGGTGTGTAGAGGTACTGCTGAAAAGTTTCCAGATCCAATCTGGTGTCTGTGAAATATTCAAAATGTGAGGAATATGCAACTAGATAGAATCTCTACCAGAAAGAGTGTTTCAGAAGGTAAGAAATGTGTTCTACTGGTAGAAATGCCATTGCTTTAAAATAAAATTGTAGGGGCACTGGCTTGGCCAACTTAATCACATGTTGGGTCTCATCAAAGAATGAGGTTTGAATGCCCCTTTGATGGAACTAAGGAGGTCTCCTTACTACAAACGGTGTCCTCTCTTACAAGTGTCCCAGTGGTAGATGCAATATTAAATTACACCCAATAAAATCTGAAAAAGGGTTTGGAATTTATCAGGTGTGATAAAAAGCATCTACTCTGAGTTATGCCCCAAAAAATGTTGCATAACCTGAAGTTTTTGGTGCTTTCTGAAGAAAGAAATCCATGTGTCCTGGTTATTTAGCAGCGTAAGTTCCAGCAGGATTGCCGTTTCAGAAATGTATCCTGGGAAAGAATTACTGGGTGCACTACAAAGGTAATAGCAACCATTTGCGTGAACAGATGTTTTGCCCTTGTAATCTTTCTTTCTTGTGTGCTTTCTTGCAGGGGTTTTAAAATATGCATGAGTTTGTTGATGATAATTTTGTGTACCAGTTTGAATGTATTAACTTTTATGAATTTATTTTTAAAATCGAATAAAGATTATGAACTGAAACTTGTAATCGTATTCGTATTCGTATTCAAAAACTTTATTCGATTCATAAAATGGATCATAAAAGTACTGAACATACAATATTTCACACCTCATAACAAAGAAAGTTTTGTTTAAATACACATTTTTACGAAATTTAAAAAGACATAATAATGACTGTTTTAAAAATATAAAAGACATGATTTTCACCAGAGGATATTCTATACAATGTGATGATAACCATAGGCCTTCCTGATCTTTAGTGAAACTCTAATAAAATTTAGCATGGCACAGCAAATTTCTACAGAGGGTAATGATGACAAATAATCATACCCTTCCTTATAGGTACAAGGTTGCCTCCCCTTCAAGATTGGTTTAATAAACCGGAGTCTTGGCTCTTGATATAAGGAGCAAAAAGGGACCACATGTATAGTGCTTTGGCTATCCCTATTATTACATGGACAAGGGGGCAGCCTCTCACACCAACCCCCTTGTTTCGGGAAGGCAAGCAAAAAATGCAAAATGTCCAGTCTAAACCTTGTTAGTAGGAATCGCCATTGCACATTAAGGGTAAATGTTAGGTAAAGCTGAGGTTGGAGCTTACGAGCATAAACATTAACATTGTCCGAGGGTGGTGGATTCAATGATTTCCAATACATTGCCTTTATGTTTGCCTTATGGTTTCCCTCTATTTTTTCAGGATTGTCATAATAGGAACCCAATCCAATTTTGTTTAACATGTTACAAACATAGGACAACCAGGGGATCTGTTTTGAGTTTTCTAAAGCCATGCAATCAGTGATAATGTCTTTAGTAAGTTGCAGGTCTTCAGATTGCCATACTTTGCCCCATAACAATAAAGGGGACAAACGAATCGTATCCGAAACACTGACCATTCCAATTTCCTTGTGGCAGAAGATGTTTGAGCAGCCTTTGGGAACTGATAAAACCCTTTTTAGGTCTCGCCTGTCGATGCGCATGCGCATCGAGCTTGCGAGCCTATTGCGGCTTAAACAACCTTTAACTAAGAAGCAAGGAATCGTGGCGATTCCTTGCAGTGCCCGTGACTTTTAAGCTCAATGCGCATGTGCATTGAGCTTAAAAGCGCGTGCACATCAGTTCCCTCAGCCGCAATCGCCGTCTGTTCCCTCACCCGCATTCCTCCGACACCTTTTGAAGTGAAGCTTATCTTCACTTCAAAGGCCCCGGCTTCTTCACACCCACATGCCGCTCTCCCCGCTCCGCCCCCTCCCCTGCCCGCCGTGTGCATTTCTCCTACACCCCTCCCCACAGCAATGCCCTCCGTCTGTTTTACAATTTGAAGAGGTAATCGGAGTGCCTCCTCACATTTCACTTCACTGCCTCCCAACCTCCCTTCCAAACTCTCCAAGTTTCTGCCTCTTTCACTCTCTCGTCCAACTCTCTCCCCCCTCTCCATTTACTTACACAAATCTCGCAGATACCCCAAGCAGCAGTGCCCGCACTACCAATCCTTCTGTTATGCCACATCTCTCAGCTTACAGATTCCTTCGCTCTTTCTTTTACTCTCCACGTTTCTGCCTCTTTCACTCTCTCTTCCAACTCTCTCCCCCCTCTCCATTTACTTACACAAATCTTGCAGATACCCCAAGCAGCAGTGCCCGCACTACCAATCCTTCTGTTATGCCACATCTCTCAGCTTACATATTCCTTCGCTCTTTCTTTTACTCTCCACGTTTCTGCCTCTTTCACTCTCTCTTCCAACTCTCTCCCCCTCTCCATTTACTTACACAAATCTCGCAGAAACCCTAAGCAGCAGTGCCCGCACTACCAATCCTTCTGTTATGCCACATCTCTCAGCTTACATATTCCTTCGCTCTTTCTTTTACTCTCCACGTTTCTGCCTCTTTCACTCTCTCTTCCAACTCTCTCCCCCCTCTCCATTTACTTACACAAATCTCGCAGATACCCCAAGCAGCAGTGCCCGCACTACCAATCCTTCTGTTATGCCACATCTCTCAGCTTACATATTCCTTCGCTCTTTCTTTTACTCTCCACGTTTCTGCCTCTTTCACTCTCTCTTCCAACTCTCTCCCCCTCTCCATTTACTTACACAAATCTCGCAGATACCCCAAGCAGCAGTGCCCGCACTACCAATCCTTCTGTTATGCCACATCTCTCAGCTTACAGATTCCTTCGCTCTTTCTTTTACTCTCCACGTTTCTGCCTCTTTCACTCTCTCTTCCAACTCTCTCCCCCTCTCCATTTACTTACACAAATCTCGCAGATACCCCAAGCAGCAGTGCCCGCACTACCAATCCTTCTGTTATGCCACATCTCTCAGCTTACAGATTCCTTCGCTCTTTCTTTTACTCTCCACGTTTCTGCCTCTTTCACTCTCTCTTCCAACTCTCTCCCCCTCTCCATTTACTTACACAAATCTTGCAGATACCCCAAGCAGCAGTGCCCGCACTACCAATCCTTCTGTTATGCCACATCTCTCAGCTTACAGATTCCTTCGCTCTTTCTTTTACTCGCCACGTTTCTGCCTCTTTCACTCTCTCTTCCAACTCTCTCCCCCCTCTCCATTTACTTACACAAATCTCGCAGATACCCCAAGCAGCAGTGCCCGCACTACCAATCCTTCTGTTATGCCACATCTCTCAGCTTACATATTCCTTCGCTCTTTCTTTTACTCTCCACGTTTCTGCCTCTTTCACTCTCTCTTCCAACTCTCTCCCCCCTCTCCATTTACTTACACAAATCTCGCAGAAACCCTAAGCAGCAGTGCCCGCACTACCAATCCTTCTGTTATGCCACATCTCTCAGCTTACATATTCCTTCGCTCTTTCTTTTACTCTCCACGTTTCTGCCTCTTTCACTCTCTCTTCCAACTCTCTCCCCCCTCTCCATTTACTTACACAAATCTCGCAGATACCCCAAGCAGCAGTGCCCGCACTACCAATCCTTCTGTTATGCCACATCTCTCAGCTTACATATTCCTTCGCTCTTTCTTTTACTCTCCACGTTTCTGCCTCTTTCACTCTCTCTTCCAACTCTCTCCCCCTCTCCATTTACTTACACAAATCTCGCAGATACCCCAAGCAGCAGTGCCCGCACTACCAATCCTTCTGTTATGCCACATCTCTCAGCTTACAGATTCCTTCGCTCTTTCTTTTACTCTCCACGTTTCTGCCTCTTTCACTCTCTCTTCCAATTCTCTCCCCCTCTCCATTTACTTACACAAATCTCGCAGATACCCCAAGCAGCAGTGCCCGCACTACCAATCCTTCTGTTATGCCACATCTCTCAGCTTACAGATTCGCACTTTCTTTTCCTCTCAACGATTCTGCCTCTTTCACTCTCTCTTACAACTCTCTCCCCCCTCTCCATTTACTTACACAAATCTCGCAGATACCCCAAGCAGCAGTGCCCGCACTACCAATCCTTCTGTTATGCCACATCTCTCAGTTTACAGATTCCTTCGCACTTTCATTTACTCTCCACGTTTCTGCCTCTTTCACTCTCTCTTCCAACTCTCTCCCCCTCTCCATTTACTTACACAAATCTCGCAGATACCCCAAGCAGCAGTGCCCGCACTACCAATCCTTCTGTTATGCCACATCTCTCAGCTTACAGATTCCTTCGCTCTTTCTTTTACTCTCCACGTTTCTGCCTCTTTCACTCTCTCTTCCAACTCTCTCCCCCCTCTCCATTTACTTACACAAATCTCGCAGATACCCCAAGCAGCAGTGCCCGCACTACCAATCCTTCTGTTATGCCACATCTCTCAGCTTACATATTCCTTCGCTCTTTCTTTTACTCTCCACGTTTCTGCCTCTTTCACTCTCTCTTCCAACTCTCTCCCCCCTCTCCATTTACTTACACAAATCTCGCAGAAACCCTAAGCAGCAGTGCCCGCACTACCAATCCTTCTGTTATGCCACATCTCTCAGCTTACATATTCCTTCGCTCTTTCTTTTACTCTCCACGTTTCTGCCTCTTTCACTCTCTCTTCCAACTCTCTCCCCCCTCTCCATTTACTTACACAAATCTCGCAGATACCCCAAGCAGCAGTGCCCGCACTACCAATCCTTCTGTTATGCCACATCTCTCAGCTTACAGATTCCTTCGCTCTTTCTTTTACTCTCCACGTTTCTGCCTCTTTCACTCTCTTTTCCAACTCTCTCCCCCCTCTCCATTTACTTACACAAATCTCGCAGATACCCCAAGCAGCAGTGCCCGCACTACCAATCCTTCTGTTATGCCACATCTCTCAGCTTACAGATTCCTTCGCTCTTTCTTTCACTCTCCACGTTTCTGCCTCTTTCACTCTCTCTTCCAACTCTCTCCCCCCTCTCCATTTACTTACACAAATCTCGCAGATACCCCAAGCAGCAGTGCCCGCACTACCAATCCTTCTGTTATGCCACATCTCTCAGCTTGCAGATTCACACTTTCTTTTCCTCTCAACGATTCTGCCTCTTTCACTCCCTCTTACAACTCTCTCCCCCTCTCCATTTACTTACACAAATCTCGCAGATACCACAAGAAGCAGTGCCCGCACTACCAAGCCTTCTGTTATGCCACATCTCTCAGCTTACATATTCCTTCGCTCTTTCTTTTACTCTCCACGTTTCTGCCTCTTTCACTCTCTCTTCCAACTCTCTCCCCCCTCTCCATTTACTTACACAAATCTCGCAGATACCCCAGGCAGCAGTGCCCGCACTACCAATCCTTCTGTTATGCCACATCTCTCAGCTTACAGATTCCTTCGCTCTTTCTTTTACTCTCCACGTTTCTGCCTCTTTCACTCTCTCTTCCAACTCTCCCCCCCCTCTCCATTTACTTACACAAATCTCGCAGATACCCCAAGCAGCAGTGCCCGCACTACCAATCCTTCTGTTATGCCACATCTCTCAGCTTACAGATTCCTTCGCTTTCTTTTACTCTCCACGTTTCTGCCTCTTTCACTCTCTCTTCCAACTCTCTCCCCCCTCTCCATTTACTTACACAAATCTCGCAGATACCCCAAGCAGCAGTGCCCGCACTACCAATCCTTCTGTTATGCCACATCTCTCAGCTTACATATTCCTTCGCCCTTTCTTTTACTCTCCACGTTTCTGCCTCTTTCACTCTCTCTTCCAACTCTCTCCCCCTCTCCATTTACTTACACAAATCTCGCAGATACCCCAAGCAGCAGTGCCCGCACTACCAATCCTTCTGTTATGCCACATCTCTCAGCTTAGATTCCTTCGCTCTTTCTTTTACTCTCCACGTTTCTGCCTCTTTCACTCTCTCTTCCAACTCTCTCCCCCCTCTCCATTTACTTACACAAATCTCGCAGATACCCCAAGCAGCAGTGCCCGCACTACCAATCCTTCTGTTATGCCACATCTCTCAGCTTACATATTCCTTCGCTCTTTCTTTTACTCTCCACGTTTCTGCCTCTTTCACTCTCTCTTCCAACTCTCTCCCCCCTCTCCATTTACTTACACAAATCTCGCAGAAACCCTAAGCAGCAGTGCCCGCACTACCAATCCTTCTGTTATGCCACATCTCTCAGCTTACATATTCCTTCGCTCTTTCTTTTACTCTCCACGTTTCTGCCTCTTTCACTCTCTCTTCCAACTCTCTCCCCCTCTCCATTTACTTACACAAATCTCGCAGATACCCCAAGCAGCAGTGCCCGCACTACCAATCCTTCTGTTATGCCACATCTCTCAGCTTACATATTCCTTCGCTCTTTCTTTTACTCTCCACGTTTCTGCCTCTTTCACTCTCTCTTCCAACTCTCTCCCCCTCTCCATTTACTTACACAAATCTCGCAGATACCCCAAGCAGCAGTGCCCGCACTACCAATCCTTCTGTTATGCCACATCTCTCAGCTTACAGATTCCTTCGCTCTTTCTTTTACTCTCCACGTTTCTGCCTCTTTCACTCTCTCTTCCAACTCTCTCCCCCTCTCCATTTACTTACACAAATCTCGCAGATACCCCAAGCAGCAGTGCCCGCACTACCAATCCTTCTGTTATGCCACATCTCTCAGCTTACAGATTCGCACTTTCTTTTCCTCTCAACGATTCTGCCTCTTTCACTCTCTCTTACAACTCTCTCCCCCCTCTCCATTTACTTACACAAATCTCGCAGATACCCCAAGCAGCAGTGCCCGCACTACCAATCCTTCTGTTATGCCACATCTCTCAGTTTACAGATTCCTTCGCACTTTCATTTACTCTCCACGTTTCTGCCTCTTTCACTCTCTCTTCCAACTCTCTCCCCCTCTCCATTTACTTACACAAATCTCGCAGATACCCCAAGCAGCAGTGCCCGCACTACCAATCCTTCTGTTATGCCACATCTCTCAGCTTACAGATTCCTTCGCTCTTTCTTTTACTCTCCACGTTTCTGCCTCTTTCACTCTCTCTTCCAACTCTCTCCCCCCTCTCCATTTACTTACACAAATCTCGCAGATACCCCAAGCAGCAGTGCCCGCACTACCAATCCTTCTGTTATGCCACATCTCTCAGCTTACATATTCCTTCGCTCTTTCTTTTACTCTCCACGTTTCTGCCTCTTTCACTCTCTCTTCCAACTCTCTCCCCCCTCTCCATTTACTTACACAAATCTCGCAGAAACCCTAAGCAGCAGTGCCCGCACTACCAATCCTTCTGTTATGCCACATCTCTCAGCTTACATATTCCTTCGCTCTTTCTTTTACTCTCCACGTTTCTGCCTCTTTCACTCTCTCTTCCAACTCTCTCCCCCCTCTCCATTTACTTACACAAATCTCGCAGATACCCCAAGCAGCAGTGCCCGCACTACCAATCCTTCTGTTATGCCACATCTCTCAGCTTACAGATTCCTTCGCTCTTTCTTTTACTCTCCACGTTTCTGCCTCTTTCACTCTCTTTTCCAACTCTCTCCCCCCTCTCCATTTACTTACACAAATCTCACAGATACCCCAAGCAGCAGTGCCCGCACTACCAATCCTTCTGTTATGCCACATCTCTCAGCTTACAGATTCCTTCGCTCTTTCTTTCACTCTCCACGTTTCTGCCTCTTTCACTCTCTCTTCCAACTCTCTCCCCCCTCTCCATTTACTTACACAAATCTCGCAGATACCCCAAGCAGCAGTGCCCGCACTACCAATCCTTCTGTTATGCCACATCTCTCAGCTTGCAGATTCACACTTTCTTTTCCTCTCAACGATTCTGCCTCTTTCACTCCCTCTTACAACTCTCTCCCCCTCTCCATTTACTTACACAAATCTCGCAGATACCACAAGAAGCAGTGCCCGCACTACCAAGCCTTCTGTTATGCCACATCTCTCAGCTTACATATTCCTTCGCTCTTTCTTTTACTCTCCACGTTTCTGCCTCTTTCACTCTCTCTTCCAACTCTCTCCCCCCTCTCCATTTACTTACACAAATCTCGCAGATACCCCAAGCAGCAGTGGCCGCACTACCAATCCTTCTGTTATGCCACATCTCTCAGCTTACAGATTCCTTCGCTCTTTCTTTTACTCTCCACGTTTCTGCCTCTTTCACTCTCTCTTCCAACTCTCCCCCCCTCTCCATTTACTTACACAAATCTCGCAGATACCCCAAGCAGCAGTGCCCGCACTACCAATCCTTCTGTTATGCCACATCTCTCAGCTTACAGATTCCTTCGCTCTTTCTTTTACTCTCCACGTTTCTGCCTCTTTCACTCTCTCTTCCAACTCTCTCCCCCCTCTCCATTTACTTACACAAATCTCGCAGATACCCCAAGCAGCAGTGCCCGCACTACCAATCCTTCTGTTATGCCACATCTCTCAGCTTACATATTCCTTCGCCCTTTCTTTTACTCTCCACGTTTCTGCCTCTTTCACTCTCTCTTCCAACTCTCTCCCCCTCTCCATTTACTTACACAAATCTCGCAGATACCCCAAGCAGCAGTGCCCGCACTACCAATCCTTCTGTTATGCCACATCTCTCAGCTTAGATTCCTTCGCTCTTTCTTTTACTCTCCACGTTTCTGCCTCTTTCACTCTCTCTTCCAACTCTCTCCCCCCTCTCCATTTACTTACACAAATCTCGCAGATACCCCAAGCAGCAGTGCCCGCACTACCAATCCTTCTGTTGTGCCACATCTCCCAGCTTACAGATTCGCACTTTCTTTTCCTCTCAACGTTTCTGCCTCTTTCACTCTCTCTTACAACTCTCTCCCCCCTCTCCATTTACTTACACAAATCTCGCAGATACCACAAGCAGCAGTGCCCGCACTACCAAGCCTTCTGTTATGCCACATCTCTCCGCTTACATATTCCTTCGCTCTTTCTTTTACTCTCCACGTTTCTGCCTCTTTCACTCTCTCTTCCAACTCTCTCCCCCCTCTCCATTTACTTACACAAATCTCGCAGAAACCCTAAGCAGCAGTGCCCGCACTACCAATCCTTCTGTTATGCCACATCTCTCAGCTTACATATTCCTTCGCTCTTTCTTTTACTCTCCACGTTTCTGCCTCTTTCACTCTCTCTTCCAACTCTCTCCCCCCTCTCCATTTACTTACACAAATCTCGCAGATACCCCAAGCAGCAGTGCCCGCACTACCAATCCTTCTGTTATGCCACATCTCTCAGCTTACAGATTCCTTCGCTCTTTCTTTTACTCTCCACGTTTCTGCCTCTTTCACTCTCTCTTCCAACTCTCTCCCCCCTCTCCATTTACTTACACAAATCTCGCAGATACCCCAAGCAGCAGTGCCCGCACTACCAATCCTTCTGTTATGCCACATCTCTCAGCTTACATATTCCTTCGCTCTTTCTTTCACTCTCCACGTTTCTGCCTCTTTCACTCTCTCTACCAACTCTCTCCCCCCTCTCCATTTACTTACACAAATCTCGCAGATACCCCAAGCAGCAGTGCCCGCACTACCAATCCTTCTGTTATGCCACATCTCTCAGCTTGCAGATTCACACTTTCTTTTCCTCTCAACGATTCTGCCTCTTTCACTCTCTCTTACAACTCTCTCCCCCCTCTCCATTTACTTACACAAATCTCGCAGATACCACAAGCACCAGTGCCCGCACTACCAAGCCTTCTGTTATGCCACATCTCTCAGCTTACATATTCCTTCGCTCTTTCTTTTACTCTCCACGTTTCTGCCTCTTTCACTCTCTCTTCCAACTCTCTCCCCCCTCTCCATTTACTTACACAAATCTCGCAGATACCCCAAGCAGCAGTGCCCGCACTACTAATCCTTCTGTTATGCCACATCTCTCAGCTTACAGATTCCTTCGCTCTTTCTTTTACTCTCCACGTTTCTGCCTCTTTCACTCTCTCTTCCAACTCTCCCCCCCTCTCCATTTACTTACACAAATCTCGCAGATACCCCAAGCAGCAGTGCCCGCACTACCAATCCTTCCGTTATGCCACATCTCTCAGCTTACAGATTCCTTCGCTCTTTCTTTTACTCTCCACGTTTCTGCCTCTTTCACTCTCTCTTCCAACTCTCTCCCCCCTCTCCATTTACTTACACAAATCTCGCAGATACCCCAAGCAGCAGTGCCCGCACTACCAATCCTTCTGTTATGCCACATCTCTCAGCTTACATATTCCTTCACCCTTTCTTTTACTCTCCACGTTTCTGCCTCTTTCACTCTCTCTTCCAACTCTCTCCCCCCTCTCCATTTACTTACACAAATCTCGCAGATACCCCAAGCAGCAGTGCCCGCACTACCAATCCTTCTGTTATGCCACATCTCTCAGCTTAGATTCCTTCGCTCTTTCTTTTACTCTCCACGTTTCTGCCTCTTTCACTCTCTCTTCCAACTCTCTCCCCCCTCTCCATTTACTTACACAAATCTCGCAGATACCCAAAGCAGCAGTGCCCGCACCACCAATCCTTCTGTTGTGCCACATCTCCCAGCTTACAGATTCGCACTTTCTTTTCCTCTCAACGTTTCTGCCTCTTTCACTCTCTCTTACAACTCTCTCCCCCCTCTCCATTTACTTACACAAATCTCGCAGATACCACAAGCAGCAGTGCCCGCACTACTAAGCCTTCTGTTATGCCACATCTCTCAGCTTACATATTGCATCGCTCTTTCTTTTACTCTCCACGTTTCTGCCTCTTTCACTCTCTCTTCCAACTCTCTCCCCCCTCTCCATTTACTTACACAAATCTCGCAGATACCCCAAGCAGCAGTGCCCGCACTACCAATCCTTCTGTTATGCCACATCTCTCAGCTTACAGATTCCTTTGCTCTTTCTTTTACTCTCCACGTTTCTGCCTCTTTCACTCTCTCTTCCAACTCTCTCCCCCCTCTCCATTTACTTACACAAATCTCGCAGATACCCCAAGCAGCAGTGCCCGCACTACCAATCCTTCTGTTATGCCACATCTCTCAGCTTACATATTCCTTCGCTCTTTCTTTTACTCTCCACGTTTCTGCCTCTTTCACTCTCTCTTCCAACTCTCTCCCCCCTCTCCATTTACTTACACAAATCTCGCAGATACCCCAAGCAGCAGTGCCCGCACTACCAATCCTTCTGTTATGCCACATGTCTCAGCTTACAGATTCGCACTTTCTTTTCCTCTCAACGTTTCTGCCTCTTTCAATCTCTCTTCCAACTCTCTCCCCCCTCTCCATTTACTTACACAAATCTCGCAGATACCCCAAGCAGCAGTGCCCGCACTACCAATCTTTCTGTTATGCCACATCTCTCAGCTTACAGATTCCTTCGCTCTTTCTTTTACTCTCCACGTTTCTGCCTCTTTCACTCTCTCTTCCAACTCTCTCCCCCCTCTCCATTTACTTACACAAATCTCGCAGATACCCCAAGCAGCAGTGCCCGCACTACCAATCCTTCTGTTATGCCACATCTCTCAGCTTACATATTCCTTCGCTCTTTCTTTTACTCTCCACGTTTCTGCCTCTTTCACTCTCTCTTCCAACTCTCTCCCCCCTCTCCATTTACTTACACAAATCTCGCAGATACCCCAAGCAGCAGTGCCCGCACTACCAATCCTTCTGTTATGCCACATCTCTCAGCTTACAGATTCCTTCTCTCTTTCTATTACTCTCCACGTTTCTGCCTCTTTCACTCTCTCTTCCAACTCTCTCCCCCCTCTCCATTTACTTACACAAATGTCGCAGATACCCCAAGCAGCAGTGCCCGCACTACCAATCCTTCTGTTATGCCACATCTCCCAGCTTACAGATTCGCACTTTCTTTTCCTCTCAACGTTTCTGCCTCTTTCACTCTCTCTTACAACTCTCTCCCCCTCTCCGTTTACTTACACAAATCTCGCAGATACCACAAGCAGCAGTGCCCGCACTACCAAGCCTTCTGTTATGCCACATCTCTCAGCTTACATATTCCTTCGCTCTTTCTTTTACTCTCCACGTTTCTGCCTCTTTCACTCTCTCTTCCAACTCTCTCCCCCCTCTCCATTTACTTACACAAATCTCGCAGATACCCCAAGCAGCAGTGCCCGCACTACCAATCCTTCTGTTATGCCACATCTCTCAGCTTACAGATTCCTTCGCTCTTTCTTTTACTCTCCACGTTTCTGCCTCTTTCACTCTCTCTTCCAACTCTCTCCCCCCTCTCCATTTACTTACACAAATCTCGCAGATACCCCAAGCAGCAGTGCCCGCACTACCAATCCTTCTGTTATGCCACATCTCTCAGCTTACAGATTCGCACTTTCTTTTCCTCTCAACGATTCTGCCTCTTTCACTCTCTCTTACAACTCTCTCCCCCTCTCCATTACTTACACAAATCTCGCAGATACCCCAAGCAGCAGTGCCCGCACTACCAATCCTTCACACACGCAACGCCACTCACACACGCAACGCCACTCACACACGCAACGCCACTCACACACGCTACGCCACTCACATACGCAACGCCACTCACACACGCAACGCCACTCACACACGCAACGCCACTCACACACGCCACTCATCCACGCAACGCCACTCATCCACGCAACGCCACTCTTCCATTTGCAAAAAGAAAAATGTCTAACTATTCTATTGCGAGACCTATTGCATTTCCAATGCTTGTTATAAAATTATTTTCCACCACCTGTATCACAGATGGTGTTTCAGTCCCCCACACCCCTGCCCCATAGGTGGCCACCGATATACATTTTGATGTGTAGAGGGTTTTGAGGTGCGTAACATGTTTTTGCCCCAGTTTGCTACAGAAACGGAAGATGCCCTCTATAGCCCGTGTCGCGCTCTGCGCTCGAACCTTCATGACTGGCGTCCAGCTTAATTTGCTATTAAACAAGTTACCAAGGTAGTTAAAATTTTCCACTTTTCCAATTATGCGATTATTTACCACAAACTTCCTAATGTTTGACCCTTTAGGGCCACAAGACATTACAAAGGATTTATCAAAGTTCACTTTTAAGTCAAGGTCAAGCATGAAAGTATTGAAGGCATCTAGACATACTTGCATGCTATTTCCAGTTAATGTCATTAGGACAGTATCGTCTGCATAAGAAAGCATGGGAATACTTTTGCCTTTAATTTTCGGAAAGTCACAACCCTGGTTTAGTAGGTACTTTTCTAGCCCATTTGTATAAACCAGAAAAAGAAAAGGCGCCAAAATGCATCCTTGACGCACACCCTCAGTAGAAGGAATTGGTTTTGTCATTTCACCTCCAGAGCCAAATCTAACTGATACAGTTGTTACTGCATGTAACCTACGAAGCAATGTGACCAAAGGTTCCTCAAAGCCCATGTCATCCATTATCCGCCACAACTTGTGTCTACAAACAGTGTCGAATGCACTTGTCAAGTCCATGAAGGCAAGATGTATTGAGGACTTTTTTGCCTTCGTGTACTTGCCTAGAATTAGTGCCAGGTTGAGACACTGCTCGTTGGTCCCCTTTCCACGCCTAAAACCATATTGGGAGTCAACTATAAGTCCTGTAGAATCTGCCCAACTTTCTAATCTCGCTAGGATTACCCTACCCAGGATTTTGCATGAAGCATCTATTAAGGAAATCGGGCGATAGCAACGTGGGTCGCCCCTATCACCCTTTTTAAAAATCGGCACTACGATTGCCTCCTCCCATGTACCAGGGATGCGCCCGACCACAACAGCCTTAAAGACATTCAGTAGTATGGGTGCCCACAAACTAACATTAGATTTAAAAAGGTCCAAAGGGACAGCATCTGGGCCTGGGGCTTTTAGTGATAATCCCTTCCCTAAGGCTTCCTCAATCTCTATCAGTGTAAGTGAAGAGCTGAGGGTCAAAGCCGAGGGAGGTGCCACCAATTCCCCTGTCCTTTCCGTACTTGCCATTATTGAAATAGAATTGGGATTAAAAATCTTAGAAAAGTGTTGAACCCATTGTTCAGCGGTGACCTGCAGAACTATAGATTCTTTATTGTTGCTCTTAAAAAGGGGGCGATTTAGAACCTCCCAAAAGAGTCTACTATCTTTAAGTTCTGCAGCCTTTTCAAGGTCTTCCCAGGCAATGTTTTTTAGATCCTGCTTTCTTTTTGCAATAGCCTCCCTATAGGCCTTTCTGCTAGTTCTTACAAGCTCTTTGTTTCTTGGCTTTTGACGCAGAGCTAGTTTTAGCGATCGGTGTGTGACAGAACACACGGAATCAAACCATCTAAAGGCCTTGTGACCACCCTTCCCCTTGGGTTTCCTAAGGTGCTTTGCTACATGACCACACAATTTATCAAAGCTCTCAATAACCTCATGGGGGTCAGATACTGGGACTAAACATGATTCTATTTCCATTTTACAATTAACAACAATATCTTCCTCCAATTTTATCGCGTTTACCTTCCCCCATTTCATGGTAACGCCCTGATTCTTACTGTACTTAATTGACTGTTCCCAGATCTTTGGTGATTCTGGTGCTGGAACGCAATATGACAACATTAGGGGGTTATGGTCACTTGCGGGATTGGCCACCACCTCCAACTTATCAACATATTTGAAGAAGCTGCTGGATACCAGGACAAAATCAATTGTGCTCATCTCCCCCCTTGAACCCTGAAAAGTTGGTATATGTGGTGTATCGGGGGCATACCCAGGATCTACCACACACAAGTCATTCATGATGATGATATTGTTCAGAGCATCCCCCTGGGGTGTGTGTTTAAAGTGGGTCAAGGGCTGAGCGTTTGAGTCCTCCAGACCACACACGTTCGAGCCTCCAAAACTGCACAACGTGCAGTTGAAATCGCCAACCCAAATGACAGACGATAAAGGGTGTCTGCTGCCTGCTTTACCCACTGCGTCCTCCAAACTTTGAATTATCGATATGTCATGTCCATTAAAGATGTTATAATACCAGTTGATTAACAACACAGGTTCTGGGAAAAGATGTTCTAATAACAGCAGTTGGTACCAGTTTGTGTCCACCAGTTTCGAAGTTTTCAACTTCTGTAGTTTTATAGACAACGCTGTCGTTAAACCACCCTTTGCCCTCCCAGATGTTGATGGAACAGCCAAGACAGTAAATGATTGAAAACCCTCAATGTCACAGGTAGTCCTAGTCCAAGTCTCCTGTAGACACAGGATTCCCTGGGCTCCCACAAAGTCCAGCCATGCCTCATCTTCCAATCTGGCTGTTAGTCCTGCAATGTTCCATGATATTAAGGATATTAAAGACGACCCCTGTGTCCCATAGTTGCTTCCCAAAGCATCTCTTGTACTTGAGGGGTCTTGTTCAGGTAGTAATGTGTGTTTCTCAGAACCCAATGGGATATTTCCCCCAAAAGTAACAACTTTCTCTACATGTGGGGGGCCAATACTCACAGTATCGCAATCAACATTCACCAACACTGAGTCATCATTGCAAGATATCCCTAAGTTTTCCCTCTTTCCCGAAACTAGGACGGTAGACGCATTGCCCTCAAACCCAGTTGGTGGTCAGTCTACCCCGTCCATACCCATTAATGGGTCAAAGCGATTCATCAATGGGATATTGTTATTATTTGAGATCCATCCTGGGTATTCTATACCCTGAAACCTTGGTCTTCGTGGGTTAAACGGGACTTGTGTAAAAGGGGCCATACTTGGTGGTCCCATAAAGGGGCCATTTGTCTCGTGCCAAGGGGCATAATAGTTTTGGGGGCCTTGATTCATGATCAAATTATGTGCCCAACCCACGTGATTTTTACCATTTGTTCTATAACCGCGGCGGTTGGGGTTTGGGGCAGTATGATAAAGGTTGGGATAGAAATATTCCAGACCCACACACTGGATATCCCCCATCCTACCAAACCTCGCTTTACTGCAGATAATATCCTTAACCCAGATGTCTCTAAAGTTAATCAGGATGCAATCTCCCTCCAGATCTTTTTTGCTTGGCCCAACCCAGGGAACCCTCCGCACACTTAGGATTTTTGTAGCAGTGTCTTCGGATAGGGGCCTGTTATTATTTAGCCAAAATTTTGTTTTATTTAAAAGATCCTCCATTTTCTCATATTTATTCTCTGCAATTAATGGAACACCTGTCAAAATTGCCATAAACGGGGCAGCCTCAGGGGGTATGTTTAAATAGATCTGTTTACCCTGTAGGGGGGTTTTGCTAAGAACTAGGGGTTTGCAAACTGGAGTTTCTTTCCCTTCAGTATTTGGCAGGATTGGGGCAGCTGTGTTTATTGGTGTAGCCACCACCATAGAGTTGTTTGGCTTATATCCTGCAGTAGTCACCAGCTTAGTTTTGGACAAGGTAGCTGGTGTTGTGCAAGGGATAATACCGTTAGGGTCTGCAGACACTGCAGTCACTGCAGTTTTAGGTTGCTGTGCTTGTGTCTGGTTGTTCTTAGCACCCTTTTTAGCTAAACTAGTATTACTAGTATTATCCCCAGTAGCAACAGGTTGTTTGCTATTCCCTACAAGACTCTCCAGTAAAGCAGTGTTTTTAGATGTTAAAAACTCTAGTTGATCTAGTTTTAGATTAACAATTTGGGTTTTTTCCATCAAGGGATGCAGCAGGCTTTTTATCAGCTTCTCAAGGCTGGCCATAAGGTCCTTATCTTGACTATGGGTTGGTTTTTTATCTAAGTTCGAAATACTTTTTTCCATGTCCAAGAGCTGGGATCCTATCTGTAAAAGTCTCTCTTCAAAGGGATTTAGGAGCTTTTTAAGTGTTTCCCATACCACAGTCAGGAAATCTACGTCTTTCCCTTTTATGATGCAGAATGGCACCCCATTGGTTTCATTCTCTATTACGAGATTCTTATTTTCATGAGTTACCACCAGCAAATCTGTAGCAATTTCTGGTGTTGGATCAGATGGCTGTGTGTTACTCATTAGGGGTGAATGTTGGGGTAGCGGAAATAGTGCCTTGGTAGGTAACTGTGCCTTCGCAATCTTAGCCTTTTTCCTTGCGTATGCTGTCAAATAGTTACGCTTCCTTTTGTTTTGTGGCCCTCGTTGTTTAATACAAGAATTTCCCTCACCTAGTTCTATGGGTATGTGTCTTAGCGCCATTTCCGGGGGACCGCCCTCACCCTCCTTCTCTTCCCCGTCTATCCCAACCATGGAAGATTTTAAGGAATTAGAGGATACTAATGGTGAGCCCCCCTTTGATATGGATGTAGTGGGTATTGATGGCTGGTGAATATCTGCCTTGGTTTCAGTCAAGATGAGAGGTGGGCAAATTAAACGATCAGGAGTTTTAGCGAAGGCTATGGGCCCTAATTAAGATTTTTTGGCCGCTACTAACTCCTGTGACAGTCTCCTTGCGGCATCTAGTTCAATAGAGACTCGGTGCTGCATTTTGGCAATCTCTGTGTCAATGGCTGTGTGGGTCCTGGTGATAAAATCATCTAGGGTACCATTTTTCAATCTGGACTTAGCTGCCCTCTCTTTGTACTCACGGGATGACATATTGGCTAATCGAATGAACCGAAGGTTAGGGCACAAGAGAGTGGCCCAGTCCAGTCTCTCCCAGCCTCTAACGGCCTCAAACGGCCCGCTCTTTGCCCGGTCTTTGCCCCGAGCTGCGTCCCGCGCTGCGGGAGTCCGAGGCTGTGATATAGGGGGCGGGTGGGCGGGCCAGCAGGGAGAGCGGACCGGATGCTGGCTATCGGTCTCGCAGGGACTCCTGGTTGTTGGAGTCCCCGCACGCTCGCAGCCCCGCTGAAGCCTCTCGCCCGGAATCGCCTTACCGCTCCTGTCCTGTAAGTTGCGCTGCCTCACGCACTGCTGTACGATGCGGCACCCGCGAAGCGGGTGCGGCGAGGTATGGGCTCTGAAAAGCTGCCAAGAACGCTTCCTTTAGTAAAGTGATGCCTCCGTGTAAAAACAACTGCTGTCCCAAAGAGCGATGGAGAAGGGATGCTTTTGATTGTTTCAGGTGGGCGGGGGGCGGGCCAGCAGGGAGAGCGGACCGGATGCTGGCTATCGGTCTCGCAGGGACTCCTGGTTGTTGGAGTCCCCGCACGCTCGCAGCCCCGCTGAAGCCTCTCGCCCGGAACCGCCTTACCGCTCCTGTCCTGTAAGTTGCGCTGCCCCACGCACTGCTGTACCATGCAGCACCCGCGAAGCGGGTGCGGCGAGGTATGGGCTCTGAAAAGCTGCCAAGAATGCTTCCTTTAGTAAAGTGATGCCTCCGTGTAAAAACAACTGCTGTCCCAAAGAGCGATGGAGAAGGGATGCTTTTGATTGTTTCAGGTGGGCGGGGGGCGGGCCAGCAGGGAGAGCGGACCGGATGCTGGCTATCGGTCTCGCAGGGACTCCTGGTTGTTGGAGTCCCCGCACGCTCGCAGCCCCGCTGAAGCCTCTCGCCCGGAACCGCCTTACCGCTCCTGTAAGTTGCGCTGCCCCACGCACTGCTGTACGATGCGGCACCCGCGAAGCGGGTGCGGCGAGGTATGGGCGAGGTATGGGCTCTGAAAAGCTGCCAAGAACGCTTCCTTTAGTAAAGTGATGCCTCCGTGTAAAAACAACTGCTTGTAATCGAGGCTTTAAATTGTGCTAAATTTCTTGTTTGCCTGTTTTTAGCCCAGTTACTTTTTCTTTCTACTGTATGATGTGAGACAGTTTCCCTTGTGTGCAAATTAGTTTCTTTTTGCTTTGTAAAGCAATGTGTACAAAAAAGCACCACGATTTTGTAAGTCGTTCGGTGTCAAAGTTCCCATTAAATCTATGCTCCTTTTGCAGTGGAATGTTCTAGAGAGAATCAGAGAAAAGCACACTGCCAGACATAAGTTCCAAGCATATAGCTCCTATCTTTTAACAGCTGCGACGTTGTTCCCCTTTAAGGGAATCCTTGCACATTCAGTGCAGGACTGCCTGGTAGCCAAAACCAGTGTTGGCAAAAATGTTCAACCCAGACATGCTTCCTCCTCTCTCTCTCTCTCTTTCTTTTTTAGCTGCCTTAACTCTGGGCCTGTGCACTTTTTGCCTGACAGCATGAACTGCAACTTTTAATATTATTTGTTCCCAAGGAGTCATAATGCTGTCATCGGAATTACAATACACACCTTTTGCAAACATTGCTGCTTCAACAGTGACTCATAGGTCATGTTTTAGGTTTGCTGTGCTTTAAAACTGGTTCTTCCGCTTCACTGGCAGTGTATGGTCAGGCCTGGAGTTGGACTGACCTACGCAGCAGCAGTACTATTTTCCTACAGGCTAGTAAAAAGCCAGCTTGGAAGCCTGTGGTCGGCTTGGTACCAGGCCTCCTTGCCCATCAGGCGCCGCGCCAGTTTCACCAGGCCTCTCCAAGCTCCTTGTAGAGTAGCCTGTCCTTGGCATGTCTTGACACGTTCTCAGGTCATTCCAAAGCCGCACTCCTAATCTTGTAGGCAAAAAAAAAGTATTTTTTTATTTTCTCTCTCACTCTTAAAGCTGCATCCGCATAATTGTAATTGTTATGGTTTTCTAAATTTCTCTTATTTTTTACTAAATGTTTGCGAGAATGCTAATTGATGAAGATATGCTTATTTATAACGTTGAGTAATTAAGCGGTATTTCCAGTTAAACTCGTATCAGTCCGTGTGTGCGTTCTCCCCGTTTTTCTTCTTCAAAGCTCATATTACACAGGAATGTGCAGTAACCTTGGCCGCTTAGCAGCCTCCGCCCATTACATAACACGCAGGAGAGCTGGGCGGAGTGATACACCGGATAGTTGTGCCGCCCTCAGGTCAGCCGCCGCTGGGATGACGCAGCCGTATATTTGCATGATGACAGTACCTTGCTTGCACAACTTTCCCGCTTCTCGGCAAGCTTTGCCAGAGCACAATTCTGTGGGGTTTCGGTTCGAGAGGTGCCATTGCAAGGGCCGGACTGGGGAACTACAGGAGCCGTGGCAAAGTTTCTCAGACCAGCCCGATAAAGTCGGGGTCGGATTGGGATTGCAGTTTTGCCCGGGCAGTCCCAAAACAAGCTTTTTCAATGCAATGGGCCTCGCAATTGTGAGATTTTAAGCTATTGGTATTGTAAACGATAATGCCTTTTATTTATGTGTTTTTCAAAGCAACACATGTATAAAAGCTTTTGTAATTTCTAATGCTAATAGCTCAAATTCTCACAAATTTGAGACCACTTTAATGGTGGCTGTGCCCCTTTCTATAGCCTCTGCTTGCCAGCGTCTAAAAAAAGGGGCGTGGATAACATTAAAGTGAAAGAGCGTATGGGGTGCTTTTACTCACAGTGTAAAAATAAATAAAGAAAGCTGTTGTAGCAGGGCTGCTAAACAGACAGTGGTTGCACTGTAAATTAAATAAATAAGTGCGGCTGCTAAAGTGAAAGCGGCCCGCACTGTAAATGAAATAAATAAGTGTGGCCGCTAAAGTGAATGCGGACCGCGCCGTAAATAAAAAAAAATTAAAAGCGCGGCCCCTATAGTTCAAGCAGACCGCTCTGGAAATTAAAAAATACATGACTAATAACTATATAAAAGGTGGCGGTGTGCTGCACAGCGGCCGCTCCTCCACATGGGCGAAGGAGCGTTACCTCACTGCTTTCTCTCAGTGCGAGAGGCAGAAACACAAAATGGTATTATGAATACCATTTTATGTTTCTGCTTCTCGCACTGAGAAAGCAGAAGGCAGGGCTTGGTTGGGGGCGGGGAGGCGGTCCTGCTCCAGGCAGGGGAGGAGTGGCTTGCCCACTGTTGTGTGCGCTGACTGTTTGGTCGACCCTGTAGAGAGCCACCCGGCCTCTTAACAACATTGTAACACCTTACACACACGCACGCCTTCACCCTCGGGACGGGCACGCCCCGAGGTATATATTAAAAGCGCGGAAGACCGCTCGGGGTCTTTCCGGCATACCCTCTAACCAACGTGTGTGTCCAGTTATTGTAGTGCATCCCTGTGTGTGAGGCCCTGACCTCGCCCACCACACTGGCGACGAGGCCGGTTCTGCTCCCACGCGTGCCTGGCCGCCCTGCCGGAGCTGTTCGCTCCTCACCTGCTGTCTGCTGCCGGCCGCTCCTGCCTGGCGGTATCTCTGGCCGCGGAGCTCGTCCGCCGGCCTGCTGTGTCCGCTCGAAGTCGGCTCCCCGCCCACGCACCTCCCAGGTTGGAGCGCGTTCAGCTGGCGGGAGCCGCCTGGTGAGTGCCTCGCCCCTGCGGCCTTTGCCCGGCCCCCCGCGCTGCGAGAGCTGCTGTCTGGGGCTCGCCCCGCTCTGCGTGCAGCGCGAGCGCGCTTTCCTAGCGTGCTGCCCCGGTGGGGGAGGGGTGAAAAGGGGAGACGCTGCACGTCAGCCCCGAGGCCCGACCACGTGGTGCCTCCAACGCCTGTCTGGCCCTCCACCTCCACTTGCCGTGTCCTGCGCGACAGTGCTGGCCTGCTTAGGCTCTACCCTCAACAGAAAAAAAAAGCAAAAGAAGAAACAAAGAAGGGGGTCAAAAGGATCATCAAGCACTGGCAAGTGCAACTGCTGTCTCGTCTAGAGACACTCATTATAAGGTGGCTGATCAACCACCACCCACGCCACTTCCAGAGTGCAAGTCGCCTGCGCCTCCGTCTACCCACCTTCCTTCACACTGCGCAGTCGGCACAAGGGTGAATTGACCCAAAGGAGAGGTCACCAACATGTCCAACCCCGATACAGGTGGCACCTCCACGACGCCAGCCACTACTGCCCCCACGGTGCCTGCCACGACGGCCGCAGTACCGGGCCCGGCTGGACTTCCTCCACACCGAGACGCGGTCTCCCACGTGGTCAGTCATGCCCACACCGGGGCGGCCCCCATCCCGCCATTCAGCGAGACTGCGGACCCTGCCACTGCGGCGCCGCAATGGAAGGCATGGTTGGGGCGTCTAAACCTATACTTTAGAGGGACCCGAGAAACCGATGACACTGTGAAGAGATCGCTCTTACTCCTCTATGGAGGCCCCGAAATATACGACCTCTTTGAGTCTCTCCCGAACACTGGTGAAGATGATGACTATGAGGCAGCAGTAGCTGCGCTGAACACCCACTTCGACCCCCAGGTGAACACCGACTATGAGAAGTTCAAGTTCAAGCGGGCGTGGCAGACGGAGGCTGAATCCGTGGACATGTATTATGCGAGGCTGCGCCGGCTGGCCAGCAGCTGCCCATTCGCCGACCCGCGCGAAGAAATTAGAGACCAAATCATCGTGGGTTGCAAATCGAAACTACTCCGGAAGCTCATCCTCAGGCAACCGGGAATCACTTTGGACGCCATTCTTGTCCTCGCTCGCTCCCACGAACTGTCGGACTCCAGGGCCGACGAGATGGAGTTGGCGCTACGGTCCCCCATAGCTCCGCAGGCCGTGCCCAAAATGGCGCCCATCAAAGAGGAAACCGTTGACGCAATACAAAGAAGACCGACGAGCGGAAGAACACGACAGTGGCAACCCCGGGACGCTCAGTGTGCCTACTGTGGGGGAGACCATGCAGCAACCGCCGTGTGCAACGCAAAAGGAAAGACGTGCTCGAAATGCGGCAGACTCAATCATTTTGCCGCTGTGCGCCAAGGAGGAAGATACAGGCCCAATGCACCGAGGTCGCGAGGCGGATACGGGTCTCGGTCGGCGACATCCAGAGTGAGACAACTATCACTAGAACAAGAACACCCGCCTCCAGACACGCAAGCCCAGGGCCGGAAACTGTATTATGAAGACGAGGAGGACGATGAGGTGTACGTAGTATCCTATGTCAGCAGGATCGCCACCAGGAAGAGGCCGCCACCAATGTGCACGATATCCGTGGAAGGCTCCGAAATCAGAGCGCTTATTGACACGGGAGCCTCCGTGAACGTCATGGACTCTGACCAGTATGACCAAATGTCACCTAAACCCACTCTCAACCCGTCAAACGCCCGGATATACACCTACGGAGGCACAGAACCCATGCCGCTACGCGGCGTCATCAGCACCACCATTCGAAATGGAGAGTACACGACAGAAGCCCGGTTCCACATAACCGAAGGAAAAAAAGGCACACTGCTCAGCTGCAACACAGCGGAAGATCTGGGACTGGTTTTCTTCGCCAACCAAGTCCACCAATCACACGCCGATAACATGCTCGAGGAGTTCCCTGCGCTCTTCAGTGGCCTCGGAAAGCTCAAGGGCATGGAGTTCTGGACTTTTTGGTTCCGTCCAGAGGTGTCAGGGAAAACACCCGAAGACCCCGGAGTTCAACCTGTCTCGGTGCACAAACAAACAGAAACACGGGCTTCTCGATGGTGGCGTCAAAGACCAAAGGTTTATTACTGCAGGGACACAGAAGTCACAGAAACTGCACACGGGCAGTGTCTAGGAGCCTGTTCAATTTGTACAAAGAGGGTTGTTCCTTATATACTAAATATTCTGCTCGGGGCAAATTCTTTACATGTTACCACAGTTCTAAACATTCGTGTCTTAAACAATAAATATTTGGCGTTGCACAGGAATCGTCAACAGTATCTGGTGTCAAAACATTACGAATGAGGGGTTCCCACTGTTCCATCATAATCCCATGTCAATTTCTCATTCAAGACCCGGACCGCCTCATCGTAAATTTCGTTACCTCCCCCTAATAAAGGCCCAGAAGGAAAGGAGCAGAGCCAGGTGTGGAAGATAGAAAGACAGGATAAGAGATGTTTGTGGGTCGTAAATGGGCACGGTTACCAGCTTCGGCCGTCTAATCATGATCAGGCCAACGAACACAAGAACCAGTATAGCAGGACTGGCCTCAGGCTGGGGAGGCAGTTCTTGCCGAGTCATGCTGCCACAGCGTTGCTGGCCTAAGGTGCACGTGTCCCTTGCAAGGTGAATCGCCGGGTAAAGCCTACGTGTCCTTAGATGAAAAAGAGGTCATTGCGTGTCCATTGACTATGTGAGGGCAAGGAATACAAAATGGCTTCCGTGTTCTAAAATGGATGCCATGGGTAGAACAGAAATGTGTTTGTAACTGGAGTGCTCTTGCTCGTAGCATAGCGAAAACACCAGGATATACTAAATGGATCATTTGCGGTTCACTGATACCAAAATTATGTATTTACGACAATGTTACAAACACGAGTAAAATCGTCACGGAACCTCAGACCCTCCTTTTGCCCTTACATAGGCAATTACTCAGTCTATGTCAGAGTCAGAGTCTAATTCTATGCTCATTAGGTCAGTGACATGTTGTTGCACCATCATCTTGTCTCGTACCTTTTCTCCAAATGCAGGTGGTTTTCTGAAACAGGTTGCAGCACAGAGACTACACAAAGCGGGACCACATTGGATAATAAGGCAGCACGAGAACAGAAATACTAGGATGACACCAATGACCATCAGAACCTTCCATCCCCACGCTGATACCAGAGTCCAAAACCACTCCATGAAGGACCAGTTTCCCTTATCTATGTGTATAGAGTCGGAAATCTTGTGTAGCTTAGAGATCGCTTCATAGACTGTTGGAGCATTATCTGGAATAAAGACACAGCAGCTCGATTGGATCATTCTGCATACCCCACCTCGATCTGCAAGTATTACGTCTAGAACCATTCGGTTCTGCAACGTCATGAGACGATCCGCCTGAAGCTCAGCTGTTAAGTTACTAAGGGCACCAGCAGTTTCTGTAATAGTAGATTCAACTACCCGTGTTAGTTGACGTAGATTTCTACTATTGGCCATAGGCCCCCAAAACGGAAGGAAACCTTTGAAGAAGTCTCCAGCTTCCTGACCAGCGGTATCTTCCTTGCTGAAGACACCTCTTGCTACTCTGGTCTTGTGATAATCTGAAGAAGCAGTGTATGTCGGAGGTAACAATCGAGCAATATAACATGAACCTGAAAAGTCAGCAGGCAGCCATGTATATGCTCTGTCCTGACAGATGAAGTAGGTACCCCTAGCAGTCAGGAAGGCAGGGGAGGAGTTAGACGGAAATACGTAAGTCTCAACGCACTCACTCCTCCCTAGCTGAGCTCTCAGATTTCTCCCATTTCCTTGTAAACAGACCTGACCTCGGTGAGGCACGACCCAAACTGAAGTGGAGCTTTTACGCTTGCTTTCTCCCAAACTAAGGCGATACTCTGTAGAGTTCCAACTCAAATACACCCGTAATTCATCTCTAGGGTAAGATGGAGTATTATTGACGTTTTTAATCATGTCAATAATTCCCTGGACTAAAGCTTTGTTGGCTGAGTTGTATTTAGTGGACCGTGGTGGACGCGGAGGATAGGTCTCAAGGGCATATGAAAAAATGGTCTGAAAGGCCTGAAATGATCCATTGTAGCTAAAAGGCAAGACTAGATAGGGAATGCCTTTATCCATAGTGTGAGGTATCAAGCCACACACCCAGCAGTCTGTAGTATTAACTACCAGTTGGTGTTGATGCAAGAGCTGTACAAATGTATTGTTAATAAATTCTGAGCGTCGAGCTTGTTCGTGTTCAGGAAATGAGTGAAAAGAATGCATAGAAGAAACCGTAGAAGTAGTAGGATCAAGGGGAGGTACTGTAGTTACCGGCATGAAAATCAAATGCACACCAAAGATGATTCCACCCACCAACGTTATCAAAACGATTAAAAACGTAACTGCACATTGCATTAGAAAGCATTTGCTGTGAAGTATTCGGTACAGTCTATTTCTGCGAACATAAATTACATTCTTTCTTTGCAGCTCAGGAAGCTCCATCTTCTACGACCGTTCGCGACCACTGATGATGTGTACGTAGATGAAAATGCCTCTATCAGCCCTGGGAGTTCCCAGAACTAACAGAAAGATCGACCTTGTGTCTGACCCCCGCAGATTCAACTAGGCACACAGCCACGACCCTACGGCTACCCAGACGGCAAGGCAATTTTAAAACAAAAAGAAACAATACAAAGTATTAGCAAACTTCCTGGCTGGAGGCAATGTATAGAAAATTCAAATCTGAAAATAGGCAGTTTCCTGCTTTATTTGTCCATATTGCGAGGTCGCAAGTTGTATCTCAGTTTTGCAGGAGCTGTCTGGTCTGGAAACAATGTATTTTCAGCCGACGTTGCAATGTTCACGTTTTCAGATGACAAATGTTCTTTTGGTGCAGATGGCAAATGTTCGTTGGGTGTGGATGACAAATGTTCAGGGTTCAAAAGAGCAGTTTCAGGAGGAGAGTCAGAGTTTGGTGAATCCGTGATCAGTTCTGCATCGCTGAAAGGTATGAACCTGGGGACTTGTTCCGTTTCAGAGGCACCGATTCCTTTCTTTACCCAGTTGTCGTAAGGAAGTGGCAGAGGCACACGTTTGACATGTGTCGTATGGATCCAGTTCTTCCTTCCGGCCACACGAATAGCAGTTCTCGTTGCTAGTAGGACTTGGAAAGGGCCAATGAATCTGGGTTGAAGATTTTTCGTTCTTGCAAAATTTCTAATGACCACCTGGTCACCTGGTTTCAGCTGATGGCCTGGACTCTCCGGTGGCTTTGGCAATGCATCGAAAACCTGTTGGTGAATAAGACTCAATTTAGCAGTCAAGTCGAAAAGGTAATCAATTAACATTGGGTATTCCAGCTGCTTGAATTCTTTTGGTCTAGGTACCCCCCAAACATTTGCAGGACGACCAAAAACTATTTCATATGGACTAAGCCCTACTCTAGAATGTACAGTTGCTCTTGTTGATAGCAAAGCCAAAGGCAATGCGTCTGGCCAGGACAAACCCGTGGATGCTTGTATTTTAGCAAGTTTCAGTTTAAGGGTGCCATTGTAACCCTCGACTAAACCCGCGGACTGGGGATGATTCGCACTATGAAACTTCTGTCTAATCCCTAGGCCGGCACACACACTCTGCATAACTTTCCCTACGAACTCACTTCCGTTATCTGACCATACAATCCGTGGCATTCCGTATCTGGGGAAGTATTCTTTAAGAAGAATTTTGGCAGTGGATAAGGCAGTATTGTCCTTTAGCGGGTATGCTTCGATCCATCTGGAGAAAGCACAAACTACCACTAGGACGTATTTCAGGTTATTACAACGATCCATGTGAATGAAGTCTAGCTGGATCACTTCAAAGGGGCAGGAAGGAGGAGCGAAGTGACCTGCAGGTGTGGGGATTCCCTTGCCAGGATTATGCATCAAGCATACCATACAATTTCTCACCACTCTCTCTGCACACTTACTAATCCCATCATTCTTCCAGACCGGAGCCAACATCTTACAAATCCCTTTTGAACTGATGTGCGCTGTTCCATGTGCCATCGTCACTACTGCAAGCACATACGCATCAGGCAACATCCAACGCTGTTGTTCCGACAAGTCAATCCAACACCCACTCGAGTCCAATTTACCCGTGCTCTCTCTCCATGCAAGTTTTTCCTCCTCAGTCGCCTCTTTCTGAATTTCCTTCACGCTTTCCACTGTGTCCTCACACATTCCAGACTCAGAAATCCATCTTGCAGACGTTGCAACATACATTCTACTCATCATATTTCTAGCTGTCTGTTTTGCAGTCTCATCAGCAAAAGCATTCCCACGACCAACATCATCCGTGATTGCTTTATGAGCAATGCATTTCACAATCGCAACTTCAGTCGGCAAGGTTAGAGATTCCAACAAGTCATTAACTAGCTGGCCATGTTGAATCTTAGTCCCATGGGACGTAATGAAACCTCTCTCTTTCCACAAACGGCCAAAACTATGGGCCACGCCGAACGCGTACTGACTATCTGTGAACACATTCACTCTCTTTCCCTTAGCTAAAACGCACGCTCTTGTTAGCGCGATCAATTCTGCAGCCTGGGCAGAATTCTGACTCACTCTTGCAGTCTCCACAATCGTACTCAAGGTCGTTACTGCATAAGCAGCAGTCACATCACCATTCTCTAATTTGAAGCAAGACCCATCAACATACAACGTTCCATCTGGATCTGATAACGGAGTGTCTTTTAGATCAATTCGTCCTTTTGTTTCTTCCTCAGTTTTGAAATAACAGTCGTGTGGTTCGGAATCACTCGACTCTTGGCTAGTCGGCAACAATGTTGCTGGATTCAATATATTGCATCTTTTGATCTGAATATGACTAGCTAACAGTGTCAGTTCATAACCTGATAATCTAGCACTGGTAAGGTGTTGCGTCTTGGTTCGGTTCATGAGTGTATCCACCGCATGAGGAACCATAACCACTAGCATGTTGTTCATTACTAAACCAGCAGATTGTCGAATGGAAGCTGCAGCTGCGGCTGTAGCTCTCAAGCAACTAGGCAATGCTCTAGCTACTGGATCTAATGTTGATGAAAAATACGCACAAGGGCGTTGTTTATCACCAAATTTCTGCGTCAACACACTCAACGCGCAACCTTCTCTCTCATGGACATAGAGCGTGAATGGCTTACTGTAGTCGGGTGTACCCAATACAGGTGCTGAACACAGTGCATTTCGTAACTCAGAAAAACTCTGCTGACATTCTGCAGACCATGGTATCGGACTCGGAACATTTTTCCCAGTCAAGGCTACCAATGGTTTTGCTAAAAGAGAAAAATTTGGGATCCATTGCCTACAATATGAGGTAATACCTAAAAAGGCACGTACTTCTCTCTGCGTGCTAGGAACATTCATCTGTGTAATTGCTTTTATTCTCTCTGGGGTCAACTTCCTTCCCTCCTTTGACAAGAGATGACCTAAGTAGGTCACTTCTTGGCAGCAGTATTGCATTTTTGAAGGTGACACCTTGTGGTTCAAATTTGACAAATGATGCAATAAAGAAATCGTAGCTGTTTTGCAAGTTTCCTTGTCATCAGCAGCCACTAAAAGATCATCGACATATTGTACTAAAGCAGAACCAAGAGGAAGTACGAAGGAATCTAACTGGCTTTTTAATGCTTGACTGTAAATGGATGGGCTTTCACAATAGCCTTGTGGAGCGCGTTTAAACCTGAAGCTTCGTCCTCCTAGAGAGAAACCGAAGATATCTCTGCTTTCTTCGGCTATCGGAATGCTGAAAAAGGCATTTTTCAAGTCGACAACCGAAAACCATGCTGCTGTAGCAGGAATCAACGTTAACAATGCAGTAATGTCTGGAACCACAGGAAACTGTGGAATCACAATTTTATTAACCTCTCTAAGATCAATTACAAACCTATATACTGGAGGTTTTGTAGGGTCAGTTCGTTTCAAAATAGGCTGTACAGGACTATTACAGACATTACCTCTAGTTTCTTCTATAACGTCTTTCTCAATCAGATCATGCACTATCAGTAGGAGCGCACGCTCACCTTCACTAGAGATTCTGTATTGTGGAATTCGTGGAAGTTTGACATTTGCTTTCAAAGTTACTACATAGGGTGGAATTTCCAATAGACCTACATCATTAGGACCAGTCGCCCAAAGAGTATCAGGGAGTGAACGCAGCTCTGGTGGGAGCGCATCCATCGACAAGTACATCGGAGAGATTATTCTTTTACCCAACGTAAGCTGTACTCCTTCTGGAGAACAGTATAATGTCGCATATAGGCGTTTTAACAAGTCTAAACCAAGCAGATTTTCGTTACAACCTGTCGTCAAAATCAGGGGTGCTTTCAATTGACAGGGTCCAACAGAAATAGACAAAGGACCAGAAACAGGGTTATGAACAGGGGCGCCCGAAAAACCTACTGAAACGTTTGTTGAGCCAGACAAAGGTGCGCCAGGGAGTTTCGCATGTATGATAGAACTTTTTGCTGCACCAGTATCCAACAGAAACGGTTCGACTATACCTGATGTTGCTACTGCGACATAAGGCCCACTCTGATCTACTGGAACTGATACTACTCCCTCTCTTTGTCCATGGCTGTCCTAGTACTCACTTTGCTGACCTTCCTCACTAGCTTCATAATAGTCTTCAACATGATACTGTGGAGACCTATTCTGTTGGGCAGATTGTCCATTTCGCTGGTCGAAATAATTAGAAGGGCGATCACTCGTCTGCGGAGGCATAGCACCTCTTCCTCGACCTCTAGAATTTTGCATAGAACTACCACGACCTCTCTGAGCAGCCGCAGTATTATTTTGCGTTCGAACTGGACACTCATTTTTGTAATGACCTTCCATTTTGCAATAAGCACATTGATTCCATTGGTATTGTGGCCTCTGAAAATTATAATCCGTTCTTTGATATGACCCTTGCTGCATGTTAGTCTGATTCGTGCGAGGCGGATAAGCTTGCTGTAAAAGTACTTTAGTTTTTAAATCTTTTGTCTTTTTATCTGATTTTTCCTTCTCTTCTTTATCCCTATTTTCATAGTACTGGGCAGTCGCAAGTATTTGCGCAGTCGTAGAGACAGCCCACGCACTTTCAGAATTCTTTAATTTACCACTAAGTTCTGGCAGCAGATTGTGCACAAATTTATCAACAAATAATCTCTGGCCTCCTTCTGTGCTCATATCCTGACCACTATGATCCACGAAAGTCTCCTCGAATCTTGTGAAAAAGTCGGAGACGCTTTCGTCTTTCTTCTGTTTGCACGCGGACAATTTGTCCCAGTTAACGCGCAATGCTGGCATCAAGGTTTTCATTAAATCGATTATCCTACCAGGCAAATTAGCAATTAAGGGTTCAGGTTTAGAACCACCGACTTGTTGACCATCCGCTGCAATTATAGCTGCCCAATCACCACCTAGGGCAACTGGATGATTCTCTTTACGAATTTTAGCCCAAATTGGTTGCGGTACTACATTACCAAATAGCAGATCTATGTCAGCAAGATTCAATACACAAGCGTCAACTGTTTGAGCCAACTCTTTGTAGTACCCTGCAGGATTTTTACGCGGATCTGGCAAGGCATGTTTCACTGCTAATACTTCAGCTCGCTTCCATGGAATATGTATCCATACTCTCTGGAATTGGGCCGGAGCGGCTGCAATACCAAGGTTTGCATTAGCTTGCACAGCTTCACGCCAAATTGGTGGAACCTCTCTCATTGGGTATTGACGATTTTGTTTCGTACTACGTTTCTCTAATTCTCTCGGTGAACGAAGGGATGAGTCGGTCCTATAACTTAGAACCAGTTCCATCGCTTCTTTTATTTTTTGACCGACTATCATACCTGCAGCAAACTTTCTGAACATTAATTAATTCTCCTAGATTTAATTCAGGGTCATCCTCTTCCAATTCCTCACGTAGAAGGAAACACATTTCATCGAACACATATCGTTGTGTCGGTTCATTCCATTGCATAAATGTATCTAATACATCTTGTACATTATATCTTCCAACTTTTGAAACCCATCTAAGAGCAGTGGAATCTAATATTCCTCTTTCTTCAGTACTGGGAAGCTGGCTACGCCTCTGCACAGAGTCAGAGGTAGGAGTCTTAATCAGAGTTTTATAGAAGGGAGATAGAATATTGGAGACAGAATCAGTGATTCTCCGACGAACAGAAAGTGGAGTCATAATATTAGCAGAGGCAGTAAATAGAGTAGCAGTTGGAACAGATAGATTAGGAACAGTAGGAGTAGCAGGCAAAATAGCTTGTGAACTAGCAGGTGTGAGCGACACAGGCATAGGTAAAGAAGCCGGCAACCCTGGAAGAGGGGTTGTCGAAGGAACATTAATATTGACCACAGGAGGTACAGGAACTTGATTCAGGGGAGCGGGAACAGGGACACCAGGTTGTCCAGCAACCGGTAATTGAACATTCGGTATAGGTGGAGCCGTAGCACCCTGTGCATACGGTGGGGGTGATCGTAACAAGTAAGACAACAGGGGATCCTTTTCAGGGTCCTCTACTATCTTAGCCGTACTCGATGGCAAAGCAGGATAGCACTTGTCTATCGCTAAATTACGCTCTCTATTGGCCACCTCCATCGCTTTTTCAGACTCGTTGAGTTGCAGCTGCCTAGCAGACTGTTCCAAAGTCAACTCTTGCTCTTTCTGTTCTTTCTTCAACTTTTTAATTTCTCTCTGTTTAGATTCTTTTCGCCAATAACGGAAAGAATCAAACATTGCCGGCCGGGCTTTCTTCTTAAACAACCTTCTTTCTAGATTATCGAGAACTTCAGGTTCAAAACTACCATGTAGTGGCCAACTAAGGACACCATCTTTCTCCGTGAAGCGGATCCATACCTCGTTATAAGAGATAGGGCCCACACCAAATTTGCAATATAGATCATAAAGGGGAGTTCCAATCGGAGGAACCAAACACGAGTCCTCCAACTGGGAATCACTGTTGCAACTGAAACAAGACAACATACAATTTTTCCGACTTACCATTTTATAATCCGGAACACAAAACAAACGAGACACAAACAGGAAAAAAAAATGCGCACTCGAACCAAAAACTTAGGCCTACCAGAACTGATAAATGTATCGATACCTGAACTGAACAGAATGATTATCGTAACCAGAATAACCAGTGATAATCTTACAGAACTGAACTGAACTGAGAACTAAAAAAGGATTATCCAAACAGGAGCAACCCTCACAAAATACTTAACTGAGGTACTGAAGACGTCACCAAGGAGAAACCCGTCACGTCTCGCCGTACTGAGGACTGCACCTCGGGTCCAAGACAGGGCGACGGTCAAGGCAACGGACCACTGCAGCCGTCTGAACGGGAACCCTCGCGGAAGAGAACGTCGGGCCACTTTTGCGATATGCCGGGATCGATGAAGTGGGGCGCCTCCCTCTGAAATCTTCACACGAAGCTCCTCGAACTCTTCAGGCTTTTGGACCGGTACCGAATGACGTCGCCCCACGTTGGGCGCCAATTGGAGTTCTGGACTTTTTGGTTCCGTCCAGAGGTGTCAGGGAAAACACCCGAAGACCCCGGAGTTCAACCTGTCTCGGTGCACAAACAAACAGAAACACGGGCTTCTCGATGGTGGCGTCAAAGACCAAAGGTTTATTACTGCAGGGACACAGAAGTCACAGAAACTGCACACGGGCAGTGTCTAGGAGCCTGTTCAATTTGTACAAAGAGGGTTGTTCCTTATATACTAAATATTCTGCTCGGGGCAAATTCTTTACATGTTACCACAGTTCTAAACATTCGTGTCTTAAACAATAAATATTTGGCGTTGCACAGGAATCGTCAACAGTATCTGGTGTCAAAACATTACGAATGAGGGGTTCCCACTGTTCCATCATAATCCCATGTCAATTTCTCATTCAAGACCCGGACCGCCTCATCGTAAATTTCGTTACCTCCCCCTAATAAAGGCCCAGAAGGAAAGGAGCAGAGCCAGGTGTGGAAGATAGAAAGACAGGATAAGAGATGTTTGTGGGTCGTAAATGGGCACGGTTACCAGCTTCGGCCGTCTAATCATGATCAGGCCAACGAACACAAGAACCAGTATAGCAGGACTGGCCTCAGGCTGGGGAGGCAGTTCTTGCCGAGTCATGCTGCCACAGCGTTGCTGGCCTAAGGTGCACGTGTCCCTTGCAAGGTGAATCGCCGGGTAAAGCCTACGTGTCCTTAGATGAAAAAGAGGTCATTGCGTGTCCATTGACTATGTGAGGGCAAGGAATACAAAATGGCTTCCGTGTTCTAAAATGGATGCCAAGGGTAGAACAGAAATGTGTTTGTAACTGGAGTGCTCTTGCTCGTAGCATAGCGAAAACACCAGGATATACTAAATGGATCATTTGCGGTTCACTGATACCAAAATTATGTATTTACGACAATGTTACAAACACGAGTAAAATCGTCACGGAACCTCAGGCAAGAAAGTCAAACTGCACATAGACACTTCCATCCGCCCTGTCGCCCTGCGTCATCGAAGAGTGCCGTTCAACCTCCGCCCTCAGGTGGAAGAAGAGCTGAAGAAGCTCGAAGACCTTGACGTTATCGAGAAGGTGTCGGGACCGACTCCATGGGTGTCCCCACTGGTGGTAGCCCCCAAACCCAAGCAGCCTGGCGCCATCAGACTGTGCGTCGACATGAGATTGCCAAACACAGCGGTGAAAAGAGAGCGCCACATCACGCCCACCATGGACGACATTGTCGCGGACCTCAATGGGGCGAAGTGGTTCTCTAAACTCGACCTCAACGCGGGATACCACCAGTTAGAACTTGAACAAAGCAGCCGGTATATCACGACTTTCTCCACCCATGTCGGACTTCGGAGGTACAAGAGACTCAGCTTCGGAGTGTCGTCAGCGGCCGAAGTGTTTCAGAACGCGATAAAGGAAGTTCTGTCAGGGCTGAGTGGGGTCATCAACTTGAGTGACGACATCCTCATCTACTCGAACACCCTGGAGGAACACCATGCACATCTTAGGGCCACCCTGCAAAGACTACAGGAGCACAGACTAACTCTCCACAGAGAGAAGTGCTCATTCTACCAAGAAGCAGTAGACTTCTTTGGCTACCGATTCACGCGCGAAGGGCTCCAGGTTGACCCAAAGAAGGCGGAAGCCATCCAGAATGCCAGCACGCCCAGGAATCCCACCGAAGTGAGAAGCTTCCTCGGGATGGCCACGTACTGTGGCCGATTCATACCCAACCTGGCCGACCTGGCCGAACCCCTTCGCGCACTCACGAGACAAGACCAAGAATGGGAATGGACGTGCGCAGCAAATCAAGCCTTCCAGGAAATCAAGGCGAGCCTTCTGGACAAGGCCACGATGGCCTACTTCCAACCGCGCAGAAAGACCGAACTGGTCGTGGACGCCAGCCCGGTTGGTCTTGGCGCAGTTCTGCTACAGGAGTATGGCCAGAACGAATGGAAGCCCGTCGCGTATGCGAGCAAGGCCCTCACAGACACCGAAACACGATATGCTCAAATCGAGCGAGAGGCGCTAGCCATCAAGTGGGCCTGCCACCACTTTCACTTATATCTCTGTGGACAGCCTTTCACCATCGTGACCGACCACAAGCCACTCTTACCCCTGTTCGCTGGATCCTCCCGGCTTGCCCCCCCGCGGATTGAACGATGGGCCGTCCAGCTACAAGGCTACAATTTCAACTTGGTTTTCCGACCGGGCGCCCATAACCCAGCGGACTATCTGTCCAGACACCCCGATGTAACCAGAAAGGCAACCCCGCTGGCGGATGGTCAGGTGATGGAGGAATTTGTCCACATGGTGTCCATGGCCGCTTGCCCGGAGACCCTCACCCTGCCGGAGATCGGAGAAGCCACCGCTGAAGATAAGACTCTGACCCGCGTTAAGAGAGCCCTGGAAACAGGAAGCTGGACTCGGTTTCTGGATGGCGCCCAAGGACTTCGACCGGAAATATGCCATGCCCGACAACAGTTATGGCAGATCCGCCATGAGTTGAGCATCGGCAATGAAGGCATTATACTGCGAGGGCATCTCATTGTGGTACCTGCAAGCCTCCAACAACAGACACTTGCGATCGCCCACACGGGCCACCAGGGAACAGCCAAGACAAAGGCCCGGCTGCGACACAAAGTATGGTTCCCAGCCATGGATCGCATGGTGGATGAGATGGTGCGCTCCTGCCATGCCTGCACCATCACGGGGTCAGATCCAGCTCCGGCCCCAGTCATCACCGAAGAGGCGGCGACAACACCCTGGACTCAACTGAGCATAGACTTCGGGACCTTCCCAGACGGACGGCACATGCTGGTAGTTGTGGACTCTTTCTCGAAGTTCCCCGTTGTGGAATTGCTGGCTTCCACAGCGTTCGGACCTGTCAGAAAAGCATTGGACCACATCTTTGCTACGATGGGACTCCCAGAGGAGGTGAAGTCGGATAATGGACCCCCTTTTCAAGGGCGAGAGTTCCAAGCGTACCTGGAAGGACTGGGGATTAGACACCGCAAGATCACACCGCTGTGGCCGCAAGCGAACGGCGAAGTGGAGAGGCTCATGCGGACTCTCAACAGGGCACTCCGCATCGCCGTCAATGATGGAAATGATCTGGAAGCTGCGCTGGACCAATTCCTGAGTGCTTACCGACAGACCCCGCATAGCACCACCCATTGCGCACCGGCACATGTCCTGTTCAAAAGAGCACCAAGAGGCAACCTCCCTGCGTCTTCTACGTGGATCCCGGAAGAGAGAGATGGTGCCGGCATCCAAGCACGGAGAACTGTCACGAACCAGAAAGCCAGTGAAAGGAGACATGCAAAACACCCCGGGTTGCAAGAAGGAGACACCGTCGTGATACTCGATCGGCACCCTGGGTGGAAATTCAGAACCCCATTTGAACCGGAAAGATGGATCGTGGAGAAAATTCGAGGGACAATGGTGACTGCCCGTCTCGGCCAACAGACCGTCACACGCAATGTGTCATGCTTCAAAAAGATAGGGAGACCAGATGGGGTTCCCAGGGACATCGATGAAACCATTGAGGCCGGATCTGGCGGTCAGGATGATGCCAGATCGGGGGTCCAAGACTCCGATCCCCTCCAGAACCCTGACCAGCCACGAGAAGACAGACAACATCTTGTCAGGCCCCAAAGTGAGATACCCGGGTATACCCCTTCCACCCGAGACGATGAGACAGCCCCGGCTGGAGTTGTTGGATCTCCCGTCCGGCACAATCACCGATATCACCTGCGGCCCAATCCAGGGCCCAGCCAAAGACTCCGAGACTTTGTGTGCACTTCCCCTTAGCCATGTGCATGAGCAGTCTGGGACATGATCTAAATTGAAGGAGGGATGTAGAGAGCCACCCGGCCTCTTAACAACATTGTAACACCTTACACACACGCACGCCTTCACCCTCGGGACGGGCACGCCCCGAGGTATATATTAAAAGCGCGGAAGACCGCTCGGGGTCTTTCCGGCATACCCTCTAACCAACGTGTGTGTCCAGTTATTGTAGTGCATCCCTGTGTGTGAGGCCCTGACCTCGCCCACCACAGACCCCAGGGCCTACCAAACCTGTCATGCACACTCTCCGTTTTCTCCATGCAGCCTGCATGGAGAAAATGGCCTCCCCATAGACGCCTGTGGGATAGGCGTCCCAGCCAATTACAACGCTACCACTGCAGCGTTGTGATTGGCTTAGGGGAGGAGAGGGAAGCTGCCTGTTTCCTGCGAGGAGCAAAGAGGAGACGCGACACCGGTGGCAAAGGTAAGTTTTTAAAATGTAAATTACAAACACCCACAGCCCCATCACCCACAAGTCTTGCAGGCCGTGACTGGTGCTTCGACGTCGTGGGTGGAATAGGGATGATTATTAAAGAAAATAGTGCTCACCGAATACAGAAAGCAGACTGTGTAACAACACAAATAAAGAGTCCAGTAGTTCTGGGAGGTTACACATGCAGACAAGGCAGTACAAAGGAGGTACTACTAAGCCTATTCACCAATGAAAAGCAACGATTTAGAAAGGACAGTAACATGAGCCAATTGAAAGGGTGGGCGGAGCTTCTATGCCATACCTCAATACAGCATGTCTCGCAGAACAGTGCACAAAATGTGGCCCACATTCACAGATCGTGCCTATCATGAAACATCATTTGCTCAGCCTCATTGGACTAATTTTTAGAGAAATGTGTGGTAGCCTAAGTATTTTAAAGCCTATAGAATCATTAAGTTTGGTGAAAACAAGAAGCACTGCATTTTGGCTAGGTGGGCGAGGTGAAATAAAACGTTCCAAGGGTCAGAATACCTGATCTGTTCAGGGTTGCAACCTGCCCATTTTTTTACTGACCTGTATTTAATATCCTGGTCAGTGCAAAAATGAAGAAAATTAAGAAAATCTCTATTTTTTTTTACTCTGATCAGCATGTATTGTAAACAGTCAATATAAGGTGAAAGCACTTTGAAATGTGTTCTAAAGCTGCTGTACTCGTCCATGGTTAAGAGCTAAGCAAAACAAAGACAGAAAAGCCATGTTAAAAAAGAATATGGACATTTTTATATAGAGTGCTCTCTAATTATCAAGCCTTTGGCCCTTGCAGAAACTGATAAGATGAATGAATAGCAATGTTTTTCTAATTGCTTTTTAATAGTTTTACATAGGGTGAACAAAGGATCAAATTCATTTTTACTTCAGGTGCTCGGAGATTGAAGGATTTAAGTGGAGAAGTGTGGCTCAATGGTTAGAGCTGCAGACCCTGATGCAGAAGTCTGGCCCGGGACCAGGGTTCAATACCCGCCTCGGCGGGTCTTGGGCTCAATTTCCTCGGTGCCTATTCTAATCATGGGTCCCACTCTGCAACTCTGGGCAATAGCTTGCTTAATCTCCACAAGGGCCCCAACAGCGCTGGGATGCCTGGCTTCACCTCGTGGGTGCCCAGGAGTGGGCATTTCACAGGGAAAAGCCAGGAAGGGTTCCACAGCGGTATGCGTACAGCGCTAAGACACCTCAGGGTGTCAGGTGCGCTATACAAGTACTAATTCATTTCATTTGCCCAGAATCACAGGATGTTGAACCAACACTGGGACTGGAACCTGGTTTCTCACTTGCAAAGTCAGCAAGTTTGACTGTAATGGAATCTGCTCACTTAGGATGAGGGGAAAGGGAGCAGAGAGGTGAGTAAAAGTGGCTGGAGCAGGGCTTTTAGTGTGCTGGGTTCCTTGTGTCTTAGACCCAGTAGTTAACTAAAAATGACATTGAAACGATATTCATGTCCTTAACCTTACCTGCAAAAACACGGATACAGTGCCTGCCCAATTAACATATAACATGTTATCAGGGTTGGACTGGGCTATAGGGCAATCAGGCTATGCCCGACTGTCTAATCTGTCAGGTCAGTATTTAGGCTTTTTTGGCAACTTGTTGGCCTGCTTTATGGTCAGGTGAGACTTTTTTTACTGTTGATTTTCATGATATTACATCAAGCATTGGCTGCAGCAAACTCAAATCCATGCAGTCTTCCATACCTTACAAAAAAGCTTGTCTTTACAAGTTAAAAACTTCCCTCATTTGCAAACATGGGACACTTTTCTAGCTACCTAATTCACTAATGGCAGACACTTTTATTTTGGTGCCTGGGCCTATTTTCTGTCCCAGTCTGATGCTGCATGTAAGGTTAATCCATGGCAGCGATTTAGTTCCAGTTTATATTTCACATGCGTTACTTAATCTTGCATTCCCCAAGAGTGTTGGCTATTTCCAGGATGTGTTTCTGTGTTTCATTTCACAGCATATTACTCTTGTATGGTGCACACTTTGTACTGAGTCGCCTCAAGGTGTTTATAACAGGCTACAGTTGAGCGCTGTGGAGTTGAGGCTGAAGGTAGTACAACTTTCTCACTGTGCCTGTCTGTGGGTCAAAAAGGTGTTCGGTGTACATGGTCATTCAGTACCTCAGTGAAGAGCACACAGAGCAACGGTCTCCTTTTCCATTTGCAGTTAGGATTCGGTGCAGATGTGTGAGAAGGAGGTACTCATTGGTCAAAACAGTGACAAGGGAAAATTAAATAATTTATTGTTGATTCTCATTTATCTTAAACCGCTAACGAGCATTAATAAAACCAAAACCCTGACTGTTTTTAGGTGTATGTTAGTTGTATATTTCTAGATTTCATCACAGAAAGAACAGCAAGGAACCAAATTACGAGGCAGATGGAACACTATCACAGAAATTTAGATTATGTTTTTAAGCTTCGCCCTTAATTACACAGACCACACCCCATTTAGAGACCCACCCGTTTTTTCAGTCCACTTAAAGCCCTAGGCTGGTGGATAGGGAGACGGGGGAAGAGTAGAGATAGATGCAATGGCAGAATCAATGCAAATAGGTTGGTAGAGAGATGATATGATGCAAAAGACAGTGATGTCAGAGAAGTAAAATCCACGCAAAAAAGATCAGAGGCAGGGAGACTGGTGAACTTTAAAATGCAGAGGTCTCTAATGAAACATACAATAATTTGTGGTGGGCCAGGCAAGCCTCATCCTTCCCAGTGGCTTTGGAGTTCCTCCCTCCTCGAGAATACTTTGAAAAATGGTAGAAGATAGTATTTTTGGTCCAGTTGTTTTAAAAAGTGGTAAGGAAGCCACATGTAAGATCCATTCTAACCATTCTGCACCACTTTCCTGCACCTCATTCTCATGTAAAAACTGCTCTCCTGTCTTTTCCCATCTCCCTTCTGTAATCCCCACGTGCTCCATTTTACCATTTCAATCAACACTTTCCCGCCTGCAACATTCTCTCCAGTAATCACCTCTCTTTATTTGTATTGTGTACTGTTCTCTAGTGCCCAACATTCTGCTCTCTAAGCTCTTTGCTCTTTCATGCACCATTATAACCCCATGTGTAACCTACCTGCGTTGTCTCATCTCTTCCTAGTGGAAAAAACAGGAGCAGGCTCCCTTTGCACCTAGGTCCTAATGTAAAATTATTGCTAAATTGGGCGAAAATTATATTTGCACCTATTACTGCCATGCCTGGGTCTAAATTACCCTGACTAAAGAGGTTGCTAAAAGTTATCTCTATCTGGACTCAAAGCATTTGTCTATATTTGACCGGAAAAATCATCCAGGAATGCGACATTTAAAATTACTGCAGAATGCAGGTTTGTGTAGGGAATAATGCATATTTAAATTGTAATGATCAGCAGTTCAAAAGTTTTAGTTGGCTATCAATAAAACATATTTTGCAGAGCTTAGTGGTGGTTAATCGCTATATCAAACAGTAATTGTTCCATTTACTTTTCTTTGCAATTGAAGCATTCCTCCCCCTTGAAATTTGTTCCTGCTTAATGGCGTTGACATTGCCAGTCTAAAATAGTTTAATCAAATTAATGTATGTCTGATTTACATCAGCGGTTTAAACTATTTTGAGCAAAATATAAGTTTATGTTCAAACACAGGAATAGGAAATACTGTGGCAGAGGAGCTACATGAGAGAATAGCTCCAACACACCACACTGATCCAATGTCTTAGCTTTTAAAATAAACTCAATGTACAATAATGGTTACTACTTAGAGAATACATCTTTATTAACACATGCAATAAGGCTATGTTATCTGACACTCAAAAATCCAACATCCTGTGACTGTCTTCTCAGGCATGTGACACCGTATAATCATAGGTGGCTTTCAGCTCAAAGATTTTTCACACAGTGTGATCATAGGCTCAGAAAGCTGATACATTGTGTGACCACCGGTATAGCCTGCCAAGGCTTTAGAGCGGAAACAAAAATCTGGCCAGTGCTGAGTAAAACGGACAAGAGAAACCTCAATCAGTCGAAAGTCCAACTTACCATGTTGTACTGAGACAGGTTTCTATGTACCAGCTTTTCTCTTCTGGAATGCTCAGTCCTCGTGTCTGTGTCTCTGCACATGAGTTTGCTGACAGCCCTATCAGAAGACAGGATAGGAACAAGGGCTGACCCTTCTACAGCCCCACTCTATCATGGCATCTGATAGGGGTTGGGGGGCGCCACTGCTACAAATGCATCACCACCCAAGAATGCTCCTATATTTCACAGGTGTGCGTTTCAAGGAGCATGCACTGCTTCTCTATGGCTTGTGCATGTGTGAAGGGTGCGGAAGGAGTGCATTGATGAAAGTAAAAACACAAACTGACTGTTAGTTTAGGTGTTAAAATACTTTTTGCCTTTCAAAACTGTACAAAGCAGCTTCTTTTTGTGCCTGTTGATACCAAGAAGAGGGTCTCTAGTGCCTTCAGGTACCAGCCACTACTGGTGAAAGGATTGGGGGAAATGGGATGGTGGAAGGGTAGAGGTGGATGTAAAGGAGGAGAGCAAGCAGAAAAAACAGATGAGATTAGGAGGAAGAGTGGCGAAGATCAGCACATGGAGAAGAGAGGTAAATGTTATCGGGCCCTAGGCAGGGGAGAGACGAAACATGATGAGTAGAACATGGAGGGAAGAGATGTATCTAAAGAGTGAAAGAGAACCAGCGAAAAAAGTTGTGGCTGAAGGGAAAGGTAAAAGGTGGAAGATAATGCATAAATGGGAGCAGTAGATATAAAAGAAGCAGAACCATCAGGAGAACTTAAGTGGAGGGAAGGGTGAATGTGAGAGTTGTATGTAAGAGGTCAGGATCACCAAGAGCAGGTACGATGCTTGGTAGGGAGCCAGGGGAGAAGTAGCTGTTACAGGGACAGAACCAGTGAGAAAAGCTTAGAGGCTGGGAGAAATGAGAGATGAAGTGTACAGGTGGGAGGAGAGAGGGAGATGAAAGAGGAGCAAAATCAGTGATTAAAATAAGTCAAAGGGAAGGATGAGGTAAAGTGTAGGGCATGGCTGAAGGTGATGGATGTAATAGATTCAGAAACAGCGATACAAGGTAAGAGGCTGGAGGTGAAAGAGTAGAGGTGGATCTAAAGGGGAGAGGTGGATTTAAAGTGGACAGATGAGCAAAAAAAGGTACAAGGCTGGAGTGAGAGATGAGGAGAAGGGTAGCACATGGATGGGAGTTGGTCAGAGAGGCAGAACCAGCAGAGAACTTGAGTGGAGAGAGAGAGAGAGAGAGACTAGTGAGAGGTGGATGTAAGCGGGGCAGAATCAATGGGTACTCTGTCAGGCAGAGAGATGAAGTGAAGTATAAAGCATTGAGGGGAGAGAGACAGACAAAACTTTATTGCTTAAAGTTTACATACAACTAGATAAAATATTTACTATGCATAAAAGACATCACAAAATGCTAATTAAAAAGCACCATTAAAAATTCATAAAAAAATAAAATAAACACCAAGTTAAATATTTTTCTCCCAGATCTTAGACGCCTGCCTCTCAAACTTTACCCCTCACTTTTACAGAACCACCTTTAAAGCACAATGATACAGCCTCTGGTATTGTTCGTATGCCCTCAGCATTAAACATTGGCTTTAAATATTTTTTCTACATGTCTAGTAGGGCTGGACATATGCACATTATATGTTCAATGGACCCTTTGGCTAACTTGCACATCCTCCATGACTTGTCAGTGCAGCCATTTAGTTTTCATCAAAAGCCTTAATCTAGAGGAAAAAATGGAATCTCAGAAATGCGGTCTTGTCCTGAGGCCACAAATTAAAATCAAAGTAAGGTTGCCTTAAACTAGAAAATGTGTTTATAATATATCTGCTATGCTTATATCTAGAGGTTGCATCAATGTCCCTACTCAAGGTTAGACTTGTCACTTCCTTTTTCTAACACTTATTTGCGCAGTGATCTAGGCATGAATGCCAGTGGCACTGTCGAGGGTAGCTGATATTACTCCAGTAGCTGTTTTGTGACTATGAGAAACACAACCGGTAGGAAATGGGACATACATGGGGGAATGGGAGCGATGGAGGTAAGAGGGACAGAATACACAAGGTATGGTAAGAGTCTGAGGAAAAGTTGAGAAAAAGAGTCGAGCATTGAGGGTAGATGGATTTAACAGGGTCAGAATCAACAAGAAAAGATAAGATGTTCTGGGAGGATGGAGGGGGAGAGTAGGAAGTAAATGAAGCAGAACAAGGAAAGAAGTTATGAGGCTGGTGAGAGATAAGGGTTGAAGGGGAGCAGATGTGTTGATATATGAGAGACAGAACTAGTAAGGGAACTGTAGTGTAGTTCCTATTATCCCAATAGGCTCTGCGCATTGGAATAATATCTTCAATAGTATAGACGTAGGACTGTGGTTAACTAGGTCTTCTACTGACGATATTAGACTTAAAGTTATGTGTGCCAGCTAGCTCAGAGTTCACTAGAAACTTTCTCGAATAGGCAAGGAGGAGTTTAACCTCCCTGGATAGACAAGAAGGGATTTAGTTTCTGACAACCATAGAACATGACAACTTTGCTCTCCCCTAATCAAGAGTATATCTCTAGAGTCGTGTGAAAACAAAAGACAACTTATTTTACTCAGTCAGTACGTGCATTCTTAGTTTCACCAGATTGTAGAGAAAAGGAAGAGACGGGCGTGTTCAATAAAAAGGTGTTATTTATTGATCAGTCTCTTTTCTCATACAAGAGAAATGAATCGCTATTATTGCAATACTTATAGTTAAGTAAAGTGCATACAGTAAAAACAGAATTATAAAATAATACTGTAAAAGCATTGATATGGTTTCTTAGCCATATGATACTTAAAATGGATAAAAGTTATATACATATATACATTGACTAATCGTACTCAACTGGTGCTTCTAGCTACGCCTACCCCGGTGTACCTGACCTAAGCCTAATACGTGGGCGGGAGTAGATAAGTAGCAGTTTAAGTTAAGTTTGCTTTGCCAAGGATCTGATTCAAGAATTCTCTGTGAGGGGTTATTCAGTTCAGTACCTGGGATTTAGAAGGCTGGAGGGCTGGTATCTCAATCTCAGGACTCGATATCCCAGTTGCCCGCAAGGGCGGCTGGAAACGCCGGGGCTGGATTTCTCGGCAAGAGAAAAGGCAGCGTCTCTCTCTCTCAGCGCGTCAAAAGGGAGGGGCAGCGTCCGTGGGCTTCCTGCATCTGCTTGGCTCCTCGGCAAGTATCGCTGCTCCAATCTCGTCACCACCGTGTGTTTGCTTAGGGCAATGTCGGTAATATTTATACCTGAAAGGTGCCGAGATTGACGTAAGGATGGACATAAATACGTCAATAAGGATGTCATAAGAACTGGTCGTTCGTACATTCTTTACTGGAGTTCTTGGTTAAATCAAAACAATAGCTGCGGGGGATTTCCCAGGTTGCTGGAGGTTTGATTTGTTTTGAGAACTCAGTATGCTTTCTATGGGGGCTGGGGGAATAGTGCTTGCCTAACGTGGTAGCATGCGCTATGACCTAATCAGAAAACGGGTTTCTGTGCCGTTGTATGGTCACTATTGATTTATTAACCGGACAAGGGTCAGAAACAGGAATATTGATGCAGTTCCCATAGGAAATACATCACACCCACTCCACGGAATCTATGTCCATATTTACTAACCTAAGCATAGTAAACATAACTAACATTGTATGTGTATTCAAAACCGCCCCAAAATACATAAATTTTGCATTAACTTTGGATTTGCGTAACACATGAAAAATGAAAATAGTTACTGTATGCATTCTAGCAGTGTAATCATTCAAAGAGGATGCACATTTTATATCTGCATGAATGATTTGCGAAAATAACACATGAAATGGCTCTTAGTACAGAAGAAAAAGTGCGAGTCCATTTCATCACATAGAAATACAATCGTATGTGTAAATAACCTAGAGTTCGAGGTAATGTCTCCTAGAGGTACCTAAAAATAAAAGTGTCTGTTCTCTAAGAATAGTTTACTTTAAACAGAAGATAAGTGCCTGAAAGGTAAATATTTTGGATGTTTGGAGAACGTTCCTGTTTGCAGGAGCAGACTCGAAGAATTCTTAGTGGCTTTATTTTGAAATTTGAAGGCCAAATTCAGAGTTCAGGGAACGCTGTGTGCACGTTTGCTCAAAGTCATTCTTTCTGTTCTGGTGAAAACATCATATCATTTAGACGTTCGAAAAAACAGTCAACAGCTTCTGGTGAGAGTTCGACAAGGTTGGAAAATGACGCTACCATGCAGTCATGAGCATGATTGCTTTCAGTGATGGTTTGATCAGCATAGCTGACAGATGGTCGTACCTGATCGATGCTGCTTTCATCTTGTACTTCACTACCCTTCATTCGCAGTGGTGAAGTCTCCACGAATGCCGTCATCAGGATTGGTAGCCGCTGGGGACAGCGCAATGCATGAGCCTTTACTGGACTCAACAAAGTCTCTGCGTCCAATGGCACTTCTGATTGTAGTGTGAGACAGGTGTCCAACACGCATTCTTCGCCGCATAGCAAGCACCTTAATACAGGCATAACACAGGTCTGCCACAAGGGTCTGAATGAAAGAAACCAAGTCATATTTAAATCTCGTAGCCGTGCTAATCCAAGGATTTTAGTTATGCGGTCCCGGTAGCGGATAGCTAGGATCGTTTCTTCCATTGTTGTTGGAGTCATGTCTGTGACACGGTTTGCCATATCGAAGCAAAAGTAGCAAAAATAGGACGCCTGCTACTAGTCCCAACAGGAGAGGTAGTCCGCCAAAGAGGGAATGGACGAAGTTTGGAAAAATACCCAGGATCGCTTTGAATGGTGTTAAAGCGCCTGAAAAAACGGTCTTAAATACACTGGCAATATCAGAAATATTTAAGATTTCGTTTAGTATTTCTGCGAAGTGTAGGGGGCTATTCGTTGATAGCAGGGAATGAATCTCTGCCGTTGTCCTTGCAACTTGGAGATCATACGTTTCTTTTGATGACGTCAATCTGGTTGGCGTCTGTAGGAGCACAGTCTTCATTCTGCTTAAAGTATCAATTCGAATAGAAGAGAAATTAAAACTGGGCCATAACCTTGCCTCCCTGTCTGGAGTATCGTTTGGGAACAATACTCTTTTACAGCACATGACCCTGGTAGTCACGCTTACGAGATAAGGTTTTCCGGGCATTAGGCTGCAAACTCTGCGATCTACAATTAGAATGTAACTCCCGTTCGAGAGTCTCCTAAAGAATGGTTCTATTCGTGTTGCAGGTGTACCTAGCTGGTGACATGAAAGGTTATTTGAAGTCCCTTCACAGGCCCCATGCAAACTTAAACCCTGACACAGAAGTATACCACTTAGTGATTTTGCACAATTATTGCCACTAAGAAATACACTCTGTCCTTTATTACTAACACATGTGTGTGTATAGGGCAAGTCCCATGTCGACTTAATGTATCCTTTACCCAACCTTTCATACTGGCCTGCCTGTATATATTTTTGGCAGTATTGAAACTGGAAAGTAGTTATCGGAATATTTATTATCCCATGTATTATCCATTCAATGACAGGTCGTTCTGACATTGTCAATGGTAATCTCTCAAGTTTTTCAATGCTCAGAATTGTATAGTCAGCACCCTTCTGTGCCAAACTGATTTGTTTATCAGTAAGGTTAAAGATACTAAATAATGACGTTGTGTTGATTAAACGCCAAGGCACATAGCCTGAACGCAGATTTTGCAACGTCCAGCCGAGCTGTACAATAGAACGCAATTGAGACAGACCGTGTTGTAACATCAGTAAGTCTTGCTCTATTATATCGATTGCTGAAGACACAATACTGTCCAGTGAATATATTCTGGAAGACAGAGTCATTAACCTATTGTCCACAACAGAAAGTGATTTTTCCAAATTAACACGGTCAATTTCCCGTATTTTTTCTGCTGTCTCAATTTGAGTTTCTTTCCAAGCTTCGTTATAAGCTGCATATATAGAGGCCGCTATGAAACGTTTTTGACGCTGTTTGCGTGGTCCCATAATGAAATCGCGCAAGTCAGCACCTTCTTTAAGTAAAGTCATATGTTGCTTAATTTCCGCCAGTGTGGATGTATGTAGCCACTGAAGGCAGAGCTTTCCCACACTGTAAGTAGTTACAATCCCTGGATGTTGTCTCTGGGAGTATCTTGGGTCTGGCCTGGTCAATGTGAACCCCTGTATTTTGTTCAGGAATCTGTCTTGACAGTTATTTGTGTCTGTGGGCCAGATCAACCATTGTTTCCATTCAGGATGTGTTCTGTTTTGGTTTAAAATACTGGTTACGTCTATCTCAACATCAGAGGTGCTATTACTATCCATTGTTGGTTTTGGAATAGACGGTTTGTTTAAGTCTTTGATTTTGGCTAGACCAAGACAGGTGGTCTGCTGAATTGTGTCATTCAAAAATATAATTTGTTCTGGGATCATGCAGGCTCTAAATAATGATTCTATACCTTGCACTTGCCAATCTTTTGTACCCCAGATCGTTTTCGTTTCAATGTTATCATTCCAGAAATCAAAACCAAATGAACAAGTTACTTACCTTCGGTAACGATATATCTGTAAGAAACAGTAGTTAGTATTAGATTCCTTACCTTAGAATATCCCCAGGCGTCAGTCTGGATCCGGAAACTTTTGCGTAGCAGTACCCCTGCGCGTCGGTAGGCGTCGTCTGCAGGCGTCCCCTGCGGCTCCGCCTCGTCGGCGCCGTGCGCCGTGATGACGTCGCTGGAGTATATAGACGCCGCCTCCGCGCGCTGACGTCAGTTCTTTGCACACAGCTTTTCCGCGCCAGAACACGCAGAGCCATGTGAGAACCAACACTGGTGCCATTTGAAAACTAGGGCCCTGAAAGGGATGTCCTTAACCCTAGGTATCAGTTCGCAGAACGGGGAGGATGGGTGGGGCGGTAAGGAATCTAATACTAACTACTGTTTCTTACAGATATATCGTTACCGAAGGTAAGTAACTTGTTCATCTGAAAGAAACAGGTTAGTATTAGATTCCTTACCTTAGAATAGATACCCCAGCAATACCAACCCCGGTGGTGGGTCTGCGAACCAATACAACCTACACCAGAAAGTCCTGGAGGACCGAACGGCCAAAGAAGCCATCCCTCCGGACTTGACTGTCCAGGCAGTAGTGCCTCGCAAAGGTGTGCAGCGAGGCCCACGTGGCCGCCTGGCAAATGTCCTGCAAAGGGACTCCCCGGCCCAGGGCAGTAGTAGCCGCCGTGGCCCGAGTGGAATGGGCCCTCAGCCCAACAGGAGGCTCCTTCCGAGCCAAAGAGTAGCATGCTTTGATGCACAGGACGACCCACCGAGAGATGGTCCGTTTCTGTACCGCCCTTCCCTTCTTCTCACCCACGTAGCCAACAAACAGTTGGTCATCCACCCGGAACTGGCGTGTGCGATCCATATAGAATGAAAGCGCACGTTTTGGGTCCAGACGATGGAGCCGCTCTTCATCCTTTGAAGGATGCGGAGGCGGGAAGAAGGAGGGCAAGGTGATGGACTGCCCAATGTGAAAAGCAGAGACTACCTTGGGCAGGAAAGAAGGTCTAGTCCGAAGAACCACCTTATCAGGATGAACAGACAAGAAAGGAGGTTGAATAGAAAGAGCCTGGAGCTCACTCACTCTCCTGGCAGAGGTGATGGCTACCAGGAAGGCCGTCTTTAAGGTGAGAAGACGGAGAGGACAGGAATGAAGGGGCTCAAAGGGAGCGCACATCAGGAAAGTCAAAACCAGGTTCAAGTCCCACTGAGGCATCACGAACGGAGTTGGAGGATACATGTGCGTGATGCCCTTCAAGAATCTTAACACAATAGGGGACTTGAACAAAGATGGCTGATCAGGTAGCCTCAAGAAGGCGGAAAGGGCAGAAAGATAGCCCTTGATAGTGCCCAGAGCAGAGCCCTGCTGGGCAAGGGAAAGGAGGAAGAGGAGAACCTCAGACAGAGGGGCAGAAAGGGGATCCACAGCCTTTGCTGTGCACCATGCCACAAATCTGTTCCACCGGCAGGCGTATACCGACTTTGTGGAGGGACGCCTGGCTGCCAGAATGACATCACAGACTTCAGGAGGCAAGTCAAATGGCCTCAACTGTCGCCGCTCAATCTCCACGCATGGAGGTGGAGACTGGACAGGTTCGGGTGGAGGACCGTCCCCTGCTGCTGCGACAGAAGGTCCTCCTGAAGGGGCAGGCGGATCGAGGGACCGACTGTCATGCTGAGTAGCTCGGGATACCAGTACCTTCGAGCCCAGTCCGGAGCCACAAGGATAACTTGGGCCCGGTCGCGCCTGATCTTCTTCAGCACTCTGGGCAGAAGTGGTATAGGCGGAAAGGCGTACAACAGACCGCAACTCCACTCGCGCCGAAAGGCGTCGCCGAGCGAGTGCCGTCTTGGAAACTCCAACGCGCAGAACTGATGACATTGCGCGTTCTCTTCTGTGGCAAATAGATCTAACCAAGGCTCTCCCCATTGCTGAAAGAGGCCTCTCGCCACATCCGAGTTCAGACGCCATTCGTGATCCACCGAGCACCGACGGCTGAGTTCGTCCGCCCTGGCGTTCAGAGAACCTGCCAGGTGTTGAACCGTCAGAGTCACGCCCTGACGTTCCAGCCATTGCCAGAGGCGCAGAGCCTCCTGGCAAAGGGTCCACGGCCCCACACCGCCCTGTTTGTTGCAGTACCACATGGCGGTGGTGTTGTCCGTGAACACCTGCACTACACTCCCGTTGACAAAGGGGAGGAATGCCTTCAGTGCTAGGCGAATCGCCCGCAGCTCCAACATGTTGATATGGAGCCGGGACTCCGCCGGAGACCAGAGGCCTCTGATCTCCGCCTCTCCCAAGTGGCCACCCCAGCCTTGGAGGGACGCGTCCGTCACAACCACGTGCTCCGGTTGGGGAAGGGAGAGGGATCTGCCCCTGACCCAATCGCGGTCCGTAAGCCACCACTGCAACTGTCTCGCAGTGCCCTCCGAGATCAGGACATGGTCGGATAGGTTGCCCTGATGCTGGGCCCACTGAAACTTCAGGTCCCACTGCAGAGCCCGCATCCGCCATCTGGCGTGATGCACCAGAAGGATGCAGGAGGCCATCAGCCCCAGAAGCCGCAGCGTCAACCTGACCGAAACCCGGGATAACGGCTGAAAGATGGGAATCAGAGCCTGAATATCCCGGACCCGCCGTTCCGGAGGATAAACCCGAAACTGCGCCGAGTCGAGAACCGCTCTGATGAAAAGGAGCTTTTGAGAGGGACACAGGTGTGATTTCGGCACATTGATTGAAAACCCCAGCTCGTGCAGGAGGTCTGCCGTCATCTGAAGGTGGTGGACGACTGTCTGGGGCGAGCCCGCCTTCAACAGCCAGTCGTCGAGGTAGGGGAAGACTGAAACCCCTAACCGGCGCAGATGAGCTGCGACCACCGCCATCACTTTCGTGAACACCCGTGGGGCGCTGGTAAGGCCGAAAGGGAGCACGATAAACTGAAAGTGCTCGTGGCCTACCGTGAACCGCAGGTAACGCCGGTGGGCCGGCAGGACGGGGATGTGAAAATACGCATCCTGCAAGTCCAACGCTACCATCCAGTCTTGTGGGTCTAGAGCAGCCAAGACCTGAGCCAAAGTCAACATCTTGAACTTCTCCTTCCGGAGGAAGCCGTTGACGTTCCGTAGATCCAAGATAGGACGCAGGCCTCCCTTGTCCTTCTTGGGTACCAGAAAGTAGTGGGAGTAGCAACCACACCCTACTTCTGGCCCAGGAACGCGCTCGATGGCCCCCTTGGCCAAGAGGGCCGAAACTTCCTCCTGCAGAAGCGTCAAGTGGTCCCCCGACACACGGTGGTTCTGCGGTGGCATGGCTGGAGGAGTGGACTCGAAGGGGAGGGCATAGCCCCTTCGGACAAGCTGCAGCACCCACCTGTCCGATGTTATCGCGCGCCAGCGGGAGTGGTGATGGCGAACCCTGCCACCCACTGGCGTCACGTGAGCCCGAAAGCTCGGACTAGGAAGGCTTGGATGCAGCAGCGGAGGGAGGCGTGGACTGACCACGCCGCTGGCCTCTACCGCCACCACGGGAGGAGCGTTCTGCGTCGCGTGGCTGGCAGCACGTGTGGGACCTCCCCTCCCTTGGCCACGAAAGGGCCGAAACGAACCCGTCTGCTGGCGCTGGGTCGAAAGACCCAAGGACTTGGCCGTGACCCTGGAGTCCTTGAAGCGCTCCAGCGCGTGGTCCGCTTTGTCACCAAACAGGCGACTGCCATCAAATGGCATGTCCATGAGTGAATTTTGGACGTCTGGCGAGAAGTTGGCAGATCTCAGCCAAGCATGGCGACGAATCGCCACCGTTGTGGACATCGCCCGTCCCAGCGAGTCGGTCGTGTCGAGACCACAACGGATCGAGTACCGCGCCGCATCCCGGCCTTCAACCAAGGCCCGTGTGAGCTTGTCCCGCACCTCCTGGGGACATTGCGGCAGACACTCCTCGACCGTATCCCACAGGGAGTGGGTGTAGCGGCCCAAGAGGCACGCGGTATTACAAGACCGCAGTCCAGCGCTCAAAGAGGAAAAGACCTTTTTACCAAACTGGTCATACCGCTTTGATTCCCTATCGGGCGGAGCCGACGGAAATGCGGACTGCGAAGTGGAGGCCTGGATCACCAGACTCTCCGGGGAGGGATGGGTGGATAAAAAGGCAGGGTCGTCCGAGCATGGACGGTGACGCCTCGCGACATTCCGGTCAACCGGCGCACCAGAAGCGGGCCTGGACCAGGTGCCCAAAAGGACATCCGACAGGGCCTCATTAAACGGCAGCAGAGGCTCCTGGGGGCATGACTGCGGTTTAAACACTTCGGTCAGAATGTTCGGCTTGACCTTCGCGACGGGGAGCTCAAGGTGCAAGGCCTTGGCAGCCCTCATCAGGACCACCGAATAGGCAGCACCTGCCTCAGACGCCACAGGGGACGGAGAGACAAACCCAGGGTTGGGCGACTCGTCCAGGCCACTGGCATCACCCAGATCACCTACCCAGTCCACATCATACTGGCAGGCACGGGATAGAGGGTCCTCAGACCCCTCCCAACCCTCTCCATACTCATCGTCATCATACCCATATTCTGGGTCGACGATATAGACGTCGGGGTCAACGGGCCCCATCGGCGTCGAATCCGGCGTCGGCCGACGCCGGTCCGACTCCGCGTCCGGAGTCGGGGAGGAAAGGGGGGTGGCGCCGCGCGGCGTCGGTGCCGGGGACCCGACGCCGGCCGGAGCCGACGGCGGAGTCGCTGCACCACGCGGGGGCGGTACCACGGGTTGGCCCACAGGAACCGACGCCGGAGAGGCCGGGAGACCAGCCGGCGACGAACCAGAGGGAACCAGCGGCGCCGGGGCCGGAGCCGCCGGCGGCGCCGGGGCAGGAGCACCCGAACCGCTCGGGCCCCCAGACGGGACCGACGGGCCCGCAGGCGCCGAAGGCCCCGCCGGAGAAGACCTCGCCCTCATAGCAATGAGGAAGGCCTCGATCTCCTCACGCGACGCGCCTTCCCCAGGGACCGACGGGTATGGGGTAGACGGCGTCGGCGACCCACGCGGGGCCGCGGGGGTGGGGTCACCCGAGCCCCCGGCCGCATTACGCGGGCGTCGGGGGGAGTCGGGGGTGCGATGGCGACGCCCCGACTTCTTGTGCTTACCTGACGAGCCGGAGGAATGGTGGCGACTCCCGGAGCGCCCATGGCGGCTCCGCGATCGTTCCCTCGACCGCTCCCTCGACCTCCGACCGGACCGGGACCGCTCTCGACGCGGGGCCGACACCCGGAGCTCGAGAAGCTTGCGGGACCGCTCCCGCCTAGCTTTTCCAGTCAAGGCCCGACAGTCGACGCAGGACTCCACGTCGTGGTCCGCGCCCAGACACCGGAGGCAGAGTCGATGGTGGTCGGTGACCGACATCATGCGGTCGCACTCGTCGCAGCTCTTAAACCCAGGCATCCTACCGGCACCGTAGAAAGATTAAGTTTAACAAACACTTGGTCAAAAGACCGGAGTACTGCTCTTCGGATCTGCGCTAACTGGCGCGGAAAAAAGAAGAACTGACGTCAGCGCGCGGAGGCGGCGTCTATATACTCCAGCGACGTCATCACGGCGCACGACGCCGACGACGCGGAGCCGCAGGGGACGCCTGCAGACGACGCCTACCGACGCGCAGGGGTACTGCTACGCAAAAGTTTCCGGATCCAGACTGACGCCTGGGGATATTCTAAGGTAAGGAATCTAATACTAACCTGTTTCTTTCAGATGTATTCATTTTTTCAAAAAATTAGTCTGAATATATCAATTTTGTGTTTGTAAGCATGGTTTTCACTCCTGTCTTATTTAACAATTTGAAGTAGAATGTTTCTGCATTACTTGTGTTAAACCCTGAAAAGTATGAATATTTATCATAAAATGTTTTTGAACTGCCTTTTGGTGGAGTTGCACAATGTTCCCATTGGTTAAAATTTAAAACATTTCTAGGCTTAGTTGATTTATGCAGATAATGGTTACCATAATGGTTATAGCAAAACATTTGATCGTAATTAGATGAACCTTGTAAAAATTCATGTTCTGTAAATTTAGCTGACATCACTAGATCAGACATCATATCATTAATACTTTCAAAATCCCAATCATCAGCGAATGTGCTTGGTTTTACAAAGTCACTTAATGAAATCTTAAATTGGTGTGGATACTTCAGGAGTTCAACCGGACCATATATTTCATATTCAGTTTTGTCCCATGCTACCCCGCCGGGTATAGGATTGGCTGTGAAGTTGACAGAAGAAAGTTCTCTTTTCTCGACGTGTGAAGATGTGTGTGGTTTAAGGACCAAGTTGATATTCTGGCTTGCTGTGTCCATTTTAGCATATCTTCCCTCAATGAAATGTCCCAAGCATACTACCATGATGAGCCAAAGTATGAGGATAAATGCACCAAATGCCACCCAAATTTCAATCCATGGAGAAATCAGATAGGTTTCTTTTAGTTGATGAAAAAGTTTCTTTGCTTTGTCTTTAAAAGTTCTTTTCGTTGGATGATCGTCAGGTTCATTCAGATCTTCAGAAAAATCATCGAAGTTGATGAAGTAGCCGGATGCTGTTCTGTCAATTGTTTCAATTGCTTCTGGATTACTTTTTGTTTTTAGGATTTGCTTTGTTTCATTAGCATAGTCCGTGGTTACATCACTGTAGAGTGGAGTTTCTTGATGTAAAGTTTTGATTTGGGTTCTAAGAGGTTCAAGTTCTATTGCTTTGTTGCATAGTCCTTGTTGATTCACTGTAGATTTTTCACATGTGATTAGTCTTTCAGTTTGAACCTCTGTGGATGTAGCAAACTTTGGTGTTCTGCTACTTCTTGGGAGTCCACTTGGCCTACTACTTGTTATTGGCCACATGATTGTGGTTTAACCAGGTCGATGGATACAACTCGGTTCTCCTTTTTACCAGCAAGGGGCGGTAGTACTACTGATCTTGTCCCGTTGACAGACAAGACAGGAACTGCTTTTCTTTAAGAAGGCACAAATTCCTTCTTTACCGCGATCTTCTCTCTGACCAGATCCCCGATTTTTGGAATCCAGACAGGCCTTGCTGGGACAGGTGGTTTCTTTTCAGTGGTTGTTGGCTGTTGTTTCAACTTTATGTTGCTCAGGTCTCTTCTTGTTTCATTTAAGTCCTGTAAAATAGCCAAGCGATCTTTGATATCAAAGCATTTTTCTTTAACCACTGAAGTCTGACTATCTAAGTCCTGGACTAACATTCTAGTCCCAAACAACAGTTCGTACGGACTGAGACCTCTCAGAGAATTTCTTGGCAGATTATTAAGACTACGTTGGACACTTATTAAATGTTTGACCCACCCAGCTCCCGAACCTAATACCTTTGCTGTTATAGATTGCTTTATGTCACGGTTTTTTCTTTCCACGATTCCGTTTCCCTCAGGATGAAAGGGACAAGAGTACCGCAATGCAATGCCCATGCTGGTCATGGCCTCCTTATAAGCCCGAGAGCTAAAAGCAGGACCCTGGTCAGAATGCAGCATGCCAATTGCGTATGTGCCGATAAAGACTCGCAAATCTTTTATAACAGTTCTGGCGTCAGCAGATCGCTGGGGCCACATCCATATGAATCTCGTGCATGAATCTACTGCGACCATGATATATTTATAGTTACCACCCCTTTGTAAGGGACCGCAGTGGTCCAGGTAAACACCCGCTAATGGTTTATCTGAGATTAGAAGGGGCGTCTGGGCTGGTCGTTTCACTGTTGATACCTTCATTCTTTGACATATTTCACATTCTAGAACATAGTTCCTAGTTTGTCTTCTCATTCTCGGCCACCAGTATCTCTGTTTTAATAATGATACTGTGGCTGAAACGCCAGCATGTACAGAAGCAAGTCCTTCGTGTGCCGCTATGTTCCATGTTTGGAATTGCCCTATCCCCCACTCCAGGGATTCGAGCAAATGGAATGTTATTCGCATCAGTTATGTATGAGTACTTTACTGGAAAGCCTTTCGGGAGTGTTTCTATCGCATCTTTTACTGTAGCGCTGACAGCCTGTAATATTTTGCTGTCTATTTTTGTCTTTGACCGGGTGATAGCAGCTACGGAAGCCGTCTGCACAGCTGCCTTCGCTGCTTCATCAGCCAATGAATTCCCTGCAACATGAACGCCATCACGTTGATGACTCAGTGAATGTATCACGTGAGTCTTTGGTAGTTCTTTCTGTAAAAGAACTACTTGTTCCCAAAGTGATTTTTGCTTTATTGTTGCACCTGTGTCATCTTTGTAACCGTTTTGAATCCATTTCTGTAAATCGTAATTGTATGATTTGACGCAGTAATACGAATCGCACACTATAAGTGTCGGGAATTCACGATTGGCATTATCTAGCGCCATTTTTAACGCTATTATTTCAGTTTGTTGTTCTGAGTTATTTTCTACTGAGTGTGTTTTTGTAAATAGAGGTCTCAGTTTACCTCCGCGCCACACTTCTTTTACAATCTCGCATGTGGCGTTGTATGCTATTGGTACCTTCTCTCCCTCATTAGAGGTCAGGTATGTGAATCCGCATCTTCCTGGGATGACTCGAATCACAAGGTTGCGTGTGTTGTCACGTGTTTGCAGTTTTGTTTTAACTAACATGTCTGTTTGTAAAGATCTCAAAATTTCTGTGTGTTTTTGAGTCCAGTTGATTCTTTTAAAATCTGGTTTTATTAAGTCATAGAGAGGTTTAACCCTCTCCGCGTAATTTATAATATAAGTTCTTCCGAAATTCAGAAAACCTAGAATTGATTGCAAGTTCTTCAGTGTTCTAGGTGCTTGGATTACAGCACATTTCTCTAGGAAATTGTCAGCCAGGCTTTTGCCTTCACTTGATAATTCATATCCTAAAAACAGGACAGTTAGATGGGCAATTCTTGACTTTTTAAAGTTGAATTTGTAACCCTCTGCTGCGAACCCAAGTATTATGGTGTTCACTCTTTTCAAGTGAGTATCCAAGTAATCATCTGTTAGATAGATGTCATCGACATAAGATAATGCCTCGTCATCATATATTTGTAGTAACTCTGTTACTCTTGCTGAGAATAATCCTGGGCTGTTCTTGAACCCCTGTGGTAAACGACAGAAATTTTTTTGCGCGCCATTTATTGAAAACGCGGTCAAATATCTGCTTTCTGGTGCTATATTTTGACAAAAGAATCCATTAGAGATGTCTAATGTTGTTTTGTATCTTTTGCGCACTATGCTATTCATTAGTGCTGCACTGTGTGAGTTTTGTACTGCAAAAGTTTTGCAACATGCGTTCAAGTGTCTGTAGTCCAAAACAAGACGATCTGAATTATCTGGTTTGGAGACAGGAAACAAAGGATTGTTCATTTGTGAGGTGCAATTTTCAATCACCCCCTGGTATTCAAGTTGATCTAGGATCTCTTTTACCTGTTTTTTAGCTTCTTGCTTAATTGGGTACTGCCTCTGTGCAGTAGGTTGTGATTTTAACTGGATTTTGTGAGGAGGAGAGTCCTCATCCCATCCCACATGATTTTTATATAATGCAGGAGCTTGGGCTACTGCCCACTTTCCTGCAAGTGTATACTTTTTATGTATTGGAATATTATTAGAGAAGGCAGGCATAATTATTTCTTCGCCATGAGGGCACTCCCTGACAAACTCTGGTGGCCAGTCTTTTTCAGCTAAAAGGATGTCATAGTCCTTGGAGAGATTATCCCAAAATAGACCCCTTATTTTCCTAGTCTTATCCCCCTCTATACGTAATGTTATTTCATATATTTTATGAGGTTTGCTAACTCTGGTATCTGCAGTTTCCACCTGAATGTATTCATTCGTGTCCACTGTCTCCAGATGATTCATCAGGATCTTGCGAGCTATGCTCACTTCTGCTGCGCTGTCTAGCATTGTCTGAGCCCATTCTCCGTTTTTCAGCTGTGTCCTCAGTATTCTCGGCATGGTTGATTACTTTAATACTGGCTACCTTCTTCTTTGGGAATTGTAATTTTTTATTTTGATGAGCAGGTTCCTTGTATTTGGACTTGACGTGCTCTTCCCTGTGTTCTGATCGTCCTCTTCTTTTTGATTTCTGCGAGGAAGTCTGAAAAGATTGAGAGGGACGTGTATCAATATCTTGATATCTGTCAGGTTTCTTTATATTATCCCTATTTCTAAGGTTGTATTTTTTTACAGAGGGCTCCCTTTGGAGAGACTTGCGTCCTTGGTCCGGAGATCTTTCTCTCCGCCGAGGAGACCTTCCTCTGGTTTGGAATCTTTTTTCTTTAGGAGTGGATTGTTTATTTCCATCCCAGCTCTTCTTTTGAGTGTTTAGATTATTTTTAATAAATATCTTTTCAGGATTTCCAATTAGTTGGGGTTTCACAGGTATTCCACCCAAACTATCTCTTCCTAGTTCTTCATAGGATTTTTCTATGATTCTGGCAATTACAAATGGTTGGTCTGCTATATCTGTCTCTTTCATTTGCTGCTTCTCCCTTTATATTGGCTAGTAATATTGCCGAGACCTGTTTGAAGTCTTTTAGTAATTTCATACCAAGAGTTAAAGCAGGTTCTGGACCGTATTCATCTTGAATTTGTTTTAGCACATCTGGTATTACTGACATGGATGGAACACCATGTGTTTTTATGTAAACGGAAGCAAAGACTGTACCCCAAGTGTCACAGTCCTCCACATGTGGTGCGATTCCCATTGGAAGACAGATAGTCAGAATCCTGTGTTTCTCAACAGGAGTGGTATCTGGAAATACCGCCTCTATTTGAGTGATTTTTTGTGCTAACCAGAATGGAATTTGTTCCCGTTTTGCGGGTACTTTACCTAGACAGGACTGTATGTTCTGTGGTGTAATTTTGTTTGTGTTCCCCTGATGAGGGGTCAGCTGTGGAATTTTAATAGCTGGTTGGACTGTTGAAGTCCGCATTACATATTGGACTAATTGTCTGTGTATTTTAATTAGTTGTTTTAGCTGTGCTAAAAGATCTGGTGCAGACATTTCTTCAATGTCTGGATGTGGTGTATATCCGGCTAGGACCGGCCACGTTGCTCCTGGTCTACCTAGTGGACCGAGCCTGGTGATGTGATCATTATGTTTTAGGGCGCCATTAAACCAGAGCAGGTGCTCTTGGTATTTGAGTAATATCTCCACTTCCTCGAAAGGAGTGTAGATATCCGGTGGTTCCTCTATCTTATAATAGTGGAACTCTTTTGTTACAGCGTTTGCTGCTGGAAAGTTTATCCATGAGTAGAATACCTCTGTCTGCCGATATTCGTGTGCCTCAATTACGAATATGACTGTACCACCTCTCGGTGTTAGTCCATTTTCTATAAGTTTTAAGGTTATAGTTTTTCTTATGTTGACCGGGATGAGTATTGCCTCCGGGTCTTGCTGTACGAGACTTGTGTCATCTGCTATGAGTTGAGCTGCTATTCTAGCTGTCTCCCTTCCTTCTTCACTGTCTGACATTTTACCGTCAGGAAGGTTATTTTGTTTATTTGCAGATCAGGTTTCTATGGAAACAAAGATTAGATGCACAATATTTTGGAACAGTGTATCCTTCAACATTGAATAAACCAAGAACCATACATAGGAGTCTCCTCCTACGAAGTTTGGCGGATTTAACCTTTCACCCACTCCAGACGTCTTTGGAGTATTATGGGAAAAAGGGGTCTGTGTGAAAAAGCACGACTGAGTTACTCTAATGTCTTACGTTAGATTTATTGCCTATCCAAACACGTTGGGCGCCATGTAGTGTAGTTCCTATTATCCCAATAGGCTCTGCGCATTGGAATAATATCTTCAATAGTATAGACGTAGAACTGTGGTTAACTAGGTCTTCTACTGACGATATTAGACTTAAAGTTATGTGTGCCAGCTAGCTCAGAGTTCACTAGAAACTTTCTCGAATAGGCAAGGAGGAGTTTAACCTCCCTGGATAGACAAGAAGGGATTTCGTTTCTGACAACCATAGAACATGACAACTTTGCTCTCCCCTAATCAAGAGTATATCTCTAGAGTCGTGTGAAAACAAAAGACAACTTATTTTACTCAGTCAGTACGTGCATTCTTAGTTTCACCAGATTGTAGAGAAAAGGAAGAGACGGGCGTGTTCAATAAAAAGGTGTTATTTATTGATCAGTCTCTTTTCTCATACAAGAGAAATGAATCGCTAATATTGCAATACTTATAGTTAAGTAAAGTGCATACAGTAAAAACAGAATTATAAAATAATACTGTAAAAGCATTGATATGGTTTCTTAGCCATATGATACTTAAAATGGATAAAAGTTATATACATATATACATTGACTAATCGTACTCAACTGGTGCTTCTAGCTACGCCTACCCCGGTGTACCTGACCTAAGCCTAATACGTGGGCGGGAGTAGATAAGTAGCAGTTTAAGTTAAGTTTGCTTTGCCAAGGATCTGATTCAAGAATTCTCTGTGAGGGGTTATTCAGTTCAGTACCTGGGATTTAGAAGGCTGGAGGGCTGGTATCTCAATCTCAGGACTCGATATCCCAGTTGCCCGCAAGGGCGGCTGAAAACACCGGGGCTGGATTTCTCGGCAAGGGAAAAGGCAGCGTCACTCTCTCAGCGCGTCAAAAGGGAGGGGCAGCGTCCGTGGGCTTCCTGCATCTGCTGGGCTCCTCGGCAAGTATCGCTGCTCCAATCTCGTCACCACCGTGTGTTTGCTTAGGGCAATGTCGGTAATATTTATACCTGAAAGGTGCCGAGATTGACGTAAGGATGGACATAAATACGTCAATAAGGATGTCATAAGAACTGGTCGTTCGTACATTCTTTACTGGAGTTCTTGGTTAAATCAAAACAATAGCTGCGGGGGATTTCCCAGGTTGCTGGAGGTTTGATTTGTTTTGAGAACTCGGTATGCTTTCTATGGGGGCTGGGGGAATAGTGCTTGCCTAACGTGGTAACATGCGCTATGACCTAATCAGAAAACGGGTTTCTGTGCCGTTGTATGGTCACTATTGATTTATTAACCGGACAAGGGTCAGAAACAGGAATATTGATGCAGTTCCCATAGGAAATACATCACAGAACAAGAGCAAAGTAGAGAGAAAAGTAATGGCGAGAGGTGGATGGAAGAAAGCAGAAAAGCTGAAAGATGGTAAGAGGTTGGGCGGAGGTTCACAGGAGGGGAGTGGTGGAATTAAATAGGCAGAACCAGCAAGAGAAAGTAAAAGTAATAAGAGTCTGAAGGGGAAGTAAAAATGCTCTAAAATCTTCAGCCGGCACAAAAACCTTTCAGCATCTTTGGACATCACTTTGTTGCACCTTTCTTGAAAATCCAAGAATAAGAAGTCAACTTCCAAATCTCTTTCATAAAAAGTAATTCACTCATTGACAGCGTGCCGGTTGGCTTCTAACAACTCTAGGAGTTTGAAGTAGCATTTCGTGCTATGTCAGATGATTTGTGACGGACTGTTGATCATGGAGTTAGAGCAGCCTTAATATTACTAAACCTTAGTGCCACATTTGACACTGTTTCCCAGCCAGTGCTTATAAATCAACTAGTACAACCTGGAATTTAAGGTATTTCCCTGGTGTGGCTTACCTCTAACCTATTTGGGATTTCTGAAACAATCCCTTCACCATTTATTTCTGTTACGTACTAAACCTCTGACTTGTGGACTTTATTGGGTCTCCGCAGTTTAATCTTTATCATTCCCAGTTAACCTTACTGATACAGTCCTTTGGTTTCTTGCTGATATCTTGCGCATATTGATACCCATACACCACATCCCTCAGTGGCAATCTGGTCTCTGAACAAGAATATTCTTGGACTTGCATGCTAGCAGTTCATTTCTGAATGAAGGCAAATTCATTAAAACCTTATACTGACAAATCAAGGGTTCTAGTTTTTAAAGATCTCATACCATATGATGTTCTCTTTGTTAGCTGGTACAGCTGCATCGATTGCCTACCTTGGCTGAGTCCGCGAAAAAATCTTGGATTCATTTTCCAGCATCTTCTCTTTCTTTCAGAACAGATTAACCATATTTCATCCACTCGCTTTTACAGCATCTATAAGCAACACAAAATTGTTCCTTTTCTCCCTTCTACTACTGTGAGGCTGTTGTACAGTCAACTATCTTCTTGTTTCAGTGTTGTTTTAATATCTTGCAGATCATCTTTTCTGAATTCAAATTACTTTTTGGGCGTTAGTTGCTAAAGTGCGGTGAGTTCCGCATGTGTGAAACTGACTTAAAATTCCACGAAATAATTATTGTTGTTTGACCCTTGAATCAAAGCAGGGTTTGATTGGGGCCACAGTTTGGCCCCCCCAAAAAGTTGCTCACATTTGCAGGTCACATCCTTTTGCAAAACACTGCTTGGTTAGGATCATGGAGGGAATGTTGGCAAACGTTTGGGTAATAAAAGTTTTTGTAAAGCTTTTAGGGCCAGTAACCTTTGTCAAAACTGGTAACTAAATTATGCCATGACATCACACCATCAGATTTCCTGGCGCTCATCTTCAGAGCTATAAATCTTGTTCTCACCCTGAGGTCTATGGATTTTCATCTCAACCTTAGGTCCCATAGCCTGTGCTCAATCTTAGATCCCTGAATGTCCTATCTGCCACCAATTCTTAATGTTTCTTCTCATCCTTAAGACTCCTCACTTGCCCGTGACCAGCGGGTCTCCAGAAGATCATACTCACTCTTAGGTCTTGAGACTTCTCTGCACCCGTAGGGTATATGATTTAGTATATGACCCTGCTTATACAAAATCAGCACCAAGAGACCCTTTGGGGTAGTGGGTGAAATGCAAATGATGTCGCTCACTAACACCTCAAGGCTTTAGCACATCATCTGTTAGCTCTCAAAGAACCTAGATTTCCTCAGAACGCTTTAGCTCTTTATCTCTGGTGGTCCAATTAGACTCATACTCAGATCTATGAGGCTCCTGCCCATAGAGAAGTCTGCAGAGGTTACGGATCTCCCAGGTGCTCTTGGAAAAGTTCTAGCCCTGAGGTCGCTTGATAGCCCTCTTCATTCTTAGGCCCTGTAGCGATCGCTCACTCTGACCTTGACCATTAACCCCTTCCATGCTCATGACGAGCTCAGCTCGTCATGCAGTACACTGCTCGTGTGCTCATGACGAGCTGAGCTCGTCATGAACCAAAAAAAAAGTTCAGCACCCAGGAAAATCTCCTGCAGCATTAAAGGTGTTAAGGGTCATATGGTTCCATGAGTCTCATATTTACCCAATACTATGCTTGTGGTCTGGTCACTCCATTGCCATGAGGCTCCCACTAGCCACCCACCACAAGAACATCAAACCTTCTGCTCAACCCCAAGTTCCATGGGTTTGTACTCCCTTACAAGGACCCCAGTAAGGCACATGCACAATTTAAGTCATCAAGGCTGCTGCTCAAACCCAATTCCTTGAGGATCCTGCTGACCCTCAGTTCCTATGTTTCCTGCTCACTTTTAGGTCCCCAAGCCTCATACTAACACAAAGCCAGAGGTGTGTTTTCAAGACCGAATAGCAATTGTAAAGCTGCCTGTACTGCTTAAATGCACTTGATGACTGAGGTTCACTAGTAAGGTTGTGCATGAATAGTGTACTTGTAGTTTAAGTGTGAGGTGCACTGATAGTGTGAGATGTTTAGATTAGGAATGTGGTACACCGTCAGAGCTATACACACATAGGTATGAACAGGTCATGATTGAGGGATGCTGGAAGAGCTGTGTACGTGCAGGTCACATTTGAGGTGCAGCAATGGGGCTTTGTGCGCACATGATATTTGGAGATAAGGATTGAGGACTGTTGGCATAAATCTGCATGTTGTTCTTGTATATCAAGGTTAACTTGCAAATGGAGAGCTTGATGAACACAGGGGATGTGAAGGTCAATTTTGATGTACACTGGCACAGCTTGGTTTACCTAGGATATGTGCTGGTCAGGGCTGAGCCAGACTGGCAGAGCTTTTTATGAACATGGGTGTTGCATGTCATTGGGGAAGTGTGCTGGAAGTGCTTAGGGTGCAGGTTGGATCTAACTGCTGGCCATGCACACAGCATCGTTAGATTTTAGGGGTCCACGACCAAAATACATGTAGGAGAATTTGTGTCATTACTGTAATTTGCAAAGAGCATTTGCTCAAAATCATCTATGAAAACTACTTATGTTCAAAAAAACTCTAAAGAGGACATGATCGTAATACCTTAATATTTTTAATTGTTGCACAACCCTGCTAACTCTCTCTGGGTGCCTCATTTTCTGGGTTAGTACTTAGGATGACCATAAGTAATTGTGTCAGAACCTGCCAAGATTCTAAGGGACCAGATAGGGCGATCAATTTGACGCAGCATTTCACTGCCTCCACATGTCATGAATAAGTATGGGCGAAATTTGCAAATTCGCGGTTCGCGAAAGCGAATTCGCGATCCGCAGAATTCGCAAATTCATGCGAATTTCTTTTTTTTTTTGCTTGTTCGCGGGTTTTGCTTATTTGCGGACCGCTTGCAGCGCACCGACCGCGAGGTTGCCCATGCGGTCGTACAGGGTCGCGGCCATCTTGTGCGCGTTGCGTATTTCCGTTTCCGGGCACTATTGGCAATGTTGCGCTGTGTGCGGCGCGCTATTACGAGTTCGCGCGTGTTTTTGCATGCTCGCGGGGGAAATATCGCGGAAACTTACCCACACGGTCCTCAATGGGCGCGGCCATCTTGTTTTTCATTCATTGCTATGGTCGTGTGCATGCTTTTTGAATCTTGCTTGAATCTTTGCCATCCTTTCTTTCTTTGAACTTTTTTTGCTTATCTATCTCTCTATTTGTCTAGATCTATATTTTGTGTTTGTTTCAACTTTTTGTTACTTTATAACTCTTTTTTGGTTTAGCTCCTTCATTTTTTTTTTCTTTCTTCCCCCTATTCTTTTCTTTTTTCGGCCACGACCATGGCAAAGGGAGCCGACAAATCAAAGGGGAAGGGTCCCGCACCCCGTAGCCGGCTCCCTTGCGGGCGATTGAGGGGAGTTGATGTAGTGGCCAGGGAGATTTTTTTCTGCGGTGGAGGTGGCCTCCCTGATTTTTTTTGTTCTGCGCCACCTCCCTAAGACCGTGGCAGCAGGGGGCAGGCCCGGTCAAGGGTATGGCCTCCGGGAGCATCGGCAGCGGTGGGATAAGGTGTGCCGGGCCATGCGGAGGGAGTCGGGGGTCCGGCGCACCTATGACCAGGCTGACCTCCTCGACCGGGAGCAGGACCTGCTCGACCTGCTATGCGTGGAGATCCCTGGCCTTGGCGAGTAGCTATTTAATAACTACTTTGTTTTCTTCTGCTCTGTGTTATATTGCTAATTTATGTTTGTCCCGAAGAGCAAGAATGCTGCAGATTAGATTACATTGCAGGTAAAATGATGTTTAAATAGCTTCTGTGATTGCAAGTGCTCGCCTCCTCAGTGGCGTTGCAACTATGCTTACTTGTTTGCAACTTTGTGCTCATTTGGCCTGAATATGTATGAGTGTAGTACTTTTCAGAACTGCGTAATGCTAGAGAGACTAGAGACTCAAGTCTAGTCCTTCCTTTGTACGCCTGCTGCCACTAAGAAGAAGAGATAGTGATGATTGATAGGTTGAGTATATTATGACTTGTTATTAGTAGTAGTAGGACATTTTTTAGTGCTCTGCAATCATGACGGACTGTGTCTGTCACGTCACGTGCTGCTGAGTCCTGGCAGTCGTAGTAGAACCTTTTTGTTGTTGGTTTAGTTGGTGATTTACATAACTTTCCAAGTAGACGGTCTGCGAATCCAGCAATACTGTACTAGTAGTATCCTCCTAGTTGATCAGATAGGTTAATACATGTAGTGCAATTGTTGCTAATTTGTTTCTCTGAGATAATTTTAGATTGTGGTCAAAGAAATCAAATATTTAATAAAAAAAAACAATCATCGATGTGTTTCTTTGTTTCATGATCATCAGCACCTCCCAGGGGCAAGGCGACTAGCAGCACCATTGAGACTCCGGTGGAAGAAGGTGGACAGTCACAGCAGTCCCTTGCAGGCTCTTCTGCTGGCCTCAGTAAGTTGTTCTATTGTTATATTAACACTTCTACTTCCTTAACTTTTACAGCTCCTATTCATTACAAACTGTTTCCTAATACTATTTTTTACAAAATATTCTTTGATCTTCTAATCTAGACTACTTTCTACATTCTTATCCTGCCTCTACCATCACTCTCTGTGCTACTACTATTTACGATTACGAGTCGGTCTGTGTAGGTAGCTAAGCTTGCCCAGTCGGCAAACGGTGTTAAACAAAACTCTGATCCAGCAATAGCTCTAGGCACAGAGTGCAGTCATCTAGGTTGCCCTTGCTGTCTATTCCAGTCTTCTTAATGTAAGTGCTTTGACAATTTCCAACAACAAAATGTCAATGTTTAGACCAAGAAAAAGGTAACAGTTGCCTTTTTAATTTGCTAAGAGCACATACCATACTGCTAGTGTTTCTGGGACTATTCTGCACGTAAAGAAGTATGGACAAGAGAAATAGGACATTATTGATGATAGGTGCAGTTCGACTTTCGACATACCTCAGTCCGAACAGAAGTTGAACCCCTAATCCCCTGACCGACTATCTAGTGTGTCTGACCAATGATTTTACGACCCAGAAGAAGACTACCGCCGAGTCCCGGCCTATCTGAATCACAGAAACATGACTGCCAAGTGCAGTAGTTCAACTTCAAACCCTTCCGCTCACTCACTCGTGAACAAAAACCACAGTGTTTGTTAGTTTTAAAGTTTTATTTTCAATTAAGAAATGAAAAAAATTCTTTATTTTTATAGCGTAGTATTCGGAAATAATGTAGAGGAACAGAGGTTACTCTACGAAGCGAGAATTCAATTAAAGATTGCCTGTCTAACGCACAAAGCCCTACACTCCAAAACCACTGGCTCAAAAACTAGAACTTTCAGGGGAGGGAGGGGGCGGGGCAGACCATCAAGAAGTGCAAATGCTCTATTACTAAAAACCCCGTCTTTTCGCATAAAGAGAACAAGACTGAGCCTTCTCAGGTTCGGCACCGAAGATCTGGAACTCGCTCCCTCCAGAAATTCGCAGAATTCCTTACACAGCTGCTTTCAAATATGAAGTAAAAACACTCCTAATGGACAGGTTCCTGCATTAAATAAACTTTGGTCGTCTATTTTCTTCAAGCACTGTATTATCCAGGATTTTGTACCAAGTAGTTATAGTTCACATCCGTGTACATTTTTATTACCTTATTAGGTTATCCTCTATTACCACCTTACAATGTTCCCTTTTACTGTGTTCTCCTATTACTGTGAAGTGCTCTGATAACTCTTGGGGTCTTGTTCGCGCTATACAAAACTTTTAAAATAAAATAAGGATGAGGAGGAGGAGGTAGATGTAGTGGAGGAGGAGATAAAGGTGTGAGGTGGTGGTAGAGGATGTGGTAGTAGAGAAGGCAAGAATGCATAGGGAGTGGAATTGTGTCCGACGTAGGAGGGGGATATACCACATCTGTAGTACCCATGGTCCTCAGAAGGATAAACAGATAAAGGGAGTCTGAGACGGTCGACTCCAGCACTGCATCCAATGCCCTAACTGAAGCCGGTCGACGCCTCGATATCAGAAGGACAGTTGATGGCACCACCATTGGAGCCATTACCAAGACAGGGTCTGGGCTCACTGGCAATAAGGACAAGCCTCACAATCAATATCTACAAACCAACACGAGCACCAATATTGCCTAACTATTTCCACAATGGATCAAGACAATGATCTCTCGAATTACCGAAACAAAACAGTAACTCTCAGGGATAGTATTTCTCCGGATTTAATCCAATACTTTTTTATTCTTTTTGCATCAAAAGAGCCATATAAATGAGCAATTTTTCATGTTAAACGTACAAACTGTTTTAACTCCACATCACATAAAAATAGACAATTTCTTACAATCTACCAACTTCCATACAGACACTCATACACAACACAACATTAATCTATAAACACACACAAGGTTTCTGGAACTATACAAAATTATTTACAATTTCCTGATATTTGAAAACATAGCATTGGAAAAAGCAAATGAAAAATTCTGGTATTTTAGTAATCAAATGTAGTATTCCTAATGCTGGATAGGGGGGTCTACGCGTTTCGATAACCCCTGATATGGGGAAATCTCATCAGGACCGGGAGCCTGTAAATGAAGGACAAAACACAAATCAGCCTATGGAGACCCATACCTCTGGCACTACAGTGAGAGGGGGAGGGTAACCTAATCCTACCTCTTAGGTGCTCGGTTTTCTTTGGGTGAAACTGTAATGAAAACGAAAACCTCTTTTAAAAATTCTATTCACCAAGAGATTTGAACTTTTAAGGGTAACAGACTCATACGTGCAATACTCACATAAGTTAACCCATATTGCGGATTGGCAGGAAGGGTGGAGTTGGAAATCTGTGAAAATAGAGCGTGTTGTCAGAGCTTTGCGGGGTTTTACTTGCAGGCTCTTTCGTTATTTTGCGAGGGACATTGTTGGTTGGGGTCCACTTACTTAGTTAGGGCGAGTGTGGCAGCCGGACTTCGGTTCCGGGTCTGGTTAGCGTGCTTTTGCTTGGAATCACTGAAAAGGAAGAGGGGTGGAGACTCGCGTCAGGTCTAGGTCCTCACCTAATGTTTGCTCCGTTTTTACATAATTGTGCTTGTATTTTACCTTTTGTAATTGCTCGCGCTGGATTAATCTGGAGTCCACACTATTCGGCAGCCGTCATTCTGTGCCGAGGCTCTCACCAACTAGTCGGTCTCGTTCCTCTCGCGTCTATTGCTTTTGAAACACTTCCTGGTTGATGGAATTCTGGGGGTTGTGGTTTTAGTTGTCACTTGTCATGGCAACGAAATGCTTTACGTGGTGAAACGAAAGCGGGATAGCGTTGAATCGGACTTTGTGCAGACGACCTCTAGGTCGGGCACGGAGGCGACAGACAGTGCGTAGGGCAAGTGGTGTTTGCAGTATCACTATAAATAGCGTCTCAAGTATTTACAAGCGGTAGATCTCTGAGAATTCATTTAAACCGCTTGTTGCCGTATTAAACTTCACGATTAGCAGAGCTTCCTGGCGTGATAGTTTTTCTTCTATATCACCGCCTCTGGATTCTCTTTCAATCTTGGCAATCACGGTCCATTTTAAATCGTCTAGCGAGTGGCCGTGTTTTGTCCAATGATTTACCAATGGCGCCGTTGTCACAATCTTTTTAATCCGTGATTTATGTTGTGTGATGCGACACCTGACCTCCTGGCTCGTTTTTCCGATGTATAATTTTTCACATGGACATGTAATACCATATATTACATATCTCGACTTGCAATTTGTGAATTTGTCATGTCTCCAAAATTGCTGTTTGTGTTCAAAAAGATTCCCTTCTTCCGTGCTTGCACAGCAAATGCACGAGCCGCATTTGTGATGGCCTAGAATTGGGGGCAGTCCTAACATTGTGCCAAGTGTTGGTGTTTTCTTTTTTATGGCCGCTCGGACCAAGTGATTGGCTATACTTTGGTCTTTCTTGAAGGCAAAAAGTGGTTTTTCTTTTAATGCCTCATCAATGTTCTCTACCAGGTGCCAATTTTGTAGGATGGTTTTCTTAAACAGATTAGAGTTTTGACAAAATGCAGACACACAGACGATCCTGTTAAGGGTTGGTTTTTCTTTTTTAACTAGAAGCGTGTCTCGTGGGATCCACCAGACTCTCTTCATTGTTCTTTTTAGTAGTTTTTTTGGGTACCCTCTTTGCGCTAGATTGTCTGTCAGATTGTTAGCGTGAAAAATATATTCATCTTTAAAATGGCAGTTTCTTTTAATCCGGAGGTACTGGCCGAACGGGAGGTTCTCTCTTAAATTACGCAGATGATTGCTTTTGAAATGTAAGGCCTTATTTCTGTCTGTCGGTTTTTTGAACAGTGTGGTGACCAAACCTTCTTCGGTGGGATACACCTCGACATCGAGAAATGGCATCTTTATTTTCGAGAAACTCATACTGAATTTTATTTCTTCTGTTCTAGAGTTGAGCCATTCGTGAAATTTCTTTAGGTCTTCTTCATTCCCTTTCCAAGTCAGGAAAATGTCGTCGATATATCGACTCCAGCTGGTAATTTGTTCTGAGAATGGGTTAGAATGGTACACAAATTTCTCTTCATATAATGACATAAAGAGTACGGCCATTTCGGGAGCGAATGGACAACCCATTGCTACTTCGCTCGTCTGGAAGAAGAACTCTCCATTGAAATTGAAGTAATTCTTCTTCAAAGCCAGTGACGCTAACTGCATTATAAATTCTGATGGAACTCTGGTGGGTCTAGGTCTTTGATCCAAGTAATGTTGGATGGCATCTAGGCCATCATTCTGGGGGATCTGTGTATACAGTGAACACACATCCATGGTCACTAAGATGTCTTTGTTCTGCTCAAAAGGAATTGTCGGGAGTTTATTAATAAAATCAGTAGTGTCCCGGAGGAATGATTTTACTTCGGTCATAAAAGGTTTCAAAAAGTGGTCGACATACTTTGATACTGATTCGAATAGTGACTCACAGCCGGAAATGATTGGTCTTCCGGGTGGGGCGTTTATGTCCTTATGGATTTTGGGTAGGACATAAAACAGGGGTATTCGTGGACTATTACATTTCAGGTACTCAAACTCCTTCTTTCCAATGATTCCATCGATAAGGCCTTTCTCCAGAATAGGGTTAAGTTGTTGTTGCAGTTCTGTAGTAGGGTCCTTCTGTACTTTTCTGTAGCACCTAGGGTTGTTGAGCTGACTCATCGCTTCTGTTATGTATTTGTCAGTGTCCCATACGACAATTGAGCCGCCTTTGTCCGCCTGTTTTATTATAACTGTCGTGTCCTTTTTTAAATTTTCTAAGGCGCCTCTTTCTGCTTGTGAGATGTTAAACTTGGTCCAGTTCCGTTTACCTTCCATTTTTGTTATAGCCGATAGGATGGTTTTTTTCGAAGGTTAGGATTTCTTTTGCAACTTTATTTCCTGGTGGGCAAAATGATGACTTTTTTCTCAGTCCCGTCACTTCTATTGATGGATTAAACGTTGTTTGTGAAAAGAAGGATTTCAATTTGATTTTACAACAGAATTCCAGTGCCTCCATTTTAAGTTTCACAAAATTGGTATGTCGTGTAGGAACAAAGGAGAGCCCTTTCTCCAAAATACTAATTTCTGCTGGAGTGAGAATTTTATTTGACAAATTGAAGACCGGAGACACTACCAATTCTTGTAGTTCTGCCTCCGAGTCGACATCTCCCATGGCTGATTGTACCGTGGGCGGGCTCTGTTTTGTGGTTGGCCTCTTCCTAAAAAAGGTGCCGAAGATGGACCTGGCTGTTGTGCTCCTCTTTTATTAGCGCCTCTTCTTTGATTGTCACTCTCACCCTCACTACTGCTTGATGCAGATGAGGTGTCTGAGAAGGAAATGAATTTGTTGTTAGATCGTCCTTGGTATTCCCCTAGATATTTCCTTGAGTCCGGTATGAGTCTGTTACCCTTAAAAGTTCAAATCTCTTGGTGAATAGAATTTAAAAGAGGTTTTCGTTTTCATTACAGTTTCACCCAAAGAAAACCGAGCACCTAAGAGGTAGGATTAGGTTCCCCTCCCCCTCTCACTATAGTGCCAGAGGTATGGGTCTCCATAGGCTGATTTGTGTTTTGTCCTTCATTTACAGGCTCCCGGTCCTGATGAGATTTCCCCATATCAGGGGTTATCGAAACGCGTAGACCCCCCTATCCAGCATTAGGAATACTACATTTGATTACTAAAATACCAGAATTTTTCATTTGCTTTTTCCAATGCTATGTTTTCAAATATCAGGAAATAGTAAATAATTTTGTATAGTTCCAGAAACCTTGTGTGTGTTTATAGATTAATGTTGTGTTGTGTATGAGTGTCTGTATGGAAGTTGGTAGATTGTAAGAAATTGTCTATTTTTATGTGATGTGGAGTTAAAACAGTTTGTACGTTTAACATGAAAAATTGCTCATTTATATGGCTCTTTTGATGCAAAAAGAATAAAAAAGTATTGGATTAAATCCGGAGAAATACTATCCCTGAGAGTTACTGTTTTGTTTCGGTAATTCGAGAGATCATTGTCTTGATCCATTGTGGAAATAGTTAGGCAATATTGGTGCTCGTGTTGGTTTGTAGACCACCATTGGAGCCGGCAGACATGAGCCTGGCACTGACATTGGAGCCGGAAGACCAGAAGCAGACAATAGTAGCCTTGAATGGCTGTGCACTGGAGTTGCTATGGTGTCAGAAACAGGAGGCTGACCTGAAACAGAGAGAACCATCCGGTGGGGTCATAGGCATGACTACACACGCTTCCCAAAAATAGAATGAAGAGATTAAGAATATGGTCACATCTGTGTCAAAGACACCCCGGCGCCAGGATAGGTGGCGAGATGCCGGGAGGACTTCAAGAGAAGAGCAGGGAATAGCAGTAGGAAATTAAGGTAGGAGGCACCGTGAGTTTGACCGCCTACGTTACCTCTGGACATCTCAGAAGTATGACGGTTGTGTGAATGGTTCCTAGAGAGGACACTCGGTCAGGCTGTAGAGTGTGTAAGGGGCCAAAGACAACAAAAAGACTGATGAATGTGACATCAGCACCACAAGGAGCTTAATACAACATTCTCTTTGCGCCTACGGTCGAAGCTGGTGACAAAAGTCACACTCTTCGGAGTCATGGTGCTTGCCCAGACACCACATGCAAACCGAGTGAGGGTCTGTGGCGGGCATTTGTCGTCCACAGGACTCCCAGGGCTTGAGCCCCGAGGACAGTGAAAGAGGGTAGGAAAAGGCACACTGCTCAGTTGACTGAAAAACGTAAAGTAGGCCAAAAAACGGCCTGAGGAACTGCAGTGCAGATCCACGCTGCTAGCGCAGAAAATAATAAACTGATGGGAAGGCGCCGGGGGAGGGCTTATATGGACTCCATTGACTTCACATTAGGGAGTCAATGTCCCTACGGAGTCGCTTGGTGTCCTCTACCGATGCGCAGAGGTACTGCTGGCAAAATGTCTGGATCCAGTCTGGTGCCTTGGGAGGATTCCAAGATAAGGCATCTATGGCTAGATCAGATGAACAGAGTTTGTGGGTGCAGAAGAGCGCAAAAAGCGTAGGTGGTACTGAACAGCCAGTGGGACATCATATTTGATGGCTGAAGATGTGGTGCTAAAGTCAGGGCTGTAAAATTCAAATTTTTTTACTAGTCCTGCAGGTCTAGTAACCTGAAAAATCTCGTTGCCCTAACTGTGACGTACTTGACCTCTGTCTTTGAAAGGCCAGCAAATGTGACAAAATAACAATATTTAAAGGCATCTTTAGTGATCATTCACTTTGTGAGCAATAAAAATGCCTTCAAATCTGATCTTGTCACATTTGCCCTGCTTTCAGAGACAGAGGTCAAAAGTCAGTTTGTTTTCCTACTCGCCAGAAAGGGAGAGTAGGCCCTAAAAATAATTAGTCCTAAATAAATATGGCTTGCCATAGAGAGCAGGCGAGTGGATTTTTCGAGCCCTGTATGTCTATAATTAGGTTTGGTCCTCAAAGAAAGAAATACAACCAAGCTTAAACTAATCTGGAGATCTCCAATTTGGTTAAAAGTCAGAAAAATGGTGTGGTCTACAGTGTCAAACGCCTCTGAAATATCCAAGAGGATCAAGTTACCTGAAAAAACAGGACTCCTAAACAGCCTTTACTCATCCAAAGCATATGCTTGAGCTGCTTCTGTCTTATGCAGGAAGCCAAGTTGCAGAGGCAGTTCATTTCTTCAATGTATCGAGTCAATTGTTGTATATGAAAGGTTCTGCAATTCGCTTGGGTCGGTGGCAGCTGGATAAGGCCTATAGTCAGACCCTCCAGCTTATCGCGATTTCGCGATTTGCAAAACAATCGCGAAATTTGCATCTTTGTGCAAATCCCGCGATTTTTGGCAAACCGGCCGCGAAATCCGCCGATTGGACGGGAGACGGGAGCCAATACGTCTCTCCTCTCGTCCCTCGTCCTTCTCTCCCAGTTATATTGCGGCGGCGGCGCTTCCAGGATTTCGCGGTGGACACAGGGGACACCACAGAGAAGCAGCAAGGGAGCAGGCAGCAGAGACGACACCCACCCGAACCAGGAGGCAGAGGAGGGGAACAACTACCCGACCCGACCGGACACGACGACGAGGCGAGACCCGATCAGGTACGCTGGCTGCTACTGTGCTGTGGGGGCCCTCCGCAGAGCAGACGGGGCACGCGGCGGGCCCCGGGGGGGCCAAAATCCCATATTTGTTTATTTATTTTGCTGCTGTGCGGGCCTGCCACACACGGGGTACGCGGCAGGCCCCCGGGGGGGGGGGGCAAAATTCCATCTGTTGCCTTCCCTGTGGGGACCCGCCACACACGGGGCACGCGGCGGGCCCCGGGCGGCAACATTTTTTTTTTTTTTTTACTTTGTTGTGGGGGCCCGCCGCACAGGGGGCACGCGGTGAGCCCCGGGCGGCAAAAAATCTCTTTTTTTACTTTGTTGTGGGGGCATGCCGCACACTGGGCATGCGGCGGGCCCCGGGGGGGGCCAAAATTCCATATCTTTTATTTATTTTGCTGCTGTGGGGGCCCGCCGCACACCGGGCATGCGGCGGGCCCCGGGGGGGCCAAAATTCCATATCTTTTATTTATTTTGCTGCTGTGGGGGCCCGCCGCACACGGGGCACGCGGCGGGGCAAAATTTCTTTTTTTTTACTTTGTTGTGGGGGCCCGCCGCACAGGGGGCACGCGGTGAGCCCCGGGCGGCAAAAATTCTCTTTTTTTACTTTGTTGTGGGGGCCTGCCGCACACTGGGCATGCGGCGGGCCCCGGGGGGGGGCCAAAATTCCATATCTTTTATTTATTTTGCTGCTGTGGGGGCCCGCCGCACACCGGGCACGCGGCGGGCCCCGGGGGGGCCAAAATTCCATATCTTTTATTTATTTTGCTGCTGTGGGGGCCCGCCGCACACGGGGCACGCGGCGGGGCAAAATTTCTTTTTTTTTACTTTGTTGTGGGGGCCCGCCGCACACTGGGCACGCGGCGGGCCCCGGGGGGGGGGGGGGGCAAAATTCCATATTTTTTATTTATTTTGCTGCTGTGGGGCCCGCCGCACACTGGGCACGCGGCGGGCCCCGGGGGGGCCAAAATTATTTTTTTTTAAATTTTGTTGTGGGGGCCCGCCGCACACTGGGCACGCGGCGGGCCCTGTGGCGGCCAAAATTCTTTTTTTTTTTACTTTGTTGTGGGGTCCCACCGCACACTGGGCACGCGGTGGGCCCCGGGGGGCCAAAATTCCATTTGTTGCCTTTCCGGTGGGGCCCGCACACAGGGCACGCGGCGGGCCCAGGGGGCCCACATTGCATTCCTTGGGGCCCAAAGTCCATTTTTCTTTCTTTCCGGTGCTTTTTGTCACAGGGTTGCCCACAGATTAATTCATATTTTAGCTGTGCAGGTTTTATCAGCATTATTTCCCCACCACTTTCAACTGTAGATGTTAGGTGGATTGATTTTGAAGCACTTGACTTGTATTTACCACATCTTGAAATGTGCTGCATGATCTTGGTAGGTTTTCTCTTTGTGCAGGTTTTGCAATGTACTCTGGGTGTGCATTCGTTTCTACGGACTACAAACTTAAATTGATTTGATATATATATTTCAATTGCTGTCCAAAATATCTGGGGTATGCAGTGAAAGGCTCAAACAATAAGATATCTGTGTTTGTCGAGAAAAAAAAATGCAGCTAAATTTTCATTGTTGTGCCGCTAAATTTGCCAATCCATGCCGCTATATCCTGGGGGGGTCTGTATAGTCCTCAGCCAGAGATCCAACCAGTGTCTTTTTTTTTTTTTTTAAAGTAGAGTGATACTCCATTTTTGTGGGCAGGGAAGACTGTTACATAAGAGAAAAGCTGGCTAGATTTGCAAGGATTGGGGGTACCCACATGTACAACTGGAGAAAGGAGATTGGACACAGATCTGCAAAGCCAGATTTGATTGGCCAAAGAATAGAAGCCACTTCATCATGACAAAAAGCTCTGGATGGAGATTGAATGGGAAAGACACAGGGAGCATGATTGGTAGTAGGAATTGCACTGTGTCTACATTAAAAAAAATGTATAAATGAAAACCTGTGCCAACTCTTTACTGATCTGAAATTTAGGCGTGACCGGGATCATGGAGTTGGTTTAACAAGAACAGTCTGTAATTCAGCACGCACCAAGATGCCCAAGGGAGGAACACGCACCTTACCGAAACACATTTTTTTAGGGGCCCAAAAACATTTAGGATTAACACTATCTAAAGGGAAACAATTTTTGAAGCATGCAGACAAACAACACACCCAGGAGCAACAATAAGGAGAGCAGCAATACCTGTTTGAGAAAAACAATCACATTCTGGTGCAAACCTTATGTAGATGCAAACGCACTTGAGGGAAGGACAGCAGGCATGAGTGTGCTATCAGATTTAGATGCAAAATAAATGTGCACTGGTTTGATATCACATTCACACTTGTTGCAACATCAGCAATACTGTGGAAACAAGTATGAGCACAAATGTGCCTCCGGTGCAGGACACGGATGCTATGCATTACATTCCACACTGCACAGATGAGCACATTTTAAGGGTTGCAAGTAATTTAATAGAAAAACAATTTTATAGAATTCCATTACTTAGGAACCATTTCATCTAAACTAATCAATGGAAAGATTCAATATGAATGGCATTTACCTTTTCAGGGAAAACCAATTAATTGAATGGCTTTTTGGTTGAAATTGGCTAATGAATGCTTATTGTTGCGTGTAAATGCAATGACTGTAGGTCTTGCTTTCCGAAAAAGCAAAATTGGAGATATCCGAGTGCTTTACTACAGGGTGAAATTATTTATATCTTTTACATTGTCAACAAATTACTTTGGATGCTTTTAATTCTGACCCATCACCACCTATAAACACCATCCATCGCTGACCCCTCACAACCCCTAGACACAATCAATCCCTACCCCCTAAAACCTCTCACTACACAAACTACACTCATCCCTTAAACCTAGAAGCCCTTTCTACCCCACAAATCCACCATCCCTGAATAAAATCACTCACTACCACTGATTTTACCCATTCTCCCCCCCCCGACTTAATTAGCACAATACAATAAAGTCATTGTATAATACAATAGTTGAACGTCTATGATAAGAAACAATCTCTTTGGTAACATAGCCACTTTCCATTCCCTCTTCTGATATATATACAAGATAAGCACCACCCTTATTTCCATTTGACCATCATGCGGGTGTATACAAGATCTGAAAACTACCCTGTATGGCCACTCGTAATGTTGCCTACATCAGTCCTCATCTTGACTCAGCTATGGGAGTTCCTTGTGTGTCATCCCCAATGTCCAACCCAAAGTATCTTCTCCATGGGTCCCAGATTTTATGGGATTTTTTTGGGACATCCCCTGCTGTGATCATGCTACGTTCAGCCGCCATATATGTCCAGTCACTTTGTCCTTTCCTGTATGGTGGGTTTATCTGCCACCCCCTATTTCCGCGCTATACCCCTTATAATGACTACCAATCCCAGTGAGGTGGGAGTTAACTGTGCTCTAGTGACATCTACGTCATTTGTTATCCCCAGTATCACAAAACGGGGCTCTACGGGTAGCGCCACCACGAGAACGTCGCCTAGTAATTTAAGTACCTGTGTCTCAGGCATGGCCAGATTGTGTGGAAAAAAATTACTGTTAGCCCCGGAGCAAGTCAGACAGAATGTCAGTCAGTCCGCCCCATTCTGTGTAGCATCATATGTGTGGTGTAGTATCTTAACTTGGATAAGACGAAGCCTCGCCTTTATGGTCACCTCTCTGGGATGCATCAACGCCGCTTCCCAGTCTATATCCTCCAGGGATCCCACCTCTCTCTCCCAACGTGCACTAAGCCCCCACCAGCCCGTCTGGAATATTGTTGTTAATAGTTTTATAAGTAAAGGTGACCGCCTTATGAGTTAGTTCCTCTTGCAGAAGTCTACCTTCCAGAGGAGCGTACTCCGGAAGTTGGTCACTTGGAATAGTCTCCTTCTGCCAGGCGTGGCACAGTTGCACATATTTAAGGAATCTGGAGTTATTCAGCTCATAGTCCTGTTTGAGCTTAGCCCAAGTTTTGAACTGAGAAAAAGCAAAAACTTGCCTAGCCACCAACATTTATAACCACATTTAAGGAGGGTCGAAAACACGGTTTGTCTGGATTGACCAGGTATTTTTATTTATACCGCTTATTTGGTATTTATTCAATGTTTTTTAAGAAAATGTTTTTTAGCAAAAAAGTACATCTCTATATCCACGTATTTACAAGAATTTACACAAATATACAATGACATTTACAGACAAAAAAAGTGACGAATACAACCAAACCAAAAATTGAATAAAGTATCTACATCCTGTACATCCCACATAAAACACAACATTTGTTAAACAAAACAATACATCAAATAAACATGTGTGTTTACCAGTGATTCAATACAATGGAAAGTAGTGAATAAATCAACACAAGATCAAAGGAGTTAAGTCAATCTATGACTACTAATCAAACCAACAGTTTCTGGTATGAGGGAATTTAATCAAAATCACTCCTTAATACATGCCGACGTGTTTCGATTCCAGGGCAAAGTACCTGGAATCTCTTCAGGGCGCTGTGAATGTATCTGTGGGAGATGCAAAGAAAACGGTAAGGTTTCATTCGCAGTACTCCTGACTCAAATCCTTTCAAATGGGGCTCAGAGTATATAACATTACCCAGGACCTACCAAAATATGAAAGAGGGAGATTGAACAAACATTCAAGTTTGACCACGGAATTCGTCACGTGGGGTAGCCTTAGAAGTCTTCCTTCTATATTTGTGTGAATGCGTCCAGAATGGATTGAAAACAAAAGGGCCACCTATTAAAGTAAATCAATGAACAGTTTCACTTTAACTGGCTTGTGCTGCTGTTTAGAGAAGGTGTTTATAACTGCAAGAGGCACGTTCCTTTAATAATTATTATCGAAGGCGGCTCACGGCTGCCGCCGGCTTCGTGTTCTATAATTCTCAAATTATGTCTCCAGATAGGTTGGATACTAAACAGACAAGGGGAGGGTTGTCAGTGCTGTTGCTTGTTCGCGCATGTTATCGAGCATAGCTTCGTCTAATACCCTTCAAGGTCACGTACCTCTAGTGGCTCTGAACGTGCTTAATTCATTTCAAGGGCCTTCAAACAGCGTTGTTCAGTCCGCTGTTAAAATAATAAGAGACATTGTAGTCCACTATTTGACCCCAATTCTCAGTTTTACCGTTTGAAATGATGCTCGAGGAAGCGGCACCTACCTCTCTCCTCCCTCGTCGCTGCTTGACTCTGCGATCATATCAAAATGGCTGCCCGATGTATTACTGCTTATACCCTCTGTTTGGGCCTTTGCATTGTGGGAGAGGTAGTTTAGTGTATAGACTGCATGTAGTCTACATTAAATCAGCCGTGTGTCTGGAAAGTTGGAGACGGTTTTTGGGACAATATGCATCCCTCGATTCATTCAGGAATATACATTATGCCGTCTGAAATGGTAACTTAAATTGAGGCATTGTAGTGGGGTGGAAAAAAGCTTTGCGTCAAAAAATCGGGGGGAGGGGGGCCTGGAATATTTAAAGGGAGTGCACAATTTAATAAGGACACATTTTATTAAGGACACATTCACCAACTACTTTGTTATGCAAAAAACAGAAGAGCCATGGCTGCCACGGATGCCCAAGGAACTCTTGAAATAACTTTTAGATTTATAGCCTCGCTATCTCAGACAAACTATTCAGCCCTGATTGCGTACTGTTAAACTTAAGAATTAAATAGGCTTCTTTTTGTAAGAGCATTTTGTCCACATCTGCAGTGCAGTGCTTTGGTCTCAGGGTATACAGTACTGTCCATTTCATGCCAGCAAGTAAATCTACGCATTAGCCAACACAGATCTCGGATCAAAAATAAAATATTGACTGCGCCAATGGTCGAACATTACATAGCGGCCAAACATGACGAAAACGACCTGAAATGGACAGTACTGTATACCCTGAGACCAAAGCGCTGCACTGCAGATGTGGACAAAATGCTCTTACAAAAAGAAGCCTATTTAATTCTTAAGTTTAACAGTACGCAATCAGGGCTGAATAGTTTGTCTGAGATAGCGAGGCGATAAATCTAAAAGTTATTTCAAGAGTTCCTTGGGCAGCCATGGCTCTTCTGTTTTTTGCATAACAAAGTAGTTGGTGAATGTGTCCTTAATAAAATGTGTCCTTATTAAATTGTGCACTCCCTTTAAATATTCCAGGCCCCCCTCCCCCCGATTTTTTGAAGCAAAGCATTTTGCCACCCCGCTTCAATGCCTCAATTTAAGTTACCATTTCAGACGGCATAATGTATATTCCTGAATGAATCGAGGGATGCATATTGTCCCAAAAACCGTCTCCAACTTTCCAGACACACGGCTGATTTAATGTAGACTACATGCAGTCTATACACTAAACTACCTCTCCCACAATGCAAAGGCCCAAACAGAGGGTATAAGCAGTAATATATCGGGCAGCCATTTTGATATGATCGCAGAGTCAGTCAGCGACGAGGGAGGAGAGAGGTAGGTGCCACTTCCTCGAGCATCATTTCAAACGGTAAAACCGAGAATTGGGGTCAAATAGTGGACTACAATGTCTCTTATTATTTTCACAGCGGACTGAACAACGCTGTTTGAAGGCCCTTGAAATTAATTAAGCACGTTCAGCGCCACTAGAGGTACGTGACCTTTAAGGGCATTAGACGAAGCTATGCTCGATAACATGCGCGAACAAGCAACAGCACTGACAACCCTCCCCTTGTCTGTTTAGTATCCAACCTATCTGGAGACATTTGAGAATTATAGAACACGAAGCCGGCGGCAGCCGTGAGCCGCCTTCGATAATAATTATTAAAGGTATGTGCCTCTTGCAGTTATAAACACCTTCTCTAAACAGCAGCACAAGCCAGTTAAAGTGAAACTGTTCATTGATTTACTTTAATAGGTGGCCCTTTTGTTTTCAATCCATTCTGGACGCATTCACACGAATATAGAAGTAAGACTTCTAAGGCTACCCCACGTGACGAATTCTGTGGTCAAACTTGAATGTTTGTTCAATCTCCCTCTTTCATATTTTGGTAGGTCCTGGGTAATGTTATATACTCTGAGCCCCATTTGAAAGGATTTGAGTCAGGAGTACGGCGAATAAAACCTTACCGTTTTCTTTGCATCTCCCACAGATACATTCACAGCGCCCTGAAGAGATTCCAGGAACTTTGCCCTGGAATCGAAATGCGTCGGCATGTATTAAGGAGTGATTTTGATTAAATTCCCTCATACCAGCAACTGTTGGTTTGATTAGTAGTCATAGATTGACTTAACTCCTTTGATCTTGTGTTGATTTATTCACTACTTTCCATTGTATTGAATCACTGGTAAACGCACATGTTTATTTGATGTATTGTTTTGTTTAACAAATGTTGTGTTTTATGTGGGATGTACAGGATGTAGATACTTTATTCAATTTTTGGTTTGGTTGTATTCATCACTTTTTTGTGTGTAAATTTCATTGTTATATTTGTGTAAATTGTTGTAAATACGTGGATACAGAGATGTACTTTTTTTGCTAAAAAACATTTTCTTAAAAAACATCGAATAAATACAAAATAAGCGGTATAAATAAAAATACCTGGTCGATCCAGACAAAGTGTTTTCGACCCTCCTTAAATGTGGTTATAAATGTTGGTGGCTAGGCAAGTGTTTGCTTTTTCTCATTTAAATAGGGTCCAGCCTATCCACCTGTCCTCAAGGGCCTAACTCCTTAGGTTTTCCAAGTTTTGAACTCATCATTTTCCATGATGTCTACTATTGTGAAGATCCCCAGGAAATCCCAGGTCTCAAATCCTCCAAGCTTTCCAAGCTCCCTGAGGTGTGCTCCTCGTGACCCTAGCAGTCCAGCCCATAGTTTGTCACCCTTGCCTAAGCCGACAAAATCACTAGAGTTGCGGGTAGCAGTCTGGAACTCCCATTCCCTCCATAAAGATAATGGAAGTGTGAGTGCTGCATCATCTCCGTCCATTCGAGGCGATATGTGGGATGGAGTCTACTCATGTATCCATTCATTTATGGGCATCAAGTGAGAGGCCCATTAATAGGCTTCTATATCTGGAAGTGCTATCCTCCATTATATGGGTTATGTTGTAGTGTCTTGAGCGCTATTCTAGGGAGCCGGCCCTGCCATAGTAAGGTGCGGGTTTTACTAGCGATTTCAGTGAAGGTACCTGTACGGAGCGGATGTTAAGAATTCTGAAGAGCATAGAGTAGTTGGGGCAGGGTAATCGTTTTAAAGAGTGCCGCCCATCCGAGTAGGTAAGGGGGAAGACTTCATCTTTCAATGTCTGACTTAAAGTTAGTCAGAATAACCTCTAGGTTCTCCTTCCTGCACTTGCCGGGGTATGGCGTAACAAAGATACCCAAGAATCGAAAACCTTGAACAACTCGCATATTCCCGGGGAAGTGCCAGTCCATCTGGGTGTCAGTCGGGCAATAGAACATACTTATTCCAATTGATTTTGTAGCCCGAGTAGTGGCCGTTTTCAACTATAGTTTTGAACAGGGCCGGTAGAGTAGTGGACGAGTGAGAAATATATAGTAAAATGTAATCGGCATATAGATAAATTTTCTTCTCTTCAAAGTCAGTTGGAGTACCGTAGAAACCCCCAATGGATGGGTGGGATCTAATTGTGCAGGCCAAGTATTTGAGGGTCAGTGAAAAAAGTAAAGGCGAGAGGGGGCAACCTTGTCTTGTCCCTCTCTCAATTGGGAAAGCCTGTGCCATTGAAACGCACTGTGGTCATCTGTTGATTGTAGAGAAGTGTCACTAAACTTCGAAATTTCTGTCCGAACCCAAATTTAGCCAAAGCGTGATCCAGAAACCCCCCAGTCTCCGGCATCAAACGCCTTTCGGCATCCAAGGATAGAACGCCTGTGGACTTGTTTGGGTCCTCGCCTTCATAAGCCAGTTGTGAGTTCGCCTGAGATTAAGACTAGTAGAGCGACCTGGCATAAATCCCGAGTGGTCATCGTGAACCAGAGCTGTAACTACTCCAAGGAGTTGAGTCGCCAAGACAATAGCCAATATGTTAACTATGGAGTTAAGCGAAATGGGCCTATAGGAGCCACAGTGATTACGAGGCTTACCCTCATGACTCTACCCATTCTTGTACCCTAAAAACCCCTTTCTATGCCTAAATCCCACCCATCAAAAACCCCATAAAACACCTCAGCATACCCAAACTCCACTCATCCCTGAACCCTATAATTAATCCTCACCTCCCTTAAACACCAGTCACCTAGAACGCGCCAACCACCCATTAAAACAAAACCATAACCTACTGATCCCTGAAACCTAAGAACCACTTTCAACATCTAAACTTCACCCATCCCTGAATCCTTAATACCTCCACACCACCCTAAACTCCACCTCATCCTAAACCCTAAATACTCATCACCCCAGCCGCTACCCATAATTGAACATAAAAACCCTCAGCAGCCCTAAACTCTGCCAATTCATGAACCCTAAATCCCCTGCAGCAATGTGTGCTAGAAAGTGCCACAAGCGGACCCAACCAGCCACTTCCTCTCCAGGAACATCACAGGATCTTATTTCAGCTAACTGCATTCAATAGACTTAGTAAGACTCTCCTTAAAGTTGAAGATGTACAAGAGTCTACTCTTGTGCATCTCAATTTTAAACACAGAATGCATTTAAAACTGATCGCTGTGTGACAGGATATATGCCCACCAGTGCAAAAACTAAACCCTTTATTCTATTTTGCCAGTTGAATGCGTCAATTTTAGGTCAAATTAACCATTTGCCGCTTTCCCCAAAATTCAGGGCTAGTTAAGCTGGAGGCTCCTGTTGTGGTATGGCTTGAAATGAATGCCTCTCTTAGGATGTTGTTCATGGGGACTTAATTTTAAGGACACTTTATAGGTGTGGGAGAGTGAAAAATAAGCAAACATTCTGCTTACCCAGGACATCCAACAACAAACAACAAGATCCTTCTTCCCAAGAGTCGTACATGCTGGGCACTGCCCAGCAAAGAAAACCTTTGGTGCCTTGGGGGTATCTGTTGAAATCCAAATCCCTGTACCAATTTGTGCCTGCTACCTACAGATCAAGTTACTTACCTTCGGTAATGATACATCTGTAAGAAACAAAAAAGTTTGTGATATATTCCTTACCTTAGAATTACCCCCAGGCGTCAGACTGGATCCAGAAAGTTTGTCAGCAGTACCCCTGCGTGTCGGTAAGCGTCGCCGTGCGGCTCCATGTATGTCGCTGGCGCGTAGTTGCCGAGAGGACGTCGCTGGAGCTACTTAGACGCGCTGACGTCAGTTATGTACACGGCTTTCCGCGCCAGGAACGCAGAGCCATGCAAGATACTGACCACTGGTGTATTGAAACTACAGCCCTGAAAGGGATGACCTTAACCCTAGAAATCAGCTCGCAGAACGGGAAGGATGGGTGGAGTGGTAAGGAATCTATCACTAACTAATGTTTCTTACAGATATATCGTTACCAAAGGTAAGTAACTTGTTCATCTGAAACCCATTAGTGATAGATTCCTTACCTTAGAATAGATACCAGAGCAATACCAACCCCGGTGGTGGGTCTGTGAACTAAGATCACACCAGGAATTCACGGAGAACAGAACGGCCACAGAAGCCGTCTCTAAAGACTGGACTGTCAAGGCAATAATGATGAGTAAATATGTGCAGCAAGGCCGATGTGGCTGCTTGACAGATGTCTTGAAGGGGGACACCATGTTCCAATGCAGTAGTAGCTGATGTCACCCTGGTAGACTGGGTGCACAACCCCACCGGAGGTTCCCTTTTAGTCAGGCTTTGATACACAAGACAACCCAGCGGGAGACAGTCCTCTTGTGTACAGCCCAGCCTTTCTTGGCACCTACATAGCCAACACAGAGCTTGTCATCCACCCGGAACTGTTGTGTGTGATTGAGATCAAAAGAAAGCGCACGTTTAGGGTCCAGACGGTGGAGCCTCTCTTACTCTCTGGAACAGTGCGGAGGCGGAAAGAAAGCGGGCAAGGTGATAGTTTGCCAGATGTGAAAGGCAACCTTTGTTAAGAAGGAAGGATGAGTGCCAAGCATAACCATGTCCAGATGAACAGACAGAAAAGGAGGCTTACGGGAAAGAGCCTGGAGCTCACTCACATGCCATCGGAGGTGATTGCAACCAGGAAGGCAGTCTTCAAAGTCAATAAACTAAGAGGACAGTTGGGAAGCGGCTCAAAAGGAGCGCACATCAGATAAGTAAGAACCAGATTTAAGTCCCACTGCAGCATTACAAATGGAATAGGAGGGAAAAGTTGAGTAATGCCTTTGAGAAATCTATTAACAATAGGGGACTTGAAAAGAGAGGGCTGATCAGGGAGCCTGAGAAAGGATGAAATCGCAGAAAGGTAGCCCTTAATAGTGCCCAGAGTAGAGCCCTGCTGTGCTAGAGAAAGAAGGGACAAAAGGACTTCTGAAAGAGGGACAGAAAGGGGATCTACAGCCTTTGCTGTGCATCATGCCACAAATTTGTCCCACCTGCAGGCGTATACCGATTTAGTGGAGGGACGCCTGACGGCCAGAATGATATCACAGACTTCAGGAGGCAAGTCAAATGGAATCAGCTGTTGCTGCTTGATCTCCACGCATGTAGGTGGGGTCTGGACAGGTCCGGGTGGAAGATCATCCCCTGCTGCTGCGATAGAAGATCCTCCCGAAGAGGCAGACGGATCAGGGGAGTCCACGCTCATACTAAGTTGCTAGGGATACCAAACTCTTCGAGCTCAGTCCTTGGCTACAAGAACGACTAGGGCCCGATCGTGTCTGATCTTCTTCAGTACTCTGGGTAGAAGTGAGTGGTATAGGCAGAAAGACGTGCAATACACCGCAAATCAACTCATGCCCAAAGCAACGCCAAGTGAGTGCCGCCTTGGAGATTCCAACACGTAGAACTGATGACATTGCGAGTTCTCTTCAGTGCCGAATAGATCTAACTAACTGTTGAAAGAGACCTTGCACCACCACAGAGTGAAGACGCCATTCTTGATCCATCATGCACCTGCGGTTTAGTTCGTCCATCCTGGCGTTCAAAGAACCTGCCAAGTGTTGAACCATCAAGGAAATGCCTTGACGTTCCAGCCATGTCCAGAGACGCAGAGCCTCCTGACAAAGGATCCAAGACCCCACCCCGCCTTGCTTGTTGCAATACCACATGGTGGTGGTGTTGTCTGAATACCTGCACTACACTCCCCTTGACAGAGGGAAGGAATGCCTTCAGTGCAAGTAAGATCTCCCGAAGCTCAAGAAGGTCGATATGGAGACTGGACTACGCCAGAGACCAGAGGCCTCTGATCTACGCCTCTCCCATGTGCCCCCCCCGCATCCTAGGAGGGACGCATCCGCCACCACTGTGTGCTCTGGTTGGGGAAGGGAGAGGGATCTGCTGCTGACCCAATGCTGGTTCATGAGCCACCACTTCAACTGTCGTGCAGTGCCCTCCGAGAGTTGGACGTAGTCGGACAGGTTCACCGGATGCTGCGCCCACTGGAACTTCAGGTTCCACTGCAGAGCCCGCATATGCCATCTGGCATGATTCGTCAGCAGGATGCAGGAGGCTATGAAGCCCAGCAGCCTCAAGGTCATCCTGACCGAAACCCAGGACAAGGGCTGAAAGATCGGAATCATAGCCCGAATGTCCCAGACTCGCTGCTCGGGAGGATAGACCCGAAACTGCCTCGTGTCCAGAACTGCTCCAACGAAGAGGAGCTTCTGAGAGGGAATCAGGTGTGCCTTCGGCACATTGAAGGAGAATCCCAGCAAATTTAGGAGGTCGGCTGTAGTCTGGAGGTGGGAGATAACTGCCCAGGGCAAGCCCGCCTTCAACAACCAGTCGTCAAGATGGGGGAAGACTGAAACCCCTATCTGCGCAGATAAGTAGCGACCACCGCCATCACTTTCGTGAACACCCGAGGGGCGCTGGTAAGGCCAAAAGTGAGCACGGTGAACTGAAAGTTCTCGTGGCCTAACATGAACCGCAGGTAACGCCAGTGGGCCGGCAGGACGGGTATATGGAAGTAAGCGTCCTTGTCCTTCTTTGGAACCAGGAAGTAGTGAGAGTAACAACCACAACCTACTTCTGGCAGAGGAACGTGCTTGATGGCCCCCTTGGCCAATAGAGCCGCACCTTCCTGCTGGAGAAGTGCCAAGAGATCCCCTGACATGCGGTGCTACTGAGGTGGCATGGCTGGAGGGGTAGTCTCGAAGTGGAGGGAGTAGCCCCTTCGGACTATCTGTAAAACCCACCTGTCCGAAGTGATGGTGCGCCAGGGTTGGAGGTGATGGCGAATTCAACCACCCAATGGCATTTGGTGGGCCTAAAACACCAGACTAGGAAGGTTTGGAGGCAGTGGCGACAGGGGAGGTGGTGGACTGACCCGCCCACTGGCCCCGTGACCCACCTTTGCATGTCCCACGTCTGCGGCTGCGCTGACTGTTACTGCACAGGCCTGTGGCTCTGAAACAAACGTGTTTGGGCACCCCTTTCTTGGCCACAAAAGGAGCGAAAAGCAGAAGCTGAAGGAATGCGCATGGCTGAAAGGCACAAGGATTTGGCCGTAGCCCGCGAGTCCTTAAGACGCTCCAACGCAGTATCTGCCTTGTCGCCAAAAAGGCGAGTGCCATCAAAGTGCATGTCCATCAGTGTTTTGGACATCCCCGGAAAAGCCAGTTGTGGCGGCGTAGCGCCACTGTCGTGGAAATCGCTCTGCCCAGCGAGTCGGTGGTATCAAGGCCACAACGAATTGTGAATTGGCTGCATCTCGCCCCTCGGCAATGGCTTGTGAGAGCACCGCCTGGGCCTCCTCCGGACACTGAGGCAGCACCTGCGCAACCGTATCACACACAGAGTGGGAATAGCGGCCCAAGAGGCATGTGGTGTTCACAGACCACAGCCCTGAACTGGCGGAAGTGAACATTTTCTTTCCAAACTGCTCCAGTTTCTTGGATTCCCTGTCCGGTGGTGTGGAAGGGAATGCGCTTGGGGACGCAGAAGCTTGGACAACCAATCTTTCAGGGGTAGGGGGTGTTGGGAGAGGTAAATGGGGTCACCAGGGTCAGGGCGTTGGCATCGGGCGACGTTCTTATCCACAGGAGCCCCTGTGTTGGGCCTGGACCAAGTGCTCAAAAGGACGTCTGAAAGCGCATTGTTGAATGGCAGCAGCAGCTCCGTCTGAAGCACTTCGGTCAGGTTGATCCGGACAGCCACCGTAGGGAGCTTGAGGTGGAGAGCCTCGGCTGCCTTACGAAACCCCACAGAATCTCTACTAGCCACGGTAGGAGGAGACAGTGCGCCAGGATCTGGAGTAAAATCCAGGTCACTTGTGTCCTCCAAATCCTCTTCCCAGTCCGGGTCTAACTTGCATTGGGCTGCGAGAGGGTCTTCACACCCCTCCCTGTCCTACCCAACCTGCCAGGCAGGTGGAAAAGAGGGAGGCGGATGGAGAAAGGGCTAGAAATTCCCCATCAGTGTCGGAATCTGCGTTGATCGACACCGTTAAGCCGCCGTCTCCCCATCAGGGTGGAAGTCTAGGACGGAGTCGCCTGGGGAGCCGACCGACGCCAGTGGCGTTGCCATAGACGTCGATGTCGTATGAGGCCACCCGACACGGGCTGGGATCCACTCATGGATTCATGGGGGTCTCGCAGTGTCGAGACCGGAGTCGTCAACAATGTTGGGCCGGAGCCGGCAACGAAGAGTATCTAAGACCCCAGTCGGACCCGCAGGGCCCAAAGGCATGCCCGTGGGTCCCAATGGGCCAAAAAGGTGGGCCATGGCTGACAGAGTCCTGCAGCTGGGCCGGAGTCGCCGATGGATCTGGGAAGGGCGGGTAGGCCATCGGCAACTGCGCAGGCTCTGCCGGAGCTGCGGGGGTGGCACCACACCCACCTTCAGCAGGGTCACGCGACAGGCTAGGGGGAAGGCGAAGAGCGACAAAGTTTCTTCGACTTCTTGTGCTTCGCCTTACCTGACTCAGAGTGCGAAGACTTCGTCGAACTATGGTGGTGGTGACTCCGCGACCGGTCCCTCGACATCCCACTGGTCCGGGACCTTGAACAGCAGGGAGCTGACTCCCGGGCCTCTAGCAACTTTCGGGACCGCTCCCGCAAAGTTTTCAGAGCCAGGGCCCGACATTTGGGGCACGACTTGGAGTCATGGTTGCGCCCCAGGCAGTAGAGAAACTCATGGTGCGGGTTAGTCACCGACATAGTGCAGGGACAACCCGCGCAAGACTTTAAACTGGGCATCCCTATACACCAGGAGTCAAATACTCAAAAAAAGAGACAAAAAGTCCCAAAATAACTCATTAAAAAATTGACTGGGGTACCGCTCTGTCCGGATCTGCGCTTGCTGGCGTTGAAAAAGAAAGAACTGACGTCAGCGCACGTCGGCATGCCTAAGTAGCTCCAGCGAGGTCATCCCGGCGACTAAGATGCCAGCGACGTACGGGGAGCCGCACGACGCCGCCTACGGATGCACAGGGGTACTGCTGATGAAAACTTTACGGATCCACTGCGACGCCTGAGGGTAATTCGAAGGTAAGGAATCCATCATTAACGTGTTTCTTTCAGATCTGCACATACCTAAAATTATCTACTTAAGCAGCCTTTGCTGGGAAGGTTAGAACTTAAAGGGAGACCAGATTTTGCATCGCTCTGGCTTCTTGGCAGTCGCAGAGCTTCAACCTGGTTGAGTCTGTGTAGAGTGAAAATAGGAACTGAACAGGTCGCAGATATGCTAGTGCTTCTTGACACAATCATACGGTTTCTGACAGGTGACAGAACCTGTGAAACCTTGTGCCTCTAGCAAACTCAGATACACCACTTTAGGCATTATAAGCAAGGAAATGTAAGAGAGGAGCAAGCAAGTGCTTGTTATGCTATAAGTGCCTGGCTTTGGTGTTAAAGATTTCCGTAATAAAATTTAGCACGCACAGACTTCAGGTGTCTATCAAAGTAAATTTCATAGCAACAACTGCCACCAGTTTGACCTAACGTGGAAACCCTCCTCCATTCAAGTACAGTTTTACTACAGCTAGATGTTAAGAATACAAGTCCAGTGACTCACCTCTAATTTATGATTAAGATACTTTAACAAATATTTACCATAATTGTGAACCCACTGCACACACAAGTGGAGCAGCACAGGAGGCAATATGCTCAGGATATCACAAACAATCCCACTGAGCGATCCTGCTCTATATTTAATAACCATCTTGGATGATTGTGTTGCATACATTCCAGTAAATAAGTCAGTATCTCTACTTTCTAGCATGAAGCATAAGCGAGCAATACCAGTGATGCGCAAAAACCTCAAGTTTACTAAGTAGAAATGCAAAGCATAATGTTCAATTTTACAGCAGGTATTTCTCTTAGTTACAACACAAGGTGGTTTCTTAGAAAACTAACCACCGAATAAAAGTTATATATTTTGGTTTCATCCGCAACTTGTCATCAGACTTTCCCAGTCCTATCAGTCTTAAAAAAAAGTCTCAACCCTACTTCAAACCCCACCTCTTACCAAATCAAATTCCTAGACTTTGGTACAGGACAGTTTCACAAACATTGCATATACCTTCCAGGGCCCCACATCTGCTACAAGACAGTTTCATTTATTGTCGAGTGATTATCAGGATTTTTCTTCCATGTTCTGGAATTAAGATAGTGGAGGTAAATATAGCCTGACAAAGCAATGTGGCGAATATATAGAGTGATTAGGAAATGTGTTATTCGTACTGCCAGCAGGGCAGCAGGAAAAACCAAAGGCAGATAGGAAGAACTGACAGTAACCCGCTTCTACTCTTTAAAATGAAATTGCACAATGTCACATCCAGTTACACAATAAGCAAACATCAAACTAATAATTTATAAGTTTATTATTTCATTATGTACAAATATAAGACACTAATATACAATTGAAGCTATAGTTGATTACCAAAAATTAAAGGTCATTTAGTGTGGTATAAATTTGCATTTACAATAGAGTTGTAAGAAAAAATACTGATATTTTTTAAACATTTTTACTCATGTATAAAATTACAGGGCAAGTAAAATTTAATTCCAAAATATATTGTACCCACTGAAGTACATACATGTTGCGGATCCCTTATGAGCATCTTTCTTTACTTAAGGACATGAAAAAACACAGGGTTCACAGTTAGCCTGCACTTGAGACTGTAACAAAGCAACTAACAGGGTGAATTTTCCAATAGTGCTTGTGCAATATTTTATAATAAGGTGCAGTTAAAAGACTTTCCAGTTTCAAGACTATTTCAGAGAGTAACATTTTCATGTGCTTTCCACAGTGCAGAGAAGTAACCTGAACATTTTTTTTTCCAAAACTCCAGACATTTTAAAGTCCACACTTCTACCAAATAGTCTACAGAATCCAAATAGAACAATGTGTGTTTTTCAAACGACATCTATGGTAGGAACCAAAAGTAGGTAGTTTAAATAATTCCAACTTCACTATAGTATCAGCTGAAAGTCAACTGACCTGCTGTTCGTAGGGGGGTTAATACATTTTTATTTCATATAATGACTTTTGTACCATCATTTGCAACAACTCTTACATTGCTTGTCAGATACACTAAATTTTACCAAGTTATTGATATGACAATATTCCAAAATACATTATCAGATATCAAAAAAAAGTAATAGCCATTTGGTAACAAAATGTGTGCATTGAAAAATGTGAATTCTTAAAATAAAAAAAAATATCTAAGATGAAGTTATTTAAAAAAAACTGAGGCAGCCACAGGGTCATATGCATATTTTCATTGCAACGGTAAAACAATATTTAGTACCTTGTTGAAAGCAACAGTATATGTAGCCCCGAAAATTTTCTAAATTGAGAAAAAAAAAATCATTGCAATGGAGGAGTTCAGTGTACTCAGTGGTATCTTTGCTTTTCACTTACACTGGATTTTTCAAACCTTGCAAGAACCTTGAAGTGCTTTGTAAATCATGTATTCCATAATTAAAAGAAAATTTGTCTTGGTGTTCATTTTGACTATCTCCTTACGATAATGGCGAACTTAGACAAAGGACACATTTTTAATCAAGGTCTACCTACTGTTAAATCTAGTACTTTAATTTCAATACCATCTTAAGCAACACTAATTTTTGGAGAAACTTATATGCAATTGGGGATAAAACCATTAAGAGGCATATATATAATAAAAATAGACTAAAACCAATAATTAATGTGAAATGCACATTTTTTAGTATCAGTTATAATTTTCTTGGTTTGGTAGGAATGAACAGAACTCTTAAATTATTATTTATATTTATGTTCAGTTCTCTGCAAAAACTAATACATAATAAACAATTTCCAAAATGACATTCCATATAACAAAATATATTGGATAGGTGAATTTAAAAAAAGTTGGATACATTTCCTCTAAATAATAAACATCCATTAAGGATCTACATCCTATTGTCATACAAAAGAAAAAAGCTGAATGCCCTTTCACATTCCTTAATTTGAGAAAAGAAATATAAAAATGCATCGCTCCCCACAAGCCCTCCAACTGGCTGTTGTGCAGTTTCCTTGAAGGAAAAACCCCAGTGACGTGGCCCTCAGAATTTCCACCTTCACTTTCAAGCAAGTGATATACAAGCAAGGTACGATTAGCTATAACTAATTACAAATTCAAATACTAATAAAAGTTTCACTTCCACAGAACACAGCCCTTTAATGAAAGAACCTTTTCCTGAGGCAATTACACAAAAACTATAAAAATAAACTCAATATTTTACAGTTTCAACAGAAAGGAATCGCACGCGAAGTTAAGTCTCCAAGTTAGCTTTTCAAGAGAAAGTTTGAGATGTTAACAAAACGTGAAAAGAGGTAGTGTATGACAGCATAACATTGTATACATTTCTATAATTCATTATACTCAACCCCAGTACCATTTTGATTTAAAATTATTTCTAACAATCTATGATGGAGCATTTGATCGATCATGAATTAGGCATTATAAAACATATACAAAAATACATAGTAACATGGAGGAACTCACAACTGCTTGTTACAGTAAAAGCATCTGATGCCTTTAGCCATATGATTAATATTGTTTGAGACAATATGCAGCAAAGATGAAAATTATTGATTTTGAGGGGTAGCTTTAGGACTGCATGTAGAATTTGTTGCATTTTTTAACTATTAAACCTGTCAGACTTTATTTGCATACATTTTGAGGATGGAACATATGTAAAACATACAACCACATAATTCTCAACTGAGAATACATAATATGGTCTTGACGGTCAGATATACATTTTTGTGACCATGAAATCAAGGAGCAAGTAAGGAAACAAATAACTAATGGACTCTCAACAACCATCATTCAAATTGGTCTGAAAGCGATTTTAGTGAAAATGTGCATTGCCAAAGTACTTACATAATTAAATAGGCAACAACTTCACACTGCTCAGTTCATGTTTTAAATTATACTTTTGAAGAATTAAAGCTGTGGCGTTACATGCCCAATATCTGGAAATATTTTGCATCAAACTTGCAGCCAAGACAGGTTTTCATAATCTGCAGTACAATATTTCCACAAAAAACCTAAGAGGGTGTTTCCACTGTAAGAAAAGTGCAATACAAAGTTTTTTTTTTCCAATCTAAATATTAGACTTATAATAAGTGACATATCACTGTTACCAATTCATAAATAAATATGAAGCATGTAAAATACATAGGATAGCCATAAACCAAATATTTTAAAATGTTATTGCACAATGCATTTCAGTGATTTGGACTAGCTCACTGATAAGGAAAAAAAACTGGGAACCCTCAGTGCAAATCTAATTAGCTTTTATCTTAAAGACCCCATTATGCATGTATGAAAGTTGCACGGTTAGAAATAGGCCTGGGCGGTAAACTCCGCTTGCAGAATTGTTCCTCTTTCGCGTTAAGTTGGGGAGCCAGAGCGAGGAAAATCCAATACTAGACCACCTCCCGGCGAGATTTCTCAGTGCGGGCGGTCGCAGCAGGTCGCTACCACTCCCATTGAGAAACCCGCCGTGGACGTAAAGGAAGCTGCTGCTCGAGCAGAGAAAAGCTGCACCCTCTTGCGCTGAACATGGTGCAGTTCACGCTGATTTGACAGTACGGGACAAACACCCGGCGCTAAAAATCAGCACAAGCAGAGCGACTTACCTCCCTTTGCCGCTTGCGGAACTCAGCAAACTCTGCCCAGGCCTAGTTGGAAGGTTAATTTTCATTTCGTAGGCCAAGTGGCTCTAACTCCGTTTCCCATTATAAGAGTAAGAAATTCAAGCATGAGAATTCCTGTTTAACACAATTTAAGGAAGAAAACTTCTACAGATAAAAGTTACATCTTCTTGTCCAAAATATAAACTATAACCCTAAGATCAAATAACTCATTGTTACTACAGCATTTAAAGTTCTGTTTAAGCAGGTCTAATGGAGGTGCAACCTAACTTTAAGATGTTGGCAATAGCCTAATTTTTAAGGCTGATAATTGCACATCTGGGAATTAGACAGTATGCACACTGCTCTTTGTTTTTCTTAACATATGCGCGCACACAATTGCCATAATTTACTGGCATTTAGTCATTCCTCTGTTTTATAGAAAATAATTCATAGGTATGACATTTTCAAGAACTTTAACCACTTATTAGCCACTGGATCTTTGCAAGGGATAAACCGATATGTATTCTTTTTCAGGAGGTGGAAGTGACAGTACAATATCTATTAGTTTATGGGCAGCTGATCGGAAGGAAGAAGCAAACACTGACTGCATGATGAACATTTTGATGAATATCTTTCTAAACATTAAACCGTAACACATTGTGAAAGACCAAGTGAAAGATGCCCAGATATGTAGATAAAAGATAACATGTGGTAAATGCACATCTTGTTATGAAAGACACAATGTGAAAGAATCATGCAAAGAGGTCAAGTATTGAGGCTTGGGCACCTCCAAATGGAACTAACTGGGAATAAACTACAGCTTTCCATGCAACTTTGATATTTATCTTGGCACCTTGATAGTCTTACTTTCCAGGGGAAAAAACATGGAAGAGAAACTGAGGGCAGGATGTGTGCTCATTCACTGGAACAAAACCACATTAAGGGATTACTGAAAATGTAATTCGACAATTATTGCAAACTTTGGCTTGTTTCCCACTTTCAGAACTCTTTAGGATAAAGTTCTTATCAGGGAGCCAACCACGCAACTGTCTCGGAGTACGAAGTGAGTGTTCATTATCCTATGCCCTCAAACTAACAGCAGTGATGGCAATTTTCATTATTGCTATGAATGAAATTGCAAACGCTTACTATTATATGATATTGATTTAGATAAAGGGAAACATGCAGAAAAGAGAGCAATGTAGGCTGAGAGACATGCACATCATAACTGAGTGGCAAGTCCTTTTTGGAGCAATATTTCTGTAGCAGTCAGCAGTGGCATAACACTTAAGTAGCAGAAAACAGAAAAGTTTTCTGGTCACACCCTAATGTCCTACTTGCAACCTAAAACTAGATTCAATACTCATGTGAATAATCATAGCAATATAATTTGATGTGAATATAAAATTTATTTTAAAAAATACAATCTCATGGAATTGCATTCAATTAACGTTATAAAGATGTGTTTCGTGTTTTACTATATGTAAGGCCTTGCAGCACTGCCTGTGTTCGGTTACCTTCCTAGCCTGGTCTCCAGGATTCGGTCACAACTGGAAGGAAGCTTCTGTTTTTCAAGTTCCATAGCATTAGTAATCTAATTACCAAGAAATTGGTTGTCACTTCAGACTCAATGCATAACCTAAATAATTAAAATATTGTAAGTGAAAAAAGACATTTTACAATGAGAAATCCCAAGCATAAAATATGGAATGTGGAACTATAAAACAACTTCAGAAGAACAAGTCTTTAAAAAATATTTTCTACTCTTACTGCACAACAGCTAAACACAGTTTCAACAGTGAAAAGAGTACTTTGTAGAACTATAATTAAGGTGTTTGTTTCAATATTTGAACTTATTTGTTGTATTGGGGTCTTCCATTCAGATAGGTTATAACATTTGAAATCTACAAGTCATCGAGCTTTACCTTTTCAAGATTTGTAAACAAAGCTTCCAAGTACAATATTTCCAATTTGTCAAAAATGGAATATCAAAAGATGCATCTCAAAATAATTTATTATAAGCCTTAAAATCAGAAGATTTTAAGCAATCAAACAGTTATGACAATCTCAATCTGAGTATGCATCAACATGGTAATAAAATAAAAAATGAGAAAATAGTTTGATGCAGCTAGTCCAAAATGCTCTCACTCCGAGTACTAACTGGTGACAAATCAGAGAAAGTCTCTAAACCCAGTTTTAAAATGGGAACCCATTACGTGTGCACGTACTTATCATGCAGATCTGGGACCATCACTTGTAGTATCTTGCATGTTCAATTTCCAACAAAGATTTAGGCCAGATTGTTCAATACCTCCAAAAGCATAGCATATCAGACTGGCCGGCATCACACAACCAAAAAAAGGTCCTCCAAAGCTATAATGAAAGCAATGTGTCACCAACTGCCCGAACCACAACCAGAAAGCCTATTTCCAAACAGCAACTTGGCTGTAAAGGAGAACAGTAACTAATGTATTAATTAGATACAATTTATGGTGTTAACCCAGTTCGGTCAGCCCTACACCAAACCAAAGATATCAACTCAACAGAAACAATCAGATACTCACCATACACATCCATTCAACTCAACACCACTTGGTCACACAGACAACAATGTGTTCCCTCTCCAGTGGCACCTGAGTGGCAGTCTCCTTTGCACAGAACAATGTGCACGAAACTGCCACAAACTACAAAAGCAAGTATACCATGTGCTTGGTCTCTGCGCTTATTAAACTTCATGTCCCACTCCTATTGCAAGCCATCTCATTTCTCACAATGTGAAAGTCCAACAAAGCACTATGCTTCACTGCTGACAACACTGAGCTTCCTGTGACTGTTCCAGGCCTCACCTTACCAAACCGTCAAGGATGCACATAACTTTCACTATGCCAAATGAGAATGAAATGGCAATGTGACTCTCTCAAAACGCATACACCTTTTTGAGGCCTTGACGTGAGGGACTAATGCAACTCTGCTCTCGTTAGAGCATGTGCCATTGATAATAAGTGCCCGTATAGTGCTAATTTGCAATTTGGTGGTGCAATGCAGTCCCTTTTGGCAGTACGGAGTATTCAACCATTTTCATCAGAGATCACAGTGTGATTTACACGTGTGGTTAGTAGGGTAAGGATGATTGCTTTAGTGTAGATGCTCATTGCCCGGCACATATTTATGTTACCCAGCTAATGGTAGCAAGTACTGCTGGATCCCTCCATATCCAGCCAACTGCATATTTGTGCTGCACTGTACACAGGATTTCAATAATAACTTAGGAGATGTGTCAGTAGTGAGGAAAAAGTACACCATCGGCTCTGAATTTGGAAAAATCTGTTCCTGGATGATTGTACACTTAGGAGTATTAAAGGTAGCCCTTCATCTCTTGCTAAAGTGGCTGAGCATAAAGAGAGGGGAATGAGGTTGGATTACAAACTCCATGCTACTACAACTTTGCACTTATGGAGAGGCCCCTAAAGATATTCCTAGATTATGCTAATCATAGTTAAAAAATGAAGTCCTTCACTCCGCACCAAACACTCAACCAAATACAACGACCTAATTTGTGCTTTCAGCGTTTATGAAAGGCGAGGCTATCAGAAAAGGGATTTGTTATGTGAAAGCAAGACTCCACAAATCTGCCTGCCCAACCCCCACCATTTGACGAGACACTCATTTTTTACCTTGCGATTATTGTATAATTTTTTATGAAATTGTGTTGTTGATGTATAATTAATTCTATTGTCACTTGTTTACTGTTTGTATTATAACACATGTAACCCATGCTTTTTTAAGTTTTATGTTGTGATTTTGCTCCTTTTTTCTTTTAATATTGTTAAATAAAAATTGTCTCCTCCTTTTACGGAAGTGGTGCCGTGTCTTATCACTATTATGTGGACAAGTTCCCATTAACCGTCTAGGTTGTTACTCTCACACCCAACCCCCACCATCACCCATTGTTCCTTCAGAATTTGAGGAGCAAATGATGAATGTGTAACGTGGACATCAGTTCCGTTTTCTTGCAGTTATTTTCTCTCCTTGGTATTCCGACCTCATGCCAGGTTAACACGATTACTAATTCACTGACATTTCTGCCTAGTTCATAAAAGTTAAAATATCAGCTGCAGATTCCACCAACTACAGAAAATACATAGTTGGCATATCACTGAAGAGGATAACTCAAATATATTAATGTTTTAACTATAGTACCATAACTAAATACAATCAACAATGAATAGGTTTAGGTATAAGGGCAGAGCACAAAAACATATGTAATGATGGAAGACAACCCACCACATAGGAGGAAAAATCCCTAGGGAAGATCTTCATAGGTTATGGTCAAAAAGGGAGACGAGGTGGTGAGAGGTATCTACCATCAATGAAAAAAAAATGAAGCTTGGGTATGCTAGAACATAGGATGAGTGCAGGCAATATGAGTGATGTGCTCCATTAAGGTGCCATTGTCTCAATCTTTAAGCGGCTTTGAGTGCCGTCCTCATCAACAATTGGTACAACTTCAACAAGTTGTAAAATTGGAGCGAAGTAGATATGATACGTTTACTTTTTTAAAGTATTTTGCTGCTACTGCCAGCTCATACAATAGAAAAAATGCTTGTAATAAAGGAATGATTTGCTGTAAAAGGTAGGGGGAAAAAACTTCACATTAGGATTTTAAGCAACATGCTTAAATTACAATTCAGCAAACAGTGATCAAGCACAGGTCACAATTACCAATGAAACAAAATGTACAATCAACAGCAAGTCAGATGCGAACATTAAATGGCACCTCCGGAAAATGTAGAATATTCAGTTTTATAGTGTTATAATTGTTCCATCTTCTTCTAAGCATTTGTGGTCGTCATTACTTTTTCCTGGGACAATACTTACATCGTCTAGTGTAAGGAAACTAAGATCATTAGATGGAATATAACCATTTTGCTTTGTTTCGTGAAGACATTCATATTGTGTTAACGATTCAACGCTTTCAATGTTAGACTCTGCTTTGGGAATTTGCTGGGGCTCCCCAGAACCTTCAATAATTATGTCTTCGTCATCACTATCGACTTCTTCTTCATGGAAATTCTGTATAATCGGCTGGGTTGTCAAGTACCCATGGAGGCTGTTACTACTGTCAGTGGATTGACCAGAGCTACCAGAAGTCCGACTATGCCGTACAACATTATTTCTCTGGTTTGCTGGCCGTACAGTAATGATTAAATTATGGCTATTAGCGATCATCATATCTGTAACTTGATCAAGAGACTTTCCAGAAACTTCAATGCCATTGACTTCAAGAACTTCGTCATTGACCGCTAGCAAACCTGTGCTTTGAGCAAGGCCTCCAGGAACAAGTCTTGATATAAAAATGCCTGGAACCTTCTCTAACCCATGTGGAGTTACTCGAACACTGGAGCCATCGCGGATGTAGAATCCTAGAGGTTTTTCACTGCCATGCTTGTAAAGCCGTACCCTGCGGTGAGATTCTGGAAGGATGTCTACATCGATAATGGAGGAGACTGGCCTGAAGTCACGAGGCATGCTGATCACAATGTGGGGCTTCTTTCTGTTAATATCTGGGCGCAACACATTGGCTAGAACATTCTTCTTTCTTGCTATAGTGTCCGCACCGAAGGCACTGTAGTCTGCTTCTTCTGAAAAAAATTAAATAAAAATGTTTGTTTTAAAAAAAATTATCAAACTTTTTTTTTTATTAGTCACAATAGCATTTCACAGCAGGACTATCACATAAGAGAAAAAGCTTCACCAATTCCCCCATCTGACAAGTAATCAAACTATGTCACAGTTTCAAAAGAAAGCGGGGAGTGCACCTCAACACATCAAATGCTAATTTTAATTAAGATAATCTTATTGCTACATAGCTAATATGCATTATCTTGAAATATATTTATAGTAATATTGAAAATACTGTGTTGTCACTAAAGCTTTAAGTAGTATATTTTCAATTTCAGGGCAATGAGATAGTTTATTTTGGGGCACTGCACCTGCTACTTACTGCTCATTCACACCACAAGTAATGCACTTGGGAATTTCTTCAGTTACCTTTCATCAGAAGGGCTCATACTATCAACCTGGCACAGTGCTGACAAGACAACTCATCATGCCTGCTCCCAAACATAGTAAAAATGAAGAACCTATGCCTGGAACGTTTCTATTACAGGAATCGCAGTAAATGCAACATATTAGGACTTCTTATAGTTCGTAAATAATGGAGCGATAAAGAATCTCAGGTCCAGGAATTCGGAATGAAAAACATATACAGGAGCCGCAATGTTCAAACTAGTGAACACCACCAGAGGGCATTTACCTCATAACAAACATTTCACAATCTGCAACAGCAAGCACATGAGGTCCACTAAAACAGAAAAAAAGTCAAAAGATCAGGCAGGATCTATGCATTCCTACAGGTCATATTGGATATAAAAATTAGTATGTGCTCGAGTAACCTTTTTGTAGCTGAGCCTTCAAGGACACTTGTAGAAGGAAGGTGTGTTAGTATGCACTTAAAGGGATTGTTAAAATCATGATTACCCTTATCAACGATCTTTTATAAAGTAGCATTATTGTGTTGGAAATTATACGGATTAGTACGACTTTCAAAGAAAAAGTAAACCTTATTGCACTTGATGTGATGTCACACCTGCAAAAAACAAAAATCGCTTTGCTCTGCTCTTGTGTGACAAAATCTTGTAAAAGGTACCCCAAACACCTCCAGCCAGGCTCCAGGGATGCAAAGACAACAATGGCATATGGTGATACCATCTCCCTGCCTCCCGCCAGTCTAACACCTACAAGACAGCACAGATTTTTACTTGATGGAAACACCATTGTTGGAACGCACACGTTCAATTTTGCATACTGAACACCAGGAAGTCATGGGGGTCTAAATGGATATTTAATCAAAAACAAAAGACTAGGTATGAATTTGAAGTAGGAGTAGATTCATCTTCAAAGTGAAACTGTTTCGAATCATTCATAAATCTAATTAAGACAAGGAAAACGTAATCTAGTGTTTAACATTACCATCTCCAGTATTGCATGGTGCACAAGACAGTCTTTCACTGGAGGGCAACCTACCTGTACCTCCAGTTCTCCAACATTGGTATCTTTTATAGATTCACATACTTGATTAATTCTCAGTCGCCAGGCTGGGAACCCCCCCCCCCCCCCCGGTACATTAAAATAGCAGTACAAAGTATGAAAATGTAATATGCAAAAAGGCTTTATCCATGAAACACAATGTTTAGTAACACATTCACCTCATATGAAAAAATCCAAACTTCAGCCAATGAGGTGAAAGCTTTAGTGTGTGGGCATCTAGATCTTTCTCCTTGGGGTGGCTGAAATGTCCCTAATTTATTTATTTTTTTATCACAAAAGGAAGTGAGGTGACAAGTGTTTTAATCAAGGAAACAATAAATAAAACTCCTGGCAAGAAGGGGGTGCAAGATGCTCAGTGGCTTAAGTGGGGTCTTTGCAATCTCTATACCAAGTCATTGTATCCAAGATTTTGAGTACATCAGTGTGTATTTATGGGACTCTAGGTGAACGAAGTACTCACCAGTTTGTAGGTCTTGCCTACGTAGCGCGCAAGCTAAAAGACCTTTAGCCATCGATTCAGTTTGGCTGCCAAAAACTTGAACGCATTGCCTTCAATGGCAACGCGTGCATGTTTGGCGATTACCTTGCGGGAGTGAGCTTTGACATATGGTTCCTGCTTGCTCCCGCAAGGGAATCCGGCGCAGGCCCCATCTCTTCCCCTCCATCTGCTGCCGCCTCCTCTCCACATCAGAGTGAGGCGCACGCTTGTCTTTTTTGGATCCATTTAACAGGGAAGCAACTAAATGAAAGAAGGAAAGAGGTTGTGAACCGTTTCTTTAAGTCACAGTTTTCAGTAAGTGAAGAGCAAGACAGAAAGAGAGGTAATAATTGGAAGAGAGGGGTGGGAGCAGCTACCAGCACAGAAAAGAAGAGGACATTGTCTTCGCTGGGCAGTAAGGAAGAGACAGCGCCCCTTTCCTTCTCTGCTCATCCCGAACATCCACGAAAGCAATCAGAGTATTTTTGCTCTGGAAACTGTAGTCAGCAAACAGACGGCTTCCCTCCTCTGAGTAATGATATGAAATAATCCTCTGGGCTGTAACTACTAAATTATCCAGAGAGAGAGAAGGTAAAATGCGCACCAACACCCTCAGAGCCGGCCTGGTCAGAAGCCTGGCAAATGCACGGCTTGATGTCCAAGTGCAAATTCATAGCAGCAGCAAAAGCATTTTGCCTGACCTCCGATGCAGACACAGGCAAGGAAAACAGCAACAGCGGTGTTGTACTACTTGTCTGGTCTCTAGATGATGTGAGAGTTGTAAACTAGAATCAAACTCAATGGTCCTCATGCTGACCTGAGAAGGACGAAAGGGCTCACAGGGAATAGAACTTTCACATTCAGGTGACACAGATCTCTATGATGTCTTGATCAGTACACAAAGCTGTCGCGCCATCTTAAAGTGGAAAATGTGCACGTTGACTTGTTTACTGTAATAAAACTGGCGTGCAGGATATGGAGGCAGTCTTCATCAATGGATATTTTTTCTCTTTATTTTTTGCAATGTGGGTGCCTTATGATTGGCTTTATTGCCTATGGATGCGCAGGACAACCATGTTTTAAAGCACATTGCAATGGATGGTAACATATGGGTATAAAAGTATATTCTCATACAATTGTTCCTGTGTTTTACGGTCTTATTTCGATAGTTAGAAACCTAAAATATTATTTCATGTTTAACATTTTATATTTGATCCTAGTCACAATAATTTACTAAGAAAACCATTTAGCGTTTTCGTACTACATCTATATGCACAGAGTAAACTGAAGGCCAGGACCTGGTCACATGGGTGCACAAATACATAACTGTATTTGCTAACGTTTCACAATTTTTAAAAAAAACATTTGTATTGATCTCTTTCCCAGTTTCTCTGGTTCTTTCTGGGACTAGACTGGCACATGAAGAACCTATCATGGAATGCACAGTGTCCAAACCAATAAGCGCCCAAGGAACATCTTAATCCTTGCCTGGTTTAAAAACAAGCATTTGCAATGCAATAGGTCTCGCATTTACGTGAGTTCGAGCTATTAACATTGCAAATAACAATGTCTTTTCTTTTTGTTTTCGTTTTTAAAACATAAATAAAAGGCATTATCATTTACAATGCTAATAGCTTAAACTTGGGTAAATGCGAGACATATTGCCAGTTTTTTTTTTTACAATACTGATGTTGTTTCGAAGGCACAACATTGGGTGGCAAGAATGCTTAAACATTTTGCTATTTCTAGGCCTGCTCCTTCTTTTTTCAGCTCCAGCGTGGGATTTGTCGCTGGGTTTTAAAGCCTTCAACCTTTAACCACAGTGGATTTAATATTTCTATCATATGAGGTTCTGTTCTTGGCGGCTATCACCTCTATTTAAATGTTTGGGGAACGGTCTCCTTTACTATGTCATCATTCTTTCTACACTTTCTTGGATGATGCGTTGGTACATAAATTTGAGACTGCATTTCTTCCGAAAATGAATTTTAAGTTTCACTCTTCATAGGAAATGGTTCTTCAGACATTCTTTCTTTCTCTTTCTGAGGAAGAGCAGATGTTGAGTTTATTGGATATTAAGTGTGCTCTTTCTGTTTATCTTGATGGATCCAGCGGATTCAGAAAGACAGACTGTCACTTTTGGTCTGCCAGGAAGAGGTAACAAGCATTGCCAATAGGTCTCGCTGTTGGGACCGTATTTAGTTATGCAGCACAATATCCTTAGTGCAACAACATCAACTGTTGCATGGCTAAACAATTATAAGGTCCCAAAGGCGAGACCTACTGGCTATGCAAATGCTTGTTATATACTATAGCCAGGTGGAGAATGCGGTATCCTAATGGTTAGAGAGATGGATTATGAACAGTATCTGGTTTCAATAAATACAAAAGCGTCAGATCAGTCTGGGATGAGGGCAGTTTGATTTTAAGTTTAGGGAATTGGTCAATCTGGTTAAAGGAGGTCATCTTTTCTGATGTTGCTTTGCAGACTCATCTTTGGTTGTCTTTAAGAGGTCTAGCTAGCTCTGGAGATCATGGTATCAGGATGTATTTCAGGATTCATGTTCACAGAGTTGTGTGGTGGATGGCTCAGTTTGCCACTGCTGTCTTGAGGTCTGCCCTACTCCAGCTATGTAAAAGGGGTCCCTTTACCCTTTCCACACTTAAGCCTCAGGTTAGCATGGGCGAGGAGTCGAAGGCCACATAGGAAGGGAGTGTGTGTGTGTGTGGGGGGGGGGGGGGGGTGGGGGGGGAGGGGGCAGTGAGAGAGCTTGGAACTCAAGTGCCAACCAATAGACAAAATGTAGTGTCCATTCCAGTGCTGGTCATTTTAGAAAAGAAAGTACTTTTATTATCAAAGTCATATGAAATACTACACAATTAGATATGGATTATACAAGGTTATACAATATCACTCTGGGCTTACATTAAAAGTACAGCTGCCCCAGTGAACCCCCCCTTCCCACGCCCTCACCCACATAACCAAATGCCTTGGGTTTCCTCTTCACAAAAGGAGAACTTACTTGAGCAGAGGTGCTAGTTTCACTAAGCAGATGCCCATGGAAAACTCATGGACCAGTTTGTATAGTTCTTAAGCCTAAAATAATATTACAAGGCAAGGAAACATCATAATTGTGCTTTGGCTGTGTTCAGATTTACAGGTTAAGGGTCTATGGGCGGTGTCTTGCTGTTACCTGCACTGCAAAAAACTCTACCTGGCAGACACTGGTCAGTATCTTCAACTGTGGAAGCAGTAGATCTTCTCTTGCTCTCATGTCACTGCTTCAGGCATGAGCTTGGTATGGGAGGATGGTGAGGGGCAGCCTGGCAGGCATGTAGCCTCTGGCCTGGGTTCCCTTGGCAGTGCAACACACGAGTTTGGGCATCCCTAGCATGTGCAAACTCTGAGCCAAGGCAGACAAGCTTCAGTTGAGTCTGGTTTTTCGTGGGTGTGCCTCGAGCTGGGAGCAGCATTAGCCCTCTGACTACAGAACCTCCAGTTGACACTAGGTTATATGGTTTCACTTCTTCATGCAGTTTACCCCCATAATCGCACTAGGAAAGACCAGACAACTTCTCACTGTACAGTGTAAGACAAGCCCCACTCACACTGGACAGTCAGCCTCCTCAAGTTATCCCAGACACGGGTGGCATTGCTGGGCGTCTTCTCCTGGACAATCTTCTCCTGCAGGGCTGGACACTATTCTTCAATGCACTAGGCACACCCACAGCTTCTCTAGCAAGCTGCAGGCTTCAGGAGAGGTCCCCTGAAATCTCAGAGACTGGGTGTCTTGCAGACATCAGCCTTGGCCTCACAACAGCTCTTAAAGTGCTTTGTGAAGCACTGCTTTTCATTCTCAAGATCTTGATACAGAAATGAAATGGGGTGGTCTGGTTTCCACGTCTACACTCAGTTTCCCAAAAAAATGGGAAAAATGAATCATGATACTGCACCTGGCCGCCATCAGGCATCTTGAAGAAGTAATCTGGGACAGACAAAAGGACAGACTGACTAGGAATTTACCCACTAATCGAACCTGATGACTCTCCCTACTATATACAAAGTGGCTGTGCTCTGGAAAATCTAATCAGCAATTGCTTATAGAATTTTTAAGTGTAGCTTTTCCACCAGCCTCCCTTTTTTCGGCATATGGGTCTCCACCCTCTGGCTTCAGAAATGCAAGCTATACACTGCCAGTGTCTGGCAGAAGCTGTTTCAATCAGTCATCTTCTATTATCTTAAACCAGGGGCCATCCTAAATGGATAAACTGGTCCAAGCAAACATACCCACATTGCACATAATCGCACCACACATATGCAACGTCCTCAAACACTCCAGATAAACTATGTAAGCAAAAGGCACTGGGGGCCACTCTGAAGCAGACCTTGTAATAGAGTGAGGCCAAAAGGCCACACTCAGATCTCATTTCAAATAATTCACATAAATTGGTATTCTGCCACCACCACTTTAAGTCAATAATCCAGCACACTCGTATGCAGTCTCGCGTCATTAAACATATATGTCACAGACCGTTTCAGGACCTTGGCTTTAACAGAACAGACCTGGCCCACATAGAAATGCTAGGTTAATTTATTTACTTGGCTTGTAAAAATCCAGATGTATATGTACATGGGTCTCTCAGGGCAGGGGTGCATGCCTCTATACTATGCAGGGGATATTTCAAATGCTAACAGTGTTGTGAGCAAGTAGGCTTTGGACCAACTATATTTTGCCTAAGGTATAGCCCGGTATAACACTAACTATAACTGCTGAATTTCTATGTATTTTTAACTCAAAATGAACATTATCACTGAGAAATTCCCCTAACTAGAACGTTACTTAAATCTTTGTTTTTTTCAGTGAATTTGAGGATAAAGAAAATATATTTAAAAATACATAGAAACCAACTATTCCAACAATGTTTGCACTGAGAAGTTAAACTTCTTAGTTTTTGTAACTCACATATAGAGAAATAATCCCAGCGTAGTTTTCATAGTCTTTCTATCTTTACACAAACTTTTATATTGATCTTTCAAAAAGACACTGATCGGTTTTCCTGTACAATAAATTATGTGTTTTCACCATAAACATCCATTTTAAAGGTGTGTGATTGCTCTCGCGGCAGGCTAGCGAGATTGTAGATTTATAGATTTCAATCTAATATATTGTACAGAGATCTTTTTCATGTGGTCAGTTAATATTCAATGCTAATTTGTAATCATCAAGTCAGTACAGTATGTGTATTGTATTAATTATTTAGTTTACAAACTAATGGCTCTTGCGAGACTATCAAGGGAGTTGAACACAAAATCCACTATGAAAAAAAGATACAAATATGCTAATAAATTAAAAAAATATATTTTAAAAATGTTAAAGAGCTATTTTTAGAGCTACCCTTGTCTTTTATTATGTATGTTATTTGTACTGTTACCCTTTTTTTACCCTTAACTACCCAGGTAAGACACTCCAATGCTCTCATAGATGGCATGGTTAACTCACGGTCCCCTTGCAAAAGCAAGGAGCACAGACTACCGCACTCACTGCGAGGGGCAGTGTTTGATGCTTTATGTTCGCGAAACTGTTGAGAGTACTTTTACAATGAACTTGCATTTTTACAGTACATATTCTGTAATAAAAGTTATAAGTTTGAATATGTACCAGATTTTTGCAACATCTTTTTTTTATACAATCCTGTGAAATCATAAACCCCTTGTGGTAAGCTCAGTAATTTTCCATCAGGTCTTGCGAGCCTCTCGCAAGATCCCAAAGTGTCCATACAGCAAGCTTCCATCCCTGAAGCTTGTGACCTACTTGCGGGGCATCTGCTTTTTGGGGGCATTTCCTGGAGACCGCGGGAGGTCTCAGTCCCTGACTCACGGCCCATAATCTTCACGGCTCTCCTCCGCCGCAGCCGCTTCTGACACCGCGGCCGCAGAGCGGGGAGAGTGGGGGCAAACTACATTACCCAGCGTCCCTTGGTGCTGCCAGAGACGCGAATTGACGCGTCAGGATCCCACGCCCGGAGGCGCTTATCAGACGGCTGCTGCTCCCGCCTCGCGGGACGCGCGCGGGCGACGCCGGGCAAAGGGTGGGCCCTCTGTGGCCCTCAGAGGCACAAGGAGGCCGGGACGGGCCACCCCTCTTGGCTACGAAGAAGGTGGAGGTACTGAGCTATTTTGTTATCATAGCATCTGTGATCCGAAACTGTAATATTGTTGTTGCGGCGACTCCGATCCCCTCACACCATGTCCATCTGGGAGGAGCTGAATGCCCTGTGTGGTACGAACTATGTCCAGGACCTATCTACCCCCGGCAAAATGGGTAGAGATTTTGATGAGAAAAACGTCAATGACACTGAGATCCTTCCTAATGCCGGTAAATTGTGTACTACCCCCTCACTAACTCCCTCCAACCATCCTATATCACTCCCGATCGAGACTCTGAACAGAATACCTGACTCAGTTTCACCTCTTCATTTGACCTTACTGGCCCACATCGAGCAACTGTTATCAACTCTACTTTCACCCCTGGTTACAAAAATCAACAATCTAGGAGACAGGCTGACCAGTATTGAAAACACAATATCAAGGAAATATATACCCCAACTGAAACAACAGCTACATCCATTAATCATTCTTTTCCCCATAGTAACATTGAAAAGCTCAAGCCTACGACACGCACAAAAGCTCAAACCCTTGTACCCCTCATGTCCATATCAAATAATACCACTCATAACTCTGCACCTGTACCCCATAGAGCCCGCAGGACTGCACTTGAAAGCAGGATGCGGATTAACTTACCTCCAGAAGCCGCCCCTTACGTGGCTGTTCTTTCTGGGGTCCCTGTACTCAGTCAGGGCAAATTTGAAACCCACCGGGACCTGCTCAACAAAGCCATTTCCTGGCTAAAACAAAACCGACCACTACCACCTGACTTGGATGGCGGCATCTTGAGTGTCAGGAGGGTGGGGTGGCTGGGTACGTCACCCAAAGACATCCCAGGCGACTTGATCTTAATTAAATTCAAGAATACGAACATTGTCCCCTATTTGCGATCTTCCCAGTCCAAAGAGGGAGATGGCCTCATTTGCATCTGGGACTTGTACGATTTCTATCCCGGCCCCCGGCTCCATTCGTCCCTAAGGCAAATGACATGGAATCACCATTTCTGGTGAAACGGGAATTCAAGAATCTTGTGATACTAACCCCCTACCCTTTTCTTGGTTGTACATGTACCCTTTTTCTTTCACCTGAACTGTTAATTTGATTTTAGTTTGCTTTAATAGTTGGTTCGTCTTTACTTTGTAATGATATGTTGAGTCATTTATACATGTATGTATTTCTTCTTCTTGCTGCTTGTATGGTTTTAATCAAAAACCGAATAAAGCTTACTTTGAGTTTGAGACCTACTCTCGAGTCTTGCGGGATCACAAAGAAAGTTTTGGGAAATAGATTGTGGGATTGAGTATATGTAAGAGGACCCACCACTTACATAACAGGTATGTGATGTAGAGTGGAGAGAAACAGGCCTCTCTACACAGACTCCTCTCTTGAATGACAGGTGTGCGTAATAGGATGTCTAGTGGGACTGGCCCCTCCGCTTAGACCTCTTTCTGAGATAACAAGTGAACATACTAGATTTTGGGGAGAGAATGGCCCCTCCGCTGACACCTCTTTTTTGGACAAGCATGTATAGTAGGATATCAGTAGAGATTGGCTCTTCACTTCGAATTCTCTCTTAGACCACAGGTGAGCGTAGTAGAATGTAGGGAGGGCCTGTACTCTATACTCAAACCTCTTTCTTGCAGGACAGGTGCACGCAACTAGAATATGTGGAGGGAGTAAACTCTCCGGAGACCTCTCTTTGGATGTGCATTGTATAGAGAGTATACTATGTATAGTATAGAGAGTAAATGGCGCCTCTGTGGAGATTCCTCTCTTGGATTATGAGTGTGCATAGTAGGGTGTGGGGAGAGACAGGTATCTTCACGTACCCCTCTCTCTTACACGAGAGATGTGCATAGTAGGCTGTCTGCATGAGCTGTCCTCTCCTTCCAGACCTCGCTCTCAGATAACAGGAGTGCTTAGTAGGGTGTATGGTGAGAGACCGTCCTCTCCACCAAGTCCTCCCTCTCAGATGATATATGTACATATTAGGGTGTGTACATAGACTACGCTCCTCTGTCAGACCTCTACCCCTGGCGATGGCTGCACATAGTGGGGTGCGTACATGGATTGGACTCTATCAGCCCTCTCTCTCAGATTATAGGTGTGCATAGTCTGTTTACATGAACTGGCCTCTTCTGTCAGACCTCTGTCTCAGATAACAGATGGGCGTAGTAGGCTGTATGGTGAGACTGGCCTCTCCACTGAGACAGCTCTCTTGGAAAACAGTTGTGTATAGTATGCTCTGTCTAGGGACTAGCCTCCGTGCTAACACCCCTCACTCCGATTATTGGTGTGCATAGTAGGGTGTGTGAGATCCTACTCAACTCTTACAAAACCAATGGTCGTAAATAGTACACTCTGATAAACACCATCTCGAGTAAGACTCCTTCCCACAGTAGGAAGTGTGCATACTACAGTGTATTAAATGATTACCTACTCCTTTCTACAGTTTAGGATTTTGCAAGAGTCTCAGAAGATCATCATTTAAAAAAAAAAAAAAAAGAAGAAGATTTAACCATCTACTCACAGTATTTCTCTTTTACACACTGCCTTTCAAAACTACTACCACTATATGCATTCCAATAATGGAGTATATAGGGAACTCATCTAATCCTTTTGTTTTTTTTACTATTTGCAATCCCGTGAGATCGTAAAAATCAGTTATAAAGAATGCACATCTATTTTCTTCACAGGAGTTATCCCGTAGATACTTCCTTGCTAAGGGGAACAGCATGCCTTTCTGCTGGCCCCTTATATAGCTTTATTTCATTTCCACAACACAACCAAATAAAACATTTTTTTTTTTAACAGTTAACAGCAGCAGCCATTTTATTTCTAACATTTCAAGAGCCAGCCAATTAGAGCTCTCTCGATAGACTCACGGAAGCCTCTTGCTCCCTTGAGAGCGTGAAGACTTCTGGGAAAAACAGGCTTCTCGACCAATCTCATAGGGCTTAATTTTTGATTTTGCGCTCTTGCAAGAGGCTCGCCAACTGCCAAAATATACAATTATTATTTCTCCTTAATTTCTCAAAAACTATTGAATAGATTTACACCCAATCACAAAAAGCACAATCTACAGACCAAGATTTAGCTTCCAGCAGAATGTGGCGCAATTCCGTTCAGCAGTTTTTGCTGTAGTGGTGTAAAGAAAACGCACAGGATGTTTACGCCCCCCCCCCTTTCCCCCCCCACTCGGACCGCATTGGACGGATCACCCTGAAACTTTCAAGGAAGGAGGCAACATGGATAAACTTTTTGGAGAAAGTTTCGTAAACGGAGCAAAAGTTATTAGCAAACCATTAAACGATATGTCTATGCTAAAGCAGACCTAACTATCCGTGTAGAACCTGCATGGGTGTTTTAAAGAAAGAAATGGTTTATGTGTGATATTTTTCTATTGGTTTTAATAACAAACGGTTTCCTGAATGCTACTGGACTGGAAGAAATGGTCTAGCAGTTGAACAATAAGTTTTGCCATCTCATGATGGGTATTTAGAATGCAACAACTACAATGGATGGGTCTCAAGGTGGCCCTACATATTCTAATTTGCTCTGCTATTTGTTTTAGTAGTAGATACCATACACTATAGAGTGATTTGACCAGATGTGTTCTAAAGGGGCTTATCCATCTCGTGTGCACTGCAGCAACAGATGAATAGAACTGATCGTTTCACACTCTCTGGGTTTTTATCTGGCACTTCATATTTGTCCTCTACTCTGGCACTGTGGCATTTTCGGCAGTACAGTAGTGAAAGGTTTCAAGTGGCTGACGATGCCCCCCACCCCTTTCGAAACGACCCTTCGAGATGCAATTGTTGTTTTCCTTTAAAGGAGATAAGTGCTAGGCCAGATCAGCAGCCATTCTTGTTTGCACATACATTTTTTGTCAACAAAGCAAGAATACAAGTTATTTTCGTTAATCAGTCTGCCATCTGAGATAAGGACTCCTGTCGGCTGAGAACAAACCCCAGAGTTTCAAAGGTAAAACGATCTCAATTGTTAACCAACTGAAGATTAGTGCGAGAAGCCGCATACCGGAAGGGAAACTCATGAAGGATCTAGAAGTTTTGAAGTGTTGGGATTGTCACACAAATGAGCACTGTGGGTTTAGAGAGGAGGCAACAGGATATTAACCAGGAGCATTCTTTCACACGGCAGGACATTCCAGCAAGTTATAAGGCGTATGCAGATTCCTTTTTTTATTTATGGGATATTTATGGAGCAAAACGGCAACTCAAGGAGTTTCCAAAATCTTTTCAAAATTGTTCTGCTTTTTACAGCTCTGTTTCAGACTGCAAAGCAATTAAGACAACAATTTAAATTAAACAGGCCCTAACATCTATAAAAGAAACACTAGGTAGTTCCGTAAAAACGGAGAAGGCAGCTGGGCTGACACTGCCTTATTTTTCTGTACAGTAAGACCTTTGTCCTGTGACCGATACCAAGTGTTGAGGGAGAACAAAAAAAAATGCTGCAGTAAGGAAACAATCCGTAAAAGAGAACATCCTCACAACACACCCTGGAATTTATACTTCACATATCTAGAATTGTTGACACTGTAGTTCTGTACTTTACGGCGCTGTTCAAATCTAGCTCCAAAGATTAACAGCAACAATGTTAATCCAAAGAATTATTTTTGCATGCCAACTAAATCGCATTCCATGAATCTCAATTGAGGCCACGGTTCGAAAGGCGACGATTCAAGGGAACAGCACAAGTTTGTCCTGTCAACTTCAGCAGTGCCAAGACAAGTGCGCGCCATTAACATTTTCACACCAACTCATTTAACTACATTTAAACGCGGAGTGGTACGTGATCAACATTTCATTTACAGTACTGTACGTAAGTCTACATGTGTATTTGTGTAAGTACAGTGGTCATTTATATAGACATACTTCAGTGAAAAGAAGTTTATTCCTCCGTTCCAGTGGTTCCCCTCAAGCATCACTTAAAGGCCAGGCAAGTATTTGGGAGGAGTACAGGCCCACTACAAACACCAACACAGTCAGTCTCATTTATCAAACAACTTTTTACATCTTTGGTTAAGCCTGTCCTCGTTTCTACACTAAAGCAGGGGTATCCATATCCAACATAGTTGCAGAAGGCAAGGTCAATGCTCGATTTTCAGGATAACCACTCGCTATGCAAGCAAACTCCATTTAGATTATATGAACATCAATTAATCTTTATTTATTTTTTTAAAGATTTTTATTGACAATCAAGTCAGGGAGATTAGCATTTTCCATATACAAAATAAACAAACAAAAAAAAAGTAAATCAGATTCAAATTAGTGCAAATTCATATTAGATACAGGTACAGATCAATATACGACTCGTGATAAAAAAGAGAAAGAAAAGGAGACGCAAACAGAAGTAAGAAAAGTAGTTCCTAGTCGGTACGAATCATTAATAACATCGTGAACAAAAAAAGCATCCATGATCCATATCATTGCAAACTTTGCAAAAAATTACCGCATATCTTAACAAACTTTGCTTTTGCTTTAATTCCTCTATTCCTGGCAATAGCATCTTCCATAGTATAGATTTCATAAACCAGTGTCCACCACTCGGTCGTGTGAGGAGGATTCTGAGAGATCCAAGCCCTCACAATCACCAGTCTAGCACAGGCCAAGACAATATTTAGCAGATCTTTATAGATAGAACTAACCGGGTATATAGACAATAGTACCGCAGCCGACGTTAGTGGAGAATTAATCAGTTGGTTTTGAGTTATAATATTTTCTATATCCGACCAATACTTCGCTAGTGATGGGCACGAATAGATCATATGTATGAGGTCTGCTGCCACCAGACCACATTTAGGACATTTAGTACATGAATTAATCTTCTAATATTGGTAAAATCTGTAATTGATCAACCACTTATGGACGTATGTTATGTTAGATTATCAATTTGTATAGCGCGTGTACCCTTTGGCTCTTCTGGTACTCCGTTCCACACCAATAGTACTAGAAGAGCCATGTCTTCAGTTGCTTTCTGAACTCAAAGAGCGTTGGAATTTCCCTCAGGTGTCGGGATGAGAGTTCCAGTCCTTTGAAGTATTGTAGCTGAAGCTCCTACCTCCCCAGTTCACCTTTCTTATTCTGACCTTAGGCATCAGATGGGTGTTTGCAGATCAAGGATCTGTTTGGGATATAACATTTAAAAAGATACCATAACAATGTTGGGCCTTCTTTATGGAGGGCTTTATGAGCTATACACAAGGCTTTAAATGTTACCCTCTGGGCAACTGGCAGCCAATGAAGGTCCTGAATCCCTATTCAACCGACTGATATTTAGGTATGTCCAAAACGAGTCTTGCAGCGGCATTTTGCACTGTTTGCAATTTTTTGAGAAGAGTAGATTGGATGTTGGTATATAGGCCATTGCAATAATCTAGTTTAGGTAGGACTAGCGAGGTAACCACAGTCTTTCTGGATTTTAGAGGAATAAAAGGGCATATTTTCCTTAAATTTTTAACATAAAATATGCAGAGGACACCACCTTAGATACTTGAGGTTTTGGACTCAACTCATTTATAATGACTCCCAGGTTTTTAGCTTTGGTCACAGGTATAGGAGGGGGGACGAGATTATCCGGCCACCACTCAGGGGACCAGGGTGGAAAGAGATTCCCAAACATGATCACTTCCATCTTGGTTGAGTTTAATTTCAGGCAGTGATCACTCATCCAGGTACTGAGTTGTATCATACAATCATGGAGCTTAGTGGAATAATTGATGTCCTTGTCCACTGTTGAGATAACCAGTTGGGTATCATCGGCATAGGAGATAGGAATCAGATTGAAGCTTCTGATTAAAGGGGGCAATTCCGCTACATAGATATTAAAGAGCATGGGGCTCAAAGAGGAGCCCTGCGGGACTCTACAAGACAGTAAACGATGTCGATTTAAAATTGCCCGAATTAACCGATTGGGTTCTATCTGACAAAAAAAAAAAAAAAAAAAAAAAAAACCAAAAGAGGTCATAAGGGAGAGAGCAGCTCCTCCAATTCCTATAGTTTTTAAACGCTGCACCAGGAGATTGTGATCTACAGTGTCAAATGCAGCGGATAAGTCCAGCAGTATGAGAACTGCTGACCCACCGCTATCCAAAGAAGATCGATTTTCTTCTGTAGTTTTTATCAAAGCTGTTTCCGTACTGTGATTGGTTCTAAAACCAAATTGACTATGGTCCAGAACCTCAGTATCTGTGATAAAAGCAGAGAGTTCTGTATTTATCATCTTCTCTATTAGGGTTGGACACATGATTTAAACCAAACCAGAAGAAATGATGTACATGGTTTATAGTTTTGAGTTGCACATAAAACATACCCTATTTGAAACATCCTACATTCAACGACCTCAGCAACTACCAACATTCCAAGATCCCTTAATAGTGTCAAAGGTGAATAACATTAGTGCCACACCATTTAAGTTACTCACTGCATCTGCCTCCTGAAATTGGGAGCGGGCAAGAGGATTAGGTAAAGGAGGGTTTACCTGGCAGTAATAATTCATGAAAGATTTGGGTAGCTTTTCAGTTACTCAACTGTAGGAAGCCACTCAAACTGAATTATTTTGAAGCTCACTCCAAGCATGCTAGCTGGATGATCGGTTTGTCAGGATAAGCTACAGCAAGTACGCTTGCGCAGAGAAGGTTTAAAAAAATAATATATATATATATATATATATATATATATATATATATATATATATATATATCATCAAACAAAAGTCTCTTGTTTTTCTGGAGCCCAGGACCCTTCAGGGCGGCCTCAATCAAATGGGCATGAGTAGCCCACAAAGCACTAGCCATTCAAAACCAACAATTTGATGCCCAATACCGCAGTTTCAGGATGCCACACGGTCCAGCAGCGCCTGCTTCCTTTTCCCTAACGTTTCGGCGGAATGCCTTGCTCACAGGGGGAAGAAGACACCAATATGCGCTTGGGCGTGCTTTTAAACAGATTTTAATCACGTGACTTAACTTTCCAAACATCAACTCCCATAGTGCAGTGTTATTCATTTAGTTGTTACTCATTTGGTTGTTACTTTTGGAAGTCCTTATTTCAAGCCTGGTTGTACATTGCTATTTAAAAACTGCACTAATGTTCAAATGGTTCAATTTAAATCCAAGTTAGTCAGGTGTTGTGCCGCAGTGTTTCCATTCTGCGTGCGACCGGCAGACACCATTACCTGCAGCACGATCTTTGCAGGAATCATCCTGCTAGAATCCCTTCCACACGCATTTCATTTTCGCTATTTTAGCATTTCCTCTGTAGGTCGGGTGAGTGAGTCAGGCTCCTCAGTTTAATGTCAAACAAAAGTCTCTTGTTTTTCCGGAGCCCAGGACCCTTCAGGGCGGACTGGATGAAATAAGGCAGATGGATAGCAGGAATCTGTACTACTACGGTCATTAGGTCGCGCTACGAAGGCAACGCAAGCTGCTTCGCTAGCGAAGACTATTGCTGTGGCACTGAAAGGGGGACAGGAGGTGGCGGGCGCGCGGACAGGAGGTGGCGGGCGCGCGGACAGGAGGTGGCGGGCGCGCGGACAGGAGGTGGCGGGCGCGCGGACAGGAGGTGGCGGGCGCGCGCACAGGAGGTGGCGGGCGCGCGGACAGGAGGTGGCGCGCGCGTGGACAGGAGGTGTGCACTCCGTTCTCGTGCACATCTCCTGCCGGCACGTGCCACCTCCGGTCTCCCTTCCAGCAGAGAAACCAGCAGCACAGCGCGCACTTTCACTTTCCCTACCTCCCCTTCAAGAACCGGTGCGAGGGCTTATCTTGATGACATAAATATTGACGGCGCTAATTAGGAAGAAGTCTGTTTCGGCGAGTTCGTCGGGCAACCTTTAGGCAATGCCTGCCATTGTGCAACTAGTCCATCTGGGAAACAACAAAGGGGGGGGGGGAGGTTAAATATTTTGGAGCGAAGTTACTGCTGTGGAAACGCTAAGTGAGTGGCCGCAGCGCTTACCTATAAGCGGCAAATACCGTGCGGTGCTAGAAGCTGGGGGTCCAAGGCGGCTCAATGACCGTCTGATCGGAGCACAGTGGCTTGATTGAGCCCGGTGTGCACACATTCAGGTAGCGATTTAAAAAAATACCTGGACTGCGGGCGACAGTTGCGCTGGCCATCTTGTTTTTACTAGCTGGTGGAATTTGTCTTATCACAGTCTTGCAAAAGCAACTTGTACTTGGCAATTAACCCCCTGGCTGCGGCTGGAATTCCGCGCCTGTGCGGGACATTTCGATCGCGGGCGTGGTCATGACGACTCCTGGCCGTCATCAGCACACGCCCACCGTAACTCATGACGGCCGGGAGCCGTCATCAGCACGGAACGGGTTAATTATGAAAGACTTGCTTTGGCTATCACTCTCCACATTTATCTCAACAACCTGCTCAGTTATCTGATGCAACAATTGCTTTTCAGCCTCCATAAATAATAATTTATTTATGTGTTAGAATTATTTGTAACCCACGAATCTTATACTCTATTGTCACTGTTCATGGGTTTCTTTTTTTTCTTCAAGTCAGGCTTTTTGTGTTTCCTCCGTTCCCCAATTTTTTTCCCCCTTTCTTTTTCTTCATGTTCCCTTCTATCTTTTTTCCCCCAAACAAACAAAAATTGTAAAATGTTCGTAGCTATTAAAATACTGCTTGTTTAATATAATATTTACACAGTTGTACAATACAATATCAAATATTGGTATTTGTTAGCTTTAAAGAACAATATGATTTAAAAACCTTGACTTTTTTTTTTAATATGTGAACATTTTGTTATTTCCTATGCCCCATGACACCAACTTGCAGAGGTTGAAAAGTGGATGGACATAAATTGCCACAGGTTCAACGTGGGAAGGGCAGAGGTCCTGACCTTGGCAATCAGTCAAACATCATTGGCTTCCGGTGAATTAAATAACCTCTTTTAAAGCCCTGTGCTGTCACAAGGCATTTCATAATAAAGGTGCACGTTATCTTAAATCTTTGGTGAAGAAAGAAAGTGCGACCAGAAGGGAGCTCTTTTTTTTTTTAGCTATTTGTCACCAAAATTGTGGAAGGCTTCGCCCCTGACGGTTCATCAGGTTCAGTCGGAAGATTTTTACGAAAAACTCAAAACCTAGTTCTTCAGTTCAGGGTCTATGAGGGTTTAATAGTTGCAATTAGGCTTGCTAATACCAGTACCTTGCTAGGCGCTTAAGAAATTGTAATATTTCCAATTAAAGCATTTGCAAACTAAAAAGGGAATCCGCATTACATGGCTGACGTTCTCGGGCAGCCAAGAGCCCACTCATGACTTCACGCAGCCCCTGCCAACCCAATGGCAGGGGCAAACTCCTCCTTGGCCTGGGAATGAAGTACAGAGGAATTTGCTGCTGTAATGAAAGACTCAAACAAACTATTTAACCCCTTCCGGCTGTTTCCCCCGCTGTGCTGGGGGGCGGGGGGGGAACGCGTACAGCGCCCCGGAGCTCATCTCGAGGGCAGCTCGTCATGAGCTACACCCGTTCACATGGAACGTTCAGCACAGCAGGGGAATCAGCCCAGCGTGCGAGCGTTCCACGGAACGGGTGCGGTCATGACGTGCTCAGCTCGTCATGAGCACCGAAGCGCTGTAGCTCATGACGAGCTGACCTCTTCATGAGCACCCAAGATGTTAATGAGGTGGCCTGGTGCTAACTTCCAGACTACCTTCAGGCACTTTCTTCTGATGGATGAGAAGGCATGTGCATCCCATCCTCCAATCCGACTACCCCAACACCCCCACAAACAAGCTAACCAGCAGGTTGGGACTGGAAGGGGGATAAACTAGGATAGTTCCTAAATATTCTGTTTCCAATTTCCCACTTCTAATCCCGTTTCTGACAGCTCCTTCAACTCCCAGTGCTTCTCTGACCAAAAGAAGCACTGGGAGAGGAAGGCGCTTGGTGTACCCCAGCAAGGAACCAGATGCTATTTGGATTTTACTTAGTCTAAGAACGAATCCAAACAGGGACTCCACGTGTGGGTCAGGGTCCTTCCAACACCTTATGAAACCTACCAATCGCAGACATTGTTGAACACTAAACACCAGGAAGAGTCCTGTGTGGTGTAAATTCGGTGGATATCAACCCATTTTCCAACAAAAAATGGCCTGCACAAGTCAAACAATGACCAAAATAATTTCCTCCAATTTCTGGAGCAGAACATTTGTGGGGAACCTCTAAACTCCCACCACCCCGTACTCCAAATTTCTAACAATAAAAACAGTACTTTACGTGTGGGTGGGACTAGCCTAATGATGGGGACAGACTAAGTGACATAAGTCAATAGTGTCAATGTGGTCTTCACATGGTCCAAATTTCGGCCTTCCACTCCTGTATATTAGGTACAGAAACCGGTCTGGGGTACTGTTTTTAATCAGGATAAGTGTGGGAACACAGGATGGAAAGGCCTTTGCCATTTGCATGAATTATTGTAATTATGTCACAGAAATGGAAAAAATGGCAGGATTTTTATTTTTTTAACTACACTGTCATTTGCATGGAATTCTGGGTAATAATACAAGTATGCATTAATGCAAACAGCTTCTGATTAATCATCAGTTTTCAGAAATGTCTGGGTGTAGGCAAACCTTTTGTCCAAATGATGCATTTATTTCCCTGGAATCTCCCCAAACATTCCACTGGCACTAGTGTGTAAACCACTGATCCAACCCAATGAAAATCCACCACGCTTGATAACTCCACACACGGAAGCCCTGGGATGACACAAACTGGACCAAGCCTGGGAAGTGATGTATTCTACCCAGAGAATAAAGGAAATTACTATGTTTTTAGAAAAAGGGTTTAAAAATCTGACAAACATGTTCAGTTAATGAACAAAACAACAACAATTGATGGACAGAATGCAGAACAGTGTTATACATTCACCCCAGTACAGACATCGGGGCCTAAATCCATCGTTTTTTTTGCTCACCATGTCATTCCAGTTTGAATCCCAGCCATATGCAAATCAGTCTTGACCCTGTGCCCAATGGGAACAGTCCATCCCGAACTGCCAGGCCAGGTCTTCCCTGGACTGGAAACAAGCATCCTAGGACCGGTTTCGGGGTTTCACCCCTCTTCAGCCAGGATAGCTTGACTCCAGTGGCATAGAGAGCACAGCACCCACGTCTGGGCATCCCCCGTCCCACTCGGGGGGACAAATGCAAAAACAAGTTGATGGACAGAATGCAGAACAATGTCATACATTCAACCCAGTACAGAGATCTGGGCCTAAATCCATCGTTTTTTGGTCACCATGCTATTCCAGTTTGAACCCAGCCATATGCAAATCGGTCTCGACCGTGTGCAGCCTATTGGGTTGACGTGTTCTAGCGCAGAGCAATAGAAACCATAGGATATGTAGATGTTAAAAATATATGGTTGTGGTAGGTTTCCATACAGGCCAGGGGGTATATATCCCACCCAACAGGTACGTCTCCTGCGTCTGGTACAGAATTTGAACCAGACGCAGGAGGTGTACCGGTTGACAAGCAGCAACCGTGGATGTACGCAAGGGTGGTGTGATACATTTGCTGCAGAAAACACACATATCCCCACTGGGTGGGTGGCTGGTTGGATCATTGAGGGCAACCCCCTGGCTCATTATGAAACACTAGTGTGGTGAAGACGGACCCAGATCCCTGACGAAATTGCCGTAAGGTACTTTGGCAATGAAACATGTAGGCCTATCCTAACTGAAGAGGTTTGCAACATTGTGTTTTTTAATCTGAGTAGGCCCACGGCATTGATTAAAGTTGGCAGTGTTGCCAATGGGTCCTTTCATTTTTTGCTTGGAGAAGCGATAATCCTTTTTCTTTTCACCATGGGGTCACAGTGCGATAGCACATGACTAACCTGTGCGGTGCGTCCCTCTACACATCACTAGGTTTTCCTAGTTTCACAATTTTCACACATTTCATTTTGGTCTTGAAAGTTACCGATGATGAGAAAGACGTGAGCATGCTAGTGACTACCTACCAGTAGCTCCTTTGGTGGTGCTTATGTGAGGTACTTTCAGACCTTGACACATTTTTTCCAATGGGCACTTGCATACGGGGCTGTAAGTGGGGTTGTTTGAAAAACGTTTTTTTTTTTTTTTTTAATTAGACAGCAAAACCCGGTTTTGAGTAGCATTTTTGAAGATATTTCATTAATACAACAGTTAAGCATTTTGCCTGTGGGTTTTTGAAAATATTGGTCCAGTATTAGAGCAGGTCCTTGTTGTTAGATTGCTAATGGGAGTCTCCCTTGCAGCTGTGACCAGCAAGTGGTTTACCATTGACTGGGATCTGTTATTACTCATTCAGATTTTTTTGTCTTGGTCCGATAATTTGGAAGTTGTAGAGTTGGTTCATTTTAATTGAGCCAATCGGACCAGCACATCAGATAATAAATAAAATCTCAATTCAGGAAAGGAAAAGTCGCGTTCTGGTCACATTGAAGCAATCAAGTAACCGTATGTGTATGGTGTCGAAGAATTGTTTTTTGTTTGTGGGGGATGAGGTAGAGTAGGGGTTTGCATCATTCTGTGAGAATGATGTGCATCCATGGTGTGACATTTTTTTGTGTGGCCCTGGGGGTCCTATCACAACATGTGTTCATGCAGGTATTGTGTATACACCGAACAAAGATTGCTTAGAAAGACAGATTGGGTCCAAACTAGAGTATGCATTAAGACCCTGTGTGTTAGTGAAGATGATCTGTGCAGAGCTTTGTGGAATTCTCCTAGTCCAGGAATATTTGATTTTGTCAGTGTAGGTTTGCCAGTTGCAATCTTTCATACCATACATGTGCGCAAGTCTCTACTTGTTTTCGTGGTGCTCTCATTTGTAAAAGCATCCGCAAAAGATCTTTTGTTTGATTTGTGAAGTGTGTGCACGTCACAATCTAGCTTGTGTGCTGAGGAAAGTTAGGGTGCGCGTATGCACCTTACAGGAACACTGGATGGAGTACACTTACTCTTGAACTACACCACTTTTTAATTTGCTTTCCTCCTCATTATAGGGTCTCTTTTGCATACACAGGGGCTCCCTTTATGTGTTTGTGGCCTGTTCTCCTCCTTTCTTTCAAATCCCACACACTCTTTCTGCTCCTCTATCTAGAGTTCATACATATATATCCACTCCACACCAAAACAGATAAAAGACTGTCATTTACAATGCCCATAGCTCTAACTCTGCCAAATGTGAGACCTTTTTGCATTGAAGCCGCTTGTAGGTCCTTGCAGATGCCCTTGCACCCCACTCTGCGATGCAGTCATGGACGACTGGGGAATGAGCACCTGAGCTTGAAACCTGTGCACTACACTCACTTTATTCTCTATTAGAAAGATAAAACCACAGAAAACCTATACATATTTAGTACCCCTAACTCGGGAGAACCAGGGGAACAAAGCCGGGAGACAAGCCTTTGCAGGAAGAGGTTCTTGCAAGCAGGAGACAGGAGAGAATGACCATGTTTTGGAGATTATTCTTTTTTTAATCTGTGAAACGTCACGTACAGTGTGTTCTACTTGCCAGCAGTCAAGGAAAGCCAGGTCTAGCTTGCACCAACAGCCTTGCTTTGTACAAAACGAGATAACGCATAGTTTTTAAACGTGCCGTGTTGTCCTGGGTGCTATTCATCTTGAAATGATCAATGCTGCATAAGAAGGAATTCTACCACCAATTGGTGATATGCGCTAGTATTACTTAACTGATTGTACAACTTGCATTTCCTAGGACAATCTACACATATTTGGTATTGCCAGACACCAGGCATTCAGGGCAACATTTCCTTGGCTGGATTTTGTTCATAAAAAAATGCAACAAAATATTTTAAAAAATTAAACTACAAATCTATAATTTTTTCGTCATAATTTCAGGTTGAAATTCGGTATTGCTGTGGGTTTTGCAGTAGTACATGGCCCACAATTTGCAACAGTTTATACCGGTGCAAAAAGAACAGGAGGCACGTGTACTTGAACAACCTAATGCGGATTTTCTTTTTTTAAAGATACAACACAGAGGTGTACAAACATGCCACAAATAAATGTTGCAGCATGATTTCCAGCCCTAAAAAAGCACAGTGAGACTTCTGCTGTTGCACCCAATAATGTTGGTAAGTGCTTGGAAGAGCAGCAGTCGGCTTGTGTCCCGTGGAGGCTTGTGCTAGCCAGTGGAAGTTGATAACCCTAGGGTATTTCGCTGAAATTCAGCGGAGATGTATTCATGGCATGATTAGAGTATTTCAAATCTTTTCAAAGTTCGCTTAATTGAATTAGCTGCACTTTGATGCACACAAAGCATAAAAGCCAACTTAATATCCAAAGTTTTACGCAAATGTTTAAATCCTTTTTACAAAAAATTTAATTGCTTTGAACAAGGGCTTGATCATGGTAAAAAAAAAAAAAAAAAAGTGTATAACACCACTACTTTTGGTCGGGATACTGAAATGCACAAAGCACTTTAGATAAAACTGGCTCTTCTAACAACTTTGTATGGAATGTTGCTGCTCATCTGGGACTAGAGAGAGGTTTGCTTTGGTAGCCACAAAACTGAAAAGGCAACCGATGTTGAAGCAGTCCTGCAGACTGCGTGAACTGGCACTGTGCCACTTTTCTATGGGATATTAGAATTACATAAAGCACTCGTAGATGATCCTGGCTTCTCCCAGAAGTCTATATCCACTTTTGTCCTCACCGTAGAACAGTGATCAACACCTGTAGTTATGAGGAACCTAGAGAGATAGCCATGCTGCCACTGTCTTTGAGCTAAGAAATCAAGTGAAGCATGTGTGGAGAAAACGGTGTTGTACTGCCTGGCAAAATGGCAGCACTTGTAAGATTTTTAAGTTAACTGAAATTGAACTGAAAAATAAAAGATGATGAAACCCTGGACATCAATAATACGACTTAATACCATGAAAGCAGCAAAGCTAAGTAGAGTACTAAGATGTGGGCGGCTCATTTCTTACAGAATGAGGGTTCCTTAGCATCAATCATAGATTTTACTCAAAGAATGAATTATACATCCCTGTGATGCTGCCTGAGCAGGAACCTTTTAAAGATGGCACTGCCCAATGCCGGACTAACTGCCAACACAACTCACGCTAGTGACGGGGGTCAATAAAGATCTGCAACCACAAGGCAAGGGCCAGAGGTTTCTTTGCAGTGGGCTTTGCGGTCTACCAGTTTACTTCCTAGTTGACAACTGGATGCAAAGGATTTGCACTGTGAAATCAAGGGCGCCTCTGTACTAGAAAACAGAAAATCCCTTTGTGACTTTAAAGCTTCTCTCAGGCCAAAGAAGGGCTTCCATTCATGTTAGCGGCAGATTAAGAACTCACTCCAGCAAGCAGCGGAGAAATCAACTAGACAGGGCAGGTGCACAGTGTTAATGGTCACCGTCAATGCTCTTTTTCTGCAAACCAACAAGGTGTTTTAACGTCAGGGTCTGAAGACTTCCGCTACACATATAGCAGTTATTGATATGCAGTCGAAAAAAAGTTATAAAATCGACTCAAACTACTGGTTGCAGCCCTTGGCCAAATAAGGAACAGCAGCGAGAACTCATTAACTGAGACACACCATGAGCAGGGATTGCACACAACGCCCACTGTGAGAAAATGGTTGGAGTTCGGTAGCTGCAATTTTAACAAGGTGTACAAGAAAATATCCATGCCAATGGATCATTGTACTTTGCTCCAAAACCTACATTGGAGGTTATTGTCTCATTTCTCTAGTGGAGTGAGGCACGGTGTCATGAACACATCAGCGATTGCGGTGTGAATTCCTTTGTCAGCAGCTCAGATATGGTTTCCATAATAATTACTGGCTACTTGAATTCTGTACACAACAGATGAAACATTAGCCTGAGATGCCATTGAGAGGTCTGTCTCCAAGTAGCATGGACTTTGATTCACTACTGCTGCTAAACTGTCACTCAAATCTGATAAAGAACTGCCTCATTAGGTTCTGCCCTTTATTGATTAATAAGTGCATTAACCCTCACTATTCAAGACTGATTTCTATAAATAAATGTAAGCCCTTTGAAAGTAGAGCACTACAACAGATAATTGTGGATGGTGAGTTTAATCTCGATCTTTCCACTGTCACCAACCAGGATGACTCCGCTGGCGGGCTACATAGATTGTGGAGGGCTCTTGTTAGCTTACTACCTGAGCAGGGACATGATAAATTGGGGAATAGTTGGCCAAATCACTATACAGTTCACACTTAAGTGCAGTAAATTGGAGTTTGCTTTAAGACGTCCCATTAGCCATGCTCAGACGTGCCTGCTGTATCATTAAACTTTCCATTTTGCTCTTCTCATATGGTTGTGGTTTTCGCATTTTCGCTTGAGACCATTTGCCCTGACTGGTGGTTTGACAGTCAAACACTCAAAGGGCTGTTAAAAATGTCACCAAGCCTGCTTCTGCATTCCTCAGTCAAAGCATACCTTGACGGGGCTAGCTGTAAGAGACCTGGGGTTCTATTGCCATGAAGTCAAGTGATCACCTTCCTGCGGCTGAATACCTGGATTTTAATTTTGTTAACATTCACCGACTGTTATTTTCCTTGGTAAAGTTGTCAAGCATAACCAATAACACTTGCTGTACTACTGCATGATCTAGGATGCGCCCTGTTACTGCATACTACAAGCACTAAAAGGTGACATGATCTCTGCTTTGGAAAATAATTAGCCTTGTGCAACGCTGTCCCTGATCAGAGTTGTTAAGACTGGAAAGCAGTAGTGTTACAGTGAACTCCGGGTTCCCGGGCATTTTTTTTGAGTTGGCAGATTTGGTTCCCAACTTAACTCTACCCACACATTGATATACAAAGACTGAGCAGTTTGGAAAGTCTCTAAAATGCCTTAGTCTTTAGATTTACACTATGGTGGCTCCAAGCCCACAGCACCAAATGCAGCCTTGAAATACACAAGACATGTGAAAAACAGTACTTTTGTAGTGTGGCTGGCCTGTTGAACTAAAAATAATAAAAGCAAATATTTCAGTTGTGCCACAAGTGGGTCCAAATCCCTTGCTGCCTCGCTGATCACTTTTATACCACCTTTGTAGGTCTTGCTTCATAGTAATATTGTCTGCTAGGCATGTTTCCAGATTTCTAAAAATATACAGAGTGGAAGTGGACTGTGTCAGAGTAGTATTTCCATACCACCTCTTCCAATTGGCTGTTTGGTGTACACATTCCACTGCCTATGAAGTGGTGCATTGCTCCACATAAATGAGTATTTTGTATCTCAAAGGTACACCGAATCATCATACATTGGATTATTTCTTATACAGTCTTTGTATGCAATAACTCTTTTGGTTTTTCCTGTAAGCAGAAGTGGCAAAACAAGAATGCCATAAACCCAAATGCAAGCAAGATTAATCGCTCCTGGTTGGGTATGAAATAGCGGTTATATTTGGGGCACATTGACACCCCTCACAACTCTGGCCTATGTGCCAGTGCATCTGCTAAACCATTAAAAGCTACAAACTTGAGCAACAGGCTTGTTAATGACTGTTTAGGACTTGTGTGCATGTGTTTTCATGTTTATCTTCCAAAGTTTCCTTTGTCTTTTTAATATTTCCTGTTTTTACCCATATACTAATTTTCCAGTTATCGCTGACTGACTTGTATCCATTGTTTCACCTCCTGTTTTCAAGTGTAATAAGCTTTGCCAAAGTTAATAGGCCTGACTTAAGAGATCACACACGCAAATACATGCATACTGAAAAATCCTGTTAGTACATTAAAACCGAACCAATTGACTAAACCAATACTTGTTTTACTTTCGAAGTCTTTTAAGCAACCTAAAAACTCAGTGAAAACTTGACATCTGCCTCTTTCGATATTAAACTCTTGGGCATCCCACTTACACAAAATATTGTTTGAACCGTGCTGGGAATTCGATCCTCTGTCTATGGTGTTTACCAATATTTTAAATCAGACTCCTAGGCCTAAATTCTTGGAGGACAATTCTTTCATTTCCAGAAGAAACATCACACTACATTTTGTTATCGAAATTTATAGTATTCTCCAGAAAAGTGTTAATCCTGCTTGTGCTGCGCCATGTCATCGATGACCTGCTGTACTTTAACGCATCTGGCATTTATTCCCATTCCTCTGATCTGTTTTGGAAATTCACATAAGAAATGTTGTGTGATTAGAAGTTTGAGAGACTGCTACACACTTTCTATTTGTCTCAGATTTATTGTAGAGTACATCTGCTTTTTTAAAATTGCAATTTTAAAAAAAGTTGAATTTTAGACCAGTCACAAGCCTGAATTGGGTTTAAGTGGTAAAAACTTCCACTTGCCAGGGTAATTTGTAAATGTGATGAATATGGTTTTTAAAACAGCCATAACATCACTTAAGAAAGCTTGTACCCATGTAGATTTGCAGATAGTATTTAGAAATGATTGTAGGATTACATTGACTGTCAATTTGCTGATAAGGATGTCCTAGGCACTTTGATTATGAGACATATCTGGCGCTACTGTGGACCACCAATTAACTGATACATTTGCCTTTGCATAGCTTTATTATTTTCTAACAAGCAGAGCTCAGCTAGTGTTTATCTCCACTTTTTTTCTCCGAGGCCTGATTATTGACCTTTGTGATCTCACAGGGTTAACTTTTGTCCCAGTTAATTCTCAATCTTTATATAATTTTTAAGGTGCGCGTTATTAAATTCTTTGTTTTCACTCCGTTCATGTACGCAGATGAGACACAAAAAACTTAAGATCTCTGCTGACATGATGGTGTGTGCTGCTAAATTGCATGACTACCTTGATAAGGCTGAAACTTGGATGTGTCTAATCAGCTAAAATTAAATTTGGATAGAAACTTATCATACAGACCATCTTCTTTAAGGGATCTCCCTTTCTGACTGCCTTGATGTGCAGACAAACTATCACCTATGGCATGCGTTTAATCCCTTCCATGCTCATGACGGAACCATTCAGTCATGAGTCACGGTTGGGCTGTGCTGATGACGGAATGGTTCCGTCCTGACCATGTCCGGGATTGGAATGTCCAGCACAGGGCTGACTTCCTGCCGCACGCGGTTAAAACATGGGATTTAAGTTTGACACATCATAACGGACTCAAATTAAATGGATCAGATCAATTCTATGGCCAGTTCTTGCATGGTTCAACTTTGGACTATGGAAAGTTGAATAATGTTCTAATTTCTCAACATCACAAAGTTCAAATCGTAAATGCAGTACTTTTAGCATGCACAGATTTTTGAAATGCAATGGAATTTAGATGTGCATATTTATTCTCTACTTTATTGTTGCAATGTGCAGCTATCAGACAAGTAACAGGCTTCAGAAGACCTGATCAGGTCTTCATGGCCTGGTCCTCTTTACACTGGTCGCCTGCAAAAGAAAGTTCAAATTAAATAGCTCTGCTTACTGCATAATGCTCTCTGTGACCTCCAACCAAACCCTCTGGTGGGTATAAACCTAGTCATTGCGTGAACATAACATGTGGATTTGTAAAGAGCACGTTCACCCAGAAGGGTACTGAAAGATGCATTCCTACTACAAGTCTCCAAGTTCTGCTGCTCCACGAACATGAAAGAGCTTTCTCTGATGACTGCCACTACGTAAGTTTCCTCAATCCTTAAAATCACAATCACCCCTTCTGCAATTCAGGAATGCTCTGAAGACCTGGCTTTTCCCTCAGATAAGGGAGGTTGGCTCCTTATTTTCGGTTAGCGTTTGTTACCTTTAGTGTTAAGATTCCCAAGTGGAAAATGCTTCTGCTTAATATATCTCAAATATAAATACTGTGATTAATCCTCTTTTCAGATTCTGGTAAACAGGGTGTACAAAAATAGTTTTTGCAATTGCCGGTTTGTGTCATAGTCTACTTATCTACTGCTTGGGATGGTTTTAAATAGCCTTCAACGAAAACAGATTTGACAAATCCTAACCCATTAGCCTTGAAAAGTGCAGTGACATAAGAAAATAAATTGTGTTTATTTGGAATTGGTCAAAAGGTGGTCTGAATCAATGGACACAGTGTCTAACGTGGTGAAAGTGTCTGAAAAAAAAGAGAAGTTACCAAAGCGAGGAAGCAATTTGAGAACCAGAACTTCACATCACACTCAAATATTACATTAGAGGGGAGCAGGCTCTTCCACAATTAGTTGCTGCTAAACAGAAACAAGAAGGCTTGCAATGTACCAATTTGCTGTCAGCTAAAATGCACATCAAAATATCTCAAATAATGGTTTGTTTTGTTATTTTACTTAAGAAAAACAACGTCATCAATTTAAAGTTTGAAGACAGAAAAATAAAAATAAACAGAGAAACATACAAAACCTTACAGGAAAAATCAATAAGACAGAATCACCAAAACCCAGCCACTAAAACAAGCATATAAGCTTATCAAGTTAGGAATCCGATAATCAACATTTTTTACACAAGTGGTACTTCTATGGAAAGAGTCCGTTTCCGATAAACCACAATATCTTCGACCTTAGGTCAAAAAAAGTCTGACGCCCTACCACCACAGTACAAGTAATAGCGTGCATAAATTGACCCTATCTTTTGTATATTCCTACCTGCGTTAAAACCACTGCAATACTTTCTTTGCTTCAATCTATGTTAGAAAATGTAAATAGCTATAAACTGTAGGCTAAGATGAACGGGTGTACATTGGCAAGAGTTCAAAATGAGATGCATAAAATTACAGGACTTTCACACTGGACAGGACAAGGATACATTCTAACCTCAGACTCGCTCAATCTCTGTAAATAATTCACAAGCTCGACCAACAAGCCATGAACCCTGCGCGCCAAAAAGGAAATGCTAAATCATTCAGTGTCGATTTGTTTGTAAAAAGGTAGTTCTTTATGACAAGGTTTTTAAAAATGCATACAAGGCAGAGGTGTCAATATATTTAAGCGGTCCTTTTCTCAATATGCCCTTTGACTTTTTTCCCTTAGTGTCAACCCACCACCTCCTCTAGCAATTACAACCAGATGATAGAGACTGAGGAAAGTAAAGCAAGTATATGGGATTCCGCTTTAGAGCGCTGCCTGCCTCATTTAGTGTATATTTTGAAGAAAGGCCAATATGGTTAAGCTTCTCAGCCTTGTAACTGCTGCTGCACACAGAGAAGGCATCCAATGTTGGTAAAATCTGTAAAAGGACAGAGCATTCAAGAGGGAAGCCCCTTACACTGGAGGAAAACGTTGCGTTGTGCAGATGAGTGAGCAGATTACACTTTGAGTGCTTAACAGGTGCATACAAATTTGGCTGATATTGCGAAAATATTTTCTTCACGAATTACCTGTAATTTTTGTGCAGATTAGGTGTATTGTGATAAATACGCTTGGGTGAAATATGTAAGCTAGGTATGCCTCCGAGCACCGAAGTCGCATGAGAAACGCGTTCAAAATATTTCCCTTAACAGTTTCCTCAGCAACGCGGGAACGTTGTTTGTGCCACATGTAGCAGTGGCAAGTGCACAGTTCCACAGTGTCTAAAACATTATCTGCTCAAACCAGTCTTCATGGGCGAAAAATAAACACTTTTTCGCAAAATCCATTATGTGAACTTATGCCAGAGTACATTCGCATATTTCACATGTGTCCAGGTCTACAGACATGTACAGCACCCGCTGGGTAAACGTTTTGTTTTCAGTTTAGGAAGTTTCAAGTCTCAGCACAAAGTGGCAGCAATTCCCATAAGTGTGGGATGGCGGAGAGCATTATGTAAGACTACATCAAACTACAAGAAATGTAACTCCATTGTATATCGTGCAGTCGGGGTTAGCGACTGTAAAACGAGTTCAGACCTAAATTCAGCTCTCACATCAATCTGAAGAAAACGTTTTTCCTTCGAAACTTAAACATCTGCACATTGGATAATTCAATGAGGCTTTCCAGAAGAAACCCAAACACTGGTAAGACAAAAAAAAAACAAGCCGAGCTTGGGTTATGTGATCGCGGCTCAACGCACATTTTCAATTGAAATGACCATTACATTTGCACAAAGTTTTACTGACAAAAAATATACACTTTATAATGTGTGGATAGTGGTATCACCTAATATACAGATAGGTTTTGATCGGTTAAAAAAAAGTTTCGACCAAACCTCCAAATTACTAAAAAAGTGCGCTTTATTTCTGCTTCACTAATTTCTATATATATGGAAATATTTGAAGTTCATTAACAGACATTTAAATGCTATTGTGTGCTGGACAAAACCTCTTTCCCACTTCCCGGCAAGATTGTCGAATTCTTTCACTTTGAAGTCACAGAAAGAAAAGTAAACACCAAGCTCACTCGGAAGACAGAGACCGATATTTGACCTAGGTCTTTGAACATACAGCAAATGCAACAATATATCAAAATGTAAAGACCAGTTTACAGACAGGAGGACTTGTGGATGAATACAGGGAGCAAAGCTGAAAAAGATTTGCTCCACTGGTGTGACAAATACATCCTGGACAGCCTAAAACAAATAACGCCACCAAAAAGAAAGCCAGAAAATGTGATTTACAAGCAACAAAACCAACAGTAAGCAATGGGAAGATGCATTCCTATGGAAGCTTTCAGAATGCCCACAAGAAGTCTTTTTCTAACCAGACAACTGTGTTGTCTGGTAGGCTTCGACCTGACAAGATTTCGAAGAAACGGATACAGGAGTAAAAGAAAGCGCACTATTTTAACATCTGTGCTATCAGATGACAAACAGAACAAGGACAAGTAGTTCCATTTGTAATATGAAGGGATCAGTTCTGCATATGTTCTGCTGGATCCGCTTAAAAGATTAACAATGAGATTCATTCAAGTGACCAACATTCTCAAAACATGCTCAATATGGCTTATGTGGCGTGTTAACTTTCTACATTCCATTATTTCGCTTTTTACTTTTTTGGGGGCATTGAAGGAACTTTCAAATGAACAGGATTAAGCACTTCAAGCTTAGTTTTACACAGTATTTATATAGTGGGAAGACTGTAAAGACGTATTTTATCTGGCAGATTCTTTAATCGTTGCAGATCAGCAAAATGTAAACTCCGGATTTTATTTTTGAATCTCAGCAATTATGTCCTCTTAGCGGTAGCTTTTTCCCCACATAAATATTTCATCCTTTGGAGCAGTTGCATTAGGTGTTCACCTGAATAGCAGGCTTTGCCAAGTCAGCATGAGAACCTTGGGGAGCATACAGCAGTAGTACAGAAGGCTGTGCCTTTTTACATACATCTTGGACGCATGAATACCTTGTAATGCCACAAGGTTCTTCGTGTGTTTTCCCCCATTCAGGCAGGAAATCTGCGCACCAGTGAAGAGAGCACCTGAACTTCCTTTTCGCAAAGATTACTCAGAGCGTACATCGGTTGTCAAAATGCACTAAAAAGGACTCGCTGATGGGCCTAAAACTAATCGGCCTGAAGGTCTTTGGTAACCGTGTTCCAATACTAATCCTGCTAAGTGTTGGCTGAGGAAAAGAAGACATGGTGCTCATGCCTTTATTTATTTTTTAACTTTGAAATGCCTAGTTACGCTGCGTAATAGCCTGTAACTTCACCGCACCAACGTGAAGAAGTTGCATTAATGAATAGCTGTTTCTTGAAGCGCTCGAACTTATGCATTCTCTCGGTTTCCCATAGTGCTCGAACCATCGCGTTTCAGTGACGGTAGGTAGCACCACGCGTTTAACGAGACACCTCACAAAACTAAAATTCAACAGCTAAAATCGTAGCTTATCTAAGCAGAATATAAACAAGTACAATCTGATCGTCGGAGGCAACCATACCATCTCAAGCTACTGAATGGAAATCGGGAAAATTCATTTATAATTAAAAAAGGTCATTTATCTGAAGAAGCAGTTCGAGAGCAATGGAGGAGACGAATAATGCCAGAGATTTAATATCACCGACATTCATAGTGTGGATCTAGTCCATACTTTTTTTTTGTTTAAGTCTCGGGGACTAAAATAAAAAAAAAATGCATGTCAGACGTAAGAGCATCATTTTGAGGAAGCAGTTCAGCCACATTTCAAAACAGAAGTCCCGCAGTAAAAAGAGTGTTATCTGCAAACCACTTACCAAATTTTCAGTATGACTAAAGCACCCTTTCAGCTTTACAAGAACAAACCAGGAACATTAGCTGCTTTTGTGCCTGCTGCCTGTCCCTGCTGGGCTGGTGAGAAGCAGTGACTGGAGCATTGCTCGGGGTCTACAAGCCCCATCTTCCCCTGCACTGTCATCTGCCCCATAAGCGCTTAAAAGCGCAGCGCTGGACGCATGCGGGCGAAGCCCAGGACAAGGGCAGGCCAGTTTGCTCCCATTATAGGATAAGCCCACCCTTTACGCCACAGGTTTTCTGTACAGGGGTCATGGGGAAAAGGAAGGCCAAGCAGACTGAGCCAGGAGGCAAAGTAATAACCCCGCTAGATTCTTTCCTTGCACGGAAAGCGAATGTCCTCACAAAGGAAATTGAACTCACAGAAAGACGCCTCTTTGGAAGAGGTAAGGAGAAGGATTGCCCATTAATCAAACTCCCCAAATAACGAACTGACACTGAACCGAAGGACCTGCAGGGGGCCAACTGATTCCCTCAAAAGACAGTGTGAAGGGCAGTACTGTCAAATCCTTCGCCACTGTCTGAAATCCCCGGTAAAAAAAAAAAAAAAAAAAAAAAAAAGAAGAAGAGGGGGGGGGGGGGGCAAGGCAAAAAAAAAAGTGACCCTAAGAACCGAAGAAGATTGAGACAGCCCAAACACTTGTATCAGCTACCATACCTATACAATTCATGAAGCAGAGGGCCCATGTTCTGGATCTCCCTCCTGCAGCATGGGACCTGGGCAGAGGATTTCATCTTCTTGGATGGCTTTCACTCTTTTCATTCCCCCGCTGTTCCATCCAGGACCAGTAGAGCCAAAGGGGGCATCCTTACCTTGATAACAAATACTTGCATGGTTAAAGTTCTCAAGTTTTACAACAAAGTACCTTTTTTCCATTGCCTGATCTGTGAGGAGCACAGGATAGTATAGGAAAAGTGCTTATAAAGTGCTCGATTGACGTGGAGTTTTGGTGATGATGCCGCAACTCTCCTCGCCCTCAACCCCGGACGCGCACCACAATGCTGCGAAGCCACCCCAGGACGTACCCACGGCCCATTCGCCTGCCTCTCCTGCAAGTTCAACTGCTTCAGGACACTCACCAAACCCACTTCCTCCACACACAGCTCCGACTAACCACCTGAAGTGCATCCTGCTTAACACCCGGTCGGTCCACAGACACGCAACTGAACTCTGGGACCTACTCGACACTGCGTCACCGGACATCGCCTTCCTCACAGAAACATGGATGAACACATCATCAGCACCCGACATCGCCATAGCCATACCAGACGCTTACAAGATTATCCGAAAAGACCGCATCAAACAGGAGGAGGCATCGCCATCATCCACAGAAACACCATCAAAATCACGACCAGCTCCGACGATAATCTTGCAACCGCCGAACATCTCCACTTCCAGATCCACACCGACCCCAGGACCACACTTCGAGGCACCCTCATCTACAGGCCTCCAGGTACCCGCACTCAATTCAGCGATGACATCACGGACTTCGTCAGCCCACATGCCCTCGCCTCCGAGAACTACATTCTTCTAGGAGACCTCAACTACCACCTTGAAAACAAACATGACAGCAACACCACCACCCTTCTGGACAACCTGGCCAACCTCGGACTCAAACAACTTATTGACACCCCCACCCATGCAGCCGGACACACACTTGACCCTATCTTCACTTCCAGCAAGCATATCTCCTTCGACCGCATCACAGCTCTCCATTGGACGGACCACAGCTGTGTTCACTTCAGCTACAAAACCACCTAGAACCACAACCGCCCACAACCTATTCCTCGGAGAATCTGGAACAAAATCACCTCCGACCAACTCCTCACATCGCTAAACCAAAACCCTCCCACCCTCTCACTGGACCCAAACCAAGCGGCCACCAATCTCAAGCAATGGATCACCCACAGTGCTGACGAACTAGCACCCCTGAAAAAGCACCAGATCAAATCAGCCAGCCAAAAGGCTCCCTGGTTCAACGATGACCTTAAAAAATCCAAGAAGCTATGCCGCACCCTGGAGAAAACATGGAGAAATAACCCAGCCACCGACAACATGGCCACCCTCAAGGCAGCCACCTGCAAACACCACCAACTGATTCGATCTGCCAAGAAATCAGCATTCAAGGATCGACTAGACAACAACTCACAACAGCAAGGAACTCTTCAACATCGTCAAAGAATTCACCAACCCCACCGCAGCATCTAACGACATCACTCCCTCCCAAGACCTCTGATGCGCTATCCTCCTTCTTCTACAACAAAATTGCCGACATCCACAACAGCTTCGTGAATGCCCCCAGCGATCAGCCCCCCCCACCCCCATCTGTTCCCACTCCGCCCACTAACAACCTTAGCAACTGGAACCCAATCACCACTGAAGACACCACCCGCCTAATGAACTCAATCCACTCTGGCTCGCCAACCGACCCCTGCCCCCACTACATCTTCAACAAAGCTGACTCCATCATCGCACCCCATCTCCGTGACGTCATCAACTGCTCGTTCAACTCTGCCACCTTTCCAGATAGCTGGAAACACGCCGAACTTAGCTTCCTTCTGAAGAAACCAACAGCAGACCCCTCGGAACTTAAAAACTACCGACCCATATCCCTCCTCCCATTCCCGGCCAAAGTCATTGAGAAAGCCGTCAATAGCCAACTCGCCGCCTTCCTTGAATCAAACAACTCCCTCGATCCATCTCAATCCGGGTTTCGAGCCAAACACAGCATCGAAACCGCCCTCATCGCTGCGACTGACGACATCCGAACACTACTAGACAACGGAGAAACTGTGGCCCTCATTCTACTCGACCTCTCCACCGCTTTCGACACAGTCTGCCACAGCACCCTTATACAACGCCTCAGCAACATCGGCATACAAGGAAAAGCCTTGGACTGGATCATCTCATTCCTCGCTGGGAGAACTCAAAGAGTTCGACTTCCCCCATTCAACTCAGTCATCTGTGGCGTACCACAAGGATCTTCACTCAGTCCCACCCTCTTCAACGTTTACATGAGTCCTCTCGCCTCCATCGCGCGTCAACACAACATCATCTCTTACGCCGACGACACCCAGTTAATCCTTTCCCTCACCAAAGACCCCAACACCGCCAAAACCAATCTTCACGAAGGCATGAAAGAAGTAGCCGAATGGATGAAACATAGCCGCCTAAAACTCAACTCAGACAAAACCGAGGTGCTCATCCTAGGATCTTCCCCCTCTGCCTGGGACGACTCTTGGTGGCCCTCCGCTTTGGGCACAGGACCCACTCCCACAGACCATGCACATAACCTTGGCTTCATCCTAGACTCCTCTCTCTCGATGTCCAGACAAGTCAACGCAGTCTCATCCTCCTGCTTCAAAGTACTTCGCATTCTCAAAAAGATCTTCCGCTGGATCCCCCTCGAGACAAGAAAGACTGTCACCCACGCACTAGTCACGAGACGTCTGGATTATGGAAACACCCTCTACGCCGGAATCACACCAAAACTACAGAAAAAACTTCAACGCATCCAAAATGCATCAGCGAGACTCATATTAGACATCCCTCGCCAAGACCACATCACCGGACACTTAAAAGACCTCCACTGGCTTCCCGTCAACAAAAGAATTACTTTCCGCCTCCTCACCCACGCACACAAAGCCCTCTACAATCTAGGACCCGAATGCCTCAACACTCGACTGTCCTTCTACAAACCCACCCGCCAACTAAGATCGTCCAATCAAGCCCTCGCCGCAGTCCCACGCATCCGAAAATCCACCATGGGTGGCAGATCATTCTCCTTCCTTGCTGCCAAGACCTGGAACTCACTCCCCACTCACCTCCGCCTTACTCAAAACCACATCTCCTTCAGAAAAGAACTTAAAACCTGGCTATTCGACAAATAATGAACCCCTTCCCCAAGCGCCTTGAGACCCTCTGGGTGAGTAGTGCGCTATACAAATGCCCGAACTTGAACTTGAAAGTGTATGCGAAAGGGAGCACAACCTACACTACCAAGAGAACTAGGTGGAGGTAAACAGCCATGTTTTCAGAGCCTTCCTAAAAAGCTGCAGATTGGATTGAAATCTCATGGCCATTGGCATTTTGTTCCACAACTTTGTTGCACAGTTCGATAAAGTCCTACCACCCCATCTTGACCGCCTAATTTTAGGAGTCTGTATAAGGCCAAGATTTGCGGACCCAAGTGCTCGAGATGGGGTGTAAGGTAAGAACATTTAATAGGGCCTTAAATTCCACGCTCTGCTGAATGGGAAGCCAGTGCAATGACTTGATCCCTGCTGGGGTAGAATGTCCTTTGGGTAGGTTTAGAAGTAGTCGTGCTGCAGAGACCGCAGTTTCCTCATCTGGGTCTTGTCAATGCCCAGGAAGAGGGCGTCCCAATAGTCCAGTTTGGACAGGAAGAGAGCCACCATCACCACCACAGTCTTTTGCAGTTCTTGTGATATAAAAAGGAAACCATTTTTAATAAAAAAGAAACAGGAGGAAGTGTGACTGTTGACCTGGGCAGAAAAATTCAGCTGGTCGTCTTAGATGACTCCAAGGTTCCGGACCTTAGAGACAGGGCAGGGGCACTCCCCAGCCGCAACCGGCCACAAGGAGACGTTCCACAGTGATCAGCCCATGCCAAACTCTACCACCTCTGTTTTATCGGTGTTCATTTTCAGGAAACTGGTTCATCCAGGTCATGATTTCAGTGAGACAAGCATGAAAACTGACGGCTGTGGTCTCAGGCTGGTTTGATATAGAGATCACAAGCTGAGAGTCATCAGCGTAGGAGACCAGGGAAAAACATGCCTCTTGATGAGTCTGGCCAACGGAGTGACAGATGTTGATCATAATCGGGGACAGGGCTGATCCCTTTTGGACCCTGCATGGAAGCTATCAGATTGCAGACCATCCCACTTCAGACTGCTCCCTTGGCTCCAAAAAAGAGGAGAGGAGGGCCAAAGCCGTGTCCTTGATTCCCACGTCCTTAAAACGCTGCACTAACACCGTGTGGTTCACGGTGTCCAATGCTGCTGATAGGTCTAGGAGGCAGAGGTCTGCTCTGCCCCCTCCATCCACTATTCTCCGGATCTCTTCAGTTGCAGTAACCAGGGCCGATTCAGTGGAGTGACAGGACCAAAAACCATGCTGTTTAGAGCCGAGCAGGTTGTTAGCATTTAGATAGTTATTCAACACCTTTTTAATTGACTTCTCTAGAATTTTGGCTACTATCGGCAAGCCAGCAATTGGGCGGTAGTTCTTAGGTGCAGTAGGGACCAGAGTCCGCTTTTTGAGAATTGGCCTGATACATACTCTTTTCTAGGCCACCGGATAATTACCGGATTCCAAAACTTGATTAATAAGGGGGGTAAGCTTATCACAGATCTTCCTGGAGGTCAGGTGCATAGTGGCTGGGGGGCAGGGGTCTTTCGGTGAACTTGATTTTATAGAGAGGAGGAGTTTTTGTGCCTCATCGTTAGAGAGTGTTTGAAAGCAGGATAGTCTGCAATGGGTTGACTTAGCATCACAAAGAGGTTGGTGTTGATTCTCTGGAGCTCCCAGATTCTTTAAGAGATTATAAATCAGTTGCACTTTATTCTGAAAGTATAAGGCCACTTTGTTACACATGGCGTGGTCTGGTTTAAATGCATGGTCCTGCTGCAGTTTAGCCAGTAGTTTAACAGATTAAAAAAGTTCCTTAGCAGAGTTTCCGGCTTCCTCAATCTTCGTCATAAAGAATAGCCTCTTAGCTGCAATAATTGCTTCCTTGTACTGTTGCAGAGCTAGATTTATTTAGAAGTAGTAATAAAGAAAACCCCTACACTTGATACCTGTTCAAGACTTATGACAATGTATAGAAGGGGTCTACGATTTATACATCATGGTCTCAGAACCCAACAGTGCCTGGATAACTAATATAGAAGTGAGCTTCTCAGGCTTTAGTGATCATGCCTCTCTCTTGTGTAATGAAGTTTGAGGGCATAAATAAAGCACAAGTAGACACTATCCCAAAGCCAGCCCTAGCTAGGAAAAAAGTTACATTTTAAAGTGGAATAAAGTGGACAAAGATTTCTACCTGTGGTCTTAACTCGCAAGCAGCCTGATATGATGGTATCCTTAAAAGAAAGAATCTACTCCAGACCAAGTGACCATAGCATTTTCTCATGTATTGGCTGAAATTAGAATCCAGCCGACATAGGCACTCTCTCCTAAGAGGAGCTTATCAGTTTGATGGTCTGACTCAACATGTACTAAAGCACTATTAAAAGTGTACACAGCTGTCCGCATGGTCCCAAGAGATAATCTCCTGGTTCGGACTTTGAGACAAGTACAAGGAGGCAAGATCCTCTAGGCTAAAGAATATAAAGGGGGAAGCCTGGATGAGGTTGCAAATAGCATCCGTGAAGGACAGCCAAGGGTCGTGAAGGTGGTGAATGCCCCATTACTAAAGGAAGCAACTGATCCAACATTAGATGTGCATACTGATGTAGCTGGATGGGTGGCTCATTTTGAAAAAATATACCAGACTACCCCCCGGGTCCACTGATCCTACAAAGAGTGATCATGCAGTGAATGGAACTTCCCACCTAATGTTTGAGGTAGCAAAGGTAAAGAAAGCATTGGCCCAGTGCAGCACAGTGGCTGCGCGTGGCCAGAATGGGGTACCTGTAGACTTCGTTTTTGACTATCAGGATCTATGGACCCACTTTCAGGTGAACACCTTTAACTTAATAGCTAAGAAGGGTCCTCCAAAGGCATGTAAGCAATCTACAATTGTACCCATATATAAGAAAGGTGACGAGTCGAATCCTACAAATTAAAGACCGATCTAATTGATTGACAGCACGACCAAACTCATGGGGTCTTTGTTGCTACACAGGCTGGAGGCGTGGGCAGAAGAAAGGAACAGATTAGCGATAAAACATTATGGTTTTTGAAAGGGTAAAAGGATCTTTGACCAGTGCCTTAATTTGAGCATGGTGTTAGCTAAATGTATGGTGGCTAAAAGGCCAAATTTTGATGGCAATTATGGATTTAACAACTGCATTTAATTACGTTTCCCATTCTAAATCAGGTTATGGAGAATATGGGAGTTGATGTGCCCATTATCGATTTTATAAAAACAGATTTATTCCAGGGTGACTTTGTGCATCCGTTATGGTAAGGACGGGGAGTACAAAAAATATTTTGATATCGAGAGGGCATCAGGCAGGCTGCATACTTGCACCATTCCTGTTCTCACTGGAAGCAGTCCTCGCAGGAATCTCCAGAGATGTCCCACATATCAACTCTGATCCTCTCCCCATCCCCCTCTATGCAGATGATGCAGTGTAGTGTAGTTCCTATATCCCTGAAAGGCTCTGCGCATTGGAATATTACACTATAGTTTTGACATAGGACTGAGGTCAGTATGTCTATTAAGTACAATAAACGTAATTACTTGTGTGTCTCAGCTAACTCAGAGGTCACAAGAAACGTTCTCGAATGAACAAGAAGGGATTCGTTTCTGACAACCGCATAAACAAGACAACTTTGTTTCCCTTAGAGTCGGAACAATATCTTCAGAGTCGTGGAAACAATAGATTACAGTTTCACTCATTCAATTGTGCATGCTTAGTTTCTACAGAGTTGCACAGAAATAGAGAGACGGGTGCTTCAATAAAAAGGGTTTATTGAACAGTCGTCTCTCTCATGCAAGAGATATGAACTGCTACAATCAGAAGACAGAATGCGAAATACAGCGTGAACAGTAATATAAAATACTGCAATAGCATGGTCTGTTGCTATAAGATATATAAAAATACATACATAAATAATACAGGCTAAAATACTCAACTGGTGCTTCTATAATAATCCTACCCCTGTGTACCTAACCTAAGTCTAGTACGAGGGAAGAAGTAGGTGTCGTTTTAGCTTAAGTTTAGCCAAGAATTGCCAAAAGTTTCTCTAGGGTCTAATCAGCTCCATACGTTAGAATGAGAGAGGTTGGTATCTCTTTCCCGGGAGTCGATTCTCTAACACCCCGCAAGGGGAGTCAGAAACACTGGAGCTGGATTCTCGGCAAGGAGGATGACAGCATCTGGTCAGTGCGTCAGTTGGGGAGATGACTTCCTTCAGGACTTGCTGTGGTGAGCCATGTCGTGCAAGTAGGTAGCCGAACCGCACCATGCCTTGCCATAGCAAGTGAAGGTATATTTATGCCTTGAAGGTGTTTAGGAATGCCTGTATTGACGTACAAGTCGGGCATATGAACGTCATGAATGAACACCTAAGGAATAGATGTTCATGCATAATAAATGAGTTCTTGGAGAAATCAATATCCAGGTAAGGGGAAGTCCTAAAGGCTTAAGAGTCTGGGTTTCCAAGAACTCGTGACGAAGAGGATCGGATGTAGTTAACCCTGCCTGTATTTGGTTAGCATGAGCAATACCTAAATAAGGGCTGGATTTCTATGCCTAAATAAGGGCAATGTTAATTATACCTATATAAGAGCATAAATCGGGAAATCTAAAGACGGTATCTAAATCGACACACAACAGCAGTGCTCATTGCCAGAACAGGTCGAGCACTGCAGAGACAGAGGATTATACCATATTTATGGAAAGCTGGGATCTTCTTGTGAATTAAGATTTATGAACACATCTATGGTGCATGTCCAAAGAAACTTCCAACTTTTCATATAGAACGACCAATGGATGGAGGTGGCTGAAAAGTTCTCACCTGGGAAGACTATGATGTGAAGTTTTCATGGAAAAATATATTTTTAAGTAAAGCATTCCTATTAGAAAAAAAGCATAGAGATAATGTTTAATTTCACAAATAAACTGGGGTCTGAACCGATCACTGGTGGACATTTATTTGCTTCAGAAAGTCAAGGATGCCTTTGGTAAATGATTCCTCGTAGTTGCCCAAACTTTATATATGTCCCAGCAAGCTTTGTCGGAGCAGGAGAAACGAGGCAGGATGTCCGTGAACATCGTTAAAAACAACTTCTAAAACAGATTCACTACATGACGAGATGGAATAACAAAAGGGAACGGAACATGTACTATGTGTCATGAATATTGCGGAGACCGATAGATGTGTCTCTTTCATCATAAAATAAAGGATAATTAACTTTGAAAATCACGGCGAAAAGCAAATACCGTTTCCTGCTCCAGACACCAAACCAAAAAACAATATCTGATCCAATCAGTGAAAACTGGGGGCTTGTTTGTTCATCCCTAGTAAAGAGAAGCCATTACCCATACACATAAAGAAACTAGACATATCCGGGTATCACCATATTGAAGGTACCCTGCACATACACGTTGATGGGAGAACACAACTATTTTTCTAATCTGGTCCTGAGGAAGGTGGTCAGAGCCCACCGAAACGCGCGTAGACGTGGCGTGGAATATACACAAATTATATCCGTTACCTCAACCTTAGAAATTGTTTTTCTGGGTTTGGAAAGAGTGCGGAGATGTAGGAATGAGTCAGTGTGTATGTTGATGAGTGTGTGATAGAGAGGGTCTTGTTGTTTTTCTATTTAAAAGCACTTGTTTTTTTTTTAAATATATTGTAATGTTTATGGTATTTTGCACCACATTTTAATATTGATTGGTCTATGACCTATGTTTATGAATTGATGTATACAAATAAGGAAAAATCTAAAAAGGAGATATTTTTGATACACTATATTAAAAAAAAAAGAAAAACTAAAAATATGCAAAATGAGAGAACTTATTGTGTTGTACCCATGTCAATATGAAGGTTAACTGATTAATTCTATGAGCTGGTTCATATATAAAAAAAAGTGCGAATTGACCACGGGGGAACTTTTGTATATTTCCAGCAAGCTGGGTTTACCATACATATATATCAGATATTATCTATTTGGAGGAGAGATACGGTGAGTTTGAATCAAACCGTACTGAAGGACTGTCTAAAATGTTGACTTCACATTAAGATCCCCAGTTTGCAATATGTTAAGCACTCCTTAAAGGCTTTAGGTCTAGTAGAACCATGTGTCTTACCCTCCACATGCATGCATGCACATTACAAAGACAAGGCATATGGAGATCTCTCTAGCAATGACAGCAGCAGCAGACAGGTTGGAGGAAAATAGAAAACTTACTGTTCGCTTATATCTAGTGGCTCCCTCTCAAACAAGAAGCTCAATATTACCTAGTTTTTACTCAGAATTTGGAGCACCGGTTCATCTCGACTAGATTTTCCTTAAACTATACCCCACTTCTGCTTGGTATCTCCAATAAATTCTCACTCTGTAAGCGATCTTAAATTATGCCCTGTGATGGTGTATCAAAACATTCCAAGTTAGATATTTTACTATTTTGCACATTTTACACCGCACAAGGGAAAATATTGTTTCGCCTTTGTGTAGAAATAATTTTAGTCAGTGTCGCCCAGCATTATTTTTTTTACCCAACAGCTTCATGGCCTCTTGGTGTTATGCGGTAGCCTCATTCCTCTGGGCCTTCATGAAGCTTAGGCGATCCCATCAGGATTCTGATATAAGTAGTTGAATTGAAAGGACGACCTGTGATAACCATGCCTCATGATAAACTGTATATTTAGGACTGTCTTTGTTCTTTTTAAGTAGTGTACTTAATATATATTATTATGTGCAGTGTTTTACGATTTGTATGGACGTGACCATATCTTAGCTCAGGCACGTTGAAGGGTAACACGGTTTTATTATATTTTTGCATACTGTTTTGAGTTTTTAGAACTGGTTTTAATACAGCTTATGAACATATCACATTTTAATTGTGTTTGTCTATGTATGTACTTTGCATGCTATAGAAACCAAGCAAAATTAAATTTTGACTAACATTAAATTTGATTCTAGAACAATCTGATTTTCAGTGTACAAAAAGCAATGCAGTGATAGTAAGCGCTACAACAAAAGGTTATTTATGTGCGAGAGCATTTAGATATTCTAGGGCTTCTCTAGATAGCAACAGGAAAGAATTTGCATTCTGAAACGTCACTTTTCAGATACTGCCTTCTCTAAAATGGACATAGCTTTATGCTCCTGGTCTGGACAAAATATGAACAAATAGGCTGCCTCAGTGGATATGAAAATACGCTGTGAAATGTACACTATCTGAGGAGGTCAAGAATGTGGAGTATGATTGCCTATTTGCCGGGTGCATCTCCAGAAAACTTGCATCCAGTTGTGCAGTAACAACCTTCCTGATTCATGAGAATTTGCTGGAGTGCTTTTTATGCTAGCAGAGTAGTAAAGACTCCATCTTTATTAAGCAATTGTCCTGATCGTGTCAAATCCACTGCCATCGCTTTCCTAGTCACCAAGAAGGAATACAGCTATTTAACTTGCAGAACCTCCTGCTAGACCTCAGACTCCTCATTCTATGAGAAAAGGACCAGACCTCTAAAGGAAGTGAAAGGTTAGCTGTCAGATGACAATGGACCCTATTGGGCACTTACTGGAGGGACAGAAATCCTGATAATTACAGTGTTCGAACTATCACAAAAACAAAAAAGTAAGCAGCTTCTTCAGAGGGGCAATTTCACGGACAATTAGATGTGGGTACCATGTTCACTTTGCCTCTGGAACCAGCTACACCATCTGAAAAGCCCCAATAAGGGCAAAACCATTCTTGCTCCAGTTTGGAAGGACCTAACCTAGTTGGTTCAGGCTGAATCGTTCCTAATCGGCAAAGCAGAGATGATTTACAAGTGGACGGGTCCAAGCCGATGTGGCATGGTAGACCAGAGCGCGAAGAGCTGGAGCGCTACTGAGCGATTGCTAGTGGTTATACTTTTTGCAAGCATTCCTTCCATCATCTATTGAGCGTGTGACTTTTCAAAATAAAGTTTTAAATCAATCAATCATGACACTTGTAAAGCGCACTACATACCCGCGAGGGTCCTGCTACTGATCGAAGAGCCAGGTCTTGAGGAGTCTTCTGAAGGCCAGAAAGTCTTGGGTCTGCCGTAGGTTGGTGGGGAGGGTGTTCCAGGTCTTGGCGGCGAGGTGGCAGAACGATCTAACGCCGGAGGTCGCTCTTCGGATGCGGGGGGGACTGTGGAGAGGGCGGCGGAGCTGGCAGTTGGGGGTGTAGAAGCGGAGTCGTCTCTTGAGGTATGCTGGTCCGGTGATGTGGAGTGCCTTGTGCGTGTGGGTGAGGAGCTTGAATTATCCTCTTGTTGACGGGGAGCCAGTGCAGGTCTCTCAAATGGGGTGTGATGTGGCAGCGGCGAGGGATGTCGAGGATCAAACGTGCCGAGGCGTTCTGAATGCGTTGCAGCCATCTCAGGAGCTTGGCCGTCGTTCCTGCGTAGAGGGCGTTTCGTAGTCCAGCCTGCTGGTGACGAGGGCCTGGGTGACCGTTCTTCTCATTTCAGTGGGGATCTTGAAGCAGGCTGAGGAGAGGGCGTTGACCTGCTTAGTCATGGAGAGGGTGGAGTTGAGGATGACCCCTAAATTGCGTTTGTGGTCGGTGGGTGTTGGGGCTTTCCCCATGTCGGCTACCAGGAGTTGTCCCAGGCTGAAGGGGTGGGGCTGAGGATGAGGACCCTCGCCTTGTCCGAGTTCACCTTCAGTCGGCTGTTCCGCATCCATTCAGCGACGGCCTTCATTCCTTCGTGGAGGTTGGTTTTGGCAGTGGTAGGGTCTTTGGTGAGGGAGAGGATCAGCTGGGTATCGTCGGCATAGGAGATGATGTTGAGGTCCTGCTGTCGGGCGACGTGGGTGAGGGGTGCCATGTAGATGTTGAACAGTGTTGGGCTGAGGGAAGAGCCCTGGGGTACGCTGCAGATCTCAGTGGCATTGGAGCGCAAGGGGGGGGGGGGGGTGGAGAGCGGGGGGGGGGCAGACGCTCTCAGTTCTGCCAGTGAGATGGATGTGGTCCAGTCCAGGGCCTTCTCTTGGATCCCGGCGTCGTGTAGGCGTGTTCGTAGTGTGCGGTAGCAGACTGTCGAAGGCGGCTGATAGGTCCAGGAGGATGAGGGCCGCTGTTTCTCCATTGTCTAGCAGGGTCCTGATGTCATCGGTGGCGGCAATGAGGGCGGTTTCGGCGCAGTGGTTGCTGCAGAACCCGGACTGGGATGGGTCCAGGATGCGGTTCTCCTCGTGGTAGCGGGTCAGTTTGTTGACAATTTTCTCTGTGACCTTCGCCGGGAGAAGGGAGATGGATCGGAAGTTCTTGAGGTCTTTGGGGTCCGCCTTGGGTTTCTTGAGTAAGGCGTTGATCTCGGCGTGCTTCCAGCTTTCCGGGAAGGTTGCTCATAACTGGGTTATTTAACAAGTCAGGATAAAAAACATGAACAGACACTTTCAATAGTAAGTATCTGGCCCAAACTTGCATGACAGCAAACTATGTCCCATCGTAATGAAAATGACCATACAATGCAAAAATTTAGGGGGAAGTATGGCTACACTATGAACTTAAACTACTCAACATCGATTGGATTTCCATACATGATCAAACTATGTAGCATGTAAAAGCAAAAGCAAACCGTTTATATTTTGAAGTAACAGCACCAAAGTTAGGCAAATTTAACAATATCCCAGAAATACAGTGAATACAATTTAACAGAATGAACAAAGCCAAGAGAAGCATGTACGGCACATTAGAAGGGAGCAATAAGAAAATACAAAATCTATGCGTGCATGTAAACTGAATCAAAAAGTTTTCAAAACAGACAAATGTATTTTAAATATTATTTATGTAAATATTCTAAAGTGCTCACCCTTTCTTTGGAGAAAGATCCGAAGCAATGGATTTGCTGTGGTGACTGCTCGGTGATAGTTATCATCATTGTTTATAGGTAGTAGGTCTCCATGAATATCAGCATACCCGACTATTACATCAATGTTTGGTATTTTGTGTATATGCTGCAGTAATCCATAAAATTCCTCAAACCTTCCTGGTTTAGATCGTTCCAGAGCAAACCGTCGAAATTCTGCTCCAAACTAGAATAAAAAAAAAGTACACGCATAAATCAGACTTTTTAGATGCTGAAAAACAGAAAACTTAGGAACAAACATGTGTCATGCAGTGGTCAAGGAGACTAACATGAAGAAAAATTGGAATCCAAAATGTGTAAAGTGTCTGAGCTTTGGCAATATCCGTCTAGAAGCGCCATTGCAACTGATACTTTTAATCATCCACTTCATTTCCCTAGACGGGACTCACGTATGTGCACTGTATTCTCAGTTGCAAAGTGATCTTGGTAATTTATGAACTTTGATACAGGGCCCTCAGCCTAATTTTAGCCATCCCGAAATTTCTACAACGATGTCACCAATACAAATTATACGGTCTTCAATAGTTAAATTGTTTGTCAAGAGGCTAATCTGTCAAAAACATTCACTGAAAACTCAGATTTCCATTTTGCATGCAATAATTAGGGAGGATAGTTTTCATAAATCTACTCCAGTAGCTCTTTATAGCGGTTGAGTGCTCCTTACAATCACCGAAAAACAGACATGAGGCGCCTTGAAGCGTAGTGACGCGGTTTTAATATGGGAATCTGCTCAAGTGGTTCGAAGGATTTACCATGCTGACAACATTAGAATAGCCGATTAATGGCTTTTTAGTTTAGAAAGCACATGCTGGTTATGCGTCATAGTGTACAAGTGACAGATAAAAGACAGCAAAATTCACTGATCTCCCAGGCATATTTACTTGCATTTAGTTTACTTTCATGATCAGTTATTGGGTTTACAGCTTTTGTTGTTCAGAAACTAAAACGTGCATGTAAAAAGTCTTAAGGATGCAATGTAAATTCTAATCAACATTATCTATAAAATATTTGGCAGTGTATTCCTTTAAGATCACAGATAATACAAAGCATCTCATGACTTTTCATAACACTCTTCCTTGAGGGTTTCTCTTTACTCCAAGGCAGTCTGTTAAAAAAAGAGGCCATTATTTATTACCATGTAGGAAAAGCACCTAAATACACTACTTTCTCCTACATTACAGAATTTATATTTCATGTTTATTATTAAAAAGCATGGGTTAGTGCTTCTCCTCAACAATGCTATTGGCTTGGAAACAAGCACAGTATGAAATGTATTAACACCAAAAACGTAATCAGACAAAAATAGTATGTCCTTATGCCAACGTCCAGTAAATATTTAACTAAAAACGAGTCTTTAATAAGAACATCTATACATGCTGCAAACAGGAAGAATGGAAATATATAAATACAGAAATTACCAGTTTTGTGCATTATGAAATACTGCAAATCGGGGTAATTGATGGCTGATTCATAAAAGATACTGTCTTCAGATACAGTAGTTACAAAAGTACTAATAAAAAAGTGAATAGGTAATGCAGTTCTAACTACTGATTACCAGAAACAATATCCAATGCAGATTAAGGCACTCCTTCGTTTGCAGACGCTTACAGTCAACTGTGCCAGACATATGCAAACAGATTAACTATACTATTGACAAATTTAGCATCCAATTAGAAGAATGCTTTACAAAACTTCCCTTGTAATTCCCCCTTTCTTGTTTTTGGATTACGGACATCATGTTTCTGCCTGTATTAAATCCCGTTGCCTTTCGTTCTATATTTAAAGGCTCGTGCATGTGTCTGCTTCTCTTTCATATATAATGGAGCACTCCATTGGAAGCACTGCCCACGCTCACCCATCCAGACACTATTAAAGGATTCCATCACTCCGCGATCTAACGTCACGGTCTTCCTTTCTTAATAGTGCTCTACATACTAATGAAATACAGCGATGTATTCAAAAACGTTCTTGTGCACCCTGTTTCCTCGGAGCAAGTGTTGCATTATTTATGTACCAAGAACAACCAAATCAATAGGCATCCTATTGCAATGAACCCACATGCTGCAAAAGAGAGCGTGCAAGTAGTGATTATCTACAAAAATGCAGACGAATGCAAGTGTTCAGTACAATATGAAAACTATTCTCATAGTGTATGCAAGTCATAAGAGAAGTCCCGCAGTTTTATATAATTGAGATTGGATGAAAAATAAAGCTTGGATAGGCTCCATTCTAGACAAAGTAGCAATACATAGCCAGGAGTACATGTTTTGAATGGATAGAAGTTGTGTGAAAAAGTACTCTCCGTCTACGCAGCTGCGATTTTGTTTATCTAACTGCCTGAGCCTGTAGGAATATGGCTGCCAGATCTGGAACTTACTTACACACACATGCGACATTGTAATGCTATTAAAGTATCATAATTACAGTGTTTTTTTTTCCTCTGGCAGCAGCACAGATGGGAGAAGAGCAGCCATTAACCTTAGACTTCAAAGTGAAGGTTTGTGTTTGAGAGCAGAGGGCTGGCCTAATTCACATGGATTTTTAAGTTTGGCCTGGCAGTGCATCAATCGCCTGGTCTTTTGTGATAAGTGCAGAAGACCAAAAATACTGCTCGTATGAGTGCTCAAGTAACGTGAAAGAAGAGAAGAAAACTGAATTTTGTAAGTTTTTTAAAAATGTTATTATGATATGCTCACAGTTGCCTTGGGGGAAGGCCTATGAACCAGCACAGCAGGTCTTAGTCGGTTAGGGTGCCAAGCAATGATAAAGGATAAAGGCCCGAGTGTTTATAATGAAAAGGTACAATAAAGTCAGTAGACGTGACACTGATTGTGAAAAGCATAAGTTAGTCAATAGGCATTTAGGAGCGGATTGTTATTACTCTGTATTAAAGCCAACAGATAGATATTTTGTTACAAGGAATCTCATGAATTACCATTGTAGGTAAGGGTTTTGGTGCTGGTTATCTCCTCTGACCAACAGTGGGTACAGTAGATTTGTACTGTCAGAATCCTTGTTAGACCTCCCTAGGAGAGATAGTATTTTGCTTTTCCAAGTAAGTTTGAGTACTATGCAATTGTATCACAGTGTGGGGATATGTTATCGTGGTAAGTCAATAGTACAGGCCCGATTGGTTCACTAGGAAACAATATTTCGGTTGAGCTAAGTCTGATATGTTTATTGTGAAAAGTTATTAATGCATTAGGACCCAACACATTATGACAGACACATGTGAAAAAAAACAGGCATTTAAGGGTGGATTGTTATTTTTCTGCACTAAAGCCTACAGATGGGTATTCTGTTAGAATAAACAAAACAGATAAACTTTTGTAGGGAATGATTTTGGTATTTGTTACTGCCTCTGACAAAACACTAATGGGAGAAGAATGGCACTGTAATAAATCTTGCACAAATTCCTTCCATTTGTCTGCATATTGTAATGTTAAAAAAAATCATTAAATACACCCCTATATAAATATATATCAATATGTATACAAATAGGGCCTTAGGGTCAGCTCTTTCCTGCTACTGGTCCTTTTGAATGGCATGTACACTCCATTTCCACACAACGGCATGGGGCATAGGTTCAGTCCACAGTCTTTGGCTGTCTGGACCTTGAATGACTGCATTTTCTGATTAATGTATACATCCACCTGAAAATAAGTGCTCTGCAGTGTCAAGTCTAGTTGGACAGTTTTGAATATGCTTCTTTTACAGATCCACGTGTCATTTCTTGCTTCTCTTTTTATTTTAATACTTCTTAAAAGGATATCGCACCTCTCCAGACAGTGGTAACGGCGAACTTTCTTGCTTCTCATTTCATCTGCAGTGAGCAGCATCCCACATGGGTACTTCCTCTAAACTAGAAGACTATTAAACAACCTGTTGGCAATAGTGCATGATTTACCATTCCAAGATGACGAACACCTTTGTTTGAATTTGGCTGCCATGCTTGAACTTTAAAACAATAGACTATAAGCAAGCTGAAACTTGCTGCCACGGGTAGTTTTGTTATTGCAAGCATAGGCGGCAACATGTTTTCTTTTTTCTACTTGGATTATTTTAATTTATCTTACAGAACATTTTAAGCTTGTGTGCGTTTTACTGCGGTTGTGTCATGGGGTGAACGCAAGCATGAGCAAGTGAACAGATGATTGTATGCATGAGTGAAAAGATGAGTGACCGTGCATGTAGGAGGACTTACTGACTGCCTAAACCCTTCATTGACACAAAGGGCACTTTTATTCATCACCCCGACTTACTGGTATTGCCAGTGATGTTCTGGAGCATCTATGGTGATGCTATTTTCGAATTTGTATTTACATCTGAAACAACATTTCACAAGTTGTCTGCCAATGTCCCTTAGAAAGTGCGGTGGCACGTATGGTTTCATATTACAAAGTCTATCTTCGTCCTTTCCTCACAGCCCAAAAGAGGGTAGGGAAAATCAATATGCACAAAAACGGATGAAGGAGTTGCCTCAAGGCCTGCTGAGACCCAACATTCCGCACTTGTCAGGCCCTGGCAAAACAAGAGTCAATTACTCGCATGTTGTACGTCTACAGAAAACGATATTTTCTCTACAATAAAATTAGTCTTTTACAAGAGAAGCTTCATTATTAGTGTCCAATGCCAATTCATTAGCAACATAAGCATCTACTTGCATACACAATCTTTTCCCCATTAATTACCTCCCCACACAACGCTCTCACTCCCCCAGGGTAAAATGATCATAGATTGCAATAATACAGTCATGGACAGCAACACCATCCAGCTGTTATTTATTTATTTATTTTTTGACATTTGTAAAGCGCAGCGTATACCCGAAGGTGTCTTGGCGCTGATTAATTTGCCAGCTCGGTGTTATTAAGCTTAGTTGCTCTGACTCAAACTATTCGCTCGCACAGTCAATAGTTCTAAAACACATCAGGTCTTTGTAGGAGCCACAGGACGCAAGGATCTTAGATACTTAGAAAACATAGTCAATGTTCCTCTGGTTGAAAGGTAGCCCACTAAAGGTGCCACAGGTTCTAGTATTTATAACTCACATCATTCACTTCTTCCATGGCCACTAATGACCAAATCTCACTGGCCCGTTCCTAAACTGTAAGGGTCGTTGCAGATTTCGATCACCGGGAAATCAGTTGTTTAGCTGCTAGCAACATGTTAGATATAAGTTTGAAGTCAGACAAGGAGAGATTTGTTATGTCACCAGGGCAAAAGCCCAGAAAAATCGTGGCCACATACGCATTTTGATCTGCTGGAGCAGGGAGTATCTCTGTCCACAATATCTATGGTCTCCCTGTGAGTGCTGCACCTGGAGACCCTATCCGAGCTATTAGAGGCACACGCTCCTCGTGCAGGGCTGACTCCAGCATCTGCGTGGCCCCCTACATAGGGACAGATTTTTAGTGACTGGCTATGATGGAGAGGATTCATTTACAGCTGTTGGTGGCCCTTGGGGATATGGACTACGAATGTAACCTGTGTTGCCCCTGTCCACTTGTGGAAACATACTGTCACCCTAGTGCTGTTCACCATCAATGCTCCTCTCTGGTTGTTTTCTGTGTGATTCGGAGTTCCTTGGTTGCTCTGCTCTCTGGACTGCATATCTTATTGACCACAGATCTCTGAATTGACTATTATTACCCTGACTTGTTGCTGGGGTAAGCTCAGGGTGCGTTGATGGACCCAGTCTTGCACACACCAGTAATTCTGATATATTGATAACATGGCTTCTGGTAAAGGGGGAAAAAATAAATGTTCACTCAAGGAGATCCTTCTAAAGACTCCGAGCTCTCCGATGGAGAGAACTTCCCAGACTGAGTGCAGACTCTTCACAGGACTCAGACGGTACTGATGCTGGTCACCCGCTTCTTCCTTGAGGCCATTTTCACCTCATTGCACAATGACCTTCACAATGTCAAATGGGACTTATCTGCAAACCTCAAAGAAGTCTGATGAGATTTGGACATTTTGGGGGATAGGGTCTCATTGTTGGAAGACCCAGAGTCTGTCCAAGATACGGAAATTGAACAGCTTCAACAGTTGATCCTCCACCTTCAAGGCCAAAACATAGATCTGCAGACCCATGCTGAAGATTTGGAGAACAGGTCTAGACTGAATAATATCTGTATTAGAGGTATACCACTGAGTGTTGAAGGGTTGATTGCATCACATCCTTTGTGACCAATCGGATCCGCTATATCCAAGAACTATCGCCTGAGACCCAAATCAAGTTTAATTGAGCTCATAAGGTTAGACCCAGGTGGTCCCGGCTGACACCTTGACGTGTGTTCACGATTTTCAGTTGAAAGAGCAAATCCTCTGAGGTGCCCGAGCCAAACACCTGAATCAATACCAAGGACCACAACTTACGAATAGTTTTCCGAATGGATAGGAAACTTCATACGCTCAGTTCACTGCAGGAGGCATGTCAACTGTTAAATATTAAAGACTCAGACCCAGAATCCCTTCGTATTTCGCAGCCCAGCCGTGGGGGTCGTGGAGGTAGAAAAGCAGCTGTTCTCTTCAGATTCACACTCAGAGACTACAGTTAGAGAGGAGATGGCGGTGTTGGTGTCTCTGAGAAGATCAGACTGGCTTGGAAGGGTCATGATCTGGTCCATGCTGCATACTCTTCAAAGCACTGCACTTCCATTTGGAACTCGTGATCATGGGATGCCAGGCATATCAATGGCCCCTTCAGAAGCCCTACTGTTCCAAAGATGCAAAGGAACTAATCAGGACATTTATCTTTTCCATCGCTTCCAGCAAGTACGACGTGGGGCCTGGCTGGGAGGCAATGGCCAATGCATACCCCTCTATCTCTTTTCAAAGAGAAGCACAACCTGGACAATGATGTTCGTTATCATGTTAACCAAGTTGTTTGTTTTGCTTTTCAAGGGAGGTTTTTTTACTTTTTCTGAGGGGGCCTACTTTCAGCGATCTCACTTTGCCCCTACCAGAGCAGGGGCCTCCACAACATTCAGCTCTCCATGTCCTCGCGCACTTTATCACCCTCCATAGAGGCAGTCACCTTTCTACTTTCCACTCAGCTGGCACATGACTGATGATTCGATGATCCTCACTCTCAACATTAAGGGCTTGACAATACTATTAAACGGCATACTATCCTTTCATACCTGGAGTCCACATTTGTTTATTTCAAGAAACACACCTCTTAGATGGGGATACTCAAACTCCATTCTAAAACTTTTCCTCAACAATATTTATCATCTAACACCACCAAAACAGCGTGATAGCTATTTTAATATCTACAGCTTTCAGGGAGACAGTGAGATCCAAGTGGGCTGAAATTAAAGGCAGGCTTCTTGCATACACAATAACAGTGGGCTCATGCTCTTTCACCCTAGGAACTATTTACACACCCAATAAAGGGCAGAAATCCGTCGTCCGGCGTCAGAGGTGAATGATCTCTAATTCTATTAAGGGAGATCTTAACCTAGCTTTTAATAATAACCTGCCTAGATCAGCACATCACCATGGGCAAACATTGTGTGATATTTAGCACTGTACCTTTAATAGAATGTTATAGATGTCATTAGCTATGTCAAGCATGTTGTGGTCTTAAGAAAGTTCCATTGCAAATCAGTTGATGGTTTGTTAAGTCTTGTATCTGGATGGGATCTTATATTCCTGGATTAAACTTTATTTCATGGACCACCTTGTATCTTGGATTTATTAATGAAGATACTTCACTGGCGTAGGACCACCTTGTAGCTTGGATTTATTAATGAAGATACTTCACTGGCGTAGGACCACCTTGTAGCTTGGATTTATTAATGAAGATACTTCACTGGCGTAGTCGGCAGGATCTTTTAAATCTCTTATTTAAACATCAAATAATCATTTGGATCAAATAATCGATCTATTACAACTTACTTTTCTCTATATTAGGAATTATTTTGGTCATCTCCTGTATGGCAGACTTCAAAGTTTCTGTCAAGAATTTTCAGGAGTAATATGTGAATGGTTCGGATTGGTTTCACTGACTTTCAAAAGTGGGTTCTGATTGGTTGTTTCATTTCCTGCATTTTCTGAACACAAGGACAATTGTTTGTAAAAACAAATCAAAAAGACTTTTGTATTATTATTTTAACTTGTCTTTTACTCCATTTTAGGGTGCATTAATTGTGTCATTTTAAGAAAATACTCGAATGCAAAATGTTACAGCAGCCCCATTTTTTCTATCCAGTCCAGGTGAGCCTCAAATCAAATGGAAAAAAATGGAAGGTGGTTTTTGAACGATATGCTAAAGTATGTGGGCCTTCTCTCAGTGCAGAGAGAAAGTGTTCTTTATTACTTCACAGTTTAGGGTCTGAAGGCCAGGATATTTTTGATGATTTACCCGATTTGCCTTCTTCAGAAGCAAATGGCTTAAACGAGTATGAAATTAGTATAAGAAAATTGGATTTACATTTTTTACCTAAGGTTAGTACCATTCTTGAAAGGTATCAGTTCACAAAATGTATGCAAAATGATGAAGAGACCATTGAAACTGATATAACTCGTTTAAGGAAACTTGCATCTTCGTGCAAGTTTGGGGTTCTCATTGATGAACGCATTCGCGATCAATTTATGTTTGGTTGTGGAATAGAGAAAGTTAGGGATGAGTTATGGTTAAAAGATGAACCTTCACTTGAAGAGGTCCTAGTTGTTGCTAAGCGTATTGAGCATTCTCTTAAATGTGTAGCTATAATAAAAAAAGTACAGAGAAGGATAACAAGGTCCAAGTAGTAAAGAGTAAAAGTGATAAATATGTTAAGGATACTGTCAAGTCAGATTCTAAAAAATCTGGAACTGAGTTTAAATGTTTCAGATGTGGTAAGCCAGGTCATCTTGCAAATGATAAAAAATGTCCGGCTCTCAAACAAACCTGTTCTAAATGTAAGTTGAAAGGATATGTCACTGCATTGTGTAAAACAAAGATTAGATCCAAAGTAAAAGAAATAGACATTTTTGAGAAAGCTTCTTCAGGATCAGATTGTGATGTTGAATTGGTTCAAACTATTGGGGATGGGGAAAGCCCACCACGCAAAAGACCCAATCCTGTTGATGAAATATTAGTTGATGGTGAAAAAAGCAAAGTATTATTTGACTCAGGTGCCAGAATCACAATATTTTCCAATGAGTTTTTCAATAGGAAGCTGAAGGGTAAAGTATCTCTTATAAAACCGGACATCATTCCACTGGCATATGGTGAGAAACCTATAAAATTACATGGTTACTTTATGGGTCTTATAGAGTATAAGTCCAGACTTGTATCTGGTAAAGTGTATGTCTCGATGAAGGGTGACAGCATTATTAGCTGGATACACCAAGGTGATCTAGGTGTATATTTGGACCCTAATGCCAATCCTTGTATACAGTTGAGAGATAAAATTCTTTATGTTGTGAACGAGAAGGGAAATTTAATTGAAGGGCATTGATGACAAGTTTGCATGTGAATTAAAAAAGAAGTTTCCTAATGTATTTAAGGAAAGTTTAGGTTGTCTGAGAGGGTACCAACATAAAATACGGTTAAAGAATGATGCTATTCCTGTGAGTTGTAAAGTCCGTGGTGTTCCATTAGCTGTAAAAGAAGATATGAAAAAAGAAATTGAAAAGCTTATTGAAAATGAGATAATTGAGGAAAAAGAAGGTTGTGAATGGATGGCTCCGGTCGTCGCAGCGCGGAAGCCTAATGGCGATTTGCGCTTATGCATTGACCTGAGGCAACTTAATAAATGTGTAATTGTTGACAGGTATCCTCTTCCGAACATTGCAGAGTTGTTAGTGTTGCTAGAAAATGCTAAAGTTTTCAGTACAATAGATCTCACCTCTGCATATCACCAGATTGAATTAGAGGAGTCTTGCAGAGATTATACATCTTTTATCACACCTTTTGGCACATACAGGTTTAAGAGGATGCCATTTGGTTTGGTATCTGCTTCCTCAGTGTTTCAGCGAGTAATGGAGAGAGTTTTAAAAGATGTTCCTGGTGTTTGCATAAATCAAAAAGTGCAGTTTTAAAGAATCATAAAGAGATTGAATTTAAAAATGTTAGGTCTTCTACGAGAGTGTCAAAAAGACCTAATTACCTTACTGATTTTGTATAGCTTGCATACTGTTGTATCTCTCTTTATTTATTTTAATTTTGTTTTTATGTTTTTGGAGTGAAGGAGATGTGTGATATTTAGCACTGTACCTTTAATAGAATGTTATAGATGTCATTAGCTATGTCAAGCATGTTGTGGTCTAAAGAAAGTTCCATTGCAAATCAGTTGATGGTTTGTTAAGTCTTGTATCTGGATGGGATCTTATATTCCTGGATTAAACTTTATTTCATGGACCACCTTGTATCTTGGATTTATTAATGAAGATACTTCACTGACGTAGGACCACCTTGTATCTTGGATTTATTAATGAAGATACTTCACATATGCTCTCAGGGGGAAGGGCAGCGATGTTAGGAGATATAGGCCTTAGAGACATGTGGCACGATTACCCCTTTTACTCCCGTGCACACTAAACATATGCCAGATTGGATTACATTCTCGGTTCACCCGAGATCACATCTATTGCACAGAATTTTGAGATTACAGCATGCTCCATATCCGATCACTCTGAAGTTACACTTATATTGACTCTACCGCTGAGAAAATTAGGCCTAAACCCTGAAGACTTTGAGAAACAGAATTGAATCGCCTGGATGTAATCAAACAAATCACAAAAGCTATGGAGGAGGATTTTTTAGTCATCAACACCGCCCCCACCCGCATAGTTCTATCTTTACATTATCGGAAACTTTGAAGGCTGTAATCAGAGGCAAGATAATCGCAATGTCCGCCGCTGACAACAAAGAAGGTGAAAATAAAATAGAATCACTCTCCCGCCATGTCCAAGAACTCCCAACACATTTATAAACGCAGTGAGGCCTCTATGGTATGGTGCCAACTTGAGGTAGGCCAGTGGATGGGATACCTAGCTTCAGGGTGCCCAAACTCCCCAACTGACTCGAGAGCCAGCTGCAAATCTTGACTATCATCCGGGTGGAAGAGGTTATATAAAATCATAGCTCTACAAAAGCTGTTCAAGTCTCCTGGCCCTGATGGTTTCACTTCCATTTTGTATAAAACTTTGTCCTATTCTGGCCCCCCTACTCACTAGGTTATTTGATGCTATTGGCAGGCCTACCTCAATTCCTTCTTCCATGCAAATAGCGTCCATAGTTGTTATACCAAAGCCGGGGAAGAATAAACGCCACTGCGCTTCCTGTAGGCCCATATCTTTATTAAACGTAGATCTTAAACATTTTAACAGGTGTTCTAGCAGGTTGCGTCGGTCCTCTATTACCAGACCTCATCTCCCCTGATCAAGCAGGCTGTGTCCCCACATGCCAATGCAGCGATAAAACAATGAGGAAACTGCATCTTATAGAGAAGGCTCGAAGATCAGGCCAGTAGTGTATGCTGTTAGCAACAGACTGGCACAAAGCGTTTGAGAGAGTTCCCATGCTGTATTTGGCACCCACTCTCAAACACTTCCGCTTAGGAGATCGCTTTCGCAACTAGATCCTTAGTAACTACAGCCATTCATCAACCACAGTCAGAGTGAAAGGATACTCCTCTGCTCCATTCCAGATCTCCAGGAGCACACCACAGGGGTGCCTGCAATCACCCCTGTGTTTGCACTTTATATGGAGCTATTGGCTCAGAAGATTCGCAATAACCTAATAATCAAGGGCATTGTCTTAGGAGCTGAGCAACACACTATTAGTCTGTATGCAAACTTTGTTTTAGCATCGCCGAAAGACCCCCTCCATTTCATTGCCTTCGTTCCTTGGCAAATTGGAGGTTTTTTGGTCTGTTGGCAGGCTTTAAAGTTAATATATATATATAAGTCTCAAGCTCTTCATTTATCACTCCCAGTTTCCACACAGAAATCCCTACAACAGACTTACTCCATCCAATGTTCAGCCACCTCTATTCCGTACCAAGGAGTCGTCCTCACTGCTGGTGCTCATACGACGGCCGCTCTTAACTATAAAAAGCTGATGCAACATATTAAATCAGAGCTATATTGATGAAAACCTAATACTCTCTCGTGACTTGGCTGCACTGCAGCTTTAAAAATGACAATATTGCACAAAATCCTATTTCTTTTTCAAATGGTGCTGTTGGAGACTCCTCTGGGAACTTTCCAGATTCTTCAGCGGGAGCTTGATCGCTTTGTGTGGGCGGAGAAACTACCCGAATACAGCACGAATTAACCTACAGATCTTCGGAGGAGGGGGATCTGGGCGTGCTCCAGTTCTCGCTATACTACCAGGCTGCCCAGCTTAGGTTCCTTCTAGAATGGACGCGCGCCGACTCGGTGAAGCATTGGCTTTTCTTGGATAGGGCAATTTTCTGGTCGGCCCCTGTGGAGGATTCTTTTCCTTCCTCCAACCACCCGACCCAGGAGTCTCTACTCCTCTCCTATTATTAGGACATCCCTTATTGTTTGGGACAGAGTGGCTAAGCGAAAGTGTCTCACTACGTTCCCCTCTCTACTAGTCAGTCAGTCAAAATACTTTATTCGATTTGTTTTAAAACCATAAAAGCATACTACAAATTTTATACCAAGAATTCTAAAACCCATTAATTACATATAAAAATAGTAACAGTTGACATTAAATTTTAGATACACAATACATATATTCAAATTCATTTTGGGCGAATTTCATAAAACCACATTCCTGAACGGAGACACACCATACATTCAGTTAATTCAGATAAGTGCATTGGGGCCGGTTATACATAACTTATTTTTTCTCATAGTTCTTACGGCCGCAGTGAGGAAGCTAGCAACATTAAAAATTTCCCACACATTTGATAATAGCTGGAGATAAAGGAGAGCTGGCTTCGCTTGTAAAAAGCCTTTGTTAGCTAGGATTGGGAGGATAAAACGCTTCCGGATAGCGGTAAAGTGCTCACAGAAAAAAATTAAGTGCATTGTATCCTGAGTGGAAAAATCATCACACGAACAAACCCCCAACTCTTCCACCCTCTTCCATCCTGGTGACTCTGCAAGGAGGAAATGAACTTGGTTCAGCCTAAATCTGACCAGTAAGAATCGATGGTTGGGGTTTGTAACGATAACCAGATATGGTTCAATGGTCAAAGTGGTTTTCCGCAATTGATGAGCCATTACCGTCTGCTTTGCCAACTCCCTATCTTCTCTAGCCATGGCAGCCAATAAAAGATATGAATCCTTGACCCATTTAATGTCCCCCTTCGACAGCTTCTCAGGCGAGTTCTATAGCTCAGGTCGGCCCAATTGCAGTGTCAAGTTATAGACATATCTGAGTCAAGGGATGCGAATCCCATAATCGAGAGCCAAACAGTCTTTCAAGATTTCTTGGTTTAGCTCCAGTTCCGGATTCAGCCAGGTCGATATCCATTTTAAAAGGGGTGCCATGGTTATTAAGTCCTCCACAAAACCAGCTCCACACTCCTGATGAACGATATAACCAGCTGTGGATTGTGGGACAGATAAAAATGTTCTTAAAAACTTGTCCTCAACGACCTGAATTGCTTTCACGTTCCTAATTCCCCAAATGTCAGCACCATACATTGCGAGGGAGACTCATTTTGCACCGTATATTTTCAAGAGGGCTTGCATGGGTCTTGCCCCCAGATTACGTGCAAAACCCAAAATAGCAGACGTCTATATCGCCAAAGCATTTCTTTTTGCTAAAATTTGAGGATTCCAAGATCCTTGATCATCAAATATAATTCCTAAATAGGGGAAGGTAGAGACCTTGGACAATACGTTTCCCTCGCAGTGAAAGCTATTATCCCTTATGGTTTTAGGACCAATTTTCATTATGTGTAACTTGGAGAAATTGACGCTCAGGTGTAGGGATTTCATGAAGGCTGCAAATGAATTTAAAAGTAGTTGTAGCCCCACTGCAGTTTGTGCTAAAAGAGCGGCATCATCCGCATAAAGTAACGTCTTTGCACGTATCACATAGTACAGAGTCCAGATTGTTAATGTAAAGAATAAAAAGTAACGGTGCCAAAATGCACCCCTGCCTGACACCCTTAGTAATGCGTATTCCTCCAGTACAGTTGCCTGACCGATCATATTGCACGGTAGCCGATAAAGCCCTATGCAGGTCTGCAAGGAAATAAACAATATTACTATCGACTCCTAGTTTCTGGAGCATGACCCACAGTTTGGACCTATTCTCTCGGTCAAAGGCCGAGGAGAGGTCCATAAATGCCAGAAAGAGTGCTCTCTTCTTGGCAACTGTGTATTTCCCAATCAGTAGCTGTAAATTGAGGCATTGATCTGACGTGCCCCTACCCTTCCTGAAACCATATTGCAGGTCTGAAAGGGTTTTTGTTTCCTCTAGCCATCCCGTAAGTTGACTAAGCACCACCCTTCCGAGCACCTTGACTGCGGAATCGATGAGGGAAATCGGACGGTAACAAGTAGGATCCCCTCTATTACCTTTTTTGAAGATCGGTACTATTACGGACTCTGACCATGTGTTGGGTAGGCCAGATTGACAGGCCTTGTTAAAAACATTACAGTGTATTTTGGACCATGTCTTGATATCAGATTTAAAGAGGTCAGCCGGCACGCCATCCGGTCCCGGAGCCTTATTGCTCGTCATCTGTTTTATTGCCACTGACACCTCTGAATCTGAGAAAGATAAAGTGTACGCCTCAGTCTTAAAATCTGGATTGACACAGAGGTCATCCCCATCATATACTGATTTAAAATGAATATGCCAGATCTGCTCCTGGATGCCACAATCAAACTGACTGTTAGGAGACTCATGAAAGAAAGGCTTATTAACCACTTCCCAAAACTTGGCGCTATTTTTTGATTACATCAGTGGATAATAACTCATTCCAGGCCTTCTTTCTGATCTCCTTTTTCAGATTTATTTGTGCCAGTTTATAGGTTTTCCTTAGTGCAGCTATGGCTGGTTCGTTCGTCTGGTGGGTTTTCTTTTGAAGCAGCCAACAACTGCCTGTGGGCTACTGAGCAGTTATGGTCGAACCATCTCTCCCCTACTATATCCTGTCCTTTGCATGGCCGTTTGAGGTCCGAGTCGATCTGTTTACAGTTTTTAGTGTAAGCCGCCAAACCAACCTCATCCCCATTACATTCATTCATGCAAATGGATATCTTGTGACCGGCCCGTAGCCAGTAGTTTGGCATGGAAGTCCTGGGGTACCACCAGACACCATTTAATTCTGCGGGATTGGTCTGTAGGCCGTATATCTAATTTGCCCACAGTTCTATTTGTTTCCCCCCATTTCTTTAGGTCATCCACTACGGTCAGTTTGACAGGATTATGGTCACTGAATGTAGACCAAGATACAGTGTACCCACTTACCCTGTTAATTAATATAGCGCTGATAAAAATATAGTCAATAATTGACCCAGTCCTATTACCCTTAAAAGTTGGGACCGCCAGGCCCCCACCAGTTGGCTTAGGATAAATCAGGCCACCAATTCCTCCAGGTAAAGTCCCTGTGAGTAGTGTTCAAAATGGGTGTCTTCTTGGTCGGCCGGTCCCAAACTATGCCAAACATGGCATTTTTCATCCCAACAATGTATGTTGAAATCACCCAAAACAATTTCCAAATAAGATTTAATGTTTCTATCGCTATATTATTCGAGAAAATGATATAGACTGACTAAATGTTTATTATAAAAAATTCTTTCAAAGGAATTATAAAAATTAACAATAAGCCAGTTGCCAACATCAATAGACGCAATTTGTACTGCCAGACAGTGGGGTGAACCGGTCTCCAGTTTGGTGTGAGTACCCGCAATTTTCAGGGAGATCAGTGTCAATAAACCACCCTTCGCCCTCCCCATGGGGGAAGCTGTTGCAGATGACCAGTAGGTCGTATAACCATCCAAATTAAATGAGTTATTGGTGTCCCAGGTTTCCTGTAACCCAATAATAGACTCAGTTAGACAGGCCCTCCACCTAGCATCATCACACTTATTCTTTAACCCCGCAATATTCCAACTGAGCATCTTCGTCCCTGCATGGGTTGTCTTAATGGGGGTACCTGGCACCAGTATTTCCTTAAAAAACGGCCCACTTTCTATAACAATCTTCGTTGGTACTGAGGGGCCCAGTCAATCAATCTCCTCTAGGTTTGTGAATGTCTCAAACCTATTTTGAGTGGGGACATTGAACTCGTAGGTACCTTGGGTGTGTGTGTTCTCGATTGGCTCGATCCTGACTCTTGCAGATAGTAAAGGTTTCAGTAAAAGAACCCCAAGGGTAAGATACTGATGCCAGCCCCACTCAAGTTCCTGGTTTCAGCCCTCTCTAGGATCAGTTTGACAATTTGCGGGGATCCAAAGTTTAGTATCACGCAGTCGTCTCTACAGGTTTTAACAGAGTCCCCTATCCAGGCAAACCTGCGCGTCATTTTAAACTCTCTGAATAAACAGCTGCCAAGTCCTGTTAGATTATCCAAATGATGGAGGGCTTTATTCCTAAGGGAGGTCCAATGTTCCTCCATCCCAGATTGCAGTGGGGATACATTCGACAAAATGACAGTGTAGGGGGTGGCCTCTGGTGTAAGTTAAACTGGGTAGCTGTTTGGTTGATAGTATACTCCCTGGTCTACCCCTAAACACAGTGCTTCACTTAGGTCAGGCCTTCGCCTCTCATTTACATATGGGACAGATTTACTGCTTCTCGGTGCTGGAGAAGTTTGAAGAACAGTGTTACAGCCTGTACCCGGCACCCCTGGCGGCTCAATTGGCACAATGAGTGGTTCCTTAATCCGATTAGTGAGCCCATTTGGCCCTCCACTCTCCAGAGTGCAATGAGGCGGGAGTAGCTGATTCTCAATTTTACTCAATCTACAATCTATTTCAGCTAAATTAAATCGAGATAGGTTTGAGTAAAAACAAAAAGTTTTCTTCTAGTTTTGCTACTATTCGGTCTTCCACATCAGATTGCACCTGCCTAAGAGAGCTTTGTGAATTAACACTTATTGGACTAGATACAATTAGGACAACCACCTCTTGCACACACTTTCCGTCCACGAGGACCTCTGGTTTTTGACACCTTCACTAGCCTGATATGAGGTTGCTGGAATGCTACCTGCCTTCGTTTTTTTCCTGTGGCACTAACAATGACAGCGTCCCCCCCTTTTTCTGCATTAACTAATCGTTGCTGGCGGGTTAAAATTTTAGAAGGAGAGGGTCGATTTTGGGCAGAGATCTCGGCTACCTGAGATGAAACATCTGACTCTGCGACCGGTGATACAGAGGCAGGTTGGTGAATCTGGACCTCGTGCACAGTCAATGCTAGACTTGTATCCACTATATCTGATGCCAGCAGTTAAAGGGACTCCAACAGAGGCCCGATTAGGTTCTAACGACAGCTTCTTTTGGATCAGCTCTATTTCATGAATTAGTGCCGATTCGGCCCTAGTGAAAAAAGGATCGCGTGTGTCCACTACCCGTGCTGCCCCAGCCCCCTTGCAATGACCCATGTTCATTATATTCACAAATATAAAAATAGGAATACAACACTTATTTGAAAATCAGGATTGAATACACTGAACCAAATCCTTTCAAAATGCGAAGGTCTTAATGAAAAGGGGGGTGGCCCAGCCCAGCCTCTTACGGGCGCGGACAGGAAGATAGAGCTAGGACACTCCCTAACAAAAAGGAAAAGGTGGGTGGACATGTATTATCACCCCATAATATGGCTGGGGTGGAAGCGGCCACCGAGATTGTCACATATTGGTACCTTACACCTTTCTGCCTACATAAGGGCAATCTGAGTTGTAAGTCTGAGTGTTGGCGTGACTAAGGGTCTCTGGGAGCATCTATACATATACTATGGGAATGTCCCACAATCACGTTGTATTGGACGCAGATATTGATGATATGGCCATTCATTTTAACATGCAGCTCCACAGATTCCTGCATATGTTGTATTGGGCTTACCTAATGCACTCACCTTCCCACTTAAATCTCGACCAGGCAGGCAAGCCAGATTAGGCTTGGGCACAGCCCTACACAACATTATCACACTGGGGCACAAGTCAGATACCAACGTATCAGCGGTGGTTACACAGATTATGGCATACCTTGGGGATGGAGAGACTATTACTCTCCTTATTGAATCAAGGCACCTCCTTCGTGGATTTAAGGTGCCCTTTCTGTCCTTGTCTTCAGAATTTCGTGAGCTCATCTGCCCCAAATATTGACAGCTTCTTCGATTAAGCGAGGCTCCCAGCAGCTGTGTAACTTATTCTAGTGCTTCCGTCATGGGGATGGTGTGGGCATATTTGACTGTTTAAGAATTTCGTGTTGAAACTACTGCTGATGGGTCCCTGGCCTCATATCGCAAACATGTGTTGACAAAATTGATAAAATATTTGAACCATAAACCAAAAATTACTTTTCTAGGGAAACACTAACCTAAACATAACTACAATGGTGATATTACTGCCAGAGTGATATATATGAACATTACAGTTTCCTAGCTGAGACAATGAGCAAGTGTTAGGCTTGCTAGCGGTGACTTGGTGTGACATTTAAAAAGTATGTATACGTGTGATATTGCTATGGTACAAATCAAGCCATAAGGAAGAAGAGCAATGCACAGGGTAAGAGGCAAACAATCAAACGATTGGAGGTGTAGTGGGCCCTCTGTGAGCATAAGTGGACTATTGGTGCATCAGTTCGGCTGCAAGCATTCTGCTTTAAACAGTGGTGGCCATGCTCAATTATTCAACTGGTTGGAATTAATCACGCCTTTGTGACCTAATGGCTTTTGCCAATGGTTTTTATCCATGCTGCACACCATCTGAAATGTAGTGAGGCTAAAGTATTTTTTTAGGTGCTTGACGCAGCCACACCGTCATTTTAAAAGAGGGCGCACCACTACAAAAAAAAAAAAAAACACCAGTTCTTGATAAGCCACAATATGCCTTGCAAAAGACATCGCACGCGCTGTCTAGCACGCTCAACCTAAAGATCAACCCCACTGCAGCAGCCTGACCTTTCCCACGATGTGCTTGAGTGAACAGACGCTACTCTGATAGAAAGGCGAATATTTCAGGCTCCTGACAATGTCAAACGAGGGGAGGTCATTACCCGATACAAAAATAATCAGGACAGTTTAAGAGGGTGAAAACTGGTGTTTAATACACTAAATCAGCTGGGCTCGTTTCAGAGACAGTCGGAGCCCTTTGATGCTAAAGTACAGTAGAGTCTCTACTACTTCCCCCCCCAAATCTCATTTAACTGTGAAAGTCTGGAGACGACCCTCTGTACTTAAATTCTGACCCCGCAGCGAAAAGACAGGGCAAAGTAGCAAACAAACATTTTACAACTACTTAAAACTCTACTTCACTGGTCGACCTCTGGAGGGTTTAAAGGAAATTCTTGTCTGTCATCGACAGCGATTAGTGTGCACTGAGGAAGCGTAACTAGCCGTGCTTGGTTAATCTATCAAACCATAAATTCTTTCTAAAGCTGTTGTATTTTAGAGTCATGAATCAAGTACAAGCTGTGAGTCATACTTTCAAGTTACTTAACCAACTTCAGTCACGCCCAAATAGGACACTAAAAAGGTAAACTTGCGAAAGACACCTCTCCATTTCGCGTGGTGATAGTTTTTGTTTGCATAATCGAATACATAACTAATAATGCTGAAGCATCAACCACACATCCCAAATGTTGAAGAGCAAGCTTTTTCCAGAGTGTTAAGAGGAAAATGAGACCGATAAACTGAGAGGCGATTTGCTCTACTGGCCTAAATCCTGGCTGTGCAACCTAAAGAGGTTAATTTTTTGTTTAGTTTTTATTCGGGCTTTACGGTTGAGTAAACTGATCGCAGGCACATCACTTTCCTCCATAACCCATGAACTGTAGAGACTCTTTTGAAGCAGTGTAACTCATTCATTTAAGCACCGACCTAAATCCGGATGTTTACATTGTGGCACAAGTGAACTTGGATGATGTCAGCGCAATCTGTCAGAAAGATGAAAGACTTTTATGCTATTCCATTCCTAATGCCAGAAACTCATTCAGGACAGTGAGGCAGTACATGAACAATGAGCTCTGTCTTTACTTTTCCGATACCCTTCTTACGCCCCCCACCAGCGAAGTTGTTCATCGCTTGCCTTACAAAAACGCATAACACAAGCACAATTGTTAAACACACAACTACCACTGATCAGCCGCCCCATTAGATTGAAAAGGCATGATCTGAAGTTAACCAGCAGGGCTAATACGTGTAAGAAAACTAGGCCTGTAGGGGACCTTCCCATTAGTTATCAGAATGTCTGCAGAGAACGAATCTTATTATGAGTTTGCGTTTATAGTAAAACAAATATTGAAAAAAGAGCACCATGAAGCAACAAACTCCTGCTTACTATGCCTAGAATTAAAAGATGTAATTGTCATTCAGCCATTCTGTCCAAGTGGAATCCGAAACAGCAGATACAAAAGCAGCACTGGAAATGTAATTGGCAACAACGTGAAGCCGTACCATCGGCACGTCGTATAAATCCAGTTTAGCATTCCATATACTCAGCAGAACATTATGCACTCAGTGCCCAGTGCTGAAGGCAGAATTAATGAGTTCCTTTAACTCGAAAGCAAGTCTGATGCATACCTAAACGGACATGTGAGAGAATGCTAGAGAAACCGTAACCATTTCTAAAGGCACTTCATTGTTTCATTATCAACCTCCAGCTACATGATTTCAGAAATCATACACAAACACATTTTGAGTGCATGCGGCTACAACTCCCAATTTTCATTAAAGTGCGTATAATACAACCGCCGAGCCTTGGCTCGGCCATTCTAGTAATTATAAGCTGCACATATACTCCTGGAGCGGAGCGATACCTCACATGAGCAAAATGCATCTATTTAAAGTCTAACAGATTTGCATAAAAATCACACATTAAAACAGGTGTGAGCAGCGACGGATTATAAGCAAGACAGAACGCTTCAAGCAGTGTCCATTTGTGGAGACAAATCATAGGGAATACATCGAGCAAGACTGGAATTCAAACAAAAGCTGACCTGAAGACAACGTCTGGCTTTTAAAAACAACGTACTGATCACATGCCTCGCTAATCACTCACCCACCACATGTTAATGTAAAAAAATGAAACAATTAAACATTTCTCGAGTACCTTCTTAAACAGTGAAACCTACATTAGTGTGTGTCTTGACAAACGTCATAGTTTTAGACAAGCATATAAAGGGTGTGATTAATAGTGCCTGTTAAGTTACACATTCCATGCGTTGTGGTCAGTCGTCAATAGACAGAGCTCCATCATTTACAGACCACAGGAGTATAACTGAAGAGGGGCCGAGAAGAATCCACTGAAGTTGTGGTTCTAGAACCAGGAAAAAAGACGGGCGGCATAGATAAACTTCCACATAAAAAGAGTGGCACATACATGGAGTTGAGCTCAATGTCTCAAAGGGGCATGTGAGACATGAAAGCAAATGGAATATATATATATATATGTATATATATATATATATATATATTTAGTTTTTGTTTTAATCAGCCTCAAAGGAAGAGGGGAGGAGGTCGTTCCCCTATCAAACTACACATACATATTTCGAGATACATGAGCAGATAAAACATGCAATACACGGGATATGTAAATTCCTTACAGGTGAAAATACCCTCAATGTATGAGGTACAAGACTATAAAGGGAAACACTATCATTGGATCAATTGACACATCGAAGATCTAAGTATTCTCAGAAGTCTAAATAATACAAAGTAAAATCAACTGAAATACATCATACCACGTCACTGGTGCTTGAAAAGAGAAACGAATGCAAAAACAACAGTTGATGGACAGAATGCAGAACAATGTCATACATTCACCCCAGTACAGAGATCTGGGCCTAAATCCATCCATCATCCCGTTTGGTATCGCTTAGAAAAGAGAAACGAAGCATGCCCGAGGACTGCATACACCTACTACTTGAACGAAGGACAAGACTGAAATCCAGGGTGCAAGGATTTCTGTCTGGGGTCCTAAACGTCTGTCTCTAAATGGTTAAGGTTACAAACTGAAGCCATGACAATTTTCATTATGGTGGAACCCAGAACACAACAGGTGCTACCACCAAGGCAAAGATTCATCCCAGAGGCCCTTGTACCACAGCAGTTCTTCTCGATGGGAGTGTTACTGTGGAATTTGAGCCGACTATGCCTCACATCTACCGCCCCAGGCGTCCAGCAGGTTCTTCCAGGGTCCATAACAACCCCGCCAGGCTGTTTCAGCGTTGGATCCCATACTTATTATGCCCAGAAACCTGCAGGCTCTTTCTCGCCTTTGTGCTGTCCCATCGAGAATCTTGCTTCTGGTCATACAGTGCTGTGGGATTCTATGGGAACAGGGCACACACTTACGTTAGAATACTGGGGTGTCCATATGAGGAAGGATGTAGGAATTAGTCGTGTGGCCGAAATAGACATTGAAAGTGTCCCTAATCCCCATTTGGCACTTAAGATGTCCCATAACCTGGGTGCAGAAGAGGCTTGTGCTGCGGTGCTACTGCACCTGCTGTACTACTGAGAGCTATGCCCCTGGGTACGAAGCTACCGGTCCCTGGTCGTACGGGTCTCACCGTCCTGCGGCGTTAGGCTGCACCCGCTGCCCTACCCTAGCTGTTGTGGCTTCGGTATCCAGGGAGGTGCCACCACCCACACGCTTCGGGCAGTCGTCAGTTCAGGGGCAGCAGGCAATAGTTTCTGGACTTCAAACAAGCAAGCTTTCAGGACTCTGCTAAACACCCCAACCAGATGCCAAGGATGCCAGGCTGGCGCAGGGTGCCTGTGAAACCGCGGAGGAGGGCTGTGCCAGCCGCTGCACCTGCAGTGCACCGCCCTCGGCCGTTCGTGTACTCACTCCGGGCTCCCGGGTGCCAGGCACCTGCCAGCGCCGAGCCCGCCCTCCTGCGGAGAGGACTGCGAGAAGAGGGGGGGGGCGGGGGCATGAGCCGGGATTGAAAGGGTGGGGGGGGAATGGACGCAAAGGCAGCACCCACCTTGCTCTTCACCTCCACTGCACTGAGCGCCCTGCTGCTGCCCCCGCCGGCCGGCCGCTGGATCTTGATCATTCTGGCGCCACTGCGGCGGCCGGAGTCCCGGGGGCCCGATCCCTTCACTGGTCGGACTGCGCGAATTGTCGTCGAAGTGATGCCCTGTTCCCGGGGAATACTCCGTGCCTCGGGGGGAGCGGCAAGCTCGTTGTTCGGTAGCAGGCCTCGCTGCTCTCGGACTCCGACGCCGCCCGGCAGCCTCAACCTGCCGCGGCCGCCGCGTCCTCTCGTCTGGCGCTGACCGAGCCGCGGCACCCGCTGACGTCACTCGGGACCAGGGACTGCCAGGGTCAGCCTCGCTCTGGGGAGCGCGCGAGCGCTGCAACACCCGCTCTGTTCAGGCAGGTGCTCGCGCGCGCACCTGACGGGGCCTTGCAGCGCCACTCCCATCGGTGCAGCCTTGCTCTGGGGAGCGCGAGAGCTCTCGAGCACCTGACGGGGCCCCGCCGCTCAAGACAGGGAGCGCGCGCAGCGCAGCTGATAGGGATCGCGGCGCCCGCTTCTAACAGGGCAGGTGCTCGCGCATGCACGCTCACCATGCAAGGTGTGCGCGCGCTGAAGGAGGAGCCTGCACGCTTGTGTTACTTTTTCTCTTGCCGATTCCAACAGTCACCTGAAGCTAACAAACTGGAATCGTGTGTTTATCGGACTACCTTTCTCGAGTCACAGGGACAAAGGTGTTTTCAGCCTTTGTGCCGGCTTCAGATAGTCTGTTGGATTGTGTGTAGGTGACTGAGACAAAGTATTTGAATCTCCCAGGTCTAGGCATGACTACTTGGCCCAGTCTAGGCTTTTTTGTGCACTCTGGGAAGTGTAGTCCGGGTTGTATAATGGGCTAGCACAGAATAGCAGACTTAGAATGTATATAACAAAAACAAATAATTACCTGGAACAGCTAGTCACACATTGCAGAAATGCAGGTACTAACTGTTTACAGTACTTTTGTGTTTTCTGGAAGTGCCCGTACTCACCCGTTAATTGCAGCAGTGCTGAAAAGTGCAGGTGTTCGCCCTTTCACATTAAGGAAGTGCAGATACTCAGTACCTGACAGTACCTGCCCATTGAAATCACTGATGCGTTGGACCTGAAATCTTGCCAGAATCAACAGCAATGTATAAATAACCCTGAGAAGGGATAGCCTTCGAATGCATGTTCCCTGGACTTCTGCAGCGGAATAGAACCAATGTATGCAACTGAAATAAGACGTGAAGATAGACAAAGGGCATTATCATGGTGGTCAGAGAAAAGGGTTTGCTAAATGGCATCCAATTTCAGTTATTGACATAAAAATGGGGCATAACATGCAGATGTTATCCACATACCCAACTGCGCCTTTTCCCCACAGTAGAAATCTGCAGGGTTTCCTTCTGAATTTTTCCAGGGGAAAATGCCGGGGGTTTAACCGTCGCTGTCTAACCGTCGATGTCTCCGGACTGGCTTCTGTGCTGTCTGGGGACATCGACGGTTAGAGCGGTGCTCCTCTAAACCTGAGCTGCAGCCAGGTGGGGTGAAGCGCCATCACCACAACTAATGGTCTGTGGTGAAAATACGTGACCTGGAATCCGCAGGTGACATTTCTTCTTTTAAATATTTATTTCACTTTGTACAGCAGTAGCTAACAACGGGTCCTGAAGAAAGCATTGGCAGACTGCCACTAAATGCTGAAACATGTCGACCATCATTGCTCACAGATATTTTATTAAATCTGTTTTTGCACATTCTTTTTAGATTTGGAAAAACTGAGAGACAATATTAAAGTTAAGCATCTACTCAGTTCTATCCAATTTTAAATTCTTTTCACTCAACACACTTCTTTTGCACTGCTTACTCAGTTGCCACTTATATCTACACACTATTTATACCACCCATTTTTTAGAACACATCACGCAAAAGGTTATAACACAGCCTCGATAACAACAGTAGGCTGTGTCCTTTGTCTCCTGGGCAAGGAGAACCCATATGATGTTAAAAAGGGTGGCACAGAGTGGCTACTGATATTCAACCATGCCCTTGAGCCTGTTCACATCTCTTTTGTCACACTTGGTTGCACGTTTGTGTCTTTACTTCTACTCTATTGTCTTTTCCGTGTTGAGATTCTGTCTTCACAGTGAGTTTCACTTTTGCTTTGACTCCTAGATATAATTATTGTTATGGTACTTTATTTTGGGGTACATATCTAGTTTGGGTCGTTAAACTTGCCCTTGGACCTTCTCTCTATTGCTGGTTTTGATACATTAATTCTGTTGGCCATTGCCAGATGAAGCTATCCAGATTAAAGCTCAAGTTAACATGTATTTGTGGTCTGAACATCAGGTCGACGTTTGCTATATCTTATAGAATTGTCTGTGGAGTTTTTTCTGTGTAAGAAACGGTTACATCCGTTACTTATTAAAATAATATTCTCAATCGGGTTGATGGAGTGAAGTGCCTAGGTCGCTTGGCATTTCGTGAACTGGTAATTTCTGTGGTCCAAATTTTATCTAATTAGTTAATTAAATGTAAATTTTGGTGTAAATAGGCATGTCATGGTTTTAAAAGACTTTGTCTTAATAACCTTTCTGTAAATAAATAAAAACATCTATGAATGTTATGAATACATTTAAACTCACCAGCCCAAGTAGCGGATGCCAAAACCATGTACGCTGAGGCGCTAGCGGACGTCCCCAGATACCCCCTGCCCCGCATAGGGCGCAGCGACAGATTAGACCTCGACGAGCCCATAACCTCAACTGAGGTCAAACAGGCACCACAGGCATTGGCCACATGTAAGGCCCCAGGGTTAGATTACCTCCTGCTAGATTTTTTTCGCACCTTTGCGGCACAACTGGTCCCCCAACTAGTAAAGCAGTCCCAGGCAGCTTTAGACTAGGATGGGTTGCCACAATCCATGTGCAAGTCGGTTATAGTCTCGCTCCTTCAACCTGACAGGGATACACAGCACATGAGCTCATACCGGCCAATAGCCTTGTTACTGGCTGACTATAAAATATATGGAAAGATACTAGCGGACAGGTACGCCACAGTCCTACCAAAGCTGGTCCACCCAAATCAATGTGGGTTTGTGCCTGGAAGAAATATTTCCTCCAACATACGGCGCCTGTTTCACATTCAGGACCGGATCAGTGACCGCTCTGCTCGTGCAGCTTGTCTGTTCTGGACCTCGAGAAGGCCTTTGATACTCCCCTGTGGCCCTACTTATTCCAGGTCATATGCCGGATGGGAGCAGGACTCTGTTTACTCACATTCACCAAGCTCATATACTCCACACCAACATCTAGGGTAAGACTTGGGCCCCATATGTCGCAGTCGTTTCTCATACTCAGGGGTACACACCAGGGCTGCCCGCTCTCTCCTCTGCTCTTTGCCATGGCGATGGAGCCGTTGGCGATCCATCTCCGCAAAGAGGGTGAGAGACGGGGCATCCCACTTACAGACACTACTCACGCTGTCTTGCTGTACACAGACGACATGCTCATCTACGTCCGCGATGTCGCGTCAGATCTGACCCCCATATTGCACACGCTGCGAGAATTCGAGGCGGTGGCAGGACTCAGAGTTAACTGGTCTAAGTCAACAGTCTACCCACTTGCCAGTGAACTCCCCCCTTGTCCACTGCGACTGGGCGGTGTAGATATATCATGGAGTCCACAAGCAGTGAGGTACCTTGACTTATATCACACGCTGCAGGATCTATATGGGGGAATTATCGTCGGGCTATGGCTGGTATCCGATCCTCCGTGCACTTCCGAAGGATCTCTCCCTGGCTGTCATCGGCAAAATTGCAGTTGCCAAGATGATATTAGTACCGAGATTACTATACTATTTCGCAAACCTCCCAGTGGTTCCCCCACGCTCCTTCTTCCAGGAGCTGGACACTCCACTCAGCACCCTTATCTGGGGCTCAGGATGTTGGGCCGTTGCCCTTGCTAAGCTGCAGCTACCCATGGATCAGGAACGGCTAGGGGCCGCTTCCTTTGAGACATATTTCCTCAGACCCAGCTTCAATGGTTGTCAAGATAGACCGCAGGCCGTGCATTAGGGGAAATAACCACAGCCACCGGGCTCATTCCGACCCCAACCATAATCCGCATGCTGTTGCCAGGGGCGGCACCCATACAGGAGTGTCCCCTCCAGGTAACAGTGGCGCTCGCTTGCCTCACCCGTGTGCATAGAAACCACAGTGAAGCACCCATGTATTCCCCTGTCCTGCCGCTGGTGGGGATCCCCAGGGGTCGCACACACTGCACGGAGCGAGATCTGCGAGAGTGGACTGAGCACTTGGTGGTCATGGAGGTTGGCTCCTTATACATAAACGGGCAACTGCAGATGTTTGCATCACTGGCGGCCAACATGGATCTCCCAGGGGGGCAATTCCTCCTGCATCGGCAACTGCTGGAAGACTGTCATAAGATGTGGCACACAATAGACACAGAGCCCCCCACACACCCAGTGATACACACACTGTTGTAGATGGCGCCAGGGCGACATCTGGCCACATGGCTATATGAAGCGGTGCAGGCACTGCGCCCGGTCACCCTTGCACCTCTTCGGGAGAAGTGGGAGGCTGAGTTCCAGCGACCACTCCACGACAAAGCGTGGGAAGGCGCATTAGAGTTTCCCAAAAAAGTATCCCACAACTATCGCTTTAAAAACATACAACTCCATATCTTGCACCATGCCTACCTGACTCCCGAGAAACTCCAACGCTACTATCCGGACTCGTCCTTCACGTGTCCCAGATGCCCCAAACCTAATGCATCCTTTCTCCACATGTTCTGGGACTACCCAATGCTCCATGCCCACTGGACCAGAATCCATGCCACCCTTCTCACAGTCACGGGACTTGTGGTTTTTCACACATGGGAGGCCTGTGCGCTAGGCATAAATAAACACTGTAAGACTCAAAAAGTGGAAACACGTTTCGCATCTTTGGTGCTCCTTTAGGCTAAAAGATGCATAGCAATGCACTGGAGGGCGCCTGGGAGACCCCGCTAGTGGCTTGGGCTGGGGCGGTCAACAAATGGGGGGCAGCAGAGGAAGAGGTGCTCCGAACTGAAGAGGTTAAGGGTATCCGTAAACACCCCATATCAATGTCATGGGCTATCCTACTCCATTCCATTCCACTCCATTCCTTCAAGCACGAAATTGAGGAGGAGCCATTGTCACAGAGTATTTGCTCCCCGCAGCAACTGCATACCACAAGAATACCCACTGCAGTTCCCCAGCGGAGTAGATACCCGGTGGGACAGGGTTCTCCTCTGAAGATCTACAACACAGGCACCACCCGCTGCACACACACAGTCCACAGCCTGGTTCCACTGAATTAGCTCGCTGGCTCCTACCACACGGCACCCACTCCGACACAGTGTACCCCAGTACTATTTCCCCGGTTTGAAGAGTTCATCTCGTTATCTACAACTCAGAAAACAAAGAATCATAGGGCAAGCGTTGGGAGCTTACGCTCCGCTCATAGTACAATAGATACCCACCCACAGACACACGCTTCATACCCACATGCCTCCTCAAGTCGACAGTAATGTTTACGGAAATGTTGTACAGGTCATGTTCTAATGCCCGGTCCTAAACAGCGATATGATATACAAAAGATATGTTTGTCTCTGAAGCAATTTTAAAATCTGTAATGTACACTATAAGAACTGCAAATAAAAATTATTCCCTCCCCCCCCCCCCCCCCCCCCCTCCAAAAATGAATACATTTAAAAATAACTGGTGTTTGGGACTGCAGCTATTCTTTGATAAGTCATATTACGAGCAAAGATGTCTTTCATGACAGATTAGGAATGGTTAGTAAGTGGCCAAAATGCACCTATTCTCAGCTATTTAAACTGAAAAAGAAAAGTTGACTGAGTAGTATTGCAAGATCTTGGTTAACATTTTTGAGCAACAAATAGACATATAAAAGCTATGGACCATCAGTTCTTTATCGTTTTTCATGTCAGAGAATAGCTTCCTCCACGTCACTGATATAGGATTGTTTCACTTGACCTAGTTTGAATTAAGAATTCGATAAGCCAGATCATTAAGAACCTTTGTCAAAGGATGCTGCCTTCTCAAGATTCAGTTTCATAAGCACACAATCTGTTTTCTCCTTTGAGATCTAAATATCGTCTTATGAAAAATTTGTCAGGAAAGAAGCAATGTACTTCTGAATATTCTTTACTGGCTTATACTTACAACAAACACAGTCGTAAAAGTACTTCTGAAAACGCATGTAAACTATTTGAGATAGTCTACAGAGAAATGGTAATTTAACCCCCTTGTGGTCCCTTGCCCTCAACTGAGAAAGGGTAATTTAGCCCCTTGTGGTGGCGTCCCTCCTTTCTCTCACCCAGTAGTGATTACCAATTGTATCTAGAGAGCCCCACAGGCTTCGTTGGGTTGTTTTTAGCAAAAGTGGACCCACTGAACCAGCTGGAGCACGTTTGTCAGAACTTAAATGTCTTTATCCACGTCATGACATCTGGTCTGTATTTTTTTTTAAACAAATCCCAAAGTGGCGATTTTTGTCTGAAATAGAAAAAGTCAGTAGCCATGACTTGTGGGAAGTTTTCTCACTGACTGTTGTGGACATTGTTTAATATCCTACTAAGGCCTTGATTACAAGTGGGTCAAGGTAATTCCGACCCATGCATAAACCCCTGTGTATGCATAGGTTGGAATTATGAGATTGAAGATATTTAGCGCATCCAATAGTTGTTTATTGGGGTAAAAGCATATGGTATTTACAGTGCAGATTTTGGTGCATTAAATACCAACATTTGCAAGTTATTTTTCATAGAGTCATAGTAGGCGTTATTATCACACCCAATAAATAACGTACCCTGTGATATCAATATTTATCAGGTGTGTAAATAACACCTAAACTCATAATCAGGCCCTAAGTCTTCGATATCTTACAAGGTGGCACTGGGCAGGAAAAATATGGTTCCATAATAAGCCCTAGTGCAGATGGATGACCTAGTGATGTGTTTTCACTGGTGGAGCCCGCTGAGACTCTCTTGGTGCAAACCTAGTGGTTTCCATGACAATGAGGCAGGATCCACATGTTTGATATGGTCATAAACATGAGGACCATAGTTCTGCATTATACCCACTACTGACTCCCACAGAATCATTTTTCTCCATTTCTCACCTGGCTTCAGGACTTGCTATTTAGTGATCACTACTGTTTGGAGTATGAGTTAGAGTAGATTTTTTCTGGATTGCTTTAAGTTTGTTATATAACTTAAATCTGACTAGTTGTAATAGGTAAAACTCTTTCTGCAAGCTGTTCCTCATCAGCGGTACTATTTTCTATGGGGCATATGTATCAAAGGATACATTTGTGATTCTCAAATAGCGATTTTTAAAGAATCGCTTTTTGAGAATCGCAAAACGCTTTGTATGTAGGATTTGCAAATAATTGTGCGAATCCTTCATATTCCTTAATTGCGAATCGCAAATTGCAATTAAGGAATACCTCCCCATTCATTCCTATGGGCCTGAAGACATTCTAAATTTGCGATTCTCAATTAGAGAATCGCAAATTGAGAATGCAATTTCAAGGGTGCCAGGGTGTCAAAAGGTCACCCTGTTGCACCCCTGAAATGTACATGTGTGCACATGTGGCACACATACACGCCATGTGCGCCACATGGCACTTTGAAAAATGCAAAAAAGTGCATTTTTCAAAGAAATCACATATTTAAGCAGCATTTATACAGCATTTAAGGAAAAGCAATTTGTGATTCCTTAAATCCTTAAGAAATCACAAATTACCACCAATTTGAAGTTGATGGTAATTTGCGATTTCTTAAGGATTTAAGGAATCACAAATTGCTTTTCCTTAAATGCTTTTGAAAAATAAGGAATCGCAAAATAAGGAATGGCAAATTTTGCGATTCCCTATTTTGCAAGGGCATTTTGGGATGATACATCTCAAAAGGCTTTTTCCCGTTCGCAAACGGGCCGATTCTGAGAATCGACCCGTTTGCGAACGGAAAATGGGCTTCATATATATACCCCTATATTCTGTATTTCCATCCTTATCACCCGGTTCTGCCTGGTTACAAGTTGTGACCTGACCTTTACTCCAATTGACAGATTTCTCAGAACAAAGCAAGAACAGTTTTTGAACTATCATGGCTGGGAAAGTTATCAATCTAACATCCATATTTCAATCAAAGGGACTGATTTTAGTTCAGGTTCACTTGCTTTGATAAGTGCCAGGAAGAGGCACGAGGATGTGTAGAACATTGACAGCTTAGAATCCCTTCTTGCCAACAGAGAAAATTAAGCAGAGGCACTAGAAACATTAACATGCATGGTCTTACTAGAGTTCACGGAAATATAGCATATTTCGGTGAATACATTGGGGAGGCTACTGGCTCATATAATAAGTTATGTTAATGACGGATATCAGTTGACCACCCTGGGAGGACGTGATGAAGAGATTTTTTTATACCAAAAGTGGTATTAACTGACATACATTTCAGCTTCTAAGTTTTTTATGTTCACGTGCTAGCAGCCCACAGGCTTCTTAAGGTCTCCAATCTATGTCATGGAGAGCACGGTTGGCACCACCAGAAGATGGGGAATTCCACTGAAAAGGATTAATGTATGCTAATCTTAATATTACAGCCAGAAATGTAAATACTTTGTCAAAGCCTTCCTTGTATCGGTCAGTTTCAGTTTCATCAGATATACATCCCTGCTAATAAAAGTGCTGTTGTTTAAATATATATTGTGAAAAACACAGTTGGGTTTGGTGTGCAAAGTTTTCAGAAAGTATAGTTCAGAAGAAAAGTTTTGTTGACATCTGGATGAGAAGTAGGCTGGGTATGTTGCATGTAAAGCTCGTTTGCTTAGACTCTGTGTTTTGATTTGAATGTTGTGGTGCACGAGAAGGTTTTAGAAAAAGGATATAATTTCGGCTTTGCTAAAGAAGTAATTGGTACCCTTTTTGCTGCGGCTTAAAAACACTTGGGCTGTTTACATTCCCTGTTATTTAACTAATCTCACTTCTGGTCTTTTTGAAATAAGTGTGCCTCCACTTTGTTTCTAGTTTGGATGGCTGATCTTTTGAGCTTGTTATTGACCACCGATAATTATCATGCAGCAGTTTTGAGTTTTCAATAAAAGTTTTTATTACCATAGTTCAGTATCTTATCATCTGTGTCAAAATATATTTGATGTCATTTTTAGGGATGTCACTACGGTGTGTAGTTTCACATCCTCCACAATTATGATTTGGTGAAATGACACATCTAGGTTTGAAGATGGAGGCTCTGTTCTTTTAACAGTGTTATATTTAGGGTGCACTCCTTATACTCTGCCTACTTGTTTTAAAACATACATTTATACGAATGAACCTAGTGGTGCTGCATCGCTGCGTGTGCTGTTGACATACATTTACATGAAACAACAGTTTATAACAACTACCCAGACTTGGATGCGATGCGCACTGTTCACAATCAAATTATTTTTATTGTTTGTTTATCACAATATAACACACTTTATTTACTTCATGTTAATACTTGTATTTATTCAATCAGTATTTTTTAGTACTTCTGTTAGAATTTTTTTTCAAATGTTGCCATCCATGACAGAGGTGCATTTGGCAATAAAACATACCACCACTGCGTGGTTCCCCGCCTGACTAAATCTGAAGATAGGTAAGCAGTCTTTTGTGAGTCTCTTTGAAACCTGAGAGATCGGTCAGTTGCAATTAAGAGTTTAAATCTGAACTGTATGCCCTCCCGTGTCACTATAGTTAGTCAAAGACTCTTAGTGCGAGTCAGGCGAAACACCCATTGCGGGTAACTTTTACACCCAGAAAATCCCAATAATTTAGGGTTGGTGATAACAGAATGCAAAATTACAGCAGCTTGCAACTTTTTCCTCTTGAAATAGGGAGTTGCCAGGAAATCACTGTTATAGCACCGATTTCCACAGGTAATACAATAATTCTTGGCTTTTTTCTGGGGTCTAATTCCGCTAGGTTTCACATGGCAAACCTGGGGTGGTACTAACCAATGCAGTACTGCCACTGTACTTGCAATATTGTTTTGGGCAAAAACTATTCTTTATGCAAAAATAGGTATTAGTGGGGTGCTCAAAACGATGGCGTAACTTTCATAATTCTTCCTGTTTTGGATAGGTAGCCTAAATTAGTGGATGACAAATATTTACATTTTTGCGAATGGTTGCTTAATGTTTTTCATTCTTCACTTTATTTTCTCGCGCTGTGCGACTGGCTAAGGCACATACAGGATATGCTGGGGCAATTTGGACTATTGCACAAATAGACATTACCTAACTTGATTATTTCTGACGCAGCAGATAAAGCTAGTTTACAGGATTTGGGCAAAATGGAAGCAGGCTGTAAAAAAACCTAACATTATCCTTGCGAAAGTGTTTGTGACATACTTTTATTGCTGAATTCGTTCCATATTTAGACGTGTTACTTCCAGTATTTGAAAAGACTTTCCACTTTGAACTCAGGGTGGCCATTTTAAAACTGAATTAATTTACCTGTAATTGGAATTCACCCAGTGCTTAGTTTGAGCTGGTAGTTTTCGGTGCTCGGCACTGGCACATAATTGTCAACGCTAGTGCTTGTGACTGCCTGCAACAAGGTGGTGCTGTCTGGCTAATTTAGAGATGACCACAACAACAGCTAATTATTAATACAATATACGTTAAAAATGACTATTACCTGCTGCCCAAGCCATTCTTATACCTGTGGGGGGCTGCAATAGTTCGCATTGTCACACTTTTAGGAGTATGATGTTAGTAGTTGTCTTTTTACTATCATTGCAGCGTGAGGAGCAATGTGTGTTGCAAACTGCAGTGGTCTCCTGATGAGAGCCCTCACACTTATTTTTTTTTTTACAAATTAAGCACTCAATTCACCATATCGTCAACCAAAATATTGCTACAATATTCTAAACTGGCAGAAGCATGTGATGCGTGTTCTCTTCCTCTGACCAGTATATGCCACCTCTAGGAGAAAATGCAGCCGCTGAAAGACTTGGGTATTAGAAATCTGAAACTGGTATTAGAGTTTGTGAAGTGCGTTACTTCAAGAACTGTGGCCTATGTAATATCCTGCAGCCTACCTACCTCCATGCATCCTGGACTATTAGTCGTCGTTGCTGTGATTCAAGATGATGACTGCCTTCTTTCATCTACGAATTTCAATTGAATGTATATGTAATTGTTTCTCTTTTGAGTTGGTTTAATTGACTTTTATTGTTTTGTAGGTTACACACAAAACATACTTATATTCAATTTTTTTTCTCTCAAACCAGTTTTTCAACACCCTCAGTTTTTAAATATAGGATGAATGTTCCTATGAATCTGGTGTGCATTTTCCCGGTGACCCATTGTAGAGTGGTACAATTGTAGTTAAAACAAGTTTGCATGAGCAAGCACTTTTGCAAACTTTTCATTCTGTATACAGTTAAGAAAGAGCTGACAGCATCATGTGGTAGCTTCTGAGTCCTTTCCGCATGGGGTTTTGTCTGTATCAGAGATGTAAGTAATACTGCAGCCTGCTACCTACCAGTACAGTCATTTTCAAACGTGGCCTGGAGACAGCTTAAAGACAGCTTAGAGACAGCTAAGAGGCAGCATAGACACAGCTGATTTAAATATATATATCTTCAATGATAAAAACAAAGGTTACATGGATATTATAGTTAGATTTCACTTGTAAAAAAACAGTGAAATTCAGCAGTTATAACTTAGCCGTAATGCACTGCTTATGATCTCACATATTACATCACTCATGACATAGTCAGTGACATCGCTAATGACTTCTCAAATGACATCACTGATGACATCACCCAGTGATTGTGAGTGTTTTCTAAACGTTTGTGTGTTAAACGTATATACTAAGGTACCACAAAAGGTAAATTAGTATACTTTGTGTACTGCTAATGAGAGATTCCTATTTTTTAACATATTTTATGTAGGTCGCTGTGTGTCTATGTGTACCGTGTGTGAGTGGGTGTCTGAGTGACTGTACAGGTGTGTGAGTGGATGTGTGAGTGGCTGTATGGGTGTATAAGTGGGTGTCTGAGTAGCTGTGTGGATGTGTGAGTGGCTGTATTGGTGAGTGAGTAGGCGTGTCAGTGGCTGAATGGGTGGATGAGTGAGTGGCTATATGGGTCGGAGAGTGGGTGTGTCAGTGAATGGGTGATTGAGTGGGTGTCTGAATGGCTTTATGAGTGAGTGACTGGGTGTGTAAGTGGCTGTATGGGTGAGTGAATTGCTGTTTGACTGGGTGTTTGGTTAAGTGAGTCGATGTCTGAGTGGATGTATGGAAGAGTGAGTGTTGGTGGTATTGGCTGAATGAGTGAGTGGCTGTGTAAGGGGTTGTATGGGTGTATAAATGGCTACATAAGTGAGTGTATGAGTGGTAGTATGGATGAGTGAGTGGTTCCGTTCAGAGGCTATATGGGAGAGTGAGAGGGTGTGTGGGTCTCTGCATAGGTTAATAACTGGGTGTGTCAGTAGCTGTGAGGGTGAGTGTGTGGCTGTGTGAGTGGCTGTATGGCTGACTGGTTGTATGATCAGGCTCTATGAGTGAGTAAATGGGTGTATGAGTGGCTCAATTGATAAGTGAGTGGTTGTGTAAGTACTTGTATTTGTTTGTGAATGGGTATGTGTGTGGTAATGTGGGTGTGTGAGTGGGCCTATGAAAGGTGGTATGGTGTGTGAGTGGTTCTCTGGATGATCAGTGATGTCATTTAAGATGTCATCTGTGATGTCACTGACCATTGTCGCGAGGGATGTAATATGTGAGGTCATGAGCAGTGTATTTCTGGGGCATAAGTTATAGTTAGCTCAGGTAAATATAACTGTTGAATTTAATTGGTTTTGTACAAGGGAAATCTGAGCCTAACTATAGGGTCCCTGTAACCTTTGTTTTTTCAGTGAATTTCTAAGGTTTTTAAAATTCTATTTCCTAATTATAACGCTCCTGTAACCATTGGTTTTCAAAGTGGATATGTAAGTTTTTTTAAATGTTATTTCCTAACTGTAACGTTTGACACTAAGGGCTCAATTACGAGTCTAGCGGTCCATGAACCGCCAGAGATGCAGGGGCGCAGCGGTGGTGGTCTTCTGACACCCTATTACAATTAAGGTGTTCAGACTGGGATTGCCCCGCCACAGCTGCCAATGACCCACCGTTCCCTGGTGGTGCTGTGTCGGCTTGAGGCCGCAAGATGCCGCCAAGCATATTATGAGTTTCCACTCTGCTACGGTTTTCATGGCAGTTCCTCCTCCATGAAACCGCGGCAGAGAGGAAACAAAAGAGGCCCTACAGGCCCCCCTTGTGCCGGTGTGGCATGGACTTTACAGACCATGCTGTGCAAGAACTGTTTTTGGGGTTCCCATTGCAGTGCCCATTTTCAGAGGCAAATGCTGTGGGAATGTTAAAATGAGCCTGCCAGGCACAAGAAACACTTATAATCTAGCGTGTGGCCCGACCGCAGGTTTGCCGGTGTGGCAGCATGGTGGACCTTGCGCCGCACCTCAAAACTCATAATCTGGCCCTAAGTGTGTGAGTGAGTGAATGAGCGTCTTAGTGGGTGTATGATTGTCTGAATACGTTTGTAACTTGGTGTGAGAGAGTATGAGTGGGGCTGTAAGTGGGTGTATGAGTGGCTGAGTGGATCTGTGAATGGGTGTGTGAATCTCTGATAGGGGTGGATGGTAAACTCTGCCCCTGCAGAGTTTTGACACTCCGCGCTCTGCTTGTAATATGGAGTTTGGCAAGAACTCTGCCAACCACCAGCAGAGCAGAGTTTACCTGCTCGCTCACCCCTTGACTTCATCCCCCAACCACTAGTGCACCAGGAGGCCCCTTTCAAGAGTGGTTGAGAAAGGGGGCAGGTCTCAGACGAGGTCGGACCAGTCCCAATGTGGGGGATTTATTTATGGCAACAATAGGGGTTCTTGACTCTCAGCAGCCAACGGTACTTCATCTCCCAAGCAGTAGTGACCAGGAGGCCCCTTTGCAGAGTGCTTGCGAAAGGGGGTGGGCCTCTGATGAAATCTCAGCAGTCCCACTGTGGAGGACATACTTGTGTCAACAATAGGGGTACTTGGCCTACAATGACATTCAGCAGACAAGGGGACTTCATCCCCTAGCCAGTAGTGTGCCAGGAGGCCCCTTTGTAGAGTGGTTGAGAAAGGGGATGGGGCCTCCAATGTGGTCTCTGCAATCCCGGTGTGGGGGACATATGGCAACAGTAGGGGTTTTGGGTCCCCCAACGACCCTCAGCAGCCAAGGGGACTTAATCCCCCAACCAGTAGTGTGCCAGGAGACCCATGTGCAGAGTGGTTGAGAAAGGTGGTGGGGCTTCTGACAAGGTCTGAGCAATCCCACTGTGGACGACTTACTCTGGCAACAATTGGGGTTCTTGGCCCCTAATGACCCTCAGCAGGCAAGGGGACTTCATCCCCCAACCAGAACCAGTAGTGTGCCAGTAAGCGCCTTTGCTGAGTGGTTCAGAAAGGAGGCGGGCCTCTGATGAAGTCTGAGCAATCCCGACAATAGGGGTTCTAGCCCACAATGACCCTCAGCAGCCAAGGAGACGTCATCCCCAACAAGTAGTGCACCAGGAGGCCCCTTTGTAGTATGGTTGAGGTCTCAGCTATTCCTCAGTTCGGGACGTAGTTATGGGTGTTATTTAGCCCCAGGTAGGTGCTGGTCCCTGGAGGTCGCTGTGGACCCCGCACCCCACAATAATCTTTCTGAGTCCCAAGATGGCTGCCAACACTTCCTGGCTTAAGTATTGGCAGCAATCAGATCTCAGCACGAGATCAAGAGGGTTTGAGAAGCTTTTGCGTGCCAATATATACAAATTTGTATATTTGTAATTACTCGCGTCTCGTCCATCAGTGACTACTGAGAGTCCAACATCCGGATGAAGTAGTCACTGATGGACGAGACGCGAGTAATTACTCGGTTTGCAGACATCACTCCATAACGGAAGCGGCAACCAGCTCCTCAACGTCCCACCTTCATTGCTAAGGGATTAACCGACGAACTTTGCGGATTCACGTTTCTTTCCTTATTTTCGGCACCTCGGCTTCAGACTCAGGCAATTGGGGTGCCAATTTTTTTAATTCCCTATTCTGTTATCACCGGACTGACACGTAATTTGACAAACATGAATTACAATGTTTGCACAAAGGCAGGTTTATTTTCCCTGTCCTGAGGATGATCTCATTATTCTTTTTTAAGGGATCGAAACGTCGTCGACACCGTATGTACCATATGTTTCCAATAACTCTGGATTTCAAAATGCAATGGTACTCTTCTGTAAATTAAGTCTAAAAATACTATTGTACACAGACTTTCTGTTCTTGCCTGAAACCCGCCCATTCCTCCCTTTATGTTCCCCATGTTTGTTCCTTAGTTGGATGCAGGTTGTGTCCCACTTGCATTTATTTGATCCGTTTGTTTATACACTTATTAATGAATAAATACTGTCCGGCTGGAGAAAGAACATATTGTCTATTGAGCGTATGTTTACCGAGTGCACTTTAAAACTTTTTTCCTGTCTAGGGACCACTGTCCTAAGAAAAAATCTACTTACACAAGGTCCCTAACTAATTGCCTTTGGGTTCCCTTGTCCTGTTTAAATAATGAAGCAACATTCAACGTGCTGTGCGCCTTTTCACTTTCAAAGCAGCCGGGACTGTGGCAGCCCCTTCTTTGGAATGCCATAGGTCTCGCATTTAGGAGAGTTTGAGCTATTGGCATTGTAAATAACAATAGCTTAAACTCTCGCAAATGCGACACCTATTGCTTTATAAATATTTTATTTGTGGGTTGTTTCCAAGCGCCCCATGCCGCGCTTGCACTTGTCAAAAGAAACGGGTGTGGCCTCTATTAAGTGAAAGAGTGGCATGGGGTGCTTGGAAACAAACAATATTTGGAATTCAATAGGTCTCGGATTTGCGAGAATTTAAGCTATTGACATTTAGAGTGCCAATAGCTCAAAGTCTCATAAAGGCGAGACCTATTGCATTTCAAATGCTTGTTACTACTTTAGTTGGCATTCATAACTAAGCCTCAATTCTACTCTTAACTCCACTATGTATCACACTATCTATTCCTATAACTTTCCTCAGGGGTTGGCCTTTCATTAATATGCCCATATCATTGTCTTTTGATCCACTCACTGCCTGTCTAAAGAGCTGATAGTTTTTAATGCTGAAGCATACGCGCATTCCCCTTGGTCTCAGGAAGCACTTGCCTCTTTCATGTGGAAATAAGGAGGAGATTTCCTCATGCTGCTGATGGCGTCAGGATGCCTGTCATTAGGAGCTAGAGTTTTATTTTCCTCTACCTGCTGAGACAAGTTGAAGGATATGCTGAATTAATCTTTTTCGCATTCCTGAAACTGAAACTGCCCAGTGCAGGACAGAGCCAAGTCTATCAGTGGCGGCTCGTCAACGGAGAGCTGCAGACCGGTGCGACGGGGTGGAGGAGGGGCAGGGTGGGGGGGGTAGTGGACTCGGACATACAACGGACAGGAGTAAAGTAAGAAATTAAATAAATAAAACTATTTACCTTCAGGGCCGGACTGGCCATAGCGGGCACCGGGCGTTTCCCCGGTAGGCCGCTAGGGTGGGGGCCGATTGTGGACCCCTGGGGCCGTTTTTTTGTTACGGGGTCGTCAATATCGGCCCCCAGTAACAAAATCGTCCGAAACCGGCCCTCGCACACTGCTTTGCTGCACTCCTGCTCACCCGAGGGGGGGCTGGTTGAGCAGTGTGCCAGGGCCGGTATTCGTTCCCAGTCCGGCCCTGTTTACCTTGCGCTCGCTGTATTGCTGAGTGGCGATGCAGCGAGCGCAGGGTAAATAGTTTTATTTATTTAAGTACTTACTTTACTCCTGTTTGTCGTATGTCCGAGTCCACTACCCCGTCACCCTGCCCCTCCCCCGCCCCACCTCACCGCACCGCAGCACTCCCTTTGCAAGCCGCCACTGAAGTTTATCTGCTGCTAGATGCACACATACATCAGCAAGTGACCTGGGAGACTGATTATTTTTGTCCAACAATCTGGAAGAGAATGACATGACCCGTTCAACAGCTAATTAGAATATCCCACTCAGATGCAACATGCAGAGCCACTTAACCAAGAATACCAGAGGAAACAGGCCTAAAACCTCTACCAACAGAGAAAATATATGCTTTCTGCCAGAAAAAAAGTACAGTTAACGTGAACTTTAGGCTAGTCGTGCTTAACCAGTTATTAATCATTGCTTCTTCCAGTCGTGCTGAGAAGGCGCATTAGGAATGTCCCTTTGGGACTTTGAACAGAGCCCTGACACACATGTTGGCGACTGCTCAGGTCTCAAGGAGCACGCGCTGCATGGTTGAAGTTCCTGAGAAGGGTGTTGTCTCACCTTTCTTGTTTCATAACCATAGGTATGACTGGGAAGAGCAAACACCGTGCCCATGAGTGCTGAGATGACTATATTCAACAGGCATGTTGCGCGCAGAACAATAGGTCGTTGATATGTATGGAATGTACATAGGAATATGACAGAGGAGCTTTAGCAACATTATCAAAATGCAAAACTTAGAGATTGCAAGTCTCAGATGGGTGACTGGGCAGGTAAAAGTCATTGCTGAATTAGAATACATCCGTTTAACCCTTTGCAACACCACAGGTGAAGTCCTTTACTGAGAAATAAATTTAACAGCAGCACAGTGCTATCCATTTACATTTAAGGAGAATATGACCCCCGCCCCCAGTAACGGGAGACTGGCACTGCCTCAATTACTTGCCATTACTCTTAACATGTATTTGTAAAGCACACGTTCACCCAGGGGTATCTTGATGCTGAATAACAGATGTTTATTGTTACCTAACTCAATGGTACTTATTTTATCGACTTCAGAAGGATGAAAGGCTCAGTGGACCAGCTGGGATTTGAACCTGTGACCATGAGGTCGAGCACAGTGGATGCGTTAGTTCACTAAGCCACCAGAACAAGCACCCTTCATTGTACTTCAAGTTTACCTCGTCATTTTCTTTCCTCTATAAGGGTAAGTTTATAGCTGGAAGAAGTGTATAAAAGTCTATTTCTTGCCCATCTTCTGCTCTTTAAATCATATTGAACCACGTTGTTAGATGTGCCTGTGATATACCCCGGTGGCACCAATAAAGGATGGAGGCCAGGAGGGAGTGTAATGAAGATTACTGGTAACTAATCTGGGTATTTATACATTTTACCTCTCACTTGACACAATTGTTTCTCTGGACCCAATTCACCATCTTTTTGTGTAACCATAACTTTTTTTGCTTGGTCCCCAGGCGTGGGATGTGAATACACCACTCTCTAATGTTGGAATAAATTCAAAATGGAGCTGCGTAACCTTTAGCATCTCAGATGCTCCTAGCCGTGGTGGAGGTAGCAGTTACAATCCGGTCAGGAGTTTCAGAGGAGGTTTATCAAGGAGGTGAAAGTGCAATTATATACCGTTGCCAGATTGCAATGGTCTGGTACTGGAGAAGGCTGTTGGACAGGGAACAGTTAAGAGAAGGACCTTAGGAGGTAGGATATGTTTGCAGTCTAAACATAGGAGTGTGCCCCCTATAAGGTCTTTCGGTGAAAGTGGAGTCCCTAGTGTGCCACATGGCTCACATGTCTGTGCCTTGAGAAATGTCCAATCTACCCTTATGCCACCCAATCAGGACTCAGGAAGAGTGAATAATGAGAACTTCCTCAGCCCTAGTGGCCAGAGTCAAGGGACTAATCTCAGTGGAGCGTATGATGGAGAAGAGCAAACTGTTAGTAAGTAAATTGCCGTGGAGAGCTTCCATTTGAGATCTGCTATCCACCTCCACAAAATAGAGAACTACATTTGAGTCATGCTGGTAAAAAAAGGAATATGTTCCGGGATAGGGTGGATCGAGGTGAACAGAGGATTTCACTGTAAAACTTGATGAGATTTCAATGACTGTGGAGAACTTGGAATATATCCAACTATACTCAGAGTTTCAAGATTGTGTAGCAAACTCGATAGTTCAGATGAAAGCTAAAGTGGAAAAGTTGGGAGATTACACAAGAATATCTAACATTTGTAGCATGAGCCTTCCTGTAACAAAAGTGAGCAGACGCTGCTAGATGAGGTATGACACTCTCTGAAGATGGAAGTGATGGCAGATAATGAGGAGGATCAGAGTGAAGAGGGCAAGGCATTTTGACTTCCAACAAAAAGCCAGGTGGATGTCAGGTGATGTTAAGACAATAAATGGCGATTTGAGCATGTGAAGGGCAAGAGATGTGAAGTCAGGACAGCGGTTGCAAAAACATGGTGCTCCTTGGAGGCACAGGGGTCCCTATTTTTCCTTAGCTCAGTAGGGAAAACTCAGATGAAAAGAGTGGAATTTCTGAGGTTACGGTAGCAACTTGCATACCTAAGCTTCCTGTCAAAATTTTCAAACAGAAAGTCCATAGGTTTGCTTATGTGAGTGCTGCCCGGTGCTATCTAGAGGAGGAAAAGTGGTCATTCATCTCGCTAAGAAGCACTGAGAATTGGGGGTCTGCCCCTGACTTTTGGTCGGGGGCAGTTTGGCCTTTTTTAACTGGACATTTCTCTATTTTATTATAAAAAAAAATCTTCAATAAAAAAAGATCTTTAAGAAAACGTTTTGTGTGTTGTACATGCAGTAGCAAAATGTAACGTTTGATATTTCTTGAAAGCTGTAAATGTATGTATGAATGAATGAATGAAGCTTATAGAGCGTAGGTCTCACCCCCAGAGGGGTATCTCCACACTGCAAGCAGAGGTAGGGAAGCTAGAAAGCGGGATCAGTTGTTAAAAAGTTCAGTTTTTAGGAGTTTCCTGAACTTTAGGAAATTAGAACATTTCCGTAAGTGAACAGAGAGCGAGTTCCAATATCTTTGGGTGAGATACGAGAAAGTTCTGCCACCAGAGCGAAGTTTGTTGCACCGAGGGGCTGCAAACTTCGCTATAACCTTTTCATATTTTTTTCCTAATTACTCATTTCCTCTTGCCCAATAGGGAACATTTTGTTTCTCCCTCATTGTTTTGAATTTCGGTAAGGCAAATAAATAACTGTAAACTCAGGTGTGATATTGAAAGGCTTGAATAGCAGGCAATCTTCATTGGCTCCACTAAGAGAAGCCACCTGTATCTTACCAAGGAAGGCTCTTTCTTTGAAGAATCCAAAGGTTTCCATTGTTTCAGAAACTTTTAATGGAAAAAAGGCATCCCAATTCTCTGTGATACAACATTGTGTTTGCTGTATTCAATCTTCCAAGAAAACACCGTCTTCTACAGCATAATCAGGGTTACATTGGGCCACCCATCCCTTCGGGTCCCAGTGCCATTGCACCAGCTGCACCAATGGAAGCTATGCCCTTGATTCTTAATCTCATTATGATTTTAGGGCAACAAGTACCAGCATGCAAATAAAAATATGGGGACTCCAGAAACCCGAGCTCTGCAGCCTCTTCCTACTCTTAAGAAATGTCCTGCAGTGGGATTATACATAGCCATGGACAACTGTTTTGCCACAATGATACAGATTGTGATATTGTTGTAGACCGCTATGTATTTTCGCCCTTCGAAGGGATCTTTCGCTTAAGGGGAAGGGGGTGGAGGGTTAGATCAGTGTGAGTGACACCGCTTTCCACATGCCAAGGTCTTCTTGTACTTGTCGTAAGTTCTGGTTAGATTCATTTTAATTTTGTTCTGCTGTCGCCCATTCTACTACATCCTGTATCCGTTGTCGTGTCTCTGGGATTCTTGTGCTCAGCCAGTTTAGGGCTAGACATCTTTTTGCTAGCAATAGTGTAAACTCTACAAATCTCTGCTTCGTTTTTTTATAACATCAAAACCCAATAGACATGTCTGTGGCACCAATACCACTGTGAGCAACGTATGTGACAAGTATCGATTCGCCACCTTCCTCCAGTACGCCGCTACTCTCGGGCAATCCCATACCAAATGGTAGTATGTGTCCTCCAGGTACTCATTCTTCTCTCATTAATGGAGTGCCTATGGCACCTTAAATTATCGCCTTGAATGTACCAATGATCCACCATGTTGCCTCCATGTGTATTCAGGAGCCGCCCGTGCAGGTCAGCGCAGTGGGGTTGGGTTGGGTTGGGGGGGGGGGGGGGTGGTTCAACAGACTACCAGGAGAGATAATTAAGGGAGTGGGGCCGGGTTGTGGTGGTGGTGGGGATCAACAGACAATCACGAGGGAAAATTAAATAAATAATTAATTTGCCCTCCTGGTCGTCTGTCGAATCCCCCCCAACCCGGCCCACCACTCTTACCTGCACGGGCCGCACCTGTGCGTATTTGTTTGAAGGGTGCCTTCTACTCAGTGCTTCTGCATAGATTGTAAGTGGCCTTGTGTTCTGTGTGGCACCTGTGATATGCCCTCCCTTGTAGACATCATCCGTTTCCATCCTTTCATTTGAAATTCTGTTTTTCCAGATATATTATTTGCTTACACGTCCCAACATTTTAAGTGTGCCTGGCTGATAAAACGGACATGACTGACATGGGACTGCCTGGTAGCTCTGCCCTAACACCCTGCCGACAAAGCTCCTTACAAGAGAGTGACCCTGTTGTTAGAGCCTCCCCAGATTGTGGGAATCCCCGCTTGAAGGGCCCAGCCCTGCTCGAGTTTGACGTGCCTATTGGAAGGCGAAATGGCCGACGCAGGGTTTTTTCATAAATCTTTTTCCCTAATTGCTCTGCCCCTCTCTCTCGGCGGGGAGACTTTGAAAGTGCAACGCCTTTTATAGCCCGCTAATTGTTTGGGATTTTGGGAAGGCAAAACAATCCATGGAAGCCCTTGTGTGACATAAAGAAGCGTGACAGGTGGACAAAATACGGCCGTTTGAACAGCGGGCGGTCTTCCTCCCTCCACGCGGAAGAGCCCTCCACGTGAGCCCGGAAAAAAGCGCCTTTGTAACCCTCTGATTTGTTTCTTTGGTTATCACAACGTTAACCAAAACGTTAACCAAAAATACGTTTTAGCAGCTAGAGGTGGTCCCTGCAAGTCCACTCAAAACTTTTAATTGAGACTTTCTTTTGAATCCAGCTAATAGTGCAAGTTTTTAATTAATATGCAACTAGAGTTAAGAAAAGCTTTACTTGTAGTAATCAGGTACATTCTCTCAAAATCCAAATGTAGTTGAGGTTCATTTGAGCGTTAGTCTGTACGCTCAATAGGGTTGAGCGTTTCAGCAGGGGTTCTGACACTGTTCAAATTGTGCGTAACTGTTGAATGTTTTTTTTTTTTTTTGCTGGTGTACATTTAGTGGCACAAACATGCGGAAGAAAAAGAATCCACCCTCGTGCAAGATGAGGGTCTCTTGAATTAGTCAGACTGCTGTATGTTTTGTGTGCATGTTATAATTACTTTAGTAATTCGCCCTTTGTATTGCTTTTTTTCATTCAGGCCTTTTTTTCAGACCAACAAATTAAGTGCATTTTTTAAAGGTAAACCTTCCCACTCAAGGTAACTTGGAAATTGGACCAAATACACACACCACACATAAAATGATGCAAGCGTGTGGCACTGCAAGAAAAGAGAATATATATTTTTTTCATGTTTTTAAAGAAATAAATGGTGAACAAATTAAAATGCGTCCTTGTTTAAAAAAATTTTTGTAATGGACCCACTTTAGCTACTGGTACCAAAAATGGACACTTGTTCTTTCATCTTTTTAAGTTTTCACATGCGGTGGACAGGCTGTCTGAATTTTTGTAGCGATATCTCGCAGTCAGCATATGGTGTTGCTGTTTTGGCTCCTATGGTATAGCCATCGAGTCACCACCGGATGTAACGTAGAATCAGGTCCACAAAGGGACTACCAGCACCAGTGAAATTAGTTATTTTTGTTTTTATTTGCAACAAAATTGAAATGTACTTGACATTGCTGCATGTCTCTCCTACAGACATATAGAATTAAACCATGCCTAAAAGGCGAGACACTGATGACAGTGTGTAATGTCTATTTTGTCTGCAAGTGGTATCTCGGTGAAATTCTAGAGTAAATCAAGGGTGCTACAAGAGTAAGTTGCACCTACTCATACGCCAATATTTCTGAAAGGGGCCTTTTAAATTATTTTTATGTAGCAAATACTACTCTATCAGTCCACGTAGTTTCAGTTCCACTGGGGATTAGAGAAATATACTTTCCTATCTTTGCCATGATATCTGTAATAAATGTACCACATGATATAAAAACCACGAGTAGCTGAGCAATCTCTCACTAGTACTACCATATATGCACTAACTTTTCACATGCCTAATGCTCCAAAAATATGAATACAATTTTTTTGTCACTTTTCAACATACATAATTCTTATCTAGATTTATAATAATATTTATTTATGTTGCTTCTATTAATCGGTCAATTTAGGCACTTTATCCTATGCATTTTATTATTGCTTCATCGCGCCTTAAGGGAAATACCTAATGTGTAGCTTTTGTTTATTTTTTCTGCGCATTGAAATGAAAAAACAATGTCACTCGGTGAGGTTTTACATGGTATCATGCAGGCGTTACATGCACCACAATATCACATGCCTGATCTTCCTACAGTAGTTTCACGCACAACAGCTCAGAGAATAATACTTGTGCAACAACGTATCGCTATGTGCAGTTAATAAAAACATAAAGTGTTGTAGTCTCAGCACCAAGTCGCTGTGCTTTTCTCCATTATCAAGGATGCCAAATGCGCCATGTTGTGTTTTTCTATTCATGCTTTTTACTCACATTTAAACAGAATGTGTGGTTTAGCCATTTTTTGCATATGAGAAGTGGACTGTGAGTCAGTGGCGGCTAGTGACATTTGAAAGTGGTAATGCGTAAGTGTTGGGTTTAAGTGTTATTTCGTGTTTGGGAAGAAAACCTTCAAGAAACCAGTGGCAAATGGTACATTTTAAAGAAAATTTGAGAAAGAGAGGTTTATTTAGCAATTGTGAAAGCGCAGGGCTGAAATATTTAAATACATCAAAACCTGCTCCATATCTTACTGCCTTAAATATATTAAACAGTTACTGTAGTGAGCCACTTGTATGATTGGACTTAAGTACTGTGCAAATGAAACTATAAATGTGTTGCACATAAGCAATATGAAGACTCAGCAGCTATAAATAAATAGATCACCATAGTGCAATACATGCCATTGAGAGCAGCTATGCCCCTGCAAAGAATGATTAACAATTAGTTATGGCCAGTGTCCAGGGAATTGAGTTCATTATTCCTGTTGAGTAATAAATGTGGAGTAGTCCTGCCGGAGTGTGTAGACTGAGTGGAAGTAAACATACACAATGAAACACAGCCAGCCGCGGCGGCAGTGGGAGTACCTGCAGGGCGGTGATGTGGGGAGGGGAGGGGCAGGATGGAGCGTAGTAATGTATGGATTACGGAGTTTTACAGGTAAGTAAACATTTAAATAAATACAATGAATTTCGTTGAGTGCACTGCATCCCCAAATGCTATGCAGTGCGCGCAACGAAATACGTTTTATTTATTATACACATTCCTTAGTGCGCGTGTTTTTTTTTCTTATCTGAATGGTGATTGGTCCTTTGATATTTGATATTGATATTTATGTGTATTTGTAAAGCGCAAGCGTTCGCTCCCGAGGGAGCATCATGGCGCTGGGCAAGCTGCAGGGGATGAATGAAGAGGTGGAGTATGATGAACAGAAAGAAATTAAATGAAAGGAGATTAAATGGCAGCCAAAACAGAGGGGTCAGATTGTTGATAGACCCATGTCTTGAGAAGTCTCCTGAAACTGTTCTCGTTTTCGACAAGTCTAAGATTGACAGGCAGGTTGTTCCAGGCCCTGGCTGCCAGAACAGTAAAAGATTTCCCACCTTTAGTCTTGTATTTGTACTTGGGGATAATGACAAGATTTGTCCCGGAGGATCTCAAGCAGCGCGGGGGATTGTAGCGCGCGAAGCGATTTACGAAGTAGTGGGGCCCTGTATTTTGAATGGTTTTAAAAACGGTGAGAAGCAATTTAAAGAGGATTCTTTTATGCAGCGGCAGCCAATGCAGCAAATTTAGTGCTGCAGACGCAGATGACCTTCTAGGGAGTTGTAGAACCAGCCTAGCTGCTGCGTGTTGTATGCTCTGCAGCTTTCTGAGGGTAGATTTTTTCACTCCGGCCATAAGACCATTGCAGTAGTCAAGTCGGGAAAGAATGAGGGCTACCACGACTGACTTTCTGGCTGCAATTGGAAGAAAATCAAAGAATTTCTTTAGAGATTTTATTTGTCCAAAGCAACGACCGGCAGTGATCCTGACGTGGTCATCGAAGGAGAGAGATGAATCGAATTGTATGCCTAGGTTCCGGGCTGATGAAACTGAGCTGGGAGGGGCTTCCGATCCTAAGGGCCACCAGTCTTTCGGACAAAAAGGCAGATTTTTACCTAGTGGGATAATTTCTGTCTTGGCACTGTTGCATTTTAGGTGGTTGGTATTTAGCCATTTGAAAACATCAGAGAGACAATTTTTGAACTGAAGGTCTGCGTCAGTGCATTGTTTGTCAATGGTGACGACCAATTGAGTGTCGTCAGCATAGGACGTGACAAGGATCCCATGTGACTCTATCACAGCTAAGAGGGGTGCCATGTAGATGTTGAAAAATAGAGGACTTAAAATAGACCCCTGGGGTACTCCAGATGAAATGGGTTTTTTGTCGGATAGAAAGGGACCAAGGGACACGGTCTGGGACCTATTAACTAGAAAAGATGAAATCCAGGCTAAGGCTGTGTCTGTCACACCAATCTCTCGCATTCTGTTTATTAAGATGGCATGCGAGATGGTGTCGAACGCCGCTGTGAGGTCTAGCAGGATGAGGACAGCTTGCTTACCCTCATCCTGCAGGAATCTGATGGAATCAGTGAGTTCGATCAGAGCTGTTTCGGTGGAATGACCAGAGCGAAAACCCGATTGTTGAGGGTGCAAGATGTTGTGGGCCTCTACAAATGTTTTAAGCTCCTCATGAACTAAATGCTCCGTGATTTTGCCAAGGACAGGAAGTAAGGAGATGGGGCGCATGTTAGTCAAGTCTGTTGGCGATTTGTTCTGCTTTTTCAGCAAGGGTTTTACAGTGGCCTTCTTCCAGTCATCAGGGACAAGTCCGGAATCAAAGGATTCATTAATGATGGCATTAATGTGTGGGTTAACTGCCTCTATCAGGTGATGTAAAATGATAGGGGGACAGGAGTCGGTGGGCGCTCCTGATTTACAGGCCCGAATTGCCTTGCTAGTTTGTTGCATGGAAACAGATTTAAAACGGGAAAGAGGAGGATAGTTAACTGTTACCTCTGGGGGATTTGTCGGGGGGGGGGGAAATCTTTTTGAATGTTGACAATTTTGTCAACAAAGAAGTCTGCAATTTGGTTGCATAAGTTCTCTGAGGGAGGTATTTCGGTGGTGAGGGCTTTAGGATGGGTGAAGGACTTAACTATGGTGAAGATAGTTTTTTGGTTTTGATGGGCTTCAGCTATGAGCTTGGTGAAATATTCCTTTTTTGCTGTTTTTATGTCAGCAAGGTATAATTTCCTCTGTTGTACATAACCTGCTCTGGAGACTGTGTCATATGTTTGTCTCCAGTGTCTTTCTGATTTCCGACATCGCAGGTGACTATCGGCTAGGGTCTGGGTGAACCAGGGGGCATTGGGTTTTTTCTTCTTTGGACCTTTTCCCTGGTGATTTTTGGGCTCGGTATTGGCCGAGACAATTTGGTCATCCAGATGTGAAATTTGCAGGAGTCAATTTCAACATTTCCAGAAATTATAGGGGGTAAGGGTAGTGGATTGGACTCCAGCTTTATGCGTTCAGTCACCTTCTTCCCGTTAACTGTAAATGGGGCTCGGGTAAAGCTAGTGCTAGGTAGGGTAGGAAGGGGTATCGTAATATTAAACGGGATAAAATGGTGGTCCGTCCAGATTTGAGGTAGTGGGGAGGACGTGGAGAGGGTTGTGAGGTTGGAACAAATGCCATCAAGAGTGTGTCCTGCACTATGAGTGGCAGTAGTGATATGCTGGGAGAGTCCAAAGACGTTTAAGGAGTGTAGGAAGGAAGTGGTATGGGGGTCAGTGAGCGATTCCATATGTAGGTTTATATCACCTATAAGGGTGAAATTGGGGTACTGTAGCAGGAGCGCTCCCAGGGCCTCGTCTAAAGAATTAAGGAAAGAAGTGGGATTTCCGGGAGGACGATATAAGAGTCCCCCCGAGAAGGAGGAAGAGGCATTGATTCTAATTGAAAAACCCAAGCCTTCGGTATCCATAAGGTGGTATAGATCAAATGTGTGACAGGAAAAAGTTTCCTTAATGATTAGAGCAACCCCGCCGCCGCGACCGGAAGGTCTGTCCCGCCTGAAGATTGTAAAGTCAGGTGGGAGGGCAGTGGCCAGATCGGGATTGGAGGAGTCATTGAGCCAGCTTTCGGTAATGAACAGGGCATCCAGTTCGTGGCTTAGTATTAAGTCATGCACGTCTTGGCAATGACAGGCTAGGGACCTGGCATTAACAAGACCTCCCTTGAGGGCGGGAAGGACGGCCCGACTTGAGCACTGTCCCCACCTGCCACACTCAAGATGGCGCCCACCGCTGGGCTGAAGGAGAAGAATGAGTAAATAAAATGTGATAGAGGTGTCAGAGTGCCTGGCAAATTCAATTCCCCTTATGCTGAATCCCCCAAAGATAAAGTAAGGCAATTTTTAAAAATATTAAAAAACGCTGCAGATGCACTGATTTTTAAGAACATAGGTCGACTATTACATTAGCAAAATTCCTCTGCCGCTCGCAGCCCCAGTTCCCCTCACCAGGGAGAGCGACTGTAGGGCACCTTGCGGTGATGTATTTTTAGTAGTCTTGATGCCATTGGACAGTTGTAATTGTCGGGCGCCATTTTGGGCATTTTGTCTGCGGTTACGTGCTCGGCAGTGCATTAATTTTAATTAGGAACTGTCAGGGTGGCCGTGTAATGCATTCCAGATGGTGTGCGCGCGTTCACCATAGAGCAGTGCGTTTGTCGGGCTCGCGTCCTCCTCACGTGCACACAGGCATAGCGAATCAGTGTCTCTAGCTCTCGGACATCTGCAACGTGAAAACATTGTCCCATTAACGAAGCAGCGAGAGCGCTCCTGGGCACAAGGGACGCCGCTTCCCCTCGGCCCGGCCGCAGCGCACTTCCAAGGGCGAACAATGCAGGGCTTCAGGCTGCCCGTGAAGCAGCTGAGTGTACGCTCGGGAGGGGTGCGGGGAGGCGCCGAGCAGGCACAGTCAGCTCCCAGTGTCGCGCTCTTACAGGGGAGCGGCACCAGCCGGGCCGTGCTTCAAAGGCCGGGCACCACGCACGAGTGCGGAACTACAGCAACTGCACGAGAGCGGAACTACAGCATCAACACATGTCAAGGGAATGCCATTAGCTGAAACTCAAATAAATCCGAGCCCGATTATTTTTGGGTTGGAAAGAAGCCTAAACCTCTATGAAGGACTGCTGTTTCATCAGTAGGTAGCTCTCGGCCATCTGCAACGTGAAAACATTGTCCCATTAACGAAGCAGCGAGAGCGCTCCTGGGCACAAGGGACGCCGCTTCCCCTCGGCCCGGCCGCAGCGCACTTCCAAGGGCGAACAATGCAGGGCTTCAGGCTGCCCGTGAAGCAGCTGAGTGTACGCTCGGGAGGGGTGCGGGGAGGCGCCGAGCAGGCACAGTCAGCTCCCAGTGTCGCGCTCTTACAGGGGAGCGGCAGCAGCTGGGCCGTGCTTCAAAGCCCGGGCACCACGCACGAGAGCGGAACTACAGCAACTGCACGAGAGCGGAACTACAGCATCAACACATGTCAAGGGAATGCCATTAGCTCAAACTCAAATACATCCGAGCCCGATTGCATTTCTAATGCTTGTTTTATTTTCGCACTTCATGCTTCAGCAGGAAGCAGTCACCAGACACACACATTCCAGCTCACAATTAATGATGTCCACAGTCTTGCCCTTTTATTATCAGAAATGATAAATAGGTTACCAGTTCAAGCACACTTTGTCTAGAAGTGAAAGCATACAGGCGGTAACGGTGAAAATTCACTTCTGGCATGAAACGTCAGCTACCGCCTTAAAACAAACATTCAAGCAGCCGCGGCCCGTGGAGGGAGTAGCGGTGGGGCAGAAAGGCGGGGCGGGGGAGGGGCAACGAATTTTGTAGCACGCGCTGCACCGCTTTTTGCGATGCAGGGTGCGCTACGAAATTCGTTTTATTTATTAAATTGTTTATTTACCTCTAATTATCCACATTCCAGTTTTTAGCACCCCCACCCTGCCCCTTCCCAGCCCCACCTTTCTGCCCCACCGGAACTCCCTCCACGGGCCGTGGCTGAATTCAAGGAAAGGCCCAAGGCATTTTTACCAAGGACAAAAGTAATGTGCAAGGGCTGGAGTGCAAATAATAAATATGACGTGAAGACGGATGGTGGCAAAACACCATCACAGCAGCAATGAAACCAAGCGTAGTTGCCAGTGTATATAAGCAAAGCAGTGCAGGACGATATGACTTGGCACACAGCGAAATCCCTATCGCCTCAAAAGAGAGATAAAGATAGCTCCTAACAGTGAAAATATTTTTACATCTGCCTTGAGCCGAACTAGTGTTCTAGGAAAAAAAATACTAACATATAGATTCATCAAAGTCCCGTTTTGCGAGTCTGTAATAGCGATTATTAAGGAATCGCTATTACAGACTCGCAAAACGGGATTCATGTCCAAATCGCAATTTATTTTGCGATTCCTACAGCTTCCTTATTTGCGATTAGCTAATTGCTAATCGCAAATAAGGAATAACTCCCTATTCATTCCTATGGGCCTAAAGGCCCATAGGAATGAATGGGAAGACATATCAATGTGCGAATCGCTATTAGCGAATCGCATTTTGAGTTTGCGATTTCAAGGGTGCAGGGGTGTCCAAAGGACACCCTGTTACACCCCTGAAATGATATTGGACGCTGGTGTTACGCACACACATGTCCCAAGGACATGTGTGTGTGTGTGTAACATACAACTTAGAAAAATGCACTTCGCGGTAAATAGCAGCCAAAAATAGCAAATTCGCAATTTTTAAATGTTTCATGAATAGCATTTAAGGAATCTCTTATTGAGATTCCTTAAATGCGATCGCAATTTGAAAAATCGCTATTATTTGCGATTTTTCAAATTGCGAGTTCATGATCCATTGATGAATCTCAAATGCCATTTTTGCGGGCGCAAATGGCCGATTTTTGCGATTCGCACCATTTGCGCTCGCAAAAATGCTTGATGAATCTACCTGTAAGTGCTGTACGAGTCTAGGCGCCCTGCTCGAGTATATCCTGTGATTCTGGGCAAATCACTTATACTGCTGGTGCCTTAAAAAACTGATCTTGATTACTGTAGCCCGGGTACTCATGCAATGCGCACCAATACCTTTGGTTCGCTTTTGCTAACTACAAACTCCTGTGTGAACACCATATGGAGGCTTAACTGCACGTAAATATAAAAGTCCTTAAAAAGGTATGTTTATTAAACAGCTTAAAGGGAAAATAGGCACCTACCAGCCTGTATTCTTTTGGGCCTACGCTGTAACAATGCCAATGAAACATGGCTCACCTTCGGCTTCATAACGCTTTCAAAAATGAAAGTACACCACACACGAGGAAAGGAAGGAACCCCTCCTACAGCCCGGCCCCTCTCGTGATGACCTGTAATTGTTGCCACCCACTACCTCGTTCTGCCTCTCAGCCTGCCTGGCCCCTGCCATTGAAACAAATGGAGTTCTGCAAACTCCTCCCAGGCAATTTTGTAAAGCGCCCGAAAAGCAGATTCATCCTCGGCATTTTGACGCGGCACACCCCCTGCAATGATGTCATTACTGTAGCTTGTGCCTGCAGGTCGAACGATGACCTCGCCCTGGCAGGCACATTCGCAGCAGGACATCTGCAGTTTATTACAGATGCAGCATTGAAAATAATAAAGCAGCCAGCAAGTAATATTTTCTTTTCAGTTCCTTGGCTTTTTAAATTCTTTTGTTTACTCGCCTCTCAGAATGGCAGGGCAACGCCCCTTTTGCCCACTAACACCAGCCGCCCCTGCTGTGAGTTTGTCTACCACAAACTAATTGACTACTCATACACCCTCAAACCTTAGTATTCACACACACATGCAGGGCACAAGTCAGGGGTACACACGGGTGGAAGGCGTCCACCCTGCCAAGAAGTTGGGCCCCACTGAAAAACTGGCAAAAGGCAACATTGTTTTTTGTGTAGCTTACAAAAGTGTGAATCTTCTGCCTAAATCAAATTTCCCTGTACACTCGAACTGTGCTCCATTGTACTCATGATAGACATGTTAAATATATATCTGAAAGGCTTAAGATCTGATGTCACTTCTTATGATTCAACTTCCTGTGATGTCACGCGCCGTGATGTCACACGACATGATGTCACTTGCATACTGATTAACTAGGTTAGTCTCCCCACTTGTTTTTTAGGACAGGCGCCCTGCACCCAAAGATGCACATACAGCCACATACTCATTGACTAAAGGTTTAAATGAATGCATTTAGGTATATGTGCATGCAAACGTACATGATAGAGATTTCTGTGTCATCTGTAAATCATTTTCTACTTTTGTGTGTCTTTCTTGGCACTGCGGGGCAGATTTACCAGCCCCTTGCACCATTTTTGCGTCACTTTTCCCATGTTAAAAATGACTCAAAAGTGGCGCAAGGGGCTTGTAAATCTGTCCCTGAGTTCCTAGATCACTAGCTCCTCCTCCTGTTGACCCATCATATATTTTTGGGAGCCCACAGCTGAATTTGTTCTCCTCTCTCACTCGCTGACTACAGATAGTATCTTCCCTTTTGTGAACCACTTATTATGCCCTCCTAGTGAAAGCTTGTCACACTGCTTGTTATGTTATGTCATGACATGTCAGGTTATGTCATATCATATCATGTGAGGTTAGGTTAGGTTATACAAATTTGTAAAGCACATGGCCGCCCCAGAAGGGTTTTAAAGTGCTAATCTGCTGGTAATACTGTGACATCCCATAACAGACCAAAAGCCTATGCTGCAATAGCCCAGTCTTCAACAGCTTTCTGAAGCAGAGATGATTGGATGTTTTCTGTAGGCGTATGGGTAAATTGTTCCATACCACCGGTGCTATCACTTAAAAGGTGCGTCCTGCCTTCCTAGCTAAATTAAATCAAGGTACCACCGCCAAATTAGAGTCTTCAGATCTTAAGGCCCTAGTCGGATCATAGCGCTGAAGCAAGGACGACAAACTAGATGCATCCTGCTTATTCAAGATCCGATGAGCAGTGCATAAAGCCCTTAACTGGATGCAATTTTTAATCTGAAGCCAGTGCAACTTGCAGAGTAGCTGAGACGCTGAGCAACATTTAGAAAGTTGGAATAATAATCTCTCTGCCATGTTCTGAACAATCTGTAGCCTGTTTTTCACATGCCTGGTGGCACCCAAATACAGGATGTCACAGTAATCAAGGCGGGAGGTGATTAAGGCCTGGGTGACCATCCACCGAACATGGAGATGGAAGAAGCCAATAATAGTTTTTAAAGATTTACGGGTGCAGAAACATACAGAAGTCAACGCTTGTGGCTCGAAAGATAATGAGCAGTCGAACAAAGTGTCCAGGTTTTTAACAGCAAATTTGGGCTTGGGGCAGACCCTAACTCACAAGGCCACCAGTGATCTCCCCACTTTTGTGAGTGTTTCCCAATCAAAAGAATCTCAGTTTTGTTGGCGTTCAACTTCAAACAGTTAGCATGCATTCAATCAGCAACAACTAACATTCAGTTCTTTAAATTGACCGCACCATCTACAGACCCCGGAGACAATGATACAATAAGCTGGGTATTGTCTGCATCCCAAAAGATTTCACCACATCAACCAGAGGTTTAACATAAATATTAGAAAGTGGGAGTCTTAGGGTGGAGCGTTGTGGACGTCATACTCTAAAGTCCGCTTAGTAGATGTAAAGGAAGGAGCTGTCACCTGAAAGGTTTGATCTTTTAAAAAAAAAAGGTAAACTAAGCCCATGCTTTGCCCCAGGATTCCATTCTTATGTAATCGCCACAGGAGCACCTAATGGGTTATCATATCAAAAGCGGCGCTTACATCTAATAGAATAAGCACTGAAGGACCTCCCTCATCAGTAGTTTGCCACAAGGCCACTGTCACCTTCAGATTGAGTACTATGGGCCGGTCGATACCCATTCTGCAAGGGGTCTAACAGTTTATGATTATTCACATGTTTTTCCAGTTTAGCCAAAAAAGGTAGGAGATAGATGGGTTGGGAAGGACAGGGTCTAGCGTTGATTTTGTTAGAAGCAGAATTACTTTGGCATGTTTCCACGTAGTGGACATCACAGCACTGAACATGGAAAGATTAGCCAAACTTACAAAGATGGGAATTAGAATCTCCTACGCTTTAAGCAACAGATCTGTTTTATCGGGTCATCAAGGGAGCCCGACTTTACTTTACACATAAGGGCTTTAAGAGAAATGTCATACAACAATTCAAACTCCACCAACACGTCCCCCTGTGACGTTTTCACAGTCTTTGGAATAGGACTTCCAGCATTAGACATGAGGTTATCGCAGGTAAAATGTTCATAGATGCCGTTAACTTTTTAATTTTTTTTATCCACAAGACTTTTTTGAGAGATGCTTCAATAAGAAATCAGTTATCTTCAGTCTTAAGCAGGCTTTGGACTATGGCATACAATTCTTTGGTGGGATTGCCACTTTTCTCAATTTTATCCAAGTAAAAGTCCGCAGGAGCCTTTTTGGCCATTTTATGATAGACTTTAATGGCCATCTTGTAGATTTTTTTGTGGCAACATGTACGATTTCCACCAGGTGCACCTTACAACGTTTTAAACCCTCCACTCTCCATCTTTACCCTGACTCTTCCTTTTCCTTTATGATACCCCTGCTTTGTTTGTACCTTAGTTCATGCTTCATTTTCTTTGGTAAAACTATTAATTATTTTTGTAACTATATAGCACCTATCTTGCTTTATTTTATACCCCGAGATTAGACAGCCATAGCATAACAGTATAATCCAAAAATATGGCATCATAATCTGTATAAGCAGTCAAAAATGAAACAATAGTAACTAAAACAGAAGAATGGTGAGGGAATGGCTAGCTAAAAGGTCAATTGGGTGACTTCTTACCCAGCAAGGCTCTTGATGTATGCATTGCCAATCATCCATCAAATACGGTAGAAAGTCTCATTGTTGTGACTTGTATAGTTACTTTGCATCCTTCCCCTTAGTCATCTGTTCCCTGCTGCTCAACCTGTATGAATGTGATGTGTGTGGAATGTTGGAATGCTTGATATGTAGTAGAATGCTGGAATGTCTGGTGTGATTGACATAGAGAAAGGTGCAGCGTGTGGGCTGATCAGCAAGGATGCTGCTCCTGGTGGGGCTATCTATATACTATCTGTTATTTTCTTACCATCCTAATAACCTGTAATTAAGCTTAATGAACCTTCTACTTATAACCCACCCTACGGATATTGCCAATGCAAGCTTTTTTGGTCTGAAATAGTACCACGCTTGTCTTGGCACGGGGCCAAGTCTAACGAAGCAGTGGAGCATTCCCGCAAAAGGGTTAACAGTGCAATGCGTACGTTCACAGACCAAATAGGTTTTGGGTTTATCAGACATGAGCTGATCCAAATGAAGGTGAGAGGCTATTTTGATGCCGATAAGGTTCACTTGTCACAGGTTGGAATGGACCTGATCCTCTTGGACATGCAAGAGACCCTGGAAGGAGCTGGTTGCAAGTGAATAAAGTGTTGTTTGGTTGGTGAGGGGCTCGGTAGGCGACGGGGGCCACCTCCAGAGCTGTGGCGGAGTTACAGGGAGATCGGGAAGCAGTCTGGGTACAGAAGGATACCTCTGCAAGAGCACAATAGGGGTGCCAGAGCCAAATCACAGGAGCCTCATGGGAGAGTCCTGGAACAATGACGTCGGCGCTCCATTAGTCCTTTAGGGCGTTTGGGCCTGAACAACCGGGAGCTTGCCTTGCTATGCTCCGACCTGAAAGGGGCGTGAGTAATAAGGAACCAATGTGTCACGTGATCCTGTAAGGGTAGCGCTGATTGGGTTTCCACAGTGCTTGGCTCATCAGGCGGGCAGGGCAGCATAGGTTAGTACGGCTACCTGCCCTTGGATCGCCCATAAGATAACCCACCATAAATTGCATACTTTTGTATGGAATAAACCTGCAGCAATATTTTCTCCAAATAAAAAAGTTGTGTTATGTATTTATTCATGCATGCCTATTCTACTTTGGTGTGGGTGGGGTCTTGCGCCTATAATGGAATTATGCAGCTGCCCCTGCCCCCACAGAGGGCCACCTCAGAGGGCGGCCAACCCTTAGTTACATTTGGGCGCCTCCCCACCCCTACTCGCTTCTGCGGGACTCCAAGAGGAGTCCCCTTACAGGGCGCGCCGGACACGTCATGTCTGGCGCGCCGGGGGATGGGAAGGGGTATTTAGGCCTCCCCCCTCCATTGTTGTTCCTCTTTACTGCCCGACACGCCGTCTCCCACCCTACAAAAAAGTTGTGTTGTGTATTTATTCATGCGTGCCTATTATACTTTGGTGTGGGTGGGGTCTTGCACCTATAATGGAACTATGAAGCGCAAGCCTTTTGGATTATCATCTGCTCAACTGGGCACGTGTGCATGCAACATTTAAATTGACCCCTGGTTTTCACCTGTGAGGTGAGCCCTTAGCGCTGCGTGAGGAGTGCACTCTCTCTAGGAGAAGTCGGCGCGAGGAGGATGACGTCATAGAAGGAAGAAGATGTCGCAACAGCCTCAATCCCCTATGGAAATTGACACAATGTGGTGAATTGGTGGCCATTTTACTAGATTGGGAGAGGTTATATGGAGTTTCACAGTAAATACGTTGTTGTACTCGCATCCTCAAGTGGCTGCCCTGGGTGTCAAGGTGAACACACTGTTGTGCTCACCTATTCAAGCGGCTGCCCTGAGTTTCATGGTGAACAAGTTTTTATGTTCACATCTTCAAGCGGCTTGCCAGTGTGCTGGTGTGAAATCAGCGATGTGCTGAGGAACAGAAAGGTTTCTTCAATTACTGGAGGGTTAAAAAGAAACTCGGTGAGGTGTTGCTCATTGGCGCTGCACCAATGATTATACCTGACTATGATTTTAATGCTGTCTCTGCATTTGTTCTTCTATATTGATGTCTTTAGTTATGCTGGTATATAGTATGTATATGGTTATTTTTATTTTACAGTGCTATGCTGCTGGTTGTTTTGTTTTCTTATCTTTTCAGGTCATTTGATGGACTCGCTGTCTACTGATATATTGATAAATGCTGTGCTCACTTTGCTGCCATGTTCTTATTAAGTGTGTTGTTATTGATGATATGGGAAATTAGCGAGGCCATCATTGATTTCTAGCCTATGTGCATTTTACCACGTTTGGTTGCAGAAATGTGGAGTTGAGGGTCCTGTTATCTGGTACTGCATTGTGGGGTTGTGTACCCTGACACTGAGTTACAGGGTTATGTATCCTAGTGCTGCATGTGGGGTTGTGTACCCTAAGGTGTGTTGCCTGAGACGGTAGGTCTTGTCAGGCGTACAGTAGAGCATGTGCCTTGCCTGAGACTATAGGTCCTGTCAGGTGTATAATAGAATGTGTGCGTTGCCTGGGATGGTAGATCATGTCAGGCATACAGTAGAGTGTGCTTTGCCTGAGATGGTAGGTCCTGTCAAGCGTGCAGTAGAGTGTGCTTTCCCTGAGACAATAGGTCCTGTCAAGCTTACGGTAAAGTGTGCTTTGCCTGCAACGGTAGGTCCTGTCAGGTGTACAGTAGAGTGTGCATTGCCTGAGACTATAGGTCCTGTCAGGCGTACTGTAGATTGTGCTTTGCCTGAGACTATAGGTCCTGTCAGGCGTACTGTAGAGTGTGCTTTGCCTGAGGTGCCAAAACATTGATAGATTTCATTTCAATTCAGTATTCAAAAGGGATGCCTTATATCAATATCTAATTGGTATGGAGTCACAATTCCATTTTAGGAGTCAGTAGAAGTTTACAGAATCCTAAAATGAATTAGCACAGTTAAAAAAAAATGTTTGTGGTCCCAAACTCTGAGTCTGAGTGTTTGTGACTGTAAAAATGCTTCATACACCTAACCTTTATTTACTTACAGGGGTTTCTATCGCATTATTATTGGCACCAGAGCACTGGCAGAATTGTGGAACACATGGTCAATACAGTAACATGGAACAGCGAAGGGAAAGTCAAGTCCAAATGGATGTAAGAGTGACCGTATCCGGTATATTTTAGTCACTAATCTTGGTTACAATTTTAATATCTGCAAGAAAATCTCAGTTTTCAGGAGCTTTCTAGATTACAGATGAATGGGTCCACCCAAGAAGAGGTTTCAGCTTGTTCCGTAATTTAGAGCATTGAATCTTCTTTATGGATTCTGCTTATAAGCAGCAGCGGCCGGTGCAGGATAGCGCAGTGGGGTGGTGGGCAAGGTGGGGCAGGGCAGAGGGGGATGTCGATAGAAAACAGAATAGGATTTATTTATTTACTTAATTTTCCCTCTTCCATTGTCTGTCGACATCCTCTCCTGCCCCGCCCCACTGCGCTTACCTGCACCGTCTGCTGTTGCTTATAAGAGAGTGTGTGAAGTGTTCTTGTAGAGATATGGTGAGGGGTCAGATTTGGAACATAACCTTGACCTTTGGCCCAGTAGGCCTTGTGAATTGTTTATAAGACTTTGATATTGTATTTGATACAATTTGTGATTCCACTGGGAGCCAGTGTAGAGCTCTTAGTACTAGTTTCACTTCACCTTGTTGAAACACAGTTTAGCAGACTGATGCTTCACTCTTTGCGGTCTTTGAGTGTGTTTCTTGTGTAGGTCGGTGCATATTATGTTTCAGCAGTCAAAACTGACCTTAGATTTGATTCACTTTATGTTGGATAATGGGATGCAGGTGCTGGCGGTGACAGAGCCGGTATGATCGCTGGCGTCGGAAAAACCCATAACTGCAGGCATCTGCATTCTTCGAAGGGCGTTGGAACTTCGGTACAGGCAGGACGGTGCAGGCAGAGCAGTGCATTGTGCACTTCACGAGCGGTGTCCCTGGGCTCGGTGCAGGTAGCGGTATCACTGGCGACAGCGCTGATGGCATCAGAGTTGTTTTTCTCGCTTTCTTTCAGTTTCTTCCAGCTCTTAAACATAGGAACAACCTCCAGAGGCCAAAAACTGGAACAGGCACCTCCTGGCAGGTCAGAACTCCCAGCGGTGGAGTTCAGGGGAGCTTGCAGTGAAGTATTTGTGTCCCTGAGACTTCGGAACAGGAGACCATCACACACAAGCTATTGGAGATTCTTCTTCAAACAGTTTCACAGCAAAGTTCCAGTCTTTTTCCTCTTCCTTGGTAGAAGCAGCAACGCACACACCAAAGGGGCAGACCTCCTCCTTACAGCTCTCCAGCTCTTCTCCTTGGCAAATTGTTCCACTTGAGCCCAGAAGTGATCTAATTCTCTGGGGTTTAAGGTCCACTACTATGTGCGATATAATAACACCTGGAGTAAATCCAGGAGCTATTATACCGCACATGGTGGTTCAGAACTCCTAAGAGCAATACAATGCAACAACAAGCCCGATTTTATTTACATCCATTGTGGATAAATCCCCTAAATACATCTCGTTGTCTATTTTTTTTTGTAAAAAATAATTAATAATGCTGTTTTAAATATGTTAAATATTTGAACACCAAGTAGTGTCATTACATCAGAATGGGTTAGCTTGTGCAGGAATAAGGCAATTATAGAATTTTACAATTATGAACAATATCAAAATAAAATAGTAAAATTCATGAATATTTCTTTCAGGTCATAATACACAGGAGAAGGTGAATGAGGACGAGCCTTTAACAAGTGATACACAACCTAAAACTAAATGTACTCAGAAACACGTTTCTACAAACGAGCCAATTTTGTGAAACCAGAGAGGTGAAGTTGAAGATACAACAGCCACAATAATGAGTGTTTACACTGAAAATACCAGAGTAAGCATCAATGGTGAAGATAAGCATTCTAATGTTTCTGCCTTTTTTACATCAAATAGTGTTACATTCGAAACTTTTACATTTATGCTAACCATGATAGAAATATATCAGGTTTCCAAGAAGCATCAATGTCATCACAATGCACAGATGTTGAAATGGAAACACGTGGCTATATTGATTCTGAGAATAAAGACAATGTGTGGTCTGAGAGACCACTACCTTAAAGATAACCCACTTTTGGCATTCATGTAAATGCAATAATAAATGTAATTATGTGACAACTTTGCAGGAAGGTCTAAATCAAATTTCAGAGCAACACGAAGCCTTGTAAAATACAATGCAAGCACTCCCAAATATTTGTCAGGCATTAAAATCTATGTCAGGAGTGATGAGGCAGAATGCATGTTCTGGACAACGCCAACAAAGGCAACATTTGCACTATATAGAGGCTCATAGGGCCAACTGCAAAGTTGTAAAATTGATGGCATTTGCTATAAAAGATTATACATAGCAGATGGTCCAAGTGCATTTTGCCATGCAAGACTTTGTAGATCAAGTGGCACAGGGACATCATGCCAATAATACATCTTTGCAGGCACACACACACACACACACATGCCCTTGAGAGGATGGAGGCGCACATATTGAGCATTTAACAAAAAAGAAGGGATTACTAAGAATTAAGCACCAGTACTACATCTACTCCTGTTACATTCTCTTCAAGCTTGGATATTTCTAACCCAGCAACTCCTGTCAGGTTAAGGATTAGCGGTAGACCCCAAAAAAATGTTTTAAAGGGGGTTCTGACACTTGCCAAGAAGAAATATCTTTCTTTATTTAAAGAAAGGAATTGTTAATGTCAACATATTTTTTAACATTGTATATGTATGCAATGCATAGCCGTAAAACATTTTATATATATTATGTTTTTATGTATGGAAGGTAAAGATAAATAAACTTTAGCTTTATGTATTAGAGTATTAATTACAATAATATCTGAAAAGTTAAGTACTAAAATATATGAAGCATTAAAAGTGTATTAAAGAAAAATAAAAGTGAAATCAACATAAGTAAATGTTTATGTTTACTTATGCTTCATTCTTCTGTTGATAGAATTTATACTAGTACAAATATATAGTATTTAAATAACAGTATCTCAATATTTTTTTAATTAATATTTTAATTATTGTAATTCCTTTTTATATTTAAGAATTTAAATTATACATAATGCTTCCTTAAAAAGTGTTACAAATGTTACATACGATTACTTGCTAAATAAAGTACTTTATTAAAAGAAATTATAATACAATATGGCAAATTACATAAATTTACACTTGATAACATCGATTATGATTTTGACGTATGCAATTTCTATGCAAGATAATTCTGAAACTGTATTGTGTGCTTAAAGCTCATAATTTCAGAATCAACGTTCAATTTTAGTGTGCGGTAGGAGTAAATCCAGGAGCGATTATACCGCACATGGATACTGCATATCTCAAAATGAGTGCCATAAGGATATATTGGTTATAGTGTTGTGTGTGAGAGACAGTTGTACAGCCTGCCTTGTTGTTTCCAAAACTGGGGATATTTTCTGGTTGTTTTCTGATGAGAAGAGTGAGACGGTACCTGTGCTTCTTTCTTCTCCTGAAAGTGCTTGTCAATTTTTAAGCCTTATTTGGTGCCTCTGACATGGAGGTAGGTGATATGCAGAACATTCTGTAAATGTTATATTGGGGCAGATAAAGATGCCGCACACATTTCCTCAGGGTGGCCTCTGTCCCAAAGGCCAGAGATAGTAAATATTTGCTTTGAACTGCTCACAATAGCAGCTCTAATCAAGGGCTATTCCGTTTTTTAAACAATACGAGTCAAAATCATATTCAATAGTAACTGTCCACATTGATTCCGGAAAAAATGAATTCCAGAAAGAAGGCGCCCCTGTTCCAAAAGCGATTCGGCACCCTATACATTACAGAAATGCACTAAACTAATATATTTAACACAAAATAATATCATGTTTCACATGTGAAAGTATAGGTATTTCACATGGAATTGCCAAAATGCCTATTTAGAGGATGTAAATGACTAGCCAGACTCCAAATACAATTGCTTTCATTTCGAAACTCGCAGTTCAAATTGAGCCTTTTGACAGTGTTTTGAAAACGGAGATATATGTTTTAAAGTACATATGTTTTCATCCTCACCCTCACGACAACCCTCTTCATGCACGAATCCTTTCACACTCATTAAACTAACTGTGCAAAGAGACACTGTTTTATCAGTGCTAAAATTCCACTTTATGCTCATGATCTCCGCCCGCCAACCACCATTAACAAAAAGCGCTCTTTTACTCTGCAGCTACCTCTGTGCTATAACAATTTAAATGCATACTGTCAATGAGTGTGAGACTCTTCTGTGTGACACTTACTTCACACAATGTGTATTATTGGCATTTATCAAGGCATGGCACAATGTGTATGGTTTATTTAACAGGTCCACATTCCACAGGGTTTCCTATATTGAGCCAGACATGTTAATTGCTTACAGTAGTTCTAATCGACCCACGAAGGGCGCTTTCCAAATTCATTTTGGTCAGTGCAAACTATTTCATATTAAAATACAGACTACTTCACAATTTCTTAATACACCTGGCTATAGATTTCCCAGTTCATCTGAGCACACAGGCTTCCCAATTCACCTATGCGCAAATATTTACTCGTTTATATGGGCACGGAGATTTCCCATGTCATTTGAGTACACAGGCTTCCATATTTAGCAGGACAGAGTGACTGATTAACAATAGCAGTTGTGAAAAGTATACCATTTGTTTCAATAGGACTTTTATGTTTGGAGTAGACATTCTACTTTCATGAGGTTCTTAAAATGTATGACAGGTGTTGGCTTCTAGCAGTATTCAATCCCATAACCTGTTCTCATTGGGATTTTCCACTAGACAGACAATCTGCAGTAATAAATACTGTGGAATTGTATATTAGTACAGGACCGCCCTTGCCCTCTGATGCGCTCATTCATGTAAACATTTATGTTCAGATTTACAAATAAACAACTCAGTTCAGCACAGTAAGTGAAGTTCCTGTGCTGCATTGTGTGACTGGGAAAGAGCAGAGCAGTGCCATATTTTGATGGATGGGGCCCTGTTCTTCTCTTTCCCCAGAGTTGGGGTACTTTATGCTGTCATGCGCCTATGCAGAAACCTTTGCACTGAGGTCCCTTCTTGCACAAAAACCACATAGAAAGGCAATTTCTTCTAAGTATGTATGCTGCAAAATGCAGCAAAAACAAGGAGATGATGGACGGAACGCTGAAGCTTTTCAGACACCCACCACTAGTCACAAATCTGGGTTGAATCCATCATCATTCTTTAGCTCACTTCGCCACCCCAATTCTGACACAGCTATATGCAAATCAGACTTGAATCTGTTCCTCATGGGAACAGTCCAACCCGAACTGCCATTCCAGGTCTTTACTGGACCGGAAACAAGCATCCTGGGGCCAGTTTTGGGGGAAATGCAGAACACATGCAAATATAAAAAAAGAAAGAGAAATAATGATATTTCTCCTTATTACACATCCTCAGGTAGGCATAGCGGGATTTTGCTGTCAATCCATGTCTACAGGTCTTTGTATATATGGATGTACATCAAAATAATCTTTAGGTGGATGCATGGAAATTCCCATGCACCACCCATAGAATGCTTTCTTGACATAAAGTAATGCAATGCAGTACATTACACTGTGTTGTGTTACTTTTTCTTACAAACCAATCCAAATTGTTGATCTGTTTGATAATCCCCCAAGAGTTATTTTGATGCATAAATTGTCCAATACAAGTAGTTAGGGTTCAAAGAATCCAGCAAAAACAAGTTGATAGGCTTTGTAGACGTTCACATTAGTTGTCCAAAGCAGACAGGGAATTAACACGATGAACGTGGAAAGAAACCACTGAAATCACTGCTGTGTGCTCGTTGGCAGAGTGGCTGTATTAAGAGCTTTAAGGAAGCCATGTTGGTGGATTCAACAAAAGCCTGGAGGGTTATGTGCTAATACCACCTGTGTAATAACAATAAACCGCGGCTTTGACAAAGGTATGAAGCTTAACAATGAGGGGTGAATGTTTAGCTAAAGTACTTACTGCACCCAAATCACTGATTTTAACTGGTAAAGCCTCAATACCCATCAAAAACTACGGTGTGATAAAAAATATTTAGGAGATGTGTGGTTCACTTGCCACGCCATATTTAGATCTCTATAAACGCTGCGAAGATTCAATAGAATCTTATAATTATTTGTGAAGCCAGTAGAAGAACAAAATCTTGTTGAAACAAAAGTCCCGTAGACACTTGGATATAATCATATTATCTTCTCATTCAATCTTTTATTTCTTTCATCATCCTTTTCCTTTCATCTTCAAGAAAGGAGGTAGACAGTCGAATAATACATTTCTTGTGTTGCGAAAGAAAAAGATAAGTGAGAACCAGTCACCCAGCCAAAATCAGCACTTCAAGTCTCTTTGACAGTGACAGGGAGGTGAGTGAGGAGCAGCGCCCCTAGTGGACGTGACTGCAAAGTCCAGCTCCCACAGCCTCCCACCATCTGCTTTATTAAATCAAGTAACTGTGCTATATGAACTGAAAATGCCACACTAGATTGAAGCCTAAGCTGTATTATATGGATCATGTAAATAATCAGCTGATTTCAAATCTATTTTGCCGGGGAAATTATTAGACAGAGCAGCCTCCCGTAAGATCAAAACTTTATATAGGCAAGTGTTTTCTGGCTCCACTGCAAACCACTTTCAAGAAAGCTAGAGGGACAGAGCATATTCGAGAATCCTCAGTTTTTTCATGCGGTTCAGACATAGAGTGAACCTGTGCCATGGGCTCTGTTACTAGTGCACGCAGTGGTCTCTATACAATGGGGGACCATTGAGATTGAATCCCCGAACTTCAACACAATGCTAATTGGTAGCTACTTCAGCTTAGTTTTCATCAGTTGGTCGACGCGGTCAGAGACCCGTGGATCAGTTCCGCATGGGTTGAAATGTCGGCGTACCCCTGGGGTTATCCCATCCGCAGAATTAAGAACACTTATATACTGAGATTGAAGTTAAGACTTAATATGGATATCTCATGATAATATGATGCACATATCTATATACACAATTGAATTTTTTTTCACTGAGCACTTCTTCTGCACCATGCGCCAGCCACACTGGTTGTTCTATTCTGGTACCATGGCACTGTGAGATTATGCATCACGTTGACATGATGCTTTGGGCCCAATGTCTCATTTATTGATACACTATCATACCCATTGTGGATCTGGTACCATTGGTATGATAGATCTGTGGTTAAACTGTGACCCACGGTACCACTGTTCTTTCTTTTCAACATAGTCATAACATCTTTACGACTAGACTAGCCAAAGTTAGCTTCCTTTTGGGCAGGACACCCTCGATGTCATTATCGCCCTTGTCATGGGAACTTCCCAAGGCCACATGCACTATTCCATGGTATTGAAGTGTTTATATTTTCAACCGTTTTGATTTTATAATTTTATATTTACACTTTCTAGTTTCTATCATTGGCTTTCATGGAATAACCTTTATGAGCTATAGGGGTGATACTCCTGCCATCATGGGAGTGAAAGTGATAAACAATGGAACAAACTCCCCCCTTTGTCAACTCTTGCCCACTGTTGTACGTGTTCATACTTACTCAACTTGAATCCCTCCATCATAGAGATCCTATAGGTAAAACAATACATTTCATTGCATAAATTCAACATCTGTAGCCTTTACTCTTCGTCCACGGCCTTCCCCATCTAATTTCGTGAAAAAACTTCAGCGTTGGATTGGTTGCACATCATTTCGGAAACCTCAGTTTAAGTCATCAGGGTAGCGAGTGTTTCAACCCAAAGCTTCCCAAAATGATTTCCATTCCTGATCATGACCAGGGGGAAACATCCTTTATAACGAAACTTTCACAACGCGGTACCATTACCACGCATGTTTTACAACGCAAGTCGTTACAACGACTTGCGCTGGAGGGCGCTGTAGGATAGGGAATAGTTTAATTTACTATCCAACACCTTCCCTACTATCCACGGGGACTGGAGTTGGAAGAGTAAATTAAACTATTCACTATCCAGCTCCCTCCAACGCAAGTCGTTGTATCGACTTGCGTTGTAAAACCTGCGTGGTAAAGGTACGCGTTGTGAAAGCATGCGTTGTACCGTCATACATCCATGACCAGGGCACGTAATCGATGATGTTATGTGTCCTCTTTAGTCTAGTAGTTAGTTTGGTTTGCCGAGGGTCTGAAGAGAAGAGAATCACCCCTGGAGAGCACTTTTCCTCATGTCATAGAGAGAGAACTCGTTCTCACTTGCGCAGTAATCCCTATTCTTGAGCAAACAGTAATTTACACCTTGAATGTAAAATCTGGTGGATTCTTTTGGAGGGAAAACACTGCTCCTTCTGAGATTTGCAGCTAAAAAAATGGGAAAACATGTGGTATTACCATGCAATGCCCCATTCTGTGGGATGGAGCTCGTTATAGGAAGGTAATTCCCCACCTGGTAAATACCACATTCTGTATTACATGGAGAATTACAAACCAACTTTAATTGCCTGAGACAGTTCACTGGATACCTGTGAAGAATGTATAAGACTTTCCACTTGATGTGGTGCCAGAGTGACTGGCCCGTCTTTTGTACGGGAAACATCTTTTACAACGCGGTAATGACACCGCAGTGCCATTACAACGCGGGTTTCACAACGCAAGTCGTTACCACGACTTGCGCTGGAGGGCGCTCTAGGCTAAGGAATAGTAGATTTACTATTCCAGCACCTTCCCTACTGTACGTAGGCTGGTGTTGGAATAGTAAATCTTACTATTCCTAAGTCCAGCACCCCACAGAGCAAGTCGTGGTAATGACTTGCGTTGTAAAACCTGCGTTGTGATGGTCTGCGGTGTTTTATACCGAGTTGTACCGTCATACATCCTTTTGTACAGGACAAATAGGTCACTTACACTTAATTTCTCCTTTAATTTACGTGGACTGGCAAGCAGGAAGTCGTTCCCTGGATCTGTCTGGAGCAGATATATGAAGGCTGCTCTTCCGGTTCACCCACGCTAAATCTCGAGCTGTATTAGTTTCCATGAACTAATCCAAACACGTTTATTAACCTTTAGAAGGACAGGTGTAAATAACACAGCACAATAATAATACAACATCTGGCGCCAAGAATCCACCTGTTGAAGTATGCGCGCACAAGAAAAACTTAATTTCGATGGTAATTTTAATTACGTTACAGATACTTAAATTATTTCCTAATTTCTCAGCACGTTTACATACAGTTGCTTTTCAAGTTACACTTCAAGCACCCCCTTATTATTTTACATAACGTGGAAACTTTCTCACTGACAATCAAACGCTTCTATAGGTGTGACTGCATTGCCCCCAATGCATGCACCGACATTGATATACAGACCAGTGTTAAAAGGTTACTGTGGCCTGAACAAAGCGCTTCTGGGCAAACCCAGCCATTCTTGCAAATGTTTGCAGTCTCTTAGCCGGTGCTTTATGGCCGTGTTTACTGTGTTTGTTCTGTTGGCATTCGTTCTTATCTGCATTAGTTCCTGGGGGTTTACCAGAGAATAGCTTCCCTCCAGGATGCAATTATCCGAACAAGCCATTTATACGAGGGAAGGAAGCCAAGTGCGTCCTGACTCTGGTGTCTTCAGCGTGCATTAGGTTCTCTTTGGTGTGTGCAAGCTTCTTTTGCCATGACACTACTTGCGCACACACTACACCACTTATCCGAAGCGCAGAGTTGAAGAAGCAGCTCTAATCTATACCCTAGGGAAAATAAAAATGTGTTCCTCTCTACACTATTTAAATTTGGGGCCAAAAGTAGATATTTAAAACAAAATTGTGTGCGGTTTAATAAAATCATGGAAACTGAAGATGCAATCTAATTAAAGTGTGAGATTAACACAGTGATCCTCTTTGCCAAGGGCCTTAAATTTTTACATTCTGATGGGACCAGTAAGTGCACTTTCAGGTAGGCCTGGACGGAGTTTGTGGCATTCCGTTATGTGGAACTCCAGCGACTAAACTACAGCGACTTTCGCTTTTTAGCTGAGGACTTTGGGGGCACTGTGGGATTTTAATTAGTATTACATGCACTTTACCTGTTTCTCTTCTTAACTTGCCTATCCTCCCCGGTCCACCGCGACATTGTCGTTTGAGTGGAGGGAGGATATGCCTACTTCCGGTGGGAGGTCAGAGTTCGAGCGGCCTGACCCCCCTTAAAACCGGGTGTGCTTCAGACGCGCAGCGGACGCGCGCACTGACACACCAATTTGCGAGGCTCTAGGACAAGTTACGGTGATTTTAATGCACTTCTTGTTATTCTTTCCAAAAAACTACAGCGACTTTCGCTTTTTAGCTGAGGACTTTGTGGGCACTGTGGGATTTTAATTAGTATTACTTGCACTTTACCTGTTTCTCTTCTTAGCTCGCCTATACTCCCCGGTCCATTGTCGTTTGAGTGGAGGGAGGATACGCCCACTTCCGGCGGGAGGTCAGAGTACGAGCGGCCTGACCCCCCTTAAAACCGGATGTGCTTCAGACTGCGTAGCAGATGCGTGCAGCGGGCGTGCCAAAGGCAAGCCCGTCTGCGCCTGTCTGTGGCCAGGCCCCTTGCCTCTATCGCGCTTTACTCAGTCGAAAAGTTGAAGTCACTCCGGGGTAACTCTGCTTTAGACAAGACCACGCTGGCTACTCTAGAGCAAGAGGGCCTACTCATCGATAACACCACCAGTCTAGGCTGCATTGCATATCTACCGCCTCATACTGCAGACCCCGCTCCTTCTATTTTACAGGAGGTAATAGACATCACCTCACCTCAAAACAAGCCTAGCAGCCTAAATATATATTACCTGAACACTCGTTCTCTGGTAAAACACCAGCTAGAGATTTTTTCCCTCATTGACTTAAATAGACCTGATATTTTGTTCCTATCAGAAACTTGGCTGTCACCCGATTCCACTCCTGACATCTTAGTGGCCATCCCAGAGCCTTACTATATCCTTCAAGCAGATAGAGAAATGGGCAGAATGGGAAGGAGGGTGGCGGCAATTATTCATCAGAAGCACCAGTTCTCATCACTGAAAACTTTACAGGTCTCATCAGTTGATCTTCTGATGATTAAACTAGAATCTGCTAAACTCTCCCTAGCATGTGTCATTGTATACCGACCACCTCAGCATATGCCCACATTCTCCCAGCAATTTAGTGATATGATTGCCAAACTAGTGATTAACCACACTCGAATCCTAATAGTAGGCGACTTTAACTATTGGCCGGGAGACGCAAAAGAAAGCTCAACTTCCCGTGAACTAACCGATCTCTTGGTCAGCCTAAACTGCACGCAGTGTGCATTGTCAGCTACCCACATCAAGGGACACACACTAGATCAAGTGTGGTCACAAAATTTAGACATTACACAATTCTTAATTTCCCCCTGCACCTGGTCAGATCATCATCTGATAACTTTTGTGATCTCAAATATCCACGCTTCGACGATCACACGATCATGCAGCATGAAAGCCAGAAACTGGAATAGGGCAAACATCGAGTCATTCCACACACTCCTTTTAACCACGGCCCCCCCGGCTCAGGATAGACCTCTATCTATCCAAGTAGAAAATTTTACTTCTTGGCTTGAGTCAGCTAGTGACATGACTGCTCCCCTGAAAACGATCAAAATTAAAAGAGCCCATGATGCCCAACAATGGTTTTCACCAGCCCTGAAAGAACAAAAAATTTGACTCAGACAAGCTGAGCGCAAATGGAGAAGGAACTATCTGCCGGAAAATAAAAACACTTATATGTCTCTCCTTAAAGTTTATAAGACTTCTATTCTCTCCTGCAAAGCAGAATATTTTTCATCAAAAATCCTGAAATCTGCAAATAGAACCAGAGACATCTTCTCAATTGTCGACGAACTGGTCAACCCTGAGAGAGTCTCTGCAAAACCAGTGCACTCACAGCTCTTATGCGACTCTCTCAACAATTACTTCTTTGATAAAATTGCTTCTATCAAAGCTAGTATCCCAGGCAACAGGACGGTCAACATGCCTGTACTATCTGTCAAAACTTGGCATCCCTAGATCAAATTCCACCCATCACTAAAGATGCCTTCTTAACATTAATTGCAAAAGTCAAGTCAGGCTCCCCCCTGGACTGTTGTCCACCTCACATTCTTTGTGAAGCTTTCCGCGTCTGCCCTGACCCCCCAATAGCTCTCCTTAACACATCTCTTAGACCTGGAACTGTCCCTGACTCCTTTAAAAACGCAGAAATTGTAGCCATCTTAAAGAAACCCGGGGCCGATCCTCAAGTATTGAGCAATTATCGCCCTATATCTCTTCTGCCATATTTGAGCAAGGTCCTGGAGGCACATGTGGCAGAATGCATCAGCTCCTTCATAGAAGAGTCAATGTTTCTTGACCCTCACCAGGCCGGCTTTAGGCCAGCTCACTCAACAGAAGCTGTCATTCTGACAGTTATGGACGAACTAAGAAAGGGGGCTGATCACGACTCCCCTCAGGCTCTGATCCTCCTGGACGTGTCTGCCGCTTTCGACACGGTCAATCACACTATCTTGATCGACCGTGTCCACAGAGCAGGCATCCAGGGCCCAGCATTAGGGTGGATACAGTCCTTCCTTAAGGACAGATATCAATCAGTCCACCTAGGAAACTTTGGCTCAACCAAAGGAAAACTCCAATGCGGAGTCCCACAGGGATCCTCCTTATCCCCCCTTTTATTCAATCTGTATATGCAGCCCCTAATCCACGCTTTGAAATAAATGGAAGTCTTGATGTTCAATTATGCAGACGATCTGCAACTAATATTTAACATCCAAGCTACTAGATCGTCCGAGATAAACTTACAATCCATAATGACATTCATCAGCAAGTGGATGAATGACAACCAATTAAAGCTAAATCCAGACAAAACGGAGTTAGTTTTGACAGAGGCCTCTCAAACCCATGGAACATACATTTTTGCCCCTCCTCTCTGGGCCCTCCCCCCACTCCGGCGTCCATTGTAAAAAGCTTGGGGGTCCTGATTAGTAGTGACCTATCAATGAAAACTCAGATTAACTCCGTGGTCTCGGCCTGCTTCTTCTTCCTACGCAAAATTTAAAAAATCAGAAGATTTTTATCAACCGAAGCCCTTACTTCGGTTGTATTGGCGCTCATCATCTCACGATTGGATTACGCCAATTCCCTCTATGCTGGCATCCCTGCGTATCAAGTGAGACGCTTGCAATCAATCCAGAATCACGCTGCTCGGCTTATTTTCCAACATGAAACCTTTTTTGAAACAACTTTATTGGCTGCCGGTGGCTCAACGCAGCGCTTTTAAACTTGGATGCATTACACACAAGGCGCTGCAAAAAAAGGCCCAAAGTTCATCGCCGAAAAAATCCAGAAGTACTTCCCCCTCGCATTCTTCGATCTTCCAGCCACAACCTCTTAATCATTCCTAGGTTTAAGCGCATCAAACATGGGGGACTCAGGTTCTCTACGCTAGCTCCTAAATTTTGGAACTCTATTCCCCCACTAACACGCACCACCAACGCTCATCTTCTGTTCAGAAAACAATTGAAAACCTGGTTATTCCTAAAAGCATACGATGAATAGCCCACTGACTTAGCTTAGCTCTGCTGTGTTCCTGAAGCACCAAGAAACCAATCTGGTGAACGTTGCGCTATATAAGCACTTTGAAAAAAAAAAAAAAAAAACTCCGCGAAGTGACCTAACTACTCTGCGGCGCTATGCGTGAGTGTGATACTTTGCGCTGCTCATGCTGTTTTTTAGCACCAGATGTTTGTCCTTTGCTGTAAAATCAATGTGGACAGTACCACGTGCAGCGCAAGAGGGAACTGCTTCTTTCTGCCGCTCTAGTAGATGTTCTTCTCTAGGGATGCTTTCTCAACGCAAGCCGAAGATTACTCAATGCGAGTGGTAGTCACCAACTTGAGCACCTGCATTGAGGAATCTCACTGAGAGGTAGCCTGGGGTAAGATCTTCCTCCCTCTTGCTTGCCAACTTAACATTGGCGAGCCACGGGAGAGGAAAAACTCCTACTCACTGCTACACATTGTTTTTCGGAACTCCACATGAATAATAAAAACTCCTCAAGCGTAGGGGAATTTCATGCCCAGGCCTATTTTCAGGTGCCATTGGAATAATGAGTTTTACAGAACACCATAGAGCTGTTCAGTTTCAGCTAGATGTTTAGACTTCTAAAGCCTCAGGGGGAAACCCTTGAGGAAACTGAGGAATTACCAGAGGGGATTGAATTACCAACAGAGTTACCTTGACCACGCCATATCCACAATGCTGGCGCACAATCCGCAGTGAAAAGTCAGACCACTAATCATGAGGGCCTTAGTGAGTCAAACTTGAGGTGTATGTTTCACTGCAATGCCCATTTGGTGTATGTGAAATTGAACTAGAGACTTCGAATACACTCACTACCAAAATGTAGACTGCAGAACTAAAGATTATGTAAAAATATCTATATAGAACCATTATTAAAACACACCTAATCCCACCACCAAAGGTTTGCCACAACCATGATAGAATGGATTTAGAACATGGTAAAATGGTGCTATCAGAGGTTTTGTATAAGTAGTCGGCCATTAGTATGGCTTCATAGTGGCGTCAGCTGTCTGTAGAAACCTTCTACATGGTTTTGTAGTTTCCGTCTTTGACGTGTGTTGGTCATTCGATGATGATATGTGTTGGGTATTGGTTTGGTCCATATCACAGTTACGCTGCAAGGTCTTCACCAATGTCCTCAGGGTATATGAACTGGCGATGGAGAGCTATGCACAGAAGACCTGTTGGAATGTTTCCAGGTTGAGAACATGTCTGGTTTTCAACCCTGGAATGGGCTATAACATGCCGGTTCGTTGATCAATTTTTTGTTATGTGATTCCTGATTTAAGGACTGTTTGGAAGGTGGAGTATGTCTTCGAAAAGTTTTTGTCTTTACCAGGTGCAAGCTACACCTGGTAAAAATTGGAATTGTGCAGAGTGGTGTCCCGCGAGGATACTGGATACTGCACTGCTTAAGCCACAAGGGAGTTTCGCAGAATGATCTTTAACAGATCCATATTTTTGTTGTTAGATATTCTTATATTATTTTTGCAGTTTGAGTCATTAGTGCTATAGCTATAATTGTTAAGTGTGTTGGAATACCCTTTTTGACAGCGATGGTTTTGCAGATTTTAAGACAATGCAAGCAGGGTCCACCATGGTGTCAATAATCATTTTCCATAATCATGCCCATGGGCTTGATGGCATGCAGACAACTTCAAGGAAAGAAGATTATTGCCCGAGAGTTGTTTAAAAAACGAATCCTGATAAATAATTTGCAAGCATTGTTTCCTCAATCATTTTACTGCGGAAGATCAATGAGGAAGTGCTGGCTATCCATGATACATGATAAGGTGGTTCTGTCGGATCAACTTGTAAACATAGTTTTTAAACTCGATAGGATCCCAGGTACTTGTCCCTCCCAAATTGGTCCCTGAAAACTTTCACATATACAAGTAGACCAAATAATTTTTTTAAAACAATGTGTATTGTATGCACACAATTCATTGCATCATATCCAGCAAGATCGGACTCCTGTGCACAGACCATATGAAGTGCTCGTTTAAAAAAGTGCGTGATATAAAATGTATATACACAGCTAGGGAAAGAGAATGACAAAGAAAGAGTTGAGAAACAACAAGGAAGATAAGAGTTAGCCTAATCGCTAGGGCGTTCAACCTCGAATCTGGGGAACTGGGTTCGAGTCTCGGCAACGATGCTGAACATCCTGTGACTCTGGGCAAATCACTTACCTCCAGATTCATCAAAGTCCAGTTTTGCGAGTCCTTAATAGCGATTATTAAGGAATCGCTATTAAAGACTCGCAAAACGGGATTCATGTGGAAATTGCAAAAATTATTGCGATTTCTAATGCCTCCTTATTTGTGATTCGCTAATTGCTAATCGCAAATAAGGAATGACTTTCCCATTCATTCCTATGGGCCTAAAGGCCCATAGGAATGAATGGGGAGTCAATCCTTATTTGCGATTAGCAATTAGCGAATCACAAATAAGGAAGCGATTTCAAGGGTGCCAGGGTGTCCAAAGGACACCCTGTAGCACCCTTGAAATGCTCATGTACACTGGTGTTGCGCACACACATGTCCAAAGGACATGTGTGTGTGTAACATACAACTTAGAAAAATGCACTAAAGTGCATTTTTCTAAGTTTTCGCTATTTACCACGAAGTCAGACTTTGCGGTAAATAGCGGCCCCAGATTGCGAATTCGCAATTTTTTAAAGCTTCATGAATTGCATTTAAGGAATCTCTAATTGAGATTCCTTAAATGCAATTAATCGCAAATTTGCAATTTCTACTAATGCGATTTTTGCATTTGGGATGTTGAATCCCAAATGCAAAAATAGCGCTCGCAAAGGGCCAGATTCTCAGAATCTGGCCCTTTGCGAGCCGTTTTCGGCTTGATGAATCTGGCCGTTAATCTCCCGTGCATGACAAAAATGAATGTGTCCTCATGTAACGCAACTGGTGCTATGTAAAGCGCTCTGATACCCGTTACCATACCCGTTACCTTCGGGTCAAGTTCGCGCTATATGAAACTCCTTTAAAAAAGTAGAAAGAGACCAAAATTGAGATAGACGAGAGAGAAGCAAAAAAATGTGAAAGATAGAAGGGAGAAATAAATAAAACAATCAACAACTTAGGAAAGAGCAAGCTAGAAATATAGAAGAGAGAAAAAGAGGAAGGCAAAAGAAAAACAGGAACAAAAGAAAGCAAATGGTGAACAAAATAAAACAATGAACAACTTAGGAAAGAGCAAGCTAGAAAGTTAGAGGGAAATAAAAAGAGTGAACGAATGAGAAAGAAATGAGGAGAGAAACTAGAAAGAAAGAAACAGTAAAAGGAGAGAAAAGTAACAGCAAGTAGAGAAGAGTAAGAAATGATAAAGACAAATAGAGAAAGAGCAATAAAGAGAGAGAAGAGAAAGAAATTAAGACAACACAAAAAAAGAAAGAAATCTAGGAAAAAGAGCAAACAAAAAGAACAAACGAGAAAGAGGCGAGGAAAATCATGAGAAGAAAGTTAAGAATTAAAGGATGCAGAAGAAAAAGAACAAATGAAAAAGACAGTCAAAAAGAACTGGAGAAAGAAAAGAGGAAAAAGGAACAAGAAAAAGAACAAAAGAGAAATACATATTTTTTTACAAGAGTGTGGGGTGCATTTTCATGCACTGTCATCTTCACAGGTTTAACACAAGTGTTGCTTAAGCAGGTGGGCAATTGCATTTTTTCAAACGAGAAAATAGGCATTTTAATAGCCTTTAAGCTACTGGTCGCTCTCAATCAACCTGCTGGTGACCCCTGGTGTATTGTAGCTATGTCACTGCACTGTCACTCCTATTACTTGCACATCACTACTACCAACATTTTGTTGGCAATGACAACGGTGTTCATGTGAAGTGATGGGATATTTTAGCATCACTCAAAATTTACGTTGAGGACAAGTGTCCGGTGGTCTTGTTACTGCACATTTCTAATTGTACCATAGCTCAAAATTAATACATTTGTGGGTGGGTCCTCCCACCGAAGCACACACGTTGGTAAGTATGTGGTGCCTTAAAGAAAGAAAAAGACTGAGACTATAGTCAGTTATTCAGTAAGTATAAGAAGAAAGAGATTGCTTTTACTTCAATTCCATCTATTTTTGGTCTGGACACACAAAACTTTAACTGTTGTAAACATCTCATGCCATTAATGATATTAAAAAGTACACTAAGAGGCACAGAAGGTTCCACTGCATTCCCCACAATCTGCGAGTACGGCTCAACAGATTAATATGCATGTGGACAATCCTTCCTCTCATCCAATATTCAGATTACTTAGGCAGGGTGATATCGGACCACAACGCACACGTTATGACCCTTCGGTGGCGCCCACCTACACCCCTGGTTACCACGTGGTAGTACCCTTGAGGTTGCCTGGAGGACCCTGAATTTCAACATGAACAAATAGAAAACATCCAAAACTACTTCTCGGAGAACGCAGGGACAACAAACTCTAGGACACTTCAGTGAGATGCTTTCAAAGTCGTCCTGCGAGGAGCCTGCATTAGGCAGATTGTGGGGGTCCGAAAAACTCTAGAGTAGACAGTGCAGGCTACAGAACAACGAGTGGCGAGACTGTCCAAGAATGCTAACAAGCAGCAGATCCCCCTGGCACAAATGGCGGAGACCAAGACCAAACATGCAGAAACCTGTGCAGACTTGCGCCAGTATAACTTTTGTGCATACACTTCTAGAGATCACAACAAATGTAACTGAGCCAGCACCTTGCTCGCATGGCTGGTCAGACAACACATGCAAGCGCAACCGATCACCAGTATCAGAAACGCCGTAGGCGTGTTTGTGCATGAGCAAGCAGACATTCAGTCGGCCTTTTACGAGTACTACGAGACGTTATATGGGGATCCAGCCCAGTACAGAGGGGACTCCATCCATAGTACCCGCTTCGCCTAGGGAGACCCACCGCAGTGGGGAGTATATGGGTGCCGCTTTAGAGAGGCGACGGATGCTCATCACACAGGATCTGGCCACTTTCACCAGCAAGGGGTGAGTCGGATTGGGCTTGGTCCCCGGAAGGGGCATCCTGGTTATTTCTGGAATAGTAAAAGTCCCTGCCTGTGCTGTAGTTTCTTTCAGGTGTCAGCTAGCCATCCACAGTGAGAGCCACTGTAGCTGAGCTGCTAGTAAGTAGGCTTCAAAGGACGTGGCCCCCAGCCCACCCCATCTTGTGGCAGCTGTAGTGTCGTCAAGGCCACTTTGCGGTGACCCTTCCCCCAGATCAGCGAGATCAGGAGGGAGTCAAGCTCACGAAGGAATGGTCACGGGGGAATCACCGGGCATGCAGCGAAATCCCATATTCATGGAGTGGTTGATGCGCCTTTATAGTTTCACACAAGCGCACGGGTTTTCCTGAGCTACAGTGGTGGGAGGAGTTGTCAATGACACCTGAATAGGCCTGTGCCCGGCCTCTCACAATGCTGTCTCCAAGCCCCCATAAAGTTTCTGGAGCCAAGACAGGGCAGGCAGGACCTGTGCACTACATAGACTCTCCTTTGAAGTATGCCTACTTCATTGTCCAAAAGGGGTATAAGTATTGGACCTAAAACCTCAGACTGGTCGAACAATTCTGGATCAAGAGGAGACACTGCTACGAAGAAGAGCTGAAGAGTTGTAGGGAGAAGTACTGACCCTTTGCAGTGTGTTGCTTTGCTGGGTTGCAAAAAGAACAATTGATGGACAAAATGCATCACCCCAGTACAGTGAACTGGGCCTAAATTAATCGTTTTATTGCTCCCCATGCCATTCCAGTTTGAACCCAGCCATTTGCAAATCAGTCTTAACCCTGCTCCCAATGGTAACAGTCCAGCCCGAACTGCCAGGCCAGGTCCTCCCTGTAAACAAGCATCCTAGGATCATTTTCGGGATTTCACCCATCATCAGCCAGGATAGCTTGACTCCAGTGGCATGGAGAGCACGGGACCCACGTCTGGGCATAACCGTCCGACTCGGGGTGACAAAAGCAAAAACAAGTCCTCCCTGGACTGGAAACAAGTATCCTAGGACTGGTTTCGGGATTTCACCCCTCATCAGTCAGGTGTGTAATACATAAAAACTGTCCGATGTTGTTGTAATTTCAAATTAACAGAGGTTACAGCTACATCCAAAGTGTCCAATGAGGCCTGTATTTCCTCGCCTGTTATGTCAGTTTGAAAAATCCGGCTTAATTTCCCAGCTATCTGCTAACAGCTCCAAGAAATTTCTGATAAATGGTACCGATAGTTCCTCGGCCGGAGGTCAAAAATAATACCGATAATATTTCAGAGGGACTTGCCATTTCTGATAACCTCTGGCCTCGTAGGAAGTAGTCCCGTACTTGCAGAAAATAAAAAAATGTACTCTGTGAAAACCCAATCTCAGCTTTCAGGGCTGAAAAAGATCGAAATCCCTGTCCATCATATAACAGTCCAAGTTGAATAATGCCCTTGTGCTGCCAGCATCTTCTGATGTAATCATGGAATATATTGGGAAACATAGGATTGCCCCACAACACCGTATACTGGTGCAGCACGGGCAGAGAGTATTCCTTGCAGTGTCTTGCCAGATCCTGGTAATGTCTCTAATTATCTTGAACCTGACCCGGTTTAAGTAATTGGGGGCAGAAGTCTTATACAGCATGAACCCAGTGACTGGGACGCAGGCTAGCTGATAAGATAGCCACACGGTGCTGGTATCAGGCCCTCCGAGCAAGCTTTGCATCCGACCAGCAAATGCTGCTCAAAGGTAAAGTTTGAAATCTGGGAGCTTAAAACCCCCTTGTTTTTAAGCTAATTTGATATCTCGAAGAGCCCTCCATGCGCGTCTGTATCCCCATATAAAACTATCTATAGCACTATCTTAACGTTTGAAGAAAGACCAAAGAACCTTCACAGGTATTGTACGTTATAAATATAGAAATTTGGGGAGAATATTCATTTTAACTATATTGCATCTTCTGTATATAGTAAGAGGGAGACGATGCCAACTGCAAAGCTTCGCCAAGACAGTTTTAAGCGGTGGCTCATAATTCAAAGAACCCACGTCATTCACTTGACTACTAAGACGAACTCCCAAATAAGTAGCTGTTCTTATAACCCCTAATGATATCGGCACCACTTCAGGTTGAAAATGTACAATTGCTTGAGTCTTAGTCAAGTTTAATTTATAGCCAGAGAAGGAGCCGAAGCGCTGCACCGCTCATGTAATTTCGACTATAGTGTCGACAGGATTAGAAGAAAAGATGGCGATATAACCTGCAGATGCAGTTAGTTTTAATTCTAGCCCACTGAAACAAACTGGAGAAATCCTTACGTTTTGCAACAAATGCTTTATTAAAGGCTCAATATAAAGGGCAAACAGTAATGGGTATAGCGGACAGCCCTGCCGCATACCCCTTTGAACTGCAAAGTGGGCTGTGGAGAGACCGTTCAGCTTAACTGCTGCCACCGGGTTGTTATACAATTTCTGGACCGCAGAAATATACTTAAGACCGAGGCCAAATGATGACATAATAAGCCATAGTGCTTCCCAGGCACCTCGATCGAAGTCCTTTTTTGGCGTCGAGCATCACCATCCCTATATGTTGATCTAACTGACCAGAAACGTCAAAGGTGGCGATAGCTGTCTTATTGTGAGCCGCCGTGTCTCTACCTGGGACAAAGCTGTGCTGTTGCTCCGAGACTAACTGATGGATAGAAAGAGCCAGACGCGAGGCCAGGATTTTGGATAAATTTTTTGCATCGGCTTTAATCAGTGATACAGTATGGTACTGGTTTCCCCTTCTTAGGGAATACCATGATGTTAGTAATACTCCAAGATGCAGGCACGTCAGCACCGTTAATGATGTTGATGAGTAATTGAGTGAAGACAGGTGCCAAAATGTCCTTAAAAATTTAGTAAAATTTAAGTGGAATAGTGTCTTCACCGACTGCCTTGCCTGATGGTAAAGAGCTAATCGCATCCTCAACCTCACCCAGCTCTATGCCTTTCTGCAAACATGCAGACTCCAAAGGGTCGAGAGTCGGTAGTGCACTCTCCTGTGTATGATCTAGAGCAGTATGTTTATTAAAAGGAGCTGACTCACCATATAATTGGCATAAAACAGTCTAAACTGTTCGACTATATCCAGTGGTCGAATGTAAGACAGAACTTGTGCCCCTTTTTATTAATTTAATGTAGGATCTGGCCCTCTGATCAGCGATGTGAGTAGCTAGCAAACGGCCTACCCTCTCCCCGTACTCATATTGCATAGTTTTATACTTGTGGTAGTTGTTGGCGACTTTATCAATTAGCCCTCTGTTAAGTTTAGCTCTTACTTCTAAAAGTCAAAGGTATATTAACTGTTCCGCTGCGTCTCTTACTGCAATAGCTCTTGTGTGTTGTCGTTCCAAATCTAAATAGGCCCTATGCTCCTGCTCTGCCTTCTGAGTAACACGCCGGTTCAGTGTTAAGATATTCTGGAGAGTGTACCCTCTAACATAAGCCTTCATACAGTCCCACACCGTTGAAGTAGAATCAGTGCCCCTATTATTTTCGAAGTATTCCCCAAGTGTTCTTCGAATATACGCCTGAAAATCTAGGTTGTTGAGTTGATGTCTAGGAAATGAAAAAGCCCGGAGAGGTTCTCCATCCCCCAGCTGAGTCTGAAGAGTTAACATCACTGGCTTATGGTCAGATGTCATTTTAGGACAAAACTCTATAAGTGCCTTTTCCAACAGAATTCTATTAGTAAACATCATGTCAATTTGAGAATACTGTTTGTGTGGGGATGAATAGTATGTAAAAACTGGGAGTGTTGGCCACAGTCTCCTCCAAGCGTCATCCAGTTGATGTATGTGGAGAAGTTAAAAAATGGCTTCCCTAGTCCTTATCATTGTAGCCCGAGTTTTGGTATTAGTGGTATCAATCTTATTACCAATAATACAGTTAAAATCCCCCATTACTTTCAGATCCCCGGCCCACTCCAATAGTTCTGAGTTTAAATAATAGAAAACATCCGGACAGTCGGTATTAGTGCTGTATACCACACAAATCGTGGTCTTACGACCTGAGATCAATAGCTGAGCTATTGCCCATTTCCCCTTAGAATCAGATAGTGTACATAAAACAGTCACCTTAAAGTTCCTAGATTTCAATATGGCGACCCCTCGAATAGAGATTGTCTGTGAGGTGCAAACAGTGTATTGAAGCCCAGTTGTTTTAACTGAGATCTGTTCTTGTACGCAAGGTGATTCTCAGTAAGGCCCAATATATGAGGTTTAAACACACAGAGCTCCTCCCCAACTAATCGCCGCTTTCTGGCCTGGTTCAGCCCCTCAACATAACAACATATATATTTTAAGATTGACAAGGAGCCGCTATCGACCATTGCCAACCTACCACCTACCCTTGCTGAAACCCCCGTGCCTACGGAAAGGAATCATCACCTTCCCCTGCTGTCGTTGGCTGACAGCCTTGAGAGAATGCCCCTTCGCCCCCCCAGACCTCAAAACCCACCCCCCACTGCCACTTTTCCCCACTGATATGTATGAAGAGTGTCCCAAAGATAGAAAAAAGGAAACATGAGAAGTGCACTTCTCCAAATCTCCTACACATGCCTCCTTCACTTATAAGATCAGCTACTGGTATCAGACTGCCACTTTGCCAGTGTTTGTTTGGCATCTTGCTCAGTGTAGACAAATGTGAATGTCCATCTTTAGTAACCTTGAAACAGGCTGGCTCCTGCAAGAAGCTTGTGAACAGGCTGCCTTGAAGGGATCCATTAATTGACGCAGCTTCCAGCTTTTGTTCATTGTGGATTTACACAAATCAGAGCGTGCAAACATAGAAATTGAATCCAACTTTACTTGAGTAGAAGGGTGAGCTTCCACATAAGTTGCTTGACATAAAAATAAATTGCCCAAATACACAAATAGGCCGTGAGAAAGATGGCTTTGCTTGATTCCCTTGAGAAAGAGCCAGAGGCAATCGATGTGCCTGCTGTACCTGTGTATCCATATCCTAGTCCGCCAAGTCTGGAAATGCTTGCTGGAAGAGGGGGACAATGTAGGCTCGTGGGTTGAAGCCTTCCCTCCCTTATGGTTTGCCAAAGATCCTCAGATTCTGCAGAAGTTGGTTATTTTCGAGGTCCTCGACTTTCGCCTGCAGGAATGATAGCTGAGACTCTTGAGTTTTAGTCGTTCTCACAGTGGAAGTGTTAGCCTCTTCCACTGCTGCGACACGTTCTTGGAAGTCGATGACTTCAGAGGCTAGCAGGGCAACTTTGGTGGTGACGTCCATCAGTGCTTGTTTAATCTCCCTGCTGTCTGTTTCGGTTTGCGAGTAGTAATCTTGGGCCTCTGATCTCTGAGTAACTAGGCCTGCAGGACGGGGAAGGTTCCTCACTATCGGCCGGATGCAGTCCCTTCGTGGAGTCGACCAGTTCAGCTGGTACCAAGGATGAAGACAGAGAACTAGAGACTGGTGCCGCAGATAGAGATAGAGAACAATGGGCATTGTTGTTTTAAATATCGTTTTCAGTAATATAATTGTAAAAATATTGTTTTTAATTATTTTAATGTATTTCAGTTAATACATACATTTTATATGTTAGTATTGTTGGTATTCTTGTTATTAGTTTTCTAAAATATAGTTTGTAATTTTAAGTTATTTAGGGCCTGATTACGACTTTGGCGGTGCTCCGTCAAAACCGTGCATGCTCTGCCTGCCAGATTGCGAGTTCAACTCATGTTTGGCAGGCTTTTCTTTTGCCGTTCCCATGGCGGTGCCCTGAAAAAGGGTACCGCAATGGGAACACAAAAGAAGTTCCAGCATGGCATGGACTGTGAAGTCCAGGCTGTGTTGGAACTTCGGGTGCCTGCAAACAGGCAGGCACATGCTGTACCCCCCGAAAGCATCCCCATGGAGGCGGTGGCATGGGGGCCCTGTAGGGCCTCCTTTGTTTCCCCATCGCCAGCTTTCTCATGACAGGGTTTACGCCATGAAAAGGCTGGCGGTGGGGAAACTCGAAATATGCTCGGTTCCCTTGTGCACCTGGCGCAGCAATGGCGGTTCGAATGGCCGCCCCAGGACTGCCACCATTGTGTCGAAGACCACCACACTCATAATTTGGCCTTTTGTATTTTTTTTTTATTATTATTAATAATTTATTTTTTCATAGTGGGTTTGTTGGACTTGTAGGGGAATTGGATGGGATGTTATTTAAATTAGAAATATATTAATTTTAATATTAATTTGTTTGATATTGTTAAATAATTTTAAATTGATTATTAAAGATGTAATTGTTTTACGCATTATATTTTGAATTTAAAATTGAAATTAAAATTGTTATATTCTTTTTATTATTAGTAATACGTTATGTTTTAGTAGTGGGTTGTTGGGTTTGTGGAGGTATGGCATGGAAAGATAAATAAGTAATAAATAATAAACAATTATTGTCAATTCGTTTTTAATTGTTAATTAATTATTTCATTGACTGATAATTATGATAATACGTTAATACTTATTTATTAAGTTATATTTTAGTTGCAGGTTGCTGGGTAAGTAGGAGAATAGGGTGGGAACTTAAATACAATTAAATGTCATTTAATTTAATGGTAGTTATTTTAATTAATTAATGGTTGATTAGTAATTATTTAACTTACATAATGTATTAATGATTGTGTAATTGACCTCTTTTCTTTCATTTCATATGTATTTTAGTTTTATATGTTTACCACATGTGAATTTTTTAATGCTATGTTATTGTTTAAGAGTGTTGGGGGGGAAATATGATATATTTATGATAATTGACATTTATATTTAAGTTATTAATCGGTAATTACTTATGTATACTTTATTATATTTATTATTTTGTTTATATTTATAAATGTATTTAGAGGTAAGTGGTTGTAAAATTTGGTTTGTGCGATGATATTTGTTACATAATTTATTTTAAGGTATTAAGTGAAATTAAATAAATAGGTATTGATTTCATAATTTATTTATTGTTTGATAGCTAATAAATTATGTAATTATGTAATTTTATGTTTTCCCTTCTTTCTTTTTTAATTGATATATTTCAATTTTGTAAATATATATTTATTTCTATATAATGTAATTCATTAATGTTTATTTTTCTCAATTAATAGGACTATTATTATATGCAATGCTTTTGAAGTCGAACACATTCTCTACTACTGTTTGGACTGGAGTGGGAATAGTAAATCTAATTCCTCCAATATCAAGCACTTTTCTTACTGTTGCTTAGACTGGAGTGGGAACAGTAAATGTAATTCCTTTGAAGTCAAATGTTTTCCCTATTGTAGTTTAGACTGGAGTGGGAATAGTAAACATATCCCCTTTGAAGTCTAACACTTTACATATTGTTTTCAAGCGCCTGTCTTCCAGGCGACAGTGCGGAGAACTTTTTAGCGTGAAGATAAGGCCGTTCATCACCAGAGGATACCAGAATGACAACCTGGTGTCAAGAACTGCCACAGAAAATAACTAAGCAAGGAGGGGGGAAAAACAGGAGTCCAGAAAAAACTTTCAAGCGGGTCCAGACTGGGATCAGGATTCAGAAGACAATGGTAAAGTAGGATGGTGAGAAGTACCTGAAGACTGCAGAGACCCATGGATACCAGGAGCGATCAATGAGAAGACAATGGCGAGGCAACCGGCCTCAGGACTGAGTCCGCTTAAATAGTGGAAAACAGGAAGTGACCTAGGAAAAGAAAAGGTTTAGCAAAATTAGATTTGAATAAAAGGTAAGAATACAAACACGCAATAATATCTGTTAGGTATTTGTCAAAGAAGGATATGTGGGTATATCTGAGGTAGCCATCACAACTTATTTAAACCTGCATGCAGTGTATTTCAAGAGCTCGCATGCAGGTAAGGCCACCTAGCATTTGTGTGGCTTCCAATCCAACATAGCTACATCACAAGGATGGCAACGCAGTAACCCTGTGGGAACTTGGGTATCAACTTAACTGAAGGTAACGTGCCAACAAGAGGATTGTTTTGCAAAATAAAAAAATACATCTGGACAGTATAGCATTAAACTAAAAGCAGACATGCTATGCTACTTGTCATATGACTGAATCAGGAATGGAACAGGTGTGACCAACGTTTGATTTCACAAAAATATATATATTCTTTGTGTGGAGAAATATTACAAGATATAGAGTACATGAGCTATACACCCTAAATACATTAATCATGTGCAAATAGATTAAAGTAAATACATATTTTTTTACTATAGATCAATGTATGAACATTAACGCACATAGAGAGAGTGGACTGTTTATACATTGATCTAAGGTACATATCTGAATCAAATGGTTTGCACCCCTCAAGTATAGTTTGGTTAATATTTTGGCCCCTTGTACTGCCCCTGTACTGCTTCCAATACATCTGATATTAATGGTAAAGGGTACCAATCCTTTCTGAGCACTTTATTTAAACCTCTGTAATCAATACAGGGATGGAGTTCAGATGTTCCCCTCTTAGGTCCAAAGAACAAAGAGGAACCTGCTGGTGATTTCAAAGGAACAATGAGAATACTAGCCAAGATGGCCTACAGATAATCCTTTAGGGCTTGTATTTCAGAGAATGATAACTAAAAAATTCTTCCATAGGGAACAATCACATTTGGTACAATTTCAATGGCACAGTTGAAAGAACGATGGTGTGGTAACTCTTTAATTGTGTATTCTTCAAAGACATCCAAGATTCCTGATAGATGTCTGGGACATCTGCAAGATTAGTCATAGAAGGAGCTGAATTTTCAGAATGAAGTTTGGGAAATTCTAGAATGAGCAATCCATATTACAATGAAGAACACAAAATTAGGATCCTAAAGAAAGTGTCTTGGCAGTCCAATTAATATATGGGCTGTGTTTTGCCAGGGAAACAGCAATAACAAAGATGGCCGAACCACGGGTTGGCTTTGCAACGTGGTCGGAGCAACTAATGCTCCTTAACCACGCATTCCTTTGCCACGCATGTCATTACAATGACATGCCTTAAGTAAAGAGGCATGGGACTTTAAAGTCCAATGCTTTCCCTACTGTTGCACAGTCTGGAATTGGAATAGTAAATTATAGTGTCCAAAGTCCAGCGCTTTCTCTTCAGGCAAGTCATTGTAAAGACTTGCGTGGTAAAGGAATGCATGGTTTAAAGGCATTTTTTGTTCCGACTCCGTCGTTAAGGCATGTTTGGTTTAGCCATGTGTGGTTCTTTCATACAACTGTTTTGCCAACCAGTTGATTCCCAGAATTATTGGATAGTGAGGCGAGGTGATTAGGGCAAAGAAAATAAGCTCATAATAAGCAGCTATTTTCATAGGAAATGGCTGAGTCTCTTCGATTACTAATCCAGAAGTCACCAGAGTTCCTTCAAAAGCTTGTACTGCCACTGGAAGCTTCTTTTTAAAAATAGGAATCTTATTATGAGAGGCCTGTTGGTTGTCCACATACACGTTTGAAGCCAAACAATCAATAAGAATCAGAACTGTAATGGAACCAGGTTGAATGATAAGTTTAACTTAGAGAAGTATGAAGCTGGAAGACTGCATTGAGGTTGAAGGAAATTACTCGGGCAACATGAAGGCACACTTTTTATGGATGTGGTCCTCTTCACACTCAAAGCCAAAGGACTGTTACAGATTTGCGCTTTCATTGATTCTGGAGCTTCCAGCAGCTGTATGGGTACCCATTTCCAACAAAGGAATGAGCTTCCACTGCAGGATAAAGCTAAACTCAGGGAGATTAAATGAATAGAAAAACAGCTCATACATTAGGAAGTGTCCAGTCCCTTGAAGAGTTGAGTGTTACCACCATCACCTTCAGAAATTGCTATCCCGTGCCCATTAAATTGGTACTGTTAGATCAATTAAAGGAAGCTGAGACTTTTTCAAAGATGGATCTTTGAGGAACCTACAATTTGGTCAGAATCTACAAGGGGGTGAGTAGAAAAAAATGTTCTGTTATTACCGCTATGCATGTTCGGCAATGCCATTCACGTTATGTGAAACGCCTGCAGCATTCCAGCATTTTGTGAACAACATTTTTAGAGCACTATTAGATGTTATCTTGATCATTTACATCGATGATATATTAATTTGCTCAAAAGATATCCAACAGCTTCACGCTCATGGTCAAGAAGTACTGTCTCTGTTGGTGAAACATTTATTGTACGCTAAAGCAGAAAAATGTGTTTTTGGAATGGATCAGGATACCTTTTTGTGCTTTCAACTGTTCAAAGATTGCATAAGTATGGACATGGAAGACGTCAGAGCTATTCTATAAAGGGCAAACTCCACCACTGTCAAGTGATTACAAAGATTCCTGGGCTTTGAACAGTTCTATAGATATTTTAAAATACATTTCCACCATTGTGAGGTTAATCGCATTGCTCACTCAAAAAGGGCATCCGTTTATATGGGTCAAGAAACAAGATGCAACTTTCCAGACCTGGAAGATGGCATTCACAACTGTGCTCATTCTCAGATATGCTGATAGGTGACTACCTTTATCGTGGAAACCGATGCTTCAGCATTTACAATGGGAGCTGTCCTCTTGCAGTGGGATTCCAAGACAGAAGCAATACATTCAGGTGCTTACTTTTCAAGAATGCTTTCCACTTCAGAATACAATTATCTCACCCATGATAGAGAACCTCTGGTGATTAAAGAGGCTTTCACACTTTGGGGGCACTACTTGGATGGGCAATACATGAAATCACAGTTTGTACAGATGATAAAAAGTGTTTGAAGTGTTTGAATGTAAGATAGTGAGATGGGCCTTGTTCTTCACCTGACTTCAAAACACAGTAACCTATAGACAAGGAGAAAGATACGGTAGGCCAACACATTGTCTACAAAAAGGGAAGGAGAGGAGAACCAATGCCTACTCCTAAGATCTTATTGGCTACCATTCGAGAAAGCGAAATTTTAGATCAATTTATGAACCAAGTCCGATTCAAACAAGGACAGATCAATGCTGAACAATGGCTGAAACAAAATTTGCTAGATCAAAGAAAGGTGTAAACACTCCTATACAGGAAAGATGTCTTCTATTTGCCTCATTAGGAATTGCAATTTCAGGCCTTGAAGTGGTGTTAAGATGCTACCATTATAGAACATCATAGGCTAGAAAAGTTACGAGAGATTGTTGGAAGCTGATTGAATGCATCTCGCATGGGAATGTGGGAGGGTGGCATGTTATTGCTATAACATGGGAGGCTACACAGGCACCGAAAATGGCGCACTGGATCAGAGTCATGGTATACTGTAAAGAAAACCTGGAGTTATATGCGGAGGAACTGCCGATATCATCCGAACCCAGAGACATATGTGAGCCACTGCGCCAGTTCCTACAGAAGCAGCTCTCGTCTGACTTGCAGGATTGAGAAAGAAGGAACATTATGCACCTCTGGCATATCCGGGGTGCGCTGGACTCAACAATTTAATATGTTATGTAATAAGTCCTGTGGTGTTGATCGATCACAATGTATTAATGGCTGGATTGACGCAAACCCTAGTTTGTATAGTGGTATTGATGATTATTATTTTTGAAATGCAATAAACAGAATTTAAAAAGAAAAAAAGAAAAATTACGAGAGATACTACTAAGAGACATTTGGGGGCCCAATATGTTCATATCTATCACAGATCATAGCAAACAGTGTTACATTTGCACTCAAGCAATAACAGATAAAGCTAAACCTAAATGATTACTGTAACACCTTGGTCCATGTTCTCCATGGATTATGTTGTGGAGTTACAATCATAACAAGGGTTTAATACATTGTTGTTGGTGTTGAATTAGTTCACTAAAATTAGACATTTTGTGCCTCTGATAGTATTAACAATGGCAGTGGAACTAGTCCAAATTTTCATTGACAACATCTTCAAGTTTTATGTCATCATCACTGACCGAGAGACAAGCTTTAGAAATAATTGATAAAAACCATAGGTGTTAGATATTTTCCATTTACCAGCTATCATCTACAAACAAATGGCCAGACAGAAAGACTTAATGAAGCCATAGAATAATATCTCCAGTGCTTTTTAAGGAAGATTGCCAATGAGTTGAGCAACTGGATTTCCATTGCAGGATTTGCCTACTACAACTATTAGCACTCTTCCATTGGAACCTTTCCTTTCTTTTGCTCATCTGGTATCCAACCCCACACCTTTCCTGCATTATTCTCCAACTGCAGTTCCCTCGTTCACACATAGATACATCTGAGGAGTTAAGAAAAGGCGCTATCAGCCCCTTCTTAAGACAACGGCAGGATATAAGATACAGGTTGGTTGTCATTATAGACCGCTAAAAAATACAAGGTTAGTGGGAAGGTATGGATGTTTATGAAATATCTACATCTGTAACAATCACACCTTCTGTTTGGCCCAGATTAATAGGTCTTTTTTTTCCTTCTTAGATTATTTGGACAATTGACCGTGCAGCTCGAATTACCTAAGAGGTGGAAAATACATTCAGTGGTTCATGTGTCTCTTACTAAAAATGCAGTCACTAAGGGAGGAACACCACTGCATTCCTGGTTGGTTGCTATCTCTCAAGAATATGAGGTGTTAGATATTCTTGATTCCCTTATTCATTTTGTTCTGCTCCACTATTTAATATCCAGGAAATTATAGGATGGCTGGGAAGATCCTGGGAGCCCTCTACATTTCTGCATACCCATTGACAGGTATCCCCATTTCATTCAACTGCTGTACCAAAAGATGTCAGGTCCCAGCATAAAATCCAGGAGGAGGGTACTGTCATGTCAGGAATATCAGTAAAGATCATGGTAGCACAGCATCTTTATCCAGGCATGCTTTGTTTGACCCTATTTAGGTTCAGGAGGGATCCGACTTGGCGAGTATGGATGATAGAAACATGGAAGCTAGGCTAACAGTCACTTCGGGGATTCAGGTGGGGCTTCTAGGTCCTTATGGATCAGAGACTATAAAATGTCAGTGCAGGCTCTGAGTTGGTGCTTTGCACATCTCCAAGTTGTTTCGGCTTACTTTACTTCCAACAGTTTGTCACTCAGCACCTGAGATGCCTTGCTGTTTGTTATTTGAACCCCTCATGGTTCCCCACCCCTTATTTCCCTCTAAGCCCCTTGGCTTCTGTCCTTTGTTTCTTTTACTGTCTTCTTAACACCAGGGAAAATGCTCAGGCTCTATTTGCATCAGATTCCGGAATTTCCAAGCCACTTAGAATGTAATTGCTGTCCTATGTTGTCTACACACAAGGAATGATGAAGCTCTAATTTGAAAGACCATGAAGCTTCCTGAGGAAGAAATTCTCTTTTCTGGTCAGTTTCATGCAGTTAGCATGGCCCAATAACTCAGTGATGTATGATACCTGCTTAAAGGAATTTGACAAAATAGCCCTTTAAGTTGTGAGCAAAATGACTATCCTCGCATATTTTGAACAGACTCATGAAGATCTCTTGAAACGTTTCTTATTCTATTTTATATCATAATTAAACAAAACAGCAAATGCCAGACTTAAAGAACCTTTAAAGAAGTACTTGGTCAAAATGGTTATTGAATTAAATGATCAATGTGGATTGAGAAAATAGATTTAGGGATCAAGTTAGCCCTTGATGGGCAGCTCGCCAACCCATCAGTCCACTGGAGGCCTTGCACTCTACCCCGCTTCAGCGGTCTGACTGCCATATTTAGAGATTCCTGCCTGCCTAGCAGGGATCTCTATGCCTTTGTTGCATATGTTGGCGCAGCAGATGCAATGAAGATGCATGCTGTCTGCATGTTTGTTTCACACATTTGGCATTCATAATTTTGTTTTTCTGAACCACATTCCCACAGCAGGAGTTTGTTTCGGAAAAACAAATAAATGTCCTTGACGCACTAGGAGTTTTCTTTGTGCACGTCAGGGCTATTGATTGTTTTCCCTACAAGGGTCTGCCATGTGTTGCATGGCTGAACCGAGCTTGGAAAATATGGAGGCCAAATTGGGCTGGCTACTACCACTAAGATTGCCACTGAGGTCACCACGTCAAAGGTTTCCATTCCAGGACTCAACTGAAGCACTGCAGTCAGAGCAGTTCCCCCTGACTCTAAGTAAGCCAGGGACCATGATTTTGTCAGGGGAGGTTCTCAGCCAATTTCCGGTGGAGCTCCAGCTCTGCCAAACACTGAAAGAGTTTTGATAAATAAAGACCTCTCTTCACAGACGATGGCACATGTCTCTGCATAGGGGACTTAGAGAGTAGAATTGCAACATGCATCCGCAAAGAGAAGGGTAGATATCCATTCAGCAGCTAGGGTTGGTGCATTTGCATGAAACCCAGCAAGATACCCCTAAAAGTTATTGATATTACACCAAAAAAGAGTGGAGGGCCACAAATCAGACGCCTTACTTGGAATCAATCAGATTGATTGGGTGATCATTATTTGGAGTATGCTACAACCTTTTTTTTTTTTTAATCTGCACCATTTCTGCTCCAAATCATAATTGTGGTTGTTGTCCACTTAAGGAGAGAATATTTGTTAATTTTAAAATGTACAGTCCCACATAACAGGCTGGATTGTTATAAATCTACAAGGAGCCTATTGAGACCATGTGCCTGGCCACTCTTCTGTATACATCATCACTGAGAAGGAGTGTACAGGAGAAGATACTGGTAGGTTGTGAGGGAGACTGGGGGTGGTAAATATTGTGAGGAGCTGGGTCAGGTAGCAATACTAGGACAGAGAAGGCTAGAAAGTGTGTGCATGGGTGGGCAGAGAAAGGAGGCTTGTGTGCACATTAAGGAGCTGGCACTGGTGAGCAGTGGTAATATCCAAAACTGATGGGCAGTGTTAGGATCTTGCCCAATTTAAGAGTGTGAATAGCAGTGGCGGCTGGCATGGTTCGAGTGTGGTGGGATGGGTGCGGGGGGAGGGTGAGAGGGAAATGGTAAAAAAAATAAAAATAAAGGAAACACTTACCTTGCCACGCCAGTCCATCGTCTCTGCTCATGCTCTCCTCGTCACACCGAGGCACAGGAAGTACAGAAAAGAATACCCTGAATAATCACAATGCTGCATTGCAGCATTGCAAATGTTTTTGAGCTTCCTGGTTCGATGCTCAACCAAGGAATGGGGGCATGGGCTTGTTCTCAACGTACGCTATAATGCAGCCTGCACGGAGAACAGCGAAAGTGTGCATGACTAGTTTTGGCGGCCCGCGAGGGCTGACCAAACAGTCATTGCACTCTTAGGTGTGGGTAAACCACTCCTCCACTGCCCTGTTCCGAGAGCAGAGCAGCCCTGTCCACCTGTCTGCCTGTAAAGCAGCAGGAAACATAAAATGATAACTCAAAGTTATCATTTTATGTTTCCTTTACTTTGCAGTGCACTGCTTAAAAGCAGTGGGGCGATGCTCCTCCGTCATTCGGAGGAGCCGTCCCTGGTGAATAGTCTGCATTATTGAGCAGTGTGCGGGGCTCACATTGTTGAATGTGTGAGGAGCTTGAATTGGTTGCCATGATGAGAAGCTAGTACTGGTTGGCAGCAAGAGAAACAAGCAGTTGCAGGCAGAGTCAGACAAACACTGCTGGAAGGTGTGATGATCAGCCTTAAGGACCCAGTGTGCTAACCTGACACCAGTTGCCTCTATTTAGGGCTCAGAGAATGAGAAGAGGGTACTGTATAAACAACCTACATTGTTGGAAGGTGTGAGACACAGGCACTAGTAGGCAGTGTAAAGGAGTGTCACTGATGAAAGATGTAAGAAACTGAGGGACAAATGTACAAGCCCCTATCGCCATGGGAACATCACTTTTTAGGACGTTCCTGTGGTGATAGGGGCTTCTCCTTATTCATAAGGCAGCGTCAAGCCACTTAACATGGCTTAACACTGCCTTGTAAATAAGGCCCCCTTTCAAGCTATGCTTAGCGTGAAAGGGGAGGGCAATGGGTGTTGCTGTGGCGTTCCACCGCAACACCCATTGTTTCTGATGTTGCCTCCTACTTACAAGAGAGGAGACAGCACCAGAATTAAGACCAGGGAAACCCTGATCTTACCCTGGCACAACAAGGAAAAATGTTTCATTTCTCCTCATTGTTGCTGTTTTCATGTGCGCTGCGTTGTGCAGCACACATGAAAACCGCAAAAGACCAATGACTGTTTATGTACTGGAAGGTCCACCTTTTTAAATGCCGTTTTACAACTTCTGTGTGTGCGGCATTAAGCAGCACACATAGAAGTTACAAAACAGCATTTCAAGATTGTTTATGTGCAGGAAGGGGGACCTTCCTGTACATAAACAATCTTCCCCTGCATGCAGACACCCTTGCACAATGGTGCAAGGGTGCCTGCATTGGCATTAACCACATCGACGCTGATGACGAGCTCAGCTCGTCATGAGGTAGACCTCTCGTACGCTCATGACGAGCTGAGCTCGTCATGAACCGCGGGTTTTTAAAAACTTTAGCGCACAGCGGGAAGATGGGCCACAGCGATGCGGTTAAGCTGCTAAACTTAACACCAGTGCAGGGGGAAACACAGGGCTGCACCACATTCTTGTAAACATGGTGCATCCCTGCGTTTCAGAAGTGGTGGAGTGTGTCGTTAAGTCAAGTGTGCTAACGACATGCTCCCCCACTTCCCTTGTACATATGGCCCTGAATTTGGGGTGGGTGACTGCCCACCACATGGAAGAATCAAAAGTCTTGTTAGGGTTAACCCGTAAAGTCACTAAATTAAAGAATGCTCACCCCCTGGTAGCTATGGCACAGAGCAGACAGGCTTAACTTTCAGCAATGTGTAGAGTATTTATGCAGTACCAGAGCAGTAATAAAGTCAAACACCAAGCAGTAACAATCCCCTCACAATAGGTGTGAGAGTCGTTACTGGTTAGCAGTGACAGTGTTGGGGACAGATGGGCCATATCAGGTGATGGCACTGGTGAGCAGTGTGAGAAGCTGTCATGTTTGGCAGTCTGAAGATTAAGGGCAGGTGAGCATTGTTGAAATGTGGCAGTGGTGAGCAGTTTCAGAAGCTTATATTGGTGTTAGTGTAACAGGGTGGCAGTAGCTGGCAGTGTGGTAAGCAGAGACCGTCGGGTGGTACAGGGGTCGGGCACTTGTGTACACTGCGAGAATCTCACTCTATAACGATCTGGCACTGGTGGGAGCTGGGAAGAGGTGGCACTGGAGGGCAGGGTGAGAAGTTTATTCAGGTGAACATTGGGAAAAAAAGACAGTAGTTCGGCTGTGAAAAAGGGATGTTCTTCATGGATCATATGAGAAGCTGTTACTGGTGAACAATGAGGAATGCTCAGACTTGTAGGCAGTATGGAGCAGGCAACGTTGTGCACCGTGGTGAGCTGGCATTGGTGATGATGGAAGTGGGACCAGATTATATATGGTTGGCTCTTTTTTGGAAGAGAAGCTTGTATGGAACTGTCTCAGTTGCATCTCCCAGAGCGTTGATCCACAGCCCTTTGGCTGAGTCTGCTGCCACCCACTAAACCTTTGGATTTCCAAATTCTCAAGTATTACAAGGCTGAGAGGAGTCTTAGGGTGGGGCTACTAGGACTAGAAACTGAGCCATTCCTTTCAATGCTATTCCAGATAGTGGTTTTACATCCAGAGGACCTCACCTTTTAAGTTGATTCATGCACAGCTTTGAATTCTACTTTATCTTCTGGCTTTATGGCAGCCTATAGACAGAAAGACCTCAAAAAGTCGCTGAGCATGAACCTTAAAAGTAGGAATGGCTGCATGTACCACTATGACAAATAGGATTCACGTGGGCTGGTAAGGCCATTAAGGACTTTCCAGGAAACAGAGATTCTGGAATGGCAAACCTCCACAGTCCGGGGAGGAAACTCTAGTGTAGTGTGCAGTGGCCCTTTGGGCATGTGCCCCTAGGGTTTGGCAGGATGAGGTTGAGTGTCACTTCTGCTGACAATACTACACCTATGACACAGTGAAAGGGTCCACTGTCTGCTCTCTCTCTCTCTCTCTCTGTTACTCTCTATGCCTTTCTTCCTCTTCTGTTGGCTTTCTGGGGAGGGAAAACCTGAACTGATAATGCAGGCCTTCTAGGCATATGGGAGTTCCACTGTGAGATGCGCATACTCCTAATTATCATTACCTGAAGGTGGCACATGGATGGGAGGGCTCAGGGTAGAATAGTGTGACCTACCCTGCATCACCTCATCATCGGGACCCAGACCCTGCTTGATTCCCCACTACTGCTCCCCTATAAGCTACATACATTTGGGCTGATCACTGGCCCCGATCAACCTCCTGTTGATAACAGGCAAGCCTACTCGGCTCCCCTCTATTATCAGGCAGGTCACATTGGGATGGCTCACCCATTAGGCTATCCATCACAGAACTCACTCCATTTTTGTTTCTTTCAAGTACATTGTTTCACCATCAGTTCACAGCAGGTCCACCCTCAAGGAAATGTTGAAATAGATAATAGATCCTTTACCAACATGGATCAAAGTCGAGTAATCAATTCATCCACCAATCGGACGTAATTCCATAAACCTACACCCTCAGCTGCTCCTCAAGTGCTGCATCTGCTAGATCTGGATTTCAGGAAGTGCTCCTCACTTCATCAATGCCTTCAATACAAGCACAGCAACTAATCCAGAGCCTGCACTCGTGCAAGGAGGTATCCAGGAATCACAGAGGATGGATGTATGACGTATTCAAGCATGCTTTCACAACGTATGCCTATACAACGTGGGCAATACAACAAACGCATCGTTACCACGCATTCCATTACAACGCGAGTTGTTACAAGACTTGCCTTAGGGAAGCGCTGGACTTTGGAATAGTATATTTTTCTATTCCATTGCTAGTCTGTGCAACAGTAGGCAAGGTGTTGGATTTAAAATCCAACAATACGTTCCCTAAAGCAAGTTGTTGTAACGACACATTCGTTGCAGTGCCTACGTTGTAATGGCACTGCGTAATTCTGTCTGCGTTGTAAAGGCTGTTTCCCCGTGGACACAAGGTTATCCTTTCTTGCTGATACTCTGTACATAACAAATATAAGAAATATTCCATCTCTCTCACGAGCCACTAATCTAGTTGGTTAGATTTCTTGTTGTGATTGGCTGTTCTAACCGCAGGGACCTACCTGCACGTTGTGCACATTGTTGTTGTTACGCTCTTTCGGCCCTGCGTTCCCCTTGTTTTCTTATGGTAGTCAGGTGCAATCACGTCATGCATTCCAAGCCAGGGTGAGGTTCCCTGTAAACAATTTCACGAAAGCGTTGCCCTTTCTCACGTTTTCTTTTTAAACACCTCAGGACGTTTAAAACCCCAGAAGACCCAGGAGGGAATTGGGCGGATGCTACTGTTAGCAAGCTTCGAGTACATTCCCTTGCAGTGCACCTGTTGCACTAGGAAAGTTTGCAACTTTCTTCAAAATGGTTTAAATTCTCGCAGACTGTGCAGATGTTCCAATTGTTTGAGGCTAGAAACGCAGATCGTCTTTACTTTGCTGTCATGTATTTAGAACATTCTTACTTCGAAATCCTTACAGGGGGCTTCTGTCCCGAGACATTCAGCTACATTGTCGTGGAAGGTTTAACATTTACAGTCAGGACTACTGTGAGGTTGTTCTCTCATGAACCGGAAGTCATAAGGGCTGTTTTGTGACAAAAGCTAAGAGCAGCACCTTCATTTATCCACGTGGCTTTCCCTATTTTGCAAGCAGCTTTACAAATTCTCGGATGAGGCTTAGCATACTACGTCAACATGATTTATTCTGGGACCACACTTCCTTTTCCTTGCGTCTGCGTCTTTTTATCTGCTCCTGGTATGACGGACTGTGATAAGAGCCTCGCTTCTGTCTCAGTATTAGAGCCCTGGCTGGACCCGAGCTTGCTGCTTCCTTCCCTGTTATTCATGTTCTTATCTGAACGTGACTCTCACTGGGAGTAACATCACATACATTTGCATTTCTGTTATTTATATGTAACGTTTTCATCACTGAGTCATTCGCTGTTCATCAGCAGTGTCATTAAATCAAATTTAGAATCATTCACTCACACGTGGCCTTTATCAGCATAAGATTCTGTGCCCCATGCTATTAATAGTAACAAGTTTTCTTGGGTTTTCGCTGACATTGTAGGAATTTGAACGGTGGTAGATTTTCTTTTTTAATTTCAAAGTTTTTTTTTTTATACAAACAAATACAAAAGCATTCTGTCACGGGGTTAGCCAAAAATAGTCCGTATACAGTGGTTACATGTACTTTTACGATAAGATATCTGTTTTAGCTAAACCCCTCTTACATTGCCTTGCCGGGAAATTAGGCAAAGGTTGATAGAAAGAAAAGAAAAGAAAGAGGAGAGAGGAGAATATGGGGGAGGTTCTTTGATTCTGAGTCTGATAGGGGTTTTAGTCATGTGTCAAAGCTGACACCCCACTAGGTGGCCTATGGCGGGCGAGGTGGTCGAAACGGGCAGTCCAACAAGCCCCCCCATGTCCCATTGGATCTTGGTGTTAACCTTCAATTCGCTCCGTCCCCCATAGGGGGAGGAGAGGAGGGAGCAAGGCCCCTGGTTGCTGGTCTCCAGGGGTAGTACTGCAACGCAATGTTCTGAGGTACGTCACCCAGTTGAGTCAGCCCTTGTATGATGTCTAAGTCGTGTCCTTCCAATTGTTGAGGACCATTTTCACCACCTCAATGAGAAGCAGGTCCAATCGGTCTTTATCATGCTCTGAACGTAGTGCTACGGTCATGAATGCCATGGCGAGGGAGGAAAATGCAGTCGTTAGTGTGCAGCCCAGTACGCGATGTGCAGCCACAACGAAGGCCTGTACATGGGCAATGCCAGGACTTTAAGTGGGATGAAAAAACTGGTGGGTCTCTCAAAGGTGCGTAACCAATGTAATTAAGAGCGTGGCTTAAAAACACATAAGCTAAAAATCTGTGCTTAGCATAGTTTGCTGCAAGACTGGCATTTTGCTGTTTCTGTCATTGCATCCAGATATATGATACTAGTAACATCATACCTACAAGAAGTCGGGACTATTGGCTTTGTCAATGGTTGTTAGTTACATTAAGATAAATAAGCAGCAACTACGGCTTGTATATAATATTGAAAATGCTTCCACTTACAGCCCTGGTGGCACCACGACAATGTTGCTGTTCCTGAGTTTCATAAAGAGAAGGGAAGTCCAGAGAGAAAATGACTCTCTGTAAATGATTTTCCTTCCCCTAGAATGCTCACCTGGCATGACGTCATGCCATAACTTCTCCACCAGTGAGAAGTGAGTAGTGTGAGCACGCGCACATCGATGTGCCTGCTGTCAAAAACAAAACGCCTGTGCCAGGGCACAAACAGATCCCGATACAGACCCGTTTTGAGGCCACTTTAAAATAACTACTGGTGCTCAGCACTGGTGAGACCCGGCCCACTTAAAGCCCTGGGCAAGGCCAAGCAGAAGTAATACCAGGAAAGTGATGTATCGCTGGGCCAACCCTCTCACCATCGGTGATCCAATGGACCTTTTCTTCATCGACTGTAAAGATAATAAGAGGAGACTCAAAGGTAGCAGCCAAATAGAGATTTGTTGTGGAAATAAACAACACCCACGGCCGAGAGCTGCTGACGCGCACCAGGATCTCTACCAACTGAACTAACATTAGCAGAGTCCTTGGCACACATCGTTCCAGCCTGGGTAGTAGAACGACACTGGAACAATCCACTACATTTATGCCTGGAGACATCCATGCGCTTGTATGCAGCGTGAGATGTCTCCTTACCACAACTCCCTCCTCTAGAATGCAAAGACCACAAACCAAAGCATGTGCAAGAACACAGTTAACATGAGAGAAGTACAATTAAACTGAGGAAATACAACTTATTGTGTTTTGTCAGACTGGAATTCTACACTAGCACAAGTTAAAAACATACATCAAAAATATAAAGCACTAGAGTGCATTCGCTCTCTTGAACAGGTAACACACCTCTATCAACACCATTTTGCAAGGATAAAGTCTTTCACTGTTTCACTTGGAGTGGGTGGGGGAGATCTGGGCTTTATTTGGAGTTGGTCGTCCCTACTTCCAAGTCATTTGATATCTGTCAAGATGCCCCATGTCACATGGGGCATTTCAGTCAATCCTGTCTGGCGTATTTTACGTCTGGGACGTGTGGTGTTACTTTCCACACTCCTGGTAAAGGGTCTGCAAACACTGCATGTCTTCCAAAGGGTTGATCCCGGTCAGTGCATGGCATGCTAAATGCAATATTATGAACATTTCTTTCCACAGGGGCAGGCATTAGTCCCTTAATAAATCTGAATATGTCTTTATGGTTCAGATATTTTGACACAAATATGTCTTGGAGACACAGCAACTGAAGAACCACTAGACCCCAGACTTCTACACTTCCTAACCCCCAGTGAAAACTTTCATGTCTACATTTTTAATTCTCAATTGTGTTTAGGATACACAAATTAAAAAGTAAAAGGAGCGTTAAGGGCATACAATCCCAATGCAAACCAATGAATCCCCTACAATTTGCCTACTTTATGTAGGGTATAGGAATGTCAAACCAACCAATCAGCTACTTGCGTTGCACAACTGCACAATTTATAAATCACAGTCCAGCTGGTTACAGTGCATTTAAGCACTAAACGGACATATTCTGGGCAGGCACTGACAGGTGCCGAGAAAGCCTGTGTCATGTGTGACACCTTCAGCCAGTCCTGGCTTTCTGGCAAAGCACACGTTGAACTGTGTGACTTTTAGTTGCACTTTTCAAATTCACAGCGTGAACAAAAATTTCCATCATACAAAATGTTATCCAAAAAGTCAGGACTAGCTGAAGGTGTTGCAAATAGCAATTGGTCACTGCAAAAATAACAATATTTAAACCCAGCGTCCGTGTACAGCCAGAAACTCCCAAATTGAGATAAACCACCTTAAAATGAATCGCCCCCGAACATTGTCATATCCAACGCTCTTATTACTAGAACAACATATTTCAATCCCTGCACTGTATAAATCGGTACACAGCCACTCCCTTCAAATGCTGACTTGGTGCTCAAACACCGATAAGCGTCTGCAAGAAGCGATGAAACAGAAAGCCAGACCATTCAAGGCAGCATTTTACTTTCAAAGCTGCCCACCGAAGTGTTCTTGGTTTCACATGTGACTTCCTGGGCGTGCAAGAGCTGGTAAACACAGGGCCATGAACAGGTACGCAATAGTAACACAAACAGCGTTCCCGGTGTTTCTCTGCATTGGAAGGGAACTTCGAATCACACAGGAAAAGGTTCCCAAGCTGCAAAGCCATAGAGAACTGAACAAAACTGCACCTTGCTTCACCCGTTACTTCTTCCCTCCGGTGTATCAACTGCCAAATACACTGCTGGACACTCCTTCAGCATGCCCTCTGAAACAAAACCATACCAACATATGGGGTTGGGGAGGGGCACGCATGTTTGCTGACACCTAATCAGACCTGCCTCCTTTGTCTCTGGCATTACGTGGATCCCGCCCAAGGTCGCAGGCCTTTAACGCCCAGAATCAAGCAAATACAATGGCATTGAAAAATGCCGGGCCCACCACCCTGATGACACAACACTGCTTTGTGCCTCTAGGGCGAGTATTCTCTCGCCCAGCCGGCATTCGCGCAGCTGTGTTCAGCTCCTTACTGCCTGAAACAAAACACTATGAAGCCTTTCATTAGGAACTCTGTGATATTTTTGTTTATTGTTGGGGGGCAACGCCCACTTCGCCCCTTAAGACCAGCCGCCCCTGACTATGGAGTGAGATGTTATATGCCTACAACTTTGCCTCAAAAAAATCCTGAGCATCCTGGCCAGAGGATAGGGCTGCCTGTATACCTTCCTTCACCAACCTGTTTGCCCTCTCAACCAATCCATTTGAAGATGGTAAATACAAGGCAACTTTTAAGTGTCTCACGTCATTATTTGCCAAGAATGTGCACATTTTGTGAGAGACAAAGTGTCCCTTTGTCAGTTACAATAATAGAGGGCAAACCCTCAGTTGCAAAAACCTTCTTCAAGAACTTGATTGCATTGTCAGTGCTGGGTGCATCACAAAAGATATGATGAATCCCTTTTGAATGATAGTCGATCAACAAAATGAGAAACCTGATGTTATAGAGCAAAATATCATATGGACCTGAAAAATCCAGACCAACCTTGGCCCAAGGTTTGCCCGGAAAGGGAAATGGATGCAAGGGAGTATCCTTCAATTTCCACTTTTTGTCAGACACTAGACATTCAGCACAAGAGTCAATCCAGAACTTGACCTGAACCTCTAAAGAAGGCCACCAATAGTACAACTTAACAAGTTGAGAAGTCTTACTAATGCCTAAATGACCGCGATGTGTGGAATTAATGATGCTCTCTCTAAGACTTTCTGGAGGGACAAACAAATCATGATGCATAACCATGATTTTGACAAGGGACAACTCAGAAGCCACCATGGCAAAAGTCCTTATTTCACAAGAAAGTTTCCTATTCTCTGGCCATCCCTTTGCAATGTACCCCATAACTTGCTTGAGATTCTTGTCTCTGTCAGAAGCTGCCAGCCAAGACTGCTCCGTAATGGTAGAACATTTCTTGACCGCGTCCAATGCTGCAACTAGACATTCAGTGTCTCTAAAATCATCAAGTTCAGAATCATCATATAAGGCCATATGTGACAAGCAGTCAGCACTGAAATGTTCCCACCTGGTATGTGCATAATTGAAGAGTGAAACTTTTGAAGTTTTGAGAGCAACCTCACAAGTCTAGCCGATGCCTTTCCCAAACCAGTTCCGTGAAGTATATGTGTGAGAGGTTTGTGGTCGGTAAACACCTCAAACACACATCCCCAGATGTAAATCTTAAATCTGTTGATTGCCCACATGCAAGCCAGGGCCTCGCGCTCGTTTGTACTGTTATGCGTCTCAGACTGCCTCAGCATTCGGGAGGTAAACGCAATGGTGTGTTCCTTGCCAGTCACCCATTGTCCCAGAACTGCACCTAACCCAGTGAGACTTGCATCTACCACGAGGAAGCATTTCATGTTGTCCTGGAAGGCATGTAAAGCAGATACCTCAACAATCAACTTCTTGACTTGGTCAAAGGTTAACGAAATATCATCAGAACAGACACATTTTGAACCCTTCTGCAGCAGAGCGTGTAAGAGCTCAACATTTTGAGCATGACCCTTTATGAATCATGCAGAGTATTCCAATTATCCCAAAAAGGATCGAAGGGTATCCTTATCTTTGGGAGAAGCGGCAGCACTCATTTTTTAATTAATGATAACTTTGGTCTGATGCCTTCTGAGGACAAAGTGTGACCCAAATAGTCCAATTGCTGAGTGCAAATTTGAGCGTAGTCTTCATAATGGTCATCCCTGCCTTGTCCAGCTCGCCTAAAACCCTGGTGAGATTATTCAAATGTGTTTCCCAATCATTTGCGAACACCAGAATGTCATCCCAATAAGCCTGGCCTCACGGATGTCTCCAAAAAGATTGTCCATCAAATTTTTGAAGACACCGGCCGCAGAGGCCAGACCAAAAGGCAATCTGAGATATTTATATACTCCAAAAGGAGTGACAAATGTGGTGAACTCCTGAGAATGCTTTGTTAAGGGTATTTGGTGGCAGGCTGATCGTCCTTCAATTACCGAGAAAAATTTGGCACCCCCAGACTAGCAAGAAATTTGTGAATTTTGGGGAGGGGATGACAATCGATCAATATATTCTTGTTCAAGAAGCACGAATCAGCACACAACCTGACCTCCCCAGACTTTTTCCTGACTCTAACAATGGGGGAAACCCATTCTGAGAAGTCACACTGTGCAATGACACCTTCATCACACAAAAACTTAAAATAACCCATAATAACTCATTACACCAAGGTCCTTTGACCTTCTTGGTATTAAAAACAGCATTGCATTCTACAGTCATTAGCACATCATGCAATTGTTCTGTGCATCCTTCGATGGCCTCATGGCCTCAGTGAACTTAACCCTGTTGACTCTTGTGGTTCCTCTAGGAGATCTACAGACACCTTGGAAAAGGCCTATTTTTTTGCAAAGCATGCATCTCTTACCTAATGCAGGCAGGGGCGTAACACAGGCCCCGCACCCCCCATGGTGCGTGGAGGTCCCCGAGTTTCAGGGGGCCCCCTCAGCACAGTACTCACACCAAATAGCTCTGCATTAAATCCGGAGCGGGGGCCTCTCTGGGTACCTTGCAAGGGGAGGCCCTTCAACTTTTGTTACGCCACTGAAGGCAGGGCAAGTAGGATTATTACTAAGGTGTGATTTCGTGCCACACCTAAAGCAACTGGTATTACCCTTTCTAAAAGATTGTTTAGCAGATCTAGTTACGTTCACGGCGTTCACACAATCTGCAGTCTCAATCCCTGGGATCTTCACCACATTAACAGATTGTTCATTCAGAAGTGCTGTGGAAGTGATCAAAGACCATTTGATTATTTTAGCAATGTCAGTTGTTTCCAAGAGTGAGGGTTTTCTGCAGCTAAGAAGGCGTTCTTGATTTTTCTTAGAAAAACAAGCAAAAACAAATTGATCATGAATATAAATGTCAGAGTGGGCTTGGAACGCGCATGTGGATGCTAATACTCGTAACGCTGAAATATATTCATCTAAAACTTTGTCTGCACTCTGTCTTCTTCTGAAGAAGTTATGTCTTTCTATCATTAATCTTGGCTCTTGGTTATACTGTTTTACCATGCGAGATAATGCTTCCTTGTAAGCATCCAAGTGCTCACTATCACCAGCACTTCCTTGAGTGGGTTAGAAAGAGGGTGAGTTTTCAAAAACTTGCTGAGCTTCGAGTACTAAACAGCCATATAAAATTGCTACTTTGCAAGCAGGTGGAAACTTAACAGCATCGTTAGCCACCAGATGACTTTCAATTTGTTTTACCCATTGCCGCCACCTAATGTTGGGTTTTCCTGGATGTTGCAAGAAAGGAAGAGGATGTGCAAATTACTGTGAAGTAGCCATAACTGCTAAGCAGAAGCTACAAGCAAAGTTCGAAACTGTACGTGCAAATAAAGAAATGTAAAAAAAATTAAAATGTGTACTTCACAAAATGCAACTTGGTATCAGATTTATAAGTAGAGCATTTTAGTGCTGCAGGAAAAATCTGTGGAACAGTACACATTTTATCTTTGCATGTCATAATTAATTATACACAGTTTAAGGTGAGCCTGTCACAGAGGGTGAAGACTGAAAAGCAGTAAATAACCTTAAGGTGAGCCTATTACCAAGAGTGAAGGCGTAGAATGCAGTAATACATTTTAAGATGAGCCAGTCACCAATAGTGTAGGCCCACAGCTTTAGAAACGTATAAATATTAAGTTTAATGATGAAAGTGAAAGGTGTGCCTGTCACCGTAGGTGCAGGCAGGTTTAAATCCTACCTTGAAGTTGTTACCAGCTGTGCAGGTGAAAACGGGGCCTATTCTTACAGTCCAATTCAATATGGCCCCCGGCTTGATAACGCTTACGTTCAGTGAGGTGGCTTCTCTGCCCGTAAGCCGACTGCTCCATTGCAGTGACGTCACGAGCAGGTATTTGCTTGGTGCCTGGCCCGGAATTAGGAGTTTTACAGGATGCCCAGGGTCCCGGAGCAGCAGGCCTTCGAGAATTGGGCAGGCACTTGAAAGGAGGGGCAGGGAAGCCTCTCAGATTCACCATAATGAGGAGGCGCTGAAGGTCGGTGGGTGTGGTCCTTGTTGATTCGTCTCGGTCATCGTCAGATTTAAAGATAAGAAGAGGAGACTCCAAGGTAGCAGTGACATAGAGATTTATTGTGGAAATAAACAACACCCATGACTGAGGGCTGCCGATGCACACCAGGATCTATGTCAACTGAACTAACATTGACAGATGCCTGCACACATCGTTCCAGCCTCGGTCGTAGAAAGACACTTGAACAATCCCCTACATTTATGGCTGGAGACATACATGCGCTGGGATGAAGCACAAGATGTCTCCTTACCACACCGGCTGAGAGGTAAAGGGTGTTAGCTTTCCATCAATCAATTTAATTAACAGTGCAACCAATTTGGCTACACACTAAGGACCAGGAATCAGTGACTATAGTTAAGAAGGTTTATTACAAATTAGCAGTCAGGTTAAGAGAAACAAATCTTAGTACCATGTTCTAAAAATACAGAATAACAACTGGAAAACCCAACCACCTAAAGAATTTTAAATGTACCAATAGGAGGCAGACAAGAAGTTCAGTCACAGCAATTAAAACTTCAATAACAGAATTTGTGCTTAGAGAAGATTATCTGACTCTCTCTTCTATATGTGAGGGAAGTCAAAAATCATCTTAGTAAGGTCAAAATTAAGCAGGATGGTTTTGAAATCTAAACAATCTCAAGAATCAAGGAAATGCAGAAAATAGGAAAATGTGGGAAAGTGCCGAAAGGTATGGCAAGGTATGTCCCCGGGGACACCAGAATGCCTCAAGGACCCAATCTGTGAGCAAGCCATTGACGAGAATCTTGGCCTTAGGATTGAGGTAAAGTGCTTTTATAGATGCTATAAAGTTTGTTGGAATACGAAATCCAGATAATGCTTCCCACAGGTACAACCAATTGACTTGTTCGAAGGCCTTGGCGGCATCGATTGCTACGATGGTTAAAGGGAGTTTCCCATCTGTAGCAAAGTCGATTGCAGCAATAGCCTGAAAAGTCAGCTCGTTCAACTGTCTACCTGGCATGAACCTTCTCTAAACCTTGTGTACTATAGATGTAATTACTTTAGCCAATCTCGCCGCTAGAACCCCTGCAAAGATTTTATAATCAGTATTCAGCAGCGAGATTGGCCTATAGGACTCTACGATCAGGGGATCGTTATTGGGCTTCAGAACCAGTGTAACTGTGGCCTCCAACCAAGTTTGTGGAATGGGCTCATCTGCCAGGTGTATTTTATTAAATAGAGACGTAAGAACAGGGACAACTATATCAGAGCCTATTTGGTATACTTCTGCAGGGAGCCCATCTGAGCCGGCTGCCTTTCCTTTGGCCATTCTTTTCAACTGATTGTGGACTTCCCCCTCTTTAATGGCAGAGCTCAAAAACGAACTATCCGCCTCCGTTAACTGTGGAATACAGAGCCCCTCTAGCCAATTAACTGCACCTCTGGTTGATTTATCATTATTCCCAGTATATAGATTCTGCATGTATAATTTGACTTCTTCAGAGATCTGATCATTGTCATAAGATATAACTTCAGTACTCTGCACCTTTAATCCACTAATTTGATTTCTTACTCTATCAGACCTAGCCTTCCATGCAAGGAGGCGTCCACATTTTTCTCCATAGGAGAAATTCTGTAGTTTACTTGCATCCCACCTGTCTTTAATGATTTTATCCAGGTTGGCCTGATATTTGGCTTTTAAACTCTCTAACTCTTTCTGTATGGCAGCCAAATTAGGCTGCTGGTCTAATGAGGCCTTCTGTAGCTGTTGCTCTTTTTGTTTTATCCTAAGTAAGGAATCTTCCTCTATTTTCCTCCTAGTCTTACTTCTCTTTATCATTATGGTGGTGAACAACCCTCTTAGATAGGACTTGAAGGCTTCCCATACAATTTGGTTGGATGCAGTGGCACTATTAAACCTAAAATACTCCACCATTTGCTTCAACAGATCATCCTTTACCTCTTCTTGTAGCAGTATAGATCTATCTAGGGTCCACCGTCTGGCATGCGCACCCTGCGAGAGTTTAACTGTTAATTCTACCATTGAATGATCAGATAATATGGCTGGAATATAGGAAGTGGACACAGCCGCGGGGAGTAGCCCTTGACCAATAAGGAAGAAATCAATACGTGAGTGATGCCTGCGTCTATGACTATAAAATGAATAATCTCTATCTTTACGATTTTTAATCCTCCAGACATCTAATAAATTAAAGTCTCTCATTATATTTTTAAGCTCTCTCTTTGATTTATGTAATGGAGGGGAAGCGACCCTGGAGGTGCGATCCAAACTTACGTCAAAAACTAAGTTGAAATCGCCTCCTAGGATAATAGGTGCATTCAGGTCGGAAAAACTAGTTTTTAAGCTTATCAGAGCCTCTGGAGAATCTTGATTTGGCCCATAATATGTTGCACAGGTCAGCCGTGTACTATTTATGACTAAAGATGCAGTCAACCATCTGCCTGAGTGATCAGTCTCATACTTCTCGACTCTTATCCCACTACTAGCTCGAATAATTATTGCCACTCCTCTGGTATTTCCACTTTGATTAGAACAGAGGAGGTCCTGGATCCACTTTTGGTTCTTAAAAGCAACCTTACATTCTTGCTGCTCAAGGTGAGTTTCTTCTAGAAGAAAGATATGGGCCCCTGATTTATTCAAGAATTCACAGATTCTATTAAGCTTCCTACCCTCCCTCAACCCGTTTACGTTCCAACTTATTATTTTTATTTTATTAGAACTGTTGGTCATAATGGAGGGAAAGATATCTAATGATCAGTTTAATCCCAACCCTTGTGTTTTCTCTATTTAAAACTTGATTCATGACTATTTTGGACTTTATGGATACATGAGGAAACATTTTTCTCTTTACCAACTCCACCCCCCTCCACCTCCCTCCACCTCCCTCCTCCCCCCTTGAGGAACCCCCCCTTTTGAACCTTGGCAATCATATCGCCATTTGAAAGCCCTATCCCTAATCTGGATTCTGCCCTTAATAAATGTCAACTATGTAGTGTACCCGTACCCCTATTTCATCTTTTTTATATATATATATATATTCATATATCAAATTGAAAGAAAGCATACCATATGCGGAATGCCTCCGCATGAAAAGAAATTGCAGTCTTGCACGTGACCTAAATGACAAAACTGAGAGCCTCTTTTCCAGGTTGAGAGAGAGAGGATATAAAGAACACACACTAGACCAAGCCAAAAGCAAAAGCGAAAAACTCACTAGAATAGACTTGCTAAAAGAGAAATCCCAGACAACAACTAGCCAGAGTGACAGCAAACCTTTCACTCCCAGAATGATCACAGGCTATAGCAAACATCACAAGGACCTTCGCAGAATCATGTACAATCACTGGCCTCTCATAAGAATGGATCCTACCATTGGACAGAGTTGTGCTAAATTACCTCAGTTAACCTTCCGCAGAGCAATATCAATGCGACAGGAACTTGTTAACTATGCACCCACGATAAACAAAAACATGAACAAAAACATGCCTTGGTTGCAACCTCAAAAAGGCTTTTTCAAGTGCCCAAAATGCAAAGCGTGCTTACATGGAGTCAACACCAAAACAGTTGAATTCCCATTCAGACAAACACCCTACACAATCAAAGGCCATTTTACCTGCAAAACTGACCACGCAGTGTATGTACTTAGCTGCACATGTAAGAAAATGTATGTGGGAAGTACGATCCATCCCCTCCATGTGAGAATCTTGCAGCACTTGCGTGCCATCAGTAATGATGACCCGACATACCCCTTTGCAAGACACATAAACGCTTACCACAAGGGCAACAAAGACGAACTAACATATTTCGTAATTGATCATGTGGCGTCAAATCCTAGAGGTGGGAACAGGTTACAAGCACTGGGACGGCTAGAGTCCAAGTACATCATTCAGCTTAACTCTAAGATTCCGAATGGCCATAATGCTGATGAAGCACTAAGTGTTCATTTATAACTGTTCCATAAGTTTACCACAGTATCTCAAGCAACCCCTCGCGGTCTAACATTAAATCCATAAGCTGTCTTAACATCTAGCTTCACCATCTTTTTGCATATGTTTTAAACCCACACATTCACACCTCTTATGTTTGTTTATCTTTTTTAAATTTACTCACTCTTATCACATAACGGCAATAGGACTTTAACTGTGACACAGATTTTGCCTGATTAAGATTACATTTCTTTGGCTCTCAGAAGTTAAATCACAGAACCCCTTCCTCGTATAAACTAATGGGACCAGTGTTTCTTTCACATTACTTAGCAATGGGAGAGGGGAAGCAGTAAACCAGCCAAAGGCACAAGACGCTTTTTCTCACTTCCGCTCAGGGGATACTTATGACGCTATTTCCCGTGAATTGTTTTCGGTGTAAAACTAATTTTTGAAATCATGTCTCATGAATGCTATAAGATTGTATCTCATGTGCCTACATACTATGAGAAAAAACGGCATCTTATGCTTGTCACTGTTCACATTATGTACCAATCATGAATAAGACTAATGTACGTACTATATCATCACACACAAATGCCTCTTTGGCGTACCATGCTGTTTGTTTTTGTTTTTGTTTTTGAACAAGTCACTCATGAGACAAAGACGTGTCTCAGGAGGTCACAGACAACAAGCATTGTTTTAAATGGCACCAGAAGCTAGTACACACCTGCATTAAGCATAAAATATCACCTCGGGTGACAGTAACACGGAGCTGTGTTTACATGGCTTATTTTATCCAGCATTCAAGCAATCCCTTTAGCTAAACCCTAAAACCCTGTACCCTTATTCACCTTTGCTTACGATTGTGGCAAGCCGGTTTAAACAACCAGCCCCAATCTTCCCGCCTCTCCGTCTCCCCCGTGGAAAGTCAGAAACTGATAAAAGTATACACGGACTTTAGTGCATTTGTTTTCGACCAAAGGTCTTTGGGATATTGTTTTTCTAAACATGCTCTCAGCTAAATCCCCGCAGTTTTCAAATTGATACCCAGACTCTCTTACCTTCCTGTCCAAACGCGAGGCACGACCATCAATGCGGGTGGAAAATTACAGAGTGGTCATGCGCTGACAGCCTATATAGAGAGCGCAACCTTTCTTTCATGTCCACTGCCACATAGCCCAGTGACTCTTCACTCTGTCTGGTCTCTGTTTAATGTGAAAACATGCACAAACTGTTTTAATTTATTTCAATTTTGTATCTTTGAAAACCGAAAATGTTTTAAAACGAAAACAAGTGCACTAAATACTTTTTGCTTTATTTTGTTAACACATGACTTTGCAAAAAACGAAATTATCTTCCATGTCTATCACTGTGTCACAAGTCAGTTTTGCCGGTTCAGAATGAACCAATGGGTTATCAGTAGTCACTATAAATGTTGTACATGCACTAGGTGAACTCAGATGTAGTGAGCAAGGTGGACCTGTCCGCCGAAACGCGTCTGATCGTTTTTTCTTGCAAATAAAGACCCTTGATTTGAATCCCACGGAGTTGGTGCCTGTTTTTCGAAAGGATTGTGAACACAGGATTGGGTTCATATATATATATATATATATGGAGAAACTTGCCGCTTGCAGGACATCACACGGGATACCACGCTAGTTCAAAGCAACAAAGAGTCGACCCAAAAGTGCTGGTGCAAGGTGATTTAATCCATAAAAGCCAGCGCCGCCGCCATTATATATATATATATATATATATATATATATATATATATATATATATATACCTATATATATTATTATTCTTTTTTTCCCTTATATAATGGTAAGTGTTCCAATCATACTAACCCAGTGTAATTTCAGAATCCAATTTTTATGTTTTATTGTACAATGTATACTCCTCTCATACAATTTAGTGTGGAGGTGTCTAACGTTGAGCTTCTTTCAGGCTTACAAGAAAGCTATCAACCTCCTGAGCGGATGCGAAATTATATGTTTTGTTTCTCCATACCACCCGTAATGACGCTGGGAATTTCATCATAACCTGTGCTCCTAAACTTCTTAGATCCTGCATCCGGGACCCTAACTCCCACTGCCTTTGTGCTGTAACTCTGCCTACGTCGGAGCGAAGTAAATACTTAGAGGAGTCAATCTGGAGAGATGAATCAACAAGAGCCCTACCTAAGATCAGCTCTTTTACTGAATACGTGAGGAAATTAACCAAAATCTTCCTCGGGGCACTCCTGTCTGGGTGACGTCGGAAGGGGTCCCTATGCGCTCGCCGGATCTCATTCTCAAGATTGATATCGGGTCTATCTTTTAAGACTCCTTCCCTCAATAACTTACAGACTGGGGACTTCACATCCCCATTTTCCGCCCCTTCGGGAATTTTTTGAAATGTCAAATTATTCCTTCTGGCATGGATCTCTAAACGTTCCATATTGAGTTGCAGAGACCTATTCTGTGCTTTCAACTCAGATATCGTTTTTGAATGGGCTTGCGAGACCCTAGAAAGAGTAGCAACTTCGCCTTCTAGCACCTCCGTTCTTGTACAAATGTCATCTAATTTACACTCAAGGCTGGTGTATTTCTCAGTAATCTCTTTCTGATTTCCTTCAGAGATTTCAAACTTGGGTAATAGCTTCGCCAAAAGATCTTCACGTACGGATCGAAGAAGGCTCTCCATGCTTTGATTTTCCTTTTGCTGTTGATGTTCTGCCCTCGATGCATCTAACGCTGAGGAATCGGCTGCGTCAGCTGAAAAGTCACAGATAGGGCTGACTGGTGGTTGAGAAATGGTTTCCGACAAAGGCACTATTACTGCCTGAGAAAAAAGACTCTCCCGCATACTCTCATGTAACTCACTACCGAATGTGGGGTCTCCCAGGTCTGTCTCAGGCTCGGACAACAGAGGAGTATACATATTTTGAGACATAACTGGGGACTTGGAGCAGGCAACTGGGGCAGTAGGGAGCTTCTGTGTCACGGTGAGTGATGCTGCCTGCTTGCTCACCACATCTAAGCTAGATACTGCTTTCTCCATTATTTTAAAGTACGATTTTAAAGAGGGAGCAGGTTTTAATATGCTGGAACTTTTTTTTAGTTTTTTCACCTCTCCGGTTTTATTCCTTTCCCTCCTTTCTCTCTTTTTCTGACGCGGGGTCAAGGGGACCAGACAGTCAACATGATTTAAAGATGAATGCAGAAATTCCCTTTCAGGTAGGAAGCGGAGGAGATATCTATTCCTTGTTACTGGGGCGGCTGAGTCAGCTACTCCTGATACCTCCTCTGCCTCTCTGCCAACACTTCCCCCCCTCTGATTTTCCTGCTGTGAGAAAGACTCTTCCAGCGTTGTGGGGGGGTCTGTATAGACACAGTGTCCATTACTTTTGATCCTATACACACAATTGGGCTGGTCCGTGCCCTTACACAGTCCCTTTGCGCGGTATCCCAGGACTCCCTACTTGCACCATAAACGTAAAAAACACAAGACAAGTCTCCCCCCTCCTCTCTGACCGAGGAACGATACCCGCTCACCGCCGCAGTCCCACGTCGAGGGTAGACTCTAGCCGCTGCTGCCCGGATCCTACACCATATCCTGGCGCGGCTCGTACCACCGGTCCCTCTTACTTCGCCTCGATCTCCAGCTTCGTTCCGTTCTGCGTCCGACCTTGTGACCACGCCCATGAGACCCTCCGGGACCTAGTGCTCCACAATCGCCGGTTAGGTCTCGGTGGAGAGAAGAAGGGGGAGAACGTATACGGGGGTAGTGCAAAAGATTTTTACAGGAAAAAAAACATTTCTCGTGTTCTCACCGCCTAATTGCCAATGTTGGGCTTGTTAGAAGGGTACATGCACTCCAGTACGACTGGGCATCTTCCGATCAGGGACGGAGCTCTCGCAGCCGGCGCCAACCCCCCGCCATATTACTTATCAACCACATTTTTCTAAACCATCCTGACCCTGTTGTCATGTTCTTCAATGCTGCTTCCAAACAACATTTAATATTCTTGAGCACATTCAAACACAAACGCAGTCAGTACATTGGATTCATGTTAAGGTTACACGTGGTTACGTGTGACTATGAACTACATTAGAAATCCAAAGGTGAAACATTAGTGCACACATTACATACATAATTTGTTTAATAATGTAAGGATGGTTTATTCAATCACCTAACCAGTAAAGGTCATTTATTGAATTAAGGCGGGAATAGGATGTGGCCTAACAACTAGAGCAGCCAACCTCCAAGCTGGGAAACTGGGTTTCAGTCTCAGCAGGGAACATCTTGGGATTCTGGGCAAATCACTTAGGGCTAGATGTAGGTAATTCTATTTTACCGACTCATAAATACCGAATTTTACCGATTCGGTATTTATGAATCGGTAAAATAGAAGGAGGGAGATGTAGCTAAAATCTTAATTTGATTTACCGAATCTGTAAAAATCGGTATTTACCGAATCGGTAAATACCGATTCGGTAATGCCCATTGATTCCTATGGGCATTGAAGCCCATAGGAATCAATGGGCATTACCGAAACGGTATTTACCGATTTGGTAAATACCGATTCCAGCAAGGGTGCAGGGGGTGTCACTTTGACACCCTCTAGCACCCCAAATACAGGCATGTGTGCCATGTGGCACACAGACATGCCCTGAGGGCATGTCTGTCTGTCACATGGCATAGGTGTGCATGCACACATGTGCATGCACACCTGGATTCAGTATTTTACCACCCAATTGGATTGGGTGGTAAAATACCAAGGGCTAGATGTCGGTAAATCTATTTTACCACTTCTTAAATACCGAATTTTACCGATTCGGTATTTAAGAAGTGGTAAAATAGAGGGGGGAGATGTAGGTAATTCCAGATGTGGAATTACCGAATCGGTAATATTCGGTATTTACCGATTCTGTAATTACAGAATCGGTATTTCCTTTTGATTCCTATGGGCTGTGAAGCCTATAGGAATCAATGGGAAATACCGATTCTCTAATTACAGAATCGGTAAATACCGATTTTAGCAAGGGTGCAGGGGGTGTCACTTTGACACCCTCTGGCACCCCAAAAATTGACATGTGCGCCATGTGGCACACAGACATGCCCTAAGGGCATGTCTGTCTGTCACATGGCATAGGTGTGCATGCACACATGTGCATGCACACCTGAATTCGGTATTTTAACACCCAATTGGATTGGGTGGTAAAATACCGAATCTGAAAGGCCTGCGGCACTCAAAGATGTGCTACCTACATGTGCTTTTACAGAATCGGTATTTTTACCGAGTCTGTATTTACCGATTCGGTAATTTTACCGAATCTGTAAATACAGATTCGGTAAAATACCAATTCTGTAAAGCATGCTCCTACATTAGAAAACCCTAATACCGGTCGGAAACGGCAGAAATCGGCCGTTTCCGACCGGTATTAGGGCTCCTACATCGGGCCCCAAATCTGAAAGGCCTTTGGGACTCATAAGAGTCCCACCTACATCTAGAAGTTACCGAACAGGTAAAATTACCGATTCGGTATTTTACAGAATCGGTAAATTTACCGAATCGGTAAATTTACCGATTCTGTAAAATCAAGGCCCCTACATGCCAATTCCTAAATACCGGTCGGTAACGGCCGAAATCGGCCGTTACCGACCGGTATTTTGTCTCCTACATCTGGCCCCAGATCCCACAGTGCCTAAGAGAATGAATGTGTCCCTCTGTAACACAACTAGTGGACATGTAAAGCGCTCTGATACTTTCGGGTCGAGTTTGCGCTACATAAAACAAAAACAAAAAAAGGCACACAAGATATATATATATATATATATATATATATATATATATATATATAAGAATTTTGTAATTTTACAGTGAATGCCCTTTATTACTGATGTCAAGTATAGCTCTTTATATTAATATCGTTACGTCACACAGAAAGCAGGTGCTAAGTGCACGTTTATACTGCGTATTTGTGACATGTAAGGGTGGAGCCAAAATTACGCTGCTCCAAAAGCATACACTAACTTTCCAAAAAGAAGCAACCTTTATTAGTTTTGCAATTTGCTACACCATGCCCTACATTCGAGCCTTGCAAGTGGTTGTTACCCTTCATTGACTTTTCAAGTAACCAGACACCCACATGTCACCCTCTTTGGTATTGGTAGACTCAAAAAGGATTCTCAGATACCTTCTGAATGAGCCCTAAAAGGTGGTCAGAGGGCTTCTCTCCCTTTACTGCCACAGGAAGGCTGTGATGTTGGTGATCTCTACATACCCACTGACATTCACACTAATAGGTGTCAAGGTTACTCCTGAAAACACCCACACTCAGTCTAGAGTGTATATTATGTCACATAAATTAAGTGACCAAGAGAAGCAAGAGGGAACTAGTCACAGTCCTGTTTCCCGCTTCAGTATCATTGCTCTTGCCTACCTTGACCTACCCTATCTAAAACTTGCCATCGGCCAGGGTCAGCAGCTATTCAGTAAGGTCCATTATGGCTTTCCAACTCAGGCCTACTATTGTGAGCTGAAGGTCTTTTCATCCCTTAAGATGAAACTGGAGCTCTAACAGAATATATGATTTATCAGCTATGCCAAGGACTATGGAGGCCCAATCTCACATGAGCTGCTACCCTATACGACCCCCACTGCTTTGTCCAGAGGTGTAGGGTCTACATCAAGATTGCCTTACCTTGGTGCCAAGGAATACAGTGCAAACTCCTTGAGCAGTGAGCCCCCAACCAACATTCCTTTATTTATTTATTTTATTTATCGAGTTTTGTATAGCAAAGCAAGGCTACAATACTCAGAATGCATCAGGTGATCACACAAACATTTATGACTAATGTGGTATATAAATAAATAATACCGGATCTATTTTTGGATGAATGAATGAATAACAGATAGCTCAATAAAATAAGAGTCAAGATTCGAGGTAGTAGGAGTTTCTGCAGGTTTATTACAGCATAAGGACAGGATCAGGACAACCTGCATAGGAACAGAGGTAACGGGGCCCAGCAGGACAACTGGGGCCCAGCAGCTGCTGGGGCTTGGTCTGGGATGAGCGCGCTAACTTTTAATAACAATGCATTGACTTATATACATAGCGCAAACACATAGCATTACATTGCAGTAGGCGTAGCAGTGGGTGGAGCAGAAGGCGTGACGCGTAGCAGTCGCGAAAGATAACAGTAAAAAGAGGTGTAACTGGGCGTATACATAGACATGTGGTGCAAACGTAACAGAATATGTCATGAATGGGCGGAAACATAGGAGGGGGCTACCTAAGGAGCCGGGACCTCTAACCTAATGGTGCGCGAAAACTGGCAATGACGTGTTACTAGGAGAAGCTGGGGGCTATGAACTCTGTGCTAGGAGCAGAGACTAAAGTCTGGAGGGTCGGAGCGACATGTACCTAAACCCTATCTGGTATCTGATGTTTAGGGAACATGTTGATATAAACTAGACGTCATGAGGGGAAAAGCTAACTTGATTCTAAGACTGGACCATGCATTATTCTACATGTAGTGCGTGGTGAAGAATACTAAATGACCATTAAATACAGTATTTCTCTAACATGGAGACGAGAAGGCTAGACAATGACGGAAACTATTGATGCAGTTCAGTAGCTCAGGAATGCAGAAGAGGAGGACTGAACTGATAACTGGAACTATAACATACTTTTGGCAGACTCAGAGGCAGAGCCAAGCTGCACCGGGCACTGCGAGGCAGGAAGTAAGTGAAAGGTCGAGGATACAGGTGGGGGCTGTATTGCTCCTCAGCGAGGCTTTCAGGAGACAGGAGCTGAATCTGATGTCCGGGCCCTTTTGAGGCCTGGAAACGGGGACTTTATAATGGAATAACGTGCACACTGGGAAACGTGGCAACATTACTTTACATAGGCCTGATATTCGTAGTATTCACGAGGACTGGAAAATGACATACCAGAAGTGGACACAACTGGAATTGCGTCATTAATCGGACATGGGGAATAACATATGCATATTGGTCATGCACACATAACATATGATGGATGAGGCGTAGGGACACAGAACATGGCAAAATTTACTTTTCCACATTCCCTCCTTGTCACTACGTTTCCATCAGGAAACATCAATTTTCATGATACCATCTATCATTTCATACAGTACCATTTGCTCGTCTTGAATTGTCTTGGAACGGGATTTAGAACGGGGCTTGGGACTAGGAATACAAGAGGTAGCACACATGCTGCAAATCGCAGGGCCACATTGTATACAGAGGCAGCAGCTAAATATGATCGCTACTGCAATACCTAGAAAGGACAGGACTTTCCATCCCCATGCGGAAATTACATTCCAGAACCAACCGGACCATGTCCAGGTGCCTGGATCTTGGTGTAACAGATGGGCAATTTTATGGAGTCTGGTTATAGCTGAATAGACAGACGGTGCGTTATTTGGAATGAAAATGCAGCAACTAGATCCGATGACTCTACAGGCCCCGCCCCTATCGGCCAGTATGACGTCAAGGACGAGACGATTTTGCAAAACGACAAATCTCATAGCAGATTGTTCTTCGGTTAGGTTACCTAGAGCAGAGGCAGTCTCATTAACTACAGCTTCAAGGGTTCTTGTTAACCTACGGATCAGTTTACTATTCTGGACAGGTCCTACAAAGAAGAAGAAACCTTTATTGAAATCTGTATACTGTTCTAGAGTAGTTTCAGTATAATCGACAATTGGGGACTCCCTTCTATGTCTAATGTGTACTAGATGTGTGTTTCTGTGATAATCAGATGGCGCTAGAAAAACAGGTGGCAGTAGGAAAGCAATGTAACAGGTTCCCTCCCAATCGAGGGGCAGACGGACATATGCAGTTTGACCACAAATAAAATAAGAATGACGTGAAGCTTTGAAAATAGATTTCCCACTGTCACTATACTTGATAATAGTAGTACATTCACTATGACCTATATGTACAGAACCATAACTACGGACACATAATTCGCCTTTGACAGGTAGTACTGAAATAGCAGGTAAGTCTGGAGTAGTGTCAGACTGAACATTCAGGACCATAAAATTCGACGAATAATTACCTAAATTATATACTTCATTTTCTAGATCTAAACCTGTTCTGTGGGGGAAACCTTGCTTGTCTGGAAAACATGTACTGTTAAGAAAAGACATATCTGTTGAGGATGACGTTAACGTGGACCATGCTCCACACGAACCATTATGTGAGAATGGATAAGGAAAGAGTGGCAGAACTCCCTTCGGTGTCTGAAAAGGGGGGAGTCGACCACACACCCAACAATTAGTGGCATTGTTGGTCTGGTGTGAGTAATGTAACATACGGATAAATGTGTTGTTGCGCATAGCGAGGCGGTAAGAATATTCGTGAGGAGGCAGATCACTAAACGTGTGCTCTACTGTAGCATTAGTAGACATATTTACATGAGGAACTGGAAAACACAGGAAAAGTGCGTAACTAGTGCAGGAAATCATTATGCTGAGAAATAATATGAAACTCAGAAAAACGATACATTGAAGTGAACTTCGACTGACTTTCTCACTATGGGGGTCTATTTTATACATGTCAGAAACAATCTAACCGTTTCACCTAGGGGAGGACTTATACAATCAAACTGACTGACTTATTTTACTAGACCTTAATTTGAGCTTATACTCTTGTTGCGGAGTTTTCTCTAACAAGGGAGGGGTTGTAATAATGTCTTGTGCGGGACAGTCCTTTAAGACAATGTTTTGGCAGTCCTTCGAATCCTGGAAATCCTTGGAAATGTTTTTGGAGACTGATTTCAATCCATTGAAAAGTTTTACATGAGAAAGGTGGACCCACCCCTTCCTGCCTTCCAACTTGACGGCAGTACGGGTGGTCAAGAGGACCTGACGTGGCTCCTTCCAACGTGGTTCCAGCGGACTTGATCTGTCGAAATTTCGGACCATCACAAGGGAGCCTGGAACGATCTCGTGCGGTGCCACCTCGGTGTTGTCTGGAAATGCGGCGGCAACCTGTGAACGACATGAGTTGAGGGCAGACATCAAGGAAGCTAGGTAATCTGTCAGCATATTACATGAAACATCGGTAATACTTCGGGGTCTAGGAGTACCCCACATGTTAGGGGGGCGGCCGAATACGACCTCATACGGGGACAGACCTGATCTGGAATGTGCGACCATGCGCATATAAAACAAAGCGACTGGCAGAGCTATTAACCAGTCCACACCTTTGTCTTTACAGATTTTTGCGATACGGATTTTCAGAGTCTGATTATGTCTCTCTACGAGACCGGCTGCTTCAGGATGGCGTACACAATGGAACTTCCACTGGTACCCTAACAAAAGGGAAACGTGTTTCATGAGTTCGGATGAGAATGGCTGGCCGTTATCAGAATATACGACTCTAGGGAGTCCATATCTAGGGAAGAATTCACGAACCAACTGCTTGGCAGTGGTCGCGGCTGTGTAATCTGGGACTGGATATGCCTCTGTCCACCTGGACAAAGCGCATACAACTACAAGGACATACTTGAAACCTCGACATCGCTCCATCTGAATATAATCCATCTGGAGGACCTCAAAAGGGTGGTCAGGGGGCTGGAAACCACCTTGTTCCACCGGGACACTTTTACCTGGATTAAACTGACAACATATCATACAGGTACGGACTTTCTGTTTGGCTGCAGCTCGTAAATGCTTGTTGAACCAAATGTTCTGGATACTGTCTAACATAGCTTTTTCTCCTAAATGTGCTGGACTATGTGCGGTATTGATAATGACTTGAACCATAGAATCGGGGAGAAACCATGTGGCTCTACCCTTCGTTAACCATCCTTGATCTGTCTGGACCCCTCCTTGTTCAGACCATTTCTTGATTTCATCGGGAGTAGCATGTAACTGTATATCTATGACATCTTGTGTAGGGTCCTTAACTATCATGCATGTAATCGGATCTGGAGTATGTATCATGTTAACTGGAATGTCTGGAGTCTGTGCTGTAAGCTTGGCTGTGCGGTCTGCTAAATCATTACCTTGGGAAATAATGTCAGTAACTTTCGTATGTGCTTTGCATTTCATAATAGCAATGGATGTCGGTAAATGTATGGCATCTAACAGGGCTTGAATAAGGAGACCATGCTGAATCTTGGTTCCATGAGAAGTCATGAAACCTCTCTCCTGCCAGAGCACTCCGAAGTCGTGTACAACTCCGAATGCGTAACGTGAATCTGTGTAAACATTAACTCTCTGGTTCTTGGCATGTATACAGGCTTGTGTCAGAGCAACTAGCTCTGCTGCTTGAGCGGACAGGGTATCAATACGGTGTGTTTCAATAACTTCAGTGTCAGTAGTCACTGCATACGCGGCGACTAGTTCTCCTGTACTAGTTCTCATACATGAACCATCTACATAAAGTGTCAGGTCAGGATCTGGTAACGGAATGTCTGTCAGGTCTTGTCTTGGCTTCGTCGTAATGTTAACTACTTCCACACAATCATGTGGGTCAGAATTCGAATTAACTGATGGTAACAGTGTAGCAGGATTCAGAACGTTGCAGCGTCTGATTTCTATGTGTGGTTGGAACAGTGTCAATTCATAACCCGTTAAACGTGCAATTGTCAAGTGCTGAGTTTGTGTTCGGTTTAAAAGAACTTCTACTGAATGTGGGACTTGTACTGTCAGGGAATGTCCTAAAACTATGGAATCACTTTGTCTGATAGCTAGTGCTGTGGCTGCAACTGACTTGAGGCACGCAGGCAACGCCTGGGCGACTGGATCTAGTGTGCTCGAAAAATAAGCACAGGGCTTGTATTGTCCTGCTTGATCTTGTGTGAGAACAGATAATGCTGTACCTTCGCGTTCAGTAACGAAAAGTGTAAAAGGCTTACTGTAGTTCGGTGTAGCTAGAACTGGAGCTTGACATAAGGCTTTCTTTAACTCGTTGAAACTAAGTGTATGTTCAGATGTCCAATGGAGGACAGTCGATACGGCTGCCTCCTGTGTCGTTAACTGTATCAGTGGCTTGGCTAGAAATGCATACTGGGGAATCCATTGTCTACAATAAGAAGTAAGGCCGATAAAGGCACGTACCTCCTTCTGGGTTCTGGGCTGGGGAAGACTCGCTATTAACTGGATACGGTCGGGTGTCAACTGCCTACCCCTCTTGGACAGCAAGTGTCCTAAGTATACCACTTGCTGGACACAGAATTGAAGCTTCGAAGGTGACACCTTGTGCCCCATCTCGGCGAGAAAATACAGAACTGTAAGGGATGCTCGCTCGCAAGCACGTTCAGAACGGGCTGTGATCAGTAGATCATCGACATACTGGAGCAGGGCAGTGTCAGTTGGCATGTGAATATTGTCTAGTTGTCTCTTGAGTGCTTGACTGTAAATACTAGGACTTTCTGTGAACCCTTGAGGAGCGCGTGTAAACATATAGCTCCTTCCATTTAAACAAAATCCGAAAAGAAACTGGCTGTCTGGATGAATTGGAACACTGAAAAATGCATTCTTGAGGTCTATGACAGTGAAGAACATGGCTTCGGAATCAATGGCTGTTAACAGGGAAGAAATGTCTGGAACAACTGGGTACTGAAGAATAATACATTTATTAAGCTCTCGTAAATCAATCACTAATCGATATACTGGGGGTGCATTCGGATCAGTACGTTTCATGACTGGAATGATCGGAGAATTACATACATTGGAGTCAGTTTCTACGACTACTCCTTGAGCCATGAGCTCGTCAATAATTTTGGATAAGGCTGCTACAGCCTCAGGTGGCAATCTGTACTGTCTGATTCGGGGTAACACTACACCTGGCTTGAGAGTCACACGATGGGGTGTGATTTGCATGTAACCTACATCAGTTGGACCTTGCGCCCATAAGTGCTGTGGAACATTAGACAATCTTGAATCAAAATCTCGTAATACATAGTGACCCTTAAAGTCACGTAGGAACAGACGTATTCCCTCTGGGGAACAGCAAATAACTGCACCTAACTCTTTCAGTGTCTTAATGCCTAATAGATTTTCTGGACATGACTTAGTAAGTAACAGATCAGTAGTACGGGACAATGGACCTACTTCTAGAGTGACTGGCTTTGATATCTCGTTAACTATTGGTTTTCCTGAAAATCCAAGGGAAACATTTCTTGAGCCTGAGAGCGGAGCCCCTGGAACTTCGGCATGACTAATTGTGGTCCTACTTGCCCCTGTATCGATCAAAAACTTTCTGTCTTTCCCTAATACTTGACTGTGAACATAGGGACCTTCTTGATCTACAGGTATCTCGATGAGAGGCAAACCTACCTCCCTCTCTAGGCTGTTTCATGAATATGGCTGGTACTCTGGATACTCTGTCTGAGCATACTGGTACATCTGCGATGTAACGTGCTGTGTTGCAGCAATAGGCTGCGGTGCGGGAACTGTCTGTTGTGCATTCTGTGGCTGAGGAATCTGTGAAACTTGTTCTTGTCTCGGCGGACGTGGTCTTTCTTTAGTCTTACCAGTAGCTATATTATGTTTCAGAACTGCACACTCGTTTATAAAATGACCTGGCTGTTTACAATAATTGCAGTTCCCTTTAACGGGAGCCGCAGGATGACTGGCTTGATTCGGACCCCTCTTCTGACTGTCTTGAGGAACAGATTGTGCAACTAGCACTTTCATTTTCGTGTCTTTCATACGTTTTCTCTCGTGTTCTTGCTCTTCCCTGATTCTATTCTGGTGGTACTGGAGCATCTGGAGCATCTGGGACGGAGTATTTGCTTGCCAGGTGCTTTCGACTTTCAAAACTCGATTTTTAATTTGTGGACTTGAATTCTCGACTAATTTAGTAACGAATAGGTGAGGGTATGACTCACTACTTGTCTTGAGACCACTATTGATACTGAAACATTTCTCAAATCTAGAATAAAAATCACTAATATCTTCATCTTGTTTCTGTTTACAGGCTGAGATTGCATCCCAGTCTTCCTTCCTCGTTGTCAATAATCTGGGTAAAACTTGAATCAATAATTCTGGTAATTCTTTACATTTATCTCCAAGACCGGTACCTGGTACTCGTGCCTTGTCTTCAGCTTCTAGAGCTGTCCAATCGATCTTTTTCTCTCCCACCTCCCATTCTTTTTCCTTTAACTTTTCATACACCCCTGCGGGTAACAGGACCTTTAACATTTTAATGATATCTGGGTAAGTGTATTCTCCCATACGGAGCATGTCTTTTAATTCTCTATGGAACCCTGCTGGATCTTTGTCATGACAGGGAATTAATTTCTTCATTTCAAGAAGTTCCATCTTTGATATTGGAGTGTATACAAACACTCGTTGCATTACGCCACCCGCCCCTTGGACTGGGTGGACTTCTCGTAACGGATTCTGTCTGTCTATGTAGAATGGTTTACTTTCTGGGGGTGAGACATGAACAAAATGCGGGTTCAGGAACGTTCTATACTTGTGGCGCTGTTCTAGAATGACACTAATTAAATCGGTACCTAGACCTCTCCATCTATACTGGAGTAACTCGTTCAGGATGTCATGCAACGGACCTGGATCAGAATGTTGATCCTCATACAGAGTAATGAGGTGTTGGATCATATACATACCCACCAGTCGTTGCTCGGCTGGGGGCAGTTTCAGAAACATTTGTGCCACTATTTCGTCTGGAAAAGTGGTAGAATCAGTAATCCATCGGACTGCTGATCGGGCTAGTTCTTGTTCATGCATGGTACTTAATTCACTGTAACCGACTCGTGATTTCAGAATGTGATCGGTAGCTTGAAATACTTGTTCTAGAGAACCTTGTTCTGGTGCTGGATGATGAAAAATAGACTTGTGTTCTAGGCGTAAATGGCGATCTGGAAATCTAGATTTTCCTACATACGCTATTCTGGCGGGATTCTCGTCTTCCTCTTCAGGATCAGAGATACTTTCTTTCTCGCTTACTTGTGCTGCTTTACGCTGGTCGTGTAACCTTATTATTTCTTTACGAATTTTCTTGTACATACTCTCCATGGCACTGACGGTCTTGTGCTTACCCTCGGCTATATTATCACTCCACCTTGTCAGGATTCTCATTTCGGCGGGATCTTTAGACGGGTAATCTTGTTCTCTTATTAGACAATTGATCAGGAACTTTAATATCATGAGCTGAATCTCGGCTTTCCTTTGAGACATAATCTCGCCAATACTTTCTGGATCATCCCCTGTACGGATGAAACGATATATTCTGTCTAGATCTTCTTTCATATTCGGTAAGGTGACTAGATACTCGGTCACTCTCCTTACACGTACGGAGTATAAAACCATATTATACTCGCCTGGGACTGGATCATAGACACATTCGCCAAGGGCTTGTCTGATTTCTGTGACAGACTTATTACTTTTAGGAGTACGCTGTGATGCTTGAGCATGTAATTCGAGTGCTGATAGACGCTTGTGTGGCGGCGGGGTTTGAGGAAGACCTCCTCCCGCGGCCCCTAAACTGGAATCGTCGACTGACATTCTTCGTCCTGGCAGGGTCGGTAATTGTAACGTGGGCTGGACTTGTATGGCGGACTGGACCGGGGGAGCTGTTAAGGGCACCCCGGTGTCTGGAGGAGCAGGAAGTGCCTGATTTACAGGGACTGGCGGAGCGCGAACAGGATTTGCATATTCTGGGACTGTGTCGTCCAAATAGGACGAAATAAAAATATCAGCTGCGGTCTGTTTGTGACGTAGCTTGGTCGGAACTAATGGCGGCGGGAAATTACTGGATGCTTCTGGGGTCGCTTTTGGCAAACTTTCGGCAAGGAGAGGATACATACCCTTAATGAGGGCATGCCTCTGTCTGTCTGACTGTTCGGTTTTGACTTGTTCACCTATCTCGATTAATTCTCTTTCTTGGGCTCGTTCCTGGGATTCTCTACTTAACTCTGACTTTCTGACTTCCTTTTCCGTTCTTCTATGCGCTTCTTTACGCCATAACTCGATGGCATCTTTCTGTGACTGTCTGGCTTTCTTTTTCCATAATGCTTCTTCTACTCGCATGATACATTCGGCATCCCATGTACCCGATACGGGCCATCTATACTTTTCTTCTAACTGTTTGGTATACTCTACCCATAAATCTAGATACAATATGGCGCTTATGCCATGTTTCTGATACATAAAATGACCTGGACTGTCCCTAGGCGGGACAGGAACTGCTTCCTCTAACAGACCCTTTCTAGTTTTTAACTGACGTAACTTGGAAAAGAGCGGCATGACTGAACTGTAATCTGGACACAATACAATACACAATAAAAACACGAAATCACATCGCACTCATACCACAACAGTAAATTACATGAAGAACATTATAAATAACAGTTCGAACAGAATATTACCTGGAATACTGAGAACAGAAATAGAAGAATTTTCTCGAGAACGGAACAGACTAGAGTTACTGGATGCACTGCTGTAACAGTACGGAACATACCGGTCCCATAAAGGGACACATCAGGACCCGTATCCACCTAGGTGAACACTTCGTTTGTGAGTCTGGGCACCACCAACCCACGGACCAGGAGTCAATATAGATTGGTCCTGTCTAGATACTACCCCAGCAATGGTACTCACCGGGCAGCACGGAACGGAAGGCCTCGGACTGGACTGGACGACGAACTTCGGACTTCGGACTTCAGTTACAGGTGGGCCTCCGGATACCTCGGACCTTGGACTCTCGGCTTGGGCTCTGGTCGGGACTCGCCGCGTTCCTCCACCGTCTCGTTCGGATGCTGGACCGCCTCCTCCGTCTCCTCCGTGGGCCTGAGGGATACTTGAGCAGAAATATCTGCCACTGCGCAGAAGAGTTCCGTCACGACTGCAGAGGGTCAGGGGGTCGGCGTGGCTTCACCGACGCGTGGGGAAAGGGCAAGTCCCTATTCGGGCGCCATTATGTGGTATATAAATAAATAATACCGGATCTATTTTTGGATGAATGAATGAATAACAGATAGCTCAATAAAATAAGAGTCAAGATTCGAGGTAGTAGGAGTTTCTGCAGGTTTATTACAGCATAAGGACAGGATCAGGACAACCTGCATAGGAACAGAGGTAACGGGGCCCAGCAGGACAACTGGGGCCCAGCAGCTGCTGGGGCTTGGTCTGGGATGAGCGCGCTAACTTTTAATAACAATGCATTGACTTATATACATAGCGCAAACACATAGCATTACATTGCAGTAGGCGTAGCAGTGGGTGGAGCAGAAGGCGTGACGCGTAGCAGTCGCGAAAGATAACAGTAAAAAGAGGTGTAACTGGGCGTATACATAGACATGTGGTGCAAACGTAACAGAATATGTCATGAATGGGCGGAAACATAGGAGGGGGCTACCTAAGGAGCCGGGACCTCTAACCTAATGGTGCGCGAAAACTGGCAATGACGTGTTACTAGGAGAAGCTGGGGGCTATGAACTCTGTGCTAGGAGCAGAGACTAAAGTCTGGAGGGTCGGAGCGACATGTACCTAAACCCTATCTGGTATCTGATGTTTAGGGAACATGTTGATATAAACTAGACGTCATGAGGGGAAAAGCTAACTTGATTCTAAGACTGGACCATGCATTATTCTACATGTAGTGCGTGGTGAAGAATACTAAATGACCATTAAATACAGTATTTCTCTAACATGGAGACGAGAAGGCTAGACAATGACGGAAACTATTGATGCAGTTCAGTAGCTCAGGAATGCAGAAGAGGAGGACTGAACTGATAACTGGAACTATAACATACTTTTGGCAGACTCAGAGGCAGAGCCAAGCTGCACCGGGCACTGCGAGGCAGGAAGTAAGTGAAAGGTCGAGGATACAGGTGGGGGCTGTATTGCTCCTCAGCGAGGCTTTCAGGAGACAGGAGCTGAATCTGATGTCCGGGCCCTTTTGAGGCCTGGAAACGGGGACTTTATAATGGAATAACGTGCACACTGGGAAACGTGGCAACATTACTTTACATAGGCCTGATATTCGTAGTATTCACGAGGACTGGAAAATGACATACCAGAAGTGGACACAACTGGAATTGCGTCATTAATCGGACATGGGGAATAACATATGCATATTGGTCATGCACACATAACATATGATGGATGAGGCGTAGGGACACAGAACATGGCAAAATTTACTTTTCCACATTCCCTCCTTGTCACTACGTTTCCATCAGGAAACATCAATTTTCATGATACCATCTATCATTTCATACAGTACCATTTGCTCGTCTTGAATTGTCTTGGAACGGGATTTAGAACGGGGCTTGGGACTAGGAATACAAGAGGTAGCACACATGCTGCAAATCGCAGGGCCACATTGTATACAGAGGCAGCAGCTAAATATGATCGCTACTGCAATACCTAGAAAGGACAGGACTTTCCATCCCCATGCGGAAATTACATTTCCAGAACCAACCGGACCATGTCCAGGTGCCTGGATCTTGGTGTAACAGATGGGCAATTTTATGGAGTCTGGTTATAGCTGAATAGACAGACGGTGCGTTATTTGGAATGAAAATGCAGCAACTAGATCCGATGACTCTACAGGCCCCGCCCCTATCGGCCAGTATGACGTCAAGGACGAGACGATTTTGCAAAACGACAAATCTCATAGCAGATTGTTCTTCGGTTAGGTTACCTAGAGCAGAGGCAGTCTCATTAACTACAGCTTCAAGGGTTCTTGTTAACCTACGGATCAGTTTACTATTCTGGACAGGTCCTACAAAGAAGAAGAAACCTTTATTGAAATCTGTATACTGTTCTAGAGTAGTTTCAGTATAATCGACAATTGGGGACTCCCTTCTATGTCTAATGTGTACTAGATGTGTGTTTCTGTGATAATCAGATGGCGCTAGAAAAACAGGTGGCAGTAGGAAAGCAATGTAACAGGTTCCCTCCCAAGACAGTGCCAATATTGACCTGAAAGAAGATGGTCACCCTACGGTTCCCATCACTCCACGTTCTAACTAGTTGTCCACGCAGTAGTTTGGTCAAGAGTGGACTGTGGCAACCCCATATAAGCCGGAATCCTAAAACTCACCCGGCTTACCGCAAAGGAGCCTGCCACACATTCGCCAAATGTTCACTGGTTTTAAACAATTTGATAATATCCCCCTATCCTGGCTTCCCAGAATTGGCTTCCAATGGAAGCAAGGCTTGCTTTCAAACTTGTATTCATAACACATATGTCTATGTGCAAAGGAACCACAAACTACCACAACAAGAAACTTCATATCTAAGATTGCCAGATAAATCTTATAAACACTGAAACCCTTCTTCTGGAAAATACTGTCTTCCAGAAAGCAAAAACACTTAAGCACTGATGTTCCCGCAGAGTAGAGAACTCGATTCCTCTTGAAATCAGGACAATCTCTTCTTATGAACCTTTCCAAAGAGCCTCGAAAAACCTTTTACTTCAACGCCTTCAACACCACTCCCTCGCTTAGGCATCTCAAATGGAGAGAAGCTAGGTGTCTGGACTAGAGCGATCCAAAGAAATCATACTTGTACATATATATAGAGAGAAATGGAAACATGTAGCTTCACTCGCATGACATAGACATATTTATGAGCTGGCAGTGAATATAAAGTGGACCAATAACACATGCTATTTATAGCCAGTGTACTAACAAACACATAAGCACACCTTTATTACTACATGTAAAACTTTGCACAAGGGAAACGACACTCCTATTACTCACAAGGCCTCTTCAATGTAATTTTACTTTATTGCACAAATGTGACCAATTGAACCCCGATGTTGATTAAATACCATTGTTAAATCAAACCATCTATACATAAGTGCAGAATATAACATGCTATGTATTAGCATTGCTGATGAATCAGAAAGGCATCATATCATGACCTACTTGAGATTTTGCCTTTCATGAGTCATTGCCCGCCCACCCATCTGCACATATACTATTATTTGTAATAACCCGTAATTAGTTTCCCTCCGAAATCAATTTAGTTCGAATTTCCTCAGTATGACATCCCTTTGAGACTCTGAGCTGTGTGTGGGAAGGGGTGCACATGGAGCAGTGTCCAGAATCCGGCTAACATGACCAGGGACATCTTAAGGACTTTGGGGGTCCTGGGCCAAATGTATTCTGGGGGCCCCTTTTTGGAACAGCTTTGAATTTATGATCCAGTTTCAGCTCTTTCATGTGCTGTTTGGCCAGGTCACCGACAGTGCACTGGCACACTCGTCCAAATTCTAAATGTGTTTATGTCTAATGTTCAGGGATAGTGACATATTTTGGTAATATTGTAACACAGCAGCAGCTCACTAATATGACTGCAAAAAATCTCAGTGACAATGTCCTATTTTTCATATGTGAGGTTATGATTTAGAAGACACTTTTTAATGGATGCTGCATGAAACATAAACACAACATTTCTCTGTAAAATGTCTGTAATAGACTCTCAGACATCACCCACATTAAGAATACATTCAAGAAAAACGGTATTTAAAGTAATCTGTTTAAAAATTAATTATGTTCATCAAAGGAAGACTCTGTGTAAAACAGAGCTGGGTCCATCAGGGGGCCTCTTGAAAGGCTGGATTCCTGGGCCAGGGCCCACTTTGCCCTTGCCTTAAAACATCTCTGAACATGACATAAAAATGTACAGACATAGGAATGCACCTAGATTCCCAGCATATCCCTACACACTGAGGAGCTGTCACTCAGGACCCTGTTCATGAGAAACTTTAGCTTGTTCCACAAGCCAGAAACATGCCAGCTGAAGATACTCCCTCTGGGTTGAAAGGGGAAGAGGTTAAAAAAAATAGAAACACTGTATAGTTCCTTGAAACCTTTGGAAGCCCCACTCCCAACCTTCAATTGGATCACTTCTCTAGGCACACTGTGAACTCAACACTTGAAATATCGTCTCACTGACTAGCCTGTCCTAAGTATCGGTTACAAAAATATTGTCAGATTTGGTACGTATTATTAATGGGGGCGATATTTTTGCTATTATATTCTGGTACATCCCCACTGTGGGTAGCACTCTCCATTACAAGCAAACTAAAGAGCCGACCTTCAGACTGAAGTCAGTATCTGCCAGTGCTGTACACATGCCAAAATGATAGCGACAGCGCAAGCGACATCACTTGACCATGAACCCCGCGTCCTGTTATCAGTGTAGGTGTTCTACAGCGTGTTAAGATTGGTGAATGGTAACAGATACAAACAAACAAGCATTTGCAATGCAATAGGTCTTGCATTTATGAGAGTTTGAGCTATTGGCACTGTAAATGACAATGCCTTTAACTTATGTTTTGTTTTTAAAACAGATAAATAAAAGGCATTGCCTTTTACAATGCCAATAGCCTAAACTTTCGTGAATGCGAGACCTCTTGCATTGCAAATGCGTGCTATAAAAAAAAAGCTTTAGGAGAGAGCGTATCCTGGCAACGCTATTTGAGAAAATAGTGCTCGGTGGCTGTAATTATAGCCTACCAAGCAACAACACATGTAACAGGGGGTGTAGCCATGGGAGGTTAAAAAATGAGACAAGGCGGTACTAAGGCAAGACTACAAAGACTTTTGACCAATGAACAGCCACAGTTTACAGTGGACAATGATACAAAGCAATAAAAAACATTGGCGGAGAGTGGGCGGAGCTTCAAATCCCTACCTCACTACAGCATGCCTCACAGAGCAATGCATGCGCAGCCCAGCCTCGACCTAAAAACTGGCAACTCAAACCAGCCAAAGAGGTAAAAATGTTTACAACAGCAGTCGTCAGATTCAATCGACTAGTAGTCCACAGCAATTCAGAGACAATTGGTAACTGCAGCTAACCTGGGCTGTCATTAACTTTCACCTGAATGTCAAAAGAGGTCATCCCTTTTAACACACTGTAGGCGATGCAAGGCTATGTTATCTGATATTCACCAGGGTGCATGCTGTCCTGGAGAGACTGAACCACAGGCATCACATGACACTCCTGGGCCTGTCCAGTTTATCCAGTTCCAATGCCTTAGATACCATCTGTGTAAACCAAAAGAGCCATGCTGCAAGCTGTACAATGTACTAAATCCAGGAGGGCATATTTTATTTAAAGGACATAGGCCCTTGTAGTGAAAACTGACACGTTAAGCAATCATAAACTTCAATTTATTTCAAAAGCAAAATCCAGACGAGAACGAGGCAGCTTCCAGGTACAGATTTAATCTCATCTGACCGGTAAGACCGCTAACCGTCTAAGATGCAACCGTACATTTCTGAATCATAACAAACCTCCTCGCATGCCTAAGAGCACGCAGAGCTAATTTAATAAACAACATTCTTCCCGTTCCTTGTGAAGGCCAGGAGAGCTTCACGAGGAACGGAACGGATAACACTACACATCACCCCTCTTTTCCTAACAACAAAAAAAACATATATAAAAAAACAATTATTTACAAATATAATCCTGCAAAGCATGTGGAGGCTTGATAACCCTTTTTCCAAGAAAGATCTTATTATGAACACCTTCCATGAAACTTTTTAATGTTTGTTGAGGACCACTGATGGTTGCTTTATTTTTCCTTGCACCTTGTCGGGAATCAGCTGGAACAGAATCATCAGGAACATCACAGACAGGTTGTTTACACAATGCAACTCTTTTGAGATTCCAGCACTTTCCATCGTCCAAAATGACAGCATTTTGTTTATATTTGAACTATATAATTCTGACCCATTGACCAATGGACAAATTGACATCATGAGTAGTATGTTTTTTATCATAACATTGTTTGTATTCATCATGTTTATAGTGTACATTTGCCATGACCTCTGCAGATGACCAACAGACGTCACCAAGAGTTTTAATCCACCCAGGAACCCATTTGGATCTGGGTTTCCTTCCTCTCATGAGTTCGAAATGAGAGAATTTAGTAGCATCAGAAATGGAAACCCTATAAGACCAAAGAGTTTTGAACACTTGGATCTCCCAGGGAACATTGTTTTCAAAAGCCAACTGAATAACACCTTTTAACACTCTGTTGTACCTTTCAATTAAACCATTTCCGCTAGGATTGTATAAAGAAGTGGTTTTATGGGTAATACCACACGTAGACAAATAACGGGTCATATTTTCAGAAGTAAATTGTACTCCATTGTCACTAATAATTAAAGCAAGAGTTCCTTTGTTAAGAAACACTTCATCAAAAATCTTTATTACAGTATTAGTATCTAAATTCTTTATGATTTTAACTACCAGCCATTTTGAAAACATGTCCATCATGGAAATTATATATTTTCCTGAACTACCTATAGGACCCATAATGTCCACTGCAACATTCTGCCAGGGATACTCTGGGCACATGAAATCACTCATGGGTGGCCTTAAAGTTGTAATAGATTTGTCAGCTGAAGCACATAATTCACATTCTCTAACTGCTCTCTCCACTTCGATGTCTATACCTGGCCACCAAAACTTACTTTTAATATTGGACTTCGTTTTATAAATTCCAAGATGATTGTCATGACATAAAGCTATTATCTTATTTCTGAGACTAAAAGGTGCAACCAATTTATCTCCTCTTACAAGATTACCATATAGACAAGCCAGTTTATTTCTTACCTCCCAAAAAGCTTTTAGCTCTTTTATCTCAGTTTTGCATGGCCAACCGGAATTTATGAATTCCAATATTTTCCTCCAGTTGTCGTCTTTATCAAAAGCCTCATTTCACTCAGACCTTTGAATAGAATCTACACCATGATCCCATAACCAAGCGACCTGAACATCTTCCATAAGATCATCCTGATTTTCAACTAATTGTGTAGAAAACCTTGAGAGAAAGTCAGCAATGGCATTGTCTTTACCAGCAATATAAACCACTTTGTAAATATAGTCCAAAAGTCTCATCGATATTCTCGCTAATCTGGCAGTAACGTTGAGCATACCAACATTGGATAAAACCTTAACTAGAGGTTTATGATCACATTTGATGATTACATCCTTGCCCAAACAAAGGTTCTAAAATGCTCCAGAGACCAAGCACAGGCAAGAGCCTCAAATTCAATAACTGCATATTTACATTCAGCAGGGGACAAAGATCTTGAAGCGTAAGCTACAATATGCTCTTTTCCATTCTCATCAAGTTGAGACAAAACTGCACCAATTCCTGTGGCACTTTCATCAGTAGTAATGATATTTTTACCACAAGGATCAAAACCCTGAAGAGCAGGAGCTTGAGCAATAGCATTTTTCATGTCATCAAATTCTTCTTGGCAGAATTGCATCACACAAATTCTGTTTTAGTTTTAAGGAGTTGTCTAATGTGAAAGGTTCTACTTGAGAAATGTTTTATGAATTTGGAGAAAAATTCCACCATGCCAAGAAAAGATTTGACATCATCTTTACTCTTTGGGTTAGGTGCGTCGGTTATAGAAGAAGCTAGTCTGTTCCCACTGCACTAATTTCATGTCCCAAATAATTTACACTAGAAGCAGCAAATTTAAACTTAGAATACTCAACAGGTAAACCAAATTTGTTTAACAAAGAAAGTACATGGACAAGTTTAGTTTTATGGTCAACATCATTCTTCCCCATAACTAGAATATCATCTTGAAATATAAAGACATACTCCAAATGACCAAAGTTGTTACGCATAAGGTGCTGGAATACAGCGGCCGCTGAGGCCAGGCCAAATGGCATCCTAGTGTATCTGAAACACCCAATATGATACACAAATGCAGTGAGATCTTTGCTAGTGTCTGACAGGGGAATTTGGTGATATGCCTGGAACAAGTCTACGGTTGAAAAAATTTGCATACCTCTAGTTTTAGAAATCATCTCTTTGAATTTAGGAAGGGGAAGTTGATCAACTTGAATATTAGCATTTAAATGGCGTAAATCAATGCAGAGCCTAATTTTTCCATTGGCCTACTAGCTACGACCAATGGAGCAATCCATTGAGGACTCTCATTTGGGTTGATAACACCATCATTGGCCAATCTTTTCATCTCACTAGCTACTTCCTCCCTGACTGCAAAAGGAATATTTCTTAACTTGTGTATTTTAGAAACAACATCTGGTTTCAACTGGATGCAATGTTCAAAACCATCAATCTTGCCTAGAGTCCCTGAAAATACATTTGGAAAATCCTTGCATAGACTTTTTCCTAAGGAATCACCTTCATCTAAAATTAAAACTTGTTCAATCCCATTAGGATCTAAAATGATGTTAAGTTTCTTTTGATCTTTCCAACCCAGGACAGATGGTCCCTTCTTTGATACATACATTTTGCAAAGAGCACTTCTGTGCTTGAATCTGAACAGAAGTTTACTAAAACCTAATAATTCAATGGGATCTCCATTAAAACTCTCTGGAGATATGTCAGGAGTTAACAAATCAGAACCAATTTTGTTGATAAATTTATTAAACCAAACAGACTCATTAATAATCGTAAAAGGAGAACCTGAATCAGCGGCAATGTGAAAGCTTACTCCACCCATAAGCATAGAGCACATGGACTTGTTTGACTGTTTAATACTTGAAATATTTAGTACAACTCTATCCCCGGATGTAGATACATCACATTCATCCTCATCACTGTCATCATCATTAGAGTTAAACTCCCTTTCTTCAATGCATTTGACTCTACTGGGCTTTTTATCATGACAAACTTTGCTGAAGTGACTCACCCTTTCACAAATTGAATAACGACTTTTAATTGCAGGACATTTTTTGTTGTTGGCTAGGTGATTTGTACTGTCACACCTGTAACAACGTAGTTCATTTTTATTAAAGGCATTTTCTTTTTTACTACTGATTTTGTTAGGAAAATTGCTTTTGGTTCTTTTAGATAAAACTCTAGCCACAGTCTCTTTAGAGGCTGTCTCTTGTTGAGAAACCTCAGAACCTTTGAGTGCTTTCGCGCACCTTCCGGACAGTTCACCTTTACGAGCTACAGTAAGAACATCTTTAAGAGGATTATCTCCATTAACCCAAAGTCTATCCTGAATAGCGGAATCATAAGAATGCATAACAATTTGGTCACTTATTAATTCTTCTTCAATTACACCAAACCGACAATCTATGGCCAGTTTTTGAACAGCCATAGCATAGTCATCAATAGATTCATTTTTGAGTTGTTTTCTCTGAAAGAATTTAAAACGTGTAACTCCAATGCATACTTTGGGAGAAAAATAATTCTCTAAATGCTTAATAGCTTGGTTAAAACATTCTCATCGCCTCCAGCAGAATCCTTATTCAATTTGTTGTACATTCTTAATCCTTCTGGACCTAAACTGTGCATTAATAAACCTTTTTTCCTTTCATTAGATAACTTATTAGCATGTTCAATAGTAAAAAGGTAATTATTGAAATATTCTTTCTATTGAATCCAGGGAACAGGTGGATCACCAGGAATACATAGGAACTCTTTTGGTGGATTTACAGTGATGTTGGTAAGTGGAGTAGACATCGTAAACAATTAATTACTAAAGTGAACACTTAAGAATATAAAAGAATGCTGGGAATAAAATTTAAATTATAGAGAGTCACACTTAGAAAGCTGTGTGAATCAGTGTTGAGAATCACACCCAAAAAGCTGTGTGAATCAGTGTAGAAAGTTTATATAGTTGAAGGTTGATAGTTGGAATGAAGAGTCTCACCTTTTGTATTGAAGTACTTATGATTCACCACCATTCACCACAAGCGCTGTGAAAGTACAGCTAATTGCGCGGAGTATCGGAAACAGCAACAAAGGATGAGGGTATTATTAGTAATACCTCAGGGTTGTGCTGAACGCAGTGAAAGTTAAGAATGCACTGCACCTCCGTCGTACCGGCAATGTTCCCTGCCACAATAATCAAAATTCGCTGACAACACAGTATTTCGTGTAATCAGCAGCGATTGGTGAGAGGATGGTGAGGATGTCCAATTGCAAATCAGGATACACTGCTCCGGAGAGAAGGCGGGGTAAACCAGAATTGAACCAATCAGTAACGTCGAAGCGGTTGGAAAGCAAATCGTGAATAAATCCGGAAATAATAGAAATGACGCGTAGGCACTCTTTTCGTCTGGCAGGATCGTCACCAAAATACGTGTAGTGAAAACTGACACGAAAAGCAATCATAAACTTTAATTTATTTCAAAAGCAAAATCCAGACGAAGACGAGGCAGCTTCCAGGTACAGATTCACAAGGAACTGAACGGATAACACTACAGCCCTAATCGCGAGTTGCACTGTAATTTTGGTGTAGTAATCCTGCAACCCAAATTACCTTTTCTGTTTGGTATCCCGTCTCCATTACTATGCATTTATGATTTTTTCTAATAACTGCAAGTGCTTCTGCATATTTTTACCCGTTTCTATGTAAGTTACTTGGACCACATTCCATTTACCTTTGGTAGGTGGAACTGTGCTCCTGTCCTACCACACCTGGTAATTTTGAGTGTGGTAAAACCTACTAACTTGTTATTGCGTTCCAGCGGAAAATTGAACTTTTAGGGTTGAACGTAATTACCACCCCACTCATGATTGGGCACTTGGAAGGCCCAGTTAGGGAATAAGATCACAATAGGTCTCATACCCAACTCGGAATCTTCAAATAAAAGAGCATTCGGGATTCCTTAATGTAGGCATGTAGAATTTGGTTAAATGATTTGATTTCTTTCTTGTTCACCCAATGACTGCTTTAAGTCCTAGTCCTACTGATAGGGCGCGCAGGTCACCCGTCTATAATTTTACCAAACATTATACTAGGCCCATATACAAATTTAATCCCAATTGTTTAGAACAGGTAACCTGGGCACTGACTATCAGATATTGTACTTCCTAGGTCCTATACCCTTGACTTACATTCCTGGTCACTGGTATCCGTGGACCTGTGGGATCAGGGAGTTAGCATAAATAGGGTATGGTAGCAATACAATAATGTGCACTCATATAATAACCACAGACTCGAGAAGTTTTGAAAACCTTTATCTAATCTTCATCAAAAGTCATAAGCCAAAGGTTTACAGCAAGCAAGCCATCAATAACCAGAATCATGAAGAGCGTGTAACTATGCAAAAGATATATTATGCCAACCATTTAGAATTCTAAAGGGAAGGTATGAACAAGGAACATACTGGAATGAACTTATAGAAATCAGACTTGAAATGATACTTTCTAAAGGATGGGAAAGATAAGGGTCATGCTATATGTCTCAGTTTAATCGTTTTCAAGAGGGTGGGTAAAAAGAAGGAACCCAAATTGTAATGACGAAAACTGATTTTACCATGTAACTATATGGAAGGTAGGAAAATGGAACACGCTAATAATTCAGGATAACCACTTTAGCTTTTCTAAGGGAGAGTAAAGAAAAGGAACATTTATATTTTCATGAACAGTTCTTATCTTCAATTCTAAAGGTTGGGAGAAAAATGGGTCATGCTAAAATAGCAAGAATCACAATTTTATTATTTATCTCAAAGGGGGGGGGAGGAACATATGCAATTATGACTTTAGCAAGATTCAGGAAGGGTAAGAAAAGGACGCAAATGTAATATTTGTTTCCCACATAGATTTATATTTACCTAGAACGGTGTGAAGACCAACCCTGGCCACGGGTCAGTTAAAGACGGAAACCCCGAAAGTTGCAAACGCCAGTAGGCCAGCAAGTGCAGATCAGAATCAGGACAGCAAAGACCAGATTTGGATCAGAACCGGACCACCGAAACTTAAGACGAGCACCCGCAGTTCAGTTGCAATGCCTGCGCTACTCCCTCTCTGCAGCTATCAGGCAAAACCCCTATTGGGTTATCGATTTCCCCAGCAAAGTGCTTCGCCAGCACTTCAGGTCCCAGAACCTCGATTGGGTCAGCGAGTCTTCTGACAGAGTGCTTCGCAGCACCTCTGTTCTCGATCAGCTATTGAGTGCGTTGGGTCAGTGACAAGTCAGCTATTCGGACAAGTCGGACAATTATTCTAGCTAAACCTACGCTAGTTATACTATTTTCCAGGTCAGTGTACCACCCCCCAATGTTGCAAGTGTAAGGATCCCCAATTTCGATTGGACAAAAGAAGAGGGCAGGTCATCACAATATCTAATATTTTAGAATTTAGCCATCTCCTATTCAAATTAAGGTTCACGCCCATTAAATTCAGGCTCCCATGAAGTCTTCCACTCGCAAAACAATGGGTGTTCTATGTAATACAACAATGTATTCGTGCAAAGTTCATTAGGTGAAGTTCCCAGGAGCATCTTCTCAGTCAGTCAGCTCCTTGGCTGGGGTTCAAAGGTCACTGCTTTGGAGACTCGCGGATCTCGCGCAGACGCAGTTTAATTCAAAATGGAGTACAACATAACGCCACAGGCCAAGTTTCGAAGTATAACATGAAATGGAAAAGAAACAGCTTTAGAACACAGAATAAATGAATACACTGTATACCATGAATCTCTACTCTATACCCATTACTTTATAATAAACTATAGCATTAGGATTAAGCAGAAAGAACAGCTTAGCAGAAAGCAGCAGTGCAAGCTTCTTGCATGTGAGAACACAAAGCAGCCATCTTAGCTCTAGTGCGCAAGTGCGAACAGTTTCCCTCCAAAGCTGCGAGTACGCCACGTCACATGGGTATGACTGGCGCATGCGCAGTAGAAATTCCCGCGTAGCAGCAGCCATTTTATTTGCAAGCGTATTAGGATTAGAAAACACATAAGCAAGCTTCACTCGGATACCCAAAAAATGTCGGAAAAAGGGGCAAATTAATAAGACAAACATATTGATTAGTTAGTTAACGTTATTCGAGGTTCATGAATACAAGCAAGTCGCTTTACGCGCGAATCCTTGCTCGATCACTACGGTACAGATGATCTTGTGAACTGGACTTTTGTTGATTAGTCAGCTCTTACACGGCTAACCTTTTTAATCACCCGCAAGACTTAATTGGCTCTTTTCTTGTCAGTTGGGATGTACTCACCAAGTTGTGTTTTACTTGTGTGAGTCTAGTGCAGGATTACAAGTATCAGAATGAAAACAGAGCAAGCATTGGCAAAGCCAATAGGTCTGGTAATGTCAGTCAGCCTTTAGGCTTTTTCAATGCTTGTTTTGTCATAAGTTTTGAAAAACTTTATTTTTGGGGCAGTGGCATTGCTAGATATTGTGCTACCTGTGGTAGTCACTGCCGCATGTAGAAGCGGGGGGAGCTGGTGATTCCTGCGACGACTGTCGCGTGACTGCCGCAGGTAGCTTCTCTTGCTACGCCACGGGCCCTCACTGATATTAAAACAACAAAATTGGTTATAAGCAAACTACTTTGTATGGCTGTGGTCCTTGTCAAAAGGCAGAATGCCATTACTCACAGTGAAGTTAGCAAATGGTTGAAATGGACTGCCCCATGCTGAACATTGTAGTGGATGGAACACAAATGTGAATGGCACAACAACAAGGCAAAGGATGACAAAGAGTGGGTGAAAGATCCTATAAGTAATTGTAGTGTACATATAGTTTTAGTAAAATAAAAAGGCCTTGGCTAAAGCCAGACCTAAATACCAGGACTGTATGACCTACTTAGTATGACAAGGGAAAATATGAGAGCTCTACACGTATAAACTCTAGATACAAACTCGTTGGATAGGGATAATTGGGAGAAAGCTGAAGAACTACCTGTAGCTTTGTTCAAAGCTATTGTAAATAGCACATCAGAGAGAACCTTTGGACTTAAACGATCCCCCTCATAAGGTAATGAAATATTTAAACCTATGCCGAGAATCCTATGCGTAGGGTAGACAATAAAATTGTAATTAATTCAACAATCAACGTAACATGGAACAGTGGATTTAGAAAGGACACCGTCTGATGGACTAAAACAAGGTAGATGGAGTCACACAATGATAGAGGCTATCCCAAACGTTTTTCTAACATATTCTTCATGATGACACTGTGGTGCGACCAATAGCAGCATGTTCAATACCATCCGCATGGATGAAAGACTCACATTTACTAGAGTCTGCTAGAGGAAGTACTTTTTAGTCACTTAGTTGTGTATCAGTGATATCTGTGGCACCACATGCCAAACACATCTCTCTTCAGGTCGTGAAGACGTAAAGGGGAGGAGAAAGCACAGGAGGACAGAATTATAACCCAGATTTACTAAGAGTTTGCACTTGAGTTGCATCACTTTTGTGGCGCATCACTGCCGCAAAATTCATTTTGCCGTTTACTAAGCCAGGCAAAGCCGATTTGCGTGGCTTTCTGTGGTTTAGTAAATATTTTGTAACACAGCGCATAGCTCTGCCTTGAGCTACCTTGCCTTGGGTAGGCATTCCATGGGTGGAACATGGGCATTCCCATGCTTCCACCCATGGAACTTGACACCATACTAAATTTAGTAAATGGTACACCTACTACAGAGAGGCATAATGAGGAAAAATATATTTATTTCTTCTTGTTACTTTCGTGTTTTTCGTTCTGCATCACTCATAGAGGAGATTGCCTCTTAGGATTGTTATTATGCAGGAAGGTATGCCTTCCTGCACACAAAAATCCTGCCTTTAATGCAGCCAACCTTGCAGCATGGCACAAGTGTGTTTGCATTACCGCTAGGCGGCACACAGTTCACCAGTACTAGGAGAGAGCAGAAGTGTTCTATACATATGGTAGATATGGTGCATTCCTGCTCTCATGCTTTCATGCAGCACAACATGTTGCCTTGCTGCATTCCTATGAGTGAAATATGAGTAAATCTACCCCTATATACTAATTAAAGGATATTTTCTAATAACACTGTTGGATCTCTAGCATTCAGTCAATGGTGTAGGAAGTTAAAATTTAGTTTGTGTTGTGGTGGAATAGTGATGTTTGCAATTCCCCTCCCAACCTCAGATGGTCCTTTTAGTGCTGCAACTCCGACTTTCACATGTCCAACCCACTCTTGGGGTTCTGTCTGACTATGTACATTTATTCGTGTTAATGTTGCCATCTTTTACCAGCTCCAAGTTAAGAGTTGGTTTGTTATGCTCCAACAGTTTCCTTGTGTCAGAGTAGGGGCAGTAAATGTAGTGAGTTTTACATTTTGAATCTGGCAAGTGATGCTTGATGCTTTACTCAGTCTTAACCAGGAGTAAATTGGCTGGGCAGCATTCCATTCCATGAGTGTTTGGCTCATCGCTGCTATTACAAACAGGATCTAACCATAAGACAATCAATCACATTGGACAATCCAGCTCAAACCCAAGGCCAGGTCACCATTCCCCATCTGAAGTCGAACACAAGCAACCTCACCCATATTCCAACCATGTTGGGTCTGAGAGGTCAAGCACAACTTGAACCTTTATGAGACAGTGAGCAGCTTGGTAGGCTCAGTGAATCACTTAGCTGCAAAAACGTGATGGATGGAAATACATTTTTGTCAGTCATTTTTGGTTTTGAACTCATTTGTTCATAAATTGCCAAAAATAACAAGTATAATTAAATACATGACCTTAATTGTTCTAAATGCTAAGAGAGTAAACTTCTGAAAAAATAACCATACTAAATATTGTTTACTTAACTAACATCAAATTATACTTTGCATGTGAATTATATCTCTCAATTCAAGTAAAGAGATTACAAAGTTGAATTCAAGCTCTCTTGCAGAACATATCAATGTAGTAGTCGAGCTCAGACTGCCAAGCTGTGTGCCTTTTGGCACCTTTATTGGACTTGGTCAATGAGGTGCAGCTTGTACCTCTATTGCACAGCGACCTCAAGACCCATCTTTGGGACATGTCATGAAAATACTGCTTAGGCTGGGCAGTGTGCATGTCTAAGTAGCCTTTGTGAGATATCTTACATTTCCAAGGCTGATGTGTGCCCCAGATGGTAATGAATGGAACCATCCAAAATGGCGCGGAAGCCGTAGACTGTCCAGTGGGATCGATGCTTGGGTATTGTAGCCAGCCAGTTTCAGCCCTGTCATTGGCACATATCTTTGCGGTTGTTACCAAATAGCCTGAATGCACTTCCCTTATTTTCTTATTTGTGCAGCTGAAGCTCTAATGGCATTTTCTGATGGTATGTAAAAGGCTTTAAACCATGTTATCTTAGCTTCTATACAATTATGGGAATATTCAACATTTTACCTTTGTATGAAATGTGTAAAATGATTTCCGTGTTGGACCTTAAATAATATATCCTATGGAACAATCTAAGGTTGAGCATGTTTATGTGTTTGACAAGATTTGATGGACCCATTTGTTACAAAGGCCACGGTACAGAGGTTAAAATGATTAAATCATGAAAAAATATATAATTAAAAGAGCTGGCAATAGAAACATTTGCTAAGGTGTGCTGGCACAGATGAGTGTGATGGCGAGACGTACAACAGAGTAAAGGTGTATTGGTGAAGTGGCAGGTTAGAAGAGAAAAGAATGTGAAACATGGCTTATCACCTTCCTCTTTGAAAAATGATTGCTGGTAATCTGTCATGAGCAGAAGAACTGGTTTTACTCCATTCCAGAAAGTGCCTGGTTTAGTTGCCTGATCAACTGATTCCTCCGCATGTGTCACATGATCCACCAGCCTAGCAACTTACTTTAAGCAAAGCAGGAAAGGGTTCCTGTGTTAATGCTCTTTTCATTCCACGCAGACGCCATCTTGTCTGTTCTGCTCGCCTGAGGTTGGAAGGGAAAAGGCATTTAGTAGAAAACAACTTCCCTTCTTGTACCTTCCATGGTTGCTGGCATTCATTTCAAGACTATGTACACTGTTTTCATTAACGTCCCACCACTCTAAGAAGATTCCCACAAGTGTTAAGGGCAAATGGGCACCAAAGGTTGAAGTATAGGGATGCTGTATGGCTCCTTCTGATCGTGACACTATGAGGTTTACTAATTGGCTTGTTGTTACAAAGAGTGGATATGAATTGTACAAATTGCTCGCCGACTACTGCGACCTATATTTAGATGAGGTAACACATTCTTTTTTGATAGGAGATTGCAAAATCTCTTGCATCAGTAACATTAATATTAATTTGCTTTCCTCCCTCTGAATGTCTTCATATCCTGAAATGGGAGCCTGTGAGTGACAGCAGAACCTCCTCCCTTCACTTTGCATTTCCTGTAGGTCAACATTTTTTTAAAATAAGCTTGTTCCCTTAAAGGGAAAGGTGCTGATTTTAAAATAAAAACACTGACATTTGGGGAAGATATCGGGCGTATGAAGTGGTCCCCAGTACCGCAGTCTGGTATCTCAGAGGCCACTCAAAGATTCCCAAAGGTGAGGTTGTCCTAGAAGAATAATTGCAGTCTCAAGTCATTGATACATAGCTTTTTGACTTGCAAAGAGGAGGGAAAGCCCCCTTCGAGACCCATTCTATTAGGAATTAGCAAAAGGTTGTGAAAGCCGCTCTACAAGTCAGAAAGAATTTTTAAACTTGGGCAAAGTCATTTGAAAATTGGGAAAAAGTGTTTTTGGTTACACACCCTTTAATTTTGTGAATCTCAGGCTTTGCAACTGCAAAATATACTTGTACAGTACAAACCAGTGTCCTTTGGTACTTGCGCTTCAGTGATTTGAATGCAAGTCAACCCAGGAAGAAATTCAGATATAACATTAGTTTGTTAAATGAAGGACCTGGAATGGAGTGAAGGTCTTCTGGCACACAGAGAGTTATATATTCCTCCTCCCAACATGTAAAGTAACTAAAATAGAAATGAAGGAATACTCCAATTGTGGTGAACATATTTCTTGCCTTGTATTTACTATAAAGAAGCGGGCGGTCTCAAATTGTTCAATCTGAAAATTGTTTTCATCAAGTTAGTTAGCCAATTCCTTTTCCAAGGCTCCTTAATAGGAATGTAAAGGTGTAAATCTCTAAGAAAGCTGTTTTTCCAGACCAATACTGTGCTTTTAGGTGACAATGGTACTACTGAGTATCAACACCGACAATATTGTAGTATACTAATATCGAGGACAGAATATTGAGGGACAAAATATGGAAAGGTAAATGCATATAGGGAAGCGTAGATTTACTATTCCTAACTCCACATCAACGCACCTTGAAGATATATGTGCCATATGGGTATATATATATATGTGGAGTTTGGTATAGAAATTCTAGAATTACTTCGCTTTCAATATTTTATTTTTGATAATCTGTCTTTGATGTTTTGTCCCATCTATATTGTTAATTTAATATTCAGGGAGCACACTTTAGGTAACCAGTAGGACTATTTTACTCCTTCCTGAACAACAACTGTACTCAGTGGGCCACATGGCTCTCACCCCTTTAATTTTAGAAGTGGCCCTGGGGGGATGGGACCCCAGAGCCTGACAAGGCTCGGTGAGGGGCAACTTTGTGGCCCCCCTTCCCCTTAATTATAGTAGGGACCCTGATAGATGAATTTCCCCATGGTTCAACAAGGCTCCAGGAGGAGAACCGTGCAGCCCCCTTCCCCTTTAATTTAAAAAAAAAAAAGGCTCTGGGGGAGGGGGTCCCCAGGACCTATGAAGGCTCAGCAGGAGGGCCATGACCCCTTTCCCTTTAATTAAAAATAAACGGCCCTGGAGGACGGGGTCCGCAGGGCCTTATAAGGCTCAAGGAGGGGATCATTTTCCCTTTTGAGACATTTTCCTAAAGCAGGAAAAAAAATCACACACAAAGGGGAAAGAAAAAGACAGATGGAAACAGTCCTAAGGGAAAAAGCTGGAACCGGCACGAGTGAGATAAATGTGCAGGGAGTGTCTGATAGTGGATTAAAGAGGCATGAGATGGAATCAAGACCACGTAGCCTTACTATTAGGTGCGCTAACATTTAATAGTGCTGCCCGCAACCTGATGAGCATAGCTTTTGGCTGCTCACTCATTGTTTTACAAATTAAGAAATGCATGGGAGTCTAGCAATTAGCTGCCCGATGCAGTATTTCTCGTGGCAAATTATTTTGTGTCGCTCAAATTTAAAAGGGTATCCTAATATTTCTCCCGTCCATGGCCCTTATTCCAAGGGCTAGAGTGAATCCAGATTCAGCAACCTCTATCATTTCACTAGCTGAAAGCTAAAAATTCCCAGGTGTGACGTTGCCACAAAAAGGGGAATTACTCCAGTATTCTGAAAAATCAGATACCCCCTGGATATTCATAATACCTTCAATATGAGGTCCTATATAATCTTAAAGCTTGGGCTGTCTGTTGAAGTATAGAAGCAATTTTAAATAATAAGCATATTAAGTATAAAAGAGCTTCTTAGCAACCCTTTTCCATAATATGTTGTTCCTATTCCGAAAGTGCTGTGGTTGATCATCGGACAGCTGCCCACCATGAGTCATGTTCAAGCATTTGAAAAAGGGTTTGTACTTGTGCACTCTGACCTGGAAGTAAAAACTCCCTCAATCTTTTCTAGGTTACAGCAAATCATTACAGCTTTCTATGCAACTACATTAGTGTTTCTAATGCATGTAAGGACACTGAAGGATAATTGTACTATTAACTCAGCCGCTGATCTTAACGGGGTGGCAGTGCATAATTTGTAAAATTTGAAGTCCAGGTGCACAAATGTTTGTCGGAGGCCACACCTACTTTCCCCAGCTCCACCCACTTCCTCCACTGGCTCCACCCTGTTACTCTATTGGCTCCACCGAAATCCTCAACTGCCACTGCTAAAAGTCAGATGTAATACTCGATCTGAATTTCAGTGAGGGAGCCTTCTTCATAGCAATGTTTTGATAGGAGGTGCCAAACCTACACATTTGAAAAAGAGACTTCAGTGTAATGAATTTAGGGATTAAGGGCCATATGTATCAAGCCAAATTGACTTTGCAAACGCCGAAATTCACAGAATTTCAGCGTTTGCGAATGCAATTTGGACTAATGGTATGCATCAAGCAAATCAGCTTGAAGAAAAAGGAATCGCAAAATATGCGATTCCTTATCTTGCGATTGCATTTAAGGAATCGCAAATTTTGCGATTCCTTAAATGCAATGTAAGAAGCCAAAACAATTAGCAAATTGGCCTTAAGGAATCGCAAATTGCCACCAACTTCTAGTTGGTGGTAAGTTGCGAATTCCTTTTAAAATGCATATTTTTTCAATTTTCTAAGTGCCATGCGACGCACATACATGCCCTTAGGGCATGTATGTGCGCCACATGTGCACCCATGCCGATTTCAGGGGTGCAACAGGGTGTCCTTTGGACACCCCTGCACCCTTGAAAATATTCATAATTTGCGATTAGCAAATTGCGATTCGCAAATTTCCCCTTCATTCCTATGGGCCTCCTGGCCAATAGAAATGAATGGGAAATTATTCCTTAATTGCGATTAGCAATTTGCTAATCGCAATTAAGGAATTTTAAGAAATCGCTAAGAAGAAGCTGATTTCTACACACATAACATTTTGCGATTTCTAAATAGCGATTCCTTAAAAATCGCTATTTAGGAATCGCAAAAGGGAATGTTAATACATTTGGCTCTATAAATCAGAGGCCTAAAGGATTATAGATATTTTAACTCGGGTTTTGTTGCAGGCTACACTAGAGAAATATTTTTGCTTGAGAGCAAAATAGAGTACATTTTCAGCATAACCTTGTCCTATAAATGGCAAACATTGCTCAAAGTTGTTGAACATTCATGGACGTGTAACACCCTGTTTCGGAGCATAATGCAGTGAATGCTTTAATAAATAGTGATGATTCAGCTCAAAACTTAGGATTCAGATGATCTTGATGCACAAATGGGTGCAATGTCTGATATTTATATGTTTCTCCCATCTTCATTGCTTGATTTTGCTCGCCAGAAACTGGCATTCACAGCCTTTGAAATGCCACTCATAATTACACTGAAATTAGTGAAATTATGATAATGGCACTCATAGGAATCTGAAACCTTGGCAGCTATAGGGCGGGTGTCAGTGTCAGTGGGTGAAAGGTGCACTGCAACGAGAGCAGAAGGACTTCACTACCTTTCAAATGAAACTCTCCACTGTCAGCCCTGATGCCAAGAGAAGACACTTTCTTCCAGTCCTGGCTGTTCCCTTTCATTTGATCACATGCAGGCCAGAAGAGTGTGGCAAGTGTGAGGAATACAGAAAGAAAAATGAAATCCATATGGTTTAATATACTTTTATAAATTAGTCATTGATTGGCTGATGGGAGCAGCAGTGTGTGTGAACAATATGTTGAATATGAGATGTGGTTTTCTCCCGAGTCACAATGGGGTAGTGTGGTTAAAACTAAGAAGTCTGTTACTGACTTCATATAGTATCGGTCTCCACTCCAACATTATTTTTCTCAAAGCATGACTACATCACACTGGTGTGTCCCACGGAGTGTGATTCACTTCTGTGCTTTTCACAGCATTTCAGAGATGTTCATCTGTGATTGTCCAAGTGAAGTTAAGTGGGGCCACGTTTAATGCATGTCATTATTATAAGCTTTTCCTCTGATTCAATAGAGCAAAAAACTTTGTTTTTATGGTTTTGAATTGGGATTCACACAGATCCCGCTTGTTTCTTGAATCGGGAATTGGAAGGACCAGTATTGTCTATGGATTTTTTTTATATGAATGTGTTTTGCATATTTTAATTTATATTTATGATTTTTGTTTTCTGTAAGTCAATCCACCTAAAACTAACGGATTAGTTACACATGACTCTCTCTAACTCCTGCATGACCTGGTCTGGTGTGTGGATTTTTACTGTATAAAGACGTAATGATACCATTTGTGAAACTGTTTAAATTTGAGTGGAATGTCTGCACCTTAATTGTGCATTCTATATTAATAGTAAATATTTAAATCATCAATATTCCCAGAAAGAGACAAAGGCCTTCTATGAGAAAAGAGGCTTAAAATGTTTAATTCAGTTTGTTAAACAAAGACTAATCGATATGATGAATAATTGACATTTTGTTTTAGGATCAGGTTTCATCTGATTGATAAGATTTCCTGTAAATATCTGAGGATACCCCATAAAATTACTTTCTGTTCTGAGAGTTCTTAGGATATTTCTACTGTGATAAGATTTCCTGACCTTTGATTAGCGTTGTAAGGGCATGCAGAGCACAGGATGACAGCACCGAGTGGGCTCAGAATCCAAACTCAAAGTCTGAGCTCTGATTGACTCGTAAAAGAGATGCAAATGCTGTGCAGTCATCGACAACTATTGCGCACGCCTAGAGTCCCACAGCACCGCAGACACAAAGTATCTGGTCGCCGCAGCACTGCCACACTCTGCTAACTCTGCCAGAGCGGGTCCCTGGGGCCTCCTGCCACCTAGCAAAACACAAACAAAACGTGTCCGGCAGCGATCCTGACTGAAGGCTTGAAGCAAATCGTGCACAATGCATGAAATCAGGTTAAACATCACCCACAAACTAAGTTAAAAAGGCCACGCAGAAACATATGGAATAGCCCGCCGCCCGACAGGTCGGTACCCCATGTGGCATCAGAAACCAGTGACCACAGCTGCATGCACAAACAACCACAAGGCTTTAGTGCCAATATCGGCAAGACTCCCCATCCCTCCCACAGCAATATCCTGGAGAAATAAACAAATATGTCAACCTGGTGGGTTATCTTACGGGCGATCCCAGGGCAGGCAGCCCCTCGCCGCCTGCCCACCTGATGAGCCAAATGACACTGTGGCCCTAGCTAATCGGTGTTCGCCAGATTTTGGGGAGGGCATAGCCCCTCCATCCGGTGGGCCGCCAGTCCACCCCCTTACTCACGCCCCCCAGCTAAGGGGGTGGAGCGTTGAAGGCAACCCCCGGTTGCTCAGGTCCACAACCGCCCCTAGGACTAACAGGTGCCATCGCTCCTCCAGGGTCCAACGCGAGGACCTCCCTAGGGATATTTGGCATTTGCACTATTGTGGTGCTCGTGCAAAGGGTACCCCCTGTACCGTACAACCTCTGGATCACCCTGTAGCTCCGCCTGAAACACAAAATATTAAGTTAGATAAACACAACCCCCCTGCCTGTACTCCGGGTCATCAGTGTGGAGGGAAACGGCGTCAGGTCAGCAGAACAAAGAGGGCGACCGTTGGGCGGGAGAGGTATAAGTACCAAGCCCCCCAGCCCCCTCCTTCCAGGAAGTGACGCGGGCATGTGGACCCTTGAGGGTCCTAAAACACTGGGCTGCTGACTTGTGTGCCATTGTGTGGCACTAAGGGGGCCGCCCTCTTAGGAGGGTCCCCTTCGTGGTCCCTGGGCAGCCCCGCATGTGACGATGGTAGGATAGAAATAAACTTTCAACTGGCGCCTGCTGTCATATTTCAATGCAGACCGGGAAGAAGTAAAGAGATGATGAAACGCATGGAAAAACAGCATATTTTTATGAATCAACAATAGGGGTTAGGTTAATGGCCCTGCCCTTATAGCCTCCTCCTGGCCTGGGCATTGTACTTGAGAATGGTGCCCGGCGCCGGAGGCATGATTGCTTAGGGCCGGCCTCTGACTTGGTTCACTTCACACTTCATACCAAGTACATCTGTTTAATAGCAAGCAGCGTTGGTTTGGCTACTTACAGTTACTGGTGGGCGGAATTGCCTTTATTAATAGACCTGCTGCTGCCTTCCCTCCATGTCAAGCTGAATTGCTGGTGACTAGTAGGGTGTGTGTGGGCTAGGGCGTGGCGGTTTGTAAAAAATCTACACACGCTGACGCACAGCCCCTACCCCGGCAGATTCAAGTCCAGCACAATCCCGCCCACCGGCAACACTGAACTAAAGGTCTAAGGAAAATTTGCATAACAAATATGGTGTGAATCTTTCTATTATTGGCTCTGACAGCCCCAACACTCTTCACTAGGGACTCAGGAGAGGAAACAACACTCTCTGTGGTGCGTCAGTGAGGTTATTATAAGTAATTTGCCACAATGCCATATCACGTACAGATGGGTAGTGTAGACCCGCCCCTGATTAATAAGTGCCGGTGCTAAGCACCGGAAAGCACCAGCACAATTAAGCACTTCAGGGTGGAAAGATCAATTCTTATAGCATCCATATTGTGTCTGTCCTACTTTAGAGCTTGGAATGTGGCCATAGTACACACCTTGGAGGACTCTCAGATAGCTTAAACGCAGTGCTTAATTTCTAAAAGAAAATGTGTTCGTTTTCAAAGCTCTGCGTAGAAGCCCAAAGACAAATACCAAAGCTGTGTCATTTTGAATCCTCCTCATGTCTCTTTAATCCACCACCAGACACTCCCTGCCCCTTTATTCTAATCTTGCAAGTTCCTGCTTTCTCCCTTTGTGATTGTGTTAGCGTCTTTCTCTCCCTCCTCCAATCCCCTTTGTGGGTTTTTCCTATCATGCTCTCAGCAAATGTCTAATGAGGAAAAATAACTACCAGTCCCCAAAAATGACTAAGAGTGAACCCCACTGGCAACAATTAGGCACTGCTTAACCATAGACCATTCCTGGAAGTAAATGTTACACCAACATCACCAAAATAATTATTTTGCTGGTGTCCTGGGGAACAGAATTGTAGATAAGTACCTATCAATAATTGGGTTGCTTCCCACCAATGCCTCCCTCCCCTTCAGCCTCTGGGAACCCTATCTTCAACCACCCTGGGAAACTACCCCTTCCATCATGTTTAATTTTGTTTAAAAAAAAATACATGATGTCCACCACCCCCCCCCCATTTATTCTAAGCATCCTGGCCACCCCTATTCCAATATTTAAAATTATTCTTGAAATGATACAGCCCTAATTCCACCACCTCTCTCGGATATGGAGATAACTGAAAGAGGCTAAGAAGAGGGCATCCCATCATCCACTGCTGCACTCGGTCTCTGGTCACCCAGAAAAGCCGCGGAAGTCAGGGGAAGCAAGTGTGTTTGTGTTGTGACAACAGTGGAAAACAACTTTTGATGGGGGGCATACCGGAATTTTGAATCTGGTACTCACACTAGCCATACATAAATGTTGTAAATGAAAGAAAATAAATCCATAATCCAAGGTGTAGATTATGTAAGAAGGTTTATTTATCTTAGTTCCAGGTAATGAGTTCCAAAAGAAAGCTTCTAGGATAAGCCAGATGTTAAGACCCACCAGGCCAGGAGCAGCCTCCCTGCTGCTCATCCATTCTCCAACTGACACTCACAGGCACCCAGCATTCCAATGCATCACCATGCACCAACATTCCACACAGCACACTCATACTGGCTGAGCAGCAGGTATTACAATAAAGACACTGTTAGCATGTAAACAGTCACTGCTCTCACGTGTAGCCTATTGATGAAACTCTCCGGGATCTGAGCTACCATGTACGACTGCGTGAATTTTTTTGTAAGTGGATTGCAAAAGTGACCAGTGTGCGGATTTGCTGGTTTTTTTGTTTTCGCATCCGTGAAACACCTAATGAAATTTCTAGTGTAACATGATTTTGTTACCTGTTCACTGCATTTTACCAGTTTGCAGCCCACACTGCATCCTTCTTAAAAACTGGGAAATTTTTTGAAAATCTAGTAGTGGAACAGATTTGTGAAATATCAAATTAATCTGTTCCATGTGTGAAATTGCTCCACAGACGGATTTTGCTGGAATGTTTCATTCACCACTACTCACATGATCCCCAATTTATGGTGGAACAAAGGTGGCTGGAGCCACAGAAATACTCCAGTATTTAAGGTGACATTTCCAAGGCAGATGGCTCATGGACCACCTACTGAAAACCAGCAGGACCAGATTACAAACCAAAATCAGCCCTGCAAAATTTTCCGAACCAGCCCACACTGCAGAATGCCGCATTTACAATGGGACCTTAGGAGCAAAGTTAGGTGAATGCACCCTCTTCTGGTCTGAGAGCAGCCCCCTAGCCCGCAGTCCACCTGGGAATGCAAGAGTGGCAGGATGGCAAGTCCAGCCCTGCTAATCTTCTCTGTTCTGTCTGTATTAATCTAGTGGTTTATGGATCAAAGTGTCCCGGTGGGTGTGGATGTGCACTCTGCTAAGCATAACACGTTTTCCCCCTCACCTAGTATGTTCTGGCAAAATGTATTCATCATCTCATGTCTATTAGTGCAATTTTTATAATTTTGGAAGGAGGCGTGGCTAACACACGACGGGGATGTATGCGTGAGATCAGAGCCCTGGATCCAAGTGACTTCTGACCCCCAAAATCTACACAATTGGGGGACGCTTTCACTCCAAGCCATGCTGACCTGTTACAGTGGACTTGTTGGTGCCCCAAATGACGTGAAATAAACGTTCCACTTCACCCTAAGCCTCTGGGGCACAACTAGTCTCAAACCTGGGGGGGGTTTTGGTCTAACATATGGATTAGTGGAGACAGAGATATCATAAGAGCTGAATCAATATTACTTGTGGGGGGCTCCCTTTGCGTTTCGATGTATTGCGTAAAACACTGAGTCATTCTTTGAGACTACATGTGGCAAATAGTGCATTTTAAAGCACACAGGGTAAGTAACATTATTCTCAACATAACATGATTTTGGGGCTCTCGAGGAATTTTAGCACAGTGAATGACAAATGTTCTATTTTAATACTCATTAGGGCAGTAAACCTGGCGCAATGTGAAACACCAGATTCTATTTTACATCACAATCTCGGGCAAATCGTACACTCCAAACACTCTGCGACAGTTGTGTCAACCTAACTAGACTTAAAAAAATCTTTAAAAAATATTTCACCATCCTTCCTCCAAAGGGAGGTTTTGAAAATTGGAAGCAAATAATGCAGTTTAAGCACATTTATTTAGTTACTGCTCTGTTCATGCTTCATTTACCTGCACACAATACGTTTATGTTATTTTCTGAATATGATGTTAGTATATTAAACAGCTTTGTAGCTGTTTGGGGGAATCTGCCACATATTTATTTATTTATTTATTTATTTATATGTTTGTATAGCGCTTGAATCGACTCCCGAAGGAGTATCTCTGCGCTTAGGCGGGCTTTGAGGAGGGTTGAGGACACTAGCATACTCAGACAGTGTGAAACAGAAAAGTCTTGAACTGTTTCCTACATTTTGTGTGTTCTGGACAGAGTCCAAGGGAGTCAGGGAGATCATCCTAGCTCTATAGCACAAAGAATGTTGAATATATTTTATTTGGTACTTTGTGACAACTCCTTCCAAATATCTTTGAATTTGAAATGCTTGGGTCGTCATTTAGCAAGAAACACCACCCATGTTTGATAAGATTTGCTCTAATAACATACATTAAGGATAGAAACTGAGCACACAATTTTGATTATAGATGATACCCCCACATAACAGATGGGTGTCAATCTGTGATTACCATGGGTAAGAGATGTTGACCTAGTTTTCCATTTGGCACTCATCGCACTGCACGCAGTACCCCTTGTCTAAGTAAAAGGCTCCGAAAATAAGCAGAGCTTGTTAGAAAGGCGATCCCGGGGGAGGCAGAAGATGTCTGACTGACCACCCCTAGGTCCACCCCTCCGTCGAGAAGTAGCCGAGCGTTATCGAGAGGCCTCCTGGGTGAGGGTCCTCTCCTAGGATCGTACAGCAGGGCAACCACAACACTACAAACGGACACCACACAAGAGGCTAAGTTCTTAGGCTTTATCAAGAATAAAGGTTGCTGGGTCCCAGCGGTATATACAGGCAGATCGAGGGATCTGTAGAGTCTCGTAAAAGGGACAGGGTAGCGGGACAGTCTCGGTATGGATACAGGAAGGGATACCCTGCGCACAGCTCTCAATCCTCGAGCCGGGGGGTTCCGAGAGGTCGCGCCGCGGCAGCGCCAGCAGGACTCGACAGGTGGTCTTAACGGAGAGGAGGCTGCGGCAGCGCCAGCAGGCTCTCAAGATGGTTCAGCCGCGGCAGCGCCAGCAGGCTCTCAAGATGGTTCAACCGCGGCAGCGCCAGCAGGCTCTCAAGATGGTTCAGCCGCGGCAGCGCCAGCAGGCTCTCAAGATGGTTCAGCCGCGGCAGCGCCAGCAGGCTCTCAGGTGGTTCAGCCGCGGCAGCGCCAGCAGGCTCCTAGGATGGTACAGCAAAGGTGGGCCGCGGCAGCGCCAGCAGGCTCTCAGGGTCTCTTCAGGTTACAGGCAATGAGTTCTTCTGGCCGGGACAGCGTCAGCAGGGCTTCCAGTCCAGGATACAACTGGCGTCCTACCCTGGGGCTGGCCCAGATATAGGACTGGAGTCCTTTGATGTCCGGACCCTCGCGCCTGGGGGTCAGAGGGGCAGGGATGATGGTGTCCAGACCCCCAGCAGGGGGGTGGAGCCAGCGCCCAGGGAGGCCGGAGGGCGATCGAAACCAGGCGTCCGGGGACGGCTGGAGGGCCATCGAAACTCCCTTTTCTCCGGGATCTGTTGAGTGGCCACTCGACCACCTGGGTGGATCTTGGTGCCTCAATGTCTGGGCTTCGCTGGACCTGGGCCGGGGCCGAGGCCACGTGGTCGGGACGTGGTGGGCCCAAGATGGAGTCGGGCGCGGCCTCGTGCGTAGGTCGTGAGGGGCCCATGATGGAGCCAGGCAGGTAGTGGGGGTCCGGGATGGTGACCGGACCAACAATGTTGGGGCGTGCAGTGTCGGGCAAAAGGGCTGCCCGATGCTGGGTGGAGGGCCGATGTCGTCCTGGGCCCGCCATGCGGGAGGGGTAATACCACGCCATGAGGCCGGGTCCAACACGCGTCCCCCCCAGCTGAAGGCAGGGGAGAGTCACCCATCTTCTTGGGGATTCTCCTCGCCGAGGCGGAAGAATCGGGACAGGCCGTCAGCATTGGCGTGGTCGTTGCCGGGGCGATGCTCCACCGTGAAGTCCATCCCTTGCAGGGAGATGGACCATCGCAACAGTTTCGGGTTTTCTCCCCGCATCTGCATCAACCACCGCAGGGGCCGGTGGTCGGTCTGGACCCGGAAGTGGGTGCCGAAGAGGTAGGGCCGGAGCTTCTTTAGTGCCCACACGACGGCGAAGGCTTCCCTCTCGATGGTGCTCCAGCGCTGTTCTCTGGCCAGCAGCCGCCGGCTGATGAAGGCAACGGGAAGGTCGATTCCCTCAGGGTTCACTTGTGAGAGGACCGCTCCAATGCCGTGCTCCGAGGCGTCAGTTTGGCCAAAAAAACTCTCGGCTGTAGTCGGGGGCCTGGAGCACAGGGGCGGTGCACATGGCAGTCTTTAGAGCCTCGAAGGCTGTTTGGCACTCTGGGGTCCAGCTCACCTTCTGGGGTAGCCTTTTGGAGGTCAGTTCTGTGAGGGGCCCCACAATGCTTCCATAGTCTTTTATGAAGCACCAATAGTATCCTGTGAGCCCCAGGAAGGCTCGGACGGCTGTTTGGGTGATCAGGGGCTCCCAGGCCCGGATGGTGTCAATCTTTGGCTGGAGGGGAGCCACCAGGCCGCTCTCCACTTGGTGTCCCAGATACGTCACGGACCCTTGGCCGATCTGGCACTTGCTGGCCTTTATTGTTAGTCCGGCCCGTCGGAGGGCCGACAGGACCTCCCGGAGGTGGGTCAGGTGCTCACCCCAGTGGCGGCTGTACACCGCAATGTCCTCTAGATAGGCGGCACTGAATTCTTCTAGTCCGGCCAGTACCCGGTTCACGAGTCTCTGGAAGGTGGCCGGGGCGTTTTTCATGCCGAAGGCCATCACTTTGAAGTGGTAGTGGCCATCAGGGGTCGAGAAGGCCGATCGCTCTTGTGCTCCAGGGGTGAGGCCGATCTGCCAATACCCCGCCGTGAGGTCGAAGATGCTGAGATATTTGGCGGCCCCCAGGGGATCGATCAGTTCATCCGCCCGGGGGATGGGATGGGCGTCGGTCCGGGTGACTGCATTAAGCCCCCGGTAGTCAACACAGAACCGGAGCTCCGAGGGTGTGCCAGGGACGGTGGCTTTAGGGACCAGGACAACAGGACTGGCCCAGGGACTGTCGGAGGGTTCGACTACCCCCAGAGCTAGCATCTTGGCCACTTCGGATTGAATGCAGGCCCGAACTCGGTCGGGCACTCGGAAAGCTTGGTGTCTTACAGGCGGGTTGTCTCCGGTGTCCACATCATGGACACACCACCGGGTGACTCCAGGGGTGAGGGAAAATAGGTCTGCAAATTGCCCCAGCAGCTCCCGGCAGTCTTGGTGCTGTTCTGGGGTCAGGGTAGAGGAGAGTGTGACCCCTTTGATGGAGCCGTCTTTCTCGGTGATGCTCATGAGATCTGGTACGGGTTCGGAGTCGTCTTCAGCTACGTCATCGGTCACTAGCAGCAGACTTAGTTCAGTGCGGGCGAAGTGTGGCTTGAGCCGGTTAGCGTGCAGAACCCGGAGGGGGTTCCGGGGGGATTCCAGGTCCACCAGGTAAGTGACGGGGCTCTTGCGCTCCACCACTTTGAAGGGCCCCGTCCATTTGTCCTGGAGGGCGCAAGGTTCAACCGGGGACATGACCCAGACTTGCTGGCCCGGCGCGAATTCGATGGAGGAGGCGTTCTGGTCATACCAGCGTTTCATCTCCTCCTGACTGGCCTCGAGGTTGGCCTCGGCAAGTTCCCGGAACTTCCGAGTCTGGTTGCGGAGTGTCAGGAGGTACTGGTAGACATCTGGTGGGGCACCCCGGACAGCCGTCTCCCAGCCTTCTTTGACCAGGCTGAGGGGGCCTCGGACCGGGTGCCCATACAATAGTTCGAAGGGGCTGAACCCCAGGGACTTCTGGGGTACCTCTCGATACGCAAACAGGAGGCAGGGCAGCAGGACGTCCCATCTGCGTCGTAGTGGCTCGTCTAAGCCGTTGATCATCCCCTTCAGTGTTCGGTTAAACCGTTCTACAAGTCCATTTCCTTGGGGGTGATACGGGGTGGTGAACTTATATGTGACCCCGCACTGTTACCACAGGGATCGCATATGCTTGGAGATAAAGTTTGTACCCCGATCACTCACGACTTCTCGGGGGAAGCCGACTCTGGAGAAGATCCCCATCAGGGCTCGGCCTACTACTGGGGACGTGATGGTTCGGAGGGGAATGGCCTCAGGATAGCGGGTGGCATGGTCCACCAGAACGAGGATGAAGCGGTGCCCCTGAGAGGTGCGGGGGTCCAAGGGCCCCACGATGTCGATCCCCACTCTCTCGAAGGGGGTGGTGACCACAGGAAAGGGCTAGAGTGGGGCCTTGACTTTTCCCCCGCTCTTCCCGCTGGCTTGACACGTCGGACAGGATCGGCAGTGGTTGTGCACATCGTTGCGCATCTTCGGCCAGTAAAAATGGGTCACCAGGCGGCTGTAAGTTTTATCCTGCCTCAGGTGCCCGGCGAGGGGCACGTCGTGGGCCAAGTTCAAGAGGAAGTCTCTGAAACGGAGGGGAACGACCAGTACTCGGCTGGCCGCTAGTTCGGCAACTTTCTGCTCGCTGTAGAGAAGGTCGTGGTCCCAATAGACCCAGTGGGACCCCGAGGGGCCTTCCGCGGCTTGAGTGGCGGCTTGTTGTTGGATTCCCTCGAGGGAGGGACAGGTTTTCTGTTCCTGCCGGAATTGTTCGCGGGTGGGGCCACCTTCTTGGCGCCATTGAGCTAGTTCTGGAAGGTGGCCGAGCTCGGTGAGGTCTTCATGGTTGGGCCCCTGGGGGCCAGGTTCAGGGTCGGCATCCTAGGGGACGGCGGCCGGTGGCGGTGCGGGCCACTCTGGTTCCTCGGTCGGAGCATCCTCCGGTGGGGCGAAGGCTCGGGTGGACATGGAGCGGGTGGTCGCACAGACCCACTCTGGAACGCCTAGCATCCCCAGATGCTCTCTCCGCTCGACGCTGGCCCAAGGGGAACTTTCCAGGTCGTTCCCGAGGAGGCAGTCCATGGGGGCATCGTCCCGGACGGTCACCTTCAGCATACCCGACACCCCTCCCCATTCGAAGGGGATGCGGGCCATCTGGCACAAACTCTCGGAGTTGTCCGCCGTCCGCACCGGGCACATGATATTGGGGAGAATTTGCTCTTGGGTCACCAAGTGGCGTCGGACCGCTGTTACGCTGGCTCCAGTGTCTCGGAGGGCTTCGGCCCGGCGGCCGTTGATGGTGACCCATTGGCGATATTTCTGGGTGTTGCCTGGAATTGGGTCTCGGGGGACCATGTCTCGATCACCCAGGCATGCCAAGATCATGGCGGCGGGCTCCCACTCGGCCTGTTCGTGGTCGTTGTTGTCTTCCGCGCCTCTTTCTTCCCCCAGGGCGGCGGCCGCGATCTGGCGGTTGGGAGGACCGGTGGTGCCGGGTCGCTGGTTCATCGGGCAGAGGGGGTCATTCGCATAGTGACCCTGTCGCTGGCATCTGTGGCACATCACATTCGGGCGGGGCCCGGGTCGGGCTAGGGGAACCCCCCTTCGGCCCAGGGCTGGTGAAGTGGAGGTAGGGGAGGACCCCGTGGGGGTGTCTCATCCCCTGCTCTGGCCTCCTCCGCCGCCCCGTGGTCGGTGGATCCCCGGGGATCCCCGGCCGTAGCCTCCCATCAGACTCCGGGGGACTCGGGTGCTCACCCATCTATCCGCCTCGACAGCGAGTTTTCGGGGCTCAGTCAGTTTGCTGTCGAGGAGGTGCTGCCGGAGTTCGATGAAGCAGTTGTTGGACAGATGTTCCCATATAATGAGGTCGACCAACTGCTGGTAGGTGGTGACCTTGCTGCCTTTGATCCACCCCTCGAAGGCTCGGCTGTAAAAGTTCACGTATTCCACCCAAGTGGTACCGGGGATTTTTTTACAGTCTCGGAATCGCTGCCGGTACATCTCGGGGGTGAGTCCATAGCGAGTGAGGAGAGCGGTTTTCATGTGCTCGTACGAGGTCATCTCGGCGTCGGGGAGCTCTAGCAGGGCGTCTCTCCCCTCATTGACGAACTTCCCCCACAGGCCGGCGCCCCAGTCCTTGAGGGGTACTCGATGTGCGGTCATGGCGACCTCGTAGGCTTTGAACCACTGTTGGATGTCGTCGTTCTTGTAATATTCCTTGACGACATCCTTGGGTATGTGCACCTTTGTGTCCAAGGGCGGGGGCGAGGTCTTGCCCCCGGAGGCGTTGGCATAATTCGTTTTGGCCTTGAGTTCTAGTTCTTTTAGGCCTCGCTCATGCTCGAGCATGAGTCTCTTTTCATCGAGATCTCTTTGTCTTCTCTTCTCTTCCAGGTCTCCTTCTAGCCGTAGTTGCTCGAGTGCGATTTTCCTTTCCGCCAGCTGTAGTTCTCCATCCAACCGGAGTCGGGCGAGCTCCAACTCGTGGAGCCGGTTCCTCTCTCGCTCTCGGGCGTCTTCGTTGGGGCTCGTGCCTGGATTGGCGGGTCTCTCCCCCGCTGGGGTCGTGTCGGTCTCCGAGCGTCCGCTCGGGCCCAGGTTGTCTTCATTCCGGGGTGGTGTCTCATCGGCGTCCACCCATGCTTGTAGGGCTGATTTAAAGTCTTCCTTGGTGCTTAGCCCAGTGGTAGCGATGCCCAGATCTTTGCAGAATTGTTTTAATTCTTTGTGACTGTAATCTTCCATTTTTTCTTTCTGGAATTCCGTAGTCGGTCTTGTCTCTTGCGTAGTCATGGTCGTGGTGTGTTTTTCTCGGTAGTGAGTGGATCACCCTCTGTACGATCTGCGTCGGCTCGGATCCCGTCGCTTGCCACCAATGTTAGAAAGGCGATCCGGGGGAGGCAGAAGATGTCTGACTGACCACCCCTAGGTCCACCCCTCCGTCGAGAAGTAGCCGAGCGTTATTGAGAGGCCTCCTGGGTAAGGGTCCTCTCCTAGGATCGTACAGCAGGGCAACCACAACACTACAAACGGACACCACACAAGAGGCTAAGTTCTTAGGCTTTATCAAGAATAAAGGTTGCTGGGTCCCAGCGGTATATACAGGCAGATTGAGGGATCTGTAGAGTCTCGTAAAAGGGACAGGGTAGCGGGACAGTCTCGGTATGGATACAGGAAGGGATACCCTGCGCACAGCTCTCAATCCTCGAGCCGGGGGGTTCCGAGAGGTCGAGCTGCGGCAGCGCCAGCAGGACTCGACAGGTGGTCTTAACGGAGAGGAGGCTGCGGCAGCGCCAGCAGGCTCTCAAGATGGTTCAGCCGCGGCAGCGCCAGCAGGCTCTCAAGATGGTTCAACCGCGGCAGCGCCAGCAGGCTCTCAAGAAGGTTCAGCCGCGGCAGCGCCAGCAGGCTCTCAAGATGGTTCAGCCGCGGCAGCGCCAGCAGGCTCTCAGGTGGTTCAGCCGCGGCAGCACCAGCAGGCTCCTAGGATGGTACAGCAAAGGTGGGCCGCGGCAGCGCCAGCAGGCTCTCAGGGTCTCTTCAGGTTACAGGCAATGAGTTCTTCTGGCCGCGACAGCGTCAGCAGGGCTTCCAGTCCAGGATACAACTGGCGTCCTACTCCGGGGCTGGCCCAGATATAGGACTGGAGTCCTTTGATGTCCGGACCCTCGCGCCTGGGGGTCAGTGGGGCCGGGATGATGGTGTCCAGACCCCCAGCAGGGGGGTGGAGCCAGCGCCCAGGGAGGCCGGAGGGCGATCGAAACCAGGCGTCCGGGGATGGCTGGAGGGCCATCGAAACTCCCTTTTCTCCGGGATCTGTCGAGTGGCCACTCGACCACCTGGGTGGATCTTGGTGCCTCAATGTCTGGGCTTCGCTGGACCTGGGCCGGGGCCGAGGCCACGTGGTCGGGACGTGGTGGGCCCAAGATGGAGTCGGGCGCGGCCTCGTGCGTAGGTCGTGAGGGGCCCATGATGGAGCCAGGCCGGTAGTGGGGGTCCGGGATGGTGACCGGCCCAACAATGTTGGAGCGTGCAGTGTCGGGCAAAAGGGCTGCCCGATGCTGGGTGGAGGGCTGATGTCGTCCTGGGCCCGCCATGCGGGAGGGGTAGGACCACGCCATGAGGCCGGGTCCAACACAGCTTTAAAAGACTTATGTCGTTTTTTGCATTCCAGTCCCTCTAGCTAGCCAAACGGCAGCAAATAAGTAGCTGTTGTGGAGTTGAGCATGGGTAAAGGGATCAACCTTTGATGCCACTACAGCTATCACTGCCGTTTTAGTGAATAAATGACATCTCAGGGGCGACATTTAAACCTGGACCATACCCCTGCACACAAATGGGAGCAAATTATTAAATAGCAATAGCGTTCATGAAAATAATTTGCAACAGTGCTCGAAGAATGAGAATGTATTTACTGATAACAATGTTTGCAGATTTCTATTGAATTCTTGTGTGAAGCAAATGACGTATGAAATAAGACTTCTTGGGGTGGAAGCTTAGTAGCAGTAAGACAAAGCAATCCCAGAAAGAACTTTGAATGCAAGAGTCTGTCATCTAATAAGAATGATGTGGCTAAATTAAAACAATTTCATAACCTTTTGGAGTAATAATAGTGTGAGTAACAGACTGGACTGCAGACAAACTAGTCTCTGCTTTATTGTGGCAGGCAGGAAATTAGGCACAATCACTAGGCCCTGCAAACCTAACCCCAACTTCATTTGAGTTAACATATTGGCTCATGTGTGCAGGAAGCAATTACTGCAGACACAGAAAATACCTTCACGATGTATTATCCATTTTAAGCACTGCCCCTCTTGCTAACACAACCTTCTGCCCTATAAACTATTGCAGAAGACAAGACAACTGTGCTAGCCTCTGTCTTCAAAGAAGTCATCTCTCCCTTCCACATTCCCTCCTGCTGTCTCCTCAGCTAAACGCAACTATTATAGTGAGGATCATGAGAGGTCTGCCTTGAGTCCCTATGTAGAAGGTGGGTAGCTCCTGCTTCCAAGGGTTTCTTCTTGGCCTGCCTTAGTATCTCCTGCTCTCAAAATACTTGGTCAGATGCTCCTCTTTCAAATCACTTTTCATTACCAACAGTGGAATCTAAACAAAGCTTCACTGATACTCACAGACTGGAACTCTGGTGTCAAAACTGGCATCCCAGCCCTCATTCATTTCCTTCAGGAAGATAGCACTGATTGAACTTCCTTCTCTGTCCACAATGCACATTTTTAAAACTCACTCCCTGCAAAGATAAGAAACATCCAAAACCACCTCAGATTCAGGGATGTAGTAAAGATCTGGCTATTCCGTAAAAGGAGACACCCCTACTGCAAAGCAATCCCAAATCCTAACAACCCCACACAGTTGAGCCAGCCACCTATGTACTGGTGGTAGGTATTTGAATATCTCACTCCTCTTGGAGCTTAAGTGTATCTAACAATATTGCATACATGTATATTTTTCCCAAAACACATTGAAAATTATGCTCATTATGACTGCGCAATTGGTTACTGTGAACTACATGATTCTACTTAGGCACTGATTACAAGTGCCGTGGAGGAGAGTTTGATATATATTTCACATGTTAAGTTAGATACTAAGAGGGGGTCTTAATTCATCCGGTGTGATAAATAGCATCAATTGTGAGTTTTGTCTGAAAATGGAAAATAAGATACAGATGTTAGTGTTCTCTGCTCCAAAACCTGCATGCTCTGTTATTTACAAAGCACTTATCTCCCAGCAAAGTTTTCCCCAGGTACGTTTTGGCAAGGGAGACCTGTTAAAATTTACCTGGGAAAATTGTTGTGGTTGTGGGGCTTGCGATGTGGTTATGTGTTGTACCAGAAGCTAACATAATTGGTGGCTTTAACCACTTAAGTTCATGTAACACACCGTTTTAAGCATGGTACAAAGGTGGGCACTACAAACTACAACACTTAAAAAATATATCTCAAAAATTTTTGAAAAGCATCATTGATGGTGCTTTTAAAGCTGTACCTAATTCTGAATGACTAACCATTACTCCACAGCACACAACATAACAAATATATCTGCAAGTGCTGTGATTTAAAAAAAACATAATTGACGCCCTTCTGAACTTTTGAGACATTTATTGATTGAAAATTGTTTAAGTTAAATATATAAATTTGTGTTCTACATTAAACAGGCTGTAGGATATTTTATAGTTTTGCAGGATTGGTTTAGCTATGTTATAGATCCCAGAAGAATGAAAAGGTAAGATGCTTTTTTGGGAATTCAAATTCAAATCTATGTCCAAAGGGCATTAGAGTTGGTTGAGTGACTGAAGGTTCAAGCCAGGTTCAAGACAGATGCCTTCCTCTGGCTCACCTTGAGGTCTTCTTAGATCCTTAAGACCAAAAACAGCCACGTTTGCTTGATGCTTTTCACTGCCACTCACCCTCTAACCTCATGCAGCAAGAATTAAAAACAAAGGCCCTCATTTATGAAAAGTGATGCATTGCTGCGTGAAAACAGCAATGCGTCCCTTTTCATTGCATACTCCTTGCGACACCAATGATGCATCATGTTTACAGTATGATGCATCATGTCGCTAGGAGTTACAGATACGTCAGTATTTCTGACATATCTGTAGGCGCAAAAATTACGCATTGCTGGAGTGTGTCACAAAAGTGACGCACCTCCAACAATGCGCCATTTCAAATGGGCAAGTCCCATTTCAAATGCGCCGGCGTCAGTCTTACGCCTGTTGTGAATCAGGTGTAAGATATTGATGCATTTGTGTCCTAGAAGTGGCGCAGTGAAATCTCATCGATTTCACTGGGTCACTTCTACGAGGCTTATTTACTTCAGAACGCCCACCCTGCATACATTATACCTGACTCAGGTATAATGTGATGTAGGGCTTTACAACGTGACGCATCTCCCCAGATGCGTCATGTTGTAAATGGGCTGCAACATTTACGCAGCGGCTGCGTTACATAAATGACACAATGGCAGCGCAAAAGTCACGCAAGTGATTTGTAAATCTGCCCCAAAGCATTGTCCTGAGATGTAAAACAGGAGAAAGTAATAGCCATCTAGGGTCTGAAATTCACAATGCGAAACCAGAAAAACTGAGTTCAGTCCCAGCTTCCTTGCATGATTTGCGCTGCATCACCTTAGTCATGATTTATGAGGCCACTCAAATCTATGTAAGGTGGCTTTGTGTGACATCTAAATCGAAATGAGAGCAACCCACCCGAAGTATGTACAGCAGGGTGTCGAGGTGCGTCACATCACACACATATTAGATAGAGACAATGACTCATAAATGTGAAAGTCAATGCATAGGAAATGTTACTTAAGAAATTGTTGACTACAAGGTGTAAAAGTTAGATGTCATCCATACTGGTAGGCAGTGGCATAGCGTGGGCAGAGCCACAACGTTGGTTGCCCCGGGCGCAATATTCTTAGGGGTGCCAAATTGTAAAAGAAAAAAACATTTGTGGTAGAAGAGACTCGAGTCACGTTGGCGCTGTTATCTGCAAAGGCAGGTAATGTTGTCTTGCCCACCTTTCCCCGCAGAATGGCTGCACAGAGCTGTGCCCTCATGCATCTCTCATGGTCTCTGGGCAGGTGGTAGGTGCTTGAGCTTTTTCCCGGTGGAATGAGAGCAGCGCCACCCAGTGGCACAACAGTGGAATGTCTCTTGTGGTACCACAGTGCCGTAAAAGGACATTAGGGGCATATTATCAAGAACAGCGTTAAAATTATCGCCGCATTAGCGGCAGGAAACTGCAGCTATAGCGGTGATAATGGACTTGATAACATGCCCTTGAGAATTCCAATAGAGGCCCATGTTCTGGTGTGAACCTGGGCTTTTATTGGAATTCTCAAGGGCATATTATCAAGCCCATTATCACCGCTTTAATTGCAGTTTCCTGCCGCAAAAGCGGTGATAAGTTTAACTCCGTTCTTGTAAATATGCCCCTTAGTTTCTGCTTTTTGGCAGGCAGAACGAGCATTTCAAGCCCGAGTTCCCCGCTTTCTGCCTGACTTACCTGGGGTGTGGCATCCATGCATTCTTTCATCCATTATTCAATCTTTCACCATTCATTCTGTCCTTCCATCTGTATGCCCATCCATATCCAAACCTATTCAAACATTTTCAAACCCATCCATCAACTATCCTTCCATCCTTCATTTCACTCATCCATCCATCCCTCCATCCATCCTTTTACTCATTCATCTGTCATCCATCCATCCTTTCACCCATCCATCCATCCATTCACTCAACCATCCAACCATTTACCTTTTCACCCATCCAACCATCCTTTCACTTACTCATCTATCCATCCATTCACCCAGTCACCCATCCGTCCATTTTTCCATCCATTCACCATGTCACTCATCCATCCATCTTTTCTTCCAGCTCTTCACTCTCCCTTTCACTCATCTATGCATTCTTTCACTCATCCATCCATACATCCTTCTTTTCACTCATTCATACACCCATTCACGCATCCATCCTGTCAAACATCATCTATACTTTCACTCATCTATCCTCCCTTTCTCTGTCCATCCCCCTTTCACTTAGCTATCCTTTCACCCATCCATTCACCCAACAATCCATCCACTCATGAATCCATCAATTGACCCTATCACTCATCCAGCCATCATTTCTCTCACCCATCCACCCTTTCACTCATCCATCCATCCTTTTACCCATCTTCCCTAACTTTCACTCACTCATCTATCCTTACATCCACCCTCTCACTCATCCGTCCGTCCATTCCCCCTTTCACTTATCAATCCATCTCACTTTGCTCATGCATCTACCCATTCACTCACCCATCATCCACTCGTTCACTCATCTATCCATCCTTTCAGTCATCTGTCCATCCTTTTATCCACCCATACACCCTTTTACCCATTATTCACCCTTTTGCCCATCCATCCACCCTTTTACCCATACATCCACTATTCCACTTATACATCTATGTATTTACCCTTTCTCTCATACATCCTTCAACTCACTCATCCATCCATCCTTTCTCTCATTACCCATCCATTTACCCTTTCACTCATCCATTCATCCCTTCACTAATCCATCCAGCCATTACCCATTCCTTCACTTACCTACTCACCCACCTTTTCACAATAATCATAAGCTGAGCCTTTGTCTGCAGAGTTGCAGACAGAAGAGACCCATCAAGAACTTCACCCTTTCTGTTGTTCCCAAAGCAAGGCTGGGGCGGGGAAGGGTTCACTATGCCCCTGCACATAGGCAATCTGAAAACTTGGAAGTAATGAGCCATGCCTGATGCCCAGTGCTCGGACCTGAGGTGACAGTGACATGGGGTTGTTTCCAGGGCTTTAAGTGGGTTGAAAAACGTGGGGATCTCACGAAAGGGCGTGTCCAATGTAATTAAGGGTGTGGCTTAAAACATAGTAGCTAAAAATCTGTGCTTAGCATAGGGTACTGCCCAAATGGTATTCTGCTACTTTGTTGTTGATGCCAGATATATAATAGCCAGGCCGATTGGCTTTGTCAATGGTTGTTAGTTGCATAAAATAAAAAAGCAGCAACTATGGCTTCGTTGTATATAACATTGAAAATGCTTCAGGTCTAAAATGATGAGACTGTGAAAGACCCATAACCCCTTCTTTTTAACTTCTTTCTCTGGCTTCTTTACATGAACTGGATTCTTTACATTTCTTTCATCTCGTGAGGGCCAACATTTTTCTTTATGTACTTTTAAAAAAGAATGCCCTGCCCTAGACCGAGGCAGGAGGAGGCCCACCACATGCTTTAACAGGCCAGAGTGGCCCTATCATTCTGTATGTGACAATCATCAACCGCATACAGAATGACAATGGGTGGGGTGTGGCAGCTCTTGTGCTCAGAGGTAGAGTGCGAGGCGGCCCCAACAGGAAGTTGGGGCTTCTCGCAGGGGAACAGTGCTGTTCCCCAATGCCCAAAATTATGGACAAAAGGCATCCGTAAAGGAATCATCACAGGCAACGGACATGAGATTCAAACCAGGGACGGTCTATGAAATTTACAGACAGTTGGTCACCCTACTTGAAGGTCAGGCTGGCAAGCACCAACTCCAGCCCAGGCAGCCCAGCCAACAGCAGCTGACGGGAAACTGAAGCCCACTCTGCCCAATGGGTATTGTGCGCCTGGTATGCCTCACCTTTTCTTCACCGAAGCGAGTTCCAGAATGAAGGCAGATCCTGAACACAAGATGGCACCCTGACCGCTATGCAGGGTCCCACTAACTGAAGGGACACGCGGCTGGAAATATTCTGAGAACACGATGGTGCTGGCTCTCTCAGAGGTAGGAGAGTGCACCTTTCTCAAAGAGTCTCCTGGAGATAACGGCTGCTTGGGGCTTACCCAAAGTAACGGGTCATTACCCTTGTTCAGATTGCAGTGTTTGTCACCTGACGGAGGCCTCAAAATCACTCTCGTTGGAGCCAGGTAAAATCTGGACCCAGATGACACACACGAACTGCAACTCTACGAACGTGGTGTATTTAATCACATGCCCTTGCGCCTTACGATATGTTGGCATGACCACATGCAAGGTCAAACAGCGTATCTGTGAGCACCGAAGCAATATCCGGTGCAAAAAGGCGACAACGAAATTGAGTCGCCATTTCCTGGACTGTAACCACACCACCAACGACATGAGATGGACAGTCATTGAATCAGTCACGGGTACAACTAATATCTCCAGGAGACTCTTTGAGAAAGAGCAACGCTGGGTGTTCCGTCTAGGGACAAACACGGCAGGCTTAAATGATGACATCCCATGGAATACTGTCTTGGGGTAATAATGACTCTGCCCCTTGACCTATGCAGATTAACTATCTGTGACTTCCATCCACTTTTCTGTTCATGGTATGGCCTCAGCAGTATCTGAATATGTCAGAAAAGTCATTGATTTCCAGTGGAATGTATCACCCCCTGGAGTTTCTTCCCACCCCTATTAATTATTAGTTGCATGTGCCCAACAAATTCCAACCGCATTCTGATACCCATTGCCTAAATCGCCCCTAGCGAACATTGATAAAAACCACATCTGGGGTAATCTTCCATGCGTTCTAACTACAGAATTGCACAACCGGGGGCGGTATTATTCCCTTACTATCGCTCTCCCTTGGTCAAATATCCTTGTACTTTAGTAGCGTATTACGTCGCGGTGTTCACTAACTCACTAAGCGAGCCTGTGTTTTTTTAGGTAGCAATTGCGCTACTATGGCAACGGACAGCATTGCAAACCAAGCCTCTGTCTCAGGCACGTCACGCCCAGTTCTCCAGGGCCGACGCGCCCCAAGCCTCTCTCTGGTGCCGGCCACGCCCACCCGGAAGAGCAGCGCCCAGCGGCAAAACATTTATCACTCAGTTACCGGCCCCGCTCACCATCGTCGGGGTCCGGTTCTGAGGGTATGCTAGGTGGCAGACGCGGGCTGGGAGCGTTGAGGGCGTGAGTTCTGACCCTGCTTGCAGTACCAACATCGACATGATCGAGCTAAGTAAAATCTGATCGCATGTAGTAATATCCTTCGCTTTCTTTTCAGGATGTGCCAGGCATGCTCCAACCCCCTCCCGAGACCCATGGTGCAAATAGCGCCATCCTTCAAAGTGAGATATTCATCATATCCTTAACTATCGCGGTGGGGTCACAGACCTTTGGTCCATTGATCCCTCCTATGGAGTGTTTTATCATGTTTTTAACCCCTTCTAGCCTCACTATCTGTTTTAGGCACAAGATTTTCCACTTCACCAACCCAGAGCTAGTGGTACTATCCCTGCAGGGCTATATGGATGGTGTTAACTTTAGTGTCTACTTGGGAACACTATCTATGCCACAACTATGGAGCACCTTGGACAAACGTTATGACCTATACATTGAATTAATTGGATGTATGTATGTCTTCTTTGTGTTTGTCTGTATTGTTTCATTTACAGGTGCAGACATACTCCCGATTTTGGAGTTTTTTGGAATGAGCGAACCGCTCTTCCCCACTTTTTCATGCACTTTATCACCTTTTTGATTTTTTTTTACTTTCACGTCCCCAGGTCAGGGTGGATGATTAGAGAGTCCATACCGCCGGGGTTTATCTAGTCCTGACGAATGCCTAGGTAAATTAAAACCATTGTAAAGGCAGAAACATGTTGACTGACTAAATTAAATATTCTGAATTAACCAATCCATTACCTTTGGCAACTTATTCAGACACTTAATTCATTTTATTCGTGTCTTAGGGATCGCACATTAAAAATAATTTTTTAGATACCCTTTAGACACTTTTAATATATACCCCACTGCACGCCCTTTCCACACAACCAGCTCCGCAGTCTCCTGGCGTCGTAGCACACCAAAGAGGCACTCGGCCTCTTTGGTGGGGCCCGATGATGAAGCATGACACTGACCAGGTCGGTGTGTGAGGGCCTTCTAAACCACCCAAAGCGGGTGTGTGATTTCCCAGTTGCATCGCTCCTCCTTTGTGGCTTTTGAGACTCACATAACCTCTCTTTTTTTGTTTATCTGTACTAAATCGGGGACTAAGAGAGAGTTCCTAAAATCTCCCTGCCTCTCCCATTGTTGTATTGCATCCTAAACTAAAGTCAAAAATTCTCTTGGAATGTAATAAAGTGAGTAGATGTCTCGTGGTAACCCTTAAAGACGCAAAAAAAATCTATTAATATCCCAGTCATTAGAGGTGGTAATGGTTTGATACAAACAGATCAATTAAAAACTGTGGGTGTCTCTAGCTGTCTAGACTTTCAGATAAAGAAGTAGATGTTCTTAACAAAAATATTACACAGAGCAAGATTACAAAAGCTATTACCTCTCTTAAAATGAAAAAGACTCAGACTGGATGGCTTCCCAGCCTCCTTACACCAAGGCATCCAACACATATTCAACCTCAGAGGCTTGTATACTTGTGACAGCAAAAGAGGGTAAAGACCCATTAGAGATTAAGTATTTCTGCCCCATATCCTTACTCAAAAATAACAGTTGATGGACAGAATGCAGAACAATGTCATACATTCACCCCAGTACAGAGATCTGGGCCTAAATCCATCATTTTTCTTTGCTCACCATGCCATTCCAGTTTGAACCCAGCCATATGCAAATCAGTCTTGACCCTGTGCCTCATAGGAACAGTCCAGCCCGAACTGCCAAGCCAGGTCCTGCCTGGACTGGAAACAAGCATCCTAGGACCGGTTTCGGGGTTTCACCCCTCTTCAGTCAGGATAGCTTGATTCCTGTGGCATGGAGAGCACGGGACCCACGTCTGGGCAAACACTTCCCACTCGGGGTGACAAATGCAAAAACGACAGTTGATGGACAGAATACAGAACAATATCATACATTCAAACCAGTACAGAGATCTGGGCCTAAATCCATCATTTTTTTGCTCACCATGCCATTGCAGTTTGAACCCAGCCATATGTAAATCAGTCTTGAACCTGTGCCTCATGGGAACAGTCCAGCCGAACTGCCAATCTAGGTCCTCCCTGGACTGGAAACAAGCATCCTATGACCGGTTCCGGGGTTTCATCCCTCTTCAGCCAGGAAAGCTTGATTCCAATGGTATGTAGAGCACGGGACCCACGTCTGGGCATACCCATGTGTCTTTTCCATATCCTTACTCAACACTGATTATATAATATAATCTAAGCTACTAGCTCTCAGATTAGAAAAGTTACTCCCCTCTCTTATTCATCCCTCACAGAAAGGTTTTGTGAAAGGGAGACTGGCAGCAGACAATATGAGAACTTTCTGCTAGCTGATCGAAAAACAAAAGAAATTCCTTCTCCCCCTTTGGCTATGGCCTTAGATGTGGAGAAGGACTTTGATAAGGTCTCTTGGACATTCTCCAGGGCAGCTCTGAAGAAGTTTAATCTGGGGAACCGTTTTATTAGCATGGTTATGGCAGTCTACCACAAATCAACGCGCATAAAGTTTAATGGACAATTATCAGATTAATTTGTACTGCTGCAGGGTACCAAACAAGTCTGGCCTTTATCTCCCCTCCTTTTTCTGCTCTCAATTGAACTGTTCCTACATTCCATTAGGATCAACAAAAAGTTAAAGGGCATCCCTTTTAAGAGTGGTCCTCAGAAATTGGCGGCCTATGCTGACAACATCTTCATTTTCTCAACTAAAGTTGATACAGCTGTCCTGGAATTCCTTAACCTCATCTCAACTTACATTTTTGTCTCGGGGTACACCTTAAATAAAGGAAAACTGAAAATGTCTCCTTGAGTATGCTACGTCTACCACTCATCGCCACCAACACTAATTTAAAATGGCAGTCTCTCAGGTTAAAATACCTTGGTCTTGAATTTGCAGACTCAGTAGAAGCCACCAGGATCCATATAGAGGAAACTTTATTGACCTCAACTAAGAAATGAAGTGAGAAATGGCCTCCTTAATTTGAGGCCATGTAGAAACGGTTAGGATGATGCTTGCTCTGCAAATTAAGTTTTGTTAAGCATGCTTCTATTCAGCCTCGCCACATCTTTTCATAATCCAATCAATGCAATATTATCATCTTTTATATGGAACTAGCTTACCCGTCGCGCGTTGCTGCGATCTCCGAAGAAAGGAAATTCAATTTAACTCGTTATGATAACATTCAATTTACATTGTGTCATTTTTATTGAAACTTATTCATTTTAATATGGAAAACATTTCAAAGTGTTGTTTTAATTCTATTTATTTATTCGAGTGCTTGTGGATACACGATTTTTTGTTTTTCCGTCATGTGTATATCAGTATTCAAAAGATTATGAGGGCCCCGGGGGGCCGATATTTAAAAAGATGTATGCCAGAAACCTTCGCGGGACTGTTCTCAACAACTTCCCAAAGTTTCCTGGCGATCGGATGAATGCTGTTTTAATTCTATTTATTTATTCGAGTGCTTGTGGATACACGCTTTTTGTTTTTCTGACTTGTGCGTACATCAGTATTCGAAAGAATATGAGGGTCCTGGGGGTCCGATACTTAAAACATTTTTATGCCAGAAACCTTCGTGGGAGTGTACTCAACAACTTCCCAAAGTTTCCTTGCGATCGGATGAATGCTGTTTTAATTCTATTTATTTTTTCGAGCACTTGTGGATACACGATTTTTTGTTTTTCCGTCTTGGGTGTACATCAGTATTCGAAAGACTAATGGGGCCCTGGGGGGCCGATATTTTAAAAAAATGTATGCCAGAAACCTTTGCGGGAGTGTACTCAACAACTTCCCAAAGTTTCATGGCGATCGGATGAATGGTGTTTTAATTCTATTTATTTATTCGAGTGCTTGTGGATACACGATTTGTTGTTTTTCCTTCTGGTGCGTACATCAGTATTCGAAAGATTATGAGGGCCCTGGGGGGCCGATATTTAATACAATTTTATGCCAGAAACCTTCGCGGGAGTGTACTCAACAACTTCCCAAAGTTTCATGGCGATCGGATGAATGGTGTAGTAATGCATAAAGGACAAACAGACAGACAGATAGACAGACATACATTCGTTTATATATATATAGATAATAATAAGAGAGCAAGGACATCAATGCGGAAACTCCCATCAAACAAATTCAGCAGTGGCCTAAACCTTGTTAATCAAAAAAATTATCAAACAGCATTTCTGGCCCGACAAACCACATAGTGGTTTAATCCGTAATTCCCAATCGTCTGGTGTGGGTCGATATTGAATCTGATCTTGTGAGCCCTCCTTCTCTTATCAATAACCTGACAGTTAAGTAACTTAGGGCCATATGTATCAAGCTAATTAGCATTCGCAAAGGCCGAAATTCTGCGAATTTCGGCCTTTTCAAATGCTAATTTGACAAATGGTATGTATCAAACATGTTTGATGCAAAATAAGGAATAGCAAAATTTGCAATTCCTTATTTTGCGATTGCACTTAAGGAATCGCAAATTTTGCGATTCCTTAAATGCAATGTATCAAACAAAAAATATTCAAAAAATCCCATTAAGGATTCGCAAATTACCACCAACTTCTAGTTGGTGGTAATTTGCGAATTCTTTTCAAAAATCTTTTTTCCAAAAAACAAAAGGTGCCATATGAAGCCCATACATGCCCTTAGGGCATGTATGTGTGCCATATGCCCCCAAATGTCTTTTTCAGGGGTGCAGCAGGGTATTCTTGAGACACCCCTGCACCCTTGAAAAAATTCCTAATTTGCGATTAGATAATTGCTAATAGCAAATTGCCCCTTCATTCCTATGGGCCTCCTGGCCCATAGAAATGAATGGGTAATTTGCGATTAGCAATTTGCTAATCGCAAATTAGGAATGGTAAGGAATCGCTATTAAATAGCGATTTTGTACATACATACCGTTATGCGAATTCCAAATAGCGATTCCTTAAAATTCGCTATTTGAAATTCACAAAACGGAAGTATGATACATATGGCCCTTAGAGTTCCTCATTCCTTTCATATTATGAGACTCAATTATGTCTATAAAGTTCTGGACAGGTGTTTAACACATAAAATAAAGGGTTCAGAATTTGCTTTTCTATGGTTTAACAGTGCCATCAGACTAGATCCTTACTTATCTTTCTGGAGGAAGTGGGCAACCCTTGGTATATAAAGATATTGTCAAGCCTGATATTCCTATGTCCATTGCTATGTTGACTGGAAAATTCATTCAACAGCCATATAATTTCTATAATTCTTTGAAATTAAAAGTCGTTTTATGGGACTTTAAACATCCCCTTACAGCGGATTACCTATGCTTTCTACAGAACCTCACAAACAATTCCAAAACTGGACACTGCCCATATTCCACAGGTATGGGAGGACTCTTGTTCCAAATATAATTACAAACCCATCTCTTCAACATCTTGGGCTAAAACATAGGATTCCATTTTGTGCAACAAAGTATCCCCCTTGATACTACAATGCAAGTTTTGGACAGCGTATAGGTGTTGCTGAACTCCTGAGACTACACAAGCAAGGGCTATCATCATGCTGAAACTGTGATCACCCGTCAGGTGACCATGACCGCTTATTATTCTATTGCAAATATGCACAACCTCTATGGAAGAAAATTGAAGAGACATTGAACAACATTTATAATATCATGATGTCCCTAAACCATTAAACAGTTACACTAGGGATACTAGCCTGCTCCAATAGCTCCTTGTTTGAATCTCTAACTAGTTGGGACTGCTTACGGCTTCATATTCTGTTCTCTTTAGGCATAAAGATCATCCTCTCCAATTGGAAAAACTACAATAACATCTTATACCATACATGGTGGGCTTATGTACGTTTTATTAGAAGCGCAAATAACAACCTGCACAATGGTGACTTCAACAATAAATCCTCACGTTTACTGTGTCAAAACTAGACTTGTATCTACAAAAGATCATCCCCTTTTAAACTATGATTGTTCTTGAATGGATTGTTTTTATGCCTTTTGCACAATGCCTTATCTCGTAACACCATCCTCCTCTCTTTTTTCTATCTCTTTCTACTCTCTAACTTTCTCTTTCATGCTTCTCCCTCTCTTCCTTATTTTGATTTAAGGGGCTTGACATATATCTTCAATTGCTATGTTTCTGATTTGATGTACCTTGATCAACGCGTATGTCAATATTACTGTATCGTATGCTGTTGTTTTTCTCCACTAAAAATATTCAAAAGCAAAAAAACAATAATTTGGAAGGAGGAAGGGAGTACTTACCAAGAGATGAAGATTGATTTGAAATATAATGAAATTAACAATTTCAATTAATTTAAAAGATAAGCTTTTGTTGAAGACAGAAATCAATGTATACTGCTACTTACAAGCTACTCTCTGCATGGCCACCCCTTTGAAATCATGGTCGCCAAATTTGCTATTTCTTTTGCAACACAATCAACAGGGACGTTTTTTTTTGCATTCGCTATCCATTAAGCTTTATTATAGATACGTCACAGTCACCCATCCCATTTGAAGAGAGAAACAGCAGGCAATTGTTGGTGCACCAGAGCTGAAAATAAATGCAAACAGGTAAGTTTCACCAGAGGTGAGACATTATTCCAGAGAAATGAATTATTCAAACCCGTTGGCACCTGCCCAGGAGGCTCATCAGCTTCAATGTACCAATTACCACACTATGTACTCTCCATAAACTTTTATTTACATAAAAAGGAGATGGAGCATGGTTTTAGCTAAATAAAACCTGCTCGGATTGAACCTCAATTGTGTTAAAATACTAATCGAGTGATATGCAAACTAAATATAAAAGGGTAATGGGGAAAAACGAAAACTACGCAAGCTTGTGTGAAAGTGCTGTATTAGGCCGCCAATGTATGTGAAAATAATAGACTAAAAGCTGCTAGTTTTATTTTATACTAAATTGAATAAAAAAAATAATCCTTTAAAATGTGCATAAAGCGATAAAATATGCATTACATAGGGCATTTTATTAGTATGACTTTATAAATGATATATAACACTTGTATTTGTCTTTCCTAGAAGTGTGATTTTTCTGCTTTGCAGAAAAGGCCTGAGAGTCACTTTTGAAATTAAAATGCCGTATTAGAAATGTAGAAGGGAAGAAAATTGTTAACTGTCCTTCGTAAGCCCTGTGTGTTTGCCAAGGTTGCATGGAGGAAACAAATTGAATAAAAGAATGGAACACTTCCTCAGTGAACGGCAAATTGAAACAATCGAGGCACAAAAGTTGATACATAACTGAGATGGAGGAAGAGTACAAACTATGGAAGCTTGAAATTTGTATTCCTTGGCTGGAAGTTGATAAAATGAATAAACAAGCAATGGATCTCTTTGTGAAATTGTCATGTCAAGAGTGGTGTGACAGAACACCCCGTTTTGACCAATAGAATGAAATGGAAATTGTCTGTTATGACACAATGTGGGCTGGACTTTAGAGAATTTAGAGTATTATTACAGGTACCCAGGGAGTAGGGTTGAAAGGTGTGCTTTTCCTACTTTGTGAGATGAGAGGGCTGTGCTGCTGTTTCCTAAATTCTATGGGATGGCTTCTGTTCTGCTGAACCTGACTTTAAAACTTTGCTCCTTAACTCTTCTTGAGGGGCCTTGCTTACTCTCATGGCCAGAGAGTAGCTCTCCAAATTTCTTGAACTTGGGTTAGTATGATATTCTAAATTTGCATAACTGTTTTGCAAATGGCTTATGACTCTACTCTTTTGTCTCTACTCCTTTCCACTCACTCAGAGCTTTGCATTTTGAGATGCTCTATTGTCATTTTACATTGATGTTTCTCTTGTATGGTGATTTATGATTTGAGCTGTATTGTACTTGATGAGCAATCACATTATTATAGATAAACATTATTAACTCATAAATTAGTTTGTCTCTATTATTGTTCTTGACTGGGTTATATGAAGAGTGTACAATAGTTTATATCTAGATACAATTAGTATTTTGCCAAACCCTGATTACATGAGAAAGATTGCATCACCACAAAAGTATAGTATGAGGATGATATGTTAATGAAAATGTAATGAGTTTGGTTTACACTCACCCAGCATGAAGGGACTTGTAGGGTATTGAATTAGGTCCAGGTGATGAAATGTATTAGTCCCAGAGCCCTGGATCACTATGTACTTTCCATAAACTTGTATTTACATACAAAGGTGGCTGGCTTTCAAAACCAGATCTTGACTTGCTGAGCAATCATGAACTTTCAATTAGACCTTCTTTTTACTGCTACAAATATTTTAAAATGCAGTGTTTAAAAAATCTCCTTAAATCTATTTTGTTTGTTTAATATCTGTATTTGTTTGTATTACACAGATTGTGAACTAAACAATTTCTAGGTGCACAAGCTAGGCATAGGAGCGACAATGTAAGTACACAATGGCTAAAAAAACAGGAGGCAAAAAAATGGTCTGATGACACTGTTAAACCATAGAAAAAACATGGAAACAGTCACAGACCATCGAGAAATTCTAAAAACGCAGTTTCCCATACAGTTGCCAGAGCACAAAAGAAACACTGGGCAAAACAATGGATGGCAAAGGCCTTACAAGGTATAGGCAAAGCATCAACAAAACACAAAAACCAAAAAACTAAGTGAATGTGACTTTGTGTAATGTAACAGGTGTACGTACAATAGCAATGTACTGCCCACACGGTGAATGGACATGGTAACATTCAATGGTTACAAATCATACATTGTAATGCCAATACAAAATCTAACTGGAAAACAGTATACAAATTGAGGTCAAACTGCCGCAACTGCGCATTATATCTATGGATTATAACTGTTGCGTCCAGGCCCAAAGCTAAGTTTCTCCTGACCGCCAAAACAACTCCCATACAAGAGCAGAGGTATAACAAACACAACACATTTCATATTATGATGTGGCATGGTAATGGACACAACCCAACAACTTTCCCAGTGACCAGCTGAAACCCCCCTGGCCCAGCCCTGGAACGCACACCAAGATTTGAAGGATGATCTGGACCTGGTAATACATTGCAAGCCACAGGTGGATTAAATCCCAACATTAACATCAACTTGCGTTCATGATGTGCAGCACCATGATCGCCGCAAACCCCACTCCAGTTAATACGATTGAAAAGCTAGACTGACATGAAGGAAATCTTAGTGGCCACGGATGCTGCAGACACCTCTCAAGAATAGATTTGCTTCTGCTTTGCCTCCGACAACCACAGCCAACAGACCCCAGTTGTGAAGCCCTCACTCAGCAATGCAGGAATGCCACTTGAGCCCCCACCCATAACATCCCATCATGTAAGGATACACTATTACCAATGATTTACAATGCACTATTGATATGGACATGCCTTAGTAGAAAGCGCAGAAGGTCAGACATCCTAAGGATATGGCAGCAGTTTTCCACTGGACCTCAGTATCAAAAGCAGCAAAATCCCTCCACTCAACATAACATCTGAAGAGAAGCATATACGAGATAACCTCAAGGAGATAATCAAGCGTTTCCCACCACAAAGTGTACAGTGAAGCAACTATAAGGCAACACTAGCACAGAAGAGAACTCCCTGGAGATGAACTCCATTACCAGCGAGCACCATGCAACGTCATCAACACCAGGCAGGCGAAAGCTGGCAAGGTTCCGGTTTTAGATAAAGAAATGTTAATCCTGCCCTAGCCTCTACCCTTCTGACCAGCAAGAGAGAATGCACCATAAAGCAACATGGACTGATATCTGCAACCTATTGTATGCCCAAGCTCAACACAGTTGGCACAACTTTAAGCAAGTACCATCATACGCGACTGGCAGTTATGAAACACCTCATTCAGAGCCAAGTGCATAGGGTGACCAATAGCTAGATCTTCAGACCTATGATTATATAACGGAATAAGAAAATAATGTGGCAACAGGCTGCAGAATAGTATAAGTGGCAGGGATAAGCAACAGCATAATAATGTTCGCTACTTCCCATCAGCGGCACCAGCTAAGGACCTGAGAAGAATGAAGTGAGTATGGTTTGAAACTCACCTAGCATAGAACATAGGCTGAGCTGAGCCACCTCACCACATTCACATCCGTGACACATGCGTAGAGCATAGCCCCAGTATGATGTTGAAGATCGACCGGTTGACGATTACAGTAATAAAGAGGCAGTGTGAGCTGAGTGGTCAACAGGAAGAGGTAGTGAAGGAATGTAGCAGGAGTAGATAGCATTGTAAGAGTTACTGCGTGCCATGTAGAGAATAATCAGAGAGTGACACTCCTTGCAGCAGAAGAAAACAAGAAAAATGTCAGGTGTATTGATGGAAATCAGTGCTGCTATCTGAGGGCACAAAGTGTTTCCATATGGAGAGAAAGGTGCAGGTACCGAATGCATTAGAAACAGGTGTAAAAAACAACAATTGTGGTCAGTAGTGAGAAACTCCTGTCTTCCTTTGCATGCGTATGACTGACCACCTCTGGTACACAGAAGGCTGCTTGTGATGCCTCATGTGTGGAAGAGCTCCTCTCCTCCTAAGCGTTTACAAAGTGTATGTACCAGAGGGACAGTATTTCTATAGGTAGACACCTTCTTGCTAGTTAGCTCCAACTGCATAGGCCATGACTTATTAATAGAGGGGCTTGAGTTGGAGTTGATGCGGAGTGTGTGTGTGTGTGTGTTGCAAGCGGATATCATCGAGTACAAGCCTTTCTCTTGCCTGCTGACACAATGATGATGATGATGATGATGAATTTTTAAATTTGTTCTTTTCCTTGTGTATTGTTGTATAATGTTTTAACTTTTTTTTTGCATTTTACTTATATTAAAGACCACATTTTGTAATATGTTCCTGTTTTGAATGAAACGGTTCAATGTAAATTGCAGTGTATGTTTGTACTTATTTGGGTGTGTTTGGGAAACATCCTTGTGGGTATCTTGGATTTTCCAGTTGTCGCTGTCAATGAAGTTCATGCATGCATCATTTTTGTGCCTTCCATTGATTGATTGACTTTTTTTCCTTTTTCCTGTGTGGTTGTGCAAGTCTGTTGGTAAAAACAGGACTCAGACTCCCTTTGTTTCTGGCTTGGATGATGCAATCATCTATTCCTGGCCTGTTTTCTTGATGTGTGCTTCGCTGTCCTTTGACAATGCCAGGAAAATATTGGCCTTTCCCAGAATTTCGACATCATTGCTATTTTTGGTGATTTGAATCTTGCTTTATTAGGCCCGTCATTTTTTGAAGATCTGGGCCCATATCATGTAACTAGTTACCTTGGCATATTTCTATATCCCGCCACTTACCAGAGCTTCATTGACTGTCAATCAGGAAGAGAATTGTGCTTAAAGCTATGATGCTAGTCCATTGGGCTTTTTATGAGATTGGCCCCTACCACCTCATATCGGAGCTCCGCCTCTACCGCCCTGAAAGAATAACTTGCTCCACCAAGGCTCTTCTTGTGGTAAATTCCCATTCTAAACTTCAAGGAAGGGTGGTTTTGCGTGCTCTTTTGGCTTTGAAAGCTTGGAACCGACTTCTCATCAAGCTCTGAGGACATTCAGAATGGAGTCCAGTTTCAAAAAGCTCAAACTTTTCTGTTTGTTCTGCCTTAAGTATTTTGACTATTGTTTCTACCTGCCTGTTTAGCTCTGGGACACTCTTTGAGTAGCTGTGGGGTATATAACCTTGTTCATTATTCATGAATATTGGTGTATTGTTCTATTTTTCAGCACAGTATACCCTTAATGAGTGCATGTGGAGCAGACCAAGTCTGTCACAGATGTTGAGTCACAAAAATGTCATGAACAGCGGAAGTGCTAATGCATAATATTTGACTGACAATGTCATCAAAAGGCGGGTACCTTGTTTCATTTTAACCCCTCCATACATCTCAATAAAATGCAGAAATTAAACATGACATTTAGAGTTATACATATTACTGTTTCCTGTCACTCTAAATAATTGGAGGTCTTACATTTTGGTATAAATGCCCAAGTGATGTTTCTAAGGAAATTGTTCAACTCTGTATGAGCCTGGAAATCTCCCTTAACTATACACGTGAAGCTGTCACCTCCTGCAATTATTGTAATTAGATTTCCTGAGATAGAACCTGAAAATGCACCTACCAGGGAAGCAAAATGCCATTCAGAGGCAGAAGCCTGCTGTACGATTCCTGGAGGCAAGATACAGGAGTTGAATTACAGGAACTTCCACCTATAGTTATCTAGGAATGTGAGGGGAAGATAGAGAACATATATCACCAACAGATAACACATAGCACAACCTGAGTGGTAGAGAGCAGCATGTTTATACTAAAACAGTACTCTTGTATGAACCTGCCTTTGATGGAAGTGGTGTCCTGGGCAGCTACTGTGTAGGCTTTTGGCTTGTGTGGGGAGAGAGCTACTTCTTTTTAATAGGCCATCTTCAAGGAAGCCTAGCAGAGTTTCACCATTGGATTCTGCCATCTTAAATATTGCCACCACTCCTAAGGAAAAGCTATTTCTGGAAGTTCCCATCACCAGGAAGTTTAAACACAACTGTAATTGAATAGATATAGTAAGAAAGTGAAGATGGTTGCTGATTGACTAGGAGAAGACATAGGTCTTGGAACCTGTTACCCTGACCTGCAGGGATATAGCTTTCATTATGTGTCATACGTTTATCAAATGTAAATATGATGTTACATGTTCTACAGACCTTGCTAGGTGTTAACATGGCTATTGTTTGCGCATAGAGTATAATTAATGACAGTAGTTAAGGCCTAGGCGACAGGCCTGTTTCATATTAATGTGGGCTTTGCAAAATATGGCCCTTCAGTTGTTAACTTATGCCTGCTTAATTTTCATGTATTTTGGTACTTTTCTGTAGCTCACGTTAACAAGTGTGAGAAACAGTTTTTCCACTCTGCATATATCAGAGGAATTGAGATACAATAACTGCAGGTTCTCTGTGCCGCTTGAAATCTGAAGGCAAGTAGTAGTCATCGTTCAATATAACTTAAAGGAGGGTCAAACAGGAGCAGAATTGTAAGCTGTGGCAATGGAGCTGAAGGATAAAGAAGTGTGTCTTTTCTTGGAATCTGTTGCATTGTAAATGACGGAAGAGCTCCTGCTCCTCTCTTCGAGATAACCAACCCCAGAGAATGATGGTAACAGCTATTTTGGTTTTCGCTACCAGACTCACTTTGGTGGGTTTTTTTTTAATGTACACAGAGTAGCATTGATGTTTATCCTCTCGTTCTTCCTTATTGGCACAATTCGACGTTTCCTTTAAAAAAAAATCAAAATTTATGAGCTGTTTAACAGATTTTTTGCTGTGTTTGTACTCTTTTTTTTTCATTTTTACTTGATAAGTGTGTAAATTATACTATTTGATTTCATGACTTTCGTGTTATTTTGGTGCTGGTTGAATACTGTACATTATTGTCCCTGAAGTAGGCCTCTCACTTGAGCCACAGGTAAGCCAAGATTCCTCATTGAAACCTGTTTTTACTTCACAATGTACTGAATATGTTTACACAGCTCTACCAATAGCTAAGAATTTGCAACTACGCATCCATATAGTACTCTACATATCTATAAGGTAAAACACACTCTAGTTTGCACCCTGTGATATGCTATTTTACTCTCCAAGTAAAGGTTCATAGTTCTATACGCCTTAATAAAGCAACAAAACAACCTACAATATATGGTTAGCAGGGATTTCAGTGGTAATGGTAAAGCAGATAAGTAACCTAGGATTTCCAGTGAACCACATCATTGGGAGTGTCCCGGCGGTCAGATTACTGGTCACCCTAGTTGTGGAAGTAGTAGGAAGTCGGCAGGATGGCTTATAAAGTTGAATGATCACTATTGATACAGACAGCGATATAGAAGTCACAAGTTTATATCCCGGCAATGTATTACTACTACTACTACTGCCACTGCTGATACTACTACTACTGTCACTGCTACTAATACTACTACTGCCACTACTAATACTACTGCCACTGCTAATACTACTACTAATACTGCCACTACTAATCCTACTACTACTACCACTACTACTACTACTGCCACTACTAATACTACTACTACCACTACTACTTCTAATAATAATAATAATAATAATAACAATATTAATAAGACAATAATACATATCATAATTATTTTTATTGAGATAATTAACTATAATAATAATAATGGCAATCATAGTAATAATAATATGTATTTCTATTATTACTATTGTTATTGTTAATACAATTAGTAGCAGAAGTAGTAGTAGTGCTAGTAGTAGAAGTAGTGACAGCAAGTGCCCCCTTGTACTAAGTGCCATCTGCCACCTGGTGGAGTTTGCCTTTGGATTCCCTTTGTGGCACTGGGTGTACATGGGGTGAGTAGACTTCACCTCAAGAATCAGAACGCATGTAGGGCAATAATGGGGAACCTGGACTGATGTTGTCTTGAACAGAAAAGCAGCAAAAATACTGATAACACAATATATCATCGGCAATACTATTTATTTATTTGTTTGTTTATTAATGTTTTTGTTAAATTTTTTTGGGCCGGGGTTGTATACCATGGCCAGGATCTGACAGTGAAACTGCATTTTTTATAAAAGTATTCTTTTTTTAAACGCATATTCGAAGATTAATGCTTTTGTGTATTTGAACGGTTGATTAACGGGATCCAAAATGTCTCCTCTGTGTCTGAGAGTGGAGGTAAAAAAATCAGTTTGCAGACTTCCAGAGATTATTGAAAGAATTTCCAGTCAACAATGAAGGTATTTGCAATTTTATGCTTCACCTTGTGTCTCGTTCTTGATCTTTTTGGCTTCCAATTTACTTTCTTTTTTACTGTAAGTAATTCGAGTTTTTCAATCAAATACCTTATTGTTTTATTCACAACTGAATTCCTTTATCCTTCTTACATCTTATTATTGTATAACTTGTATTTAACTAAGATATAGTCTTCATCCTTATGAATTCATATATATTTAACTTTATGCATTATTTCCAATGTAATTTATGTTATCATATTTGCACATTTCTGTATTTTATTGCTTTATTGTCTTATATTTAATAAATGCTAATAAACAACTTCAACACAAAAAAAACAATGAAGGTACAATCGGAGATATGATGATACGAAGTGTGTTAAGGAAAGGATGTCAAGTTGCGGGACCTAGTGTGTATTAATATTTCTTTTTAAATGTGTAAGTGTTTTTTCCTTCTCGACCCTCCACAACAAGCATAAGGCGAATGAATGCTGTTCCTGTTTCTGGTGCTCTGTACTGGGTACAGGCTAAGTTAGTAGGCCTGTAGGCCCAGTGCCACGCTGGACGGATAGACACGCTACATCTGTGTCTAAATAGAGGTACACTAGCAGCCATCTTTCTGGAATCCTGCGGTGATCCAGTCCTCTTGAGGCACCATTCCTGATTTCGCTCTGGAAACATTAGGTGGGCCTCCATGCTCACAGCAGAATAGCACAGAAATATACAACACCTTCCCTCTTGGTCCAAAGAAACAGAGGAAGAATCTCTGGATGTAGAAGTCTATATACTGTCTTTTCAACATGGGCATCGCTAGCCATGACAACTGGTTGGCAAGGAAAGTGGGCTTCCAAGTCTTAGGGAGCTTCTTCCTCCTGGTCGGCGTGTTCTGTAAATATCTGGGGATGTTGGGCTCATGTGACCAGAAGAGCTGGTCAAGACTTACTTCATTGTCTCCTTTCTCTGTTTATGATTTACTTGTGGCTAGACCCATACTGGCTCTACAGCGCTCCTCTCTTAGACCAGGAGATCTGGCACACTGTACTCTGGGAGCAACCCACGTATAAGCTGCACTCCCTTTCTACGTGAATGGTGGCAAAAGTTGCACCGGGGGCTAGGCCTTTGTGATATGCTTAAGGCTTGTCTTAGCCTTGCCCAAGCCAAGAAGTCAAGATGTGGTGCAGGGTAGGCCTCTTGCCTTTGTAGAGCTAGCGGCCTAAAGAGGACAGGCTCTCATCGCTGCCAGCAGGGCTGGTGTTCCTCATTTCAGCCGGGAGAGGGGCAGGCAGAAGATGCAGGCTTGTATGAAAGATGTTACCTCCTTGGAAGCTAATGTAACTAACCCCTTGATACTTTTTTTTTTTAAAACGAACTATATAGCAAACAAACAATTTATAAATGCCATCTCTCTCAGAAAAAAATATTAAATAGTAGAATAGACATAAACCATGGCGACCAGATTTGTACTATATTCTAAATGTGATGACACAATTTGATATTGATGTACAAAAAGATTCTTTTTATTCATTGATTCATTTAATTAAATAGTTGCATCAGATAATCTTTATATCATAAAATACATTCATTTACAGTTTTGATAATAATGTGAGTGACAATAGATTCATAATATGAGATTCAAAAATGCAAAACAGAAAAAAACAACATGAACATAATTACAACAAGTCACACTGGACCGGTCAGAGTTCTATAGTAGTAGGCAAAGCGGTGGATTTTGACTACGCGCGTTTCGGCAGATTGCCTTCATCAGGTGACCGTCATTCGCACAACAAACTGGACAAAAACACAAGACGATTCAAGTATCAAGTTGATAGAAATCAAATATTATTAATGTATTTTCTGAGGTATGGACGTATTGCTTCTGTTTATATTAATAAACTGTAGGACCAACCCATATCGAGTATTTGGGCCAAATCCTATAGGCTGGATGCACAGTTAGCGATATTCAATCAGTCGACTTCATCATGAAGACAGAATGGTGAGATTTTGACATATGCCTTAAAAGAAGTTGAGGCTAGGGCGTGTTGATATTTTGATAGGAGACAGAAGAGATGCTTGACGATTTATATATTTTTTCTTACACAGCAAAAATCCTCAAAAGATATGGGACGCATGTGATGAGCACAGCTAGGTAATGTTCTAGAATTTTGATGATAAATGTTTTATGGTGGTTCTTCGCCTAGTCTTAAACCGACATGGGTCAGATTTTATAAGGAAATAGAGTGTTGCAGATGCACCGCGATATACGATTTATGGCAATCCTGCATGGGCTCCTATACGGACAGCGGTCAAATCTTGTAAGGAAACCAAACGTGTGGCATACACACGAGGATAACCCCTTGATACTCCAGAACAAACAAGCACTTGCCATGCCCCTACATGTGGCGAAGACAGCTATCTGAATTTGTGAGAATCAAAAGTTTATGTAAGAAATCTTACAGCAGCTCTCCCCTCTCCCCTTCTTGGAAGTCTTCACAGTTAATTCCAATGTTCACACCTGTGACATTGTAATATCATACTACTGTTTCCAGGTCGGTGAGTAAAATAGGTTTTAGATCAGAGTATCCTCAAGCCCCGAGGAGTCATAGGTATGTTGCATGTCTAGCACTGCGTACTGTCTACCAGCGTCTCTACTGTCTGTAACTGTTGTTACCCTCTGAGTCTATTTGTTTCTCTGTTTCAGGTATTCCTCCGACACCTTTCTGTGTGTCTAACTTTCTCATTCCTCAATCTCACCCACTTCTCTCTCCCTTTCAGTTCATTTTCTATCGCCTACTTCTTTTTTTTCTTCTTTTTCTTTCTTTATATACTCATCCTTCCTGTTTGCCTTTGCATCCACCCCTCCTATTGCACCATCTTCCTAATTTCTGCTCTTCGCCTTTGACTCTTCACACTTTCTTCATTCTCTCCCTACATTTCCTCTGTTTCTCTCTCTTATTTCTCTTGCCTTCAAAATGGCTGTCAGCCACCTCTCTGTCTCTCATTCTCTCCTGCTCTTCTCTCTTCCTCTCGATAATCATATTATTTTGTCTTGTCTTTACTTGAATTGTTGTGATGGTGGAATGTGTGATTTGTCTTTTCTCGTGTGATTGTCGTACACTGCTAAGTGTGACAATGTATTGCAGTCTAAAATGTTGTGTGCATAGGTTTGTAAGGGACCTGGCAGTTAGAACATTTAAATAGAACATCTGAGCAGGGGGATTGTCTAATTCCTTGTGTAGCGCCTTTAACATTACTACTGAGGCTCCCATTACAAGTTATCCACAGCGTTAACCTGGAAGGGGGGAGACCGCTCTGTGCAGATATTAGAAAACCACTGTTTATGGACCCAAAACTTCCAGATTAGGAAACACTGGATCTGGTTTTAATGGGTGCATCTCTGCATCCTGTAAAACCAGGGGTGGAGAAGGGAATTGGCTGTGGGTAGAAGCACCATCCAGCCACTGTCCACCTCCTTAAACACCAACAGGGAGCAAACAATGCTCCCTTTAGAGTTGCCACACCCTCCACACTCCCAGACTCTCTTCTTCACCTCAACCCAACAACATGCTTACCTACACAAGACTACTTCCCCTCACATATGAACAACCTACTTGAGAGCATTTAAGCTTCTTGAAGGGTGCAAGAAATCCTCCTTCGTTTTTGGGAATTGCTACTTGGTTTATTCACAACCAGATGCCGAGAATGGGATTGGAATTTGTGTTTTCTCCAATTAGATATCCAAGTGTGTTTTTTTTGTAAAGAACATGTCCGTGTAAAAGTTTCAAGGTCAATGGTCCACATTGGCCAAGTTTTGCTGTAACTTCCGTGTAAAAGTTTCAAGGTCAATGGTCCAAATTGGCCACGTTTTGCTGTAACTTTCTCTTGTAGTACTATCGAGTTACTTCTTGGACTGAGCTTGGATGGATTAAACACACAGGCCGGCAGTTTGCATTGTTTCAGGAGATCTTCTGCATGAGTTATTTCAAAGAACGAGGCAAGACATTTCCCCACGACTTAGGTAGAGATCTGGAATCCAGTATTTCTCCCAAGTTGATTACTTTCTTTCACACACATCTAGACAATCTTGTCTATTCTTCCCATAGATGGTGAGTGCATATTTCTAAGTTCAGGTCAATCAATGTGTCCATCAGTGAAAAATGTGAGGCTCAAATCATGTTTTTGTAGATGGCTAATATCTCAAGTCTTGCAATAATTTCTTGAAGTGCTGGTCAGGCCTCTTCATCATGTCGTTTTAGGTCTTGGCTTTGAGAGCACCACCCTCAAACAGATCTATTGATTACAATATACATAGTGTGGGCTTTGTCACTGCCCCTATCAATCACTGTCTTTGTTAAACCAACCTCTTTCAGCCATTGGCTTGAGACTATCTCAATCTCGTCTTGGCTCAGCCTAGTGAAGTATTCATATCTCAGTGAATGTTATTGGTCGTTTGGATTCATCTTTCCCTTTCCTTTCGAGTACTAACATTCAATAGCTCAAGGGAATTCTTTACAGCTGTAGGATTCTCTGTCTGTTCCAGCTAGCTTTAATGTGCTTCTGTAGCATGCATTAGACCTATTTGCACTATGGAACATCAAGACTAAGGGGCAGATTTACAAGCCCCTTGAGCCACTTTTGCATCTCTTCGCCCATGTTAAAAGTAACGCAAAAGTGTCGCAAGGGCCGTATAAAACTGCCCCTAAGTGTATTGTCGTAATACACTAATATTGTGGCCAGAACATTGAGGAACAAAATATCGAAAGGTAAGTAAATATAGTGGAAGTATAGATTTACTATTCCTAGCTCCACATCTATACACCTTGAAGATACATATATTGACAAAGTATATATATGTGTGATTACATATAGAAAAAATACGCTTACTTGATGTCCAATATTTTGTCATTCAATATTGTCTCCACGATATTTGCTGCCATCCAGATTCCAACCTCAATATTCCGGGTGCACATCATTAGACCTATTGTGTTTGCCAATGTTTGTTTTATTTTATGGCATCTGTGGGTGAAGATCTTCTGACGAGATCTAATTTGGTCCTACTCTGGATATTGAACTTTTATGTGTGTTGTTATAACCCTAAAGGTGTCACTTCTTCTAATGCATGTTATAAGGCCGAGGGATGGTCACCTATTACACTGAATGCTTTTACTGAGTTTGTCAAGCTGTTTTCCGCATAAATTTTACTGTGGCAACGGGTAGAGTGTGTTTTTCTGCACATGTGCATCTCAATGTGTACCCTGTAATTTCCATGTTTTCCTGAAGCTGTAATACCGTATAAAAGAATTACACTTACAGATTTCTTGGGTTAGCTGAAGTTGAAGGTGGTTGAATGAGATACAGCAAACCTGAACCATAGGCTGAACACTATTTCGGGTATCAGCTATTTTATTGTAATGCTTGGACCTGGGTTGCAACTGTTGCTACCTAAAATACAAGCTTTCAGGCGCAGCCGGCACAGGTAAGTGGGGGCGCACGGTAAGTGGTTTTATTAATGTTTTTATTTAATTTGATCTATTCCGTCATCTGTCGACTCCGCCCACCCCCACCCCACCCCACTGCTCTTACCTGTGCAAGCTTTAAGTATGAAAGAGTGGTGGCATGCTTTGAGTCCCATGCACAGCAGATTCGAGTTTACTTCCTTATTACGTTTGGTTAGCACAGAATATAAAAGTGTTGAATAAATGTTTACTTTATTTTTTTTTAAAAATAAAAAAAACACAATTAGTTTACGGACCCAAACACCTTTTTAGGAACTGCTGCCTAACTGCTGAAAAGAAATCGTGGCTGAGTACTCTTGATTTTGCCTCATGCCTCTTTCTCTCACCACCCCACACTTCCTGTCTCTAGATCTCACTCTTGCAGGTTGCTTTTTATCCCAGCTTTCTCCCTTTGTCACTGTTTTCCTATCGTCTTTCCTTATTATTTTTCTCTCTTTTCTGTCTTTTCTATTTTGCTCTTAGTTAAAGTCTGATAATGAAAAATAAGTCCCAATCCCAAAAATGAATGAGAGCATCCAGAATCATCGGTACAAATGTCTTGAAACAGTTCTAAAGTAGGTAGGAACATACCAAAGGTTGGGCGCAGAGAATGTGGTCTTTTTTCTTGGTTTCTTTCTTTTTGAATCAGAGTCATGTACACTGGGTAACCAGACAAGGAATGTTTTTCACAGGTAGAATGGTGTTTTTTGTTGAAATAAGAATGATACTAAGGTCAGCCAAAAAGGGTTCCTAGTTTGCCACTAGAAAACAACATGCCTGCTGCTACATACTATGGGGTTCATTACTAGTTCCCTGTTATCTCTAATGGGTGTTACTGGGCCGGAATTTAAAGATAGCAGGTTTACAAGTTGTTTCCCATGAAATAAGGAATAACAGGTGAACCTGCAAATAGCAGATTCAATTGTGCATATTTTTCTGCACTGGGCCAGTGTTTAATTTGAGCCAGTGCTTTCCGGTGCTCAGCACCGGCACTTAATTAGTTTCCGGTGCTTGGCACCAGCACCTGATTATCAACACCAAACTTAAAACAGTCTACCACATGGTGGCGCTGCTCATCTAATTTAGGGATGAGCAGAACAAGGCTCGTTTAGGAATACAATAGCCATTAAAAATGCTAATACTTGCCTTCCCAGCCATTCCTTTAGCTTTGGGGACCTGGAATAATCTGAACTGTCCCATTTACATGCGAGAGAGATGGTTAGTAGCTGTTTTGGCAGCAATGACATGGGCAATGGGTGGTGCAAGTTGCAATGGCCTCCTTGTCAGAGCCCTAGCACTTAATATTTTACAAATTAAGCACTGTACTGGGCAAAACAACAGACACAAATATGCAGTCATGTACCACCTGCTTGTAGCAGGTGGTAAATAGGTGGGGGACATTTTGTTCCTGTGGGGGGATTGACAGGGGTGGGTGGCAGGAGAGCAGATTCCCTTTTCTTTCAGGTGGGAGGAGCTTCTTCTGCTTCTCCATGCGGGTAGGTTGATGCCAGGACCAGCAGTGGCCTGCAGGCGCTGCAGCTTCACAAGGGCCTCAGTGTCTAGTGTCTCCGGGCCTGGAGTTATCAAGTCGGGAGTTTGAGGACCCAATAACCAGGGCCGGTCTGGCCATACTGGGCATAGGGCATTTCCCTGGGATGCTGGAAGGGTGGGGGACATTTTTTCAGCAGTGGGGGATGTTTTTTTTTACGAGGGGACGCTTTTGCAGCAATGCTGCAATATCAGCCCCCAGCAACAAAAGCAGCAAGCAAGCATTTCCAGCCTCCGGCAGTGCTTCCCTAGCAGCGGGTCCGAGAAAATTACCTGGGCTGGTTTGGGTTCCCAGTCTGGCCCTGCCAATAACTTCAGCACTTAAGACGTCAACAAACTAATAATGACCCATGCTGTATATCCCCCAGTGATACCACTCTAGTCCATTCATAATGGGGGCCTAAATCAGATAAATGCTAAGCAAAAATGGAGGCTGCTTTGTGCATTAAAACGTATTTTATTAAGAAAAGGCAAATATTAAATTAAACTTTATTGGAAAGAGAGGAGCCTACATATTTCTTGAGCTAATAGTCTTGCATATAATGTTTGCATACAAAATACCTTCCCCTGTTTTTTTAATTATATGATAGAATTATCAGCGTCTCAGAAGTGCTGGTACAATATGTCATTTGTCTTATAAAATGTATTACATATTGCCGAACATTTAACAGCCATATATAAACAAACTTGACTTTTGTAAACTTTCCCAGGAGTGAGTGTTCTAAATTTGGCAGAAATTGAATTCCACACTAGCACAAAGTGTCAAGCAACACTCGTGTGTGGCCCAAGAGGGCAGATAAAGAAGTCAATGACATGAAGGGCCCAGAGAATTTGTTGCAGAACGCCTGACCCTAAAGGAGGCCCACAGCTCACAGTCAAGGTTGGCAGTTTTGGCAAGGCAGAGTATGTGCATTCCCTTCTCAGCACAGCTGAGCCTTTCTCAATTTTTCCCCCAGTGCAACCCTGTACCAGTGTCTTCACTGAATACAATTACATTTCTGTACAGCTTCTCAGCCCCCTTTGGGCCTGATCCAGCTATTATTTAAGTGTGTAAGTCTAATTTACAACCTGCAAATCACATATTTAATTAGCCCAAACTACTTTTGTAACACAAGAGAAATGCTTATGGGTATTCTCCAACCATTATCTGACATTTTCCCACCCTGGAAATATGTGGAGATTTTCTATTGTCAAGGGCATGAGTAGGCAAATTCCCTTAGCGAGAAGGGCAAGGATGCAGCCCCCTACCCAAAATTGGTGAGGTGTAAGGAAAGAGCCCTCTACCATGAAGAAAATAAAATTTTCGAAGCAGATGTGTCTGCAGCATTCTTCGTGAAACGATGACGCTATAATCCTGCCTACATGGAGTTATAACTCATTCCTTCCAAAGCTATGGACCAACTCTAGAGTTTGAAGTAAAGTCACCTGGCAGTTAAAGGATGCAGGCGCAGAAACACAATTGGCATCAATTACGTATGTATGTATGTGAAATGTATCTAGCACAATCGAGCTGATAGGCAGCCAAGGCGTGCCAAAGGCAATGACACAGTCGATATGTGATTTTTGGACTAGCTGGTTGGTAGAGTAAAAGTGGACAGGTTATGCATTATGATTTGCTATTCATTAAAGACCATTTTTGAGCTCTCTCCTTTTGCATGATTACCCTGTTATTTATTTATCTTACTATTTATTATTGTTCCCTTTCAACACACTCTCATATGTACCCTATCACTTGCTCAGATGTCTGTGGAATTGGCTTGCTCAGTTGAGAGTCGACATTTGTCATCATGAAAAGGGATATACTATTTGAATTGCTTGTGGACCAACCCAATGGATTGTGATTAAATTGTGCTCGTCGGACCGTGGTACATGGGTGCACCGGCACTCAATTTTGTGATCTTGAACATATTTGTTTGTCATTAAACTAACTCAATGCAAGAGAGAGGAAGGAAACATTCAAGGAAAAAAATAGGAAAACAAGGACAAATTAAGAAAGTAGGAATAAATTGGAATTAAGATTTGGTATTTGGCAAACTTGCACTTGGCAGCAGTGGTGGTGGGCGTCTAAAAAGAACATTGAGCCTCTGTGCTTATGATTTTTTTTTTTATTGCACTGGTTGCACTGTCCATGATCAATGCAATCACACAATTGAAGGGTAAAAAGGTATAATGACACTATATCAAGTCCAACAATATCGACTTGCAAAAATATCACAATGACCACTCTAACTACATGGCGGGGTAAGTATAATTTACTGTTTTTAATGTCTGCATACTCGCAACATAGCTAGGGTGTACCACGGGACATTAAACTTTGGATGGAACTTGTAACAAAACTTCATATGTGGCAGCACTGGTGGACAAGCATTGGCTGTTCCAGATAGGATTTCCAGTCCCAAAGTCAGGTTGCATTGACTGGTTCAAAGATAATGCAACCTATTTGTTAAATCTTGAAGAAGGTTCTTCAAGGATGACACATGAACCATTCAGGTAGAGTAGGGTTTCGTCTTTATTTACATGTTAGATCCTTAGGTATTGCATCGGGCTCATAGCTCCAGTTTGGCATTCATCCTCCCACCAGCTCTCTCTATTTGCTCAGACATAAAGAGAATTGGGACTACACACTTCCATTTGTTACAAACAATACAACAAGTAACATCCATTCCCTTACACATACAGTATTTGGACGATTATTCAGAGTAACTAAACCTAAAGCACTTCTACGATACACACACACTCAACTAAATTCCTGTTACACTCTACAACACCTACACAGACACACAAAGACAGCAAATAACAGTCACAGTAACTTTGTGATGGGTCAAGAAAAGCATTCTCTACTACATAAGAAAGGAAACTCTTCTCAGCTCACTTTAAAGGAAAACAATGAGACAACTATGTTGTGAGTAATCTTTGCAACAGTCCAAGACCTGCAAGTCTTGTGCCCTCCTTCAGCATGAGGCCTTACCACCACACGTCTTCACATTAATAGTACTACCATACAAAATTTATACAACCGGGACTATAAGGAAATGCCTAATTTTTCATGATTATCCTGTTATGTATATGTAACATAGTAAGTACAGAATGTAGAATGCATGAATAGAATGTAGGATGCATGATGTAGGAATACGATATAGAATGTGCTAGGTCATGTAGAAGATCTCGGGGGGGCGGTTGGGGAAATGAAGAAAGATGGAGTACCTTGTTGGTTATATACCTTTTATGTACCTGTCTGCCCTTTGTGGTAATAAACTACCACTACAACTAACCTTGTGTGGAAGAATTGTGCAAAATATTGGCAATGAGCAGGAAACAGAAAATAGAGGGAAAAGGAAGCAAGGAGCAGGCAGAGTATTCATGTGACAGAGCGTTATTTGAAAAACCAACAGAAACTGTGAGTAACTTACTTTAAGCTGGGGAGTCTTCATTCGAAAATGTTGTTACCATGGCTGACGCATTTGCTCAAACATTGCCCGGCTCAAGCTGAACTGGGCTCCTGAACGCGCATTAGATATTGCGCGAAGGCAGCGCATAATGACCAGATATCAAGAAGGGGCTGTGGACGTGACGCACACTATGTATTAATTTGCGCACCGTCGTGCCGGTCTTATTTACTTTGAATAAAGAGGTATTCAACTCGTTTGAGCAAACTGACAATGTGTTACATCGCTGATATTGCTTCTTTTGTTTTGAGCATTCATGATATCGCTTCTCTTACTTTGAGGAAATTAACATTGCAGCAGTCACTTGGTGAGAAGATTAGGGGGCATATTAACAAGGGCTTTCTCTCCGCTATTTTGGCTTTAAAAGCCAAAGAAGCGGAGATAAAAATATCGCCCTATCAACAACAGGGTGCTAACATGCAAAATCGCATGTTAGCACCCTTTTTCACTACGCTTCCCTTTGCATCTCTAATGAGATGCAAAGTGGGCGTTCCTGTGCAAAATAATAGAGGAAATGTCGCTAAGTGACATTTCTCCTATATCAAGCTTCACGCTAACCCTGTTACAGACAAAAAAAGCAGCGCTAACCATGGTAACGCTGCTTTTTTACGTCTGCTAATTTTCAGACTTAGCCATGTAATCCAATGGGAGGTGGATTACATGGCTAAGTCCACCATGGGCTATCAACAAGGATACCCCTATCCTTGTAGTTTTATCGCTGCATTACCAGCGATAACCTCCCAAAATGCCGCTATCGCTGGATTTTTTTATCGCCTAGGCGGTTAGCGTTGTTAATAACGCGATAACCAGGCAATATTATCCAGCGATAGCGGGCGTTAAAAAAATTAACGCTAAGCGCCCTTAGCGTTAATTTTCCCTGTTCCTTGTTAATATGCCCCTTACATATTTGTTTTTAGGAATTGACAAGGCTTTCTATTTACTTAGGAAATTGAAGAGCTAACAATTCTTGCTTCATAAATGTGCTGAGGACAGGACAGTGCTTTGAACTGGTGTATTTTGGTAGAAATAAAACACTGAACAATGCCACGTGTTATTAAATAGGAAAATTAGTCATATGACATTCTCCTTATGTACCCTATAAGCATTTTAGCCATCAGGAGCAGAACCAGCTTTCAGATGGACAGAGTGGAAGGAGTTTTTTAACTACATCGAGACAGTAGATTCAGAGGAGAAAGTGTCTCCAGAACACGAGAAACGCATTTTATTTGACTCCTTAGGTCCACAAGGGATAAAAACGTATAATCAGATGAACAAACCTGTTACTGGTAGTAGGGTAGTAATGCCTTTAATTTTGGGCTAGTAAATTTGGACTGGTATTTTGCTCTAAAAGTTTGTATTGGTATCACACAATACACATTTTTTTGCACAGGAAACAACTCAAAACTGAATCTGTGGATGATTATGTTAGTGAGTTGAGCAAGGTAGCTATAGATGGCGTGTTTGGGGTATTATTAAAGGACCTAATTCGAGATAACATGGTGATGTATGCCTCAAACCCTGCTATTCAGGAACAGTTATGGATGAATGGCGACACATGCTTAGATGATATACTTGAAATCGCATGCAAGGCTGAAACATCCAGTAGTTGTGCGAGTAAGTTAAGGATGAAGGCAAAGGATTCGGAAACAGTTGCTAGAATAAAAGGCAACACGAAACAGAGATTTGAAGGGAATAGCTCAAAATTTCCTAAGGCATATAAAGAACCACCCAAGTGTTACAGGTGTGGTAGTATGGATCATTTGTCATTCGAAACGTCATGTCCCGCTAAGAAAGTTAAGTGTAGCGTACGCAGTGTTATTGGTCATTATGCAAAAGTATGTAGAAGGAAAACCATATCAGTGAAATGTGTGTAGGAATGTGAGGACAAAGAGAGTGATTCAAGTTGTAATGATGAGGAAGATTCGGAGTGCCATTCGGAATTTAAACTAATTTTAAATGTACAAGATGTATGTTCACTTATAGAGAACAAACCTGAGTGTTGGAAGAAAATTGGTGGAGTGGGCATTATAATGTTTGCTTATCCATGCTCTACTTACACGATTAAAAATGAAGAGGTATGGAGGAAAAACTTTGTGTATAAAGTGGGAACTAAAATAATTCCTACAGATATTGAGCCACTAGGTTATGGAGGGGAGAAGATTGAAATGACTGGGTATCGTTGGTTCAAGTTTGAATTTGAGAATGATCACGCATATGGGAAACTGTATGTTTCAAAGACAGGTTCGTCTGTCCTTGGATGAAAGGATCAGAAAAATGTACACATTATTCTAGATCCTAACAGCAAAGAACAGGTTCTAGTGATGGATGAAGGTGTGAGAGTGGGTGAAAGAATGTTGAAAAACGTTCTTTCGAAAATACATGAAGTCAGGAACATTCCTATATCATTGAGACAGGAAGGAGGGCGTGGCCAGCCAGACAAAATGGCGGACGCGACTTTTTAGAGCTCTGTCCGTAGGGCCCTGAAATTCTCCTCAAGTTATCCTGAACGTGAGATTGCTTGTCCCCACACCGGCCGGAATTGGTGTGGGAACGGCTGGGAAGCCCGCCGGCGCGATCCACGGCGACCTATGAGGCCACAGTAGCGGCCATCGGCCTGAAGGGGCGCAGAGAGCCGAAAAAGGCGCAAAGCTAGCCTGGACTGAGACGGGCAGGAAACGTCCCGGCGCCGAACAAGAGTAGGGGCCGGAGAGCTCTGATCCCCCAGACTGCGCCTAGAAGGCTGAGATACACCGAGAATAACAGCGGCGAACCCAGCGAGAGCGGGAAGGTGCCGGGAGACGCTCCGGGAGGCCGAGAGCGAGAGGGCCCCTAATGGACACCTGGTGCGGCTGACGACTTGGCGGTGGGGCCCAGGGTGCCAGGATGCACAGGAGGTGAGCCGCGCTAGACTCGCGCTGAGGTGAGGTGAGGGGAAGAGGGGGCCCCCATCAAGCACGCCTCCAGGACCACATCACTGGGGCAGAGAGAGGCAGAGGCGAGGACTCGGACACTGGCTGGCCCCCTACCCCTGACGGCAACGAGAAGGGAAGCCGAAGCGCAGACTGAAGCGCGTCTATTTTGGCGGCGGTGTGGCCCAGGGCCAGAGAAGCGGCGGGGGGCGCAGTGGCGGTCAGACAACCCCCGCGAAGCACTGCGACGCTCCAAAACAGGCTGCAAGAGTACAACTCGATGCTGGTGGGAAACTCATTGCTCGGCGAGGCGCTGCTGGTGCTGCTCGCCACCACCGAGTGGGTAGCTGGACAGAGAGGCACTGCACGCCCGCCATCCACTGGGCTATACAGGGCTGCGGGGGCACCAGACACTGGACCTGGGTCTAAGACAAGCAGGAGGGCAGCGGCGGCTGTGGTTTGAGAGGGGAGGAAAGTGCCGCCTGACACGACATACAACATGTGGGCGCCATCTTGCTCAAGGCGCCATTTTAGTGGTCACTGCATCGCGCGGCCATCACCCCTGGACCATGTAGATCGCTCCCCTCTCTGCTGTCACTGCGGAAGGGCTGAGAGAAGGGGTCCCCTGCGCTGATGGAACTGGGGTTAGCCCAGGATAAAGTGGCCGTTCATCCTCACAAGTCTGAGTGGGAAGGTGCGACTTGGAGCTGATCTTGGCGATGGACTGCCCTTGAGCAGCTAGACAGTGACAGCTGGAGGAGGAGGTCGGGCCAGGCTGTTGTTCCCCGCGCCCAGCGCATAATGTTGACTACCCGGACAGGAGGTCCTCTCTGCAGTCATTGAAAGACACACAGTCAGGCGCATTGATGCCCACGGCGCAGCAGCTAGCAATGGGCAGGCTCCGGGACAAGACGCAGGCGAAACAGCAGGAAGCGGGCGGCCCGACCCCACGCAGGAGCAGAGGCGAGCGGCCATGGAACCCATGGCTACCCTGGTAGCCAAAATGGACACGGTTCTGGCGGCAGTAGAACGCATTGGAACTACCCTAGCGCAAACCAAGACCTCGCTGGAAGCACGGATAGATAAAGTCACATCAGACTTCACGTCACCGCGCAGCGCCAAATGGTCCAAGAACTGCAGCCTGTGGTGCACAGCCATGCCTCAGCTCTGCAAGACCTGATTGACAGAGTCCACGCATTGGAGGACGATACGGAAGGGCATTCTAGATGCAACAATGTCCGGGTGGTCGGCCTGCCAGAGGGGGAAGAAGGGAAAGACCCTGAGCACTACAAGGAGACCTGGCTGCGGATGCTCCTACCGGCTGGAACACTATCCCCGCACTTTGTGGTGGAGAGGGCGCACAGAGTGCCGGCACAAGCTTAGAGACCCGGCAACCGGCCTCGCCCGTTCCTTTTCAAACTCCTCAACTATCGGGACCGGGACACGGTGCTCCGCGAGACCCGGAAGATGAACGACCTCAAAGTGGGCAACAGCCACGTGATGTTTTTCCTGGACTACACGGCAACAGTCCAGAAGAGACGTGGCTCATACCTGGCAGTGAAGAAACAGCTGCAGGAACTGGAACTACCATACTCGCTGTTGTTCCCATCCCGCCTGCGGGTGGCAGCCAAAGGGGGCAATCGCTTTTTCGAGGACCCGTCGGAAGTCTGGGACTGGCTGGAAGAGACAGGGCAGTGGTCAGGGGCACGGCCAGTGGGCCCGGAGGAGGGTGGTTGGCACGAACAGCGCTCCAGAAGGCGGCGGAGGAAGAGGGGGACCCGGTGGGCCGCGGGCCCGGGACAAGCTTCGCCCAGCTCGGAGAAAATACGACAAGAAAGACAGGAAGCACTAGAGGTGGTTGCGACGCTGGGGATGGAGAATGCTAGCGGCGGCCCAGGCTCCGGGTCGCAGAGCAACATTGGCGCAAGCGGATCATCCTCACCTTCCACCGTGATGTCGGACGACACTACTCTGCCTGCGGTGACACCCCAGACAGCTGACTTTATAGTGTGACCGGCGATAGCCCTGAGATAGACTGATATATCCTCTGTATGCAGCACACTGTTAGCTGTATCCTTTATGTGCCTGCTGCGGCGCGCTGTTAAGTTTTTGTGGCTAGCTCTAGCGCCTTGTATGGACCAAGCATCAGGCACTGATGACGCGACGGAGACGCGTCACCGCGCCCTAGTTTGAGGGAGGTTGGGTGCTTAGCGCGTGGGGGGGCTTTCACGGGCGACCCGCGCCAGCTGGTGCGCTTCATTGCTCAGTTATTTTTTACACATCTCACGGAAGTCCTAAGGGCCCTAGGTAAGGGAGCGCTCTGATGTAACAGCTGGCTGCGTGCTCCACCGCATACATTCGAGATGCGGACACGTTACACTAAGAGGTAGATCCACCACCTAGTTTGGACGCATGCCCCGTTGGGAACTCAAACTGCAATGTAATGTTTGATGAAATGATTTGAAACCCGAGGGACACAGGGAGAGCTCCCAGTATGACCTGGTTGTTTCTAGGTCTCTACAGGGCCGTTGGGAACTCACCCATACAGTTACATCGTTAGTTATGGTTCACATGTTTCAGAAACGGCACTTAGAACCACCCGCCCGAGAGCCCGCTCCCTGGCCCAGCATGGCACCCCCCCTGACCCCCAGGATGGCTACACTACGACTCAGACTATGGCGTGCACCAACATCATGACCTGGAACATCCGCGGCATGCACACCCCGTCGCGCCGATACTCTGTCTTTGCCTACATGCAGCGGCACACGATAGGGATAGCGCTCCTGCAGGAGACCCACATGTCCCCAGTGGAATTGGATCGTCTCCGTAGACACTGGAGGGGCAAGTGCATGGTACGACTTACTTAGCACACACGCGTGGCATCTTGATCTGGGTGGGGGCGGGCATCCCATTTTTATGTAGTGACACCCAGGTAGACCCATAGGGAAGGTTCTCCCTTGGAAGGGGGAGGCGATACTGCTAGGCTCCATTTATGCCCCAACACGGACCAACCTGCCTTCCTGGCATCCTTAAATCATGTCCTTCAGCGGTACATGGGCCTCCCTTGGCTACTGGGCGGAGACTTCAACATGGTCCTTGACACACACTTAGACCGTTCCTTCCCGCCCCTCCACGCAGTGGCAGCGACTTCAACAGCACAGGCTCTGCGGGACTGGTTATCACACTGGGACATACATGATCTCTGGCGCCAGCAGCACCCTACAGACAAAACATACTCATACTATTCGTCAGTGCACAACCTCCATGTCCACCTGGACCGAATAGTAGGCTCTCAGTCTCTGCTTCCGCTTCTGACTAAGTCTGAATACCTAGGCAGAATGCACTCGGATCACAACCCCCTATGGTTCCAGCTTAGCTGGGAGGCGGACCGACCCCCGGTACCCACATGGCGGCTGCAGCCGGCAGCGTTGGAGGATGCCGAGTTTCGATCCTCACTGGGCACGGCCATACTGGCTTACTTTGCAGAGAACGAGGACTCGGCAAGCGACCCAATGGTGGAGTGGGATGCCCATGAGGCGACTATCCATGGGCATTGCATAGGTGCAACGTGAAACATCCGCGCACAAGTGTCAGCCTCTTTGACCCGCATAGAGTCTGAGCTCCTAAGTTACGAAAGGGAAGGGGAGGGAATTGGCAGACATGCGAACAAACTCGGGGACCTTTGCGGAGAGCATGCGGTTCTTATCGAACGCCTCAGGTGCAACAACTATGCAGCACATACCACCAAGACGCATGACAAGGCAGATAGAGCCGGCCGTCTACTGGCCTGGCTGGTGCGGAAAGCAGAGCGCAATATCCTGATCGGTGCCATTCGCACAGGGGAAGAACACGTATACACGCAACGCGAGATCCATCAGGTGATGACAGACTACTACCGAGACTTCTACAGAGTCAGAGGCACTGGCCATTCGCACATGCTGGCTGATTTCCTGGAGTCGGTTGTGCTACCCACAGCCACGGAGAGTCAGAAAGCAGATCTTGGTGCCCCACTCACATTGGAGGAGGTGGGAGATGTGATCCAAGCACTGGCGACCGGAAAAATGCCGGGGCCCGACGGCCTGCCAGCTGAGTACTATAAGGCGAATAGGGACATCCTGGCGCCTCATCTCCTCCGGGTGTACGGGGCGTCGGTCGACACGGGCCACCTCCCACCGTCCATGCGGGAAGCGTTTCTAGTGTCCCTACCTAAACCTGACAAAGACCCCATGTCTTTAGGATCCTACGGCCCGCTGGCGATGCTTAATACCGACTACAAGGTGCTAGCCAAGATCCTTGCGGAGCGCCTGGCACCGGCGGTCCCACATTTAGTCCACCCGGATCAGAACGGGTTCGTCCCGGCAAGGTCCACATCCCTGAACCTCAGGAGGTATTTCAGGGTGGCGGCGGAAGCGAAGAGGGCCTGGCCCAGGGCGGGGTGCCTGATGCTGGACTTAGAAAAGGCATTCGATTGCCTAGAGTGGGGTTATTTATCCTTGGTATTCGGAGTAGTTTGAGCTGGAAGCAAGCTTCCTGCAGATGGTGGGGCTCTTGTACAGGAATCCTGCGGTCCGCGTCTGGCTGGGTCCCTATATTTCGGAAGTGGTAGCGGTGGGCAGGGGCACCCGTCAGGGGTGTCCTCTGTCTCTGCTACTCTTCGCGCTGGCCATGGAGCCCTTAGCTGCGGCTATGAGACAGACTTTGGCCGACGGTATTCCACTGGGAGATGGCGTCCACCAGGTGTCTTTATACGCAGATGCAACAACAAAAAAGTACCAGAGGGTCTGTAAGTATAGGGGTTCCTTTAAGGCCATATGCCCAGATGTACTATTCTCAGAAGAAAAGGTAACCAGGATGGTAAAATGGTCCCTTTAACTGAAATAGAGGGTAGTATGGTCTTTCACTCCCTTGTAGAGGTAAGTGATAAATCGTAGGGTGACCAACAGTGCAGTGCAAAAGAAAACAGATACAAAAGAATAATAAAAGTGCATTTAAAATTGGATGAGGGAGTAATGAACAATTTTATTCAAGCGATACTCGCTCTACCAATGTTAAAAATTTGTCAAGACAGTTTGAGAAATAGCTGTCTAGATGTGGTACCAGGTCGACATGTTTCAGCAATGGGGGATGTAGGTGTCCTTGCTTTCTTCAAGACCCAACAACAAATATTGCTACTGCGGAAAATAATAAAATGTATGTGAAAAAGTGATAGTAAGAAAAACAGATATGAAGACAAGTGTAGAGATCACCTGAAGATTTCTAGTTTATACGCGGATGACCTACTAGTCTTCGTCTGTGATGTAAGCCGTGTATCGGAGCGACTGGCCCACCTGCTGCATCGCTTTGCCGGCCTATCGGGGCTCCGAGTAAACGCAGGCAAGTCATGCCTCTACGCGTTTAGCAGCGACGTAGCCAATCCGAAGTATAGCCTTCTTGGCACTAGGGTCCAATGGAGAGCAGACACGGTTAAGTATCTGGGGATCCAGATCTACCGCCAGCCGGCGGATCTACTTGACGGAATTCTGGGAAGCGCGGTGAAGGCACTTAGGGCTCAAATTGGCTTCTGGTCCACGCTCCCCCTGACGCCCACAGGCAGAGTGGCCCTTGCCAAGATGGTGATGCTTCCTCGCTTTCTGTACTATTTCGCAAACCTGCCCTTATTCCAGCCCGCGTCCTTTTTCTCCAAACTTAACAAGGTCCTGCGTGACTTTGTTTGGGGAGCGTCCCACCACTGACTGGTGCTCGGGAAGCTATTTCTGCCTACGGACAAAAGCGGATTGGCCGCTCCCTGCTTTAAGCATTACTATCTGGCGGCGCAGCTGCAGTGGATCGCCCGATGGTTAGCAGACAGGGGCAGAGAAGACACTGCCACGAACGAACCGCCCTACACTCTGGAGCGGATCACTGAACTGTTTCACCCTCTAGCCCCGCCGGTACATTCCACCCCGTTATTGCTGGCAGTAGCATTCCGATGCTTTCGCAGGGCACTGCAGCTCACGAGAACGGTGCTTCCGTATGCACCTGTGGTGCCACTGGAGGGCTCACCGGAAGGCGAGGGGGTCCTCACGCGCTGCATGCTGGAACAGTGGCGGGAAGTGGACGTCCACACGCTGGGCGACTTGTATCAAGATGGAGCACTGGTACCTTATGAGACCCTGGTCACGGACGTTGGGCGCTCCCCTGAGGGCTTCCTCTTGCACCAGTCACTCACGGCTCGCATGGCGGCTAGGTGGGGCGACATTGCGGAGGAGCCAGCTCAGCACCTGACCGTGCAATACCTGCATGTCATGGGCAGAGGCAGGCATCTGATTAAGTGGTTTGCTGCATCTCAAAGGATGCACACAGAATTGGACCTGACCCCACTCCGCGGAAAGTGGGAACGAGACCTAGGGAGAACACTGGCGGACAAAGAATGGGAAAAGATCCTTAAAAGTCTGGTACGCATCCCCAGAAATATGCGCTTCCGCCAAATCCAGGTATATATAGTTCACAGGGCCTATCTCACCCCCGACTTAGTAAATAAGTACTTTCACAGGACGGACGCGTCCTGCCCTAGATGTGGTGCGGTGAGCGCAGGTCTTCTTCATCTTTTGTGGCACTGCCCCGGGCTTGGCACTTACTGGAGGGACGTTAGCGTGTTACTTGCACGGTGCACAGGCCACACCATCCCTTGCGACTGGCCTGAATACCTTTTGCATCACTTTAGGCGCACGCCTAAGGACAAGGCATCATCCCGCTTCTTAGATTTGGGGATGGTAACAGCAACACGCCTCTTTACTAGGAGATGGAAGGCGAACGCTGCACCAAGTGTGCGGGCGTGGGTTCTGTCCCTACAGTCGTGGGCCCGAGCAGAATGGACTGCCATACGGAGGGAGGAAATAGTGGGACTCCACAGGGAGCCCATGGCGGAACACTGGGAACACATGCTCAACGCTTTACAGACAGCAAAAAATGCCACGGGCGAAGGGGAACCGGGGGACTAGGCAGACACAGCGCGCGGCGGGTGGACACGAAGCGGACAACACACCTGGCACGCAGACTGGTGCACAACATGCAAATGAGTAGGGAAAGCAGCACAAGTTGAGACACGTAGGCTTAGGGGGTTGGGGCAGGGGAGAGGGGAGGGGGGCGGGCTCCGGGGTCTGGTATGGGGATGGACAGTAATGAACCTCTGTGACAGTGCTGCAGTTTGTTGTTCCTGTTTCATTGCAAATTACCTTTTGCAGTTGTTATACGCATATATGATTTGTCTCTTTACGCAGGACCAGGGCGCATTGACTCCTTTACGCTACGGGCATACTCAGGCGCCCAAGGTTATCATGCATGCTGTCTGCGTGTAATGTTATAATGCCTCATGGTTATGTCATAATGATTATGCATTTTCAGCCGGACACGGCTGAAGAACCGTACTATTTGCAATGGCGCACCTACTGAAATGTTGAATTGTTTTCTTTTAAAAAAAACAAATGCCAATAAACAGAGTTGACAAAAAAAATCATTGAGACAGGAAGTAGCAAGGGAACTGAACAAATTAGTACCTCATGATAAAATGGAGCCAATAGAAGCCTCTGCACGGTAGTGGCATGACATACCAACATATAATCAATTGGGATGGTATTAAACACAAACCATCTTTGGTAGATGCAATACCAAATGCACCAACGCCATGTTTCAAAGAAGAGGTGAGATCATTCAAAGGTATAGGCCAGTTCTGCTAAAAATATATTCAAAATTTTGTGTCCAGAACTTACAACATTAGACATAAATAAAAAACAAGAGTGCATTTGAATGAACTGATGAATGTGAAACAGATTTTCATAATGTGTAGGAATGTATTGCAAATGTGTCTTCGCTTAAAAGTTTTGATCTTGAAGCACATAGTTATTTATTTATTTATTTATTTCTTTAAAGAGTTTTATATAGCGCTGGCTAGACCCGGAGGTATCAGAGCGCTTTACATAAGGTTCAAAACATTAAAAACATTTAAAGAACATAGAGGGTAAATGGACTGAAAAAGGGAAAGGGGGTAGGGAAAGGGGGTAAGGTATGGATACGACGTAGAGACAAAGGGAAAGTCTGCTCCAGGTCCGGCTGGGTAGGTGACGGCCACGGGGGGATCCACAGCCCATCTCCTCTTCAGCTATCAGGTAGCTCCACCGGGCATCAGTCAGATGTTATGTTATTTTATTTTATAACGTGCACAGATATTCAAGACTGCTCCGACGCGGAAAGTGTTATCTCAATGGATGCAAGCAGAAAAGGGTTGGGTGCAGTTCTAATTCAGGTGGGGAGCGAAGGAAAGGAAAATGTAATTGTGTTTGCTTCCAGATCTTAGTCACCTACGTAAGAGAGATACTCCATAATAGAAAAATAAACTTTAGATTGTCAGATCATTTTAGAGCATTTGTGTGGGGAAAATGTTTTACGCTGATGTGTGTACATAAACCTTTTTTGAAGGTACTCACATCAGAAGGAACTATTATTACTTCAGCAAGAGTTACCAGGTTATCCATGAGATTGCAAGATTATAATTTCATGATTGTATTTGTACCTGGCAAAGAGAATGTAATGGCTGATTTTCTTCCTAGAATGCCAAAACAATTGTGTATGTGTGAAGATGAATTATGGAATGGAGACCAAACTGCATGCGTGCAGGACCATGGCATTCTTTGTATCAAAAAGGTAATATGGGAACTTGAATACAAGAAAGATGAACAATTGATTAAGATCGGAGAGCATCTCAAAATGGGACGTTCAAACAAAGTTGAGGTACTAAACTTATTGAAACCTTTTTGGGAAGCAAGAATTGAACTTTATATGTAAGGAGAGAATAATTGGTGAGGTGCGAAAGTAATCCCCCCAAAACATTTACACAAGTCTATTGTGGGATTGTGCTATGAAGAACATTTTTGAATTGACAGGACCAAACACCCAGTTAAAATATTGTTCTGGATTGCCATGCATAGATGTGGAAATAGAAAGATATGTGCGTGACTGCAAGGTATTTAAGACTGCTAACAAATCATTGATTACCTTACAACCTCCCATGGGGTTTTTTTAGCACCAAACTTACGGTGGGATTGTGTAGTTATAGACGTTGTGGGGGCCTATAGGTATAGAGTAAATCTCTATTTTGATATTAATAGCTATGTTTTCTAGATGGCCTGTATTCAAAGTTGTGGACATAGTGGAAACGGATATGGTGTTACAATCCCTGGCTTAGATATTTTTGTTAGAAGGTATCCCTTTCAACTTGTTAAGTGACTATGTGGTACAATTTAAATCCCAAATGGCTAAAGAGTACTTCAAGACGAAAAGGACGCGCCTTTTTCGTCTTGCTGGAACTTACCTTCTGGGTCATTGCGGGGCTTGCAGGCACTTGCAGGCATTCAGGAACACGAAGGCTGTGACGGGAACGGCCGCTGATCGATCCAACCGGGGCCGCACTACAGCTCCCAGCAGCCCCAGTCGCAGCCCAGGCTCCTGCCATTGACGACCAGGCAGCGCCAGGGCTCCTCATAAGCGCAGCCGGTGCCCCGCAGCGCGGGACGCGCCTTTTTCGTCTTGCTGCAACTTACCTTCTGGGTCATTGCGGGGCTTGCAGGCACTTGCAGGCATTCAGGAACACGAACGCAGTGAGGGGAATGGCCGCTGATCGTTCCAACTGGGGCAGCACTACAGCTACCAGCCGCCCCAGTCACTGCCCAGGCGCCTGCCATTGATGTCACCAGGCAGCGCCAGGGCTCCTCATAAGCGCAGCCAGTGCCCCGCAGCGCGGGACGCACGCGGGTGTGTGCCGGGCTAAGCCCGGGCAAAGGGCAGGCCATCTGTGGCCGTCAGGGGCCAGAGGCGGCCGGACCGGGCAACCCCTCTAAGCACCATTAAAAGGTGAGATAAAAACAACATGGGGAAACGTACAGTTATATGTGGCCCAAAGACCTCAACTGCCACCACCATTGAAAGCATGCTTGTAGAAGCAGTTAATATGGTCTCAACAGAGATCGAGTAAACTGAAAGAAGACTCTCCATGAGCCTATCGGCACTCCATCTACATTTGTCAGGCGGAGCTGAACAGGGTAATTCAACTATCCCTCTCCCATTATCCCCAAATGTATTGATCAGCACCCCCAGTCAGAGAGAAATGTTTTCTGAGGGCTTTGAAACTGAGACTGCCGCTGTTGATACGGACAATTCAGAACTCCAATTGAGGCCTCAAGTCAATGTCAGTAGTGGGGATTTGGCCTCGGTCAGCAAAATAGTGGGGGAAAAAAGAAAGAGAGGAGTAACCAAACCCACTAGCAGTAAGAGGAAACAGCCTGCTCGCCTAAAAACTCAACCTACTCCCATAAGCATGTGGAGGCGAGGACCCATTGCTGTCACAACAGGCTCAATCGAGCAAACCCAGGACGACACTGTAGACTTGACCACAGCCGAAGATGGAATCAACTCCACCCATACACAACCTGAACATACAATTGCACATGGTATACAGGGAAGATCGGGTGATGCTCCTATTGACATCATAATGGACTCTGTCTATGATCGATTACAAATTTTAGTAGATAAACAATTTAATGCTTTGTTTAAACGGCTGGACAGATTGGAAAACCTGGTCAAGAAACCTGACATAAGGAAAAATAATGCTACTATTGTCGATAAAATTGTGGGGGGTATAAAACAAACGGAAGTAACTGACCATGGCATGTTAAGGCCGAGTGGCGTCTGTACATTTCCAACTGTTAACGCTGAATGTGACAAGTGTGGCAATTTTAAGGATAGTCACCCTCTTACATCCACTCCCATTCTGATGCCCCTGTCAAATGCAGCTGTTGGCAATGGGTCCATCAGTAATAGTCAGTCACGAAATAAAGTGCCAGCCACTCCTGCACCGCTGGCCCCTGTCCCTACAAATATAGCAACTGCTCCGGAAGATATTCCTACCTATAAAAATCAGGCTAAGAATCCATCTAAAGATGTCCTTAACCTACCTCCAGAAGCCTGCCCATAGGTTGTAATCTTAGCTGGTGTTCCTCCCCTGAAGAAAGACCACTCAGAATCATGGGAACAACTTAAAAATAGGAGTACTGATTGGCTAACTAAGTATAAGGGCTTAGGGATGGCGAACGCCAAGGAAATCCTAATGGTGCGACGTGTAGGTTGGGTGGGACCCTCAGAAAATAATATTTCAGGTGACTGTATAGTCGTGAATTTTAGACGTCCCCCCTTGGTGAAATGGCTATTGCGAGCACAAGTCAATCACAATCCTGTCCCAACCCTCATACATTCTCTACCATTGGGCTTTTTTTTTATAAACCCCCACTGGGCCCACGTAATCCTTCTATACCAACATGGAACACACAGAATCAGTTCACTGCTCTGTCCAGTCTGGAGAGTCTGGATTGACTATTGAATTACCAACCGACTATTATACCTGAGACAGCAGACCCCTTAATACTATGCCCAGTTGCTAGCGAACTTACAACCCCAGATTCGAATTTAAATGTTTTAAGTTGGAATATTGCAGGATTAAGATCTAAACCGAATTCCACAGAGTGGGTTGATCTGGTTAGTAATTATGATATTTTGATGTTCCAGGAGACATGGTGCACAAATGAATTGTTTTTAGAAGGATTCGTGTGTCACAATAGTATTGTAATTAGCCCAAAAATAGGCCGACCGTGTGGGGGGTTATCAACATGGATAAAGATATCAGCCGAGGGCAGCATAAAATCTGTAACGACAAATAATGCAAATTTCCAAGCCATTATTTACTCACGGGGGGGGGGTTCGATATGTTTAATTAATTTTTATAAAAATGATTTTATGTCACTACCAAATAGAATTTTTATTAAATTGTTTAATTTTATTGATGAACTGAACGACGAGCAGAGGTATGGCAAAATAGATGGAATACTCCTAGGCGGGGATTTTAACTCCCGACTGTATAGTGGTATTGATAACATCACCATTACCCGGCTAGGGCGATCCCATGTAAAAGATGGGAGGAACTTTGTAACCATTTATCCCCCCGTAATCTGATTAATGTAATGGAAAAGGTTGGTGTTAATCCAACTAAGGGTCTATTGCCTACCTACAGAGGACGTGGTTGCTCATCTATTATAGATTATGTCTTTATATCATGCTCATTGGTAAATTTTTTAGTAAAGGCTGAGGTTTTATGCACGAGTCAAGGTGACCATAACCCAAATGTAATGTTTTTAATAATTTGACTAACGCAGTTATCCCGAGCACTTGGTCGACTAGTATTATTGTGCCCATTTTTTAAAAAGGTGACAGATCCGACCCCAGCTGTTATTGCCCAATTTCTCTGATAGACAATACTTTGAAGATCTTGGGCAGGGTTGTCTTTAACAAAATTAGGAACTGGGCGGAAGACAACCATATTTTAAACTGTTGCCAGCTGGGTTTTAGAAGTAATGTAGGAACTGAGGAACAGTGCTTGAATTTGAATCTTATTTTGGGGAAATATAGGGTTGCACAAAAAGTTCCACTTTATTTGGGTTTTATGGATTTAACCTCAGCGTTTGATTTTGTTAATAGATCGCGTTTATGGGAGATTCTCTTAAACTATGGGTTGGACGAGGCATTGGTTTGTTTTTTGGTGTATTTGCACAGGGATCTGAAGGCATGGGTGAGGGTAAGCAATGATGGGGAAGTCTCTGGGGACATCACCATTGGCAGAGGGGTCAGACAAGGTTGTGTTCTGGCCCCTCTGCTTTTTATCCTTTATATAAATGAATTACACAACTCATTATCAAAATTGACTAGTGATGTACCCAAAATTAATGGTAAACTACTACCTGCTCTTTTATACGCAGACGATGCGGTCCTTATGGGCCGCACCCCCAACACACTTCGCACTTTAATTACGGGATTTGTGTCTTTTATGGCGGATCTTAACCTTTGCACAAATTAAAAAAAATCTTATATAATGACTTGTGGGCCGAAAAAACACTGTATTAAGTCCATTACATCTGGCAGTGATTCGTTAACATGCACAAGCACTTTTCCTTACTTGGGCCTAGTTTTCTCTGAATCAGGCTCTTGGCAAGCCCACACGGCCCACGGTAGAAGTAAACTCACCAAAGCGGTTAACTCTATCGGCAACCAAAACATTCCGAGGTAGTGGTACCGTTGATTCAGATATATAAATCATAATGTGTACCAACGGCCACCTATGGTGCCGAAGTCTGGGGGCATGCGAATTGTAGTGGGATTCAAATTGAAGAGAACAGATTTTGTAGGAAAATTCTTGGGGCGCAAATTTCATCCCCAAATTATATATGCCATAAGGAATTGAATTTACAATATGTGGAGGACTTTATCATGTCCCGCCCAGCGATATTTTGGTTAAAAATATGGCAGAATCCCGCAGCAATTTTAACAAGAGAAATAATCATAGACTGCCTTACGTGCGACAAAGGTGGCTGCATACCCTGGCTAGCTGCAGTTAAAAATAGTCTAGCTAGTGTGAATCTTGAGCACATTTTTTCATGCCCTCTAGCAGCGGAAGGAATAAATATAAGATCAGTCAGGGGAGCGCTTTATGACCTGTATCATAAAGAAAGACCGGACATTGAGCACCATAAACCATCGATCATCAGATATATGCCCCTTTTGGAGACACCGAGCATTTAACGCCATATGCCACAACAATATCTTAGGAAGAATACAGGGAGATGGAAAAGGAGTTTACTCTACCACCTTAGGGATGGCAGCATAAAATATTCACTCTGCTTTCCAATAGGCTTTAATATCAATTTGGAGCAATTGAGCTGCCCCTGCGGCATTGGTAGTAAACAAACTCTGTTACATTTTTTACTCTTTTGTAAATTCTATGCAAGATACACAAAACAGTACTTTGCTCCCTATTTTAAGGCACGGGCTACCTTGGATTTTAAACTAGCATATTTGGAAATCTTAAAACTAGGAAGTGATGAATAGATTTTCCGTGCAAGCACATTCCTACAAGCTGCGTTACGTTCCCGTGCTTCAATGAATGAATCCTAATGTTGTATACATTTTGCAAGACGGCCATAAATTCTGTAAGATGGCCAAGTGCAAAGTCCCTATTACTACATCCACAACCAATATCTTGATGTTGCTGCAAGCATTCCTATTGAATAATATCGGACTTTATCTGCAAGATATTGCTGACTCATTGAACAATATTGCCCTTTATATGTAAACTATTGCTGATTTTGCACAATTAATTCAACTGTTTTAAAACGTATATTTTGCACTATGCCATTCAAGCTGCTAGTTTTTAGGCCCATCCAACTCTTTTTAATGTGATTTTATTTCTGTATTCTGTACCTGTATTGGATGATAATGTATATTTATTTATATGTTTTAATATTTACAGTATTTCTTATTGGTGGTGATGAATTGTACTTTTATGGATATTCTTATCCGAATAAAGATTATTTGAACTTGAACATAACTACATCACTTTAAAACCCTAACAGTAACTGAATGGTTGACCTCTTTAATAGGGTGATACAGAACACTATTCAATATGCTGTCAATAGACAGAATAAATGGGAGATTCAATTTAAACAAGCATTGGCATAGCCAATAGGTCTCGCCTTTGGGACCTTATAAGTGTTTAGCCAGAGATATTGGTAATGTTTTTAGAGCAATGTAGCTGCTGTGTTTAGTACTGTAAATTTGTGTGCAAGTTGTGCTTAGTCTAGTGATGTAAGGGCGCTGGTATGGTGTGTAATGTAGTGGTGACTTGTGATATGATGTGTGTTGGTGGGATGTATGTGTGTATATATCATAATCGACTTTGAGATTACAATGCTGAGTACCTCACATATTTCTTTATTTAATGATATACCTTTAGAAATGAAATCTACTGAGAAAATAAAAATTATTGTGATTTGTCAGGCTGGACATGAGATAGCAAGGAATAAACATTAAAAGGCAGTTGGGCACCCTATAAGGTTCTGTACATCTCAGGGCCCCATCTTTACCCCCAAATGTTGTATTATTATTTGAGCATTTGTGTTGCGCACTGCAAATATTTCTGTTATCCGTAGTGATTTTGTAGCATGGTAACTCATATGAATGTGTTCGCTCTGCAAGCATGCTATAACTTTATATAACAAAAAATGAAATTCATAAATTATGTTTTTTTAATTACATTTCATAACTAATTTGGAAAGAACATTAATACCCCGAACACATAGCATGATTCCATTCAATACATTTTTATTGAAGAGGGGAGTTATTTTTATTGTGCTACGATTATTTAAGCTCCTTAACAGATATGTTTCAATAACTTTGTGATGTTTTCCTTTAGAATATTTTGCTATGGCCATAGTCATGACTTAAAATGTCCCACAGGGCCACACATAAGCCTGCTCCCTAGCCAGATCGTGAAGACCTAAGAACCCAGAGAAGGCACTCGTCCACAGGAATGGTATTCACCAAAAGCAGATGCCCCACGCAAAATGGAATCTTTTCACAACAGGAAACAGACCAGGGGAGAAAGCGCACAATCTTTCCTCCCCGTTGTTCACCCCATGGCCCAGGCACAGATTTGTTTAATGTAATGTCACATCACTTGGGCCTATCCTCGTTTAACAAGGACTGAAGTATATGGCACTGCCAGAAGTGGAAATCCAAGATCCCATGCATTTCCTTGCAGCGCTGCTGAAAGCCCTTTACAAAGCCTGACTGATCACCTATCTGCTGCTTATTGCTGTATTTGGGTGTTACACTAGTACTAATGAGGTAAATCCAAAGCTCAGACAGTGTTAGCATGTTTACAAAATGGCAAAATAATGAAGTAATACTGTTTTACAAAATGTGCGGCATTGTGCCTCATAACTTGGCTTTTCTTGCCACATAATTTACTCAACCCGGCTGCATATTTTACCCTCCCCTGCCACATAATTCCGGTGGCCCGATTATTACCCTCTCACACATTAGGAACCTATTCACGTCGGTCTGTTTTTTTTTTAATCAGGCTGTACTGCAGAAGTGCAATCACATGCATATTCAATAATTCAGCTGTTGCTATGCAATTAGTGTTTTCAATACTGACCACAATGAAAAGCAGTTCATAGCAGACTGCTGCAATTGTAGCGACAGCAAATAGACTAAAGTGGAATATGTATGTGGTCAAACTGTCCGACACTGCTCCCTCCAGCAGCATTAAGCAGCATCTTGCACTTTGACAGTGAAAGATGTATGTATGTATGTATGTATGTAGGTGTACTTTTATAGCGCAGTCCTGTCACCCCAAGGGCATCCTGGCGCTTGAAATCAACAGTATCACTGCATACGCTGCTCAAACAGCCCTGGGGAAAAGATGTGTTTTCAGGGCTTTTCTAAACGGAAAGAAGTCCCGTTGGTTTCTTAAAGATGGTGGAAGCGAGTTCCAGAGCTTGGCCGCCGCGACACTGAACGAGCGGCCCCCCATCCGCACTCTCTGGAATCTCGGTACCACCAGCAGATGATCCGAAGAGGAGCGTAAAGGACGCGCCGGGGAATACCAGACAAACATGTTCTGTAGTGGAACCGGTCCTTGACCATGCACTGCTCTGAATACTAAGCAGGCTGCTTTATAGCATACACGAAGGTGCACTGGCAGCCAGTGTAGATCTCGTAGGGCTGCTGTTGAAGAACTGTGAGTGGGGCGGGAAAGAGCTAGCTTAGCAGCCAAGTTCTGTACCCGCTGTAACTTCCCCAGCAGTGTTTTTGGAGCCTCCAGAAGTAGCGCGTTACAGTAGTCAAGACGACTCAAGATGGTACCACGCACTACTTCGGGCCTGGCCTGCTCGGGAAGTAGGGGCAGAACTTTGCGCAGCATACGAAGCAGCATCATGCACGTGGATATGGTCTTATTCACGTGCATATCTAGCTGCAAGTTTGGGCCAAAGATCACCCCCAAATTACGTGCCGACTCAGCCGCAGCCACGTCTCAGGAAAGGTTGGGGTCCAGAAATGCTCCGGGAGTACTCGAGGAATCCGGTCAATAGAACAGTACAGCACCTCGGTCTTAGTGCTGTTAAACTGCAAAGAATTGGACCGGAGCCACTCAGCTGTGGCCGACATGCATCGGTGAAAGACCTCCAGCGGAATTGCGTCCTTTCCTTCCAGCGAGAAGACCAACTGGGTATCATCCGCATAGTTACATGCGGAGATACCAAAGGATTTAATTAGTTGGACCAGAGGACGGAGGTAGAGATTGAAGAGTATCGGGCTGATGGCCGAGCCCTGTGTTACCCCCTGCCCTACCCTCCGCGCCTCCGAGCTGAATGGAGGCAGCGCCACCACCTGCTGCCGATCTTTCAGATAAGAGATCAGCCAGTCCCTTGCACCCGCCGTGATCCCGCACTCTTCCAGTCTCCTGACGAGGGTACGATGGCAGACCGTGTCGAACGCGGCCGACATGTCGAGCAGCACCAGAAAGGCTGCCCGTACACTGTCGACCCGCGAACGTAGGTTGCCAAGCACGGTCACCAGCGCCGATTCCGTCCCGTGTGCTGGGCGGAAACCAAACTGTACCTCATCGAACCAGGTGTTATCTTCCAGGAAGCCAGAAAGAGAGCGGGTCACTAGCTTCTCCATGATCTTAATAGGGTAGGGGAGCAAGGAAATCGGCCTGTAGTTGGATAGGCAGGCGGGGTCCAAGGTGGATTTCTTCAGGAGAGGGGACACCACTGCCAATTTCCAACACTCCGGAACCGTTGCTGTATCAAACGACTGGAGGCAGATGGAATACAGAGGCTGAAAGAGTTCGCCTTGGAATATTTTCCAAAATTTTGGTGGCAATGGGTCAAGAGGCGAGCCAGATGAAACCATTTGTGCCACTCTACAAAACTCCTCAAAGGAGGGGGCAGGGAACCGACTCAGCTGGGGTTGACTGGGCACAACGTCCGGAGCTCCCTGATGCTGCTGGAGAGACCGGAGACAGTGGCTTATGCCCCTCTTTGATTAATTACATGAACAGCTCCATGGAGTGTACGGATTGCTGCTTTTTTCCAACTTCCACGTACCTCGGCAGCCATGGTATACACACTGGCATTGCTCCAGAAGTGGAAGCATAGTGTGCCATGGTATACACATGGGTAATATTAAGGAAGTAAAAGCCTTGTGTGCCATGGAATACACATGGTAATGCTCCGGAAGTGGAAGCGTAGTGTTCATGGTATACACATGGGTAATGCTCCGGAAGTAAAAGCCTAGTGTGCCATGGTATACACACCGGTAATGCTCCGGAGGGGAAGCGTAGGGTGCCATGGTATAGACACCATAATGCTCCGGAAGTGGAAGCGTAGTGTGCCATGGTATACACACCGGTAATGCTCTGGAAGTGGAAGCGTAGTGTGCCATCGTATACACACCAGTAATACTCCAGAAGTAAAAGCCTAGTGTACCATGGTATACACTGGTAATGCTCTGGAACTGGAAGCATAGTGTGCTATGGTAAACACACTGGTAATGCTCCAGAAGTGGCACATTTTCAGTAATCGGAAGTGGAACCGTAGTGTTAATGCTTCAGAAGCATAGTGTGCCATGGTAAACACACCGGTAATGCTTCAAAAGTAGAAGCATAGTGTGCCCTCGTATGCACACTGGTAATGCTCTGGAAGTAAATGCATAGTGTGCCTTGGTTTACACACTGGTAATACTCCAAAAGTAGAAGCGTAGTGTGCCATGGTATACACAGGGGTAATGGTCCGGAAGTGGATGTGTAGTGTGCTATGGTATACACACAGGTAATGCCCCAGAAGTAAAAGTCTAGTGTGCCATGGTATACACAGTGGTAATGCTCCGGAAGTGGAAGTGTAGTGTCCATGGTATACACACCAGTAATACTCCGGAAGTAAAAGCCTAGTGTACCATGGTATACACAGGTAATGTTCTGGAACTGGAAGTGTAGAGTGCCATGGTAAACAAACCAGTAATGCTCCAGAAGTGGAGCATTTTTAGTAATCTTAAGTGTGCTATGGTATGCACACCGGTAATGCTTCAGAAGCATAATGTGCCATGGTAAACACACTGATAATGCTCCAAAAGTAGAATCGTAGTGTGCCATGGTATACACAACGGTAATGATCCGGAAGTGGAAGCATAGTGAGCCATGGTATACACACGGGTAATGCTCCGGAATTAAATGCATAGTGTGCCATGGTATACACAACGGTACTATTCAGGAAGTAAAAGTCTATTGTACCATTGTATACACCGGTAATGCTCTGGAATTGGAAGCATAGTGTCCATGGTATACACACCGGTAATGCTCCAGAACTGAAGCGTAGTGTGTATATGGTATACACACCGGTAATGTTCCAAAAGTAGAAGCATAGGGTGCCATGATATACACACCTGTAAATCTCCAGAAGTGGAAGGCTAGTGTGCCATGGTATACACACTGGTAATGCTCCGGAAGTTGAAGCATAGTGTGCCATGGTCTACACACCGGTAATGCTCTGGAATTGGAAGCACAGTGTCCATGGTATACACACCGGTAATGCTCCAGAAGTGAAAGCATAGTGTGCCATTCACACAGGTAATGCTCCTGAAGTAAAAGCCTAGTGTACCATGGTATACATCTGTAATGCTTCAGAATTGCAAGCATAGTGTTAATGGTAAACACACCGGTAATGCTCCGGAAGTGGAAGCATAGTGTGCCATGGTATACACACCGGTAATGCTCCGGAAGTGGAAACATAGAGTACCATGGTATACACATGGGTAATGCTCCGGAAGTAAATGCCTAGTGTGCCATGGTATACACACCGATAATGCTCCGGAAGTGGAAGCGCTGTGTCCATGGTATACACACCGGTAATGTTTCAGAAGTGGAAGCATAGTGTGCCATGTTGTACACACCGGTAATACTCAAGAAATATACGTCTATTGTACCATGGTATACAATGGTAATGCTCCAGAATTGGAAGCATAGTGTCATAGTGTACACACCGGTAATGCTCCGGAAGTGGAAGCGTAGTGTGCCATAGTATACACACCGGTAATGCTCTGGAATCAGAAGCATAATGTCCATGGTATACACACCGGTAATGCTCCAAAAGTAGAAGCGTAGTGAGCCATGGTATATACACCGGTAATGCTCAGGAAGTAAAATCCTATTGTACCATGGCATACACCTGTAATGCTTCGGAATCTGAAGCATAGTGTTCATGGTATACACAGCGGTAATCCTCCGGAACTGGAAGCGTAGTGTGCCAGGGTAAACACACCGTTAATGCTCCAGAAGTGAGGCATTTTTAGTAATCAGAAGTGGAAGCATTGTGTGCCATGGTAAACACACCGGTAATGATCTGGAAGTGAGGCATGTTTAGTAATCAGAAGTGGAAGCATAGGACCAGTCCAGTCTTTGTGTTTTGAGACAAGATGGCCGCTGACCGGCCGTAGGAGAAGTCGCATCTGCCCTCTCTCCCTGTAAATTGAGATGGCTGTGGCAATGGTGCAGGATGCTTGTTGAATTTGGATGGCTATGAGGCTTCACACTTAGATTACTGACTCCAACTCGCCGCCGAGCACTGGAACGAGCTTTTGTGCTAACCTGTGCTACAGTAGCTGCAGCAGTAAGGGCTGGCTTCCTAAAAGCCGCTATGGCGCCGAGGGGACCAAAACCTAAAGAACAAAAGGATGCCATGAACACCATGACTGACCCCACACCGCTGCCAGGAGGACCTGCGGTCGTAACAAGGAAACAGACAGCAAAGAACATAGGCGCCGCAGATGACCCGGGGGTCAGAAGTAAGGGACCCAAGCAAAGGGATGTCAAGGCGGCCGCAAAAAAGAACATCAAAGGCAAACAGAAAGACACGCAAAGTAACGCGAATACTCCGAGGGAGAGTACACTCCGGCAGCCTACCTTGGCTGAGTCCTTTTCCGCCGCTGTGGTCGTTGTAGCAGGTCTCGAGGCAGCCGGCGGTACAGCAGCGGGCATCACCACTCTACCAAGCAGCCCTTTACTGATTGAAGCGGAGAAGGTGGGAGAACACCGAGCTGGCTGCCCCCGATGAGCAGCAGACGGAACAGCTATCCTAGACAGTAGGAGGCGAGGCAGAGCTGCTACCGCCGCGAGCGGATTCTGGCGATGCGCGTGATGAGGTGTGCCGCGCTGACGCCACGCTTGAGGACCTGGTGGAATGGGGTATGGAGCAAGACGAAACACAGGAGCAGGAGAACGGCAGATAACTAACTGAATCAGGGCATGCATGCGGAAACACGATATCACAGTGAACCCTAATGCAATCTCTATTTTTAAAAATGCTTTACAACATAGTAGGAATGATGGACAGGGATACCATCTGGACAATCCCCCTGAAATAGAACACAGCATGCTGGGAATAGAGGAGGCAGTTGGGACAGAGGGCTTATCGCCAGAAAAGCAGAAAGGCACTTTCCTTCTAGATGGAGAGCCAGACTCAGGCCTAGTCCCAGCCCCTGGTTCACCAAGTGATGACTGCTTCTTCTCAGTTAACGACGATACAGGCTCGACGTCCGGAGAAAGCGGTGGGACGGGGGAGAGCTACACTGGCAGCACAGAATCTGACTCTGAATTGTCAGCCGCTGAGAGCACAATTCAGAAGGCCTCACTTAATCAAAGGGTGAAGCAGCAGAAGAGGAGACCGCGCTTAAAACACAAGGTTCCCAGTAGCCCCTCACAAATAGATGTGGTGAAAAAACTAGACTGGAACTACTCCTCCATCTCTCATTTATATCTTGAGGATGGACGAATGAGTAGCCAACGTCGTCAGCAAGTACCTACCTCATCCACCACTTCTCAGGATCAGTCCCCAACTATGGACTTGCTCTATGCCACGCTTAAACAGATGCAGTGGAAGGCTAGAATCGAAAGCAGAAGAGCCAAGAAGGCAAACAAATAAATTCAAGGCTCCTTAAGCAAAATGAACAAACTGTATGTGGAAATGGCTGGGAGAGTCACAGAGGTGGAAGAGAGAACTGGGAAACTGGAGGACGAAGTGACAAGATGGCAGGAGTTTAAAGAGGCCCAGGAGAAAGCCGCAGAGGACATGCAGTGGAAGCTGGAAGACTTTGAAAACCGGCAGAGACGCAATAACATCAGGCTCCTGGGTATTCCGGAGGGCACAGAGGAACAGGATGCACGGGCCTTTGTCATCTCACTGTTAAAAGGGGCTTTCCCTGAACTTTCAGTTTGGAATTGGGAGACTGAAGTCCAACGCACGCATAGGTTCCCTCTAACGCAGAAGAAGGGCCACGCTACATCCCAGCCAGACAGGCACAGGGTAATGCTGGTTTTCGTGGGGAACTTTATAATTAGGCAGGAGATCATGGATAAGGCTAAACCCCAGTCCCGGCGCACCTTTAATGGAATATCCTTCTTTGCACGTCCAGACTTTTGCCACGTCACAGTAGAAAGGAGGTGGCGATTAAGACAATTGATTTCCCCTTTCCAGAAGACGGGATGTGAAGCTTACCTGCTATTCCCAGCACGACTTAAAGTACTAATAGATGGGCAAACTAGGATGTTTTTCTCAGAGGTTAAAACTCAGGCATTCTTATTGGAGTTAAAGGAAAGAAGGGGTCAGAGGAGTACTAATCTAGCTGTGAGGTAGCCAAGATAAAAGTTATATGGGTGAATTTTCAGGGTACCCGTTAGAGTATCTCACTAGCACTATGAGTTTTATAGCATCAGAAGTACTTTGATGGCATAGCCGCAGCTGGGTGAGTGTTTTTGTTAGCAGGGTGGAGGGGGGCAGCGACGACCCACGGTCCTAGAAGCTGTCACACATAGGTCAGGATTGACCTATTTGCCTGTAAGGGGGGTAAAGGGGGGTGGGAGTCTGAGGGGGGGCTGGAGGGTGGGGGGGATATGGGCACAGGGTACTTTTGCAACTTTTCATGAATAAAGTTTACGGTGAGGGGACAATGCAACTAAAGGTAGCAATCAGGCCAATCAAGGTTTTTGTAAGAGGCATAAAAAAGATTCTGATAGGTTGGGAGCAGATTGTCTGGGTAGGACAGACAAAGGAAGTGAATAAATGAATATGAATATAAAAATAATAACGCTCAATGTGTGCGGTCTAAATGATAGGCTGAAAAGGAAACGTGCAGCGCTTCTGCTCAAAAATACACGCACAGACAATAGGGATTCCATCTGCTGGCTCATTCAAGACAAGGGGCAAAAACTAGAGGAGTGGTTATTCTATCAAGGCTCAGTATTGTGACGGTAAGGAAGAAACTAGAAGATCAGTGGGGCAGGTGGGTCTTGATAGAGTGTTTGATTGGTGGGGACTGGGTTACGCTGGGATTAATTTATGGATCTACTGAAGATGACCCAGAATTGTTTGATTTCTTAGATCTAGAACTGGCTACACGGGCCCCACCGGTTATCTTAGCAGGAGATTTTAACATCAATGGGGCAGTGTGGCTAGGCCTGGACTCTAGAGGGAAATATCAGGGCCACAAGAAGAGAGTTTGTCGGGCAATTTTGAGTCTTGCTAAGAACAACGCATTGGTGGATGTATGGGGCGAGCTAAAATCAAAGGATCCAGGGTTTACTTATTACTCTGCCCCTCATAAACTGTGTATTAGGCTAGACTATTTATTGGTATCTTGCTCCTTATTATCCAAAATACAGGTAGAAAGACTACCACGGATTGGATCTGACCACAACCCATTAATATTATCAATAGAGGCTGGGGCAATGCGAAGGCAGGAGCGGGGGTGGACCTTTGAGAGGGGTTTATTGATAGATGCTGATTATGTTAAACATATGAATTCACGGATAAAAGATTTCTGGGAGATTAATAGAGGGAGTACTGCATCAGGGAATGCTTGGGACGCTTTCATGGCGGGGGTTCGCGGAGAGACACTTAGTTTTAGGCTGTCTAAGCAAAAAAAAGGGCGGTTGAGGTCGGAACAACTAAATGCAGCTCTACTGGATGCCGAACAGAATCTGGCACAATGCACGATAACTGGGGAATTACTCGAGCAGGGGCTACTTGCGGTTGCCAGGGTGAAAGCAGAGGCAGAGGAAAGAGCTGCCAATATTTTTTCAACTCAAAGGGAAAAATGTCATGAATGAAATGAAAGGGTGGGCCATACATTAGCGATACGGGCTAGACAGAAGGTAGCCTTTGGGGAAATTAAAGAAATAATGGACTCCAGCGGGAATCTCGTTTCAGATACGGAGGAAATTCGGGAAGTCTTTCGACAGTTTTATTGTAAATTGTATTAGGAGGAGCAAGTTAAAGACCCCGGAGAAATCCGTAGATACCTGCAGGATCCCTCCAGTCATATACTATCTGAGGAGGACAGGGAAATATTGGATGCTCCTCTGGAGGAAGAAGAGATTACTGCTGGCTCGTTAGGCCTGCCCTCGGGCAAGGCCGCAGGCCCAGATCAGATCCCGGGGGAATTTTATAAGGTTTTCTTCGAGGCACTCAAACTTGACCTAGCTAGGACAATACAGGAGTCGCAGGTAGGCTTGTCTATACCGGGTAGTTGGGCAGGCGCATATATAGTAATTATTTTTAAAAAAGGGAAACCATCTACTGAGCCAGGCTCCTACCAGCCAATAACTCTGATAAACTCAGACGTAAAAATCTTTTTAAAGGCACTGGCAGCAAGATTTTCAAGAGTTATAGGCACACTGGTCAGTACAAACCAACATGGCTTCATACCAGGAAGAGGTATTACTCAGCACATCCGAAAGGTTATCACACTATTCGACGCCACGGAGATCCCAAGTGACCCGATGGCAGTTATGCTTCTGGAAGCCGAAAAAGCATTTGATCGGGTCTCTTGTGATTTTCTGTGGGCAGTTCCTAGGCGGGCTGGTTGTGGGGAGGGCTTCATCAAGGCTATACAAACATTATATATTGCACCCACAGCTAGTATTCGGGTGAATGCAGGTCGTACCGCTCCCTTTGAAATTATCCGTGGCACACGACAGGGGTGTCCATGCTCCCCACTGCTGTTTGCTATGTACATTGACCCTCTGATTTACAAGCTGGAGCAGAACTCCCGGATTCCCCCATTGGAAACTCAAAGGGGTCTATGTAAGGTTCTTGCCTACGCCGATGATGTGGCGGTTATTACACCCTTAACCACAGAGGCTATTAGAGCGCTAGAGGAGGAAGCAGAGCGGTTCGGTCGGGTTGCAGGATATGCCCTGAACAAGTCCAAAACCCAAATTATTAAAAATAATTAGGCAAAGTGCACAGACTCGCGAGTGGTTCAGTCTGGAGTTTATTTAAGTGTGAATATTGCGGCGGATCTGGGCAAACTAGTAGAAATCAATATAGGCCCAGTAGTTAACAAGGCTAAGAAAGATCTGGACAGGTTTTATGATTTACATATGTCAATAGTAGGGCAGGTCAATATTGTAAAAATGACCCTTCTCCCCAAATTTTTATATTTGTTCAGGTCAATCCCGCTTATGTTCGAAGCCAAATGGTTTAACATTTTAGAACAGATGATAAACAGATTTGTCTGGGCACATGGAAAAACAGGAAGAGCACTGAGTTTCATGTCATTACCAAGGGATAGAGGGGGTGGGCTTTGCCTGATCTTAAATTGTATTACTGGGCAGCAGCTCTTCAGCAAACGACGGGGCTTATAGGGGGCGCGGAGTCTGAAGCAGAGGTCCCCTTGGGGTCTGTCTCTATTTATGCACTAGTACTCGGGGATGAAGCACAGAATGCTTTCTTGAAGTACAACGAACCCAGTTACTTCAAGAGAACTAGATTTAAAACTGTGATTGCAGCACACAAGGTTTAAAAGGAGTATACGAAAAGATTTGGAGTGGGAAGATTTGACACGAGCAGCCCTGTGGCAGAGGGCTCGCTCGCGGGTGGCACTGGAAATTTACTTTTAAAATACCTTTCTGCTCCCTCTGCTGACCACGAGCAGCGCAGCTCCTTCGTCCCGCTGATTACGAGCGGTCTACATTATTTTTTTTAAAAACCCCTCCCAACCCGCCCTGCTGACTCCGCCCACCCCCTCGTCACTAGCCTATTTAGGCTCCGCCCTCTTTTTCCCCAATGTACACGAGCAGCCCTGTGGCAGAGGGCTCGCTCGCGGGTGGCACTGGAAATTTACTTTTAAAATACCTTTCTGCTCCCTCTGCTGACCACGAGCAGCGCAGCTTCTTCGTCCCGCTGATTACGAGCGGTCGACGTTATTTTTAAAAAAAAAACCTTCCAACCCGCCCTGCTGACTCCGCCCACCCCCTCGTCACTAGCCTATTTAGGCTCCGCCCTCTTTTTCCCCAGTGTACACGAGCAGCCCTGTGGCAGAGGGCTCGCTCGCGGGTGGCACTGGAAATTTACTTTTAAAATACCTTTCTGCTCCCTCTGCTGACCACGAGCAGCGCAGCATCTTCGTCCCGCTGATTACGAGCGGTCGACGTTATTTTTTTTAAAAACCCCTCCCAACCCGCCCTGCTGACTCCGCCCACCCCCTCGTCACTAGCCTATTTAGGCTCCGCCCTCTTTTCCCCCAGTGTACACGAGCAGCCCTGTGGCAGAGGGCTCGCTCGCGGGTGGCACTGGAAATTTACTTTTAAAATACCTTTCTGCTCCCTCTGCTGACCACGAGCAGCGCAGCCTCTTCGTCCCGCTGATTACGAGCGGTCGACGTTATTTTTTTTAAAAAACCCTCCCAACCCGCCCTGCTGACTCGGCCCACCCCCTCGTCACTAGCCTATTTATGCTCCGCCCTCTTTTTCCCCAGTGTACACGAGCAGCCCTGTGGCAGAGGGCTCGCTCGCGGGTGGCACTGGAAATTTACTTTTAAAATACCTTTCTGCTCCCTCTGCTGACCACGAGCAGCGCAGCTTCTTCGTCCCGCTGATTACGAGCGGTCGACGTTACTTTTTTAAAAAATCCCTCCCAACCCGCCCTGCTGTTTCCGCCCACCCCCTCGTCACTAGCTTACTTAAACGTCCCCTATGCGTCAGCGCAGCGGACGAGCGCAGCAGGCGCGCCGTAGGCGCGCCGGAGTAGTGCCAGAGTTAAGCCCGTCTGCGCCCGTCCGCGGCCGGACGGGCCCAGGGGCTAGGGACGCTGCCACTGTTATCTCCTACTCCCGCTCTGCTCTTATGAGCCTACACGCTTCGGCTTGCCCCCTATCTCCCGACACATGGACCAGGATCTCCTCACTGGGGATTGCAGGTTACTCCCCCCCCATCTGGGGCCGGCGCGATCACTCATTGCTCCCGCTCCTGTTGAGTCACAGCTCCGGGTATTATACCTGAACACTCGCTCTCTGGTCAGGCATCAAGCCGATATTTTCCATCTTCTCATGACGGAGAGGCCAGACTCCCTCTTACTATCTGAGACCTGGCTTACCGACGAATCCCTCCCTGACATCCTCGCCGCACTTCCCCCAGACTATTTTCTGTTGAACACCAACCGCCCCGGGGGCCGCCCCGGAGGAGGGGTGGCAGCGGTAATACGTAAGAACCTTAAGATTATCGCCTCCGCCAGTATGTCCCTCCCCGAAGTGGACAACCTGGTCCTCCGTCTTGGGACCGAGGTAGGCGCAGTCACCCTCATGGTACTTTATCGCCCCCCCACCCCATGCCTTCTTTCCCTTCCTCCTTTATTGAACAGCTGACTAACCTTGCCACCTCCTCCCCCCGCACTGTCATCGTTGGTGACTTCAACTACTGGTTTCAGAGCGGGGACGCTGGCCCCCATGCCATTGAGTTGTTTGATGCCCTCTCGAGCCTGAACTTCACGCAATTAGTCAGGTCCGCCACTCATAGTGGCGGCCACATCCTCGACCACGTCTGGGTCCATGGGGTTAAGTCCTCCCGTCCACTTATTTCACCTGTGTGTGGTCCGATCATTTTTTGATTGACACCACCTTCTCGGCCGTTGGCCAGATCAGGATCCCACTGCTGGAGGGCGGCACCGCCCGCAAGTGGAGAGCCGTCGACTCCTCTAAATTTCTACCCCACCTCTCCCTAACCCGTCCCCTGCTCCCTAACGATTTAAGCACCAACGAGCTTCAGGGGCATATTTCTGACTGGCTCACGACAGCCAGCGATATCTTTGCCCCTCTAACCAAGTTTCCCCGATCCCGACACCATCACTCCCACAAATGGTTCACTCCTTACCTCAAGACCTTGCAGTTGGAACTCCGCCGATCCGAGCGCAGGTGGAGGCGAGACTATTGCTCGTCTAGCAGAGGCGTATATGTGGCCGCGCGCAATAATTACAAAACTGCCATTTCCGCAGCCAAAAAAGCTTACGCCTCAGGAAAAATCTTATCCGCCCCTTGCAAGTCCAAAGAAATGTTTAAAATTCTCAACGAATTCACTTCTGACCCCAGGACACTCCCTACTCAGGCCCCCACACAGGAATCTTGTAATGCGCTGAGCAAGTTCTTTGTTCAGAAAATTGCTCTGATTAAAGACACCATCCCGACTACTCCCCCTGGCGTCGGCTCTGTCTCTCCCCCTCACAATGCCTTCTCTTTTACTCAGTTTCCCCCCTTAGACCCTATGGCCTTGGCCACATTGGCCACCCGTGTTAAGTCTGGCTCTCCAGACGACTGATGTCCCCCCACCATACTACGAGACATCTGCCACTCTTTACCCGACTGCATCCTCCCCCTGCTGAATTCCTCTCTCTCGTCCGGTACGGTACCCTGCTCCTTCAAGGAGGCCGTGCTGGTGCCTCTACTGAAAAAGCCTGGGGCTGATCCCGCCGTCCCGGCGAATTATCGTCCCATCTCCCTTCTGCCTTTCTTTTCTAAAATCTTGGCAGCCCACGCCACCGCCTGTCTCTCACAGTTCATCGAGAGCTCAAACTTTCTCGAGGCCAACCAGGCCGGCTTTAGACCCGGCCATTCTACGGAGATTGTAATCTTGGCTGTGTTGGATGCCCTGAGAGACGGCGCTGACAAGGGTACCCCCCAGGCTCTGGTGTTATTAGATCTGTCGGCCGCGTTCGTCACGGTGGACCACAACATCCTTCTCCACCGTGTCGAGCAAGCTGGCATCCAGGGCCGGGCGCTGGCATGGGTCAAATCCTTCCTGACCGGGAGGTCTCAGACCCTCAGCCTGGGCACTCTCAGAGCTCCTAGGGAATACTTGCCCTGTGGGGTCCCTCAGGGCTCCTCCCTATCCCCTCTTCTCTTCAACATCTATCTTCGACCCCTTCTTTTCTCTCTGAGGCAGTGGGACGTCACCGTTTTTAACTACGCGGACGACCTACAACTCATCTTTCCTCTCAATTCCCCCTCCGCTATTCCTAACTTCCAGGCAGTCATGTCCCACATTCTACAGTGGATGTGCCAAAACCAGCTTAAACTGAATCCGGGAAAGACGGAGCTCCTTCTTCCTGGTAGGAGCTCTACCTACTGGGGCCCGCATTTTTGGCCGAAAGAACTTGGCCCCCCCCCACCCCTGTGGCCTCGGTAAAAAGTCTAGGGGTCACTATTGACTCCGGTCTCTCCCTCGGGCCCCAAGTGGGGACAGTAGTCTCCTCCTGCATGTTCCAGCTGCGCAGGATCAGGAAGGTGGCTTATCGCCTTACTCCTGAAGCCCTTCTGCAAGTAATCATGGCCCTTGTCCTCTCCCGCTTAGATTTTTCGAACGCTATTTACCACGGTCTGCCCAAAACATCTTTTTCCAGACTACAATCTGTTCAAAATCAAGCGGCGAGACTGGCCCTTGGGATTCCGAAATGGCAATCCGCTAAACCCCTTCTCTCTAAACTGCACTGGCTCCCTGTCATCTCGAGGGCGGCCTTCAAGATCGGCTGCCTCACTTTCAAATCTTTATCTGGATCCTGCCCCGCCTTCTTGAAATCCCTTATCAGGTCCTATTGCCCTTCACGGAACCTGAGATCTTCCCACCTCCACCTCCTTTCCATCCCCCCCGTCAAACTTTGCAGATCCGGAGGCCGGAGATTCGCATTCCTGGCCCCTAAACTTTGGAACTCCTTTCCCCTTTCTCTCAAAATCTCTAACTCTCTTACCCTTTTCCGTAAATCCCTAAAAACATGGCTCTTCCCTCAATCCGGCTAAATCCCTCTGGTCCCTCAGTACTCTACCAGCGCCAAGAAACCCATGGTGTTAGCGCGCTTTACAAATTCCCCTTACAATACAATACAATACAATACACTAGGCTATATCAGAACCCTACACTTCCACAGGAGATCTTTTCAGATACGGTGTTTGCATAGTGGGGAAATCGGGGTTGAAAAAAGTGGGGGATGTGATTGGGCCCAAAGGAATGCGTCAGTTCACTGAAATACAGTCGACATTTGGCCTTAACTCAAGCAACTTCTTTAAGTACTTGCAGGTTAGGAGTTTCCTATCTAGTAAAAAAGGTGGATCAATGGGGTTCGAGGAAAACATAATTTTGGAGACCATCGAAGGGGGACATGGTTGTACAATCAAAAAACTGTATGCTGAGCTCATTGTAAATTGAGAAGATGACCTTGTAAAATTTGAATCTAAATGGGCAAACAATTGCAGACTCTTGTTTCTTCGCATTGTCATTAGCTCCACTTGCATCCTCCGAGCACCTCTTTAGACGCGGCCGGCCCGGATGGGTTGTAGGCGGCTTGCTGTGTTAACTATGACCGTCTGGTATCACTATGTTGGGCGTGTACTATGCCACTGGCCCAGACAGCCGCCCCTCGGCGTCGATGCTAATTCTCTTTGTGAGGTGCAGTGTGATTATTTTTTCTGCTTAATAAACAGATTTAATACTAAATGGGCAAACAAGCTAGGAATAGATCAGGAGGTATTTCGGAGGTCATTGCAGCTAGGCCAGGAAGTTCTTTGCTCGGCCGCCCTCCAAGCGCAACATTATAAGACCATTTATATGCTATACTAGACGCCAGCAAGAATTGCACAATGGGGAGGGACACAGGGGACTACCTGTCCACGATGCGATAGTTCAGAGGCAGATATAATACACATATTTGCCACTTGCCTTCACTTACAGCCTCTAAATAAATCTATTGAATTATTCTTTGAAAGATCGTTGAGAGTAGAGGTTAAGCTGACTCCAGTTAGGATTTTATCGGGGATGGCCGAGGATTCCCTTCATTCCCAATACGACTACTTCCTATTTGTGGCCATGGCAGTGCTCGGAATTTGTATTGCATCGGCTTGGCTTGATCGTCTCCCACTCACTCTGCATCAGTGGGTAGCCAAGCTGCTAAGTGTCTATAATTTAGAGAAGGGGATCTACCCAAGAAAGGGTAAGAGGGGAGGAGCACTAGGGCTACAAATATGGGATCCCCTCAATAAGTGGAAGGGAAAGTAACCCCTCGCCGCTTAGTGTATTCAATTTAATTTAGTTAATTTAACTACTTTATTGACCGCACTAAGCCAGGGGACTAAGAGGGTCTCTCTGCCCTACTTGTCCTAATATGACTAATGAACACATATTTTTTAGGCTGATTTATATTTGTATGACTCTGGTTTCTTAATTTGATTTAAAAATGTATAAGAAGACTTATTTAAGAAGGGTATGCTTAAAACAGTTTAACTTATGTCTATGCTTGCTACTGATATTGGTTTATTGTGATATATATGGATGCTTGTATATTTTTTATTCTCGATTTAAAAATGCCCTGTGAGGGGGGGGGGGGAATGTTGGAAAATAAAAACATATATAAAAAAAAACAGAAGTGGAAGCATAGTGTGCCATGGTATACACACCGGTAATGATCCAGAAGTGGAAGCTTAGTGTGTCATGGTAAACACACCGGTAATACTCTGGAAGTAAAAGCCTAGTGTACCATGGTTAAACCGGTAATGCCCCGGAAGTGGAAGCATAGTGTGCCATGGTATACACACCGGTAATGCTCCGGAAGTGGAAGCATAATGTGCCATGGTATTCATAGGGGTAATGGTCCGGAAGTAAATACCTAGTGTGCCATGGTATACACACCGGTAATGCTATGGAAGTGGAAGCGTACTGTGCCATGGTATACACACCGGTAATACTCAAGTAATAAAAGCCTATTGTACCATGGTATACACCGGTAATGCTCCGTAATTGGAAGCATAGTGTCAATGGTATATACACCGGTAATGCTCCAGAATTGGAAGCGTAGTGTGCAATGGTAAACACAACGGTAAGGCTCTGGAAGTGAGACATTTTTAGTAATCAGAAGTGGAAGCGTAGTGTGCTATGCTAAACACACCGGTAATGCTCCAAAAGTGGAAGCGTAATGTGCCATGGTAAACACTCCGGTAATGCTCTGGAAGTGAGGCATTTTTTGTAATCGGAAGTGAAAGCATACTGTGCCATGGTATACACACTGTTAATGCTCCGGAATAGGAAGCATAGTGTGCCATGGTAAACACACCGGTAATACTCCTGAAGTAAAAGCCTAGTAGGCCATGGTATAAACCGGTAATGCTCCGGAAGTGGAAGCGTAGTGTGCCACGGTAAACACACCGGTAATGCTCCAAAAGTTGAAGTGTAGTGTGCCATGGTATACAAACTGGTAGTACTCCGAAATTAAATGTCTAGTGTACCATAGCATACACTGGTAATGCTCGGGAATTGGAAGCATAGTATCCATGGTATACACACCGGTAATGCTCCAGAAGTGGAAGCGTAGTATGCCACGGTATACACACCGGTAATGCTCCAGAACTGGAAGCGTAGTGTGCCATGGTAAACACACCTGTAATGCTCTGGAAGTGGGGCATTTCCAGTAATCAGAAGTAGAAGCATAGTGCGCAATGGTATGCACACCGGTAATGCTTCAGAAGCATACTGTGCCATTGTAAAACACGCCGGCAATGCTCCGGAAGTGGAAGTGTAATGTGCCAATATAAACACAGTAATGCTCCAAAAATGGAAATGTGGTGTGCCATGGTAAACACACCGGTAATGTTCCGGAAGTGGAAGCGTAATGGCCATGGTATACACGCTGGTAATGCTCCAAAAGTAGAAGCGTAGGGTGCCATGATACACACACCAGTAATGCTCCGGAAGTGGAAGTCTAGTGTGCCATGGTATACACATGGGTAATGCTCCAGAAGTAACAGCCTAGTGTGCCATAGTATAGACACTGATAATGCTCTGGAAGTGGAAGCGTAGTGTTCATGGTTTACACACTGGTAATGCTCTGGAAGTGGAAGCGTAGTGGCTATGGTATACACACTGGTAATGCTCCGGAAGTGGAAGCGTAGTGTGCCATGGTATACACACGGGTAATGCTCTAGAAGTAAAAGCCTAGTGTGCCATAGTATAGACACTGGTAATGCTCTGGAAGTGGAAGCGTAATGTTCATGGTTTACACACTGGTAATGCTCTGGAAGTGGAAGGGTAGTGTCTATGGTATACACACTGATAATGCTCTGGAAGTGGAAGCATCGTGTCCATGGTATACACATGGGTAATGCTCAGGCAGTAAAAGCCTAGTGTGCCATGGTATACACACCAGTAATTTTCCGGAAGTGGAAGCATAGTGTGCCATGGTATGCACACGGGTAATGCTCTGGAATTGGAAGCATAGTGTCCATGGTATACACACCGGTAATGCTCCGGAAGTGTGGCGGTCTGCTAAGCTGACATGACTATGCCTGCCTTGCAGGTGTGCGCTGCCTTTTTAGTTGATGACTTTAAATTACATAACGTGCTTGCAATCAAATAAACCAATGGGAGATAGCGTGACAAATTAAAAAGTGCGAGAAGCAAATAAAGGAGTGAACATGAAAAAGAAACACAGACAAGTGTGGAAGACAAGCACGTGGGGCCGCAAAAGTGAAAGCGACCTCGCTATGTTTCATTTGTAACATGATCCACAACAAGGGAGGAATGCAGCTGGCAGCCTGCGCGCCGCTGCTCGCTCACGACAACTGGAGGCTATGGGAATAAACATTTAGAGAAAAGGTGGGACATGCACCCACCTTTGGTCAATTGTGTGCTTTCATTTTTTAAAGCCACACGCAAAGGCGAATACAATGTGTGGAAAATCTAAAGCCACATGCACGAGTTTTCTGAAAGTCTGGAGTGATCCAAGAGGCCCTCTCTTAGAGCAGCGCATGTGCGCTGCGCTAGGCTCCACCTAAAAATTGGGTTGGGCATACAGGGTGACTGTGTGTGAGGCAAAATGATATTCTCTTTTTGTTTTAATGTGTGGTAGAGATTTAAGAGCTAAGTTTACTCCTGGGAGGTTGTTCGACTCGTGTTGCATGTTGGCCTGAGGACATGATAAAGAATACATTTGAATCTTTGCAGTCAATGAGAAAGACCTGGTATAATAATAAACATGGGACGAGAAAATGTGGGATTGTTGTGGGCCAATGGGTGAGAGTGAAGAAACCTGGTAAAGTTTCTAAGAAGGAAAGCCAGATCAATTAACCAATGGAGGATGTTAAAATGTTAAATAATGTTGTGCGACTTACAGATGGATGGTATGGAATTTGAAAAGAATTGCAAAGTGCTTTGCCCCTTCGTCCACTAATAATCATCTTTTGAACAATGAGTTAGCAGCTGATGATGTGTTGGAAGATATTAAAAACAGTGATGTTGTGAATGCTGATATGAACAGGGAAGGTGATTCTTCCAGGATACAAGGTAGGAGATACTTTACCAGAGTTCACTGGTACAAATTATGAAAGGCAGCCAAATGATGATAATTTTAACACAGAATCTATTTCACAAGTAAGTACTGTAGTAGGCTGGCTCAGTACATGATGTTCACCTATTGGTGAGGCACCCTGAAGTGGGTACAGACAACCCTTAGAGATAGATGCAGTGATCCCTGAAAACCAAAGCTCTGACGGGGTAGCTGTGGAGAGCAGCTATGGCTTATCCAGGAGGGTGTAAAGCGGGTGCATTTACCACAATAGTCAGTCAGTAAGCTTACACACAAGAAAGAACCACACCATTGTTGGAAAAATGCATTTGTATTTATTAAACACAACAGTAAGAACTACTTGGTATATCTCCTAACGGGAGATAACAATACACTTAAGGAAATAATTTAAAACAGGTAAGTACGCATAGGAAAACACATGGACCCCTATGGAGGGGAGGGCAAACCTCATACTTAAATAGGATGTGAGGTAAGTAACCAAACAAGGCTGGTACCCAAGGATAAAGAAGCCAGGGGAAGCACAGAACCACCAAAGTCAAGTAGCTAGGGACCCCCAGACACCCAGGTGCCGAGGTATTACACCAGGTCCAACGTCCATAGGATAACATGGGGTAAGTCGCGGTTGGTATTTTACTGTTTCAGGACCCTTCCAAAAGGACCCAGAGGAAACCATTTGGATCAAAGAAGGTTGGAAAATCTCCTCACTTGTGGATATCCACAGAACCAAGATACCTGCACCAAGGTGCATAGGTGTGAAGTGGTATTGGAACTGCCTGTTGATATCAATGGAGGATCTAGGAAGTCCTACGGCTACAGCGTCTCGTGGACCAAGTCGGTGGAACCCAAAGGTGCGTTCTGGATGAGAAGTACCTGAAAGAAGAGGGACAGAGTCCAAACCACCCAGAGGTGTCCAGGAGGAGTAGGAGCACAATGCCACCCCTTGTCAGAGGTACTTGTTGTAGGACGAAGGTCTTGATGAAGCAGCGATGGAGCTCAGGCGAAAATGCAGGAGTACAGGAGCCATCCATGAGCTGGCCCACAATGTTTAAAGACTGCAGGAGGATCAGTGACTGACAGGACCACCAACAAGCCTTGGCAAATACAACAGACAGGTTGCAAGAAACAATACTCAGTTGCAGACCAGCAATGTCTGTGGAACCATCCCAGCAAGGGTAAGCCATGGCCGGCCCTCAGGACACAGGAAAGCCAGCAGAAATCAAAATTGACCCCAGGAGGACCCTCTGGCAGCAGACACAGGGAGTTGCAAGGAGGCCTCAGCAGTACAGATATACGCCCACATCACAGGAGATGCAGGGAGACGACACTCTTGGAGCTGTGCCATGCTTAATGCTGAACTTCAGTCAGGAGAGTCGACAAGTGTTGGCAATGGCAAACAGATGGAGTGCAGAGATGCGGTTCAGGTCGGCTGGAGAGGCACTGCAGTCTCCCAAGTGGAAGGGACTGGCTTGGCCTCTGTGGAGCCAACAAGCCCCAACCTGTCTTGCAGAGCTGGAAGGTGTCTGTGAGACAGCAGGGAAGTGACTCCTTCACTCCAAGGGAGATTTCCCCTTGCTTGGATGCATGCAGAGTCGTGGGAGACTCGGCGGGTGCACAGCCACAGAGACGAAGTTGCAGTAAGAATCTTCCTGCCAGAAGCAGTCTTGTCTTGGTTCCTGGCTCGATCCAGCATCAGAGTTCCAGTGTTCCACAGCAGAAGTGTCTTCAGATAGGTCTTGCTGAATCTTGACGATGTCTAGGATGAATCTAAAAACCCACCCTCAGGGGAGCCCTTAAGTAACCCTAAAATGGGAAAGGACACCTTCTGTAGTGACCACCTATCAGAGGGGGTCAGGGATGCAACTCTGAGGACCTAACCAGTCAGATGCTCCCAGGGGCCAAGATTCGAAGTGGCAGAATCAAGTGGCCACTTGGAGGAGCTCTGGGCACACCCCAGGGGAGGAGCTGGATGAGGGGCTGGTCACTCCCCTGACCTTTGAGTAGTTTCACGCCAGAGCGGGAGCCGAGGGCTCCTGTACTGATGGAAACTGGGTTATGCAAAGAGCGTACCAAATGTGCCCTTCAATGTAGTCTAGCGGCACTCACAAGCAAACCCACCCTACCTAATTCCTGGTCTTTACTTAACGAACGGCGTTTCATTTAATGGACTCCGCAGGCGAAGCCCGGCTTTCGCCTGCGGAGTCCATTGAATGAAACGCCGTTCGTCGACTTGGTCGGTGTCTCAAGTGGAGCTCAGAGGTGTGCCCCGAGCGCCCGCGAGGATTTAAGTAAAGACCAGGAAAGCAACAACAGAAGGTTCCCCATTCTGCACAGACACTGCAGCGCTTTGAATGGTTGAGTGAGATTGTTCAGTGTCGAGGCTTTAAAGACAGGCTTGACTAAGACAAGCTTTTTGGTCCTGATGAGAACTCCATTACAAATACGAGTTCGAAACGCGTAGGCCATTTCAGTTTTAAGCCATACGATCACCAAATAGACAAAATATTAAAAAAGAAAATATACTAATTGGTGCCAAAAGAGTTTCTATGGCTTTGTAAATATTGATTAGATTATATCAGAAGTGCTATGTAAATAAATATGTGTTGCTGTGTATGAAAGAGAGTGGTGTATGAATGTTTGAGTGGGGTGAATGACAGAATGTTTAAATTATGTAAACAATTGTGTTATAATGTTGTTGTTGTTGTTGTATTATAAGATGTGAAAATCTTAAATTGGTGAAACTCAATGAAATAAATCATTTCTTGATATTTGATATAAAATAAATAGATTCACTCAGACTAAATGAGGTCTATTACCCGTTTTGTGTTAAAATCCAATATGGTGGTTTAGCATTGATTTAGAGGAAACAGTATTGGCAGTTGTTAAGTTTAATATTAGTCAGTGGCTTGGCCTTACTGTTGGGAGCCCAAACCCAGTGGTGGATTTTTGTCTGAACCCTGGACCTGGCATGAGAGGCTGCACTAACTGCTGGACTGCATCTGCTACTCCTTGGGCTAGTAAAGAGAAGACTGAGCCTGTGATGCCTGGCTCAAGAAAAAGTTGCTCCTGAGCCCCCCCTAAGTTGTGATTCCAAGGGGCAGTCTGCAGACTCCCTGTATCAGCACGAGAGTCTTAAAAGCTGAAGTAGCCTGTTCTGGCCAGTTAGTGGCCACTCATAAGGACTTGCCTCAGACCGTTGATGTGCAGCCAATAAGACTTCCACACTGGGTTCAAAAGTTGTACCTTTGTCTGCCGGACTCGGAAGAGTCATCAGTGTGTGGATTGGTTGCCAAAGACGGACACTAGCAATCACCAAAGGATATCACTGGACCCGATGTGTCCAGAGATTGGTAGCCAGCCACAGCTGGACTTCTACTGGATCAAAAAAGACTTTGAGGGATGCTGTCCCCTGTGGCCAAAGTCACCCCACCTTACCCGTGGACCCCCATCGATCACACAGTCCCCACAGCATCTTTTAGCATCTTCAGCATCCTGCATCCCCAGCATCAGGACCACTTCATCAAAGTCCATGGATGCCTTGATGTAAAGTGTGGAACTGGACTGGAGACTAATTTGGTGACCAGGTAACAGCCCAAATACTCATTATTAGCTCTCCTGACCTTCTCTCTGTCAGAATTTGTCACCCAACTTAGGCCAGAGTAGCAGAACACAGCTCTTTCAACTTTACAAAAGTTTGCAAACTTTATGGTTACCAATGCTTGTTTGCACTTGGACTAAAAAGATGAGATTTACGTTTTACTTAAAAATCTATAACTCCGGAGTCCTCTGGTGGATTTTGATCATCTTGGTGTCTAAAAAGTCATAAAATATAATCTATTTTTATAAATTGGTATCAGATTTCTTTTGTGTTGCATGGCTGTCTTATTTCGTTGCTTGGTCTTTCTAAATGCTTTACACTAGAGTTCCTTTTTTAAGCCTTGATGCTTGAAACCACAGATACCCAGGATTGAGCTTGAGGTTTTACAAACAAGCCTGACTGCACCTAAGATGGCTTTGTGAGTGTATTACCCGGGAAAGTTGCACAACCATACCACAAACCACACAGGGACTCATAGCCAAAGACTCCCAGTCACACAATGACCACACCTCAGAACCATCAGATTTCTTTTTTCATACCAAAGTCTGCACCTTCAGAGCACAAATCAACAACAAGAGAGATTGGAACAATAGTTAATTTCAAAACATTAATGTCCAGCCTCCATCTCAAAACCTTTAACTACAACGTTTTCTCACAAATTCCACACTTACCTTACAATCACATCTTATGTTCACAATTATGTCACAATACTAAATGTTACAATTCTATGCACTGTCTGTACATGCACAAATCCAGAAACGTCCATATGTACAATATAATCTGCATATATACACAACATGTAAGAACATTTTATACACAAATCTATACATGCACCCATCCTGCATAGGGTACCGGACTTCCTTAATAACCTACCCACAAATCTAAAATGGGCAAATCACATTCATTACATCAGAAATTGAACACTTACATCAGCACTTAACCTCGCAACACAACGTATAGCATACATGTATAATAACCTTAAACTTGCCACGCCTGCAAGAGGGATTCTTCTCTCTTCTAAAGCTGCCTCAGACACCAGGAACATGCAAAACCACATTTATGAAATTTGGAAACTTTATACTAACACAATGGATCTCCACCAACTCGACACACACACCCAAGAAAAGCATCAACTAACTTCCTAACACATCTAATCACAGGCAAAGTTCACATTCTGCACTAAAATCCGCATACATCTAATCACTTTTCATTCTAAAACATGCCCCAAAGACTGAGCAACAATAAGTCACGCATCTTAAGAAGTTGTCCACCTTCCTCGTCACATTCATAAATAACCACCTATGGATCGTTTCTTTTTTGTTTCTGGACACCACTGCCTCAGGGACTGCTCCTTATAAAATCACAGGAACAGTTCTGCACTTCTTCCACTGTGTGAACAGCATCCATTCTCAGGACTTCTCATATCTTCTTTCTTCAGTAACTAGAATGCACAAGGACACACTCCCAGTCATCATTCCCCCTCCACACACACACACACACACACACACACAATTGAAGGTCCTTTTTCAGTTTGACCTCATGATTGGCAGACTTTCCTCCTTAAATGCACTGAAAGAATCTCAATCCAGGAATTACACAGGTGCTCAATATGAGGCAGATGCATGACATGCTTCCCTGTTTGCAATCACTACAGAAAACTAATATGGGCTCATGCAGACTTTGAAGTGTGATGACACGCACTCTATAGCCCTTGACGGTGACCACTCCAATCCCTCTTCCACATGGCCATATTCACTGTCTCATTCTGTATGCATCTGTTGAGCATGTGGGTGCCTTACTCTCAACACAGTGCACTGATGGACATTCATAACTAGCCAAAGGCAAGAGACTGCTGCATGTACTGCAGTGTCCTAACCTTTTGAAAGTCCAGTTGACCAGTGAGTATAGGTCAAGCACAGACGTGTACCTCAAATTAGAAGCTATCAGCTAAACCCCACATGCACTGTTGCTGAGAACTGGTACACAACTAGGGAGCTCATGAAAAATGTATACTTCCCCATGTACCTTTAGCTCCAGTTGCCCAGGCACCATGGATCTGCGCCATCTAATGCACCATTTTAACATCCCCTTCCTTTCCATCAGGAACTGCAGTCCCCATACACTACTCAACCTTATGCAGATCTTCTAATCTGTCCTTTGCCCATCGAATGGCAACCTCTCCCTGCAGCTCCTCTGGGGTAATCTGTAAATCATTGCAAGTCTTTTAATCTTCCTTTTCTCCATCCTCATTGGGCTCCTCTCGCCCAGCAACACACACTGATGATACTAGTTGGCAAATTTGAGTGTGGGCACCCCCAAACTACACCTTCCTGGTCTTGAGCCCTTCCACCATCACAGACCCGCCCCCCCCCACCCTCAGCTACTTTTTCATAGCTCCTAAAACGTTTTAGTGGGTTACACTGCACAGTTTTTTAACACCGCATCACCAGTTAGTTAAGTCAATGTTAGATTCATAGCTGTAATCAGGACTTGAGCCTCCCACCCACCCGAGATATAAAGACTTCCACTTAGCTCACACCCACCTATTCTACTCTATTTCATCATCATTCACTCTGTATTCCAGGCACCAACTCAGACATTCAGTGAATGGGAAATACAGGATACTACAGAGTGGCATTTCTATAGCTTAGAATTAAAGTCAAATTTTAAAAGAGGTGCCCTATTTCTGCAGAGGGGGTAGTTCCAATTCCAGGCGGATAACATTGTTTTTGTTCTTTATGGCAAAGCCAGTTCTTCTGAAGTAAAGTGGCTCGGCGTGCTGTAAAATTCATCTGAAAGTTTTGCTACCTGAAAGAGTGTCTCTTTGGAAAAATCCCCATGAAGACATGTTCAGAATGCCAGCTTCCATGCTGTAAATGTTGAAACTTGCCTTTTCTGGTTATGCTACAACTGCATCAGCAAGAAAGAAAGTCGCTCTCCCTGCCAAGTGATCATGAATTGGACATGCCACTGCTTGAAACCTTTTTCCATTCAGCATTTTCACACAAACATATTTGCTGAGTGTGTTGTGGTTATGGGGTTGATAATCTTGTGTACAATGGAAAAGGGACCTGAATACCTTTGGTGCTAGAGCCTGTTTCACAGTCAGCCACATACCTTCAGTTGTTAGTCATAAGCTGTTCATTAGCCGCATTTATGCAGGGGGAAAGTGGTACAATTTTTGAATGTGTCAAATGGCTTAGTCCCTGAGTCCTGTAATGCGGCTGCAACATTTTTAGGTCGATCCTGGGCAGCGCATGCACTGCTGCGAGGCATGCAGTAGTGGAGTATGGCTGTGAAGCCCCGCCCACACTCCGCTCATATTTTTATTTGGCTTGTGTCATTGTCCTTCGTAAACGCTGGCTTCTGAGACGTCATTAGTCTTGTTAGTCCCTCCGGCATAGTAATGCATTTATTCTAATTACAGCGCGCTTATTTAATTACCAGCGCGGGCCACTTTCACTTTAGCGGCAGCGCTACAGAAGCTTTTGAAATGATTTTTTAATTTTTTTTACTTTGGGTGAATGCGCCATACGTGCTTTCACTTTAATGTTGGCTGCACCCCTTTGTTTAGACGCTGCTCACTGTAACCTGAATATTCGCGCAGCATCTAAAAATTGGGGCGCGGCCACTATTAAAGTGCTCTCACATTTGCGAGAGTTTGAGCTCATGGCATTGTAAATTACAATGCCTTTTATTTATGTTTTGGTTTTAAAAAAATAAATAAAAGGCATTGTCATCATCATTCACTCTGTATTCCAGGCACCAACTCAGACATTCAGTGAATGGGAAATACAGGATACTGTACAGTGGCATTTCTATAGCTTAGAATTTGAGTCAAATTTTAAAAGAGGTGCCCTATTTCTGCAGAGGGGGTAGTTCCAATTCCAGGCGGATACCATTGTTTTTTGTTCTTTATGGCAAAGCCAGTTCTTCTGAAGTAAAGTCGCTCGGTGTGCTGTAAAAACCCTCTGAAAGTTTTGCTACCTGAAAGATTGTCTCTTTGGAAAAATCCCCAATGAAGACATGTTCAGAATGCCAGCTTCCATGCTGTGAATGTTGAAACTTGCCTTTTCTGGTTATGCTACAACTGTATTAGCAAAAAAGAAAGTCACTCTCCCTGCCAAGTGATCATGAATTGGACATGCCACTGCTTGAAACCTTTTTCCATTCAGCATTTTCACACAAACATATTTGCTGAGTGTGTTGTGGTTATGGGGTTGATAATCTTGTGTACAATGCAAAAGGGACCTGAATACATTTGGTGCTAAAGCCTGTTTCACAGTCAGCCACATACATTCAGTTGTTAGTCATAAGCTGCTCATTAGCCGCATTTATGCAGGGGGAAAGTGGTACAATTTGTGAATGTGTCAAATGACTTAGTCCCTGAGTCCTGTAATGCGGCTGCAACATTTTTAGGTCGATCCTGGGCAGCACATGCACTGCTGCGAGGCATGCAGGAGTGGAGTATGGCTGTGAAGCCCCGCCCACACTCCCCTCATATTTTTATTTGGCTTATGTCATTGTCCTTCGTAAACGCTGGCTTCTGAGTCGTCATTAGTCTTGTTAGTTATAGTAATGCATTTATTCTAAATACAGCGTGCTTATTTAATTACCAGCACAGGCCGCTTTCACTTTAGCGGCCGCGCTACAGAAGATTTTGAAATTAAATTTTTTTTTCACTTTGGATGAAAGCGCAATACGTGCTTTCACTTTAATGTTGGCTGCACCCCTTTGTTTAGACGCTGCTCACTGTAACCCTGAATATTCGCGCAGCATCTAAAAATTGGGGCGCGGCCACTATTAAAGTGCTCTTGCATTTGCGAGAGTTTGAGCTCTTGGCATTGTAAATGACAATGCTTTTTATTTATGTTTTGGTTTTAAAATTAAAAATAAAAGGCATTGTTATCATCATTCACTCTGTATTCCAGGCACCAACTCAGACATTCAGTGAATGGGAAATGCAGGATACTTTACAGTGGCATTTCTATAGCTTAGAATTTGAGTAAAATTTTAAAAGAGGTGCCCTATTTCTGCAGAGGGGGTAGTTCCAATTCCAGGCGGATACCATTGTTTTTTGTTCTTTATGGCAAAGCCAGTATTTCTGAGGTAAAGTGGCACGGCGTGCTGTAAAAACCCTCTGAAAGTTTTGCTACCTGAACGATTGTCTCTTTGGAAAAATCCCCAATGAAGACATGTTCAGAATGCCAGCTTCCATGCTGTAAATGTTGAAACTTGCCTTTTCTGGTTATGCTACAACTGCATCGGCAAGAAAGAAAGTCGCTCTCCCTGCCAAGTGATCATGAATTGGACATGCCACTGCTTGAAACCTTTTTCCATTCAGCATTTTCACACAAACATATTTGCTGAGTGTGTTGTGGTTATGGGGTTGATAATCTTGTGTACAATGGAAAAGGGACCTGAATACCTTTGGTGCTAGAGCCTGTTTCACAGTCAGCCACATACATTCAGTTGTTAGTCATAAGCTGCTCATTAGACGCATTTAGGCACGGGGAAAGTGGTACAATTTTTGAATGTGTCAAATGGCTTAGTCCCTGAGTCCTGTAATGCGGCTGCACCATTTTTAGGTTGATCCTGGGCAGCGCATGCACTGCTGTGAGACATGCAGTAGTGGAGTATGGCTGTGAAACCCCGCCCACTCTCCGCTCATATTTTATTTGGCTTGTGTCATTGTCCTTCGTAAACGCTGGCTTCCGAGTCTTCATTAGTCTTGTTATTCCCTCCTACATAGTAATGTATTTATTCTAATTACAGTGTGCTTATTTAATTACCAGCACGGGCTGCTTTCACTTTAGCGGCCGCGCTACAGAGCTTTTGAATTGAAATATTTTTTTTCTCCACTTTGGTTGAAAGCGCCATACGTGATTTCATTTTAATGTTGGTCACACCCCTTTGTTTAGATGCTGCTCACAGTAACCTGAATATTTGAGCAGCGTCTAAAAAATGGGGCGTTGCCAATATTAAAGTGCTCTCGCATTTGCGAGAGTTTGAGCTCTTGCCATTGTAAATTACAATGCCTTTTATTTATAAAATTGGTGTGGGAGCACACTGCTTCACCTCCCAGCAGGGTCGCCCCTAAGCATCATGGTAGATGCAGTCCGACAAGCGAGTACACTTGCAAAGTCTTTAAAGTGTTTCACCAGGTGGGTGCAGAATAGTGCTGGCCATCTCTGGACACGTGTTTCTAGATTATTATCTGTCATCAGCAGAGATTAGGCATTATTTGGGGTTGCTGAGCAGGCTGCCGTATCCTTGGAACGTAGTATCTCTCCAGGCGCGCAGGTGCCTCTCCACGAGCTCGTCAGCCCACAGCGGCTCGAGGGAGCCTTCAAATAGAAAATTGGTGTGGGAGTACACTGCTTCACCTCCCAGCAGGGTCGCCCCTAAGCCTTTAATTTATGTTTTGGTTTTTAAAACCTAAACAAAAGGCATTGTCATTTACAATGATAATAGCTTAAACGCTCGCAAATGTAAGACCTATTGCATTGAAAATGCTTGTTCTTCATGCTACAGCTGCTATTCACATCGCTCGGTCCCGCACGACTCCCTCGGGCCCAGCCAGTCAGGTTTAGTTTTTGCTGTTTTTCTGTGTTGTCTACATTTTCAGCTGGAAATGGCATGGGATAGAAGTGTTTTAAGACCCTCCTTTTTTCTTGGGCCACGATTGACCAATCACTCTAACACTTTCCAGGAAAGAGTTGAAGAAAGGAACTTTTTTTTGGGAAAGTTTCATGAAGATTTGTGAAAGTTATTAGCAAAAAATTATATATATGTTTTGGTATGGAAGCTCAGACTCATGTACAACTACACAGCGGATATATGGGTGTGTGTATACACACACACAGACACGTTGTGTGTTAGCACTCTTCATCCATGGATCATTTCACTGATCATGCCCACTACAGCTACAAGCAATGAGTCAGCCTGCTACAACCATTGGCTGCCTTGCACAGTCAGACACAGCATTTTTCTAGATCACATATGCACATCCCCTTAAAAAGTGCACTTCAGAACTAGGACTGGTGGCCCAACACTTTACTTTGCAAGTGTTTTTTTCATTCTTTATGCTTTTAAGTTTTTATCATCCTTTTCTGTGCATCATTAGGAATCATATTTTCCTGTAATTTGAATTAAAAGGAATTTCTATACCTCTTCTGCGTACACCGGCATTGTAGAAAGTACCTGCATATTCTTCTATTCATATTATATGCAAAGGTCAATCTATTTTTAAATGTAAATGTTTTTTGCGAGGATATAACTGTCAACACGCAAGTGACAGCATGTTTTGTTTTAATTATTTTTATTATTGTGGCACATGTTTGCATTAAAAAAATACCAATGCACTTGGTTGCCAATGTCAGATATATTGGCTTTGCCAATGCTCGTACTTCTGTTTCTGATTAATCATATTCTATTCCAATTCGTCATCGTTCCTTGAAGGATTTAAGACTAACACTTCAGACTTTTCTTTCCCTCTGGCAGTGTGAGTGATGGGTAGAGGGCATAACACGAAAAGTGACATCTTCCTGCCCTGTCAACTTGCCAAACCGGCTCAAAACATGACTTGATTTACTTAATGAGTTTGTAGATGCCAACTCTGGGGTAAAATTTTTGAAATCTGTAGGGCCCACAGTCATATCAATTGATGGGTTCGTAACAGGCCAGCTTCAAGGTCAATCGACAGATTTTAGTCGCCCTAACCCTAATAGTGGAAACATCTGCAGAGTGAACATGCTGAAGTGAAAGGGACTTTTACTAAGAAGTTGGACTCTGCTGATGAATGACTGCCACCTGCCATGAAACTGCTTCCCCTGAGCAGGTCCTCACTCTGTGAGTTTGAGCCAAACGCTGCTGTGGAACGTAAGCTACAGCGAAAGAGATGGTAAAGCCAGCACTGCAAGCATTTTCAAATAAAGCCTTCAGCAGTCTCCGGCTCAGTACAATGCAGCAGAATTTTAAACATGGAAACACTGGAGGTAAGGAAAAGGAGGCGAGGAGAAGTGTCTCACTGGGTGACTGGGCAGCAGACTCGAAATATAATAAAGCAGAACTAGAGAAGTGTTTCATTCCCCCCAGCTCCAAGCTAAGGATCAGCTTCTCAGGCTTGACTTAGACCATTTTTCTGGAGGTAGGGTAGGCATGGTACTTTTGATATAACTCTGGAGGCAGTGACAGCCTCAAGAACTGCCAATACAAGCTTCGGCAAATGCAGTGTGAAAATACCACAGCGGAAATGAAGAAGGTTTTTAGTATGATTGAGTCTCTTCAGTAACCCTGAGTGAAGTACTCCACTATGCTCGCATAGTTTGCGAAGTTTGCGCTACTACGCACTACGCGAATTGCACGTAGCACAGTGCAAACACTCATAGCGTAGCGGTCATTTTTTGCTTGCTCGTGGTCCTCAACGTCAAGTTGGCGACCGCAAGCAAGCAAAATGACATCCCGGCGAGACTTTTTCCTCGTTCGCGAGAGTGGAAAATAAAGCTCCCAGCTAGATTCTCAACACACGGAGGTCAGGTTTCTCATTCCGAGTGGTCGCGTATGCTCGCGACCACTCGCAATGAAAAACTATCAGTCCACGTTGAGAAAGCTGACGCTCGAGTAGAAATCTACTCGAGCGGCAGAAAACGACCGCTTGCACTGTGCAAGATGCGGTTTGCACTGATTGCACAGTGCCGGATGCTTGTCCGCACTGTGCAATCAGCGCTACTACGCGAACTACGTCCAGGGTTACTCTTGAGGAGAAAGTTCTCACTTATTTGAGGCAGCTTTGTGATGGCTTCTTCAGAGACGAGATTGACAATCTTGATTAGTTATTGTAGGCATAAGGGGATCAATATATGTTAGAAGAGATGAGTGATCAGGTGATGTCTAAGCTCTTGCTTTATGATGGGGGATATTTTGATTGACCTGGTAAAGAATTATGCTACATATGCAAATGGACCCTAGTAGTGGAAGATACGACTTATATCACAATCCTTGCTTCTTTTATTCTGAAATGTGTGATACAATATAGATGGAATGTATATTCCACACATGAAAAAACGGTACAATATGTTTTCCTAAAAAAAAGGAACACCCTTTGAACCAAAATCATTGCTGATTGCCAATTTTCAAATGTTTGCTAGGACTGTGGCTATCCTGATTCAGAGATTGTGAGTTTTAGAGGAGTGAGAGAAGATCGAGTGGCAAACTAGGCATCAGCCACTCCACTCCCTAGAAAGGGGATACTTAGCAAAACCAAACTTTGCACTTATTTTGGGGCACTATGGAACGTATGCTGGCCAAGCTGATATTTGATAAAGCAAAACATTCTAACGGTACTAAGGGTTTATTGCCTAAAGCAGATAATTTTATTTTTATTTTATTTGTTTATATTTATATGGCGCACAGCTACCCAACAAAGGGTTTCCCGGCGCAGATAAAGTTGTCTCTGATTACTTTGGCACTCATCAATCTTTAAGTAGGAGGTATAAAGCACTGCTCTCAATGCTAATGGCACAGTCTGACATCTGCAGATATAAGCAGGTCCATGGGCACAAAATGTCCTTTAGTGGAATAGGGAGTCCTCTTCAAACATTCTTATTTACTTTTATATTCAAATGTGGGCGGTTGTGGGTGATAATCGATCCTATGTTTGATAAATCAGATCTAAACTTTCTAAGTAATTTGTTGATTCACTTCCTGGATTAAAGTAAACATTTTTTAAATATTTACAACTATATTCCTTTGTTAGAGTCCATTCTCCGAAAGAGGAGATATCTGAAACCTTCTTGTTTTTGTAAATAAATGTGTTCATCCAGAATTATACTGGCATTAAACAACCCATCTTTTTGTTCTGCCTCAACATGTAGTGTCCATCTCTAGAACCAATACTGTGCACATGGATGACATACCCTTTTCTGCGATGGCTGCCAAGCCGTGGAACACTCTGTAATACTTCAACACTATTAAGCTTCAGAAAACAATTAAAAATGTATTGTTTCTACTGGTAGTCCTCATTTATCTGATTGTCTATGTGTTTTTTTTCAAGCACAACTAGGCATTTGGAGGGAATGAATCTTTCAAATGCTGTCTAGGCCTCAATTTTAGAGGCATGGGATATCTAATTGATTATGTGAGAGGTGTGAAGCAGTGATTAATTTGTAAAAAGGATATGTGCACAGCTGAATGCTGGGGCTGCATAATACCAAGGCTGTCTTGTCTTAACTCCACCTCAAGCCTCATTCTTCCACCTACCTTCTTTTCCCGTTTCCAGACCTTCCAACTTTCAAGTAAGTTTTACCTGGAGCAGTGTGTTCACATAGCCATCCACAGCCTCAATTTACTGCCAAGATGGGGTGAAGCCCCGCTCAGGTGAACAGAAGGCAGCGACCTGGCATTTCAATGTTTGCCACACAGAGCCCTACACCAGTGCACACTATCTAATCTTCTAGGTCTGCTGGATGGAGGTGGGTGGCAGAATCCGGAGCCCGGTGCCTGCAGACTGAGGAAGTGGTGCCTGGTACATAGACCATGGTATGCTCATGTGGCTTATTTGAGTGATCCCCTACCAGGCCATACCTTATTGCCGAGCCAGAGCGGCGTCATGCTCAAGGTAACAGATGACGGCCCTGCATTTCAACGAGCACAGACCATTAACTCCGGTAGGCGTACCGAATGGAAGCGGGCGGCGGAATCAGGGGCCACACAGGCAGGAGTCCGCGGCTTGGACATGGGAGCATCATTGACATGGCTTGCAGACACAGGTGGAGCCATGTACCTGTGACAGTGGAGCTCGACCAGCTGCAACTATCTGAAGAGCGGGTGCCTCACTGCAGGGGGAAGGATGCGCACACTCTCGCTGTGGCAGCTTCACTCGAAGACCTTGTAAGATTCCCACATTCAGTACCAGAGGCAATGCAAGGAATGCTCTATAGTCTATACCAAATGCAGGGCCAGACTACTGGGGTTCCCCGAGATGAGGTTAAGGCAGGTCCATATGACTTGCTGTACGCATTCATGTGTTTGCTCAGGGTACGAGTTTCCAAACTGGACCACACCTGCCAAGGGGATATCCCGCAGTTACCCTCGCCATCCTCGATATACAAGGGCATACATTTTAACTTCAGGACATAGCTCCTCCAGACCAAGAAACAGTGAGACAGGTGGCCGACTCCTTCCAGCACATTGGGGAACATGAAGGATTGACTGCGACCCAGTGGTCTGTGTGACAATATGGGTAAGTCTAAATGACATGAAGGTGGGGTACAGCATGAGGACAATGATCCCAACATTGAAGAGGACTACCGTAGGCTCAACCTCAACGACTTGGTGACCAATACACTCAAGGAACACACAGCCAAACTTGAAGCCATATTGCAGGCGGTCCTGGATTTCAAAAACACCCTGGAACCCAAATTGGGCTTGGACTGTTGCAGGCAGACCATAAAAAACTGGTGGACTGTATTGTGGAAAATGAGTCAGGACTCGCCACATCTGTCCCTAAGTGAAGGATATGAAAGTTCAGCTCAAGACGCTGCAAGAGGAAGTGGAATATCTGAAACTCAAAGCAGTCAATATAGGGGGGGCTCCTGGAGGATTAATGTGCACATAGTGGGTGTTCCAGAGCAACTGTAGGGACCCAGCATGGACCTCTACCTCAAGGAGTGAGTAACACACACAGTCCTGGTGAGCAAATAGTCAACTTATTCTCTATCACAAGGGCACACAGGGTACCAGGCCAGCCACCACCTCTTAGAGTCTCTCCCAGGCAGGTAGTGCTGTGACTACAAAACTACCGGGACAGGACCACATATTTCAGGCCCCATGAAACAAAGAGCCATGGATGGTCAAAACATTGAGCTCTACACATTTTCCCCGATGATACAACAGAGGTCCAACAGCAGAAAGGATCATTTCTGGAGGTTAAACAATGATTGCGCCAGCTGAACATATGATACTCTTTTATTTTTCCAGCAAAATTATATGTGCTGGATGGTGAGACCACCATATATTTTACCACTGCAACGAAAGCTTTGTTGGGATCGAATTTTCGATACCATGCATTATTGGCCAAATATATCCAATGTAACCTCGTAATTATATAATCACATAGTTAGAATACATTATGAACCTTTTTGTGACCGTAGATTCACTTTTGACTCGCTTGTTCCTATTGATATAACCAGAGCCATTTTGTTTCGTTTCCCTATGTGCTCGTGTTGTTTCCCTGAAATCACGTGATCGCCCTTGCTGCTCGAAACTAAGACGACAGCCAGGCCGCTTACTATGGTTGTTAGCTGGTAGCTCAGGGAAACCCAAGGTCACATCTGCCTTTCTTGTGGGATGCGCACATTCTAGCAGAGCCCGTTCCTGTACTCCCCGGGCTACAGATAGACACGGAGGCACCTTACTGACCTGCCCCCGGAATAGCTTAGGCCTAGGCTACTAGCAATCAATTGTGCCTTATATGGGTATTCCTCTTGGCATACGGACAAGTTGTAGCTTTCCTTGTAGGGTGTCATCTTGAACACATGAAACGTATATATGCTTTGTGTTTTGAACATGTAATCAGTCTCCTCTGCGCACCTCCGAGGGTCGTGTAGACTGAGGCTCCCCTGCCAGGGCTTGTATTTTCTGAATAAACGATTGAACGTTCTCCACTGCCGACTGAATTATTATTACTGATACATGTATATGGGCTATTGGTAAGTATAGTCCACTAGAATTAATTTTGGTTCCTTCAGTTGGCGACTCCGCCGGGACTCCGCAATAGGGTCGTCCCCTTCTGTAAACAGGGGTGACGGGACAGGGAGGAGTTCTGCCCGAGTGGGTAGACAGAAAGAAGATCCTGGTTTGAGACACCCGTTTGCGGTACGAAAACAAGCTTGTTCCACCCTCGAGTCCAGTTTCCCTCCCAGCTGCTGAAGACCCTACGCCGGAGTCCTACGGGCTTAACCCGAGAGAAGAACAGACTGTGTCGGTCTGTTTAGGTGTCGGCAGTGGAGAAGAGAATTCGCAATCAACCTGAGTGCACCAGGTGAGTGATATTTGAAATTGAATTGGATAAGAAGCACTTAGAGGAAGTGTTGTTTTGAATAACAGTTAACTGTCTTTGTTTGAAGGTGGCCGGTGAAGCCGGACCATGAGGGAATCTGGGGATCTATCGTTGCGGCGAAGGGGCTGCATGAATAGAGGCCCCACGGACTTGTTTGGTGAATAATTGAGATCACATCTGATGCCTTAGTGGAGTACGGTGTTGCTCACTCGGCCAAATTCTCTCCGGGAAAGCCCTGGGAGCAACTGGGTAAGCCAGGGGGGTCTGGAGACGTGTCCAGATGCCCGGCCCAACCAGAACAGGACCACGGGATGGCCTGTGAGAGAGTTCGTGGTTCGCCTATCAGATGCTCTCAGGACAGTCTGATGACTGTTCCCTTTGGTGAAATTTTGTTGGTCTGGAATTCATTTGAATCGATTCCCCGAACAGGAGTCGACGGGCTCTGTTCGTATTTGAAGACGTCATTTGCATAGAATAAGTTCGGAGAAGTGTTTGCCTTGTACTGTTTTACAGCATTTTATCGTGACCATTGAATGAGGAGGTGTATGAGTGGGTGATGCGAAGGACGCGTCCAAGTATGTGTGGGTTTTAAGATTCTGTGATTGAAGCAGCGTATAAGTAGTATCATAATGTCGTGTTTTAGTAAAATATGTTTTGGGTGCTGTTGTCGGAGAGGTACACGGCTGGAAGAAAGACAGCCTGCCCCTGATGGTGTTTTTCTGACAATGCAGAAACCATCTGTGAAAGAGGCCCAATACTTTGCTAAAAATTAGACTTTGCCTCCTGAATTCTCCACCATTCCTCGGACACTGTGGGCAACGGGGGACACTGATGTCGGTTTGTTAAGAATAGCTCCTTTGTCAATAACCCTGAAACCGAATACGCAGATGCCACGCATTCCTCAGTATAACATTTCACCGGAAGGTGAGCAGGCCTTGTTGCACATCATTCGTGATCTCATTGACTGTGGGGTGGTGGAAGAAACAGCTGCTAATGTTTGTAATAGTCCCATTTTACCGATTTTGAAGAGGACCCCAATTGATGGTGCCCCTGATTATAAAACTGCCTATCGTTTTGTGATTGACCTTCGAGCGGTCAATAAAATCGTCGTCCCTCAATACTCAGTGGTGCCAGACATAACAACCATTCTGACAATGATTCCCCCTACGGCCCGATATTTTTCTGTGATAGATTTAAAGAACGCCTTCTTTAGTATTCCAATTCACCCTGATAGCAGACATATCTTCGGATTCTCATTAGGAGGCAGAAGCTTTAGATTTACGCGCGCACCCCAAGGCTATACAGAAAGTCCCAGCATTTATAGCCAAGCTTTAAAGGCAGTTCTGGATGAATTAATTTTGCCCGCAGGTAACACAATCATCCAATATGTGGATGATATCTTGGTGGCCTCTGATACAGAGGACGGTTGCAAAGAAGCAACAGTGAAATTGTTGCATCATTTGGCTGATAAAGGAAATAAAGTCTCCCTCTCTAAATTTCAATATTGTCGACAGGAAGTGACCTACCTTGGCCACTTACTGTCGAAAGCGGGGAGACAACTAACACCAGAACGAATATCTGTAATTACTAACATGTCTGTACCTCGTACTCAACGTGATGTCCGTGCTTTCTTGGCATAACCTCTTACTGTCGCCAATGGATTCCTAACTATTCACTTCTCTCTAATCCCTTGTTGTATTTGACTACCAAAGATGTGCATGAACCCCTACCCTGGACAGATGAATGTCAAGAAGCCTTTGACTCTTTGAAATCTGCTTTGTGTTCTGCACCTGTTTTGGGTACTCCGTACTACCGGAAGCCTTTTTCACTTTATGTGCACGAGGTGGACGGTTGTTCTCTTTCAGTATTAACACAAGATTTTGGTGGGAAACAGAGACCCTGTGCTTTCTTCTCATCAGTGTTAGACATGGTTGCCCAAGCCCTTCCCAGTTGTCTGAGGGCCACTGCGGCAGTAGTGGTGGCCATCCGGCAATCGGAGGGTATCGTTTTGAATACGGAACTCACAGTCTTGGTACCACATGCAGTAGATATTCTGTTAAATAGAACTAAGACCCAGCACCTTACGAGTGCTCGTTTGACAGGATATAAATTAACATTGTTTGCACTACACATTACAATCAAAAGATGTGCTACATTGAATCCAGCCACACTATTGCCTCTCCCTTTCGATGCTGAAACAAATGATGTCCATGATTGTATATTCAGAACTGAAGAAGAAACCAAAGGTCGCGTAGACCTTACCGACACCCCCTTACCAGAACCCCAAGGAGAATTGTATGTGGATGGTTCTTGCTTTAAATTACCAGATGGTACGGCCACAGCTGCATATGCCATTACAACCTTAAACACGGTGGTGGAGACCGCTAGGATTTCACATCACTCAGCCCAGGCAGCCGAACTAATAGCCCTGTTACGAACCTGTGAGATTAGTAAAGGTTTAAAAGTAAATATTTACACAGACAGCCAGTATGCCTTTGGCATCGCCCATAGCTTTGGGAGGCTGTGGAGGGAGAGGGGTTTCTTTACCACACATGGTCAGAAAATCCAACACGGTCCTTTAATCGATCGTTTATTGCATGCCTTGACATTACCAGATAAAGTCGCCATTATCAAATGCAGCGCTCATCAGAAAATCATTGATTCTACAGGAAAGGTAAATGCATATGCTGACTCAGTAGCTAAAGAAACAGCGCAAACTAAGATGACTCCCATGTTCCCTAGTGCCTCAGCCCGGTGGGTGGCAGAAACATCTGTGTTTGATAATACCATTGAGAGTGTAAAAGAATTACAGAAGGAAGCTAGCGTAGATGAGACACAGAAATGGGAACAAGAAGTGGGACAATTGGACAAAAATGAATGTTGGGTAGATCGAACTGAGAAACAACGATGGTTACTCCCTAATGCATTGGTATATGCTGTAGTGACTATGGCTCATGGTCCAGCACACATAGGGGCGAAAGGTATTTGTGCAGTGTTGGACCCAGTCTGGAATATTTCAAATATTCCTAAAACAGCAGTACATGTGGTCAAATATTGTCCAGTATGTTTACGTTACAATTCGGGAGGGAGAGAGACGGTCCTGAGTGGAAACTTTGCTCCACCATCTTTGCCCTTTGAAGTTCTTCAGATTGATTATATACAGATGGAAAGAGCAAATAACTTAAAATACGTGCTAGTGGTAGTTTGTGCGTTCAGTAAATGGGTTGAAGCCTACCCCACTAAGGAAGCCACAGCTGTGGCTACTGCTAAAGCTTTGATTAAAGAGTATTTTCCCCGCTTTTGTTTGCCCCGAATTATCTGGTCTGACAATGGCTCACACTTCAATGCTTCCCTGGTTCAGAGTGTTAGTGATGGACTGCAAATTAGGCAGAAGTTTCATGCAGCCAGGCATCCTCAGTCGGCAGGCCTAGTTGAAAAATATAATGGTATATTGAAGTTAAAGATGGCCAAGATATGTGCTAGAACAGGATTAAAATGGCCCGATGCCCTACCCTTGGCTTTACTGTCTTTAAGAACCACCCCACACACACGAACGGGTTTATCCCCCTATGAAGTGGTTTTTGGTCGACCCGCCATGTGTGGGGAGTCCCTAGGCCCAGATCCTTTAGAGATATTGACTATCCTTTGATGACAGACTATTTATATGCATTGACTAAAGATCTGCGTTCTATTCATCAACAGGTATCTGAGACATTGCGGCCGCTACCAGAGGGTCCAGGACATCAGTTGGAACCCGGCCAGTGGGTCCTGGTGAGGAACTATCAACGGAAATCGAGTCTGGAACCAAAATGGTCTGATCCCTACCAGATCATACTGGCTACAAGGTCGGCGGTGAAGGTGCATGGGCGCAAGCATTGGATTCATGCGTCCCATTTGAAGCGCCTTCCGCTTCCTTTACCCTTTGATTTGCAAAACCGTGAAGGAATTCCTAGCCAGGAAGGAGAGTCGCTACGGAGCTTTGTGCCTTTTTCTGAAGCCCGAGAGTAGGGGAAGCCAAGCGAAGCGTTGCCCTCAGGTGACAAGGCAGCGGCTCAAACGGCGGAGGCCGTTATTTCTGATATATCACAGGGGTCAAATGTATCTGATGTCCCTGCAGCTGAGTTGTTTTCTGATCAGGAGCAACCTGGCCGTTGTAATTACGACCTGCGGCCCCGAAAACAGCGCGGTACCCCAGTTCTCCGTGGAAGAAGATAGGGAAAGACTTCATTTGGAAAAAATCAGATAGTTACACTGGGCTACTGAGCGAGACACTGGACTGAACTCGTTGAGAGCTTGGAACACTGTGTTAAGTAGCTCTGTTCAGAAAGAAAGACTAAGTTGGGGGCCGCGGTTGTTTCCCCAGACAAAACAGATACTTTTCTTTTTCATTTAACGAATGAGGAGAGCCTACCCGTGAGGCTCTAGAACGGACACGGGAAGAAGATCCCCTCTGGTGGCGCGCGCGCTTTGTGGATAAAAGATCGTTTTTGGACTTATAGAGAGGGACCGAGTTAAATCTGGACTTATAGAGAGTATGTTTCCCTTTGCTCGATTTGCGATGGAGGATGAAAGACCCTTGGCCCCTCGTCGATATGTGGATAATATGCATTTATTTTCCGGATGGTCCACCAAAGTGAAGGTGGCATTCTTTGCTTTTATTGTTCTTATTACAATTATTAATGGAGGAAATGCAGGATTTTGAACTTTTCAATGATACTATGTATTTCCAGCATTTTAAAGAAAGAAATGTTACGAATGACAAAGCCTTGCCGATTCCCATCATTAATACTACCTCTCCCTTTTGCATACAGGGCCGAGGTCATGTTAAGGTAGGGAAAAGTAGATGCAACTACACATATACTTTACAAATATATAGTACACCGCCAATGATCACTCCACCAGATGTATATTTTGTCTGTGGTGAGAATGCATATACATGGCTTCCCCGGGGATGGGCCGGAAGTTGTTATCTTTCATTTCTCTACCCTCCTGTGTACATTGCTGCGCCCGACTACCACCGGACTCATCAGTTAGTCCAGAAAGAAGCAGTGGTTAGCCGAAATGTTAGAAGCTATGACACTGATAGTACTGACCAAACAGATACTTCTATACAGCAATTCGAAGACTTTAGTAAGGGCCTTGTCCCTTTCTGGGGACCTATATTCAATAGCCGCAGCATACGACGCCTGTCCCGAATAGTTGAAAATGTGGTCCAGACCACTATTGGGATTTTAACTAATATCACTGTAGAGCTTGCTGCGACGAGGCTTGTCTCGCTCCAGAACCGGATGGTTCTTGACGTCATCCTCGCACATAGGGGAGGAGCTTGTCGTGTGATTGGCAGCTCTTGCTGCGTGTTTATTCCAGATTCGGCCCCCACCATCCATTTAGCTATACAGAAACTACATCGTTTAGCCAGTGAAGCCCATGTGGATAATGGTACCTGGTCCCTTAGTAGCTGGTTCTGGGGTCTGTTAGCCACCTGGGGTTGGAAAATATTCATAGTGCTAGCCGGAGCTTTTGGAGTGATATTTACGTGTTGCCTGTGCCTCCAGTGTGGCCCGGCTTGCTGCTCGTTTTGCGCGGATAGAATGACATCTGCTTTGAATTTTTCTCGACAAGTGAAGGTCGAGAAGCAGATGATCCGGAAGGAAGTATCAGACCTCATGCAGATTGATGAAGGAATTTTTGTAGAATAGTATTGGCTATAGTAGGCCAAAAGGGCCGTCTGTTGGGATCGAATTTTCGATACCATGCATTATTGGCCTAATATATCCAATGTAACCTCGTAATGATATAATCACATAGTTAGAATACATTATGAACCTTTTTGTGACCGTAGATTCACTTTTGACTCGCTTGTTCCTATCGATATAACCAGAGCCATTTTGTTTCGTTTCCCTATGTGCTCGTCTTGTTTCCCTGAAATCACGTGATCGCCCTTGCTGCTCGAAACTAAGACGACAGCCAGGCCGCTTACTATGGTTGTTAGCTGGTAGCTCAGGGAAACCCAAGGTCACATCTGCCTTTCTTGTTGGATGTGCACATTCTAGCAGAGCCCGTTCCTGTACTCCCCGGGCTACAGATAGACACGGAGGCACCTTACTGACCTGCCCCCGGAATAGCTTAGGCCTAGGCTACTAGCAATCAATTGTGCCTTATATGGGTATTCCTCTTGGCATACGGACAAATTGTATCTTTCCTTGTAGGGTGTCATCTTGAACACATGAAATGTATATATGCTTTGTGTTTTGAACATGTAATCAGTCTCCTCTGCGCACCTCCGAGGGTCGTGTAGATTGAGGCTCCCCTATGTAGAGAAAAAAAGTGTAGCAAACTCCAAGGGCATCGATAATCCCTAGATCAGAATCTGAACATAGTGATAGACCCTCCACAACATTCAAATAAACGTGTGCTGAAACAGTGAGTTTATACAAAAATTCTTCAATCTTTTTATTTTGATTATTGTATGTTTTCTTGTTATTTTTGTCTTTTGTTTACATTTCATTTACTTGTTCATTTCATTTTTCACATTTAAAAAACATTTATATATAATACAAAATGTTCAAACTAAGGCAAAGAATGGATTATTTACAACTAAAGACATACAAAGACAATAAGTGAAAACAGAAAAATTACATATCCACAATTTCAAAAAACAGATAAACCCAGTGATATACGAGATATTCAGTCGTTGGAATAATTGATGAAGGCAATGCGGTTGAATAGAACTACGCGCGTTTCGGCCCAAGGCCTTCGTCAGGTGACCGTCATTCGTACATTTTATATAAAATAGAAAAAGTGATATAACCTAAACAAACAAAACAAAGACAGAAAAAATATATCAACAACTCATACATACACATTAATTTCAATTATTTACAATACAATTTCAGTTTCTGTATTCGAGGGTCTATAACATTTATAGTACAGATGCATATATATATATATAGTGTTAACATCTTAGTGCAACCACTCAAATTAATTTAAAGCCAGACCATCTAGTTATTTACTTTATACCTGCTAGGTTACATTATGGGTGATCATTTATCAATATTGGCTAAACTAAGTATACTTATATAAAAGCATTGTCACTTATAGTATATACATTTTTATTGCACTCCTAACTATGATAGTTTTTCTGAAGGGTTCCCAGACCAACAGCTCCATACTATAGAATGGTGCTTCAGAGAGAGAAGAGAATCTAGAAAACAAGATAAATGTGGATATAGAAAAAGTACCTATACACTCACCCTAAAGTTATCCTTACTAATAAAATAGGATTCACACATTTTACTTACATAATTGTCAAGGTGTCGAATCTATAAGCGAGAGACTTCGCTTCCTATGGCGACAGCTTTTATTTCGTTTTTATATCGAGTCTGATATGCTGAAAAGTAGACATGCGATCTTTATTAGATACTAATGTTTTACCATATACTATTTAAATACTCTCTTAACTGCCCTACATTGAAAATATACCTGATTTATTTCTGCAAGATGACTTTCAGCGCACTTAGTCACGTGTTGATTTTAATAAATCTGGTCATTTGGTGATAAAAACGTGTCTTTTAGATCTTTGTTCCAGTAGCCTGATTCTGAAGTAATGAGAGCAAAAGAGATTACTATTTATATGTCATTTCACCTTTCCTTTATTTTAATTTAGAGTCTGTTCACACTCTATAAGTTTACTGCGGTAAGACCTATGGCAGATTATTATTATTATAACACAGACCCCATCTTTATCAAATAAGATCTAGTCCGAACAGCAATGTAAACACAATTACAAATTGTGCACCAGAGGGATATCCTAACAGTATATATCCTAATTGCCTCACAAAGGTCGTAATTTTAACAGGGCGGCAATTATATAAAAAATTATACTCCAATTTTGTATTCAAAGTAGGAGAACATAACAAACATATAGATGACGCCAATAGTAAATCATTGTAAATATGGCTAGATGACCACATGTATTTTATCCAAAAAGGTCCCATAAGGGCACTTTGCAGGCGATAAGTTCCTACCTCAAATATTTTTTTTTTCTCTACATAGTTTACCTTCCCTACGAGTAGCTAACTGAGTACATTGTAGGGGCCCCCTTTTTTCCATTGGATTGAGGCTCCCCTGCCAGGACTTGTATTTTCTGAATAAACGATTGAACTTTCTCCATTGCCGACTGAATTATTATTACTGATACATGTATATGGGCTATTGGTAAGTATAGTCCACTAGAATTAATTTTGGATCCTTCAGCTTGGGCTTGGCTAGAGTTGACGGGCATGTCGACCTAGTGACAAAGTGTGAGCAGAATCAGTCTTGCAAACGGGGAGACATGGCTGATGATCCTACCGAAGATCCAGGAAAAAGCCCACTACGGAACAGACGACCAAGGAACACACATAAGTGGTCCCAGATCTTGGAAGGCAACACAGCCCACAAACAGAGAGTCCACGACATGACACAACGGTGCACCTGAAAACAGACAGCAAGAACGCCAACAATGCTATGGCAATTTGAGGCAAGGACCGGCCATTACACCAATGACTGAAGAGGACATCATTTGATAGGTGTGCAGTGCTGGGATGGTCCTGATCTGAATACAAGGTACTGCGACCCTAGGAAGTACAACGGGTGGGATGCTACAGCGGTTTACAACTGCTAAACCACATTGCAAAATGACATAAGATGGGTAATCAGGTATTGTGGATGTTGGGCAGGGTTGTAGACACAAAATGGGGAAGTATGGCAACATGATAATGAACATGGACACCCTCCTGTGGTATCTAAGAAGGACCATGCTTAAGTACAATTGTTTTGTTCACACAGTATAGCAGGGCAAATTTACCAGCTCATTCCTGGGTTGGGGAGTTGGGCATTGTTTATGTTTAGGTTACGAGCCAGGCCTAATTATTGCAATTTGCTTTTTGACCGGGGGTTGGGGGAGGAGAGGATAGCAAAACAAGTGAACCACCTTGATATAAGGGCCACATGTACCAAGCCTTTTTCCCGTTTGCAAACGGGCCGATTCTCAGAATCTGCCCGTTTGCGAATGGGAAAAAGCCTTTTGGGATGTATCATCCCAAAAGACCATCGCAACATAGAGAATCGCAACATTTTCGATTCTCTATTTTGCAAATGTAATTAAGGAATGGCAAATTGCGATTCCTTAAATGCAATTCTGGAAGCACCAGAAATGTGCTATTTGGCCTTAAGGAATTGCACATTATCACCAACTTCAAGTTGGTGGTAATTTGCAATTTTCTAGAAAAAAGCACTTTTTTGCTTTTTTCAAAGAGCCCTTGGACGTGAATGTGCGCAAAATGTGCACTCCTGCATATTTCAGGTGTGCAACAGAGTGTCCTTTTGGCATCCTTGCAACCTTGAAATTGCATTCTCAATTTGCGATTCTCTAATTGATAATCACAAATTAAGAATGTCTTCCCATTCATTCCTATGGGCCTCCTAGCCCATAGGAATGAATGGGAAGGTATTCATTAATTGCGAATCTCAATTTGCGATTCGCAAATAAGGAATATGTAGGATTCGCAAAATGTTTTGCAAATCCTACATACATTGCATGTTGCAATTCTCTAACTGCGATTTGCTAAAAATCGCAATTTGAGAATTGCAAAACTCTTTCTTGATACATATGGCCCATACTTCCTAACCAAGATGCTGGGGCTTAATGCAGGTACTGCCTCTCGGTACACGGTTCTTACTTGGAATGCTAGGGGCATGGCTAACTCTACAATGCAATATGGGATACTTTCTTATCTGAAACAGCTCCAGGTACACTTTGCATACCCCAAGAGACACACCTGATAGCACCTTAACTAACAAAACTAACAAACTCATGATGGGGGCAGAGATAAGCATAATGTATTCACACTATGCCCTAGCAATATTGCTATGGGTTGCTCCTGGAGTCCCATTTACATTTTGGGTAATAGGATCGACCTGCAGGGCATATATGTAGTAGTAGATCGAGAGCTAGAGGTTGTCATATATAGTTTGTGGCTGTATATGCCCCAAATGAGGGCAAACAAACGTTCCTCTCTGCTCTGACACCTACTCTAGTGAACAATAAACACACACACGCACCTGGTATATGGAATGGGGACTTTGATTGTGTGCCAGATGTCCAGTGGGACTGCTCTACTCCCCCACTGGTGGGCACGCAACCAATATTGGCAATATGGTGTCTCCAACAATGGGCATAGGATGTGAGGCTGGCTGACCACTAGCGATCCTTATACCTTGATGCCCGCGAGTATTCCTTTTACTCAGCACGTCATGCCCTCCAAACAAGAATAGATATATTTTACTGCACAGAGGGCATAACCAACAAGTAGGTGGTTGAGGAATATTTAGGCCACACCTTATCCAACAGCTACCTACTCAAACTTTCCTTCCAATGGGGCCGCACACGACCATGGGTGCCAACATGGAAGCTGCTAATATGGTGCTCAGATCCACGATCACAGACCACATAGAGAGGTATTTTGAGGAGAATGAGAACACAGCAACAGACATGCTGTGCAAAGGGATGCCTTCAAGGTGGTCCTTCGCGGCCACTGTATCAAAACTAATTATGATATCAAACATACACTGTGCAGGGAATTAACAGATGTGGAACGCACAATGAGGATGCTTGAATTGCAAGTCCTCACTCATGCACAGGGCATGCAGAGACTAGCGCAGCACATTGCAACATACTGAGACACAATGCAATCCAAGGGAGCTAGAACATCGGGGCTGGTTCATGCCTTAGCCTGCGGAAGGGGACAAGGCGGGGTGCTTACTGGCTTGGTTATTGCACACTGATCAGCAGCACACAAAGCTAGGGGCAATATGCACCCTGAACGGAGAGCTAGGGGATACTAGAGCAGAGATTAATAAGGTGTTTTATTCTTATTATGCAACCTTATATGCCTCACCAATGAGGGAGACCCTAACCGGCTCCGCAGCTTCATAGATAAAATATTGCCCCTGCAATGAATGTGTCCTAGAATTTGGAGCTCGAAAAACCAATAACAATTCAGGAGATCAAAGGAGCCAACAAACAGATGGCACGGGGCAATCCAGCTGGGCTATACGGGCTACCAGTGGGGTTTTAGGCAGCATACACATCAGACGTTGCCCCCCAGTTATTAAAGTTGTATGAAGCAGCAATGTGCATTAGTTGCCATCCTCCTTCAATGAGAGAGGCACTAATTGTCGTGCCTCCAAAATTAGCGCAAGATGCCCTGTTGGTGGCCTCCTAACGCCCTCTCTCGTTATTGAATATTAATTACAAAATACTGGGAAGGGTACTGGCAAACTGATTACAACCTATAGTACAGATGCTGGTACATCAAGACCAGAACGGTTTGATACCAGCACAGAAAACACCTTTTTTAAGATCCACCACCTGTTCAGCGTCATGAACTGGGCATGATGTCACCAGGGAGGACACTGGATCACATTGCTTGATATTGAAAAAGCATTTGATACACTGGGATGGGACTACCTGATGGAGATACTGCGAAAGATGGAACTGTGGCCGGAGTGTTGTCGCTATGTACAACTTGTTTATACAGACTGCATGAAAAGTGTGCACACAGGTGAGGTAATATTAGATATTATACACATACAGATGACCACCAGACAGGGGTGCCCCTTTCTGCCCTCATATTTGCTCTGGCAATGGAGCCCCAGCCTTGCTTGCTGCGTGTGAAGGTCGCAGAGTGGGGAGATACTGATGGATAGGACCTGGAGCATGATGTTTCTATCTACATTCGTAATGAGGCTATCAGGAACAGAAACCCTATCGCAAATAGTGGTTGACTACAGGAAGGCGTTGGGGTTTTGGGTTAATTGGAACAAGTCATGCTTGTGCCCTTGGATCAAGAGGCGTAGAGGGTACAACAGAACTTTCCCATGGAGCGTTGCAGGTTGAATCTGAGTCCTTTAAATACCTAGAGGTTAAAGTCTTTCTCGAAGCAAAATACCTGATTGGCAGTAAACTGGGAAGGGCATTGAATTTTATCCACCACTCCCTTCCATTCTGGACAGCATTGTCACTATTGCCATTGGGGCGTATAGCAATAGCTAAGATGCTAATATTGCCCGAACTGCTGTACTTTTTCATGGAACAACCGGTGGTACTGAAGGAAATGCAGTCACTGCTAACTGCATTGATATGGGGCGGGGGTTGACACCAAGGGGCATTGTGAACATTTTGCACCCCATTAGAAAAGTGGGGCCTAGAAGCTCCTAATTATGAATTTTACTATGCTGCAGCCCAGTTCCAATGGTCTTTGCAATGGATAGCAGCACCAAGGTATAGGGAAACACTGGAAGTGCAATCACATATGAGGCACCGAACCATTGAACAGTGGATGCTGACACATGGGGATAGAAGCGGTAGACTGTATCCAGGCACCTGGACAGCATATGTTACGAACTAAACGCCTTCACTGTCATTTGCTCCAGAATTACAGTTGTAATCCCTGCCAGAATCAGCGGGACTGACAACGCTGCGTGACATACACCAATGGCACAAGGAAAACATACAGAAATGGGGGATTTGATCACGAACAGGGGTATGAAAATATCTGAAGAACTTCAAGGCGAATATGACATGGGTCTAAGAAATTCCTGGTGTATAATGCACTGAGTAGGACAGCAGCCTCCAAATGGACACTGGAATGAGAGGCACCTAACACTTTTCCATTCTCCAGGTTCTCCTCACACAAGGCTCAGCCAGGCAAACACATACATGTCTTTATGCCGCCCTGTTGCAACAGGCAAGATCATCACAGTGACCCTTGGAAGAATGGTGGGATGTGCAACTGGGCAGAAAGATACCACTGGACCACTGAGAATGGGGGCTACACAGTGTGAAACTGATTTTCAAAAACATTAGACTGTGATAAACACTATTCAACTACTTCATCACAGCTACCTGACACCAGTGCATAAAGGTTGACTTAATGCCCATGATGCCCAGCAACGGAGGCAGATTTCATTCACATGGTGCGGGATTGCCCAGTGATATAGGCAGCATGGACCATCTGAGAGCTCACAGGGAGACTGTTTCCAGGAGAATGGAGCGGTGTCTGCTGGGCATAGCCAAGAGTACCAAGAAAACAAAACACCACTGCAGGATTTATCGATCTAGCAGCGGTGTTGGCCAAGAGGTGAATGGCAGTGACATGGGAGGCAGCATTCGCACCACACACAAGGGAATGGCTGAGAAATTTGAGCAAGTGGACCGTGGTAGAAATAGTATGCCTTGTTGGCTCCTTGGGCAGAGGGAGGAATGGTAATTAGACACACTAGGATGATATTTTCGAGAACATTGAGGCCAAATCTGCCCATAGCCCTCCTTAGATGTAATTGAATACATATATGGGGATAAAGATGGGATTAGGAAATAACAATAGTGAAAAGCTCATATAGCCCCTGTGAAAGCAGGATAGGGTCAATCCTACCCTCCGCTCCCCTCGCTGCCCATGCCACCCTCACTAGGATTCGGTCACTGTCCAGGGGACTCCCATATATGAGATGGCCCTTAGAGACATACAACACACTTAATTAACCAATGTCTGTGCTCAGTTGGGTTATGAGTTTATTACTAATAATTGTTATATTATTCTCATACATTGTAGTTGACTCCTGTGACCATCAGATGCAGATGACTGGGTTGCACCCAGAGCATGATTTTAACTACTGTTGTGTGATGTTTATGAGACAGAGCTCTCCTCCATGTTGTACAACCATTGTTCATGAATTTAAAAAACAACTGTGATGAAAAAGCAGGTTTGTTTGATCATGTGAAATGAGTAGCTGTGGCCTTGAAGGGGCGGGGTCAAGAGTAAGGGCAAGGCACTGAGCCCATTACCACCCAGCCAACAACGGACAGGGTTGGGAAGCTAAGGAGAGGGGCCAGGCGTAGAGCCTGGCACTGGCTGAGCAGACCCTCCGTCTCTGCCCCCCAAAAATTTGAAAGACTTCTGGAGCATGATCAAGGTGTAAAACCGAAACGCGTCGTTTTTCTCTCGCCTAATACACGAAAAAGATGACGTTCACGAGAGACGTACCACTGAAACGCTCTCGCTTCTGCCATCCGTCTCCTGCTCCCCCGCATCGGAGGGAGCCACGGCTCTGATTACCGGACCTGATTTACCGGACCTCCCACTGATTTCCCTGCCGGACTGCCCGTGTGTGTTTCGCTTCACGTCGCAGGTACGGGAGAGCCCGAGTGTGGGAGGACCGGCAGAGACGGCCTGAGAAGAGCGGGCAGAGCCGTAGTGTGCGGGCGGGCGGGTGAGAGTGAGAAGGTGCGAGCGCTGCCGAGCCGAGCCGAGTCTAAGGCTAAGCGCTGATGTAACAGCACCCCTCCTTCTCCGTCTGCATCTGCCTCTGTGCCAGTGCTAGTGCTAGGGCGATTTTGCTCTACAGTAACCTGGAGCATGTAGCATTGATCCACATTCAGTCCATCACTTGTTGTTTTTGCAATTGCCGCCCTAAGTGCGCTGGGGATGCCCAGACGTGGGTCCCAGGCACTCCACACCACTTGGAGTCAAGCTAGCCGGGCTGAAGAGAGGTGTTACCTCGAAACCGGTCCGGTCCTCGGATGCTTGATTCCGTTCTGGGAAGGACATGGCTTTTGTAGTTCGGACTGGACTGTTCCCATGGGGCAACAGGGTCAGAGCTGATTTGCATATCGCCATTGTCTAACCCAGGGTGGTGTGGAGTGCAAAAAAACGATGGATTTGGGCCCAGATCTTATGACTGGGGGAGTGTGTGACATTGATCCACATTCAGTCCATCACTTGTTGTTTTTGCAATTGCCGCCCTAAGTGCGCTGGGGATGCCCAGACGTGGGTCCCAGGCACTCCACACCACTTGGAGTCAAGCTAGCCGGGCTGAAGAGAGGTGTTACCTCGAAACCGGTCCGGTCCTCGGATGCTTGATTCCGTTCTGGGAAGGACATGGCTTTTGTAGTTCGGACTGGACTGTTCCCATGGGGCAACAGGGTCAGAGCTGATTTGCATATCGCCATTGTCTAACCCAGGGTGGTGTGGAGTGCAAAAAAACGATGGATTTGGGCCCAGATCTTTTGACTGGGGGAGTGTGTGACATTGATCCACATTCAGTCCATCATTTGTTGTTTTTGCATGTAGCCTGTAGCCTTGAATTTTAAGAACTGCGGATTTATAAAAAAAGACTATTTAGAACCCCATTAACCTGCTGCTTCCTGTTGGCTGGCTGATGTGAGTGATGTGAGTGCTCTTCAAAACAACACTGCTGAGCAGGGGAGAGGAGTCTGCCATTTTTGCCTTACACCAGGAGCATATCAAGGATTGCGGACTGCGGACTTGTGAGTTGCATGCCCTGAACCACAATTGATGAGGTAGGGTTGTCTCCTTACATAGTACCTACTCTAGTACCTACTCTGGGGTTTTAGGTAATAGGTAATAGGTCATTTGCTTGTGGGGCGTGGTGGAAACCTTTGCATCCAAAGTCCACAAACCATAGCCCTTACCCAGGAGTCCTCAAGAAAGTTTATGACTAGAATGAACTGAACTGAATTGACTCAGGTTGGGCTTTGGGGGTTCAGACAACACTCCTCTCAGCCTCTGTGGACTGTATACACCCAAATCTGCTTAGTCCGCCCTTACTCCATCCTCACTGCATTGCTGCCCCCTTGCTCCGCCTAACCTGTTGTGTGGATCAGCAAGCGGTAGGTTCCAGAGCTAAATGGAGTAGACAGGCTTGGGAGAGCACTGAGGAGTTTGGCATTTCTTACGTTTAATTAAGTGCCGATAAGAGGGGGCTGCAGGTCTACGCAGGAGTGTTACAATCGTACCGGAATCGCACCCACAAGGAGCAAAAGCAAATATATAATCAAAAGCACAGTCCTAGACATGAGATCAGGTAAGGTAAGGACTGTAGGAACAGCAATTAAACGTACAAAAAAACTACAGCAATCAAATGTGTCAAAAAAATTAAAAATTAACACTCCAGGCCAGAACCAATCTCTTATATCCCCGATTGCACGGATGTTCGAGAAATCTGTTAAAATACCAGACAAATTTCAATTTTTGAAGGATCCTGCGGGTGGTATGATGTCAATTACAATGGAAACGAATAAAGACAAATTACAAACACCAATGAAACCCTTTAATACTAATACTAATACTGATGCCCTAAATCAGTCACAAAACAGCAAAGAAATAGAAGATTTGGATCAAATTGAATTTATCTGGAATGAAAATGAATCTGTGGATCTAGAAACACAAATTGCAGCCCATCAGCTGGGGAAAACTCAAGAACAACCCTCAAAAGATATGAGAAATTGCTATATGATGAAAGAAAACAATATAGCTGTAACATCTAACCTGGTTGTCACTACCGCAAACAAACTGCTGTCGCAATCTATGGGATCCAACCAACAAGACTGCCATGATATAACTGAGCAAGCTGGGCAGACAGTACAAAGGGTCCCCTTTGAAGTCAACGTTGAGATAACAAAAAGGTCAGGTATAATCTCTGAGGTAACTGAAATATACCCAGGCCATCAACAGGAATCCCAAAGGAGCATTCGGACTGTCAATGTATCCAATGAAGTGGCTGAATACAGTGTCAACAAGGTTGAAATTAGGGAGCAAACACTAGACTCCGCGGGTGCTGAAGAATCCAAAGGTGAAACTTTGGAAACTGGAGCAAAACACCAGGGTGTAGTCAAACCCTGGGATATTTTCTACCAAACATCAACCCTTACGCTGGAAGCCCTTGACTACCAATCAAATAAAATGGATATACAGATTGACCTTCTAAAAATGATGGCAAATAATGTGGCTGGGATTGACAACAAACTGGCCCAATTAAATGACCTGATAATCAGAGCACAAAGAGATAATGAAAAAACATCCTCTGACAGCATCTATGTGCCTATCATGGATAAGCTATCAGCCTTACCTGCAGAATTAACAAGCATAATAGATGATGCCAAAAGAACCATCTATCACAGTAAGGATAATCCTAAAAGGAACATCACAAGTATGACGGGAATGAAAAAAATTACACCTGGGGATGGTACGGACAACTCTATTCCCGTAGAACCACAACAATTAATAAGTCAATTTGATGATTCAGTTAACATACATGTTTTACAGGCAAAGGATTATCTGGACAATGAAATCCTGTGTGAAGCGCCGTGTAAACTCTCCAAAAACGACCAAAATCCAATTGATACGGAGCCGGATGGATTCTCAACAATGACAAAACGCCAAAAGAAAAAACTCCGCAATGCAAGAAAAAATGAGAAACAGAAGTTGAATACTACAAGTATTCCACCTAAGGACCTCAATCCACCTAAGGACCCCAAATCACCTAACTCAGGACCTAACAACTTCTTCCCTATCGTTGGAAAAAAAACACTAAACGTTCATAGTTCGATAAAAACTAATGAATTACAAAACCAGGAATCAGGAATGGGATGAAGATAGAGAAGTGGAAGTACGAGTAATAAACAGTATGCCAGAGAGGCTACAAATGGAATCTAACCAGGATGAAAACCTAAACAAGGAAGAGAGAGATCAAACTACTTATAACTCTGATACAATGAATGGAAGCATCATTACTAAAGAGACAGAAACAATGAATCCTCACCTCAAAGTATGTATGAAGAAAAATACAAAAAAAGACATTGTCTTAATAGAGAGAAGGGCAGAAAGTAGCCACGATATAATATCTGAACGAGACTACTTGCAGATTAAATGTGTGGATGGGAATAAAACAGTAATCTGTACAACGAAACATACTAAAAAAACGGAGGCCACAAATCAACACACTACTGAAACTAATGAGAAACTCAAATTTACACCAGAATTCCGCTCTAGAGGTAGACACGATATTCTTAATCGAGGGAACTTACTGCGACATTTTAAATCCATACCTTCACTCAACAACATTGTAACTAATGACATTATATCTGTTCAATTTATGGAGGATGACCGGAATAGTCAGACCCCAACTTTAATCTCACTATCTTCAATATCGATAGCTGATCGGATAATGAAGGAGCAAAAGATATTTAAAACCTGGGGCATAATACTTACCAAACAAATTCCAGAGGTTTACCCTAGTCCTTTTATAGGAGCTGACACTCCACTGAAACAGAAGAAGGTAGGGACGAAGACTGTATCAGTCCTAAGAAATGCACTCGGCAGATCTCCAGAAAAAAATGAATGTCCCACCTTGCAAAAAGAGGTAGAAAGAAACACAGAAATAAATGTAAAATGGATCAACTTGGCACTGCATAGTAATCAGAGCCAATGAAACAGAAGTCCACTACAAATTGGAGCTAAAAGCACAAACAAAGAAATAATAAGTCTATGTTGCAAAATTCTTACCTGGAACGTGGCTGGACTAAGCGCAAAAACTTCTGATCCTTTATGGCAGGGCTTTGTTAAGCAGTATGATATTTTGGCCTTTCAAGAGACATGGGATACATCACCCAGTTTTTCATTAGATGGCTTTCTCAGTTTCTCAACCCCAGCAGTACCGGGGCTGAGAGGAAGAGCTAAAGGGGGTTTGCTTACACTGTTCTCACTTAACTTGGTTGGGGTTTTTAAAAAAGTAGATCCTACCCCTCTGAATTCATTAATAATTGAATGGACCATTCCGGACCAACAAAAATTTCTAATTATTAATTTTTACAATTCCAGGGCGGGCTCATCTGAGAATGAGCATTTGACTGCCCTGGCAGATTTTTTGTCAGTCTACAAACATGATCGCACTTCTGTCCCAGAGATGGTTATCATGGGAGATTTTAATATTCACCCTTGTGAGGGGGATTGTTATAAAGATGTACACGGAGGATCACCTGTGGAGGGGATCCCCCACTTTGAACATAGTAAGGAGGCTGATGCCCTTGAGAGTCTCCTCGCCAACTCAAACTTATTCGAACCAGGCTTAGGTAATGACGAGACTAGAGCGCCTACATTTATTGGGAGGGACGCAAACACAGTTATCGACTATATTTTTGTTTCCCCTGGGGTGCTAGCTAAAACGCAGGAGTACAGTGTAGTGACCGCAATTTTTAGTGACCACAACCCCGTTGTATTGGTTATGGACCTCGAGAGTTTCTTGCATGGGAGGAACTCAAGCGTGGTGGCCTCAAGAGACTTGTCAACTGGAGGGCAGGGCAGGAGGGTAAAGTGGGAGAAGGTTATTCCAGAAACCTTTTTTAAAACACTTGCACAGGAAACCGAGGACAATATGGCTGTCTGCTTAGACTCCACTGCATCAGGGGCTGATGTTGTGGATGCCTATGTAGAGATATGCTCACGGATTTCCAAGAATTTGGAGTCTAGAAACGGCTCACATTGTGAGAAGGTGTTGAAATGGTTTGACAAAAAGTGCTCACTCGCCCATAGTGCCCTACTTAAAGCGCTGAAACTTAGACCCAGGGATAGGCTAATTGTGGGGAATCTTCGTAAGGAATACAAACTGGCACTAGCAAATCGGAAGAACCAAATTAGGGAAGAAGCCTGGGATCATCTACAATCTGCAGATGTGTTGAGAGACAGCAAAAAATGTTGGGCTATTATCAATCAGTCGTTTTTCACTGAGGAGGGGAAATCAGATATGGACTGCGTAATTGAAGATGAGAGTTGGCTTAATCACTTTAGAAACATCTATGACATTGAGCTAGGGGTCCCTACTCCCCCAGACTTAGTTGTACCTCGAAACAATATGTCCATTAAGTTTAACACCTCTGATGTGGAAAAGGCGATCAAAGATACTAGCAAACATACGGCCCCTGGCCCTGATGGGGTCCCTGCAGATCTTTACATCTTGTACCCACAATTTTGGTCCAAAATTCTAACAAATGTTTTCAATGCAACACTCACCGCAGGCTCCCCATCCTCTTGGTCAACCTCCATTATTGTTCGATTTTCAAGAAAGGGAACAGGGAGGACCCCGCTTCCTACAGGCCAATCTCCCTGCTGGACTCTGCCGTAAAGATCTTAGGCAGAGTTATTTTACAGAGATTGGGAGATTGGCTTGAGGGGAGTGGGGTTCTTTCTGATCTCCAGTACGGTTTTAGGGCACACAGGGGGACCATGGATCAATGCCTAAACCTTCATTTTATTATTAGCAAGTACACAGTGGTGAAGGAGGGGCTTCTATATTTGGGTTTTATGGATCTTTCTTCCGCATTTGATTTGGTCAATCGTTCTAAATTATGGTTTATTTTGCGGGACATGGGTTTGGACATCACGTTGGTTAATTTTTTTAATGATCTTCACCAGAACTTGTCGGCTTCTGTTAGGGTAACAAGGGAGGGCAGATGTACCGAGCTATTTAGATCAAGAAGAGGGGTCAGACAAGGTTGCATTCTGGCCCCTCTCCTATTTACGCTCTACATTAATTCTTTGAGTAAATCCCTAGATCTGGCCACCCTGGACGTCCCGCGTATGGGAGGGTCGGCTATACCGGTCCTCCTGTACGCGGACGACGCCGTCCTACTTGCTCGAACTGGTACTGGATTACAAAGATTGTTAGATCATTTTGGCTCCTTTATGGAGGCCTTAGACTTAAAAATCAACACCTCGAAATCCCACGTAATGGTGGTTTGTTTACGCAGGAAGACCATGAAGATCAAAACCTTTAGATGTAATGGAATGCCAATCTCAAGGGTACCCTTCTTTTGTTACTTAGGGGTTAAATTTGATGAAAGAGGAAATTGGGGCCCCCAGTTGAAACTCAAGGGTAACGTGGTTGCAAGATCTACCACAGCCCTCATGAATTTTTTAAAAAGATTGGGTGCAAGACCCATGGAGGCTATGATCCGCATCTATAAATCAAAGTGCGTAGCAATCGCCTCATATGGGGCTGATATTTGGGGCTATGTTCCAACAACAGGGATCCAAATTATAGAAAATAAGTTCATACGATCCCTTCTGTCACTCCCTCAATCATCCCCTACATATTCCATCCACTGTGAAGTAGGCTTGGGGTATATTTCTGATCACTTAAAAATGGCCCCTTTACTACGATGGGTTAAAACCTGGCTAAATGAGGAGATCACGCTTAACCACCTAATACTCAAGGACTGTATGGCCCTGGATAGAGTGGATAGAATACCCTGGCTTGCGTATGTTAGAGCGGCATGCGTGAGGCTGGGGCGTCCGGAAATGTTTCTATCACCACAGGGTCCCAGGAATGAGGATGTAGGGTGGATTAAGCGCAACTTCCTCAATTTACTTGAGTCAGAAAGGGAGGAGGTTGAACTCAGGAAACCTACGGTGAGATCAATCTATCAACTTGTGATCTCCCCAGTCATGGAACCCTATCTGAAGTACGTGACCAACTCTTACCATCGTTTCCTTTTAGTTAGATTCAGGTTCAACCTCATCCACCTCACACTTGGTACTTATCTGAAGTGGGGGACCCCTGAAGATATTCCACCTTGCACCTGTGATAGTTTCTCTACACAGGACATGCTCCACTTGGTGATGTTTTGCGAGCACTATCTGGTGGCCCGTAAAAAATGTTTATACCCTGTTCTGAAGGAACAAAAATTCGTCCAGGTGAGGCCTTCCCTCTTACATTTACAAATGCTTGACTCTATGCAGGTTACTTATAGTGTAGCCAGTTATTTGGTAGCGGCAGCGCGTATAAATAAAATTAGACTCACCCAAATGAATTCACTATCAGGAGGACACATAACTGAATGAGGATTGTCTGAAAATAGGGTTGGGCCTTTATATTCATGACACAGATTTTGTCTCTTTTCTCTTTGCATCAAAGATTTTAACTGTTTTAGACTGTTTTGAACTGCAATCATGTGTATATCTTACTTCTGTACAAATTTTAATGTGTATATGATGTGTATATAGTGAATTTTTGTATTGCATTGCTTTTATGGTTTTTATTAACCGAAATAAAGATGTATTGACTGACTGACTGAAAGACTTCTGAGACTGCTGTTGACATCCTGGTGAGGTTGTAAAAACCCGATAAGGGTTGGCTGTGAGGAGTTTCTGTAGCGTTTGCTATATGTAGAATATTGGGAAGCTGGGAGGCAGGAATAGGTTTTGGGGGACAGCAGACTGAAGGGATGGCTGTCCCTTGGGGGTATTGAGGGAAGGAAGGATGCCGTCTAGTTGACTGTGCACTTTGGGACACATCTTGTAAAAAATGTAGCCCACGGGCTACATAGCTGGCCATTTTTGGTCAGGGAAGTTTCATGGGGAAGGAGGGGACCAGGAGCAGTCAATAGTTTTTTTCTGGGTGCTGCACACCGTGCCTACTTTGCAGGTCCATGGCAGGAGGCAGGTTCCAGATCCGGGAGAGTACAGTGTGACTTGCACAACCCGAGGGGAAGAGAAGGTTTGGCCCAGAACTGCCAGCCAGACTGTGTCATTGGATCAGGCGACATATGTCATATGAAGGCCCTGGGAGGCCACAATGCACACAGGAGAGGATGGGAGCTTCTCCGCGTCGGGCACAGCGCGAGGTCAGGCGACCCGCAATGGTGAAGCGCCTGAGTTGATATGGTACAGCCTCTCAGAGATTGAATGATTTTCGGTCTGCATGTGGAGAAAAAAGCTACAAAGTGTGGCAGCAAGGGCAAGAGGGCATGCAGGGTACAAATGGCAAGATGAAGTTTTGGATTATGGAGACGAGAGTCTCGAGGAGGGAGAGATTGTTGATAACGAAGGGCAACCTGTCCTGGAAACGCAGAAGGAGCTGGTGGGGGGTAAGTGGGGGTAAGTCTAATCTCTAGTGTGTTCCAGGTTCGTCACCGGGCTCAGGGGCGGCCGACGGGCAATTCAAAGGCGCGAAAAAAGACGCATCCTCTGGCAAAGTGGTAAGCTTCAGAGCCGGCACTGTCCTTAAGGCCAAGTAAGAGCACAGACGAGGCACAAGGTCCATTGCTCTTGTCAACAGGGGTGGATGCAGGAGTGAATTGGAGTGGGAAGAGAGATTAAGTAAAGGAAGGTATGTCAAGGACACAGGGTCCATACGGATGAGGACAAATAAGAAGGGGTAGACTTGTGGCTGGAGTCTGCTTCAGGGGCGGCGGTAGAAGGCAATGAAGGGCAAGGAAGCACCCACAAAAGTATGAGAAGAAGACAAACAGAGAGACAAACTTAAAGCAGAGGACACTGCAGGGAGAGGAAGCAAGGAACCCAAGATTCCTAAGCTCCCATATATGGGGGTTAAGAAGCCATTGGGAGCACACCTAATGGCAGCTAGGAAAGAGCACATTTGGAATTGCGAGTATGTTGAAATGTCTACACTCCTTCATAAAAAACTCAGAGCGAAAGAAGGCTCAAAGGAGGAGGAGTACGTGTTGCCAAACGCCTGAGGGTTCCGATGACCATTGAGAACTGAATGGTGGCATTCCTTATATACGCCAGTGCGTATTGCAAAAAATATCTGGAGAGGAGAGTTGCCGTCTTCAAATATATGGATATCATAGGCAAGGCACAGATATCCTTTGGCGGTAATACTTAGGCGCATTGTGACGAGGAGTTCCAGGGGCATGGGACTCAGAGGTGCAATGGGGCAAATTGAACTCAGACCTTTGGCAACAGTCGATGGAGTCTGCGGAATTCGGCAAGACAATATACAAGCCAACTGGTTTGCCAATAGTTTATCATCCTTTTCAGACCCATCCCACCCAGGGAGGGGTGGATAACTCCAATAAGGGCCAAGGAGAGCAACAAGGAGCTTGTTGGGATGTTAAAAAGGTATTGCAGATTCCAGCATGAATGCTCTAAGTGATCTGGAAATTACTGGCAACAGAATGCAGAGGGACAGGGGGTCCAATGGTGGAGGATACAGGGGGATAAGGAGCATAGGGCTCTCAGGGAAAAGGCAAGTACTCTGGTTGACCTGCACAGGCATGCGTTTTGGTTGGGTTCCTACCCGAACAGTGAGGATGCCCGTACCTTATTGGACAGTTTAACATAGGATTTCAAATTGGGGTACACAGGACCGAGAGCACAGCAGTAGGCAGAGAATCTGAGGTCAGGTAAATCACACCCAGAAGTGGTGCAGCAGAATCTGGCTAAAGAAGTGAGGGAAGGGAGGATTGCAGGGCCTTCTGATGATCGCCCTTAGAAAATGTGATTGTTTCCCCCCATAGGGGTAATGCCCAAGAAAGAGGTGGGGCAATTTCACCTCATACATCACTTGTTATGGCCGAAAGGCCAATCATTCAATAATTTTATTGAGGACAACTTGGCCTCATTGTCTTACTCCTCTGTAGAGATGGTGGAACAAGCTGGACCCTGAGACTTCACGGCAAAATGTGACATAAAATCAGCATGTCGGTTGCTACCGGTACAACCAGAGGATTTTCAATTTCTGGGTAGCTAATTTGAAGGCGCCTGGTATGTGGATAAAGCCCTCCCGATGGGATTCTCGACTTCATGTGCCCTGTTTGAGCACTTCAGTATGTTCCTGCAATGTCTCTTTGTGAAGTAATAGGTCAAGAGAAGTTGACACACTATCCAGATGACTTTTTCAGGGTCACAGACTCTGGTTCCACGGACTGCCAGTGGTTGCTGGTTAGCTTTCAGGAGCTCATGGAGGAATTGGGGGTCCCACTGGCCACAGAAAAATCTGTGGGTCTGGAGACCACCACTTCTTTTATAAGCATCGAGTTGGATTCATTGGCAATGATAGCACACCTTCCCACGCCTTCCACAGGACAAAAGGCTGGACATCAGTGGCGGCTCGCTGAGGGAGTGCTGCGGGCGGTGAGGCGAGGCAGGGGAGGGTTAGGGTGGAGGGGTAGTGGAGTCGGACATACAACAGCAAGGAGTTGGCAATGCAGCGAGTGCAAGGTAAATAGTTTTATTTATTTATTTACTCCTTGCCGTCGTATGTCTGACTCCACTAGCCCCCATTCTGCCCCTCCCCCACCCCACAGCACTCCCTCTGCGAGCCGCCATTACTGGGCATGCAGGTCCTCTTGGACATAATGTTGGCAAAACCAAAAGTCATTGTCGGTGAGGTGCAAGTGCTTTTGGGACACCTACATTTTGCATGCAGAGTGGTGTGGGTGGGGAGGAATTTCTGCAGACAGCTTGGCTTAGCATAGGCTGGGTTGGCATTACCATGCCATCATGTTAGGTTGTCCGCAGAGGTTAAGGCAGATCTACAGATGTGGAGGACCTTTTTGGAGTCATTCAATGGCATTCCGATCGGCACACCACAGGAATTGGAATGGGACGTTCAGACTTTTTCACATGCTAACAGGCGGCATGGCCTTTGGTTTGTTTTGGCAAGGGCATTGGTGTGCGGAGGAAGACCATATGACTGGACACACGAAGAATACAGCATTGCATTTCTTTTTTTTTCTTTTTTTTATTGCAGATACACAAAAAATTCCAGCATTCAAACAGTACTCCAGCTAGTCATCATTGCGGTACATAATAAAAGCAATAAAGTCTCTCACTGCCGTTTGGCCCACACCCTGAAGGTCGGGCGGCGAATAACGTCATTGCGCTGGAAATACAAACTCAAAGAGCAATCGTATGCACCCAAGAACCATGTAGAGTATCTGCTTTTACTTTTTTTAAACCCCTCCCACCCCCCCAACATTTCTGTGCAGCAAGAACTAGACAAGATAGTCGAGAATCAGCAGTATAAACACTCCCACGTCCCTCCCTACCCATCTCACAGCCAAAAACAGTCCATCACAGTGTCACACATTTCCGAGGGAGCCCCCCCCGACACATAATCGAGTACATTTAACACTTCCCATCCGACGTACCGCTATCAGCATTCCCAACAGTGGAATGGCTAGGTCTTAGAGTTCCGGGCCTTCACAATCCCCCATCCAACCCATGGTAGTGCCGCCATTTGGTCCACACCTTTCTAAATTTCTCGGCTGCCATGTACATGTCCAACCCTCTTCTCCACTCCTCCAATCCCGGCGGTTCCGGTGACACCCAATATTTTGCAATATCCCTTTTAGCCACTACTAGTGCCAGTACTAAGAAAATGAGGAGTGGGCGCGGCAGATCTACCTCATTGGTCATGCCCAGCAGTGCCAGCTTGGGTTCACACTGGAGCGGGATCTCCAGAACCTCTCCCAGTTCTGTAAAGATGTGCGTCCAGTACGTCTGGATCTTGCCGCATGTCCATATAATGTGAAAAAAATCCCCATCCTGCTGGCAGCCCCTAAGGCAGTGTGCGTCCTCTACTTTCCCCATTCTATGAAGCCTCATCCTGTCATAATAGGTTCTATGGAGCACGTTGAATTGAATGAGGCATAGTCTGGATTTAATTGCCACTTCTCGGGGATGCATTAGCACTATCTCCCAGTCTAGGTCCTCCATGTCTCCCAGCTCCCCTTCCCATGTGCGTCGAAGCTTCACCAGGTCGCCTAACATATTGTTGGTTAGGGTTTTGTAGGTGAGGGAAACCGCCTTCCCCGGGATCCGCTCCTGAAGGAGCCGTCCTTCCAAAGGCGCATATTCAGGGATATCAGTGAGTGGGACTTTCTGTGCTCGCCAAGCATGTCGTAGCTGGGTGTATTTGAAGAGTTGAGAATGGTGAAGCCCGAATTCTGTCCTGAGGGCTTGAAAAGATTTCAGCTCTCCTTTGGCGACCACATCCCCTATTGTGGAAATGCCGATGTCGTCCCATCCCCGGAAGCCACGTAGCTTGTGGAGTTCTGTCAGCCACTGGCAATGCCACAGCGGCGTCTGCCGAGTAGGCTTCCTTTCCCATCCCATGTGCCTCGTGGCCCTAGTCCACGCATTGATCGTAAGGGTAGTGGCTGGAGGTAGCGGTGCCCGTCTAGAGCCTCCGTATATGTAGTACAGTAGGTTTCTTGACGACAATTTCAGCCTTTCCAGAGCATAGGTTGGGTGATCCGCCGGGGCATGTAGCCAATCATTAATCGGTGTCATGTGTTCTGCCCAATAGTAAGCCTCCAAATTAGGGAGTGAAATCCCCCCACTATATTTGGAGTGTGGTCAGAGCCACCCTAGGTTGCTTACCCAACCACAGGAAGGTTCTCAGATCAGAGTGAATTTTGGTAAGTACCGAGGTCGAAAGTGGGTAATATTCATTTTGTAGTGCGTACAGAAATTTTGGTAGAATGATCATCTTGTACATCGCTGCTCGACCTAGGAGTGTGAGTGGGAGCTGCCTCCAGCGGTCCATGTCTGCCACAGAGCCCAAGATAATCCGTTCCAGATTCTTTCGGAACGATAGAGTCTTGTCTAATGTGATGTATATCCCGAGGTACTGAAAGCCCTCAGTAGTTGTCAATAATTGTTCAGGCAACCCAACCCACCGGCCCCCTCCCCCCGGGTCATAGAGAATAGATTTGTGCCAGTTAATGGTGTGTCCCGCCCATCTACCATAATGCCCTAGCTCTTGGAATAGTTCCGGTACCGTAGTCTCAGGTTTCGTAATATATAGAAGGACATCGTCTGCCTAGAGTGATATCTTCTCTTGTATGCGGTCTGTGTCGGTCCTTTTAAAACCTGAGATGCCCTCATTCTGATGTATCCTGGCTGCCAGGACCTCAATAGTGAGCGTAAAGAGGAGGGGTGACAGGGAACAACCCTGACGGGTCCCCCGCTGAATCGGGAATTCACGGGACAGCCTTCCATTGACCCGTACCCTAGCACTCGGGGTAGTGTAAAGGAGCTGGATCCACCTCTGGAACAGACGATGAAGGGTGGCAAGGGAATGGGTCTTCGCCTCATTAGTGACCAGCTCTCTATATTGTCTTTGGGTATCTAGTAATCTCCTAAGGGTCCCAGTATCCTTCCGGCACTGGTAGTCCCTTTCCAATGCTAGGATAGTCTGTTCCATGGCTGTGACCTCGGCTTGGAGCTTATGGCGTTCGTCCCCCCTTCTACTCTGCAGTCTGTCCCGCAGGACCGGCTTCATGGCTTCCCAGAAGGTGACCGTCGATTCCACTGTTCCCTCGTTTTCTGCCACATAGACCTTGATGTCCGCCCTTAGACCGCGCAGAATAGCTGCGTTTTGAAGGCCGCAAGGCGCCAGGAGGCTCCCGAAGAGCCCCGGATGTGATCTGTCTGCACCCATAATGGCGAATGGTCCGATATCCCTCTGGCCTTATATTCCGCAATATCGTCCACCTTCAAATACTGTCTGGACATGAATACGTTGTCTAACCTCGAGAATACCTTGTGGGCCCCTGAGTAGTAGGAGTAAGCACACTGGGTAGGGTGTAGCCACCTCCAAATGTCTGTGAGACCCAAAGTAGCTATCTGATGGGCCAGGGCGGTCCGGGTCCCACCTCTACCTACCTCCCCTGAATGGTCCAGTCCTATATCCATCACATCATTAAAATCACCTCCCATGACTTGGATAGTGTCAGCCGTGTCTAGGAGAATGCTAGCAAGAGCCTTGAGTGTACGTGCCTGCAGCTTAGGCGGTGCATAAACCGAAAGTATTGTGTATGTACGTCTATTCCATGTCCCTTGAACTCCAGCGTACGTCCCCAATGGGTCTATCCAGGTGCGTGAGATGGAAAATGGGGAATATTTTTTTGATAATGACCGCTACCCCCCTGGAATCGGACGTGTAGCCCGCGTGCGCCAGTACTTTGAAACGTCCCCTGGCTATGAAGGCGCAGGGTATGCCCTTAAGATGGGTTTCCTGGAGTAAGGTAATATCTGGATCTAATCTTTTAAGGTAGGAGTTCACTAGCCCTCTTTTGACTTTGGAGCCCAGTCCGCTCACATTCCATGTCAGGATACTAACTCCCCTGTTGCCCGCTTGCGGTGTCGTTAGGGCACTAGCCATTCGCGGATGGGATATGTCAGCGAGGCTGTGCTCCGTTGTGGGAATGTGGTGTAGAACATCAAAGTGTGCAACTGCTTCTTCCCTACTGCTACCCCCGCCCCCTAACTCCCCCCTCCCCGTCCCCCACCCGAATGAACGTGAGACCCCCCTATCGCCCCCACCCCACCTCCCTCCCCTTCCAGTCCCATCCCATCACAAGACAGAACTGTCCATAGGAGAAGGCCTGTCGCCCTCCCACACATCCCTCCCTTTAAGCTCTCCTAGCTCCCCCCTCCACTACCGGGCAAGGAGAGTGGTCAGAAACAAAAACTTATACAAACAATGAACGTAATTAACAAAAAGGGCGTGTCAACTTGCGTGTTTCCCATCACCGAGCTGCATACTCAATAGCTCAATCCACCATTGTTCATGATCTGAGTCCTGAGTCTCTGATTCGGGCGCGCTGTGCTGTCCAGACATGTCCTGCTCCAACACTCGGATCGCATCGACCAGCGGATATCAACCAACTCGCTGCCTGAGATCTGCCCATCAGAACTTACTCACCCCCCCTCACTTTAAGTTGATGACAAAAGGTGGTAAATCCCTTTTTGTTTTAGGAACAAAGGCCTGGAATAAACTCCCTCCTCAGCTTCGATTAATCTCCCAGGAAGCCCCATTCAGAAAAGCACTGAAAACCTGGATCTTCTCCTTGCCTGATGCCACCAGTAGAACCCTAGTGTAATGTGTGTGTAGAACCTAGTGACATCTTTCTCCCTTTTCCACAACTCTTCCATCCGAGTTGTCTGTGCGCCAAGATACTCCCTGGAGTGAAAGCTGCGCGGTAGAAATGTCTCTTACATTACATTACATGGACAGATTGTCCCTCCTCCTCCCCTCCAGAAGTGCGGCTCTCAAGTTCATACTCGTCGTCTCCCTCTGAACGAGCCGTGGTTCGTAGACAGGTATATCTCGAGCCTGCCTCTGCAGCTCCTCTCAGAGAGGCCGATCGCCCCCTAATTCCCCCCTCCCCGTCCCCCACCCGAATGAACGTGAGACCCCCCTTTCCCCCACCACACCTCCCTCCCCTTCCAGTCCCATCCCATCACAAGACAGAACTGTCCGTAGGAGAAGGCCTGTCGCCCTCCCACACATCCCTCCCTTTAAGCTCTCCTAGCTCCCCCCTCCACTACCGGGCAAGGAGAGTGGTCAGAAACAAAAACTTATACAAACAATGAACGTAATTAACAAAAAGGGCGTGTCAACTTGCGTGTTTCCCATCACCGAGCTGCATTCTCAATAGCCCAATCCACCATTGTTCATGATCTGGATTCCTGAGTCTCTGATTCGGGCGCGCTGTGCTGTCCAGACATGTCCTGCTCCAACACTCGGATCGCATCGACCAGCGGATGGACAGATTGTCCCTCCTCCTCCCCTCCAGAAGTGCGGCTCTCAAGTTCATACTCGTCGTCTCCCTCTGAACGAGCCGTGGTTCGTAGACAGGTAAATCTCGAGCCCGCCTCTGCAGCTCCTCTCAGAGAGGCCGATCGTCCTTTCCGCGTGTTTCCCGAACCATGGCCCCGATAGGGTGTCGCCGGAGTTTGTCTCTTCGACCTCCTGGACTTCATCCTCTGTGCCTTCGGTAGTTCCCACTGGGGTCCATTCCGCAATGACCTGTCCAACATTTCCCACCCGACGGTCTCTCTGCTGTTGAGAATTGGGCGTTCCTCCAGCCACTGCCAGGCATCCTCCGGATGGGTGAAGAAGAGTGACTGTTCCTTGTAGAGCACCTTGAGTTTCGACGGAAAGAGGAGCATGTAGGAGATTTGTAAGTCTCTAAGTTTCGCCTTCACGGCATCAAAGAAGCGGCGTTGTTTTTGCACCTCCTGACTGTAGTCCGGAAAGATCATGATGTGCGTGTTTTCTAGACGGATCTCACCCAGTTTCCTCGCCTCTCGCAGGATCAGGTCCCTGTCCGCGAAGTTAAGAAAACGCGCAATGACCGGTCACGGTCTCGCTCCCTCCGGCGGCTTTGCCAGGAGGGCCCTGTGTGCTCTCTCAATAATGAAGTAAGGTGAAAATTGTACCGCTGGGAAGGTTTCCATCAGCCAGGAGTGGAGGAAGGACACCATATCCGCCTTCTCAATCCCTTCCCTAAATCCAACAAAGCGCAGGTTGTTGCGTCTCGCTCTGTTTTCGACGTCATCAACCTTCCACAGTAGTGTGCGACCCCACCCCCATTTGTAACCTTCCACAGTAGTTGGCGATGGGATGCCTTGAGCTCCGCCATGTCTTTTCTCAGGGTAGGGATCGAATCCTCGGCTTCGCCCATCCGCGTCTCAGCAGAAGTCACCCTGTCGGATACGTTTCGGAAGTCTTGCCTCAGCAGTGTCACGTCGGAGCCCACCTTGCCTATCTTGACCTCTAGGGCTGCTCGGGACTCCTGGATATCGGCCCGTGAAGCCTGGATGGCCCCCATCAGCAGTTTGGTGTCAGGGCGCACACCTGATGCGGTCGGGAGGGTCTCCGCCATCTGTCTTGGCGCGGCAAAATTGTCCATGGGGCCTTGTTTAGGCGCTTTGGGTAGTGGGTCCCTCTTCCCCATGGTTTGCAAGGCTGCTACGTCAAGCACGCAGGGCAAGCAGTGATTCACCCTACCTCACGGGCACTAGTCGCGGCCTGATGGATGGGCCGTCATATCTGTACCTCTCCCGGTGCGCTGGGGGTCCAAGAGCCTCACACCGTAGTTCTCGTGGGCCACTGTCGTCTCCTTCTCGCACTCCGCGGTAATCGGGTCGCTTGTGGGTGGTGCCAGGTAGGTCCTTCAGGCCACCCTCCACCGATGGTGGCCTCCCAGGGTTGCTCACCAAGCCCCGAGCCCCTGTCGCTGCCTGGGACAGACCCTCTTTCGTGGGAAGCCGGGGGGGGGGGGGGAGGGGGAGGCGCCGGAGTAAAAATCCTCTACTGTCCGGGCTACATTCAGTGACCGGGGCCTCCTTCAGATGGGCCGGGGATAAGTAGTAGGTGGAAGGTGTGCAGAGCAATCACTGAGGTGACTCCTGCCGTTTCTGCGGTCGTAAGGAGGTAGAGCCGTCTGAGCTCTCCGCCGGGTGGTTGGCAGTGCACCGTAATCTGGCCACAGGGTGTCGGGGTCGCCGTAGGGTCCGAGGCCGGGTCGGGGGCCTCCCTATCTCCGGTTCGCGGCTCTGGCCGCCATCTTGGTGTAACTCCAGCCCCGATGCTGGCCCACGATGGTTCCTCAGGGGCTCCCTCTCAGACCCCACCCCTGGTAAGGCCGTCGCCTCTTGCCTCTCTGCCTCTCACCTCACGGGCCCCCAGGACGATGGCTCGACGATCCCTCGGCACCCCTCGTCACATCGCGGGCGCTCCCGCCGCCATCTTAGTTAAGGGCTGATCGTTTCCGGAGCTTCTAACTCCGCGGATCGGGGGTGCCCAGGCCTGGCATATCTCCACACAAAGAGTACTGCCCTCCGACCCCACTGCAAGGGCCCGTCGCCGGATCCGAAGGCCGGGTTTCAGCTCCTCCGCCGATGTTCGAGCGCCGCGGCCGCCATCTTGCCTCCGGCCGGGCGCGCAAAGCGGTAACAAAAAGTCAGCGTATTAGGCGTTTCAGGCAGGTACACCGCTTGTTGCTCGCCTCCGCTGGGTCCCGCTGTGCCCCCGCTTCGTCCCTGCTAATTTGGTGGCATTTTGGGTATCAAGAATGACGGATTTTGAAGCAGCTCGCCGGAAGCTCTGGAGCCACACGTCTTAGCTCGCCATGGTGTTGGCCACGCCCCACAGCATTGCATTTCTTGAACTGTTCCCATTAGTGGTAGCTGTGAAACTGTGGGGGGCCTGGCTAGAACACAGAAGGGTACTTTTTAGGGTGGACAACATGGCAGTGGTGCAAGTGGTTAACTGATAGTCAGCGAGAGATGCACAGGTCTTCAAGTTGTTGAGGGTGTTTGTGCTTGAATGTTTGTGACAGAATATTTCCTTTAGAGCTAGGCACATGGGGCAAAGATGGTGTGTGACTAGCAGCCTCATTCTCTCACCGTCTCTCTCTAAGGATCGACAGTGCAAAGGTTGATTGCTCAGCCTGGTAATTGGGCTCGGTGAATTGCTCACTGTGCATCTTGTTGCGGGAGGCTTGGAAGTGCTGCTGCAGACCATAAATGCTCCCTTGTGGTATTCACTCCTAATCAGCTGGGGTCGATGGGGACGACGGCTCAGAAGGAAGCCACGGATTCAGCTGATCACACTCAGAGGCAGACAAACAAGGAAGGCGCGGCCAGCCGGAATACCCAGCGCCATTACAGCTTCTACGGGAGGCAGCCAGTCAGCTGAGACAAGTGGGGCGATTCCTGACCCGAAGCAGCATGGTGGATCGGGTAAATTGAAGCGAGAGACTGGAGCTAAAAAGGCAGCAGCTAAATCTACATTAAAGGTAGAGTGGGGGTCTGAACAACCCAATGTTGCCTCAATGTTTGCTTGCCTCTCAGTAGATCCCCATAAAAGTAATGCACTACTGGAGGTGGGGGGGATAAACTCCCTATTGAAGTGACTGAGGATTGTGGCATAGACGGGAAAGATATTGTCGAAGCAAGACCCCGTGGGTCAACGGTCAGTGGAGCTGATTGGTCTGTGCCTCCAGCCGCTATACTGGACTTGGCCCCAGAGAACTCAGTAAAGAGTGAAGAAAAAGCCAATCAGTAATGGAGGAGCCTTTGACACAAGGAGCAGACGGCAAGGAGGCTGGGCAGATGAAAGGCGGCATGGGGGGGTGAAGTTTGATACACCACTAAGCGCAGGGTTCTCCAGTTTTACACACCAGTGCAGAGGGGCTCTTTAACCTGATCTACCATGCGAGAAGTTCTTCTCTCTGACAGATGATTCAGACTCTACCAGGCAGGAAAACAAGCCCTCAAGTGGTGAGGCTCTTGGACTCCAGTAGCAGCACATCAACTGAGGATGTTTAGATAACACAAAGGAAGAAATCCACTAAAAAGGAAAAGAGAAAAGAAAGTCTGAAGAGGAGCACCGGTAAACAGCGAAAATGGGATTACTCTGACACTCAGATATTGCCTCAGGAGGATGAGACGGAAGAAGACCGAATGATTAACATCAGTTGAAACACAGACAGAGGTTCTAGAAGCAGAGGTGGTATCTCTAAAGCTACAAACAACTGGCCTTGCTCACTTTGCCACTGGATTCAAGCAAGCCGGGCTGAAGACGGCTGAAATGCCAGAAACCGGTCCTCGGAAGCTTGTTTCCGGTCCAGGGAAGACATGGCTTGGCAGTTCGGGCTGGACTGTTCCCATGAGGCACAGGGTCAGACTGATTTGCATATGGCCATGTCTGAACTGGGGTGGCAGAGTGGGCTAAAGAACGGTGATGGATTAAACCCAGATCTGTTGACTGGGTGTGAGTGTTTGATTGGTTCAGATGCTCCGTCCATCACCACCCCCTTTTGTACCACAAGGCACGGACGGCTATGTCGGATGTGATGTTTAAGTTGGAGGATCAAGAAAATCGCCAGTGAAGAAACAACCTGTATTTTCTAGGGATTCCGGAAAGACTGGAAGGTAGCGATCTGAGAGCCTATATGTTGGACCTCTTGAAAAGCACATTCCCTGATCAGGTGAACTGGGTCTGGGATTCTGAAATACAGGAAGCTCACCGATTTCTGCTAACTTTGTGAAAACACCTGCAAGATATGAGAGAAAGACCTAGAGCTATGCTGGTTTCTTTTTTTAAAGTTTTCTATTGGGGCAATAAGGGTATGATCAAGCCCGTCCTAATGCTCCGAAATCTCGCAATGACATTTCATTCTTTGTTAAACAAGATTTTGCTCATGCAACAGTGGAAAGGCACTGGCGACTACTGCAATTATTCCCTCCCATTCAAAAAGTAGGGGCTGAGGTTTTCCTCCAGAATCCAGCTAGACTCAAAATTAAGTTCAAAGGAACTATACGCAGTTTCACATCAGAGATTCAAGCACACGAGTATCTGGAAGGAAATGAAGAGAAAAGAAGAGGGGAGAGGCCCTCCTAAATGAATGGACTGTGGATCTGTCATGCACCTTGGGCTGCAATAGTGATTATGAGGATTGGTTAATCAAATTCAGAATGTGTATTGACAGTGTGAGGAGGGAGATGGTGGGGCAGCATGTCAGGCGCACATCATTCAGGCCACGTCTGATTGCTTCATGTTTTGGGGGCGGGGGGAGGGGTGGAAGTGGGACAGGATGGTTCACATGAAGGGGATAAGGAGGGACAAAGGAAGGCAATGGTTTTTGTGGGGTTTATTTTATGTTGAATTTGCTTGGATCATTTATGTATGCAGTTGTGGCGTAACATGCTAAAGGATGAAGAAATCACAAAGATGGGAAGACTACAGATAGCTACTGTAAATATTTGTGGCTTAAATGATTTTTTTTTAAAACAGACGGTGTCACAAGGGTTGCAACTATTACAGGCAGACATGCCTGCAAGAGACTCACTTATAGAATACACAGAAAGGTCTCTTAAAGCATTTTGGTTATAGTAAAGTGGGGCCAACAACCTAAGGGACCCGCACACGGAGGGAGTTTGCAATGTTAGCCCGCAACAAATTAATACAACTTACTCGAGTCCGGGTGGATGCACTAGGGCGATGGGTCATAGCTAGTTGCAGAGCCCAGGGTTCTCCAGCTTTACCTATTGCTTATTGTATGGTAGCAATGTAGACAATCCTTCCTTATTACAATGGGTGTCTAATGAATTAGCACACATGCCACTCCCTATTATTTTATGTGGAGATCTAAACATCAATCTTACATGCACTGTGCGATACATGGTCCACAATGAGATCTTTGGAACACGGGTTTACTTATTATTCCGCCCCACATCAAAAACATGTAAGACTAGATTACTTTTTTTGTTTCCTCTATGGTTATACACAAGAGCACAATTGAACGTTTTCCAAGATTCCTTAGGGTCATAGCCCATTAGTATTAGAGTTGGATGGTGGGGGTCCTCTTGAAAGAACTCCCACCTGGAAATTTGAGAGGGCACTATTATTGAATGAGGCCTATGTAGGACACGTGAAGGAGTGGATCCTAGAATTGTTAACGAGGAATATGGGAACTGCTTCACTGGGTACAGTCTGGGACACTCTAAAGGTAGGCATTCAGAAAGAAACAATCCAATTTTCGATTAAAAAGAGGAAAAAGGAAGAGGATGGTCTGCAGCTTAACCAACAAAATCTGGCTCAGGCAGAAGGAAATTTGGCCACCGCCCTGCAACAGAAGAAAGGGGAGGAGGAAGACCAGGCAGAAGTAGCTCTTGCTATAGCAGTAATTCGGGCAAGGCTTCTGAAAAAGACACTAGATAACTCAGCAGCTTACTGAGAGGAAATGTATTAATGTAGCAAAAGGGTGGGTCACTCACTTGCAGTCAAAACTAGGCAGGATTGCACACGTAGTGAAATCAACATGGTGTGAGATCCCATATTAGGGCTGGTATCTGAAGCAGGCGAAATCTAAGCAGCCTTTTTCAAAGTTTATCAGGCTCTATACACTGACGATTCGGGAGAGCTGGGGGGGGCAACGTAAGGATTTAATACTGAACTATTTGGATTCCTCTGTGGTAGAGGTATTATCACAGGAGGAGAGGGAGCAGTTGGACTATACATTGACCTGGAATGAGAATTTGGAAGAAATGTCAAAATTACCTAGAGGGAAAGCGGCTGGTCCTGACTTAATCCCCACAGGATTCTAAAAGAGCTATGCGAAGCAGCTAACAGAAATTATGACAACTCTGTTTGTACAGACCTCGGAAGGCACAGCTCCACTGAAATCCTGGGCTCTTGCAAAGATTATAGTCTTACTGAAGAAAAATAGGCCTGTGCATGAGCTTGGTTCCCTTCGCCCTATAACCTTAATTAATGGGGATGTAAAAATATTGTCAAAAGTCTTAGCCTCATGACGGTCACAGGGTATTCATAGGATTGTTCCCATGGGCAGCATGGCTTCATCCCTGGTAGGGGTAAAATACAACACATTAGAAGGATCATAACATTGTTTGATATCAGACAGGTGTTGGGAGACCCTATGGCGGCAACTCTGCTAGTTGCTGGAAAACCATTTGATAGGGTCTCCTGGCAGTTTCGCTGGACTCCAATGCAAAGGAAAGGGATAGGGGTTACCGTTATTGGGGCGATTAGATCTAGGCAGAAGGGGAAGTTTAAAAGGTGACAATGTGAATAAGACAATAGGTCTCTGGGTTAAAGTTGAAGGGCTTGTATACTGGGGCGGGGTTAGGGAAGGGGGTATGGAATGCAGGTTATTTGATGTACAGTGAGGTTTTAGTTCAGGAAGGCCTTAGGCCGAGGATGGTTATGTGATGCACACCTGTTTCAATAAAGCGGTCTTTTCCAAACACAGTGAGTCAGTGGTCTGATTGTGCTCCCTTTAACCCAATCAGGCTTTAGGGGACAGCAGATCGAAGGGAAGTCTGTCCCAAGGGGTATTGGGGGAAGGATGGGTGCAGTCTAGTTGACTGTGGGCTTTGGGCTACATCTAGTAAAAGATGTAGCACAAGGGTTATATAGTCATCCCTTTTAGTGCTGCCACCCAACATCTTATTGTAGGTGTACACAGTGGCAGCCCAGGCTAGTCAGGGGAAGTTTTTCCCCCGCCCTCCCAACCCATGGATTTCTACTGAGTTGAAAAAAATGATTCTTATGTTCTGGTAGTGGAGGCAGGCTAGTTACAGCAGGTGCATCGGGGCAGGAGGTGTATTGATAGTTTCTGTTGGAAGGACAGGTGCATAGATGGGGTGGTTGGCCCACAAGTTTGCAGGCCTCAAATTAAAGTTAGGTTGTTTAATATAAGATAAGCAGGCAGAAGGGGGGGGGGGTCTTTTGAGAAGCCACACCGGAAGTCCTGGATTAAAAAGTTTATGTTATGTTATAGGGAAACCAAGTTGCGCATAGGTTGTTTAGTTCACTGCTAGGCAGAAGGGAACGTTTAAATGTTGCCAATAAGAAGGAGACAATAGGTCTGGATGTTAAAGTTGAAGGCTTTGTATACTAGAGTGGGGTAAGGGCAGGGCCGGACTAGCCGTAGCGGGCACCGGGCAATCCCCCGGTGCGCCGCACGGGTGGGGCCGGTTTTGGGCTCCTGGGGGGCATTTTTGTTACAGGGCCGATTTTGTAGCATAGCTGCAAAATCGGACCTGTAACAAAAACGGCCGAAAACCGGCCCTGGCAAGGAGCTCAGCGGCACCCCCAACCCCGCCCCACAGGGGGGGCGAGCCATTTTACAGGGCCGGTTTTGGTTCCCTGTCCGGCCCTGGGTAAGGGGAGGGGGTATGGAATGCAGGTTATTTGAAGTATAGTGAGGTTTTAGTTCTTTAAAGCCTTAGGCTGAGGATGTTTATATGATACCCACCTGTTTCAATTAAGCAGACTTTTCCACACATATAGTAAATCACTGTTCAGATTGTGCCCAATTTCACCCAATGTTAGGATGGGAAGATTCTAGTGGAGACCGTTGGCTGTGGAGAGAAGAGCCAGCTAAGTAGGTGTTAAGCTGCTCTTCTATATTGGAATAGAAGTTCTGTATTCACCCCGCGCTGTGTCCTTATCACAGTTTCCACACAATGAACTGAAATGCCACTCTGCAACAGCAATATAACAAGAAAATATGCCTAAACTGATACACAATTCAAAAATTAATGTGACTCAAACGGAAGAACAACTAGTTTCCACCGGAGTATTCGCTATTTAATAGCTATTTAATCATTTTAAATAGAAACACTGTGATACAAAGGTTAATATACATTAAATTAAAGAAACATTGGACACAACATAATACAAAGGGGGTGATATAAACACAATTGCTCTATTCAGGCATGTCACAGTCATTCAATACCCATACATCCACTCATACAGAATCTGACACACCCTAGAGTCCCGGATGTGTCAGTGTAAAGAAAATTAATAGAATGAAAATTCGGATTGCTCTGTGAATCAAACAATAGTTGTAAATCAATATTGCACGAAGGAATACATTCCAAATTTTTTCAGTTTTCAACACAGTTTAAACACTAGTATATACAATATCATACAACTTGTGTGAGAAATCACTAAACGCTTGAACTTTATATCAGAGCAATTCCTGAGATAAGGGCCTACGCGTTTCGAATCCCAACAGATCACAAAGAAGGGATTCTCATCAGGGCCAGCAAGTATCTTTCTGGTTTATAAGACGTGTTTCAAATGTTGTGTAGCAAGGTTCTCGGTGGAGATGGAATGGCCCCGGCGGGACCGTCAGTGAGATTTAATCACGAGGAGCCGGGAATTCTCTTTAATGGCCAGGCGGGCTTGAAATGGGCAGCGAGTGGTTGGGGTTCTTGCACAGGGGCAGTGGAACATTCCGAGTCCATGCACGGTGGTGACAGGGCAACGATGTCTCAATTGGGTTTCGAAGGAAATTATTCTAAAAAGCCAAAATAAATATGCGAAACCACGTTTGTTAGGGATAACAAAATGAATTATGGGAGGAAAACTTAGGCTAATTGGACAACCACACAACCACACACACACACACACACAACTACACACACAACCACACACACAACCACATATACAACCAGACACACAACCACACACACAACCACACAACCACACACACAACCACACCACCAGTGCACACTTTCACCAGGCACAGACACCATCAGTCGTCAGTGCACGCTTTTCATTGGGCACAAACACCACCAGCTGTCAGTGCACGCTTCCACCAGGCACACACACACACCACCAGCCATCTGTGCTCCTGGTCTAATAAGTCTCACGGTTCTATGACACTATTCTCTGACTCGGATCCTTGCCAGCCCCATCTTGAAAAGGGGTTAAGAGATCTAACTTCATTTTATATTGTAAGAAATTAATTTAATTAATTTGATAATTTAAAGTCGCCTTAATCGCAAGCACAAAACATTTATCAGATACGAGCATAAGCAGTTGATTTGATTTTTTTGTAGTCTAGTTGAAAAATATGACCTCTTCGAGCAACCAGCTTTGGCACACAGCGAAACTTAGATGCAGGGAGAAAAAGTAATCTGCCCAAGATCACACAATTTGGTAAAAGCATAGAAATGAGGAATAGAACACGTTTATCATTTTATCCACTAGTCGCTATCTAAATTCGGCAATACCAGAATCAGGCTGAATGATTTTCAAGTGCATGCTAACCCTGCCTACTTTTGTCACCACTCCCTCCGGTCACTAACTACGTAAAATGTCAGCTTTGGCTCACACCGGTGGCGCACCTGTTCAAGAGATCGTCATAATCCTTTCCCAACAAAGGACCGCCCATGCGCCAGCTTCTCCCTTCTCTTCCTTTCATTAGACAATCATTTAGAAGCGTTGTTGTGGCATGAAAGCCTATTGTCAATTGTTCAGGCGTCAGTGCACTCATTGTTTGCACTGAGTACAATCAAGGCTTCATTTCTCATCTAGCGGGTTTCCGGTTAATTACAGAAAGCAAATAGGGGTGGAACCCTGGCATCTTGTTGTCCTTTAAACTGACAGCATGGCGCAGTGCCAAAGGCTCACAGCAGGTCGGCATCTCGTGACAGGAAGGGCTTCCCTCGGTGACGCACTTGGAAATAGCCACGTGAAACGTCTTGCGTAGATTGAACATTAAAAACAGGGCGTGGTCTTCCAGTTGAGGCATTTGCTGAAGTTAATCATCCCTGAAATGTCATAAAAGAGCATGTGCTAGGGACAGCCACCAGACTGCCCCATCGGTAAAGTCAAAGACCGTGTGCTGCTGCTGGAATGCTCGTCTCGACGCCATCTGTATTATGTAGCACGCGTACATGCCAACATATTAGAGAAGGCAAGTGGGAGATTTTGAAAAAAACATGGGAGAAAGTATTTTCCCTACCAACTTATATTGAAGGGCAGGCAATCTATGTGAGTCGGGTATATTGGTATATGTATTGTGACAATCAGCATTTCATTTTTGGCACTTTAATAACATAGCCCAAACGAAAAAAAAATTCTGAAATCTGATTATTTTTGCACAATGTAAAAAATGTCTAAAATAAAATGATGAAGCCTGTCACATGTGCTTTCACCTCCCCGCCAAGAATTAAGGACAAAGGGCCATATGTATCAACATTCCGTTTTGCGATTCCTAAATAGCGATTTTTAAGGAATCGCTATTTAGAAATCGCAAAATGGTATGTATGTAGAAATCAGCTTCTTTTTAGCGATTTCCTAAAATTCCTTAATTGCGATTAGCAAATTGCTAATCGCAATTAAGAAATAATTTCCCATTCATTTCTATGGGCCAGGAGGCCCATAGGAATGAAGGGGAAATTTGCGAATAGCAATTTGCTAATCGCAAATTGTGAATATTTTCAAGGGTGCAGGGGTGTCTAAAGGACACCCTGTTGCACCCCTGAAATCGGCATGGGTGCACATGTGGCGCACATACATGCCCTAAGGGTATGTGTGTGCGTCACATGGCACTTAGAAAATTGAGAAAATATGCATATTGAAAGGAATTCGCAACTTACCACCAACTAGAAGTTGGTGGTAAATTGCGATTCCTTAAGGCCAATTTGCTAATTTTTTTGGCTTCTTACATTGCATTTAAGGAATCGCAAAATTTGCGATTCCTTAAATACAATCGCAAGATAAGGGATCGCATTGTTTGCGATTCCTTATTTTTCAAGCACATTTGCTTGATGCATACCATTAGTCCTAATTGCATTCGCAAACGCCGAAATTCTGCGAATTTCGGCGTTTGCGAAGTCAATTTGGCTTGATACATATGGCCCAAAGTGTTATAACCTTTGATGTCAGTGGTCATTCTTAAAGGGAGAGATTGGAGTGTGCGTGTGTGACAGTCATCAACATTTAATATTTGGCAGTTTTACAAAACCCCAAATCGGTCTTCTGCATGCAGGAACCAGGAGGTGGGAGTCTTGCCTTGAAATCGGTAGTCTCCCACCTGAATTGGGAGGCTTGGCATGTATGAACTTGTGCAGTCTATGTAGGTAATTTAATCAGTGATTGGTCATCTTTAAGTGTAACAGTGATTTATTATAGTTTATTATAGTGTGGTTTTGTCTTATTTCAGAATTTTAACTAACTGGTGTTATTCGACCACCAAGCAGTGAAGCTCTAGCAGCCACCTGTTTGGTATGATCAGACTGATTCGGAAAATTCTACCACTTCTTCCTTTACACGCTCGGAGAGTCATGGTTCAGGCGCTGGTTCTTTCTGGCCTGGACTATGGGAATTCTCTCTACCTGGGTGCCCCAAAAGCCACTATAAGGAAACTGCAAATCGTGCAGAACTGTGCAGCTAGGCTGCTATACAATACTCCCAAAATGCATTCTGCCATGCCTGCTCTCAAATCACTGCACTGGCTGCCAATAAATGAACACATAATATTTAAATCATTATGTATAGCTCACAAGACCCTTTGGGGGAATGGCTCCAAAATTAATCATTCCCTCATCAACTTGTATCGCCCCTTAAGATGTCTCAGTTCAACCAACTTGTTTCTGGCATTTGTACCCAAAATCAAGAGATCTCGCTCCGGGGGGCACTCCTTTTCATATAATACCTCTAGATTATGGAACACCCTGCCTGCACATCTTCGATCTACAGCCCATCACCTTTCCTTTTGAAAGCAATTGAATACCTGGCAATTCCAGAATGTTTCTTAGAACCCCCAACTCAGTCTGCTTGCTGTCACTAGCATTGGGATGCCTACGGTTAGCTATGCGCTCAAATAAATGCTAATTAATAATAATTATCACACTTCCTTTGCTGACCATGGGAGCTGAGGTGGCCTTGACAGGATTCAACCTCATTACTTGCAGGTTTCAGCAGATATCAGAAGCAATCATTAAACTCACCAAATAATTTAGTCAGCGATAAAGGGTCATCACAAGCGAGGCTTTAAGCCTCTAACTTCTCTGAGATAGTAATGCTACTTTTGAGGTGGCTTCCTTTGATTTGCTGGTGGAACCCCTTGGCAATGTGAAGTTGAGAGACTGTTAGTATCCCTAGGCCGTAGCCTTCAAATTGGACAAGGAGCATCATTGAAACGTCTTGGGAAGACATTGCCATTGATGGCACAGAGAACTGGCCAAGCAGAATAGGAGCACCAAAATGCAAGAGAACAAGTTTCTATAGTAGCCGAGGTGGGCATTCTGTCTAATATGTTTACCAGAATGAATGATCTATGAACCCAGAGAAGCTACATAATATGTTCCTTGGGACAATTGATCAGCATTGGAGGGGGTGCAAGGAAGTGGGGACCCCTTGACTTGTTTGTTGGGGCTGGACAAAAATAAACATTTTTTGGACGGAAGTGCTATCTGCTATTGATGGAGCTGGGAAGTGACAAAAGATTTTGTGTACCCCTTGTGAAATCAAGTTCTGAAAACCATAACATATATTAACCGTGTAAAGCATGATAATTAATCAACAAAAGAAACATACACAGAAAAAGATACACGTGGGAAAACTAACTGGCTGGTTTGCAAACATTAATGTATTAATAACATGAAAAAGTTGTGCTAATATAGTGTGGTAACGCTTTAAAGATTTAATAGAGTATTGCATTTGTGTTTTAAATGAGTATTTTTGTGGCAAAATGAACAAATTTGGTAAGTAAACAATGCGTTTATATTGCTTTTCGCTAGGTAACATCTAACATGGGAAATTAGAATGGTGGGAGGTAAAGAGAAGGGCTTTATTTCTAAATTCTAACATCTGTTGTGTTTGTTTTCATATTAGTTTCCATTGAGGCCCGTGCGGCCTAGTTCGAAAATGGCTGCTTAAGCGGGACTTCAAGAAATATGGTTCTACGCATGCACGACTGTACGCGAGAGATGCTTGAACGGCCTGTGCTCGGACTGTAGATGTCAAGGTCAGCCGGGCCTAAGACACCGGAGCTGTGCCAAAGGATGCTCGAGTTTGTGAGCCTGGGAAAGTCGCATGCTGTAACTACATGATGTATAAAATACAAGGACAGGATGACGAATTGCAGAATGGACAATTTTGACTGTGTGAGAAATGTGTAGATGACATTGCAACGTTTGGACAATGAGGATATGAGGTGGTTTTCACCACCCCTCTAATGGACCAATGAGAAATGTGTGTGGACCCTAAAGTTTCAAATTTTAGTTAGATAGTCAGGGAAAAAGGGTATAAAAGAGCCGGTACAAAAGAGAGAAAGAAGCTGGTTCCTGAATTTTTTACGCACCACAACATGCTGTCGAACTGAACTTTGAATTATTTTTAACTTTAACTCTTGATGGGGCAAAGATTTGAATGTGGAGTACTGATGGGAGGTAGACAGCAAGGAGGATAGTAAGACAGTCAGCATTGGGAACCTGTGTCGTTTTATTTGTAGTCTAATGAAACCTGGTAATATAAGTTCTAAATTTCTATTTCCTAAATGTGTTAATAAATGTTAGATTTTAATTCAAAGTTATTTTTCTTCTTGAACAAAATTTTAGATAAATGTTTAATAAGATTAATATGAGTTAGATGTTTCGTTTAAAAAAAAAGTCATGACAGAATAGAGAATAAATATAAATGGGAAATTGTAATTAAGCTGGTCCTGATTTCCATCAACTAACTTCTACTAGCTGGTCCATCGACCGAAACAGTGGGGTGCCTTGATGTTATTTCCTATGAATCTAGAGCAAGAGAATCGTTCATATATGCATATGTATATAATGTATACATTTTAGATTTAGATTAATAGGGTACTTTGCTGTCCAGCAGCTCGCTTTCTAGTCTCACTGATCTTGGGAGCAGCGTGATTGGGTGAATGTGTGACTCGCGGTGCTATGGGCCCCATCGATGAGTAAATATAGGTTAGCTCCTGGGTTAAGTTGGATGAGTTGTGAGGGTTGTTTGAGAGCCTCACTGGATCACTATCAGAGTAGTTGTGGGATATCTTATACCCACAGACCCTGCGGTTACAAATCTAGACATGTGCCGATTGGGTTCAGAGGAAGTGGGAAAAGGGTGCTGGAAATTGATATTTAAACTTTTACTAATAGCCGTCTCACAGTAGTCTGACCCAGCCAGCAAACTGCCATACCAACAAGGCACACATGCTGCTGGAGGATATGGAATATAATGGTTGGGGAAAAACTGTCATCACACATCTGCACAGCAAAAGAAAATTTCATGTAGAGATGGCAGTCAGTGCTGGATTGTATGAGAGGGGAATATCGAGAAACCACATGCCCTCCAAGGTTGAAGGTGCTTAAGTTATTTGACAGACATATCCAGGGAAGACATACTTGGAACGTAAGCTGCAAAGGTAATGGGGCTAATACTTTGTACAACTGTGAATCTTAGTTTGTGTGGAGTGGTGGAATGTTTTTTCTTTAGAGCAATAGTTAACTGTTTGAGACTTGAATTAAAGAGCTATACAGAAATTTATAAAATAACATTAATAGAAAATAACTCAACTAGTGAATGATTTATCGGAATCTCTGGGGTTTTGAAATAGATTGATGATATAGACTTGTATGAATACTAATAAAAAATATTTTTTTCAAATATATATGTATATGTTTAATAATCGGTTTAAATGTTATGGTCACTTCTGTGATGAGCATGTCATTACAGAAAACCTTTTTTACAAAGTGAATCATGCTAACTGTTGGGTGCAGGACTGAATTGTGATATAGAAATTAGCACTGGCGAGCTCAGCATGTACGGCTTCCATACCTTAGTTTTTGTTGTATTTTAATGTAAACAAAATCTGAAATGAAAATTGAAGCTTGCCAGCCTGGAGCTTCAAAATCTGTTTTGATTGGGATTCTATGTGGGTTTTTAGGGTGTACACTTCCCTCTGTGTGTATAGTTTATTTGAAGACTATTAGGGCCTGATTACAATCTTGGCAGACAGGATTACTTCATCGCAAACGTGACGGATATCCTGTCCGGCAAATTACAATGTAATTATATCCCATGGAACTTGTAATATCCGTCACATTCGTGATGGAGTATCCCATCCGCCAAGATCATAATCAGGCCCTCGGTATGCTCGTTTCTCTTCTCTACTTAATTATCAGGGGCTTCATCCATTGGTCAATCATGTATCATTCACATTTTTCTGCCACACGGTATACCATATAGCAAGCAGCAATGGATCAGCCCACATCAACCATTGGCTAACTACACTGTGCCTTTTCACAAGGCTCTTACCCACACACAAATCAGTTACCTTAAGTGCTATGGACTGCTATGGAAACGTGTGCTTTTGGAGACAAAAAAAAATATTTTTGCTTTCAGCCATGTCTTTTTTGGATTGATGAGTGCCTGGCAGTCCAGTGTATTCGTGGTGAGTAATATATATTTCCCGCAGTGGTAAGGCTGTGTCAGTTAGTCAAATTACTACTGTGCGAGATTTAGCAAAGTTACATTGTGTTGCATCTGAAGCTCTCAGAGATGAAAGAGTATTTGTGCATGACAAGAAAAAATACTAATCTCACTCTAGATTTACTTTTTGCCGTACACTATAGGAAAGTCTATATAAACATCAGCTAATTAGCCCATATTTGTGTACTTGCCATAGATATTTTATTTACTTGTTGTCATGCTCTTTTAAAATTATGAATTTGCCAAGAAATATGATATTGAATATTAAATAGCAAGGATAAGATTTACAAGCAATTATTTATTTATTTCCTTTCTAGAGCGCAATATCACCTAAAAGGCATCCTGGCGCTGGCAGACTCAATAAAAGAAGGGGAGCCAAAACTGATGGCAAACTAGAGCTTCGGGAATAGCCATGTTTTTAAGCTCCTCCTGAATAGAAGGAGGTCAGGGGTATGTCTGAGCTCAACCGGAAGTTCATTCCACAGTTTCGCTGCAGCCACACCAAATGACCTACCTCCCGCTTTGGCTTTCTTAAACCTTGGTATTGTCACCAATCTAGCCGAGGAGGATCGAAGGTTACTGACCGGCGCATGCTACACAAACTTCCTTTGCAAAAGAGCAGGGCCCGACCCATGGAGGGCTTTAAAGACCAAGCAGAGAGACTAGAATTGGACTCTCTGTCTCACCGGGAGCCAGTGCAGCTGAGCCAGAGCCCTAGAAGAGGATGATCTTGTGGGCCACCCCAGGGCTAATGTTGCCGCCGCAGACTGAATTCTTTGGAGTCTATCCATAAGGTAGTTTGGGAACTCCAACAGCAGAGAATTACAGTAGTCTAACCTACTGAGCACGGTGCAACTCACCACCTCAACCCGGGCAGGGGACGGCAGCAGAGGAAGGATTTTCCTGAGCAATCTAATAATGGCCAAACAACCAGCCATTATCTTCGAAACCTGCGCCTCCAGGGTAAGATTGCTGTTAAACATGATGCCCAGGTTCCGAACCGCCTTCACTGACTGCACCGATGGAAGGAAATCAGCAGGCCAGAAGTAGCAGGGTAGAGCAGATTGAGCCCTGGCCCTTGGGCAGTATAACACCTCCGTTTTTCCTGTATTAAATTGCAGTGAATTAGCCTTCAACCAACCCGCCGTATCTTGCAGGCAGTTGTGAAATACTTGCAAAGAAGTTGAGTGATCTCCCTCCAAGGAGAGAATCACTGCGTGTCATCAGCATAGTTGACAATCTCAATATTATATTGTTTGATGACCGCAATCAAGGGCCTCATATAGATGTTAAATATTATCGGACTAACTGCCGAGCCTTGAGGAACGCTATGCGAGATGGTAGAAAAGGCGGATAGGTAAGGAGGGAGGGACACAACTTGTTTTCTGTCCTTAAGAAAGACTGAAACCACCCAAGGGCACTACCTGCAACCCCCACCTCTCTCAGCCTATCAAACAGGATCCCATGGTTCACCGTGTCGAAGGCGGCAGACAGGTCAAGCAGGATCAGAACACCTGCCTGACCCTTGTCTGCCCGCCAACGAAGCTCATCCAACACGGTCACCAAGGCCGTCTCGATACCATGAGCTGGCCGGAAGCCAAACTGGACTTCCTCCAGGAGTTTATGCTGTTCTAGGTACCTAGAGAGAGTGCCTGCCACCACCCGCTCTACAATTTTAGCTGGATAGGGTAGAAGCGAGATGGGCCTGAAGTTCTTCAAGCACTCAGGATCGAGGGAAGGCTTTTTCAGCAATGGGGTCACCACCGCTTGTTTCCACTGAGGTGGGATCACTCCAGTAGAAAGAGACTGGTTACAAACCAGCCTAAGCGTAGGAAAGAGCTCATCCTCGAAGTCTTTCCAGATTATTAATGGAATCGGATCAAGCGGAGACCTGGACGTGATGCCAAGGGTCACTCCACTGAACTCATCTGCAGTCAACTGCACAAATTCCGATAGGGACTTATATCCCCCCTGTTCAGGGACGGCCCCGAAATCCACCACGACCTGCTTCAAAGGACTGCCACAACCAGCCAACGCTAAGAGATCGGTTCCGGTCTGTTGCTGCTCCACCCCCAAATCATCAACGATCGTATTGATTTTATCCTGAAAGAACCTAGCCAGGTTCTCACAGAGTTCCTGAGAGGGGGAAACTCATTCTTGGCGCAGTCTGGACTAATGAGACTATTCAGGATGTTAAAAATACTATGAGAGCTATTCGGGGCATCAAGACTCACCTTGGAAACATATGCTGCCTTAACTCTATGGATTTCCTTCTTATAGTCCATCAGCTTAGCTTTCCAAGTAAGCCCATCCTTATGCAGGTATGCATGTCTCCATCTCCTCTCCGCTTGTTTACATTCTAGTTTCAGGTTTTTAAGGCTATCTGTGAACCAGGGGGCTGAGGGTCTCCCCCTGCTCCTATGATGTTTTAAAGGAGCAGAGGCATCTAGAACCGAAGTAATCTTCGTGCAGAGGGAAGCATTGTTCTCCTATATCTGCATAGCAGGGCAGAAGCACTCCTCAACCCTGAACAAGGGTGAAACACCCTTTTTCCGAACAAGAGACTTCCAATCCCTGCTAACATACTCCCTCACTTGACTAGATGTCCTGACAGTGCCTGTACCTGACTTCACAAAAAATTAAATCCTACCGGTGACCCCCATATGGGTGGCCTGAGAGACTCGCTGAGAGAGACCAAGACCCTTGCATGAATGGAGCACGTTAAAAAGACCTATATCCATGGAGCCATTCAACCACAAATTGAAGTCTCCAAGAATCACCAGTTGACTATGGATAGCAGCAATATTGGTGAACAGTTCCAAAAGCAACTTCTGCTGGAGTAAGGTGAAGATCCCAGGGGGTCTATAACAGATGATACCTGTTAAAAGATGCCTCTGTGCATTCTTGATAGAGAACTCAAATAATTCACAGCCATCACATGCATCAATCCCAATGACAGTCAAGTTCAACGTATCTCTAAAAATCACACCCACCGCACCTCCCCTACCATTTGATCTTGGCCTGTGGTGGATTTTAAACCCTGGCGGACAGGCCTTCCCAGCATCGACCTCACACGCAGGGCAAGTCAACGTATCCGTCATACACAAGATGTCCAGCTCATGAGCCTCAAGCAACAACTGTATCTCCACACTGTGCTTGGGTAGAGATCTCACATTCAGAAGCCCACCAGCGAGAGTGCCGCTCCTCAAAAAGTCTGCCACGGGAAAGGTGGTGTCAGAAAGCAAAAGAGCCCCCATATCACTACCCCACTCACCAATATGGTTCAGTTCTTTGCTGGTGTAGTATCTAGGACCACACCCAACAACTGGTCCCTGCCCCATCCCAAAAGGGGCAGCGTAACTGGTGCTAGGCGCGTTCTTGGCGAAGACGGGCGCAGACGGGCTTGCCATTGGCGCGCCTATGGCGCGCTGCCGGCGCGATCGCGCTACCGTTCGCTTTTCTCTCCGCGAGTCCTGGTAGGTCATGGGAGGCTAGACTGCCTTTCCGCTACTGCCAAGATGGCAGCTCCGCTCGCAAGACGGACCCCCAAGTCAGGAGAGCCGGAGGACATTAGGCGAGTTACCCCTGTCCCACAACACTCACAGGTAAGTGCAGAAATTTACAGTGTAAACATTCTAAAAAGTTAGGCCAGGTTAACAAGGATGCACCAGAAAATTGTTTAACACCACAACGAGTAATTAAAAATGGCCAAGAGCCACACACAGTCAGCTCCTCACCAGCAGCCTCCCACCTTCAAGCTGCCCTCAGCGCAGCAAGTGAATTTACTGTGCTGCGTGAAAGAGTGAGAGCAGAGTTGTGCCATATTTTTAAAGATATGTTGCAGTTCTGCTCTCTCCTTGGGCCAGCATACTTTGGGTAGCCTAGTATCAATGCAGGCTTCCTTGCTCAATAGCAGTGGCAGCTCGCACAGGTAATGCTGTGGGGGTGTAGGGCGAGGCCAGGGCTGTGTGGGGGGTAGTGGAGTGTGACATATGACGGGAAAGTCGTGAGTAAGAAAATAAATACATAAAAGCACTTACTTTGCGCTTGCAGCATCGCAGCATCTCAGCATCGGCGATGCTGGAAGTGCAAAGTTAAGTACTTTTATTTATTTATTTCCTTAGTCGCGACTTTCCCATCGTATGTCACACTCCACTACCTCCCCACCCAGCCCCACCCCCGACATGCCACCCCACAGCGTTACCTGTGGAAGCCGCCACTGCTCGATAGTGCCAGGGTGCCTGCCTTATACTGCTTGGGGTACTTTCCTTTGCAAAAAACTATCCTTGGAAGTTTTTTCTTTTTCTTTTACAAAGCAACACCAATCGATATTTGCGTTACTTGGAAGTACCAATTTAGATTTTGCGTTGGGTCTTCCACAGAATGTGACGCAAACCTGACACAAATTCTTTGAAAATCTGGGCCCAAATATTAAAATTGTAGCGCACAGAAAATCATAACAAACCCTGCTATATCTAATATTCATTTTTTTGCCATGTTTTTGGCAGAGTTATTTTATTAACGTTTTTTTCATACAGTTTGGAAACTATGAATTTGCTGAAAAATATGATATTAATTATCAAGGCTTAGATTAACAAACATTTCAAACAATGCAGCACAGCAAGTGAAATTACTGCACTGCATTGTGTGAAAGGGAGAGAGCAGAATTGTACCATATTTTTTAAGAAATGGTGCAGTTCTGTTCTCACCATGTGCTGACACACTTTGGGCTGCTTAACACCAATGCAGGCACCCTTGTTCGATAGTGCAAGCGTGTCTGCGTTGTAGTCAGGCTAGTTTTTGTAAAGGGAGCGGTAACTTCCTGTGCAAAAACTATCCTTGGAGTGTTTCTCTTTTTATTTCTTTTTCATTATCAATGAAACGCAATTTAGATTTGTGTTGCTTGTAATTACCAATATAGATTGTGTTGAGTCTGCAGCAGAAAGAGACACAAACCGACACAAAATCTTTGAAAATATTAAGATCATACCTCACAGAAAATCATAACACACCTTGCTATAGCTAAAATCCAAGGATATAAAACTTGAAATACTTCATATATTGTGAAATAAAATAGGAAAATGAGAGTTAGAGTCCAGCCCTGTCTGCACATGGATTTGTCATGTTTACCCTCGGCCCATGGCCTATGAAATACAAGAATAAAAGTATGGTGAAACTGTAACCAGACATATGTTTTCCTCCTTTCAAAACTTCCGATACTACTTAGAGAAGTCCTGGCAACACCCTACAACTCAAAGAAATTATTCAACATGTCTCTGGACACGTTTTGCTTCCAGATGGCACTTGCAGTAATGACCGGTTAAACCAGTTTCCACTATTTGTTTCCCAAATTGTCTGAACAACTTCTAAAGAATGAGATTTAGCTGGCGGTATTGCTAATACATGTTAGTCGATTTCTGCAACATGTACAAGAGAGGTTCTATATCTCGACTGAACCTCTACATTTGAAACACAACAGAAAAAGGAAAACAAGGCCGGTAATCATGCTGATGGATATTTCTTCCTTCGTGGAGCATGTTAAACCTTTGTGGGAATTTCTGGGACCTAATACAGTAATACTGGGACTAGTTATGGAAATACACTATTTTTAGCCATTACTTTGACTAGAGTGATGTTTTAGCCAAAGACTTCTTACTCTTGAAAGTAGGATTCTCGTGGTGCCCGCCTTTACCCCCCCCCCCCCCAGTGAAAGCAGCATTATTGGCCCTTCAATTTCCTTTGCTACATTAAACATGGCTGCTGCGAACATAAGATTGTCTTACCCCCGGAGGTGGAACAACAACTGACCACATTGGGCTACACTTTAGTCAAACGTGAGATTGCGAAAGGGTGGGGGGCGGCGGGTGAGCCTTCTTCCCTGCTGTGAGAGAGAGAGTTGGATAAATGTATGATTGCAGAAAAGGAGGTATTTAAATCGAGAGGGTGTCCAAAGAAGTGGGACAGAAAATGGGGCAAATGGAATGTACACCATGGCAACCTGTGTATATCCCCCTCGGTGGAAATGGAAATGCAGCGCACTGGAGAGAGACAATTAGACATTCCATGATTGTGACCGCGTTACCCTCCATTATGGCAACTACCCATTGTACAAATACTTAGAATGTTGAATGGAAGATGTAAGTGACCTTTGACATTGTGAAATTAATGAAAATATTTTATTTAAAAAAAAAAAGATTGTTTTACCCCAATATCATCCTCAAAGTTCCAGATTTTCAATCCCACTTTCATGTAAAGGCAATGAAACTGGGCATGCATGTGACGTTGCAGTGACGGCTCGCAGCGGTAATGCTGTGGGGGGGAGGCGGGGTGGGTCACTGGATTGGGGGTAGTGGAGTCCGACATACGACAGCAGATGTTTATTTATTTACGCTTACTTTTGCCGTCGTATGTCGGATTCGACTTCCCCCCACCAAGCCCCGCCCGCCTCCCCGCTCCACAGCGTTACTGCTGCGAGCCGCCACTGCGACCTTCTATGACTGTCCATGGAGGTTGTAAGCTGAAACCACGCATGCATTTACCACGTATGTCTTTACAGTGTGGTCCGAACCACGAATGAGTCTTTGCAATGCATTCCTTTACCACGCAACGACTTGCCTAAGAGAAAGCACTGGAGTTTGAAATAGTATAATTTACTCCAACTCCAGTCTGCGCAACAGAAGGGAAAGTGTTGGACTGAAAGCCCACCATCAGTAACAACTTGCGTGGTAAAGGAATGCGTTGTACAGAAGAATTTGTGGTTCGGACCACATTGTAAAGGCACAGCTTGGTTCGATCTGTGTTGTAAGATCTGTTTCCCTCCTTGGATTCTGCAGGGGGAAATTACACAGAACACATGGCCTGAGGTTCTGTGAATTCTGAACCCGTGGGTTCCATTTTGTGTATGGCAGCCATTTTGTGGTTGCCCTCACATAGGCCGATGACTGTGGCTGAACTAGTCTTTTAAGGACATGTACACCTTAGCTCGGGTTCGTGCTGACTCCTGTTTGACCTGAGTGAACTGACCCTGTTGCCTGAAGCTGACCTTGTTAAACCAGTTCCTGCCCTTTAGCTGATCAAGATTAAGGATCAGAGCACAGGACATCATAATGTTTTACTGCACACAAACATGCCTTATCCTACTTCTATCTGTTTCTGTTTCTTCTTTTATGGTCTATTTACGATATGGGTTGTGGTCCTTTTTATTATGGGTTTGTCCGGCTTGTCTAAAGAAGAATGTTGGGTTTGTTCAATGATTGATTATGGGCCGGACAACTGTAAAATGGACTTGTCGTCATGCAATACTTTCGTTGTGGAAACATGTGATTGGTTAAACTATAAACAAGGAATGTTTGCCTGAAGCAAAATGTTTGGCATAAAAAGGGATGACTCGCTTTGTAAAGTTGAGCAGTCTCCTGAGAACTCATACCGTGATGATTTCTAGGACTTTTGTTACTGGCTGCAGCCCAAAAAATTGATCTTTGACGCCACTCAGAAGTATCCCGTGTCTCTGTATTCTAAGACAGGTGAACCCGAAGACTTTGGGCGTGCCCCTGGTGCCGCTGGGTTCTAAAACCCGGTTCTTCAGTTGGCGCCCCACGTGGGACGACTTCAGCGGTACCGGTCCAAGCCTGAAGATCGTGAGGAGCTTCGTGAGGAAATTCTGGAGGACGGCCACCACTTCATCGACCCCGGCATGTCGAACGTGGACTGAAGGTCTTTGCTGCGAGGCTTCCCGCTTTCCTGACGGCTACGAAGGACTGCTGCCCTGACTGTCGCCCTGTCTTGGACCCATTTGTGATGCTTTGTACGGCGAGACGATAGACGGGTCTTCTGGTGGCATGACTGATACCTCAGTTAAGTATAAGTGGGTCGCTCCCAGTCCTTAGTTTTTGGTTCTTAGGTTCTTAGTTTGTTTGGTCCTTAGTTTTGATTTGAAAATTGCAATTTCCAAAGCCGAGGGACTCGTATATTTGCAAGACTATCGTTGTAGATAATCCCTTGAAGTTTGAAGCTAGATTAGTGAGCGAAGATGCCTAGTCTTAGCAAAATTAGGAGAATATTCTGTTGTGGTTGTAACAGGGATTCCAGATTGGAGGATTCATGTCCAATACCTCCAGTTGGAACTCCAACTTATGAGCTCTATTCTAAACACGGCGTGGGCCCCATTACGTTTAATGAAGTATGGGTCCGCTATACTAGAAAAGATGGTGTTTTACAATGGCCCCAACATGGTAACTTTGATACAGAGATTTTAGACAATTTGGAAACTAAATTATTTAGGAAGAAAGCCCGGCCGGCAATGTTTGACTCCTTTCGCCTTTGGGGTAAAGAAGCCAGACAACGAGAAATTAAACAAGCTAAAAGAGATAAAAGAGAAAAGGATGTATCAATAATGCAAGCTGCTAGGCAGTTTAAAGAAAACGAAGAAGATAAAGCAATTGAGGTGTCAGATAGGCAACATAATATGGCTATTGATAAATGTTATCCAGCATTGCCATCTCTTCTTGAGAATGCAACGAAGGACCCTGAGAAGGATCCTTTGATGTCACATTTGTTGAGATTACCACCCCCTTATGCACAGAGTGCTACGGCACCTCCGCAACCTCCAGTTGCACAACCTCTTGTTGCTGTTCAGCCACCGGCTCCTCCTCAGCTGGTTCTTCCTACTACGGCGCAGCCTCCTCTGGGGCCGCCGACTTTGCTATTGGTTTTGTCTGGAACTACTTTGCCTTATTCTCCTGTACCTTCAACTTCTCTTGCTACTAACCCTACGCTTCTATCACCTCAAAATACTTTGTCTCCTGTCCTTATGACAGCTTCTCCTTCTGCTCGACAATGAATGACTGATACTGTTACTGGTCTTTTGTCTCCTTTCTTTGGGTCATTGAGTATGACCCCTGTTTCTGCACGTAAACAAATGCGTAGTCAGATACCTGGTCCCGAAGAACGGGCAGTGTTAGATCTCTTGGCTTGCAGATGGGTTTCGAATGTTTCGAGGTATAACTTAGAGTCAGTTATGGATGTTTTCCAGCAGTGGGAAGCACCCAAGCAAAGGTATGTTTTTGAAGTTATGTGTACTTTCCTTCGTGAGGAATGGGAAGATAATGATTTGGGTTCAGTCCCAGTGGAGTTGCTAAATATACAGTCCGAGTTTGCGAAAGGGACGATAGTAGGTCCCGGAATTGAGAAAGCAGTTGCGATGGTACTTGCGTGTAAAAGTGATTTCCCTTCTCAGCGACTATTTGAGCCTGATTTCGCAGTTAGGAGAAAGGTGCGACAATATCCAATGAGAGAGGTTCCCCCAGTTTGGAGAGAAGGGGACGCAAATGCTAATCCGCCTGTTCTGCCTCATTTTCAGAGAGTATGGGTACATGTGCCATGGAAGAGAGTAGAAGTTTTGGCCCTTACACAGTCTTTACCTGATCCCCGTAAGAATCCAGCTGGCTATTACAAAGAATTGTCCCAGACAGTTGACGCATGCATCATGAATTTAGCCGACATAGACATGCTGTTGGGTAACGTAGTTCCTCAACCTTTGTGGGCAAAGATTCGTCATGAGGATCATGCGCCAGAGTTAGGTGATACATGGGCTAATATTACTGCTGCGGATGGTAGACAGGTTGGTGGAGCTAAGCCTGAGCCTCTAGTTGCAGATTTACCTGGCAGAATTATCAACCATATGAAGACAATGATGTCGGCTTTACGAGTGAATTGGGACAAGTTAGCAGCATGCAAACAGAAGAAGGATGAAAGTGTGTCAGATTTCTTCACTAGGTTTGAAGAAACATTCATAGATCATAGTGGTCAGGACATGGCCAAAGATTGTTCGTAGATAAGTTTGTCTTTAATTTACTTCCAGAGCTTTGTAACAAGTTGAAGGACTCTGAGAGTTCGTGGGCTGTTTCTTCCTCGGCTCAGATATTGGCGACTGCACAGTACTACGAGAATAGGGATAAGGATGAGAAAGATAGAGTAGAGAAGAAGTCTAAAGACTTGAAGATAAAAGTTCTTTTGCAGCAGGCGTATCCGCCTCGCTCCAATCAGCAAGAGTCACAGCAACGTCCACAGTTTCAGCAGCCTCCACAGTTTCAGAGAATATCACAGAAGCCTGAGTATTTTACTCCAAGACCACCTTTGGGTCTGAATCAGTGTGCGTATTGTAGGGAGGAAGGTCATTACAAGAATGAGTGTCCTGTTTTACGACAATGTACAAGTGGTATGTCGGGTCTGAGAGGTCGTGGTGGTTTCCAGCAAGTATCTAGAGGTAGAGGACGTGGTGCGTTTCCTCAGATTGAACGTTCTTTTCCTCCTCAGAGTTCAATGAATTATTTTGATCAGCAGAATGTACAGACTGGCAGATCTACGCAATACTACACTGACGATTATTATGTTGAAAATGAGGGTACTAGTTATAATGATTGCTAGGACACCCATGGACAAAGAGAGGGAGTAGTGTCAGTTCCAGTAGACCAGAGTGGACCTTATGTTGAAGTAGTTACATCAGGTGTAGTAGAGCCTTTTCTTTTGGATACTGGTGCAGCAAAGAGTTCTATCATGCACTCTAAACTCCCTGGCGCACCTTTGTCTGGCTTAACAAATGTTTCGGTAGGATTTTCTGGCGCCCCGGTACGTAATCCAGTTTCTAGTCCTTTGTCTCTTTCCATTGGGCCTTGTGAATTGGAAGCACCCCTTATTCTAACAACAGGTTGTGGTGAGAATTTGTTGGGTTTGGATTTGTTAAAAAGATTGCATGCGACATTGTATTGTTCTCCTTCGGGAGTACGTCTTACATTGGGTAAGAAAGTGATCTCTCCAATGTATTTATCTAAAGATCGACTTCCACTGGAATTGCGTTCTCTCCCTGATACTCTTTGGGCTACTGGTCCTAATGATGTGGGTCTTTTGGAGATTCCACCCTATGTTGTTACGCTCAAATCGAATGTTAAATTGTCACGTATTCCCCAATATCGGATTTCGAGTGATGGTGAAAGAGCGCTTTTAGCGATTATCTATGATTTGATTGAGAAAGGTGTGATCGAAGAAACGAGAGGTAATGTGTGTAACAGTCCTGTTCTGCCTGTCTTGAAGCGTACTGACTCTTCTCAGCCGCCTGTGTATGGGTTTGTGATCGACCTTCGAGAGGTCAATAAGATTGTTGTGCCACAGTTTCCTGTTGTTCCGGACATTACTGCTTTACTGACTCTGATTCCTGCTTCAGCCGCTTGGTTTTCAGTTATTGACTTGAAGAATGCTTTCTTCAGCATTCCAATTGCCGAGGAGAGTAGAGATATTTTTGGCTTCTCTTTAGGAGGCCGAAGCTTCCGGTTTAAGAGAGCTCCCCAAGGCTATTGTGAAAGTCCTTCCATTTATAGTCAGGCTTTGAAAACTCAGCTCGATACTCTTGTGTTACCTGCTGGTGCTGCTCTTATACAGTATGTGGATGATCTGTTAGTGGCCGCTGATGATGAGAAAACTTGTAAAGAAGCTACTCTTTCTTTGTTGCGACATTTGTCGGACTTGCATCATAAAGTGTCACCTTCTAAGTTGCAGTATTGTCGCCAAGAAGTGACCTACTTAGGTCATCTCTTGTCAAAGGAGGGAAGAAGGTAGACCCCAGAACTAATTCAAGCGATTGCCCAAATGACTGTACCAAGCATACAGAGAGAAGTGCGTGCTTTCTTGGGTATCACGTAGTATTGTAGACAGTGGATTCCAAATTTCTCTCTATTGGTGAAACCTCTGTTGGCTTTGACTTGTAAAGATACACCGAATCCTCTTCCGTGGTCTGACGATTGTCAGAAAAGTTTTTCTGAATTGCGTGATGCGTTGTGTTCTGCTCCAGTGTTGGGTACTCCTGACTACAGTAAGCCTTTTACACTCTATGTTCATGAGAGAGAGGGTTGTGCATTGTCAGTTTGGACTGAACAGTTTGGTGATAAGCAGCGTCCATGTGCGTATTTCTCGTCAACTTTAGATCCGGTAGCTAGAGCGTTGCCAAGCTGTTTGAGAGCTACAGCGGCAGCGGCTGTTTCTATCCGACAGTCTGCTGGATTGGTGATGGATAACACGTTGGTTGTGATGGTTCCACATGCAGTGGATACTTTGTTAAATAAAACCAAGACTCAGCACCTTACTAGTGCAAGATTGTCGGCTATGAGTTGACGCTTTTGGCTAGTCATATACACATCAAGCGGTGTAATGTATTGAATCCAGCGACATTGTTGCCGATTTCTGTGGACACAGATAGTCAGGAACAGCATGATTGTTTTCTTAGGACGGAGGAGGAAACGAAGGGGAGAGTCGATTTAAAAGATACTCCTCTTTCGGATCCTGATGGTACGCTATGGGTCGATGGGTCATGCTACAAGCTCCCAAATGGTGATACGACCGCAGCATACGCCGTGACGACATTATGTACGATCGTTGAAACCGCACGAGTGAGCTATAATTCGGCACAAGCAGCGGAATTGATTGCATTAACGAGAGCGTGTATTTTGTCTGAGGGAAAGAGAGTGAATGTGTATACCGATAGCCAGTATGCGTTTGGTGTTGCACACAGTTTTGGACGCTTGTGGAAAGAAAGGGGATTTCTCACATCCCATGGGACTAAGATTCAACATGGGCAGTTGGTGAATGAGCTTCTTGAGTCACTTACTTTGCCGAAGCAAGTTGCGATTGTGAAGTGTAGTGCTCACCGGAAGGTTACGGATGATGTTGGTCGTGGTAATGCGTTTGCGGATGAAGTTGCAAAAGAAACAGCGAAAAATGTGATGAGTCGAATGTATGTTGCAGGCCCTGCGAGATGGATTGGTGCAGTTGGAATGTGTGAAGATACGATTGAGAGTGTGAAATCAATCCAGGCTGAAGCCACTGAAAATGAAAAGAGTGTGTGGAGAGAAACTACGGGTAGATTGGATTCTACTTGTTGTTGGGTTGAGTTATCAGAACACCAAAGATGGATGTTGCCAGATGCGTATGTGCTTACGGTGGTTACGATGGCACATGGGTTGTCTCACATTAGTGCGAAAGGGATTTGTAAATTGTTGGCTTCAGTATGGCAGAATGCTGGAATTCCTAAATGTGCTGAGAATGTGGTCAAGAATTGTATGGTGTGTTTGATGTATAATCCAGGTAAGGGAACTCCAACTCCAGCTGGTCACTTTGCGCCTCCGACGTATCCGTTCGAGGTTCTGCAATTGGATTTTATCCACATGGAAAGATGAAACAATATCAAATACGTCCTTGTAGTTGTTTGTGCCTTTTCTAGATGGGTAGAGGCATACCCCCTAAAAGATAATACTGCCTCATCCACAGCTAAAGTCCTGCTCAAAGAATATTTCCCTAGGTTTGGGTTGCCAAGAATGGTATGGAGTGATAACGGAAGTGAGTTCGTGGAGAAGATCATGAAGAGAGTGTGTGAGTGTTTGGGCATAAGACAAAAATTCCATGCTGCGAATCATCCCCAATCAGCTGGATTAGTGGAATGTTACAATGGCACTTTTCAGCTGAAGTTAGCCAAAATTCAAGCGAGTTCTGGTCTCCAATGGCCCGATGCTTTGCCGTTGGCACTTTTGTCAACCAGAACTACAGTGCATTCCCGAATTGGGCTTAGTCCATATGAAATTGTTTATGATCGCCCGGCGAATGTGTGGGGATTGCCGAGGCCAATGAAGTTTAGTGACATCGAGTATCCTGTGTTGGTGGACTATTTGTATGACCTGACGGCTAAATTGCGTGTCTTGCATCAACAGGTTCACGATAACTTGCCACCAGCATCTATGGACCCAGGTCACACCATCAATCCCGGTGACTGGGTCCTCGTGAAAACTTTCAGCGGACCAAAAACGAGCAGCCCCGCTGGACCGGCCCCCACCAGGTGCTCCTGTCTGTGGTAAATAAATAATTAATTACCGGTACTATTTTTCTATGCATTAACTGAAAACAGATAGCTCAATAAATAAGAGGCAGGATCCGTGATATCTGAGTCAGAATGGGCTTTAATCAGATGGCTCGAGCCAATGGACCATCGGGTTCCATCACCTGCAAAGGTTCAGGAAGGGACAGACACAGGACAAAGGGAAGTAAAGCCTAATGTCATATTAACATTATACAGTATATATAGTAAAACAGTACAATTGCATTGAATACAGTAGGCGTAACAAGTGACAAACGAAAGATAAGAACACATGGGCGTGAAAAGAAGGCGTGCACAGGGCGTGCACGAAGACATGTGATGTAAACGTCACAGAAGTGTCATAAATGGGTGGATACATGGAGGGGGCTACCTGGGCAGCTGGAACCTTTAACCTACTGGTGCGCGCAAACGGGCCATGACGTGTAACTGGGGAGAGCTGGGGGCTCTGACTTCTGCACTAGAAGAGGAGACTAAAGTCTGGGATGTCAAGACGACATGTACCTATAGCATATCTGATATCTCGTGTTTGGAGAACATGTTGATAGAATCTAAAAGTCATCAGGGCAAAGGCTACTTGTCACTAAGGCTGGTGCATGCATATATTTCCTAATGTATTGCGTGTGCTATGAATCTTCTATGGATATTAATTCAGTAATTCTCTTGCATGGAGACAGGAAGACTAGACTATAGCTGAAGATGTTTATACGGTTCATTAGCTTAGGAATGTGAAGCCGGGGAGCTGAACTGATAACTAGAGGCATAACATATTCTTGGCAGACAGGCAGGCAGGCCAGGCCGGGCACCGCGCTGCTTGGCAGTAAGTAAGTGAAGGGTCAGGGATGCGGGAGGGGCTGCATCGCTCCTCAGAGTGATTTCAGGAGACTGGAGCTTGAATCTGGTGTCCAGGCCCCGTGAGGCCTAGAAACAGGTGCAACTCGATGAATTAACGTGCACAATGTAAAACGTTGGCAACATAGGCCTAATACTTGTTGCTTTCACGAGGACTGGATAACTGGCATATTAACGTTGGACACAACTATAATTGCGTCTTTATTCGGGCAAGGGGGTAAATATGCATATCGATCATGCACATATAACATATAATGGGGAACACGTAGGGACACATGACAGGGCAAAATATAATTTTCCTCATTCCCTCCTTGTTCCCTTCGTTTCCTTCAAGAAACATCAATATTCATGATACCATCTATCTGTTCATAGAGCATCATTTGCTCGTCTCTTATCTTCTTGGAATGGGAGTTAGGACTTGGAATACAAGAGGTAGCGCACAAGCCGCAAATCGCAGGGCCACATTGTAAACATAGGCAACAACTGAATATGATCATTACTACTATACCCAGGAATTACAATACCTTCCACCCCCAGGCAGATATTATACTCCAGAGCCAACCGGACCATGTCCAGGTGCCTGGATTCTGGTGTAACTGATGGGCAATTTTATGAAGTCTGGTTATAGCTGAATAAACAGACGGTGCGTTATCAGGAATGAAAATGCAACAACTAGATCCGATGACTCTACAAGCTCCGCCCCTATCGGCCAGTATGACGTCAAGAACAAGGCGGTTTTGAAGAACGACAAATCTCATAGCAGATTGTTCTTCTGTTAAGTTACCTAGAGCGGAAGTAGTCTCATTCACTACTGCTTCAAGGGTTCTGGTTAACCTACGTATTAGCTTACTATTCTGGACAGGTCCTATGAAGAAAAAGAAACCTTTATTGAAATCTGTATACTGTTCTAATGCAGTTTCAGTCTGATCGACAATTGGGGACTCGATCTCCCTTCTATGTCTGACGTGTACTAGATGTGTATTTCTGTGATAATCGGATGGGGCCAGGAAAACCGGTGGCAGTAGGAAGGCAATGTAACATGTTCCATCCCAATCCAGGGGCAGACGTACATATGCGGTCTGACCACATACAAAATACGAATGACGTGAGGCTTTGAAAGTAGACTTCCCACTGTCACTATACTCGACCACAGTAGTACAATCACTGTGTCCTAGATGTACTGAACCATTCTTTCTGACACATAATTCGCCTTTCACTGGTAAGACTGTAATAGCAGGTAAGTCTGGAGTAGTCTCGGACTGAACATTCAAAACCATGAAATTAGAGGAAAAGTTACCTAGATCATATACTTCATTTTCTAGATCTAACCCTGTTCTATGGAAAAGACCTTCCTTGTCTGGGAAACATGTTCTATTCAAAAGGGACTTATCGTCTGAGGATGATGTTATCGTAAACCATGCTCCACACGACCCATTGTGTGAAAACGGATAGGGAAAGAGTGGCAGAACTCCCTTCGGTGTCTGGAAAGGGGGGAGTCGACCACACACCCAACAATTAGTGGCATTGCTGGTCTGGTGTGAATAGTGTAGCATACGGATAAAAGTATTGTTGCGCATGGCAAGTCGGTAGGATAACTCGTGAGGGGGTAGTTCACTAAAAGTGTGCTCTACTGTATCATTAGAAGAAAGATGTACATGCGAATCAATAGGAGGAAAAAATACATGTAAAACATAACTTATGCATGTGATCGTAAGACTCAGAAATAACATAAACAATAAAGTAATTACACATCTGCTGCGCAGATTTTTACAGTAACGTATTTTCTTGGAGTTTCGACTAACTCTCTCACTATGGGGGTCTATCTCATACATGTCAGGAACCTGTCTAACCGCTTCACCCGAGAGGGACTTAAACAATTAAACTGTCTGACTTGCTAGACCGGAGTTTCATTTTATACTCCTGCTGCGGAGTTTTCTCTAACAGGGGAAGTTTAGAGTCAGTATCGGGGCAGTCCTTGAAAAAAGTCTTTGGACGGAGTCCATGAAAACGCTTGACGTGACTGGAGTGAAGCCAGCCCTTGCGGCCCTCCACTTTGACGGCGGTCCTTGTGGTCATCAGAACGAGTTTCGGCTCCTTCCAGCGGGGCTCCAGCGGGCTTGAACGATCAAAGTTTCTCACGAGAACGAGGTCGCCTGGAATGACCTCGTGCGGTTTCACCTGAGTGTTGTCTGGAAAGGCAGCCGCGACCTGTGAACGACAAGAGAGTAGTGCAGACATCAAGGAAGCTAGGTAATCTGTCAGCATATTACTGTCAACATCAGTAATTTTACGTGGCATCGGTGTACCCCACATGTTCGGGGGACGACCGAAAACAACTTCAAAAGGTGACAGACCTGAACGGGAGTGAGCGACCATTCTCATATAAAAAAGGGCGACTGGCAGTGCTACCATCCAATCTACGCCTTTCTCGGCACAAACTTTTGCAATGCGGATTTTCAGAGTCTGATTGTGTCTCTCGACGAGGCCAGCTGCCTCGGGGTGTCGTACACAGTGGAACTTCCACTGGTACCCTAACAGAAGAGATACTTGTTTCATGAGCTCGGATGAGAATGGCTGGCCGTTGTCTGAATACACGACCCTGGGCAAACCATAGCGGGGGAAATACTCACGAACCAACTGCCTAGCAGTGGTCGCGGCAGTGTAATCTGGAACTGGATATGCTTCTGTCCATCTGGACAAAGCGCATACAACTACGAGGACATACTTGAAACCTCGACATCGATCCATCTGGATATAATCCATCTGGAGGACTTCAAAAGGGTGGTCAGGAGGATGGAATCCACCTTGTTCCACCGGAACACCTTTACCTGGATTGAACTGACAACAGATCATGCAGGTACGCACTTTCTGCTTTGCTGCTGCTCGTAAATGCTTGTTAAACCAAAGGTTCTGGATGCTGTCTAACATGGCTTTCTCTCCTAAATGTGCAGGACTATGTGCGGTGTTAATAATGACTTGAACCATAGAGTCGGGGAGAAACCATGTGGCTTTTCCCTTCGTCAACCATCCCTGATCTGTCTGGACCCCTCCTTGTTCAGACCATTTCTTGATTTCATCGGGAGTAGCATGTGTCTGTATGTCTAGTACGTCTTGTGTAGGGTCCTTAACTGTCATACAAGTAGTCTGATCGAGAACATCTGTCTTTGTCGTGTTAACTGGAATGTCTGGAGTCTGAGCTGTAAGCTTGGCTGTTCGATCTGCTAGATCGTTACCTTGGGAAATGGTGTCAGTGACCTTCGTATGTGCTTTGCACTTCATAATGGCAATGGCTTTCGCTAAATGTATTGCTTCTAACAGAGCTTGAATGAGGGGGCCATGCTGAATCTTGGCTCCATGAGAGGTCATGAAACCTCTTTCTTGCCAGAGTAAATACTGTGATCTTCCGAGCACTCAATCAAATATCAAAGAGTCTTATAGTGAAAACTATATAAAGACTCTTTGATATTTGATTGAGTGCTCGGAAGATCACAGTATTTGTTTGGACCATTGGTTTGTTTTGGAGACTGTGGTAACCAGTCCCCCACCTCTTCCTGAGCACCTACTTGATTTATTGTTTTTTACTTATACCTGGACTCTGTGCTGTGCGCTCTTTCAAGCCGTTACCATCCTTTTCTGTTCTTGCCAGAGTACTCCAAAGTCGTGAACGACTCCGAATGCATAACGTGAATCTGTATAGATGTTTACTTTCAGGTTCTTGGCTCGTATGCAGGCTTGGGTCAGAGCGATGAGCTCTGCTGCTTGAGCAGACAGGGTGTCAATACGATGTGTTTCTATAACTTCAGTTTCAGTAGTCACTGCATACGCAGCTACTAACTCTCCTGTACTTGTCCTCATACATGAACCATCCACGTAAAGTGTCAGGTCTGGGTCAGGTAATGCAATGTCTGTCAAGTCTTGTCTTGGCTTTGTCATAATGTTAATATCTTCCACACAGTCATGTGTTGTAGGGTTTGATGTAATCGAGGGTAACAGTGTAGCAGGATTTAAAATGTTGCAGCGTCTGATTTCTATGTGTGGCTGAAACAGTGTCAGTTCATATCCTGTTAAACGTGCAATTGTCAAGTGCTGAGTCTGTGTTCGGTTTAAAAGAACTTCCACGGAATGTGGAACTTGTACTGTCAGGGGGTGTCCTAACACTATGGAATCACTTTGTCTGATAGCTAGAGCTGTGGCTGCAACTGACTTGAGGCACGCAGGCAGAGCCTGGGCTACTGGATCTAATGTGCTAGAAAAATAAGCACAAGGCTTGTGTTGTCCTGCTTGATCTTGCGTGAGAACAGATAATGCTGTACCATCACGTTCAGTAACAAAAAGTGTAAAAGGCTTACTGTAGTTCGGTGTCGCTAATACAGGTGCATTACATAAAGCTTTCTTTAACTCATTAAAAACAAGTGTATGTTCCTGGGTCCAGGGGAGGACAGTCGATGTGGCTGCCTCCTGTGTCGTTAACTGTATCAGTGGTTTGGCTAGATATGCGTACTGAGGAATCCATTGTCTGCAGTAAGAAGTGAGGCCGATAAAAGCTCGTACCTCCTTCTGTGTCTTGGGCTGTGGAAGATGTGCTATTAACTGGATACGGTCTGGTGTCAACTGTCTACCCCTCTTGGACAGTAAGTGTCCAAGGTATACCACTTGCTGGACACAGAATTGTAGTTTCGAAGGGGACACCTTGTGCCCCATGTCTGCCAGAAAATACAAGACGGTCAGTGACGCACGTTCGCAGTCACGTTCTGTACGGGCTGTGATCAATAAATCATCGACATACTGGAGCAGGGCAGTGTCAGTTGGCATGTGAATACTGTCTAGTTGTCTTTTAAGTGCTTGACTGTAAATACTAGGACTTTCTGTGAAACCTTGAGGAGCTCGTGTGAATTTATAGCTTCTTCCATTTAAACAGAATCCGAAAAGGAACTGGCTGTCTGGGTGAATGGGAACACTAAAGAATGCATTCTTGAGATCAATAACTGTAAAGAACTCTGCTTCGGAATCAATGGCAGTCAATAGGGAAGAGATATCTGGAACCACTGGGTACTGAGGTATGATACATTTATTAAGTTCTCGGAGATCAATCACTAATCGATAAACTGGAGGTGCATTTGGATCAGTACGTTTAAGAATCGGAATGATAGGAGAATTACATACATTGGAGTCAGTTTCTACAACTACTCCTTGAGCAATGAGCTCGTCAATAATTTTCGATAAGGCTGCTACAGCCTCAGGTGGCAATTTGTACTGTCGGATTCGTGGTAATACAACACCTTGTTTCAGAGTGACACGATATGGTGTAATGTGCATACAACCTACATCAGTTGGACCTTGTGCCCATAAATGCTGTGGTACATTCAGTAATCTTGGATCAAAATCACGTAACACATAATGACCTTTAAAATCACGTAAAAACAATCTCACTCCTTCCGGAGAACAGCATATGACTGCACCTAATTCTTTCAATGTTTTAATACCAAGTACATTTTCTGGACATGATTTCGTAAGTAACAAGTCTGTAGTTCGGGACAATGGACCAACTTCTAGGGAAACTGGTTTCGATATTTCATTAACAATAGGCTTTCCTGAAAATCCCAGGGAAACCTTTCTTGAGCCTGAGAGTGGAGCCCCTGGAACCTCGTCATGACTGATGGTAGTCCTACTTGCCCCTGTATCAAACAGAAACTTTCTGTCTTTCCCTAATACTTGACTGTGTACATAGGGACCCTCTTGATCTACAGGAACCTCGATGAGAGGCAAGCCAACCTCCCTCTCTAGGCTGTTTCATGAATACTGCTGATATTCTGGATAATCTGACTGTGCGTACTGGTACATCTGTTGTGTAACGTGTTGTGTGGCAGCTATAGGCTGCGGTACTGTAACTGTCTGTTGTGCGTTCTGCGGTGGTTGCGGATTTTGCGGAACATGTTCTTGTCTAGGAGGACGCGGTCTCTCTTTCGTCTTACCAGTAGCTATGTTGTGTTTCAGAACTGCACATTCATTTATATAATGACCTGGCTGTTTACAGTAATTGCATGTCCCTTTAACGGGAGCTGCAGAATGACTAGTTTGATTCGTACCCCTCTTCTGACCATCTGCTGGAACAGACTGTGCAACTAGTACTTTCATTTTCGTGTCTTTCATACGTCTTCTTTCGTGTTCTTGCTCTTCCCTGATTCTGTTCTGGTGATACTGTAACATCTGGAGCATTTGGGACGGGGTATTAGCTTGCCATGTACTCTCGACTTTTAATACTCGATTTTTAACTTGCGGTAAAGAATTCTCAACTAGTTTAGTAACAAAAAGATGTGGATACGACTCACTACTTGTTTTCAGACCGCTATTAATAATGAAACATTTCTCAAATCTGGAAGAAAAATCACTAGTGTCTTCGTCTTGTTTCTGTTTACAGACTGAGATGGCATCCCAGTCTTCCTTTTTCGTGGCTAGTAATCTTGGCAAGACTTGTATTAACAGTTCGGGCAACGCTTTAGCTTTTTCCCCAAGATCAGTACCTGGGACTCGTGTATTATCTTCGTTCTCTAACGCGGTCCAGTCAATCTTTTTCTCTCCCACCTCCCATTCTTTTTCTTTAAGTTTTTCATATATGCCCGCGGGCAACAGGACCTTTAACATTTTGATGATATCAGGATACGTGTATTCTCCCATACGGAGCATGTCTTTTAATTCACGGTGGAACCCTGCTGGATCTTTATCGTGACAGGGCACTAACTTTTTCATTTCTAGTAGTTCTATTTTCGTTATAGGGGTGTAAACAAATACTCGTTCAAGCTCACCCCCCGTTCCCTTAACAGGATGCACTTCTCGCAATGGATTCTGTCTATCTATGTAGAATGGGGGTGAAACAGGAACAAAATGCGGAGTCAGGAACGTTCTGTATTTGTGGCGCCGTTCTAAAATGACACTAATTAAATCGGTACCTAGACCTTTCCATCGGTTTAGGAGTAACTCGTTTAGTACACTATATAAAGGACCTGGATCAGAATGCTGACTCTTATACAGTGTAATGAGGTGCTGGATCATGTACATACCCACCAGTCGCTGCTCGGCTGGGGGCAGTTTCAGAAACATTTGAGCCACTACTTCGTCTGAATACGTGGTAGAATCACTAGTCCATCGAACTGCTGATCGGGCTAGTTCCTGTTCATGCATGGTACTAAGTTCACTATAACCTATTCGTAATTTCAGAACTTTATCGGTAGCCTGGAATAATTGTTCAAGAGAACACTGTTCTGGTACGGGAGAAGGAAAAGCTTTCTTGTAGTCTAGGCGTGTGTGTCTATCAGAAGGTCTCGTCCTACCTACATACGCTATTCTGGTGGGATTCTCGTTGTCTATATCTTCGTCTGAAGATTCATTCTCTTTCTCTGCTGTTACTCTTGCTTTCTCCCTCTCGTGTATGCCTATAATTTCTTTACGGATCTTTCTGTACATGGTTTCTATACTATTTTGTGTCTTGTGTTTTCCCTCGGCTATATTGTCGCTCCATCTTGTCAGGACTTTCATCTCGTCTTTTTCTTTATCAGGATGATCTTGCTCTCTTATTAAACAATTTATCAAGAACTGTAAAATCATGCTTTGAATCTCGACCTTTCTGTGTGCCATAGCTTCGTGAATACTTTCTGGATTCTCCCCTGTTCGGATAAAATGATATATTCTGTCTAGATGTTCTTTCATATCTGATATAGTGATCAAGAAGTTTGCAACTCGTCGTAAACGTACGGAATACAAGATCATGTGATCTTCACCTGGCACTGGATCATATCTACAATCATATTTACTATCAGTAAGGAACTTTTTGAGGGCTTCGTACGTAGCTACCTTTGGCGTGTGTTGTAACGCTGCGTCTCTCAGCGTCAGGCGCTTTGTTTGAGGCGGGGTGATAGGGGTACCTCCCCCTGCTCCTCCTGAACTGGAATCGTCAATTAATACTGAATGTGCGGCTGCTGGTAGCGTGACTGGTAAAGTAGGAGTACGTAATGTGGGTTGGTCCTGGGGTACTGGCACATGGACAGGATTCCCGGGGCCCACGACTGGAGGCACAGTAATTACATTATTAACAGGAGGTTGAACTTGAACAGGCGGAGTAGGATTCGTATTTGCATATTCTGGGACAGTGTCATCTAAATAGGAAGAAAGGAAAATTTCAGCTGCAGTCGGTTTATGACGCAGCTTAGTCGGGATCAATGGTGGCGGTAAATTACAGAGTGTTTCCGGGGTCGCCTTCGGCAAACCCTCGGCGAGAAGAGGATACATACCTTTAATAAGGGCATTTCTCTGTCTGTCTGACTGTTCTGCTCTAACTCGTTCACCTTCTTCTAGTAATTCCCTTTCTTGGGCTTTTTCGGAAGATTCCCTACTTAATTCGGCTTTTCTGAATTCTTTTTCAGTTCTTTTATGCGATTCTTTACGCCATAATTCTATGGCATCTTTCTGGGATTGTCTGGCTTTCTTTTTCCATAATGCTTCTTCTACTCTCATGATGCACTCGGCATCCCATGTTCCTGAAACAGGCCATCTATATTTCTCTTCGAGATGCTTGGTGTAATCAACCCATAAATCTAGATACAGTATGGCATCTAAGCCATGCTTATGATACATGAAATGTCCAGGACTGTCCCTAGGAGGGACAGGAACTGATTCTTCGAGTACCCTTTTCTTGTTTTTATCTGACGTAACTTAGAAAACAGCGGCATATTTGAACCGTACTTGAACTTGAACACAATACACAATAAACACAGTAATGAATAGCAAAACAATCATTCATACCACGACATCAAGAACACATTAATGACAGTTCGAACAGAATACTACCTGATACATTGAAAACATAACACTTGAATTTCTCGAGAACAGACTTACTAGAATTACTGGATGCACTGCTAAAACAGTACAGAATCGGATGCACTGCTAAAACAGTACAGAACATACCGGTCTCCTAAAGAGACACGTCATACCGTATCCACCTAGGTGAACACGTCGGACCGGATCTGTGTACCCAAACCCGTCGGACCGGGCACAAATTAATGAACCCGTCTAGATACCCCCAGCAACGGTACTCACCGGGAAGCAAACTGAAGGCCTCGGACTGGACTGGACTGCTACGACGTCTGGTTACTGCTACGCACTACGCATGCGCCTCGGGCTTCGGGCTTCGGTTACAGGTGGGCCTCCGGATACCTCGGACCTTGCTCTCTCGGCTTGGGCTCTGGTCGGGACAACCCGCCTTCCTCACCGCCTCGTCTGGATGCCGGACCGCAGTCTCCGTCTCCTCCGTGGGCCTGAGGGAGACTTGAAGCAGAAATATCTGCACGTGCACGTAGGGTTCCGTCACGGCTGTAGAAGGGTCAGGGGGCCTGCGTTACATCGCCGGCGCGTGGGGAAGGGGCTCGTCCCTATTCGGGCGCCATTTATGTGGTAAATAAATAATTAATTACCGGTACTATTTTTCTATGCATTAACTGAAAACAGATAGCTCAATAAATAAGAGGCAGGATCCGTGATATCTGAGTCAGAATGGGCTTTAATCAGATGGCTCGAGCCAATGGACCATCGGGTTCCATCACCTGCAAAGGTTCAGGAAGGGACAGACACAGGACAAAGGGAAGTAAAGCCTAATGTCATATTAACATTATACAGTATATATAGTAAAACAGTACAATTGCATTGAATACAGTAGGCGTAACAAGTGACAAACGAAAGATAAGAACACATGGGCGTGAAAAGAAGGCGTGCACAGGGCGTGCACGAAGACATGTGATGTAAACGTCACAGAAGTGTCATAAATGGGTGGATACATGGAGGGGGCTACCTGGGCAGCTGGAACCTTTAACCTACTGGTGCGCGCAAACGGGCCATGACGTGTAACTGGGGAGAGCTGGGGGCTCTGACTTCTGCACTAGAAGAGGAGACTAAAGTCTGGGATGTCAAGACGACATGTACCTATAGCATATCTGATATCTCGTGTTTGGAGAACATGTTGATAGAATCTAAAAGTCATCAGGGCAAAGGCTACTTGTCACTAAGGCTGGTGCATGCATATATTTCCTAATGTATTGCGTGTGCTATGAATCTTCTATGGATATTAATTCAGTAATTCTCTTGCATGGAGACAGGAAGACTAGACTATAGCTGAAGATGTTTATACGGTTCATTAGCTTAGGAATGTGAAGCCGGGGAGCTGAACTGATAACTAGAGGCATAACATATTCTTGGCAGACAGGCAGGCAGGCCAGGCCGGGCACCGCGCTGCTTGGCAGAAAGTAAGTGAAGGGTCAGGGATGCGGGAGGGGCTGCATCGCTCCTCAGAGTGATTTCAGGAGACTGGAGCTTGAATCTGGTGTCCAGGCCCCGTGAGGCCTAGAAACAGGTGCAACTCGATGAATTAACGTGCACAATGTAAAACGTTGGCAACATAGGCCTAATACTTGTTGCTTTCACGAGGACTGGATAACTGGCATATTAACGTTGGACACAACTATAATTGCGTCTTTATTCGGGCAAGGGGGTAAATATGCATATCGATCATGCACATATAACATATAATGGGGAACACGTAGGGACACATGACAGGGCAAAATATAATTTTCCTCATGTCGACAAGAACCTCGGTGAAGGTCTTCGGGAAGCGGAATTGGGTCCACGGCGTACATTGTAAGAGGGTGCCTTTACCTCTGCCGTACGACCAGTGGATCCGCGAAGGTATTGGTGACTCAGAGGCAGAACGGGTGCTGAAGTTCATGCCGTTTAGCGATGCACATCTAGTATGGACAAAGTCTGAACGAGAGGACGACGACATTTTGCAAGCAGCTGTACCTCCGCATCTGAGATTGGACACCACTGAGCCTGAACTTCTGTTTAAAGATCAGACAGTGCCTGGTAAAGGCCGTTATAATTTACGACCGAGAAACAATGGACAAATAAAAACATAATTTTTCCTTTTGTTTTTGGAGAACTGCACTCTCTCATCCAAGAAACAGTTTTGGCCTATTTTTCTTTTTCGAGCTGCCATCCGAACTCAGCTGTAGGGTTGCGGTATAAAGACTTGGGATTGCAGCCATGTAGACACAAGGTCGACGGTTCTGGTTGGTCCTAGGGCGTTCCCTGGACTGACAGACGCATTCCTTAGCGGAAGAAAACCAACTGCCGCGAACAGCACGGTTAGAGGATGGAGTTTTTTGTGATGGAGAGAGCTGCCGAGGAAATTAACTTTAAAATGAAACTGTGTAAAATAATGCATAGCAAATGTTTTCTGATAACATGTGTTCTGATGTTTTTAAGCATGACGTTAGCATTGGTGGGTTGGATTGTTTTCACTACCCAATTGACTTCTGCACCCACCTCCCAACCTATGTCTTTTCCTACTACTACTTCTTTGCATTCTTTTCATATCTTACCTGAACACGAGCAGATTAGAAGGTCGGAATTTGAGAATAATTCTTTTGTACAGCTTCTGCATCAACACCAGTTGGTAGTGAACACCACTAATTGTTGGGTGTGTGGTCTTATGCCGCATACTACGGATAGAGGTATTCCCTATTTGGTTCTACAGTTTAGTCAGGCTGGGTCTCTATGGGCTTTCCAAACGATGTTTATTTATGCCATCGAAGTCTATCCCCTGCGTTCCATGAGAGATAACTCAAGTAATAAAGCCTTGGTGAAGGGAATTACGAATATGAGTAGAGATATCGAAATGTATAGGACTATTCACAAGGATGAGTTACTTGCATATGTTGGTTGGAATGCAACCGGATATAGTATTAGTCTGGGTGAGAAGCAGAGACGGAAGAGGTCACCTCCGATTTGGATCGTACCCCACCAAGGTCATTTATGTTTGCAAGGTAATGGCAAGAATCCGAGAGCTCAGTTAGGGAAGAGTGTATGTACTCAGACGTACGTTTTTGCGTCTCGATCTTCCCCACCGTTTTTAGCAGCTAAGGGCACGTATTTTTTCTGCTTCAACAGAGCATATACATGGTTGCCCCTGATTTTTCGGGCACATGTTATGTGGCGTATTTGTTGCCCCCTACGTACAATGCTGCTGCAGATTACCACTGAACGAGAGTTGTTAGAGGTGTCTTCGATCAGGAAGATACCGCTGGACAAGAAGTGGCAGACTTCTTTAAGGGTTTCCTGCCATTTTGGGGACCTATGGTTAACAGTAGGAACATACGCCAATTGACAAGAGTGGTTGAGTCCACCGTAAATGAAACTGCCAGTGCCCTTAGTAATTTGACTGCTGAGCTTCAAGCGGATCGTCTTATGACGTTACAGAACCGTATGGTTTTAGATGTCATACTTGCAGATCGAGGTGGAGTATGTAAAGTGATCCAATCGAGTTGCTGCGTTTTCATTCCAGATAATGCTCCTACAGTATACGAGGCCATTTCCAGACTGCATAAGATCTCTGAGTCTATACATGTGGACAAAGGCGATTGGTCGGTGACTGGATGGTTTGGGGGACTGTTATCCACTTGGGGATGGAAGATTCTGATGGTCATTGGTACGGCTTTAGCGATTCTTTTTCTATGTTGTCTTTGTGTACAGTGTGGTCCTGCCATATGTGGCCTTTGTGCTACTACGTGTGTAAGGAGACCGCCTGTCTCAAGAGAAGTACAGAGAGATAGAATGATGCTCCAGCAGCACCTAAATGACCTGATGAATATTGACATCGATTCAGATACAGACTGAGTGATTGCCTATGTAAGGGCACAAGGTGGGTCTGAGGTTCTGTGAATTCTGAACCCGTGGGTTCCATTTTGTGTATGGCAGCCATTTTGTGGTTGCCCTCACATAGGCCGATGACTGTGGCTGAACTAGTCTTTTAAGGACATGTACACCTTAGCTCGAGTTCGTGCTGACTCCTGTTTGACCTGAGTGAACTGACCCTATTGCCTGAAGCTGACCTTGTTAAACCAGTTCCTGCCCTTTAGCTGATCAAGATTAAGGATCAGAGCACAGGACATCATAAAGTTTTACTGCACACAAACATGCCTTATCCTACTTCTATCTGTTTCTGTTTCTTCTTTTATGGTCTATTTACGATATGGGTTGTGGTCCTTTTTATTATGGGTTTGTCCGGCTTGTCTAAAGAAGAATGTTGGGTTTGTTCAATGATTGATTATGGGCCGGACAACTGTAAAATGGGTTTGTCATCATGCAATACTTTTGTTGTGGAAACATGTGATTGGTTAAACTGTAAACAAGGAATGTTTGCCTGAAGCATAATGTTTGGCATAAAAAGGGATGACTTGCTTTGTAAAGTTGAGCAGTCTCCTGAGAACTCATACCGTGATGATTTCTAGGACTTCTGTTACTGGCTGCAGCCAATAAATTTGATCTTTGACGCCACTCAGAAGTATCCCGTGTCTCTGTATTCTAAGACAGGTGAACCCGAAGACTTTGGGCGTGCCCCTGGCGCCGCTGGGTTCTAAAACCCGGTCCTTCAGGCCTGATGTGTCTCATGAGTGCTTCAAGACCGAAAAAGAGAATGGTGAATAGTAAGAAAAAAAGTAGAAAGAAGATGGTTATTTCTGGCATGAAACAGTTTTTCAACGGTCTCAGTTCAGGAAATACGAGCCATCTACATCTTGAGTTTTCCTTGGTTTAAGGTAATAGTCTTGCTTCTACTTTTCTTTCATATTTGTCACTTGTTCTTTCTTTCCTGCGTTGTGCTAAGCTAGTGTTTCACTCAAATCCACAGGCATGATCAGGCAAAAAATCACAAGCGGATGCTGTTTTGTGATTTGGTACATTAAAGGCAATTACCTACTAATAAAATACAGGTCCAAGCCCATTAGTCGTACCAATTAATACACCAAAGACTAAACAAGACCAAGTAATTAAAATCAATATGCATCACACCAGGATGACTTAATCATCAGTTGCAAACAGGATAAATGCAATTTAGATTCCTGATATTACACTAGTCTAGGTGCATGAAGCCAAATCAGTTAATCATACCAACAAATTCCTAGTAACTAACGCTACCATAAATTCCAAAACAAATTTTTGCATACAGACAAGAAGGAAGCATATAGTGAATCCGCAAAACATAAACAAAGAAATGCATTACATGAATATTTTGAACAATCCCCAGAAGTTACAATGTGGTGACAGAATTTACCCCACAGTATTGGTAGAGTACACTCCCACACCACAGATTTGTCACTAATGTTCAAATTGTGATGGTGGTTGCAGGTGGGGAGCGGTGCCACCAACACTCATATTTGGAGACCAGGACTTTGCCATAATTATAGCAAGAGAAAAAAAGGTAGAAAAGGGGTAAAGATGGAAGAGAAGGATTTGAAAACAGTGACAAAGGGAGAAGGCAGTAATGATCAAAATATAGCAAGAGTGAGATAAACAGCTTGAAAGTGTAGGGTCGTTGAAGAAAGAGGAGTGAGGTAGAATGAAGATTAGGCAACTTTGGTCTTGAGTAACGCAAGCATTTGCCAGTGTCTGTGATGGGTTCCTAAGGGAAAGTTTGGGCCACTGCACTAATTTGTTTTTTGGTAAAAAAGCCCGGTTGCTCTAAGCATTTAAATAAACAATTCAGTCTTTAAATACACAATTAACCACGATGCATCTGCCAATATCCCCAAATTTGAACCTGGTATTTCCTGACAAGCATCAAATGTGAAGTCAATCTAGGCTTGTCATCAGAAAAATTAAATTGCCGATCCAGGTTGCAGTTCAATGACGTTAGAGGCAAGAAGTAAATGCTACAAAAAAGGGTTTGCAGCAGAGCTCTGGGCATTACGCTATGAACATTTGTATTATCTGAAATGAAATGACATACATTTATAAGAGCGCATATCTACCACAAGGCGTCAATGCACTAAAGGGAGGAGAGCTCTGAAGCAAAAGGCAGAAAGAAAATCTCACATTAGATAGGAGAATTGATAGCAATTAATTAAAGGGTGAAAAGCCAGGTCTTCAACACTTTCCGAAAGCTATTGTATTTCTGCAAATCACTGATAGCACATGAGAGAGAATGCCACAATTTTGCTGCTGCCACAGAAAAGGCTCTACATCCCAACCTGGTCTTCCTGTATTTAGGAAAGACTACAAGATTGTAACTGGCAGAACAAAGTTGTCTAGAGGGTCAGGAACATTATTATCAGTCTTCTGGGCCTGGGATTTTTGCACCACCCTATAAACAATGCATTAAGCCTTAAAGGTAATGCATTTGTTCACAGGTAGACAATGCAATTTAGAGATCCCTGCCAAGACTGATTGATATTTAGGAATTTTCAGTATCAGTCTCGCAGCAGTTTTCTGTACCAGCTCTAGCTGAACTATTGCTGATATATTGATCCCAAAATAAAGTGTATTACAATAGTCTAACCAAGAAGAAATCAAGGCCAGAACAACCTGCTTTTGTGCTCTCCGAGGAATATAAGGGAATACCTTCCTTAATGTCCTAATAATCGAAAAACAAGTGGATACGGCACGATTGACCTAAAGGATAAACAATACCTTAGTATCCACTAGTACTCCAGTTGTTTGACAGTGTCTGCCAGATGGGAAATAACCCTAATATGCATGGACACCAGAAATTATTTTGAATGGGGGGGGTTGGTTACCAAAATGATGGGATCCAAACTAAATTGGTACATAACAACCGTCTGTGACCTATCCTTCAGAAAGGATGTTAAAAGATCTAATGCTGACCCACAAAGACCCAGATTCTGCAGCCAATCAGCCAGAAGAGCAGGAGAAATGCTATTGAAAGCTGCGTATAGATCCAAGAGGCTCTATGCCACAAACTGTCCTACATCAACCACAGAACGGATGTTATCAACAGCTGAAACCAAAGCAGTTTCTGTCCCTTGATTGGTTCTGAAACCAAATTTGGAGGTATTCGATAATTCATGCTCCTCAAAATATACCACCAATTGTAAACTGAGGTGCTTCTCTAAGATTTTAGATGGAGTAGGCAGTAGAGAGATGGGCCTATAGTTTTTCAGATCTGTGGGATCCAAGTTACTTTTTTTAAGAAGAGGCTTAACAGCAGCTCTTTGCCACAGTTGAGGGTACGTTTCTGAGGTAATGACTTTATTGATAGTAGTGCAAGCGAGGAGCAACTGTCTTTGCTACCAGCTGCAGGACCTTAGGGGCCATGGTTCAGAAGGAGAGTTTGATTTCATACTAAGAAGATAAAGCTCCACTTGCTCAAAGTTCATGCAAGAGACACTAGAGAGTCCCATTATCTGGTTGTCACCTGATTCTCTAGACACTAATAAGTATTCATGTAAAAGAGATAAAGGAGTCTGCATTAAGGGAGTTATGTTCCCTATATAAATTCAACATTATGGTTAGGAAAAAGTTTGCCAGACCATTACAGAATTTTCGAGTACCTCCTATACTGGCAAGTGTATTAGGTGTAGAGAGCAAATTGATCTGGGCAGAAGGGTCTCATTCTTCTTCTCTGCTCCCACAGACAGAGAGCATTTTGTCTGTAAGCTGGTCCAGCCAGATTTAAGCATGCCTTGACAGAATATCGGAAACAAAAATATTGTATGTACAGAATACCGTGTCAAAAATATCGAGGACCAAAATATCGTGAAGGTAAGTGCAAATAGGTAAGTATAGATATATGTTAGACGGGGACCTGGAGGGTCGGCCGAGCACAAGGGGAGAGGCCTCCGGTGAGGGCCGTCTCCAGCGATCGTACAGACAAGTAACTCCCCCCCCCACAGATGGACACCACACGAAGATCAGATTAACACCCTTTATAGGCAATTCTTGAAGTAAGGTAGTATGATACAAGGGGATCAGGACACGGTGGTCCTCTCAATTCTAGTCTCTAGTAGGGGAAGGGGGTAGCGGGACAGTCTTGGTACCTACTGGTACTGAGGTGAAACGGTGGTAGCTCACAATCCTCGAGCTCGGCGTTCGGACGGGTCGGACCGCGGCAACGCCAGCAGGTCCCGAAGGGGGTCGTAGGTGGCAACGGGCCGCGGCAGCGCCAGCAGGTCCCAACGAGGATGACGGTTACAACGGGCCGCGGCAGCGCCAGCAGGTCCCACGAGGATGAAGGTTGCAGAAGGCCGCGGCAGCGCCAGCAGGCAGGACGATAGTTCACAAGGCAGGGCTGCGGCAGCGCCAGCAGTCCGTCAAGGATGAGTTCTTCTCGGTGTCTCTCGACTCCAGGATACAACTGCATTCCTGCTCTGGGGCTGCCTCAGTTATAGGTCTGGAGCCCTTTGATGTCCGGACCCTCGCACTGGGAGGTCGGGAGGTCCGGGATGAGGGAGTCCAGACACCCAGCAGGGGGGTGGAGCCAGCACCCGGGGAGGCTGGGGGCGATCGGCACTTGGCGGGGGAGAGCCATCGACACTTCTTTCTCCCATTAACCTGCCAAGTGGTCCGTTCACCTCCTGGGTGGATGGTGGTGCCGGGATGTCGGGGCCCGGCCAGGCCCAGGGTTGGGGTCAAGCTGAGGCCACGCGGTCGCGTGGTGCAGTGTCCAAGATGGCGGCTGGGCCGGGCAATGGGGCTGACGGGGGCCCGGGCCCGGGACACAGAGATATCCGGGAGCAGGCGTCCCGTAGGGGACGGGTTGCGGGTTGTGTCTGCGGGTAGCACCCGGAGAGCCGGTGTCTGGGCCCTGTCATGCGGGGAGGGAGCGAGCCCTTCAGGGGGCCTGTCCAACATGCGTCCCCCCCAGCTGAAGGTGGGGAGAGTCACCCATCCTCTTGGGGACTCTCCTCGTCGAGGCGGAAAAAGCGGGACAGGCCATCCGCGTTGGTGTGGTCTTGGCCAGGGCGATGCTCCACAGTGAAGTCCATCCCCTGCAGGGAGATGGACCATCACAATAGTTTGGGGTTCTGCCCCCGCATTTGCATTAGCCATTGCAGGGGCCGATGATCTGTTTGTACCCGGAAGTGGGTTCCGAAGAGGTAGGGCCGGAGCTTCTTGAGGGCCCATACTACTGCGAAGGCCTCTCGCTCAATGGTGCTCCAGCGCTGTTCTCGGGGCAGTAGGCGTCTGCTGATGAAGGCCACTGGTTGGTCGACTCCCTCGGGGTTCAGTTGGGAGAGGACGGCCCCGATGCCATGGTCTGAGGCATCAGTCTGGACGATGAACTCACGGCTGTAGTCGGGGGCCTGGAGCACAGGAGCGGTGCACATGGCGGCCTTCAGTCTCTCGAAGGCCGCTTGACAGTCGGGAGTCCAGTTGACTGTTTTTGGGTTGGTCTTGGATGTGAGTTCCGTGAGGGGCCCCACAATGCTGCCATAGTCCTTCACGAACCGCCGATAGTATCCGGTGAGCCCCAAGAAGGCTCGGACCTCGGTTTGGGTTACGGGGGGCACCAGGACTGGATGGCAGCGATCAGGAGCTGGAGGGGGGCCACCAGACCGCTCCCCACTTGGTGTCCGAGGTAGGTCACGGACCCCTGGCCGATTTGGCACTTGCTGGCCTTGATTGTGAGGCCGGCCTGTTGGAGGGCCTGCAGGACCCCTCGGAGGTGGTGGAGGTGGTCCGACCAGTGGCGGCTATACACCGCGATGTCGTCCAGGTATGCGGCGCTGAACTCTTCGAGGCCCGCTAATACCTGGTTCACAAGTCGTTGAAACGTGGCTGGAGCGTTTTTCATGCCGAATGGCATCACTCTGAAATGGTAGTGTCCATCGGGGTGGAGAAAGCGGATCGTTCTTGTGCCCTGGGGGTGAGGCCGATCTGCCAGTAGCCCGCCGTCAGGTCGAAGATGCTTAGGTAGCAGGCCGCCCCCATGCGGTCGACTAGTTCGTCGGCTCGGGGGATGGGGTGAGCGTCGGTTCGGGTGACAGCGTTCAGGCCCCGATAGTCGATGCAGAAACGGAGCTCGGGTGTGGCCCAGGGGCTGTCCGAGGGTTCGATGACTCCGAGTGCGAGCATCTTGGAGACTTCTTCTTGGATGCAAGTGCGTACCCGATCGGGTACTCGGTACGGCCGGTGTCGGATAGGAGGACTGTCGCCAGTGTCCACGTCGTGCAGGCACCAGGGGGTGACCCCGGGTGTGAGGGAGAATAGGCTTGCAAATTGCAGCAGGAGGGTCCGACAGTCTTGGCGCTGCTCCGGGGTCAGGGCCTCGGAGAGTTGGACCCCGTCCACTGAACCATCTTTTTCCCCGGTCCCCAGTAGGTCAGGGAGGGGCTCGGAGTCCTCTTCCGCTCCACTGTCTGTAGCCATCAGCAGGCTGAGCTCCGAGCGCACGAAGTGGGGTTTGAGTCTGTTGGCGTGGAGGACTCGGAGGGGGTTTCGGGGGGATTCCATGTCGATGAGGTAGGTGACGGGGCTCCTACGCTCGATCACCTTGAAGGGCCCCGTCCATTTGTCCTGTAAGGCACAAGGTTCGATGGGGGCCATCACCCATACCTGCAGGCCAGGCTCGAATTCGATGGAGGAGGCATGTTGATCGTACCACTTCTTCATGTCCTCCTGACTGGCCTCAAGATTGGCTTTGGCGATCTCTCTGAATCGCCGGGTCTGATTACGGAGGGTCAGGAGGTACTTGTAGACGTCTGGAGGGGTCTTCAGGGGGGCCATTTCCCACTCTTCTTTAACTAGGCTGAGGGGCCCGCGAACAGGGTGTCCGTACAGGAGTTCGAAGGGGCTGAAGCCGAGGGACTTCTGGGGGACTTCTCGGTAGGCGAAGAGGAGGCACGGTAGTAGCACGTCCCACTGGCGGCGTAGGGGTTCTTCCAGCCCCATGATCATCCCCTTGAGAGTGCGGTTGAATCGCTCGACCAGTCCGTTTCCTTGCGGGTGATAGGGGGTTGTGAGTCGGTAGGTGACTCCGCACTGTTGCCATAGGGATTTCATATATTTTGAAATAAAGTTCGTGCCCCTGTCGCTGACGACTTCCCTGGGGAAGCCCACTCGAGAGAAGATCCCCATTAAGGCTCGACCTACCACTGGTGCTGTTACAGTTCGAAGGGGAACCGCCTCAGGATAGCGGGTGGCATGGTCCACCAGGACCAGGATGAATCGATGCCCTTGTGCTGTTCGGGGGTCCAGGGGCCCCACAATGTCTATTCCCACCCTTTCGAACGGGGTGGTCACAACGGGGAATGGTTGCAGGGGTGCCTTGAGTTTGCGGCCGCTCTTCCCGCTGGCCTGGCAGGTCGGCAGGATCGGCAGTGGTTGGAGACGTCATTTCTCATTTTCGGCCAGTAAAAGTGAGTCACCAGGCGGTTGTATGTCTTGTCTTGCCCCAAGTGTCCAGCCAGGGGGACATCATGGGCCAAGTTCAAAAGGAAGTCTCTGAAGCGGAGGGGCACCACCAGCACTCGACTGGCCCCCAACTCCGCTATTCTTTGTTCTCTGTACAGTAGGTCATTGTCCCAATAGATCCAGTGGGCCCCTGCGGTGTCTCCGGCGCTCTGGGCGAGCGCTTGCTGTCGCAGTCCCTCGAGGGAGGGACATGTCTTTTGCTCTTGCCGGAATTGTTCTTGGGTGGGCCCCCCTTCCTGACGCCACTGAGCCAGGTCTGGAAGGTCTTGGGGCTGAGCGGGCTCTTCTGGGTTTTGTTCCGGGGGGTCGGTAGGGATGGAGTCTCCCTCTGGAGCGATCGGGGGAGGAGGTGCCGGCCATTCGGGTTCTTCAGATCTAGGGATGTTGTCGGCGGCCCTGGACCGGGTTGTTACGCACGCCCAGCCCGGGAGGCCCAACATCCCCAGGTGCTCTCTTCTTTCAACGGCTGCCCACGGGGAACTCTCGAGATCGTTTCCCAGGAGGCAGTCCACGGGGGCATCGTCGCGGACAGTCACTTTTAGCATACCGGACACTCCTCCCCATTCGAAGGGGACGCAGGCCATCCGACACAGGCTCTCCGAGTTGTCGGCCGATCGGACGGGGCAAAGAACGTTTGGCAGGATTTGTTCTGGGGTCACCAGGTGACAACGGATGGCCGTCACACTGGCCCCTGTGTCACGCAGGGCTTCGGCCTTACGCCCATTTATGTTCACCCACTGACTGTATTTCCTGGTGTTGGCTGGTAGGGGAGCCCGCGGGATCAGGTCTCTTCCCCCTAGGCAGGCCAGGGACATGGCGGCAGGTTCCCACTCGGGCTGCTCCTGCTCGTACTCTTCAGGCTCTTCGGAGACTTGCTCTTCTCCTAGGGCGGCGGCAGCCACCTGGCGGGGCCCGGGGGTCTGGTTCTTTGGGCAGGTCGGGTCACTGGCATAGTGGCCGACTCGCTGGCATCGATGACACGTAACGTTGGCTCGGAACCCCGGGCGCATCGGGGGGTTGCCCCGGCTGGCCGGGGGCGGGGTGTTGTTTGCGGGAGCGGCCGGGACGGCGTCTCTGCCCCGGCCCTGTCCTCCTCCTCCTCGGGGACGGTGATGACCTTGGTTGGTTCTGCTCTGCTCGTTTGGCCCATTCCGGGTCACTCGGGTGCTCTCCCATCGGTCAGCCTCGGCGGCGAACTGCCGTGGGTCAGTCAATTTACTGTCGAGGAGGTGCTGCCTGAGCTCGACGAAGCAGTTGTTGGAGAGGTGCTCCCACACAATGAGGTTGAAGAGCTGCTCGTAGGTTGTTACGTTGCTACCCTTGATCCATCCCTCGAATGCTCGGCTGAAATAGTTCACATATTCTATCCAGGTTGTACCCGGGATCCGGGTGCAGTTGCGGAACCTCTGGCGGTACATCTCGGGCGTCAGCCCATATCGACTGAGGAGGGCGGCCTTCATGTGGTCATAGGACGTCATTTGATGGTCCGGAAGCTGCAGCAGGGCATCACGGCCTTCATTGACGAATCTCCCCCATAGACCGGCTCCCCAGTCACTTCGAGCGATCCGGTGGGCAGTCATGGCGATCTCGTAGGCCTTGAACCACTGCTGTATGTCGTCGTTCCGATAATATTCACGGACCACATCTTTGGGGATGTGGACCTTCTGTTCGATAGTACCTGGGGGGCGTGGTTGTTCGGGCACCCCTAGGTCTTTATTCTGTTTGCGCATTTCTATCTCCGCTAGCTTGCACTCGTGTTCGTATGCCAGTCTTTTTTCTTCGAGTTCTCTCTGTCTCTGCTTTTCCTCTCGCTCTTCTTGGAGCCGTAAGTGTTCTAAGTTCATCTTTTGTTCTGCCAGTTTCAACTCTCCGTCTAATTTGAGCCGTGCCAACTCTAACTCGTGTAGTCTATTTTTCTCTCGTTCTCGGATCTCTTCCCGGGAGAGATCCGTTCTCCTTTCTTCCGTCAGAGTGGCGTTTGTCTCCGGGGCTTCGGCGGTATTTGTCTCTGTCCAGGATTCTAGGGCGTGTTTGAAGTCCTCTTTCGTGCTCAGACCGGTGGTAGCAATGCCTAGTTCTATGCAAAATTGTTTTAGCTCTCGGTGGTTGTACTCTTCCAATTTTTCCATCTGGAATTCCTCTGCAGATCCGCTCTCTCTGGTCGTCATTGTGGATTAGTCGTAGGGTGAGTTACTCTCTGTACGGTTACGCGTTGGTTCGGATCCCACCGCTGCCACCAAATGTTAGACGGGGACCTGGAGGGTCGGCCGAGCACAAGGGGAGAGGCCTCCGGTGAGGGCCGTCTCCAGCGATCGTACAGACAAGTAACTCCCCCCCCCCACAGATGGACACCACACGAAGATCAGATTAACACCCTTTATAGGCAATTCTTGAAGTAAGGTAGTACGATACAAGGGGATCAGGACACGGTGGTCCTCTCAATTCTAGTCTCTAGTAGGGGAAGGGGGTAGCGGGACAGTCTTGGTACCTACTGGTACTGAGGTGAAACGGTGGTAGCTCACAATCCTCGAGCTCGGCGTTCGGACGGGTCGGACCGCGGCAACGCCAGCAGGTCCCGAAGGGGGTCGTAGGTGGCAACGGGCCGCGGCAGCGCCAGCAGGTTACAACGGGCCGCGGCAGCGCCAGCAGGTCCCACGAGGATGAAGGTTGCAGAAGGCCGCGGCAGCGCCAGCAGGCAGGACGATAGTTCACAAGGCAGGGCTGCGGCAGCGCCAGCAGTCCGTCAAGGATGAGTTCTTCTCGGTGTCTCTCGACTCCAGGATACAACTGCATTCCTGCTCTGGGGCTGCCTCAGTTATAGGTCTGGCGCCCTTTGATGTCCGGACCCTCGCACTGGGAGGTCGGGAGGTCCGGGATGAGGGAGTCCAGACACCCAGCAGGGGGGTGGAGCCAGCACCCGGGGAGGCTGGGGGCGATCGGCACTTGGCGGGGGAGAGCCATCGACACTTCTTTCTCCCATTAACCTGCCAAGTGGTCCGTTCACCTCCTGGGTGGATGGTGGTGCCGGGATGTCGGGGCCCGGCCAGGCCCAGGGTTGGGGTCGAGCTGAGGCCACGCGGCCGCGTGGTGCAGTGTCCAAGATGGCGGCTGGGCCGGGCAATGGGGCTGACGGGGGCCCGGGCCCGGGACACAGAGATATCCGGGAGCAGGCGTCCCGTAGGGGACGGGTTGCGGGTTGTGTCTGCGGGTAGCACCCGGAGAGCCGGTGTCTGGGCCCTGTCATGCGGGGAGGGAGCGAGCCCTTCAGGGGGCCTGTCCAACAATATACTATTCTTAACTCCACATCTACATACCTTGAAGATATATGTATCTTCAAAGAACATATGTGTGGAGTTATAAATAGTAAAGCTTTGCTTACCTATCGAAACTTACCTTCACAATATTTTTGTCCTCGCTATTCTTGAAACGCAATTTTTCCCCACAATATTTCAGTTTCCCATATTCAGTCTAACCACCAGACTTAACAGAATTCCTCCTACTCAAGAGTATAAAAATTAAGATTTTCTGCGCAAAAACACGATGGAGGACACCACCTTCCACCGTGTATGCACGCGCACAAATTTCACTAGCCGCTTTTAAAAGAACATTGGATGTGAATTAATTGGGTGCACTTGGAGTGGAGGCTGCATGGGCAGAAGCATCTTCTTACTAGATACACTCAGAAATATTTCTAGCCGTTATTTCTGCTGTGTATGCCTGTATCATGTTACTCAGCCTTTTCAAACCATCTAGTGCAGTGCTGTGGACTGCGCTTCCTGTCTTGGTTTATTTTGAATGTCAGTGGAAGAGACATTTGTGAAGTATCCCATGTTTACAGACATATTTTGTAGCCTGACACCCGTCCTGTTATCACGTTGTGAAATGGATCCATTCTGGCGCCTTTTATGATATCCCTGAAGGGAAGCCTGGGTTAGTGAACCATGGGTTATCCTCTGAACTTTGTTCCAGTCACATTCCCAAACGTCTGTGCTGCACATGGAAAGCTGCTCTCATGTCACATGCTTGGTGTGAGGGCTTCTATGACGCACCCAACTCAGTAGCCATCTAAAAAATAATCATAATAATTGACGTTTGAAATGCATAACCTCTAACATTCGAGACAGCCTGCTTTCTAATGACTTTCATACTCACAGTAATAATAGGCACATAGTTTTAAGCTTCACGGAGGACAAATCATTTTTTGTTGCAAATTTGAGCAAAATACTAACTGAAGTGACGAGGAATCTGCTTTTGCTGATCCTGAGGAGTCGATGTATCTCAAACCCCTTGTTGAGCAGTTCTACAGTGAAACATGGTAGCGCATACAGACCTGGTAGGATCTACTTGCATGGACCAATAGCTCCACTCATTTATGCTTTTTACTGTTGTCTCCTACGTCACACAGTACCTTCCTTCACCAACGAATTCTTAGGTTTAATATCAACTATGACAAACACTACACTCATTTGAGTGATGTTACAAATGCCCCATGCTGAATGTGAACCCTCTAAAGATATTACAGATTGATGTTCATGATAAATAGAATTGAGTTTGCATGTTATCACTATGAATCTTAGTTGCAAACTTCTGCTTACTTAGGCACTACAACCTTCTATTGCTGTTTCATTTCCGGCAGTATGTTGCAGTGTAGAAGACCAAGCAGATTTTGGGCCAAAATTGAAATGGATCTCTGAGAGACAACCTTAATCAAGCTAAGTACAGACTCTACGGGGTTGTATGTCACACTATCAACATTCAAAATATCGACCCACAGATAAACTATACCATAATACCCCAAATATTGCCAAGATAAGTGTGGATTTACTATCATTGCGATATTTCAAGAGTCGATGTTAATGAGCACCATATACCTATAGTTCGATGTTTCGCCTGCAATATTGTGGTCCCGCACCACTGTAGCGCTATTAATGTGTTTGGAAAGCAGAACGCTGTTCTTAGTAGGGGTAGTGGTAGGGGTAGGGGTAGAGGCTTCAATACATATAGTTCTAACACAAGAGTTTCGAAATGGCAATGGAGAGGAGGTTTGTTCTGGATCAGACCTCTATGGATCTTCTGGCTTGTGTTCACCACAGCAAACAGAAGGAGATGATTGACGGAGCGCTGAATCATTTCAGACACTCACCCCCAGTCACAGATCTGGGTTGAATCCATCATCGTTCCTTAGCTCACTTTGCTACCTCAGTTCAGACCCAGCTATATGCAAATCATTCTTGACCCTGTGCCTCATGGGAACAGCCCAGCCCAAACTGCCAAGCCAGGTCTTCCATGAACCAGAAACAAACATCCTGGGACCAGTTTCAGGGTTCCCCCCTCATCAGCCAGGCCAGCTTGAATCCAGTGACAAAGTGAGCAAGGGACCCACATCTGGGCATACCCTGACAATTTTCACCACAGGCCTTCTTGGTGCATTTTGTAACTTTTGCAGGTGGATCTTCAATTTAGCACTCATGTAGTTTCAAACATGGAATCCTAGTTTCACGTCAAGCATGGACTGACTAGAAATGGTCTGCCAGGCTGTCACATTGAAAATAAAAGATTACCTTGCAGCACAGGGCCCTGCAGGGCACACAACAAACTGATCGATGCTTCTATGGCAGGCATTACATGACTAAAGGGAATTCATTGTACCCGCGATGCCCCTTGCCCCTTCTAGATGGGCAGTTAGAGATAATGGAAGTATGATGATTCGGACACAGAGATGCTACCAGAAGGTGTTCTCTGGAATATGATTAATACATAGGAACTGTGGTACTATTGATAAAGGGTGGAAAAAGCATCCTTCAGTAGTAATTTTGTTGAAAGGGGCATTTGGTTACACTTTCACCGCAGAGATGATCATGAGCAGCTTGTTTGCACGTAATATTGCCAAGCTTTATCTGCACAGCATAGCTGAAAACGGTACATTTATCTGCCAAGTTGCTGCCAGTCAGCCACCCGTGCAGGTAAGAGCGGTGGGGCCCAGTGGAGGGGGGGCGGGTAATTTCAAAAGACGAAGACAAGGGAAAATTATTTATTTATTTAATTCCCCCACCCACCACCAGGACCTACCGCTCTTACCTGCACAGGTCGCGGCTGCTGCCAGTTGCTATTAGCCAAGCATTAAGGTTGAAATGAATGCCACAGTTATGAAGAACTGGATCCAGGTGGCTGACAGCCAGTGCTTTGAATGCGCAGGTAATGACAATTTCTTATTGAAAGCTTACTGACGCGTCTCAGCAAGCATAGCTGTGGAGGGATAGATCTGGCCCACCGCAGAAGGAAGCAAGTACTCTAAGACCGAGGACCTGTTCCCGTATTTTTCTATTTGATACACTTCGAAAGATTGGATATCATCCAAGTCTTTGTAGACAGCACCATCAATCTAAATGTGGTGTCCAAGCTTTTATTTTGCGTAGTTATTCAGTTCTGCCTTTTACTGCACAGGACATAAGCTCAGAGTAACAGGCAAATGGTGACAAAAACGCTTTTGTGATAGCGGAAGCCGAAAAGAGTTCAATAAATCCCTGTAACTTTAAGATTTCCACATTAAATATAAGCATGAAGCCATAATATGAAGAATTTTCAAAACTAAAAATGAGCCACATCATCACAACATTTTAGGGCTGTGTGTAGTTGTCTGTTGAATTTCACCCTATAATGGCTGATTGGCCTTAAGTGAGTGACGTTACAGTGACAATCAGATAGGCTCAGGGATGGGTAGGGAATCTGAGTGGTGATTGCAGTACATTTTCACAGGCCACAGAGTAGTCAGAAGTTAATGCATAGTTCTCAATTGACGATTTTGAGCGTAAAAATGACTCTAAACACACTTATTTCAGTTCCTAAAGTGATGATTCACATCCGACAGTCATTTGCAGTCAAAAGATTAAACATTAAAAAAAATCACATTTACTGACCATTTGGAAAAAGTTTGAGCGCATTTGCATGGCTGAAAAGAACCAAAGGCACATATTTGGGAATTTATTCACTAGGTATAGCAAGATTGAGCATCAATGTGTAATCCAGGGAGGAGGCGGTGCTAAGAAGTCAGATATCTATGTAAAAACCTATCACTAATTGTCTTATTACAGTCTATTAAGACATCACTACTCACAAATACTAAGAAAATGATGTAGCTTCTCAACAGTAATAATGTATTACTGTTGAATTATGATGTCGCAATGGCTGGTGCCAGAGTCAGCTGACAGTGTGAATGTGAAGGACAGGTCACAGAGCAGAATTACAAGAGCTGTTTAACCCCTTAGCTGCGGCGGCTATTCCACCGCAGCGCTAAGGGGGAGGTGGGGCCGCGCCGCGCTCCCATACTCATGACGGAACCGCTCCTTCACAGCCCTCGGGTGAGCTGTGCTTGTGATGGAACGGTTCCGTCACGGCCTCGCCCGCTCTTTAGAACGTCAGCGCAAGCGCGGAATTCGCGCCACGTAGGCGCGGCGAGCGGGCCATGACAGAACCATTCCGTCACCAGCACAGCCCACCCGAAGCTCGTGACGGAACGATTCCGTCACGAGCACGCAAAGGGTTAAACAATGAAAATGAGAACTAGCTTTTCAGCGCTTTCGATCTGTTTCCTTACAATGAACAGTCCATACCAAGTTCCTGACAGATTGTTTTCATGCACCCATTTCTGATTACACAAATCGCTCTGCATTCTACTACATATTATGAACTACAGCACATTTTGGAAAGGGCCTCACATGAAACAACAAATAAAATAATATGACTTTGCAACACATTGCTAGCTACTTATTGGTGTGTTTGATGTTGTACTATGGATTCTACATTTATTGTGCCTATTTGTAACCATACCTCCTCATATGCATGTGAAAGACACCATGGATTTAAGCTTTACCATGTATAATAGCTCGAATAGCATCTGTTACCAAGCATACCAAAACTTTGCGTGGCTTAACAACACAGTCAATACCACAACTTTGTCATTACCATGAGTTCCATTACAACGTAAGTCATTGCAACGACTTGCATGAGGGAAGCGCTGGACTTTGGAATTATTATTATTATTATTATATGAAACTTGTAACGCGCTCAGCTTACCCAGGGGCATCCCGGCGCGACAGACCAAGAAGGAGAGACTCGATTACTCACTACTGAGGAAACAAAAAGGTTTTAAGGAGTTTCCTGAATAGTAGGATCTTGGGCTCTGAGCGAATCTTAAGGGGCAGAGAGTTCCACAGAGATGCCACCTGTACCGAAAAACGCCTGCCCCCAGTCCGAGCTCTCTTAACTCTCGCAGATTGCAAAAGATGTTGCTGGTCCGAGCGCAGAAGGCGTGGAGGTTTATAAGGACGGGCCATATTAAAAAGGATGGGGGGGCCTTTGCCATGTAGAATTTTATGGGCCGTACACAGCGCCTTGAATTTCACCCGCTCCTTAACAGGGAGCCAGTGAAGCGCTTTAAGGGCCGGGGCAGCAGACTGCCTTCTAGGGATCTCCATCAAGACTCTGGCGGCTGCGTTTTGCATAGTTTAAATAAATTACTATTTCAACTCCAGTCGGGGTATCAGTAGGGAAGATGCTGGACTTAAAATCCTACACCAGTTCAACACCGCATTCCCTAAAGTAAGTTGTTGTAATGACTTGCGTTGTAATGGAACTCGTGGTAACATAGCGGTCGTGGTACTGCCTGCGTTTTAAAGGCACATACGATGTAATGCCTGCTTTGTAATAGATGTTTACCTAATAGCTCTCCTGATTTCAGCTCCCTAACTATGTATTATTACAATTCCATCACAATCATTAACTCTCTCCGTCCACGTCAGTCAAAAGGTTCAATAGGTTGTGCCGCTCACTGCTTTACTTACTAGATCCCAAGGTAAAAGAATAGCTATTCACCGACTGGAAAACAAATGGAAGAAACAGAAACAGTGAAGCCCAGACATGATCAGCAGCATCATATCAAAACAAACAGCTTACAAAAAACATTATCAGTGCTGAATCCAACCTCCCTTATGACCAAATCATCTGGGCTGTAAGCAAACAAATAAATATTTTCCGTTGTAAAGCACTCCCTCAAACCTCTTCTTCCTCCATTTCTACCTCCTTCTATTGCTAAAGGTGATGAATGTACTCAATTTTCCATGGGAAAATGAAAAAAGTAATGAGTAGTAAAAGCAGTTCTAATTGCGCCTAAGTCCACCAGTTCCCCTCTTTGTCTCTTTGTATTGACATTTTCCTAGAGTGATCCTCTCTCCATGATTTCAAAAACCAACGTAATGACTGTGAGAAGTTGGCCTGGCATATGATGTCCACTATTCTAGTGGGCACCTTGCACCAGTCCAAACGAGCCTTATTGATTGTAGGTTTAAATCCAACCTTATAGAAAGCTACCCTAGTGGTAGCTGTGGAGAGCAGCCTTCAGGCTAAGACTTAGAGGTGAGTTAAGCAAGTTGTTTTACCAGTCTATAATCTCTTGAATGATCAAATGAAAGTACAAAATACAAGGTATTTATTTATTTGTTTATTTGTTTATTTCATTTGAAGAGTTTTATATAGCGCTGACTAGACCCGGAGGTATCAGAGCGCTTTACAGGAGGACAAGTGAGATACAAGTTACATCAGTTACAGGTTTACACAGTACAACGACATATAAAAGACATTGTTATGTGAATATCAAATATATATGTATTTATTCTAAACACGACCCCTCTGGTCTTTTTATGAGGTCAGAGGTAAAAGTACAATCACAAGGAACTTATTTAGCATACAATAAGTTGCACAATATATGTTATGCCCTAGGGGTCTCACAAATCATATACTAAAATAGTGGTATAAGAACCACGTGCGGGTTAGAAAGCAGGCCTAGGGCCTGTAGAACCGCTTGGGCAACCAGGAACCACCCAAGGTAGGGACGCAGGAGACCCACGGGGGATGCGTGCAGTGACTAAACACAGCCGTGAATCACCATTGACTTTCCATGGAGAACGAACAAGTTACAATTTTAAAGGTTAAGGACACTTAGAGGTGAACTACGATGGAACCCTTTTAGACTAGGACACTTCGAGAGTCAAGACCCACGGGAGCACCAGATTACTCGTTTTACCTCACCCAGGGAAGCCGGGTGCATAGGTGTCTTTTGGTGTCAGGTTTTATCGTCGATCCCAATGGAGAGCTGCGAAGAAGTGCTGCAGGCGACCAGAGGAAAAGTGTCCGGGTGGATCCAAGGGTGGATCGGAGATGTGAAGAACCTGAAAGCAGAGAGGACAGAGTCTTGGTCACTAGCCAGTGACCAGGATGGCGACAGGAAGATGCCAGCCGATGTTGGGTGCTTTCAAGTGAAGTAGGTGAAGCTTGACTCTTCAGCCACAAGGACCAGGAGGTGCTGACGATGACCAGAAGCTGGATTCGAGCTGTCCCATGATGTCGAGTGCTGCAGCATCGGAATCCGGATTGGACCCAACAAGCCTTGGCAACAGCAACTCACGCAAGATGACAAGATTGGATTTGGTGTAGACCAGCAAGGTCTGAGGGACTCACTCTTTGGAGGGGAGTCAGAGCACATCTGGAGCAACCAGGAAAGCTAAAAAAACAAAGGATTGGCCTTCTTGGGGGCTAACTAGCCAACGGACTAGGAACTGCAAAGGAGCCCCAAGCTGCAGTGAAGAAAGGGGACTCACGGTTCACTCGTGGAGTGCTGGCCTTTGTACTTTGGCGCAAAAAAGGTGCTCGGGGCAGGGGCTTCAAATACCCCAATGCACAACTTCAGGAAACTTCGGGAAGTAGGTGCAGTTGCAAAAATACAGGATGTCCCGGAGTTCCTGTCCCACGTCTCTCGTGTCAGCTACAGGTTTCAGCCTTGCTGGGAACTTGTGTCAGCTTCAGAGATGTCTGGAAGTCCATGTTCTGTGTCACAGATTCTTCGGGATCCGGCGGGAGCCTCGAAAATGCAGACTGGCAAAGATGCGTCTTTGGTGCAAGTTTGAACAGGACAGTCACTCCTTGACCCCAAGAGAGATTCTTCAGTCTTTCAGTCGGAATGAAATGCCGAAGGTCCAAGATTTCTTCTTCAGAGTTTCACCCAGGGTAATCTAAAGTCCTAGGGACTGGGTTCCTATACTTATACTAAGTTTAGGGGATGGACTAACTCTATGGCCCCACCTATGGGAGGGCCAGGGTGGGGATGGTTACACCCCTTCCCCTTTGTCCAGTGTCGCACCAGAGCTGGGGCTGAGTGCCCCAGCAACTGTTTGAACTGGGAAATGCATGGAGCACCTTGTGTACCCCAGGCAGTGTCTGAAAAGCATTCACTGAATGCAACACACCCTGCCCCAATACACTAAAGCCTGTCTGGGGAGGTGCTAGCACCTCCCTGGACAGGAAACCTATTGTCCAGACCTCCCCTGCCGGAGTTTCATCCAGCAGCAGGAGGTCACTAGCATCCATTTTGTGATGCTGAGGCTCTGTTTAACTTTAACCGGGTACACCAGTGTGTACCTGGCTTCTCCCTCTAGAAGGTTGGAATGCTACTCCCGCCGCCAGAACTGGCGGGGTGGGGGGTAGTATTCCAAAGTGTTTGACAACAAACACAACATGTTTTGATAAAGGCAATCCAAAGTTAGCATTTACCGCGAGGTTATAATGCACTTAAGATTATATGGTATGGCTATATCATAGAACAGCTATAAGGAAGGGATTCTGAAAGCTGCAGAGGGTCTCAGCTCATGCTAAGGCACTCTCTCACACAAAACCAAGCACTCGGCCTTCAGGATTGTCAAGGCCTGCCATAGGAGTGACTTATAGGTTACTTGGTGTCTATATATATGTATATATAGATATAGGTATATTATATCTAAGTAAGGGGTGATTACACCACCTTATCCAGGCTGCAAGTGCAGTCCTGTGGTGTCATTTTGGAAGGCTAACCAGGGGTGGCATGATACCTGCTTCAGCCCCTGGTAGGCCTCTGGGGTACCTATGCCCTGGGTACCTAAGGTACCATATACAGGGACTCACAAGGGTAACCCAGTAACCAATGTGGTTTGCACCTAAAGTACATGGTATCAATTTAGAGAGATAACAGCTAGGCTGTGGTCCTGATTAGCAGGGCCACATGCATACTAAAGTCGAAAAACCAGTGAAACACAGCAAAAAGTGGGGGTAACCATAGGAAGCAGACCCTACTCTCCTACAATGACCTTTTATATACCTTCTGCTCGCACAATTTTATTTCCTCTCAAAACACTCTGCACACTCTACATTCCCATCAGCAACATATCATTATCTACTGGCTATGTATCGTATTGCGCCCTCATCCCAGACAATGCACTAAATGGCAATAGGTTCATCTGATTTGTAGTTTGGGGGCACATTCCTTCAACTACCTTCTATATAACTCGGTGGAGAAACTGCCTACTGTTAAAGATCGGTTAATCCTCCATAACAGTTGTCTCGTACCTTCATAATGTATGCAGCATGTATGAAGTGTTATTGTGGTGCATGTGTGGTTCACAGTTAACTTGGAGAATAGTGAGATCCATTTGTATCTTGTATGGATGCTGCAGAAGAAGTTAGTTTTCCTATGGAAGGTGGGCTATATCCTTGTACAGGTCAAGTGTCTGTCCGCCCCTCTAGATCCTCCACACAAAAAACTGTGGTGTATAGAGCCAGATCATTAAAAGAGTGAAACCCACCTCTTCCACATTTTCTATGTTGTTGTTGCGTCCATCGACAAAGGAAACACAGGCTGGGCTCCCTCTGAGCTACAAATTACTCTGATGTGAGACTGTTAGCTGCAGAGATTGTGAGAACAAACTGGACACAATAGCAAGGGTGCACCTCTCCAGCAATACAAGAATGTTTGAACTTTGAATCAAGCAGGCCATGTGGCTAGCTCGGGCTTCCTTCCTTGGCCATCATTATAGGGTACTTCTACTAGCCCAGTCAGCCAGTGCTATTTATTTATTGTCTCAACACCGAGGAAGCCTGCACACCAGAGTAGGAAGAAGACAGCTAACCACAACCTCTGCTGGGTTTCTACTCTGCTTTCAGACTTAGCCTAGCTTGTGGAAGCTGGTGTAAAGCCTTACAGCTTGACCTGTGAAGAGACAGAGTTTGCCTGCACCAGGCACTAAACTGTCTCTGTTAGGGGAATTGTGACAGAATCTAACAATTCTTGCTTAACATGCAGTTGACTAAATCTACATATAGTACATATCAACAGACCGAGGTTTTACAGGAGCCACACGATCCTTATAGTCGGCTGGTCAGCAAAAGGAGGAAATAACTAAAGAGCATTATCTGGGTCTTTATGCTGCATAATCTCCTTTCATGAAGAAAGCTGATGATCCTGCACCACTCCACCACCCAGTCCTGCACCACTGTATACATGTCCCCCCTTTCATCCCCTGAAAGACCAGGGTGCAAAAATATGCAGGGTAAGCCCTATAACCCATGAACCAGGATAGAAATTTGAAGTTTGGGCTACCTGAACTTTGAATTTAAAAATACATCTTTTAGTGAAGTTGGTTTTTAAATTGTCTGTTTGAAAATGGCACTTTTAAAAAGTGGTTATTTTCTTGCTTTACCATTCGTGCCTCTGCCTGCCTGTGGAATACACGTCTGGTTTAGACTGACAGTTGGGCTGTTTGTGCATTCATTCTAGACAGTCACACAAAGGAAGCTGAGGTGTGCCCTGTATATCCTGATGGCCCATCATCAGGCTGATGGGCCTTCCTGAGCTAGAGTGGTGGGAGGAGTTGCAACTGACACCTGAATAGGGCTGGGCCTGTCCTCACACAAAGCTGTCCCCACCCCCCAGTAGTGTGTCTGGAGCCTTGTCATGGCAAGGCAGGATCATGTGTACTACAAAGACTATCCTTTAAAGTATGCCTACTTCAAAGGCAGAAACTGGTATACGTACTGGAGCTGTGACACCATAACTTTAGAGCACGTCTGGACTAAGGAGATTCTGCAAAGAAGAAGAGCTGGAGAAGCTGTAGGAAGGGAACTGACACTCTGCTTTTGGCTGTGTTGTGCTGGCCTACTGCTTGCTGTTTGTATCTTTGAGAGTGAAAGGGCTGAACATTGAGGTAATCATCCTGCTTGCCGAGGTTTTCCAAGGGCTTGTGTGTGCTTTCCTCCATTTAAGAAGTCTCTGGGCCATCAAACACTTCTGCAGTCCCCTGTCAAGTGGTGCCAATTCCAGTTCCGGTTGAAAAACGAATGCGTCGGAGAGGTGCGGTCAAAGAAATTATGCAACACCTGTCGTGCAGCTCCAAGATTGCCGCAGCCCGAGTCCCAAGCACCATGTCTCCGACATCCAAGGTACTTGCTTTGACTCCAACGCAGGCCCTGCTGTGTGGCGGAAGATTTGACACATCACCTGGTCGAGGGTGAGGAAATCGATGCAGTGCCTGTCATGGGACTCCAAGATCGCCGCATCCTGAGTCCTGAGCACTGTGTCTCTGACATCAGAGGCACCCACTCTGATGCAGGCCCTGCTGTGCGGCTGAAGATTTGACGCATCACCTGCTCACTGCTGGGAGAATTGACGCATTGCCAATTTCACTGCTGCAGCGACTCTGGCGCGCCTGTTTTTTTCACACCTTGCACCTGTGCACCAAGTCTTCATCGATGTTGCCCAGCAGTAAGGAACCGAGGCCAGGTAACCGAAATTAGACGCATCACCTCCCCTCACAGAAGAGAATCGACACATCACCTCCACTGACAGCAAGGAATCAATGCATCATTTCCTCTGCACCACAGCAAGGAATCGATGTATCACCTCCTCTGGCAGTAAGGAATTGATGCATCATCTGCTCTGAGAGTAAGGAATCAACGCATCACTTTGTTTTCGGCACCTCATCTCCCCTGCGCCTGTTTTCGTCTTTGATTTTGACGCATGCTAGGTACATTGACCTAAAAAGTGACGCATCCATAGTTTTCTAAGAACTAGATTGTTTGAAGTGGTATCTTTGCTTGTGTATGTTGGATTTTTGTCATTTTGTTCCTGTTTTACTTCGAAAAAGATTGGTTATTTTTCTAAACTGGTGTGGTGTACATTTGTAGTGTTTCTAATCTGTCACTGCGTTTATGTACAAATGCTTTACACATTGCGGCAGTGCTTATCTTGTTGGACCTGTCTGCTGCCTTTGACACGGTCGACCGTGTCATCTTGGTCGACCGTGTCGCAGCTCTTGGAATCAGTCATCTGGCTAAAGATCTTATAGCCTCTTTCCTAGTCAATCGTAAACAGGCAGCCAAATTGGGCAACTACTACTTGGCCACTTCTGAATTGCTCTGTGGGGTCCCTCAAGGATCCACGCTAAGTCCCACGCTTTTTAATATCTACGTTGCGGACTTGGCGAGGGTCATTAAATCTCATGGGATGCGATTGACTACCTATGCGGATGACACCCAACTTGTGTTGGCGGTACACAAGAATGGTCCAGTGGTGGCAGCTAAGTTTCAGGAGGGGCTACTGGATGTACAATCATGGATGCACAGTAACTGCCTGAAACTTAATGCAGAGAAGACCGAAGTGATGACCTTCTGTAAGATCTCCCCCGAATGGTCCTCAACATGGTGGCCCAGTCAGATGGGCTCCCCCCCGGTTCCTGCTGTTAAGGTTAGGAATTTGGGAGTTATCTTCGATAACAAGTTATCATTTGGTTATCATGTAAATAAGGTGGTCTCTGCTGCATTCTTCGTGTTGAAGAAAATAAAAAAACTCATGCCATACCTGCCTGCCTCGGCAGGGAAAATACTCATTACCACCTTAGTGTTTTCAAAGCTGGATTATGGAAACGCCCTCTTCCTTGGTACACACAAATACATTCTGAATAAACTACAGTCTGTGCAAAATATGGCAGCACGGATCCTACTTAATATCCCCTGGCGACACCCCACTTCAGTAGCCATACGCCATCTACACTGGCTAAGGGTGGAGAGCAGAATCAAATTTAAGGCGCTCTGTATCGCCTATAAGGCCATCCATCAGATTGGACCGAAATTCCTAAAAGAAGCTTTTCAGGTGTACATACCTGGAAAGGATCTAAGATCAGCGGCAAGCTGTTTATTGCATGTCCCCCGTACAAGAACGGCCACATGGGGAGATAGACGTTTCCTGGTAGCAACTCCCAAACTGTGGAACACACTCCCCTTGCATATTAAAACAGCACCAACACTCATTGCCTTTCGCAAGGCCTTGAAGACATGGCTATTCAACCAATAAGTTCACGCTCTGAATTTTGTGCATCCCAGAGTATCTCACTGCGCCTAGACACCCAAGGGTAGTAGTTGCGCATTAAAAATTCCAAAAATAAATAAATTGCCTCTGAGATAAGCCTGGCTGCTCTTGCCAAGCTACCAAGGTGGTGAGCAGGGAGTATTTTAGCTGTGTAATCCCCTTACCCTTACTAGAAGGAAGGGTCCCTACTTGGACAGGGTGCAAGCAACTGCCAACTAGAGACCCACATTACCTAGCCTTCAAATGACTCTTTCAAACCTGCAGTAAAATCGTCTCTAATGTCATGTTACTTTCTAGAAAGCAGACATTCTCTAGAACTGTATCTACAGCATGAAATTGTCGTACCTCAAATATTTGACTCGTCTTGACTTTAATTCAAAGGTTTGCTAAAACGCAGATCTGCCACACTCTGCTGAGCTAATGTTTCACAGCAGTACCTCTTTCTCAAGACTCAATAGTCATGTGAATTCATGGGTGATTGCTTCTCAGTGCTTGTTTGGCCTTTATCACGCCTCCTTTTCTTTTCATCTAATCATTTAAAAAAAATTCCGCCTTCATCTTCGACTGTTCAATGTAATTAGCAGGAAAACTCCTGGGCCATGTGACCCTATAAAGAAACTTGGAAATAAAAAAACAAAATTCTATAAAGTGCTTAGTTTGCAAGTGACTGTGAGGCAGCGAAACGAGACAGCTACAGAGACTTGAAAGCATATGCCACAAGGTCAACAAAAGAGAAAGACTCTAACATAAGAGAGATTGAGAGCCATGAGGAAATATTGGACCTTGATGAGCTCTGTTCACCAATCATTTCAAAGAAAGTGAGCAAAAGGCAAGGACACACAAACTCTATATGTTAACTTTATCCAGTAGGCAGACCGAAGGCCTGTATGAGAAAAGTTAAGAAAATAATGAACTTTTTAAACAAGCACCGACAAATCCAACAGGTTTCACCTTTTTGCCAATGGTTTTGGATACACTGCAATGCAGCATAGCTAAAGTTACAAAAAAAGCCTTTGATGTGGTTGCTTGCATCATTTTTCAGATGCATGCAGGTTTTACGTGCGTGCCTGCAAAATTACACAATCACTTTTTCTTCTTTTTCGTTACCAGTCCAATTTGCATTGGTAACAGAAAAAAAAGAAAGTATGTAAAAGCATTTTTTTTAACATATCAGGTTGAAGAGTGAATGTAAAACAGGATCAGGTGTGGGGAACAACGTAGCAACACGGGGTTGAATAGCAAAGCAACATGAGGGAGAGTTGGGGATAATACTGAAACAATATGGACGGGAACATGAAAGCAACAAGGAGAGGCCTGGAGGGGACACAAAAGCAACTCGCTTTGTCGGGAGTGACTGCAGAATAGGAGTTAAGGGAAAGTGAGAGAGCGCAAACTGACCTAAATGTATGAGTGCATCACACTTACCTGTAGTAAGCACAAATCATGAGGAGAAATGCCATGAGTGCTAATAGTATCTGCAATTATATTCTGAATGTATAGCTAATGTAGAGATTTAAGTAGAAGTGGAACTAATACAGAAATGTGTGACACTATATGATTTTATTAGATGTGATTATTCCTGAATCCATGTCGTGTAGCTGTTAAAATGTAAGATGGCATGTGGTTAAACGCAGAATGTGGTAGGCCTCAGGGCCAGAGCTAGAAGGGAAGGGGAAGGTGTTTCTTTTCACGACATAGATTGTACTAATGTTTTGGTCATTGCATTAATGGGCCATGATTTATAGATGTGTTTACTGAATAATAGAATAAGAGTATTAACATGCTTTAATTAATGAAGAAGTTGAATGCTATAATCATTATGAGAAATATTGTAGGCCTGAAATGTTTTAACGTTGGTTTACACGTACATGTCTGGGCCAAGAAATGTTGCGAACCTTTTTGGAAGTCTATGAGAGTTGGGATCTTGGCTGCAGATGTCTGTCTGCAAGAGAAAAGGGGGAATCCAATTATAAATAAAATGAATAGAGGTCTGTTCAGGAGACGGCCCAGACATGGAGGAGGGTTCCGGAATGTTTAAGGGGTATCAGCGGGCCGGAGAAGAGTCTGAGAAGCAAGGTCAACTCCAACGTATGAGGCCCAATACAAAGCAGCATGGAAAAAGCCAGAAGCTACACCACGTGAGGGGCGTCTCACGAGGGGCGTCTCAAATGTTGTTGACTGTTTTGTATTAGGGACAGCACCCCTGGGTGGAGTTAGAGCAGATACCTGAGGACCCTTTAGAGAGTGGATGGGTAGGCAGAGAGGGGTCATGACTGGAGAACTATAGGTTTTCACCAAGAGACTAAGAGTGAGTGACTTCCTTTGGGGGTCATTCACTGCTGACACCTTTGTTAGGTTGGGATTTGGTTAAGTAGGGATACCATCTAGAGCAGGGTAGGGACAGCCTAACCTGTGCGTTTTTCCTCCAACTTAAATGAAGGAGAGATCTCAATATGCGTCAATGCTGATAGCTTTATTATTCTTAGAACTTGTGTTAGTAATTTCCGTTGCTCGTCTGAGGGCTTTCAGAGAGCACATGTATGTAGTTGGACCTGTGTATCTCGTGAATCTCATTCTGAGATGCCTGTATTTGCAGCTTATCCTAAGCTTACAATAAACTTTTGAAAGCTAGAAGTTGTTTGTGATCTTTGGGAGCGGAGTCCTTTATTGGGTGCGCTAGCTTGGTAAGAGATGCACTTTCTTCCTCAAAGACAGGCAACAAAGGTTCAGTCGACCAGATCGAGGTTTGGATCAATAGTGATAAGGTATCGATCAAAATCTCGCCCTTCCAGTTGGTAGCTATAGAGGATGGTTGCCTTCTTGAGGACGGTGACCTAGGCCAGGTTAGCTTACCCCAAGGCCCCTAGAAATCGATGATCGGAAGAACCGCCCGCTGAAGAAGATCCGGATGACGTGAGACAGAAAAAGCAGCAGTATCGGTCGAGAGTGAGTATAAAGGGTTATGCGTGTTAGATTGCGGTGTTTTGTATTGTATCTATGTTGTAATGTCTGGCGGAGTTGAATGTCTGTAGAGTGACTGTGGAACAGGTTGTGAGCGCGCGCAACCGGTGGAAATCTTAAGTTCAAGGAGAGCTTAAGTGGTTCGGGTGTATCGGACACCCAGAGTAATTGTCAACTGAAGTGAAGGGGGTCATGAGGTACCATTGATCACCCGAAAGACCGAGATAGGGGGAACGTAAGATTGAGTGCGTGAGTAACGGACGCTGGTCGGAGGTTACTGTGTGTGTAAGCAACCTATCAGAGAGACGATAGACATTTCGTCAGTTGTGTTGACAATTACATATAGACTGTGGACGTACAGTCGAGGGAAGTGACCGCTTGGTCGGAAGTAGTCATTTTTTTTCGGTGTATGAATGGGACGCATGCATGACCGGGAGACGAGTTGAGAAAGGAGGGGTGCTGCTGCGAAGCGGAGAAAAGTGACGTCAGGAAGTGTCGCGACGTGATTGGCCGACAGGAGAAAGACCGCGCTGTGATAGGCCAGCTAGCAAAGACGTCAGAAAGTGTCGCGACGTGATTGGCCGACCGGAGAAAGACCGCGCTGCGATAGGCCAGGTTAGCAAAGCCGCGTTAGGATTGGTGGATTGTCATCAGGAAGTAAACAGAGTAGCGAGGCTGGATATTGTGCGTATAATTATGAAGTGTTTTAAATGGCTGAGAGCGGTGTTTAAAAAAGAGAAGCGGGGATCGGAAGAAGGGGAAGAAGCCCCGCCGGAGGGTACGCCGGCTCGTTACATGGCAGTGAATGTTGGGTTGCATACGATCCTTTGGATATCAGAGTGGAGTAAGATTACGGAAGGAAATGAGGAACTGACGTTCCCGAAGTACGGGACGTTCAGATTAGAGGTGTTACATCGATTAAAATCAGTCATGACCTCAATGAGACCCTTGCCTAGACCGACCCAGTTTGAAGCTCTTGATGCATGGATTAGGGCAGCGCATGAAAAGAATATGAACAGACGACAAGAAAGGGTGAAACGATCGGTAAGGGCAGTGCAGGATGCCAGGTGGGATGCGGATGCTAAAAGATGGAGAGTGCATAACATGGAAGTAAATAAACTGTACCCGGTGTTAGAGGTGCCCGGAAATAAAAGCCCCCTAGAAGAAGATGATGAGAGCGAAACAGAGGACAGCCTGATAAACAGATTATTGACAGACAGGCCACCCCCGTATAATAGAGCAGGGGGGGAGGTCGAGCATAGTGAAAGAGAAAAGGGGGGCAATGCAGGGGAGCATGGACCGCTTCCCAGTTCAGAGTGGGATCCTGAGGCAAAGAAAGAGCTGTCCCAGCCTAGTCAGGTGCAACAGGTAGTCGGGAGGTTTGTGGTACAAAGAGCGCCGGAAACGGAGAGCGCCACATCCTACGCATTACCAGATGCACTACAGGTACCTGTTACCATAGGTCCTATAATATCGATATATGACCAAGAAAGAGCAAGAGGGGAAGAACGGGTACGGAAGGACAGAGAAAGAGCAGGGACGGCAAGGAGGAACGATACGATTAATTCCCCAAGTCAGATGCCGATACCAAGAGAGTGGAGCACCCCGATGCACACAGCAGGGGATCCAGGAGGGGACCCTGGGGGCCCTAGATGGCCAGTGGATCTGAGGGGATCTGGACGAAAATCCTTTCAAGAGCTAAATGAGTACATGAAGAAGTGGGATGAGGCAGTGGAGGCTCACAAGAGCATCATAGCTGCAGAAGCTGAAAGGGAAAGTCAGGACAGCAGAGCTCGGACTCACTGCGGGGCTGGGGAGAGCAACCCGGAGTGGGACGGGAGAGAGAGAGATAGTAGGGGAGTCACCCATTGGGCCCGGAGTGGGGATAGAACAGACCTGGAAAACGGGGGCCCCGGGAGTGGAGGGGTGGCGCGCCCAATACTCAGTGAAGGGGAGAGGAGAGCGCAAGAGTACAGAAACAGCTTTAAGTGTCCACACTGTGTGCCCGGCACCAGAGAACTGAATGGGAGTTGTGAGAGGTCGCATCATAGTCCCTGTGATGACGGAAATGAGCGCAGCCCAGGGAATATGGGGAACCAGGAAGGATCGTATCGGATACTGAGCGATACTAGGCAAAGGGAGAGTAGCGACCAGAGGGAAAATAACAGAGAGGCGTACGGTGAAAGGAGAGAAGAAGAAGAGAGTGGGCAGAGCAAGAGTGGGGGTAACAGGCCCGTGTTCCATCACCTTCCAAGATCGGATGGCCGAGCATGGGACCTGGAGAGATGGGAGCAAGGGAGAGCACTCATTAACTCTCCCGAGCCCAAACGTAGAGCTCGGAGTTGGGATGGTAGGGAGACCAGTGAGCCCCCTTCGAAAGACATATTGCGAGCTGAGATAAAAGCTAAGAGACTCGATGTCGCCAGCTTAAGGTCAGACCTGGATGACATGATAGATGGTACCCTGCCTTTAGAAAGAATAGAAATGTATGAGCAGGATGAAATACTGTATATGGCAAAGGACATCACTCGAAAAGCGAGAGCAATCCATGAGAAGTTAGTCGAACTAGCAGGCAAATATATGGTGGACCTGTCAAGAACCAAAGCATTACAGGGTAACCACAGGCTACATTACACAGATCGAGACCTAGATGAGAGGAGAACGATTGGGCTGAAAACGCACATAAGGGAACTGATCACTGGAATAAGGACATGGAGGGCACTAGATAAGTGGGAAGAGAGGTGGTCCAAGAAAGGGACCGTCAGGAGAAGCACGCTTGGTATGACACCAGGAAGGCTGCAGGGAATAGAAGCATACCCTTTGCGTGAAGTCGCCAATGGGAACTATGTGCATGTCCCTTGGAGTAGGGGAGATTTAGCTGCTTTTACCACCTCCTTCCCCAAATTGCGGGAAAACCCAGTGGAGTGGTACAGGCAAGTCGAGAGATTTGTAAAAATCTCAAAGGTCCTATGGATAGATCTGAACACGCTGTTCGACATTGTAGTACCAGGAGATCTGTGGACAGCATGCAAGGTTAGCGCTGAGTGGCCCACAACGGAGCCGGAGAGAGATGCTAAGACTAATGGGCCGTCCGAGATTGTGATGGCAAAATTCGAGAGAGTGATGACTTGGCTGAAAGAGAAAGTGCCAATGCAAGACATAGATTGGGTCAGAATAGACCGAACCAGACAGGAACCCAAAGAGACCGTCCACGAATATTACGAGAGATTGCTGAAGGCGTTTAAACAGTATAGCGGCCTGGATGTAATGGATCCAAAAGACATAGGGCAATTCGTGTCCAAGTTCGTCCTGGGACTGAGACCGGATATTAGTTTAATGATTCAGCAACACTCGATTTGTTGGCAAAATAAACCCCTAGACGAAATACTGAGGTATGCCAGGTACTGCTGTGATGAGATAGACTCCAAGGCTAAGAAACTAAAAGAAAAGTTGATGGTGGTACAGATGCAGGCAGCAGGAAAGGGGGGACAGCAGCAACAGCAGCAAGGAATAGGTACAGGAGGAAAGAAGCAGTACAGTCAGAACAAGGGCAATGAGGAGAGTTCCACCTTTAGACCCAGATTAGACATAGCTGCCTTGAAGAAAACGACTAGGTGCCACCAGTGTAACGAGGTGGGGCATTGGAAACGCGAGTGTCCCTACAATGTAGAGATAGGAGAACAAGAGATAGAGGAGGAAGAGGTCCAGAGCGCGCCTACAAGAGGGGTGACGCCATACCAGGGAAAGGTGCTCAAAGGGGGGGGGGCTCCTCCCCGAGCCCAGTTCCCGCAACCTCCTCGAGTAGGGACTATGGGTAAGACCTATAGACAGATGCCCCTGTTTGTAGAAGGAGAAGAGTGCTATTATGTGGACCCATTAACCGGACAGAGAGTGGAAAGAGAAGACTGCACCCTCGGGGCAGCCTTGGAGGTGGACCAGAGGGGACCCTATGTCGAAGCAGAAGTAGCAGGGTGCCCCACGACATTTCTGGTGGACACAGGAGCCACTAGGTCCACGATCAGATCAGCTGCAGTTCCAGACCTGCCCATGTCTGGAGAGACCATACAAGTGGTGGGGGTCGCAAACAGGAGAATAACCAGCCAATTGACAGAACCGGTACAGGTGAAAATAGGGAAGTACAGCGATGAGCACCAGTTTGTGGTTTGCGATTCAAGTCCTGTGTGTCTGCTAGGGAGAGACCTGTTGTGTAAATTGAATTGTACTATATACTGTACACCTCAGGGAGTGGAGGTATTGACCAATGATGATGACGCAGACTTCAAAGTTGCAAACTCAAGAATATGCGTGGAGCTGTACCCTACTTTGACAGTAGATGAGCTCCCCTGGGACTTGAGAGAGACAGTGGCACCAGAAGTATGGGATTTCACTGGGGAAGAGATAGGATTGGTCAAAGGGGTGGACCCAGTGAAAATTGTAGTGAAACCGCATGCTGAGTTCCCAAGAACACCCCAATATAAATTGACTCCAGAAACGATTGCAGGCATAAAACCCGTGATCGAGTCCATGATTAAACAGGGAATACTGAAAGAAATCGTGGGTAGTCCATGCAACTCCCCGATTATGGGTCTGCAGAAACCAAATGGGAAATTTCGGATAGTGCAGGACCTCCGAAAGATTAATAACATAGTCGTTTCGTGTTGTCCAGTGGTGCCGAATCCATCAGTGATACTGTTTCAGATTCCATTCCAAGCTGAGTGGTTCACTGTGATCGATCTTTGTCAGGCTTTCTTTTCGATCCCTCTGGACGAAGAAAGCCATTTTCTTTTCGCATTTAAGCTGGAAGGTCGCGTCCTAACATGGTGTCGCATTCCTCAGGGGTATACAGAGAGCCCATCGATCTTTAACCAGCTTTTGAAGAAAAATCTTGAAAGTCTAGTGCTGCCCCAGAAGTCAGTTCTGGTCCAGTACATAGACGACCTCCTCGTGGCGTCAGAAACAGAAGAAGCTTGCAGGGAGGACTCCATTGCTTTGTTAAATCACCTAGCTGCCAATGGGCACAAGGTGTCCCCGGGAAAATTGCAGTACTGCCTGACAGAAGTGCAGTACTTGGGACACAGAATAGAGAAAGGCAAACGAAAGGTGTCACCAGACAGGATAGAGGCGATCATGAAAATGAATGCGCCTAAGACACAGAGAGAGGTCAGGATGTTCCTAGGGATGGTGGGTTATTGCCGACAGTGGATCGCGAACTTTTCACTGAAAGCAAAGCCCTTGCAAAAACTGACGCACAAGGAGGTGAGCGATCCGGTACCATGGGACAAAGACTGTTTGATGGCATTCCTACAGCTGCGAGAGGACCTGTGTCGTGCTCCGGCATTGGGAATGCCTGATTACAATAAACCATTTTTGCTTTACTGTTGTGAGAGAGAAGGTTGCGCGTTGTCTGTGTTAGTCCAAATCCATGGGAATGCCCGCAGACCAGTTGCTTATTTCTCGGCTACTTTAGACCCAGTAGCCGCAGCGTTGCCCGGATGTCTCAAATCCGTTGCTGCAACGGGTGTCAGCATTGAAAGATGTGAAAATATCGTCATGGGGCACCCGTTAGAGGTGTGCGTGCCCCATTCTGTTGAACTGTTGATGACCAGGACCAAAACACAGCATCTGACCAACAGCAGGCTCACGCGCTATGAGCAAGTTATTCTTGCTGCAGAGAATGTGACCCTCAGGAGATGCTCTGTTTTGAACCCTGCCACCTTGATGCCACTCCCAAATGATATCGAGGATGATGATGAATGTACAGACCATGACTGCCTCGATGTGACTGAACTATGCACCAAACCCAGACCCGACATCGTAGATGAGCCACTGACCGACCCAGACGAAATTTTCTTTGTCGATGGCTCATGTGTAAGAGACGAAGTTGGGCAGTTGAGAGCAGCTTATGCTGTTTGTACAATTACTGGAGTTGTGGAAGCTGGGTGCCTGGAAGGAGTACACTCCGCTCAGGTAGCCGAGATTATTGCCTTGACACGTGCTTGCTTGGCAAGCAATCAAATTCGAGTCACCATATACACCGACAGCCAATATGGTTATGGGGTGGTTCATGATTACGGGCAGTTATGGTCTCAAAGAGGGTTCATGACCTCTTCAGGCTCTCCCATTCGCAATGGAGAGTTTGTGCGCCTGTTGTTAGAGGCGTTGCAATGCCCAGCAGGTATCGCAGTTGTAAAGTGCACCGCACATACCAGAAATGAGGACTTCGTTTCGAAAGGCAATAGATATGCTGATGAAGTTGCGCGGTATTGCGCGGAGCAAGGGTACTCTTTCACAGAGGTGGAAGTGGGTGGAATAAATGTAAGGACTGAATTAGCCATGATATTGGAAACTGTTGATACTTGGGATGAACTGTCAAACATGCAAGAAAATGCTCCTGATTTTGAAAAAGAAACATGGGAAAAGGCAGGATGTGTAATGGGTGAGTCCCATTTTTGGGTCTCAGCAGACGGCAGAGCAGTGTTGCCCAATGAGATGGTGAGTCCAATGGCCAGACTCATACATGGTCCCGTACACTTAGGGAGAGATGCTATGCTGAGAGTGTTTAGACAGACCTGGTACAATCCTAAGTTTAGAATAGCAGCAGAAGCAGTGTGCCAGCGTTGTGTGACCTGTCAGCAGCTGAACGTAGGAAAAAGAACACCAGTTGCACTGAGTCACATAGGAAGGTCTGGAGGTCCATTCAATCGAATGCAGATAGATTTCATTGAAATGCCGAGGTGCAACCGCCTCCGCTATGTCCTGGTGGTTGTTTGTGTATTCTCCAGATGGGTTGAGGCATACCCTACACGTAGGTGCGACACCCTCACAGTGGCCAAGTTACTGCTTAGGGAACTCATTCCGCGCTTCGGGGTGCCGGCCTTTTTGGAATCAGATAGGGGAACGCATTTCAACAGCGAGCTTGTGAAGATGATTTGTGCGGCTCTGAACATAGATCAGAAATTGCATTGCAGTTACCGACCAGAAGCCTCAGGAATTGTGGAGCAGATCAATGGCACGATCAAGGCCAGAATTGCAAAAGTGTGTTCCTCAACGACCCTGAGTTGGCCTGACGCCCTGCCATTGGTCCTCATGAGCCTTCGTAGTACCCCAGACAGAAGAACGGGGTTGTCACCACATGAGGTGTTAATGGGGAGAGCAATGAGGCTGCCATCTGTCCCAACTACTGCACTGTTAAATATCACAGATGATATGATCCTGGACTATTGTAAGGGGCTGTCTGACGCCATTCGTTCTGTGTCCCTTCAGGTGCAGGCTGCCGAGGTTCCATCGTGCCAGGGCCCGTGCCATGACCTGTACCCTGGGGACTGGGTCCTGGTGAAAAAACATGTGAGAAGAAGCTGCTTGGATGTTCGTTGGCGTGGGCCCTTCCAGATCATCCTGATCACGAACACGGCTGTGAAGGTGGGAGGCCTGCCCAATTGGATCCACGCGTCACATACGCGAAGGGTTCCAGCACCTCTGGAAGAAACAGCTCCTCTCTCGGATAGACGTCCAGCAGAGGACCGAGAAGCCATAGAGGGGGCTAGCCAAGCTGAAGAGGTGCCAGCGGAAGCAGGGAACGAGTCTGACCAAGCTGAGGACGGTCAGTACAACAGCGAAACAGACGACGCTACAGAAGGAGAAAGTAGCTGGGAGTACGAGTCAGACACTGACAGGTCTGACAGAGAGCGAGAACAGACAAGAAGGAGAAGGAGTAGAAGGGCACGTGGAGAAGCTAATTGGCCGCAAAGAAGGAGCTCTAGCTTGAGGTCAACTCCAGAGATAACCCTTCCTCCGATATCAGAAGACTCAGACCCGGAAGAAGGTGTTCAGGGCGCTGAAGCACCGGACCGAAGAAGGTCAAGAAGAGTGCGTGTGCCTAGCAGAAGATACTCCACCCCTGAGTGGACATATCTGGCGACAAATGTCTGTGAAACAGGAGACAGGGAGGATCCGAGCGGTGGTGGTGTCCAGTTCTGAGCCCATCGTCACCGTGGAAATACGACTGTTGGTACCCGGAGTCGAACAAGAAGGGTCACTAACATTCATGCTCCCCAGACCTCCCCGCCTCAGCAAGTTAAAACATATGTTTCTCTCAGAATTGCAATTCCCCGACTTTGGTACAACGATAACAGCCCATGAAGAGCACAATCTTCGTTTGGAAATACTGAACTTTGCTATCGAAGCTGCAGGCACAAACCTGATAGTAGATGCTTAAAGGACTTTCTAAATAAAGCGAGCAGAAAAAGAAGATTACCTAGCGCCCAGGAAGCAGAGAATATTAGGGAACTTCCCTTGAGTTGATGGAGAAGGGCTAGGGTTGTCTTTATTGAACTGTTAAAGGACTTTTGCGAAGAAGGTTGTCAGCTTCCAGTTGTGTGGATTCTAAAGACAAAAGGATTAAAAAGAGACTGTAAAGGAACGAGAAGAAAAGAACTTTTTGCTAAGATAAGAGAGAGCCATATTGTCTGATGAAATGGAAGCCGGCACCCAGAACCGCAGAGCTAAATGTATAATAGGTACACTAATAGTAGGAGTGATAATATTGATAGCTTTAGTGGTAACAATTTCTTATGTAAAGGGACATGAGGAAGAGGCGAAGGTAACTGATGTGAAATCTGTAGAAACGCTTACACCCACTGTTGCTGGTGAGAAAAGGGAAAACACTCAAGAGAAAGCGTTATTAGCTGCAGAAGCCCGCAGGTTACACGTAGATGAGTCCCAAGGAGACTTTAGGTCAAATGCTTATGCTAAACTCTTATATGAATACGTGGATGCCATGGAGGTTAAGGACTGTTACGTCTGCATGCAGTTGCCGGCGTCTGTAGATGAAGGCATTAGATATCATCACCTCCCGCTGACATATGGCATTACATGTGGCTTATTGCTTAGTATATTTTATGAGAGAGATAGTTTTGAATACTATTTCTCCAACTATGATTCAGTGTTGCCAGAAGTCCCAAATTATAAGCAGATGAACAAATGGGACTACTGGAAGAGTGAAGACAGATTGGCCAAGTTCTTCATTCCTTGGATTACCTTAGATACTTCACATGCCCGTAGAAATAACCTGACATGCAAGGTGTCAGAAGTCGAGAAGAAGTTCATAGGGCAGGTGGATGATCGTTACAGGAGACAAAAGATTTTGAAAAAATCAGGACAATGGAAAACAGATTGGACCGAGGAAGAGAAGGCACACAAGAGAAAGGGTAGTAGTGGTCCAATAGCTTTAGATAAGACGCAGAGAGGAAAGCTATGTCTTCACCGAGCCAAAACGTATTATGAAAATGTATACGTGGGAGAAGTCGACTGTGAACATGCTTTCAATATAGAGTACTATACTAAAGATTTCCTGAAGGGAATGCAAGTGATTCCAAATGTGTATTTTGTATGTGGAAGAAATGCCTACGTGAGACTACCTGACAACTGGTATGGATCATGTTACCTAGCAATTGTCTTCCCCAAAATATATCATGCACAAGACTTAGAGATCATTGAGGGCAAGACATCATCGAGGGGAAGGAGAGATGTAGGAGATGCAGAAATGGTTGGAGATGTCTTTGGAGCTATGTTCCCTCTTTTGGGACTAATCCTTAATGATGTTAAAATTAGACGACTGGCAACAGTCGTCGACAGGTTGTCTGCCAGCACTGCTCAGTCCTTAATGCTGGTAGAAGGAGAGATGCAATCGATAAGGGCTATGGTTCTTCAGAACCGTCTTGCGTTAGACGTCCTACTAGCAAAAGAGGGCGGAGTCTGTAAGGCTTTGAAGGTCCAGGAATGTTGTACTTACATTCCAGACAATTCAAAGCCCCTTGAGAAAGTTATTAGGAACATAACTGATATTCACAAGGAGATCGAAGACTTGAGTAGAGAAAATGTCTGGGAAAAGGTGGGCCACGGAATGAGTGAAGTTGGAGGGTGGATTTCCACCCTAGGCAAAAGCTTTGTGTGGTATATACTAAAACCTATCATCATAATATTGATCTGTGGGATCGTATTGTGGGGGTTGGTGAGGGTATTCAAATGGTACAGAGCAAAAAGGTCAGAAAGGGCCCAAAGAGAGCAGCTGCAGAGATTGGCTGCCATACAAGATAATCAGTACAGGAGTCTGAGGGCTCTGGAAACGCAGAGACAAGTTATGCTAGCAATAACTGCAGTTTAAATGTTAGTGATGACCCCGAGAGGTCATCAAAGGGGGGAACTGAGAGAGCGCAAACTGACCTAAATGTATGAGTGCATCACACTTACCTGTAGTAAGCACAAATCATGAGGAGAAATGCCATGAGTGCTAATAGTATCTGCAATTATATTCTGAATGTATAGCTAATGTAGAGATTTAAGTAGAAGTGGAACTAATACAGAAATGTGTGACACTATATGATTTTATTAGATGTGATTATTCCTGAATCCATGTCGTGTAGCTGTTAAAATGTAAGATGGCATGTGGTTAAACGCAGAATGTGGTAGGCCTCAGGGCCAGAGCTAGAAGGGAAGGGGAAGGTGTTTCTTTTCACGACATAGATTGTACTAATGTTTTGGTCATTGCATTAATGGGCCATGATTTATAGATGTGTTTACTGAATAATAGAATAAGAGTATTAACATGCTTTAATTAATGAAGAAGTTGAATGCTATAATCATTATGAGAAATATTGTAGGCCTGAAATGTTTTAACGTTGGTTTACACGTACATGTCTGGGCCAAGAAATGTTGCGAACCTTTTTGGAAGTCTATGAGAGTTGGGATCTTGGCTGCAGATGTCTGTCTGCAAGAGAAAAGGGGGAATCCAATTATAAATAAAATGAATAGAGGTCTGTTCAGGAGACGGCCCAGACATGGAGGAGGGTTCCGGAATGTTTAAGGGGTATCAGCGGGCCGGAGAAGAGTCTGAGAAGCAAGGTCAACTCCAACGTATGAGGCCCAATACAAAGCAGCATGGAAAAAGCCAGAAGCTACACCACGTGAGGGGCGTCTCACGAGGGGCGTCTCAAATGTTGTTGACTGTTTTGTATTAGGGACAGCACCCCTGGGTGGAGTTAGAGCAGATACCTGAGGACCCTTTAGAGAGTGGATGGGTAGGCAGAGAGGGGTCATGACTGGAGAACTATAGGTTTTCACCAAGAGACTAAGAGTGAGTGACTTCCTTTGGGGGTCATTCACTGCTGACACCTTTGTTAGGTTGGGATTTGGTTAAGTAGGGATACCATCTAGAGCAGGGTAGGGACAGCCTAACCTGTGCGTTTTTCCTCCAACTTAAATGAAGGAGAGATCTCAATATGCGTCAATGCTGATAGCTTTATTATTCTTAGAACTTGTGTTAGTAATTTCCGTTGCTCGTCTGAGGGCTTTCAGAGAGCACATGTATGTAGTTGGACCTGTGTATCTCGTGAATCTCATTCTGAGATGCCTGTATTTGCAGCTTATCCTAAGCTTACAATAAACTTTTGAAAGCTAGAAGTTGTTTGTGATCTTTGGGAGCGGAGTCCTTTATTGGGTGCGCTAGCTTGGTAAGAGATGCACTTTCTTCCTCAAAGACAGGCAACAAAGGTTCAGTCGACCAGATCGAGGTTTGGATCAATAGTGATAAGGTATCGATCAAAATCTCGCCCTTCCAAAAGCAATATGGAAATTGCATGTGAAACAATGGGGAGTAGCACACAGGCAAGTGCAAGATGGATGCAGGGCCGGTTCTATGATTTGCGAGGCCCTGGGCCAAAAGGGAAGGCGCGAGGCCCCTCTAATTTACTTAAGGGAATGCGCGAGGCCCCTCTAACTTAATTAAGTGACCCCTTGCAAGGAAACCATTCAGAGACACCGTAGGAGGCCCACTGCACAGGATTTTAGAGCCCCCACAGTTTTAACTTTCAGCCCACAAACAATTCTCTCACCTCCAGCCTGATAAGTGTAGGAATTGCTTGTGGGCTGAGAGTTAACACTGTGGGGTTGCTAAAATTCTGTACAATGGGCCTCCCTCAGTGTCTCTGAATGAGTCTCCTTGCAATTGGGACATGGGGAAGCGTCTCCCTCCCCCAGGCCTCCAGACAACATCCCTGAGAGGTCCAGGGAGGGGACCCCTTCCATGGATCCTAATTGCAAGGAGACAGGGAAACAACAGGGCACACGATCGGTTCGGGCCCCATGCTGGTGGGCTGAGTGCGAGGCCCTGGGCAGCTACCCACGCTGCCCATGCCTAGCGCCGGCCCTGAATTGTGGGTTGGGGAGAGAGGGTGTGGACAAGCAGTCGGCCAATAGAGAGCAACATGGAATGCACGCAGTAGAGATGTACACGAGAGACGGCCCGAAGACACACCCACTCTAATGGAGTGCTTCGCACAAAAGAAAAAAGTAGTGCATAAAAATTAAACATTGGAAGCAGAGTTGCCAGCCAGTTTAAGAGGTTGTGAAGAGGTAATGTTCCATGGAAATGAGAAACACTGATTGACAAGGTTGGACATTAATAAGAAGCAGGCAAATCAGAGTGAAAAGGAAAGCTATTAATGGTACAGTGGACGGGCTCCAAACCTCTCTATGTTCTTGGTAAAACAGAATATGCCTCACAGCACACAGCGTATGTCCTGTCTAGTAGGGTTGCCCTAAAAACGGGATCCATGAGAGTGCCAAAACAGTCTTTCACTCATAATGATTACCAGAAGTATGATTAAAAATATAATTAATAATGTATGAATTTTGCCTTTCTTCTATCTTTCCAAATCTCCCTTCTTTTGCGTATTCTCTTCTTTTTATCCAAATACACACAATCACACATATATATAAATACATACATTTACATTGCTTACTTTTATAACATTTGCTTAGATTAGTTCAACCTTGATTACACTTGTATATTGTATTTTTATATAGACCGTACTAGCTTATCATTTCACTAAAACGCATACACAAATTTAATTTAATTTGACAAATTGAAGTTACTTTGCCAATTGATGATGGTGATCCATCACACTGTTGACTTCAATGATGACTGCATAGATGATACTTTTTCAAATATAAATTAAGCTTAAGCTTAATAATATCATTTACAGTTATAGTAGTTGTATAACTTTTTTACGACCAATTTCCATATTAAGAAAGTAATGCAAAATAGTTTTCTATATATACTAATTTCATAAGAATGTGTCCAGGAAACCCACTCAAAGGCAAAAGATAAAGAGGCTAAATATATAAAGACATACTGACAAGAGCTGAGGCCTAGAAAAAAATTAGAATGTTTGTGATAATAAAGACCTTCAAGTATAGGGGATGTTTAATTATTTTGCCATCTACCATTCAGGAGATCCAAAAACTGGTTGTTTGTGGACCATCATCCCAAGTATATAATGTAGTTGATTTGGAAATCTATACACAAATAAACTGACAGCATCCTACTTTGAAGTGCCCATAGCAAGCAACCATTTCCCATGTCTAAAGTGGCAAAATATCGCTGCTCCCACTCTTCAACTACTTTTTCCACTATTCAGTCCAAAACGGTGTGCAGATACTGAGGGCCAGATGCACGTAGAATTGTGTTTGCGAGTACCTAATAGCGAATTTCTGCAATTCCCTAATAGGGAATCGCAAACGGCTTTGTACTGCAGTGTTTTACACCGGTGCAATTACCAGTGGGAATTGATTTAGGTTTCATTTTATGACCCATTGGGAATTGCAAAAATCACAGGAATGGCGACCATGTCTTGGATTGCTTTTAAATTAAGCAACGTTTTTTTTTAAAATACACCCAGTTTTCTTTAAAGGAAAACAAGTTGTGTTTCAAAAATAAAAATGACAGGTTTTATTCTTAATTTTTAAGAGTAGGCAGTGCTCCGTGGGACCACAGTCTGCTCTTAAAATGGTTTTTACTGTCATTCACAAAGGGGAAGAGGTCCTCTGGGGACCCCCTTCCCTTTTGCGAGCGGGTTACCACCTACTTGGAGTAGGTGGTAAAATGGGAATTTTTTGTTAACGCATATCTGTGCAAAACATTCACACATACCACTGTGAGTCACTATTAGGAGGGTAAGCCTTTAACATGCCCCCTCCTAAAACTGAATCGCTAACCCATTTTGCAATTCTGTAATAGGTTACCAAATTGCAAAATACAGTTTGGTAGAAGGAAAAGTGCTTTTTTCCGGTCGCAAATTCTGCAAATTAGGACGTTTGCAACCCAAAAAAAGCTATGTACATCTGGCTCGAGGGCGTTATTTAGAATTTTGCAGATGGGATACTCTCTCACAAATGTGGCAAATAGCCCAATAACAATTGTACAAGTTTGTTATAGCCTATTGTCCTTGCAATATGGTCGACGGCTTATCCTTTGCGTTTGTGAGAGAGTAACCCATCGGCCAAACTCTAAGGGCCCGATTCACAATGGTAAACTTACACTTTTGTGTAAGTTTACTAATTTTGAGTATTCAAAAAGGTATGTTTAGATCACAAGTCTAACTTTACTACTTTTCAGTATTCACAGAGGTAAACATAGACCAAACGTTTAGCTTTCCTAGTAGTAACTTTTCTTCATAAATATCGAAAAGGAATAAAGTTAGACTTTTGTTCTAAGTTTGCCTTTGTGAATACCGAAAAGTGGTAAACTTGCATAAAAGTTTAAGTTTACCTCAGTGAATCAGGCCCCAAATTATGCGAGTCTAAATTTAGTGCTGTCAGTGCTTGCTCTATGTGATACGGCCCCCTATATCTATACTAATAAAATAAAGAGAGAGCCCAAACCTTTGAGGCGGGTAATCTCAGGAACCACAGCACCAATCACAACACCCAATACAGCATTGGAAAGGACAGTTGCAGCAGATGTACATAGGCTATACAAGTGGCCACCATATACATAAAAAAAAGGTAAAACAACCTTAGGGGTAAAGTAGTCCCTTGGGGGTGTAGGCGTTGTGCTGTCAGCGATAGGGCGCGGCAAACAAACCTTCACAGGACTCCCTTGTGGGTGTGGGCGTTGTGAGAGGGGCATGGACAAACAGCAAACACCAATAGGCGTGGCATTCATGGGGCGCGGGGCGCGCCATTCCCCGTCATTACTGGTAAAAGCGAAAACGGCATTGTAAACAAAAACCTTCACATTACTCCGTTGTGGGCCTGGCCGTTGTCAGAGATGCGTGGCAAAACCTGAATGGGTGCCGCATTCACGGGGCGCGCCTCCTGGACGTTGTCAGAGGGGCGTGGCCAAACACCAATGGGCAAGGCTTCACGGGCCGCAGCATTGCAACGGTGCTCACGCAGGGGCTCAAGCCACTCAGCCTAACAGCGGGGATCACAAAGCTTTGCATACTGCTCCGGTGCTCAGGCAGGGGCTCAAGCACCAACTTCAATAAACAGGTACATAACGATGTGTAAGCTCAATGATAAATAACGCTCCGAAATAATCTTACATTTTGTGATACTTACCTAATGCTGCTAACCTCACGGTTTACTTTTTTCCAATGACTACAATGAAAAGGCTTTCAGAGGCACAGTTGCTCACACTTTCATTATAAATCACGTATGTCACAGGGAGCGGATTGTAAGTGATGTGCCACCTATTCTATTTCTGCCCCGGACAACGTCGGGATGGGCTTTTAGTATATATATATATATATATGTATATATCTATACTAATATAATAAAGAGAGAGCCCAAACCTTTGAGGCGGGTAAGCTCAAGAACTACAGCACCAATCGGAACACCCAATACAGCATTGCAAACTACAGTATCAGCAGATGGGCATAAGCTATACAGCAGTCCAACATATACATTAGAAGGGGAAAAGAACGTTTTGTGAAAAGTAGTCCATTGTGGGCGTGTGAGTTGTGGGATTCGGCAAAAGAGAAGCGTTCTGTGTGGGACTAGCGTTCCAATACGAGTGGGCGTGTCCTTTAGCATTGTTGTGGGCGTTGGACGTTGACGCGATGTTGTGCGTCTAAGTGGCGTAGGCTGGAGCGGCCAAACACGTTCGGGGATGGAGCGAACACACACGTCTGCTTATTGCAGAGGCGTAGGCTGGAGCGGCCAAACACGCTGGAGCGGCCAAACACGTTCGGGGATGGAGCGAATACCGGAAAAACACGTTCGCGGCTGGAGCGTGTTAAGGTACAGTGGCGTCGGCTACAGCATGCCCGGACAATGTCGGGACGGGCTGCTAGTGTACTTATAATCTGGTCATAAACAAACACTTTCAATAAAGCTTATGAGTCATTCACAAAATTGGACCTATTGATGTCACCTGCTAAAGCTGCATTTGGCACATGCCTGCCTGGGAGTGGAATGCAGTAGTTTTTGTGATGCACGGATGAGCTTTACTTGTTAGGATTAATGGTCCAAAGTCACTGGGGCCTTCATCTGCAGCCCCCTTTTTAGGTCTCGCCTAAGCCGGCGCGCATGCGCTGCTCTGCGAGGCATTTAGTAAAGGCTTTTGAACTCTGAACACATGCTTGTGCGTGCGTTCAGAGTTCAAAACACCAAAGAACACTCGGAATTGGCATGTGCATGCGTCTTTCTTAAAAAGACAGCACGCAATTGTTCCAAGGCGGGTGATTGTCCCGCCTTCTTTGTTCCCTGGCCTAGGGTGCTCGGGAGCGAGCATTAATGCCATCTGTTTCCAATTATCACCTTTGCGTTACTTGGAAACAGATGGCTCTTGCGTTTTTCCTTGGTTTTTTTTTCACCTCTATGCTCCTGCTCCATAAAGTCTTGCCTTCCCTGCCCATGGAAGTGCAACTTACAGTTGTCCAATTAACTGTTAAAACTCCTCGACAACTGCATCATAATATCAGGGTCATCCTTTAGAAGTTGAGCCCTGATGAGTAGTCTCCCACTGTGAAGCTACTCCTCACGCGCACATCTTTTCTATTTCAGTGACAGATGTGATGGACATTGACCTCGTCCTCTAAGGGCGCTCCGGCGGGATGGTGACCATCACGGTGCTGCTGGCAGTGGCACTCTTCACGCTGGTTCCGGCTCTGATTGCATCACTGGTCGTCGGACGGGTAAAATCACTGCTCCCGAAAGGATGGCATCGGCAATCACAGTGATGTGGCAGACATTTGCAGCACATCCCTAGCACCCCTATGAATGGGAATCACGTGCTGTGCTTAGGGGTGATGTTTAGGGAAAATATCACAGTGGGAGCTATTGTCTTCCAAAAGCATCCTCCGGTTCAGAGCATTGACCAAGCCGATTCATATAGATTAACTTTCAGTTTTTGTTGCACAGAACAATGCTTCAAGACACAGCCCGGTTCACTGTCATTGGCGGGGTAAAGGTTTACTTATTGCCACGTATTTAAGTGTACATTGCAGCTCGCAAGAGATTCTTCCAATAACAGCACCCGAGCAGTGCACAAAAACGGCCTGTACATAGTCAAAATGGTCCTGTCTTCCAGGGCCTGATTCTGGATAGGACCTCTCGCTTGCTGGAGGAGGGGTGGGGTGTATGACAGAGGCCTCGGTGACCTCTCAACATCCCTGCTGGGGTGGGGGTTGTATGACAGGAACCCTGCGTCTTCACTATAGAAGATGATCTTGTATGGGTAGAACCTGGGATTACCATATCTACTTTTATAAATGTACAAACTGTTTATATGTATCTACCCACGAAATAAAGATGCGATTTACTTTTACCAACCCGTTCATATTTCACCTTATTTTTCACCACGTTTCTCAATTATACTTTCGATACATATGTTTCCATGACACGCATCGCACCAGGAAATATATCTGTCCATGATATTAAATGTTTAATTCGTATTAAAGTATTTAAATGTTTGTTTTACATTGGAACAAAGTATGCATTAATCTCCCAAGGTGACGTAATTCACATTCCGCCATTAAAAAGGGTGGCGGGGCGCGACTGTTTAAAAACATCTCGGGGACATGTTACTTGGTTGGGTTCTTTGAAGAAGATTGGCTCGGACTCCTGAAGGGCATAAAAAATGCTGCCGGTTCTGGCGACGCACCGAGAGCAGAGAAAGACACGCACTGCCTGTCTCTCGACCATGCTGCACTTTCTCGTGAGACCTTGGAATGTCCTGTCAGTTCACACGTGGTTGAACTTTGCAGTGGTGCTTGTGTATCATTTTTGTATCTAGCGCTCCTGTTCATTTTTTACAATTTGCAGCTCTATTAGTATGTGCACTGTGCAGTATGGAAGTGTACATATAGAGTATGTGCATTTTTCTAATAACTTACATTGACATAAATCCCATTCAGGCTTGTTACCCCACTTGCCACTAAAAGCTAGCGGAAGGGGGGTGTTGTGTCTAGGCGCTAAATGGAATTCCTGTTATCACCTATTGCAGTGGTCCGCTTTTTATCAACAGACCTGTGAAAGTCTGAGTTTTCAGAGCGTGACCATGAGATTGCACACAGGTCTGAGCGAGGGCGTGTTTTCAAGGGACATGTGTTTGGGAGGTGAGGTTGGAGGATATGAATGACTACAATATCCACATAAGTGCACCTGCCAAGTGTAACTTCGCAAATGCCATTAATTTGGTTACTAGGAGCACCTTTCAGTTTATAGAGCTTAAGCGACAGAAGTGCGGCAAGAGGCCACACAATTCCAGGCCACACAATTCAACTCCTCACATTTCCAACACACACCGCACAATTAGACACCAAGCAACATATTTCAACTCCAGAACTCCACAATGTACCTTCATTCCACACCATATAGTGTCACCACCTGAGCACCAAACATCATTCACCACCACCATTTTGCATAAGCGCACCACCTAAGCATCACGTCAGTCTGCCCTTGGAATCTGGCATCTATTGATTCTCCCCTAGTGTCCGTCCGCTGCTCGTGTTCCAATTAAATTACTGTTTTCCAACCTCCACTTCCCCGTTATTTATGTCCCGCCCCCCATAACAAAAAAATGTATAACAAACAAGCATGAGAACAGGCAGGAAGAAGTTACCAGCAGTGAAACTACAAAAAAACTAAAAGACATTTTTTAATGTTAAAATCTTTTTTTAATCAGGTTTTTCAGTAGTATATATTGTCGTCTTCATTTGTATAAAGGCAACAAAAATGATTAACACTTTTTATTATAACTTTTTAACATAAGGCACAGAAGCCACAATGCTCTACAACAAAGCCAAAAGTTCAGGCTAAACACATAGGGCCTCATTTATGAAAAGTGACGCACTGCTGCGTGAAAACAACGATGCATCACTTTTCATTGCGCCCTCCTTGCGACACCAATGATGCATCATATTTACAATATGACGCATCATTGCGCAAAGAGTTACAGATACGTCAGTATTTCTGACGTATCTGTATGTCGCAAAAGTGACGCATTGCTGGAGTGTGTCACAAAAGTGACGCAACTCCAGCAATGTGTCCTTTCACATGGGGCAAGCCCCATTTGAAAGGGCCTGCGTCAGTCTTACACTTACGCCTGCTGTGAGGCAGGCGTAAGAAATTGACGCATTTGTGTCCTAGAAGTGGCTCAGTGAAATCTTATAGATTTCACTGCGTCACTTCCATGACTCTTTCTTGCGTCAAAACGCCCCCCTTACATACATTATGCCTGGCGCAGGTATAATGTGGCGCAGGGGTTTACAAAGTGACGCATCTACCTAGATGCATCACTTTGTAAATATGGCGCAACAAGGCGCATTTTGTACGCCACTGGTGCGTCACAAAAAGTGACACACCAGCGGCGTAAAAGTGACGCACAGCCTCATAAATGAGGCCCAAAAGGTCCCAAAGGCGAGACCTGTTGGCTATGCCAATGTTTGTTTGATGGGGAGTTACAGAAGACAGTGCAAGTTCGGTAACACTTTCATCCATTAGCACAAGGAGGCTGCAAGGGAGGATTTGGAAGTCCTACGCAGTTTACCAATTTTCAATTCAGTTGCCGAAATTAACTGTATGCAGTTTCCAAGGAGCAACAAAATTATTTCTTTCCATGAGCAAGAGAGCTTCCTGGACAGGAAAAGAAACAAGGATTGGCAAAGATGATAATTCCTTTCTTGACTTTGCCAATGCCTTTAGGGGCACCGCACATCATCAGGAAGAAACATTTCTTGCCAGCGCTGTGCGGCTTGGCCAAAAGGAGAAAAAAGGTGCGAAAAGGCGTGCCAATTTTCTTTTTATTAGGGGTGGGCATACCCGATGTGTACACGCGCATATAACATCACGCAAGTGTGCGACAAATATACACTTGCCTGTGAAATGATATGGGTGCCATTCTTTCATTTATCGTCCAAAATAGATTTGTAAATAAATGAATGACATTAAAGTAGAACCAAAGCGCTTTTTTTCTGTCAAAGCGGAGGTCCTGCCAGCAATTTGCTTCCTGCTGGCCTTTCAAAAAAAATAAAATAATTAGCAAGTAAAATGAAACCGCATGTTTTGTTGGAGCAGTGGAGAAGCGGGTTGAGGTGACGGATGGGTGGGTAAAGCCAAAAATAAGGGTGGGTGGGGGGAAGCAAGGCCTGATAGGCATTTTATTCCACCAAGACATTTCCCCGTTCGTCTGGACTGCTTGGAGGTCCGTTTCAAAGCCCGGGACCGCCCCAGGTCCTTCTGTAACATGTTTTAAGCTTCCAGATGTTAATTGAAGTAGTCTGGGGAAGGCTCCAACCGTGAGAGACACAGAGGGAGGGGAGGAAGGAAGAAGAAGGTATAGAGACAGCGATCAGAGAGGGAGAAGAGAGAGAGGAGAGAAGGAGAGAGAGAGCATGGGGATGGAAAGAGAAAAATTGCGAGCAGAGATGAGGGAAGCGCGGCTGGTTTGAGCACTTTTACCATGGCTACTTTGGGTTCCTAAGCACAGTCGTGGTGGAAAGAAGAGGAAAAGCATCACATGAGAAAGAAAGCAACAAAGAAGGCGAAGGAGAAACACAGGGTTCAGGGGAGAGGCAGGTGAAACATCATTCAGCCTGGTGCAAGTTGGTGTTGGAGAAGCTCAGAGCTGGGAGGGAGCAAGACAAGGTGCTGGTGGGAAGCGAAAGTCATGAGGGAGACAGATGGAAAACACATGCACTGTTATGGAGTGCTTAACCAAAAAGAAAAAAAAAATGTTCCCTGAAATTGAACAGTGGAAGGATAGAGGCCACCCAATCAGAGAGAGAGTAAAGAGGATATGCTCGTCTGGGAAGGGTAAATGGGAAAACTACGAAACAAGGAAAGCCATTGAATAAGAAGCAAACCAACGAGAGTGACAATAATACCAACCATCACACTCCTAACCTGGAGAGCTAATTACTCTCTCTGGCAGAGAAATATACTGCATTGTACTAAACCATCGTGGAAATATATTAAAAAAATCTATATTCATGTATGATTTTGACAAATATTACAACTTTGCAATGGTGGATTCTCTAGCCATCCCACAAGCAGACCTTTGAAAAAGGTGACCCAGGTTCACAAGCAGGCCCATGCAGTGAAAGTGTACTTTAATCTTGCCACTGAAGAGGCTTGCCAATTCCGATATTTGGCACGCCCTACTTCTATACATGATGGATTCAGCTCCTGTGGACTTCAAGCTCTATGGTGACTCGCCAGTGTTAGAAGTGGGCTTTTATCCTTTTTAAAATACTTACATTAACAAGGCCTTGCTGCACACTGGCTTACAGTAATTCAGTGTTAGGAGGCATGTCAGGAAACATGGTTTACTGCATATGGTTTGGTGGGGGTACAACAATCCAAGATCACTCATGCTGGGAATCATTAAGGAAAGGCTGGATATGTTCACAGAGTATTGGCGCTGCCTGGGATGAGGCTTTTCGTGTGTGGAGAACATACTACATGATGCTGCCCCTATGACAAACTACATTTCCCAACAGTAGGTGAACTCTCACTTTGTTTGGAGATACCAGCAGATGGAGCAATGAGTATAAGTTATCTCATGTTTCACTGTGCCCTTGCTAGGCAACCAAGCAACAGTCTTGCTGCAGCAGGGACCTTTCTACTTGGATTCAGGATTTCCTTTTGGAAGGAACAGTTGCTCCCCCGAGAGTTTTGTAGGAGGGCAATTTGTGGTATAGATAAGTATTCTGGAAATAAAGCTGTGTTGAAAAACAAACTTGTACTACTTTGAACATTTGACTCTGACGATTGTATAAGACTTCGGAGCTCTTTCCACTTACATCAGAGTCTGATTCTTTGAAGGAACAGGGACAATTCTCTCATGTAGATAATGCTTACATTGATATCCAAAACTGATTATGAGTCAGATGGTGAAAGTTCTTAACAAGTGGTACAGGTACTGCTAACAAAAAACCACAGAGCATTAATTCGTGTTAATTAATGACTTATCCAGTGGCACAAGAAGCAAGCAGAAACTAAGCGTATCTTCATCAGATAATGCATTGAATAGTTACAAAACTTGAGGTAGTGATCAGTAGAGGAGAAGTGTTGCCAAACATATGATAAGGTCCTCATCCCTTCTTATGCTTTATTTTCAGGCATAGCACATTTTATACCAGAAAATAAAAAATTGGTTATCTAAGTTAAGGTGCATCTTTTTCACTGTAAAGGACAGATGTAGACCTTTCCAGACAGGTTACTACAAAATGTCCCATTGCGTTTAGATGCCAACTTTAACCTGCACATGTCAGTGCCTAAAGAGTGATGCATCAGAGTGGTGTTGTCGTCCGGTCCTTGTGTTTTCTTTCTTATGCTTTTCACGTGCTTATAAAATTACACATGTTGAAGTTGTATACCTGGTGACCCTTTCTTTCTTTGGTTATGTTTTTCAGTTAATGACTACCACCCCCAAAAGATCTTCTGTCTTGCAGAACACATTGCTAGCAACTCAGCATTTATATCCCTTGAGGGCATGAAATGTGGCCACATGAAAATTAAAAACGAAAACAGACAAGCATGAAGGATTAAAAGTAATTACCTTTAAACAATTCCAGTGAATGAGAACAGGATAATTCAAATACATATTTTCTTACATAATCATAATAAAGCAGGTGCTGGAAACTCTATTTCTATATCAGCAAATCAATGCTATTTAAATTAAGGTGGGGCACGGATGTTGTCCTGAAAAAGTGCAGTACTTGCAACATTGAATGAGACTGAGATTACTGCTGACAAGTTTTTAAACCTCTACAATAGCATGAAGAAAGCAGAGTTAACTTGGCAAAGAACTACTGAGTAGAAATGTCGTTTTGCTACAGGAATAAAAAATATGAGAATCATGGATTTAAGTGTGTGATACAGTACGATTTGTGCTCTACATACCAAGTTACACACTTTCTATGTTTGTTCATGGTAATAATAGGCCAACATCTGAAAGCCTTTTTTTACATTACAAAACAAGTTATTGTTGAGAATAAACAATAGAGTATGTTTGACTAAAGTATGCTCATGTATTGTGAATCACTTTTTTGATAATATTAATAATCAGCAAGTTCCCAAATTCAGTTCAATTATTTAAAATACATAATATCTTAGCCTCTTATTCTGTCATAGCATGATACATGAAGCATGTTATCTTTTGGAGTAATATTTACTAGATTATAATTGCAACCTAAGAACTACAAAGATTGCTAAAATGTGAAACTGATCATTTCTGACTCACTTTGTTTGTCTTCTGTTTTTATGCTGGGTTCACAATTTGATTTTACTTACTCACTGTGGACATAAATAAATGTATTTGTTTCCTCAAATGTCGGGTTCCTCTTATTTAACGATTTTTAAAACAATAAAGAACCAAATACCTCAACAGATCCAACTCTGGAAAGAAAATACAATTAGGCGTGAGACCAAAAAAGATCACTGACTTCTACATTTGTGAGCATCAATTTGCCCTCTCATTACTGAAAATTTGGGCTGGTTAAAAAAGCAGGGCAATTCCATTTTCACAGTTAATGCTGCTACTGTTACGCAGAATGGAATAAACAGCACTGCGTCCAAACTAAAGGTTTGCACCAGGAAAAAACATGAATCAAACTAATTTAAAACTAGCTTTGTGTTTCCGTAATAGAAAGTGGAGAAAACTAATTTTCTCTGCTACTAAAAAGAGACAGATCGGGCTATGGGCCTTAGTTAGAGATCAGCCTACAGAGTACTCTGTTACAAACATCACAGTGTTCCCTGCCCGCCAAAACCTCAGCCCGCCCACTCGATTCTGGTAGATTATCATTTGTGATTATAGGTAATGTTATGTTATTTTTGTATGTTTTGTCATGTTATGGAAATTTGTAGGGCGTGGTTTATCACCCCTGAGGGTATCAAGGTGGTGGAGCAAGAGGGTAGGCCTGGAGGTGCTCCCAGTTGAACACTCAGGTCTTCGGCTTCTTGCGGAAGTTGAGGAGTGGAGTGCTGGTCCCGGTACGCAGAGGGACTTCTTTCCAGCTTTTGGCTGCAATGAAGGAGTAACCTTCTGTCTTGCTTCTGATGATGTGGGGTATTCGTGAAAGGCAGAGAGAAGTGGAGTGTAGGTGGTTGGGAGAGTTGGAGTAGGTCATTGAGGTAGGCTGCTCATGTGTTGTGGAGAGCCTTGTAGGTGTAAGTTAGGAGCTTGAATTGGCAGCATTTATGGATGGGTAACCAGTGCCGTTCTGCGAGGTAGGGCATGATGTGCGCCCTTCCAGGGATGTCTAAGATGAGTCTGGGAGCAGTGTTCTGGATGATTTGAGTGAGGTGGCAGGAGATTCCCACATATAGTGTATTACCATAGTGAAGTCTGCTGGTGATGAGGGCTTGGGTGACCATGCACATGGTGTGCGGAGGAGCCACTTGAAAATTGTGTGGCGAATTCTGAGGATGTGGCAGCAGGATGATATCATGGCATTGACTTGTTTGTTCATCCAGATCTTGTCGTTAAGGATGATAGAGAGGCTTCTGTGATGGTGGGCACAGAAGGACCCAGGTCGAGTGGCCACCAGGAGTCCCAGGAGGACCTCTGTTTTATCCGTGTTGAGTTTGTGGCAGTTCTGTTGCATCCAGTTTGCTACGTCAGACATGCAGGCGGTGAAATTGTTCCCGGTGGTGACGTTGTTGTCGGCAGGGGAGAGGATGGGCTGAGTGTAATCAGCGTAGGAGACAGTGTTGATGTTGTGGGTTATTATGACGTGGGCAAAAGGTGCCATTAAAACATTGAAAAGTGTTGGGCTGAGGGAGGAGCCCTTGGGGACTCCACAGATGAGTTTCTTGGGCTATCTTGAGTTGAAAGTGGAGGGTCTGACCCACTGTGTCCTGTTGGAGATGAAGGAGGACATCCAACTGAGGGAAAGTCACTGGACTCCTGATTCCTGAAGTCTTGCAATGAGGGTGGCATGGAAGACAGTGTCGAAAGCTGCCTAGAGGTCAAGCAGGATGAGTGCAGTGGTTTCTCCTCTGTCAATGATTTGGCGAATGTCATCTTTTGCGGCTAGGAGATGGTCTCCATGCTGTTTTTGCTGTGGAATCCTGAATGGGTGGAGCTCTTCAAGATAGGAAGAGAGCTGCTTGTTGGCCTCTTTCCCTAGGACTTTGGTTGGGAAGGGTAGAAGGGAGATGGGCCTGTAATTGTTAAGATCTTTATGATTGGCCGAGGGCTTCTCAGCAGAGCTATGACCTCTCCATATTTTCATCTGTCCGGGAAGTGTCAGCTGAGGTTGGAGGACTTGACAATGGTGGTAAGGTTGGCGCTGATAAGTTTGCTTCACAGGTTGTACAGTTCAGGGGTCCGATGGTGCTTCTGAGTGGATGGTCTGGATGATTCTGGTGGGGTCGTGTGTGGTGAGTGGGCTCAAGATGGTTAGGAAGTGGATGCTCCAGATGGTAGAGGAGGTTGCATGACAATGTCTTCAATGGTGGACTGGGTGCGAAGTTGGGGTAGATCTTATGGAGTTTGTTGTTGAATAAGTCCAAGAGGTTTTCGCAGAGGATCTGTGAGGGTCTGATGGTGCTGGTGGCGGCTGTCCGGTTGGTGAACTTCTTGATGATGTTTTTTTTTTTTTTTCTTATTTGTTCAATATTTTATTAGTGTCCAAAAAGGCATATAAATAGTTAAATACATTAAAAAAATGATACAGTGGCTAAAAATAAAATGCAAAGGCATGGATGTAACTATGTCATGTACAGTTCCAACGAATAATTTCATAAATGTGTTACAAAAGAGGAACAATATTGGAGGAACCATAATAAAAAATCAGATGTATCACTTTGATAAGAATTGATTAAGGAAAAAGAGAAAAGAAGAAAGAACAATAAGAAAAGTAGGAATAAGGAAGGCAAAAGAAAGGAGAGGGAGGGGGAAGGGGGGAGGGAAGGGGAGGGTGGAGTGATCTTCTGCAGCACTACAAAAAGAAAGAAAGAAAGAAATCAGAGAGGCGATACAAAGGGAAATTGTTCTACCAACCCCTTTGATGCCAAGTCCATGTATTCATCCAAAGCTCTCCAAACACCACTAGAAATAGAAGGGGTGAGATGAGCCTCTTCTACAAAGGCATGTGCTCCTCGTAAAAAAGATACCCAAGCCCACCTTTTATGATAAGATATGGAACTAAATAATTTCCATTCCGTAAGGACAATCTTCACCGCAATTGTTAATAACAGATCTAATAACTGCATGTCCACAGAGTCCAATGGTAATGGAATGGGTGATGCCCATGGACCCAACGGAATTATGATAAAAGAGAGCTGAAATTGAATATTAAATATTAACATAAGATGTTTATGAACCAAATCCCAAAAAGGCTGGAGTAGGGAACACTCAAAAAACATATGAGGATAGGTACCCGCAACTAAGCCACAACTCCAACAAAGATCATCATCTTTAAGATTAAGCGAATGTAAGCGCACTGGAGTCCAATGTAGTAAATTGAGAGAATTTTTTTAGATTGAATTAAAGAAGGGGCAATCTTATGACGAAGAGAAAGTCTCCCAATCAACTGCCAAGTGTCTGAGGAGATATGATTAGTAAGATCATGGTCAAAATTATGTGACCATTTCGGTTGAGTAACAGTAGTTAGCACAGGTGGATTGGAAGATACAAATGTATAGATCTAAGAAGCCACAAGCCCAGATCTGAGCCACATTAGCAAAAGAGAAACAGTAGGAGAAACGGGATCAAGAAGTACCTTAGCGAGAGCAACATTGATTTTTAAAAAAGTATAAAAGTCTAAATTAGTAAGAGAAAACCGCTGAGCTAAGGAAAAAAAAGTTCATGGATCATTATTAGAGTCATAAAGATGATGAACCAATGTAATTCCTTTATTAGCCCAATATGTAAATAAATTGGAATCAATATCAATTTTAATTTTGGAGTTGCGCCAAAGAGAGGACCACCTAGATTTATGTATAGGAGTAGACACTTTCCTATCAATAGTTTTAACCGCTGCAATGGTGTCCAAAATAGTAGCTCGAGAAAAAGGAATAGACAAAGTAGACGTAGTCAAGAAAGAGGAGGGGGCCAAAGGAAAAGATAGTTCTTGCTCAATCAAGACCCAGGACGGTGTATGACGAGGATCTGAAGAGAACCACAAAGCCCCTCGTGAGGCTACGAAAGCAACCTGATATCTATCCCAAACTGGAAAATTACATCCACCCATATCATAGGGTTTCTCAGAGATTTATAAGTTATTCTGGCCCTCTGGCCATCCAAAAGTTGACGAATCTTGAGCAAGGTTTGAGCTTCGTTAAAAGCAACAGTGTCATATAAAGTACTGCGAAACCATATTCCTAAATATTTAATCTGCTTTGATTGCCATTTAAAGTCAGCATTCCCCATATGGGCTGGAAAACAATAAGCATTAAGAGGGAACATCTCTGTTTTGTCTTTATTAAGAGTATACCCCGAGACACTAGGAAAACGATTAATAGTAACAGAAATAGCTGGAATAGCTTTAGCTATGTCATCAGAAAAAATAAGAACATCATCTGCATAGGCAGCTGTTTTGATACAATGTGAGCCAAATTGAAAACCTTTAATATCTGGATTAAGATTAATTAGCCGAAGAAGCGGGTCAATAGATTTAAAAACAAAACAGGGGACAGAGGGCACCCTTGTCTAGTGCCTTGACAAAGATTAAAGAAAGAGGATGTAGCACCATTAACTCTAATATTTTCCTTAGGATGTGCATATAAAGACATTACCATTTCAATAAAGGAATCACCAAGATTGTGCGCACAAAGAACAGCATGTAAAAGAGGCCAGGAGACCTTAACAAAAGCCTTCTCAGCATCGAGGGCAAGAGCAGCCGCCGGAAGAGTTGATAGTTTTGCTTTCCCTATGATATGACAAAAGGTGCGGATATTATCTCTAGCCAAACGACCTTTAACAAAACCAGTCTGTGATGGATGAATAACGAGTGGAATATAAGATTCCAAACATTTGGCCAAAATCTTAGCAAAAATTTTCACTTCCATGTCAAGAAGAGATATCGGCCGGAAATTCTTAGGGTCCGAATGATCCTTACCTTCTTTCGGAATTACCACAATGGTGGCTTCCGCTGCTGAACCCGAAACCGCACCCGGTGAGATAAAAGTATCATAGACATCTTTAAGGTGAGGAACAACAGAAGGGAAAAAAGTCTTCTAGAACATGATGGGAAACCCATCAGGCCCCGGAGCCTTCCCAGAACGAGTGGATTTAATAGCATGGGTGATCCCCTCAGATGTAATCGGACTACCCAATTTTACACTATCATCATCTGAAACAGTCTGAATAGGGATTGTTTTTAAAAATTGCTGACAGTGGCCAAACGAAGATTGGTTATGAGGAGTATAAAATTTACTATAATAGTCACGAAAGACCTTAAGAATGTCCTTAGTTTGAAATTGCTTGGTACCAGAACTATCAGTAATACAAGATATCTGAGATGATTTAATATTGGACTCCTGAAACTTTAATGTTGCCGCCAAAATCTTACCTGCCCGGTTTTTTAAAAGTAACCATTTAGACTTCTGAGCTTGGGCCCCAATGTGAGCTCTTTTAGAGACAATAGTATTGTGGGAATATTTCAAGTTCTTAATAGTTTGTAATAGTTGTGTATCCTTAGATTGTTGATAGAGAGATTCTTGTGTTTTAATATTATCTGCTAAATCAGCAAGATCCTTCCTAATATCAGCATTCCTCTTCGCCATTCGCTTAATAATTTGTCCTCTAAGCGTACGCTTAAAGGCATCCCATAAGATCACCGGGGAGCCAACCGAGATCTCATTCTCAGAGAAAAAAGTATCAGTTTCCTCATTTAGTGCCTCAACTTGAGTATGATCATGCAAAATTTCCGAATTTAACCTCCAAGTACAAGGTTCTTTCTTATCCGCAAGATTGAGGAGAGAAAAAGAGACCACAGCATGATCAGAGACAAAAATCGGATGAATGAGAGGAGACAACAAAAACTGTAACTGGGCTGAGTGGACTAAACGAAAATCAATACGGGAGAAACTAGAATGAGGAGAAGAAAAAAAAGTAAAATCACTACCAGTAGAGTTATGCAGTCGACAGAAATCATGGAGATTAGCGGAGGAACACATATTAGTCATCTGTTTGTGAGCTCTAGGAGGACGAAATTTAAACGCCGAGTTTCTATCTAAAATAGGATCCATTGGGAGATTAAAGTACCCCCCGACAATCAAATTACCTTTATGAGGAACATCCGATAATTTCTTAGTAATAGAACGCCAAAAAGATGGGTCATCTCTAGTGGGTGCATAGATATTCAAAACATAGAGATCAAGAGAACCATTAGACAGTCGGGTCAGCAGCCACCTACCTTCTGAATCATGTTCCGCAGTAACCACAGACAACCCTGAATTTTTAGAAATCAACGTTACCACTCCATTCTTCTTACCAAAAGCATCAGAGCACGCAACATCAAGGACCCACTATTTTCTCAAAAGAAGGCTTCTTTGTATGATATTTTCGTTTCTTGCAATTGCATTATGTCAGCAGAAAGATGTTTACCATAATCTAAAATGTTTGCCCTTTTCACCGGATGATTCAAACCACGCACATTAAGTGGTAAAACATTCAAACCCGGCATAAAAACAAAATACGCACAAGTAACTGATAATAGAAAAGACATTCCAAAAAAAGTAATTACAAAACAGTAAAAATGAAACAAAATCAAGGACCCACAAAAGTTAAGCACCAGCAGGAGATCCAAAGAACGAAAGGAGAAGGGAGAAGAGGAAAAAGAGAAATAGAAAAAAGAGAGGCAAAGAAAAGAAACAGGAAAAAAAGAGAAAAGAAACCCACCAGGGGAGATCTATTGGAGACCAAATCCATACGAGGGGGGAACATGGAGAGGCAAACAAAAAGGCCAACAAGGGAAATAGAAAGAGAAAGTCATTACCCCATATGCTAAAGAAAATACCGGGGAAGAGCTAAAAGAGTTGATAAGAGCGAATTGCGAATACAATGTAGAAACACATTATATGAACTGTAATAATAAAAAGAGAAAAGAGAAGAACAAATCTGATGAATGCAGGAGGTATCGAGCAATGGGAAAAACCACAGGATAAATGCATAAAACAAACATTAGCAGATTCACAATGTAGAACATCAAAGATGGTGTCATAAAACAATTATAGCATGGAAAGTCAGTAAATATAAACTTTTCAAAACATCATGAAAACCTTAAACTTATTAATTCATTTCTCACAGATCTAACACAATTAACAAGGCATAAAAAGTTCATTTTATCAATATAGTAAACCAAAACAACCAACGAATAAAAACAATAAACGTAGAACCAAAGCAACAAAGTAAAATAGACGTAAAAAATAAACAGATATTATATGTACGAAAGAGGTAAAAGAGAAGACCAATAATGTAAAAAACACTATACGCACGTAAATACATTAACAAGCAGGAACAACAAAACGAAAGAACTAACTCAAAAGCATCGAGTCACAGCGAAGATACCACAACAGACTACAGTCAACAAGTATGTCAAAAAGTTAAAGCCGAAGAAACTCTATACAGAACCTACAAAAATAGCAATAATAAACAACCATCACATCATAATACGTTCACAGGAACAGAAAAAGGAATGAAACACCAAAAGTAGAAAACATATTGACAGGGTCTCAGAGGGAGAAAAAAAGAGACAATAAACAAAGCGGAAAACGAAAAACAACTTAGCAGGAGAAAACAAATAAAAAACAGAACCTGGAGGTAAAAAAAGGTTAGAACATGACAGCCAAAAAAGCACATCATATAACAGCAGCATAGGAAGAAGAATAAAGACCGTAGTAGTGGCAAACTTCAAATGTTACGAAACAATCAGGTTACAAAAAAGAAACCTTTCAGAGAAAATTTAAGAACCAGAGGATCCAGGAGAAGGTGAAGAATCCATCTGGGACTCCATCTGATTATCTAGGAAGGTCAAAAGATTGGAGGGCTCATAGAAGATCTGAGTACGACCTCTAAAAGTTATGCGGAATCTTGAAGGACCCGCAAAGGAGAACGGAATGTTCATGTCAAGTAATCTTCGTCGTAAATTAAGAAAACCCTTCCATCTGATAACTGTGTCTCTAGCAAAGTCCTGGGAAATAGAAATCTTGTGCCCCTCCCAAGTGACCGACTTGATCTTCCTCATCTGAGCTAGACTTTGCTCAGAGTGCTGATGATGCAAAGGTTTAAAAATCACAGCTCTAGGATGAGGTAAAGATTTAGGCCGAAATGTAGGAACACGATGCGCACATTCAATTTCAAAATCTTTCTGAAAGGAAATCTGTAGGACAGAAGGAATCCATTGGTATAAAAAGTCAATCAGTGATGGAGCCGACTTCTTCGCGTCCTCTGGCAGACCAAAAATACGTAAATTGCTCCTGCGATTTCGATCTTCCTATTCCGTAAGATCTCTCCTCAACGCAGACATGGAGCGTTTGATCTGTTGCATTGATTTAGAGTGCTGTTGCGCAGTATCCTCCACACCACTTATCCGTGATTCAGCAGCAGAAACACGAAGAGATAAGGCCTTAAAGTCATTTCTGATTGCTGCCACTTCAACTTGGAGTAAGTCAGTGTTAGTTTTGGTTGATTGCGCAATATCATGAACAGCATTTAGACGAGATAAAATAGTGTCCAGAGTAGCGCCTGTATCTTTCGGAGTTAGCTCCGGAGTAGGAGACGTTTGCTTGGATCTCTTAAGGTTACCTTTCGAGTCCTTGAGTTTTGGAGAAAGGCCCATGTTATCAGCCATTGAAGAAAACCAGGTAAAAATTCAAGAGACCACACACTTTGAATAAAAGTCGTTGAAAGAAGGCCAGACACTTCGTACGATCAGAAAAGCACCCTGGAATACAATATTGAGCACAGTATAGGGTCAAGAACTCATTGAGCTACAAAACCAAACTCAATATACTAAGATGACACCATTTTGAGGAGCAGATCGTGCATAAAAGACATCTCATTGACACAGTATCACATTCTCAGGTAAAGGATCAGATGCGCAAAACATTCTCAATAACCAGACAACCAATAAGTGAATGTGCGAGGAAAATGCAGCATAAGAAGAGATAAACTGCACCAAGAAGCGTTGAAAATGCACATACATACATTACTTGGCTGTAGGTTCCATTGTACTCGTAGTTAAGCGTCTGAAATTAAGAAAATCACCTTTAAGTAGCCATTGGCGCAAATTGTAGCATATACAGCCTCTTCAATGACTGTCCTCCACAGAAATATCATGTGAGGTACTGCAAGGGGTGAGAGAACGCGAGCGCTGCCACCGGAAACAAAATGGCGGCTGCTCATGAAGATGCTGAGGAGAAGGACGTCGCGAGTAGAATATCCTTAACCAGAGCCGCGGGATCAGCGAAAATGCAACAGGCTGCTCACCGCATGCTCCGACGTCTTCAGAGATGCTCCCTCGCCTCCGAAGCCCCAGAGCTCAAGCGCGATCCGCCATTCCTTAGCAGCATGCAAGCCACGCCCCACGAACTTCTTGATGATGTTGAAGAGTTCTTCGGCTGTGTTGAAGCAGGATTCAGGTCTGCTCATGAGGGGCACTTTCCTAACTTCTTTGATCTATGTGTGGTACCTTCTGAGTGTGGATTTGAAGGTGTTTCTGGAAGTGTTGTCTTGGCTGGTCCTCCATCTTCTTTTCAGCTGCTTGCAGTGGAGTGTTGAGACTCTGAGGTCCTCAGTGTACCAGCATGCTTGAACGTGAGTTAATGTCATGTTATTTGATAAAACTGCCAATAGGAAATTTCTAAGCCACTTCCCCTTCCACTGGCGACTGTTGTTTTTTTTTTAACTCCTTAAGTATTGTAATGTAAGTACATCGTTTTTTGTGTTTGTATGCTAGGGGGCTTAGTGAATTACTCATGAATACTGCCAATGCCCAAGGCTGCTATGCCTCTGAAGGGTCTTCCCCCTGAACTGCAAAATTCTGATTTGATCCAGTATGCTGCTCCTAAGGAGCACAGGTGCGTGCCACTGTTGAGAACATCAAACCTGTCATACACCTGTGAGAGATTCCAAAAATGAAAAGTATAGACGTGTAGTAGCTGTCCTGTCTCTACACAGCCAGGATACTCTTGCATGTGATAGTGGGCGTTACAAATACGAATAACTAAACAGAGCATAACTTCTCACTGGAGCAAATTTATTTTAATCTCTTTAGTGATTACCAGTTAGTGGAACTGTTTTGAGTCAAAATCTGACCTGTCACGAGTGCTGGCCACACAGTGATATGAGGATTAATTGTGGGTCTTGCATGCCTCTAATTCTTAATCTCCTAGATAGCACAGACTCATGAACTAGGGCAATGTAAGACCTGCTTCTGATATGTTTTCTGGATGTCTTTTCAGAACATGGCCCAGAAATGGGTTTTCTATACCTTCTGGTATTAAGGACTTATACAAAACTAACCAGAGCTAGAAAACCCGGTCAATTGCAACTACGGCACAACCCACTGAGCATTTCATGAATTCTATTCTAGTCAGCAATAAGTTCTTTGAAATTATACAGGGATAACTACAGGAACCCAAATCCTCTTTTATCACGAAAAGGCACCTCAAGAACACTAGCAAAGAAGGAATGTATTTATAACTTTTACTTAAAATCAAAATTCTATTCTAGTGTATACAATATGAGTAGTAACTGTAATAAAAACGAAAAAGATAGTAGCAACAATATTTACCAGGAGAGTGAATAATCAAAAATATTCTAACACTATGATGGTATCAAAAAACGTCTTCACATCAATATCCTAAACCCTTCCTTTTGTCTCGGCTAACTGAGCTAAACTTAGCACCCAAAGAGATCTACTTCGAGATTCATCGATAGTTCACACCTGCATACCTTTTCAGAACGATGGAACCAATAGAACCGATGTCCAGCAAGAATGAGGAGCAGCTGAATCTGCATAGTTTGCTGATAAGCCATTTGAGTGAAGGCTCAATGAGCCATCCTCGGGTTCTTCAGCCCTGTATTATCCTCAATTTTGGATCCCAGGAATTAAGTACCTCGATATCTCATAACACTCTGTTCTAGTTTATGTATTCTGTCTGGATATTTTTTTATCTTTTAAAAACCAACACATAGTAGTAATCCTTTCTAACCTTTCACTTACTTACATTGGTAAAATGTTGGTCATTGTTTTGAAAGAATAAGTAAACAATTGAGGTATCACTTTTCATGGAGCCTTGTATTTCTTTACAAAACATCACTGAAAAGGGAAAAGAACTATTTAACACAATACAAAAAGCATAAATAAACATATATTCAAGCAGGCTGAATTCTCACAATGCAATAAATAACGACATTCATACATTTTCACTTATATTTTAAACATATACGTTTACGTAAATTAATATATATATAACTCAAAATGGGACTACCTAGAAAGGAAAATATATGATAATTACAACATCCAGTTTCCGGTTCTGTGCTCTGTTGCAAATAATGGGTGCTTCAATCTAATTGTTCCAAAAGAAGAAACCAAGATGATATATTTGAGAGCAAACAAACCAGGGCTCCAAATCAAATCTTGGGGCGAGGAGAGAGCTGTTCTGATGACATGAAGTTCTAGCTTCATCCGTAAATGTAGGACTGCAAGGAAAAGATAAAATAGGTCTCTCAAAGGATAAACTGCTTGTATCTAAAATAAGGCAACTTGATTAAAGTTACCGGATGACACCACGTTATCAGAAAAACCGAGGGGCATATTACCAAGCAATAGCGATAATTATCGCTAAGCTTGGTAAGCGACTATAATTATATCGCCGCGCACCGACGATTTTTACCGCTGAGATACCTTGATATTATCAAGGTTTATCTCAAAAGCGGTAAAAAACGTGCGAAATGCATGAATATTGCTGAAAAATCAGCCATATTTATGCATTATCGTGACAATGCTCTTAGCCATGTTATCTACCTTCCATTGGATAACATGGCTAAGAACTGCTCTGGGCAGGCGTTAGCTTTTGGAGATAATCACGCTTAGCGCGATTATTTCCAAAAGTAGGTTATAGGAGATAGCGATGTTAGCGACTGTTTCCAGTCGCTAACATCTTGGCACGCCCACTTTGCATGTCATTAGCGATAATTATCGCTAACATGCAAAGTGGGCCCCAAGATGATCGCTATCTCCTAATAGCTGTCGCTAACTGGTGTTAGCGATAGCTAGGTAATAGGGCGATAATAGCTTTAGCGGGAATAATTCCCGCTAAAGCGGCAATAAGGCCCTTGGTAATATAGCCCCATGTTTCTTTCTGAAATTGTTATCATTTCAAGGTGATGAGAAAAAGGGCAGCAGGTTGTGTGATTCAGGTTGCCCATTGGATTGGGAAGCAACAGGAGAAGTTGACAGCGATTCAACTAAAAAGGCTCTAGCGACGACAGTACCTGGAGAAGAACGCTGTCCAAGAATCAGGTTTTCGATCATTCGATGATGCAAAAATGCTTATACCTTAAATTCATTGAACTAAATAAGTTTTGTGCCTGATTTATATTTGGATTACTTCTTGCATTTTATGTGAAGGAAGACCACATTTGTAAATTGCTCAAGAGAGAGAAAGAGAGAGAGACAGAGAAAGAAAAAAGAGGAAAGCAGCAGCATGCCACGATGGGACTCCTAGTCCTTTAACCATTTGCAGTAAAAGGAGGCGGGCCAAAAAGGACAATGCCAGCCACTGCCTCACATTATAAAGAATGCTCAGGTCTCCCGCTGTGCGGGACGTGCCTGGGTGGCCCCCAGGCCAAGGGCGGGCCCATCGTAGCCTGTCAGAGCCCAGAGAAGGCTGGGCCACCCCTCTCACACCGGCTTATAAGAGAGATACTGCTATTTGTCATTACCTTACTGTTTGAGGTCCATCTAATGCCCCTTATCTAATTAAATCTTGTTCTGCATTGGTGTTTTTTTTTCTTACTCCCTCTATACCCAGCCCCTAGTTAATGCTCTTTTTGTCGGAATTACTGAGCTCTTCTCTTCTCTTTGGGAGTCATTGTGAATTTAGAATTTTGTCTCCCTGTACAGCAAGGAGAGAGCTTGAGAGATCGATTCCCAGTCTCCGTTTAGCATTCATGCGTCTTGGTAAGGGCGTTGAGAGCGGTTTGTGACTTTAGCTCTCTGTACATTTTGAATGTCAAGAGGCCCAAGGACTGAGGAAGAGTGGAGGGGGAGCACCTGGCTATGTTGCTGTTCCTGCTATCCCTAAAGATGAGTTGCTTGTCAAACTAAAGTGATTATACTGTGCTTAAGGAGACTGGTAAACCTTTGTTCCTCCTATGCCTCCCAGCTCTTTGAGATTGGATGTTGTAAAGATGAAACTTGTTTGACTGTTGATTGATTGGTTGTTCACCTAATTAATGAATATCTGTACAGGGGAAGATGGACTAAGGAATCAAGCCTGACCATATTTTATCAATTAATATTGATTGCCTATTATTATTGCTTATTTCTTCTTCTACACTGTGTATTTACTTATTGAAGGGTGAAGAAGGAAATGCTTATCACAGTATTGTAATATATGAGCTATTATTGCAGGAGCATGGATTTTATTAATAAGTTGGTTATTGTACCTTTTTCTTTTAAAGAGTACTCTATATTGTTGATAGGCAAGGAAAATGTAGACCTGTACAGATCGTAAAACCGGCTATTTCTGGTAGGCTAAGGCTGATGCCAAAGCCAGGCAGAAACCACCATTCTAGTCAGGGCAAGGAAGTCACACGCCAAGATAACCCCTGCTCACCCTCTAGGTAGCTTGGCACGAGCAGTCTAGGCTAAACTCGGAGGCGATGTGTAAAGCATTTGCGCCAGCGCACAACAGCAACAACATATTAGGTACACCACAAAAGAGACTCCACACAAGGTTATATTAAAATAACTTTTGTATCGTCAAAACATATCAGATAGAAATCACACATGTACATTGTGCCACCTGGCACGGCAATATTCACAAGGGATTATTTACAAGACAGGGCCACATGGGCCACTGTCAGAATCAACACTTTGCAGATATAGAAATACTTGTCAGAAATTAGAATAAAAGTATATAAACTTCACTGTAACACAAAGTAACAGTTATAGATCACATCCAGTAACTACTGGGAACAGGTAAGTACCACCTACGTAACCCTAACCCTTAGGAGACTGTCACAACACATTCAGAGGAGTAGTAAAGAAAAACACATAATGTATAAACCTACACATTCAGCGGTGTTAAGAATAAAGCACATGATGCAATACAAATACATTCAGAGGTACCATAATAATACAATAGCGCAAAAGTCACATGATGTCTAAAAACATTCAGAGGTGCGGGAATAAGACATGATGCAAGAAATCACATTCAGAGGTGCAAATAACCATACAATTGCGCAAGACCTACATAAGCCACCCCCTGTGGCAGTCCCTAGGCCAACTGGCCTTGTGGGGGCTAGACCGCCCTGAGTCTCAATGTCAAGGGCCTTAACGATGCAGGGGCCCACTACTTGCTGGGCCCCTGGGAACACTCACAAGGGCCTAAACGCTGCAGCTGGCACTAAGTGCTGCGCAGCTGTGACTGGCCGGGCACCTCTGTGCCAACTCTATCCCTGTCAGGGACTCTTTCTCCATCTTGCGCCTAAACGGTGCAGCTGCCCACTAATTGCTGGGCAGCTGGAGACTCAAAACTGCGCCGGGGCCCTCATGGCCCTAGAACAACACTGCGCAAAAGGTTGGAGCCACACAGGCTCTGAACAAATATGCCCCCTGAGCCTAGCAGGCTCTTAGAACAACTGTGGGGGTCGTTGGAGCCACACAGGCTCTGGCATAACACTTGCCCCAGTCATTGGAGCCTCGCTGGGCTCTTAATCACAACTGCGGGCGGGGAGCCTCTCTGGAGCCAAACAGGCTCTTAAACAAAATATGGCCCCTCTGAGCTTCTCTGGGCTCACAAACAAGACGAGGCCCCTTGAGCCTCCCTGGGCTTGCAAAACGCATGGGGGCGACCCACTGCCAACCGGGGCCGCCCTGCAGGTCCTTCCTGCTATGCTTGCCCCACGCACCAGCCGTAGCCACCCCAGAGCCCTCTGCGGAGCAGGGCGGCTGAGCACACTGCACCAGCGAGGTAGGCGACCTCGTACTTCAAATCCCAGCCGGCTTCCACTCACCGGCTCCTTGGACGTGGGGGGCAGCGCGTCTCCTCCACCTCGCCCGGCAGCAGCGCTTCCCTCGAGGGGGAAGGCGGGGCTCTTCCTGCAGCACGGAGGCCTCGCGGCGGGGGCGGTTGAGCTTCTTTCTCTCTGCAGGGCTTCCTCGGCACACGGGAGCCCTGCCTACCGGTCGCCTCGTCTCCTCGGGGCTCCCTCAGCCGAGAGGAGCCCCGCCACGGCCGCCATCTCCCGCGCCTTCCTCCTTCTTCTTCCCCCGGACTGCGGGGCGGGACTTCCGGCCGGCCGCGACAGGATTGGCCGGCCGGCCAACCGCTTCCGGGTCGCTGCGGGCAGCGCAGCGGCCCTTCTCCTTAGGCAGGCAGGCGGGGGCTGATTCCTTTTACGGTCACAATTAAACAGCGCTCTCAAGCGCTGGGGGGAAAACAAAGCGCCCAGAACACAGCTAGAGCGCTCCTCGGCGCCGAAGTAGATCCAAAGCGCTCCATGCGCTAAAGGGCAAAACCAAGCGCCCAAAAGTACAGACAAAGCGCTATCAGCGCTCAGAATCCAAATCCAGCGCTAGAACCAAAATAAAGCGCTCTTTAGCGCTGGAGCACCATCCACAGCACTCCCAGCGCTAAAACAGCAGGCAGCGCTTCCAGGCTCTCAGGAGGAAGCTCAGCGCCTCCAGGCGCTAGAAATACAGTTCCAGCGCTATCCACAGGGCAATGCAGCTCCTCCATGCTGCCAAAGCCCCAGAGCTTCCCAGGGGGGCAAAGCCAAGTTCCCCCATCAGCCCAGGCAGGGCAGAGGGGTCCCCCAGGAGTCCAGGAAAATCCATCAGGAGGCCAGGGGCTGGGCAGGACTCAGGGATTCCCCTGAACCCAAGCAGCAGCACGCCCCTGGCAGATTCAAGTCAGAAACAAGAACCAATTGGAAGGGAACACAGCCCCTTCTTATACACAGAAAAGGCTTTGAAGTCTTTTGAAGTCTTTGTGTAAGCGAGCCCCTAAGCCCTGGGTGTATCTGGTTTCCTTCTCCTGTCAGCCTCAGGTCAGAGGTGACAGTGGGCCATCAGAAGGGAGAGCCAGCAGGGTGGGCCGACAGGCACAGCCTGGTCCCACCAGACGCTCTTTCCTCCCATCCCTGACAGCAGATGGGGGCCTTTCATCTACGGCTGACTCAGACCCCCTCCTCCAGGGCCCTGCAGACCCCGTCCTACTCACCAGACAGTCCATCTACCAGCAGGCCCAGGCACTCCTGGGCCAGGCCCATCAGCCAATCACGTGCCAGCAGACTCACTACACAATTATGCCAACTTCTAAAAGTGGCGCTTCTAGACTAGACACAGCCATGCCGCATACACCATTCTGCAGCATTCCTTCTCACGAGTTCACACATATCAAACTCGACCCTGCACTCCCTACGCATCAGGAATCTACCATGGGCATACATATTCCCCATACATTCCTATGGGAGGGCAGGTCACTCACCACACCTACACAGAGAGCACACGCACTTTACACTGTACCACAGTGAAAAAGTGCGCAGAGGCCTAAAATCACCAATCCAGGTTCCAAAAACAGGCTAGGAAAAAGCAAAAAGTCACGGGGTGAACCTGCCCAAAGGACCGGGTCCAACACATCCCCCTTCCAGCCAAAACGCATGGTAGACCAATCACTACACTGATGGTCTTCAATGCTTTGGGCGACAAAACCACGGACACGGGCCTGCACGGCAGGGCCACCTTCCAGTTTTTCGCCACTCTGAACCCACATAGATTTCCCTCAACAACAGCTCTCTGGCACAACTAGGATACCCCACTGGTACACACTAGTCATCCACAGCCAGGACCAGGCCCTAGGCCATCCAAATATCACAGGTCCTAACCAATCCACAGAGTGGGGGGCTGTAACCCCTGGCACCCAATAGCCAATCTCCACTCTCTCTCTCTCAGGGTAGCTACAACTACCACTGATCCCACAACCTAGGGTCCACACCCTCAGGCTGACTAGAGGTCACGGCAAGAATGCCCCATCCTACCTCTACTCCACCAATGTTAGAACTGGGGGTCCCTAGTTGGCAGAGGTAAGTACCTTAGACCAAGTAGGGACCCTTGCTTCTAGTCAGGGGGAAGGAATAACCCTCACAGGGAAGCACTCACCAGAACACAACTCTCCTACCAGATCAGGACCTCACTCCGTCACTGGTCTACCACCTGGAAACTATTCCACTTCTGAGGTACAAAGCACACAGCACAGTCCCTCTTCAAGCAGGTGGGGGCACAGCACACAGCACAGCCCCCTTTCCTCTACCTTAGTGGAAACAACAAACTGCAGGTGGGCCCCAGAACACACAGCATGGGCAGCCCCCTCAGTCTCTCCAGCTGATCCAATTTGGTAGAGTTCCTCTTGACCTAGAAGTTTCCTAATCTCCCAACCTAGGATCTACACCCTCAAGCTGCACCGGGGTCAGAAGTACACCGTCCTTCTGCACCCCCTTCCAGTTCCATGATTACAGGCCCAGTATGTCTCAGGCTAGACAGAGCACACGCCAGTGGCATAGCAGCGACACACTCCCCTCCAGTACTCCCTATCACAGGGTGATTCTCAGTATGTTCCAGGCTGGACAGAGCACACGCCAGCGGCGTATCAGCAACACACTTTCCTCCCACCGGGGTCAGAAGTAAGGACACCGTCCCTCTGCACCCCCCTCCAGAGTTCTGCACCCTCCCACCTTGGAGCGGTACCCCTGGAAGCCAATAACCGGTCAGGACACTGACTACAGATGCCCTTCCCTCCAGGTCAGGCTGAACCTGAACCTGGCCTCCCCCCTCCTCGGGGAACAACCTCCAGAGGCCCCAAAAAACATGATCAAGCCCTCTAGACGGTCAAATGCCCAGCGAACCAGGACTTCTGCACCCTCCACTTAGGAGCGGTACAGCCCAACACCAGGACCGCCGGAGTTCTGATTACAGACACTCCCCGTCCTCTAGACACAGGAAGATCCTCTTCAAATGACTTGTAAGTACAGCCTAGGCCCCTGACCTGGCGCTCCCTTAGGGAACCCTCCAGGCCCTGAGACAGGGTTTCGGGCCAACGTGGGACACACCGTCCCACACTCACTCCGCCTCCACTGAGACAGTACGTGAGCCCCTACACCCCTACCATCCTAATGGGACTTAGCCGGGCTACACATGAACCTCTTCACCTACACAGGATCATCAGATACACAAGCCACTACTTTTAGAATCACTCCCTAATGTCTCTGTAAGACATCCAGCACACCGCCAGACATCCACCTTCTTGTCCAAATGCCTCTGCAGGACCTCCTGCACACCACCAGAGGTACACCTCACGTGCAAGCTCCTTAAAAAAACCTCACACGAACCCCTCCAGTTCAAGACACCACTCATCCACACACTCCCCCTCCAGACTGGTGAGACAGTTCCTCACTGCCTCTGACTCTCAACCTGTCACCCTCTTACTGAGCACCAGGCACCATACTCTGGGACTGGGAATGGGAATTCACGCACTGGACACATTTAAGCTGCCACCACTGGGTCCTACCATACTGGGGAACCCAGACACACACACTACACTCAGGGAATAACCACCCTCCTGAGCAAGCAGTTTCTCCTCCACCCTCCCTCTCTTCCATCTACCCACACAGGGACAGGAACAGGAAATGGACACTGGACCCAGCAAGGGATTCCTAATCTATGGGAACCTCCCCTCTCTACTGGCGTCCCGCCCTGTCATTTTCTCTCAACTGCCACTAAACATAAAGCGCAGGAACACCATCTGAAAATGACACTCTTGAGGAAAAACAAAATCAAAACAATAATCCCAAACATGTGACTATCTGAAAAATGCAGAGTTTTGTAATGTAGCCAGTTGTTGCTATGGCACTGCGCAAACACACGTCCAAATCCGCACCGCTGACCCACCAATGTTAGAACCGGCTATTTCTGGTAGGCTAAGGCTGATGCCAAAGCCAGGCAGAAACCACCATTCTAGTCAGGGCAAGGAAGTCACACGCCAAGATAACCCCTGCTCACCCTCTAGGTAGCTTGGCACGAGCAGTCTAGGCTAAACTCGGAGGCGATGTGTAAAGCATTTGCGCCAGCGCACAACAGCAACAACATATTAGGTACACCACAAAAGAGACTCCACACAAGGTTATATTAAAATAACTTTTGTATTGTCAAAACATATCAGATAGAAATCACACATGTACATTGTGCCACCTGGCACGGCAATATTCACAAGGGATTATTTACAAGACAGGGCCACATGGGCCACTGTCAGAATCAACACTTTGCAGATATAGAAATACTTGTCAGAAATTAGAATAAACGTATATAAACTTCACTGTAACACAAAGTAACAGTTATAGATCACATCCAGTAACTACTGGGAACAGGTAAGTACCACCTACGCAACCCTAACCCTTAGGAGACTGTCACGCAGGGGACCAGGACCTCACTAGGACCACCTGTACTAAAAAGAACAACCCCCTAAGTATCACTCAGCATTTAGGGGTCTAAGCAAGAACACATTACCCATGATGTATGAAACACATTCAGAGGAGTAGTAAAGAAAAACACATAATGTATAAACCTGCACATTCAGCGGTGTTACGAATAAAGCACATGATGCAATACAAATACATTCAGAGGTACCATAATAATACAATAGCGCAAAAGTCACATGATGTCTAAAAACATTCAGAGATGCGGGAATAAGACATGATGCAAGAAATCACATTCAGAGGTGCAAATAACCATACAATTGCGCAAGACCTACATAAGCCACCCCCTGTGGCAGTCCCTAGGCCAACTGGCCTTGTGGGGGCTAGAACGCCCTGAGTCTCAATGTCTAGGGCCTAAACGATGCAGGGGCCCACTACTTGCTGGGCCCCTGGGAACACTCACAAGGGCCTAAACGCTGCAGCTGGCACTAAGTGCTGCGCAGCTGTGACTGGCCGGGCACCTCTGTGCCAACTCTATCCCTCTCAGGGACTCCTTCTCCATCTTGCGCCTAAACGGTGCAGCTGCCCACTAATTGCTGGGCAGCTGGAGACTCAAAACTGCGCCGGGGCGCTCATGGCCCTAGAACAACACTGCGCAAAAGGTTGGAGCCACACAGGCTCTGAACAAATATGCCCCCTGAGCCTAGCAGGCTCTTAGAACAACTGTGGGGGTCGTTGGAGCCACACAGGCTCTGGCATAACACATGCCCCAATCATTGGAGCCTCGCTGGTCTCTTAATCACAACTGCGGGCGGGGTGCCTCTCTGGAGCCAAACAGGCTCTTAAACAAAATATGGCCCCTCTGAGCGTCTCTGGGCTCACAAACAAGACGAGGTCCCTTGAGCCTCCCTGGACTCGCAAAACGCGTGGGGGCGACCCACTGCCAACCGGGGCCGCCCTGCAGGTCCTTCCTGCTATGCTTGCCCCACGCACCAGCCGTAGCCACCCCAGAGCCCTCTGCGAAACGGGGCGGCTGAGCACACTGCACCAGCGAGGTAGGCGACCTCGTACTTCAAATCCCAGCCGGCTTCCACTCACCGGCTCCTTGGACGTGGGGGGCAGCGCGTCTCCTCCACCTCACCCGGCAGCAGCGCTTCCCTCGAGGGGGAAGGCGGGGCTCTTCCTGCAGCACGGAGGCCTCGCGGCGGGGGCGGTCGAGCTTCTTTCTCTCTGCAGGGCTTCCTCGGCACACGGGAGCCCTGCCTACCGGTCGCCTCGTCTCCTCGGGGCTCCCTCAGCCGAGAGGAGCCCCGCCACGGCCGCCATCTCCCGCGCCTTCCTCCTTCTTCTTCCCCCGGACTGCGGGGCGGGACTTCCGGCCGGCCGCGACAGGATTGGCCGGCCGGCCAACCGCTTCCGGGTCGCTGCGGGCAGCGCAGCGGCCCTTCTCCTTAGGCAGGCAGGCGGGGGCTGATTCCTTTTACGGTCACAATTAAACAGCGCTCTCAAGCGCTGGGGGGAAACCAACGCGCCCAGAACACAGCTAGAGCGCTCCCCGGCGCCGAAGGAGATCCAAAGCGCTCCATGCCCTAAAGGGCAAAACCAAGCGCCCAAAAGTACAGACAAAGCGCTATCAGCGCTCAGAATCCAAATCCAGTGCTAGAACCAAAATAAAGCGCTCTTTAGCGCTGGAGCACCATCCACAGCGCTCCCAGCGCTAGAACAGCAGGCAGAGCGCTTCCAGGCTCTCAGGAGGAAGCTCAGCACCTCCAGGTGCTAGAAATACAGTTCCAGCGCTATCCACAGAGCAATGCAGCTCCTCCATGCTACCAAAGCCCCAGAGCTTCCCAGGGGGGCAAAGCCAAGTCCCCCCATCAGCCCAGGCAGGGCAGAGGGGTCCCCCAGGAGTCCAGGAAAATCCATCAGGAGGCCAGGGGCTGGGCAGGACTCAGGGATTCCCCTGAACCCAAGCAGCAGCACGCCCCTGGCAGATTCAAGTCAGAAACAAGAACAAATTGGAAGGGAACACAGCCCCTTCTTATACACAGAAAAGGCTTTGAAGTCTTTTGAAGTCTTTGTGTAAGCAAGCCCCTAAGCCCTGGGTGTATCTGGTTTCCTTCTCCTGTCAGCCTCAGGTCAGAGGTGACAGTGGGCCATCAGAAGGGAGAGCCAGCAGGGTGGGCCGACAGGCACAGCCTGGTCCCACCAGACGCTCGTTCCTCCCATCCCTGACAGCAGATGGGGGCCTTTCATCTACGGCTGACTCAGACCCCCTCCTCCAGGGCCCTGCAGACCCCGTCCTACTCACCAGACAGTCCATCTACCAGCAGGCCCAGGCACTCCTGGGCCAGGCCCATCAGCCAATCACGTGCCAGCAGACTCACTACACAATTATGCCAACTTCTAAAAGTGGCGCTTCTAGACTAGACACAGCCATGCCGCATACACCATTCTGCAGCATTCCTTCTCACGAGTTCACACATATCAAACTCGACCCTGCACTCCCCACGCATCAGGAATCTACCATGGGCATACATATTCCCCATTCATTCCTATGGGAGGGCAGGTCACTCACCACACCTACACAGAGAGCACACGCACTTTACACTGTACCACAGTGAAAAAGTGCGCAGAGGCCTAAAATCACCAATCCAGGTTCCAAAAACAGGCTAGGAAAAAGCAAAAAGTCACGGGGTGAACCTGCCCAAAGGACCGGGTCCAACAACATCAATATCCTAAACCCTTCCTTTTGTCTCGGCTAACTGAGCTAAACTTAGCACCAAAAGAGATCTACTTCGAGATTCATCGATAGTTCACACCTGCATACCTTTTCAGAACGATGGAACCAATAGAACCGATGTCCAGCAAGAATGAGGAGCAGCTGAATTTGCATAGTTTGCTGATAAGCCATTTGAGTGAAGGCTGAATGAGCCATCCTCGGGTTCTTCAGCCCTGTATTATCCTCAATTTTGGATTCCAGGAATTAAGTACCTCGATATCTCATAACACTCTGTTCTAGTTTATGTATTCTGTCTGGATATTTTTTTATCTTTTAAAAACCAACACATAGTAGTAATCCTTTCTAACCTTTCACTTACTTACATTGGTAAAATGTTGGTCATTGTTTTGAAAGAATAAGTAAAAAATTGAGGTATCACTTTTCATGGAGCCTTGTATTTCTTTACAAAACATCACTGAAAAGGGAAAAGAACTATTTAACACAATACAAAAAGCATAAATAAACATATATTCAAGCAGGCTGAATTCTCACAATGCAATAAATAACGACATTCATACATTTTCACTTATATTTTAAACATATACGTTTACGTAAATGAATATATATATAACTCAAAATGGGACTACCTAGAAAGGAAAATATATGATGATTACAACATCCAGTTTCCGGTTCTGTGCTCTGTTGCAAATAATGGGTGCTTCAATCTAATTGTTCCAAAAGAAGAAACCAAGATGATATATTTGAGAGCAAACAAACCAGGGCTCCAAATCAAATCTTGGGGCGAGGAGAGAGCTGTTCTGATGACATGAAGTTCTAGCTTCATCCGTAAATGTAGGACTGCAAGGAAAAGATAAAATAGGTCTCTCAAAGGATAAACTGCTTGCATCTAAAATAAGGCAACTTGATTAAAGTTACCGGATGACACCACGTTATCAGAAAAACCGAGGGGCATATTACCAAGCAATAGCGATAATTATCGCTAAGCTTGGTAAGCGGCTATAATTATATCGCCGCGCACCGACGATTTTTACCGCTGAGATACCTTGATATTATCAAGGTTTATCGCAAAAGCGGTAAAAAACGTGCGAAATGCATGAATATCGCTGAAAAATCAGCCATATTCATGCATTATCGTGACAATGCTCTTAGCCATGTTATCCACCTTCCATTGGAGAACATGGCTAAGAACTGCTCTGGGCAGGCGTTAGCTTTTGGAGATAATCGCGCTTAGCGCGATTATTTCCAAAAGTAGGTTATAGGAGATAGCGATGTTAGTGACTGTTTCCAGTCGCTAACATCTTGGCACGCCCACTTTGCATGTCATTAGCGATAATTATCGCTAACATGCAAAGTGGGCCCCAAGATGATCGCTATCTCCTAATAGCTGTCGCTAACTGGTGTTAGCGACAGCTAGGTAATAGGGCGATAATATTATCGCCGCTTTAGCGGGAATAATTCCCGCTAAAGCGGCGATAAGGCCCTTGGTAATATACCCCCATGTTTCTTTCTGAAATTGTTATCATTTCAAGGTGATGAGAAAAAGGGCAGCAGGTTGTGTGATTCAGGTTGCCCATTGGATTGGGAAGCAACAGGAGAAGTTGACAGCGATTCAACTAAAAAGGCTCTAGCGACGACAGTACCTGGAGAAGAACGCTGTCCAAGAATCAGGTTTTCGATCATTCGATGATGCAAAAATGCTTATACCTTAAATTCATTTAACTAAATAAGTTTTGTGCCTGATTTATATTTGGATTACTTCTTGCATTTTATGTGAAGGAAGACCACATTTGTAAATTGCTCAAGAGAGAGAAAGAGAGAGAGACAGAGAAAGAAAAAAGAGGAAAGCAGCAGCATGCCACGATGGGACTCCTAGTCCTTTAACCATTTGCAGTAAAAGGAGGCGGGCCAAAAAGGACAATGCCAGCCACTGCCTCACATTATAAAGAATGCTCAGGTCTCCCGCTGTGCGGGACGTGCCTGGGTCGCCCCCAGGCCAAGGGCGGGCCCATCGTAGCCTGTCAGAGCCCAGAGAAGGCTGGGCCACCCCTCTGACACCGGCTTATAAGAGAGATACTGCTATTTGTCATTACCTTACTGTTTGAGGTCCATCTAATGCCCCTTATCTAATTAAATCTTGTTCTGCATTGGTGTTTTTTTTTCTTACTCCCTCTATACCCAGCCCCTAGTTAATGCTCTTTTTGTCGGAATTACTGAGCTCTTCTCTTCTCTTTGGGAGTCATTGTGAATTTAGAATTGTGTCTCCCAGCACAGCAAGGAGAGAGCTTGAGAGATCGATTCCCAGTCTCCGTTTAGCATTCATGCGTCTTGGTAAGGGCGTTGAGAGCGGTTTGTGACTTTAGCTCTCTGTACATTTTGAATGTCAAGAGGCCCAAGGACTGAGGAAGAGTGGAGGGGGAGCACCTGGCTATGTTGCTGTTCCTGCTATCCCTAAAGATGAGTTGCTTGTCAAACTAAAGTGATTATACTGTGCTTAAGGAGACTGGTAAACCTTTGTTCCTCCTATGCCTCCCAGCTCTTTGAGATTGGATGTTGTAAAGATGAAACTTGTTTGACTGTTGATTGATTGGTTGTTCACCTAATTAATGAGTATCTGTACAGGGGAAGATGGACTAAGGAATCAAGCCTGACCATATTTTATCAATTAATATTGATTGCCTATTATTATTGCTTATTTCTTCTTCTACACTGTGTATTTACTTATTGAAGGGTGAAGAAGGAAATGCTTATCACAGTATTGTAATATATGAGCTATTATTGCAGGAGCATGGATTTTATTAATAAGTTGGTTATTGTACCTTTTTCTTTTAAAGAGTACTCAAAGTCAAAAAGATTTTATTTGTTTTGGTACTCAACTGAGGACCACAAACTTAAAAAACAATTTACATAAGGATAAATCAACAGAAATTAGTATAGTGTTAAAAAGGACTTTAGAAATTTATAAAAATTATAACATACCCATTCACTGGGTGGATGTTTGCCCACTAGTAACAGATCTTTTACTGTAGTAATTTTACATTTTCGATATATCGGGTCAAGATATCTTGCCCGTGCTAAGACTATATTTGGATGGGGACAAACAAATAAAATATGCTCAATGTCCTGATCACCTCCTTGACAGAGTTTACATATCGGGGAACCTGCTAGTGACCATCTAGAGGTAAAGGTAGACACAGGTAAGATACCTAGGCGCAACATTGTTGTAGCCCTTCTTGCACCATGCGTAAGGCAAAACCCTAAATATGGCTGTATTTGCTTATATTCCAATGTCTCAGTATAGAGTTTGTATGTAGATAACTTACTACAATATGCAAGATCAAGATCAAAGCTCAGTCTTGGTGTGAAGCATTTCAAAAAGAGTTTCAGTTGGGAATTTGACCAGGTCAGCAAAATGTCTTTAGTAAGATTAGCAATTTCAAATGCCGCTGACATATTCCTGTAAAAATTGAGTTTTAATGCCACTAAGTCAAATATCTCAGTCTTTAGCAAGAATCGCAATGTTCCTTCCTTTGCGTGCAGAATATTATAGGCCCATCTGATAACGTTGGCGACAGCTATAGCATAGGAGCTTGTTATTGAGAATTCCAGTCTTAGAGCTTGAACAGGTGTTGATTTAGAAACCTTTAAGATTTTTTTCAAAATTTTCCCTTCGGTTGTGTCCATATAGGACCGTTGCTTTGTTGGTATGTGCTCGGTAGCATAAGATAAAACCGGGGGAATTTTTGCTCTATACACTTTTAGCAATGAAGAGAAGTGTCTGTTTCCTGTGGCAGAGTACAATCTAGAGAGAGCCCCGGCATGTAATTCTGATTTTCTCCTCAAGTTGTTTATCTGTTTTGTATTTTGCAAGTTCTTTGAGAAAATCCTGCCGAGGTAAGTATATTCTTCTACTTCCTCTACTCTGATCCCATCAAGATTCCAACAGTATTTTACACTTTGTTTCCTGCCAGAAAAAGCTACCACTTTGGTTTTAGTTAAGTTAGGAATTAAAAAATGATCCTTTGAATAGTCGTTTAAGGAGTCCAGTAACTTTTGCAAACCAAAAGGAGTAAGGTCCAGCATTACAATATCATCTGCGTATAGCAGAGCGTGAATGCTATGTGAAGCAATCTTTGGAGGCAAACTAGAGCATTGTTGCAGATGGTACGGTAAATCACTCAGATATAGTGAAAATAATATTGGTGCTAAAAGGCACCCTTGTTTGAGGCCGTTAGAAGTTTTGATCGGTTTAGTTAGTCCTTTTTCACTCCCCATTTGCACCTGGGACCACTGTTCCCAATAAGCTGCGCGCGTGTGCACGCGCGCACATCTGATTACCGGAGCGCGCAGTGCTGTGTGTGGAGCGCGCACACACACAGCACATTCCGTGAGAGCATTCGCACCATTTACTTTTCAAAAGCAAGCGGCGCGAAAACGTGTTGTTTACAGGTTGCTGTGACCTGCGGAATACACTAACGTCCACAGAAGATGAGGGAGCGACAGGTAAGTGTTGCGGCAGCCTGTGGTGTTATGGAGGGCACTTATTTCTTCTTTTGAATGTAGAGTGTGGCTGATTGTGTGCTTATGTTAATTGCAGCGCCGTCAGGAGCTGCGATTAACAAAAATACTTGAAACAAAAGCACACAATCTGCCGACAACGGAGTGAGGACAGCGCAGCATGTCCTTTCAATTAGCACATTTCCCCAATCAGCCCTGCCAGACTGAGAGGGGGAGGCAGGAGGAAGCCCTGCGTCCCACTGCAGCCAGAGACGTTTCAAGGCATGGGCACTTGCCCTGGTGACCCTAAATAATTCTTGAACCGATTGCAGCAAATAGCGTTTTTCTTTTTCCCCACAGCTGCCCAATACCCGCCTTTACCACTTTCAGGCTGGCAGCGGCCAGGAATGAGGGGGTGCCGGGGGAGGGGGGTGGAGGGGGGAGAGCAAGGCTCTTTTAACCTCCCAAGGCGTGGGTCAGAAGCCAGTTAAACTAAAAAATACATACCATCGTCAATTGGTTCACACGTTAAGTTGCATCCAGATACATTCTTTGTGAAATGCTAAAAAAAATTAATCAAAAAGGTACGCTTCTTTTCAATGTGCAGGCTCGAAGACACACAGGATCTTTGCTTCTCATTTAAATATCCATAATATGTTGAAGCAACAGAAACATCGAAGCATTCCTTTTCACTAGTAAACAACTTGCAAACAACCAACCACAAATATTAAACTTTTAAAATGCAGGAGGCAAACAAAACTTTCATGCAAAAATAATACGCAGTGCGATACTAAGTGTGTTATATTTGTTGACAGCAATATCGATGCGGTCTATTAAGACGTGTAAGCTCACTATAAACTGCCTGCCCAGTAAAGCCTTGCTAGTCTACACACATTATTGATGGAAAAACGCCCATCATGCATTTTGCAAGTATACGTCTGAACATCCTACAGTCTGCGTTTAATAAGTATATCAGATTTTACTAATGAAGACTCGCACCTCTTCCATTACCTGGTCTGCCCATTACAACAGCACCCTCAAGCACACCCACCCCTCTTGTTAAATCCCTCTTAGTCCTTGCCATTTCACTTCCACCCTTTCCTTATGTTCATCTCTGCAAAGCAGTCTCAACTCCCACACACATATTTCGCTTTTGGCTCCTAGTTTTCACTTTAACCCTCCCAATCAGTTTGTTCTTCCCCCTCATTAGTCCTTCATGTCTCTCTTGTGCATTTGTCACTTCTTCCCTCCTTTTAGCCATTTCCACCCTCCTGTGGCCCTCTTCTTCGCTTGTCCCTAGTTCTTGACTTTTTAGCCTCCATCCATTTTCCCCTCTCTTTCCGGTTTTATTACTCCGTGGTTTTCACCATCTTTCTTTCTTCCCAATTTTTCCTGTCTTCCTTTTTCCTTCTGCTCCCCGACCCCTTTCTTCCTCTTCATCTCGTTCCCAATACCTCGCTAATTCCTTCATCAAAGCCCTTTGTTGAACACTTTTACTCTACTGTATGCACTAACTAAACATGTGCTCCTTCTTGGGTCACCGTCTCGTGCTAATAGTGCTACACCCTCTCCTCCTTTACATGGTGTTCTCTTCTCTCCCTTTGCAGTTTTACTTAGCGCAAACCTGCCCCAAAGGTATTACAGCGCTTTTCATAAACACTAGATTATATTACACAGGGTCCGTTTTTTAGGCAAAGGGTGATTAAGCGATTTCACCAGAATCTTACCATGTTGAGCTGAGGTCGAAACTCAAACTTGGTTCCCCAGTTCCATGCTACGCTGTTCACCCCTCTTAGGAGACCTTACAAACTCTAATGCACTAGCCCCTTATTTCTTTCCTCTTATCACTAGCTTCTTGCTTTTCTCCTCCTCACTCTTAAACTCGCAGGCCTCTGTCACTTACTGTCCCTTTATCTTTTGTGTGAACTGCAAGACATCACGAGCTACACATTCGCTCATTAAAGGACAGAAGGTTCATTATTTCAACTATGGATCAAGCAAAACTTAACAGAATCGTTTTTTTCTTTGCCTCCTGATACTTTTAGTCTTGTATACCCGCTTATAAATTCAGTAGCACCACAGCAAAATGCAAAGAAAACTACTGGACTAGAAAAGATACTCGTAAACGAACCTGGTAACCTTACACAGACTTAGTAATGGGGCCCACAGAACACAGGCACAGCATCACTCAGCATAACAGCAGCATCACTCAGCGCCACCACTGCATCCCACATTCTTTTTTTGTCCCTGCTTTCTCACTCTTTCTCTGTGTCTCTTTTCCTCATTCTTTCCTACTTGTCTAGATTTCTTTCTCATGATCTGGGTCACGGTCTGATGGAGAAACATAAGTACTGTTCCCCAAAAGTGAATACCGATGCCCATCGCCTGAAAACACATGGCACAAATTAAGCAGTGCTCATACCATTATTTAACCTCCTTCTATGCGTTTCCCACTTTATATAAGAACCGAGACAGTGGAAAATAGGCTCAAGATCACACAGTGTGATTGATTGAGGAATGTCTGATTAGAATCCAGGTCGTCTGGATCTACAGTTGTCAACACAGTGACTATACCGTATTTCATCACTTATAATCACACCTGATTTTTAAAATGGCAGTATTTAAGGCAGCAATTTCTGTATTTAACAGAACGTAACATTTTTTTTATTTTCTGAAAAATGGAGAATGGTAGACCAGTTGGGGGCCCTGGGGCTGGATCACATAAATGTATTTCCATGAATAAGAAGGCCTGCTAAATCCAAGCCAAACAACTGTACCGGCGATGTAGGTATGTTTTAAAAAAAAAGTTTTGTTTACATTAAGCGCATGAACACTCTCAGAACTCAGGCATTTGATGCACTAGGGCTAGAAATTCCTGTCACAGCGGAAAAGTCAACCTTACAGCCATCTTCACAAGCATCATCTCCAGATAAGCTGCCCCGGCACAGTCTCTCTGGCACCCCGCCACATTCAACATGGGAGACTCCTCCAAAGCAGTGATAGGGCGCAAAACCATGCAAAATATGTTGATTGGCCCATGAGGTTCCCATAAATCGCATCATATTTGCTCCGCCATTAACATAGCAGCAAATAATCCCCCTCTGTGTTAATGTCAGTATATTTATGGTTTAGTTCTATGTATGGAACCTTCACTTTTAATGGCAGTATATTTCTGGCTTATTTCAAGTGTCTGGAACCTCGCTGTTAATGACAGTGGATTTCTTACTCAATTCCAGAGTCCTCACTTATATTGAGCTTGTACTTCTGGCTTGTTTCCAGTGTAGCAGATCCTCATTTTTAATGGCGGTGTATATCTTGCTTATTTCCAGTTTCTCCCTCCTCGCCATTTCTAGCAGTGTATCTCTGGCTTATTTCCAGTGGCCCTCACTGTTAATGGCAGTGGGTTACTGGCTTGTTTCCACCGTTGGGAGTCTTATGCTTTTCTAAACCTGAAGTGTAGCTAATTCATGTCATGGCGTGTGTTTCCAAATTGCAAATCTGCCTTAAGCCCCTTAACATGGCGCTGTATGTGTGGAAATGCACCATTTTTTCAGTTTTTTAAGCTAAAGTTTGGAGTGATATTTGGTGCTGCACACACGCGCAGCTTGTTCCTGGTGCACATAGCCATGGCTTCAGCGCACAGAGACCCTCCACTGCCGCACAGAGAGGGAAAAAATTAGAGGGAACATTGCCTGGGACCAAGTGTTAGTATGGAGTTTAATTACGACCTGCAGTAGATTTTCAGAAATTCCCAGTCTCCTTAATTTTTTCCACAATGTAGGTCTGTCTACGCGATCAAACGCTGTAGAATAGTCAATAAACGCAGCGTACACTGGTTGTGATTTCTGTACGATGTATTTGTCTAAAATAGTCTGGAGAATTGATATATTATCAGTAACTGAATGATTAGGTCGAAAGCCTGCTTGGTACTTAGGTATTAGTCCCTGCGAGAAGGCCCAGTCTTTTAGTCTATCCAAGACCTCTGCAGCGAAGATTTTTCCTGTAGCGTCCATCAATGCTATTTGGCAATAGTTTCCAGCGATATTTTTACTCCCCTTTTTGTATATTGGAATTATAATACTCCCCTGCCACGACTTTGGTAGTCTCCCAGTACTGAAAATATAATTAAAAAGCGGTAATAACATCTGACTCCATTCTTTCGGATATGACTGCAGAACCTTAATGGGTATTTGATCCGGACCTGACGCTGCGGTACCTCTTGCTTTTCTAATATGCATTTCTATTGAAAGTTTTGTAGTTTTTACTATCGGAATTGATTTGTTTTCCAAAGTAATATCAGTATCTTTTCTGTCAGATTCAATTACATTTTCTTTATATAGGTCAGTTAGATAAATTTCCCATTCCTGCGGTGGAACTGGTATAGCAGGCAGTTTCTTTTTTGTTCCAGTCATTTTGGCAATCAGAGACCAGTATTTTCTTTGATTATATTTTTTAGCCGCTACTTGGATATCCACCCAATTTTTATCCTGCAACATTCTCTTTTGGCTGATCTTCTCTCTTCTTAATTGATTTTTTAATTTATGTATTTCTTGTTGAGTTACAGGTGAAAAATTCAGGTATTGCCCTCGAATAAGTTTATTGAGCTTCCTCCTGGTTGTATTCTTGTTGGACATCTTGCAGTTTCTCTTTTTATCTTGTTTTATCCTATCTAAGAGGGCTCTCTTAAGGTTAATAATAATACATTCAAAGTTTGTTATTTGGTCGTTAGAATGTATACTAGTTAAAAGTTGATTATGTGAAATCATTTCAGTAATATGGTCTAAGGTCGCCGAGTTCCAAAAGATCCGTCTCTGATTGTTGTTAATTTCAATATTGCTTTTATGGAACATGATTCGGTTCGACGAGGAGGGCTTTACCGACCAACCAGTATTTAAATGTAAAAGAGCATGGTCGCTATCATCTGTAAAGTTAATACTCAAATGTGAAACTGTCTCCACTAGCTCCATACCACATATTATGTAGTCAATAATTGTTAGAGTTCCTTTCCCTCGTCTTGTAAAAGACGCCGGTATATCTCCGTCCACATTGCCGTTCAGAATTGTCCCATTTAGATTTGGCAAACATGCTAGTAACAATTTTCCTCTTTTGTCAGAAGCTTTCCCTTTAGGGAATATTGGGATAGATAGTTCCAGCGATTCTTCTTCATATAGTTTTGCCCATTTTCCGAAATCGGCATTAGAGATTTTCCCATTCAGGTCACCCATAATTAAATATGACATATTTGCTCGATCTTCGATTATCTGTGCAATTGCATCCAAGGTTTCCACAAAAGTGACGTCCTGGTTGGTGCCTGGAGGGACGTACATATTAAAGAGTAGAAAGGCCTTTTTTTGGTCAAAGTTGTGAATCTTCAGCGAAACCTTAATACATTGGAAGTTATCAGATTTGGACTCAACAACTTCTTGGAACCATGAATGCTCCTCACTCAACAAAATTGCCAAACCGCCCTTTGCGTGGCCTCGGTTTGTAGCTTTAGCCGGAATATCGTAGACATAGTAGCCCATCTGATTGAAGGATTTTATTGCCCATGTTTCCTGTATAGCTAAAATATCAGGATAATTTTCGAGTGCTTCATTCATTTTATTGTTCGTTTTTCCGGCTATGTTCCATGAGGTGATCTTTAAACCATTGTTAAACAGTAAATTGTTGTTGGTGGACTGATTTATTGCTGTTTATGGTCTCCGAGACCCAAGCCCCAGACTTTGTTGTTTTTTTGACCTCTTTTACTTCTTGGTCTTGGCTCCAAACTTTCCTTTCACCTTTATTTACCTGAATTTTCAAAATTTCTTTCCTTGGACATGTTAATCCTGAATTATCTTGATTAAAGTTATTGGAATACCAATTCTCAATTGGGATATTCAAGTTAGTTCCTTGGAGGCCAGAAATCTTGTTCTTAATTTTAATTTCTTTAGGTAGAAATCTTTCGATGACATCATAACCGCATTTATGTAATGTTTCTTTTTCCTTTATGATAATCCCAGGAAGAACTGATGACCAAAATACTACTTCCGCTATTTTACGATTTTCTTTTGTGGGGAAGGTCACCAAATCTATTTCTTTGCTAGTTATAGTTTGTAAAGGATGTATTTGCTGTAGCAAATTAATTATCCTTCCTCGATTTAATGGTAAATTATTGATAGGAAAGAGTTCTTCAAACTGTAAACGGTTAGTCAAAATTTGTTCACCGCCTAAAGGCATCTTCTTATTATTCTCACTTATTTCCTTGTTTGTCTGACCTGCTCTATCAATTACTTTGGAAGGTATATATTCAATTGCTTTGTGGTTCAATAACTTTATTGATGGTATATTTATTGTATCGCTAGTTGCCTCTACCGAAAAAAAGTTAGGTATTGTTTTATCGTTTTGTTCCTCTTGGTTTTTTTGAGGAGTGATTGCACTTTTGAATTTTAGCTTTCGGGATTTCTTTTTATTTATTCTTCTTAGCGGTTTCCTTTTTCTGTTTTTTCCCTTTTTTCCTTTGTTGAGTTTTGTTTGGGTGATCTTGTCATCTCCAACTTCGTCAAGTGAAAGTATAGTGGAGGTTCCTTGTTCTTCTTTATCGGATCCTTTCTTTGGCAAGTTTTGTTTTTTGGAAACCGAAAAAATAGAGTACTCTTTAATAGTGGGTAAAGGCTCTTCTCTAAAAAGATTCTTCAAGGAATATATTTTAACATCCTTAAGCTTTTTCCGGATCTTTTTATTGGATTTTTCTAGTATTTTTACATCGGATGTTTGGGTACTAATATCACATTTAATTTGAGATTTAGTGCTTATGATAATGTTAGAAGAAATATTGTAGTTATCCTGCTTCGCATCAGTTATCTGTTTGTTATTTGTTACATCAGCGAGATCTTTTTTCCTCTTTTCTTCTACTAAAAATTTTAATATACCAATTTTGACATCCAAAGTTTGATCGGAATTTTCCAAAATATTACCTAAAAAAGAAAGAACCGATTCCAATATTTCCTGTAAGGTATAAAGAGCTTTAGAGATAGGTGTTGCGGTATTAGTTGAATTAATGTCATTGGGAAGAAATAGGTCCAATGATGTATCCCGGTCTATTTTATGTTCTAATGATTGATCTTGAAACTTGGTAAGTGAATTATCAGGATTTAACTGAAGATCTGAGATATTTTCCATAAACTTCATGTCGTTTTGAAAAGGATCCTCGGTACAAGAAAGGCTACCTAGTCATTTTATAGGAGTTAAAGATGTTAGGTGTGAGGACTCGTGAATCGGGATTTGTGATTCCTGTGTTGAAAATAAAATCTTTTGGTTGGATTCGGGACCCGAAACACTTGAATTTTGAGTAGTTTGAAAGTCTGGGAGGGGCAACTCTGTTGCCTCATTTAATGTTGTTATTTCAATATTTATAGGAATTTCCCGGACATGGGTAGGAACTTGCTTTTTTGGTGATAAGGCTAAAAAGTAGTTACTAATTGCCGGCGTTCCAGTTAACTGACCATGTTTTATCGCTTTGTCAGAAGATTTTCTGACTGCTTCCTCGGTACCCATTCGCTTCATAAATATAGTGCGAGATCTGAGCTTTTTAAAAGCCATAAAGTTTTCCTTAGTCAAATTTGTGGAGGTATAGTTGTTGTTTGCTTCTCTGTTGTTGATTGATACACTAACAGCTCTGGGAGTCGTTTATCAGGTAGACAGAAATTACACTTACCACACTGATGCCAGTTGTTACTCGATCCAGGGACCCTAGGGTAACAGGATCTTATTGTTCACAGTAGAAAAATGTAAAATGAAAATGAGGTGGCCCGTCCCGTCCTGGGACGTCCCCGGACGGCCACAGACGGCCCGCCCTTTGCCCGGGCTTCGCCCCGTGCTCCGACCCGCACGCGTCCCGCGATGCGCGTTACAGGATATGATTAAATAGTGTGTCGGGTTGTGGGGGCGTGGCACTGGGAGGGGGCGCGGCTCACGCGGGAAGAGGACCAGCTGGAGGTGGTGTATGCTGGTCCTCGCAGTCCCGGGGCCGGCGCCTCTCCCTCCTCTGCGGCCTCAAGGGTGTATATAGGCTTGATGCCTAAGTCCAGCAGCAAAAGAAAAGGTTTTTAGCTACTCCAGTAGCGTGGGCAAACAAACAGAGCAGAAACAGCGTCTCCTTCACGAGCGGCGCCCGCGAAGCGGGGGCCGCGAGAAGTTATCCGAACTTGGCTGGGGGCGTGGCACTGGGAGGGGGCGCGGCTCACGCGGGAAGAGGACCAGCTGGAGGTGTTGTATGCTGGTCCTCGCAGTCCCGGGGCCGGCGCCTCTCCCTCCTCTGCGGCCTCAAGGGTGAATATAGGCTTGATGCCTAAGTCCAGCAGCAAAAGAAAAGGTTTTTAGCTACTCCAGTAGCGTGGGCAAACAAACAGAGCAGAAACAGCGTCTCCTTCTCTCTTCATAAAGAGTACTCTATATTGTTGATAGGCAAGGAAAATGTAGACCTGTACAGATCGTAAAATTGGACCTCTTCTTTTTTGATCAGTTCAAAAGCCATTTGATTGTTGAAGAGCATAAGCAGCAGGGAAATATCAGGTACTGTGTAGGGCGGTAAACTCTCCACTTTATGGAAAGCTATTGGAACATTTTTCAGTTGTTTTATTGTCTAAATTGTTTTATTGTTTTTTTTGTTACATGTAATGAAACACAGGTACTGGAAGTTTTTAACTTCTACTGTATTTAAATGTTTTTTATAGATAAATGCATTAATATTATATAACTAAAATTATGTGGAATGTGTTTTTAAATATTTTTTTCGAAATAAACTAATATACATATATCCAAAAATTATAACACTTCTTCAGCAAGAGAAAAATTCCATTTGAAAGGAATATACCATATACAAGCAGTCTTGCCAAACCTGTTCACACTGCTGATCAATTGGGTTGCTAGCTGGGATGTCTTTGGAGCCAAAGAGGAGCAAACCTCACTTACCAATTCTACTTCATTGAACTCTTCTAGGTTGTTCTCCAGTCATTACAACTTGACATGCTCTCTTGGATTTGGGTCAAGGGAGGCAGAAAGTTAGCAGTATGTATGGCATGCAAATCAAAGGGCTATGTGACGGAGTCTATCAAGTTGATAGTCTACCTACGGGGCATCAGAGGCACCCAAGGGTTCGCTCATAGGGTAGAAGGGGATTTTAAGTGGTCCATTTATTAACTATCCACTGGGATAAGGGTTTAGCAATGCTATATCTTTGAATCTACCTAGTGATCTTTAATAAACTCATCTCTGTATCAAGGAAATGTCCTAGATCCATTGAAGATTGCCCAAATCATCCGTATTCTTAAGAAATCAAATTCTCACCTGTGAATACTGTCTAGACATCCACCAGAATCTCACTCCCCATGGTTGGAAAAAGCTATGCAGAGACATGTGTCAAGTTAGCTGAACATTGCTGTGGAACAACTCATTATAGACTATCAATCTAGTTTCAGCTCGGGATGAAACATCAAAAATGCCACTATAAAAATCCTGCATGATATCATCACATACTGGAAAATGGAGACACTTTCTGGGCCTGTCAGTGGTTAAACAAACTTCATCATAACAGGCTTATCCAGACACTGAAACAGCACAAGGGATTCTACTGCAAGTTCTGGTTCTCCTCTTTTCATGCCAATAGGTGTGAAGGGTTGAGGATCGATAACTTTATCTGCGGTACTACATCAATGCCTTGTGGTGTACCTAAAGGTTCATTCATAGTCCTAGTGCTGTTCAACCTGCACAATGAGCTGCTGAACCTGATTTTCAAAGACAAATCTGTCTCCATTCTTCAGTATGTGGATGTCACACAGGTATTCATAAAACGTTCCAATTTAGGGAATTTCTACTCTTGCATAAAATAAACTATACTCATAGATGTCCCACATACAACTGAATTCCTCCTCACCTAATCCAGACAAAAGAACAAAGTTGACCTTTGGGTTTTACTGTAGTTGGTACTCTCGCTCTCATTCACCCTAATAATCAAGTAGCTAAATCTTCCATCTTCTTCCTCCAAACGCTCAGAAAAACCAAACAGATAACGCTATATCACAAAGCATTTTGGCTGGTGCCATTAAATGCCATTGATGGAAAAGAAGGCAGCACTTGGTGTACACATTTTTTACTATTGTATTATGAAAGAACATTTGTGAATGTGGTAATGTGTGACAAGAATATTTATGCCTATTTACAGTGTTGCTTTTTGTTGTTTTTGTGCTCAATTGCTGAATTGCATATTTTTGTGCAGTGCTGGCATTCTTCTTTAGAGCTCTGTTGTGGCCACTTAATGATTTTGTTGTGTTGTTATTTTGTATTGTATTGTTATTGTGCAATTTTGTTTGTGCTGTGTGATAACCTTAGAGATATGAGAAAATGCTCCTACATTCGAATCCAGAAGCAGCACATTCCTTTAACAGCCCAGTGGCAAAACAACAGTTTATACTATTAAGGTAACAACATATACCATCTACAGCTCCTTAACTATTTAAGACACTAGTAAACCAAATATTGTGGCGAAGACCTGCTATAAACCGGTACTTCTAGTGGGTGCTTTTTGTGTTATGGCCTATGCAAGCCTTTGACTTCTTAATGTGCTAATACCTAAATGCTATGTTAGAAGGCGCTTCATAGTCCTCTTCTACATTGCTTAGGACAATACTTCATTCTTCAACTAAACTTCTAAGAGATTAAACAATTCCATCACACCATGTTCAAGTTCATTGTAAAGCATTCTAACAATACTACTATGGGCTAGTTGTTATATATATAAAACGGTTAACTAAATTAAAAATAAATAAGAAGTCGGGAGAGTTGAGGATAAGCAGTTTAGCAAATGTGAGGCAGAGTAAGCAATGGGTCCTCTTACAAGGAGTGGGTGTCCAACATGGAGATAGACATTTTTAACCCCAAGGGTGCCCTAAAGCATACAGCAATAACAGATGGTGCCTGGGATGGGGGGGGTCAGATATTAAGACCAGAGTAACTCTGTACCTCTGATAGCAGAAGGTTCACAAGCAACTGCAACAAGTAGAGTTGATGAAAAGCAGGTGACAATGAAACCCTGTACCCCTTTGCCCCGCCCTAGCGGGTATCTGGTTGTAGGCCAACAAGATGACGATGGTAGCAGCTGAGTTAACGCCCCTGGGCAAGGTTGATTATTCTGCTTCCATTAAAGAAAATGGCAAAGGCAAAAAGGGTATAATTTACTCCATCATAAGGGGTACTCCATGCTGAGATAGTCCATGCCAGGCCTGCTGAATGTAAATTTCATCTAATTAGGAAATTTTAACTTGTCCACGAGTATGACTTTCCCAGAAGAGCAGTTGTACACTGTTATAAATGGGGTATCTGGTTGGCTAGGGTATGCACCTAAGCCGGGCCGTAACCACTACTCTAGTCAGGGTAAGCAAGTTACACACCAAAGATAACCTGTGCTCACCCCATTGATGGCATGGCACAGAGCAGTCATGTTTTTCCTCAGAGGCAATGTGTGAAGCATTTGCTCAACACACTCACAGCAGCAACACAATAAATACACCACAAAAGAGACTTCACACACTATTATTAAAAAATAGATTGTATTGTATATAACACTAGACCAAAATGGCATAAACCAGTAATTACTTTGCCAAACAGGCAATGGTCAAACATCACAATGAGTGCAATAAGAGAAAGACTTATATGTTGCAAACATCAAGAAACAACATTTCTGTGCATATGATGCAGTCACATTATATATAACTCCGTATACTAAACAAGACAAGGCACAATATACAAAATAGCCTCAGGGCAAGAAATGCAGTAGATTGGTTAAAAAACACACATAATCGACCAATTATCCTCATAGGTCCATAAATCACTACGTATAATCATTTGTGTACCAAAGATAGTGAGCCCATATAAATACAGGGAAGCCTGCCTTCCTACTAGTGGGGTTAGAGTACTTCTGAGAGCGAGCATGGTAGAAATAAGAAGGTAGGGCACCCGAGCCCTTGGGCGCCTACTACCCATAATATGGTAGTGTGGTTTCCTAAAAAGCTGACTATCCCTAAAGGTGAGTCCGCACAGCTCCTGGGGTCCTCATCCGAGGAGTTCTCCTTGTGATGGCGGAACCGTACAGTGCTCGCACTTCATGGTAAGCCATCCGGGGGCAGGGGCACCAGTTTACATGTACCTGAGAGGCTGCACTCCCAACTCCCATCCCATCTGCTCACGATTGAGCGGTGCAGCTGCAAAAGCACATACCTTCCAGACAGTAGCTCTGTCACTCCTGGGAAGAGTGCGCCATCTCTCCTGGTCCTCTGGGACCTTCGCTGGATGCAGCCCTGCCACCCACAGAAGCAGCACATACCCTAACCCTTCTGCCCGGCAGCGTCACCTCCAAGACAATGTTGATGTTGAACCGTAGTTCAGGGTTTCAGGGGAGACTCATTCTGTCACGGGGGAAAGCCCAGGTTCTCCTAGGCCACCTCATGGCCTGGGCTATTCGGCGTCTCAATGCCAGGAATGCCAAGCTGCGGAGAGTGTGGTTGGTGGAAAAATGCCGTTGGAGGCTCACAGGGAAGCGCTCAACAAACTCTGAGGTGCAGGCTAGCGTGCAGCATTTGACACGCCCAGAACTTCCAAAAGAAAATTGAAGCGTTCAGCATGCGCTGCTATCTTGAGGTGAATCCCTCCAGAAACCTCTGTTCCAGCCAAGTTGAAGTGCTCAGCAAACGCTGTTCTTTAGCTAAAAGCAGCGCTGTCCTGGAATCCTGTAGAGATTCTCAACTGAGCAGGAATGGGGCCAGTCCACCCATCTCATGAGAGCACTGGGACACGAAGAGCAAGCAGGCAGGCAATAGGCCAGTACAGTGGTTTACTCAGCAAAGTGGCAGTATGTCCAGCAGCCAAGCAGGCAAGCAGATCAGCACAACAAAGCCAATAGTCCAAGTGCTGTTCTTCCTGGCAGCACTGCAGTCCTCTGGTGCAATATGTAGGGGCAGCGGCGTCTGGTTACAAATCTACGCAGTGTCTAAAAACATGGGGTCAGAGCCCCTGTACTTATACTCAAAATGTCTTTGTTCTAGGGGGAACTTCAAAAGAACATTTAGAAGTGTACAACACCCCCTTTCAACTCAGCCCTAGCTCCAGACGTACAGTAGGGGGTAAATGAGTCCTTTATGTGAGGGCAGGACACAGATTATACAAATATAAGGGTGCCCCGCCTCTCTCTCTCAGTCCAGGAAGACCATCAGTATACAGATGAATGCAGATGCAACCATGTCACACCTAACCCTCCCTGTGTAATGGCTGTCCAGAAATTATGATGTGAAAGCAACGTTCCCTTAAACTAAACTCAGATAAAATGACATAGACAATCTATTCCTAATTAAAAAAAAGTGGTACAAATCCACAAACTAATAGGGAAAAAGAATCACAATTTATTATGTATACATACAATAAAATACAGTGGGTACTAGACAAACTAATCTAGGACCTAAATAAAAACATTTCATAATAAATCATAACATTCAATTATGACCCGCATAATTGGTACACAAAGACAGAAACAGTAGGACATAAAAATTGTACTATACTAATCGTATATTCGGACTCCTGATTTCTAACATCGGTGTTATGTACACTAAAAATTAATGCGTCGACAACGATGACAGAGTCTTTAATTATACAGGACAAGAAAGTGTCGACGCGTTTCGGTGGATTTCCAAGATTATCACCATCTTTATCAAGACTTTGCACAATGTCTGTCGTGACCAGGGGGTCGTTAAGATTTCCCCTTGTGTAAGCAGCTATGGGAATTGAGTAAGCTCCCAAATACGTCCCTCTATCTGTGGGTATACGGCGCAATGCCCGGAATCAGAGTATCTGACCTTAATGTGGTCGAAGATGTTGCATATAGATTGCTGTTTTAAAGTGACGTCGCCACACACAGACCGATTTAAAGCGTCTCGTGTTGTTTACCATAAGCCAGGGGATTACCTGTATCGACGGCTTTTAGGAAGTCGAGCCGTAAGGTAAGCTCCTTTTTCAACAGTTAAAAGCGCAGCCGTATTACTTCTCTGTCACTCGTTGCAGAGATCAACCGCTTTTTCAATGGATCTTAGAGCCCGGCTTCTATGTTTTCCGTGGCGTGTCCAGAAATTATGCACAAAGCGTAGCTATCAAACAGACCCAGACTTAGGGGGTAATTATGATGGTGGGCAGAACGCCACCGCTGGGCCATCTCAACCTGATTTACCCCCCTCATATTATTATGGCGGGGGGTATCGCAGCGGACGCAAAGTGCATCCGTCGCTTTTATGCCAGTCGGCAATCGGAACGATTGCTGGCCGGGCAGAGCTGGGGCACAATATGGTGGTGGTGCCTAGAAGGCACCGTCATCCATATGAGGATGTATGTTCTCAAAAGCCTTTGCATGGTGGCGATGCCCCAGGGAAAGGCTTGCAGGTATGTGCTTTGGGGGTCTGTTGCGGGCCCCCAGGGGGTGGGGGGCGCACTTGGCCATTCACATGTGCAAGGTGGCAGGCACCGCACAGTGCCTGCCACGCTGTGCATTGCAATGCACAACATGTTTATTTGGCATTGCGGCAGGTGCTGCTGTAAGAAAGAGCCACCGCAATGTCAAATATGCGGAATGCGACCGCCAGAGTGAAAGTCGCATCCTAATTAGCGGTGCTGGACCACCGCAAATCTGGCGGCCACTCCCAGCACCGCAAGGATGGTGGGCGGACTAAAGTCCGCCCGCCATCCTAATGGGCCCCATGGTTTGGAGTCAGGCTGCACAGCACAAAAATAGAAATGCTCGCTTTCTAAAAGTGGCATTTCTAAAATAGTAATGTAAAAATCCAACTACACCAGTAAGCAGTATTTATCACCACTATTCCAAACATACCAAACATGGCAACGCCACTCCTTTCAGATCAGGAATTACCACTTAAGTACCTATAAGGGGATCCCCAATGTTAGCCGATGAGAGGAGTAGGCCTCACAGTAGTGGGAAACCAAATACGCTGTTTGTCCCTCCCAGTTCATGCCCCGTAATATAGGCACATTTCCTACATTTCACCTACACAGTGCCCTGCCCATAGGGCTACCTATGGCCTGCCTTAGGCAGGCCCTCCAGAATGTCACGATTTCGCGGTTTGCCGCGAAATCGGCACTTTTGTAAAAATGTCACAATTTTTACATAAGTGCCCGCGAAAATTATGTATATATGTATTGGTGCAATGATTTGTGAAATATGCTGATGGGTTAGAAGGTTTGCAGATTGCTGTTGTAGGTGAAAGTGCATATAGAGCCCAGATGCCAGAAGTGGTGGGATGTAGGAAATGATGATTACTAATAGTAGAGCAAGCAAGATTAGGGTGTTAGGGAAAGGATTGGCTTCAAAGAGGGTGGGCATGCTCATTTCCATGCACATTGATCAGTGGTCATTATGTGTGAGGTGCTGTATATTGTCATCTTGGGCAACAGATTTAATATACCAAAATGCAGCGTCTCATTAATGTTAGAACTGGCTATTTCTGGTAGGCTAAGGCTGACGCCAAAGCCAGGCAGAAACCACCATTCTAGTCAGGGCAAGGAAGTCACACGCCAAGATAACCCCTGCTCACCCCCTTGGTAGCTTTGCACGAGCAGTAAGGCTAAACTCGGAGGCGATGTGTAAAGCATTTGCGCCAGCACACAACAGCAACAACATACTAGGCACACCACAAAAGGAACTCCACACAAGGTTATATTAAAATAACTTTTGTATTGTCAAAACACATCAGATAAAAATCACACAAGTACATTGTGCCAACTGGCGCGGGCAACATTCATAAGGGATTATGTACAGGACAGGGCCACATGGGCCACTGTCAGAATCAACACTTTGTAGATATAGAAATAGCACTTATAGAACTTAGAATAAGTATAGCAAAAAGAATAACAGTTGTAAATCACATCCAGTAACTACTGGGGACAGGTAAGTACCACCTACGCAACCCTAAACACCTTAGGAGAATGTCACGCAGGGGACCAGGACCTCACTAGGACCACCTGTACTAAAAAGAACAACCACCTAAGTATCACACAGCATTTAGGGGTCTAGGAAAGAACACATTACCCATGATGCATAAATATACATTCAGAGGAGTAGTAAAGGGAAACACATGATGCATAAACCTACACATTCAGCGGTGTTAAGAACAAGCACATGATGCAATAAAAATACATTCAGAGGTACCATAACAATACAATAGCGCAAAAGTCACATGATGTCTAAAAACATTCAGAGGTGCAGGAATAAAAACCATACAATTGCGCAAAACCTTACATACGCCACCACCTGTGGCAGTCCCTAGGCCAACTGGCCTTGTTGGGGCTGGGACGCCCTGAGTCTCAATGTCAGGGGCCTAAACGGTGCAGGTGCCCACTACTTGCTGGGCACCTGTGATGACAAGCAAACTAGGGCATGGGCTCTCACTAGCCCTTGATCAGTACTGCGCCAAACGGCAGGAGCCCCACAGGCTCTTGAACCAATATGCCCCCATGAACCTCTCTGGTTCATCTGCACCTGTATTATCAGGAAGTTTCTTATCATTAAAGAAAAATATAGTCTCATGTCTCTAGCATCAGTAATAATGCTAATGTTTCCAAAAAGACCTTAGTAGGCACTGTTCGCATAATGCCCGCGTGGGATTTACTTCTGAAATCTCACCTTCACTTCTATTGTGCCCACACAATGCGAGCGTGCCTCCCCGGTGGCTCTGGGCGCACCGCGCCGATCGGAACAGACTTGCTCCAGCCCCAGGCACTCTCAGCGTGCCTCACCGAGTACTCCTCGGGCTCTGCTCCTTTCCCCGGCACAGCCTCGCTCTTCCGATGGCTTCAGGCGCCCTGCGCCTGACAGAGCACACTCGCTCCTTGACTCGGCCGGACCCGGCTGCTCTCCCGCCCGCTCTCAGCACTCCAACGAGCGGCGGGGGAGGTAGGCCGGCACTCGGCAGATGGGACGGCCGGCCGGGGGTCACAGAGGCGCTCATAGATCCCTCGGCGAGGACGGGTCTTCCCCGTGAAGGCTCTTCCACGCGGCGCGGCCCTCGACGTCTTCGCAGCAGCTCCTCACCAATGGGCCAATCAGGTCGCGGCTCGGGAGGCGAGCCTCCACACTCGTCACGCAGTTTCCAGGAGTCAGCCAATCGCAGCGCGGCTCCTGGACCAGGCCCCTCTGACGCGGGGCGAATCGACCAATTGGAGCGCGGCTCTTGGGGCAGGCACACAGCAAAGGGCCAATCAGAGCGCGGCTCTCCTCGTGGCTCAGCCAATCAGGTCGCGGCCCCTTCGTGGTTGTTTACACAGCTCCTGGAACACTCGGGTCAGTTTCAGGCCCCCGGGCCGCGGCGGTGAAATGCGGGGAGGTATATTTAGTGCGCACAAGGACAGTAGGGCGATTTGAATATCGCCAATCCCCCACAAGGATTCCTTCGTCCTGGAAACACTCCCAGGCGCACTGCCACCACTTCCCACGTGCCGATGAGCACGTCGATATCCCAGCACAGCAGCTGGGGGGCAGGCAATTCACAGCGCGGCGCCCTCAAGCCAGGCAGAGGGCAGCCAGCGCTTCACCCGGCCAAGGGATCGATAGCTTAAGCAAACAGCTAACGATCTCTGCAGGAAAAGGCAGCTTCTCCATGCTGCAAAAGTCCGAGAGATTCCCAGGGGGGGCAAAGCCAAGTCCCCCCATCAGCCCAAGCAAGGCAGAGGGGTCACCCAGGAGTCCAGGAATAAGAGAGGGAGCAGCATAGCCCCCAGCAGGAAAATCCTCCAGCATCCAGGGGTTCAGGACAAGTCCATCAGGAGTCCAGGGGCTGGGCAGGGCTCAGGGATTCCCCTGAGCCCCAGCAGCAGCACGCCCCTGGCAGATTCAAGTTAGAAACAAGAACATTTTGGAAGGGGACACAGCCCCTTCTTATACAGTGAAAAGTCTTTGAAGTCTTTGAAGTCTTTGTGTAGGCAGTGTGAGAACCAGCTAGGACTGGTTATAGGGAAGTCCCTTCAGTATCAGGGACAGAGGTGACAGTCACCCAGCGGGGGGGTGGAGCCAGCATTGTGGCAGGCAGGCACAGCCCTTCACTATCAGGTGCTAATCTCCTCCCACTTCCCTGGCAGCAGATGCTGCATTTCATCCACGGGCTGACTCAGACAACCTCCTGGGGCTCTGCAGCCCCTGTCACACTCAGACCAGACAGTCAATCCACAAGCAGGCCCAGGCACTCTGGACCAGGCTCACCAGCCAATCACACGCCAGGCACAAATGACACAAATATGCCAACTTCTCAAAGTGGCACTTCTAGACTAGACACAATCATGCCGCATACACCATTTCGCAGCATTCAATCTCACGAGTTCACACATATCAAACTCAATCAAACTCAACCCTGCACTCCCCACACATCAGGAACTACCATGGGCATACACATTCCCCATTCATTCCTATGGGAGGGCAGGTCACTCACCACGCATACACAGAGAGCACACGCACTTTACACTGTACCACAGTGAAAAAGTGCGCAGAGGCCTAAAATCATCGACACCAGGTCACAGAAACAGGCTAGGAAAAAGCAAAAAGATTCGGGGTGAACCTGCCAAAAGGGCCAGGTCCAACAGGAAAAGATTGTCTTCAAAGAGGGTGGGCATGCTCATTTCCATGCACATTGATCAGTGGTCATTATGTGTGAGGTGCTGTATATTGTCATCTTGGGCAACAGATTTAAATACCAAAATGCAGCGTCTCATTCATTGATATAAATTGTAGAAAAGTTATGTCTATACTTTTTGGTTTCATATTCTGTGTCATCATAGTGTGAAACACTTTTTTGGGCATTTTGTCCAGTTGATTAGTTCTGTGACTTTACATATATGTCCCTGTTTTTGGGGAAAGGATGAAATGAGCCAATTTCCACTGGTGCTTCCGCAGTGAGAAATTATGAAGAAGTCGCTCTGCATCAGCTTCCATCATGTAGCACAGTAGTAAGTCTGCAGGATCCTCAATCCTCAATCCAAGCTCCTTGAAAGATAGAGAGTGAGAGAAGGTTTCTGGCCCTGTATGTCTGTTGCACTTGTCGTCTATCCAGGATGAGTACTTATAATCTTTCTTGTATCCATATTCGCTGCCAGATTGTAGTCCTTATTCTATGACTAGCTTGTCCTGGTGGGTCATTGTAGGGTTAAATAGCTATTTAAACACTCTATGTGGAATGAAAGATTCCGATTTTTTACCATCTGAAACATTATAAATGTTAAAAACATATGTAAAACTATTTGAGAGTTGCACGTTAGACTTGGTTTAGAAAAGGGCAACTGGATTCTTTCCAGGAGGCTGGCAGTTTGGTGCCTATGGACTAAAGATGACGCCTGACCTAAAATGGCCACCAATATATCTCACTCTCTATTGCATGTGTTCTAGCTCCTGTTCTCGATTATTCTTTCCCTCCCTCTCTGGCACGCACAAGCTGTGACAGTGTCAGCACGCTTATGCTGTTGATACTGTCGCGAGATACCTTAACAGAAACAATCCCCCAGAGTTTGGTACATTATGGTATGGATGATTTTAGATGTTCTGAGTAGCAGAGTGAGAGAAGTTATATTAGGACTGTGTGGCAGCAAGAGTACTCAGGAGTTCCTACTGTGCAATAGTGACTGCCCCAGAATCACCAACAGGGTGATAGTGCGACAGATAATGTGTTACATTTACTGACTAAATCAGTGGCAGTGCTTTGCTATTATGTGCACAGACTGAGTTACAGTGAAGGAGATAGTATGTTAGATAAACTCCAGGCCATTGGAATTATCAAATAAAAGAGGGACATACTACGCATCAGTGTTGACTACAAAACATCCAGGCACTCGTTAGATAGTGACATTAGAAATGCCTTTCGTGATTTTTTTAAGGACATCTACCATGAGGACAAAACTATAGAGCCGAGGCAAGTAGATGATTGGCTGATCGGAGTATCTCTCCCTTCTCTTTCATCTGACCAGAAAACTACCTTAGACAGACCCATTACGAAGGAAGAGGTCACTAGAGCTATCACAGATAGCAATAAGGGCAAGGCTTCAGGTCCCGATGGCCTCCCTTCCGAGGTCTACCAGGCCCTCTCACCAACAATAGTTCCCTTCTTAACCCAGTTATTTAATCAGATATTCCGCGAGGGTTCATTTCCACCAGATTCATGGAATGATGCTTCAATCACTTTGATATTGAAGCCTGGTAAACCAGCTGATAGCTGTGGCTCGTATAGACCGATCTCAATTTTAAATGCAGATTATAAGCTTTTTACATCTGTCCTTGCCAGAAGACTTGGGGAGGTGGCACCCTGTATTCTACATCAGGACCAACGAGGCTTTGTGAAGGGCCGCCAGCTCTTTGAGCTGACTTATGATCTACTGGGAGCCATAGATATGGCTACAGCGGACTCTCTGCCCCTAGCTGTGATCACGCTGGATGCCACTAAGGCCTTCGACAGGGTGAATTGGGCATTCCTGTCGGGGGTCTTGGGGAAGTTCAACATAGGGGAGAGTTTTCGCAGAGCAGTGAGTCTACTGTATAGGAACCCCACAGCCTCTTTACTGGTCAATGGGGAATTGTCAGCTCCTTTTAACATCACTCGGGGAACCAGGCAGGGCTGCCCCCTCTCCCCTCTCCTATTTGATTTATATATCGAACCCTTTGCCCAACGGCTGAGGGACGACGTCAATATCAAGCCTTTTATCTATGGGAGATGGGAGAGGAAAGTAGCCCTGTACGCTGATGACATTCTTGTCTTCTCTTCGGATCTGCGTACAGCACTTCCCGCGGTCATCGCACTGGCACAAAACTACGGTGAGATATCTGGATATCAAATTAATGCATCCAAAACCGAGATGATGCTGTGGAATGAGGCTGAGCCAGTGGCAGGGGCTCAGCTAAGTCGGTCCATGCGCTATCTGGGTCTTACTATCGTAAAAGACATAGATAAGATCGTACAGCTGAACTTTGACATTGTTGCGAGGGAGTGTAAAAGGCTTATGAGGTCTTGGTCATCGCTCCCCCTTTCCATCTTGGGTAGAGCTAACCTGGTTAAAATGTCTATTTTACCCAAAATCACCTTTTTGTTCAATACCGTCCCGTTATACTTTGAACCCTCCATTTTAACAAAACTTCAAGGCCATATTAGTTCTTTTATTTGGAATGACCATATACCACGGATAGCATGGAAAAAGATCAGGCGTCGCAGGGAAAAGGGGGGCCTGGCAGCACCTGACTTACAACTTTATGCCTGGGCTTTTCAATTTTCCCACGCCAGGATGTTGCTTAAAATGCCGACCAACGTAGGGGTAGGCATTATGTTTGCCGCACTACTTAGAGGAGAGGGAGCAGGCCAGCAAGGTTTTTTACTTAAATTTGGGGATCCTAAGTTTAAAAAAAAAGTTAAATTGAAGATTCTGTTGGGATTTACAAGGACATGGGTTAAATTAAGAAGTGCCATTAAGGTGGGGTACTATGCAAGTAGGTCTCCACTGTGGGACCCCCGGGTTGTCCGGCGTGGCTTCTTGATAGCTTGGCAACACCCTTGAGAGAGGCTGGTCTGGAGGTCTGGGGGGACCTTTACCTAGACGGGGTTTTGTTACCATGGGACTACCTATCAGCTAGAGTGGGGTTGAGGCTATCTAGATTTAAATATATACAGATAGTGAGCTGGTCCCATACACAGAGTTCTGTTAGGGGTAGATTTCAAATGGGAGGGGATAGTAGAATATTGACCCTGATGATGGATAAACCTCCTGTAACTAAGGAGATCTCATTCTGGTACAATTTATTACTAGAAGAGGTCGATGGGGATTTTACCCTACCTGAAACATTGTGGAATTCCTCATTCATGGGGAAAGATCTTGAGGATATCTGGTACTCCTCCTTTAAGATCCTTTGGGACACAGTCAAGCCAGCGTGGTTGCGTAGGAACCATCTTTTTACGCTGCATAGGGCGTACTATTCCCCACAGAGGTTATCAAAGTTTTCGACTGACTCCATCGTGGCCTGTCCTAAGTGTGAGTTGCTGGCAGCCTCTGACCTACACATGTTCTTCGAATGCCCATCTTTGTCATCTTATTGGGACTCTATCAGTATCATGTTGTCAACATCTTTAGGGTATCGAATCTCAATCAACGCAATGCTAGCAATTTTCGGAACATCACCGGAAATACATGGTCCAGCCAAAAAACTTTTGTTTTACTGTATCCTGTTGGCAAGGAGAGAAATTTGCAGGAAATGGAAAGAAGCACTGCCTCCCACCCTGTTGGATTGGCGTATATCAGTCCTGCAAACTTCTAAAACAGACCTAGCAAGATCTGGTAACCCCGAGAAACGGGGCTTCTGGCACCTCTTAAATTGGGTTTAGGTGTTTTCTCTTTCGACCGTGGGTTTTTTTTTTTTTTTTTTTTTTCCCACAGTCCGATGATTAACGCTGCTTGGTCTGCTCTCCTCCCTCGACTTACCCAACGTCATGGCTTCCCCGATCTATAATGGGTGTCGAATAGCAGCAACGTCGCTCTTAAATACTTAAACACCTAGCGGTGCACCTTGTTGAGGGTTTGAACATTACTGAGTGCCAATCCTAGTTGGTGTGTGGCACTACCAGTCTACCTGAGACAGTATAGTTCATTTCCCTCGCCTAGTGCTCCTATGTGGTCTTTCCAAGAGCAAAATGAGGACACAAAAAAAAAACATCCAGGCAGTGATAAGATCAGAGGCGGCTCTTCCGCTATGGGGGAGGAGCGTCGCCTTCCACCCCAAAAAATGGCAGGAAGGAAAATAAAACAATTATAAACACTCATTTTATTTTTCCTTTCCTGACGAGTCTTGAGGGCGGGGCCTGGAGGGTGACAGGCACTGAGGGGAGTGGTAGTGCACTGCCTTCACGGCGCATGACCATTTGGGTAGTGCCAAAATGTGCCATGCCAAGCCACTGGTGAAGTTTGGTATTTTCAATTAAGAAACAAAACACATTTCCTTCACACAGTGTTCAGAATTACAAGCTGCCCTGGTGGTCCCAATGAGGACTCATTTGAAGCTTCACACCCAGTCACAGGTCCAGGAAGTGGGATACAGTCTTTCAAATGTCTCCCTCTCTCACTCGGTGTGCTGATTACAAGAATGGGCTAAGCAAATGGAGGATTGCATTTCCAAGGGATAGCAGCCTTCACCTGTCGGCTGCTTCCTCAGTTCCATATCCCAGGTTGCCTATTTCAAAGTGGAATGCTCTGCTAAAACCGTTTCCATTGTTTTAAAGCTGAAAATGGTTATGAGTAAAATAAAGTGTGCAAAAATGCAGCTAAATTTCCATATTTGTGCAGCTAAATTTTCATATTTGTGCTGCTAAATTTGCTAATCCATGCTGCAATATCCTGGGTGGTCTGCTTAGGGGTTACATATGTGTAGTAAAAGGGGAGTTTCAGGCTTGGCAAGTCACTTCAAATGGCAAGTCAATGTGGCAGTAAACTGCGCATGTAGGCCCTGCAGTGGCAGGCCTGAGACAGGTTTGAAAAGTTACGTATGTGGGTGGCGCAAGCAGTGCTTCAAGTCCACTACTAGCGTTTAATTAACAAGCCATGGGTATATGGGATACCACTGTATTAGTGACTTACATGTAAAATAAATAGGACAAACAGGTGTGAACCTATCATACCATATTTAAAGGAGAGAATCTGCACTTTAGCATTGATTAGCGGTGGTAAGGTGCCCAGAGTCATAAAGCCAACAAAAAGAAAGTCAGAAAAATAAGAGAAAGAAGGCAAAAAGTTTAGGGATAACGCTACAAAAAGGGCCAGGTCCAATATATACCATTAGGGGACCATTAAATGATCTTCTCTCGTGAAGGACCGTTTGAGAAATAGGCAACATAAGGAATTAGGAGAGCTTACATTTGCTATATTAAATGTGGCCAATCCAAATTCTCTACACATAGTTGGCCAAAATGTTTTGGAGTTACTGGTTCCCTACACACATGCGGACCAGACAGCACACAGACGATATGAGTTATAGATACACTTCATGCCTATCACACTTATTTCATGAGAAAATTTACAGTTGTTGGAGACTCTCATCTCCAAATGTAATTAAGTGACCTTTCGAGGAAATGTCAACATACCTGGCGGCTAGTCAGAGGAATTACTCTTATAATAATAATAATATTAATAATGCCATTTACGTCATTCTATAAACATGGTCATAGGACAGGCAGCATGGAGTGGGTGCCCCTTTCTTCCAAGGCTTTTAGCGATGTGGGAGGGCAGGAGCACCCGCAGCACCCTTGAGATTGCCCAATGATTTCTACTAAACTGCTGGTCCCTCCCCAAACACAAATTCGAAATTGCTGACTGTGTCCACGCAGCATCCTACTGCGCTCTTTCTGGTGGAAACTTGGCTCCACTCAAAGTTCGCCCCGGACATTCTGGAGGTCATCCCCACAGACTAAGCGATCTTAAAACTTGATAGACCTAATGGAAGGGGAGGTGGACTGGAGGTGATATACAAAAAACATTTGAGTTGCAGTCTTTCTGAAGCTCAGATAAGTGGATCTGAGGCAGCTTTTTTCCCACTATCTTTAACAGGCTGCTGTTCTCTCAACTGTTTTTTGATATATCGGCCCCCTGAGCCCATCTACCTTTTTACCACTGCCTTACTAGATATCATTCCCTCATATGCTCTGTGGCATTCTAACCTCCTAATATTAGGCGATTTGAATCTACAATTTGATGACTTAACCTGCCCCAGAGCTACAAGCCTCATTGAGGATTTAGGGTAGCTCCATTTCCAACAGTTAGTGCAGGACTCTGCTGATATCCAGGGCCACATTCTTGATCCCATATTTGCCAACTCGACCCTGATCAAGGTAGCTCCCCTGCTTCCCATTGCTTTGTCAAATCATTTCTTTATTCGCTTCTAGTTTCTTGACACTGAATAGACCGCTACCAGCCCACCCTAATAAAGTTCGTAAATGGACCCTGATCACCCAAGAGAGCTTTACGTCAGTTCTGAGTTGTAGGTTTTTACACTTAGACTCCTTCCCCCAGGTTGCCAACCAGCAGGTATCAGCATGTATTGAGAAGGGCCCTTGACTCTATAGCCTCCCGGAAAATGCAGAATATCACCCGTTCTAGACCCTCTGCAGAATGGTTCACGGAAGACCTCCAACAGACTATAAATCAATTAATCAATCAATCAGGGTTGGTAAAGCGCAGCTACTCACCCGAAAGGGTCTCAAGGCGCTGAGGGCGGGAGGGGTGCGCGCTGCTCTTTGGTGCTCAGGGGTGGCGTCAGAGGGGATCCCTGTCCTATCAGGTGCGAGCGGGCCGGGCGCTCATGGTGATTCATCAAAAAGCCAGGTCTTGAGGTCCTTCAGGAACTTGGACAGAGTTGGTGTCTGGCGGAGGTGGAGAGGAAGGGAGTTCCAAGCCTTAGCTGCTAGGTAGGAGAAGGAGTGTCCTCCTGTTTTAGTCTTCTTGATGCGTGGTACTGTTGTGAGGGCGGGCTGGGCTGAGCGGAGGGATCTTTGGGGTGCGTGGTACGAGAGGCAATAGTTCATGTAGGCATACAAGTGCCTGGAACGTAAATGGCATAACTGCGACCACATCTCAAACAAAGACACATACCTATATGTGCTTAAGGAGTATCACAGGTAGATCAGTCTATCTCTGGCCCAATTTTTCATGCTAAAGATAGATGAGGCAAAAAACTTCTCTAATGAGATCTTTAGAATAGTTAAATGCCTCACGTCATTAGACTTCGTGACAGCTGTCAAGGCCCCAACCTCGAGTAACTGCAATCAAATTGCCAATTTGTTCTCTGATAAAATATCCTTCCTGTATGCCTCTTTCCCAGAAAAAGCTAAGAACTACAGTTTTCCTCCTCCAAGAGCATCACCCTTTCCGTTACTAGAAGGCTCTCAGAATAAAGAACATTTTAGCAGAAGAAACGTGCTCCCTCACTGTTAAAATTAAATCTGTCTCCTGCTAGATCCGGCTTCTCCGGCAATATTGAAACAGGGTCTCACGGTTCTCACTCCAACCTTATGTACAATGCTTAATTTATCTTTTGAAGTAGGACAACTACCAGCTGAGTGGAAACATGACATGGTGGTTCCTCTTCTTAAGAAGCCCTTGCTGGATCCTTCGAAACCAGAGAACCTTCGACCAATTTCAATACTTCCTTTCTTGCTAAAGTCATCAAATAACATGTAAATGTTCAACTAATGAAGTTCATTGTTGAAAAAGAACTCCTTCATGAGAAGCAATCAGCTTTGAGGCTGCAGTACAGTACTGTATCCGCCCTCCTACTAGCCTCTGAGACACTACATATGTTGGCTGATCAAGGCAAGATGGCTGCATTAGTCATGCTAGACTTACGTGCGGCTTTTGATACCGTATAACGTGGCCTGCTTTTAGAAAGGCTATGGTAACACGGCATAGGGGAAGAGCCTTTGAATGGTTCTCCAACATCTTGCACAACTGCTCTTTCCATGTGTTTCAGAAGCCACACACCTCAGAAATCATCCCCTTACAGCAGGGTATGCCACAGGGGTCGGCCTTAAGCCCTAACCTGTTTAACCTGTATCTACATCCTTGGCGGACGTGATTGAACACTACGGTGTGAGGATTGTGTCTTATGCTGACGACACTCAGCTGATCATCATATTGGCACAAGATGATGGAAGAGCATCAGCAAATTTCAAGTCCTGTGTGTTAGACCTTGCAGCATGGATGAACACCCGCTGTCTAATATTGAATGCAGACAAGAAAGAGGTCTTGGTGATAGGGAAACAACCTTCAGTATGGTCCTCTGCTTGGTGGCCTTGTGAATTTGGCCCCACTCTGAACTCTAAACCTAAAGTAAAAAATCTTCTTGATGCGTAGTACTGTTGTGAGGGCGAGCTGGGCTGAGTGGAGTGATCTTTGGGGTGCGTGGAACGAGAGGCAATGGTTCATGTAGGCATACAAGTGCCTGGAACGTAAATGGCATAACAGCGATCATATCCCAAACAAAGACACATACCTATATGTGCTTAAGGAGTATCACAGGTAGATCAGTCTATCTCAGGCCAAATGTTTCATGCTAAAGATAGATGAGGCAAAAAACTCCTCTAATGAGATCTTTAGAATAGTTAAATCCCTCACGTCATTAGACTTCGTGACAGCTGTCAAGGTCCCAACCTTTAGTAACTGCAATTAAATTGATCATTTATTCTCTGATAAAATATCCTTCCTGTATGCCTCTTTCCCAGAAAAAGCTAAGAACTACAGTTTTCCTCCTCCAAAAGCATCACCCTTTCCGTTACTAGAAGGCTCTTTCAGAATAAAGAACATTTTAGCAGAAGAAACATGCTCCCTCACTGTTAAAATTAAATCGGACTCCTGCTAGATCCGGCCTCTCCGGCAATATTGGAACAGGGGCTCACGGTTCTCACTCCAACCTTATGTACAATGCTTAATTTATCTTTTGAAGTAGGACAACTACTAGCTGAGTGGAAACACGACATGGTGGTACCTCTTCTTAAGAAGCCCTTGCTGGATCCTTCTAAACCAGAGAACCTTCGACCAATTTCAATGCTTCCTTTCTTGCTAAAGTCATCAAATAACATGTAAATGTTCAACTAATGAAGTTCATTGTTGAAAAAGAACTCCTTCATGAGAAACAATCAGGTCTGAGGTTGCAGTACAGTACGGTATCCGCCCTCCTACTAGCCTCTGAGACACTACATATGTTGGCTGATGAAGGCAAGATGGCTGCATTAGTCATGCTAGACTTACGTGCGGCTTTTGATACCGTATAACGTGGCCTGGTTTTAGAAAGGCTGTGGTAACACGGCATAGAGGAAGAGCCTTTGAATGGTTCACCAACTTCGTGCACAACTGCTCTTTCCAGGTGTTTCAGAAGCCACACACCTCAGAAATCATCCCCTTACAGCCGGGTATGCCACAGGGGTCGGCCTTAAGCCCTACCCTGTTTAACCTGTATCTATATCCTTGGCGGACGTGATTGAACGCTACGGTGTGAGGATAGTGTCTTATGCTTACGACACTCAGCTGATCATCACATTGGCGCAAGATGATGGAAGAGCATCAGCAAATTTCAAGTCCTCTGTGTTGGACCTTGCAGCATGGATGAACACCAGCTGTCTAAGATTGAATACAGACAAGATAGAGGTCTTGGTGATAGGGAAACAACCTTTAATATGGTCCTCTGCACGGTGGCCTTTTGAATATTGCCCCACTCTGAACTCTAAACCTAAAGTAAAAAATCTGGGCTTCACTTTTGATGCGATACTATTTTTTGATAATACGCCTACGGTTATTACCTGTTTCGGTGTGCTAAAGATGCTACGAAAGATCCTGGGAGTTCTACCGGAATAAGATAAAATGACAGAAATTCAGGCTCTGCTGGTATCCCGTCTAGATTACTGCAATATACTCTACTTCGGATCTCCAAAGGCAGGTTGGGGATGCTTCAAAGGGTACAAAACGCTGCAGCCGGGCTGCTACTAAAAAACCCAAAACAGTCCTGTATAAGCCGAACTACATTAGCTCCCCATCAAGCATCGAGTCTATTTTAAAGCACTCTAGTTTGTGCATAGGATACTTAATAAGAGGGGCCCAAGATATTTGTTTCAAGCCTAGACTCCTACCAGACAACTCAGGTCTTGTGGGGTGGAGCTGACTGTGGTCCCTAGAGTGAACAGAATGCGCATGGGGGGCAGCTCTTTCAGACTCCTGGCAACTATACTCTAGAACTCTATGCCATTTGACCCCAGATTGGCGCCATCAGAAGCAAAGTTCCGGAAAATCTCTAGACCATGTTATTCAGGCAAATAACGTATAACGGTCGACCCTTTTAGACGAACCTGACTTGACAGGCAATTTTATCTTAGGGCTGATACTCCTTGGGAGTAACCAGGCACTTTACAAACCTCCTTGCATAATATAAAATACTTCATGTGAAGTGTCAAAGCACCAGGAGGCTGAGCATGGAGTTACATACAACAGGAAAAGCTGAGCTAGAACCAAAAAGCCAGGTTTTCATTTTTTCTTGAAAATCAGTTCAGAGGAGGCTAGCTGAAGTTCCACAGGTAATGAGTTCTAGATTTTAGGAATAAGGTGAATGAAAGCACAGCCACTAATTCTGGCTTTTTTAAATCTAGAAACTGAGGCCAATTTGACCGTGGCTGATTTCTGGCTGGAATATAGGGACTAACCATAGCCCGCAAATAAGCAGTACATTGACAGAAAAGCACTTTACAACAATAACAGAGAGCCTTCAAAGTGAGTCTCTGTTTCACTGGTAACCAGGGCAATTTCTTCAGTGCGGTGCTAAGAAAGGCTTGTGTGTTCTGCCCAAAACAAGTATTTGTAACATAGTCTTACAAAAACTAGACTGATGAAACCCCAACTAAGTGGTCCATTACAATCGCAAGGGAGCCAGGGACCGACAGCCGAAGTTGCGGCGATCCCGCCATTGGAATTGGGATGTACCCGCCACACTGGCGGGCTCATCCTGGGCCTTTTACATTGTGGGTGGATCTGCTGGCTTGCAGACCCACTCGCAATGTAAAAGAACTGTGCAAAGCATTGCCATGCATTACATGGCAGGCACCACGTGGTGCCTGCCACATAGTGCATGGTAATGAGGAGGGGGTACCATAGGTAACCCTCATGTGCACCCCACACCCACCCAACATCCTGGGGGCCCGCAACGGGTGAACAACAGCAAAAACCGCAAACCTTTCCACCATGGAAAGGCTGCTCTCCGCCTGCATCGTAATTTGGATGGCGGTGTCTGCCCTGCCCCTATTCCGCCCAGTCGACGAGTCGACCGGCCGGAAAAGCGAAGGACGGTCTTTCCGTCCGCCGCGTACCCCCCCGCCATACTAATATGGCGGGGGGTCTTTCAGGTATGGATGGCGGGCGGATCGCCCCTGCCGGGCCAGTGGTGGCTACCGCCGGCCCGGCGGGGACGATCCGCCCACTATCCTAATGGGTCCCTTAGTGAATTGTTAAGATGAAGAAATTATTTTTGACAAAAATCTAAAGTGTTTGCCAAAAGAGCTTACTAGAGCCACTATTGAACCTTCACTCTGCAGCAGTGAAATAATAACAATAATAAAAAGGGCTAGGTATCTAGCACGTTTTAATATTTTTATTACAGCTCTCTGTACAGTCAGCATTTCCTGAAATGAATGTCCAATAACTTAAATTAAAGTTAATGCTACACAAAAAATGTAATTGAAAAGTTAGATCATTGAAATATAAGAGGAGGAAGGAGATAGAGCACCGGGCCCAATGAGATAAGATGGAGTAGCAGAAACATGAGCAAAGATAAGGATATTCATTAATGAGGAGGTGTGGGGGGAGAAATCCAGATTCAAGGGAAATGCTAGATTTGTGTTATCAAACAAACGCAGTGCAACAACGACAGAATCGTAGCAGGAAGTTAAAGGTGAACATGACGTAATGGAGTGTGAAAGGCAAGCCAAAGGGAGGAATGAATGAATGTGGAATGCGTGGTCATCATTACTAACCTTGACTAAGGTATGGAGTAGGAGGATTATTCTAACAAATAGAATAGACATGGTTCAAGTTGACGCCCAGCATCACCAGCATTGCCCAGTACAGTAGCATTATCACTTTTCCGCCAAAGGCCAGTGTCAGCATTGTCTAAGCAACAATGTTTGTCCAAGGTTCTACAGTTTTACCACCCAACTCAAAAACATGTATCTCGGCATCTGAACTGTGAGGTATATTTCTTCTTCACCTTGTAAAATGTATGACAGGTTCCTGATGCAGGTCCCAACACAAGTAACATCTCCAGTTTTCATACAGCTGTGTCGGTACCCTGTGTACAATTGGAAGCTCTAGACTGGATTCCCTAGTGTAGAGGCAAGGTCATCTTTGTTCACTTTAGGCACCTCTTTGATCAATGGTGAGTCACTGTGAGCAGTTTTGGTGGAGGGCTACTGTGGCAGAAATCACAAAGGAATTCCTTATCCAAGGTCATCAGCCACATTTATCATTGAAGAAACAGTGTTTCCAGGTGTGCACCTCAAAAAAACACCAGTTCTGAGCTGCAGTTGTATGGCCTGGTAGTATACCTTCATGTCAGCCACTCTGACACTTGCTCCCACCTTAATCAGTTGGAGATTGTCCGAGACCATTCGCCTTCTACCGTCGCTGACTTGGCGATGCAGTGAGCGCACGGTAAGTGTTTTTTTTATTTTTTATTTCATTTTACCTATCCGATCATCTGTCGACTCTCCCCCCCCACCACTTCTCCTCCCCACCTCACTGCCACAATGCTCTTACCTGTTCCGGCCGCCACTGCTAAAAACTACAAAAATGAGTATCAATAAAATATTTCAGAAATACTGAAGAAGAGAGGGCATTAGCACCATTTTGATCAAGGCCATCTTCACAATAAAGACAGCAGCATATTCCATAACATTCAGAGACTAGTATATAGTTCTCAGAGACTCAAATACATTCCCTTCATTAAGATTACTACTGGTGTGAGAGAGCCAAAGTCCCAGACACCTGAAACTGGATGTTGCTCATTTCAAGCACATCTCAGTTTAGTAACAAGATCCTTCACAGTCAATGTCATATTGAGAAAAAGCACAAATTGTCCGATCGAAGCGGAGACTAGAGAGCAGCTAAACTTTCCCCACTATATTCATTATAGGTGTTTGGTGAGTTACATGGTTTGGGTTTGGAGCAACACATCATCAGCAAAACAGCATCTGATAAGTTGTTCACCTGCCATGCCATTGTGACATGCTCATTCAAGGGTCTCCATGGCCAGAATAAACAACAGAGGTGAAAGTTACACCCTGTCTGGTGTCCACTGTACATGCCAATGAGCTAATATCACCTTCTTGGTGCAGACTCACGCTACAGGTTACTTTTGACATATGAGATTCCCAGCCCATCGATTCTACACCAAACGTCATGGTGCACAACACCATTCAAAGATATATAGCTATTTCCTGCTCATACCTATATCTCTATCTGCTCTCTCATTTAGTATTACCCCTCAAAAAAGACCCAGAGGAGATCCTGAAAATCAAAATAATTTGTTATTCCAAGAGATGAGTTTGAGACCCTTGCTAGTAAGAGTTCCCGTATGTCAGACCTAAAGAGCTATTTGTGTTAAGGGCCCCTGCTACCCAACTTGTTGCTTTAACAATGCTATTTTTTAGCTGAAGTCCTAGAAAGCTTTGTAACCTCTAAACATAAACAATTCATTGATGATTGTTGCATATTTGATGACATTGTACATCTGATTCTTGTTGAGATACCACCCCTTTGGATGTACTCAGCATGGAACTGAGGCGCCGTCTGTTCCCAGGTACCTCCAGGGGTGACCTCAGTCCTAAAAATGTAGGTTCTCTAGTTTTCTTATAGCAAAAATTAGTGTTGCTTTCAGTCCCGGAGTGAACTACGGTCCTATGCTTATTGTTGAGATCTGAAGTGTAATTCAATAAATGAGACTCCTTCGCTGCGTTGATACACAATGGGGCAGCAATTCTGAGCAAACTCACAAACTAGTTATGTGAGTGTTTAAACCCAAAGAATATACATTTGTAATATTAACAGGCCTTCAGGTGTGCCAGATAGACATCAAGTACTCAAAATATCAGCGGGAAACTACACTCCTTTAATTCCCTCAGAAAAAAAGTGAAGCCTTTTACCAATAGTTGCCACTGCTCGAGGCAGAAGGTCTCACCTCCATTCTCACTTTCCTCATTACTTTTGAGCAGAACGTCACAAGGGAAGGCAGAGGAGGCACTGCCCACGTCCTGCTGTACCCTGGGTGCTGCATTCCTTTTTCAAAATGCTTTTATAGAATTTTTATTGGAAGTGATGGAGCGAGATTCAGAAATATATTTGTTTCGACTCGCAAAGTTAAACTTCCATAATAAAATAATCATATTAATCAGCATGAAGTGAATTATATTAATCAACCTAGATTAAAATGCATACACGACACAAGAGATACATGTGCTCATATATGTGCTCTATGTTGCAATCTACATGTATGTGAGAAATAATAAACTAACCTTGTCCATTGTTTTTGTCCGAATTAAATGCGGCTGTTTTAATTAATGGCATGTGCCTATTTGTGTGTGCTTATGTTATGTCTTTTCGTCTTTATATGGCACAAGTTTGAGAAGAAATTCTGTTTGCTGCTTTATATGTATTGGCTAGGTAACATTTATTAATGGGTTAACAATTAGCAAAGGAGGGTGGGTAACAGAACGAGTTCTAATTCTTTCATTAATTGATGTCTTGTGTTTGTTTATACATTAGTTTTGCGAATGGGCCTAAGAAAATGTCTGGCAGCGCTGCAGATTATGAAACTTGACCAGAGTGAAGCCTTCACTCATGCGCTGACGAAAAAGCATTTTTGCTGATGGCAAATCTTTTGAAAATGTTGCTATTCACATAGATAAACCTGTTAGTGGTAAATTTTGTAATAAAAGAGATAATAAGCTGTTTGATAATTACTTTGTGGGTGCCAGTCAATGTGAGGACACTTATCAAATCATGGGGGGTTGGGGATTCAAAGGTGGCAAGGACCCAATTTTCCCTGGAATTTATTTTGTGTGTGGAGACAAAGCCTATTACAATCTCCCAGACCATTGGTCAGCCACGGCCGGTGGTAGGTGTAACTGCAGGGCGGTGACGTAGGGGGGGAGGGGCAGGGTGGGGGGTTGTAATGTATGGATTACGAACTTTAACAGGTAAGTAAACATATAAATAAATAAAACGAATTTCGTTGCGCACACTGCATTGCATTTGGTGATGCAGTGCACACAACGAAATTCGTTTTTATTAATTTATATGTTTACTTACCTGTTAAAGTCCGTAATCCATACATTACAACCCCCCACCCTGCCCCTCCCCCTCCCTACGTCACCGCCCTGCAGTTACACCTACCACCAGCCGTGGCTGCCATTGGTATGGGACTTGCTTTGTTGGTTTAGTCTTTCCAATTTTTTTTCGTGTTGATAGAAATGCAAAGGGTTCATTTGAGATTAACAGTCATCTGAGCAGATTTAAAAGAGAAAGATTCTCAGAAATTTTGGGAGACATTTTTGAAGCAGTAATACCTTTAGTGGGTATAACCCTGAATGCAGTCAAAATCAGAAAATTGTCCACAATTGTTGACAGATTGTCAACTGATACAGCTAGTGGCTTCCAATTGGTGGATACTGAGCTTATTGCTATAAGGTCTATGGTTATGCAGAATCGTCTTGCACTTGACATTCTGCTAGCAAAAGAGGGAGGAGTTTGTGGCATTTTACATGTCCAACACTGCTGCACCTATATCCCTGATAAGAGTCAAAGTATTGAAATGTATATCAAAAATATTTCAGAGATTCATTCAGAAATTGAACCTTTAGAAGAGGAAGATTTTTCAGAACGTTTGAGCAAAAGGTTTGCAGCAATTAAAACCTGGTTTCAAGAGTTTGGCGGTTCAATTTTGGGCAAAATTCTAACACCTTTATTAGTTATAGTTTGTGTGATACTTTTGTTGAAGATCAGTTGCATGTTACACAAGAGAAAGAAATATCTAAGGGAAAAGAAGAGAATTTATAAGCTTAGAAAGGAACAAGAGAGAGAGATAGAACTGGAAGATTTTCATAGAACTCAATATGAGAGTTGTAGGCAGACAGCTGAGACACAACTTTAGTAATACTAATACAGTGTAAATCAAAACAGGTTCATGGGATAAAATTTTGTTAAATTTTGGGTGTAGTTTGGTGATTTTGAAATCACCAGATGAGGGAGTTGATGGAGCGAGATTCAGAAATATATTTGTTTCGACTCGCAAAGTTAAACTTCCATAATAAAATAATCATATTAATCAGCATGAAGTGAATTATATTAATCAACCTAGATTAAAATGCATACACGACACAAGGGACTAATACATGTGCTCATATATGTGCTCTATGTTGCAATCTACATGTATGTGAGAAATAATAAACTAACCTTGTCTATTGTTTTTGTCAGAATTAAATGCAGCTGTTTTACTTAATGGCATGTGCTATTTGTGTGTGCTTATGTTATGTCTTTTCGTCTTTATATGGCACAAGTTTGAGAAGAAATTCTGTTTGCTGCTTTATATGCTTTGGCTAGGTAACATTTATTAATGGGTTAACAATTAGCAAAGGAGGGTGGGTAACAGAACGAGTTCTAATTCTTTCATTAATTGATGTCTTGTGTTTGTTTATACATTAGTTTTGCGAATGGGTCTAAGAAAATGGCTGGCAGCACTGCAGATTATGAAACTTGACCAGAGTGAAGCCTTCACTCATGCGCAGAAGAAAAAGCATTTTTTCTGAACTGACAACGTTTAATGCAGAAGCAAATGTGGTCGAGTCGAAAGTGTTCTTGGAGTCATATTCAAGGACAGGATGCGGCATGGTCTGCCAAGATTAGGAAGTGAAAAGTTTTGTGCTCGGAGAATGTATCTTTCTTGAGGAAGCAAAAATAATGGAGAAACTATGAACAATAAGAGCTATGATGAGGCCCCGGACTTGGTCAGGAGAACATGACCTAATGGTGGACTGACATGGCTCAGCCAATTAGAAGTTCGGATTTTCAGAAAGAATGTGTGATAAAGATACTTTAGCTAGTCAGAAAAGGTATAAAAACTGACCCCTCTGGAGGGAGGGCGCTTCATGCTTTCCGAATCCTGAAGGGTGTGCCGTGCTGAAGGACTTTTTGGAGCACGTAAGGATCAATAGGGTTAATGACTATCTCTTTAGGTTGAGTGAGTTTTAGACAGGGAACTTAGGTGATGGAAACTTTTACTTAAATCATGCTAATTAATTTTACTTTGTAATGTCAGTCAAATGTGCTATTCTAAGATTGCTAATAAAGAATTCAACAAAATGCGCTTATTCGATTAAAGTTAATAAAATAAGATTCTGAAACAACAAGCTGGTCTTGTTTATTCATGGTCTTGTTACCATTAGTTGATCCATTTACCTTAGTGACTTAAAACCATGGTGATGTATATAAATGTGCAAATAATTTGTGAATAAGTTCTGTTTAATTAGGTCACATGATTCAGTTGCCCAAAATCTGTCTCGTTAGTTATTGGGCCTTGTGCGTGATATATGATTAATGGTGAGTATATGGTGTTGGGTAGCGTTGTTGAGACAGAATTTCTATAGGGGCGCTGGATCAGAAGCAACCTACCATCTTCATTGATAAGGAGGAAGTTCATGTGGAAATACTGCTAGATGATGCCAGATTGTTGTAGGACATGAAGTATCCACACAAGGTTTAGTCTTCATCAGATAGGTTTATTTGTAGACAGGGAACAGCTTAGACAACCACCAACTGCCCAACAGGACAGTCCAGCTCCAACTGCCCGATAACAGCATATGAACATTCCACATTCTAGAAGCTTGCGTGCTGGGACACACGCAAGCGGCATACAACACACCTCCCCCCCCAAAACACAAAAAAAAAACTAAGAACAAACATAATCTTTCATTTTTTCAGGTGGCCGCGAGACACGCACACTCCTTCTGGGTACCACGTCTGCATTTCTTTGCACAGACTCATCTTGAACCACAGGTGCCAATTCAACGACATCAACTAAGCCATCTGAGTCATTGAAAACCTCCTGCGGGCCAAGGGTGGTGACAACAGGTACACCAGAATTCGTAGGCAAAGACACCTGAGGGTTTTGCATAGTTTTGAAATCATCCAAAAACAATTGAACATTATCCTCAGCATAAGAGTGAGTAAGACATTTCCTAGGATCCATCAACAATTTGTCAGATCTAACAACAGAAACACGTCTGAAATTCCAAATTTTCCCCCCTTCAACACGTACAGCCTTACTAAATACCTCAATCACTCTGACAGGATCCGACCACTTAGCCCAATTCCTAACAGACGAACTTCCAAATTTCACACGCACCAAATCTCCAACTTTGACCTTGTGGCGTGAAACATTTTCCACAGAACGTTTGCCCATTTTTTCTTGATAAATCTTGATTCGTTCATCCATTTCCTTGGCATTGAAAACAGACACACTGGGGCCATTGGATTTCAACCACCAAGGTAGCAACCTAGATCCAGGTTTGCGACCTCTTAACAATTCGAAAGGGGAACACCCCGTCACCGAATTGGGTGATGTACGGTATGTGAGCAAAGTGGCACTTAATGCTCTTTTCCAATTCAAATCATTCCTGACCGCTAACTGAATAGATTCCTTGACCACTCTATTAAAGCGCTCGGTCTGGCCATTGGCTTGAGGATTATAATTGGAAACCCTCTTGTGAGATATGCCATGATCTTTAAAAAATGTTTCAATCTCAACACTAGTAAACTGCGTCCCATTATCTGATATAATCTCAGAAGGGAGGCCCTCCCGACAGAAAACATTGTTAAGAAAGTCTATGACCTGCCTGGAGGTGATTCTTTCAACAATTTTGACCTCTGGCCATTTCGAAAAATAGTCTATTAAAACTAATCCATAGACTTCCTTGCAGCCAGGCAAATTTAAAGGACCAATGATGTCAATGCCTAACCTTCTCCAAGGTCCTTCAGCATACTCAATGGGAGTGAACGAGGAGGACAATGGTTTCACACTCTTGTCACTGTTGGAACAAGAAACGCAATTCCTGACCCATCTATCCACAACAGCATCTAAAGAAGGCCACCAATAGTATTCCCTTAACCTCCTCTTGGTGGTGGACATGCCCATATGACCCTCGTGAGCAATCTTAATTAATTTCTCCCTGACTGACAAAGGAGGAATGATTTTGTCACCCCTGGTGATAATGTTGTTAAAACACATGAGCTCATCCTTAACCTTAAAAAATGAGCTTAAATCACCCTACAACTTCCTTTCTTCAGGCCACCCACATTTAAGATAAGTTTTAACCAAACTCAAAGTATTATCCTCAGACATTGCCTCCACCCAATGATCTTCACTGATGACCTCTGAAACATCCACATTAATGTCTTTCATGGTGTACGCTACGTCACACTCATCAGATTGTTCAACTTCGTGATGAGGTAAAGCTAACCTTGACATGCAGTCGGCATGCACATTGAGTCTACCAGGGATATACTCCACAGTGCATCGATACTCCTGTAGTTTGGCCGCCAATCTGGCCAATCGGGCTGTAAGAATCCTTCCACCACCCGCAGCCAACATACTCACCAACGGCTTGTGGTCGGTTCTAAGCACAAATTTTGTGCCCCACAAAAACTGCCGGAAATGCTGGGCCGCCCAAGTGCACGCTAATAGCTCCTTTTCAATCGTCGAATAGTTACACTCAGCACCTTTCAAAGTCCTTGAAGCATACGAGACAATACTTTCTTCACCCATACCTTTCTGCATCAGAACTGCACCCAATCCAGTATTACACGCATCGACAGAAACAATACATTCTTTACCCACAACAAATGGTTTCAAGAAAGGAGCAGAACAAATTTCCTTCTTTAACACATCAAATTGTTGTTGCTGTTCGTTTCCCCATACAAATTTTGCACCTTTTTTAAGTAACAGTCGAAGAGCAGCCACTTTGGAAGCATAGTTCTTCACAAACTTGCTAAAATATTCAGTTAAACCAAGGAAAGAAAATAATTGATCCCTATTGGTAGGAGGAGGAGCCTTTGAAATACTGGACACATGATCAAATTTGGGTCTTATTCCTTCCTTGGAGATCTCATGTCCCAAATAATCTACCTTCTCCTGTCTGAATTTGCACTTAGCCAACTTGAGGGTCAACCCTTTAGATTGTATCCCTCCCAACACAGCTTTGAGATTCTTATCGTGTTCCAGAACATTATTGCCAAAAACCAAGATATCGTCCTGGAATGCAATAGCCCCTTCACAATCATTCAACACCTCCTTCATTAAGCGCTGAAACACTGATGCAGCACTGGCAAGGCCAAACGGCATCCGTAAGTAGCGAAACATACCCTCAGGCGTGACAAAAGCTGTTAGATTCCTAGAATCCTCATGCAAGACAACCTGGTGGTATGCACTAGCAAGATCTAATGTAGAGAAAACGCTTGCACCGGAGAGGGTGGAAATAAGCTCATTGATTTTGGGTAGGGGATGCATGTCAGACCATATCTCCTTATTAAGGCTTCGAAGATCCAAACATAAGCGGAGGTCGCCATTGGCCTTTAAAGATAAAACAATAGGAGAAACCCAAGGAGAAGACTCAATAGGTTCGATGATGTTGGATTTAACTAGATCATCAAGAATCCCTTTCATTTTGCTACGATAGGCTAAGGGTACATTCCTAACCCTATGCCTTACAGGTACCGCATTGTCCTTAAGGATGATCTTATGCTTGAATTGGGTATACTCGCCTAACTTCTCCTCAAATACTTTAGGGAATTCTTTCTTGATGCTATCTACAAATTCACTGTCATTCGGGGCTACCATGCAAACTGGCCATGGAATGGTTGGGTCAATATATACAGGGGGTGAGGCATTGGGATCTAGCTTAATGCCCATCTCTTTCTGATGGGGCCAGCCTAAAAGCGATTCCCCTTTATTGGCAATGTATATTTTAGCTTGAGTGAACCTGTCTTTAAATTCAACCTTTGCCCAAAAGAAACCAATTAATTCAATCTTGTGGCCAGAATAGCTGCCAGGTTTGATATCAGGACTCGTGAATTCTCTATTTGGCTACAATTCTTCAAACAAATCTCTCCCAATTATGGAATACCAGGCACATGAATCTACTAGCATGGAAATCTCTTTTCCGTCTATGTGAAATAAAGCAGAAGGAAAACTTTTGCATTCATCAGAGGATACACAAGAAATACAGTTGAACTCACTAAATTCTGCATCAAACTCTTCTTCGTCTACAGAAATACAATTAACTTTTTGTGGTGAACGACACATCTTCCCAAAATGACCAGTCTTTTTACATTTAACACAGATCTTATTCAAAGCAGGACAACTTTTAAAATTCCCCACATGCTCAAAGCTTCCACATCTGTAACAGATTATGAAAGAGCGTCTACTGTTGAACCTATTTTCTTTCGTGAAACTTTCATTAGACCTGTTATCTCTCGTAAAACTTTCTCTTTTAAAATTGGATGCAACAGGTTTCTTTTGAAATGCTTGACTTCTGACAACGGAAACTTCAGGTACGGCTTCTTGGATCTTGACTGAAATGCCCTGACTCTGACCTCTAATTTCAGACACGAACTTTTCTGACTGTTCGATCCCTTTGGCTATATTGACCACTGCTTTTAGTGAAGTTTCCGTCCCCAGCCACAATCTTTCCTGTATCTTCTTGCTCTTTGTCTTCATCATTATCTGGTCCCTAAGCACCTGTTCATAATTAATTGTGTCGAAGGCACAGGAACCAGCAAGAGCACGTAACGCAGAAATGTAGTTCTCTATAGTTTCATTTTCCTTTTGCGCCCTTGAGTAAAATTTAAAACGTTCCATCACAGTGTTTACTTTTTTCCCAAATCTGATGGTTAGTTGCTTGACTGCAATTTCAAAAACATCTGTTTCAGAGTCAGAATCTTCCAAGGGAGGCAGATCAGATAACTCCTTTAGTCCTTGTCCACCTAAAGACAAGCGTAATAAATCTAATTTTCTTTTGGCCGAACAACCTTCCTCCTCTAAAACACTGACATAGGCCAGAAACATGGGATACCACAAATCCCAATCCATTTTCGGTTCTCCTGCCACTGGTAAAAAATGTGGTGGAACCATAATATTAGACATGGCTTTAGGGTGAAAACTCAATTAATTCACTAAATGTCCCTTAATGTAGGTTAATATCTATTTCCAGAACAAAAAAAAAAAACAAAAAAAATTTCCCTTTTTTTTTTTTTTATTTTGCACAAAATATTGTTCTTGTGAAAACAAAAAAAAAAATTAGCGTTTTGTCAGTCTTTTTTATATGTTTTCCTCAATATGCTCGTTGAACTCTCCCTAACCAAGATGGCCGAACCATAAAGGAGATGTGAACCTTCACTCCCAGAACGCACTGCGATCTGACCCTGACGTCAGTGCAGCAGAGGGAGAGAATGGTGGACCTCGGCGTTCTACTGCGCAGTTGGAATTACAGTGCGCTCGCGTAAGTGGCCTTGAATCCATAACGTTTTCCCAAAGTCAAACGTTTCTTCACTTTCCCTTTATTTGAGTAGACCTTTGTGTTCCTGCACTAAATATCAGCCGCGGGTGCCATCAAGTGCACAGACTTAAACCGCCGCTGAGCAGAGACACGCAGAATGCTTACGCTCGCACAATATTTAAACTGAGGCGAAGGTCCCACACTGAACTGAGGCGAAGGTCCCACACTGCCGCAGGTGCTATCAAGGCACAAGTATTTTTATTTTAAACCTGCCGCTGGCGCTTTCAGTGCGCATACATGAAATAAAATGTAAAGTCTTACTTTTTTGTCAGAACCGACGTGAACGCTGTTTCCTTTTGAACCTGAAGACTCGTTTCCTTCTAGGGTTGCTCCCGACGTCGCCAATATGTTGTAGGACATGAAGTATCCACACAAGGTTTAGTCTTCATCAGATAGGTTTATTTGTAGACAGGGAACAGCTTAGACAACCACCAACTGCCCAACAGGACAGTCCAGCTCCAACTGCCCGATAACAGCATATGAACATTCCACATTCTAGAAGCTTGCGTGCTGGGACACACGCAAGCGGCATACAACACAGATGCCATGTTTTCTGTCTCTGGAGTACATTTTCTTTTCAACCCCTAGAAGCATGTTTACGACATTTGGCAAATAGGAAAGAAACATCCAGAAGGCTCTGCCTTCCTCAAAAGTAGGCCTGTCAGAAGTCTTTGCATGGCATAGGGCAAAATCTTAGGGCCTGATTCACAAACGAAGCTTACACGTTTGTGTAAGTTTACTACTTTTTGGTATTCACAAAGGTAAACTCAGATCAAAAGTCTAAGTTTACGACTTTTGGTTTTTACAAAAGGTATTTACGAGTAGTATCTTTATGTCTGCACTCACGGTGGAATCTCGCCCAACTGTGCGGAGATTGCAGTCCGGGTGCGGAGAGTATACTCCAGGTGAGGAGAGAACTGTCCGCACCTGGAGTGGAATCTCCTTAATTGGGCAGAGATTCCGCCCCAAGGGGCTGATTTACAAACCCCTTGCACCACTTTTGCGTCATTTTGAACATGGGGAAAATGACGCAAAAGTGGGGCAAGGGGCTTGTAAATAAGCCCCCAAGTATGGAGATTTTGCTCCGAGTGTGGATGTAAAGATAGTACTCTTAAATGCCTTTTGTGAACACCGAAAGATGTAAACTTAGACCTTGTGAATACCTAAAAGTAGTAAACTTACACAAAAGTGTAAGTTTACCTTTGTGAATTGATCCCTAAGGTTTTGCCCTATGCCACGCAAAGACTTCTGACAGGCCTACTTTAGAGGAAGAGTTTTCCATGTCATCAGAAGGCATATAATCATTTGATGCTTGGCAAATCATTACCAATTCTGTGTAATGGACAATGACAGCGTGACTTATACTGGAAAGTGATAGTAAGGCAAAGCTGTCTGTGTTTGGACTGTGACTATGGCACACACTAACAGGACTGAAGAGAATGATTTCACAGATGAAAAAACAAAGCAGTTCAGATTAAATTAATAAAGAAACAATCATTTATTTAAATTGGGATGTTAAACGAATTTAACAACAAAGAAACAACTGCTGCAGACAAAATATTGTACACATTGAATTTTTGTAGCTTATGCAGCAAAAATAAAGCCCGATGATTAAGAGAAACATGTTATAAATGGAGAAACCTTAATGATTATGGGGGCCCAGCGCAAGGCATACTTAGGGGGCCACTGTATGGAACAAATTTGACTTTTATTACCTACTTCTTGGTGAATTGAGCCTGAATGATGCCAAACAATACTAAATTATAAGTAAAACTTTAACAACTCATAAATGCAACATAATCTGTATTGTTCTGGACCCCAAAAAATCTTAAAATTCCACCGGGTAGAGAGACTAGAGGAAGAGGTAGGCTGAGAGTGAGAGAAGTTGAGCTAGAGAAATGGGACAGACAGAGGTCAAGTAGAGAGAAAACAAACTTTCTCAGGGAGCCCCTTCGAAGTTGGGGGCCTCTGGGCAATTGGCCACTTTGCCCATGCCTTAAAACATCCTTCGTTACTACCCAAAGTGCAAGAGGGGGAGAGAGGTGGGAGATAGGGTAAGACATTGCAAGGACCCAAAACTCATTCCCATTTGTTTCTGCAATTTCTTGACTTTTTTTACACTTTAGGTGGTAGGCAGGAATCATTTTTATGATTTAGAACATATCACGAACATTTTCTGCACTGCAAATAAGCAACCAAATCATTTTTGTGGCGAAAACCCAGCCTATCGTGTTAGTAAATTTGCGCCTAACTTTGAACCACGGGTGGGGGGAAAGAAGGGTGAGTGGCATCTATTTTACCTCTTTTATCAGGCAGAATCATCTCATACAAATCTCAGTTACTTGTCTATTTCTCATCTGACCGATTCCTATGTGGGGCCAAACACGTGCAGCAGAAAACAATGGCTCAATTCAAGAAAAGGACTGTACTTTTGATATTCTTGCAATTGCACTGGCGCTGGTGCTGCATAAAGTATGCTCAGGTCACTGCTAAGATAACCTTCTGGACTATAAAAGGGCTTTATGTTTCTAAGACAAACTAGTTTAAACAAACATTGGAATCAAACGTTGCTTACTTTATTTGCAGTGTTCATGGGAGAACAGCCTATTGGGTAAACAAAAGATTGGAAGCCATTCCAAATACTTCAAGCAGAACAACACTCCACAATATATTCGCTACTGGAATTCAGCTTGAGATGTGTAATGAGAATTACAACTTCCTCGTTGGTAGTTTGGCAAGAAATATAGAAACGGGTACTTGCTGTTCCTATAAAGAACAGCCACATCTCTGTCTATGTATATATTACCTATTGTCTATTTAGAATAACTTTGGCGCCGGGTGACGAATCTCTGCGAAATTTTCAAAACTAATAGCCAGCTCCGGTCCGCTCCTATCCTGAAAGTCTCGGGGTGATTCGTGAAGCGGGGGCCGAGAAAAAAGGGGGGTCCCAAAACGTGTTTTCCCCATGCAATTTTTCATAGGAACCGTTCATCGCGACTACAGCCCAAACAGCTGAACGGAATTACACCAAATTCGGCAAAGAGGTAGTCCTTGGTTCAGACTCGTGCCTTTTGCTTAAATGGTGTAAATCTGTTCAGTAGTTCCTGAGAAAATCACAATTAAATGTACATATATATATGGCATGTTTGAAGTTGGGGAATTAATTCCTCTTTAATCCTGAGAACCCATGGGGGCCAACTAGCCCACCAGGTACCTCCAGTAAGCGCCACGGAGCTGTATTGCAGAGTGTTTTAAAAAGGAGCCTGGCCACTGAACACCTCTCTGCAACGCAGCTCCTGGCGCATACTGGAGGTACCTGGTGGGCTAGTAGGCCCCCAGGGGACCTCAGGATTGAAGAGGAATTAATTCCAAAAATTAAAACGCGCCACAGGGTATGTTTGCACACATGTTAACTCAGGCCCTGCCTCCTTCCTTCACCATTGTGCAAACGCGCCCTGTGGTGTGTTTTAAGTTGAGGCATTAATTCCTCTTCAATGAGGGTCCCTGGGGGCCGACTAGCCCACCAGGTACCTCCAGTATGCACCAGGGAGCTGCATTGCAGAGAGTTGTTCATAGGCCACACCCCTTTTTACACCTCTCTGCAATGCAATTCTGTGGCGCTTAATGGAGGTACCTAGTGGGCTAGTTGGACCCTAGGGACCGTCAGGATTCAAGGGGACTTAATCTCTCAACCTAAAACAGACATAGGGCGTGTTTACACAGGGGCAAAGAGAGGGGACAGGGCCTGAGGTGACGTGTGAAAACACGCCCTGTGGCGTGTTTTAAGTTGGGGAAATCATTCCCCTTCAATCCTGAGGGTACCATGGGGCTAACTAGTACACCAGGTGCTTCCAGTAAGTGCCACTGCGCTGCGTTGCAGAGAGGTGGCCCAGGCCGTGGGCCTTTTTACACCTCTCTGCAACGCAGCTCTGTGGTGCCCACTGGAGGTACCTAGTGGGCTACTTGGACCCCAGGCACCCTCAGGATTCAAGGGGACTTAATCTCCTAAATTAAAACGGACACAGGGCATGTTTACACAGTGGTGAAGGGAGGGGATGGTGTAGGAAAGTGGCTCTATATATAGTGGACAAAAGTAAAATCAGACGATCTACGAATTCCAATTTACTCACCTGTTATCAGGAGAGACCTTAGGGCTGCATCTTTGAGCCCAGTACAGATCCTGAAAAGTAATTCTAACCGTACTTACCAGTAACTTGCATTTTCTTCCATAGGCTAACATTGACTGGTTTCACTTGGAAATTCTTCTAAGTGTGAAGTTTTGGAACTTTAAAATATTCACCTAAAATCATCCGAACAGCGAATTCCGATTTACTCACCTGTTATTAGGAGAGACCACAGTGCTGCATCTTTTAGCCCAGCACTGACCCTGAAAAGTAATTCTAACCGTACTTACCAGTAAGTTGTATTTCCTTCCCTAGGAATCCATTGTGTGGTTTTCTCAAGAAAAGTTTCTAAATGTCGATTTTCACAAACTACAAATATTCCTTAAAAATCGCATGTATGACTTAAACGCATTCTTTCAACTGTTTACAGGAGATGCACCAGTGCTGGATCCAGGATTCATCACTGGGTAAGAAAAAGTAACGATAACACTACTTACCTGCCCTAGGATAACATTGGTGATTCTATGTGAGCAAGTTTCAACTTTTAAAATACGATAATATTCCTTAAAAATCACTACTGAAACCAAAACGCTTTTACTCAACTGTTTACAGAGATGTCACTGACCATATGATGAATGAGGTAATATTTGATATAATTAGCAGTGGATTGCGGGCGCGCAAGTTATAGTTATCAGAACTAACTATACCAGAGGAGTTTCAATGGTTTTGTACGAGTGAAATGTCCAGCTAACTATAACACCCCTAAAACCTAGGTTTTTTTCAGTGAATATACATATATATATATATATATAAAGTCCAATGCTCTCTCCCACCATAGGAAAAATATATTTGTGAGTGCTAATTTCGTAAAAGAAGCAATGCTGGAGCCCAAATCCTTATAGCGTGGTATTTATTCCAACAAAATCATCAAAAAACCACCCGACGCGTTTCGGTGAAGCCGCACCTTGGTCACGGGTAAATCAGGTATGTTAGTACATTCATTATCAAGTGTTTAAACATCAACATAAAGGTAGGACTACCAGTCCCAACACTGCTGTATTGACATCAACAACGGCAGACATCTTTAAATGAGCTCCGAAATTCATCTGAATAATACAATGCTCCTTGTGGTTATTTAGTAACATAATGCAAAGTAACAAATTATCAGGTTTCGGTGGTCCCTTGATATGTGGTCTCATTTTGAAATGCTTATGTAGTTTTAGTTTTCTGGTAAACTTGAAAAGTTCAATTTTGGTTTGCGTGAATTCGAGATCTGTATTAGGACAAAAAGTGAGTCCCAGGCTCAGGAGTTCATGTTGTTCATCAGTCAGAGGTTTGTTCGTAAGATTGACTACAGTTAGGTTGTTCTCCTTTATCTGATCTGGATTTCTTACTTCCTCGCTTTGCGACTGGGCCGGGTTTGGGGTTTTGGTTTTCCCCTTCCTCTTCCTTATGCTGCCTCCCCCTGCTCTCCCGGTTCTCCTTCGTCTTGTCGCTCTGGGGGCTTGTTCTTTCCCCCTCTCAGCCAATTTTGCCGAATTAGTTGGAACTCGTGTGAAAAGGAACAGTGACTCTTCTACGTTCACTCCTCCGATCTCGCTGCTCATCACCCGATTCATCTGCAGTTACCTCGGACTCTGAAGTTGGTGCACTCGAGCCAGGTGTTGTTGTTGTACCTTGGTTCATAGCTTTTCTTGGTGCATCGTACTTTTTTGCAAACGTTAGGATACGTCCCTGGCGATAGTCGTTTTCATCGCGCTCAAACTTTTCCTATTTTCGCGCCATTATCTTCTGTTGGTATTTAATCAGGCATTTTTTCATGGCCTCCGTCAATTCATTCACCTTGGCTGTATCCTCCTCTGCATCAATGATAACTTCCAGGGACTGAATTTCAGCCAGTGCCTTATCCCTATCGCTCCACGCGTATTTCACTAAGAATTTAAGGATACCATCACAATACGCTTGGGTTTTCTCCTGCCAGTCAGTTAGTAACTGAGGATCTGGATGCTCATAGGCAGGTACGGTATACACCCGCAGTCCCCTCGGTACCATTCTCTCATCAATGTAACTGCTGAGGCTGGTGGCCTCCCACCATTTGCGAATCTCTCGCTCACGTAACTTTTCAAGTTTATGTAATAGCTCATTCAATTTATTATTTTCATTTCCCGCCTCCGAAGACGAGGCCGTCACTGTTGGTGGTTTATCTCGTTTTTTAAACATATCTAGTGCAAAAGCACGTCGTTCCTCTTCGCCAAACATATCCATATTGTTATGCGATTTGGTCGTTTTCACTAAATTTAATTGCTAGTGCTCGTAACCAACTTGGTCGAGCCTCGCTGTGTTCGTCACCCTCCTGGACGCTCTGCCGTAGATCGCTGCACTTCCTTACAGACGCAAAAAAGGAAGCAAGAAAGGGCTCACCGGTGAGACGCGTAGTCGTTGCTCCCATTCGGCGAGTAGAGGAATTATTCCGGCGTTGCTTCAAAGCCGGTCCTCTCCGATACCCATATGCAGTCGCGGCGGTGCTCGGGAGATACCAAGTTCCCACGCTCAAGTCTCCACGAAACTCTCAAGCACTCTGGAGCGGGTGCTGTTCAGCGGGCCATAGACTCCCGCAATATAACACGCTCAGAGAACCCCTCCACATCGGGAAAGGAAAACAGCACTCCGGTGGTGACAGAAAAACAGCGAGTATATTTATTAGCAAACAAACGTTTCGGCAGAAGCCTTCGTCAGTGTTACAACCATTTACACATAGTTCTGGTTTAAATAAGGTCATGTGTGCAAGGATGGACATCAACAAGGGACCAGCCCTTCCAATACCAAAATGTGCGCCATCTTGGAATGGGTTCCTAACATCGGAACTAATGTATTGTAATACCATGAATTGGTAAACGTACATACAAAATGGGCAAAAAAACAATCATATGCAATTATAAAGATGCCAAACTGGGGGCCAAACTGCAGGCACTTGAGCAACCCACCAAAGGGATTTAAATCGAGAAGATTGAACGGCTGGAACTGTGCATCCCTCAGCCCACAGATGCGACTGGCCTCCTTGAGAAAGGTCTGAGAAGCAGACCGAAATGCATCGGAGCAAAAACCGCCAGTAACTTTGCACTGAATAAAGACATTCAGACCCACCTGATGAGTGCGACTCCATTCTTTCGTGAGTAAGCCGGTTCGTTATATATATATATATATATATATATATATATATATATATATATATATATATATATATATATATATATATATATATAGTTCTTTTTTCACTGAAAAAAACAGAAAGGATAAAGTATGTGAAATGTTCAGTAACAACATAACATTTTAAACTCTAAAAACTACAGAAATTCACCCGTTATAGTTATGGTTATCTTAAGTAACTATGACTCGTGCCTTAAGGTAACTATATCTTGCGACCTCGCCATGCCCGGCTAATTACCCCACATATTACATCACTCCATGACATCTTTTATGACACCATTGATAATATCACTGCAACATTTGCAATGAAATTATTGACGCGAAAACTGTGCATTGTGAGGGTGCGAGTTACAGTTACCTTAGGGCACTAGTCATAGTTACTTGAGATAACTTTAACTATAACTGATGAGTATATATGTATGTATATGTATACTTTGCTCCCATCTAACAACAAAGTTCTGCGAGGTTCCAGAGTTCGACAACATGGCTGCAGGACTTCCCAGACACCATGGTCTCACACAGCGGCAATATTTTTTGACCATTTGACACATTCAGACATTGTCCACTTTCCCCATGCATAAATGGAGCTAATAACTGGTTTATGACTGACAACTGTAGGCATGTGTCTGATTGTGAAACAGGCTCTCACACCAAATGTATGCCGGCCCTTTTACCATTGTACAGATTACCAACCCTAAAACCACAACTCACTCAGCAAATACGCTTGTGATAAAGCTGAATGGGAAAAGATTTCAAGCAGCAGCATGTCTTATTTGGGATCACTTGGCAGTGAGAGAGACTTTAATTTTTGCTGACACAGTTTTAATGTTATCAGAAAATGCAAGTTTCAACATTTGCAGCTTGGCAGCTGGTATTCCGACCATGTCTGCAAGGAAGATTATCCCAGAGAGACAATCATTAGGTAGTAACACCTTTAGAGGGTTGTTACAGCATGCCAAGCCCTTTTCCCCGCACAAGAATGGGCTGTGCTGTAAGGAGCAAAATCAATATTGTACTCCAGGAAGTGGAACTGCTCTCTGCTGAAAAAGGGCACACCTTTGCAATTTTTGACTCATATTCAAAGCAAGAGAAATGCCACTGTGAAGTATCATGTGTACCCCACTCCCTGTGTATCTGAGTTGGTGTCTGGTATGTATCTGAGTTGGTATCTGGAACACAGAAAGTGAATTATGATGAAACAGACTAGAATAGATGAGTGTGTGCTAAGTGGAAGCATTTATATCTGGGGTGGGCAGGAGGCAAGCACTCTTGGTACTTCTATAAACTACCAAAGAGCCCTCCCACCTGCTTGACTCCTGTCTCATTCTTGAAGAACGTTCCCCAAGACATAACCAACTGGTGATGCAATGTTAAAAGACTGCACTGAAGCTTTTGTAGGAGCTATGAAGATGTACTTGAAAGAGAGAAGGGCGGGGAGGAGCTTAGCCGGCAACCATGATGGCCGCTTAAACCCTCGGCTCCGCCGACCCTCTCGCTTTCCTCCCGCATTGCAATCTATCCTGTAATTTATCCTGCATGTGAGCCGAGTTTTCGGGACGGGGAGGTGACTCCGATCTCAATGGTGTGTTCCCCGGCGTGCTTCCAGCGGCGGAGGTGGTGAAATGTCCTCCCTTCTTCCCCGGCTCCTAATGGCGGTGAGACCGGGTCTTTGTGCGTGAGGGACGGCCAGCCCCGACCACAACAGCGGCGGCCATCGTAGGCGGGAGGAGTCGGACGGCTGGAGAGAGGTTGCCGCACTGCGCTTCCCGCTGCAGAGATCTCCGCTGTTCCGTGAGTCGGCACGCTTGGAAGGTATTGCTGCTGCGCGGGATACGTTGTATCATCTCCCCAGCCCGTGGAGGACCCGGACAGTTCTTTCATCTCTCCCTGTGCTGTGGTGGGGGCCATTTTGTATGTCGCACACTCGGCACTTGTGTTTGATGACCCTGGGCACTATTGAAGGTCCAGGTCATTGCCGGCATTGATCAGCGCGGTGTGTGGTGACGGAATGGAGTCTGCTGTTCCTACGCCTCTGGCCCGGATGTGCTATGAAGGGCGTCGGCGGGGTGACCGGCTGATCGCAGGAGGTGCTGAAGGTCAGCTTCGAGGGCCATTACATGCCTGTGAGCCCCGGGTGGAGTCGAATGCTGCATCCTTTCTTCCTGGGGCGCCGCTGGTGACCAGCGATATCCTGGGCGCTCTGGGTGCTTTGCGGGATGCCCTGCACGATAATGCCCGGAACCTGGGGGGATGGCTGGATGCTATTCTACTTGATGTGCCCTCGACTGGTTGTGCTTGTTCTCGAGTGCGGGGCACTGCGCCACACCCTGTGTCCGCTTGCAGTGGACTACCTATCCGGGTATTTACGGAGGCGTCGGAGGAGAGGGGTCTTGATACAGCCGCGGTGTTGACCGCAATGGTTGTGCAGAGGTCTGGTGTACGTGGATCTGTGCAGTGGCTGGGGACTCGTCTCCGGACACCATGTCCGGCAACTCCTTTGTGGTATGATGGCGTGACTCCCCGCCCTTTCCTGGAGCTGCTGCTGCTGTTCTGGCCAGCCGGCCTTGGGGGATTGCTGCTGTGCGTTGCTTCTCTCTGTACTGTTCCTGGATGTACAGCGTTGGTTTGGATAAACTTTGTTGGACAGCACCCCGTTCTTTTGTGGCCTTCCCGTACGCCTAACTCATCTAAGATGGCGTCTGCGCGGCTGGACTTCGTCGACGCACCGGATCGAAGGGGGCAAGGATGAGGACGATTCCTTTATTACTGTTGCTTGCACTGCTGGGATTGTGACGGATAGGCGATACATAGACTGGGATGAACGTTGGTATTACATCGGGTCGGGGGTCCGGGGTTGGGCGGCTGAGAATACATGTGTTGGTTGTCCTCCTCCTCCATCCTTTCTTCTCTCTTCACCTCTTCTTTAACTATATTTCACATTATATTTTTCCCTACTGTGGGGCAGTTCCGGGGCGACAGGCACACTGTTAGTGGGTTTGGCCGTAGCCATTACAGGGGTGCAGGGTGGTGGGTGCGGGGGGGGTTTGTTATTTTAGTTTGTTTTGTTCTATGGTCCCTATTGCTCTTTTCCGGCTTTGGGAGGGTTCTTTCCTCTTCATGTGGTTGGCTGTTTCTGGGTCTTGCACCTCTTCTCTTCCTGTGTTTCAACGAATTTTTGTTTCCTGTTCTTAGGGATGGGCTTTCTGGGACTACGCTTGGAATTGTTGCTTTTCGTAATGCTGCTTGTTATCCGGTCTTATTGTTGCGGTTGCTTAGCCTTTATAGTTGCTGTAATTTTAGCCTAACTTCGATTGTAAATGGGGTACGCCCCTCTTGCTGCGTTTCCTTTGTGTCCCTTTATGTGAGATGTGCAGTCCTTTCTGTTGCAGCCCCCTCGCTTCATCTAAACTTAAAAATGAAAAACCCCTATCCTGTGTTGCGCACCCCGTTCTCACTTCTGGCGTACTTTGCAATATCCTGATTGTAAATTGACCTATTGTTCTCCTGTTTTTTCTCATCTATCTTTGCAGCCGGCCGTGATGGTTGTGGGCTTGCGCATGTATCTCCTAATTTTGTCTCAATAAAGGTTTTAAAAAAAAAAAAAAAAAAAAAAAGAGAGAAGGGCTCCTGCCTTGAGAAAGTGGAAAGATGCAAGAACAGGAAAGTGTAGTTTGGGGCTGCCCTCACTCAAATTTGCTGTTAAGTATCTTCAACATGTGTTGCTAAGCAAGAGGAGTCATTGAGGATGAAGGATAAAAGATTAACATCCTTTGAGTGACTTACTAGATGTGGACACTTTGAAGGAAGTGTTACAGGTCTCCATTAGAGGATCAAGGAGAGGTGGCAAGTCGACAGGCAAAGGACAGATTAGAGGATTTGCAAACGATTGAACAGTGTATGAGGAATGCAGTTCCATGGAAAGTGAGGATCCAGCATAGCGTGGTGCTGGAAGCTTAAGGAGATATTGATATGGTGCATTCCGTGGCCCAGATCCATGGTGCCAGGGTAACTGAAGTTAAAAGTAGTGTGGTCTCGAGGGGAAATATACCTGTCTGGGAAGACCTGCAGTCTTGTTGTCTAACTCTAGAATCACACAGACCTTTGATGATCAATGGGAGCAATGTATACATATACATATTTATATATTTGCCAGTTATAGTTATAGTTATCTCAAGTAAATGTGACTCGTGCCCTAAGGTAGCTATAACTCGCACCCCCGCCATGCACAGTTTTCTCATCAATAAATTGAGTGCATTGATGCAGTGATTTTATCACTGATGGCGCTGAGACAGAATATCGAGCTTGAAATGTCAACTTACACAAATATCGAGTTGGAAATATTGTGATTCAGAAATATCGACAGCAAGAATATCGTGGTCAAGAATAATGAATTTAAGGCAAGAAATATTGTTTATTGTTTGCAAAAATATAGATGTTTAAAATATCGATTTCCTAATTAGTGTTAGGTATTTTAGTTTCTATTTTAAATGTATATGATGTATGTTTCTTTGTAAAAGTATTGTTTATGTTTTTTAATATATTTGTTAAATTTTTAGTAGTATAGTTTTATTTTAATTACATTTTGCATTTTTTAGTTCCATAGCCGTTGTGGGTTTATAGGGGAATAGGGTGGGAAGTAATTTAATTATAATAAATTAATGATTTATTTAGATTTATAGAGTTAATTGTGGGAAGTAATTTATATGTAATTAATTATTAATTGGCTGTTAATTAATAATATTTAATTGATAATTAATTATGGTAATTGTGTAATTCTTTTTAGGTGAGGGTTGTGGGGTTTATAGGGGTAAAGGGTGGGAAGCAATTTAATTTGCATTAATTAATAATTAGTTGTTAATTTATATTAATTGATTGAAAATAAATTATGGAAATTGTTTTATTAATTTTAGGGGGAAAAGGGTGGGAAGTAATTTATGGTTAATGTTCATGTTCAATATTTACCTGTTAATTAATATTAACTAATAAATTGATCATTAATTATAGTAATTGTGTGCTTTTTTTAGGAGTGGGCTGTGGGGTTTATGGGGTAAAGGGTGGGAAGTAATTTATTTTTAATTAATTACTAAATATTTATTAATATTAATTAATTGATAGAAAAATAATTACTGAACTTTTGTAATTCATTTTAGGTGTGGGTTGTGGGGTTTATAGGGGTAAAGGGTGGGAAGTAATTTATGTTTAATCAATTATTAATTAGTTGTTAATTTATATCAACTAATTAATTGATAATTATGGTAATTGTGGGATACGTTTTAATTGTGTAATTAATTTTTTTACGGTTTAATTTTAGCTGTGGGTTGTGGGGAATATAGGGGTAAAGTGTGGGAAGTTAAATAATATTCATGAGTTTTAATTTGTTTTTAATTCATAATATTTCTTTAATTAGTTGAGGAAGTACATTTTCTTTCTCATTTAGATGTGGGTTGAGAATTGTGTGGCGTTAAAGGGTAGGAAATAAAAAAGTAAATTTATGTAACAATTAATATTTTTGTTTCTAAATTATTTTTAATTAAAAATATTCATTTTTTGGGAAAATAATTTTTATTTTATTTAATATATGTGTAGGTATCTGTTATGTGTATTTAACATTATAATATTTTTTTTATTTATTATTAAATATATTTGTATTTGAATTTTTAACATAGTTATATATTTTATATTTAATTTTGTTTTTTAAATATTTTTATTGTTTAAATTGTGTTTGTTTTTAATTTTTAACTGACTGGAGTGAGAATATTATTTGTTACTCCTCTTTAATCCAACACGTTCCCTACTGTTGCACTCACTGGAAAGGAAATAGTAATTCCACTTATTGGAGTGGGAATAGTAAATGTTATCCCTCCGCTATCCATCACTTTCCCTACTGTTGCAGTCACTGGAGTTGGAATAGTAATTTTTACCCTTCCGCTATCCAACACTTTCCCTACTTGTTGCACTCACTGGAGTAGGAATAGTAATTTTTACCCCTCCGCTATCCAACACTTTCCCTACTGTTACACTCACTGGAGTGGGAATAGTAATTTCTACCCCTCCGCAATCCAACACTTTCCCTACTGTTGTACTCACTGGAGTGGGAATAGTAATGTTTACCCCTCTGCTATCCAACACTCTACCTATAGTTGCACTCATTAGAGTGGGAATAGTAAGGGGGCGTGGCTCACGTGCCGCTGGGGAACGACGGATCTCCCGTGAGCTCCGTAGAGCTACGGGCGTCTTCACGCCTTAAATACCTCAAAACCGCCGATAAATGCCTGATTTTATAAGGTACATGTGGCGGAATATGGGCTCCATGTAATGCTAGCGGTCTCGGGGGCGTCTGTGCCGATTTCGAGCAGAAACAAACTCCGACGTTTTCCTCTCATCCTAGGACGCGGGCGGCCGCCATTTTGAGCCGCCGTGCCCACGTTCCCTCATCAGCCCTCCAGATATCTACAACTGCCAGCGCTGTCCTCCCCAACATTCCTGTGATGTGACGATTTTCGTCTTTCCTGAGCTCTACAGAAGGTATGGCCTTGTGCACAGTTTCCAGCATGCCATGATAGTGACTTGTCTCCTCAGAGCTTCTTCCTCTAAGACTATGGCGGCCATTTTAAGATGTGGAATGGAGTTATATTTTTCTTTATGCCAACTGCGTCCATGAATGTCATTATCTCCCAGGATGCTCTGCATCTTGCTATTTTCTCTTGTTTCTACTCCTCCTCATGACATTGTCGCTGATTCAGAGCTCCCTGTCATTCATGAGGGTTTTTTTTTTTTTTTTATATATTTTTATTAATTATAACACAAGAGTAGAAATGTACATTTCGGGTATCATTGGTATAACATATTACAGTGGCGAACGGGCAGATGAAATGAAGAAATACAATCTAATTGTAGGCCTCTGGAAAGTATCAATACCAGCCGGAGGCTGGGTCAAAACAATACAAGACAAATAACCATAAGCAAACATTATCAGAATCTGCCCACCAAGGATACAGGATAGAAAAGTAGACACTCGACACCCGAATATGCATAACAACAGGCTCAGGAGAATACGCCACATCTCTTGTGGAGAGGGGAAAAGGGAAAAGATAGGTCATAGAACAAAAGAAAGGAAAAAAAAAAAAAAAAACACGACCCCCCACCCTGCACCCCTGCGGATGGCTACGACCTAACCCCACTAGCAGTGTGCCTGTCGCCCCCTAAACTACACCCCAAGGAAGGGAAAAGACGGAGGAGGAATATCTTACGACCCAATGCGGGCTCCCGGACTCCCCTCCCCCCCGCCGCGAACAAACGTTCCCCACCATGGTACTAAGAGAGGTAAAGCAGACTTATAAGCAAACTGATGGAGAAATCACCAGGAGAGAAAATACCATCCCGCCCAGCCCCAGACATAACAGAGGCAGCAAATCCCATTGTCGAACACAGTCAGTACACCAAAGCCAAAAAAAAAAACAGAATCCCATATGGCCCTCACTCCCACCGATACCACCCAGCAGTGTCAAAGGAAGTCTCTGCACAGAATTAAGACAGTCAAGTTCAACCCTGGCCTCTACGATCCATCACACAAACCCTCTCCGATAGGACCAGCACAATAGCAAAGGAGTCAGAACGTTGTAGAAAGGGGAGAGGATCAATATAGCATGAAAGGGTCAGAAGAGTCAAGTCTCGGAGTCCATCAGGGATACGAAAGTCAATCCAATGAATATCGATGGAGGTCCCCAGAAACGAAGAAAGAAATAAGTCCTGTGAGGGCGATGACTTTGCCGAGTTTGCTGGCTGGTCAGGGGCTCCAGTCGCGGGCCGCTGTAGTTGCGCAAATATAATAGGCGTCAGATTAGAACGATGCTCGGGGTTCTCCTCCCGGATAAAATCAAACTCTGCGGGGGTCACTATATAGTGCGGGTCCGACTCTGGGCTAGGGTCCGGTCTCGAACAAACAGTCTCAATGCGTACGGTTAGGTTGTGGAGAGCAGCCTCCATTTGCCAGTGAAGAGCCCCGATGGCGGCCATGACGGTCCCCAGTGTCGGTCCACACGCCGTCCGATCCATCTCCGCTTAATCGATGGCAAAGCAGATCATCAACCCCGGAGGCCGGCTACTCCGGGGAAACCAACTGGAGTGGGGTGGGCGAAGTCGACTGGCGACTGTCAGGCTGTGCGCTCTTTACACCGCTGCCGAGAGCGGGGGGCCCCCCCCGCGGACCCCGAGGGCTGCAGCAGGGTCCCAGGAACCGGACCCCCACTCACCACGGCATCCACGTCTCGTCGCTGTCTAGCGAATATACGCAGGGACTCGAGACAACCACCAGGATCGAGAATTTGTGTGACTCCAATGAGACCGGACCCTGCCAGGTACCCGCGGCCGATGTTGTTCAACTGAAACCCGGCTGGGTCAGTACTCGAGGCCCCGGCTTACAGTCTGGAGAAGGCCCGAAAATGACAAACGGTGTAACTTCGTCAAAAAAGGTGATAAAGACTCCGGGATTGCGTTCCTGGACTCAGTGACGATTCGGACACACGGGAGTCTGGCGGGAGGTCAGGATTAAGTGCAGGATATATCCACCAGCGACGGAGGTCGACGGAGCCGGGAGCTTATGCGGCCATCTTGGTTGCTAGCGTAACTCCTCCTCCATGAGGGGGTTTTAGTCCTCTGCGCTGTGGTTTTTGGCTATTTTTTCAAGGAGTGATCTGCAGTTACCTATATACTCTTATACCATCATTTTGTCCTCTACAATCCTTTGTTTTGATGCTCATATCTCTGCGATTTTTGGCAGTCTCGCATCCTTCACTTCAGTGATCGCTGTATTCCTCTGAAATTTGGCGTATCCTCCTGGTGCCATAATGTCTCATGACGTGGGTAATGTTAAGTCGTCTCACACAGTCACCAAACCTAAGAGACCCAAAAATGACCCTCCTTCCCCTATTCACACATCTCCGAATCCCATTTTGGATTCCATCCTGGAGGAGGTGCGGGGTTTACAACCTTTTATGTCTGCTACTAATGAGAAGCTACAACAGATTGAAGAGAGATGGGTCACTATGGAAGGTAAAGTCCTTAATCTAGAACAGCGTGTCAGTGATATTCAGGATATCTCATCTAAAATCCCCCAACTGGGAAAAGAGGTTCAACTGCTCAAGCTCCACACAGAGGACCTTGAAAATCGTAATAGAAGAAACAACCTCCGCATTTATGGTGTTCCGGAGAATGTTGAGGGGTCGGATGTGGTGTCCTTCGTCCGAAAATTCTTGTATGAACTTTTGGACCTCCAACCTACGTCCAACCCTCTTAATATCCAGCGTGCTCACCGTTTGGGTCGCCTCACCTCCAACGCTTCTAAGCCCCGTGGCCTCATAATTTTGTTTCTTGAGTTCACTGAGCTAATGACTGTCCTCAAAGCTGCCAGACTTAAGCGTTTTCTCTTATGGTCAGGGCATAATATTTTCATTTCACAGGACCTTTCCAACGCAACTAATGCCCGACGTAAGGAGTTTTTGAATCTTCGCCCTCAAATGAGACAGCTTAATATTCAATATGGTATTCTACATCCGTGTCTATGCAAGATCACGCATAATGGCCATACTAGATCCTTTGATGACCCTCAGAAACTACACGCTTATCTTCAGACTGTCTCTACATCTGCTATGGACACTAATGTTTGAAATTATCTTTCGCTTATTTGACACTGTTATGGTTCTCTGATTGCTCTGGATTTGTCATGATTTTGTTTTTGTGTCATCTCATCTTTTGTTCTTGTGTCATCTCCTATTTTGAGGTTTCATAGTTTTTTGTTTTCTTTTCCCTCTTTTTGCCCGTCTTTGCTCTGCTGGTGCTCAGTGGGAACCTGTCCTCATTGGCGTCTCCCATCCCCGATGTATTGGTTACATTTTTCTTTTCAGACCTGGCTCTTTTGCCTTGATCTGTTTTCTTATCTCTTTCCTGTTTTTCTCCTCTTTTTTATTTTCTTCTCTCTTACTTCCCTTCTTTTTTTCAGTTTTTTCTCTCTGGTTTGTGCACTCTTTTACCGTTATCTTCCTGGACAAACTCTATTTCCATTTCTTTATTTTCTTGGGGTCTTATTGTCGGTTGCAGTGATTTTGGATGCTTTTCTTTTTCGTATCCTAAATGTATTGAGTTTTTTGTTCCGTTGTCATATCTTTCTGCGTTCTGTCTTTTCTTGTAGAGGTTCTCCTGCTGTGTGTCCACCCCAAGTTTATTGCCCCACCCTCACCTTCCATCATGTGTAATTTTGTGACGTGGAATGTTCGAGGTCTTGGTCATCCTGCCAAGCGTCAAAAGGTATTGTCTCATTTATCCAAACTTCATTCTCAAGTTGTTTTTTTATAAGAGACTCATTGTACAGATGTTGAATCTTCTAAGCTAAAAAGGCATTGGGTGGGTCAAGTGGTGTTCTCTCCTGCTATTAATAAAAAAGGGGGTGTTGCGATTCTGTTCCATAAAGGTTTGTCGATCCAAATTTTATCGTCTCAGAATGATAGTGAAGGGCGCTGGGTAATGGCAAAGGTTGTGATTCAAAATAAGACTTTGGTTCTATTAAATATTTATGGACCGGTTCGCCCTGACCCCAACTTTTGGAATAATATCAAAATACTTATTTCTACTATAGATTGTCCCAATATTGTAATAGCCGGTGATTTTAATCAATGGCTAGATCCATTTTCTGACAGACTTTCCTCACACAAATTTCAACCTGATAAGTCTCATAAATGCTTCCAATCTGCCATTATGGCGCGTCCCCTTTATGATGTATGGAAGACATGTAATCCTGACTCCCTGGAATATACCTTTTTCTCGAATGTTCACCATACCCGCTCAAGGATAGATTATATTATGGTTAGTAAATCCCTCCTACCTTCACTCCAAAAGTCCGATATTGGTTCTATCTTCATTTCAGACCATGCCCCTGTTCATGCGACTATTGACCTTACCCTAACTTCTTCCTGTTTCAGTCGATGGAAATGTAATACCTTTCTATTGTCTGATGCTACCTTTGTTAAGGAAGTTACTGTGTTTATTAATGAGTTTTTTACTATCAACAATCCTTCAGACACCTCTGTTCCTAATACTTTGGACGCTTTCAAAGCTGCCTTTCGACCATTCACTATTTCCTATGTTGCTAGAAAGAAGAAAGCTAATAAAAGTAAATATGAGGACCAACTCAAGAATATTAAATTACTTGAACACTTGTATTTTTCCTCTAAGTCCACGGATGCCCTTCAGAATTTAATTAAAGCAAAAACTGAGCTATATAAAATTGCTACTGGTTGAAGCTTGCAATACCCTCTTAAAAATCAAATCCAAGGAGGTCCTTAGTCACATCAAGAAGGTGTTGGGTTTCCCCCTCCCTGAAGAGGTTTGCACACTCCTGCTGGGCATTCGACCCCCCACACTTAGGGCCCTCACGCGCAGCGACTGGATCCTCACCCTTCACATGTTAGGCGCTGCCAAGCAACTCATTGCTCTGTACTGGAAGCGGGCTGAGGCACCGCCGATAGCCTCCTGGTTTGTGCGCCTCTGGCAGGTCCTGACTATGGAGCTGCTCACGGCGCGGATACAATCGAGGGGGTGCGCTTCAGGGCAGTGTGGGAACCTCTTGTGCGCCATCTGTGCTCCATCAGCTATGCCCGCCATATGCCTCCCAGACTTCACGCCCTGCAGTTATTTGAGGACGCCCTCATCCCTGCTGATCCGAGCAGACTAGGCTCTTAGTCGCTTCCCCCGGTGTAGGCTTGCGTCTCCTGTCCCCGACCGGCGACTGCAGTTTCTCCCCCCAGACCCCTCTCCATCTTGCTACTGCTCAATCCTCTTCCGACTTTTTCTTCTTTCCTACTTGCCTCTCTGGCTCCCGCCCCTCTATGGGGCAGTTTGGGCCCCGTTGGGCCTTTTGAAAATGTGACACCACTGCTCTCCCTCCTATACGCGCCTCCCCCGCACAACGATGCATCGCCAGCGTATGGCCGCCTCTTGCCATCATTGCCCCTAAGCCATGCGGCCGGCCCCTTCCAGGGGTTGTAGGCAGGGCGCTGTGTTAATGCTTCATCCTCCCCTAGCTACATAAGTCTACACACTCTTTTTTGCGCGGCCGGCCCCGACATGGGGTTGTAGGCTTATCGCTGTATTCACAATAAAAACAGATTTGAACAAAAAAAAATATCAAATCCAAATATCATGGGGGCCAGAACAAGGCAGACAAAATGCTGGCTAACTATCTCAAGGTCAAATCTGAACGTAAAACTATCGGCCCTATTCTCAATGAGTGTACGAATAAATTAGTCTCCTCAGATGAGGACATTGCTGAAGTCTTTCATGATTATTACCATTCCCTCTATACTGATGACACCCACCCATCTGACTCAAACTTAACTTCTTTCTTTGATGGCCTCCCTTCTCCACCGTCCTTCCCCGTTGAGTTTGCCCAATTAGAGAAAGATATTTCCCTTCAAGAAATCCTTCAGGCCATCAACTCCCTCAAAAAATCGAAGGCTCCGGGACCTGATGGATTACCTATTGAGTTTTACTCTGCATTCCATGCCATCTTTGTACCTAAATTACTCCAACTCTTTAATTTATTTATTTCTTCAGCCAAGGCCTCGGGATCCTTTTTGAAGGCCCTAATCATTATTCCCAAACCTGATAAGGATCACACCCAATGTAAGAATTACCGCCCGATTTCCCTGATTAATTATAATTGTAAAATTTTCGCTAAAATCCTTGCTTCCCGTCTGGATGCCTTCATCCCACTTTTGATCAAAACTGACCAGGTTGGTTTTGTAAAAGGTAGATTAGCATCTGATAACGCCCGTATGTTTTGCAACATTATTTCTCATAGTAAATCTTTTTTTTTTTTTTTTTTTGAAAAACTTTATTGACAAATTGGTGCAGAAGTTATTTTCAACATGTTCATTGCTTGTATCCGTTACATATTGTGTTATGGCGGCTGCGTAAACGGTTAATTGTCAGGATTGAATGGTGTACAGGGATATCATACACAATGTATAAAGAAGAATGAGATACATAGAATTTCCCTATAGCAGCTTAAAGGCCAACATTTCACAGTCTGTTCCATTCCGTATTTTGCCCACCTATTATATACTGCGGTTAGTGTTCAGTGACTTCTGCGTATGGAAGGAAAACGATCTCTACAAAGAAAAAAAAGGAACATACCTAATGTCATCACCACTATATACAATTGTGCTCAGTCAGAAGATGGTATCCCCCACTGCATAAAGCTCACACACCGGTTCATAGTTTACAGTCGTCGCTCCCTCCAACCCCACACAAATCAGAGATCTTCACATCATTCCGCCCCTCTAATCTCCCTCCTCCTCCGACTCCAGCTCTTCATCCTCCGGCAGCGGGTCACATGGCTCCCCCCTATATTTATTCCAAGGTGTCCATACTTTGTTCCATTTACGCGGACAAGCCCGCAACATGTAAACCGCCCGTTCCTTCACCATGAGGAGGTCCATATTTCTGACCCAGCCCGACACTGTCGGTAAGTCCGGAGCACCCCATTTTTGTGCTATGTCCCTTTTTGCCACTGTCATAGCCAATGTGGCCCATAACTGTTCATACTTGTTCAAATCAGTAGGATCCCAAATGTTTAACAGACATTTGCGGGGTTCAGGCAGGAGCGATATTTCAAGGGCCTGGGAGACTGTACGCATAATTTGTTTCCATACCTCTTGAAGCAATGGGCAGTCCCATAGTGTATGAAGCAGGGACCCTTCCTCCCCGCAGCCCCTGAGACAGAAGGGGTGTGGTGTCTTCTGTATCCTGTGCAAAAGTGTTCTGGTATAGTAGGTGCGGTGTAGGATCTTGAGTTGTACCAGCCTAAACCTAGCTGAGATGCCCACCTCCCTCGGCGAGGCCAACGCCTCGTTCCATTCCGAGTCGTCCATATCCCCGAGTTCCTCGGCCCATCGCTCTCGGAGTTTCTGTGTGGGATCCGGCAGGTTATTAACTAGTTTTTTGTATGTAAGGGAGGTTGCCTTCTGTTCCATGAAGTCAGTTAGCAACCTGTCCTCCAGTGGGGAGGATTCCGGGAGTACTGTGTCGGGAGGGATTGCGTGTAGTAGGGCGTGCCGGATTTGCACATACCTGTAGGTTTCAGTGGGCCCCATATCATACTGTTGCCGCAGTTGTGAGAATGCGACCACTGAGCCCTTATCCCAAAGGTCACCTACAACCGAAATTCCTATTTGGTCCCATTGTGCGAAACCCTTACTGGCTCTTAAGTTCCCTAGCGATTTCGTGTCCCATAATGGCGTCATATTCGTAATTTTCCCCTGCCAACCGAGTCGGGACTGCGCTGTATGCCACAGGGACACCGTGTGCAGTGTCGGACCGATCAGTCTACGGGCCCTTGCGCGATTGTAAAGTACCGCGAGCATGCCGTCCGTTCCCAATTGTGACCAGTCCGCTTGGTATGCGGGGTCCCCCCGCGGGACGTGGATCCACTGGTTTATTATCTTAAGCTGGGAGGCCCAGTAATACAATTGAAGGTCGGGTAATGCAATCCCTCCCTCGTACCAGCTTTTAACTAATTTATCGCGAGCTATACGAGCTGAGCCATTATTCCATAGCAGCGCAGACACAAGTGCAGCGACCTGTCTGAAGTAGCGTGGGTCCACCATATAGGGAGTATTCTCCAACACGTAAAGAAACCTAGGAAGAGCCATCATTTTGTATAGTGCTGCTCTCCCAAGGAGGGTTAGTGGTAGGGTGGCCCAGTATTTAACGTCTGCACGGAGACGTGCCAGAGGCGGTACCAGATTTGCGTTATAAAAGTCTGTCGCATTAGTGGTGATAATAATGCCCAGGTACTTAAACGAGCCTGACGCCAATTGTAGGGGGCAGTCATTTCGCAGTGTTGGTTCCGGGCCCTTGAGTACAAAGATGATAGATTTGGACCAGTTAAGGGTGTAGCCAGATGCTTTCCCATGCTCGTTGCATAGGGTCAGCAGGGCAGGGATACCTTCGTTGGGATCGGTCATATAGATCAACATGTCATCTGCATACAGTGACACTTTGTCTTCCCACCCGTCCTCCCACGTGAGTCCCCGAAACAGTGGTGTTGCCCTAAGTAGAATGGCCAGCGGCTCAAGCACCAGCGCAAAAAGTAGGGGCGATAGCGGGCACCCTTGTCTCGTTCCACGACCTAACGGAAAGGGTCGTGAGATGTGACCATTCGCGACCACTTGTGCCATTGGCGACCTGTACAGCAATCGGACCCATGCTATGTATTTCGGACCGAAGCCCATACGAGCCAGGACTGCAAATAGGTACTCCCATTCCACAAGGTCAAACGCCATTTTGGCGTCTAGGGATAGGATGACTGCCTGTTTGGAAAGGAGATGTGCCCTCGCCAGGACCCCATGCACCCTCCGCAAATTCAGTGCTGTGCTCCTATGCGGCATGAAGCCCGATTGGTCTGGGTGTATCAGGGTGTGTAAGTGCGCCGTCAGGCGGCTAGCCAGGAGCTTCGCAAGTATCTTTGCTTCAACATTGAGCAGGGAGATAGGTCTGTACGAGGAGCATAGTGTCTGTGGTTTGTCAGGTTTGGGGATAGCCACTATGGTGGCCGTGCGCTGATCCAGAGGGAGTGCGGCTTTAACAAGACTTTCGTTATACATATCCAGTAAGGGTTTGGTCACTAGGGGGGCTGCCACTTTGTACCACTCTATGGGTATCCCATTCGGACCAAGTGCCTTGCCAGATTGCAAAGACTGTATTGCTAATTGGAGTTCAGTTTCAGTTAGGTCATTGTCCAGTTCCAGTTGTGCTTCTTGGGAAAGTGTGGGGACAGTGATTTGAGCGAGTGATGCTAATGCCTCCCGCTCTGTGACCACCCTAGACGGTGTGTAGATTTCTTGAAAGTGGTGTGCTAAAGTGTGTACGATTTGTTCAGGGTGCGTCAGCAGCTGTCCCTCTTGATTGTATAGCCTCTGAATGCCTCTGTTGCTACCACCCCGTCTGTCCAACCACGCCAGCATCTTTCCGGCTTTGTCCCCCACATCGTATATCCTGCTGGCAGTGCTCGCCAGGTGTCCCTTGGTTACCGTTGTGAGGTGGGCCAAGTGCTTTTGCTGTTTGAGATGGAGCGTGTGCGCGGTGTCAGGGGTGGGGTCGGACATGTGGGCGGCATTCGCGTTGTGGAGGGCCAGTTCTAATTGAGCGAGTTCATTTCTGGAGTCTCGCTTGTGCCCTGTGATAGTCGCTATTGCTGCGCCGCGCAGGACCGCCTTGTATGCCTCCCAAAGTATTGAAGGTGAGGAGACCGTCCCTGTATTTTCTGTAAAGTAGTGCGAGGAAGCCAGTTTAAGCTTCTTCCGGACACCTGGGATCCGTAAGTAGTTGGGGTACATTGGGTATAGCCTGGCACGTTTTTGCTCCCTGGATGTGATGTGGAGGGACACCGGGGAGTGGTCAGATATACCCCTAGGTAGGATCTCCAGTTTGTCCACGGAACCCAGCCCTACCCCCAGGAAGAAAAGATAGTCAATGCGCGAAAGACTGTTATGTGTAGATGAGTAGTGCGTGTATTGTTTAGTCGTTGGGTTCATGTGACGCCAAATATCCGTGAGGCCCATTGCGGACAGGAAACCAGGAAGCACGGTGGCCCCTCGCTGTCGATCGCGCAAGGGAAAGGTGTCTAGTAGCGGGTCTGTTATGGCGTTAAAGTCCCCGCCAATAATCATGTCACCCTCTGGGAGGTCTATGAGAAATTGACCCAGTGCAGGCAGTGCCGTGGAGTGTAGCGCTGGGGGAATGTATACTGAGACCACATTGAGGGATTTCCCTTCCCATTGGCCGTGCAGCGCCGCAAATCTGCCCTGGTCATCTGTTTTGTGGCTAGTGATCATAAAGGAGGAGTTCTTCTTGAGAAGTATCCCCGTGCCTCTGGACCCCGTGGTGAACTCCGCATGCGCTGCCATGGTATATCCGCGCCTGTCAAGAGCTTTGCAGGTGGACCCGGCCAGGTGCGTCTCTTGCAGCATCACCAAGTCCGGCCCGTGACGTTTAATAGTTTGGAGAACCAACCCCCTCTTGATTTTGTCCCCCAGGCCCCTAACATTCCAGGTGAGCAATTTTAAGGGGGGTACTGCTGTTAGATGTGAGTCGCCTAAAGCGGGTGTGTCGCTATGTCGCCGGGCCATGTGGAGGCACGACTAATGTGACCGAAGCGTGTAGGCGGAGCATAGCGCTTGCGCGAAGAGCTGTGATATAGAACCAGGAGTGTATGGCCCGCAGCGGGATCAAGATTCGCATGTAAGCGGTGATGACTGAGAACATTAGCAACCAAAACAATACAACTTTCCCCCCCCCCTCCCCCTCCCTGCTCCCCTGCACCACGGACGAGAACCCGCCCGCAACCCCAACTTGGCAGAGTGCTTAATCCCTTCCCCGTCCATCTTACTTGCTCGTGGGGTTGGTGATACCCCTACAGGCACCGGCCGATGCCCGCCCTACTCGGCTCCAGCAGCATCAAGGTCCCAAGTGTTTACAAACATGTTGCCCCCAATGCAGAACACTCCGATTAGCCCCTGATTGGTTGTCCAGAGTCAAGTGGGTCTCTTTCAAGATCCGAATCCATTGCCGTCGCACCCCCTTCGTTCGCGGGTGTACCTGATGAGTGTGCCGACTGTCCCCCGTTGCGATGGTGTTGTCGATCTTTGTGCTGGCGCTGTGGCTGTCCCACCTGCCTCCATCCATCAAGCCACTCCTGAGCCACCTCCGGTGTATCGAAGAACCACGTCTTTCCTTCGGCTACGATGCGTAATTTGGCGGGAAAAAGCATGGAGTATGGCAGGCCTCTGTCTCGCAGTGCTTTTTTAACGTCCAGGAAAGATTTTCTGCGCCTGGCCACCTCCGCCGTGTAGTCTGGAAAGAAGGCCAGCGTTGAGTTTTGAATTTTCACTGGTGGGGAGTTCCGTGCCGCTTGTAGGATTGCGTCTCTGTCCCTAAAATTGAAGAGCCTGGCCAGCACTGGCCGTGGGGTGGCACCCGGTTTGGCTGTACCACCAGGGACTCGGTGCGCCCTTTCAACCGAAAAGAAGTGAGATAGGCCTTTAGGTTTTAGCTGGGTTTTGATCAGATCTTCAACATACAAGTCCATCGCAGCTTTACCCTCTGTCTCCGGCAGGCCTAGGATGCGGACGTTATTCCGTCTGGAGCGCCCTTCCTGATCGTCGAGTTTTTCCTGCAGCTGCTTAGTGACTCTTTCCATGCGCTCCATGGCCACCTGCAGGTCCGAGGTGTCTTCGACAAGAGACTTCGCAACTACTTCTACTTGCGAGACCCTTTCTGCCATTTTGTGAAAGTCAGCTCGAAGTAGCGTGACCTCGGAGGAAATGGAGCCCACCGTAGTCCGGACTTCGTTGAGGGTCTTCATGACGTCTTCAAGGGTCACTTTCGGATTGCCTCCCGTTTCCGGAGGAGAACCAGTGGAGTGACGACCGCCACTCTGGGAATGTCCATTTTGGCCGTATGCGAATTTGTCGAGCTTCGCCTGCGTCGTCATGCTCCGTGTACCCTTTCCGGCCATGACGTCGCGGTGTTGGCGGAGGTATACGTCCTTTGGGTCTCGCAAGGCCTGTGAGTGTCCGGCTGACAAAGCTATGCCCTGGTGAATTGAGGGGGTACCCGAGTTCTACCCAGGGCCCGGGGTGATAGGCAGGTCGCCGCTCTTCGGAGGGTGTTCGTGAGGTTCACAGCGGGGCTGAGTGTGAAGGGTTCGTGCAGTGCGGCGCCACCCAGTGCGACGTCGTTCCTGAGGATCACCCCCTATATAGTGCTTCCAACCTCCTTCGTTCACTGGTACAGTGGGGGACCGGTTTCGCCTGGTAGGCGCCCACACCGGGCCAGTCGTGCCGCAAACAGCCCCGCTCCACGCCGCCTCTGCGTCAGGATACCTGTGTCTCTATGAGCCCGCTCGTGGAGCCAGGGTGTAACCCAGACCGGTGGCCGTGTAAGGAGGCGCTCAGGGCTCAGTGTAATCCCCCTCACCTTGGTGCGCAATCGGCGTCACTGGTATTTGGGTGCACAAAGTATGGCGCAGTCTCTGGCGCTGGGTGGCCCTTGCTGTGTTGTCCCACCTCACCTAGGGGTGCACTTCTCGATCTCCGGCACCTCCGGGCCCCTCGGTACATTCAGGTGTGGGCGCTGGCGGGGCGGTGCGACTGCGTGACCACAGGGTTGATGCGGAGCGGCCGCCGGGTGGTGTCAGGGCGCCCGAGCCGGGGAGGGCGAACTTCCGGCCGGGTCCGCCGTCTACTCGAGGTCGGTGCTGACAGGCTGGTGCAGGCCCCGTTATGGCGTTTTCAGCAGGGGCCGTTCCCGGCGGCCGTTTTTCACCGGGGTTGCAGCAATCAATGCCGCTCGGGTTCCTGAGCCGATGCAGCCCCTTCGGGCGGGCGATGAAGCGGATGGAAGTGCGGATAGTCAGCGAGGCCGGTTTGCCTGACGGAGCTCCCGCTTCAAGCTGCCGCCATGCTCGGCAGTTGGCCACGCCCCCCCATAGTAAATCTTTTAAATCTCCCCTAGCTGCCTTGTCCTTGGATGCAGAGAAAGCATTCGATCAAATTAACTGGCAATTTATGTTTCGTACCTTGCACTGGTTTGGTTTTGGTCCCTCTTTTATTTCCTTAGTCAAGCTCCTTTATTCCTCACCACGTGCCAGTATTTTTGTTAACAACCAATTTTCTAGATTCTTCTCCTTATCCAGAGGTACAAGACAAGATTGTCCTCTTTCCCCGTTATTGTTTATTTTATGTCTTGAACCTTTTTTGGAGCGCATCCGAAATAACCATCTTATTGATGGTTTTAAGTTAGCTTCCACTGAAACGAAAATTTCTGCTTTCGCAGATGACATCCTCATCTATATGACTAATCCAGTTTCATCACTTCCTCATTTCATGGATGAAGTCAGTTTATATTCTTCTATTTCAGGTTATAAACTTACTTTAACTAAAATAGAAGTTCTATCCCTAAATGCCACCTGCTATCAATACATGTTTGACTCTACAGATTTTGCCTGGTGTCCCTCCAAAATAAAATACCTGGGCATTTGGTTTTCCTCATCACTCGTAGACACACTTAAGTTTACCTTCGAGTTCCTTATCAAGAAACTCCAATCTCTCCTCCAACGCTGGTCTCCCTTATTCTTATCATGGTGTGAAATGATAAACACCCTTGCATTGCCCTGCAAAAACTCATTCGTCCCATAAATGAAGGGGGTGTCCGCTTCCCCAACTTCAAACTCTATCACTCTGCCTTTGTGATCAAACAATCTTTCTCTTTAGCATATGATTTTTTGGATTCCCCTATACCTAGATGGGTTGTCTTTGAACGCTCACTGTTAAAGGACTTTTCATTTCAGCACGCTGTTTTCATGTCCAAATTTTCATTTCTGTCCAAGCACCCGGTTCTAAAATATTCTCAATCACTGTTGCATGACACATTTTCCAAAGATTTATCTCCCCTTCAATGTTTTTTGTCATCCACTGTGTGGTATAATGTTTCTCAAATATAAGGGCAAGTCTGTTTATTACAAATATTGGAAAGAGAAGGGCATTTCATTTGTGTATCAATTCTTCTCAGATAACTCTATTATCCCTTTCCATGAATTGCAAAATGTTTACCACCTGCCCATTTCGTGTCTACAGGACTATACCATCATAACTACTGCTATACAATCTCATTTATCAATTCTGTCATCACCTGCTACTTTACCCCCTTTCTCGTCCTTGTCTCCTCTTTATCCTCTGTTCTCTCTTCACCAACCCAAGGCTGCCCTTGTATATAGACTATTCGTATCGAGTGTTATTGACCGTCCCAAAACATCTATTGAGGTTGCCTGGGAACATGATTTGAATATTTCGTTACCAGTTGAAGTTTGGGATCGCCTTTGGTCCAAGTTATTTAAAGTTTCTGGTGCTGCACGCATTACGCAATTCCTTTTTTTCATTACACCTGTTAATATTTCCAAGTTCTCACCTGCATCATCTGCTTTATGCTGGTCTTGCTCCTCCAAAACAGGTACTCTTAAGCATCAACTGTACGAGTGCCCCCATGTGTTCTCATTTTAGACAGCTATTTGGGATATATGCATGCAAATGTTTCAGTGTTGTTCATCATTATCATTAGTAAATGTATTTTTGGGTTCTATATCAGACGATATTTATATTGTTTCATCTAATGCTAGATTACTTGATCTTTTTATTGCTCTTGCGTTCAAAGTGATTTTATCGTGTTGGAAAGATAATTCCAAAATATCTGTTAATACCTGGTGGAATTTCATATGTGATGAACATAGGATTGCTGTTGCTTCCTCTTCCTCAATTTCGTCCAAATTCAAGTCTGATCTCCTATGGTTAATTATCTTTCTTCTAAACATCCCATTTAACTGCTTGTCTTGTTTTTTCCCCAGCATATATTCCCTTTACTCCTAGTTTCTTTCTTTCCTCTCCCTCCTTTGTCTTTTTCCTCTTCTCCTATCCCCATCTCTTTTCTTTCTTTTTCCTTTCTCATTTTTCCCTTTTTTTTGTTGTCTTTTTTCCTATCCTAGATGATGATTGATTCTTTATTCATTTTATGCCATGTATTTCAATTTATCATATTCATTGATTTCTTTTCTCTGTATGGCTTTGTTTTTGTACTTGTTGAAACTTAATAAAAATATCTTAAACAAAAAAAAAGAGTGGGAATAGTAATTTTGACCCCTCCGCTCTTCAACACTTTCCCTACTGCTGCACTCACTGGAGTGGGAATGGTAATTTCTACCCCTCCGCTATCCAACACTTTCCCTACTGTTGCACTCACTGGAGTGGGAAATGGTAATTTCTACCCCTCCACTATTCAACACTTTCCCTACTGTTGCACTCACTGGAGTGGGAAATGGAAATTTGAATATTCTTAAAAAGTTTAATGTTTTTATTTATAATAGAATGTTTTTTTGAAATAAGATTTTATGTTATTGGTATACACACATGCACACACATATATACACTGTACTTGGCATTATACAAAAACACGATTTGCACTAGCACTTTATTAATGTTGCGTATTTCGCACAATATTGAAATTGCATTTAAGCTTGATAAATTAAGAAATTTCAATATGTGTTATAAGTCAATATCATGTATACACAATTGATCTTGTAGGAATCTGATTGTATTTTAAACATACAGACTTTCGATTAATAGTATTTATTGCTGTGTTGACATGATGTTGTAGCAAATCATTCTTTTTGTTGTTATTACGGGGACGCTTTTTGACATTTTACATTTATGTATTTGATAGTCCTCTTTCTGTGGCATTGCTGTTTGAATTGTAATTAACCTATTACAATCCCTTCTTTAAGAGCACTTGCACTTTAAATAGAACTCCTCCCAAGCTGGCGTCATGTGACCAAGGCCTCTGGGCAGGCCGAAACGTTATGCTGGCGGGCGAGCTTCTTGAAATAAAATTCTAAATTGCTCACTGCATTCTGGGTCGGCTCCTCTTTCCTTACCGTGTTCTGAGCTCCAAGGTGATTGGGAGCCCGATTGGGTGCGCGGACATATATATATATATCCTCTGCAGAGTCACATATTGACTACAAACAACGAACTGGCATCAGAGTCAGAGACGCTTTCACTGGAAATCATGTCTCGAGAGAACTTTTTCGAACACAGAGGTTGGTGGATGAAAGTATGGGGCATGAAGATTTGTGAAATAATTTTGAATAATGTTAAGAACATCACGTATCCCACCACACTGCACGGAAGCCTCACTTTGCAGCATTATGGGACTGGTAGTCCCTTGTTAATTGCAAAGGACAGCGTGAAGTGCAGGGGAGCCAACCACCACTGTGTAAGGCGGAGCCAATTAGAATTAAGAGTGGGAGAAGAGATGTCGGGACATTCAGCATTTGAAAAAGGCGTATTGCCGAAACCGGTCATGCTAGCCTGACAATAAAGATTTGAAAAGAACGAAGCCCCGCTGTGTCCTGTTTTTCGAATCCGAATGGAGGAGATGCTGGAATTGATATTAGCGCGTTCCCTATGACGCGCAGGCAGGACCCTTTCCAACAAGCGGCCAAGGTTACATGGGAACTTTGGATGATTTTAACCGTGGTAGCGGAATGATTACCTGGCCCTCCACCGTATCCTCTGCAGAGTCACATATTGACTACAAACAACGAACTGGCATCAGAGTCAGAGACGCTTTCACTGGAAATCACGTCTCGAGAGAACTTTTTCGAACACAGAGGTTGGTGGATGAAAGTATGGGGCATGAAGATTTGTGAAATAATTTTGAATAATGTTAAGAACATCACGTATCCCACCACACTGCACGGAAGCCTCACTTTGCAGCATTATGGGACTGGTAGTCCCTTGTTAATTGCAAAGGACAGCGTGAAGTGCAGGGGAGCCAACCACCACTGTGTAAGGCGGAGCCAATTAGAATTAAGAGTGGGAGAAGAGATGTCGGGACATTCAGCATTTGAAAAAGGCGTATTGACGAAACCGGTCATGCTAGCCTGACAATAAAGATTTGAAAAGAACGAAGCCCCACTGTGTCCTGTTTTTCGAATCCGAATGGAGGAGATGCTGGAATTGATATATATATATATATATATATATATATATATATATATATATATATATTTCAAATTTTTTATTTAATTTAAAAATTATAAAATACATTAAAATGTAACTTTTTTAATTAAGTTTATTATATTTTTAATGTATATTAAATCTACTTTATTTCTTATGTTAATTTTATTATTTAACATATTTAATATTTATTATTTTATTTTATATACATGTATATAAAATTCAATATTTTGTACAACTATATGTTTTACATCGATATTTTGTCAGTGAACCCTTTCTTTATCATGGTCAATCATCATGCTTATGACAAGGCCACAACAGATCTAATGGTTGGTGACAGCTGATCTATTGTCATATTATACTGGAATTTTAGCTGCACCGCTGTGGGTAGCTTGCCTACTTGCACTCCCTATATAAATCAGCCTAGTCAACAGTGGGATTACAATTCACCGTTTGTGTAAAAGGTGTGTAGGAATATTACTTAGATATATATGTGGTGAGGTGCACAGAAAATCCCTCTGAATGTACACAGGATTGTTGGATGCTAAAAATATGTTTTATTGGTGGTCGGAGCTGCTGTCTAATATTTCTTGAATGTCCCCTTACCCACTAAAGCCATTGTAAAGCCTTGCATGTGTGTCTAGTTTGGCTTCAGCACGGTTCCAGCTCGAGAAGTGCAATACCTGAGCAAATAATTTTGGCCAAGTGCATGTTCATTTCTGTAAACCTACACAAAGGAGATAGGCTACCTAACCATACCCTGCATGATGTAGATTGCATCCTGAGCTGCTGAAGATACGAGTGTTCAGCAGCAGCCGCTGACTGGCCAGTGATTCTCTGACTCTAATATACAAACAAAAGTAGACATAATGGAATGCTCTAAGGAAGCCAAAGTTACAGTGCATCCTTGGTAGCCAATTTCCACGTGGAACAGTACAACACCTATAGGAACATTAACTTTCAAATCATTGGTTCCCTTCAAATGTTTGGGCACATCTTTAAAGCTGAGTGGTCAATAGGTTTGGGGCCAACTGTCACCGTTTTCTGATCATAACATGGAATGTAGAGTAATTCAGTACTCATCATTTTCACTCAGTAGAGCTCTGTGCAACTGCGAAGAGAAAGTCTAATACCAGAAGGAGGTTACATGGTTTGCCTTCCCTAAAGAGTATGGAATATAGTCCAGGACTAAGGGAAATGTTAGGTCTGGGGGTCTCTAGTTGGCAATGGTATACACCTTTGTCCAAATAGGGACCCTTGCTTCTAAGTCAGGATAAGGGGATTACACTCCTAGATAACCCCTGCTCACCCCCTTGGTAGCTTGGCACGAGCAGACAGGCTTATCTCAGAGGCAGTGTGTTAAGCATTTGTGAATACACACAGTAATACAGTGAAAACACTACGGATGGACACAACACAGGTTTTATAAAAATAAGTATTCTTTATATAGACTTAACACAAGACCACAAATGACAAAAATCCACAATACTGTACTCAAAATTGACTTAAAGATGGTAGAAGTTACTTAGTTTAAGTTGGTGATAAATGCGACACAGTTCTCCCAAAAGTACCTTGATGCGTAACACAAAATAAACAAAAGGCTTTGAGCATTGGAGATGCATCGGTTCCGTGCTTCGGGGGAGATGATGCGTCGTGCCTCAATCCTTGCACAGAGTAGGAGATGCGTCGTGATCCTTACCGGAGCGAAGGGGGTGATGCGTAGATTCTCGTACTATGGCCCGCTTGCGATGCGCAAGATGGTGCCTCGATGCGATGCGACAATCCGGTGCAATGCGATAAGATGATACCCTTGATGCAACGATGCGAAGACAATGCATACACACCCTGGCAGCCTTGCGATGACTCTGTACTTTGTAGCCACGACAGGCCCTGCGACACTCTTTTCTGATGATGCAGATGCGACCCTCTCTGTGGTGTCACGCTTCTCCGGTGATGCGACAGCAGACAGCTGCGACGAAGACACGCTTCTGGGGAGATGCAGCGGCGGCACGCTTCTCCGGCAATGCAACGACTACAGCTGTGGCGGGGACACGCTTTTTCTCGTTGCGTCACGCTTCCCACTCCCAGCGACACGCAAGCCTCTGCAGATAGAATTCCCAGCAAGGAAATATAGAGGGGAGCTGGTGGTGAAGTCTTTTATCCCTGAGACTTCAGCAGGAGGCAAGCACAAGTTCAAGCCCTCGGAAAAATATTCTGCAAGATGAAGTACACACAAAGGGGGCATTAGCATGGCGGCCAAAAATGGGACCGCCCGCCATGCATGCGGCGGTCCCGCACATGCCATTAGGATGCGGCTGCCACACTGGCAGGCGCATCCCGCATTTCTAACATTGCGGTGGGCGATGCTAAAAGCACCGCCCACCATAATGCCAAAAATGCAAGTTGTGCATTTCAATGCACAACGTGACAGGCACCGAGCGGTGCCTGCCACGTTGTACATTGAAATGCAGAGGGGTACCATAGGTACCCCCATGTGCACCCCCCACCCCCAGAATCCTTGGGGGCCCACTATGGGCCCCAATGTAGAAGACCACATGCCTTTCCGTGGTGGCATTGCTGCCACGGAAAGGCATACTTCCACATGTATCTTAATATGGATGGGGGTGTCTACCAGACACTGCCACCATATTAACAGCTTTTCCGCCCGGTCGACTCATCGGTCATGCGGAAAACCGGCAGCCGGTCTTTCCGTCCGCCGGCTTCCATCCCGCCATAGTAATATGGTGGGGGGAAGTTACATGCAGGCTGGAGGAAATGTCGGGCTGTGGCGATCCGCTCGACATACTAATGGGCCCCATAATTCCTTCTCTTCTCCTAGCCACTAATACACCACTGTAGGCCAACCCAGCAACACAGCACACTTGGCAGGGGGGCAGTCCACTCCTACAGCATTCTTTGGTTCTTCTACTTACCAGAGGTTCTTCTTGTTGTTCCAGAAGTGGTCTAAAGCATTGGGGCCTGGGTCCCCATATTTATACTACTTTTCTCTTTGTTCTCTGAAGGCAGAGAGGCCTTTGCCTAGTCCAAACCAGTGCTGGTCAGTCCTGGAGCACTCTGTTTACATGACTCCTTCTTTCCTTTCACAGTGCAGGGCAGCGACAACAGACGCACCATAGGAGGTGGAGCCAGCATTGTGGAGGGAAGGCGCAGCTCAATTCAGGTCCCAGGTGCAACTCCTCCCACCCATCTGCATGTAGATCTCTCTATTCAGTCCTGTGCTGACTCACCATGTCTCCTGGAATCCCCCAGCCCCTGTTACTCACAGAACCAGACACACAATACACATTCTAGCAGAGGCAGGCTTGGATAATTAGGCAAGAAAAATACCTACTTTCTAAGAGTGGTATTGTCAAACACAGAATGTTAAAACCAACTTCACTAAAAGATGCATTTTATCATTCTGAGTTCAGGCATACTAAACTCGAATTTCTATCATGTTCCCTGAGTCAGTTAGGATTATAGGATGTAATATTCAAACTGCCTGTTCTGGCCAATGGAGAACAGGTAGCCTTGCAATCTTGAAACACGAACATGGCTGTAATTCACTATTAGGACATACCACACACATCAGGGCTTGTCCTACCTTATACTTACAATGCACCCTGCCCTTGGGCCTACCATTGGGGTGTCTGATATGAATAAAAGGGAAGGGTTAGGGACTAACAAGTGGGTGCACTTGCCCAGTCAGCATGGCAGTACTTTTAGGCCTGAGACACACTTTACAAGCTGCTTCTGTGGGTTGCACAACCAGTGCTGCAAGCCCACCAGCAGCATTTGATTTGATTTACAAGCCCTGGGCACACATGGTGCACTATACTAGGGTCTGACAGGTAAATCAAATAACCCAATCATGGAGTCACTAATCAATACATCAATTTAACATAGGGAGCACTTGCATTAAACCAGCAAAATATATCAAAAACTGAGGAGGCAATCAGAAAAATGGAAGGGAGACCCAGACCAATGGTACTCGGTATAACACGAGTCCCCTCCAGCTGAAATGTGGGGAGAAATACCCTCCCCCTTGGGAGTTCTGATCACTAAGGCGAAAAAATCTGGACAGACCATCAGCATTGGCGTGTTCTGTACCAGGGTGGTGTTCCACCGTAAAGTCCATCCCCTGTAGGGAAATAGACCACCTCAACAACTTTGCGTTCTCACCCCTCATCTGCATTAACCATCTGAGGGGCCTGTGGTCTGTCTGAACCCGGAAGTGAGTCCCAAACAGGTATGGTCTCCACTTCTTCAGCGCCCAGACCACAGAAAATGCCTCAAGCTCATTAGCACTCCACCTCTGTTCCCGTGGAAGTACCCTCCCACTGATGAAGGCTACAGGTTAGTCTAGGCCCTCTTCATTAATCTGTGATAGAACAGCCCCCACACCCTGCTCTGAAGCGTCTGTTTGAACAATGAATTATTTTGAGAAGTTGGGCGCATGAAGCACGGGTGCTGTTCACATGGCAGTCTTCAGGGGGTCAAAAGCCTTCTGACAGGTGTCAGTCCAGTTCACTTTGTTGGACTGCTTCCTGGAACTCAGCTCAGTCAAGGGTGCAACAATGTTGCCATACCCCTTGACAAACCTCCTGTAGAACCCCATGAGTCCTAAAAAGGCTCTCACCTGTGTCTGAATCTTTGGGGGTTCCCATGAAAGGATGGTATCAATCTTGGGTTGTAGGTGCGCCACCTGGCAGCTCCCTACCTGGTGCCCCAAGTACACCCCGGAACTCTGCCCAATCTGGCACTTACTCGCCTTGATCGTGAGGCCTGCCCTTTGCAGTGCCATCAATACTTCCCAGAGGTGGTGCAGATGTTTTTCCCATCTGGCGCTGAACACTGCAATGTCATCCAGGTAGGCGGCACTGAAATCCTCCAGTCCAGTCAACACCTGGTTGACCAACCTCTGAAAGGTGGCAGGGGCATTCTTCATCCAAAAGGGCATAACCCGGAATTGGTAGTGCCCATCTGGTGTGGAGAATGCTGACCTCTCTTTGGCCCCATCAGTAAGGGGAACTGCCAGTACCCAGACGTCAAATCAAACGTGCTGCGGTACCTTGCAGCCCCTAACCGATCAATGTTATGTTATTGTCCTTTTGTATAGCGCATGACTCACCCAGGGGCATCTCAGTGCTTACTAAGGTAAAGAAAACCGGAGAGAGAGAGAGGAGTATCAAGGCCGAAAGGTTAGAATAGAAAGGCCTTGAGTTGTTTCCTGAAGATCAAATAGGAAGGACATCTACGTAGAGGCTCTGGTAATGAATTCCAGTATTTAGGAGCAATATATGAGAAAACTCTGCCCCCCGAATGGGTGCGTCGAATGCGAGGGATCTTTAACAAAGCCATAGCATTTGATCTCAAAATACGGCTTGAGGACTGCATACAGAGTTTCAATGAGCTCATCAGCTCTGGGGATGGGGTGCACGTCTGTCCTGGTGACTGAATTGAGCCCTCGGTAGTCCACACAGAATCGGAGTTCGGGTGTGGCACCCGGCACGGCAACCTTTGGGACCAAGACCACTGGGCTGGCCCAAGGACTGTTAGAGGACTCAATCACCCCTAAAGCAAACATCTTGGAGACTTCCTCCTTGATATAAGCTCTGACCTTGTCAGTCACTCCGTAAGCCTTGTGCTTCACAGGAGGACTGTCCCCAGTGTCCACATCATGGACACACCACCAGTGACACCATGAACCAAGGAAAACAAATCAGAGAATTGTCCCAAGAGTTGGCCACAATCTAACTACTGATCAGGGGTCAGTGTGGCAGAGAGGCTGACACCATCCACTTACCCATCTTGCTCTGTCGCAGACAGGTGGTCAGGAAGAGGCTCGCTCTTGTCCTCCATTCCATCATCTGTCGCTAGGAGCATGCTCACTTCGGACCTTTCTAAGTGGGGCTTCAGGCGGTTAACATGTAGGACCCGCAAAGGGTTCCTTGGAGACCGCAAGTTCACCAGGTAGGTGACATCACTCTTGTGCTCCACCACCTCAAATGGACCGGTCCACCTGTCCTGGAGCGCACAAGGCTCTACAGGGGCCATGACCCAAACTTTCTGTCCAGGTTGAAGCTCAATCAGAGTGGCATTCTGATTGTACCACCGCTTCATCTCTTCCTGGCTGGCTTAAAGATTTGCCTGAGCTCTCTGAATCGCCGAGTCTGGTTCCTGAAGGCCAGCATGTAACTGTATACATCCTGGGGAGGTTTCCTGGGAGATTGCTCCCAGCCTTCCTTGACCAGACTCAAAGGACCTCTCACTGGGTGTCCATACAACAGTTCAAAGGGACTGAACCCTAGGGACTTTTGTAGCACCTCACGGTAAGCAAACAGAAGGCATGGCAAGAGGACGTCCCACATACGCCTCATTGGTTCCTCAAGACCCATGATCATGCCTGTAAGAGTCCAGTTGAATTTCTCAACCAGCCCATTACCTTGGGGGTGGTAAGGAGAGGTGAAATTATAGGTAACTAGTGGTTTAGTATCCCTGTGCACTCAGTTTTCTCCAATTCATATGATTAACGAATGTTTGCTTTTTACAAAGTTCCTGTTGTGCTGCAGAGTCTGTTGCACCATGTCTGTCAGTGCCCTTGAATTACAAGCCTGTTTGTGATTAGAAACTCCGATCACAGAGACTTGCGCACATTGACTTCACTTAAAACACAATTGTTTCTTCACAATTTTATCCTTGGTTTCAATTAATTATCCTTTGTAGACCCCTGAAGAAGGGTAGTTTTCTATGACCCGAAATGCATTGGGTGTTGTAGTAAGCATACAACAAGAAGAATTATGTTGTGAATGAATAATGGATCCTATTTAATCATGAAAGGATGAAAATGAGACAAATAAAAGAAAATTAATTTGTACCAAGAACATTTGAATGTATTCATTGAACCCAAGGATAAAATTGTGAAGAAACAATTGTGTTTTAAGTGAAGTGTGCGCAAGTCTCTGTGATCGGAGTTTCCAATCACAAACAGGCTAGAAATTATAGGTAACACCACACTCCTTCCACAGAGACTTCATATAACTGGAAATTAAGTCTGTACCTCGGTCAGACACCACCTCTCTGGGGAATCCCACACGAGAGAAAATCCCCATCAGTGCACGTCCCACAACGGGGGCCGTCACTGACCTGATCGGGATGGCTTCCGGGTACCGGGTAGCATGGTCCACCAAGACCAGGATAAACCTGTTGCCCATGGCTGTCTTGGGTCCAGTGGTCCCACAATTTCAATGCCCACCAGTTCAAAGGGGGTACTGACTACAGGGAAAGGTTGGAGAGAAGCCTTTTGTTTGCTTCCACTTTCCCACGTGCCTGGCAAGTCTGACAGGTCCTACAATGAGTATCTGAACTCTTTTGCATCTGGGGCCAATGAAAGTGGGTGGCAAGCCTTTCAAAGGTCTTGTCCTGCCCCAGATGTCCAGCTAAAGGCACATCATGAGCCAGCCCCAGTAGGAAGGCTCTGAAGCGCTGGGGCACCACCAGCACACGGGCTGACCCAGGCTCAGCAACCTTAGGCTCGCTATACAGTATACCGTTCTCCCAGTAGATCCAATTTGATCCAGACTGATTACCTGCTGCCTGGTTTGTGGCCTGTTGCCACAAACCCACAAGAGAAGGGCACTTCTTCTGCTCTGCACAAAATTCTTCCCTGGAGGGCCCTCCTACTTGCTGCCAATGGGTCAGCTCAGGCAGGTCCCCCAGTTCAGAAACTTGCTCCCCTGTAGGTTCCAGGGCATTCCCCTCAAGGTCTGCCTCCCCCTGGACTGTGGGAACTCTGGGGGCTGGTTTCCCGCGCCCCCTACCTCTTCTCTTTAAGGCAGGTCCCTGGGCCATACTTTCAGGCTCCAGGGTCTCTTGAACACCCTTAGCTGCCATAGACCAAGTGGTCACACACGCCCACTCAGGCAGACCCAACATCTCCAAATGAGCCCTCTTCTCCACCTTAGCCCAAGGGTAGCTTTCCAAATCATTGGCCAACAGACAATTCGCAGGCATGGCGGGCTTCACAGCTACCTGAAGAGTACCAGAGACCCCCCCACTCAAAGGGAACTGGAGCTACTTTGCAGTGGCTCTCTGTGCTGTCAGCAGCAACAACTGGGTAGAAGGCATTGGGGACAACATGCTCTTGAGACTCCAGGTGACACTTGACAGCGTCACACTGGCTCCTGTGTCCCTAAGAGCTTCCACTCAATGGTCATTGATGGTCACCCACTGGCTCTATTTTTTAGTGTTATCAGGAAGCTGAGTCTTAGGGACCATCTCAAAGTTTCCTAATGAGACAAGGGACAACTCTGCGGGACCCCACCCACCTTGGGCACCCTCTTCCTCCCCTCCCAGGGCTACACTTGCCATCTGAAGGGGTGGTGCACATGGTGGCACTCTGGAATCATTTATGGGACACTGTGCATCACACCAACGGTGGCCCACTTGACCACACGTAAAGCACTTGTAGGGGCCCCTCTGAACAGGTTTACTTGTCGGGCCTCTTGCTTCTTCTCAGGGGGAGGCTGGGAACACTTCCCTTGGTTCCCATGGGAGTTACTTTGAGGCACATTATCGAACTCCCTCTGTTTACCCTTGTCCTTCCCACTCTTCTGCTGGGGACCCTACCCACCTTTGGCAGAAAATCCCACATGACCCTTGTGGACCCTGGTACTGACACAGCGGTCCGCCTCCTCAGCAAGCTTCCTAGGGTTAGTTAACTTGCTATCAATAAGGTGCTGGCGTAGCTCTGGATAACAGTCAGCAGACAAGTGCTCCCATGCAAACAAATCATAGAGCTCTTCAAAAGTATCCACTGTGCTACCCTTCACCCAACCATCCATAGCTCTGCAACACAAACACACATATTCCACCCAAGTGGTTCCCTCTAGCTTCTTGCAACTCCTAAACCTCCGTCTATAGAGTTCTGGGGTCAAACCATACCTTGTCATCAGGCCTTCCTTCATGTGGGCGTAAGACATCCTATTCTCACTGGGCAGGTCTAACAAAGTATCCATCCCTTCACTCACAAAGCAGCCCCACAACCACGCTCCCCAATCCTTCTCAGGGACCCGGTGGGCCAACATTGCTATTTCATAGGCTGCAAACCACTGCCCAATATCCTCATTCTTGTGAAAATCTTTGATGACATCCTTGGGAATATACACTCTGCTTTCTGAAGGCGCAGATGGTGCACTGCCACCAGAGGGAGCGATCTCTAAGCCCTTTGCCTTGATCTCTAACTCCCTCAACATCCTCTCATGCTCCATTCTCATTCTCTCTCCTTCCAAGGAAACCTGTTATTCTCTATTTCCCTCTGACCCTCCATCTTAAGCTTAGCGATCTCCAGCTTGTGCATTCTATTTCTCTCCCTGTATTCCAACTCTCTGGGGTACAGGTCTTTGGAAGAGACACTACTGCCAGGTGGGGACGGCACCCCTCCCCTAGCTGGAAACACTGGCCTATCCAGTTGTCCATCTGCATCCCCAGCTGGCTCCACCACCAGATCAGGGGCATTTCTTGCTCTACTGAGGCCCTCAGCGCCCTTTGGTAGTCATCCTTTTTAGAAATGCCTGGTGTAGCAACTTTAAATTTCTTGCAGAGATGCTTGAGCTGTTTGAAAGTGTAGTTTTCCAACCTCTCGTCCTCAAAATCTGGATCCACAGATGCAACGGATTCTGGTCTACTCATGATAGTAAGAATTGGCAGTTCTCAGGAAAAATAACAGTCCAAGGAAAAAAAAATGCTACCAAAAAAGTATGTTGTCGCTTTTGGTCTGCACTCACTAGTAGTGTACACCAATTACTGTATATGAGTCACAAATGCAGATCCAAATCCTCACCAATTTAGAACTGGGGGTCTCTAGTTCGCAATGGTATACACTTTGTCCAAATAGGGACCCTTGCTTCTAAGTCAGGATAAGGGGATTACACTCCTAGATAACCCCTTCTCACCCCCTTGGTAGCTTGGCACGAGCAGACAGGCTTATCTCAGAGGCAATGTGTTAAGCATTTGTGAATACACACAGTAAAACAGTGAAAACACTACAGATGGACACAACACAGGTTTTATAAAAATAAGTATTCTTTATATAGACTTAACACAAGACCACAAACGACAAAAATCCACAATACTGTACTCAAAATTGACTTAAAGATGGTATGAGTTACTTAGTTCAAGTTGGTGATAAATGTGACACAGTTCTCACAAAAGTACCTGGATGCGTAATGCAAAATAAACAAAAGGCTTGCAGCGTTGGAGATGCGTCGGTTCCGTGCTTCGGGGGAGATGATGCGTTGTGCCTCAATGCTTGCAGAGTATGGGGTGCATCGTGATCCTTACCGGAGCGTAGGTGATGCGTAGATTCTTGTACTGCGGCCCGGTTACGATGCGCAAGATGGCACCTTGATGTGATGCGACAATCCGGTGCGATGCGATAAGATGGCACCCTTGATGCGACGATGTGAAGACGATGCGTACACCCCCTGGCAGCCTTGCAACGACTCTATACTTTGGAACCGCAAAAGGCCCTGTGACACGCTTCTCCGATGATGAGACGGAGACCCTCTTGGTGGCGTCACGCTTCTCCGGTGATGCGACAGCAGACATCTGCGACGAAGACGCGCTTCTGGGGAGATGCGGTGGTGGCACACTTCTTCGGCGAAGCGACGGCTAAGGCTGCGGATGCGACACGCTTCTTCTTGTTGGGTCGCGCTTCCAGCTCCCACCGACACGCAGGTTTCTGCAGATAGAATTCCCAGCAAGTAAATTCAGAAGGGAGCTGGTGGTAAAGCCTTTTGTCCCTGAGACAGGGATGCACTTCTATATCTAAGTGATGGACTTCCCCTTTGGTCCTGAAGAATGCAGCATACCCTTCGGGGACACTTTAGCAGAAACATGTCGACCCTTTATAACACGGTGAAGTGAAGTGTCCCATGTCACTGACCACTTCTTTTTACTACCATACCTTTGATCCCTAAATAAACTTAGGACATGGGCACGGGTAATGGTTTTTAATACACTTTTTCACTCCCCACACGGCCATCACTTAGATTTAGAAGTGCATCCCTGTCTCCAGGTGTATGCCCGCCCTCTATCAAACCAAGTTTTTAGAGGGCGAGGACAGTCGATGATAAAGCATGACACCGGGCGGTGTATGAGGCCAGTCCGTAACTTTTTATGAGATGCCCCCATTGGCAACGCATCTCCCCCTAACTCTGTAGATACATTTAGGAACACAATCTAGGGGCAGTCTTCTTTTGTGGCTACATATATATGATCTCAGGTGATGCCTGGGGTACACTGAACATATCAAAGGGGATGATGGACAGAGCGTTTGAGCAAATCAAACTCTCACCCCCAGTCAACTGATCTGGGTTTAATCCATCACCATTCTTTAGCTCACTCCACCACCCCAGTTCAGACATGGCCATACTCAAATCAGTCTGACCCTGTGCCTCATGGGAACAGTCCAGCCCAAATTGCCAAGCCATGTCTTCCCTGGACTGGAAACAAGCATCCTGGGACCGATTTCGGATTTATAAATCTCATCAGCCAGGCTATCTTGAATCCAGTAGTAGAGTGAGTAAGGGACCCGCGTCTGGGCATACCCTGCCAACTTAGGGCGAACAAAGCAGTACCAAAGGGGATGATGAACGGAGCGTTTGAGCAAATCAAACACTCACCCCCAGTCAACTGATCTGAGTTTAATCCATCACCATACTTTAGCTCACTCCACCACCCCAGTTCAGACATGGCCATATGCAAATCAGTCTGACCCTGTGCCTCATGGGAACAGTCCAGCCCGAACTGCCAAGTCATGTCTTCCCTGGACCGGAAACAAACATCCTGGGACCGGTTTCGGAGTCATAATCCTTATCAGCCAGGCTATCTTGAATCCAGTGGTAGAGTGAGCAAGGGACCCATGTCTGGGCATACCCTGCCAACTTAGGGCAAACAAAGGGATACCAAAGGGGATGGTGGAAGGATTGTTTGAGCAAATCAAACACTCACCCCAGTCAACTGATCTGGGTATAATCCATCACCATTCTTTAGCTCACTCCACTACCCCAGTTCAGACATGGCCATATGCAAACCAGTCTGACCCTGTGCCTCATGGGAACAGTCCAGCCCGAACTGCCAAGCACCAATCATGAGGATGACTCTACTGACCCAAATCATATTTTTTCAGCACAATCGTAAAGAAAGGATCAGATCTAGGTCAAAGCAGTTCCAGAAATGTCTGCTAAGTTTCTTCAGACTTTCCAGGAGTATTCCATGGTCCACCACATGTAGGCTGCAGATGTTTGGAACATATTAATACAAATTTCATGGCCAGAAATTGAACTTTGGGCAGTCTAGTGATGGTAAGTAATGAAAATGTGCAATAAAGTTGTTCCTTTTAATTGAGCCCAACTTAGACATGAAGGTACTATCTAAAAATGCTAGCTCTTGCATTTAAGACAAAAATCAACCACTTACCTTCCATAAAATAAATATGATCAATGCCAGTAGCAAGAGGCCTCCAATAATGCTGCCAATTAGAATCCACAAGGACAGAGGTATGCGCTTGGGGAGGATGACCTCTAAAATCATCTGAAAAAGAAATAGCATGCTCAGACAAGGTTATGGTATTTCCCTTGCACAACATTTATCCTAGGTACAGGGCATGCGATGGGTACTGCATGTTTGAGGTGAAGTCTAACAGCTGACTTCCTAGAATGTTATTCTACAAACACCATGTCCAGTTCAGCGAGACAGAGCAGCTATGACTTTCCATGTTAAGAGGGTTTTTAAATGTAAACATGATAGGAGAGGAGGTGGAGTGGTGCGGTAACAGGGATCTGTAAGCCAACATTCACAGTGCTAGAGGACAATGCATGTAACTAATTTCACAGAGTGTATATGATTCCGCCTCTTCCTTCGTCTTATCAGTGATCTACCGTTCACCCTGATAAGACACTTTTCCTGAAACAAGGTATAATGGGAGGTTTTATATCTAGAAAGGTAAACTTAAAAAAAAAACAGATTCTAACCCAGGGGAGATCGATAACATTTCGGGGCTTCATCCCCCAAACAGTCAGTGTTTCCCTGCACATATCTGGCCACTCACTAAACCTGGTGTTTACACACTGGATTGATAAAGGAATCCAGATAATGGCTCACCTATGGGAATTTTATTAACATGTAAAACATTGGACAGTACAAATCTCCACAGAGTTGAGGAACATAGAACTTTTTAAGAGAGTGAACTCGAAAGAGTTCCAAGAAATCCACTCCATTATCCGGAAAAAGCAACAAAATGGCGCAAACCTAGAAATTTTCTTAGATACACTTTACCATATGTTTACTCCCACAGTTGACAAAATTGCTACACCAAAATGGGACAAATTCAAATCTGACATTAAATATGTAACAAAGGGCACATGCTGACTCAACCAGTATGAAGATAAAAACTAACATCAAGATCAATGGCACTGATCAAACTTTGGGGATCACAAAGCGCTGTGCAAAAAAATACAGAAGGGTGTACTAAACGTCTGTTAAGAGCGCCAAGATAGTGCTACTTGAATGTCACCAACATGGCATCAAACCATGAATGAGGAATCTTCAAAATCTTCTCTGCACCGACCACCCAAGAGACTATCAAAAAGGTTCTGTGTACAGTAAATCAGCACTTCAAGGACTTGCAGAAGTTGTTCAATTATAAAATAGGATACAAAAGAGAAGACAAACCAAAGATCTCTGAAACAACCTTGTAGGAGAGTAGGGTCTGCTTTCCTATGGTCACCCCACTTTTTGCTTCACTGGTTTTCGACTTAATGTGGCTGTGGGCTTGCTAATCAGACCCACAGCCCTGCTGTTCTCTCTCTAAATTCATATCCATGTACCTTAGGTACATCACCAATTGGGTTTGGATCACCTTATGTGCCCCTGTACAGTGTACCCAGGGCATAGGTGCATCCAAGGCCTACCAGGGGCTGCAGCATATCTTTTGCCACCCCTGGCTGGGCATCCAAACTGACACAACTGGCTGATCACTCAGCTGGGGCAAGGTCGTGTAATCACCCCTTGCTTAGGTATAGTATTCCTATATCTACCTTTACATATAGACATATATGCACCTATAAGTCACTCCTATGGCAGGCCTTAACAATCCTGGAGGCAGAGCGCTTGGTTTTATGTGAGATGGTGCTCTAGCATGAGCTGAGCCTGTCTGCAGCTTTCGGAACCATGTCCTTTTAGCTGTTCTATGATATTGCCATACCATATACTCTTAAATGCATTATAATCCTTGCAGTTATTGCTAACTTTGGTTTGGCTTTATCAAAACATGTTGTGTAAGGTGTCATACACTTTGGAATACTACCCTCTCGCCAGTTCTGGCGACGGAGGTAGCATTCCACCCTTCTAGAGGGAGAAGACATGTTACTTTACTTAAACGCGGTTAAAACTAACCAGAGCCTCAGCATCACAAAATGGATGCTGCTGCCACAGACACAAGTCTGGCCTCCTGCTGCTGGCCTAAACTCCGGCAGGGGAGGCCTGGAAAAAAGGTTTCCTGTCACAGGGAGGTGTTACACCACCCCAGACAGGAGATAGTGGATTGAGGCAGGGAGGGCGAGTGAAACTAGACACTGCCTGGGGCACACAAGGTGTCCCAGGCAAAGCCCAGTTCAAACCGGTGCTGGGGCACTCCAGCCCCAGCTCTGGCACGAAACTGGACAAAGGGAAAGGGGTGTAACCACCCCCTTCCTGGGTCCCACCCATAGGAGGGACCTAGCAGGTAATCCAGCCCCTTGATTTGGAATAAAGGTAGGAGCTGTGTCCATAGACATTAGATAATCCTGCCCGAAACTTTGAAACAGAACTCTGGACCCTTCGACATCCTACTCGACGTAGAAGAATGAAGAATATCCCTTGTGGTCAAGGAGTGACCACCCTGTGCAAACAGGCACCATCAAGCGCTCTAAGGTTTACTTTGCCGCTGCTCCCGCCAAGGCTCAAGCAACAGAGATCAACAAGACCCAGACTCCCAGACTTCCAACAGCCCGATCCACAGCCACAGCAAAGCTGAGACCCGTGGAGGCGATGTGAGACGTGGGACCGGCCATCTTGAAAAGCCAGCAAAGTGCTTCTTGTGCAGCTCCTGAGGCACCCTCGAAGCTGTGCATTGGGGATTGAGAAGCCCCAGCCCCGAGCAGCTCTTGCATAGAAGATCACCTCTCCACACTCACCGAGTGCTGCGTGGGCCCTTTTGCATTTTCCTGCTTGATGCGTCTGTCTGGTCACTTGCCCGTTGGCTAGTGGCCTCTGTGACGATGATCCTACAAATTTACACTGCTGGTTTGGTTGCTCCAGACTGGCCCTCGCTCCCCTGAAAAGGAGCGTCCCCTCAGACATTGCTGGTCCGAGTAAGAAGCGATCTTCAAATCCTGCGTGGGTTGCATTTTCCAAGGCCTGTTGACTCCAATCCGGAAGCCGACACCACCGACAGCGAGAGCCTTTGTGGGACAGCCTGTGCCTACCTCCTGGTCATCGTCGATACCTCCTGGTCTACGTGACAGCGGAGACAAGCTTCTCAACAACCACCTGATTGCGCCCGACATCGGCTGGTTCCTTCCTGGTTCCATCCTGGTCACTGGCTAGTGACCCAGACTCTGTCCCCTCTGCTTTCAGGTACTCTACATCTTCGATCCACCCTTGGATCCAACCGGACTGTTCTCTCCTGGTCGCCTGCAGCATCTTCATCTCCAGGCTCCATAGAACTCCACGACGAAACCTGACACACTTTGGCACCTATACACCCGCTTCCTGTGGGTGAGGTAACGAGAGTACTCCGGTGCTCCTGTAGTGGTTTACACCTCTAGTGTCCTAGTTTAAAGTGGTTAAGTTCTAGCCCAGTCCGAAGACTTCCAAAACTGCAACTTTCTAACTTTTACGCACCATTGACTTCTATGGTGCACGCGTGTGCCTATAGACACTGCACCCGCATCCTGTGGGCCTCCCCCGTCCTAACTTCTGTTAGTCCAGTGTAGCCCCAGCGATTCTCAAGGCCCTAGGCTTTAGCATTGTTCGTGACGTGGTACTTATACCTCTATTTTAGTGTATGGTTTTAGTGGCCACCGGGCCTATCCATAATTGTGCAACTTTTGTATGTTTAACTGTGCTTTTGTTTAAACGCTTGTGCCTCTGTCCTCATAAAGAGTACAGAGTATTATTCTAGTAATAAATACATATATTTTTATAATATATAACTTGTGTGGTGTCCTTTCATTTGGTATTATAAGGATTGCATATGGTAAAACAGCTGGCTTCACATGCCCTCTTGAGTTAAGCCTAAGACTGCTTATGTCCATGCTACCACTAGGGGCCAGATGTAGGTCGGCAAATACCGGTCGGTAACGGCCGATTTCGACCGTTACCGACCGGGATTTGCAGATGGAGATGTAGGGGCCTGAAAATGTGACAAATCGGTATATTTACCGATTCTGTAAATTTACCGAATCGGTATATTTACCGAATCGGTAAATCTACATGTAGGTGGCACTGTATTCAGTGCCACAGGCCCTTACCGAATCGTTATTTACCATGGAATACTATTCCATGGTAAATAACGAATTCCTGTGTACATGCACATCTGTGCATGTACACCTGTGCCATGTGACACACATGGCACAGGTGTCTAAGGGCATGTATGTGTGTCACATGGCACACAAGCCAGGATCAGGGGTGCAACAGGGTGTCAAAGTGACACCCTGTCCGCCTTGCAAAATAGGTATTTTTACCGAATCGGTATTTACCGATTCGGTAATTGACATTGATTCCTAAGGACCTTGAGGCCCATAGGAATCAATGACAATTACCTAATCGGTAAATACCGATTCGGTAATTACCGAATCCTACAGATTCGGTAAAAAATACAGATTTTTAACTACATCTCATTTACCGAATCTAGAATACCGAATCGGTAAAATTCGGTATTCTAGAGTCGGTAAATGAGAATTACCTACATCTAGCCCTAGGATAGCTTGTCTATGAGGTTGACTTACAACCAATCACCATAAGGGTTGTTTGGACTGATACAAGGTGCTCACTAGAATAGTGAACATCATACATCAGGCCAAGTTCTCACAAACCTGATAACCCAAAATATTTTAACCCCAATTTTAGCCAACACTGACAAACACTACTTAGAATTTGCAGGTAGGATACCGCATCGATCATTGTTTTTTCTGTTGCAAAATACTTGACATTAATTTGTTCTGCTCCATCTAGAATCTTCGCCACGTTGCAACGCTCTGATCACCTGGTCTTAAAGGATACTTAGATGAAATGTCAAGAAAAGAATAACCAATCTTGTTTACAGGAGGCATGATGTAGTATCTGGAAATTATATCTCATTGGTCATTTTACTGTAATCATATGATGTTATGTCTTATAGGATTTTAATGTTGAGTGAAAATCATATTTTTATGATTGATTTTGCTGTATTTATTGTATTGTTTTTAAGATCTTTGCTCGAAATAAAGTGGTTATGACTGACTGACAAACACTAGAATCCACTGACAAGTTGGAGTTGTCCGAATCTGCACAAGATTAGAGCACCCATTGTGCACTGTAAAACGGATTCCCAAGATCACAAGCCTAGTGGATATATCTATCAACAAAGGAGTAGGCTCATGGATCATGAAGACAACAATCTTCATCTTCTCCCTGAAAACACTAATACAAGTCTACAAGCAATGCTTTTGCAGCTGTTTGTCTAGCAAAAACTTCAAAAGTGAAATATCCTGGCAGGAATAGCGGTTTGTGAAACCAAACAACCACTACACAGTTGTGAGGTTTTCAGTTGGAGAGTCAAGCAGAAACAATGGGCCCGATTAGGATTGCGGTGAATCCGCATACTCCGGGCCGGCGGAAGCCACCGCCGGCCCGGAGGATGCGGATTCACCGATGCGGTGAGAGTAAAGACCCTCCGCTAGATTAGGATGGCAGGGGGGTCATCTGCGGACAGGGAGACCGTCCGCCGCTTTTCCGCCACGGTCCCGCGGCGGAAAAGCTCTAATATGGTGGCGGTGTCTATCAGACACCGCCAGCCATATTACGATGCATGGGGAAACATGCTTTTCCACGGCGGGTTTTCCGCCGTGGAAAAGCATGTGGTCTTTGGCGTTTGGGGGCCCGTTCCGGGCACCCAGGGTGTCGGGGGGGTGGGGGGTGCACATGGGGGGTACCTATGGAACCCCCCAGCATTTACATGCACAAATCGGCAGGCACCGCGCGGTGCCTGCCGCTTTGTGCATGTAAATGTTAAACATGCATTTTTAACCTTGCGGCGGGTGCTGCTTCAAGCAGTACCCGCCGCAATGTTAAAAATACAGGATGTAACCGCCAGGGTGGCGGTCACATCCTAATTTGCACGGAGGGACCACCGCTGCCCCTGCGGACGGTCCCTCCACCTCTGGGGTGGCGGACGGACGCAGGTCTGTCCGCCATCCTAATAGGCCCCAATGTTAGCAAGCATATAACAGCACCATATCTCTCTAGAAAAAGACACCCTTGCACCCCTTGATTCTTCTGGTACTCTCAACAGCCAATGTCATGGATGGCCTTGAAACGAGTGATCAGGAAATTCAGGATATTCCTTGCAGTTGATAAAATCATTATTTTTGATTTTGGTCGAATGACTCCACTGGAGCATTACTTGTGAAATCTAGTGCATTATTGCAAGGTAATCCTCCATTTCTTGTCGACATGTGGAGGCAAAATTGGAATACCATGGTAAGCCAGACTCCCAATATTACTAGTACCTGCAAAATTGGTCATTTAAGAAGCAGGTATAACAAATGTAGTATTCATGATACCCTGCTCAGTGGGTCCCTACATCAAACTAAATTGATAAACAAGTTTGTTAATAATTTTGCATGGAAAAATGTTGCTTCTATGGTCCTCGGTTAAACAAATATGCATAACAATCTTAATGTTCAGAAATGATTAAGAAAAGTAAGACATTTGTACTTAACTTCCAAAAGAAGGGATTTTTTTTTTTTTAATTTTAAATTAGAAATACTGGTTTCATGGTCAGCAGTTTGTGTATTGCAATCCGTTCAGGAATGAGGAAGAAATGGGTGACAAAGAATGACTACAGCACCAAAAATTAAGAGGTAAGAAAGGAGGCTAAAGAAGGTATAGTAGAAAGGAGAACGGAAAGAAAAATACGAAAAATTAAGAGGTCACTTGAATCGGGGAAGGGAGGCAATCAAGAAACAATGGGAATCGGGACGGGAGGAAGTACATGGTGATGAGGTAGGTGATAAGGCAAGGTATGATGCTATGGGGAGGAGAGAAGGACATGAGTGTAATAAACAGGAACTTGTAGGGCATTTTGTGTATGCAAATACACGAGAGACCTCGCAAAGATGACCTGACCATCAAAAACACATTTGTCAGGTCAGGAGCATGAAAAATAATATTCAGAAGGCTAACTTCCATTGCAAAGAGTCAGAAGGCAAGGGCTTGCTTCTCTGTGTTCACTTCTTCTAGACACACTGTCAAGATCTGTAATATTCAAGAGGTAATAATGTATCTCCCTGTCCATCCTAACCTCTCTCCGATGTGTTGACTCTTCCAGAAACAGCATGCTGTTCTCGTTTGCATCCAACATGAACGTGGTAACGATTAGGACCGACTTGAATTTCGCCTGATGGTTCAGAAAAAAAGAGAGATTAAAAAGCATCAGTATACTGAAAATATCATTTTGACCCTACCAAGCATAAAAATGAGTCCAAGACTCAACCACTATATAACGAATACAAATTAGGAAGAAGCATTAACTGAGACACTACGGTCGAGCGTTTACTGTGCTCAATATCATACCACCTTTCCCCTCTAAAACGAGAACATAAAATAACTTTTTTTTCATTATTTTTACCTATTTGGGATTTCAATTGACATAGACTAGGTCCCAAAGGTAATTGAAGACCTATACAACCTGGGTCAAAGTGGTAAGTAGGAAACATGCTGATGACTAATATGAGATAGTACAAACCTATTCTTTCGCTGATTGTAGTTGCTTCATCTGTCCCTGTTTCATAGTTTTCATTGTTTTACTTAACCCGGTTATACATTTGGTTACAAATAATAACCCCCCCTCCCCCCCCCAGGGTAGTTGATAGTCCCTGGTTATCCAATATTTCTAAGGCTTCATCTTGTGGAAATTACTGGTTGGCTATTTGCACTCTTACCGGCTGTTCAAATGGTTGAAGGGAAGAGGCATTTGCGACCTGCCTTAATATGGAGTCAGTGGGACCAAAGAAGTCTTGGGTCTGTTTGCTACCTAGCCTAGACCACTCTAATTTATTGAACAACAAAGATGGCCAGATAGATTCATTCAATATATTGCCATCACACCTAGCCAAAACACCATATACAAACTCTTAATTGCGAAATTAAGAGTTTCCAGCATAGTCAAGCAAGCAGGCCTGCAGAAAGGAGTGAACGGCCGCTTGTCTGTTTATATGTTATTAGGGCTGGCGCCCCATGAATGAAATAATTAGAGGTATCTTTTCTTTCCCTCTGTTTGTATATGGTGTTTATATGAATGTTTTTCATTTATATTGTTTGTAATATGTTTTTGTACTATGGTGTCAAATGTGAATGTCGCTATGAGAGTGTTCTTTATTTCTGGATGTATTGAAATGTTTTTGTAAAATTATGAAATAAGTAAAAAATTAGTAACTGAACAGTTTGCCCGCTTAGGATTTTTGGCTAGGTGAGGTGGCAATATATTGAATTAATCTATCTGGCCATCTTTGTTGTTCAATTAATATGGAGTCAATCATTTACAGTTGCCTGGCGGGAGCATTTTCAAATCTCTTGCCAAGCGAGAACAAACATTACATGCCCTCATTACGATGTCTGGGGGTTAGACCACAAATCGCTATTGCGGCTTTCATGAGATCACCCAACAAGCATTCGATAATCTGACTACTGAAATAGGATAGGACTGCCCTGCTGGTGGTCAGAAAGTGCTCTTTCACATGGCAGCTTGTGCTGCGGTCCAGGCAAAGAGCCGGAGGACAAGCCCCCTTGTAAAAGAGCAGTTTGTGCACATCCATGCACAGTGTGCCATGCACCATGTGGTGCATGGCACACAGTGCATTGATGTGACTGCGGGCACTATATGTGCCCCAGGGCCAATTTGCAGTGGCACACGAGGGACAGGGGCCCTATTTGAAATGCCCAAAGTCGGATTCCGACAGCCTTTTCATGTCAGTCAGTCCACCATGAAAAAGCTGTGGCATTAAGGGATTGCAATTCTGACCGCCGCCCCATCGGGATCTATGATCCCGGATGAGGTGGCGGTCTCCCCTCGGACCACTTGTGCTCCTACGCTGGTATTGAAATCCGGTGGTTGGACCGCAGGGCTGTCTGTCAGTCGGATCACCACCGGTGGACTGTTTGTGGCGGTCCGACTGACATCTTAATGAGGGCCTAAGTCAGCTTCCAGCCTGTGGGAGCTTTAAAAATGCTCCCACCAGCTGGGAGCAGACTTGTGATCTGATCAACAGATTGCTTCCACCTGGAGGGAGTAGAATGAATAGCTGCTCTTTCTGGGCTGGAGCAATGCCCAAGGGATCCCTCCATGGCCCCCAACATTGTGCTTGGTGGGTGCCCTGGGGATTGGGGTCAAAATAGGCTGGGGAAGGGGGGATGCTCAGGAGTTGACTTTGAGTATGGCAATAAATAATTACTTTACATTTTTTTTAAAAGCCTAGAAATTTACTGAAAAAACAAAGGTTAATGTAACTTTAAAGTTAGGTGAATATGTCAGTGATAACATTAACGTTTTGAATTTAAAAAAACTGAAATTCACCATTTATATTTAGCAGAGCTAACTATAACTTGTGCCCCGCCATGCACAGATTATGACATCACATATTCACCTAAATATAACATGACTTCAATATTTATGTTTTTTTAATGATTATATATATATATATATATCAATAGATAGATAGATAGATAGATAGATAGATAGATAGATAGATAGATAGATAGATAGATGGATAGATAGATGGATAGATAGATAGATAGATAGATAGATAGATAGATAGATAGATAGATAGATAGATAGATAGATAGATAGATAGATAGATAGATAGATAGATAGATAGATAGATAGATAGATAGATAGATAGATAGATAGATAGATAGATAGATAGATACATAGATAGATAGATAGATAGATAGATAGATAGATAGATAGATAGATAGATAGATAGATAGATAGATAGATAGATAGATAGATAGATAGATAGATAGATAGATAGATAGATAGATAGATAGATAGATAGATAGATAGATAGATAGATAGATGGATGGATGACAGTGTGGTGGTTGCTAATATGTGTTTAGAGTTAGAGCAGAGTTTCAATAGGAAGAGCATTTTTGTTTCACTAATAACTTTGGCACCATTCGACAAATCTGCATGAAAATAAGTTCATCCATCTCTTTCCTGGAAAACTTTGGGGTGATCTGTCAATCAGGGGGCCAAGAAACAGTGAGTATTCTAAAACATAACTACCTATGTTAATTCCCATAGGAGATCTTTAGAAGTGATACACAAAAAATGGCTGAATGGAGTTACACAGGCAGAAAGTTAGAACATTAGTTAGAAAGTGTGCTTTTCATTATTTGGTGTAAATCAGTTCAGCTGTGTTTAAGACATTTATGTTTATAAAGGTGCTTGGGTGGTAATGAAGGGGTTAATAAAATAGGTATATCTAGACTGATGTTGTCCAGATATGTTCTGATTGGCCACTTTAAATGAGAATAGCCAATCCTGATTACCTGGTCACAACTGGGCCTGGGCGTAGTTTGTGGAGTTTTGCTACGCGCAACTCCGCAAAGTTACAAAAAGCTCAGCAAAGTTCCGCGAGTGGCGGAGTGCAGTGCGAACTGCAGTTTGTGTTGGTATTCCTGCCGCTTGAGTAGAAATTCTACCTAAGCTGCAGCTTGCACTCACGTATTTACCGTTCACGATTGTGAACTTACTGTTCGCGATCGCGAGCAGGGCAAAAAACTCTGCTGCACATCACGAAGTGGCGTTTTCTGCACTCCACGAGCTCCGCGGAGTGTGGAGTGCAGAAAACTCCGCAAACTCTGCAAACGGAGAAAAGTTCACTGCCCAGGCCTAGTCACAACATGAACAATATTTTGTGGCAGCCATTACAGGACTCAGGACCTTGGTCGATACACTCTGAAAATGAATTAAGAATATATTGGGTGCAGGGTGAGCACACTCTGTCCCCCAGGTACACGTGGGGGTCCCAAAGGGCCCCCCTTGAATGGCTGTCCATTACGTGGATGTTAGAAATGAGGGTCTCTTGTTGACAAGGGTTTGCACCTTTGTCCAAGTAGGGCCCCTTCCTTCTAGTCAGGATAAGAGAGTTACACTCCTAAAATAACCCCTGCTCACCCACTTGGTAGCTTGGCACAAGCAGTCAGGTTTATCTTAGAGGCAGTGTGTTAGGCATTTGCACATAACCAACAGTAATACTATGAAGACACTACAAAAGGACACCCCTACACATATCCATAAATTTTTTTATATCCAAAACAAGACCAAAAACGATAAAAATCCGCCATAAAGTTCTCAGAAATCTTCAGTAATCAAACTAGACTTGAAATACAGTTCCTTGCAGTGGATAGCTTCATCTGGGGCTATCACGGCATCGTGAAAAACAAATCCAAACAGTTCTGGCTGACCGCGACTTCGTGGGCCAGCTACGGGGTCGGGAAGACCCTCAAAACAGTCCCTTTAGAAATGTAGGGCGTCTGCGACCTCTTAATGAGCCCCGTTGGTTCCAAAGGTCGGTGCAGGAGTAGTCGGGCCCTTGAAGTCACACGCATTGCAGATTGAACTCCTCGCGGTTGAAAACAAAGTGTGAAGAGTAGCGGGTTAGAATCTGCGCATAACCATAAGACCATTTGATTCACTAAGATTCCTCCAAGATGCTCACAAGGATAAAGGAGAAATGGCCACCCACAGTTCCAAGTCTTTCTGTGGACTATAAAGTTCCAAAAATAATAAACAACAATCAGTCTTTATCCTGAGCAAAGAATGAGAAAAATGTCGAAGAGTTTGAAAAGTATAATAGTCCAAATTCTTCTTCTTTGTTTCAAATGTTCATTGCATGTATCTTGGCAATCAAATCTAACAGTACAGTTGATTCACTATTGTTAGTACTGTAGGTTGTTGCAGTCACAACCTGATGATGGATGTAGCCCCAAGACGTAGTCAACACGTGTTTCGTCATAGGGACATTACCCTCCGACTTCCTCAGGGCAGTAATATCTAAACATGTGTTTCATCATAGGGACATCACTCTCCGATTTCCTCAGGGCAGTAATATCTAACTACAATTTCAAATAGTGACTCCAAGAATAGGTAATTACAAATTCTATTCGCCGAACCTATATCCACTTATGTTCCTTAGTAGGGTATGTATTAAGTATATCTTGTATTGTATTGTATTGTATTATAATTGCATTTATATAGCGCTTACTACCCCTGACGAGGCGTCGAATCGCTTTTTCGGCGGGTAGCACGCTACTCCGGGACCCATAGAGGATTAGTGTTGAATTAGTATAGTGAAACATGCAAGTACATTTTAAGTGGTGGATAGGTTAGTCAGTTATTTGGATTTGGAATGATAACAGAAGGATAGAGGAGGACAAAGGTTTGTATTTATTTATCGCTCGCTTGTTGACGCATGCTATTCAGGAAGCCTATAAAGGATTAGTGGTGAATTAATATGGTGAAATATGAGGTAATTTCAGTGGTGGATATTAGTCTGTTACTTGGAGTGAGAAGGATAGCTGATGGATAAAAGGGGAAGAAAGATTTGCATTCATATAGCACTTGTTACTCCAGATGGGTGTTGAAGCGTTTTTCTGGCGAGTAGCACGCCACTTCGGAACACATAAAGGATTAGTGTTGAAAATTAGTATAGTATAAATATGAAGTAATTTGAGTAGTAGATATGTTATTGAGTTATTTGGGCAGTATATTGGTATAGTTGAATATGGAATATGGAATTTGAGAAGTGAACATGTTAGTCTGTTAATTTTGATTGAAAAAGGATAGTGGAGGGATAAAAGAGTGAAGGATTTTTTTTTTCTGTCCCGACCAGTCTCGAACAGGCTCAAACAGGCAATTACCCTTGTCCTCTCCGCCCTTAGCCTCTCCGCCCGGGCTGAGACGCCCTAAGCCTGGCCTTTTTTGTAGCCCTAGTAATCAGGTGACCCCTTCAGCCAATGGGAACCCCAGCCCTAACACTATCCAATCACAACACTAGCCCTAACATCTAGAACCAATAGGAGACCAGGACCTTGCAGCCAATCTTAGCCCTAGTCCAAGCACCCAATCAGTTAAAAAACCCTGATTTCTACGTCCAATAAAGGCCTTAGCCCTACCACTAGTCCCAATCCAAATCCAAGCAGCCAATGGTACAGGTAGCCCTAGTCCCTACTTCCAATAGAAAGCCTAACCCTACTCTTAGTCCCACAACTGGTCCAACAACCAATCACACCAGAAGCCCTAAATAGCTACTTCCAATTAGAGGTCTAACCCTAGCCCTAGTCCCACCCTACTCCCAACAACCAATAACATAGGAAGCCCTAGTCCCTACTTCCAATAGAAATCCTAACCCTAGCCTAGTCCCAATCCTACAATGATTGAATCACAGACCGAGAAACCAATCAGAACCCTCAAATACCCAACCAATGAGGACATTAACCCTAACCCAATAGAAACACCAGATACAACCACCAATCAGTGTACACATGTGCCAACCACTAGCAGATCATATAAGGTCCCAGCAACCTCAGACAAGGTTTGCTGGCCAGGGAGTTGGGACCTGCTTCTCCTGTTCAGAATCTCTTAGGAGACAGACAGGCTCAATCCACAACTTTATACTTCTGCAGGTAAAGGTTTCACTAACTTGAAATCTAACAATACTGTTTGAATAAAGCTTTACTCCCCCTGCTGGCCAGAAAACGAAGTGCACAGGCCCCAGTAAACACAGTTTAAACAGCTCACAGAAGCACCCTCTGATGTAGAAAATCCCTGTTGCTGGGGGGGGAGAGGAGGCAGGGGGCTGGCCTCACTGGCTTGTGAACACAAAATGGTGGCTGGGGGTGCACTGTTTTAGCACACAGGTCTAAGCACAGAGTCGATGGCGCCAGCGTCAGTAGGCCAAGGCTGCGGTGCGGGATAAGGAGGGTGCATTGTGTAACTTATGAGCGGTGCCCTCGAACCACGGTGCAAGCAGTGGCGTCGAGGTCGGCGTGGAGCGACGTCATTGGGGATACCAAGGCGGTGTTGTGAAGTGAGGCCGTGAGAAGCGCGGCACCCACAGGTCACAGTGCAAGCAGCAGCTCGGTGTTTGTGTCAGGTGGCGAAGGCGGTGAGTCCAGGGTGGCGGTGCGGCGTGCCCTCTGAGGTGCCTTAAGGACACGGAGTCGGCAGTGGTGTCATAGACAGTGTCAGGTTGTTTTTTCTTCTGTTGCAGCACAAAACACATACAGCCTGATTCATCAATCTCCCGTTTTGCGAGCCCCTAATAGCGATTCATAACGAATCGCTATTAAGGACTTGCAAAACGGGATTCATGTAGGAATAGCATAAAGAAATGCGATTCCTACACATTCCTTATTTGCGATTAGCAAATTGCTAATCGCAAATAAGGAATAACTCCCCATTTATTCCTATGGGCCAAAAGGCCCATAGGAATGAATGGGGAGTATTCCTTATTTGCGATTAGCAATTAGCTAATCGCAAATAAGATAGCGATTTAAAGGGTGCCAGGGGTGTCCAAAGGACACCCTGTAGCACCCCTTAAATGCAAATTGAAACAGGTGTTGCGCACACACATGTCCAAAGGACATGTGTGTGTGCAACATGCAACTTAGAAAAATGCTTTTAAAAACATTTTTCTAAGTTTTCGCTATTTACCACGAGGTTTGACCTCGCGGTAAATAGCGGGCCGAAATTGCGAATTCGCAATTTTTAAATGGATGATGAATTGCATTTAAGGAATCTCAAATAGAGATTCCTTAAATGTAATTCCTCGCAAAATAGCGAAATCGCTATTACCGATTTTTGCATTTGGGATGATGAATCCCAAATGCAAAAATAGCGCTCGCAAAGGGCCAGATTCTCAGAATCTGGCCCTTTGCGAGCCGATTTCGGCTTGATGAATCAGGCTGATAGTCCTCTGAGTTGATTGCAGAAGATCTTGAAGTCTTTGCTGTTCCTGAGACTTCTTGAACAGGGGGCAAGCTCTACCTCAAGCCCTTGGAGAAACTCAATAAAGAAGTTGCAGAGAGTTCAGTCCAGTCCTTTAACTGCCCAAGACAGAAGCAGCCACTGCAGGCCAACACAGCAAAGCACTCAGCAAAGTGGTAGTTCCTCCTCACATCTTCTCCAGCTCTTCTTCTTGGCAGTCTTCTTGGTCCAAAAGAGTTCCAAAGTTCTAGGGGCTGGGCCCCAGTATTTATACCCCAAATCCCTTTGTTCATTCAGGCAGAGAGTGTTTGTGCTTAGTCCAAACCAGTTCTGTCCTCTCTGGCCCATCTTCCTGGCAGGAGGTAGAGACAACATTGTGGAAGGCATACCAGGCCCATTCAGGTGAAAGGAAATCTCCTCCACCTACTCTAAATACAGACCAGGTCTATTCAGCCCAGCCCTGACTCATGAGACTCTCGGGAACCACTGCACACCCCCAGCCCCTGTCACTCCAAAGCCAGACAGTCAATACACATCCTAGCAGAGGCAACAGGATGACTAAGCAAGAAAATACCTACCTTCTAAAAGTGGTATTTTCAAACACAGAATGTAAAAATCACCTTTACTAAAAGATGCATCTTTAGATTCTGACTTCAGGCATACTAAACTTTATTTTCCTATCTGGTCCCAATGGGAAGTATATTTATAAGATGCTATAAATTAACTCTCATGCTTTCCTATGGGCTATATACCCTTTCAATAGTGAAAAACTATATTAGCAGTATTTCACTATCAGGACATGCCACGTCACACACATCATTAGCACTGAATAGCAGTGGTGAAGTGTCCAGAGTCTAAAACCAACAAAGACAGGTCAGGAAAAAATAGGAAGAAGAAGCAAAATGTTTGGGGATAACCCTGCAAAAAGGGCCATCTCCAACAATGGACAATAGATTGTGACAGCCATTACAGGAGTCAGATGATAATGCCCATGGAAATGCATTGCAATGAATGCAGGTTTTGATGATCACAAAAATGAACACATATAAATGGTGATAACTGATTTTATTTCATTTTATTTGCAATGTAAATCATTTGTTACTCATTTTGGAAATTCTGATGAATTCAAATAAGATTTTATCCTATGAAAAATGCTGCCTCTCTGCTAGAATTTGATCAGATATCTGCTAGCTTTCAAAATGACTGCCACAATTTTCAAACAACTTGAGAGTTTGGTTAATCCACTTGCATTGTTGTTTGTTTTCGGGCACTGTTTTGTTGTGTATCCTATAGGAATGCAAAGACATTCACCAACCAGTGCTGACATTCCTGGAGCACTGCCAATCTTTTCTTCCCTCTATTGAACTTAGTGATATTTAATGTGGTATACTACCCTCACACATCTGCTAAGTGAAGGACAGTGAGCAAAAGTAAAATCAAATGATGTGGAGTACAAAGAGTGGTGCTAACTCTTTTGAACTAGGTGAACCGAGAAAAGAGAAAGATGACCCAATTTAGTTAAATGGTCTGCAAAAAAACAAAATTACAGTAGATTGTTGACTTTTAGGTAACTTCACTATAAAATCCATTGAGGCAGTAGTCTAAGGTTTGGGTGTAAAAGATAAAGGTCTCAAAAAGAACACGAGTTCAACACAAAGTCTTTTTGCAGACACGAATGGAAGAAATCACATCAGCAAACAAGCTTGACCTGCAATAAAATCTCCTAGCTCCCCGCTAATGTTAACTCATCGCCTACTGCATCAGTTGATCTGATGGTAAGTACATTGTCTTCCCTTGATACAGTAATCAATCCTTCTCATGCTTATTTTCCTGCTCTTTAATCCAAGATTTTTATGACCTGTGTTTCTGTACATACATATTATTTATTGCACATTGATTAAAACCACTGAAAGACTTTTCAAAATCTTTGATCAAGGAAACAATAAAAGGTCATTTGTCAATTTACTCTCACTTTTAGGTTGATTCTATCGTGACAAAGCTTCAGCTTTATCATTAGTAGGACCTAGTTCAAAAATAGTCACAAATACATAATTGGAAAAGAACTGTATACACTGCTACAGTCTGTGTCACAAACAACAAATAAGACATCCAAAACTCTTTATCAGTAATGGTATAATTTATTTCTGCTTGCAGATTTTTTTTTTAGAACAATTAGATGCTGGATGCACTTGCCCAGTTTCTGTAGTTCTCTGAAATAAAAGAAAACTCCCATCAAATGATATAAGGCATCTGTTTCAACAATAAGTGAATGCTCTATATTGAGACATTGCAAAAGAGGAGAATTGTAAATAGGTTCTTTCGAAAAACCAAAATGCTTGGTCAGCCTCTTCACTGCATATACAACTGTGTCCCTTGGGAAGTAATCTGGTGATAAGTCTTACTATTTCTGAAAACTAATGAATGAACCTACTATAATAGATGACAAAGTCCAAAAAAAACTTTGTAGAATCTTTACTGTGGTTGATGTGTGCCAGTGAACAATTGCTGACACTTTCTTCTCATCCACCCTATTATCCTCAGGTGTAATAAAGTAACCTAAGAACTCTACAATAGTAGCATGAAAGACATACTTATCCATCTTAGTGAAGCAAAATATCTCTCAAACGTTGTGAGACTGCCTTAACATGCTCTATATATGTCTCCAAAAAGTCTAAATAAATCTGCACATCATTCAAATAAACTAAAAAAAACTCATCTAAACACCCTCTCAAAATCTCATCACTAAAATATTGAAATTCTGCCAAAGCCCTGCAGAGTCCAAAAGGCATGATTTGATATGTACACAATTCAGACTTACTTTTCCACCCAGCATCATTTCAGACTCGAAACAGATGGTATGCTTCTCTAGTATCTAGTTTAGTGAAGCTTTTTGCATTTCTAATCTGATCAAATGAAACAGGAATCAGGAACAGTGGGTACTGGGCACTGGTTTTTAATTGTGATTCTGTCGGGTGCTTTATAATTTATACATTTTTTTAACTTGTCTTCTTTCTTCGGAACAATAAATAATATAGAGGAGGTGGGTGGCTGTAATTGTTTGATGAATACTTGTGTCAAATTTTCATCTAAATTTTGTCTAAGGTGTTATGTTTCATGTTCTCTAAGTATATATACTTGTGCACCATATTCTAAATCAATTTTACAATCATAACTCTAATGTGAACGTAATACACTATGACCTTGATTGAAAAAGAGCCTCCACACTGGGGGCGGGGGCTCCTCAGTTGTGGCGGTATCGCCACAGTCATAGCGGGATCTCCAAAATGGTTAACTGCAGTGTGGCGATCCCACCCTGAGTGCGGAGAATTGTCCTGAGCTCTTTGTGAATCGAGGCCTTGTTTTTTCCTTGCCAAATGCACAACTGAAATGCAAGGGTATTTGAACAAAATATTGAGTTGTAAATATTGGAAGACAGAACCTTGGAAGTAAACTATTGTGATACAAAAATATCATAATGCAAAAATATTGTTGTCAAGAACATCTTTTTTATGATTAATATTGTTTTTAAGAATATTGTTGTTTTTAATATCATTTGCAATAATTTAGTTGCAAACATTATTATTTTTTGAATATTTTAGTTAATATATTAATTTTATGTGTTACTATTTTTGATATAATTGTTATTATTTTTATTAAACGTAGTCTGTAATTTTAAGGGTTTCTGAATTTTTGCTTTAATTTTTAATAGTAATTTATAAACTGACCCAAGCTAAAGCACAAATGGATTGGGAATCAAAGTTATAGAAGAATATCTATGTGTCACCCACTTCCAAACACATTAAAACCTTTTGGAAGCTGGTAGCAAATGGTAAAGGGGGCACATCGAGGCTCTTCTCAGACTCATTCTCTTCTGAGGTTTGGCACTTTACAGATTTATACAAATTGCAACAAGATCCTTCGGACAACAAAGCTATCCAGCAACATGACGTAACTTAACCCCTCCACAGGTGTTTTAGTGGCTGAGAGATATATTGCAAGCATTTAAAGCTATAGCCCCATGGAAAGCAGCTGGACCTGATGGGGTACCATGTGACCTCTTTCTGGCTGTTGCTGTGTTATGGGCCCTTTATTTTAATAAATTGTCAAATGAAATTCTGAAATGGGCAAATGTTCCCCCCAGCTGGAAGGCTGCTCAAATCATGCCATTTATAGAAAGGCCTTGGGATTTCCCATTAAATTAAGGGCCCATGTGCCTCAAAAAGTCTTTGACAGAAACGTATTAGGAAAATGTGACTCGTGGATAGAGGTCCTTTCTCTATTGCAGGCTAGATTTCGAAGAGGGATTAGCACGATTGACCAGATTTGTAGGTTTTTATTAATTTACTGTAACATTGTAGCTATACAGAAGTCACACCTCTACCTGCTATTTGTTGATTTAAAGTCGGCATTTGACCTAGTTCCTAGGGCAAACCTGTGGGTTACCCTAGGGCACAGTGTGGTCCCACCTGACATCTTGGAGATATTGGTCCACCTCTACCAGGACGCTTTTACCCAAGTGAGATTGGGCCGGTGAGGGGAGTTGACAGAGCAGGTTGATATCAAGAATGAAGTTCAGCAAAGTTGTGTCCTTGCCCCAGCTCTCTTCTCCTTGTATTTTAATAATATGAAATCCCTTGCGGAGGATGGCCCAAATGATGCTCCATGTTTGAGTTGCCGTAAAATCCACTTTTTGTTATTTGCTGATGACACTCTTCTGATTTTGAAAACCACTAGGGCATTACAACGATTGGCAAACAAATTCGATGATTTTTTCAATGAACGAGAGTTAGTAATAAACCATTCTAAGACCAAGTTCATGACCCTCAGCCCCTATAAAACATTCTGGGGCTCAATAATGCTAGGGGGGTCGCCCTCTTGATAGGGTCAGTGAGTTTGATTACTTAGGGGTCAGGCTAACCAGATCTATGTCATGGACTCCACAGGTCGAGAAGAGTAGTTTAAACCGAACCCACCACTCTGCTGCAAAATTAAGGTGCTATAGAGTATCTCAAACTAGGTATATCTCACCTGCACTTAAGGTGTATAGAGCCAAAGCTGAAGGTAGTCGCCCTCTTCTGGGCTGAAGTTTGGGGCACCTCAAATTTGACTAGACTTGGGATAGTCGAGAACAAATTTTTCAGAGCCTTAAATAACCTCCCTATCAGCACCCCATTTAATACAGCTAAGACGAGATATGGGCCTCAACTCAATAATGTATAACGCCCAACTGAGACCACTACTCTGTTGGAGAAGGCTGAAGTACTCAGGAGATCTGGAGGAGTATCATAGAGTGGTGTCACTGGACAGAGGTGCCAAATCTAAGTGGCTAGTGTATGTCTAAACGTTGTTAGGGCAAATTGGCTTGGGGGGTATTGGTCTTCCTCACCTTCTACGACCTATTTACACAAGACCAAACTTAAGGATGCATACTGGGTCTATGTTTATCATAATGAACTACGGAATGTGTCTGAGGGGTCACTTACTTCCCTCTTTTAGATTTTACACCTAATTGTCAGGATGAGCCTTTTTTGGAATTTATCAATCCGCTAATTGCTAAGACACTTTTTCTTAAATTTCACAATGACACCTTACCATTAATATCCTTATTAGCAAAATGGAATCAGTCACACCCAATAAGCACTGTATGTCCTGTTTGTCAACAGGCAGAGGAATCATTAGCACACATTATATTATTCTGTCCGAGCTATATACGCCCTTATTCACCCTAGGATAGCATTAATAATCCTTTGTGCAAACAATTAGGATGTCGCCCACTTGAGGTTGCTTCATTGCTCCTCCGCACAGATTCTGCACAGACTGTTGTTTGTGCGGTATCTAAGTATCTCCACTGGAATTAGTCTATCAATAGCACAGCATTAAAGTGAATGGCAATGCTGGTCCTCCCATTGTGTTCCTCTTTATTTTATCTTCATAATCACCTATGTGCTGAAACAGGGTGTCTCTTATTTGTATTTTTAATTGATGGTTCAACTTCTCTTAATTCCAAGCAATATATTCTAGGTTTTAACCTTCAGGGCCTTGAAGAACGAGGTTTCTTTGTTTACTTTTTAACTAATGTCCTTTTTAAATTACTGTAAATAATCCATTTCTAATGTATTAGGATGGTATTCTGATTATTACCTTTTAATTTACCTATTGATGTACTTTTCTAATGGCATGATATAATACAATGTTTTATCTTTCTGTCTTTCAGTGTTCCAATTAACTGTACTCTACTGTATTTGTCTATGTAATTTTATGGACAAACAGCCCCCAAAAAATATTTTGATATATAATATAGTAATTTATAGTGTTGCGGCAGGTTGTTGAAGTTGTATGAAGATAGGGTAGGAAGTTAAATAAGCATAAATATTCATATTTAATTCATTATGTAATTGATATTAAGTATGTAAATGATGTAATACTAATTTATTTTAGCTACCATTTAAGTGAAGGTTGCTAGGTTTGTTGGGGTACATGGTGGGAAGTTTATTAAGTAATAATTAATTAACAATAAATTAATAATTTTGAAACAATTATTTAATTGATTACTAATGATGTAAATTGTATACTAGGTATATCTTTTAGTTATAGTTAAGGTGCAGGTTGCTAGGTCTGCAGGGGTTTAGTGTGGGGAGTAATTAAGTAATAACTAACAAATATTTAACTGATAATTATTTTTTATTTGATTATTAATAATGTTAATTGTATAACTCATATATTTTTGTTATAGGTGCGGCTGCTGGGTTTGTAGAGATTTAGGGTGGGAAGTTAATTAAGTAATAAATAGCAAACAATTAATTATTAATTGTTAATTCATTATTTAATTGATTATCATTTTTGTAAATTGTGCTATACTTATTTATTTTAGTTTTGTTTTAGGGGTGGGCTGCTAGGTTTGTGATGGTATTGGGTTGGAAGTAATTAATTAATTATTATTTTAATATGTTTTTAAAATATTAAATACCTATTGAAATTATTGTTCAAATAGCAAAATATAAGTGTTAACATAGCAAATAATCATTCTTAATTGATACATAATTATTTAATTGATTATTAATTATGTAGATTGTTTAAATTTTTCAATAAATATATAAATATACTTAATGTTAATAATATTTATACTAAGAGTTGAATATATTTTCTAGATTAATGGACTTGTTCTAATATGAAATGTGGTTGAAGTAAATACTTTCCCTACTATTTGCCTAGACAGGAGTGGGTATAGAAAATGTAAACCCTCCGAAGTCCAACGCTTTTCCTGCTGGTGCATAGACTGGAGTGGGAATAGTAAATTCTACCCCTCCAAAGCATAACTCTACTGTTGTGCTGGTTGGAGTTGGGATAGTAAATTTAACACCTCTGAAGTCCAACACTTTTCCTACTGTTATGCTGATTGGAGTGGGGATAGTTAATGTAACCTCTACAAAATCTAGCCCTTCCCCCACCATTGCTTAGACTGGAGTGTGAATTGTAAATGTAACCCTTGTGAAGTCCACCTTTCCCTACTATTGCACCGTTTGGAGTAAACTAGAGTGGGAATAGTATATTTAATATTCTTAGACTCAAATAAATTTTATAACATTGGTTAAATAGATTTTATAGCATTAATTGTTTTATTGTTTTGTATTTTAATATTATTTGTTTTTATTTTTAAATGTATAGTAATGTTTATAGTATTTTTTGTAAATGTTTTTTTGTATTTTCCAATTTTTTGTATTTTATCTATTGTCAGCATTAATTAATATTTTTTTCTTATTAAAGTGCTTACATTTTTCATAGTTCTAGTGTGTGTGTGTGTGTGTGTGCATATATATATATATATATATATGAACAAATCCTCGCCACACGCCACAAGCGCTATCAACTTGCTGCTGATTGAAATGACGATGAGCTGAAACCCAATCTGGTGCCAAACAAAGGTGATTTATTCGTGCATCTTAACGCCCAGCATGTCCACCATGACGCGTTTCGCCTGTGTCCACAGGCTTGATCACATGTATATATATCACATCACTCCAAATCTCTTCCTCACGGAAAACGATGAGCCGCACTCCAACAGTAAAATGAAAAGGATTTTATTCAATTTCTTTGGCTGTCTTGACGCGTTTCAGTTGTCTTCGACTTTCTTCAGAGGTTCCGCCTCAGCATCTCGTAGTTGCCACAATGTTGATTTCCTCTATTTAAAGCCCCCTAGTGGGCGTCCATTAGTGGATGCTAACAATGCATCCTGGGATTTGTGGTACTAGTTCTAACCCTCCAGTGGGTGATGCCGCATAGAGTTCAAGATTTCATCAGTATTACAGTCCGTTTTGAGTTTACTGTTGCTCCGTAGCATACCTGCTTTTAAGGTTGCAAGGAAACCATACCAAAGCCTGTCTTTGGCAGCGCCTGCCATCCCTATTCGTTTTCACAAGCATACAAAAAGGGTTCAATTTCGGGCAATGGCGGCGCACTTTCTGGCGGTGCGATCCTCAGTGCAGAACCAAGCCCGTACATATCACTCCAAATCTCTCCTTCACGGAAAGCAATGAGCCGCACTCCAACAGTAAAATTAAAAGGATTTTATTCAATTTCTTTGGCAGTCCTGACACGTTTCATTCGTCTTCGACTTTCTTCAGAGGTTCCGCCTCGGCATCTCGTAGTTGCCACAATGTTGATTCCCTCTATTTCAACCCCCCTACTGGGCGTCCATTAGTGGATGCTAACAATGCATCCTGGGATTTGTGGTACTAGTTCGAACCCTCCAGTGGATGATGCCGCATAGAGTTCAAGATTTCATCAGGAATACAGTCCATTTAGAGTTTACTGTTGCTCCGTAGCATACCTGCTTTTAAGGTTGCAAGGAAACCATACCAAAGCCAGTCTACATTATGGGGTCGATTCCGATTCGGGAAACAAATCTGTACGACGATTTGAATTTGTAGCCCTTTCCGTACGAATCGTACAAATCCGTCCGAATCGCGTAGTACGATCCGTAGAAAAGGAATACGTCCGAATCTTTTCGAACCGTACGAAAAGCAAGGGAAAATCCGTACGATACGGACCCTGAAAGTGAACCGTACGAATCGTAAACATGCTGTACGACCCGACAAGTACGATCCAGGCCGGGGAATCAAAATGCAAATCGTACGGAAATGTCACGTATGAGCTGCGATTTGTACGGAAAACTTCGCGTATGAGCAAGCCACAAAATCAAATCGAGACGAACCCACACTGAACAAAGCGCACGCGAACCCCCAAATACAGCACAAGGAGGTAGAAAACGACTCGTACCGCGAGAACGTCGCGTTGGACACACAAATAAACAGAAGCAAATACAAGTAAACGAGCCGTACTGAACCACGCGGACACTGTAAAACAGCACAAGGAGGGGGAAAACGACTCGCACAAAACCACAAAACACGTCTCCAGTGTACAAACTATGGAAATGAATGTCCTGGGCAGATCCAAACAGGCAAACAGAGGGGCTAACTCAGAACCACCCGTTGTAACACACATACCAAAAATTCAAACTAATCCCCACCCACAAGTGGACCAATAAAAAGGGCCCACACACACAAACCATGATTCTTTGCAACATACCCAACAAGAGACACTGACAACACACCACCAACTGCACACATCCACCTTCACACATACCCCCATTCACATTCAGACCCACACACCCAAATCCATACACAACGTCAACCCACACCATGTCCGCACAGAAGAATCCAAAGTTCACAAAGGAGGAGATGGAGATCCTTGTAGATGAAGTCATCAGAGTCGAGCCACAGCTGTTTGGTGCATTGGTTAGACGGACCAGCATAGCTGAGAAAACACGCCTGTGGGAGAGGATAGTCAATAGGGTGAATGCTGTTGCACCCATCAGACGCACAAAGAAGGAGTGCCAGGCCAGCTGGTATGATCTGCGGAGGATGATCAAGCGGAAAATGGATGAAGAATACGCACAGAGCCAGCCCACTGGAGGTGGCGGTCCCCGCAGACCAGTACAGTACCAGCCCTGGGAGGAGAAGATCATGGCCCTGCTACCACTGGTGGGAGTACATGGAATTGAAGGAGTCGTAGAGCCTGGTGAGTACACAAACAACTCATGTAACATGGGGGTAATGGCATCCATACCCCAAGTACAAAAAATGCCCACACCAACCCCCAAGCGCCCACCGCCCACAACTACATCCAAAAACAACGCTAATACCACTAACATGTGTATGCCTCATTGAGAAAGCAAGGCCATGCTATGTCCCATGCTACAGGAAGCACAGACCCAAAAATGGACGTCCGGTATGCTGGGAGGGTGGGTATCACAAAATGCATTGTGGGACTCCAAATCAGACCCAATTGCATGGGCTTCCACAGGGGGAGCAAGAGGGTCTCTTGCCCCCCCCCCCCCGGATCACCGGTGCATCTGGTGTGAGCCCAGTCAGGACTGGCCCTAGTCCATCATGCTCTTGAAATGGTACCATTGTTCCAGGTGGCAGCCCCCTCCATTGGGTGTGAAGGGTGCAAGGGGGTGTGCGAGAAGGGTTCAAGGCAGAGGACGAGAAGGGTGCAAGGTAGAGAAGGGTGCAAAGCAGAGGGAAGAAGGGTGCAAGACGAAAGGGGAGAAGGATGCAAGGCAGAGGGGAGAAGGGTGCAAGGTAGAGAAGGGTGCAAGTCAGAGGTGAGAAGGGTGCAAGGTGGAGGGGGAGAAGGGTGCAAGGTGGAGGGGGAGAAGGATGCAAGGCGGAGGTGGAGCAGGGTGCAAGGCAGAGGGGAGAAGGGTGCAAGGCAGAGGAGAGAAGGATGCAAGGCGGAGGGGAGAAGGGTGCAAGGTAGAGAAGGGTGCAAGGCAGAGAAGGCAGGGTACAAGGGGAAGGTGGAAAAGGGTGCAAGGGGGAGGTTGAGAAGGGTGTAAGGGGGAGGGCGAGAAGGCTGCAAGGCAGTGGGGAGAAGTGTCAAGGCAGTGGGGAGAAGGCTACAAGGGGGATGGTGATGAAGTTAAAAATGTGCCCACCCCTATAAACATTTCTGTGGACCCCCATGCCCAATTGCCCTCATCCCATATGGTCCAGGTATACACCCGTACACCATGTTCAATGCACAGGGAGTGGGAAAGTACTGACAAGATAGCTGACACTGGGCCCTGGTGTAGGCAGCACAAGGCCCTCCTGTGACTAGTGCAAACACAAACACCAGGACAACAAGATCAGATATCTTGGACAGGAACTCACAACCACTGTCATGGCAGCATGCATCATGGGGGGACAGCCACACCACGAGGGAGGCCCAGTTCCAATTCAGACTCCAACTACCAGCACGGCCTGTCACACACACCCCTTACACAAACATACCCTCCTGGGACAGGCAATGGAGTGGCCCACTGTCACAATGGTCATGTAACACAACGAAACCAATACAGATCTGCTGAAGCATCCAAGCAAAAAATGCACGGTGCAGATTCACAATCCCCTTGTGCTGCTTTCACACCGCCGTTGCGTCACCTTTGTGACGCTGCACCTGCACTAAAGTGGCACCATGGTGCTGAGTATTTACAAGGTGACGCATTTGGGAGATGTGTCGCGTTCTAAAGCCCAGCACCAGAAGCAGATGGGTGGGTGTTACGGCGCAGCAACGCCTCCCAAAAGTGAAATGTGGGTTATGTGAAATCTACAAAATTTCACTCAGTCACTTTTATGCCGCGTCAAAACCCTGTGCATGCTTTAAGCAGGCGTAAGGATTGACGCAGCATTGTGCAGATAGGGCCCCACAGAGCATTGCTGGAGCTGCGTTGCGCTGGTGACGCAACTCCAGCAATGCGCCACTTCAACGGCACAGATGTGTGACACAGCTGTGCCGTTTTTCCCCCATAGTGCTCCGAATTGTAAATGTGTTGCATCCATGCTGGCATAGCTGTGGTGCACAATGGCTGGTGAATCCCTGCTGATATGCAGGGCTGTGCCAGTTATTGTAAATATGTCCCCACATGTCAATGACTCCGGAGCACAGATCAATCTGACCCCACAACATACCCATCCACAAGTGAACATTGAGGACAATCCAAAGCATAGACAACTACCAGGTGGAACAGTGCCAACCACAATGTGTATGAAAAATGGATGTTACATTAAATGGAATTAACATTGTCTGTCTGTCACACCCACAGGGTAACGTGCGGAATCTACCCCCAACAATGGAGGAGATGAATCATAGTCCCAGGCTACGCAGGACCCTGATCCCACCGACAGCGACGCCTTTCACCACTCCACGAATGACCCCGACCAACCTGGCACCTCTGGTGGCCAAACCCGTGCAGCACCTGGAACAGGAACATCTGCGCCAACCACCACCACCATTCCTGCCACATCCTGGCAGACATCTCAGAGCCCTGCTCACAGTGAACAACTGAGTCAGTCTGACATTGAGGGACAAGGTTCGCCGGGCACCCAGGAGGTGGCAGACAACACCACCACTGCCATCCCTCAGCGGTCCCGTTGACCCGATGTGCCCACAACTGCAGGCCAGGCTTGTGTGGACAGGGGTGGTGGGAGTGGCGGCAGGCGGAGGCGAGAACCTGACCAGCCAGCTGTAGGGCCCGGTATCTCAACTACACAACATCATGGAGGCATACCGGTGGGACACCAGGGAGATCAGCCAGGTAGTGGGGACCCTCACAGAGATCAAAAACCTGCAGGCTGAGCAACGTGCCCGTCAACAAGAACACCAAGGACGGATGGAGGCAAGACTGGCTGAGCTCCTGGCGGTGCAAAGGGACATAAGCCATTCACTCCGTCGGATCACAGACAACATGGAGCACCCTCCCTGTGTCACCAGGCTAGACACTTCTAGGCGAAGACCGCCACCAGGCACACGGAGGGAGGAGGAGGAGGAATCGTCCGACGGAGCATCCCATGCATCGTCAAGGCCTGCATACGAGGGTCCCCCAAGGAAGGTGGGTCGTCCACGGAAAAGACAGTGAGAGGCAGCGGGGCCATGCGCATCTTTCAGGTCACCTGGTCTGGCACCTGGACTTTGTGTGCAACAGCATCACCTCATTGACTGTCCTACTCTGCCACATGGACTCGCTGGTTGCAGTCTGAACAATGATGCCAAGCACTGTGGTCTGGACTCTGTTGAATCCAACTGCAAGGCAGCACATCTCCCTCTGTGAACTTTGGATTCCTGACATTTTTGTACAGCACCTATCACTTACTCACGATTCACGCACAAGACAGATAAATAAACAAAACAATCACAAGGAAAATTGCAGTTATTTAGCATGAGTCAACAACATACGTGTGGGGATATGTCAAAGTATGCCTGAGTGTGGAACAAACTCAAGCCATCCATACACTGGGATCTGAGTCCGGTCGAGAACACACATAGGTCACAATGTAGCATCAAATACATACATGGAGCGCAATACTCACCCGTGATGGTTTCAAGCTGCTGAGGGGGGGCTTGCCATACTGCTTGGACAGACAGGTTTGGAAGAGTTTCATGAAGGCGTAGAGGTCATGGGTCAAGTGGAGATGCCCAGGGAGGGAGTACCAGGTCTGTTTGGTGAGGTGGGAGAACTATCTCCCGCATGCAGTTGTTCTGTGGATGTGATGAATGGTGCCCAGGGCAAGGTTGGCTGGACGGAGTTGGGGCAATGGGGGTGTTGGATGTGAGACGTCCATGTTCGTCTTTGGGGCTGGGGTTGTGGAGTGCCTCCTAAGTGTGGCTCAGGAGTCTGAAGGTGATCCTGCAGTTGACAGTGAGCCTATTGTAGGTATCTCAGGTGGACGGTCATGTAGCTGTGGCAGGGGATGTTGAGGATGAGGTGTGCGGATGCACCCTGCATGTGTACAAGTCCTCCTGGAGTCTGGCTGTTGTTCCTGTGTAGAGGGCATTGCGTTAGTTGACCCTGCTGGTGTAGTGGACCTGGGTGACTGTCTGTCTTGCCTAGGAGTGGATCTATCTGAGGATCATTTGCAGCATGTGGAGGGAGTTGCAGCATGAGGTAGAGATGGTGATGAGTTGCATGGCTATTGTGAGCGAGGAGTGTACGATGAACACCTGCTTGCGTGCGTGGCCACTGTGTGCTGGTGCGCTGTCCAGGCCGGTGTGACACAAGGACTTGTCCCAGCCGTAAGGGGACAATCCTCAGATGATGACCTCAGTCTTGTCCAAGTCCTGCCTCAGGTGGCTGATGTTCATCCATTTGTCAATGGACCTCATGCCTTCTTGATGGTTGAATCTGAGAGTGGCTGGGTCTTTGGTGGGGGTGAGGGTGAGGAACAGCTGGGTGTCAATGGCATAGGACATGATGATGAGGTTGTGTGTGCATGTGATGGTAGAGAGGGGGGTCATGGAGACATTGAAGTTTGTCACGCTGAGAGATGAGCCCTGGGGCATGGGCCCGATGACCATAGTATACTACGTGCTGAAGGGTGAGGCGGACACCCTGGGCCTTGCTGGTGAGGTACTTGGCGATTTAATCCTGGGCCCTCCTCTGGATCCCAGTGTTGGAGATGTGTGATCTGACAGTGTGGTAGCACATGGTGTAGAATGCCGTTGAGAGGTCGAGGGGGTGAGGGTGGTGGTCTCACCATTGTTGAGCAAGGTCCAAGATGTCGTTGGTGGTGGCAATGAGGGCAGTTGCAGTGTTGTGATTACTGTGGAAGATGGGCTGGGGCAGGTTGCCTGGAGGTGTTTGCTTGGAGGGAGTTGGTCAGTTGCTCTTTGACTGTCTTCTTGATGACATTTGCCGGGTAGGGAAGCAGGGTGATGTTCCAGGCAATCCTGCGGTACTGCCGTCCGTTGTTAAAGAAGGGCCTGGGTCTCTGCATGCCTCCAGCTCCCATGGAATGTGACATACTCAAAGGAGACATTCATGACGTGCAGGAGGTAGGCTTCAAGGATGGGGTATGCTGTGATTGAGATGTTGTGTGCGAAGGGTCCAGATGGAGAGCCGGAGTGGATGGTGTACATGATCAGGGTGGTGTCTTTGCTGCTGACGGGAGTCCAGGACCTGAGGGGGGTATGTCCTGTGGATAATAGCGCTGTCTGCCTCTGCGTGGTGAGCCTGTCGTGTACGTCCACGAGCTTGCAGGGGTAGAATGTTGCGAGGGATTCCCTTGGCGTTGCAAGGGTGGGATGTTTTTTCGATGGAGAGCTGGGGCTAGTTCACTCACGATGCTGATGAGCTCCTTGATGTTGTGTGTGTTGGTTCCTATGCCCTACCTGAAGGATGTCCTCTTGTCCATGCGGATGATATGGTGATGTCTGTGTGTGGCGGGTTTCAGGGCTGAAAGGTAACTGATGGTTGTTTGTTTTGCAAGGTTTGCACAAGAGTCCGGCTAGACCTGTAAGAGTCCAGTAGGTCTGCCTTGTCCCAGGTAGCTTAACTGTTGTTGTGCTTCACAGGAAAGTACCCCAATGTGGCAAGAGTGTTGGATCAGTCGCTTCTCCAGTATGTGAGGTTGCAGGGGGTGGCGGTAGTGTTGGTTGGAGTATCCTGGGCGAGGGTGCCACACAGCTCGTCTGTGGTGAATTAGATCAAGCATCTATGGGGGATCTGTAGCGGAGTGTGGGGCAGTGTGTTGCTTGTCGGAGAACTGAATGCAAATGTTGATGTACCAATGAAGGATGGCGGTGTGGTTGTCCTCCAGCCAGAAGTTGCTGTCCCCCAGCCACATGTAGTCTGTGGAGGTGATTGCCTGCATGCTGATGTAGTTGTTGATGGCTTAGCGGAATTGTGGTTGTAGGCCTGGAGATCTGTAGATGAGTGTTAGACTGATGGTGATCAGGGGGTTGGTGTGAAACCTGAAGTGCAGGTGCTTGACAATGCTGAGTGTGTCCTTGGTGTTGTATGTGACTCTGAGGGTGTACTTCTGAATGAATTGCAATTCATCCTCCTGGATTGATGGTGCGGTCCCTGCGGGTGAACTTTTATCCGTCTGTGATGGCAATGTTGAAGTTGTGTGCTGAGGATGCGTTCAACCAGGTTACTGTAATGAAGGCGATGTGTGGGGCTGTTGTGTTGAGGAGGTAACAGAGTCCAATGGCGTGCTGGTGGACGGAGCGGGTGTGCAGTAGGAGGAACATGACCTGGTTGTATGGACATGGCCTGCTAGGCAAGGCAGCGTAGTGTAGGTAGTAGGAGTCACACACACAGCATGTGAAGCTGTCGTGTGTGCGCTTAGGGGTTGCCAGTTAGCAGGTGGTTGATTGTCTGGGGTTCATTGCTTGGAGGGTGGCTGCAGCATGAGTCTGTTGTGTTACGTGGGTCATGCAAGGACCAGAGGGTCTTACACTGTACATGTTGCAGGCGCTGGCGCGCGCTGACGGTCCTGCCTTTGGCATGGAAGTGTCGCCACAATGGCACAGACAAGCTGTTGCCTGCATTAAGAATGGGTGGAGGGAGGGAGGAGCATCTGGAAGGCGTGTGTGTTGCAGAATCATGGCAATCGGTGGGGTGGTGCCGCAGGGGAGGCAGCAGCAGGAATGATTGAACACCTGATGGCGGAAGTGGTGAGAAACTAGGCAAAAACTAGCACACAAAGACAAGGAGGTTAGAAAGGCACAGGGTAACAGGTGTATGGAAAGGAAGGAGTGTCTGGCTACTCATGGGTCACTCAAAGAAAATGGATGAACAATCACCAAAAATGACGGGCACAGGATCAGGCTCCAAGAGGCCAAGCCGCGCCCAGGACACACAGCGTCAGCAGGTGTTGCCTGCCCGTTGTGGGTAGCAACCTGCACAAAGACATACACAACCAAGTACTTCATGCACAATAGGGATCATTAGCCATGAAGAACTGCATGCATGTTGCCAAAGTACACATACTCCCATATACACAATCTTTGACAATTATGCCATAGATGACGCATGCAAAGTGGCAAGAGATCTGCGGTGACAGAGATGAGGCACATTGTACTGTGGTGAACACATTGACTACACAAACGGATCAAGTATGTGTTGAGGCCATGCTGCATGAGCCAATGTCCATGGCCAGTGCCATTGCTCTGCAGAAAATAACAGTCATGTAATGAGTCTACCTGTACTGCTGGTGAAACAATGTGCACTGGACTGCCTGTGACTGTCAGTGTCTTGAATCCGCAGAAACGTTTGATGCTCAAAGTGGTCCATCTCCCGATAGCCCCTTGGTCTGAGTAGAAATGGCAGACTCAAAAGGGTGATCAGGTGAGGGAAGGAAAGGAAGGGAACAGCAGGGAGGGAGATCTGAAACAAAGGTAAACAAGCATAAGGATTCAACACTTCTTGTCACTGAATCACAGAATACCTCAGGACCTATACTATAACAGTAACCCCTGTAAAGGAAAACAAGAGCCACTGTATCCTAGTTTGGATCACAGTAATGAAAGTGCTACTAGGTCTGAGGATCGAACAAGAACATTACTACACACTTACAAAGAAGGCTGTGGCATACGTTTCCATGTATTTATCCAGCAGTTATCAACATACCCAAAAAAGTCTTAACAGCCATGTAACTGGGGAATTTGAGCTTACTTCAGGACGAGCTCTACAAGCCCCTGCTGTGAAAACAGAGATGAACAATCTACATGAATTCATAGCACATGTAAAGGTGATGAAACACCATAACACACCCTTGTGACACCCCACAAGCAAGTGGCATATGTGCAAAGTGAGGGTTGTACCCGCTGTTGTCAGTGACAGGCGAGTGATCTGTGCCAGGTTGTGTCTTATGGTCTGCTGAGGGTTCTTCAGTGGAGTGGAATATGTGACTGTTTGGCACGAGCTGTCCCACACCCTGCAGTTGCATGTGCTGCCCAGTGTTTGCCATGATCAGTGAGTGTGTTGCACCCCTTACGCCATCTGTTGGCCTTCAATGCCATGTAGTGCATTGGGGCTTGCACACCGGCCAAATTCACATGGACAATAATGCAAGTCCTGTCAGCATCCTATGCCCTGTTCACATTATCAAAGATGTGCAAGTGTGTGTCTCTGGGACATGGAGCAGGTGTAGTGATGCTGTCTCACTGTGTCTTGCTGACAGGTAACACCATACGAGAAGGGGGAAATCTGGTGGGACATCGTCAGGGCCATCAGGACTGCGGGGGTCCCTCGCCGGCGCCTATGTAATGTGCAGAAGAGGTGGCAGGACATCCGGTGCTGGACCCGGTGTACCGCCCGGGTCCAGCTGAAGTTGTCACCTCCACGCCGGCATGGTGGACGCCGTCGCCTGACCCCCCACATGCTCTGTGTCCTGGCGGTGGTGTTCCCATGTCGTGGTTTGTCAGCAGCACAAGATATATTTCACCACTAACCTCACCTGCAACAGCCAGCAGGAGTGATGTCAAGAGTATCTTTCCTATTACCCCGAACACTTCCCCTACGCACTGTCTATGTTTCCCAGTGCGGAGAAAAGAAGTACCCAAGGGAAAAGGGAAGGGGACAAAATAATAAACGTTGGTATACTTCAAATGTCTGGTCTAGATTGGCTTTCCTGTCTTGCCTGGATATAGAGAAAAAGGTAGAAAGACGGTAAGAGACACCACATACATTCCTTCAGCATGCATTAATTACTATACATAGAATCATATAGCAGCATGTACCTAGTGCAATGAGAATCTCACTAGAATATCAGGAATTCGAGCTTCAGGAGTTTCCCATAATACCAATCAGAATAGCCTTCCTTGAAGAAGCCCAATCACGTCTTGAACTTCTAACAGCAGGAGGGCGGCACAGTGTATACCTTGGAAAAGCTCCTTGATTAGCACCACCCTGTGCTCCTCACAAATGGTGATAGCGGAATCAGTAAAGGCGTAAGCAACAGTTCTGCCCAAGAATTTAATATAATGCGTACCAGGAATTCCTTACATTCCTAACCACGATAAATATGTAATCAGAGTTCACAAGAAAACAGAATAAAGTGCTCCGTTCCCTTGCAAGATAACAATCACGTCTCTGGAGCCCCAGGCGTATGTTTCCGCAAGGCGCAGATAAATAGCTCTGCGCAATACAAGTTCAGGTCCCTGAGAGGAGAGCGCTACAAGGCGCCGTCTACCACTCTCAAGGGGAACGAGAGAAATGCCACGCGAGATTCCCCGAGAGGAGAGCGCCTCCAGACGCAGTCTCCCACTCTCCAGGGGAACGATTCACCATACCTGTCAATCACGCCGGACTCCCCTGCGACTCAGCGGGTCTTCGGAGTGCGGTAGTCAGCGTCCCTGCAGGCTCTCCGGAACAAACGGAAATGGCGTGCCTGTTAGTTCACTCGTGCCAGTTCATCTTTGGCTAATCTTCGCAACACAAACAGGCTTCCAGGCGGTTTCTTAGGAAACAGGGCGGACTAGAGACACAGCGTCTCTCACTCAAGTATCCGACGGTATCCAGCGGGGAAGCACCTTCCGCTAAGCGATCGAAGTCGAATTGTCAAGCACCCTCCTCAGGTAGAGGCGGGGCTTATATCGATATCGTGTCACCTGATTGCTCTTTCCCCACCATGGCCTTGTGGGAATTGTAGTGTACCTGTAAAAATGGTGAACTAAAGGTGTCACAGGCACAACAGGGCAAGGTGTTCTGTAGTTTTCATGTGTGCTAACTCTTACCCTTCTGGATGCTGGTAATCGCAACATCCCAGACCTCGATGGGCAGTTGCAGGAGAGACAGCAGCAAGGAGGGGGTAGGTACATGGCTGTTTGTTGTGTTGTGTGTCACCTGCTTTTTGAAGTGCTCTGAAGCCTGGCTACACTCCCACAGTTAGGGTGTCAGCTCAGACAGGTTATATGTGCAGTGCCTTTTCAGCTCCCCATAGTCACCTGGTGCTCATTTTCATCCCTTCCCCTCCTTAACATGTGTCCGCTGGTCTGTGTGTAATCATATTTGTACATGTTCATCTAAGATGCAAGAAATTCACACTGCACATTGATTTACTCATCATGTGGGAGGGTGGTCTGTGACATGTGTTGGGACCTTGCCTGTGCCATGACCTGTGCACTGTGTTTGGGCTTCATATTTGTTGCACTGGTGATGAGTCTCAATGTAGGAGTGTGAGGTTTCAACTGCACACCCTTGCAGCATGCATGACCTACGTTGTGTCCTCAGACATGATGTACATCAGTGGGAGATATGCATAGTGCCATGAGGGTTGCTCATGGTACAGTCAGCTCCTTCCAGACCCACGGATCAGTGTGCCCACTACAGTCCATTGAGACACCCATGCCTCCTAATCATGTGTGTCATCCAACACTGTGCCCATTCTATGTGGGTTCAACATGGGTCTGCCTCTGTGGCATTGGTCCCCGGCATAGTTTGTATTTTTCCTGTGTCTGCTACATGTGTCCACTAGACAGGGATACAACATTTGGCTTGTTCGTACTTACACTGGGCAGTGCCTGTGTGCCTATTCACAACAATCTGTTGATGGTTGTTTGTCACAAATATGTATTGCCAGCCCCACAAGGTGAGGTTGGGATACTTTTGGAATTGTTGCTGCACATTTTTTGTTACCCCGATTCAGAGGTCTCACTTCTTGAGCAGTATCAATCACATTGAATGAGGTATGGGGGTGTTGTGCGGGAGAGGTCTACATGGGCCTGCCTGATTTAGCCTTGCCAGGTTTGACCTGTGGATGAGAATTGGCTGAACAATGATTCACCATGCACTGCCCCTGTGATGGTGGCCAGTGATTTCAGATGGGACTTGGCAGCCTATGTCATTTTGTTCCAGACATGATTCAGGATCATACATTTTTGCCACATGTATGTAGTTCAGATGCAACGCTGTTTTGTCTTAGTTTGCACACTTCTGTGTTGACATTTTGCTTGGGGATAACGGTGTGTCCACAATGCAGCAATGATTTTGTTCATCACAATTGCAGGCCCATTAGCTTAAGCATTGTCCAGAGTTGGGACATGTGTGCCACTCCACATGACAGCCAGTAGGTTTTATGTGCAAGCAACTGTGTCCCCAGGGAATGGATGCCCATGTGAGGACTGACATATTTCAAGTTGTGTCACATAAATGATTGTACCTTGGCACTCACAACACTTGTTAAAAGTTGTTCATGTTTAGAATGTGTTAATATGACAAATTGTGTAAATGACAATTATGTGCCTGCATGATAGATGTCTCACAAGGTAGTGCACACAAAACGACATATCCACTTTCATATAAGACGCAGCCACCTTTTCAAAGAGGCCAGTGTTAGCGATTAATGGTGTGCCTTGATCTCCATATACATGTCCCCACAGTGGTCTGGAGGTCTTGAAACTCCTTTGTTGTCAATTATACAAACGAAGAGTGTCAAGACATCAGGACCTCCGTTGCACCATGTATATGGACAACCTGCAACGCCATTTGTTTGTAACAGTGTTTTATTTTGAAGGGTGCCAGGATTTTTCAATGAATATGTAAATGTGTTTTTAGTGTACATTTCCTTGTGAGACATCTTTCCTGCCGGCACATAAGTGTTCTTTTCGCAAAATGACGATTTAGCACATTCAATACATGTCGATTGTGTAAAGTATCGTGAGTTCCAAGGTACCAACATTTATTTTAAATTATTTTTTGCCCAATGTACTTACAGGGCTCTAGGTGTGGTGACACCTTGGTGAGTGAGGGGGTTTAGTTAGCCCTGAGGGGCACCACTACTGTTTCTTTCTTTGTGAACTTGAGATGGCATTACTTCATTGTATTGATCTGCTCTCCTAGAAACAAACACTAGCTTCTCTGTGCGTTTCTCATTGAAGTTGTGGCCTGGTGTGTTTTTTGGATCCTTGTGTCCAAGTAGCATTGTGTCTATACCAACTGGCTAGTACAAGGTTCAAATATGTGCAGAGTTATCTGGTTGTTACTCATGATGCATGGCATGATTTGCAGTGTGACCTACTGATTTTGTGCTCGTGTGTCAGATGTGTACAGGTGACTGATGCATTTCTGTTTCTTCTCCTTGCCCACAGCATCATCACCCGAAACTGGAGGAGACAGCTGCACGGACCAGGAGGAGGGACCCAGCCACAGTGCCACCAGCGTGGAGGAGTCCGAGGGAGCCAGTGGCACAGAGGGTGAGGGGAGTCAGTCTGCGGACCTGTTGGAAGGCAAAACATCTTACCACGCTAATGGATCCGATTCTGACTCCCATGAGGAGGGGGAATTTGCAGCAACACCGGGCAACAGCACCGAGTCTGTACCAGCCCCCTCCAGCACCATCTCCACCCTCCCAGTTGCTCCCATCCCTTCTGTCTGTGCAGCCCCCCATGTCTCCTTCAGCCCCTGCCCCTGTCACCCCTGCTGTCCTCAGTGCGGAGTCTGTGGACTTACTCCGCCAGTTACAGGTTGGTCAGACATCGATGCTGAATTTCCTCCATGCCCACACTCAAATCCTGACACAGTTGTTGTCGTTCATGGAGGGCATGTCAGCAACAATGTCTGACCAACGTCGGAATATGCAGTCCATGGACTCATCACTGATGGCAGCAGTTTCCCACCTGCAGTGGTCCCCTCCCCTTCCTTCGGACCCATCCACACACCTCTCTCCTATACCTGTCCCACACACATGCAGGAAGACACGATCACGCACCCCAAAAGGCACAGGCAGCACACCCCCACATATGGCGAAGTGCATCCCTCCTGGCACACACACTCAGGGGGCTGCAGGCACACCCACATGGGCTGGGGTTAGACCGTATACACGCAGCCAGAGTCACAGTCTGCACTCCGCACAGCCCTCTCCCTCCACTCCAATAGTGTCCTTGGGTGCAGGGGTTGGGCTGGGCGAGCTGGCAGCAGTGTGCAGCACAGAGTATCTGTCCACCTTTGGCGCTGTACAAGCCACTGAGGAGGATACGTCTACCCCTGCACCCACCACACCTACCCTTCCCACTCCTGTCCCTGCGGTGCCTGGTCCTGCCCCCGATGATGCCCCCCAAGGGTCAACATCCCATTAGCTACTCCATGTGCAGGCAAGTTAGGGGTAGACGGCCTACCCAACGTCCCCCTCCAAGGACATTTGTGTGGACTGGCCATTGGCCTTATTTGAGCACTGACTCGTTTTTGCACATCTTATTTTTTTCCAGCTGAGTAAAGCCTTTTATTTTACGTTCAACAATATTGCATTTCCGGTACTTGATGTTGGTGATGAGGGGCCTGGAGTTGGTGTCCTGGTAATGTTTTGGGGTTCTGAAAGATGTTTTTTGTTGATGGTCATGAGGTGGACCATGGTATCTGTGTGCCATCACAATGTCTCTGCAATTAATCATTGGTTGTGTGTGTTCAGTTTGGCTAGAGACGTTGTTCCAAGGAGTGTTCCTTTCTCTGTGGCACCTGACATCTTCACTACAGACAGTTGCTCAATTGTTGTGCTGACATGTGTGCACGTTTCCTTTTTTGGTGACGGTTGCCTTCAACAATGGCCATGCCTGCTCACAGATGAATACTGCTCATTCGTCTGTGCCATACTTGCAACTCACTGTACTTGTGCTTTAAGTATGTACAAATGCCGTCAGGGACACATTCACCCTTTTCACCACTATGCATGTGTGTAATCACAGCCTACCCCTATGTTGGGAATTGTTATGCAGGGTATATGGGGACATGACTCACAATTGTGTGCATTGTATCTAAGGGGTTTCAACCCTATTCCTTCCATGAGAGACTACATCTTGGTGGTCTGACCACCACCTGGACATTCATATCAGTCCTGGGATGTGCGTGACAGTGTGTGTTCCCTTTCGCTCTCTTTGTTTGGTAGGCTGAAACATCACTATACACTATTGTGTCATGATGGTAGGGTGTGTGTTTCGCCTGCAGCCTCCATGGGTGGGTATGCTTGTGGAATTTGACATCACACCTACATGTGGTGTGTCCACGCAGTGTGTGAAAGTAATCCATCCTCCAGGGAGTGGGACACTGCTGTAAGTGATATGTTGCTATGGCACTATCATTATAGTCCCAAGTTAGGGATGTGCACATACCCCCATATAGTTGTGGTATGCTGATGATGATGCACCCCCCTATATCAGAGCACTGCTGGGAGTCATATCCACCCACCCCCACATGTCTGGCCACTGCTGGGAGTCCTGTGCACCCACCCCCATACTGTTAGCCACTGCTGGGAGTCATATCCACCCACCCCCATATTGTTGGCCACTGCTGGGAGTCCTATGCACCCACCCCTTATATGTCTGACCACTGCTGAGAGTCCTGTGCACCCACCCCCATGCTATTTGCCACTGCTGGGAGTCATATCCACCCACCCCTCATATGTCTGGCCACTGCTGGGAGTCATATCCACCCACCCCCATACTGTTAGCCACTGCTGGGAGTCCTATGCACCTACCCCTCATATGACTGACCACTGTTGGGAGTCCTATGCACCCACCCCCTTATGTCTGGCCACTGCTGGGAGTCCTGTGCACCCACCCCCATACTGTTAGCCACTGCTGGGGGTCATATCCACCCACCCCTCATATGTCTGCCCACTGCTGGGAGTCATATCCACCCACCCCCATACTGTTGGCCACTGCTGGGAGTCATATCCACCCACCTCTCATATGTGTGGCCACTGCTGGGAGTCATATCCCCCCCATACTGTTGGCCACTGCTGGGAGTCATATCCACCCACCCCCATAATGTTGGCCACTGCTGGGAATCCTATGCACCCACCCCTCACATGTCTGACCACTGCTGGGAGTCCTGTGCACCCACCTCCATACTGTTGGCCACTGCTGGGAGTCATATCCACCCACCCCTCATATGTCTGGACACTGCTGGGAGTCACATCCACCCACCCCCATACTGTTGGCCACTGCTGGGAGTCATATCCACCCACCCCTCATTTGTCTGGTCACTGCTGGGAGTCATATCCACCCACCCACCCCATACTGTTGGCCACTACTAGGAGTCATATCCACCCACCCCTCATATGTCTGGCCACTGCTGGGAGTCATATCCACCCACCCCTCCTATGTCTGCCCACTGCTGGGAGTCATATCCACCCACCCCCATACTCTTGGCCACTGCTGGGAGTCATATCCACCCACCCCTCATATGTATGGCCACTGCTGGGAGTCATATCCACCCACCCCCATACAGTTGGCCACTGCTGGGAGTCATATCCACCCACCCCTCATATGTCTGGCCACTGCTGGGAGTCATATCCACCCACCCCCATACTGTTGACCACTGCTGGGAGTCCTATGCACCCACCCCTCATATGTCTGACCACTGCTGGGAGTCCTATGCACCCACCCCTCATATGTCTGGCCATTGCTGGGAGTCATATCCACCCACCCCCATACTGTTGGCCACTGCTGGGAGTCCTTTGCACCCACCCCTCATATGTCTGGCCACTGCTGGGAGTCCTGTGCACCCACCCCATACTGTTGGCCACTGCTGGGAGTCATATCCATCCACCCCTCATATGTCTGCCCACTGCTGGGAGTCATATCCGCCACCCCCATACTGTTGGCCACTGCTGGGAGTCCTATGCACCCACCTCTCATATGTCTGACCACTGCCGGGAGTCCTATGCACCCACCCCATCTGTCTGGTCACTGGTGGGAGTCCTGTGCTCCCACCCCCATACTTGTGGCCACTGCTGGGAGTCATATCCACCCACCCCCATACTGTTGACCACTGTTGGGAGTCCTATGCACCCACCCCCATACGTATGGCCACTGCGGGGAGTCATATCCTCCCACCCCCATATGACTGGCCACTGGTGGTAGTGATGTACACCCACCCCCCCTTGGAGCTGGACACTGCTGGCCCAGACCTGCACATACCAATGTGAAGGTAATATGCAGGGCCAGATTGATGCGTACCCTTCTGTTTGTGCTATACGCAGGGGTTGCTGGAGACGCCCCCCAGGTAACCGGACATTGGTGGTGATGTATGGCATACAGATTATGGGGTGGGACTTTGGTATGGGTGATGTTTCCCGCCCCTCACCCCCCCAGCCCCTGGTTGTAGTTCTCGCACCAGGTCCTAGGCGTACAGGACTGGGCTGACACGGGCGATGGGGTTGATGCAGTGTATGTGCCTCGTATCAGTATTGTAATGGTGCCATACTTGAACGCGTGATACGCACCGTACCCCTACATTCCTGGAGTGTGTGTGCCTCGTATCACTATTGTAATGGTGCCGTACGCGAGCGTGTGAAACGCACCGTACCCCAACATTCCTGGTGTGTGTGTGCATCGTATCACTACTGTAATAGTGCCATACACGAGCATGTGAAACGCACCGTACCCCAACATTTCTGGCGTGTGTGCACATCGTATCACTATTGTAATGGTGCCATACGTGAGCGTGTGAAACGCACCGTACCCCAACATTCCTGGCGTGTGTGCGCATCGTATCACTATTGTGATAGTGCCATACGCGAGCAGGGTAAACGCACCATACCCCAACATTCCTGGCGTGTGTGCGCATCCTATCACTATTGCAATGGTGCCATACGCGAGCATGTAAGACGCACCGTACAAGTACACTTCCGTTGTTGCGGTACGTTATTCTCACCATATGCGCCGTCAGTCAGTTTCTGTGCACCAGGTCGTAGGCGTACAGGACTGGGATGACATGGACGATGGTGTTCATGGCGTGTATGTCGCGTACCGGGGATACGGTTCGGGTTGGACTCTGCTTTTACGGACGTTTTGAGCTCCCGTAGAAAAAGGGTCATACGGAGTGTCGCAGAGACGAATCGTACTTGCTGGGCCGGAAACTGATGCTTATTTACGTACGGACGTCGCGTACTGCGTGTTCCGGATACAATTCGCACGTATTTTTTTGTCTTATGGTGTTTAGTATGATTCGTACGGAGATCTGCTTTGGATACGAATTGTACTTCATCGTACGTACGAGAACGTTTACAGGTACGATTTGTACGGGAAATATGCTCTGTCCGGCTATTTGTAAGGGATTTTACCGAATCGGCCCCTATATATATAAATCTATATGTATGATTTATATTAATTGTGTTACACTTTCTATATGTATATATAAAAATATGCATAATGTAACATAATTAATAAAAATATGTAGTTTACATAGATCAATTGTATTCATATTTTACATTTATTACTATGAACATATATATTTTATATTAATACATTTAAAATATAAAAAAAAATATTTTAAAATAAATATTTTATTTATTATATATATATATATATATATATATATATATATATAGAGTCATAGTAATACATATAAAATATAAAAAATAATCATGTAAAATAAAAAATGTTATTAATTATGTTAAGCTATATTTATACTTGGAAAAACACACACAAACATATGTATATATATATATATATATATATATATATATATATATATATATATATATATATATATATATATATATATATATATGTATGTATATATATGTTTGATATATAAATATATATATGTTTGTGTGTGTGTGTGTATATATATATATGTGTGTTTATTTAAGTATATATTTACACATAGTATTACAAATTAGTGGAATGTATTTCATTTACATCATATTAAATGTATAAATGTTTAAAGAATACTCTATATTAAAAATACATATTTTTATCTATTGTTGGATGATATTAGTGTTAATTATATTTTTTCTACCAATTTCTTTGTATAAGTATAGGACCATGATATTTTGGTAAACGATATTTTTGTCAATAATATTGTTTGCCACAGTATTGTGTCAGTGATTCCATAACAAGATGGTAAAGAAGTGACACAACCAATAACATGAGGTACTGCTTTTCCCGCTAAAGACTTATAAGGATGACTCTTTCATGATTCACAGATATAAAATAACTGGTTTGACAATAATCAGAATGAAATTGTACTGTTCTAGCTGCCCAGTCATTGATGAAGGTAAACAAAGTTAACAATATCATACATAGAAGCACTTTAAACTAAGGGGCATTCGTTATATAAAAAATATTCAGTTAATTTGAAGTTATGGTTCAGCCATAACTCGTTCATGTATGTTTAAAAAGCCAGTCACTTAAAAAACACAGTTAAAGTGCAGTTATAGTTGGGGGGCGCTAGGTGGCGCCAAACCAAGATGGCTGCACCGATGTAAGGCTCCCGACTGACTGAGCGCTTACACCCACTTCTTCAATATCCTCTCCAGTGCTGGCTACTCCTGAAGGGTCTCGGAGTGATCCCTGAACTGTGGTGACTCCATCGGTGCCACAATCTTCCCGATCGGCCGAGGAGTTCGTGAGCTGCGGAGACATTTGCCTGGTGCCGACCAATACTGCTGGTGGGGTCGCTCTACGTGAGCGGATCCGGCGCGCGGGAAAGGCCGGTGCTTTGGGGCCTGCCCGCTCCGGACCTGCGGGCCTACACGCTCCGGCCGCCGGTCCCTATTTAGATTGGAGCCTGTCAATACCGAAGAGACAGGCTCCCGCTCTGCTGCCACAATTGCTGGGGTTGCGCCTGAGGCCCGAGGGTGCCCAGCCGCCTGCAGACTGAGACTGCCGGACGGAGGAGCTGGAGCGCTCGGCTCCCCCCCCCGCCTCTGCCTCTCCGCCCGCCTGCTCCTGACCACGAGGAGCTCCCCGTGGGCCGCCTGTGGAGTGCGGCGGGAGGCCTGTTCTCGGCGGGGGGACCTCACGCTGCGGTGTGGGACCCGCAGATTCGGGTCCTGAGCCCCCCCCCCCATTGGACCACGGGCTGCAACCTACCTACTCCAGCTCCAGGGGGCCTGAGGAGCTACACACAAGGTACGGACTTCGCTCCCCCGCACTGCATGCTTGAACATTCAGGGTGGGCCCCCAAAGTGCACGATTGACCATTCTGGGCGGACCCCCCGGGGTGCACCCCTCCTGGTCCCCCCCCCCTGCTGTACGAAGACTCAACACTGTGCGACCCGCGCTTGCTGGAGGGGGAGGGGTAATACTTCCCGCGACCCCCGCTGCTGAGAGGCGGGACGGCTGGCGTTTGGCCTGCGGCTTTCTGTTCCCCCCCCCCTCACTCGGTCACTGGCCGCACTTGGGGGCCCCCTGGCTGACGAGGGCCCGGAGTTGCTGCTACTGCAGCGCTGGGCCCCACCCTCGGACTCAGCTGTTCGCCTCTCCGTGATGGCCTCTGACTCTGTCATTCAACCCACTGGCTAGTCCATCTGCGGCCTAGTACCTGGGAAACACGTGGTGCTGTGGTCGCTCGCCTGCCTGACTTCCCGGCGCCTTTTCTGCTCTTTGGCTCTCATCCCCTGACATCGGCTAACACCATCCCACGCCCTGGCCTCCTCTCAGACCGCGACACCGCGGACTCCACGGCGCGACATGGACCGCAACGACGCCAGACAATCTAAGATCCCCTTTGAAACCCACAAGAAAGCGTCCAAAACACAGTCAGAGGGTGCGGAGGGACCGGCCACCCCCGTGCCCCAAGAAGATGAATGGAAAACACTCCTGCTGGGCATGAGGCAGAGTCTCTCCTCGATAGACGCCAAGATCGACACCATCAATACCCGTATGGATAGTGTCGTCGCCAAACTCGAACACCATGACACTCGTATAAAGGAGGCTGAGGACAGGGTCTCAGCGCTCGAGGATGGGGCCACTTCCACTGCCAAGCAAGTCACGCAGATGGACAGACTGTTGAAAATAATAGCGGACAAGAATGAGGACTTAGAAGCTAGGTCCCGACGCAAAAACGTCCGCGTCCTTGGCCTTGCGGAGTCAACCAACACGGGGAGGATGGAAGTGTTTATAGAAAAGCTGCTCGTGGAACTGTTTGGGAGGGAATCCTTCTCCCCACACCTCATTGTGGAGAGGGCACATAGATCTCTTGCTGCCCGCCCTCCTCCCGGAGCAACACCGCGCCCTGTTATTGCTCGCTTCCTCAATTACAGAGACAGAGATGCGGTGCTGCGCAGAGCGAGGGAAGTGGGCACGGTCACATATGGCAACACGACGCTCTCATTTTTCCCTGACTTTACCCCCTCTGTACAAGAGGCCCGCCGTAAGTTTGCGGGGGTGAAGAAGAAACTCCAATCCCTGGACATTTCCTATGCCATGCTCTATCCGGCCAAATTGAAAGTAACGCATCGTGGCTCACAGCACTTTTTTCTGAATCCGCAGCAGGTGGAGGACTTTCTCAAGCGCCACCAGAGAGAACGATCCACAGACCAGGATGGAATCCAACGCTCCAGGTCCCAGTCACCAATGTCTCAACAAGACTGACTTACTGAGCTTCTGGTGTGACCATGAAGACGCTGCCCTGAACTTACCACATGACCGAACACTGTAATGCTTGGTGAGGTACATTTTCTTATACTGTTTCAAATCTCACTGGAGGAAAAAACTCTGTAAGTGCTTGGTCGCCCACCTCCGTCCCACGTAGGGTAGCTGGGGTTCCCTAGCGTCCTGTGGGTGAAAGTAAGGAGGTGGTGGGCAGGTTTGACGCCCCTGGATTGCCGTCCCCAATGGGTGATCCCCTACAGAACTTTGTCGTATCTTTAGTTTTGGGGTTGTTGCTGTTAGGGAGGGGGGTGGGGAGTCCTAATTCCCGGCTAGTTGGGAATGCCGGTGTGGGTGGGGTCTTATTGTACCTTCAGGCAGTGGTAACTTACGGGCCACTTCTACAGTCTATTTGCACCATGCCACGACAGACTACTGTTATGCATTGCCGGCCTGTTGGGGTTGCCGGACAAGTTGGGTTCTTTACCTGTTTTAGAGCCCGCTGCGTAGCCGGTGGGAACTACTGAGACTTTGAGGAATGATATGATCAATCTGCTATGTGAGAGTATTGCATTTATGGCTATTACTGGATTGCTATTGTGGGCGGTACGCTTGTGCTTCATTTGCATTTCTGGGATGGGATGGGTGACGTGAACACTCCTCAACCGGCTTTGAACATTCAGCTTGTTACTTGGAATGTACGGGGCCTTAATAACCCTAGGAAACGGCGACAGATACTGGGATATATGGACAGGCACGGGATCTCAGTCGCTCTATTGCAGGAAACACATCTGGTGCCCTCTGCGTCCCCCTCGTTTGCTTCCCGGTGGGCGGCGTGCAGGGTGTTCTCTGCTTATTCGAATTATGCTAGGGGTACCACAATCCTGGTTAAAAGGGGTCTGGGGTTTACACCGTTTGGCTCTGAGATTGATTCCTCGGGTAGATATTGCTTGCTCTGGGGGAAACTGCACGTACATACTGTTTTATTTGCTTGCTATTATGGCCCCAACACGGATGACCCTTCTGCCCTCCTCACCATGTGGGGCAAGATACAGACCCTAGGCATATCTCATGTTGTTGTAGGCGGAGATTTTAACACCGCGCTGGTCCCCGCGCTTGACCGATCACACCCGCAAGCCGGACATTATACACACACGCAACGCACCCTGCTAGGTATAGTGGAGGATCACCACCTGACAGACGCATGGAGGCACTTGCATCCTACTCTTCTACAGGGTACACACTTCTCCGCGATCCACTCCACCTGGGCACGCATAGACTATGTCTTCCTTTCTGCTGGTCTCACCCCATGGCTTGTCAAGGCGCAACACCTCCCCCGCACCTACTCAGATCACTCCCCAGTCCTATTGACACTGCGCATTCCACTGGATGCTTCTCCTTTCCTGAGTTGGCGTCTGAACCCCGCACACTTCACAGATTCAGCCTTTAAGGCTGATTTAGAACAAGACATAACTGATTTCTTTGACCGCAACGTCAACTCTGTTTCAAGTCTCACCGTTGTTTGGGAGGCGTTCAAGGTTACGGTGCGCGGGTGGTGCATATCCAAAGGGGGTGGGGTCCTCAAGGCCCTTCGTGGAGACCTGCGGAAACTGGAGGGGGAGATAGTCAAGCGAGAGAGCGAACTGTCCAACGGGTCGGGAGGTCACGCAGTTCAGGCGCAGCTTAGGGAAAAGATTAATGAGTACACTGATGCAGCAGACAAAGAATGTAAGTTCTTATGGAAACCCTACACAGCTCGGGTGTATGGAGGAGGAGATAGGCCAGGTAGGGCCCTCGCTTCTGCTATCAGACCACCCAGGCACAGTTCTTACATCACCACACTGCTTGATAGACACGGGACGCCCCAAAGGGACCTCACTTGCCAGCTTAGGGTCCTCACAGAACACTACGCTACACTATACACCTCTCAGAGACAGACACCACTAGATCTCCCTTCCTATCTCGATGACACCGCTATCGCCTGGCTTGGCCCAACCCAACAAAAGTTTTTGCACCTGGAATTGGAAGTTGATGAAATTAAGGATGCCATTATGTCTATGAAATCAGGCAAGGCCCCGGGCTCCGACGGTCTACCGATAGACTTCTATAAAACTTTTATACACTTATTGGCCCCGATTCTTAAAAATGTGTACTATTCGGCCCTTGAGGAGGGAGTCCTGCCGCTGAGTATGCGGGAGGCCCTTATTACCTCCCTGTTGAAACCTGGTAAGCCCCCGGAACATTGTGACTCATATAGACCCCTCTCCCTGCTAAATACTGACGTCAAGATACTACCAAAAGTATTAGCGACCCGCCTGAACCTTCTTATGGAACGCCTGGTCTTGCCGGATCAAGCGGGTTTTGTCCCAAATCGCGCCACTTCCCACAACCTCCGCACCCTCCAGGCGGTGCTGCAAGATATAGACCCCAATTGCGAGGCCGCGGCGCTCTTTTTAGACGCCACAAAGGCGTTCGATTCCCTAGAGTGGGACTATCTCTTAAAGCTGCTGGAACGTATGGGCACCCCCTTTAGCTTCCTTGATTGGGTTTGATTACTGTACTGTAAACCGCAGGCTGCTGTCCTCCTAAATGGTGCTCGCTCAGACCCCTTTGAAATACACAGGGGCACTCGACAGGGCTGCCCTCTCTCCCCAGTTCTCTTCGCGATTGCCATAGAACCCCTGGCTGCCAAACTACGTCAGCACCACAACCATCGCTCCCTTATCTACCCCGAGAGACAGTTACTCATATCACTATATGCCGATGACATGACCCTCTACATACACAAACCTCAGGAAAACCTAAACCCCATCTTGCGCGAGGTCACCAGGTTCGGTGCCATCGCAGGTGTGCAAATAAACTGGGCAAAGTCTGCCCTCTTCCCACTCACGGACAAAACCCACAGGTTCCCTCTCGACTACCCATTAGTATGGGAAGACGAGGAACTGAAATATCTGGGGATAAATGTTACCAGAGACCGGGAGGCCCTTTTGCGAGCTAATTACGGCACGGTTCTGGATTGGTTGACAGATAATATCACTAAGTGGATCCACCTCCCCCTATCCATGGCGGGGCGTGTCTCGCTGCTCAAGATGGTTGTTCTCCCCAAGTTACTGTACCTCTTTACTAATATCCCCTACTGCCCTGGCCCACATTTCTTCCGTGCTATAGACTCTCAGGTGTCCCGGCTGATATGGGGAGGGAAGCAAGCCAGAATAGGACTCAAAACCCTCATGCTTCCATACCACCAGGGTGGCTTTGACGTACCTAACTTTCGCCTTTACTATGATTGTGCGCAGGGCCATTTTGCTGCGTACTGGCTGCATCCCCCACCCTTTATGGCACACCTTGCTGTCGAGGATGGCTATATGCGGCCCGCGAAGCCGTCTGGCTACCTCTACTTGGACAATCGAATACCTGATCGCGACCCTACTACAGTATGTGTGTATAAGCTTTATTCGATTTTATCAAGAAATCATAAAAGCATACGAGTACAATTTATGCACAAAAATTTAAAAAGCTATTTAAACAAATTTAGGAAATAGTTAAAACATTTCTCTAAAAATTTAAAATTTAAAATCTGCAAGCGATCATCAAACAAAGAGTCTCATTTTCCACTGATCAATACTGACATGTACTACTTAACACATTGAATTTCTAAATTTCATCACAGACTTCAAAAAGCAAGAAACTGCAAAGATAATATCCGCATCTTCTAAAAGCAATAATTTCAAAAATGCAAGTTTACAAGTTCTTATCCCCCAGCGCTTAAGTAGTGGTAAAAGAAATAGTTTCCTGGGGTTAATATACAGATTACAAAAGAACATGATATGAATATTGCTTTGTATTGAATGGTCATCACATGGACATGTTAGTTTCAGCGAGGTCCAATCATTCTGTTTCGGTAGAGTGACCATGCGGAAGAAAATCCCTAGGCGCAGCCTAGTCAGGAGCATGCGAGGGTAGGGTGCTATTTCAATCCCAAGATACGATTGTAGGCCCTCAATAGGGGTGATTTGCTGATAACTTAGGATGGTACCTTTAAGTTTCTCCCTGTCCCATCTTGCACTTTCCAGATGTGTAATTAGTAATTTTTTAAGGGCCAGCCTAGTCATGCTTTGTAAACTCTCTGGATCATCATAAAATTCAGGGTGTCCAATGTTAAAGAACATCATTTGTACATGTCGCAGCCATTTGATTTTTGCTACACCATCCAGGCCCATGCAGTCTTTAATGAGGTTTCTATTCAAATTAACCCTACTACTACAGTAGATTGCACTGTGCTTGCATGGCGCAGGATCCAGTCACGCATGGGCGCTTCTCTCCTATACTCCCCTCGCATGGTGCTCGCGCACGATCCCAGACTGAGTATTACCCAGGAGGAAATTGGACGTAGGTTGCTGACTAAGCTGGCATTGCACACGTGGGGAGATCTCTTCATTCAGGGACGTTTCCGTTCCGCTGCACAGTTCTTTGGAGGGCATGCACCTACTGTAATGGACACTTTTCTTTACACACGGCTACGCCAGAATATTCGGGCGATTACGCCTGACTTCCCTGATGAACCTGACACGGTCGCCCCACTACATGCGCTTTTACAATCTGACAACCCGAAACATGTGGTGTCCATGTTATACAAGCATGCATATACTGCCTCCGACCACCCGCTTCTGAAAGCTAGGCAGGCATGGGATGGGGACCTTGATGCCCCTCTCTCGGATGAACAATGGGAGGAAAGCTGCTCCCGCACCAACGCGGTTACGGGCAACGCTCGCCTCCGCCTAGTGCATTTCAAATTCCTGCACCGCCTTTATTATACACCTGCCAAGTTATATCGCTTTGGACTACGGGATAATGATCGCTGCCTCCGTTGTAAAAGTGCGGAGGCGGACTTCGCCCATCTTGCCTGGACTTGCCGGGACGTTGCGACATACTGGGCTGATGTGTTTGGTGCCTTGTCCGACATGGTGGGATTAACGCTTGCTCCCTGCCCCAAAATAGCTCTGCTGGGGCTGGCCCCACCCTCCCTTAAGATGCATCGTAAATTTTTTGCACTAAGTTTGTTACTAGCGAAACGTCATCTGGCCTGCAGGTGGGGAAGGGGACGAGCCCCCAAATTTAAGTCTTGGCTGTCAACCATGTCCACATGGCAGGAACAACTGCACAACTATGCGGACCTGCTGCCCCATAAAATGCGTCCCAATGACCTATGGGGACCCCTCACTGCTTATCTCCTCCGAGCACAGGACGACGACACAGAAGAACCGGACAGTTAACTAAATCCGGCCCGTGCCTCATAATGGATCCGTCTGGGAGAATACTCAATCCTTACCACAACCCTCCCCGTCAGACCTCCTTTCCCCCCCCCTCCCCCCTACTCATCAGATCCCCCGCACGCTGACCTCCACGGACGAACATTACACCATGTCAGGGATAATCGCGTCGGCACACACTTACACTGCAGTAAACTTTTTGTGACAGACCCCGAGCCAACCTGTACGCGCCACACTACTGGGGGCTGTGGGCCTTCTCGCGCATTTATTTATTATTTTATTTAAAGATTTCTAAAGCGCGTAGTCACCCAGGGGGTATCCCAGCGCTGAACCTATTACCACCAGTGGAAGATAGTCGGGAGTGGGAGGGATGGCTCAGGGAAAAAGTAGGGTTTTGAGGGCCTTCCTAAACCTTAGAAGGTTTGGTTCTGATCTGAGGCTCAGGGGGAGTGTGTTCCATTTTTTTCCCGTATTGACCGAAAAGCGACGGCCACCGAACCGGGCCTTCCTCACCTTGGGGATCGTGATGAAGTTCCCATGTTCGGAACGGAGCGCTCTTGTGGGTCTGTAAGGTGTGATCCAGTTCCCAAGGATAGGAGGGCCAGCATTGTGCAGTACCTTGTGGGCCAGACAGAGGGCCTTGAAGGTTACTCTTTCCCTAATAGGGAGCCAATGCAGCGTCCTCAGTGCGGGCTTGGCAGATGTTCTTGCCGGGGTGTTAGTCAGGAGTCGGGCTGCGGCATTTTGGGCTTTTTGAAGAGTTTGGAGCGTGGCTTCTGGAGATCCTAGGTATATGGCGTTACAGTAATCCAGCCTCGATAAAATTAGGCCTTGGATCAGCAGGAGACGCGATTGGAAAGGCAGTAGGGGAAGTACCTTCCTGCACGATTTCAATAGTCCGTAGCAGGTGCCGGCAGTCTTTCTTGCCTGTGTCCTGAAGGTGAGATCCGTCTCTAGCCATACTCCGAGACTCTTGACCTCAGCATTCCGTGCACGTTTCCCATCTACAAACGCTCGCACAGGGCTTGCCCGTTACTTGCACGCATAGATCACTTTCCTGACCACAGACACGTTACCTAACCGCTCGATTCACTCCCCCTTTACAGTCCCCCTTGCCAGGTATTGCAGGGCGCTACACCTACGCCTCAGCCATTCCCCTGGAAGGAATTTCTCCCTCTGCTCGCCCTGCCCCGGTCGTTATGCTGAATCACATACTCTGAAGGGTGGACATACATGAGAGGGAGATTGTACACTGTTGATTCCTCACTTTTGTTCTCAGGTTTTGATGGTTGGGGGGTGGGGGAGGAGGGTGAAAACAGAAACATAAGAGACCTCTGATGTCCAGCTGCTGAGTTATAATGGCTCTGGAACATAATTAGTAAGATGACGTAATGTACATTGCCTTGTTCTACTTTTGACGCGGCCGGCCCGAAAGGGTTGTAGGCGACATGCTGTGTTTAACGAACTGTCTCCACCTAATCGTGCAATGATGCTGTGTTACTACTCTAAGCTGCTGCCGGCCTGCTATCTCAGGTTGTAGGCTGACGAGGCTGTGTAAGTTCCTTTTTTTACACCTAATAAAGGTCTTGGAAAAAAAAAAAAAAAAGTGCAGTTATAGTTCTAAAAATACCTTAAAATGTACTGGCTATGGTTAGGTCAGTGAACCACAGCTCACACAAGTACAATGCAACTCATACAGCAACTACAAAGCTTATGGTCTCACAATATTTATAACAGTAAATAAGAGGACTTCACAGCATCTCTTCAAATTATGACTCATTCACAATCAAAGAGATCATACTGTATTAGGCACTCTATCATTCATAATGTCAATGGCAAGATAATATGCATTATCACTAGTGAGGTAATGTATGTAATTTGTGAAGCAATCTGCTACATCAAGGGTGAGGTCATGAGCATTGCATTTGATGTGCTCGTAGTGTTTTACACGCAGTTGTGAGAGTTATGATCTAGTGACATGACTTTTTACCTTAAAAGACCATGTGGCCTTTGCCTATGCACAGTGAAAGTTGGTCAATTGAAGGGTTCAGCTCTATGTGTGGCCCAAATCAAGGCCCTGCAGCCTACTTCTGATGTGCAAGACCAAAGGCCTTATGAAGGAGGGACTCTCCAGCTGATGTTGCCTGGACGCCAAGCTTGTCAAAACCATCTGTCCAACCAGTGTTGGGCACAGTCAAAGGCCGTGCATATTGGGGGCTGGATGCTCACCGACAATACATAGCATAACTCAACACAACATACATGCAAACCGGAACTTGTTCAACAAATGGCCTAGAGCATTTTATACGAATATGTAACATCTAAAAGCACTAACGTATTACGTAATCGCACCTGTAACACTGGTTGTGAAATTTGCATTTACATCTGTCATATTGAGGTCTGAGATCATGAGTATTACATTTGGTGTGCGAGTTATAGTTTGCTTGGCTGTCCTGTGAGTTAGGATGTGCTTAACTATGGTACATTTCTGTGGTTTTCAATTTTAATTTGTAATCAAAGCAGTACTATAACTGTGTTTGGTATTTTTAACTAATTTTGTCCATGTTATAAACGTACATTATTTAAGGTCTTATAACCCACCCTAACGATATTATAAATAGTAAGAAATTGTGATTTTAGTTGGCAGAGGTATGGACCCTGTTTAAGTAGGGACCACAATACTAGTTAGGGTAAGTCACAGACACCCTAAATTATCCTGTGCTCACCCTCCAGTAGCTTGGCACAGAGCAGTCAAGCTTAACTTAAGAGGCAATGTGTTAAGTATATGTCCAACACTTTATCCAGTAACACAGTGAAACACCACAAAAATACTCCACAAGTTAGATAAATAGATTATGATTTTATAAATAAAACAAGACCAAAATGACACAAATCCATCCAGCAGAAGTTAAGATATGAAGCTTTTAATGATTAAATGAAAAGTATAGAGCTTAGTTCTAATCTTGCAGCAGAGGATGCATTAGTTCCACTGGAGCAAACCACTAGGTCCACTTCCAAAAGTCTAGAACTGGAGTGGCAATACTTGTCAGGACACACTCACCAGCAGATGAACCTAGGGGTTGGAACAGGGAGGGTTTAAATCTTTGTGCTCCTTAGACGTATGCAAACGGAGGCAAGCCAGCAAGCCCTTGGAGTCACTCTGGGTGCAAGTGATGCAGGTCCAGCCCTTCTCACTCAGGCAGGGGAACAGCACGCAGCAAGGCAGCTCAGCAAGGCAAGGGCACAGAAAGGGAGATTTCAGCAAAGCAGCAATCAAGCAGAGTGGCAGTCCTTTCAGCAGCACAGCCGTTCCTCTTACTTGCAGAGTAGTCACAAGTCCAGAAGGTCCTGAAGTATACTGAGTTTGTGGTGTCAGAGGTCCAGTGCTTATACCCAGTTGTGCCATTGAAGTGGGGAACTTTTTCAACAAAACAAGGGAACCCTTAAGGTATAGCATAGGGACCTTGGGCATTATCATATTCTATAAGACAGTGGTCCCTATATATGAATAGTATACACAAAAACATTGATCATACACTTAATAAGTGGTATGTCTTCTGTCCGTCCGGACAGGAATTTTATTTTCCATTAAATATAATTGCAGTGTTTAAAAAGTTAAGTGGGCACAGCCGTGACCCTCAACATACAAGACACAACAACGAAGTGAATGACAAGGAAGGGCAAAGCAAAAAAATATATGTCTGCGTACTTGTACTCAGTATATCAGACTTAAAATATTCAAAGAAACACACCATTGCATTTTTCTCAATATTACATAAACGTTTTGCATATGGGGTTTATGGTCGATGACGTTTCGATGCCTTTTTATAATTGGGGCATCATCATCAGGACAGAGAATATTGACATTGTTGTCTTGAACAGGAATATTAAGCACTAAGCCTTTTCGTTACATTTACTTTACATATATGTTTACATTGGAAGAAAAGGGGAGAAGAAGAAAACAAAGAATATAAAATAAATAACAGGCATGTAATAAAGACCTCATGGTTGTACATAAAGTGATTTCCAGTGACGTATTTCTGTTCTGTGTTCGGAGCTACGTGATAGGGGGTTGATCTGTTGATTTTGGCAAGTACATGTCAACAAGCAATTTGGTGAAAGAGGTGAAACACTGAAGGGCCGTTTTTAGTGAAAGGTAGGTCTATGGCAATCTGAGGCATTCCTGTGCAGTGGCTGTGGAGATCTATGGCATTAGGAAATTACCATAGCGACCCCCTATCACGTAGCTCCGAACACAGAACAGAAATACGTCACTGGAAATCACTTTATGTACAACCATGAGGTCTTTATTACATGCCTGTTATTTATTTTATATTCTTTGTTTTCTTCTTCCCCCCCTTTTCTTCCAATGTAAACATATATGTAAAGTAAATGTAACGAAAAGGCTTAGTGCTTAATATTCCTGTTCAAGACAACAATGTCAATATTCTCTGTCCTGATGATGATGCCCCAATTATAAAAAGGCATCGAAACGTCGTCGACCATAAACCCCATATGCAAAACGTTTATGTAATATTGAGAAAAATGCAATGGTGTGTTTCTTTGAATATTTTAAGTCTGATATACTGAGTACAAGTACGCAGACATATATATTTTTTTGCTTTGCCCTTCCTTGTCATTCACTTCGTTGTTGTGTCTTGTATGTTGAGGGTCACGGCTGTGCCCACTTAACTTTTTAAACACTGCAATTATATTTAATGGAAAATAAAATTCCTGTCCGGACGGACAGAAGACATACCACTTAGTAAGTGTATGATCAATGTTTTTGTGTATACTATTCATATATAGGGACCACTGTCTTATAGAATATTGAAGTGGGGAAGACTTCAATGAAATTCTGCCCTTTCTGCCCTGGCTCCAGTCTCACAACAGGGGTTATGCAGCTGTTTGTGCCAGGTGATTGGCCATCAGAAAGTAAAAGGCCCATTAGGCACACATAAGCTCCCTTTGTTTGTGGATGTCCAGGGGGAATACACAAAGCCCAGCTGTCACCCACTCCAGATGTGTGTTGGAGACAGGCAGAAGGCACAGAATGGCTCTATGGCTCTAAGTAAGGAAAATGCAGACTTTCTAAAAATTGCATTTTTAGACTTCCAGCTTAAAATCCAACTTCAGCATAAGTTATGATTTTAAATTGGGGTCCACTGACCCCAAACTTGAAATAATCATCTTGTCACCATTGGCAATTACACGTATAAAATGTAATAAATGAAGAGGGAGAGATAGGCCTTGAGTAGTGAACAACAAATTTGAGGGTTTTCACTACCAGGACATGTCAAACTTAAAATTACATGCCCTACCTTTTAAATACATTACACCCTGCCCACTGGGTTGTGTAGGGCCTAACTTGGGGTTGACTTATATGTATAAAAAGGACAGGATTAGGCTTGACAAGAGGTTTATCTTGACAGGTTGAAGTGGGCGTGTAAATCTGCACACACGGGCTCTAAAGTGGCAGGCCTAAGACATTGTTAAGGGACTACTTATGTGGGTGGCACAATCACTGCTGCAGGCCCACTAGTAGCATTTATTTACAGACTCTGGGCACATGTAGTGCACTTTACTAGGGACGCATGAGTAAATTAAAGATGGCAATTGGGTATAAGCCAACGTTACCATGGTTTTGGGAGAGAGCACATGCACCTTAGCACAGGTTAGCAGTAGTAAAGTGCCCAGAGTACTATAGCCAGCAAAATGAACTCAGATAAAAGGGGAAGAGGAAGGCAAACAGTTTGTGGTGACCCTTCAGAGAAGGCCACTTTCCACTATATATATATATAAATATATATAATGCTAATTCCTAACTATAACGTGTGTAAAACCTATGGTTTTTTCAGTGAATTTGCAAGGTTTTTTAAATGCTAATTCCTAACTATAACGTGTGTAAAACCTATGTTTTTTTTTTGTGAATTTGCAAGGTTTTTTAAATGCTAACCCCTAAATAAAATCTGTGTAAAATTCTTTGTTTTTTATTATGAATTTAAATAGAACATCAAAACACTGAAACTAGTTTTTTCTCCTTTTTTAATTGCCCTTCCCTTAGTTTTTCAGTCCCCTTAACTCACTCCCCTACCCTTAGTGCCCTTCTTTCAGTTACTCTTCAACTCCTCTTTTGTCACTCACCATACTCCCCTTTTTTCACTCTTTCCCTCAGTCCCTTCCTTCCCTCTGTCATTTCAATCACTCATTTATACACTACGCTTTCATTCAAAAAAATGAACGACACAGTGTATTAAGAATATAACTCTTTTTAGAGAATTGAATGAGTTCTGAAAAGAACAGTTTTTTTTCTTTTGTTGTTTCATATTTTTTTTTCCTTTTTTTAAAGTTTGAGATTTTTTTTTTTTAAGAAAATTCAGGAACTGCAACAAGGAAACTGTTCAACCGGAACAAAATAAATAAAAAATAGAAAAAAAATTATCTCCTTTTAGAGCATTTATGATTCTGAATCCTGCGTTCAATTAGATTCAGGCTCTGTTCTCCATAAACAATAATATCAAAACATTTGTTGCACTGCATATGCACATGGGCCAAATACGGCCTAAGGTCCATTTCTGCTGTTGCTGGCGATGGAGGTGGAGCTGTAGATGTGCTGGCCACAGCTGGTGGAATCTGCTGGGCCAGAGCTCTTGTGGCTGCTTGGGCATATTGCACAGGGTGCACATTTTTTACATGTCTGATCATAGTATGGATTGTAAAAGAGTATTTTTTAAGAGGGTTTCCCCTTGAAGGAACAGTACCACAAAGGGTACACGTTACTTTAGGGGCATTTACCTTTTTTAGTCCCTCAGGAAAAGTAAAAAACTTCCAAATAAAAGAAGATTTCCCCTTCTTGGCTTGCTGGCGATATTCCATGTGGGAGTCAGAAGAAGAAGATGTTCTTTCCTGTCTTTCTGCCATCCTGTTGTTTTTTCTGCTTCCAGCTCCAAAAAGGGTCCTTCTTCCAGGAGAATAAAGCAAATAGTGAGGGAAATGGGTGGGGTTTTTGAAGATTCTAGATCTGAAACTACTATGAACCAATGAAAAATGTTGTTTTCGAGTCACATGACTTGACCTTTTTTTTTTTTTAAATTAAATTGCAAAGTGCGCGACCGGGTGCGCGCACCCCGCAAATTTTTCAAAAAAAATAAAATGGTTTTTTTGCTCGTCGGAGTTATTTAGGGACCCCCTGAGAAGCTCTAGGGGGTCAGGGACTGTCTACCTTGCCTCTTTTTCACGTTTTTAAACTTTTATGTAAATCGGGTAAAACGCCATTTTAAACCGACGTGCGCGAACCCCGCTATTTTTCAACAATAAAAAAGGGGTTTTTGCCCCTTTGAGATTCTTCTGGGACCCCCTGAGAAACTCTAGGGGGTCAGGGAGTGTCTAGCTTGCCTCCTTTTCACGTTTTAAAACTTTTATGAAAATTTGGCAAAACGCCATTTTGTAGCGACGTGCGCGACCGGGTGCGCTCCCGAGCGTGCACGTTAAGTCATGTGACACGAAAACAACACTTTTGATTGGTTTATAGTAGTTTCAGCTCTAGAATTTTCAGGAACCCACCCATTTCCCTCATTATCTGTTTCAGTCTTGTGGAAGAAGGACCCTCTCCAGCTTCACTGACAAGAACTTGAAATGGCTCCCAGACAAGATTCATCTTCATCAGAATCTGATGACCAACATCGTGTTCCTCATCGGCGAGTCAAAGAATCCTTCATTTGGCAATTTTTTCGCTATCCAGAGGACCAAAAAAAGGTGAATGCACCGAAGGTCACATGCAACCTTTGTGACACAGTTCTTTCAAGGGGAAACCCTTCCAAAAAATATTCCTTCTCCAAGTAGTGTTCGCCCTTGTTCTCTCCCGGCTAGATTTTTCGAATAGCCTCTACCTGGGTCTTCCGATTGGCCTACTAAAACGCCTCCAGATGGTTCAAAACCAGGCGGCAAGGCTGATCTGGAAGCAACCGAAGTGGCAATCAATCAGAGCTGGGTTGGAAAAACTTCACTGGTTGCCAGTGGCCCAGCAAATTGCTTTTAAAACAGGGTGTATCACCTTCAGGGCGCTCCATGATAATGGCCCTATATTCATTAGGCAATCCATCACTAACTATACACTCTCGCACAACCTACGCTCCACACATTTAAACCTTGCAAACGTCTCCTCATTTAAGAAAAAACGCCAGGGTGGTAGCTGTTTTCATCATCTGGCCGCCTCTTTTTGGAATGCTCTCCCACTCGTTATCAGACAGAGTAATGATCTACTGGCATTTCGAAAGTCCTTAAAAACGTGGCTGTTCCAACAGGCTTATGCTTAAGAATTGTGTCGGTTGTCTTGATTCTATAGCGCCAAGAAACCCAAGGGTGTATGTGCGCTCAAGAAATTGTTATTAACATAACATAACATAACATAACATCCATACTATGATTAGGCATGTGAGGTAAGTTCATCCTACACAGTTTGCGAAGGCATCCACTAGAAACCTGGCCACACAACTGCCACCAGCTGTGGCCAGCACTTCTTCGGCAACACCTCCATCTCCTTCAACTGCCGAACTGGACCTGAGGCCATATATAAAGATGGTGCACATGAGGTGCAACAAGTGCTTCAAAATTCTCGTGTACTCAGAACAAAGCCTTGTGCTTCTTTTCAGAACTAACTATTTTTTCCAAAAAGAGCTCTATTTCTTATGCACTGTGTCATCTTTCTTTTGAATGAATGTGTAGTGTTTAAATGACTAGCTGAAATGAATGACAAAAATGGAGTAAGGGACTGAGCAAATAAGTGAGGTAAAGGAAGTATAGTGACTGAAGAAAGTGAAGTAAAAGAGTGACTGAAACAAGGGGGCAGATGTACGTTACATGGTGCATCTCTGCAAATCAGCAGCGATGCGCCAAGTAACCTACGACAACCAAAACCACCCGTGCGCAACCACTGATGTCCCACATTTATAATGTGGCGCACCATGGGGCAAAAACTGCACAGATGCGTGACGCATCTGTGCCGTAAAGGTGTCGCATTGCTAGAGTTGCGTCGCATGCGCGATGCAGCTCCAGCAATGCTCCTGGGGGGCCCATTCAACTAATGCTGCTTCAAGCCTTACGCCTGCTTCAATCAGGCGCAGGGTTTTGACATAGCATTGGCCTAAAAGTGATTGATTGAAATCTTGTAGATTTCACTTAGCCACTTTTAGCAGGCGTTCCTGCGCAGGAACGTCCCCCCCTGCACCATAACGCCTCCTTAAGGCACAGGGCTTTACAACGTGACGCATCTACCCTGCCCCCTTTTTGTGTTCTACACGTTTGTTTTTCTGCTTTCTTGTGCCTCGGTCTACCGAGAACAAGATGGCTGCCAACACTTCCTGGTTTGAAGTGTTGAAAGCCAATGAGCATCCAGCTCGTGCTCGAGTAGTTTTAAAACTCAAAAAGGGGGCAGGGTAGAAGCACCCTGACCCCCTAGGCCTGCTCAGGGGTTCCCACAAAGACCACCAAGGCAAAAAAAAAAAAATGGGGGGGGGGAATCATGGGGTGCGCGCACGTTTTTCGATTTTTTTTTTTTTTTGCCTTGGGGGTCCCTGTGGGACCCCCTGAGCAGGCCTAGGGGGGTCTGCTTTCTTGTGCCTCAGTCTACCGAGGCACAAGATGGCTGCCATTATTTTCTGTTTTGGAATGTTGACAGACAGTGGAAGCCAATCAACATGAAGCTCGTGCACGGCGAGGTGCGCGCACGGTGCGCGCACGGTGCGCGCACGGTGAGCGCTTATAGATATGTAATTGATTTTAACTTTCATTTTCTCAGCAACTACTGGAGGGATTTACACCATTTAAACAAAAGCGTGATCTGCGTACCAGACTCTACCATTTTGCCAAGTTTGGTGTAATTTCGTTCAGCGGTTCGGGCTGTAGCTGTGTCTATAGATCCTATGGAAATTAACATGGGAAAAACACGTTTTGGGACCCCCCTTTTTTCTCGGCCCCCGCTTGACGAATCTTCCCGAAACTTCCAGGGAAGGAGCGGAGCGTAGCTGGCCTAAATTTTGGAAAATTACACACAAATTCCTCAACCGGCGCCAAAGTTATTCCCAATAGAATGTTGCGGATTTCCTATGGAAACTAGGTCCTAACTATAACTACCTACTGGCGACCGCCAGTAGGTAATATATATATGTACGCAAACTCCAAACGCCACTTCCGGTCCCAAACTCGGAACAGCGAAGCAAACAGGAGACGGACCACCAGGATAATTACAGGTTTTCTTTATTGCATTTCTGTAACCTGCTGACAATTTCTTAGCTGGGTTGAAGGGCAAGACGCGTTTCGGGCTGGAACAGCCCTTGTTCACATGCAATATATATGGGTCTGACTTTACTGACACTTAGAAAAGACCATTTCTGGTTTATTCAGAACGTTGGTGTTGTTTGACACATTTGAACAGAACTTTCCAATCAATTTCCAAAGCTAATTTTAGGCATTTCAAGTTTCGCACAGATGCATTCAGGAGCAAAATGAAAGGAAGTGATTAAAACATGACTGTTTCCTGTTTAATTCCAATACAAATCTTGGCTCTTCACTACACCAAAACCTTCAGAAAGCAATTACTCGGCATGAAATTAGAAATGTATTCAGAGGAGTGTGCTTGCTTGGTTCAGCATAAATCTATTAAGCACGTTTTGAGAAATTGGCATGGATGCAAGTTTAGAGCTATCCTGAGAGTTGAGAAGGTGGTTTTAATTTACAGCTAAATTTAGTGCCTATTGATGAATTTAAACACATTTCAGAGCCATACAGCATGTTTAGCTTGGTGTTGGCATTTATAAATGCGTGTAAGTCCATCAACTGGAGGTGCAGTTACAAGGTTGCGTTAAAAATGTTAATTTAATAACTGTGACACTGTTGGACAAATCTGCAAGAACTTTGGTGACCCTTTAGCATATCTTTTCTGCTGCCATGACAAGTTTCTATTAAAATCCATTAGGGGTGCCAAACATATTCAGTTAATAATAATATTGGCACTGATTGATAAAACTCATGTAATTGGGCAAGGTGTTACCAAGTTAATCCCGGTGCAGGAAACTTAGGTTTAATGCAGGTCTGATAGGGCTGAAGGGGGGGAAATGTTAAAGGGGAGTAAGTTAAAAATACATTTGATTTGATTTTAACTGTAGTGGAGCATCTCAGTGCTGCCCAAAATTTGGCAAACACTCGCATGTTTAACTTACTCCTACTGTATTGCTTTTCGTGCAAAAAAGCATGCCTCGGAGCAGAGTTAAAAGGGAGTGTCAAAAATGTGTATTTACTAATACATTTCTTGCAGTTTGATCGGTATAAATATAACATGGAAGGCAGTTATCAAGTTAAGCCCAGTGCATTGGTATACGATTTCAGAGAGACATGGTTGACAGGTAGCATAAGTAAATGGAGTAAAAAGTGTTTTTGATTTGCTCATAACTTTTGATGGCATTTCACTAAACTGCACACAATTTGGCAGACTCTTAGCATACATAGCTTATTGTTGATATTTTGTTTTTCATGATGATCCATCAAGTTTGGGCACAATCAATGGGGCAAAATATATTCATTTGCTAGCAGCATTTAACAAATCCACACATATGGCCCGATTTAGAGTTTGGTGGGCAGGTTACTCCATCACAAACTTGACAGATATCATATCTGCCCTACTAGAAGTGCACTATATCATATGGCACTGGGAGTTCGGTGAACTGGATGTCTTTCACATTTTTGATGGAGCAACCCATCCGACAAACTCTAAATCAGTCTCAAACTTCGTAGATATGTACATCTTTAAAATTTAGTTATGCCAAGTTAAACCCAGTGAACAGATCCCAGTTTTTTTTCAGATCTGACAAGAGGAATGGGGCAAATTGAAAAGGGGATCGAAAAAGTATACATTTGCTAATAACTTTGGCACCCTTTGACAAATGTCCATTAATTTCCGCAAGCATTTATCTGGTACGTTTTCTGCAGGTATGTCAAATTTTGTGCCGATATGTTGTAGGGGGAAGTTGTGGAGGTAGAAAAAATGATCATTCACTAATAGCTTTGGCATTGTTTGATGAATCTACATGATAACAGGCAGGTAGATAAGCAGTTAAGCCTCTAAAATCTGCTGGCTTGTAATAGAGTATTTTGGTAATCTGTCAATTTAAAAATCATTCTGATGTTTTCTGGTTAAAAATGTACATATCCCTTTACCTGGATACATGTGCTAATCGCTCGTTTCATCCACTGCCCTCGCAACAAGAGGTCCTTAAACCTCCTTAAGTGCTCATTACATTCCATTTCTCTTCTCCTCATTGTATTATTTTCCTATTTCTTTCAGGTATTTTTTTTTTACTTTTATGATTAATGTTCATATGCCTTTTCCTTTTTTCATTCCAATGACCGGATTTTGCCTCTGATACTATTTACAACTTTATGCTTGTTTTATTTATTATAATTTTCAATGTTTTATATTTCCATTGCACTTTGTACTGACACCTTGCTTTTCTCTTTTTGATATCAAATAAAATTTTCTTGAACTTTAAAAAAATGTACATATCCACTCACCATATCAAAAAGTGCCGATTTCGAAGCACAACCATAATTTTAAGAAAAACAGAAGGCCTAAACATTTGCTGCTGAGAATTAATCACACGTGTATTTCTGCATCTTAACCAGAGCAGACAGAGCTGAAGAGGAAATTCCAGGGTCTTCAAGTGCTTCTGCATTCCAAGAAGTAATTTGCACAGGGAATACTCCGGAACATAAAAGTACAAGCAAAGTACGTTGAAGTAGGTTGGAAGATTGATTCTGGAAGTGCAACACGAACTCCTAATCGTGGGTAAGTAAGTACATTTTATTATGTATAGTTAATTAAAACCAATACAATCGTTACATTTAAAACAATTTCTTAAAATGGAGTAAAAGAATGTAGTCTGTGTGATCGATCTTATCGAAGACCATGCGGTTAGAGACCAGGAGTAGTTGTCTAGCAGTGTTCCCTGACCCGGGGCGGGCTAGGCATTTGTAGCCCAAAGTTCATCCATTAGGTGCCAGAACCAATGGTTACCGCCAGTTGTAAATTTGGCAGTCTTTGCTCTATCGTGGTATATATAGTTAATTAAAACCAGTACAATCATTACATTTAAAACAATTTCTTAAAATGTGGTAAGAGAATGTAGTCTGTGTAATCATCCTTATCGAAGACCATGCGGTGAGAGACCGGGAGTAGTTGTGTAGCAGTGTTCCCTGAGCCGGGGCGGGCTAGGCGTTTGTAGCCCAAAGTTCGTGAATTAGGTGCCAGAACCAATTGTTGCCGCCAATTGTAGATTTGGCAGACTTTGCTCTATCGTAGTCAGAAACTTGACGTATCTACAGTTCAGTTTTGTGTTCACAGGGTTTAAGCATGCAAGCACAGCCTGCCTTCGCGTGCTGGTCCCTATCTTCTTGAACTGGTCCCTTAATAGGTGTCGACGGACTTGTCGGAGCTCTTCACAGAGACAGGTCATGTGGAGTATGTCTCCCGTTGCTAGATTGCAGAGCGGACAGACTTAATGGCCATTGCTCCTGAGCCATGGTGGTTGGTGCTCTCTGCTGGGCAGGATTCCTAATCTGTATTTCAAAAACTTCAGTTTTGTGATTTTTGGGTAGCCCTCACTGAAGTAAAGTTGTGGTGTCAGGGATTTATACGTGTTTAATGTCATCCACGCATGGTTTCTTTTTGCAAAAGCGGCCTTGTCCTCTATTAGCGTGAGAGTTTTTACGTTTTTCCAAACCGCTTTTTTAAACGGGTTGCGCCCCAGTTGCATGTCCCAAAGTGCAGTTGCCTTGACAGCCCCCAGTGCTGCCTTCAAGTAGGAGCGTGCCTGAGATACATCCCTGCTTTGTATGTCTTGCCACAACATCGCATTTAAGGTGTCATTGGAGGCAGAGCGGAGTTTGTGGCAGCAGATAATGAAGGCTCCTTGTCTTGCAAGGTCTTGTTTTTTTAGGCCAAACTCCAGCCTTATTTAGGCAGGCGAGGTATAAGACGGAAGTGAGAACAAAGTTCTATATGCTTTTACCTGGATGTTGTCTAGGTTCCTGGAGTCTCTACCTCGTAGTGCCTCGCTGCCGTAGGAATTTGAGGGGAGCAGTTTAGCCTGAATGACTTTTAAATATGGTGTCAGGGTTGGCCCCGATAATTGGTTTGCTAGATTTTTCAGTGTGATGGCGATCAAGGCCCCTCTTCTTTTAGTTTCCTCCATCTGCCAGACGAATGAGCCGTTTGTGTAAAAAATAAGTCCCAAGTTTTTGTATTTCCGTGAGGACTCTAATCGTGGGTAGAGACTTTAACTGAACCATGCAGGACAGCACATAGACCTATATACTTACTACCAGGAAACAACAAAGCAGGGAAGAAAGGTGTCTAAACCATTTGGCTGGGGCCATGGGTTTGGTAGACATTTGGTGATAGGCACGTCCAAACATACGACCACGCTTCTACCCCTCCAATTTCAGAGATAGATTCTTCAGACGTTATTACGTTTGTTTTAGGAACACAAGAAAGGAAATGTAGTGATACAAAATGATTGGTGATGGGGGTATCAGATCACTTTCCACTGATTACTAAGGTGACTGCGGTCAAATCTATAAGACCAATTGGATGAACACTATATCCGTGGGAAATAGAAACTAAAGAGGAAGCACTGGGGTGGGAACAGTCACTGATTAATACTAAAACATCAGATATAACGTGGAAGTAATATAAATAGGCTATGAGAATATAGTCAATATCAGCATTCACAGATATGCAATTAAAAGGAGGCCATAGAATTAGAGATGGATGATAGCAGACAAAACAGCAGATCAGTTGCACCAAGTACATCTTTTAAGGAAAGAATATAGAATACTGGTGGAAAGGGAGGCCAGAGTTCAGTATCAGAACAAACCAGGGACATGGCGAACTCTGCAGATATGATACCACTGTGATTTTTCCTCAGTATCTTGAGGCTCTCTATAAACCTACAATTCAATGTAGGGGGAGGAGCTAGACAAATTCATGTGAGAGCTCACAATCATGGCCTTGTTGTGGGGTGAAAGGGATCAAATTGAGCAAGAGACTGATGTGGAAATTACAGAATCAATCAAACAAATGCAAAGTAGGACAACCCCTGTACCCAGTTGTGTACAGAATTCTTTAAAACTCTTGCAAGGAAACTAGCATACCCAATCTGGCATATGCCATATAGCACAAGAAAAGAGAGATAGCTATTTCTTAGCCTTCAAGTGTCCACCACATTATTGATTCATCATGAGGACGAGCCCCTCTCCCCCCTGAGGAATATACCCCATACAGGCCCATCTCCTTACTGAACAATGAAATATAAATTCTACTGATCAATCAACTATACTCAATATTAAAAAAAACGAGCACATTTAAATCAGTCATGGTTTATGCAATACAGGTCTATGAGGCACAGCCTTAGATGGCTGTATGGATGGCTCTGGAGAGTAAGTCTGATGAAGGAACTGTCTTTAGACACTGAAAAAGTGTTTGATTCACTTCAATGCCTTTCCTGTTGTAAATACTTAAATGAATGGTCTTCGGCCCAGAATTCCTGTCTTGGATATTCCTCCTCTATATGCCATCGACTAAGAGATTGAGAGTCTACAACTCTCTGTTATAGGCATTCTTGTTAGCCCACAGCACAAGATATGGATTATCCCGATCTCCACTTATGTTTGCAGTGATCCTGAACTACAGGCAAGCTAATGAGAGGAGCACTTGATAATCAAATTACTGGAAATTATAAATAGATACAGAAAATACTTAAGATTTCGGATTAGGTGGACCAAATCAGTCATATTCCTGCTCCCAGAATGGACACCTCCTACCAGAATGCTTCGCCTTCTGCAAATTGCATCCAGCAGGTTCAGGTATTTAGGGATGTATCTATAACTAAAGGCAAGGAAATGTTCATGACCTGTAATCTCATGGCCCTCCTGGCTGACTAAATGCAGTAGTGACCCACTGGTGAAAGATCCCTTTCTCCCTGTTGAGCAGAGCAACCGAATATAAAATTATAGAGCAGAAACAAATCGTATATGTTGCTCCAGAATAACGCTCGGAATTATCCCTGATAAGTACTTTCGGAAGGAGAATAGCCAGAACAGCTTGCGTATGTGGAATGGAAGTTCACAGAGAATAGCATCAACAATACTTTGGAGAAGAACATATGAGGAAGGGGTCACACTACCTGATGTGATGGCATAATACTGGGCCTCCGAGCTGATACTAATTAACAACTGGATATTAAGCTCAAAGCAAGAACCATTAGTGCAGGCTGAGTCCATGGACACCTAAGGCATTGTACAGTCTGGCAATGCTTAAAATAGGTCTGAAATACATGGAGACAGTGATAAAAGCCTGGCAGCAAGCCAATCAACACATAGAATGATCAATGTTCTTTGTGTGGGTGTTCCTGCTTATTTGGCTAAGCAGCTTCAGATAATTTAGAATGCTGAAGCATGTCTAATTCTAAAAAGTCCTTGCTTATCTCCTGTCTCTCAGCATCTCAAACTGTTGCATTGGCTGCTGGTCCATAATAGGATTCATTTTAGGAACTTTTATGGGCCCACAGGGCCTTCTGTCCTTCAGGACCCAAATATATGACTAACCTTGTGGTTCACTATATGTCAACTAGATCATTGAGCACTTCAGGTTTTTTTTTTGCCTCTCACTCTTAAGATCAGGCTATCCAGAAAAGGTGGTCGCTTCTTCTCTGTTTTGGCAACTAAGGCTTGGAACAGTCCTCCAGCATATCCGCACCCTACTAGTAATGAATTGAATTTCCCAAAACATCTCAAAATCTAGTTTTTTGCTTCTAGTTAATCTGTGAGATTCTGTCAATCCAAGGTCTTCCTCAGTGCCCCAATGCTCCTCCGACCAGCTGTGTGCTTTATAAATACCACCATGCATTCATATTGCTAAGTTATGGTGAAGCCAAACCATGGCATCCCTGGAACTCTGGGGGACCAGCATGGATTGCTGTATGTTGGCAAAAGAGGTTATTTACAAATCACAATGTTGCCTGTAGGAATTTTGGAAGATCTGGGATTTGTGGAAAGAAATCTGCGAGAACTAAGATCAGCCCACATGACTAGAACTATGACACAAATGGATGCAGAACATAACCTCATTCAATATTCCTACCCGCACAAATGGAACAAATGAAGGGTGAGAATCTCAAATGCTCCTGCGAAATTCAGAGAGGTCCTGGATTTAAGCCGAAAAAGCCTAATACGTAGAATTGTTGATTATTGCATTGTAACATGTGGCTACTGTTTTTTTGTATTACCTTTACTTTTTAAAACAATAAAATGCGCATAGAAAAAACGAGCAAAGATTCCATCATTTGGGAGTTTTTCTCACGTTGCCCTGGTCAGAGAAACCTTAATGATAAGAGCGGAACACGCAAACTCTGTGACCTGAAGTTGAACAATAGACAATGGTGTCTGTACTCGTTTGGTACTTCCTCTTTGTGAAGGTGAAGCATGAAAAAGAATTTGAAACATTTCAGCATGTCCAACTTAAAAAAAAAAGATGCAAATCACAAGAAGCCAGGGCACAGAAACCGAAGCAATGTTCCCGATGTGGGTGTGCAGCAGAGGAGAACAACTCCCCCAACCCACCCAGTTAAGTATCTTTGGATGGTCCTGTATGCAATGCTAAACTAAGGTTTGGTATGGCAAAGAAATCATCAAAGATTGGAGAGTCTATGGAAAACTGAGTATTGCGGCGTATTATATGATGTAGTTGTGCGACCACACCATATATTGTAATACACTCACAAAACCACCTTGTGACCAGTCATGTTTGTTTGTAAAACCTCTTCCTCAACTCTGGGTAGCTGTGGCTGAGAGCAGCAAGGCTTAAACAAAGGAAGTGGTGTTAACCTCTTCGGCGCTCAGGACGGCCTCTAGCCGTCCGATGTCACGGTGGGCATGTGCTGAGGACGGCCAGGGGCCGCCCGAATCCCACCCACTTATTAATTCTCCTGCACAGCAGGAGAATTCGCGCAGCGCCGTAGGGGCTAAGAATTTAGACACACTAGTATAAACAACATAATTAGAGAGTCACACAACACGAAAGAAATCCAACACCAATTTGTAACAATAGATTATATTTTAAGAATTTTTAGACACCAAGCTGAGCAAAATTCACAGTATAGTTCTAGAGATATAGATTTTTAAGTGAAACATAAATTTCTGATTTTAGTCCAAAGCATAAACAAGCATTGGTAATTGTAAAGCTTGAAAGCATTTGAAAAGTTTTAAAGAGTTGTGTTTGACTACTCTGGTTCGGACTGGGCACCCTGTTCTGACATGGAGAAGGTTGGGGGGCAATAAGGAGTATTTGGAAAGTTACCTAGTCACCAAAGCAGACTCAAGTCCAGTTACACACTTTACCACCGTACAAGTCAGAGGCCACCAAAGTCATCTGCGGCGTCCCTCAAGGATCCTCACTGAGCCCCACCCTCTTCAACGTCTACATGAGCCCCCTCGCGGCCATCGCACGCCAACACAACCTCAGCATAATCTCCTACGCCGACGACACCCAGCTGATCCTCTCCCTGACCAACGACCCCGCCGCCGCCAGAGCCAACCTGCACGAAGGGATGAAAGAGGTAGCCGAGTGGATGACGACCAGCCGCCTGAAACTGAACTCAGACAAGACGGAGGTCCTCATCCTGGGCTCTTCACCCTCCGCCTGGGACGACTCCTGGTGGCCTCCCGCCCTGGGCACCGCACCCAAACCGACAGACCACGCACGCAACCTGGGCTTCATCCTGGACTCCTCCCTCTCCATGACCAGGCAAGTCAACAACGTCTCCTCGGCGTGCTTCAACATCCTACGCATGCTACGAAAGATCTTCTGGTGGATCCCCACCGAGACCAGAAAGACCGTCACCCAGGCCCTCGTCACCAGTCGACTGGACTACGGCAACGCCCTCTACGCCGGTACCACCGCCAAGCTCCAGAAGAGACTCCAGCGGATCCAGAACGCCTCAGCCAGACTCATCCTCGACATCCCACGAACCAGCCACATCTCCGGACACCTGAGAGACCTGCATTGGCTCCCCGTCAACAAAAGAATCACCTTCCGCCTCCTCACCCACGCACACAAAGCTCTACACGACCAAGGCCCGAGCTACCTCAACAACTGAATCAACTTCTACACGCCCCAACGCCACCTCCGATCAGCCAACCACGCCCTCGCCGCCGTCCCCCGCATCCGAAGAGCGACTACAGGAGGACGGTCCTTCTCCTACCTGGCCGCCAAGACCTGGAACTCCCTCCCGACCGACCTGCGCCTGACCCAAGACCACCTCTCCTTCAGGAAGAAGCTGAAGACCTGGCTGTTCGAGCAGTAGCGGCACCCCCCTCCCCCCAGCGCCTTGAGACCCTACGGGTAAGTAGTGCGCTCTATAAATGACTTTGATTGATTGATTGATTGATGGAAGGACCGCCTTAGATTTTGATGGATTGGTCCTGATGCTGGGAATACACAATGCTGAGGATGCTGAAAGATGCTCTAAATGCTGTGCAGTTGGCAGGGGTCTTCCTTGGGTTATTTCTCGTTCCATGGTTGAGGTGGGGTGACCCTCAAAGTCCTCTTTGATCCAGCAGAAGTCCTGTTAAAACTGGGCAACTGGTCTCCAGCCACAGCAGTTGAACAGCAGCCCACCGGTTTTCTTTGATGAGGGCTAGTGTTCGTCTTTAGCTAACAACCTGTACTCTGATGACTTTCCCAGGTCAGACAAAATCAGGTGCAACTTTTGAGTGCTGAGGAGTGGTCTTCTCTGCTGCACATCAGCGGTCAGCAGCGATTCGATGGAAGTGGCTGTTCATGGGCCAGAATGGTTACTACAGATTTGATGGCCATAGTGCTGAAACAGGGAGTCATCCGACTGACTCTTGTAGTTCACATTTTCTCTCTGTGGCTTTGGTGTGACCTTTCCACTTAGCCAGGCACAACTGGCACAGTAATTTCTTTCCTAGCCCAAGGACCAACAGGTGCATTCTAGTAGTTGGTGCAGCCTCTCTTGTCAGGCCTAGAGGTAAGCAGGGCAGTCGTAGCTGCCAAGATTTCGGTTTGCTTTTGTGTGACATTTCCTTGACTTGATGGTTCTTATGTGTGACATTTCACAACTTTAGTTGTGGCACTTTGAGTGACACTTTATAGCAAGCAGGAGGGAGATAAATCTTAGAAATAGAAAATAAAAATATCCCTTCCAATGGCTGTGATGGTCTGGAACCTTGTTCACAACAGATACAATACTCCTGATGTGCATATGATAGGTAAGCAACCTCTCCCTTTAGAAATGTGGCACAAAGCACCTCGTAGTTGTGGTACCTCAATGTTCTACTCTCTGTGTACCTCTGGGCCAATTGATGGTAGATTTCGGAACAGGATCGTGTGTCAAATTCTATCAAAAGTAAACATGCCCACCCACAGACATTTGAGGATGTGGACTATTTCCTATAGACTTTTAATATTTCGGTGTCTTTGTGTTGTGAGTATCAAATGCTTCTAAGGGCAGCCATTGAAGTGAATGAGCCTTGGTTTACCTCTGGAGGTGGGCAGGCCTAGGATCAGCTTTAGGGCTTAGTGTAGCAGAATCCTCTGGAGGAAGTGCCAAAACAAAAAGAGAAACCAACTGTGGTTCCTCCTTAGCATTTTGTCTTTAACGTACAGAAACCTTTTGACCAGTAGACTCATCGTCCCCAACAATCAGCACCTCCACCAGGAGCCAGAAGAATGCCCACCACCCACCTGTAAGCCAGGTCCAGGTTGTTGGAGCCCAAGGGAACTCAGGTAGTGCTCAGAGTTGACCAAGGTGACATCAAAGCCATGCATAAAACTCTGTAAAACATGTATACATAAACCTCTGTAAAATACATTAACAACATCGGGCTTGCGAAGATCTAGCCATCCTTCCCTTGTGAGTATAGAATAGGAAACTTTTGACACCCTCCCCCACTCCTGTGCCCTCTCTATCCTGCACTTCGTCATAGGCTTCGTCTTCCCTTCCTTTCTCATCTCTATCACCCCACTTTTCCTTTCAACCATCCTTTCTTCACTCCCCTTCCCCTCACTTTTTTTTCTCCATCTATCCATTGACTTCATCTTTCCTCTCCCCACCATTTTCCCTTTCTATTGTTTTATTTCTCCCGCTTTTCTCTTTCCTTCCACTCCCCCTCTTTCCATCTATTTCTCTTGCTCTCTTTTCTCTCCCTTCTGTTTTCTATCCTTTTTGCTCCTCTAACTTTTCTGGCTTTCTTTTCCTTCTCTGTCTCTCTCTTATCCTGTTCTGTCAACCATTACATTCCTCTCTAGCTTTTTATATTTCTTTCTCCTTCCTGATCCATATTTCACTAAACTTTGACTTTTCCTCCCCCTCCTCCATTTTGCTCTTCAAACTTTAGTCACCCTGTTCTTGTACCTTTGGTCCTCCTTGTATATTGTTTGTTCCTCTCCCATTCAACCGGTCTTCTTTTTGCCTCTGTCATCTCCTCTCTTCTTTTCTAACAACCAGTGTAGCCTCTTATTTTTCACTCCTCTCTTTCTCTTCTCTCTGTTCTGTCTCATCTCCCTCATTGCCTCTTCCTCCCAACCATTCTATTCTCCTCTTTTTTTTTCTCTCTCTCACCACTCTAACTTTTCCTTTTGCGTAGACCTCTAACAAAATCATAACTTCGTCCTTCCACCTTCATCACTGTTGACATTACATCCCAAAACTTCTATAAGACCAATTGGATAGACACTATATCCGTGGGGAATAGAAACTAAAGAGGAAGCACTGAGGTGGGAACAGTCACTGATTAATACTAAAACATCAGATATAATGTGGAAGTAATATAAATAGGCTGTGAGAATATAGTCAATATCAGCAATCACAGATATGCAATTAAAAGGGGCCATAGAATTAGAGATGGATGATAGCAGACATAACAGCAGATCAGTTGCACCAAGTACATCGTTTAAGGAAAGAATATAGAATACTGGTGGAAAGGGAGGCCAGAGTTCAGTATCAGAACAAACCAGGGACATTGCGAACTCAGCAGATATGAAACCACGCATGATGTTTCCTCAGTGTCTTGAGGCTCTCTATGAACCTACAATTCAATGTAGGGGGGAGGAGTTAGACAAATTCATGTGAGAGGTCACAATCAAGGCCTTGTTGTGGGGTGTAAGGGATCAAATTGAGCAAGAGACTGATATGAAAATTACAGAATCAATCAAACAAATACAAAGTAGGACAACCCCTGTCCCCACTAGTCTACAGAATTCTTTAAAACTCTTGCAGGGAAACTAACAGACCCAATCTGGCATATACCATATAGCACAAGAAAAGAGAGATAGCTATTTCTTAGCCTTCAAGAGTCCACCACATTATTGATTCATCTGCCCCCTGAGGAATATACCCCATACAGGCCCTTCTCCTTACTGAACAATGAAATATAAATTCTACTGATCAATCAACTATACTCAATATTAGAAAAACTAGTACATTAAAATCAGTCACGGTTTATGCAATACAGGTCTATGAGGCACCGCCTTAGATGGCTGTATGTATGGCTCTGGAGAGTAAGGCTGATGAAGGAACTGTCTTTAGACACTGACAAAGTGTTTGATTCACTTCAATGCCTTTCCTGTTGTTAATACTTAAATGAATGGTCTTCGGCCCAGAATTCCTGTCTTGGATATTCCTCCTCTATATGCCATCGACTAAGAGATTGAGGGTCTACAGCTCTATGTTATAGGCATTCTTGTTAGCCCACAGCACAAGATATGGATGGCCCGATCTCCACTTCTGTTTGCAGTGATCCTGAACTACTGGCAACCTAATGAGAGGAGCACTTGATAACTAAAGTACTGGAAATTATAAATAGATACAGAAAATACTTAAGATTTCGGATTAAGTTGACCAAATCAATCATATTCCTGCTCCCAGAATGGACACCTCCTACCAGAATGGGTTGCCTTCTGCAAATTGCATCCAGCAGGTTCAGGTATTTAGGGATGTATCTATAACTAAAGGCAAGGAAATGTTCATGACCTGTAATCTCATGGCCCTCCTGGCTGACTAAATGCAGTAGTGACCCACTGGTGAAAGATCCCTTTCTCCCTGTTGAGCAGAGCAACCCAATATAAAATTATGGAGCAGACAAAAATCTTATATGTTGCTGCAGAATAACGTGCTGCATTATCCCTGATAAGTACTTTCAGAAGGAGAATAGCCAGAACAGCTTGCGTCTGTGGAATGGAAGTTCACCGAGAATAGCATCAACAATACTTTAGAGAGGAACATATGAGGAAGGGATCACACTACCTGATGAGATGGCATATTACTGGGCCTCCCAGTTGATACTAATTAACAACTGGATATTAAGCTCACAGCAAGAACCATTGGTGTGAGCTGAGTCCATGGATACCTAAGGCATTGTACAGTCTGGAGATGCTTAAAATAGGTCTGAAATACATGGAGACGGTGATAAAAGCCTGGCAGCAAGCCAATCAACACATAGAATGAGCAATGTTCTTTGTTTGGGTGTTCCTGCTTATTTGGCTAAGCAGCTTCAAATAATTTAGAATGCGGAAGCATGTCTAATTCTAAAAAGATCTTGCTTATCTCCTGTCTCTAAGCATCTCAAACTGTTGCATTGGCTGCTGGTCCATAATAGGATTCATTTTAGGAACTTTTATGTGCCCACAGGACCTTCTGTCCTTCAGGACCCAAATATATGACTAACCTTGTGGTTCACTATATGTCAACTAGATCATTGAGCACTTCAGGTTTTTTTTGCCTCTCACTCTTAAGATCAGGCTATCCAGATAAGGTGGTTGCTTCTTCTCTGTTTTGGCAACTAAGGCTTGGAACAGTCCTCCAGCATATCCGCATCCTACTAGTAATGAACTGCATTTCCCAAAACATCTCAAAATCTAGTTATTTGCTTCTAGTTAATCTGTGAGATTCTGTCAATCCAAGGTCTTCTTCAGTGCCACAATGCTCCTCCGAGCAGCTGTGTGCTTTATAAATACCGCCATGCATTCATATTGCTAAGTTATGGTGAAGCCATACCATGGCATCCCTGGAACTCTGGGGGACCAGCATGGATTGCTGTATGTTGGCAGAAGAGGTTATTTACAAATCACAATGTTGCCTGTAGAAATTCTGGAAGATCTGGGATTTGTGGAAAGAAATCTGAGAGAACTAAGATGAGCCTACATGACTAGAACTATGACACAAATGGATGCAGAACATAACCTCATGCAATATTCCTACCCGCACAAATGGAACAAATGAAGGGTGAGAATGTCAAATGCTCCTGCAAAAATTCAGAGAGGTCCTGGATTTAAGCCGAAAAAGCCCAATACGTAGAATTGTTGATTAGTGCATTGTAACATGTGGCTACTGTTTTTTTGTATTACCTTTACTTTTTAAAACAATAAAATGCGCATAGAAAAAACGAGCAAAGATTCCATCATTTGGGAGTTTTTCTCACATTGCCCTGGTCAGAGAAACCTTAATGATAAGAGCGGAACATGCAAACTCTGTGACCTGAAGTTGAACAATAGACAATGGTGTCTGTACTCGTTTGGTACTTCCTCTTTGTGAAGGTGAAGCATGAAAAAGAATTTGAAACATTTCTGCATGTCCAACTTTTAAAAAAAAGATGCATATCACAAGAAGCCAGGGCACAGAAACTGAAGCAATGTTCCTGATGTGGGTGTGCAGCAGAGGATAACAACTCCCCCAACCCCCCCAGTTAAGTATCTTTGGATAGTCCTGTATGCAATGCTAAACTAAGGTGTGGTATGGCAAAGAAATCATCAAAGATTGGAGAGGCAATGGAAAACTGTGAGTATTGCGGCGTATTATATGATGCAGTTGTGCGACCACACCATATATTGTAATACACTCACAAAACCACCTTGCGACCAGTCATGTTTGTTTGTAAAACCTCTTGCTCAACCCTGGGTAGCTGTGGCTGAGAGCAGCAAGGCTTAAACAAAGGAAGTGGTGTTAACCTCTTCGGTGCTCAGGACGGCCCCCGGCCGTCCAATGTCATGGTTGGCATGTGCTGAGGACGGCCAGGGGCCGTCAGAATCCCACCCACTTATTAATTCTTCCGCACAGCAGGAGAATTCGCGCAGCGCCGTAGGGGCTAAGAATTTAGACAAACTAGTATAAACAACATAATTAGAGAGTCACACAACACGAAAGAAATCCAACACCAATTTGTAACAATAGATTATATTTTAAGAATTTTTAGACACCAAGCTGAGCAAAATTCCCAGTATGGTTCTAGAGATATAGATTTTTAAGTGAAACATAAATTTCAGATTTTAGTCCAAAGCACAAACAAGCATTGGTAATTGTAAAGCTTGAAAACATTTGAAAAGTTTTAAAGAGTCGTGTTTGACTACTCTGGTTCGGACTGGGCACCCAGTTCTGACATGGAGAACGTTGGGGGGCAATAAGGAGTATTTGGAAAGTTACCTAGTCACCAAAGCAGTCTCAAGTCCAGTTACACACTTTATGCAAGGACCGCCTTAGATTTTGATGGATTGGTCCTGATGCTGGGGATACAGGATGCTGAGGATGCTGAAAGATGCTCTAAATGCTGTGCAGTTAACAGGGGTCTTCCTGGGGTTATTTCCCGGTCCATGGTTGAGGTGGGGTGACCCTCAAAGTCCTTTTTGATCCAGCAGAAGTCCTGTTAAAACTGGGCAACTGGTCTCCAGCCACAGCAGTTGCACAGCAGCCCACCGGTTTTCTTTGATGAGGGCTAGTGTTCGTCTTTGGCTAACAATCTGTACTCTAAAGGCTTTCACAGGTCAGACAAAATCAGGTGCAACTTTTGAGTGCTGAGTAGTGGTCTTCTCTGCTGCACATTGACGGTCAGCAGCGATTCGATGGAAGCGGCTGTTCATGGGCCAGAATGGGCTACTTCAGATTTTATGGCCCTGGTGCTGAAACAGGGAGTCAGCCGACTGACTCTTGTGGTTTACCTTTTCTCTCTGTGGCTCTAGTGTGACTTTTCCATTAGCCAGGCACAACTGGCACAGTAATTTCTTTCCTAGCCCAAGGACCAGCAGGTGCATTCTAGTAGTTGGTGCAGCCTCTCTTGTCATGCCTAGAGGTCAGCAGGGCAGTCGTAGCTGCCAAGATTTCGGTTTGCTTTTGTGTGACATTTCCTTGACTTGATGGTTCTTATGTGTGATATTTCGCAACTTTAGTTGTGGCACTTTGAGTGACACTTTATAGCAAGCAGGAGGGAGATAAATCTTAGAAACAGAAAATATCCCTTCCAATGGCTGTGATGGTCTGGAACCTTTTTCACAACAGATACTATACTTCTGATGTGCGTATGATAGGTTAGCAACCTCTCCTTTTATAAATGTGACACAAAGCACCTCGCAGTTATGGTACCTCAATGTTCTACTCTCTGTGTACCTCTGGGCCAATTGATGGTAGATTTCGGAACAGGATCGTGTGTCAAATACTATCAAAAGTAAACATGCACACCCACAGACATTTGAGGATGTGGACCATTTCCTATAGACTTTTAATATTTCGGTGTATTTGTGTTGTGAGTATCACATGCTTCTAAGGGCAGCTATTGAAGTGAATGAGCCTTGGTTTACCTCTGGAGGTGGGCAGGCCTAGGATCAGCTTTAGGGCTTAGTGTAGCAGAAACCTCTGGAGGAAGTGCCAAAACCAAAAGAGATACCAACTGTGGTTCTTCCTCAGCATTTTGTCTCTAAAGTGAAGAAACCTTTTGACCAGTAGACTCATCGTCCCCAACAATCAGCACCTTCACAAGGAGCCAGAAGAATGCCCACCTCCCACCTGTAAGCCAGGTCCAGGTTGTTGCAGCCCAAGGGAACTCAGGGAGTGCTCAGAGTTGACCAAGGTGACATCAAAGCCATGCATAAAACTATGTAAAACATGTATACATAAACCTCTGTAAAATACATTAACAACATCGTGCTTGCGAAGACCTAGCCATCCTTCCCTTGTGAGTATAGAATAGGAAACTTTTGACACCCTCCCCCACTCCTGTGCCCTCTCTATCCTTCCCTTTCTCATAGGCTTCGTCTTCCCTTCCTTTCTCATCTCTCTAACCCCACTTTTCCTTTCCACCATCCTTTCTTCACTCCTCTTTCCCTCATTTTTTTCTCCATCTCTCCACTGACTTAATCTTTCCTCTCTCCACCATCTTCCCTTTCTCTTGTTTCATTTCTCCCACTTTTCTCTTTCCTTCCACTCTCCCGCTTTCCATCTGTTTCTCTAGCTCTCTTTTCGCTCCCTCCTGTTCTCTATCCTTTTTGCTCCTCTAACTTTTTTGGCTCTCTTCTCCTTCTCTGTCTCTCTCTTATCCTGTCCTGTCAACCCATTACATTCCTCTCTAGTTGTTTATATTTCTTTCTCCTTCTCGATCCATATGTCACTACACTTTGACTTTTTCTCTACTTCCTTCATTTTGCTCTTCAAACTTTAGCCACCCTGTTCTTGTCCCTTTGGTCCTGCTAGTATATTGTTTGTTCCTCTCCAACTGAACCAGTCTTCTTTTTGCCTCTGTCATCTCCTCTCTTCTTCTCTAACAACCAGTGTCACCTCTTATTTTTCACTCCTCTCTCTCTCTCTCTCTCTCTCTGTCTTCCTCTTCCCTCTGTTCTGTATCATCTCCCTCAATGCCTCTTCCTCCCAACCATTCTCGTCTCCTCTTTTTTCTCTCTCACCACTATAACTCTTCCCTTTTGCGTAGGCCTCTAACAAAATCATAACTCTCTCCTTCCACCTTCATCACTGTTGACATTACATCCCAAAACTAAATTCATTCTGGCCGCTGTGTCACTTAGCTGCACTGAATAAATATTGTTTCATTTAGTAATAAAAGCATAACTCGTTTGGCCACTATAATTAATTTGAGAAAAAAACCGTTTTCGATACAGATTGTCAGGTTTAGTATACTGCACGCAAATAAATTTACCTTAAAAAGCACTGAGATGACAATGCATGTTCCTTGTTAAGCTTATGAATAAATACATTTGGTCAAATCTGTCTTTTTATTTGGGCGCAGGATATCGAGGCCAGTCACTGAAACTGCTCACGTTATAGTAGTTTCAGAAGATGAAGCTCTGTGCTGTGACACAGAATACCCCGCCGAGCCTTACTCACTTTTTCCTCTAAGAGGGGGTGATCAGCAGAGAGGTGGTAGAAAGCACTCTCAGCATCCAGGAAATAACCCCACTTGTCTCCACACGCCAGCCTGCCCTACGTGGCTCCACTTACCCTCTTGATACTTTAAATAGTTTCTGACCAGGAGAAGCACCAGACACTATGTTAAGATGTTTTTGTATTTATTCTTTTTTTTATCTCTTTATTGATTTTTGTACAACCGGGTGGAAAGACTCCATTCGTCTACAGTAACAAGTATAGAACAACTTGAGGATTTTTTTTCATACATATCATGAATTCAGAATCACTTGTCTGAGGAACCAGCTTTGATATATTGAGCTCATTCTAGAGAACAGACATCCCAGTGGCCAGCTCGGCTACCATCTGGGTTTCTCCCTGCATCCCCGACCTCCTCTCTCCCTCAGGCTATGTCCTCTTTGGCTTGTCTCCAGGGACCCTAGACCTTGTCAAAGTTCTTAGGACATTGTGCACCTTGCGCACCATTTTTCAAAGCACATGCACCAGTCTACATTGGCCTCCCAACTCCTCTACTTTGGGCACTCATTACTCCCCCACAATCTGATGGCATCTCGTTTAGCCATCATTGATGCTGTGTTATAAAGCACTGGATGTATCTGTCTTAAGAATGGTCACTCCATTTGCTCAGGGCCATCAGCTTGGGGATCAGTACAATTGTGCAGTCCAGGACCTCAGATAGCAGCTTACCTATTCCTTCCCAATACTTCCGGAGGATGGGGCATTCCCAAATTGTGTAGAGAAGGGGTCCCCTCTGTCTACAGCCTTGCATGCATCTGTCTGATTCTGTCTTGCTAATTTGGAACAGTCTCAATTGGGTATAATAGTCCCTATGGAAGAGTTTCAGTTGTACCCGTTGGAAACTGTCAGGATGGTCGCCTTTCAGGGGCATCTACAGGCCGCCCCCTTAGGTTATCATCCTCCAGCGACCCAGCTTTCCCTGTCATTTCTCCCAGAGCGGATATAGTGGTGGGGGAGGAGTGCTAAAATGTAGTAGGGTTGAGACACTGCATGGTAAGTGAGGGGGGGTCCCCAGCACGCTATACTCCAGGAGAGATTCATATGAAACCTCTTTCAGGACCTCCATATATGGCCAAAGTAGGTTGCGTAGGTGTTGGTATCGTAGGTATTGCTCGCAAGAGAATTGCTATAGGTCCAGGAGCTCTGTGTAGGGTATCATCTCCTGCCCTCTTCGTAAGTCCCCAACCTTGGATCTCCCTTTTGGCATAAGATACTGGTGTATTTGTAACAATCTCACCTCTACCCGGCCCCAGTCTCTCTCTGGGCCCGTGGTAGCAGCAGACTGACACTCAATGCAGGCAATAAATATACAATGCTGTGCTGAGTACTTCGAGCAATACTAATACAAATATAGAGAGGAGATCTAATTGTGTGACTAATGCATTGCAGTGCGGTAATGCAGACATAAACACTGAAATACATTAGTTTAACCCCTGATGCATGGTACCTGGCAGAGCTGGGCAGTCCTTCTTCGGTCTGTTCTCCAGTTCCATCATGATCTTAGGTTCAAGGTGGCAGGGGTTCCATGTTTATTCCCAGAAAGTGCCCTGGGGGCTGGAGTTGACACTAGCCAATAGGCTGCCAGGTTCCCTCCTGCCTGATGATGACTCCCAGCTTTGTGTGGCATCTTAGCAATCCCAGAGTGCACTATTCCAAAGATATCTGAACCCCTCTCTTGGTGTGGGGAGCTTGGTTACCAGCCCTAGAGGTGTGGATACTTGTGGGCTATATGCTCACAGAAAAACCAGTTTGGCAATTGGTTTCCCCTCTCTGTTTCTGCACCCAGCCAGCCTATCTGAACAAAAGGGCAGCCCTTCTTGAGTGTGGTTGCCATTTGCCCATTAAAGCTTCACCGCACAGCCTCTCGGGACCGACGACACAAAGCCTCGCCCCGCAGACTGCACCCCAGGATCCAAGGTACTGTGTTCAGCGGGCCCAAGTGGCTCCCTGTAGCCAGCCCACCCTCCATCACAGTCAGCCTGAGGTTTCGATTTGCATTGGTCCCTCGCGACCTGAAGTACCCTTTTTTAGTGTTACCTACTTCTAAGAGCCTCATTGCATTTATTTCTACAAAATGCACTATCTCGAATTCTACTTGATAGATTTTGATTGTTTTGGTCTTGTTTTACTCAGATAAATATTCTCTATTTTTCTAATCTGTTGTGGAGTCTTTTTGCTGTGTATTTACTGTGTTGTTGTTTGGGTTATTGCACAAATACTTTACACATTACCTTTTAAGTTAAGCTTGGCTGCACTGTGCCATGCTACCAGAGAGTGAGCAGAGGATAATTTAGTATTGTGTTGTGACTTACCCAGACTAGGATTGTGGTCCCTACTTGGATAGGGTGCATATCTCTGCTACCCAGAGATCCAATTTTTAACAGCCATGCAGCACGCTTGTGTCTTATATTCGTTTCTTAGCTCTGTGAATGGTGCTACCTATGTAGACTTTACTGCATGGGCATATAAGGCAATATACACAATACTCCGTGTTGCAACTAATATTGCCCCTGATTGTGTGTTCCCTTGTGCTGTTAGGGATCTTAATTTTTAGTGCAGTCGAGCTGTTGCTACAGGCTTTGCATTTCATACAGCAAAAAAAGCCTTTTGTTTAACCAGTGTGTCTCCTGCTGGTTATGTCTTTGTTGACCATGCTGTAACTCAAATTGTCCTTAAGGACCTACTCTTCCTGAACGTGATCAGTGGAGTCTCATGTAAGTATTTATTAAGTATTTGGTCAGTCTTAAGTATGTGCCAGTCTTCACCAAATAACTTTCTCACTTAGTATGCTTGGTTGAAGAAGGGGGTAATGAACCTCACCTGGTCTGGTACATTCTCACTGTGGTCCCTCCTAGGATGTACATACTTCAGAAGGCACCAAACAAACATACTCTTAATCACTCTCTCTCTCTCTCTGATAGTCACTCCATCTCACATTCACTCTCTTCACCCTCACTCACACTGTCTTAGTCATTCTCATTGATACACACTCATATCCACCCCACCCACTGTTACTCGCACAGAAAGGTACTCATAACTCACTGGTTCTCACACTCATTTACCAATGAATCCACATATGCTCAGCTTTCCACACTGACTGACTCTCGGTCCGAGTGCCACTGCACCTGCTGCACCACTAATGCTACAGCCCTAAGTCACTTCCACTCCCTCTCAGAATCTCCAATAACAAAAGCACCCCTTCACTCATTTTGTCGCTTTCACTTCAAATATAAACTCTCTAAAACTCAGGTTAGCGTTCACTCTCACTCTCATTGATACTCTCAAACACACTCACACACAGTCTCACTCAAACTCAATCACTCTCAAGCACTCACAAGCTAACTGACAAACATGGACGTACATGTACACAGAAACACATTTTTTTGTACTTATCTTGCTTACTTTGCTGGAAACTCAGAGGCTCCATGCAGCAGCATAGCTGGAATTTAGTGCTAGATGTTGGAACCAGCAAGCCATAATTCCCAACGAGGAGCCAGACAAAAAAAGTAAGGCAGGTTTGAAAAGAGGACGACCCACTTCATTCCCTCACCAAACTTCTTGATGGACTGTAAGTACAGCCCCGTAAGAAACTGGGATTGTGCTGGGGGTCCTGCCCCTGCTGCACTGTGTGACTTCTTATTGTCCTCAGGGATGCACTGATGTACCCCCTGTTAGCCACATTTGAGCAGCAATGCTGGGCTGCCTGAGGACAGCACAGTATATCTGCTATCTAATATAGATTGTGCCTGGGTGAACTATGCCCCTCATACCTCAACAATCCATACATACACCTACAGAGTGCGTGTTTTTAAACAACACTTTGTAGCAGGACCATGCCTCAGCCCCTCAACACCCCTCCTCTTCCTACAATAAGCCTGGAGATGAGGCCTCAAGGGCTGACCTGCGCACTGGTAGTGTACATGAATACACAAAAGTTGTATTTTTTTGAACACTGTTCTGTTAAATAATTAGCAGTTGTGGTAAGGGGCAGTAGATGGCGCCTCACAGGAGGCAGAGCTATCTACTGATACCCCTGGCAAACAAATCTGAATTAGAAACGTGTACCCTATTAATGTTATTATTAAAACACAGCCCTTTCCACCACACATCTTGTGAGAATTTTATTTGTATTAGTTCAGGTAAATTACTGCATTGCTATACCAATGAGTACATTTCCAATGTTGCATTTATCCAGATAACCATGACGTTCTTTGTGAGACCACATAGCACAATAGTAGGGTATTGAAAAATTATGTTAGCTTTTTGGGCCTGTGCCATTGTTGCCGTGAGGAGCACTCAACGCTCAGCGGAACCTTCACCGTCCACAGTGAGTACCTGTTACACATTCGGATTCCTGGCCCAACGACCTGCTGGACCTTGGTCCACATCTCATGCTGGAAAGGCTACCCTGATTTCTTGCCCCCCCCCCTCCCCTCTGCCTTTCACAATGCTTGCATCTCAGGCGGAGGTAAAGTTTGCTGCAGTGTCTGTCCCCAAGATGGTGACTGGGGCCAGTCCTGACTACCGCCGCAGGAGACGCCTGAGTTAACGGGCCCCCCCCAAACTGAGCTGGTACGACGTTCCACATGGTCAAGTATCTCTCCTGATCTAAAATCATTGGTCATCGTCATGTTCTGGATCAGCCCTCACCCGACCCCACTCCAGCTCACCCTGCATGACACTTGATTCGGAGATCTTTCCATCGGCAGCTGAGACCTGGACATTTTGACTGATGTCCGGTGGAGCTACCTCGCAAGCTAAAGGGAGGTGGGCCATGGATTTCCCTCCTTAACCATCACGTACCCAGCTGTTCTTTGGGCAAACTCTCCTGCGTCTCTCTACTAGACTTTTCTCCCTTCTCTTCTTCACCATACCCCATACCCCCCTCCTCTCTACTTTCTCCTCTTTCCAGCTATTGACCTTTGCGATGGGCTGTGGATTCCCTCCTCGGACGTCACCTACCCAGTCGGTTGTTGGGCAGACTTCCTTTTGTCTCTCCTGCCGTCTTTTCCTTCATCCTCCCCTTCACACTTCCCCCTTTCCCCCTCTTCTCTATTTGTCTCACCTTTCTTTCCTCTCCCGATTTGTTGCTTAATTTTTGACGTAATGTGTATTTCTTTTCATTCTCTGTAACATTGTGCAGCCTAATGTAAAGTGCTCTGATACCTACAGGTCTAGCCAGCACTATATATAACTCATAAATAACGTTCCTCTGAACTTCTGATGGACCTTTGACGACGCCACATGAGCGTCAAAATTGTTTGTACTCACCTCGATACATGAGTAACCTTGGCTGATGCCCGGTGGAGCTGTCATATGCAAATAAAGAGGAGTCTGGCCCTGGTTTCACCCCCTCGGCCGTCACCTACCCAGCCAGACATCTGACATTTTTTTCCTCGTTTTTCCCGTTGTGTATTCCCTCCCTTCCCCTCCTCCTCCCCCTGTGACTCTTTGATTTAAGTGATGTAACTATGTACCCTCTAACTCTCTGTAACTCATGTAAAGCGCTCTGATACCTCCGGGTCTAGTGGCGCTAAATAAAACTTTTCAAATAAAAAATAAAAATAAATAAATAATATATTATTATTTATATTCCAAATTGATAATCAAAAATCTTGACTGTAAGTCATTCAGAGAATAAACAAAAAAGTGACAATAGAACTTTTACAAAACCAGCATATAACAGACACTGCAGCCTTCAGCGTTCGGAAAGGAGGAACACATGATAAACCTCCAAGTAAAAGATAAAGTAATGGATTTTGTTGCAATTGTAGAACTGGAAGCAGGAGCAGCTGCTACGGGACATGGGTGTTGAGATGGGGGTGATGGGGTGGGGAGAAAATAAAAAGGACTTACCTGTAATGGCAGGCTGCCACCTCTCATCCGTCCTCTTCATCTTCCATCTTCCTGTCGCTGCCAACAGCAGGAAGCACCCAGGCACAGGCTCCCCGGAGCCAATCACAATGCTGCAATGCAGTGTTGTGATTGGTCTGAGTGCCGTGGATCGGCGCTCAGACTGGAACAGGGAGCCTTTGCATGTTTCTCACCAGGCTGTGTAATGCAACCTTGTGGGGAACGTGCAAAGTGCGCATGAACTGTTTTGTCAGCACAAGAGGGCCCATCAAACAGTTCATGGGCACATAGGGAGTGCACACCACTCCTCATCTGCTCTTGCCAGCCCTGCCCGCCACACAACTGACTACAATAGTAAAAAAAAATGATAAGAACGATACATTATTAACATTTATTTTTTCTTTTAGGGAATGGGGCGACACTCCTCTGCCTTAGCCGAGGAGCCACCACTGACTGGAAGTACTAGAGCTGAAAACGTAGTATCCAATAGCACAGGCTCTCATGCGATGCAAAGTAAAGCATATGACAGCATCAATCAACTCTCCTGCTCTAAAGGTTTTTAGCACAGAAAGTAAACTCTTGCACAGCACCAAAACTGCTCTGCACCTCAAAGTGCCAACACCCTGTTAATTTATGCAAAGTGGGTATGTTTAGTGTGGCAGTGATTATTGCATGAGGGCTTCTGATGACGCCTTCAGCAGGTAAATCTCAGCAAATCTGGCATTGCACAGTTTTATACCATCCGTTAAACTCAGTGCTGCTTTTTTTTTTACACCTCGCTCTGTGTGCATAAGATCTTCTTTCCAAACTGCATCCCATACATCTGTTGACCACACAGTGTTTGGATCTGTTTCCCATTCTAATTAATTTCTGGATTTAATCCTGGTCTTTCCAGTTGGAGTAAGAGGAAAATATTTTTTTAGGCTTTTAGCAGTGACAAGTTGTGGCTATGATTAGAAATCTTACGTAAGGAAAAATAAGCTCCATCTGATCTAAAGCTTTAAATAGTCTCCAAAGCAGTCATAGGCTTGAGACATTCATTTAGAAATGCCGAGATAATTTATATTGCTCCTGCAAATGTGAAAAAGTAATGCACACCCCTTCTTTAACCAGGTGTTGATCTCAAATAGGAACCATCTCTATTCTTCCTGGAAATAAGGGCTGGATATACTAATATCTGGTAGAAAAGAACTGGTTGAAAACTGGGACCAGTATTTTTGCAGCCAGTAAAAATGTTAAGAACTGTCCTGTGTACTTATCGGTCATTTACTAAAGATCCATAGATAGTGGTTTGCAATACGGCCTATCTCATATTAATGAGGTTGGCTGCAAATTGCAACATAATACGAGTGGGGGCCATCTGAGGGGTGGTAGCCTCCTGGGCCCGCAGACCATTTTGTCTGTGATTGCCTTTCAATAAGGTAAACTTTTTTTTAAATGCAACTTTTTTTGCTTGTTTAAGGGTTGTCAGTTGTCTCGCGGACCACAGCTTACTCATCCACAAACCTGTTTTTTTTAATTCACAAAGGGGAAAGGGCTCCATGGGGACCCTGTGCCTTTTGAAAATAATTACCACCTTGAGGTACTGGTCAAATATCAATGTTTTGCAACTGGATTTAAGTAGCTGAGCATTGATACATTAGATATTGATCAAAAAAAATTGAAAGCACAGCTACAACACGCTCTTTCCAGATAGTGAATTGGTATCTAATCTCAATCCAATTTCAAAAATCACATTTTTTCTGACTCCTAAAACGGGATTAGTACATAAAAAAAGGAATTTCATCACCTCAAATGCTGAAATGGTGCGTTTGCGACTTTTTAAATGCTTAGTAATAGACCTCAGCATTCTTATTATAACAGAAAAGAAATTAAGCAGAAATAAAAAATATTTTTCTAATAAATTCATTGAATTTAAAATGTAAGATTCTATATATATTCTTAATAATTGGAAGGAAAACTAAATTCGGTTTTTGGGACATGGTTAGTACCCCTTCAAAAGAACAAAGGTGATAAAACTTTTCACTGGTTAACCATTTAGGAATCTAATCTCACTAATGATTCATGAACCAGAACTAGCTTGCTTCTATGATAATTATCATTATTATCATGAAAATTAGGGAATTAAATTTCAACATTATTCTTTGGTAGGTTTAATCTAGACAAGAACATCCCTGATCCTTTTGATGTCCATAACAGTTTTGACAGTATATCATTCTCAAAAAATGATTCAGGAATATTAATAACCTCTATTTCTAGCTTAGTAACTCTGCTAACCAGATCATAAGTATGTCTCACAAATACGCTTCTTCCTCCTTATCTCGTATGAGAGGTTCCAATACACCAGAGAAAGAGCACAATCTGTTTCAATGAAACTTTTTATTTGTTAGATGCTGTGTTAGATTTTGAGATTGTTTTATTCTTCCTTGTTGTGCATCAGATCATACAATGAAAACCTAATAATGACAGCAAAACAATAGCCAGGACTTGTAGCCTGCAGGTAGCCTGGAAATAGTGAGTGAAGAGCTGGTCAATTTAATTTCAAATATTAATTCCATAAATTGTTATGAAATGCTTTTAAGAGAAAAGACTCGGCCTAATTTAACTTGGGCAGTCATTAATGGTCAGCAGAAAGAATCACACGATGAACAGGAACTAAAAAGCTACATGTTTTACTTAGCTTGGTATATTATATCACAAAGTTCAACTTGGAATAACATCCGGTTCAATTGTACAGCTTCACAATAATGTCAATATAATTTAGAAGTACATTTGTGAGGAAATGGATGGTGCTCAGTGCACGGTGTACACTAAAATGGCCGCGCTCCATTAACTTGCTGCCCAGGCAGGCATGAGCACTAAAAATACCTCAAGCATATTTATGCCAAGATCAAGGGAATTCGACTACGTGCCGAGGACATTTTCTGATGTACAAGATTCAGCAACAGAGTTCATTCATAGAAAGTAATTGAGCTTTGCGGCCTTTGCAGTTCACCTATCAGGAGGCTTACCTAATGCTCCACCACTTAGTAGAGGGTCAGCATATCCCAGCACAGTGGAATCATCGTGCCTTAGTAATTCCTCGAGTTTTCATGTGTAAACCGGCATCATTTATTTCTTACATCAATCAAAGTGCTCTGTTGTGGGATTAGAACCGTAGCAATCTGTCAAAGCTGCACAAATAATGCAGCTTATAAAAACACCACTGATTGCTAAATATGCGATTCTGAGAGTGCGGAATGTATGCTCAAGCCTGATGGTTGAAAACTGGACATTGATTTTTTGGGTTGAAATTTAAATGCATTTACATTTTGGTGCACTTAGAAAACATAAAACATCACAAGTCCAAAATAAAATTGAAAAAGACAAGTAAAACTATGTAAACAAATATTGCAAGACCCATATAAAGGCAATGAAACGACATCTATAACGAGATCAATAAGACACTGGAATTTAGGGAGGTCATTAAGTTGTACAAAGCAGAAATTAAACTGGCCCAGGCCGCTTACTATGAAGAAAAAATGTCCTTGGCAGCCAATTCCGCACGTGAAATCTTTCGCTTTGCGAAAACACTGCTCAGAGTCCCTCCACCCCCAGTGATTTCTGATGCTACAGGATTACGCTGTAACAATCTTGCCGATTTTTTCCATGATAAAATTCAAGCCATTTATATGTCATTCCCCCTTGCAGATGGCGAAACATTGGATATTAACTCTCAAAGCACGGAACACTATCTGGAGGTAATTCCCCTGATGGACTCTGAGGCGTTCAATACCATCTCGGCACTTGTGAAAAGTGGGTCGCCCAGAGTCCCGGCACCACTTAACATTTTGAAGCAAGCGGCCACACCTGTCTTTCCCCTTATATTGGGGTTGATCAATGCCTCACTTTCTACTGGAGTGGTACCCCCTCCATGGAAAAATGCAATGGTGAAGGCATTATTAAAAAGGCCTAGTCTTGACCCTGATCTCCTGGGAAACCATCTCCACATTTCACTTCTCCCAGGGATCAGTAAAATGGCTGAAAAACATGTCAACTCAGTGCTGTCTGCATTCCTGGAAACTCATAACCTTCTCCATCCGTCACAGACTGGCTTTCAACCACTCCAAGGTACAGGAACTTCTCTGTTAGCAGTGGTTGAAGAGCCTAAAAAGATCCTGGACGCTGGAGGTACATCTGTGGTCATCCTTTTGGAACTCATTGCAGCTTTTGACACAGTCAACCACCAAATTTTGGTATGTAACCTTTACAACGAAACTTTTACAACGACCTACCATTACAACACAACTTTTACAACGCATACTAATACAACGCATTGCTCTGGGGGGCGCTCTAGGATAGGGAATAGGTTAATTTACTATCCAATAACCTTCCCTACTATCCACGGGGACTGGAGTTGGAATAGTAAATTAAACTATTCACTATCCAGCACCCCAAAGCGCTATGCGTTGTAATGGTATGCGTGGTAAAAACCGCGTTGTAAAGGTAGGCGTTGTAAAAGTATGCGTTGTAACGTCATACATCCCCAAATTTTGGTCCATAATCTCATAAATTTGTGGGTGACCGGGATTGTTTTGGCTTCACTGCAATCCTTTTTGGATGACAGATCCTTCCAGGTCTTTGAAGCTGATGCTGTCTCAAAACAAATCCCCTCCACTGCAGAGTTCTTCAGGGATCATCTCTGAGTTCCACCTTATTTAATATCTATATGAACCTGTTAGTGGAGATTGTGCTGCCTTTTGGGGTGCATATACTGACCTACGCTGATGACACGCAACTTGTAGTGGCATTTAATCACTCTGACAACTTCCCCCGGCCTCAGTCCTTGTTTGGAAGATGTATCCAAATGGATGAATAATTCCTACTTGAAATTGAATGGTGAAAAGACTGAGATGATGATTTTAGGAAACCCAACCCTTTTTGAACCTAAACTAATGTGGTCGGCCTGCTTGGGCCCTGTCCCGGCCCCAAGACCCAGATGAAAAGCCGAGGCATTTGGCATGATCAAGACTTTAGCTTTAATGTTCAGGTGCGTAATGTTGCAGCATCCTGTTATGGCATCTTAAAGAGGCTTCGCAAAGTCCTCCCACTTCTCCCCTTCCGGGCAAGAAGCATTATGGTCCAGGCGCTCATTCTGTCACGCCTGGACTATGGGAATGCCCTCTATTTAGGAGCCCCATGCATAACCATTTCAAAACTCCAGACAGTGCACAATTGTGCTGCCAGGACCCTTCTGGAGATTCCAAAATGTCAATCTGCAAAACCAGGCTTGAAATCTCTTCATTGGTTGCCCATCAAGGAGAGAGTCAATTTTAAGGCTATGTGTATTGCTCATAAGACGCTAGCAGGGAAGGGGCCTTCCATTAATCACTCTATTGTCGGCCTTACCTTGCAAACAGGCGCCTGTAATTGGAGGATTTGCATCTTGCCTCAGTTCCCAGGATTAAGAAGGCTAGAAGTGTGGGGTCGCCTGTTTTCTTATAATGCACTAGGTTCTGGAATACGCTTCCACTTTACCTGCGTAAGGAATCCAACTAGCTGACCTTTCGCAAATTGTTAAAAACTTGTCTCTTCCCTTGGTATGGTTGTACTGTCTATCACTTTGCCATTGTCAGCGCTGGGATGCCCCTGGGTAGCTACGCGCTTCACAAATGTTTTTTTTCATTTTCATTTTTCATCTGTTAAAATAGCTTGAGGGGAGCAAAAACATCACCCACCGCCCCCAAAAAAAGAAATCAATCCTTATTCAGCCTTCGGAAAAAAAACAAAGCGGGGGCTTACACAGAAAGCAAGGCCATTGTAACTTACCACCACATTGCAGGTGTGAGCTTAATAATTCAAATAATGCTTCTATACTGAAGAGCTTGACTTTAATAGTAGTAGGGCTTCCTCCCTAGATTTCAAGACACAAAAGCTATTTGTCTCACTCAACAAGCACCACTGCATAGATTTCAATTAGGTATGCTATGTTTAAATAATAATAGTTTTTTATATATATATATATATATATATATATATATATATATATATATATATATATATATATATATATATATATATATATATATCCATACACAACTGCTCAAAACAGTGAAACGCCCACTCGACGTTGTAGTTTTCACCATATTTAATCAGCAGGCACCAGCGAAAGCCAGCGTACAGTGTCAGCACAGTTTCTTACAGCCTTTAGCCGACGCGTTTCTGGAACTAATCATCCCTTCTTCAAAGGCAGGCTTTTGGGGGAAGTGACAGCTGCCTCGTGTTTCGTGCTTTCTTAAGCCCACTCGGCGTAAGCACCGCTTGGCATTCTGGTTCTTGTATTATCAGGTAAGTAACATCCATCGTGGTTACAGCTGTCACAAAACCTTCCCGAAAATAAAATCCCTTCAGGTTGCATTCACCTCATTGCGTTGTTTTCACTCTTCGTTTTGTGCCAAGCTGCTAAGGTAACGTCGTTCCTACGTGGTGTTTTCTTCTTCAAAAACCGGCCCTGCTCCGTCAGCAGGGGGGCTGCTTCGTGACCAAGAGCGGGCCACTATAAATTCATACACAACTGCTCAAAACAGTGAAGCACCCACTCGACGTTGTAGTTTTCACCATATTTAATCAGCAGGCAACAGCGAAAGCCAGCGCACAGTGTCAGCACAGTTTCTTACAGCCTTTAGCCTACGCGTTTCTGGAACTAATCATCCCTTCTTCAAAGGCAGGCTTTTGGGGGAAGTGACAGCTGCCTCGTGTTTCGTGCTTTCTTAAGTATTCATAGTCCCGCCCCTCGGCGTAAGCACCGCTTGGCATTCTGGGTCTTGTATTATCAGGGAAGTAACATCCATCGTGGTTACAGCTGTCACTAAACCTTCCCGAAAATAAAATCCCTTCAGGTTGCATTCACCTCATTGCGTTGTTTTCACTGTTCGTTTTGTGCCAAGCTGCTAAGGTAACGTCGTTCTTACGTTATGTTATGCTGTTATGTTAAAATCGGTTTTATATAGCGCTCAGCTACTCCGAGGAGTGTCCCGGCGCTTCAAGAAACCCGATGCAGAAGTCAGGAGCAAATGAAACAGAGCAGAACAACTATTGAACAAACAGCCAGGACTTCAGCTCCTTCCTGAAAGCTAGCAGATTAAAGTTTTTTCTCAGAGGGACTGGCAAGGAGTTCCAAAGTTGAGGTGCCAGGTGACGAAAGGAGCGACCTCCAATCCGGGCTCGTCTGATTGGCGGAACAGATGCCAGGGCCAGGGAGGCAGACCTCAGCGCCCTTGATGGCAAGTAGAAAGTCAGTCGTTTCCTGATATATTTCGCACCTGAGTCATGGAGTGCTTTAAAAGCAAGCGTAAGCGCCTTAAAAGCAATCCGTTTTTTAATAGGGAGCCAATGCAATTTTTTTAATAGATCCGTGGCGGCACTGGATCTCCGGTGGAGGCCGTAAATGGCTCTAGCAGCAGAGTTCTGCACTACCTGCAGGCGAGATGGGAGATATTGCGGCAGGCCCAGGTAGAGCAGGTTTGCGTAATCCAAACGGGAGCCTATCAGGGCCTGTACGGTAACTTTCCTGTGGTCATGAGATAGCAACCAAAGGAATTTTCTAAGCATTTTCAGGATGCCAAAACACTTCCCAACAAGGCCAAGAATCTGTGGCTTCAAGGTGAGACCATCGTCAAGCTGCACTCCCAGATTCTTGGGCTTGGAGGACGCGGCCGCAGGAGGAAACATGGCTGGGGGCCACCACGACCGACACCTAGGATCGGGTGTACAGTCAAAAAACAGCAGCTCCGATTTGTCGGAGTTGCATTTGATGCTGTTAAGTTCAAACCACTCGAACACCGCCCCCAAACAGCCTCTGATCTGCACTCCATCGAAGTCAGAGCCCTTCTTGCAGGTGAAGAGGAGCTGGGTGTCATCAGTGTAAGAAACGATCTGGGCGCCAAAAGACTCCGCCAGTGCCGCCAGAGGTGCCATATAGATGTTAAAGAGAGTAGGGCCCAAAATAGAGCCCTGAGGCACCCCTACCGCCAAAGGCAGCACTTCGGCAGAGAACGGAGGGGCCCAGATCGTTTGACGACGGCCCGACAGGAAGGACTCAAACCATCTAAACACCGCTCCCCGTAGCCCGATCTCTCTGAGTCTTACAAGGAGACCGCCATGGGGAACGGTGTCAAAGGCCGCCGATAGGTCCAACATTACCAGCATAGCCTTACCACCCGCATATAGCACCTCTCCTATGGCATCGGTGACTTCTAACAGCGCGGTCTCCGTGCTCATGTTGGCACGGAAGCCTGACTGAGAGTCGTGTAAGATGTTATTATTTTCGGGGAAAGTGGAGAGAAAGACATGGACATGCTTCTCCACCACCTTAGCCAGTGCCGGAAGGAGGGAGATGGGCCTGTAGTTGGCATGAACCAGAGGGTCTAGATTCGGCTTCGTCAAAAGCGGCAGGATCAGGGCGTGCTTCCAGGCCCAGCGGACTACTCCCTTACTGAGAGAGAGATTGAGCACCGGGTTAACCAAGGAATTGATCACTGGGGCCATTCTTCCAAGACATTTCGCTGGGCAAGGATCCTGAGGGGAGCCAGATTTTAATTTAATAGGAAGGTCAAGTGAGGAAGAGGAAGAGAGAGGAGGAAAAGTAGAAAAAATAGGACCATCATGGGGCTGGGACATGGACAGACGGCCACTAGTGTCTGACCAAGTCATCGAGCTAATAGGGGGGAAAGAGTCTTGAATAGACTTAATTTTGATAGCAAAAAAATGTGCGAGTTGAAAGACCCAAGGTTCAGAGTGAGAATGTGTGGGCAGAACTGCGCTCGGTGAGGTAAATTCCTTGACAATGAGGAAAATTTCTTTGCTGGTATCCACGGCAGCCTCAATTCTTTTAGCAAAGCAAGCTTCCTTCTCTGACTGGATGTTGCTATGGTATAGTTTGATGGATTCCCTAGACACATTTTTGTCCGATAGATCGTAGTGCCGGCGCCAGGCCCTTTCAGCTTTCTTACAGATTCTCCGCATCTCGGATAGGGAGGCAGAGAACCATGGGGCAGAGGCCCGATTACTGGCTTTACGGGAGACAGTCTGTGGAGCTAACTCGTCGAATCTTTCGACCAGCCAAGTATTCAGGAGGTCAAGATCGGCCTCTAAGCTACCTGACAGCTGGCAAGGGTGGGAGGAAAATGCATGCGCCAGCATGTCAGCGGACACTTGATGGAAAGCTCGTGAAGCCTGTCGAGAGCATTCTAAAGGCCTGGGTAATATTTTATCCATCAGAGGAATCTGAAAGTTTACTAGGTAGTGGTCGGACCATAAAACAGGTTCCGGGGGGGACATTCCGATCGGGATGGTCGAGAACACTTGGTCAAGGGTATGGCCTTTATTATGCGTGGGAGCAGTAATAAAAGGAGACAGACCTAGAGGGGATGTAACGTGGTGTTTTCTTCTTCAAAAACCGGCCCTGCTCCGTCAGCAGGGGGGCTGCTTCGTGACCAAGAGCGGGCCACTATAAATCCATACACAACTGCTCAAAACAGTGAAGCGCCCACTCGACGTTGTAGTTTTCACCATATTTAATCAGCAGGCAACAGTGAAAGCCAGCGCACAGTGTCAGCACAGTTTCCTACAGCCTTTAGCCGACGCGTTTCTGGAACTAATCATCCTTTCTTCAAAGGCAGGCTTTTGGGGGAAGTGACAGCTGCCTCGTGTTTCGTGCTTTCTTAAGTATTCATAGTCCCGCCCACTCGGCGTAAGCACCGCTTGGTATTCTGGTTCTTGTATTATCAGGTAAGTAACATCCATCGTGGTTACAGCTGTCACTAAACCTTCCCGAAAATAAAATCCCTTCAGGTTGCATTCACCTCATTGCGTTGTTTTCACTGTTCGTTTTGTGCCAAGCTGCTAAGGTAATGTCGTTCCTACGTGGTGTTTTCTTCTTCAAAAACCGGCCCTGCTTAGTCAGCAGGGGGGCTGCTTTGTGACCAAGAGCGGGCCACTATAAATCCATACACAACTGCTCAAAACAGTGAAGCACCCACTCGACGCTGGAAGCTGTCACCCACGAAGCGTGGTTAACAACATTCCCCTGGGGGAGTTCTTGCGAATTAAGCGGAACTGCTCCACTGAAGAAGAATTTGTCAAAGCCAGAACAGAATCTAGACAAAGATTTCTTAAACGGGGGTATTGTAAGGGGGTCCTGAATGAGGCAGAAAGAAGGAGTAATGCTGTGACTAGGAGTGAATTACTAGTAGACAGGACTAAACCCAAAGATATGAAGGTGAGACTAATAACTAATTTCACAGAGAAGTCCCCAGAATTATTCCAGATCTTGAAAAGGAACTGGAATATATTACAATCTGACGGCATAATAGGGAAACTAATTTCAGATTACCCATTAGTTACCTATAGAAGAGGACACTCCCTGGAAGACCATCTGGTCAACAGCCATTTTGACCCCAAATGCAAGAAAAAGACTCCGATACTGGGATTTTATCCATGTATGAAATGCAAGGCCTGCAAAAACTCCAGCAAAGTGAAAGAATTAGAGGTACCAGATAGATTGAACAAGATCAGAATCTCCAAACTCCTAAATTGTCATTCAGAGTTCACTGTATATTGTCTGGTGTGCCCATGTGGTAAAAGGTATGTGGGCAGCACGACTAAACAGACAAAATTGAGGGTGTTGGAGCATATGAGAGCGATCAACACTAAAGATCAGAGCTACCCGGTGGCTCGACATTATGAAAAAATGCATAACAGCAATAGTAATCTGCTCTCATTCTTCATCCTAGACCAACTAACAAGAACAGAACGCGGGGGAGACTGGGTCAAAAAGTTAAGAACCCTTGAATCACGTTACATAATAATGCTGCAGACAAAGAGCCCGGCAGGCCTTAACAATGAGGAAGAGATGTGGGTGCACATTGGGTAGGATAGTTTGTTCAAAAAGAGAAAAAGTTTGTTAACCTGCAGAGACCACTCCCTCCATGAGAACATGATTTTTCACATTTGGCCCATTCAGGGCAATATGACAGAGGTCGAAATGTGAAATTGTTGGCACAGACATAGGCCACCCAGTGAGAAAGAAGTTTTCAGAATATCCTGTGAAGGGAATAGGGAAAGCCCATTCAGGATGAAATGAATCTAAAAAATTAGAAATTTAATTACGTTCATATGTAAAACGAAATGAATATCCTATTGTTGTGATTTAACAATGAAATGTTACCAATGTATTTCACACTATATGGGGAATGGATATGATAATAGGATTAAGCACCTTAATCTGACATTACAAGACGGCCGCCACAGTAATGCAGTAAATTAACTGTGCCCTCTTTTATGTTGATTTTAATCACGTGAGTGAACATCACGTTGTAACTTTATTTAAATGGTTTGAAAGTTTGTATCTATCGACACTGACGAAGGCGGCAACGCCGAAATGCGTTTGTTGATATGATTGTGCAGCGCCAATAATAAAACTATGGCAATGAAAAACTACGTGAGAGTGCTGTGAGTGCCCTTAATTGTGGAACGGTCCCGGGAGAGAGGACCGTGTGTCTTTGGATATATATATATATATATATATATATATATATATATATACATATATATATATATATATATATATATATATATATCCACGAAAACCTCCTCTCGTCACCGAAAACGCAGGAGACAGACCACAGGACCAGATGTTAAGTTTCTTTATTTGTTCAAGCTCGTGAGAGAGTGCATAACGCGTTTCGGGCTACTGGAGCCCTTGTTCACATGCAACCATTGTTTGTACATTTTTTATTTTTATAGTGCACTTTTTTCCCAATCACCTCCGCCCCCTAAACACATCACGTGATCATAGAAATGAAAGACATATTCAAAATAGAAATGCCTATATGTCCGTATAAATACATAGGTACATAAAATTAGAATCACATGTGTATACAAGTTTTAAAACAGAAGTCTCCGGATGAATCCATCAAATACTTGTATCTAGAGGGGGGCAAGAAAAAAGGGGAGATAAAACAAAAAATCCTTCTTTAAATAGTTAGAATATTTATACATTGATCAATAAGACCAGAATGGTAAATGGGTAGATTCTTATTGTGCTATTTTTAAAGTGCAAGCAGTGCATGTCCATAAAGTGCAAAAGACCAATTGTGACCAATATTTTGTCCAGAGGAAGAGAAAGTGCCAATGTGCATGAAAAACCAGCTTGTAAACATTTTGCCTTGTCATAATATTTTCAACAATTGGGTTAAAAACCACATTTTGCTTATATTAAAAATCATGATAAAAGCGTTTGAGAATCCAAGCAAGCATAATCATAAAAAGATAAATATTATAAAAACACCCTGTGTATGAAAAATTGTGTAAAAATACAGAATAAATATAGGTAATAAATTACATATATTTACAAAATAGGGAATAAACCAAGAGAATTTCATAATTTCCGACTAACAGGGAACCTGACTAGACGGAAAAAAGATGTAATAATTATATGGAAAACTATGTTTATACATGAAGAAAGCTAAAGCCACCTCCAGGCAACAGGGAACCTGACTACCTGGGAGCATAAGACAGTGACTAGTTATCAGACCAAATAGAGAAAATCTCATTATGACAGTATATAGGGATTTTAAAGGAAAGTGTGCAAATCCTCTGTATTATTAAGGCCATTCGGACTCTTGCTGTCGAATTCTAATATCATATTTGATTCCAATTGCCTTAATTTTAAATCCCTGTTACCACCTCTTCGTAATTTTGGTATTGCCCCCACAACATAATAAGATAAGCAATTCACATCCCTATTATGGGTAGACTCGAAGTGGCGTGCCACTGGATAACTAGTGTCATTATGTAGAATTGCCCGCAAATGTTGCAGGATCCTGACGTGCACTTGTTTGCTGGTACTGCCGATATAATTGAAGCCACAAGTGCACGTCAGGACATATACCGCAAATTCAGTTTTGCATGTATATTGACCTACAATCGGGATTGCGGTCTCACTAAATGGGGTAAAGTAATGGGTTTTATTAGTACCAAATTTACAGGCCCTGCAACTGGAGCATTTGCGAAATCCACCTGTTGTCTGCATCCAATTCGCTTTTTGCTTCAGTTCTGGACTTGGCTGGTCCAGAGCGGCTCCCATGTTGCGTGCCCTGCGAAAGGTTATCGTGGGTTTAGGGGGTAACAGTGCACCTAAAACCGAATCTGTCATTATAACGGGCCAATTTTTGGTAATGATCTTCCTGATTGTACTTTCCTGATTACTGAATGCTGTAATAAACCTAGGACATGTCTCATTGTTAGTGTCTCCTTTAGAAGAAGAATCTTCTATGACATGATCGGCCGGGAGGAGGCTATCTCGAGTTCTCAAGTTTGCTTTTTTCAAAGCCTGGTCAAAGATCTTCTTAGAGTAGCCTCGTTCACTTAGTCGAGTTTCTAGGTCCCTCACACAGTTTGTGAAGTCATCATTGGTGCTACAGATCCTTTTCAATCGAAGGATCTCTCCATAAGGGATGCTATGGATGGTGTGCTTAGGATGAAGACTAGACGCGTGAAGGGTGGTGTTGCCTGTGGTTGGTTTCCTAAACAATGTTGTTTGAATCCTATTATCATTATCAATATAAACTTTAACATCTAGGAACTCAACCTCCTTCTTACTGATGTGGGATGTAAATTTAAGGTTTGAGTGATTGACATTGATGTCATTGACAAAGGCGATGGCCTCCTCTATTTCACCCTGCCACACAATGAACACATCGTCAATATATCTGAGGAATTTGATAATTTTTTCATTCACCCATATTTTGTGTATCTTGTTGAGGACCTGCTCCTCCCACCAGCCCACGTGTAAACACGCGCAGCTGGGTGAGAAGCAGGCCCCCATTGCTACACCTCTCATCTGACGCCAAACATCCTTTTCAAAGGAAAAAAAGTTATTGTACAAACACCACTCTATTAGGCTTAATATTGCCTTATTGTGTTCATAGAATTGTGCAGGCCTAAGGCTCAGAAAGTGTTTAACAGCATTGAGACCATGAGTATGGGCTATGCTGGTGTATAATGATTCGACATCAAGCGTCATTAACACCATGTCTTCCTGCCATTCCACTGTTTCAAGATTTTTCAAAAAGTCAGTGGTATCTCTCACATAACTCGGTAGTTGTTTCACAGGTTCTTGCAAGAAGAAGTCTATATATGGGCCCACTTTCTCGCCCATGCTGTTTATTGCTGAGATGATTGGTCTCCCAGATAAGGGCGAGATGCCTTTATGTACTTTAGGGATAAGGTAGAAAACTGGCTGTGTGGAGAATTCATTGTACAAAAATTTGAACTCATCTCCTGAGATCAAACCTTCTCTTCTCCATTTATTTAACAACTTATATAGGTTATCCTTGGCCTGACCATACTCTTTATTGCTAGACTTGATATAGCACTCGCCATCATATAACTGTCTGTGCGCTTCAGTAATGTAATCATATTTTGGCCAAAGGACCAAGTTGCCACCCTTATCCGCTGTTTTAATCACAATGTTCGGATTGGTACCTAGCTTCTTCATTAATGCAAAATAATTTGCCTGTTGCTGACTGAACTCTTGTCTCTTGTTTCTGTTAACTTTCTTATAGAGTGTTTTTACCTCTGAGATAACACAGTCATGAAAAGTATCTATTGCATCCTTTATCATTAATGGTACAAAATCAGACTTGCCTTTGTATGGAGCTAATCCCGCACCTTTCTATATATATATATATGCACACGAAGGAAGACCCGTTTTCTGAAGTCCACGTCCCATGGACAGATGGCGAGCTGAAACCGAGCGGGTCACTCGGCAATTCAAATAACCACAAAGTTTCCTTACAGAAAAGCTCGCACTAGGGAATAGTTGAACCAAAGTTTATTCCAGCAAAGTAACGTATTTCAACAGCAAGAGCTGTCTTGATCACACAATTTGCAATCTGACCAGGAAGTCAATACATAGATGACTGAAACAGACAAAGGACTGTGTTTGTTAACTAGTGTCCAAATTTGGAAATGGCGGCCATCTTGTAGTGGATAATATTTACATGTGGAGTTATATAAACGGATCATAATCTTTATATTTACACAAATATATTTACATTCAGAGTTCATTCATGGACAAATATATTCTGTACACTGTAATTATATATGTACAAAAAAGCAATTTGTCACCAGCTGTTTGCCTGGTACCTATATTCGACATAGTGTCAAATTCAATCCATACCTACAGGAACCTAAATTTAGGCATAGTGCCCGTATCCACCTACTAGAGTGGTTACTATTATATATATTTTACAATGATCTTGAAGCATAACATCCTACAACCCAAATTCACCGCTTTACAGATGAGCCATTAGCATATACAATTAATGTCCAAAGACTGCTTCCTGAGTCAGAAAAAAGAGAAAAAGTGCAACACCAAAAAATCTTCCTCAATAAAGTGCAAAAATTCTTATCTGATAAATAGGACCCTCGGGAGAAAGGAGTAGGTTATAAGGACCATTATTCAGGCAACCTGTCCTTTTCTTCCTACAGTGAGAAAAAGGGGAACTAAATAAGTAATCAAAATCTATATACAAAAACAACAAGGTTTGCAGAATAATATACATTATTTACATTGTACGCAGGCAGTTAGTAGATCAAAAAAGGGCAAAGAGTACTCTAGAACAGATGTTATTCCTTTAGATGACAGGCAAGTTCCTCATCTAGATTTTGCCCCCCAGGGTATTTTGTCTCGAGAGTTATTATCCATTTCGATTCTCGTTTACGAAGTGCCAGGGTTCTATTTCCGCCTCTTGGGCCACATGAACTTGTTCCAAAGCAAAAAAGCTTACTAGATTGCAGTTTGAATGATGGAAAAGTTCAAAATGTCTGGCAATTGGATAGTGGGGGTCTTTATTGGTTATCGCCCTCATATGTTCGAGTACTCTTTTTTTGAGGTGTTTGTAGTGCTACCTACATATTTCACTTTGCAGGGACACATCAATACATATACACAGTATGTAGAACTACATGTTAGAAATTGATTGATATTCCTTGGAGACTGCAGACCTGGAATTTTGAAGGATTTCACCATACTGCTATTGCGACACGCTTTGCAGTGCCCACATGGGTAGAAGCCTTTAAGGTCATGACCACTCTTAGTTTTCTCAGACGTGACATCGTTTCGAACAATGATATCTCTTATGCTTCTCCCTTTCCTGTATGTAATTTTGGGCCTGCGTGTCATGCTGGGACCGATGATAGGGTCACTAGTCAGCATGTCCCATTTGTCTGCTAGAATTTTAGATATTTCGATGGAGTTACTGTTGAAAGTGAATATCGCTCTCACGGTTGTTTCTGATTCTTGGTGAGGAACTTGTGTGTTTATGTCTTTATGAGGATCAAGCAGTGAACTTCTTTCCACATTCTTGACTCGTTCCTTGGCCTTATTAATTACCCAATCAGGATAGCCTCTAACTTTGAACCTGTTGGTCATAGTCTCCATTTCTTCTTCAAAGGCAGATGTAGTACTGCAGTTTCTTTTTGCCCTCAGCAGTTCCCCATAAGGGATGCTCCACTTCAAGGTGTCAGGGTGACTGCTGAGGGCATGAAGAAGAGTATTCCCTGCTGTGGCCTTTCTATATAGGCTTGTTCTGAGGGTATTGTCTTCCACTGTTATGAGTAGATCTAAAAACTCAATAGAGATATTACTACTCTGGCTCGTAAGTTTGATGTTATGGTTATTGGAATTCAGGATGTTAACAAATTCCAATGCCATTGCTTTCCCTCCTGTCCATATGACAAACAAATCATCGATATATCTGAGCCACACCTTTACTTTAGAAAAATATACATTCAGGGTGTGGTCAGATCTAATCTCCTCCTCCCACTTTCCTAGAAAGAGGTTGGCAAAACTGGGCGCAAAACACGTGCCCATAGCTGTGCCACGGATTTGCTGGAAAAGTTCGCCATTGAACATAAAGATATTGCTAGTTAAACACAAGGACATCATGTCTAGTATCATTTTAGTATGATCCAGAAACTGTATGGATCTCTGTTGTAGAAAGTACTGACTAGCTTGTATACCCTCTTTATGATCTATTATAGTATACAAGGAGTTTACGTCCATAGTGATTAGCAAGTCATCAGGTTCCCACTGTACACTCTGCAATTTACAAATGAAATCAGTGCTGTCTCTCACGTATGATGGTAAATTAATTACATATTCCCTCAAAAAGAAGTCTACGTATTTTGAGACATTCTCTAAGGCACTCCCAATCGAGGACACAATAGGTCTCCCTGGTGGAGAAGTGGGGTTCTTATGTATCTTTGGGAGTAGATACAATAAGGATAATTTGGGATAATCCCGTTTTAAGAAACAGTATTCCTCCCAAGTTATTAGACCTGTTTGCTCCCATTGTTTCAGTCTTTCCCATATATCAATAACACTGTTGTTGTATACGTTTGAGGTCACAGGGATATAGAACTGGTTGTCATCTAACTGTCTCTTTGCTTCGATCAAATATGAGTCTTTTGGCCAGAGGACAATATTGCCACCTTTATCCGCGGGGCGGATGATGATGTCTACATCATTGGCGAAATCCATCAGAAAGAGTCTTTGTTCGTGTGACAGATTGTGGCTGACTTTTGTATTGTTCGATTTCCTTTTTAGTTTCAAGAGTGCTTGGGTAACAACATCCTGAAACGTGTCTATATTATCGTGAGGTAAGTTGGGATAAAAAATGGAGCGTGGCTTAAACCCAGTCTTAGGGGTACGATTGATGGTCATACCCAGCTCTCTGCTATTGTCCAAACTTACAATATTATTTTCCACAGTCACTAAATCCTGTATATTTTGGATTCCTGATGCATCACCTACAGTGAGGTTAGGAAAGGTGCTGGGAATGTTGTCTCCTTCTAAAGTTATTGGAGCAGAATTCTGTTTATATAGGTAATGCCATTTCTTGAGTTTAACTTTTCTCACAAACCTATATAAATCGATTCTCGTATCTGCATAGTTAAAAACTTCAGAAGGACAAAATGTAAGTCCAAGACACAAAGTACTTTTTTCAGAAAAAGTTAATTGTCTACTACTCAGGTTAATAATAGTTTGATTTACCGTAGTAGGATCCATTATTCTTTGTTCATTGAGCCTCTTGTTCTTGTTCCCACGGACTCTTTTATGTTCTTCTTTGCTTTGTTGTTGTTTTCTGCGTTTCCGCCTTTGTTTGCTCCTCCCCTCCCTCTTCCTCTTCCTCGGCCTCTGCCTCGTGTTTTTCCTTTCGTCGGTGGAGATTCTGGAATTGGTCCTGGTATCGAACGGCCCTGTCTCAGGACCTTGAACTCGTCTAAAAAATTCGCTCTCCTCGTTGGCATTGGTCTTTCTGAATTCGAGCTCACAGTTGAAAATGAGAGATCAGCGTCTGATCCACTTACATCCACTGTCGTATTCTCGTTGGGTGTTGCACTTTCCGCCTGTAGCGATTTTTGTGGTGGTAGGTCTTCGTACAGATGGTCATATTTTGGACTGTATGTTAAAATCCGGCCGGATTCATAATCTAGACAGTCTCTGTGTAGTTTACGTTGTTTTCTATTCTTTATATCCTCCTCATGATGTTCTAATTTAGGTATTAAGTCCTTCAAAAATTTCTTGACTATATCTTGTTCGGCATTCTTCATCACTTCTTCTTCCAGTGACTTTATTTCTGCCATGATAACTTCGCGATCTTCCCATGCGTATTTTATCAAGATATTCATCATGATTCTTGAGCCGTTGGCAGAATTTTCTTGCCAATCCAAGAGCATTTGAGGATTTAAAGATTCATATGAAGGCATCACGTAGATACGTAGGCCTCTAGGAACCATCTGTTTGTCTACATAATCCTGTAGGGAAATGGCGTCCCACCATTTTGACGTCTCGGATTTCTTAAGTTTCTCCTATTTCTTTAGTTTCGTGAGTAGTGATGTGTCCACTTGGCTATTGATCCTTTGGACAGTGCCTGTGCCTATGCCCGGGGCTCTGGCGAACAATGTTGCTGCCGCTGCGCGGCGTTCTGCTTCCATGTTGTAATTTAAAAGGTGAGTCCTTATGTATCAGAAAAAATACACACAACCGTAGTGCTCCAATAGATGATATATTCGAGCAATCTCCTCTTCTCAATAAACTGAGGTTCTATTACCCCTTCTTATTAGAAGGTTTCTGTTGCCGTATAAGTTACCACATGTACAGCCGATTTGGAAATTCAACGTTTTTTGCGTTTTTTTCGTTTTTTTCGTTGTTTTCATGGGTGGCCGCAAATATCCAAAATGTATTCCGCAGTATCTACTTACTGGCTTGTCTTTTTTTTGACGTTGTAAAACAGAGACTGGTAAACACGTCTTCTTAGCAGGATATCATTCCCATTTCAATATGCGCGATGCATAGAGCGCTGTGCCAGAAGGATTGCGGGTTGAGAGAGAGACCTTCACCGGAGCCAGCGTTCTCCTACAGTAGGCAGATAAGCGTGCGCGTCTGCTTCCAAACGTACCCGCTATCTCCCTCCGAATACGTCCCGGGGAAGGGCAAAAGGAAAAGGCTTACTTCTACGGTGCTCTCAGCGGGTCTATACCATCCAAAACGATATCGTGTGGAACATCATCCAAAACTTCATTATCGGATGCACGGCCGGACAAAGGACTTCTCAATTTGTATGCACACTGTGTATATGTATTGATGTGTCCCTGCAAAATGAAATATGTAGGTAGCACTACAAACACCTCGAAAAAAAGAGTACTCTAACATATGAGGGCAATAACCAATAAAGACCCCCACTATCCAATTGCCAGACATTTTGAACTTTTCCATCATTCAAACTGCAATCTATTAAGCTTTTTTGCTTTGGAACAAGTTCATGTGGGCCCAAGAGGCGGAAATAGAACCCTGGCACTTCGTAAACGAGTAACGAAATGGATAATAACTCTCGAGACAAAATACCCTGGGGGGCACAATCTAGATGAGGAACTTGCCTGTCATCTAAAGGAATAACATCTGTTCTAGAGTACTCTTTGCCCTTTTTTGATCTACTAACTGCCTGCGTACAATGTAAATAATGTATATTATTCTGCAAACCTTGCTGTTTTTGTATATAGATTTTGATTACTTATTTAGTTCCCCTTTTTCTCACTGTAGGAAAAAAAGGACAGGTTGCCTGAATAATGATCCTTATAACCTACTCCTTTCTCCCGAGGGTCCTATTTATCAGATAAGAATTTTTGCACTTTATTGAGGAAGATTTTTTGGTGTTGCACTTTTTCTCTTTTTTCTGACTCAGGAAGCAGTCTTTTGGACATTAATTGTATATGCTAATGGCTCATCTGTAAAGCGGTGAAATTGGGTTGTAGGATGTTATGCTTCAAGATCATTGTAAAATATATATAATAGTAACCACTCTAGTAGGTGGATACGAGCACTATGCCTAAATTTAGGTTCCTGTAGGTATGGATTGAATTTGACACTATGTCGAATATAGGTACCAGGCAAACAGCTGGTGACAAATTGCTTTTTTGTACATATATAATTACAGTGTACAGAATATATTTGTCCATGAATGAACTCTGAATGTAAATATATTTGTGTAAATATAAAGATTATGATCCGTTTATATAACTCCACATGTAAATATTATCCACTACAAGATGGCCGCCATTTCCAAATTTGGACACTAGTTAACAAACATAGTCCTTTGTCTGTTTCAGTCATCTATGTATTGACTTCCTGGTCAGATTGCAAATTGTGTGATCAAGACAGCTCTTGCTGTTGAAACGCGTTACTTTGCTGGAATAAACTTTGGTTCAACTATTCCCTAGTGCGAGCTTTTCTGTGAGGAAACTTTGTGGTTATATATATATATATATATATATATATATATATATATTCACTGAAAAAACCATAGGTTTCAAGCCTTATATAGTTAGGAATTAGCATTTTCAAAACCTTTAAAATTCACTCAAAAAACTATAAGTTTTAGGGGTGTTATAGTTAGCTGGACATTTCACTCATACAAAACCATTGAAATTGCTCCTATATAGTTAGTTGTACTAACTATATTTCGCGCACCCGCAATCCACTGCTGATGATGTCACATATTACATCATTCATGACATGGTCAGTGACATCACTGATGACATCTCAAATGACATCACTGATGACATCACTGATGACATCATCCAGTGAATGTGGTTTACTTCGTTATTTAAATATGCATTATATATATAGCAATTTGCATTGATGAATGAGTGGATATATAAAAATAAATATTTGGATGGAGGATTTAGTAGCAGTGTAATTGACTGTTTACTTGACCAAGTTATAGTGTCTCACTAAATATAGTGGATAGTGACTAAACTGTATATCTATCACTTTGTCAGTTGTTGTGTAAACTGGTTCTCCAGTTGGTTTCTAGCTATGTGAAAGTCTGTATTAGTTATTGATTAGTTAACTGAGTATTTTTAAGGGAGAGTGAATGTGTGTGTGGTTCGGTGGGGGTGTGTGACTGCCCAAAGATGTGTGAATAGTTGATTCACTAGATATATGAAGTTAAAACTGCATGTTCTAACAGTTGTTTGGGTGAGTGAATATCTTTATGGGTGTGGTGATGAGCAAATATATTTCTCAATGGTACATGTCCAACAAACTAGAAAAATAAAAGGCAGTGTATGTGTCAGTTGTTGTATATTAATAAGTAAACATAAGACTCAATGATTGTGTAAGTGACTGTATGGATAACTTTATACTTGTAATAATGATTTTATAATTCACTAAGTATGACTTACTATCTAAATGAATAGATGAAGTTGTGTTTGTATAAGTGTGTAGCTAAGTAAATATGTAAGTATGATCCATTGTTTACATAAGTGAGTAGGATGACTTCATATGTGAATAGGATGTGTGCTGGTGTGTAATGTCGATTAAGGTGTATACGTATTTTTGATAGTGTTCTATTGTTCATTGACAGCATGTATGAGTGAATCTACAGGTAAGTGATTAGATGTGTGTATACATGTAAAATCACTGAGTGGGTTTTTAGATACTTGTATTGCTGTAACAATGGATTCAAATATGATACTCTTTATTTTACAAAGAGTGATGAAAGATTTTACTAGTGTATGAAAAGGTGTATGTGATTGTCACGTGGATGATGTCATCAGTGATGTCATTTGAAATGTCATCAGTGATGTCACTGACCATGTCATGAATGATGTAATATGTGACATCATCAGCAGTGGATTGCGGGTGCGCGAAATATAGTTAGTACAACTAACTATATAGGAGCAATTTCAATGGTTTTGTATGAGTGAAATGTCAAGCTAACTATAACACCCCTAAAACTTATAGTTTTTTGAGTGAATTTTAAAGGTTTTTTTAAATGCTAATTCCTAACTATATAAGGCCTGAAACCTATGGTTTTTTTCAGTGAATTTGCAAGCCTTTTTAAATGCTAATTCCTAACTATATAAGGCCTGAAACCTATGTTTTTTTCAGTGAATTTCAAAGGTTTTTTTAATGCTAATTCCTAACTATATAAGACGTGAAAGCCCACCAGGAATCTCCAGTATGTGCCAGGGGACTGCATTGCAGAGAGGTGTAATGAAGCCACGCCCCTTTTTACACCTCTCTGCAACGCAGCCCCCGTGCATGTTTGAAGAGGGGGAACTAATTCCCCTTGCATACTGGGGGCCCCTGGGGGACAACTAGCCCACCTTGAACCTCCAGTATGCGCCAGGGGGCTGCATTGCAGAGGTGTAATGAGGCTATGCCCCATGTTACACCTCTCTGCAACGCAGCCCCCTGGCGCGTTTGCAGAGGGGGAACTAATTCCCCTTGCATACTGGGGGGCCCTGGGGGCCAACTAGCCCACCAGGAGCCTCCAGTATTCGCCAGGGGGCTGCATTGCAGAGAGGTGTAATGAGGCCACACCCTTTTTTACACCTCTCTGCAACGCAGCCCCCGTGCATGTTTGAAGAGGGGGAACTAATTTTCCCTTGCATACTGGGGGTCCCTGGGGGCCAACTAGCCCACCTGGAACCTCCAGTATGCACCAGGGGGCTGCATTGCACAGAGATGTAATGAGGCTATGCCTCTTTTTACACCTCTCTGCAACGCAGGCCACTGGCGCGTTTGCAGAGGGGGCTCGAATTCCCCTTGCATACTGGGGGTCCCTTGGTCATATCTGCCCAAACGCCGAAATTCCGAACGATTGAAAATGACTTTTCTTGAGAAACATTTGGATTTGGATTATCATGTCCTATACTTTGGAATTTTTGAAAGACTGACTTTGAGGATGCTAGAAATTACTCAAGTCTGCCCGAATTGTGTGGGTAAAATTGATACCTAGTTACTTTGAATAAGAATGAACTTACATCTTGTCTAACATTTGGAAGAAATATCTAGTTATATGACAACAGGATACCGACATAACTTGAAGGAAATAAGAACGCCCTGAAGAAGTTCTGTTGTACAGAACGCAACGCGTCAGCTGGCTGTGGTACATAAACTTAAGGAAAATAAAAGCATTTGAATATACACCAAGATTCAGCGCTTGAATAAGGACTCTAAGTGATATGATTTGATTGGACTTATTGTGCAAGTGGTGCTGTGCCAAACTTTGGAATATTCTCCACTACTCTCTACTACTTACTCTCTACTACTCCACTACTCTCTAATACTCACTCTCTACTACTCATTCTCTACTACTCTACTACTCTCTACTACTCTCTCTCTACTACTCATTCCCTACTACTCACTATCTACTACTCTCTACTACTCACTCTCTACTACTCTCTACTCTCTACTACTCACTCTCTACTACTCTCTCTCTACTACTCACTCTTTACTACTCACTATCTACTACTCTCTACTACTCACTCTCTACTTCTCACTATCTACTACTCTCTACTACTCACTCTCTACTACTCTCTACTTCTCACTCTCTACTACTCTCTCTCTACTACTCTCTACTACTCACTCTACTACTCACTCTCTACTACTCTCTACTATTCTCTCTCTCTGCTACTCACTCTCTACTACTCTCTACTACTCACTCTTTACTACTGTCTACTACTCACTTTCTACTGCTCTCTACTACTCACTCTTTTTTTATTTGTATTTTTTTATTAAGAGATAAGGCAGTTATACATATCCAGACAAATATTAATATATCATTCATAATATGCAATAAATTAGTAATCATTATTCATAGATAATACCATACATATTTAGAAATATAAATATAAAAATTCATAGTGTGTAGTAAAATCAATCAGAGCTGTACAAAAGTTAATAACATACGATCATGGTTTGTAAAAATGTGTTATCCCAACATGGCTCACGAATCTGAATTCCTCCAGTTCTTCACTGGTGCCCATATATTCCTACCAAACTCCTGCTTCCTTCTTCCCTTAAATTCATATAGGCATGCTTCCAGATTATGAATAGCCAACAACCTAGACAGCCACATCTGGAACGTAGGGGCATTAGAATCTTTCCACCCAGCAGATATCAGCATTCGAAGTACTGCAACAGCTATAAATAACAATGCTTGTGCATGTTTTCCAACCTTAAGTTTGGCATCTGAACCTAAAAGGACCAGGGTGGGGGATAGGTTGATATTGTTACCTAGCAGCCCCCTCAAAAAGGTTGTTATCTCCATACGAATTAGGGCCAGACTGGGGCAACCATGAAACATATGCACCAAATCTGCCGGACCTGCATTACATCTTGGGCACTTATCATCTTCCCTTAGCCCCCATCCATACAGTTTCGCAGGTGTATAATAAAGGTTAAACACCGTCTTGTAATGTTGGGCCCTCAGATTTGAGGCTCGGAATATTTTATTACTTAAGAGTAGGGCAAGGTCTATATCAACATCCGGGTCCCCCAACTTATGCGACCACGCCAACTCCGTTTTATCTAAATCATCTGGGAGCCCAGACACCCAAAAATTATAGGCGGTACCAATCTTCCTTCCCCCTCTTTTTAAATAATCAATCAGTTGACTATCTGGTGTCACCACTAATTTTGGTCTTATTGCAGATATGGTTTGAGCGACTTGCCAATATAACAGCCAATGATTTCCAGGGATCTCAAATCACCGCTGTAGTTCATTGAAGCTGATTATATCCTTGCCCAACATGATATCACCCAAACATCTTATCCCCTGTATCCTCCATATAGAACAGTTCTCATTCCGGCCTAGATGAGCGAATAGGCTCGATTTCCACAGGCTGGTGTTAGCATTTATTTTAGGGATTCCCAAGGTTTTACAAATGGTTTTCCACATCCCCCAAACCCCTTCAATAATCTTATATCTTGTCCTACTATAGAATCTCCGTTCCACTTCGCACTGCAGTAATCCACATGCCTTTCTGCCCAACAGTAGCTTGAAAATGGAGGGAGGATCTTCATTCTCATTGGATCCTACCGCTGGCAGAGGTTCGGGCTGGAACAGTATATTCATTTGTGTAAGGAGGCATGCCAGATGGTAAAATTTTAGGTTCGGCAGCGACAGACCGCCTCTATCCGCCGGTAATGATAGATAGTTAATAGAGCGCCTAATTTTACCATACTGCCACACAAACCTAACAAATGTGGATTCTATTTTCTTGATAATTGTTTCCCCTAAAAATAGGGGAATAGCCCTGAAAAGATATAGTATTTTGGGGAACATGGTCATTTTTAGGGCATTCACCCTACCTATCAGGGATAAATGCAACACATCTATTCTTCTTAGTTCTGTTTCAATTGAGCTCAGCAGTGGAAGATAGTTCTCTTCAACCATCTTCTCGACGGATGAATCAATTTTGACCCCGAGATATACAGCACACTCTACAAACCTTTGATCACTCTTCCTGATGTTTTTGGTACAGATGATCTGGGTTTTCCCCTCATTCAGCTTATACCCGGAGCAGCTGCCAAATTCATTAGCCAATTGTACTATCTCCGACATTGCTTGATGGGGGTCCACAGTTGTTATTGCCAGATCGTCTGCGTAGGCTAACAGTTTGGTGGTGAATCCGTTAACCACCACCGGGCTTATTTGTCGTGAGGCCAGGATTCTTTGTATAAAGGGGTCGATGTACAAAGAGAACAGAATCGGCGAGCAGGGGCATCCCTGGCGCGTCCCCCTCTTAATTGTTATTTTGTCCGATTGATGCCCCATAACTGAAACTTTAGCCACCGGATTAAGGTACATCGCTTTAACTGCCCTCAGAAAATTACTACCGAACCCTCTACCTACCAAAATGCCCCAAAGATACTCCCAGACCACCCGGTCAAAGGCTTTCTTCGCGTCGAGGAGGATCATAGCCATCTCCTCCCCCGCGGCACCCTGAGCATCAAACAAAGCTGTTGCCCTTCTGACATGGTCCGTGGTGCCCCTCCCTGGCACAAACCCATGCTGCCACGGGGATACGAGCTGGCCAATGATCCCCCCCAACCTACTCGCCCATATCTTTAAATACAGCTTTGTATCTGAATTAATGAGTGATATGGGACGGTATGATCCTGGTAGTTCCTTGGGTTTCCCCTTCTTATGGAAGATAATGATTTTCGTCTCTTTCCAGGATTCTGCTACATTCCCTGTGTGTAAAATTCCGTTAAATAGATCAAGCAAAATAGGGGCAATCTGTTTTTCTAAGCACACATATACCTCGAGGGGAATCCCGTCGGGACCTGCAGCCTTACCCGCAGCTAACTCATGAAGTGCCTTTATTACCTCTGTAATCTGTAAATCTTTTTCCAGTTCTTCCCGATCCTGCACATTTAATCTAGGACCGCTGTCCGCATAGCCCAAGCTTTGCTCGCCTGTATGCTCCTCTTCGTCGTATAGTTTTTGATAGAAATCGTGAAATACTCTCGATATCTCTTTAGGCTCGGTAAACTCGATACCCTCTTCCTGTATGCACGAGATTAGATTTTTTGTCCTTTCCTGTCTTATCTGCAGAGCCAAAGCTCCCCTGTCTCGTAGCGTCTGGCCCTTGATACCTGATAGATTCTAGTCTCCTTCTCCATAACTATTTTCTGGAGGTTAGCTTTAGAGTTTGTGATTCTTGCAAGGCTTCCATGACCGTCCTGCCCTGAACTGATTTCCCTAATATGCTGTTTTTCAGCCAAAGCAAGCCCATCCATCAACTTCTCAACCTCTCTCCTATCCTCCCTCCTAAGCCTAGCTGAGCAGCTAATTGTTTCGCCCCTCAGCGAGGCCTTGAAGGCCTCCCACACCAAATTCCTGGATGAGCTCTACCGGTTGGCGTCATAAAACTCCTCTGCCCATTTTCTGAGATGTTCTACAAATCTGGTATCTAACAATAACTTGCGCTCAAAAGACCAGCTGGTATGTTTCTTCTCTATACTAGGTATCTTACAGGTCATAATCAGTGGATTGTGGTCTGAGATTGTTTAGGGAGTTTCCTGATGTCAACCTTATTCATTTCCACGGAGGAGATCAAAAAGTAATCTAGTTTGGTATATTTCGCATTAGGGAAAGATAAATAGGTGTAGCCTGGATCATGAGGCTCCTTAAACCCCCAGACGTCCGTAAGCCCATGGGAATTCCTAAGGGAGTCTAGGGCTCGGAACACCCTTGGTTTCCGCCCCGAGTAGCCCACCGGATCATTCCAATCCACCGATACATTTAAGTCCCCACAGACTATTATAGGTGTAGGCCAATTAGCTAGCTCTCCCTCCAGAAAATCAAAAACTTCTGGGTCGTCTTGGTTTGACCCATAAACCACGCAAAGAGTGTACCCAAGGTTGAGTTCTACTATCACCCATCTACCGGAGCTATCGGCTTTATGTCTTTTAGCCCCCCCAGATAAGCTTTAGCCAATATGGCGACCCCTCTTATGTTTGATGTTTGTGTGGAGCAGGATAGAATTTCATACCCCCTCATTTTCATCATATTTCGTTTAGCCCAAGGGAGATGGGTCTCCTGCATACAGAGGATATCGATGTTATTATACTTTACAAAATACTCCACATTATGTTGTTTTCACACATCATTCAGGCCGCCTACATTAGCTGTGCAAATATTAATGCTTGCCATACTTGCTATGTTTACCATACTTTTGATCAGGTTCACCCTGTAGAGCCTGGGTTGTGATTATCTTCCCCAAAAAGCTACTAGCTCTGATACTATCTTCTTCAAAACTCCTTATCTCCATTTTTTTTGCTTTCTCCCCTGCCATCCCTCCCCCTCCCCCCCTTCCCTTCCCCCCGCCCCCCTACCCCAACACACCACCACCCTTACTCGTGAGGCGCTCAGACCTGGTCTGTGCGTGTGATGGATGCAGTGAGAACAGTGAAGCCCTTCCAAAAAAAAAACAATACTTTGCACATCCTAACCCCCCTTACTACCCTCTACATTGCTATACCCTACCAACCGGTGACCCTTTGCTTACATTTATACTTCAGAGCTACTACCATGACCAGCCGGCCATCTTAGGACCCCGAGTCTGCTGATTTACTTCCCTTGAGAGTCCAGAAACTCTTTAGCTTTAATTTCGGATGAGAAATAAATCGTTCTCCCCTCATTGATAATTTTAAGTTGCGCCGGGTTTATCAGATAAGCCTGCATCTTCTTCTCGATGAACGGTTTAATCAATTGTCTAAGTCGCCAGCATCTCTCCACTGTGGCGTGGCAGAAGTCCGGACGAACAAAGAAACATACCCCGTCCACATTCCTCTTGGCGTCTGGTCTTGCCTTCTCCGAAATTGCCTGTCTGAGCAAAAAGTTGCTCACAAAGATAAGAATTGCTCTGGGTTTATCATCCCCCTTTGCCCCCCTTTTAATTTTGAACAGGAAGCGGTGTGCTCGTTGAATTTCTGCGGCCCAATCCCAGCTTGAAAGCTCGGGGAATGCCTGCCCGAATAGTTTAATGACATAGGCCCTTGTATCGGACCCTTCCATTTCTTCGGGTATCCCAAGGATCCGAAGGTTGTTGCGCCTAAGCCGATTCTCCATGTCCTCCAGCTTCCACTGGATTTCTGTTATTTGGGAACTTTGAGCTTCGACCTTATTAGTTGCTGCAGCAGCCTCCACCTCTGTTGAGACCACTCTATCTTCGAGGTTAGTCACTCGATCCCCCAAGTTGATGCAGGCCTTGGATAGCTTCCTTACCGCACCCTGCATTTTCCTTACTGCCGCTCTAGACTTTCGACTTTCCTGCCGGGCTTCCTCCCTATGGGCCAGGATCTCTTTATGGATAGTCTCCAGAAGCGACATCTGGGCCGCCGCTCCCCCCGGACTACCCTGCAGGGGCATAGCCGATGAATGGTCCCAGCTCAGCTCGCCTTGAGAGTGCTCTCGAACTTTTTGTGATTTCACTGTCGTCACCGGTAAGTCCAGCTCATGATCGCTTTCTGAGTCCAGATCTGATCCCTGGTTAGAGCTATCCTCCTCCTCTGACCATTCACCCCCTTCCGACACCGAGAAGAAGCATTCACTCGGGACCTTTTCGTTCTCTTTACATTTTTTTTCCTCAGGGTAAGCTCCCAGATACTCCTGGCATACTTTTGCCGCCTCGGCCTGACCGTCTACTATGTTTTCAGCCTCGTTCTTATCGGCCCCATTCAGCTGATTCACTTGACTTATATCATCTTGAGGTCCAGCATTTATATCTACTACCTCACCTTCAATCATCTCAATCGTTTTGTTGCTGGTAGTGGCATCACTCTCTGCACTCTCAAAAACGTTAGACTTTAATACCTTGGTACTTATAGCTTCCCCAGGTTTCACTTGTTCTGGTCCACCTTGGAGCACAGGGGCCACAGGGGCCACATCCTGATCGCTTGATATTAGTGCGGCTATATTCTCAGCTATCGATAAGTCTTTCCCCCCTCCTTCCGTTGCTAACGGGGTATTTTTTGATCCCTTTTCCTTAACCACCTTTGAGAAAAAGTCAATAATAGGGGCAGTGGGGGCTGCAGCCATAGCTTGTCTTGTTCTAGACGCAATTTGCTTCTTTACCTGAGGGGACTGCATTTTCAGCTCTGCTTCTGCTGGTGTAGTTGGCACCGTCTCACCCCCTGTCTTCTTTTTCTTTTCTGTGGTTGTTTTATTCCCCGTATTCACTTTGGAAGCCATTGCCTTGATTTTACTGTCTGCACCGTAGTTCTTTTTATTTTTCTCTATCACAGCTTCCCTCGCGTTCTGCTCCACTCCAGACTCTGCTAATTCTGCTGCTTCTGAGCGAGCTCCTGAATCAGCTGCTGACTTCGCCTTCGTTGGTTCCCTACGCGGAGTTTCACCTTTGCCCCGCCTCCTCCTCCTCCACTGAAGCCGAGACACAGTGAGAGCCGACCGCGTCGATACCAGGGCGCTCCTTCCAGTCCTGCCCCACCACCTTGTCTCCGACTCTGAAAAGCTCCGCAGTGTCTCACCGGCAGTCCGATCACAGGCACAGCCACGAATCACCACGGCGGGTCGAATCAGCCCGCGGATCAACTGCAGCGCCGTGCCACGGGTAAGCAGAAGAAACATCAGTTTCTCCCGGCCGCTCGTACCATTCGTACCCTAGGTTATATCTCCACAGCTGCCACCGTTACTTTTGCTTATTCTCCCGCGTTCGCCGTCATAGTTTACACAATGTAGAGTTTGGCAGGGTTCTTCACGGGCTCCACTGTTCGGCTGCTTTCAACCACAACTAAGCGGTCGCCATCTTGCACTTTCTCCTGCTCTCTACTACTCACTCTACTATTCACTCTACTACTTACTCTCTCCTACTCCCTACTACTCACTCTCTACTACTCTCTACTACTCACTCTACTATTCACTCTACTACTCTCTACTACTTACTCTCTGCTACTCTCTCTACTGCTCTCTACTACTCTCTACTACTCACTCTCTACTCTATTACTCACTCTCTTCTCTCTACCTCTCTATCTCTCTCTACTTCTTTCTCTACTAGTCTCTACCTCTCTACCTCTAGCTCTCTACCTCTACCTCTCTACCTCTACACCTCTACCTCTCTACCTCTCTCTACACGCACACATATACACATATATATATGCATATATATGCGTATGCATTTATGTATGTGTATATATATATATATACATACATATATAAACATATATAATCTGCATATCTATATAAATACAAATATAAATGCATGCATACATATACATATATGCATACATATGCATGTTATTTACATGAAAGTTTTAAAAACACTAATAAAAGCAAAGCTAAAAAGCCACCTCATTGAAATGAAATGAAATGAAAACAGCACTTTTATAGTGCATGGCTACCCGGAGGCATCCCAGCACTTGCAGCCACAGAAATTAATCAGAAGAGATGGATTAATTGGTAGGGAAAAGCCAAGTTTTTATTTTTTTACGGAAACGAGATAGTTAGGCTCCTGTCGAACGGAGAGGCGCAGAGAATTCCACAACCTCGTGATGTTATGGGAAAAGAGACGACCACCCGTGCGGGCCTTGTTAATTCTGCTTACTTGTGCCAAGTTCTGGTTGTTGGAGCGAAGATTTCTGGAGGCCTTGTGCATTTTAATTAGATTTGCCAAGATGGGAGGGCCATTGCCCTGAAGGTTTTTGTGGGCAATGCACAGGGCCTTAAAGTGTACCCGTTCTTTTATGGGTAACCAATGAAGAGATCTCAGGGCTGGTTTGGCTGAAGAGCGATGATTAGTATTTGTCAGCAATCTGGCGGCGGAGTTCTGCACCACCTGAAGTTTTTGGATTACGGAGATCGGGGCTCCCAAGTAGAGCACATTACCGTAATCCAGCCTAGATAAAATCATGGCCTGCACCAGAATTATTTTGGCTTTTTCGGGGAGTAGAGGGAGGATTTTGCGAGTGGATTTGAGCAGCCCAAAGCAAGTGGCCGCGGTTTTTCTGGCTTGTACTTTAAAAGTAAGGTTATCATCTAGCCAGAAGCCCAGGCTTTTGATCGCTTTTTTTGGAGTTGGGCTAACACCCATGGATGGGGGCCACAGCGTCGGGGAATTGAACGAGGCCTTCCTTCCCAGTAACATCAGTTCAGTTTTTTGACTGTTTAATTTTAGCTGGGACTGGCCCATCCACCTCGAAACCTCTTCGAGGCAACTGCTCAGAGTAGGGTGCGATGAATCAGCCTGATTGAGGGACACCACAAGCTGAGTATCATCAGCGTAGCTGATGAGTTCAATTCCAAAAGGGGCCACTATCTTAGCAAGGGGGGCCATGTAAACGTTAAAAAGTGTGGGGCTAAGGGAGGAGCCCTGAAGAACCCCACACTGCAGGGGGAATGGTGAAGAATGACAATCTCCTTCAAATACTTTGAAAAATCTGTCCCTGAGGAAAGATTCGAGCCAGGAAAGAGCTTTACCCGAGACTCCAGTTTCTGTAAGGCGGCACTAAGGTCCAGGAGGATGATGGCCACGTTGCCACCCGTGTCCATTATCCTCCTAGACTCTTCTACCACCTTGAGTAGTGCCGTCTCCGTCCCCTGACCCGGGCGAAAGCCAGTCTGGGAGGGATGAAGTGAGTTAGAGGTCTCCAGAAATGATGACAATTGCTGATTGATAAATTTTTCGGCAATTTTACTGATGGCCGGGAGAAGTAAAATGGGCCGGTAATTGGCTAGGTCTCCGGGGTCCAGGTACGATTTCTTGAGCAGAGGCTTGACCATGGCTATTTTCCAGTCCGAAGGGACTCTACCTGTTTCAATCGAAAGGTTGATCAGGTTGATAACTGGGGACTCTAAGATGGGCATAACTAGCTTCAGGGTGTTAATGGGAGCAGGGTCGAGAGGAGAACCACTCTTGATTGAGTTAAGGAGGGGGGATAGGTGTTCCTTCGTCAGCGGAGTAAATGAAGAGAGCCCGGGAGTGGGACTAAGAGAGAGCAGAACAGATGTCGCAGGAAGGTCGGGGCTAGAGACCGGAGGGAGGGCCAAAAGAATGTTTTGAATTTTCGTGTGGAAGAAGAGTGCCAGTTCTTCACAGCGAAATTCAGATGCTTGTTGGACCGACGGGGGATCAGGGGGTTTCAACAGGCTTTTCACAATTTTAAAAATCTCTTTGGTTGAGCTAGAGGAAGTGATGATTTTTTTCGGTATAAAAAGATACTTTTGTTGCCTTTAGCATGGATTTGTAGGCCTTAATTGAGGCTCTATATTTGACTTTTGTCTCTGAGTTGAAGTCTTTCCTCCATAATCTCTCTACTTTTTTGCAGTTCTGTTTGAGTTTACGGAGCTCAGGACTGAACCAAGGATGATTGACGGGTCCCCTTTTTTGCACTGTAGATTTTCTTGGTAGGGTGACGTCTAGTGAGTTCTCAATCCACTGGTTAAACTCTATATTTGCTATATTTATGTCAGGGTTCGCGGGTGGTAGAGTGAATTTTAGTTCTTCTGCCCAGTCGATAGTCTTGAGCTTGGACCAGTGTCTAGCCTTTTTGGTCGTAAACGATTTTACTGGGGCTGGGGGGGGAATCTTCCATACAAAAGGTATGATGAAGTGATCTGACCACGGTAAAGGATTAGGATGTGAAGTGGTGAGATCAATTAAATTGGAGAAAATGCGGTCAAGCAAATGACCCTTTGTATGAGTAGGCTTTTGATTTTTAAGAGACATGTCACACATCTCTAGGTCTTGTACGAGGTCAGCCGCTATCATGTCGAGAGGATCATCAAAATGGAGATTGAGATCGCCCAATATAGTGAAGTTGGAGGCTGAGCTGGCCAGATCTACGACAGCTTCCAATAATGTCTGATGAAATTGTCCTAAAGATCTCGGGGCGGTAGATTAAGAGCCCCGTGAAGGAGGCAGAAGATGATAGGGTTATCGAGAAGTGGACGTTTTCACAGTCCAGTACGGGACTGCCTAGAAGGCGGCAGACTAAATGGTCTTTATAAAGGATGGCAATCCCGCCACCTATATTTCCTGTTCGATCCAGGTGTTGAATTAGATAGCCCGGGGACAGGGCCTGGACAATATCTGGGCCAGAACAGGGTCCTAGCCATGTTTCCGTGAGAAACAGTAGATCGAGTGCTGAGTCTTGTAATAGGAAGGAGATCTCCGAGGCATGTTTGGGCAGGGACCGACAGTTTAAGAGGGCCATCTTAAGCATATGGGGTTGTTTCTGCCTGATCTCTGGTGTTTTGAGTAGATGGAAAGAGCAGTGTTGGCAATGGTATTGATTGAGCGAAGGGTCTAACGAATGATTGCACAGGGAAGAAAGGGTAGTGACCTGATTCAACTGTAGAAGGTGAGGCCGGGGATATGTGATAAGACCGGGAGAACGTGTGACAGGGGGGCAGGCCCTGGGCGCGTCCTGGTGCGGACGGATATATGACGGTACAACGCGTACCGTCACAACGCATACCTTTACAACGCGGCCGTGACAACGCAAGTCGTTACCACGACTTGCGTTGGGGGGGCGCGGATTTCGAATAGTTTAATTTACTATTCTAACACCAGTCCCCGTGGACCCTAGGGAAGGTGTTAGGATAGTAAATTAACTATTTTTAGACCTTGAGCGCCCTCCAGCGCAAGTCGTGGTAACGACTTGCGTTGTCACAGCCGCGGTGTAAAGGTACCGCGTTGTGAAAACATCGTTGTAAACGATGTTTACCGGTGCGGACGGGTGCAGACGGGCAGGACTCTGGCATGACTCCGGCGTGAGTCAGGCGTGTCCGCAGCGCGTCCGCTACGCGGAGAAGGGCCGTCCTTTTTATCAGACACTAGAGCGCACCTGAGCGCTTCGTCACCCCCAAGATGGCCGCTTTGGAGGCTTCAGATCCCGGTACCACACCCTCAGCGTCGATCCTCAGCTGAGAGTGGGTCCAGGGAGCAGAGAGGTGGTGCTTCACTGATCTGATACTAAAATCGCTTTTTAATTCAAGCGCAAAGTCAATACCCCTATAAACAGTAAAAGACGCTTTTTAATCGAGCGCTGCACTAGTGACAGTAATTTAATAAAAAGTTGCGAGGATAAAATGCTTTTTAAGTCAAGTGCTGCACTAGTGACAACATTTAAAAAAGAGTTGCGAGGAGTAAGAGAGAACCTCCCGGCTTCCGCCTCAGGAGGGTGAAACAGAATCGTAGCTTGCTAAGGCGCCGAGGGTGGGAGTCCCTTTTATCAGACACTAGAGCGCACCTAAGCGCTTCGTCACCCCCAAGATGGCCGCTTTGGAGGCTTCAGATCCCGGTACCACACCCTCAGCGTCGATCCTCAGCTGAGAGTAGGTCCAGGGAGCAGAGAGGTGGTGCTACACTGATCTGGTACGAAAATCGCTTTTTAATTCAGGCGCAAAGTCAATACCCCTATAAACAGTAAAAGACGCTTTTTAATCGAGCGCTGCACTAGTGACAGTAATTTAATAAAAAGTTGCGAGGATAAAATGCTTTTTAAGTCAAGCGCTGCACTAGTGACAATATTTAAAAAATAGTTGCGAGGAGTAAGAGAGAACCTCCCGGCTTCCGCCTCAGGAGGGTGAAACAGAATCGTAGCTTGCTAAGGCGCCGAGGGTGGGAGTCCCTTTTATCAGACACTAGAGCGCACCTGAGCGCTTCGTCACCCCCAAGATGGCCGCTTTGGAGGCTTCAGATCCCGGTACCACACCCTCAGCGTCGATCCTCAGCTGAGAGTGGGTCCAGGGAGCAGAGAGGGGGTGCTACACTGATCTGGTACGAAAATCGCTTTTTAATTCAAGCGCAAAGTGAAAATCCCTATAAACAGTAAAAGACATTTTTTAATCGAGCGCTGCACTAGTGACAGTAATTTAATAAAAAGTTACGAGGATAAAATGCTTTTTAAGTCAAGCGCTGCACTAGTGACAATATTTAAAAAGAGTTGCGAGGAGTAAGAGAGAACCTCCCGGCTTCCGCCTCAGGAGGGTGAAACAGAATCGTAGCTTGCCTGGTTCATTACAAACAGAATGGCTTTAACTTAAACGAGGGCGAGATTTATTGCATTTTCATTGCTTGTTTACTTTGGTTCCATCAAGAAGGCATTCAGATGTGTCACACATTTGCCATTAATTCTGAATGTTAGCACTCTAGTTGCTCATTAGATCACTGTAGTAAAGCTACTGCTCACCAGGGAAGTCTGCTGCTAATCATACTTTCTATTTCTATGGCAAAATGAACCCCCTCATTTTGTTCCTTTTTAAATTAAATGTTTTCAGACTTACCACTTCATTCCAATCAAGATGGCTTCTGGTGTGCCATACTTTCGTCATAAGTAAGACTGTTAGCGCTCTAGTTGTTCTTTAGAACACCCTGGGACATTCTGTCATTGGGCTATTCTTGGGCTACATCTGGGTGATATTTGGGCTACATTTGGGCTCTTTTGTCTCTGGTGGCCATCTTGGGAGACTGCATGTCAGAATTTTTTTATGAAATAGAAGAGGATTTGGGAATTCACTCAAAATATGCCCCAATTTTTCTTTCTGCAGCACTAATCATACTTTCTATGGCAAAATATACCCCCTCATTTTGTTCCTTTTTAAATTAAATGTTTTAAGAGTTACCACTTTATTCCAATCAAGATGGCGTTATGTGTGCCATACCTTTGTAATACGTAGGAATGTTAGCGCTCTAGTTGTTCTTTAAAACACTCTAGGAGGCTGCAGTAGAACACAAAGGAATCAACTGACAGTCTCTGTCCTTGTTGGATGTATATGTTTTACTGAGAATGTCAGACTTCATTCTCACATGACTGAGAAAGATAATGTGAATTTACAGAAAATATGCTTTCAGTTTAGCTTATAGATCCCCTTCCAAACCACTGTGGGAAAAGCATGAGATAATAGTTTTCTTTCAAACATGATTCATGATATCCCAGCAGAAGGCTTTTTCACATGGTAAAATCACCTTAGAACACACCACAATTCCTAAAATGAGTATGGTACCATCAACAAATGATTTATAATGTAACTAAAGTCCTAAAACCCTCTATTAACTACAATGCTTTTTAATGAGGTGCTATCATGTATATTGGTCCCAAGATGGCTGCCAACACTTCTTGGATGAAGTGCTGATAGCCAATCAGATCTCACGATGAGATGTGTGGTTAGGCTCCGCCCAGATATATATGTGTTTTTGATGTTAATTTTCATAAAAACCACTGGAGTAATTTTCACCAAATATAGCAAAGGCACTTCTGCGTACCAGTCCCTACAATTTTGCCAAGTTTGGTGTAATTCCGTTCAGCGGTTCGGGCTGTAGCCTCGTCAGAACGTCCTATGGAAATTAATATGGGGAAAACACGTTTTGGGACCCCCCTTTTTTCTCAGCCCCCACTTCACGAATCTCCCCATAACTTTCAGGGAAGGAGCGCAGCGGAGCTGGCCAAAATTTTGGAAAATTACACGCAAATTCCTCAACCGGCGCTAAAGTTATTCCCAATAGAATGTTGCGGATTTCCTATGGTAGCAAGGTCCTAACTATATATACCTACTGGCTATCGCCACTGGCTATATATATATATGCCACCAAACACTCCGAATTCCTCAATTCAGAAAAATAAACGGCACTCCAAGTCTGTGTGTTTCACCAAAGATGTTTTATTGGCAGACCCCCCTGCCCCCTTGACAAACGCGTTTGTATCCAAATGTAACTTGCTCCAAGGGTGAAGTGCCACACACGAAGTTCAGCTTTAACCTTGTTTATTTCAAAACGGCAACAGCAGAGGCACAGCACACTGAATTCTTAAGTCTTTCACAGCCTTTTGCCAGACGCGTTTCCGGAGACATTCTCCCTTACTCAATGGCAGGCAAGGAAAGAAACAGCTGCCTTGTGTCCCACATTCAATTTAAATATTCACAACACCGCCCAGCAGCCCACGAAGATGCCCCCCTGCTGACTGTGCAGGTCCGTTTGTTCTACTCATAAGCAACGGTAGTGAACGAAGTCACCTTTTCATCTTGGCACGAGATAAACAACAGAAGCGGCGTAATCTGATACAAGTAACATTTATTTAGGAAAGCATTGCAACAGCGGCAACTCAGCATCTTACTACATTAACCAGAATGCTTGATGCTACACGCCCTGCATTTGTGTGTGTATATATATATATATATATATATTTTTTTTTTTACCAAGATACTTCAAACGATTCTGAAGATAACAGGACACCCAAAGTTCAGATATTCCAAGATTTATTTGGCAGATGAAAAAATCACGACGCGTTTCGCCATTACGGCTTGATCACGCTCATCTCGTGGTAGTCACGGCCATTTTTTTATATACATACCACACCCTAGTGCATAGATTCTAACATGGGGAAGTGGAGGATATCTTTGAATGGTTTATACATAACGGCAACAGTCAATTATTAGCGCTAGACTGATAATCTTTGTCTTACAATACATTTAGTGTAACGTTAAACGCGCAATACAAAAATATTCATATAATATGACAGCGTAACGTAATTTCATATTATTATATACATATGTCAAAATAAAGCCTATATGAAAACCATAATGACCATGATATTAGTGCAAACTTGTTACATTGATCCAAACAGCGATATGTTCCTCAATTGCAATGTCAATATACAGCGCGATAGGACATATGCGAAAACAGACTCCTCATTGGCTATCCATCAACCTAACGCGCCATTGGTTGTATGTTGGTATGGCAATATGCTGTAAACTAAGTAAGTCCATAGTGATTGTTCAATCATAGATGAATAATAGCTAGCCAAAATTATATATACACTGCATTATATGATCATGCCGGTATTGTTGGTGCCTCAGTTCATGATAGAAGAAATGTAGTCTGCCCTAGTGGGCTGCAGTCTTGAATCCAATAGAACCACCGGAACAATGTTTTTAAGTTATACCCAAGTGGGCAAATAAATTCATTAACAAGGTAGTGCACAAAATAACTTGCGATATAATCCACTTCCTTCAGCTACCCCATGTTGTGAGAAATCTAAAAATAATAAAATAAAACAGTTAAAACCAAGGAAACTGCAGATATAATAATCAATCCAATATCATAAAGTTCTCTCATTCATACAAATGTACGGATAGTTCTTCACTCTTGTTAAATCCTTTCGGAGTTAAACATTCGAAGTCTACAATATATTTAGACTCAAGCTTCCTGAGGGACAGTTCACGGTTGCCTCCCCGGATTCCCAAACCTACACAGTCAATCACAACTAGCTGGATCAGTTTTTCATCCTGCATATGTTCTGCAAAAAAATGTCTCGCTATAGGATATTGTTTATTGTTGTTGTGTATGGCACGTAGGTGCTCCAGCACTCTTTTTTTAGCCTCATGTTTTGTGCTCCCTACGTACCATTTGTTACACGGACAGATTAGTACATATACACTGTAGGGTGTATTGCAAGTCAGATGTTTACGTATTGTGAACTCCTTCTTAGTAGTTGGAACAATGAGTGTTTTGCAATCATGGCTAAATTTACAAGCTTTGCATCTACGACAACATTTGAAGCCCATTTCTTGATTATTTGAGCCAGATGATGATGTCACATAATTCTGACTCAACTCGTCTCTTAGTGACCTCCCCTTCCGAAATGTTATTTGTGGATTGTCACTCAAGTACTTCTTAAGGTGTGAGTCAGTATGCAGGACGTGCCAATGTTTACTGAAGATCTTCCGCACATCGCGTGCCTGTCCTGAGAAAGTGGTTATGAGTCTAACCAGATTGGTATCTTCTGTTTCAATTCTGGGATTCAATAATTGCTCTCTATTTTTCAGGGCAACCCTCTCTTTTGCAGTATTAATCATATTCTGACTGTACCCCCTGTTACGAAATCTTTGACACATTGTCTTTTCTTCATCTATATAGGCTTCCTGAGTACTACAATTCCGCTTCGCGCGAAGTAATTCACCATAAGGTATACTATATACCAAATTGCGGGGATGGCAGCTATTAGCATATAAAATGCTATTGATAGAGCGCGCGAGGCCACCCGACCAATAGTTTTCGCCGTTTTCCGGCTTCAGGGCCCATATACTTTCAAATCACCATATACATCGATCAGGTGACTTCACGAGCTCTACCAATTTGTGTGTGTGTTCCCTACTATTAATTTTCAGTGCACCCGACTTACCATCCACCGATGCGGGTACCTAATGACCACAATGAATCAGGGAGCTAGCTGTAAAGAAAAGGCAGCAAAATACAAACCCAACCAATAACATTCAAAATTCTGTTGAAATGACCACGGACAACTGGAAGTTTTAAAATGTTTATCTAAAGTTCGTTCTCTTCATGCATCAAGTATACAAGAATGAGACAATCAATGACCAAGATAATGTAAATTATGTAGCTATATAAAAATAATGATAGGGTAATCATTGAAATACTGATATAAAATGCAAGAGAAAAATACTATGCAATTCAGTAATACCTAAGCATGGGTAGACTATGTATGGGTAGGCTGTGGGGTTTTAGGTTTAAACCTATAATAACTGATAAAACCCCACTGAAAGAGAAATAACCCTCACCAGTGAAAACATATAAACACTGAAAAAACACCTGCACAACCACAAACTAAATGCCATTCAAAGAAAGGAAAAAGAGAGTGAAAGAGTCATTTATTTTTCTTCCTGACGGGGCCAATACAATGAAACGTTGTTATACAAGCTAGCAGTAACAAAGCCTGGGCTAACATTATTCTTCTTGAGTTTTGTTGTTTAGGGATGCCACTAAAATATTGTTTCTTCTTCCTTTTGCTTTTTTCAGTTTTGTGGTCTTTGGTCTAAAGATGCAGGGTTTAGAAGCATGTTTTAGGTCTTGTTTTATTATTTTATAAACTGTAGAGAATCAGGAAATATCAAAATCATTTTTGATATTTTGGCTGCCTTTGATTCTTTCACTGTTAGGTAAGATGGCTTGTTTCATAAGAAGCTTTCCTGATATGTGTAATCACATTTACCCACCGAGAATGGGTAAAAACCCTGAAGACATCAACCCACAGTTTCTAGTGGGTCAGTATTGACAGTAGGTGAATTGCTAACACCTCAGGATTTAAACATTAATGCAAGGTATAGTGACAAGTCTATGTATAAAGAGTGCAATCATTAAGCATCAAGGATATTGATGAAAACGTGACAACAGACTTTTGGAAAACATGGAACGCAGTGTCACTTGGAATGCTCTGCAAAAAAATGTTCTTTCCAAGTTCAACAAAGATTGGAGTGATATTGTTTGTATTTGCAGTGATTCAGCTACATATATGAAAAAGTTGTGTGATGACCTGTCAAAATTGATACCTGAGCTGAAGTGATTCCCTGTAGGAGATCCTTGCCACTTGTTAAATGGTATGCTGAAAGCATCTTTGCAATCTTCAGAGTTAATGAGGGATGCTATTGACTTTTTCAGTCCATTCTGGTGCACTGTTTCCTTATGCACAGGAACTAAATCGCAAAGATTTATAATTTTGTGCTTTGTGTGGCATCAAAGAAAGAGCCATCTCAACTGTGTCCTTTAGCTGATGGTTCTCACTCCAAGGGGCTATGAATGCTATATTATCCATGTGGCAACCGTTTACAGAATGTTTGCTGAGTGATGGTGCCAAAGGCAAGAAATGTGAGGGTCTTTGGTCGCATAAACATAGTGATGTGAAAAAAGTGCACTCTACTGCATTATTAGATTTTTACTGGAAAACATAACTTCTGTAGTGGACATAATAAAAAAACTAGAGCTTGAAAAAAGCCTTTTCTGCCAAGTGTTCAGCATAATTGGTGTAGATGTGAAACCTCTCCTTGAGAGTAGGCTGGGCGACACCTTTATTGACTTTGGCACAGCAACCAGTATTGGCAGGGAAAGCTATGTCAGTGCCAGAGTTAACAAACTGTGACCTGGCTGTTTTGGAGTTGCTCGTCTCAAGTGCCAATGTTGAGAGGGTCTTTTCACAGAAGTTTACATGGGAAGGAAAGGGCGAGCTCACATGACCAAAGACACATGACCAAAGACTCACTGAAGGAGTATTGTATGGTGTATTACAATAGTTTAATTTGCAAAACTCTATTTGGACCTCATATACACTATACGTACATTGTCTATATATCATGTTCTATAAGTGCAGAAAGTAAGCAATAATAAAAGCGAAACATTCCATAAACACCGGAAAAACACTTTTTCTGTTGTTTTTAGTGGCGTGAAAATGTGTAACCACTGATAACAACTGTTTTTTAAGGTATTGAAAACACTGAAAAAACCCCACCAGAATTTACCAAAAATAGAAACTGAAAACAGGAAAGCCTATGTATGGGTAACTATAGGAGGGCCTAAAATGAGTAACACGCTTCACTTAAAGTAAAGGGGCCTTTGAACAGTCTAGGTAATGAAGTTCTAGACCATATCAGAAAATTACAAACTGCAATGCAAAATATAATCTCTAACAAGTGAGAAGACATAGGAACAAACTTATGGAAAAATGCAAATGACTTTCAATAGTTGCGGAAAGGCATGGAAAATATAACATATGCAATGATGAACTTTATTAAAGCAAAAGTTAGAAATTCAGAAGGTGCAAGATTTTAAGAGTTTCAGAGCAATATTTACCTAGAATGGTGTGGAAACCAAACCCTGGCCACGGGTCAGTTAAGGACAGGAAACCCTCAAGGAAGGATACCCCTCAAAGGACAGCAGGTGCAGAATGGACACCCAGGACAGGACAGGATACCCTCGGAATAGGAATCAGGACAGGACCCTCAGGACAGGACAGCAAACCCTCAGGACAGGACCGCTCAGGACAGGACCGCACCCGCAGTTTGGAAGCAACGCCTGCGCTCCACCCGCTCTGCAGCTATCGATCAAGACCCCGATTGGGTCAGCGAACTCCCAGCTAAGTGCTTCGCCAGCACTTTAAGGTTCAGTAGAACCTTAGTCTATGGTCAAATTCGGACAGAGTGCTCCGCAGCTCTCTGTATCTTCAGTCACCTATTGAGTGCGTTGGGTCAGTGACAGGTCAGCTAAACCAGACAAGTCGGACGACTCCCCAGGGGAACCCAGGGTAGATATACAGTTTGGGGACAGTGTACCACCCCCCAATGTTGCAAAGTGTCAGAATCCCTCAATTTGGATTGGTCCTAAGGTAGGATTTGGGTAGCACACCAATCACAACATAGTAATTCAAGCCTACATTTGCATAGTAGGGTACCGCCTAACTAGATTGGGGTTCCCATGAGAAATTGTGCAGAAATACAATGGCAATTTTAACAATGTTGCACTGCGAGAACATGTGATTGGTTCAGCCGAGTTTTCAGGTCGTTTCTCAGGAGCATCTTGCTCATCACTGCCAACTGGCTGTGTTCCATCAGTCAAGGTCTGCTGTGCCTCGGCAAGTCGCGCAGGCGCAGAAGGGACCTCCAAGATGGTTCTCGGTACATACAGAACCCCATTCCCCGCGGTACATGAAAAGTAAGCGAAAACAAATTAATACATAATAATGTCATTATGAAAACACATCACAGGGTTTGTACTTTTAACTCATCATCAAGAAATAAACTTATGCGTTTTAAATGTTAGCTACATTGATACAGGCACAAGAGCAGTGGCACGAGCAGTACCACATGATAAGCACAGCTATGAATTACGCATGCGCATAACTTTCCCTCCACTTCTGCAGACGCGTCAGGACACGTGAGTGTGGCTGACGCATGCGCAGTAACTAAAATACAAGCGGCGGCCATGTTAAAGTACACAGGGTAAGTGTATTAGAAATACACGTAGGCAAGCTTCATAAATTTTGCCTAAACAAAAATAAACGTTAGTAGAACATACTTAGGTTACCTTATTACACATAAACGAGGTTCTTGACTTCGGCAAGCCGCAAAATATGCGAAGCTTTGCTTCATCAATCCCCTCTTTGATGATATTTACTATCATCACAAAAATGGAACCAGATGCCAACTTTCTTTCATACTTTATATAGCTCTATCTCTTCCAGCAATCGTTCTAACTTTTCTCTCTCCGTTTTAGTAGGGTGAGAAGTCTTCACCTTTTTGTATATCTGATCATTCACTTCCTCCAACTCAATCTCATCCACACTCCGTTTCAACCCTCTTGCATTTACCTCGTGCTTCTTGGTGCGCTTGCGGCATTTACAACAGATAAAAATGAGAAATATAATAAGACCTATAATACCAATTGGCATCAGTATCTTGAACAACAAGCTTTTACCTACACTAGCAAGCCAATGACCTACATTTGAGAGACCATCTACCAGTCTCTTCCAGGCACTATCAACCTCGAGTGGTTTGAGTTCCTTTGTCAAATTAGTAATGTTTTTCACATATCTTTTGATCTGTACACTTTTATCCGGAATATAAGTGCAACAATGTTGCGCCTTCAACATCCGGCAGACTCCGCCCTCTTTCGCTAATAAGGTGTCAAGAGCAAGTCGATTCTGTAAAACCATTGATCTGATCGCAACCATTTCGGTATTGACCAGCAGAAATCCATGAGCTGTTTCAGTAGACAGCACATCTACTATAGTAGACAATTTGCAAATTCTGTGAGTGTTCAGAACCACTCCCACTCCAGGTATCAGTGCACTGAAAATACTACCCATAATTTCACCTATACTTTCTCTTTTACTACGCACTAAGCCATTAGTATCTTCATTGCTTCCAGCTTTTCCATTCACATGGTATATTTTCGGGAAAACAATGCCAAAATAGCAGCTTCCATACCAGTGATCCGGCAATTTGAAATAAGCCTTGTCCCCACAAATATAATAAATTCCAGGAAACACAGGCTCTGACCCATTTTTGAAACCCCAACCTCCAATTACCTTGTAATTATGTTCGCATTCACTGGAACCAATGAAAACATTATTATAATAGCTAGTCTTCTCGCGGTGAAGACATAGCTTGCCTTTCTTTTCAAAATCCAGCAACAGAGCAGGTCCCGCCCCACCATTTGAGGTGCCTTCCATGTTCTCTGCCCATTTTGGCTTTTTCTGACTTTCGTCATTAGCCTTCTTTTGTATTTTAATTCTTCTTTTCTCTGCCATGTTCAGGAACATCTTTTCCTGTTCACGCAAAGAACAAGTCAAGTTATCTCTGTGTGCATCTGCTATGTCAATGTTACCTATGGTCAAGAAGTAGTCTCCCATATATCTTATGGTGTCACTTTTGGTATGTACAGGATTCAAGTTCCCACGTATAGGAAGTTCAGAAAAGATTACGTCATTATTAGAATAATAGTACTGTAACGGTCCTCTTTTGTAAAATAAACTAGCTAAAATGCTACAGGAGATTCCATATGTTAATGGCAAGTGATGGTATGTCACGCCTTCAGCCACAGAAGTAGGTAGCTTCATGCAGACATAGCAATCTTCAATTTCCATAGTCTCTACATAGTGTATTAACAAGTTTGCAAAAACATTTAAGTGTGTCCTGTTCTTAATTCCATGATAATGTAGTCCTCCCTCATCTGATGCCTCTAAGTCTCGTTTTGTTTGTCTCAGTGCTCTCTCATGTCTTGCTACACTCTGTGTTGTCAACTCCTCACTGTCGGTATTTACAATTTCAGTAGGGACAATGTTAGTATCTTTACTTACAGTGAAGGGTATAAAGATTGTTAGTCCTATCCAAATTACTATCAGTACTACTATACTACATATACACACCTTGCAGCACGTCTTGAAACGACTGCAACTAGGTCTACCATTCACAGTTGAATCAGACATTTCGGCTCAGAAGAAGTTTCTTGACCCCTCTTTGTGTCTTTACACAGCTAGCTTACTTTGTGCAAATTCACGGTGGTTCGTCTTCTTCTTCAGCAGAGTACTCAGGGACGGGCTCTCCGTCGCTTACGTCAGTTATATCAAGATCTTCAAGTTCTTCCAAAACGAGTGTCCATTCAGGAGACTTGTATTTCTTGTTTTGTCTTTTTAATCGTTCACTCCTTCTTTTGGAAGAGTTTTCTTCTTGCTCTGCTATCCGTGCACTTCTCCTTGCTTCTGCACGTTTCTCTTCCACCGTCTTTATCCTTAGCCTTAGTCTCTTTATGAACCTAGGCTCAAGGTTGTTTCTTTTCTTTAGTCTCTTAGTTGGTACTTGGACTTCACTTTCTTCTCTTATCCTCTTACTCTCTTTAGCTTGTGGCAATTCTGCTTCACTTTCTTCTTCTTCTTCCCTTATCTCGCTAGTTCCAGGGCTATCATCAATTTCTTCTGCCTGGTTACTAATCTGGCCTAGTTCAGGAATATTTTGTTTTTGGCTTTCGATTGTCTCTGTTTCTGTTTCTGTTTCTGTTTCCTGAACCCGTTCTTCTAACCCTATCTGATCCTGTTCAAGCACTTCGATCTCTTGATTTTCTTCTGCTCGAACTATCACTCTATGTCTAAGCTGTCCCTTATCCTCATCAGGAGTTAGTGGAGGTGTATCGAACACCTGTTCTGTCCCTGTCTGACCTTCTCCTTCCTCAGTTTTGATGTGAATCTCAGGCGGCTGAGGTTCTTCGCCTGTGCCTTGCTTTTCCTGACTAGTCCACTCTCTACCTTCACTAAGTCGCTCTCTTGTTCTGATAGGATCTTCAGTCAGATCAATCATCGGTATCCATTCTTCTGGCCATATGCTTGGCAGCTCGTCATCAGCTACTCCTGGCTCAGCTTCCTGGACCTCTTCAGCAGGCTGGATTCTTGGCAGTTCGTAGTCAACTACTCCTGGGCCAACGTCTGCTGTTCCTGCAGCCTGACTGGTGCTGGGCTGCTCGTTGTCAGCTACTTCTGTTCTGGCTCCTGCAGAGTCCTCTGCTGGTTGCCCTTCTTCTGCAAATTCTTTGTCTGGTAATACCTTCTGGGTGTGGCCAGCGTGGATCCACTGGGGAACACCTGCGACCTTCACTGCAGTGGTTGTTACCAGGATTACTTGGCGTTTCTTTCCCCACCTTGGTGTCAGACAGTTTGATCGAGTGTGCTTCTTTATTTTGACCCAGTCTCCTGGAACCAAGCTGTGGAGAGGAGTCGTTGGATTGAGGATGCCGTCGTCTCCAATCTGGCGAGAGATAGAACGCACTTGGTCACCCAATCTTCTGCAGTATTCAAGCACCAAATCATCAGTAATACTCAACAGTTTGCTTCCTGGCACCCATGCTTGTCTCATCACTCTTCCCATAATGATTTCATGGGGACTTAGGCCTGTCTTGCGGTCAGGAACACTTCTCAGTCCCATCAGGACCAGGGGCAGGGCCTTCACCCAGGTCATGCCAGTAGCATCTGTCAGCTTTGCTAGTCTGTTTTTGATAGTTCCATTTACTTGTTCCACTATTCCAGAAGCCTCTGGGTGGTATGCACAATGAAGTTTTTGCCTTATTCCAAAGGCCTTACAGAGTTCAGCCAGTATTTCATTCTGGAAATGTCCACCCTTATCTGATTCAATAATGAATGGCACCCCGAATCTAGGTATCAGTTCTTTTAGTAAACACTTCGCTACTGTCAGTGCGTCACTTTGGGGAGTAGGGTAAGCTTCTACCCATTTTGAAAATACGCAAACAATGACAAGGACATATCGCTTCCCTTCACAACGGGGCATGGTGATGAAATCAATCTGTATCCTTACAAAGGGACCCCCTGATCTCCCAATTTTGCTCAGTTCAACCATTGTCCTCTTGCCTGGGTTCATCTGTTGACATGACAGGCACCTCTGGCAGAGGGACTCTGCTACTTTCCTGAACTTCTTACTATACCAAGTCTGTTGAAATACCAGAATCATGGCATCCCTACCAATGTGTGATCCTTCATGTATTAATCTTGCCATTGTGCCAAGCAAGTGTCGGGGTAATACAGGCATACCAGTTGGGCCCAAGATGACACCATCCACACGTCTCGGTCTACACCCATCCTCCTTCCATTTCTCTCTTTCTTGCCAAGGAGCCGACTCCTGCCACTCTCTCACTTCATCCCAAGTAGGCACTTTCTCAAACACCTGAAGTTGGCAGCTGGTTCCTGGCCCCCCTCGTTTTGGATTTACGATATACCGATCTCTGGCGCACCATTGGGCCACTCGGTCAGCATAATCGTTTCCCAGTGATACTTTGTCCATGCTCTTCTTATGAGCACCGCATTTTACCACTGCCAGTTCCTTGGGTAACTGGATGGCCTCTAAAAGGTCATGCACAACCTTTGCATTCCGAATGGGAGTACCTGAGGAAGTCAGGAATTCCCTCTGTAGCCACAATTGGCCAAAGTCATGCACAACTCCATAACAGTACTGACTGTCAGTATACACTGTTATGCGTATGTTTTTCCCAATTTTGCAAGCTTTTATCATAGCAATCAATTCGGCTACTTGTGCAGACTTGATGTTATATAGGTAACCTGCTTCTTCAATTTTTGTTAAAGAGACTACTGCATAAGCAGCACTCAGGCCTCCTAGTTCATGTCTTAGACAGGAACCATCCACAAATAGTTCTTTATCATGTTCAGGCAATGGCGCTTCTTTTATGTCTGGGCGTGGTTTAGTACTGAACTCTGTCAGATCAATGCAATCATGTTCATCATCATCCCCATCTTCCATTTCCAAGGGTTCGGGGAGTAAAGTGGCAGGGTTCAGAATACCGCACCTAACAATGCTTACATTTGCTGCACCCACAAGAATCCTCTCGTATTTAGTCAGCCGACTAGGGGTGAGATACTGCGTTTTAGTTCTGGTCAATAGAATTACTACTCCATGTGAAACATACACAGTCACAGGATGTCCCATGACAATGGACTCACTTTGTTCTAAACTTGCACAGGTAGCAGCTACCGCTTTCAGACAGCCTGGTAACCCAGCAGCTACTGGGTCCAAGGTGGCAGAGAAATAGGCCACAGGCCTTCTGGTCGTGCCATGTTCTTGAGTCAGGACTGACAATGCGCAATTATCGCGAGTGTCACAGAATAGGGCAAATTCTTTGGAATAATCAGGCATTCCCAGCGCAGGGGCTGTACACAGACAGTTTTTCAGTCTTGTGAAAGCCATTAGGCTTTCATCGTCCCATTCTACAATGTCTGGCATTCCTCTTGTAGTCATTTTTATCAAAGGCCGGGCTAAGACTGCAAATCCCAGAATCCACTGCCTGCAGTAGCCTAGTACACCCAGGAACATTCTGACGTCTTTTTGAGTACGGGGCAACTGCATCTTTTGAATTATTCTCACTCTTTCTGATGTGACTTTTCTGACACCCTTTTCTATCTGGTGTCCTAGATATTTTACTGATTTTGCACAGAACTGTAGTTTGTCAGGGGCCACTTTATGCCCTTTCTCACATAGATGATTTAGGAGGGCAATGGTGTCAACTACACAGTCCCTATGACTTTTAGACGCCAGTAGAAGGTCGTCTATGTACTGTACTAAGACCGAATTCCCAGGTAAGATCAAAGTCTCCAGACATTTTTTCAAGATCTGATTAAAGATAGAGGGGCTCTCTGTATACCCCTGAGGGACCCTGTTCCAGCCATACACGTGACCTTCGAAGGCAAATGAGAAAAGAAATTTGCTGTCGGGGTGCAGGGGTATCGAAAAGAATGCATGACACAAATCAATCACAGTGAACCACTCAGCATCCCAAGGAATCTGGTACAGAATCACTGCAGGGTTCGGGACAATAGGGCAGCAAGGAACTACAATTTTGTTTACCTTTCTCAGGTCTTGCACTACCCTATACTTGCCACTAGGCTTCTTGATGCCCATAATCGGTGAGTTGCATGGGCTGCTCATCACTTCCTGTATGATGTCTCCTTCTAATAATTTTTGTATTTCCAGAGTGACACCTGCTTTCACTTCAGCATTCATTCGGTAGGGCTTAGTGTTAGGATATACTGCATTGTCCTTGATGGCTATCTGTATGGGGTCCACATCTTTCATTAATCCCACATCTTTTCCAGTGAAATCCCACACCTCTGGCTTTACCGCTTCCTGGAGTTCTTGGGGCAAATCCTGCAGGGTCAATCTTTTAATTTCTGAGTCAGGTCTAAGTAACAATAATTTATAAATGCCATCTTCATCCGGGGTCTGTATTTCAACACCTTTTGGTGTGCAAAAGATGGTACAGTTCATTTTGCACAGCAAATCACGACCCAGTAGATTCACTGGACTGGTGTCACAGACAACAAACCTATGCATTTGTTTAAAATTTCCAATTGAAATCTCCATTGGTTCGGTAACAGGAGTACTAATCAATTGATTAGATACACCCACTACTTGGATATTTTCTCCCGAGAGGGGTAGGTTTGGAACGTCCACTGTTCTTACAGTAGAACGGGTAGCGCCAGTGTTCAACAGAAAGGTGACATCATTTCCGTCAACCTTTCCTTCAATATATGGTCCAGACTGGTCTACCGGCAAGGAAGCGCCAAGTACGCACTCCTCGTCCTCCCCTCTCAGGCCCCGTCAGTCCTGATCATTACAAAGGAAGGTATCATTTAGCAGATACTGCGAAGTTGCTGTATTTCTGTTCTCACCGCTTTCCCAAACTTCTATCTCCTCACCCTCTGCTTGCCTTCCCCTGTATACCTGCTTGGGTGCTCGAGGCACCTGAACTGTTTTTACCTGGGGTTGAGTCTTTCTTGGTCTTTCTTTCTGCGTCTGTGGAGTTAAATCAGGAGTTTTTGCATTATCATCTATTAATTGAGGACACTCGTTTCGCCAGTGTCCAATTTCGCCGCACTGATGGCAGGGAAATTTCTTCATAGCCTCTTCCCTACTAAATTTTGGCCGGGGCTTTCCTCCACCCCCTCCCCCAGGACTTTTGTTCTCAGCATTTTTAACCATGTTACTCAATTGTTTTTCCTGCTGTTCTGCGAGCTTCACCTGAGCCCACATCACTTTTTCCTTAAGGGCCTTTTTCTTTTCTGCCATCTCGTCCTCGCAGTACTTAGCGTACCGCAGGACCTCATCCATTTTCTTTGTATGCCAGCAGATTTTATTATCTTTTATCCACTGACAAATTTCAGGTCTTAAACCATTTACAAACCTGTAAATAAAATGCGTCATGTCCTTCAAATCGATGTTATCAATACCACTGTATGTTTTAAATACCTGCAATAACCTCTCATAGAAGGAGTGCACTGTCTCGTCCCTTTCCTGTGTTGTTCTATCTATTTTTGTCCAATCAGTTTCCTTTGCGGGCACCTTTTCTTTCAAATGCTGAATCACCTGCTCATATTTTCGCATGACATCCTTTGATGGCTCCCCTGTTTCCTTATTTCTTGGGTACTCCTCACTGGGCCAGTCTATGGCTATTTTACACTGGGTCCATAAATCCACCGGAACCACAATGTCGAAAAACCCATCCAGGTCTTTCCACAGACATTTCTGTACCTTCACGAACCTCTCCACCTGCCTGTACCAGTCTACTGGTTTCTCTCGTAATTTTGGAAAATCGTTCGTAAAGGACACAATATCCTGTCTAGACCAGGGGACATGCACATATTTCCCTCCAGGTACTTCGCGCATGGGGCATAACTGTTCAGGTTTCTCCACCTCCCTTAAAGCAAATTCAGGAGTCACTTGTCGGGAGCGAGCCTCTTCCCTCTTTTTCGCCCACCTGCTTCTCCATCTTTCCACATCTCCCCATTTCTGCAGTACTCCCAATAATTCTTTAATCTGCAGCTTTTTTCCTGCCACATTCAAGTGCTCTATATCTTTGTCTGAGAAGTCTGCTCTGTACGGTTTCTGTAAGGGCTTGGATTTTGAGATATCTACCCCCATACTAACTGCTGTTTCGGTCAGTTTTTCGTGGAGCACTCTGGTGTTCCTTGTAAAGCTTTTACATATAAACGACAATTCTTCTTCAGAGTAGGTATTCAATCGATCCAACCCCACATTTCCTGCCATTAATTCTTCTATTTCTACCCTCAGCTTGTAGAGGTCTAAAGGTTTCGTTTGCGGAGTCTGTTTCTCTAATTCACGACTCCAACTCTCAATTTCATCTGGAGTCACCAGAGAGACATTCCTAGTGCCTGTTGCGGATTCTAATTTAATCTCTTTCGCATTAAAAGGGTTATGCCTCTGCTGCATTCCCTTTCCGGTCGGTTTGTTTGGCAAGTCCAAGAACGCAACTTCAGACTCGCACTCACTGGACTGATCATCTATGATTATCGGTTCCTGTCTCGGGGGTGCCATGACTGGGGTCATAACTGGAGTAATCGGATTTCCCTGACCATTTCCGTATAACGGGACCACTGGTCCAATAGTTACTGGAATAGTCAATGCCTCAGGGCTGGTATTTAACTGGGAGATTTTCTGAATTATTTCTGTCCTTTGTCTAGCTAGAGCCTCTTGCTCCTTTTCCACTAGTATCCTTCTTAAAGTCGTGTCATGTAATATCTGTGGGGTCAAAGGAGGAGTAAAACTCGGGGCAGTAGGATGCGTTTCACTTGGTCCCCCACCATAATTTGGTTTCGGAAATAAAGTTCCAGTGTTAAAGGACCTGCGCTCTTCCCCATATGGAGGTTGAATAAAAGGCAGTCCTGAATTCGATGGTTTCTCTTCGCTTTCATACAAGGGTCTGGGAAACAAAACTTTCGTACGTGAATATTTTTCTTCCTGGCTTGCGGGCACTTTGGGATATATATCCCTTGTTTCCGCAGGTTCGGGTTTCTCAGAATAGGGCAATACTTGACCACCCCCTCCCAGTCCTAGGAACCTGTCTTCTTCCTTGAGGAAGTGGCGTCGGGGAGCATCTCCTACACTGGAAGGTCGGGTTCTCTCGTTATAAGGTGGCGGACTTCTGGTACAGATGTCATCTATCAGTTCATCATCTGACTCCCCCGGGGCCCCCCAATGCTTACACTTTTCGGTACTTTTCTCACCCGCTGCAGGGTTATGACATGCCGGCATTATGGGAAACAAACCCTCAACAATCATGCTCTGCCTCCACTGTTTCATCCTTTTATCCCTGGACTCCTGTTTCAGCCTGGGGTACCACTTGGTCAAACCCTTGTCCATTCGGGGTCTTTCTCTTTCAAAAGCCTCAATTTCCCATTCCTCTAATGCCTCATACTGCGTTAGTCTCGGTCTGGGATGCAATTCGTTCATCCGAGTCCTTAAATTAAATAGGATCCTACCATTGAAAGTCCCATCTAATGGAAATGCCAATACTCCATCATCTTTTGTGTACTTCACCCAATTCTCCAACCACACACAGGTATTGTACCCTCGGTCAAACATCATAAATGAGGCAGGAGTATTAGGTGGTGGGACAAGAACACCTTCCCTAGATTTAATTGGTTTGTCCGTTTTAAAATAATTTTTCACCTTACTTACAAGGGACAATTTTCTCTTTGTTCCGTACATAATATCGTATCTATTAGTTTTCCACTGATCCCTTTCAAACCCTAGGTGCCTTGGATCAGGTCGAGTTCCTGTAGTCTGCGAGTGCCACATACGATTTCTACGCTAAACTTTGTTTACAAACTACCTCCAATCAGAACGCGCTTCAGAAATCCGTGCGACCAATGGGTGCGCGACTCTGAATATTCTCCGCCAATGGGTGCGCGGCCCCTTCGTGAGACAGTTCCCACGCTCTGTCGCTCACCCCTCCTTTACAATTCCAGCTCCGCTACCCGCCCGCTGCTTCTACCAATCCCAGCGCGGCACAGAGTGACGTCAGAGACGCTTCGCGGCTGACCCCCTCCCTTCACAAGGTCACGGAAACTTTCTTTCTTTCTAAAGTGCTCAGTGCTTGGTTATTTTACAACAAATACACATTCGCCACAGTGCTCAAGTGTCTAGACAGGAAAATTTCTTTTACTGCAAGTAAACTACTTCCATTTACTTTTCACACGCTGCGGGTAGATCCCTTCCGCCTACCCTTCACTCTAGCATCGGTGAACCTGTTATTCCCCTAAACTCATCCACTTCTTTCCGGGATATGTTCCGAGTTTAAGGTTTCTCAGCGGACCCCTTTGCTTTCACGCTAGCTCCGAGGAACCTGCTACTCTTCCGATGTGACCCTTACTAGGTTACGCCACTATGGGAATTTTGCCAATGAACCCCGTTACTGACATTTATTCACACATGTATTCAAAAAAAAAACCCTAGTTAGTGCTTCCCGGTTATCTTAACCTGCACTTAACTTTCCTCGAGCCTGTGACCTCAGGACAATGGATTCTATTCACCACTTGCCCTTTCAATTCCCCGGGGAGTTCGGACAACAAGAAACAATACGGTTTACAAATGCATGGATTAGTACATATAACAATATAAGAACAAGAATAATAATAATACAAAAATTCATGAGTTTCAGCAGCGTATTCACAAGAGAATGATCAGGTCTCTTAGAACAGCCGCTCTTCTAGCAGCATCAATATACTAGCAGCTTCCGACTCAACTAGTCCAACTAATCCCTGCCTTACTCTCAACTAGTCCCTAACCATCCTCTAGCTACCAGAAAAACTGATAGAGCGCGCGAGGCCACCCGACCAATAGTTTTCGCCGTTTTCCGGCTTCAGGGCCCATATACTTTCAAATCACCATATACATCGATCAGGTGACTTCACGAGCTCTACCAATTTGTGTGTGTGTTCCCTACTATTAATTTTCAGTGCACCCGACTTACCATCCACCGATGCGGGTACCTAATGACCACAATGAATCAGGGAGCTAGCTGTAAAGAAAAGGCAGCAAAATACAAACCCAACCAATAACATTCAAAATTCTGTTGAAATGACCACGGACAACTGGAAGTTTTAAAATGTTTATCTAAAGTTCGTTCTCTTCATGCATCAAGTATACAAGAATGAGACAATCAATGACCAAGATAATGTAAATTATGTAGCTATATAAAAATAATGATAGGGTAATCATTGAAATACTGATATAAAATGCAAGAGAAAAATACTATGCAATTCAGTAATACCTAAGCATGGGTAGACTATGTATGGGTAACTATAGGAGGGCCTAAAATGAGTAACACGCTTCACTTAAAGTAAAGGGGCCTTTGAACAGTCTAGGTAATGAAGTTCTAGACCATATCAGAAAATTACAAACTGCAATGCAAAATATAATCTCTAACAAGTGAGAAGACATAGGAACAAACTTATGGAAAAATGCAAATGACTTTCAATAGTTGCGGAAAGGCATGGAAAATATAACATATGCAATGATGAACTTTATTAAAGCAAAAGTTAGAAATTCAGAAGGTGCAAGATTTTAAGAGTTTCAGAGCAATATTTACCTAGAATGGTGTGGAAACCAAACCCTGGCCACGGGTCAGTTAAGGACAGGAAACCCTCAAGGAAGGATACCCCTCAAAGGACAGCAGGTGCAGAATGGACACCCAGGACAGGACAGGATACCCTCGGAATAGGAATCAGGACAGGACCCTCAGGACAGGACAGCAAACCCTCAGGACAGGACCGCTCAGGACAGGACCGCACCCGCAGTTTGGAAGCAACGCCTGCGCTCCACCCGCTCTGCAGCTATCGATCAAGACCCCGATTGGGTCAGCGAACTCCCAGCTAAGTGCTTCGCCAGCACTTTAAGGTTCAGTAGAACCTTAGTCTATGGTCAAATTCGGACAGAGTGCTCCGCAGCTCTCTGTATCTTCAGTCACCTATTGAGTGCGTTGGGTCAGTGACAGGTCAGCTAAACCAGACAAGTCGGACGACTCCCCAGGGGAACCCAGGGTAGATATACAGTTTGGGGACAGTGTACCACCCCCCAATGTTGCAAAGTGTCAGAATCCCTCAATTTGGATTGGTCCTAAGGTAGGATTTGGGTAGCACACCAATCACAACATAGTAATTCAAGCCTACATTTGCATAGTAGGGTACCGCCTAACTAGATTGGGGTTCCCATGAGAAATTGTGCAGAAATACAATGGCAATTTTAACAATGTTGCACTGCGAGAACATGTGATTGGTTCAGCCGAGTTTTCAGGTCGTTTCTCAGGAGTATCTTGCTCATCACTGCCAACTGGCTGTGTTCCATCAGTCAAGGTCTGCTGTGCCTCGGCAAGTCGCGCAGGTGCAGAAGGGACCTCCAAGATGGTTCTCGGTACATACAGAACCCCATTCCCCGCGGTACATGAAAAGTAAGCGAAAACAAATTAATACATAATAATGTCATTATGAAAACACATCACAGGGTTTGTACTTTTAACTCATCATCAAGAAATAAACTTATGCGTTTTAAATGTTAGCTACATTGATACAGGCACAAGAGCAGTGGCACGAGCAGTACCACATGATAAGCACAGCTATGAATTACGCATGCGCATAACTTTCCCTCCACTTCTGCAGACGCGTCAGGACACGTGAGTGTGGCTGACGCATGCGCAGTAACTAAAATACAAGCGGCGGCCATGTTAAAGTACACAGGGTAAGTGTATTAGAAATACACGTAGGCAAGCTTCATAAATTTTGCCTAAACAAAAATAAACGTTAGTAGAACATACTTAGGTTACCTTATTACACATAAACGAGGTTCTTGACTTCGGCAAGCCGCAAAATATGCGAAGCTTTGCTTCATCACTATTACCCGCAGTTTTTTTGCGAAATAGTTTGGTGATAAGTTGTTTGTTACTAACTTCCACAGTTACATCAAGGAATTCTAGCCTTTTATCACTGATATGTTCAGTGAATGTGAGATTTAAATCGTTGATGTTCAATTTGTCAATGAATAGTCTAACAGACGCTTCATCCCCATTCCAAATGAAAAAAATATCATCTATGTAACGTAGCCACAGGGCAACGTTGTCAAATTCTGCCATCCCACTGACAACCTGCTCCTCCCACCAGCCCATGAATAAATTCGCGTAGCTGGGGGCGAAGCAGGTTCCCATGGCCGTGCCCTATGACTGACGATACAAGATGTTGTCAAAGAAAAAAAAATTGTTTCTGAGACAGAAATCAATCATAGATAAAACCATTTTAGAATGTTGCAGGTATGAGACAGAACGTGTTCTAAAGAAATACTCTATAGCCATTAAGCCTTGCTCGTGTAAGATGCTGGTATATAAACTAGTCACATCTAGTGTGACGAGAGTATATTGATCTTCCCAATGTATTCCATTGATGGCTGTTAGAAAGTGGGTGGTGTCTTTGATGTACGACGGAAGAGCGACCACGAAAGGTCTTAAATAGTGGTCAATATACTTGGAAGTGTGTTCCAGTAATGATCCAATCGAAGATACGATTGGACGTCCTGGTGGTACTAGGGGATTCTTGTGCAATTTGGGTAGTAGGTACAAAATAGGGATTCTGGGATGCGCACAATATAGATATTGAAACTCTTCAGGCTCAAGCAATCCCACATCCCTCCACTCCAACAACATGTCCCTAAACATTAGATTAGATTTCAATAGCTCTTCATGGTTGGTTTTACAATAGCAGTTCACATCATTGAGTTGTCGTAATCCCTCATTGAGGTATTGGGTCTTATTTAACACCACAACATTCCCACCTTTGTCACTTTGTCTAATAACAATGTTGGTATCATTTTTCAAGTCATCAATGGCTATTAGTTGATCATTCGTTAAGTTTTTCTTTCTACCTGGCCCTTTCTGATAGCGCAATTTTGTAAGATCTTTCAACACGCCTTTTTCAAACACATCTATTGCATCACATTGGATTAGGGGAAGAAAAACTGATTTTGGTTTGAATTTTGTTCCAGGATTAATCCCCAAATCAGTCCCCCACGTGTCCCAGTCAGAGGTATTGTGGATATTGTCCGGATCAGAACTCATCACATGCAATAGTTCCATATCACTCGTATCAAAATTACTGACAGTCGATGACATACTTACAGGCTCGCTGATCTTGGGTTTAGTTGCAAACCATTTCTTCGATTTAAGTTTCCTTGAAAATAGAAATAAATCGATGCGAGTTTCTGCAAAATTCATATTCATGGAAGGACAGAAAGATAAACCAAAGGCCAAAACATCTTCTTCCACCTTGGTAAGTGCCCTGTTCGATAAATTGACAACTGTCATATTTAATTCTGTTTGCGGCTCCGTGTTGCCATTCCCATTGGACCACTGTTGATTCTTGCACCTCCTCTTTTTGGCTTGTTTGTTGCGGTGGTTCCTCCTCTGTTTCCCCGTCCTCGACCCCTTTGTGGTCCCACATCCTGGAACATTTCTGTCTTCTATCATGAACTGAGGCGCCAACAATACCGGCATGATCATATAATGCAGTGTATATATAATTTTGGCTAGCTATTATTCATCTATGATTGAACAATCACTATGGACTTACTTAGTTTACAGCATATTGCCATACCAACATACAACCAATGGCGCGTTAGGTTGATGGATAGCCAATGAGGAGTCTGTTTTCGCATATGTCCTATCGCGCTGTATATTGACATTGCAATTGAGGAACATATCGCTGTTTGGATCAATGTAACAAGTTTGCACTAATATCATGGTCATTATGGTTTTCATATAGGCTTTATTTTGACATATGTATATAATAATATGAAATTACGTTACGCTGTCATATTATATGAATATTTTTGTATTGCGCGTTTAACGTTACACTAAATGTATTGTAAGACAAAGATTATCAGTCTAGCGCTAATAATTGACTGTTGCCGTTATGTATAAACCATTCAAAGATGTCCTCCACTTCCCCATGTTAGAATCTATGCACTAGGGTGTGGTATGTATATAAAAAAATGGCCGTGACTACCACGAGATGAGCGTGATCAAGCCGTAATGGCGAAACGCGTCGTGATTTTTTCATCTGCCAAATAAATCTTGGAATATCTGAACTTTGGGTGTCCTGTTATCTTCAGAATCGTTTGAAGTATCTTGGTAAAAATTACGAGCTTGCTGGTAGCTGTAACAGGACCGCCCGTGACAGCCTGACCCCTTCACCAGCAGTAGTGGAACGTATATATATATATATATATATATATATATATATATATATATATATAAACTCCAAGGTACTCTAAGACTTCCAACACATGGCTAAAAAGAATGCACAAACTCCTCTTCGTGGTAGGTTGAGACATTTTTATGACTCCCTTCTGCCTGCCATGATGCGTTTCGGCCGATGAGACGGCCATGATCACATGAGGCTGGCTCTGTCAGAGACATTTTTAAAGTTGCAACACCCACATCACGTGATAAAAGACATAAAGGATATACTGTCGAATCAATACAATTAACTGCAGAAAATAAATAAATAAATACTAAAACTGTTACACATAATATCTCAGTTATGTAGCAGTATTGTAAATAGTATTTATGGCACACATCCTGATAAAAATAGTGAAGAAAAGTGCTACTGCAGTGATAATGGTCCCACACAAATAAATGCTTAAAATGCTGAATATTGAAACGAAATATAACTCCACAGTGCAGGTTGTCTAAAAAGGCATAAATGGGCATTTAAAAAAAGATCATAATAGTATAAATACTATATATATTTAAAAAAACGACCCTGGCATGTTTTCAAATGTGAGGTACCCAACAATGCATGAAAACAGAGCAAAAAGTGAAGGGCAAATATAGAATTACTGCATAAATGCAAAATCATACAAAGCAGCCCCTTATTTTATATAATGCCTCCAGATGATGTAAAAGGGTACCTAAATGGAATGTATTCACTAATACAATGTATAGGATGTGCAGAACTGCAGTTAAAGAGAATATATATAAATGTCAGTATATCCAAAAAGTGACCCCCCCTGGTGGCTGACCAACTATTGATAAAAGCCTATTACTAAGTGTGCAAAAATTGCCATAAAGTGCAAAAGTGCTGATAGTGCGCAAAAATTGCCAAAATCTAAAAAGTATACAAAGGAAATACCATAGGCTACTAGGACATGGGGGAGGTGTGAGTGGACCAAATAAGTACATTGGGGCAGATTTATGTTGGGAATGTGCCACGTTTGCGTCACGCAACTGCGGCGTAAACGTGGCGCATCCCTACGACCCATTTACAACGTGACGCATCTAGGCAGATGCGTCACGTTGTAAAGCCCTGCGCCATTTGTGGGCGTTCCGGCGCAGGGTGGGCGTTCCGGGGCAGGTGCGCCTCGCAAAAGTGGCTGAGTGAAATCTATAAGATTTCACTCAGTCACTTTCAGGCCAATGCTGCGTCAAAACTCTGCGCCTGCTTGAAGCAGGCGTAGGTCTTGACGCAGCATTGTAAAGATGGGGCACCCCTGAGCCTTGCTGGAGCTGCGTCGCGCTTGCGACGCAACTCCAGCAATGCGCCACCTTTACGGCACAGATGCGTCACGCATCTGTGCCGTTTTTGCCCCATGGTGCGCCGCATTGTAAATGCGGCGCACCATGGGTGGCGGAGCAGCGGCACAAAATAACTGGCGCATCCCTGGGGATGCGCCAGTCATCATAAATCTGCCCCATTGTACATAATCAGACTGTTCCTATTTCGCCAAGGACTTCCCATGTCAACTTCGTTTGGCGCTGAAGACAGAACACGGCACGCCCAATTCAAGTTTTTGAAACTGGTTTATTATAACCTTAAGTTCATAACACCAAGTGCAACAGCAGCGTGAGATGGCCTACGCGTTTCGGCTGATGCCTTCCACAGGGCCATAGAGATGTGTGTGCAGAGTGCCCATTTAAAGAAGCTCGCACTCCAACCTACACCTCTTAAACAAAACTTTATTGACAAAGAGACATGCCCAATTTCTAACGTACTACTCATTTGCCAAACCACACAATTTATTGCACTCTGCATGAAAATGTATTTGTATTTACACAACCATTTCTGGTTTTCACTTTATACTCTTTTGTGTGTGTTCCTCTAAGAACAATACAGTAACACTAAAATTCATTTTTCATCACCTTATTCAATCGAATTGATTGAGGCCAATAAACAGGGAAGTAATGGTACCAAATTGATTTTAAGTTCCTCCTCAATAAATGTGATTCTCCAAGCAATTCCAGACAGTTGCTCTTTTTAACCTAATATTTTCTGAGACAACAAGATCATAACCTTTCCTTTTCCATGCATGTGGTTTTTCAAGCCACATCCATAGACTTAAGGTGCTGAGTGCTCCTATAAAACCCTAATAAGGTGCTCCACAACAATTATCAGGAATTCTTATAAGATATCTTTTTATGTAAGACATTTTTTCATGCTTGTCTTATTGGATTCATATGAAGTACCTATTTATTAAATGATCCACAATAAAAATATGCAGATGCTTACTGATGTCCAGGCTAAAGTTCTTAAGTCTCCTCTTTATGATTCGACACAGGCTTGATGTCATTTACTGATAAAGCACCTACAAAGTCTCTTTTTCTAATAATGTTGAAAGGTAGGTCTAATTTGATCAAAACGATATGGCAGGTTTAAAGGTCATTATGGTGTCTTAAAGTGCTGATTTGATATGATCCCTATAGAGTGTTAGCAATGTACTCTAATACGGGTGATATAATTTAAACATAGCAGATTCAGAGTGCCTCGTCCTCGCTTTTTTACCCAATTGGGTATTGATTTTATAAGCTGTAAAATCACTTGTGAAGTATTTAATACACGCTGCAGAATCAAATAAATCATTATTGCACAATATAATTAGGTATGTCAGGTTTAAAGTGCATTGTGCTGTCTTGAGATGCTGTCTTGAGATGCTGAGTCTCTGTAAAGTGCTAACAATATTACAATCCGCTTTGTTTGTTTGAACATAGCAGATTTAAAGTGCATCGTGCTGAATAATTTGCTGATTAATTTCTAGTTATATAAACTTTAAAAATCACTTGTAAAGTACTTGATGCACAGTAAAAAATCAAGCCAACCATTTTTGAACAGTGCCCACCTGATTCTGCAACATCAGAACCTATGTATGCGGCTTCTAATCAACACAAGTGCATTAGTATTTGGAAAATGACACCTCAACCCATTTCTTGGAGGACTTGGTACAGCAGCCTTTTGATCTTTGTTATATCCGCTACGTACAGTTTCGAATAGGTAGATAGATGGATAGAGAGATAGATAGATAGATAGATGGATGGATGGATGGATGGATGGATGGATGGATGGATGGATGGATGGATGGATGGATGGATGGATGGATGGATGGATGGATGGATGGATGGATAGATAGATAGATAGATAGATATTGGATGTCTCGCAAATTGTTTGTAATTGGTTTTTAGATAAGTATTTACATATTTGTGCTCGCACTCCATTAGTACCAATGCTGCTAGAGATTTTTTTCTCAGCTGTAAAACATCTGCTTGAAATAAAGGATTACCACCATATCAGCTCTTTTTGAGATGATAGCCGCACCGACTTCCATGCAGGCACGGTACTGAGGAGTATCATTACTCAGTTTACAAATTCCAGAAGCATTTTGTATTCTATATCATCAAGTCCCCATTTATGAGAAAAAACAGTGCAACAAGTATGCACAATGGATACCGTTTTTTAATCAAACACATTTAACAAAGGTTCCAAGTATCTCTGACGTAAATGCTGGAAAAGTGTCTCGACCATGTGCAGCATGACAAAGATCTCATGGTTACATCATTTTATTTTATTTCCAGTTTAAGGTCAAATACACTGCTACTCCTAGATTTGTGAAAATAAATCCTTTAGTTTGGTACAATCTACAAACCGTGAATAATTACATCTTTTTCTGCCAAAGGATCTTTGTTTTAGTCATATTCATGATTAACCTTTGACATTGTTAATGCCTTTTAATAAGCTTGTCTGGTCTGTTGGCATTAGGTCATCAGCATAGACTAGAACAGAAAGAAACAATATAGGGGAGTTTGGCGGACGGGTTACTCCATCACAAAATTGACAGAAAATTTGATACAATGGAACTCATAATACAGCGGACGGGATATCCATCACCTTTGTGATGGAGTGATCTGTCCGCCAAGCTCATAATCAGGCCCTGTGCTATCTAAATTACAATAGTTTTATGTCAAAAAGTCAAGCCCCAAAAATTGATTAGTAGGTCAATTGAGATTATATTATCAACATTCAAAATATTATCAAGGTAAGTGCAGAATTAGTATTATGAACTCCACCATGATGATAATGCTGGGGGTCAATATTTTGATCTTAATATATCTTTAGGTCGATATTTCTACCACATTAAGGTAGTCCACCGCCATCAACAACATCGAAATTTAACAAGGTTGATACAAGAATGCTCCCTTATTTAAGCTGTGTAGCGTGTGTATTTCTGGTGATACTGTGACTTTGATATTAGCCCAACTCTAAGCCAGAACTCACAGTGAGGAGATGTAATCAGATTTCACAATTTTGGATCACTCCTGTGTTTACTAGATTAGCCCAGTGCACAGATTTATTCACCATGTTGAAGGCTGCTCTAAAGTTTACGGAGCATCAGTATAGCCTTCAAACTCTTTTTGTAACAACAAAACATTCCACTAAACAGAGTGCAATACATTGCCTGAATACAGGCAGCATTCCTGAATTCAGGTTGGATTAAAGGTATCAAAGTCTTCTTTCCAATGCACACATTGATATAATCAAGTAAGGCACTGATAAATGGTTAACTTTCCTAATCTAGTAAAGAGATTTAAAAAAAAAAAGTTTTTATTGAAATCCATGAGTACACATACAAGCACATGTTTTACAAAAAGAATAGCATAGCATCACTCCAAAATGAATCAAAGCAAAAGAAAAAAGAAAAAACAGCACTACATAAAAAAAATAACACGTCAGTCCAGAATATCCGTAACCTATAGTGTGCAGGACTAATCACATCTGGACTTGTTATATCTGCTACTGTCTGACACACAAAAATACAGAAATTCAAGCAAAAAAGAAAGCATAATAAAACCACAAGGCGACACTTTTATACCTCCATATAGTTCATAACTGCCCCCCAAATCTGATGGCCTAGTTTCATTTTCCGTCTGCCTTTCACGGCATAAAGGCTATATTCAAAATTAAAGATTGATAAAAATCTTGCCCTCCATACCTCAAAGGATGGGGGGTCCTTTTGTAGCCACATTGATGCAATACAGAGCCTAGCAACAGCAGTGGCAAGAAAGATCAAATATACAGATTGCATGGGTAAAATATCAACTGTCGATCCCTTTTCAACCCCCAACAAAACCTGAGTAGCAGATAATCGTATATGTACACCCAGAATCTCAACAAAAAATTTCTCTATATGTCCAATGAGCATAGTTAAGTGCCTACACGAGTAGAAGACATGTACAATATCAGCAACTTCGGTCCCACAACGAAAAAAATTACCCCCATTAACACAGCCGCACTTAGACAATTTGGCTGGTGTGTAATATATTATCTAGTGTACCCAACATTAAAGTATTTGTGAATAACAAAGGCCCCCTGAATCTTGGATCAAGGAATTCCTAGGACAGGGAATTAACAATGTGAGTAGATATATTTCCTAGGCAATTACATTTTAATTGCCTAGGAAATATATCTACTCACATTCCCAACATTAAAGTATACAGTGTGCCGATCCGTGAGCCTTTCCTGACTGCCTCAACAAGAGGATTAGCTTGAATTTTCCATCTGGCTTTTAAAAAAGTAAACACGAATTTGTAAATATTTGAAAAAATCAGCCCGAGGCAAATAAAATTGATCCCTTAACTGATCGAAAGATTTCATGTCATTTACTAGAATTAGACCACCAACTGTGCAAACCCCTTTATCCCTCCATTTGCACACCGTCCAGTCCCAAAACACTGATGGAAAAAGAGTGGTTGTTGTTAATGGCGTATACCAAGATACCTTCTCCACCCCATACTTTTTTTGACCGTTGTCCATACTTTGTAAGCAGCACTGACAACCTTAAACCGAGTGCGCTTGTAGTAGCTCCCATCCACATTAATAAACAGTCGATTTTTGGCATCACTGCCTAGCAACATTTGATAAATCGAAGGGGATTCAGCCCTAGTAGTTAATTCAGCACCAGTCAAGAGTATGTTCATATGCTGCATCATACATGCGTAATAATACAACGTAAAATCTGGGACGGCCCAGCCCCCTTGTTCCCTAGGTAGCACCATATACCGCATCGCTGTGCGTGCTTTGCCCTGAGCCCATACAAATCTGGCACATATTGATTGTAGCAGAGCGAGATTACCTCGTGAGATCTCTAACGGCACTGCTCTAAAAAAATATAATATTTTTGGCAAGATCAGCATTTTAAGAATGTTACATCTTCCCACCATAGTCAGATGGAGGCACTCGCAGCGATCCAATTGTTTACGAGTCTCCGATACCAGCCGCCCCCAATTAGACTCAACCAATGCCCTCAGACAGACCCGGATCCTGATCCCCAAATAAACCACCTCCTGCACTACCCTTTGATCAACAAATGCATGTATGTTAGTACATAAGATTTGTGTCTTTGTTGAGTTCAATTTGTAGCCGGATGCCGCCCCGTACTGTACCGCCAATTGCTCTATTTCAGACATAGCCATTGCTGGATTAGTTGTTACTACTGCTACGTCATTGGCATAAGCGAGGATGCGAAATTGATCTTGCTGCAACCTGACTGATATTATCCTGGGGCTATCTTCTAACATTTTTAAAAAAGGGTCAATATAAAGAGAAAACAATAATGGGGAACAAGGACATCCTTGTCTTGTACCACGTGTGATTAAAAATGGCTTGGACTCAAGACCCTTTATACAAATCCTAGCGACTGGTTTGCGGTATAATGTTTGTAAAGCAGAAAGAAAATGCTGTTTAAACCCGCGACGCCGCATCACCGCCCACAGAAACCCCCAAGAAACGCGATCAAAAGCCTTCTCAGCATCTAATGAAATAAGGCTAAACGCTTCCCCCCTACAATTCGCATAGTCCAAAAGTGTTATCGCTCTGTTGACATGGTTTGTCGTTCCCCGCTTACGTATAAAACCGTGTTGTCGAGTTGATACCAGTGGTGTTATAACTTCCGCAAGTCTAGTCGCTTGGATTTTGGAATACATTTTACCATCTGCGTTCAAGAGAGAAATGGGGCGGTATGAGGCCGGGATCTCAGGAAGCTTATCTTTTTTCCCAAATACGACGATGTTGGCCTCATCCCAAGTTGCCGGAGATGAGCCAGCCTGAGCCTGTCTACCTGTTGCCAACATATCCTCCTGCAGGACACCGAAAAACGTTTTATACACCTCCAACTGTATTTTATCCGGCCCTGCAGCCTTCCCATGTGCTAGCTCATGTATGGCTCTTTCTAATTCACCCCTAGTTATAGGGGCCTCTAACTTTTCCGCCTCCAAATCATCCAAATTTCGCTCACAAAAACGCTGTAACAAAGGCTCAGACTGTTGCTGGTCGTATTCTACTCCAGTGTACAATACTTCATAAAAGTCTTTAAACACCTCTAGTATCCCAGCCTCAGTTTCCACCCGATTCCCCCTCAGATCACAAATTGCACTAATTCTCTGAGCCGCTTCCTTAGCTCTCACCTTTTGTGCCAGACAACGACCACTTGCCTCTCCATATTCATAATTCAATTGCTGATTCACTAGATTATTTTTTAGCTGCTTCTTGGCTCCAGTGTAGCTTTACTTTGGCCTTGCACCTGGCAACTTCTGTTGCAACATCTCCAATATTTAAACCATCATGTATAACCACCATAAGCTTTTCTTCTGCATACCTCAATGCACGATACAACTCCTGCAAAATACTCCTAAGTTGTTTTTGCCTATACAGACCATAACTAAGAACTTCCCCCCTAAATGCAGCTGTAAAAGCATCCCACACATATCCTGCAGCTGTATTACCACAATTAATCCGAAAAAAAACCTTGAATACACTTCTATCTGGGCATCTTTCAAAAGGTGAACCAGAGCAAAGAAATAATCAAACCTCACAAGTTTTTGATGTGGGCATGAAAAAAAGGTGTACCCTGGGTCATCTCCCCTCAAAGTAGCCCAACCATCAACCAGGCCATGCGCTTCAACAAACGATTGAAGAGCCTTGTATACTTTTGTTTTTCTGCCGATATACCTGTAATTCAAATTGCCTACACAATTAGGTGTAAGATGAATATTAAAATCACCACAAACTATAAGCGGAGTTGGCCATAGCACCAACTCAACGTTAATTGACTCTAAAACTAATGTCTCATCAAGATTTGAGCAATAGATGGAGCATATTGTAAAATTTGACGTCCCAAAAATACATTCAACTATGGCCCATCTTCCATATTTATCAGTTAGTGTTCTGCCAGTACTGACAGTCAGTTTTTTTGCCAAAACTGCAACCCCCCTTGATGTAATTGATTCTTCAGTACATGTCAAAACCTTATATCCCAACTCCGCTAACACTTTTCTCTTAGCCCATGCTATATGAGTCTCTTGGAGATAAATTAAGTCACACTGAAGCATCTGCAGCTCACTCGCCACCCGCTGCCTTTTATTGAGATGATTTAGGCCCCTAACATTCAAAGAGCCCAGTCTAATACCTTTATCCATCATCTATACTCCATACATTTTGCCCCTGGGCCATATGCCCCAGATGCTCAAAAATCAAAAAAGTGTACTCATGGATTATTTTTCTTTTTCTCCCCAACACCCTCCCACCCCTCATCCCACCCACTCCACCCAGGCCCCCACCCACACCCAACCCATTTCCCCCACCCAAAACGAGGCATAAGGACCATGTCCTCAGTGATGGGGAGTGTTTGTGGACTGCCCCCCCGCAACCCTCACCGTGACCCACCCATCACAAAACAATTCGTCCCTGGTGCCAACACCTTTTTATTTGCCAACTAACTATCTATATTAATTAAAGCACCTTGCATTTCATATTCCCTCCAGATAGACCCTGAACACTGACATAATGTATGTTCTGCATCCGAATAAATGATGCACTACACTGTATATCATAATATTGTAAACATATTAGCAATATACTGCAGGAAATAAAAATGAAAACCAGCATACTAGCTGGACGAAAGAAAGATTCTAACTTATACTGTGCTGTTGCTTACTGATTTGCCATTATCTTCAGGTATTCTTGTGCAGCTATCTCTGATGTGAGAAATTGAGTATTTCCCTTAAAGATCACTTTTAACTTAGCGGGATTTAGCAGAAAGGCCTGCCCTCCTTTAGCCTGAAAAGCTGCTATTAACTGCCGCAATCTCCACCTTTGCTGCACTGTAGTGGGACAAAAATCGGGGCGCACAAAAAATTTGCACCCCTTGCCCGACCGGCGCTTATCTGGCCGAGCAAGATCATATAATGCCTCACAAATAGTTGTTCAAACAAATTAAAATTGCACGAGGCTGTGCATTTCCACCAGACCCACCCGCTCTTGCAAGTATAACAAAGGGGAATCTATGTGCCCTAATAACCTCCGTCTCCCAGTTCCAGTCTTTTAAGTCAGGGAAGGCCTCCTTAAAAATTTCCACAACAAATTGTCTCACATCCTCCCCCTCCCGCTTTTCAGGCACCCCCACAATACGGAGGTTATTATGTCTTGATCTATTTTCCAAATGTGTAATCTTCCAATCAATGTCCACTCTAGTTTTTGTAGATCTGTGATGGCCGACTGTTGTTTTACCAATGAGTCTTCTGCTCCGGAAATATGTTCTTCTACCTCCACTACCCTTGCAGTTATTTCAGCGCAGGACTTTGCAATACGACGTACCGTGTTTTGTAATTTACGCACTGCCCCTTGTGTGCGTAGGCCTTCTGCCTTTGTCTCCTCCCTGTGGGCAATTATGACTTCATAGATTGTGTTCAGAGTTACTTCACCACAGACCTCACCAGGGTTTCCAACATCAGGTTCTGACTGGGCAGATTGTATGCTAGTTGTACTGTCCCAGATAGGCTGGACTAGAGGTATCTTCATCACGTGATCCCCGTGTTCTTGTATTTTCCTCACAGTCTCTTGATTTGCGGATTGCTCCAAGCAGGAATCATCCTCACCTAGATGTGAGTCTATCTTATCCCCCCAGTCTCTGACTGTGCTCAAGTTATCGTTATCATTATCATTCTCTGAAACATTCTCCGAAACAGTCGAAAGGACCGACATAGAATAGAATTTTCCACCTGACCCAGCAGAGTCCGCATCACTCATCTTTTCCGACACAATAGGGCCATTATTAACCATATCTAACCCATCTAATACAGCAGTACCCACAGTTAATGGCCCCTCAATATTGCTTAGTATGATACTGGCTGCAGCGTCCTCCGCGGCAACACCACTCACTGCCATCTGTGAAACAGGGGCATTATTACCTACAGAGCCATTAAATGTCAAGGGTCGGTTCAGAGGTGGATTTACTTGATTGACTTGGACCCCCACCGCCTTACCACTAGATACCACTTTTTTATGAAAAATAGCGGGCACTATACGGTCTTTTTTAGAAATATCTTTTGCTCATTCCTGGGTTCTTGCAGAGATCAATTCTCTAATCCTGAAGTGCCAGGGTCAATATCCCCAGCTGCGCCCGCAGAGTCCACAACCTGCACAGCTCCCCGCATATCCTCTACCTCACTGTCACGACGAGCGGGTGTCACTTTGGTCAAATTTTTTGAATTCGGTACGACCTTAGGAGTACCTCCCCCCGCTGGTCAAGTCCCCAGGAGTCACAGAGGATGAAGTGGCCGCCGCAGCGCCACAGGTGTTTGCCCCTCTACCTTTTGGAGCCATTTTCCAACTCCAACTCCAATCCGATCCAAAATCCTGAGAATCAGCCGCTGCTCAGCTCCGCTCCTTTCTGCTTTGCTCCGCGGCTCCTCCTCCACCTCTCTGCCAAAGTAGCAAAGACGCCGAGGACGCTGCAACCTCAGTGCTGCGCGAGGCCACTCCACCCGAGTCTTCGCAGAGGTCAATCCGCACGGGAATCACCCGCAAATCCCAGCCGCTACAGAGCCTCAACAAGCAGCAATCAGCAACCGCTCATGGACGGGCGAACCCGGCCACAGGTAAGAGGTTACAATGGAGCAGTCCACAGCCTACTCACACAGCCACCGCAGCAGCCGCCATCCTGCCTCATGATGTTAATGGTGAGACTCCTGTTCTCTTTTTGTGTATTGGGACTAAAAGTCCAGGAATTAGGAATAGTTGTGCTTTACAACACAGGCTTTAATTGTCTAAACTAATTGAATTGCACAAATATTGCTATTTAATTTATAGAGAGGATTGGGGATGCTATTGATACCGGGATCCTGTGATGATTTGCCATCTTTGATCAGATTCTCAGTATAAGTCATTGACCACTCATGTTGCCAATCATCAGAACTAAACCTTTCAGTAGTTTTCTGACCACCATCTTTCTATAGTCTTCCCAAGCATCTATACTGATGTCAAATGAAACAAGACTATCATTTTGATAGTTTAGTGTAAACTCCTGGGTGGCATAGTGGAAACACCTTCAAAGTGAGGGTACATTTCCAGAATCCACATCACAAGTGTCCCTGCTGTGGGAGGAGTTTTCTCCCAAGTACATCAGGCATATCTGTCTACGTTCCTTTACTAAAATTGAATGGTATGCTTGCATGTTTGCATACTTGAATCGATCCTACTGTGATGATTGCTGACGGTATACCTTCCTCAGTTTGAGATTATATATACTTTAGTTACGGGATTATTTATTTAGAGAGAATCTATGTACGAGTGGCACGTGATGTCAGGGTGGGACTAACTTGCAAGGAAGAATTTAGCAAGTTATAAGGATTCAGACTTTGAAGATTTTTTGGCACTCGGGCAATTTATCAAATTGAATTAACGAAATAATTTTTTCAGCCCTGAAGAAGTCAATTGTGTATTACATCAAACGACAAAACACATGTTGGCGGTTTTTCTACATATTTGCTGTGATTATAATTTGACATCAAGCTGTGTCTTGAAAATATTAACTGGCTACACCTTGAGAATTGGGAATCTGAATAAATACTCAGAATCTGGATCAAGAGTTTTTGGACTTGTTCAAATTTAAGGAATTTTTAAGATTATTTTGTGTGCTCAGGGTAGACCTTTATGTAATAATAAACAACATCAGTAAATAAATAAAATCAGTAAATAAATATAAATAATAAAATAAAAATACTAAAAATAATTAAGAAAATTTGAAAATACTGTACACTGACAGTTATAAAAGCATATACAATATACAAATATACAATTCACTATTCTCTTTCCAAATTAAGCAACAGTGGGGAAAGTTGCTGGACTTTGATGGGTCAGATTTAATATTCCTACTCCAAAATAAGCAATAGCATGGGAAGTTTTAGACTTTGGAGGGGTCTGATTTACTATTTCCACTCCAACCTGGGCAGCAGTAGGTAAAGTGTTGGACATTTGAGTGGTCAAATTTACTATTGGGACTCCAAAATAAGAAACTGTAAGGAAAGTGTTTACTTTTAGAAGAGTCCAATTTAGTATTTCCACTTCTAAATTAAAAAAAAACTAAATGTATGGAAAACATATATATAAATGTATTTCAACAAATATATTAAAAATATACAATAATTTTTACCATTAGATATTTAATATGAAACATTATTGCAACATTAAAAGTTAAAGTAATAAATAATCTTACAAATGTTTACTAAATATAAATATTAAATACATATTTTTAAAACACTTCCGACCCTAATCCCCTAAAAATCCCATCAACCACAAAAACAAATAAAAATGATACCAGAAAATAATAAATAGTGCATAGTAAATTAAAATAATAATTTCATAAACTTAAATGTTATATAAGCATACTAAAATGTTAAAACACTACATTTAATGAAAATAATAGTTATTTATAACAATTAAATAGTTTACATAATTGATAATGTAATTAACTAACAGTCCAAACAGTTAATCACTAATTTCCTTTTTATTTTCTATTACATCAATCAATTTACAAATTAAAATATACAAAATAAACCAATTGTTTATAAACAATTACAAAATACATATTAAAAACCTGTTGTCCTACTCTCCTCCGAACCCAAAAAACAACAATAGATAAACACATTCAAATGCAGTGAAAATAATCTTTAAATATATACACAGAGTAAAAATAAAATAAATGATACTAAAACAAAAATACACATATTCATCATTAAAATTATAACATATAGCACACAAAGTAATAAAAGCTAACAAAAGAATTGAAAAAAATAACTGTGTTAATAAAATGAAGCACTTAAATAATTATATACTTATCTGTGATATTCTGTCCACCAATATTATCGACATCATAATCATTTTGACATATGTGTGTCCAACAATATATTTGCAATGATATTAAGACTGTGAACTTCACAAGGCTATTTCAGTGGGTCAAAGCTCCTGAAATTTACTGAGAAAAGAAATTGAGAATCTTGTGCTGTAGGTGTAGCCAGCACAAAGCCTAGGCAGAGTGTGCCGCTGCCCATGACCCTAAGCCAGTGCACCACGGGAATAACGCTACCCTACACTCGGTCATGTCTCCAAGGCTTCAAAGAAACCCTTCTCAGCTTCTGACAATAATGCGAACGTGGTTAATTCACTCCTCACAGCCATAGTCTGAGAACGGAATAGCTCTGCCAGGTCCCAACCTAGCTAATGTGGAACACCAAATGCACTTCTGTGTGCACCACACAGAGAACGTGCTGAAAATACAAGCCTATCAACCACATGTTTTTTTTTGGTCAGGTTTCTGTTTCTAAGCTATTTACTATGCTACTTGGGTAACATCCAAAAAAGCATCAACTTCCTCGACTGTACGAAATGTATACATTTTGTTGTGCCACATAACTTTTAAGAAGGCGGGAAATTTTAACTGAGCTGTGGCTCCTACCTCCCTTAAGGGTGTCAGACGTTTTCCCATCTCCCATTGCCTATTAGCTGTTGCTGGAGATAGATCCGACCTAATATCCACTGCTACTCCATCTATCAAGATAGACTTTTTCTTTAAAGCAAGTTGCAAAATTTTTTCCTTCAATGAGTATGTTGCAAAGTTAATTAGAATTTTTCTTGGCTTAACCCGATCTGGATTTAGCCTGAAGGGGTCGCGATGTACTCGTTGAATGTCTCGGGCCAACCACTCCTCAGTTTCATCTAATGACAACTCTTTCTTTAACATTTGCACAACAAAAGTCTTTATGTCTGTTCCCTCTTTCCCTTCTGGAAGTTTAAGAATTTTTAGGTTGTTTCGCCTTTGCATGTTTTCCAATCTTTCTACCCTCTCATCTAATTCTCTATCCTGAGAGTATAATGTCTCTATCTCCTTACGGTTGTCCAACACTCTTCCGTGCACCATTTTTATCTCAGATTCCATCTGGCTTGTACGTATGGTCAATTTATCGATCTTGTCCTCTAACAAAGTGCATGTAGCGCTAATACGCTCTTGATTTTTTTTAGAGGCTTCAAACCCTAAATGAATGTCTTGCTCCAGTTTTCTTAAAAGTTCTATTACGGACAGATCTGCTGAGGCATACTTCTCATGCTGTATGGGACTGATTTCCTCCGGAGGACTTTTTTCCCCATTAACTGACAATTCATCTCTTTTTATAGATATATCAATTGCTTCATTCTCTTGGAATTCAGTAGGAACCACAGTTGGACACCCCACTGCTGATTCTGATGTGTTGGTTCGAAGTATCTGTTTAGTGAGGGACTGTGCTGAGTCTGTATCAAGGCTAACAGCCATTTCTACCTCCATCTCTGTGTTTAGAACCTGAAAAGGATTAGGGGATAAGAGGGTTGACCAATCCTGATCAGCCGTCTCTACTGCCTCTTCAACCCTAAGATGGGGTTGGAGCTGGGGGGAGGAACCCGGTTTCAAAACCAAAACCTTAGGGACAGGTTTAAAGTAAGAACTAAGTGAGGGGGTTATAGAGGGGGTTATAGAGGTCTTTAATCCAGCCTTTTCTTTTTTTTGTCTCTTTCTTCTCTCTTTCCTTGAGGGTGAAACGTAGGGTTAGACAAAATCTCTGTTTTTGCCGCCTCATTTTTATGACCCTTCTTACACTCGACTGAAGAAGAGAATGGGCCTCCTTGTAAATTATCAGACTTATTTGAATTGCTCCCTTCCAACAGACCACCCTGCCTCCCTGGTCTGTTACTCCTCAACTGGTATCTAGTTATTTTCCTTCCCACTTTCAGTCCCCCGCTTACTTGCTCCACGCTTAATTGCTCCACGCCAAGATCTGCTCTTTTGGTCCGATTACTGCCACACAGCTGCGAAGGGCTAGACGTAAGTGTCTCCACTCCTTGACCCCTGCCGCCACTGGTCGGTGTTCCAATTTTTGCCAGCACTCTTCTCCCTCTGCTGACTCCAGACGCTGCTCTCTGCCAGCTCCCCACCGGTAAAGGTCGTGACTCCGCCCCCTCACTCTCAGCGGATTGTAGAGCTGCGCCCTCCGCCATCCGTTTTGGATCGACTGGATCGAGCCGACAGACGGCCTCCAAGATAGACCGGTAGCTCGCCGTGGTGTCCGCTAAAAGTTGCTCTCCACTTCAGGTATGGGTTTCTTTCTCCCGCTATGCTGCCATTAACTGCAGCTTACGGCTGCAAGCCGAGATTGCTGCTCCGCTCCGCTGCTCTCTATAGCGTAGCTCTCATCTCTCAATGCCGCTGTGACCCCACAGGTCCTCACTCTCCGCTCTACGCTCTGTGTGAAAAAACTGTAGAAACCGCCAAACCCACTCGGCAGCAGTACTACACAGAGCCTGACATCACCACTCCTCGGACGTCCGCGACCCGCTTCCTAGCCGGCCGCCATGTTTTCCCCCCCATCACCACTGAGACGTCCACTGGCCTGGGCCATGGGAGTAATGGTTGGGTTTTCCGGGGAGGGAATTGAGAGTGTGGGGAGGGGAGGGGAGGGAACAGGGTCAGGGAGAAAAAAAGAAAATATTCCTCATGAGCTATCTTGCTGCGTCCTAATCAGTAGGGAAATCTTGTCACTATATGACAAATATCATGAGCAGGGCTAATAAAAAGGAGCTAAAGTTCCTCACTTGGAATGTTAACGGGCTCCGAGTCAAATCAAGGAGAATACTAATTTTGAAATACTTAGAAGATTCGCCAGCACAGATCATTATCTTGCAGGAAACACACTTAACACAAAAGGAATGTAAGGATATATTCACTACTCAAAAATGGATTGGGAAGGCTATCTACACATCGCAAGACTTGGTTACAAAGGGAGTGGCTATTCTAATTAGAAGAGGTTCTGATATAGTAGTTGAAAACAGTTTAGTAGATAGTAGAGGGAGATGGGTGATATGCAAGTTACGATTGCCGGGAGAAATACTAGTAGTAGTCGGTTACTATGGCCCAAATATTGACGATCCTACAATCCTAGAGAAAATAGAAGTTGAACTATTGGACTTCTCAGGTAAAATTGTCATGGCAGGAGATTTTAACACAGTATTAGATGCTAAGCTGGATAGAACTGTTAATCCTAGGGCAATAGTGAACTGTAAAATGACTGCTAAAGTGAAGTCACTTATGGCTCAGTTAGGGCTGTGTGATATTTGGCGACTTAAAGCAGCAAATCAGCCAGGATACACGTTCTATAATAAGAAATATAAACATAGTTCAAGGATTGATTTTTTCCTGACAGATATTAGGATCAAAGACCAAGTTATTAGTGTAGAACATATAGGGGCACACTTATCAGATCATTCTGCTGTAGGTCTAAATTTAAGCATGAAACCAGAAGACATGACCCCGGTTTGGAGATTAGATCGCACAATTTTAGCGGATTCTGAAATCTTAGAGACTCTTAAAGAAGAGACACAAACTTTTTTGGAGATTAACCTGGGATCGGCTAGGGAAGACATAGTGTGGGAAACATGCAAAGCTTTTATGAGAGGCAGAATGGGAGCTCTAGGTGCAAAGAAACGTAGAGTATATTACAGTCAAGTTTCTAATCTAGAAAAAGAGATCCGAGAGGCTGAACTTATTAGAAACCTAGATGGGTCATGCGAGAAAAAACTTTTAGATTTAAGAATTCAACTTACTGCAACACTCACTCAAAGAGTTAAGGAGAGATGGGAGGCCAGTCAGTTGGCACACTTTTCATATGGAGAGGGGTGTGGTAAGCTACTAGCGTGGAAAGCCAAGAAAGATGCTATACGGAATCAAATTAAGGAGATCAAGAAACCAGGGACAGATCAAGTTATTGTAGAAAATAAACAGATTGTAGAAGCATTTCAGCAATACTTTGCAGATGTATATACAGAGGATCTCTGTCCAGATCAGCTTGAGATTGATTCCTGGCTGCCCCTAATCCCACCGCTTGCAAATGAGGATATGTTGGAATTAAATAGGGAAATAACTCAGGAAGAGTTGGTGAAAGTTATCAAGGAAGGCAAAAGAGGGAAAGCACCTGGACCAGACGGTCTACCTGTGGAGGTTTATAAAGCTTTGGGAGATACGGTGGCACCCACTTTGTGTCTTTTGTATAATAAAATCTTCAGAGGGGAAGTGGCAATCCCAAGTTCATGGAACGAAGCTACTATTGTTTTAATATTAAAACCAGGGAAATCTCCAAAAGGTATGGATGCATATAGGCCGATTTCACTTTTGAATTGCGACTACAAATTTTTTTCCAAAATCTTAGCTGATAGGCTAGGCAAAGTCATTCATAAATTGATTCATGAAGATCAAAGAGGTTTTATTAAGAAGAGGTACTTAAAAGATCTTACTTTTTCACTGATAGGTATGATTGATGTAGCCTCTAAATATGATTATCCCTTGGCAGTCATTGCGCTAGATGCTGCCAAGGCTTTTGATCGAGTCAATTTTGTATATTTAAAATCCCTTTTGCACCATCTTAATTTAGGGGATAAGTTCACACAATCTATTTTTTCTCTGTATCATGCACCTACATCAAGAGTACTAGTAAATGGAACCCTCACACTTCCTATCAGAGTAATGCGGGGCACCCGACAAGGATGCCCCTTGTCACCGTTGCTTTTTAATATATATATAGAGCCTCTTGCATGCAAAATTAGAGCTTCAGCAGAGATACCTCCCTTTGTTGTGATGGATTGGTCCAAGAAACTTGGACTTTATGCGGACGACATTATTGTTTATTCTACTGATTTAGTTGGAACCTTGGAAAATTTAGTGAATACGACAAAGGAGTTTGGTAGGATTTCTGGATATCAGTTAAATCAAGACAAAACTGAAATAATGACTTGGAACCTTGATACTGAAGATGTTAAAACAACAAAAGAGATGAGGTACTTGGGAGTTAGGATTACTCAGAAAGTCGAAGATATGGCCAAAACTAATTACGATAGGGTGAGGAAAGAGGTTGGCGAGACGTTAAAAGGTTGGATGAATTTACCCCTGTCAATATATGGAAGATCTAATCTTGTTAAGATGGTGATTGTACCTAAGATTACCTTTTTATTCAAGACTATTCCGCTGGGCTTCAAAAAGGAATGGCTGGCGAAGTTACAAAGTATGATAACATCATTTATATGGGCATCAAAATCCTCTCGAATTTCGTGGAGGAAAATCAGGAGGAAAGTTGAAAAAGGAGGACTGGCGGCTTCAGACATACGAATGTATGCATGGGCTTTCTGTTTAAAAAATTGCAGGATGCTGTTGGGTACCCCTGTTAACTCTCAGATTGGAGGCCTTTTTGCGATGATGCTGAAGAGATCAGGTTATCATGAGTTTGGTTTTTTGTATAAGTTTGGAGACCCTAAGTTTTTTAAAAAGGTGAAACTCAAGACGCTGAGAGACCTTGCGGAGACATGGTATAAGATTAGAAAAGTATCTAATCTCTTGTATTTTAGCCATAGCGCTCCGATATGGGATTCTCCTGGAGCCCCCTCTTGGACACGAGATCTGCTTGCTTTAAGTTTGAAAAAGGAACCTGATTTGCAAAGGTGGAAGGACTTGTTTCAAGATGGCAATTTAATTCCTTGGGATAGTTGCCGACAAAAGTGGGGCTCAGTTTTTTCTAAATATAAGTACTTACAGATCCAAAGCTGGGCGAGCCACTTGGAAGTAAAGATTGGAGTGGAAAATGAGTTTGAGTCAAAGCTGGAGACGGGGGCATTTGAGAAGGAAGTAGCTTTCTGGTATTGGCGAATACTAGACTTGGAGGATGGAACATTTGATTTGCCAGAGACCCTGTGGAAGGAAAGCTTGCCAAGGATCGCCACAGAAGACCAATGGCAAGTAACTATGTGCATGCTATATAAAATTGTTAAACCGGCAAATCTGAGGCGAAATCTCTTGTTTACTATCCACAGGGCATACTGGTCTCCATACAGGCTTTCTAAATTTAAGGATGGAGGGATTGTTGGATGTCCAAAATGCAAAGCTCCAAATGTTGACGACTTACACATGTTCGTATCTTGCCCAATTATCAAGAATTTCTGGTTAGACGTGAGTAATTCCCTCTCCAAAACTTTGAATCAACCCATTGAGGTAAGCCCTGAACTAATTATCACTGGGAGAATGGATTTACAAAATAATTTTTTGAATAATAATGTCAGACTTATTTTTTACGCTATGTTGTTAGCACGCCGAGAGTTATGTAAATTGTGGGTCTCACCACTTAGTCCCACGTTATTAGATTGGGTTTTAGCCATGAGGTACACGGCAAAGCTTGATATGCTAGATCCCTCTAAAAGAAACAGAGGATTCTGGTTACCCTTCCTGCAAAAGTTTGGTTAAAATTAATTTCATGTTAAAGTCCAATGATTAAGCCCGTGCCTGTCTCGCTGGAACTTGTAACTACCCCAGTACGATAAAGAGAGTTGGTGGAGGACACACATCTTGGGTCAGGCTGGGAAGAAGGATAGCTTAGAGGAATGCCAGGCCCAGAATATGTGGTGTCTATGCCCTATTACTCTAATTCCAGCACAAGAGATAATAACAGCCCAGAGGTGGATTAGAGAGAAGCAGGGGCGGCAAGACGGCAAATGAGGATATAAAAAAATAAAATAAAAAAAAAAAGCCTATCAACCACATGTTGATGTGTTGAAATGTTATATTTTCGCATGTCTTTATTTTAATCATATTACAAGAGCAAGGACAGAACACTGAGAGCTTGGGCCACATGAAAAAAGTCATTTTGTGATCGCAAATCCTGCAATTCACAAGATCACAGGGTTTGCAACTGCAAAATGACTTTTTTTATATATATATATAAAAGCCCATTGACGAGTCAAGTTATTATTTGAGACTCGTAAAAGGGCTTTTGCAATCCTGCCTGATTTGCAAATAGGAGAGGGTGTGAAAGGGCGACCAATTCCTATTTAAGAGTCGGAGAGGAATGTACCAATGCATTGTGACCAACATTTCAGTCGCCAGCCATTAATGATATACCAACACCTCAAAGGTGATGATGTCTGATTTGAAAGGTGGAAGGAGTCCCTTTGAAGCCCTTTCCCTTTGTAATGCTTAAATAGTGTTCTAGGAGAGTTGGCGGTGCCCGTGGACCACTGCCAACTGTCAGTGGAACATTGTAAAATAACAAAACTGTCTTTTTAAATGCAGTCCTGCTTCCTTGAACGGACTGCAATAAAAAAAATCTTCATTTAAATACAATCACAGTTGTGTTGCTCTGCTTCCTTTGCAGGCCACCATCACTTTGAATGTGGCCAATCAAAAGGGGTCATAAATTGTGACCTTCTTAATGAATATGAATTAATCCGGTTGTTCTGTGACCCCCTGCTATTCAGTATTTTGTGAACCGACCTGTTTGTACATAGGTCTGTTTTTCAAAAGCAGAATAAATTCAAAAACGGTTAGTGTGCCATTTCATCATTTTTCTGAATCAATTCTTAGAACATAAGGCCTTGAATTACACTGATATATTGTTTTTATCTTTGTAGAAAAGTGGTGAATAGGTTGGTCGCTATCACATACACTTTTTTGGTGCAAACAATTAGATAAATTCACCATGTATGAATATTTGTTTAGGGAATATCTCCTCTGTGCTCACTCCTGTACTGAGTCTTTTTTGGAGTTTTTTACATGAAGTCATATAAGTGGAGAAAGGACCGGAAACAACATGATTTGACCAAGATTAGCTTGGTAAATTAGGGAGCCGAGATTGCAGGCCAGAATTGCTAGATGCAAGTCTTGTAACTTTCCTACTATTGTACATTTAGATGAGTGTACATGAAACTGGCAACAGTTTTACAGGGTAGTATTCAATGTGTATTGGGTTCCAGGACGATTTTCTTATCACACACTTCCTAGCCACTTTTATCCTCATTTTAAGTACCACCAATCTTGCCAAAAAAGTAAGAACAGGATGGAAAAATAAAAAAATGTGTTGCCCAAGACCGCACAGATTGTCATATCACTTGGGGAAACCAGGATTAGAAATCATGTCTCCTAGTTCTACAGTCCACACGTTGACCACTTGTAGAGTGGGCTGCTACTGATAACGATGCTGAGGGATTGTCCCCCCCCCAGGGAAAGTGCACTTTTTTGGGGACTCTGGTCAGATGTTATAATACACTGCTGATTACCAGCATGGTTTTCTAAAGTGACAAAGTGATAACGACGGTGATCACATATAGTGACGGCATAGTGGTATCTGCCCACCCTAGTGAATTGCCCTTCTCCTTTGGAGCAGTCATTTTTAGGTCTCGCTAGCGAACGCAGCGCATGCGCTGCTTTGCCTTGTTAGGTCTCGCTAGCGGACTCAGCTCATGCGATGCTTCGCCTTGCGAGACTCTATTGTTGCTGCTCTCTGTCCCGAAGGGAGACAGGAGGTGGCACGTGCGGACAGGAGATGTGCATGCATTCGGACAGGAGATGTGCACTCCGTACGCATGCACATCTCCTGTCCCCAGAGGCTGGCAGCGCGCGCATCGTGCGCTTTCATTTTCCCTCCGTATGGATTTCTAGTGATGGAAGGGGTTGGTGCATTTCGTAAGAAAACAAGCTTGTGAGAAAAGTTTTCCTGCTGGGGGTATTTTCTGTGGAGAAAGAAACCCGCCTGAGGTGGCGGCATGCGGCAGACACACCGGCAGGCAGGCACTTCCTCGCAGCGCTGTGCATGACTCATCATCCAGGCAGTGAGAGAGCCGAGGCGTGGAGGGGCACGCAGATACCATACTTACTGTAAGTGTGCAGACCACGGCTCCGACTGGCATTCCGTTCCCATGACTTTCCGCTTTCTGTTTCTATACTCATACCGAATGGAATGTTTTGAAGGGTTTAAGTTTCTTGCCCCATCAACACAGCGAACCAAATCAATGCACGCCCTGCGGCCCTCTTCCTTCCTGTATTCATACACACGTTTTAGCGAGGTGTGTGGTATATTATAATATTTACAATGTGTTTTATGGTGCTCCATACCGCTCTTCTGCCACTCCTAGGAGCATTACTATTTTTAGGTGCACACAACAGTTTATTAGATTTTGCTGGTCCGTATAAACTTACATTAAATAAAAATAGGAAGATAATATTCACAAATTTTTCGTTCATGATTTACAGACGTTGGAAGGCTGAGCCTTTCTCGCTGGGATTCGAACTCAGTCCTGATTTTTAGATAACTCTTTCTAAGCGGCAGACATTTAACGCACTGAGCCGCCTTTCAAGCTAATATGTGACTTATAACATGGGCTATTTAAAATATGCAATTTGACAGCCGCAGCTTTCTGACCTACTTTTGCATTTACATCAGTTGCCACATACTTCACCATCTGCTGTATAATTTGCAAATTTAAACGAAAAGCTAGTTTACACCTCAAAGGGATCTAAAGTTATTTTTAAAAAAACACATATATGATTCCTGGTGTAACACTGTGCCTGACAATTTGCGAAACTGAACTAGTCCCTGAGCAGCTGTTAATTACTGTATTTAGGTATTAAATGGGTATCAGTGAGTCAAAACTGTTGCTCATTCAGTGGCAGTGGCTAGGAAGGACTACTGAACAATCTCCTGCAAAAAGGTCCTCAGAAGTTTTGTCTCCATCCTTCTGTGTCTCTGGTTTGTCCCTTAATCTCCAGGAAGGCAGGCAATTCAGTTGTGCTGCCTTCTTAAGCAGTCTCCCAGCCTCCATCTCGTGCCATGTCAAAGAGCGATGCAAAATGGATGCCACCGGTTCGAGCACCCATACTCACCGGATTATAGAGTCATGCCACCATCCATACCTCAAACACAGGTAGTCAACATGCACATGAGATGTCAGCACAAGGGACAGGGTGCTACATCCAAGCAGAACCTTTCACGAGTGGGGCTAGTAGGCACCTCAATCAACCTGAATAAGAAAAAAAGGTATTTTCATTGTTATCAATCCACAAAAAACGGTATTCTTCCACCACCGCTCCATAATAACCCAGGACATGGACTGCACTAGTATGTCAGCATTAAGGGCACACTTGGTGCACTCTTCCAGGTCACTGGATTCGTTAATAGGCTTGTTAGTTCCTCCCTAGTACTGCCTTGTCTTGATTTGTAACATCCCATGAGGACTAACCCTTTTACTTCAGTTGTTACACAGTACATCTTATTTAGTCTGTAAGCACTATTTTCTTAAATGAGTTTCTCCTACTGCAGGCATGATATGCTTTCCTGCAACGTTCAATGCTCCAAGCGCATTCACTTTCCAAGCAGCCTGGGACAATGCGGGCGCTTCTTTGAAATACAATAGTTCTCTCATTTACAAGAGTTTGAGCTATTTGCATTGTAAATGACAATGCCTTTTATGTATATTTGAATTATAAAAACAGATAAATATATGGCCTTGTCATTTACAATGCCAATAACTTAAACTCTCACAAATGCGAGACCTATTGCATTGCAAATGCTTGTTTTAGCTCTCACTGCCTAAACGCAGTTTGTCTAAGCCATCCAAGTACGAGGCAATAAGGTATTAAAGGTGGGAGCTGACTGTAATGCCTAACAATAAATGAGTAGTTTATATATTGTTTTCATTTATCTGAAGTCAGCTTTTGACATAGTCCCCAGAGCTAAACATTGGTCCACCCTTTAGGCTCTAGGATCCCTTGTCCCTTGTACAACATCATAACCAGGCCATTGCAATAACTTTGCAAAAGTCTGCTGAGGAGCAAACGGGAGACTATGACCATTTTCAAGTCAGCAGGGGAGTCAGGCAGGCTGCATCCTTGTCCCTACTTTATTTCTTCTTTTTATCAACAGCTGTGCCGAATTCCTTAAGGGCTGCGACAATGATTCCCTGGTGCTTGGGGGTACTAAAATTCCAGCCCTATTGTTCACAGATGACATGTTAATGACTTTAAAAACCCCAATGGGTATCAAGACTCTCCTCCAAAGGTTTCACTCATTCTGCATTTCCTCTGGACTGACTATAAATGTATATCCAAAACTAGGTTTATGGCAATAAATTTCAGAGGGTCATTAACTTTAGAGGGGCTGATAATGGAGGGAGTACTCGAATTTGACTATCTCGGAATCTGGCTCTCCACTTCCAACTCTTGGGACAGTCAAGTTTTTAAGAGCTTTCTTAGGTTAAACCATAGGGCGGTTGCTATTTTAGATTTGCTGGTAAGACTACTTTCCACCCTGTCTCCCTACTTCAGGAAGTTTGGAGAGCCCGCAGTAGCAGATGCTACCTATGACGCAGAACTCTGGGGGCATAGGAAAGTAGGTGCGTTGGGCACAACTGAAAACACATTTTTGAGGATGGCCCTTAAACTACTCCAGAGCAATCCCTTGATTTTCAGACAAGACCTTGGTATTCGCCCTATCTTTTCTCTGGTGGGACTGAACCATTTGGTCTGTTCCCAAGCTGTCATACAATAGGGCAGGTCTGAAAGACATCTTGGGTAGACAAAAAAGTAGCGCGTTGGTACTATGGCTGAGTTATATCATACAGACCTTCTACTCATGGGTGCAACAGTTTTGGGTAGACACTTCTGCTATCACAACTTCCTCAATTAAAAATCTGAAGTCTCTTTATTGGGAACATGAGGAGAAGAAGCTGATTAACCAGTCGAGTCCAGGGTACCTTAGTGTCAGAAGTTGGCCTGATATATGATGCTCACTAGTTCTAGTGATCACCTTGTATCAGTCCAAACAACCCTTATGGTGATTGGTTGTAAGTCAACCTTATAGACCAGCTATCCTAGTGGTAGCATGGACAAAGCAGTCTTAGGCTAAACTCGTTATGGCATGTGAAGCCAGCTGTTTTACCACAATATAACCCCTTGAATACCAGATGAAAGGACACCACACAGGTTGTTATGAAAATAAACAGTATATTTATTAATAACAAACATCTCTGAACTCTTTATGAGGTCAGAGGGCTAAGCACATGACAATCTCTTAGGAAAAATACGATAAGTTGCACAAAATTACAAAGGTGCCCTAGGGGCACGACAAACCATATACTAAGTAAGTGGAATGTGAAAGTCGATAGAAGGAATGGAGCTGTCCAGAGGCTGTAGGATCGTTGGGACCACGCTACACTAACTCTAGGTAAGTAATAGGAGGCCCACGGAACGCGTGTGCAGAGTGTGAACTCACACGCGAGATGCGTAACAACGTCTATGGACAGTACAGTTCAAGTTAAAGGTGAGTACGGACAATCCTGACTAGGTAGGACTAAAACGCCTGTGGAACTGGACACTAGGACAGTTAAACTACCCCTGAGCACCGAAATGCTCTCGTTACCTCACCCACGGGCTGCGGGTGCATAGGTGCCAAAGTGTGTCGGGTTCTCGCGTTGAAGTCTATGGAGCCTGAAAGAAAAGATGCTGCAGGCGACCAGGAGGAAGATGTCCGGTGCGATCCAAGGGTGGATCGGTGAAGAAGAAGACCTGAAAGCAGAGGGGCCAATGTTCAAAGTCACTGGCCAGTGACTGGAGTGGAACCAGGAAGGAACCAGATGTCGTCGTCGCGATCAGGTGAAGAGTGGATGCTTATCTCTGCAGCCACGTGGACCAGGAGGTGTCTTCGCTGACCAGGATGGAGGCACGAGCTGTCCCACGCAGGCTCTCGCTGTCAGCGTTGTTGGATCCGGAATTGGCGCCAACAGGCCTTGGCAAAGGCAACCCACGCGGTGAGTGGAAACGGCGTCTGGAGTGGACCAGGAGGGTCCGGGGTGCTCCTCTTTTGGAAGGGAGCAAGGGCCAGTCTGGAGCAACCAGACCAGCAGTGAAAGTTTCAAAGTTCGTCGTCTAGGAGGCCACTAGCCAGCCGGCAAGTGACCAGACAACGCGTCAAGCAGCAAACAAGCAGAAGGGCCCCACGCAGATCTCGTGGATGCTGGAGGGCTGGTCTTCGGTGCAGGAGCTGCTCGGCCCGGGGCTTCTCAGTCCCCAAAGCACTTGGTCGAGTTTACCTCGGGAGTCGTGCTGAAAGCGAAGTGCAGATTATTTCAAGATGGCCGGTCCCACGTGTCTCGTCGCACCCACGGATCTCAGCTGTGCTGCAGATGTAGAAGTCTGGATCCTCAAGGGAAGACGACAAAGTGAAGCCGCTGGACGCTTGATGGTGCCTGCTTGTGCAGGGTGGACACTCCCTGCCCACAAGGGAGATTCTTCAGTCTTCTGTGGAGCAGAACGTCGAAGTCCAGAGTTTCTTCTTGTAGAATTGTTCAGGATAATCTAATTTGGAATGGGACCAGCTCCTACCTTTATTCTCCTAAAGGGGGCTGCACTACTGACTAGGTCCCTCCCCTGGGTGGGACCAGGAAGGGGGGTGGCTACACCCCCTATCCTTTGTCCGGTTTTCGCGCCAGGGCTGGGGCAGGGATGCCCCAGCAACTGGTTTGAACCGGTGTATGCACAGGACACCTTGTGTGCCCCAGGCATGTCTCATTCCTTTCAGGCCTGTCCTACCCAATACACAAAATCCTGTCTGGGGTGGTGCTAACACCTCCCAAGGCAGGAAACCCTTTGTCCAAGCCTCCCTCGCTGGAAGGACTCCCAGCAGCAGGAGGTCAGACTTGTGTCTGTGGTGGCAGCATCCATTTTGTGATGCCAAGGCTCGAGTTAACTTTAACCGGGGTTCTCAGTTACATACATGTCGTGTCCCTTTAGAAGGGTGGAATGCTACCCCCGTCGCCAGATATGGCGGGGGGGTAGTATTCCAATTCGTATGACACCTTACTCGACATGTTTTGATAATGTTATACCAGAGTTAGCATTCAACCGCGAGGTCGATAATGCACTTAAGAGTATATGGTATAGCGTTATCATGGAACAGCTATTAGGACTTGTTTCCGCAAGCTGCAGACGGGCACAGCTCATGCCAGAGCACCATCTCACATAATTCCAAGCACTCTGCCTTCAAGATTGTTAAGGCCTGCCATAGGAGTGACTGATAGGAGTATATGTGTCCATTTTGGGGTTAGATATAGGTATACTATATCTACAGCAAAGGGTGATTACACCACCTTGCCCCAGCTGTCGTGCAGCCAGTTGTGTCAGTTTTGGATGGCCAGCCAGGGGTGGCATAATACATGCTTCAGCCCCTGGTAGGCCCTGGGTACACCTATGCCCTGGGTACCTATAGTACACTGTACAGGGACTGATAAGGTGGCCCAGTACCAATGGGTAAATGCAGCTAAGGTACATGGTTGTCAATTTAGAGAGAGAACAGCTAGGCTGTGGGTCTGATTAGCAGGCCCACAGCCAGGGAAAGTCGTAAACCAGTGAAGCAAAAAGCAAAAATCTGGGGTGACCATAGGATTGCAGACCCCACTCTCCTACATAACCCCCCCCAAAACCTAGGGACATTAAACTAACCTTGACCAGGTGAGTCTTCCTGTTCTAAGTGGAAATACCTGGAGAGACCATCTGCATTGCCATGGTCAGTCCCTGGTCTGTGCTCCACTGTAAAGTCCATCCCCTGTAGGGAAATGGACCACCTAAGAAGTTTGGGGGTTTCACCCTTCACCTGATTTAGCCATAAGAGGGGCTTATGGTCGGTCTGAATCTTGAAGTGAGTTCCAAACAAGTAGGGCCTCAACTTCTTCAGGGCCCAAACCGCAGCAAAGGCCTCCCTCTCTATAGCTGACCAACGTTTCTCTCTAGGGGTCAGCCTTCTGCTTATAAAAGCAATGGACTGGTCATGACCATCAATATTCAGTTGAGATAGAACAGCTCCCAAACCCAACTCAGATGCATCTGTTTGGACAATGAAGGTTTTGGAGTAGTCAGGACTCTTGAGAATAGCTGCAGTACACATGGCCTGCTTTAGGTCATCAAATGCCTTTTGACAGCTAGCTGTCCACTGAACTTTCTTTGGCATTTTCTTACTTGTCAGGTCATTAAGAGGGGTCACAATTGACCCATAATTTCTGACAAATTTCCTGTAGTAACCAGACAGGCCCAAGAAAGCTCTGACCTGTGTCTGGGTGGTTGGAGGAGCCCGGTCCTTTATGGCCTGTATCTTGCCCTCCAAGGGTTGAACCTGGCCTCCACCCACAAGGTGGCCCAGGTACACAACCTGACTCTGCCCTATCTGGCACTTAGTAGCCTTGATAGTAAGGCCTGCCTTTTGCAGGGCCTCCAAAACTTTCCTCAGGTGGATCAGGTGATCCTCCCAGGTGGAGCTAAATACAGCAATATCATCTAGATATGCTGCACAGAAGTCATCCAACCCAGTGAGAACTTGGTTCACCAACCTTTGAAAAGTGGCAGGTGCATTTTTCAAACCAAAGGGCATCACCACAAACTGGTAATGACCTCCTGGGGTAGAAAATGCTGTTTTGGCCTTGGCATCCTCAGCTAACCTGATTTGCCAATAACCAGCTGTCAGGTCAAATGTACTCAAGAACTTGGCAGAAGCCAATTTGTCTATGAGTCCATCTACTCTTGGTATTGGATGGGCATCTGTCTTAGTGACAGCATTGAGACCCCTGTAGTCTACACAAAACCTCATCTCTCTCTTACCATCCTGGGTGTGAGGCTTTGGTACTTGAACTACAGGACTAGCCCAAGGGCTCTCTGAGAGTTCAATGACTCCCAATTCCAAAATCGTTTGTACTTCTTTCTTTATGCAGTCCCTGACGTGGTCAGGTTGCCTGTAGATTTTACTCTTTATAGGCAGACTGTCACCGGTGTCCACCTCATGGGTGCACCAGTCTGTCTGACTGGGAGTCAGAGAAAACATTTGTCTGAAGGATTGAAGTACCTGTCTACAATCCTCTTGTTGATGGTCAGAGAGGCTGTCAGAAAAGACTACATCATCTACTGACCCATCGTCAGGGTTCTGAGTGAGCAGGTCTGGGAGAGGGTCACTCTCTTCCTCCTGCCCCTCATCTGTGGCCATGAGCAAGCTCATGTCCTCCCTGTCAACAAATGCGTTGAGCCTGTTCACATGAAGTACTCTGTGAGGGCTCCTGGGAGTTCCAAGGTCCACCAGGTAGGTGACCTCTCCCTTTTGCTCAATGGTGGTATGGGGTCCAGACCATTTGTCTTGGAGAGCTGCTGGGGCCACTGGCTCCAACGCCCACACCTTCTGTCCTGGATGATAAACAGTCAGGACAGCCTTTTGGTCATGCCAAGCTTTTTGAAGATCTTGGCTGGCATCAAGGTTTTTGGATGCCTTCTCCATGTACTCTGCCATCCTGGAGCGGAGACCAAGTACATAGTCCACTATGTCAAGTTTAGGCTTTTTGAGAGGTAACTCCCATCCTTCCTTCACAAGACACAGGGGTCCTCTTACAGGATGCCCAAATAGAAGCTCAAAAGGGCTGTAACCAACCCCCTTCTGTGGGACCTCTCTGTAAGCAAACAGAAGGCAGGGTAAAAGGATGTCCCATCTTCGCCTAAGCTTGTCTGGTAACCCTTTTATCATCCCTTTGAGGGTCTTGTTGAATCTCTCCACAAGCCCATTGCACTGTGGGTGATAGGGTGTGGTAAACTTGTAGTTTACACCACATTCCTTCCACATTGCAGTCAAGTATCCTGACATGAAGTTTGTACCTCTGTCAGAGACAACCTCCTTAGGAAACCCCACTCTAGTAAAAACTGCAAGTAGGGCCCTGGCCACAACAGGAGCTGTAGTGGTCCTAAGGGGAATAGCTTCTGGGTACCTGGTGGCATGATCCACTATCACCAGTATAAATCTGTGCCCAGATGCTGTTAGGGGGTCCATTGGTCCAACAATGTCAATCCCCACTCTTTCAAAGGGAACCCCACCACAGGTAGTGGTATAAGGGGGGCCTTTGTTGTGCCACCGGATTTGCCACTGGCTTGGCAGGTGACACATGAGCGACAAAACTCTTTTGTGTCCTCAGACATATGAGGCCAGTGAAAGTGTGGAACAAGCCTGTCCCAAGTCTTGTTCTGGCCTAAGTGACCTGCAAGGGGAATTTCATGGGCTAAGGTGAGAAGGAAACCTCTAAGAGACAAGGGGATGACCAGCCTCCTGGTAGCACCAGGTTTGGGGTCTCTTGCCTCAGAGTATAGGAGTCCATCATCCCAATATACCTTATGGGCACCAGTAGCATTCCCTGCAGCCTCAGCAGCAGCCTGCTGTCTGAGGGGTTCAAGGGAGGAACAGTCTAACTGTGCCTGCCTCAAGTCTGCCCTGGAAGGTCCCCCTGTCCCAAGAAACTCAACCTGTTCAGGCTCAAGCTCTTCTAGGACAGTTCCTTCTGAGGTCTTGGGGTCAGCCTCCTGAGAGAGCTGATCCTCAACCTGAGGCAGGGGGGAAGGCTCAGCCTTACCCCTACTGCTCTTCCTCTTGGGTAGTGCCTGGTCCATTCTTCCAGGATCCAGCACTTGTTCAGCTGGGCATTTCTTGGCCTGTGACCTGGTCACAGCAAGGACATGTGAGGAGAGACCTAGCATTTCTACATGAGTCCTGTACTCCACATCTGACCACAGTGAGGATTCCAAATCATTGCCCAAAAGACAATCTACTGGGAGGTCTGAACTAACTACAACCCTTTTGAGGCCAGTTACCCCTCCCCAGGAGAAATTAACAACTGCCATACTGTGATTGGTAGTGACATTGCTAGCATTGGTCACTAGGTATTCTGAACCTAGCATGATCTGGGCAGGGTCCACAAATGTTTGTGTCACCATAGTGACACTGGCACATGTGTCCCTGTAGGCCTGAGCCATCTTTCCATTTATCAAAGGCGTTTGCCTGTATTTGCCCAGAGTACTAGGACTTACAGTAGGGGTCATATCCATGTCCCCAGTACAAACAAGAACTGCCTGAGTAGGTATTCTAACTAAGTCAGAACCCACCTCAGTTCCCAGGGTTAACCCAACTATAGCCTTGGGAGGTACACTACCACTACTAACTGTACTAGGGGGTGCAGGTGTCTTAGGGACAGTAGTGGTAGGAGTTTGGCCTTTCTTGGTGCACTCACTAAACCAGTGAGTCTTACTTTTACAGTATTGGCACCATGGTTTCTTAGGACCATCATTCTTCTTCTTTTGGGAAGTTTGGGACCCACCCTCCTTAGGTTGTTGGGGCCCTGTTGAAGACTTCTGGTCATTTTGCTTATTCTCATTACCCTTCTGGTCTGCTTTCTTCTGGCCACCACCCTGGTTCTGGTTCTGCTGCTTGACCCTTGTCCTGACCCATCTGTCTGCCTTCCTTCCCAATTCTTGGGGAGAGGTCAGATCTGAGTCAATCAAGTGCTGATGCAACAACTGGTTCTGACAATTATTTAAGATTTGCTCTCTCATAATTAGATTATACAATCCTGTGTAGTCAGTAACTTTACTTCCCAGTAACCAGCCCTCCAAAGCCTTAGTGGCACAATCAACAAAGTCAGTCCAATCTTGAGCCTGGGTTTTCTGGGTGTCCCTGAACATTAACCTGTACTGTTCAGTTGTTAAGCCAAACCCATCAATCAGTGCAGTTTTCAAGACTTGGTAATCATTAGCATCCTCATCTCTAACAGTGAGGAGCTTGTCTCTTCCTTTACCTTCAAAGGAGAGCCACAATATAGCTGCCCACTGACTCTGGGGTACCTGCTGTACTTTGCAGGCTCTCTCCAAAGCAGTTATCCACTTGTGGATATTATCTCCTGTCTTATAGGAGGGCACTATCTTGCTCAGGTTTCTAGTATCAAAACCCCTTTCTCTATCCCTAGGGATATTGCTGCCACCAGTGGGGACTACCCCACTCAACTGTTGCTCCCTAGCAAAGGCAAGCTTTTCTTTGGCAAGGGCAAGTTCTTCCCTTTGGATCCTCAGATTAGCCTCCTTCATCTTTGCTTCATGCTCTCTCCTCTGAGGGGAAGTCATTCTCCTCTGAGCAGATGCATGAGAGTGCACAGATCTATTGGAGTCCCTAGAAGGAGATCTATCTCTCCTAACCCCAAAGTTAGGCATGCTCAGGGTCAGTACTGGGGGTCCCCCAGATCCTTCCCTATGCATGTCTAAGTTGGCCCTGGTTAGTCTGCTGACTACTACAGGACCTTTGTCTGCCTCATCCCCAGAGGGGTCCTCTTCCTCCTCCTCCTCTTCTACATCTTCTGTTTCAGGGAGGTCTGGATCACCACGAGTACCTTCTAAGGCAGACATGCTCCTATCTGGATTAGAGGGGTCTGTGTCAGCAGCCCTTCTGGCATCATATGTCTCTAAGAGACCTAACAGAAAAGGAGTGGTAGGGTTAGAACCCTGTTTCAATTTCCTGGAGGTACGCAATTGTCTCATCTCCTGGAAACTGAGAGCTGCATATCTGGAAAGGACCTGTGGAGGGTCACTAACCACTAGGGGAGTCTCTGAAGTCTCTCCATGGGTAGACATTCTTTCTAGTGAGGTGTAAGTGATTCACCTACCTACACTATGGGTTTTCCTACTGATCCCTTACTAAGAGTTGTAGTCAGGGTGTGCTAGGCCCTTTCTACTACAACAGCTGGTTCAGTAGAACTCAGAGTATTTCTAAGCTTGTTATATGTACCTATAGTACCTTATGTGATCTTTCAAATGATATTTCAAGATTATATGCGGTAAAAACAACAGCAAGCTCAAATCCCAACCGCTGCACACCAATGTGAGAAGTTGGCCTGATATATGATGCTCACTAGTTCTAGTGATCACCTTGTATCAGTCCAAACAACCCTTATGGTGATTGGTTGTAAGTCAACCTTATAAACCAGCTATCCTAGTGGTAGCATGGACAAAGCAGTCTTAGGCTAAACTCGTTATGACATGTGAAGCCAGCTGTTTTACCACAATATAACCCCTTGAATACCAGATGAAAGGACACCACACAGGTTGTTATGGAAATAAACAGTATATTTATTAATAACAAACACCTCTGAACTCTTTATGAGGTCAGAGGGCTAAGCACATGACAATCTCTTAGGAAAAATACGATAAGTTGCACAAAATCACAAAGGTCCCTAGGGGCACGACAAACCATATACTAAGTAAGTGGAATGTGAAAGTCGATAGAAGGAATGGAGCTGTCCAGAGGCTGTAGGATCGTTGGGACCACGCTACACTAACTCTAGGTAAGTAATAGGAGGCCCACGGAACGCGTGTGCAGAGTGTGAACTCACACGCGAGATGCGTAACAACGTCTATGGACAGTACAGTTCAAGTTAAAGGTGAGTACAGACAATCCTGACTAGGTAGGACTAAAACGACTGTGGAACTGGACACTAGGACAGTTAAAGTACCCCTGAGCACCGAAATGCTCTCGTTACCTCACCCACGGGCTGCGGGTGCATAGGTGCCAAAGTGTGTCGGGTTCTTGCGTTGAAGTCTATGGAGCCTGAAAGAAAAACTGCTGCAGGCGACCAGGAGGAAGATGTCCGGTACGATCCAAGGGTGGATCGGTAAAGAAGAAGACCTGAAAGCAGAGGGGACAATGTTCAAAGTCACTGGCCAGTGACTGGAGTGGAACCAGGAAGGAACCAGATGTCGTCGTCGCGATCAGGTGAAGAGTGGACGCTTATCTCTGCAGCCACGTGGACCAGGAGGTGTCTTCGACAACCAGGATGGAGGCACGAGCTGTCCCACGCAGGCTCTCGCTGTCGGCGGTGTTGGATCCGGAATCGGCATCAACAGGCCTTGGCAAAGGCAACCCACGCAGTGAGTGGAAACGGCATCTGGAATGGACCAGGAGGGCCCGGGGTGCTCCTCTTTTGGAAGGAAGCACGGGCCAGTCTGGAGCAACCAGACCAGCAGTGAAAGTTTCAAAGTTTGTCGTCTAGGAGGCCACTAGCCAGCCGGCAAGTGACCAGACAATGCGTCAAGCAGCAAACAAGCATAAGGGCCCCACGCAGATCTCGTGGATGCTGGAGGGCTGGTCTTCGGTGCAGGAGCTGCTCGGGGCTGGGGCTTCTCAGTCCCCAAAGCACTTGGTTGAGTTTACCTCGGGAGTCATGCTGAAAGCGAAGTGCAGATTCTTTCAAGATGGCCGGTCCCAAGTGTCTCGTCGCACCCACGGATCTCAGCTGTGCTGCAGATGTAGGTTGAGGTCGGAGAGGTCTGGGAATCCGGGTCTTGTCGGGCTCTGAAGTCTGGATCCTCAAGGGAAGACGACAAAGTGAAGCCGCTGGACGCTTGATGGTGCCTGCTTGTGCAGGGTGGACACTCCTTGCCCACAAGGGAGATTCTTCAGTCTTCTGTGGAGCAGAACGTCGAAGTCCAGAGTTTCTTCTTGTAGAATTGTTCAGGATAATCTAATTTGGAATGGGACCAGCTCCTACCTTTATTCTCCTAAAGGGGGCTGCACTATTGACTAGGTCCCTCCCCTGGGTGGGACCAGGAAGGGGGGTGGCTACACCCCCTATCCTTTGTCCGGTTTTCGCGCCAGGGCTGGGGCAGGGATGCCCCAGCAACTGGTTTGAACCGGTGTATGCACAGGACACCTTGTGTGCCCCGGGCATGTCTCATTCCTTTCAGGCCTGTCCTACCCAATACACAAAATCCTGTCTGGGGTGGTTCTAGCACCTCCCAAGGCAGGAAACCCTTTGTCCAAGCCTCCCTAACTGGAAGGACTCCCAGCAGCAGGAGGTCAGACTTGTGTCTGTGGTGGCAGCATCCATTTTGTGATGCCAAGGCTCGAGTTAACTTTAACCGGGGTTCTCAGTTACATACATGTCGTGTCCCTCTAGAAGAGTGGAATGCTACCCCCGTCGCCAGAATTGGCGAGGGGGTAGTATTCCAATTCGTATGACACCTTACTCGACATGTTTTGATAATGTTATACCAGAGTTAGCATTCAACCGCGAGGTCGATAATGCACTTAAGAGTATATGGTATAGCGTTATCATGGAACAGCTATTAGGACTTAGTTCCGCAAGCTGCAGACGGGCTCAGCTCATGCCAGAGCACCATCTCACATAATTCCAAGCACTCTGCCTACAGGATTGTTAAGGCCTGCCATAGGAGTGACTGATAGGAGCATATGTGTCCATTTTGGGGTTAGATATAGGTATACTATATCTACAGCAAAGGGTGATTACACCACCTTGCCCCAGCTGTCGTGCAGCCAGTTGTGTCAGTTTTGGATGGCCAGCCAGGGGTGGTATAATACATGCTTCAGCCCCTGGTAGGCCCTGGGTACACCTATGCCCTGGGTACCTATAGTACACTGTACAGGGACTGATAAGGTGGCCCAGTACCAATGGGTAAATGCACCTAAGGTACATGGTTGTCAATTTAGAGAGAGAACAGCTAGGCTGTGGGTCTGATTAGCAGGCCCACAGCCAGGGAAAGTCGTAAACCAGTGAAGCAAAAAGCAAAAATCTGGGGTGACCATAGGATTGCAGACCCCACTCTCCTACACTTAGCGACCGCTTTGTAGGGTTCAAGCCCTTTTCGGCTATTGAGGCCAATATGGACAAAATTGATCCTGCCTCCACCAAAGCCCTTTATATAAGGTTAAGATTGGGCACTCTTCACCTTGCTTCATTTACTTCTAAATGAAAATGTGGCCCGGGGAGAAGTAGCCTGTACTCAGCATGCAATGGGTGTGAGAAAACGGATGACTATCTGCTGTTTTTTTGCCCCTTTTACTTGAAGCAGTCAAATGCTTGAACGACCCCCTTCTACGTTCTTTAGGAGTGCGCCAGTATAGGGTTGCCCTGAGAATTTGCAGAGTCGACACCTCGCCCCCCTCCCCTCATCGTGTTTTTGATTGCCAAGTTTTTAGAGAGCGTTTGGCAAATCCTGCGCAAAGCCATTCCATGCTAATCTATAGGCCTGAGAAAAATATTTTGTCACATAACTATACTGAACTGAATCATTCCTCTTGCACGCACAGTGTTTTAATTGTTGTATATGTGTAATTTAAAAAAATGAGAAGATCTTTCTATTTATTGCTTTTTAACTATTATTTTATACTATGGTTTTTAAGATTTATGGTATTTGTCTTGATGTAACCTAAGTGGGCCCACATTATTTTTCTTAAAACGTTGTGTTTTGTTATTAACTGTGTTTTTAACTAGGCTCATGTACTGTATTTTTCTTTCTCATCTGTGACTTTTGTGCTCTATGACCGAATAAAGTTTAAATTAACTGAGTAGTTTACTGATTTTTGGCAAAAGCCTGTTATTGTGTAATCAGCACACACTCTCAATCAATCTTTTTGGTAGAGTTGTGAGCCAGTATGCAAAGACAGTATAACACATACAATTTTATTGGCTAAGATATTCTCTCGAAGACAAAGCTGGATATTCTAAATTGCATTTTGAATTGGCAGTTGTGTCCTGGAACTTTTGTATTTATTGACCACAACCCCACCTTGAAGTGACTGTTCTGGTCAGAGAAATTATTTTTCTCCATCAGTTCCAATCTCACCTGACTGCAGCTGCTGCACCGTAAAAGTCTGTTTTAAGAGGGCAGTGGGCTGTGTGTGGCAGCAGCCCTGTGTTCAAGGTCAGGAGCAGGACCCTTGCAGCTGCACTCATGAAAGTTTGAATCTGAAATCGTTTCCTGATGTGTAAGTAAAATGGAGGACAGACTCCAATTTCAACCATGTGTGAAAGTTTCCCCTTGAGCAATGTATGTACCTGAGGGGCTTGTTTGTGTCTGAAGAGTAGATTATTGTTAAGTTTCTTAAGGTGAAACACTGGGGTCAGTTTCTGCTCTCAGGCAATTACCTCAGAAAAGAGCGTGTTCTGGCGGGCTCTAAGGCTGAAACAGTTCCAGCAGGAAACCTGTTTTAAAAGTAGAGTTTGAGTTTAACATTCAAAGCACCGTGAGTTATGAAACGAGCAAGTTAATCTAGTACTCGGTTCAAACCGAGAGATTTTACAGTTACTAATGACGTCACCCTTGGTATGCTACACGCCTCATTAAATGACATTAGTCATCATGACTCCAGTAATCCCATCCGCTTTGCTGAAATCCTGTGGCAGTTAGAACATATGACTTCTTATTACACCGCGGGTGACTGCACAGCTCCAGTCACGTGCCAGGCATAGGTATCCATGCGCATGTGAACCACAACAGGCTGCCACTTCCGGTGGAGGAACGTATCGACGTCATCACTAATGACGCCAGTCATGCTATTCATCCTGTTACACGGGACGTCACCTCAATACATGGAGAGATTCGTTGCAAAGAGAAAGAGACAACACAACTGAAACCCAGACTTTTCAATCCATAAAAGGAATGAGCCAAACATATTATTTTATCATTTGTTTTTGTAGCGCCCAGCAGATTTGGAATGTGTGCTTTTCATAAACTAAACATAGCAAGATACCGTAAAAATGATAACAATCGAGCATAAAAAATTATTTAAATTTTCCATGTTGCTCACCCAACACCGCAAGACTTTGTAAATGACACACCTCTCCCTTTAATGTCGGTTTCTGTATTGAATGATGGATTGCGTTTTAGCAGGTTTTGTCAAGTGCCCGAGGCTCACAACAGAGAAACGGATCCTCCAAAATTCCTTCGAGAAATTAGGAACATTCTTCGACTGATGCAAATCTCATTCTCTCCAGTTCCTTCCACAATATTTATCACTTTTATTTCCCAGTCCCTTTGCCGTCGCTAGGGGTCATAATTGCTGCCCCATTTTGGTGCCTGCTACCCATATTATTTATTTAATCTAAATAATCTCTTAGAAGTGTCCCTTTAAATGCTGCGTGTTTCAACAGATGATTGTTTGTGTCTGTTGTCAATCATTGTTCATTAACATGCTCAAGTCTTAATTAAAGCATGTTAAAAGACCTGCGATTTTATTTAATCAGGGTCAAAGCCTTAGTTATTTTTATTTTTTTATTTGTTTGCAGTTTAATATAGCTCCAACTCTACCTGAAGAGATTACATGAGCACCAGTTACATTACACAAAGACATATGAATTTTTGGTATTCACCTTGTGTCACTTTTGCGCCACCTGTGCGTCACTTTTTGTGACGCACCAGCGGCGTAAAAAATGTGCCTTGTTGCACCATATTTACAAAGTGACGCATCTAGGTAGATGCGTCACTTTGTAAACCCCTACGACACATTATACCTGCGCCAGGTATAATGTATGCAGGGGGCATTCCGACGCAAGAAAGGGCCATAGAAGTGACGCAGTGAAATCTATAAGATTTCACTGCTCCACTTCCAGGGCCGGACTGGCTACCAGGCAGTTTGGAATGCTGCCGAGCTGGGGGATGATTTCACTGCGGTAGGGGCTGATTTAGTTCATAGAGACCTGCGTGTGCTTTGAAATAATTTATGCAAAACGAATTTCGTTTAGCACATGCAGGTCTCCATGACGAAATCACCCCCCAGCTCAGCAGCATTCCAAACTGCCCGGTAGCCAGTCCGGCCCTGCCCACTTCTAGGACGAAAATGCGTCAATATCTCACCCCTGCCTCATGGCAGGCGTAAGACTGACGCAGGCACATTTCACATGGGACTTGCCCATGTGTAATGACCCATTGCTAGAGTTGTTACACCCTCAGGCAAGGAGTCATTTTTGCACCTACAGATGCGTCAAAAATACTGTCACATGATGCGTCATACTGTAAATATGACGCATCATTGGTGTCGCAAGGAAGGCGCAATGAAAAGTGACACATCACTGTTTTCTCGCAGCGATGTGTCACTTTTCATAAATGAGGCACAGGGAGATTGCGTGATTTGCCCAAAATCACAGGATGTTGAGCCAACGCCGAGACTCGAAGCTGGTTCCATAGTTCCAAAGTCATATTTCACCCTTGTGATTTTACTAGAGTGAGATCAAAGTGTATGTGTGTTACTTTCGCTCTTCATATCATTTTTGGTACTAATAAAGTCACTGGTTCCGTTGGATTTTTATTAATACCCCCACCTTCAGCTCCTCCCCTTTCCTACTTTTTCTTTGCGTTCTCCCCCACGCTTCTACTCTCCTTCTCCCCCCGTTCTTCCCTCCCCTTCTATGTGCGACTTTTTCTGAGGTGTGCACCTCTGGAATAGCATAGCAGCCGCGTGTCAGTTACTTCTCCAAGAACTGATCCCACCAAACAATTTCAGCAGTGTGGGGGCATTGGGGGAGGCAATATATTTTTTTAACTCTGTGATCAAAGAATTCTTACAGTAATCGGATCCTGAATTTGCACCAGTTTCCTGACCCTTTGAAAGGAGGGAATTATTCACACTGGCTCAGGTAACACCTTGAGCCTCCTGACTCAATTAAATCTGACATGCATCTGCTCTTGGGGCTAACAGATGAAAGGGCCTCTCCAATGAAATGCAAGCTTGCCTCTAGTTTTAGTACATGTTCTGGGTACACTCTCACCCCACCAAGACTGCCACCCCCACAAGACTTCACAAACTAAATTGTACTCTCTATACACTCTTCCACACACCAGCTTTTCTAAACTATCCCTCTTACTAATAGCACTTCTCTAGGAAGACGTTAAGACAAATTCACTTCTGATTGTTTACACTTTGAGAGACCAATTAGTTAGGTCTATGTCCTGATTTCAAGTTTCAGGGGTACGTTTCCAGGCCTTTGAAGAGAGAAGTTGCACAGGTATTGAAATTCCCTTTTGTGGGAAATACTACACTTCTGCAATTTCCCTCTGACCTATTTCATCAGGTTAAACCTGGCAAAATGAATCAAATAAAATATGCAGGAAAAATGTGATACCTGCAAGTATCGGTGCAGGAAACAATGATTGTGCATGCAATTCTCCATGTTTCCTGCCATACTGGAATAGAAGGTATTTATTGAACACACGAAATATCGAATGACAGAAAAATGCTTTTTAATGGGTGTGGAAATAACCTCAAAGTCTATTGGGACACACGCAAGAGAGACTGTTCTACAATCTCCAGTGTGGTTCCAAACATATGGGTGCTACAGGCAAAGATGCTATCGCTGAACTTGTGACCTCTATTTCATTAAGCTCAAAGGAAGATGATTATCTGCAGGGCCACTGGTGCACAGACACAAAAATGAAGTCTTTCTGGTTGCATGTTGACCCGTCAGTATTGTTTTTTTGTATTGCTGATTGTCAGGGAAAAACCTTTCAATCTATTAGGAACGCAAAAGGTCAAGTTATCTTGCAAACATAGCTAGACCTAGAGTGCAGTGGGGAGATCCTTTTTAATTTTTTAGCATTTTACACAGTTTCCCATATGATGTTCATGAGCAGGTGCAATTGAAGGATGTCGTTTTTCCGCTTCTAGACATGAAAACATACATATTCCATATGTTCTAAATGCATAGCATTCACCAACAAAATAAAGTAATCCATTGTTCAGAGGACATGGCGAAGACCTCCATGGAAAAAGGGTGATTTTTAGTGTCAGTGACTGATTGCTCCAGGTGCTTGTTTAGTATAGCCAGGAAATTTCCAGCACCATTTCAGAAGGTCAACAGGTCAACGGCTCAGTTGGTCAAAGATATATTTCACCATAGTGAGACAACTAAATGTAGGGTCACCTTAATTTAGAGGATTTTTCATAGGAAGGGATAGCCACAAGTGGTGCTGACAGACAATGTCGTGTAACTGACCTTGAAGGAAATTGATACGTTTGTGGGCTACAAAAATATAGAGCATCACAAGTCGTCTCTCTGTCATCCAGAAACCAGTGGGAGGGTCGATTAATATGGTAGGATTATAAGGAAATATACAAGAATGGCGTTGGATGCTTCAGACTCACCCAGTGGCTCCGCGGGAAGAACAAGCGATGGCTGTCAGCAGCTGTGCCCGCCCTGCAGCTGGCTTTCCAGATGTTCCAAACACTAAATTCTCAGATCATAACTGACAAAACCTCACTCAAGATGGCACTGTCAAAGAGATCTTAAACATAAAATAGGCCATCTACTTCCAGGTTATAGAACACAGAATGAGCATCAAAGGTAGCATTGCAATTCTCTCTTTGTTTGGCAACATTGTGGTTTGAATGGACGTTCAAAACTCATGTGATCCATTCCTGCTGTCTCAGTCTTACATTTGTCATTGCCACTTATTTCAGTATATTACATTTTTCATGGGTCTTTTTCCTTCAATATCCTGACACTCATTCTCCAGCCTTCTAAAGTAAATCCTGTATTGTTTCCTTAGTAGTTCAACTACCAGAATCCTGAGTGGTCTTAAGTTCAAACAGTCTTTTTCAGGGGGCCTGTGAATCCTGGCAATATTGATATTCCTGTTTCTTGAATGATATTATGTTTGTCCTTGGTATTCATGCCTTGATGTATTGCTTTAATGCAATTCCTTTAAAGATCCACTTTAAAGGGCCGATTATGAATCTGGCGGTCCAAGGACTGCCAGACTCGAGGGCGCGCGATGGTGGCGGTCCAACCACTGCCACACCGGCGGTCCAACCACCCCATTACAAGTTGGTGGTCGGACTGCCCTGGGACCGCCACTGCCAGGGAACTGCTGTTCCCTGGAGGTGGCACAGCGGTCAGAGACTATAATATGCTTGTCAGGAACCGCCGTGGTCCCACCAAGCATATTATGAGCTTCCTCTCTGCTGGCGGTGTCACGGAGGTTCTTCCTCAATGTACACCATGGCGGAGCAGAAACAAAGGGGGTCCTACAGGGTCCCCTCTGTGCCCACTCTGCATGTGAATGCACATAGGGGGCATAACAGGTGTATGGGGATGTGGGCATCGTATAGCATGGCTTACCTTGTAAGTTTATGAATGCTTACAAACATGTACACTTGAGCATTCACAAGGGTTGTATAACACAACCGCGCTTTCCTTTCCCATGCGTTCCTTACAACGAATGTGTCTGAACCACATATTCCATTTACAACGCAAGTTGTTGCAACAACTTGCCTCAGGGTGGCGCTGGACTTTGCAATACTATAATCTACTATTCCAACTCCAGTTCCCGAAAGAGTAGTGGACTTTAAAGTTCAAAGCCGCTTTACCTAACGCATGTCATTGTAACGACTTGCGTTGTAAATAGTATGCGTGGTTCAGATGCCTTCGCTGTTCCACCCGCATTGTAAAGGCAACGTGTTGTTCGGCGGACAAGGTATTTGCTGTTTCCCATTCACAAGCAATGATCTGAACCATTCCCACTCTGTACGTGACTATGAAGAGCAACTCTCTTCCAGAATGTGGAGGGCAACAAACCAGTCCAGGATTTGCTCCTGGTGTAGGGAAAGTCCTTTCTCCATGGAGAAAATGTTTTTCCAGGGGAGAAACAAAAATGTGCATTTGCACAGCTGTCTCTATTCCTTTGTGCATACTTCTGCACTATGTAGTTTTAGGGAAAGTGGGAATGGGGGTGTACGGCTGGAAAATGAGAGGGGGGCAGCTTTCCATGCTTTTTTCAGCAAATATCTATAAATAGAAAACAAAGTAAAGCATGCACAGATGGAAATGTGATTCTCTACGTGTTCTTTTTTGTTTCAATAAATAGGGCTATTTGAGTGTCTCTTCAGATGTTTCTTCAACAATAGAACTTCCGATATATGAAGGTGCTTAATTACTATATTCCCTTTACGGAGATCATCTTGTGACCATTGCTAGGCAATTTATTGGAACCCAGCGCCACTAACTGATCTAGCAATGATCAGTTTTTTCGACTTCTTAATATATAAGTTTTTCTTTTTCGGTAGGGCTAGAATGCAACAGTGACTCGGAACTACAAAATTGTTCACGTTTCTCTGATCGTTATCTGAAGAGGAAATGCTTTTAAAGTTTTGTTTCCTGTAAAAGCAGCATTCTTTGTGAATTTACATGTTATCTTTGACTGTCTCCGTTTACATACTTTCTTGTTTTCCCGGGGTTACAGTGCAGGGGGTTGGAGGCGGGGGAGATAGGGGTTAAAGAGAAGCCATAATCATGTTTATCTGCAGTTCCTTTCTCAGTTCCTACTCTGTACTAAGTTCAAGGTTTTCATTTTTTGATTGACTAATATCAACCCATCTGGGTTCCACACTTTACAATCAAAAGCATGCAACCCTTCTTAAACTTAAAAAAAAACTTGTATTTATAATCACAGGTAGAAAGAGAAAATATTGCAGTACTATTAATCCATACATTTTCATCATTGCAAATAGAAGAAATATTATAAAAGTATCCTTCCCCAAAGTCACACAATTCTTATACACGTTCCTAGATGTATTCATCATATAAAACCTGCCACATTGTATACACCGTCCACCCCCTAAAAAACTACTCTCTGCTCCCCACCCCTAATTTCATAGAACTTCACTATGGCTGCTACTCTTTGAGAGTATAGCATTTCCTTGGATTCCACTTGTTTCATCTTCAACACCCATTGATCGAAGGCTGGAGCCTCCACCAATCTCCATTCTTATAGGATCAAAGATTTGGCAACTAGTGATGCAATAAATAATAACTGTTTTTGACAAATTGATAAGTTAGGTGTAATGTTAATACCAAACAGGGCGGCCAATGAGTCGGGGTCTAAAGATGTCTGTAATTTTCTACTAAGCCGCTGAAAGACTTGTTTACAAAAATCTGTAAGAGCCAGGCAGGTGAAACATACATGTACCCAGTCTCCCGTATGGTGTCTACACCTAAAACACGACCCGGAAATAAACGGAAACATTGTACGTACGCGGGATGAGGTATAGTATTGTCGCAACTTACAAAGAAAGACAGTGCGTTTAAAGTTAGCCCCTCTTATGGCTTTGTGTGCCCACCCATTATAAGACTTCCACATATGCACTTTTGTTTTACACCCTGTAGAGGTCTGGATATTTTGCAAGGTTAGCAGAACAAGTGTACCATAGAGCTGTTGCTGGATTATTCAGTACTAATTCCCTACCCCTCTTGTCCCACTCAGACAGTATGCCTGGCTAATCAAAGTGGGTAGGGTATCTCCTGAAGGTTGCATGTTTCACATAAAATTTTGAAGCTGAAGAAAAGGAAACGACAAGGAGGAGGGAAGTTCTGGATTTCCAATTTTTACTGATCCCACACCTTCATGACCCCATCCACCAAAAGATCTCTTAACTGATGGATCCCAACTTTTTGCCAGTTTTTAATACTCCTGCCATCGATATGGAGACCCAATGAGTTACAGTCTCCTATCGAGATATGGGGTGGAAAGAAGCAAACCGAAATTCTTTGTTCATTTGGGAAAACCTGAAAAAGATAATGGGCCTCATAACGATGTCGGTCAGAAAGGTTCCGGCCGGCATTCGGATTTTCCTAACCAGTGTCGAAACCCATGTTTCCGACTGACTCGGAAACATTTAGGACCGACCGATTACGATAGAAGATAACCGTTCAGTCTTTCCAACTCTGTTCCGACCGGCATTCAGAGACTCCAAGTCGGTCAGAGCTAAATCGTACAGATCTACAGACTGTGCTTCTGACCAAATAATTACGATGTTGGATTCGGACAGCCTTTCCGAATTGGTCTGTCTGACACGGAACTGCTGTTGGAAACTGAATTTGGGGGCCCATAGCAGGACCCCTTCACCCGGATGCCTCCAGTTGGGGTCCGTGGGGGTACCCCCATGCACAGTGTGGCAGGCACCATGGGATGCCTGCGACAGGGTGCAACGTTTTCTGCAACTACCCCTTTTTTCAAAGGAAGCCTGTGCTGTAGGTCAGATACAGGCTCCCATTGAAGTCAATGGGAGTCGGACAGAAAGGTGTTCGGAAACATCGTAATCGGTCGGTCAGACTCGCCGAACCCGAGTCGGTCGGAACCAATTCCAACAAGGAGTCGGTCGGAATGCTTTACGACTGACATCGTAATGAGGCCCTATGTGTGAAAGCTTGTATCTATTGTGTTTTGGAAGCTTTTGGAATTTAAATAAATAGAATAAGTTGTATATTGCTTTATAGGAGCATATAAATTGCCTTCCAGGTCCCCTGGTGCGTCTGGATGAGCACACCAATCATAAAATGCAGATGTATAATAGTTTTCGAAGTGGGGCAGCGCAAGACCCCTGTCCTCCACACCCAACTGCAGAGTTACCAGTTTGGTATGGGGTTGCTTTCCTGACTAAACAAATTTGCGCAACACCTGGTTGATTTCATTAATATAGCTTTAGGGATCTTTAATTATCATTTTTATTCGAGCAATTCAACCAAATAGAGAGTGGGATGGGCTGCCATTGTCTTAATAAATGATTGGCCTTCGAAAGAGTTGGCACATAATGTAGGTGCAACAGCTGAGAAAAACGATGGTCAAAAAAAATGCCCAGATATCTAATTGAGCCCGCCCTGCAAACTTGAGTCTACATATCGATGGTAAGTACTTGATCCGAGCAGTTAAATAAAAGCACTGCAGACTTTGTATGATTAATTCTATAAACCCTAGATATGAAAATGTTTTAATCTTTTTTAATGTTCCAGCGATATTTTGTTTTTCCAAAAACAAGTAAAGAATTAAATAATCAGCTAACAATCTGAGTTTGGGAGCCCCTGGCAATGGTGCCCTAATCTGAGAGTTTTACTGCAGAAGCAAGGCTAGTTGTTCAATAAGCAGTGCAAACAGCAACGGAGACATGGGGCATCCCTGGGGAGTGCCACGTCTAATTTCAAGTGATCTCACTGTATGGGAATTTACTATGATTTTTACTTCTGCTTTACTATATAAGTTTTGCAGGAGCATCTCCAATTTAGTGGAAAATTTAACCTAAGTAAAATAGCAAATACAATATCCCACCAGACTAAGCCATTGGCTTTTTAAATGTTGATCTTGATGATCACCACTTTTGTTTAGCTGTTTCTAAAATAATCGAGAGCCTGAATGAAAAAATTGGTATTATTTGCAATGATTTTCCTTGGCAGAAAGCCTTATTGATCTCTATCCACCACTTCTTGCACTAGGGGAATTATCCTAGAGGCCATCATTTTAGTAAACAATTTATAGTCATTATTAAGCAAACTACTGGGATGATATGAGCCGAGCTTGCCAGAGGTCTTATATTTTTTCAAGAAGCTTATTATTACAGCTTTAGAAAAGGATTTGGGGGTCTGGCATCCCTCCCAACATTCCATCAAATAGTTGAACCAGTAGTCTTGCTATTTGGGCCATAAACCTTTTGTAAAGCTCTATTGGCTTCCTGTACTTCAGTAATCATAATGGGAGCCACTGTCTGGGCCTACGGGCCTACGGGGCTCTGCAAAACATGGGTAGATCTATTGTCCAGAGGTAATCACACATATTTTCTGAAGAAGCAAGAGATGGAGACGTAAATAGCTTTTTATGATGCCTAAGAAATACCCCATCTGTTTCTGCCATTTGGTCTACCCTCTGACCCCTATCCTCATCGTAGATTGATTTAATAGCAGCTTTGTTGCGCCTTTTTTTGACTGACCAAGCCAAAAATCTCCCAGCATGCTCACTCTCCTCATAAGGTTGCTGGAAGCACGTGTTCTGGTTAACTCTCATCGGAGAGTCACATTGCTTCTTTAATTGTTGTCTAGCTTCTCTCAAGATAGACTCTTTCGTTTGAGAGTAATGTGTTAGGTGCATTTGAGTTGCTTGCTCTAGATTACGCTGTAGAGACATTGTCTTCTCCATCCTTAGTTTAGATAAGTTGGCTTTAAAGGAGATTGCCCTGATGAAGGCCTTGCATGACTCCCAAACAGAAAATTTTGATCCGAAGTTCTTCTCTAGAAATTCCATGAGATTGGCTTGCATAATCCAGACTCATCCAGCATCAATTATTAGAACCTTGTCTAATGCCCACTGAAGACGCTCAGTCTAATTAGTGTCTCTGGTACTGGGGCAGAGTGGTCAGAGAATGGGTTTGTAAGGATAAGAGACTTCCCTCTAGCCTATGGTGAGAGCTTAGAAAAGGGTCTATCCTTGAGGTTGATTTAAACCTCTTGGAAAAGCAATTATACTACTGTGCCTGCAAATACCGAGCTCGTCAGAAATTGACTAAGGCAAGATCTTGACCCATTCTGGCCAAAAACTTGGAAGCTCTGAGTTTATTTTGGGCTTTACTCTTACGAGATTAGTCTAATTTTATATTCTGCAAAATATTAAAATCACCCCCTATCACCAAGAGGCTGGAAAGTTAAGCCAGTACATTCTCTAGTTTTTCTAGGACAGTTGTATCGTCCTCTATTGGGCCATAGAAACTAATCATCTGGAGGACCTTATTTTCAATTTTCACACTTACCTTAGGGTCTCTAACAACCTAAAGTAAAGTAAAGTCCACATTTGTAAAGCGCACAATCACCCGTAAGGGTCTCTAGGCGCTGGGGGGCCGTCGGGAAGATTAAGCGAGCTATTGCCCAGAGTCACATGGTGCTGGGCTGACCTGCCGCCGGAGCCGGGGATCGAACCCTGATCCCCAGATTCCAGCGTCAGTCGCCCTGGCCGCGGCGCCACACCTCTTCCACTAACCTGATAGGCTTTCCTCAAGCAATTGCGTGTGAACCCTTCTGAAGCCTACCAATGATGCTGCTGCAGTGACCCAAGGCCAGCTAAGAACATCCGTCGGGTCAGTGGTGGAAAACCAGCTGCCCTGAATCCTCTCAACAGGTCAGGATTTGTCTTATGGAGACCCAGAGAGCACTTCACATTCTCCAGCTAGCTGTAATATTTCTGGTCCCCTTTGGAGCTAAATGCCTAGGGGCAGATTTACAAGAAAGTGACGCATCTGTAAAGCTGCGTCACTTTTCCTGCGCCACCCTGAGAAAACCGAATAAAACAGTTTTGCAAAGCACATTGAGCCATCTAGAAGCGCGCCTGATAGAAAGATACCACACGTCAAGTGTAGAACTGAATGACTGGGACGAGATTTGGGCGCTCATCTAATACTTGAGGACAGTATGTCATGCATATAAAGGACCCCCCTTCTGAGGCAAGGCATAGAGGGGTAGCAGCAGTGACGAGGTAATCGTTTGCGACATGTATATATGTAAATATTTAAACTCTTGTGTTGAGGTTTAGCCACCATACAGATTATTAGGTTTTTATGTGTATATGTGTATGTAATGATTTATACTATATGTATTGTTGAGACAGATTGCTTCCCGCAGTTGAGCGGGTAGGTAGCCGACTTGGAGTGGTGGGACTGCCCAATCATCTGAGGTATGAGTGGGTGCGTTTTTCTATAGAACTTGGTGCATAGGTGGTGAGTTTAGTTTTTTGTATACTTTATATTACATTTGCTCCATTTATGGAGGGGCTCTTGCTCTCCGGATCGTGGTTTATATATTGAGCCACCTTCTGTTTTATATCAATAGCAGGATATTTCTTTTGAGTACACTTCTAGTTGTTTTTTGATTCATTTTTTTCGCCTGGTTATAGCGTTTTTGACTTTTTCTGCCGCCAGTGCGTTTTTTTAACTTTGGGTTAGTTTGCTTAATCAGTTTAGCCCTTTGAAGTGTATATTGCAATCCAGCAGCACGTATGCACTTTATGGCTAACTATATTTCGCTTGATTGCCATAATTGTGGTCCCCGAGATGCGCTTGAATATTCTATAGCGCCAGGAACGTTCTGCTGCTTTCCTCTATATTTATTAGCCTTTAGCTAGACGGGTCGCTTTAAGAAACAGTCCCCTTTTTTTGTCCATGCTCGTGCAGGGCGCAAAGAGCATACGTAGGAAAGTTTGTCGCTATACGTATGTATTCGCGCATATGCGTAGGTTCAGCAGCTGTTGCTCACGGGCACACTGGTCTCCTTGGGGTATTGGGCAGTCACCACCCTCTGTAGGCATGCTCCCCTCTGGAGTTGGGGATTGAAGTAATGCTGTGATATTGTTTTGTTTTTAGTATTGTATTAAACCTTGTCCTGAAGAGGCCGAAGAATACAAGGCTGAAACGTGGTCGCGTCGACACTTCTTTGGAGGAGTCTGGAAATAACAGTTATGTTCAGGTCTCTCCTATTCTATCCCGCAGGGATAAATAGGTGAGATTATAGTAAGCGGAAAATAAAAGTCTACGTAGCTGCGGATCGCGTACAGTTCATGTGAGCTATGCGCGTTCACATCATCGCCAGCCACATCATTTGCCTCGGCATCAGACTTCAAAGGCTGCCACACCCCCGCCCCCACGCATCAGACTTGAAAGGAATGCACGCCCCTACCACAGCAATGCCGAGAGCTTTTTTTTTTTCTACATGGCTCGTTACTTATTTCCTGTCTTTCTCTGGCTCACATTTTACTTTCTTCTCTGACTCATGCTTTTTTCGTCGGATCGTGCATTTCATTCCCCACTCTTTCATCTGCTAGTGCTTTTTTTCCCCACTTTTGTCGGCTCAAGCTTTTTTCCCCCCACTCTTTCGTTGGCTCGTGCTCCCCCCACTCTTTCTCAGTGCATTTTTTCCCCCATGCCTCTCACTGCTGCACGCCTCACACTGCTGCACGCCTCACACTGCTGCACGCCAAACACTGCTGCATGCCACACTGCTGCATGCCTCACACTGTTGCACACCCCACACTGCTGCACGGCACACACTGCTGCACACCACACTGCTACATGCCTCACAGCTCGTACACCCATCATGGGGGTACGGCTCGTACACCCATCGTACAATGGGGGTACGGCTCGTACACCCATCGTACAATGGGGTAAGGCTCGTACACCCATCGTACAATGGGGGTACGGCTCGTACACCCATCGTACAATGGGGGTACAGCTCGTACACCCCATGATCGCAGGGGTACGGTGCGTACCCCTGCGATCATGCAGTGTACGGACTGTACGGTGTGTATGTGTTTGTGTGCTTTTCCGTACGACTCGCCCTTACCTGACGTGGACCGCACGAATTGCGTCCTCATACCCCGGTCCGGATCATACTCGTCGGGTCGTACGGCATGTGTACAAGTCGTACGGTATGTGTACGAGTCGTACGGTTCACGGTTTCAGCCTTGCAATACGTACGGATCGCGACGATTTGGACGGATTCACGGAATACGGATCGTACTTCGTGACTCGAACGGACGGGTACGATTCGTACGGAGAGGGCTCCGGATACAAATCGTACGGACGTTTTTTTTCCCGAATCGGAATCGACCCCCTAGTGTTGTTAAACACACAAGGTCTGATTAACAAATCATTTTGTGCATTTAAGCTATAAAAACAACTTGATTTACAATTGTACTCTATTCACAAATTATTAACTTACATGTGTAAATTAACTTACTCAAGCTCAATATTAGTCCACATTTGTGTAATAATGCACATGAGGAAGTCCTACTCCCAGGGTAGGAAATTGGAGATCTAGTACAGAAAAAAGGTATCAGGATGCAAACAAGATTTCGAGTTTGTGTGTATAATTTTTTTACTACCCATCCCAGCCCTGGTAATGATTGAAGGTTTACTCGTGGAGAGCGGAAGCTATTTTCTCTTAGCTAGGTTGGATCTGAAATGCAACACACCATTTATGAGGGAATGGGGTTTTCCAAGGAAACATGTTTTCTCCCAGGAGAAACAAAAGGAAAGAAAAATAGTTCAAGTGTGCATAAGAAAAGGCATTTCTCCATGCACACGAGGGCATTTTTCCACGTGTAACTATGCTTGTGGAAATGCCCTCACATAATCATAGGTGGGCATTTCAGAAGTTTTCCAGCCGGGCACCTGAAAACCTGCAAATGTTGCACCTTTCAAGGAGCACTCATGGAAACGTTTGTGAAATCTGTAAATTCTGAAATTTGCACCCATGCAAAGTGATAACGCAATTGGTACCCATTTTTTGATGGTTTTCTGGGCATCATGTTTAGCAGTCAGATTAAATTACTACCAACACTCTGGAGTCAATTGCATCTGAACAGATCTAGCATGAGAAAGTATATTAAAAAAAGGCCAACCCATTCATGCTTTGCCCATTACTCATGCCAAACACAAGCACAAATGTAGAGAAGTAGGATCCCACAGCAGAGAGCAGCACTTTTTGGTGGAATGTGGAAGAGGAGCCATTGCTGCTCTATATATAACCTATGCTAGATGCATGCCTGCTGCCTCTGGAGGTTTAGTATGGAGAGCACAATTACAATGGTGCCAGGCACTTGGTCTTGTACATACAAGACCAGGGGCCTTGCACCATTGTTGAGTCAGACAATGTTGGTCATAAGTGTGGAGCACATGATGGCAGAAAGCTCCTCCTGGGGGTTTGGGTAATTCTAGTTACTGGATTTCAGAAGAGATTGGGCCAACCTTCTCGTGAGATCTGGAAGCCATTTTAAATCCGTAAACCACATAGCCCCCACTAATGATCACACCTAACTGGTATTAATTTTAATCTACCATAAAAAAAACTGGAATAAATGCAGGGAATGTTTTTGTTGTTGCTGTCGAGAGCATCTGACTAGTCCCAATAACCACAAATAACCATTGGGTTAACCACTAAACTTGAGACTCGAATAGGGTGCGACTTGTCACTTCAATCCCTCGTCAGAGGTTGTAAGTGCTACATAAATGCGATCACAAATACAAAGAACACTAGAAGTTACAGAGAGAAGGCTTAGTGTGGCTTAAGTGGAAGTTACAGACATCTCTTGTGTATAACAATGTCTCAACATAAGCAAAAAGTGCTTAGCTTAACTCCTTGCAGAACATTTTCAGGGCAGCTTTTTGTGTCTACATTTTGAAATGCAGCATAAGTTGCTACAGAAATCCTGCTTCAAATCACACCGGACTAAGGTAATCAAATAACATCGCACACTTTTGTTAGGATAGCTATCATCTTTGTTTTTCCATGACATTGAGTCGCAGTACTTTCACTCAGAAGAGTCAGTGTGCTTTTATAATTACCTTAAGAGGGCAAAAAATGGCTCACATTCACCGGTTATAATGCTCCCACACCTGATCCCTCAAACCATGAATGGAGGATCCCAGCACCAAGTTACAGCATAATGAAGGGAAACTGGGTGTAATGGACTAAGAACTGACCATAGGCAAAACTCTATACGTCAGTAACGGGATTAATCCTACAGTTATGGAGCATGAAATTCACTTTTGTATAGATTAGTGGTGGGCAAGCCAACAATTTAACAGGGATAGCCAAGCCAGCACTGAGCCAAGAAACAAGCTTGGATCATATAGCCCATGCATGAACCGAGCCCTGAAAATGTTTGCTTTGTAAATCACACATCTAAACTTCACATAAAATACGACAAAGTCTCTTCGACACTCAAAAAATTGTATTGACATGTGGAAGCTTTGACATTAATTTGTCACATTACACAAGGCCACATTTATATTTTAAATGCATGGGGACATTATGTGATTTGCCTAGAATCAAAGGAGGTTGAGCCAAAGCTGAAACTCAATCCTAGTTTCCCAGTTCCTAAATCATCAGTGCTGGCCATAACGCCACATCCTGAGTAAAGGGAGGATGGCAGGCAGAAGGCACATAAAAGCTTGGCTCGTTCAGGGCTTGTTAGTTGTAACAGGACCTCAGACTAAGCCAGGCTTCAGGCTCAAGTCTGGCTCGAGCTTTCAGTGGCTAGTCCACCTCTATCACAAATGAATGTGAGGATCCTGAGAACAGAAATTACTGCAACAAATGTAGAGTTGATGGCCGTTCCAGAGCGAGTAAAAGGCAATACTGTAGGGGATACTGTGGCATAACTCAGGATATTTCTTACCAAAATCCAGGACTTTCTCTATGACATTGTCTTGAGCATTCATATGTTGCACCACATAAAGCTATTGAGAAAGGCCACTAACAGCAACTAGTGTGGATTATTAATGTTATTTCGTAATTACATTTAATTAATCGAAGCACTAACAACCGCCATAGGCAAAAACCAGCTCATAGGAACACGACACAAAATACATTCTGTTGCAGATGTAATTGCTGACAAAAGGAAAATGATTCAAATTGTGTGAGTTTTTCAACCTTTCCTGTTTTTTGATGGGATATTACACCTGCGTTCCACAGTCAAATAAATAATTAACACTGCCACAGATACTATAATACCAGTGCTAGGCTCTCCAAATGTCTTAAAGTTCTGTAAGCTGCTCATAAAGTGCCCTTGGGGAAATGCCTAAAAAATATAGCGGAAATAGACACCTCACTGTAGTCGCCCATCAACCTCTGATCAGCATCCGCTCAGCATATCAACCAGAAATCTATCAAGAGGATGAAGCACAGACACAGATCTCAGGGTGTGCAAGGTCCTATACTCTGAAAAGCCCACTACTGGAACTTAAGATCTGAACTCAACTATTCATGGAGCATGTAAGTTCTGAAACGCAGCAAGCAGCAAGCAGCATGCAGTGGAACAGCTTGCAGATCACAGCCTATCATTAAAGAGGATCAGACAATGTTACCAGCCGCGGCCTGTGCAGGTAAGAGCGGTGGGGGGGATTTTGACAGGCGACGACACTGGAAGATTAATTATTTATTTAATTTTCCCTTGTGGTCGTCTGTCGAATACCCCCCTCCCCCCAACCCGGCTTCAACACTCTTACCTGCACGGGCCGCTCCTGAATGTTACACACCCTTCCTCCACAATGTGTTATTTTTAAATTCTCTGTCAGCACTCTCAAAGAGTTGAAAGGCAACATGTGGCACTTTACTAAATCAGTAAATAAATACTTTCACTTTATACTTATCAGTCTAAAATCTTTCAGGCTCCACACCATGTCTAAAAACAACCCTTCTCAATCCCACAGCACTTTCTAGTTTGAGTGAGGCGAAGACTTGTTCAGCAAAATACTAAACATATTAATTTACAAAAAATCTTACTAGATGACCAACCAGATGGAGATATCTCTCAACCCTCATTTCTGTTTTCAACTTAATTTATTGTGAATTGTGCACAGAGGAGTCTATCTCAACAAAGTCTGTGTACATTTTAAAACGTTCATGGTTCGGATGGCTTCACGTCCTGTTTTGATTACATCTGTGTCAGGAAAGTTAAATCCCTGCTCTGTATGGTAATAACATCTTGGTGGTCAGCTCAAACATTGTCAACTGCTCGTGTGGACCACGCACCACAACATAAAATATGTTTTATGTCATAATGAACCAGAGTATATGAGCAGTATCAGGAAAGGATACACTATTCAGTTATGTGTATTTGTACAGTGCACTAGAACCTGGGAGACTATGCTGGCGCCGATCAGATGTGTGTGCGTAGCACTGCCTATGGTAGGTTGGTTAATTGAAAAGCCCAGTCTTCAGCTTCTAGTGGAATTCAAGAAGAGAGGAGGAGGCTCTGATGTGGAGTGGGAGGTTGTTCCACGCCTTAGGAGCGATGCGAGAGAAAGCGGATCCTAAACTGATTCAGTGTATGAGTGTATGGAACACTGGTGCAAAGTTGAGTGTCTGTTTTTAGATACCGGGCTGTCCAAAGCACATGCGGAAGCAGGGACAAGCATTAATGCTTCCCATTCCCAAGCGGTCCTTTCTGTAGCTCATGCACTAACTCAGAGAATGAACGCTTTAGATAATACAATGTCTTAAGCCCATTGGCATAGTTGTGCCATACAACAGCGCGTCCATGCATGATCTAGTACCTAGGGCCATATCACATAGAGTGATCACTGCAAGTGCTAATTTAAGACAGGTCTGTGGCAGTGTTTTAGACTGACTGGTGTCTTAAATATTTGACATGCTGGAGCAGTGTTTTTTTAACCACCCCACACTGTGGCAAATTCCGCCATGCACCAGGAACTTTAAAGGTCTGTGCTTTTTTGGGGGGATATTTAGCCTGATCTATTGACATATCTGAAGCAAAAACAGAACAGAATACTGTAACAGACACAAAATACGATAACAGCACAATTAAACACAGCAGGGAAAAACACAATAACGGTCAAAATGGAATGTTACACAGCAACCACAGTAAGACACATTACATTGCAAAAATGCAACACAAAAACATGGCAGCACAAAACAACCGCATAACATATCATCACCACAACAAAACAATGTTTATTTGTAAATATGGGGAAAAAATGGAAAATGTATTATGATTGCCTATATGTCATTGTTTTTGTCTTGTCTGCATGCTGATATAAAAGCTTAATAAAAAATAATAATAAATAAATAAATAAATAAAGTTACCACCTTGGAAATGAAATAGTGGTAGTCAAAAATTATTTGTTATCAGTCGGCCCTTAGGGTTTACAGCTACCGACTCAGTTCCGTAGTGTCGGAAATGCAATAATCAACACTCATCTTCATGCTGCATACCTCATCACCATTATGTGAATTAAATTACTGCACAGTAGGATATTTGACCAAGACTTCATGGAAACCACAGGAATTCCAAGTCCGCCCTCCCCCCGCCCCCGAAAGTCTCATATTCAAAGACTTTATGAACTAATTTGCTCTCTTGAGTTTACTCTTACGTGTGGTGCAAACCTCGGACTTTGGCTTCAGTTGAGAATTGGCTGATCAGTAAATAAGAAAGACTACAGCACTTAATCTGTTACCCTGAACCGCTTCTGACCAAATGAGAATCTTGACTGCTAAATTGGGGATAAATAGGAGGATCACTGTTAATGCCAGTGTTATGCACACCTGAATTCTGATATCCAAATGGTATCGGGGGGATGGAAAATTACCAGGTGATATCGAAATACTGCACACTGTGTGATGTAACTATTTCACCTGCAGCTTATTTCGTTATCTGTTTGTAATGGTTCTGTGCTACCAAAATAAATGTCTGGAAACTCTGGGGCATATTTACAAGGGAATGGCAGAGCATGGCATTAAGCACAAAATGCTAATGTCACGCTCCGCCATTCCGAAAATGCAGGTATGAGACGTATTTACAAGGATACGGACCATCCCTGCATTTTCCCTAGCAATGGCGCTAAATGAAGCTGCCTAGCGCCAACGCAGGCACCCCCGCACCATAGTGCATGGGTGCCTGTATTGAGGGCATGATTGTTTATGTGCAGGAAGGTGTCCCTTCCTGCACATAAACAATCACAAATGGCGATTTGAAACTTCTATGTGTGCTGCATTGTGCAGCAAACATAGAAGTTGCAAATTGAAATTTTTTAATGATTGTTTATGTGCAGGAAGTGACACCTTCCTGCACATAAACAATCATTCATGGTGTTTGCTATTTCTATGCGTGCTGCACAATGCAGCACACTTAGAAACAGCAAAAACAGGGATAAATAATGCATTTCTCTTCGTTTTGCCATGTTAAGATTAGGTTTTCCCTGGTCTTAATTTTGGCACTGGCTCCTATTACGCCACCCTTGTAAATAGGGGCAGCGTCAAAATCAATGGGTATTGTGGCGGAACGCCCACCACAACACCCATTCACCCTCCCCTTTCGCGCTAAGTATAGCACAAAAGGGTGCCTTATTTACAAGGCACCGTTAAGCAAAGCCCGTATCTGCATAGGAAACTCCCTAAAGGTGACGTTGTGGTGGCGGTAGTCCCTTGCAAACATGCCCCTCTGTTCCCTTTCAGGTTTTTCACTCGCTGCCATTGACAGTAGGTTTGTAATGACTCCCCTTTCTTAGAATTCCACAAATAAACATAAAGGACATCGTGTAATTCTGTGGCTCTGGAAGATTTTCATGAGTATTCATCAAGTAAGTATTTCCACATGTGAATCTGTAACGAGGTGCATAATTCTGTTTGTAGAAATGTAATCCAAATGTGCATTAGCACATCCAATATTTTTTTTTCCATGTTGAATCTGTTTCACTCCAACTACTTGAGGTTTGAGAATATTCCGCTCCCTTACTCCTCTTACTCCTACTTCACTTACTCCGACGGCTCTTACCTCTTACGTCTTCCCTTGACAGAAGTAGATTTGCATTTCCTTGCAGGATGGTACCCGCAAATGTAAGAATTGTCGATTTTTCACCAGCTTAAGTATAGATTCTGACCCAGGAAAGACAAAAAAAATGCAAACATGCCATCATGGTGGGTGCAGATGACATTTCTGCATGCTGGTGGAATTCCCATATTGTCAATTTCCCTCTCCTCGTGGAAAATTCCACCAATCAATACTCTGTGTCTCAGGGTTGGGGGTTTAAGTGTGCAAAGTAAGACCCTGTGTGTATCTAACTAGATGTCAGGTGTGAAAGATCCTTTAAGACTGGTCCTATGTGGTAGACGTTGGCTACCGGGTTCAGGAAGGTGTCGCTGTTAGCTCAGAGAGAAACTGATGAAGTATCTCTTTGTTTTCCGAACACAAACATGTAGGTGATGTAACAACTCTCCAGATGTTTGAGGTTCAAGTGCATGACACTATGGTGGAATGAAGGTAATCACTGAGTACACAGAAAAGGTCGACACCATCCACCAGAGGGCAGAGGCTTAATGAAACCCTTCTGCTCTCCAGATGGTTACTTCCTAAAAGGAATCTTCACTGTCCCTCTGGACATATTAGCCAATGCCAGGTGTTCTCTGCTTTGCCACACAATCTCCCCAGTCCTGCTCGGGCAAACTAGTAGAAACTTTCACGCATACTTTTTGTGGCCTGTAAGATTGGAAAGTAGTGCCTTCTAGACTATCTGCCTGTTATTTAGAGCTCAGGTACTGCCATGACCTGGTTTTAAAACATTCTACATTGTTTTCCAATGCTGTCTGGAGTTAACTGACACTTTGGGCATATTCCATACTTCTCACACGTTTCTGGAGTAGCTCCTTTCCCTTCACCTATTTTCTAGGCTGTGGAAGTTTGTTGAGTGTGTGATATTCTCGAAGGGTAGTGACCTTTGGTATATTAGATTAATGTCCTGAAGGAAATTGGTTTGAATAGTGGATCAATAGAGGATTATTGACCTTTGCACAGAGTGTAGTCAACAGTTTCATCTCCTCTTTTGGGTGTGTGAACTGGCATGAAGTGCCTGCTTTGCAATTGTCTGCCGTGATTCTAACCTCTTGGTTTCCAGAGTGTGAGATGCGTGTGTCGCGTGAAGTTGGTCTACATGAGATTATTCAGGAAACCCAAGCTTGGGGTTCCACATTGTACGTGTAGCCCAAAGAAGATGCACTGCAATATTAGACAGCATAGAATCATCTGGTTGCCATCCCTGGCACACTTCCTGCCACTGCTCACTTCTACCCTCCATGTGGCAAGTTTGTGGAGTATCTGGGTTATATATTTTCAAACTCTGAATGGGAAAGGGAAGGGCCATTTGTGCTCATTTCAGTGATACAGGGCACATTAGAAAGTGCATATTGTTCCCTACAAGGAAGCATAATTTTGATACAGAGAGTGGGCAAGGGCATAACCTCTGCTAAACTCGAACAAAGAAGATGTACTGTGGTCCATCCCGCCCCTTGCAGTCTGCTCTGGCAGAGCAGGACTTACCCCCAGATGCATCATAAACCCATTTTGCGATTCCTTAATAGCGAAAAATACCGATTCACTATTAAGGAATAGCAAAATGGAATGCATGAAGAAATCACTAAAAAAATAGCGGTTTCATAGAATTCCTTAATTGCGACTCGCAAATTGCGAGTCGCAATTAAGGAATACCTCCCCATTCATTCCTATGGGCCTAGAGGCCCATAGGAATGAATGGGGAGACAATCTCATTTTGCGAATCACAATTAGCGATTCGCAAATTGAGATTGCGATTTCAAGGGTGCAGGGGTGTCCAAAGGACACCCTGTTGCATCCCTGAAATTGATCTGTGCACATATGTTGCGCAAACACATGCCCTTAGGGCATGTGTGTGCGCAACATGAAACTTTGAAAACTGCACTTTAGTGCATTTTTCTAAGTTTTTGCAAATTACCATGATGTTGTACTTCATGGTAATTTGCGTGCCCTATTAGCGAATTCGCTATTTTTAAAACTTTCATGCATTGCATTTAAGGAATCTCAATTTGAGATTCCTTAAATGCCAATAATCGGAATTTTGCGATTTCTCAATTTGCGATTTTTGCATTTGGGATGATGCATCCCAAATGCAAAAATACCGGTCGCAAAGGGGCAGATTCTGAGAATCTGCCCCTTTGCGAGCGGATTTTTGTTTGATGCATCTAGCTGTAAAATCCCAGGAACAAATACCACATTGGCAACAATTTTCCTGAGTAGAATCCACAAACCATGGAGATATTATGGGATGCAGTAATAGCCATAGGATGACGATTCTGAGAGCATTGTTACCAAACTAAAGATTGAGCAAGATTTAAGTGAACCTGGCTGGGTCCACTAAGGGATCAACTTCAACCCCAAATAAGGGCGATCTCAGCCACATGTTTTGGCCTGCTTAGATCTTTAAAATTGATACAGAATCTACTTTCTAGGTTCACTAGGAAAGGGGTAGTGCAGCTCTGGTTACTTCCAGGTTGGATTATACAGATGTACTGTATTCAAGACTTCCAGTTGGTTTGCTGCATAAGCTTCAGCTGGTGCAGAATGCGGCATCCTGTTTTATTCTAAAGACAATCTACAACGGAGAACCTTAAGCAGTAGCACTAGCTTCCTCTAAAGGATCACCTTTAATACAATGCTAATTACATTTAGATCACTGCATCACAAATGGCCTTTGTTTTTATAGAGAACAGTTAATAGATGTATCCCCTGCTAGGGCTTTGCAAATCAAGGAAAGGTGTTAATTCCAAGAATTCGTAAAGAAAGATCTGGGGGCAGGTCTTTGTCCTCTTGGGCGTGAGTTTCCTTGATTCAGAGCTGGTTTCAAAATTAGGATTAAAAGCCCATCTTTTTAGGGAGGCCATCTTATAAATTCTGTTTTCCATTTGCCTACTGGCTAAAGAACCGGGAGGCTTTGTGGTGAAGCATCTGTGCGCTTTATAAATCATTTTTCATTCATTCATTCACCAGTTCTTAGTGGCTGATTGGTGCGCCCACAGAGATTGTACGGTAACAGAGTCGCCAGAAAATATGTTTGTCTTTCACCTCCATTGTGAGCTCAGTGCCCAATCAGAAAAAGAATTGCAAGAATGACAGAAAGATTGGCTGTCCTCCTGGTACTTGGGGACAGCCTCAAAGAAATGAAAAACATGATGGGGCTCATTTACAAGACCCTCGCACCGCCGGTGCGTCTCTTTCAATATGGGAAAAAGTGACATACCGGTGGCGCAAGGGGCTTGTAAATAAGCCCCGACATTTCCGTGAAATCAAGAAAAGAGGATAGTCTACGATTTGCACTGAAATCCTGTCTTACCAGTCTAATATTCATAGCAGTGGTGTTGACAGAATATGTAGGACTCAAGGCTTAAAATGTGGTGAACTACGAAGATGGGAGATTTGTGCCGCTGCCCAGCACAGCCCCAAATATCACTCGACAGAGGTGAGCTTCACCAGACATTCCCCGATGACGAATGAAGAGGATATCCCTTGAGCAAGTTGCCAACAGAATGAAGGAAGATTGTAAGCACCTCTGGTTTAAACCAATGTGCCCTTTGGGTTGCCCATGGTGCCCTTCTTTGCTATGACCCAAGAGTTTCCTTGTATTCACTGATCATAACCTTGTTGACCCTGTCATGCTCTTTGTGTGGTTCCTGGAAGATGTTAGTGAATGTCTCAATTAATGTCTCATACCACACTAACACTGCTCTGATCCCGCATGTGCCCACCACTGTGCCGTTGCGCCTACCACCATCAAGTGTCAGGTGTCGGGAGTACATCGGCATCAGCCAGGACCTTGCTGCACACAACTCCCAACTAGTGCCATCCTGCAAGTATGACCTTGTGTCAGAGTTTTCATGGTCACTATCAGCAACCACACACAGGAATGGATCTGCAAGACTGAGCAGACTTTTGAATACATGTACTATCCCTTCAGAGAGGATGTGGCCTAATGGCTAGAGCGTTGACCTTGGAGCTGAGGAACCAGCTTTGAGTCTCTGCAGGGACGCTCAACATCATGTGATTCTGGGCACTTCACTTAATCCCCCCATGCCTAACAAAATAAATGTGTCCTTCCGTACGACAACTGGTGCTCATGTAAAGTGCTCCAATACTTCGGGTTGAGTTTGCGCTATATGAAACTCACCCCCACCCCCAAAAAATACCTGGAAAAATGGGATACATACAATTAATTGTGTTGAGCATCCCTTATTATGGCTCTCAATTGGACATTGCTATAGTGTGATTGAATATTTGCCCACAAGTATCTTATACTTTGATTACAAAAAAAGTGATAGCACTACCTGTACATTGTATTTATTGGGCACCAGTGCAATAGAAACTGTTTCTCTGCATCCTACTCCATACTGCTCTTCATTAATAGCTCTTGAATATCTTCCATTGCGACCCACTCATAGTCGAAGCCTACAAGAGAGGCTCTTGTCATTCATTGAGCTTGAAGTAATAGCAAGTTACCTAGGTTCAACACTCAGGGGCTTATTTATGAGTCTTTACGACACTTTTGCGTTGCCGTTGCGTCACTTTTTGTAACACATCTTGGAAGATGCGTCACTTTGTAAACCCCTACACTACATTATACCTGTGCTAGGTATCATGTATGCAGGGTGAGCCTTCCCCCGCAAAAAGCCTAGTAGAAGTGGCACATTGAAATCTATGAGATTTCAGTGCACCACTTCTAGGACGCCATTGCATCAATATCTTAGGCCTGCCTTACAGCAGGCGTAAGACTTACGCACGCAGTGCTATATTCATAGCCCTCCCCCTGCATTGCTGGAGTTGCGTCACGCTTCCGACAGAACTCCTTCAATGTGTCAGTTTTGCGCCAACAGACACGTCAGTAATACTGACATATCTATAATTCCTTGCGACATGATGCGTCATACAGTAAATACGATGCATCAATCATGTCGCAAGGAGGGCGCAGTGAAAACTATTGCATCGCTGTTTTGACGCAGCGATGCAACAGTTTTCATAAATAAGACCCTCAATCATTTTCCTAGCTGCCACTAGAATACCTGTGCCCCAGAAAACAGGCCAGACAAAGTACTTTCCAAATCAGGATTATATGCTCGGAGGAATACTTTCTTATTTTAACCCCTTAACCACGGCGTTAATTCTCCCGCCATGCGGGAGAATTAATGAGCACGTGGGGCTTCGACGTCCAACGGACGTGCGCAGCACCAGGGAGGTAGGGCTTGCATCGGCCGCTGGCCGACGCAAGCACTGAAGGGGTTAAACAAGCTGTTGACATTTTTAGCTTCCAATTTCTGGAGTGGTCTGTCATGGGTTTGTTCAGGGTTGTTCTAATCAGAGCTAATGCAGACAGTCATCTACAATGTCCGCTGTGGGTTGGGACTGCCAAAATCACATCTGACCTTTATCCCTTCAATGTTTTATAGCAGCTCTGATGTGTCATGCATGAAACAAATATTGCCACTGTTTTTTGTTCATGCTATACAGCATGATTAAGCAGAAAGAAAGACATAGTTCCCTAAAAGTGAGCAGTGGAAGGCACAAGTAAAGAGGCAATGCTCCAGAGGAGGGATAACATCAAGATGGACAAGGAAAGCTATTGAATAAGAAGCAAGAGCGACAATAAATCCAAATGATATGGGGCATTCGGCAGGCTTTACGCCCACAATAATATCTTGGTACGCTGATAATTGGTCTTTTGATTTGCTGTTACGTAGGAGGGGTTCTCAAAATTTACATTTGCAATAATGCGTGTAATGGTGTTCAAATATTGGCTTCTGGTATGTCTACAATTTGTTAGCATCTCTTACCCATTTTCAGCTACAGCAGTGTGCTTGGTCACTTTTCCCTTTCTTAATAGATTGTCTTGCTCATGTACCCAATTTGAGCTACTCTTTTATTAGCACATTTTGAGATGCAAACACAGCCACAACATTCAAAGTGGGTGTAACATGACTTAATCGGAAAATGTACCTTGGCAGTAGCATCAATAGCCTTCTTTCTCCTCACTGCTAATCCTAAAAATAAATCCAATACTTTTAGGCCTAGCCTAACTTTTGCTGTCTCAACAGCCTCATGATTTCCAATAAATTCGTTCGAAAAGTACATACGTTCATGTACAGAAATATAGGTACTTTTGATCAGCCCTCCTTATCCATGTGTTTGATCATGTGTCACTTACACTTTGCTTCTAGACACCACAGCATACAGCATGAGCAGATGACTCAGACTGCTTTGTGCTTTGTCTGTCTCCGAATGGTGTGTGGGCATTTTGCCTGATCACATGCCCACAGCCGCCAGAATAGGAGTGCACTTCAATAGCAGAGCTGGGGTGCTTGGGCTGTTGGACACTTCTCTTTTATTTTTATATTCTTTTATAGTTTTACCAACTTTTTTTGCATGTCGCACATGTTTGCAAACAAAGTAAGAAAAATAAACATTGCATGTTTGACAAGGTAAAATTCTATTGGTTTTGCCTGTTCTTGTTTCTTCAATCAATCAGGTTTCTTATAAAGCGTGACTACTCACCTGTAAAGGTCTCAAGGCACTGAGGGGAAGGATATCTTTACATTTCTCACTGAGAATTGCAAATTCCAGCTCTGGCCAGAGTCGAAGCCAGAGTCAAAAAGCATCTTCCAAAATTCTGCGGTGAAATGATGTGTGACGGCAAGGTCATGTGGGTGTGCAACAGGTCCCTTCAATGCCTGTTTGACACATCATGAAGCACTTTCACGATGCATGAGGAATCAATTGAGGGAATGGCATGAAGGTTCAAACGTAAATCATATTTAATGATAATGGCAAAATCTGTGAGTTTACTCTGCCCTACACTCCCAGTATGTGCGTGTGAGGGAGGAGGGGATTTGTAGCGGCATGAACCACATAATTGCACTACTTTACCCAAGTGTTCCAACCATTAACCTAAGCAACGGAGCATGGATAAATTCATATGTTCCATGTTTAACCAATTTTAGGTCGAGTCTGGGCAGCGCATGCGCTGCTCTGCGAGGCGTGCTGTATTGAGGTAGGGACTTGAAGATCTGCCCCCTCTCCGCCCATATTTTTCATTGGCTTGTGTCATTGTCCACTGTAAACTTTGGCTCTTCATTGGTCAAAAGACTTAGTAGTCCCTCTTTAGTATCGCTTTCTCTCATTTTGTAACTTCCCATAGAGACAGCCCCTGTTACTTGTGTTGTTGCTCAGTAGTCTTTAATTACAGTCTTCGAGCACTATGTTCTCAAATAGCTTTGTCCCGCGTGCTGTTGCAGGCAGGACGCACTCTTTCCTAACGCTTTTTCAAATTTTTATAGCACACATTTGCAATGTAATAGATCTCACATTTGCGAGAGTTTAAGCTATTGGCGTTGTAAATGACAATGCCTTCTATTTATCTTTTTCTAAAACAAAAGGCATTGTCATTTACAATGCTAATAGCTCAAACTCTCATAAATGTGAGACCTATTGCATTGCAAATGCGTGTTAATGCTGGTTGTCAAGCCTATGGTGTCACAAAATGGAGTCTCTGCAGGATTGTTATGTTTAATTCCAACTGCAGTGAGAAAACGACTATGGTTGTTAGCCTGTAAATAACATTGTGGGCGTGGATTAGAGTTACTGCGAGTTGGAATGTGCTACCCTTGCGTTGCCCTTTACTTCCCTGGGTACTGGCATTGCTACCCCTGGTCTGAGAAATGTTTGAGGCAGTGGTGGAAAGAGCCCCATAATTCCACCACATTAACCGTCTCACACGAATAAGAGGTTTTTGGGAGGCTAATAGTAGACATGGGTCAATCTTACAATGTGAGCGGTTAAAGGATGGGTGTGCTTCAATAAGATGTCACTTATGGTCAAAGTCAGCAATTGCTTATGGACAAAAGTGAAACTGCTTTAGGTCGAACAAAGAGAATTGTTGGAAACAAAAGGGGTTGCATTGTAGAAGAATTTGTGACGAACTACTGGCAAACCAACAACAAGCCAGATAATTTGGGTTGATAATTACACTTATCAAGGCAATAAAGAGGTAAGTGAGAACAACTAGGCAGTGGAACAGTGGATCGAATGTTGGTTCAGGAGATGCATGCCAGAATTTCAGGGTAACCGCAGACTAGTAGTCTAATCATATCCTACATTCATTGAGGCAGATTGACAAGCCCCTTGCGCCACTTTTAGCGTCATTTTTCCCATGTTACAAATTACGCAAAAGTGGCGCAAGGGGCTTGTAAATAAGCACCATTGTATGTAAAGTTATCCTATGTTGATATCCTGAAAATCTGGCATGGATTTAAGCTGCACAGAGCAATGCTTGAAACCCAGGAAGTGGCACTGATTCAGGAGACTGGCAGTCGCTCACCCTCTAGGGCCATGGTCATTGTATCAGTGGAAGCCACTAATAGCCAAAGGCGTTGGTGCACACGGAGCTGGTGCAAGGATCGTTCAAACCCTAAGTTCCATTTGGTTACCTCTATGTCAATCAGTGAGGTAATGTATAATATTTCTAGGGGGAATCTTGTGCCATTTTCCTGATGCATTGTAGTTATCTGGTTTTGTGTGGCTCTAACCCTGTTCATTGTCAAGCCAGTCGAAATATTTATTACAAAAAGGTAAGCTTGCATAGTTGCCATTTTACACAGTTAGCCTGGTACGTGTAATTTTCCTCCCAGACTTTATGCTACTGTGTGCAGTTTTTGACCATAGGAGACAGACTTGAGCAGAAAACGTATTGCAGGAACTGTGTGCTACAGCCTCGAGGTATTTTTTGCTTGAACCTGTATTGTGGGCAAATTTTTTTTACACGAGGTATAACATGACAGAGAAAAGCTACTTTCAATACCGGCAAAGTGCATTTCGCACAATGAGTAAAGTTTTTTGCAACATTAGATGTATAACGCTAAATAAAAACAAGCATTGGCAAAACCACGGGTCGTTCCTATGGAACAGCTATCGGCTTTTCCAATGTGTTTTAGCCATGTTGTACACCAGCGTGGCTTCTGTTCAGCATGGCTGAAAGTTAGGGGTATAGAGGAGAGTGGCAATGGAGTGGAGTAGCATAGAGTGAAGTAGAGTGTTGCAGAGTGGAGTGGAGTAGAGTCTAGTAGACTGGAGTAGAGTGGAGTGTCGTAAATTTGAGTGGCATAGAGTGGAGTGGGGTAGAGTGGTGTAGAGTGGCGTAGAGATGTAGGGTGAGTAGAGTGGAGAGGAAAGCAGGAGAATGGAGTGAGGTAATGTGGAGTGGAGTGTTGTGGAGTGTCAGGGAATGGCGTGGCGTAGAGTGGCGTGGAGTGGGGTGGAGTGGCGTGGAGTAGCGTGGAGTGGCGTGAAGTGGCCTAGACCGGAGTGGCATAGAACAGAGGGGAGTAGAGTGGCATAGAGTTGATGATATGGTAGCGCACTGCCTTACAGACTACACCTTGTCAATTGAAATGACTATTACATTTGAACAGACACAGTTTAACTGATAAAGCTATTCAGCTCACAAACGGAAATGTGTGGAAAAGGCATCACCTAAAAAAATTATTTGTTTTGATCACATTAAAATATTTGTTTCTACCACAATTCAGAATTACAAAAAATGTGCTTTATTAGTGCTTTCCTAATTCTGATATGTTCTTAAAAATTTGCACAGTTCATTTATAGACATTTACATTTTGTTGTGTGCTAGAGAAAAAAAACTCCTACAACCTTCCTCCAGCACATCCCCAGTACCCAGTATGATTGCCACATATATCTACTCACTTTGAAGTTAGAGAAAAATAAACACCAAGCTCTCTAGGAGAAGACAGAGCCCAACATTTGACTTCTGTCTTTGAATGCACAGCAAATGTGAAACGATAATCCAAAATGTAAAGGCCTTTTTATAGAAAGCGAGCACTTGCGGAAGAATACAGTAAACAGGCTATGAGCCACAGGAGAGACAAAGACATACTGCACAGCCTAAAACAAATAAAGCCAGCAAATAGAAAGCAAGCAACTGTGAGTTACAAAATACAAAAAATGGTAAGAAATGGGCAGAACATATTCCCAGGGAAGCTTTCTGGATGTCCCCAAGAAGTGTTTGTAAACCAGACAGCTGTGCTGTAGGTAGGCTTCTACCTAAAAATTGTGATTTTGCCCACTCCTATCTTCAGTTGCCCAAGGATGCTAGTGTCACATCTTTCCAAAGGCTGTACATAAAGACCTGCAGACTGAACATTCCATATCGTTCCACTTATTTTCCATTTCTATAACCCCATAATACCAGACTTCATCATGCTGACAAAATAGACGGAAAAGGTTTAGATCTACAGCCATGTTTTTATCTGCATCCTAAAGTAAAGAAATTCAATATTCTTTGTAATTTTTCTGGTAAACTGTTCCAAAAGATCGCAGCATGGCAGACGTTTCTACCAACCCAATCACTATGCTTGGATTTCACAATTAAAATCAATGATTTTTTGCAAAAGCCCAAGACTCGGTTTAGCCAAAAATCTCATATCCTACTTTTCACCATACAGCAGCGCTCAGTTGCCAACCACATAGGTTTGTGGTTTGGAAAAGTCCAAATATACATACATATATACAGAGAGTACCACAAGGGAACCAGAAATGTTAAACCTTATCAAGGATTTAACAAACAACCAGTGTAGGTTCCCAAAAATTGGTGTCATACACAAGAATCTTGAAACATTCTTGGCTACGGAATCTGCCAGATTGTGTAACCTTGCGCTTCTTGGAATAAGGATTGTGGCATTCCTGCATATAAAAAGTTTCAGTATTTGAGCCTAGTCCCAATGATTGATCTGGATACAACTATGAGATGAGCCCTCGGAGTGGTTGAAATCACAAATTTTTCCCCAGGTCTTTTCTTTGAAAATGTAGCATATTTTATCAAATACATTTGGGCAGACACCTGAGTCAAAATGTACGCAAGGGCATATCTCTGACACAGTAGTCACTGGAGATACTGGGGGGAGATTGGTTCAAGCAGAAAATGTATCACTGGCACACATCAGTTTCATAGTTCCCACAAGACTTTTTCTGCACCAACCAGTCTCCCATGGAGAAAAGGTGCATGAAAATGCATAACCTGGAAAGGGTCTAAGGGGATTTACCTAAATTAGCTTAAAGCAGATGTGTAATAAACATTTCGTATGGCCCTAATGAGATTGCCTCACTCGCCTGACAATCTCACGCACGTGATAAGCCTCAAATGGCGATTTGTGAAAATCACAACTGCGATCACTTGGGCTACCATTGTCATGCTAGAGTCCAAATAAATATCTGCTGTATTATATATGATATTTCAAAAAGGGGGTGGTGATGGACAGAGTATCTGAGTTAATCAGAACACTCCTACCCAGTCAACAGATCAGGGCTTGATCCATCACCGTTTTTTTAGCTCACTGCACCATCCCAGTTCAGAACCTGGCTATATGCAAATTAGTCTGTCCCTGGCCCAGTGCATCATGGGGACAGGGCAGACCAAACTACCAAGCCAATTCTTCACTGGAAAGGAAACAAGTTTCCGGGGACCGGTTTCTGGCATTACAGCCGTCTTCGGCCCGGCTTGCTTGAATCCTGATGGTGCAGTGAGCAAGGGACTCATGTCTGAGTATACCCTTCCACACTCATGGTGGCCAAAAATATTTCAAAAAGGGGGTGGTGATGGACAGAGTATCTGAGTTAATCAGAACACTCCTACCCAGTCAACAGACCAGGGCTTGATCCATCACCGTTTTTTAGCTCACTGCACCATCCCAGTTCAGAACCTGGCTATATGCAAATTAGTCTGTCCCTGGCCCAGTGCATCATGAGAACAGGGCAGACCAAACTACCAAGCCAATTCTTCACTGGAAAGGAAACAAGCTTCCGGGGACCGGTTTCTGGCATTACAGCCGTCTTCGGCCCGGCTTGCTTGAATCCTGATGGTGCAGTGAGCAAGGGACTCATGTCTGAGTATACCCTTCCACACTCATGGTGGCCAAAAATATTTCAAAAAGGGGGTGGTGATGGACAGAGTATCTGAGTTAATCAGAACACTCCTACCCAGTCAACAGATCAGGGCTTGATCCATCACCGTTTTTTAGCTCACTGCACCATCCAAGTTCAGAACCTGGCTATATGCAAATTACTCTGTCCCTGGCCCAGTGCATCATGGGAACAGGGCAGACCAAACTACCAAGCCAATTCTTCACTGGAAAGGAAACAAGCTTCCGGGGACCGGTTTCTGGCATTACAGCTGTCTTCGGCCCGGCTTGCTTGAATCCTGATGGTGCAGTGAGCAAGGGACTCATGTCTGAGTATACCCTTCCACACTCATGGTGGCCAAAAATATTTCAAAAAGGGGGTGGTGATGGACAGAGTATCTGAGTTAATCAGAACACTCCTACCCAGTCAACAGATCAGGGCTTGATCCATCACCGTTTTTTAGCTCACTGCACCATCCCAGTTCAGAACCTGGCTATATGCAAATTAGTCTGTCCCTGGCCCAGTGCATCATGGGAACAGGGCAGACCAAACTACCAAGCCAATTCTTCACTGGAAAGGAAACAAGCTTCTGGGGACCGGTTTCTGGCATTACAGCCGTCTTCGGCCCGGCTTGCTTGAATACTGATGGTGCAGTGAGCAAGGGACTCATGTCTGAGTATACCCTTCCACACTCATGGTGGCCAAAAATATTTCAAAAAGGGGGTGGTGATGGACAGAGTATCTGAGTTAATCAGAACACTCCTACCCAGTCAACAGATCAGGGCTTGATCCATCACCGTTTTTTAGCTCACTGCACCATCCCAGTTCAGAACCTGGCTATATGCAAATTAGTCTGTCCCTGGCCCAGTGCATCATGGGAATAGGGCAGACCAAACTACCAAGCCAATTCTTCACTGGAAAGGAAACAAGCTTCCGGGGACTCTGTCCATCACCACCCCTTGTTGTTAAATATTTTGTCCACCCTAAGCGTGGAAGGGTATACTCAGATGTGAGTCCCTTATTAGCACTTGCACTGTTACCCTGGTGTCATCTTTCACCTACTATTTTTTAATTCACTTGGTGCAGTAGTTTTTATTTATATTGGTCCTGAAGAATGCAAGGGAACTATAGTCCCATTATTGCAGAAACTAGTCGACCTACTCTGACCTAGAGCAGTCTACCTTATGAGAAGGCCTTAGGTTATATTGTTTTTATACTTTTGGTATGTTAGGCAAACACGGAATAAACTTTTTTTCAAGTGCCTATTCAAACCAATTTTAAACATACACTTTATGGATTTCTTTCACTTTATCACCCTTTCTAGCACTGCACACCCCAGTCCCACATCCAGGGCCACTTACCTATATCGAGTGGTCTACCACACTGTCACTGCCATTCCCCTTTGAGGAACCCCCTTACCACCGGGTTGACCTCACAGTGTGGCACCGAGCTTCTCAGACGGGTGGTACGGATAAAATCCCAAATGATGAAGGGCGGATCCGTATGGTGACTGATGGGTACTCTCCTCATCCTGTTGAGAATTTTCTGTGTTGTATCACTTTGGTCTGCTGGGAAAGGTTGGCTCTCTGTTTCTTTTGGGCACACTCCTCGAGACCCTCTGGTACCTTTTGTTGTTGAGAGACAAATATAGACATCAGCAATTTGTCATAAAGATTTGCACATCAAAACCCTCATTTCAGGCTCAATCCTAGACCCGCTTTGTTTGTGTTGTTCTCAGGGTGAGCTAGATTTTTTGATTGTGCGATAATGGGCGTCGACGCATTTCGATGGACTCTTTCAATAATGTGCCATCTTTATCAAGACTATAGAATATGTCTCTCCTATTATATGGCACTGGATGGTTGCCTCATACATGAAAGTTCTTATTCCATTTCCATTTTGTTTTACTTCGGATTTGTTTCCGTTTTTGTAAAAAATCGCATCCCTGTTTTTAATTTAATCTGATGGTCCCTTTATGTTTCACTCTTTGGTACCCCTGTTCCGATTTTTTCTAATTGATATTTAAAAAAGATATTTTCTTTCTTATTTTAAAGAATGATTCCTCCGTATTTATTGGTTTTCTACTCAGCTGCCTGTGTGCTCCCTAAGTGTGTGGCAAAACCAGGAGCAGAATGTGATAGCGGCAGCCCAGCCGCGAGGAGAGCACCATCCCACGAACTTTGGGGGCCACGAGGCGTGGTATTTACCTACCTCACTGTGGGACATCTGAGCTGGATGAGGACGGAGGCGCTCATGGGGGGGCTCATTCAGAGCCTTAAATGGAGCTAAGAACAGTGCCTCCATTTACGGATTTTAACTTCAACTCTCACAATGCTACAAGACACTGTTCCATCTGGGCAGCCCATCGAGGGGCGTGTCATGGTTAATAATGGCAGCTTGTGGGAGTATGCACGCAATCTTCGTTTTCAAGCCTCTGATGAAGAAGGATTTCAAAACGCGTAAGGCACTGCTTACATTTTTCCTGTGTTTGTGTGCCGTTCATACCAATGATTAAAGTTAAGGGTTAAACCTTCTCAGCTGCCTGTCTGCTCCCTAAGTGTGTGGCAAACCCAGGAGCAGAATATATATATATATATATATATATATATATATATATATATATATATATATATATATATATATATATATATATATATATATATATATATATATATATATATATATGTATATATATATATTATCATTGAGCTGAGCTTTGCCATTTGTCTGAAGAACTAAGCTGCCAGAAAGTGTGTTAAATTCTCACCATTAATGGTTTATCTGCTAAAATCAAATCTTAATGATGTGCAAACATATGTCCATCCATGCACATCCTTGCCATGAAATGGGACAGGACTGCTGGAAAGAGGGGTTTGAGTACTGTCAAATGTCTTTCTTTATAAAGACTGAAAACACACCAGCCCAGTGATATTATATGGAACAAAAAAGTAGACACTGATAACTACTGATTTTTGTAAATTTTGAAAACACTGGAAAAACTCCCAGCCTTTACAATAAATTGAAACTGAAAACAGGAAATCCTACCCATGCCTAAAGAACGTAACATTTCCAGCAAGGGTTAGATATAATCACAGAAAAGGAATGATGAGAGACAAGACCCCTGTGGTACCTGGTTAGAGGGAAACAGTTAATTGGCCTAATGCTTCACACATCAAATGTTCAGTCTTAAACGTAAAACACATCTTTAACATGTTCAGGCTCAGAAACTTTGAGGTTGTAATTCGTCTCTGTGAAAATAGAATATCCCAAAAATTCAAAATTACTGTAAGTTTCTTGTGTTTTCTGAAGATGAACAACATGAAGGCACATGCCTGTGCGTATTTTGGACACTGTACTATACATACTGAGACAAGCAGAAACATTTCTAGCATAGATGATGGGCAGAGGTAGAAAGAAGATACTTGGTACCAAGGTCGGTACGGAAACGCCCATTTAAATGTGACCTAGATACTTCATGGAGGATAATGGACTTACATACAGTAGGCAATAAAATACAAAAATACAAAGTACATTTAAACTGTAATGCAAATATTACAGTTGCATACCTATCCAGATACACTTGGACAGAGGGGGTTCTGCAAATGTATTTATTTCTTATTTTATTTAAGGTTTTAGTAAAGGGCCGCTACTCACTCACCAGAGGATTCAGAGCCTTCTGTGTGTGGGAACAGATGAAATGTTAAGAGTTTTAAGATAGTGCACTTAAGTGACCGGGTGATGGGGAAACACAACCTATCTGGTAAGAGTGGGGTGTGCTGCAGATATCATCCACCAAATATACCCATAAAATGAATCGTTTTATACTGGAACATAAAACTGAGGGCCGAGGATGTAGAAGGCTTAGGTGTTTGACCAACAAGTACTTCAAGGGGCAGCTGAGGAGTGTCATGAAAAAGGATAGGCTAATCCAAGAGTCAGGCAGAATAGATAAGGGTCTTTTTCTGTCACTGTGGTTCTCTGCTTAAAGGAGGTGTGCGTTAGCATAATCTTAGAGAGTTGAAGCACAGTTAATCCCCAGAACCCACCAGAGAGTGACTTTGGTGCAGGCGGTCTTGGACACAGAAGGATCTAAATGTGAATGAAGTACAGGCTACCTTGGATGGTTAGTAGGTTAAGGTCATCAGACTGCAGGTTGTGTTTAGGTGTGTAAAGCATGGGTGAGGTACACTAGGTCACCCATGCATGAATGTGGTACAGGCTACCTTGGATGGTTAGTAGGTTAAGGTCATCAGACTGCAGGTTGTGTTTAGGTGTGTAAAGCATGGGTGAGGTACACTAGGTCACCCATGCATGAATGTGGTACAGGCTACCTTGGATGGTTAGTAGGTTAAGGTCATCAGACTTCAGGTTGTGTTTGGTGTGTATACATGGGTGAGATACACTAGGTCACCCATGTATGAATGTAGTACAGGCTACCTTGGATGGTTAGTAGGTTATGGTCATCAGACTGCAGGTTGTGTTTAGCTGTGTAAAACACGGGTGAGATATAGTAGGTCACCCATGTGTAAATGTGGTACAGGCTACCTTGGAGTGTTAGTAGTTTGAGGTCATCAGACTGAAGGTTGCGTTTAGGTGTGTAAAACATGGGTGAGATACACTAGGTCACCCACGTGTGATTGTGGTATGGGCTACCTTGGATGGTTAGTAGGTTACGGTCATCAGACTGCAGGTTATGTTTAGCTTTGTAAAACACGGGTGATATACACTAGGTCACCCATGCGTGGATGTGGTACAGGCTACCTTGGATGGTTAGTAGGTTATGGTCATCAGACTGCTGGTTGTGTTTAGGTGTGTAAAATACGGGTGAGATACACTAGGTCACCCATGTATGAATGTGGTACAGACTACCTTGGATGGTTAGTAGGTTAAGGTCATCAGACTACATGTTGTGTTTAGGTGTGTAAAACATGGGTGAGGTGCACTAGGTCACCCATGTATGAATGTGTTACAGGCTACCTCGGATGGTTAGTAGGTTACGGTCATCAGAATGGGTAAGATATACTAGGTCACCCATGTGTGGATGTGGTACAGGCTACCTTGGATGGTTAGTAGGTTATGGTCATCGGAATGGGTAAGATATACTAGGTCACCCATGCGTGGATGTGGTACAGGCTTCCTTGGATGGTTAGTAGGTTATGGTCATCGGACTACAGGTGGTGATTAGGTGTGCAAAACAAGGATAAGATATACTCGGGGATCCATGTGTTTGGTGTGGCAGTAGCAGTTTAAACAATGGCTGGTGTTGTGTAAACAATATCCAGACAGTGCTTAATTTGTGCTGGTGGTTGCTTATGGTGGGCAGCAGCACTCATGTTGGGTTGCACTGACATATTTTTTATCATCGGAGAGGGGAGGCAGAAGAGAGAAAAACAGAAAGAGTACAAAGAACGAGGAAAAGAATGATAGGAAAATAAAGACAAATAGAGAAATTGGGTATGAAGAAAGAACTGCAAGAGAATGATAAATAGGTTGGGTAGTTTACGGCGGGCGAAGAAAAGAACATGCGGTGGAATCAAGGCCAAGCAGCCTTGGAATTAGTCATTACGACACTTGGCTTTGCCAGCAGCAGGCTTCTTGGAAAAATTATAAAAAAGGAAATAGAGAAAGGGAGAGAGAATCTGTGAAGGAAAAAAATTGTCAAGAAGAGGGAAAAGAAGTAAAGGTGGAAAGAAGGAAAGGCTAAAGGGTGGTTCAATGGAAGAGTGAGAGGACAGATGCAATGGTGAAAGGATCGATGGATGGATGGAAACGTGAAAGGATGAATGAATGAATGGGATGATAGAACGGTGAAAGCCCCAGAGGGATGCATGAAAGAAGAGATAGATTGAAGGGTGAGGTAATTGATGGGTGAACGGAAGGATGGATAGATGGGTAAAAGGAAGAATAAATGGTCTGGAGTGTGTATGAATGAATAGATGTACGAATTGGTGAACGGGTGGATGAATGGTAGGGTGGATGGGTGGGGGGAATGCTGAAAGGATAGATGGATAAATGAAAGAAATGATAAAGGACGGGTGGGTGAACAGATGAATGCCTGAAAGGATGACTGGATGGATACATTGGTGAGTGAGTGATGGATAGATAGAATGGGGCACCGATAGCTGCATGGAATAGTGAAAGGATGAATAGGTAGATGCACCACAAAGAATGGACGGATAGATCAGCGGAAGGTTAGCACTGTGAGCGGAATTCTTCCGGTTTGGGTCGCATAGCAGGTACAGATCAAAGTGGGGAGTCACTTCGTTCTCTGCCTGTTCCCTTGGCTGTTGCCCTTGTCTGGGACAATAAACTGAGGTTAGCCAGGCAGGAAGCTGCGGCAGTAATTGCTTGTGCATATTACTAACGCATTCGCCAGGCCCCTGGCAGTATGAGAGGAGAGATGGGGGATACATTTTGCTTCTGTTTAGCTCTTGGTTACTCGCTTCTGGGTCACAGTGGGAAGTTTCCGTGCTTTCTGAAAAATGCTTGAACTGAAGAACGCGGCAATTTAACATTGAATCCCGGCTCACGAGAATCAACCAAACGGTGTGATCCTCTGCAAAATGCCGCAATTCTCTGTAGGCCCCCGTGTTTGGCAAGTGCTTAGAAACAAGATAACCATGTTTGTAGCTGTGGGACACACAGGACGCTTACGTTTTTTTTTTTATTTAGAGAGAAGTCCCAGTTTTAATGTTGTTAACCACTTTTTTTAAAACGAGCAGATATCAATTCCATATTTACCATGTGAAACCTTCTCTTTAAAAAAACACAGACCAGATCTGAGGTATGCTTGTTAAAAAAAATGTACACGTAACCTACAGAGAGTAATAAAGATATGGGATTAAGAATGCAAACCGCAGAAATGGTTTAGAAACCTTCATAAACCTTAAAATATGGTAAACGGTCCCAAATAATTTCCAGTGAAGAGGAGGGGGGAGTGGAGGGGACTTCTGCAGACGGCTGTTTGTGATTAGCGGAGAGAAAGCATCATAAACCCGAGTAAACAGAGGATGCGGGGCCAGCCCCCGACCCCCTCCGGAGCGGGGCAGGCATCCGATGCCTTGTGATTCATAGCAGAGGGTTCAAGACGTAAGCACAGCCCGGCATGTCCTTTCAATTAGCCGCATTTTCCCAATCCCCCTGCCAGACTGCAAAGGGGGAGGCGGGAGGCAGCCCCGCGTCCCGCTGCAGCTCACTGAGGGGACTCGCAGTGTCGGGAAGCGCTGCTCTGGCTGACATGCGGGGCGCCTAGCGGCCGTCCGATGGCCTCAAGGCGCGCAGGAGCCACCCGGCCGGGCCTGGCGTTTCTTGGAAGTCCCCGCTGACATCACGGCAGGCTGGCACGGGGGATAAGGCAGCTATCAGGGCACCGCATGCTCTCTGGACATAAGCACAGCTCCGGGGGAGGCGAGGGAGCAGCAGCCTGCGAGAGGGGGCACTCGGGTGAGTTACCAAGGCTTTCTTTACTTCTCTGACACTCGTCTGTACTTTGAATTCAGCCTCAATGCAGATTCGGCGTATCCGACTGGGCTAAAAAGAAATGTAAAGCTTATATAACTTTAGGTCACTTTAGGTAGAAGTCGGTAGAGCAAGTCCTGCAAATGTTCTTTGCCTCTGGCGTTGTCTGTAGTTTACGGCTTTTACATGGCAGGTACTGTCAGATATGGAGTACCTGCACAGCTTCAATTTGAAAGGGAGAGTAACAGCAGGGTGCAATGCTTTGAATGGGAGCGTATGCACATTTCTCAGCAGGATGCAAAACCATGGGCGCAATGCTTTTAATGAGAGGGTATCAGCGCTTCTCAGCATGGGTTCAACACCTTTAATGGGAGAGTAACAACACTTCTCGGCATGGGTTCAACACTTTTAAGGAGAGAGAATCAGCACTTCTCAGCATGGGTTCAACACCTTTAATGGGAGAGTAACAGCACTTCTCAGCATGGGTTCAACAGTTTTAATGGGGGAGTAACAGCACTTCTCAGCATGGGTCAACACTTTTAATGGGAGAGTAACAGCACTTCTCTGCAGGGTGCAATGCTTTGAATGAGAGTAACAGCACTTCTCTGCAGGGTGCAATGCTTTGAATGGGAGCGTATGCACATTTCTCAGCAGGATGCAAAACCATGGGCGCAATGCTTTTAATGAGAGGGTATCAGCGCTTCTCAGCATGGGTTCAGCACCTTTAATGGGAGAGTAACAGCACTTCTCAGCATGGGTTCAACACTTTTAAGGAGAGAGAATCAGCACTTCTCAGCATGGGTTCAACACCTTTAATGGGAGAGTAACAGCACTTCTCAGCATGGGTTCAACAGTTTTAATGGGGGAGTAACAGCACTTCTCAGCATGGGTCAACACTTTTAATGGGAGAGTAACAGCACTTCTCTGCAGGGTGCAATGATTTGAATGGGAGCGTATGCACATTTCTCAGCAGGATGCAAAACCATGGGCGCAATGCTTTTAATGAGAGGGTATCAGCGCTTCTCAGCATGGGTTCAACACCTTTAATGGGAGAGTAACAGCACTTCTCGGCATGGGTTCAACACTTTTAAGGAGAGAGAATCAGCACTTCTCAGCATGGGTTCAACACCTTTAATGGGAGAGTAACAGCACTTCTCAGCATGGGTTCAACCGTTTTAATGGGGGAGTAACAGCACTTCTCAGCATGGGTCAGCACTTTTAATGGGAGAGTAACAGCACTTCTCTGCAGGGTGCAATGCTTTGAATGAGAGTAACAGCACTTCTCTGCAGGGTGCAATGCTTTGAATGGGAGAGTATGCACATTTCTCAGCAGGGTGCAATACTATCAACGGAAGTGTACTGGAAATTTGCACCATGGGCGCAATACTTTTAATGAGAGGGTATCGGCACTTCTCAGCACAGTGCAATATTTTTAAAGGATTAGTATCAGCACTTCTGAGCATGGGTTAAATACTTTTTTAGAGGGAGAGTATCAGTACTTCTCAGTAGGGTGCAATACTTCTAATTGGTGAGTACTGACACGTCATTGCACGGGGGCAATCCTTTTATTGGGAGAGTACCACCAGCATGTCACAGCATGGATTAAACACTTTTAATGGGAGTGAACCAGCACTTCTCAGCATGGGTTCAACACCTTTAATGGGAGGATACCAACACTTCTCAGTAGGGTGCAATACTGTCAATAGATGAGTACAGGAACTTCTCAGCATGGGTGAAATGCTTTTTAAAGGGAGAGTATCATTACTTCTCAGCATGGGTTCAACGCTGTGAATGGAAGAGTATCAGCACTTCTCAGTATGGGTTCATCACTTTTAATGGGAGAGTATCAGCATTTCTCAGCATGGGTTCAACGCTGTTAATGGGAGAGTATCAACACTTCTCAATATGGGTTCAACACCTTTAATGGGAGAGTACAAGCACTTCTCAGCGCAGTACAATATTTTTAATGGGAGAGTACCAACACTTCTCAGCAGGGTGCAATACTGTCAATAGATGAGTACAGGAACTTCTCAGCATGGGTGAAATACTTTTTTAAAGGGAGAGTATCAGTACTTCTCAGCATGGGTTCAACGCTGTTAATGGGAAAGTACCTGCACTACTCAGCAGGGTGCAATACTGTCAATGGAGGAGTACAGAAACTTGGCAGCATGGGTTCAATACTTAATGGTAGTGGACCAGCACTTCTCAGCATGGTTTCCACACTTTTGATGGGAGACCACCAGCACTTCTCAGCACAGTGCAATATTTTTAAAGGATGAGTACCAACACTCCTGAGCATGGGTTAAATACTTTTTTAGAGGGAGAGTATCAGTGCTTCTCAGTAGAGTGCAATACTTTTATTGAGTGAGTACTTGCACGTTTTAGCACAGGGCAATACTTTTATTCGGAGAGTACCAGCACTTCTCAGCATGGGTTCAATACTGTTAATGGGCGAGATCAGGCACTTCTTAGCATGTGCTCAATACTTTTAATGGAAGAGTACCAGCACTTCTGAACAGGGTGAAATACCGTAATGCATTAGAACCGGCACTTCTCAGCGCTGGAGCAATACTTTTAAATGCAGTTTATCAGTACTTCTGAGCAGGGTGCATTACTTTTAATGGATGAGTACTGGAACGTCTTGGCATGGGTTCAGTACTTTTGTTGGGAGAGTAAGGCACATCTCTGCATGGGTTCAATCATTTTAAGGTGTGAGTACTTACACTACTCAGTAACCAACAGGAACTCTAAGAGAGTGAGTTACTGCACTTTCATATTTCCATTTCAAGCACTCGTCTGCTTTGTCGTTCTCCTCAGTCTGAAGCTGGCTGGCACCAGGCACTTAGCATGGAGCAACGGTGCCCACTGCCCCCTCGCCGCTTCAGTAGATCACTTTACAGGCTTGGGTCTTGAATATGTCCCTGTAAGGCGCGGTCTTTGATACCTCACACCATTTAGTCAAGCCTGTCGCATAATTTGGTCCTCACCTGCCTCATAATTCCAGTAGCCCTGCCTAGAGGTTTAGAAATTTTTGGCAGGAGGGGGTCGTTACACCTGTAAATGTTGACAGGGGGGTCTCGGCATCCAAAAGTTTGAAGACCTCTGGTCTAAGGGCTTTAAAAGTGGGGGTTTGCCAGTTTCTAGACCTCTGCACTTTGGCAGATAGGAAACTAGGAAGCATGGGAAGACGGTGGGGGAAGGGTGACGGCTCAAAGCATAAGACCATCGCAGGTTCTTGCCCACCAGATCCACTCGTTATTTATGCACACATTTACACCTTGGATCACCCGGTTGGATCTGGAACAGACATAAAGCCTACCACATACATATTCCGCGGGGCTCTGGTAGGAGATTCTTCGGTAAATCCAAAATAATACGAAAACTCTGTGGCCAAAGGATCACTAATTGGCACTAGTTATGTGGCATTATTGGTTCATACTCTACAGAGCTGGGCTTGCAGCCACATAACGATCCGTCTCCACTTGAAATATTGTATTAGCTTCTAGTCACGTTAGGGCAGTGCTGGCCTTTATCCTTAAGGCGCATGTTAGACTCTATCAGCTTACAAGGCAGCGTCACTTCCTGGATATGTACCCAGGGTACGGGGGGCTCTCCCAGTTACAGTCCGCTGAGTGTCCCTGATGAGGTCTGTGGCTGCCCTACTGCTCACAGGATTTTATTCCAATACACCGGATGGCACCCATCATCCTTCCAAGGTCGAGTAACTGAACACTGCTGACTTGTAATATTGAGCTGTTACATTAGTGGGTAATTTGTCAAATAAAAGTGTTTACTGTGAGCCTGCCACGGTGCTGCGGAAGTAGGGCTGTCAAGTCCAGCTTCCATCTCATGCTTCTTTCCTCCACACCATACACTCCTTCCTCTCCTCACTCCACTTTCCCACTTTTTTTGTCCCTGCTTTCTCCCACTTTCTCGATCTCTCTCTCTTCCTCCTTCTTTCCCACTTTTCTAGGTTTCTTTCGCTCGATCTTGGTCAAGGTCTGGTAAAGAAAAACAAGTGCCGGTCCCCAAAAGTGAATGCCGATACCCATAGTCTGAAAACACCGGCACAAATTAAGCAGTGCTCATACCGTTATTTAACCTCCTTCTATGTGTTCCCCACTTATATAAGAACCAAGACAGTGGAAAAGAGGCCCAAGATCACACAGTGTGATTGATTGAGGAATGCTTGCTTAGAATCCAGGTCTTTGGATCTACAGTTGGCAACACAGTGACTGTACCGTATTTCATCATTTACAATCGCACCAGCTTTTTAAAATTGCTGTATTTAAGGCGGCAAGTGCTGTATTAAAGAGAACGTCAAATTGTTTTTATTTTCTGAGAAATGGAGGATGGTAGAAAAGTTGGGTGCCCTGGGGCTGGCAGTTCAGATGTTTCTCATCAGGGGGCTTCTTCCCCAGACTATGGGGAACGAGCAGCGCTTGTCGATAGTACGCATGATTTGCGAAGGCGCCCGTTAGTCAGCGGTCATCTCCCGCTGCAACATCTAAATGAAACTCGTAAAATTTCTCGCCGAATGACGCGATTTGTGGCGGTGCGGAGCGCGCTGGCTGTTAGAAGGGACCACATTAATGAATTTCCATGAATCAGAGGGTCTGCTAAATCCAAGCCAAACAGCTGTGCCGGCGGGGTAGGTATTTAAAAAAAAAAGTTTTGTGTACATTAAGCGCATGAACACTCTCACAACTCACGCATTCAATGCGCTAGGGGTAGAAATTCCTGCCACAGCTGAAAAGTCACCCATTGCTCCAACCTTATAGCCATCTTCGCAAACCTCCTCTCCAGATGAGCTGCCCTGGCGGCTCGCGCGGTCTCTCGGGCACCCCTCCACATTCAACATGGGAGACACCTTCAAAGCAGTGAAATGGCGCAAAACCATGCAAAACATGTTGATTGGCCCATGAGGTTCCTAGAAACCGCATCATATTTGCTCCGCCATTAACGTAGCAGCAAATAATGGCAGTGTATTTGGGGCTTAGTTCTATGTATGGAACTCTCACTTTTGATGGCAGTGAATTTCCGCATTAGGTCCAGTGTTTCACCCCTCTCTTTTATTGGCAGTTCCAGTATCTGGGCCCTCACTTTTAATGACAGTATATTTCTGGCTTATTTCTAGTGTCTGGGTCCTCACAGTCAGTCCCGGACTGGGAACCAAAACAGGCCCTGGCAAAGAGCTCGGCCGCCCCCCTCCCCAGCCCCCAGCTTTGCTGCAAAAACGGCCCTGTAACAAAATCGGCCCCCAGGGGCCCAAAACCAACCCCCACCTGTGCGGCGCACCGGAGGATTGCCCGGTGCCCGCTATGGCCAGTCCGGGCCTGCTCACAGTTATTGGCTGTTTACTTCTGGCTTGTTTCCAGTGTAACGGATCCTCACTTTTTCCAGTGTAACGGATCCTCACTTTTAATGTAACTATTTACTTTCTGTTCCTGCTGCTGTCCCCCTGAGACAGGAGGTAGGAAGGAAAGGTCCAGGAGTACCAAAGGGTAAGGAAATGGTTCCAAGCTAAGCTATGTTTAGCAGTCTCTACCTGAGATCTATATACTTCCTGTTTATACGGCAACGTTTCTATACATTGGGCCCACATGCTAGTCTCCTTGATGAGAGCACCAGGGATCTGCTCCGTCCACCGCACATGTGACTCTTTCACAGACCAGGCGCCTTTCAGGAAATATAGGGGTTTCTGGAGCCCAGAGGGATCTATTCCAGGTCAATTACGTAGAAAGAGGATGTGAGCAGGAATTCCACGTTACCCCCTGCCCACAATCAAATTAGCGTCGCACAACAGAGCATGTTTGCTTTCTTCATTTTCAGATAAATTGCCCACAGCTGTGCAATCTGATCGCCCGCTGGCCTGGAATGAAACTCTCGGATCTCTGACACTGCACAGTTCACATGCGGATGGCATCATTTGTCCTAAGTGCTTTGGACACAAAGGCATGATGGAAATAATGGCACACCTGTATATGATGGTTTATTGATTGGTGCTATGCCTGTATGGAGATCTTGGAAAAAACATTAAGCAGCTTATTTACAAGGCCCTTGCGCCACCGGTGCGTCACTTTTTGTGATGCACCTGTGGCGCATTTTGCTGCCCCATATTTAAAAGGACAGGAAAAGCCACCCTGTGTGGCTTTTCCTGCCCATGTAAATACGGCCCCTTTACACGCAGGACTTTGATTGAAAGGGGCGTTCCATGGGTGTTGCTGTGGGTTTTCCCACGCAACACCCATGGAACCCGACACAATTCCAGATTTACGAGAAATCATAAACCTGGAAATGCTTCTGAATGCTGCGCCTCCCAGGGGAGGCGTAGTGAGGCGCAACGAGGAGAAATGTATCCATTTCTCCAATGCTTGTTTTTTACTTCCTCCACCTTCGCGCAGTGATGAAATGCCACCTTGCGGTGTCTCAAAATGGCAGGATGAAAAGTGGGGTCTATATTAAGTCATATCTGTTTGCCTTTTAGACACCCAGAGCCAGATTTCCCATTGTTTTAAAGAATGGCACGCAGCGAGCAAAGGTGCTGAGCTTCTTTGCGTGAAACGGAGAGAGCAGACATGTGCTGTATCTACTAGGATATGGTGCAAATACAAAATAACAAATCATTTTAATTGCTTGAGTTGAGGAGAAATAATTCATTGAGACGCCATCTTTTCTCATCCAAGCCACACTCCATGGTGTGCTCAACTGTTAAGTTCTGCACTACCAGAACTTTGTAGACTCAGCAACGTAGGGCATGGAGGTTATAGAGAAACAACATGTTGCCCGCAGGTTTCTTGTAATAATGGTGGGAGTGAGCTGGTGCTGATGCAAACAAGACCTTCATGCTTCATCAGATCTCCCAGGCTTAAGTGCAGAGGGGGTGGGGATTGTGTGAATGATAAATGACTCCTCTGGCAGTACTGTGACTTCCACCACATGCTGTATTTTAATGACCCTATGGCTAACACTGAAGAACAGACTGCTTTGGGGCAGCACAGTTGCTCATAATCCGCAAATAGTACCTTTTCTCCAGCTATGCCTTTCGCTCTTCGCCCTACTGTGTACCACAGCATGCTGAACTCTTGCCTGATTGGTGGAGGGGCTTCTGTGTGTGCCTCAAGATATAAATTAACACACAATCACTGGCTACACTGTGTAGATTTTCAGGTGCACCACTATCGTGGGATGGAGAAGGAAGCGGAGCTATGCCACATCAGTAGCTGCCTTTGAGTCCTGCCACCCATAAAGTCCACCTATATTAGAGAGGAAATCATGTCTGTGCATGTCTATTAGGTCAAAAACTCACTGGGCAGGATTACAAGACTAGCAGATCTAGTCCAGCCTCAAATAGCCAGGAATCATCACATAAATGTCAGAGGCAAAGTTTTCCTGAGAGTGGACGCCATCAGTCCATGACTGTCCCCAAAAACCACAAAACTCATCATCAAGTGATAAGGCTAATGTTTGACCTGGGTAAGCACGATCATACCATTGATGACCCAAAGTGTCATGAATCCCCACCAATATTCAAGGTACAGAATTTTGCCCAGGGTGGGCCTCTTCAGGCGATGGTTGGCCCATAGTACCAAGAAGTACCACAAAAATACACAAATTTTTTTTTTTTTGCAGAGTTTTATATAGCGCGAACTAGAACCGAACCGAATCAGTTATCAGAGCGCTTTACATAGCACCAGTTACGTTACATGAGGACACACTTTCATTTTAGGCACGGGGAGATTAAGTGATTTGCCCAGAATCACAGGGGGTTTTTGGCGTCGTTACCGAGACTTGAACCCAGATCCCCAGGTCCGAGGTCGAGCGCCTTAGCTGTTAGGCCAACCCCTCTCCCCAATCGTAACTTTATTAGGTATAAGGGTGTCAGCCGGGGTATCGGCATTTGGAGACAGGCATAATAGCAGTTGAGCAGTTGTGTCATGTTAGCGTCCCGCTCTAACGTGTGGTCTGCTTGCATTTGTGATGTGGTGTGCTCATGTTTCGAGGGTGGGGCATTTGTCAGCTCCATTCATTGCCGTTCGGCATTACCACGGTGTGCGCTCCTGAGCAAACAGAACAATGGCTTACTTGAAGCCCACTATGTCTGCTCACATTGTGTACATCTCTTGCAGCAGCCTTTCCATGCTTCCTCAGTCAGTTATTTCAGCCAGCAACACCCAATGGAAACTTCTTCAGAGGTATTTTTTTTTTTTTTTTTTTTTTTTTATTTTAAAGATTTTTTATTTGCATCAAATGGATACACAAAATAAGCCAGAAATAAAATGTTGCAATAATTGCAGTAAACAAGCATTAAGCATTGCATAGGCCATAGCCAATAAAGAGGTCATACATACATAAGTTTTTAGAAAAAAAGACCAAAGAGAAGGATCCAAAAAAAGAAACATGACAAATACAATTACTGAGGCATAAATGAACCCCAATTTTTCGTTCAGCCTGTATACCCCTTGAAGCAGCAATAGCAGTCTCCATATTATATGTTTCCTTAACTAGGCTCCACCATTCCAGAACTATTGGTGTTTTTTTTTTAATCCAGGCTCTAGCAATAGTTAGTCTTGCGCATGTGATTTAAATATTCAACAAATCTCTAAGTGCGCGATTACCCCTACTGATGCCTACTAACACATCAATAGATGAAAATGAAATGGGTTGATCAAGTCTATCAGCAATCACCTTAATTATTCCATCCCAATACTCACTAAGGCGTGGGCAAGAAAAAAACATGTGGAGAATATCAGCGCCACTCAGGTCACATTTAGGGCATTTCGTGCGATCACAATAATTATTATTCGTTGTCCATTTAAGGATTCTCTCAGGAGTATGGTATAATTGACAAACAGTTTTAAACATTTGCAGTTTTAGACTAGAAGATTGAACAGATAAGTTTAGGCTTTTAAGAGATGTACTAATTAGATCAGTTGGTACAGTCAAAGCCAGTTTTCTATTCCATTTCTCTGTTAAGTTTATGACATCGCTAATCCTGAAGTCAGAAAAAAGCTTATACCCTAAGCTAATCATGGATTTGTCTACATCTCTATAAATACAATCCCATATCTCGGAATCTAGTACCATAGTAAATTCTAGTTTCTTCACCAAATAGTCTTTAATCTGATAACATTTAAACCGTGCCAGTTCGGATAAATTATAACAATGTTTCATTTTATCAAATGCCATAAATCCCTGATGGTCATATAAATCTCCCAAGAATCTGATACCAGAATCTAAAAGTAATCGGCAAGTTGGGTCATGAAAAATTAAAGGAAAGCCAGGATTACCCCATAAAGGTGTTTTATAATGTAAAAGAGAAGTATTACATTTAACCATAATAGATCGCCAAATGCTAACAGTATCACGTATTGTCTTGAATTGAACCCTTTTGAAGTAGTTAGGGTCATTCAGCCTGTAAAGAAACATATTAGCATCCGGTCCTAGTAGAAACCTATGAAAATACAAACATTTATCAATGACTGTCAAACTACGTAGCCGAATCAGAAACGCTGACCAATAATAGAGTTTGAAGTCCGGAAGCGCCAATCCCCCTTGATTGAAAGGGAGTTTAAGTGATGATACTGCACGTCGGGCTTTTTTATATCCCCATACAAAGCTGCTAATAATACCCTCTAATCTAAGAAAATAAGAATTGTTAACCCGTAAGGGAATTGCTCGAAACAAATATAAGAACTTAGGCAAAATTTTCATTTTAATTAAATTTATTTGGCCAATCATACTAATTGGTAATTTATGCCATTTCTTAAACTGCATAGCGGTCTCTTTTAATAAAGGTTCGTAGTTTAATGCTATGATAGAGTCAATATCAGAAGAGATTTTGACGCCTAGATAGGTTGCAGCGCAACACGTTCCAGGGATAGGGGCAGGTGATTGATAATTCATAACAACTTGAGTTTTAGTAGTATTAAGTCTATAGCCAGAAACAGATCCATATATACCTGCTTCTATTATAATGCCTTTCATGGTTTGAGACACATCTGAGGAAAAAACTGCAACGTCGTCCGCGTATACAGTAATATCTAGTTTATTTAAGCCATTAAAAAAAGGACAAATTAAAGCCTGGCGTTGAAGTGCGGTTAAAAAGGGTTCCATCCCTAAAGCGAAAAGCAGGGGTGATAAAGGGCACCCCTGTCTTGTCCCCCTTTTAATTGGAAACATAATAGAGCATTTCCCCATATACGCGATCTTACCCATGGGATTATCGTATATCGATTGAATCCATCGTAAAAATTGACCATTGATGCCAAATGCCTGTAAAGCTGCCCATAAAAAACCCCACCCCACCCGGTCAAATGCTTTTTCTGCATCTAATAAGATCATACCGAGTCGGGCGGGTTTAGTCCGTGCAGCATCAAAGGCAGATATGGCCATATTAATATGCGCTGTAGTATCTCGCTTTGGAATAAAACCATGTTGTTGGGGAGAAACAAGCTGGGACATGAGTGGCGCAAGCCTAGTAGCCAATATTTTGGCAAAGATTTTAGCATCACTATTGATAAGTGAAATTGGCCTGTATGATCCTCTCTCTTGGGGTACTTTGCCCTTTTAAAAAAAAAATAATAATTTGTGTTAAATTCCAAGATCTGGGTGCTTGTTGCCCTTTACCTATAGCACAAATCACATCAGTAAATAATGGTATCAATTCCTCAGCACAGTGTTTATAAAGTTCCAGAGGAATAAAATCTTCACCTACAGCTTTACCCATTGCTAAAGACTTGATAGCATCCCTAATTTCTATTGCTGTAATATCGGCCGCTAATTGAACAGATTGTTCCGGCTTTAGATTTTTAGCTTTGTTTAGGTTTATATAAGTATTAATGCTATCATCTGATATAGCAGTTTCTGGTGTATATAAAACTTGATAGAAGGAAGCAAATTGTTGTAATATCGATTTTGAGTCACAAAATAATTGATTGTTATCCCCTTTAATTTCTTTAACCATATTCTGAGATCGATCTTCAGCAACTTTGTAAGCCAGTAGTTTACCAACTTTATCACCATTTTCATACTGATCTAATTGATATTTCTTTAATTTGCTAATACTCTTACCCCTGAGAAGATCTTTTAATGCAGCTTTAAGCTCAATTAGTTTAAAGTTTAGTACATCTAAGTTCAAAACCCCGTTAGAAATTGCATCGTATATTTGAAGTTCAACATCACGAATTTCAATAAGCCTTCCCTTATTTAAATTTCGAAGTTCTTTATTTTGTCGCCAAATGTATTGTTGGGTGAATCCACGTATACTAGCTTTGCAAGAATCCCATACTATCCAGGGTGAGCTAGATTGTATGTTGATATCAATAAATTCTTTTATATGCTCTTTAAGTTGAGTTACAAACAGCGTGTCAGAAAACAAATAGCGTGGAAATGAGAAAAGACGAGGGGAAGACTCTTCAGTTGCTAATTCAAATGTTAAAGAGATCGGGTTATGGTCCGAGGTTACCCTTGGGTATATAGCCATCGAACAATTACCAAGAATAAAGTCTGAAGCCCAAATCATATCTATGCGTGAGCATACCTTATGCGCAGCAGAATAAAATGTATAGCCAGCTACTTTGGGATTTAAACATCTCCATACATCTTTTAGGAGATGAATAGCAGCTAAATCCAAAATTGCAGCTCTAGTTTTCCTCATTCTCGGAAGGGAATTTTTCCTGGTAATGTCCAAGTTATAGTTCATTATACAATTAAAATCACCCAGCACAATATATTCCCCCTCCCATACAAGTAATTCCATGTTAATCTGATCAAAAATTATAGGCTCGTCTTGATTTGATGCATAAACTCCACATATTGTATATTTTCGGTTTTCTAGCTTTATCTGTGCTATTGCCCATCTACCAGCTTTATCAGTTAATGTCTTAAGTAGCTCACATTTTAATCCTTTATGTTTTAAAATCGCTACCCCCCGAATTGAAGCATTAAAGTCAGTGCAAACTAAAATATCATATCCTAGTTGTTTAAGCAAGTGTTTATCTTTATAAGCAATATGAGTTTCAGTAAGAACCACAATTTGAGGGTTATACATCTTAAGCTCCTCATATACAAGACGCCGCTTTATTTTATTATTTAAACCTGACACGTTCCAGGTTAAGCATTTTATTTGATGCATTTCAAATTTAGTATATCGCTATCTATATGACCTCTATAGTAAATCATAACAGCATTATAATTCCTCATAGTTTTTTTATAGTTTTTGTGTCCTTTGATGCATTTTTTTCCCCAAAGCATATCTTCCCCTTGCCCACCCCACACTCTACCCCTACCTCCCCCCACCCCATAGTTACCTGCAGGTCCCCCCTTAATTCGGCTGCCGCTATAATGGCAGCCAACAAGCGGATTTAGCCGCCTGTAGGATCCGGGCATTCAAAAATGGTCAAAAGAAAACCGTGTTTAAAGTCATCAGTAACTAATGTATCTATTCCCACCTAGTCATCTGGTTAGACCAGTCAAAGAAGAAATTGAAATGTTAACAGCAGAGCAAGACAATAGGACAATAGGAAGAGCATAGCATTAGTCAATATCCACTTCATTTTTCCAGTCTCCACTTAGCAATAGCAGATTCAACCTCGTTCTCTTCCAGAAAGAAGTAAGAGCGACCATTCCTGAATACTTTCAGTTTTGCTGGTTCTTGCAAAAAAGCTTGGTAACCCAACTCCTTAATTGGATCAATAAATTGTTTCAGTTTCCGGCGTCGTTCCAAAGAAAGTTTACTTAAATCAGATCGAACAAAAAATATAACTGAGTCAATAGTAACTGGAGTATTTGGCCGAGCTTTTATTGATATGGCTTGTCGGAGCAGATAATTACCAAGACAGATCAGGATTGGGCGAGGAAATTTACCACTCTTATTCCTTTGCAATAAGGGAAGCCGATGGGCGCGTTGGATCTGAGAGTCCCAATCCCAATCTGATAAATCAGGAAAAGCCTTCTGAAACAGTCGGACAATAAATGCCCTAGGGTCAGCTCCCTCGACTCCCTCCGCTATGCCAAAAACGCGTAGGTTCTGTCTCCGTTGTCTATTTTCTAAATCTTCGAGTTTTAGCTTGCATCTGAAGAAGTTGAGAAGTATGTTTATTCACAGCAATCTCTGAACGGTGTGATTTTTCCTCTGTTAGAACCACTCTCTGCTGTAATTCCTCCACCTCTTGGGATACAGCTCCCAATTTACATGACAGTTCTTGCAAAGAAGCCTGAGTTTTATTGCTGTCTTCCCGCATCTGTTGATAATGAATCTTGGCTTCTTGTTTCTGTTCATTAAGTAACTGTAATATCGTCTGAAATGAAGCGGACACCTCCACTTGAAGGGTCCAATCTGCTGATAGTATAGACGGTTGAGCCGGTCCTTCAGAATTATTCTCTTTAGTTGATTCTATCACTGGAGCCGGTGCGTAGCCCCCTTTTGTTGATCTTACTATGCTTGTTGTATCCTCTGCTGAGGTGTTATTGTTAGATGAGAGTATAGGAGTATCGCTCATAGGTATTGTCGGTATTAAGGAAGGCAATTGCAGACTTGTTAGTGAAGAAAAGGGAGACTCTTCTAGTGGTTTGTTGCCAGAGCCAAGGCCAGATAGTTCCTGTCTTTCCGTTGTAGCCGCCTCAACTTCTGCAATCTGACCTGCAGTGGATGTTACATTTGGTCGTTGGCTAGAACCCATCGAACCGGGCGCGTCAGTCATTGCTACAGAGGCATTAACATCATTGGTTATCATACCTAAATCAGTTGGGCTGTTACCTGATAATCTCATTGCCATTGATTTAACACCGCCCTTAGCTTGCACTCATTGTCTGATAGGGCTGTTTTCTGCAATAGCTTTCATAGTGTTTGGTTTAGATTTGCTAATAGTCTTTTTGGCTTTATTCTTAGTTTTGCCTCTAAGTTTTTTGAAATTAATAGTTTTATCTTTAATCAATCCTGAAGGCGAGTTGTTCCCATGTTCGTAAAGGTCAAGATACTCCTCATCTGTTTCAATGCTTTCAGCATTGTCGCCGCCTTCAGCCCCTAGCACTCCTATTTCAACAGAATTAACATTTAAATCAGTAGACAGGTTAATAGGCAGCGCTTGATTAGTTGGTACTTTTTCCATACAGAGAGAGTCAGAATGTGTGGGGGCTGTGCTGGTATCAGTATATTGATTAGTCAGAACAGAAGAACCAGTATTAGCCTCAACCGTGAGAACTGTAGCAATGCTGGAAACTGTAGCAATGCCCTGATTATTTACAATAGCATTGTTGCACATAGACTCGAGCATCACTGGCTGAGCACCCACATTTGAAAGCATTGTATCAGCTTCTACACCACCCACAATTTCCCCCAGTTTCTCTTGCCTACCAGAGAATTGTTTGTTCACATCCAGCGTGGAAGTCAATAGGTTGTTAGCAGGACCCCCCAGAGAGACTGGATTGCTGGAATTAGAAGTCATTAAGAGCGGCGCTGTCGTTTGTTTCCCCGTTCCTGCTGTAGTCCGAGTATTCCTTGCTGGAGGTTTCGGTGCCATCACTGAACACTCTATCTCCGTCGACGTAGAGGAGAACTGCCGATAGATCCGCAGGCCAAACCCACTAATCGCCGACCAACCCCTCGTGGTCTCAGGGGTCAGACGCGGTAATCGAGCGGAGCGCAGCAAGCTCCGTACTCGGCTCTTAATCAGCCGTAGTTTCAACATTCAGCAGTGCTCCACAGTTTCCCAAGTGTTCATCTATCTCGGCGCCAGCATATGTGCCTCCGCCTACACCCGCTCCGGTGTATGATGTAGCTCCGGGGGGTCAGATGTGGTCAGACGCGGAAAACGGCCCGCAATCAGCCGTAGCTTCGCCTTCAGCATTTCAGGTAAGCAGCGTTCAGCATTCTCGGCACCCGTGTATAATCCGTGTTATCACAGAAACCTGCGGTATAGCTTGCGGTATAACTTATTTTTTGAGTCGATTGTGTGGAAAACCGTAATCCCAAAAGGTGGTCACAAATCACGGCATAAGCAGCAGAATCACTAGCCCGGACCCATACAGCGTTCCTCCGCTTAGCGGTGTCAATCCGCCATCTTGGACCCGAGTCGTCTGTCTCTGATGGTTAGGGTATTTTTTTTGTTTAACAATTTTTATTAAGATTTCAAAAAAAGAGAAACATTATTAATCAAATGAACCTATTATGAATAAAATATAACAGTTAATATATAAGAGAAAAACATGAGCAAATAATTCAAAAGAGCAAAAGATAAAAAGAGGTGAAGAAAGAGAGAACGAGAATAAGAGGATAGAAAGAGAGAGAAGAAAAGAAGAAAAGAAAGGAAGAGAGAAAGAAGATAAATAAAAGGAAGTTAGAAAGTAAGAGAAAGTAAAAATTTAAGATGCAGGTGCATGTTTAGAGAGAAAAGAAGTAAAAGGTAAACAAAGTAGGTCAGATTTAATTTTCTGAAAAAGAGTAAGAGAAGAAACAGAAGCAATGCTATGTTCATCACAAATATAGTTCCACCAAGTTAATAATGATACTTTAGAGTTATCTTTCCAACAGGACAGAATCACTTTAAATGCTAGAACAAGGAATAAATCAAACAACAAAAAAATATGATCATCAAAATCAGGTGAGAAGGAACCTAGAAAAACATTTTGTATGGATAATGGAATATTACATTTAAATATTTTCATACATTTAGACCAAATAGATTGCCAAAACTTCAATACATAAGAACAATCGTAAAATTGATGGATTAAAGTCCCAGTGGATTTAGAACAAGACCAACATAGGGACGAGGAAGTAGGGGAAAACTTGGATATACAAACAGGGGTAATAACAGCTCTATTATAAATAAAATATATGATTGAGTAATAACAGCGGTAATAGAAGTTTTAAATAACTTGAGCCATAATTTATCCCAAGAAGAGATAGAAAGGGACAAAGATAAATCTGCTTCCCAGAGTAATTCTACATGGGATTTAGGTCGTTCAGTAACAGGAGATAACAACAACTTATTAAATAAAGGCAGCCTTAGGTCTATGCTCCTGAGAGATACTATATAGCAGTGAGGATAGAGTGAGTGAGGGATAAGCCAAAGGGAAATATTTGGAAGATAAATAAGACTGCAAAGCCATTGATATTAAAAGATATCATTAAAAAATGAATCAGGTAAATTATAATGTAATTGGAAATCATGGAAGGGAATAACAGAATTATGCTGGATTAACTGATGGATAAAAATAATTCCCTTCTCCTTCCAGTGTTTGTAATAAAATGATTTATGTTTGTAGTTGATAAATTTATTATACCAAACAGTGGAAGACAAAAAAATTGATATGATTCTAGACCATCAGAAAAAATATTATATAATAACTGTCAGGAGTATTTTAAAATGGGATTATCTGAAATGAAGGTACAATTAGACATATATATTGTATTTCAAAAAGAAATATCTTTTAATAGGGAACGCTTAAAAACAATCCAACGGGGGATAGGGATATCAGCAAAATCATAATTTAAGGCAAAAAAATTAACTGACTCAAAATGCAGAATGATAGGATTTAAAATCAGCAAACGTACACCACCTTCTGTTTTGGCACATTTGAGTTTCATAAGAGCAATGTGGGGGTGTTTGTTATTCCATAAAAACTTTGTACAAATAGAGTCAATCTGTGAAAAATATGAAACAGGGACCTGGAAAGGTAACATGGATAATGTATAAAGGACATGTGGCACAATCATCATTTTAATAGTATCTAATCTACCCCACCATGACAAATGAAGAGGGGACCATGAGCGAAGGAGTGAACGTATTTTGTTCGTTAGTACATTAAACTTATGATTAATGGTGGTAGATAAGGTAGAGGAAAATCAAATACCAAGGTATTTGATTTTTGTGGGACACCAGGTAAAATTGGTATTATTGAACATATATAGATAGCAGATAGAGTTCAAGGGTAAGACTTTTGTCTTAGAAAAGTTCAATTTATATCCAGAGATACTGGAATACAACTGAAACTCATCCAAAACGGGAGGGAGGGAAGTATTGGGATCAGACATATATACCAACAGCCAGAAATATGTGAATTAACTCAAATACCCTAAGGAAAGCTTCAAGACATAAAAGAAATAACAAGGGCAAAAGAGGACAACCTTGGCATGTACCTCTATATAACGGAAAAGATTTAGAAAAATGGTTATTCACAAAAATACTAGCACGAGGAAAAGAATAGAGGAGTTTATCATAAGAAATAAAATTTGGACCAAAACCAAACAATTGGAATGTAATGAACATGAATTGACAGTTTATGCGGTCAAAAGCCTTTTCGGCATCTAAGGACAAAGCTGCAAGTGGAGATTTGTACTTCCTTCTGAAGGAGATAACATTAGCAAACATGCGTGCATGGTCCGAAGCCAATCTGCCCTTATCAAAACCAGCTTGATCTGTCTTAATCTATAGTGGGTTATATTCTCAAGGCGAGAGGCAAGAATTTTAGCAAATATCTTACAGTCCAAATTGATTAATGAAATGGGGCGATCATTTTTACAGAGGGAATGATCTTTATCATGTTTTGGAATAAGAACAATCAAGGCCTCCATAAAGGAACCAGAAGCTTTTGAATCAGAAATAAAAGAGTTAAAAAGGGCCAGAAGTTTGGGAGCAAAAATAGAGGAAAAAGTGGGAAAAAATTCAACAGAAAAACCATCAGGATCTGGTACTTTCGATTTTTTTAGGTATTTGATGGCTTCCGTTATCTCTTGAAGAGTGACCTCTCTTTCTAGTAATGCAAATTCATCAGGAAGCAGAGGGGGTTTAGGGAGACCCGAAAAAAAGGTGTATACATTTTGATTGGAGGGATTCGTATCATCAGTGTATAACGATTGATAATAATCATGAAATTCATTAGCAATATCTTCATCAGAGGACGCTAAAATATTAGTAGATTCATAAACTTGGTCAGAATTAGTTTCCACTTTCTGGGAGCACTGCACCACATACTGGGCACTGTAAGTGCTAAAGTATAACAGCGATTAGCATGCTTATTTGCACTGGATTTTTCTTTGTGTGCCAACAGCGATTGGCAAGTTTATTTCTCTTGCATATTTATCTCTGTACAGCGATTGGCAAGCTACGTTTGTGCTGAATACTACAGTGTGTTTCCTCAACAGCTCAACAACTAGGCATTAATTCTAGTATTTTTCATACTTGTGTAAAGTGGTTAGGTGTATTTAGGGATTAAGAACACTACTGTATTAGTATGTTGCACTTCTTTTAATTCATAATCATGCATACAGTCACATCACCAGCACCTTTTCTCCAGGAACCCGTAGAAACCCCGGTAAAGTGGTGACTTTGGATCAGGTTGTTTAATGGCTATATGGGTGCCATTGATGGTCAAAAATATCACCCAGTCAGAAAATGCAATTTGTTATATTATTATTTGTGGATTGAGGGACAAAATATTCTTGACCGTTTTCCTGAGGTTAATCGTACAGAGGATAACACGTCAATTGATACTTTTATCATTCCTCTAAAAGTTTTACCCCCACCTGCATCAAGGTAGGCTTTTGCGACTCCTTATTTGCGATTCCTTATTTGCGATTATTAAAGAATCGCAATTATGGAATCGCAAAAGCTAATGCATGTAGGAATCGCTAAAACAATAGTGATTCCCACACATTCCTTAATTGCGACTCGCAAATTGCGAGTTGAAGTTAAGGAATGGCTTCCCATTCATTCCTATGGGCCTACAGGTTCATAGGAATTAATGGGAAGTGCATGCGCAATTTGCGAGTACCCATTAGGTACTCGCACATTGCGCATGCAATTTTAAAGGTGTAAGGGTGCCAAAAGGACACCCTGTAGCACCTCTGAAATTGTAATGTGCACCCATGTTGCGGACACACATGCCCCAAGGGCATGTGTGTGTGTGTAACATGTAACTTTCAAAAATGCACTTTAGTGCATTTTTCAACGTTTTCGCAATTACCGTCCAGTTTCATTTGACGGTAATTTGCGAAGCCTAATAGCGAAATTGCTATATTAAATTGCATCATGCGTTGCATTTAAGGAATCGCAATTTGGGATTCCTTAAATGCAATCACAATTTAAGTAATCGCAAATTCTGCGATTCCTTAAATTGTGATTTTTGCATTTGGGATGATGCATCCCAAATGCAAAAATACCGGTCGCAAAGGGGCAGATTCTGAGAATCTGCCCATTTGCAACCGTTATTTTTGTTGATGCATGGGGCCCTTAGTCTCTTATTTCAATTTTGTGAAATGCTTCTGACCTTCAAAAATCCTTCACTTGGCAAGGCTATTGACTTAGCCAAATGCACTGAGGCTTTGAGAGAAGACTTGAAATAATTAGTAGCCAGTTTGCACCAAGTTGCCAATGTATCTCAGGGTAGTGGTAAAGAATCACAACCTGGACACCCACAGGCTAACGGGACACATTCTTACAAAGGACATGGGGGCAGTAAACCTTTATGTTTTAGGTGTGGTTCTTCTTACCATATATGCTCTTTCAAAAATTGTCCCACAATTATCCAAGAGCGTTGAAAGTGCAACAAAACAGGACATTTTGGGAAGGTATGCAGAGGCGGAAAGCACCTTAGTGGTGGCAGAGGTGCTTCTAGAGATATCTCTCTTCATACTGTCCGTAGTCAGGATTACTTTGATGGTGTACAAAGTTTAGATAACAAAGTTGATGAACGGGTGCTTGCAGTAGATGTGGTAGAGACTAAAGGTGCGAACAATCCATAGTGTTACAGTGATCCTTTGGTGGAATTTATGAATAATGCCTTCCCCATTCTCTGTTAGTTGATTCTGGTGCCAGGATAACTAATATTGACATTACCAGGTACAATGAAAGGTGATCTCACCAAGTTTTTTTGCCACTGGATGGAATTACCACAGTGCTTGAATGTAGTAGAATTAATCTTTTAGGTTATTTTTGGGCATTTATTGGATTCTCCAAAAGGAATATATTAAAGGAAAAGTATAGGCTGCAAAAAAATGTATCAACGTTCTTGGTTCGTGGCATCAAGCTGATTTTGGCATTGTATTACAACCTGGAAGAAACACCCAGTTATATTGAAAGACAGTCATGGCATTGGGGGGGGGGGGGCCATCGCCAATGAGATAGTACAATGGTTTTGTGAGTTTGATAAGGTGTTCACGGATGACTCTGGTGAGATTACAGATTTCAAGTATATAATTAAAGTAAAGGAGTGTGAAACACCACTTAAACATAAGCAGCATATTGTTCCTTTCAGTGTGAGAGGTGATTTGTCAAAAATGTTGTCCAAAACGCAACAAGAGGGCATACTTGAAACTGTGGATGCTACTTTGTGGTTGTCTCCAATAGTTCTAGCAAAGAAGAGATCTGGAGAGCTGAGATTGTACGTGGATCTTTGTAGTTTGAACATTGTCACATGGGTGGAAAACTTCCAATTACCACAAATAGAAGATCTTATAACAGCTGTGGGTCAGGCCAAATGGTACACAAAATTGGACTTAAAAGCTGCTCACATCGTGTTAGATGCCGATTCATGGCATTACACTGCGTTTGTTGATGCCTGATGGCACGTTCCAATTTTGTAGGATGTTATTTGGTCTGGCCTCCACTGCTTCTGTATTACAAAAAGTCATGACTAAATAATGTTGTTGTATTTCAAGATTTCATTTTGATATTTGCCAAAACTAAAGAAGAGCATGTTTGTACATTACGTTTGGTGTTGAATATGTTGAATGACAATGGTGTTACGCTAAGGAGAGTCAACTGTGTCTTTGCGGTCAATGAGGTAAAATATTATGGTCACATTCTCTCAACTGTAGGTGTCAAATCTAAACCTGGACTGGTTGAAGCCATAGTTAAAGCTCCCCATCCTAAGGACAGGGACCAACTCACATCCTTTTTAGGAATGTGTGGATTCGACTCTACGTTTTTGCGCAATCATCCTTACTTGACATTATCTTTCAGGATTTTGTTATAAAAGAAATCTTAGTTTATTTGGACGCCAGTTTGCCAACAAAATTTTGAACTCATCAAAAAGAACATAGACTCCGCTCCTGCTCTACAACCATATGTGGAAGGGCACAAAACGTTTACTACAGAGGATGCCAGCACCTATGGATTAGGAACAATACTTTCTTAGAGTGATGGCGTTAAGGAGTTCACAATTGGATTAGCATCTCGTAGACTGTCTGAAGTAGAAATGAGATACTCTATTATCAAAAAAGAGATGCTGGTATGAACATGGTGGGGTCGAAAAGTTTAAGCCATATCTTTGGGATAGGGCGTTTTGTTTGCAGACTGACCATATACCAGAAGTGGACATTCTCCAAGGTCTAAAGATTTAAAAATCTACAGCTAGATTAGCCATATTGTCTGTGAAATTGTTGGAATTTTACATTGATGTGGTGTACATTCCAGGAGGTAAAATTGTAAAGCTCCCTGCTTATTGAAACTGCCCGGGGGAACCAGTCAGCTTCCATGGAAGAAGTAGAAATTGAGGTGTGTTTGACTGCAAAAGTTATGGGTCATGTTGTACGTGAAAACTTGAATGAGTGGCACTGTGCCATGGCTGTGAATGTTGATTTCCAATAAGTTATGAAATTTTTTTGAGGGGTTGGCCCAAGGAAAAAAGTGTGAAAGTAAATTTACAACCATTTTGGAAAGTTGTAGATGAATTGTCAATGTAGTCTGGAATTCTTGTTAGAGGAGAGAAGTTCTGCCATCATGTTATAGAAAAAAGATAATCGAAACAGCACGTGCTGGGCATTTAGGCTTGACGGCCATCAAGAGAAGGGTAAGGAGCACAAATTGGTGGCCAACCATGGATCGCGAGGTGGATGAGGTGGTACGTGAATGTAGTCAATGTTGTATGAGTGTCAAACACCTGGCAATGTCTGTTCCAAAACCTAGAGTGGCGCTGAGTCCAGAGAAAGTGTAGAAAAAGGTTTCCATTGATTTTCTTGGCCCGTTCCATGTTTTACCCTTTCAAATGAGATATATGATTGTATTGATTGGTCACTTATCAAGATGAGTGGAAGTCAAAGGTGTTGCAAAACCTAACACTGTGAATGTTATAAAAAATTTTAAACAAGTTTTTTTACCGCGAGGGTACACCAGCGGAGGTATTGTCAAACAACGGTGTACAATTTACTTCAGCTGTTACGTGTTTTTTTTCCAAGAAACATGGAATTAAGCACATTCACACTCCGTTATATTGCCCACAATTTAAGTGTAAAGTGGAGCGATTCAATAAGGTTTTGGTTAAGTGCATTCAGAGTGCATTGAGATCTCAGTTGATTGTGTAGAGGCCATTAGAAACATCATTTGGGCATACTGCACTATCCCGTACTTTGTAACAGGACAGATACTTTTTGATGTGATGAGGTGAAGGAGTGTGAGGTTGTGATTATCCCTGGTGTGGATGTTGGATGTGGTGGATGTGGGGATTGATGTGCAGGAATTGTCTAAGAAAGCTAAAGTGGAAGTGAGGAAATGGGCAGGATCAAAGTGAAGGAGCTGTTGGAGTGTAAGAAAAGGCTCAAGAATGCTTTGACAGTGTTAGTGGGGGAGACTGGGTCCACATCAAAGCTCGATTGCTGTTGAGAAAGGGCTTGTCAAAATTCAGAGCCTATTCAAGTAAGGAGAGTGTGTGGTAATTCTGTACAAGTTTCCAAAGGTCAATGGTGGAACCTGTCCCATGTGGTGAAGGTGAGCATGGGCTGTGGAGAGTGTCCTGAAGGTGTGAGGATGATAGTAATGCTGTTATGGAGAAAGGTTGCCAGGAACATTGGTTTCAGTCTAAAGAACCTATCACGCAGTTAGGAAGAGTGTTCGCACAGTAAGGTTACCTGAAAGATTTATTGATTGCTTTTTTTGTGTTATTCGTGAGGAAGGGTGTAAATAAAAAGTAGGAAGTTGTGTGGTATAGTCATGTGTGTTGATAGATAGTCATGCTCATTCTGTAATGTCATAGTGAATGTTCCAAGATGACATACCCAGGAGCCATGAGAAATCTAGAATGTCAAGGAGAGAGGAAGAGAAGCTGTTCTCCTGGGCTCAGTAATTGTATAGCTCATGTTTATGCTCATGTGATCAATAAACCTATACTGATCAACCTGCTGGTGACTTAGTGGTCAGTTACACTTTGGTCATGTGCCAAATGACTTGCATACAAATACATACACACGCACGCATGCACTAGCGCATTCATGCGAATGCATGCTCTCACGCACCAGCAAAAGCTTGCATACAGTAGTTGAGTTTATCATATTTTTTACTTACGTTCTGCTGGCCCCCAGCACGGTTTCTGTGTATAGTTACTTCACCCTGGGGTTCCAGTGCTCTGCTTTTGGTCACTTTTCTAGACAAATTGTCAGGTCCAGTCACGTGTTCCGTGTGATTGCCAGTGCAAGGCCTGTCAGGGCACTGTGCTGCCAATCACGATGCAGATTTGACAGTGGGTCATGCCATTAGTGAAGATTGATAATAGGCAATACTCCATTAGAGAGCGGTGAAGCCCAAATGCAAGAACCCGGCAATCAGCAGCCCCACTGGTGAGTCATTTGTCATTTCTCTTTTCTCTTACTCTCCAGCAGAACCCAGTCCCACAACTACATTCTTGACTCACCCCAAATTCCGCCTGCCCTTTGATCATCCATGAAGCCCCCAACAGCCCCCCCGCATTCGCTCCTCTGGAATGCCTCCTCGGGGGTTTTAATAGGGCTGAGGGGCTGTGGGCACTCTGCATTTGTGGTTACAGGAAGATGGAGCTCTGTCCCCTAGCCCTTTGGGGGTCATTCAAAGACAGCCATTTAACATCTGGCATTCTCTTTTTATTTAAATTTCCATGATTAACTCTTTTTTGATGCCTACGGGTCCCAGGTCCAAGGTAATGTGAGGCTTAGAACACATGGGAGGTGATGTATGAGTAGCCTGTTCTAAGCTGAACCTTATTTATAATTTTCAGAGAAAAGTTAATTTCTGGGCACGTTTTTCAGGAAAGTCGTCTTATCCTATGGCTGTGAAATACTCCTGTAATGCAACCCTGAAAATGGGTGTGTCATGCGTGCATAGGTGCTCTTTACAGTGAAAGATACACATACATACACACACAAACACACACACACAAAGGCATCTAATTTGATCGGTTGGACTGAGACAGAAAATAGGCCCAGGCACCATAATAAAAGTGGCCCCCACTAGTGGATTAAATAGATAAAAAAGTGGTCATTGTTTGCAAATTGGTCATTTTGGAACTTGTAAACAAATGCTGCATCAGTGATTTGCAAGCTATGGATGACTTCATGGATTTGAACTTGTTGCAGGTAATGTTTGGGGTAATATTAGGGAAATCAACCACACAAAAATGCTCATTAGACCGTGAAACAGCCCCTCAAAGAGCCAAAAAACGGCCCTCACAGGAACCTGATAGACGAGCCCATCAGTCACTGCCTGCTTGCCTTACAGGCCAGTCCATCCCTGCTGCTGTGCACAAGATAAGCACGCGAGAATCTCACGTGCATCGCCGGATGCTAGAGAGGGCCCTGCTAAATGTGTAAACACTGGAAAAATACAGTCTCTGGCAAAATGCTTCTCACTGAAATGGATAACCCTCGATATCGCTGCTTTTCAGAATTTGTGAAAACACTGTAAAATATCTACTGAAATACACATAAAAGTAAATGCTGGAGAGCAAACCCAAAACATAACAAAACACAACACAACAAGACATGAGATGAGATGACATAACATATCACTTAAAGTAGAGTCTAGGGGGGAACCCAGGGTTCTTTTGTACAGGCACAAATGAGAAAGGCTGCAGACCTAGTTCAATTATATCTTTAAGGAGAAGGGAAGTCAGGCACACTGGAGAGACACAGGAGCTCCTAATCGTCCATGAAAGCACTTATATCAATATACTACTGGGCATATTTACAAAGAAGTGACGGAGCACGGTGTTAGCCTCCTTGGCTTAACGTCGAGCTCCGCCACTTACGAAACGCAGGGCTGCACCGCATGTGTGCTGCTTTGTGCCGCACACATAGAAGTTGCAACTCGTCATTTTTAAAATGATTGTTTATGTGCAGGAAGGGACGCCTTCCTGCACATAAACAATCATGCATGGTGTTTCGCTGTTTTTATGTGTGCTGCACAATGCAACGCACATAAAAACAACAAAAACAAGGAGAAATAAAGCATTTCTCCCTGTTGCGCTCTGTTAAGACCAGGTTTTCCCCGGTCTTAATTTTGGCTTTGCCACTTATTTACGCCACACTTGTAAATATGGGGCAACGTAAAAATCAATGGGTGTTGCGGCAGAACGACCACCACAACACCCATTGCCCTAGCGTGAAAGGGTGCCTTATTTACAAGGCTGTGTGCCTTATTTACAAGGCAGTGTTAAGCCACTTTAAGTGGCTTAACGCTACCTTGTAAATAAGGCAAAGCCAGTATCGCCACCAGAACGTCAAAAAAGTGACGTTCTGGTGGCGTTAGTTGTTTGTAAATATGCCCCTATATATTTCTCAATGTCACTTTTAAGGCAGCAGCATATTGTTGCACTGATATTTGTGTTTACCTCGCAAGGTTCTGCATGTTTTCAAGTCTTAGTGTGTTTTATGGCACAAATTGAGTAGTAATAAAATACAATCTCAGAGGTGTGCCTTCTGGGCTGTGCTTTGCTCCTTCCGGAAGTGTCTACAGTTGACACAAAGACATATTCCCTTAAAAAGTCCCTTCATGTCGCCTCATTGGTCTGACACACCAGTTACTGGGATGGCTGTATAAAACTGAATGTCATAGGTATATGACCAGTGTGATGCCCAGACTTTCATCTCTCCAAGGTCGATACCATGAGCACTATAGATTGAAGTAACAGTCACTTCTCTTATTGATGTGCAGCTGCGCTTAATTTGTGCCGGTGGTTACAGATGGTTGGCACCGGCATGCTTTTTTGGGGACCACGGCGTATTTTTTGTCATCAGAAGCAGACTGAGAAAGCATGAAAAGAGAGAATGAAGGAGGAAGAGATAGGAAACCAGTGAGGAAGGCTGTAAACAAGGATGAAAAGGAATCTGCAAGAATGGCATAAAGACACAGAACGTGGAAGAAAGAGGCCTGCGTGACATGTGATACTGGTGGGGCGTAAAAGTTAAAGAAATACCCCCCCACCCCCATTGTTGTGGTGTGGGTGTTTTATCAGTGCCTCTTCCTTGTGTGGACTTTGCTCGGTGCATATCCCTGTTGTCTGCTTTGTGAAGTACTGCATATATCTCTATTCTGGTTTGCTTTATGGGCATGTTCCATTGGCGTGGTCTGTGTACTGGCGCGTTCCTCTATGGAGCAGTATGCGTGCTTTTGAGTGGCACACACGATGGCGCGTAAATTATGCAATATTTTGTGTTGGTACTCAATACTCTAGATGGTAATTATGTGGTGCGCACACATCTCTGCTTTACAATATTTACAGCCTGTCTTTGGTATTGTCTCTGTGCTTGCATATATTTCTTTAGTAAAAAAAAAGCATGACAAATGAGCTTGGGAAGGTGTCTGTCGCGGGCCTTGTGTTTCACTTTTCCGTGCCCTGCGCTGCATGCGCCTCATCCACACCGTCCGCGTGCACCCTGGCTCGTGCCCGTCATGTCCTGTGCTGACCTCAGCACCCTTCCCTACGTCAGGGAGGTGAGGGCTGCTGCAGTACCTGCGCCAGGGGCTCCTGTGAATAACTCACTTTACTCCTCCACGCCTGCTGTCTACACTGCGGTTCTTTCGTCCACTCCAGGCTCTCCAGACGAGGCAGCGCCTGGACACAGTGCGCCCACCAGATGCGGCAGCGGGAAGAGGGAGCCCATGGCAGCAACGTCCTCGCACGACCGCATATCTTTTGTATTCACCAGTCCAAAAATCTGCTTCAAGTGCCCATCTCTTTGAAGTCTGACATGAGGTTGCCATATTTTTATCAGACAAATCTGGGACACGCTCCATGTCCGTGCCCCGAGGGCGAGAGCGCGCGCGGCATGTGGACCGGCCTTTTTAAAGTAAAATTTGGCGAGGTTCACTTACACCTAAAACAGGGTCTCGGTGCGCATCAAGGCCTGTTGTGCAGTGCTCTGAGGGGAGTGATGGCGAAACTCTGGAAAATGGCTATAAAACGGGTCAGTTAGGCCCACTTCAATGACACACACTGAGAGGCAATGGCCAATTGGTAACGTCTTGTAATAAAGTTCTACTGCCAGCAGATTTTTACTGACACACTGTGGTGGTACTGTATAGTAATTGCGTTTCTATAGTCCTTACTGCCCCTGATGAGGCGTCGAAAAGCTTTATTGGCAAGTAGTTTGCTGCTCCGGAACCCATAAAGGATTAGTGGAGAATTTGTATAGTGAAAAAAGAAAGTAATTTGAGTGGTTGATACGTTATTCAGTTATTTAGATTGAGAAGGATAGTGGAGGGATAGAAGAGGGAAAAAGGTTTGCAGTTATGTAGCGCTTGCTACCCCTGATGAGGTGTTGAAGCACTCTTTCGGTGAGTGGCCCGCTACTCCGGAACCATAAAGGATTAGTGGTGAATTAGTATAGTGTTAAGCCCGTAAGGCTGCCCAGTTCTATACCCCCCCAGTATGAAGCACAGTTTTTTAGGGAGTCTAGAAGTCAAGTATGTGGCAATTTTGAAAGCTTCCCTAGCAAATACAGTACCTTAAGGGGATAAATTAGTCAGACCAGAAATAGATGCTGAATTGATTAATGTAATTTGCTATCAGAAAGCTATTATCATTCCCTGCACAGAAAATTGGTGCGGTCCTGCCCTCCTCAACAAAGAATGTTTGGAGCACATTTACAAGGAAATGGTGGAGCGCAGAGCTGCGTCAAATTTGGCAGTGCCGCACTCCATTATTTCCAAAATGCAGAGATCTGTCGTATTTACAAGAATAAGGTGCACCCCTGTGTTTTCCCCAGTGCTGGTGCTAAAAATAGCTGCCTATCGCCAATACACACACCCTTGCGCCATAGTGCAAGGGGCCCTGCATTGCAGGGAATTAGTGTTTATGTGCAGGAAGGTTTCCCTTCCTGCACATAAACTATCAATAATGGCGATTTGTTACTTCTACACATGCTGCATTCTGCAGCACACATAGAAGTAGCAAATCGTCCCTATTTAATGATTGTTTTTGTGCAAGAAGGGACACCTTCTTGCACATAAACAATCATTAATGGTGGTGTTTTGCTCTTTCCATGTGTGCTGCACATTGCAGCACACATAGAAAAAGCAAAAGCGAGGAGAAATAAAAGTATTTATTCTCGGTGCGCCATTCTAACGCCTGCTATTGCATGGCGTTAGATTTTGGCGCTCCCTCAGGTTTACACATCCTTGCAAATCTGGGGCAGCGTAAAAAAACAATGGGTGTTTGGGGTGGAACGGCCACAGCAACACCCATTGCACGCCTCTTTCATGCAGAAAACTGCGTAAAAGTGCACCATATTTACAAAGCGCTGTTAACCGGCAGAAAGTGGCTTAATGCCACTTTGTAAATATGGAGCAGGACACTGTGCCACAGGAACGTTATCAAAAGTGACGTTCCTGTGGCGCAATCTCCTTGTAAATATGCCCCCTTGTTCCATTGTTTAGTGACATAGAAAATATAAACTTCAAGAGCTAAATTAACGAGGGGCCAATCAATTGTAGACAACAAAGGTATTGCTTGCGATATAATTACGGTTTCCTTATAATAATGTATAGGGGTCGCTGGTGTTTACCTGATGTTTGTCGAAGACAGCAGAGGTGTAATTGGAGTGTACAACCGAAAATGGATCGCGCTGACCTTTCTAGTTCCCTTCTGTCAAAGTGAAAAGCCCCTTCATTTTAAAGCAGCAGTGGGAGCACAAATGGGATGTAGATGGGATAATCGAATCTTCCAGACTGCAGTGTATGCCCTAATGCTGGTGCACCCACTCTATGTGCCCATCTTTCTCACCTACATCATCGGTGTCCAGCCCCTCCATCTCTCCGAAGTCCAGCTCCCTGCAGGTGATGCTGCTAAGGTGGGCCCTTTAGCCTCACAGGCTCACAGCAGACACTGTAGGGCCCCAGACTTTGTGATGCCCTCAGATCTGTCTTACGTAGTCGTACGTAACCAGCAGAACAAAGAGTTGAAGAACAAGCTAACCAATCTTGGAGCTGCTTTCGTGCTATTTTCAGCATGAGAGAAGCACCAGGACTGGGTGCAGCAGGCAAAACCGGTGCCCCTTTGCAGACTTGGGGTCTTTGACTGCAATCCGCCAGGCTGGTTGAAACAGCTCGGATTGGTGCGATCTGAACTGCGCATGTCGGGCTGGCCGTGGCAAGACAGCCTACCATTTCAAGAGGTGCACTCCACACTTTACTCTGCAGTCATCCCTTCCCTGCTGCCAATCATCATGAGACACCCCTGCCGCCGCTCACACTCGAGCTACAACAGCGCAGGGCACTGCAGTGATGGCACTTTTATAAGAAAATGGCAATAACAATTTTATTAATGTACATATGTTGCTGCGCTACCATCAGGTAGGGCGACGCACCTCCACCCTAAAGGAGGAACCGCCACTGGTGAGGTAGACAACAGTCTTGGTATTTGGCAACACAGATTTCGGAAGTACTGGCAGTGGACTCTTACGAAAAACTTTGGCCCGAAGAATCAAATTTGCTCTGAAATTAAGCACTGATGCCAGTGACAATTCAATTTGTTGCACGTCTTTTGTTAATGTTCTCTATTAACATTGTTCTCTTCTCCTTCCGTGATGTGAAGTCATCTAAATAATGTGTTTTATCCCGTGCAATTTACAAAATATTTGTTCAGCCGAATCCCTTCCCTTTCAGTACCCATGTGAGGGTAATTTGGGTGCCAGGGGATTCCTCATTTTCGGCAGTAAAGCAGAATGACCAATCAATTTAGCATTTCAGCAGAGGACAAAATCAAGATCTTGCAGTCCTAACAACCCCTTGCTTATAATTGACGCCATTTTAAAAGAATGGTTTTGTAATGGGAGGTATGATAATGAAAGGCATATGTTTAAAAAGGAATTCCAAATACAGTAGAGATTAGAAGCTCACAGGATTACTTTCAGATGCGGATTTATACAGTAACATTTGTTTTTGGTCAAATCTGTTTCTTTGGAACGTCAAAGTCGCTCAAGGATATCACATGACTTTCTATTTAGCAATCCCTCCAGCAGCGATCGATGGCCGGGCAGCGCGTGGAGCGTTGGACAGGATCCCACTTTAATAATGTGGTTGATGCTACATTTTTAGACTTGACCTTGCTCCATAAGCTTTGTTTAAACAGCTTCAAAGCCTTTGCTTTGTATAAAATGTCATACTGAGCGGTAAACAGTTTGCAGTCACATTCAGACGCTTGGGGAGACGCTGAGATGTTGTGGCCGCAGCACAGATGGTTTTTCTGGCGCAGCTTCAGGGTGTTGGCCAACATCACTAGATATGTGCAGGTAATCGTTAAAATAATCCTAGGGTGGACCAGAATTGCCAGTTACTTTTGGTAAGGTGTCGGGGCACACAAAGACAGCCTCAGTTGTTCCGTGCACATAGTGGTACCTAGACACGTCATAGGCGTTTAACACTTATGGTTTCTGGTCGCTGATCTGGCAGATCGCGTGTCTCTCTGTTGGAGTGAATAGTAAAATTATCAACAGAAGGAAAAGACTTAGCATGCGATTTGACTATGGGTAGTAGGGTTGTACGGGAAGAAGATTCTATCACACAGTGGGAGGTTGGAGAACATGAGTGCAGACTTTCAATACTGCTGTACGGTATACAACCTTTACCACGCAACTTTTACAACGACCTACCTTTACCACGCAATTTTTACAACGCAGGATCCATTACAACGAAGTACCATTACAACGCATGTATTTACAACGCAGATACTTTTACCACGCATACCACTACAACGTAAGTATTGGTAAGTATATAATTTTATCAAAAATATTATAAGTTTGGGTTTTTGGGTAAAGGGGTATTTTTAGGGTTGAGGGTCAGTTTTCAGTTTTTGGGTAAAGGGGTATTTTTAGGGTTCAGGGTCAGTTTTCAGTTTTTGGGTAAAGGGGTATTTTTAGGGTTCAGGGTCAGTTTTCAGTTTTTGGGTAAAGGGGTATTTTTAGGGTTCAGGGTCAGTTTTCAGTTTTTGAGTAAAGGGGTATTTTTAGGGTTCAGGGTCAGTTTTCAGTTTTTGGGTAAAGGGGTATTTTTAGGGTTCAGGGTCAGTTTTCAGTTTTTGGGTAAAGGGGTATTTTTAGGGTTCAGGGTCAGTTTTCAGTTTTTGGGTAAAGGGGTATTTTTAGGGTTCAGGGTTAGTTTTAGGTTTTTGGGTAAAGGGGTATTTTTAGGGTTCAGGGTTAGTTTTGGGTTTTTGGGTAAAGGGGTATTTTTAGGGTTCAGGGTCAGTTTTGGGTTTTTGGGTAAAGGGGTATTTTTAGGGTTCAGGGTCAGTTTTGGGTTTTTTGGGTAAAGGGGTACAGGATAAATTAAATTAAATTAAATAATTAAATTAAATTAAATAAAAATAAATTAATTAAATGAAATAATTAAATTAAATTAAAATAAATTAAATTAAATTAAATTAATTAAATTAAATTAAATTAAATTAAAATAAATTAAATTAAATTAATTAAATTAAATTAAAATAAATTAAATTAATTAAATTAAATTAATTAAATTAAATTAAATTACATTAAATTAAATTAATTAAATTAAATTAAATTAAATTAATTTAATTAAATTACATTAAATTACATTAAATTAATTAAATTGAAATAAATTAAATTAATTTAATTAAATTATATTAAATTACATTAAATTACATTAATTAAATTAATTTATTTAAATTAAATAAATTACATTAAATTAAATTAAATTAAATTAATTAAAATAAATTAAATTAAATTAATTAAATTAAATTAAATTAAATTAAATTAATTTTAATTAATTTACATTTCAAAAAATATTATATGCTTACTAATACTTACGTTGAATGGTATGCGTTGTAAAGGTATCTGCGTTGTAAATACATGCGTTGTAATGGTACTTCGTTGTAATGGATCCTGCGTTGTAAAAATTGCGTGGTAAAGGTAGGCGTTGTAAAAGTATGCGTTGTAACGTCATACATCCCTGCTGTACCACCAGAACATGAATAAATATGGGTGCCTCACCATAGGCTATACTGATTTTCATGGGAGGGGGAGACCATTTTAAAACAGTAAATATCCCTCTATCTTCAGGACAACAGATTTTACCCTACAGAATGTTTGTTCATCCTATGTGCAGTGCAGCATACATCAACCACCACCTGGACTTCCACCAACCCTCCCGACGCCTGCACTCCACCTCCCTCACACTCCCGCATCTGCTGAAGCAACAGTGGAGGAGGCTTCTTCTCCAAATCCTGGAAGGACCTTCTGCTCCACCTCAAAACATCTTCCTCACTCCCTGAATTCAGGAGAGCACTGAAAACATGAATTTTCAATTGATCTCAGCAAGAACCCAGAGCCTGGATACCCTCACGGGTGATTCGCCACGCTCTACAAATCCAGATTGATGGAGTGCACTTTCCACACTAAGCTTAGCTGCAGAACCACAGAAGGTGACTGGTCAAAGCCTAAAACTAGTGACATAAAATCCCACTTCAGGCTGTTGTGTGTCTATAACCCCTTCGACGCGGATGACAAAGCCAGCTCGTCATGGGCGTTACCTGCGCTACGCGGATGACGAGCTGGCTTTGTCACAAACCGCGCATTTTTCAAATTTCAGTGCACAGCGGGAAAACCCGCTAGCGCGCTAGAGGTTAAAGAATATATAAAAAGCACAATTGCTATACCATTGGTGGCTGTAAAAGAGACATACATAGATGACTTTACAGTTGCCATAATAAATATGTAGGGTATGTTAGCAGTGGATTGGGTTTCCATAAATCCAAGTCCAACATAGGCCTTTACTAGAGGAATGATGGAGACACCACTGCTCCCCGCACCCTGGCATGTCTCAAGAAAGACCATGGTTGTTTCTTTCACAGACTATCCACTTCAAACAAACACTAGCTGGTCTAAATGTAAGCCCTCGCAGTGTCCGTTCCATGTGCTGACATGTGGCACGTGAGAAATGGTCCTAATTTGTAAGTTGATACCCCATGCAAATTAGGTCATGTCCACCCACCCATAACCCACTTGTCCTCAGCGGGGCTTACTACCCAATGATTGAAGCCACCAGTTCTCACTGCTGCTCTATCTGCAATAGGCAGATCCTACCAGGTGGAAGTAGCCCAACTTTCAGCAGGCTTAACTTGTCTCCATCTGTGTAATGAGGACACCAGAGTCTTACCCTCACATCAACACATACTTTATTGCACCCAGAATTATTCATTCCTCGTATATTTGCATCCCAGTTCAAAACAAATCTAGCCTGGCAGTAATTTCATTACCCAAAGCCTAGCACGTGCTATCAATTCTCTTCTTAGATAGGCAGATAGGATAACCTTTGAACTGTCCTCTAGTTACTTATTGCAAGATACTTTGAAGTCCATTTATTATTAGAGACGAATTTCCCTGTAATAAGGACATCTGATTCACGTTTTCATAAACATCTGTTAACGATTCTTTGTATCATATGGGGCATAAACTACTGCACCACAAAACGGGTGATATTTAATATCCGGGGACACCATACTATTATGAAAGTCAAGTAACTCATGCCCCACGCGGCTCAACAGAAGTCAAAAACCTGAACCTACCTTTATGGATAATGGCATGAGCATTTCCACAGGAATGAACACTGTGCTCCTGATCCTCCTTATGAGCACATTATTAACCATATTGTACATCATCTGAACCAAATATCAACCAGAGACGACCAGAGATGGTACAAAAATCCAAAATATTGCTCCTCTGACTCTCCGACAAGTGCAACACCAGCACCACCCATATCCTTCCAAATAACGTCGCATCTCGACCGACACTCTTTCGGTCCTTCAAACACCTAAAGACAAACAGAGGTGACAAATGCTTGCCCATTCCCGCCCTCACAGGTTGGAACAGCCTTTCTCCTCATATCAGATTCACTGACTCCCACTTATTAAGAAAGCCATTAAAATCTTTCACCACTCACCGGCATAGTAGTGCCTACAATGCTGGACCAATTCCCTTGAATATAGATAAATAGTTCTGCGCCTCCTCCAGCATGACATGGATACCACTGTAACCTCTCTTCCCGTGTTCAACGCAATGACTCCACCCTATCAGCTACGCGCTTAATGCATAGCTGGTCCCAAAATCCCAATATATAAAGACCATGGGGCATATGTAGGTAGGCGTTTGCGATTCGCAAACGCCGAAATTCGGCGAATTGTGGCATTTGCAAATCGCAAATGGCGTTTTGATATGTAGGTGCCACTTAGGAAAATAAGGAATCGTAAAAATTGTGATTCCTTATTTTGCACAAGCATTTAAGGAATCGCAATGTTGCGATTCCTTAAATGCTATGTAGGGGTGCATTTAAAATTGCGATTTTGGCTTAAGGAATCGCAAAATACCACCTACTTCAAGTAGATGGTATTTTGCGATTTTCTTTCAAAATGCATTTTAAAAAAAAAAATCAAAGTGCCATGTGGCGCACAGACATGCCCTTAGGGCATGTATGTGCACCACATGTACTTACAGGCACATTCCAGGGGTGCAACAGGTGTCCTTTGGACACCCTGGCACCCTTGGAATTGCGATTCTCAAATTGCGATTTTCCCATAGAAAATCGCAATTTGAGAATGTATCCCCATTCATTCCTATAGGCCTCTTGGCCCTTAGGAATGAATGGGACACTCATTCCTTAATTGCGATTCGCAATTTGCTAATCGCAATTAAGGAATGTTAGAGATTCGCAAAAAAATTGCGAATTATTACCTACATTCCATTTTGCAATTCTCAAATAGCGATTCCTTAAAAATCGTTATTTGAGAATCGCAAAATGGAAATTACCTACATATGCCCCCATGTGTTTGTATCCAGGAAAGGCAAAAAGGTAAAGGTGGCAACTAGTGGCAATGCCAAGTAACAGCCACAAACCAGATGACCTGACTTTTTAGTGTTTGGGGAGCACTCGAGAGACAAAAATAGTGGTTTACCCACAGCACTGAAAATGCAGGCATCTATAGTATACCAAAGCTCAATACTCTTAGTGCATAAAAAAGAGCAAAAAAGAGCAGGAGTTAATCAACAAAACATTTTACGAATCATAATCAGTGCGCCACACTGCGCCCTTTTTACAAAGTGACTCATCTAGGCAGCTACGTCACGTTGTAAGGGCATGCGCTACTTATACTTGCGTCAGGTATAATGTATGCAGGGTGGGCGCTCCCCCGTAAAAAAAGCCCCATAGAAGTGACGCAGTGAAATTCATGAGATTTTACTGCATCACTTCTATGACTTGACTGTGTCAAAATCCTTACGCCTGCTTAAGCAAGTCTAAGGATTGACGCAGGTCTTTTCACATGCAACTCGCTCATGCTGTTGGGGTTGCGTCAGTTCTCCGACACAATCCAGCAATGCGCCATTTTTTGCAACACCTGATACGTTAGAATTTCTACATATCTGTAAATCCTTGTGCCATGGATTGCCGTATTGTAAATACGGCGCATTCATGGTGTCGTAAGATGGCGCTATGAAAAGTGATGCATTGTTGTTTATGCCCAGCGATGCGTCACTTTTCATAAATGAGGCCCTGAATGTGGAGGCCGGCAGCCAGTTTTCCATCCACATGATCAATAAAATCACGCTTGGGAAATATAACACAATCACTCTACCTGACATGTTGGCTTATCATATGTTTTCATAATGAAATACTGCGTTTATCACTCTGGCACTGAAAACTCAACACCATTTCTAAAGTTTACCACAAAAGGGATACCTAAGAAGGGGAGCCACGTGTTAATTTTGGTCTGATATCCATTGACAGTTGGGAAAGGCCTAGTTTTGCCTAATAGTGGTACGTGTTTTTCACATTCCTGTCTTTGTTATGATGTTTGTTGTTCTCGCGAGAATCGTGACATAATTGCATACGCGTCCAAGTCAGGATTTCCTAATAACGTTTGAGCGTTACTCGCACAATATTTGTAGGAATGCGCCGACATTTAGAATTTGGGCTTGGCTCCCAGAACCTATTGCGTGAGCCAAGTTTCAGCATTCCTATATAGACAGTTTGAGTTATGCAAGTTGGAACAATGCGCATTTTTTATGAAGCAGCAACATATGAATCTTTTGGGTGCTCAAATAACTATAAAAACTGAAATAATTGCTAGGCCAGAAATCTTGCTGGACAAATCCCCTGAAAATCTGAGCCAATCTGCAATCGATTGGGGATTGTGGCTTGTGAAGCCCTGACATACTTAAGACTGAAAATTGAGAAAACACCAAGGCTAAAGGGTAAAACCCACTAATTCATGTCAGCAGATTCCCAACCAGCCTTTGACAGCCAAAATTACATGTTTGGTTTGTTGTTTGTATTTAAGGGGGGGTGAAGCTATCATTACAGTAATTTCTCATTATCTTTACTGCCAATATATCTGTCAGTGTAGTAGCCACTTTGTATCCCTGTGTAATATATAGTTATACTGTTTGCCTCAAATTTCATGAACAGATCTTAGTAGCATAAACCAACCTCAGCCCTTGAGTGCAGCCTTGGTGAGACCTTCCATCCTCTAACCTTTCATGTCACCTCTCGGCGCTGAGCAGAAGCACCATCGCTCATGGTTGCATTTCAAAATATCGAGGTCAAAGGTATCGACCGACAGAAAAAGACTACCACTATGTCATCAAGGCAGGTATATACGGGGAAGTGTACATTTACTATCTTAACTCCACATCTACTTACCTTGATAATATTGTGAAGTTGTTATGGAGAAGTGTGGCTCAATGGTTAGAGCGGCAGACCCTGATGCAGAGGTCTAGCCCGGGACCAGGGTTCAATTCCCTGCCTTGGTGGGTCTAGGGCTCAAAATTCCATGGACCTGATAATTCACTCCTCGGTGCCTATTCCAATCATGGAGTCTCACTCTGCAACTCTGGGCAATAGCTTGCTTAATCTCCACAACAGCCCCCACAACACTAAGGAAGCCTGGCCTCCACCTTGGGGGTGCCCAGGAGTGGACACCTCACAGGGAAAGCCATGATGGGTTCCACAGTGGTATTTGTACAAGTGCCTTGAGACCCTTGCGGGTGAGTAGTGCGCTATACAAGTATCAATTTACATTTACATTCTTGAAGTCCAAAAATGTATTATTTATTTAATTTTCCCTCTTCATCGGCTATCGAAATCCAACCCTCCCCCCCCCCCCCAACTCGGCCCCACCGCTCTTACCTGCACAGGACCAGGCCCGGACTGGCCATAGCGGGTACCGGGCAATCCCCCGGGGCGCCGCAAGGGTGAGGGCCGTTTTTGAGCTCCTGGGGGCCGATTTTGTTAGAGGGCCGTTTTTGCAGCATAGCTGCAAAATCGGCCCTGCAACAAAATCGGCAGAAAACCGCCCCTGGCAAAGAGCTTGGCGGCACCTCCAACCCCCCGAGTGGGGAGGGGTGCCGGCCGAGCACTTTGCCAGGGCCGATTTTGGTTCCCAGTCCGGCCCTGCACAGGCCGCGGCTAGAATCTGAGATAGGGCAGTGGCCCAAGGACCCATATATTTTGGGTCTCATGCCTGGTAACCCATGTAGTTCCATTAAAATCTTAACTGGGTTCCATGTGAGCTTTCTGGGAAGACGGGAAAAGAGCCAGCGGATTCACTTGCTTCTGCTTTGATAACAGTAGATCACTTACTTTTCATATTTTTACATAATATACCAGATTTGTTACAGAAAATATTGGTGTACGAGTGATAAAGATCACATAGATGACCACAGACGTGCTACCTTTTAACCACTACCGCATTATATTTTCGTATCTTTTTCATCATTAAGTCGCTGGATGGAGAGGGCAACAACCCACCGTCTACCATCTAACCATTACCACTTTATACTTTTTAACTTTTTCATCATGAAGTTGTTCCATGGACGGTGCAACTTGTTATGGATTGGTTTAATTTGAGGTGCTGTTTAACTTGATTGCAATATGGAGTTGAGAGGATGTTTTCTACTGTGCATAAAGTTGTGGTAGGGCGTTCGTTAAGGGAGGGTCTGCGTTGCATAATACTTTTAAAGTTGCTCTATTGCTTTAAAATGTGTGCTTATTCCTCTCATTGAACTTTAAAGCAGGAATAAGAGATACATTTGCCCAGAAACAAATACACTGGATCATATTATCAGCCAGTGAAGAACCATCACACACTCAACAGGGAAACTGGAAAAGGGTTATGCATCTTCATATCTATTTCTCTTAGACTGTGCAAAGAGAATATTGCCTCTCAAGGGAAGCACACTTGCTACACCAAACTAACTTAAAGGGATAAGTAATAGATACAGAAAATCACCTCAAATTTCTTTCGCATATGTGCTGCCACTGTAACTCCATCAACTTCCAATTTGTAGACAAACCAGGAATACTTCTGGGAGCTGGGGTCCTTTCCATCCTCAATGCTGTGAATGGTTTGCTGCAGTAGACTAAATATTGCCCCACTATAATTCTCTGGATGAAGTTATTTTCTAAGGCCAATGGCCATGTGTTTGTAGGGTACAGGTACACCAAGGCTTTTTGGCGCAATTCTGAAAAGGGTGAGACCAATCACAAGTTGTTAGCTATCAATAAATAAATAAATAAAAAAGGTCTTAGTTGCTTTCTGAACTGGAACAGTGAGATGTCAGTGTGAAAGGTAAGCGGAGAATCACAGGGTTTTGCAGCTGCTACAAAGAAAGCTTTGTCAGCAAAGGTAACAGAGCGAGACCTGGACACAAATAACAAATGTAGCTTACCACAAAGTGTACAAGCAGGGTATACCAAGGAAATCAGGAGAATTTTTGGAAATATTCTACTTTTGACAGAGAGTCAGTGCAGTTGTCTCAACACTAATGTGATATGCGAGTGATTAGGTAGCTTGGTAAGTAGTCAGGTTGCAGGGTTACAAGGGATGCTATATAAATTGCAAGTGCTGAAATCCAGTCTCGATTGGCTAGGGTGTTAAAAATGAGAACCAGGAAACATTGATTGATGAAAGGCAATAGGGATCGGAAACCTTTAAGTTGTCAGAAGCTATCTTGGCTCCATTAGTTATCTGTGTTCTAAAGGAGCAATTGGAATCAATATAAATAACTAGGTTATGGCTTGAAATTGAATGTTTCCACAGTTTAGCAGAGGGTACAACTGACATGAGTAAACCGATTCCAGTGTGAGATATGTACTAAAGTTGTGAATACCCACAAACTTTCAAGTTTGTTGGTGTTTCTAGATTTTCTGTGAAAGGTCGTGATGGGCCACTCACTGCCCTGTGTTACAGATTAAACATGCGCAGTTTTACACAATTGTGTTGCAAACCGATTTTAATAAGTGCAAGTTCACCTTTTCTGATTTCCTTGGACTCATAATAAGTGAGGCATTTGAGCTTATAAATGCAAATGCCTTAAAAACTTACATATGCAAATATCTTCCATGTGTTAATTGTTTTGAGAATCAGGCTTGAAGACTGGAAATTTCAGGTGTTTAGTGGAGGGAGGTTACAAAGGGGGCAGAGGTTGGCCTTAAGAACTGATCACTCAGCCACACCACCTGTAAATCACACCTGCCATTCACACCAGAGGAAAACTTAGGCAGACCAGATGAAGATGCTAACTAAGCAAAACCAAAGAGGATGATGGACAGAGTGTTGAACATTGCAAACACTCACCCCCAGTCAACTGATCTGGGTCTAATCCATCATCATTCTTTAGCTAACTCTGCCACCCCATTTCAGACCTAGCCATATGCAAATCAGTCTGACCCTGTGCCTCATGGGAACAGTTCAGCCCGAACTGCCAAGCCATGTCTTCCCTGGACCAGAAACAAGCATCCTGGGACCGGTTTCTGGCTAATCAGCCGTCATCAGCCAGGCTAGCTTGAATCCAGTAGGAAAGTGAGCAAGGGACCCATGTCTGGGCATACCCTGCCAACTTAGGCCGAACAAAGCAAAACCAAAGGGGATGATGGACGGTGTGTTGAACATTGCAAGCACTCACCCTAGAAGATACTAACTAGTCGATTCTAAAACACATCTCATGGCTAGTAAACCCAATGTCATTGTTAGTCTTGAGCCAAAAAACACGAAAAAAAACACAGGAACAGAACACAAAAACTCCAAAAGGAATCTGTAAATAAAGCACAAGCTGCCACCTCCGAATATATATATTATATACAAACAGAAATGCAACTAACTCACTTTGGCATATTCGGTTGAGATATTTCAATTGCTCTACCCAAAGAGGCCACACGTAGCAAGACCAAGCAATTTGCAGCTTAATAATCAAAAGTTGTGGTACAACGTTGCCATGTCATCCTAAGGATTTTGGGTACCACGGGCAAGACATATTTTGGCCCCAATGTTTGGGAAAGCTTTTCATTTTATTACCTACCAATTTTTGACAATTCATGCTCCATGTTGCCTAACAATATTGAATTATACATTAGAGATTAAGATATAAAAATACACAAAAGTGAGCCAGAGAGAAAGTTCACGTTTCCGGGGTTGGGTGGTGGGGGTGGGTCTTGGAAGTGGGTGGCCCTGGGTAATTGCAAATTTTGTCCATGCCTTAAAACTTCTCTGCAGCGTTGTGGTAGATGAATTTCCCACAGAAACACATATAGCTTCAAAAATCCATCCTTCATGCAACAAATATATAAACTACCTCGGTTCTATAACATGTAGCCCTAATCTGCTTTGTACGTTTCCAGAATGTATGTTTGTGTCAGGGGAAAGTGGGAGGGTGTGTTAGGAGAATTATTCTTTCATATTCAACATCTGCTAACATTTTCAGATTAGTTGAGGGCTTGAAATTAAAAAAATATTGAATTAAATCACGGTTTATTTGCATCGTGTATTAAATCTTGATTGGAACTCAAAATATTTTTATGGCAGTCAAGCATTGCATGAATTGATTTACCATACTCTGTTCCTGCTTACGATTCCTTTAAGCAACGTAATAAATATGGTTCTTCTTAAAAAGAAAAAAGTTGAATTCCTTTTGTGGAAAAGTAAATTTTGCCATGTTCTGTGTCCCTACGTGTTCCCCATCTTATGTTATGTGTGTATGATTAATATGCATATGTATTCCCCATGTTTGATTAAAGACGCAATTACAGTTGTGTCCATCCCTAGTATGCCAGTTCCCAGTTCTCGTGAATACTACGAATATCAGGCCTATGTAAAGTTACGTTGCCACGTTTCCCAGTGTGCACGTTATTTCATTGAAAAGTCCCCGTTTCTAGGCCTCAAAAGGGCCTGGACACCAGATTCAGCTCCTGTCTCCTGAGCCCTCGCAGAGGAGCGATACAGCCCCCACCTGTGTTCCTGACCCTTCACTTACTTCCTGCCTCACAGTGCCCGGCTCGGTCTGGCTCTGCCTGCTAGTCTGCCAAGAGTATGTTATGATTCTAGTTATCAGTTCAGCCCTCCTTCTCTGCATTCCTAAGCTACTGAATCGCATCAATAGTTTCAGTCATCGTCTAGCCTTTACGTCTCCATGTAAGAGAAATACTGTATTAATGGTCATTTAATATTCTTCAACACACACTACATGTAGAATAATGCATGCACCAGTCTTAGAGTCTGTTAGCCTTTACCCTGATACCTTTTAGTTTATATCAACATGTTCTCTAAACATCAGATACTAGATAGTGTTTAGGTACATGTCGCCCTGACTCTCCAGACTTTCGTCTCTGCTCCTAGCACAGAAGTCATAGCCCCCAGCTTCTCCTAGTAACACGTCATTGTCAGTTTGCGCGCACCATTAGGTTAGAGGTCCCGGCTCCTTAGGTAGCCCCCTCCATGTTTCCGCCCCATTTATGACATATTCTGTTACGTTTACATCACATGTCTATGTATACGCCTCCTGTTACACCTCTTTTCACCCTTATCTTTCGCGACTGCTATTGACCACACCCACTGCTCCGCCTATTGTATGTATTGCAATTGCAACTGTTTTAGTATATATGCTTGTGTATTGTTATTAAAGTTAGCGCGCTCATCCCAGATCCAGCCCCGGCAGCTGCCGGGCTCTGCCATCCTATTCCTGTGCAGGTTGTCCTGTTCCTGTCCTTTATGCTGTAATAAACCTGCAAACTCCTACTACCTCGAATCTTGACTCTTATTTATTGAGCTATCTGTTATTACTATGTCCAGTAAAACCTAGATCCGGTATTATTTATTTATATACCACATAATGGCGCCCGAACAGGGACTTGCCCTTTCCCCACGCGCCGGTGAAGCCACGTATGCCCCCTGATCCTCTGCAGCCGTGACGGAACCATACCGTGCACGTGCAGATATTTCTGCTTCAAGTATCCCTCAGGCACACGGAGGAGACGGAGGTTGCGGTCCAGCATCCAGACGAGGCGGTGGAGGAACGCGGCGAGTCCCGACCAGAGCCCAAGCGGAGAGTCCAAGGTCCGAGGTATCCGGAGGCCCACCCGTAACAGAAGTCCGAAGTTCGTCCGTCCGGCTTCGAAGCAGTCCCGTCCAGTCCGAGGCCTTCCGTTCTTGCTGCCCGGTGAGTACCGTTGCTGGGGTAGTATCTAGACAGGGTCAATCTAATTGTCTCTGGTCCGTGGGGTTTGGTGGTACACAGATCCCGAAACGAAGTGTCCACTCCGGTGGATGCGGGTCCTGACGTGTCTCTTTATGAGACCGGTAAGTTTCGTACTGTTTCAGCAGTGCATCTAGTCTCTGTTCTAGTCAGTTCAGTTCTCAAGAAGATTCATGTATTCTGTTTTCCGTATTCCAGGTAGTATTCTGTCCGAACTGTTATTTTAAATGTTCTTCATGTATTTTAATGTCGTGGTATGAAAGTGGTGTAATTATCGTTATTGTATTATCGTGTTCATTGTGTATTGTATTGTGTCTAGATTACAGTTCAGTCATGCCGTTATTTTCCAGACTACGTCAGTTAAGAACTAGAAAAGGCCTGTTAGAAGAAGCAGTTCCTGTCCCGCCTAGGGACAGTCCAGGTCATTTTATGTATCAGAAGCATGGCATAAGTGCCATATTATATCTAGATTTATGGGTAGAGTATACCAAACAGTTAGAAGAAAAGTATAGATGGCCCGTATCGGGTACATGGGATGCCGAGTGCATCATGCGAGTAGAAGAAGCATTATGGAAAAAGAAAGCCAGACAGTCACAGAAAGATGCCATCGAGTTATGGCACAAAGAATCTCATAAAAGAACCGAAAAAGAAATCAGAAAGTCAGAATTAAGTAGAGAATCCTTAGAGCGAGCCCAAGAAAGGGAATTAATCGAGATAGGTGAACGAGTCAAAACCGAACAGTCAGACAGACAGAGGAATGCCCTCATTAAGGGTATGTATCCTCTTCTTGCCGAGGGCTTGCCAAAAGCGACCCCGGAGGCATCCAGTAATTTTCCGCCACCATTAGTTCCGACCAAGCTACGTCACAAACCGACCGCAGCTGATATTTTCATCTCGTCCTACTTGGACGACACAGTCCCAGAATATGCAAATCCTGTTCCGCCAGTCCCTGTAAATCATGCCATTCCTGCTCCTCCAGACACCGGAGTACCTGCTACGGTACCCCCGGTCCAGCCTACATTACAATTTCCCGCCACTCTGCCAGCACGAAGAGTATCAGTCGATGATACCAGTTTAGGGGCCGCAGGAGGAGGTCCTCCTGGTACCCCGCCACCACACCAACGTTTAACGTTAGTCGAGTTACATGAATGTGCGTTACAGCGTACGCCCAAATATAAGTCCGTTGCAGATATCCGACGAGCTCTTACTGAATGCCGCTATGATCCAGTCGCAGGTGATGATAGTACGGTTATATATTCGATACGTGTAAGACGGGTGACCGGGTATTTGGACACCCTACCAGATATGAAAGGAGATCTAGACAGAATATATCGTTTCATCCGTACAGGGGATGATCCAGAAAGTATTGGCGAAGCCATGTCCCAAAGGAAAGCTGAGATCCAGCTCATGCTATTAAAGTTTCTGATTAATTGTTTAATAAGGGAACAAGATTATCCGGCCGAAATGAGAATCCTGACAAGGTGGAGTGATAATATAGCCGAGGGTAAGCACAGAACTATCAGTAGTATAGAGAGTATGTACAAGAGAATTCGTAAGGAAATAATAAAGTTACACGAACAACGTAAAGCAGCACAAGTAAGCTGTGGAAAAGTAAATTTTGTCATGTTCTGTGTCACTACGCCTCATCCATCATATGTTATGTGTGCATGACCAATATGCATATGTACTCCCCATGTCCGATTCAAGACGCAATTACAGTTGTGTCCACCTCTAGTATGCCAGTTTCCAGTCCTCGTGAATACTACGAATACCAGGCCTATGTAAAGCTACGTTGCCACGTTTCCCAGTGTGCACATTATTCCATTATAAAGTCCCCGTTTCTAGGCCTCAAAAGGGCCTGGACATCAGATTCAGCTCCTGTCTCCTGAAGCCTCGCTAAGGAGCGATACAGCCCCCACCTGTATCCTCGACCTTTCACTTACTTCCTGCCTCGCAGTGCCCGGTGCAGCTTGGCTCTGCCTCTGAGTCTGCCAAAAGTATGTTATAGTTCCAGTTATCAGTTCAGTCCTCCTTCTCTGCATTCCTAAGCTACTGAACTGCATCAATAGTTTCCGTCATTGTCTAGCCTATTCGGCTCCATGTTAGAGAAATACTGCATTTACTGGTCGTTTAATATTCTTCATCACGCACTACATGTAGAATAATGCATGGTCCAGTCTTAAAGTCAAGTCAGCCTTTCCCCTCCTGACTTCTAGTTTATATCAACATGTTCTCTAAACATCAGATACTAGATAAGGTTTAGGTGCATGTCGCTCCGACCCTCCAGACTTTAGTCTCTGCTCCTAGCACAGAGTTCATAGCCCCCAGCTTCTCCTAGTAACACGTCATTGCCAGTTTGCGCGCACCACCAGGTTAGAGGTCCCGGCTCCTTAGGTAGCCCCCTCCAATGTTTCCGCCCCATTCATGACATATTCTGTTACGTCTGCACCACATGTCTATGTATACGCCTAGTTACACCTACTTTTACTGTTATCTTTCGCGACTGCTACGCGTCACGCCTTCTGCTCCACCCACTGCTACGCCTACTGCAATGTAATGCTATGTGTTTGCGCTATGTATATATGCTCGTGTATTGTTATCAAAAGTTAGCGCGCTCATCCCAGACCCAGCCCCAGCAGCTGCTGGGCCCCAGTTGTCCTGCCGGGCCCTGTCATCCTGTTCCCGTGCAGGTCGTCCTGTTCCTGTCCTTATGCTGTATTAAACCTGCAAACTCCTACTACCTCGAATCTTGACTCTTATTTATTGAGCTATCTGTTATGATATATGCCTAGTCAAAAATAGGGTATTATTTATTTATTTACCACATAATGGCGCCCGAACAGGGACTTGCCCTTTCCCCACGCGTCGGTGAAGCCACGCCGACCCCCTGACCCTCTGCAGTCGTGACGGAACCATACCGTGCACCGGCAGATATTTCTGCTTCAAGTATCCCTCAGGCCCACGGAGGAGACGGAGGAGGCGGTCCAGCATCCAAACGAGACGGTGGAGGAACGCGGCGAGTCCCGACCAGAGCCCAAGCCAAGAGTCCAAGGTCCGAGGTATCCGGAGGCCCACCCGTAACTGAAGTCCGAAGTTCGTCGTCCGTCGTCGTAGCAGTCCAGTCCAGTCCGAAGCTTCCGTTCTTGCTGCCCGGTGAGTACCATTACTGGGGTAGTATCTAGACAGGGTCAGTCTAAATTGACTCCTGGTCCGTGGGTTGGTGGTACCCAGACCCACAAACGAAGTGTTCACCTAGGTGGATACGGGTCTTGATGCGTCCCTTTATGGGACCGGTATGTTCCGTACTGTTACAGCAGTGCATCCAGTAACTCTAGTCTGTTCTGTTCTCGAGAAATTCTTGTGTTTCTGTTCTCAGTATTCCAGGTAATATTCTGTCCAAACTGTAATGTTATGATGTTGTTCAATGTATAGTCCAATGTCGTGGTATGCCTGAATTGTTCTCCCAATTGTTATTGTTCCTTGTTTATTGTATTGTGTTCCGATTCAAGTTTACAATGTCTCTCTTTTCGAGATTACGTCAGTTAAAAACTAGAAAGGGTTTGTTAGAGGAAGCAGTTCCTGTCCCGCCCAGGGACAGTCCAGGTCATTTTATGTATCAAAAGCATGGCATAAGCGCCATATTATATCTAGATTTATGGGTAGATTATACCAAACAGTTAGAAGAAAAGTATAGATGGCCCGTATCGGGTACATGGGATGCCGAGTGCATCATGCGAGTAGAAGAAGCATTATGGAAAAAGAAAGCCAGACAGTCACAGAAAGATGCCATCGAGTTATGGCGCAAAGAAGCTCATAAAAGAACCGAAAAAGAAATCAGAAAGTCAGAACTAAGTAGAGAATCCCAAGAACGAGCCCAAGAAAAAGAATTAATCGAGATAAGTGAACGAGTCAAAGCCGAACAGTCAGACAGACAGAGGCATGCCCTCATTAAGGGTATGTATCCTCTTCTTGCTGAGGGCTTGCCAAAAGCGACCCCGGAGGCATCCAGTAATTTCCCGCCACCGTTAGTCCCGACCAAGCTACGTCACAAACCGACCGCAGCTGATATTTTTATTTCGTCCTATCTGGACGACACAGTCCCCGAATATGCAAATCCTGTTCACGCTCCGCCAGTCCCTGTAAATCAGGTAATTCCTGCTCCTCCAGACACCGGGGTGCCCTTAACAGCCCCCCCGGGTCAGCCCGCCATACAAGTCCAGCCCACGTTACAATTACCGACCCTGCCAGGACGAAAAGCATCAGTTGATGATTCCAGTCTAGGGGCCGCAGGAGGAGGTCTTCCTCAAACCCCGCCGCCACACAAGCGTTTATCAGCCCTCGAATTACATGCTCAAGCATCACAGCGTACTCCTAAAAGTAATAAGTCTGTTACAGAAATCAGGCAAGCCCTTGGCGAATGTGTCTATGACCCAGTTCCAGGCGAGTTTAATATGGTTTTATATTCCGTACGCGTAAGGAGAGTGACCGAGTATCTAGTCACCTTGCCGAATATGAAAGAAGATCTAGACAGAATATATCGTTTCATCCGTACAGGGGATGATCCAGAAAGCATTAGTGATGCCATGTCTCAAAGGAAAGCCGAGATTCAGCGCATGATATTAAAGTTCCTAATTAACTGTCTAATAAGAGAACAAGATTACCCGTCTAAAGATCCGGAAGAAATGAAAACTCTAACAAAGTGGAGTGATAATATAGCCGAAGGAAAGCACAATACCATTGGTGCCATGGAAAGTATGTACAAGAAAATCCGTAGAGAGATAATAAAGATACACGAACAGCGTAAAGCAGCACAAGTAAGCGAGAAAGAAAGTATCTCTGATCCTGAAGAGGAAGACGACGAGAATCCCGCCAGAATAGCGTATGTAGGAAAACCTAGATTCCCAGATCGCCATTTACGTCTAGAACACAAGTCTATTTTTCATCATCCAGCACCAGAACAAGGTTCTCTAGAACAAGTATTCCAAGCTACCGATCACATTCTGAAATCACGAATCGGTTATAGTGAGTTAAGTACTATGCATGAGCAGGAACTAGCCCGATCAGCAGTCCGATGGATTACTGATTCTACCACTTTTCCAGACGAAATAGTGGCACAAATGTTTCTGAAAATGCCCCCAGCCGAGCAACGACTGGTGGGTATGTATATGATTCAGCACCTCATTACTTTGTATGAGGGTCAACACTCTGATCCAGGCCCGTTACATGATATCCTGAACGAGTTACTCCAGTATAGATGGAGAGGTCTAGGTACCGATTTAATTAGTATCATTCTAGAACAGCGTCACAAATATAGAACATTCTTGAACCCGCATTTTGTTCATGTCTCACCCCCAGAAAGTAAATCATTCTACATAGACAGACAGAATCCGTTACGAGAAGTCCACCCAGTTAAAGGAACGGGTGGCGAAATGCAGCGAGTGTTTGTTTACACCCCAATAACAAAGATGGAACTTCTCGAGATGAAGAAATTAATTCCCTGTCATGACAAAGATCCAGCAGGGTTCCATAGAGAATTAAAAGACATGCTCCGTATGGGAGAATATACTTACCCAGATATCATTAAAATGTTAAAAGTTCTGCTACCCGCAGGGGTGTATGAAAAGCTAAAGGAAAAAGAATGGGAGGTGGGAGAGAAAAAGATCGATTGGGCAGTTCTAGAAGCTGAAGACAAGGCACGAGTACCAGGTACCGGTCTTGGAGATAAATGTAAAGAATTACCGGAATTATTGATTCAAGTTTTACCCAGATTATTGACAACTAGAAAAGAAGACTGGGATGCAATCTCAGCCTGTAAACAGAAGCAAGATGAAGATATTAGTGATTTTTATTCTAGGTTTGAAAAATGTTTTAGTATCAACAGTGGTCTCAAGACAAGTAGTGAGTCATACCCTCACCTTTTCGTTACTAAATTAGTCGAGAATTCAAGTCCATCAATTAAAAACCGAGTTCTGAAAGTCGAAAGCACCTGGCAAGCTAATACTCCGTCCCAGATGCTCCAGATGCTCCAGTATCACCGGAATAGAATCAGGGAAGAGCAAGAACACGAAAGAAAACGTATGAAAGACACGAAAATGAAAGTACTAGTTGCACAATCTGTTCCTCAAGACAGTCAGAAGAGGGGTCCGAATCAAGCCAGTCATCCTGCAGCTCCCGTTAAAGGGAACTGCAATTATTGTAAACAGCCAGGTCATTTTATAAATGAGTGTGCAGTTCTGAAACATAACATAGCTACTGGTAAGACTAAAGAAAGACCACGTCCGCCTAGACAAGAACAAGTTTCACAGACTCCTCAGTCACAGAATGCACCACAGACAGTTACAGCACCGCAGCCTATTGCTGCAACACAGCATGTTACATCGCAGATGTACCAGTATGCACAGTCTGAGTATCCAGAGTACCAGCCATATTCATGAAACAGCCTAGAGAGGGAGGTAGGCTTGCCTCTCATCGAGATACCTGTAGATCAAGAAGGTCCCTATGTTCACAGTCAAGTATTAGGGAAAGACAGAAAGTTTTTGATTGATACAGGGGCAAGTAGGACCACAATTAGTCATGCCGAGGTTCCAGGGGCTCCGCTCTCAGGCTCAAGAAATGTTTCCCTTGGATTTTCAGGAAAACCTATAGTTAACGAGATATCAAAGCCAGTTACCCTAGAAGTAGGTCCATTGTCCCGTACTACTGATCTGTTACTTACTAAGTCATGTCCAGAAAACCTATTAGGCATTAAAACACTGAAAGAGTTGGGTGCAGTCATATGCTGTTCCCCAGAGGGAATACGTCTGTTCCTACGTGACTTTAAGGGTCACTATGTATTACGAGATTTTGATTCAAGACTGTCTAATGTTCCGCAGCATTTATGGGCGCAAGGTCCAACTGATGTAGGTTATATGCAAATCACACCCTATCGTGTGACTCTCAAACCAGGTGTAGTGTTACCACGAATCAGACAGTACAGATTGCCACCTGAGGCTGTAGCAGCCTTATCCAAAATTATAGACGAGCTCATGGCTCAAGGAGTAGTTGTAGAAACTGACTCCAATGTATGTAATTCTCCGATCATTCCAGTCATGAAACGTACTGATCCAAATGCACCCCCAGTATATCGATTAGTGATTGACTTACGAGAGCTTAATAAATGTATTATTCCGCAGTACCCAGTTGTCCCAGACATCTCTTCCCTATTGACAGCCATTGATTCCGAAGCCATGTTCTTTACTGTCATCGACCTCAAGAATGCATTTTTTAGTGTTCCCATCCATCCAGACAGTCAGTTTCTTTTCGGATTTTGTTTAAATGGAAGGAGCTATATGTTCACACGAGCTCCTCAAGGTTTCACTGAAAGTCCTAGTATTTACAGTCAAGCACTTAAGAGACAACTAGACAACATCCACATGCCAACTGACACTGCCCTGCTCCAGTATGTCGATGATCTACTGATCACAGCCCGTTCTGAACGTGACTGCGAGCGAGCGTCACTCACGGTTCTGTATTTCCTAGCCGAGATGGGGCACAAGGTGTCCCCTTCGAAGCTTCAATTCTGTGTCCAGCAAGTGGTCTACTTAGGACACTTGCTGTCCAAGAGGGGTAGGCAGTTGACACCAGACCGTATCCAGTTGATAGTGAGTCTTCCCCAGCCCAGAACCCAGAAGGAGGTACGTGCTTTTATCGGCCTTACTTCTTATTGTAGACAATGGATTCCCCAGTATGCATTTTTAGCCAAGCCACTGATACAGTTAACGACACAGGAGGCAGCCGTATCGACTGTTCTCCCTTGGACATCTGAACATACACTTAGTTTCAACGAGTTAAAGAAAGCCCTATGCCAAGCTCCAGTTCTAGCTACACCGAACTACAGTAAGCCTTTTACACTTTTCGTTACTGAACGTGAAGGTACAGCATTATCTGTTCTTACACAAGATCAAGCAGGACAACACAAGCCCTGTGCTTATTTTTCAAGCACATTAGATCCAGTCGCCCAGGCATTGCCTGCGTGCCTCAAGTCAGTTGCAGCCACAGCACTCGCTATCAGACAAAGTGATTCCATAGTTTTAGGACATTCCCTGACAGTACAAGTCCCACATTCCGTGGAAGTTCTTTTAAATCGAACACAAACTCAGCACTTGACAATTGCACGTTTAACAGGTTATGAATTGACACTGTTCCAGCCACACATAGAAATCAGACGCTGCAACATCCTGAATCCTGCTACACTGTTACCATCAGTTAGTTCAGATTCTGCCACACACGACTGTGTGGAAGTAGTCAACATTACGACAAAGCCAAGACAAGACCTGACAGACATTCCGTTACCAGATCCTGACCTGACACTTTATGTGGATGGTTCATGTATGAGAACTAGTACAGGAGAACTAGTCGCCGCGTATGCAGTGACTACTGACACTGAAGTTATTGAAACACACCGTATTGATACCCTGTCCGCTCAAGCAGCAGAGCTAGTTGCTCTGACACAAGCCTGTATACACGCCAAGAACCTGAAAGTTAATGTTTACACAGATTCACGTTACGCATTTGGAGTCGTACACGACTTTGGAGTGCTCTGGCAGGAGAGAGGTTTCATGACTTCTCATGGAACCAAGATTCAGCATGGTCTCCTTATTCAAGCTCTGTTAGATGCCATACATTTACCGACATCTATTGCTATCATGAAGTGCAAAGCACATACGAAAGTTACTGACATTATTTCTCAAGGTAATGATCTAGCAGATCGCACAGCCAAGCTTACAGCCCAGACTCCAGACATTCCAGTTAACAAGACACATACTCCAGATCCGATTACATGTATGACAGTTAAGGACCCTACTCAAGATGTCATAGATATCCAGTTACATGCTACTCCCGATGAAATCAAGAAATGGTCTGAACAAGGAGGGGTCCAGACAGATCAAGGATGGTTAACAAAGGGTAGAACCACATGGTTTCTCCCCGACTCTATGGTTCAAGTCATTATTAATACCGCACATAGTCCAGCACATTTAGGAGAAAAAGCCATGTTAGACAGTATCCAGAACATTTGGTTCAACAAGCATTTACGAGCTGCAGCCAAGCAGAAAGTCCGTACCTGTATGATATGTTGTCAGTTTAATCCAGGTAAAAGTGTCCCGGTGGAACAAGGTGGTTTCCAGCCTCCTGACCACCCATTTGAGGTCCTCCAGATGGATTATATTCAGATGGAGCGATGTCGAGGTTTCAAGTATGTTCTTGTAGTTGTATGCGCTTTGTCCAGGTGGACAGAAGCATATCCAGTCTCAGATTACACAGCCGCGACCACTGCTAAGCAGTTGGTTCGTGAATTCTTCCCTCGATATGGACTCCCTAGAGTCGTATATTCTGATAACGGCCAGCCATTCTCATCCGAGTTGATGAAGCACGTTTCCCTGTTGTTAGGGTACCAGTGGAAGTTTCATTGTGTACGCCATCCTGAAGCAGCCGGTCTAGTCGAGAGACATAATCAGACTCTGAAAATCCGCATTGCCAAAGTTTGTAAAGAAAAAGGTGTGGACTGGCTAGTAGCTCTGCCAGTCGCTTTGTTTTATATGCGCATGGTCGCACATTCCAGATCAGGTCTGTCCCCGTATGAGGTCGTATTCGGCCGCCCCCCTAACATGTGGGGTACTCCTAGACCCCGAAGTATTACTGATGTTTCATGTAATATGCTGACAGATTACCTAGCTTCCTTGATGTCTGCCCTCAACTCATGTCGTTCACAGGTTGCCGCCGCATTTCCAGACAATACCGAGGTGGCACCGCATGAAATCGTTCCAGGTTCCATGGTGATGGTCCGAAACTTTGACAGATCAAGTCCGCTGGAGCCCCGTTGGAAGGAGCCGAAGCTTGTCCTCCTGACCACCCGTACTGCCGTCAAGCTGGAAGGCAGGAAGGGGTGGGTCCACCTGTCTCATGTTAAAACATTTCACGGACTAAAACCTAAAAACATTTCCAAGAACATTTCCCAGGATTCGAAGGATTGCCAAAATATTGTTTTAAAGGACTGTCCCGCAAAAGACATTGCTACAACCCCTCCCTTGTTAGAGAAAACTCCGCAGCAGGAGTATAAGTTAAAACTACGGTCTAGTAAAATAAGTCAGCCAGTTTGATTGTCTAAGTCCTCCCCTAGGTGAAACGGTTAGACTGTTTCTGACATGTATAAAATAGACCCCCATAGTGAGAGAGTCAGTCAAAACTCAATTCAATGTATCGTTTTTCTAAGTTTCATATTATTCATCAGCATAATGATTTCCTGCACTAGTTACGCATTTTTCCTGTATTTTCCAGTTCCTCATGTAAATAAGTCTGCTAATGCTACAGTAGAGCACACGTTTAGTGATCTGCCTCCTCACGAATATTCATACCGCCTCGCTATGCGTAACAATTCATTTATCCGTATGTTACATTACTCACACCAGACCAGCAATGCCACAAATTGTTGGGTGTGTGGTCGACTCCCCCCTTTCCAGACACCAAAGGGAGTTCTGCCACTTTTTCCTTATCCATTTTCACATAATGGTTCGTGTGGAGCATGGTCCACGTTAACGTCATCCTCAACAGATATGTCTTTTCTTAACAGCACATGTTTCCCAGACAAGCAAGGTTTCCCCCACAGAACAGGTTTAGATCTAGAAAATGAAGTATATAATTTAGGTAATTATTCGTCGAATTTTATGGTCCTGAATGTTCAGTCTGATACTACTCCAGACTCACCTGCTATTTCAGTACTACCAGTCAAAGGCGAATTATGTGTCCGTAATCATGGTTCTGTACACGTAGGACATAGTGATTGTACTACTATTGTCAAGTATAGTGACAGTGGGAAATCTATTTTCAAAGCTTCACGTCATTCTTATTTTGTTTGTGGTCAAACTGCATATGTTCGTCTGCCCCTCAATTGGGAGGGAACCTGTTACATTGCCCTCCTACTGCCACCTGTTTTCCTAGCCCCACCTGATTACCATAGGAATTCCTTCCTAGTACATACTAGACACAAGAGAAACCTCCCGATTGTCGATTATACTGAAACCGCTGCAGAACAATTCATTGATATTGATAAAGGTGTTTTCCCTTATTTAGGTACAGTTGTAAACAGTAAGCTAATTCGTAGGTTAACAAGAACTCTTGAAGCAGTAGTAGATGAGACTGCCTCCGCTCTAGGTAACTTAACCGAAGAGCAATCCTTTATGAGAATTGTTGTGCTCCAGAATCGTCTCGTCCTTGACGTCATACTGGCCGATAGGGGCGGGGCCTGTAGAGTCCTCGGATCTAGTTGCTGCATTTTCATTCCAAATAACGCGCCGTCTGTTTATTCAGCTATAACCAGACTCCATAAAATTGCCCATCTGTTACACCAAGATCCAGGCACCTGGACATGGTCCGGTTGGTTCTGGAATATAATTTCCGCATGGGGATGGAAAGTCCTGTCCTTTCTAAGTATTGCAGTAGCGATCATATTCAGCTGCTGCCTCTGTATACAATGTGGCCCTGCGATTTGCGGCATTTGTGCTACCTCTTGTATTCCTAGTCCCAAGCCCCGTTCTAAATCCCGTTCCAAGATAATTCGAGACGAGCAAATGATACTGTATGAAATGATAGATGGTATCATGAATATTGATGTTTCCTGATGGAAACGTAGTGACAAGGAGGGAATGTGGAAAAGTAAATTTTGTCATGTTCTGTGTCACTACGCCTCATCCATCATATGTTATGTGTGCATGACCAATATGCATATGTACTCCCCATGTCCGATTCAAGACGCAATTACAGTTGTGTCCACCTCTAGTATGCCAGTTTCCAGTCCTCGTGAATACTACGAATACCAGGCCTATGTAAAGCTACGTTGCCACGTTTCCCAGTGTGCACATTATTCCATTATAAAGTCCCCGTTTCTAGGCCTCAAAAGGGCCTGGACATCAGATTCAGCTCCTGTCTCCTGAAGCCTCGCTAAGGAGCGATACAGCCCCCACCTGTATCCTCGACCTTTCACTTACTTCCTGCCTCGCAGTGCCCGGTGCAGCTTGGCTCTGCCTCTGAGTCTGCCAAAAGTATGTTATAGTTCCAGTTATCAGTTCAGTCCTCCTTCTCTGCATTCCTAAGCTACTGAACTGCATCAATAGTTTCCGTCATTGTCTAGCCTATTCGGCTCCATGTTAGAGAAATACTGCATTTACTGGTCGTTTAATATTCTTCATCACGCACTACATGTAGAATAATGCATGGTCCAGTCTTAAAGTCAAGTCAGCCTTTCCCCTCCTGACTTCTAGTTTATATCAACATGTTCTCTAAACATCAGATACTAGATAAGGTTTAGGTGCATGTCGCTCCGACCCTCCAGACTTTAGTCTCTGCTCCTAGCACAGAGTTCATAGCCCCCAGCTTCTCCTAGTAACACGTCATTGCCAGTTTGCGCGCACCACCAGGTTAGAGGTCCCGGCTCCTTAGGTAGCCCCCTCCAATGTTTCCGCCCCATTCATGACATATTCTGTTACGTCTGCACCACATGTCTATGTATACGCCTAGTTACACCTACTTTTACTGTTATCTTTCGCGACTGCTACGCGTCACGCCTTCTGCTCCACCCACTGCTACGCCTACTGCAATGTAATGCTATGTGTTTGCGCTATGTATATATGCTCGTGTATTGTTATCAAAAGTTAGCGCGCTCATCCCAGACCCAGCCCCAGCAGCTGCTGGGCCCCAGTTGTCCTGCCGGGCCCTGTCATCCTGTTCCCGTGCAGGTCGTCCTGTTCCTGTCCTTATGCTGTATTAAACCTGCAAACTCCTACTACCTCGAATCTTGACTCTTATTTATTGAGCTATCTGTTATGATATATGCCTAGTCAAAAATAGGGTATTATTTATTTATTTACCACAAAGCGAGAAAGAGAATGACTCTTCTACTGAAGAGGTAGAGGACGAGAATCCCGCCAGAATAGCGTATGTAGGTAAGTCTAGATTTCCAGACCGCCATTTACGCCTAGAACACAAGTCAGTTTTTCATCATCCAGCACCAGAACAAGGTTCTCTAGAACAAGTATTTCAAGCTACCGATCATATTCTGAAATCACGAATCGGTTATAGTGAGTTAAGTACTATGCATGAACAAGAACTAGTCCGATCAGCAGTCCGATGGATTACTGATTCTACCACTTTTCCAGACGAAATAGTGGCACAAATGTTTCTGAAATTGCCCCCAGCCGAGCAGCGACTGGTGGGTATGTATATGATCCAGCACCTCATTACACTGTATGAGGGTCAGCATTCCGATCCAGGTCCGTTACATGATGTCCTGAACGAGTTACTCCAGTATAGATGGAAAGGTTTAGGTACTGATTTAATTAGTGTCATTCTAGAACAGCGTCACAAATATAGAACGTTTCTGAACCCGCATTTTGTTCATGTTTCACCTCCAGAAAGTAAACCGTTTTACATAGATAGACAGAATCCGTTACGAGAAGTACACCCAGTCAGGACAGCAGATGGTGAAATGCAAAGAGTATTTGTTTACACCCCGATTACAAAGATGGAACTCTTAGAGATGAAGAAATTAATTCCTTGTCACGACAAAGATCCAGCAGGGTTCCACCGAGAATTAAAAGACATGTTCTGTATGGGAGAATACACGTATCCAGATATTATTAAAATGTTAAAGGTCCTGTTGCCCGCAGGGGTATACGAGAAACTCAAGGAAAAAGATTGGGAGGTGGGAGAGAAAAAGATCGATTGGGCAGTTCTAGAAGCCGAAGATAAGATACGAGTACCAGGTACCGGTCTTGGAGAGAAATGTAAAGAATTACCAGAACTGTTAATACAAGTTTTGCCCAGATTATTAGCAACTAAAAAGGAAGACTGGGATGCAATCTCAGCCTGTAAACAGAAACAAGACGAAGACACTAGTGATTTTTATTCTAGATTCGAGAAATGCTTTAATATAAACAGTGGCTTGAAGACGAGTAGCGAATCATACCCTCATCTTTTTGTTACTAAATTAGTTGAGAATTCAAGTCCACAAGTTAAGAATCGAGTTTTGAAAGTTGAAAGTACATGGCAAGCTAGTACCCCGTCCCAGATGTTACAGATGCTCCAGTACCACCAGAATAGAATCAGAGAAGAGCAAGAACACGAGAGAAAACGTATGAAAGACACGAAAATGAAAGTACTAGTTGCACAATCTATTCCTCAAGACAGTCAGAAGAGGGGTCCGACTCAAGCCAGTCATCCTGCAGCTCCCGTTAAAGGGACATGCAATTATTGTAAACAGCCAGGTCATTTCATAAACGAGTGTGCAGTTCTGAAACACAATATAGCTACTGGTAAAACTAAAGAAAGACCACGTCCGCCTAGACAAGAACAAGTTTCACAGACTTCTCAGCCACAGAATGCACAACAGACAGTTCCCGCACCGCAGCCTATTGCTGCAACACAGCATGTTACACAGCAGATGTACCAGTATGCTCAGACAGAGTATCCAGAGTACCAACAGTATTCATGAAACAGCCTAGAGAGGGAGGTAGGCTTGCCTCTCATCGAGATTCCTGTAGATCAAGAAGGTCCCTATGTTCATAGTCAAGTACTAGGGAAAGACAGAAAGTTTCTGATTGATACAGGGGCAAGTAGGACGACCATTAGTCACGCCGAAGTTCCAGGGGCTCCGCTCTCAGGCTCTAGAAATGTTTCCCTTGGATTTTCAGGAAAGCCTATTGTAAACGAGATATCAAAGCCAGTTACTCTAGAAGTAGGTCCATTGTCCCGCACTACTGATCTGTTACTTACGAAGTCATGTCCAGAAAATTTGTTAGGCATTAAGACACTGAAAGAATTAGGTGCAGTCATATGTTGTTCCCCAGAGGGAATACGCTTGTTTTTACGTGACTTCAAGGGTCACTATGTATTACGAGATTTTGATCCAAGATTGTCTAATGTTCCGCAGCATCTATGGGCGCAAGGTCCAACTGATGTAGGTCTTATGCAAATCACACCCTATCGTGTGACTCTCAAACCAGGTGTAGTGTTACCACGAATCAGACAGTACAGATTACCACCTGAGGCTGTAGCAGCCTTATCCAAAATTATTGACGAGCTCATGGCTCAAGGAGTAGTTGTAGAAACTGACTCCAATGTATGTAATTCTCCGATCATTCCAGTCATGAAACGTACTGATCCAAATGCACCCCCAGTATATCGATTAGTGATTGACCTTCGAGAACTCAATAAATGTATTATTCCCCAGTACCCAGTTGTCCCAGATATTTCTTCCCTATTGACAGCCATTGATTCTGAGGCAACATTTTTCACAGTCATAGACCTCAAGAACGCGTTTTTCAGTGTCCCCATTCATCCAGACAGCCAGTTTCTTTTCGGATTTTGTTTAAATGGAAGGAGCTATAAATTCACACGAGCTCCTCAAGGTTTCACAGAAAGTCCTAGTATTTATAGTCAAGCACTTAAGAGACAACTAGACAACATTCACATGCCAGCTGACACTGCCCTGCTCCAGTATGTCGATGATCTACTGATCACAGCCCGTTCTGAACGTGCTTGCGAGCGAGCATCACTTACAGTCTTGTATTTCCTTGCCGAGATGGGGCACAAGGTGTCCCCTTCGAAGCTTCAATTCTGTGTCCAGCAAGTGATCTACTTAGGCCACTTACTGTCCAAGTGGGGTAGGCAGTTGACACCAGACCGTATCCAGTTAATAGCGAGTCTTCCTCAACCCAAGACACAGAAGGAGGTACGTGCTTTTATCGGCCTTACTTCTTATTGCAGACAATGGATTCCTCAGTATGCATTTCTAGCTAAACCACTGATACAGTTAACGACACAGGAGGCAGCCCTATCGACTGTCCTCCCTTGGACATCTGAACATACACTTAGTTTCAATGAGTCGAAGAAAGCTCTATGCCAAGCTCCAGTTCTAGCTACACCGAACTACAGTAAGCCTTTTACACTTTTCGTCACAGAACGCGAAGGTACAGCATTATCTGTTCTCACACAAGATCAAGCAGGACAGTACAAGCCCTGTGCTTATTTTTCGAGCACATTAGATCCTGTAGCCCAGGCTCTGCCTGCGTGCCTTAAGTCAGTTGCAGCCACAGCACTAGCTATCAGACAAAGTGATTCCATAGTATTAGGACATTCCTTGACAGTACAAGTTCCACACTCCGTGGAAGTTCTTTTAAACCGAACCCAGACTCAGCACTTGACAATTGCACGTTTAACAGGTTATGAACTGACACTGTTCCAGCCACACATAGAAATCAGACGCTGCAACGTTCTAAATCCTGCTACATTGTTACCGTCAGTTAATTCGAATCCTGCCACACACGACTGTGTGGAAGTAGTTAACATTATGACTAAGCCAAGACAAGATCTGACAGATATTCCATTACCAGATCCCGACCTGACACTTTATGTGGATGGTTCATGTATGAGAACAAGTACAGGAGAACTAGTAGCCGCGTATGCAGTGACTACTGACACTGAAGTTATAGAAACACACTGTATTGACACCCTGTCTGCTCAAGCAGCAGAGCTAGTTGCTCTGACACAAGCCTGCATACACGCCAAAAACCTGAAAGTTAATGTTTATACAGATTCACGCTACGCATTCGGAGTTGTACACGACTTCGGAGTGCTCTGGCAGGAGAGAGGTTTCATGACTTCTCATGGAACCAAGATTCAGCATGGTCTCCTTATTCAAGCTCTGTTAGATGCTATACATTTACCGACATCTATTGCTATCATGAAATGCAAGGCACATACGAAAGTTACTGACATTATTTCTCAAGGTAATGATCTAGCAGATCGCACAGCCAAGCTTACAGCACAGACTCCAGACATTTCAGTTAATCCGACACAGACACATACTCCAGATCCGACTACATGCATGACAGTTAAGGACCCTACTCGAGATGTCATAGATATCCAGTTACATGCTACTCCCGAAGAAATCAAGAAATGGTCCGAACAAGGAGGGGTCCAGACAGATCAGGGATGGGTAACGAAGGGTAGAGCCACATGGTTTCTCCCCGACTCTATGGTTCAAGTCATTATCAATACCGCACATAGTCCAGCACATTTAGGAGAAAAAGCTATGTTAGACAGTATCCAGAACATTTGGTTCAATAAGCATTTACGAGCTGCAGCCAAGCAGAAAGTCCGTACCTGTATGATATGTTGCCAGTTCAATCCAGGTAAAAGTGTTCCGGTGGAACAAGGTGGATTCCAGCCCCCTGACCACCCTTTTGAAGTCCTCCAGATGGATTATATTCAGATGGAGCGATGTCGAGGTTTCAAGTATGTCCTTGTAGTGGTATGCGCTTTGTCCAGGTGGACAGAAGCATATCCAGTCCCAGATTACACAGCCACGACCACTGCCAAGCAGTTGGTTCGTGAATTCTTCCCCCGTTATGGACTCCCTAGAGTCGTATATTCTGATAACGGCCAGCCATTCTCATCTGAATTGATGAAACACGTTTCTCTGTTGTTAGGGTACCAGTGGAAGTTCCATTGTGTACGCCATCCTGAAGCAGCCGGTCTCGTAGAGAGACATAACCAGACCCTGAAAATCCGCATTGCCAAAGTCTGTCAAGAGAAAGGTGTAGACTGGCTAGTAGCTCTGCCAGTCGCTTTGTTTTACATGCGCATGGTCGCACATTCCAGATCAGGTCTGTCCCCGTATGAGGTCGTATTCGGCCGCCCCCCTAATATGTGGGGTACACCTAGACCCCGAAGTATTACCGATGTTTCAAGTAATATGCTGACAGATTACCTAGCTTCCTTGATGTCTGCCCTACACTCTTGTCGTTCACAGGTTGCCGCCGCATTTCCAGACAATACCGAGGTGGCACCGCATGAAATCGTTCCCGGAAATCTGGTTCTTGTGAGGAACTTTGATCGTTCAAGTCCGCTGGAGCCTCGCTGGAAGGAACCCAGACAGGTCCTCCTGGCCACCCGTACTGCCGTCAAGTTGGAAGGCAGGAAGGGCTGGGTCCACCTGTCTCATGTGAAAAAGTTTTACGGATTAAAGACTGTTTCCAAGAACATTTCCCAGGATTTGAAAGACTGCCAAAGTACTGCTCTTAATGACTGTCCCGCAAAAGACAATGATACTAAACCCTCCCTGTTAGAGAAAACTCCGCAACAGGAGTATAAGCTAAAATTAAGGTCTAGTAAAATAAGTCAGCCAGTTTGATTGTCTAAGTCCTCCCCTAGGTGAAACGGTTAGACCGGTTTCTGACATGTATAAAATAGACCCCCATAGTGAGAGAGTTAGTCAAAACTCAATCCGATGTATCGTTTTTCTAAGTTTCATATTGTTTTTCAGCCTTATGACTACCTGCACAGGTTATGCATTTTATTTGTGTTTTCCTATTTCTCATGTGAATAAGTCTTCTATTTCTACAGTAGAGCACACGTTTAGTGATCTGCCTTCTCATGAACTTTCTTATCGTCTTGCTATGCGTAATAATTCCTTTATCCGCATGTTACATTATTCACACCAGACCAGCAATGCCACTAATTGTTGGGTGTGTGGTCGACTCCCCCCTTTCCAGACACCGAAGGGAGTTCTGCCACTCTTTCCTTATCCATTTTCACATAATGGTTCGTGTGGAGCATGGTCCACGTTAACGTCATCCTCAACAGATACGTCTTTTCTTAACAATACATGTTTTCCAGACAAGCAAGGTCTTCCCCACAGAACAGGGTTAGATCTAGAAAATGAAGTTTATAATTTAGGTAATTATTCTTCGAATTTCATGGTCCTGAATGTTCAGTCTGATACTACTCCAGACTTACCTGCTATGTCAGTACTACCAGTTAAAGGCGAATTATGTGTCCGAAAGAATGGTTCCGTACATGTAGGACATAGTGATTGTACTACTATTGTCAAGTATAGTGACAGTAGGAAACCTATTTTTAAAGCTTCACGTCATTCTTATTTTATTTGTGGTCAGACCGCATATGTTCGTCTGCCCCTCGATTGGGAGGGAACCTGTTACATTGCATTCCTACTGCCACCAGTTTTCCTAGCCCCACCTGACTATCATAGGAATTCCCACCTAGTACATACTAGACACAAAAGAGACCTCCCGATTGTCGATTATACTGAAACTGCTCTAGAACAATATATAGATATCAATAAAGGTGTCTTCCCTTATTTAGGTACTGTCGTAAATAGTAAACTGATACGTAGATTAACCAGAACACTTGAAGCAGTAGTGATTGAGACTACTTCTGCTCTAAGTAACTTAACCGAAGAGCAATCCTTTATGAGAATTGTCGTGCTCCAGAATCGTCTCGTCCTTGACGTCATACTGGCCGATAGGGGCGGGGCTTGTAGAGTCATCGGATCTAGTTGCTGCATTTTCATTCCTAATAACGCGCCGTCTGTTTATTCAGCTATAACCAGACTCCATAAAATTGCCCATATGTTACACCAAGATCCAGGCACCTGGACATGGTCCGGTTGGTTCTGGAATATGATCTCCGCCTGGGGATGGAAAGTATTGTCTTTTCTAGGTATTGCAGTAGCGATCATATTCAGTTGCTGCCTATGTATACAATGTGGCCCTGCGATTTGTGGCATTTGTGCTACCTCTTGTATTCCTAGTCCCAAGTCCCGTTCTAAATCCAGTTCCAAGAAAATCCGAGACGAACAAATGATACTGTATGAAATGATAGATGGTATCATGAATATTGATGTTTCCTGATGGAAACGTAGTGACAAGGAGGGAATGTGGAAAAGTAAATTTTGCCATGTTCTGTGTCCCTACGTGTTCCCCATCTTATGTTATGTGTGTATGATTAATATGCATATGTATTCCCCATGTTTGATTAAAGACGCAATTACAGTTGTGTCCATCCCTAGTATGCCAGTTCCCAGTTCTCGTGAATACTACGAATATCAGGCCTATGTAAAGTTACGTTGCCACGTTTCCCAGTGTGCACGTTATTTCATTGAAAAGTCCCCGTTTCTAGGCCTCAAAAGGGCCTGGACACCAGATTCAGCTCCTGTCTCCTGAGCCCTCGCTGAGGAGCGATACAGCCCCCACCTGTGTTCCTGACCCTTCACTTACTTCCTGCCTCACAGTGCCCGGCTCGGTCTGGCTCTGCCTGCTAGTCTGCCAAGAGTATGTTATGATTCTAGTTATCAGTTCAGCCCTCCTTCTCTGCATTCCTAAGCTACTGAATCGCATCAATAGTTTCAGTCATCGTCTAGCCTTTACGTCTCCATGTAAGAGAAATACTGTATTAATGGTCATTTAATATTCTTCAACACACACTACATGTAGAATAATGCATGCACCAGTCTTAGAGTCTGTTAGCCTTTACCCTGATACCTTTTAGTTTATATCAACATGTTCTCTAAACATCAGATACTAGATAGTGTTTAGGTACATGTCGCCCTGACTCTCCAGACTTTCGTCTCTGCTCCTAGCACAGAAGTCATAGCCCCTAGCTTCTCCTAGTAACACGTCATTGTCAGTTTGCGCGCACCATTAGGTTAGAGGTCCCGGCTCCTTAGGTAGCCCCCTCCATGTTTCCGCCCCATTTATGACATATTCTGTTACGTTTACATCACATGTCTATGTATACGCCTCCTGTTACACCTCTTTTCACCCTTATCTTTCGCGACTGCTATTGACCACACCCACTGCTCCGCCTATTGTATGTATTGCAATTGCAACTGTTTTAGTATATATGCTTGTGTATTGTTATTAAAGTTAGCGCGCTCATCCCAGATCCAGCCCCGGCAGCTGCCGGGCTCTGCCATCCTATTCCTGTGCAGGTTGTCCTGTTCCTGTCCTTTATGCTGTAATAAACCTGCAAACTCCTACTACCTCGAATCTTGACTCTTATTTATTGAGCTATCTGTTATTACTATGTCCAGTAAAACCTAGATCCGGTATTATTTATTTATATACCACACTTTGTCAAAATAGCCATATGGAGGCCAGTGCTGTGTGCTTCTTTTCCAAGGGAAGTCAGTCCCTGGAAAAAGCTTGTATTAACGGTAGGCTGGTATGGTCAATAGGAATGTTATATTTCTAGTTAAATAGAATATTTAGAAAACCTTCCCAATCGAAAGGTTCATATTTGGCAAAAACACTGTGATACTGTACGATTAAATGTCTTGCTCTTTAGGATACAACACTTCCTTATGGAACTTTCCTGTGCGTTTGGTTGACACATACTTACACACCTCCTCCAGCACCTGGATTCCAGTCAGGTAATACATTTTGCTTTACAAATCCAAATAACATAGGACCTATTACTGGACCCCAGCCACTTCCTTACTCATTATATTTACTACCCTTATACCTCGTCCTATTCATAAGTATGATATTTTCAGACTTAAAATGGGAGATGTAAGTGCACCATCTTAAGAGTCAAAATAAAAATAGGACTAGAGGTAGTTTAACCATGAGGGGAGAATGGCTGGAATCAGACACTGTCTTAATGTGAAAACTCACAAGGACTCAAGGCCAAGGTACTAGTGTCTAGGCTTTAATGTCCTTGGCTCACCCCCAAAAGATCTGGGAGTGCACAGATGCTATTTCCCTTGTATGCCGCTTGTTCTTGGCCTCCCCCTTATATCCAAGCCCACCACATCTGTTGAGGGAAGATGTGGCTCCTCACGCCATCAATTTGTTGTTGCCCACTCATGCCCAGATGCAGCTTCGAGGTGCCTATGCACACATAGGCACCCATGTCGCAGCACTGCCTTTCAAAAGATTCAGACGTGACCACCTGTATGGCTTATGTATCGAAGCATTTCTGCTTGTAAGAATGAATTGAAAATGCCCTTATTATATCTTACAATGAGACATAAGTACTAGTGGGGATGGATTCATGTCATGAGGTGGCACATAGTGGTGCGGCTAATGCCAACTAAGATGTACATACTTTACCCTTAGCAAGAACGTATGTGGACAAGATGCCAAGATAATGTAAGGTGACCTGGAGAAATCAGCAGGTACCAGAAGGTGCCATGATCATTGATAAAATTCAGCTATTGATCCTTGAAACCACCCAATAGACTGGTGGCACCACAGTCCTACAAATGCTTTTTTTGTTTTCATTTTCAAACTTGTGTTTTTGCATCAATTTTCTGGTTTACTACTATATAGGGAGGATCTGGTGGTCATCGTCTGAAGATTAACTAGGCTTTGTATTTGTTTGTGGCTCTATGGAGCATCATCCAAAGACATTCCACAACCTTAAACAGTAACTGAGATGTATTGTCTCTACAGAAAAACACATGAAGGTTTGAACAATGGTTCCATTTGTTAGGGTTGTAAATACTTAGGGGCATATTACAATCGCAGTTTTCCCGCTTCCTCCGGGCCGGTGGAAGCCACCGCCGGCACGGAGGATGCGGGAAAACCGCCGCGGAGCCTCCAAAGACCCACCGCCAAATTAGGATGGCTGGTGGGTCTTGGTTTATGTCCGCCGCTTTTCCGCCTCGGTCGGCTTACAACCGCGGCGGAAAAGCACTTATATGGTGGCGGTGTCTCTCAGACACCGCCAGCCATATTAGGATTGCGTATCAGATATGCTTTTCCGCGGCGGGTTCTCCGCCGTGGAAAAGCATACGGATGTGCACTTCGGGGGCCCATTGCGGGCCCCCAGGGTGAAGGGGGTTGCACATGGGGCGTACCTATGGTACCCCCCTGCATTTACATGCAGACAGTGGCAGGCACCGCACGGTGCCTGTAGCTTTCTGCATGTAAATGCAATGCGTGCTTTTTTACCATTGCGGCGGGTGCAGCTTGAAGCCGCGCCCACCGCAATGTTAAAAATAGAGGATGTGACCGCCAGGGTGGCGGTCACATCCTAATTGCACAGGAGGGAACGCCGCAGCCCATATGGATGTTCCCTCCTCCTCAAGGGTCGCGGACGGACTCAAGTCCGTCCGCGATCCTAATGGGCTCCTTAGTGCGCCAACTCATCTCAACAATTTTGAATTAGTTGTGGTCCGCTTTTTGTCATTTCCATGTTTTTTGGGGCATCCTACATGAGCCTCCCCATCCAGCCCAAGACCTATGAATATCTGTGAGACATGGGAATCTCAGGAGCTCCTCATCACATTCTGCAGGAAGCCCCATCATTTTGTTCTTCAGTGCACACACTGGTGCAACAAGGCCACCTATGACCTACGGAATATGTTCCAACCCAACAAACTCACTTGTGTTTCAGTTTTATTTATAATTATGCTGTGGTTACCCAAATCAATAAGATGCCATTTTGTTTATTGAACTCACTTCCATTTCTTAAGTCAAGAAATACGGTAATTCTTTATTTTAACAGGCAATACCTTTACCCCATGAAAACATGTCTGGTCTTATCCTAGGGTGATCTTTCTGCAATAGCCCAGTACAGGTATCCACCTCAAGAAGGGAGATGATTGTTCTTTATTGTATGAAGGACCATTTCAAGGAGTAGGCATACAGCCTGGGTTTTTCTGCCCCACTATAATATAGTCCATGAGTCAAACAAAAAAATAGATATATCTATACAAACTGCCAACAATACTTTCCTGGGCAGGTGGATCCGCTGATTCTACCTAAGTAGCTGAAATGCAATACTTCCAGGCTTGATTACAAATTATGTCTTGTACAATTTCCAGTTACTAGGGAAATCTCCAGCTAACTTGTGTTAGCTATTGTTTACTTATTCATCGTCAACACACAAATAAGTGGTGGACAGAAATGTTTCACGTTTCAAAAATTTCCCCCAAATTAATTCTAACAGCTCACCTCTCATTGTGATGAAGACATGCAATAGGAAGAATCAGGTACAAGCACTCTCAAAATCTATTACATATCAGATTTGCTATGTGCAGCGCGCTGGTTGCTGTTTAATTTTAAACTCCCTCACTTGTCACTCGATATTTTAATTGCGCCGCTCACTACCCCTGCGCCGTGTACCTTGTGCTTAATATAGCGCTAGCTCCTTACTTACATTTAAAGGTGTTTCACCCTGCATTTGCAGGAATTAGGGCAGCCAGGGACTGATACCGGGGACTCTCGCGGACGCCATCTTTGAGAGGGCCTCTGTGGCAGCCGAATTTCGGGCGCCATCTTTGAGAGGGGAATAGTTTCCTCCCCTCACACTCCTCCCACGTCTGGAAAGGGTGTGTAGGAGTGTATTTAAGCGCCAGGACGATCGCGCTCAGGTAGATTTGCTATGTGCAGCGCGCTGGTTGCTGTTTAATTTTAAACTCCCTCACTTGTCACTCGATATTTTAATTGCGCCGCTCACTACCCCTGCGCCGTGTACCTTGTGCTTAATATAGCGCTAGCTCCTTACTTGCATTTAAAGGTGTTTCACCCTGCATTTGCAGGAATTAGGGCAGCCAGGGACTGATACCGGGGACTCTCGCGGACGCCATCTTTGAGAGGGCTTCTGTGGCAGCCGAATTTCGGGCGCCATCTTTGAGAGGGGAATAGTTTCCTCCCCTCACACTCCTCCCACGTCTGGAAAGGGTGTGTAGGAGTGTATTTAAGCGCAAGGACGATCGCGCTCAGGTAGATTTGCTATGTGCAGCGCGCTGGTTGCTGTTTAATTTTAAACTCCCTCACTTGTCACTCGATATTTTAATTGCGCCGCTCACTACCCCTGCGCCGTGTACCTTGTGCTTAATATAGCGCTAGCTCCTTACTTGCATTTAAAGGTGTTTCACCCTGCATTTGCAGGAATTAGGGCAGCCAGGGACTGATACCGGGGACTCTCGCGGACGCCATCTTTGAGAGGGCGTCTGTGGCAGCCGAATTTCGGGCGCCATCTTTGAGAGGGGAATAGTTTCCTCCCCTCACACTCCTCCCACGTCTGGAAAGGGTGTGTAGGAGTGTATTTAAGCGCCAGGGCGATCGCGCTCAGGTAGATTTGCTATGTGCAGCGCGCTGGTTGCTGTTTAATTTTAAACTTCCTCACTTGTCACTCGATATTTTAATTGCGCCGCTCACTACCCCTGCACCGTGTACCTTGTGCTTAATATAGCGCTAGCTCCTTACTTGCATTTAAAGGTGTTTCACCCTGCATTTGCAGGAATTAGGGCAGCCAGGGACTGATACCGGGGACTCTCGCGGACGCCATCTTTGAGAGGGCTTCTGTGGCAGCCGAATTTCGGGCGCCATCTTTGAGAGGGGAATAGTTTCCTCCCCTCACACTCCTCCCACGTCTGGAAAGGGTGTGTAGGAGTGTATTTAAGCACCAGGACGATCGCGCTCAGGTAGATTTTCTATGTGCAGCGCGCTGGTTGCTGTTTAATTTTAAACTCCCTCACTTGTCACTCGATATTTTAATTGCGCCGCTCACTACCCCTGCGCCGTGTACCTTGTGCTTAATATAGCGCTAGCTCCTTACTTGCATTTAAAGGTGTTTCACCCTGCATTTGCAGGAATTAGGGCAGCCAGGGACTGATACCGGGGACTCTCGCGGACGCCATCTTTGAGAGGGCTTCTGTGGCAGCCGAATTTCGGGCGCCATCTTTGAGAGGGGAATAGTTTCCTCCCCTCACACTCCTCCCACGTCTGGAAAGGGTGTGTAGGAGTGTATTTAAGCGCCAGGACGATCGCGCTCAGGTAGATTTGCTATGTGCAGCGCGCTGGTTGCTGTTTAATTTTAAACTCCCTCACTTGTCACTCGATATTTTAATTGCGCCGCTCACTACCCCTGCGCCGTGTACCTTGTGCTTAATATAGCGCTAGCTCCTTACTTGCATTTAAAGGTGTTTCACCCTGCATTTGCAGGAATTAGGGCAGCCAGGGACTGATACCGGGGACTCTCGCGGACGCCATCTTTGAGAGGGCTTCTGTGGCAGCCGAATTTCGGGCGCCATCTTTGAGAGGGGAATAGTTTCCTCCCCTCACACTCCTCCCACGTGTAGGGCTATAAGGGATGGGCAGACGGTCAGAGCGCAGCGATGACGCGCAGCGGGTGCGCGCCGGAGGTGCGCCAGAGGTAAGCCCGTTTGCGCCCGTTCGCGTCTCTGGCGCGTCTGGTGCGACCTTTATGGACACACTAGGCGAGTTGGATCCCTTAGTACAGCCTCGGGACCCCGTCAGAGGTCGCACCATGACTCGCCCTTTTGCCGCCTCCCTTACTTGTGGCCTACTCAATGTCCGCTCTCTTGTAAAACATCATGCGGAAATTGCATTGTTGATAGACTCTTTACATCTTGACGTTCTCTTCGTAACTGAGACCTGGATTAATTCTAACTGTGAAGTAGAGCTTGGATGGGCCTGCCCGTCGGGGTACCTTATAAAACATTCGCCTAGAACAACTGGCAGAGGTGGTGGACTAGGTTACATTTTCAGAGACTCAATTACATTTACACAGCTGGAGGTGAAGGAGGTAGCAGGGTTTGAGCTCATGGGTTTCTCCATCATGGCCCAAGGCGGTACCTTGGTGGCGGGTCTTTTATGTTATAGACCACCCTCCCCAACCTCCACGGATGTTCAGCCTCTGATTGACCTGATCTACGACCTCTCAAACTCCCACTCTAGACTAGTAGTATTAGGTGACTTTAACCTCTGGCCTTCTGGCCCTCAAGACCTGGCGTATAGAGAACTATGCCAAGCATGTAGCAATGTACAACTTGCACAGCTGGTTAAGGCACCTACCCATGGTAGAGGACATACTCTAGATCTTGTATTTGCCAACAGTGATTTAGTCTCTGTGGGAGAAGTCATGGCTCAATGCTGGACCGACCATTCACTGGTTCTGCTGTCTGTCCTCTTACCTAGTACACGGAAGACGGGCGGCCCAGGTGCTGTTAGGACTGGCAGGCAGTGGTCTCGTCTTTTGAAATCTTCAACTAGACCTACCTTGCTGTCCAGGCCCTTTGTGGTGGAGGACAATGTGGATAAAAGTTATCAGGTCTTCTGTCAGCAGATTGTAACATCTCTGGATAAATTGATCCCTCTAAGAAAAGTGGGGGACAGACCTAGAAGAACCAATGCCTGGTTTACGGAGGATCTGGGCCAGCAAAAACTTTGCTGTAAGCAGGCGGAACGACTCTGGAGAAGAGAATATAGGGAAGCTAACAAGGTTGCATATAAAGCGACCTTGCAGGAATATAAGATCCAGCTGAAGAAAGCCAAGGCCCAGTTTTTGGCGGATACTTTGACCAGGGCCGCCAATAAATCGCAGGTATTGTTTAAATTGGTAAACAACCTAGCCCACCCGCCTTGTGCTGCCTCGACCAATCCCATCTCCCAGGACCTGTGTGACTCGGTGGCTGATGCGTTCAAGGAGAAAATTAGGAAAATTCTGAGTGGACTTCAGAGTTCTGCTCAGTTAACATCTTCCTTGCTCTCCCCGATAGAATCACCCGTCATGGTGGCTCAGCTGTCCTGTTTTCCGTGCCCCTCCTTGGAAGAATTTTGCCTTCTGGCAAACGGTGTGTCCTCTGGATCACCACTTGATCCTATGCCTCACAAAATCTGGAAGGCTTTCCAAAATGAGCTGTTCCCGCCGCTCCACACCATCTGCTGTCAGTCACTAAGTACAGCAGTGGTTCCAGAAAGCTGGAAAATGGCAATTATTAGACCTTTGCTGAAGAAGGCTTCTCTGGACCCCTCAACTCTGGCCAATTACAGGCCCATCTCGCTCTTGCCTTTCATAATAAAGGTTGTAGAGAAGTGGGTCACAAGAACTCTATCCAGTTTCCTGGAAAACAACTCCTGCCTGGACACATCACAGTTCGGCTTTAGGCCGGCGCACGGCACGGAAACTGCATTGGTCGCCGTGTTGGACGATCTACGAGCGCGAGTCGACATGGGCAAATCAGCATTTTTAGTGCTGCTTGACATGTCGGCTGCGTTCGACACGGTGGACCATGCAGTATTGTTGAGCCGTCTGCAGATGACAGGAGTAACTGGCTCGGCTTTGAGTTGGATTACATCTTATCTTAGTGACAGACAGCAGGCAGTGGCTTTACCACCTTATCAATCTGCCACTCACCGTGTGGAACAAGGCGTCCCCCAGGGATCGGCGATCAGCCCAATTTTATTCAACCTGTACCTCCAACCTCTGGTCGCTTTGATAAAGTCATTCGGCATATCGGTCATCAATTATGCCGATGACACCCAGTTGATTTTCTCATTCGAGGGCGCCAAGGCAGTGTCAATAGACACATTTCATCGCTGTATGTCGGCTACAGCCGAGTGGCTGGGCGCGAATTCGCTCCAATTTAACAGCTCAAAAACGGAAGTGGTTCATTGCTCCTTAGACCGTACACCGCGCCCGCTTCCGGACGATTTTTGGCCTGTATCTATTCCTGGTACAGTAGAGGCCGCTGAGTCGGCCCGTAATCTGGGAGTCCTGTTTGAATTCAACCTGCAGCTTGATGCTTCAGTGAACAGAACCATAGCGACTTGTATGGGCCTACTCCATGCCCTACGCAAGATTTTACCACTCCTCCCTGCAGAGGCTAGAACAGAAGTAGTGCGCAGTTCTATTCTTAGTCGTTTAGATTACTGCAACGCACTGCTTCTGGGGGCCCCAAAAATCTTAATCCTAAAACTCCAGAGGATACAAAATATGGCAGCTAAGCTGGCCCTAGCGCGTCCTCGATCCGCCTCCTCCATGGGAGCATTGGCTGATCTTCACTGGCTACCTGTCCAGCAGAGAATTTCGTTCAAGGCAGCATGTCTTGTTTTTAAGGCCCTGCACGGACAGGGGCCGACGCCGATTCAAAATCTTTTTTCTTGGTATTGCGCCACCAGATCCTTAAGATCCTCCTCCGCGTTTTTAGTGACGGTCCCAAGGATCAATAGAGTGAGGATGGGCGATCGGGCGTTTGGTTTCACGGCCGCTACTCTTTGGAACACACTCCCGTTGGCGCTGAGGAGCAGACAGGATCTCCCTTCCTTTAAAAAGGATCTTAAAACGTTCTTGTTCCCAAGAAAAATGTAATGGCAGCCCTGCCTGTAGTACAGACGCAGTCTCAGCGCCAGGATACCCTTTGGGTGGCAGCCGCGCTTAACAAATAAATAAATACATACATACATACATGTCGAGTGCATTATAAATTTCATTACAGTATCTCACAAAGTAGGATCTATGTTAGGCCTTTTACAGATAATATTTTAATCAGAGAGTCGTTCTCTCATTAGTAACTGGTTTCTTATGCCATGTAAGACTCACCACTCTTACCAGCCCTGTGTGCCTTTTCTCCACACGTTGGGTTGTGATATTGAACTTCTGGGTACTCAAAAACATTAGTAGAATAAACAACACAGAGGAGTACCACCAATGAGAATTCACCAGTTGCTGTAGGGGTGAATGGTTTTCGTAAGGTGGAGAAAAACTCTTTTTATTAGAAACCCCTCACTCATCACCTAGTGATGACATGCTTCATCATCGGGGTCCACCCTAATGACCTAGCGCCATCAGGGTGTGCTTCGACACCTGATTACAGTGGAGCAGGTTTTTGAGTGGTGGTGCGTGAAAAAATGAAAGGTAAGTGTGTTAAAAATTGTCCTGGTTTGAACTTAAAAAATAAAGATTTTTTATTGGTAAGCAACTGGACAATGTTAAAATCGTGGCGAGATAAAATAAGGGCAGTGATGAGCCCGTGTATCTCTAGGGTTTATGTGTTGGGTCTACATGTTTCAACCTTAGCGGTTATGGTCAACCAGGTTTTCGTCAGGACCTCAAAACCAAGTTGGTGGATGGTCTGCGTCCCCTAAAAGACGCACCCAATCCTACCACATGGGACCACTGGATGGCAAAAATGTGCCCGTGGTTTAAGCTCGCTCCACACTGGGTGAGCTGTAGAAAAATTGTTTAAAACACCTGTAAAAGAAAATGCGAATATTTGTCACAAATTGAGCGTATTTACAAGCCTGTAACGTAGTGCAGTGCTTTCAACGTTGTGTCTGCATGCTGTCACACCCCGTTACATGGTGAATTCAATGGTAGCATCATACGTCTAGTGTTACCGCTGTCAGGCTCTACTCCAGCATACTTCTAGAGGAGGGAAGTGATAGTGAACAATGTGGGGCTGTGAAATTACAACGTTGTGTACATGATTACGTGCACTTGTGGCAAGAACTACATCGGTATGACGACCAGGAAGGTCAAACAGCGTATCTGCGAGCATCGCAGCACAATACGCTGCAGAAAGAACGCCACCAAGTTAACAGACCATTTCCTGAGTGCGAGCCACACACCAAACGATATGAGATGGACCATCATCGAGCAGATTCCAAATGGACCCAACTCCCAAAAAGTACTACACGAAAAAGAACAACGTTGGGTCTATAGACTCTCTACTCATATCACTGGCCTTAATGATAATATCCCTTGGGCCTCAGTACTCTGATAATATCCCTTTGGCCTCAGTACTCTGATGCTACCCACTGCCCTTGAAGCAACATCTTGCCTACCTATGACCCCCGACTGGCCTATATATCCCTCTGTAAATATGTACAAATTAACATGGCCTGGCACCCTTTTATTGTTGATCAGCCAAGGCCAAGGCTTTTACCAATCTCCCCGGTAAACATAGCCATGTAATTAGGCTGCATCTACAATCCCACATGGGAGGGTTTTACTGGGGTTCCTATTTCCGAGCGAGCTTAAACCACGGGCACATTTTTGCCATCCAGTGGTCCCATGTGGTAGGATTGGGTGCGTCTTTTAGGGGACGCAGACCATCCACCAACTTGGTTTTGAGGTCCTGACGAAAACCTGGTTGACCATAACCGCTAAGGTTGAAACATGTAGACCCAACACATAAACCCTAGAGATACACGGGCTCATCACTGCCCTTATTTTATCTCGCCACGATTTTAACATTGTCCAGTTGCTTACCAATAAAAAATCTTTATTTTTTAAGTTCAAACCAGGACAATTTTTAACACACTTACCTTTCATTTTTTCACGCACCACCACTCAAAAACCTGCTCCACTGTAATCAGGTGTCGAAGCACACCCTGATGGCGCTAGGTCATTAGGGTGGACCCCGATGATGAAGCATGTCATCACTAGGTGATGAGTGAGGGGTTTCTAATAAAAAGAGTTTTTCTCCACCTTACGAAAACCATTCACCCCTACAGCAACTGGTGAATTCTCATTGGTGGTACTCCTCTGTGTTGTTTATTCTACTATTGTATCCAGGGGTACAGGAGTACTCCCCGTTCACTCTGGTGAACACAATCCTTGCTCTCTCTATTGTTTTTGTATACTCAAAAACATTAACCATACATGTGTTTGTGCCAATAGCAGAATTTTATTTTAACAAATATCTTTGCATAAATCTAATGTTGAACTCACATGTTATTGTTAATTTAGACCATTCTTTGAGCTAGAGGACTTAATCAAACATCCACATATTTTTAGGGAATCAATCTTTGCCACCTATCATTTACCAGTATGGTTAGTTGTGAATAGGTAGTTACCTGTTCTTATGTAATTTGCCCTTTAATTAAGATTCTGGAATCTCTGCTTCTGTTTCATATACAATGTGAACAACAGGCCCTTGGCAGGCCTCAAAACAGAGGTTCAAGCTCTTGTATTATCATAACTAGATTATGATAGTGCTACCCTTGTGGGCCTTCCGAAAATCAATTTAGCACCGTTGAAGGCTACTTTGAATGTGAAAGCTAGGCTAATCATCAGAACAAAAAAATATCACCCGACTCAAACCACTGCAATGGCTTCCTTATAAGGCTAGGATCCATCTCAAAAGTGCTTGTATGACTCGAAAAGTGCTGCACCACAACACCCACTCTTACCTGACCGAAAAACTGACCATACCCGTTGGAAACAGATCTTCAAGAAGCACAAGCTCCCTACTACTTAAGCCACAAAAATTCTACAAAAAGAAAACTTACAACAGATCCTTCTCCGCAATTGCCTCAAAAATCTGGAACTCCGAGATTAGATGCAACCCATCCACAGCTATCTTCAGGAAAGAAGTAAACATTTTTATCCAACAAGTTCCTCTCATACTGATGATACACCTCCTCTTCTCATGAACAACTCTTTCCTACCTGTTTGACGTCGCTTCTTATCCTGCCTTCACCCATACTCCCAAGATCTGTGATGTTTCCTGCATTTCTCAGCCATCATCACACCATTCTGACACCTATCAGACATTGCCTATGCCAGAACTTATGTTTGATTATGTGCTCTTATCTCTCTTCTTACCATTTGCTTCTGTCAATTTTGGCTCCATAACTTCGTTTTGTATCATTTTGCCTTCATAATTTCGTAAACCATGGGTCATTATGTAATTTCCTTTTACCCCTTATGGTGTTGTGTTTGAGCGAATTCATTCCTCACTTATAACTGTCATCCAGTTATGAAAGCGGTGGGAATCCTCTGCTGGCTCACCAGTTAGGATTGGTATCTTATTTTGGGCAATGCAATGCAATGCAATTTTCACCCCGAGTGGGCTGGGTATGCTCAGACGTGAGTCCCAGGCTCTCCACACCACTGGAGTCAAGCTATCCAGGCTGATGAAGGCTGATAGCCAGAAACCGGTCCTTGGATGCTTGATTCCGGTCTGGGAAAGACATGGCTTGGTAGTTCGGACTGGACTGTTCCCATGAGGCACAGGGTCAGAGCTGATTTACATATAGCCAGTGTCTAACCCAGGGTGGTGTGGAGTGCAAAAAAATGATGGATTTAGGCCCAGATCCTTGTACTGGGGTGAATGTATGACATTGTTCTACATTCTGTCCATCAACTGTGTTTTTTGCAATTTTCACCCTGAGTGGGCTGGGTATGCTCAGACGTGAGTCCCAGGCTCTCCACACCACTGGAGTCAAGCTATCCAGGCTGATGAAGGCTGATAGCCAGAAACCGGTCCTTGGATGCTTGATTCCGGTCTGGGAAAGACATGGCTTGGTAGTTCGGACTGAACTGTTCCCATGAGGCACAGGGTCAGAGCTGATTTGCATATAGCCAGTGTCTAACCCAGGTTGGTGTGGAGTGCAAAAAAACAATGGATTTAGGCCCAGATCCTTGTACTGGGGTGAATGTATGACATTGTTCTACATTCTGTCCATCAACTGTGTTTTTTGCAATTTTCACCCCGAGTGGGCTGGGTATGCTCAGACGTGAGTCCCAGGCTCTCCACACCACTGGAGTCAAGCTATCCAGGCTGATGAAGGCTGATAGCCAGAAACCGGTCCTTGGATGCTTGATTCCGGTCTGGGAAAGCCATGGCTTGGTAGTTCGGACTGGACTGTTCCCATGAGGCACAGGGTCAGAGCTGATTTGCATATAGCCAGTGTCTAACCCAGGGTGGTGTGGAGTGCAAAAAAACGATGGATTTAGGCCCAGATCCTTGTACTGGGGTGAATGTATGACATTGTTCTACATTCTGTCCATCAACTGTGTTTTTTGCAACTCTTGCACCATGGCGCAAGGTTGCCTGGGTTGTTAGCAGGATTATTTTTGTGCAGGAAGGCACAAAACCACTCCCCACAAACAATCCCCGGGATCATTTTCCTCTTTCTTGCAGCACCCAAGGAAAGAGGGAAAAACAATGAGAAATAAACCTAATTCTCCTCGTTATGCTTCGCCAGGAGAGGCGTAGCAGTTTTGGCGCATTCCCAGGTCTTCCACTTACGGTAAATTTGGGAATGCATTACAACCCATGGGTTTTGCATGGAAACACCCATGCACAACCCATGGGAAGCCTCCCTGGGGCAGAGTAACGCAACACAGCAATTTGCAGTGCGTTGCGTCACGCCGGATTTATCAAACCACTCAGCCCCATGCAAGGTGGCCTTGTTTGGCCTGATAAATAGTATCTCGTGGGTTGCATCGCTTTTGCACCCCATCGCATGGTGCAAAAACAACGCGACCCTTGATTTGGGTGACCCGGCGTCCCGGATTTGCCAGGACGGTCCCCGTTTTTCACCAGCTGTCCGGGCAGATTTCGAGAAATTTAGCTCATGTTCCGGTTTTTGGAGAGGGTCGACTAAAAAAGAGGGGGGAGGTGTTTTTTATGTTTTACAAAGCTGGGCTTGTTTTCCAAGAAATCAATTTAATTCACAGGCAAGCTACTGAGTTTAAAAATAGCATCTTATGTATGTTCTTACTGCCTGTTTTGTAATTCTCTGCTCAGGAGCGCTGTCATTCTGTGAGCTCGGTTGACGTAAAATGATAGTCCTTCTTCTATTTTTTTCAAAATGTCCCTTTTTTTTGCTTTAACATTCTGGTCATCCTACCCCTGATAAATATGGCCCTGTGGATGAAATATCAACTGTACCGTCCTAAAACTACTTCACCCTGACCCAGTTAACCAGTAATCTGACTTACATTCCCGTGCTTAACTTGCCTGCCTTCTCTGCAACAAAATCAATATGCTGTGCTATTAGCAACGACCATCCACTTCCACTCCGGAGGTAAATACACACGTTTATTTAATTAGCTTAAACCCCCCAGACAGAGCAGTGTGCCAGAAAAGCGATGCAATAAATAAACATATACAAAGCATCGCAAGGTTGTCCTGACATATTCAAGACAATGCGCAGAGGGAGACGGGCCCCGCACACACAGCCTCCACCCCTCCACTTGGCCCTACAATCTAACGAATCGCAGAATCTTCCAATGGGGTTACTCGAATTACCCTCCTCCCGCCAATCCAAGTGCTGCACGTTTCTGCCGCCCTGTCACTCAGTAAAATGGCGTCCCCCGGCGCATGTCTGGCGTCGGCCGCGGCCTCTGCCAAGAGCTCGTGGCTGCGTAAGATCATGTGTGATGCTTTTGGACGGTGGTCATTTTCTTGGCCTGCGCCTCCAGAGGGGTCCCTTTGATGCTTCCTGCCCCATGTGAAGGAAACACAGCGCTCTCCTGTGCTTTTTTTCACATTTTTCGATGTCTTTTCCGTTTAAGGCGCTGGAGGTTGAATTATGTCATTTAACCCGAACAGCGTCTTTTTTCCATTTTCTTTCAGATCCTAATGAGTCACAGCAGCAGATCACATGAAACGCCATGGGAAGAAAAATACATTAAACACAGCACCGAGAGGGCCCGTCGCTTATAGCGGTGAGTCATGGGAGGGAGGGGACAAAGGTTTGTGAAAGGCAAATTCATCTTTGGAAGGGCCTCGAGCTCACTGTTTTAACAGTTACACCCCTCAGTACCTCCACTTACAAAAAGGTTCTGTAAAACTTGACATCTGGGCATTCTCAAATACAGCTGTTGAATGGTACCTTATTATGCCTCTGTGTGTTATTTATTGGGCATATTTATATAGTGCAAACCCAACTACGCCAGAAGGGCAGTGGGGTGCTTAACATAGCAGTACGTTCTGATACATGCGATTATATGACGGAATTACGCATGCGTTTAGAACGCATGCCTTTTTAATGCTATCGCTAGTACGAACGCGTCCTAATGACACGTTTCTTTTGCACGCAAGTCGTTACAATGCTGGAGTTTGGATTAGTATAATTTACTCTTCCAACTCCAGTCTGCGCATCAGTAGGGAAGGTGTTGGCACCTGCACCAATGCGCCCCCTAAAGCAAGTTGCTGTAATCACTTGCGCGCTAAACGAATGCGTGTTAATGACACGTTCGTTCAATTGCGGGCGCTGTAAAGGAGTAGATTGAGTTAGTGTTCTTATATGTAGTGCCTCGAATGGGATGAAAATGGCAGAGGGCCTCTTAAAGAGGCGTGGTTAAAGAACCGCAACTTGGAATCTTTTCCAAGTGACTTATGTAATTTAAGAATGCGGCATAAAAGATTGCAATGCAAATCAAGCACTTCTTGCTAGTATTTGAGTGCTTTTCTATGTTTCTTCTGTTATCATATTGTATTCTATTGTAATTACATTTATATAGCGCTTACTACCCCTGAGGAGGCACTGGAGTGCTTCAAGTTAGCAGCATGCTGCTCCGTGACCTAAGGTCAGTAGTTAGTCTGGTATTTTTGGTTATTTTTGGCAATTGGGATTAGCCTTGTGTGCCCAAGCAAACCATCCTGCGCATTCACTCCAGTTTCTTTGTGGTGGATTTAATTAGTAGGAGTTATTTGTGATCGTTAGTGGGGTATGGAGTATGTGACACATGCACGTGGGTGGTGGGATTAATAGATTAGCTAGAGGAGGTTAGGTATTGTTAGGTTGCAGGGGTATGACTTTCAGAGGAGTAGAGGTTGTGATCTTGTAAATGAGATGTGGGCTGTTTGCAGAAATACAGCAATAGAGATTAAGGCAAACATGCACATGAAATCATAGGTTGTGCTTAGAGAGAGGAGGCATACAGAGGATGGAAGTGAGGATGAGGGCCATTTGAAAGAAGAAAAGAGTAGCGAAAATCATTAGTTTTAAGTATTGGTCAGTTTTTCATGCCAGATTTTAGGGATATAGAGGATCTGCTTTGAGACTGCGTGCAATATGAGATTGTTAGGCTATAGAAAGAAACAACATTTTTTGCATGTGAAGATAGAGCTATAATTGGTATTTTTCAGAGGTACTAGAAACCGGCTGTTTGTGCACTGCTAGGCTACTGCTAGACAACCACTCCTGCCAGATCATCTGATGAGCGCAAGGGTCGGAAATGAGAATTAATGGCTGGACGTCTATTTAAAGAAATGTCAAGATCTTCAGGTTGCGCTTTAGGAACCAGTAACCTCAAGATGGTAGAAAAGTAAAAAAACATTATTATAATTATTTTGAGTTTTATTTATAATAGTAAAGAATGAAAACATTCAAAATGCTGTAGAAGATGTCTTCAGATTTTTTTCCTCAAGTTTGGCTCACAGTTTTTATTGTAAAAGCAGAGTGGGATCAATTTGGATGTGTCTGGATTGGCATGGTACAAGATAGAGGGGGAGGACAGTTTCCCCAGACACTGGAAGTGTGATGCCTATATTTCTGTGGCTGGAGGGTGGAGATCCAGACTCTGAGGTGTGGCGGATAGTGACTGGGCTCAAGGAGGCTGTGTCAGCAAGTGGTTTCCTCAAGCACTGGCCTTTGGTAGATAGCGGTGAGTAGTGGAGCTGCAGATTTTTTGTGCACGGGGAAGAGCCCTTTAGGTGAGTCCCAGCCTTTTGTCTTCCTTGATCAAACTTTCAGTTGGGCTGATGACAACTGCAGAAATCTCACACCTCTTTGTGCCACTGCTGTGTTTGTCCCGGGCTGGAGACTACCCTGTTGTGAGGGGCATTACTACACAAAGATTGTGTCTAGAGAGCATCCTTGAAAAGACATGTGAAAGAAGAACCACCCGAACCAGTTCTGAAGCATGAGACAGTGGATGCACTTGCAGTGTGATTCAAGAAAAAAATCTGTTTTTATACAACTACAGACAGATTGTTTAATGTACAAAGGGACAGAGGATGTTAGAGATAAATGATTGTTTCAGTCTTTTCTCTCCATTGCATCCAGGTATAAGATGCAACAAACATAGGTTTGACAAGCCAGACCTATTGGATTTGGCAGTTCTTGTTAGCAGTATCAAATGAGTAACAACAATCATTTTGTTGTGAATAATTAGAAGTGCAAATGGTTAAAATCTGAAAATTATAACAAAGTGATTTTAACATTTTAACCTTGCTAAAGTCTGTGAAATGGTTGATGGTCTTTGGAGTGCCCCTATCACCTTAATTCACCTTTTAACACCACTTACCTGCATTCTATCATCTGTTAGACACTTAATGCCCCTTTTCTCCCGACTTCAAATATTCCAGATACACATCGCACATTATGTCTTTACTCTTCAACACTGTCTTTTCACTCTTTCCTTCTGCATGTACTTCCTTTCATCTTACTTCAACATCCCAACATCCCCTGCACACCTGCAGCGTAAACAGAGCGGGTATTACTATCATTGAAGGTGTTTTTACTGTGAATTCGTTTGAAGGGATGAATTGTAAGCTTTTTAATGGTTCTTACATCTATTTTTTACATTGCTTAGCATTGTTTCCTGGTATCAGCGCATTGTTGGAAGGCAATGGGCAGATCAGACAGCCATTGTTGTAGTGCCCTACTGCCGGAGCAATTTTGAATTCTCTAGTCTTTTTCGAATTTCACAACGCCCATACACTATATAAACAAAGGCGATGCAGGGACATGTGTTGGGATGGGGTTGGAATGGTATTGCGGGCTTGTGGACCATACGTATTGCACCATTGAGAAGGAAGCCTTAGAGTTGTGGTGGGGAACTCGGCATTTCCGCATGTATGTATGGGGTGTTCCCTTTTTATTAAGAACTGACCACAAACCATTGGTTGAACTATTCAATACAAACAGGGATGATAAGGCTACTCCTAGTATTGCTAAGTGGAAATATTGGTTACAAGAAATCAAGTACGAAACTTGAGTATGTTCCTGGCAAGATGAATATCTTAGCGGATTTTTTATCCTGCATGCCATTGAATGATTTGAATGGGTCTACGGAAGAGACCATGGACGGGGACGACGATGTTGTGTGTTTAGCCAATCCCATCAATAGTGTGTTGCAAGGTACGTTGGATGAGTGTGAGTGGAGAATAGAGTTGGGTAAGGATCCCATGGTGTGCAAGGTCATGAGTTGGATTGCGCAAGAATGGCCCAATTTGAAGTCTTAGGAAGAGTATGCCATGCCATATGGGCAGGTTGCGTGTGATTTGACATGTGAAGATGGACTCTTGAAGAGACTTGGAAAGTTAGTAGCTCTGGTGAGTTTGAGGGGAAATATTTTGGATTGGCCCACTGCGACATAAGGGCAATGAAACATACAATACGTGAAGACTTCTGGTGGCCTGGCATGGATAAAGCATTGGTGAGCCACATACGTGATTGTGGGCCTTGTGTCATGAGCGATAAGTCGCAAGTGACTCATCCTTCCCCCATTGACCCAGTAAATTTTCCCCTGATTCCATGGGCTAAGGTGGCTTTGGACATTGCGGGTCCCATTAATGTTTTGGCTGATAGATCCAAATTTGTGATTGTTCTCATTGACTACATGTCAAAATGGCCTTAAGTGTTTTTTTTAAATAGCATTACTTTGGATGCCATTATACAATTTTTAGGCAAGGTTTTCATCAGGGAAGGTTTTCCAGCATAAATAGTGACAGATAATGATACACCATTGGTGTCCAGTGAAATTGAAGTATTTCTTTCATTGTAGGGTATGAAGCACACAAGGACTTCTTTGTATCATCCTAAGAGCAATGGTCTGGTTGAACGTTTTATTCGTACTTTGAAGGACCATTTGCAATTAGCGTGTGTCAACAAGTTGGGTTGGAAATCAGTTGTGGATAATATGCCGTTGGCGTACAGAATGACTCCTAATTGTTCCACGGGAGTTTTCCCCTTTTGTTCATCTTAGAGGCAGAGTTCCAGGTTCAAATTTGAAGCGTGAGTGGAGGAACCGGTAAGATGTTGTTGATGCTAGATTGTGGGTGTGGTGCATGTAAGAAAGAAGGTAGAAAGCAAGTATGGACATGTTCCCAGTGATTTATGTGCAGGAAAGTGCGTCGGAATCAAGAAACCTGCTCATGTTCCCAAGGGTGTTTCAACATTATCCACCCCTATATTGGTGGTTAAGGTTTCTCACAGTTCTGCTCACACCAATGATGGCAAGGTGTGAAATAAAGACAGGATTTCGATTATTCCTGTGACCAAAGTTGACCTGGTGCAATCTCATTTTGAGAAAACGTTAGTTGGCATGGGATCAAGTGATCCGCCTGTGATCAGAGCCAGTAGTGTGGATTAATTCTTATCGCCGGTACACTAGAGGACACTTCTCCGGTACTCGCACACCAGTACTGGCTAGGCAGGAAGGGTGCCCCTTTGCTTTTTTTGGGTCCTACATTGTGGAACTCCTATCCTCCAAAGCTGCGATTTTGTAACTCCTTTAAAAAGCTTAAAAAGCTCTATCTGTTTGTTAGCTCTGGGAAACCCCGTTGGGGCATCCATGCGCTTAATAAATCAGAAAAAATAGAATGTGGTAATTGAATAATTAGGCTGGACAAGCTGCAGGTCCAATGGTTCCAGTGACTCTGGTTATAGGCTAACCCTGCACCTGTTTACTTTGACATGGATAAAGTGCTAAATATAACACATTATTCTGTGATACCACAGAATATATAAAGGTAGATATCATTTCACTTTGCAAATCTGGGTGTAAATTCCTCTCCTGCTAAATATGGCTACTGTGGGATATGGTAATTAGTAAATGCTTAATTTTCATCTGATTTATACCCATTTCAATGTGGAAATGAATGGAATTTTAGTATGATTTCACCTTGTTTGGGGGTTTGCACAGCAAAGATAGACACTGTTTCTGATTTATCCATCACAAATAGGACGGCAAACTCTAAAGTCGGCACAATTGGTACCTGATTTGTAATCCTGTTTCCGATGTAAATGTGAAATTGCACCTAAAAGGAGAGTAGCAGCCCGATCATGCTGTATCGTGGCGCGCTTGTAACCTCAAACCTCAAGGGAGCACTGATATAGCGAGTGGGAAACTAAAGGTTAAAATTGCCTATTGCGGGACCCAGGTCTGTGACTTTAAGGATGGCAAGGTTAAAAACAGAAGGTGATGCTCATGAGTTCAAATCACTCTAGCAAGATGCTAGAGAAACAGCATGCAACGTGGAGAACTTGATGATGAAGCATTTAACTAGTAACAATTCTTTTATTCTTTTATAAAAAAAAGAAAATATTTTCTTGGGTGTAACTGGGGAGAATTCCCTTATAAAATAAGTGTGTTTACCCTTGTGATAGCCTATTAGTGCGGGAAATGTGAACCAACCCTCAGAAAACTTCTCCTGTCCCTCTTTTAGGTTTGGAATTTAATGATAAACCTGTTGAGACAGTGAAAAAGCCCCAAAAGCAATTTTCTCTGAAGCAATGCTGGCAATTCCACAGAAAAACACTGGGTTACATGATTACATTCAATAGTGCTAATTTCAGTTAGCAAACAGGTATCAAAACAATTAAACATCTATTTTGAATAGTTAGTCAAATCCAATTCAATGGGGTCAGATGTTTGATTAATATTAAGGAAAAGGTACTTTTATGAAATTTACCTTTTTCCTTACTAAAGTTTCTATGGAATCATTTGCATTTGTCTCTAACTTCTACCAGGCAGTGATAACATTTAAATGGACTTGAATGGTGTGAAATGCCTTAAGAGATAAAACAATGCTTTGACCTGACTGGGCAGAGATGAACCCCTCAGAACCTGGCAGAATACGCAGGTTAAGGGTTTGAGTATCCTTATTGATATTTCAGTGTCAAATCATGCTGACATTTAAAATCCTGCCTCACAATTCAGCTGGGGCTTATATATATATCTCTGGGGATGCTCTTGAAAGGCAGGGAACAGATACATATTGAAGGTCTGTTTGCTGGAAAACCCTGCTTTGTTCTACCACACATCTGTATTTATTGGGGGAACAGTGACTGCACCAAACTGGATTTTACTGTTACTTGTGGGATAACTCTAGGATTATGATAGTACACTCCTCACACACACACACCTGACCCTCAGAACCCAAGTTTAGTGAGGCTGAAGGCTTCCACCATGTTTATAATGCCCAAAGTTGGTAGGGTTGGCCAGAGGACCTGTTACCCCATTGGTTATTCCCATCCGTACAAGTCATAAATGTGACACCTCCAGGCACCCACTTCTGAACAGTCATGGGCCTGAGGAAGAACAGAAGAGTACTGAACCTACTATCTGCGACTTCAGAGGAGCCCTAAAGGACTGTATCTGCCTCCTCTTGTACTCAGGACAAAGAAGTGGACTCCAAGGGTCACAAAGCTGACCTGTTCAAGCTTCAAGGAAACAACAAAGTACAAGGGAATTTTCCTTGTAATTGCCCAGTGAACCAGTAGCAACTGGATCTGGACTTGACCCCCACTATTTGGCCTCTGGTCGGCACTCTGTAAGTCTATAAGTGTCTCCATTAGGGTTCTTGGGGCTTTAAAAATGCCCTCCTATGGTAGACTGGATTTTAAAGAACTAAAGTCAGAAGGTAAAACCTTTGACTAGGATGAATCTGGTTGGTGTATACGACTTGTGCTCCATTGCAATCAATCAATACGTGCCCAGGTCCCAGTCTTCCGTGACCATTGACTATCATTGACACTTTATGCTACTTAGTGCTGTTCCTCCCTAAAACTGTAAACATTCATTTCTCCTGTGCCTCATATTGGATTTTTGTCATTTTGTTTGTTAAATTTCACTCTATTTATCTAATTTGGTTTGGGATTTCTTTTGTATTCTATTTTGACTTTATTTCTCCTTTGGTGCTGCATAAATAATTTTACACATTGCCCTAAGTTAAGCCTGTGTGCTCCGTGTCATAGTATATAACAAACGTTACTAAAAAAAAGCAAGGTTTTTATAGAGAAAGGAAGAAAATGGTGTGTGCGTAGCTCGATACTGTAAAGGGGTTTCTGGGCATTTTTTGTTAAGAACCACCCCAAATAATAACCCATTTTGTTACAGGCTATACGTTAAAAACGTCCAAACAGCAAAAAAAACTGCCTCACAATCTGGTCTTGCGCTTTTTGTATGCTTTTGCCCTCCCTTACAACAGCAGGCCTACCCCTCAAGATTCTTTCTTCTCCTATTTCTTCAAGATTTTCATTATTCTTTCAGCCTACTGTGCCTTTGCACAATAGAACTTTTAAAGAAAGGGATGAGCAGAAACCCTCTGTCTTCTAGTCTTGTGTCTTCTAATTGACTGCTCTGTACTACGTGTTTAGCTTTGATGGTTCCTAGCACACCTGTGCTTAAACATAGCACATGTGATGTGGCAAGGTCTATGAATGGCATGCATTGCACACCTGGGGCCATATTACGAATCTACATTGTTTGAGCCATGTGTACCTTTTAAAAGGTGCTGTATGTGCAAACAATGAAAATGTGCCCTATTACAATAAATGCGCTGCCCCAGGCCTGCCGCAAACTCATGATGCCCTCGGAGCAGCGCATTCATGTGGAAAAAATGGAGCGTGTTTTCACAGTGCAGTAGGCAACCCGCCTGCACTTTTGAAAGGGATTAGAGATCCCCTCACAGGTGGGTGCAGTCAGTGACTAATTGCACTCTCCTGCAAGGGAATGTCTGGGGGGTTAATAGGACCCGCTATCCTCCCCAGAGGGCTGCTCTCAGGGGGTGCACTCACAGTGGTGAATGCGCCCCCAGAGAGCTGCTTTGCCTCTGCGCCAGCATCTGTAATATGACGTGGGTGCAGAGGCCAAGGAATTCTCTCATTTGCATAGGACACACCCCTATGCAAATGGGGGAACTTCCCCTGATGGTAGCGCTGTGCTTTACGTGAGCCAGCTCTATCAGTATTGCTGAAGGGGGCGCACAATTGTCTGCGCCCTCTTCTGTAATGCCAAAGTGCCCCGAAGGTCCGCAAAGTGGGCGCAAAACCTCGTTGCGCCCCCGGGGCACTTACGTTATTACGGCCCCTGGTCATTAACATTAGTTAGAGGTAGCCAAGAGTAGAGCTTGGTTCCCTTGACCTGACCTTTGGTACCTTTGACAATTACAACATATTGGTGGTCTTGAAAGCAGTGGTAGACCAGGAAGTAAAGAAGGTTCTGAAAGCTGTTAAATTTCTGTATTTTCCGCTCCCTATTTTTCTCCAGCCCCAGGATGCCAAAGTCCACTGAGAGGCTGAGGTTGGGACAAGCCTGTGGTGTCATGAAGTGTCAAAGGTTAAATTATGTCACTCCAGTAACTCTGTTCACTTTGGTAACTCGATAGACCTGTGCTCTTTGTCTGCATGCCGGTACCTTTAGTGCATTTGCCCATGCGGGGCAATTCTTCTTGTATGGGCCAATGTGGCGGTCAGGGCCGGACCGGGAACACAACCAGTCCTGGTAGGCGCGCAACACCCATTGGACTGAAACGGCCTCAGCCCTCCCGTTGTGTGTGGCAGCCCGGGATGAAACACTTCCCGGACACACACACAGCCACACCCGAGCACTTCACAGGTCTTTTAAAGACCATTTGCATGTTAATGAGGCCTTGCTGTTGTTTCACCACTTTTAAGAGCCCCTGAAGCTCCACTCTGCATGTTGCTCAAAGATTCAGCCCCCCCCCCCTGAAGTTTATTTTTTAACCCCCCCCCCGAAATTTGGCTCTAGTTGCGCCTCTGAGTCCTGGCAATTCAGCGTGACCGGCCCTGGGGGGTGGAGTTGGGGTTGTGTCAGTAAGAAGCACTGGCCTGGGGGAAGGAGCTGGTGTGAAACACTGCTGCCGCTTTTGTTGCAGGGGGCCGATATTGCAGCACTGCAGCAAAACCGGCCCCCTGTAACACAACTGGCATACACCGCTCAGAAGCCAGCCCCCACGCTACCAGCCCATAGGTAAAAAAAACACCTGGTCCCGACTACGGCCAGTCCAGCCCTGGTGGCGGGGATCAGATCTTCCCCAGTGAACTCGCCTCCCATACAAAACCCCTCAAGCTCGCTGCCTGGGGCGGGCAGTGAAAGGCCTCATAGACTGAGGAAGGATGGGACAGTGTTTCAACTGCAACTGGTAATAAAATAACACGGCTTGAAACTACATGGCTTACTACTTACACTTTCATAGTCGCTGAGAGATGCTTAAACGTGTGCCAAATACCAGAACTACAAAAAAATTACATTTTGCTTTCAGAGATATCATATGCCGTGTCAGCACTGGGCGTTATTTCCACATGTACACACGCATATCCATGATAAAAAAAACACACTTTTGCTTGTGTTGGCATTTCAGTTTTCTGCCATATTTCTTGGACCATCACTGATGCAATTTAAAGAAAATCCTCCCTGTGATAATTTTCAGCTGAAAACTGTGAACTAAGCGTTTGTGCTGTGCACTGCCAAATCCTTCCATAGTTAAAATATAAGTAGGCATGAAAAAATGTATAAACATTATCTAACAGCTACGTTTACAGCGGTTTCCGCCTAAGTTGAAGCATATGATCCCAAGCCAAATTGTCAGATTAGGCAGCATAGGTAAATGGGGAAATTGGAATTGAAGCTGCGCGCCATCTGCTGATGTTAAAATGCTTATATAGCGCAACGTTCACCAGGTAGGTTTCTTGGCGCTTCGAAGGACGGGGCTCTATGTGGATTGGTGGCTTAGGTGGAATACGCTTGTAAGAATAGCCATGTTTTTAGCTGTTTCCTAAAGTGAAGATGGATGTCAGTGGTCCGTATTGAGAGGGGGAAAGAGTTCCAGATTTGGGGAGCCAGCGTGGAGAACCGGATCCCGCCGTGTTTAATGCGCTTAAATCTAGGAATGGTCAGAAGGTGTTAACCAGAAGATCGGAGGGTGCAAGAAGGGATGTATTTCCTAATCTTGTTGGAGATAAATTTAGGGCTCTCTTCTGACAGCGCCTTGTGTACAATGCAGCCTAACTTAAAGACACTGCGTTGGCTCACTGGGAGCCAATGAAGTTGTTTGAGCAGTGGCTTTACATGCTGACGGACCGGGAGTTGAAAAATTAACCTGGCCGCGTAGTTCTGGATTAATTGTAAGCGTTGTACTTGATATGCTGGAATTCCAACATAAAGTGAGTTAGCATAATCCAGTCGCGAGATGATAAGCGCCAGGACAGCCAGGGTTAATGCTTCTGTAGAGAGGAATCTTTTTATTTTCTTTATTTTTCGTAACATGAGAAAGCAAACCGACACCACCGAGCTGATCTGAGATTTCATTGATAAGTCATTGCTTATCATAATCCCCAGGCTTTTTGCCGTAGCTGCTGGAACAGGCGGAAGACCCAGGGAGGAAGGCCAAAAGTTGGCATACCATGGGTTTAGAGTACCACCTTTCAAGATCAGCTCCGTTTTGTCTGGATTCAGTTTTAGTTGGTTCAAATTCATCCAATTGCTAATGTAAGTCATAATAGACTGCAGATTGGATTCTGATAAACTTGTGGGTTGAATATTGAAAATTAATTGCAGATCATCTGCATAGTTAAAAACCAGGACATCCATTTCCTTTAGTGCGATAACCAGGGGCTGCATCTACAGGTTAAATAAAAGGGGGGATAGAGAGGAGCCCTGTGGGACTCCGCATGAAAGTTTTCCTTTTTTTGAACAAAAGTTGCCTAATCGGACGGATTGATATCTACCCGTCAGAAGGGAATGTATCCACTTCAGTGCCTGGCCCCCAACGCCTGCGCTGTGGACACGGTCGATCAGGATGTTGTGGTCGACCGTGTCAAATGCATCTGACAGGTCGAGAAGGATCAGGGCCTGAGGGGAGTCAAGGTCTGCTCCAGTTCGTAATTCATCCATGACTGTCAGAATGACAGCCTCGGTCAAGTGAGCAGGCCTGAAGCCCGCCTGATGGGGGTCCAGATGGAGTGACTCCTCAACAAAGGAGCTCATACAGCCAGCCACGTGTGCCTCCAGAATCTTACTCAGGTAGGGCAGGAGGGATATCGGGCGGTAGTTGCTCATCACTTGGGAGTTGGCGCCGGGCTTCTTTAATATGGCGAGAATCTCAGCATTTTTAAAAGAATCGGGGACAGTACCGCTGCTGATTGAAGAATTGAGAAGAGATATAGGGGGATCAGGACAGGCACTGAAAGCTTTGCGTAAGATGTGGGGAGGGCCACAGTCGAGAGGAGAGCCTGACTTAACTTTGTTTGTCAGTTTAAAAAAGGATTCTGTGTTAATAAGAGGAAAATGATTAAGTACAGCTAGATTTTGGCGAGGTAAAGAAGGTGCGGTAAAAATGTTGGACACTGGAATACTGGTTTTTATTGAAGTAATTAAAAAAAAAAAATAATGATTTAAGGAGTCGCATAACTGGTGGGAATGCACTGGTTGCGCCGAGACTCTCTCAGGGCCTGCCAGTTCATCAACAATTGAGAAAATCTCTCTTGTTTTGTTGACGGAGTTCAAGATTTTCAACGAGATATACTCGGCTTTACATGAGAGAATAGAAGTTTTACATTCTCTAAGAAGAGACAGATAAGTTAATTTGAGTTCAGGCTCATAGTGCCTTCTCCATTTTCGCTCAGCTTGTCTGAGACTTAGTTTAAGTTCTTTTAAGGCGGGCGAGAACCACTTTTGGGCGTCGTGTGTCCTTCTTGTTTTGATGTTTTTCAAAGGAGCGACTTTGTCGCTGGCCGATTCGAGCCAGGCAGTAAGATTTTTAGATTGAGTAGAGAGGGAGCTGGCTTGGAGCGGGGGGGGCTGTGTTAACTAATATGGTTTGGAATGACTCAATACATGCTTGACTCCAATTTCTCGCTTTCATATTGCTTGGCCTGGCGGTAGGAGCTGCGACAATGTCGGAGATCAAGAAGGTTATTAAGCAGTGATATGACCAACTGCAAGGGGAGATTGCAAATTGTGTAATGTCTAAATTTTGTGACCACACTTGATCTAAAGTGAGTCCCTTCTTATGCGTGGCGACATATACATGCTGGGAGCAATTTAAGCGGACAAGGGATTCCATAAATTCTCGAGAGATAGTACTTTCATTTGTGTCATCATGCCAGTAATTGAAATCGCAAACGATCAGCACTCTGGAGTGATTAATCACCAGGTGGGCAATCAAATCGCTAAAGTCCTGTGGAAATGACGGCATGTGTTGGGGCGGTAGATAAGCGACCACACATGCCAAGGAGGACTGGTGCAATTCTAATTTGATTGTCAAGATTTCCGTATGCAGGACTTGTGTGGTTTTGAGTAAAGTAAACTGGTGCTTTTTGTTAATTATTGCCGCTACTCCCCCTCCCATTTTACCTACATCTCTGTCGGCGTGTAGTATATAGTAAGGTTCGGAAATGGACGCTAGGATGTCAGGGGTAGAGACAGGGGACAACCAAGTTTCTGCCAGAAATAGAATATCCGGCCAATTTGTATCAATCAGAGAAAATATCTCTAACTGATGTTTGCCAAGGGAGCGGGTGTTTAAGTAGTGAATTATCAAATCGCGGCCCTTATTCATGCGGGGAGTGGTCTCGATTTCAGTTTCATCATGTGGATTGGTGCAGACGGGTTCTGCACTGTGAGGCAAGATTTGTCCTAAGTTGGCCTGTCTGAGATCATGAATCAAAAGTCCTTGCTGCTCTAAGATGTTCTTAAGGGCTTTATCTATCCCGTAATTGCCCTGAAGAAGTTTCAATTGAGCAACCGAGTATGTAAAAAAACGGTCGTGGTGGCTGGTCCCAGGCCCCGGTCTGCCGCGGACGGGCGCAGACGGGCTTCCCTTTGGCGCGCCTTCGGCGCTGCGCGCGTCCGCTGCGCGTCGGTCAGCACATCCGTATTTATGGGGAGGGAAGCGGCTTCAACACTAGACCGCTCTCTCGTGCCCCACCGGAAGTGTGGGAAAAATGCAGAATTTAGGGATAGCAAGGACCTCCCTCCACATCAATCGAGCCAGGCTCGTGGTGGACCGGGGAGTTTGGAAAGTGACCCAGAAGATGGGTAAAGAACCGTTAAGTGTGCAACTAGCACTGTAGTGAAATTCCGAATTGTGCAAATTAAAAACAAGAGTGCAAGTTAAAAACACGAATTGCCAATTTCACATTAGATTTCGCCTTAGAAGCCTACCACATGAGTAGAGCGCGTCTGCTGCGCGTCGGCCAGCACATCCGTATTTATGGGGAGGGAAGCGGCTTGAACACTAGACCGCTCTCTCGCGCCTCACTGGAAGTGTGGGAAAAATGCGGAATTTAGGGATAGCAAGGACCTCCCTCCACATCAATCGAGCCAGGCTCGCGGTGGACCGGGGAGTTTGGAAAGTGGCTCAGAAGATGGGTAAAGAACCGTTAAGTGTGCAACTAGCGCTGCAGTGAAATTCCAAATTGTGCAAATTAGAAACAAGAGTGCAAGTTAAAAACACGAATTGCCAATTTCACATTAGATTTTGCCTTAGAAGCCTACCACATGAGTAGAGCGCGTCCGCTGCGCGTCGGCCAGCACATCCGTATTTATGGGGAGGGAAGCGGCTTGAACACTAGACCGCTCTCTCGCGCCCCACCGGAAGTGTGGGAAAAATGCGGAATTTAGGGATAGCAAGGACCTCCCTCCACATCAATCGAGCCAGGCTCGCGGTGGACCGGGGAGTTTGGAAAATGACCCAGAACATGGGTAAAGAACCGTTAAGTGTGCAACTAGCGCTGGAGTGAAATTCCAAATTGTGCAAATTAAAAACAAGAGTGCAAGTTAAAAACACGAATTGCCAAATTCACATTAGATTTTGCCGTAGAAGCCTACCACATGAGTAGAGCGCGTGGTGTGATGAATTTTACATAACTGTATGTGTCAAATTATGAAATGGTCAAACATAATCACTGCAAACACAAGGAGATGATGTACAGAGTGCTGAAACGTTTCAGATACTCAACCCCAGTCACAGATCTGGGTTGAATCCATCATCGTTCTTTAGCTCACTTCACCACCCCAGTTCAGAACTAGCAAGAGGCAAATCAGTCTTGACCCTGTTCCTCATGGGAACAGTCCAGCCCAAACTGCAAAGCGAGTTCTTCCCTGGACCGGAAACAAGCATCCTGGGACCGGTTTTGGGTAACACCCATCATCAGCCAGGCTTGCTTGAATCCAGTAGCATAGTGAGCAAGGGAAACACGTCTGGGCATACCCTTGCAACTTAGGGTGAACAAAGCAAACACAAGGAGATGATGGACGGAGCGCTGAAACTTTTCGGACACTGAACCCCAGTCACAGATAAGGAACAGGGTCAAGACTAATTTGCATATGACTGTGCCTGAACTGGGGTGGCGAAGTGGGATAAAGAACGATGGTGGATTTAACCCAGATCTGTGACTGGGGTGTCTGAAAAGTTTCAGCGCTCCGTCCATCATCTCCGTGTGTTTGCAAACATAATCACTGTCTAATGTACATTTTGTGGTCATTTTTGGCCATTCTGCTTTGTTATTGGTCAGACAGATTCACATGACAGATTCACATGACTGTTTGGAATTGCCACTAATAACATGGAAATGTCCATAGCATTATATGTGACATGATACTGTCATAAGAGATCAAATATACTTTAGAAATATTTTCTTTTATCTGGATTTGTTCTCACATAAATTCTGACATATTTTTTCTGTTATTGACCATGAGCTTGTTACATAAAATAAATTATGGCTTTGTGACACTTATGGCCAGGAATTAAATAAAGCCTACACTTAAGGAGCTGTTTGGAAGACAAGGGAACCTCAAAATACTATGACCAGGGGTAGTAATATGGTTTAAGGAAACAGTGGTGTTTGTGAAGCCTAAGGGGGTCCTCGCGTATCAAAAGGCTACTATTTACTAGACTTTATGTCACTCAAGTACAAATTAGTCAACTGAATCCAGGATGGCACAGTAAGCAATACATGTGTGGACACAAGTTTTCTTCGAATGACATCACATTTTATTAACATCATAAAAAGGAATATCATCAATTTTTTCAAATAGTTCTGGTGCTCACACATAAACACGTGAAGTGAAAGTGCTTAGTGACAGTAAAACTTTACATCGCATTGAAAACAATGTACAAAGACTCCTAATTAAATAAAAGTAGTCATGGAGCTTTGAACCTCCCCTCCCCCGATGGTGGTCCTACAAAACTGCCAGGACTTCTCTGGGTTCCCAGTCCGGCCCGGCCCTCTAGCCGAGGGCCCCAGCCTTTCAGTTGGCCCCTGATGGAGCCAACTCTGCTCTGCAGAGAATCTTGCCCTGATGACCTTGATTAATTCTTCAATGGATTGTTTTAAATACCGTTTTCTTTAATTTATTGTGAATGTGGGTAATGCGTGAGAGCCTGTAACAAGACATTTTGCAGAAAAATGCTGTGTTTATGTTTTATGCACTATCCCTAAATAGTGTCTTTTAGATCAAATTAGGACGTCACATATGAGAAATTGGAGGGTGTCACAGAGATTATTTAAGGTATTATTAGTGAGCTGCTGTTGTGTCAAAATATTGAGAACACATATCACTCTCCCTTAATATTAGATGTAAACACATTTAGAAGAGTGTGCTTGTGCTCTCAGTGACCTGGCCAAAGAAGGCATAAAAAAGCTGAAATGTAATCATAAATTCAAAACTGTTCCAAACAGGGGCCCCCAAAATAGCCCAGAGACGCCAAAATCCTTAAGTTATCTCCGAGTTCAACTGTTCATAAGTCTTTTGCATAAGATGCATAATGTCATGTGCTGCTCCTAACTTGTCCTCATCACTTAAAGAGATGCTGCACAGTTGCTGTAAAATGGAGCCATGAGACAGACACGGGTTAGGGATCCACTCAGAAGCTGCACCCGAGCCTGGTAAATTTCCTCTCTCTTGATAAATAGAAATGTATACAGGCAGGGAGCAATTACAACCGCAGCTGACAAGAAATGTGTCTCCCCTGCTGCCGGTTCCTGCATGACAACATGTCAGATTCTTTAAATATTCTTAGGATGTAAGGCTTCAAATGTCAGGTCCTGGGAGTCTTCGATGCCCCCAGGGACACCCCTTGTGATAATGTACAGTACTGGGGCCCTGACGTGGGACATCTGGTACAGTTTAGAGAAGGTTTGGAGGGGGTTTCCTTCCTTGACCGCCCTCTGTCAGACATTAATCAATAGATCATTTTCTGAATTCCATCCTGTGTAGCTGGAGAGTGTTCAGGGGGTGGTGGCTTGTGAGCTTTTTATTAGAGTGTGATGCTATCCCACACTGAAGAGGCCATCTTTTGAAATTAACAGAGGTGGCCTTTCCTTCTCAGAGCATTTATTAATGTGATTTAACTTCATGGTGTTCTGACAGCTTTATTAATATAGCATTAAAGCCTTCTTTCAAAGGCTGTATCAGTTGTTAAAGGCCCTCGTCCCGTGTCATAGGCTTGAGCAGCAGGAATGGGCCTGTAATGAGGGGGAGGACCTCTTTCCCCATTTATTGCCTGAGGAGAAAGAACTATAAAGCTAGTAGAACAGTCCACCCACTAAGGGTTATCCAAATGTAATTCATGCCCTCTCTGCTATCTGAAGGAAGCCCTTCAACTACTGAAAAACCTACTTTATTTGACTATGGAAGTGTCTTCCAAGTGTGTTCTTGTGGTTTGAAAGTCTGCCTCTTATTGCAGTATTGTCCTTCCTCCTGTGTCTGGGACTCGTGGGTGACTTGCACCCGTCACTCTCTCCGGTAACACACTGTTTTCTACCTCCTACATTTGTTTGTTTCGACACCTGCACAAGTGCCACCAGTGCCTACGTAACGTTTGTTCTTGTGCTGGAGTGTCCTCCATATATTGCAGTATTATACCTCTATATTTATTTTGTACGCTTTTTGTAACCTGCACACGTCACTTTTTCCTCCTGCAATGCACCGTTTGCTACCTCTTGTATTTTGTTGACTCACGATTGTCACTTTTGTAATGCACCGTTTACTACCTCTTATACTTTGTTGGCGCACAATTGTAATTTTGCTTCACTTAATGTAACGTTTGCCTTTGTATTTTGCTCACTTGTAATGTTCTCATGTATCAGTTCTGTTCCTATTGTGAAGCGCTCTGACACCTTCGGGTAAAGTCCGCGCTATATAAAAATGCATAAATAAATAAATAAATAAATAAAGGGTAGGATGTGTTTCAAAATAAATGAGAAACAAATAGACAAGCTTTGAAATGTTAAATCAAAAGGTTTGTATCAGCCAATATTGACCCTGGGTCACTTCAGTGGAGCTCTCAGCATGCAAATGTTCTAATCTAGTTTAACACTATTACGATAACATCTATTCTCTTATTTGACTATAAGTTTGATTCCATTGTACAGGATTTAAGGGGGTTCTTCTTTGTTGCAAGCAGTGACTCAATGGATTTTTGAGTGATACAGCAACAAATGATGGACGGAATGCTGATTTTATCAAACATTCACCCCCCTGTAAAGAGATCTGGGTTAAATCCTTTGTTAATTTGCTCACTAATCCACCCCAGTTTGGACCCAGCCATATGCAAATCAGCCTTGACTCTGTTCCTCATGGGAACAGTCCAGCCCGAACTACCAATCCAGGTCCTCCCTGGACTGGAAACGTGCATCCTGGGATTAGCTCTGTGGTAACACCTATCATCAGCCAGGCTAACTTGAATTCAGTGGCACAACGAGCAAGAGATCCACGACTGGGCATACCTATCCCACTTCAGGCAAAAAGTGCTGCAGCAACAAATGATGGACGGAATGCTGACTGTATCAAACATTCACCCTCCTGTAAAGAGATCTGGGTTAAATCCTTCATTCATTTGCCCACTACTCCACCCCAGTTTGGACCCAGCCATATGCAAATCAGCCTTGACTCTGTTCCTCATGGGAACAGTCCAGCTCGAACTACCAAGCCAGGTCCTCCCTGGACTTGAAAGTAGCATCCTGGGACTGGTTTCGGGGTAACACTCTCATCAGCCAGGCTAGCTTGAATCCAGTGGTAAAGCGAGCAAGGGACTCACATCTGGGTATACCCATCCCACTCCAGGCGAAAATTGCTGCGGCAACATATGATGGACGGAACGCTCAATGAATCAAACATTCACCCTCAGTCAAGAGATCTGGGTTAAATCTATCGTTCTTTTGCTCACTACACCACCAGATCTCTTGACTGGGGGTGAATGTTTGATTCATTCAGTGTTCCGTCCATCATTTGTTGCCACAGCACTCCATGGATCTTGAGTCAACACAATGCCACGAGAAATGTATGTGAGTTCAATCGCCTTTGGCCCCCGATGACAAAACTGAGTTGCCCTATTACCCCATCCTTAGCAATCTAAACAGTCTTCTATTTGCCACTGGTTTACCAAGGAAGGGCAATGGTAAATGAATGGGCCCACAGACCCCTGTTCATTTTGTTTTCTTGACACTGCCTTTATGAGCCTTGAGACTGGAAGTAGCAAGTATAGTGTTAGGGGTACAATAGAGTAAGCCACAGGAACACACTGACATCACTCACAACCTCAAATTGAAGTTCATTGATACCTCTGGAAAAATTATAAAGCCAAGAAACAGATTTCCTTTTTCACTGTATGCGTTTCAGAATTCACACCCAGCACTACTGTGGCTACTAGATAAGTATGTCTGTCTTACTGCAGGATTGGAGGGTAAAAGAATACCTCAGTGGGCAGGGCAGGACCGGACTGGAAGCAGCAACCTGCCCTGACAGATTGCTGCTGAAACGGCCCTACAAGCAGCGGGGGGAGGGGTCGGGGTGGGCGGGGGTGCTAGCAAGAAGCACCGCTCCTGCTTTTGTTACAGGGGGCCGATCTTGCAGCATTGCTGCAAAACATTTCCCAGTGACAAAACCGGCCCCCACAGACACAAAACCGCCCCCCCCCACACCGGCCCACTGGGGAAATGCCTGGTGCCCGCTACGGCCAGTATGGCCCTGCGGTGGGTGGGTGTACTAGTGAACCTGCACCGTACCATAGCACCCAAATTATATTTCATGAAAATATAAACATCAAGTTTATTTAAGAGTTCTGGTTGTGAAGAAAATATAACTGAGGACGTTGAAATCAGGATAACACACCACAATGTGATGTTGGTTAGGTTCAATGAAAATATTGCATGCGTTGTCATCCTTTTATCACAAAGATTATTTTAGGATGTGTTTTAATATTCTCTACAATGTGAGGAGTCTTTGTGGCTATATAATGTAAATACGGTCAAACTCCAACCCCATGTCATTACTTTTTACTTTGATATCTACTTGCATATCTAAGTATTTATTTATTTATTTATTCATGTACTTTTTTGTTGTGCAAGAAATTTGCATTTTGACAAGAAGTGCTGTACCGAGCAACAGAACTGCAGCATGTGATAATGGAGAAGACTGGTAATTTCAAAAATTGAATTTAGCATGAAATATGGATGATATGTAGTGAATTTGGCCAGAAAGGGCTTGATGCATATGGTCCATTATATATAAATTCAAACTAGTAAATATACAAATAATAATAGTAGGGGATTTTAGGGAGACACTTCTAGACAAATTAGTAAAATAATTATCAAACCATGTATCATACATTTTCCCAAATTCTATGACTTGTGTTTTAGAGTGGCCACCAGACGTCGCCTTCCTCACAGAAACCTGGATGAACGCCTCCTCAGCGCCCGACATCACCATCGCCATCCCAGACGGATACAAGATCATCCGGAGAGACCGCATCAACCAGACTGGGGGAGGCATCGCCATCGTACACAAGAACACCATCCGCATCACGACCGACTTCAACGACACCGTCGCCACCGCTGAGTATCTCCACTTCCAGATACACACCGACCCTAAGACGACCCTCAGAGGCACCCTCGTCTACAGACCCCCTGGACCACGCACACAATTCAGCGAAGACATCACGGACTTCATCAGCCCGCACGCCCTCCGCTCCACTGACTACATCCTCCATGGGGACCTCAACTTCCACCTAGAGAACAACAAGGACCGCAACTCCGCCGCCCTGCTGGACAACCTCGCCAACCTCGGACTCAAGCAACTGGTCAACACCCCCACCCACTACGCCGGCCACACGCTTGACCCCGTCTTCCCATCCAGCAAGCACGTCACCTTCAGCCACTCCACCGGACTTCACTGGACCGACCACAGCTGCGTCCACTTCAGCTTCAGAAAAACCACGACCCACCGCCACCCGCATCAGGTTCCTCACAGGAGCTGGAGCAAGATCACCGCCGAGCAGCTCACCACCTCCCTCAGCCAGAACCCGCCCGCCAGCACAACGGACCCCAACGAAGCAGCCCGCAACCTCACACAGTGACTAACCGCCTGCGCCGACGACCTCGCTCCACTCAAGAACCCTCCCAGCAGACCAAGAAGCAAGAAAGCCTCCTGGTTCACCGACGAACTCAAGGACTCCAAGAAGAACTGCCGCACCCTCGAGAAAGCCTGGCTCCTCGACCAGACCGCAGACAACATGACCGCCCTCAAACAAGCCACCCGCAAGCACCACCAAGAAGAAATCACTGAAGGAACGACTGGACAACAATGCCAACGACAGCAAGGAACTCTTCAGCATCGTCAAGGAGTTCTCCAACCCCAGCACGGGCAACAACGACATCACTCCTTCTCAAGACCTCTGCGACTCTCTCGCCTCTTTCTTCCACCGCAAGATCGCCGACATCCACAACAGCTTCGGTGCACCATCCACGCACCCCACCGTCGAAGCAACGCCCCCCACCGCCACCCTCCGCACCTGGACCACGGTGACCACCGAAGACACAGCCCGCACGATGAACACCATCCACTCCGGATCTCCAACCGACCCCTGCCCCCACCACATCTTCAACAAGGCCGACTCCATCATCGCACCCCAACTCCGAGACGTCATCAATACCTCCTTCAACACCGCCACCTTCCCGGAGAGCTGGAAGCATGCCGAGCTCAACGCGCTACTGAAGAAACCAACAGCAGACCCCACCGACCTCAAGAACTTTCGCCCCATCTCGCTCCTCCCTTTTCCTGCCAAAGTCATCGAGAAGACCGTCAACAGACAGCTTGCAGCCTTCCTCGAGACGAACGGATCCCTCGACCCCTCGCAGTCCGGTTTCCGAGCCAACCACAGCACCGAGACCGCCCTCATCGCAGCCACCGACGACATCAGAACCCTGCTCGACAACGGGGAAACAACGGCCCTCATCCTCCTGGACCTCTCTGCAGCGTTCGACACCGTCTGCCACCGCACTCTAGTCCAACGCCTCAACAACATCGGGATCCAAGAGAAGGCACTGGAGTGGATCATCTCGTTCCTCGACGGAAGAACACAGAGAGTCCGCCTCCCACCGTTCCGATCCGAGGCCACCGAAGTCATCTGCGGCCACCGAAGTCATCTGCGGCGTACCGCAAGGATCATCACTCAGCCCCACCCTCTACAACGTCTACATGAGACCTCTTGCAACCATCGCACGCCAGCACAACCTCAACATCATCTCATACGCCGACGACACCCAGCTGATCCTCTCCCTCACCAGAGACCCCGCCACCGCCAGAACGAGCCTGCACGAAGGGATGAAAGACGTCGCCGAGTGGATGAAGAACAGCCGCCTGAAACTGAACTCAGACAAGACGGAAGTCCTCATCCTGGGACCGTCACCCTCCACCTGGGATGACTCCTGGTGGCCCCCTGCCCTGGGCACCCCACCCAAGCCAACCGACCACGCACGCAACCTGGGCTTCATCCTGGACTCTTCCCTCTCAATGACCAGACAAGTCAACGCCGTCTCCTCATCTTGCTTCAACACCCTGCGTATGCTCCGTAAGATCTTCCGGTGGATCCTGACCGAAACCAGGAAGACGGTCACCCAGGCACTCGTCATAAGCCGACTGGACTACGGGAACACCCTCTACGCGGGAACCACAGCCAAACTACAGAAAAGACTCCAGCGCATACAGAACGCCTCCGCCCGACTCATCCTGGACATCCCCCGACGCAGCCACATCTCCGGCCACCTGAGGGACCTGCACTGGCTCCCCGTCAGCAAAAGGATCACGTTCAGGCTCCTGACCCACGCACACAAGTCTCTCCACGACCTGGGCCCCAAGTACCTCAACGACCGCCTGACCTTCTACACGCCCACCCGCCAGCTACGTTCTACAAGCCTCGCCCTCGCCGCCGTACCACGCATCCGAAGAGCCACCGCCGGAGGAAGATCCTTCTCCCACCTGGCAGCCAAGACATGGAACTCCCTCCCCATCCACCTCCGACTGACACAGGACCATCTCGCCTTCAGGAAACAACTCAAGACCTGGCTGTTCGAGCAGTAGCGAACCCCTCCCCAAGCGCCTTGAGACCCTTCCGGGTGAGTAGCGCGCTATACAAATTGTATGATTGATTGATTGATTGATTGAGGTGTGCACAAGAGGTTAATATTATATTTCAGATGTCCAATAACAGCATCCATACTTTAAGCTTAATCAGAGATGTAGTAATTTCTTATTAAAAAGGACTATTCATTGTAAAAGCCACTGATACAGCCAAATAATTATGCATGAGAAGTAGAGTTAAAACACTGCTCTAAATTATTAAAACATCATCCCAGGATCAATTAAATTGGTCAGTCTTGTGGTTGTGCCTGCAGTATTTGCGATGTGTGGCATTTACTTGATGCTGTCAGTAACTTGCCGTTCCACAGTAGTATGTAAAAACTTGCCATAGTTATGGTGCTGCTTCAATTCAACAAGTTCCACAATTAACAAATGGTACAAATACAGTGTAATATAAGACATGTCTCTCTTATACTACTACAAACCTGGTACTGCCTTAGGCCAACTATGTACCAACAGCTTAAAAAAGGTTGAACCTCAAGCAATAGACCCTGCCCAATATAGCTCCCATGTACTTTGCCTTATCCTAGTGGTCCACCTACAAAACCCTGAATGCTTTGTTTTGCAAACTTATCTAATATACAGGGTAAAGTTGTAAGTACAGCAGCTGGGTTTTCATGATGCTTGTCTTTCTAAACTATTTGCTAAACTGTGGTTGGCTAACAATGACATTAAGAAATGAGATTTAGTTAATTTCATTGCAGCTTCATAAGGCGAATCACAAAGGCTCCTAGACACATATCATGTAGGGCTAATATCACCTTAGACTTAATCACTTTAGTTTATGGTGGAATTGCAGTCCAGGTCAAAAGGAGTGCAAGGGTTGTTAGAAAAAGTGCCCATGTTTTAGAGGAGGACAATAACTATTGAAGTCCTACACACCCTTCTCTGCACCCTTGACCCAGAGTGGAGAATGTTAAAGGACAGACAAGGGGAACCATCTTTAGCCTCCCATACATTAATGGTGACATCCCCAAAATGGTGGCCGCCTTGTTGTCTAATTTATTCTTGCCAGCCTTTCACTGTTTCCAGCATCATGTCACCCATAGATACCACCATATAAACGGTGGCGATCATCCACACAAGGTCTGAAAGTACTGTTGACCTTCTGAGAGAAGCTAAGATCACATTTAATGTAGTTACTGGAAACTTACAACTACTTTTGGATTGCATTCATAGTACTAACATTTTCCACCTTGCCACATGGACGTTGTCGAATTGCCATCGCAGAATTTTTCAGATGTTTTTGACTTGAGGCAGGTCATGGGATGGTGGCAGATGTCACCATGGGAAAAACATTTTGCTGCTGAGGCGATAATGTTTAAATAGGACAGCTCTTTCTCGGCCTGTGTGGTTAAAGACTTTCCTTCGTCACACTAATGGCTGGAACCTCTGCCCTAAAATCAGACCCAGCGACTTAACCTAACTATTCTGCTCATTGCCGTTTTCAGTGACGTGTGTTTTGCCGCCGCTTTGAGTGACGTGTGTTCTGAGAAATATTCTAAGCGGGAGACAGCGTTTACAACGCTTGTAGTACGACGCGGGTTGTTAACAAAGCAGACGTTACAACTACCGCGTTATTACCACGCATGGCATTACATCGCCATTCGTTTCAACGACTTGCATTAGATGGCGTGCAACACCAGAGAATGTGTTGTATTTTAAGCCCAGCACCTTCCCTGCTGTTGCGCTAACTGGAGTAGGAATAGTAATTTATATTATTCCTTAATCCAGCGCGCCATCTAGCGCAAGTCGTAAAAACGACTTGCGATGTAATGCATGCGTAGTAACAACCCAGACGATGTAACGTCCGTGTTGTAAACTACCGCGTGTTATTTGCTCGTGGTGTAACGTAATATATTTATTTTAAGCAGTCCAATGCTAGAAGTTACAACCAATGTAATGGCTGCTGTTCTGTTGAGTGCACTAGTACAGGAAAATTGACCAAGGAGTTGGTCAATATTTCTTGTTTTTGGTCCTCATCTGTTTTGTGGGTCCATGTGCAGGCGATGGCATAGAATCTGTGTTAAGAAATATCAACAAATGTTATATATCGGCTCTAAGGGCAGTAAGCCGCTAGAGCATTAAAGGGCCATTGTGATCACCGCTCCCTCCAGCCTCCCTTGCCTCCCATCTCTACCTTCAATTCTTCAGTGTGTTTTGTGGGTGCTTCCAAAGCGGTCCAAAGCTAGGAGTTTTTGACTGCTTTCCAAGGACTCTTCCCCTCTCGCTGCATTCCAATTCCTAAGCTAATGTAAGATAACCATAAGTTGTTTAATGTACTCCATATTCTTAATTTGCCTATCTAGCTCATGTTTGGACAAAAGTGAACTGTCCAAGAGCCATGTAACTGAAGCGTGAGAAATTGTAGGGTTTTCTTATTATTTGTTCACTAGGAATAAAAAAAATCAAAATCTTTTCTGTTAAGCTTATGACTCATTAACCAAAAGCAAATAGAACAAATATCAGAAGTGATAGTCTTCCATCGTACAGGCTTTATCTACATATAATTCATATTTTATCGCGAAAATGAATGCGTACAAAGGCTCCCTTGACAACTTACCCTCTGGAGTACCCAATAGCAGTGGTTAATTTATAAAAAAATAAGTGACGGGCTCTTTTCAGGAGGCAGCCCATTTCTCTTGTTAGCGCCGCCTAAACAGAAACAATTCCTAACCAGGAAAGTGGGGAGAGGATGTGGCATAATGGTCAGAGCTGCCGACTTCAGAGCTGGGGAAGGGACGATGTGGCCTAATGGCCAGAGCAGCTGACTTTGTAGCTGGGGAACCGGGTTCGAGTTTCGGCGTTGGCTCAACAGCCTGTAATTCTGGGCAAATCGCTTAGTCTTCCTGTAAATGAATGTGTCCTTAACTAGTGCTCATGAAAATCGCCGGTGTTGATGATTAAGCACCGGTGCTGAGCCCCGGCAACCGCCAGCACAAATTAAGCACTGCTCAATAGCAAGACCCACAGAAGAGTGAACATTTAATGAGATTTATTAACGTAAAAAATAAACTCTAGCGTCCTCTCACTGTAATGGAAAGTATTTTGCATCAATACCTTAGGAACTAAACATTGGTAGTAAAAAAATGCAAGCAAGCAGAAGACTGCATTCTTCTTTTCGAGTTTGTCATGCAGTAGGAATTTCATCCGTGAGTTATTTTCGTAGACTTTCCATTCTTCGGTTCTTCTTCGCCCAGAACTCGAAACTCTTGACGTAACTCTGGATGCTCTGCACTGTCTTGCAGTCCGTGATGTCCACCAGGGGATTATTGTTTCCAGCTCTCACAGTTCACACAGTCTTAGAAGGAACCTGTGTTTGTGCCCTTTTTAAAACTAAAAAGCCCATGCTGCCAAAGACAAAGAATACGATTGCATTGGTAGTTTCTATAGGGCTTTCTGTACCTCTTACGTGTCCTAAAGCACTTTTTGGGGGGATTAAAGTTGCATTATTAGTTTAGAGTCATGTCCCTGACGAGGTAAAGAAATACTCCAAATTCAGGAGCGGCTGGTGTCAGGGAAAAGTGGTGAGCCAGCAAGGGGGAAGATGGGACAATAACAAACACAAAAAAACAAGAACAAAGAACTTACCTGCCGCACGCCACATCACCGCTCTTCTGATTCTCTGACTGCACTGCAGCACAGACTGGGACTCCCCTATTGCCAATCCAGACGCTTCTCTCATGCTGCTGGCTGGGACTGGGAGCCTGTGCCTGCTGTCTCCAACCGCAAAAGAACAATTGTTGGACATAATGCAGAACAATGTCATACATTAACCCCAGTACAGAGATCTGGGCCTAAAACCATCTTTTTTTTGCTCCCCATGCCATTCCAGTTTGAACCCTGCCATATGCAAATCAGTCTTGACCCTGCGCCCAATGGGAACAGTCCAGCCCAAACTGCCAGGCCAGGTCCTGTCTGGACTAAAAACAAGCATCCTAGGACCGGTTTCTGGGTTTCACCCCTCATCAGCCAGGATAGCTTGACTTCCGTGGCATACAGCACAGCTCGGGTTGGAAACATCTCAGTGCGCATGTGGGTTTGGCCGATCTAAGATGGCTGGCCATACCCACTTGCGTACCTGCGGCAGTGCCTACCACTCCTCCTCCATGCCTGTCATCAAATGGCCCACCCCAAGACTCGGCCATATGTTTGAATTGCATTTATACAGCGCTTTGAAGAAAAATTAAATGATAATAAACTTGCTTTATTATCAATTTATTTTTCAAGTTTCGCATCTGCTTGCTGTCTGCCGCTGTCCAAATTGCACTGTGTTTCTCAATGTTTATTGGTATGAACAGTTTAAAGGGTGTTATTTGTGGTTGGTCTCTGTGAGCTTGTTGGTGAGATGTGCACGGTTTGAAGATGTGCTGGGTGCATGGCACTCTGAGTGCCGCAAACATTAGCATGGGTGCTCCACTGAGTCTGAGAACAAAGCAGACCTGCATGGGCGTACTTGCATCTTCTGGCTAGCCCGTGTCATTAGTAGGAAAGATGGCTGGTTGACATGCTACAGTGAGGCCCATTATGGTTTATGGAGCTGACCCAGGAAACATGCAGTAATGGGTAAATACAGTTTGGTGATAAATACTTGCAAAATAAAACTAAAGACCCTCTTTACGAACAATACCCCTGGAAATTATTCCTAGGTGGAAAACATAGACTCGATCACTAGTGGCCTGGAGAACCTGCTCTCAGATTCTCCAGGTGCGGGAACACCAAATCTGATTTTACTGACTGCTAATTGCAGCCAGTATAATCCACCAAGGATTTTTCAGCAAGGGGGTAGCATGTAATGGTTCCTCCCCAGAGCACTTTTTCCCCTTACCTCCCATACCCTGCCAACCCCCTCCCTCCACCCTCGCTAGGCACCTGCCACCCAGCTCACATTTACCACCTGCTCAGAGCAGGTTGTAATTGTGACGGTTAAGCAATGTAGGAAACAGTGTTGAATTCCACCCGGTAAAACCAGGTCTGCACAGTTATTCCTCATTCTGGAGGATTGACTCATAACTGCATTGTCCTGGCTGGGTGTTACTGCACAGTAACAGTAATTCTGTTGTTTGGAGTTTGCACTCTGCCAGTACTGTGCTACTCATAAGGAAGACCTGAATGGTGAAAAATACTTAGGTCTGTTACCGCCTGGGTAAATTTATTGATGGAGTAGTTACATTACCAACCCCCTTTCCTTGAAAATTACTTCCCAATAATTATAACATTTACCACCCAAAATAACGTCATCTTTGTGCGGGTCTAAACAATATTCATAACTAGCTTCCACAAAATGAAGGTTGTTTATGCCTAGGGACATGTGGCAGGGATTTCATTGAGCTAAATGCAGATTTTGGAAATTTATAAAGATTACTAGCTGTTTTGGGAATTTCCATATAGTATGCACTTTTGGGAGTTCTCTGTAAATTTTGCATCCCAGCCTAAATTTGCAACAGAAAGTAGGAGGAATAGCTGTGGCTCCGTGGTGGAGCTATTAACATAAAAGTATTGTAAGAATGGCAAAACCCTGTTTGAATCACTCAGTGAAGGCACTCTATCCCTACCCCCCTCCCTCACTGTGACTGACTGACGAAAGCAGGTGTGCTTTCGCAAGGGCACAATCACGTAAGAAGGTACGGGACAATGTTAGTGATGGAATAAAGAACCAATCATTGCTATTTGAATGCACATAGAGGTGAGGAGGAGAGAATTGTGAAGAGAAAAAGAAGTGTTAGATATTTAGAACCAGTTTATTTTAAGACCACTCTAAAATGTCAAAAACAAATAAACAGAGGAGGTAATTCTTTGATGTTTTTGCATCGTCTGTTAAGTATTAAATGTTAATGTACATTAGTTCTATTGTTTATGCAGATTTTCTCACAAATGGGAACCTATTTTGTCCCCTCTCAGAACTCTTGAGATATATCCTCAGATATTCACATATTTACTTATTTATTTGTACTATCACAAATCGACCAAGAATAGGCAAATGTATAAACAGGATCTCCTTCACCTGCTGCAAGATAGGTGGTGGGCTTTTTTGCTGGAGGCTGTGAACATCTGATCAGCCAAAATGCTGTCGCTCTCAGAGCAAGGCAGCAGGTGTAAGAATTGGGCTACACCCATACTGTATGGGGTGGGGGGGGTAAGCAAAATGGAAATGACACACAAGCAGGCCAATGGAGGAAGATGGCTGACCAAAAAATCTTGAAATATGTATAGTTTTTTAATGGGTTAGAGCTAGAGCTGTCTCTAAGCCTGATCTAATAATGACTGACAAAGAAATATCAATCGAGACACAAAAGAGACCAACCCAAATTGGCTCAGGTTACTTGAATATATGACTGCTGGAGAAGAGGAGTCAAGATAGTGGAAACGCATGTGACCTTGGGCCATATGGATCAAGCAGAATTGCATTCGCAAACGCCGAAATTCGCAAATCTGCATGCAAAATAAGGAATCACAAAGTATGCGATTCCTTATTTTGCGATTGCATTTAAGTAATCACAAAAATTTCGCGATTCCTTAAATGCAATGTAAGAAACACCAAAAAAGTGCAATTTGGCCTTAAGGAATCGCAAATTACCACCAACTTCAAGTTGGTGGTAATTTGCGATTTCTTTGAAAAATTCACTTTTTTGCATTTTTCAAAGTGCTATGTGAAGCACATACATGCCCTTAGGGCATGTATGTGCGCCACATGTGCACCCATGCTTATTTCAGGGGTGCAACAGGGTGTCCTTTTGACACCCCTGCACCCTTGAAATTGCATTCTCAATTAGCGATTCGCTTATTGCTAATCGCAAATTGAGAATGTCTTCCCATTCATTCCTATGGGCCTCTAGGCCCATAGGAATGAATGGGGAGGTATTCCTTAATTACGAATCGTAATTTGAGATTCGCAATTAAGGAATATGTAGGATTTACAAAATGTATTGCGAATCCTACATACATAGCATTTTGCGATTCTCAAATAGCGATTCGCAAAAAAAGGAAATTCAGTCTTGTCTGTAAGAAGTAGCATGAAAAGGAAATTAATGAGGATCATATGAAGTGATCAGATTGCTGCAGAAAGAACAAAACACAAATATATCCTGAGCTTGGGTCAACAGTAAATAGAGTCCCTAGTAAATCAAAGGTTGATACGGTCTTCTTATCTTCCTTTATTTCACAGCACTTCTTCATAAACAATCCTTTAGGCGGCTAGGATTGTTTATGAAGAAGTGCTGTGTAATAAACGAAGATAAGAAGACCGTCTCAACCTTGATTTACTAAGGACTCTATTTACTGTTGACTCAACCTCAGGATATATCCGTGTTTTGTTCTGTATAGTATAGATTTTTCTGTACTTTTTGGTTGATGGTGGATAGCCGTCACCTTATCCTTTGAGCTATTTATATCTTGAGTTTTAACTGCTTCACAACTTTGCGCAACTATCACCCAGCCATCCTTTCTTTGTAGTATTGCTGCAGAAAGAAGCCATGCTGCAATGGGGAAATCACAATGGAGGGTATGAGGCACAAGGCTTAGCTATTTCCTAAGAGCTCAGTGAAATATATTACAGAAAAATTTATTTTGGAAGACATGAAATAAAGTTACTAATAATAGTAATCCTGGTGCAATAAACCAAGTCAGAAGATCAGAAGATCCGAAAAAGAGTAGCAAACTTTAGAATATTTATTTTCTGGACAAGTTAGGCTATGAACAGGTTAGGAATAGGGGTGTGTATAATTTTGCGTAATTTGCGTTTGCTTAATTACACAACTTTGGAAAAATGTTGCATAATCATTTGAAATTCAAAACTGTCATTTAGTGCTAAATTTGAGTGTGAAATCCTTCCTTGCTTCCATTTTGGATGCGAGGATACATTTAGCGATATATGAATGGTGCAAAACACACTAGTGCTACAAACAGCAGTAACTTGCCTTCTGGTTGTTGTTGTTGATCCTGTGCACTTACTCTAAATTTTTGACAATAATGAAATGTAACTATGCGATTATATAATAATGCATAATAGCATAATTTCGGAAATTTTGCATAACAAGCATAAAAGGAAGTTACTGAAATTATTCAAGATTATGCCAGTAGAAAGGACATTTCTCCCAGGCCTAGATATGAATCCCAGGGAAGGATTCAAAAGATCCAAGAAAGAATCCAAAGAAGCAAATAGTCTTTTCACCATTTTGAATACATCCATTCAGGAGACTGGGTCCGAGAAGCAAAGGGAAAAGACTGAGCCTAAGAAGGAAGGATAGAATATTCTAAATGATATGCAAGAGAAAAAATAAGGGACAAACACTAAACCCCAACTATGGCTTATCACTGTTTAAGCCTAGTGACTTGGTGAATCAGTAATATAGACTAGGTGGGAACTTCAGGCATGGGGAAGAATATTAATTGTTGTAACAGACCCAATTAGCAAACAGCAAAAATGACTAACTGACAAATTATGTCAATCAATTTCCATACAAACCAACCCAAAAATCACTCAGGTGATTGGATTTCTTGACTGCCGGATGAGAGAAATTGACATAGTGGAAAAGCGTGGGACTTAGTCTGAAAAATTGCAAAAAAGAGGAGTTCTGGAAAAGAAACTCGGTCTTGCCTGAAAGAAGTGGCATGAAAATTAATTTAATATGAAGCACATGAACTGAACACCTTGCTGCAAAAAGAAACATGAAGCAATTTTGAAGCGGGAATGGAGTGAATGAATCACAAGGCTGAGCTGGTCTCTGAGTGCACAGGAAATTACATTAATGAAGATTGATGTTTGGAAGAGAGGATATAAACTTCTTGGAAGTGGATGATAATGCAACAAAACAGATCAGAAGACAAGGAGAAGACGCAGAAAAATTATACCTATGTTTGCGATATTTCCTTTCTGGACAGACTAGGTTATGAATCTCAAGGCAGGCTTCAAAGCTTCCAAGAAAGATGAAGCAAAGAGCCTTTTTATAATTTTAAAGACTACTGATCAGGGAACTGGGCCCGAAAGCTAATGGGCAAAGATGGAACCTAAGAAGGAAAAGAACTACATATGTTACAACCCCCAAACTTCAAGATAAAAAACAGATACCAAAATGACTAGAGATTTATCTAGGAGTGTGGCCGATGGGTATCCATGATACCCACACACTCTGTATTTTATTCTTCTTGTGCTGTGTACTTTTTAAGAACTTTGTGATCGAAATAAAGTTATATGATGATGATGATACCGACAAACTGAAACAAACAAACCCCCAAATGAGAATATGTTGGGTCTAACCGATACCATGGGTATAAATCCATGGGCCCAGTAGATTAAGACTTTGTTAAGGCACTCCCACAATAAGGTTAAATAGGTTTATAAGATTTTATGAGGCGCTCCTAATCAACTGTGCATTTTACAGTCCTCATTAAGAAGTCAGTTTTGAGGGAACACAAATGAACATACCATAAATGCATTAGTTGCTCACCATCTTAGATGCTTGAGCAGGACCTTAGTACAAGATCCTGGAAGAAGGAAATGAGAAAGGTCCCAAAACTCACATCTTGATGTGACTGGCAAGAAGACTCTGGAGTTAAACAAAGGTGTTTGAGGGCTTAAACTTTAATGCCAACATATATGTTCCTTTGCCTGTATAATGAAGTACAAAATGCCAACACCAGAACCATCTTGCTGGTGTAGATTAGCACATGCTGATCCAACACATTTTCATGTAGTCAGATCCATTGACTGCACCAAATGCTTGGTCATGTTTCTCCCTATATGAAACTGAATGTTTATGGTGGCAGTTAATAAATGGAGAATAAAGAAATGTACAAAAGGAGGTTTAACTTACAAACTAAAAATACTCTTAAAAAATATACGTTTCACTTGATTCAGTAAACAAGCATCACTGCAGCTGTGTTTAGTTTTTATTGTGAGCTATTTTCTGTAGTTGACTTGTTTCTCTCAGAGTTTATGGGTAAAAGGAAGGCTGGAGGAAAGGATGGAGTAAGGGGTTGATAGCGCATTAAGGGTGTTAGATGGTGCTCCGACAGTGCAGATGGTGGGCTTGCTAGGACAGAAGAAGATTCCAAACAGAGTTGTTTGCTAAAAGAATTGAACGCCATTTACAACCTCAACATTTGCCTCTCATCAAAAACTAGAAACGGTAAAGCTGCTAATGAAAACTCTGCCTGCCAAACATCTACGAGACCAAATGCCAGATCACAGCGAGAGCATTCCTGGAAGATTTCTTGTACACCACAAAATTGTTTACGCATTGCTGAGCCCAGCATGCAGAAATATTTCCTGGATGAAGCTCAGAAGGATAGATTGACATGCAGACTCTTCCAAAGTCAGTTGAAATGTTCCAAACACAAAATATTCGAAAGGTTGTTTTAGGAATGCCCAGAGGCATTTTCAAGGGTATCTACTGTTTGATTAATGGGTGCATACAGGAAGACATGGATGCTACAGACGCCCTATGTTAAGACATTATAGGTGAGGAGTTTAATATTCTTCCTATCTTTCTACCTGTGAATCATTTATTGAGTGTAAGTCACACCCTCATTGAAGGAGTCGAGGATGGAAACCAGCTTGCTAAGGATGAAGAAGCTTATGGCCTACAGCAAAGCTCAGATGGCGAAGGCATCAGCTGTAGGATTTACAGAAAGCAGTTGGCCATAAGTACCAGTATCCACTTATCCACCCTGTGAACTATTTGCAAACTTTGGGTCTGATTTAGAGTTCGGAGAATGGGTTACCATATCAAAAAATGTGACGGAAATCCCTTTCGCCGTATTGCAAGTGCCATGGGTTATAATGCACTTGTAATACCGCGACAAGACATCTGTCACATTCATTTGTGACAGAGTGACCCATCCATCGAGCTCTAAATCAGGCCATTTGTGCCAGCATTTATTGAATGAGAATGGGTAATCCCAAAAGATTGTTCCATGGGCTTGAGATTTACATTATTGAGGAAAGGACCTTTGAAGAGTATCTCAGATGTCTGGGGAAAGGGGAGAGTTAGACACCCAATAAAGTGTTTTCTAATATTTCTCAAATGGGCATATACTTTTTTGCCTCTCTAGACATGCTTTGGGATCAGGTGCAATCTGACTTAGTTACAGACTGTTCGCTTGAGCCAGATGTCTCTCTCGCTCATGACAGTTTTGTGTCACATATGCCCAGGGCACAAGTCCTAAAAAAAGAAGTGGGAGGATGCTGTCACCGGAGTTGACGTCACGACAGGAAGTGACGTCACAAAAGGTAGCTTGCACCATCGGGCTCATTGCCTCCCCTCGCTCACCCCTTAGATGCGATTGCATCTGAGAAGTCAGCGCTTGAGCAGTGTGCTGTGAGCTCCAAGCTCCTCGTCCCAGAGAGGCCAAAGATGGAAGTCCAGCCGTTTGGCAGGGGGGACGGGGTCCACCTGGTAAAATAAGTGGGGGGACGCCGTCCACCCGCGTGGTACCCCGACTCGAGCCCTGCATATGGCGATCATGAAAAGTGGTAATCTGATGGGGTTGGTAAAACGAGTAACCCACCAATTGGAAGTACCAGATCAGAAGTAACTCCGCAGATTTGGTGTCTTTCATCTGGGACTCCTGTTTCTGAGTGTGGTTAGAGTCAGAGGGTGAAAAACCTGAGGTGTTGTGGGGTTTAAAAGAATAATAACTACGGAAGGAATTGCAACAGGAATTACCGTGTAATACACAGTAACTCCAACCACTCCCTCGGATTGACCAATGTCCCTGCTATTGGTAACCCTGGGGGCGAAGTTACCTGGCTCAGCACTATGGCACTGGGCCACGCGTAACGAGGCCTAGTATGCCTCTCCCATTCAGTTCAAGTAACCTGGAAAAACAAGACATCTTGTGGGCTTGAAAGTTGCCTGTTTTGGCTTCCTCCGAAGTCACGTCATGTAATGCACTTCTTATGAAATGTACTTTCAACTCCTCCTCTCTAAAAGGAACAGTTTCTTTCTCTGCTAAACAAACAAGTACTCGATTTTACAGCCTCAACAGGTTTCGAACAATCTGCAACCCTCACTTCCACAGGATGGTTGATGAAGACTGTCCTTGCTCTACACTGAGGACCCTGAAAAACCAGGACTGTCTGGGCACATCTGGAACATCTGGTCACCCTAACATTTGACCTTGTACAAGCTTTCGAGAAAAGTATTAAAATAATAATTGTATTTTATTCAGACGAGTGGCATTATATTAAGTACATAACCATAAATGTCATGGTTGTTTATAGACCTAAACTCCTACTTTTATATCAATTATTCTCATTGTGAACCTTTATAAACAAGCAGGTTTCCATATTCGAAGGCGTTAAAGAGCAGTGGCATATTTACAAGCCCCTATCGCCACCGGAACATAGCTTTTAGTGACGTTCCTGTGGCGATATGTGATTCGCCTTATTTACAAGGCAGCATTAAGCCACTTAACGTGGCGTAACGCTGCCTTGTAAATAAGGCACCCTTTCACGCTATACTTAGCGTGAAAGGGGTGGGCATTGGGTGTTGCGGTGGGCGTTCCACCGCAACATCCATTGATTTTGAAGCTGCCCCCTATTTACAAGGGCAGCGTAAATAGGAGGCAACGCCAACATTAATACCAGGGCAAACCTGGTCTTAAACTTGCGAAACAAGGAGAAATGCTTTATTTCTCCTCGTTTTTGCTGTTTCAATGTGTGCTACCTTGTGCAGCACACATAGAAACAGCAAAAGCCCATTGACTGTTTATGTGCAGGAAGGTGACCCTTCCTGCACATAAACAATCTTTGAAAAAAATGACGTTTAGTAACTTCTCTGTGTGCTGCATTAAGCAGCACACATAGAAGTGTCAAAACGCCATTTAAAGATTGTGTATGTGCAGGAAGTGACACCTTCCTGCACATACACAATCTTCCCCTCAACGCAGACACTTTTGCACTATGGTGCAAGGGTGCCTGCATTAGTGCTAGGCTGCTAAATTTAGCGCCAGCGCAGTTGGAAACGCAGGGCTCAGGGCCGGACTGGGAACCAAAACCAGCCTTGGCAAAGTGCTCGGCCGGCCCCAAGGGGGGCCAGTTTTTGGCCAATTTTGTTACATGGACGATTTTGCAGCTATGCTAACAAAAATGGTCCCATGGGGGCAAAACCGGCCCCCACCTTTGCGGCGCACCGGGGGATTGCCCGGTACCCGCAACGGCAAGTCCGGCCCTGGCAGGGCTGCACCATATTGTTCTAAATATGGTCCAGCCCTGCATTTCAGAAGTGGCGTATTGTGGCTTTAAGTCAAGGAGGCTGACGCCTCTCTCTGCCACTTCGTTGTAAATATGCGCCTTTGAGTGGTTTATATCACTATTCGAGTATTTTTAGATTACACAAATTATAAAAAATGCGGAATGATCCCTGGTCAGTTGCCTTTTAGCATGATGAGAACAATCATCTGTTCTGGTGTGATATTCCACAGATCCCTACGTTCTTTGAGCACAGTGGCCGACGCCTCTTAATAAAGTTTAAAGTGAGCAATCTCTGGCTTTTATACCTAATTCCCCGGTAATTGTAATTGAAAGTCTCCAGCTTCTGAAAATAAGGTAGCTGTAAGAGTAACATTTCTGGTTTGTTTAAACTTTCCTTTCAATGCTGAAAAAAAGTCAACATTTCAAGAACAGAAAATCTAGAAAAACAAAATGAATGTTACAGTTTGCTTCTTCAGTAGTTTTACAATATTTATTTAATTTGAGGAATCAATTTAATATTTATCCAAAATATGGATTCAAATTGTTTGGAAAATTTAAGAAGTTTAGATTAAATATTGCATCATCTTTGAAGAAGTCTTCGCTTCACTTTTTACTAGTCATTTCTTCCCCTTAAAACACCACAGTCCTTCGACGTTTTGCATCCTAGTCTGCCATCTCGCCAACAACATGTCCTTGGCATCGGCTTACTCGCTGCTGTAGATGTGGAAATTCATGGCTGCCATCCAAGCCGAGATGGACAAAAACCAATAACAATGCTACAAAAATCGCTGCAGGGATTGTTTAGATCGATAGGGCTGCCATCTTTCCATAAACATGCACCACATCCATTTAATAATTTCATTGTTATTTCATATAATTCATCTACTTACAAGCACAAACATCAACACAAATTGCATGTAAAGTATTTATTTTATCCTGTTATGCCATTTGGATGTAATAAGAATAATGTGTTGTTGAAGGCACCCAAATCTGCTCATGGGTTGTACACTTTAAAAAATAAATTAATAAAAGTGTTTTAGTATTTTATTGTTTGATCTTCTGCCAGATTTGAGTCTGGCTGTCTTCCAGTCACCAGACTAATGGTGCAGGTTCACTGTCCGCCGTATAATGACTTTAAAAGTCGTTGTATTTTAAAGAACAATGGTCCCTATTTTGGAAGGAAAAATAGAGGAACACAATAATCATACGCTTAAATGTATCGTATGTCTTTTGTCCAGCCGGACAAGAATTTATTTTCATATAGGTAACACCTATATAATTTATTTTCATATAGGTAACACCTATATGAAAATAAATTCTTGTCCGGCTGGACAAAAGACATACGATACATTTAAGCGTATGATTATTGTGTTCCTCTATTTTTCCTTCTAAAATAGGGACCATTGTTCTTTAAAATATGTTACTGCCCAAGGTCCCTATGGCATACCTTCTGGGTTTCCCTTGTTTTGTAAAATAATTTAAAAGTCGTTGTAGCAGAGGACCACCGGCTGCACCAGGGAACAGTTGTTCCCTGTCAGTGGAGCATCTGCACACCAATGTAAGATGCTTAGCGGGACTGGTGCAGTCCTGCTGAGCATATTACAAGTTCCGCCACCACCAGCCATTTCATGGCGGTAGCCCCGCCATGAAAAGGCTGGCAGTGGAGGCACTGCAGGGCTCCCAAGGCCCCCCGCCATGGGGATACATTCAGGGGTGCACCACATGTGCCCCCGCTGTCTGTATTTCCCCCAAAGTTCCAGCACGGCATGAACGTCACCATTTCTCATCCACAAAACACTTTTATCAGTTTTATGGTTCTCAATACTGCCGATTAGAATTTAAGCTTCAAGGGTGGTTCTCTTGGGTTATCAGATTTCCTCCTTGTAGCCATTTCCTACAAACCTGAATGCTCTCACAATAATTCTAGTGTTCCAAAATATTTGACTTGCTCATTGTTTATCAGAGTGTATGCCAGTCCACTCGCTTTCAGCAATTTTTCCTACGCCTGGCCTTGTGCTAGAACCGATGGCAAACCCCAACCCCCCGATGCGATACTCAATTTGTGCGCTATCCACAGACAAGTATGTGATGCACATTGCGGAGACTGAGTGAAGGCATTTGTGACTCATTTTTTTATCACTTCTGGGGCGTATTTCAGAGTTTAAAGCTCCATGTCTGATGGGTGGGTTAAGTTCTCTGCAGTGGAGGCATGTCTACTGCCTTGTAAGAGTTTAACTGCGAGCTCTGAGGCAAACCTTCTCTGGTTAATATAACCAAGATGTACTCTGGACATCTTTTGGCTTGATTTCTTCCTTTTTCCACCTCCAACCTCCTCCGCATTGCTATTGGTCTTTTAAGGACAGGTCCGATACAGCTGGTTTGGACCGTTCCCTTGCCTGCGCCATTGACCTCTCTTTCTGGGCTGGACTCATACTCTTTCTTTGGATGATCCCATTGTTCCCTTTAATCCTTCTGTTTATTTTTCAGACTGCCTTGTAAATGAGAGAGTAGAGTATAAAGTCTGGTTCATCCAAAAGGCTTGTAAATTTGTTTTTTGCCACTGGCCCAAAAATGGTGCATGACTTTGGGTCTCTCTGTCGATTAAACCTTCCAGAAACATCCCAGGATATCACTATATTCACTGGTTAATTGGCCCACTCAGGAATTAATTAACCTACCAATATTGAGTTTCTTGGTGTTAATCTTAGAAGGAGGTCGAGTGGTTGCTGCTGGTGGACGCCAACACTCATTTTTTGGGGATTGAGACTTTATTTTTCTTCATTAGACTTTGGTCCACAGCAAGACAGTGAAAGGGAGGAAATAGAGAAAGGAAGGAAAAAAGTGACAAAGAGAAAAATCAAAAGTGCTATACAGCGGCCTGAAGTGGATGACGTGAGGTGGAATCAAGACTAGGGTGCCTTGGTATTTGGAAACTCCAGCATTCAGCAGCTCCAGTGGTGAGCCCCTAACCCCCTGATTTCATTTATTCCTTAAAACAACGCACTACTTAAGTGTTTCCTTTCATGTTGGGGATGCTGTCTTTCCCATATTCACTTAGCACTTCGGTTGAAGTGTCGTGAAAAACTAGGTGGACCCTAACTAATTCCTAGGCAATGTTAATGTAGTGTCAAGCTTTGACTATGAAACTTAAGCAACTAAGAAAATTTCATGAGAGCTGTGCTTTGACTATCAATTGAAGTGGCCCAACAGAAATAGAAAGGGATCCTTATTTTTGTTTGATAAAGCGTTAATTAATTTTGACCTATATAGAGAGTATAAATGTAATCGCTAATCAGCAAGTTAATTAACAAATGTTTATATTGTACCTTTAGCCAGTGCCAATTGCAATGACATACAGGACAATCTATATGCAAAATGCATAGCTTCATAAAAGCAGACTTCTCATCAGTCATTACAGCCCTAAACAAGAATTGCACATAACCACATCAAGGTGGTAGAACCAGGAGAAACACCAGAACCAAAACACCACAAAAATGTAATTCACAGTTTCCCAGAACCCTTAATAATAGTCTCAATTGTCTTCTTCATAATGCTAAGAGTTCTTACAGTGTCTTTCCTCAGCTGACTGCCCCCCCCCACTTTCTTCGCAATGTTTGCCAACTGACAGTGTTGTGAAAGCTTTCAGGGAAGAACAGTTGCTCTACTAGAGGCAGCTCCAGATGTGTTAGCATCAATGTGGCACTAATGATATAGTGGGCAATAAATAGAGGGCGGAGCCAGGAATTAATGATTCATCCGGTATCTCCACCCAGGATATTGGACACCACAAGTTGTTCTCAGATTTGGGAACAAGAAAAATACAGCAACTGGAATCACCTGATCTATTACCATACAAGATTTACTAATTCTGGGACTTTTTCCCAGCACATTTTACTACTACCTAGAGTATGCAGAAAAGGGGCATGGAAAAGTATTTGGCTTTCCTGAGTGTATTCCCGCGCTAAGTACAATTGTTTGGGAACTATGAACCTGAGTGCAAAGAGGGCAGGGTGAGGGATTGTGAGAGGATATCAAAAATGTGGGAAAATATTTTGTAACTATTTTGTTGGGCTTTCAATTTAAGTTAGTTGAATATAAATAATACATGCACCTTAAATGAAAAATAACAATAAATGAAACTAATCGGAGGGAATGCACCTTTTATATCATGAAACCGCAATTGGTTAATGCAGTTACTGCAGATGTCTGTGTGTAACTAGGAAGTCAGAGAATTGAATCCTAGCTGGCACAGTGGGTAATAGTGACTTTTGTATTTATAATGCTGTGAGGTCCCAGCCTGTGTCAGAAAGCAGTGTGAATATGTAAATCAGTATTTTTTAAACGTATTACACACAGTGTAAGATAGGATGCCAGTGTTATATTCCACATAGGTACCCTATATGGGCGCAGGTAACACTGCAACCTTTCACCTATATCCTTCCCCACATTTCATACATAACGGTTCATAGGGACTGACCTTTTACCTAGATACAACACTACATTCAGAATGCAGGTTTTTCCCTGGTTCGAAGCTCATACATTATGCATGAGGTTTCTTGGAAGCACGGCAGGACTCACAGCAGGATGAACATCTCCTGTATAATATCTATGTTAAAGTTCAAGCCCAACGTCATCCTTTAGGCCAACACAGTAACACAGCAAGGTAGGACCCCTGGGTGTATATACATCATGTCTTGCTTAAACTGACAGAGGAGACTGTGCCTTCCCGGCTGATACACTGACCAGAGACGCTGAGGTTCCTACATGCAGACGCTCCAGCTAGCAGTGGTCTAACACTCCCCGTGGGGTGTCCAACTCGAGACCAGTACGGGGTCCCTTATTCTCTCCTTACTCAGGTAATAGGGTTAACTAGACCTTAGAGGGATTCTTGGCATAACACATAACACCTACACAGATGCTATGTACATTTAGGTACATCTAGTTAGGGAGTCATCATAGGAGTACGCACTTTCTTATCATGTGTTTTATATACTTGTATGTATTCATGATTACTGTAAAATGGCAGAACTCTACCATCCCTTTACTTTCGTAGTACTGCTAATCATATATCTCTGCTACTGTCTAATGGTTGTTACAGAAAATCTATTCTACACTAGAATAACAACTGTTCAATAAATCCTTATTGAAACGCCCAGACTGTTTATTCTGTGTATCTCTGAGACAAAAAAGTAAGCACGAGTGACTGAGCGATACGTAGTATATTGTTTCCACGATCCTGGGGGATCAGGGTTGAATGTTCTGAGGTTGCCAGAAACTATTCTCTACCCAATAAGAGGAGATTCTAGTGGCAATGTGAGCTAGCTAATGCAAACAGGTCAACATATCCGGTGGGGTTGCTCGGAACCAGTCTGCCACCAAACTCACAGTTTATGTTATCCGAACGCACAGATCCTCTATAGGATGTATAGGAACTACACGACACAAGAACATGTACAAAAAGTGTTAGGCCCAGATGTAATAACATTTTACATCGTGAGTGCTCCACTTTGTTTCTGCAGCCCCTACATAAAATGCATTTTGAATTTACAAAGCCATGCAAAGCTCGATCTGAAACGCTTTGTTAAAAAAAAATAAAGAAATGCAACGCAGAGCACAGCCTCTATGGATCCTGCCCACAGTGCAGGCACCCTTGCACGGCGCAAGTGGGCCTGTGTTGGTGCTAGACAGCCACAATTACATCAGAGCAGGGATAGAGCAGACCTGCGGCATATTTTTGTAAATATGGCGCAGGTCAGTTCCCTCCGGTTCACGCAACACTATGCAACAACTTGCCTTACTGCATTTCGTTGTGTGAAAAATTAGTAAATCTGGGCTGTACAGTTCATGACAAAACAAATGATTTCAAAATATATATTTGAGGAATACCTAATCAGACTGTTTCAAGTGCATACATTGGTATAGGTGTCTCTGAAAACTACACACTCCAGAGCTCTGCTAGTAACATCCTTCCATTAACTCTCAAATAGAATAATTATTTGTCACCTTTAAGTGTCAAGTGACTCCCTCAATTAAACCCTCTATTGGCTTCTAAGCAGAATTTTTTCATTTGCTGATTAGTTAGTCAGACATATTTGCATTTGTTTCAGGTAGCAGGCACCCCGGCAAGATGGCTTGCTATTTCATCTTTAGCTCTCTGTCAGTGGTGTAACAAAGGATCCCGCAGGCCCCAGGGTGTGAGGGTGGGACACCCGAGCTCCAGGGGACCCCTTAGCCCAGTACCCTGGCTGGAGAGCTCCTGAGTGTGGTCGGAGGGGGCCCCCTTCGTGTACTTTCCAGGGGGCCCCCCTCGAGTTTCGTTATGCCACTGCTCTCTGTCCCTCCCTCGGATTCACAGGACAGGAAGGCCCCCTCTGTCGCTTTCAGCTGGAGGCACCCCAATGTTGGCATTATCCTTCCAGGGACGGTATTTTAAACAAAAAGTATTGGATTTATAACATTAAAAAGGTACAGGCATAACGTTCCCCATAGATCCGCTCTACACGACTCAGATTGGGGCTCTCAGTGGCCATCAATCTGCCTCTTGATCTGGGGCTGGCAGAACCATACAAAACCCTCTTACAGGGTGTACTAAAAATGTTCATTCTTATACTTCAAAGTCCCCACAGCAGGATGTTTCAGTTTTATTTGAGAGATGTTCAGATTACAGCCCCAGACAATAAAAGAAAAAAGCATAAACACAGACTATGTCGTTAAACACCCTTTGGTATAATCAGCACCATATTCCAATATATAAACTAAAATAAATACAATGTGAACTTCTAAACAACAAATGAAAACATTAAAATGTTGAACAATCAGGTTCAGAGCCTTTAAAAATGGTACAAACCAAGACACAAGGGCTATAAGGCTGCATTAAAACAATGGCATGTTGATTACTCAGTTGAAGACAATAAAGTGGGTCAGAGCCAATAATGGCTTGGATAGGTATTCCAATATTTGTATTTTTATTTATTCCTTCATAATCTAAAACATTCTGGGTTGACTGTTCTAATAGCTTAGAGCTCTTGGGCTATAACAGTTACTAAAAGCCCTCTCCCTCATTATAGTCTCTCATCTGTGACTTGGACCTATAACTCAGGGCCTTTAAGAACAGGTTTAGCCTTCGCAGTGGGCTATAATGCTCTATTAGAACATTGAAATGTTGGGAGCTCCTTTGAAAACAATGGAGTGCTCAGGGCTTATAATGGCTGGTATAAGCCTGGAGCTCCAACATTTTAATGTTTCTTTGTTCACAGCTCTGGCTGTGAACAAAGGATTCACGGAGCTTGAGGGGATTCCAATCCCCTAACCTCCATAAGGCTTTGGTTTTTTTGTTAGAACATTCTGCCTTCGGCTCAGGCCTTTAACGCTGGAGAGGGCCTTTAATAGCTGGTATAGCCCTCTACGGCGGGCTATAGGCTATATATATATATATATACATAAATATATATATATTAGAACACTGGAAAGCTGAGTGCTCCACTGAAGACAATGGAGTAGCTCCAGGATTATAATGGCTGTTATAAGCATGGAGCTCCAGCATTCCATTTGTCTTCATGTTTCTCCATCTTTAATTTAGAGCATTCTACCATTAGTGTGTGGAATGTTCTAACAGCCTTTAGCCCTTCTGTACAAGTTGTTAGAGGCCCTCTCCCTTGTAATAGGCCCTTGCCTGCGACTCAGGCGTATACCTCAGGTTCAGGGTCCTTTACAACCGGCATAGCCCTCGGCAGCAGGCAATAAGGCTATATTAGAACACAGAGGGAAGACTTCTAAACAAGGAAGAAACAATAAGACAGTCGCTCGATTAATTGAGCTGATGCCTTTTACCAGTTATTATTGATCGTCTGTTAATTCCTTGACTCCCGTGGAGTGCTCAACATCCCAATGATCTAATGTATCATAAGCAATTATTGTTAAGGAAATCAGTTCCAATGTCACAGCCAGGGGTATTTAGTCAACTCATGATTACACAGAAATGCAATCACATGTCATATGTTTCTAAAATGCATATTGTTATGGGGTTTGTTCCATTTCATTCTGGATCTTTGTGCTTGAATCTGTGGAGTTTTCGAATCAGATAAACACAAATTAGGAGAAAAAAGATATGTGTGATTGATGGAAAACATTTCTATTTGTAACTAGTAACTTTTACAATTATATTGTCTGAATTTCTTGTTTTCCAGCCACTGTCTATGGTGCTCCTTTAAATATATACCGACTTATCATAGTCTTATTTTTCATATATTAACCATGTGAAGTTGTTAGTTTTAGATGGCTTTGTGAGTTAATTCTCACCGCTGATGTCTGCAGTGGTCAGCTGCTTGAATCCTGGCAAAATCAAACCAGGCTTCCAATAACATAGGCAATGATAAAACATGTTAATCACAGCACTTGGAAACAAACAATGCACTGTATAAACAAGCATTGGCAAAGCCAATAGAGTTAGCCTTTGGGACCTATTGGCTTTCCAAATTGTTTATAACAATGCTACACCGCATGGCCAAAGAAGAAAGAAAAAAAGGTGCTATGATAAGGCTGCTTCATTTTGTAGACATGGACACCACGCATGCTTGCACCTGCAAAATGACATAGATGATTTTTTCTTTGTAATTATCAATCCAAGTTCCATCTATAAATAAAAAACAAACAGAGGCAAGAAAGCATTTTATTCCCCTTTCTCTGTGGGTAGGGAGAAGCAACATTGAGGGCTGGAGAGAAAGAAGCAAGATAGGGGTGAAGCAACACTAGATGCCTGATGAAACACAGAGGGCTGGGGTATGTAAGCAACACAGGTAGTGGGTGGGGGAAGCAACATGGACGAGAGAGAGAGAGGAACAAGGAGTGCGAGAAGAAGTAAAGCAAATGGGCTAGATAGAGGAAGGTAGAGCTGGAGGGGAGAAGCAAATGGGTGAAAACGCACTAGGCAGGAGAAGCACATGAGGGTGAGCACAACCTGAGGGAGAGGGGGAGAATCACATGGACAACACAAAGCGCCAGAGAGAGGGGAGTGAGACAGCTGGAAAACACATGCACTCTCATGCAGCTCTTAACCAGAAAGAAAAAAGTAGTGCCCGAAAAGTAAGGAGCGGAAGGGCACCGGTAATATGGCTATGCATCCATTGAAAGACAAACAAGCAGAGGAAGGAATGTCTACACAAGCTGACGAATAAAAAGCTACCAAATGAGAGTGACAATAAAGCCAACCAATGGTAATCGATGGGTGGGGTCTAAGCCCACTCTATACCTACAATTGATCTTCTGGAAAATGATAGCTTATACAGTCTGGTAGACGCAATGACTAAAATCTCACATAGAAACCAATGAGTTTCTCTTTTCTAAAAATGAAAAACTTGTTTGATTAGACATGGAAGGGAAAGAGTTACTTGAATATTTGATCTTAACATCACAGGGCACACTATACACTTGTATTAGAAAAACAGAAACAAGTTCTCCTCTATACATTATCAGTGTCAAATAAACGTAAGATGGTGATCCTGGCTCTAGCTCTGTTAGTCTAGTGATGTTTTCAGAAGACATGGCCTGGATCACGGGTCCCGAAAGAGTTGGGAAGGCAGCAGAGGGTTTATATAACACAGCTTGGCTAAACTTTCCCTGTCCCAGGTTTGCCAAGGTTCATCTGGAGTGCAAATGGACTTGGCACTTGAAACATTTCCCTATCCTATGAAAACTTTGTTAATATAATTGGTAAAAGGAATTTTCAATTATGTCCATAACCGCATCAGCTGGGCTTTGTACAGCTAGAGGGAGGACAAGCTTGAATCAAAATAAAGATGTAATGTCAGAGATGGGCTTGAAAGTCACAGGTTAGTTACGATAATTTGGATGGCTCTTTTCATGAGAAATGCGCTATTTCATAAGAATGAAAGGGTAGTAAGGTCATAAACATTTAATATATGAATTAGTAGTACCCAGGTAAAACATGTGCATGATTTTATCACCAAAGATATCTGCCTAGCAATAAGAAAGTGATATCACCTCTGATCTGCTTGTTGAATTTAAGATTCAAAATAACGTTATGCAACCACAGAAGAACTATGAATTGTATATTAGAAAATCTGAATTTACCATAAACCTTTGTTTTATGGTAAACGGATTTTGTTTTCAATAGAGGATACAGTAAAACGTGTGCTTAGTTTTGAGAGTTGGTCTGCATATTCTATTATGAGAACTACACACTTAGACACATTCTGTACCGTCCTGTGTATGCACAACTGAAAACTAATTATCGCTACACATCAGATCCTACAAAACCCTGTTCATCTGGAGCCCCCTCCTAAGAAAAGTTTGGGTGAAATCCCGCTTTTGGATAAATCATGAATATCTATGGTCCATACATTGGATTACCGTGTTTTTCACCGTACTTTTGACTGGAGGTTTCCCCTTAGCATAACACATTTTCAATTTTTTACATCACCGATGACCTAACCAACATTCAAAGTTATTAAGAGGATTACCCACCTTCTATACAAACGCTGTTCTATCCTGTGTATGCACCATTGAAAACTAATGCCTTCCTAAGCAGGCACTACAAAACACTGGGGCATATTTGCAAGCCCCCATCGCCACCACAACGTCACATTTCTCAACATTGTGGTGGTGATAGGGGCTTCGCCTTATTCACAAGACGGCGTTAGGCCACTTAACGTGGCTTAACGTCGCCTTGTGAATAGGGCCCCCTTTCATGCTATACTTAGCATGAAAGGGGTCGGCTATGAGTATTGTGGTGGGCGTTCCACCGCAACACCCATTGATTTTTACGTTGCCCCAGGACTTTAAGTGGGCCGGGTCTCACTGGGTCTGAGCACCAGCAGTTTTTTAAAGGAGGCCTCAAAACAGGTCTCTATCGGGCTCTGTTTTGTGCCCTGGCACACGCGGTCTGTTTTTTTCCGGACTGCAGTGACAGCGGCACATCGATGTGCGCTGCTCAGACTGCACACTTCTCACTAGTATGTGCTGCTCACACTGCTCACTTCTCACTAGTGGAGAAGTTACGACATGACGTCATGCCAGGGGAGCGTTGTCGGGGAAGGGAAATCCTTTAAAGAGTCATTTTCTCTTAGGATTTCCCTTCTCTTTTTTGAAACTCAGGAGCAGCAGCATTGACGTGGTGTCACCAGGGCTTTAAGTGGAAGCTTTTCAATATTATATACAATGAGCCATGGTTGCTGCTTATTTATCATATGCAACTAACAACCATTGACAAAGGCAATAGTCCTGACTTTTTGTAGGTATGATGTTATTTGTTGTGTCATATATCCGGATACAATGACAGAAACAGCAAAATACAAGTCGGGTGACATACTATGCTAAGAACAGATTTTTAGCGTACACCTTAAAAACATTGGCCACACCCCTTTGAGAGACCCCACAGTTTTTTCATCCCACTTAAAGCCCTGCCTTGCTCCATATTTTCAAGGGTGGTGTAAATATGGGGCAGTGCCAAAATTAAGACCAAGGAAAACCTGCAATGATGTTTTGCAACGTCTATGTGTGTTGCATTAAGTAGCACACATATAAGTTTCAAAATGCCTTTTCAGATTGTTTATGTGCAGGAACGGACACCTCCCTACACATAAACAATCATTCCCCTCAATGCAGGCAACCTTGCACTATGGTGCAAACGTGCCAGCGTTGGCGCTAGGCAGCTAAATGAGTGCCAGCACAGGAACAATTGCAAGGCTGCACCATATTCTTGTAAATACGGTGCAGCCCCAGAGCGCAGCAATAAGCCAAGGAGGCTAAAGCCACGCTCCGCCACTTCCTTGTAAATATTCCCCACTGTTCTTCAGGACCCCCTAAGAAGACTATAGCTTAAATCCCTCTTTTTTTAAGTTCAGAAGAAGTTTATTAGGATAAAAGAATTACAACATTGTGCAGAATATAAAAACAATAGCAATAAAATGTGTAGTCCAAACACGGATTAACTGTGTTTTTGACTGTACTTTTGACTGGCGATTTCTCCTTAGGATAACAAATTTTCCATTAATTACGTCACCCACGACATAAACTTCTTTCAAATTTCTTGTTTTCTCTGACAGCGCAATCATTAATTCTGTTGTGCAAGACTTTGTAGTTTGTAAACTATTGTCAAGCTTATCTAAATCTGGCATGCTACTGCTCAAGACATTCACATAATTCGGAATCCATTGATGCGAGGAGTGGACTGTGAAATAGGGAATTCATTACATATTGGGATGGAATTAGTTCCGCCTGAACAATTGATGGTTGCTCCCTATATGCTGTGTCCTGATCATGACCTGTCAAATCAATAATGTCAAAATGCTGTTGACGCCTTCCTTGGCAAAAGAGGAAGAATTAAGGGGCCCATTAGGATCGCGGGGGGATCGCCACCTTCCCAGCCCGCCACCCATTTTCCCACTGCCATATTACTCTGGCGGGGGACCACGGCGGACGGAAAAACCGTCCGCCGCTTTTCTACCTAGTCAACGAGTTGACCGGGTGGAAAAGGGTTTAATATAGTGGCGGTGTCTGTTAGACACCGCCAGCCATATTACCATGGGTGCGGAAAGAAGCCTTTCCACCACGGAAAGGCATGCAGGAATAGACTGCGGGGCCTGTTGTGGGCCTCCAGGACTCTGGGGGGTGGGGGTGCACATGGGGGGTACCAATGGTACCCCCGGCAGTTCCATGCACAACATGGCAGGCACCGCGCGGTTCCTGCCATGTTGTGCATGGAAGTGCATGACATGCCTTCCTGGCATTGTGGCGGGCGGTGCTGAGTGCACCGCCCGCCACAATGACAGGAATGCAGGAGGCACCCGCAACTGTGGCAGGCACATCCTAATGGCCCCAACGGGACCCCCTGCCCTTATGGCGGGTGGTCCTATTACCCGATAGGATGGCGGGCGGACAAAGTCCGCCCGCCATCCTAATGACCCCCCAAGTGTATTCAATTTCTGTAATCCCACAAAGCCTGATGTTGTATATAATATTTTCTTTTTTACCATTATTATGAATTCTGTTTACACTATAGTTTGTCCTTTGTTAGTGATATTTGTGTGTGCAACCATGTGAGCTCTATTTTGTAACAGTGTATATTTGAATTCTTTATTAATGAAAAACTTTCCGATAACTGTTTGAGGGTACTGTGTTATTTGATTCTTTAAATGAATTATTAGAAGTAATAAATGTTTTTCATTTAACTAGGAACCTGAAACATTGTAGCGTTTATATTGTTTATTAGCCCCAGGTTTGGGTTACAGGGCTGCCCCTGTTTATTGTAATCACTGCTCAAGACAAGCAACAACTCAGCTAATCACTGACACCAGATGCATCAAACATATCATAACCATCCTTGTCTAACTCCATTGAGTCCTCCTTGAAGACCATATTTTTTCTAAATCACTTACCTTTGCCACAATGAAATTCCCATCCAACAACCTACATTCTGACCATAAATGTAAGGATCTGAGGGGCCTATTTACAAGGGGCCTGATCCGCCTGAGCTTTATATTTTTTGATGATCCAGTGGTGCTGGCCTCTCAATCATATCCATGAGGCAACGCAGCGCTGCGCTGCCTTGACTTACTCTGTATCAAGGAGGAGTTCCATGTGTGTTGCGGTGGGACTTTCCGTGCAACAACCATGGATTTTGATTCTGCCCCAAATTTACAAAATCATGTAAACCTGGGACAGCCCCAAAACCTTACGCCTCCCCAAAGCCATAGAACGAGGGAAACAACTCTCTGGGTTGTTTTTCCAGCACAAAAACAATCCTGCCTGTAAGGGAGGCACCCTTGCACAATGGCTCTAGGAGCAAATTGTGCGACAGCACCATTTCATAAATATGGTGCATTCCTGCTCTTTCATATTGGCCTACGCCAATTCCTCGTAAAGGCCCTAAGTGAACCATCTGCAAGGTAATATTTCACCCATAGATAGCCATTCTCCTGGAATACTTGCCACATTTGGAAATCTATGTCCTTAACTTTCTCATAGGAACTGAAAAAAAACTCCCTGCTAAAGAGAAACTCAAGTACAGGAAAAAAAACAATTATAGAGGGGATGCATTAAGTAATTTGAGCCATTGGTAATACTGTGGATATAATTCCATTCCATTGTTATTTCGCTTGCCTTCTCTAACACAGGAGAGGACCAACTAAATGCAAATCAGTCTTGGACATACCCCTAAGAGAAGCAGTCCATACTAAACTGCTAAACCACATCAACTCTGAACAGGGACATAAGGAACCTCACATGCTCTTCACTTCATTTTGGATTCCTCACCTTTGCAAAGTGCAATTCGTCAAATGGTGAAGCACTGGTTCAACCCCATATACTCACAGGTGAATTCCTACACTTTCAATATCCAGCTCCTTCATTCATCATCCTCTCTATCAACTTCTTTCCTTGATGACTTGCAACATCTTTGTTGTGGTTGAAATAGATACCATTTGCAGATTAGTGCTTTCCCAAACTTCAAATCTACGCCTCGCATGTGAACACCCATGTTATCAAATATATACTTGAATCAATTTCCCGTAAATTGTAAATGAGCATTTTGAAGTTGGATTTTATCTACCCAGTGTATCATCAATCGCAATAAATGTACTTCTTGTACAAAATATATCTTTTCTGAATTTAAAGGAAATGTAATTAACACAATGAATCCGGATATGCTTGTGTTTTGAAGTGAAATAGTGAAAACGAGGCACATATAGTGACTAATGTTTGGCAATTAGAATGTAATCAGCCTTATGGGACAAGCGAGAACAACCTCTCTAGACAGAGAAAGATGAGGCTGCTTCATGGACTGCTTGAGCCAACACCATCCAAAATGTTTTTATTAACAAGCATTTGCAATGCAATAGGTCTCACATTAGTGAAAGTTTGAGCAATTGGTATTGCAAATTATGTTTCTTTTTTTTTGTATTAAGAAATAAACGGCAATGCAAGGAGCATGGAAAGGGTGCAGTACCACAGGCTGTTACTAGATTACCCTCTAGAGTTATAAAGGGACCTCTATTAGCCACATAAGTTACTGCACTCTTAATGCAATTATAAAGAGAAAATTGCAGCTGAGCAAATGTTTTCATTTATTTTTATTGAAAGTGAGATTTTTTGTTAGCTTGCGTTTTAAAAGTGCACCATTGTTGTTTACTTAGCTTTTAAAGCTAAATAAACAACAATGATGCATTTTTTTAAAATATTTAATGTGTTATCACGTTTTTAAAATGCACCATTATAACCTAGTAGCAGCCAGTGGCACTGCACCCTTTCAGTGCTTATGATGATGTGTATTTTGTGGCTCCCAGGAAGTCGGACCCGTAGCTGGAGGTATGGCGGGTCCAGACTAAATGGGCACGTCATGCCGAGCACCTGCAGCACTGGCGGGGCTCTGAGACAGTGTCAGCTACTTGGTGGAGAGTGGCGTCCTGGGTGAAACAAGAAATAGAAGAAAACCAAATTATCATGCGTATCATACTTGTGAAAATGCGCTCAGTACAGTCCGTAGCTATTTTGCCTGCAACAGTAGCTAAACAATTATGATGATGTAAATGCTGTGAAGTCCATAGCCATCATGATGTTAATGCTCGTGGAAATTCGCTTGCTAAAGTTTGAAGCTGTTCTGCCTCAACAATAGCTAATAATAATATTTTTGAAAATGCTGTGAAGTCCTTAGCTATCATGCTGGCAAATACATTGCAGTCAGGGAAGTTGGGGAAGTCGGTAGAGGCCATGCCTGCAACACCAGCTAACAAAAAGTCTGTAACAAAATAGTGCTCACAGTTTGAAAATAAAACAATCAGAGTAAGGTCACTTGTTAAAGGGGCAGTCCTCATGGGAGGTTACAACTGTAGACAAGGAGGGAGTAAGTAGGGGCTACTAAACAAATTTACCAAAGAAAAAAAAACATTCCCAAAACACAGTTAAAGGAACTAATTAAAAACATGGGTGGTGAAATGGGTGGAAGTGAAATCCTATATTCTGAATACAACAAGTCTCGAAGAGACAGTGCAAGCGCTGCCTAGGCGAAACCTAAAAAGTAAGTGCTTACTTTGTGCTTGTGATTGTAGGTGGTCGGCACCAGCACTTATTTTTGGCAACAGAAAATATTTTTCATCATCAGATTTGACTCAGACCAACATAGTAAAAGACAAAAAGAATGAAGAAAAAGACAGGGAAGCATTGGCAAAAGGAGAAAGAAGATGCTTATTAATATAATGTTGTGCATGTATTTGGGTCATCTGTGTTCTGGTTTTAGGAGTGTCTTCAGAACTGACTGTAAAACCCACTGCCTTTACCGAAATTCGGAAAATTGTGTTGCAAAATCAATCAGGCCTATTTAAAGAAAGAAATCTTCAGGGCGAACCCAGGGATGGACTGCCCTTTAGGGCAATCAGGCAGCGCCCAATGAGCTGGTCTTAACAGATCATAGAATGGGCTGTTTTTGTAGAGGTGTCGGGGCCTGTTTTAGGGCCAGGTCGGTCGGTTTATACTGGTGAATTCCCTGATGTTACCACAAATATTGCCTGCAGCAAGAACAAATGCACGCAGTCTCCCATACCTTACAAAATGCACATACAGCGTGTCTTGACAAGTTCAAAACTGGCCTGATTAGCAAAGGTGGCCTCCTTTTTTTAGCTATCTGGTTCGCTAACAAGGGCCGATTTTATTTTGGTGCCTATTTTATGTCCCAGTCTGACCCTGGGCGAACAAACATCTCTAAACAAACCTGCCTGGAAAGAGAGTTGGACTCTTTGATTAGACTTGCTTACCTGATGCAATGTGGGGGATAGTGAAAGTAGGGGGGGATATTAAAACAATGTTCATAGCTGATTTTAGCTCTTTGCACAGTCCTGTTTGCAAATGCCTTAGTATACAGAGAAAAATGCAAAAATGGTTAGCCTTCAATGACCATTACTTTTCCATATATTTTCATAATCACATTTATGTAAATTCAAAGTTCATATTGTTATTGAGCATAACATTTCATTGCTATTTACATTGCTTCTTCAATGCATATATTTTAATATGGAATATTGCAAAATGCATACATTAGAACTCATCATATTTTATGTGTATATATGTATTCATGTCTATTGTACAAATATCATTTTTATTTTGTTATAGTTTTATATAGCGCGAACTAGACCCGAGTGATCGGGCATCAGAGCGCTTTACATGAGCACCTGTTTTAAATATGGTGTTCAGGTTTCAAACTGTTTAACTTTAAGTGTTATATTCTTTTGAAGTCGAATCGCCTACATATCGACTTACAGTGTCTATGTCATTGGGGTCATTTACTAGCGGAATTTTATGCAAAGAAATATAGCTCGAAATATGTGAAATGACGTATGGAACTCAATGACCCCACCCTTAAAGTTCATCCAAAGCTGTGAGTGAAAATTATGAATTGGTTCCAGGTGTTGCCACCAATAAACTTTTAGGAAAATAAACTTAAAACATATTACATTTTTAGATGTATTCATTTATTTACATTTTTACGGCTGAATCCCTCTTCTTTAATATTATTTTATTATAGGATTGTAGCCTGGTGCTTCGGGCCCTACCAGTCATGCAAGCCCTCTGCTTGATTACCAGACCCAAGCATCAGGCGAGGGAGTGGACCTATAACAGCCATTACAGTCCGAAGCAGAGGGTCTATAAAGCTGTTCAAAAATTGTTCTCACTGATGGGAGAAAGTTTTAAATTAAAAAGTGAGAAACATTATTAGAAGCTTGGGAAAGATGTAGCCGAAGGCCCATATCAAACATTTTTGGCTTTCTGCCACTTCATTATCTACACTGGAGCTCTCCGTATTCCAGTTTACTAAAACTCCATTAAACACATGGAAAACCAAAAGGTAGAATTAAACAGCACTATATAAAAATCCACAAATAAATATTTTACTTATATGAAATACAGATAGCTTATAATCAAAATGGTATAATTAAACAATAAGCACACCAAACTATCCCAGGAAATAAGACTTGCACATTTTTTTGTGTCTACATGACAGCCAGAAAGCCAAACAGGCAGCAAGACAAACTTTTAAAACGATCCCTGAGTTAATTCCATCCGAACTCAGGGGCATATTACCAAGCTATAGCGATAATTATCGCTAAGCTTGGTTAGCGGCCAAAAATATATCGCCGAGCTTCGGCTATTTTTATCGCTTAGGAGCCTTGATATTATCAAGGTTTATCTCCTAAGCGATAAAAATCAGCCGAAATGCATGAATATCGCTGAAAAGTCAGCGATATTCATGCATTACCGAGCAAATGCTCTTAGCCATGTTATCCACCTACCATTGGATAACATGGCTAAGAACTGCTCTGGGCAGGCGTTAGCTTTTGGAGATAATCGCGCTTAGCGCAAATATTTCCAAAAGTTGGTAATAGGGGATAGCGATGTTAGCGACTGTTTCCAGTCCCTAACATCTTGGCACGCCCACTTTGCATTTCATTAGCGATAATTATCGTTGACATGCAAAGTGGGCCCCTAAATGCCCGCTATCGCCTATTAGCTGTCGCTAACTGGTGTTAGCGACAGCTAGGTAATAGGGCGATTAAATTATCGCTGCTTTAGCGGGAAAAATTCCCGCTAAAGCGGCGATAAGCCCCTTGGTAATATTCCCCAGAATTATTATTTAATATAGGATACATCTTTTATGCTGCAGCGTTAGAGCCGGACCCGTGGATTGCACCAGTGCCCATGCATTTTTGAACCCTTCTTTCCAAATTACATAAACTATTATCTTGCTTGTTCAATATTGGTTCAAGGTTTGCACTTCCTCACACGTGGAAAAAAAAATCATTTTCACCGTCTGCTCAATGCAAAAAAAGTATTTACAGCGGGTAGTCCGAATTGTAAAGCTATTGTTTTTTTTTTATTTTTTCTTATGGACTGGTATAAAAGGAAAAACTGGAAGGCTGTCTGAAATCATTGTTTCATGAAGTTAGTCAAGATTTGGATGATTAGACTCCATATTTTTTTACTTTATCATTTCTTTGATAGGTTGTGTGAGATAACCGGATATTTAACAAAATGTTTCCCAGATGTGCTACTTCTCAGACTAGACCCAAGCTTTTCACACTTTTAATCTTTCGCAAGAACAGTAATTCTAAACTATACACAGTTTCACTGAATAGAAATATTTTGCTTTTTTTCTAAAACAAAGGTATTTAACAAATTTCCAGCTGACAATTTAGATAGAATGGACTATCTCAAAGGGAGCCTTGAAGAAGTGCATGCTTGTGTGAAACAGCTGTTGGGCCTGACAGTGGTGTGTCTCTTCTCTGCAGCAAGAGAGCTTAATCCATGTTCTTTGTAACCCTTCTATCCACTTGAGGTTACGCTTTGCACTTGCTTAATGCCATTTTTTGGACTCCATGCATACCTATATTTTGACCAGTTATGGATGGACCTGTTGTGTTCCGTCTTTCCTTTTTTTCACATATTTCTTTGTCCTGGGTTAGAATTTTTGGCAGCCATTTTTTCCACACTGACACACTGTGTTTATTAGGACCTATTTCATCTATGGGGGAAATATGCGTCTGCTAAACATGCAATCTTTCATAGGGATCTTTATTGTATTTCAGACACACACATGCTTTGCTGGTGTTGGGAATTGACGCTCCATGGGCACTGTGCCAGACAGACCCTGAAACACTGCAATATTTCAAGAGTTCTACTTTAGAACTTCACCTCAAACTTGAAAGATTATTTGGAAAATTGCTTAATAAAAGGAATGTTTTGAACCAATTATTTTTATTAAAATATATATATTTCTGTGGGTGGGACTGTCAACGCCCTTGCTGTTATTGTTCACTAGTGTAACAAGGACCTGGTATTAAAACTTTACAAGCCTTTTTTCAAGTCACAATATCAGAACCTCTCCCAGATTTTGAGGGAGGCCCTCCTAACACCCTCATTGTCATTTACATTGCTTATGGGAAACATTCCCTTCCAAATTTATCTCGTGAGGCTTGGCATTCCTTTTCCCCTTCAGGTCTCATGCTTAGTTTACCTATACATTCAATCACTCATAATCTAGGTGCAGGGGTTTGGCGTACTGTCAAAACTGGGGCGCCATAGATATATTACTATCAGGAACACATATACATGCCTTTGAATTATTTTTATGTCATGATACATCACAAAGTCCTAGATGGTTTAGTGCCATACAAGAGTGGTGCAAGGAGTTTCAGCACTTCAGGCAAAATAGAAACATTGGGAAATAGAGTACTCCCTACACTGACAAAATGTAGCTATATGGACTCTTTTGCCGTAGCTTTGCACCACCACATGGTGGCGCCACAAAGTTGCTTTTTACGACACCTTATCGAGTCCTCAACCCAAATGTCATGCACGCCAAATCTTCCCAATACGGGCTGGTCAATGTTTGTGCTTGTTTCATGAAGGTGTAATGACATTCACACAAGCAAGGGTTGTGTCAGTGAGATCATTGTATGCACACATGCAGATGGGTCTACCTCATTTGAAAAAGGACATTTTACACTTTTCAGAAATCACACCTAATGACCAGTTTTGTGTGTTCTTTCGTCCTATTTTATCTATTTAGTGAAATCAACTAAGATATTAGTAAAGCACAGGGAGGCAAGTACTGGTGTTGTATCTAAATGGCTTGATTCTTATGACTAGAATCTGCATTTGGAAGTTTACCTTTGAGATATTTCCATAATGAGTAAAAACGGGTTATGCTTCTCTGCCTGGTGTCATTTTTATCTCGATTTCATTCAGATTTCGTAAACGGGGTATTTCTAAACTATGCGGTGTTTACTCAACAGAAAGGTTTTAGTTTTTGAAAATGTATAATATACATAGTTTCCAGCAGATCGTTTGATAGAGTGCACTTTACTTGGGCTTCTGACCAGTTTACCTGATGCATCTGTGGTGCCTGGCATTGTTGATGGCTCCTATCTCTAAACATGGTTTCATTTTTCCAGATTTCAGCCTTTCTGTAGCCTTCCTAGTGCTTAACTTGTAAAGAACATAAGTGCAGAGGTCCAATATTTTCCTAAGAGCACTTTGCACGTGTCGCTGGACACCTATATTGCTGAATACGAAGACTGCCTGTTATTGATTCCAACTCTTATCTCTTTCTTCACCACCCTAAACGTCTTGTCTATCTCACTTTTACAGGTTCTTTTTTATTCCTGCTTTCTCCCTTTGTCACATTTTTCCTATCTGTCTCTTTTTCTCTCTTTCTCCTTTTCTGCCTTTCTCCCTGCTCTGGACGAAAGTCTGATGATGGAAAATATGTCTCAGTGACCAGAAATGAGTACCGCCACCCACCACTGTCACCTATGCTCACCAGCACAAATTAAGCACTGCTGTCTGTTCAATATGGTACTCTCTGAGCCCGATTTAGAGTTTGGCGGACATGGATTCCATCACAAAAGTGATGGAGCACCATTCCCGCCAAATCCTCAGTCCTCTGCTTCATTTACAGATGGGCAGACCTTAGGTATTCCGTCTACACAGCTCCTGTTGGCTCCATCAACTGAACACTTCCACCATCCGCGCCCTATATAGCTTGGGAGGTCTAATGCCTTTTTTCCAGTCTGTCGCTACCTGGAAGTACCTGGTGCTAAGGGATGGGAAAAAATAATAATGACCCCCACACCCAGTGAGAAAACTTCTGTTTTGGGGAGCGTTCGCTTTTTGTTTTTCAAAACCAAACTCCAAAATTTTGGAGTTTAGTTTTGAAAAACAAAAAAATGCCTATAGTTTGGCGTACAGCCATCAGAACTGACAGCAGCCTTATATCAAACGTTGAATACATTGGAAGGAACCACGTTGAATACATTGGAAGGAACCACAGGGATTCCTTTCAATGTACAGAGATAACAGTAGGGCCGGCAGTCATCTCTAAATTTGGCGGGCAGAGGTAACGTCCTCCACTATCCTGATGGACACTACTCCATTGGCCAAACTTTAAGTCAGGTCATTAGTGACAGCAACATTCCATTTGTACAAATTCTGATAATTAGAAATTGATACACAAATTATATATCTTAACTGGCCATGTGTGGCGTTCTCCAATTTTAGTTTCAAATACTTTATGTTGATTTAGCAATATCAGAAGGGAATCACTTGAAATCTGGCAGCATTGCAATCCCTTTGTGTATTGAAATTCAGAACACAGTTTAAAAAGAACCTGCCCATATAGATTAAAAATATCTAAAAGTGTTTCATTTCACATCATCACAGCAGTAACCGCCACTCTTTCTTTGCCTTACCCGCTGGGTTTCATTGTATTCAGCCGCGGCCCGCGCAGGTAAGAGCGTTGGAGCGGTAAGGCTGGGTGGGGGAGATTTCGACAAACAATGAGGGAAAATAAATTATTTATTTCATTTTCCCTCATGGACGTCAGTCGAACCCCCCAACCCGGCCCCACCCCCGCAACGCTCTTACCTGCACGGACCGCTCCTGATTGTGTTGATTTATGTTAGGTCATAATGGTTTAGTGTCTCTAGTTTCTTGTACCCAAAATGCTGCTTCATGGTGTGGCCACAAATTATGCAGGTTTTCTTTACACAGTAGAAGGTTAAAAGAGAATGAAACGTAAACACTTGAAAATAATGCAAATTCCGTCATTACTTTGTAATATTTATTTATTTATTGGTTAAACACCTTTATATACCTCTCTTTCCACCAGATTGGCATTACGGTGTTTTACAGAGAACAATGAGCGTTACGTGTATAAGTATAATAGTGAAACACATCATATGTAGGAAGAGGGGGAAACACTTAACAGCATAATGATGCACCTGGGAGTGTTGGGTGGGAAAGTGGAAGGAAAGGGACACATGGAGAGAAGAAAATGAGGAAGAGGATAGAGAAAGAGATACTTTTAGAGCATTTTCTAGGCCAGATTAGGGAAAATGACCAGTTTCTGTAGTAGAGTGTCGGTGAGCCATGCTAGCGATATTTGGGGGGGGATCATGGGGTTTGGACCTCAAAGGAAGAATCAAAATAGGTGAGTAATTAGCCCTATTCTGAATGTCAAGATGTTTCATGCTGTTCTCAAGTTAAGAGGAAAAAAGTTCCAGGAGCCAGTGTCGGATCCCTGAAAGGATTGTTTCGGGTATAGTGAGGATTTTAATATTGACATTTCTAGGACCAGAGAGCTCTTACTCTATGCTTATTTTGTGCCTTGAGATGGTCAGGAAGCCCCCTATGTAGTTGGGTTTGCCATGGCGTGGCACTTTGTAGGGTAGGCAATATATTTAAAACTTGACTCTTGCGTGTAGTGGGAGACAATGAGGTTCTTTCACTATTGGAGAGCTGTGGTCAAACTGGTAAATCTATGGGACGTGGCGTATTTTGGAGTGAAAAGCAGCTTTCAATGGGGCTATCATGGAATTCGGAATCCAAACTAGTACAACATTTTCAAAGGTTATCCTGGATATAAGAAGAGTATGGTCCACATTGTACGATTGTACTTGAATAGGTGTGTGATTTTCTTTAGCTGTTGTAGGTGGAAGTGAGCAGATTGTGCTAATTTGTTTACGTGGTGAAACATAGTGGAGAGTCAACTCTGGGATTTTATGCTTCCATTCTGCGATGGGATAAATCCAAATTCTGCTTGTTCCAAGACTAGGGAGGGATCAATTTCATGATTGGATTTGCGAGATAGAAGCAGGAACTCAATGTTTGGGGGGTTACTTTCATACAAAGATTGTTCATCAGATGTGCCATGCTTTCTGAACCATTTATAGAGTGCGGATATTGTTGACAGATGTTTGTTTTAAGTACAGTTGTGTTACATTTGCATACTGGTATAATTTTAAGAATGAGATCCCTAGTAGTAGGCCTCATGGTTCCACAAATAAGTAGGAAAGCATAGGTAATTGCGCGGATCCTTGAGGCACACTGCATGCTACCTTCCCTGATTGAGATGTATACGGCCCCAGTTTTATTCTTTGTGATCTGTTTTTTAGAATGGATTTAAACCAATTTAGCACACTGCCACTGAAACACATTCTCTGTATTCGAGCAATGCATCACTTGGCTGTAAATATAGTTTATTTCTGGGCACAAACCATGCAAGTCTCAGTTCAGATCACAGTGGACAAGTAAGGTGTCTCTCTCCTTCTGTCCTCACCATCCTCAAAAAAAAAAGAATTTTATCATCACACTTGTTCTTAAATGGGCACATTTATTTTCAGTTTCACATACAATCTCATGATTAATATGCACGGGTCTCCATCTAAAATCCGTAGCATTGCACTCAAATGCGGACCAGATTTCTCACCACTGTGTGCTGGGGCAAAGTTGCCAAAGGTGATGCAAACTGGTGCAAAGTGTTGATTTAGGGGCAGATTTATGATGACTGGCGCATCCCCAGGGATGCGCCAGTTATTTTGCGCCGCTGCTCCGCCTCCCATGGTGCGCCGCATTTACAATGCGGCGCACCATGGGGCAAAAACGGCACAGATGCGTGACGCATCTGTGCCGTAAAGGTGGCGCATTGCTGGAGTTGCGTCGCAAGCGCGACACAGCTCCAGCAAGGCTCGGGGGGCCCCATCTTTACAATGCTGCGTCAAGACCTACGCCTGCTTCAAGCAGGCGCAGGGTTTTGACGCAGCATTGGCCTGAAAGTGACTGAGTGAAATCTTATAGATTTCACTCAGCCACTTTTGCGAGGCGCACCTGCCCCGGAACGCCCACCCTGCGCCAGAACGCCCACAAGTGGCGCAGGGCTTTACAACGTGACGCATCTGCCTAGATGCGTCACGTTGTAAATGGGTCGTAGGGATGCGCCACGTTTACGCCGCAGTTGCGTGACGCAAACGTGGCGCGTTCCAAACATAAATCTGCCCGTTAGTATTTACTTTCCAGCGCAAAACTTGTTTTACGGCAGGACATTGCATAAAAGTAACCCAAAGCAGTGCTATATGCTGATTTGCATTACTTTGTTTCAAGTGGGTATTCTGTGGGCATTCCTTTGCATGGGCATTCCTTTGCAACCCCACATGATTTTTGATGCAAGACTCTACCTAATAACATTTGTAGACAGGGCTTTGCGCCAAAGAAATGACTCCTCCTTGAAGCCGGTGCAAAGAAGGAAAAAAGTTTATTTTCTCCAAACTTTACTAACTTTGTGTGTGTGCTGTACTGTACAGCACACAAAGTGAAAATCGTTTCAAATTAGGTATAGGCCTAGTATTCTTAACTTGCTTAAACTAAATTGTCAAAGCTGTGCGGGTGTTGCAATTTCAATGTCCATGGTTTCTATAACTTGCAGAGTTCAACATTGCACAAGTGTTTAACTGGAGCTGTTTGGAGCAGGTGGGGTCCATTGTCACTCACTTTTGGAGGCTGGCACCTGTTTTTAACATAACATAACGTGTATTTGTAAAGCGCACGTTCACCCAGAAGGGTATCTGGGCTCTGAATAACGGAAGTTTATTGTTACCCAACTCAATAGTAATCATGTTATCAACCTCAGAAGGATGAAAGGCTGAGTAGACCCACCGGTATTTGAGACCATGAAGTCAAACACAGGCCCCCTACAGTGGAAGAATTAGCCCACTAAGCCGCCAGACCCAGCATATCATTTTCCTCATTAGACATTGATGCAGAGCAAGAGTGAGAAAAACACAAAAGGAGGAAAGATGGAGGTAGAGAAAGACAGGAAAACGGTGACAAAGGTATGAAAAAGTACCCACAAGAGTGAGTTAAGGAGGCATCAAGTGTCGGGTGGTGGATTAAAGAGGCATGAGTTGGAATGAAGACTACACAGCCTTGGTATGCGGCACTCCAAAAGTAGCTGCCCTGGGCTTTTGAGCAACACTTTGGGCACAGTGCGTTTTCTTTTACAAAATAACCACTGGTTGTACATGCTTGTATAATGGTATATCGAGTATGCATGAGTGGGTTTAGTCAGATTAGGTGCCTCACAAATACCATACAGAATCCGAAAAATATTTTTCAAATAAAGAATTCCCTAGGAATGGGTTCCTCTTGTATTTTCATGTTCTCACTTTATCACTGAGGTTTTAATTTAAGCTGCCCTCCTTGCCTCACTCAAAATGGCCGCCACTTCCCAAGCTCAAGGTACAAGGATGTCTTCCATCAAAGCAGGGCACACACAAGACCTTCTCTCATTTAAGTGGCTCTTCCGTGATAGTGAGATATGAGTGCACTCCCATTAAAGGGTTTTGGGAACATAATGCACCTTAGTGGAGAAAATTACTCATGGGAAAAGAGAGGTTTGAAAGGCTTACTCCCTTTGAACTGTAAACGTAGCGTGGGTGGGCACAGGGGAGAGTATTGTGCTATGGCCAGGCTTTTTTTTGGACTAGCTCCAAAAAATGTAATCCATCTCTATTTCTGCATGTGCACTTGCACATTCCCTCGGTGCCAGCTGGGTCAGCACAGCAGGTACTATTGTAATAGCTGCGGTGTCGAGTCAGCCATTTCAAGTAATAGCCTTAAGAGCAGCCCACAGGGGACGCAATCTGATGAGTGAAGCTGGGATAAAAATGGACCAAAAGATGTGGCAGCTGCAGGCCTGAAACCTGCTTTTGAGTAGTCTTTATTTGCTCTGACTTGTGCTTTTGAAAAAGCGTCTTGAGTGCAAGGCTCACACCAACCGAGTATTAAAACATTATGCATGGAAGCCCACGTCGGATCTGGTGAGGATGCTTACAACGTTTTTAATAAAACACACTAAAATATATTATTAGATTGGACAGCGCTATAAAGTAAATGAAAAAGGTTTCATGGCGCTTCATAACTTTTCAAAATAAAGACATTCGTTACCATTGATGCAAATTAATGGATCAACTTATTTCTGTTATGGTAGGCTGTGCAGTTTGAATTTGTTTACTATTGTTTCTATCATTTGTATGACCTGGCAGCATTCTCAGAAGTTTAGGGGTGCCCATTTTTGTGTTCCTGGGTTTTATCATTAAGCATCCACCCTCACAACATCCACGCCTTGTACTTCATCAACAAGTCGCAATTCATTCTCTGCCTGACGGACAAGATGCCCACTACCTGGATCAAGTTTGATGCCTGTATGACTGAAATTACCCACTGGATGAAGCTGTCTAAAGCAGAACACTGACAAGTCGAAAATCATGGCCTTCGGGAAGAGCGCATCACATGGGACTCAACCTGGTGGCCCAAAAAATCTAAGACCGACCCCCATCCCCACCACCTATGCGAAGAACCTCAGAATCATCATCTACAGCAAACTCGACATGACCGCCCAAGTCAATGTTGGTTGATCAAGCCTTCTCCTATATGGCTTCTCCAGGGAGGAACTACCTGCTACTACACATGCTATTAGCTTGACTAATCTCCACAACGGCCCCATCAACTCCGGGGATGCCTGGCTCCACCTTGGGGACTCCCAGCAGGGACCATCCCACAGGGAAAGCCAGGACGGGTTCCCCAGAGTTATACAGCGCCAGGAAACCTACGGACGGGTAGCAGTGCGCTTTACAAGCTCAAATACATTTACATTTACATACATTTACACACATAAGAGCCTCCTTCTCACTTCTGGATTTTGCAAGAAGACGTGGCTATTCAAGTAGTCCCGCTAGGTCCCAGGTGTGGCTAGACTCGAAACTGCTCAGGGCTGAATATACTCCTGATAGTAAACTCTACAAATCTGCATAACATAGCATACCACAATGTAACATAGTCACTGTGGCAAGCTATTACTGTGTGAGGTTTGTGGGATGATGTATGTGGTCAGTGTTGTGAGTGATGATTGTTCCTATTGGTTTAAAGGGAATAAGCATTGTCTCATCCAGCTGAAACCTTTGAGGTGTGTGTTTGTCAGGTTGGGTTTGTTCTTGATCTACAGCTGTTCCATTTATTTCTTTTTAAGGCTTACTCGATTAGTTAAACGCTCACAGATGAAACGTGGTAATTAGCAACCCACCATTTCAAAGCACAGCAAGACCAACTCAGCCTTCTTTCTTTCCAATGGTCTGTAGTTTGAGTGACATTAAACTGGGTATTAGTAATAACTGTTATGTGTAGTGCTGAGCAGCAGACAGAGCAAGTATGAAAAGCTATTTAAAAATCTATTAAAATAAAAGGTAGTATTATTATTATTAATTCACTTCACAATGATGAACAGTTGTCATCGCCAGGCATGTAGTTCATTCGTGTAGTTAGAATGTCCCCTTCTTCCTCAAATATGCTTTTGGTGTTGTACTGAGCGTGCAAATTGATTTTAAAGTGTTGTGTTTATGAATTATGTGTCGTTAAACACAATCTAGAGGACTAGAATTTAATTATCAGTTATCACCACACAATGTGGAAATTGTAAGCCATGTACAAGAACAGAAATAACAAAAACTGTTTCTACACGATATGTGGTGATACAGTCTTGCCACTTTGTTGCGCGGATGATATCGTCCTATAAGCACCAATGATAATGTGCACATTCTGTTGACTTTATATGCAATATGGGAAAAGATGACGATGATGGAACCGGAATCAGGACAAAGTGATTTTTATGTAAAATAGGTGAAATCTCGCACAATCTTACACAATTCCCCAGTATTGGATTAGCAGCATCCCGCATAATTTGTACTTTTCCCCCTCTTATTAACCATTCAGAATTTTACTGCTAAGTGTAATTCGTGAAATGCGTATCATTTTATTACACGTGGAAAAATGCTCGATTTCTACCACTTGTAATTAGAATTACAGGCTGCAATCTCTTGAAGGGGGTCAATCGAAAAGAGGGGAAAAGAATGCCAGTGAAGAACTATGGGGCATATTTACAAGCCCTTGCGTCACTTTTGCGTCATTTTTAACATGGGAAAAATGGCGCAAAAGTTGCGCAAGGGGCTTGTAAATCTGTAAGTGTGCGAAAATGGCATAGGATAGAAAGATTCGACTGCTCTCTAATAGCACAAAACAGAGGCTATTTAGAGGCAGAATCCAGTGAGCTCACTTCTTAATGCCCCTGTGATGTAGACGGCCAGTAAGTGCAATACAACCTAACACTATAATTTAATAAATGACTCAAGGTCAACAACATTATAACACTTTAAACTAGTGTGTATTCATTTGATGTACACTCTAGGCTATTCCAAAGGTTCTTTAATTTTAAGTGTGCTCTGGGGCACCAGGGTAAAGAGCGAGTCAAATCTACTGAAATTATTTTTTATGTTTATGTAAGGTGGAATGGATCAAACAGATGTTGATCATTTTTGTATTACAGAAGGATTTTGCCCCAGAGCACACGTCGATGAAACACATTGTAAAACAACATGTAATACATGTATTGCTTATAAATCACTTTATTTGTGTAATAGAGATTTTTACCAATCCATCCTATTCCATGAACAGCAAACTGCTTTGACTATTTTTGAGGTTTATTTAATAACTTGGAACTGACTTATTTTCCTTCAAAGTATAATGTTTCAAACTTGAAAAGTTGATAAAATGTATTTCACAACAATAATATATATTTAGTCTGTGCTATGATCAATCAATTAATCTTTATTTATGAATATGTGCTGATGGATATTGTGTATATGTGCGTGCATGCATGTGGGTGTGTGTAGGAAGTGAAAAGAGAAATAGATGAAGAAATTTGCCCAAAAGATACAGAGACTACTAAACTAAAGGGTATGCATTTCAAGGAAATTTAGAACAGCCATAAAAGAGACAGGCCGCTGTATCGGCACTGGACACAATTGTCACGTGACCTCATTGTTCCTGAGTTTGCATTAGCTAAATCAGAAGGAGGATTCAATTGACAGTACTTCCATTCCTCAAATGGATGCCATGGTTTACATATTATTCAGACTGACATTTGCACCAAAGCTTTATTGCACAACTTCAACTGAGAGGCACTCATTTTGGGAGCCAATAGCAGACAGTGTTACACTTTGAAGTCAGTTTTATATCCTCCGACCAACAGACCATTTGTATTTTGAGGGGCGCTCGCTGCTGAAGAGAGACCGCCATTGGGTGAGGATGGTGACTGAAATTTATCTCCTGGTTCCAGGTGCCATTACCTCACCTACCAACAAGCATGTCCAATTTCAACGTATTCTATTACGCTGGTCCTGTCGCTGTCAATGAGTGCTCACAATCACATGTACCATGGGCAAATTCTGCATGGATGTTATTGGGCTGATGTGGATAGACACTGTATGTTATTCCTTGCTATTATATGTACATGTGCATGAAGGATCTGGGTTCCTCTCTGTCAATTTACTCTGGAACCCTCGGTCAATGGACCGTTTGTACCTGCTGGAAAGTGTAGAGGGGAGAAATAATTCATCAGGTTAGGATCACAAGTTCAAAGAAGCATAACTCCGAAGAATCACAGACTCCAGTTTCCATGTTAGTGGGTTTATTACAAAGCCAAAAATAACTGGACATACAGGCACCGCAAGGCGAGGTTGCAGAGAATCATCAGAACTAATACAATTCCAAACCTGCGCACAATGTTCCCTCGCTGGAACATATAAAGAATGACAATTTCCAAGAAACAGGATGCAGCCAATGATTGTCTCCACGTCAAGATCAGTCTTCATTTGAGGTTCGTAAGTAAAAAGCATTAGTCTGTCCCTATCCTACTACTAACGTGACATCCCTACTTAGCATTTCCCAGGCAAGTTCAGGAAAAGGTGTCAGCGCGTGAAGACTTCCTAAGAAGTGCACTTACATTGAATGGGTCAGGTGGCACAATGCTACAGAGCTTGTTCTAAGATGCTCCTTCTCTCTCCATCAATCCCTTCTCCTCCTCTCTCTAACACAACCCCCCGGGCACTGTCCCTAATTAAAAAAACACCAAATCATAGAACAAGCCCATTGGTCCGATCTCCTCCTCCAGCTGGGCACCTCCTCATAGGTGATTTTCCATTTGGTTTCGGTGCTCCCAGCTCCTGGTGCAATGACCTTGATTCCCAGGCCTTCTCCAGTGAGAAAGAACACCGTCTCACATTATCAGCACTCCTTGTATAACTGAATCTTCCCCTCCCTGAGCCTAACTCCTAAAACAAAAGCGTTATTCTAACTAAGGAAGAAGAATTTCTCTACCTGCAACAGAAACGTGAGAAAGGGAAAATTAAACATGTACCCGAAATTCAACTACTGAGTCTAAGATCAGAGCGTCCAGGCAAAATGCATTTCAGACCTACAGAAATCGGTCAACATAAGAGGCTAACATGTAGGCCTTACGGTTAGGTAAATATCACTTAATTTACTGCCCCCTTGTTATCAGGGCCATACACTTCAGTTCAGTGAAATGTTAAAAATCTGCAAATCACCCTTAAAATGAATACAAGTATTTAGTGGAAAGTGGATGCCTCTACTCTTCCCCTTCAGTAGAAGCATAAATGCCAACAATTTGGAAAACAAAAGTGGGAGATTTTTTAAAATTAATTGGGATAATATATTTCTCCCATTAGCTTCTGTTGCGGCCTGCATGGGGTTTATTGGCATATGTGAGACTTGAAAGTGTGCTCCTGCACCCTTGCAAAATGCAAACATATATTTGCATTTCTGCATATCAGAAATACAAATATACGTTTTTCCCTTAGCTGTCAGGTGCACAGAGAAATCGAATTGGCAGGCAGAGAGAGTGTGACACAAATGTTGTGCACTTGCCTGCAGGAGCAGGTTACTGGCAGTGCATAATCCGAGTCAGACAAGACCAGTCCCTGCAGTCTGCAGCCCGCCGAAGTATCTGGTTTTTGCATGCCGGTATTGGTAGTCGGGAATCTAGCCTTGAAATCGTTAGTCTCCCGCCTGAATCGGATGGGTTGGATTGTATGGTAGAACGGTTCATGGAATTCTGCTCTCCAGGAATTGGGCATTTCGCCAGTAGGCTGGAGGAGTGTAGTCCCGACATTTGGAGGCCGGCTTTGCAAGCCCAGGGCTGCTGCTGGTGCTTCTGTCTTGATTTTTACACAGCTCCTTGAGGTTAATTGCCACAGTTATGCGTTGGGATGGGGCCCTTTGAGGGGTGGGATTGGTAGGGCAGTTCTTCAAAGAGAGAGCAACAGGGATGGGAGGTGGGAAAAAAAGATCAGATAAGGGAAAGAGAGAGGAGAGAAGGAGAAAGAGAATGGAGGGAAAGAGAAAGCATAGTAAAGGAGAGACAGGTTCATGGATAGAAATAGAGAGTTAGAGAGATGAGAGGAAAGGATCAAGTCTGTTTGACCATTTTGCCAAGGCTGCTTTTTGTTCAAGCCATGTCTTCCCTGGACCGGAAACAAGCATCCTGGGACCGGTTTCTGGCTAATCAGCCGTCATTAGTCAGGCTAGCTTGAATCCAGTGGCAAAGTGAGCAAGGGACCCACATCTGGGCATACCCTGCCAACTTAGGGCGAATAAAGTGATCCCAAATTGTGCAAGCCAGTGATAGACAAGAAGGGCCCGATTCACAGAACTAACTTAAGACAAAATCCTAAACTTACTACTTTTGGTATTCACAGAAGTTAGGATTTTGTCTTAAGTTTGTCTTAAGACAGACTTAAGACAGACTTAAGTTAGGATTTAGTCTTAAGTCTGTCTTAAGTCTGTCTTAAGACAATCTTAAGATAAAGTCCTAACTTCTGTGAATACCAAAAGTAGTAAGTTTAGGATTTTGTCTTAAGTTAGTTCTGTGAATCGGGCCCGAAGGACCTAAACAAGGCTTTAAGAAAGCCGGGTCCTGCCGGTGCAGAGCACTGGCATTGTTTAAAATAATGGCATTGAAACTGGTCCGTATTAGTCTCTCTTTTCAAACCCTGGCCTTTTTTTGCCATGCCTTGGCAATACAGACTAATGAAGGTAAGCTTAACAAAGATGTCTCTCACATCGTTACAAGAGTCAGATGTAATATGTCCGTCATGAATCTGGAACCTGAAAAGTAATCGTAAGAGGAGGGATGTTCTGGCCTACTGTTCCTCCTTTTTCTGCTGGAATCCAGCAGCATGGCTAGTCACTTTCGATCCTCTTGTGGTTGCCCTGCCCCTGCATGATTTTGTGTTGACCCGGCCTCTCCTGCTACGTGCCATGATGTTTGCTTTGCTGCGGGATGGTGCAGTGTTCGGAACCGAAAGGGAATCATTCCCTGGACAGACACCATTTTAGACTAATGTGAGTCACTGGAGACACTTGGTTGGAACTGGCCTATTTATGTTATGGAATGTTATGAACTGCATTTCCCCTTTTTTTCACGCCTTTCCATCCTCCTATGCACCTGATATTGCCTGATCACAAATGCGGTTGCAGTTTAACCTTAAGCTGATGTGGAGCTGTGAATGTCTAACCCGCCAAATGTAACCATAAGAAAATAAGTTATGCAGAGCATGAGCCAGGATTCGGGAAGTTTCACCAATAGTATTGTAATCTACGTAGAAGGGAGGAAAGACTCGTCTGAGTGCATTCACTGTCAACATGTTATGTTGATTTATTCATTGACTGGAACTGTCATTGCTCAAAGGCGGGCAGGTAAGCGTAGAGTGTGCCAGGCCAGTGGCATAGCTAGGGGGGGGGGGGCGTGGGGGTCGGTCCGCCCCAGGCGGCACTCATTTGTGGGCGGCAGCTGCCCGGCCTCGGCACTTGTGGCCCGTGGCGGCGGCCTTTATAATTTATTTGGAGACACAGACTGACTAGTGTCAGTGAGTCAGTGGCCGCCGGAACGGGACGCCAGTGCCACTCGGCCCCCGTGTTGAAGTGCAAGGCCAGCACACGCACCTGCTTGTACAGGCTGCCTGCAGTGACATGGTGCGGTGCTCGACGTACCGCGTTTGTGGGTCCTGTGATGTCCCAGGGCCGTCAATCTTGTAGCGCGCGAAAGCGCTACCAATGACGGCCCTGGGTTTAAGGTTTGGCCAGCCCTCGCCCTGAAAAAAAATTCAGCAGTGACGCATCACGCAGCGTGCCACTTTGAAGGTGCCACTTTCAAGGCTGGAAGCCTCGCTGCACTTGTCACTCGCTCCAGAAAGACTGCAGTTCAAAGGCATACAGAGAAATGCTGGGAGGTAGGAGTCCTGGGAATGGGTTGAAAATAACCATATATGCAACCATTTGTTGCTGGAAAAACTGTGAAGAACTCTTTGTTAGGCGTGAGTGCCTAGACAGGATGCTATTGCAGTGTAGGCGTGTTATATTATACAGTGACTGGATCAGCGCTTTAAACTTCCGGCCTGTGACATTCCCTGTGTATCTCTGGAGGTACATACACTATGATTTGTTTTCACTCGAGTCACATTTTACAGCACGCATGTGTGCATAGGTTTTTTGTATAAATATATACATAGCTGCCAAGGTTTCAGATTGCTACGTGTGACATTTTTATAATTTTAGTGTAGTTATGTGCGACATTTCCACAACAATGAGTGACGCTTTCTCTTGAGCAAAATCAAGCAATGAAGACGAGGGAAACACAAATATCAGAAATTGGCTATGCTACCCGTAAAACTAGTTACCATTGGGAAAATAATTGTTTTCTGTTTTCACTGATAGTTCTTTCAGGTTTATTTTGTTATACAGAAAAGGTTTATTCGGAGAGCAACGGGGTGTCTGTGTAAGGCAACACAGCAACCTAGAGCTTGAGCCTGTGGAGGAAATAAGAGCAGTTACTTACAGTGTCTGGTCCTGGAGCCTGGACCCATATGGGTGTGACTGGACAGCAACAGCATCCGTTGTTGGGAAAGAACGGTGCTGATGTGGAGGCCCTGCAATCTGTGTGTATCAACGAGTGCACCGTCATTTAGTGGGTAGGTGATGCTGCCGTGCGTGGTCCTGTGACACTTTCCTGTGCTTCTGAGAGATACTTCCAAGATTCATGCACAACTCTCTGGGCCAGGCTTTATTAGCACTGGCGCATGCACGAAAGGAAGTGGGGGGTGCAATCAGCTGTGCAGATGATCACTCTTCACATTCAAAATGAGTTCAGCGCTAGAAGTTAATAAAAGTGAAATCTCAATAGTTCATGAAAGTGGGCGTAAAAGGCCGATAGTGCAAAACTGTAGGAAACCACACAAAGTCAGATCAGTGTGATGCAAAGCAGCACGTCATAGCTTAGTTTGATAGTACAGAAGCAAATGAAAACTAGTGCAAACGGTGGACAGTCGGGGGGGTAGTTGCGACGTATTTTCCTGCTCGTAATTTGAGAATATATATTCCATGAGCGCCGCAGTGTTTCCCTACACCAAACAAAAGTATGTCTGAGCGCTAACAAACATAGAGGGCGAAAAGTGAGTTCAGTTGTGTTTACTCACTGTCATCCAGCAGACTCGGAATTTTGCCTGACAGCCAGAGCGCGTCCTCATCTGCAGCATTAAGCAGCATCTAGAGTCGCATGTTAAGTGCGCCAATCTAGCTGACCCAGGTGCCGCAAGGAAATCCATACATGCCACCTCAAGCGCCAATCAGACACCATCATGGTCATATAACGGGTGTCTCCTTGCCAGAAAACACCAGGCAAGTCGCCACCCCCGGATCCACTAAACGTAGTCACTGCCGGGTCCTCGTTGCATTTGTTAACATTACAAAGCGGAGCTGAATGAGATGAGGTGGTATTGGCCCTCAGCCGCAAAAATTAAACACCTCTGTGTTAACTGGTGTCATGGTGGATTTGTAATTGAAAAAAGGTGCATGCCTGCATGGAGTGCCCTCCATGCAGGCAGGCAGCATGGAGGGCACTCAAGCCGTGTGGCGTACTCAAGCCGTGTGGCGTTTCCTGCTTGAATGTAGCTCTTCGTCTAGCGCTCCTCGCATACGTAGTCGGGGATTCAAAATTTGAGTCAAGACTTTACCGCACACAATCACAGGACTGCGGATGCAAGGGGCGGCAATCTGAGTGATAGCCTCGGGCGCCACAAGCTCTAGCTACGCCGCCACCACCACACACTCAACAATGAGTTGGAGGCTTGCTTTCAAAACACAGCACACTGATGCATGCATGTCATTTATAGCAATTGCACATGGTATTAAGTAAATATCAGAATTTAAGACATTACATTGCTGGCCAAGCTTCCTCCTTGGCCGGGACCTTTACTATATCTGTCTCTAAAAACTATATAATTAAAGGCCTCCTAGTATACAGGCCCCCTGGAGGTAACAGTCAGTTTGCTGCCAGTCTGATACAGAATATACTATCCCCAGCTTTGCGCTATGAGAAATTTCTGTTGTTAGGTGACCTTAATCTTCATTTTAACGATGCTCTGAGCATCTCGGCCCAAGAGGTCCGTAATGATTTATTAACTTTGCAATTCGTTCTTAAATCGGAACTGCCCACACACCGACTCTGGCATACGTTAGACCCTATTTTCTGTAACTGGGACTCCCTCACAGTTGATCCCCCATAACCAATGGTCTGGACGGATCACTTTTTGGTACCATTTCAGATCAATCACTCCCCAGGAATTACCCAAGGGAAAGGGGATGGTACTCTTAAGTTACAGAGACGATGGGCTAGGTTTTCCCCTGCAGACTTTAAGGCCCGTTTGGAGCAGGGGGGACCACCGGAAGGTCTGGGCCTAACAACTGATGGGGCGTGTGAAACACTTGATCGACGCATCCACGCTGCTCTGGACGCAACTGCACCATGGTCTAATAGGGGACCCATGCGGCGCACTAAATCCGCGGCGTGGTTTAATGAGGACTTAAAAAGGGCTAAGACCGTTTGTAAGCGGTATGAAAGAACCTGGAGACAGAAATACTCACCAGACCATGAGAGGGAATATAAGTTGAACCTTAGAAAGTACCATGCTCTGATAAGGAAAACCCGGGCAGATTACTACACTGAAAGGATTACTAAGGCTGATTGCTCCGCCAAAGAACTCTTTACAGTATATAAGGAATTATCTTCTTTGGCTTGTCTGGAAGAAAGAGCAGCGACCTCAGTGCAATCTTGCAATCAGATAGCTGACTACTTTCATAAAAAGGTACAGGATATCTATGCCGCCTTTCCCAACACGGCCAGGGCCGGTTCCAGTGACCAAACTTTGCTGGATGAGGGACTTTCAGCCACAGATAAGCTGTGTGCTTTTCTGGCCCCTGATATTGACGAGCTAAAAAAGGTGGCCGGAAGTATAAAATCAGGCTCTCCCAGGGATCCGGCACCCGCCATAATTTTGTGAAGCAATATGGAGACACTAGCGCCGTATGTCAGGCATCTCCTGACACTGTCGTTTGACTCTGGTACGGTTCCAACGACGTGGAAACAGGCAGTGGTACTTCCACTTAAGAAGAAACCACAGATTAGCATCGCTCAAATGAGCAATCTACGGCCTATCTCCCTTCTCCCCTACATCGCCAAAATAGCGGAAAAATTGGCGAACTAACAACTTACGGCTCACATTGAAACCCAACAACTCTATCACCCCACTCAGGCTGGCTTTCGTGCTCTCCATTCTACGGAGTCCGCTCTACTCTACTCCACGGAGATGCTACGGAAGCATGCGGATGAGGGTCAAATGCGGCACTGATTCTTTTAGATCTCAGTGCCGCGTTTGACACTGTGGCTCATCACACTCTGCTACAGCACCTGAGAGAGGGAGGAGTTGCTGGCAAAGCGTGGCAATGGCTGAAGTCCTTTCTCCTTGGTCGCAGTTTCTGTGTGGAGCAGGGGCCCCATAGGTCCAGAGCTATCGCCCTGAACCAGGGAGTTCCCCAAGGCTCCAGCCTCAGTCCCACTTTATTCAACCTCTATGTTGCCCCAGTGGCATCTATCGCGGAGAAACATGGGGTTGCTATGGTGACCTACGCGGACGATACTCAGTTGGTTGTAGCTCTTTCACAGCCAGCTGAGCAGGCAGCTAGTCAGTTTACATCCTGCCTGCAAGACCTGGCTAATTGGATGTCAAACAACTGTCTCAGATTAAACGGAGACAAGACAGAGGTGCTTATCGTAGGCAAGTCTCTGTCTGTTTGGACATCCGCATGGTGGCCCCAGACTTTGGGCCCCTTACCCCAACCTAAAGATCAGGTCAAGAACTTGGGTATCTGGATGGACTCAAAACTATCTTTCGAGTATCACACTAGACGTGTAGCCGGTACTTGCTTTGGCATTCTACGTTGTCTGAGAAATACACTCGATCTGCTCCCAGTGTCAGCAAGGAGGACCCTGGTCCATGCCCTGGTGACTTCCAGGCTGGACTATGGGAATGCCTTATATTTGGGAGCTAACGTGAGATGCCTCCAACGTTTGCAAGGTATCCAAAATGCTGCTGCACGCCTAGTACTGGCGCTGCCAAAAAGATCTTCCTCCAAAAAGGTATTGGGGACGCTTCACTGGCTACCAATTAAAGAGCATGTCCAGTTTAAGATCTTGTGTATAGGCCATCGGATCGCTCACGGTAAGGGCCCCAGTTTCCTGCGGAATTTGCTCACATTGTATAAACCAACTAGGCTCCTCCGGTCGGAGGGCACTGGGTTAATGTGTATCCCGAAGACTAGCAGGGCCAGGATGGGCGGTAGATCCTTCCGCCTCCTGGCGGCCCGGAGTTGGAACACGCTCCCTCTCAGACTCCGGACGGAGCCGTCCTAAAAAGTTTTCCGCAAGGAACTCAAGACATACTTGTTCCCCAAATATTAAATTGCATTTTCACGAGCTGCACTAGGGATCATTCAGGCCACTATTAGCGCGGGGACACACTGGCTAGTGTAACCAGGCGCTCTATAAGCTCAGTATAAATAAATAAAGAAATATAATTAAATTGCCTTCTCTGTGCATGTCCAGGGATGATGTGTACTCAGTATCAGCTATGGTCAGGTCAGAATGTAAATGAAAACTATGCAACAAACATCATGTTTGAACATGATAATTCAAATGTGTTTTGTTTTAGTACGAAATAGCATCTCTTTGTAAGGCTGCCATACCACAGCCATTTAATCTCTGTAGTCTGTGCCATTCTTTGCCTCCACGTCTGATTTGCTGCCTCCATTTGTTAAATAAAGGACTCCAGCTTCCATTGGTGCAGCAGGTGCAGTGACGGTGGGGCCCCATGTCCTGAGGGGTCCACTAAACCTTAACTATTACTGAATTTCACAGTTCAAAGCGCAGCCTGGGGACCCATGTCCTTCCTTGCAATAGGGCTCCTGACACACTGCCTACACCATTACTGATTTAAACATGCTAATTTGTGTCTCTTGCCTGGCTGTGCACAAGGCTCATGTTGTTTCTTACTTATTTATTATTCTTTGTTGAATGAGAATTCATGAATTTCTAAAGTACACAATGCTAGTTCTCATGATTTAGGCCCAGCCCCTAACTGTGTTGGCCATGCACCTTCAACTGGTTTCCCACGCCTCTTTTAGAGACCCCACTGTTTTTTCATCTCACTTAAAGCTCTGGACATGAAGATTAGTTCTGCCTGTCACAACATCACAAATTAAGACAAAACTCTGAACATATCACCAGCACTACCCAAGTATGCAACTAACTGAGGAGAGGATGTAGCCCTTGAAGCTGGGGAATCGGGTTTGAGTCTCTGCAACGACGGTCAACGTCCTGTGATTCTGTGAAAATCAAGTAATATTCCCGTGCCTAGCAAAAATAAATGTGTCCTTCTGTAACAAAACTGGTGCTCTTGTAATACGTTCTGATTCTCGGGTCTAGTTCGCGCTATATAAAACTCTAAAAAATTGCCAACGGGCAACATCACCTCACTGATCTACCCTACACGTGCTGCGGCTGTCCACAAATCTGACAAATTTATCCCACTGAACTTTCACCTCTACTAAAGAGGATAGTCCTCTTTTCACCTCTACTAAACAGGACAGTCCTCTTTTCACCTCTACTAAACAGGATAGGCCTCTTGTCTGGGATGAAAGCCCTTGGCAAATCATACTCTGGCTACTGAATGAGACTGCAATGCCACTCTAATGGCAGAGTGTGCGCTATTGCAGTGTTAATTAACAATAAAAACTGTATTGCACCCAGTGGGTTACTGAAACCTACAGGTCTCTGTGGCGAGAAGCACTCAGTTGACCGAGTCATCCATCACATTTTTTGCAGGTGGCGTTTTTTGGTTGCAGTTGGCGTTTAAAAAAAAATATGAATATGTTGCGCTGCTTTTGATTTGTGCGCATGTAAATAAAAATTCAAAAGACCATGCATAGAGCCATGCTATTGTGAGAGTGCATGAATAAATATTCACTTGAATGTTTGAAAATGGCGGCATGCCAGAGTGTGACGTTTGCTTGGCACGCGCTGAGAAAACACAGGCTTCTCATAGCGATTCAATTACCGCGGGTGCCTTCAAAGAGCGAACACTTTCCTCCTGCGATATCAGTTGTCACTGAGTGACAATGTTTTATCCATATGATAAATAAGTGCTCAACATATTAGATCGCCCGCCATCTGGAAGAAGGCCAGTTTAACACACCCCAGAGCTGTCTTCCCGTGCAGGAAGGGAACGTACTTTGTATGACCTTAACCTTAGGCGCGAACGCGGTTCCATCGGTAAACATCCGTAGAATGTAAATTTCAAATCGCCCACAACAGGACTGACTGGTTGTAGAAATTCCCGAATGATGTCGAGGGTATAGTAGCTTCACAAGCCATTGCACACAATGACCGGCATGGGTGACTACTATGGCCATGGACTGCCGGAGGACCCCCACCCTTCCGTTAACCAACATAACTTTATTAACAGGACATGAGAGGGCTTTCTTTGGAAGGCGGGGGATCTTTCGACCCTCCGGCCGTATTTATTAAAATATACAAAATAAATCAAAATTGAAATAAACAGTATTAAAATTGCGCAGAAAATGTTACAATTGATATATACAGGTATTCAGATGGCTAACCTTAACATATTTCTAGTACAAGGTATTTCCTATCCGAAACTAACATATCAAATCACATTATACATTTGTTACTTTTCTGCGTACCTATTTGGGCCGACGGCAAGGTCAATAACTGGTGTCAGATCCTTATCACTAAACCACGCCCTCCTGAAGGAGTGGGCATGCGCAGGAGGGTCCGTTTACCGTGGGGGCATGTCCCCTTGCCGGTTACCCCCGTACGCCCTATTTGACCACGCCCTCCCGTAGAGGTGCACGTGCGCAGGAGGGCCCGTTTACTGTGGGGGCACATCCCCTCCCCGGTTACCCCCGTACGCCCAATTTAACCACACCCTCCCGTAGAGGTGCGCGTGCGCAGGAGGACCCGTTTACTGTGGGGGCACATCCCCTCACCGGTTGCCCCCGTACGCCCAATTTAACCACGCCCTCCCGTAGGGGTGTAATCCCTCACCGACTAACGTTTGTTCTTGTGTTTGAGTGTCCTCCATTTATTGCAGTATTATACCTCTATTTGTACTTTGTACGCTTTTGTAACATGCACACATGTCACTTTTTCCTCCTGTAATGCACCGTTTGTTACCTCGTGTATTTTGTTTGCTCACGATTGTCACTTTTGCCTCATGTAACTTAGCGTTTGCTTTTGTAATTTGTTCACCTGTAATGTTCTCATGTATGAGTTCTGTTCCTATTGTAAAGCGCTCTGACACCTTCGGGTAAAGTCCGCGCTATATAAAAACGCATAAATAAATATCTACTTGCTTCTCAATTAATGGCATGACGTGATGGCTGCAGTGGCTTGGATGCCGAGGAGTTAGGCAGCGTGAGCCCGGAGCTCCGCGCCCGATCCCGGCTAAAATCCTGTCAAACTGTACGGATTCCGGCCGAAAACCACTGTCCTGTCAGCGGAAAACACTGGTGGTGCGGCGGGACCCCGAGGTCGCAGCTACTTGCCGCTACTCAGCGCAGCAACCCGACTTGGCGATCTGCTCGGGTGACGGGACGCTTCGGCCCAAGATGGCGGCTTGAGGTCCGTACCGGCGCTATCACAGGCCGAGGAGGACCGACGATCTCCAGCTCGAGAGCGCTTGACGGCTCGAGGACGCCGCCGGAGAGATTTCTGAGTGCCCGCACCGGAGGAGGTCGCAAACAGCATTCCCTACTGCACACGGGGAGACGGCGGTAAGAGTCCAGCGGGTTTCCCCAGTGGCACACCTAAGATGGCGGCGACCCCGAGAACCGACAGCTGAAGACCCAGTTTAAAGATAGGGCTGGGAAGGCGGCGGGCGGGGCCCCCGCTACACAGCACCGGCTAGAGTGGGGAGGACTCCCCCTGATTGCGCAGAGGTGCAGCCTATCCAGAGTCCTGTGCCCGCACCGCAGCCCGGATTGAGGAAAGAGACGGCGATCGCGCTGTGCCCGGACCCGGGGGGAGCGGCACCCTGGGCATTTAACAGCGAGGGAGTGAATAGGACGGACGCTCTGCCTGGGCTGGGGACATGTGACGCCCTATGTGAGGATTGGGGATGGTCCGATGCTCCCGCTCTATAAGGGAGGGCACGAGCGGCGGAAATTTGACCAGGAGGGGGCGTGAGATGCACGAGGCCTATGAGCAGGATCAAACACCCTGAGAGCGAACTTGAAAGCGGCTGCAGACCCGTGGGGACCCATAACCTGTGGTGGGGTGCTTCCTAGGGGACGGCCACGGGAACATGGTGGTGTTAAAGCCAACTGAGACACCAGACCTGGAGGGCTGTACACCGAACGACGTCAGGAGCGGCCCTACCCAACCCAGGGCTCCAGTATCTGATGCAGGTATGCAGGATAGCGCATCGCAATAGATAAGAGAACCCCCCTATTCTCGGGTGGGGTGCGAGCCTTGCAGGGGCTGGAGGGAGGCCTGAAGTACCCTGGACGACTGTTGGGGCGTGAGGCCGCCCGAGAACGAGAACTGGTACCTAGGCGGGGAGGGAGCTGGCCAGCAGAGGTGACATTGGGAGCTGGCTTTAACTCGCTGCCTGGAACTGGTGGAGCCGATAGTGGTTCTCGGGAGTGCGACCTAACCATCGCCCCGATGTAACGGGAAGTCCCCCTCCCCTACTCCTGGGAGAGAACCGCCGTTGAGTGAACAAATCGAGATGGGGAAGCCAAAGGGGAAAGGGGACGGAGCTACTGGTTTGGAAACGGCGGACGGCGCAGACCAAGGTCGCACGGAACTACAACAAATGCAGGATCGCATATTGGACGCTATCACGGCCACAAAAGAAGCTCTACAACAGGACATTGCGCAAGTGGCAACAGGATTGGGGCTCCTGCGAGCAGACCATGATAAGTTAAAGGACAGGGTCAAGAGCACGGAGGTTGCCCTGCAAGAGATGGTCCCGGAGCATAAGTCTATGGAAGGACGGCTGGGCGATGCTCTAAACCGAATACTAGCGCTGGAGAGACGAGCGGAGGACGCTGAAAATCGCAGTAGACGCAACAACGTCCGCTTGGTGGGCCTTCCAGAGAAAAAGGAGGGGGACGACATGGTGGGTTTTCTTGATAAATGGTTGCGGACTGAAGTGGCACCAGAAGGGCTTTCACCTTTCTTCATGCTGGAACGGGCGCACAGGGTCCCGGCCAGGCCGCCTGCCCCGGGCCAACCGCCCCGTACTGTGGTGATCAAACTGCTGCATTATAAAGACAGAGACTGGTTGTTGCAAAGGGCCAGAGAAGCAGGCCCTTTTCAGGTGGACAATAATAGTGTGACAATGTTCCCGGACTTCACGTTTGAAACTCAGAAGCTACGGGCTTCCTTCTTGTCGATCAAACGGGAGATGCGCGTGGAGGGCGTAAAGTATTCACTCCTCGTCCCGGCAAAGCTCAGGGTCGTGGTGGATGACAAAACACTCTTCTTCCCCACATCGGCAGATGCCTGGGCGTGGTGGGATACCTACAAAACTGGTACGGACGGAGCCAGAATCAGAGCTGAGGAGGAACAGCGGAGACAACCGACCAGAAAATCACAGCGCCTTCGGAAGCGCCGACAAAGGACTAGGAAGCCAACGGCGTCGCAGACTGAGGAAGAGAGGAAGGCGGCACTTCAGGCAGTGGTGGACTTGTCGGGAACGGTGCACAGCCAGTCATGTAAGGGCTCAGAATCTGAGGGACAGGCCACAGGCTCGGAAACGGACCTTTCGGAACTTGGTGGAGCTAGGGGGCCAGTTGTGACGCCACAGACGTCGGAGGAAATTATAGAAGCTTGAGAGGAGAGACTCTGAAGTGCTGTACTATATATTGGCCTTGGGGGGACCGCGCCCATAGATGCGAAAGACTGTGCTGCAGAAATACAGAACTTCGTGAGTGATTATGGGGGGATTGTGGGGCGGGGGGGACGGGAGTGCACTAGTCACCCTCGGAGTCGGGCCGTGCCCTGTTGGCCCCTAAGGTCACCGCAGTGGAGACTGCGGACTATAGAGCTAGCGATTGGGGTAGTTGACCCTTTTGGTACAGTTTGGATGGGAGCTGCTTTGGTGAAGGTGGGTCCTGTTCTAGGGGGGAGGTTGCCAAGAGTAGTTGGGGGGGCTCGAGGCGAGGGAGGTGGGGCTTGGGGAATAGTTGTTTGGGAGGGGAGGGGGGATCAGGGGAAAACCTCCATAAGCGCCTGGGAGAAGACTGTTGGTACTATGAAGGGGTATGCAAGAGACAATGGCTAGTGCTGGAGTATTGAAATGTGTGCCCTGGAACGTGCGGGGCCTGCATACTATTGCGAGGAGACACAAGATACATGCTTATCTAGTCCGCAGAGGAGTTCAAATTGCGCTATTGCAGGAGACACACTTGACAAAGCAAGAGGGCATCGCGCTGCAGAGACGTTGGCGAGGACAACTGTTTAACACTACATACTCTGCATTCGCAAGGGGGGCACTGATATGGGTCCGGGCGGGGGTTCCCTTCCAAGTGATTAAACAGCTGGTAGACCCGGAGGGCAGATTTGTGGCCGTAGAGGGGAAACTTAGAGGTCGGGACATAACACTCTGCAGCGGGAACGCGCCCAATGTAGACCAGTCAGCCTTTCTGACGAAGCTATCAGGTAAGCTGGCGAGCTACTTAACAGGTCCAATAGTCATGGGTGGGGATTTTAATTCTGTAGCAGACACCACACTAGGCAGGTCACACCCACCACTGAGTGCATCGCCAGTGCATAGACTAGCGAAGCGCAGGCTAGAATGGCAGGGGAGGTGGGGACTGGTGGGCGCTTGGAGGGAACTGCCCCTACCGTGAGGGATTACTCATTTCACTCTAGTCTGCATGATCTACACGTCCGGCTGGATGTGTTTCTGTGCTCCTCGCTCGTACTTCCTGCTGTGACACACGCAGAGTATTTGACCCGCACGCTGTCTGACCACAACCCCCTATTAATGTCGCTGAATTGGATGACCGAGATCTCGCGAGTCCCGACCTGGCAACTCCGGCCAGATACCTTGGACGACTTACTGTTCAGGGAAGACTTAGGTGAGAGACTTACTCGATATTTTGAGGAAAACAGCGGCTCCACGGCCTCCAGGGCAACGGAGTGGGATGCCTTCAAGGTAGTCGTCCGAGGTCATTGTATAGGGGCATATGCGGGGGTCCGCAAAACACTCTTGGATGACCTAGATAGGACCGAGAAAGAATTGCGGAAAGTCGAATTGGAGCGCCCTAACCACCCTGAGCTCCAGGAAGCAGTTAGTAAGGCCAAGGAAGCAGTGGCTGTGGAAATGGAAAGATTGCGAAGTTTTGATCATAAGGTCTACCTGACTAGGGCACATGCAGAGGGTGACAAGGCGGGAACGATGCTGGCCTGGCTGGCTAACCCAACTAGGCGCAGCCACCCGATTTTGGCCATTGAGGAAGACGGAGGGCACACCTGCAACACCCAAACAGAGATCTTAGACAGGTTCCGAGTGTATTACGAATGGCTGTATGAGAGTGGGCCTGAGAGTGGGCCTGCAGGCCACGAGTCTGAAGTTGACGCCTTTCTGGAGGGACTGCAACTGCCGCGGCTAGAACAAGAACAGGCGGATGATCTGGGTAGAGACATCACACTGGGGGAAATAGGGAGTGCAGTGAAACAGATGGCTCGGAACAAAACTCCGGGGTTAGATGGCTTGCCCATAGAGTTTTACAGTAGATACCTGGGGTTCCTAGCTCCACGACTGCAAGCGGTATATAATGAGGCAAAATCGAGAGGGAGGCTGCCCCAATCCATGTGTGAAGCTCTAATGATCCCGTTACTGAAGCCGGGGAGGGAGAGTGGTAAACTCTCCTCCTATCGTCCGCTATCCATGTTGACGACGGACTACAAAATCTTGAGCAAAATACTGGCCAACAGGTTGTTGGGCCATATGATGGAGCTGGTCCACAGGGACCAATCAGGCTTCATTCCCACGCGAAACACTACCAACAATATAAGCCGGCTGACACGGCTGCTGGAAGATACGCTGTCGAACCCCTGGTGTTCTCCATTGACATCGCGAAGGCGTTTGACAGCTTGGAGTGGGGGTATCTTTACAGGGTAATGGAGCGTTTCGGCCTGGGAGATGGCTATATTGGTTGGACCAAGGTGTTGTACTCGGCGGCCAAGGCGCGGGTCCGGATAGGCTCCCTAATTTCGAGTCAATACCACGTGGGCCGCGGAACTAGGCAGGGGTGCTCGCTGTCTCCCCTGCTGTTTGCGCTGGCGATGGAGCCTTTTGCGGTGGAAGCCCGGGCGGGGCGCTATTACAAGGGCTTAGTTCACAGGGGAACGCCGCAGGCTATCTCATTATACCCGGATGACCTCTTATTATTCTTGAAAAATGCAGACGAGGAACTGGAAGGAGCAAAACAGCTTCTCAGCCTTTTTGGAGGGCTGTCGGGCTTAAAGGTTAACTGGCCCAAATCCTGTTTATTTCCGTTACGAAAAGGGGAGGAGCGACCTGCCAACCTCCAGATGCTCAAATGGGAGCCTAACTGTTTACACTACTTAGGAGTGTATATATACCACACGGCGGCAGATATGTTAGAGGGCAATGTGGGTCATTGTATCAGTGCATTGAAGGGGAGCATGGCGTTTTGGGCCACTCTTCCGCTTTCGGTAACAGGTCGAATCTCCTTACTGAAGATGATAGCACTCCCGCGGCTCCTTTACTATTTCCTCACGCTGCCGGTATGGATACCGAGCACTATCTTCCGACAGTTGAGATCAACGGTGATAGCCTTTCTATGGGAAGCGGGCAGACGCAGGATAGCGCTCGACACGTTGCTTCGACCTAAAGATGAGGGGGGCATGGCAGTACCAGATTTTGAGTGTTACTACCTGGCGGCCCAGTTGCAGACCTTTACACAAGAGGTAGCGAAGGTGTATCGAGGTCCGGAACCGGACAGAGAAGGGGGCACACCACGGCATGTGCTGGCATACATTACCCTGCAGCAGAGGCTCCTCATCAGGGATCTTTCCCAGGAGGAGCAGACGTTTCGGCTGTGCTGGAATCGAGCGCGGCGGAGAGCGGGGGTACGCCGAATGTACGTACCGGAGATTCCGCTGGGAATGGTGACCGCTCTCCCTCACGGTGGAGACTGGTCGCGACTACAAGGGTGGGAAGATGCGGGGCTGCAGATGTTAGGTGATCTATATGAGGACGGGGTATTACTCCAGTTCCAGACCCTGCAGGAACGCTTTGACCTGCCGAGAGGGGACTACCTGATGCATGCCGCTGTGACAAGAGCCATGCAAGAGCACTGGGGGGAGGGGTTGCAGGAACCCGGTACATCCATGGCCTGCCAGTACACAATGATGGAAGCTGGCATCTATAAGGCAGTGACCTGCCTTTATTCTCGAATGCTACGAGAACCGTTAAAACCGCGCAAGAGCGCTGAAGGCCAAGTGGGAACTGGATCTCCAGATGGAGATTCCTGATACCACCTGGGCGCAACTACTAAGGCGAGCGAGGAGGAGCACAAGGAACGCAAGATTTCAACTGATACATTTCTACATCCTGCATAGGGCTTACCTCACCCCGGGGAAACTGGGGAAATACTTTGGTGTGGAAAACGCAGCTTGCCCCAGATGTAATATTGCAGAGGCGGATTTGGGGCATATGCTGTGGGATTGCCCACAACTGCGAGAATACTGGCGGGAGATTGGAGAGGCACTGAATAATGCTACGGACAGGGAACTGCACTACACTAAAGCGGTAGGAACACTACACTGGTTTCCACACACCCCCAAGAATAAAGTAACCAGTAAGTTTATAGACATGGGGCTACTATTAGCCAAGCATGAAATCACTAGAAACTGGAAATCTAGAAAGGGACCCGCATACAAGCGGTGGTATAATGAATGTCTTAAATGGGCGGCGAGCGAAAGCACACTGAGGTACCAACTAGCCCGACGCACTGCTGACGAAAGAGCGCTCGAAAGGTCGACAGCATGGGAGGCACTAGTGCAGGCGCTCTGAGATGGCACGGGGGAGGAGGAGGGGGGACACACTGACTCTGAAACTGATGATCCCACTAGCACACCAGGTACACACTCTTAGCGAATGATACATTCCTCCTAGCAATGTCCAAAACATACTCTACTTGGGAATCCAGGCGCAGGCGTAAGCATCGGGTGGAGGGTGGAGGGGGGGGGGAGTTGGGGAACTGGGTAGGTGAGAAGTTGGGGGAAGGGGGAGGGGTGAACGTATAAAGCAGACCGCAGATATAATGGCATACAGACTGCAAGAATTCGGGGGCTACTACGATGAGTGTACAATGGACCGACGCCGCCCGACCTTCGATTGTGGCCTTATTGGCTGTGTCACTGATCCGCCCGAGTACATTCTTAATACTGTTGTTGCTATTGTGAAGTGCCCATAACTGTATGATATGTGTAAGAGTTGGTTCTGCAATAAAAACGATGTTACAAAAGAAAAAATGACGTGATGGCTGCATGAGCTTTCCCGTCCACCCTCATACACAGCTCAGTTTGTGTTCATTACGCGCAGAACCGCAGACCCGAAAATTGGATTAGCTAATACAGCTAAATACAAATTCTAGTCGAGGCGTCAATTGGTTTATTCATCATTTGAATTGATTAGTTTAGAGAAATTACATCTGAAAATCATTATCTTTACCTTAGTCACTGGTAAACATTTATTGTGTCAAAATAAATAAAAACGATATTAACCAGAAAAATAGGGTTCAGCCCCTAAACTGCACTGAAACGTTGCCCCACACACAATCCCCTTTACCTTTGACTTTGTGGGGCCGAAAAATAGTAGCAAAAAACAAAGCAATTGAAGGAATGTTAGAATTAATGTCAGTCATTGGTGGTTATCAGTCGGCATTCCAGTTCTCTGTTTTTTACCCACTGTGCCACTTTGGACAGAATCGAGCTACATGGATCTCAGTGTTGGACCTGCCTCCAGGCAGGAGCACAAGCACCGCCAGACTTATTTACTTGGGTCTCGTCTCAAGGCGTACTTACTTATGTCTTTTCTTACTTGGGTCTCACCAGCGATGTGTTGCTTGAGTGCTATATCACCAGGAGCAATTCAACAAACAGTTCAGCAACAGCGATTCCACTTCATTGTCTTTCATCCACTTTGCCTCTCTAGACAGAGACCTGCCATATACAAATCAGTTGTGTTCTTGCCTCAGAACTTCCAGGAGTGAACTGGCTTGGCAATTCCTAATCCTTTCGGCTTGACTTAGACAATGGTGGTTCATGTTTGGTGTTGCCCAGGGGCAACAAGTGTATTAGGTTGCAGCCAATCGAAATAACTGGTGGCTGTGAATAAATCATGCATTTCACCCATCAATTTTTTGGTTCCCTTGCTAATTAGCGGCTGGCACAGGTAAGAGCAGTGGGGTGGGACAGGGCAGGATGGGGAAGTCGACATACATGGGCTAAGTAACATAAAATAAATAAATAAAACCAATTACCTTGCTCTCGCCGCATCACTGAATTGGCGATGAGGCGAGCACAAGGTAAGTGATTTTTTTAAATGTATTTGATGTTACTTATTCCGTCGTCAGTCGACTTCACTGCCCCCACCGCCTTACCGCTCTTGCTTATGCCTGCCGCCACTGGTCGGGCCTACTAGTTGAGCTACTTGTGCCACAACGGTCTAGCCCTGTGATGATCATCTGTGGCCTTCAATAACTATAAGGCTTGCAGTACTAGCAATTACATCATTTGTCTGTTATCAGGGGATGCCTTCTTGCTCCTCTCCCAGCCAATCATCATCTTTTGGATCAGGAAACCAATTTGTGTATCTTCTTTGTCGAGATCATTTGCTACAGAGCCAAGCCCGCCAGTCTCATAGGTGGACGTGATCTACCCCTACCGTTGCTGTGGGCCATTGCAGGGATTGTGTCAACACTTAATCTGAAAGCTAGTCCAATGGGCCACGCCTAAATATCAATTCAGCACTGTAGCTAAAAATATGATTTGTATATTGCAACATCTCATTCATATTTGTAACCTGTAGAATTACATGAATCCTTGATTAGTCAACTAAGAGGCTTAAAATTCCATTTAGAAAATTATTTGCAGCCGTCGAGAGAAAAAGAAATTGGAGTTGTTATATTGTGCATGAGTGAGTGAAGAGTGAGTGAGTGTGAATGAAGTCACTTTGGATTTTAGTTTGTGTATTTTGCACTGGTGAGTGTCCACCATGTGATTTACTCGTAGCGTGAAGTGCTGAGGTCAGACCCTCCCGGATTTTGGTGATTTGCAAACAAACCATTAAATTGGGACTTTAAAAAAAACACGATTTTGATAAAAGTGGCAAAAAAATATTAAAGATGTTGGGCCACTAAAAGGAAGCTTGGCCGGAGACAATTGATTCTCTGTCTCTGCTGCATGGAAATGCAGAACCCACCTCATATAAGCACAGCCTAAGAGGAAAAGACTGCAGGAGACCGGGACTAAGCAGGTCCCTACCTCTTTTGGTGATTTCCTGGCCCCTCTCACCCCCGTAGCCTTTATCTAGGGCCGTCTTTAACGCTGGTGGCGCCTTGTGCGACAATCACTTTTGGTGACCCCATGACCTCCTCCTCGGATTCTCTTACTACCACCAGGCAAAATAGGCCATCATCTTTCCAATCATAAGATTTTGCTAAACACAGCGCCTCCCCCCCTGAGGTCAGCACCCCGTGCGGCTGTGCCGGTCGCACTGCCCTAAAGCCGGCCCTGCCTTTATTCCTATTGTTCACCTGCACCCCTAAATAGATGGGCAGTCCTTCTAGATATCACCCCCCTCTCCAGCGTCCTGCCTCACCATCTTGTTCCCATCTATCACCAGTGCTCCTCCTTCTAACCCCAAACTCCCCCTTACACCGCTTTCTGCCTCAATCCATACCCCACTTCTTCCCCCTGCACCACCATCACGTCAGTAGCTGGAAGGAGCAGTTACCTTTGCCCCCTCTGTCCACCTTATTTTGAGGTGGAGGACAATGGAGGAGGCTAAAGTAGAAGCCCCCTCTAGCACAATGTATTAGATGCAGGGAAGCGTGAGGGCAGGGTGGTGACAGGCAGAGTGCAGCTTTTATGTTTCAATCTGTTTTCTCTCTGGCACCATACATTTGTCTTCATACCGCTATCACGGTGTCCAGTGCTGGTTTCCTGGTCCAACAACTGCACCACAGTATTTTTGTTACAGGAATGTTAGATGCCTGTCACAAAAAGAGCACACATTTTGCTTTTTTTGGGTTGCAATATATTTCTTTTTAAGCCGCAAAATTTGACAAAACACACCGCAATATCCTAGGGGGTAGATTATAGGTATGTCCATACCCAGCCTAGAGCCTTGGGCAATGACATCCGCACAGCTTTCAGCGAGCTTCATTACAGTCAGGACTGGCTTTAGCAATGGTGGCGCCCGGTGCAACAGTTTATTCTGGCGCCCCCCATGGTCTCCTCCACCTCTGATTCCCTCAGTACCACCTGAAATAGTGCCCCTCATCTCTCCATAGCCCCTCTCTCACATACATTTCATTTGTTTTAAAGCACTGGTAAAGGATGGCTTTACTAATTCACTCAGCTATTCACATGAAATACTGAACTGTTCTTTGCAGCAGGCATATTAACCCTCGGTTCTACTATATGGCAAGTCAAAACCTCCACTTTGTTCTCTCTGTCTAGCAGGAACATTAATCACAAGAGTTATCTTGACATTTTTATTGCTGCCTGAAAGATGGACACAAAAGGAACTCTGAAGCAGGTGCTCTGAGGGCCGCCCCCCCTCTCCCTCCAAGTCAGCACCCAGTGCTCCCGCACCAGCAGGGCCGAACTGGGAACCAAAGACCACCCTGGCAAAGTGCTCGGACGTCCCCCCCCCCTCGGGAGTTGGGGGTGCCGCCGAGCTCTTTGCCAGGGCCGGTTTTCGGCCGATTTTGTTACAGGGCCGATTTTGCAGCTATGCTGCAAAAACAGCCCTGTAATAAAAACGGCCCCAGGGGCTCAAACCCAGGCCCCACCCGTGCGGCGCACCGGGGGATTGCCCGGTGCCCGCTACGGCCAGTCCGGGCCTCCGCACCAGTCGCACTGCCCTAAAGCCGGCCCTGATTACAGTCCATCTTCAGAAAACAGCGTGTTCTCAAGAGCATCTTGGCTAGCGCGTGATGAGTCACGACCTGGCACTTGCTTAAAGCCAGGCATGCATGTCTGTTTGTACCACCCATCTTTTTCATGAACAAACATTTGCATTGTTCACAACGCACAGAGACCATGGCGCGTCCACTCCCTCGCCTGCGCTTCTCTTCCTTTCATGTAATATTTGGGCTCGGGTTTGGCTGTTTTTCCTGCCCTGGACTCACATCCCGTCCCAGCAGCACGTACAGTTCTGTATCAGGTGTGCTATTTTATGCCAAGCCTTTGGCAGGGGCACACTGTGGTGTACAGCAAACATGAAGATCCAGCCGGTTATGACTGTAATGAAACGAATGCTGTGTTTGAACTTTTCTCTGTTGAGCATAGAACATTTCTCAAGTTGGATTTATGGATTTGGAAACATTGCTAGATGCATCTCATCTGATGCAGAATCAATATTGCCAGCTGTGTACTGCACACTGTTTTTATAATCATTTGTGACTGTCCCAGTGGCAGCTGCCACCAAGTAGTACGGGTAGGGCGGGGTGGGGGATAGAAAAAAAAATAAACCAGCTACTTACCTTGCTTACGGCTGCCGCCTCGCCGCTCCTCCATCCTGCTCTGTTCCTGGTGGAAGCAGGAAGCACACACAGACTCCTCTAAGCCAGTTACGATGCTGCTGTCACCATGACAGCAGCGCCGTGATTGGTCTTAGCACCGTAGTGCGGCACTCAGGCGGGAACTCTGAGCCTGTGCATGTTCTCCAGCTAGTCTGGGCATTACAGAGAGAGAAGAAGATGCAAAGTGCGCATGACTGTTTGGCTGGCCCAAGCTGACTAGCCGAACCGTCATGCGCACTTAAGTGGCCAACCACTACTCCCCTGCTGGCTGTAACAACAGCACAGCCCCGCCTCACAAAACTGCCAGACAATGGAAAAATAAAAAGATAATATGATAGTGTTATTATCATTTTATTTGTAGGTTTCACCTACACAGCGCTTCCGCTGTGCTTGAGAAATTTATTGTTTGTAATATAAACTTAAAAGGGACTTCCATTCTGCCTCCTCTGTTTCCTGGCTTCTCATTGGTTCCTGTGCATGCCACTTACCTTTCCTCCATTTCTATTGGCTGTAACATGTTTTCCTGCATTTACCAATGCTTGTTCCTTGTCTGCTTCTCTAATGAGTTTCTTGCCTCCGAATTACTATTAACATCACTTTGGTGGAACTATATTTTCCTAAAGTTTTGCCTCTACTATCCCAGCATATTTATATAATAATTTATCACCCGCAGAGATTGTGATTTTCATAAAATCACAGGATGTTGCGCGGCGCCGCTGAGACTCGAACCGGGATTCCCCAGCTCTAGAGTTAGCAGCTCCGGCTGTTGCGCCACATCCTCTCCACTCCCATGTTATCTGTCAGGGAGCTCTTTCCTTCCCCCAGACGATGATTGATGAAAACAGCTCTTTTTCATCACATAGGTGAAACCGATGCATTTCCAATGATTCTTCCTTTTTCCACTGCTCAAAGAGGAGTAAGGCAGCGCTCCACCGCCTTACCTGAGGAGCCGCCGCTGGACCCTCCATATCCCACTTTAAAAGTGGTTTGACAATCTCACATAATTTTAGAAAACTACGAATTGTTTCAATATTTACATACATTTGGACCCGTGTTAGTGACTTACTAAATGATAGTGTGCTGTGCAGAGAGTGAAAGGGTTTTCTAAAGGCTCACTTACATGAGGCACATTATGTCCGGCATCAGTGCAAGCTTCCCTCCACACTGAAAATGTACAGTATGGCAGCAGCAATCAACTATCCCTCGCACACAGAACGTGCAGAGAACAGGAGAAACACTGAACAGTACCAAACCAAAAAAAACAAGCATTACAAAGGCAATTGGTCACTGCTTTAAAAGACAGATTGGTTTTGGCAAAGCTTGTTAGCAGGGGCATGCAAATGCATTCATCAAAACACATGCACATACATGGCTGACAATATAGGAAGGGGCTTTCATTCAAGGAAATCAATTCCAAGATGGCCACCAATACATCCATATTTGATGTGGCACATGCACCCATGTGTGTAGTTTCATGCACATGCGTGTGTGTAATGACACGTGCTGGCCATTTTTAATTTAGCATTCTAACAAAACACACAGTCATGTTAGAACAGTAAATTAATGTGTTAAAACATTTTTTTTTAAAGTGAGGTTGAGGCTTACGAAAGGTAGCCAATAGCCCGGTAGCACTTTGCAGTTACCATGCGCTCATACATTTAAAAAATAATAATAAAATGTTATACTGGAAGGAGGATGGGGAGTGGGACTGCGAATAGGGGGTGTATCATTGGGGAAGGACCTGAAAAGAGAGCGTGCACCATTCAGATGAAAAAATTATGACAGCAATGAAACACATGCGTTCCCACAAAGTGCTTAATTACAAAACAAGCAATGGCAAAGAGATTTCGCCTATGCGAGAGCTATTGGCTTTGGCAATGAGATTTAGCCATTATGTACATAAGTGTGGCTGCTGTTCAGCATGGCTAAATGTTAGTGGTGTGAGGTGGGGTGGGGTAGATTGGTATAGAAAGAAATGGGATAGATTGAGGTAGAGTGGAGTGGGGTGGGGTGGGGTGGAGTGGGGTAGATTGGCATGGGGTAGATTAGAGTGGGTGGGTGGTTAGACTAGTGTGGTATATTGAAGTGGAGTAGATTGAATTGGCGTAGATTGGGGTGGAGTATGGTAGATTGGGTGGAGTGTGGTAGAGTGGGGTGGATGGGGGAAATTGGCGTGGAGTGGGGTAAAGTGGTGTGGAGTAGATTGGGGTAAATAACAGTGGGCTAGATTCGAGTGGAGTAGATAGGAGCGGGGTAGATTGGGGTAGAGTGGAGTTGGATATATTGGAATAGATAGGAGTGGATTGGGTGGGGTAGAGTCAGGAAGAGTGGAGTGGGTGGATTGGGGAAGATTGGAATGGAGTGGGGTAAACTGGAGTGGAGTTGTGGAGTTTGAAGAGGAGTAGAGTCGATTGGAGTGGGGTAAATTGGGGTAGGGTGGAGTGGGTTAGATTGTGGTGGAGTAGGGTAGATTTGATGGTAGTGGAATGGATTGGGTAGAATGGAGTGGGGTAGATTGGGGTGGGGTAAATTGTTTTGGAATAGATTGGGTTAGATTGGAGTGGAGGAGAAATGAGCAAGGTAGATTGGGGTAGGATGGAGTTGGATAAATTGGAGTAGAGTGGGCAGGTTGGAGTCGAGTGTGGTAAATTTGAGAGGAGTGTAGTAGATTAGGTGAATTATAGTAGTGTAGAATGGAATGGAGTTGGGGTAGTTTGGAGTGGGGTAGATTGGGGTGGAGTGGCGTAGATTGAAGGAGTGGGGTAGATTGGAGTGGTGTGAGGTAGATTGGGATGCAGTGGGGTAGATTGGAGTGAGATAGATTGGAGTGGAGTAGATTGGAATAGATTGGAGTTTGGTAGATTGGCATGAAGTGGAGTAGATTGGGGTGGAGTGTGGAAGATTGAAGTGGAGTGGGGCAGATTGGAGTAGGGTTGGGTACAATGAAGTGGAGTGGGATAGATAGGGTAAATTATGGTAGGGTAGACTAAAGTGAAGTGGGGTAGATTAGAGTGAGATAGACATGCATGAGGTAGTTTGGAGTGGGTTAGATTGGAATAGAGTTGGATAGAGTAGTGTGGGGTGGATTAGAATGCGGTGGGTAGATTATTTTAGGGAGGGGCAGATTGAAGTCAAGTAGATTGAAGTGGAGTAGATTGGGGTAGACTGGAGTGGGGCAGATTGGAGTAAGGTAGTTGGGGTGCAGTGGGTAGGGTGGGTGGAGTGGGTTAGATTGGACTGGAGTGGGTTAGATTTGGGTGGCATGTGGTAGATTGGAGTGAAGTCAAGTGGAGTAGATTGGGTAGAGTGGACTGGAGTGTGGTAGAATGGGGCAGAGTGGATCGGAGTGGGTAGATAGGAGTGGAGTTAATTGGGGTAGAGTGGAGCGGGGGTAGATTTTGTGGATCAGAGTGGGGTAGATTGGAGTGTAGTGGAGTGGGATAGAGTGGAGTTGGATTGATTGGAGTTAAGTCAAGATTGGAGTGGAGTGAGATAGATTGGGGAAGACTGGAGTAGAGTGGGGTAGATTGAAGTGTAGTGTAGTGGGGTAGATTAAGGTGGAGTGAGGAAGATTGATTGGATTGGAGTAGCGTAGGTTGGAGTGGGTATATTGAAGAGGGATGATTGGAGTGGGTGGATTGGAATGGGGTGGAGCGGGGTATATTGGAGTGGAGTAGGTTAGAATAGAATGGAGTGGGTTGGTCTGGAGTAGAGTGGAGTGAGGTAGAGTGTGGTGGGGTAGATTGCAGTGGGGTGGGGCGGAGTGGGGTAGATTAAGGTAGGTTGGAGGGGGTAGATTGAATTCGAGTAGATGGGGTAGATTAGGATGGGATGGGATGGAATGGGGAGGGGTAGATTGGAGTAGGGCAGATTGGGGTGGAGTGAGGTGGGGTAAATTGCAGTGGGGCGGAGTGGGATAGATTAGAGTTTAGTGGGGTAAGTTTTGAGTGGAGTGCGGTAGATTGCAGTGGAGTATATTGGAGTGAAGTGTAGTGAGATACATATGGGTACAGTGGAGTGGGGTAGATTAGAATGGAGTTTAGTAGGGTAGGTTTGAGTGGAGTGCAGTAGATTGCCGTGGAGTAGATTGGAGTGAAGCGGAGTGAGGTAAATATGGGTACAGTGGAGTGGGGTAGATTGGAATGGAGTGGAGTGTGGTAGATTTGAGAGGAGTTGAGTAGATTGTGGTAGATTGGAGTGGCGTAGATTGTGGTAGATTGGAGTGGGGTAGATGGGGGTAGATTGTGATGGAGTGGGGTAGGTTGGAATGGTGTGGGATAGATTGGAGTGAAGTGGGGTAAATTAGAAAGGAGTTGGATAGATTGCAGTGGAGTTTGGAGTGTAGTTTGGTAAATTGGAATAGAGTGGGGTAAATTGGATTTGGGCAGATTGGAGCGGAGTGCAGTGGGGTAGATTGAAGTGGAATCAGTAGATTGGAGTGGAGTGGATTGTGGTACATTGGAGTGGGGTGGATTGGGGTAGATATGAGTGAAATGGAGTGGAGTGAGGTAGCCTGGAGCAGAGCAGGTTAGATTTTAATGGAGTACAGTAGATTGGTGTGGAATGGGGTAGATTGGAGTGGGGTAAATTGGGATAGAAGTGGAGTGGAGTGGCATGGATTGGAGTGGAGTAGGGAAGTTTTGTTCCTAGTGTAATGGATTGGGTAGATTGGAGCGGGCTAGATTGGAGTGGAGTGAGTAAATTGGGGTGGGGTAGTTTGGAGTTGGATAAATTAGAGTGGAGTGGGGTATATTAGAGTGGAGTAGGGTAGTTTGGGTGGAGTGGGGTAGATTGGAGTGGAGCAGATTGGGGTCGATTGTAACGAATTGGAATGGGATGGGGAGATTGTGGTGCTTTGGAGTGGAGTGGGATCGATGTGAGGGAATTGGGATAGATTGGACCGGAGTTGGGTAGATTTTAGTGGGGTAGAGTGAAGTAGGGTAAGTGGTGTGGAGTTGAGGGGCATAGAGGGGAGTGGCATGTTGTGTCATGGAGTGAGTAGCATAGATTGAAGTGGCCTAGAGTGGAGTGGCATGGCGTAGAGTGTCTTAGAGTGGAGGGACGTAGAGTGGATTGGCTTGTCGTTGAGTGGAGTGGAGGGCCGTAGAATGGAGTGGAGTGTCTTAGTGTGGAAGGGAATAGAGTGGAGTGGTGTAGTGTTCAGTATTCATGGTGTAGTAGTACACTGCCATTACAAAAAACACATTTTCAATTGAAATGACCATTACATTTACACCGAAATATGGTTGGGCTGCAGGTAAATGATAATATGTGCAAATGCCATTACTTAGTGTATTGCTGGGTTGTGATCGTATTAAACCTTCAATTTCCACCACACTTCAGAATCACAAAAAAAAAGTGCTTCACTTGAACTAATTCTGATATATTCTGAAACATCAGTTTGTGTGCTTGGAAAAAAACATCCTTTACCTGCAAGAATACTCAACAGGATTGTCACATAAATTCTTTCACTTTGAAGTCAGAGAAATTAAAGTAAACACCAAGCTGCCGCAAAGAAAGAACTTGACATTTTACCTCTGTCTTTGAACTCACAGCAAATGTGACAATATAAGAACAAGATTTAAAGGCCTGCTTACTGAGAGCTACTTCGTGTAAGAATACAGTTAACAAGTTTTAGGCAATGGGAGGGACAAAGTCAAGCTGGACAGCCTAAAGCAAATAAGGCTTACCATTAGAATGCCAGAAAATGTGAGTTTCAAACCACAAAGCCAATGGTAAGCAACGGGCAAAATGCATTCCTAGGTCTCCTTTCTGAATGTCCTGAAGATGTTTTTTGAAAACTACACAGCGACCTAAAAAGAGTGCCCTTAAGTATGCAGTGGAGCGATACAATTAATCCAGGAAGAACAATGTGAAATGCTCCTCAGTTGAACAACACAATAGAGAAGAAACTAATTGAATCAAGGACAAAAAACTACGATAAACAAAGACATCCAGTCATGAGCAAGGGGTGGAGCCAAATCCAACTCTAAATACATGTCATGTATTTAACAATAGGTCTGGCTACAGGCCTGCCTCCAGCTGCATAGTATTTAAAATATACATTACAGACAGCAGCATTGCAAGCTCCCTCACACGCAGAACAGGTACAACATGTATAGAAGCAATGCCAGCTTCTCACTTAGTCAGGCAAGGTAACAACAGAGCAGGGTTCGTTCATATTGATGACAGCAGTAGGGCAAGTCACCTTCATATGCAACAGTTGCAGTGCAAAGCATCTGTTTTGTCAGTGAGGGTTATTCAGGACTGGGACACTTTGCTGTCTATTTTATCTTGTCTTCCTGTGTCATGGCCTGGCAACTGTATCAATGTGGACTGGAGTACCAGGGACTTGGCTTAAATTGGACTATTAGAAGAGTTATTTCCCCCTCTAAAATAAATTAATGTTCCCAGATTTACACCGCAAAGAACAAATTAAGATAGGTCTGAGGAGCAACATGCTAACTACATTGTGGAATTATTTTGTAATCAAAAGCAATACCACCTGTCTTCATCGCTAGAGCTGGCTTGTAAAACAAAATTACTTAAGATTCTTTCTGTTTAACATCCCAATATTCCAGTTTAAGGGTGCTGAGAATTCTCAGTTAGTATGGTACAATCACCGTAGATTGTGTGGTTGCAAGAATGATAAGATTGAGCACTTCATCTGCTTATGTCCATCCCTTCTAGAGGCGGTACAAGAAGAAAGAGAAACCAAGATGTAATCTTAAGAACTGAAAGCCAAGGAAGAAACTAGTGAGAGACACAGAAAGAAAGACAATACTATGGAATACTCTAGTGAAAGCTAAAGAGCAAGTTAGGAAGATACGAAAGCAAGAAAAGAGAAAAGTAGACAGAATAAAACGACGGGCTGAGAAGGAAAACCAGAGAGGAAGGGACTGAAAATAAAAGAAAAGAGACGGAAAAGAGGATTAAAAAGAGAAAATAAGACAATAGATGGAAGATCTGTGAAGCTAGCGTGCACAATTAAGACTGCATAGAAGCAATGAGAGAATGACAGAAAGAGGAAGAGAGAGTAGAGAAGTGTGAAAAAGAGAGGGGGCTAACAAGAGGCAAACAGAGGATAGAAGGAAGACAGAAAGAAAGCGTGAAAGAGTTGTAGATTCACACAGAGAGTAAGAGAGGTGCTGAAAGTATGAGAGTCTTATGGAGAAGCATAGAGTGAAAGAGTGAAACAAAGAGTGGAGAGAGAAAGAGCAAGACAAAAAACAGATTACGAGTGTGGAGGAGGATAAAAAAATGTGTGATTGAGAGAGAAAAGGAAAGAGGGTACGAAAGAGGGCTGAGAATTGAAGGTACGGAAGAAAGCAAGATATAGAGAGAAAGAGGTGTAGAGTGGGTCAAATGGAAAGACAGAGTGCAAGAGAGAGAATGTGAGAGAAAGACTAGATGACAATGTGAGAGAAAAGAAGGAGAGAAAGAGAGAATACTAGTAAAATTGAAGAGGAGAGAAAAACTTAAAAAGGTTTTGATGAAAAGACAGAGAAATGTAGAGAGAAAAACAGACAGAAATGGAAGAACCTCGAGGTGGATGCTAGAGAGACTCTGAGAAAACAGACGGGGAAGAGAGAGAAAGATAAAGAAGGAAAAGAGACCAAATAAAGGAAGAGGAGAGAAAGAGGGTAAGAGAAAGTTGGATGATTATGAAGTTTTACGAATAATTCTTTCAATTAATGATCCAAAAGGCAGAGGATATGTGCCCCAGTTTTAATAAAAAAAACTGGGACCGAATCCAGAAGTCATGATTTGATTAGCCTATATATTTGTGAATTTACTTTTTCATTCTTTTATAATATGAAACCTCATGACCAGGGGATCTGGCACATTTTCTAAGCACTTCTTCAATCAAATCAGACACAGACATGGTATTATAGGGAGCAGGGTGGGGTGCTCATGACCGCAGAGCCGTGATTAAGAGCATTAACATGCCATGGGCATCACTGATTTTATTTGACACAGACCAACAGTCATCTGGCTTCAGCTATTTGGAGGTAAATGAGACTTAGCCCAATTCCCTATTGGTTCTTAACCGTTAGACTTCAGTCAACAACCACTTAATCCCTGATTTGCATCTTAAAGCAATACACAAAAATACAGAAGCAAATCGACAGACGCACACATTATGGAATATTTTATTTAATTCAGAAACAAAATATATATAAGATCAACATTTTTATTTTAATCAGAACTTTGGATCCTTTAATATTTGGCTTAATTTCAACACTACGAAGAAATATGCTACACTTTAGCATGCCACTTTATCTCTTGTTGCTCCTAATGCATACTCTTTTGTGTGAGCACATACCAGTGTCTCAATTGAGGCCATCAATCAAACACAGCAGATGTTTTTTAATGTACTTGCACTGGTCCCACAAATCAAGATAAGGACACAAACGTAATTGTTTGCCCTCAAATTAAAACTCCAGATTTACAAAGCATTTTAAAATGTTCAAATTTACATTTTGCTAATATTATTTAATTATCTGAGCAGACGCGGACCACTTGAGTAGGTGTGCCAGACCCAAGGTAATAACTTCTGCTATAGACCCATCAAGTACATGTTGCCTCTTGGCTCAACAGAAAGAGTCATGTTCTTCAAGATCTGGCTCATATTTCATTTTGGAGCTGTGGTGTTGTTTCCAGTGGATCATAAACAACCTGCACCTCTTGCAGTGTGTCACTCCCTTATCACATTTTTTGATGGAATTTATGAGATGCTATTACTCTGATGCATTTTCCATTGTTGCTGCTCTCAACAAAGGTGGAGGCCTTGTATGAGTCCAGTTTTCACAAAGATTTTGGTCCATAATTCTGAATAGTTCTGGTACCAGTTAGGACTTTTTTGATCTTGTTTATTAGTGTACCTTCCTGTAATAGAAAGGTTTTAGACACAATATAGCAAGAGTGAGTGGATTTAGGTCTGCCTCTTCATGATCGCCTTACAAACAGACTCCTGATCGGGCAGCAGTTGTGTTAGACAATGTAAGAAGTCATTCTATTGCTCTTAAGTGATAGAGACGTTGTTAAGACAGAAACCATGTCAAATGCAGTGTGAACGGGTTTTCCATGGCACAAGCCTCTGACAAATACTGTAGCAAGGGGTTTTAAATTGTGAACTCTGATAAATACCAAATGAATGGGTTTTTACATTGTGCACTCTCTTATAAATGCAACAGGGACAAGTTTTACATTCTAAATGAAATGTAAATGCTTTACATTGTAAATGTATGTAATGTACACTGTTAATTCTATGACAAATGCAAGAGAAAAGGGATGTATGTTGGGGACTCTTTGACAAACATCATAGAAAGGGACTTTACATGATTGAAACTGAGAGACCTTATTACACATATCTCTTTTTCAGGAGAAGATAGAGAGTTTTGGCTTTCGATCTGCATGTTTGTAATTTTAAGTTTAGTGCTTAGTTATGCATACATTAAAGTGTTTTGTTTTTATGGTAAAATCACTGGCTTGACATTGATTTATTAAGTGCTATCGTGTGCTTTCCAGTTTTCAGAGCTACGAACCCGAATCTTTTGCTCGAGTAGGTCTTGCGCTGCTCTTTATTATTACTCTATGGGTCAACTGCTAAAGGGGTACACTTGGTGCTTAGTTTAGGTATAAGGATAAAGGAACCCCAGGGCTTTGGCTTCCCCTCATTTCTGATCTTCTTTACTGGTATCTGATTGGTCAGAAGTTGTGTTAGCTCACCTATAAAGTAGTTCCATTACTTGTAACTGATAGAGACATTGTTAATACAGACCCCACCCCGAATACTTTAGGAGAGGGCTTTATATGATTGTTGCTCCACTCATATACAAAAACTCTCCCTGTTCCAGTGGCTGATTTGCTCTAGGCACACATAGATGTGCAGGTGTGTCTCCATGCCGCTCTCCAGATGGATATGGACCAGGATATCATCATTGTACATTTGAAATTAAACTAAACCTCATGTTCATCTAGTCGTTCCTTTGGAGGATATGTCGGTATTGACAAGAAGATGAAGAGACGGAGAAGCTATGTTGGACTCTGTAATGCACGCTGTGAGCGCTTAACACCGATGATCCTATCTGTATTTGCTGGCTCTGATTATTGAGTAATGATCGGACCCAGTCAAGGGCCATCCCTGACACATTCTGCAAGCATCTGTAACACAGATGAGGCCCACAATATCTTAGGCTGCCTAGAAGTTGGCCCAAGGCTGATCAGAAAGTCTCCTCTGATATCTGCCAGAGTAGGTTCAATGCCGCACAACAGTCTAAATCCCAATTGACAATTATTCAGAATGAGATTCTTATGATATTGGCCACTCTCACAAGGTCCTGTAAGTGATGGAACTATGAGGTGGATATTTTATGGTAGCTGATTGGGAGGTGGAGTATAGTATGGGGAGAGGGTCTGGCCTAACAGCTAGAGCGGTCAAAGTTGGGGAACCGGGTTCGAGTCTTAGCAGGGACGGTCAACATCCTGCGATTCTGGGTAAATCACTTAATCTCCCTGACCCTAACAAAAATTTATGTGGCTGTCTGTAACGCAACTGGTGCTCATGTAAAGTGCTCTGATACCTTCGGGTCGACTTTGCGCTGTATAAAACTCACAAAAATATAAAAATAAATAACGAGTAGAGAGTATGATTTGAAAATTGCTTTGATGTGTCAATTTAGATATATTTTCAGCTTCATGCGTACGCTATTGAATACTGACCATAGTTGCACAGCATGATGGTGGGGTATATTTGTGTTTAAGGAGACTTAGTTTCTCTTTTATCTTGCAGATGTTGTGTTAGCTTGTAAACTGTCAAACTTATTGTCTTCTTTTTTATACTACAGTGGGTTCCACGATGTCGGTAAAAGTGCGATTTATCTATCCCCGTGATGGGGATGGAATCAGCAGAAGCCTTTCCTTCGCTGGATTCAGTACTATACCAAGCAGGAAGATCCCGTGAGTAGAAAAAGCATCAACTATTGTATTGTAATTGTATTGTAATTGCATTTATATAGCTCTTACTACCCCGAAACGTTTTTTCAGTGAGTAGCATGCTACTCCAGAACTCATAAAGGATTAGTGGTGAGTTAGTATAGTGAAGTATGAAAGTAATTTGGGTGGTGGATATGTTAGTCATTTATTTGGACTGAGAAGGATAGTGGAGGGATAGAAGAGGGAGAAGGTTTGCATTTATCTAGCGCTTGATACCCCTGATGAGGTGTTGAAGTGCTTTTCGGTGACCAGCACGCTACTTCGGAACCTAAACACGATTAGTGGTAATTATAGGGAAATATGCATATAAAACAGTAACCACTGTTCGGAAGGACAACATTTTCAGTAGCCGGTGTGATGTTATTGCTGTGTCCTAAAATATGTTATACAGTTGTTGGCATACATTTGGCCGTATATGGAATCTGTGATAAAGCAAACCATATATATATTTTCCCTTTGATTGCGTGGTAAGATAGAGCTAGCATAGTCATTTTAGGATCGTTCAATTTTTTTAATAACTTATTAGAATACCTAAAGATGAGTCTTTTGCCAGCATTACACCTATCACCTTTCTGGTTTCCCCCGGGCACTTGACATGCTTGTGTTTGTCAAAACAAATCGGTCAGTGGCATGATCTGAAGATGGAGTGAGTGGCGAAGACGAAGTTGAATGTGAGCTGTGAATGACGTGATATAATGACAAAGGGGCGGCAACCCGCTTTACCCTTTACATAGTAACGATCAGTGTAGACCATCTGAAGAGGAAGAGGTGTGGCGCCGCGGCCAGGGCGACTGACTCCGGAATCTGGGGATCACGGTTCGATCCCCGGGGCCGGCGGCAGGGGTCTGCCCAGCACCATGTGACTCAGGGCAATAGCTCGCTTAATCTTCCCGACGGCCCCCAGCGCCTAGAGACCCTTACGGGTGATTGTGCGCTTTACAAATGTGGATTATTATTATTATTATTATTATTATCTGCTCGGCCTATGCATAAATGCATAAATGCACTCATCCCTCAGAATACCAAATAAAATACTCTGAAGCACCAAAGATAATCAACACAAATGGGGAAGGAGAGAGTAACTGCAAGACAGTAAGAGGAAGAGGAGGGTTTAGTGTATTGATGACTATTAGTCAACCTTTAGTCAGTCTTCTATGTCACTGCAGATCTTTTTTAAAAATCATCCTATTTACACATGTGGGTTTTAGGCTTTTAGGCCTTTGCGAAGAATTAAAAAATAATATTAAAAACATATATTGATGCATAATCATATAAAGTTGTTGGGTTTTGAACACATATAATATGCAATAGTGATTTTTTTTTTACTTCAGCTGTCTGATTAGATGTTAGATTAGTGTTTTCACAAGGCAAACTAGTGCCATCTACCAATGGCCACTTGCTAACAGTAGGGGGTAAATGGAAACAGAAAAGTCCCCAAAATGATGGGTAATCATGGAGAAAACGACCCAGTAATCCCATACCCTCATGGTTAGCCTCAATTCTGATTTCTTAAACTTGTAATACCTGGAGGCCTATGTGCTATTCTGCCCTAGCATTTCCCCTTTAAACTCGGTTGAGGTTGTTATAAAGCACCACATTTTCTAAGACCAATGCTTAATTTGAGCCAGTAGTGCTCCCAGCAATAATTTTTGGCGACCCGGACATAATTTTCATCATCAGTCTTTGATCCAAAACAAGTGAAAAGAAGGAAGACAAGTGGAGGAATAAAGAGGAAGAGAAAGAAAAGAAAACTGGCGAAGGGAGAAAGGGATGAAAACTAATATTCTAGGGATATATAAAGAGTCAGAACGTAGAAGATGGTAGAACGAAGAGGCATGAGGAGGAATCAAAAACATACAGGCGTGGGATAAGGTAGCCCTGGCCTGCAGGGGGCATCTTAAAAAAAGTTTGGACCCCTGGACTTATTCTTTTACAGATTAAGCACTGCCAAATAGTACGCTTACCTGAATACATCAGGAGCAAATCCTGACCCTCTACATGGCATGTCTCAGAAATAACGTTCTTGCTTTTATTTCTCATAATTTTGACTTAGTCGTTTTATTAAATAGCTTTTGACATCTGGGTGTTCGATTCCGTGTGTTACTCAGTTGGGTACACCTGATTGGGGTTTAACTGTTGTTCTGGTTATACAGAGCTTTTAACTGTGGGGTATTGTATCTCTTCAGTTTAGAGGAAAATATTTATGATGATATTTATGATTTATAATTAATGTTTGAGTAACTTGAGTTTGCATTTGATTTTTGGGGTGCTGATGACTTTTGAGTAAATGCCACTCTTTTTAGACTTAGAGTTATACTGAAATCTAATGAGCAGCACAGCTCATTTTCCAAAAACGCCACTACCTCATTCTTTAAGTCCCTTACTTGCCAAAGTGCTTAAGGGTCAGCCACTTTAGTGATCAGGGGTTGCGAAGGGACCTGGGCTTCAGAGTGGTTATTCTCTTTTGTAACGTGCTTGAGTGCTGCTAACGCGGTATTACTGGTTACTAGTTACCTTACTAAATCCCAAACTAAGTCGACTGAATCGTTGGTACCTGTCATTGAGTAAAAGGTAATCTAACAATAAGTCAATCAATTTAAGAACTTACACCACTCTAAATGACCACTGACCAAATTTAAGTTTCAAAGATTTAATATAAAGTCAAAGATAACTGAAGATACAAAATTCTCAAAATAAGATTCAGAAGATAAATTGGTATCACTATGAACATGAACTTTTTGAATAGTCTGAGTCTGAAAAACAGAATAATGAGTACAACTTCCAATAACATGAGCGTTGCCAAAATGGATACAAGTTGCAACCTCAAAGTCATTACAGAAAAGAAAATTAAGGTTAATCTGTCCCTACACTATGCTAAATGACATCCCTACTTAACAAGATCTTTACCCTCTAGGTGTCAGCCGTGGTGATTTCCTAAGAAGATCACGCACTTCTCTTTGTCTCTTCTCTGATAATGGGTCTCTCCTGATCAGCCTATCTGCCTACCCATCCGCTTCCTTAGGCTCCCAAAATCATCTGCTCTGCTCTCTTCCCGGGTCTCTTTCCCTAATACCAAATCACATTTCGGATAGGAACGCCCCTTGGGATGCCCCTCACGTGGTACATCTTTGCGCGGTAAACTCCTTGATGGTACTCTTCAAGACCCTCGTTAAAGTTGACCTTGGTTCCCAGGCTTCTTCTCCAGTGCGCCGATACCCCCTGAAATTCCTGGAGACTCCTACAGGCCTGCGCCAAGCGCCACTGAACAAAGCCCCTTTCATTCGAGCTGATTAGGACCCTCGCACCTGCATACAGTTCGTCCTGCAGTGGGCCTCAAATTCCAGACTCCACCATATCTTTAAGTCGTAAAACACACCCAAAGCTCTGTGCTGGACACCTCTCGACTTCTTCCCTAACGAGCACATGGCAGTTCAAACGATATGACATTATCAGTTCAGGCCTACTTGATTTACATGAAGCGGGTCCCTGCACTCTTAAAACATTAACTTGATTTAAACAGCAAACATTCTTAACTAGCATACGTTTCTAAAATAACACATCTAGAAAGCATATATTTTAACCCTAAATTCAATAATACATTTGGAAGAACCACGTCAACCTCATCTCACATTATTTTAGCAGCACGTTTAGGTTTGCTGTGAATTGCCCTGAGGCCTACACATTTAACTGGATTTCAGTGTTACATTTAATTCTGACATGATTCTTTTAACATGAGAACGTGAAGTTTTCATATTCATTCCAACATTTCTACATTAATCTCACACAGTTATGATTATTGTTACACTGCTTAAACATTCGAAACCTTTCACTACTGAATATAGAACACTCTGTATATTTCACTCCTAGATATAAAACACTCGTGTGCAAAACATGTTTAAACTAACTACGTGCTTGTAAATATGGTGCACTTATACATTTTTTCAAACTTGTGCTCTCTCAATCCCCCCTTTGATGACCTTCAGGGGTCATCACCATCAAGACACCATCACAAAATGTAGAACCCTTCAAAGTGAAGTCGTGGCAGTGCCACCTCTTTTCATTGTCTCTAATGCCTTTAGACTCCGATATTGAGTGTCCTGCATCGCTGTCAACTTTTCCTCCTGTTTCCTCATAGTTCTCTGTAACCTATTTGCTCTATACCACTGATACAGACGCACCAATCCCCACAAAGTGATTACGCAAATCACAATTATGATGATGGGTTTCAGTATGTACCAAACGATACCCTTTCCTAAGTTTGCAAACCAACCTCCAACTTTACCCATTCCATGACCTACTTTTTCCCACACGTTTACCTTTGTCAGATCCTCAATTTCGTAGTGTATGGCAGTGATGTTTCGTATGTACTTCTCTAGAGGTTTTGAATTGTCTGGAATGTAAGTGCAGCACTCCTGGACCTTCAAAGCCTTACAGACTCCTCCCTCTTTAGCTAACAGAACGTCTAAAGCAAGTCGGTTCTGAAGAACCATTGCCCTAATCGATTGCATCTCACCTTCTATCAGCATCAATGATCTAGCAGTACTGGCAGATAGCCTATCTACGACTGTAGCTAACCTCCTGATCTTAATATCATTCAATATCAGTCCTAAAATAGGGAATGCAGCACCGAGTACATCTCCAACTACTTCTGCTGCACCCAGCCCTCTCTTCCACCTAGTTGGTATTTCTTTCTTTGTCGTTTCTAAATTCTCAACATGATATATTTTAGGGAAGACAACAGCCAGATAGCATGATCCGTACCAATTATCTGGTAGCTTCACATAGGCATTTCTTCCACATACAAAATATACATTTGGAATTGCTTGCATCCCTTTCAAAAAGTCCTTAGAGTAATACTCCAGTTGAAAGGCATGTTCACAATTGACTTGACCTACATAAAAATTCTCATAATAGGAGTAACTCCTGTGGATGCACAGTTTCCCCCGTTTCTCCTTACCTAAAGCAATTGGACCAATACTACCCTTTCTTTGATGTGCCCTTTCCTCCTTGGTCCAATCTGTTTCCCATTGTCCTGAGGCCTTCAGAATCTTCTGCCTCCTGTATCTAGTATCTACCTGCCCTATAAACTTTTTCTCAATTTCTGACACTTGACAAGTCAGATTGTTTCTTCGAGCATGTGAAGTATCTAACGTTTTCCATGGAATAAACCATTTGTGTAATCTGTCTTCGCTTTTGTAATAGTCCCACTTGTTCAAATGCTTGAAATTCGGGACCTCTGGCAATGTCGAGTCGAAATTCGAGAAATAATACTCAAATCCTTCTCGTCCATAAAATATGCTCAACAACAAACTGCACGTGATTCCATATGTCAACGGAAGATGATGGTATCTGATACCCTCCTCTACCGAAGCTGGTAATTGCATACAAACATAGCAATTCTTCACCTCCATGACACCAACGTATTCATAAAGCAATTTAGCATAAGCATTTGACCTGAAATTTCCCTGTGACTCATCTGTGTGTAACCTTTTTATTTCTGCATCTAACAACGCTTTGTCTTTATCATTGATGTTTCCCTTATCATTAATAATGGTAGTTCTCGGTGTTGACACTCCCTTGGCCTCCTCTACTGTAGTTGCATCTCTCTCGTGTCCCACTATGTATGAGACGGTAACCACTAAAACTATCAAGGAAATCACTACTCCCAACAATGTGCCAACTATACATTTTGCCCTGCGGTTCGGGTTGCCAGCCTCCATGTTTTCAAACAGTGTGGTTCTGAACGCTCTTCCTGCATCAACTTCTTCCTCTTTTCGAACAAAGTCTTTCTCTCTTGCAATGTCTCTCTTTTGAACACTTGGAAGCTTGACAATTTATTTCCGCAAAACAGTTCAAAGTCCAGTAGAAATTAGACAACCCTAGCCCTTCTCCATCCGCTAAAAGGAAACCCCTACCATTTTTTCTTCTTCCACTCGGCGCTAGGTTATCTTGCAGCAATTTTACAATTTCTTTTCAAGAGTCTTATCTCCGTCTGAAGTTATGTATGGCTCAAGGAGTGACACTACGTCTTCATAAATGTCCATCCGAAGAAACATTCCCTCAAGTTCTGGGCAGTTCGTACAACAACATGGAAAGTCAACTGTTTCTAGGATTATTCTCCTTATTTCGCTCTGGACAAGTGGACGGACGAAATTGAGAGTTAACGTTTTTTCAATTTCTACTCCTGGTACTATCAGTTCTACATCCACAATTACAAAGGGGTCCGTTCTAATCAGGATCACTTTCTTCACCTTTCCAGTTCTGCGCCCCTTTGAAGACATTCGCAATATGGTATTAATCCACAACAATGAGCATTCCAAGAATTTCTACTACTCGCTCAAGCATTTCCAAACGAAGAAGAGTTCCCTCCAATATTGGATATCGTGAACAGCAAACTGGAAACTCAACTGTCTCTAAAATCAATTTTCTTATTCCGCTCAGGAGAGGAGGATGAACGATGTTAAGTGTCAGCAACCTTTCGGTCTCCGCTCCTGGCAGTAGAAACCTTATTTGCACTGTGATGATCGGGTTAGTTCTGACCAGGTCCACTTCCCTGATCCTCCCGGTTCTGTGCCCCCCCGACATCTGCAACGAGGTAGGTCCAATCGGGAGTAGAGTATCTTCTACTAGGCACTCGCACCCTCCTTGATCTTCTAAGGCCCTCCTCGGTTCCCTCCTGGGTATCTTCTTCCTGATCCGAGTCTTCAGATATAGGAGCACGGGTTTCTTCCTGGGCCGACCTCAAACTTAGCCTCCTGTCTCTTCCCGGCCAAGTGGCAGCCTCACACCTTGTTCTCCGATATCTCGTCCTCACACTCGGTTCTTGATCACTCTGGTACTGATCCGTGTCTGTTTCGTATTCACTGCTGCTCTCTCCTTCCGTTGCGTCTTCAGTTTCACTGCCGTCCTGCCTTCGCTCTTCTTCTGAATCCGATGCGTTCCCAACTTCTTCCGACACCCCCTCAGCTGCCTCAATCCCTTCTTGCGACTCTTCTTCCACTTCCGGGCTTTCGTCTGGGATAGGAGCTGTTCCTTCTAGAGGTGCTGGAACTCTTCGAGTATGGGATGCATGGATCCAATTTGGCAGCCCCCCGCACTTCACCGCGGTGTTCGTTATCAGGATTACCTGAAAGGGCCCACGCCAGCGAACATCTAGGCAGTTCTTCCGGACGTGCTTTTTAACCAACACCCAGTCCCCTGGGTTCAGGTCATGACACAGGTTCCTCGATGCTGGAACTTCAACCGCATGCACCTGAAGGGACACAGAATGGATGGCGTCAGACAGTCCTTTACAATAATCCAAGATCAGATCATCTGTAATATTCAATAGGGCAGCAGTTGGAACTGTGGGAAGTCTCATGGCCCTCCCCATCAGAATCTCGTGTGGAGAGAGACCTGTCCTCCTGTCAGGGGTGCTGCGCATGCTCATGAGCACTAAAGGAAGAGCATCTGGCCAACTCAAAGATGTGGATGCCACTACTTTAGCCAATCTATTCTTCAAAGTGCCTTTCACTTGTTCCACAATTCCTGAAGCTTCTGGTCGATAACTACAATGCAGTTTTTGATCGATATTCAGTGTGGAGCACAACATCTTCACTATTTCGCTGTTAAAATGTTTTCCTCTGTCCGACTCCAAAGAGGCAGGCACCCCGAAGCGCGGTATCAACTCCCTGAGCAATAATTTAGCCACTGTGAGTTTATCGCACCTACGTGTAGGGCACGCTTCAACCCATCTGGAAAATACGCATACAATCACCAACACATACCGAAGGCGATTGACTCTTGGCATTTCGATGAAATCTAGTTGCATTCTATTGAAAGGCCCCCCCGACCTCCCAATGTGACTCAGTGTGACTGGTGTTCGTTTGCCTACGTTCAGTTGTTGGCAGGTAACACATCGCTTACATACTGATTCTGCTGCTATTCTAAATTTAGGGCAATACCAAGTTTGCCTAAACACTCTCATCATAGCATCCCTTCCTAGATGTACTGGACCATGTATTTCTCTCGCCATGGGATTTGCTAATTCTTCAGGTAACACAGCCCTCCCATCTGCTGAAACCAAAAAATCCATTTCACTTCGCACACAACCTGCTGTTTCCCATGCCTTTTTCTCGGTTTCTGGTGCATTCTCCTGCATTACCCTCAAATTTTCCCAGGTATCCACGGTCTCTAACATCATGCTTAATTCTGTCCTTTCTTCCGCACCTTCTATTTCCACCTTTGAGAAAGAATAATTTTGCTCAGCACAATAACGTGCGACTTCATCAGCGTATCTGTTGCCTTGAGACACAAAATCTGTATTCTTAGTATGAGCTACACATTTTACTATTGCGATGTCAACTGGACCTTGTAATGCTTCTAACAACAGCCGCACAAATTCTCCATTTCGAATGGGCGAACCAGAGGAGGTCATGTAACCTCTCTGAGACCACAACTGCCCGAAATCATGAACCACACCGAACCCATATTGGCTGTCCGTGTAGATGGTGACTCTCTTTCCGTTTCCTGCTATACAGGCACGAGTTAGGGCAATAATTTCTGCTACCTGTGCGGAATGTACTCCTTCCAGGCAAGCGGCTTCCACAACTCCAGTAATAGTACAAACAGCATAAGCTGCTCTCAACCGACCAGTATCGTCTCTTAAACATGAGCCATCAACAAAATAAATCTCATCAGGGTCAGACAATGGCTCATCCACAATATCTGGTCTGGGTTTCGTGCATAGTTCAGTCACATCGAGGCAATCGTGGTCTTCACATCCTTCGCCTTCTATTACAGTAGGTAATGGCATCAAAGTAGCAGGATTCAAGACAGAGCATCTCCTGAGGGTCACGTTCTCCGCGGCAAGAATAACTTGCTCGTAGCGCGTGAGCCTACTATTGGTCAGATGCTGCGTCTTCGTCCTGGTCATTAACAATTCAACTGAATGCGGTACATACACCACTACTGGATGTCCCATCACAATACTCTCGCTCCTTTCAATGCTGACACCCGTTGCAGCAACGGATTTGAGACATCCGGGCAACGCTGCGGCTACTGGATCTAATGTAGCCGAAAAATATGCAACTGGTCTACGGGCATTTCCGTGGGTCTGTGCCAAGACTGACAAAGCACATCCCTCTCTCTCACAGCAATAGAGTGAAAATGATTTCTCGTAATCGGGCATTCCCAGAGCCGGAGCACGACACAAATCGTCTCTCAGCTGTAAAAACGCCACCAGACATTCTTCATCCCATGGTACCGGATCACTCACCTCCTTGTGCGTCAGTTTCTGTAAGGGCTTTGCTTTCAGTGAAAAGTTAACTATCCACTGTCGGCAGTAACCCACCATTCCTAGGAACATTCTAACTTCTCTCTGTGTTGTAGGCGCATTCATCTTCATTATCGCCTCAATCCTCTCTGGGGACACCTTACGTTTCCCTTTTTCTAACCGGTGCCCTAAATACTGTACTTCTGTCAGACAATACTGCAACTTGCTCGGAGATACCTTATGTCCATTTTCAGCTAAATGGTTCAGTAAGACAATTGAGTCTGCTTTACAGGCTTCCTCTGTCTCTGACGCAACAAGTAGGTCATCTATGTATTGGACCAGAACCGAGTTCTGGGGCAGTACTAGATTTTCGAGATTCTTTTTCAACAACTGATTGAAGATGGATGGGCTGTCTGTGAATCCTTGTGGGATTCGACACCATGTTAAAACGCGATCTTCCATTTTAAAAGCGAAAAGATATCTGCTCTCTTCATCCAATGGGATTGAAAAGAAAGCCTGGCAAAGATCTATCACTGTGAACCATTCTGCTTGACATGGTATTTGAAACAGTATCACTGATGGATTCGGTACCACGGGACAACATGAAACGACTATGTTGTTAATTTTTCGTAAATCCTGCACTATCCTGAATTTCCCACTAGGTTTCTGCAAACCCATAATCGGGGAGTTACAAGGACTACCCACGATTTCTTTCAGTATTCCCTGTTGTATCATTGACTTGATCACAGGCTTTATTCCTGCAATCGTTTCCTGTGACAATTTGTATTGAGGCGTTCTTGGAAACTCGGCATTTGGTTTTACCAGTATTTTTACCGGTTCTACCCCTTTAATCAATCCTATTTCTTCTCCTGTGAAATCCCATACCTCTGACGCCACTGCATCTCGTAGGTCTTGGGGAAGATCTTCTACTGTCAGAGTAGGATATAGTTCTACACAGGATTTTGAATTGGCCACCTTAAAAGTAGCATCTTCGTCGGTAGTCTGTACCTCCACTCCTTGCGGGGTGCAGTATATTGTGCAGTTCAATTTGCACAACAAATCCCTTCCTAACAGACATACCGGACTCGAGTCGCAAACCACAAACTGATGTTCGTTCATATGGTTTCCTATCTTCACAGACACTGGTTCTGTCAAGGGACTAGTCATCCTTTTATTTGCGACTCCTACCACCTGAATTGTTTCCCCTGACATCGGCAAGTCTGGAACCACCGCCGATCTCAGTGTTGATCGGGTAGCCCCAGTATCCACCAAGAACGTAGTGGGACACCCTGCCACTTCTGCCTCAACAAATGGTCCTCTCTGATCCACTTCTAGGACTGCCCCGAGGGTGCAGTCCTCCTCACTACTCACACGCTGTCCTGTTAATGGATCAATGTAATAACACTTTTCTTCCTCGATAAAGAGAGGCATTTGTTTGAAAACCTTTCCCCCGGTCGCTATCTTCGGTGGCTGTGGGAATTGGGCCCGTGGAGCCGAAATCCCCCCTTTGGCCACCTTGCTACCTGGAACTGTCACCTTTTGAGTTGGGACTTCTTGGACCTGCTCTTCTACTTCCAGCTCTCCATTTTCAGGGTTAAAGGGACACTCGCGTCGCCAATGCCCCACCTGGTGACACTGATGACACTTTGTCGTTTTCTTTAAAGTGGCAAAGTCTATCCTAGGTCTCTGCCCTTCCTCATTGTCCTTATTCTGACCGTTTGGCTTTCGTCCCATCCCCTGCTTCTGCTGGCCACCCTTCCCGGCGGACTGCATCTGCACCACCATCAATTTCTCCTTTAAATTCTTGGCTTTAGAATCTATCTCATCACTACAGTATCTTGCATAACGTAGGATTTCATCGAGTGGTTTGTTTTGCCAACAAATTAAATGTTGCTGAATCATCAAGCAAATATCAGGTCTCAACCCCAAAACAAACTTTGACACAAATTGTCCTATATCTTTGGGATCCATTACATCGAGTCCACTGTATTGCTTGAATGTTTTCAACAACCTCTCATAAAACTCATGCACGGTCTCCTTCGGTTCTTGCCTCGTTCGATCTATCTTTACCCAATCTATATCCTGTGGTGGTACCTTCTCTTTCAACCAAGCTATTACCCTTTCATACTTTCGCATGACAATCTCGGATGGTCCATTAGTTCGAACATCCCTCACTGGTTCAGCATTTGGCCATTCAACACTAGTCTTACACGGGGTCCACAGATCAGATGGGACCACGATGTCAAACAACGTGTTCAAATCAATCCACAATACTTTCGAGATTTTGACAAACCTTTCTACCTGCTTATACCACTCTACTGGATTGTCCCTTAACTTCGGAAATGAGTTGGTAAATGCAGCTAAGTCTCCTCTACTCCAGGGCACATGTACATAATTTCCATTTGATATTTCTCGCAAAGGGAATGCCTCCATCTGCATTACCCTTCCCTCAGGGGTCATCACATTTGTACTTCGCCTAACCGTGCCCTTTTTCGACCACCTTTCTTCCCATTTATCCAGTTCTCTCCACACTCTTATTCCAGATATCAACTCCCTTATGTGAGTTTTCAATCCAGTAGTCCTCTTCTCATCTAGGTCTTGATCTGAGTATTGTAACCTATGGTTACTCTGTAGTGCCCTTGTCCTAGATAAATCTACAGCATACCTGTCGGCCAAATTAGTCAGTTTCTCATGGAATGCTCTAGCTCTCCTAGTAGTATCCTTTGCTATGAACAACAACTCATCTTGTTCGTACAGATCGATCCTTTCTAAAGGCACCGTTCCTTCTATAATCTCGTCTAGATCGGATTTCAGACTGGAGACATCAAGTCTTTTAACCTTTATCGCGGCTTTCAGCACCTCTGGTCCAGATGTACCTTCCACATCCTTCCCGTCCCAGCTCCTAGCCCTGCGCCTAGGCACTGGTGAGTTAAAGGGAGTCCTCCCCTCTTCCCATCTCTCTAGGTCCCATGCCTTTCCATCCTCTCGGGGTGGATGATGAAATACTTCCTTGTTTCTCAATTTTCCGCCTTCCCCGATCTGCCTGTTTTCTCTGGGTGCATAGCAAGGCATCCCATTGCTCCCCCTTTCCTCACTATTTCCCTGTGATTCTTGATTACTCGAAGCATGGCGGGACCTGTCACTGTTCTCCTTCCTCCAATGTTGAACGTCTTCCCCGAGTGTATGATGAAGGCACCTAAACCTATTCTGAAAAGCCCGTACCATTTCATCTCCCCCTTTCCCCCAGAGACGAGACATTTCCTCACACTCTACAATCCAAGTATTTTGTTCCGGCTGTTCTCCCTGATTTGTAGGACGTGCATCCCCTCTATTCTCTGGACTTTGGCTTTCCCGGCCCTGACTGCTTTCGCTGGCCCCACAATGAGATACAGTCCCATTGCCCCTGGTTTCCCACTCTGGTTCCGTTCTTGTCCTGTTACTCGGGGATACTATGGACCCGTCCCATTCCCTCAAATCCGCTCTTATTTCTGAATAGGGTCTTGGCCGCGGTCCCCTTAGATCCATTGGTCCTCTCGGACCTCCCTGTTCTGAATTGGGACCGACAGTTGTGTCTAATGGGGTATTCCATGTTACCGATCCTGGCAACTGTTTCCATGCATTTGTCACATTATTCCTCCTTTCCACCTCAATCCTTTCTCTATCCAATTGCCTCTGTTCCTCCTCTCTATCTCTTTCTGGGTTATAGATCGATACTATGGGTCCTATGGTAACAGGCACCTGAAGAGCATCTGGCAATCCAACAGACTCAACCCTTTCGGTGGTTGGCGTTTTCTGCACCACAAACCTTCCCACTACACTCTGTACAGTGTTGTTTTGAGGTATTTCTCCGCCTTTGATAGGTGTCCATTCCGATATAGGGAGTGGTGTATACCCCTCTATGGCATTCCCATCTTCCCTTGCGAGCCCTCTATCTTCTATCACCCCCACTCTCGGAGGTGGTCTATCCATTAACAATCTGTTTATCAGGTTGTCCTCCGACTCGCTTTCCTCGTCTTCTTCCATGAGGTTTCCTCCTCCTCCTGCCACCTCCCTCATCGGATACATTTTTCCCACCTCAATAGCCTGTACCCTCCAACGCTTTGCCTCCTCATCCCATTTGGAATCTCGCACTGCTCTTACCGATCGCGTCAGCCTTTGTTGACGCCTGTTCAAATTCCTATCGTGTGCAGCCCTAATCCATGCATTAAGGGCCTCAAACTGTGTGGGTCTGGGCGAGGGTTTCAATGAGGACATATTTGCTTTTAGCCGATGTAACACTTCTAACTTAAACGTCCCGTACTTCGGGAACTGCATTTCCTCATTCCCTTCCGTAAGCTTATTCCAAGCCCCAATCCATAATATGGTATGCAGCCCAACATTCGTTGCCATATAATGAGCTGGCGTACCCTCCGGCGGAGCCTCTTCCCCGTAATAATGCTCACTTCTTTTTCTTTTAAAAATCCCTTTCAAACACTTAAAACAGTTCATGATTTCTCTTTTCTCCGCGTTTGTTTACTTCCTGATGATATTCCACCAATCTCAGCCCCGTTCTCACTAGCTGGCCTATCCGTACGCGACTTTCCTCCGATGTCACTCTAGCCGCCCAACCAGAGCGCAGCTCTAGCTAACGTCACACCAACCGCTCAATCACAGCGCGGCTCTAGCCGACGTCACCCGTCCCCCTTCGCAGCAGTTCCCCTCCTTTCTCAGCTTGTCTCCTCGGTCATGCACGCATCCCATTCATACTCTGAAAAATGATTACTTCCGTCCAAGCGATCACCTTTCTTGACTGTACGCCCACAGTCTTTCTGTAGTTGTCACCTTAACTTGGCGAAATGTACAATCGCCTTCTCCGATAGGTTACTCACACACAGTAACTTTCGACCAGCGTCCGTTACTCATACACTCACTCTTACACTCCCCCTATCTTGGATCCACGGCGGTCAATGGTACCTCGTGACCTCCGTACTATGGTCGACAACTACCCTGGATGTTCGATACACCCAAAACCACTTAAGCTCTGGCCTGAACTTAAGATTTCACCAGTTCACCCGTTTACCAGGTTACCAGTTTACCAGGTTGCGCGCGCTCACAACCTTCTCTCATTCACACTACAGGCATTCAACTCCGCAAGACATTACAATACAAATACAACACAAAACACCGCAATCTGTTCACGCATGACCCTTGTTATACTCACTCTCCTCCGATACTGCTGCTTTTCTCGCACCGTCTGCACCTTCTGCGCACGATTCTTCCGCTGCTCGTCTCTCGACGTCTCGGGGCCTTGGGGTAAACTAACCTCTCTAGATTACCTTCCTCAAGAAGATAACCATCCTCACTCTGCTACCAACTGCTAACGCGGGATTACTGGTTACTAGTTACCTTACCAAATCCCAAACTAAGTCGACTGAATCGTTGGTACCTGTCATTGAGTAAAAGGTAATCTAACAATAAGTCAATCAATTTAAGAACTTACACCACTCTAAATGACCACTGACCAAATTTAAGTTTCAAAGATTTAATATAAAGTCAAAGATAACTGAAGATACAAACTTCTCAAAATAAGATTCAGAAGATAAATTGGTATCACTATGAACATGAACTTTTTGAATAGTCTGAGTCTGAAAAACAGAATAATGAGTACAACTTCCAATAACATGAGCGTTGCCAAAATGGATACAAGTTGCAACCTCAAAGTCATTACAGAAAAGAAAATTAAGGTTAATCTGTCCCTACACTATGCTAAATGACATCCCTACTTAACAAGATCTTTACCCTCTAGGTGTCAGCCGTGGTGATTTCCTAAGAAGATCACGCACTTCTCTTTGTCTCTTCTCTGATAATGGGTCTCTCCTGATCAGCCTATCTGCCTACCCATCCACTTCCTTAGGCTCCCAAAATCATCTGCTCTGCTCTCTTCCCGGGTCTCTTTCCCTAATACCAAATCACATTTCAGATAGGAACGCCCCTTGGGACGCCCCTCACGTGGTACATCTTTGCGCGGTAAACTCCATGATGGTACTCTTCAAGACCCTCGTTAAAGTTGACCTTGGTTCCCAGGCTTCTTCTCCAGTGCGCCGATACCCCCTGAAATTCCTGGAGACTCCTACAGGCCTGCGCCAAGCGCCACTGAACAAAGCCCCTTTCATTCGAGCTGATTAGGACCCTCGCACCTGCATACAGTTCGTCCTGCAGTGGGCCTCAAATTCCAGACTCCACCATATCTTTAAGTCGTAAAACACACCCAAAGCTCTGTGCTGGACACCTCTCGACTTCTTCCCTAACGAGCACATGGCAGTTCAAACGATATGACATTATCAGTTCAGGCCTACTTGATTTACATGAAGCGGGTCCCTGCACTCTTAAAACATTAACTTGATTTAAACAGCAAACATTCTTAACTAGCATACGTTTCTAAAATAACACATCTAGAAAGCATATATTTTAACCCTAAATTCAATAATACATTTGGAAGAACCACGTCAACCTCATCTCACATTATTTTAGCAGCACGTTTAGGTTTGCTGTGAATTGCCCTGAGGCCTACACATTTAACTGGATTTCAGTGTTACATTTAATTCTGACATGATTCTTTTAACATGAGAACGTGAAGTTTTCATATTCATTCCAACATTTCTACATTAATCTCACACAGTTATGATTATTGTTACACTGCTTAAACATTCGAAACCTTTCACTACTGAATATAGAACACTCTGTATATTTCACTCCTAGATATAAAACACTCGTGTGCAAAACATGTTTAAACTAACTACGTGCTTGTAAATATGGTGCACTTATACATTTTTTCAAACTTGTGCTCTCTCAGTGCTGTAATGTGGGGTTGGCTCTGTTGTGTATTTGCATTTTCGTAGCCTGATTTCCCTCTAAAGGAATCGCCCACCAATCCAAAGCTCCCCACTCCTGCATCCTTTAACCTTGAATCTACTTTCAGTCACTTAGCTTCCATTGTCAGTTTGCTGTGGCACTCATCACCCTGTCAATCTGGGACCTCACATTACCCTGTTACTGGGACACACACACTGTTGCTCACGGGGGTAATCACCCTATCTGTGCTCTCTCTTGTCTTCCTCCCTATGAGCACCCAGGGGCAACGCCCCCCTACAATTGTTTCACAGTTGAGCACTTCCTCTTCTGATCCAAAGACTCCATGATCCTGAGACTACCAGCAAAAGTAATGCATCCCTACATGCCCCCTGCGGTTTCCACACCGATGATCATTTCCCTTCCAAAGCCCTCAGCCGACTTTCTTGAATGAAGTCCATCCGGTGGCGTGGATGTCTGTGCTGTCTCTTTACCTGAAGAGTCTTGGGGAAGATTTGTCATTCCTTGCGGTGAAGGCAAGCTTGATCCTGCATGCACGTTCATTGATGGCCTTACTTGGAGTATAGTGTTACTACCATCCTTTAGGTCATTACAATGTTTCCAACCATGGACTTTTGTCAACCAATTGCATTCTGGGCATTGTAGAATTCGCTTGCTATCATTAAACTACTTAAACAAACCCACATGAAAACAGTGATAAGTAGCTGAAAAGGTCAGGAATGGAGTCAGTGCGCCATCATAACCAGGTGTGAGGTTCATCTCCTAATGGCGAAGATAAAACTGTGTCAGACACTATGGCCGGAGGTCAGTAGGACAAGGTGCACATAAACTTTGGCTGGGGTGGAGGTTTCTAACAAGTGTTGGGGAATATGGCCATTTAGTGCTCAATATTTGATTACAGATGTCTGTTGCAAGTGGGATTGCAGGGAGCCAATGGAATTTCATAAACATCCGGTTCATCAAACTGGGTCACTTCCTTGTTGAACTGCACCCATGGCACATTGGGGAATCATGGAGCATGAAAGTTGCTATGAGTGTGATAGCTGCAGAGAGAGAATTATCCAAGGTTAGTGCTGATCAATGACCATGAGTTATAAATTGCGTTTTGGGATATGTAGTAATGGTTTAACCGGAGCCTACACCTTTTGTAGAGCTCCACGCTAGATGCATTTGACAGACCTAGTTTGTACTTAATATCACTAAAGGATACATCGCGAAGGAGATAAACAGACAGTCACCGTTCGGTGGGTGTTTCCACTTGGTTACTGGAAGGGCGAGATTTTGATCGATACCTTATCACTATTGATCTAAACCCCGATCTGGTCGACTGAACCTTTGTTGCCTGTCATTGAGGGAAGAAAGTGCATCTCTTACCAAGTTAGTTCACCCAATAAAGGACTCCGCTCCAAAAGATCACAAACAACTTCTAGCTTTCAAAAGTTTATTGTAAGGTTAGGATAAGCTGCAAATACAGGCATCTCAGAATGAGATTCACGAGATACACAGGTCCAACTACATACATGTGCTCTCTGAAAGCCCTCAGACGAGCAACGGAAATTACCAACACAAGTTCTAAGAATAATAAAGCTATCAGCATTGACGCATATTGAGATCTCTCCTTCATTTAAGTTGGAGGAAAAAACACACAGGTTAGGCTGTCCCTACCCTGCTCTAGATGGTATCCCTACTTAACCAAGTCTCAACCTAACAAAAGGTGTCAGCAGTGAATGACCCCCAAGGGAAGTCACTCACTCTTAGTCTCTTGGTGAAAACCTATAGTTCTCCAGTCATGACCCCTCTCTGCCTACCCATCCGCTCTCTAAAGGGTCCTCAGGCATCTGCTCTAACTCCACCCAGGGGTGCTGTCCCTAATACAAAACAGTCAACAACATTTGAGACGCCCCTCGTGAGACGCCCCTCACGTGGTGTAGCTTCTGGCTTTTTCCATGCTGCTTTGTATTGGGCCTCATACGTTGGAGTTGACCTTGCTTCTCAGACTCTTCTCCGGCCCGCTGATACCCCTTAAAACATTCCGGAACCCTCCTCCATGTCTGGGCCGTCTTCTGAACAGACCTCTATTCATATTATTTATAATTGGATCCCCCCTTTTCTCTTGCAGACAGACATCTGCAGCCAAGATCCCAACTCTCATAGACTTCCAAAAAGGTTCGCAACATTTCTCGGCCCAGACCAGTACGTGTAAATCAATGTTAAAACATTTCAGGCCTACAGCATTTCTCATAATGATTATAGCATTCAACTTCTTCATTAATTAAAGCATGTTAATACTTTTATTCTATTATTCAGTAAACACATCTATAAATCATGGCCCATTAATGCAATGACCAAAACATTAGTGAAATCCATATCGTGAAAAGAAACACCTTCCCCTTCCCTTCTAGCTCTGGCCCTGAGGCCTACCACATTCTGCGTTTAACCACATGCCATCTTACATTTTAGCAGCTACACGACATGGATTCAGGAATAATCACATCTAATAAAATCATATAGTGTCACACATTTCTGTATTAGTTCCACTTCTTCTTAAATCTCTACATTATCTATACATTCAGAATATAATTGCAGATACTACTAGCACTCATGGCATTTCTCCTCATGATTTGTGCTTACTACGGGTAAGTGTGATGCACTCATACATTTAGGTCAGTTTGCGCTCTCTCAGTTCCCCCCTTTGATGACCTCTCGGGGTCATCACTAACATTTAAACTGCAGTTATTGCTAGCATAACTTGTCTCTGCGTTTCCAGAGCCCTCAGACTCCTGTACTGATTATCTTGTATGGCAGCCAATCTCTGCAGCTGCTCTCTTTGGGCCCTTTCTGACCTTTTTGCTCTGTACCATTTGAATACCCTCACCAATCCCCACAATATGATCCCACAGATCAATATTATGATGATAGGTTTTAGTATATACCACACAAAGCTTTTGCCTAGGGTGGAGATCCACCCTCCAACTTCACTCATTCCGTGGCCCACCTTTTCCCAGACATTTTCTCTACTCAAGTCTTCGATCTCCTTGTGAATATCAGTTATGTTCCTAATAACTTTCCCAAGGGGCTTTGAATTGTCTGGAATGTAAGTACAACATTCCTGGACCTTCAAAGCCTTACAGACTCCGCCCTCTTTTGCTAGTAGGACGTCTAACGCAAGACGGTTCTGAAGAACCATAGCCCTTATCGATTGCATCTCTCCTTCTACCAGCATTAAGGACTGAGCAGTGCTGGCAGACAACCTGTCGACGACTGTTGCCAGTCGTCTAATTTTAACATCATTAAGGATTAGTCCCAAAAGAGGGAACACAGCTCCAAAGACATCTCCAACCATTTCTGCATCTCCTATATCTCTCCTTCCCCTCGATGATGTCTTGCCCTCGATGATCTCTAAGTCTTGTGCATGATATATTTTGGGGAAGACAATTGCTAGGTAACATGATCCATACCAGTTGTCAGGTAGTCTCACGTAGGCATTTCTTCCACATACAAAATACACATTTGGAATCACTTGCATTCCCTTCAGGAAATCTTTAGTATAGTACTCTATATTGAAAGCATGTTCACAGCTGACTTCTCCCACGTATACATTTTCGTAATACGTTTTGGCTCGGTGAAGACATAGCTTTCCTCTCTGCGTCTTATCTAATGCTATTGGACCACTACTACCCTTTCTCTTGTGTGCCTTCTCTTCCTCGGTCCAATCTGTTTTCCATTGTCCTGATTTTTTCAAAATCTTTTGTCTCCTGTAACGATCATCCACCTGCCCTATGAACTTCTTCTCGACTTCTGACACTTTGCATGTCAGGTTATTTCTACGGGCATGTGAAGTATCTAAGGTAATCCAAGGAATGAAGAACTTGGCCAATCTGTCTTCACTCTTCCAGTAGTCCCATTTGTTCATCTGCTTATAATTTGGGACTTCTGGCAACACTGAATCATAGTTGGAGAAATAGTATTCAAAACTATCTCTCCCATAAAATATACTAAGCAATAAGCTACATGTAATGCCATATGTCAGCGGGAGGTGATGATATCTAATGCCTTCATCTACAGACGCCGGCAACTGCATGCAGACGTAACAGTCCTTAACCTCCATGGCATCCACGTATTCATATAAGAGTTTAGCATATGCATTTGACCTAAAGTCTCCTTGGGACTCATCTACGTGTAACCTGCGGGCTTCTGCAGCTAATAACGCTTTCTCTTGAGTGTTTTCCCTTTTCTCACCAGCAACAGTGGGTGTAAGCGTTTCTACAGATTTCACATCAGTTACCTTCGCCTCTTCCTCATGTCCCTTTACATAAGAAATTGTTACCACTAAAGCTATTAATATTATCACTCCTACTATTAGTGTACCTATTATACATTTAGCTCTGCGGTTCTGGGTGCCGGCTTCCATTTCGTCAGACAATATAGCTCTCTCTTATCTTGGCACAAAGTTCTTTTCTTCTCGTTCCTTTACAGTCTCTTTTTACTCCTTTTGTCTTTAGAATCCACACAACTGGAAGCTGACAACCTTCTTCGCAAAGGTCCTGTAACAGTTCAATAAAGACAACCCTAGCCCTTCTCCATCAACTCAAGGGAAGGTCCCTAATATTCTCTGCTTCCTGGGCGCTAGGTAATCTTCTTGTTCTGCTCGCTTTATTTACAAAGTCCTTTAAGCATCTACTATCAGGTTTGTGCCTGCAGCTTCGATAGCAAAGTTCAGTATTTCCAAACGAAGATTGTGCTCTTCATGGGCTGTTATCGTTGTACCAAAGTCGGGGAATTGCAATTCTGAGAGAAACATGTGTTTTAACTTGCTGAGGCGGGGAGGTCTGGGGAGCATGAATGTTAGTGACCCTTCTTGTTCGACTCCGGGTACCAACAGTCGTATTTCCACGGTGACGATGGGCTCAGAACTGGACACCACCACCGCTCGAATCCTCCCTGTCTCCTGTTTCAAAGACATTTGTCGCCAGATATGTCCACTCAGGGGTGGAGTATCTTCTGCTAGGCACACGCACTCTTCTTGACCTTCTTCGGTCCGGTGCTTCAGCGCCCTGAGCACCTTCTTCCGGGTCTGAGTCTTCTGATATCGGAGGAAGGGTTATCTCTGGAGTTGACCTCAGGCTAGAGCTCCTTCTTTGCGGCCAATTAGCTTCTCCACGTGCCCTTCTACTCCTTCTCCTTCTTGTCTGTTCTCGCTCTCTGTCAGACCTGTCAGTGTCTGACTCGTACTCCCAGCTACTTTCTCCTTCTGTAGCGTCGTCTGTTTCGCTGTTGTACTGACCGTCCTCAGCTTGGTCAGACTCGTTCCCTGCTTCCGCTGGCACCTCTACAGCTTGGCTAGCCCCCTCTATGGCTTCTCGGTCCTCTGCTGGACGTCTATCCGAGAGAGGAGCTGTTTCTTCCAGAGGTGCTGGAACCCTTCGCGTATGTGACGCGTGGATCCAATTGGGCAGGCCTCCCACCTTCACAGCCGTGTTCGCGATCAGGATGATCTGGAAGGGCCCACGCCAACGAACATCCAGGCAGCTTCTTCTCACATGTTTTTTCACCAGGACCCAGTCCCCAGGATACAGGTCATGGCACGGGCCCTGGCACGATGGAACCTCGGCAGCCTGCACCTGAAGGGACACAGAATGAATGGCGTCAGACAGCCCCTTACAATAGTCCAGGATCATATCATCTGTGATATTTAACAGTGCAGTAGTTGGGACAGATGGCAGCCTCATTGCTCTTCCCATTAACACCTCATGTGGTGACAACCCCGTTCTTCTGTCTGGGGTACTACGAAGGCTCATGAGGACCAATGGCAGGGCGTCAGGCCAACTCAGGGTCGTTGAGGAACACACTTTTGCAATTCTGGCTTTGATCGTGCCATTGATCTGCTCCACAATTCCTGAGGCTTCTGGTCGGTAACTGCAATGCAATTTCTGATCTATGTTCAGAGCCGCACAAATCATCTTCACAAGCTCGCTGTTGAAATGCGTTCCCCTATCTGATTCCAAAGAGGCCGGCACCCCGAAGCGCGGAATGAGCTCCCTAAGCAGTAATTTGGCCACTGTGAGGGTGTCGCACCTACGTGTAGGGTATGCCTCAACCCATCTGGAGAATACACAAACAACCACCAGGACATAGCGGAGGCGGTTGCACCTCGGCATTTCAATGAAATCTATCTGCATTCGATTGAATGGACCTCCAGACCTTCCTATGTGGCTCAGTGCAACTGGTGTTCTTTTCCCTACGTTCAGCTGCTGACAGGTCACACAACGCTGGCACACTGCTTCTGCTGCTATTCTAAACTTAGGATTGTACCAAGTCTGTCTAAACACTCTCAGCATACCGTCTCTCCCTAGGTGTACGGGACCATGTATGTGTCTGGCCATTGGGCTCACCATCTCATTGGGCAACACTGCTCTGCCATCTGCTGAGACCCAAAAATGGGACTCACCCACTACACATCCTGCCTTTTCCCATGTTTCTTTTTCAAAATCAGGAGCATTTTCTTGCATGTTTGTCAGTTCGTCCCAAGTATCAACAGTTTCCAATATCATGGCTAATTCAGTCCTTACATTTATTCCACCCACTTCCACCTCTGTGAAAGAGTACCCTTGTTCCGCGCAATACCGCGTGACTTCGTCGGCATATCTATTGCCTTGCGAGACGAAGTCCACATTTCTGGTATGTGCGGTGCACTTTACAACTGCGATACCTGCTGGACATTGCAACGCCTCTAACAACAGGCGCACAAACTCTCCATTGCGAATGGGAGAGCCTGAAGAGGTCATGAACCCTCTTTGAGACCATAACTGCCCGTAATCATGAACCACCCCATAACCATATTGGCTGTCGGTGTATATGGTGACTCGAATTTGATTGCTTGCCAAGCAAGCACGTGTCAAGGCAATAATCTCGGCTACCTGAGCGGAGTGTACTCCTTCCAGGCACCCAGCTTCCACAACTCCAGTAATTGTACAAACAGCGTAAGCTGCTCTCAACTGCCCAACTTCGTCTCTTACACATGAGCCATCGACAAAGAAAATTTCGTCTGGGTCGGTCAGTGGCTCATCTACGATGTCGGGTCTGGGTTTGGTGCATAGTTCAGTCACATCGAGGCAGTCATGGTCTGTACATTCATCATCATCCTCGATATCATTTGGGAGTGGCATCAAGGTGGCAGGGTTCAAAACAGAGCATCTCCTGAGGGTCACATTCTCTGCAGCAAGAATAACTTGCTCATAGCGCGTGAGCCTGCTGTTGGTCAGATGCTGTGTTTTGGTCCTGGTCATCAACAGTTCAACAGAATGGGGCACGTACACCTCTAACGGGTGCCCCATGACGATATTTTCACATCTCTCAATGCTGACACCCGTTGCAGCAACGGATTTGAGACATCCGGGCAACGCTGCGGCTACTGGGTCTAAAGTAGCCGAGAAATAAGCAACTGGTCTACGGGCATTCCCATGGATTTGGACTAACACAGACAACGCGCAACCTTCTCTCTCACAACAGTAAAGCAAGAATGGTTTATTGTAATCAGGCATTCCCAATGCCGGAGCACGACACAGGTCCTCTCGCAGCTGTAGGAATGCCATCAAACAGTCTTTGTCCCATGGTACCGGATCGCTCACCTCCTTATGCGTCAGTTTTTGCAAGGGCTTTGCTTTCAGTGAAAAGTTCGCGATCCACTGTCGGCAATAACCCACCATCCCTAGGAACATCCTGACCTCTCTCTGTGTCTTAGGCGCATTCATTTTCATGATCGCCTCTATCCTGTCTGGTGACACCTTTCGTTTGCCTTTCTCTATTCGGTGTCCCAAGTACTGCACTTCTGTCAGGCAGTACTGCAACTTTCCCGGGGACACCTTGTGCCCATTGGCAGCTAGGTGATTTAACAAAGCAATGGAGTCCTCCCTGCAAGCTTCTTCTGTTTCTGACGCCACGAGGAGGTCGTCTATGTACTGGACCAGAACTGACTTCTGGGGCAGCACTAGACTTTCAAGATTTTTCTTCAAAAGCTGGTTGAAGATCGATGGGCTTTCTGTATACCCCTGAGGAATACGACACCATGTTAGGACGCGACCTTCCAGCTTAAATGCGAAAAGAAAATGGCTTTCTTCGTCCAGAGGGATCGAAAAGAAAGCCTGACAAAGATCAATCACAGTGAACCACTCAGCTTGGAATGGAATCTGAAACAGTATCACTGATGGATTCGGTACCACTGGACAACACGAAACGACTATGTTATTAATCTTTCGGAGGTCCTGCACTATCCGGAATTTCCCATTTGGTTTCTGCAGACCCATAATCGGGGAGTTGCATGGACTACCCACGATTTCTTTCAGTATTCCCTGTTTAATCATGGACTCGATCACGGGTTTTATGCCTGCAATCGTTTCTGGAGTCAATTTATATTGGGGTGTTCTTGGGAACTCAGCATGCGGTTTCACTACAATTTTCACTGGGTCCACCCCTTTGACCAATCCAATCTCTTCCCCAGTGAAGTCCCATACTTCTGGTGCCACTGTCTCTCTCAAGTCCCAGGGGAGCTCATCTACTGTCAAAGTAGGGTACAGCTCCACGCATATTCTTGAGTTTGCAACTTTGAAGTCTGCGTCATCATCATTGGTCAATACCTCCACTCCCTGAGGTGTACAGTATATTGTACAATTCAATTTACACAACAGGTCTCTGCCTAGCAGACACACAGGACTTGAATCGCAAACCACAAACTGGTGCTCATCGCTGTACTTCCCTATTTTCACCTGTACCGGTTCTGTCAATTGGCTGGTTATTCTCCTGTTTGCGACCCCCACCACTTGTATGGTCTCTCCAGACATGGGCAGGTCTGGAACTGCAGCTGATCTGATCGTGGATCTAGTGGCTCCTGTGTCCACCAGAAATGTCGTGGGGCACCCTGCTACTTCTGCTTCGACATAGGGTCCCCTCTGGTCCACCTCTAAGGCTGCCCCGAGGGTGCAGTCTTCTCTTTCCACTCTCTGTCCGGTTAATGGGTCCACATAATAGCACTCTTCTCCTTCTACAAACAGGGGCATCTGTCTATAGGTCTTACCCATAGTCCCTACTCGGGGAGGTTGCGGGAACTGGGCTCGGGGAGGAGCCCCCCCCCCTTTGAGCACCTTTCCCTGGTATGGCGTCACCCCTCTTGTAGGCGCGCTCTGGACCTCTTCCTCCTCTATCTCCTGTTCTCCTATCTCTACATTGTAGGGACACTCGCGTTTCCAATGTCCCACCTCGTTACACTGGTGGCACCTAGTCGTTTTCTTCAAGGCAGCTATGTCTATTCTGGGTCTAAAGGTGGAACTCTCCTCATTGCCCTTGTTCTGACTGTACTGCTTCTTTCCTCCTGTACCTGTTCCTTGCTGCTGTTGCTGCTGTCCCCCCTTCCCTGCTGCCTGCATCTGTACCACCATCAATTTTTCTTTTAGTTTCTTAGCCTTGGAGTCTATCTCATCACAGCAGTACCTGGCATATCTCAGTATTTCGTCTAGGGGTTTATTTTGCCAACAAATCAAGTGTTGCTGAATCATTAAACTAATATCCGGTCTCAGTCCCAGGACGAACTTGGACACAAATTGCCCTATGTCTTTTGGATCCATTACATCCAGACCGCTATACTGTTTAAACGCCTTCAGCAATCTCTCGTAATATTCGTGGACTGTCTCTTTGGGTTCCTGTCTAGTTCGGTCTATTCTGACCCAATCTATGTCTTGCATTGGCACTTTCTCTTTCAGCCAAGTCATCACTCTCTCGAATTTTGCCATCACAATCTCGGACGGCCCATTAGTCTTAGCATCTCTCTCCGGCTCCGTTGTGGGCCACTCAGCGCTAACCTTGCATGCTGTCCACAGATCTCCTGGTACTACAATGTCAAACAGCGTGTTCAGATCTATCCATAGGACCTTTGAGATTTTTACAAATCTCTCAACTTGCTTGTACCACTCCACTGGGTTTTCCCGCAATTTGGGGAAGGAGGTGGTAAAAGCAGCTAAATCTCCCCTACTCCAAGGGACATGCACATAGTTCCCATTTGCGACTTCGCGCAAAGGGTATGCTCCTATTCCCTGCAGCCTTCCTGGTGTCGTACCAAGCGTGCTTCTCCTGACGGTCCCTTTCTTGGACCACCTCTCTTCCCACTTATCTAGTGCCCTCCATGTCCTTATTCCAGTGATCAGTTCCCTTATGTGCGTTTTCAGCCCGATCGTTCTCCTCTCATCTAGGTCTCGATCTGTGTAATGTAGCCTGTGGTTACCCTGTAATGCTTTGGTTCTTGACAGGTCCACCATATATTTGCCTGCTAGTTCGACTAACTTCTCATGGATTGCTCTCGCCTTTCGAGTGACGTCCTTTGCCATATACAGTATTTCATCCTGCTCATACATTTCCATTCTTTCTAAAGGCAGGGTACCATCTACCATGTCATCCAGGTCTGACCTTAAGCTGGCGACATCGAGTCTCTTGGCTTTTATCTCAGCTCGCAATATGTCTTTCGAAGGGGGCTCACTGGTCTCCCTACCATCCCAACTCCGAGCTCTACGTTTGGGCTCGGGAGAGTTAATGAGTGCTCTCCCTTGCTCCCATCTCTCCAGGTCCCATGCTCGGCCATCCGATCTTGGAAGGTGATGGAACACGGGCCTGTTACCCCCACTCTTGCTCTGCCCACTCTCTCCTTCTTCTCTCCTTTCACCGTACGCCTCTCTGTTATTTTCCCTTTGGTTGCTACTCTCCCTTTGCCTAGTATCGCTCAGTATCCGATACGATCCTTCCTGGTTCCCCATATTCCCTGGGCTGCGCTCGTGTCCGTCATCACAGGGACTATGGTGCGACCTCTCACAACTCCCATTCGGTTCTCTGGTGCCGGGCACACAGTGGGTACACTTAAAGCTGTTTCTGTACTCTTGCGTTCTCCTCTCCCCTTCACTGAGTATTGGGCGCGCCACCCCTCCACTCCCGGGGCCCCCGTTTTCCAGGTCCGTTCTATCTCCACTCCGGGCCCAATGGGTGACTCCCCTACTATCTCTCTCTCTCCAGTCCCACTCCGGGCTGCTCTCCCCAGCCCCGCAGTGAGTCCGAGCTCTGCTGTCCTGACTTTCCCTTCCAGCTTCCGCAGCTATGATGCTCTTGTGAGCCTCCACTGCCTCATCCCACTTCTTCATGTACTCATTTAGCTCTTGAAAGGATTTTCGTCCAGATCCCCTCATATCCACTGGCCATCTAGGGCCCCCAGGATCCCCTCCTGGATCCCCTGCTGTGTGCACCGGGGTGCTCCACTCTCTTGGTATCGGCATCTGACTTGGGAAATTGATCGTATCGTTCCTCCTTGCCGTCTCTGCTCTTTCTCCGTCCTTCCGTACCCGTTCTTCCCCTCTTGCTCTCTCTGGGTCATATATCGATATTATAGGACCTATGGTAACAGGTACCTGTAGTGCATCTGGTAATGCGTAGGATGTGGCGCACTCCGTTTCCGGCGCTCTTTGTACCACAAACCTCCCGACTACCTGTTGCACCTGACTAGGCTGGGACAGCTCTTTCTTTGCCTCAGGATCCCACTCTGAACTGGGAAGCGGTCCATGCTCTCCTGCATTGCCCCCCTTTTCTCTTTCACTATGCTCGACCTCTCCCCCTGCTCTATTATACGGGGGTGGCCTGTCTGTCAATAATCTGTTTATCAGGCTGTCCTCTGTTTCGCTCTCATCATCTTCTTCTAGGGGGCTTTTATTTCCGGGCACCTCTAACACTGGGTACAGTTTATTGACTTCCATGTTATGCACTCTCCATCTTTTAGCATCCGCATCCCATCTGGCATCCTGTACTGCCCTTACCGATCATTTCACCCTTTCTTGTCGTCTGTTCATATTCTTTACATGCGCTGCCCTAATCCATGCATCAAGGGCTTCAAACTGAGTCGGTCTAGGCAAGGGTCTCATTGAGGTCATGACTGATTTTAATCGATGTAACACCTCTAATCTGAACGTCCCGTACTTCGGGAACGTCAGTTCCTCATTTCCTTCCGTAATCTCACTCCACTCTGTTATCCAAAGGATCGTATGCAGCCCAACATTCACTGCCATGTAACGAGCCGGCGTACCCTCCGGCGGGGCTTCTTCCCCTTCATCCGATCCCCGCTTCTCTTTTTTAAACGCCGCTCTCAGCCATTTAAAACACTTCATAATTATACGCACAATATCCAGCCTCGCTACTCTGTTTACTTCCTGATGACAATCCACCAATCCTAGCGCGGCTTTGCTACCTTGGCCTATCGCAGCGCGGTCTTTCTCCGGTCGGCCAATCCCAGCTCAACACTTTCTGACGTCTTTGCTAGCTGGCCTATCACAGCGCGGTCTTTCTCCGGTCGGCCAATCACAGCGCGACACTTCCTGACGTCACTTTTCTCCGCTTCGCAGCAGCACCCCTCCTTTCTCAACTCGTCTCCCGGTCATGCATGCGTCCCATTCATACACCGAAAAATGACTACTTCCGACCAAGCGGTCACTTCCCTCGACTGTACGTCCACAGTCTATATGTAATTGTCAACACAACTGACGAAATGTCTATCGTCTCTCTGATAGGTTGCTTACACACACAGTAACCTCCGACCAGCGTCCGTTACTCACGCACTCACTCTTACGTTCCCCCTATCTCGGTCTTTCGGGTGATCAATGGTACCTCATGACCCCCTTCACACTAGTTGACAATTACTCTGGGTGTCCGATACACCCGAACCACTTAAGCTCTCCTTGAACTTAAGATTTCCACCGGTTGCGCGCGCTCACAACCTGTTCCACAGTCACTCTACAGACATTCAACTCCGCCAGACATTACAACATAGATACAATACAAAAACACCGCAATCTAACACGCATGACCCTTTATACTCACTCTCGACCGATACTGCTGCTTTTTCTGTCTCACGTCATCCGGATCTTCTTCGGCGGGCGATTCTTCCGATCATCGATCTCTAGGGGCCTTGGGGTAAGCTAACCTGGCCTAGGTCACCGTCCTCAAGAAGGCAACCATCCTCTATAGCTACCAACTGGAAGGGCGAGATTTTGATCGATACCTTATCACTATTGATCTAAACCCCGATCTGGTCGACTGAACCTTTGTTGCCTGTCATTGAGGGAAGAAAGTGCATCTCTTACCAAGTTAGTTCACCCAATAAAGGACTCCGCTCCAAAAGATCACAAACAACTTCTAGCTTTCAAAAGTTTATTGTAAGGTTAGGATAAGCTGCAAATACAGGCATCTCAGAATGAGATTCACGAGATACACAGGTCCAACTACATACATGTGCTCTCTGAAAGCCCTCAGACGAGCAACGGAAATTACCAACACAAGTTCTAAGAATAATAAAGCTATCAGCATTGACGCATATTGAGATCTCTCCTTCATTTAAGTTGGAGGAAAAAACACACAGGTTAGGCTGTCCCTACCCTGCTCTAGATGGTATCCCTACTTAACCAAGTCTCAACCTAACAAAAGGTGTCAGCAGTGAATGACCCCCAAGGGAAGTCACTCACTCTTAGTCTCTTGGTGAAAACCTATAGTTCTCCAGTCATGACCCCTCTCTGCCTACCCATCCGCTCTCTAAAGGGTCCTCAGGCATCTGCTCTACCTCCACCCAGGGGTGCTGTCCCTAATACAAAACAGTCAACAACATTTGAGACGCCCCTCGTGAGACGCCCCTCACGTGGTGTAGCTTCTGGCTTTTTCCATGCTGCTTTGTATTGGGCCTCATACGTTGGAGTTGACCTTGCTTCTCAGACTCTTCTCCGGCCCGCTGATACCCCTTAAAACATTCCGGAACCCTCCTCCATGTCTGGGCCGTCTTCTGAACAGACCTCTATTCATATTATTTATAATTGGATCCCCCCTTTTCTCTTGCAGACAGACATCTGCAGCCAAGATCCCAACTCTCATAGACTTCCAAAAAGGTTCGCAACATTTCTCGGCCCAGACCAGTACGTGTAAATCAATGTTAAAACATTTCAGGCCTACAGCATTTCTCATAATGATTATAGCATTCAACTTCTTCATTAATTAAAGCATGTTAATACTTTTATTCTATTATTCAGTAAACACATCTATAAATCATGGCCCATTAATGCAATGACCAAAACATTAGTGAAATCCATATCGTGAAAAGAAACACCTTCCCCTTCCCTTCTAGCTCTGGCCCTGAGGCCTACCACATTCTGCGTTTAACCACATGCCATCTTACATTTTAGCAGCTACACGACATGGATTCAGGAATAATCACATCTAATAAAATCATATAGTGTCACACATTTCTGTATTAGTTCCACTTCTTCTTAAATCTCTACATTATCTATACATTCAGAATATAATTGCAGATACTACTAGCACTCATGGCATTTCTCCTCATGATTTGTGCTTACTACGGGTAAGTGTGATGCACTCATACATTTAGGTCAGTTTGCGCTCTCTCATTACATATATTCACCATGTACCTCACTCAGTGTTAGCCTGATATATGGGACCGATGGATGTTCCTCATAGCTGTCACTAGTGCAGAGGTTTACAGATGCACAGGCACATAGACCAATCATTACAAGATGTGGGGAGAGGTAATTCTACATGTTTTATGTGTATTTACTATCCTAGGAAAGTGCACGTTTTACTAAGTGTGGAATTGCACCCATTAATATGACCTGCTTCAAACACATGCCAAAAGAGGGCCCAAAATACCGTACAAAGTACTTATAGGTCCATGTGTAATTCCCCATTCTGGGCCAACAACACTGCTACGACCAGTAAATTGAGTGGTAATTCCACCTGGTAACTGTATTACCTTTCCATCTTACCAGTTAACTCGTAAAGAGGCGTGTAAGCAGACAACCTTAGATGTTGCCTTGTGGCTTGGTCATCCCCCTACTTCAGGACCTAGTAGTGACATACATGTATCCACCTACCTATGCCCTATCCAGCAGGGCCCAAAATGTCAAGATACTCCAGGGGTCGTTAGGAGAACTATCACCGACTGCCCTGTATCTGCCATGCTCTATAGTAAGACTGGTTTGGCTTTTTCTGACACTCCTCATCCTCCCTTGGTTATTATCCACGAGCCTTTCCTTCCCTCACACATGAAAATGAAGTGTTGTTAATAACCCACGTCTGTATACGGTTGATCTATCTCGGCTTTGGCGATGCCTCCTACGTGTTGCCTGGTGAGTCCTGATGCCAGAACTTCTTCCCATTGTATCATGTCACTGCTTTTGTGATAGCTGCCTGAATGGGTCCTTTCTTCACTGTCAGTCTTCTCATGTGGTATTTGATTGTTTGTTGTGCCTACGCCTGACTGTGACGGGCTGATGAACAAATTCACTTGCATAGGTGATCGCACGGGCTACGGAAAAGGTCTCCTTTTTGCTAGAATGACACAATAACTTCATATGAGTTGGCAGCTCATATCCTAGGTTGAGTATTACAGCTTTGAACAAGTCTGCAATCTTGGGTGTCCTGTCCTGGCAGGGGCCATTGCTTTGGCACTTTCCATATTAAGGGCATTTGTTCATGCCCATTGCACTCAATGTTGTTATTGGCCTCCAGACCCATGAATTCATAACAGAGCAGTATTTTCTTGGAGCATTGTGGTTTGATTTTTAAACTTTCCTCTGCTTTTCAAGGCATGTTTAATAGGCATAAAACCAATGACTAGGCAGCGTGACATACAATAGATGCTGCATTTACATGGTTGGTCTTGTATAACAACCACTTTCCATGCTATTGGCAGATTAAGCATAATACCAGTAATAACGAATAGCCAAGTAGCATGTGTTACTTAGTGTCATATTTCATAAACTGTTGCAAGCCATATAAATATCTGCTAATGGCATCAGATTCAAACAAGCATTGCCAAATTCAATTGTTCGCAGTATTTTTAAAGAAACAATGGCATTCACATTGTCATACCCTTCCAAAGCTGCAATCTGCGTTTTTCCGCTGCAGGCTGTAGAACCTTAGGTCGTAGCTAACAATCCCTTGAGTTAGACACAAGTTCTTTCTGTACCTAGTTGCGGTATGTCAAAACCATTACTTGAGGACCCATAGGCATAACTTGCCCATGTTTAACAAAACTACCACCCAGGATAAGCCTAAGATATGCACGCTGCAGGTGAGGGGGAGGTAGTGTAGGTTTGATAGGTTAGGTATGATTCGGTAGGTATGGTAGTTTAGTTTAGGTAAGTAGATTAGATATGGTATGTAGGGAGGTATGGTATGTTAGGTAGAGCATGTAGAAATGATAGGTTGGCATGGTATGCTAGGTATGGTAGGTTAGGTATGATAGATAACTATATTAATTCAGGTCAGGAACAGTAGGAGAGTAGATAATTTACAGTAATAATGTATTATAGGTGTGCTAGGTAGGTAGGTATGGTAAGTGTGATAGTTAGTTTTGGTAAGTTAGGTAAGATAAGTATATTCAGATAGGTGTGGTAAGTAAATAGGTTTTATAGGCATGGAAAGTATGACATGTTCGTTGTTATGGGTATGGTAGATTAGGTAAAGTAAGGTTAAGTACTGTGTGTATGAAAGGTATGGTAGGTAGGTAGGTTTGATAGGCTAGGTATGGTAGGTAGGGTTGGATGATATGGTAATTAGGTATGCTAGGTTAGGAAAGTTAGGTGGGTAGGTAGGTAAAATTAGTTAGATATGGTAGATATGAAATGTATTGTTGGTCAGGTTAGGTTTGGTAGATATGAAATGTATTGTTGGTCAGGTTAGGTTTGGTAGATATGGAATGTATGGTTGGTCAGGTTAGGTATGGTAGATGTGGAATGTATGGTTGATCAGGTATAGCAAACCGTGATAACATTTTATATAATATTTAAAATTTTGCAGTACTAAAGCATTTCCAAGACTTCTTTCTTACACATTCTAATATTATTAGTGAGATGCACAGACATGTTTCTTTATTAATAAATCACACTTTTTAGTTTATAGATGAGTAGTATATATTACATGAGATGCTGTAAATTGTTTATGCGTGTTGCTTACAATTCCCTGCTTAAAATATCAAAAACAAATCCAGTCCATGTAAGGGTATTTAAGTGATGTTTTAAATTATATTAGTAGTAGTAGTAGTAAGAAGAACAATACCAACAACAAAAACAAAAAGGTTATTATTATTATTATTATTAATAATAATAATGCCTCTTTGCCTAATTTACAGCATTGGCAGAGTTAAACCATATACCCAAGTAATAGTGTTATGTCTTTGATACAGAAGTTAAATTTTGGAATGTAAGCGACACAGCAAAATAACATTTATTTAGTTTAGATACTTTAAAAAAAGGATCAGTACCTTCATTAAAGCTTTAAGAATGCCTATACATCTTTACTTTGTGAGCAAAAAGGCTGTTAATCCAACAAGATGTTACATAATCAAAAAGTGAACAAATGAACGCTCAAGAGCGATTAGTGAACAGCACTGCAACTTTATTTTATGATTGACTTAAGCATCCAAACAGCAACTAGCAACACCATAAATCAGCATTTAAAATGACATTAGGCTAGCGATGTAAATTCATCAAAGAACACACCATGTGCCTCAGTTTGAAGCTATGTGTCAAGTTGGATCTGCAATTTACTGGCATTGGCATCTCTATGAAATTTTACATGGAGATTATAATCGGTAAGCAGAATGGACATTTTCTATGTAAGAAGGAGATTCTAAATGCTGCAGAAATTTCTGTGACATGAACAAATATTATGTGCACTTTTTCATGCAAAGTCTAAACAATTAGTGTGCTCAATTGCAGAGAAAAGGTAAGGCGAATGGTATAAAATCGTTGTTTAATGGAAATAACTTGGAGTTTTTCTGGCGTTTTCTATGACTATTTAAGTAGAATTCTTGGTGATTATGCAGATCATTCTAGAAAAAGGTACAACTCTGCTTTTTAAAGATTCTTGTGCCATTTTCATTCACATGTATACAGAAAATTCCATGACACATTTCTGGGAAATCTCGGCAGAGCTCGTAGAAATATCACTATCTACAAGAATGTCCCCAGATTTGAACCCCATTTTCCTGGATACTGCAATTCATTTATAAGAACATATCATCAGAATTTCAATACATTCCTCATTCCAAAGATAAAGTCAGTACACCATCCCTGGGTACTAAACTTGCCTTATGGAATCTGAGGCTTTTGCTTGTATGTGAGTTTCTGATTGGGCATAAAGGAGCATAATTTATTACAAGAGCATAACAAAGCAAAGTAAACGCAAGGAGATGATGGACGGAGTGCTGAAACTTTTCAGACACTCACCCCAGTCACAGATCTGGGTTGAATCCATCATCATTCTATAGTTCTGTTCACCACCTCAATTCATACCCATAACAAAGCAATGGCCTTTTGCAAAATAATTTCATAACCAGCGAAGAGTTACAGTTATACGTTTTTGTATAGATATTTGTACTTTCCTTGTATTATAAATGGAAGTAAATACATTCCACCTGCAAGGTATAACAAATATTATGTAAGTAGACATTTCATGCCCAGATGGAGACCGGGATACCTTTAAAATGGCATAGAAATCCAAAGTCCATTCCATTTCAAAATACTTTATTCGACATTATGCAATAAAAGCAACAGAACATTTAAACAATTAGAAAAAATACAGTTGCACTTATGAATACAAATAGATAAACCTCCGATTTTTTTTTTCAAATGCTAGGCGGAGTGAAAATTCATGCTTTACATTGATAACATGAAAAGTGCAGTTCCTAAAAGGCTACTCATAAGGCATTTGTTCAAATAAATATCTCTTCCTATCTTTCCCTGATTAAAAAAGCCAGTTAAAAAAAGCTCAAAGCAGCGTAGCATATTTCCAACGTGGGGAGTCGTTACTTCATCTCAAGCCCCAATTGGTGCTTTCTGATCTTTAATAAGCCCAACACCAGGAAAGACTTTTGTGGATCTTGGTATAAGAAACAAAACATGATAAAATGGCTCATGCTTTGTTTTGTAGTATTATTACTTGGGTGTAAGTCCTGGCGCTATGTTTTTTGCGTAGGGAAAGCTACATTAGAAAGTATAAAATTAAGTGTAAAAAGGGTTAGAATGCAGACTTCCACACGTACTACTCGGTCTCGCACCTCCTGGTGATCAATGAGTGGTGGTATGGTTCCCAGACAGATCCGGCCTACTCCGTAGAGCGGTTAGCCATGGCGGGTGCCCCGCTGCTCCATCTCCTATACAGTAGCTCTTCTCTGCAGGCGCTTCCTCCGGCTTGCTGGATAATCATTCAGACATGGAGGCGGGTGGCTGGGTCCACAGGTTGGTGGCGTAGGTTGACCGGCGCCACTCCCCTCTGGCGGGGAACGTATCTTCGGCCTGTCTCGTCACTTGTGGGATTTCGTAGGTGGGACGATATCGGTATATCCACGCTCAGGGACATTATGCAGGGTACCACTCTAAAATCCTTTCAAAGGCTAAAGGCGAATTTTGACCTTCATAAATCGCAGTTCCATCGCTATTTGCAGCTCTGCCACGCACTGACCCCCTGATTCGGCAGCTAGAGTCGCTACCGGAGTTCCACCGCTGGAGTGTCGCCTACTGATGGGGCATCCGGGAGCTCACAAAATCCGGCAAATCTACCAAACACTCACTACACATTCCAAGACTACTATTCACCAAACCCGGGAGGCTTCGGAGGCGGAACTGCCAGCTCTTACGGACGACAACTGGGCCTAGGCACTGGCTAGCCCTCGGTACACCGCCGTCTCTACTAGATATAGGCTAATCCAATTTAAATACCTCCATAGGTGTGTCTCCGTCTTTGGAAAATGGGGGGAAATCCAGTCCCCTATCTGTCTCCGCTGAGGTGCAGACGAGGGGTCGTTCCTACATACGGTGCGGAGTTGCCGGGCACTGCAGCTCTTCTGGTCTGGCGTGTTGTCTTGCTTGGGGCGTGTTCTGGCATGGGATATCCTGACGGACCCTAGATTGGCGCTCTTACACAGCACAGAAGACATCGGGGGAACAGGTTTTGTTTTTGGGTCTCACATTGGCTAAGCGGGACATAGCACAGCACTGGAAGGACGCGTCCCCACCCCGTATAACTAACTGGAAAAAGGCCCTGGATAGGTGCATGTCAGCGGAGATTGTGGTGTTCCAGTTGAGGGGATGTCCTCAGAAGCATGGGAAGATTTGGTCTCAGTGGACCAAGTACAGGGGTATAGATCTGCCCTCGATGTCGCAGATCACCACTCGTGACCCTATTGAACAACTGATGGTGAATGATTTACCTGTTTAATGTATCAATACTAAAAAGGCGTGGCTGGGAATTCCTTTGACTTTTACATGTAATGTTCCCGAAGTATGTATGGTACACACTAGGGGGGTGGGGGGATAGGTGTTTTTGCTGGTCTGATGTTCTGGTCTGATGTTCCGCAGACTATGGGGGAGGTTGTTATACAGTACCCAGAGACATTTCCTTATGCATTTCAGCTCTGCTTTGCTTGCCGGGCTCTGTCCCTCTGGTATGATGAAAATTCAATAAAATCTGTTGTTAAAAAAAAGGGTTAGAATATGGCGCTGGGATGGATTTTCATTATGGCTCAGAGCATCTCGTTGTTGAGACCGGTGCATATTTCAAAACTGATTTTAGTTTAAATGCCCCTTCCATTCTAGTTTCCATACACCTCTCTAGGAGGTAGATATTCAAACATTTTGCGCTGTGTTCATGTCACAAAAGTGATGCTAACCAGTGCAAAATGTTTTTTTACCAATTTACTTTCCAGCTAAAAACCTCTTTGGCGTTGCATAGTACCCTACAAGTAACGCAAAGCAGTGCAAAACATTGCTTTGCATTACTTAGCGCCAAGGGAGCGTTACATGGGTGGTACGTGAGCGTTCCCATGCAGCCACCCATGCCTTTTGACGCAATGCCCGATCTACAAACAATTGTAGAGAGGGTTTAGCTCCCAAAGTTAACACCATCTGAAAAGAGGCATTAAGAGGAGAAATGTTTTCATTTTTCCTTTCTTTTACTACTTTATATGTGTGCTGCACAGTGCAGCACACATACAAAGTGGGAAAAGTGTTTGAACTTGTTTTGGCATTGTATTTTGTACAGGAAGGGTCCTGTACAAAACCTATGCTAGACTCAGGTATGCACCTTAGCGCTATGGCGCTAAGGTGTGTGCCTGGTGCACAGCAGCTAAAATCAGTACCGGCGCTAGGGTGAGGGGAGGAGAGAGCCTTATCTCTATACATATGGCACTCTCCTGCTCCCTTTATGTCACACAATGCAGCGCAGCATTTTTGAATGCTGGGCTGAGTGACTTCTTAGAAAATCTGCCCCATAGTATCTATTTTATACTAGCTGTACTCGGACACGCGTTGCTGTGGCTCAGTCTGGTTAAATGGAAGAGAAAGAAAAGAGTAAGTGCACGTTTCTGATATGTTTAATTTCACAATGCTTATGGGTATACAATGTTTTTGTGACTATTGTCTCTAAGCGTCCCTTGTAGTTGTTGCGCAGCAAGCAAATCGATAGGGTCTGTTAGGCCTTTCGATTAAAAACATGTGCGTATTGTACACGCGCGTATTTGAATCCAACGTTGTGTATTTATAAACACACACTAATGTTGCAAAGTGAACCAACTCCTCCCCCCTCCCTCCACCCACTTCCCAGTCTGTCATCAAGACACCAACTGTCCATCCTAATATATGTAGACTATTGTCTCTATGCTGCGTCCTTTCTCAATTTTGCTAAGTGAACCAACTCCTCCTCCTCCCTCCACCCACTTCCCGGTCTGCCATCCTGACACCAACTGTCCATCCTAATATATGTAGACTATTGTCTCTATGCGTCCCTTTTAGTTGTTGCGCATCAACGAAATTGATAGGGTCTGTTCGGCCTTTCGAATCCAACGTTGTGTATATATAAACACGCGCTAATGTTGCAAAGTGAACCAACTCCTCCCGCCTCTCTCCACCCACTTCCCGGTCTGCCATCCTGACACCAACTGTCCATCCTAATATATGTGGACTATTGTCTCTATGCGTCCCTTGTAGTTGTTGCGCAGCAACCAAATCGATAGGGTCTGTTCGGCCTTTCGATTAAAAACACGCGCGTATTGGACACGCGCGTATTCGAATCCAACGTTGTGTATATATAAACACGCGCTTAATCGAATCCAACGTTGTATCAAAATTTCAAAGCAATCTGTGAACAACTTTCGGACATTTAAGATTTTGAACAAACTAACATCGACATTTTTATGTGTCTTTTCCGGCTTTCAATTAAAAACACGCAGGTATTTGACACGCGCGTATTGGAATCCAACGTTGTGTCAAAATTTCAAAGCAATCAGTGAGGTACTTTCCGAGATTTGCGATTTTGAACAAATGAACATTGGCATTTTTATGTGTCTGTTCGGGCTTTCGATTAAAAACACGCACGTATTCGACACGCGCCTATTGGAATCCAACGTTGTGTATATAAAAACACGCGCGTATTCGAATCCAATGTTGTGTCAAAATTTCAAAGCAATCGGTGAAGTACTTTCGGAGATTTGCGATTTGGAACAAACAAACAGTTACATTTTTATTTATATAGATAGTTTCTTTGTAAATTTGATTGTATTCTTGTGGGTTTGTAAAAATCTCCACCACATTCAATTTATTAAAAATATTTCAAATGTATACCAACCAGGGTATTTTTTTTACACCATCTAATGTCAGGTTATCTGCCAGACAAAATGTAACTAGACTTGCTTCAGGATTACCCCAGCACTTCATCCATAGTAAAAGCGGGACTAATTCTATTTGCTCCTCAATGTATGGAAGGCTAGTTCCTCATGGACAATAAAAGTTGCTGTACTTTTCGAGACTGCCTACAGTCAATGAGCAGAAGCATTTTCTGACCGCTGGCTAGACCCTGCATTTCCATAGCCCCAAACCACTGCTCTGTATAGCCCAGCTGATACTCCTTTACTTCTGTACAAATTGAGCATCTCTTTAATTGGATTGTTTTTCAGTTTTCTGGCAAATCTAAAGATTGCCTCCACATTTCTTCCCAAAAGCTGGGCTTTTACAATTATGAGGGCATTCCAGCAAAGGGATGAATTTAGGATGATGCCAAATAATTAATGGTGTTTATCCTCTCCAGGCATGTACCCCCCTCGTAAAAAATCTTGTTTTCCTGTTGGATTTCCTACATGACATAATGTATGTTTTAGTGTAGCTGACTTTAAAATCTAGGGAGACCATATGTCAGAAAAGAATCCAGAATTATTTGTAAACATTTGCTGTACGGGACATGATGGCTGCATCGCCTGCTTACAGCAAAATTGGTATGTGGTGATTACCCATCCTTGACATATCCCTGCCTGTTGCTATCTGATGTTGACTGGACCCGTTAATATATAGGAGAAACAGGAAGGGCTCAAGAATACACCCCTGTCTTAAACCTAATAGTGAGGTAATCTGTGCAGTCTTTACTCCCTGCGGGCCATAACATATAGAAGTTGCTAAATCATGATGGAGCTGCTTTATAAGTTCTAGCAGGCCAAGGTCCACCCCCACTTTTTTGATAATGTGCCATAACTTTGCCCTATATCCATGTCGAATGATGCGCTTGTTAAATCTATGAATGCCTTGTGCAGGGTACCCTTCTTGGACAGTACTTATTTCTCTGCTATAAGGTATAGATTCAATAATTGCTCTACTGTGCCAATACCCGGCCTGAAGCCAAACTGAGCCCCTGATGAGATGTTATTTTCAATGACTCAAGATTCAAGTTGAGACAAAATAAATCTCCCCAGAATCTTAATGCTAGAATCTAATAGGGAGATTGGCCTATAACTCCAAAGCCATTGCAATATCTTTTTACATAAGGTGTGAGTATTGCATCCCATATATTATATGTTGTCAACAGCCTGATTCATGTACATGCCGTTTTGCGTGTCCCTAATAGCGAATCATAGCGATTCGCTATTGAGGACACGCAAAACGGCATTCATGTAGGAATTGCTACTTAAATAGCGATTCCTACATGTTCTTTATTTGCGAGTAGCAATTTGCTACTCGCAAATACTCCCCATTCATTCCTATGGGCCAAGAGGCCCATAGGAATGAATGGGGATTTGCGAGTAGCAATTTGCTACTCGCAACTAAGATAGCGATTTTAAGGGTGGCAGGGGTGTCCAAAGGACGCCCTGTAGCACCCCTAAAATGCACTTTTGGACAGGTGTTGCGCACACACATGTCCAAAGGACATGTGTGTGTGCTACATGCAACTTTGAAAAATGCTTTTAAAAGCATTTTTCTGAGTTTTTGCTATCTACCGACAGGTCTGACCTGTCGGTAAATAGCGGCCCCAAAAGTCCAAAATCGCTATTTTGTTTTGTGTCATGAATAGCATTTGAGGAATCTCTATTAGAGATTCCTTAAATGCCATTCCACGCAAATATGCGAATTCTTACATAGCGATTTTTGCATTTGGTATCATGAATACCAAATGCAAAAATCGCACTCGCAAAGGGCCAGATTCTCAGAATCTGGCCCTTTGCGAGTGCAATTTACCTACATGAATCAGGCTGCAAATCACTTGTGTGATTTTAATTTTTCTGCTGTTCCCTTTCTGCAATAAATAATTCACAGAGGTGATCATGGAAAACCATTTAAAAAAAAGTTCACATTACACCAACATTTTATGCAAGTGCTGCAGGTGCAAAATATGTTATACGGTGGAGGAGGTCTGTAGGTGTGTCCTTAGTACCCCAGAGTACTCCACTGTTAAGCCAAGTTAAAAAGACCTGCTTTTGACCTTCCCTGCATCAAAGTAAAGCTGATGTGAATGCACTGCACTCACCATCCGAGAAGACATGTCTTATACTGGCTTCCATTCAGAACATCATCTGGCTTTGACTTTCCAAATTTGGGTTTGCAGCCACAAACTACCATTCGTGCAGTCACAGATTATGATGCATGCGGCCTACCTCCATCCTTTGCAGTTGCGGCCGGCACGACTCGCGGGTGTGGGGGCGCAGGGGGGGGGGATCACGCTGGGGGGTAATTCAATTAAAAAAAAATATTGATATTTAAACTTACCTTTCTGACGGCTGGGTCCAGTGTCTTCTCTGCTCTAGTGCTCTCCAGGAACAGGGAGCAGAAGCAGGCAGCCAGGCTCCGTCCCTCCCTATACCCAATCACAACTCTGCTTGCAATCACAACCCTGCTCAAGCAGCATTGTGATTGGTCGGGACGCTGACCAGCCAGGGGCTAATGGGGAGGCATTTTCTCCATGTAGGCTGCATACAGCCTACATGGAGAAAAGGCAGACTGTGCATGACTTGCTTGGGCAAACAGTCTTTGTGCACTCAGGATTGGGCAGGCACACTACTACTCCCCTCCCCTGTTCTCAGAGCAGCATCGCCCACCCGCAACCAAACATAAAATGGTAATACTTAAATGTTATTACCATTTTATGTTTCTGCTTCTCGCACTGCGAGATGCAGTCTGCCGTAGTGGAGGAGCCGCCCAGGATCCTTTGGGATTCAGCAGAGTCCAAGTGGACTTGAGATGGTGTGGCTTAGAGAATACCAGAGCACATAGCCCACTTGCATTGCTAGAGGGACACTGTCTCATTATTCTATTATATCCTCAAGAACCAAACCTTCTCCTGTCTAATATACATACATATGCCTTACCGCCTTGATTTTTCTTTCCAGGAGTTCACTCAGCAAAAGCTCAGTAAGATCAAAAACGTCCATAAAGTCAGCAAAGCTGTATCCCTCGCTGCGAAAAGGAACTGTCAGCCTGGATCCACAGCCACACCAGGTGAAGAAAATATTTGAAGCCTTGAAAAAAGGAATAATGTAAGGACTTTAATGTGACTATCAAACTATTCAGTTGCTTCTCCTAATGGTATTTGAATTTAGGATGCATATTTCTGTGAACCTTTTCTGAGCATTATTCTGGTTTAGTGGTTTGCTCTAGGTTGTTTAATCAAAACTGCACTGCCTGGTTATTTTGTCATTTATGTGTAGAAAAATTGTAATGTCCTGTATGTTCAATTTCCAGTTACACTTATTTTGTTTCAGGAGGGCCAGGCTGGGAACCCAAAGCAGCCCTGTAATTTACTCGGGCCATCCCCTGGAGAAGCACTGCGTAGATCCAAGAGAAATCCGTACTGGATCTTTTGGTACTGGAGGCCGATATTGCAGCACCGATGCAAAACTGGCCTCCAGTAACAAAACCAGCCCACACTGCTGCAAAACCATCCCCCACCCTTCCAGCCTCCCTGGGAAAGGCCCGATGCCCGGTACGGCCAACCCAGTCCTGATTTTTAGAAAGGGCTCAGCGACTTCAAAGGGTCCAAAAGCAGATGCACATATTGACTCAATCCTGCTACCTGTTACTTCTGCTATTTATTGCATTGTTTTGCTTCTGACCAATATAAATTCCACACCAGAAGCATTAGGTTAATCTAATGAGACATAGCAGGTCAGAATAGTCTAATGTGTTCTATATATCTTGGGGACACCTGAGATCACTGCATTCTCTTCTCTTGGCATTCTAGAAAATAAACTGCATAACATACCTGTTCCTTCCTATCTCAAAACCTTAGACATTCAAGTGTGCATCTGACAATGTTTTCCACTACTGTGTTCCTAATGTATGTACACAGTTTGAATGTTATCACTTGCATTGTATTCCCTTTATAGGACCCCAGACATTTGAATGGCAATAGAATTGTTTCACCTATCTGAGTAAAGGGGAATAATAGTCAACAACTACCTTAGTTGTTTAGAGGGCCTGTCCAATGTAGACAAAAACGTTTATTTTACCCACCTGCATCTTTACCGTTCACCAACAATATTCCTTCCAGAGCAGGGGCCTTAACCTTTTCACTTCTGTGGATCCTTAATGAATAAAAATGGAAGTTAGGACCACCACCTTAGCAAATTCTATATTTTTAACTTCAAACAATAAACAAAATATATAAAGTATAGATTCAACAGATACACAGAATGCAATATATTTTTTTTATTTGCAAAGAAAAAATGCAAAAACCCAAACATTTTCACTTTTGATATGTATATCGGAGCTTTTCAATATTTACTTTTATTTCTAAAAGACAAGTCTAGATTATCGCTTTGCCTTCTTTGCTTTTAATGCTTGCTCTCACTTTGTCTGTGCATATCAGTGCTTTATTTGATGTCATCAATTGCTCATACTTTAATGTGTTTGATGTCTTTGCACTGTTCCAACAAGTTCGGCACAGGATACCTAATAATTTTTTAGCCTCCAATTTCAAATTCCCTCATATTTACAGAGCGTTGTAAAATGTTACAATTTAAGTGTAGCTTTTTCATTTACATATTCTTTATTGATCTGCTAGAATTATTTATTTTTCAACACAGCCTTGAACCCCTTAAATAGGCATTACTAACCACCAGTGTCTGCGGACCCCAGGATTAAGATTTGTTTTTCTACAAACCTGCTTTGTTTGAGATGTATTGTGATGTCATTCAATGTATGATTCCTTTAACCCCTTCGGCGCTGATGACGGAACCGCTCCGTCATCAGCGTCGGTTGAGCTGTGCTGATGACGGAGCGGTTCCGTCACGGCCCGCCCAGCTCGATAGAACGCTCATGCGCGGCGCGAATTCCGCGCCTGCGCTGAAGGTTCTATTGAGCGGGGCGGGCCGTGACGGAACCGCTCCGTCACGAGCACAGCTCAACCGACGCTCGTGCCGGAGCGGCTCCGTCACGAGCATGCGGCCGCCGCGCGGCCGCTCAAAACCGTTAGCACTGCGGCGGAATAGCCGCCGCAGTGAAGGTGTTAAGGATCAAGACCAAGCCTTATAAATAATGACAATGATGAGAACTGTGTGACATTACTGTCAGTGAACATTTTCACAAATCTTTTACAATTTCAGTGAATTAACTGATGTGGGAAATGTGCCTCCTTTTGTTCATAAAACATGAAAATGTAATAATTTACATTTTTTTTTACCAAGACTTTATTGATTGTTTTTCACATCATTTAGAGTGAAGATTTTATTGATTGTTTTTCACATCATTTAGAGTGAAGAGTAAACGTGTATAGCATCGATAAAGCAGGATTATATATTCAATGTCCAAATTTGACATTCATTTAATTCTCCACACAACAAACACATTCAATCCAAAATTATTAAATGTCTGTTCTCAATCTGCAAAAATAGATATTGATTTTTCCAAGGGTACTAGTTGCATCTCCTAACACTACCAGTTGATAAAAAATTAGGTTCTTTTTATCTACCACTTTCATAGAAACTTTAGCCACTATGGTGTATAAAATGTAATATTCTTTACATTCTAATAAAATTTTAGTCCGTATGCCTCAACACCTTTTCTTAGCATCATTGAATGAGTGGCCAGGTTTTCTTTCCCACACAAAACGTCTTTTATTTATTTTCTTAACTGACAGGAACTTGGTGGAGATCAGGACTAAATTTACATACAAAGAGAATCTAACCTCTATAGGGACAGGGTATTTCTGGAGGAGAGGTTTAGTGTACACAAGACAATTGACTGGAAGTTGGTAAGAAAAAAGAGGACAATACAGGAGTCTGCGGACTGGAACAGGTTGGAATCAGGACCGTGGAACTGAACTGTATAATGACTGCAAAGACAAAACTATCCAGACATAAAGATATACTGAACAGTGAATAAAAAGGCATGGTGATGGTACAGGCAGAATGAAACACTGAAAACAGGAACATGGCTGAAGGGAAACAGAGCTGGATTCATTAACAGGAACAGGACTGAACTCTAAGTCTGTGGAGATGGGCACACAGAACACCAAGAAAGGAAAACCAGAACAAACAGGCGATTCTCCTGCCTTTGGCAGGTTGTTGTGGAGATTGTCAAGTTGTTTTGCAATGATGGTCCTACTGGTCATACCAGAAATTTTTGAGGCAGTGGAATGAAATAAAGAAGAGAGTGATTTGATAAAAAAAAGAATATAGCTCCAAGGATGAGCCTCCCTGTAGAGTGAAGGACCACCCTTCAAATAGCCAAAATTGATACTGGCAATCAAGTAATACGTAGAGCCTCTCTGTTGGTATGAGTGCATTTATTTTCCTAAAGGGGTGGAGTGAGTTGATAGCTGAATTGGATAGGCTGGCAAGATGAGAGCAGAGGATGAGGTTCAAGACAAAGTTGAAGTAAAATAGAAATGAGTATATCTTGGCAGAGTTGAGCTTCAATACAAATGTGCTCATCCTGTTCTTGAGGGGCTCCCCAAAAAATCAGAGGATAAATAGGTCCACAGGAGATAACTCCCTCAGGAAGTGATATAAGACATTCTGGTCCAGTAGAACTGTGCTTGGACTACTACATAGACATTGAACGGCATGTGGACGACTATGAAACCTTGTGGTAGCACTCAAGTTAGAGGAAGGGGAGGTCATGTGGCTGATTAAATGTAAACAATCTATGGTCCTCCTAATAGGAAAGAGGTGAAACAGTCCAGAACAAAAACCTATTGGCAAAGACATAGGAGTCTATTGACAACGGCATTTTCAGGTGTAAACAAAGGCTCATGACCAGAAATTCCTCTTTTACACCTGCCAAGAATTCACAAAGATTGTCCTGTTGGGAATAAGTACTTTCACTACTGCAGATTCGTCCACCATATGTGCTGAAAAATCTGCATTAATAAGTCTTACTCAAGGGGTGGAAGTGAGCATTCCAAGGCATGGTTTGTATTGGAAGCTTGGGAACACCCACAAACAAGGACTTCAATGGACATTCCAAAACTCCTCTCTAACCTCTTCCATCATGCAAATAATCTGAGATTACCACCTTTCCCGTATGAAAAGGGGAATGGATCACCCCAGGTGTGCTCAGGGTGTTGGGGAACAGCTTTCTCCATGAGCAAAAATGTTTTTTCAACAGAGAAAGAAAAGATTTTTAAAAATTGCATTTTCCCAGGATGCTGCTTTCCCCGTACAGATTTTGTATGCTATGTACCATGCTGCACATTGGTAGTAGGAGCCTGTGGGAATAGAAACCCATGGAAATACTCACATGACATCCCTTATGGAGCACCTGAAAAGGTATTTCCGGTGCAGATTTCCAGGCATACTACTGGGAACTAGAAACAGGGAGGGAGCCTGTGAGGGTTGTTTGGCGGCCTTCTCAGCCACCCCAGAACTTTTCTCTACTGATGAGGGATACTATCCCGAAACACGAGCCATGTCTCGTGTCTAGAGATACTGGAAATATCAAGCACTTGCTTGCACCAACTTTGGTGAAACACTCATGAACTTTTTCCTAACTTTTCAACTTATACGCACTGCATATACCAGGATGCAGAGGGGCGATCCAGCAGAGAGGCTAGCAGTGTGCTCCCATCGTTGATTCCCATACTACTGGGAACTCTTCGTGAACACCAAAAAAAGACTAAAGTATATTTAGTCCCGAGAGTGCTCAAAAGTAACAGCATGAGATTGACCCACAGACTATAGCAGTACTAGCAGACAGGGTTCACCTTTATCAGGGAGTATCAGGATCGTGTCTCTGTGCTGCACCAAGATGGAACCCAGATTAATAAGTGGCTAGTTAGCTGGTTTTGGCAAAGTGTTTGAGTAGCTTAAGGGCTGTTATATTTTAAATGATTATCTCTAGCAAGGAAAGCTTTATGACTGGATTCAAGTTTTGAAACGTCATGCCATTCAATTTACATGCCTTAAGTATAGCTGTAACTTATTCAGGTTTCAGTGAAGTTGGGAAATGTCCTTGTGCAATGGAAATAGGTTTAAGAGATAAGAAAGAGGCAGAGAGAGTGGTAGTAAATTAATTTCTTTAAATAAAAACACATGGGAGTCTGGATCAGTGCTGAATTAGACTAGAAGCAGGGGAGTAAATACCAACTTGTATTTTTACATTTTATTTGAAAAGAAGGAGGCAACGTTCTCTAGATTTTCAAGAGAGTGAGGTATGTGAACATAAGGTATAGGACTAAAAGAGTGTTTGATGCCTTCAAAACCTGTGTTAGGTTTGTTGGTGGTTTAATAATTTGCAGGTTATTTTATTGTGCTTTTGTGTTCTCAATGTAGAATTTGCATGGCCTTCTTTGATATGATTTTTATTAAATGAAAGCTGAGTCTGAAGATATGCTGTACAGATTGTCTAGAGAGTGTTTTGCTAGTGTTCATTTCCTCAGTGTATTAATAAGAAGAGTTATGAGTTGACATGTTTGCAATTTGGTGACGCAATATCACCCATGATTTTAAGTGTACACTTGTTGTACTGAATAGTGATGCCAGTGATGTCAGCTAAATGGGTGGTATAGCGTCAGATGTGTTTCTGTAAGACATTGTAGTGCCATCCTGTTTCTTAGGGATCATTTGGAGTGTTTAGCCCTTTTTGTTGGTCATTTGACTGAAGGATCAGCTGAGTGGATGTGAATTGATGGCTAATTTATCAGACCATTTGAATATAATTGTCTGGGCACTTTAAAGATCTCCTTGCTTTCAATGAAAAGGTCATGGGCATGGTCTCTGCTGTGCGATCTACATATTCTACATATTGCCACTGTCCAATGTTTCAGATGATATTGATCAGCCCAACAAAATCTGGCTCTACTGGATTGTAATCCGATAAAAAGCTCCGAATTAAGAGTTTGTCCTTGAAAAAGGGAATAACAAGCAGATTTTGCTGCTTAACATGCGAGAATCCACATGTACCTCTAATTATGGCCAATTTTTACCTGATACATTTTGGCAGAATTGACTGGATAACATTTATTGGGGGGTAAGAAAATGGCAGTGCGGTGTTACCATCAAACTCCTACCGGAGATGTGTGTGGGAACAGGATTTACCACTCATATTGCAATAAGGCAGATCACTGGTAATGAGATTCCTAATGGATATTAAGTCATTGGATGGTTCTATTAAGGAGGAGGCATGACCAGAGTGTCTTTAGATATTAGCAACAAGAGAGAGAACTTTTGTTGGGAAGTCCAAATGTCAGTGAAAGTCAATGAGGGAGCATTTTAGTTTTTTTTTCTTTTGTTTAAAAATAAATAAATGTATAAATCCTCCTCCAGTATTATTCTGCCGTCTTTGTAAAGAATATGGTATCCATCCTGATTAAGGATGTCAATTAGGCTGTTTAAGTGGAGGAGAACCAAGTTTCAGTAATTAAAAGTAGGCTAGTTTGTGTGTCAAAATTAGATTTGCACTTTTCTCAGAAAGTGCAGTTCCAGAGTCAGCATTAATTAAATGCCCTGGAGGGATGGAATCTGTTCTTTCAGCATGGGAGGTTAGGCGAATGACATTTTCACGGTCCTGACCTTCGGTGTGATGTACTTTTAAGCTTGGGAGAGAGAAATACAAAGGCCAGTGCAGACAGCAGGGGAACAGACAGAAAATGCCTTTAGGAAGCTTCAATAGGAGCTCAAATGTATTTGACAGGGTATGGGTATGGGATTCAACCCTGATTCTCACAAATCTATATAGGGCAAAGAAAGATGGTATGATGGCAGCATAGCAATGTATATGCCTATTCTGGGAGGATCTTAGCAAATTTGATTTGGAACTTTTATGAGTAGTTCAATCTGCTAACTTTGCTAGATTGGTGCCAAAGTTGTTAACTTAACACATGCATGGTTGAGCTAGTTATTACAGCCTGAATTTCCCAACAACTACTTTTTGCAAAATTAATGATGTGAAAGTGATTTACCCGTTTCACTGGTGCTGGGAGTGACTCTTTCCAAAATGCCCTATTGGGTCACAGGAAACTTGAACTGGCTAAAGGTGTTGCCAGTCAGTAGCATCCCGGTGGTATATGGTGATGTAGGTGACAAAACGCGTTCATAGGACCTCGTCAAGTGAACAGCTTTGCAACCTTTGTGGCCAGGCAAGTGTACTGAAAAGCTGTAGATAAAGCAGCAACTCCGTTGGACTTGTGCAATGTTTGAGTTTTTCAAAGGAAAAACGCATGGCACGTTTAGCGCAAGGATTGACATACGTCTCAACAGCGATACCTATGAGCTTTGCCAATGTTTGTTTGGGGAGTGTAGATAGCTGCAGTGAATGAGCCAACATACATGCTGGCAGTTATGCAACGGAGAGGTAGGTGAAGCAAAAGACTAGGTGGGGTTTTTGAGTGGAAGCAACATGGAGAGTGAAGGGGCGGGGAAAAGTGAAGGGAGAGCAGCACAAGAGAAGAGAGCAAGAAAACATGTTTGCTCTGTTGAAGTGCATGTGATAAAAAATAAGCTAGTTGTTCTCTGGACGCAGGCAATGTCAGCTGTGGAAGATTACAAGTCAACACTGTGAGAAAGAAATACTTGTGGTATGGACAGACATGTGAATAGGGCTGAAATCCATTGAATCAAGAGGAGACATCTTAGCTAGACAACAAAGGCATCCATTCATGAGCAAGGGGCTAACCCAATGCTCACTCCAAGGGGTCTTTTCACAATGGTAAATTCACACAAAAGTACATCTACATGTGCAATTTTAGTCTTACACTTTGTAGTACATTTACTACTTTTGTGTCTGCACCACTTCTGAAATGAAATTTACTACAAAGTGTAGACTTACATGTCTCCACCTCTGAAACAAGGGGTGGAGACACATTTAGCAGTGTAAACTTACTACTAGTTACTCTTCACATGTAGGTGGAGGTCTCTGCCTCTGGGGCGGAATTTCTCCTAAGGTAAATTATAGAGAATTTTTTTTAATGTTTAAACTTTATAATGTAATTAGTAAAATCATTTTTATATTAAAAACTAATGTAAATTAATTTATATACTTATTTTAAATGTAAAAATGCTGCAAAACTAGTAATTTAATTTTGAATATAATATGTAAGTATTTAAAATATATTGAATCATAATTATTTTTTAAAGAGTTGATAAAAAGAATCCAACCTAAAGTAAAATGTGTACATTTATTATGTATTAAAATTGTAAACGTTCTATATAGAAGGAACATAATTTATTTAAAAAAATAAAACTTACATTTATTTTTAAATTAAGAAAACATGATTAAAATATGTTATATTACAGTAATATGTTTTTATTTGTATATCATTTTGGTACTATTAAGTCAAATGTATTTATATTTTTAAAATAGAAATCCATTAATTTATTTTAGCATTATTTCATTATGGGTTTTATTTTAAGCCCCTGCCTCCCTTATTTTGTAGCGAAAGGCATTGCAGTGCTTCCTTGTGGTAATGTATGGTTTTATGCTTACTATTAGGCTGTGCAGGAGTGCCACTTTGGGCTGTAGTAACTTTAGAAGTGTGATATAGCAATGGACTAACACTTTTGTGGGTAGGTGTTTCTATTTGCATTTCCCTTCCTAAGCCACTCATTACCCTTCCCTTAACCCCTCCTTACTCTTCCCTAAACTCAACTATTTTGTAGTAGATAACACATATTTTCCCACCACTCTCTGATCCCTCTCACATAGACTACTTAGGGCCTTATTATGATGTCAGACGGACTCACGTCCGCCAGACACCGTTGCGGAATCAGGACTGACCGACTTCATGTCGGCAGACCCGACCGCAGTATTAGGATGCAACTGCACATGATGCGGTTGCACACTCCCATCTTTCAATGGGAGCTTGTTCAGCGGTCAAAAAACAGCCGCAGCAGAAGTTCTTATAGCAAAAAGGCAGTTTTTGTTAATCCTTGTATCCCGTGGCAGGCACCACACGGTGCCTGCCATGCAGTGCAGGGATTGACAGGGGGCATCATATGTTCCCCCGGGCCCCCAACCGGAGTCCGCTGTTGCAAGGGGCCCTGCTAGGGGCCCCCAAAGTTTCTTTCCGATAGACTTTTCATGTCGGAAAGCCCGACATGAAAAGCCTGTGGGAAACCGACATTGGAATCCCGATGGTGGAAACGTCATCCTTAAGGAATTACATGCCAGTTCAGACTGGCTTACAGCCTCCTTCTGCCTGTCGGAAGCCAGCTGGAATGACTGGCCGGTTTCAATTTCGACCGCCATATTCATAATACGGTGGTTGGAATTGAAACCGAAGATGCTGGTCAGAAAGCCTCCGACCCCAGGTCGGACACTTTCGGACCGACATCAAAATCAGGGCCTAAGTATTAAACTCACATGTACAAACAAACTAGATCAGAGCTCCACTATAAAGCGAACAAGTCCATATAGATAATAATTGCTCAGTGAAGCACAGAGTGAGATATTTTCTACTATATTTTTTCATTCGTAAAAAGCAACAGCCAACGCGTTTCATCCTATAGCGTAGGACTTCTTCAGGGCATTCATCAGTCTGAGTCGACCGGAAGATAGGGAACATATGGTCTTGGCCTTGTAAATAAATTATTCCGAGCAAAAGTGGCTATCTAACATCTTAGGGATCAAGGCGTTATTTAATAAATTCCAGTTTCCAATAGTCGTACGTAGCTCTGTAGATAAAGTTGTATGATAACCACAGTTATGTAGGAACTATGCTGGTACATCTTTAGGGAAACTCTTAATAGTAGCGGCTGTACTCCATGGTGGAAGTGTAAACCGGCAGTTCAAGACTTTGATTTCATTCGTGATTTTTTGTGATTGGTGCCACAAGTTTTTGTGTTTGGTATACTGTCCAATTTTTCTGTTTCTATTAAACTCACATGTGTGTAGGTTTACCCATTGAACAGATAGTAGAGTTGGAGATGGAGGTGTACATCTGTAGGTATGTGACTAGAATTTTATAGTAAGTAGTATTACTATAGTACTACAAAATGCAGTTGATGAATCAGACACTATACATTATGTAGTGGAAATAGGTCTCGTATCAGGCCACCAAAGTACATGCTAACACAGCTTTTCCGAACCTTTGAGAGGACCTTTGTCCCCATATGAACCCTCAATGTAAATTCAGAAACATGTGCATTGGCAACTTTTTGTACAGACAACAAGTGGACCTTCAACCGGAGAGCTCATAATTGGAGCCAACTGCATTGGAATTATTTACTTAAACTATTGAAGTATCTAGGTTGATGACACTTTTGAGAAGCTTACCCATAATATTATTTTTACATGCTGTAGACCAAAAGTCCATTAGCTAAAAAAAAACATCTCTACCAGAATGTTTGTGGCATTATTTGCTTTATCACCAGAAGTTGTTGAAAAAGATAAAACATTTTTGCGTTTTCCCTCCCATTTCAATGTGTGTGAGTAAAGCGCACTATAAGGATTATTTAAACAGTACATCTCTTGTAGCAATTCCTCCACCCTACGTATCCACGCCTTTAGGAAAAAACTGTACTCTTAGCAGATCTGGTTTGCATCAAAATATAATTTCTAGCCCAGAAGAAGACTGGAAAATTCCTGATCCAAGGAATTAAACATAAAAGAAAATAATTAAACACTGCATTAAGGTTAAATACACTAAAATATAAATAATTCATTTCACATAAATCTTTCTAATCCTCTCATGGGATTACAATTGAAAGCTTTCCATTACTGAGAACTCTTAAAAATGACGACTTTGCAACATAGCCATGCTTAAATGTCAGAGGTTTCTCGTTAAAACGGTGGTGTGTCCCATCCCTCTGCAGCATGTTTTTTTTTTCATCCATTCCCTTTTCTTTGGACTCTTTACCCTAATGTATGACTTTCTAAGAAGGGAAGCAACAGAAAGATCCTTTCAGACTTCCTGGAAGACCCAAAAGTGCTTTTCATTGACAAACATTAACAGAAGAAATGATCTGGAATGCTAGAGAAGACTTCTGACCCTGGCCTGTGTATTGTTGGTGGTACAGTGGAAAGTAACAGATGTTCACAGATCAGTTACCATTGCCAAAACTTGCACCATAGTCAACATCCATGGTTCGTAAAGAGATGTTCCAAGCCTTCATAACCTTGAGCATCATTCACAAAGTTGCTGTAAATAAAGTGTGACATGTCTGGTATTACTCTTACATTTGGAAAAGATTTCTGTCTTTATGGTGATTTACACAACATTCCAGGAGAGTAACTTGTTGTGTACGCCATTCATAGATTTATAGTAGTACTGCTAATGGGCAACATTTATCCATGATTATTTTTCACTAGATGGATATCATGTGGAAATGTGCATTTCACTTTCTCTTATCTTCCTTGAGGAGAAATAAAGACCCCCCACCCCATCCTACAACCTCATAAACTATCCCAAGTAACTTACTGATGGCTACCTTTCATTGAGTAATCTCACATGCATTTCCAGACTCGAAAACATTCTGCAAACATGTTTGCGAACTGTCAGAAACATAAATGTTTGTTGGTTTTAACTGAATTTTGTAAGGCCACCCACCCTTTAATACCACTTTTCCAGGCACAGGTAGATTTTCTACTATTGCAGGTGCAATTTCTTTAGTCTAAAAATGCTACAGAAGGCCAGTGCTTAATTTGAGCCACTGGAAGCCACCAACACTAATTTTCGGTAACTGGCACTTATGCTTCCTCATCTGACATTTCCTGCGAGAAAGAGGATAACATGCACAAAGGGAAAAGATGGAGAAAGGAAAAGACGGACAAACCATCTCAAATGGAGAAAGCAGGATCCTGCAAGAGTGGGATAAAGGGGCAGGGCATGTCTGGAAGTGTATTAGAGAAATTTAAGGGGGATTGAAGACTGTGCAGCCTTGGTAATAAGCGCACTGACATTCAGTTGTGCTGGTCATAGCTTCTCAGCAGATCTTTGGACACTAGCACTTATTATTTTACAAATAAAGCGTTGTAGAACACAATCACTTTGTGAACTTTTGCCAGATAATTGAGCATTGTGTTTTTTAGGTCTCAAATATGTTATTGAAAGTTTGTAAAAAAAAATACAAGTCTTATAAAAATAAGTAATATTCTGAACAAATGAAACTATAGGCACAAGGTGCAATAAAGGTAATACATTCACATTTAAATGTTATAGATTTAGGATTAGCATGTCTAAAGATATCACAAGCATGAAAGCAGAGGGTCAACAGACCAAACATTTTTGAGAACCTATTATCTTCAAGTGGTTGAGGTAAGTCATAGACATTGGGGTTGGAGTAAAAGTAAAACAGAAAGGGTGCATACATTCATGCAGTCACAGCTTAGACATGCTCATATATATTTGTGAAAAATTGAGTCTAGATGTTTATGTTCTTACATTAAGAATTACGTCTCCTTCTAACTAACAGTTCGTTAAATTTTGAGGTTTGTTCTTGACCTGAGATAATTCAACTGATCGCAGAGGCTGAAAGCTATGCACCAATCAGTGACTACCAATCCCTGCGACCTACCACTTTGGATGGCTGGCCTGTTTGATTTTTGTGACCTCTTTGATTTTTGTGAATTTTACTCTTTCCAAACACGTCTGGTCTGGAAAAGTAGCTGAAGATTTCCAAACATTCTGATTTGAACTTAAGCCCAAACTCTGTATCATACATGGTTCCTTTAATTTGGTTTAGAAGGGTTGTCATGGTGGGTGATTAAACAATAATAGGGCATGAGAGCAGTACTGACAGCTGAAAGTGGTTGGCTTTGGGGCATGTTTTGGAGACAAGGAGGTTGATGTGTGACCACCACGCCTTGTGTGCAAGGATCGAATTGGTTATGATCCATGAGTTTGGCACCAGTACTTTCATGTTCACTAATCACTACTTCTTCCAATCTTCTTACTATCGCAGTGTTAAAAATATGGTGCCAGAATAATTTTTTATGACTTTTCTATGGTGCGGTCATACACTCAATGCTGTGTCCAGAGTATGTAAGTAATACCATATACATAGTGTTAACTGGTTTATAGATTAAAATGCAATGACCAGAAGGAAGGAACTGGTAAATCTCTTGGTGGAGCAAATGTGTGTTCCTCATAATTTTGGACCATACATGGGCTGATGAACTTTAACTATGGGAGAGTGCAACTGGGCAGGACTGGCAGAAAGTGAGGGGTCTGTACTGGTATGATAATAGCTTTAGAATATCATGAGTGCAAGAGCAAAGAAGCTGTTGTGCAAAGCAAGTGAATTATGCTCTTAGACAAGCCCTGCCACCGAAACCTAGAACATGTGCTTTTTATTTTGAGATGTATCAAATCCTACTGAAAAATTATTCGCATTTTTCAGTGACTACATAGAAGCACATCAAGCTCAGCTGGATTTTCTCACAGGCCAACAGAAGGATATCAAGAGAAACTCCCGACTGGTAAGAAAGAAAGCGGCATGTGCTTGAATGCTAAGCTAATGTACTCTTGAATATGGAGTACAAGAATATTGTGGTTTTTGGCCTAGCTCGATTCTATGGATTAGACGATCAAGGTGCCTGATCTAATATATCCAGATTCTAGTTGTTAACAACAAATATTGTATATTAATGGTATATATTTTTATATGGTTTTAATATTTGTTTGGTATTTTTAAGTGTCCTTTTTATAGACCTCTATATTATTTGGCATATTTTACAACCACCCTGTCATATGAAATATATGTATTTGTTTGTGATGGACTTTTTAAGATCTTTGTGATCGAATTAAAGTTATGATGATGATGGTGGCTTATATCATGGACAAAATATCAAGGGACCAAATATTGAAAGGCAACTGCACAGAAGGAAGCTTAAATTTACTATTCCTATCTCTAGGTCTATGTACCTTGACCGTATGCAAATATTGTCAAGGTACATAGATGTTGAGTTAGGTATGGAAAATCCATTTATACTTACCGTTTAATATTTTGTCTACAATATTAGTGTCCCACGATATCCTGCACTCGATGCTCAGAGGCCATACTGTGTTATACTTATAGATTTATAGACATTATAGCATATATGCTGGTATTATATATATCAATACACCGAAGACAGAGAGAGTGCTGTGGTAACAATCAAACTGCACACATTTTCTCTTGAAGGATAGTGACAATCTGTATAATAAAAGACAAAAATGTAATAAAAGTAATAAAGTGACACAAAAAAGTTTGAATTATCAGGTGAAGAGGTGGAGCACATTCAGGCCATGACACTATCTAACTTGATGACAAAAGCGATGGGGCAAGTAGAACCTGACCAAATCTGGAAACAAGTACAATAGAGGAACTAATTGTTATGTTCATTTTAAGATTGGAAATAAGGACTAGAAAGAGAAGAACAAGCAATTGGTCCTTACTATCATTATGAACTGCTACTGGTATTAATGACATATGGGGCCTCAGTAATGGAACCACAGCATGCACTATTTTGTGATTCTAGACAAATCACCAAGGGCCAGATGTAGGTAGGCTTTTACCGGTCAGTAACGGCCGAAATCGGCCATTACCGACCGGTAAAAGCCTTTTCCTATGTAGGAGGCTATTTTACCGATTCGGTAAATACCGAATTGATATTTACCGATTTGGTATTTACCGAATCATCATTTACCAAATCGGTATTTACCGAATCGGTAAATGAGATGTAGGAAGCACTGTAAACAGTGCTTCTGGGCTTTAAGAATTCGTTATTTACCACCAACTATTAGTTGGTGGTAAATAAGGAATTCCTAGGTAAATGCATAAATGTGCATTTACACCTGTGCCATGTGACAGACATACATGCCCTTAGGGCATGTATGTATACCACATGTGCACACCAGCACTAATCAGGGGTGCAACAGGGTGTCAAAGTGACACCCTGCCACCCTTGAATTTTTCTCAATTTTACCGAATCGGTAATTACCGATTCGGTAATTGACATTCATTCCTATGGGCCTCCAGGCCCATAGGAATGCATGGCAAATACTGAATCTGTAATTACCGAATCGGTAAATACCGATTCTTACCGATTCGATATTTTTTTTAACGAATAATTACCTACTTTGTATTTACCGATTCGAAAATACCGAATCAGTAAAATTCGGTATTTTCGAATCGGTAAATCTAAATTACCTACATCTAGCCCCAAGTTCAGACATGGTTCCCTTAAATTACCACTATATATTAAACAAGACAGAGAACATGTTCAGCAAAAGACAAGGCATTTTTTGGGGGGGATAGCGACAACACAAATGTTGCTGAATATTTATGTTTGGTTCTGCAAGGTTGCGTGGAGAATAATGTGTAATATCCGCTTCAGATCCGCTATAGATTTAGGATCAGCCTATCAATAGACGGGAAATTCAATGGTGTGGCATTTCTGGTCGCAAAATACTTCAATATTGTTTACAAAATGTATTCGGATAGTGTTTGATAGACTTCCTAGCAGACTTTGACTTAGTGGATTATATATTACTTTACAACTACTTTCTTGAATAAGCGACCTACCAGTTTGTTCAATCAACTAGTTCTTTTTGTTAGGGTTAGTCTCTAAAAGTGTTGATTAAGTATATTAAACCACAGGGAATTTTTAGCAGGGTCCAATCAAATTGTGACAACATGAATCAGAGTGAGTGTGCATTTTTGTCTCTGTTTCCAATATTGATACTGCTGGTCTTCCCCATTTCAGCTCTTAGCCAACAGCACTTTTGATGAAGGTAGGAAGTGTCAGTTGTTAAGCACCAATCTAAGCAGATGACAATGTATCTCTAGACTAGGCCCCAATAAGATTGTGGGAATAACTTTATATGTGATTTGGGGCAAACAAATAAATTAAACATTGACAAAAATAATAGCATTTGGCAATAGGAAAAGTGATAGTATTAAGTGTATATACAAATTAGTTTTAGAATGAGAAACTCAGCATTGGTACCCAAGATCCATTTTCAACTACATCTTGTGAAACAAAAATAGGGGCTGCTGATTTGACTCGGTAAGGGCTGCAGGCATCCAACGTGATTCCTATGGGAGGTGCTGCATGCCGACAGTCTGTATTTGGGTTATTAAGGTTATCCCAGTGGTTAACACACAGCTTCTCAGTATTGGACCAATCTTGATTAAACGCGTTGTGGGAGTTTCACCTGCTAAAACATCATGGACAGTAAGTTTAAGATAGGGAAGTATAACTCTGAAGTATGCAAGAGCTGCTTTGATAATTCAAGAAAAAGTTAAGAGAAATTTAAGAATTATTTAATAGCGTAAGTAAAAAGACTCATAACAAGTTCGACAGTACAGTGGAGATTGAAATTTACTCTAACTAGAAATTGCCGGATCTTATGCAAACCAGTGACCTCTCAGGATACAAAATGAACTTGATTTGATCTCGAGTCGAATATCTTGTAAACGTGTTGGTTTTGAGGCAGCTAAACAAGGTTCTCCCTTAGCAAACAGTCCACTGTTTTCTGATTATTCTATGCCTCCCCAGCCTGCTTCCCTTATTTGACTGTCTGTTTTCGTATTCATTCTCCTCAACACCTCTTCTCAGTGGAGAGCCCCTTCAGAAATGGCAACCCCCATTTTACTCACTGCATACTGCTTTTATCCACTCTGCCTTTTCCACTTCCTTTCCATGAAAAACCGCCTTCTTTCAATAAAAGCCTGTGCTGTTTTGATTGAGGGAGGAGAACCTGGTGAACTACCCGAAGTCCAGCTGGACTCTTTGTTTAATAGAGGCTCAATTCTCAGAAAGTTTAGAAAGTTAAAATATGTTGTTTTGAAATATTTCCTTGTGATAATTTGTTCGACCTCTAATACAGTCTATGTTGTACTTTGTGTGTGGAAGCAGCACTGGAGATTCTAAGGGCCTGAAGCTTTGCATACATTCAGACATGGACACACTGGGTGCGCCTGTTGGCAACTGAAAGTATTTTAGTTTGTAGGTACATTTCAGTCTAAGTATTTTGTAATAGCACAGTACATTTACAATCTGCTAAAAAACGCCTGGGGGTCAATGTAACAAAAGTTTATGCATTGCAGGGCAGCAAGCAAGGTTGCTGTGCTGCGTTGCGTGAACGTGAGAGAGCTATGGCACTCGTCAGCTCTCTCTCTCTGTGTTGTTGCTCTTGTGGCTGCCTAGCCCCAATGCAGGCACCCAATGGATACCGTTCTGCAAAAAAACTATCCAAAGTTGCATAGTTCTCTTTCTCTGTGTGATGCAGACTCCATTACGCATAGCAGAGGAAGTAATCAGTAGAAATAGAGCTTTTTCTCCCCATTTCGCCTTTTTGTGGTAGGCATACGGATCCACTCAATTCCAGGCATACAAACTTTAGTAAATCTGGAATTGCGTGAAATCCATGGGTAGATGCACAGCACATGCTCCACCCATGGAATGCTTACCATTAAGAAATGTAATGCAACACAGCACAAGCTGCTGTTCTGTGTTACATTTCTTTACAAAGCCACACAAGGCCACACAAAACAGGCCTTACATGGCTTTGTAAACCACCCCAAAAATCTACATTGCCCTTCGTGGATGTATGACGTTACAACGCATACTTTTACAACGCATACTTTTACAACGCATTTTGTACAACGCAACATCCTTTACAACGCATTCCATTACAACGCATGCCATTACAACGAATTTTCTGAAAACTACCTTTACAACGCATTCCATTACAACGCATACTACCTTTACAACACATACCATTACAACGCATACCATTACATTGCATGTATTGTAAGTATTGGATAGTGTAGGGGTAAAAATTACTATTCTAACTCCAGGGGGTGCAACAGTAGGGTAAGTGTTGGATAGTTTAGGGGTAAAAATTACTATTCTAACTCCAGGGGGTGCAACAGTATGGTAAGTGTTGGATAGTGTAGGGGTAAAAATTACTAGTCTAACTCCAGGGGGTGCAACAGTAGGGTAATTGTTGGATAGTGTAAGGGTACTATACGTTGTAATGGTATGCGTTGTAATGGTATGCGTTGTAATGACTGCGTTGTAATGACATGAGTTGTAATTGTATGCGTTGTAGTGTCATGCGTGGTAATGGTTGCGTTGTAATGGTATGCGTTGCAAGGGATGTTGCGTTGTAATGACTGCATTGTAATGGTAGTGCGTTGTAAAAGTTGCGTTGTAAAGGTTGTTTCCTCCCTTCGTCACCTCGCGTGACACAAGGTCGACACAAAGCCATTTTAAACCCAAGCCCAGATCTTAGTGGATTCTAAATTTGTATCCATGCACTTTTTAACCTGAAGTGTCTTGTGAAAAATATTGGCAAATACACAGATTTTAATTGAGCTTTATCTTTTTTATGGGACTTTGATGTGTAAAATGTGTACTAATGCCTTCTTGTATCCATTACAGGCCTACTTTTATGACTTGGACAAGGTAAGAATCAATCCATTCTTTGAAAAGTGATGACCCTCTTTCTTCAGGCAATATTATACCAAAGGTCTAGCCAGCAACTATCCTCTCTCATCTGTTCCTCTTCTTCAATTTTGCTCTTTATCCTCTTCCATGGGATTGTTTGTGGGTTTCTGATCTCATAGAAGTGAAGCAAGGATCTTGGATTCTACAGAAATAGGAAAAATGAAGCAGAAAATATGAATGAGGCTTCAGTTGTAAATGTAGATATAAAATAGTTGGAAATGTTGATCTTTTCTGGATATTGACTTATATTAACTTTGAACCTAAATAAAACCGAGATACAAAATAATAGCTGTAATTGATTTGTTCTCAAGATTTTCACATTCAGTAGAATTAAGGGAGTTATTTAGGGAAACACAAATCAACGTGATAAGAGCCAGTATTATCAAACAGGCACCCTAAGCTACATGCATGACACATGCGCCTGACTTTCAGATCAGCGAGGAATACCCAAAGTAAACCTGTAATGTGTTACTTTTGTACTTACAAAAATCACAGTGCATTTTAATCTGTCTCTTTTGCTTTCTTTCTTTTGGAAGGAAATCCGTTTCATTGAGAGGTATATTAGGAAACTGGAATTTCATGTGAGCAAGGTGAGCAGGAAGAGCCTCCATACTTTAGTTAATTTATTTTTTTAAACGGTAGGGTATTTCACCAGTCGTTTTTGGTGCATGTAAATGTTTTTATAACTATTAAAAAAAAAGAAAAGTGGGCAATGATTGTGTCGTAAGGTAACATTTCAATATGCATGCTGGTACGTATATTAATATAGACATGTGCGTGCTTTTACACATATGTAGCCTGTATACACCACTAAATGTTACTTTGTTCCATTAATATATGTATTGCAGAGCTTTTAAAAAGGTCTACCTTTGATAAAATTCAGACAGCTGGTTTGGATGATAAGCGGCCATTAGACGTAGAGACTTAAGACATGGACCCTCTGTTTAGTACGAACAATATCTGCCACGTTTACCAAGTCCATGCACAACTAGGTGCTTCAGTGCAGGTGTTCTTTGCTGTCTGCCATTTTTACTCTTGTTTAGCCCATTTTAAAACCAGGACTACAATTCCCAGAATGCACAGAAAAGATCTGACTTGAGTAACTATCAAGTATGGGCCTAGGAAACTTGGAAGCCATGACTCACCATTAACATTTATGAGGCACACACTGTAAAACTATGCACATTTTTTTTAACTGGCATATAGAGTGTGCAATGCAAGCCAGTGTATCAAACGTGTGTTACATTGCACGGTACCTTCGGGGAGTTCCTCTGAACGAGCTCTTTTAACCATTGCTCTAGGACGGATGTGCGCCTACTGTCCGCTGCTGAAGCAACAGCACTGTTTGTTCCTGGCTTCAGGTTAGGGCGGCCTGCGGAGGGAGATGTACCTGCCCATTTTACAAACGTTCACTCAAAGGGGGCACTAGGGCACTCCTTTCCTTCACCGATCAATGTGCACAAATCATGATCTTAGCTTGAGCACTATTTTGTTTGTCCTCCATTGGAATAAGCTGACTAGCATGGACTCTAGCTAGTGCTTAATTTGTAAAAAAATAAATAAGTGCAGGTGTCCAAATATTTTCTAAGGAGCCTCCACCGAGTTTCACCATGGATGCTGACTCCCAGCCTATCCACTGCATCGGCTCTTTATCCTCTCTACCCTGGCTGTACTGTCTGCTGTCCCTGCACTTTACCTATTTTCTCTGTTTCCATTCTCACCTTTGGCCTGTCATCTTTCTCTCTCCATTTCCAATGCTCCCTCTCTGTCTTCTACCTGTGCTGTCTTTCCTCACCCCTTATATTCATGCTCTGTTCTCTTCCCTGTACCATTATCCAAGCTTTTTCCCTTCTCTAGTCTGGCCCTCAACAGCTACCTCTCTACTTTGCACCCGCTCTGTTTTTTAGGTTGAAGCTATCTGGTTGCAAAGACATATTGGGGTCATGCTGAAAGCTTCCCTGTGAATGCATTTCCCCCATTGCTTTCTGTTTTGTAACTCACATTTGCTTGCTTTCTATTTGCTGGCTGCACAGCCTTTATTTGTCCCTCTTGTGGAGCAAAGCCTATTTACCACTACTCTGAGTGGCTCCTTGTAATCTTCCATGAATGCTCACTTTCTTGGAACTCTTTTTTCTTTTTCATGATGCACTCCAAGAGAGTACATGTGGTCTCAGTTGTCTCCCTTGTATGCTAGTTCAATAAGCAGTAAACATGCTGTATTTCTTGGAAAAGGTGTCCAGCCTCCTATCTTTCTGCTTGATTTTACTTTTATCTCTGCCACAATCAGTTCATCAATCTTGCATGCCTGTGAAGAACAATGGGGCATATTATCAACAACTAGCAATATTTATCGCTAAAGAAACTTAGCGACTTTTTTTTATCCCCAAGCATCGCCGGATTTTATCGTGCTATTAGCAACGTTTATCTCCAATGCGCTAAAATAACCGGCGATAGCGGCGAAATGCGTGAATATCGCTGGAAAACCAGGGATATTCACGCATCATCGGCAATAGGGTCCAAGTCAGAATATCCACCTCACATTGGATATAATGGCTAAGAACTGGCCTGAGCAGGCGTTAGTTTTAAGCGATATTCGCGCTTAGCGCAAATATTTTTTGCGCTACGCCTGCCTTGCTAATAGGCGATAGCAACGTTAGCGACTGCTTTCAGTCGCTAACTGGTTGGGTAAGCCCATTTTGCATGTCATTAGCAATAAATATCGCTGACATGCAAAGCGGGCCACAAACCGCTCGCTATCACCTAAAAGCTGTCGCTAACTGATGTTAGCGATAACTTGCTAATAGGGCGATTAAATTGTCGCCGCTTTGCTGCCGAAAACGGCCGCAAAAGCGGAGATAATTTCATTTCGCCTGCCTTGATAATATGCCCCAATGTTCTGTCTTCAAGCTAGTTTATTGTGTTAAGTGCTCTTTAGTAACAGTATAACTTAAGCAACCCTCTTTTCACATCCATGCCATAGGCATTGGAAGTCGTGAAGTAGGGGGTGCTGTAGCACCACAAAATAACTTCAGACGTGAATCAGGGAAAAACAGGCCTTTAAAATTTGATTTTATCCTATCACATTTGTCCTGCATTCAAAGACAGAGGTCAAATGTTAAGCTCAGTCTCACTAGGGAGACTATGGTTTACTTTTCTTTCTCTGACTGCAAAGTGAGAAGATTTATGTGACAAGCTTGCTGAGTACTGAGGAGTTGATAGGATGTTATTTTTGTCTAGCTCACAAAAAAATGTAATTGCCAGTAAATAAACTGTACAAATATTTCAGAATATATCAGAATAGGAAACCACAAATGAAGCACATTTTTTTGCAATCCTGAAGTGTGGTGCAAACAAATATTTTAGTACCCTCAAAAAAATCCATACACAACATGAATCTGATTTTCACACATTATCATTTGTGTGCTACATAGTTTTATCAGTCTGTACAAATGTAATGGTAATTCATGTTATTGCTGCTGTGATATCTCTGTAAAGGACTCTGATACCTTCAGGTCTAGTTCTCGCTATATAAAACTTGATAAATAAATAATATAAATAAATAATTTCAATTGAATATGTGTTTTCTGTAATGGCAGTGCACTACCACACAATACATACTCCAGTGTATGCCACTCCACTCTATCCCACTCCACGGCACTTCACCCTCTGTCACTCTACTTCACTCTGCATCACTCCATGAAACTCTACCCCACTTTATGCCACTCCACTTTACGACACTCTATGACACTCTGCCACACTCTACTCCATTCTATGACACTCCATGAACCTCCACTTTACTCTATGGCACTCCATTCCACAACACTTCATTCCACAACACTCCACTCCACAACACTCCACTCTGCGAAACTCTATGGGGCATATCATCAAGGGGGGGTGATAATTATCGCTAAGCACACGTAGCGCTAGGATAAATATCGCCACCCAACTCTAAATGTTATCGCTGCGATAGCGTGCTGTCAGCAACGCTTATCTCCACAGCGATAAAATTCAGAGCGTAAGCTGCCTAACTGTGTGATTATCGATGGAAATCCATACTTAGCCATGATATCCACCTCCCATAGGATATCATGGCTAAGTCAGTTTCAAAGCAGGCATAAGGAAAGCAAAGCATAGCGACAGGAGAAGTAGCGATAACCTCTGTTATCGCTACTTCTCCTGTCGCTATGCTGCTTTGCGTGATGCTTGATAATAGGAGAAATGTTGCTAAGCAACATTTCTCCTGTTATCCTGGGGAGGAACGCCCACTTTGCATCTCATTAAAGATGCAAAGCTGGGCGTAGAGGGAAAGTGTGAAGAAGCATGGATTCACACGTTAGCGTGTCCTTGCTAATAGGGCGTTAAAATTATCGCCGCTTTTCTGCCAAAAACGGCCGTATAAGCGGCGATAATTGTTTCACGCTGCCTTGTTGATATGCCCCTATGTCACTCCACTATGTGACATTATGCAACTCCACTCTACACCACCCCACTCTACACAACTTCACTCTAAAATGCTCTACTCCACTCTATGCAGTTCAATGCCACTTTACTGCACTCTGCACCATTCCACTCTATGCAACTCTACTCTACGACACTCTTCTCTGCTCTGTGACTCTCTACTCCACTCTACGACACTCCACTCTTTGACATTCCACTCTGCAACACTCTACTTCACTCTATGTCACTCCAGTCTATGCTACTTCACTCCACCCTACTACATTCTACTGTATGCCACTTCACTCCACAACACTCTACTCCACTCTATGTCACTGCACTCTACAATATCCTACTCCACTCTTCATCCAATCCACTCTACACCAAATCACTCTGCGCACTGTACTCCATTACATTCAAGTCTACACCACTGCACTCTACAATACTCAACTCTAAGCGACTCCACTCTACGCCACTTCACTCTACTCCACTCTATGGCACTACTCCACCTTAAGTCACTCCCTGCCACTCCTTTCTGCGACACTCTATGTCACTCCGCTCTACAACACTCCATTCCTCTCTACTCTACAGCACTCCACTCTAAGCCACTCTACTCTATGCCACTAACACTCCATGCCACTCTACTCCACTGTACACTACTCCACTTAAAGACACTCCATTCTATGCTACTGCACTCTACTCCACTCCAATCTATGCCAATCCAATCTACACTACTCCACTTTGTTACACTCTACTTTATTCTGCGTCACTCTACGCCACATCACTTTATGACACTCTACTCCACTCGACAACACTCTATGCTACTCCACTCTACAACACCCCACTCTATGCACTCCACTCTACTCCACTCTACAACACTACTCCACTCAATGCCACTCTGTGCCACTCCAATCTTTGACACTCTACTCCACTCCCCTCTATGACACACTACCACACTCTGTTCCACTTCATTCTACGACACTCTGCAGCGCTCGACTTTACACCACTCCACTCTACTCCACTTTATGCCACTTCACTGTACGAGACTCTATTCCACTCTATGACACTCCATTCTACTCCACTCTACAACACTCTCCGACACTATATGACACTCCACTTTACAACACTGTGCAACTCCACTATAAACATTTTACTGTTCTCCACTCTACGCCACTCCACTCTATGCCACTCCACTCTATTCCCCTCCACTCTACAAATTTCTTCTCCACTGTACGCCACTCTGCTGTACAACACTCCATTCCACTCTACTCTATGACACTCTGCCACTTCACTCTGTGCCACTCCACTCTACAACAATCTACTACACTCTACTTTATGACACAGTACGCCACTACACTTTATGCCACTACACTATATGCCTCTCTACTCCACCCTATGCCGCTTCACTAAACACCACTACCTTTAGCAAGGCAGTGACGCTGGTAAATAACATGGCTAAAATACATTGCAAAGCCAATAGCGCTTGCATTGGTGAGACCTATTGGCTTTGCTAGTGCTTGTTGTACTGCGTTGCCCCATTTTCCCTGAGGCTCCCAATCTGCCAAAATTGGAACCGGATAAAGGCAAATAGTACCAACTGCTAAAATACCACTTCACCATATCCAATCCATCTACTGCACCAGTCTGGGCGTTTGCAATATTGTAATCTTTTTTTCTGGATGTTTAATAACAAAGTTCACATGCACCCAGAGCCCATTGAGTTCTGTGGGCTTTGAATACTCGCAAAACTGTTCAGCAGAAAAAAATAAAATTAGGATTCTGGAAACTGCATCAGAGAATTTCTGGTGGCTTTACAACCACTGACAGGAAATTCTGCTCCCGGCCCTCTGGTAAATGTTTTCGGTTGGTATTAGCCCACTCCTATGCTGAAACTTCCTCTTCTCTTAAGCATTCATAAGAGAAAAACTTTGGGCCCCCTGAACTTTTTTCAGAGTAAGAACTGGGTGTTCCACAAGTCCCTTTCGTTGAAGCAATGCCGAGCGCCCCTTGCTTGGACACAGGGCCAGCTGTAGCGCTGGTGGGGCCCAGTGCAACAATCTTTTTGGGTGCCTCCCCCCCATAAGGCCTCCTCCTCTGATTCTCTCACTGCTACCCTGCAGAAGGGCCCCTCATCTCTCCATAGCCCTACTCCCAAATACATTTCACTTGTTTTAACCCCTTCGGTGCTGGTGACGGAACCGCTCCGTCACCAGCTTCGGTTGAGCTGTGCTGGTGACGGAGCGGTTCCGTCATGGCCCGCCCAGCTCGATAGAACGCTCATGCGCGGCACGAATTCCGCGCCTGCGCTGAGCGTTCTATTGAGCGGGGCGGGCCGTGACAGAACCGCTCCGTCACGAGCACAGCTCAACCGACGCTCGTGACGGAGCGGCTCCGTCACGAGCATGCGGCCGCCGCGCGGCCGGGAAAATTCGTCAGCACTGCGGCGGAATAGCCGCCGCAGTGAAGCGGTTAAAGTGATGGTAAAAGCTGTCTTTACTAATCCACTCAGCTATCCACATAAAATACAGAACTGTTCTTTGCAGCAGGCATATTAACTCTCTGCGCTACTTTATGGCGAGTCAAAACTGCCATGAGGCAAACTCACATCTCTCTCTCTCTCTAGCAGGAATATTAATCACCCTGCAGCAGGTGCTTCTAAATCCTAGGTTATTGCTAAATAGAGTGACCCCCCCTCAAGTCTGTCCCCCCTTCAGGTTAGGGCCCAGTGCGGCCGCACCGGTCGCACTGCCCTAAAACTGGCCCTGCTTGAACACCTTAACCTTAGCCTTATGCTTGTGTCTGGTCTGTCTAGAACAGTAAATAGGCCCGGACACCAAAGGGGTCCCATTAATGAGTCAAAAAAGGGGCCACATTTGCAAATCGGGCAGTCTTAAACTTGTACAGAGACACGGTATAGGTGCTCTGTGATTGTGGGAATAGTAGGGAAATCAACAATAAAATCCGGTCAACCATAAAACTGGCCTAAAAACAGTAAAAATAAAAAAATAAAAACCCACACACTGATCTCTCAGACCAGCCCTACTTCTCTGCCATATTGCCCTCCCTATAGGCCAGTCCAACCCTGTGTTTGTGTAAGTGGCTAAAAGCCTGGGGAATGCAAAGCGGCTGATTTTGTTGGCCTTGTTTGCAGGGATGGCTGCATGGAGGCTAAGGGTCAGCTGAAGCAATAAAAAAGGATGTTATGAAAATAATGATATTGTGCTTTCGTTAATTGAGGCATCCCGAGTGCTAGAAGAGAAGCTCGGTTGAGGAATTCTAGCTGCGTCATACATTACTTGACGTGTTGGAGTGTGGCAGGAGGTCACGCGGGGCAGACATGGGTGTTGTGCTCTCAGCCTGCTGTCTTATTAACAGCAAATGTTGGCACCAGAGGCTGAACTCCCCTTCCAAGCAAATGAATTCAGAGAACACAGAATTCTGTTGTCATTTACTCTTTATCACTTAAATATGTCCTGGGGGTGGCACATGTGTTTTTACGTTTTAACAAAAATGTATAAAAATAACTTTTAAAAAGTAGATATCGTTTGAAAAGTAAAGGTCAAACGTGAAAGCCGACATTATTTTTAACAATTTGGAAGGGTCATGGCCGACAAATAATGTCTCCACAACAAGCTGGAAACGTTTTTCCCCCGAAAGTCTCAGTAATTGTGCCATTGTTTGGTTCAAATTTGTGCTGGTAAATGTTTCAGCCCACGCACCGCGCATATGGAGTTTTTTTATAACCCTTTTTGTACAAAAACGCTAATCCTTAAAATATGCGAATTGGGAAATAATCGTATCATCAATTCAATGTGCTAATAATGATTAGCAACTCCGGGGAGGCATCATAATGCAGTCCAGTGCCCTGGGAACACAATCATGCCTTTTGAGTTAAGAAATACATTTGAAAATGTCATCGATGATGAGAGAAAAACAAGCATTTGCAATGCAATAGGTCTCGCATTTATGAGAGCTTGAGCTATTGACATTGTAAATGGCAATGCCTTTTGATAATGTGTTGTTTTTAAAACAGATAAATAAAAGGCATTGTCATTTACAATGCCAATAGCTTAAACTGTCGCCAATGCAAGACCTATTACATTGCAAATGTGTGCTATAAGTTTTTTTAAAGCGATAGGAGAGAGCGTGTCCTTCCTGCAACAGAAGGCAGGACAAGGCTACTTGGGAAAATAGTGCTCAGAGGCTGTAATTAAAGCCTACAGAACAACAACACATGTAACAGGGGGCATCCTGTTGCGGCCGGCATGACTCGCGGATGGAGGTGTGGGAGGGTTGCGCGGAGAGGGGGGTGTTAATTAAAACATTTTTTAACTTACCTTCACCTCCAGTCCCGCGTCGCGTCTCCTCTCTCCTCTTCACACAGGAAGCAGGCAGCCTCCCTCTCCTCCACTAAGCCAATCACAACGTTGCAATGGCAGCGTTGTGATTGGCTGGGACGCCGACCACACAGGTGTCTATGTGTGGCCATTTTCTCTATGTAGGCTGCAGCCTACATAGAGGAAATGCAGAGAGTTCATGACTGGTCGGGTCGGCCCTTGGGCCAACCAAACAGTCAGCACCCACAACATTGGGCAAGCCACTCCTCCCCTGCCTGGAACAGGACCGTCCACACAGGACCGTCCACCCACCCACCTGTCCCATACCAAACCCTACCTTCTGCTTTCTCACAGTGCGAGAAGCAGAAACATAAAATGGTATTCATAATACCATTTTATGTTTATGTTTCACGCTCTGCGAGAAAGCAGTGGGGCGATGCTCCTCCGCCCATATGGAGGACCCGCCCCTGGGGGCATCGCCATGGGAGATTACAAATCGAGATAAAGAGGTACTAAGGAGGGACTACTATGCCTTTTAACCAATGAACAGCCACAGTTTACAGTGGACAATGACACAAGCCAATGAAAATGTGGGCGGAGAGTGGGCAGAGCTTCAAGTCCCTACCTCAATACAGCATGACTCACAGAGCAGCACATGCGCTGTCCGGCTCGACCTAATAAGCAAGGACAAGGCTGGAGCAGAGTTGTGTATGCTCCAGTGTGCCTGCAATGGCACTGACTGTTTCCCTTCCTTCAACATGCAAACAAACCAGGGATTCGCTGAAAGTCTTTGCCTTTGACCTGTTCTGGTTATGTGCGACAGGATACTCCAAACTTGTATAATTGGCATATTAGATTACCCTAATCCTAAACGAAGGGGGACTGTGCCAGTAATACGACTCGCTGAGTCAACTGTGCACTGCTTACATGCCCTGTCAACTTCAGCCAGGTAAAAAGGCGTTTGCTGCTCCAGGAATGTTAAATTTTTCCTTTCGAGCGCTGTTCCTCCATTAATATAAAAAGGCAATTTTCCAGACCTTTTATTGCAATGTCGAGCAATCTCCAAGAGGCGCCCAACGTTACTTTATGGAAGTAAGAGCCCTAACTACAAGACAGAAGTTTGAATCCTGTTGAAGACAATAAGCCTTCCATCGTAAATCCTGTACCATTAAACTGTCAATCTAACCTGTTCACCAACAGTGCTTGGAAAGTACAAAAATATGGTATGAAGCACTAAATGAAACAAGTGTTCATGCGTGTGTGTACCACAAATCACTCATCCAAGAAACCCTTTCTTATAGAAGTTGTCCTCCTTGTGAAAGGAGTGAGTCCATGTTTTGCCTCAACTGCCCTTCTCTACCCTCCCTTCTATTCCCAGCCGTTTTAGGGGCTGTGCGTGGCTGTCTGTCAGCTGTTTATACCGCGGGCTCTCAGCGGCCGCGGTCGCCATCTTGCCTTGGGCTGGATCGCCCAACCCCTCCCACGCCACTCCCCCCGCGCCACTCCTCCATTTAGGAGTGTTTGTGACGCCTCCCCAGCGATTGCGAGCAGCCCAGTGGCAGTGGGCTTGCTGGCAGGAGCTGGATGGTAGCGTTTCTCTACATTTTAAAATTTGCGCGCTTGTCACGCTGATTGCGAGCGGTGACACGCTTTTACTGCTGTTGGCATTGTACTGTTTTTAAATTGTGCACTAACCTGTACTGAACACTGACAGGTTACTAATTCATTCATTCTTCGTTTTAGGGGCTGTGCGTGGCTGTCTGTCAGCTGTTTATACCGCGGGCTCTCAGCGGCCGCGGTCGCCATCTTGCCTTGCGCTGGATCGCCCAACCCCTCCCACGCCACTCCCCCCGCGCCACTCCTCCATTTAGGAGTGTTTGTGACGCCTCCCCAGCGATTGCGAGCAGCCCAGTGGCAGTGGGCTTGCTGCCAGGAGCTGGATGGTAGCGTTTCTCTACATTTTAAAATTTGCGCGCTTGTCACGCTGATTGCGAGCAGTGACACGCTTTTACTGCTGTTGGCATTGTACTGTTTTTAAATTGTGCACTAACCTGTACTGAACATTGACAGGTTACTAATTCATTCATTCTTCGTTTTAGGGGCTGTGCGTGGCTGTCTGTCAGCTGTTTATACCGCGGGCTCTCAGCGGCCGCGGTCGCCATCTTGCCTTGGGCTGGATCGCCCAACCCCTCCCACGCCACTCCCCCCGCGCCACTCCTCCATTTAAACGGCCTTCATGTGTCAGCGCAGCGGACGAGCGCAGCGGGCGCGACGTAGGCGCGCCGGAGTCACGCCAGAGTCCAGCCCGTCTGCGCCCGTCCGCGGCCGGCCGGGGCTAGGGGCACCTCCTAATGCTCCCCCCCTGTCTTACTCTTCCCTCAGTCTCCTGTCACTCTGGACCCCTGGCACTATCAGCCCGTCTACCTTTTATCGGCTGAAACATCTGGGCCTTCTTGCTAGTCCTCCTCCTATTCCTCCAGCCACTATAGCTGGCTTGCTCACTTCGTCCCGCACTGTCTCTTCCATCCCTTCCTCTGTACCTGCTCCCCATACCCCGGCCTTTAACACCACGGCCGTGCTTCTTAACACCCGATCAGCAGTTAGCCACCAGTATGAGCTATTCGACTATATTGATACCCATAAACCGGATCTCTTGTTGTTAACAGAGACATGGTTCAAGGCCGACTCCCTGCCAAATGTCTTAGCTGCCCTACCTCCCTCATACTCTACCATCCGAGCGGATCGACCGGAGGGCAGGAGAGGCGGTGGAGTGGCCCTGATAGCTCACACTGATTTCCATTTTCAGATCCTTCCCTCCCCCTCTATTCCGGAAGTCGACTGCTTGATAATTCGTTCCAGCTCCCACTCCACTCCCCTTACCGTTGTCCTCATCTACCGTCCCCCCCATCCCACCCCCACCTTTGTTTCTAATCTTCAGGACACCCTCGCAACACTGGTAGTAAACAACTCGTCAGTGTTAGTTTTAGGTGACCTGAACTATTGGCCTAATGTTCCTGCTGAAAGCCCCTCCTCTAAAGATTTTACTGACCTTATGATTAGCCTCAACTTCACCTCTCATGTTCACAGCCCCACTCATGCACTTGGTCACTCGCTCGATCAGGTTTGGACCCTGAACATCCCCGTCACCCCACTTGCCATTTCCCCTTGTTCCTGGTCTGATCATTTTTTAATCTCCTTTTCCCTTGCCTTAGCCCCGGCTGTCAAACTTCCACTTCCTAAGAACATCTGGGTTAGAAAATGGGGTAAAGCCGACATGCCATCCCTGTGCACTTTCCTGGCCAACTCTAGCCCTGACCTTACCGGCCTCGCCGCCCCGGTCCAACTGGATACCATTAACAACTGGCTTACCCGCGCTGGCGACGACTTTGCTCCATTAAGACGGATCACGGTTAAGCGGAATCACGCTGCTAACCGTTGATTCACTCCTGATCTTAAAGTGAAAAAGTTGGCCGCGCGCAGAGCAGAGCGCGCATGGAGGAAAACATACTGCCCTGCCCAAAAAAAGGCCTACCTTTCCGTACTTAAGGTCTACAAGCAAGGCATCCTTGATGCCAAGACCCTGTTTTATTCTAACAGGATTCTGTCTGCGGAGTCACAATCCAAAGAAATCTTCGCCACAGTACACGAGCTTGCCTCATCCCACAGAGTCATGGCCACGATCCCCCCTTCACAACCGCTTTGCGACTCGCTCAATGATTTTTTTCCTTGATAAAGTCGCAAAGATTAAGGCCAACATCCCCCCTCCATCCCTCACATTCATTAATCCTCCCCCCCCTACTGCTACCCCTAAACTCACTTCCATTCCCCTTCTGACAAAAGTCACGCTCCCTCCTTTGCTCCAAAAGGTGAAATCAGGCTCCCCTCTGGACTTTGCCCCTGCTTATATTTTGAGAGATATCTTCCTAGCCTGCCCAATTCCCCCTCTTACCCTTCTGAATGACTCCCTCAGGAATGGAGTGGTTCCTGCTGCCCATAAATATGCGGCTATCATTCCTATCTTAAAAAAAGCAGGTGCCGACCCTTCTTCCCCTTCCAATTACCGCCCCATTTCTCTTTTGCCTTACTTGGGCAAGGTCCTGGAAACCCATCTAACCTGCACCCTGAGCGCCCACGTGGAAAACAACCACTGCCTCTCCCCTCGGCAGGCGGGCTTTCGCCCCCTCCATTCAACGGAGAAGGTGGTGATCTCAGTGATGGACTACCTACGCGAGGGCATTGATACCAACTCACCACAGGCCCTCATTCTTTTAGATCTGTCCGCCGCTTTTGACACGGTGGATCACTCCACTCTTCTTACCCGTGTCAGGGCGGCGGGCATAGAGGGCCTTGCCCTCGCCTGGATCTAGTCCTTCCTGAGTGACAGGGCTCAGGCGGTCCATCTAGCTGGTTTCAGGGCCTCCCCTCGTAAGGTTGCTTGTGGGGTTCCCCAAGGTTCTTCACTTTCCCCTCTTTTGTTTAATTTATACATCTACCCCCTCATTTTTATGTTACAGCAGCTCGAGGTCACGGTGTTTAACTACGCCGATGACCTCCAGCTAATTTTTAACCTTTCTCACTCCCCTTCATCCTCCCAGAATGTCCAGTCTGTTATGTTGTTTATACAGGACTGGATGAACTGCAACCACCTCAAACTCAACCCGGACAAGACGGAGTTAGTCTTGACCGGAGGTGGTTGCAGCCCCTGGTCCCCTTCCCACTGGCCATCTTCACTCGGTGTTCCCCCGCTTCCTGTTTCTAAGGTTAAAACCCTTGGTATCTTTCTTAATTCCTCACTTTCTGTCCACTCACAGGTGAATTCGGTTGTCTCTTCTTGTTTTTTTTCTCTCAGAACTATTAGGAAGATCTCTCGTTTTTTCTCCCTTCCCGCCTTAAAGATCATAGTGATGGCCATGGTGCTCTCGCGCCTTGATTATGGTAACATCATCTATAATGGCGCTCCGGCCTATGCCATCCATCGGCTGCAGCTAGTGCAGAACCAGGCTGCCCGCCTGATTCACGGCCTGCCTAAATATCACCGTACCACCCCTTTATTGCAGGCATTGCACTGGCTGCCAGTGAGAGAGCGAGCCTTATTTAAGCTTGGTTGTCTTACCTTCCAGGCTAAAATGGGCACTGCCCCGGAGTTTATTTGCTCCGCTGTTAAACCCTATGTACCGGGCAGAGAGCTCCGCTCTACCCATCAAGCACTCCTCACCACTCACCGGTTTAGGAAGGAAAAGGCGGGTGGAACCAAATTTGCAGTCCTTGCCCCTATGTTTTGGAACTCCCTTCCCGCGGAGCTTCGCATGACATCCCTTTACACTGAGTTCCGTAAAGGCCTCAAAACCCTGCTCTTTTCTCGAGCTCACGTTCTTTAGATCCTTCTTGCTGCCTCTCGCAATCCAAAAGCGCCAAGAAACCGCGTGGTATATGTGCGCTATACAAATGTTTTTAAATTCAAATTCAAAATACAGGACAGCCATCCTGGGCCTCTCTGCACCATTTGACGCCGTCTCACATTCCATGCACATCAGGCACCCACACAAAATTGTCATCCAAGAACCCTCTCTCCACAGGATCTGCTCTTTCACAACGGATAGAACACAAGCTGTCAACCTGGCACCATACTCTTCAGAAGTCTGCAAACTCATCCGTTAAGTTCCTCAAGGTTCATCACTCGGCCCACCCTCTTAAATGCATACATGATCCCTCTGCCAATGTTATCCATGCCCACAAACTCAACATCCTTTCCTAAACTGAGGACACACAATTCATACCTTCCCTCTCAGATAAGACCCCTCAACACAATAAAAAAGTTCACCGCCTGCAAGACCGAAGTCTCTAACTGGATGAAATCCAACTTTCTCAAGCTTAACACACAAGACATAAGTAGTGATCTTTGGCAAGAACACTTCACCATGGGACTCCAACTCATGGTCAGCTAAACTCTGACCCACAACCACACCGAGCACAGATGCCTGGAACCAATATTATTTGGCAGAAAACTTGGCATGACTGCAGAAGTCAATGCTGTCCCTGCATCCTGCTGCCACACCCTGAAGATGCTGATGGAGAACTACAAGTGGCCCCCAAGAAACACTAGAAAAACGACCTAAGCTATAGACACCAGCAAGTTGGACTATGGGAACACCCTCTACATAGTTTCACCTAGCAACACACTAGAAGACTACAAACCATCTAGAACTCACCAGCTAGACTCATCCTCAACCTCCCACACAGAACTTACCTAACATCGCAACTCATGGACTTCCACTGGCTCCCAATAAACAAGTGCACTCATTTCAAACTCCTCACACACACATTTAAGGTGCTACACAACTTAGGTCAACCTCTGCCTGAACTGTTGCATCTCCTTCCACCAATCACTCAGAGACCTCCGCTCCGCTGGACTCCTACTTGCACAGATGCCACATATACACTTAACCAGATCAGGAGGTTGGACATTCTCTTACATCGCTCCTAAAGCATGGAACAGCCTTCCACTCCACAACAGAGCCTCCTCCTCACTTCTTGAATTCTGAAAGAAGCTGAAGGCCGGTCTTCTCAATTAGCCAACCCACCATAGGCAGGTCTAGGAACACACACCTTCTTCAGCACCAGGATACCCTAGCTGGTGATAATGTTCTTTACATATAACAAAACATAACATAACAAAATGGGATGACTCTCTAGTTTTGTAGTTGAGTAGGTTGAAACAATATATGGTTTTACTTAGGCAATCTAAAGTTAAAGTTGGAATGCTAGCTGCACCACACGGTAACCAAAAAGAAAAAAAAGTTCTCTGAAAGTGATTGGTTGAAGTATTCAAGTCAGCCAATCAAAAAGATGGTAAGAAGAGTATTCTCCATGGGAGGGACACACACAAAATGAACAAGCTGTGACAAGCAAAGTCATTGAACAAGAAGCAAGTAAATGAGAGAGACAATAAAGCTAACCAATGGTTGCAGGCTGTAAGCCCCTGACCTAACAAGGAGGTGATTGGTGGGGTATCACACACATTAGTCTTTTTTGGAACAGTGCGTGCTACTGCATTCATAAGGTTAATTGTAGAGATGATGGTATATGACTATTTATCAATAACAAAGATCTGATGAACAGTTCATAACCCAGGTACAGTGGAAAAGTCTAGGGCATGACAAGTAAACTGAACTTCAGCTCAACGCAAAGATGTGCACTCAGGACACATACACATTCAGTACATATAGAGCCTTACCACACATGATGGCTTCAAACTATACAAACCAATTTGACATGGCTCTAAGCATGAGAAAAGATAGGATGATCAGCAGCAAATGAAGATGATATTTGCACAGTAGATGTCACTTGAGGTGTTCCATATAGGGAATTGTGTGAGAACATGCAAGACAAGTCTCTAGAAGAAAAGAGAAGAGTCAGGCAGTTCAGATGTGAATGTCCAAAATGGCCTGTGGTCAGAATGACAAGACTGGAGATTGAAGGACAAGGAGAAAAATTGAAATGCTAAAGAACACTTGCTGAAGGAAAGTCAAGAACAACATTAGAAAATTGATTGCAACTGAAAGAATAGTGTAAGAGTATCCGATCAGTAGGGACGGAGATTAAAAAGATGAGTACTGGAATGGACTCAGTGGAAAACAGCTAGATAAAAGATTGAGTTGAGTGTTTCCACATAACACTCAACTCAATCTTTTATCTAGCTGTTTTCAATTGCCACTTTGAACCTCTGGAGGGGTTACTGGATGGTGCCCTTACGGCCGAGGATGACTACTGGGGGGTGCCACCCTCGTCTTCTCCCCACCCCAAAGCCTGGTCTCCTCTAGCACTCCAACTCATGTCCCTTACCTTGAATTGCGCACTGAGGGCTTGTAATGGTCGTACTCCTTCCGATACCCCCTCGGTGTGCACTTTCAACAGAAGGGGCCATGAGTCGAGGCTAGATTACATCATGGTGGATATTACACTTTGGCCAAAAGTACTTGACTTTGGGGTGATAAATAGGGCAGATAGTGATCATAATGCCCTTTGTCTAAACATCCAGAGCCCTCTACCCTCGGCGGTTGTATCCCCAGTAGAGCAAGGGGAAGACCTGGGGGAATTGCGCCTCTCGACAAATAGGCGCCGGGTCAAGTGGGGGAAGCTGGTTAGCTCAGAAGAGGCTATCACTAAGCTCTATGAGCTGGCACTCCCAAGGTTTATGGAGGTGGATGTACTTCTGGCTGAGCCAAGGATCCCAGAATTCAAGGAGAAACTGGGTAATATACATCAGGACCTAGTGAGGGATCTGGCTGAGGTCTTCTACCCGGTGGTGCCAACCCGAAAGAAAAAGACCCATGTTCCCACCTGGTATACCTCCTCCTGCAGGGCAGCAAAATCCGAGCTTATTGCCGCAATAAAAGAGGGGTCCAACAAGGACAAGGTACGTGACCTCAGGAAACACTACAAATCAGTGATGGTGACTGCCAGGGCCGAGTGGGACTGGATCCACTGGCAGGATCTCTATGATGCTCTAAAAACCAGGGATTCCCGGAAATTCTGGGCCCTTGTAAATAATGGGACTGGGGAGCTTATTAAGGCAACCGAACCTAATATTGCACCCGCAGTCTGGGAGGCCTACTTCGGGGTACTTTACCAGGACATTGATTCTTGCCCTGATATATCTCTGCAAGTGCCTCTGGGCTCCCAGGTTCCTGGTATGGAATTATCCCTGGGGGAAGTGGAATCTGCCCTGGAGCATTTACCATTGGGGAAGGCGCCAGGCCTGGACAGGCTACCCGGGGATCTCTTTAGGCATCACCCGGACATCTGGGGTCCATACCTTCTTATTCTTTTTAATGCCATCTTAGGAGGTATGCCAATCCCCGGGTCATGGCTGGGGGCAGAGATTGTACCAATCCATAAGAAGGGATCCACTCTGCTCCCCGCCAATTACAGGCCCATAAGCCTAATTGATGTCCCCCAAAAGCTTTTTGCGCGCCTCATTCTAAACCATCTCATAGACTGGGTCGAGGCCAATGACATCATGAGCCCCCTTCAGGCTGGCTTCAGGAAGAACACGTCGACCATGGACCAAATTTTCCGCCTCCTTCTCCTATATTGGAAGACGGTCACGCTGGAGGGCGGACGTTTGTACATGGTCTTCGTGGACCTGAGGTCAGCCTTTGACCTCGTCCCCAGAGGCAAGCTATGGGAGGTTCTGGAAAAGCTAGGAGTACCCCCCCACCTTCTTAGTATCATCATCAGGCTGCATGAGAACAACTTTGCACAAGTAAGGTGTGGGAGGGATGGTAGGCTCTCGGGCAAATTCCCGGTCCGTCGTGGCGTCAGACAGGGCTGTGTCCTGGCCCGACCCTGTTCTGTCTGTACATTAACAGCGTCATTCAACATCTTGACGCTGTTAGAGACAATGACGCCCCGCTTCTGGCAGGCAGGAGGGTCCCGGCAATAATGTTTGCCGACGATACCCTCCTGCTTTCCAAATCCCCAATGGGGATCCAGAGGATTGTGGACGGTTTTGGCATTTTCTGTCGTCAGCATGGGTTGGAGGTGAACACGGGTAAAACCAAGTTCATGATCTTCAACCCCCCCACCAAAACCAGACCCAACCCGACACTGGGGGATATCACTCTGGAGAGGGTCTCGACCTTTATATATTTGGGGGTATCATTGCAAGGAAATTTATCATGGGACTCCCAGGTAGCGAGATCTAGGCTTAAACTCGCCCAGCTATCGGGGGCACTCCTGAAGGCGGCCAATAAGTCGTCCTTTAAGCCTGTAAGCCCGGCCCTGGAAACTTACAGGTCCCAAGCGAAGGCGGCAGCCTCTTATGGCAGTGAGCTCTGGGGACATAAGGCAGGTAAGGTCATGGCAGGGGTGGAAAATTGTTTTCTTAGGCGTTTACTTGCTCTCCCGCAAGGTACGCCACTCCTCCCCTTAAGACTTGACCTGGGCCTTCCGTCTATTGCCGAGGATCTTCTGTCAAAGCCTGTGAAGTTCTGGCATCGGATTTGGACCACCGAGGAACTGCATCACTACAGACAGGACCTCATTCATGTCATGAGGCTGAATACCAACAGCAAAATTCCCTGGCTGGCATATATCAAGTCGGAACTGACTAGCTTGAATCTGCCTGACCTATGGGATGATCCAGCTCAGGGCTGCCAAAGGATCTCGCGGAAAGCCCTTGCCCAGCTGTATAAGAATAAACACCTTGCTGCTATGGTTAATGCTCATGACAGTGGCACCCTGACGGGACGTTTTTTAGAATCCAAAAATTCGTATGTATTCGAACCTTTTATGGATTTTATTTCTCCTCTTTTAGCGAGGAAACTGTTCCTGCAATGGAGGTTTGGTACACTCCCTACCAAAGTTTTTACTTACAAATGGTCTGCAGGGGGTGACAAACTCTGCCCATGCTGTAAAGCCCACGACGAAGATGATCTGCACATAATGTTTGGTTGTTATGCTTACCGGAGCCCGAGGAGGCGCTGGATAGCACCTTTGTGCCGGAATTTGGGCTTTAGGAAGTACTCACAGGCCTACAGGGTTATGAAGACCAACACTCTGGGCCATATTGTGTTTGCGGTTTCAAAATTTTTAATGGCAGCATGGATAACAAGGAAGAAAATGTCCCCCTGATTTACTTTACCTTGTTCGTGTACCTTATGCAGGCCTAGCAGGACCTCTTTTATTGTATATACTGTGTCTCAAATGTATGTATTGCTTTTATTGCATCTTTTATGGCCCATGTGGCCGAAATAAAGAATTTTTGGAATTGGTTTCCACATAAATGGTAGACGTGAATTGGCTAAGGACGTGTATCTGATAAAACTCATACTCATTTAAAGTCCAAAGTGAAGGAAAAAATGTACAACAAGTAATTCTACAAATTATCACCTCAGAATCTGTCATAGATGCTGTATTCATTGTACTGGTTTATCCTAAATTCTGTGATTGCATTGTGTTATTGCCAATGTGCGCAGTCCAAAAATAGATCTTTTAGTGATATTTAAAGAATAAAAGGATGTGTTACTTCATGTGTATTGCAGATAGAAGAACTGTTCGAGGCTTATTGCATCCAGTGGAGGCTGCGAGATGGGGCATGTAACATGAAACATGCCTTTTCGTTGTCGCCATCGACGAAAGCATCAAGAGAAAGTCTGGTCGAACTTTACAAGAATTTCCAAGAGTGCACTGAGGTACTGTGTTTACCCTTACGAAACATGGGAAGTGATCAAACACAGCAGCCATATCATTTTTATGCCCTTCAAAACATAAAAATAACACAGAAGACTAGGCTAGAATTCAAGGACAGTTGGTGTTCTTCCTGATCACTTTATTTTATTGCTATATTTCTATTTGACATTGTCTGTCATGAAAGAGGTATGTTTACACCAACGTATTCTTCCGTGTGACTTGATCTTACTATTGTTTCAAATATTCCATATCTATATTCCATTGGCAAGGAAATTCATTTGAAATGTGTATGGAACTGGCTTAAGTTTGGCGTAGCAGAACATTAAAGAACGATTTGGCTGATTACACTGAGGTATATTCCGCAAGCCTCAAGGCACTATGTGGGATAGGAGGAAGTCACTTTAGCAGATGCTTGTCTCTTCCTACTATCAATTCTCATACACACTTTTTACTCCCACCTAATTTCTGTAGGTGCATCTGTCATCATGAGTCTCAAGTAATCTTTTGTCATACAAATTTAACTGGCAGTAACACTAAGGGCCCCATTAGGATGGCGGGCGGATTGCCCCCGCCAGCCTAGCGGGGGCAATCCGCCCGCCATCCGCACCTAAATTCCCCCCGCCATATTAGGATGGCAGGGGGGACCGCAGTGGACGGAAAGACGAAAACGTTTAATATAGTGGCGGTGTCTGTTAGACACCGCCAGCCATATTAAGATGGGCTTAAACAGATGCCATTGCCGCCACGGAAGGGCATGCAGTCTTCACTCCGGGGGCCCCCTGCTGGCCCCCATGGTGAAGGGGGGGCACACATGGGGGGTACCTGTGGTACCCCCCTGCATTTGCATACACAATGCGTCAGGCACCATGCGGTGCCTGGCGCTTTGTGCATGCAAATGCATACATGCATTTTTAGCATTGTGGCAGGCGGTGCTGAGAGCACCACCCGCCACAATGTTAAAAATGCATGATGCGCCCGCCACTGTGGTGGGCGCATCCTAATATGCAGTGCGGGACCGCAGCTCAGCTCGTGGGCGGTCCCGTTTTCCGCGAGGGTGGCGGGCGGGCAAAGTCCGCCCGCCATCCTAATGGGGGCCTAAGTTCCAAATTCTGCATAAGAGGTTGTGACTAATTTACTATGAAAAACCTCTGACAAAATGAACTGCTGATTTGTGGATTGTAGTAGCTCTCTTGGGTATTGCTGCTTGTCATGTTTGAGTACCCTGACAAAAAATATTTTACCAAGCATTTGCTGTAATAGCTCAGACGCTCCAGTATGCTAGTTCACTTTAAGAAACTACCCCCATCCCTCATTGATCGGTCATATCAGATAGATATCCAGAAACAGCCACTGGGAAAAAGTTAGGCCCTATCCTCAAAAGTTTACTATATACACAATCATTTTGCTATGTACATAAGGGGCCTGATTCACAGAACTAACTTAAGACAAAATCCTAAGCTTACTACCAGTTAGGTATTCACAGAAGACACTTACACATTTTGGTATTCACAGAAGACACTTACTCATTTTGGTATTCACAGAAGGCACTTACTCATTGATGAGTAAGTGCCTTCTGTGAATACCAAAATGAGTAACTGACTCATTTTGAGTAACTTACACATTTTGGTATTCACAGAAGGCACTTCCTCATTGATGAGTAAGTGCCTTCTGTGAATACCAAAATGAGCAAGTGCCTTCTGTGAATACCAAAATGGAAGTAGGTTTAGGATTTTGTCTTGTTAGTTCTGTGAATCGGGCCCAAGGTTTCCAGCCATTTTCTAAGTTAATTTGGAATAGGCACACTTATGTCAATACATTTTTGACATTTTAGAAATATTTCTGACTCATAAACTGAAGATAAAAAAAAACCAAGTAAAAGGCCAACACTGAACACAAATGTTTAACACGTGTTTCAGCAAGTAAATTTAATGCTAGGGAACTGTAGAAAGGATTTCAGCAGTTCCCTGTCGTGATCCATACATTATCCTAGCCATAGCAATGGCAGTAGTAAAGGAGGGAGAGGTGTGGCGCTGCGGCCAGGGCGACTGACGCTGGAATCTGGGGACCACGGTTCGATCCCCGGCTCCGGCGGCAGGTTAGCCCAGCACCATGTGACTCTGGGCAATAGCTCGCTTAATCTTCCCGACGGCCCCCAGCGCCTAGAGACCCTTACGGGTGATTGTGCACTTTACAAATGTGGACTTTACTTTAAAGGGGTCTGTAAAATTCATACAACAAAGTGGCTACTCTAAATCAAAAACTGACACGGGGTCAGTGAGACTTTAACCAGTAAGAAAGGGAAAGGATGAATGAAAGCCTGATAGGAAAGGCTCACATTGGGAAACAAAGCATGCTGGAACCTACCAGGATTCCTCATGGCAGCTCCAAGACTATCTAGCCCATTCGTAGTTTGCAGGTCTGCCCCAATATTAAAGGAATTTTCTAGTGTTCTGCTAAGGTCCTGGAAACTGAAGATTACAACCTCAAGGAATCCTTTTCATCTAATTACAGATCGGTTATTGCCCTCTAAAGTATTACAGGGTTTAATGGGTGCCTCCAAAAACTGTTACTGGAGACTATTATGGCTGTATTTCAAATCCATCTCTTATCTGAGCATTTGTTTTAAACAATAACTTAGCAATATTACATCCCATTTGTTTTTAAATGTTTTTGTGAGTATTAAGAGGCATTTATAAGTAGAGATTTTCAAGATTGTATTGATATTTCCGTACATTATTTCCACATTCCCACTTTTGACCATAAGTACGTATGTAACTGCACGGAAGTATCATGTCATATTTTCATGAATGCATCATAATGTTTACATAGAGTTGCATACACGTAAGTGCATATATCTGCTCACAGATATCTGGACACAGGCACACACATGCATTTTACATTTTATGCACAAAGTTGTAGACCATTACATTATTGTAGATATTACACAGAGTAATATCTGCGGTAATCAGAGAATAAGTGGGTGTCATTGTAATGGTTCCATAATGCTCACAAAATAATAGAACTACCGCTCTAAATCAAGGGGACAGTGCCTCTAGAGACAAAGGGCAAAAATGGATACCACCGAAAGACAGCGACAAGCACCGTAGACGCATAGCTGTTCTCACATTATTAAAACGAAATAAGGGCCGTGGATTTATTCAACATTATGGGGCCAATTCAGATTCGGTAAAATCCCTTACAAATAGCCGTACGGAGCATATTTCCCGTACCAATCGTACCCTTAAACGTCCCATACGCACGATAAAGTACGATTCGGACCCAAAGCAGGTCTCCATACGAATCGTACGAAAGACCATACGACTTAAAAATCCGTACGAATCGCATTCGGAACATGCAGTACGGGACGTCCGTACGGATCGAAGCAGCATTTTTCGACCCAGCAAGTACGATTCGTCTTGTCAACACTCCGTACAACTCTTTTTCTATGGGAGCTCAAAACATCCGGAAAAGCAGATTTCGACTCGAACCGCGTACAAAACGGACCCCCCCCCCGGGTACGGTGCGTACACCCCATGATTGCAGGGGCACGGTGCGTACACCCCATGATTGCAGGGGTACAGTGTGTAATGGTACGGTGCGTACACCCCATGATTGCAGGGGTACGGTGCGTTTGATTGTTTGGCTCTCTGTACGAATCGCTCATACGCGACGTTTTCCGTACGCATCGCGCTCTCATTCCCCGGTCCGGATCATACTTGTCGGGTCGTACAGCATGTTTACGATTCCGGCCCCTAAATGATGTGATAGAGTCGTAAAACCAAAATAGTTGTGGTTAATATATGTGACCTTCCTTACGTATGATGATACATTTTTGTATCTTTATACTACTAAAAATATATATGAATATATATTTCTTTTATTATAAATTAATACATTGTATATTTTTGTATATTTGTGTAGTTTTGTTTCTTTTGTACAGTAGATGTCTTAGAACCCAGGAGACTTCTTTGTGGTTGAAAATGATGGCATTCCCCAAGCAGGGCAGCAGCCTAGCATAAAACCTCATTAGGGCAGTAGCTTAACTACATGCAGACTGCTGGGGGGGAGAAAACCTAGCTCACATGATATACATATGTCCAAGCAGAGAAATAATAGAGGCTCAGCATCGCTTTTTAAATCTTATATGTTCAAAGAATAACGTCCTTAGAGGGATGGAAAGGATGGTTATTATCAATTCCCTGCCAAACAAATTTGTATGTAATAATGTATATACATTTAAAAAATCCTTTTTATTATTTTACTAGCAATTGAAGAACTTATGGAAATCAAGAACTATTAATGCTTATTCTAGGAAAATGTATTTATAATGAAGGTGTTGATGGTTCTTATTAATTCTCCGCTAAATGAATTTGTAATAGTGTATATAGATGTTTTAAAATTATCATTGTGTTAGCAAATTAATGAAATTATGGTAACTAAGCAAATTCGCCAAAGTTTGTTTTAAAATTGTTCTTGTTAACCTCATGAGAGGTCTAAATCAATGAATAAAAATCTTGAAATACAGACTGCTATGTGCAACATTTGGTCCCAAATGCTAACCTATAGCATCCTGTAAATATTCAGAAGAGATATGTGGACGGCCTTAGGCTCTATACATCAATACCACTGAAGGAAGGAATCGAAGCGACAGAGTGGGCATTACTGCAATTAGAGGACATTGGAGCTAACAAAATATTCTTGCTTGAACTATTACTGTTTTGTTTACAACACAGTTACTTTCAATTTGACAACAAGTTCTTCTTACAGATCAGCGGGACCAGCATGGGTTTTGGAGGAGCACCGACCTACGCTAATATCTTCATGGCGCAATTTGAGGAACAGCACATTTTGACCAATGACGCATGGACAACCTCATTATTAATGTATCGTCGTTTTATAGACGATATATTTCTGATTTGGAAAGGTTCATCTGAAATTTTAGTGAAAAACATTCAAGATTTGAATAAAAAAAAACCAAGGATTACATTTACGCATTCGATCAATGAGAAAGAAATATCATTTTTGGACGTACAAATCACCAGGAGTCAGATGAAGTTAAACACTCAAACTTACGTCAAACCTACTGACCGCAACAACACTTTGCTATTTAGTAGCTTTCACACCCCACAACTAATTGAAAACTTACCATTTTCACAAATGCTAAGAAGCAAAAGAATATGTTCATCCCCTGAAGCACAAGAAGCAGACATGCAGAGGATCAGAAATAAGTTTCAAGAAAGGGGATATCCAGCAACGTGCATTACCAAAGCTGAAGAAAAGATTAAAAACTTGAGCCGTGAAAGTCTTCTCAAAAAAGTGAAAACACCTAAAACTAAGCAAAGGAGAGTCTTCGTGTCAAAATATTCCACCAAATCCCGGAACATAAAAAAGATAATTGTAAACCGCTGGGAATTGTTACAACAAGATGAAGATTTCAACAAGATTTTCGCAGAAAGACCGATCTTTGCCTACAAAAGGAGCAAAAACTTAAAGGAGGAATTAAAATCTAAAAGGAACACAAAACCTACAGACTACAAGGGAATGAAGAAATGCAACAATTGCATTAATTGCAATAATGTTATGCAACAAACTTTTGTATCACATCCAAGAACTGGTAAACAAATACCACTCAAATTATCAGCAGATTGCAATTCCAACTTCGTGATCTACGGCATCAAATGCCATCAAATGCCCATGGGCTGATGTATATAGGGAAAACAGAAAGGAAAGTCAAGACAAGAATAGGAGAACACAAAAGTATGATAAGAACTAAAAACACCAATTCTAACTTAGCAGCACACTGGTTGGAAAAAAAGCACAATATCTCTCAACTAAGATTTTTAGTGATAGAAAAAATTGAAGTGATACCAGGGAGGGACAATCAAAAATTCTTATCCCAAAGGGAAACAATGCTGATTAAAAAATTTGAAACCATGGAGCCACGTGGATTAAATGACAAATTAGATATGGTTTGCTTTTTATAGAAAATTATGGGGAATTTATCTGTTTAATTATGTGGATAAGATCATCAACTACCACACAAATGTTTTATAATATTCAACCTAGACATTCATTATGTACAATATATAATGCAGATTGATATTTGTATGTAAAACATTCGCATCAATTGGCAATAATGTCATTCATGTAGAACCCAGTCACCGCAGGCATGTTGTTTAGCAGTTGCACACATTAATTAGCATGAACACTAGTAACTTTCAGCGACGGAAACTGAGGATTGCGCCGTTTTTATTTATTATTTTTCATTTTCACTTTTATTTTTAGATGATGGAAATTAAACATATGCAGTGACTAACAGTAAATATGGACGTCATATGAGCACATAACACAGATTTAGTCCCGTTATCCGTGCAGTTTACATCACTCCAATATGGCGCCTTCCTATTTCCTTAAGAAACTAGGTCGTTCAGGGTTAGATAAGGTCGCTTTTTTATGACCGTGAGATTACTTGCACCGAACGTCCGCCGCGAAGAGCAACAAGAACCCAGAGTAGCCGGTGAGTTTCCCGGAAGGCATCAGCCAGAAACTTTTTAAAAACATTACCGAGCAAATGCACGCGCGTAATTGAACGGTTTTGTTTAACACACATTTCGTTTCATGGTAGACACTTTGAACACGAAGAAAACAACGCACCGAAAACCCTACATCTCGATTAGAAGTCGGTGACTCTCCAGTCCGCTTTAAGGTACAAATCACCAGCAATGATTAATTGGCACATGTTATTTTGTTAATCGCAAGTGAGAGTGAACATTGAACAACACTCACATTTTATTTTCAGCACGCTACGAGCAGTTTATATTTCACTTGAGAAGCAGGCAGCACACCATTGCGCTATACAAGGTAATTAGAACGACACGTTTATGCATATTGTACGAATAACACAGAACCAGAATAGCTAGGTTGGTAATTGTAGAACGTTTTAACCCCATTAAACCACTGATCTATCGGGTACAATGTCATAATTCACAGAGAGGTAACGCTTAACTTTTAAATAACGTTAAGAGCCAGGCAGGCACCCATGAATCAAACAAGCATTGATATATCGAAATGAGCCTTAAGACACTAACCATTAGGAATTCGCTACTACCTATTCAATACAGTGCTAATCATACAATTCATATTAATGTTTCACAGGCAGTAAACCAGAAAATTGAAAGTATCGTTTTGTCTTTTACATATATTGTTATATGAGTACGGAAACTTGGTGGTAGATTTGAGGCCGGAACGTGCCCATGAGTTAAAACTATTTTTTAAAAGCGAAGAGAGTAATATACATTATTTAATTTAAATTTTTTGTCCACAGGAAGGCCCCCGAAGAAGGGACAGGGTCCCGAAATGCATCGGGCCGATTTGAACTTGTGATAATAGCTTTTGTTCTCAGTTGAAAATGTATATTATTATGGGCTGTGTTAAAGTGTGATGAAATTCACACCAAAGATTAACTGTTAATATTGAATGTTGAAAATAATTATGACCTGAAAAAATGTGTGATAATCAAAGAAAAATAATTTGATGAACAATTTGGTGAATAAAACCATGTTTAAAATTCATTTCATGTAAGGAATAAGTTTGAGAATATTTTTTGAATAGGAGTCAAACAGAGTCAAGCTGTGCATCAGGTGAGGTAGTGACTGTGAGTCACTACCCTAAGATTTTTGAAGTATCCTGTAAATATTACCTGATGGAGCTGAAACCTAAGCATGCAATACAAACCGAGATTTCTCATGCATGCTATCCTGCCCGCAATCTGAGAAGTCCACAAAATACTACTGGAAAAATTGTAGCTCCCTGCTTTTATCTTAACACTTGAAAAACCTAAATGACGTGAAAAATATATTTTATAAACAAATCTTTAAAACAAACTTTTTTTTGTGACAAGGTACACAGAAACATAGGAAAAGAAAATTATTACCAGAACACACTCTCAGGTAGCTTTATGGGTTTACTGTCTGCAGATGAGGTTTGCGCATAACCTGAAAGTTATTCAGTCATGGTGGGGGCACTCAACCTTTCATCTTTCAGAGGTCGAATAAAAAGCCAGTATTAATCAGTAAGAATAATAAAGTATTATTCATTGTCCTCTAAAGATGCAAGCCTCCGTTATTAAGCTCAACAATACTGTATTATTATTACTTTGATATAAAAAATGTGACCAGTGAGTGGATTAAAATACACTTATTATGTCACAGCACAGGCATTGAGGGCATTAAGAATCAGATCGGGTCTGTATGCAACATGACAAATAAACTGTGATCCCTGGTAAATGTTGGCAGGTCGAACATGGAAGGGTAAAAAGGGCCGGTATTAACCAAAACTTTCGGATTTTGATGTACTAAGCAACAAAATCTACGTTATTGCCCAAAAAAGTCAAATAAGTGCACTTTTTTCACATTCAACAAATTCCAAACCCTGATATGGCAGGTTTTATGGGGTGCGATAAATTCCAACTCTCTCTCTAAAGCACTTTAAAACATTTTTAAAACAATTTTTTTTATTGACCTTTCAATAAGCATGACATCATGTACATTATACCAAAAATCAGTACAAGTACAAAACACCGGGCTCCAGACCCAACCACAACGGTAGTAATATGTTACAACGTGCCAGGCATTGGATTGAAGTAGCAAAAAGTACATCCCAATAACATGATAGGCAATTTACCAACTTGAGTATCAAACCTTCCCCACCCGCTCCCTCTCCCAAGCTTCCATTCAGCAACTGGTCAATACATAAAGGAGAACGCCCTAGTTCATCAACAGGTCGTCCACCATTTAACACAACTTGGATGTCTATTATCACTCTAAAGCACTTGTTGTTATGATATCCAGGGGGATGGTATTTACTGAGGGCAGTCAATAACTGGCGTAGAGACACCAGAGAGAGCCCTCAAAGCTTAGACAATACATATCGCAGTGGGTCGATACCCTCCATCGATAGCATGTACCATTTCCTATGTTGACTTTATAGACTGACTCAGTCGTGGCACGCCCAGGGGGAAGGGGGTTTGGAGGAGGGGTATAAGGGAGAGTTTTATTTCCTACAATTTTGACTAGCACCTTAGTCATTGATAACCTCTTGTTTAGACAGATCGAGTAAAATAGTTGCGCGAGTGCAATCATGTGGCTGCGATGGAAGCATATATATGTTATGCCTTTCCCCACCGAACCATGATACGGTAGGGATGAATCTGCCCATAGGGTGGCTAACGACACTTGTGTGCTATTACATGACTATGCATGATTACCTTTGAACTATACTCTTGTTTTATAAAACAATATAAATCTATTTAAAAAGAAATTCAAGAAACAAAACTAGTCAATCTTCCAATACACTTTAATTAACAATCATTGGCAAAAGCATTACGTCTCACCTCTGCGATCTATTGGCTTTGCCAATGGTTTTAGCCAAGTTTTACAGCATCCTTGATACCATGTTGCTCATAAATAGGGAAGGAAAAGCCTATGCGGCCAGGCGTGGCATTTTGTAGGCATGCACACCAGGCACGTGCCTGGCTACAAAATGATGCAAGCAATTTTTTTCATTTTGTTTATCGATCGAAATTAACAAGACAAAAAGCCAATGGAAATCAATGGGTGGAGTTTCATCAATAGACGTATCCCGATACATATTTCACAACCAGACAATTGCACTGTCTGGTAGACTTCAAAGACAAGATGCTACTCTTTTTTTGTGCTAAGATGTTTACGAGTTTTTCATCAAACTGTGTCAAACTTTGCTAGCAGTTTCAACGTTTGACACAGTTTGATGCAAAACTTGTCAACATCTTAACAGAAAACAATTAGGTCATACTGGATATGAAAGGAATATGAGTCTGGAACTATATTCTGCAGATCAAAAGCAAAATAACTTGCATTACAAACAGATATCTGGAGTACTCTTTTTGGCGTGGAAGGATACACAGCACTCCTTATTTGACGTGCTAAAAGAGTACATACACTTTTGAAGAACAGATCTAAAATTAAGCGCGATTGGTTCCAGTTCAAGTGATATCTTAGCAAACACGATGCCTGAATGTGGAACTGCTCAATTAAATTGTGAATCATGTTTTTCCATTTTCCAGGATATGTGCCTGATCGAGGGGGCGCTGGAAATGCATTTGGGGGAATTCCACATAAAGATGAAAGGTAACCAAAATTATAAAGCCAACTTGATTTCCAACCATCATTTTTTATAGATTTGTTTTGTGTGGTATATTAATACGTATTCTCACATATTTTCGTTTCAAGACAGAATGTTAGTTGTTCTGCTATTTTTCCAATTATGGAAAAGACTTATGAAGCTTTCTTTCTCCGCTGGGCTGTTTCATATTAAATTGTACAATTTCAGCTGGATTTATGGTGTAGAAAATTCCACGTGTTGATTCTTCTCCATTTAAGTACATGCAGAAAAGACTGGAAAATGTTCTGTTACCATCAGACTCTAAAATTAAGGGGCACATGGTGCTGATTGTTGTTGCACTCTGGTCACATTTATCCACTGTAACAGCCTTCAAAATGTTAACCTTTTTTTTTTTTAAATGGACCATGTATCACCCTCAGCTGCCAAGAATGTTGTTATCGCAATGGGAACACTTGTGGGTTTTTCTAATTCTGAGGTTAGAGGTTTTGTAAGGCCCTTCAGTTCAGCTTGGGGCCCGTATTGTTTCTGCCAATTGTCAACCTTCTTATCTCTGTTCTCCTCAAGCCCTCTTCTGTTCTTCAAACAAATTTCTTCAACCATCCAGGCCAAAGATCTGATGCTGCCTCTTCACTTTGTTGCTGTGTCCTTCTGTTCTTGTTGGTGAACACACACTTCTCCTCAAAGGCATCTATCTTTAACTCACATATCAGTACACTCACACATTCGATTTTCACTTCAACTTCTTTCCCCTTTGCAGTTCAGTGTGCCCTGTGCAAAGTCTTTAATCATATTTCTGTTTTATTAATACAACAACAAAAAAATACCCTGAGATGGTGGAATAACATGTCTGAGGATCCTATGACATGCATGCTGGAGATGAAGTAACATATCACACCATCATAAAACAGAAGCAAATTCAATTAGCATGTTACATCATTTTATAAAAAAAACAATGAAGATAAAATTACATCACACCAACAAAATGCATCTGAGTTTAGATGACATAACGTCACTCTTCCTTAAGACACCAGCCAAAGGGATGACATTACATCATGTCTATACAATACACTTCACGTAGGATGAAATAACATGCCTCACCATCATAGGTCACTTGAACTAGGGTTGAAGAAACTTGTCATACCATAAGATATAGAAGAGTAGCACTCTCTTGAAGACTAAGGGCCTCATTTTGATTGCCCTGTGCAGTTCTTGGTAACTATGATTCCCAGAGCACCAACACCATGATTTATGTTAACTCTGATGGATGGAGTTTACATGATGGACCCCAAGGGTCCTCCTTGAAAGGCAAAACTATTGGGAAATTGACAATTGCAATTCCTTTTGGTTATTTCTCAGTTCATACTTGGTATTTCACCTGGATAAATGCAGCCAAAGTCTTTGGACAAAATACACTGGGTCACCAGTGTTTCCACAGACCTTATAATCTCACTTGGGCCAGAAAAGCCCATTACTTGCCACATCAGCATAATTATGGGACTCCTAATTGAAGACTCATATGGTGTATGAAATAACAGATCATAACTCAATAAGATATTTACAGTGGCCGTGGTCTGACGTGTGACACCCTTAGAGGGCACTCTGAGCAAGAAATATCCGGTCAAATCCTCTTAAAACACACTGGAGTTAGGGTAAGGTCACATCGGATGTATGACGTTACAACGCATACTTTTACAACGCCTACCTTTACGACGCATTTTTTACAACGCAACATCCATTACAACGCATTCCATTACAACGCATGCATTTACAACGAATTTTTAAAAACTACCTTTACAACGCATTCCATTACATCGCATACTACCTTTACAATGCATACCATTACAACGCATAACATTACTTTGCATGTAAGGTAAGTATTTGATAGTGTAGGGGTAATAATTACTATTCTAACTCCAGGGGGTGCAACAGTAGGGTAAGTGTTGGATAGTGTAGGGGTAAAAATTACTATTCTAACTCCAGGGGGTGCAACAGTAGGGTAAGTGTTGGATAGTGTAGGGGTAAAAATTACTATTCTAACTCCAGGGGGTGCAACAGTAGGGTAAGTGCTGGATAGTGTAGGGGTAAAAATTACTATTCTAACTCCAGGGGGTGCAACAGTAGGGTAAGTGTTGGATAGTGTAGGGGTAAAAATTACTATTCTAACTCCAGGGGGTGCAACAGTAGGGTAAGTGTTGGATAGTGTAGGGGTACTATGTGTTGTAATGCTATGCGTTGTAATGGTATGCGTTGTAATGACTGCGTTGTAATGACATGCGTTGTAGTGGTGTGCGTTGTAGTGTCATGCGTTGTGATGGTTGCGTTGTAAAAACATGCGTTGTAATGGATGTTGCGTTGTAAAAGTTTCGTTGTAATGGTAGTGCGTTGTAAAAGTTGCGTTGTAAAGGTTGTTCCCCGTCACATCATCAGCCTCACTGTAGAGGATGTTACATGTCACACTATGATAAGACACTTGACTGATGGATGAAGTGGCATATTACACTATCATAAGAAACGTATGCCTGAGGTGACGTAAAATTGCACCGAAAGGTATAACACACTGATGATGGCATAATTTGTCATACCTTCATAATGCACTATATGTTTCGGACACTCATACAGAGGATAAAATAACATGTCACACGATGATAAAACACTTAAAAAGGGAGTTGAAATAGAATGTTGTACCATTGCAAGACCCACTTAAAAAGGAAGTAATTTGTTTCTCCTTAATAAGATATGTACATCGGCATCGAACTAACACATCACATAGACAATAGAGATAAAAATAACATTTTACACACTCATAAAACCCACACTGTGAATAAAATAACATGTTACACATACCATAAGACACACCCAGAGCATGAAACGTCACACAATCATACATTTCTTGCACTGGGGATAAAGTAACTTGTCATTCCACCAGAAGATGTTCACAATTAGGAGGTTAAAGCATATATTGAGATCATTAAACACTTACAGAGTGGATGTAATGGCATGTAACAGAATCATAAATTAGTTATTCTGGTAATGAATTAACATGTTACTTATCATAAAAAAACACACAGCAGGAAATAACAAATAAAGTAAAGCTTGATATGACTTTCTGGGAAACAGAAACCTCACAGTATAATTGAACATTACAGCTTTAAAAAACACGTTCACTGAGGAATATGCATTATGGCACACCATGATGAGACACTCATACTGATGGTGAAGTAACATAACATAGCATCATGAGACACTGGTAACATAGCAACATATCGATGCTGACCAGTTGCCCGGGGCACAAGGGCAGTCAAGGGTAACTGGGATCTAGGCACATCAACTGGAGTTGTCCAATAGTACTGTGTCTGCGGGCCACAGTACTATTGGAACCAAACTGGATAACCAAGTGCTCCTCTCTAGCACCTGAGTCACTCAGGTGTGGTGATACATATCAGTCCAAAGCTTAATCAAGGAGGCGAGGTGGGTTAGACATTCATAATACAGTTTACCCTGTAATATCGACCAATAAGATCAATGTCCAGTGAGTGCTTTACTTTATAAAAGAAAGATACTTTAATACACACACACAAGGAGAATATTCTACACATAAAACTAAGATACACAGTGAAAACCAGAAGTTTCTACAGCCCTCTAGGCCCGATTTCTGAACCCAAACATTATAACAGAATTTATGCACTCATTGCGATGGTGGACTACCACCGACAGGCCGTCGGTGACGGTCTGCCCACCATCTAGGGCATTGGTCGGACTGCTGCATTACAATGCAGCTGTTTGGACCACAGAGGTGGGGAGGTAGGACCGCTGCTTCTGATAGGATCAAATATCCAGCCGGGACAGTGGTTGAATTTTTAATCCCTACAATGGGGGTGGTGCCTGTGCAGGCACCACCATAAGGAATTAGGTTATCCCTTTCCGACTGCCTCTTCATGGCGGTTCTACCACCATGAACAGGCAGCCGGAAAAGGACTTTGGGGGGCCCTAGCAGGAACCACATCCCCCCTCGGCCTCCGCTATGTGGCCTGGAAGGCACATGTGGTGGCCCCCCAAACATCCGTACACTGTGTGCCAGGCAGCACATGGTGCCAGGCACACAGATGTTTAAAACATCCCTTTTTCTATTGTGAAAACCGGCTGCAGCATTAGCCACAATAGAAAAAGGGATGTTATCAACCACCTACACAGTGGTTGCATCCTAATCTAGCAGGTTGGACCGACGACAACTTGTCGGCCGGTCTCATTCCCGCTGCGAGAACATCCGACCGCCATCGTAATGTGACCTATAGTTGCTTAGCACTGTAAAAACAGTAAACATTGCCGTATACAGACCATGGTGCACAGAATTATTCTTTAGAGCTACTGAGGTAGTAGCACTCCTTATATTGCAGAAATTTGGCTTCAGCAGTTGATATGAAATCAAATATTCCTAGTCCTCCCAGTGTCCCACCACACAAAGTACCAGAAGCTCCTACCTTTTGTTTAAGAGGTCACCACTCTAATGGTGTCGGGGATCTGGTTAAGGGTGCCTGGCATCATGGCACACTTACTGGAGTCCCAGTAGCCCCTGGGGTAGCTGTAGAAGGGTAGAGGCTGGCAGGGGAAACAGTACTCCCTGATACTCTCTGACGACACAAAAAGAGTCAGCAGACTATTACAGAGAACCCACTGTTTGCACTTGGGTTTCTAATAGCAGGGTACCCATCGGGACGGTGCTGCTTGTTACTAGTGCAGGACAAGCGAAGACAAAGCTGGAGACTTGTAAATCCTGGGGCAGGAATCAAGGTTTCAAGTGGTAAATTCTTCAACAGGGCACTCTTCCTCAACTACAAGTGATAACTGGAAGCACCCTCAGTCTTCCACAGCCCAGGCGAGGGATCAGGTGCAAAACCGGCCCACTTTCAGTACCAGTAAGGAGCTTCCCCTGCCTCCTTCCATATTGGTGGCAACAAGTTTCCCTATTTTGAGTAGTCGCCTAGAGTCTCCTTGTGCTTCAACGCAGTCAGCGCTCCACGATCCTCACAGATAGCTTGTTCCCTGCTAGTGTTCCCCAAAGTCTTTACCTGATGAGCTGAAGCCCAGCTCCTTTTGTCTGACTGGGAAATTCCTTTCACTGGTAATCCATCACATAAACACCTTCTCACATCCAGACCCTGTTCCCAGATCTGGCAAGGCGAATAGCAATCCAACTCCTGGATTCCATTCCTGGATCTTTTCTTCCTCCCTCTCCCTGGTGTGTAGTTATGTCAGAAAATGAGTACAGCATTGAACAACCACAGGCCAATGAGGAGGGTGTTATCATTCCATGATGGACCGGCTACTCGCAGGATCTGCTACTTTTGAATCCTGGGTGCTCCTCCAATCCTGTGGCACAATTCTTTCATGTTTGCTCCATTATCCGTACAAAAAGATAGCCAGCTTCCCTTTTCCTCAGTCTCTTGGCACCTGTCAGGCAGTGCCCAGGAAGGAATATTAATTAACTCCAGGCCAGGAGGCCTTGACCATCACCCAGCAGAAAGGGAGGAGGTTGTCCCAGCAGAGGGATTCTTAGCTAAACACAGGTAGAAGTTTGTATCTTCACCAACACCCAGGCTACTACAGGACTAGGGAGGGGAGCTTGAAGTACCAGCAGAACAGATACCAGTGACATATTAAACACAGTGGCTTACCATCATCGCCCAGTATCCCACTGGATCTCATAACAAACATCCCACACAGGATAGAAGCAAAAAGAGCTCAGGTGAGCGAAACTGCACACTCCTTACCAGGAGGGATCTCATAGGCAACCCCTCCTAAGGGTACAGGTGTCCGTGACTATAGATTATGCTGCCACCACTGACAGTCTACCACAGCCTATGGAGAGAGGGAAGTAACCGCTCTCTGTAAAAGAGTGGTGCACTAAGCATACTCCCTCGATGTCAGAGCCAAGCTCTGGGGTCTCAATTCATGTAAACAAGGGGCCTCATTTATGTTTTTTTTGCCGTAGGGCAGAGCAGCAGGCCTTGCTGCTGCAATGCTCTACGTCAAAAGAAAATGGCAGGAATGCGCTGTATATATTAGATACGACGCATTCCTGTCCTTTTCACCTGCGTCGGTGCACAAAGGGCTGCTGTACGCCAATGCAAGCACATTTGCACCTTGCTACAAGGGTGCCTGCACTGCGGGGATGATTATTTTTTTACAGGAAGGGAAACCAACCAGCACAAAAACAATCACAAGAGGCTTTTTGCTCTTTCTATGTGTGCTGCAGAATGTAGCACACATAGAAAGAGGAAAACGAGGCAAAATAAAGTTATTTCTCCTCATTGTGTCTCCCTTACGCCTCCCCTGGGGATTTCTCATAAATCTGGGGTAGTGTCAAAAAACTATGGATATTGCAGGGAACGCCCCCAGAAACACCAGTGGAATGCCCCTTTCATGCAATTTTCTGCGTTGAAGGGTACATATTTATAAGGCCAAGAAAAGCCACGTAAAGTGGATTTATGTGACCTTGTAAATATGTCAGTGGCACATTGTGCCACCAAAACGTCAAAAAAGTGGCGTTCCGGCGGCCCTAGGGGTCCATTAGTGGACATGCGTAATTGTCATCTTCACTAAGAAAACAAATCAGGAAAGCAGGAGATCAAGATAGGGCAGGGAAGCACACTCTTCAGAGCCATGCAGAAGACTTTCCGTATCAGCAACATCACACCTTCATAACACTGTGTATGCCTGGGCACTCATATTGAGGACGAAACAGCATTTCCCTTTGTACAAAATACTTAAAGGGAATATAAGAAAAGCATGTCACATCATCATAATGCAGCCAGACTGGTAATGAAGCAACACTTCACACCATCCTATAACATTCACATTTAGGATGAAGTAACTTGTCACACTACTACAAGACAAATAATCTGGCTATAAGGTAGATCCACTCTCCATTATAAGGAATTCACACTGAAGATGAAATGACGTCACACTATTGAAAGGTATGCAGTGGAGTGAAATAACATGTCACTCCATTAAAAGGCCCTTTGGGTGTGGATGAAATAACATTTCAATCCTAAAGCAGCAATGCATGAAATAACTGTACATTGGAATGATGGCAGGCCACAGATAGCTACAAATCCTCGGGGTTTATTTATTTATTTGTTTATTTATATGCTTGTATAGCGCTAGATTCGACTCCCAAAGGAGTATCTCTGCCCTTAATGCACCTAGCAGGCGAAAGGGACAGTGCTTCCAGGATCTTGCTGGATTAAAACAGAAAGGTCTTCAGCAGTTTCCTCAAGGCTAAATGGTTAGTACATAGCCTGAGGGTAGGTGGAAGTTTATTCCAGAGACTGGGACCCAGAAATGAGAGAGCTCTACCACCCAATCTCGCCCTTCTGATGGACGGAACCTGTAGAAGACATTGATTGCTGGAGCGGAGGGTGCGTACAGGATTGTAAGGGACAAACTTCTCCGTCAGGTACAGGGGACCTGAGCCATGGATACTCTTATGAATAATACAACAAGTTTTACATTTTACCCGTTGTCGGATCGGTAGCCAATGAAGCTTTTCCAGGAGAGGGCGGGAGGGAGTTATGGGCGGGGCATTAAGAACTAGCCTTGCAGCGGATGTCCAAAGGTATTAGCTCTCGCCCCCTCTTTAAATATCCCATAGCTCACCTAGGACAGAAAATATTCATCTCCTAAAATAGTGGGCATTTACTCTGAGCATCTTGGTCTGGGCGTGAAATGAGGAACATGCAATATGTTGGGATAGTTTGGAAATCTATAACCAAACATGTTTACTCTGCAGTAAATCTGCTGGAACAGACAGTGCCTTACTGCTCGACATTGGAATGCGGCTCTCATCTGTGGTGGGCCCTATGGGAATGTCAAACGTTGTCTGAAGCATTAGGCTGCACTGCGCCTTTCCATAAATAACGTTCGTTGCCTAAAGACATGACGTCAGCTGTTATCTCCATTAACAGACATGCCTTCTGGGCCAGCGTACATATTAACATGTGCCTGAATATTCAGATAAGATGTTCTGACACATATCTTCTTAAACAGTGCTCGAAAATTTCAAATTCTCACGAGTTCTTTCATGTCTGAAGATCTGTGCCACTTTCTGTTGTGAGTTTCCCTCACACACTTATATTGTCACACTATGAGGCGACTGGTTCAGTTCTTGACTCCATTTTGAATTTGAAGTTATCTGCACTGAGTCAAGGGTAAACTGATGGTAATAAGTCTCGAAGTAACACACTTTACGTTCTTGCTTTTTTATAGGTTTGGTGGGCTATGCACGTTTGTGTCCAGGAGACCATTATGAGGTACCATTTATAATAAAGTTATCCTTTTTTTAAAACTTTACACGTTCTTTTTAGTTATTAGTCAATTCGTTTAACTGTAGGTCTGACTACTATAAAGTATTGGTATGTTATGTTAACAGAGATAGTAGAGTGCACTATACCAGAAGGTGTCAAAGCGCTTTGGCTGGCAGTGTGTAGCAGTTTATTTCAGTTACTCGGATAGCTAAGGGAATTAAGAGGAAAAAAAACATGTCTTTAAGTGCTTTGTAAAAACAGAAAAGAAGTCAGGACCAACGCCGTGGGTAGGAAGTATGTTCCAAAGTTTGGTGCAGCGACGGCTGGCTCAGGTAAGCGCAGTGGGGCAGTGTGGCGTGGCAGGGAGCGGAGGGGGGGGAGCCAACGGTCGATGGAATAGGTATTATTTATTTATTAAATTATACCTATCCCATCATATGTCGACTTCCCCCCTCTCCCACTCTGCCCCGCCACACCGCGTTTTCCTGTGCCGGCCGCTGCTGGTTTAGCGGCAGCCACTGAGATGAAGCAACCGCCCCAGCTGGCCTTGTAGAGTTCACTACATTTTTTTCCTGCCTTTACATCTCCTATTCTGAAAGCCAACAGTCTGTTTTCACTATCAAATGTGTGAACCAACGCTACTAATGTTTAAAAATGTATAGAAACATAGAGACAAATCAAATAGTCTTTGGATGGCAAATCCACGTGCACCATTATTACCGCTTGTGTAATAAAGAGAGGACAAAAGGGTGTTTGAACTAGATCAAACAACATGCAAACTGATATAAAACAATTATTGCTGTTTCACAAAGCAAGAAGTGACATTTTTCTGTATTTCTAATTGGTGCTAAGGCCCAGCCAATTGTATTGGAGATACCACACAAGACATCCAGCCCTTAAGCATGTAAATTGACAGGCCAAGACCCTGCTTAAGAAGTAATTGGTGGTCCTCTTGCACCAGAGATACAGTGAGGTTCTGTTTCTCCCAATCACGTACAGACTGGCTCCTGAATAGCTTGTCGTCTGGGCATATTTACACTTCATTGATAGAAGCCATAGGTTACCTTTCTCTTGGATAGTGTGGGCTCAATGTCTCGTCTCAATGATTTACCTCCCATCAGGTTTCGCAAGAGCTTTGATGAAAGGGATGACTCTTGAATTGTGGTTACTGGTTGGATTTTGCCTGGTTCCTAAGTATATTAAGACCAAGGGGAACAATGTTTATGGGGTTCCAAATTTCCCCTAAACTGAATTAACAAGAAATACCTCAATTGGAGAGATGGGTACATGTATAATACCTAATTTATGCTATTCTTGCAATTCAATGTATGAGTGTAGGTTTTTGCCCTCTGATAGTGTCTTTTAAGGTACAAATGTCCTTCCCTTTCTTACCTTAAATCCTCTGAACATAAGTAATCCTGGATGCGAGGTTGATAGCTAAACGGGGAGGGAATAATATTATCAATTGTTACTTTTTCCTTCCGTTAATGTGGGCCACAACCTTTTTCCATGAGTCCACCATAATATATGAAGATGGACGAAGCAGTTCCAGAACACCTTCTGCACAGTGGTAGCTGACCCTTACAGCCCACTCCTACCCTGATTGTGCAGGTAACTCTCGCTGTAAATGTCCACCAGGTGACTATCAGTAGTTTAGCAGCCCATAAAACGTGTTAGCTTCTGTGATCCTCATGGCCAGAGGAATTGTACAGCTGAGAAGTCGCAACCCAAGAGATTTTACTCCACTAAAGCACACTGCACATATCCTATTTTTTGTTTTGGTTCCATTTCTATCTCCTTGGCCAAACTGACACTGTATTTTCAACTACTTGAGTATGTCCACCTGACCAAATACGCATTCTCCTTGATATAACTTCCAGGTATTGGTGAGGCTTGGCCGGCAAAGGTGGAGGCTGAAAGGAAAGATTGAAACGAGTGACAGTCAGATGTGGGATGAAGAAGAGCGGGTGTTTATACCAAGTCTCCACGAGAACTTTGAAATCAAGGTAAAGTGGTTTTAAAAATTGCAAATGCCACCCACATTAGACATTATTGAAAAAAATGTCAACAGTCAATCAGATTATGAAGCACCTGTGTGGGTGGTTTGACTTTAAACAGAATTTCTGAGTCTGTTATTTGCCAAGAGAGGACAACAAACAAACAAACAGAGCAACCAAGCTAGTAACTGTTGCAAGGCAGGGTAAACATATATGTGCATTCTTTTACAAAGGTGTCTAAAGAAAATATGGATATTAAGATAGGTACAGAAGGTGGGTTAGGGATATGCAGGATTGCGCCACCGCAGAATTAGTTCGGATGAGAAAAGTCAGAAGGGATGACAAACTTGAAGTAGATGCGAGGGCTTGGTATTTAATGATTACCGACCTAACCAAAGAGAAAGTCCCTCTGGAGGGGGAGGTAGACTCATTATAGTCCAGTCAGGGAAGGAATGACACAGTGGCGGCACTTGAGGTCCCTCCGACGCCAGATACCGCTGTAGACAGGTGAGGTACACGATAGGAAAGACGGCCCTCCAGTCTCAGGAAGAACGTAGCAGCAGCCGCGATGCAGGGTGTGCTACGAAATTCTTTTAATTTATTAAATTGCTTACTTACCTCCAATTATCCATATTCCGGTTTTTAGCACCACCCACCCTGCCCCGCCCCGCCTTTCTGCCCCACCGTAACTCCCTCCACGGGCCGCGGCTGCGTAGCAGCCCACGACCCAGGGGTGGGGGAATGAGTTCTAAGTTGTTGTTACTCATGGTTGGAAATATGACAATGGCGTATGCGATTTGTATGATAACAATTGGAGATAAGAAGAGAAGTCACCAAAAGTCTATGATAAATGAATTTGTATCCTTGTTGAACGGAAGCGAGAGTACTGTAATTGTTGTGATATACCTGTTTGGAAATGTATTGTTACCACGCAAATGACAATAAAAATATTTTTAAAAAGATAGGTACAAAAGGAATGAAGCTGCTGGGAACACTTTGACGGGTTCTTCTGCTCCAGAAAAGTGCTATTCTATGAGATATCAGAACTGATGCTACTAGTGATGTCATCAGTGATGCCATTAATGATGTAATTGGGGGACCTATTATGATTGTTATGGATTGTCATCAGTGACATGTAGGACAGCATGGATGATGTCATCTGATTTTTTAAGGTGCCCTAAGCTGAGCATCCAGCAAGTTAAAGTTAGTTACTTCATTATTCTACCTGGTGAACTATTTTTTCGTTTGTATTCTTTGTCACTTCACATGAGGTTTTTGTATCACATTTATAGGTTATTGGACTAACACTCCACTGCTCCTATACCAGGAAGAAAACATCAACTATTTGTTTTAGCTGCGAATTCCATTTGATTTATTTAAATTTGTTTATTCACATTTTTTAACTATTTTCAATATCATTCAAAGCAGTCATAAACGCCTTATTTTTTTACAAACCGTCTTCTACATCCCCATATCATATCGAACCATTCTATATTGTTTCACAACCCCTAGGCATTAAAATGCCACGTTTTCCATCACTTCCTGTTACCATGGCACCCACGTTGCTGGGGTCGCTTAATTCCAGCATCTTTCAATCAGCAGAGGGACTCGTATTGTTTCTAGAAATATACTTCCATATCCCTGTACAATGTTTCAGAATACTTTCTTAATGTTATTAAAGCTTCCTTAATTTGCCTAATGCGTGAGAATATATTATAACAAACCATAGAACATGTCCTGTTGCTGTGATCCTTTTACACTAGACCTATGTGGTGTGTTTTCTGCCTGACTAGTGTGCTCAGAACAAACCGCAGCTTGTGGCTGTGGATCATGTTTAAAGAACCTGTTTGATAAACACAAATTGAGGTTTACCACAAACGACCCAAATCTGCTGAACTTGTGTATCAAACACAGACCATAGCTCCCAGCCACAGCTATTTGTACTGAGCCCGATACACTGAGGCCTGTGGTCACAGCCCGTGTTTGCTACTTTAGGAATCAAAAACGTACGAACGAGGATAAAACTGAGGAGCACAATGGAAGGGGGTCAGCATTTTTCTAGGATAAGGTAGAGAGTTGCAGATTGCCATCTCAATTTTGCTCCTTGGCAAGTTAGCACAGCACTGTGTCACCGCAATACTATGTTGCGCTGTGGCCTGTGCGCAGAGCGGCACATTTATTTCACGGTACTTTCATAAGGGTGCAAGTTGGTATGATTTTCCGGGGTTGGTGGGGTATTGAAGGGGCACAGTGTTGAAGGAATGAAGGGGCATATTACCAACAAGTAGCGATAATTATCGCTAAATAGGCTAAGCGATGATTTTTTTATCGCTGCCTATCGCTGGATATGTTAGCGGAGAAAACATACTATTAGCAACGTTTTTCTCCATTGAGCTAAAATATCCAGCGATAGCGGCGAAATGCATGAATATCGCGGAGAATACAGCGATATTCACGCATTAGCGACGAAATGCTCTCAGCCATGTTATCAACCTCCCATTGGATAACATGGCTAAGAACTGGTCTGAGCAGGCGCTGGTTTTTGGCGATAGCTGGAATATTTCCATTGCTACGCCTGCCTTGCTAATAGGCGATAGCGACGTTAGCGACTTTTTTCAGTCGCTAACAGATTGGGTACGCCCACTTTGCATGTCATTAGCGATAAATATCGCTGACATGCAAAGCGGGCCCCAAACCGCTCGCTATCGCCTAAAAGCTGTCGCTAACATCAGTTAGCGACAGCTTGCTAATAGAGCGAGAGAATTATCGCCGCTTAGCGGACGAAAACGTCCGCTAAACCGGCGATAATTGCCTTCGCCACCCTTGGTAATATGCCCCGAATTTATTTGGCTCTGGTGATACTTAGAAAACATATCAAGAAGATTTAGATGTAGGAATGCGTGTGGGGGGGTGGTGCCTGCATGTACATGTGTGAGCTTGCTGGATCTTGCTTTTCTATATGGATTGGTTGACTTTTGTGGGACAGGAAGGCGTAAGTCACGACACAAATATTAATGCGCATTGTCCCCCTTTCAGTGTCAGGTGGTAGCAGATTTCGCCTGAGCAAGCTTCGGGAATCCTTGAAGCCCCGTAATTTTAATCTCTATGTTTGTCCCCTGGCCAGCCAAATCAAAACCTCATAAATGATCAAGGAAACAAGCATCAATCAATATAAAATGGGAATACAAATAAAAACTCCTATGTTTATACTCAATTTTCAACACTCTTCTTAAAACTAATCACATTAAACAAAATGTCCTTGTTGTTCTATACTGGTACCGCCATTGGAGCGAACAGAGTTTGCCTTTGTTAACCTGTATCTTGGCAGTTGAAAACATAAATACCACACACTTTTAGGTCCATTTGGAATCCCTGTGCACTAACTCTTGAAGGAGTGATTAGAAGGGGGTCATTGTTTTCTGATCCCTTTGTAAAACCCAATTTGTGCATGGGTCTGGAATTAGGGGTTTTGTTGTATTTAACGCATCCAATAATTATCAGATTTTGGCAGGTCAAGCCTGCCGAAATTTAACATGCGAAAAGCATACGGTATTTAACGGGTACTTTTTATCGAACCGATAAATAATGTGCCCCATGGGATCTTTATTTACCTGGTGCGATAAATGGCATATTTACTTTTATTCAGGGCATTAGGTTATTTAGCTCTAGCGACCATAGAAAATCATAATATGCAACCCTGAAATATTTACAATGCCTCCGTGGAAAAATTGAATATCATGGGCTTCGTCCCCTTTACTGTGAGTACAAGAAGGCAAAAGTAACATCGTGCTGTGGCTCCACAGCATAATGGGGAACACATAACTAATTAAGGAAAGGGGTTCAAGAAAAGGAGAGATTAAGGGGGATTAAGAAAATGAGTAAAGGGCCCCAAGAGAGCATCCCTACTAGAGGGCAAAAGGAGTTTAGGAGTTATTGTGACTAAGTAGGAGGCGATTCCCCCATTGGACAAAGAATTAAATCTAGACCACAGCTAGCATAAAACCTACATTGGAACTTCTAGGTTTTCAAAACAACCACAACTACATTGTTTTCATTGTAGCACCCAAAACATCGATGGTGCCCACAACTATACTTCACTCCAGCCTGGGTCAGCAGTTTCCGCTATTATCAAATTTGATGCCGTCCTCAGTTGTCTGGTTCTCTGGTGTCTGTTCGACTTATTGCACCCACATTGCAAATCTGGTACCTTCCAACTCCTGTTGGGTGATTCCTCTGGGTGTCTCCAGATTCTCAACCTCAGAAAGTCTTAGCTGCTTTCATGCCTTCTCTGATTTATAAAGCTGAAGCAGCCCTTCCCATTTCACAACTCAGAACCACAGGCCTTTCTTCACCACTCTAGTGCTAGGCGCACTCCCCTCTAGGTGCGATCGAACACTAGTTTAAGAACCCCATCTTCTCAGGCATCTCTTGAGGGTGAAAGACTGCCCTCCCATGCATGCACATCCTATAGGCCGCAGCAGAACATGCCAAAAGATGTAGCTACCATGATGGTTGACCAGCCGCAACCCCTCAAACGGAGCTTTCCTAAGAGCAAGTACTCTACTCCAATCAAGCACCTCATGCGTTAAAGGCATTTACACCAAAACAGTCAGCACAGGCCCAACATTTCAAATCAACTCACAGCCCAAAAAACTCTGGTGTCTGTTAAAAGCGTGGTCCCATAAACATCTTCTTGTCTCCAACCCAGTAAACTCAGGGAGCTATGTTTACATTTCCTCATCATGAAAAGATATATAAGTCATAATACTTACACTGGCATGCTGAAAACAATCATACTGGAAATAAAATACTAATATTTGTATAGCTATTTTATTTATTTACTTATTAAGGAGCTTTGTAAAGAACTGTCAGCACCTTTTGGTAACTTCAGAGAGGTGGCAAATACAGAAATACAGTTAAAACCATGAAGGGAAATATTTTCAGTGAATTAAGCAGGAAAGTAACCGTGTCCAATATTTTTCAAAAATGACTACATTTGTTTTTCGAATTTAGTTGATGGCAAGTTTAAATAGTTCAGTTTTCTGGAGTTTCTAAATCTCTTGAGCTTGGGTTGGGGTGAGGTGTATTCCAGATTTGCGGTCTAACACACACATAAATCTGCCCCATGTGTCATCATCTTAAACAATCATTGGTTGATCATATGGTTCAACATTGTTGGGTTGCAGCGAGAATTCTGCAAGGAAATGAGACCTTTTCACCCACAGGATTGTTGATAGTGCTGAAAATCTTAAATGTAATCTTTCATGCTTCATGGAGCCATTGGAGTGCTTAAAGGCGGGGTTGATACTGTGCCAGTTACACAGATTAAGGCACATTCTTGCTTCTTGGTTCTGTACGTTTTAATGCCTTGTGATGAGTTTCTTTGAGGATCAGAATAGATGATTGTGTGTCCCCGTGTGCCAATATGGTGCCAGGACGATCTGTCTGCTCAGTGTGATTCTGTGGTCAGAGAAATGAAGTGGAAGGAGAGATTTCCAAAGAAGAGAGAGCTGCACTTTCAGGGTCTTTTATCTGCTTTTACTTGGGAAACAAAGGTGAGGTTTTGTTAAGAAAAAAATAATTGTTGATTTCATATTTTTGGTGAGGTAGAGGGAGGTATTCCTAGTGTTCAAGGCCATGCAAATGGTATTATGCCAGTCCTGGGTTAACCAATACTTGCATTCTCTTTTTTAGTGTGACTCTAGCATAGTGACTTCATATTCAGTGGAATACTCTCTGCAAGCAGGAGGAATTTGTTATGCTCATAGTGTTCCTAACAATAAAGAGCACACATCCAGAAGGCCGGGATTGCAGAGGGATTATTTATATATATATATATATATATATATATATAAAAGTGATGCCACCAAGTTACAGATAATCCAGCAGTCGGCCAACAATTGACTCCTAGAGTCTCAGAAGCTATCAACTTTCCTAGTGAGGCCTTACTATTCTGACGGTCCCAAGATAGAAGACAGACCACAATACACCCCCTTTATACAAATTTAAGACAACGATAACCCCAATATGCATACCAATGCCTGATGAAATAAAATACCATATAAAAAGGAATAACACATGCCACTGTAGCAATAGACATAGAACTGAGTAAAAAATGCATGACTTTGGTAGAATGTAACCAATGAAAATTACTTCAACATCATTTTCACATTAGTTCCTAAGCACTCCACCAGTCCAGCCTCTACATCATCCTCAGGCTACTCCGACAACCGAAACTTTTCCGGCAGATATTTTGCAGGGAGCCGGAGGTTCTTCCTTGAAGCCAATTTCTTTGTTAGATCTCATGTGCCTTGCAAGTCTTGACATACTCAACACATCATCAGATTCAACTACACTGTCTTTCATTTCCTAAATTTTGAATGGTTCCATAATCTACATTTGCCCTTCTTGACTTGGTCCAGCTTTTTCACAAAATCAACCTCCCCTTATCCAGTCGCTTCTTATGGATCTGCTCTATGGGCCATGCCACCTTCTTAATAACACTACTGATTATTCTTCCACTTGGCAGATAAAACCCCAGAATCGTTCTACCTTAAGAATCAGTTCAATCAAGCGGGGTTAATTTTAGACCCTGACAACCTTCCTGTCAGGTACACAAAAGGTGATAACTGAGTAACACTATTGGTTGTTTTACAATGGGCACACATTTTTTGACTCAACAATTCTCTGACAGGTATCCTCAAATAAACTTCCCCCTAGACACATCACCTAACTAGTCTGTCCATTTGGTCAGCCAAGATATTGGCTCGAGGTGCAAAAAGAGCTGTTCTCTGATGGACAACTCCTCAGAAACTCTTACATAGCATATGACACAAACTGCACACCATTGGCTTGATAGTTGACTTCAGCCCCCTCTTCACAGGCAAACTCTTACTTCATGAATTACAGAACCACTCCGGTGTAGGAGAGTAGGATCTGCTTACTATGGTTACCCCCACTTTTTGCTGTGTTTCACTGATTTATTGACTTTAGTCTGGCTGGGGCCCTGCTAACCGGGACCTCAGTCTAGCTGCTTCCTCTCTAAACTGATTACATGTACAGTAGGTACACTCCAGATTGGTTACTGGGTTACCCTTGTGAGTAAAACACACAAGATGATGGACGAGATGTTGCACATTGGCAAAACATTCACCCCCAGTCACAGATCTGGGTTTAATCCATCGTTATTTTGCTCATCAAGCCACCCCAGTTCAGACATGGCCATATGCAAATCAGTCTTGACCCTGTGCCTCATGGGAACAGTCTAGCCCGAACTGCCAAGCCATGTCTTCCCTGGACCGGAATCAAGCATCCTAGGACCGGTTTCTGGCTATCAGCCGTCTTCAGCCAGGATAGCTTGACTCCAGTGGCCTAGTGAGCAAGGGACCCACGTCTGGGCATACCCTTCCCACATAGGGTGAACAGCAAAACACACAAGATGATGGACGGAATGTTGCACAATGGCAAAACATTCACCCCCAGTCAAAGATCTGGGTTTAATCCATCGTTATTTTGCTCACCAAGCCACCCCAGTTCAGACATGGCCATATGCAAATCAGTCTTGACCCTGTGCCTCATGGGAACAGTCCAGCCCGAACTGCCAAGCCATGTCTTCCCTGGACCGGAATCAAGCATCCTAGGAACGGTTTCTGACTATCAGCCGTCTTAAGCCAGGATAGCTTGACTCCAGTGGCCTAGTGAGCAAGGGACCCACGTCTGGCTTGGTAGTTCGGTCTGGACTGTTCCCATGAGGCACAGGGTCAAGACTGATTTGCTTATGGCCATGTCTGAACTGGGGTGGCTTGGTGAGCAAAATAACGATGGATTAAACCCAGATCTGCGACTGGGGGTGAATGCTTTGCCATTGTGCAACATTCCGTCCATCATCTTGTGTGTTTTGCTGTTTATCCTATGTGGGAAGGGTATGCCCAGACGTGGGTCCCGTGCTCCCTACGCCACTGGAGTCAAGCTATCCTGGCTGATGAAGGCTGATAGCCAGAAACCGGTCCTGGGATGCTTGATTCCGGTCCAGGGAAGACATGGCTTGGTAGTTCGGTCTGGACTGTTCCCATGAGGCACAGGGTCAAGACTGATTTGCATATGGCCATGTCTGAACTGGGGTGGCTTGGTGAGCAAAATAACGATGGATTAAACCCAGATCTGTGACTGGGGGTGAATGTTTTCCCATTTTGCAACATTCCGTCCATCATCTTGTGTGTTTTACCCTTGTGAGTCCCTAGTATATGGTACCTTAAGTACCAAGGGCATAGGTACCCCAGAGGCCTACCAGGGGCTGAAGCATGTATTATGCCACCCCTGGGAAGCCTTCCAAATTGGCACCACCGGTCTGCTACTGCAGCCTGGGTAAGGTGGTGTAAGTACCCCTTACTAAGATATAGTATATCTATATCTACCTATATATAAAGACACATATAAACCTATAAGTCACTCTTATGGCCGGCCTTGACAATCCTGAAGGCATAATGCTTGGTTTTGTGTGAGAGGGTGCCCAAGCATGAGCTGAGCCCCTCTGCAGCTTTCGGAATCACTTCCTTATAGCTGTTCTGTGATACAGCCATGCCATATACTCTTAAGTGCATTATAACCTCGCGGTAAATGCTAACTTTGGAATGGCTGCGTCAAAATATGTCGTGTTTGGTGTCAAACACTTTGGAATCCAACCCCCCGCCCACCAGTCCTGGCAGCTGGGGTAGAATTCCACCCTTCTAGAGGGAGAAGGCATGTACACCTTTACTTAACCGGTAATAGTTTAAAAGAGCCTCAGCATCACAAAATGGATGCTGCTGCCACAGACACGAGTCTGACCTCCTGCTGCTGGATGAAACTCTGGCAGGGTAGGCCTGGACAATAGGTTTTCTGTCACAGGGAGGTGTAACCACCTCCTCAGACAGGCTTTAGTGTATTGGAGCAGGATGGGTGCATTCAGTGAATGCTTTTCAGACAGTGCCTGGGGCACAAAAGCTGTCCTTGTGCATACCCCAGTTCAAACCAGTTGGTGGGGCACTCAGCCCCAGCTCTGGCACGAAACTGGACAAAGTGGAAGGGGTGTAACCACCCCCTCCCCAGGTTCTCCCATAGGTGGGACCTTAGAGTTAGTCCATCCCCTAAACTTAGTATAAGTATAGGAACCCAGACCCTAGGACTTTAGATTACCCTGGACAAAACTCTGCAACATATATCCTGGAACTTCTACATTCTATTTTGACTAGAAGACGGAAGGATCTCCCTTGGGGTCAAGGAGTGACTCCTCTGTTTAAACAGGCACCACAGAAGCATCTTGCCGGTCTGCATTTTCAAGGCTCCCGCCAGATCCCAAATAATCTGCGACACAGGACATGGACTTCCAGACCTATCCGAGGCCAACACGAGATCCTAGCAAAGCTGAGACCTGTAGCCATCATGAGAGACGTGGCACCATAACTCGTGGACAATGTGCACATTTGGTAGTGCAACTTCTTCCCGAGCTTTCCCGAAGTTGTTCATTGGGCTACTTGTAGTACAAGCCCTGAGCACCATCTGCACCGAAGACTGTGGGCGTATACTCCACGAGTGTTCCGTGGGCCCGCTTCTAGCATTTCTACTCGAGGCCCCTTCGTGATCCCTGGTCCATCGACTGGTGGGTCCCCACGAAGGTAACTCTTTTGTTTCTTGAGCTTTCCTGGTTGCTCCAGATGTGCCCTGACTCCCATCCAAAGGGTGAGTCCCTCAGATCTTGCTGGTCTGCTCCGAAGCCAATCTTTGCATTCTGCGTGGGTTGCTGTTGCCAAGGTTTGTTGGGTCCAATCCGGATACCGACGCTGCAGCACTCGACATCCGACGTGGGACAGCTTGAATCCAGCTCCTGGTTGTCATTGACGTCTCCTGGTCCTCGTGGCTGAAGAGTCAAGCTTCACCTCCTGCACCTGAAATCACCCAACATCTGTGGGCGTCTTCTTACTGCCTCCCTGGTCACTGGCAAGTGACCCAGACTCTGTCCCCTCTGATTTTATGTTCTTCAGATCTTCAATCCTCCCTTGGATCCATCTGGACACTTTTCATCTGATCGCCTGCAGCACTTCTTTGCAGCTCTCCATAGGAAACGACGACAAAACCCGACACGAAAAGACACCTTTGCACCCGGCTTCCCTGGGTGAGGTAACACGAGTACTTCAGTGCTCCCATCGGTCTTGACTCTCAAACTGTCCAGTACTGAAGGGGTTGTTTCCTAGTCCACTCCTAATTGTCCTTATTCTTTAAAAATCTAATTGCATCTTTCTCCATAGAAGTCAATGATGATTCGCGGCTGTGTTTAGACACTGCACACATCCCCCGTGGGTCTCCTGCGTCCCTGCCATGGGTGGTTTCTGGTTGCCCCAGCGGTTCTACAGGCCCTAGGTCTTGTCTCTATGTTCAAAGTGATACCTATACCACTTTCTTAGTATATGGTTTGTGAGGCCCCTAGGGCAAAACGTATACTGTGCTAATTTACTGTGTGCTAAATAAGTTTACTTTGTGTACTTTTGCCTCTAGCCTCATAAAGAGACTAGAGGGATGTGTTTAGAGTAAATACATATATATTTTATATATACCTGGTGTGATTCTCCTTTCATTTGGTCATTCATGAGATTATAGACGGGTAAAAAAAGCTCCTTTACATTCCTACAAGACTTAGCCTGAAGGCTGCTCTCCACAGCTACCACTAGGATAGCTTTCTATAAAGGTTGTCTTTAAGCCTACCATCAATATGGGTCGTTTGGACTGGTGCAAGGTGCTCACTAGAATAGTGGACAGCATATGCCATGCCAACTTCTCACATACGGTGTTGACAACATTTACATACCATACAGTGACCGACTCGGATTTAACAGCTAGACGTGCCTTTTGGCAGGTCGAAGTAGTTAAAAGGGGTCCATGATTTCCAAACCTAACTTATCCCATGGTTCTTCCAGAATCTCCACTGCTAACATGTGAGTGGCCCTAAGAGACTTGTCATTACTAGCATACTGATTATGATCGTATACTACTTGGTCAACCTTCAAGTCAATCTTCAGCTACAAAGACTACCCTCTCACTCTGGTCTTGGTAAGGTTCCTCCCCAAATGCCACAAGTTAATATTTTCTCTCTCAATCTTGCAGGAGGGACCCATTGGTCCCCTCTACTCAACTCTTCCTCAAATATGTTAAATTTATTTATCACATTCAAGTATTCCTTAAATAGATATGTTGATTCACAGACATTCGGCAACCCTTTGAGCATGAGTCCAATGACTATAAACAACAGGTCATTGCTCTAATGGCTTGAGGAGATCGGGGTGAAGAGCAAGTCCCTGGCCTGGTTTGCATCTTTCCTGACCGATCGCTCTTTTCAGGTCTCTGCCCCTCCCTATTTGTCCAGCATGTACCCTCTCAGTTGTAGGGTCCCCCAGGGCTCTGCCTTGAGCCCCATGCTGTTCAACCTATATGCCCTCTTGGCTAAAGCACGGAACATCAATATGGTATCTTATGCTTATGATACCCAACTGGTATTTACCTTTTCCAACAACCTTAAACAAGACTAAGTGAAATTCCAAGAGGATCTTCTGGCCATCTCAGACTAGATGGCAAACAATTACTTACAATTGAACTCCTCGAAGTCTGAGGTGCTCTTGGTGGGTTGTGACATCCATCAATGGGACAACCAAGGGTGGCCTATGGCTCTGGGTACCCCCCTAACGAAAACCGTGGTTAAGAGCTTAGGGGTCCTGATGGACAAAGCCCTCTCATTTGAGAACCACGCAAAAAAAGTGGCGGGGACTTGTTTTGGTCTTCTACGCGGCCTGAAACCCATCTTGGGATACTTCGATGCATCCATCCGCCAAACGATCGCTCAATCTGTAGTGCAGTCTTGATTAGACTATTGTAACAGGCTCTTACTCAGTGTGAACAAATCAGTTACTAAAAGACTCCAACTGACACAGAATGCAGCAGCTCACACTCTTTTTTCCTTACCAAAGCACTATCATGCTTCTAATCTTCTTCATCGTCTTCACTGGTTACCAATTGAACAAAGAGTCCGGTTTAAGACTCTATGGACTAAGCACAAGATTCTACATGTCGTAAACAAAATAGAATCCACTCAAAAGTTAACAGTGGTCCCTACTGTGGTGGGGAGCACTTAGGGCCAGATGTAGGTAATAATTTTTTTACCACCTCTTAAATACCGTTTCACACCGACTCGGTATTACCGAGTAGGAAAATGAGATGTAGGTAAAAATGCCGGTAACAAATTCCGACTCGGAATCTGTCGGTAATCGGAATCGGTATTTACCGACTCGGAATATACCTACACGGTAAAATCCGAGACGGAAAAACCCAAACTGATCCACCGGTGCCATGGCCCATAGGAATGAATGGCAACTCCCGACCCGGAAAATACCGAGTCGGTAAAAACCGACCCGGTATTTACCGTGTCGGTAATATCCGTCGAAGAATTTGAAACTGACAAACATGTGTGCCTGTGAACCAATCAGGTACTCCAACCACACCCAAATCCAAAGCCACAGGGGAACTAACCAATCAGATCCAAGCACCACACCCCAGTACCTGGGACAGGCCACGCCCATGCAGGTGCAGAAACCAACAGTCAGGAGAGCAGGAGGACAGAGTGTGGAGCAGCCTTTCCTGAGACAAACAACACTGCAAGATGGAGAGCCAGGAGGCACAGAGAGATGCTGCAGAGCGCAAAAGGAAGCAGAAGTTCAGCCAGGAGGAACTGCAGGTGCTAATTTCTGAGATTGTTAGACATTATGGCAAAATTTTCGGAAAGCAAACTCTGCATGTTGCAGAATCAATCAAACGCAGCACCTGGTTGGACATACAAGGCAAGGTAAATGCCATTGGTGTCACCCACCGTGACCTTGAAGACCTAAAAAAACGGTGGTATGACATCCGCATTATCACCAAGAAAAAACTTGCTGCCCACCGCAAGGAAAGTGCTGCAACAGGGGGAGGAAGAAACAGAGCCCCCAGACTCACCGACATCGAGGAGATGGTGGCATCCACCCTTGAGAAGGAATGCATTCACGGCATCGGAGACGCTGACAGCTCAGCAAGAGGAGCAAAGAAACCAGGTAAGATGCAAGTACATTATCATTTACCCATTTACCTATTCCCCTCACAGGACAAATCAGACTCCACAACAGGTTTAACTAATGTCCTGCAATGCATCCTGGGAAATGTAGTCATGTGTAGATACCTCAGAGCAGTCAGCGTGCATTGCAGCAAGGGGAGCAACAGACAACTAGCATAGGCAAATGAGAGACAGGCAAAAGTGCAATAGAAGTGTATTTTATCTCATGACACAGGTGAACAACTTCACTGACACAATGTCCATGTCTGTCCACGGGAGAGTCAATGCGCAGCACAGCAGAGGTTAGAGAGAAGAGGAGGGAAGGAGCCGGACCGAGCACATCTCACGGAGGGAAGGACCAAGATCAGGCAGCCCCGATACCTGAGGAGGCAACTGCAGAAAATCCACAATCCCCTCTCCTATTCGGTAGTCAGGACACAGGAGCGGCTGAACAATCACCCACCCCCACATCACCATCCCCAGTGCTGGGAAGAGTAAGGTGCCATGATGTGTCCCCTCGCAGAATACTGCAAACATCATCGGAGGAGGAGGTGGAGGGTGACACACAGGACAGAGGCAACACCGAGCAGCAGCCCAGTCCCAGAGTCACGCGGGCCAGTGTCCGAGGGCGACGGCCACGGGAGGTAGAGGATGTGCGTCAAGTTCAGGGTGTCTTCTGCGGACTGGAGGCCACCATGGTGAAAGTGCAGCGCCTGCAGGCAAAAGCGATGATGGGGGTTCAGAGGCAGGCACGCACAACAAATAAAAAACTGGAAGCAGTAGGCAAGGGCATAGGGGAAATGGCAGAAAGCATGCAATCTATGGCGTCAGGAATATCTGATATTACACAGTGCATGACTGTCCTGTGTGACAAATTGGACAGGGACCATTTAGAGAGACGCAAGGCCCGTGTGGATGTGCGACAGCAAACCAAGGCCCTGAACAGGTTTGCCACTGCTACCACTGTGCTGTGCAGACAGTCAGTGACGATGCAGGATGCCATAGTGCAGTGCTGCAACAATTTAACTGAAGGTATGGCCAGGATGACCTCTGCTATGGAGCTCGTGCTCGCGCATCAGACTGGCACTGGAGGCGACACTTGTGCTGCCGAAAGCGAGGGGTCCACCAGCAGGAGTGGTGCAAGCACTCCTGTGCATGACTTACGGAGGAGTGGCAGGCGTCGGGGAAGTGTGACAGGCCAGAGTGAGAACATTGATTCACAGCCACAGCAGCCCCGCCCTGTGGCCCGTGGCCACAAACAATGACTTTGCCCTCCACCCAAGGCTGTAGTCACGGTGGTGTTAACCGTGACAACACACTCATGGAGTGTTTGATATAGTGAGCCCAATGTGAGCTAGCAATGCTGTGGCGTAGTGAATATTAAACTACTTACACAAAGTTACATTCATGCCTGTGTCTCTTTACTCACTCAGAAATATTGTTGTGTAACCTCTTCCCGTCTCAGTCTCCCATCTGTAGCTGCTGCTGCCACTGTAGCTTGGGGCTCTGCCTCCTCTGGGTCGTCATCAATGTCCTCATGATATGTGAGCTCCACCTCAGTGCCTTGCTTGGTGGCGAGATTATGCAACATTGCACAGGTCGCTATTATTTTGCAGCAGATGATTGGGGTGTACTGCCGTGCACCTCCACTCTTGTGGAGGCAGCGAAACCTGCTCTTAAGGAGTCCAAATGTGCGCTCAACAACGTTTCGTGTGGATCTGTGAGCCACGTTGTATCGCCTTTCACTCCTGGTGGATGGGTTGAGGTAGGGAGTGAGCACAAAGGACCGCAGGGCATATGCACTGTCGCCTAGGGGGAGAAAGATAGACATTAATTGCAAGTACATGAGACGTAGATCTGATGTGAGTGTCAGGGTGTGTCATTGTGATTTACCTAGCAGGTATCCATTTCCAAATTCTCCGGCAAGTAGGCGTGTGTATATTCCACTATTCTGGAATATGTAAGAATCATGGGTACTTCCGGGGAACTTGGCTACGATGTCAGTGATGAGGTTCCCTGCATTACATATGACCTGGACGTTGATGGAGTGCGTTGATTTGCGATTCCTGTATATGTGCTCTGTTGTTACTGGTGGACAGAGTGGGACGTGGGTGCCATCGATGCAGCCTATCACGTGAGGGAAGTGTGCCAGTTGATAAAAGTCTGTCTTGGTTTTAGCTAATTCTGCCGGTGTAACAGGGAATGAAATATAATGCCCCATCCTCTGCATCATGGCGTCAAGAAACCTCCTGAAGAAGCGGGACAGGCAGCCCTGGGACACGCCACCCACTACAGCTATCACACTCTGGTAGCTCCCTGAGGCCAGCAGGTGTAAGCTACATAGCACCTGGACATGAGGTGGGATGGCATGGGCCCTGGGTGTTGGGTGGTCCAGGAGTGGGTGTAGGTCCCTGATCAATTGCTTGATGGTGTCTGGGTGTAGCCTGTACCTCTGCAGTATTTCAGGCTCTGTCAGTTGGAACAGTGTTATCCTCTGCCTGTACACTTGTTCCTCCCTTAGCCATTCTCTCTGTCCTGCTGCCTGTAGTCTCTGCCGTCTTGCTATGATGTAAAAAGCCGCCATCATGGGTCCTGAGGTGCATTTTGGGACTTTTTTTATAGCCCTCCCTTGGTTACCACCTGCTTTCAATCCATGGTAAATACCGACTAAAAAATACCGTTTTTCTGCAGATTCTGTATTTTTGGGCTTACCTACATCTCCAAGGCCAATTATTACCGTTTCTTATTTTCCGAGTCGGAAAATACGAACTCGGTATTTATGTATACGGTAGATTCCGACACGGTAATTTTACCGGGTCATTATTACCGAGTCGGTATGTTTCCGACTCGGGTTTTCAATAATCGGAAATTAATGGCCTCCTACATCTCATTTCCTGGATTCCGGTCGGTAACGGCCGATTTTACCGGTTTTCGGCCGTTACCGGCCGGTAAACGCCTACCTACATCTGGCCCTCAGTGTTTTTAAAATACACCTCACACACCAACAGGCCCCTTGGTGTCATGCTTCATCATCGGGGTCTTCGTTACCCTCTACGGGATGCGGCGAGCTGCGACCGGCGGAAGAGTGGGAGCACTAATATTGGACTATGTGTGGTGTGTGTAGGGTAATAGTTGTCCGTGAGTAGTGAGGTTTGGAAAAGTGATAAGTGATAATTAAAAAATACCTGGCTCGTGGGGTGAATTTGTTTTTTTTATTTAGCCCCCGGGCTAGTATTGTTAAAAATGGTGCAGTGGGAGGTTATTAGTGTATAATTATGTACATTAACCTCATGTGTGCGTCTACATGACCATGTTTCGGAGTCTAAAACTCCTTCTTCAGGACAGGGTAGCACAAATCCCCACCTTACTCACATGAATGTAAAAGTGTATAATACAAAAAAGGGGGTGAACTATAGGATATATGTACCTAATTCACAGTATAAAGTAGTCCGTAGTCTTTTGGCCCAATTGGCGTTAATTCAGAAAGACTCAGTACTTTAGGTTAATAGACTCCATGAGCCTCATGAAATTTTTGGGGGTTCCCATCTTGCCAAATTTGCAACGATTACTCTGGGCTCGGTAAGTCTCCCTCCCCTCAACGCGGCTCCGCTAGAAGTACATATATCCTATAGTTCACCCCCTTTTTTGTCACTTATTACTTTTCCAAACCTCACTACTCACGGACAGCTATTACCCTACACACACCACCCATAGTCCAATATTAGTGCTCCAACGCTTCCGCCGGTCGCAGCACGCCACATCCCGCAGAGGGGTGCGAAGACCCCGATGATGAAGCATGACACCAAGGGGCCTGTTGGTGTGTGAGGGGTATTTTAAAAACACTAAGTGCTCCCCACCACAGTAGGGACCACTGTTAACTTTTGAGTGGATTCTATTTTGTTTACGATATATACCCGGGGAGACCGAATCCACTTTTATTCTCTCCCTCCCTCCTTTGTTAAAAACACAAGATTCTAAATGGCCAAAGCCTCCAAATCCTGCATGGGCTATGCTCTCCATATGTCCGGACTCGAGCTCTATGCTCCGCCGACTTGCACCTGGCTTGTACTCCCCGAGTTCGCAGGCGTAGAGCAGGGGGGCACTCATTTAGGGCAATGCACCCCACCCTATTGAATTCTGCCCCTCTTGATGCTCGTAGAACACAAGATCACTGGGCATTCAGGAAATTGATTAACTGGAGAGCACTCCGGTTCACTCTACAGATATGCAAAATAATCTTAACTTGTGCAGTAAATGCTGATCATTCATAATCTACAATAAGGTTAACAGAACCTGTCAGTGGAGAATCATTAAATTCAGGTCAGTTAGAAGATGCTCAGTGCCAATAAAGCTGAGGCCTTGATATTTCATGGTATTTGAAGATTAGGACTTTCAATTCACTAGTTGCTCGTGTGTTTCAATGAGGCTCATACTGCTGTGCAAAATGTTGGCTTGCTGATTAGTCTCCGTTTCCAAGGTTTGAGGCATTAATGAAATCATGTTTTCCAAATTAAGATCTTCAAAATAATTATTCCTCTTCTTTCTGCTTCCATCAAATTGCAGCCAACACACTCATTCCTTCGTGCTCGAAATGTGGAAATAGTGTCTATTTATGAATCTCTCATTACTTGTGCTGTGTGATGCTGTCAGTCCAAAGTGCAGCAGCTTATGTGGTCACTAGTCTTAGGAAAATTGACCCAATTTCTCTGTTCTGGAATCGCCTCATTGGCTATCGCTCATTATCAGGGTGCCTCGTGTGCTTAACTTTAGAGAAATCACTTACTAGTAATACATTGAATGTTCAAAGGGTTTATGGATGCTGTACCTCCTCTGCAAAGCTCTCACCAACTTTGATTTCTGATTTAAATATCAAATCCTACTTAAAACCTTCCTGTTCAACTAGACTTTTCCTTTCTTACTCTGCTTTGGTTCCCTCTGATGCTTGGGCTCACGCCGGGACACTCTATTGAGTAGCCGTGCACTCTATAAATCCCATAAACAGAAACAAACATGTGATGTTCATGCTCTAAATACCATATACATATTTTTTTACTTATGTGTTTCATTTTTGTATGGCATTATACTTTACATGAACAGAAAGGGTAGGACCATTAAATACACAAATAAAAGAGATGAATGCAGACGAAAATGCTTGAAAGAAGTAGAATAAAGACTGGTGGTAAACCTTTGGTGGTATAAAGCTGGATTTGAAGTCCTCCTCTTCAGCCAATAGTTCAACGTTAGTGATTCAGAACCACACAGAACACCTTTCCGGGGCAAGGATGTATAATGGATGGGTACATTTAGGGTTGGATAGGAGTCATGTTGAGGAGCTTTCAAAAGGAGAGATTGGGCAATCATCGCTAGAGAATCAGTAACATTAACGCCCATTATATATATATCAGTGCACCTTTCATTGGAGGAGGGAGTATGGAACTTCCAAAGAATTGTGGCTGGAGGCCCTTTGATACTTAAACACTTTAGAAGTCGGAGGCCGTCTGTATCAGGGTAGTTATGACCATACATCCACTGACAATGTCTGTGGGTAGCTTTAAGCCTCTTCATCTTCTCCCATTAAGTAGTACAATCTTTGGCTGAGTCTTCCCCCAGACATGTGGACGTGGAGCCACAACCTTGGCAAGTATTTTAAGATCAATATTGTGGCAGGCTTGTCCTGGAATGGTTTAACAGAAAAGGGGTTAGACAGCAAAGATTCATTGAGCCGAACAAGGATGCAATGGGCAGGATTGTAAGAGGTGTCACTTGGGCAGGACAATCGTGTGGCTGTTAGGAAATACGAGCGGATTCCAAATTCTTGGAGCTCATTCATTGATGTGTTCTTCTGAAGATTGGGACCTGGCGGCAGGACTCATACTTTCTTCAAAAGGACCTTACACTTCCAACGATTAGGATTAATTGGCCGTATCCTTTGGAATTTTGAGATGGAGAGCTTTGAACAGCTAGGATTCAATAATGAGGAAAGAGTGAACTTCTATCGAAAACCATTGAGGCAATATTAGACCAAGAATAACATAGTCCGAATAAAAGCGACTGGACATCTGTCCGGCAGCAGAATGTCACATAACCTTTAATTGGGCAAGCCATTTTTTAGGCTAATTGCCAAGAGACGATAACTGTAGTTCTGGCTCCATTACAGGGTGCCTGGACCATTTAACTAGGGATGGAACTCTATATTTGACAGCAGTTTGAGTTGACAGTGGGGCCCATTCACTAGATTGTGTTTTAATGTTTTGATTATTCTGCGGCTTTGACATGCCTACAGGATAATCATCTACTGAGAAGGAAATGATAAGGAGGATTCTGTTTCCTAAGCTTTCCACTGGGAGAAATTATAAATTGTGGTGAAAAGTTCATGGTTATGACATAATTCCTGTGATCTAGGGATTTCAAAACACTGATATTTGTCCATTAAAATTTGGCAGACACCTAACAATGTGTTTTCTTGTCGAAAGACCAAGACAATAAAAGCAATGACCTCAGGGTCGGGCATTTCCTGTTTGTTAATACCCCACAGGTTAAGTTAATTGATTCCGAGCACTTCAGGCGCACAACGTGGACATCAAGCCTGCGCTGAAAATTATCTCAATATGTCTAAGTCTGGGAGAAGAGGAAGGCTCGTTGGCAAAGGGTGTGTTTTGTGTTCTGCTTTGTTTTCCTTGCATTCTGCATCTAATACTATTATCCTTCTAGTGGTCCATTGTTGCAAATCTCTTTTGTTTTTACGTACAATTAAAAGCTATTTGGAGATCAAATCAGATGTTTTTCCCTTGAGGGGATGTTATATTATAAAGAGTTTGCAGATGCCTCGATCAGTCTTTGCAGCAGAGGTACAGCGGTAGCACAGCAGGCATAGGGGATCCTGTGTGACGGGCAAATAAAGGTGAAGCTAGAGACCATCACGTTGTACAAGTCACTAGGAGGGTTGGATAGGCAGGTAGTTTAGGTTTGAGTTGACTAGCAGTCATCCACCAAACACTGGAGGAAATAAAATGTAGTTGAATGCTTAAACTGAACAAAAAGTAGCTGTAATGTACATGAGGCGGGGTAAGGGCATCCAAGTAGACTTAAAAAAAAAAGAAGCCTTCAGATTAATGAAAAATGTCCTTGTATAAGTGGGTTCATAAAATATATATACATAACTTGGCTGAAAGGTTCATGGTGGTACCGGTGTTCCAAAGACTTGCCAATGAGTGACATAACATGAATCTCTGCAAAATAATTCTGTTGGAGCAGCCCAGTAGTCAGTGAATACTGAGGAAAAGAGGTGGAGGCCTTGAATGTGGTCCCGAGGATTGCAGGTAAATACTGAGCAGTGTTGTAATTCCAGAGAGGCTTATGGGTAAAAGGCTAAGTAAGGTCCGTGATAGGAAGGGACGTTTTTGTCAAAGAGGGTTTACACTAGGTGAACATCAGCCACTCAACATTCTTAGCAGCTTGCAGTCTCGGCCCGTGCAGGTAAGAGCAGTGGGGAGGTGGTGCCTGGTTGGGGGGTGGGGGGATTGGACAGGCGACCTCAAGGGAAAATTAAATAAGTAATTAATTTTCCTCATCGTCGTCTGTCATCCCCGCCCCCCCCCCACCCCCCACCAACTGGCCCCTACCACTCTTACCTGCACGGGCCGCGGCTGGTAGCTTGGTGTCTCCGGGTCCAAAGTGACCGGGTCTGCAAATTCCACAACTTGTGATCCATGCCCACAAACTCCAGAAGCGAACTCAGTGAAGATGATGCAGTTGGCATAGGCTGCAGGCAGGAGTCCAGCCTGGTTCCCGCTGGACCCCTTCACAACATGGGGTCAGCATACAATATTGCCCTCAGTCAGTGCTCAGATTCCACTCTCACCTCCCACTTCCGCAAGAAGCAGTGCAAAGATGTGCTCAGCCATATTCAGAGCCCCATGCCAAATACTGTGACCTGGGGTTGACAGGACGTCCATCCGCCCTCCCTCCAACCCATCCCCGCTAAAAAGGGCCTCTGGGTGCCAGTGCCATAACCCAGGGCTGCTGTCTGTGAGCAGTGTCTGGGCCTGTATGCACCACCACCTGAAGCAAATGACAGAGCATATAATGCTCCCTCTTCCATACTCCAGCCATGTCATGACCAATCCACTCACCATCACTGCCCACTGCTGGTCCTTCTGCTGACATCTTCCACCTCATCTGAGCAGGAGGAAACATCAACAAATTTGTCCATTGAATCTGTAAAAAACATGGGGAAAAGGATCAGGAATTCAGGGCCTGGCTGACTATTAATCACCCCAGGGCCAAAACACGTTATTCTCAGAATTCGGTGCAAGAACATCAGTCAAAATCACAGATTATGGTCCCCCAGTATTATTGCACCAAATTTTCCGAAACTCATAATGAAGGCAGAAGTAATGCTTAGCTTAAGCAGGTGGTTGCAGGTGATGCCCACCGGCATTCTTTTTTGGGGCCCGGGGCTTATTTTTAATCAGCAGACTTTGACCCAGAGCAATAGAGAGAAAAACACAAAAGGGGAAGGAAAGAGGATGGAAAAGACATGAACAACAGTGACAAAGGGAGAAAGCAGAAATGAAAAGCAACCTGCATGATTCATATAAAGTGGTAGGGGGAGTATACTGGTGGATAAAAGAGGCCTGAAGTGAAATAAAGACTATAATGTAGTGATGAAGTCCACACGGATGATGATGTAAAGATGTTTATTTATAATTAAGTAGATAAGATGGTAACAACGCCCCACCAGGAACATCTAACATGATGCTCAGCCCAATGCCAACTGACCCTTCAGTCCACAGAGCCCCAACATTCCACAATGCATCATAACTGGAACATTCCACAAGCTGGGGTAGAGAAAAGGATTTAACATGTAATGCATTAATGGGGTACCAGAATACTACATAGACCACCTTGGTATTCGGCAAGGCCGAATGAGATCAGCGACACCGGCGGGATTCTTGGAAAAAAGTATGCACTGGCACTTATTCTTTTACAAATTAAGCACTGCGCCCAAGTGTCACGGCACTGTGCAGAGGCAAGCCAACAATATCTTGTGATAAATGTGTTCTTCTCAAGGACATCTTAGAGCAGAAATTTCATGCAGAAACCACCCAGATGTAAATTGTGTAATGCGTGCCTATTCCCAGAAATAACACGTATTCTACGTAGGACAATTGGAAGATTTTCCTTTTGCCCACTGTTGATGCCTGCTTCCATATATTGCTATATGATTTCCCGCGAAGCCAGGCCATGCTATGTCAGTAGGTCTGGATTTGCATGAAATCCTAGGCCTTTATGCCCGCCACGTTAGGTCCTTTTTACATGAATTAACAGAAGTTTGATAATAAGTGATACAAAGCACTCACCTCAACTTTTTGGTTAAAACAAAGACCCTCCTTTATGAAAAGTGTTGCATCAGAGCGTGAAAACAGTGATGCGACATTCTCCAGTGCACCTTCCTTGCCACACCATGGATGCACCATATTTACTGTGCGGCGCGCCATGTTGCAAGGATTTGCAGATACGTCAGTATTTCTGACGTATCGGTAGGCGCAAAAGTGGCGAATTGCTGGGGTGTGTCTGAAAACAGGCGCATCTCCAGCAATGCGTCCATTCACAAAGGGCCTGCGTCAGTCTTACACCTGCTATGAAGCAGGGGTAAGGATTTGACGCAGTTGCGTCCTAGAAGTGTTGCAGTGAAATCTCGATTTCACTGCGACACGTCCAACAAGCCTTTTTTGTGGGGGAACACCCTCCCTGCATACATTATATTGGACGCAGGTATAATGTAGTGCAGGGGTTACAAAGTGACGCATCTGCTTGGATGAGTCACTTTGAAAATATGTTGCAGGGTGGCGCATATTTTACGCTGCCGGTGCGTCACAAAAAGTGATGCAGCACAAGGGGCTCATAAATGTGCCCCAAAAGGTGCTGGAAAGTTGCTTGGTGCTGTCCTTTGTGTTGCTTTGCATTACCTAGAGCCGCTGTGCGTCACTACAAAAGACTCCCGCGCACTGACACTAGTCTATTTGCATTTCTAAAATACCACAGAACAGTGAGCTAGCACTAATCTGTGACAGCAGGAAATGCTAAATTAATCTTGTAGTCCTTTTCAATTACAAGAGTGGGCCACTGTTGCAGGGAGACTGATGTTAGATGACAGTGGTATGATAATTGTTTCTTCCTAAAAATAGAGCTATTAAAATACCTTCTGAGTTTTCAAGCCATAATTCTGTAATAACATTTAGCCTCCCTCGCGATCTGGGGTTGCGCTTGTGGTCAGTACACTTCGAGCTGCATAATTTTCCCATAACTCTGGCAACTGAACCTTTTTCCCTGTTATTAAGTGAGTCAAAGATAAGAAAACTTTAGCATCTAAGAGGAAGTTAAATAAATGTTCTCCCCCCAAAATTCTTTGCATTACCAATGTGCCACAATTACAGTGTAGTCGACTGTATCTGGTTAAACATTTTGGGGCAGATTTACTAGGAAGTGCCGCAGTGCTGCAACGCAAGCCCTTTGTCTGCGCCATGCTGCGGCACTTCCAAAGCACAGGAATGCAACATATTTACAATAATATGTCGTATTCCTGTGCTCTCCCCTGGCGCACAAACAGCTGCCATGCGCCGCTGCAGGCACCCTTGCACCATGGTGGAAGGATGCCTGCGTAATGGGGAGATCTTCCTTCCTGCACAAAAACAATCACTACAGGCATTTTCCTCTTTCAATGGGTGCTGTAGAATACAGCACACATTCAAAGAGGAAAAAAACTAGGAGAAATGAAAACATTTCTCCTCGTTGCGCCTTGCTATGCCGCCCCTGGGGAGGCGTAGCATTTAGTCACATTTACAGATGTACGATTCTTCGTAAATCTGGAAACTTGTCTTGTTCCATGGGTGTTGCGTGGGAACACCCACTGCAACACCCATGGAACACCCCTTTCATGCAAAGTGCTGCGTGTAAAGGGCCATATTTACATGGACAGGAAAAGCCTTGCAGGGTGGCTTTTCTTGTCCTTGTAAATATGGAGCAGTAAAATAGGCCACCAGTAGGTCACAAAAAGTGACGTACTGGTGGCACAAGGGGTTTGTAAATCTGCCCCTTCCTTTTCCGCTCAGAAGGATGCTAGATCAACTTAAACATCTGCCTTATAGCAGCACTGCAAAATATCCCAAGATGGTTAGAGATTACAAGAAAATGCCTCAAAATGGCCTCAAAGTGAGAACCGAAACAGCAAAATAGTTTTTGCCTGGGAGTCAAAATCCTTGCAGAGCAGATGGGTTTAGCAAATGTATTCCTATATGTGAGGACAAGAAAGTCATTCTGGCTGCTTCCTCAAAGGACACAGAAGATGATTGAGCTGATAAGACACTGAGGGCCATATTCTCAAGGAGCTATCGCCGAGTTATCGGCACCTTAACACAGCCAAATTTACGATAAACTTACCACCCCATTCACAAGCTGGTGCAAACAGCCCATATCACCAGTTCTCTGGTGAAAGCAGCTGCAAAAAACATCATCAAGGATGACCCAGGCAAATATCGCTAATGAGATGCAGAGTAGACTTTCCTGAGCAAAGAAACGCGACTACACCACACCACAACAGCGCAGGCTCGTCTTTTATTGCCCGGCTCGATCTCTGCGGTCGGAATCTCAGTTTTTGGCCGTGGTCCCTCGAGTGAGGAAGGCCCGTACCGGGGGTCGCTCCTTTAGTTTGAGGGCCCCTCAGTTGTGGAACACCTTGCCTCTGGCCTTGCGGCGCACACCTAATCTGCTCCTGTTCAGAAAGAGCCTTAAGACCTGGATTTTTAACCTTTAGTAGGTTTTTCTTTCCCTGTTTGTTTCTAGTTTTATGGTGTTATGTTTTTTTACACTGAGCTGCCCAAGTAAAGCGCCGGGACACTCCTATCGAGTAGCCGTGCGCTATAGAAATAAAATTTAACATAACATAACATAACATAACATTCTCAACGACCAGACAGATCGGCGATAAGATCACAAAACATGCGATAAGGCGCGTTAGCACCAGTAAACTAACACCTGCTCCAACCTGGTGCAAAGTCGGACTACAACCTGTACCACAAAAGAGAGCCCAGCCCAGAGCCACACCTGAAGAACAACCGATGCCATGGAGCCACAGAACATGCGTCCCTGAGCTCCAAGAGGGCAACAACACCCAGCGCCCTCACCCCCAGGACCCCACCTTCCCCACCCCGAGCCCCACTTCGGGCACCCCCCACCCACCCCCGGACAAAGATATGTCACATCATCCACACGGATTCATATACCAAAGAACTCGCATGATGGCGTACAATCACATTTGGTGACATGAATGTGTCATCACAAAAATGAGCAACACACATTCACCTTCGAAGAAACAAAAAATAATTTATTAAAATAAACAGAACAGAAATGAAGACACATGGCGGCTCCCCTCGGAACAATCCGTAGGTCACAACCTGCAAGACAAAGAAATTCATGATGAGAAAGTGTGTCTTGCGCACATCAATGGACAGAGAGAGAGCGAAGGAGAGAGAGAGCGAAGGAGAGGGAGCAAAAGAAAGACGGACAGAAAGGGTGAACAAGCGAAAGACAGACAGAGAGGGTGAGCAAGAGAAAGATGGACAGAGAGGAGGAAAAAGAGAAAGACGGACAGAGAGGGGGAGAGAGAGAAAGACGTACAGAGAGGGTGAGCGAGAGAAAGACTGACAGAGAGGGGGAGAGAGAGAAAGACGGACAGAGAGGGTGAGCAAGAAAAAGACGGACATAGAGGGTGAGCGAGAGACAGACGGAAAGAGAGGGGGAGAGGGAGATAGAGAAAAGAAGGGAGGGACAGGGAGAGAGAGAGTGCCGACACTGCGCACCCAGGCCACACTGCTCACCTGCTGCCACTGGTGTGTCTCCAACCACATGCCGGTATGAAGTGCAGTTCACCAGGTCCCACATCTGAAACAGATCTGTCATCTGAAACAGATACCTCTATGGCAAAGTACAAACAATTGCATGCAACATCATCACCTGTCCACCCCTGCGCACCCAGGCAGCTGCACCCCAGCCCCTCCCGCCGTCAAGCGGTGCATTCCTGCCCCTGCGCACCCAGACAGTTGCACTCCAGCCCCTCCCGCCGCTCAGCGGTGCATGCCCGCCCCTGCGCACCCAAGCCTCCCTGCTCACCTTCCGCACCGGCGTGTAGAAATGAGGGCCCACCACGTGCCGCTGCAAGCCCCAAGCCCGGGGCCCATGGACATGTCACCCTCCACATCATGCAGCTCCACTCCATGGGACCCCAGGTCTCACATTTGGTGCTGGCTCTTGATTTCTCCATGGAAGAGGACATACCAGTGCACCCAGCATCATCGCAAGCTGCACACCCGCTCAGCCTCATAGGTGCCACTAACTCTGTGATCCAAGAGGCGACGCCACGTGTCGGTAGGTCCGTGCTGCCCGCTGGCTCAGGCCTTCACTGCGGTCCAGCAGGGCGCACAAAAACTGAGCCGTCCGGACCACCGGGACGGGGCATCATCGCAGGCTGCACACCCGCTCAGCACTTAAGGTGCCCCTACATCAGTTCACTGAAAATCACCGTCCCGTTGCGATGTGCCTGTGCCGGCCGCAGTGCATCCGGTGCCACCAAGTCTGTGACCCGCTAGTCACGGACCCTCTATGATTGGGTATCGTGGTGCGGACGCCATCATGTCACCTCCGTGCCTGCGGAATGTGATATTGCAGGCCCCTGGGCCCCCATGCCTTCAAGCACACCACACGGATACACCCCGAGAGAGGTTGGAAATGGCGTCGTGCACGTGCGCCAGGCCCTTTTTATTGATAGGGCCACATGTCTTGTGACGCGTGTGCTGGATGGGTGTGGTGTGGGTGTAAACCAGTCATGAGGGAGTGGCCGTGCCATGCTGACAACTAGACCTGTGAGCAGCAGATCACTACAGGGGAATCCTGGCACATGTGGCGTAGTTGCACCCCCCTGGAGCGTAAGCATAGTGGGCTGGCCTGGCGTATGCCAGTCCAGCGTAAGGGTTTGAACGATGACCCCAGGGCTCTGTGCGTGGTTCCGTAAGGAGCTGGACTAGGAAGTAACAAATGCGTGTGTCACTGTTGTTGCGTCGGCGCACCCCGGAGGGCAATTGGCAATGTGTCACCCTGTGACCCAAGTCCAACGACATGAGCCACTTGGACGTAAGAGGAAATCACTGACCCTACATTCATCCATACTTCCACATTTGAAAGACCATAGACGCGACACTTCTGTGTGATTCGGAATGTTTAATGCACATTCAGTGGAGTGTTGCATCTGGAGCAGTACAGGGCCATGCAAAGCCCACTTTCAAAGGTTGGGCCATGGAGGGCCAGCCAGAGTCCTTCAGGGAATGGGAAGTCCAATGAAAGAGGGAGACTTCAGTCTGCAGTCTGATGGCTGTGTCATTGGCGAACAAACAGAATATGGCAGTCCATGTCGAGGTCCAAGGTGAGTGTCGCAGAGTGTATCGGGAGACATTGGAAGGTGATGCAGAGGGTAGAACCAAGCTGAAACCGGCCATATGGAAGAGGTGAATGCTACAGTTTCCTCCGTACCAGTAAAGAGGTTTTATCCGCATCTTCGTCCTCTGCTGTTGCATGTGCCTCACCTCACGTGTGGGTAGTTCTGGCCTTTCTCCAGCACTGTGTGGCAGTGACACCTCAGGGCAAGAGGTGGAATGTCTGCCGCACTGCGTGGCACTGACACTTCAGGGAGGGAGATGTTGATGTGATGGTAGCAGCAGCATGCATCTGTGCCAGGCCTTGTGGCAGCAATGCTATGAGGACGGTTTTGAGGTCATTGTGGAACCCAGCTACCTCTCGCTGGTGTGCAGCCGTGGCAGCCGCTCTCTCCACATTGGCCCGATCCATGTTCTCCATGAGCCTCCGCATGAGTCCCAACTCCCAGACTAGCTCACTGGAGCCACCCTGACTAGACAGTCGTTCTTGTCGTACAGTCAGGACTCTGGCGATATCAGCCATTGTTCGTTGAAGGGCATCGAGTGGACTGTCGGTCTCAGGTTAGGGACTGTGAGTGGTCCCTGATGGGACTTAGACACCCACGGATGGCATGTAGTTTTTCTGCCAATTGGTCGAAGCCCACTCGCACCTGTTCAGCTAGCTGCTCCTGGCATCCCAACACACAGCATTGGAAGGCTTTGTGTTCTTTGTGGGGGTCCTGGGAGGCAGCTGTGGTGGTGGGTGCTGCCTGCTGTGTGGTCTGTGCAGGGGGTGGGTTCTCCTCGTGTCAGCTGGGCTGCCCTGCTCCTGGAGGTGGGCTGCTGAGACTGTCAATGAACTCTAGGCGGGCGTCGGAGTCAAAGGTGTTGTGGTCCTCTTCGTCATCAGCGAAGAGAGGTTGTGACTGCTCTGCAGGAGGTGGTGATTGTCCCTCTGCAATGTGAAGAGGAGATTCAGTTTAACAATGTGTCCACATGAGTGTTGTCACATTGTACATGTTTACATACAGACTGCATGACTGTGTACGTTGTGGCTGTTTCGGAGGGGCTGCCCATTTGTTGCGGGACAGTGGACATTTCAACACCATCACAGCTGTGTGTTTGTACCTGTACATTATCAACTCACATTTCTCTGAAATGCCATTTGTGATTGACCAGTGTCTTCACCCAGTCAGCACCACTTGTGTCCTCTGTTCTGTGGTGAAAGTGTTGTGGGTTGTGCCACTTTGTTGTCAATGTTAATATGCTCTGCCTGTGATGTATGTGTGCCGCATTTTGGGGCTGTCGCCCCTGCAGCTCTGCTTTGGCTGCCCCTTATCCCTTACATGTGGTGTGCCTCTGACTTCTGTGCTTATACAGTGCTGACATGTGGAATGCTTGGGTACATTGTTCTCTTGGTGGGAGTTGGGGTCTGGGGCATGGTTTGTCTGCCGATGTGCTCAGCTCAATTGTGCATGTGTGCCATTGTGCCCATCTCCCCCTGTTACCCCAGTCCCTGGTCGTCACTCACCCTGGTGCTGTTGTGTCCAATCCTGTTGAGCAGTGTCAGGTCCCCCGACTCCAGCCACCGTCTTCCCACTGATGACTGTGGACACCATTTCCTCCATGTTGTCCAGCTCCTCTTGTGGCACAGGACTGCCACCTCCAGTCTGCATTGCTGCCTTGCGGTTGTTTGTGAATTTCTGATTGGTTTTTCGCTTGACATCATTCCAGCGCCTCACGACCTCATCCATTGTCCTCTTCAGCACTCCCACTGCATTCACCTTGTCCACGATGGCCTGCCATAGTCCATTTGTTGTTGCCAATGACACAGTGGAGTTGACAAACAGTTGTTGAAGGTGTTCGACCACCTCCGTTATCAGGATTCGGTTTGCCTGTGGACTGAAGCGCTTCTTCCTAGTCTTCTTCTCCTTGGCCTTCCCTGACCCCGAAGCTCCAGGCAGGTCCTCTGGGGAGCTTGTGGGGTTCTGGTTCTCCTCCATACTTGCTCCGGCAACATCCATGGTTCTTCGCTGTTGTTTGGCATTTGTTTGTCTGTTTTTTTTCTTCTTTCATGGTGATTGTTCCCGCCTGACGTGTGTGAATTGCAGGCCTGTGGCTGGTTTTCACAGATTTTTGTATCTTTCTTGGCCTCATCGTAGCTTTTTTTGCGTTCGCGTTTCGCATTTTTACGGCTTGGCGCTGATTTTAACACGTCCATTTGACGCTTTATCTGGTGACTATCGCATGGTACCGCCGTGTTGTGAATACCTGGTTAACACTGCGTCAATTTCCCGGTATGGACTGCGATGTTGAGGGTTGCGTTAAGTAACTTTTGCGATGGTTATCACACGTTCTTGAGAATATACCCCTGAGTACACTGCAGCCAGTTCGAACTAAGGTCGCCAGTTAAAAGCTGTCTTTGAAGATCGCAACAGAGAAGCATGGTAGGCTGATTAACCTGACTCCAGGAGGAAGTGATTCGTCGATAAATTCAATCCAAGGATACGGGTCTCTTGCCTTAAACTGGCCCTCAAGAGTTAAGGCTTGATTTAAAGCTGGGTGGTAACTGAAAATCCTCAAAAACAAGTGTTATTACCTTGTTATTCATCATTTTGAGAAGTTGCACCCAGGATGGGTAGACAATACCGCACCCGATAAGTACTGTAACAGAGTTGTATTTACTTGGGAGGTTTAACTTCTCCCATACCCTGGGACTCTTAATAAACCCTGGTGTGTTTAAATGTAGCTGATATTTTTTTAATATTTGAAAAATTTAGTTTGTATATTAAGCAGATGTCTGTATTTACGTGTCTGTTGTAACAAGATTACATATAGCAGGCTTCTACTTTCACCCTGTCCTGTATCCCAGAAAGAGTTATGAAATGCCTCCATTTGTCAGTCATAGAGAGGAAAAGTAAACAATGGGGTAAATGAATTATCGGCAGTTGGACGGAAGTCATTGCACCATAGTCGATAGTCTGTGTTTGAAAAAGCGTTACATGTTTCAAGAATAGCATGCAAAGCCCTCGCTTGTTTATTTTCAAAGTTAACTTCTTAATGGTTATCTGGGGTGCTGCTGCACCTCCAGCACTCCTGGTTCCAGTGCCAGGAACCTTACTATGGGTAACTTAAGCACACTCACAGCAATGACCACATCACTCCAATCCTGATATCTGTCCACTGATTCTCCGGTGAAGATTGTTGTATCGTCAATAAAGCCTGCCTCACACACACCCATCACAACCTTCCGAGCAAATTTGTAAAAAAGCGTATTAATCCAGGCTGCACACTCACGTTACGCAGCAAGGACCAGGCGTGGCTTGTGTCAGGGAACAGAGGCGGGGTGGTGGGTGGAAAGGGGGACGAGAGAGACAAATGTAAAAAATAGGAAAGAATGTCCCTGCTGCCCTCCACCATCACGTCGCGCTCATCTGCTCATCTCCTCTTTCGAAGGCACAGGCTCCTAGCCTGCCGTGCGGCCAATCCTGAAGCTGCTCTCACCCATGACAGCAGCTTCAGGATTGGCCTGAGTGCCCTTGATTTGCGCTCCAGGACAGACTGCACATGACGGTTGGCTGCCCAAACCGTAATGTTCAGTGATGGGAGTGCACATACCACTCCCCTCAGTGCCTGTCGTCACTGTGGCCCTGCCCCCAAAGACTCGGCATAAAGAAAATAAAAGGAGAATAAAACGGGTTTTAAACCAGTTTTATTATCGTTTTATTTTTCATATTTTGGAGGATGCTGGCAGGGGGCTATGCTCCTCCGCCATAGTGGAAAGCCGCCACCAGCAAGGATGTCTTGAAGTAGTACCAGCTCAACAGCATCTGACCATCCTGCTTTCCTCTTATCTACATTGTTACTGGAATTGCATGGCCTCAGACAGAGAGAGGGCACTAGGACGCTGAGACTCAGGGAGACATTGGACACAAGGCATGACCACTTCCTCCACATGGACGGTAGACAGTAAGTGGCCATTGGGAGGCCCTGTTGAGAGACGGGTTTCACCAGGAATAGCGGACACAGTATGAAAAGAGGCATTTGAATCACTGAAGCACAGTAAGACCAAAGAATCTCTGCTTATTTATTTAGCTACTTTCTGGGAACTGGCCACGCATGCACCTCAGTGAATCCAATGCCGAAGTGTTCACGACTCATGGCTTAATATAACTAACATATACAGTAAGTAAGGCCTCTAAGTAATACGCCAATACACACTATATAGCCCGTAGTCTCAAAATAAAGAGCAAACAAATGCAAAAACCAAACCAAGACTTCTCAGGAAATACAACACATTTGTATGGATTCCCATCACTCACCATTCCAGGTGACATGCTTCATCATCTGGGTCTCCTTTAAGAGGGCTAACACTCCACCCTAATGATGGAGGAGCCCAAGGATGTTTTCAAAGTTCGTAAATACAGATGTGAGCAGTGATGGGAATCCATACAAATTTGTTGTATTTCCTGAAAAGTCTTGGTTTGGTTTTTGCATTTGTTTGCTCTTTATTTTGAGACTACGGGCTGTATAGTGTGTATTGGCTATTAGTTTGTGGGGCTGCATATCCCGATTAGTCTTTAAACTCCAGGCCTCCGACCCTAATCAAATATTTAGTGTATTCTCTCTCTAAGTAATACGTCCAAAAACAGCAAAGTACTCCAAACCCAGAAACAGTGTAATCTGAGGTTAGCAGAACTATAAATGGAAATATTTAAATGCCCTAGATTAAGTAGTAAACATTGCGGCCATATTTGCAATTATTTAGTATCCTACCAATGGTATGCAACCTGTGCGCTATCAATGCCTGCCGCTGGGATCTCACCACTGGCTTCACACACAAATGGCTAGAATTACTAACATGGGAGGCAATGCAACGCAGCAAGTAAACGTACTACGCTGCATTGCATAAACAGGAAGAGAAAAAATGCACTCTATGCACTAAGATATAGTGCACCTCTGCCCTCTCCTAGCGCTGATGCACTGTGTGCTGCCTCACACCAATGCAGGCACAGTGGTGCAGGGGTGCCTGCGTTACGGGCAGGATTGCTTTTGTGCCAAGGCATACCTTCCTGCACAACAACGAACCATAGAGGCGCATTTTTCTTTCTATAAGTGCTATATGTGCAGCAGACTGCAGCACATACACAGAAAGAGGAAATCTGAATAGTTTTCCTGGTTACACCTCTCTCTGGTAGTTGCACCATTTTGGCCCAAACCCAGGTTTCCTCCTTTTAGTAAATCTGGAATTGTGTCAAATTCCGTAGGTGGATGCACAGGAACGCCCAGGTTCCACTCATGGAACTTGTAGCACAACGAAATATAACACAACGCAGTGCAAGTTACAAAGTCATGCAAGGCGGATCAAATTGCTCCCTGTATGTCTTTGTAAATCCCATTTAGGGGCTTGTGCTGACTTGTGACGACTTGCGTCACACAAGTCCTTCGTAAAAATGCACCGAAATGCATAAGGAATGTAGCCGGGGAGCAGAGGGAGCAACTTCTCCCCCGAGAAGAGTTCCATGTAAAAGGGGACAAAAAGGTATGAGGGCCAAGTGGGGTGGGAGACTCACTGAAAAAGAAAATCTATTGGCCTGAATGTTGCTGCATGTATAAGTGAATGTCCCACGGTCCAAAGTCTTGGGCTCTGATTCTGAAAGATTTAGCGTCAGGTTAGCGTTCATTTTTTTAATGCTAACCCGACGAGAAACCCATTTTGGATTCATAAAACCAATGCAAATAACTAGTTGCTTTGGTTTGTACGGAAAAGTAAGGCAAAGCAGCACGACGCTGCTTTGCATTATTTTGCGTTAAGGGGGTGTTACATGGGTGGTACATGGGCATTCCCATGCAACCACCCTGCTTTTTTATGCTAAATCCGATTCACTAATATGAGTGGAGAGGGTTTGCATGCGTGCTGCACTGTGCAGCACACATATAAAGTAGGAAATGCTTTTGGACATGTCTAGGCATAGTAGTTTTTACAGGAAGGATACCCTTCCTGTACAAAACCTATGCTAGATTTAGGGACGTACCCTAGCGCCTTGGCACTAAGGTGTGTGCCTAGCGCACAGCAGCTGAAATCTGCGCCGGCACGTGAGAGAGGGGAGAAGAATGTCATTTCTCTGTGAATATGGCGATCTCCTGCTCTCTCCCTGTCACGCAACGCAGTGCAGCCTCTTAGGAGGTTGCGCTGCGTGACTGTATTCAGAATCTAGGTCCTAGAATCCTATTAAACACCATTTTTAAGGCCCCACACCCAAAAAGCGCTATTACCATGTTCAAGTTGACACGTATATTTTAATGCCATGGAAGTTGAGGCAGAAATAAGTTCAATATAATCTTCATGTTTATGGTCAGAGGCATTCTGTAGCCCTGTGATGTTCATTGTCCACATTTCACAAACAAATGCATCAATACAGACCAAATCCAGGTCTGTGCAAACGCAGGCAGATGTATTAAATTCTTAAGCAACACGGCCCTCAGCCAGCAAACACCCCCTCTGCTGTATACACACTCCTTGGGAAGAAGAAACTGCATGCATCCACAACAAAAAATGACAATAGAGCCTGCTGTGTTTAACAAGCTGGCAGGCAACACATAAACAACACACGCTTGTCCCTGATCTTTCATGTGACTCACTTTACTGGAATTGAAAAAAAAATTGATGTTTTATAAATATCATGTGGAAAGTACTGTGCTCTTCAGAATTAGATTTTTGGCCCCCACACTAGTGCTCTTTTGTATTCTGATGGAAAGCTGAGCCAGGCATTTCCAACAAAATCTCCCAGGGCTCCTCTGGCATCGTTTCAAGTGGAACATTTACCTCGCCCTGCCTGTCATGTGTATGTTAGTGCAAGTGATATATAATGAGGGGCTTGGACTCTTTTTGGCACATGAGTGGACACTAGAGGCATGCAAAAATGTATATTTTTGATTTCCCCTATACAGAGGTACATTGGATGTGACCTGGTTGTCATGGGTCCTAATGCAAGCATAAAAAGTGGACCCTTGTCCTGGATTCAATAGTAAAAGAGGGCCATAATTCGGCTGTAGATTTCCCTCGTACCCTTGGCCATGATTTTGCTTCACATGTGACACTAATGATAGCTATAACCCTTGACACTCTCATTCGCTCCATCCCTTTCTTGCCCTTTGATGTCTCCTGAAGTATACAAAAAGTGATGGATGGAATGTATGAATTAATCTCAGCCACTGGTAATTACTCAGGCCGCATCCCAGTCTATCACCACTATCACACCATGCCACCTCAGTTTGGACTCAGCCATATGCAAATAAGTCTTTACTCTGCTCTTATTGGATCAGTCCAGCCCCAACTGCCAGATTATGTCCTCCCTAAACCGGAACACAAACAACCCAGGACTGGATTTGCCACCTCAGTTTGGACTCAGCCATATGCAAATAAGTCTTTACTCTGCTCTTATTGGATCAGTCCAGCTCCAACTGCCAGATTATGTCCTCCCTAAACCGGAACACAAACAACCCAGGACTGGATTTGCCGTGATTATTGCTCATCAGCCAGGTATAGCTTGGTTCCAGTAAGAAGGTGTGTATAGGACCCATGTCGAGGCATACCGGTCCAACTTAGGTCAACACACTGAAGTATACAAAAAGCAATCAATGGAATAATATAATTAATCTCAGCCACTGGTAATTACTCAGGGCAGCATCACAGTTCATTGTTATTCTGAACACCATGCCACCTCAGTTGGGACCCAGCCATTTGAAAATCTTACACAGTGAGTAGTTGGAACCAAGCTATACCTTTCTGATGAGCCCTCACTAGGGTGAAACTGGTCATGCGTTGCTTGTGTTCTGGTTCAGGAAAGACTTGGCCTCGTGTTGGACTGTTCCCATTAGAGCAGGGTCAAGACTGATTTGCATATGGCAGGGCCCAAACTGAGGTGGCATGGTGTGTAAAATAACAAAGCAGTGGGATGCGGCCCTAGTAACTACCAGTGGTGGGATTAATTCAAGTATTCCATCCATCACATTTTATATACTTTAATATATCCAGCACTACCCCTGGTCTTTGAAGTGATGCATGTAGCAGCAGGAGCAGAAGGCACCCTTTTTTAGGTTTGGCTAGTAATAGTGTTAGCACCATTCACAGCAAACATATTGTATTATATGCATACTTTAAGGAAGTTCGGTTCAGCCTCTTTCAGCCATTGGCTTCTTAGACTCAAGAACCTACGCCCATTGTTTTGAGACCTTGTTAATCACATCCTAGATCAATTCATTAACCCACAGGAATATTTTAGTCTCACCTTCTTTCTTTTGGCTGCTTTAATGCATCTGTGTGCCTATATTGAAATGCATGAGGGACTAATATAAATGTGAAAAGTACACTCTGGCATCACACTTTCAAATATTGAACTTATCCATGCACAGTATACACAAAGCAATACATGTTTAATAGTTTTGCACTTTAGCAGGCATTTTCTTTTTGTCTGTGCTCAAAAGAGAACATCATACCTATTGTTGGTTGATATGCTTTATTTCGATACATAAAAAATATCTTAAAAGCAGTAAGTACAACAAATATTTCAAGAAAATGGCATCATACCTATTGGTTTTATCAATGCTTGCTACCTTCTGTAGTTTTTACTTGTTGCCTTTCATCTGCAAACATGAGACTATCATACCATATGGGGTTCTACAGCATGTGTTGTGACCTCAGCTAACTCTGGACTTTAGGTCAATATAATTCAATGATCCCCGGCATCATCCCCTACCCACCCCATAGTCTCATCTTTACTACTTCTTGTGTAGGTCATCCACATGCCCCCTCTGTTATTTTGTGAAATGTTATATCTCAGGCTGAACGGTCGGTATGCTCAATTGTTAATGTAAGGTACTTACATATCTCCATCTACTGAATAGGAGATTGAGCCAAATTGACAGGTGTAAAGTTACTCCTGCCATAAAGGAGCAGTAATAAGTCCAGTATAATACATGGCCAACCATTGATACTGCAACACCCTCCCATAGAAAATAATAGAGTTAGGCTGCAGTCCCATAGGAAATAATGATAAAAGAAATTAAATTATTTAAAATAGTTAAAAATATAAATAAATGTAATTTCATGTTTCTAAACATAAGACAATTTTTTATATTATTTTAGCATATATTTTACCATATTTTAATAGATGTTTTAAATTTTAAAATGAATGTAACATTGTTATTAACATACAATTAAATTCCATTTCATACTATACCTTACTTTCAATAATTATTGATATATAGTAAAAAAACAAATTTACTTTAGAAAACTAATGTTAATTGAATTTAAAATATTCAAATGAATTAACTATTTAATTCAAAATAAAGTTAATAGTGCTGCAGCGTTTTCTGTTTTGTTCTACATTTAAAATTAATAGATAACAATAATTGATATTAATATTTAACATAAAAATAGTTTTACTAATCTTTTCATGTTTGATAAACTTTTTTAAATTGCCCTATACTTTACCTTATAGAGATCTAAACCATGGTGGGTGTAGTGCATTCACATTAGAAATGGCGCAAGGCCTCACACACCCACTTATGTGGCACGCTTTACTGTTGGGCTGCTCTGCACTTGGACCTCCCATAGAATAGTTTACATGCACTACCTCAGCTTGAAGCACATTCGGAGATCTTTAATGACAAAATTACGATTTGTGGTTGGTATCGAAGCTTAGTGAAATTACCTAAGAGTTTTTCCAAATACCTTTATTAATAGTTAGCGCTGGTAGTTACTAAATTCTGAAGAAGAATGAAAGGGTAAATTAGTAATCTCTCGTTCTGAGGGTCAACATGTTTCAGCCCGATTGGGTAGGCCCATGCAGGGTCACTGACTTTTGTCAGATCACAAAGCTACCAAATAGTGTACCTGACTTGTGCTCTAATTCTAATGTGAACTAAAATGAATCATGTCAACTACAAAAGCACTTGCAAAGCAATACTTGTGATTAATCCCTAAACTGTTAGCCTGTAATTTAGAGAAGACAAGACACAACAATTAGCAATGGTTACAGGGCCGTCAGTTCCAATGTTATACGTGTGTCAAACTTCAAAATGTAAACCACGTTTTGTTTGCCCCACTGCAAACCGGATGCAGCACAGAAGACGACACCCACAATTGACTTGTAAGTGAAGGTGTTGTATTTGTATTTTATGAATTCATACCTGCCAACTAAAACAAAGATTTCACTGTGTGAGGAGGTGGGCAATGGATGGGCGGGGTCTTGTTCCGAAAAGTACCTAAGAGGCACTTTTGCTCCCACACGACCTCAAGCCTCCTCCTGCAAAACGAAGAAAAAAGCTGTCTGAGGCTGGTGCTGACATCCTGGGTGTTTCCACACCCCTTAACACCTTCGCTGTGGCGGCTATTCCGCCGCAGCGCTAAGGGGACGGGGGGTTGCGCGGCGCTCACACGCTGGTGACGGAACCGCTCCGTCACCAGCCTCGGGTGAGCTGTGCTGATGACGGAGGGGTTCCATCATGGCCCCGCCCGCTCAATAGAACGCGCCGCGCAGGCGCGTCGGGCGGGCCATGACGGAACCGCTCCGTCATCAGCACAGCGCCACCGCGGCTGATGACGGAGCGGTTCCGTCATCAGCATCGATGTGGTTAATTGACGTCGGCACTTCAAAGCCTCCGAAAACAAGCTGGAAATCCACTGTTTATAGTCTTTTTGCGCTTACATTTAGGGCCACCCTCCTGATGTTATGACATGCAATGTAAAGGTACTTCAGATGTAGTGAGCACTAGAGGTGCAACTAGAGCCAAATTCCGGGGGCGGGGAGGGGGGGGATTAAGAAAAAATTTCAGGGGGGGTTTGATACTTACAGCCATAGGCCGAGTGTAGGTGAAAAACACCAGAGCCTCAATAACAAGCAAATGTTTTTTTAAAGACCTGTGAAGTACTCGGGTGCGGCTGTGTGTGTGCCCGGGAAGCTGTCTCAGCCCGGGCTGCCACACACGACGGGGGGGGGGGCTGAAGCCCTTTGAGCCCAATGGGTGTTGTGCGCCGGGTGAGCACAATGTAATCACTCTTGATGTAAAAACATCTGAAATAATGATATTCCGCCTGGATTATTCTACAAACACGACAATAGATAGTGCTAGCAGTAGACTCCTTAGAAAAAGATGGAAGCCTGCTCTTATAGTTATGCAAAATAAGCACTGCTCTTGGTGTGGACATTATTGGTTTCATCAAAGTAAGCTTGCCCATAGGCCCTTCCTACTGTCTGTCATAGAGTAGGCGCTACAAAGCTCAAGTGGAAATTAAATCCAGCACTGGCATCCTGAACCCCTTCCATGCTTTTGACGGAACCACTCAGTCACGAGCCATGGGTGGCGTGTGCTCATGACGGAGTGGTTCAGTCATGCCGTGGCCGCTCCCCCCACGCGGCTCTGATTCCCCGCCAGTGCGAACGAATTCGTTAGTGGGCGGAGTCGTGACGGAACCACTCCGTCATAAGCACAGCCCGCCTGTGGCTCGTGACGGAGTTGTTCAGTCATGCCGCTCCGCCCACACGGCTCTGATTCCCCGCCTGTGCGGACGAATTCGTTAGTGGGCGGAGTCGTGACGGAACCACTCCGTCATAAGCACAGCCCGTCTGTGGCTCGTGACGGAGTGGTTCCATCACAAGCATGGCGGCGCCGCCCAACAACCCCCTCCCACCCAGCTCCACGTCAGAATTACCGCCGCCGCCAAGGGGTTAAATAGAAGAATTATTTTTGCCAAAGCTCCAGATCAGCTGTTTTTTTCCTGATCAAGAATCACCAGCCTGTCACGTAAATAATAGTAATTAATACACATTACAAATTGTCTCTTCTCTATGTGCTGAAAACAGGTCTTAATTATAAGGTAACTCTGTGGTACTCATTTTATCAACCTAAGAAGTATTAACAGCAGAGTGCTTGTTCTGCAAGTGATTCTAACCTCACCTTTAATCTAACTATAAATGGTGACATAATCGTAAATGGGGAAAAAACAAGCATTGGCCAAAGTTCGGTCTGGTGCAGAATAGTTCAAAGACGGAGCAAAATGTATACACTGTGATACTGAGCATTTTTTCAGTGGTACCAATAAGCAAAATTATTAAATTGTGGACAGCTCTTCATCTGGCTATTTGACAGTGGTGGGCGGGATCCTTTTCAGCTGACCACCCACCTTCCGTCAGAGATGGTGCATCCTGTCTTCCCCTAGTACCACATTGTGACGTCACCAACCTCCATCTTATATGCGTGGACTGACTAGGATATTGATTAGTGTATAGCTGGCTAGCAGGAGTGGATTAAAGTAACATTAACATAGTATCTTTCACTACTCCTTTCAAGCCTTCTAAGCGCCTCATGAGGTGGCTGAATTTTGCTGTGGAGGTACCAGATTGGCGGAATTTAAATTACTGGCCATTGTCTCTGCAGCAAAGACTGCTCATTACAAGTTTTTTTTCTCCAAAATCGGGGCAATAATTGCTGGGACTCTGATGTACCGGGGGCAGTTTTTCACCATTTTAGCAAAATTAAAAAAAAATGCAGGTATTTTCTGCCTGCTCTGAGCAATCGGAAAGCATCTGTGGTACTACCACTGAGGCTTTGTGGTGAGAGGCAGTGGTAAATGGCACACTTTTGCATGTCTATGGTGAACATTTTCAGCTCCCCAGCACTGATGTGGGTGGCGGGTGGGGTCAGGCAGTGCTGTTGCCCACAGTCCCTACCGTGCAGAAAATCTTACAGGTCCAGTGTTTCTGGCCACGGATTTATCAGATGCAGGGTCATATTATCAAGGGCCATATCGCCGCTTTTTTGGCTTAAAAAGCCAAAAAAGCAGAGATAAAAGTCAAAAAAGCGGAGATAATATTATCGCTCTATTAACAAGGCGGCGGTAACATGCATTAGCGCATATTAGCAACCGTTTTCCCCACGCCTCGCCTTGCATCGCTAATGAGATGCAAAGTAGGCGTTCATTTACAAAACAACATGAAAAAGATTGCTAATAGTACTTCGCTGTATTAACAAGCCGGCCCAGGACAGCCATAGCAATATTAAAAGCCGCACTAACTGCGGTTATCGCCGGAAGCTAACGTCTGCTAAATTTCAGACTTAGCTATATGTATAAAGGGACGTGATTTGTCAGGCTAAGTCCACCATGGCCAATCAACAAGGAATTTCCTATCGCTGCAGTGTTATCGCTGAATTTCCAGCGATATACCCGCATTTCGCCGCTATCACTGGATTATTTATCACCTCGAACATTAGCGTTGTTAATAACGCGCTAACTGGGCCATAACATCCAGCGATAGCCGGCAATAAATGGAAAAGCGCTATGCACGCTTTGCGATATTCATCGCCATCTGTTGATAATATGCCCCGCAGAGTTCTCAGACCCAATAATGTAGGGCCCAAACATACTTGCAATGGGAACTGGAGTTATTTCACCCAGAGTTACCACTGCAGGTGAAATAATCCAAATCATAATGAGGCCCATTGGTAAAATAACCTATTTGGTAAGGCAAATTCAGGCGTTTTCAGAGTATGTCTCAAACTTTATTTTGAAACCTTAAAGGTATATTTATATTAATGCTTGTGATACATATTTTTTTGTAGGTCATAGAACTTCGTGGACTGACAACGGTGCTGGTCGGGCTCGTAACGTGCGACTGTGCAGACTTTTTCACCACAAGACCCAGGAGTGTTATTGTCGACATAACGGAACTGGGAACCATCAAGCTGCAACTAGAGGTCATCTGGAAGTAAGTCAGTAACCATGTGCCGTGATTGATGGGGTGAGCAAGAACATGTGGCCTAGTGCTTACGTTTCCAATTCTAACTACCGGGGATAGCTGTGTTCTAATCCTGGCTTCCCTACAGATTGAACTATGTGCTCCTGGGCAAATAACAATATCTCTCTCTGTAGGCCTTTCCCTTATATGGAAAAATTCCGGTAATGGAGTATACCTCCAATTCTGATAAAAAAAAGTGTTCTCATAGAGTAAGACTCCTGGCACCATCATGCATGTATTAGACACAAACCCCGGCTCAACCACATTCACAACACTGTTTCAACCCATACATGTGGCTAAGCACTGCCAAGTCAACATCATGTATATGTATTACGTTATATTCATACTTCTCCCTACACCTACAGTACAAGTAAAGCACAACCCCGATAGTTGGCTTAGTTTTACCACCTAAACAGCTCATCCATATCTTCTATGCCATCTACTTAGTACCATTTCAGAAGACCTTAACTTAAATATATTACACCCACATGCACACAGCATGGCAGCAAAGCACATAATTGGCAAAGAAGCTCCCTAACTCAACATACAAGTCAAGCAAGACCAGTGGATAATCATGCTACCATCAGAGCAAAATAAACAACATTGTCCTTCTACACACACACCCAGGGCTAAAAAGCAGGTGCTGAGACAGGTCTCTATCGGGCTCTCCATTTTTGCACTCACCATCCGGGTGAAAAATAAATCTTAACTCTGCATCAGTACCACCCTTCACTGCCATTGATGTAACTCTAAAGAGACACGTTATGGTTCTTTCACAGTCTCATAATTTCAAACTGAAGCCTTTTCAATACTATATAGGACGAAACCATAGTTGTTGCTTATTTATCTTATGCATCTAACAACCATTGACAAAAGCCAATAGTCCTGGCTTGTTGTAGGTGTAATGTTACTTGTCGTATTATATATCTGGATGTAATGACAGAAGCAGCAAAATACCAGTAAGGTTGCACATTATGCAAAGCACAGATTTTTTGTTTATGTGTTTTAAGCCATGCCCTTAATTACATCGACCACGCCCATTTGAGAGAACCCCCCTCTCATTTTTTCATCTCAATTAAAGCCCTGCACACATCCTTGCACAAAGCACACCAGCTACATCTATAAATGGATCTAACTGCCCAGTGTCCAATAGGGCCTGCTGCAAAACAAAACATTAGTTTATTCGATCCCTGCCCGCCAATAAACATAAAGTCCACCGCTGAACATGATCAAATATAAACAGCTATATTGTCCACAAACCACTTTAAATTTGCAAATGGTTCAGTGATTTCGAACATGCAACAGGCCATACACATTTTAAATGTGTGCTATGCATATGCAAACAACGTGACAGCTAAATCCTTCTGGTGCTGTGACTATAGGCCATTCGGTGTTGCTTTGATCGATCTAGTGGGCTAATTAAAATGAGTAGAAATGCTTGAATCTTTTTATTTCCACAAAACGTAGATACGAAAAAAACGCGATTGAATATTTTTTAGTATTTCTCTCATTTATGGAATTTTACTGGTTCACTGAAATATGGCGTGATGTGAAAGGCACACAATCCCGTAAAAAAGGGGGTGAATTCGTTTCGCAAGCACAGTTTCCCTGTGGATGGATATCTTCTTTTTTCGACAGGCTGATACATTGCTGAATATTGTGCCTTTTTAGTAGAAAGTATGGACTTTTGTGGAATAATTCTACCTGGACCTGGCCTGGCAGTTCGGGCTGGACTCTTCCCATTGGGCACAGGGTCAAGACTGATTTGCATATGGCTGGGTCCAAACTGGAATGGCAATGTGAGCAAAAAAACGATGGTTTTAGGCCCAGATCTCTGTACTGGGGCGAATGTATGATATTGTTCTGCATTCTGTCCATCAATTGTTCTTTTTGAATAATTCTATAGGGCAGATGCTTTTTACTTGCAAGTCTAGAATAAACTCTGAGTCTGATTTTTTTGAAAACATATTTTATTAGTTTCGTACGTGCAAAATACACTATTCACAACCATTCAGCATCAACTCATGTCATGCCTCTCAGTATTCCTCCCCCAACTTATCACACATGGATCTCCCCAAAGTATATGGAAGCAATACGATGATACATTGACAAATTAGGCATAATCATACTATAGATCTTGATTTTGCAGATTCTAAATCCTGACTTAAATTCCCCCCCAACCCCAATAACGTGCCCTCCCCCTTCCTCCTCACCGGTGTGTTTTCTTGTGACATCTGTTCCAGATACTTTTTGTGATGAAGCTACTCCTAACCGCATCACGTAGTGTACCTGTAACTGCAAAAGGACTTTATGGTACCCAGTTTGCTTCGCCTACTCTTCCTCTGCTTGGTGATCTGATAAGGATTGTACCAATGTCTCCCATGCATTTGCTCAATCCAGGGCTTTTTCATTATTGATACGGCACGCCTGCTGATATCTAAGGACACTCTCACTGCTTGCCCACTTTAGGAACTCAGCCTTCCATCTCTTGCTATCAGGTCAGTTTTTCGATTTCCAATTCCTGGTGATTTCCCTTTTCGCTAGCAGTAGCCCCATATCTACAAATGTACTTGTCACCTTAGTCTTGGGTGTGTGAGGGAACCAGTGCAGTATGCATGTTGCGATGTCAAAAGTTAAGTGTCGCTCCGTGGTCAGAGCCAGCGTGTCTCCCACTTCCTCCCAGTAGTCCCCTAAATTAGGGCACTCCCATAACATATGTTCCAGCTCTACCCCTTCGCTCGCGCATCGGGGCACGCTGCTTCCTCCACTTTAAAATACTTCCTAATCCTACCTGGTGTTAAGTATGCCCTGTGCAGGATATAGAAATTTACCAGCTGAAATCTTGCGTTCCTCGTGCTTCTCCAAGCCCTACGTATTATCTGTTCCCATGCTTTCTCCGGTATGGGTTTCCCACCTTACCCACCTCCCATTTGATTCTCAATTTATCTAATGGTGCCAGCCCTTCATTCAGCATTCTAGAATACAAACATGTGACCCCCTTAAAAGTCCCTGCCGCCATCATTACATATTGGCATGCCTTTGTCATTTTAGGCTCGGTGAGCCCTTCTCTCCACTGTGCCCGTGTGCCCGTAGTGCATGAACCAGTGCGGTGTGTATTAAAAATCCTCCGCTAGGTAGATCGTACCTCTCTTGCAGTGCTTGGTAGGGTAACAACTCCCCGTCCTCATATAAATCCCCAATTACTTGGATCCCCGCCTGTTCCCAGTCCTGCAGAGGCATCCAATCGCCTCCGTGGGGTAACGCTGTAGGCATCTCCAACGGAATTTCAGCCGCATAGGGATATAGGACTCCCGCTCTACGCTGTGAGAGATTCCAACACAGTCTCAGTGTATTTTCTTCCATGGAGAGATCTCTAAGGTCTAGTTTTTGTTGCATGACTATGAAGGATATAACATGGCGTGGTATCCCCCTGCCTCTCAGGTGCTCAGGGCCTCTGAATTCCCTCGCCACTGCCTGCGTCAATACCTGTAGCTGGGCCGCCAGATAATACAGTTCGAAATCTGGGACTGGTCTTATCAGTGTTGCTTGGGCCACTCTTTGCCTACCAGATCCCCATAAGAACCCCACAATCAAGGATTTCAATGACTTAAAGATCGATCACGCTATCCAGACCGGTAACGTTCTAAAAAATATAACAGCCTAGGCAGTGCCACATTTTTAATAAAGCTATCCGACCTGTTACGGACAGCGGGAGAGTAGCCCAAAAGGCCATTCTACCTTTTAATGCTCTACTTCATCTCCCTACATTCCCTTCCAGCATATCATTGGCCCTATAATAGACATGTACACCCAGGTATGCCAGGCAGGTCGGTTCCCATCGCACTTCCCTAGCTGTGGTGGGTGGTAGCTCCCCGGGTCTCGCCGGAAACAGACATGTCTTGGTCCAATTCACCCATAGGCCTGATACATCTCCAAATTCTGACAGCAAGCCCGCCACCCACTCCAGTGCACTCCCCGCATTGTCTAGAAACATCAACAAATCATCAGCATACAGCGAAATATACTGCTGATTTCCCCTGTACAACAGGCCGCCATAGCTCTCTCCCAATCTAGCTCTTGCCGCCAGTGGTTCTATTGCTAGGGCAAACAATAAAGGGGAGAGCGAGCACCCCTGTCTCGTCCCACGGGCCACTTGGTATTGGGGTGATATCAATGCTCCCACCTTCACTCTAGCCACTGCTGATGTGTAAAGCACCTTCGTCCAAGCCACGAAGTCGTCACCCACTCCGAAGCGTCCTAGCGTCTTATACAAATACATCCATTCCAAGCTATCAAAGGCTTTCTCTATGTCCACCGAAAGCACCATTGGTTTCAGCGCACCCTGTTGATCCTCTTCTAATATCCTCACCAATCTCTTCACACTAGAGGCTGTGTTCCGTGTCGGGATAAACCCAGCCTGATCTTCATGGATTAGAGTAGTCATGTGCTGCAAGAGGCGAGTCGCCAATATTCTGCTCAGAATCTTGTAATCAGTGGTCAGCATTGATAACGGGCGGTAGGAGGCTGTATCTGTCCCTTTCTCGGGTTGGCTTTAATAGTGGGATCACAAGCGCTTCCCGCATTGATCCAGGGAGTTGACCTAGTTCCTTCGCCTCTCTATACACCTCCAACAACCTTGGAGCCAATAAATCTACATATCGCCAGTAGAACTCTACAGACAATCCGCCTACTCCTGGTGTTTTATTACAGGCCATATGCTTGATAGCACTCCTAATTTCCTCTATCATTATATCACGGCCCAAGCATTGCGCTTGCTCCTCTTCTAACTCTGGAAGTAAGATCCCACCCAGGAAGGAGTCGTTTTCGGAGTTCCCTGCCACTAGCGAGATGCTATATAATGCTTCATAGTATTGCAAGAATCGGCGTAAGATCTCATTCTGGGTGAACACCGCCTCCCCGTCTGCATCTTCTAGAGCCAATATTGGCAATCCCCGCTTCATCGGGTTAGCCATCCAAGCTAGCAATGTCCCAGCCTTATCTCCCTCAGCGTGTGCTTTTGTGATGTAAGTTTTAGGATCGAAGCAACGCTGTCTCTCTACCTCTGCTGCCACCCCTTCTTTAGCTGCGACCTCCTCTGCCTGCATCTCAGGATGTCCAGGCCTTGCTAATTCCACCTTTCTTAATCTGCTCTCGGCACGGTCTACATCCTGTAGCAATACCTTCCTCACTCCTACATGTTTACTAATGCAGAGCCCCCGTATTACAACTTGAAAGGCATCCCATTCCATCGCTCTTGTTGACGCTGTACCCGCATTCTCGGTAAAGTAATGTGTTATCCCTTCCTCTATTTCCCTTTGAAAAATTGGGTCATCCAACGTTTCAGGGCGTAATCGCCAAGTGGGGATGGCAGATTGTGTCACCATCCAGTGCACAGTAAACATCAGTGGGTTGTGATCAGACAATGTCCTGGTGAGGGGAAACATCCTTTACGACGCAACTTTTACCACGCAGCGCCTTTACAACGCAGGTTTTTCAACGCAAGTCATTACAACAAAATGCGCTGGGGGACACTCAAGGATAGGTAATAGTTTAATTTACTATCCAACACCTTCCCTACCATCCACGGGGACTGGAGTTGGATTAGTAAAGTAAACTATTCACTATCCAGCACCCCCCAACGCAAGTCGTTGTAACGACTTGCGTTGAAAAACCTGTGTTGTAAAGGCATGCGTAGTAAAAGCATGCGTTGTAACAACGTACATCCCCTGGTGAGATATTCAGTGTGCACTATGGAGGGCACCAGCAGCGTGGATCATAAGACTGCATCTAATCGAACGTGCAGGTCGTGCAACGCAGAAAAGTAGGAGTAGTCCCGGTCATGTGGATGGTGATTGCGCCATACGTCCACTAAATCCCATCTGTTCTGCCACTCCCGCCTACATTTAGCCAATCTATGCACAGGGGAGTCCACTAGTGGTGGGTGTGATCTATCTCGTGATGGGTCTGTTATGGAATTAAAATCCCCTCCCAGTACTGCAGAGCCTGTAAAGTCGTGCGCTAACGTACCAGATAAGCGTTCTAGGAAGCGCGCTTGGTCAATATTTGGTGCGTAAATGCTACAGAGCACTATATCCCTACCTCGTAGTCTCCGTTCTACTGCTACAAATCTGCCTTCAGGGTCTATTGTCTGTTTCGTTACTTGGAAAGGAACCCCAGCCCTAATCCAAATCAATGCCCCCCGTGCAAACGCAGAGTATGCGGTGCTGAATACCTGTCCTTTCCATCTCCGTTGCAAAGCTAAACCCTCTGCCTTAGTGAGGTGAGTTTCTTGAAGCAATGCTATGTGTATTCCTCTTCTAACTAAGTAGGCATGGATCTTGTGGCGCCTTGTCATTGTGTGAAGTCCCCTTACATTCCTGGTAATACATCGTAAGTCAGGTATCGCCCCCATCACTATAGTACAATATCCGCATTTCAATCCGTATGCCAGGATCCACACCGGTGAACCCCCTTCCCCAACCTTTCTCCCAACTGCTCAACATCCCCACCCCCCCAAGAACAGGACCTAGAACCAAACAGCTAGTCCCCATCCAAACCACTGCAACTATTAGCACACTTCTAAGCCCACCAGTAGTTACTGAGGGCATACCTTATGGGCACGAGAGGAGCCCAGTACCAACGGACCGCCGCTTACACCCTAGACTCATACCCGCCCTGAAAACCCGAAATAAAATTACATCATGCATGTTCTCCCCCGATCACCAGTTTCAGTTTCATTGAACACCAACTAATAGTTCGAGCTTACCACTGCCTATTTGGAACAGAAGGGTCCCCCCTCCCCGCGCAGCCTCCAACACCGTTGTTCCACCTTCGCAGTAATGTCCACAGTCCCTCTCCCATTCAGTGTCAGTTGTATAAGAGACTCCCATAGTACAACCTTTATTCATCCAGTAGTCCATCCGCTGTCGCTGTTGTGATCGGCGGCATCCGTATGCTGTCCACTTCTGAGGTCTCAGTTTCTGATTGCTCTTTGTCCTTCTCTGAGTCAGTGCCTTCCGGAGAGTGCATCATCCAATCTCCTGAGAGAGCAGACACCGCCTCCAGCACCCCCCCCCCCCCGCCGCTCCACCTCAGTTTGCGATGTTGAGGGCCTCCGTAGACCTCGCCGCCGTTGCAGAAGTCTTTGTGATTTGCGCTGTAGAAGCACTTCCGAGGCGTCTTGGGTCTTCCGTCCCTGCTGTGTCCGTGTGCAGTATCAGCTTCAGTGGTTCAACATCGTAGTTCACAGGAGAGGAGCAAATGATAAGTCCCCAGTACCTAGGAATTCCAGCGTGACTTGCTCTTTTCTCTATTCAGTGCCTGGGCCAAGCACTAACCCCCCGATCAGTACTTTGGTGCTGAGATCAGTAGAACCCGACCAACTCTATGCACGTAGTTGATCTCCTCGCCGTGCAGGCCGGTGGTAGTGCTTCGCTGCCTGGGAGGCCAGTCATCCAGTGCCTGACTCTCCCGGGCCTGCTGTATCTCATCTCTCCCCCAGGATCTCGCTCCTATCCACCTGTCCCTCCTGCTGTTGTTCCCCTGGGCGCTGGCTCTTCACTGTCAGCCTCCGGTCCTGCCCAGGAGTCCCTCGGGGGTCTACAGACTTTTCAGGCAAGCGCCCACTCCCACGTCCCGGCTCGCAGGCCGCAGCGTCCCCGGGCCCCCCGCCCACCTCTGCGGTCTGCGGTCCCAGGTCGCGCCACACCCCACTCACCAGTGCGAGGTTGGGCTCCTCTCGTGCCTCCTGTCTGCCTTCTTCAGCCGCACCAATGATCAGCCTCTCCCGATCAGCCACCGAGGGTGCAGTAAACTCCGTACCCTCGGCGCCGGCTGTCACTCTCCGCCGCCGCAGGCTGCTGCCTGTCTGGGCTCATCCCACGCGGGCCGAGTCCACCCGCTCAACTCTCCGCCACAGCACTCACTTCGAGGGCAGGGGCGTCCCAGCCGTCACACTTTTCGGGTCTGCCGAGTGATCGGCTCCCTCTCCGGCAAGCGGCAGCCTCCTTCAGTACAGTCTCCGGGTCTCCCGGTTCTGGATCGCCGCCATTTTGTAGTCGTCTCCCACCATCACCCCAAGCCGGGAAACCGCCAAAAGCTCCACAATTTCGCTCAATACTGTTGCGGAACCGCACCAGTGCAGGTACGCCCCACTGTCCGATCGTTTGGTGGCATCAGGGGGTTCCGTGCAATATGAAATCAGGATTTCACGCGGCTTCCCTCATCGGCCTCTGAGCCACGCCCCCTAAAACTCTGAGTCTGATGATTCGCTTGAGGAGTCAAGCAGCAGCTGTGCAGGGGGAGTGTTACAGGAAGCCAGCGTAACAAAACTTGAGGGGCCTCCTGGAGCTTGACCCAGCACGCGGGGTCTGCAGGAATTTAATTACGCCACTGCTAAGACTTAGGTAAAATGCACAACACCTATGGCGCATGACTCCTCCTCCCATATGTCTGCTTCGTTTTGACTGTGGGTGCCCTGCACATCTGCTTTGAACTGCAGAGCACACATGGAACACATCACAATCCTGGCATGGCACTTGCCCAAGATTTCTCTCCAATATGATTCAGAGACATATACCCACCAGCAATTTCCGCTCCGCCCCCATGAACCTTCTGGTCACACCATACTTCAAATCGAAAGCGGCTAGGCGGTAGCAGATTTGCAGTGCTGGCCTCTGATTCTGGAATGCCCTGCCCCTTGCTATCAGTACCTGTACAGACCTGCTGAGATTCCGGAGACTCCTTAAGACATGGCTGTTCACTCAGGCATTTGAATAACACACCAGGAATCTGGCTACTCCTATATATAGCACCAAGAAACCAACAGGTGTACATGTGCTCTATGAATAATTTTAACATAGCATAACATCACTAGCAGGGAGTTTGTTAATTTTGTGATTTCCTAGATTATCAATTCTTTTGTATGCAGCAGGAGTCTTTGAAAACACTCATACCCCGAAGGTTACCTGATATCGTTCTGATGTGTTAAAGCTTTAATGTCAAATGAAAGATCAGTAGGTGGATTTTGAACTCAGATTTTGCAGCAGAATGTAAATCTTTGCACATTTCCATTGGAATTGCCACCAAATTTGCAGACAAAGTTTTACTGCTAAAACTTTATTGCACACAAATGATAATGTGTAGAATTAGGGTTTCAGTGAATATTTATAAATACCCATATTAAAAAAATAAACACCAATTACCATGTTAAAAAAATAGCCGCAATTTGTCAGAAGACATAGCTTGAACTTTGACCCCTGTCTTTGAAGGCAGAAAATGTGACAACATAAATACAGGATGTAAAGGCATCTTTATTGCTTGGACTTTCATGACCCACCAAAAATAAGCTCGGCACCTCACCAGTGGATCGCGACCCACAGTTTGGGAAACACTGCCCTAGCTAACTTCTTCCTTTAGGTAACGAAGCAAAATGGTTCTGTATAGTACTTGCTAGACCAGAGACAGCCCAGGCTCCTGCATATATCGAGGGCTTCACCAAGTGTTCCTAAAATTAGAAACAGTCTTGAGCCATAAAGGAGACAAACCAAATGACATGCCAGCCGCGGGAAACATCCTTTACGACGCAACTTTTACCACGCAGTGCCTTTACAACGCAGGTTTTTCAACGCAAGTCATTACAACGAATTGCGCTGGGGGGCGCTCTAGGATAGGTAATAGTTTAATTTACTATCCAACACCTTCCCTACTATCCACGGGGACTGGAGTTGGAATAGTAAATTAAACTATTCACTATCCAGCGCCCCCCAACGCAAGTCGTTAACCTGCGTTGTAAAAGCATGCGTGGTAAAAGCATGCGTTGTAACAACGTACATCCCCAGCCGCGGGTTGTGCAGGTAAGAGCGGTGGTGCAGAGTGGGGAGGATTTCGACAGGCGATGACAAGGGAAAATTAATTATTTATTTAATTTCCTCTCGTGGTCGTCAGTCGAATCCCCCCCCCAACCCAACCTGGCCTCACTGCTCTTACCTGCACAGGCCACAGCTGTGATATGCACGTGCACCATTTTCAGGCAATTACTTCCAGTTCATTTAGACATGCCCTGGACGTGTCTGGTTAAAGCCAATATTTTGTTCATGAATAAGAGTGTTTTCAAAGAACAGCGGGGAGGCAAGTCTGTGTCTCCAGAGGACAAGAGGCAGGGGCTGACAGTCGCAGCTGCATTTTTTGGATTCTGCAGCGCTTCTCGCTTTCACAGGCAGGAAGTACCTTCCTTTCCCACGGTACCTCGGAGACAAGCTGGGCCTGGTTTCTAATGAGATCACGTTTTCTTAAGAGGCGCACTGCTGTTAGGAATCAGGTGTGCTCAGGGTCGGGCTGGGACAGAAAATTGGACCGAGAGCCGAAATAGAAGTGGCCCCCCTCAGTGAATTAAATTCCTGAAAAAGTGACCCATGTTTGCAAATTGAAGCAGTTTTGAACTTGTAAAGACACGCTGAATAAGTGGTTTGCAAGATGCGGAAGACTGCATGGATTTGAGCTCGCTGCAGGAAATATTTAATATCAAGGAAATGAACAGTAAAAACCAGCCCACTAGACCTTAAAAAAGGCCCACAAACAGCCAAACAAACAGGCCCACACACTGGCCTTTTAGACTAGCCCATCGGGTATTGCCTGTTTATCCTATGATATGCCAGCCTGACCCTGTGTGTGATTCCTAAAGTAACACTGTTTCTACACTTATCTTCCACTTTCATGTTTCAAGGCTTTGTTAAATTCAGGTATTAGGAGTTTGAGGAGTCCAGTGTGTTGTTTCTCACACAGTGGGGCATATTTCCAGGCCTCTGAACATGTTTCACATTGAAAAATCAAGGATAGATGCTACCATAACACAGTCCGATGGCAGCCATTTTATTGACCCAATGTCATACATTCACCCCAGTACAGAGATCTGGGCCTAAATCCATCATTTATTTGCACTCCACACCACCCCAGTTCAGACATGCAGAATGCAAATCAGCCGTGACCCTGTGCCTCATGGGTAAAGTCCAGCCCGAACTGCCAAGCCATGTCTTTCCTGGACCGGAATCAAGCATCCTAGGACCGGTTTCTGGCTATCAGGCGTCTTCAGCCAGGATAGCTTGACTCCAGTGGTGTGGAGAGCATGGGACTCACGCCTGAGCATACCCATCCCACTCGGGGTGACAAATGCAAAAATAACAGTTGATGGACAGAATGTAGAATAATGTCATACATTCACCCCAGTACAGAGATCTGGGCCTGGCTTGGCAGTTCGGGCGGGACTGTTCCCATGAGGCACAGGGTCAGACTGATTTGCATATGGCCATGTCTGAACTGGGGTGGCAGAGTGGGCTAAAGAACGGTGATGGATTAAACCCAGATATGTTGACTGGGTGTGAGTGTTTGATTGGTTCAGATGCTCCGTCCATCACCACCCCCTTTTGTACCACTTTGTTTGCCATAAGTTGGCAGGGTATGCTCAGACGTGAGTCCCTTGCTCACTTTGCCACTGGATTCAAGCAAGCCGGGCTGAAGACGGCTGAAATGCCAGAAACCGGTCCTCGGAAGCTTGTTTCCGGTCCAGGGAAGGCATGGCTTTGCAGTTTGGGCTGGACTGTTCCCATGAGGCACAGGGTCAGACTGATTTGCATATGGCCATGTCTGAACTGGGGTGGCAGAGTGGGCTAAAGAACGGTGATGGATTAAACCAAGATCTGTTGACTGGGTGTGAGTGTTTGATTGGTTCAGATGCTCCGTCCATCACCACCCCCTTTTGTACCACCAAATGGATGACAGCCTATCTGCTCAGACTGAGGTGTTATTTATTCAATAAGTGCAAAGATATAATATGGATATATTACTACTCTGCAACAAAACTGATATGAAAAAAACACTGTTTGCTGCCCCAAAGATTGTGTGTACAAATTACTTTACACAGAATACATCACTGCCAATAGCCAGATGGCCTCTTCAATGTGATATTAACCTTACTGCTCAAACTTAACAGTTTGCATCCTGCTTTTTGTTAAATACATTTTGCTAAAAACAAATATACATTAATAAATGCAACCACATAAACCAAATGTATTTGTATATAAATATCTGAATGTTTCAGCCTCTCTTAACTGTATCTCAGGATCATACTGAAAATAGTAAAAATGATTTAAAAAATATATTAAGAATATTTTTCTAATGTTCTATTCCTATCCAGCATTTGTTTTATAATGTTATAAGATCATATAAAATGAGCATGTCATTTTTGTGACATATTAAGTTTAATGCTGGGCTTTTCGTTTCAAAGTACCGTCCTACTGTGTAAAAGGTGCTTAAGTGCATCTAGTGACTAGATCTTAAAGTGCCAATTGTGAAGGATCTAAGAACATAAATATTAGTAATCAGGATACCATGGGTTCAGAAAAGGGGCCTGATTCCTTTCTTACATTTTCAACACATGTATCTGAAGACCTACTTTCCAGATGTATATTTATAATAGGTTAAAATGTATATGTCAATACCTGAATAGTAAAAAATTGAATAAAGTACAAAAATACAGAAATAACCTGGAGTGTACACTATGGTGTAATTTGAAACCCCAATATTGAGACATGTAAACAATCCCTGCAAACCATCCCAATTTAGTTAATATAATCAGGTATAGGGACTAATGTGTTCAAGAGATATATCAAACAAACTTTAAAAGACTATAAATGATTGGTCAGATGATTTCAATATGAATATATAATTCTGAATCCATATTTAATCCATTGGGGGTCTCTGTCCCCAATAGTAGGATCTTATTTGCTTCTTCACAGCGTAGTTCCAGTTCTTAGTTTTCCCCTCGTGGTTTCTCCAGCACATGTTTGATGATATAGTACTTTATGTTTTCTACATTCCCATTGTGTGTTTCCCATATGTGTCTGGACATGGCATATTGGTAGTTCTGATTTATTATGGCTCTCAGATGTCGCAGTATACTGACCTTGAGTTTGTTGATTTTACTGCCCACGTGTTTTATGCCACATTGGCACTCAAGGACATATAGTACTGACTCAGTCTCACAGGTGATTTTCTCCTATTTCTTGTTCATTCTTCCTTATATGGTCTTATATTCTGTATTATTTATTCCATGTCTACAAGCTTTAAACTTCACACATTTGAAAAAGCCAGTGGTTTGAACTGTGAGCCATGTGGTTACATTGGTTTGGGTATTAGTTGGTTTCATATAAGGTGGTCAATAGATCCCCTAATGATGGTGCTTTACTGTGGGTGATATTAAGCATTTTGGTAAGTATTATTTCAAATCCTCATCCATAAGTAACATTTTTCAATTATCCCTGAGTATGTCTCACACCCTTCCACTTGATGTGTTGTATTCAGTTATAAATCTAACATCTTGGTTTTTGTTTCCTTCTTTCATACTTGGCACTTCCTTTGGCCTTAACAGTGTTTCCCGTTTTTTAGTACTTGCTCTTGTTAAGGCATCCTGTAAGACTGTTTCCGAATAACCTCTTAATTGAAATCTTTCAAACATTTCTTTTGCCTGATGTTCAAATTCAGATTCTTCTGAGCAGCATCGTCTTAGCCTTGGGAACTCCTAATATGGGACACTACATTTCAATGGTAAGGGGTGTCCACTGTTGACATGGAACTTTACAGTTTGTGCGGGTCGGTTTTCTGTACATTTTAGTGCAAAATATATATATACATATAATAAATATTGATCAGGACTTGCGGAATAGATTTCCCAGGGCAATACGTGGCTCGGTTAAGGGAGATAATGCAAGCTGCCTTTCCCATATTTTTAAATATATATATACATATATATTTTATGCGTCAACCCCCCAGGCCCTGGCCTACGCTGGGGGGGGGGGGGGGAGGGGGAGGTATAATTGAAAAGGGCTACACTGCCTCCTATATATGTTTTTTCTTTTTTCTTCCTTTGACATCGGGATTGAGTCCCTTAATCCTAAATGGCTACCAAATATCTCTCTAGATTTTGAAGGCAGACAATCAGATTGTATCCTTTGATTTGCTGGTCTTGCAGTACTAGCAATGTCTACACATTTTTAACTTTAATTTCTTGAAAATTGCAGAGCGGATTTATACCAAATCATGAAAAGCATGCTTTCTGTGTAAAGATCTAGCGTTCTGCCAAATTTTGTATAATTCCGTGCAAATGCTTTGGATGTAGCATTGTCTAAAGTTCCTATGGGAAACTGCATAAGGAAAATGCGTTTTGGGCCCCCCCACCACCATCCCCTATTGCTTGGCCCCCAATTAACATATCACCCATAAACTTTGCAGGAAGGAGCTGAGGCAGAGTAACGTTTTTTTTGTGGAAAGTTTCTTGAAAATGTGTCAAACAGTCTCAAAGTTATTAGCAAACCAAAAAAAATCAACTTCATATGGAAACTGGGTCATCAGACTGCCACTGTGTATTATGCTCACACACATTGAAGGGCTTTCGATCATCCTTCTTCATCCATTGATCTGTTCAAGTGTTCTTCACACTTTTCTCATCAGCATGGCGGCCATCAGTTAGCCCTCTTCGGCCATTGGCTGTTTTCAATCTGAGTTATGACATTTTGCTCTTGCGCTACTGTAAATGCTCACATCCACCTAAAAAGAAGTGCACTTCAGTGTCATGTCTGGTAGGCCCATCTCTGATTTAATTTGAGCTTTAATTTCAGGATGTTATTTACTTTTGTTCCTTACTTTTTTCAAATGTATGCATGGTACCTTTTTTATTTGTTTTCTATTTTTACACCCTTCGTGTTTAGTGCACATGTTTACGGAAAAATACATGCTTAAAAAAATAGCAGGCTTGCAAAGCGTTTCCAATTGACTTTGTTTGCCTGTGCAGTTCAGAATTGTGTCAAGTGAAACTCAGAAAATAAAAAAAAGGTAGTCTCTCACTTTACAAAACATGTAAGAGATAAAATGGGTGTTGGGGGGGGGGGGAGGATGGATAGCACATTGCGTGCGTGTGTGTTGAAATCCCATTGGTGATCTGGCAGGAAAATGAAGCGAGCAGCTGCTGTGTGTTTATTCCAGGTACAATCCGCATCATTAAACTGCACTCACACTAAGTATGGCCGATAAAGTTTTTACCCATTGTTAGAGAATGCAAATTCTGTAGTTTCAAGATTTAAAGGGCTGTAAATTGGTCTCTAAATTGTAAAAACCAAACTGAACATTCTTTATTTATAAAATCAAGTAAACAGTCCCGTGCAAGTAGGAGAAGAGCTGACCTTGAATGGTCTGAACTTCCAGAGAGTGCATGTGAGGCAAACTGGCTATGAACTTCTTCCAAAAAATTATGTTTAAGAGGAGATTCGTACCCAAAGCTCAAATATTCGGGACTTTCTCATCTGGCTTGATACTTCTAAGCACGTTGGCCTTCGGGCAGAACCAAAAAATGTGTAAAGTTGTTTGTTTTTAAAGTTTGTTCCGAGTTTTTACAGCTGATATTCGAGAACTGAAACCAAACCAGCAACCAGCACTACCCTTGGGTGGTAAGGCTGCATCCATAGCGTGCCACCACTAGGTGACGCCAAATTATAGGACAAGGCCTGAACAGCTGCCTGTTTACTATGGGCAGTGAGTGCTTCAACGGCACGCTGTTATTTTTGCTCCAGTGGCACACTGCAAATTTCCCTGATGTGCCCAAAATTTTGCAGCATGGCTCAAAAATGGAGCTACGTTTTCAACATCGTAAAACCTTTGATTTATGTTTATAGCTGTGAAAGACAACACAGTGCACTTCAAAGTCCTCTTAGCACTGTGTGGGGATGTTTAAAAGGTAGGCGTCCAAGATCACAGACTTTAGGGGTCTCAGGCCAATCAGCCATACTTCAAGCAAGGTAGGGTGTTCAATTATGAGTTCTTATATCTCTCATTGATGATGACTTTAGGATGGAAAAGGCGTATGCTTGGAGAGACCCCAATGTCACATCACTTGATAAATAGCCAGTTGGTAGGTCCTGTCTTAGGTCTCTAGCGGGTGATACATAGGTACTTGTGGTTGGTGTTCTTCTCTGAGTTTATTCTCAGGTTTGACTCACAGTTCATTTTGTCTGATTGTATTCATTATCCATGCACAAGAGGTGAGTCTAGAGTTTCCGGATGCTTCCGTTGAGTCTTGCTGCAGGGTAGGGCAGCCAAAGTGTATTACGCTGAAAATATGGAAGTTTATGGAGACCGATCTTAGGAGGTCTCTGGCAGGCTGTTAGTATTGGATGTATATCCGCATTGTTACCTACCCGCGTGGTATTGACAGCGTTATAAACGCGGTTTCCCATATGGACTATGTGTAGTCTTAAAGTCTGTCTTTCTTTATTCATGAGAGAAAGAGAGATCTTCACAGCAAATTTTCAGGATTAGTGGCACTTGGAAACTTGAATACTGTCTCCTTTTTAGGTTGAGCCTAGAGTCAACGGGCATGCACTGCTCTGCAAGGCATGCTGTATCCGGAATGAGCAGTTTGTTCATGCCCACCATGTTTAATTGCTTTTTTCCTGTGCTTTTCTAACTGTTTCTCTTTTATCTGGTGAATTTTGCCATGTGTCACTCCTTTGGGTGTGTTTGTCTCATACCTATTGTTTAATGGCAATGTAGCTGCTCCTACCAGTTGTCTTAAACCCCACGGGAAGTTTCTCAACAGGGCCTTGGTCTTGAGATGCGAGAAGAGTTGAGTGATTGCTGCTGTTTCCGATACCTCTGTATCAAAGGGTAGACGTGAGATGGCCACGGAGTGTGCATGTTTTGCTTTTTGGAGAACTATCCTAGTGTGTATCAAGGTGTTGTTAAGGTTGGTGATGGTAAGTGATAAAGCAAGAGGCACAACTTCCACATATTTTGCACCATATCTAGTCATCAATTGAGATGATTATTTGAAAGATGTTAGGATTTCTATAATTTCCGACTCTTGAAAGAAAATGGTGCATGGTCAAGATATGTAAGATGCTAATCACTTAGAAAGTTACAGTTAAGGTCACAATATTTTTTTCATGAAGTCAATTTGATTAGAGAAGGAAGACTTTAGATGGTCACGTAGCGTTCTCTGAGAAGCAATAATTGTGTGTGTGGGCTAAAGTGCAGCAATTTCTTTGTAGACACAAGAGTATTTTTTTCTGGCTATCTGCATTCTTGATTACATCCAGGAAATGTGTTGTTTTTCGGTTTTTTTTTGTTGATCTGGCACATGCTAACGTGTATCCATGCCAGTGTGTGCATGTGGTTATATTTGTGAGTAGTGTACACGCTGCGTCATGAAAATTCTTGTATTTTAAGGCGTCCTGGGCAGAGGAAGGAACACTGAATACCCTGTGTCCTTATAACCCTTTTGCCCTGTCAGTCAGTCTTGCGCCACTCTGCCGCTCTTTCTCAATCCCTGTCACCTGGTCCACCTTCCCTTCGTGTCCCGCTGCTCGCTCACTGTCCAGTAGTGAGACCTCGAAAGCAGTGCTCGCCTGAATGAGGTGGACCTCCCGTGTAAAAACCTGCATCATAATGAACCAAGACCATCTTTATGTAATGTGCAAAACCTTCACAAACGGTTAAAACGGTCATTCAGGTTGACAATGGCCCTCCATTAACCTCAAATTAATTCTTGCCATTGGCACACCACTATACATTCTACTCGGCACCACAAACCTTCATCATACTTAAGTCAACAAAACTCAGGAAACAGTCCTCTTTCAAGGAGATCAATGTTTTGCATTTCTCACTTAAAGGGACAAGCATGGAAAATGCAAAACATATACCTGAGCTTAACCAATGATCGGAGGACAATGCAAATCTGCTACACCACCCTAAGAAAATTGTTTTCGATAAGAATGACCAGGTTCAAGGCAAGTCAGAAATCAAAAAAGTAAAAATATGTTTACAGAGGCGTGTTCCGTGATCGTATCCAGAACTTTCTAAGGGCAATCAAGTAAGTATTCATAGAGCTTATTGACAGCAGTGGCAGGGCAAAGCACAGCATAGCACACGAAAATAGCCAGGCTGCTAGGTCCCTTGTAGATAGCAGAGACATCAACATGAACCAAGAGACATATGCAACTGATCATCACCGCATGTTTTGCAAATAAAAAACTCTTACATTCTGTTTCACATTTATAGCCGAAGCGGTCATATCTTCTGAGAAAGTGCAGATTGAGCATAAGAAGGCAAAAGATTTCCCAGATGCTAAAATGTGTATGACCCAGGTGAGTGGGTGGCGGTGGGTTTCAGTACTTTGTAAATATGCCTGAATCGGACTGGATTGGGACTCTACAAACCAAAGTAACTGTTGGCGTTTACTTCGAGACGATGGTACTCCTTTTATCAACTTGGTAGGATAAGAACACTGCATGTTCCCTGCAAGTGCTTCGCACCCCCTAATAGCCCCCTAATTTCTGCTGGAGGCGCAGAAGCCACAAAATTGTGTTTACTGCGCGAAAGCCGACGTGGAGACCCAGTGGAAATGTTATGCACAAATCATGTAATTCTGAAAATATTCTCTAGAAAGGAAAAGAACATTCCCGAAGACGTGAGGCATCAAACCGCCACAGCACTGAGCACTGCAGGGGGTCTACGTGGTGCTCCGGTTGCCGTGGGCCACGCATCTCTCGCGCTGCCACGTGCCAGCGTGGAATGCATTGCGCAGCTGCTTCCCATTAGCACGTGCCCCCTCAGTAACTATAAGACGTAGTCAAACGATGATAGGTAAAATACCCAAAGCAGGATGGCTCGTGGTGCCCCCTGGGGTGGGCCTCTCCAATTGCAAGCAGGATGCACTTCCTCTCCCACTGAGGTGATTTTTTTCCGCTACAGAGGTAGGCCCTGCTCTCCTTAGCACAGTAAAAAAAAAATGCAAGGCTAATAAATCAGTGGTAGAGTAAGCACAAAAATGGTAGATATTTCTTGGGCCACAGTGTCTCTGAAAGCAGTTGTTTTCATTTACTTGGCGCGGGTTCAAGTCAGATAGAATGAAATGATACGGGGTAGGCACATTCCTCCGCCGTGAAGCCATCCCAAGAGCCGTTTTAAAGTTAACAGGAGAATTTCCCCCATGCTGTTCTCATCTGTCATTCCGCGAGATGTCTGTTCTCCGCGCGCTCACTCCGTACATTCTTGCACACTCGGGATTGCAAAATGTTATGTTTCCGTTCACACGGTAAGAGCACGCTGTCAATTAGGCATCTCGTGCTTGCACACTCTCTGCCCAAAAAAAAAAATATTTCTTGCGTGCCGGGATGTGACACACTGAACTTCCACCTAGTAAAAGCATTGTTGTTGTCTGAGTGACTTTTAACATTTCACAATTCGTGCTCAAATGAAGTTATTTTTATTTGTAGCAAGGAGGATTTATGATTTTTTTAAATGAGTTCTGCAAAATGAGGTCACCGAAACTTTACTTTGTTCTTGAGACCAATTTTCTCACGGAGAGTTTTTGCCGCCAATTTCATCCGAAAAAGCTGTACTATTATTTCGGCACATGCATTGTTCCACTTTAAATTAATTGCCTATGTATGTAAAGTTGATGAAAACAAAGAAAGATGATGCAGATATTTTGAAAGTAAGAAAATAGATTGCTTATCCGTGGCAACAACCATTTGGTCGCATATCTTTATTGCCTATCACATGATTTTGGTACATTAGGTCGTACTTACTAGACACCCCAAGGTGTCTGCGAAAGACCTGTTCTAAACTAGCAGTGGGCTTACAGCATGCCTACTACTTCCCACTATTTGGCCTTATCATCACTCTCATTTGATTGTTTCTCTTTTGATGGCTTGCCATCATCTTCTATCTAGTGTCTGTTCCTCCCCTGGAAGCTTCTTTACAAGCTTTTTTGCTAAGCTGATATATCCTTTCACTGAACTGTTTAGCGAGCTACTTGTTTTCTGTGTCCCTCCTCAAATAACCACCTCTTTGCAATGTTGCTTCTCACTAGTCCCAGCTTGTCTGAAAAACCACAGCGAAAGGCATATTTTTGATAGGGTATGGCTAAAGAGCAGACTTTTGTTTTATATCCTGCATTCCATATATCACATGAAAGTGCAAACTTTGGCACATAAAGGGATTTATAGCTCTGGCGAAAGGCCATTTGCTGCTTTCGCTCAAGTGACGTATGAGTCAGAAAGGGTACTTAGTATGACACTTCTCCTGAATGCCGATAAGTTTTCTCCCTGCAGAGAAACAAATGGCTGAATTATGTGGAATTAATTATGCCATGGTAAGCATTTCCCTTTACATTCTGACGTGTCCTTATTATTTTTTTATTCTGTTTAGTTTCCCTAGTGGAAAAGATACCAAAACGTATGTTTGTTTTTCCTCTATTATTTTGAAACGTTTTTTTTTTCTTTTACTTTGGTAAAAAATATTTTACTAACATTGGTAAGTCCAATTGCTCAGCATTCCCATTATAAAGACACAGCCTATTGGTTTTACCAATGCTTGTTTTTGGTCAGGGACCACAAACTTTACAATCTAGGCAAGGTTGTGTTTTGCCAGCAGAAGCACTTCTCATATTGTTTAGAGATCGTTCCTGGGGTGCACCTGTAAAGAGTTTTCAAGCCAATTTAACCTGTTTAGAGTTCCCTAGGCAATACGGATAATGTCACTCTTCCCCAAAGAAAGAGAAAACAGACAGGTAAGTCACACCTCTCCCTGAAAACTATACACATTTGCTGTAGGGACGTTTGGAGGACAGCACTCTAGAAGGGGTTATGAGGGGCTTATTTCATTCCCAGACCCCTCTCTAATCTGTTCACATTCATAATAGATTTATAATAGTGGGGGTTTAATGTACCATCACATATTGTAGAAAATATGGATAGTAATAGTTGTGATTAAAATACAAATATTAGCAAATGCGAACACAATTAAAGAGTGTAACATGTAAACTTAAAGCATTATGGTTCATTAGTTGGAATCATAGACTACATTAATTCTCAGATCTTCTGAGCTATGCAAAATTTTCTCTGCAAACCTTGGTACAGCCTGTGTGACTGGCCACTGGCCTTTTGGCAAAACAATGCCCGTGGAGAAGGTACAGATCGCTGGTGTGCAGTGGCGTAGCAAGGTCAGGTGGTACCCGGTGCAGAAAATTTCTTGTCATCCCCGGCTTGACAAAACACTTATTTTTGCCATTTTGTCACCCCCCCTCAGTGATGACACCCAGGGCGGGCCGCACCCACCTCACCCCTCCCTACGTCACTTCTGGTGTGCAGCAGCGGCACCCCCCTTTAGGGCAGAGGAGCGTCATCCACCCCGCTGCCAGTGCAGTAAAAGTGAAAAATGAATTACCGTTTTATTTTCACTGCTCCCACCCAAGTAGTGTTTAGAGGCAGGGCTGCTGTTGATTGGTAGCAGGGGAGTGGCGCACTGCCGAAGTCGCTCTGGCCGGCTGTCTTGCGATGGCCACCCTGGCTTGCGCATTGTAAACCTCTCCACTTAGCTGTCTCAGCAGCTGGGTAGAAAGCAGGAACAGAGGTCGAGGCTGCCCGCTCCATCCAGTCTTAGCCCTGCTCTCATGCTGCTCATCTGCAGCATGAGAGCAGCATCAAAGTTTTCAGAAGTGGGTTGTCTGAGGCTCCGCGAGGTGTCGCTGCGCTGACTGTATCCAGGAAGAATGAAGAAAAAGAGTGAGTAGAGAAAAACACAGGTAAGTACATTTTTAAATAAAAAATAAAATCTATTTGGCCCCACAGGGTTCGCTCTCAGTCCTCTTAAACCCTTCCCTGCGGGAATAGTTCCCCCATGGTGCGGGGGGGGGGCAGGGGGGTGAGCACGGCGCCGCGGTGCTTGTGACGAGACCAACTCGTCATGAGTCACAGTGCAGCTGTGCTCATGGCGAGCTGGTCTCGTCACGACTCCGCCCACTGATTAATTCACCCGCACAAGCGGGGAATCAATCGCGCGTGGGCGGAGCGCAGCCTTTATGAGGAGACCAGCTCGTCATGAGCACAGCTCCACTGTGACTCATGATGAGCTGCTCTCATCATGAGCACCAAAGGTGTTAATGACCTTCCAGGGTTGAGGATCACTGCCCGCCACCACTGGTGTGTAGATGGCCCACCTCCCTTTCCACACGGGAGAGACGCAGTCATATAGTTTTGTGCCTGGTTATGGTGGTTGCCAATGAGGTTGACCAGTGAATGGATTTTAATCTGTTGCTGACTGACCGCATTGAGTAACCTATGAGCAGGCTCGGTCACTTAGTGATCTGCTGTCAAGCAAGGTGGCACGGCAATGGCTCACCCTAAGGAGTCCACAGAAGATCTCAGCATAGAAGCCCTTAGTGAATCACACATCAGTAATAACTGTCATCATTAGTATACGTTGTATTTGATTGCTCCTCTGTAAGAAAGCATTTTACTAGTCTTATGTTATTTTTGTGATAACGATTATACCTAAAAAAACAGTAAAGATACGCAGTTAGGCACCATACCATACATCGTCGATAATAATGTATCCTGTAATGCAATTAAAGCATCAATTAGTAAATCCCTTCAGTTGGCAGAGAAAACCACATCACACCCATACAGTGAATAAATGCTACATTCAAACCTTGCATTAGAAATGTAGATGCCTCCACCCTCTGGTGTCCTAATGCTACTTAGGTTGCCGTAAAGCTTGCTTAGGTATGGTTCTGAGGCCTAACCTCACCTTATGAAAATGATTGTCCTTTTAGTGATTCTGCGATCATTTCATACCTCCTCCTCATTAAAGAAAGAGCACTGTTTAAGATTCTGTGCATCACTCATTAGGCACACCTTGGTTGTAGCCCAGGATTCCTCTCCTATGTTTTCTGTATCTCCTTTTGCCTGACACCTGAGACCGGCCACTCAATAACACCTTCACCTATGGCCTTGTAAATATAAAGCATTTGGGATATTATCCCTTTACATACAAAACTCTTTGGTCTTGCATGCCCTCTCTGGATATCCGAGACTCAAAGCACACTTTTTACATTTTTGTACAGTTAAATAGTCCATCTCTTCTGATTAAACTATAACCTCGGGACACAATTATCGTTTCCACCTCAAATCACACACGCACTATCCAGTCCTGTGAGTATTGTGTTTATCCAGCCTGTAAAAGAGATCAGAAGCCTTGTCGCCACCAACAATTTGCAAGGCTCCTGACGTTCTTCAACTCAGGTCTTGGCATGGCCTTATCCTCATGTCACTATTAAGCTGGTAGCCATGCCAGTCTTTTAGAAAAAACATAACCGAACAATACTGTCTTACAGTGGCGTAGCTAGACCAATGGCTGCCCGTGGCGGCCCCTGCATTTGCCGCCCCACGGCCGTGTGTAAAGGGGGTGCTGGCAATGTCCGTGACTGCCGCAGGTAAGACCGGTGGGGGGGAGTTTGCTGGCGATTTCCTCAGCGGCTGCAGGTAAGAGCCGCCCCCAAAACTTGTGACTCCCGAGACAGACCGCCCCCCGTTGCTACGCCTCTGCTGTCTTACCTCATGTCTTGCACTCAGGGCAGGCGGTTGACTAACGGAAGACAGCCTTAGGACACCACCTTATGGTGGCACAGAATTGTTTCAAAAAGGGTCAGTAGAAGGCTTTTTAGTTTTATGTGTAAGTAGAGCATTCAAGCTTGGGAAATTCAATCTGGACTGTGCCTGGGTTCTTGCCTGTGCTCTAATAATGACTCAGAATGTTGTCTCATGATTCTGTTCAAATTAGCAGTTTGTTCCAGGCTCATTCCCATGTAATTCCCCTGATGCTCCACATGATGGTTGCAATGCTTTCCACAATTCCAAAATTAATAAATACATTGAATATGTGAATCATTCTTTTGTGCTTCAGGACTTGAAAACTCGAATTCACTATTAGTTTATGTCCCTTGCATACCTCTTCTGTCAATGGTCAGTTACTTTGTATGACAGTTTTGACATCACTTCCGCTGATGACAGTGCACAAGTGACAGCACACATCTCACAGATCAATGATAAATTAAACTAGTATACACAGATCAATGAGAAATGAAATTAGTACAGACAATTAAAGCAAGAAAAAAATGATTTTAATTAGAAATGATATCTAAGAAAAATTGCTCGTATTTGAAAAAAAAATGTATGCACGCCTTAGTAACCGAATGTGTTTGGCCGGCGGCAGATCAGCCTAGCACCATGTGACTCTGGGCAATAGCTCGCTTAACCTTCCCGACAGCCCCCAGCGCCTTGACACCTTCGGGTAATTGCTCGTGCTTTACAAATACTGGACATTTACACTTGTCAGTGAAATAGCAATTGTAGAGCTCAGACCCTCAGTTCAACCATCTCTTTGCACTCATTTCCCACCATACTTGTGTCTAGACGAATCGCAATCTGCCACTAGTTTTGAGCTCTTCCTGGTTTGGACTAGGGAAACGTGAATCCTCCTGACTGCCCTTGAGGCTAAAGTTACCATCTTTGAAATGTATTTATTCAAACAGTTAATTACAACCATGGCAACGTGATAAATATGTAATTAAAGAAACATGAACCTAATCTGAGGGCGTTGAAAATACTAACAACAATTTATTTTGTATTAAAACCACTTATTCCACACTTCAATCTTCTCTAAGTGTTGTAAAGAACAGAGTTGTTCTTACCAATTTGACGCTACATTACTCACTGACATGTGAGGGATGAAAGGTGTAGTCTGTCCTGCAGGATAAAATGTCTTAGGGCCTCATCTATGGGTTTTTTCCCATAGGGCAGCTCAGTAGGCCTGGCTGCTGCGCAGGCCCGGACTGGCCGTAGCGGGCACCGGGCAATCCCCCGGTGGGCCGCACCGGTGGGGGCCGGTTTTGGGCCCCTGGGGGCCGTTTTTGTTACAGGGCTGTTTTTGCAGCATAGCTGCAAAATCGTCCCTGTAACAAAATAGGCTGAAATCCGGCCTTGGCAAAGAGCTCAGCGGCACCCACAACCCCCCAACAGGTGGGGGGGGCCGGCAGAGCACTTTGCCAGGGCCGGGTTTTGTTCCCAGTCCGGCCCTGCTGCTGCGCTGCCCTACGGCAAAAGAAAAGGGCAGGAATAATAGATATGGCACATTCCTGTCCTTTTCCCCTGCGCCGGTGCACAGTGGGCTGCCGCTCGCCAACGCAGACACCGATGCACCATGGTGCAATGGGTGCCTGCGTTGCGGGGAAGATTATTTTCGTGCAGGACGGGAAACCTTCCTGCACAAAAGCTATCACAAGAGGCTTTTTCCTCTTTCTATGTGTGCTGCATTCTATAAAGAGGGAAAACAAGGAGAAATAAAAATATTTCTCCTTGTTGTGCCTCCCTTACGCCTCCCAGGGCAGGCGTAAGTTTTTGGCGCTGCCTCAGACTTACGATTTCTCGTAATTCTGAGGCAGTGTCAAAAAGCCATGGATTTTCCTTGGAACGCCCCCAACAAAACTCATGGAACGACCCTTTCCCACAGTTTTCTGCGTGAAAGGGGCACCTATTTATAAGGCAGTGAAAATCCATGAACATGTCTTATCTACTGGGCCTTCCTACCACAATATAAGTTATAACGATTTTTTCTTGGTGTTTACAATTGCTGGGTTGTTTATCTCCGGTTTCTATGCCAACGGGACCCCACGCAGCCTCTCAGGTAAGTAATCATAAGGTTATCAGCAGCAATGAAATGAAATCCCGTGGAATCAGTCTTCAGAGCGCTGGCACAAGACAGGGTTTTCCAGTGATTCAAACGGGCATAAATATTGCATCAGTGTTTGGTGCCAGCCCGGGGCATCACAGAGGAAAGCGAGCAGCTGAATTAAATGAAAATGTGTGTCAGTGAACAGGTGCCTATCGTGCGGTTCTAGAGTCCAGACTCCAGACCCACTATTTGCTCAATTCATAATAGTCTGATTTATGGCACATATCAGGAAATTATTGATGTCATGTGATGAACTGCCTAATGCAACAAATAAACTACGACTTTGAGGCAGATTTCTGCTCACCAGGGCCTGTTAACTGGTAATTTACACATGAGAAAGTGAACATAGCTCCGCGTAGCCTGCGGTGGCACTGTGTAGTTTAATTAACGTCTCAGCGCTATAAATACCGCACTCATGTAATTTTCTTCCGGTGAAACTCTTGCTTTAAGACTAATCCCTTTGTATGATCTCACAACCACAGACCGGCATGTACAGACATGTACCGGTAGTGATCTGTAAACGTCTCACTTACTTTGATCAAAGAGCAACACACACAACTACAGAACCCCCGACTTTTCGGGAAAAGCACAACACTTGAATTTTTTTAATGCTTGGATTAATTACTGATAATCTTCATTACTCCTAGTTACATTATTTATTTATCTATTTTAGAGCTTTATAAAGCGCTACTTAGACCCGAAGGTATCAGAGCATTACGGGGCATATTACGAAGGAATAGCGATATTTATCGCAAAATTCGCTTAGCGCATTTTTTTTATCGCTGCCTATCGCTGGACATGTTAGCGGAGAAAACATGCTATTAGCAACGTTTTTCTCCATTGTGCTAAAATATCCAGCGATAGCGGTGAAATGCGTGAATATTGCTGAGAATACAGCGATTTTCACGCATTAGCGACAAAATGCTCTTAGCTATGTTATCCACCTCCCATTGGATAACATGGCTAAGAACTGGTCTGGTCAGGTGTTAGTATTTGGAGATATTCGCGCTTAGCGCGAATATGTCCATCGCTACGCCTGCCTTGCTAATAGGCGATAGCGACGTTAGCGACTGCTTTCAGTCGCTAACTGGTTGGATACGCCCACTTTGCATGTCATTAGCGATAAACATCGCTGACATGCAAAGTGGGCCCCAAACTGCTCGCTATCGCCTAAAAGCGGTCGCTAACATCAGTTGGCGACAGCTTGCTAATAGGGCGATAAAATTATCGCCGCTTAGCGGCCGGCGATAATTGCCTATCGCCCTGCTTGATAATATGCCCCTACATATTATGCACTGAAGTTTACTCGAGATATATGTGTTGATTTTAGTGGATCGGAACAGCCGACCAAAGAGTGTAAAACAATACAGCATTAAGGTAGTTAACGGCCAGTAAACATCAAAAACAATATAGCATTTATCGCGTTATATAAAACTTTATAAATAAATACATGAATATAAAATTACTACGATTCACATTCCTCGCACTATTACTGGTGGGGTGGAGGCTGGGTAAGTGTTTGGGAAAAACAGGAAGTGGTGTAGTTCTACTCCCCTTTAATCGTTAAAGGGTTTAAGGATACCCTGGAAATGAAAGAAAGTTGCTAGGGAATGGTTAATGGCGTGCAGCGGTGCTTCAATACTGTATATGTGCGTAATGGTAGAAGGAAGGTGGATCAGGATGTTAATGTAATCATTTTGCTCAGTTATTGTCCATTGTTATCCTCCTTGTTTCATTGCTGTATTTTAAGAGGTTTGGTTTTAGGGAATTAACTGAATAATGCGGAATTTAATGTGAGAAAGCCAATATGTGTTACCGTGGCAAGCCGGTACATAGTGTTCTTTTTTTTTATTTCAACGTGTGCAGCATAAAATAAAAACAATTAAAAGAGGCAACCATCTAAGTGTAGCTGCCACACGCATTCAATAAATATGTTATATTTTAATAAAAATCCTCTGCTGCAGCTATTTTACTCATGGAGTTTTTTTTAAAATAGCAGGCCTTTCAGTCGTGTTATGCAGTTTATTATAATTATTTGTGAAGGAGATACAAATAAGTCACCACATAACCAAGATTCAAAACCTAGGCATCTACAATGTTACAATGTCACTTAAAAACTTTATAACCATAACTTTAAAAAAGAGACAGAAAATAACATGCCTTCTAAGAAGGAAGTAGGAACCCGAATTGCAGACAAAATACATACCTGGCATTTAAAGATAATATACAAAATAAAATAAAAAACACACTTTGAACCACCTTGGCATCAAAAAGAGATTTTTTAGGCAGGTGTGAACAATGTGCACAGCCTTAGTGCCCTCACTCAAAGTGAAGGAACCCGATGGGAACAGGCAACAGTGACATCGCTGGTAAAATGATATCAAATTTAGTTGTTAAACTTTATGGGGTTTGTTTTCAATTTTGAACAGATGCTTGAAGTCCAAGACCACCTGGTGCCAACTTGGTAGCCTAGCACCAGTCATCGTGAGATCCCATTTTGATCCTTGTAATGTCATTCATGGTGGGTTCTCATCGAAGCACCAAGTCTGCTGGTTGTCTAAAATAATATGGAACATTTAGAGAACTAGTACAATTACTGTTAAAACTTATGAGTCTTATTTGGGATTTGTGGACCTCTTATCCTAAAATCAAGCCTGGTGAAATAAAAAACGAACAGTATTTTCAGCCAAGGTATTTATGTAAATTAGGTCCATTATAGAAAGCATTATGGGATATGAACCCAACTCCTTTAGATTGTGCCAAGAAGCAAGGCTTGTCCTATCATAGGTGGGTACTAATTACTCCCAGCAAGATATAGTATGAGTGCAAACAATTGTCAGCATATACCTACTCAACAGTCATAAACACAGGCGTCTAGAGTTGAGCTGACACCCCTAGCACTCAGGTGAGAGAACCTTTGGAGTTACCAGCAGGGTCACAGCAAGGGCAAGCGAATACGTCTACAAGAAAAACTCTCATTGACCGCGATCTTGGAGTAACTGGATTTGTTTTGTGAGAACTTCTATGCAGTTAGATAAGACACATTAGTGTTTCTCATGCCCATTCTGCTGCAGACATGAATTGGTAAAACACATCTTTCTTGCTGGTTAGCTATGGGGTATATAAGAACTCACCATCAAAGTTTATCATTTGTTGATACTATGCCAAACTGTTCACCTTAATCTCCTACCACAAGATGCACCAGCATCTTGCAGGGAGAGCTTTGCCAGAGACCTGCTCCAGTCCAAGAAGATTCCAACTTAGGATGAACTATTTTAAGAACTGGCAGCCTAAAGTGGTCCCCTGGAGTGTCTGCAGGTGCCAGGAAGCATGTTTTACATTATGCAGGTATGACCTTGGCTCAGGAGGGATAAGCTCTAGCCTGGAATCCAGCTTTCTTCAAGCAAGTCATAGGAGAAGAGTCAAGCTGAGACAGTATTTTACTGTTTTTGTTTACTCTCCAAAAGGTCTGTCAGCCTCGCATATGTTTGCCAAGGACTACATGTGTTGCGGTGTGAGAAGAATCAGCCTTGGAAAGAGCTTCCGTCAAGCCTAGTTATTATGACTTGCTGCCAACCATGAGCGTATGTACTTTGTAAAGATTATGTCTAAAGAACCCACTTGACTCCAGCATCTGTTGACCAACACAGAGTAAACCCAGACAGTCTCTTCCCCTAGGAGAGAGAAACACATGCAGCAGAATCTGAGTCCATCCCAAGGCAAAATGCCTTAGCGCTTGAAGGCTCCATTACTGGCTGACCTCTCATCACACCTTTTGGACTAAGTGAGGACTCTGACTTACGAGGGCCATCTGGTAAACACTTAGGCCCAGATTTACAAAATGGTCAGACAACGCAGCGCAGCCCCCAATGCTGTGATGAATGACAGGAAGAGAGAAGGAAAGCACCATATCTAAAGAGATGTCACTGTCCTGCTCTCTCACTAGTAGTAGTGCACAATCAGGCTGCTGCAGTGCAAAGGTGTCTGCATGAGTGTAGCATAGATATTGTACTGGAAAGGTGCCTTCCTGTACAACTACTATGCGTAGACAAACCATAAAACTTTACCCATGTTCGATGTATGCTGTCAAGACCGGCTTTTGTGCTGGTGGTGCCCAGTGCAATAATGTTTGGTGGTGCCCCCCAATGACCACCTCCGCCACTGATTCCCTCACTACTACCCATTAACAGTACCCCTCAAGTCTCCTTATCCACTCTCTCTCTCTCGGATGCTTTTAATTAGTTTTATCTTCACATTTTTATTGTTGCCTGGAAATTGCTGAAGGCCAGGAACGTGGCAGCAGGTGCTTTTAAAACCATAATATACTTCAAACACAAAGCCCCCACCCGAAGTCAGCGCCCAGTGCGGTTGCGGCAGTCGCTCCTCCCTATACGCTGAACAGTGCAGCATACATGCAAAGTGGGAAAAGTTAGAAGCAATAATAGCATTTCTCCCTTTAGTGCCTGCTTTCAAGTGGAGTTACTTTTTGGTGCAAACCTGTGTCTATTATTGTTAGTAGATAGGGATTTGCATAAAAAACATTGGTGGTTGCACAGGAATGCCCACGTACCACCCATGGATTGCCCCCTTGACGCATTGTACCCCTTTCAGACAATTTCCCAACCAACACAAGTTTGAACTGGGAAGACAATGAAAAAAAGCAACACTTTGCTCAGGTGTGCATCACTTATTACGCACTTTCCTTGGAAACAGCATGCCATGTGAGAGTGACCGTGTTAGGAACAGAACTGTTTAATAATTCACTGAGGAAAAAGAGAATCAAAACTATGCCCATAGGACAAATGGGACAAAGGAGGAAGTAGGCGTTATGTAAAAATCTAGTCATATTACAGAAACTTTGCAGTTGTGTGAAAATAGAGAGCAAAAGCTTGTTTGCTCGTCATTTTAACACACTCTGATGCAAAAGGCACCCAACACTATTCAGAAGGCTATGATCTTGCAAAAAAAGACACACGCACAATATATATATATATATATATATTGCGATACTTAGCAAGCAGTTGAAGGTTTGCTAGAAAGATGTAAGAGGCACACGCGGAGTCTAGTTTTCAAAAGCGAAGATGCTTTATTCGGTGCTTAAGTGCCCTCTCCCCTCCATATCGACAGACGCGTTTCGCCTTCGCGGCTTTTTCAATGTCGATTACCCCACAGTATGTCATGGTTTATAAACCCACCCTTCAGTTTCATGATCATGAAAACAGATGACGTACAATCATTTTACCAACTTTACATTCGCAAAGCGGTGGCCATTTTACAGTGGGTGAAACAATACTGTTATTTTTGTGATGAGATTACACAAATAATATAAACGTGCAAGTGCAAAAATCATGATAATACAATATCCAGTTAAAAAGGAGTCAAAATCCACTCCTTTCATTAATTCAAAATAAACAGGTCAGTTAATGAACATTATACAATATATGTATTTCACTTCATAACATGATCTGTGTTTTATACAAGATCTTAGTAGATACCGTCACTGTGTGGAAGGGGGAAGAAAAGTTCCTGAATTCATGGGAACATAAATAACCCTCCCACAGTCACGTGTAACTATCTACTTCGATAACACAATTGAGCCCTGTATGGGCATGAGGCTCCCCACATAAAATACTCATAACTATGTCCAAATGTTTGTTCTATTGTTCCGGGATGGCCCTTATATCCCAGAATAATTAGAAAATTTAACTTAGAAGATTTGAACAATAGAAGTGTTAGAAATGTATATCAGTTCATACTGGACCAAATTCCTATGTATTGCATACTGATAATGTAAACCAACATTTCAAAAAACCACAATTTCATGCTAGATTGATATCAATACAGGTCAGATCAACAAATTGCTTTTTAGGAAAGACCGCTAGTCTAGGTGTACCCAAAGCTCCTCATCATTATTGAGTCCAGCCGGGCTCATGCTTTGGAGTTCTATTATGTAGCGGGACTCTTTTGCTCTAAGTTTTTTCAGTCTGTCTCCCCCTCTCTCATGTTTTTCCACCCCGTCAATGCAATAAAACTGCAATAGATCCCTATTGCTCTGATGATATAGTTCAAAATGTCTTGCAACGGGGTAGGTGGGGTCTTTATTGGAGATAGCCCGCATATGTTCTAATATGCGTTTCTTGGTAGCATTTTTGGTGCTACCAATGTATCTCTTTTTACAGGGACAGACAAGACAATACACCGTATATTCGGAATTACAATTGTAAAACTTATTGATTACTTTCATGGGCCTGTTAGTCCCAGGAGCACCTTCAAACTGAGTCACTTTCTTACTAAATTTGCAAGCCTTGCATTTCTTGCAAGGAAAAAAGCCATTAATTCCCAGTTTGTTTTTGGTGGCTGAGGGTTTGGTGAAATGACTATGTATAAGATGGTCGCCAATTGATAGACATCTTTTATAGGTGATGGGTGGGCGATCTGGTATATGCTTCTTCAAGACGAAGTCGGTCTGAAGAATATGCCAGTTCTTTCTGAAGATTTGAACAATCTGTGCAGATTTCTCATTGTATGTAGTGATCATACGTACAACGTTGTCCTCTTGTTTGTTCTTATTTTTACTAGTTGAGGACAATAAAGTTCTTCTTTCAATTTTTTGTACTTGGAGTTCTGCACTTTGTAAATGTCCTCTCTTGTAACCCCTATTTCTGAAACGTTGCATAGCCTGTTTTTTTGCCGTATCGTAACTTTCCTTGGTAGAGCAATTGCGCTTAAGGCGCAGCAGTTCACCATACGGTATGCTCTTAATGAGGCTACTTGGATGGTGGCTATCGGCGTGTAGAACTGCATTTCCCGCCGTAGGTTTCCTAAAGAGGCGAGTAGCTAGGACATTATCTTCAATATATATCTGGAGATCTAAATAATTGACTGTGGTATCACTGATGTTTCCTGTGAACCTTAGATTGAGGTCATTATTATTCAGAGTGGCAACATACTCCTCAGCCGAGGAGCGGTCGCCTCTCCAAACAATAAAAAGATCATCAATGTACCTTGTCCAAAGTACTATGTTATCTAGCCAATGGTCATTATGATCTCCCCAGGCCACGTGCTTCTCCCACCAGCCCACGAAAAGATTCGCGTAGCTGGGGGCGAAGCACGTTCCCATCGCTGTACCACGTTTTTGTAGGTACAGTTGCCCATCAAAGATAAAGATGTTATTATTTAGACAGTAGGTAACCATCTGTACAAGCATGTTCTTGTGTTGTGCAAATTTGGGATGCTTCTGACCCAGAAACCATTTGATTGCCTTCAGACCATCCGTATGACAGATGCAGGTGTATAAACTAGTGATATCTAGTGTAATCAACAACAAATTGTTTTCCCAACAGATTCCCTCTATATGTTTCAGGAAATCCTGTGTATCCTGTATATAGGATGATAAGTTCTTCACAAAGGGAGATAAGAACGAGTCTACATAAATTGCAGTGTTCTCCAATAGACTGTTGTTAGAAGCAACTATTGGTCTTCCAGGAGGGTTACTGTAGTGCTTATGAACTTTAGGCAAATGGTAGAAAGTAGGCAGCGTAGGTTCTTCACAGAGTAGGAAGAGGTATTCGTCATGATTCAGCATGCCTTCTTCTTTCCATTGGCCTAGTAATTGATGGTATTGCATGATACTTTCCACATATGCACCACGTTGGATTTTGCTGTAACATTCCATGTCTTCTAGTTGTCTTATTGCTTCTTTTTGATACTGCTCTTTGCTAAAAATCACCATGTTACCACCTTTGTCCGAAGGTTTTATTTCTATGGTTTTGTCATTTTTCAAGGTTTGTAAAGCTTCCAAATATTTTCTAGGAATGTTGAAATGATCAATCTTTTTCTGGTTTTTATCGGCCAAACTCTTGAGATCATCAATGACTGCTTCGTTGAACACATCGATAGCGTCAAAGGGAGTCTGCGGAATCTTTCTAGATTTTCTCTTAAATTTGCTTTTACCTCCAACTTGCGTTATTCCTGCTTGCTCTAAGTATTGTTGGGTGTTCGGGGCTGTTGATTCTCCAGCACCTAAGCATTCAAGAGCCTGCAATGTAGATATTGCCTGGAATGTGTTAACAGTTGGTAAAGCTTCTTCTGTATTCTCATCCTCCAAAATTGTGGGAGGTGTAGATGACAATTCCTGCGGATTGATTAGAAAGATTTTTGGAATTTAAGTTTCCTAATAAACTTGAACAGATCGATGCGAGTGTTTGCATAATCAAATCCTGAGGTAGGGCAAAAAGTAGGTCCCAGTTCCAAGACCTTGAGTTCATCATGTGTCAATGTTCTTTCAGATAAATTGACCACAATGCGTGCTGGTTGGTCCTTTAATTTTTGTTCTTCTTTTGACGCTGGCTCCTGGTCTCTCTCTGGGTTTGTGGTTCTACCACTTTGTTTCCTGCTCCGCCTTGTTTTCCTTTTGGATTTTTCGATTTTTGTTGAACAGGAACGTTTGGTTGTTGCGTTTTTCTTTGGCGGCTCTCTGTGATGATTTTGTACTCCCGAAAAAACGGGGGATCATTTCCATTGCCAGCTTCCGCTGGTCCTCCGTCCTTTTTTGTGGCTGTAGATTCCTCATCCGAGACTTCTACTTCCGACTCGGAAGTTTCACGTCCGTCCGTGGCTGTTATTCCTGCCTTGCTTAACCTTGTTCTTACTTTATCGTATTTTTTGGCAAAGGTTAATACACGCCCCGTGACGTAATCCTGCTCGTCCCGTTCAAATTTATTTTGTTTTCTTCTCCTGATCGTTATCTCATAGCTTTTTAGTCTCTTAAGCATGTTGTCTTTGAGATCTGTAATAGCCGTGGAATCCTGTTCCTTGCTTATTAGATCCTCCAGTCTAGCTATTTCATCTAGAGCTTTCTTTCTGTCGCTCCACGCGTAATGTACCAGCATCTTTACTAGACCTTTATCTGACTCAGCGGTATATGCTGCCCAATCTTTTAACAGCTGGGGGTCCGGGTTTTCATAGGCTGGCACGGTGTATGTTCTGAGGCCTCTTGGGATGCGGTCACAATCTACATATCCCTGTAGTGAGGTGGCCTCCCACCACTTTCTCAGTTCCCTCTCATGGGCTTTCTCTAGATTCTGGAAAAGGATTGTTAAATTACTGGCTGGATTCATCACGGCAGATGTATTATCCTGTGTTTTAGGTCGTGCACCAGAGTTAGGTTTAAACATTCCTGTGGCCACTTCCTCGCGTTCTTTGACGCTCGACATGATGAGTAAGCGAGGGAGTCTCTGATGTTATGTTTGTAGGCGATGTTAGATAGCGCCCTGCTAGTACTTGCACTTCTCGTGCGGGTTGGGGAGGGAAGAGGACAGTATCGCACCGTAATTTGACCCCTCGAAATAGAGGCTTGGAGCTTGTTTCGTAATTATACAGTCCGAAGAACAAATGCAGGGACAGTGACTCACCCCGTACCGTGCTGCAGCCTCCCAGCGAGGTTGAGTCGCGTTGCGCGGATCCGTCACCGCCTAGGCACAGTCTTCGTATCTGCAATCTCCGTCTAGATTAATCCGACAGACAGCGCTCTCTTGATGCCGCACACTTTCACCCCGATGTATCTCTCGGCGTCTCAGTGTGTTTAGAAGCTTCCGGGCAGACGGCCATATTGATTTCTGGAACAGGACTTCACCGCCGTCGCTCCGTTCTTCCGGGTGCACTCTCTGACGTTGGTGAAACGTCTGCTGCCTCCAGACCAAAGGGCGCGTCGACACCTGGAACTCCCAGTCACGGTGCAAATTAATTCACCAATACTTCCAAAGAAAGCAGTCGACGCTGTGTCTGTGCGAAATTACTTTAATGTCAGCTGGATAGTGCTAGACGCGTTTCGCCTGACCTGCAGGCTTGGTCATTTCAATAAAGTTTTCGAAGTGTTTTTAACTTTTAATGCAACAAATCACGTGATGGACTACAACAATAGAAATAAACAACATACTGGTAGTTTTTAGCATAAATATATAAAGTGCAGTTCATTATTAGAACAGACGCTGCTACACGCTGTTATTGACACAAGCTGCTTCTTTCAAAACGGTATACAATTTTACCGATATTAATTTCAATTCTTTGGAAAGCATTTTATCAGATATCACGCTAGCACAAAATCACAATCATAGTGGTTGGAAATGCAACATGAACTTAGTTCATAAATTGCAACAACTTAGCATGTTTAAGCTATTAGCGATGCAAGTATTAAACAAATTCCGCCCATGTGGGCTCATGAATGTGTTTTCCAATTGTGCAATTAATATCTCTTCACAATGAACACCATAATTGAGCCTAAGTGGGACTCGTCGACTACTGTTGGAATACCTACAACATCAGCACGATCAACAGAACAAGAACAATATGAAAATTTGGGTGTGGATGACATGAACTTGATGTTAGAACTCTACCAACTTGAACATTCGAGCGATCTCAATGAAGTAACTGATGGTACCATAGATATTGCCAGTACAAGGGAACAAATGTCGATCTTAGCCCACCAAGAAGGAATAACTACGAACACTGAGACTTTGACTAATTTCAAACAGACTTCCAAATTTACACCTATAACAGCTAAAGTCTCCGTTGCTGTATTCAATGAGTTAATAATCAATGAGGTTAAAAATCTGTGCAACTCATAAAATGCAAAGAAAAAACCATTCAATTAACAGTCTAAGGATTATTACAGCTTGGTGGATAAGTTGGCTTGTGATCATAACTGTATTGTCCGTAATGCTGACAAGGGGGCAACGTAGTTCTCTGGGGCAAACAACAGTATTTAAGGGAGGCATATAAACAGCTTAATAACAGATCAAATTATGTCAAGGTAAAGGATGATGTTATGCAAGCATGTTATCTATCGTATAATGCTTTATTGGTGGATTGGAAATGTCAAGGGCTAATTAGTAAAGATGAAATGTCCTTTCTTAGGATCTGCAATCCCACTACTCCCGTCCTTTACCTAATCCCAAAAATTCACAAAGACATGTTGAATCCACCTGGCCGCCCTATAATCTCAGCCATTGATAGTGCCTTAGAACATACTTCTAAACATGCTGACTCATTTTTGTGCCCTCTTGTGAAGAAATGAACTTTGTTCATTTTAGATACAGGCAATTTCCTCCGTAAAGTATATGACATCCCGTGGGAGGCTGAATTTTCACTAATGACCATAGATGCCACAACCCTTTACACCAGTATTCACGACCAGGATGGCAAAAATGCCGTTAAACATTTTTTGGGCAGCCGTCCGGCTAGGTTTTGGCACCACACACAAATGTTAATCAAGATGATTAGCATCTGTTTGGAAAACAATTTTTTCTTGTTTAATGGTGAGTTGTATCACCAGGTGTGTGGGACAGCGATGGGCACCTGCTTCGCCCCCAGCTATGCTAATTTGCGTATGGGCTGGTGGGAGGAGCAGGTCGTCCAGACGCTGTGGCACACCGAGTGGCAGGACAATGTGTTCCATTGGAGTCGGTACATCGACGACTTTTTTGTCGTCTGGAGGGGCACTAAAAAGAGTGCCAAGGAGTTTATTAAGAAACTCCAAACTAATAATCTGAATCTGAAATTGACTAGCGTCATCAGTGCATCGGAGGTAAACTTTCTGGGCCTTACAGTATATGTACATGATGGCAAATTACAGACCAAGTTGTACCGGAAGTCAACTGACGGAAACACGTTATTACATGCTACGAGTTTCCATCCAGGGAAATTGGTAAACGGCATCCCCTATGGGGAGTGCCTCAGGGCTATGCATAATTGCAGTACAAGCGATACAAAAGGGGATGATGGACGGAGCGTTTGAGCAAATCAAACACTCACCCCCAGTCAACTGATCTGGGTTTAATCCATCACCATTCTTTAGCTCACTCCACCACCCCAGTTCAGACATGGCCGTATGCAAATCAGTCTGACCCTGTGCCTCATGGGAACAGTCCAGCCCGAACTGCCAAAGCCATGTCTTCCCTGGACCGGAAACAAGCATCCTGGGGCCGGTTTCTGGCATTGCAGCCGTCATTAGCCAGGCTAGCTTGAATCCAGTGGCAAGGTGAGCAAGGGACTCACGTCTTAGCATACCCTGCCAACTTAGGGCGAACAAAGCGATACAAAAGGGGATGATGGACGGAGCGTTTGAGCAATTCAAACACTCACCCCCAGCCAACTGATCTGGGTTTAATCCATCACCATTCTTTAGCTCACTCTGCCACCCCAGTTCAGATATGGCCATATGCAAATCATTCTGACCCTGTGCCTCATGGGAACAGTACAGCCCGAACTGCCAAAGCCATGTCTTCTCCGGACCGGAAACAAGCATCCTGGGACCGGTTTCAGGATGCTTGTTTCCGGTCCAGGGAAGACATGGCTTGGCAGTTTGGGCTGGACTGTTTAAACCCAGATCAGTTGACTGGGGGTGAGTGTTTGATTTGCTCAAACGCTCCGTCCATCATCCTCTTTTGTATCTCGTCGTAATTGTAGTACCAAGCAGGATTTAGAAACTGAGTTATCCTGTCTTAGGTCTCGGTTCTTAGCCAGAGGCTATGCAGAAAAATGTATTGACAATGCTATCTGTAAAGCAAAAAAGAAAACCAGAGAACAGATTTTGTTTGAGAAAGTTACTAAACCAGGCATAGCAACACAAAAGGGAAGTAACCAGTGCAGATTTATCACCACATACAATAACCAGCAGGGTGACTATCAGTTCTGATTTGTCACCCTGCTGGTTATTGTATGTGGTGATAAATCTGCACTGGTTACTTCCCTTTTGTGTTGCTAGTCAGTTGGCCCACTTCTCTTATGGGGAAGGGTGTAGCAAACTGTTAGCGTGGAAAGCAAAAAAAGATTTATTACGGAACCAAATAAAAGCAATCAAAAAGACGGATTCTGGAAATATTATAACAGATGGCAGAGGAATAGCAGATGCTTTTCATGAGTTTTTTGTAGGAATATATAAGGAGGAGTTGTGTCCAAAACAATCTGATATAGAAGGGTGGGTACAAAGTTTGGAACCTCTTGCTGATAATCTGGTAGGGGTACTGAATAAGGAAATATCTCGAGCTGAGGTGGTCAAGGTCATCAAAGAGAGCAAAGGAGGGAAGGCACCAGGCCCGGATGGCCTGCCTGCTGAAGTTTACAAGGTATTGGTGGATGAGTTAGCTTCTACATTATGTCATTTATTTAATCAAGTTTTTACGGCTAGAGCAGCAATACCTAATTCTTGGAATGAAGCTACAATTTCCTTGATTCTTAAACCTGGAAAGTCACCTAGGTCTATGGACTCGTATAGACCTGTATCCCTTCTAAATTGTGATTATAAGTTTTTTGCAAAAATTCTGGCAGACAGGTTAGGAATGGTTATCCCTAAGCTGATTAATCAAGATCAAAAAGGCTTTATCAAGGGGCGATATTTGAAAGAACTAACTTTTGCTCTCATTGGTATTATAGATATGGCCTCAGCAAACGAACTCCCCTTGGCGGTGATCGCTTTAGATGCCGCCAAGGCTTTTGATCGAGTTAACTTGTTTTTTTTAAAAGCAATACTGGAACATCTTAAATTGGGAATTTTTTTTACGGATTCCCTCCTCTCGCTGTATTGCGCCCCGACATCACGAGTTTTGGTTAACGGTATACTAACTCAACCCGTTAAAATAATGCGTGGGACAAGACAAGGGTGTCCACTGTCACCCTTGTTATTTAACTTATACATAGAACCACTAGCCTGCAAAATTAGGAGTTCGGATATGATACCCCCTTTTGTGATTGGTGACTGGTCGAAGAAAATGGGTCTGTATGCAGATGATATCATTATCTATTCATCAAAGCTGCATCAGTCTTTGGACTCTCTTGTAAAAATATCTAAGGAATTCGGAGCTGTCTCAGGCTATGAGATAAACCAGGACAAAACTGAAATCATGGTATGGAATCTGGATACAGCAGGATTAGCCACCAAGACATAAATGAGATATTTGGGGGTTAGGATAACTCAAAACATTGGTGACTTAGCTAAGACAAATTTCTTCAGGATAAAGAAAGAGGTTTCGGCCACTCTTAAGGGATGGATGAATATTCCTCTGTCTTTATTTGGCCGGACCAATTTAGTTAAGATGGTGATCCTGCCAAAGGTTACTTTTTTGTTTGAGGCTATCCCGCTCGGATTTAGAAAGGAATGGCTGGCTAGATTACAGAGTGAGATAGCTTCATTTATTTGGGCATAAAGGGGGTCACGGCTTGCATGGAAGAAATTGAGGAGGAGGCTGTGCAAGGGAGGTTTGGCGGCCCCGGACTTACAAATATATGCGTGGGCTTTCTCCTTAAAAAACTGCAGGATGTTATTGGGTACTCCGACTATGTCACCGATCGGAAGTTTATTTGGTGTGATGTTAAAAAACTGTAGATATGAAAATTTTGCTTTTTTGTACAAATTTGCAGACCCCAAGTTTTTTAAGAAGGTTAGGCTTAAGGTCCTCCGAGATCTGGCGGAGATGTGGTACAGGATACGGAGATTACTGAAGATACCGTATTTTAGCTACATGGCTCCAGTATGGGATTCTCCAGGATCTCCGCCTTGGACGATGGACGCTTTAGCTCTCCCGCTTAAGAGGGCTGGCCTAGTACAGAGATGGAAAGATTTGTTTCATGAGGGCAAGTTGGTGACATGGGGTCAATGTCAGCAGTTATGGGGGCATTTTTTTTCAATGTATAAATATTTACAGATTCAGAGCTGGGCAAGTGATCCAGAAATCTTAATAGGGACACAAAATGACCTTGAGTTAAAACTTGGAACGGAGGGGGTCTTCAAGAAGGAGGTGGCCCTCTGGTATTGGATGATATTGGACAAGGAGGATGGCCCTTTCGAGCTCCCGGAGGTCTTATGGAAAGAAAGCTTGCTGAGGATCGCGACGGAGAACCAATGGCAAGTAACAATGGCTATGCTTTATAGAATTGTTAAACCCGCAAATTTAAGGCGAAATGCTTTGTTCACGATCCACAGGGCGTATTGGACTCCTCGTAGACTGGCGAAATTTAAAGCTGGTGGAGCAGTGGAATGTCCAAAATGCAAGACCCCCAACGTGGACGATTTACACATGTTTGTGTTTTGCTCAAATATAAGTCAATTTTGGAAGGACGTGAGTAATTGTCTATTTCAAGCTCTGAATCTGCGAATTGAGGTAAGCCCCAAAATAGTAATAACAGGGAGATATGATTTAGAGGTTAAAAGCATGAATGATAATGCAAAACTTATTTTTTATGCAATGTTATTGTCTCGAAGAGAGTTGTGCAAATTGTGGGTCTCCCCGCTCTCCCCCAAAGTAATGGATTGGATATTGGCTATGAGGTATATAGCCAAATTGGATATGTTAGATCACACCAAGAAAAAACATGGGTTTTGGGTACCTTTTTGTTTGTGTTTTGGGTAAGGGTAAATGTCACAGGCTGTGGTATAAGGCAAACAACCAATTACATCCAATGATTAAGCCCCCGCCTATCTCGCTGGTAATTAAATATGTATTTTCCCAGGACAACAAATAGAGGATGAGGTGGTCACACCGGCTGAGGCAATTGGCTGGGAAGTTTGGTCACTTTGTAAGTACTCTCAGCGTCCGGTATGGCTTAGGCCTCTTTCCTCTTACCAGCATATGAGATGAAAAGCCCAGTGGTGGTATCGTTAGTAAAAATGGGTGGCGAGTTGGCGAATGAGGAGAAAAAAAATAAATAAATAACCAGCAGGGTGAACTTAGGAAAATCATTTACAAGCATTGGCACATTGTTCGCAATGATCCAGTTCTGGGTAAATTGATTCAAAGGAGACCTCAGTTTACTTTTAGAAAAGCGCGCTCTCTTCACCAAGCACTGGTCAGCAACATGCTACCTAGTAGCTCAGCCCCAAAAAATTTCTTCTTGGTGAAGTAGGAAGGATGGTTTTATCAAATGCTTAAAGTGCAAGGCGTGCACGTTTGGCAAAAATACTACAAGTTTTCCTTTGGGTTTTTCACAGAAATCTGAGCAACGAATCAAAGGGCATATTTAGTGTAAAACTGAATACGCTGTCTACGTGCTTCAGTGCCCATGCAGCCTGAAGTAAGTGGGCAGCACCATCCTTCCTGTACACAAGAGGGTGCTGCAACATCTTTGTGCTATTAAAACCGGGGATAAAGCATATCCAGTGGCACGTCATTTCGAGCAGCATCACACAAAGAATGCTGAAGGTCTGTCCTATTTTGTAATCAATGCTGTCCCTCAAAATGTAAGGGGTGATGATCGTGAAAAAAGATTGAGAAAGCTTGAATCCAGCTACATCCTTAAGCTGAATACCAAAACCCCAGAAGGTCTTAACATGGAAGAAAATTTACATACTTATTTATAGGCTTCTCCCAATTATCTGTTGTTTTAACTTCACTTTCACATATGAGCACTGTTCCTGACACAGATGTTTGACCACAACACTAATCTTCGACTAGGTGCATACCCATGCTGTTTAGCTGTGATATTTAATTGCCCACTTGGGCTCAATTATGCTGTTCATTGTGATGAGATATTAATTGCACAATTGGAAAACGCATTCATGAGCCCACATGGGCGGAATTTCTTTAATTCTTGCATCACTAACAGCTGAAACTTGCTAAGTTGTTGCAATTTATGAACTAAGTTCATGTTGTATTTTCAACCACAATGGTTGTGATTTTGTGGTAGCGTGTTGCGTGTTATTTGATAAAATGCTTTCCAAATGAACTGAAATTTATATCGGTAAAATTGTATACCATTTAGAAACAAGCAGCTTGTGTCAATAACAGTGTGTAGCAGCGTCTGTTCTAATAATAAACTGCACTTTATATATTAATGCTAAAAACTACCAGTATGTTGTTTATTTCTATTGTTGTAGTCAATCACGTGATATGTTGCACTAAAAGTTAAAACCACTTCGAAAACTTTATTGAAATGCTAGTGACCAAGCCTGCAGGTCAGTCGAAACGCTTCTAGCACTATCCAGCTGACATATATATATAAGATCATTGCACACAGTTGATCTCCAACTTGATACCCAGGAACGGACACTGCATCCAAATCAAAATTCAAGTGCTTTATTCAGGTAAAATGTAATTGCATATACAAAGGCTAATGCCTGCCGTCCAAGACGCATTTGACCGCTGGAACACGGTCTTGATCAGATATATATCTATCAATCAATAGATTCTATTGAAAATGTTATTTACAATCAATAATGATTTGTCTTGCTTAAAAGCAAAGGAATGATTATGTTTCGTAGGGTACACCAATACAGGCTTGAGTAGTCACCTGACCCTTCACCTACATTTACCGTACCATTGTACTACATAACGGTTTTTGGTATTGACCCTTTACCTAGGTAAGCGCTGCATAAATGTTGTGTGGCTTTCCCTGAAAACTAGCCTCATTAATTATGCATGAAGATTCTCAGAATCCCAGAAGAATTACCATATTCTGCATAATAACTATGTATAAGGGTCATACCTTCCGTCATCCTCGGCCGACATGACACAGCAAGGTAGAATCCTGTGAGGGTACCTTTTGGGTATATTTACACCAAATCATTGCTGGGGCAGGCAGAGGAGAAAGACTTCCATGCTGACCCACTGATGCGAGATGCTGAGGTTCCTACACCGGACACTCCAGCATGCAGTGGTCTGACATCCCTCGCCAGGTATCCATCTCAAGACCAAGACGGGGTCCTTCATTCTCTCACACCAGGTAATGGGGTTGGCCTCATCCTACGGGGATTCTTGGCTCTACACCTACATACATGTTAGGTACACTTAGGTACATCAAGTTAGGGTTGCATCATAGGAGCACATATTGTTACTGTCATGTATATATATGCTTGCATATATTCATTGTTTTAGCACTATGGTAGAAATCTACCATCTATTATTCTGTTGGTGCTTATAATTGTTTATATCTGTTTCTGTCTAATGGTTGTTTCAGCACACCTATTTTACACTAAAATGATGCTGGTTCAATAAATACTTATTAGAAACGTCCCCACTGTGTATTCTGTGTATCTCTCTGAGACAAAGTGAGCACAAGTGACTGAGCGAAAAGTACTGTACTGTTTCCAGAATCCCTGATGGGATAGGGTTGTTATGTTCGATAGTTGCCAGAAACTATTCTCTCCTTGGTAAGAGGGGTTCATAGTGGCACTGTAAGATAGCTGGTATACAGGCAAATATATCCGGTGGGAGTGCCTGGAATGAGTCTGGACACCAATCCCACAGTTTATGTTGCATAAACACGCAGATCCTATATAGTTTTATAGCAACTACATGACAGAATGTCATTTTATGTACACCTCCCCTTCTAACTCCAACAGTAAAATCTTTAGTATAAAACATACAGCGGCATATTATCAAGAACGGCGTTAAAATTATCGCCGGTATAGCGGCAGAAAACTGCCGTTAAATCAGCAATAATGGGATTGATAATATGCCCTGGAGAATTCCAATAGAAGCCCATGTTCACAGCAGAACATGGACTTCTATTGGAATTCTCTAGGGCAAATTATCAAGCCCATTATCGCCGCTTTAGCGGCAGTTTTCTGCTGCTAAACCGGCGAATGTTTTTAACACCGTTCATGATAATATGCACCTCAGTGTGGTAATCAGGAGAAAACAAGTGTTCTTGTGCAGGTTTCTTGTTAGAAAACCCAACCCCTTTTAGGTCTTGCCTGAGCCAGCGCATGCGCTGCCCTGCGATACATTTAGTGTGTGGGCTTTTAAAAGTCCTACCACAGCTTTTTGGCTGACATAGAGCGTGCAGTTATGTGCACAATGACGAGCAGAGGCACCATCTGGCTTTCCTCTCTCTTCATGGTGTCCGCACATCGCACACCACTCGCCAGCCTGCTTTCACTTTTGCCATGGCTCATCGCTCGCGGGCACCCTTACAGCCCGCGTGTGAGATTGCGATCACTTTCACTTTCATTCGAATTGTAATTATTTGAAACTCAATGACTTCATTCAGAAGATCACCACCAACTCCACGATCACTTTCAGTTTCGTGGCCGCGGCACTTTAACCCGCCGCGCGGCCAATGCTTGTTTGTCTGAGCTGCTGCCATAGCGTCTGTCCCTTGTTTAGTCTCGGCTAAGGGAGATCTTTATGCCGCTTGGGTGCCACTTGATTTAGGCCCGCTCCCTTAATTAGGCCCGCTACCTGCCGGTGTCTGCTATGCTCATGCGTCACACCTACCGCGCCATGATTGGTGGCCCCTCTGGCACTGCTCCAGACCTCCAGGGGCTCTTGACCCTGCCGTAGGCTTGCCTGGCCTGGCATAGGAGGCCGGGTCTCACTGCTCCACTTCCCAGGGCCCAAAGCTCCAGTGCTCAGCTCTGCTTTGCTGGGGCGCGAGCCCGCGCCATACCACAGTCCTGAATGCCGCTTGCCTTAGGCCTGCTCTGTTGCTCCGGGGCTCACCTCCTCTTAATATCTGCTGTGAGCACATGCCGCATCTACCGCGTCATAATCGGCGGCCCCTCCAGCACTGCTCTACACTTCCCGGTGCTTTCGGGTCCGCCGCAGAATCGTCCGGTCCAGCGTGGGAGGCCAGATCTCACTTGTTGTAGTTTATGTTCTTCCCAAACATGACATGAACATGTTCTACTATTTATTTAGGATAAGTCTGAGTTGTTCAGTCAGGCCAGGAATATCACTTTGTGATTTACTATGCCTGGGCATTAAGTGAACTCCTTGAAATTTCACCAATGTTTTTCGGTTTTAAATGCAGATGTCCACTTTAACTCTGTCGGGTTTCTTCCTTTCATGTTCATGACCAAAAGTTATGATTGTTCGTATTAACTTATACATTTGCTACTTCCTGCTATTTGTGCACCTGCTACTTCGCCCTAGGACTAGATGACTGGTGCAGCTCACTCTAGAATTTGATTACTTTAACTGGTTGTGTCGGAAACTGTCTAGGGGCTTGTCTGGGGCCCTAAAGGATGTGGGACGGTAGCTTTCTTAGCACGTGGTGTTTCGCTTCCAATAAAAAAAATAAAAGTGCAGTGATTACTGTTCCACAGTACCTGTTTGTTCTAAGAAGTGATGGCACTCTCCCATTAACCACTTGACTACTAGGGCGCTCCCTACTTACTGGATATTTTTTTTTTGTCTCGCTCGAACATTATCTATTTGAGATATTTTATTTTCTGACAGTGTGCTCTAAGGCCACCTGTTAAATACAATTGGTTGGTTTCATTGTCACTCACCTTTCCTTGCTCCTTAGTGGTCCGCTGCCATAGGCTTCCTTCCTTTAAGTGTGTTTGTTTCTTACCCGGAGTATAGACAAATTACTTGTGTTCTTCCATTGTTCATTTTTTTAGGCACTACTTTGTCGTTAAGCACCCTACAAGAGTTATTCTTTTTGAGCTGTCGCCCTTGTGTACTTGCCCCCAGAGCTGTTCATCTGCTTGTCCCAGTAGCCCCTCCTGCCACTGGCCATCTGTTTCCTGAGACCCTTACTCGCTCGCCCCATTGTCATAAACTTGCCTCTTACTCCCACGCTCTGATATCTTTATGCTTTCTCACAGAAATGCCCTTCCGCCCTCTGTTGTCTGTCACAGCACCCCTCCCCCTTGTCATGTCCTTCCTCCTCCCTCTGTTTTTTCTCCCACCCCTTAGTGAACTAAAACAAGCATTGGCATAGCCAATAGGTCTCGCCTTTGGGACCTTATAAGTGTTTAGTTATCCAGCACAATATCCATGGTGCAACAACATTAACTGTTGCATGGCTAAATACCTATAAGGTCCCAAAGGCGAGACCTATTGGCTAGGCCAATGCTTGTTTGTTCTGTGTACCAATTATGTTTGAGAAGTGGCCTGCAGAGCAGTATTATATATTACATAAATACGTGGTGTAAGTGTCTTGTTACAGGACACTGTACGATTCAAGCAGGAATGTTTACTAAGGGCAGCATTGGTGCTTCTGTGGGGCTGCACGATTTTGTGCTACATCAATAGGTTTTTATAATGGTAAACACATCCACTCAATGCTTTTTATCACCCTGTGCCATATTAGCACGTTCACAAAACATTAGTACATGACCCCCAGAAAATTTCCTCCAAACCAAAGTTTGGCTCATTTGGTCTTTACTAAAACCTAGAGTCTTGTATCTGACTGTCAAAAGGGAAAACTATTTTTGATGTTTACAAAACTGAAACATTAAAAAAGAAGTTAAAATTAAGATTCAGCCCAATTCATCTTGTTTTTATTTTTTATTAGTGCTAAAATACTTTAAAAATCTTATTCATGGACTATGATTTCCTGGTTGCAATCCCTATAACACAGCTAATATGATTTACAAGTAAAAAATGTGTCATATATGTTAAGCAATGATTTTCCCATCCATTTCTTTCATTTTTGGCCTGGTGATGTCGACTAAAGCAAAATTTGCTTACTCCATTTCATATTGCACAAGCAGGAAAATTGTGACAAATAGATTTCCCATAGGAAAGTGCAGAGAAAGTTATTAAAGATTCAAAAAAATGTATATAAAAATGCTTTAATATATACTATAAATGTAAACTATTTGAAATATTGATTATTAAACTTACATTTATAAAGGAAAATGTTACAGCACATTAATTCATCAAATTAAATGTGCATTAAATAGCTAACACATTTAAATATATGACTTTAATTTATGAATAATTTTAAACAATAATTAAAAAAACACCCTCCCTAATCTTTTTATTTTTATTTACTATGTAGTAAATGTTGCTAGATGATATGAGTTGAAATAGTTAAAATTTTCTAATAGAAGGTACAAAGTTAACATTTTTTAAAGTTACGCCTATGATTAAACGTCAAAATAATTATTTGATAATTGAATAACATTTTAACACACACACACACACATACATATCTATATATAGATATATGTAGATATATATATCTATGTATATATAATGTAACTATCATGATACTTTAATTCATTACGAATTTGTTTCTATGAGATCTTGATTTTATTTCCCTGCCTCCACTGTATTTTATCGGAGTGTGCTGCAGTACCCGTGACTGGCCAGGATCAGTGCTCGATTTACCCAAGACTAGGCTGGAGTACATTTGCATCTTTTTTCAGAGATTCAAGGCTGAAGTAACTTTCAAAAGGTAGTTTGTGAATTCCTGTTCTCTTAATCTTTGTGGGTGTTTGTTATTAATAGCATGTCCTTCCCAAACCCCCCTCAATTTCCCTAAACCCCTCCCGTTTAGTAGTATGCATTCCCCATTTTACCTCGACTCCTCCCGTACCTCTCATATTTACTACAAAAAAATATAAACACAAGTGTGGAGATCTCTGTCACACTGGAGGTGATATCTGCACAGAAAAGTTTGGAGAGGCAGAGGTCCCCACCCGTAGGTTTGTGAATAGCATTTTGTAGTCAACAAATAGTACTACGGTAGTAACAACAAATACAAGATATAAATCAGGCCAAATGAGGTAAACTGGCTTTGTCTTCTTTATTTTGTCTTTCATTAAAAAACTGAGAACACAGATTTAGCTTCAAACTTAGGGCTAGATTTATCAAGCTTTTACTATAGTGCAGTGTCACCAAAAGCGACACAAACCAGCACAAAGTATTACACGGAAATTTACTTTCTAGCACATATTCCGATTTGTGGTTGAAAGTATCCCTTTAAGATAACAGGGCATTCAATGGGTGGTACTTGGGCATTCCTATGCAACCACCTAGGATTTTTTATGCAAAGCCTTATCTATTATTTAGCTATTGCCTCCTCGACGCTAGCGTAATGGTGGAGAAAAGTGTTTTTTTCTCCAAACTTTTCCAACTTTACATGTAAGTTGTAATGTAAGAAATTCACAGATAATCATAAACTATGAAACTACATATATTTAAATCATAGGCTTGTGTGTATATGTCAACCCTAAACCAGCAGATTATCCTTTGACAGAATAGCTGCCTTTTCATGCGTGGTCCAAACTCACTTTGGGGACGATTTATATTTTGGTTGTGTGAATACTCTACTGTAACAGCGAGGGACTATACACACTACCAACATAATTGCCCGCCTTCTCGATTTAATTGCTGGCATACCGTAGGTTTGGCTACGCCAGTGACTACTCAGTCACCGGCATAGTCAAACCTTTCCTACACCCCAACAGAGTACGGGCAGCTGGAAAAATGGCTATGTGTCTGCACATGCAATCAAGATGGACATTTATTTTACTGTCCATCACTGCCTGACAAACCCTGGCAATGAGGGACAATAAAAAGAAAAAAATGCTCCCCTGCCATTGGAGATGACTTCCATGGTCAGGGTCGTTTTACTTTTTTATTTTTAAAAAGAAAATCCTGTTTCAGGATTTGCTTTTTGAAAATAAAAGAGAATACTGTTTGGCGCAAGGTTGCATCAAACAGCGAGATGCATTGACAGGAACCTCCGTGACGGTGGTTGCTGCCAATGCATTATAAATGATCCCCTGCTTTGCAGTCATTTATAAATTTGAGGGGTGATCTCTCCATCATGGAGACGGAGTAATTCACTCCATCCTCATAGCGGAATGGTGGGCCATCCGTCAATATATAAATCTGGCCCTTTATCTTTTTTTTTTTACAGCCCGGTCAAGACCTTTTTTATATAGTTACTTCAACCTATTTTAGAACAAATTTAGGAGTGTAATATACATTGAAAATGTTTGTGAATACCCACAGTTGTGACATCTTTTGTGGTGTTAGCCTCATAATCACTAGTAACACATTGTCTCTCCCTGTGAAACACCTCTGGGCCGCCATCAGTCATATTTTTCGCCAGCTTTAACCGCATGCGTGCGGTAGGATTTCCGCCCGTACGCTGGGTTTTAGGGATTCGCACTTTACATGACGAGCTGGGCTCGTCATGAGCGTGCGAGGAGGCTACCTCATGACGAGCCCAGCTCGTCATCAGCGTCGAAGGGGTTAAGGCAACTTTCCACTAATCTCGATAAACACATTCTATTTACAAAGATATATGAATATTTGTATCTTGTAAGTGACACAGGTACACAAAACAATTGTGAAAGCGATCTAGGGTGTTCTTCAGATAAGTCTGCAATATTTTTAGGCTCCTCCCTCGAGGTTACGTTGGTTGTATACGTAAACTGTTTCAATGGATCTGGGTTCTAATTACAAATTCTGAAATCTAGAGTGTGTGCGTTGCTTGAAGAATAGAATGGATGATAGTGGCTTGGTCTGAGTTCATTTAACTAAATTCATGGCCTGCACACTCCACTTACTAGTGATAAACAGCTAGCACCCAAGGTGCAAGAAATATACACAAAAATATTCCTTCCTGCTTAGCATGACGTAAGTTGTAACATACTGCAAATTCATTGTTCAAAGCAGGGAACTTTTATAAGGAAATCGAGGCAAGAAACAGTCATGGTTCAGGCTCACAAAGCAACTTCTTCTACTTGTTGATTCACATACTGTAAATAAAAAATATCTTATGGAGCAAAAATAACAAACATAATATAGCCAGCAAACATATTATATAGCCAACAAGATGGCTAAATAATAGGCAATATCCGGTGTTATCTGAAGGTCATGAGTTCCAATCCTGTTTGGAAACTCTCAGGTTGGTGAATTGAATACGACTGAATTGAGGAAGAGTGGTACTTACAATGTGGACAAACAGCAAAATTGTGCTATTTATCAGTATATCAAAACAAGCCTTGATAAAGTTGGTTGAGCAGTTTTTTTGTAAATAGAAGCATTTAGGCGACTTTGTGTATAATGGCACTAGCTGTTCTAGAAAGAAAATCCCTTAAAGAAGCAATGGGTTACAACAAAATGGATGGGCTCCTTTCCTTGACAACCTGCAATTGCAAGGTTTACGTTCTACCCTCAAAAAAGTGTTCTGAAAAGCAGTCAGAAAATAAAGTTTACATTATAAGTGGTGAACTTAAAAGGCACGCACAGCAAAATATTGGGTTGTACATACTTTTAACAAAGGACAAATATTTTCAATGCATCTTTAAGAAAGTCTATTTGTGCACATGTATATTTTGTTAAGTAAAACCCATTTCCTCGACGACTGTCAGGCTGGGTTCAGACCTGCCCATTCCACTGAGGCAGTTGTGGTGGCAGTTATGGACACGTTGAAACAGGGAGCTGACAGGAATTTGTCCCAGGCCCTTGTACTTTTAGACCTCTCAGCCGCTTTCGACACGGTCGACCATGGTATCTTGGTCGACCGTGTCAGAAATGCTGGCATCTCCGGCCTGGCCCTGTCATGGGTGGTATCTTTTCTTCACTCTCGTTTTCAATCGGTCCGGCTTTCTTCCTTCTCTGCCCCTCTATCCTCTCTTTCTTGTGGTGTCCCCCAGGGTTCTGCTCTGTCCCCGCTTTTGTTCAATCTCTACATGCAGCCCCTTCTTGTTTCCCTTCGTCGGTTTTCACTCACTGCTTTTAACTACGCAGATGATCTGCAGCTTATCTTTCCTCTCAATTCTTCTCCCTCCTCCTGCTCTAACTTTCAAAATGCCATGCTCTTCATCTATGAGTGGATGAACCTTAGTCAACTCAAGCTCAACCCTAGTAAAACGGAGCTTGTAGTGACTGGTGGTTCTCTTACTCCCTGGTCTCCCAACTTCTGGCCTGCAGCTTTTGGTTCCCCTCCTTGCCCTGTGAATACCGTGAAGAGCCTGGGGGTCACTATTTCTAGTGACCTCTCAATGCGGCCTCACATTAACACCGTCACTTCGGCTTGCTTTTTCCACCTCCGCCGAATCGGGAAGATTCGCAGGTTTCTATCTCAAGAGGCCCTTATTCTTGTAATCCTTGCCCTCATCACCTCACGTCTAGATTATGCCAACTGCCTATACGTGGGGGTCCCTGCCTGCCATCTTTCCCGACTCCAACTGGTTCAGAACCAGGCAGCCAGATTAATCTTTCGGCAGCCCAAACATCAGCATGTCACTCCTTTGCTGAAAACTTTACACTGGCTCCCCGTTGCACAGCGGTGTGTTTTTAAAATGGCCTGTACTATTTTCAAATCTTTGTTCCTATGTGCTCCTGCTTTTATTTCTTCTTGTTTGCACGCCTATATCCCTTCCCGCCACCTCAGATCCTCGGCTCACAACCTCTTGATCACCCCCAGGTTTAACCGCAAGAAACATGGAGGAGCCTGTTTCTCCTTCCTTGCTCCTGCCACCTGGAACTCCCTCCCTCTTGCCATTCGTCTGTCTAACGACTATCGCTGCTTCCGCAATTCTTTGAAAACTTACCTGTTCCGTCTGGCGCACGGCTAGCGGCCCTGCCCTCGTATGTTCTTCTCCCACCTGGTCTAGAGCGCCAAGAAACCAATTGGTGTATGTGCGCGGTACCAAATCCTTTTTAATAATAATAACTGTAAATCTAACAACAGGTTATTATGACAGCAAAGTAAAGCAAAAAGCACTTCCTAAATCTACAATTAATGGCAAAGCCAATCAATATAGACTTTTGGGTTTGTCAATGCACATTTATTAGCTTTGCCAATGGTTACTGTTAATGCTAAACAGTATTTGCAAAAACCATGATGCAAAGATATATATGTATTCGTACATCATCACTTATGTGACATGATGCTACGGCAGTCAAGGCGTGATGAAGTATTTGCATACATGTATCACCTCACATGCGCGCACATGCGTCCATCATGATAGAAAGTCAATTTTGTGTTTTTAATTGTTTCGCGATGGTAAATGTGAATGTTGGAGGTGCAAGTTAAAAAATATGCAAACGCAAATAAAAAGAAAGGAGGGGCTGAGCATCAAATTGCAGCTGCTAAGCTTTCCGAATCTCGATTACTAAAGCATTTATTTAAAAAAACAAAATAATACGATGGGGTGGGACAAGGGAACTAGGAAGCAGTTTGTCAATGCCACCAAGTAGCTTTAGCAGCATGTAGAGGAGCAAAGGAGAAAAGGGCAGGGGTTAATTATTGAAAAAAATAAAAGTCCGACAGGGTAGGTTGGGAAAGCAATTAAATATATGTGGGATGAGTGGAAGCATCACTGAGAGAGAGGGAGGTTTTGAGGGGGTAACTTGAGTGCAAAAAAAGAGAAAAGAAAATAGTAGTTACTTGTAGGTAGGCAGTGAAATGACACAAGTTATCAAATTGGAACATAATAGAGAAGAAATACTCCATTGAATAAGAAACATGGAAATGAGATAGACAAGAAAGCCATCCAGAAAGGAGCAAGAGGTTGACTCACAGCCTACTATTTGTGTATATTTTAATGTATAAGAGGCAATAGGTCTTTGATAACAGAAGGCTAAAGATGCTAAATCTCGATGTTTCAAGACCTAAAAATCCATAACCCAGCAATTATAATGTGTTATATCAGTAAATTAATTACATCAAAGTTCACACAATGGCTCAAGTCTAACAAAGGGCAACTTGAGCTTCATGACCAAAATCTAATGAGATCACAAATGGGATAATGTAACTACCCATAAAACACCTTAACCCAGATGCACTAACCCATCCGAGCAATGGCAAACAATTAAAAAACACAAGAAAGCAAATGGTTATAAAGGGGGATGAACATGAAGTCTCTTTGTACTTCTTAATGTGCTTTTTAGAAGAATCGAAGTTAAACTTCAATTTAAAGCATGTTGACACTAAGAAACTATGCATTTGCTAATGTACATCCTTGGTTTTCTTTTCACCAGTCCCTTTGACAACGAAAAACTGCTGGTATCTTCTGGTAGCTCCAGTGCAACCAAGTCCACTGCAACAATAAGAAGAAACTGTCTGTACAATTGGACCCCGCCTAACACGCCGAGCTTCAGAGAGAAGTATTTTCTTGTAAGAATGGATTTACAGATGTTTTCTTTTTTTTTCATTTTTAGAAAAGGTGGGATTAAGAGGGATGTTTTGTTATGATGGTTGTACTTAAAAAAGTAGAAAATGTAAGCTCCTATGTGTATTACTGGTGCTACATTTGCACATCTGCCAACTTCTCTCTTATTACTTATCTAGATGTTTTGGGAGTTAAATTCAGATGTAAGTGTGTAACTAAGGTTTGAGCCACATAAAACTTTGCACACCTTTCCTTGGGTGTGAAAAAAGTGTCACCTGACTCTAAAATGTGTAGTAGGTAGAATAAGCTGTGGAAAATTCACAAGCTTATGGAATGTTCCTCTGATGTAAATTGAGGAAAGAAAACACTACAAGGACAATGAGTGAATGAACAGCCCTTCTAATCCTAAATCAATGTATTATCTGCCTGCAGGCAACCAGCAATTGTTGAATTAGGGAAAACAGGGGCATACCTGGAAATCTATGAATATTGCATAGTGTAAATCTCTAAGACGTTTTGTGAGTCCCATGACAAGTGCATCTGTATAAAATTCCTAATTATAATCCTATGACTCTTATATTTACTAATTTTCAATGAAGTAAGGTCTGGGTTCTTGATCTTCAAAGCTGTGAGCTTGGGTTCTGGTTCAGTGTTTGACCAACATTGTGCTGTTTTGGGCAAATCACTTTTACGTATTACTAATAGTACATAGAACAACTCTTGATTATTGCATGGCTTCAAACATATACAAATATCATGGGAAAATTGGTTTTAAGTCATGAATGTGCTTAAATGATAGATATTTATCTGACTGAGCCATAGAAATGACTGGCTAATAAGAGTACTTAAAGGATGAAAGTGTAGTGACTTAAGGGCAGATTACGACCTCTGGCGCATCTCTGCTAATCAGCAGAGATGCGCCAGAAGAGTTGCGACGCATCTGCCCACCCGTGCGCCACTACTGATGCGCTGTATTTACAATGCGGCGCACCGTGGCGCTTGGATGGGCAGATGCGTGACACATCCCGGCGGAAATTCGGCGCATTGCTGTAGTTGCGTCGCAAGCACGACGCAGCTCGAGCAAGGCTCGGAGGTGCACTATCTATAACATACTGCGTCAATCCTTACGCCTGCTTCAAGCAGGCGCAGGGTTTTGACGCAGCATGGCCCTGAAAGTAACTGAGTGAAATCTTGTAGATTTCAATCAGCCACTTTTAGGAGGCGTTCCTACATCGGACCGCCCCCCCTGCGCCAGAACGCCTACATGTGGCGCAGGACTTGACAACGTGACGCATCTCCCAGATGCGTCACGTTGTAAATACCCTGCAGCATGGCGCTGGCTTTGCGCCACCGCTGCGTCACAAAAGTGACGCAACTGCGCCATTAAAGAGGCACAATGGGCTTGTAAATCTGCCCCTTAGTTTGTATGTAAAAAGAGGAGTGCATGGGAATTTCCCAATATATGTATACATACAGATTTTATTCAGCATGCTGCACACAGATTACAGCTACATAGTGTAAATTCTTTTAAAAAGTAAAATTGCACCGATCACCGAGAAGACTGTCGGCTTGCAGCCGCCCTCAAAGATTTGAATAGATCATATTACATTGCCTGGCTTTTGGGGGGGAACATCCTTGTATATTAAACAGCAACCTTTTAATCGGATATATGCGGTTGCATTTACTTTGGTTGAAGTTTGCAAGTGCTTCAGCACAGAAGATGATTTTTATTGTTGTAAAGCCGTGGAGCAGATGCCCCTAAAGATGTGCGAGAGGATGAGTACCTGGACAGTGAACTGTATGTTGCTCAGAGGGACAGCAAGATTGACTCTGCATAGTAGTCAGAACTGGAATCAGGTCACTGCGTCTTTCTCTTCATAAACTCCTCGAAGGAAAATTCTTGGCAGGACAGATGAGATGGAAAAGAAGCAGGAGACACCTATATTCTCATGCAATGTCTGCCTAGTTCCCTCACAGGTGGGTATTATGAGAACCACCAATAACTAAAAATTGGTAAGGTATGAAATATTGTGGAGATTGAGTCTGTCAGGTAATGGCCACTCATGCATGAATGTGAATAAAAGTCTAAAAAGAACTTAGACAAATGAATGTGTGACAGCATGACGATTCCCAAATCTGACCTCGTTTTTGAGCATTCAAAATAACATACAATAAGACCATACGAAAACAGTATAGAGACATTAGGAGCAATGTAAATTGTAAAGGAAAATATATTTCTTAAAAAGGACTACTATTGCCTTACTATCAAAATAAAGCATATAAATTGACGGGGAAACATTCTTGTATAAATTGAGTGAAGCCGTAGAATAGATGCTTAGATTACGTACCCCAATGTTCTCCAAATGTACGCTCACTCAAATTCTTTACATGTGAAGGTAAGCTTATAATAATTTAAATGATCATAGATTAAATGCTTCAAATGAAATAGTAGTATTGTTCGTTACAAGAACAAAACACATGTAGACGCTTTGTATTGCCTTGAATATGCTATAAGTATAAACCTTTCTACTCCTATGTGGGATGCAGAAGGACTTGTCCACCTGGATAGCATGCTTTACAATTGAGTGTGGTACGTTGTTTTTGATTTGAGCCAATATATAAATATTTCTGTCATTCGTGATGACCAATGAGATGCGGTTATCATGTTATAGGACACAGCACTTAGCAGGGTGATGGATGAGGAAGTGTGAGAGATTGATGCACATTTTTATAACGTGCTATGCTGGCAGCTCTAATTAGCTCTTCAAGTCCATTTATTGTGTTTGTTGAGTTACTTTTATGTTTTTGATCCATGCCTATGCTGCCTGCGGCAGGAGGTTGTCCACTCTGAGATCTCTAATATATCAGTGAGAGGTAACAGATGTAGCTAAAGACTGAGAGAGAGATCAGAGGTCTGCCTGGATAGACTGTCTCACAGTCCTCCTTTATAGGATTTCCCATTATGACATGGCAGTCGGAGAGATTTGTCAAGGCGGGCTTGCGTTATCTTAATCGTTTTTGCTTTCATAGGATGTCAAAGCATAGAGTCTTAGGAGATATATGATCTCACTGATAAAGATGTTTTGTTTTTTACCAGGGTGATGTATTGTTAAGGCAATTTGACCAAATGACAATATCTGTAGGTGAAGCTGGTGGGACTTCACAAAGGGTCCCATGCAAGGAGATTTGAGGGCCCATTTAATTTTTTTCCCTGTATTTCCTGTTGACAGAAATTCATCACTCATTTGATTGAGCACAACTAAGGGAGTACATAAGATATGGGAGTGCCTTAGAGATTAACCGCCTCAGAATTAATATCGACATGGGACAACTTACATTTGGAATATAAATAGTGAAAATATTTTTATTTCTGCCTATTCCTGTTGTATTTATAAGTAAGCTTGGGGAATGGACTGAGGGTTACCCTCTACCCGTTTTACTGATTAGACCATCAGAATTGGAGTGGGTGACTCTTTAGATATCAGGACTTTGTGGAGCTGCAGCTGAACCGCCTTAAGCTTGGAATGGAAGAGAGGCATTTGACAGAGTTGTGGATACAGTTAGAGTCGGACACTAGCAGACAAGGATTGGAGTAAAAACCATCTGTCATAGCTGTTGCCATCAAGTGTTTGGTCAAAGAGCAACACCTGACCATACCTTTAGCAGATAGTTTTTCACCATAAAGTGGTTAACAAACACCTTATGCAGGTGCAAACCAAGAGAGCTGGCTGACGTAGCTAGGAACTTCTGGTATTGTTTGCACACCATATTTTCTCTGTACCCATCATTGGAGAATGTAGCAGATAAATAGAGGGACCTGCACAGATTTGAGCAAACTGGAGGTTGGATCTTCCGACATTATTGATGCATTTGGACAGGTGAGCGGAGGGAATGTCCATAGGTTAGTACATCTGCGTGTCCAATCTGCATCCTTGCCACAACACCCAGCTTGCAGAATTATTTAACTATAAAAGGGATCTGATGGGTCAGGCAGTGGCCAACTCTGGAGTGAAATGTGGAATGTCATTTGTTACTCCATTCCTTCTCCTAATTTTAATGACCCGTATCTGGTCTTCAAGACCCCACATCTGGAGACATCTGCTGTCTGAAAACGAATGACTTCGATTTGGAAGAGGTTCGCTCTAGTGTCTCTCTCTTACTGGAGATGTGGGTCAAATGGATAATGCAGCAGATAGCTTTCATTCACGCTATGATTCTGAGCTATTCCAGAAGGGTGCGGTGATTGACAAAGATTTATCTTGGGATATATAGCAGTGTTATCAGGACTTTTAACTGGTTGAAGTCTCAAAGATAAAGAAGCTTCACATAAAACCTACTGTCCCTATGACTGCATAGGTGATAGGATAGCTTTAAAGGAACATAGTGCTCAACTTCAGTCCTGACACAGAATGTAGATTTACCTATATTCACTGAAGTAGAATCTGATCTCTATCAAGGATATAGATGCAAGCATTTTAAAGATAATGAACCTGATTAATAAAGTTTATTTCCATGAACAAGCTTGTCTTACTCCTGGAAATTTAGAAACAGACCACCACTAGGTCTCAAGTAAGAGATAACTGCTTGTTTAAAACATTTGGAAGCAGCAAGGTTGTGATTTGCAAATGTTTATAATAGGGTTCATTCTCTTTGGACATAAAACGATGTAAACGTATGGACATAGAGTCCTACAAACTAAAAACCACATAGGTGCATATGTATGTGTTAGGTAGTGAGCCTGTATAACAACGGCTATTTTTTTGGTTTAAAGCAAAAGAGAACAAAGCTGAAAGACAATTTCCCTTATAAAATCACAGCGATCTCACATGATTTGAACTATCCTTCTGACTTATAGTGGGGTGTATCAGTAGCAGTATAATTGTATTGTTTTAGATAATTAAAACCATAACAAATAAGTTCACAGTTGGTAAAATAAAATTTTAAAACAAGGCATTCCTATGTTATATATTCATAAGATATAAAAATTGATTTGTATAAATGCCGTAGACATGATAGAAAGCAAATCGAGTAAAGTGGACTAATCTAAAAATGCATCCTTTATAAATACTGTGACACGGAGATGAACAGTCTACAAAAGTCCTGTATACAAACAGAACTAGTCTCAGACTTTAAGTGTAATAAACATATCAAGAAGACCATCCTGTACGAGCAATTAAATGCCAAAGTAATCACTCTACAGAGTCATAATCTAAGAACCAGACTTTGTAAAAAATAAAGTGTAGCAAACTTAGTTAAGCAAGCATTTGCAATGCAATAGGTCTCGTAATTGCGAGATTTTGAGCCATGGGCTTGTAAATGACAATGCCTTTTATATATGCAATACTAAAAGGCATTCAGCCTGATTCATGTAGCTAAAAGCGCTCGCAAAAGGGCCAGATTCTGAGAAACTGGCCCTTTGCGAGTGCGATTTTTGCATTTGGTATTCACAATCCCAAATGCAAAAATCGCTAATTAAGAATTAGCAAACATGCGAGGATTAGCATTTAAGGAATCTCTATTAGAGATTCCTTAAATGCTATTCATGACACATTTAAAAATTGCGAATTAGCAATTTTGGGCCGCTATTTACCGAGAGGTCAGACCTCTCGGTAAATAGCAAAAACTTAGAAAAATGCTTTTAAAAGCATTTTTCTAAGTTGCATGTTGCACACACATGTCCTTTGCACATGTGTGTGCGCAACACCTGTTCAAATGTGCATTTTAGGGGTGCTACAGGGTGTCCTTTGGACACCCCTGGCACCCTTAAAATCGCTATCTGATTTGCGAGTAGCAAATTGCTACTCGCAAATAAGGGATACTCCCCATTCATCTTATGGGCCTTTTGGCCCATAGGAATGGATGGGGAGTTATTCCTTTTTTTGCGAGTAGCAAATTGCTACTCGCAAATAGAGAACATGTAGGAATCGCTATTGATTTAGCAATTCCTACATGAATGTTTTGCGTGTCCTCAATAGCGAGTCGCTATGATTCGCTATTAGGGCCACGCAAAACGGCCCGTACATGAATCAGGCTGATTGTCATTTACAATACCAATAGGTCAAAGTTTCAAAAATGCTAGACATATTGCATTGCAAATGCTTGTTGTTTACAAGCACCCCATGCTGTGCTTTCACGTTAATAGAGGCCACGCCCCTTTATGTAGATGAGCCGTGTCTAAAGAAAGGTCTGCGGCCGCTATAAAAGTGAAAGAGCGCTATGGGGCACTTTTACCCCAAAAAAGCATTTGTTTGTTAAGTTGACAAATGTTTTTTTTTGTAAAAGCACCCTGTGAAAGCATGCATGGCACGCTGAATGTTGCAGGAAAGTATGTCGTCCCTGCAGTATGAGAAACTCATTAAAGAAAATAGTGCTTACAGACTGAATAAGACGTACAATGTAACAACCGAAGTAAAAGAGCCCGTCCTCATGGGAGGTTACAGATGAAGACAAGGTGGTACTATGGAGGGACTAACAAGCCTATTAACGAATCAGAAGCCAGTATTTCGAAGGACAATGACACAAGCCAATGACAAATTTGAGCAGAGAGTGGGCGGGGCTTCAAGTCCATTCTGCAATACAGTATGCCTCGCAGAGCAGCACATGCGCTGCCAAGGCTCGCCCTATAAAGGATGGCCTACCCACGGACAACAAAGGGACAACAATTAAAAGAGAAAAAGCCAAATTAGCAAATTGTTGTTGTATACTTAGCTGAACAGCTGCTGTTGGGGACTTGCAGCCTGATTCATCATTCTCCCGTTTTGCGAGCCCCTAATAGCGAATCATAAGGAATCGCTATTAAGGACTTGCAAAACGGTATTCATGTAGGAATAACAAAAAATATTGCGATTCCTACATGTTCCTTATTTGCGATTAGCAAATTGCTAATCGCAAATAAGGAATAACTCCCCATGCATTCCTATGGGCCTACAGGCCCATAGGAATGCATGGGGAGTTATACCTTATTTGCGATTAGCAATTAGCTAATCGCAAATAAGGATGCGAATTCAAGGGTGCAGGGGTGTCCAAAGGACACCCTGTAGCACCCCTGAAATGTAATCTACATTGGTCCAAAGGACATGTGTGTGTGTAACATGCAACTTAGAAAAATGCATTTAAATGCATTTTTCTAAGTTTTTGCTATTTACCGAGAGGTCTGACCTCTCGGTAAATAGCGGCCCAAAATTGCAATTTCGCAATTTTAAAATGATTCATGAATTGCATTTAAGGAATCTCAAATAGAGATTCCTTAAAGGCAATTCTTCGCAAATGTGCAAATTCTTTAATAGCGAATTTTGCATTTGGGATAATGAATCCCAAATGCAAAAATTGCACTCGCAAAAGGCAAGATTCTGAGAATCTTGCCCTTTGCGAGTGCAATTTAGCTTGATGAATCAGGCTGATAGTGTACATATAGAGGAGTGTATTTTAACGTTATTGCAAAAGATCTTCCTGCTGCTGATATGAATACTATGAGTGGAAACTAGGTTGAGGAAATAAATGATAAGCAGTCTTGGTGCAAGCAAATATTTTAAGCTGTTTAGTGTGAGCCACTTGTACAGCCAGTATTTTAGCAAACTCAAGCAGTGTGATAAGTACACCGAGGCCATGATTACAAGTGGGTTGGTGTTTTCTGACACTGCATAAACCTCTCTTTACACAGGGGGTTGAAATTAGGAATTGAGTGACAATTATCACATCTGGTAATTACCAGGTGTATTAAATATCTCCCTTTTGTAAATTTCGTCAGGTCAAACCAACCAGAATTTAACATGGGAAAAGTGTCTGATATTTACCATATGATGCGAATTTTGGTGCCCCATGCACCAAAATCTGCATGGGATTTCCCAGAAATGTGTGATAGTTGCTATTTATTGCGCCCCTAAATAACATAACCCAGGGTGATTACTGGATATTTCCGCTTAGGGCAAATACTGACTCACTTTGACACCGATGCTTGCCTGGCAGTGATTGGTGTTTTTTTTTTTACAGGAGGGTCCACTTGTGCCCCCGCTACCCTTCCCACCCAGTCGTTATTTAGCAGGTGTGATAAAAAGCGCCTGGATTCCAGCAAACTCAGAATCAGGGCCCTACTGTCCTAAATTTCACGGTATCTGCAAATGATTGTGAATTTTTGGTACAAGAAAGTTAACAATAAAGGGATCTGAAAAGCAAGTCCTTCATTTGTTTTTGTAAGTGGCAGCTGATATTCTGAAAAGTTGCTATTCACAATCTATCCCCGTTTATCATCCGAATTAATCTCAGATTGCATCTGTGGAATTCAATAGCATGAATTTGTGCAGTCCTGTGCAAAGACATTGAACAGAGACATTAAGGTGTTGGCTCTAAGGTGCGGTAAATAGCACCTATTCTGAATTTTGGGGAATAACACCTGGATGTTGGTGCCTTACACACCAAAATCTGCATATTACTGTGAACACCTTATTATTTTTCTCCATTAAATTTTGCAAATTTGACCTGCGAAATTTAATGAAAGGTATTGTATTTAATGCACTCACGGCAATTACCACTTAACTTGGAAAACACGACCAGCTCAGAAACAGTTTGGCCCTGGAAGATCGGTTTCTGGCTTAAAAAACACTAGCAATCGTTAGAAGGTCTGTGCAACTTCAACTCTATATTGCCTGTTAGATCTGTGCATGCTCTGTCTTGGTACCTTGCCTTTAACCAACTGTTCTGGCTTGATTTCAGTCTCTATTGCAGCAGCCGAATGATCTGGAGAACACGTTTTCTTCAACTGGGAGTGAAGAACAAGCCTCTTGTATCCTGAGCTACTTGGCAGACAGTGACTTTGATGTTCGTTTCAAGAGGAAAAGTCAAGATGAGTCTTTAACAGATCAGGGTGAGTGTGTGAGTACTAGTGAAAAAGTGATAGCGACAATTGGCAGGGATGGCGATGACGCAACGCTACAGTACGACTCATTGCAGGAGCTTCCTAGGCTGAATCGCGTTGCCGAGGACTACTTGCAAACTCCAAGCCATAAGACACTGGATATCCTACGAGAAACACCCATCCAATATGGAGGTCACCAAGCGATTAAGCCAACTAAACTGGATTTCAGCGAGACAGCGGGTCATGACTCGGATCACATGAGTTTTATACCCGGAAACCTAACACCCAGTCTTCACAAAATCATGGACCTTGGTGCGAACACACAGCACTTGCCTAGATGCCAACATGTGATTGGGAGACTTTTTGATGAGGTTTTGGACTTGCTCAAGCTGAAGAGCGAAGGTCAAGCAGATCTTCAGGAGCTGTCACAACACATCTTGTGTTTCAAGGACATATTAAAGGTATATATTCTTAAAATTATACAGATTGGGTCCTAAAAAATATGTTACACATAAAGCGACGTTAACTTGAAAATTGATTCATTCAATTGTCCATCAATTTAAATAATCTAAAAGCCCAATTTAGGAGCTACAATTGCCTGACACATCATCATAGATATTAACTTTAAAGTTTAAAATGATCGAACACAAATCATGTTATACAACTTTAAGTGCAAAAGCAATGCTGTTCCTAGATAAAGCGTTGGAAGAGAGGATTTGCGCCAACCCTCTTGTCTTTTTGTGTACCATTAAAAATCACATTACATCTCCTGACTTTAGCTATAGCTTAGATTTATTTTTATAGGAGGACAACTTAACCATATTTAAAATCATAAGGGTGATGACATAAAAGTGAATCAAACAATATCTTTGTTCCTACTTAATGTTTTGCTTAATATTTCACATTTGAAAGAGAACATAAATTCTAATCAGATAACAGGCATTTTTTTTTTTAATAGTCATTTTGGGCTAGATGTAGCAAGCCAAATTGCAATCGCAAACGCTGAAATTCTGCAAATTTCGGCGTTTGCGATCGCAATTCAGTTGTGTGCAATGTAGGAAGGCAAATACCTACTCGCAAAATAAGGAATCGCTAAAATTGCGATTCCTTATTTTGTGCAAGCAGTTAGAGAATCGCAATTTGCGATTCCCTAAATGCTATGCTAGTAGGCATCTCAAATTGCGATATTGCCTTAAGGAATCGCAAATTACCACCAATTTCAAGTTGGTGGTAATTTGCAATTTCCTTTAAAAAAACACTTTTTTGCTTTTTTAAAAGTGCCATGGGGCACACATTTATGCCCTTAGGGCATGCATGTGCGCCATATGTGCACACATGCTAAGTTAAAAACCTACCTGTACACCAGATAACTTTGGCCTGCCAGTACTGTTTGCCCCTGTTTTTTTGTTTCTCTCACCGTCAGCGCGGGGACACGCCGGTGCGCGTAACTCAGCGCTTTACAAATGCCCCTATTATTATTATTATTATTATGCACATTTCAGGGGTGCAAAAGGGTGTCCCTTTGGAACACTTGCACCCTTGAAATTGCGCACACAATTTGCGAGTACCTATTGGGTACTCGCAAATTGCGTGCACAATTCCCATTCATTCCTATGGGCCTCTAGGCCCATAGGAATAACTGGGAAGGTATTCCTTGATTGCGAATCGCAATTTGCAATTCGCAATGAAGGAATCGCAAAAAATATTGCGATTCCTACCTACATGGCATTTTGCAAGTCCTTAATAGCGATTCCCTAAAAATCGCTATTAAAGACTACCTAAACTGCTTGCACCTACATCTAGCCCAATATCATTTGCAAATCCCATGGAGGGGACAAAGATGGTTGGTTGTAGGTGTGGGGCACTCATACCAGAGAGTGCAGGGCACCACTGGACATCCTAACAGTGAAGCCGCCACTGTAGACGTCAGAGATGTGAAGTCAAAAAGGGTGCCCTTTGCAGCAGCTCGGTGCACTCTATATGTAAAATGGTGCTCTCTGGTACCTTGTGGAATGTTGCTAAGGTATTACAAGCAGTAATCCATGCCAGTTTATAATAGTCTCTTCATTTGGCAAATACAGCTCATGCCCAGTCTATTGCCAGCCAACTACCAACAATGTTCACATGCAACCCTACGCTAATATTTTCTCAATGAATTTGAAATGCCTAAAGCTCCAAATATTGCTTGGCTTTCTTACTACATTCAGAGTTTCATTTCTGTTCTCCCAAATTCTATAACTTTGCAGTGTCGGTGATGAACATTTGCGGGCTAGTGATGGTTTTGCGTGAGAGTGGGCATACCAGTGCTTAAATTGAGCCAGTGGTTTCCGGTGCTCAGCTCCAGCATTTAATTGTCAACACAGGCGCTTGTGACAGCTTGCTAAAAGGTGCTGCTGTCTGAGATTACCACAACAGTCAATTGTTAATTCAATATACATAAAAAATTACTATAACCTGTCACCCAAGCCATTCTAATAGCTTTGTGGGCTTGGAATAGTCCGAATTGTCCCACTAACGGGAGTGTGATGGTTAGTAGTTGTGTTGTTACTATCATTGGCAGCATGGCATGCGTGGGTGGTGTAGGCTGCAGTGGCCTCCTCACGAGAGCCCTGGCACTTATGTTTTTACAAATTAAGCACTGCGGCATACACCCACAGAAGGACAAACCAAAGCATTAGCAATTCATCACTGAAGAGAAACCACCAACCTGCAGCTGCAAATTGACACAACAGCTGGTCGAGAGGTACCAAGCTCTCTAAAAAAAACATGGGAAATCTGTTGAGACAGATTTTTGTGGGTCAAGCTGAATAGCCTTTTAAAATGAGTTCTGGCTGCAGTGCTGAATTAGGTACTCGTATGCATTCATTCATTCATTCATTCATTCATTCATTCATTCAGGTACTCGTGTACAACGAATCAGTGAAAGTATAACATCTATGGGGAAATGAAGGCGGGAAACACTACCACTCACCACTATTCACTAGCCTAAATAATAAAAGCAAATCGGGAGCCAGTTTCAACTAGGATTCGTCAAAATGTCGAAATATAAGTCATAGGGAGTTGCTGTGATAAGAACTCACTGGCAAAATTGAAAATATCTTCTGATGGGTGCAATGCGTTACATACAGGTCTGGTTAATATCTGGATGGGCGGATTTATGTTTTTTTTCCCTTCAACAGCCAAGAGCTTCTAGCCGGAAACATTCATCCATGGAAAGCCTGATGGTGGAGACTGTCCTGGAAAGCTTCGACTTTTTAAATAGCGACTTCAGTGCTGATGAGATGTCCTTGTTTGGCAGTGTCAGGACATGCAGCAAGAGGTAACACACATTCCATTAATGAATCTCGGCTTCTCAAATGTTAGCACCACCTGCTTTCTCTTTCTCACGAACGTCAGCGGCCTGAAATGTCGAAACAGGGTTTTTTTTAACCAGATGTCGTGGGTTCAAGAAATTACAGACTTCTTTCAGTTGTACTTCATGGACAGAATGCTTTTCTGACCAAGCTCACCTGCAAATCAAAATTGGTTTACTCACGCATGCAGTTTTTTAAGTGTTAACAATTTGAAAGATCTACCTAAACAGAAAGGGACATTTTTTTACCAAAACATATTTTTATCTCTTCCATATAAAGGGCCTGATACATACATGTCTTGTGAAGTTTAGAGTTCAGAGGCACCAAGATGGGAAATTAATCTGGTTTTGGCTCTCGACTTTAGGATTTTAAATTGTGAGACTTTCCTGAAGTTCCACTAGGTTGTATTAGAATGTTGTGGCTGTTTATAAAACGAGGCCTCTTTTGACTGCTTTGTGAGAGAGGATTAATTGAGTCCACTATACCAACAAAGAAGTTTGAGAGTTTTGAAGGTTAGTTTGGCTTAAGTGATAAGTTTTTTTGTAATTTTTCCGTTCCTTTCTCATGTTATAAGGTTTTCTGTTTGCAGACGTAGATGCCAACCGCATTCTAAAAACTTCTCAGAGCCTTGCTTTCTTCCTTAACCGCATGCGTGCGGGCGGAATTCCGCTCGTACGCTGAGTTTTTCAAAAGCGCACTTTACGTGACGAGCTGGGCTCGTCATCAGCGTGCGAGGAGGCTACCTGATGACGAGCCCAGCTCGTCATCAGCGGGGAAGGGGTTAAGGTCTTTCAATAATTATTGAGCAGATCATTTCTTTTTACTTTTATATGTGCTACATTTTATAAAATGTAGACAGTGTCGACCAATTGGGATGAAAGGACACTGATTCCTTGGTCCAGCTGCCCAGTGTAAGGAGAGGAGGAAACCCGTTATTCTAGTTTATTCATACTAATGTTTTTTTAGGTCTCTAGTCCATTGTTTGGGTATTCTTGGTTGATCTCTGGAAATGGGTTTGGATGGGCGATGAGGGACCAGGTAGTAGTCTAACTAGTGTACTGGAATCCATAGCGATAATGATATTTAGGATGTCTCTCTGTTTACGACGAGTTATGAGCAATTGATTGAGGTTGTTGTTGATAAGTATGGAGGATAATAGTGAGGTAGTACAGTATTTTGTAGTTCTCCAGTGTACAACAGAGTCACCCAAGAATGTGTTCTAGTTTAAGGAGATCGTTTTATTCATGATTAATTCAGTGAGCTGTTCCACGAAAGTATTCTTTGTCCACTAAAGGGGGGTGGGGCAAATTAAGCTGATTTCTTTTTAAGGTTTCTGTGAATTAATATCCCATTTGGGAGGTGAGAAATTGTTGATTTTCAGGCTGTTGCATTGGAGGAGGATTTTATGTACCATTTTTGTTCTTCCTCTAATTTTGTATGTTTGATCCACAATGAAGAGGAGAGGCCTGGTGACTGTGAGATTCCATTTAGCCAGTTTCAGGTATAAAGAGGAGGTCAAATATATCATAGGTAGTGGGTGATGGGGGTCAAACATTTAGAGGGAGAGGTTATGATGTCTATTACTCTATGTGAACAGCTTTATCTTGGAGTTCTGTGTTAGGGTTTCTGGAGAACTCAACTGGGATGCTGTTTGACATTTTAGATTGGTATGATCTCTCCAGGTTTTGGATTTAGTTGAGAGTTTGGTGAGGATGTAGCCCTCTTCATCTGTGTTCCCAATTGTTGTGTGGTCTGTATCTTAAGTTGAGTGTTTGGGACCAAGTGTGGGATGTCTTTATACATGGCATGACAGTGTTCTACTGATTTCACCGAGAGAAGTGTTACAGGTCTGAGTTGAGTGAGACTAGAAGTAGTGCTAGAAAAGACTCAATGCTGGAAGAAAGGTTTTTTTTGTAGTGGTTTGTTTTGCGGAATTACTGGATCCATTTTTGTTTTCTGCCTCATTTTCAATCATGTTTGGAGAATTATTGTTAGTTTTTCTTGATCATTGAGGTATCTTCCTTGCGATAGTGTTTTCTTCCTTGTCGAACTAGCAATTGTTTCCTCAGGGTCTATTTACTAATTGGCAGGGAGTAAATCTGCTGTTTGAATCTGTAGTTTTCTGCTTACATTATGTTTAGTAGAGGGGCTTATCTGGTACATAGAAGGATTTGAGATGGGGCCCTCTTCAGCCCTAAATTGGCATCCTGTTTTTGTATTTCTTATATGTAATCAAGGGCAAGCCTTTTGGTGGGTGATTGATTCTATGTGGGAGATGAAGATCTTGTTCTGCCTTGTTGTATTTCATTTTCATTGCAGTGGTTTGAAGAGTTGCTGTTGGATGTGACAGACTGTCCATCGATCAGTCTGAAGCGTGGAGTAGAGGGTGGTCTGGGAATCCAACTGGTGGAGAAAGGTTACTGTTGACAAATGTGTTACCAGTTTATTTGCCTCCTTTTTGGGTAGGAGAGAGACAATGCTACAGACAATTGCTTTAAGGGCATTGTTTGAAGCTTGTATCATTGTCTTCCCATTATTGTAGATGGCAATGGCGACAGTGTCATTGAAGGAGAAGGAAGGCACGATGTGAATTTTCTGGCTGTAAGACGTTTTTAGAAACTTTGGACTAATTAGTTAATATTTCAAATCAACTGTCAGGATTGTAAGAAAAAACCAGTTGGTATGTTTTTTGGTCTCCTTTCTGTATCAGTAATGTTTATCAAGAAGGAGAGTTTTGGGAAATCTCTTTTAGTTATTGTGTTTAAAGTTTAGGGAACAATTCTTTGAGATACGAAATGTACTTATAGTGAAAGAATGAATGCCTGCCTACCTACGCAGCTGTGGCGTGGGCATTTGTGGGATTTTACCATTTTTATGAAGAAGGTGATCTCTATTGCCGACTGAAGTTGAGGGATATCCTTTATGGTGGTCCAGCTGGCTGAATGTATAGCATCTTCCTTGAGATCTGCAGAATCTCTGAATTCTACTGTGTGTGTGTGGGGGGCGGCAACTTTGTGTGGGGAGTGTTGGTGGAGCGAAATACCCCTTTGTTCGATGTGGCAAAAAGGCTTACACCAGTCCTGCTCCCTACCCTGAGCTCCACAACAATTTGTTTCAACAACTGCAACCAAGTATCTTTCTATGTATCAGTTTGCCTGCTGATTGAAAACTTTTTTGTTGCTCCATCTTTTGCGTTTAGCAACAGCACTTCCCATGGAGAGTCTCTGCAGTCTCTCGGCAGCAGCATCAAAACAGCAGCAAGAGAAATGACAACAGGAAATGAAGACTTAGACCTTCTACTCTCCATCCATCTTCAGGTGTGCAAAGCCCTTTTACAGGTAAGAACGTCTTCGCTCTATTGCTGACAAAAACTGATGCAAAGAACAGCAATTCTTTTTCTGCAGTTGCGTGAGAGGACACTAACACCACGGAGAATCTCAATAATTTCCAGAGAAGAATCATCCAAAATGTCCTAAAATATGAAAAAGCATGAAGTCTAGACTTTTCACCAGTAGTAAGTATGTGTTATGCTAAGACGAGTGGCACCTTACAACATTTCTAATGGATTGTGGTGATTCTAGGCACATTAACATCCAAGCAACAGAGACAAACCCCATAAGAAACAATGCTTCACAGGGTAATGGCAGTAGCAGTGATGTGGATTGCCACACGAAGGTGAGCACCTTGTAGAGGCTGTTCATGTTATTTGAAGTAGTGTGCCATGCTTAGAAATACCAAAACCTCAGCCATATTGCCTTACAAACACAAATATTCTAACCACGCATAATACAAAGGTACCACCTGGACCGCTGAACCTAAACAACTCAGCCTACCTTTGACTGATTCCATGGCTATATTTCCCTGTTTTAGGAATCTTCAAAACTACACAGACCTCTATTGACTTAACCATTTTGGAATGCACCACTCAATTTCTGGCATCAAAGTAATCTTCCATTTCGATACACTATAAGAGCTTAATAACTGCAAACTGCCCCCATCCACTTCAGCTGCCCAGGAGCAGGGTGACTAATTCTCCCTCATTCTCCTCCTCTTTGCATTAAGCAGCGCCCCCAAGAGCATGGGATTGCCATTTTTCCCAGAGAAATATATGAGCCATTTGTCCACTCTTTAAGATTTCGTAAAGTCCCGGACATGATACTTAAATAGGACCTTACATAAAAGCGCCCATATTAATGTTTAGCTTGGATTTTCTGTCTTTGTTTACTTTAATTATCAGTCAGATATCATTATTTTTCAGGCAGCTCTAGAACACATTTTAAAGTGCCTTCTACTTATAATTGCTGTTTTAAGAATATTCTAAGAAGGGGAAAAACTAGTTTAAGGTGATTTTCCTAATTTTTGTACCAGATTGGACATTAAAATACTGCTCATGCCAGTAAAAACGGTCAGGTAGCAGCTTTACTAGAAAAATGTAGAGATGTTTTAATTGGAATGTGAATGTGTTGCCTAGCAGCTCAGAATGTTATGATTAGAAAGAATTGAACTGAGCTGTGAAGCAGGTTGTGGATGAAGCTGGAGGCTCCTGTACAAATCTTCATTAAACTATTTACTTCTACTTGCTTGCCTGGATCCATCTTTACACAAAACACATCTGTATCAGTGCTTTCTGGTTACCTTCCTCCTAATTGCAATAGAACCATGTTCAATCTCCGCGCTAAGTTCAAAACTCTGGGGCAAATTATCAAGCATGGCGTTAACATTATCGCCACTTTAGCGGCAGAAAACTGCTGCTAAAGTGACGATAATGGGCTTGATAATACTCCGTCGAGAATTCCCATAGAAGCCCATGTTCACACCAGAACATGGGCTTCTATGGGAATTCACAAGGGTGTATTATCAAGCCCATTATCGCCGCTTTAGCAGCAGTTTTCTGCCGCTAAAGTGGCGATAATGTTAACGCTGTTTCTTGATAATATGCCCCCCTAATTGTTTGATATACAATCCATCAACCTTCCTGCCTTGAGCTCTGCTAAGCCCTATGTCTAATTTGTAAAGGAATAAATACTGGGTTCCAAAGTTTCGCTCAAAAACTCCCAGTCAGCGTTATCGAATGTCAGGGGCTTTGAATGGCAAGGATGCTGAGTTTTAGTTCGCCCTCCAGCCCCTAATCATGATCCTTGCCCCTTTATCTCAATCTTTCAGGTTCTCCCCCCTTTTTAAGTCTTGTTTCCTCTCTTTGTCACTGTTTTTCTTTCTTTGTCTCCTTCTTCCCCCCTTTTGTTTTTTTATATTCTCTCTTGATCTGGGACAAATCCTGATGAAGAAGAACAGGTGGCAGCCCCTAAAAATTAGGGCCCGCTGGCCCCACTAACAACCATAAACTCAAATTAAGCACTGCCTAGTCTCTCCACAAACAGGCACTTCCAATATGGAAAAAGAAACTGGTCCAAAATAGATGGCAGATTCAAGCAACAAGTAAAGAAAAGTAAGCATTGTCAAAGCTAATAGTACCTACTTCAAGACCAAATGGCTTTGCCAATTGCATGCAACTACGCTATACAGCATGGCTAAAGATTTAAAAAAAGGTGCTTTTTTATTTTTAGTTACTGATCCTATTTGGATTGGTACCCAAAAAGAAAATCCTACTCACAAAAGCTTTTGTTTTCAAAAGCGGGAGGGTGGATTGGAAGCAACCCGGGCCATCGAAGCAACATGGAAGAGGGCGAAGGGACATGTGGAAATAACACAGGGGAAGGGGGCATGGAAGCAACACGGGGAGAGCAAGAGGGGCAAAAGCAACACAGGGGTTGAAGGGAGCAACACAGAGGCTGCTGGTGGTAGAAGCGGCTAGAGGTGAGCGAGGAGAATGGTGTGGGTGGGAGGAGCAACATGGACAGTGGGAGAAGCAATAGGGAAAAGCGCACGGGCGAGCAGAACTTGGAAGAGGGGTGTCAGATATGGGACAGAGCAGTACGAGGTGCAGGGGTGGAGAAGTACACAAAGGAGACAGCTCAACACACACACTCTCATGGAATGCTTAACTGAAAAAAAAACAGTAGTTCTTGAAAAGCACGCAGTGGAAGCCACAAAGGCAGCCAATCAAAAGAGACGCATGAGGCAATGCTCCATGTCAAGATCAAACAAAAGTGTCAAGCTGGGAAACAAACAAGAAGCAGGCAAATGAGACTTGAAAGGAAAGACAACCAATGGTAGGCAATGAGTGGGCTTCATGCCCAGGTATGTTGTTGACAAGTCAAAATGTGCCTTTTTAATCAACAGTGCATGTGCTGTCTAGAAGGCTTTACCTAAACAAGCATTTGCAATGCAATAGGTCTCACATTTGCGAGAGTTTAAGCAATTGGCATTGTAAATGACAATGCCTTTTATTTCTTTTTTTTTTAAACCAACATATGAATGAAAGGCATTGCCATTTACAATGCCAATAGCTAAAACTCTTGCAAATGTGAGACCTATTGCATTGCAAATGTTGTTTCAAAATAGACTTTGTTTGCTGGTGTGAGTTGGGATGCTACACAAAAAGAGTAGAAAAAAGTAGCAGTGGAGGGGAGAGCTACAGGAAGTGGGAGTTGTGAGGACTCACAGAGGGCGGGTGGTGAAACAATATGGGGGCACAGGTGGGGGAAGAATCATGGGGTGTTGGGAGAGCACGGAGAAAAAGTAATGGGGTAAGATGCTGCACTGGACGTATTGTGCAAGAAGGGGGGATGAAGGGGCAGATTTATGAGGCCCTTGCGCCTCTTTGCGCCGCAATTGCGTCACTTTATTTGACGCAACGGCGGCGCAAACAATGCGCCCTATTTACAACATGACGCATCTAGGAGATGCGTCACGTTGTAAAGCCCTGCGCCATAAGGAGGCGTTCCTGCGCAGGGGGGGCGTTCCTGCGCAGGAATGCCTCCTGAAAGTGGCTGAGTGAAATCTATAAGATTTCACTCAGTCACTTTCAGGCCAATGCTGCATCAAAACCCTGCGCCTGCTTGAAGCAGGCGTAGGTCTTGACGCAGCATTGTGAAGATGGGGCACCCCCGAGCCTTGCTGGAGCTGCGTCGCGCTTGCGACGCAACTCCAGCAATGCGCCACCTTTACGGCACAGATGCGTCACGCATCTGTGCCGTTTTTGCCCCATGGTGCGCCGCATTGTAAATGCGGCGCACCATGGGTGGCGGCTGTGGCGCACTGTGGCGCACATTAACTGGCGCATCCCTGGGGATGCGCCAGTTAACATAAATCTGCCCCTATGTGCCTTGGGACGCGTGTAGTATACAGGTGAAAGGGGGAGAGTAGTGTGCAAATCACGCGCTGCACTCCTGCTGATAATGATTATTAAGCAGCCGGCGAGGCGCCCTGCACAGTGTTTGTATGCAGCGGCACATGGCTCCTCCAGCAAGGCTGAAGTAAATGCAATCTCTGTCTCTTTGTGCACCATTCTTGCAGGGCACATTGTGTTACTTTAGGGCAGCTGCCTATAGCATGCTTACCTGGGCTGGAGCTGGAGCTGCGGGGGTCCAGGATGAGGAAGATCGCTCCAGAGAAGCCCAAAACCATTTGATCTTTCTGGTTATAGGGGACTTTAACTGCTCATGCTCTGGAGTCAGGGCTTCACCAGGTAGGGGGTGGGGAAGTGCTGGTTCACCTTCCTGGTCAGTGTTTTTGCTGTGGAGTCTGGGGCTGCACTAACACTGTGGGCCTCCAGAGAGCTGAGAATATGATGTTAAAACGTGTGCTGACACTACCTAAAAGTACCCCTGCCATTATGTACCATAAGGAATTGGGCATGACACCATTGTCCTTTCGCATGCAATTAGCACCTCTGATGCTTTGGCGTCGTAGCTAGTAAAAGAGGAACCAGCCCTGAACCGTGACATAATTTTAGATTGTTTGAAACTGCAAAAATAATTCCCTGGCTCTCTTACTTGCAAGATCAACTTGAGAAGTTGGGATTGCAGGATTGTTTTATTAGTCCTGGCTACATATCTGCAATTTCAAAAGATAAGCTTAAAAATGAATTCCTATTATATTTAAATAGTGTAAGAGATAGCCAGGAGATGGTTAAAAAAAGGTTTACAGAGCACTCATTGTTCATTAGCTTCCCAAGAATTTAATCTTATCTTTCTTTTTACTTTAACCAAGCCAAGATGTTTTACTTGATTAGGCTAAGGATGGGAATTGCTCAACTGTTGGTTTCGTATCCAAGTGATGCATACTGTGATGCTAAATTAGATTTGTGTCCATGCAACTCAATTTCTGCACAACGCACCCTGCACTTTATTTGTTTCTATAAACTTTAACCTAACCCGAGACGCACCTTTTTAAAACCTTTATTAAGATTTTTAAACATTAGAAAATGTCAACCTGCATTATGTCACCTACTTCTTTTAAATGATGAATTTACTTGTTTTATGGTTTACAGTATATCTCCACTGCAGTTTGTCTCCGTAACATCGTCGGAAAATGAATTCCTGGGTATTGATCATGTTGGCTAAAATGTTATCATGTTTATTTTTCTTTGTAAAACAATGTTTTATTTTGCTCTTTTATGGCTAATATTTAGTCGAATAATGATTTTTGAGCCCTGTCGTACTTTGAGATCGTCGGCTAATTGCGACTATGTCATCCCCAGATTTAAGATAGTGAAGATGGGTGGAAGATCTTTCTCCCATCTTGGCCCCAAACAATGGAATACACTGCCCATTGCCATGAAGACTGAGACCAACATGCTCAGTTTTCGGAAAAAACTGCAAACTTTACTTTTTTTTAAAAATTACTTTTGTAGCGGTGATTGATGTCAGTTTTTCTTCTTCAGTCTGTCCCTTGCGCCGGGAAACCCACTGCGGGTAGCTGTTGCGCATTATAAATTTTAAATAAATAAATAAATAAAATAAATGAAATGAACTGAGAGAGGCTTTGTCCTCGATCCATGATAGAAGTTTTACTGCTTTCCATACTAATTTTTTAATATACAGTGGTTGGTTAATGTTTCCCAGAGCTGAATTAGCCACAGGGTGGTCAGACTTGTCTGAAAATATTTTGTGGCTAGTGACGATGTATGCTGTTGTAGCTCTAACCACAAGTACCGATTGAGAGTTCCTAGTCCAGATTTTTGTACCTTTTACCCAGAAGATGATATATGCTCCTTGTCTTGCCAGGGTCTGTTTTTGAACACCGAACTCTAGCCTGATCTGTGCAGGAGAGGTGTGTTTTGGCAGGCCAAAAATAATTTGGTACGCTGTTGCAACCGTGCTGTCCAATATTTTAGCGTCCCAGCCCCTCTGTGCCTTGCTGCCATAGGCTATTGTCGGTAAAAGTTTTGCCCGTATGACTTGAGCTAAGGGGAAGAGCGATGGGCCAATCAATTGTGAGTTAACATTTCTTTGCGAAACCGCCAGGGCTGTGCCCTTCCTCCTAATTGAGTCCCTATGGGCAGCAAAGTGGCCACTTTTGTCAATAACCACTCCTAAATATTTATATTCCGAAAGAGATTCAATATGTGTGTTCCCCCAGAACCAGGCTGATGATTTCTTTAAATTCTTCTTGATTGTCATAGTCTTAGTTTTCTGCAGGTTGATACTCAAGCTGTTGCCTTCTGAGTATTCATGTGTGGTGGTGGGAAGATGCTGTAGACCCACCTTCGTCTGGCTAATTAGAACTAAGTAATCTGCATAAAGAAGTCATGGTAGTGCTACATTCCCTAATCTTGGGGCATGTGAGTTGCTGGTGTGTAGTAGCGGGTCAAGATCTGCAAGGAACCAATTGGACAGGATTGGAGCCAATACACAACCTTGCTTGAATCCCTTCGTTGTTGGTATCTTTCTTGACAGTGTTGATCAGTCTCTCAGTTTCATTTGGATTCAAGTGTCTGTGTGCAGATTGATTAGCAAGTTAGCAGGTATGCCTCATTTGGCAAGTTTTTCCCACAATCTGTTGTGGTTTACATGGTCAAAGGCGGCCCTGTAATCGATGAAGCATAAATGTAATGGCATTTTTTTTTTCAGCCATATCATGATAAGTAGTGAGTTTTCCCCAAAAATTAAGTGCACATACGCTTCCTAACATGTTTTAAAAAAACGACCTGGAAAAACAAAAAGAAAACAATGGAGCATGAAGCGGAGCACCTGAAAGCAACTTATAAAAAAGATTGTGTGTGTTTTTAAAATACACACCGCAACCACAACATTCGAGCGGAGAGACAAGTTCCGGCATCCTGAGAGTGCAGCGTGGGGCGGCAGGCACCCTTTCTAAAAGTGAAAGCACGCTTATACAATTATTAGCAGTTGTAACTGAATGCTGCTGCTATTATGCTGTTTTGTCTATTTACAGTGAAGTGCCTTTGTATCTGTTTTTGAAGTGCGCACGTCAGAGCGGATCCTCCTAGCAAACAATGGCAGGCTCACTTTTCCCTCTAGAAACACCTCCTCTTTTCATGTTCTAGAACAAAGCTTCATTATACATGGTTAGCTGCAATTAAAAAACATTGCTTAACCTTGCCTTTCCCTGAGGTATTTCTCAATTCATGTAAAATGAAATCAGCATGGGCACTGTCAATACATTCGGCTTATGAAAGAAAGCGCCTCTACTGGTGAGTTCAGGCAATCAGTGTCATCCTACTTCACCTTGTCTCATGCATCCCTTCATCCACCCACTGGTTAATTCTTGCATTCACCCACTTACCCATGTAAACGAAACACACAATTAACATATAGATAAAAAACATAATTTAAGAGAATAACAAAAAGAAGAAAACATGCCACTACCTAAATATGACAGGCATATGTTTGCAATAAAAAATGTAATTAGCCATGGGAACGAGCGAACTTGTTGCAACATAGTGTATCCTATTTCCAAAATAGCCACCAAGTTTAGAAGCAGCATGTTTGCCAACTTGGAGCAGTAAAACACTGATACCCTTTACAAACACCAGTTTGAGATGGCTGCTCAAGAAACCTCGCACTGGGAGGCCATGTTGCAATGAATAATTGTTACAATGAGTTTTGTAAATTTGGTAACCTGCGCAAAGACTTTCTTCACACTGAAGGGTAGGTCGCTATACAGTTGAGCGACTTGCCAGGATTTTTCCATCCTCAGGAAAAAAAAAGCTTTGGAAAAGGAAATTTGTTGTTTTAATATTGTGACCCATTCCTTTTCCAGTAAAAGGGTACCTCCCTCCATACTTGGTCCTGTTGCACTTACTGCATTATAAACCAACTACCCTCCAACCCCATGTTGAGTGTGTCTTTGCCTTTCCCCTTGTACATGCATGCATACAATGGTGTTGTACACTGTGTATCACTGTTGTACCAATCCCAGACGGCTGACATAATTCTTTTAAATATCAGCATCTTGGAATGGTAAAACAATAATAAACAACAGACAATACAACTCCAAGATGATTTACCAGTTTGAAAACAGTGGCCATGGGGGATGCGTCACTCTTTAGTTGAAATTAATGGGAAGCAGCTGTCCGCTAGCACTGTCTGTGAAGTTGCAGAAGAAAGAAACACATGTGGACTTATAAAAGTAAGAAATGGAAAACTAAAAGATTAGCTTAATAGGTCTGGCACTGAAGCAAACTGATTAGTAAGCCCTTGTGAGCTGGCTTAATGTTGTCACTCACAGGGCAATGAAACCATTGGCTAACATGGCCTGACTCATTGCACCATGCTGTGACTGCCACAGCAGAACGAGAATAGGTATGCCACTCAAACAGACCAATGGCTGAGTACAGCTGATCCAAAGCCCCAATATGCATGTGTATCTATAATATGCGTGTATTATTTGTTTAAATTATCTTTTTTATATGTGTTTGGCAAATAACTAAACCTGCCAGGCCCTCCTAAGAGGGTCATGCAAATATTATGATAATGAAAATAGTTTACCCTCACAGGGGATAATCAACCCCAAAACTTTTTCGGACTTGGGTAATCCGTGAGATACCATGCAACTAATCTACAGGGATTAGCATGGTGTAATAAAAATCCAAGCTCAAAACCCAACTGGCTTTAGCCCCTTGGGCGCGGCCGCGATTCTGCACCTGTGCGGCAGAATCGCGAGTGGGCGGGTTTATGATGGCCCCCAGCCGTCATCAGCACACGAGCCCCGTGATGCATGACGGCTGGGGGCCGTCATCAGCATCGAAGGGGTTAATACATGTTTTCATAATAAATGAACCAATCCGGCATACTGCCTATATCTTTAGCTTGTCATCGTAACAAATTTTGGCTATTGAATTGAGTGTAAGCTTTCACGCAAGGCAACCATCAGGCATACAATCCTAAAATTGCAAATATGTAGGAAATAACTGGTGGCAAACAATATACAAGTCCTCAGAGAAAAGAGGTAAACATGCAGGGGCATAACGAACAATAGGGCCGCTGATATAGTGGCACTGAGCACAGGGTTCTGACGGGCCTACCATACCCAAACTATAACTGCTTTCTACTATCAAATCAAAGGAAAGAGGGCCCAGTTTCTTTGCTTGCCTTAGAACCCATAGTACCTTTTTACGCAACTGTTAATAAGGTACATAAAAGTGCAAATCTTCTACCCTCAGGCTTTTTTAACAGAGGACCAAACACCAAAACCTTTGCCTACACAGGTAATATGTAAATTTCTACTAACAAAATGTCTTCACCATAGTGTAATACCAATCAACCCTTAAAGGCATATTGACTTTTAAATATGCTTTTAACAATAAATGTCAAGAGTACTGTGCTTGTTGTAACTTTTCATAATAAATAGAACAGATCACACTTACGGCATTGGACATAGTTTCTCTCAATCACTCAATCAAGACCATAGATTTTATCATTGGCTTATCACCATAATCAACTCAGTCCGCCTGTATTGAACGTAAGATTTCCCATATGGGAAGCATCAGGCATACAGTCATAATATTACAAATATGTAAAATAAATTACAGTTATAATACAATATATAACACAGCCCTCCACAAGAGAGTCTAGCAAGGGTTATCACATTGTAAATTTTCTCTACCCAGGGTTTTTTACAGAGAGCTGCCAAGATCAAAACCTTTGCCTGCTACAGTAATCTAAGAGAATTCCTAAAGCTCCATACCCATGCACAGCCTTTCAGTGTAGTGCCAATCCACTCGTAGAGGCCTAAAGGCTCAAACATATCTTTTTCACAAGAATTGTGTCGGGCTGACTGCCTTTGTTGTAACCTTTTATATAAACTGTAGGTAAACTTCATCATCGGCTTCTCACTATAACTAACACAATTGTTCTATATTGAGCATAAACTTTACTATGCAAAGAAAATATGATACAAACAAAGGGCATCATTTATTAAAACTGTTGCATCGCTGCAGCAGTTGTCACTATGCCCTTCATGCGTCATGATGAATACTGTATTTAATGAACAGCGCTTCATGTCACAAGGAGTTACAGATACGTCAGTATTACTGACGTATCTGTAGGCGCAAAAGTGAAACATTGTTGGGGTGTGTCTGAAAATAGACGCAACTCCAGCAATGTGTCCTTTTACATAGGGAATGCCACACGTGAAAGGGCCTGCATCAGTCTTACACCTTCTGTGAGGCAGGTGTAATGTTTTGACGCAGTGGCGTCCTAGAAGTGGCGCAGTGAAATCTTATTTCAAGGCTTTTTGCGAGGGAATGCCGACCCTGCATACATTATACCTGACTCAGGTATAATGTAGCTCAAGGCTTTACAAAGTGACTCATCTGCTTAGATGCGTCACTTCGTAAATAGGGCGCAACATGGTACATTTTTTACACCGCCGGTGTTTCAAAAAAAGTGACGCACTTGCGGCGCAGAAGTGTCACAAGGGCTAATAAATTAGCCCCATTGTTTTTCACTGGAATTACAGCCTCTGCCCAATCCGATTCTGTACTCCAGAGAATCAACATGTGGGTGGAGTCAAAGCCCCTCTTGCTGTACTGCTCCTTAGAGCTCTTTTTTTGTTGATCACTTAAGGTCGCTGTGTGCTGTCTGACAGACCTAAAAAGACATGTCAACCTTGCCAAAATGACCCTGTTCTGTGCTTTTTGGATTTGTCCTTGTTTGTTTTAGCAAAACTAAATATTACCATATATATATTATTTTCCAATAGTAAAAAGGTTTGCCATTACATTAAAGTATGCTTTAAATCTGAGGTCGTCTATTAGAAAAACAAAACTAGTGTTAGAGGAGCCCTAAAACTAGCTCATATATAAAGTTTTTCCGTAATGGGATGCTTTGTGGTTTTATTTTACTATTGTAGTCAGTTTTCTGCCAACAAACACATTTTTGCAACAGGCTTATTTATGATTTTCAATTATTTGAATGATAGGCCTAGCCCACAGGCATCAAAACCCACTAAACTGCATTAAGAATATAAAAAATATTAAACACCAAAACAAGAAGAAATACATTTTTCACAGACATTGTACTGACAGAAGAAAAATACTGGTTCATGTTAAATATACATTGTGGTTCGGAAACAAATCAGTGGTCATTGGGGTACAAAACATTATGTGAAGGAGCTAGATAACAATTCCAATGTGTTGTGTTTGATGGGCATTAAATATACTGTACTAAGTACAGAATCTGAAAAGTGTGTTGCTCCTTGTGGGATCTGGCTATCCTAAGGTTAGGCTGTCTTTTTTCAGGGCCTCATTTATGAGGCCCTGCCGGCACTTTTGCACGACCGGAACATCACTTTTTTGACGGTCTGGTGGCGCAATGTGCCACTTGCATATTTATAAGGCCACGTAACGTGGCTTTTCATGGATTTATAAATATGTGCCCCTTTCATGCAGAAAAGTGTGTGAAAGGGGCATTCCATGGGTGTTGCCTGGGGCGTTCCCAGCAACTTCCATGGCTTTTTGACACTGCCACAGATTTACGAGAAATCATAAGTCTGAGTCAGCGCCAAAAACATACGCCTCCCCAGGGGAGACGTAAGCGAGGCACAACGAGGAGAAATATCTTTATTTCTCCTTGTTTTTCCTCTTTCTATGTTTCCTGCATTCTGCAGCCCACATAGAAAGAGGAAAAAGGGGGAAACCTTCCTACACAAAAATAATCAACCCTGCAACGCAGGCACCCTTGCACCATGGTGCAAAGGTGCCTGCGTTGGCTCACAGCAGCCCATTGTGCGCCGGTGCAGGTGAAAAGGACAGGAATGCGCCGTATCTAGTAGATATGGTGCATTCCTGCCCTTTTCTTTGGCCATAGGGCAGCGCAGCAGCAAGGCCTGCTGTGCTACCGTACGGCAGAAAACCCATAAATGAGTCCCTCATTGGTTATTTTTATGGATTTCAGTGGTGTTTGCTCAGTTTTTCCAAGCAATTTGAAACCAGTGCCTATCTGGGTGTATTCAACTACATAAATCCCAAATAGGCACAACTGTGTTCCAATGTTTATAAAGCATGTTTTGGAGTGATTGTTAAAGCACATATTTAATTTAAATGGAAGTCATTCATGGCATGTAGTGTCTTTCCATTACCAACATCTCCAGTTGATTTACGTTAGACTGTTAAGTATAGAAAGTCTGTCTTGCACTATCACTCACACTCACATCTCATTATCATGCATAATCACCTCTCACCCTCACTCTGTCTGGTTTACAGAACTTTTAATGTATTAAAAAGTAAAAGCGCTATATTCCAATATTTTAATAAACAAATTCCTGGACAAAGTTGGTGGCCAGTTGACCTACTCCATACTGAGTATTATGAAATTGTAGGGGTTGGCAACATTGCCATCAGCAAATTACCATGTGAAACCTTCAATATGTTTAATTACACCAGATTAATGTATAGCTCGGCATTCTAAGGCACCTGAAACTTGATGCTTTAAGCATGTCAGTCACTGCTTTGCTGCACTTTATTCCTGACTGAATTAAGGTGGTGATGCTGTTCTGTGGACATTCATAGCTGGCATGTGTCCCCATGACAAATGTATCACTTTAAGTCAGTCCTGGCCGTTTAACAGGCATCACATTGTGTTCTGGCACTTGAAATGTTGCTGTTTGCATTCTAACTATGGGCTTAAAAACCACAGTAGTTAAGTGCAGTTGGGTAAAAAGCCAGGATAAGCTGAAGGTTCCACGCATACCAATGGGACACTTTGCAGCTATGAAATTTGTTGGTATATGGAAAGTCGTGTCATGTTTTCACCACTATCCCATGTGCATGGTGATAGCACTTTTGCACAGGTATCTGTCACTACATATTACATAGAATGTTTAGAATCGGGGGTGTTTGGTGGTTGACCGATATTAATATGACTTGATAGGTAAAGGGGATGATATATCAAAGGGGTTTACTCATTCTGTGTCTGTGAGTAAATGTGATGGTACATATTTGCCAAGATTCTTATGCGCCAGCCATTTCACCAATCACTGTAAGAAGTAAACAATGCCAGAAGATCAAATATGTTTTTAATTTCCCCATTTTCTTTATAGTGTGTAAAATAATTAGTTCAGACCTCGAACATGCTTTTAAAGTCTGCACCTTTTATATAAGCACACAAAACTTGAGGACACAAAAGGAAGAAGAAATGATATCTTAGTGCCATCCCTTAACAACAAAACTGAAGCAGAGTGATCTTAGACCAGTCTTTCTTGCAGCTACCTTGCATAACAAAGTTACATTGTGTTAATCACTTCAAAAAGAAATAACAATTATTAATTCTCTCTCTCTTTCCTTTCTGTGAATGCCATTGTAGTTTGAGGTTGTGCTGTGTTTATATGTTTACATGGATGAGGACTGTTCCCTTTCAGTGGGGTTTCCCAGTTATTAGAGATTTAAACCTAAAACAGGATAGCCTAATTAATGTATACTACATGCCAATGCATATTCATTGCATGTTAATGCCTGGGCAATCGGAAAAGGGTGCAGTCGGGGCATTCTTCACAGGCCTTTATTAATAATGAGATAGCTAATACAGCTATTCTATTAGACTATTCAGGTTCTGACATGTTGCCTCTTTCTCTGGAGATTCTATATATATTTTTTAACATAGAAACAGGTGCACATGCTATGGGTCCCGCATTACATTTTTGACACAGTCCCTCAAAAACGTCAAACACTTGATTAATGTACCAAGTGCTTGAGATTGAACACAGAAAAGACGGAGGTTCTCTTCTTCAATCAATCTATGATCCCACGGTCAGAGCTCTGGTGGCCGGGTGAGTTAAATCCCCCGCCTCTTCCAGTTACCTCTGCCAGACATTTGGGCTTTAAGTTTGACACACAATTGTCTAGCAAAGTGCAAATTGCCCATGTCTCGGGACAATGATTTTGGAAGATGAAGGCTCTTCGGAGCTTTCTCCATTATCTTCCCTTGGAGTGTAGAAAGACCGTGGTGCATGCATTGGTCACTTCCCAACTTGATTACGTGAACAGTCTGTATATGGGACTTCCGGAGTACTTATCGGGAAGACTGCAGACTGTTCAGAATGCAGCAGCAAGGCTTGTGCGTAACATGCCAATGCGGCACCACATAACTCCCCACCTGATTAGTCTTTACTGGCTACCAGTGAAAAGAAGAGTAGAGTTTAAAGCCCTTACATTGGCCCACAGAGCAATGAATAACACGGTCCTCTATATTTGAGGTGAAGACTCGTACAATACAGTAATAAGAGAGCACTCAGATCTAATAAGAAGAACTTTCTGGTCATTCCACGGTTTGCAAAGGCCAGGACCAGAGGTCGCTCCTTCTCGGTTAAAACGGCAAAGGTGTGGAACACCATGCCTGACTATTTAAGGAAGATACACTCTGAACAGATCTTCAGGAGAGCATTAAAACGCGGCTCTTCAATCTTCCTTAACTCCTTGCAGGTTTCACGCAACTAATTCAGCTGCACTATAAGCACCGGGACATCTCCGTTGGAGGTAGCCATGCGCTTTATAAGCCCCCTATTATTATTATTATTATTATTAATATTATTATTATTATTATTATTATTATTAAGTGCATCCCATTTTCAACTGTGCCTGCGGCAACAATGTGGACGTCCACATGAAGAGCTTGCAGCAGTTGGGAAGTCGAGTGTAGGCTTTTTGAGTGTGTGTCTGATGATATTAGCAGCGCAACACACTGAAGGAGCAGCAATTCCCTCAACGGACAGTAGTGTCTGGAACATCTGGTACTTCTTGGCATTTACAGGACACTACCTTCAAGAGGGAATGTATACCAGTGGGCCAGACATTTTTTCAAGGATCTTGATTAAAGCAAGAATAATGACTTCTCCTTCCCCATCTTTGGAAGTTATAGGCAGCCTTGATAAGCATATCCCTAGTGCCTCCTGCCATCAGTTCTATCTCTGTATGTAGCACAACCTCAGCCTGTCTTTAGTAGAATGACAGGCCATGTTATGGAGTGGATTTAGACACTGCTTCCCAAAGGGGCAGCCACATATATTTGGTGTATTGCCTTTGCTCCTTGCTAAGCCTCAAGCCCTCAACCATACCAGGTTCAAATCACCCTTAAGGGATTTAGAAAGTGGGTTTCTGTGGAGTTCTGCCCCAGAATATGTTCTGTAATGGTGCATGCACTGGGGTAGTAGCAGATCACTTATTTGCTTGAAGAACATCTTAGGAATAAACTGAAGATGAAGTCCGCTCCACCTTCTGTAGTATCTGGGTGCAAACAGAACTCATGCAGAATGGGGAAAGAGGAGCATTTGCCTGTGCGCACCAAGCTGCACCAGCAGAACAGACTGCAAAGAGGTTAGATCTTAGAGGTTTCTCTAAATACAACAGTGTTGGAAAAAGAAAAGCATGTGGGGAGGCCCTTTCTGCTCTATTGGCCAAGTCGGCTATTAGGTGTCATTGTTTGATCACAGGTTTGAATCCCAATGGGTCAAGTTGACCTTTCATCCTCACTAGTTAAAAAAAAAAAAAGTTCAATTCAGTTGGTAAAACATAAGCATGTTAACCAGTCCCAAAATACCTGCGGTGAACATGTGCTTTACAAATGCATATGATTGGTTTGGACAAGACGTAGACACACAGGCGCAATACTCGTAAAATGATGCGAGTCTGCTTTTTAAAATGACAAAATGGTAAGAGAATTTAAAGGGAACATTATTTTGCACACTGCAAAGGGCCTGATTACAAGTGTGCCCGTGTTTGGTGAGAGGATACCGGAGGTCCTGAATCCCCAATTCCAACCAGTATTTCTGCATCAAAAACAAGGACCAGGTTTAATAACATTTGGCTCAATGCAACGCAGCAAGGCAACTTGCTGCACTGGGTCAAATGGAGAGAGCAGGAATGTGCCTAATTTACTACGATATTGCACATTCCTGCTCTCTCTCTGCTCTGGAACACTGAGAACTGTCTAGCCCCAATGCAGGCACATTTGCGCCATGGTGCAAGGGTGCCTGAGTTACAATCAGGATTGTTTTTTGTGCAGGAAGGGACACCTTTTGGTACAAAAACAATCATCAGAGGCATTTTCCTCTGTCTATGTTTGCTGCAGAACGCAGCACATGTAGAAAGAGGAAGTAATGAGGAGAAATAAACGTATTTCTCCTTGCTGCGCCTCTGTTGGGATGCCATAGCATTTTGACTTATTCCCAGGTTTACTATTCTGAGTAAACCTGTGAATATGCCAAAATCCAATGGTGTATGCCTTGGAGCACCCACACGCCATCCATTGAATGCCAACACAGAGTAACACATGGCAGCGACTTGCACTACTTTGCGTTACTCTAAACTTACTAAGCCACACATGGCCATGCAAGGTGGCTTAACGGGGCTCAATAAATCAGACTTAAGGGCTTGCGTTCCCTTGCGTCACCTTGCATGACACAGTGGCAATGCAAACCCTCAGTAAATATGGGCGCAGTTATTTTGACCTTTCGCCCAGTATGGTAAATAACTGCACTGACCCAGAAATACCCTTGCGCCTTGGAGCAAAGATCAGTAGAAAAACAATCTTTAGAGATATAAGTCATCTTTATAAGTGTACGGCACAATGAATTCTCCTGTGCGCAAAAGTGTTTTGTCAATGCAAATGTACTCTACAGCGAAACAAAATCTCAAACAATGACAACGTTTTTATTTTTTATAGTTTTTCCACGAGAGAAACATTTTATGACACGATTTACTAAGAGTGACGCACACTTAGAAAGAGGAAACAACAAGGAGAAATAAAGATAATTCTCCTATTTGCACGTCTGGTGGGAAGGCATACAATTCTGAGGCATTTCCAGGTCAACTCGTATTAGTAAATCTGGGAATGCCTCAAAATACATGACTAGATCCATGGGAACACCCACACACCACCCTTATAACGCCCCACCATGTAGAGTAACTCAAGACAGCAACTCAAATTGCCTTGCGTTACTCCAGATTTACCAAGCCACATAGGACCAAGCAAGGTGGACTCGTGCACTTGGTAAATGTCATCTAGGTTTTGCGTCGCCCCTACGTTTCCTTGCATGGCGCAAGGTGGAGCAAAACTTTAATAAATATGCCCCTGAGTTCTTTACTGTGCTTTTTTCCCAATTTCTGGGTAACAAACGCTGACATTTTCCATCTGCTTTGACCAGATGGATTGTCAGTGGAAGGGCAATGGCGGAGATGGGATCGTGTGCTGAACCAGATGACCGCATGGAGACTGGTGTAATATTCACCGAAATGCTTTTATGAGTCTTTTGAATCGACATGAGCCATATGTTTGGATATATATGGCTGGCAAGAGATATATTTTAGTAACGAGCGCTTCCCAAATGATACATTCTGTGTATGGGAACACACATAACTTTCAAATTGATTGACGTGATATAGAGGCAAGAAACACATGAATGAGGAAATCTTTTATACTCCTGAGCCCTGAAGAAGTCCACTTGAGGATGAAACGCGTTGGCAGTTTGAGATTGTATAGAATGTGAATAAAAGAATGAACTCTAAACAATGCAAGACCTGTTGGAATCTTCTTTAAGAAAACAACAGTGTACTGAGAACTGAATATACTTTGTATATGGATCAACATTGATGTTTACATGTACCTAATATATGAAAGAGTGCAGGGCTGTATGTTTGTTATATTGTATTAGAGTGACTAGGAAGGCTTTCTTTGTCTCTATTTTTGGGACCTAGGGTATTGTGTCTCAAGCCCTTGCACCTCAATTTTATTTGAGATTACGCGCAGGGACATTTAAGACTGGTGCATGTGTCTATGCTTTGAACCCCAACCTTTTGTGACACAATGGAGGAGATGGGGCCTGCCCATCTGGCACATGCCGTCCACAGCTCCTGCATCAGTAAGGCAAGCACGGTGTCTCCAGGATAGGAACTATCAGGGCGGGAGTTTGCATATCCGATACATGCGGTCCTGAAATTCTTATATTTTGAGGTGTAAAATTCCATGCAGTTATCGCTCCAGGTAAAATGCCCCAGCTCATATTCGGGCCAAAGTGTTAGGATGTATGACGTTACAACGCATACTTTTACAACGCCTACCTTTACATCGCAAGTTTTACAACGCATACCTTTACAACGCATAGTGCTTTTAGGTGCTGGATAGTGAATAGTTTAATTTACTATTCCAACTCCAGTCCCCGTGGATAGTAGGGAAGGTGTTGGATAGTACATTAAACCTATTCCCTATCCTAGAGCGCCCCCCAGCGCAATGCGTTGTAATAGTTTGCGTTGTAAAAGTTGCGTCGTAAAGGCACTGCGTGGTAAAAGTTGCGTTGTAAAGGATGTTTACCAAGTGTTGTGGTTAGGTCAACAAAATGTGTGTAATATGTGTTTTTTTCAAGGCTGTTTTTACTCATTACATTAAATAAAAGCAATAATTTATTATTACTAGAAGGGCGAATTATAAACTGAAGATGCTCATTTCTAAACAATGTTTCCATATTCTTTACACCTATCTCAGTACATTTGTGTTCCGAGATAATTTCTTTTAACAGAATAATGTGACTCTGTAGCGAGAAACAGCAGCAAACCACACAACGTGAGCCTCAACCATTAAGTAGCTCTTAATTGCCAATAAAATAGATTATGCTACCATCTAATTCCAAAAGACTAGTTACGTTTTGTGCCCATTTGTTTTTCTTATGGTGTCTGCGCACATTACAAACCCAGCTTCAGCACTGAGGGCTCTGTTTCCTTTTCAGAAACTCGTGTCCGCAGATGTGGCAAGAATTGCTCAGAGGGGCCTCCTGGATGAGCTGTCAGGGCAGAAACAGGTTCTGGAAAACCTGGCTTTCCTGTACCTCGAAAAGGATGGGGAGCCCGTCTCGGTAGAAACCGGTAACTATTCATGTCTGCTTCTTGTCTGATGCTCCTTCGGGTGTGGTACCACAATGTTCAAATGGCGCCCTGTAACAATATCCTTTATAAGATGTTGACGTGCACAATGTTATGTTATGTTATGTTATATGGATTTCTATAGCGCGCGGCTGCCCCAGCCAAGGGGCGTCCCGGCGCTGCGAACTGACCAGAGTGCGAAATGAGGGTGCACAAAGGAACGGATTATTGGAAAAGATGAGTTTTAATGGCTTTCCTAAAGGCTAAAAGATCATGCATCCCCCGTATGGTAACAGGCAGGCTGTTCCATAGTTTGGCAACAAGGAGGCTGAAAGAACGTCCCCCAACTCTAGCAAGTCTGGTGCGTGGGATGGTCACTAGATGTTGTCCCTCTGAGCGGAGAGATCTGCTGGGTGTATACTCAGACAGGAGGGGGCTCAGCAGTGGGGGGGAGGCGGTTTTAAGGATCTTGAAGGCCAAACACAGAGCCTTAAACTGGATCCTTCTTCCCACCGGGAGCCAATGTAGTTTCCTTAAAGTTCCAGAAACAGAAGAGTGGCGAGGTAGGCCGACCAGAGCTCTGGCAGCCGCATTCTATACTCTCTGCAGTCTAGTGATTTCGGCCAGGTTTGCTCCCAAAAGGAGAGAGCTGGCATAGTCCAGTCTTGAAAGGATCGTCGCCTGGACGATGAGCTGGCGGGTGCTGCAGTCAAAAAACTTCAGGATAGGCCTGATGTTGCGTAAAATGCCGAAGCACGTGGCGGCCACTTTCTTGGTGTGGATGGTGTATTTTAGAGCCGAGTCGATCCAGACGCCTAGATTTTTAACACAGTCTTTTGGCTTAGGGGGAGAGCCCAAAATATCAGGCCACCAGTTATCTCCCCAGGAAGCGGTGTTTTTTCCCAAGAGGAGAATCTCGGTTTTACCGGCATTTAGTTGGAGAAAGTTCGCCGTCATCCAGTTGGTGATGTCGATGAGTGTCTGTTTGAAATGACGGGCTTCCAGACCACTGTTGTTATTCAAAGCCACCACCAACTGGGTATCATCTGCATATGATACTAAAGCCATTCCATTCCTTCTGGCCACCTCCGCTAACGGGCGGACATAGACATTGAACAGGGTAGGGCTAAGGGACGAGCCCTGCGGCACTCCCTGTCCAATGCTATGCTCCTTCGAGATGTAAGGGGGGGTGGAGACTCTAAAAGACCTGTTAGCCAGGAAGTCTCTAAACCACCCCAGGGCTGCCCCTGTGACTCCGATTTCCTCCAGTCTCATCAAGAGGACCTCATGTGACACCGTATCAAAGGCAGCACTGAGGTCCAATAGGACCAGTGCTGCAGTGCCGCCGGCGTCAAGGATGGAACGGAGGTCCTCAGAAACACTGAGCAAGGCTGTCTCGGTGCTATGACCAGCTCTAAACCCGTGTTGGGAGTCGTCCAGGATGTTATTGGTCCGGAGGAAGTTGGACAAGATGTTATTAACGTGTGCCTCGGCCACTTTAGCGGGCCAAGGGAGCAGGGAGATCGGCCTAAAGTTTTCCGGGAGTGAGGGGTCCAAGGTGGGTTTCTTCAAAATGGGGGATACCCATGCCTGCTTCCATTTAATAGGGACCCTGGCAGTGGAGAGTGACCGATTGATAAAATCACGAACGTGGTCTGTGATGAGTGCATGAGCGTCACAGAAGAGGTCAGGCTTTAAGGGATCTGCCGGAGACCCGGATTTAATCTTTCTACAGATTTTAGAGAAAGTATCACGGTCAAGTGTGGGAAAAGAAATGAGGGAATGCCTGGAAGGATCAAAGGTGACCGGTGCCTGTGGGTCTTTGGGGAAGGTGTCGTATATCTTCTTGATTTTGTCTGTGAAGAAATTAGCCATGTTGTTACAGAGGTCAGGCGAGGTAGTAATGGCGTTGACAGTTTGTTTTGCCGTGAGGTCTTTCAAAATTTTAAAGACCGATTTTGAGGTGTTAGAGCTGTTGTTGATTTCACTGGCATAATATGCCGCTCTCACTCTGCAGACTTTACGGTGGTAAGATTTTTGATGCAGGACATAATCTTGTTTAAGGCTGGCAACATAACTTTTCCTCCAGCGTCTCTCTGCCTTCTTACATTCCTTTTGTCATCAAGGTAAGATGTGGAAGCCATCTTGGATTGGTTTAAAAACCATTGTAATAGCCACCTGCTCTTGAGTAGTGGTCTTTAGAGTGTCAACCATAGTTTGATGAAGGCACAAATAGCGCTGCTACCGAGGATTCAGGAGTGAAAGGCAATTCACAATAACAGTCAGAAAAGATAGCAAATCAAATAATCCTTCAATGGAAAGCAGCAGTTTGACAGCACTAGGGGCTAGAGATTCTTCCCAGCAAAGATGACCTCTCCCTCTCATTCAGCCTGTGTTGGACCGAAATAAGGATGTCCCAAATATTATATGAAAAAAATAACCCTGTTGAAGTTAATAACATAAAAGATGCACTCAATGGGATGATATTTTTGTAAACAAATTTTAGGATACACTATTTATGTCAGACAATATAGCTGTAAACAACATTTTGAACTGTACCCCTTGGGAAAGAGGGACAATTGACTCCCTCTGTGCCCACCCTGAAGAACAAGCGCTCTTACAATCTCTGAGATCTGCGCATAATGTAGGGCAGTCCTTTTGTGGTGCCCTGCTATGCAGGTCATTCTGGATAGGGCGACTCATTGCCTCCGGTTTCCAATATCTGTGAGCGCAGTGACAGTCATTTCACCACAGTCCGAGAGGTGCATTCTCCCAGGTGCAGTGTGGGATCTGAAGCTTGAGGTGGGCCTTCAGGATTACAGGGGAGCAGCTCATCGGCGCCTCTTCTATGGATGCACATAACCAGAGAGGTAGCCACTTTGATTATAGGTGGGGCACAAAATCCCAGGCAAGTGATGCTTCCTTTTGCAGTGAGACCAATGTCCCTGAAAGGGAATTCCCCCCCTTCTGGGTGATATATTCTGGATGATTCTAGTGCTGTCAGCAAGTTATCGGACAATAAACTGGCTGCATTATAACCTTTAGTTACAGTGAAGTCCTCATTGCACCTTGGCCTTTCAGCAGGTAGCTGCCTACCCAAAGAAACAACCCATGCAGGTAAGAGCTGTAGGGTAAGGAGGGTGGGGGGGGGGGGGGGTTGTCAACATACAATGAAGAGGGAAACTCAAATTAAAAAAAAGAAAACTATGGTTTGTGGAATGGATTTCTTCTTGTATAAGTCAAATAATTCATAAATAAGCTTAAATTTACATCTTGTGAATGTTACAGTATTATAAAGCTTAAACGAAATCATACGAGACTGTACCACAATCTGCGTGTTCTTTTCTTGGTTTTCATCCATTGAACCGGTGTACCAACATCTCTGTCAACAATGAGTTATCCTGAAGCGGAAAAGTGTTTTGTCAATGCAAATCTACTCAACCACAAAACACAATCTCAAGCAATAACATTTTTTTTTATGCAGTTTTTCCAAGAGTGAAAAAGATCAAACATTTACTAAAAGTGTGGAACCAGTGTACAGAAACTGGATGTCCCTTTATCTGTCCAACTGAAAGGTTTATAAACCAACTCAAGAAAACGTTCTTCTCCAGAATAAAGGGAAAATATCCCGGACAGCTAGAGACAGGTACGTCACCATTGTCTGCTTGAGGCATCACGCAGACTGTGGATACTGCAAGTGCATGCGTGTAAAATGTTAGGCACATATACTTCTGTTTTGGTCTAAGTCAACAGTGTTCAGCATTGGTTCTGGAGAGTTGGATCTCTTCCCAATTTTCAGGATTACCATTGTTCCATTTCAATTTGTATATTTAAATATATCTCAAAGCGCTAGATAATACATCTGGTATGTGTCCTGTACTTGTGGATCTACAAAGTAGATTTTTAGTCTAAGTAAAACAGATTTACGTGTGTCCACGTTATTTTTTTGTAATTCAAACGTTCTGAAATGTAGCCACTTGAGATGTTGTCTGTTTACTGAGATATTTAGATGCACCTGAAGCGATGAAGCATAATAGTGCTGCAAAAATGAAACCTAAGTAAGAAGTGTCATATTTTTGGGAACTTTGTCAACAATTTTAGATCTAAAAAGGTTGTTCTTGACCTAACATAGTAGTAAGTGAAAGTGATAGGCTGTATGTCAGAATATAGAGGATAGAAACAGAGTGCTACAAAGATAATGTTGGTAAATTATCAGCAACCAAAAGAACGTGGAGGTAAGTATATACTGTCAAGTTTAGATTTACTATTCTTAAATCCACATCCATAGTTCTATATTGTGGAGTTTAGTATAGTAAACCTATACTTACCTATAAGTACGTTCCTTTATGTCATTTTGAGAGCCAATATTTAGGTAATGGCATGCTGGCATATAAGGAGTAGTTTCTGTCCTGTAACTCCAGTTCTGTAGTAGGGGTATCTCTGTTATAGTCATAATCTAGAGAATAGTCCCGCCCATGTGCGTGGACCCCGGAGCAATCAAAAATAATCTCTTACAGTGTCAAAAAATGCAAAAAATGCATAGACACTTAAGAGAGAATTTAAAGACAGATAATGCAGCCAAAAGGCTACACTGTCCAGTACTTCAACTAGAAATTTCCACCATAAAATCCACAAAACAGCAAAGCCTGTACAGATTTCCCTTGCTTAACAGCAAAATCCCTCAGGAATGATAGAGAGAAGAACCTGGACAGACAAGCCCCATAGGCTGCCATTATGTGGCTTAATTAGGATACTGTGCCTTTAAGAGAACCTTCTAGAACCTTCTCTCAGTATCCCAGAATGCATAGCAGGTCCAACTTAGCCTCAGTTCTTTTCGAGGGCGTAGGAAACGCCAGACCTGTAGCATTATGATCATGAACAACACTCCACCGGGGAGGCGGGAGGGCGCTTATGACTATAACAGAGATACCCCTACTACAGAACTGGAGTTACAGGACAGAAACTACTCCTTCTGTAGTAGGGGATCTCTGTGTATAGTCATAATCTAGTGAATAGAATGGCAAGCCCATCCCCACACCAAGCGGCGGTGGAGAGTAAAATAACGCCACTACTGTGCGAACAGATTCCGCAGCGAAGCCTGCCCAACCTGAGCGTCTGTCCTGGCATCAGAATCCAGGCAGTAATGCTTAGCAAAGGTATGGACCGACTTCCAAGTGGCCGCCTTGCAGATCTCTGCAATGGGAACATTACGGAGCATAGCTGTCGTAGCAGCCTTGCCCCTGGTGGAATGAGCCTTAGGTTTGCCCCCTAAGGTCTTATTAGCTTTGCAGTAACACAACTGAATGCAGGACACAATCCACCTAGAGATGGACTGTTTAGAGGTAGCAAGACCCGTCCTGACTGAACCGTAATTGATGAACAATTGGTCTGACCTACGAACATCTTTAGTCTTATCAAGATAAAACTTCAGCACCCTCCGCACATCCAGGGAATGTAAAGACCTTTCCGCCGGAGACGAAGGATTCTGAAAGAACGTAGGCAAAGTGATAGTCTGATTGATATGAAAATCAGAAACAACCTTGGGAAGAAACTTAGGGTGAGTACGCATAACAACTTTAGCATTATGAAACACAGTATAAGGTTCCTGGCAACACAATGCCTGAATCTCACTCACCCTGCGGGCCGATGTAATGGCCACTAGGAACGCCGCCTTCCAGGACAGGTGCTGCAACGAAGCCTTATGAATGGGTTCAAAAGGCTCCTTCATCAATCTGGACAGCACCACATTCAAGTCCCATGAAGGCGAAGGAAGCCTGACAGGAGGGAATACTTTCTTCAAGCCTTCCAAAAAATCTTTGATCACAGGGATCTGGAAGAAGGAAGTCTGTGAAGGGCCTTTCCTGTAGGCAGTCAAAGCAGCCAGATGAACCTTAATGGAATGGACATTAAGGCCCGACTGCGCCAGATGAAGCAGATATGGAAGGATGACATCTTCCTTGCATGACGTAGGGTCATAGTTCTTAGACTTGCACCAGATGCAAAACCTCTTCCACTTGTAAGCATAGGAAGTCCTAGTGGAAGGTCGCTTAGCCTCCTTCAGTATGCCCATACAATCCTCTGGGAGATTCAGATGGCCATATTGCACTATTTCAGGAGCCATGCCGCCAAACTCAAAGACGAGAGGTTGGGGTGCACCATCCGCCCCCCGAACTTCGTGAGAAGGTCCGGCCTGCACGGCAGCTTCATGTGAGGAAGGAGAGAACGGTGAAGCAGGTCCGTGAACCACCACTGTCTGGGCCATTCCGGGGCAATCAGAATCATTCTCGCCCTGGACTGGGACAGCTTGATGAGAACCGCCGGAATCAGGGGAATTGGTGGAAAAGCGTACAGAAAGCTGTTCGACCAGTTGATCCATAACGCGTTCCCCAGCGTCCCTGGCTGGTAGTACCTGGAGGCGAAGCCTCGGCATTTGCTGTTTTCGGCGGTGGCAAACAGATCTACGTCTGGAGTTCCCCACCTTGCGAAGACTTCTCCTAGTACTTCGTCGTTTATGACCCATTCGTGGTTTTCTTGCACGATTCTGCTCAGTTCGTCTGCCTGAACATTCTGCACACCTGGCAGATGGGTGGCCGTTATCGACAGTCCTCGAGCCAGAAGCCAGTGCCAGATCGCCTGCGCCTCCTGCGACAGAGTGCGCGATCTCGAGCCCCCCTGCTTGTTGAGGTAATACATCGTAGTCGTGTTGTCCGTCTGAACAAGCAGAGAGTTGGTCTGAAAGGACGGATGAAAGGCCTTCAGTGCCAAGTGAACAGCTCTCAGTTCCAGGAAATTGATGTGGTACGTGGACTCCGTCGGGGACCACGTCCCTTGAATTTGCAGATCTCCGGAATGCGCCCCCCAACCTTGGAGAGACGCATCCGTCACGATGGTCTGTGTGGGAATGTCCTTGTGGAAGGGAACGCCTCTGAGGAGATTCTCCTTCGAGCACCACCACTTCAGAGACTGAAGAGCATGTAGAGACAGTCGTATCCTGTCGTCCCAAGAACCTCTCCTCTGGTCCCACTGATCCTCCAAGCACTCCTGCAGAGGACGCATCTGTAGCCGTGCGTGAGGAGTGAGAAAAATGCAAGAGGCCATCGATCCCAGTAGAGAAGACACGGTCCTCACCGTCGTAGACGGAGAGTTCATGAGAGCCTGAGCCTTCCGAACGAGTGATAAACGTCGCTCTTCCGAAGGAGACACGCTTGCTGACAGCGTATTGATGGAGGCCCCCAAGTACTGGATGCACTGCACCGGAATCGGGACCGACTTGGACATGTTGATGTGCAACCCCAGCTTGTTCAAGAGAACGCACGTCTTCTGGAAGTGTGCTCGAGCTTCCGAGAAGGAGGAGGCTTTGATCAACCAATCGTCCAGGTACGGGTAGACAAACACCTTGTTCTTCCTCAGGTGTGCCGCTACCACTGCCATACATTTTGAGAATGTCCTGGGTGCAGACTTCAGTCCGAAGGGTAGCACCGTGTACTGATAGTGATTGGTGCCGACTTGAAAGCGCAGAAATTTTCTGTGTTTGCATGCAATGGGCACGTGGAAGTATGCGTCCTGTAGATCTATGGCACACATCCAGTCTCCCCGTTGCAGCTGAGGGTAGATCTGATGCAACGACAGCATGCGAAACTTTTCTCTGCGAATCCACTTGTTTGCCTGCCGCAAATCCAGAATGGGCCTGAACTCGTTTTTGTCCTTCTTGCGGACAAGAAAGAACCGAGAGTACAGACCTCTTCCTCTTTGAGACAGAGGTACGTCTTCGATCGCCCTTTTCCTTAGCAGAACGTCCGCCTCCGTCTGAAGCTCGCGCAGTTGATACTGCGAGCTGACGGGAGGAATCGATGGAGGAGGGCTGGTGAAACGTAGACTGTATCCATTGCAAACAATATTCAGCACCCACTTGTCCTGAGTAATTTTTCTCCACTCTGCCAGAAAAAATTGAACGCTTCCCCCCACCGGAGCGGGTAACGGACGAGGGGGAAGTAACAGCTCAGGGACGGGACCCGGCCGGGCCCTTGGTCGCGGTAGAGGACTGTTGACGACCTCTACCACCCTGTCGCTTCTGGAAGGGCTGCCTGTACTGCTGCTGCTGCTGCCGCTGTTGATGTTGACCAGCAGACTGCCCCCTTCCACGACCCTGCGCCCCAAACCGACGCTGGTACTGTCGGAAGGGTTTCTTTTCCTTGGGCTTTACCAGGCCCACTGCCGTCAGGGTCTCCGCTTCGGCCTTCATCCTGGCCATCTCATCATCCGCGTGCTTCCCGAAGAGGGTATCTCCGGAAAACGGGAGATTCGCCACGCGTTGCTGTGCCTCCGGTTTCAACGATGTCAACCTGAGCCAAGCATGGCGTCTCTGGTGAATCCCGTGGCAATATCCGTGCGCGGACAGCAACGATATGTCTGCTGCAGCGCCGATGGCCTGATTAGAGACCAACATCCCCTCCTTGACGATCTCCACAAAGTCCTCCTTGCGGTCTCGAGGGACGAGGTCTGCGAACTGCTCCATCGAGTCCCAAAGGGACCGGTCGTAACGTCCCAGCAAAGCCGAGTCACTGGCTGCCTTCATGGACGAGGCGGATGTCCCACACGCCTTGCGACCAGCAGAATCGATCCACCGGCTCTCCTTGTCCGGAGGCACCGTGGACGCAGGGGAGGTGGAATGAAGCTTCCGAGCAGCAGTCACGATGACTGAATCCGGTACCGGGTCTTTCCTCAAGAAGGCTGGGTCTGAGTCCGGAGCCCTGTACTTTTTCAGTATCCTGGAAGGGACAGATCTCACCGTCGCCGGCGTCAGGAATAGCTGTTCGGCGGGCTCAAGGAGCCCCGGCACCAGAGGTAACAGGGGGCGAGACAAGTGCCTCTTGTGTAAAGTCTCAAAGATTACCGAGGTAGAAGCCGTAGGCGCTTCAACCTCAATGCCCAACTTCGCCGCACCACGCAGGAGAACCTCCTGAAATGTGCTAATATCGTCTATCGGAGACACCCTAGTCTCCGGCGAATCGGACAGCGTGGGCGAGTAGGAACGGGTCCCAGAAGGAGAACGTGACCTGGACCGACGTCTCTTGTGATGATGCCTGGATCGTGATGAAGATCCGCGGCCACTCCTCGATCTGTCCCGTCTCCCCGAGCGAGACCTCGACCTCTTGGGCCTCGGACGCTCCTTCGGCCTCCCAGGGTCAGGAGCTCCAGGCTTCTTAGGAGTCTTCTTCGGAGGCGTCGGGAACTTAGGCATCGACACCTCCCTCGGTGGGATCGGGGGTGGAGGAGCAACCGGACGCGGGTCCCGCGGAGCCGGCTTCGGAGGCGGGGTAGGGGCCTTCGGAGGAGGACCCTTCGGCACAGCAGGCCGCGGAGGAGGCGTAGACGGCTTCATCGGAGTATCCACCCCGGAATGCGCCGGTCCCGGCGAGCCATCACCTCTACCAGAGAGTGGGGAGCCCCCCACAGTCCTGGGCCTGTCCGTAGGACCTACAGACGCTGAAGACCGGTGTCCAGACGACGACCGATGTCCCCTCGACGTCGAACGGTCCTTCGGCGTCGACCGAATCACACTCCTCGACGTCGAACCGTGTCTTCGTCTCGACGTCGACCCCGACCAGATCGACGAGCCACGAAACCTCGACGACGGGCGATGGTGCCTCGACGGCGACCTCGACCTCTTCGCCGGTCTCGACGTCGACTTCCTGGATCGCTTCGACGGCGACCCTTTGGATCTCCTCGACGTCGACCTCTCCGACCTTTTCGACGTCGATCTTCTCGACCGTCTCGACGTCGGCCTTTTGGAATGCTTCGACGTCGACCTCTTCGGCGCCGGAGATGCCTTTCGTCTCGACGGCGACCTTGACGACGAGGATCCCCTCGACGACGATGTCCTCGACGGCGAACGGCGGTGTCGCCTCGACGGCGAGCGCCGACGCCGGGCCCTCCGATGTCGATCACTCGACGCCGACAGCGACGACGAGGATATCGACACCGGCTTCGACGGCGGCCGGAACACGTTCCTCGACGTCGACGGGCGACGTTTTCTCGACCCAGAGCCCTGGGGAGACCTGGAACTGGCCGTTGACCGTCCCCTCGACGTCGTGGTCAGCGCAACTGACCCAGACGGAGACCTTGGGCGCGGGCTGGTCTTCCTGCCCCTGGGGAGCCCCCCAGAGGCCTCAGCATGGGTAGAAGGAGCCCCTCCTGACCCACCTCGTGCCTTCTGCTTCCTCTCCTCAAGCCCCTGAAGCCTGATCTTCTTCCTCTCCTTCAGGGTCCTTCCAGAGAAGCTTCTGCAGATCCTACACTCCTCAGGGATGTGGGAAGAGGGAAGGCAGAGAATACAGACCTCATGGGAGTCTGTCTTGGCCTTCTTCCTTGAGCACTCAGGGCACTTGTCGAACAATGCAGGCATTATTGGACAAAAAAGAGTGCAGAAACACAGAAAGAAAGTCACCAGAGTACTTTAAAAGTACCAAAAATCGAAAGCAGTGTAAAACACTAACAAAAACCCTTGAAAGGGAGAGCTCAATGCTCCAGGGTCCTGCTTGCAGGAGCCGGAAAAAAGAACTGAGGCTAAGTTGGACCTGCTATGCATTCTGGGATACTGAGAGAAGGTTCTAGAAGGTTCTCTTAAAGGCACAGTATCCTAATTAAGCCACATAATGGCAGCCTATGGGGCTTGTCTGTCCAGGTTCTTCTCTCTATCATTCCTGAGGGATTTTGCTGTTAAGCAAGGGAAATCTGTACAGGCTTTGCTGTTTTGTGGATTTTATGGTGGAAATTTCTAGTTGAAGTACTGGACAGTGTAGCCTTTTGGCTGCATTATCTGTCTTTAAATTCTCTCTTAAGTGTCTATGCATTTTTTGCATTTTTTGACACTGTAAGAGATTATTTTTGATTGCTCCGGGGTCCACGCACATGGGCGGGACTATTCTCTAGATTATGACTATACACAGAGATCCCCTACTACAGAATGTTGGATAGATGAGTCATTAAACTTCATCATACATCCGATGTACTTGGACCTTTTTGATGATTTCTAAGGTAGCCGATAAATAAAGGACATTTTTTGGGTTACAAAGGGCCTTCTTCTTGGGTATTCATAAAGATATTTTTACCATTTATCTGAATTGATGATATAATTAAGTTTTGAATTATATAAGAACTCCCAATACTGGTTGAGTCCGTCAAGGTGGTATTTACGTACCTGGGTGTGGAGTAATGACATATAATGATGCATGCCACTATAAGGTTTGGGTAAGCCAACCTCTCCAGAATCTCTGTGATTCCTGCAATTTTCTATAGATGTTCCCTTACAAGTCCATGGCAATTGTTTGTATACATTATGTTAAGGAGGGTATGCCTAGGTCTCATGACTCTTTCTCTCCTCTACCCTCTCTGCAGTATCCTATAAAACTAAATTGTTTCATATTCTTAACTACTTGGTACTACTTCCTACAAGTTAACGATTTCCATTCACCACAATTTTATCATTTGTTAACGGATTATTGACAGAGCAGTTATTACAAATCCTGGTTAGGTTGCACATTCATCTCCTTTTGAGAGTCTAATGAGTACACCTACACCACAAATGCACAGGTTGTTGTACTTTGAAGAGGGAAAGCTTTATATCTGTTGATTCCTTGTGATCCTCTGTTCAGTGTGTCACAGGCTGCTGGAACAGATCGCAAGCTGCTGTGGGTTGGTTTCCTCTACCGCTCTTCCTGAGGACCTGCTTACCTTCTTCTTGCTCCATGACTACTTAAAGAAACACAACGTGGTCGACCTTGAGAAACATCTTGCAGCACTCACTAAAGAAGGTAAGGGTAGAAATGGGTCTCCAATTACAGATACAGCCTTGCTTGCACAATGGACCTCATCTACAAACAAATGAAGCAGTGCAGCGCCGCAACCCATTTAGTTGTGCCGTGCTGCGTCATTTTCAAAGCAAAGGGATGTGTCCTATTAACAACAATACAACGCATCCCTCTGCTTTTGCCTGCGCTGGTGCACAACTGGCTGGCTTGCGCCAGCGCAGACACCCTTGCGTCATTTTGCAAGGGTGCCTGTGCTACGGGGATGAGGGGCACCTTCCTGCACAAAAACAATAATTTTCCTCTTTCTATGAGCATAGAAAGAGGAAAACATTAAAAGAAATAAAAGTATTTCTCCTCGTTCCGCCTCCTTACGGCTCCCTTGGGGAGGCGTAGAATCTGACACATTCCCAGTTTTACAAAATGTTGTAAATCTGGGAATGTGTCAAGTTCCATGGATGGTGCGTGGGAACACTCACAGCTACACCCATGGAATGCCCCTTTCATGCAGAGTAATGCGTTAAAGGGGCCATATTTACAATGTCATGAAAAGTCACTCAGGGTGACTTTACATGGCCTTGTAAATAACAGCAAGCACATTGCGCCGCCGGTGCATCAAACAAATTGACACATCGGTGACGCAATGGGCTTGCAAATAAGCCCCAATGTCTTTATTTGAAGCAGCCGTCAAAAGTCTCTGTGGAGTAGGCATCCGTGAAATATCACATGCTCCTAGGCCCAACAGAAAACAGGCTTGGCAAATGGACTAGATTTAATCAAGATTAGATTCACTTAGTTGCATTAGTTGGTGAAGGAAGGCTTTGAAAGTGCTATGAACATGTACATTCAGATGAAAAAAGATCAAGAAAGGCTGGACAAATTTAAGGCTTGTCTGGCAAAGCCAATATTGCAATGATTCAGATTAATTAAGATCTTGCAGAGTGGAGTTAAAATGAATGCAAAGCTAAAGGGTGAATGATTTGTTGAGCCTGCCATTACTTTATCATGAAAGTACAAATACATGTCTATTTTGGAAACTAATTGGTTTTAGAGGTTTAAGAAATGTGTGATCTAAGAAGGGAAGGCAGTAAGGAGAAATTATGCTCAAAATTGAAGACAAACAAGAAGAAACAATAACAAGTAATTCAAGAAGATATAATAAGCCAAAAAACAAAAGGAATAAAAAGAGAAAACAACAAAAGAAAAAAATGGTAAGGTATATGAGGGAAGACAAGGAAAATAATTACTCTACAAACGTTTTTGATGTGTTCTCATTTGAAAGCATCACATGCAACCTAAATCACATCATTGCTGCTTTGTAAACATACAAATACAGCACTGTCCTCCTTTAGTGTTCAAATTGCAATCTCCAATCCTCCATCTTTTAATTATCGATGGGATGGTAAGGGAGCAAAACATCAGGGCAGAAGCTTGCATACAGGCTCACATAAGGAGCAAATTGCCACAGTGCACAAATGTGATTAGACAAGCCAACGCCATTTGCGTATTAGTTCATTATCTACAAAGTGTTATGAAGTGATTTAATAAGAGCATGTGACATGCCACAAATTACATCACTTAAGACTAAAGATGACACTCGCATTCATTTTTTATGTGAGTTTGTGTAACTAATGGACACGCTCACTTTGAAATTATTGCCGAGAAATATATGCAAGGACAATTCTAAAGTAATATAAACATGTCTTTTTGCTCATTCACTCACCACACACCTTGCTGTCTGTGTTTTCCAGGTCTCACCTCAATAGAATACAAACACAGACTGCTAAAATATGGTTACATAAAGCAGCGCCACAGTATAAGAGACATTTTATTTCCAGTGAAAACAGTGTCTTAGGAAGGAACAAAAGCCAGAATGTCCATTTGTGATGCAACAATGTGATGTAACCCATGAACTACAAATAATCTAGATCAGAGCTACTCCATATTTTCGGATAAATTGGGTAGGAGCATACCCCAAAAAAATGTCAGTGTTTTAATAATTTATTTTTTTAAATGGCCCAATGGCTTTCCGTAATAAACACAATGTTCCCAGTTTTATTTGGATTTCATTTCTAAAAATCGTGAGGTCATACATTTGATTTAATTTTGAAGTAAGACTTCAGAATCACAGCCAATATGTTTCATGATTTTTTAACGTATCTTAATTAGGACAAATGAAATAATAAACGCATCATTCTCACAAACCCAGTTGAGAAATAATCCATAATTTTCGAAAACATATCCCAATAGTGCAATCAAATTTGTTGATATCCTAAATTAATTGTGTCTGCATCATAACGAATAAAATATCATGCAGACACAAGCAGTTTAGTCAAACATATAGTCTGGATAGCTGATGAGAGCTTTTTATTGACATAACTTCAATTTCCTTTAGAAAACTGAGGCCTGCAATCAAGGGTTTCTTGTGTGTACTTTACACACTAACACCAGCTGTCTCATTCTGAGCCTGGTGGTCCTTTGGGTTGTCCTGTTTGCCAAGGCTTTGGCTTCCACTCCCTTGGTGAAAGACCAACAACCATATTCAGATACCATGCCAGGCAAGCAGGCATCTTTGCTGTCAGTGGAGATATTTCTACTGCAACTCTGTTGAAGGCCAGAAGGCTCCTTTGCCAAGTAGGCATTATGTTTAAGGCGCTCACTTGGCAAAGGTTTTTTCTTCTAAAACAAACTGCCAAACAGAGTACCTTGAGGAATTTGCATGGGATAGATTAGTCTGTAATGGGGAAAATGGTCAGATTTCGGGTGCCAAAAAACCACTTGCGAACATAAGCCCATACATTATGAGGAATAAAGTACCTCTTAGTGGGGAAATAGAGCATGGTTCATTAACAGAATGTACTTGGGGCGATTTTACCACTTGGTGATTTATAGTAATGAGGGCCTTAGTATTAAAGCAGATTTATAGAGTTAAACGAGCCAGTGCAAACATGCATCATTAAACGAAAGTTACCCATTCCCACCATTAATAGTTAGTGTTTGGTGATGTGTGGGAATATTTAGAAACTATCTAATGCAGGAGCAGGACACTTCACATGCCCTTCACTCCCAAATGAAGAATGACAAAAGTACATTAAATAGGTTTTGACTTTGCCAACATATTGAGCTTTCATGTATCAGAACATCTTCTTGTGCAATTAACAGTATAGAAACTAGTGTTGCGGTGAGATGAACTATACAGCCATCAGCTTCCATAATTTACTGTTGACTGCGTTGCTGTTTTTATTGAAGTGACCCTCATAGAAGATCTACAAATGCCTGGGCGGTTGAAGAAGTTGAAGAAGCTGAAGGGGAAGCAGCTACGGCAGTTGCACCCTTTGCCTCAGACACTCAGCCTGTTAGCGACTCTCCAGCTCGACGAGAACCTCAAAATCTGCAAAGCAGCAAAGTCATGCCTCTGCCGAGCGGCCATGCTCAAACCTTTCAGAGACAAGGTATGATTCACAATACAAATGTTAGCTTTTTACAAAGTATAGAGTGTCAACACTGCCAATGAGAGTACCAAGAAGCCACAAGACTGAGGCAGCAAGGGCTATATGAAATTAATAAGCATTGGTAGAACAATCAAATTGTGGAGCTCCATTGAAAACTGTAGAGTGGCAGCAGGCCAATAATGGCTGGCATAGCCTTACTGCTTCAACATTTCAATGTTTTGTCTTTTCTGCTTCCCAGTCTTTATAATAAAATGTTTACCTTTAATGATGAAAAGTTCTAAATGCATTATAGCCACGGTCTGGACTGTTAAGGGCCCTCTCCTTCGTTATAAGACCTCATCCATGGCTTGTCTAGATGGCATTTACAAATGGTGTAGCCCTCTGTACAGTGGAGTATAGTGATATATCAGAACATTGGAATGTTGGGCGCTCCATTGAAAACAATGGAGTAGCTCCGGCCTTATAGTCCTTGGTAGCTGGGCTGTACCGGCTATTAAAGTCCCGCTCCCTTGTTAAAGGCCCTCACCTTCGGCTCAGGCCTTTAACGCTGGAGCGGGCCTTTAATAGCCGGTATAGCCCACTACTGCGGGCTATAAGGCTATATTAGAACATTGGAATGTGGAGCACTCCATTGCAGACAATGGAGTGCTCCGTGCTTCTACGGGCTGGTAAACGTCCGCAAAGCAACATTCCAATGTTGTTTAAACAAAGGCCTCTTGGAGCCCTAGGGGATTTCAATCCATTCGGGCTCCGAGAAGCCTTTGTATAATTTGTTAGAACATTCTGCCCTGTAGTGGCAGAATGTTCTAATAGCCTTATAGCCCTTCATAGCTGGGCGATACCGGCTAATAAAGTCCTGCTCCCTTGTTAAAGGCCCTCGCCTTCGTCTCGGGCCTTTAATGCTGGAGCGGGCCTTTAACAGACAGTATAGCCCGCTACGGCCGGCTATAAGGCTATATTAAAACATTGGAATGTTGAGAGTTTTATTGAAGATAATCAAATGGCTCAGTTTTACTAGTTGCTGGTACATACCTTCTGCTCTAGCAGTCCAACTCTTCTCTTTCTTGTTTCCCCCTTTTATTTTAGAACATTCTACCCTCAGTACGGTGGAATGTTCTAACAGCATTATATCCCTTCTGCCTCTAGCCATAATGTTTGTTAAAGGCCCTCTAGCTGTACTAATAGCTATCTTAATAATACTATAATTTACAGTGGAAGTCTGTAGTATCTGTATACAAACCTGCACCTTATTTCATAATCACAGCTTAGCTGTGACATCATTGATCATATATTTTAGGAAAATGGCATCACCCACTAATGTATAATAGTTTTGGTTGGAAGTCATAATGCCTGCTGCCAACATTGATACGGTGATATTTGTGGTACCAGGTAAGGAGGAGGTATATTTAGTGCACTGCTGGAGCTCATACTGGACAGCATGAACTTGTGTGTGTTTTAAATTGCAAATTCAAAGTTGGCTTGCATTGAATTGTTTACTACATGACAGCAACTACTTTTACGATGCATATTGGTGTGTTTATTTTCATATGCCAAATAATGGGCTTTATCTACATATTTGCAACCACATGATTTCTAGCATCATGGGAAGCAAAAAAAAAGATTTTGAAAAGTGTGCTGACAAGTGATAATGTATACCGAGGAAGAAAGTACCTCCTACTATATGTAAAAGGGCTATTCAAAGTCACTGCCACCTGCCACAACCTTATAAAAACTAAGAAAAGATCTATGCCTTTCTTCTGTCCGGTCATGGTACTCATTTGAGACTTGAAATATCCTTACAGTCGGGGGTACTTTAGAATGTATGGTATTATCATTCACTATGGCAATTAGTAGGCATCATTAATGGTACTTTGCAGGTTGGTGATTTCTGGTCATGCATCCTGGGAAACTCAGATGCAGACCCAGTATACAAAGGTATACATATAACACAAACACAAAATAGCCACAGAGTCAGCTAGGCTGCCCATTTCCCAACATACAGCAGCTACCAAGAACATTCCCACAAGTGGCACACGTTGAACAAAAGAGAAGCAGACCTTAATACAAAACGTCAGCAAGTATGGAATGAGAGATGCTAGGACCCTTGTGCAGGTGACTAATCTAATCATTTTTAATATTTTGAAATACACAATTTAAAAACATTTTCATCAATTATATTGTTAGGAAAAAATCAGTTAAAGCATTAGGATAACTAGGTCAAGTGTGCCTCATGGTTACCCTGTTCCTGTTCAACGAAATGCTGCGTCACCCCATGGAGTGGTCCTACTGACCTAGAGTGTGGTCTCCTTTCCTATTTTGCCAGTCTGGTTAAATTCTGGTGCTGAAACTTGGCTTGAACTACGGTTCCAGTGTATTTAGTCCTCGTCCTTTGTACCTTCCAGTCCAAGAATAATCTATCAATCCAAATTTCACCCACAAAAATTGATACTCTTTGCTTCCCAAAATTCAAAACTGAATGCTTAACGTGAGCCCTTTGCTTTGATGCTTTTTACAATGTAACCTAATAATGAAGTTTCAAGCCAACCGATTGGAGCTGACTTTATTTATTTAGTTAGGCTATGTAGAAAGTAGTAATTCAACAAAGTACATTGTCCTCTTGGCTGTTTGTCTCTCTAGAAGCCCTGAAATCTTCTTTCTCCAGACATTTCCAGGACCTGGTTTGCTCTAGTTTCAGCAACAACCATCCAGACACATCCCTTGCCAGCTAGCTATCAATTTTCTCTTAGCTTCTGGAGTCTCTCTCTTTTGTTTATCACTGGTCACTTCAACCAGTCATTTGCCATATTCCAATCACATCCAGACATCTCTGCCATTTTACTAAATTAAATAAATCAATCAAATTTGGCATCACTTCACACTTTGCAGCCAATTAAAAGCCTCTGTTTCATGTGACTCAGTCAATACAACATCACATGACCTTACTGTTTGTGAACCTATTGCAAAGTACTCTCTTCCATATTAGCTCCACATGTCTTGTCAGGCTGCCCGCCTACGTGCAGATCCCCTTGATCAGGAAATGTGGCAATGTGTCTTGTTCCAAGAATATTTAAAAATACACACTTAATGCCTAATTACTATCAAGTCCATTCCAAGCAGGCTCAGGGGGTGCATGAAGATTGAGGGGCACACCATGTACCCCCCTGCATGCACCCCCAGACCCGGAGGCAACAGGGGGCCCTGTAGGCCTAGCAGGCTCAATGCTATGAAAACTGTGGCGGTGACGGTTCTCATAATATTCTTGGCAGTGCAGCACCGCCAGCATATTGCAGCCTCAGACAGCTGCACTACCATTGCGGGATCAGAGCTCCCCAGCCATTGCAGCAGTCCTTTGGCCGTCAGAACGCCAAAGTCGTAACACGATGGTCGGACTGCCGGTGCGCTGGTAGCCGCACTGCCACAGCAGGTTTGGCAGTCCATCGGACCGCCAGACTCGGAATTAGCCCCTTAAGCAACTGACCTGTTGACAAAGGCAGAGTGAAACTGAAAAATCTGGCTCAAATATCCACAATCACCTAAAGTTGTTATAATCAATACATAAATAAAGTAATGAGATGTACTTATCTAATCCTCTGTTAGTACTGTGGCTTTAATGAAGGCTACAGATGCTTGGAACATTTTTTTTAATTTTGATTTTGAAAATGTATGTAATGAGAGCCAGAGGGTCCCAAGGCAGACTAGGTACTGGACTCCGACTGTAACAACTATCATCTTTTTTGCTGGAGACAACCCATGGGAACTAAGTACCCATTGTTTGGACTTGACTCCCAGGGTAGTGAGACACAGCAGTCCAAGTTGCTCTCCTCTCCCCTAAACACTGGCATGGAGAGCATGGGGAAGCACACCACGTTGCTCTTGTGTCTCTGGCCCTCCTAGGGTGGAAAAGCAATGAAAAGGGGAGCGCTGCGCACAAACCTACTCACTCTCGTTTTGGAAATTGTAAGTCGCTTTTCAGCCCGGCAGGGACATCATGAAGTGGCCAAACAAATGATGTTATCTTGGGGTCTTTTGGGTATTTAAAACAGGGTCTGTTGCATTTGCTTTTGGTAAAGAACTCCACCACCAGGAAATATTTTAAGACTCGTGGTGTCTAAATGTTGGGACTTTTTCTGGATCAGTTTTTTCTTTCACTGCTTTCCCTCGATGACAGATAACTTAGTGCATTCCCACATACCCTTTTAGTTCTTCAACCTGATCTTAAGGCTTTTTCTTAGCTCCAGCTTACAGCTGCTTTTCTCAAACAGCAAGGAGCAGATCAGGCCCTAGGAGCTGTGCTTCTTACTGGTTCAAGGTTGGCCTGGGGTCAGCAGCACCCTGTGGCCGTAAAAGCAGATTATACTCCCCACCTGCACTACCCAGGATCCACTACCCCTTGACCACTTATAAGGCTCCTGTATGCCCAGGAGGAGTCAGTCACCTTTCCTCTAGGGGTACTCTTTGCAGGACCAGTCCACCAAAGCCCAAGCTCCTTCAGGGTCCGTATCAAGTCCACCCTCTTCTGCCCCCCGCAGCAGTAGGGAGGCCAGTACCATTGACCCTGGAGACACTGTGCCAACAGAATCAAAATTCTGAGAGTCCCACCACTCCACGCAAGGGTCCATCCATGTTTAATCCTTCCTTCCTTGTCATCTGCGGGTCCTAGTCTTTGAGTGGTGTCAGATGCCTGGATATCTCCCTTTGTTACTGTGTTACTGTGAGAAAGGGCATTGCCAGGGTGGTCAGCAAGTGTGGATCAATTACCATGCAGATTTCTCCCGACCCTCTTCTTCTCCCAAATTTCCCCTTGACTGAAGGCTTTAATCTACCTACTGTCCATCAAAGTAATTAACTTGGCCAAGCAGGATACTTTAACACCCAAATTAAAACATGAGTTTACTCAGGAAAATACTGGAACACCCAAAGTACATGAAGGAGTGCCAATATGGACAAAATATTATTATATTTGTACTTCAGACCTTTTTTAAACCAATAGAAAAGACAATCTTTTTCCTAGGTTTACCTAATGCAAAGTTGATGTTTTGCTGCAGCTTTCACCTACAGCATGAATAAAGCAAAGCACTACAGACTTACAGCGACGCACTACAGACTCGCAGTAAAGCAATGCAGACTCACTATAGTCAAAGAGAAATTGGACTATTTCTTTAGGATGCCCAATTAAATTATGAGGCCAGCACAGACTACAACCAATTTATTAAAGGTCCCATCTGCAACAGGCTACCTGTGTGCAGATACTAGGCTGAGTTCGATAGTTGTGCCATTCTCAAACTGTACATGTGTGACCAATTGTGTGCACACATGGTCACATGATTCCACCTCAGAGCCTCATATCCTAGCTGCGGACCAATGGACTTTATCTCAAAAGGCCGGCACTGGTAGTTAGGGCTCAAATCAATTTGAGCAGATCTAGCAGGGGTGTCACTAAGTACTACACACTCAGATTAGAGGTCCAAAAACCAGGTGGTCCAAAAGCAAAAGGATTAGGGACTTTAAACCAGACGAGGACCCATTTCTTCAGAACACATAATGCCTAAACAGTGTTATTCAGTTTAGCTCATACCCAGATCAAGAAATGGTTGGAAATGCACTGGACAACAACATCTTTTGGTTCTGAGTCCTCTTAAGTCCTCGGTTATACATTCAGGATTGCATTAAAAGAGTTCCAGTAATTTCAAAAGAGCTAGTAATGGGAGTTACTGGCTCCATTGGATTTATGAGATCTGTTCAATTGATTTATAAAGTTGTCTATATAAAACATTTATGTAGGTTTTAAGAAATATATATTTTACACATTTATTTTGCAGGCAGGCCTTTTTTACACAGAGAACTTACAAGGCAGAGATGTCCATTTACAACGAGCCGCGTGTCTCGCCCTAAAGCATCTAAGAGTAAGTACAGGATTTATGTTTACGGTACATTCTCCAAGTGCGTCCTGTACTCATTATTTGTTTATTTGATTCCTAGAAAGGACCAGAGATTTACTCCAGTCAATGGGTCGAAAAAATTCAATTTCAGGGTGGGGTTGTGTTTGCAGCACATCCTCAAACTTGGTGGTGGTGTAGTAGAAGGGCTTGCTCTATGGAGAAAACAATTTTCTCGTGGAGGAAGAAAGTGCCATTGCGTGGATGAGAGGTGCAGTTATGCACTGTATTTAAATTCACATGCGGCAATCCCTCCACATTGACATGCCACCAAATTCTATTTCTTTTGCAGGAGTACGCCTGACAACCTTTGACTTACATGTTCCATGTCCTTCCCTGGGATAAAAAAAAAAGAAAAAGCTTAAAAAGTACTAGTATGCATTTTGCATGCATATTTGTAAAGAATGTATAATCATTAATACAGCCTTTGCACCAGCGTAAATTAGAATTTTCAAAGGTTTTCCAAGAGTATTCTTTGATGTCCTGCACGCGACACAGTGTCACAGTGGTATTCCTGGTGTGTAGACTTTCGAATTCCTTTGTTAATCAGTCACATAATGTTTACATGTAATGTAAACAAATGCACATGCTAAGTACAGAACATGGCGGCATACAAAAGGCAGGTGACATTTTTGTCAAAGTTTAAAGTTGTGAATCTGGTTATCTTCTAGTCATGCTTTCACATATTTAGCTTGTATTCAAGTATTTAATCTAGCCGTAGAATATAAAAATCTCCTTTGCGTGGCATAAGTTTGTTGTTAAGAATTCATGAAAAATATTTCTACTTCCTACTCTATGTCGTAAAAAAATAATAATAATAAACAAAGTCAAAATGATCTCAGCTTTTGAGAGAAACAAAGTAGGCTTGGCTAATGTTTGCAATAGCAAGGAAATTGATTATACTTTCTGTGAAGTAAACATCTGGACCATGACAAGTTTCTTGTGGCAAGGTTAATGTCATTGTCATAGCCACTTCACTCTCTTCAGCAACAGATTTCCATATATGGAAGTCACAGTGTCAGAAATCAAGGTAGTGACATATCAGGTGAAACAGAGTGCAAAGAATAAGGGAAATTGATCCCCTGTGAGCAGGTCGACATTTTGATACAAGGACACCATATTCCAGTTATGATTTCCCCAGTAGATCAGACTGTGCTCTTCGAGGTAACACCCTAAGTGACTCATTCAGAAAAGTATGAAAAAACATGTGTAAATTGCACGACAAATAAAGTAACGCATGTGCATTCTTTCAACACTTTAAACGTTCATGTAATTCATATTACAATTCATACATATATTAGACATACTGTATTCATGGACCGTACATTAGTCTCATCAACTAGTCTAACCATACATTTAAAATTGTACATGCATTACAAACGTACAGTTAGGAAAAATAAGGGATACAGATATGATTCAAATTATTTGCTTCTGCAACAATTTCCCCTCTGTCTGTATGACAGAAATATTTTTGCACCAGAGCAAACATTTAAAAAAAAATGATTATGGAACTATGGTTCATTGTTCTTTTGTGTTTGTGAATCTGTAGATCTAATAGAGATTGTATGAAAGAAAACCCACTAACTTAAAAAACGTTTTAAAAAAGATAGAGCAAACTGTTAAGGCATTGTTTTGCTAATAAAATGGAATAAAATTATTTTTCTCAAGGTTAGTCACATCTTTTACTTTTCAGCCAGGAAGGAAATGGACAACATCAATTGTGGGATCATTGATAAACCTTCAGAACAGATTGTTGTGACTGCAAATGGTTTACAAGCATAATCATTATTTTTAACAAAGAAACCTGCTCCTTGAAAAAACGTTAACAGCGCTGACTTTTTTAGCACTATGCTGGCAGTCGTGTAATAAAAGTGGAACAAACTGATTTTTCCTCGATTACAATACTATCTTTCACACTTGGCAAGTGGAGAAAATGTATTTGATTGGCTTCTTATTATACAAACAGAGCAGCAAAAATATCAATGTGTGCCCTGGTAAAAAATATTGTTTGCAACATTTCTTACAATAGAAGAAGCCACGACTGCACCAATTGATTTGCCTGTTATGTACCAAAGCAACACTTTTTTTATTTGCCCACTGATACATTTTGAGGTAAATTAGGTATATAAATAAGTGCAGAAAGGGCATTGTGAATGCTAACAACTAACTATTTATTACCTTGCGTCGGGCCGGACTGAGAGCCAAAAACAGCCCTGGTAATTTTTGTCGGACCAGCCCCCTCACTGCATAACCTGTCTCAGGCAGCTCTGTTCGGTTGCGCTGAGGCTTATATTTACATTGGACTTCGCTGCTGGAGTAACTGTGGACCGTTCAAGCCTTCAGCAAGAGCGGCCTGATAGGTCAAAATCGGCCCCTTAGGTGAAAATCAACCCCTTTGCCTCCTGCCCACCAGGGAAATGCCCGATGACCGGTATGACCAGTCCGGCTCTAACTTGCCTGTGGTTAATTGGTACAGACGGGGCCAGTTACACAGGGGGACTACATTTTTCCAGTCCCTGGATTGGCAAGCTCGCGTACCACAAAGCGTACAAGAAACCTTTGACACCTGCACATACACTAAATACAGCAGTCCAGAGTGCAGACCCCGAGAGGAGAATAGTTTTGCCAGTGGTACTAGGCTTTCCAAAGTACCCCGGCCTTTGCAAGCCTGCCCACCTCCTGGAGATAAAAGAAACCTGCAACTCCTGCAGCACGACACACTAAATGTGGCGGGACAGAGCGTCCACTCCAGAGACCAGTTACGCGGGGAGGGGACTATGTTTCCTTAAGTTCTCAAGCTTTTGCAAGCCAGTCTACCACCTTGAAATAAAAGAAACCTATGACTCCTGTAGTGTTCATGCCCAAGGAAGGCTTGTTTACGCCCATAAAAGCTAGTAAGAAGCAGGGCAGGCAGCCCCTCAATAGGTCACTTTGCTGTAGTGATAAATGCTTACTGTTCTATGGTCAACTGTGAAGTTCTTTTGCTGGGATATACCATCACCCTTTGCTTTCCTGATTGATTAATTTGTTTTGCCTCACTAAATAGAATGTGGAGGTTCTTATCAAAGTGTGGCTTTCAAAAAGCCAGCTGTGTCTCGGAAGTTTGACATCTTAATGTTCTATTGCTCTTGCTGACTAGGGCATGGGCCCTAAAAATAAGTAAGGCTCTCAAGCCAACCAAGCATGCCTCAGAGGTATGATAAGCTGTAAAGTGCCTCAATTGAAAAACAAAAACAAAGGTTAAAATAATGGTATAGTTAGGAGTGTTGAAACTACTAATTAGTAAGAACCAATGTTAAAAAACTCAAAAAACACAGAAATACACCAGTTAATGATTAGACAATTACTTATAACTTGCGCCCTTATCATGCACTGCTTTTTGACCTCACATATTCCCTTGGGGACCAGGGCACTCAGTAATAATTTGAAGAATATTATACCTAAATGAATGATGACATCAATAATGTTATTTAACACATCATATAAGAGGTAAAATGGTGTTCAGATGTGCCTCACTTTTGTATTAAATACGGCATGTTAGCATTCTGGTTGTACTTTAGAACTCTGTGGTGTAACTGCAGTTGATCACTAAGGATAAACATATCACTAAGCATGCTTCTGCAAATTTCACTTTAACCCCTTCAGCGCTAATGACAAGGGTAACTCGTCATGGACTTTCCATTGATTTCAATGGAAAGTGAATGGACCTCGCACACACCCCTTAGCAGCCAAGTGGTTAAACAAAATAGTTGAGCTTACAGAGGAACTAGAAACTATACCGCCTACACAATAGAAGAAATTCTAATGAGGTTGCCACCTCTTATGTGAAATAATAACCTCCCACAAAATTAAAGTTGTTTGCCATAATACATTTGCCTCTGGGGCAAACAAAAATCATAGTATAGCGGGGTTGTAATGACCAAGGTTTCTTTTGACTGTGACATCAACATGGTTGACAGAGGTTCTTTGGATTTATTGTCTTTGAAATGTTCGTCTAGGGTCTCCGTGACTATATTTCATGTCTATAAATGAGCCAACATGAAAGAGAAATAATCTGATACTTTACATCTGCTAGATACATTATTGACTGAGTATAACCCATTGTTTAGCTAGGCGGCAGCTGTGGATTTCAATACCACATATGAGCTCATTAGTAATTTGGGGAATTTGGTGGGGGGGGACGAGAAGTAATGGGTCATACCCAAACTTTCACCCGATTCACTAAAACGATAAAATGCAATGGCTTTACAGTTAGCTGTAGATGTAGAATATATTTTTCTCCATGAATGGATTAGGAATCGCTTGATTGGATTGGGAATCGTTTGATTGATATGATAATAATTGAAAGATCAGAGAGCGATCATGATCGACTGTCCTTGATTCTAAAGGTAATTTTTGATGCAAAGTCACAGGTTTTTCACAAACGACACTCTTCAAACCCTGAAGGCATCTCCCTAGCTAACAACCATAGATGGGTTATGGAGTGTATAACCCTGTTGAACTTTCACACAACTCGAGACTCTTGGAGGCTTTCATTTTTTTTTCTCTTTTCTTTTTTAACGGCCACAAAGCAGTAAAGACTGTCATTACGCTATCTTAAAGCTGAATATCGGGTTTTTTAAATGGGGTAGGTTTTTTTGGGTGGGGGGTGATGTTCATGTGTTTTATACTGTATAGATTTTAAGTAATCACACAGTTAATAAAAGATTTACTTACACCATAGATGGGTTAGATACGTAAGTACTCACTTCTTTCAATCTGTGGTACTGTTGTACCTTGTCAAGAGGCTTTGTCTTCTTCAAACAATGATGCCCACTCCTAGGTTTTGAATCATGTGGAAATATTTACATCAAAAGCTACAGTTTTAAAAATGGAACTAAATTATCCCAGCAGGTTAACACATAAACATAATATGTGTTATGATAGTGTTTGCATAGAGCTAATTTAAATTTGCAGCTGGACTTGAAAACAAAGAAAAGACTGAAATAGGTAGCACCTATCAGTTTTAAAAAATGATTTCGAAATTGAGTTAGGTGAGTTCGAAGCAGCAACAGTGGTCGAATTTGCTGACAGCAACCAAGAAGAAAAATTCTCCACCCTCTTTGCATATTGTTGCTCATGGCAGGCCAGTGACTATTTTTAAACCTGAAATATTTATACAACATAAAGTTTGAATACAGCATCTTACCTCTTTACATGCTCAGGATAATGCTATCTCTAATAGAAGTCTTTTTTATTTACAAAACAGGTGAAAGAAAGCATTGAACAAATTGCTTGCCTCTGTCAGTCCGAAGTCGAGGAAGTGCGGAACACTGCAAGAGGGACTGTCATGGCATTCGGTAAACAACCTCACTTGAAATCAAATATCTTAACTAGGTTGTAGGAAGGTACCTCATGGAAATTAAGAGACTTGTGACCAGTTTGCTCATTTGATCTTGGAACATTATCGAGAAAAAAAGTTCAACATTCAGGAATAGGATCTTTGTATATTAGATATATTGCCATATTAGGGATTTTAATTGAGAGGGATGTAAATAGATGGTAATCACCCATGTTTTGGTACTTATCTAGACTATTCCAGAGGTAATATCTAAAAGTTGGTGTCTTGGTAGATATCTGCCACTGAAATAATAGTCATTGGTCGATGTACTGTTAAAGACTAATTTTAAGGCTAACACTCTAAAAGAAACAAACCCCCCTGTATTAACATGCTTTGGAATAGGTAAATGAAGACGTATAGTCGATATACGACTTTAGGCACCTAGTATTATTATTTATGGAATTTGATGTCAGTTAAAAAATGCAAGACACATTAATGTTTAACATTTTTAAAGATTCCACCAAAATCACAAATCTTACTTTGGCTAAGGTTTTACTCTTGGCCAACTACAGCTTGAAGTTGAAATGTGCTTCCCTGCACATCTGGCTAACTCACCAAGCTGGGCATCCTTACAAGGACCTTTTATGTGAAATTTTACTCCAGGTAGGAAGCTACAGATGGAGTAGTTTCTGTCCTGTAACTCCAGTTCTGTAGTAGGGGTATCTCTGTTATAGTCATAATCTAGTGAATAGTCCCGCCCATATGCGTGGACCCCGGAGCAATCAAAAATAATCTCTTACAGTGTCAAAAAATGCAGAAATGCATAGACACTTAAGAGAGAATTTAAAGACAGATAATGCAGCCAAAAAAGGCTACACTGTCCAATACTTCAACTAGAAATTCCACCACAAAATCCACAAAACAGCAAAGCCTGTACAGATTTCCCTTGCTTAACAGCAAAATCCCTCAGGAATGATAGAGAGAAGAACCTGGACAGACAAGCCCCATAGGCTGCCATTATGTGGCTTAAATAGGATACTGTGCCTTTAAGGAACCTTCCAGAACCTTCTCCCAGTATCCCAGAATGCATAGCAGGTCCAACTTAGTTTCAGTTCTTTTTGAAGGCGTAAACAACGCCAGACCTGTAGCATTATGTACCTGAACAAATCTCCACCGGGGAGGCGGGAGGGCGCTTATGACTATAACAGAGATACCCCTACTACAGAACTGGAGTTACAGGACAGAAACTACTCCTTCTGTAGTAGGGGATCTCTGTGTATAGTCATAATCTAGTGAATAGAATGGCAAGCCCATCCCCACATCAAGCGGCGGTGGAGAATATGAAAATCACGCCACTATTGTGCGAACAAATTCCGCAGCGAAGCCTGCCCAACCTGAGCGTCTGCCCTGGCATCAGTGTCCAGGCAGTAATGCTTAGCAAAGGTATGGACCGACTTCCAAGTGGCCGCCTTGCAAATCTCTGCAAAGGGAACATTACGAAGCATAGCTGTCGTAGCAGCTGTGCCTCTGGTGGAATGAGCCTTAGGCTTACCCCCTAAGGTCTTATTAGCTTTGCAGTAACACAATTGTATGCAGGACACAATCCACCTCGAGATGGACTGCTTAGAGGTAGCAAGACCTGTCCTGACTGAGCCATAATTAATGAACAATTGGTCTGACCTACGAATATCTTTAGTCTTATCAAGATAAAACTTCAGCACCCTCCTCACATCCAGGGAATGTAAAGACCTTTCCGCTGGAGATGACGGATTCTGAAAGAACGTAGGCAAAGTGATAGTCTGATTGATATGAAAATCAGAAACAACCTTGGGAAGAAATTTAGGGTGAGTACGCATAACAACCTTAGCAGCATGAAACACAGTATAAGGTTCTTGGCAACACAATGCCTGAATCTCACTCACCCTGCGGGCCGATGTAATGGCCACGAGGAACGCCGCCTTCCAGGACAGGTGCTGCAACGAAGCCTTATGAATGGGTTCAAAAGGCTCCTTCATCAATCTGGACAGCACCACATTCAAGTCCCACGAAGGCGAAGGAAGCCTGACAGGAGGGAACACTTTCTTCAAGCCTTCCAAAAAATCTTTGATCACAGGGATCTGGAAGAAGGAAGTCTGTGAAGGGCCTTTCCTGTAGGCAGTCAAAGCAGCCAGATGAACCTTAATGGAATGGACATTAAGGCCCGACTGCGCCAGATGCAGCAGATACGGAAGGATGACATCTTCCTTGCATGTCGTAGGGTCATAGTTCTTAGACTTGCACCAGATGCAAAACCTCTTCCACTTGTAAGCATAAGAAGTCCTAGTGGAAGGTCGCTTAGCCTCCTTCAGTATGTCCATACAATCTTCTGGGAGATTCAGATGGCCATATTGCACTATTTCAGGAGCCATGCCGCCAAACTCAAAGACGAGAGGTTGGGGTGTACCATCCGCCCCCCGAACTTCGTGAGAAGGTCCGGCCTGCACGGCAGCTTCATGTGAGGAAGGAGAGAGCGGTGAAGCAGGTCCGTGAACCACCACTGTCTGGGCCATTCAGGGGCAACCAGGATCATCCGCGCCCTGGACTGGGACAGCTTGATGAGAACCGCCGGAATCAGGGGAATTGGTGGAAAAGCGTACAGAAAGCTGTTCGACCAGTTGATCCATAACGCGTTCCCCAGCGTCCCCTGCTGGTAGTACCTGGAGGCGAAGCCTCGGCATTTGCTGTTTTCGGCGGTGGCGAACAGATCCACGTCTGGAGTTCCCCACCTTGCGAAGACTTCTCCTAGTACTTCGTCGTTTAAGACCCATTCGTGGTTTTCTTGAATGAGTCTGCTCAGTTCGTCTGCCTGAACATTCTGCACACCTGGCAGATGGGTGGCCGTTATAGACAGTCCTCGAGCCAGAAGCCAGTGCCAGATCGCCTGCGCCTCCTGCGACAGAGTGCGCGATCTCGAGCCCCCCTGCTTGTTGAGGTAATACATCGTTGTCGTGTTGTCCGTCTGAACAAGCAGAGAGTTGGTCTGAAAGGACGGGTGAAAAGCCTTCAGTGCCAAGTGCACAGCCCTGAGTTCCAGGAAATTGATGTGGTACGTGGCCTCCATCTGGGACCACGTCCCTTGAATTTGTAGGTCTCCGGAGTGCGCTCCCCAACCCTGGAGAGAAGCATCCGTCACGATAGTCTGTGTGGGAATGTCCTTGTGGAAGGGAACCCCTCTGAGGAGATTCTCCTTCGAGCACCACCACTTCAAAGACTGAAGAGCATGCAGAGACAGTCGTATCTTGTCGTCCCAAGATCCTCTCCTCTGGTCCCATTGATCCTCCAAGCACTCCAGTAGCGGTCTCATGTGCAGCCGCGCATGTGGCGTCAGGAAGATACACGAGGCCATCGATCCCAGCAGAGAAGACACCGTCCTCACCGTCGTGGACGGAGTAGACATGAGAGCCTGAGCCTTCCGAAGGAGTGATAAACGTCGCTCTTCCGAAGGAGACACGCTTGCCGACAGTGTATTGATGGAGGCTCCCAAGTACTGGATGCACTGGACCGGAATCGGGACCGACTTGGACATGTTGATGTGCAACCCCAGCTTGTTCAAGAGAACGCACGCCTTCTGGAAGTGTGCTTGAGCTTCCGAGAAGGAGGAGGCCTTGATCAACCAATCGTCCAGGTACGGGTAGACAAACACCTTGTTCTTCCGCAGGTGTGCCGCTACCACTGCCATGCATTTCGAGAATGTCCTGGGTGCAGACTTCAGTCCGAAGGGCAGCACCGTGTACTGATAGTGATTGGTGCCGACTTGAAAACGCAGAAACTTCCTGTGTTTGCATGCAATGGGCACGTGGAAGTATGCGTCCTGTAGATCTATGGCACACATCCAATCTCCTCGTTGCAGCTGAGGGTAGATTTGATGCAACGACAGCATGCGAAACTTTTCTCTGCGAATCCACTTGTTTGCCTGTCGCAAATCCAGAATGGGCCTGAACTCGTTTTTGTCCTTCTTGCGGACAAGAAAGAACCGAGAGTAAAGACCTCTTCCTCTTTGAGACAGAGGTACGTCTTCTATCGCCCTTTTCCTTAGCAGAATGTCTGCCTCCGCCTGAAGCTCGCGCAGTTGATACTGCGAGCTGACGGGAGGAATCGATGGAGGAGGGCTGGTGAAACGCAGACTGTATCCATTGCAAACAATATTCAGCACCCACTTGTCCTGAGTAATTTTTCTCCACTCTGCCAGACAAAATTGAACGCTTCCCCCCACCGGAGCGGGTAACGGACGAGGGGGAAGTAACAGCTCAGGGTCGAGGCCCGGCCGGGCCCTTGGAAGCGGTAGAGGACTGCTGTCTACCTCTACCCCCCTGGCGTTTCTGGAAGGGCCGTCTGTACTGCTGCTGCTGTTGCTGCTGCTGATGTTGTCCGGCAGACGGCCCTCTTCCACGACCCTGCGACCCGAACCGCCGTTGGAACTGGCGGTAGGGTTTCTTCTCCTTGGGCTTCTCCAAGCCCACCGCCGTCAGGGTCTCCGCCTCGGCCTTCATCCTGGCCATCTCGTCATCCGCGTGTCTCCCGAAGAGGGTATCTCCGGAAAACGGGAGATTCGCCACACGTTGTTGTGCTTCTGGCTTAAGAGACGTCAACCGGAGCCAAGCATGGCGCCTCTGGTTAATCCCGTGGCAGTATCCGTGCGCAGACAGCAAGGAAATATCCGCCGCGGCGCTAATGGCCTGGTTAGAGACCAGCATCCCCTCCTGGACGATCTCCATGAAGTCCTCTTTGCGGTCTCGAGGAACGAGGTCCGCAAACTGCTCCATTGAGTCCCACAGTGCACGGTCGTATCGTCCCAACAAAGCCGAGTCACTGGCAGCCTTCATTGACGAGGAGGATGTACCACACGCTTTTCGCCCAGCAGAGTCGATCCAGCGGCTCTCCTTGTCCGGAGGCACCGTGGACGCAGGGGAGGTGGCATGAAGCTTCCGGGCCGCCGTCACAATGACCAAATCCGGCGCCGGGTCCTTTCTCAAGAAGGCTGGGTCCGAGTCCGGAGCTCTGTATTTCTTGAGGAGCCTGGAAGGCGCAGACTTCACAACCGCCGGCGTCAGGAAAAGCTGTTCAGCCGGCTCGAGGAGCCCCGGCACCAGAGGCAGTAGGGGGCGAGACAGGTGTTTCTTGTGTAACGTCTCAAAGATGACAGAAGTCGAAGGCGTAGGCGCTTCAACTTTGATCCCCAACTTCGCCGCTCCCGCAGGAGAACCTCTTGGAATGTGCCGATATCGTCGATCGGGGACACCCTAGTCTCCGGCGAATCAGACAGCGTGGGCGAGTAAGAACGGGTCCCAGATGAGCGTGACCTGGACCGACGCCTCCTATGGCGATGCCTGGATCTCGATGAAGATCCGCGGCCACTCCTGGACTTGTCCCGTCTCCCCGAGCGAGACCTCGATCTCTTGGGCCTGGGACGGTCCGCCGGCCTCCCCGGTTCCGGAGTCCGAGGCTTCGGCTTCGACTTAGGAGTCTTCTTCGGCGGCGTCGGAAACTTGGGCATCGACACCGCCCGCGGTGGAACCGGGGGCGGGGGAGTCACTGGAAGCGGGGCCTGCGGAGCCGGTCGAGCAGGCAATGCAGGGGGGGTCGGAGCCTTCGGAGGCGGACCCCTTGGCAAAGGAGGCAGTGAAGGAGGCGCTGAAGGCTTCTTCGGGGTATATACCTCGGAATACGCCGTTCCCGGCGAGCCATCATCCTGTCCGGAATGTGGGGAGCCCCCCACAGTCCTGGGCCTGTCTTTTCGACCTCCTGACGCCGAAGATCGGTGCCCAGACGGCGAGCCTGGGTCCCTAGACGTCGAACGGCCCTTCGGCGTCGACCGCCTCTCACTCCTCGACGTCGAACGGTGTCGACGTCTCGACGTCGACCCCGACCAGATGGACGAGCCACGGAATCTCGACGACGGGCGATGGTGCCTCGACGGCGACCTCGACCTCTTCGGACGTCTCGACGTTGACCTGGATCGTCTCGACGTCGACCTCTTGGAACGTTTCGACGTCGATCTCTTTGAATGTCTCGACGTCGACGTCTTCCGCGCCGGAGACTTCTTCCGTCTCGACGGCGGCCTCGACGACGAGGATCCCCTCAACGGCGAACGGCGGTGTCGCCTCGACGGCGAGCGCCGACGCCGGGTCCTCCGATGTCGACCACTCGACGCCGACGACGAGGAGATCGACGGCGGCCGGAACACATCCCTCGACGTCGACGGGCGACGTTTTCTCAACCCAGAGCCCTGGGGAGACCGGGAACTGGCCGTGGACCTTCCCCTCGACGTCGTGGTCAGCGCAACTGACCCAGACGGAGATCTTGGGCGCGGGCTGGACTTCCTGCCCCTGGGGAGCCCCCCAGAGGCCTCAGCATGGGCAGAAGGAGCCCCTCCTGACCCACCTCGGGCCTTCAATCTTCTTTCTTCAAGTCCCTGAAGTCTGATTTTACGCCTGTCCTTCAGGGTCCTTCCAGAGAAGCCTCTACAGATCACACACTCCTCAGGGATGTGGGAAGAGGGAAGGCAGAGGATACAGACCTCATGGGGGTCTGACTTGGCCTTCTTCCTGGAGCACTCCGGGCATTTGTCAAATAATGCTGGCATTATGGACAATAAAAGAGTGCAGGAACCCAAGAAGAAAGTCACTAAAGTACTTTGAAAGCACCAACAATCGAATTTAGTGTAAAAACACCAACAAAACCCTTGAAAAGGGAGAGCTCAATGCTCCAGGGTCCTGCTTGCAGGAGCCGGAAAAAAGAACTGAAACTAAGTTGGACCTGCTATGCATTCTGGGATACTGGGAGAAGGTTCTGGAAGGTTCCTTAAAGGCACAGTATCCTATTTAAGCCACATAATGGCAGCCTATGGGGCTTGTCTGTCCAGGTTCTTCTCTCTATCATTCCTGAGGGATTTTGCTGTTAAGCAAGGGAAATCTGTACAGGCTTTGCTGTTTTGTGGATTTTGTGGTGGAATTTCTAGTTGAAGTACTGGACAGTGTAGCCTTTTTTGGCTGCATTATCTGTCTTTAAATTCTCTCTTAAGTGTCTATGCATTTCTGCATTTTTTGACACTGTAAGAGATTATTTTTGATTGCTCCGGGGTCCACGCATATGGGCGGGACTATTCACTAGATTATGACTATACACAGAGATCCCCTACTACAGAACTCTCTTACCAAACAGTAGTCTAGATTTCTCCACGTAAAGGGTCCCGTACATGACTTTGGTAGTTGTGTGCATAGATGCTCTACCTTTCGTCACCAAGCTTAAAAAAGTGCAGGCGTGCTCCCCTATTTAGTGAGGTAAAGTCATGCAGTTTAGTGCCATCTTTATGAGAGAGTCCACATTTACAGCTTTTTATGGCGACATTAAAATAATTTCTCCTCACTTCCAGAAGTTATTCAATCCACATTAGGCTGGATGACTCGATAAAAATAATGTGTACCCTTTTTCTGATTTTGTTTAACAAAAGGGAAATTAAATTGGGTGCAGGCAGTGCCTGACATTCACCTTTACTCTCAGACCCTTATGAATGAATACCCTCTTGTATAGCGCATGGCTACTCTCGAGCATCCCAGCGCTTATATGATGCAATGAAAGAAATGTGCCTCCATACAGACTTTTCAATGCCTGTAATTGTACCAGGTTGAAGCCAGGATTTCCTATGCTTTATGCATATATCCAGAAAGACCGTAATAGTTTTCAAAAATATGATTTTTAAAATATACAGGATCTTACCTATGGACATGGATTGCAAAGCCTAGAAATAAGTAAAGGTCTTTAATTGCATCATGCAAGGAAAGACGAGTGGGCATGGCCAACAACCTATTTCAGGAAGCTTGGTTTTCTGTTTGCGTGCATGGCCTTTAAAGAGTGGAGACTGTAGGTTACAGTTTCCTGTCATTATCACCCCTCCTAACTTAGCTAGAAATGTCATGTAGGTAGAGAAGATGTTAGGGCTTAATTTGTGCCAGTGATTGCAGGTGGTGGGCACCGACACTCATTTTCGGTCACCGGGACTTCTTTGTCCCCATAAAACTTGGACTCTCAGGAAGAGAGAAAAGAAGAAAAGGGAGAAGGAATGCGGATGAACAGTGAAAAAGGGCCGAAAAAAATATGGAAGAGTGAGAAAAAGAGACATGGTGTTTTGTCATATGAATTGAGAGCTGGAATTGGAAATTTGAGGCTGACTTGTGTCTTAAAAAGTTGAGTTGTCAGTGGAACCTTTATTTATTTATTTATCTGTGGGTTTGTACCGCGCTCGAATCAACTCCCGAAGGAGAATCTCTGCGCCCAGCGCCCTCGACATATGGAGATAATGAGCTAGAACCTAAGTGAATTACTAATACTGAAATAGAAAAGTTTTCAGCCTTTTCCTAAACGTTAAATGGTCTGTACACTGCCTAAGAGACATAGGGAGGTTGTTCCATAGTCCTGGGCCAACGGAAGACAGGGCTTTGCCCCCCTGTCTTACCTTTTTTACCAAAGGGACTTGTAAAAGCAACTGGTTGCTGGAGCGAAGGGTGCGCGCTGGGTTATAGGGGACAAATTGTTCGGCCAGATACAAGGGACCCAGTCCATGCAAGCCCTTATGGACCACGCAACAGGCTTTAAATTTAACCCTTTGGCCGATTGGAAGCCAGTGTAATTTTTCCAGCAAGGGACGTGAGGGGAACTGGGAGGGGCATTTAGAACCAATCTTGCAGCAGTATTTTGTACCACTTGGAGCCTGCTAAGTACGCCCTCATTGGCTGATACCAGCGGCCCATTGCAGTAGTCCAGGCGGCTGAGCACCAGAGCCTGGACCAAGGTTTTTCTAGTGCTGTCTGAAAGTAGGGGGAACACTTTATGGAGTAATCCGATAACGTGAAAACAGGACCCTACGGTATAGTTTGCATGGTCCTTCAGGGATAGATCTTGATCCAGTCGCACCCCCAGGTTCTTCACTACCTGTTTAGGGCAGGGGGCGGAACCTAGATCAGGAGGCCACCAATCCGGAGTCCACAGCATTTTGGCTTCCCCAAAGAGTATAACCTCCGTCTTTCCCACATTGCACTGTAGGAAATTCGAGGTCATCCACTCTGAGACCGCCTTCATGCCATTGGAGAAGGTCAATTTGACCGTGGGGGTGAGTGTTTTGAATGGGAAGAGGAGCTGAGTGTAATTAGCATATGACACTGGGATGAAATTAAAAGCTCTCATAATCCTGGCTAGGGGGGCCACATACATGTTAAAGATTGTAGGGCTCAAACATGAGCCCTGGGGCACCCCCTTAGTGATCTTTACTGGGGCAGATCGAAACGCACCCATGTTAACACACTGTGTGTGGCCGGATAGGAAGCTCCTCAACCAGGCCAGTGCCGAACCCTCGAGCCCAACCTCTGCCAAACGTCTGAGTAGGATGTCATGGGAAATGGTAACGAACGCCGCCGATAAATCCAATAGCACCAAAACCACCGAATGTCCTTTATCCAAGGACATGCGGAGGTCGTCCGTAACAGACAGAAGTGCGGATTCGGTGCTATGATTTGGCCGGAAGCCGGACTGAGAATAGTCCAGACTCCCTGTGCGTTCAATAAAGCTCGATAGATGTGAATTGACGTGCTTCTCCGTTAGTTTACTCAGGTAAGGAAGGAGAGATATTGGCCTGAGGTTGGACAGGTCGGTCCAGGGAATGGTGGTATTCTTCCGAATGGTTCTCACTAGTGCATTCTTCCAGTCCTGTGGAACTCGGCCCTCAGATAGCGAGAGGTTGGCCAAGGACTGGATCACAGGACCAAGCACCCTGCCCACCACTGGCATAACTCTGGCAGGAATGAGATCCGATGGACAGCCACTCTTAATTTGACCAATAAGGTCCTCAACCTCCTCCACAGAGGTAGCCGGGAACCGGTCAGCCTAATGAGGTTGGTGACCTTCTTTTCCGGAGAAGGTACAAAAGGTTGGCCCATAGATAGACTAGAATCAGAGATTTTGTCATAAATCCTGTCTATCTTATTAGTGAAATAGAGGGAAATGTTGTCGCATAATTGTTGTGACGATACCTCAGGGCTCTCACAGGCTGTAGGTTTAATGAAGGTTTGGAGAATTTGGTACAAAAGCTTAGGGGCATTGCCTGCCTCCATAAGCTGGGAGGCAATATGATTTTTGCGTGCTGCTCAGATATCCTTATGATAGGAGGTCAAAGCAGTGTAATAGCATTTTTTATCATCCTCCAGATGAGATAATCTCCAGATCTTTTCCAACTTCCTACACGCCTTTTTGCGTGATCGAAGTTGGTAAGAAAACCATACTTCTTGGAGATGCGCAGAGCGCAATTTACATAATTTCAGGGGGGCGATGGTTTCTACCACTGAGTCAATGGCAAGATTATATTTAGATAGAGCTATCTCGATATTGTCAGAGGGTGTTATGCGGGGTTCAACAAATGTCTCTTGAAAGACCTCCTGTGACATTTTATGCCATTGTCTCCGCCACAGAGGTAGTGGAGGGGGCTGGTAAAGGGTTTAGTCAAATTAGGCATCACAAATTCTATAATCGAGTGATCTGTCTAATTGACCTGTTTAGGGGGGTGACACACAATTTTAGGGGAATTGGAGAGAATGAAATCTAATGTGCGTCCTGCCCGATGGGTGAAGGAATATGCTGCTTTGGGCTGGAAATAGAGCAGCATGTGTTGAAATCTTTAATTACATAGCAAGAAAGAACACAAAAACTTAATACAAAGATATAACCATATACAAATACCACATAACAAATACTATTGTCAGACATCATCAACACCACAAATCTGCTTTCATAATACTGTAGTAAAAGGTGTGAGCACCATGCACTGCCATATACATCATCATGAACATGTAATAGCATCAGTCAAAGTGGCTTATTACAAGCCTCTTGCGCCACCAAGCATCACTTTTTATAATGTTCCAGCAGCGCAGAGTGCAGACCCATATCTATGAGGCCATGCCAAAGCCATGGTGTAAGGCAACACAGTGCAAGTCGCTGCGTTGCCTTACCCTGCACCAGGAAGACATACCATGGGCGTTGCAGTGGGTGTTCCCATGCTGCACCCATGGGTTTTGACGCATTCCCAGATTTGCAAGGATCTGTAACCCTGGGAATGCATCAAAACTGTACGCCTCCCCAGGGCAGACGCAACGGGGAGAAATATGTGTTCGAGGCATATGGGCTGCAGATGGTACATTTATGAATAGATCGCCATCTAGTGTTGGGCTCGGATGATTGCACTTTGTTTTTCTTCTGGAGAAGTCTTTGTCGTCATAGGTGACTCCTCCTCTCGGTGTTAGTGCGCATGGGCATCGGCTCCATCCTTAGATTGTTTTTTTCCGCCATCGGGTTCGGATGAGGATCGAAGCGCTCCGGACCGACTTCAACAAAGAAGGTTATAACCGGCGCGTATTCCTTTCCAAATCGACGGTATCGTTATCGAACGCGACTTCACTCCATACCGACGCGGTTCGAAGGACGACGACTACGAGAAACTCGACGTAGTCCAGCCCGGGGTCCATGGAAAGGACTCCATTCAAAAAATGTCCAACGTGTGGTGCTAAGTTCCCACACAAGGACCTACACGAGGTGTGCAACCTCTGCTTGTCCCCTGAACACGAATCCAGGGACTGTGAGGCCTGTGCAGCGTTCTCGTCAAAATCGACGATTAGAAACCGTCGAGCCCGAAGACACGAGGTATCGAGAATGCAGTCACAAGCAATCCCGGAGCTGTTCGAGGACCAGCACCCAGAAGAGGAGGAAGAAGAGGCCGACGAGGCGGGGTCAGAAGCGGACGAATCCGACGTCGAGGAAATCGACGTCCAACAAACCGTGAGTGACGACGTCCCTTTACCGAAAAACAGACCCCGCACGGTGTCGACCCCGCCCTCGAGCCCGGTCAGACAACCGAAAAAAGTTTCCAACGCCCCGCCTTCGAGCCCGGCAACGAAACAGAAACCGAAACACTCGGTCCCACATCATAGTGGTTCCGGTTCCGATAAACCGACCACATCGACACCGAAGCACCAGGTCAAGGAAAGCTCGAAGTCGAAGCAGTCCATGTCGACACCGAAGCACGCTTCGGCGCCGAAAACACCCCCGACACCGGGGACATCTTCGATACCGAAGAAGTCGGATCCGAACAAAACTTCGGCACCGAAAATACAAATGGACAGTTCAAAGAAAAAACACCTTTCGGAACCGAAAACTGCGGTACCGACACAGGAACACGGAACGGATCCTAAACAAAAGACTTTGTTTATTGACCCAAAGACTGGCAAGGTAGCCACAGAACTACCTAAAAAGAGGAAACATGAACATTTGGACGACAAGGCTCATCCAAAGAAGAGAACAATGGGGACGAATACAACTCCTCCCCCTTCTCCCAAACCTCACACACCATCTTCACCTCTTCCTCACAATAGGCCAGATATTCCTCCCACACGTCCATCTACACCTACAACAGATGGAGAGAGTGACACAGGGGAGGGGGGACACCCTGGGGATGATGAGGACACAATCCCAGAGGAGGCAGACCCATGGGAGGAGTATAATGTGGGATCAGGTAATGATACCGACCTTGAGTCATATCCCTCAAAACCTTCACCTCCTGATGACAATACTGGGTTTGCACAACTCATTACTAGAGCAGCAACATTTCATAAGGTAGACCTACATACAGAACCTCTAGTACAGGACTTCTTATTAGAAACACTACCTACTGCACAAAGAACATCAGGAACACTACCAATGCTAAAGGGCCTTCTCAGTCATACATCAGAGATATTCAAAGACCCAGTGAGGGCTAGGGTATTGAACCCAAGAATTGATAAAAAATATAGGGCAGCTCCAAAAGACCCAATATACATTAAGGGACAAATTCCTCTAGACTCACTAGTGGTCACAAACGCTCGCAAGAGAGCAAACTCTTTATCTACAGGAGAAGCTCCACCTCCTGACAAAGAGTCTAAACTAATAGATGCCTCTGGCAAGAGAGTAGCATCTCAAGCGGCAAACAGTTGGCGCATAGCTAATACGCAAGCACTACTTGCAAGGTATGACAGAGCGCATTATGATGAGTTAGAAACACTCATCAAACATCTCCCTAAAGAACATCAAAAGAAAGCAGATCAACTTATACAAGAAGGGAAGTTAATTACTAACACTTCAATAAAGTGCGCCCTAGACGCGGCAGAAACTGCGGCAAGGTCGACAAATACAAGCATCATGTTAAGGAGACATGCATGGCTCAGAGTGTCAGGGTTCAAACAAGAGGTACAAACATCGTTACTGAACCAACCTTTTGATGGGAAAACACTTTTTGGCACAGGGACAGATGAGGCCCTAGAAAAAATGAAAAAGGATACAGAAACGGCTAAATCAATGGGAGCATTGCAACAGCCGACACAAAGAGGTTCCTTTCGTAGATCCACCTATAGAGGAGGATCCAAAAGTACAGGTACAAACCAACAGCAAACCTCTTTTACACCTACATCACCCAGAGGTAATTCTAGAGGTGGATACAGGGGTAACAACAACAAGGGTAGAGGTCGCGGAAACAACAACAACCGCAACTCTCCAACCCCAAAACAGTGACTTCATAGAGCTTCCCCCAGACCATATAACACCGGTAGGGGGACGCCTATCACAGTTCCTACCTGTCTGGGAAAACATCACATCAGACAAGTGGGTAAGACAAATTATCCAACATGGTTATTGCCTAGAACTCACAGCTACCCCACCAAACATCCCCCCCAAACAGCGTCCAATGAAACAAGATCACCTGACACTATTAAAACAGGAAGTAATATCACTGCTAGAAAAGCATGCCATAGAGAAGGTTCCACAGCACCAACAGGGAACAGGAGTATACTCCCTATACTTCCTAATCCCCAAAAAGGACGGGTCTCTAGGCCAATACTGGACCTAAGACCTCTCAACGCATACATAAATTCGGAACATTTCCACATGGTCACGCTCCAACAAGTACTTCCTTTACTGAAGAAAGGGGACTTTCTTTCTACACTGGATCTAAAAGACGCTTACTTTCATATCCCTATTCACAAAGCCCACAGGAAATACCTCAGGTTTGTGGTAGAAGGACAACATTATCAGTTCAAAGTCCTTCCATTTGGTGTCACGACGGCACCAAGGGTGTTCACAAAATGCCTGGCAGTGGTAGCAGCTCACCTAAGAAGACAACAAATTCATGTCTTCCCATACTTGGACGACTGGCTAATAAAAGCCAGGTCGCAAGAGGAGTGTCTGCAACACACACAAAAGACAATTCAGCTACTACACCAGCTAGGGTTCACGGTGAACTACACAAAGTCACACCTACAACCAAACAAGGTTCAACAATATCTGGGGGCTACTATAGATACAGAAAAAGCCAAAGTGTACCCCAACCCAGTCAGGGTCCAAGCAATGCTTACAATCATTCAGAGATTTCAGCCACAACACTCACTAACAGCAAGAGTGTTCATGCAGCTATTAGGCATGATGTCATCCTGCATACTGCTAATACCATATGCAAAACTACAAATGCGTCCGCTACAAGAATGCTTAGCGACACAGTGGAATCAGGCTCAAGGGCAGATTACGGATCTGGTGTTGGTAGACGACCGCACACACCGCTCTCTGAAGTGGTGGAACAGAACAAACATTACCAAGGGGCGGTCGTTCCTAGAGCCAATTCCACAGGTGACAATAACAGCAGACGCATCGCTCACCGGATGGGGAGCACATATGGACAAGTACACAGTACAAGGAAGGTGGAGTGTGCAGGAAAGAACACTACACATCAACTACCTAGAACTACTGGCAGTGTTTCTAGCATTGAAAGCCTTTCAGATACATGTTATCCACAAAGCAGTCCTGATCAGAACAGACAACATGACAGCAATGTATTATATTCAAAAACAGGGGGGGACGCACTCTCTCCAATTATCCAGACTAGCACAGGAAATTTGGAGATGGGCCATTCCTCAAAACATCTATCTGTTAGCCGAACACCTACCAGGAGTTCAAAACCAGATAGCAGACATCTTAAGCAGACAGTCGGAACAAATACACGAATGGGAACTGCACCAACAAATACTGCAGCCATTCTTCCAAAGATGGGGACAACCAGAGATAGACCTATTTGCCACTCATCAGAACGCAAAATGCCAAAGCTTCGCGTCCAGGTACCCACATCACCTGTCGCAGGGCAATGCGTTATGGATAAATTGGTCCAACAAATTTGCATACGCTTTTCCCCCTCTCCCACTAATCCCATTAGTGGTCAGGAAACTGCAACAACATTCAATGACCATGATACTAGTAGCACCCACGTGGGCAAGACAGCCGTGGTTCACCACGCTCTTGCAACTCTCACAAGTGCCACATCAAAAGCTACGAATTCTACCCATGCACCTTACACAGAACCATGGAGAAATAATGCACCCAGATCCAACTCAATTGAACTTAGCGATCTGGCTCCTGAAATCCTAGAATTTGGGTACTTAGATCTCCCCCCAAATTGCATGGAAATAATTAAACAAGCGAGACGTCCAACCACCAGAGCATGCTATGCAGCTAAGTGGAAGAGGTTTGCTATACACTGTACTAATAACAATATCAACCCTCTAGACGTATCAACAAGGGAGATTATTTGCTACTTATTACACTTACAGCAATGTAATCTAGCGTACACATCTATCAGAGTACATCTAGCAGCTATAGCAGCATACCTACAAAACAGGCAGCGCATATCACTGTTCAGAGTACCAGCGATAAAATCATTCATGGAAGGTCTTAAAAGAGTCATTCCACCAAGATTACCACCTTCCCCAGTCTGGAACCTCAACGTAGTACTCACCAGACTAATGGGGCCACCCTTCGAACCTATGCATAGGTGCGAAATACAATTCCTTACATGGAAGGTGGCATTCCTTATAGCTATTACCTCACTCAGAAGAGTAAGCGAATTACAGGCATTAACAATACAAGAACCATTCCTACAGTTACACCAGAATAAAGTGGTTCTTAGAACAAACCCAAAGTTCTTGCCTAAAGTAATTTCAGCATTCCACATCAATCAGCCAGTGGAATTACCAGTCTTCTTTCCAAAGCCACAGACGGTGGCAGAAAGGGCTCTACATACACTAGATGTTAAAAGAGCCATTTTGTACTACATAGAAAGAACACAAGACTTCAGGAAAACTAAACAACTATTTGTAGCATTTTCCCCAACACATAAGGGCAATCCTATCTCTAAAGCAGGCATCGCAAGATGGATTGTAAGATGTATACAAATATGTTACATTAAAGCAAAGAGAACATTAACTGTTCCTCCTAGAGCTCATTCCACAAGAAAACCAAGAGCATCTATGGCATTCTTAGGGAACATTCCCCTAGATGACATATGTAGAGCAGCAACTTGGTCTACACCACATACATTCACAAAGCACTACTGTGTTGATGTACAGGCTGCACAACAAGCCAGAGTGGGCCAAGCTGTATTAAAAACTCTATTTCAGACAGTTGCGACAGACACTGGTGACCACCGCTAGGGAGGTAACTGCTGTACAATCTATTCATAAATTTACCATCTGCAGCCCATATGCCTCGAACGGAATATGCTACTTACCAGTATGCATCTGTTCTTGGCATAGAGGGCTGCAGAGTGGTACATGCCCTCCCTGCCTCCCCGGAAACCTGTGTCTGTCCCAACATTATCTTATTTAGATACATTTACATGGGCATATCTTTATGTACTATACTACACTACTCCATCTAACCCTACTATGGCAAAACAATCTAAGGATGGAGCCGATGCCCATGCGCACTAACTCCGAGAGGAGGAGTCACCTATGACGACAAAGACTTCTCCAGAAGAAAAACAAAGTGCAATCATCCGAGCCCAACACCAGATGGCGATCTATTCATAAATGTACCACTCTGCAGCCCTCTATGCCAAGAACAGATGCATACTGGTAAGTAGCATATTCCTTATTTCTCCTCGTTGTTTTCCTCTTTCTATGTGTGCTGCATTCTGCAGCAAACATTGAAAGAGGAAAACGCCTGCATGGATTGTTTTTGTGCAGGATGGCATCCCTTCCTGCACAAAAACAATCCTGCCAACAACGCAGACACCCTTGCACCATGCTGCAAGGGTACCTGCATTGGTGCTGGGCACCATATGGTGTGCTGCGCAGGCTGAGAGGACAGCTCCATATCTTGTAAATACGGTGCATTCCTGACCTTTTGATTTGGTGTACGGCAGTGCAGCAAAAACACTTGCAGCACTGTCCTATGCCAAATCATTGCAAATGAGGCTCAAAATGTTTTGTGATCCAGCCCAGGAAGGGTAATATGATGGAAGACAGACACATGAGGTGGGATAAAGATGAGGCAGGCTTGGTATTCAGCAACCCTGTTAATCAGCAGCACAAGTAATGGGCTCCAAAGACAAGCTTTTGGCCCAAACACTTATTTTATTTTTTATAAGTTAGGCATTGGAAGAAACTATTTATCCACAATTTCTATGAAAACTGTATATCCATTTCAATCTGATACGTACAGATACGATGGAACAGGCATGGCCTGCTCCAGATGTCACTATACAGTAACACAAAAATAGCCTTACAGATGCGGCAGGACTGCCTCATCATAAGTTTTAGAAATACTTTGAATTACGATGTTTAATTTGATATATTTCAGTGTTTTAAATATCGTATTTAGTTGACATGTGCTGGAAATATGTTTTAATCGATTATCATTTGTTCGCAGGAAACAAACGACGCCAGAACTTTGAAAAAAAAGACAAGCTCTGCAGTGAGCTACAAGGCACTCTATATCAGGACGATGAAATTGAAATAACCATTTTTTAAATAGCCACGACTATGGACAGAGAATGTTATAATCTAGACGCACATGTGCTTGTATTATGGTATACGTAATGTGTATATGGAATATATTTGTGTTTTTATAAATGTACATACATTCCAGCCTAAATCAGAAAAGAACACACCTTGGTCTTTTGCATAACGGAGGGTAGATGTCAAAAGCATTGAGCATTGACCGAGGTTATCACCTGTCCAAAGAAGACACCTGAAACTCATCCAGAAAATACAAAGAACATCAACATTTACTTAACATAGTAATATGTAATAGAGAAAAGCACCCAGATTAAGGTTTACTTGGACGATTGCAAGAGATTGACCAAATATGACCGCAGACTCGTTACCTACCTTGAAACTAAAATGATGGATTCAGTTGTATGCTGCCTATTGTAATGCACAAGGAAACACATTTTTACAGTTAATTTGCATGTACTGTTTGTGGAATTCATGACTAGTCTGATGATGTATCTCGGGGTTTCAAAAGATCGATAATGGAAGATAATAGGGCCATATGCATGAACACATTTTCCCATAGACACAGAATGGGCAAAACCCTTTGATGCATCTGGCCAATAGAAACAACATTTTACTGAGTGGTGTCAAGTGATGTGATGTATACTTTCTGGTCTTGTCTGGGAAACAGAGAAAAAAGAGATTTCAGAAGAACCAGAACAGATCCACTTAGCTAGTCAGGTGATTTAGAAGATGGGAAGCTCTTCCTCCACAGACAAAAGCAGAGCTTTCAAGTGTAAGTGACCAGAAAGACCCTGCTGTGCGTAAATGCATAAACCTCCTCAGCAAAGATCTATAGACTAAAATATTGGCTCCTTGATCCGCACACCAGGGCCTATATAATACAATGTGCCTCGGGAGAGCAAAGGGTGTGTGTGCCACTCTGAGCGCCCCCGGGCACAATGCTATTAAAGAAGGGCCACAGGCGCTTGTGCATCCCCTTCTGTAATCCAGATAGCGCCGGCACAAATGTAGCTCCAGCGCTATCATGAGACGGCGTTCCTTCGGTTGCTTGGGGGCCTAGCCCCATGCAAACAAGGGAATCACTTTGCCTCTGCGCCAATGCCGGATTAGGTGCAGAGGCAAGCATGCCTTTAAGAGGGGCACTGAAAGTGCGCTACACAAAGGTGGTGCACTTTCAGTGTTGTCTCCTAAAGGCAAACCTCTGGGGGCGGAGAAAGGGGGTCCCATGAGGGGCATCCCACTGCAGGCAGGTGCAGCCATTCACTGCACCCACTTGAAAGGGGATCTCTAATCCCCCTTAAAAGTGCAGGCGGGTTGCCACATGCACAGTGAATCACTGAGTAGCTTTTAAACAGCTGCTCAGAATTTCATTTGAATGCTCTATGTTCAGGGCCCAGCGCAAGTTCACGGCTGCCCTGAGAACATATCATTCATTCTAATACGATGCACTTTCCTCATTTGTGTATGATGCACCTTTTGAAAGGTTGGCCGCGGCGCAAACAAGGAAAGTGAACCATGTTCATAATACTGCCCCAGGGGTGTTGGTTGGTTTGACTGCATAATTATTGTTACTAAATTGGACACTCGCAACACTTTGTCTATCAAAATGTGCATTTATGAAAAAATACTTCTGCGGAGGCCTCTTCTTGCATACAGAATTGCAAACAGCACAGGTCATCTGTACCCAGACATCCCCTTTGACTTCCTGCCTCTTTCCGCCTTTATTTCATCCAAGACCTGTTCTTGGTATGCTCCACAACAGCAAAGAGGTGAACCATGCAGGTCCACATCATGCAAGCTTTACTAACATATCTTCTGTTGTTAAATAAAAGTGTATTGATTAGGAAAATATTTTCCAATTTCTATTACAGCTCCTTATACATATCAGTCATTTGAGACACATTTGTAGGCCATTGCATCAAGTTCACTTGTAAAGGATGCTAGTGTTATAATATCTCTTAATATGACAAGAAGTTGAAAAGCATACAACAGAAAACAAAATTCGCTTTATGAAAGATTTTGGGAAATTGCCTACTGTAAGTTGTTTAGTATAATATTTCAGGTACCTTCTTATTATCAGTGGCGTGGCTAGGGGGGATGAGGGGGCGGTCCGCCCGGGTGGTACTGTTTTTGGGGACGGCGAAGGTGAGCAAGTTGTGTCTATCGAATACCACCATCCTTCTGCCCCCATAGAACACCTGCCATTACCTGCACCAGGTGGCAAACTTAAAGTTCACCCCGGGTGGCAGTAGGTCTATCTATGCCACTGCTTATTATCTATTACTTTCATGCCTTAGTTACCTGCCTACGTCAGTCAGTATCACATTCATTGATAACCTATGAGTGAAAGACCCTGGGTGCATGCTTCCTGAAGCTTCTATTCTTTGAGGTTCCCACATCCTGCTTGCACTGAGCAGAGAACCAATGACTAGGAATAGTGCAATGATTTTCAGTGCTAAAGACAGAGGGCTATTTTGGCTCATGGGCGCTACCCATACAGAGAAGAATGCACTTGGTGAACAGTTGATGTGGCACTGTCTGTGTGGCACGTGTTGTGTAAACCATACCTTTGTTAACAGTGAACACACTTTCAATTCACCTTGACTTGTGAGTACAAAAGCAAGATCCTGACATATTTGTTTCTGTATCATGGAAACAGGTGATATTGTAGAGCGACATTATACTAAATGTACCAGCTTTAGAATTTCAAAGACGAAATCTAGTGAAATAAATAAATCTGAAATTAGGCACGGCTTTGCGCACCAATATATATGGGGCAACAGGAAGCAGCGAAAAAAAGTCTAGTGATTGATTTTAATAAAGCTAATAACACTTAGGGACATATGTTAAAAGTTTATTTAAGGGTGCAAAAGGCCAGAGTCGCAGAATTGGTCCATTTGCGACCACAAAAAAGCATATTTAAATGAGCAAAATCAGATTCCCAAACCACAATTTGTATTAGCTATCCATTATTTGTAAAGGGCGTGTTTAGAGCGTTCCTTCCAAATACCTACTGCCAGTAGTATGTATTAGTATATTCCGGTCGCAAAACATTAATACTTTACCACCAATTAAACAGTAGTGGTAACCCATTCGCAAAAAATATGTTTTGAACATTCTCAAAGGGAAGGGGTCCTACCCTTTGCTCCTTGAGATTGTTCAAAACATTTTTTTTAAGTAGGCAGTGCTCCCATGGAGGACCTCCCACTCTTAAAAAATTAAAGCTACATTTTTCATTTTTCGTTTTAAACGCATTACATTTTTCTTTAAAGAAAACAGGGTGCATTAAAAAAATATGATTTTTTTAATTTAAAAAGCAATCACAGACATGGTGGTCTGCTCACCTCAACAGTCCACACTATCCCTGTGATGGCTGTCATTCCTAATGGGTCGCAAATTGCGACCTACCTCATTAACATTAATGAGGTAGGTCAATTTGCGACCCACTAGGAATCTGTAAATAAGAAATACAACTTTCATACATTTAGAATAACGATTACCAAGTAACGATTCAGAAAAAAAGCCATTTGGAAATCGCTATCCTAAAGGTATGTACATCTGGCCCTTAGTCCTGTATTGTATGGAAACTTACAATCATATCCTTCCTGGTATTAACTGTTCGTATAAATCAGTGTACTGAGGTAATAATGCATGCAACATGTGCAACCAACCTATGCAAGTTATATCCCAGTCTTTGTGGATAGGTGTATATTGGGTGCAAAAGCACATCCACAACTCAGCACAATTGTTATGTGCATCAAGTCGTTTTTTAAACCACTGATTGCGCATGGACAATTAGATGTCACAAGTGCTTCGATTGTGCTAGTGGCAGCAGGCGATGGGCATCGGCACTCATTTTTAGGGATCTGGATTTATTTTTCATCAGACTTTGACCCACAGTAAGAGAGAGAAAGAAAGGAAGGAGAGAAGGATGGAAGGGGAAAACTGTCAAACAATTTTTTTTAAGTAGGCAGTGCTCCCATGGACGACCTTCCACTCTTAAAAAATTAAAGCTACATTTTTCATTTTTAGCGCATTACATTTTTCTTTAAGGAAAACAGGGTGCATTGAAAAAACATGATTTTTTTTATTTAAAAAGCAATCACAGACATGGTGGTCTGCTCACCTCAACAGTCCACACTATCCCACTATCAGGGTGAAAAAGAACCCCAAAGATATGAGATAAGAGACTTTAAGTGTGGGGAAGTGGGTGAAAAAGACATGAGGTGGAATCAAGATTAGCAGTCTTGGTATTTATCATCCCTGGCATTCAGCAGCACTGGCGGAGGGCTCCGAATTGAAAAAATACCGGTGACATTTGTAAGCCTGATTGCCTCACAGAAAAATCAGAGGGCCACTATAGGAGCATTGTGAATAGAGGCGTACCCCCCGCAGGGAGGCCAAGTCATTTGCTGTAGGACGGAACTGCTGATTCTGCCACCCTGAATGTTTTCCCAGCTCGCAGGCCAGAGCAGAATGGGCTGCCGTGACCGACTCATGCCCTCATGGCTGCATTATACTGCAGTGGTAGATTCACAAAGAAAGTGGGTAAATTATAGACAGAGATCTTGTCTTCAACTGGACATAATTGTCTGACTTTCTAGTATTCGCAAACATTCCCGCATGCATGCCTGGAATGTTGTCCCAGATGCAGGTTTCGAGGTGCACTTCTGGGAGGGCCATACAGCATTCCCTACAGGAATCTGTTCCTGCTGTCAGATTTCTCCATAGTGGAGCACTCCACATAGGGAGAAAATGGTTCCCTGAGCAAATGCGCCTGCTCGTTCTCATCTGAAAAAATATTTTTTCCTTTGGAGAAACCTTTTCCTACTCCCCAGCAATTGTAGGCATAAATGGGTTTATTCCTATGAGGAATTACTTTTTGAATTCATGGGAGGTGTAAATTAAGGTACATTCAGATGCATTTTTGTTTATGACAGAATTTACCTTTGTGGTCCCCAGCCTCCTGCAATTTTTGTCGCCATTGACTTTTGGTTTCCAATCCAGCCATTTTGGCCACAACATAAATCAGTAGATTAATGATGAAATGTGTGTGCAACCTGCAGGTCCACAGATTTGAATTTTAGTGGGCAGATTCAGCATTACCTCTTGTGGTATTGTTGAATTTTCACTATTTTGTTGGATAATTATAAAATAGCGCCGGTAAGCTGAGAATTGTGGTAATAACTGCAATATAAAAACAGTATTGATTTAGGAAACTTTCAGTGATGATAAAGGTTGGTGCTCAGATTAAGATGTTTGAGATAAAGAGACCAGAAGTATAGGGTGGGTGTGAAGCGGTGGAAGAAAGAAGTGTGAAGTGGAATCTGGACTAGGCAGCCTTGGTATTCGGCATTCAGCAGCACTGCTGACGTGCACCTAAGAAAAACTTTGAGGCTTACACTTATTTATTTCACAAATGTAGCACTAAATACATCTTGGCACATGGGTCAATGCCCCTTTATTACCTGGGATCCATGAATAGAGAACATTATTTCTTGCCCCATTACATATGCGCACAGGGGCTTATTTACAAGCCCCTTACACCACCGGTGTGTCACTTTTTCCCCATATAAAAAAATGACGCAGCACAAGGGGTTTGTACCGGAGTACGAGGCAACAGGTACAAGGCAGGCTCTGACCAGAAAAGCTGGTCAACCCCTTACCGCTTCACTCCTGGAAGCATTAGCTGCAAAATCTAAGCGCATATATGAGAAGGGAATCCCCCCTCTCACACTTAGAGAAACACCTTAGTGAGTGTAACACATAGCCTGGATTACACTCCTTTTTAACCTGCACTACACTCTATTTTAAAAAGGTCCTCAGGAAAGCCAGATTTAGTTTAAGGCACTGGCTGAAACATGTCGACCAACTGATGGATGTAGGAGGTAGTAACTCGCCTCCCTTAAACATCCCCAAGCCTTATTTTAACCGCTGACGGGGGCCCAGTTATTAAAATTTAATTTACCCTCGGGTACTGGGACCCTCGCCAAGCCATTTTAACTCACACTTCATTTTACACCTCACACTGCACTCTCAGTAAAATACCAGCTCCGCTCTGTAATCAGGCGTCGCAGCACACCCGGGACACATTAGGTGTCACTGGGTGGGCCCGATGATGAAGCATGCCACCAACTAGGTTGGTGGGTGAGGGCTTCATGAACTCGCTAACGAGGTGCCCATGACAAATCTAATCAGAGTCCTAACAATATTGGTCATATTTAAGCTAGTCTCTTTTGATAACACACGTTTGTATATAAGCCCCATAATGTGTAAGACTCACTAAGCTCTTCGGTACTTTATTCATCAAATAGGTAGTGAGCTATGGTTTACGATTGGTGGGTAATTAATTTCTGGTTTCATTAGTCACTCAACAGTGTACTATCTCTGACCCCAAAAGGGAAAAGGGGGCCCTATTCTAATGCTAACATTTTCCCAGCTGTTTACACACCATTGAGACAAATCAATATAGGACATTAAGACATGTAGACCAAGTCCACATAATAGCAAAAGGTCAGAAACAACCACATGTACAAGGTTTAAGCAAATACTGTGCACAGAGCATATTTTGAAGTTTCAAGAAGCCAATTGTGCCTTCAATAATGAGTGGGTGGGTACGTCTAGGGCTTTTCCTCCTGTCAACAGACTCATTTTTAATAGCATAGCCAGAATGCACAATTACTGTGTACTTGGAAACCTCGACCTACTGTCGAAAATACCAGTTCACCAGCATATTGTATATTTCATTTACCTGTCATTGTATATATGTATTTTAAACCCAAGGTTTCACCTGTAAAATGTAAGTATATGTTTAAAAATGACTAACATCGTAAGCCTGTTACAAGAAAGTGTGACATTTTGATACAATAAATATTTTCCAACTTGTTTCAAGGACTTAAAATAACATGGACTCTGGGAATGGGGTTTTATCAACTTAAATGTTTATGATGACCTCAAACTTAAAATATTGCTTTTTATATTTACACTTTTCAGACTTAAATAAATATAAGTTCTCAGACTAGACAACTGCAGAGAGATGAGAAAGGAGCAAATAATGTGCCGTTTGTACTGGTCCCCGACAATCCACAGACCTACTTACTGCTAACAGAGGGGCTTATTTACAAGCCCTTTGCCATACTTTCGCACCGCAGCTGCTTCACTTTTTGTGACGCAGCGGCGGCGTAAACAATGCACCACATTGCGGCCCATTTCCAATGTGACGTTTCTATGGAGATGTGTCACCTTGTAAAGCCCTGCGCCACATTATACCTGCGTCAGGGATAATGTATGAAGAGTGGGTGTTCCCACGCGAGAAAGCCTCGTAGAAGAGACACAGTGAAATCTACAAGATTTCACTCCGCCACTTCTAGGACGCCACTGCGTCAAAACCCTACGCCTGCTTGGAGCAGACGTAAGGCGTGCCAGTGTATTAAGAATAGGCCTCCCCATGCATTGCTAGAGTTGCGTTGTACTTGTACCCCAAGCGCCAGGATACCCGAGGGTGGCACTTTTGCGCTATATAAGTTCCCAATACAATACAATACTTGTGACACGAGTCCAGCACTGCGTGCCTATTTGCACTGACATATACATCAGAAACTCTGGCGCATCTGTCAGTCCTTGTGCATTGGTGCGCCGTACTGTAAATATGGCACATCCATGGTGGCGCAAAGGTTTTGCACACAGGTGCAGTGAAACTAACGCACTGATGCGTCAGTTTCTTGTAAATAAACGCCTGTATTTCTAAATCATGACAAATGAATGCAAGAGAATACCCAGAGGATACAAGTAGGCTTCTAAACCAGGGCAAAGCCAGTCCGGAATGTCTATTACAGAAACAGTAGTAATGAAGAATGTTGTTAAAGGAAGTCATGTAATAACGTGAATATAACCCACAGAGCCCTGTAATATCACTGTAATCTCCACAATATAATTTCTTTCTTACAGGCAAGTTCTGATGTTACAGAAACATTTACTGCTCACATAAAATAATTTATTACAGGTTAGTTTTGGCATCACTGCTGCATCTCCAGCAGCCCATGGATTGCTGAGGATGTCCCCTTTCTTGCAGTGCAGTGGCGGGGTGATGGCCAGGCTCAGGTCTAATATTTCTATTCTCAGTGACTAACAGATCTGCACCACAGCATGGAAGGGCCAGGGTGGCTTTTGAGGACGTGTGCGCTGCTTTGTGGCTGGTTTAGACTTATCTTTGCCTCTACATGAATGTATGGGAAAATGTGCCACTGCTCTGAAAAGCTGTAGGGACACATGTTAGACGGGCCACATCAATCTCCTCTTTTGACCTAATGACCTTTTTCTGCACTTTCGAACATACCTTTTGTAATCTGCATCAATTGCATCTGGTCTTCTCAAACCTCTAATACAAAGATAGCAATACCTTTTTGATGACAAGCTCCTGTATCACCATCTGGGTATTTTTGTTTATTCAGTTTATTTCAGGGCCTTTCTCTGTAAAGCATTCGACCACCCCATGCCTTAGGGTCTTGATCCACTATATTAAGATTCTAAATAAATAAATAAATAACTACATTTCAAAACATAGAAGAGACATAGGTTAATTAAATATCAAATTACCCATAGTGGTAACTCTTACATCCCTGGGATTTCAGGTCATATTCGCCTACATGCCTGGCACATCTTCCCGCACCCTGGGCGATAGTCACAGCACACAAAAAACAGGCATTGACAAATTCAATGGTTTTGGCATGACCAGAGGTGTAAGCTTCCCTCATATGCACAGAGCAGTAGTAGTACAGGCAGCAGCAGTAAGTACTTGCTCCTACACATATGCAATAACTACATCATGCATTTCAGCAATGTAATCTTCCCCCAGCAACACAGAAAAGCTACAGAACAGATAACAGCAGTGCCTGCTATCTCACAAATGCACACACAATCCACACACATGTACAGTATGTGCAGCAGCAATGCATCTTACCATACAGCATGTGTTTGTACTGTGGCCAAGGGAGGGTATTGGAATATTTCTTGAACTGCCCTAGGCTATGGCTGGTAACACAATGCACAAGATTATAGTGCGACCATTTACCACTTCTTTGTGAACTCCCCAGTGTCTGTACGGTCAGGGACAGAAGCTTGAAAGGATGCGGCAGTCCCAATAATACAGAGGAATACAATTTTTATTAGTAATGATGCTCAGGCAAATAGAGCTGTTCAGGAAAAAATGTTAATGCAAAGTTTCCCTTAAACAAATTTAGGGAGTTTGACAGCATTGCATGTTGAGGCCCATTTCAGGAAACAAACCTTCAGTAGTCAAATGGTTAAGACTTGGATGGTATGATGAACAGTGAGGTTCAATATCAGACCGGGTCATCTTGCTGTTGGCTGAGTCCTGGTGTGGTTGCCTCAGTAGTTACGACTTGGATGATGGACAGAGAGGCTCAATATCTGACCTGTGCAAAAACAACAGTTGATGGACAGAATGCAGAACAATGTCATACCTTTACCCCAGTACAGAGATCTGAGCCTAAATCCATCGTTTTTTTGCTCACTATGCCATTCCAGTTTGAACCTAGCCATATGCAAATCAGTCTTGACCCTGTGGCCCATGTCCAGCCCGAACTGCCAAGCAAGGTCCTCCCTGGACTGGAAACAAGCATTCTAGGACCGGTTTCGGGCTTTCAGCCCTCATCAGTCAGGATAGCTTGATTCCAGTGGCATGGAGAGCATGGGACTCATGTATGAGCATACTCGTCCCACTCGGAGTGACAAATGCAAAAACAACAGTTGATGCACAGAATGCAGAACAATGTCATACGTTCAACCCAGTACAGAGATCTGGGCCTAAAGTTCGGCTTGGCAGTTCGGGCTGGACTGTTCCCATGAGGCAAAGGGTCAAGACTGATTTGCATATGGCCATGTCTGAACTGGGGTGGCTTGGTGAGCAAAATAACGATGGATTAAACCCAGATCTGTGACTGGGGGTGAATGTTTTGCCATTGTGCAACATTCCGTCCATCATCTTGTTTGTTTTTCAATATCTGACTGGGTCATCTCGCTGATGGCGGAGTCCTGGTGTGGTTGCCTCAGTGGTTAAGTCTTGGATGAAGGACTGTGAGGTTCAATATCTAACTGGGTCATCTTGGTGATGTCGGAGTCCTGGTGCGGTTGCCTCAGGCACTGGGCCACATCTCAAGATGGTTCCATGCTTCAGGGACTGTAGAGCAACCATGTGGTCTTCATTTCACTTGGAATTACCTGGCTCTAAAGGTACCTGGAATGGAGATCTAAGAGTGGGTTGCTAATACCAAAAACCAGGTAAAACCCTCATCTATATCATGTAGCAAGTCTCATCATGGGCACACCCTCGTCCAGACAACTCTTGAGATGTCAGTATGGGCTATTGTTTCATACAGAGGAATGCTTTTGAGGGTTTATGTAAATCATACTGGCCTTGTTGTCTGATGCTACAATGCTCTGATGTTGCGAACTATACAACCTCATCTTCATGTTTTTTATTCCCTATTAATTGCCTACGCCAACTAAAATTGTGTGGACTGGTTAAATGTATTAGTGTCTCCCTATCACAAACATAAATTATGACAAGAATATCAATTATAGCTCATCATGTCAATAAATCTTGTACAAAAGATGACCTTTTCCAAGGAGTAAATAATCGGAATATCTTTTCCTCCAGCACCCTGTGTAAAATGTGTACATTTCTTCTTGCATGAACGCCTGGATTGTTACTTCTCACTTGCCTGTGAGATATAGAACATCCTGAGAAAAATCCATATGCAGCTAGGTCAATGATTTTCATAAAATGCTAAATATTTTGGGGCATATTACCAACGATTAGCATTATTTATCGCTAACGATGCTTAGCAACACATTTTTTAACGCTAAGCATCGACGGAAATTATCGCAGAGATAACCTGCTATTAGCAAGGTTTATCTCAGAAGTGATAAAAATCCTCGCGCTAACTGCCAAATGAGAGATTATCGCTGGAAAACCAACGATAAGCTCTCGAAGTTTGGCGTTAGCTTGATGGTAGGGGCTCACAAACTTAGCCATGATATCCACCTTCCATAGGATATCATGGCTAAGTCAGGGAAATACCAGGTGTAAAAAAAGCAGTGCTTACCGCGGTTAGCGCTGCTTTTTTTATCACTAACAGGGTTAGCGAAATCCTTGATAATAGGAGAAATGTCGCTTATCAACATTTCTCCTATTATTTTTCTCTGGAACGCCCCCTTTGCATCTCATTAGAGATGCAAGGGGAAGCGTAGAGAAAAAGGGCGGTAACATGCGAATTTGCGTGTTAGCACCCTGTTGCTGATAGGGAGATAATTTTATCTCCGCTTTCTTGGCTTTTAAAGCCAAAAAAGCGGAGATAAATCCCTTGATAATATGCCCCTTTATTATTACCAATTCCGCTTGTTTTAATTTTCTTTGTATTTTCAATTGAACACTTCTATTTGAAAGTAATTTTCACATATATTCTACAAATATTAAACACCTGGAGTGCACAACAAATATCATATACAGTGCTAACAAACTTGTTGAGTATTTACAATATAGTACAACTTCCTCACCATTCAGTCTCCACTCATACGTCACTCAATCCACTACAAACCACACCGACTGACAACAAAACATAAATGATTCGAAAAATGCTGTAATAAATCTCCAGCAACAAAAGCCAATGTTTTTTCACAGTAAATTGAATATGTACAATTATTCCCTTGTTAATACATCAATTGTAGTTTTTTGGCTATTAAAAGGGTCCCTCAATCTTTTCCATCAGCAGCTTGAACGGCCATAATTCACCTGTAGTAAGGTTAAAAAAAAAGATCACTTACATGCCACCGCCTTTCCTCAATCCTTTTCATTCTGTGGAAGCAGGAAGCATCCAGGCTTCCCTAAGCCAATCACAACACTGCAATGCAGCGTTGTGATTGGTCTGAGTGCTCTGGTTCAGCACACAGGCAAGGACTGTGAGCCTGGACATGTTCTCCACCCAGGCTGTACAATACTGCAGGTAGACAACATGCAAAGTGCACATGACTGTTTGGTCGGCCCAAGACGGCCGGCCAAACAGTCATGCACACTTTGAGAGTGCTACCACTCCTCCCCCTGCTCTTCCCAGCCCAGGCCAGCTCCACCTCGCAAAACTGCCTCAGCACAGAAAATAAAATGATACTAACATTGCAATATTATTGTTATTTTTCTTTTTTGCAAAGCTGAAAGGCAGTGGTGTGACGCTCCTCCGCCTTAACGGAGCAGCTGCCCCTGCTATTGAACACGCCTCCATCCCCGCACTGCAGGGGCTTGCGTTCCGCCCATGACGAGAATGCCATGTTTCCGCGCAATCCATGTATGCAAACAGAAACGTTGTGTGGGGTCTCTGGAGTGATTTTATTTTGTGACGGACAGCTGGAAATCCCACCTAATGAATGGTGCTGTCGTTCGTTTCCATCTTGGAGGCCAGGGCGAGCCACAGGCTGTGTTGGCAGCGATGTTCTCACATTAGTATTTAATTTACATAGATGGGAGGGAGGGGTTGGGATAATGTGGATGCACAGTGCTCACAAAAGAAGACCCCTCCTCGTAGATACAACAGATGGTAGGACATTCGGGATAAACAGAAAACAGGCCTGCTCATACAAACTCTCTGTGATATGACCAGGGCCCTGCTCTAAAGCAGAGGACCACAGCAGGCACAATCCAAACCCTGCCCCAATGCGCTTCTCTCTAGAGTGGAGGGATTTTACATAGATGTTGGACTTGGCCCTTTTTTGCAGGGTCATTCCTAAACTTGTTGCCTTTTTCCTAGCCTTTTTTCTGACACAGTGTTGGTGGTTTTAGGACTCTGGGCACTTTGACACGGCTGTCCAGTGTAAAGTGTGTGTGCTCTGATAAATGTGGTAAGATTGGTCTACACCTATTTGGCCTATTTAATTTAACTTTCAGTCCCTTGTAAAGTGGTATCTCATATACCCAGGGCTGGTAAATTAAATGCTACTGGTGGGCTTGCATCGCTGATTGAGCCACCCACCAAAGTAACCTTCCAAACCTATCCAAGGCATCTGCCATTGCAGAGTCTGTGAGCGCAGTGTTACTGCTGCTGTGACATGACACCTAGTGTGTGCCATGTCTGTGACCCCCCCTTTTACTACATGTCAGTAACCCCTAGGGCAGGGTGCATTGTAGGTGAAAGGTAGGACATGTACCTTAAGTGTGTGACATGTCCTGGTAGTGACAAACATTTTGGTTGCTCGCTGCTATGGGGCTGCCCTCCCATAGGAATGCATTGGGGATTCCCTGATAAGTGTTTCAGTGGTAATTCCTGATATGGTCAAGTATGTTATGTTTGGAATAGTGATAATAAATGCTACGCAAAGGTGTACGTGGATTTTTTATAACTATTTTAGAAGTGCCACTTTTAGAAGTTGGCATTTCTGTGTGCAGTGTGTCTGCCTGCCTGATGTGGATTGCATGTCTGGCTTTGAAGTGACATGGTCTGGTGAGGTGTGCGTGTGGCTCCAGGAGGGGCAGGGTGAGTCAGCGCTAAGCTGAATAGGGCATCTGCATTTGGAGTAGTGGGAGGAGTAGTCCCCTGACCCTGAATAGGCCTGTGCCTGCCTATGTGAATGCTGGCTCCGCCCCCTGTGGTGTGTCTGAAGGCAGAGCCCCCATCTCTCAAAGGAGAATGTGAGCACTGTACTCAAAGTGCTCTACACTCCCCAGAACCAGTTTGGTCTGGTTCCCCCAAGCCCTGTGCCAGGGCAGACAAAATAAATGTATTATAAATAAAGGGGCCAAGAACCCATGTGTTGGGTGTGCTGCTTGGGACCTGCATGAACCTGAAGGACTGCTGGGCATGCAGGAACCGCCGTGGGACCCAGCTGATGCCTCCTGGGGGGTCCCTACGTGTTGGCCTGCCTGTGCCCTGCTCTGCCCTGGTGTGAGGGGTGAATTGACCTGCAGTAGGCTGCTCCTGTGTGGAGCCCAAGAAGGGCTGGACTGTCCTCCTTCCTGGTTGTATAAAAGGAAGTGTGTGGAGTGCTCACGGGTGCTCCCTCGTCAATTCCTCAACCTCTGGGCGAGGGCATGTGAAAAGTGCGTTCCTTTTCTATGCAGCCCGTGTGGAGTGTTTTCATTTTTCTACTGTGCCGTCCTTGCCTGTGGCTGTTGAAGGACGGGAGAGGGGAGCTGAGCCGGGAGAGGGGAGCTGAGCCGGGAAAGGGGAGCAGAGCCAGGAGAAGTGCTCCCCCTCTCCCTGGCGGCTGGTCACTGTCTCTCCGCGGTGTGCGCAGCCGGGGCTCTGCTGAGTGGCCCTGGACTGCAGGAGGTCCAGATGAAGCAGTGGGAGGCAGGCAGAAGTCTATGCCTCGTTGCGGGCGGATCCTGGGCAATGAGAGTGCCGCAAAACGGAAGTCAGGCAAAGTCTGCCTGACTGTGGGTGGAGCTGAGCCAGGCCGGAGTTGTGCCGGTAGTGGGCGGGGCCCACCGAAGGAGATTGCGCTGGAGCTTCGCAAACTCCTTGGATAAGGGAGAAAGAACTCTCCCCGCCAGTGGAGAAGCTGGTTATCAGAAGGAAGTTAACCCCCGGTGAGTGGGGCGGGGAAGGCACCCTGTTGGTGCCTGACTTCGGCCAGATTTTTGACCTGGCAGACTCATCGGAGTGAGGGTGAGTCTGGAGGGGGGAATCCCCTCCTTGCTAACACGGAGGTGGTCGCACAGAGGAGCAGCCGGGCGCCTGCCCATGAGTCTTGGTCCTAGGATGCTGGTTTCCGGTCCAGGGAGGACCTGGCTTGGCAGTTGGGCTGGACTGTTCCCATGAGGCACAGGGTCAAAACTGGTTTGCATATGGCCAGGTCTAAACTGGGATGGCATGGTGAGCAAAAGAATGAAGGATTTAACCCATATGGCTTGACTGGGGGTGAATGTTTTGACTTGTTCTGCATTCAGTCCATCAATTGTGTGTCTTTTGGTTGGGTCTTGTTTGGGCGGCTTTTACGGCTGGGGAGAGCTAGCAGAAAGCCCAGTGTCCACGAAAGGACACGCCATGTAGGGGTAGTCCCGTTGGGAAAGTAAGCTCCCCTGAAAGATCATCTTGCAAAAACGTTGTGCCCTGAGGTACTTTTCTATTTTTTTTTATAATTCGTTTTATTCAATCAAGGCATCAAACAGAAAAAGACACATGTCTTTCCACCCCAATGAGCTCATGGCATCATGCCAGATTTTTACTGCATGCTTCGTCGGTCCCGTGAGATTGAGCCTCGCCGGTTTAGAGTACAATGCCCTACTATAACTGCCACCCGGGAGAAGCCATTTATCCATAGCATACCCGGGATCCCCAACGGGCCCATATGTGCCATGATTGATAGCGGCCAGCTGGGAGGCCCAGTAATATTGCCTAATATCTGGGAGGGAGATACCACCGTCATACCACGGGAGCGTGGCAGGGACATCATCTTGAAGAGGGCTGCCCGTCCCAGCTAAGAGATCGGAAGCCTTCGCCAATGAGCGGAGTCACTCTTAAGCCTCTGCAGAGGGGGAAGAAGATTTTCACTATATCTAGTGGTCGGATCCAAAGAGATAAAAATACCGAGATATTTAAATCCACTCGTATTGACCTGGATGGGACAATTCCGTGGGGGGACCGGGGTCTGTCCACTGAGAACATACAGCAAAGACTTCTCCCAATTAATGGAAAGTCCGGAATTTCTACCGAAGGAAGCTAGGACATCACATACCACCATGAGGGATTTCCGAGGGGCAGTCAAATAGAGAAGAATATCATCTGCATACAGGGAAATTCGATCTTCCCACTCAGGAGACCATCTTATTCCCCGAATTGATGGTTCCCAGCGGATCCAAGCTGCCAGGGGTTCCAATGCTAGGGAGAAAAGGAGAGGAGAGAGGCGGCAAGCCTGCCTCGTGCCCCGACCCAATTGAAAGGGTGCCGAGACTCTTCCATTAACCACTACCTGTGCGAGCGGTTCAGTGTATAACAAACGCACCCAACCAATAAACCCAGACCTGAATCCAAATTTAGCCAGGACCGCCCATAAATAGGACCATTCAACGGTGTCAAAGGCCATGGTTGCATCAAGAGAAGCTATGACAACTGGTTCCTGTAGCGTATGAGCTCTAGCTATCACGCCATGTAAACTTCTTAGATTCAGAGCAGTATTTCTATGGGGGATAAATCCTGACTGGTCCGGGTGAATCAACTCACTAATCACTTTTATCAATCTGTTTGAAAGGGTCTTGGCCAATATTTTAGGTTCTGCATTTAATAAAGAAATAGGTCTATATGAGATACATTTATTTTTAGGTTTACCCTCCTTATGGATGACCACCACTGTGAGAAGTTGGCCTGATGTATGATGTCTCCAATTCTGGGGGCACCTTATATCAGTCCAAACAATCCCTTATGGTGATGGTTGTAAGTCAACCTTAAAGACAAGCTATCCTAGAGGTAGCATGGACTAAGCAGTCTAAAGGCTTAACTCAAGAGGGCATGTGAAGCCAGCTGTTTTACCATATGCAATCCTGTAATATCAAATGAAAGGACACCACACAAGTTATATATTATAAAAATATATGTATTTATTCTTAGAACAATCCCCTGTACTCTTTATGAGTATAGAAGTACAAGCGTTTAAACAAAAGCACAGTATAACATATGAAAGTTGCACAATTATGGATGAGGCCGGTGGCCACTCAAACCATATATCAAAAAAAGTGGTATAAGTATCCCTATTCGATCAGTGGTAAGGCCTAGGGCCTTGGGAATCGCTGGGACTACACTGGACTAACAGCAGTTAGGACGGGAGTAGCCCGCGGGAATCGGGTGCAGCACTAAAAGCACACGCATGCACCAATGCAAAGTCAATGGTGCGTAAAAGTTATCGAGTTACAGTTTTAAGAGTCTTCCGACTGGACTAGAAGGACAAAACTTTAGACTTAGACACTAGAGGTGTAAACCACTACAGGAGCACCGGCGTTCAAGAGTTACCTCACCCACAGGAAGCGGGTGCACAGGTGCAAAAGCATGTCGGGTCTCGTCGTGTAGATCTAGGGTGCCTAGAGATGAAGATGCTGCAGGCGGCCAGTAGAGAAGAGTCTGGTGTGATCCAAGGGCGGATTGAAGATGTAGAGTACCTGAAAGCAGAGGGGACAGAGTCTGGGTCACTAGCCAGTGACCAGGAAGGAACCAGGAAGGAACCAGGCAATGTCGGGCGCAATCAGGTGGTTGTTGTGAAGCTTGTCTCCGCTGCCACATGGACTCTGGGGCACCGAGGATGTCCTGGAGTGAATCACGAGCTGTCCCACAAAGACTCTCGCTGTCGGCGGTGTCGGCTTCGAAATCGGAGTCAACAGTCCTTGGCAAATGCAACCCACGCAGGATTCAAAGATCGCTTCTTACTCGGACCAGCAAGGTCAGAGCGGGTGCTCCTTTTCAGGGGAGCGAGGGCCAGTCTGGAGCAACCAGACTAGCAGAGCAAATTCAAAAGTTCGTCGGTACTGGGGCCACTAGCCAACGGGCAAGCGACCGGACCAACGCGTCAAGCAGGAAAATGCAAAAGGGCCCCATGCAGCACTCGATGAGTGTGGAGGGGTGAGTTTCGGTGCAAAAGCTGCTCGGGGCTGGGGCTTCTCAAACTCCAATGCACAGTTTCGAGGGAGGCTTGGATGCTGCACGGTCAGCACTTTGTTGTTTTTCCAAGATGGCCAGCCCCACGCTTCAGGTCGCCTCCACGGGTCTCAGCTTTGCAGGGACTGTGGATCAGGCTGTTGGAAGGCAGGAACGCTGGGTCTTGTTGATCTTTGTTGCTCGAGTTGCGGCAGGAACTGCAACAAAGCAAACGGTGACGAGCTGGATGGTGCCTGTTTGCACAGGGTGGTCACTCCTTGACCACAAGGGAGATTCTTCAGTCTTCCACGTCGAGTGGGATGTCGAAGGGTCCAGAGTTTCGTTTCATAAGTTTCAGTCAGGATAATCTGATGTGCATCAGCACAGCTCCTACCTTTATTCCAAATCAAGGGGCTGGATTACCTGCTAGGTCCCTCCTATGGGTGGGACCCAGGAAGGGGGTGGTTACACCCCTTGCCCTTTGTCCAGTTTCGTGCCAGAGCTGGGGCTGGAGTGCCCCAGAACCGGTTTGACTGGATTTTGCATGGGACACCTTGTGTGCCCCAGGCAGTGTCTAGTTTCTTTCAACCCTCCCTGCTCCAATCCACTATCTCCTGTCTGGGGTAGTGTAACACCTCCCTGTGACAGGAGACCCTTTGTCCAGGCCTCCCCTGCCAAGTTTAGGTCAGCAGCAGGAGGTCAGACTTGTGTCGGGGCAGCAGCATCCATTTTGTGATGCTGAGGCTCTGGTTAGGATTAACCGCGTTTTAAGTAAAGTAACATGTCTTCTCCCTCTAGAAGGGTGGAATGCTACCCCCGTCACCAGAACTGGCGAGGGGGTAGTATTCCAAAGTGTATGACACCAAACAAGACATGTTTTGATAAAGCCAAACCAAAGTTAGCATTATCCGCGAGGATTATAATGCACTTAGAGTATATGGTATGGCAGTATCACTGGAACAGCAGTAAGGAAATGGTTCCGAACACTGCAGACAGGCTCAGCTCATGCTAGAGCACCATCTCACATAAAACCAAGCACTCTGCCTCCAGGATTGTAAAGGCCTGCCATAGGAGTGACTTATAGGTGCATATGTGTCCAGATATAGGTTTAGACATAGGTATACTATATCTAAGCAAGGGGTGAGTACACCACCTTGCCCCAGCTGAGTGATCAGCCAGTTGTGTCGATTTAAGTGACCAGTCAGGGGTGGCAAAAGATATGCTGCAGCCCCTGGTGGCCTTGGATGCATCTATGCCCTGGGCACCTATAGTGCACTGTACAGGGTCTGATAAGGTGTCCAGTACCAAATTGGTTATGTACCTATAGTGCATGTCTGTGAATCTAGAGAGAGAACAGCAGGCTGTGGGTCTGATTAGCAGGCCCACAGCCACATTAAGTCGAAAACCAGTGAAGCAAAAAGCAAACATTGGGGTGACCATAGGATAGCAGACCCTACTCTCCTACACAACCCCCCCCCCCCAAACGCAGGGACATTAAACTTAAGCTTGACCAGATAAGTCTTCATGTTCTAAGTGGAAGTACCTGGAGAGACCATCTGCATTACCATGGTCAGACCCTTGTCTGTGCTCCACTGTAAAGTCCATCCCCTGTAGGGAAATGGACCACCTGAGTAGTTTGGGGTTTTCACCCTTCATCTGATTGAGCCACAAGAGGGGCTTATGGTCTGTCTGAATTAGGACGTGAGTACCAAACAAGTATGGCCTCAACTTCTTCAGGGCCCAAACCACAGCAAAGGCCTACCTCTCAATGGCTGACCAACGTTTCTCCCTGGGGGTCAGCCTTCTGCTAATGAAAGCAATGGGCTGGTCTTGACCATCTACATTAAGTTGTGAAAGCACAGCTCCCACCCCCAACTCAAAAGCATCTGTCTGAACAATGCACAGCTCCCACCCCCAACTCAGAAGCATCTGTCTGAACAATGAACTGTTTGGAATAGTCAGGACTCTTAAGGATTGGTGCAGAGCACATGGCCTTCTTCAGGTCATCAAATGCCCTTTGACAGCTAACTGTCCACTGAACCTTTTTGGGCATCTTCTTGGATGTCAGATCATTCAATGGTGTCACAATGTTCTTAACAAATTTCCTGTAATACCCAGTCAGGCCCAAGAAGGCTCTGACTTGTGTCTGGGTAGTTGGAGGAGCCCAGTCCTGTATGGCCTGGATCTTGCTCTCCAATGGTTGAACTTGGCCTCCACCCACTAGGTGGCCCAAGTACACAACCTTGCTCTGCCCTATCTGGCACTTGGTAGCCTTGATAGTCAGGCCTGCCTTTTACAGGGCCTCCAGAACCTTCTTCAGGTGGATCAGGTGATCCTCCCAGGTAGAGCTAAAGACAGCAATATCATCTAGATATGCTGCACAAACGTCATCCAACCCAGCAAGGACTTGATTCACCAACCTTTGGAAGGTGGCAGGTGCATTCTTCAAACCAAAGGGCATCACCACAAACTGATAATGTCCACTGGGGGTAGAGAATGCTGTTTTGGCCTTAGACTCCTCAGCTAACCTGATATGCCAATAGCCAGCTGTCAGATCAAATGTGCTCAGATATTTGGCAGAAGCCAATTGATCAATGAGCTCATCTGCCCTTGGAATGGGGTGAGCATCTGTCCTAGTGACAGCATTGAGACCTCTATAGTCCACACAAAATCTAATTTCTCTCTTTCCATCTTTGGTAAGAGGTTTTGGCACAAGGACTACTGGGCTGCCAAGGGGCTCTTTGATGGCTCAATCACTCCAAGTTCAAGCATTTTTTGCACCTCAGCCTTTATACAATCCCTGACATGGTCAGGTTGCCTGTAGATCTTTTTCTTCACAGGCAAACTGTCACCAGTGTCCACCTCATGGGTGCACCAGTTAGTTTGACTGGGTGTAAGACAAAACATATGTCTATGGGCCTGCAACACCTGTCTGCAGTCCATCTGTTGCTGTTCAGAGAGGCTGCCTGCCAAGGCTACACCATCCACTGAACCATCATCAGGGTTTTGGGATAACAAGTCTGGGAGAGGGTCACTCTCTTCCTCCTGTTCCCCATCTGTAGCCATGAGTAAACCCATGTCTGCCCTGTCCACATATGGTTTCAATCTGTTTACATGGAGCACCCTCTGGGGGCTCTTAGGGGTGCCAAGGTCCACCAAGTAGGTGACCTCTCCCTTTTTCTCAAGTATGGTGTGGGGTCCAGACCATTTGTCTTGGAGGGCTGCTGGGGCCACTGGTTCCAACACCCACACCTTCTGTCCAGGCTGGTACTCAGTCAGGACAGCCTTTTGGTCATGCCAAGCTTTCTGTAATTCTTGGCTGGCCTCCAGGTTTTTGGTTGCTTTCTCCATGTATTCAGCCATCCTGGAGCGGAGACCAAGTACATAGTCCACAAAATCAAGTTTAGGCTTTTTGAGAGGTAACTCACATCCTTCCTTCACAAGACACAATGGACCCAGATCACTGAAATATTATCGACTAGCAATAATATCGTTGAATAATTATCGACTACAAAAATATCGACTTTGTATACTTATTACACAAAAAACAAAAATATCGACTAAAAAATATCGAGTATTTAGAATTTCGAGTACATAAATATCGTCTTATTAAATATCGACTACTAATATATCGTTGTTCATGAAATTACACCTAACACTACAAAAATATCGACTACTAAAATATAGAGTACAAAAATATAGTTTCTAAACAAATATCGAGTTATTTTTTGTACCCTTTCATGTCTAAAATACCATATTATTAGTCTATAAAAGTCATTGCTCTATACAAAAAACATTTTACATATAATACCTGTTACTTTTATAACATTACTATTTATCATCATTGCTATACATTATATTAAATGCGTTCTATCATTTTAAAAAGAATCCTTACATGTAACTAACATTTTCATAATATTTTTACACTTACACATCTATTTTATTTAACAACTAACCTGCTTTAATGCGGAAAGCACCACATACCACCATTCTCACATCAACAAACACACCAATTAACATAAAAAAAATCAAACTAGCCTATACAATCCTTCCTTTCATCCTACAACCAATCAAATCCAAGCACACAAAATACACATACTATAAAAGGGATAAATGCATTCTACCATTTGCTGCTGCTAACTCCATAGAAAGAAGATGCCAACACTTTGAAGATTTTGTTCCTGAACAAACATCTTTAAAGATCCAGCTCACTAGCTAATCATTCAAGTAAGTTACATTCCATTATTTTACAATGTAAATTAGTAGTCTATTATTTTACTTATATCTCCTAACTCTTCCACTTATTTAATTTTTATCTCCTCCTACTTTTCTGATAGAAAGTACTACAAAGAAATTCCTAATACATGCTCCTATTTCTTCCCCTGCAAAATAAGATTGTAAGTATATATTAATGGTCTGTTATACAACAACAGCTGTTTTTAAACAGTATTTCACAAGATTCATACTTAATTTAAAACATTTTATTCACAGATATTCAGCGATTTTCCGATTTCAACACTACAAATGTATAGAACTACACTAATTAAACATGTAAGTATATATGTTTTTGTTAGTAAACAACCAATATTTAAAATGCTAATTTCTAAACAACATATCTTGCATATTACATCTTCCCTACAAATCCAATAAAAACATCCTACATCAACTATACCAAAAGACAAGACTACCCTTGTAAAAAATGTAAGTATACTTCAATTTGTCTAAAACTTCCAATAAAAACAAGAACTATGTTCTTAACATCATGTTATGTATTTTATATTTCCTCTACAGATATTGTGAATACGTCATACATCTATTCTACCTACAGCAAAGAAAAGTACATATTTAGAAGTTAGTATACTTTTAAATATTTCCAATTTCCCAACGCTTCAAAATAATTTTTATCATATGTGACATGTATTTATTCTATCTTCTCTACAGATCTAAACTTTACTACCTTGATGTACTCCACCAAATACTACAACTCAACTATTTAAACAAGTAAGTATATGTAATGTTCACATCAAATGTAGTACTACGCAAATTAAAAAACTGCTTTTTCCTAGGAAAAACGTTTGTTATGTATAAACATTAACTTAGCATTTCTATATTTTCATACCAACAGTAAATAAAGAAATACATACAAGAAAGTCCTTCAAAATACAGTTCTGCATTTGTGATTACTACTTTTAGTAAACGTAAGTATAAATACAACATTAATTATGTTAGCACCACTAAGTGAAATATATGTTATTTGATTTTGTTTCTTTCTACTCTTTCCTAGAACAAGTAAAACAAAATGACAGAAGGTGCAGAATTTGTTATGTCACAGAAAAATAAATTACTGTTATGTTATATGGGTTATGTTTATAGCCAGGAAAGACAAAGTGGTAGAAAAGTTTTCTGGAAATGTACAAATTATTACTCAAACAAATGTTATGGAAGGTCTACTACAGAGGAAACTAATGTGCTATTTACCAGGGAACACAATCATCCCCCCAATGTCACAGAAATAGAAATAAGAGATGCTTTAGAAAGTATAAAGACTGCTAGCACACAAAGTGATAGACCAACAACACAAATCCTTAAAGAGGAACTGTTAAAAGTCCCAGCCCATGCTTCAGGTCAACTACCCTCTATTGACTCCCTAAAACGCACAATTGCATACACTAAAAGACGCACTTCCACAACCCCACCCAACCCTACTACTTTTGAGGAAATTATTATTTCACCAGAAATGTCCATCACACACAATAAAGACAAATTTATCCTTTTTGACAATGAAAGCAGTACAAACAAAATCATAATGTTTGCAACTGCAAGTAATTTAAGAAAAAATCCAACAGTGTCCCCAATGGATGATGGATGGAACATTTAAACCATGCCCAAAACCTTTTTATCAACTATATTCCATCCACGGGTTATACCATAACTATAACATCCCTTTCATTTACTGTTTGCTACCAAACAAACAGCAAAACACTTACACAGAAATATTAAATGTTCTCAAAAATGAAATCAATAATTATTTTCCAGAAAAAATAATGATTGATTTCGAATTAGCTATGATTAATAGCATTTTGAAATTATTTCCCCACACAGTAATCCAGGGTTGCTACTATCATTTCAATCAGAGCACATGGAGACATCTCCAAAAATCAACTTTAAGTATTTTGTACTCAACAGATAGCACCTTTGCCTATCAAATTAAAAAATTGATAGCACTGGCCACAGTTCCTGTTACCGATGTAGCGGAACACTATAATTTATTAATTGACAGCACATATTACAAGAGGAATGAAGATAAACTAACCCCATTACTGGATTATTTCGAAGATACTTGGGTGGGAAGGTTGCACAGATCTGGACATCGACGCCAACCCAAATTCCAAATCCCTTGGTGGAATGTCTATCTTAGTACTTTAAACCAAGAGTCTAAAACCAACAACAGTGTAGAAGGGTGGCATAATGCTTTCCAAGCTACCACAAGCAGAACAAGACCCACATTCCATAACCTACTAGAAGCTTTGATAAAAGAACAAAGCTATCAAGAACTAAGAATGGAACAATCTGTGACCCAAATTGGTCCAAAACTAAGTAAACAAACTAAACAAATGTTCCGACTACTGCAAAGTCAAGTCACACTATACCCTACAACTAGAGGATTAGAATATCTGGCAATAATAGCTAAAACCCTGCTATAAAAATGTCGACTAAATATACTAATATCTTCTTACAATAATGATACATATAACAATCATAAAGATTTCTAAACAATTATAAATAAGACATATTTGTTTTACAAACTTATCAAAATTTTGCACATTATTTCTGAACAAATATGCAATATTTATAATTACATCACACATACACATTACATAAAGATCGACATTTCCCACCCAATAAATAGAAATATAAAAATAATTACAATTTCTGTAGATGAAAGAGACGTAATGAAGCAAAATACAATCCATACAATCCATTACAAAGTACGAAAAATCCAATATGGGAAACCATCAAAAACCCGAAAATTATGTAAAAATAAAATAAACGCTCCAGGAAATCCAGAAAACAGTAGTGTGGACACTTTAGTATTTAAAGTGATATACACATAACTTTAAAAAAAACGGTGACGCATACCAATGTATCAATCCAATACGAAACCCTCAAAAATCCCGAAAAAAGGTTAAAATTATTAAAATCCGCTCCTGGCAAACACGAAAAATAGGAGATACACGTAAAAATATAACCATAATAAGTCATACATTAGTATCTCCGAAAAAAACCACGCTTCCTTCCATGTAGTTTTCATGCGAGGAACCGGAACCTGTAAAAAAACATACATAACGAAACCCACCCACAAATAGCCCATAAAATTTGTAAATACACTCACAATTAACATTAACCATGTAAGAAGACATTTCCTAACAATTCAAATAACACTAGAACTAAAACATACACAACGCATCTATAACGACGACATTACACCTAAACGCTACATTAACAAATCATACATACACACAAAAACACTACACAGTTCGAATATACCCTCAAACATTACCACTCAGTCATAAATGGTATATAAAATTTACCTTACCTCTCTCCACACGAAGCAACTCCCAACCGCGAGCTTCTCCAGTCTTGAATGAAGCGCAATAACCTTACGCGGTAAAAAAGTAGTCCCCTTAAACCAATTTTGAAAAGGTATCATAGAAAATACAATGTTATAGTATAAAAATATAATACATACACATTGTTATTGTAACAAATTAATAAAGTAGACTCATTATAATTTAAACTGTTAAAAAAAATTAAATTTCTTTAATATTAATTAATATATATTAATTAATATATATTAATAATATTAAATAATTATGTAACACTTGAAATGATATATGTAAAAAAATTATTTTTGTGTACATTTATAGGAATAAGTTTGTGTTTGTTTATAACTAAACATTATTAATTGTTTTGTAAATAATTAATAATAATAAATAATATAACTTATTTATTATTATTAATATAAAAATTATAACCATTTACTATATAAATAATGCCCTTAAATAATGTATTTTTATTTCTCTGAATGTATGTATTTCTGAAAAGAAAAGATAAATGTTTAAGTTTATTAATTAATAATAATAATAAATATATTTGTTATTATTTTTATTAATTAAAAAAGTTTTATAATAATGTCTAAGTATTATAAAAGTATATAATTGCATAAATAATCTTTTACCAATACCAGATATTATTATTAAACATATTATTCCCCTTTACAGTTATAAAGTTAACAACATAATATATTTATATGTATAATTTAAAAACAACATTGTCAGAAATATGTGAAAAAAAATGTCTTAATTAGTATTTCCATATCTTGAGCAAATATAATAATTGTCATGTTACTTTATAAAAATTTATATATTAAAATTAAATATTTAATAATATTAATATATAATATTAACATTATTAAATATAAATGGAAGAAACAGAAAAATAACTTGGATTTTATTTATTTCAATATAAATACTTGTTACAGAAAGTGATTGATAATAATATTTTGTTTTGACATAAAAAATGTTGTGAAAAAAATTTGTGTGACAAATTAAAACATGTACATAAATGATAATGTGTTATTCTGCAAATACAACATTTCCAAAGATGTTTATGTTATATTTGATAGTGATTGTATTGTATTACACATGAAAAAATTGGAAAATTGTAATAAAGTTTTTTGAAAACATCCATTTTGCATCGTCTTGTAATATAATAACACACTAATGTAAAATTATATGCAAATGTGCTGGACACTGACCAATTAATAATTGCTATTCCTACTCCAGTCAAAGTATTATCAGAGAAGTTGCTGGACACTGACCAATTATTATTTACTATTCCTACTCAAGTGAAAGTAATATCTGGAAAGGTGCTGAAGACTGACCATGTATAAATTAGAATAGCTACTTTAGTATAATGTTATAGTGTAAAATTTGTCAAATATTTATATATATTTTATAAATATTATTAACATATATTAGTAGTATATTTTTTGCTGAGTATTTCAAAAAATTATTATTAGCATAAAAATGAGCAACATTTTTTCACAAAAATCTTTCAATTATTTGTAATATTTATAAAAAAATTCTCACACTTTATATACACAAAACAGACCCTGAACCCTAAAAATACCCCTTTACCCTAAAACTGAAAAGTGTCCATGAACTCAAAAATATACTCCTTTACCCAAGAACTGGAAACTGACCCTGAACCCTAAAACTACCCCTTTACCCAAAAACTGAAAACTGACCCTGAACCCAAAAAATTCTCCTTTACCCAAAAACTGAAAACTGACCCTGAGCCCTAAAAAATACCCCTTTACCCAAAAATTGAAAACTGACCCTGAACCCTAAAAAATATCCCTTTATCCAAAAACCCAAAACTGACCCTGAACCCTAAAAATTCCCCTTTACCCAAAAAATAAAAACTGACCCTGAACCCAAAAAATACCCCTTTACCCAAGAACTGAAAACTGACCCTGAACCCAAAAATATACCCCTTTACCCAAAAACTGAAAACTGACCCTTACCCATTAAATATACCCCTTTACCCAAAAACTTAAAACTGACCCTGAACCTAAAAATATACCCCTTTACCCACAAACTTAAAACTGACCCTGAAGCTTAAATAAACCCCTTTACCCAAAAACTGAAAACTGACCCTGAACCCTAAAAATACCCCTTTACCCAAAAACTGAAAACTGACCCTGAACATTAATTATACCCCTTTCACCAAAAACTGAAAAGTGACCCTGAACCCAAAAATATACCCCTTTACCCAAAAACTGAAAACTGACCCTTACCCATTAAATATACCCCTTTACCCAAAAACTTAAAACTGACCCTGAACCAAAAAATATACCCCTTTACCCACAAACTTAAAACTGACCCTGAAGCTTAAATAAACTCCTTTACCCAAAAACTGAAAACTGACCCTGAACCTTAAATATACCCCTTTACCCACAAACTGAAAACTGACCCTGAACCCTAAAAATACCCCTTTACCCAAAAACTGAAAACTGACCCTGAACCTTAAATAAACCCCTTTACCCAAAAACTGAAAACTGACCCTGAACCTTAAATATACCCCTTTACCCACAAACAGAAAACTGACCCTGAACCCTAAAAATACCCCTTTACCCAAAAACTGAAAACTGACCCTGAACATTAATTATACCCCTTTCCCCAAAAACTGAAAAGTGACCCTGAACCTTAAATATACCCCACAAACAGAAAACTGACCCTGAACCCTAAAAATACCCCTTTACCCAAAAACTGAAAACTGACCCTGAACATTAATTATACCCCTTTCCCCAAAAACTGAAAAGTGACCCTGAACCTTAAATATACCCCTTTACCCACAAACTACAAACTGACCCTGAACCCTAAATATACCCCTTTACCCAAAAACTGAAAACTGACCCTGAACCTTAAATATACCCCTTTACCCACAAACTGAAAACTGACCCTGATTTCTAAAAATACCCCTTTACCCTAAAACTGAAAACTGACCTTGAAACATAGAAATACCCCTTTACCTAAAGAGAGAAAACTGACCCTGAACACTAAAATTCCTCCTGTACCCAAATTTAATTAATATTATTTAATTAACTATTAATGATTAATTAACTATAATTAATAAGTTAATATATTAGCAAAATAGCTGTAATTAATTAAATATAATTATTTATAATATTTATTCCCAAACAAATATTTAATAATAACAATATATGGAGAGAAAAAATGTATTTATTAATAATTAAATCAAGTAATTAATATTAATTAATTACTATTTATTTACTAATGATAAATATGTACCAATTTATATGAATTAATTAACAAATTAATATTTAATCTTTACCAATTAAATGATAATTTAAATTTCTCACAAACATATCATAATTAATTATTTCTTTTTAATTACTCCCCACCCTTATCCCCTATTAACCCAACATCCCGCTCCTAAACCTTAACTACAATTTATACCAATAACAAATATGAAATTTTTTTAGCACATTAGCTGTAATTATTTTCATGTAATTATTAATAAATTTTTCACCAATTATTTAATGAACTATAACAAAATATTATATATATAACAATTACTCTAAATAATGTAATTAACTAATTAATATTAATTATTTACCAATTAATTACTAATACAAAATTTATACCAAATTATATTAATTAATTAACTAATTTATAATATTTATTTTCCAATTAACTAATTATTAATAATTAATTACCAATTAATTACTACATAACATTTTATTACCAATTATATTAATTAATTAAATAAATAATATTATTTAATTTCCAATTAACTAATTAATAATAAGTAATTACCAATTAATTACTACATAAAATTTTATTACCAATTATATTAATTAAATAAATAATATTATTTAATTTCCAATTAACTAATTAATAATAATTAATTACCAATTAATTACTACATAACATTTTATTACCAATTATATTAATTAATTAAATAATTAATATGATTTATTTTCCAATTAACTAATTAATATTATTTAATTACCAATTAATTACTAATAAAAAATTTATAGAAATTTATATAAATTAATTAACTAATTAATATTAATTATTTCCCAATTAATTAAAATATAAAAATATTTACAAACATATATTAATTAATTAATTAATTATTTTAAATTACTCCCCACCCTTATCCCCTATTAACCCAACATCCCGCTCCTAAACATTAACTACAATTTATATTACTATTACACTTTATTTATATTTTTTACCTTTTTTCAACATAATATCGATATTTTTTACTTAGACTATTAATCGATATTTTGTCATGTCGATATTTTTGAGTCGATATTTTTGGACTCGATATTTTATTATCATTATTGTAATCGATATTTTTAACAACTATATTTTTGTTCTCGATATTTTATTATATTCGATATTTTTTACTCGATATTTTTGTCCATTCGATATTGTGGAGTCGATATTATGTCTGTGCACCAATGGACCCCTCACAGGGTGGCCAAACAAAAGTTCAAAAGGGCTGTAGCCAACCCCCTTCTGTGGGACCTCTCTGTAAGCAAAGAGTAAGCAGGGTAAAAGGATATCCCATCTACGCCTGAGCTTTTCAGGTAATCCTTTTATCATTCCCTTTAGGGTCTTGTTGAATCTCTCCACAAGCCCATTGCACTGAGGATGATAGGGTGTGGTGAACTTATAGTTCACTCCACACTCTTTCCACATTGCTTTTAAGTATCCAGACATGAAGTTGGTACCCCTGTCTGAAAGTACCTCCTTTGGAAAGCCCACTCTGGAGAAAACTCCAAGTAAGGCCCTTGCCACAACAGGAGCTGTTGTGGTCCTCAGGGGAATTGCCTCTGGGTACCTGGTGGCATGATCCACTACCACCAGGATAAATCTGTGCCCAGAAGCTGTTTGGGGATCCATTGGTCCAACAATGTCAATCCCAACTCTCTCAAAGGGCACCCCCACCACAGGTAGAGGTATAAGGGGGCCTTTGTGGTGCCACCTGATTTGCCACTGGCTTGGCAGGTGTCACAGGAGCGACAAAACTCCTTGGTATCCTCTGACATGTGAGGCCAGTGAAAGTGAGGGACAAGCCTGTCCCAAGTCTTGTTCTGGCATAAGTGTCCTGCAAGGGGAATATCATGGGCCAAGGTTAGAAGGAAGACCCTAAATTGCAGAGGTGTAACCAACCTCCTGGTTGGACCAGGCCTGGGGTCTCTAGCCTCTGAATAAAGGAGCCCATCATCCCAATACACTTTATGGGTACCATGAGCATTCCCAGCAGCCTCAGCAGCAGCTTGCTGTCTGAGGGGTTCAAGAGAAGGGCAAGTTAATTGAGCCTACCCCAGATCTGCCCTTGAGGGCCCCCCTGCACCAAGAAACTCAACCTGATCAGGTTCAAGCTCTTCTGGGACAGTCTCCTCTTGGATCTCAGAATCACCCTCCTGTGAGGTCTGATCCTCAATCTGGGGCAAGTGGGAAGGCACTGCCTTGACCCTCTTGCTCTTTCTCTTGGGTTGTGGTTGGTCTATTGTTTCAAGATCCACCACAGGTTCAGGTAGGCACTTCTTGGCCTGGGACCTGGTTACAGCAAGGACATGTGCTGAAATCCCTAGCATTTCTGCTTGAGTCCTGTACTCCACTTCTGACCATAAGCATTCCTCAAGATCATTGCCCAAAAGACAGTCAACTGGGAGGTCTGCACTAACAACAACTTTCTTAGGTGTCACCATAGTGAGCAAGACCACTGACTCATTGTCAGTGAAATTGCTCTCCCACCCTCGCAGCTCCACCATTAAGTGAGGTGCCCCTGCCCCTGCACTCTTGAGTGTTGGTGATCGAGGCCCTCCTCCACCCGCAGGTTTCCCTGCGCCTCATCCCTGGTGGTCCAGTGGACCTCTGTCTCCTTTCTTTCTTTCTGCTCCTTCACTCGTTTTTCTCCACTTTCTATCTTTCACCTTTCTGCACCTCTGTTCTTTTGCGCCTTATTTCTGCCCATTTCCCTTTCTCTCCCTCTGCTCCTTCACTCGTTTTCACTCGTTTTTTTTCCCCTTTCTATCTTTCACCTTTCTGCACCTCTGCTCTTTTGTGCCTTATTTCTGCCCATTTTCCCTTTCTCTCCCTCTGCTCCTTCACTCGTTTTCACTCGTTTTTTTACCCTTTCTATCTTTCACCTTTCTGCTCTTTTCTGCATATCTGCTCTTCTGTGCCTTATTTCTGCTTATTTTCCCTTTTTTCTTTATCCCTTCTTTCCTCCCTTTACCTTTCCCCGCCGCTGCTGCCCCCGCGGCCCCTCCCCCCCAGCACGACCGGCCCAATCCAGCTCCCCTCCCCGCTCCCGCCTCCCAGCTGTCCAGCCCTCCCCGACCCCTACTTAATGGCGGCCACTGCGGGGACAGGCGAGCAAGACCACTGACTCATTGTCAGTGAAATTGCTCTCCCACCCTCGCAGCTCCACCATTAAGTGAGGTGCCCCTGCACTCTTGAGTGTTGGTGATCGAGGCCCTCCTCCACCCGCAGGTTTCCCTGCGCCTCATCCCTGGTGGTCCAGTGGACCTCTGTCTCCTTTCTTTCTTTCTGCTCCTTCACTCGTTTTTCTCCACTTTCTATCTTTCACCTTTCTGCACCTCTGCTCTTTTGCGCCTTATTTCTGCCCATTTCCCTTTCTCTCCCTCTGCTCCTTCACTCGTTTTCACTCGTTTTTTTCCCCTTTCTATCTTTCACCTTTCTGCACCTCTGCTCTTTTGTGCCTTATTTCTGCCCATTTTCCCTTTCTCTCCCTCTGCTCCTTCACTCGTTTTCACTCGTTTTTTTACCCTTTCTATCTTTCACCTTTCTGCTCTTTTCTGCATCTGTGCTCTTCTGTGCCTTATTTCTGCTTATTTTCCCTTTTTTCTTTATCCCTTCTTTCCTCCCTTTACCTTTCCCCGCCGCTGCTGCCCCCGCGGCCCCTCCCCCCCCCCAGCACGACCGGCCCAATCCAGCTCCCCTCCCCGCTCCCGCCTCCCAGCTGTCCAGCCCTCCCCGACCCCTACTTAATGGCGGCCACTGCGGGGACAGGCGAGCAAGACCACTGACTCATTGTCTTTTTTTTTTTTTTTTTTTTTGTCCTCATATATGCCACCAGAATATATATGCTCTAGATGGGTCTCGCTGTTGCCTCTTATACTGTTGTTTTTCGAGTCCGCCATGGAAAACAGTATCATAGCAGACAGGAGTTCCCAGAGGTGGGCTGCTTTCCTTATCCTACTCCTCCAGGCCTGTTTTAGGCACCCCAGGCCTGGTGGAGGACAGGACCGACACAACCTCTGGCATAATCACAGGACTGCTCACCTATTTATCCAGACCATCAGTTTAGACCAGACATTCTGCGAATTCTCGTATCGGCCAGCCAGATCCATTTTACACACCTCTATTAAGTACTTCAAACATACTGCAAATCTAGGGGGAGCCGCTGACTTCCACTCCATGCAGATTTGTCTCCTTGCAATAACTATTGTGTAAAAAATAAATTGAGTATCCAAATTTTTGATATTGTATTCTTTCGGTAAACCAAAGAAGACTAATCTGCGAGAACATGTGATATTTATGGAAAGTACATCTCCCAGAAAATCCATTATCGCTTTCCAGTAGTTTTGAATGGCTGGACATTCCAGAAAAATGTGGATATCATCAGCGGCATTATAGTTACAACGGGGACAATAATAGTTGTTTCGTGTTATCTTATGCAGTTTTGCCGGAGTCCAATAGACTCTATGAGCCGTAAACAGGTGGTTGCGCCTTAAATTAGCAGGTTTAATTAGCCTCTGTGAAAGGGAAAAAGAGTCTATCCATGCCTTGCAGACTTCTTCAGGGGGCTCAGCTATACCATTACCCCATAACTTTATTATCTCCTTGTACAGTTTACTCTCCTCTTCTTTGATCATTAAATTGTACCAAAATGATAACTCTTTTACCCATTTCCCCCTTCTGCCGATTACATCAAGAATATCTGTATTTTCCTCCCTTTGCATGTTTTGACTGGACCACCACCCAGACAACTGGTAGTACTTAAACCTAGTCAACTGTCCTTCTGTAAGCTGTACCAACGTGTTCCAACTCATTAGGCCCGAATCTACCCAGAGATCTCCCCATTTTTTAAAGCCAGCTGTTTTCATGGGTCGTGACAGTTGATCTTGGAGGCATTGAGGTGTACCAGGAGAGTCCCATATCGGGGAGTGTGTGTGGTAATAGGGAATATTAAATGTCTTCCTCATGAACCCCCAATTTTTTAATGCAGTCTGCAAAATTTTAAGGCGAATTTTTTAAAAAAATTTCTGGTCTCCAAACTTAAAAATAAAGTAATCATGGTCATAAGGTAAATCCGTTAACAATGCTTGAAACAGGCGGCCCTGTGATGATGCATCCAGCTTGTTTGCCAGAAGCCTAAAATTCTTAAAATGAAATGCATGACAGTATGACAAGAGGTCAGGGAGGGCAAGCCCTCCTGACTTTAAACCCCTCCTCAGCTTCTTCCATGCAATTCTTGTTGACTTGCAGGCCCATACAAAGGATCCAATTTTACCCTGTAAAATGTTAATGTCTTTCAATGAAAATGATAAGGGGATGCAGTTAAATAAAAAGGTCAATTTAGGAAGAATTGTCATTTTAATAAGGTTGACCCGACCGTAAATGTTTAAAGGCAGGTTCCCCCATCTTGTTAAAGTTTTATTAATATCTTTAACCACCTTTTGCCAACTAAGTGACGTAGTATCTTTTAAAGATTGAGTTAAGTGGATTCCCAGGTACCTCATGTTCTGTTTTGCTCCATCTATGTGTGTGTTGTTGTTCCACCCCATGATCTCTGTTTTATCCTTATTAATCTGGTACCCGGACAGTTTCCCAAATTCCTCCGATAGAAAAAATAACCTTGGAATTGCTGTCGAGTGATCAGAAGTATATAAAAGAAGATCGTCAGCATACAACGCCACCTTCAAAAGCAAATTTCCAAGCTGAAATGGTTGAATGATGATGTCCTCTCTAATCCCACAGACAAAGGGCTCCATGTAAACATCAAACAAAAGGGGGGACAGAGGACATCCCTGCCTAGTGCCTCGCGAAATATCAAACCACTCAGATAAAATTCCATTAACTAAAACCTTAGCCTTTGGGCAATGGTATAAGGATCTGACCGCCTCTATAAAAATTTCGGGAAACCCGAAAGCCGCCATTGTGGCCCATAGATACTTCCAATTGACCTGATCGAAGGCCTTAGCCGCATCTATGGCTACCAGCGCCAGTGGGAGATTTTTAGCAATAGCATAATCTACAGCCCCTATTGCTTGAAACGTTAGTTCGTTTAACTGTCTCCCTGGGATAAAGCCTCTCTGGTCAGAGTGAATTATGGATTTTATAACCTTTGATAATCTAGTGGCTAAAATACCTGAGTAGATCTTCATATCCGAGTTCAATAATGAAATAGGTCTATAGGACTCTATTCTTTTCAAGTCTTTATTTGGCTTGGGTATAAGTGTAATGATGGCTTCTCCCCATGATGAAGGTATAGAATAGCCTTGGGTCAATAAAAGATTGAAGAGTTCCCTTAATGGAGTTATTAATTGATCTTTATTGTCCAAATAGATCTCCACTGGCAACCCATCAGAACCTGCAGCTTTCCCCCTTTTCATTTTCTTCAGTTGACCTAAAATTTCCCCATCTGTTATCTCACTTTCCAAGTATGCTTTTTCTGATTCAGACATTTGTGGCAAATTATTACTCAAACAAATGTTATGGAAGGTCTACTACAGAGGAAACTAATGTGCTATTTACCAGGGAACACAATCATCCCCCCAATGTCACAGAAATAGAAATAAGAGATGCTTTAGAAAGTATAAAGACTGCTAGCACACAAAGTGATAGACCAACAACACAAATCCTTAAAGAGGAACTGTTAAAAGTCCCAGCCCATGCTTCAGGTCAACTACCCTCTATTGACTCCCTAAAACGCACAATTGCATACACTAAAAGACGCACTTCCACAACCCCACCCAACCCTACTACTTTTGAGGAAATTATTATTTCACCAGAAATGTCCATCACACACAATAAAGACAAATTTATCCTTTTTGACAATGAAAGCAGTACAAACAAAATCATAATGTTTGCAACTGCAAGTAATTTAAGAAAAAATCCAACAGTGTCCCCAATGGATGATGGATGGAACATTTAAACCATGCCCAAAACCTTTTTATCAACTATATTCCATCCACGGGTTATACCATAACTATAACATCCCTTTCATTTACTGTTTGCTACCAAACAAACAGCAAAACACTTACACAGAAATATTAAATGTTCTCAAAAATGAAATCAATAATTATTTTCCAGAAAAAATAATGATTGATTTCGAATTAGCTATGATTAATAGCATTTTGAAATTATTTCCCCACACAGTAATCCAGGGTTGCTACTATCATTTCAATCAGAGCACATGGAGACATCTCCAAAAATCAACTTTAAGTATTTTGTACTCAACAGATAGCACCTTTGCCTATCAAATTAAAAAATTGATAGCACTGGCCACAGTTCCTGTTACCGATGTAGCGGAACACTATAATTTATTAATTGACAGCACATATTACAAGAGGAATGAAGATAAACTAACCCCATTACTGGATTATTTCGAAGATACTTGGGTGGGAAGGTTGCACAGATCTGGACATCGACGCCAACCCAAATTCCAAATCCCTTGGTGGAATGTTTATCTTAGTACTTTAAACCAAGAGTCTAAAACCAACAACAGTGTAGAAGGGTGGCATAATGCTTTCCAAGCTACCACAAGCAGAACAAGACCCACATTCCATAACCTACTAGAAGCTTTGATAAAAGAACAAAGCTATCAAGAACTAAGAATGGAACAATCTGTGACCCAAATTGGTCCAAAACTAAGTAAACAAACTAAACAAATGTTCCGACTACTGCAAAGTCAAGTCACACTATACCCTACAACTAGAGGATTAGAATATCTGGCAATAATAGCTAAAACCCTGCTATAAAAATGTCGACTAAATATACTAATATTTTCTTACAATAATGATACATATAACAATCATAAAGATTTCTAAACAATTATAAATAAGACATATTTGTTTTACAAACTTATCAAAATTTTGCACATTATTTCTGAACAAATATGCAATATTTATAATTACATCACACATACACATTACATAAAGATCGACATTTCCCACCCAATAAATAGAAATATAAAAATAATTACAATTTCTGTAGATGAAAGAGACGTAATGAAGCAAAATACAATCCATACAATCCATTACAAAGTACGAAAAATCCAATATGGGAAACCATCAAAAACCCGAAAATTATGTAAAAATAAAATAAACGCTCCAGGAAATCCAAAAAACAGTAGTGTGGACACTTTAGTATTTAAAGTGATATACACATAACTTTAAAAAAAACGGTGACGCATACCAATGTATCAATCCAATACGAAACCCTCAAAAATCCCGAAAAAAGGTTAAAATTATTAAAATCCGCTCCTGGCAAACACGAAAAATAGGAGATACACGTAAAAATATAACCATAATAAGTCATACATTAGTATCTCCGAAAAAAACCACGCTTCCTTCCATGTAGTTTTCATGCGAGGAACCGGAACCTGTAAAAAAACATACATAACGAAACCCACCCACAAATAGCCCATAAAATTTGTAAATACACTCACAATTAACATTAACCATGTAAGAAGACATTTCCTAACAATTCAAATAACACTAGAACTAAAACATACACAACGCATCTATAACGACGACATTACACCTAAACGCTACATTAACAAATCATACATACACACAAAAACACTACACAGTTCGAATATACCCTCAAACATTACCACTCAGTCATAAATGGTATATAAAATTTACCTTACCTCTCTCCACACGAAGCAACTCCCAACCGCGAGCTTCTCCAGTCTTGAATGAAGCGCAATAACCTTACGCGGTAAAAAAGTAGTCCCCTTAAACCAATTTTGAAAAGGTATCATAGAAAATACAATGTTATAGTATAAAAATATAATACATACACATTGTTATTGTAACAAATTAATAAAGTAGACTCATTATAATTTAAACTGTTAAAAAAAATTAAATTTCTTTAATATTAATTAATATATATTAATTAATATATATTAATAATATTAAATAATTATGTAACACTTGAAATGATATATGTAAAAAATTTATTTTTGTGTACATTTATAGGAATAAGTTTGTGTTTGTTTATAACTAAACATTATTAATTGTTTTGTAAATAATTAATAATAATAAATAATATAACTTATTTATTATTATTAATATAAAAATTATAACCATTTACTATATAAATAATGCCCTTAAATAATGTATTTTTATTTCTCTGAATGTATGTATTTCTGAAAAGAAAAGATAAATGTTTAAGTTTATTAATTAATAATAATAATAAATATATTTGTTATTATTTTTATTAATTAAAAAAGTTTTATAATAATGTCTAAGTATTATAAAAGTATATAATTGCATAAATAATCTTTTACCAATACCAGATATTATTATTAAACATATTATTCCCCTTTACAGTTATAAAGTTAACAACATAATATATTTATATGTATAATTTAAAAACAACATTGTCAGAAATATGTGAAAAAAATGTCTTAATTAGTATTTCCATATCTTGAGCAAATATAATAATTGTCATGTTACTTTATAAAAATTTATATATTAAAATTAAATATTTAATAATATTAATATATAATATTAACATTATTAAATATAAATGGAAGAAACAGAAAAATAACTTGGATTTTATTTATTTCAATATAAATACTTGTTACAGAAAGTGATTGATAATAATATTTTGTTTTGACATAAAAAATGTTGTGAAAAAATTTTGTGTGACAAATTAAAACATGTACATAAATGATAATGTGTTATTCTGCAAATACAACATTTCCAAAGATGTTTATATTATATTTGATAGTGATTGTATTGTATTACACATGAAAAAATTGGAAAATTGTAATAAAGTTTTTTGAAAACATCCATTTTGCATTGTCTTGTAATATAATAACACACTAATGTAAAATTATATGCAAATGTGCTGGACACTGACCAATTAATAATTGCTATTCCTACTCCAGTCAAAGTATTATCAGAGAAGTTGCTGGACACTAACCAATTATTATTTACTATTCCTACTCAAGTGAAAGTAATATCTGGAAAGGTGCTGAAGACTGACCATGTATAAATTAGAATAGCTACTTTAGTATAATGTTATAGTGTAAAATTTGTCAAATATTTATATATATTTTATAAATATTATTAACATATATTAGTAGTATATTTTTTGCTGAGTATTTCAAAAAATTATTATTAGCATAAAAATGAGCAACATTTTTTCACAAAAATCTTTCAATTATTTGTAATATTTATAAAAAAATTCTCACACTTTATATACACAAAACAGACCCTGAACCCTAAAAATACCCCTTTACCCTAAAACTGAAAAGTGTCCATGAACTCAAAAATATACTCCTTTACCCAAGAACTGGAAACTGACCCTGAGCCCTAAAAAATACCCCTTTACCCAAAAATTGAAAACTGACCCTGAACCCTAAAAAATATCCCTTTATCCAAAAACCCAAAACTGACCCTGAACCCTAAAAATTCCCCTTTACCCAAAAACTAAAAACTGACCCTGAACCCAAAAAATACCCCTTTACCCAAGAACTGAAAACTGACCCTGAACCCAAAAATATACCCCTTTACCCAAAAACTGAAAACTGACCCTTACCCATTAAATATACCCCTTTACCCAAAAACTTAAAACTGACCCTGAACCTAAAAATATACCCCTTTACCCACAAACTTAAAACTGACCCTGAAGCTTAAATAAACCCCTTTACCCAAAAACTGAAAACTGACCCTGAACCCTAAAAATACCCCTTTACCCAAAAACTGAAAACTGACCCTGAACATTAATTATACCCCTTTCACCAAAAACTGAAAAGTGACCCTGAACCCAAAAATATACCCCTTTACCCAAAAACTGAAAACTGACCCTTACCCATTAAATATACCCCTTTACCCAAAAACTTAAAACTGACCCTGAACCAAAAAATATACCCCTTTACCCACAAACTTAAAACTGACCCTGAAGCTTAAATAAACTCCTTTACCCAAAAACTGAAAACTGACCCTGAACCTTAAATATACCCCTTTACCCACAAACTGAAAACTGACCCTGAACCCTAAAAATACCCCTTTACCCAAAAACTGAAAACTGACCCTGAACCTTAAATAAACCCCTTTACCCAAAAACTGAAAACTGACCCTGAACCTTAAATATACCCCTTTACCCACAAACAGAAAACTGACCCTGAACCCTAAAAATACCCCTTTACCCAAAAACTGAAAACTGACCCTGAACATTAATTATACCCCTTTCCCCAAAAACTGAAAAGTGACCCTGAACCTTAAATATACCCCACAAACAGAAAACTGACCCTGAACCCTAAAAATACCCCTTTACCCAAAAACTGAAAACTGACCCTGAACATTAATTATACCCCTTTCCCCAAAAACTGAAAAGTGACCCTGAACCTTAAATATACCCCTTTACCCACAAACTACAAACTGACCCTGAACCCTAAATATACCCCTTTACCCAAAAACTGAAAACTGACCCTGAACCTTAAATATACCCCTTTACCCACAAACTGAAAACTGACCCTGATTTCTAAAAATACCCCTTTACCCTAAAACTGAAAACTGACCTTGAAACATAGAAATACCCCTTTACCTAAAGAGAGAAAACTGACCCTGAACACTAAAATTCCTCCTGTACCCAAATTTAATTAATATTATTTAATTAACTATTAATGATTAATTAACTATAATTAATAAGTTAATATATTAGCAAAATAGCTGTAATTAATTAAATATAATTATTTATAATATTTATTCCCAAACAAATATTTAATAATAACAATATATGGAGAGAAAAAATGTATTTATTAATAATTAAATCAAGTAATTAATATTAATTAATTACTATTTATTTACTAATGATAAATATGTACCAATTTATATGAATTAATTAACAAATTAATATTTAATCTTTACCAATTAAATGATAATTTAAATTTCTCACAAACATATCATAATTAATTATTTCTTTTTAATTACTCCCCACCCTTATCCCCTATTAACCCAACATCCCGCTCCTAAACCTTAACTACAATTTATACCAATAACAAATATGAATTTTTTTTAGCACATTAGCTGTAATTATTTTCATGTAATTATTAATAAATTTTTCACCAATTATTTAATGAACTATAACAAAATATTATATATATAACAATTACTCTAAATAATGTAATTAACTAATTAATATTAATTATTTACCAATTAATTACTAATACAAAATTTATACCAAATTATATTAATTAATTAACTAATTTATAATATTTATTTTCCAATTAACTAATTATTAATAATTAATTACCAATTAATTACTACATAACATTTTATTACCAATTATATTAATTAATTAAATAAATAATATTATTTAATTTCCAATTAACTAATTAATAATAAGTAATTACCAATTAATTACTACATAACATTTTATTACCAATTATATTAATTAAATAAATAATATTATTTAATTTCCAATTAACTAATTAATAATAATTAATTACCAATTAATTACTACATAACATTTTATTACCAATTATATTAATTAATTAAATAATTAATATGATTTATTTTCCAATTAACTAATTAATATTATTTAATTACCAATTAATTACTAATAAAAAATTTATAGAAATTTATATAAATTAATTAACTAATTAATATTAATTATTTCCCAATTAATTAAAATATAAAAATATTTACAAACATATATTAATTAATTAATTAATTATTTTAAATTACTCCCCACCCTTATCCCCTATTAACCCAACATCCCGCTCCTAAACATTAACTACAATTTATATTACTATTACACTTTATTTATATTTTTTACCTTTTTTCAACATAATATCGATATTTTTTACTTAGACTATTAATCGATATTTTGTCATGTCGATATTTTTGAGTCGATATTTTTGGACTCGATATTTTATTATCATTATTGTAATCGATATTTTTAACAACTATATTTTTGTTCTCGATATTTTATTATATTCGATATTTTTTACTCGATATTTTTGTCCATTCGATATTGTGGAGTCGATATTATGTCTGTGCACCAATGGACCCCTCACAGGGTGGCCAAACAAAAGTTCAAAAGGGCTGTAGCCAACCCCCTTCTGTGGGACCTCTCTGTAAGCAAAGAGTAAGCAGGGTAAAAGGATATCCCATCTACGCCTGAGCTTTTCAGGTAATCCTTTTATCATTCCCTTTAGGGTCTTGTTGAATCTCTCCACAAGCCCATTGCACTGAGGATGATAGGGTGTGGTGAACTTATAGTTCACTCCACACTCTTTCCACATTGCTTTTAAGTATCCAGACATGAAGTTGGTACCCCTGTCTGAAAGTACCTCCTTTGGAAAGCCCACTCTGGAGAAAACTCCAAGTAAGGCCCTTGCCACAACAGGAGCTGTTGTGGTCCTCAGGGGAATTGCCTCTGGGTACCTGGTGGCATGATCCACTACCACCAGGATAAATCTGTGCCCAGAAGCTGTTTGGGGATCCATTGGTCCAACAATGTCAATCCCAACTCTCTCAAAGGGCACCCCCACCACAGGTAGAGGTATAAGGGGGCCTTTGTGGTGCCACCTGATTTGCCACTGGCTTGGCAGGTGTCACAGGAGCGACAAAACTCCTTGGTATCCTCTGACATGTGAGGCCAGTGAAAGTGAGGGACAAGCCTGTCCCAAGTCTTGTTCTGGCATAAGTGTCCTGCAAGGGGAATATCATGGGCCAAGGTTAGAAGGAAGACCCTAAATTGCAGAGGTGTAACCAACCTCCTGGTTGGACCAGGCCTGGGGTCTCTAGCCTCTGAATAAAGGAGCCCATCATCCCAATACACTTTATGGGTACCATGAGCATTCCCAGCAGCCTCAGCAGCAGCTTGCTGTCTGAGGGGTTCAAGAGAAGGGCAAGTTAATTGAGCCTACCCCAGATCTGCCCTTGAGGGCCCCCCTGCACCAAGAAACTCAACCTGATCAGGTTCAAGCTCTTCTGGGACAGTCTCCTCTTGGATCTCAGAATCACCCTCCTGTGAGGTCTGATCCTCAATCTGGGGCAAGTGGGAAGGCACTGCCTTGACCCTCTTGCTCTTTCTCTTGGGTTGTGGTTGGTCTATTGTTTCAAGATCCACCACAGGTTCAGGTAGGCACTTCTTGGCCTGGGACCTGGTTACAGCAAGGACATGTGCTGAAATCCCTAGCATTTCTGCTTGAGTCCTGTACTCCACTTCTGACCATAAGCATTCCTCAAGATCATTGCCCAAAAGACAGTCAACTGGGAGGTCTGCACTAACAACAACTTTCTTAGGTGTCACCATAGTGAGCAAGACCACTGACTCATTGTCAGTGAAATTGCTCTCCCACCCTCGCAGCTCCACCATTAAGTGAGGTGCCCCTGCCCCTGCACTCTTGAGTGTTGGTGATCGAGGCCCTCCTCCACCCGCAGGTTTCCCTGCGCCTCATCCCTGGTGGTCCAGTGGACCTCTGTCTCCTTTCTTTCTTTCTGCTCCTTCACTCAATTTTCTCCACTTTCTATCTTTCACCTTTCTGCACCTCTGCTCTTTTGCGCCTTATTTCTGCCCATTTCCCTTTCTCTCCCTCTGCTCCTTCACTCGTTTTTTCCCCTTTCTATCTTTCACCTTCCTGAACCTCTGCTCTTTTGTGCCTTATTTCTGCCCATTTTCCCTTTCTCTCCCTCTGCTCCTTCACTCGTTTTCACTCGTTTATTTACCCTTTCTATCTTTCACCTTTCTGCTCTTTTCTGCATCTCTGCTCTTCTGTGCCTTATTTCTGCTTATTTTCCCTTTTTTCTTTATCCCTTCTTTCCTCCCTTTACCTTTCCCCGCCGCTGCTGCCCCCGCGGCCCCTCCCCCCCCAGCACGACCGGCCCAATCCAGCTACCCTCCCCGCTCCCGCCTCCCAGCTGTCCAGCCCTCCCCGACCCCACCGAAGGCGCGTCAAAGGCAAGCACGTCGGCGCCCGTCTGCGACCTGTCCGCGACCAGCACCAGGAACCCTGGACCTCCGCCCCGCCAACGCTACGACCCAGCAGCACTCCACGCACTCAACCCAGGCTGCAACAACAACTGCAAGCTAGCATCACCAGCCGACACCCATGGACCCTTCAGCTGTCACCGCTGCCGGCACACCTGCAGCACCGCCAAGAACACGGATCCAGCACAACCCGCCCACAAGAACACAACCGAACTGAAGACCCTGCAATGCATCCTCCTCAACGTCCGATCCCTCCACAAACACGCCACAGAAATCTAGGACCTCCTCGACAGCACAACCCCAGACGTAGCATTCTTCACCGAAACCTGGACCAACACCACCTCGGGACCGGACATCGCCATCGCCATCCCCCAAGGATACAAGATCTCCAGGAAGGACCGCCCCATCCACCCAGGAGGAGGAATCGCCATCGTCCACAAATCCAGCCTCTGCCTGAGCACACTCCCTGACGAGTCCACAGAACTGATGGAACACCTTCACTTCAAGATACTGGCCAGCCCCACCGCAGCCCTCCGAGGAACCCTCATCTACCGACCCCCTGGACCCCGCAGACCCTTCGCCAACTCCATCACGGACATTATCTCCCCGCAGGCCATCGCATCCACCAACTACACCCTGCTGGGAGACCTCAACTTCCACCTCGACAATCAACTGGACCCCAACACCACATCCCTCCTGGACAACCTCCACAACATTGGACTCCGCCAGATCATGACCGAGCCCACGCACTCAGCAAGACACACCCTCGACCCCCTCTTCACTACAGGAAACTCCATCACCTTCAGCCACACCACCGAACTCCCATGGACCGACCATCGTTGCGTCCACTTCACCTTCAGAACACCCACCATCCACAGACACCAGCACCTGCTTCCACAAAGAAACTGGACCAAAATCACCGATGACCAGCTCACCTCCTCACTCAACAACTCCACCCCAACCATCGCGGAAAACGACGACCCCAACACCGCAGCCCGAACCCTGCATAGATGGATCTCGGACAGCACCAACACCATAGCCCCCCTCAAGAAAAACAACAATACCCGTGCCAAGAAAGCCAGATGGTTTACCACCGAACTTCGAGAGTCCAGGCGCACATGCCGCCGCCTCGAAAAGGCCTGGAGAAACACCACATCCACAGAAGCCCACAACAACTTCAGAGCCGCCACCAACGCCCACCATCAACTCATCAGAGAAACGAGGAAAAAAGCGATTGAAGACAGAATCTCCACCCACGCACACAACAGCAAGGAACTCTTCAGCATTATCAAGGAGTTCGCCCAACCCACCAGCGAGTCTACCGACATCCCTCCCTCACAAGACCTCTGTGACAAACTCAGCATCTTTTTCCACCACAAAATCAAGAGCATATAAGACAACTTCGACGAAGACAACCAACACACTGAACCCTCACCAACCACCCCCGGCACCCGGAAACCAGCGATTGATGACTGGACAGCCCTCACCACCGAAGACACACTGAAGACAATGAAGTCAATCCACTCAGGGGCCCCCACGGACCCCTGCCCCCACCACATCTTCAACAGAGCCGGCAACACCATCGCACCCATGCTCCGCCAAACCATCAACCGCTCCCTGGCGACCGCCTCATTCCCCGACGACTGGAAACACACCGAGGTCAACCCCCTCCTAAAGAAACCCTCAGCGGACCCCACCGACCTCAAAAACTACAGACCCATCTCCCTGCTCCCGTTCCCAGCGAAAGTCATCGAGAAAGCCATCAACAGCCAACTCGCCACATTCATTGAAGAACACAACATCCTCGACTCCTCCCAATCCGGCTTCAGAAAAAACCACAGTACGGAAACCGCCCTCCTCGCCGCAACAGACGACATCCGCACCTTACTGGACAAAGGAGAAACAGTAGCCCTCATCCTCCTCGACCTATCAGCGGCGTTCGACACAGTCTCCCACCGCACCCTAATACGCAGACTCTACGATGCAGGAATCCAGGACAAGGCCCTCGACTGGATCTGCTCCTTCCTCTCCAGCAGGACGCAGCGGGTCAGACTCCCCCCTTTCCTCTCGGACCCCACACCTATCACCTGCGGAGTCCCCCAGGGCTCCTCCCTCAGCCCGACGCTCTTCAACGTCTACATGGCTCCACTTGCCCCCATCGTCAGAACCTACGGACTCAACATCGTGTCATATGCAGACGACACTCAGCTCATCCTCTCCCTATCCAACGAGCCCAACACCGCCAGACGCAACTTTCGAGAAGGCATGGAAGCCGTCGCCAAATGGATGAAAAACAGCTGCCTACGACTAAACACCAACAAAACAGAAGTACTCATCATGGGCCCAAACCCCAACGCCTGGAGTGACACCTGGTGGCCCACCGCCCTCGGAAACCCGCCAACCCCCACAGACCACGCACGCAACCTGGGAATCATCCTGGACTCCGAGCTCAAAATGGACCGCCAGATCAACTCTGTCTCATCTTCCTGCTTCCACACCCTCCGCCTCCTTCGTAAGACCTTCAAATGGATCCCCCTCGAACACCGAAAGACAGTCACTCACGCCCTGGTCACCAGCAGACTCGACTACGGCAACGCACTCTACGCCGGAATAAACAAAAACCTCATCCGCAAGCTACAGAACATCCAGAACGCCGCCGCAAGACTGGTCCTCAACCTGCCAAAACACTGCCACATCTCCCAGCACCTGCGCACACTCCACTGGCTCCCCGTCGAGGCGAGAATCACCTTTAAGATGCTCACCCACGCACAGAAGGCCCTCCACGGCACCGGACCAGCATACCTGAACAGCCGACTCAAATTCCACGCACCCCAAAGGACCCTACGATCAGCCCAGCTTTCCTACGCTGTGGTCCCCCGCACCAGAAAGACCAGATCGGGAGGCCGCCCCTTCTCCTTCCTCGCGGCCAAGGCATGGAACGCCCTTCCGCTCCACCTCAGACAGACAACATCGCTCCCCATCTTTGCAAGAAACCTCAAAACCTGGCTCTTCGACAGACCCCCTCCTTGATGGAATGGAACCTGCACCCCCCCAACTCCCCCCCCACCCCTAGCGCCTTGAGACCCTTACGGGTGAGTAGTCGCGCTTTAACAAACTCCTGATTGATTGATTGACACTGTCACCAGTGTCCCTGTAGGCCTGAGCCAGTTTCTCATTGATTACAGGCGTCTGCCTGTACTTGCCCAAAGTATTAGGACTTATAGTAGAAGACATAGCTATGTCCCCATCACAGATCAGAATTGCCTGAGTAGGGATTCTGACTAAGCCAGACTCCATCTCAGTTCCCAGGGTTAACCCTACTATCCCCCTTGGGTTGTGCACTACCACTGTTAACTGTACTAGGGGGTGCAGGTGTCTTAGGGACTACAGTGGTAGGTACTGGATTTTTCTTAGTGCATTCACTTCCCCAGTGAGAAGTGGACTTACAGTTATTGCACCAAGGTTTCTTTGGGCCATCAACCTTCTTTTTCTTGTTTCCATTTTGGGAACCACCCTCCTTATTAAAATTATTTTGGGGGCCTGTAGAAGACTTCTGGTATTTTTCTTTCTTATCTCCTCCCTTCTGGTCTGCCTTCTTTTGATCACCTCCTTGGTTCTGGGGTTTCTGCTTAACCCTTGTTCTGACCCACTTGTCTGCCTTCTTACCCAATTCTTGGGGAGAGGTCAGATCTGAGTCAATAAGGTGTTGATGCAATTGCTGGTTAGGACAGTTATTAAGGATCTGCTCTCTCATTATAAGATTGTACAATCCTGTATAGTCTGAGACTTTACTTCCCTGCAACCAACCCTCCAGAGCCTTAGTGGCACAATCAACAAAATCAGTCCAGTCCTGAGTCTGTGCTTTTTGGGTGTCTCTGAACAACAACCTGTATTGTTTAGTGGTTAGGCCAAACCCTTCAATAAGAGCACTCTTCAAGACAGAGTAGTTTTTAGCATCCTCAGGTCTAACATTGAGGAGCTTATCTCTCCCTTTCTCAGAAAAGGAGTGCCACAAGATTGCTGCCCACTGATCTTGAGGGACCTGTTGTACTATGCAGGCCCTCTCCAGAGCAGTTATCCATTTGTGGATATCATCTCCATCTCTGTAGGGGGGCACAATCTTACTCAGGTTTCTATGTTCATAGGACCTGTCTTTATCCTTAGGGATAATGCTGCCACCAGTGGGAGTCTCCCCACATAATCTTTGTTCTCTTGCCAAGGCAAGTTTAGCTTGGGCCAGGGCTACTTCCTCCCTTTCTATTTGGAGTCTAACAGCTCTCATCCTGGCCTTATGCTCTTTCCTCTGGGGGGGAGTCATTCCCCTCTGAGATTCTCTTGAGGCACTAGAAATGTGAGAATCCCTGGAAGGAGTTCTCTCTCTTCTATTGCCTGGGAGAATTCTGCTATTGGGTCTGGAGAAGTGGTTCCCTTCTCCATTCCCATGTAGGACCAAGTTGGCTTGGCTAAGCCTCCCAACTGGTACCTGGTTATCCCCTTGATGATTTGCTAGATCATCATCTGACTCTGGTTCCTCCTCCTCCTGTTCTGGGGTGGTGTTCTCAGTATCTGGGGGATTCATTCCTTCTCCTGACCCTGAAGGAACTATTCTAGCTTTCTCAAGATCATCCTTCTCCAGGATGCCTATCAGGATGGGAATGGTAGGGTTGTGACCCTTTTTCAGCTTCCTTGCAGTGCACAAGGCACTCACGTCTCTGTGGATGAATTTGTCAGACCTGGAGGTTGCCTGTGGAGGGTCAACCAACACAGGTAGAGAGCTGGGAGCTTCACCTGTGCCAGACATGACTCTAGTGAGGTGCAAGTGATGCACTTACCTACACTAAGTGTTTTCCTACTGTACCTTGCTAGTGAGTTGTAGTCAGGGTGAGCTAAGCCCTTCTACCTACAACTACTAAGTTCAGTAGAACTTAAATATGCTAAGCTTTGTTTATGTGTACCTATGGTACTTAATGTGATCTTTCAATTTGATAAAAAGATTGCAATGGTAAAACAACAGCAAGCTCAAATCCGCACCGCTGCTCACCAATGTGAGAAGTTGGCCTGATGTATGATGTCTCCAATTCTGGGGGCACCTTATATCAGTCCAAACAATCCCTTATGGTGATGGTTGTACGTCAACCTTAAAGACAAGCTATCCTAGAGGTAGCATGGACTAGGCAGCCTAAAGGCTTAACTCAAGAGGGCATGTGAAGCCAGCTGTTTTACCATATGCAATCCTCTAATATCAAATGAAAGGACACCACAGGAAGTTGGGACTAAAAATTTGGGAACCGATAACAAGATGGAAGGACGAGAATACTGATGTTTAGCTTTATTATTTACACTTTCATTAATTTACTCTCATAGTTAAGGTCTGAGAACATGTACCTGTACTACAACAGAAAATGTCAAGACAGCACGGGATGTAACGTATATTGTTTTGTTTGTTTTGTGTGTAATTCGTTATTTGATTGAATTTATGATGTGCTGTGCTTTATACCCATAAATGGGGAAAAAATGGCTAATAAAAAAAAAAAAAAAAAAATGAAAGGACACCACACAAGTTATATATTATACAAATAAATGTATTTATTCTTAGAATAATCCCCTGTACTCTTTATGAGTATAGAAGCACAAGCGTTTAAACAAAAGCACAGTATAACATATGAAAGTTGCACAATTATGGATGAGGCCGGTGGCCACTCAAACCATATATCAAAAAAAGTGGTATAAGTATCACTATTCGATCAGTGGTAAGGCCTAGGGCCTTGGGAATCGCTGGGACTACACTGGACTAACAGCAGTTAGGACGGGAGTAGCCCGCGGGAATCGGGTGCAGCGCTAAAAGCACACGCATGCACCAATGCAAAATCAATGGTGCGTAAAAGTTATCGAGTTACAGTTTTAAGAGTCTTCCGACTGGACTAGAAGGACAAAACCTTAGACTTAGACACTAGAGGTATAAGCCACTACAGGAGCACCGGCGTTCAAGAGTTACCTCACCCACAGGAAGCGGGTGCACAGGTGCAAAAGCGTGTCAGGTCTCGTCGTGTAGATCTAGGGTGCCTGGAGATGAAGATGCTGCAGGCGGCCAGTAGAGAAGAGTCCGGTGTGATCCAAGGGCGGATCGAAGATGTAGAGTACCTGAAAGCAGAGGGGACAGAGTCTGGGTCACTAGCCAGTGACCAGGAAGGAACCAGGCAATGTCGGGTGCAATCAGGTGGTTGTTGTGAAGCTTGTCTCCGCTGCCACGTGGACTCTGGGGCACCGAGGATGTCCTGGAGTGAATCACAAGCTGTCCCACAAAGGCTCTCGCTGTTGGCGGTGTCAGCTTCCGGATCGGAGTCAACAGGCCTTGGCAAATGCAACCCACGCAGGATTCAAAGATCGCTTCTTACTCGGACCAGCAAGGTCAGAGTGGGTGCTCCTTTTCAGGGGAGCGAGGGCCAGTCTGGAGCAACCAGACTAGCAGAGCAAATTCAAAGGTTCATCGGTACTGGGGCCACTAGCCAACGGGCAAGCAACCGGACCAACGCGTCAAGCAGGAAAATGCAAAAGGGCCCCACGCAGCACTCGATGAGTGTGGAGGGGTGAGCTTCGGTGCAAAAGCTGCTCGGGCTGGGGCTTCTCAAACTCCAATGCACAGCTTTGAGGGAGGCTCGGATGCTGCACGGTCAGCACTTCGTCGTTTTTCCAAGATGGCCGGCCCCAAGCTTCAGGTCGCCTCCACGGGTCTCAGCTTTGCAGGGACTGTGGATCGGGCTGTTGGAAGGCAGGAACGCTGGGTCTTGTTGATCTCTGTCGCTCGAGTTCCGGTGGGAACTGCAACAAAGCAAACGGTGATGAGCTGGATAGTGCCTGTTTGCACAGGGTGGTCACTTCTTGACCACAAGGGAGATTCTTCAGTCTTCCACGTCGAGTGGGATGTCGAAGGGTCCAGAGTTTCGTTTCATAAGTTTCAGTCAGGATAATCTGATGTGCATCAGCACAGCTCCTACCTTAATTCCAAATCAAGGGGCGGATTACCTGCTAGGTCCCTCCTATGGGTGGGACCCAGGAAGGGGGTGGTTACACCCCTTTCCCTTTGTCCAGTTTCGCGCCAGAGCTGGGGCTGGAGTGCCCCAGAACCGGTTTGACTGGATTTTGCATGGGACACCTTGTGTGCCCCAGGCAGTGTCTAGTTTCTTTCAACCCTCCCTGCTCCAATCCACTATCTCCTGTCTGGGGTGGTGTAACACCTCCCTGTGACAGGAAACCCTTTGTCCAGGCCTCCCCTGCCAAGTTTCGGTCAGCAGCAGGAGGTCAGACTTGTGTCGGGGCAGCAGCATCCATTTTGTGATGCTGAGGCTCTGGTTAGGATTAACCGCGTTTTAAGTAAAGTAACATGTCTTCTCCCTCTAGAAGGGTGGAATGCTACCCCCGTTGCCAGAACTGGCGAGGGGGTAGTATTCTAAAGTGTATGACACCAAACACAACATGTTTTGATAAAGACAAACCAAAGTTAGCATTAACCGCGAGGATTATAATGCACTTAGAGTATATGGTATGGCAGTATCACTGGAACAGCAGTAAGGAAATGGTTCCAAACACTGCAGACAGGCTCAGCTCATGCTAGAGCACCATCTCACATAAAACCAAGCACTCTGCCTCCAGGATTGTAAAGGCCTGCCATAGGAGTGACTTATAGGTGCATATGTGTCCAGATATAGGTTTAGACATAGGTATACTATATCTAAGCAAGGGGTGAGTACACCACCTTGCCCCAGCTGAGTGATCAGCCAGTTGTGGCGATTTAAGTGACCAGTCAGGGGTGGCAAAGGATATGCTGCAGCCCCTGGTGGCCTTGGATGCATCTATGCCCTGGGCACCTATAGTGCACTGTACAGGGTCTGATAAGGTGTCCAGTACCAAATTGGCTATGTACCTATAGTACATGTCTGTGAATTTAGAGAGAGAACAGCAGGCTGTGGGTCTGATTAGCAGGCCCACAGACACATTAAGTCGAAAACCAGTGAAGCAAAAAGCAAACATTGGGGTGACCATAGGATAGCAGACCCTACTCTCATACAACCACCGACACCACTCTCTGGTCCTTAGGCAGGATTTCCCTCTACCGGGCCTCCAGAAACATGCCCTTAAGGTAATGGGCAAATTTTTCTGGTCTAAGTTTCTAAAGTTCGATGGGGAGTCCGTTAGGGCCCAGCGCCTTACTTGAGTTCAATGAGCGGACAGCTAAAGCTATTTCATCAGCAGTTAGAGGATTTTCCATAAAATCAACATCCTCCTTAGTCAAACAAGGAAGCTGTATATCATGAAGTAATAAATGGGAATCCTCCTCCGGTCGATCCGAGACCGAGGCATAAACAGTTTGGAAATATTTTGCGAAACTATCTAATATCTTTTGAGGGTCTGTGAGGGACTCTCCTTCGTCTGTAAGTAATTCTGGGACAACTCGCCCAGCATTTTCTTTCTTCTCCAGCCACGCGATTAGTTTCCCAGCCTTGTCTCCGAGATCGTAGAGTCTTCCCTTCTGTTCTCGGTCGAGTATTCTAGCCCTATCAGTTACCAGTGAGTTATAATCGTGCTGTTTTAGGCTCAAAACCTGTAGGCTAGCCCGTGTCACCCCTCGTTTCAATTCCTCCTCCAGTCTCCCAATCTCAGTTTCCGCTTCAACAATTTCTTTATTCTTTTCCTTTTTCCTTTTTGGCTCCAGCTATTAATGATAAAGCTTGACCCCTAATAACCGTTTGGACCGCCTACCAAAGTGACACCGCGGATGACACCGATCCTTCATTATTTACAAAGTATTCGTCTAGAGCCTTTATGAGGTCTCTGCGAATCTTGGGGTTTTCGGACATACCATGGGTTAATAGGGGCAACTCTACCCGCTGAATGTTTTGTAACACAAAACCGAAGCCAAAGTGGGGAATGATCTGAGATGCCCCTCGCCAGATGAACCGCCTCTTTGATATAAGATGCCTGAACCGCAGGGACTAAACAATAATCTAACCGGGAGAGGCTACTGTGTACACCCGAGTGGAAAGTGTATTGCATCTTATCTGGGTCTTTCGAACCAGGATACCTGCCCCCCTAGAACCAGATGTAAACCCTGCATGAGCAATCACCTTATATCCCATTCTTTGCATAGCCATGCATGCCCCAACACTAATCTACAACTAAATAGAGGTAGAAAATAGAGGGAGGGCCTACACTCGCTCTCTACCTCACCCCGCTCCCAACTACATTTCAGCCACCTCGTTTTCAGATCAATATATTGCAACGTTTATGCGAGCATAGTATATCAAAGGAGAATTAAACACACCCCTCCCCCCCAACCGCAACACATCACTTTTAAAGCTCATGTTCCCATTTTACATTATTTTTGATCTCCCATCTCGCCCCAATCCTGGCCCTCTTTCTCTGAAGCCATCACACTATCCAACCAGTCAGTCGCCACCTCAGAATTGTCAAAAAACCAGGCCTTTCCATTTAGTTCTACTCGGAGCCGGGCCGGAAACATCATTGCATATTTTAGACCTTTGTCCCTCAGTCTTTTCTTTACTGAGAGGAAACTCTGACGGCGCTTCTGAACCATCTGGGAAAAAGGAGAGGGTCGCATTCTCATACTTCAGAGGGGGTCCATTCCTTGCTGCCTGTAGAATCACGTCTCTATCACGAAAATTTAGGACTCTTGCGATCATAGGACGAGGAGGTGCCCCCGGTTTCAGCCGTCCCCCCGGGACACTATGCGCACGTTCAACCATGAACAGATTACTGAGGTCTTTAGGCTTGAGATGGTTTAGGACAAGAGTTTCCATAAACAGATCCGGTGTTTGGCCTTCTGTTTTCTTGGGTATTCCAAGAACGCGGATACTATTACGTCTGATCCTCCCTTCATAATCGTCCGGCTTACGATCTGTAAGCGTTCTCGATGCCCTAAGGTCTTGCACCTCTCGCTGCAACGTATTCACATCATCCATTAGGCTATGAGTCTTAAGTTCGAGCGTATTGACCTTCTCATTGGTCTTTGCAAGGTCTGTCTGGAGTAATCCCATCTCAATGGTGACGGTGTCTAATTTAGCATCAAGGCCTTCCATCTTCTGGCCAAGTGATGCCTGCACACCATTGATGGCTGCCATAAGATCCGTTAGTGTTGGCTCGGCGGGAGCAGCCGATGCCTCCTCGCCCACCAATGGCATCTTCTTTATGTCCCCAGGGGATCCTTTAGGGATGGTGTAGCGATCCAGTTTATTTACTTGGATAGTCCTGGATCCCTTGGAGGAGCGCGATGGGGGCCTATCTGCCTCTGATCGTTCCGTCATTTCGTCGCGGATTATAACTAAACTCAATCAGATTGAGCACATTCCCAGTATAGGATGTTCAGACACCACACCAACCGATGTTCTTAGACGGTAACAGGCTAGTACGTCACCCCCAGGTGTCACTTAGGCCATTTCCACTCTCTCGGTCCAGACCAATCATATCAAATCCAATAGTTTCTGGATAAGAAGCAGGGATACAAGGGGTATACTCCTACGCCAGACCAATCAAACACAGCACTACAGAGGGATTCGGACGGGGGCCCCTCATTCTTGCATTTGGTATCCCCGTCGTGAGCCACACACCTCGTGTCCAGCTTACCTCTGACAGAACTGCATCCTTTCAAGACCGTCACAATTTAGCAGCTCGGTGTCACTTCAGCAAGCTGGACAGTTCACCACACCTCCCATATATATTTCAGCTGCGGCCTCCCTACGCCGCCCCTGAGCAGCAAATTTTCCAATTAGCATCTGATGGTTGCTCTCCAGGTCCGGGGCACATAGCTCTCAAAGCGGAGGGCGTACTTATCAGTTCTCTCCAGTCCCGCGGCATTTTCCCAGCGCCGGTCAAACAACGCTCCTGCTCACGGCCCCCGCCACTCGCTGCGAGCTCCCGGCGGAGGTGGGCGGACCGAGGTACTTTTCTTTTGTGTGTTACCCAGAGTTTGAGTGGAGCAAGGAGTCTCCACAGAACTGCCTAACAGTCCAGGAGGAAAGCGCAGAGGCGCTAGGACTGCCATTGGGGGGATCCACTGGGATCCCGGGGTTAGGGAGGCACATTGTTGCCTGTGAGCCCTTGTGCTTGTGCTCACGAGGAGCTGAGGTGATGGTCAACACTGCAGGTGTTACTGTGGGTACTTTTGGTGCCCTATTACTGCTGATATGTGCAACTATGACATAATGCCTTAGGCGGTTGTTATGTGTGCACTCCGCCAGTGTAATGTGATGCCTAATGTTTATGCCTAAGAGGTTATGCATACTGTGTTTATGCTGGCGAGGCCTAATGCGTAATGTGTGTATGCTAATGAGGTTTGGGCCCAATGTGTTTATGCCTAATGTCATGCTATGATATTTTAGGAAGGTGTCTAATGCTAATGTGATAATGCTGAGGTCATTATGGTACCAGTAGTTACTGGTTGTGTTTGATATTTACTACCTGCATTCTGATAGTTCTGACCGTGGCCTGATTGGCCTAGTCCTGTATATAACCCCCTGTGAATATTGTCTAGTGCCAGGTGCCTCAGTGTGTATTGTGTGATTATGATTCTAATGTGTTTATGATAATACAAAGGCTATTTTTGATATAACCCTGTGTGGAGTTTCTTTTGTGGTGTGCCTAGTGTGTTGCTGCTGTGTGTGTGTGTTGCGCAAACGCTTTACACATTGCCTCTGGGATACGCCTGACTGCTTGTGCCAAGCTACCAAGGGGGTGAGCAGGGGTTATTGTCAGCGTATAACTCCATTGCCCGGACTAGAGTGGTGGTTTCTGCTTGGCTTAGGCGCCAGCCCTAGCCTACCAGACATCCCATTTCTAACAATACGGAATCCATATTTTTGTAATATCAGGTTCAAACGTCATAATTAGCGGGCTTTCTGATATTTGGGGGGGGAATGAAAATGTTTAATCACAACAGCTTGATACAGGAATAAGTGTGAAGCCGTACTTAAACCGCATTAATCCCATAGCCAACCGTAATGAAAGAGAACATGTGCATTAGGTCTAAGTTACCTATTTGGTCTTAGTTACCCAAATAAGGTGTATTGGGCCACACACCGCAGTGTGTGGCCCAATACACCTGCTCAAAGGCATGCATATGCGGGCGTTAGATCACCACAAATGAAAAAGTTAATGACAGCGTGGCATAAAGAATACCCTAAGCAATTGTGCACAGAACCAAGGGAGGGGGTGCGCCGAGCAAAACTGGTGTGATATGTCCCCAACCAGACCAAAGGCTTCTTGGATGTGTATGCAGTAGCTAAAGCATCCGCAATCTTAGAGCTATATTCCAGCCCAGGATAACAATCTGACCCCTCAAACCACGCTGCTTGGGGGGCTCGTCAGGGGAAAAGATCCCTGATGAGGTTGCCTGTGTCAAAGGGAACTGCACGCATTCTGCAAGGACCATTTGAGCGCCGCACATAGAGCAACCTACCGCTACTCTGCCCTACACACTAGAATGAGTATACAACACTGCCCTGCCTGCGTCTTGGCCCCTGCAGTCCATACCTTTGATGGGCAGGTATAAATACATGGCCCCAGCCCCCTCAGGTGCAGGAAATGATGTGGTAGACTGCCAGAAGTGGGGGGACTCCCACAGGTGTGCCAACATGTGAAGCGTGGGTGAGAATGCCAGAATGGAGCACTAAGTGGGCCGCCATCTTAAGAGGGAGCACTGCGTGTGCCGCGACCAGCTGCTTTACAGAGGTGCATCTCAAACGATTTCCTAAATTGGAGAAGCGTTGTGGCAGTCCAGATGGATACAACAATGTTGTTCCAGACTCTGGGTGCATAGATAGAAAAGGCTTGCTACCTTGTTTTTAATTTTTTACAGTTCTTATTCTGCATTCTATGGTGTCCTGGCTGCTGATGTCCTGGGAACTAACAGAAATGCTGAGCTTTTCTGCAAGATACATGGGTGTGCAGTTCATGATGGCTTTGTAAATGACACCACTGGCTTAGAAGGTGGTTGGCAAAGGCAGCCAATGGAGGCCCATCTGGATGAGAGGAGATGTGGTAATATGTCTTTAGACGTGCTGCAGCAGTCGGATGGACTTAAGGGGCACCAACGCGGAGTCTGGGAGACAATTGAGTAGAGTGTTACCCCCATCCAGATGCATGAATACGAGGTTTTTAAACAGCGGTTCAGAAGTCGCATTTTAAAACAAATGGCTTCACTTTCTTTAGAAGTGAGAGCTGGTACCAAACCGATTTAGTTTTTGGGGAATGTGTTCCTTGAATGAGAGCTTGGTGTCCAGGGTAAAGCGACATGACATTTAGTGAAAGTCATTGCTATTCCATTCAAATAACAGGACTTTTGTTTTGGTTGGCTGAGCGTCTGGTAGGTGCAGGACATCCAGGTATGAATGATGCACAAGCACACTTTGAGGGAATGGATGTCAGAAGCAGAGGGTACTTTCAAGTACAATTTGGATCTGCAGCATACTGGTGAATCTTAATGATGTTATCTGTGAGTAGAGCACCAAGCAGATCCATTTAGAACTTAAGAAGATGGGGGACAATTTGGAACCCTTGGGCTCCAGAGGTGATAGGCATCTTGTGATCCCTAGAAATGCTCATGTGAGCAAACTGGTGTCAGTTGGAAATGTGGATGGAGAACAGTCAAGGACATTGCCAGTGAATCCCATGCGATACTCCAGTGTGTGCATGAGGATGGAAAGGGCTCATGTGAGCAAACTGGTGTCAGTTGGAAATGTGGATGGAGAACAGTCAAGGACATTGCCAGTGAATCCCATGCGATACTCCAGTGTGTGCATGAGGATGGAAAGGTTGACTGTGTCAAAAAATAGCTGTGAGAACCAGCAATATAAGGAAGAAGGGGACATTTTCTCTAAAGTTCTGTATACGAGGCCCTTACATTAGCTGATCTCCTATATATATTATATGATGGTGCTAAGATGCCAAAAAAACCATTAAACTGGAGCCCTCACCATACAAGGTTTTCTAGAGTGGCCATTCAGTCCAAAGCAACTTGGTGCTGATCCAGCACAATGCTGAACTTGAATCTGATTTACAAGCTTCAGAAAATAACCATGTTTTAATCTGACATCTAAACTTGGCGGTGCAGGGACCTGCATATAAATGACAGGTAGGAAATTCCATAGAGAAGTGCATACCAAGAAACTCTACCATCCTAATCTTTGTCTTGAAAATTTGGGACAATTAGAAGAGCCTAAAACCCTACAGGAATGCGTTTTTTTAAATCTGATTCACCAGGATGTTTGGGGATCTACCATACTAATCCTTCTGCATGGTATATAATGCTATAAACTGATTGCACTCCCTACGTGGAATGTAGTAAAGAGTGTGCAGGAGAGGACAAGCATGACTGAATATAGGACCTCCACAGAACAGGTGCGTGGCTCACTAACTTGCAGTCACTATATGAATTATTTGGGAGTGAAATATACAGTGCATTTGCAAACAAAAGTGTACATTTGTGAGCGCCTCACTTTCCTGGGAGGATGATTCCGTCGTACTTCTGCTGGAACCAGCGCATGGCTTCCTCCTTGCCAATTCGGTGCTTTGCGCCAATGACTCCAGTCCTACGTTTTTTGTCTGCAATGCTGAAGCCGGGTCTGCCTAGGACCACGTAGAATTCCAGGCCATAGATACCGATGCTAGGATCATACTTAATTCCCAGATCAATGTGTTCCTGGATTCCAAAACCAAAGTTGCCGGTGGCTGAGAAATTATTTTTCCTCAACTCGTATTCTCTCACCTTAAGGCCTTTCTCCAAAATTTCCTCAGCCTTGGCCCCGCGGACTGTGCAGTGCACTGCAATCTTTTCATTTCTACGGATGCCGAAGGATCTCACTGTGTAACGGGCTTTGGAGAATACTGGTGTCTGGCCGGTGAGTTGTTCAAGCACCTTGGCTGCACGGGTCAGTCTGTCACCGCTTTCACCTACACAGATGTTGAGGCAGAGTTTGCGAATACACAGTTCCCTCATGGGGTTCTCCTTTTCACCTTTATCCGCCATGATGGGAGACTGGAAGACATTGCATTTGCATAATTGAGTCTTTGATGGTAGCAGCATAAGCCATCATTTAGCATCCTCATCGTGGAAGGAAGCACATTTTCTGAACAGCTTACGATGAGTGGTGCAGGAGAAGAGGATCGAGGTGAACAGCAGGACGAGAGAACAATTACAGTCAAACTTAACTCTCAGGCTCTTCACTACTTCTCCAGGGACTGCGAACAGAAGCATTCTATTATTTCAGCTTTGCATATAAGGCACTTGCTGCTTAGCCATTCTAAAATAAATGTTATGGTATTTGAGAAATGGGAACAAGTCAGATCACTATACAGGACAAACATATGAGTTAGCCAGAAGTGGTCTAATGTAGATATTGAAAAGATGGGTCATAAGGCAGAGCCCCGTTGCACCCTGAATTTGAAAGGAACTTATGAGGCAATAAATGGTGAAAGCTTGAAGGCATCATTTAAAACAAGCATTGGCACAGCCAATAGGTCTTGCTTTTGGGACCTTATAAGTATTTAGTTATGCAGCACAATATCCTTGGTGCAACAACATCAACCGTTGCATGGCTAAACACTTCTAAGGTCCCCAAGGCGAGACCTATTGGCTATGCCAATGCTTGTTCCATTTTGTCAGAGGCTCCACAGTGTCGGAACAAATTTTTTTTTCTCATGCTGCACAGCATCATCAAACAGCATTGACAAAGCCAGTAGGACCAAAAGGCGATCCCTATTGGCTTTGCCAGTATTCTGTTCCTTTTTATTGTGCTAGTAGTTAGATTGCACTACCGCATCTCTTGTTGAGTGTGAATTACTCACTGTTCATTTTTATTTTGCCGTATACTACTAATCCATCCTGCACTTGCTTGTAATCAACAAATGTAAAACCACAAATACCAGAATGCAGTGAAAAAAAGTATAACATTAAAAAGTAACACACATTGGACAATCTTAGATCCGTAAATTAGGAACAACTGTAAACATTGTCATTTTGTGGCACAATGAGGGGAAGTTTTGTTCTCCCTGTTTATATGGTTGCCAGGTTTCCCATGTCCTTGTGTAACTAGCTGCTTCATTCCAGGCTTTTTTGTGTTTCAAGGGCTTGTAATCCTGTTTTTTAATTATATAAAAAAAGACTATTAATCCCAGAATGGAAAAAACAAAAAAAACAAACAGGCTAGAGCAGCTCGTCGTGTTGAGCCTGGGAAAAGTGTAAGGACTGTGTGTAGTTGGAGTCATTAAAGTGATCATCAAACAATTGTGTGTCCAATAGGAAAACTGGATGCACAGGCTGACTAATATTTGTAGCATGCCATTAAATTAGTGCCTGAAACTGTCTCCATCAGGAAAAAACATCCAATCACAAATCTTAGGCCTTTAGAAATTGCATAAGTATAAATTGCAATCTCAGGAGACATACATTGTACATTATGAAATCTAAACAGCTATAGCCCATCAAAAATCATACTCAGAATTAATATGTCAAACATTTCAGACACTGCCAGTGGTTTTAGCCAAAATATACAACATCCCTATAGGGTGATAAAGAGGAGGCGAAGCTATGATGCAGCCAGCTGCATCCTTTTATAGGCGTGCGCAACAAACATGCATGTATTTACACAATGATGTGAGCACCTTTTTCGTCTTCTTGTTTACGGATCCCAGATGGATTGGTAAATATAAAGCAAAAGAAATAAGTGCAAGCTGGTGGGGGAAGCAATGGGGGAGGCAGGAAGCAACACGGAGGGTGGGGGGCAAGGAACACGTTGGGTAGTAATGGGCGTAGCAACACGGAGCAAGAGCAACATGGAGCAGGGAAAGTAAACAGATGAGAGATCAATGTGGACCAGGTGTAGAAGTAGACAGATGAGAAAAGAATGGTGGATGATGGAAATAAATAAATGGACAGACAAAGAGCAACACATGCATGGGATGGGGCGAAATACATGGAGAGACAGCTGGAAAACAAATGCACTCTTGTGGATTGCTTAAAGAAAAAGTGGTGCCTGAAAAATGAGCATTGAAGGGCATAAGTAATTGAGCCATGATCCATAGTAGGGGCAAACATAAGAAGAGTCAGTAAAGGCCACACACGCTAACAAATAAGAAGCAAGTGACAATTAAGCTGACTATTGGTAAGCAATGGGCGATCTCTAATCCCACTGAAAGCAAGACCTAAAAAGGAAACTTATTTCAAGCCATAGTGTAATTTGGGAAGATTGAATAACCATTAGGAGAGTCTCTCAAATCAAGAGCTCAGTGGACCTCATTTAGGCATTACATAAATGTCTCGATGTAAAGAATTCTCAGGCGGCAGACGTGCAAATGGGCTTGAAACCAAAAATTCGGACACAGTCCTAGCTAAGGCAGTCTCAACTCTACACACAGGACAGCTTCGAAGCCCATCTGGGAGAGGGAGGAAATAGCACAGAAATACAAAGTATATGCAAGTAAGCATATGTGTATGTGACGTAAATAGTGCACTGCAACTCCAACAGTAAGGGAGGTTTTACAGAGGGTAGTGCAGAGGAAGGGGGAGAGAGAGCATCAGGGGCTGGCGGTTACTGTGAAGGGGTGAGGGTTACTGGGAGTAAGCAGAGTAGGATAACTGCAGGTGGGTGAGGTGGCAACTGTAAAGCCTGTGACTGGAAATTGTTTAGGGTTGGACCATCATGCAGGTGGTTTTCCTGCTTCAAAATGCAGTACGAAAAGGCGGGCTTACTGCTACTTGCAGGGGTGCAGAAGAGATGTAATCTGGTGGATCGGGACTTGGGTGGATTTTTACATCCTCGGAGAGCCTAGAAGTCAAATGTTTGGCATCTTGTCTTTACCTTGCTACAGATTTCGATATAAACAGGGTACATTTAAAATAATTTAAAAATGAAAGGAAAAGTTTGGAGAATCATCAGACTTGTTGCCTCTACACTGTAAGGGGTTGGAAATAAAGAAAGTGGGCTTTGTAGTGAGCCACTTGGGCTCACCGTCACAGGTAATGACGTCGGCATGTAACGGTTTTCCCGGGTGCAGTCGAACAGATAAATATAAGGGAGCTGGACTACACGGGGTCAGTCCTGATGTGTGAACGCTAGTGTGTGCCAGATGTGCCTCATTATTATAGTGGCTCCCTCCAATGTAGGCCCCTGTGCCTTGGGCCCCCGCAGTGTCTCCTGCTCACCAGTATAAATTGGCGACGGAAGGTGGGATCGCTGAAACGCCTATATTTCTACTTCAGGTATGGGGTTTACCCGCTCCAAAGAAGAAACTCCCCAGAACCGACAAACCAGGAACTTTCATCGTAGAAAGTCGCACACGCTGTTACAATGAAATATGTTCTAATCTGCAACCCTAGCGGCACAAGACTGCTATACAGCGTGAAAGTCAACACAGCATGAGAAAATGAAAGTGCACTGCAAATGCAAACCACAAAAAAAGCTGCGCAGCTATGAGTGACACGGCCGCGCGGCAGTGAAAGTGATTAGACGTGCAGCGGCGACTCTGAGTTGGATTGTTTGTAGCGTGTGAAAATGAAAGTGCTCTGCAAATGGAGAGAGCAAGGGGATGGAGGAGCATCCTGTAAGGCTTAATGAGCCATGAAAGAAAGGCAGATGGTGGCTGCGTGCGCGTAACCCCAAGCTTGAGGCCAGCAAAAGCATCTGGTAGCACTTTGAAAACCCACTTACTAAATGTCTCGCTAAGCAGCGCATGCGCTGGCTCAGGCAAGACCTAACAAAAGATGAGAACCATTACAGGCCAACCGTTTCATTATTCCTGCTTCAAGGCATTCCATAAAGATTCCATGCTCAACTGTATCAAAGGTAGCTGGCAGGTCCAACAATATTAGTGCATTGATTTTACCTTGTCAGCCTCCCTTTCTCAGGTCATTGAGAACTGTTAGCAGTCTCAACTCAGTACTATGTGCGGGACCAAAACCTTGTTGGGTAGGGACTGCTATATTAGCTAAACATAAGTGGCTGCTCGGGTGCTCGCATTATCATTTCAAGAAGCTTGACCACAACTGTTTCCAGTGAGACTAGGAGAAAATATTTCTTTATTGTGGAGTCCACTCCAGGTTTAGTGTGATTAGCACATATTTAAAACATTTGGCAATTACTACTTGCTCTCGTTATGCAATAAGTACATTTTTTAAATGTAACAATAGATAGGACTGCAATCTGGAGAGCAAATTTGAAGAGCAAGCATTAGAGACCAAAATTTTAGTTTGGCAAAAGCTTTTTGAAACTTTTCAATGGACAAGGATAAAAAAGAATGAGTAGTGGATGGTGATCCAGATTCCATTATGGCTACTGGAAACTTGCAAATTCAAATTCTAGTCGTTTTTATTATTTGAAAACTAGTTGTATTTAACTAGGAGGGAATGGTGTTAATAGTATTGTGCATTTAGCCAGCTTAATATCTTGTTTTAATTATGCAGATCTACTTCATATGCAATTTTCAAGATATCATCATATGGTAGTCTCAACTTGCGTTTGGCTTGATGTAATTTGATTTTTTTCTGTACTTCTTCGGAGGTAAACCTAAGAGTTTAAAAATTAATTGCAGTTTGACTGGTGAAACAATGTCAGCACCTTGGGACATCCACTCCATATACCCGATTTGTTTTGCTTTTGCCCAACAAAATCTACACCACCGTATATTTCTTCCTTCCAGAAAACCATACAACGAGCTGACTGTCCACTCATTGGCACGTGACTCAATGATTGGGGTTCAATCGATGGGCGAGCAGGAGAAAATGCAGTACAGTGATTGATTGCCTCACATGGAAGGGAGTCACAACCTTCATCAAAAAGGCTGCCTGAGTTCTCAGCACCAATTTGTCCAGAAAGAATATGGTATTGGGTGGTTCCACTGAAAGCACCTGTAGTTCACTCACTTGACCAGCTGATGTTATCATAACGAGGAAGACAATTTCCAAAGTCAAGAGACACAGCGAGCAATCATGCATAGCGTCGAAGGCCGTATACATAAAAGTCTCAAGACCAAGTTAAAGTCCCACTGCGGCACCACAAAACAAACTGTTTGAGAGGGAACATCTGTTAAATATATAACAAACCACATCACAACTGGTCAGATAAATAACACATGCTGATCTGTCAAATGCAGTAAGCCCAACAGGGGTATCAAATAACCTTTTACAAAGCCCTCTGCTAGTCCTTGCTGGGGTATACCAGAACAAACAACGAAGTCCAAAAGTATAGCTTGTAATGGGGTCTGTTTATTGGTACCACACCAGGCTAACACATTTGTTCCAGTCTCCCGCATAGATGGATTTCAGGGAAGGGCATCTGGTAGTGAGCATGACATCAACCACCTTGCAGTCAATTGCTGCCACTCAATCTCCATTCAGGTAGGTGGAAGTTGCAGAGGTTTGGATGATGGGTACTGCCCTGTTACTGAGGAAGGAGGTCCTCCCGAAGTGGTAGTCTGATTGGAGGACAGATGTTCATGCTCTGGAGTTCAAGGTACCACTCGCTACTGGCCTAGTGTGGCGAAATTAGGAGACTTGGACTTGGTTTTTCCTATTCTCAGAACTTGGGGAACCAGAGGCATTAGCAGGAAGGTGTACAGAAACGCTTTGCTCCATTCCAGTCAGAATGAATCTCCTAAAAAGGGCTTCCACAGAAACTCCAATATGCAAATTCTTTGCACTTTGCATTGATGACAGTGGCAAACAGATGTAGCTAGGGATCTTCCCACTGATCAAATACACCCTGAGCCACCTCTTGATGAAGCCACCACTCAGGTTCTTCAGAGACCCCGCCAGGTAGTGGCCACTAGAAAGATGTTCTGCTGCTCTAGTCACCTTCAGGGATGTGAAGCCTCTTAGCACAGGATCCAGAAGCCCACATAGCCCTGCTAATTACAGTACCATATGGTTGTGGTGTTGTCCGTGCAGCAGTCTAGCCTTGAAAGGTGGCATGAATGTATTCAAGGCCAAACTAATGGCCAGAATATCCAAAAAGTTGATGTGGAGCTTGCTTTCTGCTGCAGCTAAGAGACCTCTGCCATCCACCTCCCAAAGATGACCTCTCCCAGCCCATTAGCATTGCATTCGTCAACACTGTGAGCTACGGGTGGGGAGGAAAGAGCGGTCTGCTGCAGGACAAAGTGGGAGGGGTCAGCACTACTGCAGATCATGAGCCATCCCCTTCGAGACATGGGTGCAGTCTGAGAGATAGCCTTGTTACTGATCCCACTGAGATTTCACATTCTATTGCAGGGCTCACATATGTGAACTGGAATCCCAGACAAGGAGGTAGCACAATGCCAAGAAGCCTCATATCCATCCTGACACAGATCCAAGAATAAACCCAAAATGTTGAGCTCAAAGCCCGAATGTCCCAAACTTGCTGCGGTGCAGGAAAGCCATCAATCTCACTATATACAGAACCACCTCAATGAATGGAAAGCTCTATGATGGAATCATTTGGGACCTTAGCTAATTTACGGTGAAACCCAAACAAGTTAACAGTTCTGTCATCATCCAAAAGCAGACAGTCTTCTGGATATGGAAATACAGGAACTTCCTAACTCTGAAGATGGGGTGCGACCACCACCTTTACTTTTATGAACATCCGAGAGGACGAGGTGAGGCTAAAGGGGAGCACGGCAAACGGAAAGTGTTTGTGGCCCACCTTGAACAGCGAGTAACGCCTGTAGCACTTCGGGTGGGTATATGAAAATACATGCACTGCAAGTCCAGGGACAATATCCAGTCTTGTGTGTCCAGGGCTGATCAAAACTCATCCAATGTGAGCATTTTGAATTTGTCCTCCTGCAGGAAGGCATTTATTGGCAGACGGTCCACAACAGAACTGAGGCCTATGTTATTTTTCAGATTGAGGAAGTAGTATGATTAAAAGCCCTTACCGGTCAGAGTCTGGAACCCATCTGATGGCACCTTTGGCACCTGTAGTATGATGGACAAATGCTCTTCCAAGATTCATTCTGGTGCTTAAGTTGGTAGTGGATGAAATAAAAGGCAGAGCATAGACCTGTAAAACAATCAGCAAGACCCATCTGTCTCACATGATGTATCTCCAACGTGGTAGGAAATAATGAACCCTGCTCCCCAACTGTTTGTGAGTTTTTGAGGACAAACATAAATGGCTTGGTGGCTGTGGGAGCAGGGATGAGAAGTTGGAGGACAGATTCCCTTTCTGTCCTGTACAATGTCTGTCGGTGCCACTTCCATGACCCCGGAAGGACTGGACTATTTCCTACACCACATTAAGGGAAGCCACCGTTGGCTTTAGGCAAGCCCTCTGGAATAAACCCAAGATTTTTAAAACTTATGGGGTAATTGTTTTGGAGGAGCCAAAAGACCCAAGAAACATTATGTGGCCCCACTGTCTTTAAACCTTTCCAGCACCTCTCTGAAGAGTCTAGAACCATTAAAAAGCATGTCCATCAGCAGTGCTTTGCACATAGCCTGAAAATCCAGTCAATCTCATCCTGATGTGCCTGTGAAGTACGACACTGATACAGCTCTGCCAATGCAATCCGTAGTGTCAAGGACTTTGCGGATGATAGGTTTCTGATCTCCACCTCTCCTAAATGGCCTCCCAACCCACCAGTGATGCCTTTTTCAGCACTGTGCAGTCTGGGTGGGGAAAGGATGTGTCCTACTGCATGGCAGGATTGTGTTTGCCACCGTAGAAGATCCTGAGTTGCCTCTTGCAAGAGCTGGGTGGAGTTGGGAAAGCATCCATGATGCTGAGCCCACTATAATCTGAGGTTTCATGGCAGGGCACACAATGCCACCTTGTATTCGGGATGAGAAGGATGCACAAGACCTGAAGACCAAGAAGCCTTAAAGGCATCCTCATGGAGACCCAGGATTGATCCTGATACATCAGAATCATATCTTGAATATCCTGGGCTTGCTACTTGCTTTGGCAGACGAAATGCCCTGAATGTCACTGTTTCTAGAATAACCCCAATGAATGCAAGTCTTCACATGAGGCTCAGGATGGGCCTTCAACTCATTGATGGTAAATGCCAACAAAGCCAGGAGTGAGGCCTTCTTCCAGAGATTATCTACAACTGAATGTGGAGAGCCCACATTTAGAAGAGCCACAAGAACAGGAATGGTTGATCTTCTGCCCTCTGAAGTAAGGCAGCGACCACCAGCATTATTTTTTTGAATACCTAAGGGGCTGGGGTGAGGCTGAAGAAGAACATGATAAATTGAAAGTGTTCCTGGCCCACCTTGAGGCAACACCTGTGGATCTTCAGGTCAGGTATATAGAAATACGCATTATTCAAGTCCAAGGATGTCATCTCCGGGGTCTAGAGCTAACAAGATCGGAGCTTGACTGAGCATTTTAAATTGGTTCTTCCTCAGAATGGTTTTCAACAGGTAGAGGTCCAAAAAAGGCCTGAGGCCACTGTCCTCCTTTGGAATCAGGAAGAAACACAAATAGTGCCCTCCTCCTCTCTTAGAGTCCAGCACCCGTTCAATGGCACTTCTGAATCAGACCTGTGAAGTGCTACTCTGAGAGAAGAATCGGTCAGACCCATTTGTTTGACGTGAAGGATCTCCAGCCGGGGAGAAATGCTGTAGTCTCACTCTAACGGCCATGCATGTGCCTGCAAGGGCAAAGTAAAGCAGATTGGTAGCCATGGCAACTGGGGTGGGAGAATTGGAGGATTGCTGTCCCTGCTGCATGGAATGGTTTCTCTTGGTGCCATATCCATGTCCTCAAAAGGTCTGGTTTGGCTGCTGCAGTATAGGTTTGGAAGGCTAGCCTTGTCCGTAAGAGAGCCCTCAGAATAAGTTCTGAATTTCTTGCATTTTTGGGGATATTGATTGGATAGTATCAGTAGTCCAAAGGATCATACTGTTGTGAGACGATACTTGAATTGTTCTAGCCACAAATCAGCCTTTTCTCCGGATAGTCTTCGAAGAGCACATCCATTTAAGGATGCTTGCCTGTCTCCCAAAAACCTGGCTGATTGGATCTAGGTATGCCCCCCTGAACATGACACTCCATTCGATAGCTCTCATGATGCAGTTTGTAATGTCCAAACCAACACAGATTACATACTTGGCTGCGTCCTGACCATCCAGTATTGCTTGTGCTAGTAAACCCCTTCAGTCCTCCGAAATAGCCAGTGAGGTGTTGATGGCTATGTCCCACAGTGCAAGAGTGCAACTGCTCAGAAGGTAAACAGCATTTACAGTGGCAGAAGAGAATATTTAAGAAAGTATCAATTCTTTTTGATTCCCGATCTAAATGGTTGCTCGAAAAGGAATTTGGAATAACCTTATTTGTCCGGGCTTGAACAACCCGGCTCTCCAGTATAGGGTGCTTAAGCAGAGAAGCTCAGGTCACTGGGGGTCGATTTATGTAAATTAGCCAAAAGTCAGTTGACTGATTGGCATGAGCACGGCTTAGACCATTATGCCAGAAGACATCAGTAAAGGCTTGATTAAATGTCAATAATGCTTTTATGGAGCTTGCCTTAGTGGAAGAATATCAGTCACACTTTTTTCCTTGTCTATTCAGTGGCCAACTGCATTCTTTTAGTGCTTCAGCAGCCCTCTAAACCACAACAGCAAATGAAGCACTTTTTTATGTTAGTGGCTCTGGCGGCAAACATAGTTAGTTCCTTTTCAGGGCATGTATCTAGCCCACTGCCATTCTGCAAGTCTACATAAAATGAAAATGATGCTGGTAAAGGCATCAGAGCAGAAGGAATGAATTGGAATCTTGCGGTACAACCACCAGTTGCACCTTTGTAATTTCAAAGTGTGACTTAATACTGGATAAGCCTAATGCTGGTTTGGGGTCAGATTGCATCGTCAATTGGCACCATTACAGAAAGAACTGCCATGATCTTGGGGGTCGTTGAATAAGTAACTGATGGAGTCCGCAAGTGCTTAGAAGTAACATGCTACGTGGGACATACCTGCTGGCGGACATTCGACATGGAGACCCCTGCAAATCTGTTTGTCCCTAAGGCACGTCAAAGGGATCCTCTTTGAAGGCCACTATTTACTGTGGGCGATGACGGCCCAGAGAACTCAAGGCACATCGGGACCAACTGTAATAGGAGTGGGACCTATGCTTTGAACACTGTGCTTGATCTTCTGTGCTTGGCGACTTTGCCCCCCAATCTATATCAATGAAGCCACCAAAAGAAGCAGAACGCTTTTCAAGATAATCAAACACGGAAACAAATGCCCTGCTAGGCCCAATTATTATTCAGTCCTAAGCCTGAGAAGCTGGACCTCCAGACCAAACCAACGCTGCCCGCCTCTCCAGCCGTGCTGGTAATCGACTAAATGCGGCTCCGGTCGGCTAAACCCAGCCCTTCAGTGCTCCTGCCATAGTAGCCGTCAGCGACCGGTCTAGGGCAGGAGGGGGCCACCACAACGTCCAGCGCCTCTTCTAGACCCAGCTCTGAGAGGCTCGGCCAGCCGTCACACCACCAGGCCCACAGGGAGTGCCCTAGGCTCCAGCTCACCGTTTCCGGCCGAGGCCGCAAATCCAACTGCCTCCCTATCAGGGCTCTCAGGCACCAGTCTAGGGAGGCAGTTAGGCTCCATAAAGGGCACTCTGGCATCAAAGCACAGTCCAGCGGTGAACTAGTCACTGCACAGTCATTCAGCCCTTCAGAGGAGGCCCGACGAGAGTCAGGCGCATCTCAGGGCTACAGCTTCTGCCCCCTGCACGGGGACCGTCACCGCACCTCCAGCTGTAATTCTACCAGATGCGCCACGTGCAGCAAGCCCCCCAGCCCGGCCTCGCCCAGCTCTTTTGCGCTCCTGCCACCAAGTCTGGCAGTGACTTCAATTAAGGGCGGGGGGGCACCTCAATGTCTAATGTCACTTTTAGGCCCGGTCAGCTGCCACACCCCTAGGCCCACCTACGATTTACAGGCGCCAACCCTGGCCGGGGACTCCGGTTCAATTGTTTCCCTCCCGGGGCATGCAGCCATTACCTTGGTCCCAGGAGGCTGTCCAGCATTGTATAAGGTGCCCTAGTGCAGAGACCCGGCGAGGTAGTGCACCAGGTGCTCCGCACTGACTCCCGGCCGGAAGGGTCGCCAATGTGGTGTCGGGCCTCAGGCCCACATGATGGAAAGGACTGACACAGACACCAGGAGTTATGGTACAGTACCTGGCCTGGAGCACGTGCACTCCGGCCCTTTTATTAACAATGTCACCTGCCTGGTGACGCCTGTGGTGGGTTTGTGTAAAGTGTCTGACATCACGGTCAGACCACCAGAAGGTATCCAGCCTGATACTACATTCCTCCCAAACTTTGATAAAAAAAACAAAAGCCACCCCTGTAGGAAAACAAATATACAACACCAAACGAGTCTCTTCAGGCCGCCATCCAGCCAATGCTGGAGCTTGGACCGCATGGTCAGGGCGCTTTCATCTGCCTTGGCGATGTCCTTTAGATCGTCCTGGTCTCACGGTGTTGAAAGTCCATTTACAGAGTTTCAGTGCTGGTGCATCTGGAGCTGAGGTGTAATCCACGCTGGGAGATCTTAGGGCTCGGCAGATGGCAGAGCCTGCAGATGTTGGAGACGATCTCTGGGAGCGAGTCCTTCTTTTGGAGGTGGCGTGCTCGATGGTCTACCTTGCCCCTGACTTCTGAGTGACGTCCGAGTTGCCTCTCTCTCTCACCCGTACTCCTCTCTCACTGGAGCCTCTAGGAGGGATTTCCTGCTGGCGACCGCGTGGGGCATTGTGTGAGCAGCGCGGAGGCGGCGCTGGGGAACTGCCAACAGACTCACAGCCAAGTCGCTCATGTAGCCTCAGGTGGTGGTGTTTCCATCTGGGTATCCTCGCTGTCCGGACTCGGGTTCTGTGGCTTCCTCTGACAATCTTGTGGGTGACCAGTCTTCCGCCGTCACCTTCGTGTTTCCTGTGCCTGGCGTGGAGCTGCGGCCGACATATCTCTCCTATTCAGACTCCTTTCGCACGGGAACTCCATCGAGGCCCTTGTCCCCTGGACTGTCACGTGACCGCGTGGGCTGTGCGGGCCGTTGCATAGGCCACGCCCAGGGGTCGCTACGGAACTCCCAACAGGGCCACGGCCAAGTCTTGTGTAGTCCCCAAGGGCGGATCTTCCAATGGCCGGGTGTGCTCGACTTCGGCAGGCTGCAGGTTGACTGAGGTGCACAGAAGGTTCCTGGGTGATTTGCCTCATTGACCTCCGGTTGTTTGGGGCGTGTGTGGATTCCCTCAGGTGGTGCGATGCACCTTGGCGATGATGCACCTGGATGGTGATAACATAATGTTGGTTTTCTTCAGTGGGCGAACTGGCGGCGATCTTCTGTTGGGGTGACCTCGGGGAGTGAGGAGGACGTGATGGACTCCGTGGCACTGCTCCGTTGTCTTCAGGCAGGGGCACTGCAAGGTGTGGTGCTATCGATTCCGGGCAGCCGGTGACAGGTGAGAGGACGATTGAACTGCGCAGCGTGGGGTCAGGACGCAGATCGCGCATGCTAGCGGCTTACGGTAGGTCCTCCCGCGGAGCTGTCTCCAGTGACGTCTCTGCACCCCAGTGGCTGGCTTGTGTGGATGAAACACCTTCCTCAGTGCTGGTGTGAGTCCTTGGTCCCGTTGCTCTTCTCCGTTCCATCTTGCACGCCTGTGTTGGTTGTCTGCCCTGTGGCGTGGTGCCACTGTTCTTTCCTCCTTTGCGGAGTGGCGTCGTGCCACGCTCTTCTTTTACTTCTGACCAGGCTTCCATGTGGATGTGGCATCCAGCCACCTGTCTCCTGTTTGCTCCACATGGACATCTCACTGGTCGTGTCGCTCGTGATGGTCTTCCTTTTCTGTTGCGGACCTATTGCAGGCCTGTCCTGTTAGTAGGACTTGCGTGTACCTCTTGGGGACTTCCAGGGGCACAATCCCCTCCTCAGAGATTTCAGGGGGCCCCTCTTCTCTTTGCTTGAGGGAGTCGTGCTTGCGCCTTAAGGCTGCACCGTCGTGGCGGCTGCTTCTTTTCTTCCGGTGTGCTTGTCCGGACTGGTCACTTTGCGTGACGGGCTCCTTGTCTGCCGTGCATTGTGACGTACGGTCACGTGTCGCCATGCAGTCAGAACGCCTGTCGTGGCTTGCCACATGGAGTGTGCGGCTTCCTCTTGCCAACCTTGGGTCGTGGCCGACTCGTTTTGGGGCACTGTGAGGGAGGACACTATGCGTGGTCTTCGACCCACTGCGGGGCTTCGCTGTGGCAGTGGAGATGTGTGTGCTCTCCAACCTACGTTCAGCAGTGCTTCTTTGTGGAGATGTCTCCTGGGTGCTGTCTGTGCAGACAGGTTCACTGGCGCGACTTTCTGCGCGCCTCTGGATTTGCGTGCTCTGTCTCGTTCTTGGACACTTTCTTCTGGCGCTGCGTGTGCCTGCAGCGCGGCTTGCGGTTGTGTTTGCACAGGCATTGGGCAGCCTCTTGAGGTGCGCACTTTGCACCAGTCGGTCTTGCGCGGTACCGCTATCTTGTGACGTCACTGTCTGGCTGATCTCCCATTCTTGCTAGTGGGGTTTGTCAATGGTTGTTGCTGCTTGAGGGTGGATGGTGCTGGTTTGGACCGGAGGCACATCAGGCTTGTAGGGGTCTTGGGTGGCGTGCTACAGCCTCTCTCTCTCGGGCATCAGCCTGTGTTGTAAGGTTCGCCGGTGCATCTTCACGGCCATGTCCGGCTTTGGGCGCTTGGTTGTCCGCCTGGGTGTCCTCTTCTGGCAGTTGGCTCACCCATTTCTAGCTTCGCGTTGGTGCCCGTTTGCCACGGGGAATGTGTTTTGCACTTTCTTTTCACGTGGAGGTGTCAGACATACAGGGAGCAGCTCACTCTGTGTCGAGATTGGTGCCTGCGCAGCGGTCCTCTTTACTGTGACTGCTGTAGTCAGTGGGACAGCTCTTGCAGGTACAGTTTTAAACTAGGTCTGTGCTTCACTGGGGGCTTGGCTTCTCTCGATGCCCAGGAGGGTCTCTTGTGCAGTTGCCAGTCTGCAGGGTATTTCTCGGGTTTCTGGCAGCAGTATGGTTTGTTTTATTGGCCCCCAGGTGGTGCTACAGCAGGGGGGTCCTTGCAGTGCTCACAATAGGTTGGGCGACTTGACTGCCCTTTTCTATGCCCTTTACTCTGTCTCTCTCTCGTGGGGACAAATGGACCACTTGGGGGGATTTAGTCCAGCTGTTCCTTCTCCGGCAGTCCTTTCCTCTTGCCGGGATTTCACGGTTTCCTCAGCAGGTGGATGCAATACAGCAGCATGCCACCAGATGCCTCCTTGTCTGTTGCTCTCAGGCTGCTGCCAGTCGGTAATCTCACCCGAAGGAGTGTGTGTGGGGAGGGACTGCCTTGCGTGATTGAATCCCTTTTGCCTGCGCCGTTCCAGTTCCCCGTGTATGGGTGAGTGCCTCCCCACAGCTACTCAGACACTGCCTGCATGGAGGTGCCGATGGGCGTCCCGCCCTCGAGGGAAATGCATGTCTCCGCGCTACTTTGGCAGGGACACCGTGATTCAGCCACTAGTAGGAGCTGCAGCTGCTTCGCGTGTGCTGCTACGATGTCCTGCCGTGGCGGGAAGGCTGAGGCCCAGAGCGATTCCTGCTCCCGCTAGGCCACAGTACTGCGTCGCACGTCATCAGCACACTGAGGAGAGAGCAGGTGAGTGCCAGTCGGCGTGCTTCAGTGGTCCGCCAGGCTACACCGGGTTAGCATTGCCGGTGTGGGCTCCACAGTGTTGCAAGCCACGGTGTGGCTTTTAGTGCGGGCCACGGTGTGGCTATTAGTGCGGGCCGCGGCGTTGCTATTAGTGCGGGCTGCAGCGTTTTTTTTTTAGTGTGGGCTGCGGCTGGCAATTTAGCCACTTTGCTGGGGCGGCAGTTTACTTGCCGTAGGCCTGGTTCGTCTCCAGCCGGAGTGGGAGCGTGGGGCGCACGCGTGTGGGCTGCTATTGGTGGATGAATTGCGGCCGTGCTACGCTTGAACAGGGGACTTCGCCTCACCTCGAGGGGGCATCAGGATGCTTTCTTTCTTTCCTCGGTGTAGAGTAGGCCAGTGGGGGCAGCCCGTGGCGGCCTCTGGCTGTGTGCTTCACAGGTCAGGAGCACGACTCCCTCGGCACGGCGCCAGCAGAGGCGCTTCCCCTCGCGCCTGTTCCGTGTCCCTCACCGACCTCTCGCGGCTGGGCTGGCTGGCGACAGGGCTGCAGTCATGGCAGTGCGGAGGCTGCAGTGTTAATACGCACCCTGGGGGACCCTTGTCTGCCCCTGCACGGCCTCGGTCGACGAGCAAACAGAATTTCCCTAGAGACCTTCAAGGTCTAGAAGGTGGCGATGTCGCCGTGCAGGCTCATGTACATTCCTTCCCCTCGAGAGATGATGGTGCGCGAGGTCAGACCCGCCTCGTCGCCATTGTGGTGTCGGGCCTCAGGCCCACATGATAGAAAGTACTGACACAGACACCAGGAGTTATGGTACAGTAACTGGCCTGGAGCACATGCACTCTGGCCCCTTTTATTAACAGGGCCACCTGACTGGTGACGCCTGTGGTGGGTGGGTGTAAAGTGTCTGACATCACGGGCAGACCACTAGAACGTATCTAGCCCGATACTACAGTCAAGGGGGACCCGCCTGCATCACTCCAGCGATGCTCAGGGCTCGTCCCAGGGCTACAGCTTCCGCCCCATACGCGGGGACCTCCACCCCACCTCTCGCTGCCGTTCTACGAAATACTCCAGAGTGCGCAGAGGCAGCAGCATTCACCCGTTTAAAGCCCAGCTCCACACACGGAGAGGATCCCGGGCACCTCAATATTCCTCACTGCCACCAGTGCTCCGTCCTCCGCAGCGCTCTCCACGCAGCAGATCGCTGCACCCAACTGGCGCCTCTGACAGACTCCAATCCTCTCCTAGGCACACCCCTCGGCCCAAGAACCACTGAGGTGCAGCTGAGAACTTTTTAGTCCACCCTGGCTGCCAGTTTCAGAAGGATTAAATGCATGGTGGCGCAGAGCTCTCAGCTCACGCGTCCACCATGATCCTCAGTTAGGCCACGCCCCCACCTCTAACCATATTTTGATGTTACATCACTTGCACTTCACATATAAAGTGTGCCATGTCATTGTGCTGCCCCAGTGCCTTGACAGTTAATTGAATTTGCTCAACCAAATAGATCCTGAAGGTCCTCCTCTCTTCACCATCTCACTTGTAGATCAAAAAAAGTTCAGCACCATTACAAATAAATAGCTGTGGGAGGTGAGCAATTGTAGATAATGGCAAATGGGTGGATAACTTTTCACGCTTTTTACAAAGATCATAGAAATAGGGAAAATACCCCCCCAAAAAAAATGTCATGCGGTGGCTAACCGTTCTCAGCAAAGCAGGATTCGACCAAGGGACCAGCTGTCAGTCAATTTTGGCTCTTCTCTTTACCCTTAACCTTCCACCAGGCAGCAAGCAGAAACAGAGGAGCCCAGCAGCAAAAAAACAGACAATCACTTAACACAGGAGCAGATGAACCCTGAAATGCTTAAACATGTCTAGCCTTCCACCCTCCACGCGAAGTGTACTGAAAAAGCCTCTTTCCTCTCAGTGCTGCCACCTCTCATAAGTCACCTATTACTTCAAACTCCCTCTCTCAGAATTTTAGGATCGACTGCACCAAAACAAGCAAAGCCCAGGTTGTCAACTTAATTTTTTGTTTTTTAAAAGACATAGCAAGAAGGTGAAAATAGCCAGTGGGGCCTTAAGTAAATGGAGGCAACGAGTTCAGGCATGATATTGTCTGATAAAGCACCTGGCAGCCGCATTCTTCTTCTACACAAAATTGAATCAACTGACTAAGCCACAATAGTTGTGGCTGAGGAAAGACTTCGGAAAGGTGTCACTACCAGGGACCACATCATCCCGAAAGACATTGCTTGGATCCAGCCTATTATTCTTCAAGTGCACATGCACTTTTGGCATCAAAGACAACGTCCGAAGCGAAATCGATAGTTGCAACGAACAGACCTTATTTTTTAAATAGTTCTTGATGTTCATTTTTACTGCAGCATACATACCCCAACAGATAAAATCATAGGTCAATGACACTCCAGAACTACTGACTGTACGGAGAGTATGTGACCCTGAAAGGAGTAAAGATGAAACTCTGATGCCTCAATTATGAATTTATAGTATTGTCTTTGTGAAGAGGAGATGGACTGGCCACCAGCAATAAATCCCTTCCCACTGGTATATTCACGTTTTTTGGTCAATGTTAATTTTTTTAAATGCTTGGAACTACACTACATGTAGGTGGATTAAACAAGAAGAACAAAAGTTACTTACCTGTAAACTGTGGTTCTCCAGTATTGGTGTCTTTCATAGATTCACATGCTTGAATATTCCCCGTCGTCGAAGTGGGAGTCCCACGGTACATAAATAGCAGTAATATATGCATGTATACATGAGAAATACAATAAATAAAATATACATACATATAATGCAATAGAAAAGTAAACTTGAAAAAAGTACCATAGAACAGAATAGGCCCATAGAAAAGCCCAAGGGAGAATTCACTTTAGTAACATATTAGAGTCATTATGTGTTGGTCCACATTCCAGCCAATCAGGCTGTAGCCTCCTCTAGAACCTTCTCCTCAGAAGCCCAAGTCCTCAGATTTTCGTAGCACAAGTAAGTATAAATGCCTGAGGAGAAGAGAGCCTCTGAGGGGAGGACGGGAGGGTCGCATGTGAATCTATGAAAGACACCAATACTGGAGAACCACAGTTTACAGGTAAGTAACTTTTGTTCTTCTCCAGTATTAAGGGTGTCTTTCATAGATTCACATGCTTGAATAAGAGTAGAAAGCAGTAAACCATACATTAGTCATAAAGGCAATATACGAATAAAATCATGGCAAAACATATCACTTAATAAGCCATAAATACCAAAAAACATGAGAGAACCTTTATGACTGGAGGCGGGAAGCAACAGAGGCTCACCTTTATCGGAAAAGATTCCGCAGCACCGCTTGACCTACTGCCGCATCCGCGGCATCTGTTGATTGCAGGCAGTAGTGCTTCGTAAAAGTATGGCTGCTCGACCAAGTAGCAGCTCTGCAGATGTGTCTCAGAGGTACCCCCACAAAGAGGGCAGCAGAAGCCGAGACAGCTCTCGTGGAATGAGCTCGAGCTGGAGCAGGAAGGGGCTTGCCGGCCCGTTGATGACAGTAGGATATGGCAGACGATATCCATCTGGTGATAGTCTGTTTGGTTACAGATTGACCTTTGCACACTGGGCTATATGCTACAAATAGTTGATTTGTCTTTCTAAATGTTGCAGTGCGTTGAATGTAAAACTTGAGGCAACGTTTCACATCCAGAGTGTGCAATGAGCGTTCCGCTGCAGATTGTGGTGCAGGAAAGAAAGTCTTAAGAATAATTGGTTCATTGAGATGGAAGTCACTCGGAACCTTAGGAATAAAACTGGGATTTGTTCTCAAAGTAACAGCCTCGTTGGAGAACTGTAAAAAACGGTGGTTGTATAGCGAAAGCCTGGATGTCGCTGACACGTCTGGATGAAGTTAGAGCAAGCAAAAGAGCCACTTTCCAGGTGAGGAATTTGAGACTGGAAGAATGGATGGGCTCGAAAGGAGGCAAAAGTAGTTGAGACAAAACCAGATTCAGACGCCAAGTAGGTGGAGGCCGACGGATTGGTGGGAACATCCGAAAGAGGCCCTTGAAGAATTGTCTAATTATTCTGGAGGAGTACAAAGAAGTTACGCCATCATGGCGAAAACGAGAAATTGCAGCCAGAAACACCTTTAGAGTGGAGTGTGATAGTCCTGATCTTGCTAGTGACAGGAAGAAAGGCAAGATCTGCGCAGGCTGAGCACACATGGGATCCAGAGTTTTAGTGGAACACCAAGCACAGAAACGCCTCCACTTTAGCTGATAAGTTTTGATGGTAGACGGAGCACGAGCACTAGCTAGCACCATCCTACAATCCTTGTCGATATTCATGTGTGCAAATTCATTGTACTCAGGTTCCAAGCATGAAGTTGGAGGTATGCTGGATCCGGATGGCATATCTGACCTTGCTGCATCGTGAGAAGATGTGGCAGAGGATGCAATTGTATCGGATGTGTCAGAGAGAATAGAAGAAGATCCGAAAACCAAGGACGTCTCGGCCATTTGGGTGCGATCAGGATTATTCGACACTGTTGGAACCTCATCCTGTGTAACAGGCGAGGAATGAGCGGAAGTGGAGGAAATGCATAGATGAAGTCGTTCGACCAGTCTAGAAAAGGCATTCCTGCTCGACTCCTTGTGTGGATGCCGGCTCGCAAATCGTGGACACTTCCTGTTGAGAGCAGTTGCAAAGAGATCCAATTGTGGTCCCACTGTCGGAAGACGAAATCCAACGTTGATCGATTGATTTCCCATTCGTGGTTGTCCGACAGGGCTCTGCTGAGCGAGTCCGCCAGAACATTGGCCACTCCTGGCACATGGATAGCTGTGAGATGTATTTGTCGCTGGATAGCCCAATCCCATATTTCCTGTGCCAGTTGGGACAGCACGAGGGACCTTGTGCCGCCCTGTTTGTTGATGTAGTGCATGCTGGTGGTGTTGTTGTCCGTTCTCACCAGCAATGTTTGTCCCTGCACTAATCTCTGAAAGGACTTCAGGGCCAAGAAAATCGCCAGTAGCTCCAAGCGATTTATGTGCCAAGTGCGCTGAGACGCCGTCCATTTCCCCTTCACGGACATCCCGTCGAGATGCGCCCCCCAACCTTCTAGGGAAGCGTCTGTCGTCAGCGTAAGTGTTGGTGGTTCGTCTCTGAATGAACGACCTGTCGCTATGTTTGCAGGATGAGCCCACCACTCCAAAGCGCGTTGAATGCGGGGCGTTAGGTGGATCTTGTCTTCGAACGAACCCGATATCTGCTTCCACTGCTTGTCCAGTTCCTCCTGTAGAACCCTCATGTGCAGTCTGCAGTTGGGAATCAACTGAATGCACGAAGAGGCCATGCCCAGGAATGATTTGTACATCCGGACAGAAACGTACTGTCTTGACTGTAGGAACTGTACTTTCTTTAGCATGCGAACTTGTCTCTCCTGAGAAACGAAGACTTGTCCCAGCCGAGAATCGAGCGAGGCTCCTAGAAAGTCTCGCTGTTGAGATGGTTGAAAATGGGACTTTTGGTAATTGATGGACAATCCCAATGTTTCGAATAGGGAAATGCATACTTGAGTGTGCTGTTCCGTTAACTGAAAAGTCTTGGCCTTTATTAGGAAGTCATCCAGATACGGATAGAACTGGATACCCTGTAGACGCAGGTAGGCAGCAACCGGGGCGAGAAATTTGGTGAAAACCCTCGGTGCCGATCGAAGGCCGAATGGTAGGACCTTAGAATTGATAATGAAATTGGCCGACTGTAAAACGGAGATACTTCCTGTGACTGGGGTGAATAGGCACATGGAAATATGCATCTTGAAGGTCTATTGTTGAAAAGAACTCTCCTGGAATGAGGAAATTTAAGATTTGAAGCAGGGTTAGCATCTGAAAAGTCTTTGAGGCGATGAACTTGTTCAGAGCTCTCAAGTCTAAGATGGGACGCCACTCTCCTGATTTTTTCTTTACGAGAAAGAAACGGGAATAAAATCCCCTGCCGTGTTGACCTTGCGGTACCACTTCTATGGCTCCTTTCTGGATCAGTAGCTTCACCTGAGCCATTAGTTCTTTGAAATGGGGAGAAGGTGGACCCGAAGGTGGACGAGTGGGGGGGAATTTCGTGAATTCCAGAGTATGTCCTATTGAAACAACGTCCAAGATCCATCGGTCGGTGGTTATGTTGGACCAATTGAAGAAGAACTTTGAGATCTGACCTCCAAGATGTACAGTCGCCAAAGGGTAAAATTGTGGATTGTCACTGTTTTTTGTTGGCGTTTGCACCACCTCTGTAATTTGACTTACGCTGGTATGGTCTAGAGGTGGATGAACGACCCTGGGTCTGATAGGAGCCCCTCTGTCTGTTATCATTGTAGTGGTATGATCGATATTGGCCTGTTCCACGAAAAGTAGAGGTTCCTCCTCCTCTACCGCGTGCTCCACGAAAAGGCTTTTTTCGATATTGTAAAGTTGTTAAGGACTTAGCTGTGTCCGTGTCCTTCTTTATCAGTTCCAGAGCATCATCAACATGTTTACCGAATAAAAATTCGCCGTCGTAGGGCAAATCCAAAACCCTGGATTGAACCTCCGGACGGAAGGTGGTTGATTTTAGCCAGCCTTGACGGCGCAAGACTGCCGCACCCGCTAGTTGCCGGAAACCAGTGGAGGATATATCGACGGCACAGTCGATTATTTCTGCCGAAATTTTTTCTCCTTCGAGAATGATGGCCTGCGCTTCATCCCGGATGGAATCGGGCATCTGAGGGATCAGACCAGCAATCTCAGACCACATTTGTCGGTCGTAACGACCAAGAATAGCCAAGGCGTTGGATGCTCTCACGGTAGTCGCTGCCATAGTGGTAAATTTTTTACCAATTGAGTCCAATTTACGGCCATCTTGATCAGGCGGAGATGTCAGAGGTATGGCCGGATTTCGAGACCTTTTTTGTGCAGCCTGAGTGATCACAGAATCCGCTTTAGGTTGGGAAACTAAACAGGCCGGATAAGAAGGAGGCGCTTTATATTTTTTGTCCAATCTGGGCAGAACAGCTGGTATTGAATTTGGACGTTCCATTAACTTTAGACCTTCTTCCCATATGTGGTCTATGATAGGAATGGTATGCATTTGTTTCTGAGGTAAGTCCTTAAAATCGCAAAGAAAACAATCAGTTTGTTGTGCCTCGATTGTTAAGTGGAACCTTTTCGCAGCACGAACCATAAGGTTATGAAAACTTGCGATATCTACTGGTGGAGAAGCTCTTGGCGATGCCGGTGGAGTAGAAGGCGTCTGTGCCCTATAATTGTCCCAATCTTGCATGTCATCATCGGTGTCGTTATCCCCAGTGTCATGAGGAGTTTGGTTCCCATGATCAGAACAAACACCCGATGGAGACGTAGGTGCAACTGGCGCCGTAGCTTGAGGTCGAGGCGCTGGAGACGAAGGTCGGAGTGCTGGAGACTAAGGTCGAGGTGTCGGAGACTTAGGCCGAGGCGTTGGAGACTGCCGGGGCGCTTGAGGTGCTGGAGAAGTAGGCAATGATGGTGGAAACCTACGATTGTAGTCGTCCAGCATATGTTGCAGGTTTTGTACCAAAGACAAAGGAATTTGTGTAACCTGTTCGTAAGTAGTTGGTTCTGCCACATCAATTGGAAAAAGTTCATTCCCATCTTCGACGTTATTATGTTCATCCTCATCGTCGTCAGTGTAATCCTGACATTTAATGTGTAATTCAGAAGGACTGGATGCTGGCTCATAAGTTTGATCCATTTCAGAGTCATTTCCGGATTCCTCTTCTCCAGATTGGAACAATTTGTCCGGAGGCTGAGATCCACTCCTTATCGGACTTAACTGAATGAGTGGAACCGACTTGAGAGACGAGGCCGTAACCACTCTAAAGGTGGTAGTAGTCTGTAAGGGTTGGTGCGACGTCAACGAGCCCGTCGACGAGATCTCCACAGTCTTTGCACCCCCCTGTTGATCTGGTGCCGTTGCCGCAGAAACAGGCGTATGAATTGGCAGCTTTTTGACGTCGACGACGAGGTTGCAATCTTCGCCGTCGACGAAGATGCTTTCGACGACGAGAAAGTAGCCGTCGACGGACCAGTCGTCGACGGGGTGGTCATCGTCGACGATGGTGTTGCCGTCGACGATGCAGGCGTCGTCGAGGCAGGCGTCGACGAAGCACTCGTCGACGAGGAAGATCCCGTCGTCGGAGTTGTCGTCGATGACGATGGCTTTTTCTTCGTCGACGGAGGACCCATCGACGGAAGGCGCGTCGACGAGGACTTCGTCGACGGTTTGATCGTCGACGAGATCTTTACAATCGACGAGATGGGTCTCACCTCTTGGCTGCTCGTCGACGAGATGGTCGTCGTCGTCGAGGAGCTGGTTGACAGAGAACAAGTGGTCGTCGACGTAGAAACAACCGTGACTGATTTAGTAGTTGCTGAGGACGTCGACGGACGCGTCGACGAGCCCGTCGACGAGCCGGTGCCCGTTTTTGAAGAGGAGGGCATAATTTTGGGTTTCGCCAGAGAGCCAGGTCCCGTAGGCGCGCCCTGAAGCAAATCCTGTGGGGAGACATCCTTAAAAGACCCCAACATTTTACTTTTCTTTAGAAAAGGAGAGGGTACTTCGGTCTCAGACCCACACTTCTGTGAGGATTTTGAAAATCCAGATGACATACTCTCAGCATCAGAAACCACATTTTCTGAAGTATTTAACCTCTGCAACCACAGAAGGAGACGGGCCTCTCTATCCCTCAATGTCTTAGGGGGAAAAGTGCGACAGAACTTGCAGGTAGAGGCATTATGATCCGGGTAAAGACAGTAAATGCACTTACTGTGTGGGTCCTCATGAAAAAGACGTAATTTACCACAGGATGGACAAGCCTTGAACAAGGTTTTCTTTGTAGATGACATTTCTGATGTGAAAAACAGCTAGAACTGGTGAAAACTGAGCAGAGCTCAGGGAGACTCCCTTCACACGACGTGCGGTAGAAAATCTGAGGACTTGGGCTTCTGAGGAGAAGGTTCTAGAGGAGGCTACAGCCTGATTGGCTGGAATGTGGACCAACACATAATGACTCTAATATGTTACTAAAGTGAATTCTCCCTTGGGCTTTTCTATGGGCCTATTCTGTTCTATGGTACTTTTTTCAAGTTTACTTTTCTATTGCATTATATGTATGTATATTTTATTTATTGTATTTCTCATGTATACATGCATATATTACTGCTATTTATGTACCGTGGGACTCCCACTTCGACGACTGGGAATATTCAAGCATGTGAATCTATGAAAGACACCCTTAATACTGGAGAAATGAATTTCACCAGTGTATCCACAGCAAAAACAGATTTCCCCAGGATGCCGAAAATCCAATTAGTTATTGTAAATGTCTTTTTCTGATTTGTTTGTTTAACGACAAGGAAACAAAGATTTACTCCAACATGTGACAAAGTTGCCTGTGACATACATGCTTGTACTTTACAGCACATCTATTCAAAGTTATTGCATAGAGACAGCGCACATTTCAGAGAAAGGTTTGTCGGAATAGGATGTACAACACTCTGTGCTGTAGGGCAAAGAAGAAAAAACATTAGTAATTGCAAAGCTTCACAAAATAGCTGAAAGTATGGACCCAAATCTCCCCCCCAAAAGAGCAGTCTGAGTTGGTCAAAGGCTGGATGTGGGTATACTCAAAAACAGTAGTCAAGTAGCAAAAGAAAAATGTTACCCTATAAGCAAATGTTCATGGAATGTAGTGCTGTACATTCACATGCTCTGCATATCCTGCCATCTAGTGTTGGGCTCGGATGTATGCAACTTGTTTGCCTTCAAAGAAGTGTTTCGAGTCACGAGGTATAGTGACTCCTACTGTGACTGGTAATGCACATGAGCATCAGCTGAACTGCTAGACTGTTTCCTGCACAGCGGGAGAGGATGTAGTTGAGCATAGAAAAGCAGAAGAGGATGACAATGGAAGAGAAAATAAAAGCATCTGTAACAACCCGAGGCCTACAGGGGGAGGAGGGTGCACACATGTGAATCTACAGTACTACATGCTACAAACAGGAGCTTACAGGGTAAGTAACATTTTCCATTCAAGGCATGCACAGCTGTGGCTACACATGCTCTGCATAGACTATAAAGCAATTCTCCCCTAAAAGGTGGCTAGTAGGAGGATGTTGCAGAGAAATGAAAAAGTGTACATATAAGACAGCTTAGCTAACATTTGCTTGTTGGTGTGCTAAAATATCCACAATGGTGTTAAGTGAATGTGTGGGGAGTGGACCAAGTATCTGATTTACATATGTCGGCTACGGGAATGTTACCAAGGTAAGCTACAGAGACCCACTTTTTGTGAGTAGAGGGGGACAGGTAATTGCCTCTTGGCATACCAAGACTGAATGCACTAGACCAGCTACCTGGCTATGCCTACATAGGAGAGAGCATGGACTTGTGTGGTTGAGTGAAAAAGAGAGTTGGGTCATTAAAAAGTTCTTTATCCTAATGTAGTACAGGAGGGCTCTTTTGACATCTAGTATCTGATGGAAGACCGACCAACCCCCCCCGCTTCTTTGGCAGTGCATAACAGATTTTAATGCAGAGCACGGGACATGGCATGCATCTGCATAGCTTAGCGGAGTGCCTCAAGTGATGGAGCATATTCTCCTCCTTAGAGGGGTGAAGAAGAGGCTAAAACGCTAACGGAGTGATAGTTTGGCCGACAGGGAACAGCATTTCAACTTTTGGGAGAAATGATGCTCTACTATGCAGAACCAGGTTGTCAGGGAAGAAGGTGATTGATAAACACAGTCTAGAATTCACTCACACGCCATGCTCAGGTGATAGGAACACAATGCACAAGTTACTTACCTTCAGTAACGATATAGCTGTAAGAAACATTAGTAGTGATAGATTCCTTACCTTAGAATTACCCCCAGGCGTCAGACTGGATCCGGTAAGTTTTTCCTCAGCATTACCCATGCGTGTCAGTGGGCGTTGTCGTGCGGCTCCGCGTGCGTCGTTGGCACCGCGATGACGTAGTCGGAGCTACTTAAACATGCCCACGCACGCTGTCAGTTCTGTACACGACTTTCCGCGCCAGGAACGCAGAGCCATGCAAGATACAGACCACTGGTGCCATGATACTAGGGCCCTGAAAGGGATGACCTTAACCCTAGAAATCAGTTCGCAGAACGGGGAAGATTGGTGGGGCAGTAAGGAATCTATCACTACTAATGTTTCTTACAGATATATGGTTACCGAAGGTAACTTGTGCATCTGAAAGAAACAAGTAGTGATAGATTCCTTACCTTAGAATAGATACCCCAGCAATACCAACCCCGGTGGTGTGTCTGCGAACCAAGATCACACCAGAAAGTCCTGGAAAACAGAACGGCCAAAGAAGCCATCTCTCCGGACTTGGTTGCCCAGGCAGTAGTGTTTGGTAAACGTGTGTAGCGAGCCCACGTGGCTGCCTGACAAAGGTCCTGCAAGGGAATGCTGCGTCCCAGAGCAGTAGTGGCCGCCGTCACCCTGTTAGAATGGGCTCGCAACCCCACCGGAGGCTCCTTTTTAGCCAAGGAGTAGCAAACCTTTATGCACAGAACGACCCACCGAGAGATGGTCCGTTTGTGCACAGTCAGACCTTTCTTGGCCCTCACGTATCCAACAAAGAGCTGGTCATCCACCCAGAACTGTTGTGTGCGACTCAGATAGGAGAGCGCACATTTTGGGTCCAAACCGTGGAGCCTCTCTTCCTCCTTAGAGGGATGCGGAGGCAGAAAGAAGGTGGGCAAAGTGATGGTCTGCCCCATGTGAAATGCAGTGACAACCTTTGGCGGAAAGGAAGGGCGAGTTCTCAGAACAACTTTGTCCGGATGAACGGAGAGAAAAGGAGGTTTAGAAGAAAGAGCCTGGAGCTCACACACTCTTCTGGCAGAGGTGATGGCAACCAGGAAAGCAGTCTTTAGGGTCAGAAGACGAAGAGGGCAATTATGAAGTGGCTCAAAGGGAGCGCACATCAGAAAGGTAAGAACTAGATTCAAGTCCCACTGAGGCATCACGAAAGGAACAGGAGGAAACATGCTTGATGCTTTTCAAGAATCTATTTACAACAGGGGACTTGAAAAGGGAAGGCTGATCAGGAAGACTTAGAAAGGCAGAATGGCCGAGAGATAGCCCTTGATAGTGTCCAGAACAGAGCCCTTCTGGGCCAAAGAAAGAGCAGGACCCCTGAAAGACGGGCAGAAAGGGGATCCACAGCCTTTGCTGTGCATCATGCCACAAACTTATTCCACCTACAGGCGTACACCGTTTTTGTGGAGGGACACCTGGCTGCCAGAACAACATTACAGACTTCGGGAGGCAGGTCGAAAGACATTAACTGCTGCTGCTCAATCTCAACGCAAGGAGGTGGAGACTGGACAGGTTCAGGTGGAGGACCACCCCTTGCTGCTGCGACAGAAGATCCTCCCGAAGAGGCAGACATATCGGAGGACTGATGCTCATACTGAGTAGCTCGGGATGCCATACAAAAGCGTCGCCGAGAGAGTGCCGCCTTGGAAATTCCAACGCGCACTGATGACATTGCGCATTCTCTTCAGTGACTAACAGATCTAACCAAGGCTCTCCCCACTGCTGAAAGAGACCTTGCGCCACGTCTGAGTTCAGACGCCATTCGTGATCCAACATGTACCGACGGCTGAGTTTGTCCGCCCTGGCGTTCAGAGAACCTGCCAGGTGCTGAACCACCAGGGACATGCCCTGATGTTCCAGCGAAGCCCAGAGACGCAGAGCCTCTTGGCATAGGGTCCACGACCCCACCCCACACTGCTTGTTGCAGTACCACATGGCGGTGGTGTTGTCCGTGAACACCTGCACTGCACTTCCCTGGACATAGGAAAGGAATGTCTTCAGTGCGAGTCGGATCGCCCAAAGCTCCACCAGGTTGATGTGGAGCTGGGCCGCCGCCGGGGACCAGAGACCTCTGATCTCCATCTCCCTCATGTGGCCGCCCCATACCAGAAGGGACGCATCAGTCACAACTGCATGCTCCGGTTGGGGAAGGGAGAGGATCTGCCATTGACCCAATTGCGATTCGTGAGCCACCACTGCAATTGCTGTGCAATGCCCTCCGAGATCTGCACATGATCAGACAGGTTGCACTGATGCTGTGCCCACTGGAACTTCAGGTCCCACTGCAGAGCCCGCATTTGCCATCTGGCAAGATCCACAAGCAGGATGCAGGAGACCATCAAGCCCAGCAGCCAAAGGGTCATCCTGAACGAAAGCCGGGACAGAGGCAGAAAGATCGGAATCATAGCCTGGATGTCCCAGACTCGCTGTTCAGGAGGATAAACCCGGAAACCGTGGCGAGTCCAGAACCACTCTGATGAAAAGGAGCTTCTGCGAGGGAATCAGATGCGACTTCGGCACATTGATGGAGAACCCCAGCAAATGCAGGAGGTCGGCCGTCGTCTGGAGGTGGGAGACAACTGACTGGGGCGAGCCTGCCTTCAACAACCAGTCGTCGAGATAGGGGAAGACTGAAACCCCTGATCTGCGCAGATGAGCTTCAACCACTACCATCACTTTCGTGAACACCGATGTGCGCTGGTAAGGCCAAAGGGGAGCACAGTAACTGAAAATGCTTGTGGCCTACCGTGAATCGCAGGTAGCGTCTGTGGGCAGGCAGGACGGGGACATGGAAATAGGCGTCCTGCAAGTCCAACGCCACCATCCAGTCTTGCGGGTCTAGGGCAGATAAGACCTGAGCATCTTGAACTTCTCCGTCCGGAGGAAGCGTTGACGTTCCGATAGTCTAAGATAGGACGCAGGCCCCCTTTGTGACCAGACAGTAGTGGGAATAACAACCACGACCTACTTGTGGCATCGGTACACGCTCGATGGCCCCCTTGGCCAAGAGGGCTGCAATTTCCTGCTGGAGAAGCGCCAAGTGATCCCCCGACATGAGGGGGTACTGAGGTGGCATGGCTGGAGGGGTTGCCTCGAAGGGGAGGGAAAAGCCCCTTCAGACAATTTGCAGCACCCACTAGTCCGAAGTGATGTTGCGCCAGTGGTGGAGATGGTGTATTCGTCCACCCACTGGCATCTGATGGGCCGCCTGCAACGTCAGATTAGGAAGGCTTTGAAGTGGATGCTGGCGGGGTGGAAGTGGACTGGCCCGCCCGCTGGCCCCCTGAACCGCCTCACAGGTTCCCACGCCCACAGCCACGCTGAGGTTGTTGCTGCTGTGGCTTTGCGAACGCTGTGGGGCGCCCCTTTCGTGGCACGAAAGGAGAAGAAGGTAGAGGAGGCAGAGCGGCTGACAGGCCAAAGGACTTGGCCGTAGCCCGGGGCACTGTCTGCCTTGTTGCCAAAAAGGTGGATGCCATCAAAGGGCATGTCCATCAAGGTGTTCTGGACATCCTCCCAAGAAGCAAGTTGTCCTCAACCAGGCGTGGCGCCGAAGCGCCACCGTCGTGCAAATCGACCTGCCCAGTGAGTTGGCGGTATCCAGCCCACAACGTGTGGTGAACTTTGCTGCATCTCTCCCGGCCGCAATCGCTTGGGAGAGAACTGCCTGGGCCTCCTACGGGCAGTTGGGTAGCACCTGCGCAACCGTGTCCCACAGAGTGTGGGTATGGCGGTCCAAGAGGCATGCAGTGTTCATCAACCGCAGCCCTAAGCTCGCAGATGAACAGTTTCTTGCCAAACTAATCCAGCTTCTTGGATTCCCTATAAGGAGGTGCGGTAGGGAATGCGCTTTGGGAACCTGAGGCTTGGACTACCAAGCTCTCAGGGGAGGGATGTTGGGTGAGGAAGAGGGGGTTGCCTGGAACCGGGCGATGGTGTCGGGCCACATTCCTATCCACAGGAGCCCTTGTGTTGGGCCTGGACCAGGTGCCCAATAGAACATCTGTCAGCGCTTCAATAAACGGCAGCAAGGGCTCAGAAGAGGTAGCCGTCGGTTGGAGCACTTCTGTCAGGAGGTTAGTCCTGACGGCCACCGTAGGGAGTTCGAGGTGGAGAGCCTCGGCTGCACTACGCAACACCACTGCGTAACTGGCTCCCTCCTCCGTAGCCACGGTAGGTTGAGACAGCATGCCAGAGTCAGGTGAGGTGTCAAGACCACCGGCCTCCCCCAAATCCTCTGCCCAGTCCTGATCATAAGCACAGTCCTGTGCTAGAGGGTCCTTAGACCCCTCCCAGTCCTCTGAAGTCTGTGGAACAAGCTCAAAATAAGGAGGACAGACATAAGGCATGAAAGGCCCCATAGGCATTGAGCAACGCCGATCCGGCACATTGTCCGGGTCAGGGCTGAAGCTGGGGACGACGACGTCCCGAGGAGGGGGCGACGTCAGAAGCAGTGCCGGGGAGACCAGCGCCGGTGGAGGTGTCACGAGGTTAACTGGCATCGATTGGGGTTCGATCCCAGATCCCTGGGGGGCCTGCAGCCCCGTGGGCGAGCCCGGGGCAAGAGCCGCCCGAGATGGTAAGGCAGGATCCCCGCGGGGCCCCTAGGCGCACCGGCGGGGCCAGATGGCCCAAAGAGTCGGGCCATGGGCGCAAGAAACTCTTGCACCTGGGCATGTGTCGCCCCTGCACCTGGGAAGGGGGGGGGGGGGGAAGAGACATTGTAGGGTCCGCCGGAGCGTCAGGGGTGGCACCGCCCGCACCCTCAGCCGCTCTGCACGGGGGTGAGGGGAAGTCGAAGAGCGACTATGCTTCTTCTACGACTTCTTGGAATGCTTCGACTTACCTGATCCAGAGTGTGAAGACTTAGATCCAGAGGAGTGGGGATGACGACTCCGCGACCGGTCCCTCGACCTCACACGGGACCGGAACCTTGAGCGGCGTGGAGCCGACTGCCGGGCTTCAAGCAACTTTCGGGACCGCTCCCGCAAAGTCTTCGGCGAAATGGCCCGGCAGTTGGGGCACGACTTGGGGTTGTGGTCGCACCCCAGGCAGTAGAGACACATGTGGTGGGGGTACGTCACCAACATCAAGCGATGACAGTCCCCACAGTTCTTGAAACCGAGCATCCCTACAACACCAGGAGATGATCGACTCGAAAAGATTAGGTAAAAGGCCTCGAAAAAGTCAGTCAAAAATTGACTGGGGGTACTCTTCCTGGATCTGCGCTTGCTGACGTCAGCGCACATGGGCGCGTCTAAGTAGCTCCGACGACGTCACACGGCACCAACGACGCACGCAGATCCGCATGACGACGCCTACCGACGAGCAGGGGTACCACTGACAGAAAGCGTTCCGGATCCAGTCTGACGTCTTATGGGTAATTCTAAGGTAGGGAATCTATCACTACGGGTTTCTTTTTAAATTTTGATGGTAGCCAGCTGTAGGAGAAAACTGTGGAGTGGCTAAAATTGGGAGCACATCAGATAAGTAAGGATGAGGACCCACTGGGGCATTACAAAAGGAGAAGGGCGAAATATATGTTGCAGAATAAATAATAAAACATTTGACAGTTTGGGTTTAAGGGGGTCAATATGACAAGTGCAGCACCAAACCACATATTTGCCCCAACAACAGGTCGATAGAGTTTTTGTTGAAGGCCGCCTAGTTTCCAAGATGACATCACCTACTTCTGGAGGAAGGTCAAAGGTGTTCGGCTGAGACAGCAGGTCCTGCCAGAGGGGCAGCCTGATCAGAGGACAGATGCCCAAGCCAAGAAGCTCAGAATATCATTCTCAGTGCCCATTTCGGAGCTACTCGGACGACATGGGCATGGTCAGTCCTAATATTCAGGGCAGGAGTGGTAATGGTGGGTAAGCATATAGGAGTCTGGAGTTCCACTCAAGGCAGAATACGTTTCTCGGAGCGAGTAATGCCTTGGAGACTCTAGTGCGCAGAAATGTCAACATGTTTTAGACTGTGGAAAAGGTTCTCCACATTCACAGAAAGACCCTGCACCACCACGGATGTAGCTGCCATTTGTGATCTGCTAGGCGCCGACTGCTGAGCTCGTCTGCTCTGGCATTCAATGATTCTGCCAGGTGGTTAACCACCAGGAAACTTCCTTGGTGGTTCAGCCATTTCTAGAGGAGCAAGGCTTCCAGGCACAGGATCTGCGACTCCACCAGCCCTGTTTGTTGCAGTACCACATGTTGGTGGTTTTGTCCACAAGTACTTGCACTATTCACCCCTTGATGGTTAGCAGGAATGCTTTCGCACCAGGTAGATGTCCCTCAGCTCCAGAAGGATGATATGGAGCTAGCACACTGCAGGAGACCAGAAGCCTCAGATCTCCACCTCTCCCATATGGCTGCCCCCAACCCAGAAGTAATGCATCAATCACCACTGTCCGCTCAGGGTTGGTAAGGGAGGGGGGTCAGCCTCTGATCCAATTGCAGTCCAGTTGCAGCCACTGAACATATTTTCCAGTCTTCTCTGAAATCTGGACATGGTTGGAAAGGTCCCCATGATATTGGGCCACCTGGGACTTCAGATTTCTCAGTGGAGCCCATATATGAAACTGGTGTGCTCAAGTAGCAGGATGGAGGAGGCCATCGTCCCAACAGCATTAGAGTCGACCTCATTGAAAACCTGGACTAAAGCTCAAAGATATGGACTACAGCCTGAATATCTTGGACGTTTTCCCAGGGAAAATACACAAAACTGAACCATGTCCATAATGGCTCCAATGAAGTGGAGCGTCTGGGAAGGAGTCAGGTGTGACTGTCATGTTTACAGTGACCCCCAAAGAGGACAAGAGGGTACTGTAGTCTGGAGGTTGTTAACAACTGCCTGAAACAGCCACTTGTTGAGGTAAGCGGGAAGACTAGCACCCCTGACCTCTGAATGGTGAGCTGCCATCACTTTTGTGAACACGCAAGAGGCACTGGTGAGTCCAAGGGTAGCACATGCTCATCTCCCACTACACACTGCAGGTAGCAGATAAGGCCTGCACCAGGGTGAGTATTTAAAGTTCTCATTTCGGAGGAAGAGATTGAGAAGGTACAGATCGTAAATGGGTAAAAGATCTCCATCCTTCTTGGCACCAGACAGTAGCAGGAGCAACCATGTCCTACGTCTGGTCCCAGTACCCTCTCTATACCCTCTTTGGCCAAAATAGCTAGCGCTTCCTGTGAAAAATGGAGAGATGATCCTCCGTCAGTTGTTGGGTGGATGGTGGAATATGTGGGGGTGGATGAAAGGCCCCCCACTGCCAGCGCCAGGATGCTCCTTTCGCAGTGACAATCAGCGCTTCATAAATATTACTTTTCATTTCATTTCACTGGGTTGCTGTGACCCTGTAAGGGTACACCAAAGAGGTTTGACAGGTGGGGTTGCGGGGGGCTGTGGTGGACTTGGTGGCACCTTAACCTTAGCCTCAGGGGTGGTGGGCAACACAAGCTTTCCCGCAAAACTGCTGGGTTCCCTGTTGGGGTAGGATAGGCTGGCTGTAGGGAACGCCTTGTACAAAGCCACGAAAGGAAGGGTGGATTTGCTCCAAGTGAGCCAGAGTACAAAGGCCCATAGGGTGTGGGGTAGCTCTACTCTCCTAGAAGCTCTCATGGGCAGAGCCCGACTTGTCCACAAACAAGCGAGTCCCATCAAATGGCATGTCCATCAGTGAGGACTGGAAGTCGCCGAAGAACCTAGTGAAATGATAGACTCGCATGGCAGAGAATCGGGACACTTGGGCTTATAGCCGGCCCAACAGTCAGTGGTGGCAAAGCCACAATGAATCCTGAACTTGGCCGCATCACAACCATCCTGAATTGCCTGTGAAAGGACAGGATGAATGTCTTACGAAAACAGTCAGAAGGACTTGTGTCACTGAGTCCCAAAGGGCATAGGTGTGGTGGCCTAGCAAATGGGAGGTATTATTTGAACTGAGGGCCAAAGGGACTGAGGATAATAACCTCTACCGGAACGTCTCCACTCTCGCCTGGCAATCTGACAGTTAACCAGAGGGCCGGTACAATGCTTAGCTCAAGCCCCTAGGAGGGCATTTGTCAAGGCCTCATTGAATGGGAGGGGAAGTTCAGAAGCAGCCTGGCCTAGCTGCAGGACTTCAGACAGTACATCTGTTTTCACCTCCATGGTGCAGAGATGGAGGTCAAGGACTTCTGCTGGCCGGCACAAAACCATGCCACAGGAGGCTAATTCTTCTGTGACTGGTGCTGGAGTAGAGAAAGTGCTTTTCTGGTGAGGTATGCAGCACACTAGCATTTTGCAAGCCCTCATAACAATAGTCTGTATAGGCCTGGGCGAACTCATCACCCTGGTCACCATCATTATCAGAATACCGCCCCCCCTCCCCCAAAAGAAAAGAAGTGCAGAGAATATAGTCTGCCTTGTGGTAAAGCTAATGCCAAGATCTCAGTCGGATTCGGTCGCCATGTCAGTTGAAGTCAGAGCGGTGTTGGAATGGACAATGGGAGCCACCTCTTCTGGTGGGCAAGTCGGCATCAGCATTGTCTTACCCGAGTCTGACATGGTAGTGGGCACTGGGGACTATTTCAGTACAGAAGTAGAGGACAAGTGCGGCTCAGAGGGTCCTGCTGGCGCAGAGGGTGAACTCACTGGCAGTAATCCAAGAGGAGGGCCTCTAGGCCTCAAGAGGCCCGAAGGCAAGCCAGAGAGAACGGGCAGAGATCGGGAGAGTCAAAGAATAACTGTGTGGACATCTTTGACCTGATGTGGGGTGGCTGAAGGCCCCCTGGAAACTCAGTTCTGGAATCAGCTGCTGAATCTGCTCTTGAGTTGGCAGACTCCAAAAGCGGGAACTGTACTGTTGGCTCCGCCCATGTGCTTCATCAGGGGAGTGCATATGGCGAGAAGTAGCAGAACTCTGCTTAAACTTCTAAAACTTTTTATGCTTACCTTAGGATATGGCAATACCAGCCTCTAAAGCGACTCCGATAGCTCCAGGAGCAGAATCGAGCCAGACTTGGAGCAGCCCGGAAGCAGCATCTTCTTATGCTTGGTGGCATAGTTTCGCCTTGCATTCCCAGATATCCTTCGGGTTCATAGGCGCACAGTCACCGCAAGTCTGGGAGTCATGGCTTGACCCCAGACACAAGCACACATGATGGAGACCTATCAAAGACATCTATTTGCAACAGTACCTGTGGGCCTTAAAACCTTTCTTTTTTAGCATCCGTTGCAAACTAGAAAATGACTTGAAAATTGCAGTAAGTGTCTCTCAAATATGAATGGAAGCTCCAGATCTGTGTCTGGCGGCACAAAAAGAAATGAACTGACACCATGCAAAAATGGCTCCTATATCCGGCATGCTGAGGTACAACGGAAAAGTTTCCAGATGCAGTCTGACGCCTAGGGAATATTCGAAAGGTAAGGAATGAGCAGCTAGAAATCTCTATAAGAATAAGTCCCTCCACTTGATGACTGGGACTATGAACACTGAAAAATGTTCCCCATTTTGAAAGTAACCTACAACTGAAGCTAAATGAAGATAGATAGATTTGTAGGCAACGCCCGACGTTTGGAGATGAAACAAGTAACAATCTATGCCTTAGACCGCGGGCCTCAATGGGCCAATGTTATTGGGAAGCCAGTAATGGATAAACCTTTCACATTTGGCCGCATAGCAGATGCGTGTGGCACTTCTGCAGACCTTGTTAAGGATGATCTACATTCAGGAGGCAGACAAAATTGAGCTACCGGGGGAATGAGTGCCTGATGATGCCTTGCTGGGCAGCTTCTCATGAGGAACTAAGGACACGTCCAGAAGGTTGGAGAGCCAGGGTTGTCTGGCCCATATGGGAGCCACCAGGGCGACAGTGAGGGACATTTGCCGAAGCTTCCGTTCCAAGAATGAAAGGAGTGGGAGAAGAGGAAAAGCTTAAGTAAATATCACTGACCAGTTCATTTAGAATGCCCATGGATGATGGGTGTGACAACCTGGAGGCAAAGCTTAGGCATTTGGTGGTTTGTGCGGTGGCAAAGAGGTCTACATCGGGGATCCCAAACCACAAAATTACAGGAGTAGGACGTGCGAGTGGAATTACCACTCATGGACTTGTTGCCTCATCCTGCTGAGCGGGTCTGCAAAGTTGTTGTCTACTCCGATAGGTACTCCACCAGTAGATGGGTCGGGGGGGGGGGGGGGGGCTATCCACTGCCAAATGCCCTGTGCTAATGCTGACTTCTAGTGTATGTGCGATCTTGAGTCTGGAGATAGTACATGGGGCCATATTGTTTGTTCTGATGAAAACTACCTTGTGTTTTGGAGAGCTAACTGGTTGGTCAGTAGCTGTATGTAGTTGATGTGGAAACCCAGTTGATGGGGTGTCCACATGCCCTGAATGCCCAGGTCCTGTAGTTTCACTCCCCACCCTGTGTGGGAAGGGTCTAATGTGATGGTCACTTGCGGAACTGGGTTGAAAACGGGCAGGCCTGCAACAGACTGTTGCCATTCCACCACTGCAGAGAGCAATGTGTGCTGGCCCAAAACAACACTAGACCCTTCAGGTGACCCTCTGCTTGTGACCACTGTGCATCTAGGCACTCTTCTAATAGACTCATGAGTAATCATATGCTGCCTTGCATGGAGGGACTTTGGTGATGAAGGAGGCAATCATACCGAGGAGGCACATAACCATCCAGACCATTAAGGGGTGATCTGGCTGACAAAGAGGCATTAACAACTGGAAAAATTGAAATAAGCTTGGCTGGGATGTGCTTTCCTGGTGACTGAGTTGAGAAATGCTCCTAAGAAAAGCTAAATCTGAAGGGGCTGAAGGTGGAACTTGACTATGTTGAATACAAACCCCCAGATTGTGCAACAGGTCTGTGGTGGTTTGGATTTGTGCCAAGCACGGTTTGTTTGCGTTATTGAACAGCCAGGTGCCCAAGTTAGGAAACACATGGATGCCACCCCTCCTGAGATGAGCGGTTAACCCAGCAAGACATTATTATGAACACCCTGGGGACCGTGGTGAATTAGTAATGGAACACATGGATGCCATACCTCCCGAGATGGGAGATTACCACAGCAAGATAGGATTGTGAACACCCCGGGGACCGTTGTGACCCAAAGGGCAGTACTTTGAATTGAAAATGTGGCCATATGCCATGAACCGCAGATACTAGAAGTGTGAAAGGATGGACTGAGATGTGGAAAAAAGCATCCTTCATGTTGCGTGCGGTTAGGAAGTCACCGTGCTGCAATAGGTATTAAGTAATTTATTGTATTTGATTAATTAAAACCATTACAAAAATACACGTTGCCTTGCTGCAACAGAGGGATGATGTCCTGAAGCATGACTATGTAGAAGTGCTCGGACAAAATGCATTTGTCGAGGGGCCAGACGTCAAGTATAAGCCTGAGTACACCCTTTTGCCGCACTGTTGCTTCTTCCTGGAGTAGATGCTGGTGTTCTGGGGCAAGCAATGGTCTGCTGGCGGGGAGAGATGTTTGGTAGGGTTGTAGTCAGTAGCCCCTGTCTGATGTTGGAGATAAGCCACTGATTGGAGGTGATTTCTTTCCATCATGAAAGAAATCGCTTTAATCTTCCACCCACAGCTATAGTGTGATCTGGGAGGGGGCTGGGTGGGTAGGAAGCAATTCATTGTTTGGCGGGGCTACTCCTCAGTCATAGTCCCTCTGGAGGTATCTTTATAGCCCCCCTGGAATAGCCTTTTATAGGTATTTGTTATCATTGCTGCCTCTGGTAGGAGGCAAATGCTTAGGTAGAGTTAATTTTGGCCCCGACTCTGAACTGGCACCTACAAAAGGAACAATGGGGGGGAAAGAATTTGGACAGCCACCATCTCCTTAACCGTGTCCTTTTTGATTTTCTTCAGCATCAGATCAACCTGTGGTCCGAAGAGGTGCACCCCATCAAAGGGAAGGTTGACAAGGTGCTGCTGAACCTTCTGCTTAAAGCCGGAGACATGCAGCTAAGCTGGGGCATAGTGAAGACACTTCCTGCTTTAGTGTTTGGTTACTTTTTGAGCTGTTGAGTTCAGGGATGTACCTGTGCTCTGGGAGTGGTAGAGAAGCCTGAGAAGATTGTGAGCAGCATTACCACCACCTCTAAATTTCACTTTACCTCTACTGAAGGTCAATAATCCTGAAACACGTGTCCAGAGATACACACCACTGGCTGCACCAACAATGCTGAACACTAAAGACTTTCAACTGAGGTGAGAGTTCTCATGTACTGCATTTTCAACAATACATTTGGGGTAATTGTGTTATGGTATGCCAGGCAGTGTTCTCCCTCTTTTGCACTTGAATTTATGTCTCAGGTTGCAGGATCAGCTGCATCTAGGGCACACCGAATAGTGGTGTTGGAGAGGACACCTTCAGAAACAAGCTCATGAAACCGCTTGACAGATGTGTCAATCTGTCTACTCTCCTTATCCAGCAGAGTTGCATCACCAGTGTCACATGTTTACACGCTGTACAGACCATTAAAAAATTTGGTGGGAGTTGGCCCTGGATTTAGAGGAGTCTGTGGGTGAGGGTTTATATTTTCTGTCGACTCTCTGGCTGACTATCCTGACCTTCAAAGGCACTTTGAAGGTCTCAGGAGCGGGTTTGAGCATGCTTTTTAGCATGGGGCGGTCCTGTACCAAACGCAGAGTTGAGGACAGCGTTTCAACAAGAAGTATTCATCTTACTGGACCGTATGCAATTCTGCTTTCTGGAAATGGCCAGCCCTGTGAATCACCTCAAGATAGGAGGTGGTATCGTCAGGAGGGGATGATTTGACAAGGTTGATGTTTGTGTCTGTGTCCTCAGGTGGGTCAATATCAGTCGTCCCGTGGATCATTCCTAGGCTATGGGTTGAATGAGGCCTTGTAGGGATCTAGCTTCCCTGCCCCCCTCATATGAAGAATGTGGGGAACCCTCTGGTGAATGAGGCATTGTTGTTCCCTGAAGAGGTTGAGGATGTTTCTTCCTGCCGCTGCTCCATGGTGTGTTGAGCGAGGTGTTGATCTCATCAGTACTGCAGGGTCTTTATGAAGCGTAAGGTGAGGCCGGTGGAGCAGGAGGTCTCAGAATGCCCTGGAGACAGACAGTCCAGTCGCGGTCTTGATGGAGTTCTGGCCAGGGGTACTTCGCACAACAATGTAGACAGTACTGGAAGGGTGTCTTTTCCATTAAAGAGTCTGCATTCTTGAAGAGGAAGATGGAGATGAAGGCCGTGTGAGGGGCACAGGTCCTAAGAGGTGCGTTGAAAAGAACCTCGTCCCAGAGTCCGATGTGGGTTGGGCCAAGAAAAGGAACCGAAATCAATAATTGTTTTCACCAACAGTAATGTAAGAACCAAAGAAAATGCTGGCAACACCGCAAGGCATCGACCTGGATCTAAGGATACTTCATAACACGACAGCAGAACAAAACAATCTAACACTGGAGTCAATGCCCATGGCGTATTACACCAGTCATAGGGAGTCACTATACCTCGTGATTGAAAAGACTCCAAGAAAAAAAAATTGCAAAGTCTGATCCCAACACTAGATGGCAGGAGTATGTAAAGCATGTGTATCTACAGCTAGAGCTGCAATAAACAATGTTGTTCCTCACTGGTCAAGCAAAAACAAGAAACCCATGTCTTGTGCAAGCAATGAGTCTCATTACATAGATAGACACGCATACAATAGATTTTAAACGGGATCTCTGTTCCAATCACCAGGAGGTGGGAATTCCCACAATGGTTGATTACACAGCCAAATGACAGTGCAGATAGGTAAATAAAGTTAAAAGCATGAAAAGGAGAGACAACTGCACCACAATATTTAAGTTATTGATCTAATAAATGAAAGTGGTGTGTACCTCCAATCAGAACTATTGTGTGCAGGTAGTTCCAGTGTTCAGAGTGCTGCAGCTGAGCAAATCTGAAATCTGTGTGACTTCAACATAATAAGCTCAAAATAAAGAAAAAAGAACTGGACATGATTATTATTTTTCACAAGCTAATAGGTGGCAGACTTGGCTGATTTGAGGTACCTGGTTGCTGCTTCAGTATAAAATAAATATATCAAGAAGTTTCTATACACATTCTTTAAAAAATTTATTGTTGCAACTAATAACAAAACTGAAAATCTTTAATGGGAAATTGAAAAACTGTACAAATGCATTTTTAACCTGGAAGGTCATTGAATAACTATACACAAAAAAGGAAATAAAATACATGAAAATGTACTGTGGCTAAATCTTGCTTTCTTTTTTGTTCTTTTTACAAAACACATATTCGTATACTATGGCCATCTTTCAAAACCAAAAACCTGATGAGTAAGTTTATTTGCTTAAGGCATTTAGCATAGCAGCTCACTAACGTTCTAATGTACGCTTAACAGTATGGATACATGTCCATTGTCCAAGAAGAGGTTAACCAGTATTTCCAATTTGAAATTCTACTGTATATACACATACTACTACAAACATATACAGGCGTTTAAAACATATTGACAGTTTTCTGAAATAAGCCCTATCCATACCTCAGTTGATGAAACAGCACACACTATCTTAATTCAAGTGGTAAAAAATCCATACAAAAAATGAAGTAGTATTTGGGAAAACAGTATTCACATTCCTTCGAAAACACAACAAATTTACAAATGTGTAAAATTAATTAACTCCATTTGCTTAAGAGATAAATAGCACCAATGTTGCTTACAAGTTTACTCCAAATATAGTGATTTAGCACATTTATTCCAAAAGCATAATGGATGTGCTTGCGTAGTCAGTTGGTGGATTTGTTAATCTAAAAATATTAAATATTACCCTTTTAATTTCCAGGATAATTTATAAACATTTCTTAAAAATGAAGCAAAAGGGCATTCTCCAGAATGGGCCAATCCTGGGTAACAATTATTTGAAACTTCCATTACAATCATTTCTAGAAACATTGTATTCCTCATTTTCATTTCACAAACTTCCACAATGTCAATTTCATATAATTAAAAAAAAACCATAGCAATTAAATTTTGATAAATAATCCAAAAACAACTGAAAAGGAGGGCTGAATACGGCTTATAAGTTCACTGGAATGTCTGTATGGTAGTTACTCAAATGTAATGAAAAATGATAAACAACTGGGTTACACTGAGTAAATAATAGAAAGTCATGCCATGTAGTGAGCAGGAACACATCTGATACAACATCAATCAATTTCTGAAGAAAGATACCTCCAGCAATAGCACTGTGATGTCACTGTTCAAGAATCTAATGTGATTAGTACACTTAGGGAAATTAGGAAGCAGAAATATTAAGTTATTTCATTTCAAGCACGTCGTATTTTGAGAGGACACAAGAAGACATCACATGCATTCTAATACAAATTGGGTACAGACTGAGTTCATTCTTTGTACAATATGCTAGCAAATGATGAAGAGAATCATTTGGACATACTTTTTCAAGTACACAGATGGGCACAATATAGCTTTTCTAAAAACATTATTTAAAAGTTCCATGTTTCAACAATGTTGCTCAATGCAGGCTGCTTACAACTCCCCTTTCAAGGACTATAGACATTCCGATTATTCCCAGTAAAACCTGGATATCAATCACTATATTTCTGAACAGCTCTTGGTAAATGCAAACATTTTAAATACAGCAAATTCTATTTGTTGCAATTGGATATGCATTCCCTTGGACCAATATTAAACATCAAATGTATAGTGCACAGTAGTTTGCTTGGCTCTTGTTTCTTCATATGGATTTACACGAGCCAGTCAAGTATACAAACTCAATGCACAGTATAGTCACTGCATTTTCTTTGTTGGTCCAACAAAACTTGTTATGTTTAACAAATACAATTCCTTATAGGATCAACACTGCTGGAACTAAAACTTTACGGAAAAGTAAGAACAAACTTTTGACATACACAAGAAATAAGAGAAATATTTAATCACAAAAAGTTCACAAATGACAGGAAGACTAGTTACAAAACATATTCTACAAAGATTTACAAAGATAATGATCATAGGCACACATTTGAAGTATCTGTACACAAAGGCTCAGCAATTTAAAACAACCTTGCAGGTCATGCATTTACACACAACAATGAATGCATTACTTTGAACTGATAATTCTATTAGTTTAGTGATTACAGTCAAAATAAATTCAATACATAAAATCCGAGAAATTGCTAAAAAGGAAAATAAAAATGCGTACAACTTGGTAAAATTAATTTTGCTTATTTCACTTTTTTAAGCATTGTGAAAGTATTAAGTGGGTTTTGCAGACAAGAGAGATTTATTTATGAATCCATCCACTGGAACTACACACATTACTCAAACAGCCAAATGTAGGATATGAAGAACAAATTCTACATAGTGGGTATTTGGTAGAATAGTCTCTTCCACTGAATTCTGAAACTAAGAGAATCAGAGCCTTTGTGCATTAAAACATGTTCTGAAAAGTACCATAACACTTGAGATATTTTCCTTTCTGTAAGACTACACATAAACGAGAAGTATATTTACATAAGGATAGAACAATATTACCTCTACTTTACTGTTATAGAAATAAATGAAGCATATGCTACACTTTTAAATATGTGCTTTCCGGCCCATATCACACATTGACTGACTTCTGCAAGGGACAGAGAACTACCAAAATATATTTACCATTTGGTAGGTAGAGGCACTAGGTTCATAGTCTAATGCTCCAACTTCAGAATATGCTTTTAAACCGAATTATAAATCCTCCAATTATGTATTTTTAAAATTAATGTTTGAAAGCATTTAACCAATAAGAAAGCATGTACATTTAAGAGAGTGAATTAAAATATAAACATTGGAAGTGCAAAATAGTTGGTCAGGGACTGAAAAATCTGCTGTTATTTTGGTTTTAAATAAGTGCACCAATAATGAGCTTTTTTTATAAGTTTATTTAATTTATGTAAAAATGATGTAAAAAAACTCACCGTACACTGCACTCAATTTTCTCAGGAAACAGGAGTAACAAGCACTCCCAGTGGCAGTATTTCAAGCAACGTATAATTATACATTTTTGCCATATTTATCTTGATGCACCACATGCCAGGCATTTTAGCCTAGAGCATGGTTTCCCAAATTGTTTAGAATCACAGCCACATTTTTAGAATAACAAACTTTGGACACCCAACTAGTTGTAATGGACATGAGGCTGGGGCAATTTTTTTAATAGCAATTGCTTGTAAGCATCACAACCTTGTTCACGCCATTTGATATTGGACTGTGGCCAAGTTATTGATCCTCCCATAAAAGTGGCAGATTGTGAAGTGTACTGAAGTCTGGCGATGGAACACTTTTAAAAGTGGGGTGCTGGCCTGTGGCATCAATTCACTAGAATTGCAAGACTTGATTTTATTCAATTAGAAAAACCTCTTCTGCAGCATGCATATTGCAGTTTGATATAGTGCAAATTAGGCCCAAGGGAATTGGAGCACTGTACATCAGCACCAGTCATAAGGTCTGTTTTATTTTATTACAAGCATAGGAGATTAAGTGATTTGCCCAGTATCAAAGTATGTTGGGCCCACACAAGGAATCAAACCTGGTTGCCCAGATCAAAAGTCGGCAGCTTTGGTGATTATGCTGCATTCCATATTTCTAAAATTGTGTGAGTCATACAAAAGGGGTATAGTTGTGTATGATCTCATACAGTGAGCACATTCTCTGTTAAAATGGCTTTGTAAAAAAAAAAAAAGCAGAAAATACTAAAAGGTTCACTCAGAGACTTGTTGGATAAACTTGCAGTTTAAAAAAAAAAACTGTACTGGGGGATATCGTTCAGCACTGTTCATTTTAAATATTAAGATATATCTTTTAGTTTCCAATATCAGTGAGAAGATGTGACTGTTACACAGATCCTGTATTTAACAAGCAAGAGAACATCCTTCTCTATAATTTATTATATGTTGTGATGATGATGGTCATGTATGTCCATACTTGTTGCATAAAACGTTCAAGAGTACTGAAACACTGACTGTATGGGAGGATATCTAGTTTAAAGAGATCACATCTTTGGTGCAATGTAAATGCTTTCTGCCTGAAAAGTTGTCAGCTTCAGATATTTACCAGTATTTTTCAAGTAAGTTCTTTCAACACATTTGACGGGTGATTGTTAAACTCTTCTATAACCCCCTAGCGCCAGTTTTAAATTACTGCACCAAAGTGTTTGATATTAATTCATACAATAATGTTTTCCATGAGTCATTTCTTAAATAACTTTTAATTCTCTACAAATTATACCCCTTAACTCCTATATACACGTTTGACAGTTTCAGTAAAAGAACAATTAAAACATTGTGCTCTATATACGGCAGGTTAGGGTGATAGTAAACGTCACAGTGCTGCACAATAACCTCTTATGCTTAATTTTTACACAATTCATGGGTGCTCTGCTGCAATAGTCTGCTTATGTATTTACATTCATTTCTGTTATCCAATATTATCTGTAAAGACACACACAGGTAAACGGAGTATCATTACATGTATTCTACTGCTCAATGAAGGAAGTGCTATGGCTCATAGCCTAAAACTCCCAACACGAATGTATAAGTGGCAACACTGTCTTCTGGTGCATATACTGTTTCGGACACTGTTTCCTAACAAAACAGTGGTTAGATTTATTACAGCACCCTGTCAAGCTACCATTATTTAATATGCAAATTCGGGTCATTCTTTATAGACACTAGTCCCAGGTAAGTGGCACACATTTAGAACCTCGTTCCATCACTCATAATCAGTGAAAATAAAAACAATGCAGCAGAAAGTGACTCATACATTGTTTACTTGACTGGCATATTGTATTCCAATTTCTTCAATAAAATACTCATGCTTGCTGTTAGTGCTAGCATGGCCACATTGCACTCCACTAGTTAGTTCAATTTCAGCATGTCCTATGGGGGTGGACACCAGAATCTATGATAATATGACAACCTGTGGATAAGTGCCGTTTACTGTTTCAATGTCCAACTTGCTAGGTTGATAAAGTTACATGCGATGTGAAACTTATATGCAGAAAGTAAGGATAGCTATTATTATTGATTACGATGAAATGTACACACACATTCACTGGTACGCTATTTTAGATTTTCAAGCCATGGTGATGACTATGTTAAGACTAACAGTGGGCCTCTCGTATCTAGGCTTACTCATCACTCTGAAATCAGCATCATTAATGTGCGTCACACAGGGGGCTTAGGAATCATAACTGAGGTAAAGTAAAGGTAGCAGACATCAGTCTGTCAAGGTCATATTAAGCATTTTGGTTTACATCCAGAGTGTTAAAACGTATAAATATAATTTGTAATAAAAAAGGCACAACAAATGTAAGTATTTTGCATGCAAATTATTAGTGTTAATGATTACCAGCTGAATCTGGGCTTTTAAGCTTTTAATCACTGCAAGTTGCTTGAAGCGTAACACAAGGAAAACAAATGAACTACATCACACTGAAAACAACCATTAAGACAAATGGGCTGAGATTAGAAATTGTGACAGTCTATGAGGAACAACTTTGGGGGTAAGTATAGAAAGTTTTGGTTATTAACATCTGGACACTAGAGTCAGAAACAAACTCTTACATTCAAATTAATAGAATAAGAAGAAACTCTTGATCTGTAAACATAACTCTGCCTATTCGATAACACACTAACTGGAAAACACTTTCAAACTTCGGGGTATTGGAGTGGCATTTATGAAAATACACACACAAATGCTAACCTCCATAGAGATGTCTGTCAACTTTCGAAAGTTGAATTCCTCCATTTATAAACAATAGAATAGATTCAGTATGATCAAAAACTACTGGCTAAAGAAATTAGGATGACAAAGAAAAACACAAGAAACTCAAGAGCTGTAGAACCATCACACATTGGTTCAGAAACATTAGAATCCATGACTTCCTAGGCAGATCATGAAAACGTACAAGGCCCAGACTAGAGGATGACAGATACTGTGTCTGACTGCAAACCTTGTGAAAGTTTGAGTGTCTAAGCAATAATTTGTAAAAATACAGATACAAGCATCATTCATTATTAGGCCATTGGAATCAAATGGAACGCTAGAATCAGAAGACATCCACAGTCCAATGTGTGAGGACCTTGCCTTCCAAGTTGACCTTTTCATGCACTTCATTAAGAGAATTAGATGGGTTCCATGGTGACCTCCAGGCAACAATAATGAGTAAAACTGATGTTATGTCCGTCTCTGGAGAATGTAATTTTATTCTCCGATGACAGGACAAGGCCAGGCAGTGGCTATTTGAACCACTTTATCTCAGGAATTCAGTGAACATCGCTTTAATGGGTTTGGGTAAACATTTGGTACGTTTGAGAATAATGCACGGCAATTGACTGCTTTAATAGAAATCAATTCTTCATCTAGCTAATTATCAGAGCTTCAAAATCAATCATAAATCACTTTAAGATGATGAGCTCCACCTGCTACTAGCAAATGTTCTGGTCAAAACAGATTTCATTTGTTAAAAAGGATTTTATAAGCAGTGTGCAGAAACTGAAATAGTAGGTGTAACAAATACCCTTCTGAAAAAACTTTGCCTGACATTCGCCCACCTCATATATAGGAAATGGTAGCCCAAAGTGTTAAAGGGGCTCAGTCAGTTCAAGTCAGCACTGCAAAGGTGCGTAGTAGACAAAGCGTGGAAAAGGAAGAAGAACCAACCTCAAGGTCAGCTTGTCACCTGAGCTGCCAAACACAGCCTTGCATACCTTAGTGTTACAAATAAGCGTATTCCTAAATTCAGCAATAGCTACATGTGCTAAGACCACCATGGAAAATACATTTTATACTGGTGCTTATATTTACCCAGACCCCAACTCAACCTCTTAGTACAATGGCAGAACAGATTGGTTACTAAATTTTCAGCAAACAATGTTGATACAAAGGCATTCTGGCTCACAGATATTTTGAAGTGAGCTCATCAGGAAGCTGTGCTTCATGTGAGTTTGAAATCTGATGTGTTGCTGTCACAAAGGATTATCTGGAATCTTATAGTTGCAATGAGATCATCATGTGAGTTTTCATCACTGAAAACATCTATCAGAATCACCTCCACACACATTAACTAAAACAACTTGGCTGGTGGCAACTCGCAAAATGGTGCAAATCAGCAGCTGCACATCCGCTCAGGCAGGGTGGCCGGACCCCCCCACCTTTTTTCCATCGCAAGAGTGTTTGAATTTTGCCAAGCTATGGATTTCACAAGCCTATGGGTGTGACCTTCTCATCCTGGCAAATGTGTCTCAAGGACATCCCCCTTGTGACTAAGTGGGTTGTCACGGATTGCCTCGGACCTGGGCGCATCAGTTTTAAGCCCTGAAGAGCCCAGGGCAGAGTGTCAATCAGTGACATCTCATCCCAGAGCGGGGTGAGGTCAGCAGTCTCACTGGCCCCATCCTAGTCTGATGAGTGAGAGGCTGCTGCCTCTTGTCATTTGCTGACCTAAGGTCAGCCTTTGAGAGGAGGCAACAGTCCAAACACTCCTGGGACCTCTGAGCTGTCCCTCCTGAGCTGCAGTGCAGTTAAGTTTTATGCTTTGCAATGGTTGGTGCACCTGTGCATGAACGGATGACTTTGTGAGTGTTGTGTGTGTGTGTGTGTGTGTGTGTGTGTGTGTGTGTGTGTGTCTTCAGGTGTGAATACATGGGTGTGAGTAAGTGCGTTTGTCAGTGAGTGTGCTTGTGTATGCATGCCTGCTCAAAATTATCGGTTGCTACGGTACAAATAGTACAACAATCTCTGGAAGCTGCCATTTAAAGAACTAATTAAATGAGGCCCTGAGTGAAGAAGCATTTGCAACTAAGTTGAGAACTAGCAGCAAGTTGTTATTACTTCAATTCTGTTTTGATCGCTGATTTTTTAGCTGGAAGAGGCAAGTGCAACACAAACAGAAAAATGATTATTCTAGAGTGCGGCAACAACTCTTTACTTTAAGACTTCTGAGGCAACTACATAAAACAACGGTCTACATAAGACATGGGAATAAGCACCCAGCCACTCCTTTCAAATAGTATTCTACCAGAAAACATGGCAAAGCGAGCAGAGAGGATAGTTTGTCTTATTTCTATTCAATAGTATACCTTTTCACTTCGGAAACAATACAATTTTTTGGGAGAGCTAGTAGAGATTTAAAATAAGTTGTTTAATAATATTATTATACCAATGACTTAATAGGTCAGATTTACAAAGGCACAGCTGGCATCTAACAAGTGTTACTATTGTTTAACTCGCAGGACTAATTTGACCAATTCTTGAAAGGAAGACAGTGAGCTTACTGACATTTGAACTGAATGGCAGACAACACCCTGATCTCTGTAAAAGGGGAATGGATTTACTGTGTTATCTTTTTGTTTGGCATATTAGCACAACGAAATAATGGGGCATATTAAGATTGCCTACATGCAAATAAAAGTACAACCAAATATTAGTAACAAAATGCCAAAATGAAAAGCTATGGTCATTCACTTTTTCATTTTAAATCAAGAATGTATCAAACAAAAAGACACTAGTTACGAAATTCAGGAAACAGTCAATAGAGGGAAATGTTTGGTAATACAAGTAAAACATCATACACATATCAATAGTATTTGAAGGGATTTCTTCGACTGCAATTGTTTTTAGATATATACAACTGGAAAAGAACTTTAAACAAAATGTGGTAAAGAAAAAGTGTTCACAGCCAGAATTTCGGAAAACAGCCAGACTTCTGAATATGGATATCAAAAGCATAGATAGGGGCATTTAAAGTATTTAAATATTACTCATTCCTTTGGTTTATACTGAGATGTAATGGAAGTGCCAAGAAGATCTAGCTTAAAGAGCTGCACAAACACAACAAAAGAAGAAGCGAACATCATTCCAGGGTAATAAGTCACAGCTATAAACGAAGTATTTGAGCAACAGCTAACCCAACACATCTCAGTGAAGAGAACACTTCTCAAAACAGAAAAGAAAAGGTTTTGGCACATCCAAATGTGGTGTAACTCCTGCCAGTATTATTTTCAGAGATTTAAGAGCATTAACTCAAGCATTTCGACCATATAATTCTACTCCAAGTCTAAGAGCAGCGTGTCCGCCTAGATGTGGACAAATGCTCACCCTGCTTACAGTTTCAGGCACCACCTCAACGATGAGGCCCAAATATGTGAAAACAAGTCTGCGATTGTTGGTTTTATTGGTTACAGAAGGTGAACTGTCAGTAAGAGCCAACACTGCTTATGTGACAAAACTTACATGTACAAAGGCACTTCCCTCCGTCTAGAGCCCAAACAAAGAAGAAAATAACTCCACTACTTGTAGTGAAATCTGCAGGGTTACTGTGATTGAATTGACTACATCAAGCTAGCGAATAGAAGGCAAAAGGCAAAAAAACAGATCCAGACAAAGTAACTGCATGGTTTAAAGTTCAAGCCCATAGAATCGGTTTAGTGAAAAGAAAGTATGCATATGGATAATCTGATGACAGTTACTAAATGATACCACAGACAGTTTTAAACATGTTGAAAATGGTTCATAAAGCACGGAAGTTCAAACCAACACGTTAAAAAACATCCCTTCAATTGACAGAAGTCTGTTTTAGCACAATTTCAGCAAGCTATGCACATGAAAGCTTACCAGTGGAGAAGATGACAATGTTGTAGGTGGCTAGGTTACACAAAAAACAGCTCTCAGCAAATAAACGTTCCGAAAGAAAAAGACGGTATGTAACTGATAAAGGGTGGAGACTAGGAAGGCAAAGAAAAAAATCAAAAAGACTGTTCGGGCGGGTAGGTCCTCAGGTAAAACGATCACATTGGCTTCTGTCCAAAAAAGTCACACAATAAAACGATATACCGCAGTTGACTGTGCTGTGGAGGGTACAACTATCAATTGCATTTACTACATTTATAATCTGACGTTTCAGTATATTGCAGACTCCTAGTTATGAAAGCAGAAATATGTAGAGGCAGATCACTCACTGGAGTACGTCATACAATATAGTTAGGTTGAAAATGGAGGTAGTGGCGGATCACAAACATTTTGAAAGCTTGCAACTAAAGAAAAGCTGTAGTCCTGTTAAAGAAATACATTTCATGATTTTTTTTCTAGTCACTGGATGTTTTAATTACTGTTGTGTACAACAAATGTGTAGTCCAAATGATTGCCCCCGGTTATAAAGGTCTGACATTTGTGAATAAATTCAATATAGAGTAACTGTAAAGATTGGGAAAATAAGGCATGGATCCAGCTCCAAGGACCAACTATGGACACCGGTTATTTAGAAAAATGTTAACTGAGATACCTTGTCAAAAGGAATGTCCAGATCGTGAAAATAAGATGAAATAACTGTACTGAAGAAAGCAAACCGGAGTACGACGCAAAAAAAAAAAAAATCAAAAATCAATGCCTAATAAATTACAATGTATATTTTTGTGAAAAAATCAAAAATAGAAAATCAGACCACGCCCTTTCTTACTTAATCTTTGGACTAACTTGACAAACTACAGGCACAATTAGTTAAAACAATATCGTCTTTATATCTTGCGCAGAAGAGAGTTTCCCTGATCATTTAACTCTTTGCGATACTACTTACAATATATGCAGCAGTAAAGTATGACAAAATATCACCCAGATTTCTCACCCTAGTACTGAGAAAGAAACCGCTTTACAACACAAATAAATTTTGATCTACTAGATACACATATATATATATATATATATATATATACATACACACACATATACATATATATATGTATATAATAAAATATATATTTATGGATTTTATTTGTTATCTATATATTAAGAAAAAATAACTAAATTGACCTTAGGACAATAAAAATGTTTCATGAACAGTTTGGTCAGTCTAGATGAAAGGAGGCCCATTTTTACAAGCCAATTGCAGGTGCAGCCTATCACTATATAGCAATGGACCAGTAAATTATTAGCATTGTGGGTTCATGCAATTATTCAATCATAAATGCTTTCATCTGTGTTAAGTAATATTGGCACCGAACCCTTTGTCTCTACGTATGATACTATAGCCCTGATAGAAGTTTATTCTCAATTAGCTTCTGTACGCAACATCTGTTTGTGGCCCAAATTTTTCAAAACATTACCAAGCTTTGGCAGTAAATAAATCAAAAATCTACTGTGAAACATGTATACCCCTATGCACTGGAAGAAACATTTTGGAGCTACTATTGATCATTAAAAAAAAGTCCTGTAAGATCTACCTGTGTATGCCCTTTAAATTGGTCATGAAGAAGTAAACAAAGACGTACTAAAATCCTGAATAAAAAGCCAGCAGTGAGGGCATGTCATCAAAAATCAGTCTAACAGCATATCGGAGTCCACTGGGCTTCTTGCTGCCTATGAAGCCTAACTCACAGCATAAGGGCCAGATTTAGAGTTTGATGGACTTGTACCTTATTGCAAAAGTGCCAGATATCCAATCCACCATTCGGATATAATGCACTCGTAAAACAAGATGTGATATCTGTCACATCTATGACAGAGATATTTCTGCAAAACACTAAATTAAGCCCCAAGTTATGTAACTGAAGCATGTTCCTTTCAGATTTTGCCTGGGAATCAGAAGTATGCAAGGTTTATTTTTGGTAATGCTGATCAATGTAAGATTTTTGTGATTTTTTGAAAACATTCACCTCTTTACAGTGGCTCCAGTCCCTTTAGTTCTGGTGGGTGCTAAGTAAACCATGACATAACAAATAAATAAAATAATTTACTTTAAATGTATTGAAAGGGGCGGTAGTTAACCTTTTACACCTCAGACTAAGAGAATTCAAAACATTGTCAACACTTGCATTTTACATGTTAGGAGGGTGTTGTCATAAAAAGTGAAAATGATTTACTTTAAAGTGTTGAAGGGAATGAGAAGTTTTGGCAAACGGAGCGAAAGCCTTAAGTAACAGTGCTGATTTACTAGCACCAATGCCAATCAGAGCCAATGACAGCTGATTGGAAGCCTTCGCTTTGGAGAAGAAAATCTACAGAAACCATATTGGACATTGTTCTATTTCAATTGCAACAGACGTCGTGTAGTGAACACGCCGATTCATATGTGAGCTGCAAATGAAAACTACAGGGAGTACATACTTTGATCGTTCTACATTCTGTACTGAAGTTAAAGTCGTGAATGAAGGCCACTGCCACTTCTTTTTACGTCCTAACGCTAGCCTTAACCCAATACCCCCTGCCTTTTTTCAGAATCAATTTTTCCACATTGCATGAGGCAAAACATTAGAACACCCCCAAATAAGCTGAGCTTGTCCACCAGTGGTTTCATAGATTGAAGCAAGTGGGTCTCTTGATCCAACGCAGACAATCTTACTCACCCAGCTGTGAGGACATTTTTCAGCATAGCAGGAATCTTGTCGACACACTTTGACTACTGTACATACCGTCTGGATTTTTAAGGCTCATAACATTCAGCCTATTTTGATGCAGTTCCCAGTTTGTGTCATTGCACGGAACAACTTTTAGTTTAGTTTCTGGTGGGCTGGAAATATGGGCATGGTAGGTTTATTTAAAAGGCAACAAGACTATGAGCATTTATTGAAATTACCCATGCAATCTACGTTCTAGCACAAAAAAGAATAGAAATAAAAATACACATCTCCTTATGTAGCACCATATTTGAACAATTTCCTTTTGTGACACATCCATTCAAAGTTCTAGTCCCCCTATGTTCTACAATCTTCTAGTTCCACAATGTGGATTCAAACATATTTGCCCTCCTTAACTGCTCCATATTCATGCCAATAATTCAAATACAGTGCTGTAAGAGATGCGTTTGTGGTACACAGACAGCAAAAAGAAACATGCATTGAAATAAATGGGTCGGTACATGTCCATCGGTTCTTCTCTAGTGGAGCTTGTGCAGCTCACTCCAGCTCTCCACTGCAATGAGCCTTTTCCTTCAGGTGAGAGGAGGCAATGCTAAAAGGAGAATGACAGCAGCAATGACATGATACACGAAGTGGAGTGGGTTACAACAGGATGAACAAACAAGAATGGAACACTAACAGCAACCTTTATTTTTCTATTATTCATTTTAAGGAACCCTCACTGGGTTCTCCAAAACATGAAGAGACCCTGGCTGCGTCAACTCTCCAAAAGAAGAGTATGAGGGAGAATGAATGGCTGAGTTCAGAAAAACATGTGGAATAAAAGCTTACAGAAAGGGGTAGTGCCTCCTGATGTGTAAAGAGTTTTTACAGGGTGCTAAATAGTAGAGTACATTTCAACTTCACAACAAACCAGTAACAGTTGGATGGCATTACAAACTCGAAAATCTACCTTTTGTAAGTATGCACCCACTTTTTAGCAGTAAGGGTAACAGTCACATCTCACTGCTCATAAGGGTATAAATATACATACACAAACACATACACAAATATATATATACATTCTATACATACGTAAGAGTACAGGATTGTACAAATACTCCCAATCATCCCCATCCCCTCCTAAAAAAAAAAAACACCAACCACTGCCATCATGTGTTGGTCACCAGAACACAAAGCAAAACTTATAAAATGCTGGTGGATATGTTTTTGTTCCATGTTTTTCCTGCACCCATGATTTGCAACAAACAGTACAATGTATGCAGGCGAATGTGCAAGTATAGTGTAAGAAAATCATTCATGGACGATCTGAAAACAATTCTTGGGTTACTATAAGTACATTCAGACACCCGTTTTCACAGGTTGTATACATTTGAGAAAAAAATTCACAAGAGAGTTCTTGCAAAATCAGAACTAAATGTAGGACTACCACAGGCACTGCCTACAGAGCAGACATGGTGAAGTTTCAGACTTAATGAAAATACAGAAAAAAGGACCCTCTCAAGACATCCCCCGTCAAGTCCCGTACCTTCTGTAGACAAGTAGGTAGAGTTAAAGGTATTCGGAGGTAGACTGGGAGGGGACTAAATAATAATAAAATCATATTTGGTTACAAGACCTGGAAAGAGCCAGCAGATTTTCCTTCTGTGCCCAATTTCGCTCCCAACTGTAACAAAGAAATAGACAAGCTTGTTTTGTTTGAGAAGGTTAAAAACAACAATGTGTTGTAATTCAACAAGATCGTTAGAAAACAACGTATTTGGCATTTTCTCTGCTTACTCCTGAATATTGTAAGGCCCTGAGATAAGAATATTATGTTCTTGGGACCACAGGGATAATTTAAACCCTAGTGCATTGATTTTTCTTATTAATCCTATCAAAGTTCCAGCTTTTCAACCTTGGTTCTGCCTTCCTGAGGCAATGCACGAAGTCTTCAATTCTGTTCTTCTTTCCTTTTTAGCCATCAAGCACTTTATTACAAACTGGTCAAACTGCAAGATTCACTGTACAATCAAATTCCTCTGACAAGTCCATTAATGAAAACAAACCCTGTAGCAGAGGTAGGCTCCAGCGGTGAATACAGTGAACAAGCAGATATTCGCTATGAATGGCTTCCAATTCGATCTTGGACCTTCTTCGTCCTCATCAAAAATTTCAGACTTCTCATTTGTTTGGGGTGAAGTATAGAGATGTTCTCCAACAGTTCTCTTCCTAATTTCAGTGTCTTGGCAAGTACTACAAAACAACAAGAACCTATTGTTAGTTTTTGCATCATGTTTTATGGGCCAGTCATTAAAACTTTATCATACATGAATGAAAATTAGCATTTACATTAAACTTTATTACGCAAACAGTATCTCAGTAGGCTAAGTCTGCCAGGCTTATTTAGTCGGCAATTTTTTAACTCTAAAACATAGACTCTACATAGACACTTGCTTAAGTTTTCTTTCTTGGAGACGTGTTTTCTCTTTTGCATGGATAAAGCGTTGTGAGTTCCTCTTCTGTGAACCTATGTTTGAGACATTTTTCAGCTTTTCTGCTACAGAAGCTGTCCAACCACTCCTCTTGGGACACCACTCCAGTCTAATGTCATGAGGTAATTTAGATGTATTGTTATATTGAAAGAGTCCTGAAACTACTAGTTCACTCTAGGAATCAAAACGCCTTGGTCCGATCTCCAGAGACCTGTTACTCTAGTGTGTGCATTTGTTTAAATTACTGAGCCCCTTAACTCAGTACATGTGGCTCAAGGATGACCTCATAAGGAAACCGAAAACAAACTAGCTACTTACGGTGCATTTTAATAAAGCCAAAGACAAATTTAGAATCAATTAAATTTAAAAGCAATTTATCTTGCTTTTATAAGAACAATTTTAAAGGCACCAGACTTTCAGTCCCCAAGTCGGGTGCCTTTTTAATTTCTACTCTGAGACACTATCTATTTGTGATCAGGGTTAGCATCTAGCTCACTGAAAATGGCATCTACCACAACAAATGCATGTTATTCAACTTATTTCAGCAAGCTAGGCTTTAAGTGTGAATCCTTATCTAACAGACACAGTAACTGACATGATTCATCCTTCAGCCCAGGTTAGTTTCAAACCAACTGGAAAAACCGAATGGTCTCAGATAGATGGATTGATACCAGGATCAGAAGAATCGAAAAGACTGGGATACATTTTGGAGGGACAATCAGCATTGTAGTTGATCAGCAGGCCAGTAATGCCACTGACTAAACGTGCATACTCCTTTAAGTGCAGATGACAGCCAACTGGCTTCTTTGAGTGGAAGCAAATAGGACCAAAAGCAAACCAGTGGACAGAAAGCCAACTTGTAAGGCTGGAAGAGAACGCCAAAATCACTAAAGGAGAGTCAGGCCTCTATATTCTTTCAATGGCAAGACTACATAAAGGGTAACAGGATGTCTGCACAGCTTCATGCAAATGGGCATCTCACTGGAATAACCCGGATCTTGAAACCTTAAGCCTCTCAAGCTCCAAAACCTCAGGCGGAGGTGCAGAAGTGATGGGCACAATTATGTTAGGTTTGTGGGAAACTTGTAGAACGGTGGTTCAGAGAGCGTACAAAAAAGGAAAGCAGGGCTTAATAATGTATGTGTATAGATATGGGAAAGTAAAGGTATGGGCGGGCAGGGAGAAGTAGTCGAGCGAGGTACTCTAGGAATGGTACATACGGGGAAAGATGTGAGTATGTATAGGTGTGAGGAGACAGGTACAGCTGCAGGTGGGAAACTGATGTAGTGGGGTGAGGTGTGGGCTACAGGAGGACTGGGTGCAGACTGAAAAAGGAAGGAATCAAGAGGTAGAAGCAGAGAGAGAGAAGCGGGTAAGAAGACATGTGTACAGACATAAAAGCTGTGAGAGGTGCTCCCTATGTGCAGTCTGTGAGATGCATGGGTTCGCAGAGGTGCAGGTTGCAAGAGGTGCAGGCTGAGAGATAAGGGCAGGGTATGTAAATGCAGGAAGAGGTACGGGCAGGATGGAGATGTGCCAGTGGGCAGAGAAGGGTACAGGCAGGGTGAAATAAGAGCTGAGAGGTGCGGATGGGGAAAGGTATAAGAAAGACAGCTGCAGGGTGGGAAATAAAGAGGCAGAGAGGTGAAGGATAAAAGGTGCAGCCTGGGAGCAGAGCAGACAGATTGATTTGGAAGGGGTACAAGGTGGCAGGATGACTTACAGCAACGAAGTGTAAATGAATCACAGACATACAATTTGTTGGTTACAATGAATGCAAACTGCAGTAACCATTTTTGCATGTTAACTGGAATGCAGAAGTGCAAGGCATCAACACCTTGACATGCCAGGATTTGTGCATTTTTCAAACAGTGTATGCACGGGCATCTCTTACTTAAATAAATTCTATTGTCTATTTGCTTTTGTGTTACTTTTGTTATTAACAACAATTTGAATGGAAATAGTGGTGAAACTTAGACAAAATGGCGGTTTCAGACAATTTTTCAGGAAGCCGATCTGTGTGCACTGCTTGTAAATCTAGCTTGTTTAACATCATTGCCAACAGTGTGGAAACATTTTGTTTACTCCATCATGTTACAACAGTCAAGTTCATCGACATAAGAAACAAGCACTCAAGCCAATATTTATTGCTTTACGGCTTAAAATACGTTAACCTTATTTGAAGAAAAAAATATATATATGTATATAGGTACATTTGTTTTTGTTCGGTGAGCTGTGGATTGTGTGGATCCGTCACCGCGAAACGAAGCACCCGATCGCGAGTGAAAGGGAGGTAAGACTGAGAGTGAGCGTGATATATATAGCAGCAGAACAGAGGCTAAGAATGACTAGTACTGTTTGTGTAACATCTCCATGGGGCATAAGTAATAGCACTGTGCCGATCTGGGTGAACCAATGGGAGGATCCTCTCAAGAGTAGGGAGGCTCCTTTAATGTTGGAGCCAAGGCAACCGGCTTGTGGCACTAACAGGATGCATAAGGGTCAGAATAATCTCACGGGCTATTTTTAGAACTGCACCACACACGCCTCTTTTATCGATCACCAGTACTCACTACGAGCTTTCATGAGGCAATACGGAAAATATTACCTGAGGGACGGCTGGTGCCTTCTGGGAGTCGTGGTCTGCCGATGGAGACTACGAGAGGGCGTTCCAACAACCAATTGCCTTGTTGGGTTTCCACCAATGGGAACCAAATGGATCATTTTAAAAGCGGCGGTGACAAAAGCGGCGGTGACAGTTTACAGTGAAACAGGCATCTGAAGAAGACATTTTGTCGAAACGAGTCATGCCTACTGTGCAGAATTAAAGGTGTTCTTACTGATCCCCTGTTGTGTCCCTTTGGTTTCTTTGAAGTGGTGAGAGTCCGTTTTGTGGAGATATATATATATATATATACACACCACTTCCAGCACTTACTTTCGGCAAACATGGAAATCAATGGACCACCATGCAGCTTGAAATGACAGGTACGTTTATTTCTCCTTTCTCTACCTTGATCACATAGTGTGACAGCGGTACGTCATTGATTTTTTATACATACTTTTTTCATTGCTATACCACGTGATAATAGACAGTGAAGAAACATTCGTATTGCGAGGCTTTTTACTGTGTATCCTGGCTTAAATGCATGGGATTTTAGTATGGATACAAGATGTGTGCAATTATTGCCTGATGTACACATCCACATACAGTACCTATGAGATGTTTGTTGACATATTCTGTGCAAATTACGCAAATGTACAAATAACGCAGCAAACGTGCAAATAACGCAATATATAGCCATTATAAGGCAGTGTCATTGAATCTTAAGGGTTATTTTATATACAAGTCACACATCAAGTAACTTGTGCCCAATATATAGACACATCTGCAAATTACCGCAATAATGCTAGAAAATGTGCGAAATACGCAGAGAATATGTGCAAATTACGCAATATGTCCATATTTTAAAACAATCATCCAAGACTATTTGTTGTGCAAATCATGCATAATATAACTTGTGCAAAATATGCGAACACAAGTGCAAATTACCGCCTAAATGCAAATTTAATGTGCAAATTATGCAAAAATATGTGCAAAATTTAATACTTTTGGTTCAGATTTAAAAAAAAATTCAACAGTGTGGAATCAATGCATACGCATATACAAAGCCCCAAATAATACAAATTCTTATTATGATGATCATATAAAGTGTTAACAATAAATTCAAAGTGTCTAGCGAAAAGCATATGTGCAAAAAGTGTCCCAATAAAAAACAATTTAAAATTGTGATTAAAATTGAGGCGGATTGGACGAATATCATGATGTTAGCTATCCATGTCCCAGCGGTTTCAGCTTTCATTCTTAGCAACTAGGAGGACCTACATCCCATAAGCCTGTGGGGATAGGTATATTGTATTGTGTGCAATATCTCCTAGATATATCCATTCTAACACTATTGTTGCAGTTATACAGACTTTTGGTCTATAAGAAAGTGTGCATATCTTCTGTATTATTAAGACCATTTGGAAATTTACTGTTTAGGTCTAAAATGTATTTAGTTTCCAACTGTCTTAATGATCTTTCTCTGTTGCCACCTCTCAGTGGCACAGGAACAGAATCAATAACGAAATAGGACAGGCAGTTGATGTCTTTATTATATACTTCTTTAAAATGTCGAACGTCCGGATACGCCGGATTGCTGTTGATGATAGCCCGAAGATGTTGCAATATCCTTGGTACTTCCCACATACCCAAGCCCACAGGTGCACGAGAGAACATAAAACGCAAAGTCAGTGCGGCAATTGTAATTGCTTTTAATGTCTAGCTCATTTTCTCGGAAAGGAGTACTATATTTAGATGTATTCACTCCAAACTTATATATATATTCCCCATGTGATCAAGCTTCGTTGGAAGCGAAACGCGTTATGGCGGCTGGCTGACAATAAAGCACTCAGATTAAGCACTTTATTTTGGGTCTGCTTTTCGTCATTTTGAAAAAGGCAGGAGCCTTGTCCCGGTGACGAGTTACATATACATATATACATACATACATATATATATATATATAGCAGCAAAACAGGGGCTAAGAATTAATAGTACTGGTTGTGTAACATCTCCATGGGGCATAAGTTACAGCACTGTGCCGATCTGGGTGAACCAGTGGGAGGATCCTCTCAAGAGTAGGGAGGCTCCTTTAATGTTGGAGCCAAGGCAAACTGCTTGTGGCACTAACAGGATGCATAAGGGTCAGAATCATCTCACGAATATCCGAGATCCTCTGAGGAGAAGGAAAGTAGTTGATAGCAACTGACAACATCTTCACCAGTGGCACTGCAAACCTTGCCAGTAGTTTGCCTACAACTTAAGATATACAATGGCGATCTTCACTTCTGCAACACCTTAAGATACGCAATGGGGATCTTCATAGAAATAATTGGTTTGCTTCAAAGGATCAACCTCTAAAAAAGGGATACATATGTGAATTCTATGACGCTGGACACTAGGGCAAAGAACATTTACTTGATGCATGATAATACTACAGTTTTGCAGGTACCCTGGATGCTTTGCTCTCATTAGGTAGCATCACAGACGCAACCAAAACTTTGAAGCAAGAAAGTAGACCAAGTCAGGCATTGGGAGAGAGGTTGTTTGTTATAAAAATGGTTCACGCTTCTTACCTATGGACTAGCTTACTTCATTCTTGTCAAAAAAGTGAATAAGGTCATCTTAGTGTTCTTGGGTTGTACATGGGAAATATTGTGGCTTTTGAGAAAAATGTAAAATATATGTATATAACTAGTTTATTGCTTAACTGGCATAGCTGGCAAAAACAAAAACCATTCTGCTCTGGCGACTTGTACCCATCCAATTATTTTTTTAAGTGTACTTTTTCCATTATCAGTTTTTGACCAACATAACTGGAGCTTGAAATTCTACATGTTCTTTTCAGACTGACATGCTCAGAGTTGCAGAATGAGTTTGTTATTTTGATATTGGAATCCGTGTTTCTTTTTTCAAAAGGGTCAGCCATTTTTTTAAGTGTTGTTGAGGATTATGGCTTACAGTGGCTCCTAACCGGATGTTGCATGATGTTGAGTTTTTTTATCATCACCTTTCTGGTTCCTGTGAATAGGACGCATACGGTCGGGGTTATTTGAAGTTGTGTAGACAGTAACTTGAAGAGTTGGATTGAGATCATTTAGAGGTTTGACCACCATTGTGCTTGCAATTCTAAGCAAATTTGTAACTTTCCTTAAAATCCTGGACATGGCATGGACGGCTAAATCTGAGGGGCCCTTTAACTTTTGGTTTAAATCAGAACAGACAGATTTAGTCTTTGAGACTTTTGAGAAGCCATACACTAAAATAGTGTGTTTACAGGATCTGTCTGGACAGGGCTTTCAGCTGTAAGGCTACTATGGGGATTTTATTCAAGAAAGATGGTTTATATCCTTGGGTGGGGTCAATCTTTGATGTGCAAGTTATTTATGCACTGATGATATCACAAGGATTCTAGAAAATATGGCACTGCTTATAAAGAATGAAAGGGGTAACCTTTTGCTATTGTTTTTTTCTTTTGCAAAGAGCACCTAAAATAGGATTTTTATCATCTCTTTGCATGAAACAAGATCACACATTATTCAAGAGATTAGCATGCCTAAAAAGTCTAATGTACTTTATTTAAATTGTATTTATCTGTGGTTTTATGGAGCGCGGACATGACCTGTTAGGGTATCAGAGCGCTTTACAGGGATAAACACGTTACGTACAGCATTAAGCATAGGCCAAAGGAAAGGGGTTTAGGGAGTTGAACACAATAGGACAACAGCCAGAGATATATACAATAATCAGTGCAGCACAAGAGTCAGCGAGCGACATGTAAGTGATAAAAAGAGAAAAAACAGCAATTGTATACAGGGAGACAAAAGTTAGCAAAAGGCAGAGAACCGGCAGAACATTTGAAGGAGTGAGAATTGTTACACAAGTGCCAAGCAGTACAGGAGATTATGCACCGAAACAAAAGTCATGATAAAAGGCGGTATGTGAGATCAAGGAGAGTTAGTAGAGGAATTTGCTCATTAGGAAGGTTTTAGCTTCCTTTTTGAAGATTGACAAAGAAGGTATTCTATTGATGGAGGATGTTAGCGAGTTCCAGATTCTTGGGGCAGCCCCAGAAAACGCTTGATTATAATTTTTTTCCTTGCGGAAGGGGGGTGGTTGTAGCACGAGGTCTCTGGCGGACCAGGAGTTTTGAGTTTCCCAGATACCACAATTTTCGGGGCGAGGTATGCCGGGAGTTCGTGAACACAGCTTTGTGTGCGATGCAGGCCTGCTTGAGCTGGATTCTGTCCTCGAGAGGATGCCAGTTCAAGGCCTTCAGAAGTGGTCAAATTTTCTTGAGCCAGATAAGAGTCTAGCTGCTGCGTTGAGGCAAGCTTTTAGAGGGGCCATGGAAGTCTTTGGTAGGCCAGATAGGGTAGAGCCGCCGTATTTAATTCTGAAGATAACTAACGCCTGAACTGTGGATTTTGTGTCTGCAGTTTCAAGGAAAGGTTTTAGTTTTCTCAAGTAGCTCAGATGGAACCTGGCCGTTTTGTCCGTCGACTTGATGTGTTTGCACATATTCCGGTTGCTGTCCAAGGTTATAGCGAGGGATTTGACAGAATCCACTATGGTCGATGTGCAGTTGAGTGCTGTGATCGAGTTAATCCATTCCCGGATGTCATTGGAGTTATTAGGCGGGGAGATGAGGAGGAACTCAGTTTATTTGGCACTCAGTTTGAGCTGGTTATTGGCAAGCCATTGAACTTTCAGTTTCAGGGTGTCGTTCAGGTGGGTAATCTCCTCCAGAGAAAAGATATTGATGTATATCTGAGTATCGTCAGCGTACATGTGAAAGGAGATGTTGGCCGTGCGAAGAATTTCAGCTAAGGGTTCAAGGTAGGGATTGAAGAGGGTAGGGGACAGAGTAGAGCCTTGAGGAACACCAATTGATATTGGGGAAGGAGCAGATAGGTTGCTGTTGACTAATAATCTCGGGGTGCGGTTCTGGAGGAAGGAACCAAACCATTTGATAACGGTACCTACTAGACCCATCCAGTGTTCGAGGCGTTTGAGAACTTTCTCGTGGTTGATGGTGTTGAATGCCGAAGAGAGGTCCAGAGGGATCAGGAGGCAGATTTTGCCATGGTCAAGGGCTTGGAGAGCATCATCTACAATGTGAACAATAGTAGTTTCAGTGCTGTGTCCAGGCCTGAACCCAGATTGGAAATAGTCAAACAGATTGAAATTAGCAATATGTTGGCTTAGTTGTAGTTGCACACATTTCTCCAGCACTTCCGCAAGAAGAGGAATATTAGAAATTGGTCTAAAGCTGTCTGGAATTGCCGGATTCAGAATGGGTTTTCTTCGGATGAGGATTACTTGCCCAGTTTTTAGGGAGTCCGGTATGGACCCTTGAAGAAGGGAAACGTTGATAATTGCAGTCCAAATAGGAGCAATGAGTAGAGAGGTCACTGCCAAGTAGTTGGCGGGGAGAGGGTTGTTGAAGTGGGTATTTGGTTTTAAGGAGGATAGAATTTTCGAGATGGAATGGTCATCAAAGTTCGAAGTAGGACCAGTGAGCATTGTTTTTGTGTGTTGCTTGGGCAGGAAGAAGGGAGAGATGGGTCCCGGTAATCAAATCAAAGAGTGTCCATGAAAGCTAGCACTGGTGACTTGTCCATAACAGCATGAGTGGTAGAGGTACACCAATCACTTCACTAGCCACCGTCAGTACATTGATGGCCCCAACTATGTGGGTGGATGGAGAAAAAGCTGAATTCCTTCTATCCTTATAAGGCAAGGGCCTGTACGTTTGGTACAGCTAAGGGTCCTAAATGAACTCTGTTGTGTTCATTCTAAAAGCTGCATGTGCTTGATGTTCTATCTCCATAGTAGCGTCTCGTGGGAGACAGGTATTACCTGGAGAACCAAGCAGGCTGGCAGTAGGAGTTGGTGGTTCGTCATTACAATTATTAAAAGACATGCAAAAATAACCGGTGTGATTCTTTTTAACACTGGCGACGAGGGGAGCTTGCAAAGGGACAAGCCTACCAACAACTCTTTCCCTTTTTGGCTGAACCCACGGATTGCCATCTTCTCCTCATCTATTGCATCGTGAGACCAGTGAAGAGGCGACTTTCAGCATCTTCGACGAATTCTCCTGTTTTTCCAGACTTCCTGAGGGTTTCCACGTCTAATTTGGGCAATTTTGAGGTATTTTGACTTTTCGTTCGGCAGTTGCTGGTCGCGACATCACTGTGACGCTCTTGCTCATGCGCATACATTCAACTGAGTCACCCACGTCATCACGTACGTCACGTTATGCAACTTGTGTACAGCCATCTTTGTTGTCGCTTGTCCAGGACAACCAGCACGGAACACGATTTACCACTACGAATCCCTGATCTTTGCTTACTTGTTCGGCTGCAATGTAATTACAGGTATGGTTTCCCCTGTATTGGTTGTGACATTGAGAAGCTGCCTGTACCTGCACTCATTGATTTTCAAACCTGTAATTGTATCTTTGCATCTGAAGTATTTGTTACTTCATGTCTGCCTCACTTGACTTTTTGCCACATGCAGCCATCTTTGTTATCACGGCCCATGATAACCAGCACGGAACACGATTTACCGATTTACCGCTATGAATCCGCTATGAATCCCTGATCTTTATTTACTTATTCGGTTTCAATAAAATTACAGGTACTGTTTCCTCTGTATTGGTTGTGACATTGAGAAGCTGCCTGTACCTGCACTCATTGATTTTCAAATCTGTGATTGTATCTTTCCATCTGAAATGTGTTACCTCACATCTGCCTCACTTGACTTTTTGCCACACTGTTGTATTTTCATTCATGACTGTGTTACATAAGATTACAGCTGCATTAGTCATTCACCGTCACTGAACTTCCAATTTGCACTAAAGCTATGGCTGCCACCACAATGAATCAACCACCTCCTTTTCTTTCTGAAAAAGGTGAACCATTGCTGCCATGGAAGAGATGGAGACTGCTTTTTGATTCATATTTGGTAGCCAGTGGCGTGAAAAGTTCTCGGCTCATAGAAGACAAGCCATTCTCCTTCATAATCTTGGGGTGGAAGAGCGCAGTATTTATGAAAGTATTGACATAATTCCTGTTGGTGAAGGAGATGGTGAACCGTCTGATGTATTTGAGATGTTTATAAAAATGTTGGAATTGTACATTGGCCCACACATACATGTGTTAGAAAGACCCAAGTTCTTTATGAGGATGCAAGAACCTAATGAGACAATTGGAAATTATATAGCTTCACTAAAAACTCTTGCTCATACCTGTGAATTTGGGGACCTTACTGACTTGTTGATTCGCGATCAGTTGGTCAGGTGTACTAACAGTCAAAGGGTACAAGAGAAACTTCTGTCCAAGTATCCTTCTCTCAAGAAAGCTATAGCTATTGTTGAAGGTATGGAAAATACTTCTGGTTGGGTTAAAGAGATGAAAACCCATAAAGTGATAACTGACTGTGCTTCAAATCCTAGTAGAAGTGACTCAAAAGGAGACGACTCAAGATTCTGTTGACAGCGTCTCCAAAAATATGTGTGGAATGAAGGTCAAACTCCCCACAGATATAATAAAGATAAAATGCTTCAGATGCGGTAGCATCAACCACACCTCCAACTACCTTCAAGGTTATGCAAGGAGCACTACCTGCCTTAAATGTGGAATCAAAGGTTACTATGCCAGAGTATGTAAATCTGGTGGCAGAGTACGCACTTGTAGAGGGTGTAGAAACTGTTCACACCTCGAGAACTGTAATGCTGAGTGTACGAAGTGATGGCATGGTCGACGCTGATCTAATCAGTATGCCAGAAAGCGAGGTGATGATTGGTGAAAAGTTAATTGTAATTTTGGCAGACTCTTGCTCTCCTTTCACAATGTTAGACAATAAATTGTGGGACAAGACTTTTCCTGAACTTCAACTTGCAGTCCCTGACATTAGTCCTGTTAGTTATGGTGGCACACACATTGATGTGATTGGATTTGCCATTATGAGGATCCATTTCAAAAGAAGAGAGACCATTGGGAAGATTTATGTTGCGAAAAGGGGCGATAATCTTCTTGGTTGGAGACAACAGAGAGACTTGGGAATAATTCTCAACCTCAATGCTCGGTTTCCATCTAAGCAAGTTATGCTGGTTCACCAATCAGCTGTCTCTAGCAAGTTTTTGCGAGGAGTTTCCCTCAAGTCTTCTCTGATGATCATGGTCTTCTTAAAAACTTTGAACACCGTAAAGTGCTTAAGCACAACACAACACCTGAGGTATACAAGGTTAGAAAAGTTCCCAACATGACGCTTGGACCACTCAAAGATGAACTCAAGAGACTAGTACTTCTGGGAGTGATTGAGGAAATGGAATCCTCTGAATGGTTGGCCCCAGTGATTTTGGCCCCTAAGGATGGAGGGAAAAGCATTAGGATGTGTGTGGACTTGGAGTCTAAATAAGTGGATCTGGGTTGACCGGCAACACCTGCCAAATATCTCCGAGTCAATTAACATGTTAGATGGTGCCAAGGTTATCAGTGTGTTAGACTTGTCCTCTGCCTATCACCAAGTGCCCCTCCATCCAGAGTCCAAACATGTAACATCCTTTGTAACACCACTGGGGTGTTTCCGTTTTATCAGAATGCCATTTGGATTAGCCTCTGCGGCTACCTGTTTTCAACACATCATGAAGACGATCCTGGGTGATGTTTCCAATGTCATGTTCTTCCGGGATGACATCTTAGTCCATGGAAAAGATGATTTGGAACATGACCAAGTTTTGAGAACTGCTTTACAAAGATTGAGTGACAATGGTTTAACTGTAAATAGAGTGAAGTGTAAAATTGGGGTATCTTCCATCACATATTTGGGACATGTTATATCTGGGGAGGGTATCAAACCTAAACTGGATCTGGCTAAGAATATTGTGGATGCTCCTTCCCCAACAGACAAAGAGCAGGTCAGGTCTTTTCTTGGCCTTGCTGAGTTCTACTCTAAGTTTGTTCCAAGTTTTGCCTCCACTGTTGATCCTATAAGGACTCTTCTAAGAAAAGGTACACATTTTGTGTGGTCGCCGGAATGTGTTTTGGTTTTTAACTCCATAAAACAGGCAATAGGTAAGATGCCTACACTTGGTCACTTTGACACCAAAGGAAAAACTTTAACTACTGATGCAAGTTTGAGTGGTCTTGGAGCAGTGCTTTCCCAAGTTGATGGGTGTCATTGCATTTGCCTCAAGGGCATTGAAGAAAGCAGAACAACAGTATTCGTGTATCGAAAGGGAGGCTTTGGCTATTGTCTGGGAAATTAAACACTATGTTTTACTTTTGGGGCATTCCCATTTTAGTTAGATCTGATCATCGCCCCTTAGTTCAGGTTTTCTCATGTGTGGAGAGTGAAAGACTCCCTCCTAGACTATAGCGTTGGAGTGAGGGATTGGGATTGGAGGAGTACAATTTTCAAGTGCAATATCTCCCTGGCTCTGCCAATAAAGCAGCAGATTGTTTATCTCGACTCCCCATTGGCTCTTGTGATGATACTTTAGACCACAACACTGTCAGTGTTAGTGTAAAGAAGCCTGCTATTCAAGAGTTGGAATGGGAGCAAGCCTCGTTGGAAGATGTGTTGCTTCCTGTTGTTAAGGATTTTGTAATTAAAGGATGGCCCGACAGGAAGAGACTTGATTCTGACCTACTATCCTTCTGGTCCATCAGGAATGAACTTACTTTATGTCAAGGTCAACTCATGCGTGGTGAGAGAGTAATACCTCCAGATGGCTTAAGACCTAAGCTAGTGAATCTTGCTCATGAGGGACATCTAGGGAGAAATCTCACGAAGTCTCGGCTACGAGAGAGGTATTGGTGGCCCGGAATGGATAGGAAAAAAAGAGAGATTCCCTTGATCACGTTATCACCCAATGCATCAAATTGCTATAGAACACAACAATTCTTTACTAATATCAGCCAATATCAAAATATTTCAAAATCAGATTAAAAAAAACATTTTTCTTTATTGGTTACCCTTATGGTAATTGCGATAATCATTTTTTTTTCAAAACAATACATTTCATACATGTGTACAAGACACCATCACATCAATTCTTTATCACAATTGTTAAAATCTGAAAATTTCTAAATCATAAATCATACATCAACATATATAAATTTTACATTAAAACAAATTGATTATGACCTGCATAATCGAGACCCAGCTGTAAGACACAAAAATTATCTGATCCTGTTGTACATCGATTTTGGGAGCACTCGGGCTAATACAATAGCAATCTGTATTTAAACCCTTCCGGGACAGTCCTTTTCGATTGTACTCTCCTTAGCGTCGACACGTTTCGATGGTTTATCTTTAATTTATTCCATCTTTTTCAAGACAAACCCTTTAGCTGTCTCAATACAACATGTATAATTTTCCTCTACCGTCATTAGGCTTTACTCCGCGGTGAATCGAGATTTCATAAACTTTCCCAGCAGTCTGATATGATTACCGTCCCTGATGATATAAAAAGGCTTCGTATGGCTAAACACTCTTCGGTGGACTTATGTAATTACACCACTGCACGTCTTTTTGGTATTGCCGTGCTATTTTAGTTTTACCCGACACTAAATTTCTGTGCTCCCGGGTAGGGTACTGTAGTCACTCTCTAATTTAAAGCGACGACAAGAAAACGCCAGCTGCCGAGTGTCCGCTCCCGATGGAATGGATAGCCATGTTGCGAAAGTTGTTACAGAGTGCAGTCAATGTGCTGCCAGTGATAAATCCCAAGTCACTAATACTGCTCCTTTGTCACCTGTTGAGGTTCTGCATGAACCCTGGACCAAGCTTGGTTTGGATCTCCTTGGTCCATTTGAACTTGAGTCCTTCTGAGAGGTTTGTGATTCTTTTGGTGGATTATTCTTCCAAGTGGGTGTCTACCAGGTGTGTAAGTTCAATCAACACAAGGGTTGTTATTGATTTCCTGAAGGATACATTTGCATGTGAAGGCATACCTAGATTCCTCATCACAGATAATGGAGTACAGTTCATATCACAAGAGATGCAAGAGGTTTAAAAAAACTATGGCAACACTCACCAGAAAACTGCACTCTATGCACCACAAGCTAATGGACTCGCAGAACGCATGAACAGGGCGGTAAAGGCATGTGTGCAAAGAGCTGTTGAGAGAAAAGTTTCTCTCAAGAGTGTTTTAAGAGATACTTGATGGGCACTTCGCGCTGCTCTCAATGTTGTATTAGAGAAATCTCCCTTTCAAATATTGAGAGGGAGAGTTGCTTTATCAAAACTCAATCCTGCTTGGTTACCTCTCATTGAGGGTCCTGTGTTGGATAAGGTGGAGGTTGATGCGAAAGTTAAATCTTATCAAGAGATGCAAGGAGAGGTTTGACTAAGAATTCTACCAAACCCATCACATGGAACGTGGGTGATTGGGTACTTGTTAAAAAAACAAGCTGGCATAAAAAGGGCATCACTGAGTTTATGGGTCCATTCGTCATCACTTCTATTTACAGGAATGTAGTCACTGTTCATAATGGTAGCAAATGCAGTATGTCTCGCTTGGTGAAATTTCAGGGTGACAAATCCTTGTTTCCATCATGTTCAGATGATTTGCCTGTTCCGAGTTTTAATTCAAGGGGTCCTTCTCCAAGATTTCATTGTCTTCCAAAACGTTATGAAGACTATGAAATGTATTGATTTCTATTGTGTTGTTTTGAGCTATTTTTACTATGCCTATGCTCTCACTTGTGCAATTCTGTATTCTCATGCATATTCTCTTTCCTTCTTCATACTTTCTTTACCTTCTTTTCTTTATATTTTTAGTAAGGGGTATGTGTTGTGTTCATTCTAAAATCTGCATGTGCTTGATGTTCTATCTTCATGGTAGCGTCTCGTGGTAGACAGTTATTACCAGGAGAACCAAGCAGGCTGGCAGCAGGAGCTGGTGGTTCATCACTACAATTACTAAAAGACATGAAAACTTGCTGGTGTGATTATTTTTATCACACTCCGCTTTAGCAATGATAAAGCACCTCTTAACACCCCCGCCTCCTTTTGATCAGTGGCTCAGAAAGCCAGATAGCCTATCAGTCCCAACCAACGAGGGGAGAAGGTGAAACATGGCGAAGACAGTAAGATGCTGCCAATCCTTAACTGTTTATTTCTTCTTTCATCAGCAAACCCCAGCTCTGCACCTATCAATTGTGAGACTTGGCGACTCTGGGAAAGACCAGAGGCTGCAGATTACGAAGAGTTTCACCTCGGTTTAGCAGATCCATAGTAATCTGCCTATGCAGATTCTTATGCCTCCATACAGAAGCAGTGCAATGCTCCCCAAAGTTCACCATCCCAGCAGAACTGCAGCAAAGCAGTCAGTGCAGCATGTGGTAATACTGGGTGGTGTGATCAAGACTTTGTCATGCACACATGTGTGGGTTTGGGAGTTCAAATCTGTGTGCATATCCATGTGTATCTAAGATGGTGGTTTCCTTTCACAAGATGGCATTGACCGTTATAAAGTGAAATACTTGGGGCAGATCATGACAAACGCTGTAATATGGAGTTATATCAAGAAAAGGGCTGTAATATGGAGTAATATCAAGACAAAAGCTGTAATATGGAGTTATAGCAAGATAAAGGCTGTAATAAGAAGTAATAGCAGAGGCGCATCATGACATTGATGTCTAATATTTTGTTTTCTAGTCCTTTTCGTTATATGCAGATTGTTGGCCATATTATATGAAGTGGCGGGTGGATGCTAGTGATATACGAGTACATTTAGGCTGCAATATACTGGAGTAACTAACTGCACAATGGAAATAACTGGCATATAACGAAGATACAAGGATTATATTACTGGACTATATTAAATAAAAGACTGGATCTCATGAAAATGAAAAGTTGGTGATTGAGACAAAATTATGTTTTTTTCATTAAAAGGGAAAAGCTGGTATTTGAGAATAATTATATTGTCCTCTGAGGAACATTCCATTGTGCAGGGGTAGCCCGTCAGTACAGGTGCTGGGACTCTGCCCCACTTTATTTCCCAAGACATGAGTGTCTGTCCTGCTAGGCAAAGCACCATACCACCACTTCCCAATAAGTCAGTTATGGGGGATCAGCAATGTTCACGGACACCCCATCACTCTGAAAAGTTAAGGAAGGTACTCTTCTCATCGCCTGAGCCAGGACATGGTTAGCCAATGAAAAGCAACGGCAGGATTTTCCGTTTTTCCCTTACCTTTTCCTAGCCTCCAGCTCCTTCCTGGGTCATCATGTTTCTCCCTCCCACCACTCGCTGGTCCTGCCTTCACCGCCATGGCCTGGTAAGTGCTTTACTGGTTGTTCGAGTGGTGTGAGTATGTATGATTATGTGTATTTACGTGTGTGTCCATGTGAATGGATGGATGAGTGTGCTTGTGTTCTTGTGGGTGGGTGGAAGTGAGTGTGTGCTACACTACTCCTCTAATTATCCAGTCACCACTGTTGTTGCCGATAGAAATAGCTTAATCTTGATATTTTTTAGGAAATTACACTGTTTTGCTGCTGCGTGAGATATTTCTTGAATAATGATTCACAATTTATTTGGACTGCTTTCCAAAATATTTGATTATCTCTATATAAAACTACTAAAGTTTGAGCTTGTACGCTTAACACATGGTAGCTCTGCCTTCTCAGCTATTCGGATCTGCTGAACAAGAGGGATAACTAGGCTAAGACATGTCATCTTTTGTTTTCTAATCCCTTTCGTTATATGCAGATTGATGGTCATTATATGAACCATTGGGGTTAAAAAATGGAATGCAACAGACGTTAGAGGTAAACTGAGATGCTTACTAATTTCTGAAAAATTATAGCACAGCTATGTCAAACTGCATCCTCAGGTTATATGAACTGAACATCAAATCCAGGGAGATATGCTAAAGATGTAATATATAATACAATGCATGCCTTAACTTTTTGTATTTTCGAGCAACCACCCAAAAAAACCGGGAATGGTGAAAATCAGTCTGTAGACTTTAAAGTATTAAAAAAATTCGAGAGCCCATACCACTAAAGATGTAACGCATGTAGCCATTTCTTTAGCACTTTAGAAAAATGTACTGTAAAATACAACATCTGTTCCCATTTTCTTCACAGTTTCTACAGGACGACGTTACCCTGCACACTAGAAATCATTTTATTGGATTGCATAGGGGTTTGCTAATTGCAATATTCAGTAAACCATTTGTCGGAACATTCGCTAGATGCCGACTTAAAGTGTGCATATCCAATGTAAATTAAGCATACTGTATGTTTCAAAACCCAAGAAAGTTTCCTACTCTTTGGAAAAGTGTGCGCCTAATCGCAGTGCAAAAAATAAAAGATGCAAGTTCTAATAACAGAACCCATCCTTTTTACAAATGAGCATCCTGTTAGCACAATACTGTTGAACCTCATTCTGAGGTTATTTCGAAGCACACAAGATTAATCTTGGGTGAGATCTAGTGGTTAATTTGGTAAACACTTTGCACACGCTTCTCTTCCATAACACAAACGGTGTGAAACCAGATGGATTTAACACATTAAACTTTGATTTTCTTTCAATATCTTCGTTTATAACTTCTTTACATGAAAAAACGGAACGGCACAGAAATCATTTCAACATTATATTAACATAGTTGTGAGAAGGAAGAGAAATCATGACCCACTTGGATCTTCGCATCTCATGAGTCGGATAAAGTACTCCCTGACGTATATTATAATAATACTGCAAGTCATGAGGAGTTCCTGGACCACGTATAGGAATGAGGAAGGTGGCAGAATTCATTAATAATGTCATGGAACTCATAGACATGCAGAACTGAACAGAACTAAAGAAAATTAATACAGAGCTTTACTCAGAACAGAATTTTCTGATTTGGGGGTAAATCTTTAGTACCTTGAGATTTGTGTTATAAACAGGTATTAGAAGGGCTTAGACGATTTCATTTTAAATAAATGGGTCACTTAATTGAAAAATTGTACATGGATCCAGAGCTGTTGAGATTCCAAGGATAAAAAATTTGAAGAAACAAAAAAGTATCTGATTGGTTGTGGGAGCTTTTCCTCCCGTTGGAGATCAGTGAATGAAGATATTATAACTGGCTAGATCTAGGTAAAACATTTTGTTGCGGCCATCATTATGTGATTTGAGGGTTTAACACATTCAAGCATGCTCTATGGTAAAAATGATGTATACAAAGGAGTAAGCCAGACTATGTGAGAGGTGGGCAAGAGGCAGGGGTAAAAAGAATGGGTGCAGAAGGGTGGGAAATCGGGTTAATCCCAGAGATAGATACTACCCTCAAAACTTGATGTAAAATTTTAGCTTTGTGTTCAGTATCTATAAATATACTTTGAGCTCCCACGGTTGCAATGATCACTACTTTTTGGTATAGTTAATCTGAGAACATATCCTGGAATCAGATGATGCAGGAAAAAAACAATATGGAAAAGACTAAATTGAGTCCAGTGGAGCTTCCTCCACCCATGAGATGCTGGAAGTCGAGAAAGCCATGATCATGCTATTTTAAGACTCACTGCAAACTTGAACTTAAATATGGCACCATGGCCCTCAAAGTTCCATTCAATGCGGTGAATCCTCAGCACCATTTAGATTTGGTGGGTCCTACATATAATCAGCATATTTAAAAAAGAAAAGACCACGGTCTCTTAATGGCATGGCTGTTGCCTATACATACCTCATTCTGCGGCCTGTGTTTCAATCGTCTACAAAACTTATGTTGAGTTGGTTCAAAGGGCATAGCGGTTGGGCACAAGATACAGCCATGCACACAGTAAAAAGGGCATGCACAATTGGTTTTGTGGAGGAGGAGACCTGGGTGCAAGGTATGAGCAGGCTATGCACCCGCAAACTAATGCAAATGGCCAAAGGCAGTTAATTTGATGGCTATGGACACATGGACACACCCGGAGTCCAGTTCCATGGACACAGTGGTCCCCAAGGGTACCAAGGTTAAGTCCAAATTCTTGCTGAAGGCCATGCTCTGCAACCTATACCAGCTATGAACATCCCGGGAAGGGGGGGGGGGGGGAGAGGGGGGGGGGGGTGAGTGTTAGTGTGTGCGACGCCCAAAATAAAATAACGTGGACAGAGCCACACCTTCAGGAACACCGCGAGCATAACCACGCTTGCCGGAACAATGCATCTGCGTGGTTAAGGCAGATGGATCTAGTGTTTGTGATGGACAGAGAAGCATCGGAACAGAAGGCTCTGGACGCAGAACAGGTAAGTGGGGCAGGGGCCACGTTTGGGGGGGTATTTTTTAGGGGTGGGGGTAACTTTTATGGGTCGGGGTATTTTTGGAAAGGGGGCCGTTTTTTAGGGCTCAAGGTGGAGGGAGGGATAGTTTTAAGGGCTTGCTTGGGGGGGGGAGTTTTTGGGAGTGGGTGTGGTTTTAGGGCTCGGGTCTTTTTTTTTTATTGGAGGCAGGGTTTTAGACCTCAGGGCAGTGGAAGGGATTGCGGTAGCCTCAGGGCAGGGGAAGAGGTCGTTTTAAGGGCATAGCAGGTTTAGGCCTCAGGGTGGGGTGAGTTAGGGGGTTTGATTTGTAGGCCTTAGGGCGGGGTAGGATATGGTAAGAGGCGTGGATTAAGGCCGAAGGGTTTTTTTTAAGGGCAGGGCAAGTTTAGGCTTCAGGCAGAGGGAGGCGAGGTAGGGGTTTAAAATTTTAGGGCTTAGGGCGGGGTTTGGAGTAGTGGCAAACCTTAACCATGCACACCCCCTTATCATTCATTCCTTTAAAATGAAAATACGTGGTTAAGGCACATTCGTGTTTCGGGCTGTGCAGTACAGGCATGCGTGGTTTATCAACGCGTGCCTCTGTCATACAACCATCTCTATCTGGTAAATGAAGTCAGTACTGAGCTAGGCAAAATTTCACAATGAGCCTGTGATCGTGAGTTGTAGTGAGATTTTGGGAGAGTTAAAATGTTGTTGCTCTCAATAACTGGCACATTCAATTGATTTTCCAGTTTTGTACTGTTACCATAAACATCCCATCCACTCGTGTTTTAGGGACTATATATCTTCCCAATTCATTCAGTGAACTCGTTTAGGAAACAGAATTGTTCAAGAATTTATCATGCTTGCTTTAAGTAGATTTCTTGTGAAGTATCCTATCCCAAAATATTAATATGTGCATGTCTCTACTAGCCCTCATTGTTTAATCAAAACCGTTCAAGGTTTTCAATGATGCTACCAAACAACCAGGCCAATCAAAGTCCCAAATTAATTTGTAAAAATAAGTAACCCATGGATTTCCCAAACTCATAAACAACTAGTTTAGCACATCCTACATTAAAGCAAGGCATAAGCTCTACTAGTTCAGTAAATTACCTCTCTGTGTTTTGGTGTAAATTTATGGAAGATCCGTCATCCGGTAAGGTGTTGTGCACAACACTGTCAACACATTTAATCATCTCTTCTATAACAAGTTCTTTAGGGAAGCTTCCAGGCTGTTCGTGCATTCTGCCGTTGTGAGTTTCCAGACTGCGCTTTGGTGGTCTTGGTGGAGGAGGCGAATGGTCCGGAGGTGGGTCTGAATCCTCATTTGACTGCTCTTTCCATTGTTCCTTGATGCAAAAAACACATGTATCACAATTTTGTTTATGTATGAGGGAAGCTCCCTCTTCAACATAAGAATACAAATAAATATGTAGAAAAATCCATACAATGGAGGAAAAGACAATACACCATTAATGAACTACCGATCACCCCATTTGCATTGTCCCAATATATTGGGATTAATGGAGCAGTACCAACTCAAGAAAAAAGTAAAAAGCTCAAATGTGTTTCACACGAAGTTAAGGGTGAAATAATATGATGGTGCTGTTAATAGTTTGGCCTCTAAATTGACATACTTCATAGACATCTATGTTAAATATGACAGTGTTGCATCATCAACATACGGTTAAGTTAAACAGCGAACAAAAGTGCAAGAAGCAGGGTATATCAAAGGAAACCTACTTATACAATTGAAGGAGTCCAGGTAAAAGACAAAAATAATTATGCAGACTAAAAAGAGAGAGGAGAGATGAAAATGGAGCAATGAACTAAAAGTAGGGCAGCAGCAAGGAGAAGAATTAAAGGTGAAAATGGAAAACTATGTTTAGCGGTTTTCTGCAATTCTTGAGGAAAAACATCCTTCACAGGAAAACTGTTTTTCTTTAATTGTTCCCAAAGAATGATATTCCCAGGATATCGAACCCCTTTGTTGGATATCTTGAATATGGAAAAATATCATGCACGCTTTATTCCCTTGATCACACAGATCCTTTATTTCACTGGTGGACCATAAGTAGCTCCTCCGTCCCCTTCTCCGTCAACACTGTCTTTTGTACAGTAACTCGTCACCCTCTGCCACCCTAGCCAACAAGCTCTTCTTTTTTTTCTTCTCCTCATCCTTTTTCATATACACATACCAGTTTCTTCCCATTCTTTGCTTTGTTCTTCTTTAGCCCGTTTCAACTTCTGCCTATACTCTAGTACCTCTAGAACTACCTTAATAGTACCCCTACCTATCTCTTGATACCTATATATGCGATCTACATTCTTGGTCTTCTATCTGTGAGCTACTTCTAACTTTTCACCAATTACTGGAAAAATGGACGTTCAAACCTCAAATGCTAAACTAACTAAAGAAAGGCTTATTTTAGTTAGTCCGCTCTAACTCTGAAAGAATACCTGTGTCTGGCATGGTTACCTATAAGGAATATGCTACTTACCAGTATGCATCTGTTCTTGGCATAGAGGGCTGCAGAGTGGTACATTTATGAATAGATCGCCATCTGGTGTTGGGCTCGGATGATTGCACTTTGTTTTTCTTCTGGAGAAGTCTTTGTCGTCATAGGTGACTCCTCCTCTCGGTGTTAGTGCGCATGGGCATCGGCTCCATCCTTAGATTGTTTTGCCATAGTAGGGTTAGATGGAGTAGTGTAGTGTAGTACATAAAGATATGCCCATGTAAATGTATCTAAATAAGATAATGTTGGGACAGACACAGGTTTCCGGGGAGGCAGGGAGGGCATGTACCACTCTGCAGCCCTCTATGCCAAGAACAGATGCATACTGGTAAGTAGCATATTCCGTTCGAGGCATATGGGCTGCAGATGGTACATTTATGAATAGATTGTACAGCAGTTACCTCCCTAGCGGTGGTCACCAGTGTCTGTCGCAACTGTCTGAAATAGAGTTTTTAATACAGCTTGGCCCACTCTGGCTTGTTGTGCAGCCTGTACATCAACACAGTAGTGCTTTGTGAATGTATGTGGTGTAGACCAAGTTGCTGCTCTACATATGTCATCTAGGGGAATGTTCCCTAAGAATGCCATAGATGCTCCTAGTTTTCTTGTGGAATGAGCTCTAGGAGGAACAGTTAATGTTCTCTTTGCTTTAATGTAACATATTTGTATACATCTTACAATCCATCTTGCGATGCCTGCTTTAGAGATAGGATTGCCCTTATGTGTTGGGGAAAATGCTACAAATAGTTGTTTAGTTTTCCTGAAGTCTTGTGTTCTTTCTATGTAGTACGAAATGGCTCTTTTAACATCTAGTGTATGTAGAGCCCTTTCTGCCACCGTCTGTGGCTTTGGAAAGAAGACTGGTAATTCCACTGGCTGATTGATGTGGAATGCTGAAATTACTTTAGGCAAGAACTTTGGGTTTGTTCTAAGAACCACTTTATTCTGGTGTATCTGTAGGAATGGTTCTTGTATTGTTAATGCCTGTAACTCGCTTACTCTTCTGAGTGAGGTAATGGCTATAAGGAATGCCACCTTCCATGTAAGGAATTGTATTTCGCACCTATGCATAGGTTCGAAGGGTGGCCCCATTAGTCTGGTGAGTACTACGTTGAGGTTCCAGACTGGGGAAGGTGGTAATCTTGGTGGAATGACTCTTTTAAGACCTTCCATGAATGCTTTTATCGCTGGTACTCTGAACAGTGATATGCGCTGCCTGTTTTGTAGGTATGCTGCTATAGCTGCTAGATGTACTCTGATAGATGTGTACGCTAGATTACATTGCTGTAAGTGTAACAAGTAGCAAATAATCTCCCTTGTTGATACGTCTAGAGGGTTGATATTGTTATTAGTACAGTGTATAGCAAACCTCTTCCACTTAGCTGCATAGCATGCTCTGGTGGTTGGACGTCTCGCTTGTTTAATTATTTCCATGCAATTTGGGGGGAGATCTAAGTACCCAAATTCTAGGATTTCAGGAGCCAGATCGCTAAGTTCAATTGAGTTGGATCTGGGTGCATTATTTCTCCATGGTTCTGTGTAAGGTGCATGGGTAGAATTCGTAGCTTTTGATGTGGCACTTGTGAGAGTTGCAGGAGCGTGGTGAACCACGGCTGTCTTGCCCACGTGGGTGCTACTAGTATCATGGTCATTGAATGTTGTTGCAGTTTCCTGACCACTAATGGGATTAGTGGGAGAGGGGGAAAAGCGTATGCAAATTTGTTGGACCAATTTATCCATAACGCATTGCCCTGCGACAGGTGATGTGGGTACCTGGACGCGAAGCTTTGGCATTTTGCGTTCTGATGAGTGGCAAATAGGTCTATCTCTGGTTGTCCCCATCTTTGGAAGAATGGCTGCAGTATTTGTTGGTGCAGTTCCCATTCGTGTATTTGTTCCGACTGTCTGCTTAAGATGTCTGCTATCTGGTTTTGAACTCCTGGTAGGTGTTCGGCTAACAGATAGATGTTTTGAGGAATGGCCCATCTCCAAATTTCCTGTGCTAGTCTGGATAATTGGAGAGAGTGCGTCCCCCCCTGTTTTTGAATATAATACATTGCTGTCATGTTGTCTGTTCTGATCAGGACTGCTTTGTGGATAACATGTATCTGAAAGGCTTTCAATGCTAGAAACACTGCCAGTAGTTCTAGATAGTTGATGTGCAGTGTTTTTTCCCGCACACTCCACCTTCCTTGTACTGTGTATTTGTCCATATGTGCTCCCCATCCGGTGAGCGATGCGTCTGCTGTTATTGTCACCTGTGGAATTGGCTCTAGGAACGACCGCCCCTTGGTAATGTTTGTTCTGTTCCACCACTTCAGAGAGCGGTGTGTGCGGTCGTCTACCAACACCAGATCCGTAATCTGTCCTTGAGCCTGATTCCACTGTGTCGCTAAGCATTCTTGTAGCGGACGCATTTGTAGTTTTGCATATGGTATTAGCAGTATGCAGGATGACATCATGCCTAGTAGCTGCATGAACACTCTTGCTGTTAGTGAGTGTTGTGGCTGAAATCTCTGAATGATTGTAAGCATTGCTTGGACTCTGATTGGGTTGGGGTACACTTTGGCTTTTTCTGTGTCTATGGTAGCCCCCAGATATTGTTGAACTTTGTTTGGTTGTAGGTGTGACTTTGTGTAGTTCACCGTGAACCCTAGCTGGTGTAGTAGCTGAATTGTCTTTTGTGTGTGTTGCAGACACTCCTCTTGCGACCTGGCTTTTATTAGCCAGTCGTCCAAGTATGGGAAGACATGAATTTGTTGTCTTCTTAGGTGAGCTGCTACCACTGCCAGGCATTTTGTGAACACCCTTGGTGCCGTCGTGACACCAAATGGGAGGACTTTGAACTGATAATGTTGTCCTTCTACCACAAACCTGAGGTATTTCCTGTGGGCTTTGTGAATAGGGATATGAAAGTAAGCGTCTTTTAGATCCAGTGTAGAAAGAAAGTCCCCTTTCTTCAGTAAAGGAAGTACTTGTTGGAGCGTGACCATGTGGAAATGTTCCGAATTTATGTATGCGTTGAGAGGTCTTAGGTCCAGTATTGGCCTTAGAGACCCGTCCTTTTTGGGGATTAGGAAGTATAGGGAGTATACTCCTGTTCCCTGTTGGTGCTGTGGAACCTTCTCTATGGCATGCTTTTCTAGCAGTGATATTACTTCCTGTTTTAACAGTGTCAGGTGATCCTGTTTCATTGGACGCTGTTTGGGGGGGATGTTTGGTGGGGTAGCTGTGAGTTCTAGGCAATAACCATGTTGGATAATTTGTCTTACCCACTTGTCTGATGTGATGTTTTCCCAGACAGGTAGGAACTGTGATAGGCGTCCCCCTACCGGTGTTATATGGTCTGGGGGAAGCTCTATGAAGTAACTGTTTTGGGGTTGGAGAGTTGCGGTTGTTGTTGTTTCCGCGACCTCTACCCTTGTTGTTGTTACCCCTGTATCCACCTCTAGAATTACCTCTGGGTGATGTAGGTGTAAAAGAGGTTTGCTGTTGGTTTGTACCTGTACTTTTGGATCCTCCTCTATAGGTGGATCTACGAAAGGAACCTCTTTGTGTCGGCTGCTGCAATGCTCCCATTGATTTAGCCGTTTCTGTATCCTTTTTCATTTTTTCTAGGGCCTCATCTGTCCCTGTGCCAAAAAGTGTTTTCCCATCAAAAGGTTGATTAAGTAACGAGGTTTGTACCTCTTGTTTGAATCCTGACACTCTGAGCCATGCATGTCTCCTTAGCATGATGCTTGTATTTGTCGACCTTGCCGCAGTTTCTGCCGCGTCTAGGGCGCACTTTATTGAAGTGTTAGTAATTAACTTCCCTTCTTGTATAAGTTGATCAGCTCTCTTTTGATGTTCTTTAGGGAGATGTTTGATGAGTGTTTCTAACTCATCATAATGCGCTCTGTCATACCTTGCAAGTAGTGCTTGCGTATTAGCTATGCGCCAACTGTTTGCCGCTTGAGATGCTACTCTCTTGCCAGAGGCATCTATTAGTTTAGACTCTTTGTCAGGAGGTGGCGCTTCTCCCGTAGATAAAGAGTTTGCTCTCTTGCGAGCGTTTGTGACCACTAGTGAGTCTAGAGGAATTTGTCCCTTAATGTATATTGGGTCTTTTGGAGCTGCCCTATATTTTTTATCAATTCTTGGGTTCAATACCCTAGCCCTCACTGGGTCTTTGAATATCTCTGATGTATGACTGAGAAGGCCTTTTAGCATTGGTAGTGTTCCTGATGTTCTTTGTGCAGTAGGTAGTGTCTCTAATAAGAAGTCCTGTACTAGAGGTTCTGTATGTAGGTCTACCTTATGAAATGTTGCTGCTCTAGTAATGAGTTGTGCAAACCCAGTATTGTCATCAGGAGGTGAAGGTTTTGAGGGATATGACTCAAGGTCGGTATCATTACCTGATCCCACATTATACTCCTCCCATGGGTCTGCCTCCTCTGGGATTGTGTCCTCATCATCCCCAGGGTGTCCCCCCTCCCCTGTGTCACTCTCCATCTGTTGTAGGTGTAGATGGACGTGTGGGAGGAATATCTGGCCTATTGTGAGGAATAGGCGAAGATGGTGTGTGAGGTTTGGGAGAAGGGGGAGGAGTTGTATTCGTCCCCATTGTTCTCTTCTTTGGATGAGCCTTGTCGTCCAAATGTTCATGTTTCCTCTTTTTAGGTAGCTCTGTGACTACCTTGCCAGTCTTTGGGTCAATAAACAAAGTCTTTTGTTTAGGATCCGTTCCGTGTTCCTGTGTCGGTACCGCAGTTTTCGGTTCCGAAAGGTGTCTTTTCTTTGAAATGTCCATTTGTATTTTCGGTGCCGAAGTTTTGTTCGGATCCGACTTCTTCGGTATCGAAGATGTCCCCGGTGTCGAGGGTGTTTTCGGCGCCGAAGCGTGCTTCGGTGTCGACATGGACTGCTTCGACTTCGAGCTTTCCTTGACCTGGTGCTTCGGTGTCGATGTGGTTGGTTTATCGGAACCGGAACCACTATGATGGGGGACCGAGTGTTTCGGTTTCTGTTTCGTTGCCGGGCTCGAAGGCGGGGCGTTGGAAACTTTTTTCGGTTGTCTGACCGGGCTCGAGGGCGGGGTCGACACCGTGCGGGGTCTGTTTTTCGGTAAAGGGACGTCGTCACTCACGGTTTGTTGGACGTCGATTTCCTCGACGTCGGACTCGTCCGCTTCTGACCCCGCCTCGTCGGCCTCTTCTTCCTCCTCTTCTGGTTGCTGGTCCTCGAACAGCTCCGGGATTGCTTGTGACTGCATTCTCGATACCTCGTGTCTTCGGGCTCGACGGTTTCTAATCGTCGACTTTGACGAGAACGCTGCACAGGCCTCACAGTCCCTGGATTCGTGTTCAGGGGACAAGCAGAGGTTGCACACTTCGTGTAGGTCCTTGTGTGGGAACTTAGCACCACACGTTGGACATTTTTTGAATGGAGTCCTTTCCATGGACCCCGGGCTGGACTACGTCGAGTTTCTCGTAGTCGTCGTCCTTCGAATCGCGTCGGTATGGAGTGAAGTCGCGTTCGATAACGATACCGTCGATTTGGAAAGGAATACGCTCCGGTTATAACCTTCTTTGTTGAAGTCGGTCCGGAGCGCTTCGATCCTCATCCGAACCCGATGGCGGAAAAAAACAATCTAAGGATGGAGCCGATGCCCATGCGCACTAACACCGAGAGGAGGAGTCACCTATGACGACAAAGACTTCTCCAGAAGAAAAACAAAGTGCAATCATCCGAGCCCAACACCAGATGGCGATCTATTCATAAATGTACCATCTGCAGCCCATATGCCTCGAACATAAACTTGTTATAAAAATGAGGCCCCCTAAGTTGAAAAAAGATACAATAATACATTGTATGTCAGTAATGCACTATAATCCATAGTCAATATGCTCAGATTTCAAGGATAAATATTGACTTTCAAGTACTGTGCCAATATGAAACGAGAACAACCTTTCAGAATTACATAATTGTAAGTATGGGATATCCTGACAATAGGTGTTAATTGCCTAATACACAATCAAGAGTCTCTAACTCCTGGAAAGACTCTTTAAAAATTGAACCAGACCCAAAAACTGTATTAATATCAGTCCAGATCTTACATTTTGGCACCAATGACTTTCAATCTCTATCCAGCCTGAACATGGATAGTCAGATGTGGCAATACACTAAAATAACCAGACAGAGGCAGCATTGTTGCCAGCCTCAGGGAAATGCACCAAGAACCTGTGTCAAAAAACACACGGACAAAAAAAAAAGAAGAGATACAGTTTAGGATTGGAACGTGCATCCTCAACAGCATAGCCACTCGATGGGTCGCTGTACAATCTTAAAGTTTACTATGTGACAAACTCAAATGTCAGACTAAACAAGATAACTAAATCAAAATAGTCCCACCAGCCATGATATGCAGAGGAGGGCCCCAAGAACTAACAAAACATCAAACGGGAGACTAAGTTCTGAAAAAGTACATGAATAATATTCAGAACCACGGAAACTGTGAAATAGGAGTGGAAGCAGGGCTTTGTGTGGGGCGGGGCCCTCCAGGTGCCAGACTCAACCGTAGTTAAAAGATGATGTTGAAACGGGACTCTTTCGAGCCTATAGTCTGTCCTTTGCTTTACAGGCAAAAAAATGCTCGGTTTCTGAACAATTGCTGTACATGTGGTTCAGACAACCCATGTGGGCGAGGTAGCTCCTTTTTTTTTTTATTTCTCATATCCAGCTTAAGTTACATCACAAACAGCATTTGCGTTTTGCAAGATGTTGTTCTGTAGTTTTCTTTTCCCGCAGCATATAACTTTTTAAAGGCACGTAGTGTGAGCTGGACCGCCAGTCTATTGTGGGTGTTTATAAAGCTCTTTTATGTGCACATTTTATTGATGTTATAAGGCTTTAAATCAGGGGATAACACAGGCCCGCGCTCCAGGGGCCCCTTCACTCAGCGGGAGCCAGCACCGGCGTAGCCTCTTCATCATGAAGGTACGTACGCCACGCCTCCTAATAAATTAAATGGTGTGCAGCCGCACGCCCGGGGCCTTGGGCCCTGACCGGGTTTAGAGGTGCTTCATTAATTAAATGGTGCGCCGAGCACTGCAGGGCCCCGGCCGGGCCTCAGAGACTGCCGCTCTTCACAGTGTTAAATTAAACCAGGACTGAATTAAATAGTGCGCAAGTTCAACTATGCAGTGCACACGCGCGGGCCCCGGTCGGGCCTCTGAGGCAGTGTTCTACATAAATTAAATGGTGGGTGGGTGCGCGGAGCGCAGTTGTCTCCGCATCTGCCAGCCTGAGCAAATCCAGGGTGGGGCTGGTGACCGATTCCATTGAATTTGTCATGCCAATTGCGAAGCGCAATTAAAGTACGCATAACTTGTGAGGTAAGGCAGCCACGCCAGAGACTGAGAAGGACCGTCCTTCACTTACCGGCCATAATAATTCAAATTATTACTAGAGCCCCTGCCTGCTTGGCTAGCCTTGCCCTGCCCCTGCCCTGTCTTGCGGCGGCCACTGAAGCTGCAGGCCAGGCCTCAGCAGCCAGCCCTTCAGGTGTGTCGGAGTCTGTTGAGGCAGGAGTGGTAAGTGGGTGGACCTAGCCTACACCACTCTGCATTTTCTAATTAGCAGTTTCACGTTTGTCTTTATAGAATGTGGCTGCAAGTGAGCCCTAGACCATTTGGATAAAAAAAAATTCAGACCTGGCTACAGCTTTCGTACTGGACATGAGGCCACGTGGCAGCTCCGATTTTCACAATTCTGCAGCACCTCTGGTTGGTAAAGTTGCTCACACATAGCCACATGGGCCATCAACAAGCTTTTAGGGTGGAGAGATGTGGAGAATAATGAGGACAAGGATGGGAAAATGAAAGGGACATGCATGAGGGAAGTGTGACGTCGAAGAGTGGGAGGGGACAGTATTCACATGTGTAATGTGGGTGCTCTTGTGGCGCTCGGGGTCCCAGAGTTGCTTGAGCAAGAGGTGGTGTTGTGTTTGCAATTGGAGGATATGCATTGGTGAACAGCTGGTGGTTAGGTTTAAAAAATCAAAGATGGGTCTGATTGGACAAGTTAAAGAAATGGGGGGGGGAGGATTTCATCTGCCCATGTATGCCTTTAAGTATGTGTGGCTGGGGCCGGGCATTTTTATTTTAGGAGTTGAAACTTTACCTTGAAAATTGTATTTTCTATTGTGTAGTCAAAAGGCCTTGGGAAATGCGACAAGAATGCAGAGCCGAGAGGCAGCACTTTGTAAAGTCAGATGGGTTTAATATTCAGAGAATGCAGGCGCTTCGGTGAACGGGGATTCAATTCGGTCATTTGCCTACAGTTACTGAACGACTTTACTATTTCATCTTAGAAATACACAATTTGGCTCAGTGACTCAGAATGGTGTTGCTTTAACAAATGAAAAAGGATTTGAGAGAAATTAAGGAGTTGGGCTCAGTGGAAGCATGCATCTACTCTAGGAGTCTGTGTTTGACCTCATGGTCACACGTTTAAACTTCAGGGAGCCCACTCAGACTTCATCCTTCTGAGGATGAGCTGCATAACTATAAATGTCTGGACACAGATTTGCTCTTCTTTGAGATACAAAAGGGGATGATGGATGGAGCGTTTGAGCAAATCAAACACTCACCCCCAGTCAACTGATCTGGGTTTAATCCATCTCAATTCTTAAGCTCACTCCGCCACCCCAGTTCAGACATGGCCATATGCAAATCAGTCTGACCCTATGAGTCATGGGAACAGTCCAGCCCAAACTGCCAAAGCCATGTCTTCCCTGGAGCGAAAACAAGCATCCTGGGACCGGTTACTGGCATTTCAGCCGTCATCAGCCAGGCTAGCTTGAATCCAGTGGCAAAGTGAGCAAGGGACTCACGTCTGAGCATACCCTGCCAACTTAGGGCGAACAAAGCGATACAGATGGCCATTTCTGAACTGGGGTGGCAGAGTGGGCTAAAGAACGGTGATGGATTAAACCCAGATCTGTTGACTGGGTGTGAGTGTTTGATTGGTTCGGATGCTCGGTCCATCACCACCCCCTTTTGTACCACTTTGTTCACCATAAGAGAGAACAAATGTGCTGTATCTACTAAGATATGGTGAATTTATTCTCTCTCCCAGTGTTGGTGCACTTTAGGGAAGCAGCCCAGCTTCCACTGGCGCTGCAGGTACAGTGGCAGGGGCCCAGAGGTCTGAGGGGCCCACTGCACCCGGATTATAGTTGTATTTTATAATTAAGGCTGACTGTATCTGTAAAAATCAGTAAAACCAGAAAACAGACAGAAAACCATATATTTTCCTGTCTGTATTTATTTTACAATGTGAATAAAAACGGAAATTGGGTTGTTAAGTGATTCTAACCGCTGTCAGTCATGACTGCCAGGCCAATAGCTGTGCGGATTGACAGACAAGGAGATTAAAAAAAATAGAGAGATTAGTAATGAGTCTTAAACAGCAGTAGCTTTGCACAACCTTGATACAAAAATGACCATATTTACTTACAAGTTTACCACTGAGTGTGTATATATCATTGAAATCGGACAGGCATGAGTGCACATTAACTGATTAAATAAATGCAGAAATATACACATTTCAGAATCATTTTTTCACAAAAGCTACAATAAATATGGATAAATACAGGTAAAACTAGCAAAAATAAATATGTATATATACAGATGATAATTACAAAAATATAAATACCATAAAACCGGGAGCCCACTTTATAATTCAAACAGTAGCCAGAGGGCCATTTATTTCCTTGCACAGGCCCATGACACACTGGCTATGCTACTGCTCATAGCAGCCATTTACCAACGCACATACCCTTATGCCATAGTACAAGGGCGTGTGCGTTCTCTGAAATATAGGTTTTGTACTGGCAGAAGAACCTTCCAGCACAAAAACTATGCTTTTAGGTTTGTTCCACTATGTATGTGTGTTGTACAATGCAGCTCAAATGTAAAATGGGACAATCAAGGAGAATTTAAAAACCTTTCTCCTTGTTACACCTGCCTTGAGGAGGTGTTAGATTTTGGCACAAACCCCTCTCCACCAATGATGTAGATATGGATTTGCATCAAAGTCCATTGGTGGTCACATGGAAAAGCCCATGCACCAACCACAGAATGCCCCGTAGACGGAAAGAAACGCAAAGCAGCGCATAGCGCAATTTTGAGTTACTTTGGGATAGTATCCAATGCAAATGATGGATAGTAAATCACACCCTAACATTTTGTGAGAGGTTTTTGTCACAAAAGTGTCACCAACCCTATACGTAGCATTAGTAAATGTGGACCCCTGTGGGTGGTGAACGGTTGACTTAAAAAACATGGTATATACACGACCATTGTGCAGAGACACATTTGTTATTGACTAAACTGTCTCCTAAGAGTTTGAATGGCAGCTTTCAGGACTGTGGCTTGCAGCAAGGCCAGGAAGGCTGCCAATTGCAAAATGAGGGTATTTTATGAGTTGGAAAGAACTTACAAATTCATATGGAGATTGAATTTGAGGACTGTGTGTTATTTAGTGACAATGATGCCTTCCATGTAATTTTTTGGGGAATGCGTACATCTTGCTGGAGTTTTTAGTATGAATTATACTTTATTTTATTTCTGGACTGGCTGGCCAGTTTGGTGAGGGGTCGGCATAAAAACTGATAAGCCCACGTCAAAAGGTAATTAAGGCATTAACTGGAGATCAGATGGGAACGGGGGCGACAGATAGGTACTGAGGGGTAGGCTGAGGATAAAGGAGGCGTAGGTGGATAGGACATTTTATGGAGGCGGACGGATAGGCTTGAAAGGACAAGGGTGGCTGTAGGTCCAAGGGGGTGGGTCTGCTCTGTTAGTGAGATTAGGCTGAAGGCAATGTGCGTGGTGTGCAATTTCGTGAGCGTGCACCTGCCAAAGCGGTATTTTACACATCAGATCCATCGTTTCGAGTTACTCAGTTTCAGCAGGAACAAAAAATGATCGCCTCATTAGGAAATTCTTTCTAATGGGGTAAACCCACCTTTGGTATTAGAATCTTCGGTGGTTCTAGGGATGCATTCACCAGATCGAACATGGTGGAATATGTCTCCAGAAAAAAGTCCCCGAAATTGTGTGGCAACCCCAGTTTTTTTGTTAACTCTACATTCCTTAGGGGCTATCTCAAAACCAGAGGTTGATTTGGCCGCACAAAATGACCAATACCCATGCTTCCTGTACTTTCAAGGTCAAAATGATCACATCAGGATTTCCAATACACTTGGAATGAGTGCCTTAGGAGAGAGTCTGTTGTGACTGCGGCCTGTCCCCCAAAGGCACAATAGACCTCATTTACAATATGTTGACACACAGCAGTACAGCAAGCCTTCCTGCTGCTCTGTCGTGCATAAAAACAAAAAGGCAGGAATGCTCCATATCTACAAGATATGGCCCATACCTGTCCTTCTGCCCTGCGCCAGCGCACAAACAGCAGCCATGCATCAGTGCAGACACTCTTGCCTCATTTTGCAAGGGTACCGGGTGCTGAGGTTTTTGTGCAGGAAGGTGTCCCTTCCTACACAAAAACAATTAAAGGCATTTTCCTCTTTTTATGTGTGATGCAGAATGCAGCACGCATAGAAAGAGGAAAAAACGAGGATAAATAATAATTTTTCTCCTCGTTGCTCCTTACGCCTCTCCTGGGGATGCGTAGGATTCAGTCGCATTTCCAGATTTACAAAATGTTGTAAATCTGGGAATGCATCAAGTTCCATGGATGTTACGTGGGAACACCCACAGCAATACCTAGGGAATGCCCCTTTCATGCAGACTTATGCGTAAAAGGGTAAACATAATTACAAAGCCATTTATACTATGTGACCTATTGACTTATCTGTCTGATTATGCGTTCCCATGTACTCCTCTTTGTAAAGCGCTCTGATATTCGCAAGGATCTTGTCCGCGCTATATAAAACTTTCAAAATAAATAAATAAATGAAAAGTCTTGCAGGATGACTTAACATGGCCTTGGGGGAAGCCCATTGCGCTGCCGGTGCATCAATAAAAGTGACGCACCGGCGGCGCAATTTGCTTCTACATAAACCCCAGTGTTTGCATGCATAATGCAAGGAAATGTGCCTGAAGGAAAATGAGAGGGGACTGGTTTCATAAGCACCCTCTACTTCAAGAGGACTCTCTTCCAATGCTGGACTTACCATTTATTCCATTGGGCATTTCCCCATGGGGGTTGGAGCCATAGGATGCCAGTTTTTGATGGAATAGTGCCACTTCTGGCACCTCTGCCATTTCCTTCAGCACCCTAAGGTAATTACAGCAGGCGCATCAGGCACTTTAGAAGAGATAGTGTAAAGAGGAGACTAGGACAGAGAGATGAGAGAGTAGGGGGATTAGCTACTGTTGGTGGAGCAGGTGCAGTGGCACCCGGGCAGAAAGCTCGAGGTGGCTCATTGAACTCTAATTGCTCTGTTTTATTACTCCAACAGCAGTCAAACAGGAAATTTTCCTTGGTCTTACTGAACCCATTGTATTCTTGCTACACCACTGTGAGATTCAGTTGAACTACCAATTTCCCTCTATTTTGTTTGGATTAACATATAACCATTGGGTTTGTACAGACTCTTGCAGAGATTAATTTGTAAAAGAATAAGTGCCAGGCCCTTCTTGGAAGGCCATTGCAGCCTGCACCATGCATTGCCCCTGCCAGCGCTGCCAAGGACAGTACCAACATAACACCTAGCCATCATACTCCTACAAGTATGATAATTCAGACTATTTCAGGCCACACAAAGCTATAATAATGGCGTGAGAGACCTGTATCATTTATTCTCAATGCGATTTGACCTAATAAACATGTTTTTTTTATACTCATCTCAAAATTAAACAGACTACGCCACCATGCAGTGGACTGTCATTAGAGCCAGTGCTACCAATTGGTACCGAGCACCTGAAGCACTGACTCAAATTAAGCATTTGTGTCTTGCATATTATATGTTGTAAATATGATCACTATGTAAGCAAAGTGTCATCTGTACAATATTCTGTTATACGGCTGTGTATTATATTGTACTGCACATGGATTGATGTAATACCGATGTCAGAAAATCAGATTTACTTCCTAATGCAATTCACTTGGAACAGAACTACATTTCTAATTTGTTTTGGATTCCACTGATGTTCAGAGACGATTTCCCTACGCAAACGAGAATACGCTTGAGCCCTTGTCTCATGGGCATATAGGGGCGTCCTTGTTGAGTATGTATAGGAGCTGAGAGAGTGGGCAGAGTTCATATGTTAAGTCACAAAATAAGACTATCTAAAATAAAAGGAAATAACAATAGCCCAGCAGCTCCCGCAGTGCAGGGGTACCAGCTTCAGGGGGCACCCTCTGGCACTGCACACGGGTGGGTCTGACAGCTCCTGACTGGTACAGAGTGTGGGGGGACCACGTCATGCACTTTGCAGGGGGCCCCCTGCAAGTTTCGTTATGCCCCTGCTTTAAATTCAGGACAATCTTCCATCAAGATTTTACTCCATGACCCGACGGGTAAATATTTCTAAAAACCTTTACAGTTTTCTGTGAACGGTTACAAACAGTTCACAGAAATCAGTGGACTTTTTTCTGTCATAAATGCTCGCTCAGCTAAAATGGCATGAGTGAAGTTTCTGGTCAAGTCTGGGTGCTCTAGAGTTGAGGCTAAAGACAGGGAGAGTTTCTCACAGTGTCGGTCACAGGGGCTTGAAGGTGTTCAGAATACGAACTCACCAATCCTTGACATCTCTGCAGATGGCAAACAATGATCAGGAATTTCAATTTTAACAGTGGTTCTAGAATTCTGTGCAAAAGTGGTGTAAATTATTTACAGCGCAAAAAAAAATGCTTGTAGGTAGGTGAGTGGGTGGGTGCTTCGTGGCTGGCAATGGTGAAGTGAAGGAATCGCAAGGAAGTGCATGCAGGAGAGCGTGAAAAGGAGGGTGCAGAAGAGGAAAGAGATTAGGTGTGAACTATGCAGATGGCGGATTTCAGAAAGATGTGGGGTTAAAAGAGTGTGTCTTACAGACGAAAAGCAGTGTAAAGGGAAAAGGAGTGATTGACGCATTGTGAAGGCCCCTACCCTTCAGACAGTCCTCAGTAACATTTCATACACAGTCTCATAATTTTAGAATTAAAACATTTTCAATTCAAATTATTACCAACAAAATCTTTGTTGAACAGTTACTTACCTTTGGTAACGCTTTACCTGGTGTGTGACACACACACACAAAAACACACACACTAAGACTGCATCCGAAAACTGTTTTGCAATGCTTCTGCATGCCAGAACGTGGCGCCATGCGGCTCCACACTGACACCGCTCCACTCCGGAAATGACATGAGAGCATATATATATAAGCGCCACTGCTGCATGCGATCAGTGGCTTTCAAGACTGTCTATACACCGTGACAGAGCCCCTAAAAGCTCATTTGTAGACAGTGTGCAGATTGCTAGACTTGGGATATTAAGGTTAGATCCAACCACAGAAAAGGGAGGATGAGAGGGTTGGTAAGGAATTTGCGACTAAATCGAGTTTTTATCAGAAAAAGCATTACCGAAAGTAAATAACTTGTTCTTCTGATAGAGACCTCTCGTCACAGATTCCTCACCTTTTGAAAAGATACCAGAACAGTAACTAAGAGGAGGACAGCGTTGGACTAACTCAAACTAGGAAGTCCCGCGAGAATGGAGCAGGCAAAGTGCCTGTCTTAGGGGACTTGGATATCCAGTCAATAGTGCTCTTTGAAGGTATTGAGGGACACCCACATAGCTGCCTGGCAGATGTTTAGTATGAGTAATAAAGGGGTGTGCCTTCGTAACTCATGGACCTGGGTCGATATGTAATTTATACAGTCATTACACAATTGTTGCTCTCGGTGAGGATAGGTTAGAGAAAATTGTTCATTTGCCCAAGACGTGACGCCAGACACGCCGTCCGCCTAACACCATGCTGTCCACCTTGTCCTGATGAAGACCCCAACATGAGGGAAGAATAACCCTTCTATTTACTCGGGGTCGAAACGTAGACTACGCCAAACCCTACACGCCATAGGAACAAATGAACAATTTTCTCTAACCTATGTGTGATGTACTTTGGGAACATTACCAGTACCTTAATTGTAAAGGCGTTATTATTTTTATGTGATGTAACACTGTCACACCACCTTTACCACGTCCCACACTTACCTTTCACTCCCCTTTTTCTTATCCTCACTGAGAGCAACAATTGTGTAATGACTGTAAATCTGCATATCATTTATGTAATTTATACACACAATGGTATGCAGTTAAAAGCATAAGTACTGCACTAATATGGAATAAATACAATTCCTTGAATACTGCATACTACACCTTTATTGTGCTGAATATATGTATTGAAAAATAATTGTGGTGTGTAAGATTCTATTATATACCAGTACATAATAATTGTAAAATATATATTCAACTCGGACCACCTCATCTTTGTACTGGCAGATGTTTAGGGCAGGACTCCAAGTGCCGACGGAGTAGTAGCAGCTTTGGGCCTGGTGGAATAAAATCTCAGTCAGTCTGATTGCTGTTTCTTCTCCAGTGTGTATCATATCTTAATGCAGAGCACGATCAGGCATGTGGTGGCACGCATCTGCACAGCCTTGCCTTTCTTTGCAGCGGCGAACGCCACAAAGAGCTGTCGTTCAACTGGTTGTCTTTAGTGGGATCAATGTAGAAGCTAAGCACTCTCTTAGGGTCTAAGCGATGGAGCCTCTACTCCTCCTTAGAGGGGTGAAGTGGAGCACAGAAGGCCAGCAGAATGATAGATTGACTGACAGAACGGCATCACAACTTTCGTGAGAAAGGATGCCCTGTTATGCAAAATCAGCTTGTCGAGGAAGAATGTGGTGTATGGTGGGCGATCACACTAAGCCTGAAGTTCACTCACAAGCTGTGCTGAAGTGATGGTAACTAGGAACAGTTTTAATGGTGAGGAGCCACAAAGGACAACTGTGAAGCAGCTCAAGTGCAGTACACATCAGATACGTAATGGCAAGATTAAGGTCCCATTGGGGTATCACAAAGATAGGCGAAACATATGTTGCAGTCCTTCAAAAAACCACATAAAAATAAGTGATTTAAATGAAGAGGGATGATCAGACAACCTTATGAAGGTCGAGGAGGCCAAAAGATAACCTTTACCTGAGTTCCAGCGGGAGGGCTTGAACAAACCCTTTGGTAAATCCTCTTGGTTCAATAGTAGAGTTCCACGGCTGTTCGCCAACTGTGAGGTGGCTTATTCAGCCCAATCCAGTTGTAGCTCAGCATTATGAGCTTCATTATGCTACATAGACCAGCTTCTTTGAACATTTATGATCGCTATTGTTTGAGGCGCCCCGAAATAACTCGGCGCATGCGCAAAGGTATAGTGTTTTTCGATTTTCAGCCCGAGGACTTCTGCGCAAGCGCGTGAAGGTTAGTGCTAGGTTTGTGGGGTCTGGCGCTCCCGTGTTTACAGTTACTCGTTTCATGCTAACACAGGTGAGCATTCTTTTCCTCTGAATCACTCGAGATCTGGTGACTCAGGATTGCTTGCCAACTGGGACACTATGATTGGCTTCACAGTCAAGAAGCCCCGGTACTTAAATGAAGTAGGCGGAACAGTCGGTGCCTCCCCTTCCGCTCGGCTCAGAGCAATGGGCACCGACGGATAGGTAAGTTTGGTGATTTTTTGATGGGATGACTGCCCTGTAGCAATCAGTACGGATACAGACAGTACTGTTAATTAACAATCTTCACTTTACCCAGGGCAATGCTTTTAGACTTGGGTCTTTTCAGGTTAGCTGCAAAAACATTTTTTGCTCCTATATACCATGGGACTCGTACTGCAAGTCTCAGTTTCAGATATGGGGACACTAACGGCTGCCCGTGGCATTGACATCATCCTATTTTGTCCTCTCTCTTTCCCAGGGTCAGTTACCTACCTTAAGTAATTAATGTTGGTCCAGTGACAGGGGGAACTTTTGGCAAGTAGTTGGTAGTCTACCACACGTCTATTGGGGTATATGTGTATAACAATTAGGTAGGACACATAAGAGGTGTGCGCTAATTGTGTCCTTTTTTCTTACACATTAGAGCGGGGCCTCTATTTCCCGAGCGGTTGCCGGGCGAGGTGAGGCTTTTACCCACACAAAGCTGGGTGAGTATCACTAGGAGGAAATGCCTCCATGTGATGAAGCTAGTATGCTTATATGTTATGCGGAATGCAAATTGTTCGCGCAGGTGTGTTCTGTTCTGATGATGCCTGTGGGGTTATGTGGTTTCATGTGTGTAATTGGGTACATGGTATTTTTGTCTTTTTGACAGGAAGATCTCCTTTCTGTCTCCAGTGGACATTGAGGTTCCAAATTCGGGGGAGATATAGGACTTCCTTAAGTACATTGCATGTATTCTATTTATTATTTCTGTATTTGTACACCTAACACACCCTGTTGCAGTAGCCTACCATTTACAAGGTCCTGACGAAAGCTGGAGTAATACTCCATCAAGCTGAAACTAGTTGACCACTCTGCACATGCGCCATAATGTAGTCTCACTCATCTACTACCAGGCGTGTTTTTAATTTTGACACCTACACTAATCTCTACAGGTACTCCCCTTAGTCTAGGTAGTCAATTTTAGTAAGCACTTTCTCCAGAGCACTGCACTCATCTTACAATTTTCTTTTTCCTTTGAGCATGACTGGCTCAGCGCGTCGCTCTCCATTTTCCGCACCGTCGCTTGAAAACATGGGCGGTGCATGGAGCGATTGCCTATTCCCATATGATGAAATGCCGCCACAAGGGTGGTCTGATGGGTACTTTTCAGCCCAGTGTGACTCTACACATTTTTTCACACATGCTCCTGTGTGATCCTCGTTCACCATTCAGGGCAGCACACCATCTTAGACCTGGTCTTCTCTTTCTGTGTATTTACTTGCCTGCCAAGAGACAGAACATTTAATAGACCATCAGACCATTTGGCCTGGAGGAGGTCAATCTGGTGAGCGCCACACCAAATCATAAATTCATACCAACAACAAGTGTATGTAGTTTTTGTAGAGGGACAACTGGCAACCAAGATGACAACAACCTCTAGAGGAAGGTCGAAGGTGTTCAACTGTTGCTGCTTAACCTCGCTGCTCACCCTCTGTGCATGGAGGTGGAGGTTGCAAAGGCCAGGGTGGAGAATCAGACCGTTCTTCTGTGATAGCTGTACCTCCTGGAGGGGCAGCCTAAATCGTCCTTAGCCACTTGGATGACTTTGGCCCAGTCTGTCCGTATCTTCTTGAGAACTCAGGGAAGGAATCAGAGTTCCACTCGAAGCGGAACGCATCTCAGAATGAGCGACACCTTAGAAACACCAACATGTAGAAGTGCTGACATTCCCCTTTCTCGGCGGTGGGGAACAGATCGAGCCCAGGTTCCCCAGATTCGTGGAACAGGCCTTGCATCACCTCCAGATCTAGCTGCCATTTGTGAACTACTAGGTGCAGACGGTTGAGCTTGCCCACCCTGGCATTCAATGATACTGCAAGGAAGTTCAGCACCAGAAACAGTCCTTGGTGGTCCAACCATTTCCAGAGGTGCAAGTCCGTGACCTCACACTGTTTGCTGCAGTACCACACAGTGGAGGTGTTGTCTGGGAGTACCTGTACCAGTCACCCTTTGATGGATGGCAGGAAGACTTTCAGTGTCAAACGAATAGCACTCCGTTCCAGAAGGTTGATATGGAGCCGGCATCCGCCAGCGTCCAGAGGCCACTGATCTCCACCTCTAACCAAATCACGGTCCAGAAGCCACCATTGCAGATCTTTTGCAGTTTCTTCCGAAATCTGGATGTGTTCAAAGGTCCCTTTGATGTTGAAGCCACTGGACAACAGATCCCACTGCACAGCCCGCATATGCTACCTGGAGTGCTCGACCAACAGGATGCTGGAGGCCATCAGTCCTAGTAACTTCAGAGTCAACCTCACTGAAATCCAGAACCGAGGCTGAAAGATTGGGATCATAGCCTGAATGTCCTGGACTCTCTTTCCTGAGGGAAAGCCCAACCCATGTCCAGACCAACTGATAAGGACTGGGAAGGAGTCCGGAATGACTTTAGCACGTTGAAAGTAAACCCCAAAGATGACAGAAGTTTGCTGTAATCTGGAGATGGCAGACGACTGCCTGGGGTAAGCACGCCTTCAACAGCCAGTAGTTAATGTAGGGGAATACTGGCACCCCTAACCTCCGGAGGTTTGCTGCTAACACCGACTTCATATTTGTGAAATCTTGTGAGTGCCAGTGAGACCAAGGAGGAACACAGTGAACTGAAAATGCTCCTCTCCCATCATAACCCGCAGGTAGCACTGATGGGCCGACAGGTTTGGAAAATGGAAATGGGCATCCTGCAGGTCGAACACCACCACTCAGTTTCAAGGACAGACAAGACCTGGGCCAGGGTGAACAGAGAATAACAATCACGTCCTACCTCTGGTGCCGGCACCCTCTTGATAACCTCTTTCTCCAAAAGAGCTTGCACTTTGTTTCACAAAATAGAGAGATGACGGCCCAACAATTATTAAGAGGACAATGGAAGGTGCAGCAGGGATGAAAGGAAGGGTAAGGCTACATCATGACCATCCTGTATGGCCTGTGAGAGAACAGGGAGGTCTTCCTTAGCACTGGGGAGGACTTGTGCTACTGAGTCCCAAAGGGTGTGAATATAATGGCCCAGTAAATAGGAGGCATTGACTGATCGCAGAACCAAATTGGCAGAGAAAATAAAGTGTTTTCCTAAAGTCTCCACCCTCTTAGATTCTCAGTCGGGTTAGTGGGAGTGACATTGTTAAGGTTGGTCCGGCTAGTGGAAGCTTGCAGCACAAGATTCTCTGAAGTGGGGTGCTGAGAGAGAGAAAGGCTGGGTTGCCTGGAGCAAGTCAGCGATACCTGGCAATTTGCCGGTTGACTGAAGGGCAAGTACAGGGTTTACCCAAGGCCCCTAGAAGGGTATCCTTCAAGGTGTCTCAGTCTGGGAGGAGAGGCTCGGAAGCAGTTTGGCCAGGCCACCTGACTTTTTCCAAGATGTTCGTTTTGACCTCCATAGTGGGTAGTTGTAGATTGAGGGCTTCGGCTGCCCTATGCTTGACCATGGCACGGGGGCTGATTCTTCAGTTGGGCAAGAAGAGGGCAGTTTATGGGAAGATGTCTAGACCTCTAGCCCCCTGCAAGTCTTCATACCAATTATCATTGGCCTAGGGCTGAGGAACTCATCACCCTGGTCACAGTCCTTAACAGAGTCTGTACCAAAGAGGCAATACAATGAATGCGGTCTCCCTTGAGGTAAAGGGAGTGTAGAAACTGTAGTCTGATTCAGCTGCAACATCGATTCGGCATCAGAGAGGATGATCGGGCCACTTATTTGGGCGGCGAATTCGGCATGGTAGTCGACATTCCCGAGGCGGTGCTAATACTTAACGAAAACTAATATTGTTGAGGATACCTGCAGGCAATTTTAAATCATTGATCTCCTGACTCTCTCTTCAGATTCTAAGTAGCACCCACCCAGATATGGTAGGTATCTGTGTGATAACTATGATGAAGCATGACACTAGGTACTCTAGTGGGCGAGAGCTCCTATAAAACACATAGGGGTACCCTTACTAGTGAGAGGGTCTGAGAAACAACTAGCTTTATAAAAGTGCGCTCTCTCTTTGTGCTTCCTTTGAACAAAATATTGGCAGTGGAGAGAACCCACTTTAGAAAATGCGTAACTCTTTTTGTAAATTTGGTTGTAATAACAGGAAGCTCAAGAAGGAGCGACATAATACTGGTCAAATGGCACGCTATGGAAAGCACAGGATTTTAGGTCACATGCATTACGGCCACACCCTTAATTAGATAAACCAATCTATCAATCAATCATATCACTTGTATAGCGCGCTACTCACCCGGAAGGGTCTCAAGGCGCTTGGGGGAAGGGGGCCGCTACTGCTCGAACAGCCAGGTCTTGAGTTGTCTTCTGAAGACGAGGTGGTCCTGGGTCAGCCGAAGGTGGATGGGGAGGGAGTTCCATGTCTTGGCCGCTAGGTAGGAGAAGGATCTGCCTCCGGCGGTGGCTCTTCGGATGCGTGGTACGGCGGCGAGGGCGAGGCTAGCGGATCGTAGCTGGCGGGTGGGCGTGTGGAAGGTCAGGCGGTCGTTGAGGTACTTGGGGCCCAGGTCGTGGAAAAACTTGTGTGCGTGGGTGAGGAGCCTGAACGTGATCCGCTTGTTGACGGGGAGCCAGTGCAGGTTCCTCAGGTGGCCGGAGATGTGGCTGCGTCGAGGGATGTCTAGGATGAGTCGGGCGGAGGCGTTCTGGATGCGTTGTAGTCTTTTTTGTAGCTTGGCTGTGGTTCCGGCATAGAGGGTGTTTCCGTAGTCCAGCCGGCTGGTGACGAGGGCCTGGGTGACCGTCTTCCTGGTTTCGATCGGGATCCATCGGAAGATCTTGCGGAGCATGCGGAGGGTGTGAAAGCATGAAGAGGAGACGGCGGTGACTTGTCTGGTCATGGAGAGGGAGGAGTCCAGGATGAAGCCCAGGTTGCGTGCGTGGTCTGTTGGCTTGGGAGCGGTGCCCAGGGCGGGGGGCCACCAGGAGTCGTTCCAGGCGGAGGGTGATGGTCCAAGGATGAGAACTTCCGTCTTGTCTGAGTTCAGTTTCAAGCGGCTGTTCTTCATCCACTCGGCGACGTCTTTCATCCCTTCGTGGAGGCTGGTTCTGGCGGTGTCGGGGTCTCTGGTGAGGGAGAGGATCAGCTGGGTGTCGTCGGCGTAGATGATGTTGAGGTTGTGTCGGCGTGCGATGGCTGCGAGGGGTCTCATGTAGACGTTTAAGAGGGTGGGGCTGAGTGATGATCCTCACGGGACGCCGCAGATGACTTCGGTGGCCTCGGAACGAAACGGGGGGAGGCGGACTCTGTGTTCTTCCAGCTAGGAACGAGATGATCCACTTCAGTGCCTTCTCTTGGATGCCGGTGTTGCTGAGGCGCTGGACTAGGGTGCGGTGGCAGACAGTGTCGAACGCTGCAGAGAGGTCCAGGAGGATGAGTGCCGCTGTTTCCCCGTTGTCGAGCAGGGCTCGGATGTCGTCGGTGGCTGCGATGAGGGCGGTCTCGGTGCTGTGGTTGGCTCTGAAACCGGATTGCGAGGGGTCGAGGGATCCATTCGTCTCGAGGAAGGCGGCCAGCTGTCTGTTGACGGTCTTCTCGATGACTTTGGCAGGAAAAGGGAGGAGCGAGATGGGGCGGAAGTTCTTGAGGTCGGTGTGGTCCGCTGTTGGTTTCTTCAGTAGGGCGCTGAGCTCGGCATGCTTCCAGCTCTCCGGGAAGGTGGCGGTGTCGAAGGAGGTGTTGATGATGTCTCGGAGTTGGGGTGCGATGGTGGGGACGGCTTTGTTGAAGATGTGGTGGGGGCAGGGGGCAGTCGGAGATCCGGAGTGGATGGTGTTCATCGTGCGGGCTGTGTCTTCGGTGGTCACTGCGGTCCAGGTGTGGAGGGTGGCGGTGGGGTGCGTTGGTTCAACGGTTGGGTGCGAGGATGGTGTGCCGAAGCTGTTGTGGATGTCGGCAATCTTGCGGTGGAAGAACGCAACCACGCCACTTGAAAAGCATTTATTGAGATATTTCCTAATTTACGCACTGTTTAGAGACCATACAACTTTTTTTTATCCCACTTAAAGACCTGGATGGAATGGAAGAGGGCTGATGTACTCAGGCTAAAGTGAACACAGGTTTGAGTTCGCTCTGGTTCTATCCACAAAACTGCACTGGAGCCTGGGAGAACTAAATTCTGCAGGTAATTCTGTAAATACCTTGTGGGGGACTCCAAAAAAGCACCCTATCTGCTTCAGTAAGTTCATTCCCCTCAACCCGTGCCCATTAGCTACTTGCTTTGTGCCATGGTGCCAGTAGCACCAGGCAAGACAACCAAGCTTCTGTGCATTGATCTCAATAGAAAGAACCAGTGCTTGCATGCTGGTATGCTAAAGTTTTAAGTGTTTACATGCCAATGGCTTCTTGATGCAGAGTGTCATTTCCAAAGATACATTTCTTGAAAATCCCTCTCCTAAATCAGCGACTAAATTCCAGATAGTCTGATTATACAGTGCTTCAGGAAATTACAAAATGAATGCCACAGCGTGGCAGCCTGCACTCTGAAGACCTGTCCACCCAGGCAAGTGCTTCTGGATTTCAAAACACTGTTAAAAAAGCCACAATTAATATGGGGCCAAATAAGTGGAGTGCCTTATGCAACAAGCAAGGTGTAGATTCGGGTTGAGTGCAAACATGGTTATTGTTGCCCTGGAGGCTAAAAGAGATGGTATGGGGAAAGTCAAAGGGATACTAAAAACGGTTGGTTGCAGACACCGCCAGCTGAGGTTATGGCTGGCAGGGGACTAGAAGCATCCAACTCTTTATTTTCTCTGAGGCTGGTAAACTTGTGTTTGACGCTATTGAATCTGGAAGTAGCAAGTTTGTGTTGCAAATGGCATCTTTTTTTTCCCCAGGACCGGAGGGCAGATGATTTGAGATGTGCTGGTGGAACCGAATGATGATTGTTTACAAAGGATGAACACAATCCAGCTCGAGCACAAAACTGTTGGAAATTAATGTACATGAAAGCAAGACTTCCATGGATCACAGAGAAAAATAAACCATGTTTGTGCTGTTCAAGGAAGAACAAAGCGCTAACTCAGATGAGCAGGATTTGATGTGCACTTCAAGCACCCTTATCCTCATGACAAAAGTTTTGAATGGGTCAAACATTAATTAATATTTAATCTGGTAGTTAGTGAATACAGTAGAGATTATTGAAAAGCTTGTGTGCTGTTGATACTAATTTGGCTGTATTCAGAGCCTTTTAAAGGTGTGTGCAGATATCATCTCAGTGTAGTCACCAAAATGTAACAGAATGGAAGTCTTCAACATACGCAATTCTGCCTGATTCCCAAAAATTATGTGGTATAACATACTGGCAGGCCACAAAAAGCATTTAAACATTCTCAACTACAATAAGACAAGACCTTCTCTTAAGGAAATGATGACCAAATGAATTACCTTTGGTGCCACTCTTTCGGGTGGATATCCGCTCTAATCCAGATTACCCACATTTTGAATTCCCGCAGGCACCAGACTTCAACTTCCTGCTTTTTAGTTCTGCCATTTTAACAGACACCGGACTGCAGAAGGCACAACATGAGGGAAGCTATAATATTTTTCTTGGGCTGGGTGGGGAGAAATCAGCAACTCAGATTTGGTCTGGTGTCACAATTGTTAAGCGGAGTACCTGCCAATAAGTAACCAAGCCTGCAACTGTCGGTCACACAGTGCTTCTATAAAGCCCTACTTTGATAAGTGACCTTGTATAGACACAATGGGCGGGCTGCACAGAAGAAAATGCAGATTAAGATTTGTTTTTGATCATTTTATTTAATTATTTAATTTGTGAGGACTAAATACACATTGGAATACTTTTTTACTTGAGTTGGGTTTTTTCTCTCCAAAATTCACCCTCATTACACATTTGCTACTTGCAGTACTACGGACAGTTGTGAATCCTGCAGCACTACTCTTAAGTATACAAACACCACCAACCTGAACTGAAGAGTCACCCATGATAAACTTTGCTCCTTCGATAACAGCGAGGTATGAAAAACGAAGTTGATCTGCTGTTTGTATCAATCCCATCCTGTAATTCCTCATGTCCAAAAGCACCTTTTTGATGTCCACGGAGGAGGGGTCTTTCCTCTTGTCCATCTGTATAGAAAATTAACACAAACGTGATTTTCAAAGCGCAGTGCCAATAGGATTTTGCATCCATCCACATATGTTCTTCTCCCAAACCATACTGAAATCTGCCCATCTAGAATTACTGAAGTTCGACCAAACAACCTATGAAAATTAGACACTGACAATGGTGTGTCTCAAATGAACATTTAAATAAGTTTAAAACAAATCCTGATAGACACAATAGTAACTGTTTAGATAACATGTACAAAAGGCACCATAAATTGCATGGTATATTTAAAACAAGACAAATATTGCTTACTTTAACTACCACAAAACTTTACATTCACTTTTTTGCTCAGCTTCTCCGGAGAAACCAACTGGATCACTTAGTTCCGAAAAGCATGTAAAGGGTCCAAGTATTAAAATCTCTCAGTGCTTCCCACAAAAGTATGTGCTCTGGTGCAATAATGCTAAATACTTACACAGAACGAGACTTCCTAAAAGGGTATCGTGTTACTAAGTGTTTTCCCAGAATGTAAAGAACAAGCACCTGCTTATATCCCAGCTTAGCAACATGTGTACACACTTCCAAACCGCGGCTTTAATATTTAAAAGGGAAATGGCTATCGTATGTTAAATTTACTTTCTATTACTGTCTTCTTGAGTTCACATTTTCCCAAAACACTCGCCAAAAACTGTTCATGTATTCCAGTTGCTCCAATTATTGAAGCACTTCCAATCAGCAGCAACTATCGTTGTGGCTTACAACTTTGTCACTCCAAGCTGAACAAATCACTTCAACATGATCTCATTTTAATCCCCGAACAATGCGGAAACAAAAACGCCTGAGGTAACTGCAAATATCCGTACAAGACAATTACCTGCTTCAACCTTAACGTTTTTCACGATTCTACAGGACAAGCATGTAGACTACATCGCAGTAAGTGTAATACTGCATGTGATCGTCTTAAATGTTGAGAAAGGTACCCTCAAGTCACAAATAGTACACAGTGTATGTAAAACTATGTAATGATTACGTTTTTGCGAATTACAAAATATAATATTTGCTGCTGTAGTAGTATAAAATCTTTATTCGGCTGTGAAACCACAAAACAATACAACAGTATATCTAAGATAATACAAGTAATATCATTACAGAAAATCAGGAAAAGAAGATAATGTCAAATACATCAAAACTGGTGCCCACCGCAGTGCCTATATAAAGAAAATCTTCAGACAAATACTTTGGGATAAAGCTCATCAGAAGAGTTACCCTAGTGCAGAAACTTCTGTCTCCAAAAAGGCGCCAAATAATGCCACATGTAAGATCGAAGTACCGTTAGGCTGAGTAATTGCGCAAAATGTGGCGTAACAGTGCAATAAAACGAGTAACCCTTATGGTTCAATGATATGCTCTATATACGCAATCAGTGTTGGACAGGTGTCCCTGATAATTGCTGCCACGGAGTCCTAGGTTTATACATGATTATTATTAATTCCCCATAATTGTGCGCAGCCTAACAGAGGCTTAGATACCCCTATAAACAGTTCAGTTTGTAAAAGCTGGAGATGCAATAACACTGGTCTCCATGATCTGATATCATACGTAGGCTTCCGAGCTTTTGCTGCTATAAAACCAATTATTTTAAATATTTACACTAAAATGCATTTACCGTGAAAAGAATACTCATGTTATTGTGGCTGGATAACAGGTGACAAACCCCTACTACTCGTTCAAGACAGGAAGCATCACACACACTTCAATCTGTAGAAGGGGCAGGTTTACTCAAAGCACACAGTGTTGTATTGGACTCTCCCGCGCCTTCCCATCGCCTATGCATGTCAGCAAACTGATCACGTTCCAGGTCTCAGTCAGGTCAATCATGAGTCTGCCCCACTATGGCAGGATAGCCTGAATGGAGAGGGATTCACCCACAAAAGGTTCTGGACGGCACTTGTTCAAAACTGTCAACAAAATGTTGAATCTCAGCTCCAAAAAGCCAAAAAGGGATAAAATGTCATATTTGGCTCCAGCAAGCCAGGGAGACTATTTACACACACCTGCCAGACGTCTGCCCAACCAATCTCAGAGATACAGAATTCTGTCAGGGGCCAGATGCGATGTATAATTCAAGAGACCAGACAAAAGAGGGATCCAAAGGGCAGAGGGGAGAGAGGGATTCACACCTTAGAGAGGCATAGGGTAAAAAACTTGGGTGAATTCGGACGTAGAACGAGTAAGCGTAACAAGAGTTAGGCATAAGGGTAAGAAATACCCAAGGTCGTACCGACTCTACACAGTGACAACCCTACGATATACCGTGAGGGCCAGAGAAGGGAACGGAAACCTATTTTAAAGACACCAACACCTTCCTATTTGTCATACTATGCAAATGATGCTGGGTAAAAAGAAGACAAAAGGGGAGCCAAGGGAAATCGAGCATACGAAATATAAATATAAGGAACTGATGACGCAAGGGATAGGAATACAAACATGAATGAAGCCATGAAAGGAAGGATTGGAGAAATAAATAAAGTGCTTATAAAGATTACATCATGAAAAATCCAAAACTACAGAGGTGAGGAATGAAGAAAATGAAGAATGAATGGCGGGATCAAATTAGTGATTAATAAGAATAGAGCGAGTGAAAGTAGGGAAGAATAATTTAAGAAAACCGTGATAAAAGAGTTCGAGAAGGAATTAAGGAACTCAACAAAGCAAGGGAGAACTAAAGGGATGTAGCAGGAAAAAAGGAATTCTGGTAGGGAAGCATGTTCGAATCGGAAAATAAAGGAAGGAATGTACAAAAACCTGATGGAATAAAGTAGGTTTGTGATGCTTTCAAATGTGAAGGAAAGGACAATAAAAAAGGAAAGAAGGAAAGATATATAAATGAATGAATATATAAAAAGGGTAAAAGTTGCGGGAAAAAAATTTACTTCCCTTCAGTAATGGTATTTCTAGGGGACACATACTCTTCCCACAGATTCTCCATCATCTGACAACGAGGAAGAGTTTGATAGCAGGGAATAGCATCAAACCTTGAACGGTTTGGGAGCAGGACTGTTTAATCAAGGAACTGGGCAACCTCATCTCCTTACTATTGTTGTTTGTGTAGGTTTTTTTATGGGAAGACCTTGTAGGAGAGACTTCCCTTAGAGGTTACTTACCAGTAGGCCAAGGAGATTGCTGGGCCTTGGCCAAAATGAATATGCTACTTACCAGTATGCATCTGTTCTTGGCATGTAGGGCTGCTAACATTCATATCTGTAGCATAGATCGCCGCCTAGTGTTGGGTCCGGATGATTGCACATTGTTGTCCTGGAAGAGTCTTCGAAGTATCACGAGATAGGTGGCTCCTCCCCTGGACTACAGTGCGCATGGGCATCGACTCCATCCCCAGATTGTTTTTAGCCATTGTGGCAAAGATGGAGTTTAACAGTGAAAGTGATGGCCATGCTAGAGATAAAGTGTAAGAATAAAGTCTGCAGCCGCTACGGGCGCCGGGGAGGAGGGCGGGCGATATGAATGTTAGCAGCCCTACATGCCAAGAACAGATGCATACTGGTAAGTAGCATATTCAGTTCGAGGCATGTGGGCTGCTAAATTCATATCTGTAGCATAGAATACATAGCAGTCCCTCCATTAACGGCGCCGCCCGTGCCAGCTGCAGAAGTCTGAAAAAGTGTTTTAAGAACAGCCTGTCCTACAGCTGCCTGCTGTTTGGAATGCACATCCACACAGTAATGTTTGGTAAACGTATGTGGTGTAGACCATGTGGCTGCCCTACAAATGTCTTCCAAAGGAATGTTACCTAGGAATGCCATGGAGGCCCCCAACTTGCGTGTGGAGTGTGCCCTGGGGGGGACCGTTAAAGTGCGCTTAGCCTTCTGATAGCAAATCTGAATACACTTAACGATCCACCTGGCTATTCCTGCTTTGGAAATGGGGTTGCCTTTGTGCTGAGCTGCGAAGGCAACAAAGAGTTGCTGTGTCTTTCTAAAGGGTTGTGTTCTGTCAATGTAGTACATAAGCGCTCTTTTGACATCAAGCGTATGGAGCATCCTTTCTGCTACTGTTTCTGGGTTGGGAAAGAATGCGGGCAGTTCGATAGTTTGATTGACATGAAACTGCGACACCACCTTAGGGAGAAATTTGGGGTTAGTGCGCAGCACCACCCTGTTTGAATGAATCTGTATAAATGGCTCTTGGATGGTGAGCGCCTGTAGCTCACTAACACGTCGTAGAGACGTTATGGCAATGAGAAAAGCCACTTTCCATGTGAGGAACTGAAGTTCACATGAATGCAGAGGTTCAAATGGGGGACCCATCAATCTGGTGAGCACCACATTGAGGTTCCACACGGGAGCTGGCGGGGTCCTGGGAGGGATGACCCGCTTCAGCCCTTCCAGGAATGCTTTAATGGCAGGCACCCTAAAGACAGAGAGATGCTGCCTGTTTTGGAGGTAAGCCGCTATGGCGGATAAGTGTATCCTAATGGAAGCGTATGCTAGATTGCATTTGTAAAGATGCAACAGATAGCAGATGATATTAGGAATGGAGGCATCGAGCGGGTTAATAGCGTGCTCGGTACAGTAGATGACAAACCGCTTCCATTTTGCTGCATAGCAAGCTCTGGTAGTGGGCTTCTTTGCCTCCCGGATGATGTCCATGCATTCAGGGGGCAAATCAAGGTAGCCAAATTCTAAGACCTCAGGAGCCAGATCGAGCTGCTGCGGATCTGGGTGCTGAATGTCTCCACGGTTCTGCGTCAAGAGCCGGGGTGTGAGGTGCAGTCTTTGATGCGGTAAAGAACTAGAGACGTCCCACTACACTCAGCTGTTAAGAAACCACTTTATGGTGTATTTTCCCTATAACTCCAAATACCAACGGAATCCAAAAATATACATTCATTAAGCAACAGAATCATATGATATACAAATCACAAATCTTCTACAATATGTTTGTTGTATTAAAAACGGTACAGTTTATTACAAATCATTAAAAACAATTGAAGGTAACATAATTATAGTGCCATATAACAGATACAATTCTGGTTAAAAATTAACATTGTAAAATACACACAATTAAAAAAAAAAATATATGCAAAAATCACAGTTGTTGGGGTTGTCGACGCAGCGTTTCGGTGTATAACGTTACCACCTTCATCAGGACAAACAGTTCTGTGAATTAATTTTTACTGACCCTCTCATAATCAATTTGGAGGAAGTATTGGATCGATGTCATTCAATTAATCGTAGATCTGGTCTGTTTGTTTCCAGAATGATGTTCCTGTTCTTAATAACTCAGGAACTCAATGGTGAAGAGCGTGTTGCTGGAGTCGTTTCACTCGTGTGCGATCCGTCAGTAGTGACGGATCGCACACGAGTGAAACGACGAGAGGAGCTGCGAGGGGAGCAGGGAGGCCGATTACTTCCTAAAAGGTCAAATTGAAACAAAGACACTGTATAAAAGAAATCCCAATGCTGAGAACATAGTTGAAAGAATCCAGTTACGCTGCATTGAGGGCCATATAACCCCGATTTGTGGTGACTTTGTGCAATAATACGGTGGCCCCCCTCCAGCAACACGCTCTTCACCATTGAGTTCCTGAGTTATTAAGAACAGGAACATCATTCTGGAAACAAACAGACCAGATCTACGATTAATTGAATGACATCGATCCAATACTTCCTCCAAATTGATTATGAGAGGGTCAGTAAAAATTAATTCACAGAACTGTTCGTCCTGATGAAGGTGGTATCGTTATACACCGAAACGCTGCGTCGACAACCCCAACAACTGTGATTTTTGCATATATTTAAAAAAAAATGGTGTGTATTTTACAATGTTAATTTTTAACCAGAATTGTATCTGTTATATGGCACTATAATTATGTTACCTTCAATTGTTTTTAATGATTTGTAATAAACTGTACCGTTTTTAATACAACAAACATATTGTAGAAGATTTGTGATTTGTATATCATATGATTCTGTTGCTTAATGAATGTATATTTTTGGATTCCGCTGGTATTTGGAGTTATAGGGAAAATACACCATAAAGTGGTTTCTTAACAGCTGAGTGTAGTGGGACGTCTCTAGTTCTTTACTCTTATACTCCTTGTCCCTAATTACTTTTCTAAAGAGACCTCCCTCTTGTTTTTACGTCTTTGATGCGGTACCACAGAGAGTTCGAGGAACGTGGTGTACCACGGTTGTCGCGCCCAGGTTGGAGCAACTAGGATGAGTGTCATCGAGTGTTGCCTTAGCTTTCTTGCCACCAGCGGAATGAGAGGCGCTGGGGGAAAAGCGTACGCAAATCTGCCTGACCAGTTCATCCATATCGCATTGCCCTGCGACTGTGGGTGAGGGAACCTGGCGGCAAAGCTTTGGCATTTTGCGTTTTCCTCCGTGGCAAACAGGTCTATCTCTGGATGACCCCACTGCTGGAAGTACGGGTGGAGTACTGATGGATGTATCTCCCACTCGTGCATTTGGTGGCTGTACCTGCTGAGCAGGTCCGCCATCTGATTGTCCGTGCCCGGGAGGTGTTCCGCCATGAGGAAGATGTTCCTCTGAATGGCCCACTTCCACATGCTCTGAGCCAGATGAGACAACTGTGGAGAGTGCGTACCTCCCTGCTTTTGAATGTAGTACATGGCTGTCATGTTGTCCGTCCGGATCAACACGACTTTGTTGCACAGATGCACTTTGAAGGACTTGAGTGCCATGAAGATTGCCATCAGTTCCAAGTAGTTGATGTGCATCTTCTTTTGTTGCGTTGTCCATAGTCCCTGCACCGTATAGTGGAGCACATGAGCCCCCCATCCTAGGAGAGACGCGACCGTTGTTAAGAGTAATCTGTGGCACAGGCTCCTGGAACGGTCGGCCCTTGCAAAGGTTGTGTGGATTCCACCAATGCAGAGAGTTGTATGCCCGACCCGTCACCAACACTAGGTCGTTTAGTTGTCCTTGAGCCTGAGTCCACTGATGCGCTAAGCATTCTTGGAGCGGACGCATATGGAGTCTCGCGTGCGGGACTATGAAGATGCAGGAGGCCATCATGCCTATCAACTGCATGAACACTCTCGCTGGGAGTGAGTGTTGTGGTCTGAACTTTTGGATCAGCGACTGGATGTTGGTGATCCTCGCTGGGTTTGGCTGAGCTGTGGCAGCCAGAGTATTGATAGTCGCGCCTAAATACTGCCGCACATGGGCTGGCTGGAGGTGTGACTTCGGGTAGTTCAGTGTAAATCCTAGACTGTGAAGGAGGTGAATGGTGTGGGTCATGTCGGCGGCGCACTGCTGGGCTGACTTTGCGTGCACGAGCCAGTCGGCCAGATAAGGGTAGACATGTATACTCTGTCTCCGAAGGTGTGCCGCCACTGTCGCCAGACATTTTGTGAACACTCTGGGAGAAGTGGTCACTCCGAAGGGGAGCACCTTGAACTGGTAATGCCTGTTTTGGATGGTGAACCTGAGGTACTTTTTGTGGGAGGGGTGGAGTGGTATGTGAAAGTAAGCATCTTTGAGGTCCAAGGTTGCGAGGAAGTCTCCCTGTTGTAACAAGGGAAGAACCTGCTGCAGTGTCAACATGTGAAAGTGTTCCGAAAGAATGTACTGGTTTAAGGGGCGGAGGTCCAGAATCGGTCTGAGCGAGCCGTCCTTCTTTGGGATTAAGAAGTACAGGGAATAAACCCCTGTGCCTTCCTCCTCCACCGGCACGAGCTCTATTGCGCCTTTTTGCAGCATCACTAGAACCTCCTGCTGCAATAAGTGCAAGTGCTCTGCTGACATAGGACGGTGTTTTGGGGGCATGGGTGGTGGGGTGGATGTCAGTTCTAAACAATAGCCGAACTGGATAAGTTTCCTGACCCACCTGTCTGTGGTGATGGACTTCCAGACGGGCAGGAACTGTTGGAGTCTTCCCCCGACAGGTGTTGGATGGTCGGGGGCAGTGACAGGGAGTCACTGTTTGTTGGCGGCAGAGGTACGGGACCTGTTGTTGCCTCTGCCTCTACCCTTGGCACTGTTTCCTCTGTATCCACCTCTGCCCTGCTTGCTGTAGGAGGATTGTGCGCCACTTTTATTGAATGGCGTCTGCTGCGACATGTGCCCTCTGTTAACACCTCGAGTGCCTGAGCGACGAAAAGTGTTCCCTCTAAATTGTTGTGACTGGAGAGCTCCCATGGACTTGGCAGTCTCGGTATCCTTTTTAATCTTCTCCAGGGTGGTGTCCACCTCTGGGCCAAACAACCTGTCTGGATTAACGGGTTGGTTGAGGATAGTAGTTTGTATCTCTGGCTTGAACCCCGAGATGCGGTGCCATGCCGGACGCCTCAACTTCACACTAGTGTTGATCGCTCTCGCTGCTGTGTCTGCAACATCTAGCGCACACTTTATAGCAGCGTTGGAGATGAGCTTCCCCTCTTGGATAAGCATTTCAGCTCCCTCTTTAAACTGGTCTGGGAGGTGTTGTAACAGCTGCTCTAGGGTGTCGTAGTGTGCCCTATCGTATCTGGCCAACAGAGCTTGCGTGTTTGAGATGCGCCATATGTTGGCCGCCTGAGCTGCTACCCTCTTCCCAGATGCCTCCAGCACTTTTGACTCTGTCTGGGGGAGGAGCTTCACCCGTCGTCTGGGAGTTTTCCCTCTTGCAGGCATTAGAGACCACCAAAGAGTCCAAAGGCAACTGGCCCAGTATGTAGGTGGGGTCGCCAGGTGCCGGTCTGTATTTCTTCTCGATGCGTGGGTTTACCACCCGGGATCTTGTGGGTTCCTTAAAAATGTCTGCCGCATGCTTAAGGGCCCCTTTCAACATGGGGAGAGTCTTGACAGTTTTTTCAGCAGTAGAGAAAGTGTCAAAAAGGAAGTCCACTTCTACGGGGTCAGCATGCATCTCCACCTTATGGTTTGCAGCTGCCCTTTCGATTAAGGCATTAAACGCTGCAGAGTCCTCAGTGGGGGACTGTTTCACGTGAAAGACCTGTGGATCCTGGACTGTCTGCTGGTCCCCTTGATCACCAGTATCCATCCATGATTCCTGCTGCTCATCAGGCTCTGTATGAGCAGGGAAGCTGTACTCCTCATCTTGGTCACCTCCATCCCCATCTGAGTACCTGGGTGAAGGTGTGGCACTCCGCCTATGCTGAGGAAGAATCTGTTCCACCAGAACGGGGGTGTCTGCCGCAGGCTTTTTACGTTTCAGAGGAATTGTAAAGGACTGCAAAGGTCGCGAAGTAATCTTCCGTTTGTAGAGCGTGAGTTTGCCGGTGTCGGCATCGATGAAATGCTCCGACCGTTCAACCAAAGGTTGTCGAGGACCCACGGACCCAGCCGGTGGAGTGGACGTCGACGCGGTGTCTTTGGGCACCGACCGCGGTGCAAAGGCCTTCGGCACCACCTTAGGCGGCAACGTGTAGACGAGCGGTGCCGATGAGGCCTTCGGTGCGTCTTGTAGCTTCGGCGCGGAAGGAGTCTTTGGGTCCGATGCTGAAGCCTGGACCTTAAGGTGCTTGAGGGAGTCCGAGACCTGCTTCGTAAAGGAAGCTGACGGTTTCGTCGATCCGACTGATGTCCGTGGTCCGCCCCCTGGGGAAGACCCGAGCGTCGCCGACTTGTGGGTGTCCGGTCGAGGAGCACTCGTGACCGGTGCGTCCGTTACACTGTCCACTACCGTAGACGTTGATGCCGATGGCTTCGGATCGATCGGTTTCCCTTTAGGGGTCACGGCCCCAGACCTCGGCTCTGCGGCCTTCACCGACTTTGCGTCGACGGGCCCCTTGGTCTTCGGCGCGACAGACTTTCCCGATGCAGGAACGGCAGTCTTCTTGGGCGTCGGCTTGTCTCCCTTGGTAGACTCCGACCCGATGGGCTTCTTTGAGCTTGGCTCCGCAACCACCTTCGGCACCTTAGCCTGGTCTGCAGCGAGCGCTTGTTTAGGGGCCCCCGAAGACGACGGCGTTGGCACCGGAGCGGACGTCTTCGGTTTCGATGGCGTATCGGCCATCTTTGTTTTCACCGGTACCGAGGGTTTCGGTTTCGTTTTCTGTAATGGCGGCTCCGCGGAGGTGTCCGTAGCCGAGCCGGAAGGCGGGGCCGTGGATCGAGGTGTAAGGTCGTGGGTAAGGCCGCGTGGCGATCCCGTGACCTGAGCCTTCGTGAGAGTACGAACGGGGCATAGCTCATCCTCCGAGCTATCTTCCATGGCCCCATATGCTTCGTCGTCGTCCCCTACCTTCGACGATTTCTTCAATGTCGGGACTGTGGTCGTCAGCTCCATCTTCGGACTCGACCTCCATCGGGGTAGGGGAAATCTGCAGGTGACGCACTTGTTCATCTTCCGCGGGGTTGTCAAAGATGTCCACCGGTGCTGGAGCCGATCGCTGGGCCTCAAGGCGCGCCACGCGCCGAAGCTTGATGTTTTTTTTTCGATCGAAATCTGGAACAGGCCATACAGTTGGCCTCGTCGTGGTCCGGCGACAGGCACTTGTTGCACACAGGATGGACGTCGATGTGTGGGTACTTGGATCCACATACGGGACATTTCTTGAACGGACTCCGTTCCATGCCGTTGAAGTCTTGCTGCGTCGACTAGGCCCCGATCACCGAAGAGTCTCACGACCCCCCGGATATCCGACTCTACGAGCTGGAAGATAGACGGGCCGAACGCGAACAATACTGACGGTGCAAAGAAGGCCTTTTGGCCTTGAAAAAGTTCCTATCGAACAGGAGATGTCGAAATCACATCCGAACCCAATGGCGGAAAAAAACAATCTGGGGATGGAGTCGATGCCCATGCGCACTGTAGTCCAGGGGAGGAGCCACCTATCTCGTGATACTTCGAAGACTCTTCCAGGACAACAATGTGCAATCATCCGGACCCAACACTAGGCGGCGATCTATGCTACAGATATGAATTTAGCAGCCCACATGCCTCGAACACATGTCTCCCTGCTTACACTAGGCCTTCAGGTACATGCAGGAATAAAAATCAAAACCTACAATGCCATGCTCTGATCCGAGGCACCATGTGCCCCTGTCGCGTGGATCTGAATGGACAGCTTCAAGCAGTATCCGCGACAAGGCTTAAAACCTGAAAAATCTGGAGAAGACATTTGACCATGTGTCTGTCTAGTATAGAGGAATTCTGTTGGTGAGTGATCGAAAGAGAGCACCGGACTTGCGTAACAACTTTGCTATCTAATATTCACCGGCGTCAAGGATGAAGCTGCATAGCACCACATAATAGAGCTTGAGAATTATTTCTAAAGAAAAGATTTTCCAGACCAGTCTGAGAAGACAAGATGAGGAATCCACAGGAAGATGTATCCAACCACATGGTAGAAGAAAGTAAGGTCAATGAATCTGAAGATATTAGTGAGGGAAGAAGGGCATACAAAAAGGCGAGAATAGGTGAATGAAGAAAGGAAATGAGAATTAACGAAAGAATGAAGCACTAAAGGGGGAAGAGGTAGGGAAGGAAGGAACAAGAGGAAAGGGATTAAATGTGGTCTTGATGGTAAGTTTGGAACCAGTTCCCGAGTCATAAACCAACAACATTTCATCTCGGCCTGAACATTTTATTGGTGACATCAATATACCAAGTTCAAAAGCACTTAGAGACATTCTGAATACTAATACTAAAAATAATGATTGTTAGATTTAAAGAAATGTCCTGCGGGAAAGGAACATGTTGGCACAGAATTAAGTAAGAGGTATCCACCGTTCTTTTTTGTTCTTGTGTTGGATTACTCTATGCGCGAACAAAATGGATAAGTGATGGTTCCCCTCTCATTCCTAACAGACAAGTCTCTCTCTGTCTCTCTCTCACGGTACTTGCTCAAAATCCCCAACTCCCCCAATGTTAAAAAGCATTAGCATTTGATGCTTGTAAAGCGTGCAGAGAGGGTATGCTGTATGCATTAACAAGTTACTTACCTTCAGTAACGCTCTTTCCAGTCGATACTTGAACCATGGATTCCTCACATTTAGAATACCAGCAGGCTCCAGACTTGAGCAAGAGAGTTTTTCAGTAATGTGTTGACTGGTTGCACCATGAGGACCCCTAGGTGACTCTGCGCCTTCCTCGAAAGTGAAGTGTGGGCGCCTCAAGTAAGTGCTACCCCTGCCTACTGCGGTCAGTTTTTTCTTAATCTTTTTCCTTCTTCCTTCTTTCCTTTACTCTCAGACGCATAGCACTTGAACAAACTGTAGTCAACAGTGGGCCGAAATCTAACTAGATTGAACATTATGATACTCAGTAGTCCACTCCACAGAACAGGATGTGGAAGGGGAGTGAGAAACATGAAGTTAGAGTATCCAACAGAAAGAGCATTCCATTACCGAAGGTAAGCAACCTGTTCTTCAGGTGGATACTTCTAAATTCAGATTCCACACATTTAAAAATCAATCAATACCACAGCAATACTTCCCAAACGGGGAAGTTATGAAGAATGGACTTACATTATGACTTCTTGCAGGACTGAGAAGTCAAAATGACCGTTCCATCGGACCTGAATGTCAAGGCAGTAGTATTTTGTGAACGTGTGCACTGATACTCATGTCGCAGCCTGGCACATGTCCACCACTGCAACCACTTACCAATGCCTGGTCCTGGTGGAATGAGCCTATAGGACTTCAGGGAGTTGCTCCTTGGCCCATCTTGACAGGGACCTTTCCTACATGGTCTTCGGTGTCTTTGTCCCAGAGAATCCCACAGAGAGTTATTCATTTACTTGATGATCTTTTGTGCTATCAGTGTAGAAACTCAAAGTCTTATTAGGGTCAAGCAGGAGAAGCCTTGGCTCCTATCAGAAGGGATAGGTGGCACAAAAATACATTGGCAAAGTGATAGTAGCTGACATAAAAGGTGTCACAACTTTAGGGAAGAAGCACTATTTTGCCTCGTCAGAATGTAGAATAGGCCAATTGAATGGAGGGCGCCAAACGTTTACTCATTCTGCGCTCAGAGGTGTGGGCAAGCATGAGAACTATTTTGAGCATCAGTAGATGCTGAGATCAACTGTGCATTGACTCAAAAGGCATCCTCATACGAAATGTTAACACTAACTTAAAGTTCCATGTGGCATGACTAAGGGCTTCGGAGGAAGAATGAGGCTACATTACTCAAAACTAACAAGTGGATTAAATAAGTATTTTAGATCAAGTAAAAACAAAAAGGAAGAAAGGGGCAACAGATAACATTGCAAGCCTTCCCTGGGTCAACAATAGTACAAGCTCATACGACTGTTTGACCTGCAGAAGTCTGGCATTGCGAGCACAACCAGGCAACAAATTTCTACCAGTGCCCAGAATAGATAGATTTGTCAAAGAGCACTTGGCTAAAAGGTTGATATCAAATAACTAGAGATTAAAACCTCCCAGGCCATTTTGGGCTGATGGAGATGACTCCGGCCTGGTTCATCCTGCATGACCAATCCATCCTGCTTTTTCGGAGAACGCGAGGCACGAGAGGTAGTATTGGAAATGCATACATGAGACAAGTCTCCCTTTTAAGTCAGAATGCATTTCCCAGTGACTTTCTTGGAGGAAACAGCAGGGCACAGTAACTGGGCACTTTGTGTTCTCAATGGCGGTGAACAGTTGTAAAAAGGGCGTTCCCCACTGACAGCAGACGCTTCTTGCCACCTCAAGATGGAGTGGCCAAGGTCACGCAGGCACTTGTCTGGCACCTCAGATGATCCACAGCTAAGTGCTACAAATACTACAACGTGATTAATAATTTACATGTTACCATCTCCCCTTATTCTGCCCAAGCCACACTTGACTTTCCTCAACAGCAGGTTTATGACTGCACATCACGAAGATACAACTTTGATTGCATTAGATTTATTTACAGATCATTGTTTTCAGGTGCGATTGTTCAATAATATGAATCAAACTATACCAGGACCATGAGCCCCAGCATACACTGATGTGTAGACACATATGAATGGAGTCTATCTGAAACAAGTCAGTGACCGTGACTCTACATGCTGTAGAGTGGGATTCTTTAAAGGGTATGCCCGGTTTTGGATTCCCATCTCTGCCGTAAAGAAAATAGTCACTTCTTGTGAAGTCGCAGGCATCCAAAGGTTATATGATGTCACTTCCTGTGATTTTATCGAGTCAAAGGGATTGTGATGTCACCTTCTGTGGCATGATGTGGTGTCAAAGAGCATGTGCAGTTTACTTCCATTGGCCCTGGCATTTTGGTTTGTCAACTGGCATAGGTAATGCACAGGCCCATTGAATGATTGGCAAAACTTATGTGGCCGATGTGATGGATATCCAGCCGTTTAGGGGATGTAGTATCCTACCTCTAAAGCTGAAAGGGGGCAGTTAAAGTGACTTGGCAGACACTTAGGCAGGCGGGACAGAGTTAAAGGAGAGCAGTACCTACTGGAGAGAATAACCTTGGCTGCCACCACAACAGAAACAGGACTGGTTTTGCTTTTGCTGCAAGCAATGCTTTGTAATGTACAATACAACACAATGGTCCAGCACTCTCCACAGAAAGCAATAGTAAACAAATGAAATTTAATATAGGTAAACAAAGCACTTAGTTAATATACTATAATCTATATACTATTGGTGATTGTATAACAAATTCCTATGTACCTTTAATTTTCCATTTAGATTTTCTCCTATGTTGATAGTCAGTTTATACAAGATGATTATTTTGTTCTAGGAATACGTTATCCAATGATCCAGTTAGTACCCAGGGATAGCCACCTAATACAATCACCAATAGTATATAGATTATAGTATATTAACTACGTGCTTTAGGTTTACCTATATTGATTATAAGGTGCTGTCATCAATGAACGTTTTATTATCGCAAGTGGAGATTGAAGGAATAACCAGCATAGTCAAACTCACCACTTCTTGGTAAGCAAAGTGAATGTTTAAATATAGATAGGAGTAGCTCTTCCGTATGAAAGGTCACCCCCAATATAAAAGTGTTTGTTCAGGAATAACCCTCATTTATATCAAGATAAGGTTCTTCTTTTTCCCTCATTTACGTTCAAGAAAAGGTTCTTTTTTCCATCATTTAAGGAAACAATGTGATAACATTTGTTAGTAGGTGAATTAGGTCGATATACTTGGAGAGAATATGTTGATTTTAACTAACTCTGTATAGAAGACACTGAATCCACTTGTAATTATTGTTTATTAGTACGTGTTTTTAAACTTGTAAATAGCAGTGTGTATAATATGTATTTTTTGTATATTTGTTTGTAGCCCTGAAGAAGTTCTTTTGGACGAAACGCGTTGGCTACGTTTTGTATGAAGAAAAAGAATAAAAGAACTTTTAAAGCCCACTGAACGGATTCTAAAAATTTAATTTGTTTACTATTGCTTTCTGTGGAGAGTGCTGAACCATTGTGTTGTATTGTAAATTGTGGGTATATACTTTTGTAAGCTTAGGGGTATGTGGCTTCAGGTCCTCGGCACCCAGATCCTATAAATACATAAGACTAAATTACAGCTAAGTGCGGTCACTATTGCCCCATACCTTGGATTTTCCGTTGTTGCTGTTTCAATGCTTTGTAATGTGTTAAATCGGTGCACCCCCTGATAATGAATGTGTGTAAGAATCTCTGATACAGCCATACTAGCCCCTTTGCTAGCCCCATTGGCCGCACAACCTAAGATCGTCCGAAAGCAAGGGGATCTTTGAGTGTCCGCGATATATTTCTTGCCTCCCACCAAAGAAATCAGTTAGAGAATTAATTGAGGAACCCCTTAAACAACTTTCCATTTCCTTCCCATCCTCACCTCCATGGGATGAGCTGTGGCACAAAGCAGGCAGAAATGTTCACGTTTTCTTGGATAGGAAGGAAGGAGACATATGGAGCAGAAATATCTAATCATAACGTACCCCCACTGAAAATAACTCTTGGTATGAATCAACAGTACGGTCTAGGCATATAAACATTTCTGAAACAGTAGGTTGGACTCCTTAACGGGGGCAGGAGAAATCCCGTTTCCGATAATGGTACCTATGACCTAGATTGTTTGAATAACTTGGAAAATAAATTGAAGCAGAAATGAGATTATGATAAATGCTAAACAATGGTCTGCTTTTCCGAATTGGTATGAGGAAGCAATCAAACACGAATATGAATCTCAAGTCTACGGTATCAAAAAGACTCGGGAGAGGCTGGAATACCCAATAGACCACCTTTGACAACGTCAGGTCTGTTTCTACTCACTCACCTGCCTGCTATCTGTTTCCCCAGAGCCGCAAGAGAAGGAGTGCAAGAACTAAGGTAAGGCAGAGTTGTTTTTGGATATTTTCTCTACTCCAGCTGATAATGCTGGGGTGCCCAGTGGAAGCACCAAGAAACGTGGCAGCACTAGCAGGACTACCGGCACATAAAGCACAAAGAGGCACAATGAAAGCAAGCACTGCAAGCACCCGGCAGTAGAGCATTAGAAGGCGGCGCATGAGCGACTTGATGAGAAGCAGAATCCCTTATTTGTGGAGAGGTCTAGATCAAGAGTGGCAGAGACTTTTTTTTTTTTTGCTTTTTTTTGGGGGGGGAGGAGCCAAGCTCGCGTCCGAGATGGCCGCGTTTTAGCTCGGCTCCGATCACTCTCCTGTCTGCAACAAATATCCTGTACTTTATCCTGCCCCGGGAAGTATTCCACGATGTGCAGTGGAACGACGATAATTCACAGGCACTTACCGTTTGCTCCGGTGATTCCTGGGTGCCACGGATCCTGAGTTACGCCCCTGTCTGCTTCGGGGCCTCAGGAGCGGCCGGGCCTGGCACTCCTTGGCGGCGCCCGGGCTGGACGGGGCGCGGTGGCCGGCCCTTGGTGGTGGTGTGGAGTCGATCGGAGGGGCCGATGTGCTAATAGACCGATTGCGGCCTCCCGGGCCTGGTCCGGCGGTTCTGCTGCCTGGTGTTGGGGAGCTGACTTCCATGGACGGGGTTAACCGTGCATCTGGCTCGTCCCCCCTTTGTTCTCCGGCCCGGCCATTTTAAGTGCCTCCGCCCGGACTCGGAGAACGGTGCCGGCGGCGTGTGGGGTGCCGGCGCATCGCCTTCTTCTGGTGGCTCCCCTTCCTGCCCTGGTGGCACTTCCACTGGTGGTTGCCGGTGTCCTGTTTTGCCCCGCTGATATCCGGGCGGGGGTCGGTGTTCCCAGCGGCCCCGCCGGGCTTCTAAGATGGCGACCGGCCCCATGATTCTCGACCTTGCGGGGACCGGCGATGCGGGTCCGCGGCACGTTTGCTGAATACTGTAAAGGTGAGCCTACACTCCGCGACATCCTTGCCGCCCTGCGCTCCTGGGGGGCATCCATGCCCGCACCGACCGCTATCCTGGAGGGGGGTCCCTTTGTTGGGCCGGCCGGACCCCCCTCGGTTTGTGCGGCTTCATCTCTGTTGTGTGCTGCTGGAACTTTCCTTGGGGTCGTGGACCTGGAGGCTGCTGTTGGTGTGGATGTACGGGGGTCTGCTGCCCTTCTTCGTCCTGTGCCTCCTTCTGCTCAGGAGGTTCCCCGGCTGGATACTGTCTGGACCGACCTCGATGGGTCTCCTTTTCCTCTTTTGCCTCACATGGCCGTACGAAGATCCTGTGACGGTGCCGCTGGACCGGCTTTCTCCGTATTCTCATCGGAACTTTGCCTGCTTTGCTTGAAGTGGTTACTGTACTTTCTGGATAATCCGGGTCACGATCGCTACAACTTGAGTGTATTTTTGATTCGACTCCCTGTTATTCACCTCCTGTTTTCAGTGATCTGGTTCCTGGTGCGCTGGACGATTACAGTTTGCGAAAAACGAGGACAGGGTTGAGCTGATCTTGCCGCTGTGGACTGTTATTTTGTGGTATGGTTGGGTGATCCGTTCATAATTGTATGATTATGTTTGATACATCTTTACGTTCCGAGAGCTTCTCCGTGTGTTTATTATCTTCCCGTGGGATCTGAATATTTTCGGGCGGGGGGGTGGGAGCTGCAGGGGTTTTGATTATGTGGCTCCTCTCCCGCTGTTTTTTCCCTGTTTTCCCTTTCCCCCCCCCTTTTTAATCTAAGTGATTCTTTCTTTCTTATATTTCTCTATATTTCAGGTTCTAATTAGGGCGACAGGCACGCTGCTGGGGGGTAGGCCATAGCCTTCTGCAGGGGTGCAGGGTGGGCCGTGCGGGGTGGTGGGGGGGTCTGTTTATTGTATCTTTCCCTGTTCCTTTTTTGGTTCTATGGCTCTTATGTGTCTCCTAATTTCGTGGCGCGGTGTCGGCGCGTAGCCCCCCGGGGTGTTTGTGCTGGCATGGCCCTTTTGGTATGTCTGCTGTCCCGGTTTACTACGCATTCATTTCTCCTGTTGCCACTAGTTCCATGTGCCGAATTAGTATTGGGTGCTTGGTTAGCCGTGGGGGGCGTGCGCTGACGCTGCGCCCTCACTTTCCCCCTCCCCTTTTTTGATGTCCTCCTTCCTCCCCTTTTTTCCCTTTCCCCACCCCATTTTCTTTTTCCCCCTTGGGTGTTGTAACGGAGGGCTTTTAGTTTTGTAGGCGTATTTTTCGCTGTTTTATTATTATGTGCCCTGGTAGTGGTGGGTGGGTGTTGAGCAGCGATTGTGATTGTTCTTGATGTGGGACTCACGTTCTGCCTTTGCCAAAATGTATTGTTCTGTTGGTCTTTTCCTGTATTTGGGACTTCGGCTTGCTCACGGCCCACCACGGCCCTCTGGACTTTACAGACTTTCATTATCCTGTGACACCCTTTTTCTATTATAAAATTAACCTACTTTTATCCTGTCCGTGATGGCGACTCAAAGACTTGTTGCTTTTGCCTTTCATATGAGCTATTTAGAAATCCTGTTGTCTCTCCTGTATTGCCTCGTATGTCTCTTTATTGCGGTGGCCGGCCCGGAGGGTTGTAGGCCCGTATCTGTGCGTGCCTTCTGTACAATAAAGGTTTAAAAAAAAAAAATTAAAAAAAAGAGTGGCAGAGACAGCATCCCGGAAATGATGGGACTCAAGAGTTTTACCAAAGGATACCTTGTTGAATGAGGTTGTGGATGCGTGCCCAGTACATACAGATTGGTTTAAAGATTTCTAACTGTAGGCAAAACAAAGGAGAAACAGCAGCAAATTACCTAGACAGGCATGAGGATGTGTTTGAAAGATTTTTGTGCATTCTCCGTCTGACGGAGAGGACTCAGGAAGCTGTAGGCTGGATGTGTGCAAGGATTGTCAGGGAATGTACAAAATCAATGAATGATTATTTGCATCAGATAACAGACTAAGAAGTTGGCTCAACTAGTAATGGTAGTGGATCGTGTTGCGTTATAGAATTGAAAAAGAATTTGCAGAATCTAAACTGATGTTGAAATTACAGAATATGTGACAAAATGTGACGGGGATGGGACGGGGATCTCAGCGGAGCAGGGGACAAGGTGGAGGACAAGCAGGGAGAGTGAATCGGGTAGAAGCCTTGGGAGCATTAGGCTGCTCTTTTGGCGGTCGGCCTTCGAGGCGTCGGAAGGGAGGTAGTCTTTTGTTTCAAATGTACCTTCTCTTTTCAAATCACCCGAATTTAACCAGGTTACACAAAGTCCATTTCTTGAATACTAGATAACCAGAGTGGTGCAGACCGTACACGGATTCCTTATGTTGATTTTACGCTAAACGGAAAATCCATCAATTGCCTCACTGACCATGATACAAGCTGTTGTGCCCTGAAAACCACTGAAATCCTTACACTACTTCTATGTGGTTTGTGTATAGATGCAGTCGGTATTTCAATTCAACACATTCCACACTATATTTCTAATCCTATTTCTGTAGCTCCTGAATCCCATTACAGACAAGCATGCTTTTAAGCTTTACCTCACTTACTAACCTATTCAGTCGGTAGTATTTATTTAAGTTAAATTGCACTGCTTTCTGTATACCTTATGAAGTCTACCTTAATCTATCACCGAGTGAGGAAGACGAGGTCCTTGCCCTATTGTGAGCCCTCTTCCACTTCTGATGTGCAGTAAGTGATGACAAAGGTAACACAGGAAAAGCTTAGGGTAAGTTTCTGGAAAGGCCTGGTTTCTGCGCATGTAGGGTGTATTGGATGATGCAGGCAAAATGGCAAAAGAGTGTCTTGGGCAAAACCAGTTAGATCTACAAGACACTTCAGGAAGAAGGACCTGGGAGATAGTGTGCATATTCCTTTCTTTTAACTCCACTGGAGGGTACATATGACACCTCAGACCAGTGGAAGCTCTTCCACTAAGGAGGAGGAGCGCCGCCCCACTGAGCAGGTTGAAATAGGAAAAAATAAAATGACAACTCTGTTATTTTATTATTGCCCTTGCTCAGCTGGGTAGGGGTGTGTCTGCTTTGCTCACATGGCAGGGCAAGAGTGGTTTGCCCACTCCAAGTGCGAAGGACGCTTTGGCCGGCTGTCTCAGCCCAGTCAAACCGTTATGCGCACTTTGCATGTTCTCCAGCAGGCTGCATTACAGCCTGCATGGAGAACATGCCCAACCTCCCATTCTCTGGCTGAGCGCCGCAACGGCACTCATACCAATCACAAAGCTGCATTGCAGCGTTGTGATTGGCTTTTGGGAGCCTGGTGCTTCCTGCCCGGGAAGCGGCGAAGAGGACCGAGAGGAGGTTGTGGGGGCAGACTTGTAATTGTTTATTATTTTCTTCATTTTCGGCTCTCTTCTCCCCCCCCCCCTCCTCCTCCTCCCCTCCCAACCAATCTGCTGCAAGGAAACAAAAGGCTAAGAAGTAAATAAAGTCATTCATTGACAGGAGAACTGTTAAGAGAGAAGAAAATACACAGCAGTGTAGTAAAGAAAATATGCGTGTGACAAAGCTGAAACAGGTGTAGCCCAAAAGCGAGAAAATGTAATTAATAGTTCTGTTGATGGAAGGCCTACTGTAAGAAAGTATGGTCTGGTTGCCACTGTAGGCAGTGAAGGAGGCAGAGATGGCAAATGTTGGGTAAGGTCTGGTGCTGGGTGAAAGCCAATGTATCTTGCAGGGACGTCATGCATCATACTCTGGGGTGCCAAACTGTTTTAGCAGGAACTGGATCGTAGTTGGTTCATGGAAAAGCAGTCTTTCTTCACAAAACTGATGAACAAGTTGCATGACTCCCGTACTGCTGTTTCCATTGGATACTCTACCTAACTGCAAATTTCTCATCTCTTTTGGTATATCCTCAACAGGTGCCAGGCTAGATCAGTGAAACTTCCAATGGTGCTCCTAACTGCCGGTAAGTGATGCAGTGCAGCTCCGTACTGCCCCTGAAGTGATGGAGCAGAGCATTGTATTAGTCATACCTGTGTACAGACATCAGTTTCTTCCCTTTCCTATTCTATGCTCACCAACGGGAAGCCCAGAATAACTGCAGGTGTGTAGGTGATTGTGAAAACCTCCAACTCTGGATTCTTGTTTAGATGGTAAAGAGACCACTCCACAGAACGGGGACGTGGGAGGGCAGTGAGGAATCTGCAGTCAGATAGAGACCCCACCAGAAAGAGCATGACCCAAGGTAAGTAACTTGTTCTTCGGAGGGATGTTTCTAACCGCAGATCCCACACATTTAGAATAGATACCAAAGCAATACACTTGAATCAAAAAGTTCCAGAAGACCCCACAGAGATAGTATACTCAACTGGTCTTGGAAAGATCAATATAAAAAACAGAAAGACCTTTTGGGTTCCAAACAAAGGAGTCTTTCGAGGGCTGAGCAGGAGTAAAAAATCATGGCAGAGTTGTTGACTGCCGAAGTGGAAGGGAGTCATCCTTTGGACATGAGGATATCTGGGACCTCAGCACCAATCTGTCCAGAAAGAATGTAGTATAGGGTGGTTGCACTGAAAGTGACTGCCATTCACTCATGCGACAAGCGGACATGATTGCATTGTTTGAAGGGCGTATACATAAATGTCAAGACCAAGTGAAGTTCCACAGGGACATCAAAAACTGTTTGGAAGAGAACATGTGTCAAACATTTTATGAACCACATCAAAACTGGTGATTCAAACAAGGACAACTGGTCTGATAAAAGCAGAAGGGCCAGACAACCTCAGACAGTGCCCACTGCAAGACTTTGCTGGAATAATTAAAGAACATACATCAGAACATCTGACAACTTATAAGAGGTCAGTTTTCGGGCACCACACCAGGCAATACATTTGCCCCAGCACCCAATGTAGATAGATTTCTTGAAGGCCATCTAGCAGATGTACGATATCTACCAGTTTTGTCAGCAAATCAAAAGATGTCAACTGTTGTTGCGCTATCTCCACATGTGGTGTAAATTGTGGTGGTTGAGAGGAAGGATCTCTATTGCTCACACAGAGTCCTCCCCAAGTGGTTGCCTGATTGGAAGCCAGATGCTCATGCTTAGGAGTTCCATATACCCCACTCTCATGGCCCAATCCAGGGCAGGTAGGAGACTTGGGCCTAGTCTATTGTGTTCAGAACGCGGGCAGAGAGGTAGTACAGTATTCTCTTATTAATTTACACCAGGGATGTGTCGCCTAAGGAGTGCTTCGATGGTAACTCCAGCATGAGAAATCGTTGACTCTGCACATTCTCGACAGTGACTAATAGGTGACACCATGGCTCTTCTCACTGATCAAAAATGCACTTGCCCACCTCGGGAGGCAGACACCGCTTGTGATCTGTCAGGTGATGACTGTCCAATTTGTCTGCTATGGCATTCAGAGATCCCACCAGACAGTTGGCAACCGGAAAGATTTTATTTTTTGTTACTCCACTCACGACTACAGACACAAAGCATCTTGGCACAGAACCAGATGCACACTCTGCCATGTTTGCTGCGGTACCACATAGCGGTGATATACTCCATAAGAACCTACCCCAGCTGCCCCTTGAAGGACAGCAGGAAAGCCATCAAGGACAAACGAATGGCCCGCAACTCCAGTGGCCTCTGCTCTCCATCTCCAACAAATGTCCCTCCCAACTGAGCAGATAGACATTGGACACCATTCTCAGCTCGATGAGGCAGGGTGAGCAGTCTTTCGCAGGACAACCTGAGTTCGGTCAGTCAGCACTTACACCTGGATGGAGTCAGAGTCAGCCTTGGTGCTAGGTTCACTGGGATTTTACGTTCTATTGCAGGTCAAGCATAAGCCACCTTGTGCTGCTGATAAGGAGCATGCATGAGGCCAATAGACCAAAAAGCATCAAAGTCATTCCCACCGAGAACAAGGACTGAACCAGAAGCATAGAGACAAAGCCTTAAAACTCAAAACATCTAGGATCGCCCCAATGAACGGAAGCCTTTGTGACTTAATCACCTGGGACTTCAGCTTGTTTATGGTGAAACACAATGATGTTAAGATGTCTGCCATGATCCAGTGGTGTTCTGTGACTGACTGCGGTGAGTCCACCTTCAGCAGACAGTCTTTGAGGTACAGGAACGCCTGACCTTCAAATATGGGCAGCCATCACCACCATCACTTTTGTGAACAATCGACGGGCTGAAACGAGGGCAAAGAAGAACATGGAAAATTAAAAGTGTTCCTGGCCTACAATGAACCACAGGGAACGCCTGTGGGACTGCAGAACAGCATATATATGAAAACAAATGTACTGATAGTCCAAGGATGCTATCCAGTCTCCCAGGTCCAGGGAAGATAGAATCTGAGCCAATGTGAGCATTTTGAATGTGTCCTTCTGCAGGAAAGCATTCAAGAGGCAAAAGACTAGTCCAAAATAGTACTCAGACATCCATGGTTTTTCGAGATGAAAAGGCAGCATCAATAACAACCCTCGCCTCAAATTCTGGTAACCGCTCAATTGCATCTTTTGAGAGCAAAAGGTGTACCTCCTGCAACAAGTTGGACGTTTGCATCTATTGGATGTAATGAATCACCAACTTGGAAGAAAATAAGTGATCTTCAACCAACCAGTTGTATGTGAGTTGTGGAGGACAAAGTAAACTGAGTTAAAGGGCACCGAAGCTGATGAAGAGTTGGAGGACTGATGCTTATGCTGTCCTGTGCGATGTCCAATAGTGCCACGTCAGTGGACACCCAAGGGCTCGGCTGTATGCTGCATCAATGGCTGGGAAGGTTGCAACTGTCTCTTGGCGATAGGCTAAACAATTAGAACTGCCCCTAAATATGCAGAACTGATGGAGCAATTGTTTTGCAGGAGCCAGAAGCCCTAAGGAAATAACCGTGACCCTACCATGTTTAAACCAGTCCAGTGCAAAGTCCACATTGTAAGTGTAAGTCCTATCTGATGAGTTTAGCTCCAGCAAAAAACATGCCCATCAGGGACGCCTGCACAATACCAGAAATCAAGCCAACCTTATGCTGCTGTGTCGGTGGTGGCGGGTATCCTAAAAATGAGGACTCTGCATTTAGACTTGTCCATCAGAAAAGAATGCCCTTATTACTGTCTTTGGTAATAAGGTGCAGGCCATTGTTTGCCTCCTTCCTCTTCTGCTTCACAGTGATAGTTGTGATGGTAAATGGGTAACCAGTCATCTTTTATTTTCCGTTCCTCTTGGGTAATGTCTCTGCCTATACCAAAGTACCTCTAGTTGTGCCAATACGCGATTTGTATCCTAGCCTTTATTGTAGATACCCTATACCTACCTATACCTAGTAAATTTACACTTATGTATACTTAAACTATTACTCCTGCGTAACTAGTCAATTTACTTGTGTTTATATCACAATACCCCAACCACTGCAAATACCCAAATGTTGATATCCCTGCCAATGCCTAATGTTTTTATCCCTGCCAATGCCCCAGTGCATCTGCTTCTCTCTACATCCTCTTGCCTCTATCCATGACTGTCACCTAATACCTTAAAATTCTTGCTAATGCCCTAGTATTTCTATCCTTACATGTAAGTTAGAACCTCTACCTACAGTTATAACCATTACCTATACTGTAGCAACTCTACCACTGCCTGCATCGCAATCTCATCATCCTTCACTCGATTACTTCTTCCGGACAATTGTATCAATGTACCTTTGTTGCATTTCCTCATGTTTTTCTGGGGTAAGGGTTTTCCTCATTTTGAATACTTTGTTAGATTGGGTTTAAGATTTTGCAGTTGCAGAGGATAACTTGTTCACATTATGTTAGGTGGCCATCTGCAACAGGTTTGGTGGGAATTCAGTCAAACACACCATGTACTGCACAACGCATGATCAGCTCATGCGGCTTTATTGTGATGAACAGATGTTTGCGGTTACTCAATATAAGTGTAGTCGTTTTGTGTACCATAGAAGGATGACAGGCTAGGTGGATCCACCAGGAATAGAAAATGGGACCAGGGGGTGAGTGACACATTCCTGCAGAGGGTGCCTTGGTTCACTGAACCGAAAGACCAGATTTTCAGGCCCTGTGGTTGCTTTAGTTTAGCCACATGGCTGCTAGAGCTATTCCCCTGCTGTGCTGGACAGCAACCAAAACGGGTGTGGTCATGACGAGCTCAGCTCGTCATGAGCACCGAAGGGGCTAGGAAACATCAAGGAAAATATAGTTCCTCTTTATAAATTATTTTAAAACATATCTGGATTTAAGCTAGCCTGGCTGATGAGGGGCGTTACCCCGAAACCAGTCCCAAGACGCTTGTTTCCGGTCCAGGGAAAACCTGGCTTTGCAGCAGTTTGGGCTGGACTGTTCCCATGAGCACAGGGTCAAGAATGATTTGCATATGGCTGGGTCTGAACGTCTGGGCAAACTGGTCCCAGGATGCATGTTCCATTTTTAATTTAGAACATTGGATTTGTAGTGGGTGGAATGTTTTAATAGCCTTGTAGCTCTTCCACGTCAGGCTGTAGCAGTTGTTAAAGGCCCTCTTCCTGTGGCTCGGGCCTATAACTTAGGTTCAAGGGCGTTAGCAATCGCGGAAGCCCTCAGCAGCAGGCTACAATATAGCAGCAGATGGCTGTTCTGCAAAGTTTTTGTACATAGCGTATCAATGTTTTAAACTTCCAGAATGGCCCCAAAGTTTAGAACCAATGTCTTGTATCAGTAAAAAAAACAGATGCACTATTGCCAAAACCATTTTATGACAGTTGCATACTTTAGAAGCTTGGGCCAGTTGGGATGCAGTGCGCTGCAGATGAAATGAGAAGCAGGCAAATGGGCCAGTTAGCACTATCTCAGGAGCTGTAATATGCTCTAAAAAGTGAAAGGAAAATAAATGAAAGGGGCGTCTATAAAAAGAGAAAATAGAAAACTAACGGACTGGCAAGCCTGGTTAGCACTAAATCACACACATTTTTAGGCGCATGTGCTCCTTTGATCAGACATATGCTATCACTAAAAGGACAAGAAAGCCAATGACTGAAGTAGGCTGACTCAGTACCCAATGCGGTATGCTCTCAGATGGAAGCAGAGAGTAAAGGATACTCATACAGACCATTGGTAGAAGTGGGGTTGACCCAAATCCCCTCTGTGTACGTAGACCTAGATAGCTAGAAAGATAGATATGCTTTTGTTGTATTTTTTTTTATTACAAACAAGATAACGGTAGACAACTAAGCCTGCCAGAGCATTCTTAAGAGATTCACGCAAGAATTATTATAGCGCAAATCTTCCACCCCTAAGGTTTTTCAAGGCATGTCATCAGCACCAAAACCTTTCCCTATAAAAGTTATCTGCGAGGTTTCATATAACAAGATACATGTGTCCAGGCTTTAACATGGTACCGTTAACAATCCACCCTTAAATGCCTATTAGCTTTAACATTGCATATCATACCAAATAAATCATGCCTACTGCATTTCAGAACTTTTCATCATAAGCAGAGCAGGCATATGAAAGGATTTTTCCCAAATAACCAATACAAGCAAAACCTTTGTCAGTGGTTTGTCACCATATCAAACTCATGCAGACTGTCCTGAGCATAAATACGCTTTCACAGACTGCAATACAAGCACTGTTTCAGTAGAAGCTCACATCGCCTGCCAAATCAAATGCTAATGGTGAGTGGCGACTAAGCCTCTCTCTCAGTATTACTTCTCAAAGCGCTTTCTGATGAGCACAAGGCCAGACTTAAAGCCTAAATACTAACATCTGTATAATAGGAATTCTCTCTAACTATTTAGGTGCCAATATCAAGAATATATTATATCTGCATTACTGCAAAGACAAACTCACTGAAAAGACCATGGCAAAGTCCAATACAGGTATTATGATGCCAAGGCCCAGGGCTTTCTGACCATCAGTGCAAGGTTCCGCTACAATCGTAACTGCAAAACACTTAGCATAAATGGTAAATGGTACATGGTCTGCACCAACAACACACTGAACTCCTGGCAACCAAGGAATCCGCATGAAGCTTTCACAAAGGCAATCACCGACCTGAGCTGCAATGCTTAAGCAGTGCACCCTTGGGAAAAAGGATAGAAGTCAATGAGGTAAAATTATAAAAACCTTGGAGACCACAAGTTAGTTAGTTAATGTAGGGAATAAATTACTTCCCTGCACGTTTATTTTTATCATGCACACAAAGTTTTCCAAATGCCAAAAGTTCAGAACTCACCTCGACAGGATCCATGGTTTTATTAATAAAAAAATTAACGTTTTTAACTATTGCTCCCAGAAAGAACCAGGACAGCAAGATAAACAGTGGAAGACCTAGAGACAGCATAAACGTGCTTCTCACCTGAAAACCATAATAGTAAGAGCAGAAATTACGATTTTTAAACCGAAAGTTGTTTGTGGGAAACCATCCTCTCACAGCAAGAAAAGAAATCCTTACAAAATACCGAAAAGGAAAACCAACCTTTAACTCTGCAAAGAATGCACGATTTTTTTTTGTATATAAAAAAAATTATTGATTTAGGAACTATATTTTTTATGGCTACTCTATCTGCAGAATCCTTTTGAATATCTTCACCTTTTGACTAGATCCAGAAACTTCAATAGCTCTCCATGCCGGTAGAGGGCTCTAGGCTCCATCCAGGTGCTGAAAATACCAGCACTGTGACATCACTGGATCCATAAAGTTGGGGAAAGGATGTGGGCTAATCGGCTAGGGCGGTCGATCTCAAATCTGGGGAACCTGGTTAGAGTCTCTGCAAGGACGCTCAACATCCTGTGCTTCTCGGCAAATCACTTACTCTCTGTGTCTAACAAAAATGTACGTGTCTTTGTGTAACGTAACTGGTGTTCATGTAAAGCGCTCAGATACCTTTGAATCAAGTTTGCGCTATATAAAACTCTGAATGAAAAAATAATCCCCATTGGTGCCCCAACATAATTTTCCCATCCAGTTGTTTACGCACCTTCGAGAGAAGGTGGGAGAGGTTGAGGAGGATTCTGCAGGTAGAGAGAATACCTACCAGAAAAACTGTTGCAGAAGGCAAGTAACTTTCTTTTGAAAGATACTTTTACCAGCAGATTCCTCAATTTTTGAATAGTTTCCCCAAGCACTACCCAACCGGGAGGTGGACTGGTAAACTAAAACGTCAAGGAGGACTTGGAAAGCAAAGTGACCCTCCCTCTGCACCTCCAAATCCAAACAGTAATGTTTTGCTAAGGTGGAGAAGTAAGCTCAAGTCACTATCTTGACGATTTCTGCCAAAGCGACTACCCTTGTCACAGCTGAAGTAGAAGACTTCACCCTGGTCAAATGAGCTCAAATGGCCTCTGGAGGTTCCTTGTGTGCCAAACGTGAATGCACATTGAAGCAATAGATGACCCACCTTGGCAACATCCTCTTGACAGTTTTACCCTTCATCTTACCAGTGTAGCTGATAAAAAGCTCATCACGCCAGACATACTTGATATGATCAATATAAAAAGTCACCTCCATCTTAGGGTCAAGTCTGTGATGCCTCTTTTCCTCTTTAGCTGGATGTGGATGTGGGGGTGGGGGTGGGGAAGACGGCAGGTGGAGTGATAAGGCTGACCAGAATGGAATGGTGTGAAGGCTTTGGACAGGAAAGTAGCCCTGGTTCTAAGAACCCGCTCGTCAGGAAAGAAGGAGGTACAGAGGAGCTTGACACGCTCAGTGCTTGCACTCATGGATATGTCTAGCCACTGTAATGGTGATCAGAAAAACGGTTTAAAATGCGAGAAGTCGCAAACGGTTGCTGTGCAAGGCCTGAAAAGGAGATTATGTCACACACAAAAGTAAGAAACACATTAATATCCCATTGAGGAATTATGAAAGACAGGGAAACTTGTAAGTCAGAAATCATGACTATGCACAACCATAACTGATCTAAGAGACAGAAAGGATGACAAAGAAGATACTAAGCCCTTAACTGTAGTCACCATGGAACCCTGTTGAGCTAACGAGAGGCCAAATTGTAGAACTTTCAACAAGTGGGTCTTGACAGGACCTACCAAGTTACCTGAGCACCACTTGAGGAACTTCCAAGAATACAGTTTTGGTGGAATTCCTACGGGCACCGAAGATAACATCCACCACTTTAGGAGGCAGATAAAAAGCATTCTGGTGTCCGCACTCAATTTTCGGTCCATGAAGGCAGATGCTCTAGAGGTTGGGGTGTGGCATCTGCCCCTCCGAATTAGAGAAGTCTATCTCTGTGAGGGAGACTGAGCGGAGGGACACAGGATATGGTGCACCACGTCCACATACCACAGCTTTCTCAGTCAATCCAGGGTTATTCCCATGACTTGGGTCCAGTTTAGCTGAATCTTCCTTAACACCCGAGGAATTAAGGGTATGGTTGGAAGCGCATTAGTAAAGTGGAAATCTCCACTTCAACAAAACGCACCCCGATGGCTCCCTGCAATGGATACTGGAGGGCACAAACCTGAGGAAAATTACCATTGCTGCGAGCCGCAAATAGGTCCACCTGAGGTGTGCCTCATAGGGCGAAGATGTACAGGACCACCACTAGATAAAGACTCCATTTGTGGCCGTAGGGAGTCACTGACTCTGGCTGTCAGCTCTGACAGTCAGAACACTAGCCAGATGACTGTCAGCCAACCAGATCTGGTGTTCCTACACCCAGCACCTGAGTTGTATTGCTTCTCGAAAGAGATGGTATAATCCCATTCCTCCCTGCTTCATCATGTACCACATGGTAGTCATGTTGTCCGTCAATCTTTGGACAGACTGGACATGAAGTGATGGCTGGAATGCCTTGAGCGCTAGCCCTATTACTTGCAGCTCCAGCAGATTGATGTGCAATATCTGTTCCTCTAGAGACTAACTGCCTCTGGTCTCCAGGTGTTCCAAATGTGCTGCAGACTTTAGTATAGAAGTGACCATAATCACTGTGGACACTGCTGGTGGAGGTTGGAAGGACATCCATCGAATTGTTACTATGCAGCCAACGGCAGAGGCAGATGTCAGTTTTTTCCAAGCTGCTAGAAGTGGCTTCATGAGGGCTTCAACAAAATGAAGCAAAAGTTCTGAAGCTTGTGATGTTGGGTTTAATACCTCAGTCAAGATGTTCAGCTTGATCGTCACAGACAGCAGTGGAAGTTCTAATACTTCTGCAGCCTTAAACATCATACCATGGTACAGCATGATCTCTGGGGTGGGAGGCCATTGGGAGAAGTTATCTCCCACTCAGGGAATGAATCTAACCTACTACAGTCTCGAAAAACGACAGCCTTCCTACCACCACCACCATCATCATCATCATCTGTGTCCTGTCTAGGGTCCACCAGGGTGAACAGAATCCCCATAGAAAAATAATCTATGCTCCCCTGCAAAACTCTGTGCTACCCTTCTCAATATATGGGCAGGCTCTGGAAGCTCCATTAAAAGGAAGAAGGCACCAGTGGTGTTTGGAGTGGTGTGGGCACCAGTGAAGGAGAAGAAGGCGCCTGAATGACAATGGGCGAATGGCGATGGTAGAGGTACTGGAGCTCGGGTTTTTGCCAGCATTGGAGCCGGAGTTGAAGCCATGGAACTAGGACCCAAAAGCAGAAAGAAGCAATGGGAGCCTGGATAATCTCCACCAATACCATTCTGAATGGCAAGCCCAAAGGATCCCTGGGGCCAGAAGGCCATCCAAAGAGAACCATAGTCATCTGAAAATTATCAAATATGGTGTTCTGAAAGAGCAGGGTCTGTACCAGGAGGAAGAAACTCTGGGTAGAGATGAAGGTTTGAAGCCTGGGCAATACAGTGGCAGATGTGGAAGGTCTCCAAACCGGCATTGGGCCAGATGGAGTCACAGGCGCCGGATCCTCCTGATGAAAGCAGACAGATTCTGGCTCAGATGAGGAGTCCTGAAGTACCAGGGAACACCTCAATTACTTATCTTTGTAAGATCAGCACCACACATAGTCTTCACATCTTTCTTCTTATGCTTCAGTTGAGAAGACTTTGATGACTGACTCATTCGTTGGATAAAACTTCCTCCTGGCACAGCAGTTCTCCTGGGCACCGCACATAACAAGATTGGCCTTCCGTTCTTGATGGCCTTGAGATGCATGCTCCTGCATGACTCACAAAACCATGCATCTTGGAATTGGATGCCAGACACCAAAGATAGACGATGTGGGGAGCCCTGATGGACATTTGTCCAGCACAGCCACTGCAGCATTTAATACCTGACCTTTTACTGTGTGACATTCTTGCACTGCATCAAAAAAGAAGCGATAGTAAAAAAACTTAAAGGAAAATTGATAAATAGATGAATGCCAAAGTAAGAAAGTTTGAGGAGAACAAGCTCTAGAGCAGTGTTGGGGTGAAAAAGGGGGAACTGATGTCAGAACACAAGGTGGGGTGCAATACGGTTCCAGTGAGGTCTCAGCAGCATAGTTTCCTGTGCCAAAGTGGAGCCAGCACCTCCCGCTAGCACAAAGACGTGTTGAAAAGTTTCTGGGTCCAGTCTGATGAATGGGATATGAAAACAGTGAGGAATCATACGAAGTATTGATCGGAAAAGGCTGTTAAAAAACAGGGTGATGAATTGGGATTAGAAGACCTGGCACTGAAATAGCAGACAGAATAACTAACAAAATGGTTGCTTTGCTGCTCAACTGTATGAGCTGAAGTAGGTTTTACTTGAGTCCGGCGATAGAAACAAAAAAAAAGCACAGACATCTTTAAGGTCTGGGGTTTGATAGCACAGCTATCACTTACAGTAGACAGCAGGCTCTAGATCTGTCCCTTTCACCCTCAGGAGTTATTGGACCGGCATTTTTCCTTTCCCAATCATCTCAAGGCTCATCCTAGGAATATTCATCTCTCACCGAATGCTATTGGCTGTTGGACGGCATCTTTCTGCCTCCACTCGAAAACTTGCATTAAACTGCACGAGGGAGGACTTTTCTACTATAGCCCTCAATGTTCACTCGTTGTGGTCCCTTCAAGTGTGCAAACCCTGCATGCGTTATCAAATTAAACCCAAACCAACTGGCTTTGCCAATACTGGATTCACATGAAACTGTAGCCTTTTGGAAAAAAAAAATCATTTGAGAAGAAAAAGAACATTATTTGTTTAAAAAAAGTCAATTTAAGAATTAAAGTTGAAATGCCTTTGTTAACAACCTTGGCGGGTGGAAATGATTTAATTGTTATTAACATGGAAAAGATTTCACTGCAGAACTGTATTTGCATTTAAAAAATAACAAATATGTGAAATGTGTATTCTCTCTTACAATAACATTCGAAACAATACGTTCAATGGCATATGTTAGTCCCTTTGTGTGGAGATGGTACTTACAAGCAGGAGGCAGGTATCCGCCAAACAAAAGGTCCCTGATCGGCCAATCCCAGCACTGCAATGCACAACAATAGGTCCGTGCTCTGGGTTCAGGGACCCCGACTCTCGCACTTTGAACAGGAAGTTGAGGAATGATGCCGGCGACTCTGGCACTCCGAAATCAGGCCATGTGGTGTAGTGAAAGTGCAGAATTTCTCTCGTTTCGTGAGACTAAAAAATAACATGGAAAAAACCCAACACTTATTTTCACAGATTCATCAAACTGTTTAGAGAGACTGATAATGAATAATGGCTGCATTATATAAGACACTACGAATGCTGCCACAAACTCGAGACTCCTAGCTGGTTTGATTCATAGAAAGGCATCAGCGGCATAGAGAAGTACGGGTAGCGGCTGAATTGCATAGGTAAGGCAGATTGATCATTTAAAATAGAAACCAGCCCAATTTCTTTTAACTGTTTTTATTACCACCAATAAAGCATATACCATGGATACACAAGTTATGTGAAAAGATGAATGACATTATAAAATTACATAGGCAGCAGAGCGGAACGGCAATGATACTGACGGAGGTCAAATATGATTTGGCCATCATAGGGTTACAGTCAATGAGGGTCACGTTCATACAGTGAGTGAAAGTATTATAGTGGAGTCTTTCTAGACCCAGGCACAAGATGCAACTACGTGACTTGTAGAAGAGACGCCAGCGGCTGGCCCAGGAGGTTTAGGCAGGTTCTTTTGCGGATTTATAATCCTTCTGGGGGATTTATTATGCTCCGCCCAGGAGGCGCAGGTTTATGCCTTGCTCTCCTCACTTAGTATCTTCGACCAAGGAGGGGTAGGAAAATACTGCTCTACTCTGCAAAGATGGTTGAGGTGTTCTACAGAGTTCAATTATACTGGCTGAGGTGTGCTACAGAGTTCAATTCTACTTTCCGCGCAGCCATGGCTGAGGTGTGCTACAGAGTTCAATTCTACTTTCTGCACGGTCATGGTAGAGCTGTAATACAGAGTTGAATTCTACTTTCTGCGCAGCCATGGTTGAGGTGTGCTACAGAGTTCAATTCTACTTTCTGCACGGTCATGGTAGAGCTGTAATACAGAGTTGAATTCTCCTTTCTGTGCAGCCATGGTTGAGGTGTGCTACAGAGTTCAATTCTACTTTCTGCACGGTCATGGTAGAGCTGTAATACAGAGTTGAATTCTACTTTCTGCACAGCCATGGTTGAGGTGTGCTACAGAGTTCAATTCTACTTTCTGCACGGTCATGGTAGAGCTGTAATACAGAGTTGAATTCTACTTTCTGAGCAGCCATGGTTGAGGTGTGCTACAGAGTTCAATTCTACTGGCAGAGGTGTGCTACAGAGTTCAATTGTACTTTCTGCGCAGCCATGGCTGAGGTGTGCTACAGAGTTCAATTCTACTTTCTGCACGGTCGAGCTGTAATACAGAGTTGAATTCTACTTTCTGAGCAGCCATGGTAGAGCTGTAATACAGAGTTCAATTCTACTTTCTGAGCAGCCATGGTTGAGGTGTGCTACAGAGTTCAATTCTACTTTCTGCGCAGCCAAGGTTGAGGTGTAATACAGAGTTAAATCCTACTTTCTGCGCAGCCATTGTAGAGGTGTTCTACAGAGTTCAATTCTACTTTCTGCACAGTCATGGTTGAGGTGTTCTATAGAGTTCAGTTCTACTTTCTGCGCAGCCTTGGTTGAGGTGTAATACAGAGTTCAATTCTACTTTCTGAGCAGCCATGGTTGAGGTGTGCTACAGAGTTCAATTCTACTGGCTGAGGTGTGCTACAGAGTTCAATTCTACTTTCTGCACAGTCATGGTTGAGGTGTGCTACAGAGTTCAATTCTACTTTCTGCGCAGCCATGGTTGAGGTGTTCTACTACAGAGTTCAATTCTACTTTCTGCGCAGCCATGGTAGAGGTGTTCTACAGAGTCCAATTCTACTTTCTGCACAGTCATGGTTGAGGTGTTCTATAGAGTTCAGTTCTACTTTCTGCGCAGCCTTGGTTGAGGTGTAATACAGAGTTCAATTCTACTTCCTGCGAAGCCATGGTAGAGGTGTTCTACAGAGTTCAATTCTACTTGCTGCGCAGCCATGGCAGAGGTGTTCTACAGAGTTCAATTCCACTTTCTGCGCAGCCATGGAAGAGCTGTTCTACAGAGTTCAAATCTACTTTCTGCGCAGCCATGGTAGTGGTGTTCTACAGAATTCAATTCTACTTGCTGCGCAGCCATGGCAGAGGTGTTCTACAGAGTTCAATTCTACTTTCTGCGCAGCCATGGAAGAGCTGTTCTACAGAGTTCAAATCTACTTTCTGCGCAGCCATGGTAGAGGTGTTCTACAGAGTTCAATTCTACTTTCTGCGCAGTCATGGTAGAGGTGTTACTCTGAGCTTTAAATTGGCCGGTACTGTACACGCAGGTACTCTTTTAGAGAGTACCTGCACTTCTATCTTTCCATTTCAAGGACTGGTGTGAATAGGTTTCTTGCTTCGCTTACTCCGCTTACAAATTATGCTCTAGTCTGGGGAAAAGAGCAATCTATTATTCGGATGGCTTTTAGTTCCACATCTGTCTAGATAATGAGACGTTCTTTACTCTGACCGCAGAGCATTCAATATTTATTTGTATTCCACCCATCCTCCATGCGAAAAGCTGATACTGCCCTCATAACGGTACACCCAGGGCCAGAGTCGGATTGGGAAGGCGGGTATTGACCGATGGGCCGGCACCCAAGTGTCACCTGTGGGCCTTTTTTTTAAGACCTGTATCACCCGGCCACAGCACCTTGCTAACATCCGGAGCCGCCCCCCTTCCCCCCAGCCAGGCCGCTGTATTGTAAGGCAGGCTGAATGTCAGGGCAGGGACTTGTGTCACGAGGATTGACATAGCAGACCTCAGCTTAACCCCTGGGGGGCTTCACAGAAAGCAGTGCTCCTTCTCCCCCCTGCCAGGCTGTCAAACAGAGACGGGACTGGAAGAATAAAGCAGCCTCAGCGTAAGGTGGTAACGGCCGATGGCCCATCTTCACCTAAGCCCCCATAGCCCCCGAGGCTGGCCCAGAAGCTTTGTACTTTACTTCCTTCATCTCTGCCAGGCCATAGGCATGAGGCTATAGTGAACTGGGGAGTGGGAAGCGTCCTGCCTGGGGCCAGTTGTTCCTCTGGCTGTAGGATCATTCTCACCTCATCCCCTTGGGTTCGAGCCAGCCCAAACGCCCTGTCTTTTCCCCACTGGGCCATTACATCATACTCAGGTGTTGGTGGTCGGGGAGGAAGAGAGTATTCAAGGGCTTTGCTGTGGGCATGGTGTTGTCATCTTAGCCTGTGTCTTTCTGCACTGAGTGTAAGGTGTGTGTGTGTTGGGGGGGTGGGGGGGGGGGGGGTGCACCGGTGTGATTGTATAGGCCTAGCTGGGAGGCTACCTTGACCAGAGATGCCAACTTTGGAACTCGGGAACCATGTTGGAGTACCGAAATTAGCTCAACATCCTGTGATGTTCACTCAATGTCCTGAGGCTGAAAAATGAAAACGAATGTGATCTCCTCTACCGCAACTGGTGCTCATGTAAGTAGATTCAATGCCTGTGGGACCAGTTCACACTATATAAAACTGCAAAAAAACATAAAAAAATAACTGCCCATTGTTCACGTTTTAAAATGCTGCAAACGCCAGAGAAAGATAATTAAACGAATCTTTATATATAATAAAAACCTTATTACTTTTTAACATAGCTTTCCTGCAGCTTTAGAAATCAATATAAAGTGAATTTGCCTTACATTTACCGTTTAACATACATACTGATTAGGATGATCTCATTTTCATTCAGGCCAATATACTAAAATACCGATCAGATCGGGTGTTTTCGCACTTGGACCATTCTATTTCACCTTGCCCGCCAGGCCAAAAATCAGTGCTTCTAGTTTTTACCCACGTTACTAGTTCTATAAGCTATAAAATGTTAGAATAACCAAACATTTATATACACATGTGCCCAAGGAGACTAATCACTTACTCCATTAACAACTCCTTCCCACAAAGAGAAACAGCGGAGGCCAGAGGGGGTTACTTTGGAAGCGCTTTATTTCTTAGGCTCAACAGGTAGGTAACGGCGAATGCACTTCGGCATCTCAAATGCCTTCCTCAGCGCCCTGCAACTATTAGAGTTATGCAATGCATCCCACTGCTCTGCTGCTGTGATAAGGCGTTGACGGCATTAGGCTCCTCCCCAAGCAAATCCTGCTCACCTGTTTAGAATTCAGCACTATGTATGTATAAAGGATAATTACGTCGGCCCCCCCACCCAGTTTTTTCACCCTTATACCGAATTAAAGTCTCCCCATCTGAGTCACCTGCCGTACTCAATGCCTCTTCTCTGCACGTTTCTACAAGGCTTTGAATTTGTACGATCTTCAAGGTAATCGTTCCTAAGCGCTGTACCAGCAGTACGCTGTGAAGAGGGGGTTTCCTGCAGTGTCACAGTTACCGTCTATGCATAACGGCAGTCACCTGTTTTCCAAACAATGTCTTCACGGTTTCGATTTGGCATCCAATGTAAATACTCTTTCCTGTTTCCTGCCACAGGGGCACTTCTCGGCGCATAAACTGTTTTCCACATAACATTCACGGTTTCAAGTCTCTTTTTAATATAGTTTTCAGTACTGAGGAAGCGTACAGTAGCTTAACCTATAGGGCAGCATCTTTCATTTTTTAATATTCTCATTCTGGGGCCAAGGCCTTTTACCGCTCGAATACACCCAAAATGAAGCAGGCATGACGTCCCGTATGCTGCCCGTCTAGCATTCACTTTTCATACTTTTCAATTAACTTAATGCACAATTCCAGAGACAACCACCAGAGGGCACAACGATGCCAATTAAGACCGTTTCACTCTGGGAAATTAAATAAGATTCCAGAGAGGTTGGAATCCGATCCAACGAGTTGCATCATCGAGTCGAGCGAGTTTGGGCAAAACCCGTCAGATGTCCTTGGACCAATCACTCAATACCCCTGGGACACTAAACACCCAACACAGGCTTTGCCATTAAAGCTGGCAGATACAAATACACTAATCCTTATGGCAGAGTATAAATCAAGGGAGAAATTGGGGCAACATCTTATTGTCAGCATCAATTCCAATTGAACCTAGCCGATTTAGAGTCAACAGATGCAACATTGAAAGAGTTTATCCACCTTGATGACATCCTAGAGTGCTAATCTGCAAAGGCCGCCTGGAGGACATCTGCCATTGCCCAAAAAGTGTTGGCAGAACGGCTTACCTTCAAGAAATGGGTAATAAACATTACCCCTTATTGCTAAAATGGCTACACCATACCTCTGCTCCTGCCAGATCAAAAAAGAGCAGCCATTGGACCACATAAACCTACTCACTCTGTGCTCAAGGGGAACCTTGGGACACGCCAACAAAGAGGGCAGCATCCAACAAGCAACAATGCGGACATCCGATCACAACGGGGCCACGAGATCTTGATTTAAGGTGGATTTCAGAATACGTTGTTCATCTGGTAGCCCACAACAAAATTCAGCTAATGGTGCATTCACCAAGAACAAACAAGGCCTCCTATGCCTATTCTAATGGAATGTTAAAGGCCTTGACAGCAAAACAACAGACCCTGAATTTTTTCAGTATGTAAAATTGTTCAATACTATCCTTTTGCACGAGACTTGGTTTGATGAATCATTACATTTACAGGGGTCTTTACATGTTTCTTTGTCCGAGCAGTCAAGGGGGCAAAAAGATGGTCACTTACTTGCCTCAAAATCTTGAACAGTCTCAGTAAGAGCATCACATTGTGGCTCAACAGCAATAATTGTAATTAAGATTAACATCATTATTCAAAGCGCCTAATCTGAGGTAGTAATTATTAATACTTACATTCATCCCAAAAGCAGATCAATGCCTCCCGACAGCTGGGGAAGCTGCTTCTGAAGAACAAAGGTGAGGAGGAACCATCTAAACTTGTCCTCTTAGGGGATCTGAATTTGCACCTCCTTGGCTCCACACTGGAGGACTCTGTGCTAGCCTAATCTTCACACTGGGACATACCGGCGCAAGGTGGACACTCCTATGGCAAAATAAATAAAACCGGCAGACAACTACTGGACTATCTAGAAGACCTTAGATTTAGGGCCCTCAAAGGGCAGGTTCGCTGAGGACAATCCACCACTACTACCAGTTTAATGCTGGATCACACCTTCCTCACGCTTTTGCTGTTCTATCAGGTTTACTCATTTTGCTTAGGGGACAAAGGAGACAGTGATCATCTTACACAAGAGGCATCCTTTCTTGCCACTCAGCCCACATCCAGTCGCAAAGCGGAGGTATCTGTCTCTGTATTAACTGTTAATTTCAAGAGAAGTATTCACAATCGACTATAGAGTACCTGTCAACGTCTGCAAAGGACTTGCTACAAGCACAAATGGAAACATCTACTTGCGCCACAAAATATGTGAGTGTTTCACCAACGGGCTGGCAGCAAACTTAACTGCTTCGCCCAAATTAAGGACTCATCATACACTCACTGGGTTGGGGGACATCCCCAGGGCCCAACTAACATAACTGAAGCAACTCAAAAAGGTAATCAACAGCACCCTAAGATCTCTCCGCCACAAACGGGGATGCTGGCCTTCAAACACTAGACTACAAAAAGCCTTGCTTAAGAAGCTGAAGTAGGCCATCAGTAGGTCACAGAAAGATGATCTATGGGCCAGGTACTTTACAGATATAAAACACAATGACAATCCACGCTTTTGGGAAACGATCAATAAGTTAATGCACCCATCCTACGGAGGTGTTACTTCACACAAATCCCCAAGAAACCAGGGCAACATTTCTGGGGAACTACTTCAACCATCAAGCGGCCATAAACGCCCCGGGTCAACTATGGCAGGGAGATGCAGACTTATAACCCATTTATATCACTCACTGGGTACTGATAGTGAAACAGAGCCACTAGAGGAATCGTGGCAGCATCTCAGGGCTTAACCCATATCCTCTAAGGACTGGGCTAAAATACATGCAGGGGTCCGGAGGGTGTCGGTGTAAAACCAGTACATCAAATTTAGTATAATATGGTACATATGACCTATTTAGCTCCTAAATGATCACATGCCATCCATCCCTCAAAGGAGCTGGGTTATCCTCGATGTGGAGCTGCAGAAGCAACCCTGGCCCTCAAATAAGTGTAATGTCCCCGGCAAGTGGCTCTCCGTGAACTGCTCAGCTCAATACTTCAGGTAAAAATCCAGCTCCAGCAACAAGGGATACCACATCAGAGGGTGGGTCCAGCAGATTTCCTGCATATAGTTTGGCTCTGTTCGATTATAGTCTCCTACTGGCTTGAAATATTGGCCCAACTGCAGAGCAACGGGCTGGGTTGTCCCGCGGACAGTCAAGGCATGTGTGTTAGGACTCCTTCCGGAAAACTAGACCCAATGGCTAAGCAGGAGCTTTACAATACTGCGCCTACGGTGGCGAAGCTGCACATAGCAATTCAATGGCTTAGCGCATGACTCCAGTCAAAGGAAGCTTGGGAGAAAGATTTACTGGAATAGGCGGGGGGCAGAGGAGGCCCGTATGAGGAAGACCAGGAGGGACAAAAAAGCACAGGATGCCCTACTGGCCTGTAGTGCAATGACACATGCACTTCTGGTGCCCACTAGTCGGGATCACCCTGCCTCTGAACAGCTTTGTGGCTGGTTGTTGAATTCAGGGTGGGATGGGGTTGTTTTGTATTGAGCAATACATCAATAACTATGTTTGATGGGTTGTTTATACCTTGATTACGAGCAGTAGCCAAGACTTCACACAAGTGATCAAATGAATCCATGGAAGCTACAGGGGGGGGGGGGGGGGGGGGGGTTTGGGTGGGAGGCTTGTTGTTAATACCTGAACAGTTGTCTGGTGAAAGTTATCCTTGATTGAACCATGACATGTTTCTGCTTTTCCTGTTCTTCAATGGCATATTACACTATGCAGTAACGCTATTGATTGGAATGAAAGACTTCTATATACTTTTAATGTACACAGTAATACGATGTGAGCTATAACATGTGCTGTATGTACATAACAAATATCAATAAAGATTTATTTTTTTAAAACACCCTTGGGCAAACTGCAACAAACATATTAAAAGTAAATCCTAATAACATCTAATCGAAGGGTCCCACTCTGTGTTCATCCTGGTCCCAACCAGCAGGAACAGAACTCTTTCACAGTGTCCCACAATAAATCAATTAGACGTCAAATTGCAAAAGCAACATGCAGAGCACTGGGCGGAGATATAGGAAGCAGTCTTTTCCCAAATTAGATGCACGGGCACACTGCCAGCCTTATGGCGAGGCTCCATAATCTAGCCAATATTTAAAAGCGGGAATAAATCTTTGGTGAAAAACTACCGTCTGGTTGTCCTCATGGACAACAAGGCTAAATACTTTGCTGGGACACTGTTACATGAATTAACATCTTGGGCATCTGACAATGCCATAATTAAGCTGAATCAGACAGCGTCTTCCAATCTGACAGGCACAACAACCAACATCCTAACAATAGCACTCCTTATTGATGCGGCAAAAGTCTCCAAGATGCCCCTCCAGCTCTGCTTAATCGACTTCAGGGCAGCCGTTGATCATGTGAATAGGGACAAACTCTGAAGTAAGCTGGTTAACTGGAACATCCCTCCGACCCTGCTGGATATGCTCATAATACCTTAACACAGACATTTGGGTTCAGGTCAAGCTGGGCACTGGAACACATCTCTCCAGATGAAAACCAAAAAGCAAAGGACTGAAGCAGGGGAAGGGTGTTCTTGTGGCCACCTTTTCAATCTCTTTCTGGCTGACCCGAGGCAGAGCCTAAAGACCTGCAACTCCCATGCCCCAAAACTAGGGGACTTGACCCTCTCCAGACTTCTGCAGTCTGATAATTTGGTCTTGGTGAGCCACACCTAGATAGTGCTGCAACGCCTTCTTAACACAATGCAAGAATATTCTGCTGAGAACGGGCTGTATATTAATTTTGATTAAACGAGAACAGTGACTATTAACAACAAAAAAAGCACCATGGTCTGGTATTGGGTTTACTCACGGATTGAGAGAGCAGAAGAGTTCTAATACCTAGGAGTAATTATGGATAAAGACAGCCTGTTTACCCGCCAAAAAGAGGCAAACAGAAGGGCCTGACAGGGTCGTTAAAAATCTTAAAACTAGACTGACAGGCTGACATTGTTGCCCCTCCTTCGGGTGGTGCAAGCCAAGTTATTAACAACCATAACATAAGGAAGCGAACTACTGATTGGAAAGGACACCAAAACATGGACAATACAATGACAAAAGCAAGTAGGATTATTTTCAATCTTTCGAACTACACCTCACCAGAACAGATCAGGCTGGAGTTCGGCCTGCAACAGCAGACCTTGGCCAGGCGAGGGGTGCTTATAATTTGCTGGAATAAAATTAGAAAAGCAGATTCCAACTACCATCTATAGCAGAAGTTGCAACACAGGGACCCCTCGGGCGCCAAAGCCTATCTCCAGGAATCATTCTCAGCATGGAAAACAAAGTTTCTCTTGTTAATCTTTGCATGTAGAGACCACGCTTGGTTCACTCTAAACAACTACAGGTTACTTGCACCCAAAAAATATTCCAACACAGGGTATCAAAGAGCCATCAAGGAGAAATCTTTGAAATACCGCCTAGGGTTGCTTCCCTCTTTACTGCATCTCCCCCCTTAGCATAGGGAGCTTACATTGAACGTTTGCAGTCTCTGCGGCTCCCGGATATAAGATCTGCCACACCTACTATGCTCCTGCAAAAAGCTACTGGGGGGGAAGGAGACAGCTGCTCAGAGTCCCCTTCAACCAAAAAGGAATCTGCACATGGAGACAAGCTGTGTTGGCCTGCTTCGCACCTAGGGACCCTCAGCTGAACTGCTGGGTGGTAAAATATCTTACACAGGTGGAAAAGAGAATTCCAACACTGTGGGTGTGGGTGCTGGAGTGCACACTTGCACCTGAATCTGCCCAGGTAACAGTCCATGGCATTGGCACTTATCATATGCACTTTGCACTTTATTGAATTGCAGCACAACAATCGGCTGACATCAGACACTGCCATGTTTTTCATCTGGGTAATAGGCTTGAAGTCGCCCATCTTGCACTCTAATGAACCTAGAGGGCTTCTGCAGGTGATGCAGCTATTGTTACTACTGGGGTTTTTGCCAACAGGCCCATGGGCACTGACATACTCATACGGGCATTTGTCTAGATACATCGAGAGTGCAGGGGTGCTTGATCCTTCCCAGTCGGGGTTCAGACCCAGGCACAGCACAGAGACTGCCTTACTGTCCGTCGCTGACGATCTTCGTATGCTACAGGATAAAGGGTTTTCCGTTATCCTGGTGCTCCTAGATCTGTCAGCGGCGTTTGACACTGTCTCTCATGAGATCATGACCTCCAGACTAATTGACATCGGTCTGGAAGGCAAGGCGCTGGCCTGGTTAAAGAGCTTTTTTACCAACCGCACTCAGAGAGTCATACTGGGTCCATACCAGTCAGAGGAGGTTGAGATCTCAAAGGGGGTGCCACAGGGCTCCTGTCTGAGCCCAACGCTTTTTAACATCTATGTGGCCCCCCCTAGCTAACATCATGAGATCTCATGGATTCATCCCTGTATCGTATGCAGACGATACCCAACTCCTCTTTCCCTTTAAAACCTTGACCCCTGAGGTGCGCAACTCCTTTGCACAGGGAATGGAAGAGGTGGCACATTGGATGGCAGCAAATTTCCTTCAGTGTAACGTCTCAAAGACTGAGGTTATGCTCTTTGGGGAAGCCAAACGACTCTGGACTCCTGACTGGTGGCCTCAAGATCTAGGCCCAGTCCCCGTACCTAGAGTCGCTGTGAAAGATCTAGGAGTTAAATTGGATCAGGAGCTTACTCTTAAACATCATGCCAACCAGATTGTAAGCTCCTGTTTCCATGTTATTGGTCTTCTCCGACGGGTATTTCCCATGTTACCTGATACAACAAGGAAAACACTAGTACAGTCGCTAGTGTTAAGCAGACTGGATTATTGTAACGGTCTGCTGCTGGCCGCCAATGAGGATGTCATGACCAGATTACAGGTCGTGCAAAATACTGCTGCGCGACTTGTTTTCAATGCCCCAGCCCGTACTCCCTCTATGCCACTTCTAAACAAACTCCACTGGCTTACTGTAAAACAGAGGGTGTTGTTTAAAACATGCTGCACCATTCACAAATGCCTTATTGGCAAAGGTCCCGACTATCTGACCAAAAAGTTCCTTCCCTATACCCCCTTGAGGTCCCTCAGATCTGGAGAGCAACAATTGTTATGTGTCCCCAGGTTCTGGAAATCTAGACAAGGGGGAAGGGCTCTGTCAGTAGCTGGACCAAAGCTGTGGAATGATCTTCCCTATGACATCAGAGTGTGTAAGGAACATCTTCCTTTTAGGAAAAAATTAAAAACGTTCCTGTTTAACTATTAGCTCTTTAGGGCATTTATTACACATTCGGTTGAGTTTTTGTTCACAGATGATGCCAAAGGCGCGGAGATACTCCTTAGGGAGTCGAGTTCCTAGCGCGTTATAAGTCTGTAAATAAATAAATAAAATGATCCACCAGGGATAGGGGCGATTAAACTTGCTGGCACCCAGTTTGTATTTAACGATCTGCTTTGCATTTTAAATATATTCTTTGGGGTGACCCATTTTAAGTCTGCTGAGTTGCTACAAATAGTTGATGGAACTTAAGCATTGGCACTTTAGAACTTACCTAATTTATTGAATTGCTGCACAAGTGGTTAACATAAGATGTCATCATGCTATTTTATTCTCCAGTGGGAAAATAAGCAGTACATTGACACTTTAGAACCTACACACTGCACTATACTGAATTGCTGTTTAACAAATGGTTAGCATCAGACACTGCCATGTTTTTCCATTCTCCACTGGGGAGGTAGGATTGATTCTGTCCATCTTGTACCTCAATGAACCTACATCACTTTTTACTGGGGATGCAGTTATGTTTATTCCTGGATTGTTCTGATTTTGGGGCCATGGGCACTGATGGACCTATACGATTCACCGGTAAAGAGCTAACCCAGTTTGTATTTTATCGATCTGTTTTGTACTTTAAATACGTTTTTACGTGGGATCTATTTTTTGGGAGTACTTAGTTGCTACAAATATTTGATGGCACTTGTGTTATCTTTTAATTTACGTTAGCTTTTGGTTTTATCGTTTGCTGTATTTTTTCTTGCAACGGTTTTCAATAACTATGCAAACAAATAAACTTGAAACTGGTGATTCGGGCATGAACATTTACTCATACCTAAACCAGAGGGGATTCAGCACAACAGGTAGGATGCATTTTGCGAAAATATGCTGATTTGAGGGCAAAAGGCCAAACTCTAAACTCACTGCATTGGCCATTAACAATAAAATAAAGGCTTTGACAATGTTTGCGATGGAATGGTACATAGAGGTATAGCCAGAAGATTTTGACGTGAGTTATTGGTTCTGTCCCTGTAGTGTCACCATTCAGAATCTCCATTTCCTCCAAAACATATTCAGCTTTCACATATCTTTGGTAGCATGCTATCTTCTTGATTTCATAAGTAAAAGGGAGAGTGGAAAATAAAAACCCTCTCTCTTTGTGCTTTTGGATCTTGTCCTGTCGCATCCTCTAATACCAATTTGAGGCTACTGTCTTGAAGCCGTAGAGATGTTGAGGATGTTCTTCAATCAATCACAAAACTTTATTTGGTAAAAACATACCATCTAAGTATACAAAAATACAACATACACCGTAAAAATTAAAAATTAAAAATAGAATAAAAAGGAGTTTTTAAACAGAGAACACGATTAGCAGCAATTACATATAATAAAGTGCATTCAGCCAATTAAAAAATCAAGTAAAATGTTAAAATTAACCTAAAACAAAAAAATCAAGTTGCTTTGGCCCCTCCACTCTCTTAATTAATGACTAATAACTCTAGCCTGGATAAAATACAAGTCATGATTTTATCTCATATACTTCTCTCGCTTAAACCAAACATTGAGGAGGAAGCGGCTAACTGAGAATACAGTAGGTTCCGAAGTATCTACTGTCAGCAAGCGCTGAGCCTGCCAGTAATGTGTAATCCCCAGGTTCAAGCACATTGGTCGGAGCCACTAATGACGTAGGTCCAGATAACCGGGACATACGACTATAACATCATCTATTGTCTCTGGATTAAATTCACAAACTGGGCATATTCTAGAGACCTGGTTATTACTCCAGCTGCTGCAAAACTCTCTCAAAGGCAAGCAGCCATATCTAAATCCTAGATAAAGGCTTTTGGCAAGCGAAGGGGTTACAAAATCCAGAATATTCTCAATAGACGGGAAGGTTTAAACGTCCGGAACCTCTCGTTCAAATTGCCCAAATTGTTGTTCTTAATTTGTGACTCATGTACATGCACATGCAGCCAGTAGGCGGCCTTCAGAGCCTTGCCATCCACCTTGCAAATTTGATCAGGAGTTTCTTAGAGTTTTAGTAGCTTCAACTTCTTACACAAACTATATATGAATCTTAACCAAGGGACCTTTAAATCATAATTCTGCCTTATTGGATCATTTAAGTAGTCCATATAAACATACAGTTCTAGCGTTGACCACATCCGTACCCAATATAATAATGTTCTCAGCTGTGTAAATCAGAAACACAGTTCAGGCCTAAGTCATAACGAGGGGGGTTAAGAGGTGTGCTAGTTGGTGTAGCCTCCAGGTCCCTGATACATTTATTTTCTGTTACTGACAATTACTGTGTATCAGTATATTCACAAACTTCTGCACCATAAAGTGCAGCACTCAAGGCTTTGCACGATAGGCCTATAAAGCTGGGGAAACTGCTCGTGAATAGGTGGCTTTGTAGAATCTTAAAATAGCTTTTGATCTATGCGAGAGAACAAGCAGGGCTTTATTTATCTGATCTTCCCACTTAAGCTTGTAAGATAGTGTAACTCCCACCCCCCAAAATATTCAAAGCTAAAATCCCTGCCAAGTTTTTCAAGGCCTGCTTTAATATTACTACATCTTGAACTTCTTGGACCAAAGACCATATATTTTGTTTTAGAGCAATTCAGCTCTAAGCCTCTTTTCTCACAAAAAGCCATACATTTGTCTAGCAACATTTGGAGGCCAATAGAGGTTTTAGATATGAGCAGCGAGTCATTGGCAAAAAGGAGAATCTGAATTTTAACTCCTTTCAGCAAAGGGGAATCATTTAACATTTTGCTGTAACTCCTCAACAACATAGTTTATATACAAGGTAAACAGTGTGGGAGCAAGCAGCCTACCTTGCCACACTCCACGTAGTACAGGAATATGATTGGTTAATTTTCCCTTCTCTCCCCATCGAACCTGAGCACAGTTTCTTTCATGTAGCTTGATGATAATGTTGATGAGATCCCTGGGTGCACCCATATTAATTAAAACAGTCCACAACTTATCACAAGGGATCAAATCAAACGCTGCTCGGAGGTCAACAAAAGCTACATAGAGCTTCTGTTTGAGCAGCAAAGCAAATTTCTAATAAAGAAGGGCAAGCTTAAACACCCGATCTAAAGTATTGGTTTAAATACAAAAAACCTGCCTACTGGGGTGATAACATCTGCCCATCTTCAATCAATTCTTGTAGTTTCATTAGAACCTGTTTAGCAAAGACCTTTTGTAGGTGGTCTATCCAGCTAATAGGCCTGTAGTTGGTTGGGCAACCTGCGTTACCCTTTTTGAACACAGGAACTATCTCAGCCCCTCTTAAACTGTCCGGGGTTTCACCCTAAGCTATGACTGCATTTGAAAACAAATTAACATAACAAGCCCAAAGCTGGGGTTCGGACTTCTAAAGATCCCCCAGTATGCAACTTGACCCAGGTGCCTTTTGAGATTTTAAGGTTTAAATGGCCAAGAGGGTCTCTGCTAGGCATGGGCGGATTTTGCGGATCCACGGATTTGCGTATTCACGGATCGTTGCGGATCGGCGGATTTGGGGCGGGGCTTCCATGCCAGGACCATCGTGCCAGATTGAACCCTGCCCTTCATATTTATTCAAGAAGACGCCACCGTTTTGTGCCATACCTCTACACAACTGGAGTACTTTCTACTAGATAATCAGTAAGTGCTACCTCGTTGGGTAGATGTATAGTGCTTTTACAACACTACAGCTGCCTAAAGTGCCAGAGAGTTGTCTACAGCGACCAGGTGTGTGTTACTATGCAATCGCGCCGAAGGGCGCAGGGGTCCCTTGAGTTAGCTGTCCATCATAGTGGGTAAATGGCGGGAAGACGGTGCACAGCGCGAGTGTGTGGGCGGGGCCAAACGGACGGGGCTTCCATGCGAGTGCACATGCCTCTTGTGTGCATTAAAGGTCAGAGACCGATCAGAGCAGCAGATGAAGATACAGAAGCTCCCGGCCACAGGAACAGCACGAGGATTGCGCTTGTGAAAGTCAAGGATGCAAAGGCCTCTGTCCAGCATCACAGCTGATTTTCGTTGGTATATTTGGGAAGAAGGCACATCTGCCCAGCCTTGACAACGCTCACGATTGTTTTTTGGGCCGATGAATGAGTCACTGAATTTAAGCTTTAACTAGGGCACATGCTTAATTGATATCTGCAAGTGCTTGCGGTTTAATTTTTGTGCCAGGACCGTCGTGCCAGAATGAACCCTGCCCTTCATATTTATTCAAGAAGACGCCACCGTTTTGTGCCTGTTGTAACTAATTTACGATGGCGCCGGCAAGCTGCCAGCGCCATCCTAAGATAGTTACTAAATTAGCTTCAACAGGAAGCTCTAATAGATAAAATAAAGCAGGCGCTCGAGCACCTGCTTTATCTTATCTATTAGAGCTTCCTGTTGAAGCTAATTTAGTAACTATCTTAGGATGGCGCTGGCAGCTTGCCGGCGCCATCGTAAATTAGTTACAACAGGCCAGCAAGGCTTGAACTTTTGCCCCCGGAATCCGCCGCTCGCGGATTTGCGAATTCGCGGATCGCGAATTTACCGAAAATTCGCAAAATCCGCGAGCGTAACGGATTTTGCGCTCATGCTTAGTCTCTGCCACGCTAAGAGATCTTAGTGAAAGGCCTGAGATCTTGCTCAACCCGATCATAGATGGATCCTGCTTGTTGTCGGTTAAAATATATTCCTCATGCCGGACTTTTGAGAAAAGTGCAGAAAAGTGTTCCTCCCATTTATCAGGCGAAATAGGATATAAACTTTGGCTTTATGCTCTCGGGTACCGTGTGTAATGGTGGACCAGAATGTACGGTCATCTCTACCTTTGAGGGCCTGCAACAGGTCCTGCCAGTTGTTATCCTCCCATTCTTTCCCAGCTTTATCTAGCGTTAGCTTATACCTATGACGGGCGGTCACAATTTTCTCATGGTGACATCCCTCGACTGATGTATTGAACATCTTCTTGGCCGGCTTGCATTCCTGAGAAAACCACTTGGGATCCTTCCTAAGGTACCTTAGACTTATTCTTGTGTTCGCCATAGAAGGTGGCCTTTAGTCCATCAAAAAAACAGCAGAGTATTTAAAATGATATGAGGTTCCAGATCAAGATCAACATCAGAAAGTGTACAAACGGATGGTGATTTTCAGCATGAGTGTTTTGATCTGACATAACATCAGGCAAGGAAATTCTTTGACAATTATTATCTAAAATGGGTTCATGTGCCATTGCAAGGTTAAATGCAAGTGATCTATTGAACTCTGCCATTGATAAAATGGTAGTGAGGGGATACTGGTTGCTATCGTCACGGTTATCAACCTTCTAGTCCCTTGATGATGGCCATAACCTGACGTCTAGAAGGACATAATCTATGACACTATTCTATCCACCTCTCCTGAATTTAACTGCCCTATTTACATCAGGAGTTCGGTCATTACTTGACCTCAGACTCCGGCTCACTACTATTGAAGCCACTTGTAAAGCAGTGTTGGTAAAGTTGCGGTTTGAGCTACCTGTCAAATTAGGGATACTCCAATATTCGTCCTCTTTTTCAGTTCCCAAACAAATAGATGACGAAGGCTCAAAAGAAGTATTAAAATCACCTACGACAACTTTAGCTTCCGGTTCGTATAATTCAATCAATCCAGCTAACATAGTGAGAAATGCTGAATCACAATTGATGGGTATTGAACGTGCATAAACATTCAGCAATATCAAATGCATGCCCCTTGCAAAAATGAGTTTAATGCCCATTATATCTAGGGAATCCATACTTAAGAGCTCTTGAATACAAGCAATATTGTTTTTTACTAAAATCAACAGATCACCCATTTCCCGCCCTGATTTTGCTGGAGGGGCTGCTTCCGCACTATAGGCAGTGAATCAATCCAGGAATACCTTCTTATCAACCCAGGTTTCCTGAAAGAGACAGACATCATATTTCCACACAAAGTCCAACCAGTCTTGATCATCCAGTTTGGCTTTTACCCCTTCCACATTCCATGAAATCAAAGAGAAGTCAGTTCTAAGCACGAGGGTCGACTGAACAGGAGACTCAATTCTTCCTTCTCTTGGGTTACATACACAAGGCCTTATTTCTGTTTTTTCCAGAACGGGCCATCTCTGTAAATTCAGTGGGTGCTGAGGTTGTTGAGAGAACCATCTTGGAGCCATCGGTTACTAGCACAATCTCCCTTTCATCCCTGCTCAATTGATCATAAAACAGTCAATCTATTTCATTAAGATTGGAGTCCTCTTCACTAACACAGTTGGTTTGAGTATTTAAGGGTTCTGTTGTGAGGTTAGTATGATCTGGTAGCACCTTTGGATTTGTTTTAACAGCAATGTTCTTCTTTTGGAGGTATGTAAGGTGATTTTGATTTATCATCCATAAGAGATTATGTCTGGTACACATCTTGTATGCCCTGCTATTCTAATCAGGACACTGAACATGGGGACCCATGACGTGGCGAAAGAGTGTAGACTCAAAGAAAAGTCCAAATGATCCAGCATTGGATTGCTCTAATGGAACGGAGTGGTTTGTCTTTATAGTGACATGGAAATCCAACCCCTTAATAGAGGGCATCATTTTAAAATCTGTTCAACTTCTTGATGTTGCCTAAAATTGGAATGGGTCAAACTTTCACCTATTTCTACAAAGGTATCTCATATGTTGGCCCTGGCATGTTGGTCTACAGCTTGGTCTACTGATGGGACAGGATGCAACTCGTATCACTTTCATCATTATTGAGTTTGACCTTTTTCATACCTTATTTTATTGGAGGAAGTAGATGGGCCTAAGAAGCAGCTGGTGTACAGTCAAAGGCTTTTACAGTGAAGTGTTTTCTTATGGAGCATCAGGCACTATGTGAGATCCAGGTGGATATTTGCTTGTCTGTAAGGGCAATAACTCTGCAACACGCACAGGCAAGAGGTAATCAGGTGTAGAACTGGTGTTGAGCGAGTCTAAGAAATCCACTGGAACTTAAACCATGGGTGGTGAAGAGGAGCAGCAGCACATAAGGGGTGTTCCCATACATATGTTTCTCTATGGAACTAACAATGCAGTAGCTCTTCATCTTCAGACAAGAAGACAAAGCATGTGTGGCACAGCTGCCTCCTCCAGGGTTCAATCTCAATGGAAAATGGTACCTCACTTCCTCTACTCTCTTGGCTCAGGGTTGTCTCTGTTAAGGTCTGTGAGAGCAGAATAAGTGGAATTGTAAATGGAGTCACCTGTGTTGGTGGTGGAAGGAGAGGAAGTTCACACAGTATGGGGGGCGGGTTTTACTAAACTTGAGAAGTCACTATACAAAACTGCTATTTATTTATGCCTTTTTTTTTTTATAGTGCGGACTTTACCCGAAGGTGTCAGAGCGCTTCACAATAGGAACAGAACTGATACAAGAGAACATTACAAGTGAAAAAATTACAAAAGCAAAAGTTACATTACATGAGGCAAAAGTGACAATCGTGAGCAAACTTAATACAAGAGGTAGCAAACGGTGCATTACAGGAGGAAAAAGTGACATGTGTGCAGGTTACAAAAAGCGTACAAAGTACAAGTAGAGGTATAATACTGCAATAAATGAAGGACACTCAAACACAAGAGAAAATGTTACGTAGGCAATGGTGGCACTTGTGCAAGTATCGAAAGCAAACAAAAAGTAAGAGGTAGCAAACAGTGTGTTACAAGAGAAAAGTGATGTGTGCATGTTACAAAAGAGCACTAAACACAGGTAAAAGGGCAGTACTGCAATAAATGACAGTCTCTCAAACCACAAGAACACACTGGGAAGGCATTTCCATAGTTATGGAGAATAGAGATTTTCTACACTAAAAGGTGTTCCTTCAGATAATAGAAAGGGCATGAATTAACATTGGAAGTGTCTTTGAAGGAGGAGAACTTTAAGGTCAGTTTTGAAGGCCTGAGAGGAGGTGGTGGTCCAGAGCTGAGGCGGAAGTGAGTTCCAGATTCTCATTGCGTTGCCTGAAAAGGATTGGGCCATCGATCTTTCCTTCTTGAAAGTGAGAGGTTCAAGCAGTAGATTTTCCGCATTTCGTGATGGTCTAGAGCCTCCAGAGAGTTTCAGTTTATTAGCCAGATAGCGGGGAGAGGAGGAGTGCAAGGCTTTGTGGGTGATGCAGGCAGTCTTGTAGATAGATCTTGCCTCGATGGGAAGCCAGCGGAGGGTGGATAACATGGGTGTGATGTGGTCGCTTCTTTTGGCCCCATAAATGAAACGAGCTGCTGAATGGAGAACAGACTTAAGGGGGGACAGGTGGGATTTGAGGAGGACCGTAAGAAGAGAATTGTAGTAGTCCAGTCTGGAGAGGACCAGCGATTGGACCAGGGTTTTAAGGTCATGCTTCGGGAAGAAGCGACGAATCCCCCAAAGAAGGCACAGTTGGTATCGAGCAGACTTTGCAAATGAATTAATGTGGGAGATTAGATTGAGTTTTGTGTTGAGTATGACACCAAGGGATTTTGCGCTGTCGACAATGATGGGTTTATTGTTCAGTAGATTCATCTGGTCCATCCATGATTGAACCGGGGGAGGAGAAAGTGAGGAAGAGAGGAGGAGGAGGAATTCCGTTTGAGGGATTCAGAATCAGTTGATGTGTTGACATCCAGTTTTGAATGGAGTCCAGAGTAGAGCTTAGGACGGAGAGATCGTGAGTGGAGGTAACCTTGAGGTAGATTTGAGTGTCGTCTGCATAGAGATGATAGTGGAGCCCAGATTTACTTTGGAGATTTCCCAGTGGTTCCAAATAGAGATTGAACAATGTGGGTGCAAGTATAGAGCCTTGAGGAACACCTTGACCCACCGCCAAAGGAGATGAAAGACTGTCCGCTATTTTGATCATTTGGGCTCTATCAGAGAGGAAGGAAGCGAACCATTTAAGCACAGTGCCCTCCATGCCCATTCTCTGTTGAAGAGTGTTGAGGAGGGTGTTGTGATTGACAGTGTCAAAGGCTGCAGAAAGGTCAAGGAGAATTAGAAGACAAGACCCCCCGAATCGAGTATCCGCAGCGCGTCATCAATCACTTGCATCAGGGCTGTTTCATTGCTGCAGTTATGGATGAAGCCGGACTGAAAATTGTCAAGAAGATCATTGTCCTTGATATGACGAGAGAGCTGTTTCGCAACACATCTTTCTGTGATCTTCGCAAGAAAGGGTAGGTTAGTGATGGGGCGGAAGTTGTTGAGGTCATTCGCATCAGCAGTGGGTTTTTTAAGCAGAGGGGTGACCTGCCCAGTTTTGAAGGGAACAGGAAGGGAGCCTTGACAGAGGGAGAGGTTCGATGAGGTTGTAAATTAAGATGATTTTTTATCTCATCAACAAGGGAATCTTGGACAAGGGCTGTAACATAGCAATCATTAGTTGTGGTTGATAGGATGGTCATCAATGATGAAATGCTAGACAAGATGGTCATTGACACAGTCATTAGAAAGATAGACAAGAAGCACTGCTGCAGAAGTTGATGATAAGCAATAATCCTACCAAAAAAGATTAGACCTTTACTTCATCTAAAGTCAAGTTCCACATACTCGCTACTTCTTTAGGATCTTAACTCGAATACAGCACTCACATTCTTTAGAGGAAAAGATAAATCTACTCTCCCTATCTTTAAGGGTTTTTGTAGAAAGGTCTTACACATGTTACAGTTCTGTAGGATTCTGTTTTAGTAAAGTCAAACAATTCATGTGCTGGTCATCAGCAAATACTTTTGCAATAGTGATCTAGCAGGGTTTGAAAGGAGGTCTTTTTTTCCAATGGTGTCTCAGTCAAGATCAAGTTCAAGTTCAAACCTTGTTTCAGGTAAATGGAGTCAAACAGGTCCCTGAGAAAGGGAATTGATATCCCACAACAAACTTCAGAGGGTTCGAAGAAACAAAGTCTTGACTGAATCTTTCTTCTTTCACTAAATGTGCATTAATAATTCTGAACTAACGAAACCTCAGAGGAGAGTGAAGATGAGCGTTACTCTACTTTCTTGGCTATATTTTGGATTTTACATTGTGATGCATACTATGTGCAACAGTGATTCAAGTGTTTACTTTCAGTGATTTAACGTTCATTACTGAGAATTCCCAAAATGATAACTAGGAACAATTGAAGCAGGTGAATTAATGAAAGACCAAATGTTGAACAATAATAGTTTACACATGCAGGTCAATGATGATGTATTCAAGATTGTGCATTGAACTCACTGAATACATATTTGTTAAGAAAGACTACTTAGAAAAACCACAAACAAACCTCCGTTTTTCAGACCATTAGACGTACAATTATAGGAGGCAACCTATAACAGCTGAATTGTACTAAAGTAGTTTTCTTTCATCATAATGTTGCTCTTAAAGATAAATACATTCTTAATTTACTCTTGAGTTGTATCATTTGAAAATGCTTTCTACTCACAGTAAGGCTTTCCAATTCTAACAGTCGCACTGTGTAGTAGGATTTGATGTCTTCAGAGATCAAGGTTAGTTTCAAGTTTGTATCATCAAAGACCATTTCTTTTTCCTCTTTCACAGGCCAATACTGAGCACATTTTATCTAAATAATGGAAGACAGCGTTATATACAGAAGTGTAGAATTAGTTGACATTTTCAACTGATTTGTTTATCATACTTAAATGGAAAAAACAAAGCACACAATGATACTTAAGATTTCTTTTTTTTTTTAAGGAACCACATTTAGGGAATCCTTCACATTTAAAAAAACACTGATAAATGCAGAGCAAATATATTGAGGACAAAACATGAAATAGGACATTGTTACTTTAGTATTGCAGTTTTAAAAGGCCTGACCTTTTAGTGTCTCTTGTGAAAAAAATAAATGGAGGTCCACGATCCAGCCTAAACTGGTGAGCAAAGATTACAAATTCATATGTTAGGTCTTTAAGGAGCTGATGGCACTTGTCATGAATGAATGAATCGCCATTTGTAAAGCGCATGGCTACCAAAGGACTCCCAGCGCTAGAGACAAAGCCATCACACAATCACAAGATCAGAGAGTTCGAGAAAACAGCAGAGTCTTCAGCTGTTTGCGAAAGGAGAGATGATTAACCTCGAGTCGGATATGATCTGGGAGCGGATTCCAGCATTTGGCCGAGATGAGGAAAAAAAAAAAAAAAAAAAGACGTCCCACCCTCCGAGCTCGGTATACTGTAGGAACTATTGCTAGATGTTTTTTCTCAGAGCGCAAAGATCTTGTAGGGAGGTAAGAGGAGATAATGGACTGAAGAATCGGAGGGGCCTTAGCCGAGAGTGCCTTTTGGGCAATACACAAAGCCTTAAACTGAATTCTCTCAGCCACTGGAAGCCAATGCAGGGATATTATGTAAGGTTTAGGTGATTCCTGCTTGTGAATCGTGCCGCACAGTTTTGAACCGTTTGCAATTTTTTAATGGTAGCTGCTGGAGACCCTAGGAATAGCACATTGGCATAATCAAGCCTCAAGAAGATCAAAGCTTGCACCAAAAGCTTCCTGGCAGAAAACGGCAGAAGTGGGAGAACCATCCTAATAATTTTTAAAATGCCATAGCAGGTACCTGCCACCCTACATGCCTGTTCCTTAAAGTTCAGGCTGTGGTCCAGCCACACCCCAAGACTTTATTTGAGTCTTGGGGGTAGGCATCACCCCAAAACATTTCGGCCAAAAAGCGTTGATGTCTATATTAGTGGTTTCACCCAGAAGCATCAGCTCGGTTTTGGCTGCATTCAGCTTTAGTCATTCAGCTTTAGGAAGGAGTCATCAATCCATGCAGAGATCCTTTCAAAGCAGCTGGCCAAATTGCTCTTAGCATTGTCCAGACTGTCGAGGGATACAATCAGCTGAGTATCATCAGCATAGGAGATGATGTTAACCCCAAAGGGTTTAACCACCTTGGCCAGAGGGCGCAGATAGACATTAAAAAGAGTGGGGCTAAGGGAGGAGCCCTGCGGCACCCCACATCGTAATGGCATTCTTTCGGAGCCAACATTGCCCTCAAAGACCTGGAAAGACCTGTCTACCAGGAAAGACTCAAGCCATTTGAGTAAGATTCCTGTCACCCCAATCTCTCTGTCTTGTAATCATAAGTTGATGATTAACAGTGTTGAATGCCGCACTGAGGTAGAGTAATACAATAGCTGCGGACCCACCACTGTCTAAAATTTTCCTAGATTCTTCAACCACAGCTAACAAGGCTGTCTTTGTGCCTTGTTGGGGTCTAAAGCCCGTTTGAGAGGGGTGAAGACGTTCATTCACCTCCAAAAAGTTAGAAAGAACAGAATTAACATTTTTCACATATTTTAGCAATCCCTGGTAGGAGTGAAATTGGCCGGTAGTTAACAAAAACTTCAGGGTCAAGGGAGGGTTTCTTCAATAGAGCCTTGACCATAGCTCTCTTCCATGAGGATGGAACAATCCCTATGGACAGCGAAATGTTAATAAGCTCCAAAATAATTGGAGCAACAGAGTCTAAGACCCGATTGAGAATCATAGGGGATGCAGGATCCCTTGGTGACTTCGGTTTTCAGAGTGTTTTTTACAACTACGTCGGAGTCATATGGATAATCACAACCAAGCTGTGATCCTAGGCTTGTACCGCGAGTACTTTGGATCTCAAATACTTTCTGTGTAAGTATCTATCACAGAGCATAACCGTCAAAGGGACTTTTAAACACCCCATATTGAATTAATAATGGTGTCTCACTTAACTTTACAGATAGACTATCTACCGAATAACTACTCGTCTCATCTGGGAGTGGTTTCTAAATCTTCTATCCCTGATGTAAGTTCTCTTGTATACATTAATCATAGAATAGTGGCCTTAAGAGTTCAGGACATATTCGATGTTCCTATTTAAAGCTAGGGACCTGTCTGCTTCGGTAGATTTAGGGATAGAGGGTTCTATGGGTACAATCATCCATACTGTTGCCTCCCCTCTCTCTCTGTAGTTGCTGAGCAGCTTTTCAGTCGCCCAACCAATAGAGGGCTATTTGTTCGAGATAGGAGCAACTAACTTCTTCATTCGGGTTACGGGCTCGAAACAAAAGGTTGGGGTCCGGATATACTCAAGAGTTATATTCTGTTACTACTGGCTGAGAGGGTGATATGCCCCTGTCTGGGAGGTTTAATGTATAATTGTGGTATTTATACCACTAGTTATTATCTAGGATGAACCATGTTGAACAAATAAAGAAATGCTATATCTAGATTTTATTTCACCTGGAAAGATAATCAGACATGGAATCACCCAAACGGGGTTTAATGATCTATTGATGTGATGGCTATAAATGTAATAATGTGTTGTCATCACTAGGATGTATATGTTTAAGAAAAATTCTTTTTGTATTATTGTCTGTAGAAAACTGACCTGTGTGTTATTCTTTTTTTATAAAAAAAAAACTGTGGGTAGGCTGCTATGATATTCTGAGCAATAGCTGGGCTGCATATAAATTGACATTTCGGTTTGTTGAATGTACAGGATAGTTTTAAACTATGTCATAGGGAGATCACTAAGACATATTTTATGTAATTTCAGATTTCTTGGGAATACAGTCTATATTTCCTGATGAAGACGGCGATATGCTAACTGTCCGTCGAAACGCGTTGAACTTGAGGGAATAATACTATTGATATTTGATTTAGGATTTTTGTGTATTTCCCTGTTTTAGGGGTATGATTTTGATTAGATGAATTGATGGTTTTGATTCATTCCCTTGATATATTCTCTGTGTTCCCAATTCTACTGTGATTTTATTTGTTTTTATTAATTTTATGTATAAATAAACTGTGCTTATTTGAACTTACCGTTATCTCATAATTTTGAAGCTTATGCATTGCTCTTAGTTTCTATGTTTGAATCTGTTTTTATGCTCACAATATCTGTTGTCCATTTGTGTCGTTGAGAAGTTGATGTCCGTACACTCTATATGCCCAAAGGGAATTCTATTTTTGACATAAAGGATCCCTTGGTGAGCCAGATTTCAACCGCTCCATGTAGATTTTTAGAGAATTCATATCCATCAAAGGGATGGTCTCAATGAAAGGATCCAACAATCGAGGCTTTGCCTGTACAGGGATGGTTACGGAGGCTGAAGCTGATAAGGGAGGAAAGGTGGAATAGATATCATCAATTATGAAAAAATTGTGCCAGATTCGTGCAGCGCCCCAAGGTGTCCTCCAACGGCAATGGAGGCACAGGGGATTTAAGAAGGGATTTCACAATTTGAAAAATTTCACGGGGGGAGGGCACGTGGGGGGGGGGGTGTGTGAGGGGGTTTTTGAGTTTGAAGCAGAGGTGATCTTTCCTCCAAAATACTCAGCTTGGGCAGTTCTAATTTCTACCTTTTGGCTTTAATAGCTTCTCTGTATTTAGTTTTCTCCGCCCTCGAAAAATTCCTTCTCCACCTTCTCTCCAGGCGTTTGCATAATTGTTTCTGTTCGCTCAGTTTGGGAGAATACCACGCTACACAAGGCCCATCTTTTTTCCTGGTCATCCAGACTTCCGGAATGAGTGCATCTAATGATGATTCCAGCCATAAATTAACTCTGTTAGTGAGTTCAGGGTAATCCCCTAGGACCGGTCTGGTGTTGTCAAGGGCAGATGCCCAAGATTCAACAGAAAGTTTAGACCCATTCCGACACCATGTTTTTCCCTTTTCCCGTGGCTGACTACCTTCCTGGTTGGTCCAGACAAAGGGGACCATATAATGGTCTGACCAAGGCAGGGGGTGTGATTCCCTACCTCAAGGCATCTGACTTGTTTTAACAACTGTTCGTTCAAAGCATAGGATGTGTGCCTGGTGGGAATGTGCTTCAGCCTTAAAGGAACTGTGCACCACTTCAGTTGCCCAGGAGTTACACTAGCAATTATTCATTTTAAGGTCAAGCTTTTCTTCCAGTACTACAGCTGGAATACTCTAAAATGAGACTTGAACTGCTGTCGTCAGACAGAGCAGTAAATACGCATACTATCATGTCAAAAGGTGAGGGATATTAACATATTCCAACGATCTCATTGACCAGTACAACTCTGAGCTACTCTCCATTCTCGATAATCTAGCTCCTCCAAAGCTCAAAAGAAGCCGTACCACCCCGTCCAGAACCTGGTTCAATTCGGACCTCAACGCAGAAAGAAGATCATTGAGAGCCAAAGAAAGAAAGTGGAGAAACAACCCAACAACCTTCCTTCGCCTACAATTAAAAACAGCCCGAAAGAAGTATAACAACCATATCAAAAACAAGAAATCCAACTTCTTCCGAGAGGCACTTGCCAACTCCAAAAACAGACCTAAGGAACTCTACAACATAATCAGACACCAAACATCCAAGCCTCTGCCCTCACCCCTGCAGGCGTCCAAAGAACTATGCGACAACTTCGCAAGCTTCTTCAACGACAAGGTCCTAAAAATCGAACTATCTCTAGACATCAGCAACACGACCATCCCTCAGGCCCTCCCTTCCGGCCCCCCTCCCCTACCTTGGCTAAGCTTTCGCCACATGCAGGAAACGGAGATAATCTCGCTAATCTCGACCTCCAAACCATCAGCTCACATCTCAGACCCCATTCCCCCCTCACTTGTCAAAAAAATGAAGCTCACCTTAGCACCAATATGGGGCAAAATCATAAACAGCTCCCTACAAAGCGGAGTGGTCCCCGACTGTCTAAAAATGGGACAAGTCACTCCTTTGCTGAAAAAACCCGGCCTTGACTCTACAGACTTGAACAATTTCAGACCGATATCCAACCTCCCTCTACTCGCCAAAACACTGGAACGCTGCGTGCTCCTGCAACTAACTCATCACCTGGATAACATCAATCTCCTGGACCCCCTCCAATCTGGCTTCAGACAAGGTCGTAGCACAGAAACCGCAATGCTGAACATCATAGACGACATTCACGGTTCTCTTGACGCTGACAAGTGCTGCCTTCTCATACTCCTCGATCTATCCGCAGCGTTCGACACGGTAGACCATAAGCTCCTCATCAAAACTCTGCAAGTAAGAGCCGGCCTCGGCGAGGTAGTTCTGGACTGGTTTTCTTCCTTTCTCCACAACCGCTCGCAAATAATAAAACTGAAGAACTTCACCTCCGAAACACAGCAAGTCAACAAGGGTGTCCCCCAAGGATCAGTACTTTCTCCTCAGCTCTTCAACATCTATATGGAACCGCTCGCCAAACTACTCAGGAATGCCAACATCCTCTTCCACCTCTACGCGGATGACACGCAGATCTACCTGGAAACCTCTTCACCCAACGACATCCATAGACTAAATGCTGTCTTAAAAGATGTTCAAGATTGGCTGACAAAAAACCACCTGAAACTCAATCCCGACAAGACCGAAACCCTTCTCATATCTAACAAAGAAGACAACCCTCAAGTCACGGAGTGGCTGAAGTCGATCGATGCTCTTAAAGGTTCTCTCACGCCAACGGACTCCGTCAAATCTCTGGGTTTCACTCTAGACCCCAAACTCACCTTGACAAACCACACCAAGAACTCGGCAAAAAGTGCCTTCTTCAACCTCAGACTGCTGAACAAAATCAAACCTTTCATTCCCAACAAGGATCTTAAACTAGCTACACAATCTCTAGTCCTATCTAGACTGGACTATGGGAATTCAATCCTTACAGGTATCCCCAAATCACACTTGGCGCCACTAAAAACAACACTACATGCGGCAGCAAGAATGATCACAGGATGCAAAAAATTCGACCACATCTCCCCAGCACTCAAAGAACTTGAATGGCTTCCGGTGGAAATGCGTAGCTCCTTCAGAACGGCCTGCCTAACCCACAAAGCCCTCCACACCGGTAAACCGGAGTACCTGGCAACCAAGCTCAAAAAAGCAGGCCAAAGCAGATATTTGAGAAGCTCCAACTCCCTGCTGCTCATCCTTCCAAAAACCAGAAAGAAGAAAACTGCGGACTGCTCCTTCACTGGAAATGCCCCCAAAATATGGAACTCTATCCCTCCACATATCAGAACTCTACCGTCCTATGCGGAATTCAAGAACCAACTCAAATCCTTGTTCCTCATCCGCTCCCTAGGTCCCAGATAACCAGGATCTCCCACTGAACTATGTGTTAGCTATGTATCCTTACACCAAAAGTCCCACTGTTACGCACTTTCCCTCCCCCAATATTGGACTGCCTCTACTTGTTACATGTCTTGTTGTTCACCCTGTCACACCTGTTACTGTAAAGCGCTCTGCTACCTTCGGGTCTTGTTAGCGCTATAGAAAACTTCTAAATAAATAAATAAAAATAAATAAATATTACAATGATACACTCAAGCACAATTCGGATAGCCACTATCATACCTCCTTATGCACAACATCACATTTCCCAGCAAGTAGGATTTCTAAACATACAACATCACAAAGGAGACTCAAATTACTGGGTGCCTCTACTCCACCAAATGTTTTAAAATATACTTTTAGTACCTCAAAACAAATTTGTACGTTTTGAGCTACATGATCTTCATCTTAGAGATGTCTGTGCATACCAAAATGTTTTTCTGCAGGAATAAGGCACAACTGTTGGTCTTGTTGTTAAAAATCTCTTGGGCAGGGCGTTGATTGTCATCTGACTCACTTGTAACTGTTTGTGGATGTATGTAAACTAGGTATTTATAGAAAGATGGGAATTATTTGTTAGTGCAATTACTGAGGTGTTTTAGCTTTCTATACAGGCTTGGTGAAAATCCAGAATGGAATGGGCTCTGTGCACCTGCTTCAAGTCTATGTTACATTATTAGTCTGACTGGACTTTCTAGTGAAATTAAGTTAATATATAACTGCAAAAGTTTGTCATTCCTCTCATGTTTAGAAGATCAGCCTAAAGAAAAAAAGACACAAAAGCATAATTGATTTTAATTTTATTTTTTAAATCTTTATTTTTCAATTCTATGAAAAATACAGAACATCAACAATACAGCATACATCATATACTCCACTTTTTTGTTTTGGACTGGAATTACAATGTTAGGAGCAGCACAAAGTCAATTGGGATCTACAATCTTAATTGTATAAGGTACATTGTTGGATGGAACATAGATTTGGCCACCTTTTCATAGGCAATACACTTACAACATTTATTCCCCCTGTCTCTTGGTGCTCTTCCATGTCGGTCTCTCCCTCCCCACTGTTTGAGGCACTTTGATCAGATCCACCCCCGCTGTTGAGAGCCCAGTGTTACACAATTCTCTCCATTTCATTAAATCGGATTGTAATTTCTCGTCTTTTTGTTTGAGCTTCATATGTGTCTCTTCAGCCAATGCCCACTCTTTAATGTCCTTGATCCATAGTAACAAAACTGGACCGCTCTGCCCCATCCATGTTATTGACACTATGTCTGGCTAACACTAACATTAATTGCAACAATTTATAAGGAAACTTCGATTTTTTGGGGCTACTGTACGTGGGCTAGTAAACATTGCATTTGTTCCTCCTTCATCAGAAGGCCCGTGATCTCCCGCACTGTCTGAGCCACCCCCGTCCAGAAGAAAATGAGTTACTTACCTGTTACTACGGTTCTCCCGTATTGGTATCTTTCATAGATTCACATGCTTGAATCATCCCCATCGTCATATTGCGAGTCCCACGGTATATATATATATAAAAGCAGTAGATAAAATTACCATAGGCTACCATGCAATGAAAAGTCTGTGCCATAGCCTATCCACCTTGTTTTGTAAAAATAACAAAATCCAAGCAACAGCCAATCTGGTGACGGCACCCTCTAGAACAATTCCAAGAGAGGCTAGGTTCCTCAGATTTTCCAGCACAAGTGTGCAAGTATAAACCTTCGAGAATAAAGTAAGCCTCTCCGGGGAGGAGAGTGGATCGCATGTGAATCTATGAAAGATACCAATACTAGGGAACCGTAGTTACAGGTAAGTAACTCATTTTCTTCTCCAGTATTGGATCATTCATAGATTCACATGCTTGAATGAGAGTAGCTAACAGTTTCCCAAACATGCATGTTTAATAATATTGTATTATCACCTTTGTACCATAGAGGATGGTGGGCTATAACATACATGCTAGAGTAGTAACATTTATAATGAGAGAACATTTAACAACATATCAATTGATGAGTATATGAAAGCTGTATAAAATTATATACATATAACAGATAAATAAAATACCTCTATAAACCGAGGCCTACCTTATTGAAATAGATGGCGCAAGACTGCCTGTCCCATAACTGCTTCGCTGTAAAATGCCATGTCCAAGAAATAGCGATGCGTGAAGGTAGGAGCATTCTTTCAGGTAGCGGCACGGCAAATCTTGTCCAGAGGGACACCAGCAAAGAGAGCAGCAGAAGAAGATACTGCTCTTGTGGAATGCGCCTTGGTTCTGGTAGTAAGCGGTTTACCCTCTTTCACATGACAGTTGAATATTAGCAGCAAAGCAACATGTGACAGTTCTTTTCGTAACCGCAGATCCTAGCTTAACAGGTCCATAGGATACTAGGAGTTGATCTGTTCTGCGTAGGTGCTTTGTTCTCTGTAAATAGAATTTAAGGCATCTTTTTACATCTAAGGAGTTAAGAAATTTCTCCGCTGGAGACGAAGGCTGAGGGAAAAAGGTGCAGAGAATTACTGGTTCATTAAGGTGAAACTGGGATGGCACCTTTGGAATAAATTTAGGATTCGTTCGTAACCTCACATAATCCTCTGTGAAACGTAAGAAAGGCTCTTTAATGGTGAAGGCTTGGATTTCACTTACTCTTCTAGCTGATGTAAGCGCAAGAAGCAAAGCTACTTTCCATGAGAGAAGTTTTAGCTCTATCTCGTAGATCGGTTTAAAAGGCAGCTTCACTAATTGTCACAAGACTACATTCAGACGGCATTCAGGAAGAAGAGGCCTGATGGGAGGAAAAGTTCTGAAAAGGACTTTCATAAACTGTTTTAAGATGCGAACAGAACAAAGAGAAGAAGTGTCCGGTGTCCGTCTATATCAAGAGATGGTTGCAAGATTAACTCTTATTGAAGCATAAGCCAGACCTGATCTTGCCAGGGATAAAAGGTAAGGTAGGACTTTTTCTGGGGCAGAGTCAAAAGGGTGAATACCATTAAGATGGCACCAAGAACAAAAACTTTTCCATTTCAGTTTATATGTTTTTGACTTAAACTCAGCTCTTGCCAAGGACAATAAATTTACAATCCTGAGGGATGACTACATCCTTGCACTCATTGTGCACAGGTTCCAGGTATGCAATTGCAGAGAAGCTGAATGAGGATGCAGGATCTGTTCCTTGTACGTCAGCAGTGTGGTTGACGGAGGAAGGCGATGAGGACTGGACTGCAACAGCAGTAGAAGATCTGTGAACTAGTGTTGATGAGGCTAACGTGGAGCAATGAGGATGTGCTGACACGGGGAACAGTTGTAGGCAGAAACAGATGTCTTCTGAAGCCTGATGAGGAGAAGAAGCTTTTACCAGCCAATCGTTGAGGTATTGGAAGATTTCTAAGCCTTTCAGCTGTAGGAATGCTGCCACGGGGGCAAGGCACTTGGTAAAAACCTGTGGAGTTGAGCGAAGGCCAAATGGAAGGACCGTGAACTGATAATGCGCGCCTCCCACAGTGAACCGTAGAAATTTGAATTGCTTATGGTGAATCGGGATTAAGAAATAAGCATCTTCCAGATCCAGGCTTGCTTAAAAATCCAAATGGTTCAGAAGATGTAAAATCTCTTGAAGAGTGACCATGCAAAAGGATTTCTTCAGCAGGTATTTTATTGAGTTTTCTGAGGTCTAAAATGGGACGCAAATCCCCTCAGCCTCTTCTTTCTTATGGAGAAAAAACAAGTGTAAAAACCCTTTCCCTTCTGAAAACGTGGAACAAGCTCTATTGCTCCTTTTTGCAGCATTATTAAAGTCTCCTTCTTTAATAACTGAAGATGAGGAGTTGTTGATCTTTGGGGTGGGTGATGAGGTGGTGTTGTGGTAAACTCTAGGGTATGGCCACACCTTATTATACCTAGGACCCATTTGTCTGATGTTTATTTTTTACATTGATTCACGAAATGAGAGAGAGGGATTTTCTTTAAGAAATTCAGAGGAGCCGCAGGCGGCGAAGCATCGTCACTGCTTACGACCTGTATCTCTGGGCTGAACCTGCTGTTTTCTTCTAGGCTGTCTAGAGTAGGCAGCCTGTGGAGGAATGCAATCATGCTGTCGCTGCTGGTAGGATGGCCTGTAGAAGGTGTATGATTGAGGCTGGGACCTTTGATAACCTCCTCGAAAAGAATAATTCCCTCTGCTCCACGAGAGGGGTTTTTCCTGAATTGGAGCGCTCCTAGGGCCTTAGCCGTGTCAGTATCTGTTTTGATGGTTTGTTAAGCATCAACATGCGTGCCGAAAAGTGACTCACCATCGAATGGCATAACCAGAATTTTTCCTTGTACATCAGGGCGGAACAAGGTTGCTTTCAGCCAACCCTGGCGTCTCAAATCAGCTGCTCCAGCAAGCTGACGGAAACCCAAAGACGCAATATCCATGGATGCGTCAATTTCGGAAGCGGACCTCTCTCCTTCAAGCAGGATTTTCCTTGCTTCCATCTTTTTGTCTTCTGGAAGTAGATCTAAAAATTGGGCAATATCCAGCCACATCGGTCGATCGTACCCGGCTAGAATCGCAAGAGCGTTGACAGCTCAAACAGTTGCCCCTGATGTGGTTGTAAACCTCTTCTCAATATTATCGAAATGCCTCCCTTCCTTGTCAGGTGGAGCAGTGATGGGCGTTAAGAGGATTCCTCGATCTCCGTTGTGCAGCCTATGAGATGACAGAATCAGGTTTAGGATGACTTATAAGGCAGCTGGAGCATCGCCTGGAGCCTTGTATTTTTTGTCAATTCTTGGCAAAATCGGAATAACAGTGGCTGGTGTTCTCATCACTTTTAATCCTTCTTCCCTTATGTGGTCAACAATAGGGATAGATCTAACCGATTTCCTAGATGTGTCTTTAGAACCATAAAGAAAGCAGTCTTATTGCTTTACTGTAAGAGATAGTTGGAAACGTGCTGCTGCTCTCTCAATTAAAGCATGAAAGCCACCAATGTCCTCTGGCGGAGATTCTATCATTTGAGGAGATGGAGAAGCTGGTGTAGATATGACATAGTCATGCCACTCATCCCCTGTTTGAGCCTCCTTCTGAGGCTGAGTATTCTCAATCTCTCCCAATCAGAGGTATCTGGATGCAGTTGCAGCCACTAGAATCTCCCATCGGGGACGGTGTGGACACAGGCACAGAAGTATGAGGTGGTGTAGTGACTGGCGGTGAAGGTTGAGGAGGCGGAGAAACAGGTGCTGACAGAAAACGTGTACGATAGTCTCGTAACAAATCTGCAGAAGATCTTGAATCACTGCAACAGGAACGTTAATCATAGGTTCGGAACCTGGCTCGATATATTGCATTTTTGCATGAGGAGGGGAATATTCCTGTTGATAGTATCCAACATAGTCCCCATCAGCCTCTTCCTAATACTTTACATTTAATTGGGAAGGACTATCTGCAGGTCCAAACATCCCTTCATCATCAGATTCCTCCAAGAATGTTGAAGGAGGAAAAGGAGAAATTATCACAGGATTTAGAAAAATTTGTCTAGTTGACGACATTGGTACCAGGTAAGTACGCTTATGGCCAGGCGTGGAGTAGAACAACTTCGTAGGCAGTAAAGGTGTCTCCATCGTAGATGAGGACATGATATGACCAGAAACAGCAGTCGTCTGTATCATAGACGAGATTTGTCATTATCGCGGTCGTCGACGTAGCTGTCAACAGAACCACCGTCGTCGACGGGACTACCATAGTCGACGAGGACGCCGATGAAAAAGTTGCCGTCGTCGCAGACAATGAGATAGTCGGCAGTACAGCACTCGTCGTCACCTGAAACGTCGACGGGACCGAAGTCGAATCAGTCGTCGGCAATGGAGATTTTTTTGACAACGATGGAGAAACTTGTTTTGAGGATGGTTTTCTCGACGAGGAAGTCTCAGAAATGAACGCCGTCAGCGGTAAAAGCTTCTTAGAGACAGATATCTTCATGTAATGAAATGAAGAATATGGTCTGTCTTTAAGGCTTCTTTCCTCAGCATGAAATAGAAGCTTTCCTTTTTGTGAGGTACTTTCTTACTCACGACGAGATTTCTTTGAGGTCTTCTTTTTAGAAACCTCAGGAGATTCTAGAGATCTTTCTCCCCTTTTAGGTGTTTCTTTAGATGTCAATGAGGTAGAGCTCTCATCCTCAGAGAGAACATCAGATTTAGCCTTAAGTTTTTGAAGTCAAATCAGTAGTCTACCCTCTCTTGTCTTTGAGGGTCTTAGTAGAAAAGGTTCTACATATCTTGCAATCTTTTACCTAGTGTTGAGGGTAAAGGCAGGAGCTGCAGTCCTTATGTGGGTCTTCAGAATGCAGCCTCTTTTTTCCACATAATCCACCCGACCTAAAGAGACCCTTCTTAGAAGATTCAGACATGTTTGAAGAAATACTGGTGGGAAACTGAGAAAAACTGAGCAGAGCTCAGGGAGACTCCCTTTCACACGACGTGCGGTAGAAAATCTGAGGCACCTAGCCTCTCTTGGTATTGTTCTAGAGGGTGCCGTCACCTGATTGGCTATTGCTTGGATTTGGTTCTTTTTACAAAAGAAGGTGGATAGGCTATGGCACTGACTTTTCATTGCATGGTTGCCTATGGTAATTTTATCTACTGCTTTTATATGTATACCGTGGGACTCCCAATATGACGAGGGGGATGATTCAAGCATATGGCCATGTCTGAACTGGGGTGGCTTGGTGAGCAAAATAACGATGGATTAAACCCAGATCTGTGACTGGGGGTGAATGTTTTGCCATAGTGCAACATTCCGTCCATCATCTTGTGTGTTTTGCTGTTCACCCTATGTGGGAAGGGTATGCCCAGACGTGGGTCCCGTGCTCACTAAGACACTGGAGTCAAGCTTTCCTGGCTGAAGACGGCTGATAGCCAGAAACCGGTCCTAGGATGCTTGATTCCGGTCCAGGGAAGACATGGCTTGGCAGTTCGGGCTGGACTGTTCCCATGAGGCAAAGGGTCAAGACTGATTTGCATATGGCCATGTCTGAACTGGGGTGGCTTGGTGAGCAAAATAACGATGGATTAAACCCAGATCTGTGACTGGGGGTGAATGTTTTGCCATTGTGCAACATTCCGTCCATCATCTTGTGTGTTTTACCGTGTGACTCCCACTACGACGAGAGGGATTATTCAAGCATGTGAATCTATGAAAGATCCAATACTGGAGAACTGCCTCACCATCAAGCAAACCCAAGCTAGATGGAGAAAGTCCGCTTCGTCAGTGGCACCCCTGGGGCATTTATCATCCTTGTTGTGTGAAATATGTTTTACCTTTACTGGCGTCAGGTAAGTGTGGTGTAAAATGTTATAGTGTGTTAGTTTAAATCTAGCTTTGTAGGAGACAGTGTGTGTGAAAGCTTCTATGGACGCCCATGTTCTTGTTTCTATCTGTGTATTAAGGTCTCTCTCTCAAGCTGCCCTTGATGGCGGCGTCGGGGGTGTAGAGTCTTGCCTTATATAGGAGGGAAATCATTCTCCGACCAGCGCCACATGCAAGTAGGATATCCAATGTATGCTGGGGGATATCTGTGTACTCTGACCAGGTGATTTTGACCACCTCCTGCATACCTCTGTAATGCAGGTAGTGCCCCCTGACCTGGATTGAAACACTCACTGGCCTGTTCGTAGGAGATAAAGGTTTCATTTGGAAAAGATCTGTGAGGTCCTCACAGCCTCCATCTCTCCAGGCCCGGAATGACATATGTGTTCTCATCTCCTGGAATGGGGCCAAGGCCCACATCGGTAACTAGGAAATGGTGCTTTCCCTAAAATCTTCTCAACAAACTGCTGCCAGATGCTTGCAGTGTATCTCACTACATAAGGAAGGGTTGCCTCCACCCCCTTACCCTTCATCAGCGCAATCGGGAGTGCCGAAGGATCCGCTCTACCTGCCATTAGGCGCTTTTCCCAGTTATCATCCACTGCCACAGTTGAGCTTTATAGTAATATATGTCAAATCACGGAGATTCCAGGCCGCTCTCCTCATAACTATGTATCATAGTATTTAGGACCACTCTACTCCTCCTTCCGCCCAAAGCAGTGAGGTCAGGATCGTATTTAGCTTTTAAAAAATACGTGTCGGAAGTGGGCAAAGTTAGTTCTGGAGCGCATAAATGGACCTCGGAAGCATTACCATCTTTGAGATGGTTAGTCTGCAAATCAGAGACAGTGGAAGGGTGTTCCAGAATGTCACAGAATGCTGTAGGCCTGTAAGTGTTCGATCCATGTTTATGGCCATTGCCTGTGTGTTTGACAGCACCACCTGGATCCCTAGATACCGGAATGCCACCCGCTCCCAACAAAGTCCCCACCGTGGCTAGGCCCGCTACTGGGAAAAATCAGTGACTTATTGTGGTTAAGTCTTAACCCAGATACCTCTCCGAACCACTCCAGCTGGCACAGCAGTTCCGGTATCTCCACCCGGGGGCAGGCCAGATTAAAAAAGCGCATCATCTGCATAAAGGGAGATGATCTGGTTTGTGTCGCTTATCTTGAGTCCCCACTGATCTAGGTCAGCTCTACCACGTACCGCCAATGGCTCCATAGCTAAGGCGAACAATAAGGGCGAGAGTGGGCACCCCTGTCGGGTGTCTCGCCCCAACTTCCATTCTTTTGAGGGCGCGCCACCTAGTTTGACCCTTGCACGAGCGTCAGTATACAATAGTCGGACCCAACGGCAGAATTCAGGGTCCAGCCCCGCGACCCTGAGTACCCCCGAGAGGTATCTCCAATCAACGTGTCAATAGCCTTGGCTAGGTATATAGAGACAAGTGCCATCTCCTCCTCCTCTCCCGATACCTCACTTCATGCATAATGTGGTTTAGTCGGTGTAGATTCATCGCTGTATTTCGACCAGGTATAAAGTCACATTGATCCTCATGGACAAGGTGCAGCATATATGGTCCTAGGCGGGATGCAAGCAATTTACATAGGATAGATTTCAGGGTCAAAGATTGTAAGTGGGGGAGGTAAGCGCTCTCGCTCACTGCTGGGCCTGCTGTATAAACAGTCTGCATTTGAGACGGCAGGGCCCGTAGTAGACCTATCTCTGAATGTACCAAGCCACCAGTGGGCCTGTGCAAAGCCACTATCGGGACAGGTTGTTCTCTACGAAGGATTCAAGCTAACAAGTGACTCGACTTGTCTCCCTCTCTGTGTAAGCGTTGTCTATATTGTGTGAGAGTATATTTATCAAGTCTGTCCCATATGTCCTGGAGGAGTGTCCAAATTTCCCATTCCCTAGCCCATGCCGTAGCATCTGAGCATTCCCACAGCTGTGTCTCCAATAGGTCTCGCTCCTCAGCTGTCCATTCCTGCTGAAGCTGTTTGCGGACCCCACATGTCAGGCTAAGAGATGCACCCCTCACTACCGCTTTCAGGGACTCCCACTTCGTGGCCTATGACAAGTTCGCCCCCTCCCAATTCAAATCAATATAATCAGTTTTTGCTTTCCCTATGTGTTGTTTCCCTGTGGGGTCTTCCAGCACTTCTGCTGGTAGCCTCCAGGTCCTTGGCCATCAGGGGAGTGGTCAGATAGGAATCACGCCTGATACGTCACTTCTAAAGACATATCAGCGTCTGGGTTTGCAGCCAATATTCTATCTAGCCTACTGTGGGTATTATGCGTGGGGGAAAAGCAAGTATACAATTTCTGGGAAGGACGCCTCGGACGCCATATATATCTTGCACTCCCAAGTTCCCCATGACTTCACAGTGCTTCTCAGCCATCCATGGTTTAGTCCCCCGGCGAGGGGGGAACGTATCAAGCTCAGAGTCCAATACACAGTTCAAGTCTCCCACCCAGATAAGGGGTACCTCTAGGTCCGACACCAAGACATCCTGAAATACTTGGAAGAAGTCCGGATCATCCGTGTTAGGAGCGTATGTGTTCAATATAGCTATATCTCTTCTGTCCAGCTTAGCTCTCAAAAGTATGTACCTCCCATGTATATCTGCTACCAGAAATGCACCCGCACAAGTACCCCTCTAGCCTAAGTGGAATATAATCAGTGAAAAATCTTCCCCACCATTTTTTTGCCAGCCTTTGGGCTCAGCCCTCACTGGTTTGGGTTTCCTGGAGACATGCTATAGCTACTTGGTGTCTCCAGAGAAAGGAGAGAACTCTATATCTTTTAGTGCATGTACCCAGCCCTCTAACGTGCCAGCTCATAATTTTAGTCCCCTTTGTCCTCGTACCTTCCTAGGCCCTTAAGCATCTGCCCCTCCCCAGCTTTAATCATTACATACACTGTATGCTATACAAACAAAAACTGAACAAACAGAATATAGAACTCCCCATGGCCCCTCCCCTGCATACGAGCAAAGATGCTACAAGCGTGCTTGCTTTAATGTCCTTCCCATGCTTGTGCCAGGACGCGCACAGCTGCCCCATCAGCCAAACAGAGGGTGTAAAACTTCCCTAGATGAGAAAAAAAAAGAAAAAACAGCCTTATCCTGTCGCAACATACAATGTGTAGGAGCCTCAGGTTCCCCCTAGGGTCAAGTACCCCCCTCCCCCATTTCAAGTCTATCCCGTATCACGTACCATCCGATGTGTGCAGGATACGAAGTGGACCTCCTATCCCTGCCCCCCTTTTCCCCTCAAGCATACCCTCACAGAGTCCTCATACCTTCGACATCATTGTTAAGTTCGAGGAGGTTCAGGACTTGCAGGACTATTGGAATTATAACCCAATAGTGCATAACATTAGCATCATTCAAGTTACGGGGGGGGGACATGAGAGTCCATAACAGTCTCCGAAATCACCTCATTAGTTTGTATCAGGGTCTCAGGAACCAGTTCCATTTCTGGGGTGTCCGTCGATGTCTGCTTTGTGGAATTACCCAAGCCCTGGGACTCCACTTGCATGGTGCCGTCATCACCCACTGTGAATCTCGGTCTTTCCAACGGGTTGCTGTCAGTGGATCGATATCTGCGCCTGCCCCTCCGGTTCCTCGGGGGCCTAGTCCCTCATTCTTTCCGGGGTCCTCTCCACTCCTGGACAGGAAGTGCATCCCTCGGATTTCCAGCCATTCCCATACTTCGTCCGGGGACTTGAAGTGGGAGTTCCCCTGTGATATCACCTTCAGTTTTGCGGGGTGTAGGAGCATATACTGGAGGCAGAGTTCTCTTAGTTTTTTCTTTACTCCTAGGAAAGATTCTCTCTGTTCCTGTACCTGCCTGGTGTAGTCCAGGTATATCAAAATGTTGCCATTGTCATAGGTGAGGTCCGATCTCTTCCTCGCAGCTTGTAAAATGCAGTCCCTGTCCCTATAGTTCAGGATTTTGGCTATTATGCCCTGGGAGGTGCCCCCGGTGGCGGAGGAGGGACCAGCGCCCTGTGTGTTCTCTTCACCACAAAGACTTCCGAAAATCCACTGGGGCAGAGCTTGGTGCGTATCCAATGTTCCAAGAAACGTTCAGTATTCCCCTCCTCTGCGTGTTCAGGAATACCCAGGACCCTAATACTGCTGCGGCGGGCCCTACCTTCCGCTTCCTCATCACGACGTTCCAACGCCCCAGTGGTGCTGGATAACTGAAACCTGCTGTTTTAGCGATGCCACCTCTCCTTGAAGTTGCACAATGTCCCCTTCTGCCGCGGACATTCTGTCCGCCACTTTTCGCAGGTCTGCCCCGAGTAAGTTAACATCAATGGATACTGTCTCAATTTGCTTTTCCAAGGCATTTCGCAATCCCTGGATCACCTCCAGGAGCTTCGCCCGGGAAGGCTCATTGACAGCGCCGCCGTCTCCCTCAGTGCCGGACTGTCTTTTGAATTGTTGTGTAGGGAGACGTTGAGTGGTGTATTGGGTGATGGTATTATGGTTTGACGCGCGCCCTGGCTCATCTTTCCCATTCTTGTGAGGGGTGCTCAGGCTTGTTATGATGGTATTTGTGTTTTTATTCTCAGATTCAAGATACTCCTGTAACCACCAGGCCCCCAGCAGGACGTTGCATTGCTCTCAATATGAAGGCGCTGTCCACTACCCTCAGAATGGCAGGGAACAGACCGGTCCCGCACCCCTTCCAGGCGTCTCACCAATGTGCCCCGCAGATCCTCCGTTGCCCAGGATCCCCAGTAGTGATAACCTGGTCTCTACAAGAGCTTCAGCTAGGCTGCACCAAGGTCTTCAAGGGGGGCCCCCTCCAATAGCACGTGTGGTGCACTGCCGATGGCGGGCCACCATACGAGTCTCCCAACCTCCGGTCCAGAGAAGTTCTGGGGCACTCCTGAGATACAGCTATCCCAGTGGGTTGTCAGGGCCACCAGCAGGGACTCTCCTCTGGAGCCCCAAATGTTCTGCCGAACATCAATTCAACCAGGGTTCCCCCTCTTCACTCGTGCCGGCATGGTGCTCTGACCAGTTCACGGGCTGTCCCCACAGCACTGGTTCTCTTCAGGCCCCCTAATTTCCTCTGCGCTAGTTCTCTTACATAGGGTTGTCGTGGCCAAGTTCAATCAGACAGCCATAGACACCGCAGATGCTAAAACAGACTTGTGGCAATGAAAGACCAGGTCCCGGCATGGGGCTACTCACCTCGCTCTTCCTGCAGTTCAGCCAAATCCCAGGGTGCAAAGGAGAACGGAGGAGTGCTCCCCTTCCTGGACCTCCGCGTAATATCCTCCCTGCCTGTCCGAAGACACCATCCAGGCTGCAGGTCACTGGCGTGCACAGAATTTGAGATGCACGATCAGCGGCCTTGTGTGGCACAGCCCAAACAGCGTGCGAACCTGTCGGGCCAAGGCCCAGAGCAATTCCTCAACAATTTTTCGCTCATTTAACTGCGGCAATAAGGAGGACAGGCAACAGATCCAGGTCGCCGATGATTTTCCCCCGGCAAGCGCTCCAGGCCAGGCCTCTCCCGGTTGTCACCAAACCAGGCTTTTCACGCAGTTTGCTCCTGGGCCTGCAACGCCGCATAGGAGCGACTCGGTCGCACCAGCAAAGTTTTCCTCAGTAGGCTCTGGTTGCATTAAGGGCTTTCTCCGCAGTCATCAGGCACCCAGATGGGCTGGGGATCGTCTCCGGTAGGGTGTCTGGATCAGGCCTCCCTTAGCCCACGTCAGACCACGGACTCGAAGCTCACGTCTTCACGTCATGTCGGCCCAGATCATTGATTTTTAAAGGTAGAAAGAAAACCCATGGTGCTATGGATATTAATGGTTTACCAGTTTTTATTCTGCATTTTTCACCTTCCAATACTGAGAATGTTACATATTTTTCATAAACTGCAATGATTTACTTTCAGTCCCCCACTGATGACCGCAAGCTGAGGCTCTGTAAAATTAGACCGTCAAACAAATGACCGGGATATTAAACCCTAGATTGTTTCCCTCCCCACATCACCTACTGCAGGTCTTACAAAAGTCTCACAGTGTTTGGAAGGAAATCTTCCCATGACATTTACAAAACCTAACTAGACCATGTGGTACATTTGGCACCTCTCCAAAAAGAAATCATTTAAAAGCATACATTTTGAGGATGTCTGGGAAGTTTCCGACATAGACAGCAGAAGTAGCAACCTAATCATCTTGAAGGGATGTGGCCCAAACTTCATAAACCGTTCATGGGAGGATTTAGCAACCATGAGTTCAAGACCAAGTTGAACCAACAGTAGTCCACTTGTAGAAGTATCGTACTGAAGACTTCAGAAGAGTATTTGGACACAATAGGGAGCTGGAAAAGATGCTTAATACCATGTATTGATCGTGGAATATTCTCTGAATGAAAGCCAGGAATTTGGGGGTTCGCCAGTGGGCTTTTTCTTAAGGGATGGTGAGGCTGACCCTGCTGGTCTAATACATCCAAACAAATGCTTTCAACAAACTAAAAGCTGTAAAAGCTATAATAAACAGGGTTAATTCTTGGCAAAAGACAATGGCTGTAAACCTTACCAAATACACAAGCTCAATTATTTTAAAGAAGATAAAATGTCTAGTACTTACTGATCCCTTTTCAATCACTCTATTAAGCATGACAACGCCCCTGCTCTTCTGTTCCCAAACCATTTCCCAGAAATGTCCGCAAGTATTTGGCAGAGGGCCCTGTAAAGATCAAGTAGATCAGGAACGGTTAAAGTGCAGTCAACATGTTTCCAAGAATTCTTTCGAGAAGGGATTTTAGTGACATAAATAAAACGACATTTACAATCATTTACAGGTCTGTAAGCCAATTGCTCTTTTAAAGCAATATATATTTTCATTTATTTTTGGTAAGATCAGTCCCACACGACTGAACATTTTACAGTCAACACGCTCTTTTCCTTGATCTTTGATTTTCAACTACTAATGAGCGCTTCAGCAATAAGAAGGGTGTTGTTTCTTAAGTAAAACAGTCAAGCTTGGGGATGCTGAATCTATGGACTGCCCAGTCTTACATACCTATGTCTATAATTTAAGTATTAACAGTTGTTAAAGCCTTAATGACAACATGGTCACCAGGAACCAGGCGTCTTATTAGACCTGCTTTCAGGGGACCTTGCACCACCAAATTAACTGGAATTGTATCTGAATCTCTCGCACAAAGAATTACTGTAAATAAATAACCCATCCAAAAATGTGGTAGGAAAAGACAGGCATACCTAGACTGTACTAAAGACAAATGCCTCCACACAACAGTGCACAAACCCAGACGGCAGGATCCAGAAAATATCACTCAAAGAAAACATTATGAGTCCTCCACTGGGCCACCCTGGGTCTTTGTCTGAAAAATCAGTGGTACGACTCTGGTTCGACTGAAAAGTGCATGAACACTTTATGAAGCAAAAGCATCAGAAGTAAGTTCCAGGATAATATTCATTTGGTATTTTCACACGAGAAAGAAACATCTGGGGGCCAGGGGTGTCAAACATGAAGGAAAACAATATGCAAGCAATAACCTAAAATACGACACCTTAGGATAAAATAAATGTGTCAGCTACATACTGCCATGTCTCTGAAAACTAAGGCCAACTGATGAGTCGGTTGGTGCTATGGCTACTTGTGTGGCTGTTCACCAGTAAACATTAACTTCTCAGTGGCTTCTTATTGGCATCACTTTTGCTTTTACCACCTAGTCTGTGAAGCCAAAACTCATGTACACTCGACTCGTGCAGCTAGTCTACATTTAGATTATGCATCGGATATCACAGAGAATAAACCAATAATTATTTTGTAATTTTTGAGTGCATAAAGTTTACACAAATTGGATTCAGAGTACCACCCATTCCACACTCCTACTACTTTCGACAGAGTGAAAATAAGAGAACAGAGTCTACTACTTCGGTCTAACGAAAACGTGAAATTAACTTTGCATTTCTACGAACCTTCATTGAACCTTGGTGCAAATAAATTGGAGGTTATTCAAACAATTGAAAATAACACACTGGTCTTGGCTGTTGAACTCATGTGCTTTAAACACTAATGAACAGAAGAGGCTGTCAAATTCAAACTTAAGATACCACTGAATGGTCGCTTACTGCCCTGCAGGTGTGGCAGCAAAGAAAGCCTCGAGGGGTAAAGTGAGAGAGACAGTGCAGTTTACTGGAAAGTATAATCTTTGGAAACTTTAGGTAAGCGGGCATTGTGCACTCTGCGTTGCAGACAGACATTTCATATAGCTGCCAACTGCCCCGTTTTTGCCAGGACAGTTCCAGCAAGTTGGAGACTGTCCCGGGTAATTCACTATCCCAGGACAGTCCTGGCAGTTGCACTTCCAGCCCTGCCAAGTCATGAGCCTACTCAAAGGAAGAATTGCGATGGGAATTACAAACTTTAGGCCAAAGTAGCAGAGCTGGAAAAATTCGTCAGTGCAGCTGAAAGGGAGAATTTTCCCAACTCGGCTCCTTTGGCCTCAAGTTTCAAATTCCCATCTCAATTCCCTGCAATTCTTTCTTTATTGAGAAGAACCTATAATCTGCACTATAAGTAGGCGGAGTTAAATCATGCTACTATGTGGGCTGGGCCACAGTGGACGGGGTTTTGGGGCAGTCTGTGTGGTACATTTTCAAATAAGTAATTAATAGCTATGCTGCAAAGCTTCCCTGGAAATATTTTTCAAATGTTGGCAACTATAATTTCACAGCCTGCACTACATGCCTACTTAAACACTGCAATTGCAGGCGGCGAAATACCCACAAGGAAGGTGGAAAGCAGAGAAGGGGAATGCACCCTTTAAAAAAAAAAGTGGCAATCAGTTTGGGCATACACAGGCATCGAGAGTAAATTGATCTTTGCCTGTGGTGAAATGCCTGCAAATCAACATTTTACACATAGCAAGATAGTTGTTGAAGGGATCATCTTGAATGTGTTGTTGACATTACAATCCAATGCACTTGTCAAAAGCTCAACCACTTGTTCTTAGAAAATATTTTTATGTTACATAAAATAACCTCTGGAACGCGACAGCCGTCTACATCTGCAGTTCTAACTCTACTGTGGATAGTCCAACCCCACACGGCCTGCAACTAAGAATCAGTCTACTGTTTTGGGCTTTATACGTTTTTAAATAAGCTAGTTTCATGGATTTGCCATCCCTTAAGTGAAACAAAATGACATTTTCTAATATTATTGCTGCTTGTATTTTTGTTTTTACCATCAGGATCATAACCATACGCAATTCAATTCAAACAGTGCTTTATTCGAGTGATTACTCATAAAAGCAGAATATACACAGAATTTTTAAAACGGAATTAAATTTACAGTCAATAACAATGACAGTGCACTAGTGAATTCATAAAAAACACAATTTTAAAATTTCTCACAATGCTCATTGAATAGTTAAAAAGAATTAATTGCAATTTAAAAAGATTTAAAAAAGGCAATGATGGCAGAAATCGTAAAGACAATTAATACAGACAGAGAACAGTTAAATAACTAGCAATCTCTATCTAAATGCAAAACATACAATAATAACAAAGTCATAAAAGCAAGTTTTGCAGGCAGAGAATAGTTAAACTAGCAGTCTCCATTACAGACAGAGAATAGTTAAACAACTAGCAGTCTCTATCTACATACAAAACATTAATAATTTTGAAAAGCAATATAAACAGGATCTTTAAAAACACGTTTTGCTAGCAGAGAATAGTTAATTAACTAACAGTCTTTGCCTTATCGCCCATGCCCACCCTGTAAATTTAGCTATAGCTATTACTATCCATGTAGATGAACTTGAACATATAATACGAAGTGCAACAGAACTGCATGTAGTACCAAGGTTCCTGCACATGGGTGCTAACCATACACGCCTAGGAGTACAATAGGCTTTACAAGAAAACAGGAAATGCCCATGTGTTTCCTTACCCATGCCACAGGCTGGGCACACGTCACTCCCTCCTGTACCCCATTTGGCAGTTAATGATTTTAATGGGAGGGCTCCAGCTCTCAGTTGGAATAAGAGATTTCTGTCTCTGGGCTTTGTGATAATATCCCAATACAGCTCATACACGGGATACAATTTAGCCTCAAGAAAACTCTGGGACATAGACCCTATGCTAGATCGGCTCAGGCTCCTGTTGGAAACGTACTCCCAATAGATGTTTTTTAGGACCAACTTGGTAGGGAATAGAGCACCAGCTGGATCTAACCAGATCGAGCTTAACCCAAGCTCGTATAATATAGCTTTCAATGATTTTAACCAACTAATTTTGTGAAAACTATCTGCTTTTATAACGTCGATAAAGCCTTCCGCATAGTGCAAGAGCTCGGGGGTAGTCCACAATCTACGCCAATACAAAATAGGCCGTAAACTGGCCAAGTCCTTAATTTGTTTCCTACCAAGATCGTATGTTAAGGGCAATAGCGGAGTGCTTTTCGGTGTACCAGTGACTAGCCGTAAAAATTTGTTCTCTGAAATTTGCAAAGAATTAAAATTTTCAAAGCCCCACATCTCCGCTCCATAGAGTGCAGACCCAATTGCCTTTGCTTCATAGACCAGCAAAGCTGGCTTGACAGGTTTAGTCAAGGACTTCTTGTGTTCTGTATTAATGGCGCCCGCTAATTGTTTGTGTCTCAGCGTAGCAATGTTTATGTGCTGACCCAACCTATTATTATCTGCAATATGGATACCTAAATAAGTAAATGAATTTACAACCTCAAGGGGCCTGCCACTCATAACAATTTTTTACTTGAAACTACGATGTGGCTCAAAGATCATGAGTTTAGTTTTAGATGCATTCACCTCTAGTCCATGTTCCCCACAAAAATTTTCAAAAATTAACAGAGCACGCTGCAAACCACTAGGTGTTTTAGATAAAATTAGCGTGTCATCCGCAAACATCAATATTGGGATTTTTAGACTGGAAAGAGAGGGAGAATCTACTTGAGCAGGTACCATACGGGAAACAACACCATTTATAAACAACGTAAACAAAGTTGGAGCCATTGAGCACCCTTGTCGAACACCTCGCTCTACAGGGAAGTCATCTGTGACCATACCATAGCCACCCCACTGAATTTTAGCGTAGGTGGACTCATGGAGGCGCATTATCAAGGTAAGTAATTCCTCGGGTACACCCAAATTCTTTAAGACTTGCCACAATTTGGCCCGTGGCACCAGGTCGAAGGCGGCCCTCAGATCGACAAATGCCGCATAAAGACTGTCTCCATCCAGCACCACAGTTTTCCATTGCAGCAATTGAAAACGGAACACTTGGTCTATCGTGCTAGTTGCTCTTCAAAATCCTGCCTGATAGGGGGATAAAATGTTATTATCCTCTGCCCAGTCAAGGAGCATATTTACTACTACTCGACCAACAATTTTTTGCACAGTGTCTATTAGACTTATTGGCCTGTAGTTACCTGGCTGGGCTCTGTCCCCCTTTTTGAACACAGGAATAATCACAGCACCTCTCCATGATGCCGGAACCTGTGCACCCTTAGCAATGAAATTAGTAAGTAAATGGATGAATTTACACCATCTACCTTTATCATTTACAAAAATATCAGCAGGGACGCCGTCTAACCCAGGAGCGCGCCCTCTGTTCACTACATTAATAGCCGACATAATTTCTTTGTAAGTAAAAAAATTCTCTTTGGAAAAGGACATAATAAACTCGTCCTCCCCTGTAATCTGATTATTAAGAGCATATTGTGAGCTAAAAAATTCTACCCAATCCTCTTGTGACACATTGTTATTAGGGGGTTCCTGTGCTCTCTCACTACCCCATTTTACAATATTCCAGAAGACTCTAGAGTCCTTTCTGTCGCTAGCTTTTTTCAATTTGCACCAGTGCTCCTCGTCCCAAGCTCTCTTCGCTTTAACTATGCAAGCTTTATAACCCTTTCTTGCTAGGGAGATGGTCACAGGTTCCCTCCTTTTAATGGCTTGACCCAAAGCGAGTCGTGCAGTCCTACATTCTGCGTTGTACCATCTTGCACCTTTATTGGCAACTCCCCTGTTTTGCTTGACAGGTTTTAGAAAATATTTTTTAATCTTGCCAAAGAGGGAATCATGAATGTTAGCAACATCCCCCAAGTTAGAAGAGGAAACATTAATTGCTTCCAACGCTAGTATCGCTTGGTCAGTTTCATAATTAATAGCACTAATGGCCTGTAGATCTGTCTCTATACTTGCCCATTTGAGCCTACGCATATTATTTGCTGGGATGATCAAAGGTGGAACAGAAGCAGTCAAACAGGTCGGATTAGTCCTAGCGGGCCACCATTTATGCTCCACACATATGGGGTTGTGATCACTCTCGGGTCTCACAATGACTTCCATATCACTAATGAATGGCCACAGAGTCATGCTGCATATGACATAGTCTATGCGACTTTTGTGTCTCCCATTATCAAAGTCTCTGTTATCAAGGGGGGTTTTGTCCAAAAAGTGTGGCCGGGTAGGACAATTATAATTATAAGAAAGAAGAAAACCCGGTCACTCGTTTGTTGGTTCTGCTCAATTTTTATTTAGGGCAGAATCTTGCACTCAGGTATTTAATCCTTCTGTGCAACCTGTATATTTTTTAGGAATTACAAGAAAAGTAAATGTACTGATTTTTACAAATACTTTAGCTGTCCGAAGAATTGCTTACTGTCCCGCACAAAGACACATGTATTTACATATATTTACAAACACAATTTACACATCACTTAGAAATATACAAAAAGAATATTTGACATTTAGATAATATATACAAAACAAACATTTGGAAGAAAATGGCTCATTCGAAATTGAAAGTACCCTGTCCACATACTTTCTGTCAGGCCACTAAAACTGAATATTTTTTCTTTTTCTTTTGGCCTGATAGCGCAAGAGGCTACTGGTGCAATCAATGTTCAATGTGTTTACCAAAGCACAAAAGCCTTATGCGCAAAAAACATTCGGACTTAAGACGAATGAAGGTCAAGAGCCTGTAAGCCGACGCGTTTCTGAGCCTGTCCGTGTACTTGGCAGGCTCGTCTTCAGGGCTTTGGGGCTGGGTACCTTTTTGTTGTGCAGTCTCTATTATCTGATCTTCAGATCGATTTCACTTTGGGGACTCCTTAAGTTGTGTTTGACAGCCAAGACGTTTTCGAGCTGGTTGTCGGTCTCCGTTATGAGCGGTAATTGACGCTGGCGTTTTTTGTTTTCAGCGGGCGCGGAGCGCCGTATTTCTTTGTTTTGGGACGCCACCTCTTATTAGTCTGTAGTCCTCGGCGTTGCACAATGTTGACGTCGAGTCTGTAATGGAGGGGGCGTTGCTCAACTTCTAGGTTGTTTACTGTAGAAGCAGTTAGCGCTGTAGATAAGTCGCTAGGTGCTGCTGTCTGTTCCAGAGTTCCTCAGCCTTTCTCCCCTTTGAGGAACTCTGGAACAGACAGCAGCACCTAGCGACTTATCTACAGCGCTAACTGCTTCTACAGTAAACAACCTAGAAGTTGAGCAACGCCCCCTCCATTACAGACTCGACGTCAACATTGTGCAACGCCGAGGACTACAGACTAATAAGAGGTGGCGTCCCAAAACAAAGAAATACGGCGCTCCGCGCCCGCTGAAAACAAAAAACGCCAGCGTCAATTACCGCTCATAACGGAGACCGACAACCAGCTCGAAAACGTCTTGGCTGTCAAACACAACTTAAGGAGTCCCCAAAGTGAAATCGATCTGAAGATCAGATAATAGAGACTGCACAACAAAAAGGTACCCAGCCCCAAAGCCCTGAAGACGAGCCTGCCAAGTACACGGACAGGCTCAGAAACGCGTCGGCTTACAGGCTCTTGACCTTCATTCGTCTTAAGTCCGAATGTTTTTTGCGCATAAGGCTTTTGTGCTTTGGTAAACACATTGAACATTGATTGCACCAGTAGCCTCTTGCGCTATCAGGCCAAAAGAAAAAGAAAAAATATTCAGTTTTAGTGGCCTGACAGAAAGTATGTGGACAGGGTACTTTCAATTTCGAATGAGCCATTTTCTTCCAAATGTTTGTTTTGTATATATTATCTAAATGTCAAATATTCTTTTTGTATATTTCTAAGTGATGTGTAAATTGTGTTTGTAAATATATGTAAATACATGTGTCTTTGTGCGGGACAGTAAGCAATTCTTCGGACAGCTAAAGTATTTGTAAAAATCAGTACATTTACTTTTCTTGTAATTCCTAAAAAATATACAGGTTGCACAGAAGGATTAAATACCTGAGTGCAAGATTCTGCCCTAAATAAAAATTGAGCAGAACCAACAAACGAGTGACCGGGTTTTCTTCTTTCCCATTATCAAAGGTCATGGAGCCGTTCTTATCCCGTGCTGTTCTTCCATTTAAAGCTCTCATCCCCTTCTCGAGACACATGGCGTTCAGGGCTATTATGTCCTCTGTCCAGCGTGTGACTGGCTTCACCTGTAACTCAGGGATACCCCAATGGGAATCCTCTTCTGCTCCAAGCAAAGCTTCACCCGTGAGCAAAGGCTCGAACGTCCAATTAAAGTCGCCTGCTATAACAGTACTATTGTCATGGGAATAGGTTTCGTGAATATTATCTAGAGCAATTAAGACATCAGATCGGCCACCCTTAGTACTTCTGGCATATATATTATAAATGTCAAGTGACCCTACGGTATCATTAGTTAACCTGATCAATTGGATATCTTTGTGGTTCGTACCTATACTTTTAATTGCAATTTTGAGGGATTGTCGGACCCAAATTGTGAGACCCCCCATTGGTCTCCCTTTAGGACCCTTTATTGCTGTCACAGGAAAATTCAGATATCCTATCATAAAAACTGGTTCGCAAGCCCAAGTCTCCTGGAATATGCACACATCAAATAAACTAATAAAGCTAGGCCAATCCCCACTATCTAATTTGGAGAATAACCCAGCCACATTCCAAGAGATTAAATTCGCCCCTCCGATAGTCCCTCCTATTGGCACTTCAGAAATTACATTCGTTAGACAAGGTTCGCCTGCTACTATCACTACTAAACTTGGTTGGGCTAAATTACTTATTCGATCACTATTGTTACCTGCCCCCAAAGAGCCAGCTACAAAATTACAATGTCTAGAGGAAAGGGCCTTATTTGTTTGAGGTTCCTTCCTGTCATGCATAAACCCTAGTATAGCCATCGTTCTGTGTCTAGTAAAATTTTCATTCTGAACGGGCAGTTTGCATAAAGTCTGCTCATTTGTAGCCAATAATGCTGACCTTTTGCCCCCAATAAGTCAATCGCAATCATTTAGATTAGAAAGGGCTGAGTACCTGTTCTCCACATGTAATCCCCACTCGTTGGATTGTGCAACCCTCCTCCCCTTACTTGAAACAACGTTCCATTTTGTCCGTAACGTACACAGATTCTGAACCCTCCTGTTCCGAGGGTAAAAGAAATCCAAAGTAAGTGGGATAATTTCAGTGGATCTACGCTGTGGCGGGAGGATATTTGGCAGTATGTTAGATATAACATCAGGGTTTGAGAAGTTCAAAACAACACAATCACCCTTACATTTTTTTGTACTGTTTCCAATTCACTCCACCCTCCTGGCCATAACTAGTTCTTCTGCTAATTGTTGCTTCCCCCAAGGAGTTATCACCATGTTGTCTGTCAACCAGTGCATTGCATTAGACATCAAAGATGAACTGGTCTTGTTCTGTTCTGAACCTAATTTGGGGACATTAGCTAGTACCAGGACTAGAGGAGAGGCCTCAACTATTAGCTCAACTGAGCCCTTCGTAGGTTCTGGAACAATAGATGCAGCTGGAGGGGCAACCTCCCCCTGAACACTATCCAGTGCTGCTACCTGAGGAGCCGCCGGTTGATTCAAAAGAGGGAGCGCCCCTTCGCCACCCGCAGTTGTAGAGGCACACATTCCTTGCTCAACTCTATTAGCGACTACATCAGGCAGCTTATCTACCTCAGCTAGTGCTTTATTAAGTAAACCCCCCAGCCTGTGAACCTCACTCGTAAGCTCTTCTATCATGCTGACCAACGGTTTTACAATTCCTTTCACCTTAGTGTCTATCATGCCCACCAGTGTCTTAAGTTGCTCATTGGTTAGGGAAATGGAATCTTCGTCAGTTACTCCATCTTCCTCCACCAAAGTTTTACTAGGAGGGGAAGCAGGCTTTTTCCGACTTGATCGAAGCCCTCCTCGTTTGGGGAAACCCTTTCTAGCACCTCTAGTAATGCACGGCGCTCGTACTGGGGTGGGGACTTTTTCCTCGATACAAAGTAAGTCAGCCTCCTCCACATTAACGCTATCTTCCGCTACAAGGTTTATCTGAGTGGTGTCCTCATTATCAACAAGAACAGGTATTGGAGCAGCGTTGCTACTATTATCTAACTCTGCAAATTCAGTCAGATCTCATGCCAATAGAGATGGTGTAGTTGATTTTGGGGATACACCCAACCCAAGTGAGGATCTTCTATCACTGTTGATTTTCGCAACTACCTGGACTAGATAGTTGTCCATTGTATTTTTAGCCGGAATTGACTTGTTAGCAGACATATCGCACCAATACACAATACCCTATCCAGATAGCATTTGTTGGTATATTAACAACGCCTGTCGCAATCCCTTAAAGCGTTCAAGCCAAAGTGCCTCAATAACTGTAGTCGTTTGAATCCAGATGGAAGCTCAGGGAAAACAAGAGTCTCACCTTTACAATGCAAAACGGGCAGAGTATCTGGCCCAGCCCAGACTATGACAGTCTCGGACTGTCTTAGACTGTCCGCCCTTAGTCCGGGCTTCGTCCGGCACGTCCCGCGCGCGTCCTCGCGGGATGAGGGACCTGCCGGCGCTTTATTCGCCGCCTGGCGTGCTGTTCGTCGTCGTTGGCGCCTCCCCCTGTAGGCCGCTGGGAGGTGTAGTTGACCGGCGGAGCCAAGCCCGGCCGGTCGTTAGGAGAGACGAATTGGCGGAGCAAAGCCCGGCCGCTGTATCAACAGGGAGGAACAGGTAGGAATCCTGGCTGCAGAGTAGACGATTTGGCGGAGCAAAGCCCGGCCGCTGTGTCAACAGGGAGAAACAGGTAGAAATCCTGGCTGCAGAGTAGATGAAAGACAGGGGACTCGGCCCCTGCCGGCGCTTTATGCGCCGCCTGGTGCGCTTGTTTGTCGTCGTTGGCGCCTCCCCCTGGAGGCTGCTGGGAGGTGTAGTTGACCGGCGGAGCCAAGCCCGGCCGGTCGTTAGGAGAGACGAATTGGCGGAGCAAAGCCCGGCCGCTGTATCAACAGGGATGAACAGGTAGGAATCCTGGCTGCAGAGTAGACGATTTGGCGGAGCAAAGCCCGGCCGCTGTGTCAACAGGTAGAAACAGGTAGAAATCCTGGCTGCAGAGTAGATGAAAGACAGGGGACTGTTGATTTTGGGGATACACCCAACCCAAGTTGAATCCAAGCAGAAATCCTGGCTGCAGATTAGATGAAAGACCATACGCTTAAAGCTTTCTTTATTTACCTCCTAATATATGCACATGAAATTCTTTTATCTTTTTTCTATGAATTTGAGGTTATGATTCAACCTTCACTAGCACATTTTTAGATTGTCTTCGATCGTATTTCCTGTGACAATTTCACCACTGCACACTGTACGTGCGTGTTCTGTACAGCAAATGCTGCAGGGGGGGGGGGGGGGCAAGGCACTAAAATTACAGTACCCTGAAAGCAAATACAGAGGGAGAGGATGCGTCACCTGTGAAAGGACAGATACTTTCTACTTCGAGCCCGACCAAGTGACATCACAACCTAGAAGGTAGGAAAGCGTCACAGAATTACACACAACTAACTAGAGGAGGCTCGGATAGTTTTCTAGGCAGCCCATGACAGACATTCAGGGGCCATCCGGGGTATGGGAACCCAGGAAAGTATGCTGGGGAAGATCCCAGGCTTGGTGAAAATCAAATGTTTTAACACCTAAAACACCTTCGTTATTCTCGAGAAGTGACTACCAGACTACCAGAACTTGACTCAATATTTCAGATGGGACCTTAATAGCAAAATATAAAGACTGATACAACCTCCATTTTCTGATGGCTATGCATGCAAAACAAACACTCCTCTTGCTCTCAACCAAGGCGTTCACAACCGGATTAGCCACATTTGATGTATCCAGGTTTAATAACCCTCAAATCACCCTTCTATCTGGTGGATTCCTTTCAGACTTTTTTGCCTAGTCTGTACCTATCCACGTGATAATACTGCCTCTATTACAAGCTTTTGCACTTTTCTGCAATGACCAACAAGAAGCCCCTCCTACTATTTAAGCTCATCTAGGTCCAACCTTTTTTCCCCTGGTACATCTGGGCTATCAATCTACATTTGTAGCAATATGTGCAGGAATACCTAAATTTGCCATATCCATCCATATTTGCCAAATCCATCATGAACGTAGTAAAAATGATTAGAGGCCAAGCACAATCAACTTGGGCATGTATCATGTAGCCAGCTTTAAACCTAGCTTTACAGCCTTCCCCAGGACTATTCAAATTACCTGCAAAGTTGTATTTGTCCAGAGAGTGGCACTGGAATGAGAACACTTTCAGATCTTTTAGGAACATTTTATGTGCAGGATTAGTTATTATGGCGTAGAAATAGAATTACACATGTATATAGCACTCCCCTGATTTATTGTTAGTGTTATCTTTTGTGGCAACTGGCAAATTCAGGAGGAAGGTATCATAGCTCTGAAGAAGATGGAGGCTCTAAAGAAGGTCACGTTTTGTGCTAGGTAGTTTGGAGCTCCAAAGTGGAGGTCTCTGCGCACAAAAGGCATTGAAGGGTGATAAGGATGGAGAAATAGGGAAATACCATGAAATTTCAGCTATCAGCTTCAGCTTGCCTGCAACGGGAAAGACCATTTTCAAAGCCACCTGGTTTAACTCCAAAAGAGGAGCAATATCATAATCTACTCTAACCCCAATGAAACCAAGGACTGTACCTAAATTGTTCAGTCAGATTAGTATACTACAATTTACAAATACAACTATTTAAATAAAGCATTAAAGTTTACACAAACCTACAGACCAAGAAAGGCCAGCCAAGACGGTTAAACAGGCATTGGCAAAGCCAACAGGTCTGGCATTGGCTGCCAGCCTTTTCACAAATCTGATCTTGTGATGATTTTTACAAAACGTTATTATTTGGGATGCTGCCGGGACCTCAATATTTTTTTTTTTTTTAAATCACTAAAGGCAAGTGCTTTTCCAGTCTGAAAAACGTGCACATTACCATGGAACACCAAGCACTGACGGGACCTACAATGTGTGTGGATGTGCTCCTTATGAAAGGGCAGCAAGATGTAACTCAGTAACTCATAGTGAAGTCGGTCAAAGACTGATGATGGGCTAACATTGCCCTTTGATGCATGCTAGAATGGGAGGAAGAACAATGTGAATGACACAATCACAGACTAATGGATGATGTTTGGCTGAAAACCCCTATAAGTAACTATGTTTTACATACCTTTACTAAAAATCAAAATGTATTGGCTAACACAGACTTTAAAAAGCAAGACAAAATAGGAAGGATTGAGGAAGGTAGAAAGGGAAGGAATGGAGAAAGGCTTACAGGAATAAACAAAGTGATGTGCTATTGGTAGACACGCCATTGGTAAGTTGTCCTCTCTCTAGATTAACACATTTGCTTTTAGTACACTGGCTCAAGGAAACAAATACATCTGGAGGCAGTTGCTATTCTTGAAATACGATTTTCTAATGATTGATTTTCCATAAATTTCCACCTTTTCAACACTTATGAGCCACTGCAAAACCTGGAGCTTTTATGAAGTTTTGAACAAAGGAACACCCACCGCCAATTCCACTCTATGAAGCACTTTCTTCCAACACTTTTTTTTAATGTCTAATGTTTTAAACAGAACCAATGGCTTAAATTAATATTGTATTTTCAAATACTCAACAAATGCTGACATACTCTAGGAAAATGAGTATATTCCACTGTATCGAGTACAATTTAAAAATCGGTCACTCAGTGTGGTTCAACTCATATTTTTTGCTTGGTGGCTTGTCTTCGATACCTGGTCTTCCACAATCCTGCTAACATAAGATTAAGTTATTTTGATTTTAATTTTCACAAACCTATTCAACATGGTCACGTATTTTATTGACTTGTGCAACTACAGTCACTTTATACTAAATGGCTATTTTTCATAAAGGAAAAACTAAATGCAATGAAAGATACTATAACTCACCTGGCGGAAATGCCTAAATCGACATTTATCTTGGTCTGCAGTAAGCCTAACATTGTCACTTCCCCACACTGCTACCCTCCATCGTTTCAGGCAAAGAACACTTGATACATGATAAAAAGTGCATGGTTTCCGTAGCTGAAATGCTTGTAAACACGGGTGATCTTTTAAATGATAAACAGAAGTGGCAGGCTAGGGGACCCAAGAAAGCAACATATGTACCCGTTGTGTAGCATATGAAAATCTATGCCACAAAATGGCCTATGCACGACAGACTGAAATGCTTAAAACAAGAGGATACCTCAAAATACAGAGAGACCGACTAGGCGAATGCAGCAACTGGGCCACTCGTACGCGTGACATTGCTAATAGGAATGTGGACAGACTGTGTGCGCTCTTGTTGATTCCCCTTGTGTGTCCGCAGTGTATAAGGCTTTGTGGAGATGGAAAGAAACGGTTAGTCACCTGTAACTGAAGTCCTGCATCGTTAATATTCTCAACAGATTAACCTGCTTAAATATTTACCAGTCAGGTTTAGAATCCCCAAGTATAATACTAAAGAAGCAGTATGGTCCCGCACACATTTAACACAGCCTTGAGCATTGCTGTTTAGTTGCTCATTCACCTCTATCTAACAACTGCACTGGAGCCAATGAGGTTTATATAGTATGACCTCCACTTTCAATCGACGTCAACGTGGTTCAAATCTCGAAGGCGTAACCAATCAAGGCACAGAGGAGTTTTATGTGTGAATCAATGAAAGATACAAATGCTGGGCAAGAACAAGTTATTTACACTTGTTAACGCTCTTTCTTGTGGATACTCACTCTGACCGCATATACACTGGTGCCCACGAAGCAGCCTGGTAAATATCTAAAACTGACACCCACTCATGCCAGTTCTGACATGGCAGCCTGTGCCATGATGGAATGGGCCCATAGGCCTTCTGGTAGTTAGTGGTTGTTTCTTACAGTCCATTGTAGATTTTCTTACAGAGGACTATCCACCTTAATGGAGCCCACTTTGCACAGACTTCTACAGCTTTGCTCCCAAGGAACCCACAAAGAGCGGATCATCGATGCGACGGTCTTTTGTTTGAACGTTTTAAAACTCCGACCCTTCTTGGGGATCAAGCCAATGGAGTCTCTCCTCTTTTGAAGGTTGAGGGAAAGAAAAACACACTGGCAGATTAATTAGTAATGTGGAAGGGAGCCACAACAATTGATAGGAAGGCGACCCTGGTCCTCAGAACCAACTTGACTGGAAACAGTGGTTTCGGGAGCCTGCAATAAAGGTGCCTGCAGTTCACTCACTCAACGCAATGAAGATAGTTTGTGTCAAGTGTCAAAGAACATCTGTGCATTGACTCGAAGGGTGTGCACACGAAGAATATTCAGTCCAAGTCCACATCTTGCATAACAAATTGCATAGTGGGAAGTATACGAGCCAAATCCTTTAGCCAAATACTTCAACAACGGTTGATAAGGTAAACACAGAAAGTACTAAAGGGAAGATACATGACCTTACAACATGCCCACCAACAGTCCTGCTAGACTGACAATAGAACATACAAAAACTCTAAACGTTGAGCTCAGACCGGTTCAATGTTTCGGCCCAGATTTGTGTCCCAGCGTAGACAGACTTTGTGGAAGGTAGTCTGGCCGCAAGGATGATATAAATCACCCAGGTCGGAAAGTCACAAGCATTCAATTGTTGCCACTTAATGTCCATGCATTGAGGTGTAAGTTGTGTGGACTCTAATGCAGGACATACCCTGTGGCTGAGATAGGAGGTTCTCCTGAAGTGAAAGCCTGATCGGAGGGCAAATGCTCCGGATCCGTAGAACTGAGAAACACACACTCCTGGCCCAGTCCAGGGACATTAAGGTGACTTGCACCTAGCCTGTCCTGATGTTCCCCAGAACTTGAGGCAGCAGTGGAAAAGTGTATAATAACCCCTTCATTCTATTCCAGCTGGAATGCATCTCTAAGCAAATACTGTGGCGAAACTCCAGCACGCAAAATTGTTGGCACTGTACACCCTCAGTAGTGGCTAACAGATCTAGCCAAGGTGAACCCCAATGGTCGATGACACCCTGTGCCACCTCGGAATGAAGACTCCGCTTGTAGTCTGCCATGTAATGTCTAGTCAGGTTATCCACTCTGGCATTTAGAGACTACACCTGGTGCCTGGCTATCAGGAAGATGTTCTACTCGTCCAGCCACAATCAGAGGCATAGAGTCCCCTGGCAAATAATCCATCCTGCTTGTTGTAGCACCACATTGAAGATGTATTGGTTCTGAGAACCTGCACTAACCTTCCCTTTGATGGATAGCAGGAAGACTTTTAGAAACAAACAGATAGTCCAAAGCTCCAGAAGATTGGTATCAATCTAGGCTGCCCTCCATACACAAGAAGGCTCTGATCTCCACCTCTTTTACCTTAGCAGTGAAACGTCTGTCAGAACCATGAGGTGTGGGTGGGCCAGCAAAAAAGGGGCCTATAGCAGGTCTAGTTGCCATCAGGCTGCGTCCATAGAAGATTCTGAGCAATCTCCTGCTTGACGTGGATGGAGTCAGAGAGGCATCCTTGTTAATGGGCCTGCGTATGCCATTTGCCGTTCAGGATGAGGAATAAGCACTAGGATAAGAGTCCAAGAAATCGAAGAGCCGTTCTCACTAAGGCCCAGAGTTGAGCTTGGAACAGAAGGATCACATCTTAAATATCTCACACTAGCTGTGGCAGAGGAAAAGCTGAAAGCCATTGCGTCAAGAACAGCCCCCAATGAAGGAATTATTCTGTGTGGGGTACAAATGAGACTTCAGCTCATTGATAGAAAACCTTGAGGATGTCCTACGTTCCGCCATCATCCCAAGGTGACTTACGACTTGACTACAGTGAGCCCACTTTTACCAGCCAGTCGTCAAGGTATGGAAATAATGTATCCCCTGATCCCCAAAGATGGGCAGCAACCATCACCATCACTTTCGGAAAAACCAAAGTAAGGCCTTAACGGACGCCTGTAAATTGAAACTTTTCTTGGACCAGCTTGAACCACAGATAACCAGTGGGAGTGCAGCATGGGTACATGAAAAAAAACATCCTGCATATCCAGGGTCATGGCCATGTCTCCTGTGGCCAGAGGTGAACAGAACTGAACCAAGGTGAGCATTTTGAACTTTAAATATGCTTTCTGTGGGCTAATGTCAAGACGGGTTTAAGGCCTTCATCCTTCTTACGAATGAGGAAGTAGCGTGAAAAGAACCCTTCCACTCTCCAAGTCCAGCACACTCTCGATGGCACTTGTGAACAATAGAAGGACTTACTGAATCAGGATTGTGGAGTTCTCATCCAAAATTCGCTCTTAAAAAGAAGACAGGGTAGGCAAGAAACGAAATGTAGGGCATAGCCCATTTTAACAATTTGTAAGACTCACCTGCCCTGATGTGATGGATCTTCAGCCGCTGAGGAAATGCAGTTCGCTGCCTCCTACTGACCAGGGATGGGCCTATGAGGGTAAACTAAAGGAGCTGGCCAGTTGCTGCAGTACAGTTAGATCTGGAGGATTATTCCCCCCACTACGGTTTTAGCTGCTGCAACACCCACAGTTTCAAAATGGCTGGGTTGGTTGCTGTAGTACAGGCTGGGAGGAAGGCTGGAATCTGTATACTAGCACCCCCCCTCCCTCCGCCAGGAAGTGCTGCCTAATCACTTATGATTCAGAAAAGGGGGTGGTGATGGACAGAGCATCTGAGTTAAACAGAACACTCATACCCAGTCAAAAGATCAGGGCTTGATCCATCACCGTTTTTTAGCTCACTGCACCATCACAGTTCAGAACCTGACTACATGCAAATTAGTCTGTCCCTGGCCCAGTGCATCATGGGAACAGGGCAGACCAAACTACCAAGCCAATTCTTTACTGGAAAGGAAATAAGCTTCCGGGGACCGGTTTCTGGCATTGCAGCCGTCTTCGGCCCGGCTTGCTTGAATCCTGATGGTGCAATGAGCAAGGTACTCATGTCTGAGCATACCCTGCCACTCCTATAGTGGCCAAAACGATTCAGAACAAGCATTAGAAATGCAATCGGGCTCGGATTTATTTGAGTTTGAGCTAATGGCATTGTAAATGCCAATGTCTTTTTGCCATGTGTTATGGAGTGTGTGCATGTGGTGTGTAGTGGAAGTATGTTGGTTGAATTGTAATTTTACCAATGGTGGCATGCTGTGCTTTATATGAATATGTTTAAAAGTAAAGTGTACCATACTGCGATTGCTTGGTGGAAAAGTGCACTGCCGGCTGGAGGTGTGTGTGCCTGGTGGAAGGGTGCACTGACGGCTGGTGGGTGTGCGCTTGGTAAAAGCGTGCACAGATGGATGATGGTTGTTGGTGTTTGTGCATGGTGAAAGCATTCATTGACGGCTGGGGGTGTGTTGTTGTGTGTGTTGTTTTCTGTGTGCTGGTGAGTGTGTGGTGGTGAGTCTGTGGGGGTGAGCCTGAGGATTGAGTGTGGTGGTGAGTGTGTTGTGTTGAGTGGTGACAAGTGTGTGGTGTAGAGACTGAGGTGTGTGGTTTGTGGGTGCGTTATGTGTGTGTGGTGTATGTGTGTGTGGTGTTTTCTGCACACTCACACACTGCCCCGTAACATTCACACACTGCTCACCCGCACACTCCCAATGTCACCCTGCATAGTCACACACTGTTTACCCTGCACACTCATTCTGCACACTCACACAATGTGCACCCTGACACGCTGTCTCTACAGTCACTCTGCACTCTACAGTCACTCTGCACTCTACAGTCACTCTGCACTCTACAGTCACTCTGCACTCTACAGTCACTCTGCACTCTACAGTCACTCTGCACTCTACAGTCACTCTGCACTCTACAGTCACTCTGCACTCTACAGTCACTCTGCACTCTACAGTCACTCTGCACTCTACAGTCACTCTGCACTCTACAGTCACTCTGCACTCTACAGTCACTCTGCACTCTACAGTCACTCTGCACTCTACAGTCACTCTGCACTCTACAGTCACTCTGCACTCTACAGTCACTCTGCACTCTACAGTCACTCTGCACTCTACAGTCACTCTGCACTCTACAGTCACTCTGCACTCTACAGTCACTCTGCACTCTACAGTCACTCTGCACTCTACAGTCACTCTGCACTCTACAGTCACTCTGCACTCTACAGTCACTCTGCACTCTACAGTCACTCTGCACTCTACAGTCACTCTGCACTCTACAGTCACTCTGCACTCTACAGTCACTCTGCACTCTACAGTCACTCTGCACTCTACAGTCACTCTGCACTCTACAGTCACTCTGCACTCTACAGTCACTCTGCACTCTACAGTCACTCTGCACTCTACAGTCACTCTGCACTCTACAGTCACTCTGCACTCTACAGTCACTCTGCACTCTACAGTCACTCTGCACTCTACAGTCACTCTGCACTCTACAGTCACTCTGCACTCTACAGTCACTCTGCACTCTACAGTCACTCTGCACTCTACAGTCACTCTGCACTCTACAGTCACTCTGCACTCTACAGTCACTCTGCACTCCACAGTCACTCTGCACTCCACAGTCACTCTGCACTCCACAGTCACTCTGCACTCCACAGTCACTCTGCACTCCACAGTCACTCTGCACTCCACAGTCACTCTGCACTCCACAGTCACTCTGCACTCCACAGTCACTCTGCACTCCACAGTCACTCTGCACTCCACAGTCACTCTGCACTCCACAGTCACTCTGCACTCCACAGTCACTCTGCACTCCACAGTCACTCTGCACTCCACAGTCACTCTGCACTCCACAGTCACTCTGCACTCCACAGTCACTCTGCACTCCACAGTCACTCTGCACTCCACAGTCACTCTGCACTCCACAGTCACTCTGCACTCCACAGTCACTCTGCACTCCACAGTCACTCTGCACTCCACAGTCACTCTGCACTCCACAGTCACTCTGCACTCCACAGTCACTCTGCACTCCACAGTCACTCTGCACTCCACAGTCACTCTGCACTCCACAGTCACTCTGCACTCCACAGTCACTCTGCACTCCACAGTCACTCTGCACTCCACAGTCACTCTGCACTCCACAGTCACTCTGCACTCACAGTCACTCTGCACTCACAGTCACTCTGCACTCACAGTCACTCTGCACTCACAGTCACTCTGCACTCACAGTCACTCTGCACTCCACTGTCACTCTGCACTCTACTGTCACTCTGCACTCTACTGTCACTCTGCACTCTACTGTCACTCTGCACTCTACTGTCACTCTGCACTCTACTGTCACTCTGCACTCTACTGTCACTCTGCACTCTACTGTCACTCTGCACTCTACTGTCACTCTGCACTCTACTGTCACTCTGCACTCTACTGTCACTCTGCACTCACTGTCACTCTGCACTCACTGTCACTCTGCACTCACTGTCACTCTGCACTCACTGTCACTCTGCACTCACTGTCACTCTGCACTCACTGTCACTCTGCACTCACTGTCACTCTGCACTCACTGTCAGAATGAAAAAAGGTTAGATTTGCAGGCCTTGCCCATGCATTGCATGGCGGGGGATTCTCCCCTGAGGGTGGTGCCATCGGCTTCTATATACAAACTGTACATGTATGTGACTCAACAAAACATGTGTATTTGAAGCAAGTTTAATAATGAAAGTACATTCACACCTTCATTACAACAGTGCATCGTTTAAATTATGTTTCCAGTAGTATAGGCGATCTAACTCGAGAACAAGGAACTAGAGCGCACTGCCTCACACATTCCATGTTGCATCCAAGTGTGAAGGAAAACAACTGACCCCATGCAGACAAGGCCAATTTACTTGGATTGTTTCACATTGTAAGGATTTAACACCATATGCTCTAGTTCTGGTTAAATATCTGTGCTGAGAATTTCTGGACATAAAATCTTGAAACATGGCGTGATATGAACAATACATATATGCAGATGTAAATAGTGTAATATGCTATTTATTGCCGCTGCTGAGTGTCGAGCAAGGCCTTGGCTCATGGAAGGCGAAGCCTCGGATGGGTCATAATGCCCCTCCCCCTCAACAATATTAATAAATAACATATTACACTAAGCGGATGTTCACATATAGTTTGTGTCTGCATTTCATCTGATGTGGTTAGAAACAAAGAAATTTGACAGTAATCAGAACACAATGGTTTAAATCAATGCAGTGAGATCAGATCTCCATTACTAGGCCTTGTGAGTGGGGGAGGGGTTATTTCCATTTGTAAATTCTAGAAAGCAACCTGTGAGTAATTAAGCATTGTTTTCTAAATTCGCCTAAGCCATACTGTAGTAATAAACGTCTGACTCCGTTTTCGATTGGTAAACTTGTTCTAAATAACCTTAGCAGGCCACATTTATTTTTAATTGCCTGACAAATGCAAAATGTAATATGCAGCTTATTAGCAATTAGTGGCAAGGGAGTGGCAGCATGACCCACTGGAGGAATCATTAGTTCCAGGGAGGGGCCATGGTAGGTAAGAGGCAAACTCATTCTTAAGTGAATGATATTCCTCCAGCCTTCCGTCAACAGTGAATATTGAACAAATTACACTATACGCATGCGTATATATAGTATCAATATATTTATTCTTTAGGGATTTTAAAAGGCATTGCTACTGTCATTCTGGTATTTTATTTTATTTTATTTCTAGAAAAAGAATTATTAGTCTGGGTATGTAAATATATCTGTTCCAAAATACATTGGCTGTTGCTATCAGTGGGCTAACGTGGTGCAGCGGAAATGGGAATGAAAGGGGCACTTTTAAAATATTATACAAAATAAAGCAACCATCTCCCTTCCCGTCCTGTGCATTTCAGTGACACTGGAAATCGAGGGGCTTACTTACAAGCCCCTTTGCGCCGCCCGTACGTCACTTTCCCCATATTAAAAGTGACGCACCACGGCGTAAGAGGTTTGTACATACGCTGTTCGAGCAGTCCACCAGTGGGGCTGAGGCGGGGCGCGCGCTCCTCGCCTCTCCACAGTCGGACCTCTCGGGCGCCATATCTCATGTACGCAGATCCCAGACTCGAGGAACTCCCTCCAAAAATATTTCCCCGGAGCAGCAGCAGCAAAAAAAAAAAAAAAAGAAAGAATGAAAACATTATGTAACATTATGTGAGCGCTCCTCCAGTCACGGCATTCCTTCTAGTAAGCTTTGAGACTCGATGCCAAAATAACACTGGCGAGTTAATAACAAGAACTGGAGCCGTAGCCGGGGGCCGGTGACCAGAACCGTCACCGCCGCCGCCGCCACAGCCCACCACAGCCCGGCGGCAAAGGAGAGAGCGGAGTGCAGCAAGCGGTAAGCGGAGATCGTATCATCACTCGTCCCCACCACAACCACCGCTAACTGTCCGCCGCGGCCGTTCTCCCGCCAAGCAAGCCAAGCGGTGCAACTCGGTGAGCAGTGAACGGCCCCCCACCTGTAGCTACCTGTAGCTGCCGGCAGCATCACAGAAAAGGAAGCTGCGCGCAATGAGCGCTGCAGATTTGTGAACGCGCCCGGCCATCTGGATTCACTAACGGAGGCACCCTGACAGCTCCTAATTCTAATTAATGTACTTCTTTGCGCGAGCACGCACGAAATATGCCTCAAAATGGCGGAACAAAACTACATTTACCCTATCACTTCAAGCCTATTAAAAAGAAAACACAAGGAAGACGAATCACTGACCAGATGACAGAAAACGCTAAGGAATGTCTGGAATTTCTCTCTCCAAGGCCCTCTTCTTCTTTTTTTTCTCCTTTAACATTAGTTCTCCAACTCCTCCCCTTCAGGGGGAGGAGTCCGAGCCCTAAAAAAGCTTAGGCATGACTGAGATGGCAACTTAAAACAGAGGTATGGCCAAGAAATTAGGGTGGGTCAGCAAAGGATGGGTGGGTCGGCCAAAGATGGAGAGTGGCTGGTGGGCAAAAAAAAGCTTGTAACAAGCAGAAAACCGTGCTTGGAGAACACTCGTAATTCAAAGGGGAAATTGGATGTGCCACAGTGACTGCTCCCCCATGCCCTGCCCCTCCAACAAGAGAAAGTTATCACAACTGGTGATGGAGGGTTCAGACCGAACCCAGAGAAGGAAGATCGCCACTGTCACACCAAAGGTCAACACCTCTGAGACACAGCCATAAACAGCAACCCTAGTGCGGAGCATGTCAGAGAAGTATGAACAAAAATCCAACTTACCGAAAAGTGAAATCGGGTAGACACACAGTGGAGCAGAAACAAGTGACAAAGGAAACCGTGGAGCGTGTGTACTGCTGGAGTAGGGGTAAAACATATACCCTACACAAGCACAAAATGAAGAGCTAAATTATACCATAATGATTCTGGGGCAGCATATTTACACACAGAAGCAAGACTCACCGACGCAATGATGTGGTGGGCAGCAGGGACACAGAGAACCAATAATAAAATACATGCCCCTACATGGGAGCATGAAGGAAAAAAAAAAAAACCAAAGACGCAACTGTTCTAATGGTTGCTTCTTGACTTATCTGCTGCCTTAGTGTCGAGATGCCCCTCCAGGGGAGAGTCGTTGCGCTATACCAAATATCCAATTACCAAACTTCACAATGCAAAGCATCTGCAATAAGTATCTAAAGATCATGGCTCCCCAAACAAAAAAAAAGAGCAGGTGGGAAATTACGTTTCAGACGTGGAGATGGAGTGCCCTACCTAGAGCAAAGATTATAGAAGTGATCCCTGAAGGGAGCCAAGGTGACTGCTCAGACAGATACATCTCCGCAGCACTCCCAACACCTGTAGCCGATACGGTCTTCCCTCCCACGGCTGACAATTGTAGTGCAGATGTTTGGATGACAAAATACTGTGACACCTACATGAGGTATTGGCTACCCCGATCTCAGAGGGGACAGAATTGCAGCCGATGGAGGCATTCTTAGGGACTCCAATGCCCCAGTTACTACCATCAGTGACAGGGTCAACACTCATCGAAGTAGATCAAGCGCACAGAACCTCTGTGAGGAAGCCACCACCATGCGCACCACCCAGAATGATCATGGCCAGAATACAGCAGTATTGAGGCAAGGTACACATTCTCAGGGAGGCACGAAAGTTAGGGTTAGTGGAAATCAATGGCAATCGGATCTCCTATTCGGACCATGGATTGGCAACTCAGAAAAGGCTACATATATTTAAAGTAGCCAAGCGGAAACTAGGGGACTTGAAGTTGCATTACACTTTACTTCCTCCGGCTCGACTACGAGTGAATATGAAAGACAAGAGGAATTTCTTTGAGAAACCTGAGAAGGCGATATAGGTAATTAAATTACTTGGTCCAAATCCATGCAATGTATAGCTTACTCTGCTGGTGCAGAGTGGTCTGGTTCCTGGGCTGCTGACATAGAATATGTGACTTGATAGCTAAGGAGGGGGTATTAGTAGTTCACGTACAAAACACAGCATGAGACCGCCATGGCACACAGCACAAGAGTGAACCAAAAGGCTGTTATGCAATCAGCAGTGGCAAGCCTGGGTGATCTCGAATGGGAACCAAAGTGAGTCACCCAACAATAGGGAACATTCAGTTGTTACAGGCTGTTACTCAAGGAGGGATAGGTACAATTTGTACCCTATGTCTAGGCCGAGGTGGGGTGGGCGACACCAGAGGCAGGCACTTGAAAGAGAGCAAAGAGTGAGGCACTCATCACTGCACGGCACATGCACACCTACACATGGCACACCCAAGCACAACATTGTACAACTACGACAAACAGGATATCGTGGAATGTGAAAGGAATTTACAGTGTCATTAAAAGACAATGGATATGGTCCTACTTGAAGGGATACCAGGCACAAACGGTCATACTGCAAGAAATCCATTTAAACAGGCAAGAGCACATCAAATTATAATCAAGAGGTTCGGGAGGGGGGACCAATATGGTATGCAAGCTTTACCGCGTCAGCGCGATGGTTCCGGATATGGACTGCAGCAACAGTTTCCTTTAGGGTGACAAACTCATTCTCAGATTCCAATGGGAGATACATCAGTATAGTGCGAGAGTTGAACGTGCCCCCAATTCTGACACTTCAGACAAGGAAATAAAGATTCTGTTAGCTCTTTATGCCGACATAGGGCACTGTGGATGGGTGACTTGAACTGCAAATTAGACAGACCCCTAGACCAGTCTCAGACATCTCTGAAACAGCTAAGTAAATCTTCCACAGCATTAAAGGAATCCATGCAGGCGATGGAGCTGATCGAGGTCTGGCAAGCCAAGCACAGGGAGAAGAGGGGCTACTCTTTCTCTCAACACAATATATTCTCACAAATCCATTTCTCATTGGTACACACAGAGCATATGACAGACGTAGGTGTAGCGTCTTGCTACTAATAACGGACACACACTTAGTATCTGATTGGGAGAGCATTTATTCGTGCTGCTGCTCCGGACCACGTCCCTACTCTAACTGCCCTTTCCTGTCGCTGCTCCTCCTCTTCCTGGCTCCCCCTAACTCCACCCACCAAACACTAGACTGCATCCATTACTACATCTCCCCTTTGCTAACAAAATAAAGAAAAACAACAAACAAAGTCTGACTTGATTACAGTTCTTCGATCAGCCGTGTAGGTCGGCGAATAGTTCGTCTGGGCCGCAGGAGCACACCTTCACCTTCAGACTCAACTTCTGTCTGATTCTCTGGTCTTTGCACTGCAGCCGCAGTAGCAGACTTCTCTGCACTCAGTCGTTCAGGTACTTTGCTGAGAGCATCTTTGACGGACGGAGTGCACCGTTGAAAATGTGATACGTTCCGTGTAATTCTTTTATGCTCCGACTCAGCCGTTATCATCGTACCCTTTTGTTGTGTGATCATTAGAGGTTCCGCTCTAAACTTAGTCTGTCTTTTTCTGCTGTTCCTGCTTGACCAACACCCAATCTCCTTCATGAAGGGATGGAGATCGTGCTCTCCTCCTCGTGTCGGCATAGGACTTCATCTTGTTCTTGCGTTCTTCGTCGGTCACTACTAGCTCCTCATGTGCTCTTGGAGAGGACACCGGTTGCAAGGCACCTTCCCACGTAGGAATCCGTGTTCTGATCGGTCGTCCCAACATGAGTGTGGCGGGACATTTCCCAGTGATGGCATGGGGTGTCGTTCGATATGCTCTCAGAACTTTCTTTAGAGCCTCTTGAAAGTCTTTCTTATCAATGGTAGCCTGTTGGAATGTCTTTTTTAAAGTAGCCATAAACCTCTCGACCATTCCATTGGCCTGTGGCCATAGGGGAGTGATCTTGCGATGCCTGAAGTTGAGGTGTTTCGCGAATTCCTCAAAATCGTGTCCGTTAAATGGCGGGCCATTGTCTGTCTTGACCTCTTTAGGAACACCCCTGGCGGCAAAAATCTCATCCAGAACAGCAATGGTGCTGGTGGCATTGGTGGATGGTACAAACTGTGCTATGGGAAACCTGGAATACTCATCCATTATTACGAGGACATATTTGCCTGACTGAAGAGGTCCGTAGAAGTCCATGGCAAGCTCTTGCCACACACCACTGGGTAGCTTTGACATCTGAGGAGGAGCTGGAGGATCTCCTTGATTAACAAGTTGGCACTGAGAACAATCCTTTAAAGTGAGTTCCACCATCTGGTCGAGTAACGGGAACCATACTCTTTCTCTGAGCGCTCTTTTGGTCGCAACTACTCCCCGGTGGCCTTCATGTGCCAAATCGATGACACCCTGGCGAAGCCGCATGGGAATAACAATCCGTTGATCCCTCAGCAGAAGCCCCTCTGAGGTGGCAGCTAGTTCCTCACTCACATGTCTGAAGGCCTGCATTTCTTGTCGGGTGTGTGGATCTTCCTTTTCTTCCAGATTGTCATGACGCCACCGGCTGGTCTGCAGTCGGCACATCACCTTCTGAAGAATGTCGTCCTGGGCAGTGGCCTCACATATGGCTTCGAGGGGAACCGCCGGTGGTCTGGCTTGGTCCACTACAAAGTGAATGTATTCTTCAGCCAGGGAGGGGTTGGATTCCTGCGTCACTCGAGGGTGTCTCGACATGTAGTCGGCCGGGTTCGCTGACTTTCCAGGTTTGTGTACTATCGTGTAGGTGTACTCTTGAAGACGTAGACCCCAGCGCTCAATTAGAGGTGGCATTTTGGCTCTGGGATTTCCGAATATGGTGACTAGTGCCTGATGATCAGTTATCAGGGTGAAGTGCTTGCCGTATATAAAAATATGGAAGTGTTCACAGGCCCATACCACAGCAAGACTTTCTTTCTCCGGTTGAGAATAGGCCTTTTCAGTATCCGTCAAACTTCGGCTGGCATAGGCCACAATGTGTCTCTGGTCCGTTTCTTTGTCAAATTGCGCTAGAATTGCGCCTAACCCCACCGGGCTGGCGTCAACAGTGATCTCGGTGTTCCTCTTGGGGCTGAAATATAACAAATTATCAGCGGACTCAACTGCTAGTTTGATTTCTTGAAATGCTTGCTCACATTGGGGAGTCCAGGTGAAAGGCTGCCCTTGCTTAGTAAGGACACAAAGTGGATGACTGATGGTGGCATAGTCTTTGATGTATCTGGCGCAATAACTCGCCATTCCTAAGAAGGATCTGATGTCACTCGCATCTTGAGGGCTTTTGGTGTCATTCAAGGCGATTACCTTCTCAGGATCAGGTTTCATTCCTGCTCCAGAAAACACATGTCCAAAGAATTTTAGGGTGGACCGATGAAACTCGTATTTCTCTTTATTGAGTGTGAGATTGGCTTCAAGGAGAGCGTGGCACACCCTGTCCAGTGCCTTGTCATGTTCCTGGACATTTGCACCGTATACTAAAATGTCATCGCTATAATTTAGCGCATTCGGTATGTGCTGTATTGTCTGGCGGATGGCTTCTTGGAAAATCTCCACGGCAGACGAGACTACAAAGCTGAGTCGCTTGTATCGGAATAACCCCAAGTGAGTGGCAAACATTGTGATATAGCAGGACTTCTCGTGTAGTTCCAACTGGTGGTATCCCTTGTTCAAGTCTAATTTGGAGAAAACTCTTGCGCCATTAAGAGATGAAATCATATCACTTAAATGAGGTCCTGGATGACGCTCCCTTTCGATGGCTGTGTTTGGGACCTTCATGTCCACGCATAAGCGCACCTTTCCTGGCATACCCTTCTTTGGCACGACGACCACGGGTGAGACCCACGGGGTTGGGCCTTCAGTTCGCTCAATAATGTCTGTTCTTAATAGTTCCTGGATTTCATCTTCCACGGCTTGTTGCAGGTGGAAAGGAACTCGCCTGTGATGTTGTGCGACAGGTCGTATTTGTTCATTGATGTGTAGACGAATCTTACATCTGTTCATTTTTCCAAGTCCAGCAAATAACTTGGGGAACTTGTGTATAATATCAGGATCATCACTCACCCGATACAGAATTTCAACAAGTCGCAGACGCTCAGCGGTGGGCAAACTGAGAAGACAGTCGACTTCTGGTCCCTCGATGACATGGATGTATACCGGCACAGACATGGTTTTGTGCGTGAGCGTGGTTGCAAATTTTCCCAGACATGGGAGAGGCTTCTTCGACATCCACGTGTAGACTCTGACGTATGCCGGACTCAGGGTGGGGGGCGGATGCATTTTGTTGTATTCTGTTACAGGGATGTAGTTCAGTGATGCTCCACTGTCTAGTACAAACTTGGTTGCATGAGTTCCCACACGTATATCCAATCTGGGGTATTTCTTTAGCTGGCCTGGATCAGCTACCATGCTAATATATTCATCACTGTACACTGGTATTGGTGAGGCTGACCTTGATTCTCTGGATGAGGACCTTCTCATCCACTGTGACTTGCGAGATTCTCTGCTCGAGCGTGAGGAGGCAGCGGATGATCCTGGTCGGTCTTGAACTGCTTTCACATGATGCCGCTTCGCAACAGGGCGAGATGATCTTGCTGTCTCTTTCGTTCGTTCTTTCCTATAATCTCCACACATGACCTCAAAGTGGTTTTCTCTTCCGCACTTTCGGCATTGCTGTCCTAACGCCGGGCAGGCATCGGTGTGGGGATAATCGTATCCACATCGGTAACATTTCAGGGGGCGATCTCGTTTCTTGTCCCCATGTCTTGAATCATGGTGTTTTCGCCCTGCATATTGTTGTTGGCGAGAAGAGGGTCTGGATGACCGTCTTCGGCCTCGAGAGTGCCTGCGAGATGTGCTGGCTTGTAAACTATACGCTTGCTCCCTTTTCTCAACTCGTCCTGCCTCCATTTTCCTGGCATGTTCCTCTGCTTGGTCATGGACTCGGGTCATTTCCTCGATTTCGTCGAGAGTATGACTCTTTCGTAATAGTCGCCTTCTGAGGATTTCTGACTGGCATCCCTCAATTTGCAGCCTGATGGCGTCATCTGTAGAGAACGTATCGAATTCACAATAACGTGATAGTCGTCGGAGCTTCGTTATAAAAGTGCTCATTAGTTCATCTTTTTCTTGACAGGCTAAATTGAACGTGTATCTCTCATAGTCCACATTTCTCTTATGCACAAATTTTTTATTTAGAGCGTCCCGCACCTTGGCGTATGATCCGGTCTCCTCATTCGGTAATTCCTTGATTATCTTACCAACTTCTTTCCCAATTAGATTGCGCAACGCAATTAATTTCTCCTCTTCTTCCGTGACCTTTGATCCCTCATAAAATCTTTAAAGTCCTCGAACCACTCCTGCCACCTGAGGCCCATGCCACCTCCAGTTATCAGAGCTAGTGGTTCTGGAGCGCGCAAATATGAGACTCCACTTGTATTTGGCGTGGCCACCACTGAACCCGCGACATTGCGGTGTGGGGACGTCGACCTCTTGATTTATTTCGCCCTTAGTCTTGCTTCTCTCACTGTCTTTGCCTTTGCTTGTTTCTTATTTTCCCTCTTGCATTTGCTTGTGTTCTTGTTTTGCCTCTTGCACTTGCCCGTGCTTGTTTGTCTTTACTGTTGTCTACTTATCTCTTGCTTTTGCTTGTTTTCTTTTGTCACCTTCTGCATTTGCACGTGCTTGTTACATTTACAGTTGTCTTTGCTTGTGCTTGCTGCTTAACCCCTTCCATGCTGGTGACGAACCCCAGCCGTCACGCTCCACGGTGCTCGTGCGGATGACGGCTGGGGTTCGTCACAACCCCGCCCTGTTCGTTCCGCGGCCGCACACGGGGGGAATCGCGGCCGCACGGAAGGGTTTAATCTCTGGTTGCCTGACTTCAAAATGGCCGCCGCTCTTGAAATCTCGTTTTCCACGAGATTTCGGGCTCATTCAGTCTCGGTTCACTTCTACTCAACCGGCACTCACCGGCAGCCTGTCCCGCAGCAGGCAGCACCTTTGCACGCTCCTCAGGGCACCAGGGCAACCGGTGAGATCGGGGTGGGCTCCCGATCCTCTTTATTCGCTGCACTTGACTTCCTGCACTCGGGGTGGGCACCCGATCATAAACGCTCGACGGCATTTCGACGGCTGGGCATTTAAGTGCTCAACAGCGTTTGCCGAACTGGGCTCCACGCGACGCTGGCCGTTAGACTCTCGGCGGCGGTATCCTCAGGGCACACGTGTCGCGACGGCGACTTTTCCGCGTGTGTTGGACGTGGTCACTCGTCCTCAGGGTTCCAGGGGTGACAGACTGCAACATCCCATCCTCGTCGCCAGCTGTAGCGTCTTGCTATTAATAACAGACACACACTTAGTATCTGATTGGGAGAGCATTTATTCGTGCTGCTGCTCCTGACCACGTCCCTACTCTAACTGCCCGTTCCTGTCGCCGCTCCTTCTCTTCCTGGCTCCCCCTAACTCCACCCACCAAACACTAGATTGCATCCATTCCTACAGTAGGTACAGTTGAATACTTGGACTGCACTCCCCCAGACCACGCCCCACTCATTGCTGAATTCTCTAGCAGAGACTTTTCCTGGGACAGGCCTCAGTGGTGTTTACTCGCTGGTGCACGGCAGGACCCTCCCTACAGGGAGGACATAAGGACAGCCACACCAAAATACTTCCACAATAACATGGATTCAGTTTCATCGGGATTATTGTGGGAGGCATGCAAGGCAGCAATATGAGAGAAATGGAAGAGGATTAACGTACGGGTCAGAAAATCACTCCTAGGCACGACAGAACATCATGAGGCGTAAATTAAAATCTTAGAAAATTGCAGAGGGCAACAAGGACTAGGCAGCAAGGGATAACAAATGTAAATGGTGAGAGCAAGCCAGGGAACGATTAACTAAATAGGACTGCAAAATATACAATGAACACAATCACGAGCAAGGGTACAAGTCAGGGTGATTGTAGTGATACGCAACAGGGAGGGTCAAGCAGTCACTGAACAGGAGGCAATCATCCATAGATTACAGGAATGTTATACACTGCTCTAGGACAATCAGTCAGAGGGAGATCGGAATACCAAGGCACTTAGTTAAGGAAGCTAGTTTGTCCCAATTGACACAAACTGAGGTACACGCTAGAAGCCCCATTCGTTGAGGACGATATTAAATAGGCAACTACAAGTATGGGAACCGGGAAGACAGATTCTCAACAGAATTCTACCAGGAATATGTGGAGCTGATGGCCGGCCACGGTTAAATATTTATAATGAGGCAGTAGTGAAAGGGAAGCTCCCATACATGTGGCTCAATTCAGGACAGTGGCCCTATCTAAGTCTGGGAAGGACCGGTCAGACCACTTTCGATGAATAATATGGATGTGAAAATTGTTTGGGAAAATCTTAGCAATGTGAATGGCGAAGCCAGCACAGACCCTGGTGAATCCAGAAAGGCAGGATTTGTGGGCGGACGAACAACCACAACCAACATGTGCAAAGCATTGTTAGCCATGGAACATGTTGTACAAAACAAAGAAAAATGTGCCATGGCAAGCCTTGATGCCCATAAAGCATTTGACAGTTAACTGGGCCATCATGGGACAAAGGGGGGAGGGTTTCTTGAAGGAGACTCTTCTTCTGTACAAGGTGCAGGATGGTGCAGGGAAAGGTAGGCAATATGCTATCAGATAGATGACACATCCGAGGGGGAACTAGGCAGGGATGCCTTCTGGCCTCACTGATTTCTGCATTTAAAACTGAATGCATGGAGCAGTGGGTGCGCAGTTGATATTAACGGGATGGAATATCCCTGGGAGGTACACACAGTATAATCAGACTATGCACAGATGACATCCTCTTGATCATACAGGATCCCCAGGAGACATGGCACAGCACAGAATGCACATTAACAGAGGTGTGCCGGCTATCCAGTTTAACTGAATATAGAATAAACCATTATGTATCCTATGAATGGAGTGAGAAGGCGCCCAATCACGACAGGCCGGGGGAGGAACGTCCATGCACTAGAAAGCGCCATAGTTTCTCCCAAAGTGTGGGACATCAGAGTGGTAGTTGGGGTACTCTAAGCCCCAAAATCCTTAGCACCAAGAGGAGCCCGAGCACGCAAGGCCAGAGAAAGGAGCCCTCACGCGCTATAAAGCACCATAATATCTTCCAGAGTAGCAGTTGGGAGGGAGGCTTCAAGCCCGGAAATCCTTAGCGCCAGGGGTCACCCAACCGCGAGAGGCCGAGGGGAGGAGCTCCCACACTCTATAAAGTGCCACTGTTTAATCCGCAGCGTGGGACTTTAGTGACAATTAAGGGGACTTCAAGCCCAAAAATCCTTAGTGTCAGGAAGTGGGGAGGAGCCCCAAGCACTATAAGGTGCCATTGTTTCTCCTGGGCCAAGGGAGGGCCTGTCTTGTGCCCATCAGAGCCAAGAAGAGGCTGGGCAACACTTCTAAGGCTTAGTACAAGGTTCTGTCTGCACTACAAGGTCTACTGCATTGCAGCACCCTGGACTGCGTCTCGCTACGTCCTTATTGATGATTTGTATATTTCTTTTGTTATATTATTGTATTCTTACTTGTTTTATTTATTGCCGTGGCTCGAGAGGGAAGTGCTGGGTCTTTCGTTTAGCTTTTACAGTGCAACTGTTCCTAATAACTGGTTGAGGCAATTTTTTAGTGTTCGTTTGGTAGAGAGGTGTGCTGTCCTACGTCTGGGATATATCTAGTTTCAGAATGGGTAAAAGCCCAGGCGGGAGTAGCTGCTCCTCCTGAGCCAAAAAAACTCCAAAAACAGCAGGGGTAAATGTTGTTATTGACATGATATATAAGTTGTTGCTAAAATGTTAAGAGATCCTTAATCCCACTTCCCCCTCTACTTTCTATAGCCCCACCTCGTTCGCCATTCATAACCAAAAGAAAAAAGCGTATACCCAAAATGTTTGATAAAACAACGACTCGTGCCACTACACTGACATCCACTGGAAACATACATAAGTCTCCGGTGGGTCTCCCCCATCTCTGGGGCACAGCCAAACTAACAAGCAAACACATAATGTCAAAATAGTTATTCCTCTATGTGCATGGATGAAGTGCCAAATGAGGAGAGGGGCATGTGGAGTGGGGATAGCTCCGGGATACTGAGGATGCTGGAATGTTTAATGAGTACAACTTGCGGGTTGAGGGAGGAAGTCTGCACCCTCGGAAAAAGAAGTTGTACGTCTAGAAACCAGGGCTGGCACAGCACTATCCCAGAACCTTGTAAGACATGAGGGGAGACACTTGGGGGGTGGACCCAGTGAAAGGTTACATCGGGAGTCCCTAGTTATTGATAATAGGGCCCCCAATCCCTTGATCCCTACTGCGCATAAAGCTCCAATCCCCCCCCCCCCCAACTCTGATTACTCCCACAAAAATTCCCGTTAGAAGTACTAGAAGGGAGGGATGAAACAATCCCAGTAGGGAACTGGACTGGGGGTCTGACGGACTGAGGCAGAGATGGCATAACTCTGAGAGATAGCAACCATAACATCCCCAACTCTTCCTTATCAGGGGGGTGGTTCATAAAGAGATCTACTCCTGCAGTCCGGAAAACACAAACACAGCCATTTATATAACCCAGGTTCCAAAAATGGCAAGCAGCGCAAGGGTAGATTAAGACTCCCTAATAAAGTCATGTTTTGCATATGGGAGGTTAGGCACTGTTATACTATCATCAGAAAATACATAGTTAGAGCTGAGAGAACCGATTCAGGAGAGGGTCCTTGCGACATGGAGAAGGTAGCCTTTAAAGACAAAGAGCTGGTAGAGGGTTTATTGGCAAACCAACATGTAATGTCAACACTCAAATTTTGACCAAGTGTAGACCTCAAGGAGCCACCCTAGTCCAACCCATCGGGGTAAACTATATCGCTACTGAATAACAGAGTAACCCGGAATCAAGGGTGCCTAATCGAATTGCATGACAGGGAGCACAGAATCGGTCTAGTTTCAGTTGGAGAAGATTGGCCCAGAGAAGGAATTGTTGAACCAGAAGCCTGGGGTTTTAACTATGTCCACAGACCTACTCAAAGAAAATCTGGTACCTCGAATGGATCTAGTAAGGGAATCCCTGCCCCAAGGATAGATGATAGGGATACTATAAGGGGCCATACCCCAGAGGCTATCTAGAGCATACCATCCGATGGGGTTACCGATCTTAAGGGATCCAGATAGGTCTTCTGAAATCTCCTTAGGCCAGATAAAATATTTGTCCTGGAATGTTGCAGGGATTAGCAATAAGCTCCTAGAAGCAGACTGGGGTCAGTTTAAAGATACGCATGATATTTGCCTTTTTCAAGCCCTACTCCTATTTTCCCGAAAGGGTATATGTCCTTCTGTGGCAATGCAGTACACTCAGGTACGGGTAGACCTACTGGGGGTTTATCAATCTGAGTCAAAACTTTGCTTTAATGCACAATTAGGCGCCTCCCCATCAATTTGTTAGAAGTATTTGCAATTAGTCTGGTGTTTTAGTCAGGTATGCCCTTGAAAATCTTTAATGTATATAATCGAGTGGAGTGGAGTGGTTTTCCTACATTGAAGTGGTTTGTCTGAATGAAGGTATGCAATGTATGTTCTGATGTCCCGAAGTATGGTCATGGAATAGCCCCTGTGTAACAGAAGTGCCTATGCGAGAAAATCTATTCTCAAAGTTGTACGACGTTGTTAATGGTTTCTAATATTTATATGTATTTTACAATTGACTTATGCATGCTCAACCTTTATAATCTTGATGATCGAAACAAAGTTATTTTGAGGATGTATCTTCTATACCACTGCATACCATTACCACCCCTTTCAGATACCAGAGGATAATGCAAAGCAAAGAACCAACCAGGAGAGATCCATGAAAATGATGTGGAAGCAATGCTGCATAAGCGTGTGGCTAACAAACTCTTGGCTGCCGTTTCCGATGTCTCTGAGGGGAAGAATAGACTTAAGCAAGAGGATAGTTCCCCCCAGGGTTCTGTATGAGTTTGCACATATTTCCATGTTGATTACAGAGAAGTATTTTGGGAACTGGATGACTTAATGCAGCTACTGTACTTTGGGCACAGTAAAGCCAGGACAGTGCTAGACAGAAGAAGATTACCTTAGGAGAGAGAGGGGGGGTGAAATAAAACTTTAGGAAATATTACCAAGCAGCACAACTGCAGTATGTGGTCCTCTTGTTCAACAAGGAGATCCAGTGGATGTAAGGCTGGAGACAATAATAGAACCCAGATCATAATTGGTTATCCCCTTGGTATCCAAGAAAACGTTAACGGACACCTCCAAACACTGATTACAATACGGAACACAGTGACAAAATTGAAGGGTCATAAATGCATTTATATGCCACAAATAGGGCTGTGGAGGACAATGCTGTATCTTACTTACCCAGATTCATGGGGGAGGAGAAGCAGGGGGAAAGCCCAGTAGGGTGGGAGACATTTACAATGGGGACAGGCTGCTAAAATTCCTTTTTCCTTCTGTGACGGATGGAGAGCACCAACCACAACCTACGTGGTGTATGCTGGGTTGGCAGACACCACAGAAGGTATGGCCAGATTTCCAGCAGAAACCAGACGTTCACACAGTAAACCAGGTGATGCAGTCACTATCGGAGGGCGGGAAGCTCATATCCACCATATACAGGGTACTGCTCTGACAGGAAATATGAACATCTTAAAAACCACTGGCTCAGGGACATGGATGAGGAATTGGAAGGATTGCGGTGGTACACGGTCTTTGAAAACTGCATAATAGTTATGCATAACGCACAACTGAATCTTATCCATCATAAGAGATTACACAGAACATACATTATGCTAGTGATGATCCAGATAATGAACCCAGAATAGACGGATAACTGCCCTAAAAGTAAAGCCATCACTGGCAGGTATATACCCATGTGGTGGAAATGCGCGGTCATAGAGCAATTTTGGAACAATGTAAGCACAAATCTGAGAAAACTGACAAACGTGAAAATACAGTGTGACATTCAAACACGTCTCTTAGGTATACTTTCCAGGAATAAAAGCGTGAAACCGTATGTTAAGTTAATAGAATTGGGATTGACAGTGCCAAAGAAATATATTGCAGTGTTAATGGAAACCAGCTGTAAGCCTCAACATGCAACAGTGGGAGAACAAATGGATCAGTGGGAAATGTGGGGTGTGTAAGAGGCTTCAAAGCAAAGTAGATGATCAAGAAACACATTGGAGTTGGAAATATTAGTACACATCAAGGAAAACGAAAATGTACTGATTGATGGTGAAGACAAAATAGGACACTAACGAGCATTAAGAACGTAACCCGTACAACCTATTGATGGGGGTTGCATGGTAGAAGGGATAATGTGAGAAGTGAATATTGCTCTTGTTGTGCATGTTGCTGGAAATTTGAGTAGCCACTTTCGGGGGAAGGGAGGAAATGTTATATAATGATGTGATTGCCACACGAAAAACAATAAAAAATACATTCATGTTTAAAAATGTGGCAACACATGTTTTGCCGCGTAGTGGAGGGGGGAGGGGGGGGGTGGGGCTCAGGATCCCTGGATTTAGATCAGCATAATGACAACACCTCTTCCTGGAGGAGTAGTGATAGAAGGCAAAGATAAAGACATACGGGAGGTGATCAAACAAATAAAGTCAGTGATGCAGGGGCAACGGACGGAGGCAAACAAGTGTGTCTGTAGGATTAAGCAGGTGACTGAAGAAAACCCAGCTGCGTAAAGATATTAGGTGGTTTGCTGAATAGGGTACTGAGCAACATTTACAACACTGGAGTCAACTGAGTGGAAGGAACTGTCCACATTGGGTGGCAACAACAGGGTGAATGGGACTCATAGGTTAGCCAAAATAGGAGTAGAAATGGGTCACCGGATGTACAAGAGCCAATTTGTACATATTTGTAATTCTACGCCTAGCATTTACCTCTTTTTCAAGCCTACCCTGATAGCTTCAGCCGATTTCCAGGCACTTATAATCAAAAAAATTGTAAAACACCACAATATACAGCCTCTCCTAAAATGGTGCAACAAAGATGTTAACAGTACAAATCTTCCACTGCCAAGTTTGACAGAGGTGTAATCCAACACCATACTCTAATATGGTCATCTGTGAGATCAAATGGTAATAAATAACGAGTTATAGGAGATTAACACAGTAATAATAAACCTTCATTAAAGGTCTATTGGCTTTAATCAATGCTTTACACACTACCCATGTCATATCGTTGCCCTCCTCGTAACTTTCATAATACATAGATCAAACCAATGACACATTACACGACCTTTTTAATGAACCACTCAGGCATATATCCTTCATAAATGGTCAACATGAACTTCTCCGGTGTACTGTATTCAGCAACAGGTTTCCCAAAAGGTGAAACAAGTACACTTTCATATGAAGCATGCACCTCGTGAACAATGAAATGTTTGTAGAGCTTGTGAGTCTGTTTTAGATATTACCAAAGACAGCATGCATGTGCTGTCACTTGTAAGATATGTTTTACTACAAAGGGGGTTGAGCCCACTTAGTTCTGGTCTCAGACTCCATCCCCGCCCCCCGTTGAATGTATTGCTTCTTCCCTCCAACCCTCCTGATGTTGTGTAGCTTCTTGCCTCCCACCTTCCTCTTGTTCAAGTTGCCCCCTCCCAAGTTTCATAAGATTTTTTTTTAAAAAGAAGCGCATTGATGTGCTGACCACATCATAGCACCCATGGCCCGTGTTACTTCTTCCATCCAACTCATTTTCATTCTCACTCCTTACCTCCCATCCTACAGTTGTCCATGTTGCTTCTTCCCTATCATCCACCCGTAGTCTTTGTTGCGGCCACTAGTCACATTAAGAAAAAAAAAGTGCTACGAGATGCCCAGCGCTGGCCATGTCATAGCTCTTTTTTAAACCTACTGATGTCCGTGTTGTTAGTTCCCTCTCTTCCATTGCCTGTCACCTCCCACCCTCCCTCTAGTTGTCCAGATCACCCTCTACCTCTTGCCATAAAAAATAAAATAAAAAGATATAATAAATAATAGCATTTTTTTCTCATGTTTATCCATGCTGCACAACAGCCGCACCGCTCTACAACACGGTTAAACGACATGGGCGAGAGCTATTAGATTTGCCAATGCTGGTTAGTATTTGGGCCACTTTGCTATTAAACCTTTATAGCTTGCTTTTCACAAAAGCCATCCAGCCCAAATTTGCGTTTGTTATATTCCACATATAGCAAAGGTACTCAGGGTTTATGGATTACCCATAACTGTCACTCAAAGAGAGAAGAAACACTGTTGGGCCCATTTGGGGTGGGGCAGGGCTAATGAGGTCATCTAGATTCACGTTTGCACTGTACATCTTACATTCATTTTTTTTTTAAACTTGGGAGGTGAGGGAAGCTATACCCTCACTTTCCGAAAACAAAATTAAAAAGAAAATTCTTCTTGTGATTCTACCAAAGTATTTTCTCATACAGTGTGGTGGATGAACAGTTCAGGCCCACGGACTACAAAAGTGAAGAGGTGATGAAAGGTTTGTCCACCGCAATTAAGTGGTTAATAACTTTGATGCAAGAGAAAAAAAACAATAAGCATTAAATGAATACAATGTTGTGTAACGTTCTTAGCTATCTAGAAATAAGGTATAGCAATTGAAATACATTACAGAATATTGTTCAATATCATTTATGCATAAAGCATCAATCCCATTTAAAATACCGACCTAAAACAATTTTATTATTACAATACTAAAAGAAAAACCTTTTTACATTGACTTTCTCGAATAAACAGCACAGCGAATATCGCAGATTATCAACAGCGGTAATCAAAGTATGTAGTTTTACCTGAGTAAGGATGTAACTCCGTTGAGCCTCTTCCATTTTTATCAAGCTAGCATTGATGTAGTCATTTTCACCCTGGCGTAACTTAATTCGACTGTGGTCAACTGTAATGAAAACAGGAAAAGATTAATAAAGACTATATAACGTTGTGCACTAAAGTAATATGTTACTTACCCTGTAAGCATCTGTTTGTGGCATGTAGTGCTGCAGATTCACATGCTCTAGATACTCCTGCCATCTAGTGTTGGGTCCAGAGTTATGAAAGTTGCTTCAAAGAAGTCTTTGGAGTCACAAGGTCAAATGACTCCTCCTCTCGGTGATATAGCACATGCTCAACAACTCTATTGTAAGATATGTTTTGCCACAGGAAGGTGAAAAAGGAGTGTAAAGTATGTGTAAGTAATGAGATGACCTTGCTAAAAGTAAATGTATAATGTAAATGCAACGGCTACAGGTGTCCGGGGAGAAGAGAGGGCGTATGTGAATCTAAAGCACTACAAGCCACAAACAGATGCTCACAGGGTAAGTAACATATTCCGTTTGATGGCATGTGTGGCTTTAGATACACAAGCTCTGCATAGACTGTAAAGCAGTCCCTCCTTGGAAGCGGTGGCTAGCCTGTGGGTGTTGCAGTGGTTTCGAAAAGAGTGCGTAGCACTGCCTGTCCTACTTTGGGTTGTTGGCATGCTAGAATATCCACAAAATAGTGTTTGGTGAAAGTTTGTGATCTGGACCATGTAGCTGCCATACAAATGTCCGCTATGGGGATGTTTCCTATAAAGGTCACAGTTGCTCCCTTTTTGCAAGTAGAGTGTGTTCTGGGAGGAACAGGTAAAGGTGTTTTGGCTTAAGATGGCAAGTCTGAATACATTTTACTATTTTACTGTAACCGTATGGAAGTGAATGCTAAACTTGCCGTTTGCAAATGAAGCAGGTAGCACACAATGTCATGCACTGTGGCTTTTATAGGATCAATGTGTTTGGATTGACAATAGAGATTGCCGGTTAACAGGCTCAAGTGGTGAGTTTGGATGCTTTCTTGAGAATATCCATACATTCTGGTGGTAAGTTAAGGTAGCCAAACTCCAAGACATCAGGAGCCAAATTGCTAGGTTGAGAGTTTTCAGGTCTGGATGCCTGATTTGTCCTTGATGTTGAGTGAGAAGGCCCAGCTTGTTGGGAACTTCTTGTGTGGCACCACAGAGAGGTCTAAGAGAGTTGTGAACCAAGTCTGACGCGCCCATGTGGGAGCTACCAGGATCACTGTAAATTAAGCCTGAGCTTCCGAACAAGGAAAGGAAGAAGTGAGAGAGGAGGAAAGGCGTAGGCAAATATTCCTGACCAACGCAGCCATAGTGCAATGCTCATGCACAGTGAGTACCTGGAGGCAAAGTTTGGGTATTTTGCGTTTTCTGCTAAGGTGAAAAGGTCAATCTGAGGGAACACTCCACTTTTGGAAGTATGGCAAGAGGACTTGTGGGTGGAGTTCCCATGCATGGACTTGTTGCTGTATACTGCTGAGCAGGTCTGCAAAGTTGTTTTCTTTTACCGGAAGCTATTCCGCCACCAGGTGAATATTGTGATGGAGAGCCCACTTCTATATGGTATGAGAGAAATGTAATAGTTGTGAAGACCGTGACACCCCTGTTTTTGCAGATAAATACATGGCTCTCATATTGTCCAATCGGACTAGGTAACCTTGTGAAGAAAGAAAGCTTTCAGTAGTAAGTAAATTGCCTGCAGCTCTAAGTAGTTGATGTGCAGAGATTGAGGATTGGCATCCCAAAGACCTTGTACAGTGAACTCTTGTTGGTGTGCACCCCACCTAGTCTGTGATGCGACCGTGGTGAGAGTGAATTGGGGAACAGGGTCCAGAAAAGGCCGCCCTTTCAATAGTTGCAGGGGTTTCGCCACTGCAGAAAAAAGGTGAGTGTGGGGTTTAATCAACACTAGATCCTCCAATTGCCCCTGTGACGGACACCCCTGGTGAGCTAGATATTGCTTAAGGGAACGCATAATTAGCCTTGCATGGGGAACTATGGCAATGCAGGATGCCATCATTAATAATAGATGCATAACCGTTCTTATTAAGATTGTGTGGTTTTGACTGGAACTGGGGCAAGTTGCCTGAAAGTCCTGAATTTGAGCTGGTTTTGGTTAGGGTAGTCCTAATTGTGTGTTCAGGATTGCTCCTAGGTAAGGATGGATTTGAAGGGGAGGGAGGTGAGGAGGCTTTTGGACATTGACCATAAAACCTAGGTTGTATAGTGGGTCTAGTGTGATTAGAGTGTGTAGTTGGCACTACTGATGTGTACTGGCTTTGAAAGGCTAATCGTCTAAGTAGGGGAATACGTGAACATTTTGTCTTCGTAGAAGTGCAGCGACTACAGCTAAGCATTTTGACAACACCCGAGATGCAGTCGCTCCAAATGGAAGAACTTTGAACTGACAGTGTTATCTCAAATATTTGCAGTGAGCAGGATTGTTGGACCCGGTCCTTTGGGCAGGTTCACCCCGTGACTTTTTGCTTTTTCCTAGCCTGTTTTTGGAACCTGGGTTGGTGATTTTAGGCCTCTGCGCACTTTTTCACTGTGGTACAGTGTAAAGTGTGTGTGCTTTCTGTGTATGGATGGTGAGCGCCCTGCCCTCCCATAGGAATGAATGGGAAATATGTATGCCCATGGTAGATTCCTGATGCGTGGGGAGTGCAGGGGCGAGTTTGATATGTATGAACTCGTGAGAATGAATGCTGCAGAATGGTGTAAGCGGCATGGCTGTATCTAGTCCAGAAGCGCCACTTTTAGAAGTTGGCATAATTGTGTAGTGAGTCTGCTAGCACGGGATTGGCTGATGGGCCTGGCCCAGGCATGCCTGGGCCTGGTGGTAGATGGACTGTCTGGAGGAGGGGGGTCTGAGTCAAGCCGTAGATGAAAGGCCCCCATCCGCTGTTAGGAAGGAGTGGAAAGAGCTCTGGTGGTGCCAGGCTGTGTCTGTCGGCCCACCCTGGATGACTCTCCCTCCCGATGGCCCCCTGTCACCTCTGACCTGAGGCTGACAGGAGAGGGAAACCAGATACTCCCAGAGCTTAGGGCTCGCCTACACAAAGACTTCTAAAGACTTCAAAGCCTTTTCTGTGTATAAGAAGGGGCTCTGCCCCTTCCAAAAGGTTCTTGTCTTGTTCTTACTTCTGACTGGAATCTACCAGGGGCGGGCGCTGCCCAGCCCCTGGATGCCTGGACCTCTGGGGGACCCCTCTGCCTGTCCTGGAAGGATGGGGGACTTTGCTTTACCCTGGAGGGACTTTGCTGCATCCCCCTGAAGGACTTGGCTGGACTTGTCCCTGTAGCGCTGAGGGAGCGCTTCATCTGCATCTAGCGCTGAGAGAGTGCTTTATTGCCCTTCTAGCGCTGGGAGCGCTGGATTTGTCCTTCATAGCGCTGAGAGCGCTTTATTTCCTGCCCATGGCGCTTTGGTTGCACTTCTAGTGCTGGAGCGCTTTGTGTGCCTCTATAGCGCTTGGAAGCGCGTTGCTGCTGGAGGCCGGCGGCGGATCGGCGCGGGAGCCCACTCCGCTTATTTTTCCAACTTGGATTTGCCCAGTTGTTTATTTGATTTACGAGTGCCCACCTCGCGATTTCTGCCCGCCTGCCTGCCTAGCGAGGGCCGCCGCGCTGCCCGCGGCGACCCGGAAGTACCTGGCCGGCCGGCCAATCCCAGCGCGGCCGGCCGGAAGTCCCGCCCCGCAGCCTGTGAGGCGGGAGGAAGAGGAGGAAGGCGCGGGGAGATGGCGGCCGATGCCGAGAGGGGAGAGCCTGGGGGCCCGAGGTGCATTGTCGGCGCCTGCCCCAGGAAGACAGAGGAGCCGCCCCGTGAGCCCCGGTGAGTCTGGGCTGAGGGCGGGCTGAGTGGGGCTGTGCCTGGGAGGTCCCCCTTCGTCAGAGCGGCCCCGTAGGGCAGCGGGCCGCTCCAACGGTGTGTAGAGCCTGGGAAGGCTCGAGGGGCCAGTCTTTGTGTCGAGCCCTGCAAGGCTCCAACGCGGGGGCAGAAGAGAGGAGGGGCGCCGGGACACGTTGTCGGTGTCCCCCCCCACCCCCCGCAGTGGCGCGAGCTCGCGCCTAGTGCCAGTAGGAAGCCATGAAGGCTTCAGGGGCGGCCCCGGTTGGCAGTGGGTCGCCCCAACGTGCACAGAGCCCGGAGGGGCTCCCCGCCTCATTTTTGTATTTGGAGCCCTGAGAGGCTCTGGGGGCATTTTGAGAAGTTAGAGTCCCCCGTAGGGGACTCCACCGTGACGAGGGCTTCAAGGGCGGCCCCAGTTGACAGTGGGTCGCCCCAACGCTTGGAGAGTCCAGGGAGGCTCCAGGGGGCATGTTGCTTTAGAGCCAGTGTGGCTCCCACGTTTGACCAGTGTTGGCCAGAGCCTGTGTGGCCCCAACGTGCGCAGTGTTTGTTTTAGAGCCTGTGTGGCTCAGGTGGCGCAGATTTGTTCTAGGGGCTACTGAGAGCCCTGCCACAGCTTTTGGTACACAGTTGCCCAGCACTTCGTGGGCAGCTGCCACGTTTAGGCTTTTTGGTACTTTGAGACTGGCGCTGCATGGCAACGCACCCTGACACTGAGACTCAGGGCGTCTGAGCCCCAACAAGGCCAGTTGGCCTAGGGACTGCCACAGGTGGTGGCTTATGTGAGTCTTTGCGCAATGATATGGTTCTTGCACCTCTGAACGTGTTCTCTTGCATCATGTGTTATTCCTGCACCTCTGAATGTTTTTAGACATCATGTGATTCTTGCGCTATTGTATTGCTCTGGCACCTCTGAATGTTTTTATGCATTATGTGTCTTTCTTTTCCTGCGCTGCACCTCTGAATGTTTAGTCATCATGTGTCTTCTTGCGCTGCACCCCTGAATGTATTTTATTGCATCATGTGCCTTATTCTTAACCCCGCTGAATGTGTAGGTTTATGCATTATGTGTTTTTCTTTACTACTCCTCTGAATGTGTTTCATACATCATGGGTAATGTGTTCTTTCTTAGACCCCTAAATGCTGTGTGATACTTAGGTGGTTGTTCTTTTTAGTACAGGTGGTCCTAGTGAGGTCCTGGTCCCCTGCGTGACAGTCTCCCAAGGAGTTTAGGGTTGCGTAGGTGGTACTTACCTGTTCCCAGTAGTTACTGGATGTGATCTATAACGGTTACCTTGTGTTACAGTGAAGTTTATATACTTTTATTCTAATTTCTGACAAGTATTTCTATATCTGCAAAGTGTTGATTCAGACAGTGGCCCATGTGGCCCTGTCTTGTAAATAATCCCTTGTGAATATTGCCGTGCCAGTTGGCACAATGTACATGTGTAATTTCTATCTGATATGTTTTGACAATACAAAAGTTATTTTAATATAACCTTGTGTGGAGTCTCTTTTGTGGTGTACCTAGTATGTTGTTGCTGTTGTGCGCTGACGCAAATGCTTTACACATCGCCTCCGAGTTTAGCCTAGACTGCCCGCGCCATGCTACCTAGAGGGCGAGCAGGGGTTATCTTGGCGTGTGACTTCCTTGCCCTGACTGGAATGGTGGTTTCTGCCTGGCTTTGGCATCAGCCTTAGCCTACCAGAAATAGCCGGTTTCCAACATTGGTGGGTCAGCGGTGCGGATTTGGACTTGCGTTTGCCCAGTGCCATAGCGACAACTGGCTACATTACAAAAACTCTGCGTTTTTCAGATAGTCACATATTTGGGATTGTTTCTGATTTTGTTTTTCCTCAAAAGTGTCATTTTCAGATGGTGTTCCTGCGCTTTATGTTAAGTGGCAGATGAGAGAAAATGACAGGGCGGGACGCCAGTAGATAGGGGAGGTTTCCATAGGTTAGGAATCCCTTGCTGGGTCCAGTGTCCAAGCCTATTCCTGTCCCTGAGTGGGTAGATGGAAGAGGGAGGGTGGAGGAGAAATTGCTTGCTCAGGAGGGTGGTTATTCCCTGAGTGTAGTGTGTGTGTCTGGATTCCCCAGTATGGTAGGATCCAGTGGTGGCAGCTTAAATGTGTCCAGTGCGTGAATTCCCATTCCCAGTTCCCAGAGTATGGTGCCTGGTGCTCAGTAAGAGAGTGACAGGTTGAGAGTCAGAGGCAGTGAGGAACTGTCTCACCAGTCTGGAGGGGGAGTGTGTGGATGAGTGGTGTCTTGAACTGGAGGAGTTGGTGTGAGTTTTTTTTTTCAGGAGCTTGCACGTGAGGTGTACCTCTGGTGGTGTGCAGGAGATCCTGCAGAGGCATTGGACAAGAAGGTGGATGTCTGGCGGTGTGCTGGATGTCGTGCAGAGACATTAGAAAGTGATTCTAAAAGTAGTGGCTTGTGTATCTGATGATCCTGTGTAGGTGAAGAGGTTCATGTGTAGCCCAGCTATGTCCCATTAGGATGATAGGGGTGTAGGGGCTCACGTCCTGTCTCAGTGGAGGCGGAGTGAGTGTGGGACGGTGTGTCCCACGTTAGCCCGAAATCTTGTCTCAGGGCCTGGAGGGTTCCCTAAGGGAGCGCCAGGTCAGGGGCCTAGGCTGTACTTATAAGTCATTTGAGGAGGATCTTCCTGTGTCAAGAGGACGGGGAGTTTCTGTAACCAGAACTCCGGCGGTCCTAGTGTTGGGCAGTACCGCTCCTAAGTGGAGGGTGCAGAAGTCCTGGTTCGCTGGGCATTTGACCATCTAGAGTGCTCGACCATTTTTGGGGCCTCTGGAGGTCATTCCCCGAGGAGGGGGGGAGGCCAGGTTCAGGTTCAGCCTGACCTGGAAGGAAGGGCATCTGTAGTCAGTGTCCTGACCGGTTGTTGGCTTCCAGGGGTACCGCTCCAAGGTGGGAGGGTGCAGAACTCTGGAGGGGGGTGCAGAGGGAGGGTGTCCTTACTTCTGACCCCGGTGGGAGGAGAGTGTGTCGCTGCTACGCCGCTGGCGTGTGCTCTGTCTAGCCTGAGACATACTGTGCCTGTGATAGTGGAACTGGAAGGGGGTGCAGAAGGACGGTGTACTTCTGACCCCGGTGCAACTTAAGGGTGTAAATCCTAGGTTGGGAGATTAGGAAACTTCTAGGTCAAGAGGAGTCTCTACTAAGGTGGATCAACTGAAGAGACTGAGGAGGCGGCCCTTGCTGTGTGTTCTGGGGCCCACCTGCAGTTGGTTGTTTCCACTAAGGTAGAGGAAAGGGGGCTTTGCTGTGTGCTGTGTCCCCCCACCTGCTTGAAGAGGGACTGTGCTGTGTGCTTTGTACCTCAGAAGTGGAATCGTTTCCAGGTGGTAGACCAGTGACGGAGTGAGGTCCTGATCTGGTAGGAGAGTTGTGTTCTGGTGAGTGCTTCCCTGTGAGGGTTATTCCTTCACCCTGACTGGAAGCAAGGGTCCCTACTTGGTCTAAGGTACTTACCTCTGCCAACTAGAGACCCCCAGTTCTAACATTGGTGGAGTAGAGGTCGGATCGGGCATTCTTGCTGTGACCTCTAGTCAGCCTGAGGGTGTGGTCCCTAGGGTGTAGGATCAGTGGTAGTGTAGCTACCCTGAGAGAGAGAGTGGAGATTGGCTATTGTGTGCCAGGGGCTTCTGCCCCCACTCTGTGGATTGGTTAGGACCTGTGACCGTTGGGTGGCCTAGGGCCTGGTCCTGGCTGTGGATGACTAGTGTGTACCAGTGGGGTATCCTAGTTGTGTCAGAGAGCTTTTGTGAGGGAAATCCCTGTGGGTTCAGAGTGGCGAAAAAATGTAAGGTGGCCCTGCCCTGCAGGCCCGTCTCCGTGGTTTTGTCGCCCAAAGCATTGAAGACCATCAGTGTAGTGATTGGTCTACCCTGCGTTTTGGCTGGAAGGGGGATGTGTTGGACCCGGTCCTTTGGGCAGGTTCACCCCGCGACTTTTTGCTTTTTCCTAGCCTGTTTTTGGAACCTGGGTTGGTGATTTTAGGCCTCTGCGCACTTTTTCACTGTGGTACAGTGTAAAGTGCGTGTGCTTTCTGTGTATGGATGGTGAGCGCCCTGCCCTCCCATAGGAATGAATGGGAAATATGTATGCCCATGGTAGATTCCTGATGCGTGGGGAGTGCAGGGGCGAGTTTGATATGTATGAACTCGTGAGAATGAATGCTGCAGAATGGTGTATGCGGCATGGCTGTATCTAGTCCAGAAGCGCCACTTTTAGAAGTTGGCCTAATTGTGTAGTGAGTCTGCTAGCACGGGATTGGCTGATGGGCCTGGCCCAGGCATGCCTGGGCCTGTTGGTAGATGGACTGTCTGGAGGAGGGGGGTCTGAGTCAAGCCGTAGATGAAAGGCCCCCATCCGCTGTTAGGAAGGAGTGGAAAGAGCTCTGGTGGTGCCAGGCTGTGTCTGTCGGCCCACCCTGGATGACTCTCCCTCCCGATGGCCCCCTGTCACCTCTGACCTGAGGCTGACAGGAGAGGGAAACCAGATACTCCCAGAGCTTAGGGCTCGCCTACACAAAGACTTCTAAAGACTTCAAAGCCTTTTCTGTGTATAAGAAGGGGCTCTGCCCCTTCCAAAAGGTTCTTGTCTTGTTCTTACTTCGGACTGGAATCTACCAGGGGCGGGCGCTGCCCAGCCCCTGGATGCCTAGACCTCTGGGGGACCCCTCTGCCTGTCCTGGAAGGATGGGGGACTTTGCTTTACCCTGGAGGGACTTTGCTGCATCCCCCTGAAGGACTTGGCTGGACTTGTCCCTGTAGCGCTGAGGGAGCGCTTCATCTGCATCTAGCGCTGAGAGAGCGCTTTATTGCCCTTCTAGCGCTGGGAGCGCTGGATTTGTCCTTCATAGCGCTGAGAGCGCTTTATTTCCTGCCCATGGCGCTTTGGTTGCACTTCTAGTGCTGGAGCGCTTTGTGTGCCTCTATAGCGCTTGGAAGCGCGTTGCTGCTGGAGGCCGGCGGCGGATCGGCGCGGGAGCCCACTCCGCTTATTTTTCTGACTTGGATTTGCCCAGTTGTTTATTTGATTTACGAGTGCCCACCTCGCGATTTCTGCCCGCCTGCCTGCCTAGCGAGGGCCGCCGCACTGCCCGCGGCGACCCGGAAGTACCTGGCCGGCCGGCCAATCCCAGCGCGGCCGGAAGTCCCGCCCCGCAGCCTGTGAGGCGGGAGGAAGAGGAGGAAGGCGCGGGGAGATGGCGGCCGATGCCGAGAGGGGAGAGCCTGGGGGCCCGAGGCGCATTGTCGGCGCCTGCCCCAGGAAGACAGAGGAGCCGCCCCGTGAGCCCCAGTAAGTCTGGGCTGAGGGCGGGCCGAGTGGGGCTGTGCCTGGGAGGTCCCCCTTCGTCAGAGCGGCCCCGTAGGGCAGCGGGCCGCTCCAACGGTGTGTAGAGCCTGGGAAGGCTCGAGGGGCCAGTCTTTGTGTCGAGCCCTGCAAGGCTCCAACGCGGGGGCAGTAGAGAGGAGGGGCGCCGGGACACGTTGTCAATGTCCGCCCCCCCCCCCCCGCAGTGGCGCGAGCTCGCGCCTAGTGCCAGTAGGAAGCCATGAAGGCTTCAGGGGCGGCCCCGGTTGGCAGTGGGTCGCCCCAACGTGCACAGAGCCCGGAGGGGCTCCCCGCCTCATTTTTGTATTTGGAGCCCTGAGAGGCTCTGGGGGCATTTTGAGAAGTTAGAGTCCCCCGTAGGGGACTCCACCGTGACGAGGGCTTCAAGGGCGGCCCCAGTTGACAGTGGGTCGCCCCAACGCTTGGAGAGTCCAGGGAGGCTCCAGGGGGCATGTTGCTTTAGAGCCAGTGTGGCTCCCACGTTTGACCAGTGTTGGCCAGAGCCTGTGTGGCCCCAACGTGCGCAGTGTTTGTTTTAGAGCCTGTGTGGCTCAGGTGGCGCAGATTTGTTCTAGGGGCTACTGAGAGCCCTGCCACAGCTTTTGGTACACAGTTGCCCCGCACTTCGTGGGCAGCTGCCACGTTTAGGCTTTTTGGTACTTTGAGACTGGCGCTGCATGGCAACGCACCCTGACACTGAGACTCAGGGCGTCTGAGCCCCAACAAGGCCAGTTGGCCTAGGGACTGCCACAGGTGGTGGCTTATGTGAGTCTTTGCGAATGATATGGTTCTTGCACCTCTGAACGTGTTCTCTTGCATCATGTGTTATTCCTGCACCTCTGAATGTTTTTAGACATCATGTGATTCTTGCGCTATTGTATTGCTCTGGCACCTCTGAATGTTTTTATGCATTATGTGTCTTTCTTTTCCTGCGCTGCACCTCTGAATGTTTAGTCATCATGTGTCTTCTTGCGCTGCACCCCTGAATGTATTTTATTGCATCATGTGCCTTATTCTTAACCCCGCTGAATGTGTAGGTTTATGCATTATGTGTTTTTCTTTACTACTCCTCTGAATGTGTTTCATACATCATGGGTAATGTGTTCTTTCTTAGACCCCTAAATGCTGTGTGATACTTAGGTGGTTGTTCTTTTTAGTACAGGTGGTCCTAGTGAGGTCCTGGTCCCCTGCGTGACAGTCTCCCAAGGAGTTTAGGGTTGCGTAGGTGGTACTTACCTGTTCCCAGTAGTTACTGGATGTGATCTATAACTGTTACCTTGTGTTACAGTGAAGTTTATATACTTTTATTCTAATTTCTGACAAGTATTTCTATATCTGCAAAGTGTTGATTCAGACAGTGGCCCATGTGGCCCTGTCTTGTAAATAATCCCTTGTGAATATTGCCGTGCCAGTTGGCACAATGTACATGTGTAATTTCTATCTGATATGTTTTGACAATACAAAAGTTATTTTAATATAACCTTGTGTGGAGTCTCTTTTGTGGTGTACCTAGTATGTTGTTGCTGTTGTGCGCTGACGCAAATGCTTTACACATCGCCTCCGAGTTTAGCCTAGACTGCCCGCGCCATGCTACCTAGAGGGCGAGCAGGGGTTATCTTGGCGTGTGACTTCCTTGCCCTGACTGGAATGGTGGTTTCTGCCTGGCTTTGGCATCAGCCTTAGCCTACCAGAAATAGCCGGTTTCCAACATGGATGTATTGGTATGTGGAAGTAGGTGTCCTTTAGGTCGAACGTTAACATAAGGTTGCCCTGCTGAAGAAAAGGAATAACATCCTGCAAGGGGACCATATGGAAGTGTTCCGATAGGATGTAGTTGTTTAAAGGCCTAAGATCTAAGATCGGTCTTCGAGACCGGTCCTTTTTGGGTATTAGGAAGTATAGAGAGTATACTCCTGAGCCCCTTTGAGAAGGAAGGTAAGGACTTTCTGCTTTAAAAGTGTTATATGTTCCTGAGATAACCTGTGAGTGTGAGGTGGAAAGTTGGGTGGCGTGGTAATAAGCTCCAGACAATAACCATGTTAGATAATGGCTAGTACCCCTTTGTCTGTGGTGATGATATTCCAAACTGGGTGAAAAAACTATAGTCGGTCCCCGACAGGTGTTGTGTGGGCGTAGGGAAAGATAGGGTGGTCAGTGTTTTGCAGTGGGAGTTGTCCCACAAGCAGAGGCACACTTGCCCCTACCTTTGTTATTATTTCCTCTGAAGAAACCTCTATAAAACCCTTGGTGTCAAGAGGTCTGGGACTGTTTCCATTGGAGGAGGATGCCTCGGTGGAGCAGGACTTGTATGCACCCCTGTAGCCTGGGCGACGAAACGAGCCCCTAGGAGTGAAGGTTTGCTTTGGCCATGTCAGTGTCCTCCTTCATTTTCATTTTGAATGAAATGAAATAGGGGTTTTGTAAAGCGTGTGTATGCCCAGGCGTCTTAGCGCTGGAGCGGTCACATCCTGAAACAGAGGGGGTAGATTGAAATTAGGAATTGGGCGCGAACAACGTTTTAAGCGCCTTTCTAAACAGTTGTCTGTTAGTTTGGCATCTCAGGTTGAAAGGCAGAGTATTCCAAAGTTATGGGGCCAAATGGAAGAAACTTTTTCAACCCCACTTTACGGTCTTCACCCTCGGGATGACCAACAACGAGCCAGTCGATGATCTAAGACTGCGTTGAGGAATATGCCATCTAATTTGATTGTTAAAATACGCAGGTCCTATCCCGTAAAGGGTCTTGTGGACAATGCACAAGGACTTAAACTGTACCCTTGCCTGGACGGGCAGGGCAGCCAGTGCAGCTCTCGGATCCCTTTGGGCACTGAGCAAAATTTGGGTAGTTTAAGTAACAATCGTGCTGCTGCATTTTGAAGTGATTTGAGTTTACGTATGGTCTCTTTATTTGTACTCAAGTAAAGGGCATTTCAGTAATCAATCCTTGATAGCACGAGGGTCACGATTACGGTTTTCCTTAAATCCATCGGGATAAACAGAATGTTTCTGATAATCTTCAGAGTGTAATAACAGGAAGATGTAATAGAATTAACCTGATTTGATGAGGATAACTGATCATCAAGAAAGACGCCTAGACTTTTGACCTTCTTTATGGGGGATGGGCAGGATCCTGCCCCTTCAGGCCACCAATCTGTATTCCAGTGGGCGGTATTTTTCCCTCAAAGTAGCACCTCAGTTTTCTCGGTGTTCAATTTCAAGCAATTATCACGCATCCAACCTATCACATGAACCATGCAGGAACAATTTTTTTGTCACGTCATAAGGGTTTGTTGATAAAAACACCACTATTTGTGTGTCGTCCGCATAACAGATAGCGGTGAAACAGTGGGAACGGATAAGTTTGGCAAGAGTAGGTAAAAGGTAGAATCTACCTGTTGCCCAAAGAGTGATGTTCTTTATCGAAGGGCATGTTTGAAACTGCATGTTGGACCTCCTGTTTGAACCCAGAACACTTAAACCAGGTGTGTTGCCTAAGAAGAACACTAGTATTAATTCCTCTAACTGCAGTATCTGCAGCGTCAATGGCACAGTAAACAGAAGTGTTAGTAATGGTCTGCCCCTAGATAATTTGTTCACCTCTTTTCCTAAAATCCTCAGGGAGGTCCTGGAGGAGCTCCTCCATCTCTTCCCAATGTACTCTATCATAGCAGGTAAAAAAGCTTGAGAATCGGCGATGCACCAATGACTGACAGTCTGCGCTACTACCCTCTTTTCTGCAGTGTCAATGCGCCCACTTTCCTTTTCTGGGGAGGGGTATCCCCAGTAGCCTGGTAATTAATCCTTTTACATGCAGAAGTGGTGGCAATGGAGTCTGGTGGTACTCGACTCTAAATAAGTACAGGATCAGATGGTACTGCCTTCTATTTTTTGATCTACATGAGGGGCGAAAATTCTGGCCCAGACAGGGCCCTTAAAGATCTCAGTTGCAGGTCTCATCATGTCAGGTAACATTGGAGATATAGTTTATCCCAGTGAGTAGAACTTAAAGTGTCAAAGAGGAAATCCCGCTCCAGGGGTTCCTATGGAGCTCTATGTTGTGGAAAGCTGCTGCTTTCGCAATTACTTCTTGATAAGAGGTTGCATCCTCAGGAGGGGGAAGGACGATATGGGTGCAGGTCGGATCGTTTGGTGTAGTGGAGTTTGTGTCATATATTACAGGGATAGGATCTCCTAATGTTTCCACCAACCCACCAGCGTTGGACGGTGGTGATCCCTGAGGAACATGTCCTATATATACTGCTGTGATGATAATGACAGAGGAGAGGCAGGAGGGGATGAGGTGGTGGCGGCGAAGGTGTTGGAGGGGCAGGTAGTGTAGGAAGTGGTTGATAGGAAGGGCTAGTGGCCTTGTCTTTTGTTTTCTTCTTTTGAGGAATCGGAACATCTAGTGCCTTCTCAAAAGTCAATTTCCTTTTCAGACGTGGAGAGGAAGGTGAAGCAATAATGAGATAAGTGGGGACTTGGATTTGCCTCGGCAAATGACCATCTTTTCTAGGACCTGAGACGTAGAAACGGATACCGCTGTTGAGTATTTTGGCTCCGTACGTTTTGGTACCAAGGAGTTCGGCTTGGAAGATGGGATGCTTAGTCAGCGCTGAGGGAGATGGGGTCGGCTGCCGAATCGGTACTAAAGCATGTTCCTGGTCCGAAAGGGTCGATGCCGAAGGCTTGGTCTTGATAGAAGTCTTCAGCACGGGGCACAGATACATCAAGAGCAGTTTTTCGGATCGGACCATGGCCTCAAGCAGTGGTGGTCCAACGAACTCTAATGGTGGGAGTGCCAAAAATATTTTGGCCAGCTTTGATGGAGGGGCAGGGTCCGAGGTCATAATAGTAGAGTGCTGGGCAGGTGGGTGTTTTGCGTCTCCAGGTCTACCGCCACGTCAGAGCGGAGCTTTGTCAATCGAGAAAGCTTCCTTTTCCTCGATTGTCGGCTCCTCTGGGGTGAGTTCTGCGCCGGAAAAGTTGGAACTGTCGTCTGTGGTCTTGCGAGACATTTCCAGCCGACGAGCCTTTCAATTCCAAAGGGTTTTCTTGGACCTAAATGACTTACATGCGTCGCAGTCTGCTTCCTTGTGGTCGGACAAAAGTACAGGTTGCACACGAGGTGTTGGTGGGTATGCAGGAATTGTGTGGCAATGCAGATCGAATGTAAACGGCATGCGTTCCATCACAGCAACACATTTTTGGATGGAGCTGGTATGATGCTGAAGGTAGAACCGAATATGCAATGCCTCAAAGGGCTACCGAACGAACGAAGCTGAACAGACTAGTTAGTGAAAGAACGCAGCGAAAATGTAAATAATAAACAATACAGCCGAAGATAGCAATAAAACCAAAAGATCTAACCAAACTGAGTCAAATCACAGAGCAAAGGCGGAGAGAAAACAAATATGGTGATGCCTGTGCGCAATATCACCGAGAGGAGTCGCCGCTCGACCTTGTGACTCGAAAGACTTCTTCGAAGAAAAACAACTCTGGACCCAACACTAAATGGCAGGAGTATGCAGAGCATGTGTATCTACAGCCACACATGCCATCGAACAGCACATTACAACACATTCAATTATGCTTCTCAAAAGCTGTCAAAACGAGTACTATAGCTACAGGCAAAAGTAGGTTATTACTCTGCGGTCCCTTAAATTACAACATGGTTGAAAATTAGAGTAACTATGTGACTAAAAGGTCTATATTCTTTGGAAATAAACCTGGAATACAAAGTTCATGAATGCATTATAAAAGGAGTGCAAATTAATTAGGGGAGTAACAATAATTAAATCAAGTACAACATCATAAATGAATGTATGGATAACAGATAGGAGTAACAACAAGTCTTGCACTAAGATGTACTTCTACCTCAATGTCCAAATTTGTCAGCAAACTGCAGGCATATACGCTGAAATTGTAATATTCTTTAGCGAAACCTGCAGCAGTTTTATACAATTCTGTGATTTGTTTCGGATCAATGATATTGTAAACTCAGACTGCTTGCCTGTTCTATGTCTAAATATTGGCTAAAAGTGACGCAACACACACAAATCTTTAACGACTTTTCCACCCTTACCTTCTAGAAGGCTTTTTCAACACCACCACTGACATTTTCAGCACCAACTGAATAAATATTTTTAAGTGTTGGTGAAAACCTCTCACGAGACAGAGACCCTGCCCTTTTGTACTTCACTGCTGTCAACATGGCTGCACACCAGACGCCTAACACTTCCTAAAGCAGTCAATTATTCCAACATTGTCTATTCCCAAACCTCTCTAAATCAGCAAAAAAAGAAAAATCAAACATACAACTAATAAACTGCACCAAAAGTAGCTATTTGCCAGCCAATATCACTATAGGGTCCCTGACGGTGGAGCCGGTGTGGGAACCACCGATTAAAACATGAACTCTTTGCCTCAATCAAAATGGAGCAAGCAGGCCGTCCGTTTGGCGACAGTGTGATCTGCCACTTCTGTGCCAGACTGCCCATTTCGCCAAACTAGAAATCTGCCCCTAAATCTGCCCAATTTCAATTATGTTGCCATATGTTGCTCCCTCAATTGATTAAGGAAAGAGAATCACTGACATCTTTAATTTCTCAGCATCAGAAAAATATAATTTAAAATCTTAAATCTTTTTAGAATTAATTTACTATTTCATCTTTCTATTTGACCAGTTAATACTGATAAGCTTTTATATTTAAAACTTACAAATACAAAAACACTATCATGCATCCCATACCGTTAGAACAGAATGATTCACCTGCTAAATCCTGATAAGGGGAAACAAATAGCAATGTGACCATATTAATTTAGTCGATGACAAATGTTGAACATAAATCCATGTTCCTACTCTTCCTCTTCGTCCACTTTCCAAAGTTTTTATCGACCCTGAATACAATGTTTTGGCTCAACTCACATTGCCTTCATCCGAATAAAAATCACTGTCAGCAATTTCTAAACAAATGGCATTTACTTAACAAGGTGTAATCTAAATTATTTGTAAGCTGTGATCAAACATTCATCTGACACATTGGGGTCCTCATAAATGTAGTATGTCGTATTACTCATACCAGCGTGGGATTATCTAATCAGCACTGTTCCATTTCACATAACCTATTTTAGTTATTCTTCACTTGAGGCAGCGGGTGGGGAAAATGAACTATTTCCTTGAAAGAGCTCATGCTCCTTAGAAACTGAAGGCTGATTAACTTCCTCTTTCTACACTCACATCAGCTACTGTTTAATTTTAATGAGAAGAGATTGAAGCAGACTTACCTTTCTTCACTTGCTCTGATCTGGTTTGAAAATTAATGAATCTCCCTTCTCTCCTCTCATGCAAATCTTCGTTACCCATTTATCCCTGCTTGTAAAGGCCCCCTTGAATAAAAACTGGATTGCATCCCTTACTTCTCTACTATTATTGTCAAACATGGGTTAAACGCAAACTCCTTGGACTTCATCCTTGATAATAGAATAGATATGAATGAGCGTATCAAAAACATTGGGAAAGATGATCAATGGCAAGTGAGATGGACAAGAAAAATGAAAACATTTGTCCCCAAGAAGAGTCTAAAATAGTTGCTCATACCTTGGTTCTCAACATCTTTGATTTTCAGACACACCAACATTAAAATGGCACCAGTCAAAAATATCATTCATGCCAAAAAGCGTTTGGTGGCTGCAACCCGTCAAAAGGTTATTTCGCCCAAATGTTAAATGATCTACTATGGTATCTATGATCAAGATCTCTGGCAGCACATACTACGAGAACAGCAAAGGGCTCTGAAACAAATGACCCGTAAGTAGGCTTTCTCTAGATCCTCCCCGAAACTCTAAAAGTTCACAACATTATCCAATAGGAAAGCTCCTACACCGAACATGGTGTAAGACAGGAGAATGAACACCACTGATATGAGCTGGCCCAGGCATTTATTCTTTTTCGGAGGTCATTACCATATGAACAACCCACCTGACTATCATTTGTTCCTCCAACTGCCAGTCATTGTAAACTTTATCTGAAATTGCCTAATCACAGACTGACTGTTTTCTGGGTCCCTGTTCTTGTTGAGAACTGTTTTGTCCAAACAACTGGTTCTCTCATTAATTTGTACTCAATTTCCAACTTTATGTAAAGCACTCCAACGTTTATAAAGGCTTGTACTTGCTTAATAAAACTATGTATATAAAATCAATTAGGGGGGTTTGGCACTGGGAATATTGGGTGGAGTCCACGCACAGCCCTTTTCTGGTGGCTTGGTAGGCCTAAGATCTAGCCAGTTTTCTGTAGGCTGCATTGGTCAAAGTAAAACACCAAAGTTGTTCAAATAAATCAGGGATAGGCGCTGGTCGATGCGTGCCAAGACAGTGTGTCTGGAGTGGGGGAATTGCCACTAACTAGACAGGTGTTACTGGTGCCCAGTGTTGTCCCAGCTGAACGGAATGTGGTCAAGACTATGTATAGAGTAGTATCTAATTAAAAGGCTGGGCGGAGATCTTAAAATTAAAGTGACACCCTTTTTAAATGGAGCAAATCTCCCCTTAATTGTCTTTGCAATCTCAGAGGTTTGTGATCTGAGAATCTAGTTTGATGCCAGGTCTCCTGAAAGCAATTTAAAAACAAGCATTTGCAATGCAATAGGACTCGCATTTGCGAGATTTTGAGCTATTGGCATTATAAATGACGAGGTCTATTATTTATGTGTTTTGAAAACCTGCAAGCAACAACTATAATTACAAAGTGCACATAATTCAAAGGCATTGTTATTTACAATGCCAACAGGTCAAAGTTTTGAAAATGTGAGACCTATTACATTGCAAATGCTTGTTTGAATGTGGATATGAGCAAGGCTAATTGTAGAACTGGTAACGCCACCCTGTACATGAGCTTAACGAAGCCAGCGCTGTGCACAATGATGACATGAGGTGCTGTGCAGTGGTGCTGCACGACACTCTACCCATAGCAGCTAGAAACAGCAGAAGGAGCTGCGGGCTGTATCAGTGTGCCTTGGTTACAGGCCCGCATATGGCAAAGTGAAAGTCACTTTGCAAGTCGCTTGAACTAATGTAAAAGCAAGCACTGTGCTGAAACCTAAAGCACGGCACCCAGCGGGAAGGGAGGGGACTGTGGGCAGCAGGTGCCATTGTTGTGTACGCTTGTATTAATTTAAATAGAGTGTCGCTCTGAAACTTAAATCACGTCACCCGTGGGTGAGGGAGGGCAGTGGGCAGCAGGCGCTATTGTTTTGTGTGCCTGTGTGGTAAATATGAAAAAAAAAAAAAAAATTTAGGTGGACAAGAAGGGAAATGTGCGCGTGTGCGCCATAATAAAGTTAAAGCACATTGTGAAAGCAAAATAATATATATATTTTTTTTCTTACACTGGGAGCCGCTTGAACGCTACCATATGTTCTCCAAATGTAATAAAGTGCAGCCGGAGGGGGTTGTGGGCGGAGGCCGCTATTGTTGACCGGGCCATGGCCGCCATTGTTGACTTACGCCCATGTTATTGTAAAATCGGGTGCTGCGATGAAACCGAAAGGGTAGCGCCTGGAGGTGGGGAGGGGCTGTGGGCGGCATGCGCCATTGTTGAGTGTGCGCCGTATTGTTAATTTAACTGAAAATGTTTCGGTGCACAACAATAGAAAGGCGCAATTGCACCATATTAATGTTAAAGCGTGTTGTAAAACCAAAAATATAAAAGCAGGCGCCGTGTTGCGTTATAGGAAAGCATGCCGTGCATGGAACAGGAGAGATTATTCAAGAAACTAGTACTCACAAACTAAACAAATATACTGAGTAACAACACAAGTAAAAGGTCGGGTCCTCATAGGAGGTTACAAATGTAGACAAGGCGTTACTAAGGGACTACTAAGCCTATTCATGAATCAAAAGCAACCATTAAGAAAGGACAGTATCAGGAGCCAATTAAAAAGATGGCGGAAAATGGGCGGAGCTTCAAGCCCATACATAAATACAGCATGTCTTGCAGAGAATTTGCCACCCAGGCTAGACCTAAGTAAATGATCCCCTGTGGGTCTACAGGACGCATGGATCCTGTGATATAGGATGTGTGTGTTGAGGTAGTGGGGAGTGGCATTTTGATTTTGTAGAGATCTGGAAAGGAGATCCAGTTTGGAAAGGGAGCATTTCAAAGAAGTTACCCTACAAGCACAGTAGTGAATCCCTCATCATAAATGCAGAGGAGTCGTCAGGTGAGAGGCACCAAACAAGATGGGTAATAGAGAGGAACTTTCAGCTTTGGTGGACAAGCTTTCAGCAGAAGGGAAAAAATGACATAAGTCTACAACACAAATGCCTGCCAATTCCAAAGGCACATCCTGGGACAAAACCAAGAAAAGCACAGCACTATCACTATGATTAAGCCAAAATTAACGATATTCCAATAATCAACTTATGAATGTATCACAAAGTACAAACCCAGTAGTAGTCCAAAGACTATATATAGAATGGTGTACGTTTATGACCATAAAACATGATCAACTTGTTTAAGGTGTACCCACGGTTCATGCTATTCATTCTGCTATCCCATGATGTAGAGAAGATACAAGTATAATAGAAACACTAAGAGCAAGGAATACAAAGGATTACAAATATGTATCATAAGAGATAGTGGAAACAGGAGAAAAAAGCATTTACGCGAGTTTAAGCTATTGCCATTGTAAATGACAATGCCTTGTATTTATGTTTTAAAAAACGAAAACAAAAATAAAAGGCATTATTTAGAATGTCAATAGCTCAAACTCACGTAAATGCAAGACATATTGCATTGCAAATGCTTGTTTTACTCTGGCCCAGAGTGTGAATCTGCCCTACTCACAGTTGAACATGTCATAGGACTTTTAATGGGAACATTGTGGGAGAAATCATTGAAGTCTTGAGCTGGTGGGATGGGCTCAGTGAGCTGAACACTCACCTCTTACACAATGTGTTGCTCTAGAAGTCCTGGTAAGGCAGGGTGAGCCTTCATCCTTCTGAGGTATGGTAATTGAGTACCATAGATTCAGTAATAGTGACGTTCTTTATGTACAGCACAAAGAAACAACAGAGCAAAAATCATTTTATTACTTGTATTACTATTATCAGCCAGAATCACAATTGAAAGTAGTTTTTTGGTGGCACCAGGTCTGCGACCGTTGATGTTTGAATTAGGAGGTCCAGCACGCCTCTATTTCTTACAAATAAACACAAATCCTTTCTAAGAACCATAAGAAATAAACACCTGAATCCCGAGAAGGCTATTTTCAGGCTCTATATACAGCTCTTGGCTCAGGTGGGAAATTAAGACTTTTTCCTCGTAAACAAGCTGCGTGATCTTGTGCACATTATTTTACAGTGTTGATAGCACTCGGAAATGGGCTAAGGCCAGAATTAAGAGCTGCTACTCGTCCATAAGGCTATGGGAGGGAATCATTTTATGTAGTTTAGCAGGAAAATTGCCCTAATGCGTGCCTTTATCTATAAATGTATGTATTTTTAAGATTTTGTGTGTTTTCCAAATGGTGCAAAGAAAGGCCAGGTTTAAAGCAAGAGGATTTGAACACCACGGTTTTCTGTCTGTGAAAATATACGTGGTGAAAATCTCGCACTTCCGGGGTCCCAGGTAGTGTGTCCGATAGAGGCCACCAGTCCACATCCTTGGTTAATCATTCCGGCTTCGGCCAAGGACACGTTTTGGGATTGAAGCCAACACCGAGGGCCGCCTTGGGCTATACTTGCGGGTCACATTAAAGAGATTTCATTAAATACTCTTTCATTTTAGGCAAAAGGCCCCACTGGGGTTCCACAAGACATTGTGCTTCAATTTTTTCACGAGGACACCCTCTTGATTTATCGGAGGCGGTGGGGGGTTATGCCTCATCTTAAGGTGGAGGTGACGGAGTAAGAAAAATTAAAAAGCACTTGCAATGCAATAGGTCCGATTGTGACGTCGTGAAATGTAAGAAGTCACATACCGGAAAATGCAGCGTAGCTTCCATTGTCCCGAACAGTGTCTGTATAAAATAGTACTGAACCAACATATAAATCCCACCAAGTCCTGCCGCGAGTGCACAATCCAGTCCGGATGGGCGAGTCGAAAAGGAGACAGGGAGGGAACAAACATTGTGTGACGCGTGCCAATAAAAAAGCATGGGCGGAGCTTCCACTTCACTTCCGAAATCGTCTCGATTACAATAGATCTCGCAAAGCAAGCAGCGCATGCGCTGCAACGCTAGGCGAGACCTAAAAAGTAGGAACCCGATCAAGAGCAGTCAATCTAATCTCAAAATACTGACAACAAAAGGCTAACCCAAGACATACCCACTTAAAAAACAATCCAAGAAGAGCAATTGAGAACAACCGAATCAGAGCTCTGGGTGGTTTAGTCGACTGAGTATATTCATCAAAGGTGTTCTGTACTGTTCTGTACTGGTCTCAATTTAGATTTCTTATTAAGAGTGGACACAGTGACAAAATCCTTTGCCAATGCTGCAAACTGCGGTATTCACGCAGACCAAGCTGCAACATTGGACACGTCCCTGAAAAACAGTTCATGGCAACAGATTCGAAAGATAATTCCACACGTATGGGTGTGCAAGTCCTCTCGAGGCAATATCACGAGTAAGTCCACAAACCTTGGTTGTAGAAAAAAAAAGGAGTTTATTCTATGTACACATATGCACTGTTCCTTAATCTTCCGGTCTACACTGTATATGGGCTCATGTTGGTGATTAAAGTGTGCATTTATAATTAACTGATAGATTAAAAATCGTAGGGTTTATGGTTTTTCGACCAATGAGCGACCTACTCAAAACAGGAAGTCTAAGACCCACGGACTTTGAAGGGTTGGTCAGAGAACCGTCTGAAAACTTTGATCGGAATCTACACAATTGGATACACAGTAAAATTATATGTTGTCGATTCTGTGCTAGTTAAGGTTACAGATCTAGCTGTCCTTTGCTTTCTCTGGTGCCATGGCCTCTCCTGAGGTCTGCTTTGAACCACTCAGCTCTCCTACTGAAGCGGTCTCCTGGAGAGGTCTCCTACAGCTGTCTCTGGGTAAAGAGCTAGCATTGGGGCAAGGACGCCCTAAGCCCTGGAGCAAGTAGGAAAAAGATGGTTGTTAAACGACAATCCTAGTCGGGTGGCAGTAACCCTGATGTCACTGCACCTGCTGCACTAATGGTGACTACTCACCTGATAAGATACTTTATACGGAAGCAGTGACATGAGTGCTCCACATAAAGTAACAAAGTAACGCTTGCCTCTTTCCCTTTTAATGTGTGCCATAGCGCGCCTGCCCAGTGGTAACTAAGTGGCTTGTTAACTTTCAGCTATTACAGATGGGTAAATGTGGCAGAATAAGCACTGGAAGAAATAAAAATGACTATGATGTTGGGATTAGACACAAACATATGAATGCAAACGATCCTCTCTCCTATTAGTGTGCACACAAACCCCTTACACACCAGATCTAGCGGAATTCACATCACGCACGATTGACCTCCCTAAAGGCATCGCTGAGTTGCCCCCTTCTGTCTCCTATGGCCCCTTAAGAGCTCCCCGTTTGCTACGAGTTAAGCAAGCAGATGGTCACTATTGCGCATGAGAGACCCTTCTGCAGTAAGAGAAACTCATTAAACAAAATAGTGCTTACAGACTAAAGAAAATGTACCGTGTAGCAACCGAAGTAAAAGAGCCAGTCACAATGGAAGGTTACAAATGAAGACATGGTGGTACTAAGGAGGGACTAACAAACCTAATAACGAATCAGAAGCTAGCATTTACGAAGGACAGTGACACAAGCCAATCACAAATATGGGTGTAGAGTGGGCAGAGCTTCAAGTACTTACTCCAATACAGCATGCCTCGCAGAGCTGCGCATGCGCTGCCCAGGCTCGACCTAAAAAATACCACAAATGGTATTTCATAGTGAAAGACAATTTGCACAAGTTAACAGTCAACCTTTAGGCTGAGAATTGCTGTATTCAAATGTTAAACTGATTCTAATAAAGTGAAGTTTGCCCAGAGTGTATTAATGCGTGTTAAAATGATACAATAATGAAATAATACAGACAAAAAGTGGGTGCCTATGCCTCTTACTTTGCTTTTCTTTCCACATAATTTAGTGGTCAATAATACCTTGCTACATGATCTGGCCCCTCTATTTTGAATAATTCCAATTGCTCTGAATATACTGCTTGAAACATCCACCATGATTAGGCATCTAAGGTCAAATCAAGACAAAACGTTACTTGCCTTTGGTAACAATATTGCGCGTTGATTCTTAATCTCCTTGAAGACTCCTGATCTAATAAGGACTTCTGCCAAGACTTCAGACTGGTCGGTCAAACTTTTTTCCAGAAATGACTTTGCAGGACAGTCAGGTGGCTCTATCCGTGACCCCAACTTCGGATGGCTCTATCCGTGACACCAACTTCGGATGTGACATCTAAGTACGTTAGGTGCACACAAGCAAGCTGATGTCGGTTCATGATACTTTTCCACACCGACTGAGATATGTGGAGAGGAACCGAAAAAGTCACAATACTGAATAGCAACAAATACAGCGCATAACATATGTTGGGATTTTATTAATAAAGGCACAATCTCATTGGGGAAAAGGGAAGGCAGTCATTGATTGGTAGATTATAAAGTCACCAGAAATATTGTTAATGTAGGCAGGTAACTTTTTTTTCTGATTGCTAGGTTTTCCCACAGATTCCACACCTCTTGAATGAACACAAAGCAGTACCTCTCTGGGAGGTGGGGCAGAGCCAGTTAACCCAGTAAAACATGCAACACAACTCATACAAACTACCCATTACTCTGTGCCTGAGACGTGTGGCAGTAGTACTTCGCATAGGACAAACCGATGACCACATAGCTGCATGTTAGATGTTGGCAACCAGATGTCTCTGAAAGAAGCATGAAAGCAGGCATAGCCATCGCAGAGTGAGCATGAATTCTCTTCGGAGATTATATTTTGAAAGGGCAAAAAAAGTTGTGATACAGAGAATGACCCAATGTGAAATGGTGCAATTGGTTACAAACTTGCCAAATATAGATCCAGCGAATGCCACAAAGAGCGGTTATCAACCCTACTCTGCCACATGTAGTCAATGAATAGAACAGTACAGCAAGCCTGGGGTCCAGGCCATACAGCAGTTTCTCCTTGGCTAGATGCAAACGAGGGAAAAGATGGAGGGTGACAAATTGGCCTGTAAGAAATATAGAAACCACCTATATGCTCAATTTTAATTGGGAAAAAACTGTGAAGGGTGGGCGAATTGAGAGAGCCAGAAGATCTCCAACCCCATAAGCAGTAGCTGCTACAATAATTGCCACAGAGAGAACTGTTTTTAGAGGACAAATACAAACAAGGCAACAGTGCACCAGCTCAAATGAGATGCAATCAAGAAAATCATTACAAGTTTTAAATTCCACTAAGAAATATTAACTGAGTGGCAGGAAACCAGTAAAGCAAACCTTTCAAAAATGGTGCCACTGGTGCCATTTTAACAGGGAATGCTGTTTAGGAAGATACACAAATGCAGACCGTGCTGCCAAGTAGCCTTCAACTATGGTCACCACCTCACACTGCTGTGCAATGGCCAATGTAAACCTCATGTTGTCAGACAGGTGAGAGTTAAACGAAGCAACACCTTCTCACTCACTCTACTGAACAGACTTGCTCCAGTGGCTTGCATAGAGCATGTGATAGAATTTTCCACCAAGATGGTATCTGTGATCTTAGCAGGAAGGCAAAATGTCTCTAGCTGGCTTGTCAATCACCACATGTGCTGCTTCATCATCCTCCACCTCATCATCATCATCATCATCATCATCATCAGGGGTTTGGGGTACATCCTACTGTATGAGCAGGGCCAATGTGCAGGAAAGGGAAGAGGAGGCCTGTTGTACCAGATCTTCCACGCCAGTCTGGAACAATCAGAAACAGCGGTGCCCCTGAGACGAGCTGAAATGGAAGGCATGCCCCAGGGAACATTCCAGAGGGAAGTGTCTAGAACAAAACAGAACACTGCGTTTGGTCCATTGTGAAGAGACTGACAAATCTAAATCCCAATCTGGAGAACATCGACTCCATCATTTTGGTGCTTAGCTCCCATTCACTGTCCTTCTGGAACAGATGCTCGTACAGTAAGATGAGCCATAATCAGAAAGATTCTCTTTTGATGTACTCACTTCATTAATAATACAAGGTCTGCAACTCAACAGCACCCCGTTTGTGGAGTTAACAGGTGAAATGGAAGGAAGAAGGTGGATCACTTGTAGCTCAAGCACACCCATACACAGGTGCTGTTCCAAAACAGAATTAAGGCCCATTTCTGTCATTCAACCCAGAAGACCACTCCAGCGAGGGGGCATCCATGATCAAGATGGCGTGAGCCTGTTGGGAGCCTAAGGGGCCGCCATTAAGAGCAGGAGGCATCATTGAGGTTTAGAAACACCAACCAACACCAAAAGGACCTGGCACAGAGACGGCACCTAGAATTTGTCTTGTTGGATAAACAGGTTCAGAAGGAAAAGACGTTCTTCTTGGGAACCAAAGAGTACGGGAGTAAAAGTCCATGCACCTCTAATACAGAGGTATCACACCTCTGTGCCCTTTCATCCCCTTTGTCCACCAAGAAAAGGAGCTACCCTAGGATTGAGGTGTGACCTGGCGAACACCCTCTGATGGTAAAAGGGATTATCTCCAAGGTAGGGCAGGATGGAAATGGATATCCTTGGCAACAAGCTAGAGGACCCCAGCAGTCTCTCGAGATCACCTACCAGGTGGGGCAGTGGGGAGGTCAGCGTGGCAGATTCCAAGATGGCCAAACCGTAGAGGGGCTCTCCAAAGGTCAGGAGAGACAATCCAGCATAATCCTTGACCAGCAGCGCTATTGTCAGGCGTGTGGCTGAGCCAATGTGAGAAGCACTGTTTTGAGGATGAAATCTCACCTACAACAGTCTCCTGATACCGTGCACTGTGGCCCTGGGCCGACCCACGTGGAGAGCAGGATTCCTACTCAGATGCTAGGATCCCTGTTGGGAAGCTCCTCGCAGTACCCACTAACATGTGCTATACTGCCCTTGAGGCCAGGGGTGCCACATGTGGTTGACTGCGGGAGTAGTGTGGTCCACCTCCGTCAATTACAAGTGGACCACCCTGATTAGGCTAGGGCCCCAGAGACGCAGCACATTTGTTTGTAACTGGGGAGAAGTCAGAGAACCATGGGCAGGCGCGTAGGCAGCCTCACTCACCTCATAGAAGCATGTTGTAATTAATGCCTCCATTGTAGCAGTAGCGGATTTACAGAGTGCCATTGATCCTACAGTGGGTGGGGTGTGTCGGCATTTATGAGAGCTTCTGAATATACTATACTAGGTTTTATACATCTTCATGTGCCATCCCCATGGTGTTGCATAGGGATAGGCAAGGGCAACCATACCAATGGAGTTTAATAATAAGTACATATGCTCCCCCAATAGCATTCTTTGCAGATAAATGCCTTTCCCATCTGTTTGTAAGGTATTCAAGCTGCAGTCACAAGGAAACAGCAACCACTGGCCCCAACAAACTGCTACCTATTATAGATGAAAAGGAGCCACGGTTGAAAATCTTCAGGAGCAAGCCATCTAAATAGCAGTCCTTCTAAGCAGGCCATGAGGATGGTGACGCTCTACCCATCCTTCAACCCCAACTGCCGCCTCCCCGCCCCCTTCCAAATTTGATACCTGTAAAAAGAGTCTCTAGATAAACTCCAGGCCACTAGTCTTGTATCCTTATTGTGACTGTATTGATATTGGAGTCACACTTTATTGCTTGGGTTCCCAGCTAGGTGTACTGATGGGTAAAATTAATAACTATCATTCCAAGCTGTCCTTCAATCCCCAACACGCTTAAAAGATGGCAGATGTTGACAGCATGGGCGAGAGGGTGAACTAGGGGGACTCCGGTAAAGGAAGATGAAACTAAGGATGTGAAATCCCTCTTTAAAGTGATGAAACAAGGCTACTAATTCATTGACAGTAAAATTGAAATGCTTACTTATAGAATAGAGCTTATGAACTCTAAAATGGACAAACGTGAATTATGTTTGTCAACTACAGAACAACGCATCTCAGACATGGAGGATGGTATGCAGGCAAAGACAAAAAGTTCCTTAACATGGAGAATGTCTTATACTTGATCAAATTAAAAAATAAAGGCCTTAGAGGCAAGATCCAGGCACAACAGTCTCTGGAACCTTGATGTGCCGGAGTCCACAAATACGCCTAAACTAGAATCCTAAGCAGAAGATCTTCTAACCTCATTATTTGGAGCAGAGAACTTTTCTCATTTGTCTGAGGTGGAACAGGTGCATCACTCTCTGGTGTCCGGGCCACCACTGCGGACTCCTGCACCCCCTATATTCACATGTCTCCTATCTTCAGGGATAGTTCTCTTCGACTGGCTAGAGAAAACAAGTATTGGCTTTGCCAAAATGTTTTAACCATGTTATACACCAGCTTGGCTGCTGTTCAGCATGGCTAAACGTTAGTGGCGTAAAGGAGAACAGTGTGGAGCAGAGTATCAAAGTAGAGGGTTGCAGAGTGGTGTAGAGGCGTGGAGTGGTGTAGAGTAGAGTTGCGTGTAATGTCATGGAGTGGCGTAGAGTGGAGTGGAGTGGACTGGCATAGTGTGTTGAGGAAAGAGTGTCGTAGAGTGGAAGGGGGAAGAGTGGAGCAGTGTTGTAGAGCTCAGTAGAGTGTCAGAGTGCAGTAGAGTGTCATACAGTGGAGAGGTGTGGAGTGGTGTAGAGCAGAGTGACAGAGGGGAATAAATGGTCGTGGAGTAGAACAGTAGAATAAGTGGAGTAAAGTGGCATGCAGTGGTGTAGATGAATGTGCGTAGAGCATCATACAGTGGAGTAGTGGCAGAGTGGCATAGATAAGAGTGGTGTAGAGTGGAGTAGAATTTTGTAGAGTGAAGTGGCATAAAGTGGAGCAGCGTGGAGCGGCGTTAAATAGTGTGCCGTAGAATAAGTGGAGTAAGGTTTCATGGAGCGGTGTAAAGGGAGTTGCGTAGAGCGTCGTACAGTGGAGTAGTGGCAGAGTGGCACAGAGAAGCGAGTTGGAGTGGCATAGAGTGGGGTAGAGTGGCCTAGAATGAAGTTGCAGAACATACAGTGGTGCAGAGTAGATTGGCACTGAGTGTAGTTGCTTAGAGTACAGTAGTGTAGAGTAGAGTGGCACAGCGTAGATTGCCGTGGCATAGAGAACAATGGCGTAGAGTGGTGTAGAGTGCAGTGGCATACATTAGATTGTTTCACAGTTGAGTGAAGTGGTGCAGGGTAAAGTGGAGTTCTGCAGGATAGAGTGGAACGGCTTAGAGTGGAGTGGTGCAGAGTAGAGTGCAGTGGCATAGAGTGAAGTGGTGTAGAGTAGTGTAGAGTTTAGTGGCTCAGAGTGCAGGTTTGTGGAGTAGAGTATCTTAGAGTACAGTGTGTACTGGCATAGACTGCATTGGCAGAGTGTTGCAGAGCAGAGTGTTGTAGAGAGCAGTGTCACAGAGTTGAGTGTTGCAGAGTGGAGAATAGTGGAGTAGAGTGCAGTGGTGCAGAGTATTTGGGGTAGAGTGTGGTGATGTATAGTGCAGTGGTTTAGAGTAAAGTGGCATAGAGTGCATTGGTGCAGAGTGGAGTGGCATAAAGTGCACTGACGTGGTGCAGAGTGTAGTGGCCTAGGCTGGAGTAGTGTAGAGTGTAGTGGCAAAGAGTGCAGTGGTGAATAGGAAAGGGCATTGGTTTAGAGTAGAGTGATGCAGAGTAAAGTAGCGAGAAGCAGAATGAAGTGAGGTAGAATGAAGGGGCGAAGAGAGCAGTGGTGCACAGTAGATTAAACTAGTGCACTCTGCACCACTCTAGAGTGCAGAGTAGAACAGAGTGGCATAGAGTTCAGTCGCGCAGAGTGCAGTTGCACAGAGTGGAATAGTGCAGAGTGGCGTGCAGTGGTATAGAGTAGACTGCTTCATAGTAGAGTGAAACTGCATAGAGCGCAGCAGCATATTGTGGAATAGTGCAGACAGGAAAAGAGTGCAGTAGAAAGCAGTGTCATACAGTGCAGTGGTGCAGAATAGATAAGGGTGGCCTAGAGTGGACTGGCGCAGAGTGCAGTGGCATACAGTGGAGCAGTACAGAGTGGAGGGGTGCAGGGTACAGTGCTGTGCCGTAGAATGGATTTATGCAAAGCACAGTAGCATAGAGTGCATTGGCATAGAGTGGTGGAGAGTAGAATGCAATGCGTAGAGTAGAGTGGCATTGAAATCAGTGGCAGAGTGTGAAGCGTTGCAGAGTACAGAGCAGTGATGCATAGTAGAGTGCATTGGAGTAGGGTAGTGCCGAGTACAGTGGCAGAGAGCAGTGGTGCAGAGTACAGTTGAGTAAAGAACAGAGTGGCATAGAGTGCAGTGACGCAGAGTGCAATGGTGGAGTGTGCAGTGGCATAGAGTGTTGTAAAGAATAGCAACAAAGTGCAGTGGTGCAGAGTAGACTGGCATAGAGTTCAGTGATGTAAAGTGCATTGTTTTTAAGTAAGTGGTGGAGAGTGCACTGGCATAGAGTGCAGTGGTCAGAGTAGAGTGCAGTGGAGTAAAGTGGTTCAGACTAGAGAAGAGTGGCACTGAGTAGAGTGCTGCAGTGTAGATTGCAGTGGTGTGGCACAGAGAAGATTGTTTGAGTGGAATGGAATGGTGCACGGTAGAGTGCAGTGGTGTAGAGTAGATTAGAGTGACTTAGAGTGGATGGCATAAAGTGCACTGGTGAAGAGTGGAATGGTACAGAGTAGAGTGCATTGGTGTAGACTGCAGCGGCAAAGAGAGCAGGGTTGTGGAGTGCAGGTTTGTTGAGTAGGGTGGTGTAGAGTGCAGTGGTACAAAGATTGGGGTAGAATGATGCAGAGTAGAGAGCCGTGAAGTGACGTAGAGTGGAATGGTGCAGAGTAGAGAGGCGTGAAGTGACGTAGAGTGGAATGGTGCAGAGTAGAGTGCAGTGACGACGTGTTGAGTGGCGGAGTGATGTAGAGTGCAGCGGTTTGGAGTTGTGTAGAGTGGAGAGACACAAGTGCAGAGACGTGGAGAGGCTTAGAGTGGAGTGCAGTGACATGACATACTGTAGAGTAGCATAGAGGAGTGGAGTATGCATGGTGTGGTAGCATACTGGCATTACAAACAACACAACCTCAATTGAAATGACCATTACATTTGCACACACATACAGTTTTACTGTTAAAAGTATACAGCGCACAAACGATAATGGTAGGGTGACTGTGGCAGGGTTCCCGACCCGCTTGTTTGCCCCAGGTGCCTAACTTCGTGCTCTATGCTGTGCCTACGATATTTAAAAAAATTGTTATTTGTTTGTGATTTTAAAAAACTGGAAATAATTTGAAACTGCAAATTGACCTGTGCTAGCTTGCATCACGATATATAAAATTGCGCTCTTGCCAAACACCTTCCCTAACCTGACTTGAGAGGGGGGACGGTATCTTCAGGGCAGCTCTCGGCACTGGAGCGGTTAGCGCTCTAGTGGCTGCATTTCCGGGGCTATTTAGGCAGAGCCTGAACACCGGCGAGCTGCGGGGTGGTGACTTTGGCAGGGTTCCCGACCAGCTTATTTGCCCCAGGTGCCTAAATTCGTGCTCTATGCTGTGCCTACGATATTTTAAAAATTGTTATTTGTTTGTGATTTTAAAAAACTGGAAATAATTTGAAACTGCAAATTGACCTGTGCTAGCTTGCATCGCGCTATATAAAATCACGCTCTTGCCAAACACCTACCCTTCCCTAAGATACCGTCCCCCCCCCCTTGAGAGGGGGGGGGGGACGGTATCTTCAGGGCAGCTCTCAGCACTAGAGAGGTTAGCGCTCTAGTGGCTGCATTTCCGGGGCTATTAAGCCCGCGCCTGCCTTCGAACGCGCAGCGATCGCGCGCAGCTGAGCCGAAGACACGCCGAAGAGTAGCCAAAGAGCAGCTCGTCTGCGCCCGTCCGCGACAGGACGGGCCTAGGGCCTATGGACTCTGCTCAAATGGACGCGAACCACACTGGGGTGCATTGCATGAGGTATACTGCCTCAGTGCTAAAAAATCTACAGCTAGCGCCTCTAGTGGGCTGTGCTCGGGATGCTTTTTTTGTCGATTTCAAGCATCTCATATCACCACATCTATTGGCTGCAACAGAGGAGAAATTATAGCACCAAAGGGCCTCAAATGTTTTCTCCTAAATATTCGCTCCCTACCCAAAACCATCATGAATTATGGGATCTCATTACTACGGTAAAACCAGATATCTGCTTTTTAACGGAAACCTGGCTCAAACCCCATACGGTCCCTGTCATTACCTTAGGGGTCCCTACGGGGTATAAGATTTTAAAGCTTGACCATCCGGTCAAAATTGGAGGTGGCATTGCGATAGTATATAAAGAAGGATTAAAGATTTCCATAATTGAACAACGAAGTTGCTCGCTGATGGAAATCATGATCTTTAAGATCAGCTCGACATCCAAAGCTCATTGGAAGGGAGCACTTGTTTACCGCCCTCCTGGGCCTAGCACGGGCTTTTCATTATCCCTAACAGAATAACTGGCCCCGCACTTCAAAGCCAAAGAAGATTTTATTCTTCTGGGGGACTTTAATGTTCATGTAGATATTCCTAATCATCCAGACACGTTGTCCCTGCTCTCTGATCTCTCGCCGTTAGGGCTTAAAATACAGCACAGTGGCCCCACACACATAGGAGGACATACCTTAGATTTAGTTTTCTCCAACTGTCCCAAAATTAGGTGTCATCCTACGACCCAAATGAGCTGGTCAGACCACTTTATAGTAGAATTCTCTCTTGGGCCTGGACAAACCTAACCAAAGGTCCCCCCTTCCTCCCGTGTGGCGTAGGCAATGGCACAAGGTGACATCGGAGGAACTGCAGAGGGTATGGAAGGAACCCACAGTTTCCAGGACAGATAATGTAGGGTCCTCTCTTTCCAAGTTTAATGCATCCCTCTTAGAGGCGGTTGAATTGCTGGCTCCTTTGAAATTATGCAAACAGCATCCCACCTCTAAACAGGAGGTGTGGTATACTGAACAACTTAGACTGGAGAAACAGGGATGTAGGAAACTTGAAAAAATCTGGAGAAAAACCCGCACCTATGAATGTAAGAAAAAGTACTCTGATGCTATGTCCACCTATTACAAAAGCATCAGGTTGGCTAGGAGGAATTGCCTTACCTCACAGCTGGCAGAAGCGGGCAACTCCTCAAAAGAACTTTACAAGATTCTCCAGACTTTTGTGAAGCCTATAGCTTGTGAGAGTCCTGATGATTTCTCACAATCCTTGTGTGATGATATCTCTGTTTTTTTTAAAAACAAAATAGAGTTGATCTATGAAAAAATCACAAAGGCCACTAGACACCAAAGTAATGCTACTAGTCTCCCTCCATCACCACTAACTCATAACAGTGGCTCCCTGACTGCTTTCCCGGAGATTAGCTACTCTGATATCACCTCCCTCACTGGCCACATTAAAACAGGGTCCCCCGCAGACCTTCTTCCTGCCAAAATGACCGCCTCCTTAGGTAATCTGCTCTGGCCTGCAGCCCCTCAGTCATTAATCTCTCCCTCAAGGAAGGACAAGTACCCCAAGAATGGTAGAAAGCTGTGGTGAACCCCATTCATAAGAACGCAGCTTTGCCTTGGACAGACCTTTCCAACCTCAGCCCCATTTCCCTTCTGCCATATTTAAGCAAACTGACCGAGAGGCATGTGAATACCCACTTGTGTAATTTCATCGAGGCGACGGAAGGTCTCGATTATACCCAATCGGGGTTTAGACCCAACTACAGCATCGAATCAGCCCTCCTCTCTGTGACCGACACCATCAGGATGACACAGGATAGAGGGGGCTCTAGGATTCTGGTGCTGTTAGATCTATCCGCCGCCTTTGACACGGTATCACATGATATTCTTCTCGGTCGTCTGCAGAAGTTGGGGATAGGAGGTCTGGTTCTGTCCTGGCTTGAGAGTTCTCTCGGGCCGTTCGCAAAGCGTCAGACTGGGCTCCCACCATTCCATCTCCAGGGAGCTCACTAAGGGGGTTCCACAGGGCTCATGTCTAAGCCCCACACTCTTTAATGTGTATGTGGCCCCCTTAGCTGACATCGTGAGAGCGCATGGGTTCACTCCGGTGTCGTATGCTGACGACACTCCGCTTCTGTTCCCATTCCAGACCCTCACACCCGCAATCAAACAATCCTTTGCTGAAGGCATGAGAGCGGTGTCGAACTGGATGGCCTCTAATTGCCTACAATGCAATGTGGGCAAAACCGAGGTCATGCTTTTTGGGGAGGCTCCTCTCCTGTGGTCGCCGGAATGGTGGCCACCGGATTTAGGTCCTGTTCCAAGTCCCAAGCAGACAGTAAAGAATTTAGGGGTGTGGCTAGACCAGGCACTGCTGCTAAAAGAGCACGCAAAGCTGGTGACTGGGTCCTGTCTCTGGGTCATCGGACTACTGAGACGCGTTGTTCCGGTTCTACCAGACAGATACAGAAGGACTCTTGTCCAGACCCTTGTGATCAGTCGGCTGGATTACTGTAAGGGCCTCGTTATATCTGCCAGTGAAGACCAACTTAGCAGACTACAAGTGGCTCAAAATACTGCGGCAAGACTGGTCCTTAATGCCCCGGCTAGATCACCCTCACGCCCCCTGCTGGAGAAACTCCACTGGTTGCCCATTCGTCAACAGGTGAAGTTTAAGGTCTGCTGTGTAATACACAAAAGCCTTTTTGGCTGGGGCCCTAAATACTTGGCTGAAAAGTTCAGTATGTATAAGCCTGGACGTCTTCTGCGTTCCAGCAACCAACTGCTACTTCAGATTCCCCACATTAGGAAGGCAAGACAGGGTGGCCGAGCACTGTCCAACAAGGGCCCTGCCCTTTGGAACACGCTCCCCCTCATCCTGAGGCAAAACACCAACCTTCTGGCCTTTAGGAAATCCCTAAAAACGCATTTTTTCCCCGACAGTCTAATCTCTTCAGCGCACCTCTCAGTTCCAATTTGTGCACACAGGGCAACACAAGCGCGGAGATACCCCTTCGGGGGTCGAGTCCGGCGCTATACAAGCAAATAAATAAATAAATAAATAAATAAATAAATGTGTGGAAATGTCATTATCTGGTGCAGGGGTTTGTTTTGATGGTAAATATTGGTTTCCACCACAATTCCCAGAACATAAAACTTCTCACTTTGACGTCAGAGAAAGAAACGTAAACACCAAGCTCTCTCAGAAGACAGTGCCTCACATCTGAGCTCGGTCTTTGAATGCACAGCAAATGAAACAAGATAACAAGATTTAAATGCCTGTTTACAGAAAGGGAGCACTCGTAAGGATACTGTAAATAAGGGCCAGCAAACGGAAGGGGCGAACTCAAGCAGGACAGTCTAAAACAAATAAAGCTAGCAAATCACAAGAAAATGTGAGGTACAAATCACAGCCAATGGTAACTACAGGCAGATGCATTCCTAGGGAAGCTCTCTAAATGTCCCCAAGATGTTATTAGGATACAACACAGCTGCGCTGTCTGGTTGGCTTTGACCTAAAAAAGAACTGTCCTTAAAAGGCTGCTTAATCTCAACCTTTATGTACTTTACCACCGTATTTCAAGAGGCAAGGTAGCCACTGGATATGCCCGGTTCTATATGACCTAACTATGGCTATCTATTCAAGTCAAACAGAACATCTTTTTACAGTCCACAGCAGGTGTCTTCCTGGTAAAGTAGAGGGGGCCTACTATCAGCCGGGCATGCTGTACTCGACAGTATGCCCTCAGCTTCTTATTTAATTAATGCTGAATAATGTAGAGCACTCAGGTTGCCTTGCAGGCGTTGACCTTGCTTCCAGGTAGCAATAAGCCTAAATATTCCGTTACATTTCACTGCATAATTATTTCTAATTCAGCACTGAACTCTTACTGTCACTCAGAAGCCACATGTGCATTTATGTGCATAATCAGATAATGCTGCACAATCCATTTTCTTCTGACCGCCTTTGCAGGTAGATAGAAGTATTTGCCCAACACACGTTGTTCTGCCCCCGAGGACTTAAATTGTACCTTACTGTTTTCTATGAACGGTTTGCTATGTAAAATTGAAAACAACGTTTATGTTTTGGCAAGGTGGTTGCAAGCTATCCACTGGCATTACTGATGGGACTGGGGGAGACGGGGGGGGGGGATTACACTTGGCAAGTCTATGGCTCTACACTCAATGAATATTGAGGACACATCTGAAAGTTACACGTCACGGGTATGGACATTTTATTGCACTCTCCCTGAGACACCTCAAGATCACCACCCTGATTTGTAGCAGGTTTGCGGTTATGACATTTACATTACACACCCTTTCTGACGAATGACCAGATAAATTTAGTCTACTGGCAGAAACACTAGATCTATTTGTTGCTCCTCATGGAATGCGAGAGATTTAAACAGTCCCCGCAAGACCGGACAGGTAGAGGCATATCTTTACGGGCACGACATAGCGGTAGCAATGCTGAATGAATGAATGAAGGGAGACTTATACCGCACAACTTAGCCAAAGGGCATCAAGGCCCCAAACAGATCAAATAGTCTAAATTCACCAGGTGCAAGTTTACGAGTAAGCCTCAGCAAAGAACCAGGTTTTCAATGCTTTGCGAAAAAGCGCCAGAGAGGGTTGTCCAGCCAGTTCGGGGGGGGGAGGGCGTTCCAGAGTTTAGGTACCAAAGTGGAGAACTCTCTACCTCCCCATCTTGCTTTTGCAAATCTAGGAACTAAAAGGAGATTTTTATTTGATGAGCGGAGAGCTCTACTGGGGGAATAAGAATGGAGGAGGGACCTAATGCCCTCTGAACCAGAGACATACATAGCCCCATGAGCGAGGCAGAGGAGCTTAAAAGAAATTCTGCACTGGATGGGCAGTCAGTGAAGGTTTTTCCTGGCCAAGGATACAGAAGAAAGCCTAGGAAGATTGAGAACCATCCTGGCCGCGGCATTCTGCACTATCTGTAGGCGATGAACAAGACTCTTGTTTAGGCCCACATACAGTGCATTGCAATAATCCAATCTCGAGGAGACGAGAGCCACGGTGGCTTGCTTCCGGGCGTCAGGGGAGAGATAGGATGAGATCTTTCTGAGAATCCTAATAATACCACAACAGGTGGAAACAGTCCTACTGACCTGCTGGTCAAAGGAAAGGGAGGTATCTATCAGGCCCCCCAGATTCCTAGCGGAGTAAGAGGGGAAGGGGACAGTCCCCAAGAGAGGCCGGCCACCAGTCGTTTGACCAAACGTCTTGATTGCCCCCGAAAATTAGGACCTCCGTCTTCTCTCCGTTAAGTTAAAAAAATTCTGAATCATCCATTGGGATACTGCCTCCATGAATGCTGCAAGAAATTCACTACCCAAATGTGACAGCTAAGTCAGTCACTAAACGTAGTCTCCTTCAATTTCAACTCACCATATTTCTCATACTTTTGTGGTCACTCCATTTCTAGCTTGCTCTTTAACGAGCATATATCATTTGATGTAGTACAGCGCACCCTCTGTCAACAATATGGAATATGCTACTTACCAGTATGCATCTGTTCTTGGCATAGAGGGCTGCAGAGTGGTACATTATGAATAGATCGCCATCTGGTGTTGGGCTCGGATGATTGCACTTGTTTTTCTCTTGGAGAAGTCTTTTGTAGTCACGAGGCTGGTGACTCCTCCCTTGGGTGATAGTGCGCATGGGCATCGGCTCCATCCTTAGATTGTTTTGCCATAGTAGGGTTAGATGGAGTAGTATGATAGAATACAGAAAGAGATGCCCATGTAAGTGTATCTAAATAAGATAATGTTGGAACAGACACAGGTGTCCGGGGAGGCAGGGAGGGCATGTACCACTCTGCAGCCCTCTATGCCAAGAACAGATGCATACTGGTAAGTAGCATATTCCGTTCGAGGCATATGGGCTGCAGGTGGTACATTATGAATAGATTACACAGCAGTTACCTCCCTAGCGGTGGTCACCAGTGTCTGTTGCAACAGTTTGAAATAAAGCTTTTAATACAGTCTGGTCCACATTTGCCTGTTGTCTTGCCTGCAGGTCAACACAGTAGTGTTTTGTGAAGGTATGCGGTGTAGACCAAGTTGCTGCTTTGCATATGTCATCTAGGGGAATGTTCCCTAAGAATGCCATAGATGCCCCTATTTTGCGTGTAGAATGAGCTCTAGGGGGAACAGTTAGTGTTCTTTTTGCCTTTATGTAACATATTTGTATACATTTTACAATCCACCTGGCAATGCCTGCTTTAGAGATAGGGTTGCCCTTATGTGTTGGGGAAAACGCTACAAATAGTTGTTTGGTTTTTCTGAAAGTTTGTGTTCTTTCTATGTAGTATAATATTGTCCTTTTGACATCTAGTGTATGTAGGGCTCTCTCTGCTACCGTCTGTGGCTTTGGAAAAAAGACTGGTAGTTCCACTGGTTGATTGATGTGGAATGCTGAAATTACTTTAGGCAAGAACTTTGGGTTTGTTGTAAGAAGCACTTTATTCTGGTGTAACTGTAGAAATGGTTCTTGTATTGTTAACGCTTGTAATTCACTCACTCTCCTGAGTGAGGTAATGGCTATAAGGAAGGCCACCTTCCATGTAAGAAATTGTATTTCACAGCTATGCATAGGTTCAAACGGTGGCCCCATTAGTCTGGTGAGTACTATGTTGAGGTTCCAGACTGGAGAAGGTGGTAGTCTTGGTGGAATAACTCTTTTGAGGCCTTTCATGAAAGCCTTAATTGCGGGTACCCTAAACAGGGACAGATGTTGCCTGTTTTGCAGGTATGCTGTTATAGCTGCAAGATGTACTCTAATGGAGGTGTAAGCAAGGTTACATTGCTGTAAGTGTAGTAAGTAGCAAATAATATTTTGCGTAAATGCGTCCAGAGGGTTGATGTTGTTACTGTTACAGTATACAGCAAACCTTTTCCACTTTGCTGCATAGCAGGCTCTGGTGGTGGGACGTCTTGCTTGCTTAATAATTTCCATACAGTTTGGAGGTAAATTTAAGTATCCAAATTCTAAGACCTCAGGAGCCAGATTGCTAGGTTCAGTTGTTTGGAACCGGGTTCATTATTTCTCCATGGTTCTGTGTAAGGTGCATGGATGAGATTCTTCATTTTTGGTGTGGCACCTGTGAGAGTTATAGGAGCGTGGTGAACCACGGCTGCCGTGCCCGCGTAGGTGCTACCAGTATCATGGTCATTGAATGCTGTTGCAGTTTTCGAACCACTAACGGAATTAGTGGGAGAGGAAAAAAGCGTATGCAAATTTGTTGGACCAATTTATCCATAGTGCATTGCCCTGCGACAGGTGGTGTGGGTATCTGGATGCGAAGCTTTGGCATTTTGCGTTCTGATGAGTGGCAAAGAGGTCTATCTCTGGTTGTCCCCATCTTTGGAAGAATGGCTGCAGTATTTGGTTGTGCAGTTCCCATTCGTGTATTTGTTCTGACTCTCTGCTTAAGATGTCTGCTATCTGATTGATTTTGAACTCCTGGAAGGTGTTCGGCTAACAGATAGAGGTTTTGAGGAATGGCCCATCTCCAAATTTCCTGCGCTAGTCTGGATAGTTGGAGAGAGTGTGTCCCCCCCCCCTGTTTTTGAATATAATACATCGCTGTCATGTTATCTGTTCTGACCAGGACTGCTTTGTTGAGAATATGCATTTGAAAAGCTTTTAATGCTAGGAACACCGCTAGTAGTTCTAGATGATTTATGTGCAGTCGTTTGTGCTGCACACTCCATCTCCCTTGTACTGTGTATCTCTCCATATGTGCTCCCCATCCGGTGAACGATGCATCTGCTGTTAGTACCACTTGTGGAATTGGTTCTAGGAACGCCCTTTGGACATGTTTGTTGTATTCCACCACTTCAGAGAGCGATGCGTGAGGTGATGCGTGCGGTCGTCTACCAACACCAGATCTGTAATCTGACCTTGAGCCTGATTCCACTGTGTTGCTAGACATTCTTGAAGCGGACGCATTTGTAGTTTGGCATATGGGATTAATAGTAAGCAAGAGGACATCATCCCTAATAACTGCATGAACACTCGAACTGTTAATGAGTGTTGCGGTTGAAATCTTTGAATTAAGGTGAGCATTGTCTGAATCCTGACTGGATTGGGGTATACTATGGCCTTTTCTGTATTTATAGTAGCCCCTAGATATTGTTGAATTTTGTTTGGTTGCAGGTAGGAATTTGTGTAGTTCACCGTAAACCCTAGCTGGTGCAGCAGCTGAATTGTTTTTTTGTGTGTTGAAGACATTCCTTTTGTGACTTGGCCTTTATTAGCCAGTTGTCCAAGTAAGGGAAGACATGTATTTGCTGTCTTCTTCGGTGTGCCGCAACCACTGCTAGGCATTTTGTGAACTCCCTTGGTGCTGTTGTGACTCCAAACGGAAGGACCTTGAACTGATAATGTCGTCCTTCTATTACAAACTTGAGGTATTTTCTGTGAGCTTTGTGAATTGGGATATGAAAGTAGGCGTCTTTTAGATCCAGTGTAGAAAGAAAGTCCCCTTTCTTCAGTAAAGGAAGTACCTGTTGGAGCGTGATCATGTGGAAATGTTCCGAATTTATGTATGCATTGAGAGGTCTGAGGTCTAGTATAGGCCTTAGAGATCCGTCTTTTTTGGGAATTAGAAAGTATAGCGAGTATTCTCCTGTTCCTTGTTGATGTTGTGGAACCTCCTCTATCGCATGCTTTTGTAGCAGTGATAGTACTTCCTGTTTTAATAATGATAGATGATCTTGACTCATTGGACGCTGTCTGGGTGGGATGTTTGGTGGGGTAGCAGTGAGTTCTAGGCAATAACCATGTTGGATAATTTGTCTCACCCACCTGTCTGATGTGATGTTTTCCCAGACAGGTATGAACTGTGATAGGCGTCCCTCGACCGGTGTTGCATGGTCTGGGGGGAGCTGTATGAAGTCCGTTTTTTGAGGTAGGAGAGTTGCGGTTGTTGTTATTTCCGCAACCTCTACCCTTGTTGTTGTTACCTCTGTAACTGCCTCTAGAATTATCTTTGGGTGATGTTGGTGTAAAAGAGGTTGATTGCGGGCTTGTGCCTGTATTCTTTGATCTGCCTCTATAGGTGGATCTACGAAAGGTACCTCTCTGAGATGGCTGTTGCAAAGCTCCCATTGACTTAGCCGTTTGTGTCCTTTTTCATTTTCTCTAACGCTTCATCTGTGCCTGAGCCGAAGAGTGTTTTCCCATCAAAAGGCTGGTTCAATTAAGAAGTTTGTACCTCTTGTTCGAACCCTGAGACTCTGAACCATGCAGGTCTTCTTAACATGATACTGGTGTTTATAGATCTTGCTGCAGTGTCTGCTGCGCCTAAGGCGCAGCCTTATGGAAGTGTTGGTTATTATCTTCCCTTCTTGTATCAGCTGATCTGCCCTTTTTTGATGTTCCTTAGGGAGATGTGTAATGAGTTTTTCTAACATCATAATGAGCTCTATCATAGCGTGCAAGTAGCGCTGGAGTATTTGCTATGCGCCCGCTGTTTGCTGCTTGTGATGCTACTCTCTTGCCAGAGGCATCTATTAACTTGGACTCCTTGTCAGGAGGAGGAGCTTCTCCAGCTGTTAGTGAGTTTGCCCTCTTACGAACATTTGAGACTACCAACGAGTCCAGAGGTATTTGTCCCTTAATAAATACTGGGTGTTTTGGGGCTGCCTTATACTTTTTGTCAATTCTTGGGTTTAACACCTTAGCCCTCACAGGATCTTTAAATATGTCTGATGTGTGAGTGAGGAGAACCTTAAGCATTGGTAGGGTCCCTGAAGATTTTTGTGCAGCAGGTAGTGTTTCTAAAAGGAAATCTTCTATCTGAGGTTCCGCATGTAAATCTACCATGTGGTATTTTGCTGCCCTATTAATCAATTGTGCAAAACCCGAATTATCATCAGGGGGAGAGTGTTTTGAGGGATACAGGTCAGGGTCATTATCATTGTCTGACACTGCATCATAATCTTCCCATGGGTCTGTGTCTTCTGGGATAGTATTGTTATCATCCCTAGGTAGGTCCCCATCCCCTGTGTCACTTTCTACATCTGTTTGAGGTGTAGATGGGCGTGGTGTAAGAGGTGGAGGGATAGCTGGCAGAGTATGAGGAAGAGGAGAAGAGGGTGTGTCCATAGGCTGTGGAGAAAGGGGAGGAGTTGTATTTGTCCCCATTGTTCTCTTAGGGGGAGGAGCTTTGCCCTCCTCTTTTTAGGCAGTTTTGCCCCCACCTTACCAGTTTGTGGATCAATAAACAAAGTCTTTTGTTTTGGATCTGTTTGTTGCTCCTATGTCGGTACCGAAGTCTTTGGGTCCGATAGCTGCTTTTGCTTCTGTGTCTCTGTGTTATGGGTTTTCGGCACCGAGAGTTTGCTTGAGTCCAATTTTTTCGGTGTCGAGGGAGTCTTCGACGTCGAAGCATGTTTCGGTTTCGACATGGAATGTTTCGACTTCAAGCTCTCTTTGGTATGGAGCTTCGGTGTCGATGTCGGTGTCGATGTCGGTGTCGACCGTTTCTCGGATCCGACATAGTGTGAGACCGAGTGTTTCGGTTTCTGTTTCGTTGCAGAGCCAGAAGGCGGGGCGTCGGAAACTTTTTTCGGTTGTCTGACCGGGCTCGAAGGCGGGGTCGACACCGATCGGGGTCGGTTTTTTGGCAAAGGGACATCGCCACTCACGGTTTGATGAACGTCGACTTCTTCGACATCAGACTCGTCCGCTTCTCACCCCGCCCCTTTCTCATCTTCTTCCTCCTCCTCGGGGTGTTCGGTCTCGAACAGTTCTGGGATTGCATCGGACTCCATCCTCGACATCTCGAGTCTTCGTGCTCGACGGTTTCTAATTGTCAACTTGGAGGAGAAAGCCGCACAGGTTTTACAATCCCTGGATTCGTGGTCAGGTGACAAACAGAGGTTGCACACCTCGTGTAGGTCCTTGTGTGGGAATTTAGCACCACACGTTGGACATTTCTTGAATGGAGTCATTTCCATGGACTCCGGGCTGGACTACGTCGAGATAGGCCTCCCCGTCCCGCCGACGTAGAGTTGGAAATATTTGGTGTAGACGTCGAAGCGCGTCGAACTGGGAATGAACTTGCACTCGATAAACAATACCGTCGAATTGGAAAGGGAATACGCGCCGAAATATAACTTCTTTCTCGAAGTCGATCAGGAGCGCTTCGATCCTCATCCGAACCAGATGGCGGAAAAAAACAATCTAAGGATGGAGCCGATGCCCATGCACACTATCACCCAAGGGAGGAGTCACCAGCCTCGTGACTACAAAAGACTTCTCCGAGAGAAAAACAAGTGCAATCATCCGAGCCCAACACCAGATGGCGATCTATTCATAATGTACCATCTGCAGCCCATATGCCTCGAACATTACATTAGTACACACATATTATCTAATACCTAACAAATATGGAGCGAAGTGCAAAAACTGCCCCCTGGACACTACTGAGGGGAGGTGAGGCGCCTTCAGCACTGTATTCAATTCCTTGGCGGACAGATCAAATGTGACAGGCAGACATGACAGGGTGGATTCTGCAGCACGAACAATATGCTTGATGCATATGAGAACTTAATACCCCGCGGCACGCCAGGTTACCTTTTCATGTTCGGTGCATAATTTCTGTCCACTCTTGGATTTTTGGCTAGCAACCAGAGACAAGGGTGCTAGATCTTGGTCAAAACAACATTTGTGAAACACACACTTAGATTGCTCTACAGTGTTACTGTGCATCTATTAAGTGGAACTACGCTACCCTCTAGTCTTGTGGCAGCTACCACAGGCACTCTGTCTAAATCGGTCTTCAAAGGATCCCCCAGAGAGGCAATACGTAAAGGTTCAGTTGTGAACATGGGTACAATATGGGAAGCCTTTAAGGTGGCTTTCAATGGGGCATGTACAGCAAAAACAAAATGAAGTCCTCAAATCGCTCAGATCACGTGGAGAAATTAGAACAAAAAGTATACGAGTTAGAGATCCAAGACATGACAGGACGAGCCATGACTTCGCTCTACTGGTTGTCTTGCAACAAAAAATAGAATAGAATGACACTGCTGAAATATAGGTTTAGCATATAAGCAGGGAGGCAACAGCTAACTCATATGGGAAAGGAGAGACCATTCAAGGCTTTAGCATACATTCACAAATATCCATGGGCTGCAGGGCAATAACCACAATCAACGTGGAGGATGGTCAGACTTACTGATGAGGATAATCTCCTCCATGCCTTCACTACCTTCTATACTGGTGTTTACAAGTGCAAGCCCCACACTGAGATACATCTGAATATATCTAGACAGAACTGCTTTTGCATAGCTCAGGCGGGATGAATACTGTTAATTTCTTAAGCAACCCAGAACTTCGACAGAGGTAGTGGCAAATATCCTCAGCCTACCGAGTGGTAAACCACCAGGTATGGAAGAACTGCGATGGTCTCCAAATGTGAATTTTAAAGAGAACATACCTCTATACTAGCCCCCACAGCTAATGACACTCTTTAAGGAATTGTAGGAGAAGAGGGTTTATCCACTGTCAATGAGGGAGACTACATTTACCATTCTAATGCTCCTTAAACCTAGTAAACCAGTACACCTTTGTGAATCTTACAGACCGCTATCATTCAACACAGTCGCTAAAATACTAGCTACAACAGTGGCCAATGGTCAACTTTCACTGGTTCCTGGCTTAATACTGCCTAACCAATCTGGTTTTATCCTCACAAGATCACCATCCCAGAACTTGCGAACACCATTAGTGCTACTTCACCAGCTGAATCCGGAGCTGGAATCAGCAGTGACGCTTGTGCAACTAAGGTGTTCAATTTCCTGGAGCAGGGTATCTCATACTGCAAAGAATGGGGTTGTCAAAGTCCTTTGTCCAGTGTGTCCAGTTCTCAACAACAGTTCTACTCAAAATCAGCCTCATTTTTCGCATACACATAAATGGATATTTTTTGATCCTTTGTAAATAACTTGTGGCACCAGACAGGGATGCCCTCTATCCTCAATTTTGTTTGCCCTAGAAAAAGAGAGACACTTGCATGTATACTAAGGCATTACTCAAAACCTGAACTTCACTGACTGGCATTGTCCGATATTACTATATGTTGATGACATTATGGTCTATTTTTGACACATGGAGGACAACCATAAAGTTTGGATAGCTCTCGGGCTTAAATATAAATTGGAGCAAATCCCTTGATTTCCCCATCACTTACACCACTCGCATATTAGATTATCCCTCTGAATGCTTTACTAAGTAAAAAGGTATGGAAAATATGGATCAATTGAGATCCGGTGTCGTTATTAAAAAAACTATGTAGTGATTATAAATCTTGAAACTCATAAAAAGAAGGTCTGTTCTACTCTCATGTTTGATGGGTAGGAAAGCACTGCTCATGGATTGTTTTGACAAAATTTGGTGTATGTTTCAACATCGCGGAGGGCGCACGGCAAGATGGCTGCGCTGTAGTGCAGCTCTGCCCGGCTGATCCACAATCCGTCTATAATGGGCTTCAAATCCATTTCATCAAGACAAACTCAACGGAACTGAGCGGCGAGACACCCCGGGTTAATGTGGTGGCTTTACGGGCTGCTGGCGTAAAAGCGAGTATTTTTCAAGGACTAGCCAGCCGGTTGTGCGATCAAAATGATGACCTCCATAGTCCTGCTGAGAGACTAGATGCAGAGTTGGCGAGCGGCGGTGCAGCAACCACTGGTGCGAGGTGAGCGGGCAGGCGGAACTGAGCTAGCGATCCGCCGACTACCCCGTGCTAGATCTGAGCTCCCCCTGGGCGGCATCGCAGCATTATCTGGCCTGCGAGAGAGTGGCGGCCGGAGCGCACTTGTGGAGCTGACGGCGGAACAGCTGCATCGGGCGAAGGCCCGCTGATACTGGAGCAGACCCGCAACCACCATTGAGAGGCCCCGCAGGGTGACTGCTGTGTTGGCAGCCGGGTGCAGTGAGTAGGGGCGCAGCTTGGCCATGTGGCGGTGGGTGTGGGCCCAGGTGCAAGGCTGTAGCCTACGAGCTGCAGCTGGCGGGAAGGGTGTACTCGGTGCGGAGGCCTGCGTTCTCAGACGTGATAGCGGTGCCACCGATCATAGACAACTGGTTTCTCTGCTGGCACATGGAGTGCGAAGTGGGGCGCTGAGGGAAAGCCGCGCCGGTGTCATTAACTTTGCTGGGAGTCCTGCGGCCTGGATCTCTTCGCTGCTGCCGGCACCTATCAAGGCCGCAGGGATCACGGAGGGGCGGTGAAGGAGGTCTGGAGGTGCCCATAACTCCAATTTGTTGCTTCAGCAAGCCCCCAGTACAAAATAGAATCAGTAGACCCCTCCCCAGACAACCACTTGCGAGACACCTCTGACTGCTGGCAGATCTCTGGAATAGCAGGTGACACAGGCATAGAAGGCCCGGGCAGAGAGAATTGGCCCGCCACTGGGTGCCGGTTTGACGGCGAACAGGGCAGTGGACAGCCTCAGTAGAATTGGCTGTGTTCACAGTTGGGAGGTGCATGCAACACATCATGGGGAAGACTGATAAACCCCAGCTTCGTCTCACATTCGAAGTGTGGAAGTCAAGTAAAGCGCAGCAAAAAGCTGCCTCCGATTCAGAGGCAGATGCCCAGGGGGAGACCCCATCCACGCTCCTGGCAATGCAGCGCAGCCTTCAATCCATCGAAGGCAACATGGCCACGATGAATATAGGCTAGACCAAATATCCGCACAATTGGAGAAGCAAAACACGAGAATGGGGGGTGGAACAAAGGGTCTCTGCCACGGAAGATGGTCTAGGTGAAGTGTCTGGTAAAACACTCAACATGGAGAAAGGGCTGGCGCTTATACAGGCGACGAACGAGGACTTAGAGGCCAGGTCCCGTCGCAATAACATCAGAATCACGGGCCTTCCAGAGTCCAACAATACGGGCAGGATAGAGACTTATGTTGAGACCTTGATCAGAGACATTTTAGCCCAGAAAACCTATCAAGCATGTTCATCATCGAGCGGGCCCACCGGTCCCTGGCTGTGAGACTAATTCCCGGGTGCAACCCCACGCCCTATCATCGCGAGACTCTTAAATTATCGAGACCGCGACGCCTTTTTGCAGATGGCTAGAGAAAAAGGCACTGTAAAAGACCAGGGGAATGTGCTGACATTCTTCCCAGACTACACTGTCATTTTACAGGCAGCAAGAAGGGAGTTTGGTACAGTGAAGAAGCAACTACAAGCGGAGGGCATCCCGTATGCCATGCTGTATCTCATTCGCCTAAAAATCGGCCAGGAGGGGGACTTTAACATTTTTAATAACCCTAAAGCGGCGCTGGAGCATGCAAAAAAGCTAAAAAGAAGACGGGTGAGGACTCGACTGACCCAGATGATGAGGAGCAGTAGTGGATTCACGCGAGGCGAGAAATAACAGAGGTCTAAATTGGGCTCGGACTCTAGCTAATGTATAATATTTGGTTCTTTATGATGCTTCACTTGAGGTTTTGTCCCGCTTTGCACGGGAGACCACTTAGATACATGATGTCGTTCAGAATGTTATATTACCTTTTGGCAAAATAGATTTGATCAGCGGCCTTCTAACTTAGTAGGTGGCTAGTAGCACTCTGTTGCTCCCCACCTGGGAGTACCCCACATGTTGTGATTGTTTTGTATTCTCTGGGTGGTTGGGTTTACTCAGGGTAGGGATGGCTTTAGCAAGTTGGGTGTGCTGAAGTGGGTGGGTGGAGGGATATTGGGCATCTTCCAAAGGCATTGCAACTGTACCATTGCAGCTCATTACTAATGTGTGGCACCACTATTTCTTTCAGTTCTTGATGTGTAGCAAGTATGGGAGGTAGTGTAAAATTCCGCACATGGAATGTGCGTGGATTGAAAAGCCCCCAAAAAATGCGCTCTGTTATAGCGTACCTGGACAGGCTTGATGTCCAGATAGCATTTTTTCAGTAGACTCACCTCACAAAGATCTGAGAAAAATGTGGGTACACGGGCTGGGGTGCAAGTGGCTTCCTCCTACTCCAGGGGAGTAATGATCCTTGTCAAGAAGGGTGTTCTATTCACCATGCTTGGATCAGAGATGGATGAACAGGGCAGGGTGGCTCTAGTCCAGGGGAAGCTGGGTGGCGTAAGGGTCCTCCTGGTCAATATTTATGGTCTGAATTTGGATGACCCTACCTTTTTTGTTGATGTTTGGCGCTGTATCTCTATGTTCCCTACGGCAGGAATACTCTGGGGTGGAGACTTTAACATTTGCTTTGATGTGAATATAGACAGATCGGGGAGTGGGACGGCGCGTCTCAAGCAAGCGAAGGACACCCTAACTGGTTTAATAGAAGCAGGGGGTGTGCATGCTATTTGGTGACTACAACACCCTGGGTTACGGGAAAGCACCTTCAAAGGCCCCGACTAGACTATTGGCTCGCGTCTGAGGTTGCATGCACATGGGTGGTCCATGTTAGCCATCAGGCCAGGGTGCTTCTGGACCATTCTCCAGTACTCCTTGAAATAGGAGTCCAAACTGCAATCTCCGCATTATTCATTTTAAATATCTGCATCAGCTATACTATACACCAATTCAACTGCAGTGGTTTGGGCTGCGGGAGACTGTATGCTGGGTGAGGTGTGGGCAGGATGATGCAAACTTTATGCATCTTGTATGGAGCTGCGATAAAATATTCACATTCTGGACTCAAGCAACGAGAGTGCTCACTGAGGTGGTGTTAGAAACCGTGATATGCACACCTGATGTTTGTCTACTGGGCTGGGTGAAGAAGCTTAAGCCATGTAATCGGTAAATTGTTGCTGTCTCGACTCTGTTTGCCAAGCAGGCTGTGGCTCAAAGTTGGGGGGCCAAAACTACCCCAACCATAAAAAAAAGTGGGTCCGTGATTTGATATATTGTAGCGAACAGCTGGGGGCCTTTGCAGAAGAACTTCCCGAGGCCTCTCGGCCGAAGGACGTTTGGGCTCCGCTAACTGTATACTTACTTGGGAATCTGGACTTGCAATAGATACGATGCATAAATGTGCGGGTTGCAAATGTTAGAAAGGGCTGGGTATATTGCAATAGGATGAGATTCATGATGTATAAGATACTATGGGTTCAGGAATAACAGCATGCAGTGCCGGGAAGAAGTGGGATTGAGGTCAGGGTTGTTCGTGAGGTGTTTTTCTAGTAAAAAGGGCTTGTACTGATATTTGATTACAATAGCATTGGTTGGTTCCAGCTGTGGGACTCTGTAAACATGTTACAAGCTGCGCATCTGGAACTCCGTATACATGTGTTACAAGCTGCTCAATAAAAATATTTTTAAAAACAATGTTTCAACATTCCGTTACCACTGCCCAGGCACATTATCTATGTACTACAGTTTCTATTGATTAAACTAGCCTTAGGTGGCACACAGCAAAGCATTAAATGGGAAGTACTTACCTTGCCATATGTTAGGCTGATTTGCAGCTCCACATTTGGAGAAGTACTATCTTTGTGTCCAAGCACAATACACCAATTATTAATATTTCAAGCCAATTTGTTTGCCGCATATGGCGATTAAGGAATACGATTGTAGCCTGGTCATCACCAGAAAATCCACTGGGACACAACTAATCACGCAAACACAGTAAAAGTTGTAACCATTAACTGAGCAATTGTGTCTGCTGAGAAATGGCACATTTTAAGGTCTGTTTTGACATGCATTAGCAAAATCCGAAACAGGTTTGGTCTTATGGTCCAGAAAATTGGTAGGTTTTCTAAAATGCTGTAAGGCATGAATGTATCAGCCAAAAAGGCAGATGGCTAGAAGCAAAGACTATTAAAGCCCAAGGCAGGAAACCTCTTGTATTCTTTAACTGGTTGGAAGACTAAGCATGGACAACAAGACCTTCTGGCGAAAGGTGGGAGAACAGAAAGTAAGATCACCTGTATCAGACTAATGGTGTCTGGCAATCAGTGTATGGACTGCTGGGCCACAAAAGTGTATCTCCAACACAGTCGTAATAGGATCAGGGAGGAGCTAATTACACAGAAGCAAGGTTTCCGATGCTGTGGTGGATAATAGTCATTCCTTTGTAGGAATACTAGATATGCCTTCTAATTAGGGCAGGGTCAAATCAAAGGCTTCTGCAACATTTAATCAGCCACTGTAAACAAAGACACCACCCAAAACAAGTCCAGAACTGGGTATGTCCCTGCTGGGGTAGTATCAAAGCCGCTGATATTTTTTAAGTAAAGATACAGTCCAGCATCTGCACTGTGCGTTGGGAGGAGGTGATCAGCTGAGTCATCATCTGTGATACAACTATTGTCCTCAGGATCCACAACTAAGGCTTCTAAATATGAGCTGAAGATGTCCTCAAAACGGGTGAATGTCTGAGCCCTGGGAAGGTGTTCACACTAGAGAAAGTCATTGAATTTGATCTTGAAATTACCTATTGCTACATTGATAATTTCTTTCCCAGTTGATACCTTGTTTGGTTCCAAGGCAGCTTCTATGCATTGTGCAAAAGAATAATGCAGCGGGAAACAAAACTGGCATTCCACTGCCCATGCCATTTCCTTGCTACCACATGTGACACATTTTGTGATATGAAGTGTTATTTTCTGTGAAATAAACGTAGTTTGAGCTAAAATTTATTGGCCAACTTCCATCAGTCAATGTTATGAAACTTAAGATTCAGTGACTGGTTCACAGGTTCCATACTGAATAAAATATAAATCGTTTTTTCGAACGTGCAATTTATAGACTTAAAATCAGCCTCAGTCCTACTCTGTATTACTGTTTCTGAATCTTTATGCAAAACCTAATGCCACATTTGACATTTGTTCAATCTATCCACTGATTAAAAGCAAATGTTCAACAGCATTGTCTGCCAAGGGCTGTTTTCTTCAAGTTCAACTATGTGACCTGAGCCCAGCAACTATGACTTCTTGCCGTAATGAATTTATTAAAAGTAATTTAATAATTAATGCACTGTTTTCTCTACGAATCCAGATAACAATTTCATAATGGGATAGCATCAACCCCCCTGTATTTGTAAACGATTCATCAACATAATGTTGCCAAACCTATATCTTCAAAACTGTACATCCTAAAAAGAACCTAAGCGGTGTACCTCATTGCGGCAGAAAGGTATTTCTGGAGATCTAAGGCGAAAAAGCATTTAACTGTATTTAAATTCATGTCAACCCTTATATTTCCTAGGTCTCGAAATCCATGCAATCCCACTTCATTTGAATTGCTGACCTTGAAAAGAACATTACATTATTTGCCAAAATGAACACCTAAACAAGAACTCGATTTCATGCTGTTTCGCTAATTAAATGCTTTTGCTCCCATCAGGCCATCAAACGTATGATTTTGAGTAGTTCACTTTGCAGAAAAACAGTATTGTTTCTTCAATAAGAGGATTTCGAGCATATTGCGGGATTCAAAGATTAAAAAACGCCTGTGAAATTGGGGAAGTTTAGGCATTGACCAATACTTGTTTTCCAAGCAGCGTTATTTTACTCTATTTTTTAATATGTATGACTATACCTGTGGACCGGAAATAAAGTAAAACAGCATTTTACACTTACTAGACATGCCAATTGGTTAACAGGGCAAAAACTATAAAAGGAGATGCCTATTTCGAGCAGGTTTGTAGCCCAATGTCCTCCTTCCAAAAAAAAAAAAAAAAAAATACCCTGTTGTATGTTGTAGCTGCCATGGAAAAACTGGATAGGGCCCCTGCATGGGGGCAGGGTGAGACTAGAGCAGCCTTAGCCACTCTCCTGGCAAAGTACACAATGGTCTGAATCAGTCCCCTCATCTTCCTCAGCATCCATGCAGGGATATTAAGCTTTTTCATCCCAGAAACAAACGCCTGAAAACAAGCATTACATGCGGGGTTGGGGAACCACCACCTTAAGACAACTCTACTTTAGTTTACTATGACAGATAGGCACCTACTTAAGCTATCAGGCAGTATGATGTGGTAGCACAGTACCCATGAAGTTTTGAGGTAAATCCTAACAAATATCAAGTACCATATGAAAAACCATGAACAGAACCAACACTGTCCGAGACAGCTGTAGGTGGCACGTGCATGTCATAAACCATGCAGTCTATTCAATTAAAACAATATTTTGCCAAGGCCATAAAGAATTAACAATTTACAGAATAACCTGATACTACTCTACAAACAATATCTGTACGTCTAAATCGATAATCGGAAGCAAAGTCAATTTTTAATGTCACAGCCCTGAGAAAAGTTGGTGAAACAAGAATGACAGGGAAATATTAGGATAAAATGTCATGCTCTCTTCAATATCAAAATAGCCAAGAAATCCATTGCAAATCTAATCTCAACGGGAAAGGGGTGAAGAGTCACTGCAAGTCTTGTGGTGGTAGTTGGACAAGCAACACAGAGACCAAGAAACTATCTCCGACTACAAATTGTCATGCATGGACATATAGAGACACACACGTTATGTGTAGTATTCTGCCCAGTAAACTTTATTCAATGACGTTAAACTACATCTCAAAATCCAGGCTGACGTTACCAAACAAAGAAACACTCTAGAACGCTTATTGTTCACAAATCTTAGAGAGGCAGGGCTCGGTAAAGAGGATCATTGTTTTCTCTTCATTGCATGGCTTCTTAAAAAGAGATCAAACAGAGTTCATCAAACTATGTCAGGACTGGAGACGAGGATTATGGTTTTCTTTCCTCACTAGATTTCGCTAGCAGTCAAGTAAACATAAAATAAACTAACTTTCCCAGGAAAATGAATATAATTTATTTATACCAATCACAATCTAGTCCAAGCTACAGCTGTGCATGTCACTACCTGTTCCTACTACTTCGCAGTCTCAGCAGCAGGTCAGTTAGGTTTTCTCCCTCAGTTTTTTAGAGAACGTGCATTTATTCAGGTGGATTTGCATTTATTCAGGTTGCACTAACCAGCTTTCCTCATTAAAGCAGGTACTGTAAAAACAAACAAAGAAAGAAAAGGCACAGTTGTTGCATTGGACTGGACTCGGATTGGTTTAAAAAATGCGGTTCCTTTCTCTGCAGCTTTTGGGAAAGTTAGAAGGAAAGGCTGAATCCTCATCTCAGTATCTTTAATAGAATTTAAACTTTCCTTCGCATTTGCTAAGAAATGTTGCATTCTTTATTGAAGTGTAGAGTGCCTTTCATTATGAGCATAGTTTGTTTTATTTCATTTAAATTGTGCGAAACAACAAAACCAATTCAACACATCTAACTTTATGCAAAATCACTACATACATCATGTGCTTAACTCTCTGGCAGCTTTACAGGCCTGTTTAAACTAAAACCAAAACGAAAGAGTCAGTATCCAAGGCAAACCTATTCCAGGGCCAAATGTTATCTCCACTGTTCGGGACCACTAGCAAGCAGCCCAAGATCGGATGCTCTCTCAGCAGCTCATAAGCACTACTACTTGCTTAACCAGCAACTGCAAGATAAGCTAGTAAATGTGGTTTGCTGCATTCAGATTGTGTGTCATGAATTGCTCATGTTCTGCTAGAATGCTCATCTTCACAAGCTTCTTTACACTGTGAGCTTCCTTGACCTTAAAAGCTTTTAAAATTCTCAGTGTAAAAATGTGGATAATGTGACTTGATGGAATCTGGTTTGTCTTTACCAGAGACATATCATCCCACAAGCTTTCTCGTTCATCAACTTTGCAGGGGAATATCTTCAGTATAAAAAAGCACCAGTTCAGCGGCAGGGTCACACTTGAGTGTATTTTGTCCAATAGGACCAAGGGTGATGCATCCATCCTCAATGTGGAGCAGAAACAGATGACCTCAGTCTTTTTCTTTACATACAGAAAAATATTGGGCTTGCAACTTTTATGAACTGAAATGGAAGTTTTGTAAAGTGCATTTACGCCGAGGCGCCTTGGCGCTAGCCGTCATTGAGCTAGACCAGAGGGGGATGGTAATTACTAGGCTTTGATGCAAAAAGCCATGTTTTTAACGATTTTCTAAACAATTGTTGGTTTAATTTTTAAGACTGATGGGCAGTGTGTTCCATAGTTTAGGGGCAAGATGGAAGAAACTTCTGCCACCCCATTTTACGGTCTTCACCCTAGGAAGGAGTAGAGAGGTCGACGATGACCTGAGCGTGCGCTGTGGGACGTGCCGTCTGATATGCTTACTAAGATAGGCAGGCCCAGCCCGGTGCAGTGTCTTGTGCACAATGCACATTGACTTGAATTAGATCCTTGCCTGGACTGGGAGCCAATGCAGGTCTTAAATACTTTGTGATACAGGACTGAATTAGGTAATCTTAAGTAGCAGTCGTGCAGGTGCATTTTGTAGTGTTTGCAGCTTGCATATAGTCCACGTGTTTGTCCCTAAGTAGAGGGCGTTGCAGTAATCAATTGTTTTCCTAAGATCCATAGGAATGAAAGGTAAACATTTTCGTAGAATCTTCAGCGTAAAGAAGCACCATGAGGTGATGCAATAACCTGATCAGATAATGATAGGTGGTCATCTAAAGTGACGCAGAGTTTTTACCTTTTTTAACTGGAAATGGGCAAGGCCCGGCTGCTTCCGGCCACCAGGAGGAGTTCCAGAAGGAGATATCCTTACCAAACAATACCACTTCGGTTTTGTCAGTATTTAACTTTAAGCGGTTATCACGCTTCCAGCTAATAATGTGAACCATACAATCGGTAAATTTGACTGCCACGTCCTCAGGCTTTGAACATAGAGACACCAATATTTGAGTATCATCTGCATAACAAATGGCGGCACAGCCGTGAGAGAGTAGGAGTTTGGCCAATGGGGAAGACATAGACACTGAACAGAGTTGGAGATAGTGAAGATCCCAGAGGCACCCTGCACGACAGGGGGGTGAGGGTGAGATTTATGTTCTCCCATCACTATAGTTTGTTCTCGGTCAGTTAGGTAGGATCTAAGTATATTGGAGGCTTAGCCTGTGATCCCTATTTCAGACAGGTAATGTATGAGTATTTGGCGATTAACCGTGTCAAACGCGGCTGAGAGGTCAGGCAAAATCAGTATAGCTTTTCCTCCACCATCTAATTGGACACGGATCTCCTCAGTAGCAGCAATCAAAGCAGACTCTGTGCTGCGTAGAGGCCGAAATCCATGTTGCACAGGATCTAATTTGTCAGACTCTAGAAAAAAAGACCAGTTCTTTAAGAGCTTCTTTGAGAATTTTAGATGGGAATGGCAGACAGGATATGGGCTGCAATTATTAACCACCATTGGATCGTGGGAAGGTTTTTTCAAAATGGGCCTAACCAGGGATTTTTTCCAGATGGTAGGGAAATGTCCAGCATCCAAGATGTTGTTAAGGAGAGATGCTAAGTTGTCTGTATTAATGTTGGAGACCATAAGAAGGACCGTAGCAGGACAGGGGTCCATTGGCACATTGGGATCCTGAATTCGTTGACATGATGAGCCTCTCGACTCGTTCTGGCGTTAAGGGAATTAACTTTTGTAGACGAGCCTACATGGTTGCCGCGCCTTTGTTCAACCCATCCAGGTTGTCACCAGCTTTGCAGCTGCAGAACTCATCCTATACCTTTTAAGGTCTCCCCTAGCGTCGCAGCGCATGCGCTGCTCGCTCTGCGAGATCTATTGTCATCAGGATGCTTTTAGAAGTGGGGTTGGTTACAGCCCTGTCTCCCTTAGGCCCCGCCCACCCGGAATGGACTAGTCGTCTGTTGCTTGTTATGTGAATGAATGAATAAATAAGGTATTTATTGAGCGCACTGTGGCCAAGCGGCTTCCTGGCGCTGGGAGCTCTAAACAACAGAGACAGACGGGGCCAAGGAAGTTTTAGCGCGTGTAGGCCTGGGCAAACAAGAAGGTTAAGCGCTTTACGGAAGTGTGAGAAGATGGGCGCTGCATCTCTTCACTTCTCCCTTCTCACGAGGCGGTGGGCGTGTAGGCACTAGTCTTTCACAGCTGCTGAGCGTAGGTGTCTCCAGTCCGTAGTGGACGTGTGCTAATGACGCATAATCAGGGGACACAAGGGAATTCAGCTACTGCCGAACCAAGGTTGACCCTTATCACATTCATGTGGGTCCAGAGAAAAACTGAGGGTTAATGATCTCTCAAAGTTATTTGAGCATTTATTGACCTGCGCTGCACAATAAGGAAACTTAGAACGTTTATAATGGCAAATTAATATTACAAACTTATTTGTGGGAAATGAATTCTAAATTCACGGCAGCTAAGATTGTAATGTTTGTCCAGCGTTCGATAGACTTGGAATGAAAAGAAAAATCGTTTTCCCGCCATTGTGGCTCCACAGACCGGTTCACCCCCAGATCTCGCTCAGCGGCGCGGAACTGGCAGAGCAGGGCACAGGGCGGGTTAAAGCCTGGCAGGCTGGAAGAGAGAAGGTGATGCATGTAGCCAGGAGGAGTAGCGTACATATTTCCGCATGCCGGTATTATGTTAGCCCGACAATTGTTTACGAGCCATTACCCTCACACATTCCATATATTATGAATCAGCTGCCTAACAGCCACTGTATCAAAATCCAGTGGGGCGCAAGCTTATTGGTGCGATAACATGCTGCTGACATAACCCGCTCAGTCAGGCCAGGCCCTTCCCTGAAGGCTTAGTAGGCAAAGCCAGAGACCAGGGGCTGCAAGCTGCAGGGCTAATGATTGGTGCATGCATGCCTCTTGTGCAAGCAGAGCTGTTACCGGCTCCGCACAGCCCAAGAGCCAGGATGGGAACCCCTCCTCCTGTCCCCTCCTCCTGTGTCCCCCCCCCCCCAGGACACGGGAGTACTGCTGTTCCTCAGAGGCCTCAGTGGAGAGGCACAGAGGGTGGGAAACGACAAGGTAGACGTTACCCGGAGCGGCTAGCACTGGTGTACGCAAGCATGCCTCCCACCACCATAAGTATCTGAACTTCAGAGGGATGCACAAACAGGCAAAGATGAAGAACAGGTGACCTTTTATATTCATGCGACTAACTAGTTATTTTACCCTATAGTATGGCAGAACAACAATTACAACGACGAATGAGTCCTCTTGTGGCCACTATAGCAGCGAGAAGCTCGGCTTGTATGTGATAGAGGCGTGGCACGAAGTCACGAGTCGTGTTGTCGAAACACGGACACGTACACGACCATCAATCACAGAGATGCTGCAGTCTCAGGCGGGGGTTTGTGCCCTGGTCTCCTGAATTTTGGAACGGATTTTCTTTTTCTTCTAAATATCAAAAGGAGATAGTGGGGGAAAGGGATTTATAGGAAACGGGCAGATTTCCATGAGAGCTTCTGGAAAGGGGGGTTTGGGGTTCGACATTCCCTTAATGAATCTTTTGTGGCAAACAGTTGGGTAAATTTGCTTTCAGTCTGGGATGGTGCTGATCTGTCGGATTTCACTAGGAATTTTTGCGCAGACAATATTTATGTGCACACACTCTCTCTCCCTCTCTCTGTTTAAAAAGACTTACAAAATGGCGGCTAGTTCACAAGATAATGCGCTTTTGAGGTGCCGTGATTTGTATTCATGAGTCCCGCATCTGCCGGGATCTATGAGGCATATTAAAGACAGCCTCCCCACATAGCTAAATATGGTACACTCGTTAGGTGCAGGACGTTGGACTGATGATGTAATGTGCAAGTTACTGAAAGAGGTAAAGCTAGGTTTTTCCAACTAGCAGGTGTAAATAACTCACAGCGAACGGCTTCAGGTGAATTTATTTCAAAGATATCGATGGTGAAGTAGGTGCAGTTGCACCGGGTCTAGATCTGCTAAAACATAACAAGGAGCTTGGGGTAGTACGTTTCTTTGTTGCATTAGGTATCATGGTACCCTTGCTATGCTTCTGGTTCGGAGACCTAGGAGTAGGTGATGCCTGATATATCTAATGTAGACTCGTTTGAAGAGTTTGACAGCTGATCAGAGTTTACATGTTTGACAAGGACAGAGCTGAAAGTTTGATGAAAGGGATTCAGAGGAAGCAAGGATCACTGATCCGAAGGGAAGTCTAGCTCGGGTGGGCTTAGATGCCGGTCTTTCCAGCAGCGAGTATGATTTAGGGTAGGATTGTTGGAGACAGATGATCCTACATCAGGCCATATCATATTCCCACTTCCGGTCCTATGATGCACAGTATTCAACAAGCATTTGCAATGCAATAGGTCTCGCATTTACACGAGTTTAAGCTATTGGCATTGTAAATGACAATGCCTTTTATTTAGGTTTTAAAAACGAAAACAATAAATAAAAGGCATTGTCCTTTACAATGCCAATAGCTCGAACTCTCGTAAATGCGAGACCTATTGCATTGCAAATACTTGTTTACCAAGTCATGAAAAAACTCTGCTAATTTGTCACAGAACTGCGCATTAGGGCTGAATTGTTTGCTTTCTCCAAATTTGGATAAGGCAGAGACAGTTTTAAAAAGTTCTCTGGCTGAGTTTTTAGCAGAACTGATTTTCTCGGGAAAAAAAGGGTGATTTCGCTGAGATTATTGCCTCTTTATACTTTTCAATCGCCTCTTTATACTATTTTTTTTTTCCTATTGCCAAGTATTCTTTCCTCCATGCTCGTTCCTGAGCCCTGCAATTTTTCTTTAGATCTTTTAGCTTAGGTGTTATCATGGGGCTGATGGTGGTTTTCTGCTTTTACGTGTGTGCCTCTCTGGGGCTTGCTTATTGGCCGCTGAGTCAATCCCACCATCAAAGTTTAGGGCTGGAGATTCAGGGTCTCTATTTGGACAGGGGCTGTGGGAGCGGAAGGCAAATTCAAGATCTGGAATATGTATTATTCGCCAAGGGCGTGTTGTACCCTTCCTATTATTGTTTGATTCTTTGAGGGGCTGTCCAAGGGGTGATTCCTCAAAGTAAACAGACTATGATCTGTCCAGGTGGTTCTGTTGAATTTTATCCAAGCAAAGTTAATAAAGATGTTATCCAGAGAATGTTTACATATATAAGTGGGCTCGGTAACAATGTGTTTTAAATCAAAACTCTTTAGCCCATCGATTAAGTTAATGGTGTCCCAACATTCAGTGGATTTTAAATGAAAGTTAAAATCCCCCAGTAGGGAGAAATTGGGGTCTCCATCCAGGACTAAATGAATGTCTGTATGTAGGAAATAAATCAATTCCCATTAAAAGCTGTTGTGTTATTGCATTTAAGTGTAAACAGATTTGCTTCTTCCTTCAGTTGGGGGATAGCTGCAAATAAGGCCTTAATGTTAGTGCGGTAAGCAATAGCAATCCACGCCTCGTTGTCCTTCTCTATCAATTTTAAACAGGTCAGATCCTTTTGGTATGGCCATATTAGGGTCAGGCTCGGAGAAACTATTAGTCAAGATCTCCGTAAGGAACATTAGGTCCGGCTTATATTGATCAAAAAAGTCAGCAAGTTCATATTTATGTTTGGGAAGTGACCGATATTAAGTAGGACACAAGTTAGAGCGGGCTGAACTATTATCTCAATATGCAGGTTCCATGGGTGGTCATTTGGTTTTGTAGTGCTCTTAGGTATCCGAGTGCCACATTTCAATATACAACTCTTATTTAGGTTTTCAAGATCTTATTGGTGTTTTTTTTTACCTCTGTATGTTGGCTTTCTTGAGTCAAGTACTATTGCCAAGCCAAAGAAAGTGATTCCTAATGAACACTTTGCAAGCCTGCTAGATATTTACAATTGACTTTAACCAATTAACGTTTGTTAGGAGATAATTCAAGAGCTTTGTTTGGCTATCTTGTCAGAGGAAAGAATCTCACATAATATGACCTCCACTTCCAGACCTAGCTTTGTGAAACTAGCACCTTCTTTATGTATTATGCATACAATTACTTTTATGACCTTGGAACAAAAACATCCAATACAGCTTTGTGGTCTTAATCTGGAATGTCTTACCTTTTTGCAATCAAGAAGAACAAGGTTGGCAGAAAACAGCTGGAAAACCGGTTCTAATCAAATTACATGGTCAACAAATAGCGTAAGCAACTATTTAACGAGGAAAGATAACATGGCAATGAAACCCACTGAGCAAGGGAGCACTTGGTATCAACAGATGAAAACGACTACATCTGTGTAGAAGTGAGAGGCAAGCAGATACTTTTTTATTTCAAACAAGCAAGACTCTTTATTTAGTTCTTTCCCTTTACATTTAATCTAATGCATACCAAAGGGTTTCTAACAAATGTTACACTTTTTTTTGTTTATATGTTATTACAGTACAACCGGAGAGAACGTGTTTCAAACTTTTAACAAAGTGATTCTCTCTAGTGTGGTGTAAACTGTCGACTCAACCATGGTTTAGAGTTTACTGCGATGCACAGGTGCAGCAGACTATGTCCAGCGAGTCTAAAGGCAAAGTGGTTACAAAGAGTGAACACTTACAGGGGCTGACATCCCGGTATCGATTCCGGCTTTTATTTTCAGGAAGCCTGGCCATTTTGCATGGAAAGTCACTTGCTTCATGTCGGATATCCTAAAAACAAATGAAGCAAATTGTCAGGATTCAAACTAAACCAGTAGAAAATGCAAAGCAAAATAATTTTAAAGCTCCATAAAAACTCTTCTCTCATACTTGGGTCTCAACTTGGTGCTGTGCTGCAGTTAATTGTATGTAGTCATTCACAATGCTCTTTTCATGGATCCCAAATACTGCCTACTGGAAAGACCTAGGAATAGCCAACTGCAGTTGATAGTCCAATTTGTACCACCAGTAACCCCTTCTATAGTGACACTTGACCAGTATGGAGTAGGGCTGTTCTCTCTGAACTGTGAAAGAAAAATGTACTTGCTTTTCTGGGTTTTTAGGCATTGGAAAACAGGGACATATCAAGATTCAGTAAAACAAATGAAACAGTCCCAACAGTTTCCAAAATGGGGGAAACAGGATATATCGATGCTCCTTATAACAAGACTTACCGATTATCCTAAAATGAAGATAAATTACCAAATCTCTGGCATGCAACTTAGGAAAACATAGAACAAGAACAAAGGTGACAAAACTTATCAATGCAAAAATGCCAAATGTATTACACAATTCAGAAAAAAAAAAACAGTTGCCCAACACTTGATCACAAATATATAGTAAATGAAGAACAGCAAATGATCCACTCTAGAATAATGAATGCAATACACAGTAATGGAACAGAGTAGTAAACTGATAAGAAAGGGAGTGTAACAGCCCACAAATATATACCCAAATATAAATTGATATAAATCAAGACAACTGTCAAGATTTGTTTCAATGTTACTTAGTTATGTCTCCTTCAACAGTGCCCTGTAGCCTTTATGTTACTAACAGGGCCTCAATTTAGATAACGGCCAAGAACTAGAAAGACACCTGGTTTATCAAAAAGACTTTGGGGCTGCTGAAGACTGCACGGTTAGGGAGTAGCTTTCATATTTGTTCACAATACAGATTTCTGGTCTAGCGTGCTTTAATTTACTAAACACTAGCAAGGTTTCTGTGGTCATGGCTGTAAAAGAAGTTACTAGAACCAATATAATAAAATTATAATAATTGTCCATATTTGTAACTTATCACCCCTTAAGGTTTAAAAGGCGCTGGGGTCCTTCGAGGAGATTAAGATGGCTATTGCCCGGAATCACATTATGTTGAGCTGTTGCCGGCAATAGATCTGTGAGCCCTGCACTCTGTAGTCGGCAGGTCTGGCCGCTGCGCCACATCTCTCCCACTGGTTTGTGGGGTTACTCATTTAAATCACAAGACATGTTATTTTAAAAGAGTTCAGACTAGACACTGAGCTTATGGTGTGGGATTTGCGTGTCATAATATATCAGAGTTCCAAACTTACTACTCGACATAGCCACCTTTGTATAGTCAAGGATTAAAAGGAAGTCCTTGATCATTCAACTGGAGTGCACTATTAATGGAAGCGCACGGATGCCAGTGGCACATCACAGATACTGTACAGTACCTGCTGGCACCCACCAAACCCGGAGGAAAGGAGAAAGACATACTGTTCACCTCCCCGTTTCTTAGTGGAAGTAGACATGGTTATTAGAAATATGTGCACTTCTGGTTTAATTTAGCTCAAAATACGTTAAAGTCCTGTTTAGTATCGATTTTGGCATGCATTTAGTTTCCAGTAATGTGTGTGTGTGTACTTTCCGTATCAGGGAAGCCTGGAACGCAAGAACATTCTAGGAACACTGTAAGGATATCATAAGGATTCTATAGAGGTTGTTTGCATCAGCTTCATAGATGAAGCATTATCAATGAAGAAAAGAGAGTAGTAGTAAATACAGAAAGTAATGCATTCCTGCAACAAGGTTCACAATCCCAAAAAAACAATCTACTTAGAAAACTAACATCCGAATCTCAGCAGTCAAAGCTAACAAGAGTATGGCTCTATTGAACTTTGGAATTAATTAGGGATGCCGATTTGAACCCTGCTCACGAATGATTCAATTTCTTCATTTTGACATTTCATATACTGCTGAAGTTACCTTATGGATACTTAAGAGTACTGCACTCAAACTGGTGCAATATTTTTATTAAAAATTGGGCCATTTTCAATCATTAAAATGTGTGGCGTTAAAAGAAAATTAAAACAAAAATGTCTTAACCAGTCTGCGGAAACAAACTGCTTAAAATTAAGGAGAACTAGTCTAAAAGGTAATGCAAACTGAAGAGGGATTAAAGGAGATCATCAAACGACTAATTGCTGTAGGGCAATTAAAGTACATTGATGCACTAGCAGTTTCTTTTGACATAAAAAAATCAGAGGGCGGCAGCGGCAGCTCCTCTGCTAAGCCAGAGGAGCATCGCCCCTCTGATCTCTGAGCAGTTCAAAAAGGAACAATAAAACGATAACAACATATCATGTTATTGTTCCTTATTGGCTTAGGTAAGGGCGGGGCTCGCCAGAGAAGGGGGAGAAGTGGTAGGTACTCTAAGTGCACATGATGGTTTGGCCGGCCGTCTTGGGCCAGCCAAACACTCAGGCGCACTTAGCATGTTTTCCACCAGGTTGTACTGCACAGTTTTGAGTGGAGAACGTGCACAGTCTCCCAGTCGCTGTCTGAGCGCCGAACCACGGTGCTCAGACCAATCACAACGCTGCAGTCACGCTGGTGACAGCAACATTGTGATTGGTTAGGGAAGTCTGGGACCCTGTGTGCTTATTGCTTCATGGACAGAGGACACACGACGGAGGAGAGACTGTGGCAGTACCCAGGTAAGTGGTTTTTTTTTTTTTTTTTCATTCTGCTCCCTGTCTCCACCACCCCAGAGCGTTAGCAGCCACCGATGGAGGGTGGGCATGTGCGATCTTAAAATAATCCTAAAATGAAGCAATATTTTGGTCTAGGAAATATTTTTTGTTTTCTATGGGGAAATGCATACTATTGTATGTTTTGTTTAGCCCACTATAGAAATGTTCATTAGTTCGGAAAAGTTCATTCATTCATAATAACTTTATTTCGGCCGATATGGCCATAAAAGTACATTGAAGAAAAGTACAGTTATTACAATCAAGAGAAATTAAAAAAGACAATGGAGAGTCCAATTCACAGGTGCAGAGATATAAACACTGAAAAGATACAATATTTCCAAATAGGGAGAAAGGCCATTAATAGCAGCAGTCTGGGAAAAGCCTATAAAAAGAATACATCTTAAAAATATAAATTAATATGTGAATATTAAAATCGAGTTAAAACAATGTTATAAAAAGATCGCAAGCATAAAAGGCCCAACCAGTGGATAGTGTACGGCTAAAGATAAGATAAGGAAGTCCATTCATCATTTACCGTCATTTTAGGCAGATTACATTAGGGAGGAGTTTAAAGAAACTGCAGATAATGCCCTCTTTGTTAGCACGTTGCCATAGATAAGAGTCTACATAAAGGTTACAAGTTTGCAGAAGCTGCAGCTAGCAGATACCTTCTCTTGGACCACATTGCAAATAGAAATTTCGATATTACAGCGACAGTAACTGGGTCAGTGTCTGATTTTTTCTCTATAATTACTGATACCCATGTTTTTACAAAATTGGATCGCCCATCTTGTTCTGGGACTCCTATATGCTGGACAAAGAATACCATATGTACTGCAGTTTCTTCCTCCACTGAACACCCAGGGCAAAGGCGGCCTGCCCTCGGAAAAGTAGTGACAACAAGCATTGGCAAAGCCAGTAGGTCTCGCTATGCAAGAGCTACTGGATTTGTCAATGCGTTTTAGCCATGTTGTACACCAATGTTACTGTTGCTTAGCATGGCTAAAAGTTAGTGTCATGGAGGAGAGTGGCATAGCATGTTGTGGAGGAGAGTGGAGGGTCGTAGAGTATAGTGGAGGGTCGTAGAGTATAGTGGAGGGTCGTAGAGTATAGTGGAGGGTCGTAGAGTATAGTGGAGGGTCGTAGAGTATAGTGGAGGGTCGTAGAGTAGAGTGGAGGGTCGTAGAGTAGAGTGGAGGGTCGTAGAGTGGAGGGCCGTAGAGTGGAGGGCCGTAGAGTGGAGGGCCGTAGAGTGGAGGGCCGTAGAGTGGAGGGCCGTAGAGTGGAGGGCCGTAGAGTGGAGAGCCGTAGAGTGGAGAGTAGTGTTGTGGAGCGGCATCGAGTGGAGCATCATCGAGTGGCAGGGTTGTAGAATCAATCAATCAGGAGTTTGTAAAACGCGGCTACTCACCAGTGAGTCAAGGCGCAATCAATAGAGTGAAGGGGTTGTAGAGTGGAAAGTTTGTAGAGCAGTATAGAATGTTGTAGAGTTGAGTATGCATGGAGGGTTAGGTCACTGCCATTACAGACCGACACATTTTCAACTGAAATGACCATTACGTTTGCACAGACAAACAGTTTTACTGATACTACTATACCGCACACAAATGATAATGTGTGGCAATGTTATCACCTAGTGTATTATTTTGATCTTATTAAAATATGTGTTTCCAGCACACTTCAGAATTACAAAAACATGTGCTTAGTTTGTTCTTTCCTAATTCAGATATATTCTGAGATAGTTGCACAGTTCACTTAGACATTTAAACTTTGGTATGTGCTAGAAAAAAAGCCTTCCCTTTCACATCGCCAGATTTTCAGATAAATCCTCTTAGTTTGAACTCAGAGAAAGAAAAGTAAACACCTAGCTCCTTTGGAAGACAGAGCCTACTTTTTGACCTCGGTCTTTGAATGCACAGCGAATGTGACAAGATAAGAAAAACATTTATAGGCCTGTTTACAAAAACCAAGCACTTGTGTAAGAATATAGTAAACAGGATATGCTCCACAGGAATGACTAACTCACGCTGATCAGCCTATAACCAAGCCAGCAAGCCAGCAAATAGAAAGCAGGTAACTGTGAATTACAAACCACAAAACAAAAGGTAAGCAACGAGCAAAAGGTCAGCTTTCAGAAAGTCCCCAACAAGTCTTAAGCAACCAGGTTTTTACCTAAAAAGGATAAATCATTGCTAGGTCACGAATAATAATTGTATATAATAATAATTGTATTCGTATTGTATTCGAATAATTGTATTCGTGAACAAGATGGCCACCTGGTAGGAGCTCCTGTGAAGAGCTCCCAGTGCTTGGGATCCCATTTCGGGCTTTATCCCTGTTAGCACCCACCAGCACGTCGGAACGGAAGCAGAAAAAGTAACTGGAAAAGTACCACAAGTAACTGGATTGCCCGGATTGCCCGCTGACCTGATTGACGGAGGTTGGAGCCTGAAAAGCCCCGCGATCTGCCACTGGACACTCGCCTTCAGGCACCCACATCGCGTCGCCGGGACTGAGCGGCTGAAGCTCCGGGAGCCTGCTGAGCCGGCACTGTTTGGCGGAGGTTGGAGCCTGCAAAGCCCCGCGACCTGCCACTAGACACTCGTCTTCAGACACCCCCATCGCGTCGCCGGGGCTGAGCGGCTGAAGCTCCGGGAGCCTGCTGAGCCTGCACCGCGGATTATCCTGCGATCAGCCCGCACCACAGCAGAGGATTCACAGCGGCATCGGGGGGCTGAGAGAGGCCCCCCCGCCCGCTCCACGGCAGAGACGCGGGCTGTTGCACCGGTTGCTGCGACCAGCAAAGATCAACAGAGGAGCAGAGCCGCCCGCACCACAGCAGAGGAGTCACAGCGGCATCGGAGGACTGAGAGAGGCCCCCCCCCCGCCCGCTCCACGGCAGAGACGCGGGCTGTTGCACCGGTTGCTGCGACCAGCAAAGATCAGCAGAGGAGCAGAGCCGCCCGCACCACAGCAGAGGAGTCACTGCAGCATCGGAGGGCTGAGAGAGCCCCCCCGCCCGCACCAGCCCACACCACAGACGCGGCCACGACAACGGACCCCCCCCCCCCCCCGCTCGCTCCACAGCACGGTTGTGTGGCACCGCTGCCCGGAGGAGCTGATGGAGTGAGAGCTGAGACTAACGGGACCAGGAGGGACGTCGGATGAGTGGAGCCTGCCACCGGAGGCTGGAGGCGACAGCGACATCGGAGGGCTGAGAGAGGCCCCCCTCCCGCCCTGTACACACTTTGATTAAACATTGCAACTGCAAAACTTTGCTGGCAAACTCAACATGCTCACGGTGCAGCTTGTACATAAGGTATTTATTTCACCCCACCCGCCTGCTCACATTTCTAAACTATCTCCTTTGTTCAAAATGGCCGGGGCCATAAAACTGTAGCAATAAATCCCCCCCGATGCCTCTGATGTCCACGAGGCTCCTTAGATTAACTCCTCCACACAAGACCACCAGAAGTAGAGATAAGCCTCCCTCCCAGCATGCTACGAGCAGTGCTTGCTCTAATTGAAAGTGAAATTGCCCTTCCCTGTGCTCAAAGTAATAGCAGCAGACAGAGGACTAATTTCCCTATCTCCCCTATCGGTTCGGTCATCTTAGACTGTCTATCCTTGGCGACCAACATGGACTAGTCATTCCTCACGATAGAGTGTCTGCCTTTTTACAGTGGTATTATATGTATATTCCTAGTTGTATCTTGCACATCTCACTTTCTCTTCACCTGTAATGCACCAATGCTACCTCATACATTTACATCATATGTTTACACGCCAGATTATGATAGGGTATCTGCCTTTTACAGTGGTATTATATGTCTATATTCCTAATTGTATCCTGCACATCCCACTTTTTCTTCACCTGTATGCACCGATTGCTACCTCATATTTTGGCTGCTCACTAGTGTCACTTTTGGTCTCATATAATTTTTGGTTGCAATTGTATTTTGCTACTGATTCATGTACCTCATTTATTTTTGACTACTCACTATTGTTATAGAACATATAACTTTTGTTGCAACTCTATGTTGCTACTGATTCATGTACCTCTATTTTTGACCACTCATTTTTGACTACTCACTATTGTCACTTTTGATTCAGGTATTTTACTGTCTGCATCGGTATTTCATTCTAGTATATCGTCAGTATTATACCTACATTTTATTCTGTACATGTTTGTAACCCACACCGACCTCACTTTTTATTCCTGTAATGCACCGACTAATTGCTCATATAGACCTGTTACACTTATGTAACCTGCTCCCATTTCAAGTTTTATTACTGTATGCACCAATTACTACGTCATATACTTTGGCTGCTCATTAGTGTCACTGTTGTTCCATGCAACTGGTTATTAGTATATGCGTTTGTATTCTGCTCCCGTATATCATTATTGTGCACCCTACATCTGTGCAACCCGCACCCACTACAATTTTTATCCCCGTTTGCATTGACTACTACCGCATATACTTTGGCTGCCCACTAGTGTCACTTTTATTCCATGCAACTGGCGATTACTGGGCACCCTCCCACACCTTCCTATTCCGTCATCCCAACATGGAGCTCATCGGCAAGCACACATATAGTATCAACTACCCACCCTCACTCACCAAAAAAGCCGCTATACGCTTTAAACACAACTTACTGAGGTTCCACCCTGAAACTCCCTTTGCAGACACCTACTTCTCACCGGTCAATGGTGCCATAAACATTGATATCATCTTCCACACCACACGCAGAGCTCAATGGAGAAAAACGTTCCTCTCTTTACTCACCGTCTCCAACTCCAGGAAAACCGCTCATGGCCGAACACTCTCCATCACACCATCTCAACTCTTCCCGGGCAGAACCACCATCACTATCTATAACAACGGGATTGTCCTAATCCAATCCACAGACAGGAACCTGGAACTACTAGACAACCTGTTCCCCACTTTCATACAGCACCTCTCCAATCTGCGGACCCCGACTCATAGCACTCTCAGTCCGATCACCCGCGACTTCACAGCCCCCAACCATAATCATTCTAACCTAGCTCAGCCCCAAAACGACACGCACCTCTCCTCTACCCCCGGCACCTTCGTCATCCACCCACCTACTGTAGCCACCTCACACTCCTCAATCACAGACTTAGATCTTTCCCCCACATACACCAGCCACACCCCCTCCCCCCACCAACACCTTGACCTCCATTCATACCACACCCATTCCTTTCACCCCTGACACCACAGCCCCCAACCACAACGCCTCGAACCTAGCTCAGCCCCAAAACGACACGCACCTCTCCTCTACCACCGGCACCTTAGTCATGCACCCATCTACTGTTGCTACGCCACACCCCTCAATCACAGACATAGATCTTTCCCCCACATACACCAGCCGTACCCCCTCCCCCCTTACACCAGCCGACATTCCCATTCTTTTCACCCATGACACCACAGCTCCCACCCACAATCCGCCTAACCTAGTTCAGCACCAGATCGACACGCACACAGACAAACCCCACCCCTTATCCCCCCATTCTCAGCCCCCAGTTCCACCCATAAGCTAATCCCACAGAACACGCCGCCTCTATCAACTCAACTCCGCCTCCTCAAAAAAGAACGATATACAATCCCACTTCCCCCCATTCTCACCCCCCACTACCCTACATGCGCCCCCATCACCACTAACATACGCCCATCTTCCACCATGCACTCTCCGCCTACCACCAATACCCTCTTCCATACCACCAACCTCCCCTCTATGTCATCCACCCCCCAACCCTCCCATCCCCACCACCAACACACATCCCACACTAGACTACGTTATGGCCTCCCTCCTCCAGCTCAAAGAAGACATTCACATCATCAAACAACTACTCGGCACACACCCCAGACACCCCTCACTCGCCTCCACCAGCACCACCCCTCCCAACAGGACCTCCACCCGGTCGGCTGACTCGCGCACTCAACGCCCCCCGCACTGGACCTCAATCCCTGTTCACAATCGTGAAAAGCATCCCCATCGCTCCTGCAACCCACTATCGGACCTCGACACAGTCACCCTCCTCCGCTCCTACGACCCAGCTCCCCATAACAACATACTCACCACCCTCCGCGCCATTCCAACGATTCATCCAAATCCCCTTAGACCCCCCACACTAAACAACAGAATTCCTATCCTTAGTAACCTGAGAAAAGTCCCCCTCTCTCTAGAACCCCCTTCCACCCCCGACACACCCCGTCTTAAATGCACCCTCCTCAACTGCAGATCGGCCTCTAGGCACTCCTCCGCAATCGCTGATCTCATCTTAACACTGGACCTTGACCTAATCATCATGACTGAAACCTGGCTAACTGAATCTTCTACACCTATAATGGACATACTGGTTCCCCCAAACTACCACATCACTAGACTAGACAGGGTTGGTCAAAAAGGTGGTGGAATCGCATGTATACACAGGAGTAACCTCTCTGTCCTGAAAGTAACCTCTCCCTCCTTACCCTCCCCAACCTCCTGTGAATACATCTGCCTCGATATTATCAGTGAGGGCAAACCGATATGCTCTCTTCACAGCATTTACCACCCACCAGGGGACAACCGTACCTTCTCGCAACAAATCATGGATTTGATCACAACCAATTCCGGGCGACAACTCACACAAATATACCTTGGTGACTTCAACCTCCACTGGAACGATCATAATGACGCGGTGGTAAATAGTCTTAAAAATGTCCTCGACGCCCTTGACCTCACCCAAATATGCAACAGCCCGACCCACGAGAAAGGCTTAATCCTTGACCTTATCATCTCCAAAGAGGACTCTATCCAACTCGAATCTATCCAACCCTGTGACTGGTCAGATCATCATATTGTCACATTCTTCATCAATGAAAAAGTCAAATTTAACCCGGTTCAATCCTTCAAGCCCAAAGTCTGGAAAAGAGACCTGAAAAAACTCAACCCAAACTCTCTACCCCCCCCAACAGCTGCAGCCTCCTACTTCCTCCTACCGGCGTTACGGATGTCCAATCCTTGACGGATCACTATCTCAACGCTATGACCTCTATAGTTAATGAAGCGGCACCTATGCAGCTAAAAAGAGCCTCCACAAAAATGTCCAATCCTTGGTACGACGGGAGTCTCAATGACGATAGACGGGCCATGCGAATGGCAGAGCGCACCTGGAGATCAGCTCCCTCCGCACTGCACTTAAAAACGCTGAAGAAAAAGAGAAATGCCCACTTCAGGAAAATAAAACGCTCAAAATCAGATTTCTTCAGCCGTCAGCTCGACCAAGCCAAAAATCGTCCGAGAAAGCTGTTTGAGCTAATAAGAACACAATCCAAGGAACAACCCCAACCACTCAGCACTTTGGGCAAAGCACCCTCCAGTGAGGACTTCGCATCTTTCTTTATCCAAAAAACCGACAACATAAAGAAGGATCTCCTCATTGACGTAAGTCTTTACCCCAAACCCCACTGCACAGCACCCACGGAACCAAAAAACAATGCTACATGGTCATCCTTTGTCACCTATTCGGAAGAAGAAATTGGTAGACTGCTCAGCACTGTGAAACCAGCCAATCCCCTCACGGACCCCCTTCCTGCCAACGCTGTCAAAGACCTTACCCCGTCGCTCCTCCCACTCTGGACTAAAATTATCAACAGTTCACTTCAACAAGGGACCATCCCCGACTCCTTCAAAGTTGGACAAGTCACACCTCTACTAAAGAAACCTACAGCCGACCCCTCTGATCTAAATAATTACCGTCCCATTACCAATATTCGGACTCTTGCCAAACTGTTGGAAAAATGCGCACAAATACAATTGACTAAACACATTAATCAGTTTGATCTACTCAACCCTCATCAATCAGGCTTCAGAGCAGATCACAGTACAGAAACTGCTATGACTCACATAATTGACGACGCCCTTCAAATCCTAGATCAAAACGATACCTGCCTCCTCATCCTTCTTGATCTCTCTTCTGCATTCGACACCGTCAAACATGAGAATTTACTCGATCTATTAAACACAAGAATGGGTATATCTGGAACTGTGCTCAAATGGTTCACGTCCTTTCTACACAACAGATCGCAGAAATTAAAGAGTAACAACTTGATGTCTTCGCCAATACCTGTATCGCTAGGCGTCCCACAAGGATCCTCCCTATCCCCAACTTTGTTTAACCTAGTTATGGAACCTCTCACCACCTTGCTACAAGCATCCAATGTTCACTTCCACATGTACGCCGATGACACCCAACTTTATCTCAAGTTACAATCACCCAAAGACATTATGCTCTTGAATTCAACGATCAGAAGCACCCAATCCTGGCTGGCCGCTAATCATCTCAAACTCAATGCACTTAAAACAGAGTTCCTCTTGATCTCACCTCCCGCGAAGATCACTACCGCTCAAATTTGGCTTAAACACCTAACGGCACTCAATGTTCATCCTACCATCGTGGACTCAGCAAAATCTTTAGGCATAACACTTGACACCAACCTCAACATGCAGGAACACATCAACAAAGCAACTAAGGGTGCGAACTACCAGATCAATACCTTAAGGAAACTCAAACCCTTCCTTCCAGCCAAAGATTTCCAAACTGCGGTACAAGCACTAGTCATCCCTCGAATAGATTACGGCAGCATCGCCCTCTGCAGTCTCCCCCTAACTACTACGGCACCCATAAGAGCTTCTCTAAACGCCGCAGCGAGACTCATCACTGGATCAAAAAACACTCCCACATTTCCCCTGACCTGAAAGCCCTGAACTGGCTGCCTTTGGAAGCCAGAATACATCTGAAAATCGCCTGCGTGACGCACAAGGCTGTCCACCCGAGTTCACCCGGATACCTCACTCAGAAGCTGACGATTTCTGGAGGCTCCAGAAACACTAGAGGCACAAACAATCTCTTGCTAAAGCCCCAAAGATTCCGCAAGGAAAAAACCTATAAACGCTCCTGCTCAGGAATGGCACCCAGGATCTGGAACTCACTCCCCCCTGAAACCAGGCTCATCTCCTCTACCATACTTTTTAAGAAAGAAGTAAAAGCTATCCTCATGGCTAAATACACTTGAATTATTACTGGGGATGAGATTTACAGACGCTGTACCATTCAATTCTACTGATCATTTTGCATTTTTGTATGACTCGTGTTATTGACCTACCGGATTGTTTACGCTACCACTTATTTGTACTTGTATCATTATTGATGTATCTGTCTGACTATGCTCCCGCATGTACCTTCCCCACCCCAATTGTTATTTACTCACATGTTGTACCCTTCGTCTGTAAAGCGCTCTGATATCTGCAAAGATCTTGTTCGCGCTATATAAAACTTTCAAAATAGATAAAATAAATAAATAAGTATACAAAATTAAGTGTGGAAATCATACTGTGAACAGGTTAGCCGAGTATTCCTTTCATGGCAGGCAGTACAAGACAAGCCACTCTTACAAGGAACAATAACACTGCACAGAGGATATACTTTTCAGGTACCAGTCTATATATAACCAATGCATTCAACTTATTTGGCAAGGGATTCAAAGGTTTGGAAGAAAAACTGCTGAGAAATTCACTGACACAGAACACCTAAGTAATGTAGCATTTCAGTTTTCTAATCTTTAAAAGCATTTTTGGGATGATAATCAATCGCCTCTGTGGTCTCAATCATCTATCACAACAAATCTGTTAGTCTAGATTATATGGTGTAAAAGCCATAATTTTCTATCAACCAGCTTAACAGGGCTCCAGGGCAGTGAGCATTTTAGTAGTTGTCTGCTTTCAAAAAGTAAGCAGGTGCTCCCATCTCAAACCCTCATGATAAAACTTAATACTGTCACTTCATAATCAAAACAAGTATTGCCAAAGGCAACAGGTTTTTTCAATGGTTTTACCAGACTTGTTGGCTTTGTCTATGCTTCTCCTTGATGCTCTTCCATGAAGTCAAAAAGAAAAAGATTTCGTTAGACAAAGTGGAACAGTATGTCAGGAAAAAAGGAAAAAAGCATCCATATGATAGGGCTCCTATACATGTATGTATGTATGTATGTATGCATGCATGCATGCATCACCATGGATATGCACGTATGCATCATGATGAGGTGGGCATTTTTATCTCTTTTTTTATTAAGTCATTTATTGTTCGAAAGATAGCAGATACCAGTCTTCAGTGTTAATTTAAAAGCAAAATGCTTACAAATGCGCATTCTAGGGAAAGGAGCGGCTCAAAAACAAAGTGAAGGTTGTCATGTCTCCAAAAGATAAAATAAAATCCAATATATAAAAAATATATATATTCAAGGGTTGAGGAGCAAGTCGTTACTGCTTAAGCCGGGTGTGGAGGAGCAATGGAGACGTTATAAAGGGTATTTGAAAAATAAAACAATAAAATAGGAACATTTCAGGAGGGGGGGGGGGGGGGAGCAACAGACAAGCGAGGGGCGGGATAGAGCAGCATGAACAGTGCAGGGACATTTCAGGGTGGAAGCAGCATAAGAAAACACATGCATTTCCATAGAGTGCTGATAGAAAAAGTCGTTGTGCTCTGTATTTAAGCAGTGGAAGAATACAAGTGATTCAATCAAAAGGATGTTAAAGAAGCTATGCTTCACGGAAGGAACACAAAAAGAGGATGGAAAGACATTGAATAATAAGCAAGCAAATAGGATTGGCAAGGAAGTCAACCAATGGTATCCAACGGAATAAGACACAGCCCACTGTAAGTATTGGCATTATCCACATTTGAGCCTCAATAAAAGACAGCTAAAACATATTTGTGGCGATCCCCAAAAATTGAAGATATTGCTAATAGATAATATTTAATACAAAAGACAAATAAAATAGATAAAAAGCAAATAGGTGAGGTCCAGAATGCTCTTTTGCAGAGGCTGGGGAGAAGTTTAACGAAGAGAAAGCTGAGACAATAGAGAAATGGAACAAGCATTTGGAATTCAAATATGCCTGGTCCTGGCAAGCTGGTACAAAGATTACATTTGTGTTCGTTTTTATTGCACGCATATACTTCAAAAAGATGCTTCTTATCGGGCAGCTGTACTTAGAATTAGTATAGAAATCCTATTTTGTTTTAATGCACATCACATGAAACCTAAGAATTAAAAACAAGGATTAGGAATGAAAAGGCATTCGCAAAGTGAAGGCTTGGTCCACCTGCCATGACATCAAGTGCACTTCTTTTTAAAGTGGTTGTACACGTCAGCAGAAAAATTGGTGTCACTCAGTGCAAGAGGGCCAGTGGGTGGCAAGGACTGACCCATTACCCCATGTGCTCTGCAATGGTCGGCGAAGCAAAATGTGAATAACAGACTAATGGATAAAGGCGGCTGACCCAAAGGCCCTAAAAGTATTTAAATACACATTACCCACTTACATACTTTTTTTTAATGACATAAGGCTGCAAAAACAGAAGAATTTGTCTCTGGTTCAGACTTAATAAAGAGAAAAGATAAGTCGATCAAATGTAATTAGTAGAAAGGCTGCACAAAGTGAATCGAGGATGGATTACTCCAGTAAGCAACTAGGTTGTGGATGTTAAACTGCTTGCTTAGGGATATTACTATCATGAAAACAACTTGATTCTTTTTAGCTTATCCAATCTGTTTTCGCTACCACAAAACAAATACCGCCTGAGAACCAATAGGACATGTATTTAAAAAAAGCTGTCAAACTAGTTCCTAAATTATTAATGCAATAAAAATTTCATTTCAATCAGATTATGACTACAAATCACAATCGAATTAAAGCAGTTTTCAATTTAGCAAGGTCACGGTCACCCATTGAGCACTATGAAGCTTTCCCATGTTCAGTAAGTTTGAAAATCATTTAGCTATTCATGACAAACAATGGCCTGCTGTCTTGAATTGTAAGAAATTCTGTTCTCCAGCTCTACCCTGAATGTTTAGTGATCAAAAACACGCCTCTTCTAAAATATACAATTTCCATATTTCGAGGTAATAGTATATTTATATTTTTTCTTCTAAAATAGTAACTTCAGATTTCATATCAATTACGGTAGGAACTGAGAAATGAACAAAATCAAACATTTTAAGACACCAAATTGTAGTATCTGGTCAAAAAATATGGCGATTATCTTGAAGTCATTTTTAACTAAAACATCTTCGATGTCCGTTTTAGACGGTGGGGTTTTAATCATTTACAAAAATGCCATGCTAGTAGACCAGGATGGGTGGGATAAGAGGGGACAGGACTACCAAAGTGCTGTGAGGGTGGAAATTCTGACTACACCATTAATACTGTGCCTGATAGGGAAGCTTGCACTGTGGCAGACATGCTGATATTGTTCAGCGAGAGAAGGTAGTTGGGCTGTGGGTGTCCATGATGTACCGTTACTGGTCGGTGACAGAAAGAAGTCTTGATGAAGGTGCCTAAGATGTACCTGCTCTGGGAGGAAGGGACACTTGGCCCACTGCCATCATCAGTGAGATGCCTGTGTTGTGCAAGCTTGGTAAAAAACGAAACCAGAGCAATGTGCGATTGGCATGGGTAATGCTTTACTCAACCGGTACAATAAGTCTAAATACACCGGATTAAGTGACTCCCAGCAGAAGCAATCACCTCACTGCAATACTTACCAAGTCTCTGCCCTTTATATGCAGTGCTCTGCTCTCAAACCCTAGGCAGAAGAGCCTATATGGTTGCAGCAGATCTCAAATGTAATTTATTAAACAAACAGGTTGAAATGTGCATAAATGTGAGTGTATACTTAGCAGGTCTATTCGTTAAAACTATAGAGCGACCCTTTTATATCTTCATTTGCGCATAAGATTGAATATACAATAAAGAGATGTGTCGAAGTCTATGTAAGCAATAAACTGTCCCTAAGAATTAAACGCCACAAGTGACTTTTACATAACATGCTAATAATATGTATTAACTTTAATGACTCTAAAAGCAAGATAATTGATTTATTGAGCAAATTAATTACCTTGGCTCTTTGGAGACCCACTCGAGTCAAATGTAAAATGGAATGGGAATTCTAGCCGCAGAACAATTTTCTCCAATCTAGTTTATCCATGTTCCAATCCTCACTACTCAAAATGATCTATGGGGGGACAAATATGATCTGAAAAACTGTTCTTTTAATATCTAATGTTGAACCGAAGTTAGAATGGAAAAGATGTAGAAAAAGGGATCATAACAATCTGATCACTTCACAGAGCTGTTAATCTATGCAAATCAATACAGTTTTGTTACATTTTATGCTTAAAAAATCAGTGAAGGGGGAGGATAGGAATACGTGATCCAATCAGTTTCCTATAATGATAATGCTTCTGATCAAAGAGAAAGGATCACTTGTCCTGCATAACATGGGGTATGCGGGAATGGTTCTTACTAGTCCCAATAAAAAACCCTCATACACGTGTTGGAAAGGTAATTACGTGGTATAGGTCGACATGTTTCAGCACTCCTGTCGCCAGAAGGTCGATGGGGCTTTCATCAGGACCACAGTGCTCAGGTGAATAGAGACCTCTCACGTCTCTATACGTAATGAAAGAATTCAATAGAACATATCGTCCCTTTTTCCGGGACCAGAAACGGCAGAGTCAGAACAAGCAGCCTGATGGAGTGACATAGTGTACCTCCCTGACCCGGCTGGATCCCGTTGAGGTTTAATACAACCACAAGACAAGGTACTCTATGACCTTGTCAAAGAACAGCGCAACGATATGTTCTATTGAATTCTTTCATTACGTATAGAGACGTGAGAGGTCTCTATTCACCTGAGCACTGTGGTCCTGATGAAAGCCCCATCGACCTTCTGGCGACTGGAGGGCTGAAACATGTCGACCTATACCACGTAATTATTGTGAAAGAGTCATAATCGCTCTTACTCACTCACTTTGAATTTTAAATTTGGCCTCTAAAGATCAGAACTATTAAAACAATTGTCTGTACAGAGAGCTATTTTTATTGCTATTTTCTTTATAACTCCACTATTTCACGTCACAATCACGATTTCTGATCACTACTGTTATTAACAAGGGTATTGCCTCCTGGTTGGAGGTCGCATAAACCACTAAACCCCATGATTATGCGAACACGTGTGAGGGATAGCGGAGAACCAAGATATACCGTTAAAACATCGTAACTTTCCAACACGTGTATGAGGGTTTTTTATTGGGACTAGTAAGAACCATTCCTGCATACCCCATGTTATGCAGGACAAGTGATCCTTTCTCTTTGATCAGAAACATTTTATGCTTAGCCTTGACCATTGCTGCACTTACCCTCAAAAATGCTTTCCAGGTTTTTACTTAGATTAAGTGATTCAATGAACAAGTCTAACGCATACCTGCACTTCATCTTTTTCAACCTCTACAGCTCAGGTTTAATCTTTCCTTTACTATTGTTTTGCACTGTCTTGCCAGACTCGAGGAAGCAATCTACTCCTCAGAGCCATGTGTCTTATGTGAGCCAACCATAACAGAGCACATAATACGTGTCCCTGCATACAAACTGGTGCACAAGTTACTTGTGTAACAATATATCTGCAAGAGACATTAGTTAGTGATAGATTCCTTACCTTAGAATACCCCCAGGCATCAGACTGGATCCAGAAAGTTTTTTCGTCAGCAGTACACCTGCGCGTCGGTAGGCATCGTCATACAGCTCCGCGTGCGTCGCTGGTGTCGTAGTCGCCGAGAAGATGTCGATGGAGCTAATCAGAAGCGCCCGCGCGTGCTGGCGTAAGTTCTGTACACGACTTTCCGAACCAGGAATGCAAAGCCATGCAAAATTCTGACCACTGGTGCATTGAAACTAGGGCTCTGAAAGGGATGACCTTGACCCTAGAAATCAGTTCGCAGAACGGGGAGGATGGGTGGGGCGGTAAGGAATCTATCACTAACTAATGTCTCTTACAGATATATCGTTACACAAGTATGTAACTTGTGCATCTGAAAGAGGCATGTTAGTGATAGATTCCTTACCTTAGAATAGATACCCCAGCAATACCAACCCCGGTGGTGGGTCTGCGAATAAAGATCACACCAGAAAGCCACGGAGAACAGAACGTCCAAAGAAGCCGTCTCTCCAGATTTGATTGTCAAGGCAATAATGCTTGGTGAAAATGTGCGAGGTCCACGTAGCTGCCTGACAGATAGATGTCTTGCAGGGGGACACCACGTCCCTATGCAGTAGTAGCTGCTGTAGCCCTGGTAGAAAGGGCACGCAACCCCACCGGAGGTTCCTTTTAAGCCAGAGAATAACAGGCTTTGATACACAAGACGACCCAGAAGGTGATAGTCCTCTTGTGTACAGCCCAGCCTTTCTTGGCGCCCACGTAGCCAACAAAAAGCTGGTCATCCACCTGGAACTGTTGTGTGCGGTTCAGATAGAGAGCGCACGTTTTGGGTCCAGACGATGGAGCCTCTCTTCCTCTCTAGAAGGGTTCGGAGGCGGAAAGAAAGTGGGCAAGGTGATAGTTTGCCCAATGTGGAAGGCAGCGACAACCTTTGGCAAGAAGGAAGGATGAGTAAGAAGCACAACCTTGTCCGGATGAACCGACAGAAAAGGCGGCTTACAGGAAAGAGCCTGGAGCTCACACACGCGCCTAGCGGAGGTGATGGCAACCAGGAAAGCAGTCTTCAAAGTCAATAAAAGAAGAGGACCGTTGTGAAGTGGCTCAAAAGGAGCGCACATCAGAAAAGTAAAAACCAGATTAAAGTCCCACTGCTGCATCACATACTGAATAGGAGGGAAAAGGTGATTAATGCCTTTGAGAAATCTATTAACAACGGGAGACTTGGAGAGAGGGTTGATCATGGAGCCTGAGAAAGGCCGAGATTTCAGAAAGGTAGCCCTTGAAAGTGCCCAGAGCAGAGCCCTGATGGGCCAAAGTAACAAAGGAACAAAAGGACCTCCGAAAGAGGGACAGAAAGGGGATCCACAGCCTTTGATGGGCACCATGCCACAAATTTGTTCCACCTGCAGGCGTATACAGATTTAGTGGATGGATGAACCACCTTTAGACTAATCCCCCAAAAAGAACATAGAAATCACGTTGCATGGTTGTTGCAGTGTTCAGTCATGCCGGCCAGTTTAATACAAGTGCTATACTGTACACTGTGATGGGGTTTATATTAGAAGGCTCCTGGTGGTTCATGGTATATGTGAGGAGAGAAGGTGACCGAATCAGACCCAAGTGGGTTGGGAACCAATTGTGATGTATCTGCTAAAAGCCCACGTACTTGGTATTGAGACCATTAGTTTTTTGAAAGTTATGTAATGATGGTGTGTGATAAGATTACAAAAAACAGTGTTGGGTTGTTATAAAATTAAACAGTATCAACTAAACCTACTTGAAACTATGAACAAGTGAGATCCTGATGTTACGGAGGGGTTAAAGTAAAAGGGACAAGCGGCTGAGGACTAGAGGTGCACATTTAACGCCTCATCCGCTTTCATCCCAAGGGGAATTTTTTGGTCTAGAAGGATTATGTATCTCGACTCAAGCCTTCTGAGTGCCAATTGTCTGTTACCACCCCTGATGTTTTTGGGTACGCTGTCAATTACAAAAAAGGCCAGATCTTGTGCTTTGCCTGCGTGGTGTGTGTTGATATGTCTTGCTACAGGGTATGCCTGATCGTCGTTGGCGATCGCCCGGAGGTGTTGTAGTATCCTTACATGTGCTGGGTGAATGGTGCTGCCTACATACTTCTTACCACATGTGCATTGTAGAACGTAGACAGCAAAGTCTGTTTTACACGTGTAGCTCCCTCTGATAGTATAGGGAGTGTGTCAGAATGGGAGATGGACTGTGGCGGTGTTGGTGCCGTGTTTGCAAGCTTTGCACTTGAAGCACTTGCGGAATCCTCTCTGGGGCTGGAGCAAAATGGTTCCTTTATTGATGGTGGGGGCATTGCACACTAGCTAATTCCGCAGAGATTTAGCTTTCCTAAATGTAACTGGTGGAATTTTGCTACATGTAGGCCCCAAACTGGGATCGTTCCGTACTAGAGGCCAGTGCCTGTTAAGACTCTTACGAAGGTTGGCGTGATATGTGTTATACCCTGTAATAAGTCTAGGGGTATTGTTTGAGACTTCTTTACTGGTCGGTGCGACGGTATTCCTTGTTGAGAATAGGAGATCCCTCCTGTTCCTCTTAGCACTTTTCTTCTCTGCGTTGGATAGTGTTTGGTTGCTATATTCCTTGAGGTCCACTTCCCTACTGCAGTTACGTGACATCCTCAGACATTCTGCGTAGGGTATCAGTTTTTGTGGGGTGGAAGCTGTGGGCATGCAATATAGCATTGCCCGCTGTGGGATTTCTGGAAGTGCGGGTTTGTATTTTTTTTTCTTCATCCATACTAATATTATAAAGAGAGAGCCCAAACCTTTGAGGCGGGTAATCTCAGTAACCACAGCACCAATCACAACACCCAATACAGCGTTGGAAAGGGCAGTTGCAGCAGAAGGACATAGGCTATGCAGACGGCCACCATATAAAATATTTTTTTATTGTTTTTATTAACTTTTCAAGAAACAGTGGTGTTCATCACAATCATACAGTGCAAGACATACAATTGTACCGTAGGACACCATATACATTTAAAAGGTAAAAGAACTGTGCCAGCAAAGCAGTCTCTTGTGGGCGTGTCTGCGTTGTGCTGTGGGCGTGGGCTAGGGGCATGATTAACGCTGGGGGCGTGTGGTACGGCCATCACATAGTGGGCTGTGGGCATGTGCTGGGGGCGTGACAAACGCTGGGGGCATGACAAACGCTGGGGGCGTGTGTCCACCCTTCATGCCATGTGAGTCGTACATACAAGCGCCAATTACGTTACTGCGCAGCATCAAGGGGCATGCTGGGGGCGTGACACGCTGGGGGCGTGAGAAACGCTAGGGGCGTGTGCCCGGCCTTCATGCCATGTGAACGCAATTGCGCCGCATCAAGGGGCACGCTGGGGGCGTGAGAAACGCTGGGGGCGTGTGCTACGTTCCACCCTTCATGCCATGTGGGTCGTACATTAATCAGAAAATCGTCTGCTGTGGCCGTGTGCTGGGGGCATGACAAACGTGTTCAGCTGGAGGCCTGGTAAGTAACATTACAGCAGCCTCTCCTGCGCGCTGTTACTGAACTCTCTCATTCAACGAAATGAGACGCGCCTGCTACCATCAACCAGGGCTCTAGCCGGCGGATCAGTACACTATTTACACGCGCCTGATAACATCAACCAGGGTTGCAGTTGGGCCTCAAGCGGGGGGACACGCGCCTGCTAACATCAATCAGGCCTGCATCTGGGCCTCAAGCGGGGGAACACGCAAATGAGCGTGTCTGTGGGGACAATTACTGCAGCCTCTCCTACTCGCTGTCATTGAACTCTCTCATTAAACGGATTTACCCGCAGCTGATAACTCTCTCATTCAACGACATTACACGTGCCTGCTAACATCAACCAGGGCTGCAGCTGGCACTTCTCCGTCCCTATTCTAATGCAACAAAAAATGTTGTCTACCGCGAGATTTTAAAATAAATTGCCCTTGCCAAATACACACATTACACACATTCTATTTCATACCCGGACAACGTCGGGACGGGCTGCTAGTTCCTTATAAGGGCTTTGACCAGCCTTCTTCATCCATTGGTCTGTTGTGTCATTGACGTGTTTCTTTCATCCACTACAGCATGTGGCAATAGGTCAGTTCACTTCAGCGACTGGCTCAATTCACTGTGAGTGATGACATTTGGCTCTTTCATAAGGAATACCTCGTACACAAAGCAATGCCCTTCCGTGACAGGGACTACTTTGGTAATGCGGCCTTTTTGAGGCCAAACCTTTTGTTGCTTTTCACTAATATCTTTTTCATACGGTTGAGGGCCCAGCCGATCTCACATCAATAACGCTTTACAAAAATCATGACAAAACAAACCATGTACTGACAAAGCCAAAAGGCTGGCACCCAATGCCAGTACTATTGCCTTTGCCAATGTTTGTTTGTTTTTGCTTAAAACAAAGGGCCGGGCTCTGTAAATTCACACTTAAGCAATTACTTTATTTACAGCCCTAAAGCAAGGAGGAGGAATACGGATTTCCTCAAAATATATTTTTTTTATTTAATTTTTTTAATTTTTTATTCTAGAACCTATGTTGCAGTGGAGCTTTTCCTAAAGAAGCAGTTGTCCTACAGCTGGCATCGAAGGGTTGCATCTGCATGTGGGCACCTGTATTAGTGCTTTCAGCTTATATTAACATAGGCACTTCTAAGCAATGCAACAGATGCTGCCATGCCTTAAGGGCGTGATTTTATCAATTACTATCTGCACATTAAACAACCACCACAAAGAAGTAAACAAGGCAGAACAAGTGTCCCTTGAGGCACCTTCGGGAACAGTGTGGCGTCTTCTTTGAAGTTAGAGGCATTGCAGCTTAAACTGCACAAATATTTCTCGATCCTAATCTTGTATGATGATACAAACGTATAATTTCAGGGTAGAGGAACCGCTACTGAAAAGTTAACGTAAACGTATAAATTGGCTCATTCCAATTAGGCTTGATGTCTTTGGCATGCCCAGATGCCGAGATTCATTTCAGCAACAAGAAAATTATCCAGAATAGAGTCAATTTGAGACTCAGGATACAGCACGATAAGAGAAAGCACAAAGGATTACTTTTCCACTCATTTCATTCTATATCTACCCAAACTCTATTAAACACACAAGAAATTCAGTGCACAATCCTAACAGAACTAATACACAAGAAAAAACAAAACAAAAATTGTACTAACATACAATGGACTAATCCAGAGTTCTGAAGTAGCATGCTACTTGCAGCAAAAAAGTGCTTCAATGCCTTTTCTACAATTGTAGCATGTATATGGGAGAAGTGTGGCTCACTGGTTAGAGGAGGCAGACCTGGAAGCAGAGGTCAGCCTGGGACCAGGGTTCAATTCCCGGCTCGGCGGGGTCCTGAGTCCTAAAATGTCCATGGACTCGACAATTCTCGCTCCGGTGCCTACTTGACTCACGGGTTCACACTCTGCGACTCTGGGCAATAGCTTCCTTAATCTCCACAACAGCCACTCGCGGCGGGATGCCTGGCTTTCACCTTGCGGATACCCTGCCGGGGTTATCTCACAGGGGAATACCAGGACGGGTTCTCTAAGCAAGCGCTTAGAAACCGCTTGGTGATTTGCGCTATATAAATTCCTGTACATTTACATTTACATGTGTGAAGATAGTAACAGCTGCTAAGAATGTTCCATCTATCCGATGGGGTGAAGAGACACACTGGTGTTAGATGATCTGGTTACTGAAGAAGCGGTGGTAATGTTACAAGGTATATATTTTTTTCAAAGTATGAAAAACTTTAAAGATGGTCTTATGCTTTTGTCTCTGCCATCAAATAGATCTATAGTTGATAACAGATTACATAAAAGAACAGCGCGAATACATACATATAAATATATAGACATACATATACAAATTCATATACACACATTTTGATATACATTTGTGAGGATTTCCTTTATCGGATGAAAAGTGGTATGAGAAAAAGTATCCGGTTAAAATCTTGTACCTTGTGTCAAACAAGCTACTTCTGTACACCTTGTCATGGCTACACTCGCGCAAACCAAGAAAATTACTAGCTGGTGAACAGAGCTTACTTACAATGGCTTGTGCCTATCGAGAAAAGTTATTTTAAAATGTTCCTGTAAGAGGGTACAACATGAATACAGAAGAAAAAGGGGTTGACTATGGACACAATGGTTGGATCAGCTAGGATTTAGAGAGCGAGTTGTAGAATTATCTGAATTACTTCAAGAGTCTGTTGTGAAGTACAACGGTCTAATCTGCTGCTGTCCGTCCCACAACACAGAATGTGACCAATGGGTTACAGCCTCTGTCTGATACATAAAAGATTTGCACACAGCACCATACATTCGCATCAGACTCGGCCAAGCAACAGGCCAGCTAGTTCACGACCAATAGGAAACACTGCAGCTGAGGACAACTTCTGATCGTGACCTGGACTTGACTGCACCTAGACCTAGGGACTACACCATGCCAATGATGCTAGTTCGGTTCCTTGAGACCGTGTGGCCTGGCCAGCTTACTGTGTCCCGGCTAAAGGCCGAGCACCCCAACAAACACAAAGTAAATAATTATCAGTTTATAATCAAACCCACTACAAAGCCTTTCTCAGTCTCAATGCTAGGCTGCTCTACGCTTGAGTTGCCAACAAAAAACTGCTGGGGTTTTCACGTTTTCTGCTTTACTTTAGACATCCATTAGGTTAGTCAGCACCTTCTCTCGTTATTCAAAATATTGAATTTGTCGGGGAAACATGATTACTAATCAAAAGGAGTTACCATCCAAAATACAAACAGATGATCTACCCCTTCGCTTTTTCATCAAAGGACGAACCCACATTCGTCTGTCTTGTAGATTTGTGCTCTGTAACCACAAGGCTAGAGAGAAGGGACAGGCTTTTGGGCTAACCCCTATACTATGTGTTTGCATTGCTATTCAGCTTCTCTGCCTGGTTAGGGATAGAAACGCATCATGAAATGAAACCTTGGTGAGGAAAGACAGAAGGACGTAATGCAGGGACAGAGGAAGCCAAGGAAGGACGACGGATAGTTCGGGTTAATTTAAAAAAAAGTTCTATACTCAGAACAGTAAGGAAATGAGATGCTGAAAACGCACGCATGAATTCGCGTTTCTTATTTATCTGAGGAAGCAGGACTTCCAAGAATAATTCCTCGGTTGCGGTACAAGCACATCCGAACTCTGCCACGTCGTCTTCTGCTTAATAAGTCTATCCAAAATTTAAGGCTTGGTCATCTGCAGCAGTCATGGAGAAAGCTGGCAGCACCACTATTAGCAGTTAGCTTATTGATACTGGCAGTGGATGACACTCTCCTAAGACGTTTTGGACATGTGCACTTCATTGTTTTGATTTTAAGAAATGAAACACCGTGTACATCTTGTTTTCAATTTTTATAACACATGCATGCCTTTCAGTTGATCAAGGAAGTCTTAGATAGCTTTATTTAGTGTACTGTGCTAAGTGTTTTGCCGATGCTGAACATCAGCAGCAAAAAAGAAAATGCACAGCTAATCAGTCTGCGTTGGCAAAGCCAAAAGTCGCAACAGATTGGATGTGCCAATGTTAGTTTGGTATTGTTAGACAAGGTGTTTAAAAAATAGAATGAGTTATCTTGAGACATAAGCAAAGTGTAATGACACATATGAGTTTAGATTTGCGCTTAAACTATCATTGGATGAGTATGGCACGACCAAACTGAAGACTGCCTGGCCATTCAGTAGACAGCCTCTATAATTCTCAGAGAATAGGGATCCGTTCCCTCAACACCAAACTATGTGTATCAGGCCAAAAGGCAGATCACCTTGTACTCGCACTCAGATAAGTCAGCAGTTTTGCTCATTTTAATACCGCAGATTAGAGTAAAGTTGATTTTTCATGTTGTCTCCGCCAGCGGATGCAGTTTGTGACGTTTCAATTAAAACTAGACATTTCATAGTGATGAAGATTCGAGTGGCATTGGAATGCTGCTACTTATCTTGGGTGTAAGAACTGTACTATCTAATGCAGTTATTGAAACAGACAGGACATTTCAATATGGATAGATCATTTACCAATCACGTGTCGTACATTGGCAGTCAGAATGGCTAGCAAGAGGTGTGTGCTGTGCTTTGTTCTGATCTAAGGCGACTGAATGTGTTCCACTGCATTGGCTTCCAACTAATAATCCTATCATGTATTTAGTAATTAAACGCAGACACTTAACAAGCACCTTGGAGATGAACTGTTAAGGACAGCAGTTAATTCACTAGCATGGAGGCAAGCTCGTTTTTCGTTGCCCTGCCACTGATGCGAATGCCAAGTTTAACCGACGAACACATCTGATCTATGGGTGACGCCACTGATGAACAATCCAAAGATCTGTTTTGATACAGGCTTTGACACGTGAGCTAAGAGGTGTGCTACTGGGAAGATAGCAGCCCTCCAGGCATTAATCAACATTGCCTTCAATGATGTATGTAACAGGATAGTCTCATTATTTCCCCCTAAATACAAGGTTACCGACCTTTTAGGGATTTGAGAAGAAGTTCAGTTTTAGTAGTGTCTTATTTGTAAATTCCAGAGACTACATAACAAAAAACATTTCTGGGTCTCCTAACCACCAACTTGCTAATTCAGAAATCCACTAACCATTACGGGTGTAGATCAGCAAGATGATTCGCACACAGAATTTAGTTTTGTGAATTTAGAAAATAGCCTTAATATAATAGTATCTAACGCAAGTTTTCTTTTTTATACACAGCTGCCTTTACCTTCCTGTATTTTCAAATTTGGTCATTCACTAAACTTCCGATTGAAACAGCAAACTGTAAATGAATTGGTATTGATCAGACTTACCTTTTCAGTACAATGCCCTGTTCAAGTGGCTAAATGAGTATTTTTTTTATTAAAACAATAGTAATTTGTAATTAATGTATTAGTATCTTCAACGTTGTATGCATGCCTCAAACTTCAACTACACAGTCTACACCTCAGTCTTTTACTAAAAGGCAAAAAAATGTATCTGGCCAAACAGTGTTTTTTTGGTTTGTTTTCTTTTTAAGATAAGCTACTTTATTTAAGTACGTTTTTAGGTCTCGCCTCAGAGCTTGTGCGATCTCACTTGTGAGATATCTTGTTTACTTAAAGGGGTTTAAATCCTGCCTATTGCTTACCATTGGTTGGTTTCAGCATCACTCATTTGCTTGCTTCTCTTTGGTCAGCGAGTGCGGGTTTCACTTTATGTGTTTGATCCTCCCTTGGAGCACAGTTCAAGTATTGCTTCCTTGCCCAGTGTCCCTCCACTTCTCTTGCTTTCAGAGCTACTTTTTCTTTCCCCGCCAATCCCCCATCAATGCTTGCTTCCTCCCCACATTGGTTGCTCCCTCTCAACCTCCCGCCATGGCTGGTCTCATCCCACCCTCCAGTCCTTACTTCCACACCACTACCCTTCCATACAGAAAAAAGAAAACATTGGCAAAGTCAATAGCTCGCGCTTATGTGGTATATTGGCTCTGTTAACGTTTTAGCTGAAGGATATGTATTTAAAAAAAGAAAAAACTGACGCAACCAGCGCGGGCTGTTTTTGTTTTACATATACATAGATACATATACATATGTATATATAATGAATTGCTGGCAGGAGGCATCTACGACATCATGTTCAATGCCCTCCCTCAGAGATGCCTCCTGCCCCACCCTCCAGGAAGCTATTTTAAAAAGGGGCTGTGATGCGGCCAATGCTGGCCCTATCATAGTGCTTTGTTTTTTAATTTAAATTATTTTCGGCCACACTACTGTGCAACATGGCTAAAACAATGGCAAAGGCAAAAGCTTGCATAGAAGAGACCTTTTTCCTTTGCCAATGCTTCTTCTCCCTCTGTAGTTTTTTAGGTCTCGCTGAGCCAGCGCATACGCTGCTCTGCGAGACATTTAGTGTGTGGGTCTTTAAAAGTCCTACCACATGCTTTTGGCTGGCATAGAGCGTTCGGTTACGCGCACAATGACGAGCAGAGGCGCCATATGGCTTTCCTCTCTCGTCATGGCGCGCACACACCACTCGCCAGCCTGCGTGCGCGCACACAACTCCCGGTCGTGGCCGCACGTCTTGTTCGCGATCCCTACTCTCCTTATTGTATTTTCTTTCTTTCCACGCTATTCCACCTTCCCGGTTATCTCTTCCCTCGTTATCCATTCCTCTTCCTTCCTCCGTTTTGTTTCCTTTCTCTTCTCCCTCTTTCTGTGCCGTCCATTTGTCTCCTTCCTCCTGGTTCCCACTTCACTCGTTATTCTCTCCTCTTCCTTCTTTGCGACTTTTCTTTCCTTTCTCCCTATTCTCTTTTTCTTACCCACCCCCACCTCCCCTCTGTAGGCATCCACTCACATCACAGACGCTGCACACTGCTTTTTCAACCAAACAATATACCAGTTCTGGTCCCTTCTTTGTAAGCATTTTTAAGGTACATACAGCCTCGGATGCGGCGCTCGTGGGGGGCTCTTCGCGTGCATCTTTCAACAACGACACAACGGGCTTTGCTGCGTGAAGACAGCAGCTCTCTGCCAAGACCCCGCCGCCGCCCTCACTCTATTATAAAGTGTTTGTCATGACCATGTTAATATTTGAAAAACAAAAATGATGATATAAGAGGTCTTTTAGCCCACATGTCTTTATCTTTCTTTGACTTTAATCAATACTGTTGAAAGGATAAGCCTTATTAAAAAGTAACACATGTGAACTGGTTGTATGCCTGTAATTACTACAGCAGCCAGAACAGAAAACCTGGAGGAATCTTTTGGGAGTAGCTGAAAATTGGTTTTGCATAGAGCGTTTGAGGTGAAGACACAATCTAGGAAAGAGAATAGGTATGCTACCAGGAGTACAAATATAATGGCCAAGTGTGACTATGTGAAGAGTATTGTAAACTCATCATTAGTTCTTAGGAAGTAAGAACATGTCGGCGCTCCTTGCACATTGGGAACCTATTTTTCAGATGTTAGGTACTTGAAACCAAATTAGTTTTGGTTCTTGGCGCAGAAATCAATTCATACTTAATGAATCACTCCAAAACCAGTAGGTCTCACCTTTTAAATGCGACAGGCGAGCTGTGAACTTTGCCACTGCTTGTTTCCATCTCCATGGCCAACATGGGGAAAAAAAATCAAAATGCCTGGCAGGTCACAATGTATACACATGCATAGGCAGGCACATTTAAATGCTTTTTCTCATAAAAAAGCATTACAATATAGTTATGAGCTCCCATGGATTATAAAAAGACAAATCAAAAAATAGTTTCCTGTTGTCAAGAGTGAAAGGACTCTGGTCATTCAGTAAAAATGGTGATAGAGAAACTATAGTACATGGAAAGACAAAAACGAGAGTATGGATCACAGTCTTTGAATCACAAGAATAAAAGTGAGATAGACAATAAAGCCACCCAAACATGAGCATCGGGCCGAAGTACAAGCCCACTTTCTGTATTATTCTCTTATAAATAGTAGGTCTTCGACCACCCGCAGCTAAAGATGTTTGTAGTTGAGACCTAAAAAGTAAATGGTATTTTGCTGTTTAAATGTTGGTTTGATCCTAACTGGAATCTGTTTAATACAGCATATGGGACGCGTGATGCTCTGTATACTGAGCAAGTATCTAAGCATATATGAAGAACCTCAATCGCTAAGTGGTAGAGTCAATGGGCTTGCTATTACCTTTCTAAAGTTGATGCTAGATATTAGACCAGCTAGCTGACACCCTGGCTTGATTCTTATATGTGCATGGGGAATTTGTCAATGACATGGAGTGGAAGAATGATATGTAGTTGCATGGGAGATATGCCAATGGCATTGAATGGAATTGTGACGGACGTCTCAGATCAATAACAAGCATTGGCATAGCCAATAGGTCTCGCCTTTGGGACCTTATAAGTATTTAGCCATGCAACAGTTGATGTTGTTGCACCAAGGATATTGTGCTACATAACTAAATACTTATATGGTCCCAAAAGCGAGACCTATTGGCTATGCCAATGCTTATTTTTGTTGAGGATGAATAGCCAATAGCAAATATAATAGCACCCAGGTAAATTTTGTGGTCTTCATTTCTTTCCTCAAGTTGAGTTTTCTGTTGATGACCTACTTGTACAAGATGAATTGTTTAAAGTTAAACTTTGTAGTCTTGCTTCATATATTTTAGCGTCTGTTTATGTAACTGTACAACCTTTTACTGAGTTTACCTGGGATTAGAGGAGTTATGCTTCTTCTTTGCCTGTGCTTTGCTTTTTCCAGGTAAATTATTATCTTTGCCTACCATCCTTACCAGAGTGAACGTATAGATTTCAAGTCTCCGATTAGGTGTTTCAAAGGTTGCTTTCTCAGAGGTTATACCACCTTGAACAATACAATTATGTATGTGCTATGGTCCAGTTGTCAGACACTTTATGGAAGGTGTATATTTATTTGGCTCATCCCTATCAGTTGAGATATCTCTGCTGTGTGCTCATGCTCAGCCAGCTTAAGGGTCTACATGCTAGATATTCCTACAAATTTGTGGAAGAAGTTATTCCTAAACAAATAATTATGTTTTGCAGTATCTGGGTAGGGTGTATTAGAGTATTTGCTCTTGGGGCCGTCTAACCCCACTTCCCTATTGGCAGGTATGTTGCACCATGGTTATTTAGCTACTTCGAGCAGAGTCCTGCTATCTCTTAGGAAGGTGATGCCAGATATGGTTCTACAGACAGAGTTGTGGAGAACAGCAGTAAGAGGGTCGCAATTTCTTATGACTACTGCATAATATCATGGCACAAGCCCTTCAAGGTTTGTGGGAGAGTACATTACTACAGAGAGATACACTGTCGTCCATGTTCCTGGGTTTACCAAATGATTACAGCAGTAGACCACTTTCACAACAAGGAAGGAAAGCTGTGGGTATTATTGCAGGTTAAGGAGAACAATTTAGGCCACAGTTGAGGGTGGTGGTTTTGTCTGTGGAAATGGCCTACTTTCTCCCCGACGCTGTGCCACTGGTTGACCATTTACTTTTTTGCTTGTAGCAAAATTCTATGGCTGGCCACAATCACACTGACGTGTTGAATAAACTCCAAAGATGAGTTATTGACAATGGATAAGTCAATGCGCAGGTGACTAACTAGATTTATTTTTTATATCCAGTTTTTCCAGTACCCTTAATATTGCAATTATACCCAAAATCATCTGTGAGCAGCTTATGTTTTTTGTCACACGGTTTCCTTTTTAGGTCTCGCTGAGTCAGCGCGTATGCGCTGCTTGGAGAGACATTTAGGAGCGGCTTTGAGAAGTGCTCCCAAAGGGGCGATCAGCTTGCCAGAACGCGCACAGGCGCACGAGACGTGCACAGCACTCTTTCACATCACGGGCGCACCACTGGCTTCACCACTCGCGTTTTTTTCTTTTAGTTAATTTTTGCGCGTGACAACTCCCGGCCGGTCGCACGGTCAATGCTTGTTTGCTTTGCATTCTGGTAGTTGTACTCTGGCACGTATCGATAGGATTTCTCTGTGAATCAGGCAATGATTTATGACATCTATGTGTCGTCTCCACGGACGTGTTTGGACCCCGTAGAACTTGACTCAGCATTTCATCTTTCTGAGCTTGATGGCAAGTCCCACTTGGTAGAGTAATCGCAAATATGACACTGCTATGAACTGGCAAAAGTGTGGCAGCAAGAACTATGTTATTAACATATAATTAATATTTGTGATAACTACTCCTAATAGGAACATTAAAACTAGAATTACTAAAAGGCACAGAAAACTTACATTGTGTCACTTACTACAACTGACGGGATAGCAATAAAACTGCCAATTTTCAATGTTCTCAAACAAACCTCTTTTAATTGTAAAGAGGATGAGCATACGTAATTTGGATAGTATATTTTCTTTACTATAGCATTACAGTTCTTGAAACATTCTTTACCGTTACTAATGCTCGATAAGTTACAGCGTGAGAAAGCCACGTGTCTGTGGCAGCCAATAATAGTAGTAACTGGATAAATAGTAGTGTGCTATATATTTGCAGTTTCTAGGCACTAATAACAGTTTTTATTCGTTACTTAGAGTCCCCCAGCGCCAACTCAAACGGTAACATCTGGTATTTTACAGTAGTATGCAGTCCAGTAAGACTCTGAAAGTAAGACACTATATAAAAAATGTTTATCATTTGCGGTGCATCTTCACGGGTTGAACTGGTTTAGACAGTTTACAAAAACCTGGAGACGGCTTGTTTTAAAGCCGAATACGTTTTTTATATTTACTTTTTACACTTTTATATAGCGCTACCTGAGCCCGGAGATACTGGGGCGCTTTGCACGAGCGCCATTTACTATGCACAAGGTCACTTCATTTTTCGGCAGGGGGGATAGAGTAAATTATCCAGAATCAGAGAGCGTTGAGCCGACGCCGGGACTAGAATCTGACACACCAGTTCCAAAGTTGGTCGCTCAGCCGTATCGCCACAGCCGGTTCCCGCATTCCAGCTCCAGAAGTGATGGACATGGCAGTATTATTAATATAAATGGGGTCTAATTTCTGGTCAGTTGCTAAGATTGCCCTGGTGAGACAAACTGTTGTACTGCTGGACAGAGATGAGCTTGCGCTGTCGCACACCCTCTCTCAACTGTCGGCGGGGCTGGGAACAGCAGCAGGACTCCTCCCTGCAGGACAGGTATACTGCAGTGGGGAGGCTGGGCTGGCACGCGTCCAAGCCGGTCCCATTTCTGCACTTGTGTACAAAAAACATCAGGCCCAAAGGGGGTGTCTGGCACTCTCTAGAAGGGGCATTTCCTCAAACATGGCTACTAGTCCCAAAGATGTGGCCACCACAAGCACAGAAGGATATCTGCAGGCACCAGAAACAAGGGAGGACATCACAAATACAGGATGTACCTACTAAAGAGGGTCACTTACATCCATCTTTTAAATGTGTTTTATATAGCACCTCAAACAGCCAAATATTCTTGGCGATATAATGGTCCTGAAGAAGCATCACTAAGCGATCAAAAGATGTGACAAGCCTGGCTCGTTTCCCACCTAGAAGTTTATCAGTGCATTTAAAAGTCTGCTCTAGTGTCAAACTCGCCTCAATGCATTAAAGTGAGGAGACATTTCCCCGCTTATATCGCCTATGCGCCTGATGCACGAAGTCCTTGAACTGCTGCATCTCTCTAGCGCATCTTAAGACTAGATCATTTCTTGTCGCACCCCATCAGTTACGCCCCTCTCTTCTCTTCTAATTGACACTTTCTGTCAGAGAGAGAGTGGATGCTACACGATGTAGCATGTACATACACAAACCCATCCACCCTCATGACTTCATGGTACCCGGTCACATGGGTGGTGACTAACCTAAAACCAGCCTTCAGCACCGCAGTCGTGTACCCGTGGCTGATGTTCCACGTTGCCTTCCTGGAAGGGATCTTGGAGTTCATCACCACCTGTACAGAAGGTTCTAGAACATTCTACTTATGGACAGTTCCTTCTGTAGCAGGAGACGATGTCATAAAGAATATATGACGTTACAACGAATTCCGTTGCAACGCATGCCTTTACCACGCATGCGTTACAACGGAATTCGTTTACCACGCATAACATTTACCACAATTACTAGCGTGGTGACGTCATACGTCGTTAAGAGAAAGCGGAAGTTTATTTTCCGTTTTCTCTTAAACGACGCTGATACCTGACGTGACTTCAGGCGAGTTTCTTTTTTTTTGGGGGGGGGGGGGGGGGACCCCCCCAAACCCCCCTTTTTTTACTTTTTTCCTTTACCACATATACCTTTACTACAAACCTCGTAGTAAAGGTATGCGTGGTAAAGGCTTTCGTGTTAACCACGCATGCGTTGTACTGCATGCGTGATTAACAACTTCGTTGTAAAGGTTTCGTTGTAATGGCCGTTTCCCGTCATAAACAGACTTTCAACTTGAATATGTATCGTTAAAACCTGGGACTTGCCTATCATATGTTGTGCTGTTTTTTTCTTTGTTCAACTTATGAATGAATTAATCCTAAATATTGTGTGTACCTCTTTGTCAAAACAGAGCGAGAATGTACTTATTTAAATGTGTTTAGAGCACTGTTGATCCACGAGTTTCTGCCCTGGCCTCCCAAGAGAAATAACTAAAAAATGTTTTTGGTTAAATATGAACTCTGGTTTTTGAAGTGATTGATTGAAATAGATTTGGGACTTGGCTATCCAAGCATTACCTCCCACTAGCCAACATAACGTTGCTGAGGGATCACACAACTTGGATTTAAAATGTATTTGTACGATGAAGAAAATATCATATGAATCTCTGTTGGTCAGAGAACTGAAGGTTATTCCACCAGAGAGCCAGTCCAATCTTAGACGGGGTTTGCACAACTAAATATCTTGGCCCTTGGCAACTGCTAAGTTTGTATCCAAACACGAGTGGACCACTCCCTGATTTCTTTTAAACTACAAAAAAATTCCACCAAAAAGACACACCACACACCCGATTTGTTTACCTAAAACTAAAACCGAGGCTGCTGGGAAAACCCACGAGATCCCTTCAGATCTGTAGTGCAATCCACGTACCCAATAATATTGAGCTTAAAGATATTTTGCCTGAGTAATGGTCATATGAATCACCTTAAGATTTTTCAAGTAGTTGTTGCTAATACTCGACCCTGGTTCCTCACTCCATTTTTGTAGTCCCATCATTTCTGACGGATGTGCAGCTGGAAATTTGCAGGTAACATAGAAATATGTTTAAACAAGCATTTGCAACCAAACCAAAACATAAATAAAAGCATTGTCATTTACAATGCCAACAGCTCAAACTTTTGTAAATGCGAGACCTATTGCATTGCAAATGCTTGTTTTTCTTAGCACTGGCAATTCACTATCTTCCTTTCAGCTGTGGGCACGGGCCGGTGTACTGCTTGAGTGACAAAATTAAGGTGCTACTGGATGGCGAACCTTTCAGGATACCTCCTATTGGACATGAGGCCATCAAGAATGTTGTAATGTGGACCTACACCCTCTCCAGCGTTTTCTCTCTCCTCCCCCTCCCCTAAATTCACCTAGAAATTGTGGTAGTTTACTATGTAAATGATCCTCATGTACCTGAAGGTGCATTCTAGAATGAAGTATCACGTGGATCCCTATGCACTCTTTAGTTTACCACTTTGTACGTAGCTTACAGATCTAGTTTACCGGAAACTGAAATAGCCCTATTTAAATTCTTCAGGAATCTAAAATTACGCTACTTCTTCAAAATCAACGAAAATCTGGCCATAACTGAACCTGAAATACCAACTAAAGAATTCAAACCAAAAAGTACATTCTGCGCACCTACAGCTCATAAGACTATAGAAGCATTCTAAAGATTAGTGTCCACAGAAATACAACAGATCAAATTCAATAAACCAAAAAAAACTAACTTATCCCCACGTGAATGGAACATCTTAAAAACATTGAAGCAAGATGATGAGCTCACATTTCAAAGAGCGGATAAAGGGGGAGCGCTAATTGTAATGGATACAGAGTTTTATCTTCAAAGTGTGAATACACATGTTCAAGACATTCAAACATATATTCCATTGGATGCTGACCCTACCAATGAGTTCAAGACAACTCTTCAGCAAATAATTGACCAAGCACTTGACATGAAATGGATCAGTAAAAAAACACATAAATTTTTGGAAACAAAATACCCAAGACGACCAAAATTGTATATGTTACCTAAAATTCATAAGGACCATCAAAAACCACCATTCAGACCAATAGTCTCTGCGTGCGGATCAATCTCCGAACCTATAGGCAAGTATATTGATTGGTACCTCCAACCTATAGTACAAAAAGGCCCTACATACATAAAAGATACCACCGATTTTTTAAAGCTTCTAAAAAATACAATATTATCATCAAACTGACTACTGGCTGTGCACAATTGACGTAACCGCACTCTATACCTCAATCCCTCACAGTGAAGGTCTAGAAGCCTCAGAATGGAGCCTACTGAATAACGAAGGTATAGTTGAAAATCAGAAAATCTTTCTCCTAGAACTGATGCATTTCGCCCTGTATCATAGTTATTTTGAATGGCAAAACAAGTTCTACAACCAATGTAATGGAACATCAATGGGATTTGGGGGAGCTCCCTCTTACGCCTGCATTTACATGTCAAAGTTTGAAACTGACTTCATTCTGAACAATCCAGACTGGCAAGACAGCTTAGTGATTTTTAAACGTTTCATTGATGATATATTCATTCTTTGGAAGGGAGATCGAATGCAGCTTGAAAAAAATATCCTTCTAATGAACACCAGAAACGAGAGAATAAAATTCACGCACAATATCAATCATGACACCATCACTTTTCTGGATGTAAAAGTTAACATGACCGATTTTGAATTCACAACCCAAGTACATGTAAAATCCACTGACAGAAATTCCAGCCTCCTGTTTCAAAGCTTTCATCCGGATACATTAAAAAAACATTTACCAACCTCGCAGTTCATAAGATTGAAAAGGATCACCTCGAACTCAGAACAACTTGAGAATACACTGAAAGATCAAATAATGAAATACCAATCGAGAGGGTATCCTATGGACATACTTCAAGAATCTATGAAGAAAACCCAAAGAATGTCTAGGGAAAAACTATTGGAACCAAAAATTCCTAATCCAGAACAAAAAACAGTTTGCGTACTAAAATACTCCACAGAAGCTATGAAGATTAAAGCCATAATCAACAAACATTGGTGTTTGATCAACACAGAACCAGACCTAAAAGACCTATTCAATAAAAAGATCACATTTGCATACCAACGTTCAAAAAATCTGAAAGAAATCTTAACTACAAAGCAGAAAAAAATCACCCACAAAGGGATGTTAAAATGTCAAAACTGTACCCACTGCAACAATGTGCTAGTCGGCAACAAATTCATGCACCCCACGCAAGGATATGAAATCCAACTCCAACATACTAGTACATGTGATACTAAGAATATCATTTACGCAATCAAATGTCCATGCGGAAAGGTCTATGTGGGCCAAACCGAAAGGAAACTTAAGGTACGCATAACAGAGCACAAAAGCAATATACGTCTTGCCAACACCAAATCAACTGTAGCAACCCATTGGATTGAAGCGAAGCATCAAATCTCGCAATTGAAATTTACGGTTTTGGAGACAATCCTGCCACGCAATGACATGGACCCCTCTAAACAGAGACTTAGAGCAGAATTTTTTTGGATAAAAAAAATTGAATTCCCTACAACCTATTGGAATGAATGACCGCATCGAATATTCGTGCTTCCTATGAATCAGCATCTAATGAGAGCTTTTCTATTTCCCTGAAATTACCCACTCGACCTATGGATCTTTGACTTTGAGTATTTGCACATTGGGAATTTGCTTAATTCATTTGCATATATGTCATGATGGTCATTACACCAATTCATTGTTTATCATTATTATATTTCATTAGACTGAAAATTCGGATTGTGAGCATCACGTATTCCCACAGATCACTACTGTCCCTCTTTTATTTCCACTACTTGTGTAGTTTCTTCACCTTCAGGTAAACACACTATCCCAACCTAATTTCACTTCAACTTGCATAGCTTACTAATTTGTCACTTTTCTCTTAATATATTTCTTAGTCATTAGCACGCATCACCCCTCATATCACGAACATAGTTACCTATTTTTAAAAATTGACTTCAACCTTTGCCGGTAAATGCTTTATAAACGGAAAGTCTTTCTTCGACTTCCATTGAAGCCTCAGTACCCCTGTCACATGACGTGTACTGACACGCCTCTATATGTTAAGTATGCGATAACCGTCAGCAAACGCCGCGGAAACCAGATTACTCCTCACGACCCCTGTCATTTTTCTGAACTGTAAGTAATTATCTGGCACGCTAACATTCGCTATAGAAGCTTTACTGCTTTACCGTTGTTGATGCATTGAATAACAATTTAGCTGTCACAGATATGGGTTTACCTCAGCCTTTCTGCTATTTCTCCACGTTATGCTCTTTCATTGACTCGTCCCTTCAACTTACCTGCCACACCGCTTAACATTGCTTACTATCGATCGATTTTGTTTAATAGACAATATGCAGCCGTTTAAAATCATGTTTTCGCTGTTTGACATCAGTTAAAACAACCTTGTAGTTACTTTACAGTGTATGTATTTTATGTAAATGTGCAATGAAGCTCAATACGTTTTTTATTTATCATGTATAGCGTATCAGTGAACTCTAAGGTCCTGTATTTTCTCATTTTCAGGCCCCTGACGAAGGGTCTTGTTCTCAGACCCGAAATGCATTGGGCAACGTGAATAATGTACAGAGTCTGACTATTTGATGAAGAAATGATATATTCTTATGATTGAAATAAGAGTAACTAAAAGAAATAAGGGAAAATAAATCAGAAATGTTTGAATAACAAAACTATGACTCGACAATTTTGAATTGGAGAAGAAATTTGAATTATTTCATGTGTACATGAGCGCGCACTTTAGTGAAAGTTGTTGTAACTGCCACACATCCTTCAGCATTCTAGAATGAGCCATGTTGGACGCCTGCTGGTACTGGTAATGAACAGGACGTCACCCTTGACCCATCAATAACGTGTGGGGGCAATACCATGCTTTTACTGTTGATGAAAAGCACTGGCTGGCCATCCCGCCAGAGGTAGGTGGGTTTCTTTCGACTGACTCAGACTATGCATGATGCAACGTTGCCACATATCATCAAGGTCCACTGCTACTGTACAATCAGGATTTGCCCTACGGTTCAGACACCTGGAATGACCTTGGTACAATGTAATATCAAAAGCATCAGGAACAAACACTGAACAAGCAGAGCTCCCATTCAGCCCTAGACGTGCTCGAAGAAGCACCCATCTTGCCACTCTAGTAATGGGAGGACACATGTTCTGGCTGGAACAGACATTTTACTAATGAATATGTTTTATTGCACGTCACATTCAGGTTCATTATCAAAATTATGCTAAACAAGATCTTCACGAGTCATCTGGACAACACCTCAAATTATTTAGGTATTAGCGGCAAGGTAAGATGAGTGTGTATGCGGACTGCTCATGGTGGTGGAGAAAGAGGGCCTGAAATACTAACTAATTCTACCTGTTGCACCTTTCATCTTTAAAAATACCGAACTATTTATAACTCAGGTCTGTGGGTGAATAGGATTTTTGGGTAAGACTGCTGAACTTGGCTCTTCATTCCAGACTCTGCAACAAAATTACTTATGTGATATGTTTGGGATCATCTCAGTAATACTCGTGTACTGTGTTGATCGTTGCTCTCTTTCACAGTATGTAGCAGTATACTTTATCTATTGCTGCTTGAAACCAATGTTTATGAATGAAATGTATGGAGTCTTCCTATGCAAGTTGCTGTATACATATTAAGAATTGACATAGATGGTGGGCACACCAAATTACCAGAGAAACACCTCTATGGAAGGGGACACGGCTGAAAGAGGAGGCGAAACAGCGAGGTTTTAGTGCCTAGGATAGTCTAGTGGGGCGTATTCTGGAGTTTCAGCCCCCTATTAGAAGACCATTATTCATGTACTCTCAGATATCCTGAAGGTGTCACTACATTTAGATCCGAGGTTTGTGTTGTTGGGGATTTCAAACAATGTGGATATCCGTGTTTTTAGCTTCTTTTTACCGCACTGGGCCGGGTGGTGGCAAAATGTTATGTGGCTAAATACTGGCAGGCGCCAGAGTTGCCCACCGTACATGAGTGGCGGAAGGGGATAGACCTCTACATGTCAACAGAAAAGGCGATTAACCACAGCAGAGGATGTCCCCTAAGTTCTACAAGTTCTCCTTTAAACTCCTCTGTTTTGCCCATAGGGCTGTCTATGGCTCTGGACCTGAGGGCATTAGGTCTCTAGTTTGTGTCTATACTCCCAGTAGAGCACTCTGTTCGGTTTTTAAAAATCTTCTCTTAGTTCCCAGATTCGCAAGAGCTAGGTGGGGAGGCAGAGCCTTCTCCACCCTGGTGCCCAAGCTCTGGAATTCCCTCCTTCCAGGACTGGTAGGACAATCCTCTCTGGCGCTCTTCTGCAAACTACTCAAAACTTGGCTCTTTACCGAGGCCTATCAGTAGATCTTGGATCCGGTTCCCTGAGACTATGTGTTTTGTTTGTTGTTGGCGCCTTGATGCCCTTGAGCTAAGTTGCGCGATACAAATCTCCGTTCATTCATTCATTCAAGATATTGGGCTGGTGGAAAACCTATTATGGGTTAGGCTCTGTGGAGGATGGTCCTGGTCGGACTCCTGGCTCGGCTGCTAGCTAGACACACACCACTTCAGGGGTGTATGCATGCGCCCTAATTGCACTCTCTAACATCGACTGTATGTTTGGTTGCGCTGAGATTCCCTACGCACTGATCACTGTAATCATATGTACCATCAACATGTATCCAGACAATGGCGCCTGTTATGCATTAAGGTGTTGCTTTTCCTTTTTTTTTGTTTCAAACAAAAGTAAAAACACATATAAACAAAAAAAAGTAATAGACACTGGTTTCTTGATCCACAGTTAAGGATTTTATGGCCCTTTGCAAACACTTAAGCGTGCCCATATTAGCCTCGTGTCAAATGTATTAGTAATGTTTTTAAGCAAAGTAAAAACGTTTTCTGCCACTGGTACTCTTATTCTAAAGAACAGTATCGCAGTCAGAGTTTAGAATAACGCCCAGTAGACGGTGGCTATTTTCTGTGATATAGCACACCTCCTGTCCGCCATACCTTTCACCCCATCCGTCAGGCTACATTCGCTCTTCACGGATACAACCCTCACTCGACAGATCCCGGAGAATGCACATTTTTAAAACAGTAACTGAGGCTTGAAAGTCCTCTATATGTAACGCAGAGGCCGCCAATTAGCTTCACTGTGTTACAAAGAGAATGCGACAGAATCTAAAAAGCCGAATTAAACCAGATTTTTGGACTATGGTAGGAGACAGACATGTGGAGTACCAGAGGATTGTAAATAGAAAATAAATAATCCGTGGTTAAAGTATGTAATGGACGGATATAGTGGGTCTGACAGTTTTGAACCGTCTCCCCTTTCTATGTATGCTAAAGCAAGTAACTGATAGCATTTGTGTCGGCTCTTGGCACCTATTTCTTAGGTATCGGGGTAAAATATGCCAGATTCACACAAATGTGCCCCAAATCATAAGAGTTCACTGAATGTCTCTATCGCTTTAAATAGGTTTAAGCGTCAAGTTATTACGTATTTGGAAACCTGAGGGCAAGACCGTGCATGCCTGATGCAAGCCACGATTGTGCATGTCTGGAATGCCAGGGCTCGCCCCTTACGGTTTCCTTAATAGGTCCTCTGGATTGCAATCCGAGGCACCTGGTACAAGGAGAGCGCCGATCAACAAATGATGCTTTTTCATGCTACTGTTACAGGGAAATGTTTGCACTGAGCGTAGTTTGGCTTAAAACAGAAAACAAGGATGCTTGTAGGACTCAAGCTCTAGACCTGTGCTTAAAGACTCAAGAAGAGTCACTTGCTAATTCTGATTTTGGAAGGAACACCGAGCATTACCATTGTCAACACTGGCACCACACTCGATATGGTTTCCTTTCATGTGATATGTTTGCAGCACAGGGTACGACACTCCTTCTCTCTGTCCCAATTATCATTAATGCACCACACAACTCACTCATCCACAGTGGCCCTTCACGGAGGCTCATGGCGCACAGGAAGCAGCCCAGATGACTGGGATATCAATCCAAAAGGGTAATCTCTGTGAGGGTGGGATGATCAGGGGTACCCTCTGGAAGGGTGAGCCTATGGCTGTTGCAGCAGTGGTGTGCAAGACCAGTCCATGTGCCAGGATTAATAAGGCTGTGGACAGTATAAAATGAGATTGCTGTCTTGTAGATTCTAGCACCAAAGCAACGTTGACGAGGGAGCACAGCAGACAAAATCCTCAGGGTAAGTGTAAAATAAATGTACTACTTTGGAACACTCTGCCCTTGACGCTGCGAACGTGCTCGAATCTGTTTGCTTTTAGAAAGGGACTCAAAACCTATCTCTTCGCTCTGTAAGCCGCCTGTGTTGTTTGGTGCCGTATGGCTGTTGTTGTTAGTTGCTGGTATTTGTGTGAGGATCTATAGCGCCGGGACGCTCTATGAGCAGCTGAGCGCTTTACAAAACCCCCAGTAACATAACATAACTTTGGGTTGGGAGCTCGCAGATATACTGAAGATTTTGTACTAAGGAGCAGAAATGAAAACAAGGCCAGTTTATCACAAGCATCTGTCAACAGTTAACTCAGTTAAGCTAAAATGAGAGATAAGATAGGACCTCTAGGAAATGTAGCAGAGGTGAAAATAGTCATGCTAGGGAGCTGGTAGGCTATATTTGGCATCACTTTCAAAGAACACTGGTACTTGGGAAACAGAAGCATGCCCTGAGATCATTCCTGGTTTGACCCTTAAAGCATGATAAGCATTCTGTTTACCATGACTCCGTTTTTATTACCTCCTCACAGACCGCAAGGAGCACTCTTACAGTATATAGTACATTGAGTTTATTCACCTTTCACTACATCAAAAGAAAGAAAAATGCATTAATAAAAAAAAGTAATGAACACTTTCTTCTTTTACATATTTAAGCACCCAACACTTCCCAAATTCACGTGTCTCAATTAATTTGCCAATTTCAGAATTTACTCCGACAATGCGATACCAAGACTTTTAAAAAAGTGCTCATCTACAAGAAGCAAAATCCAACCCAAGTTCTGATGTAGTTTTTATATAGTACTTCATACCCCTGCTGTGGGTAGACAACGCGCATTTTCCTACAGGCACTATTCTACACCAGGAGGGAGTACGCGCTTGGCTGAGAGCAGTATTTGTTGAGCTCCTATGTGTAAACTTTCAGGTGCCCTGTATGAATGAGTTGGCAGTTATATTTCTTTTTTTGGAATATGCCAGAGGGCAACGGGGGTAATGAGCGCGTTGAATCTCAACAAAAAAGGGGCAATCATAGACGGCCCAGTAATAAATACGGCAGGATGTGCAAAGCAGATATGCTGTCATGCGAGTAAAAATTATGTCAAATGGTCAAGAGAGAGTTAGTCACATGAGCAGGAACCACGCGTTTTTAAAGTCAGCGAAACTTCCAAAGTTTAAAAAGCCCAGATTCAAACCATCCCCCCACCACATGTAGGCTGAAAGAGGCAATAATGATGACCATGGGGTGACATCCCCAAGCACCTATCATGCTCTTGAAGGCTTTCAAAGGTGGATAAGCACCAGTCCGTGGAACCCTAGACGGCTCTCAGACCTGTGGGGAGTTCCCAGTATAATGCTCAACTACCTGCACATTTCTCTTAGAAAAATCAAAATGTTCCTCTATGTCCTCTGTTATTGCAAAGTGCGAAAATTTCTTAAGCAGTATAAAGCAAGCGCTGGGTTTACAGCCGGATGATCTTGGTGCAATCTAGATTAATACAAAATGAATCCAGGATGGGAAGATTAATATACCTCATGAGGATCTTTTTGGAATCAACAGCCATCACCCCATGTTCTTCTGCTTGACCTATGTTATCCTCCAACTACATGCGTTTCCAATCCAATATGTGCCATTATGAGGCCACAGATCTGGGGGCCAGGGTTTATCTCATCAGAATGCTGCATTAATGTTTCCCACACATTTTCGATATGCATAAAACTCATTAACCCCTTCACTGCGGCGGCTATTCCGTCGCAGTGCTAAGGGGGCGGGGCAGAAATGCGGCGGGCGCATGCTGGTGACGGAACCGCTCCGTCACCAGCGTCGGTTGCGCTGTGCTTGTGACGGAGCGGTTCCGTCATGGCCCGCCTCGCTCAATAGAACACTCAGCGCAGGCGCGGAATTCGCGCCGCGCATGAGCGGCGAGCGGGCCATGACGGAACCGCTCCGTCATCAGCACAGCGCACCCGCAGCTGATGACGGAGCGGTTCCGTCATCAGCATGCAAAGGGTTAAACAGTCCAACCAGTAATGTGTTCCATCAAGAGCTTCCCAACAAAGGTGGCGAAAAGTGGTTTATAATCTCCGTACAATCAATAGAAAATATGAATGCTTCCATAGTATTTGAACTCTAAAGGGTTTTTTGTACTTCACTGGAATGAAAACAAAACTGGGGGAAGGAGCACGCAAGCACTATAAAGAACTAGAATTAACTGTGGAAAGCATTAATAAGAAGGAAAGATGTATATTGTTCAGAGGGGGTTGTGTCTAAGAAAACGATTTTCATGTCCAAAATGTCAAATTACAAAAAGGTCTACCCCCAAGAATATCGCCACTCTTACCTTGATGTTTAATCAATAATTAGTCTTCGATGTCTATCCAAGATCTTAAACTGAACTTGCAAAAAATGGAGTACCTTCTAATGTCCTTCCCCTCAATGTTCTATTATCAATTTAAAAACTTGTCTCGAAAGACAACACATGTCATTGTTATCACTTCATAATTGACTGCACCCAATTTCTCTAGAAATTATAATGGAAAACACTAAATGTTCATGTTCACATGAACAACACTGCTAAACTAGCTAGGTAGCAAATTAAACTCCTTTGAGAGAATAAAGGTATCATTCAGGAGAATAACTTTAAATAAATGGTACAGTCTATTCTTATGGTTAGGAATTACCATGACAACGCACAACTGAACCCCAACACTAAAATTCAATGACCTTTCTGAAGACAATTCTTCCTATGGCTGAAAAGCTGGTCTCAGAACGTTTGAAAACATCACTTTGTTCTTGGTCTCTCTCGATTGGCTTCCTATCGAGAACAGGAACACTTAAGTAGGCCTGCACTGTGGGCAACATTTTGCGTTCTGGAACACGGCAATACTTAGCTCTTTTTTTTTTGTCCTCATTCTGCCAATTCTCCTGCTGGCAGCACTCTTATCCCAATTGCCAAAGCGTGAAGAAGAGCCTTTCCACCCAAGAAGAATGCTGTTTCCTCTTCCACCAATTCACCAGTGTGCCCGTAGCAGAAGGAACCAGGACCAACAGCACTTTTGGCTTAATCATCGGACCTCCTGGAGCGCTGGCTGCATTCGACCAACAACGCCCAGACTTTCTGCCGGCTTCTAGAGTCGCAAGCCATGTCAAACTGACTTGTGAAGGTTATGTTTTTAACACAGTCAGAGAAGCAAGGAGGACTTCCAGACTTCCAAGGCCTGCAGATCATCCGTCTCGCCAGGAAGATCGCATAAAAAATAAATCTGGAGATAACAACATTTATTCGAGCTGAACCGTCCTGATAGAGCCCAAAAAATAGAAGATTGGGCCTTACCTTGACTTGTTGAACGGTTACTTCGACCAAAAACGTACACATCTCAGTCCAGTAACAGGTGATCTTTGAGCATGTCATAAACATATGGATATCATCCGCCGAAGGGTGCATATATCTTGGGCATACATACGGGTTTCCTGTAACTCTTGACAACTTTGCTGGAGACCAATACACTCTGTGTTTGGTAAAAAGATGGTTAAGCTTAAGGGAAGTGGGTTTCACAACCGCTCGTAGTACTGCAAAAGAATCAAGCCAGACCTCGTTAGCGTTTTCACCCACTAGTTCTTCAGCCCAAAGCTTTGAAATATCCATGTCCAGGTCGTCGTCTACATCTACCAAGGCCTAATACCACAGAGAAACTTCCTCTTTGCAGAGGGCCTATTCTCATCGCCTGGTCAAGCCAGGAGTCTTCTTCCTCCTCTACCCAAACCTGCCTTGCCCACCAGGAGGAGACTTGGTGACATTTAAATCTAGTTAGTTGACCCCTGGTGCAATTACTTCCCAGCGAACCAGAGATTACGCAGTTTTGAGATCCCCCAATAAAGTATCCCTGCAGATTTTAATGGCAGACTGTTTGATCTCTCAAACACTCAGGGGTTCTCGGAGAATCCCAAATTGGGGCCCGAGAAGAGAAATAGGCTAATCCTAGTTTTTTTTCGGAAAAACTCCCAAGTTCTTAAGGCCCCCTGCAAGATCTTCAGCCTCACCCTAAAATACTTCGGGTCTCTATATTTAAAGAGAAAATTACTCTGCCCAGGGCGCTAAGCATTGCCCCAAAGAGTAATCCCAAGGGAGACCGGTCAACTTTATTCAACAGCATACGAAAGTTCTTAAGATGAAACACAACAAAATGCCAAAAGGTCCAGAAGAGCCAGCCCCCCTTTCTTGGGCCTCCTCCTCAGCTTTTTCCAGGATATCCTCGATCCCTTAGAGGACCAAATAAAGTTGCCATTCTTCCCTTGATGTCTAGCTACATCTCCTTTATCAAAAGTTAAGGGGATAGAATTAAAAAGGAATGTGATCTTAGGGAGAACAATCATTTTAATAAGATTAACCCAACCATATATATTTAAGGGTAAATTCACCCACCTGACCAGAAGCCTCCAGATCTCTTGACTTACTTTTTTCCAGTTAACTCTAGAAAACATCATCCAACTTCTGCGTCATTATAATACAAAAATAACGCATTTGAGACTTAGCCCCAGAGCTTTGCCTAGGCTGGTTCCACTCCATAATTTCCCACTATTCACCCTATAGCCAGAGATCCTCCAAAAGGTTTCAGCCTTGGCCATTAAATTGGAGATTGCCACCTCTGGATTAATGGTATTGAGTATAAGATCATCAGCATACCGGGCCAGATTTGCCACCAGGCCAGGAAATTTAAACAGAAAAATGGTAGAATACACCCTGATCAGGGAGGCAAACGGTTCTATGTAAAGATTAAACAAAAGCGGGGACAGGAGACACCCCTGCCTAGTACCTCGTGTGATGTTGAACCAGTCTGATAGCTCCCCATTAACCAAAACCCTGGCTCTGGGCAGATAGTACAGATTTTGAACAGCCCTTACCATATTCTGCGGAAACCCAAAGGTCTTTAAGGCATCCCACAGGTAAGGCCAGTGATTTTGGTTAAAAGCCTTTGCAGTGTCTATAGCTACTATAGCTACTGCAGTTACAGGTAAATTCTGGGTTTCTGCCAAGTCAAAAACACCAAGCATCAAAAAGGTAATCTCGTTAAGCTGCCTCCCGGGGATAAAACATCTTTGGTCCTGATGAATAACCCCCTTGTTGACCTGGGCGACCCTAAAGGCCACTATCCCCGAAAAAACCTTCTAGTCTGAATTCAAAACAGATATTGGCCTATAAGAGTCCATTACCAGTGGGTCCTTGTTTGGTTTCAGACTTAAACTAACAGTGGCCTGGGAGTATTTCACCTTCAAAATATATGGCGTTAAATAGGCATTTCAGCACTGGTAGAATAATATCGAGGAGTTGAGAAAAGAATCTCAACAGGGAGGCCCGTCCGGCCTAGCAGCCATCCCCTCTGCCATTTTCCTGATCTGTGACCGGACCTAGTCCTCCGTCATCTCGGCTTCCAAGAGCCTCCTTTGGTCATTGTTTAAACTAGAAAGCTCAATCTTCTCCAACCAGGCCTCTATCCCGGGCGAAATATAATTGCTATATAAAGTGCACATATCCCTACAGGCCAGGTACAGATGAAGTTCCCTGCGATGTAGAGGATAATGTGGCGGAACAAAATGCATAATATCAGAGATCCGGAAGAGGTGGATACCTTTCTGGCTGAGATGGAAGTACCAGAATACTAGAGGCTAGGAGAGTTTTAGTCCCAGCCACATTGAGATGAAAATATGAAAATATAAATATATACACACATACATACACACTCATTTCAGGTTGGCATTTTACCCCTCAAGGGTGTAAAGGTTGTGATAATTCCCACGTTCAAATGAATAAAAACACAGCATCGGCATGTGTCTTTCCTGACACATGCCGATGCTGGAGGATAGTTGGTAGACTGCGAACAGACGTAACGCTGCCTGACTCTTAAGAAAGGACTCACGAGCACCTAGCAGGATGGGCCACTATCAATTAAGAAGAGGATTGCTACTCATTTAGCTCTGGATGGTTGATACAGAATAATTGTCGAGTAGCAGGACATTGACGCCTCAATTCTCCTTGAGCCTAAGGATTGAAATCTATTCATTTGAACGTGGGAATTATACCACCTTTACACCCTTGAGGGGTCATCAATACCCCATGGTTGATCTGTTTTTATTGTCCTGATGAAGACTTGCATGGCCCAGGCACAAATGACCGACAGGCCCTAAGACGAGTCGAAACGTCGACGCTCTGTATATAAAAAACTGGACCAATCTTGTTTCTCATATTGATGTGCAATATTGATGTTACATATTTGTTCTTGTAAAAATTAATGAAAAAGTTTTGGTTCATTAATTTCTCAAGTGGCCAGGTTGTACAGGACGGATGATTGTGGATCCGTTCTGACTTGTATAGTTGTTGTGAATATTTTATGTCATTTTTCTATGAATTTCTTCTTTCTTTCTAAACCACTGAACACGCTTTACTGCACCTCTCTTCTATTTTTGCACGCCTTGCTTGGGGCAACCAATATGATTCGTACTGAACAAAAGTTCGGAAATGTGTGGCTTGGTTGACCTAGAAATAATGGATTAAATTGCCGTTGGTCCAATATTGGTGCTGTTGCCTTTTTATGTTTCTTTATGAATATGTGCATATATTGGATAGAGCAGATTGATTTGTACTTGCTCCAAAATATGTCTAACTAATGAACGCTGACTGATTGATTTAGTTGTTGAAGTAGATAGGTCTTGGACCACTGTTTATTAATACCCCTAGAACCTCAGCAATTTTGAAGACCATGATCCGTGAGTTTAATTTGGTAGATATTTGGCAGAGCAAGATGGAGGAGGCAAGGGACTTCACTTTCTACAGCAAAAAATATGGCCACCACCCCCGTATCGACTATTTCTTGATAGAGGAGGATCGATTAGCAAAGTCGAAAAGGTTAAACATCTGCCCCCCATTCTTTCAGATCATTTGGCAGTTCTCTGGACCCTTAGGCATCATTATGAACGTGGTATGAAAAGGTGGACCTTAGACAGGACCATTTTGTTTGACGAGGGGGTGGTATCAAGTATAAGGGATAAGGCTACTGTCTTTTTCCAGGTTAACATTGGCTCAGCCAAAATTCAAGTCATATGGGACGCCTTCAAAGTTTTTTTAAGGGCAATAGTTCGTTCCATAATGGTGGAAAAGAGGCGGGCCTCGAAGCGGTAAGAGGAGGAACAAATTAAGGAGATTAAGAGTAAGGAACGTGACCTCCAAAAGGCCTCACTGGAGGACTCCAGCAGAGTTTTTCTTCTTAGCAAAGAACTAGAACATCTCCAGATGGAATATCAGGGGCAACTTGACAAAAGATTAATGGACAGGTGGTGAGTAAGTAAGTTGCAACATTTCTCGTATGGAGAGAGCTGCAGTTCGCTTCTGGCCTGGAAAGCAAAAACAGATAAGTCTAGAAATGTAATTCGAACTTGAGGGATGCTGAAACAGGAGCTCTATTAGATACCAATACTTAGCTCTTAAACTAACCAGCAAATGAGGATCCTTCTGTGGACTTCAGACAAACTCCTTTTTGAAACCTATTTTGCAAGAAACAAAAGTTGAAAGCAGACTTTCTAAGGAAGCCCCTCAAAGTACAGAACTACATCCTTCATGGAAGGATTCTCTCTGCACTGCAGTTTAAAAAGTAGATGAAATGCCCATTTCAATTACACTGCCATATTTAACTATTTATCTTGGTGAGGTTTTTTACGCTGTGACTTTGGTGTAACATCTGCAGATAAGGTCTATTTTTCCTGATTATTTAACAGATACACATGTATATTAGACGTTTTTTGTGACATTGTGTTTTGATCATTGTGCTTCATATCCATTTGCACTATTACTATTTGAAGAATAGGTGTTTTTTTGTTAGTACCTGCAAGGCTGCTGATGTTTATTACGCACCCTGAAGTCCACGAGTGTGGATTAGGAGAGAGCCGAACATAAAATCGGCTACTTTTTTTGCAATATTCCTGAGGTGGAGACCGAATTTCTGCCAATAAGATACACCCTGCATACAATGCCTTACAAGTGTACAGAACACAAACTGTAGCGTTCCTACATTTGCAGCGCCACTATTAAAATGGATAACTTAACATACTTTGTTACACACATTGAAAATACATTCATGTGTACAGGGCAGATCATGTTTGTAAAAGTTCAACAATAAGTTAGGAGTCCTGAAGAAAACCAGTAACTGCAGTGAATAAAACTTTAGTGTATACAAACTTCCAAAACTATTTGCTTAAGTTGCAAGGTAGTATTTGTAAACCGCAATTTTCCCTTGAAGCTTTTAAAACGAATTGCTGCGAAAAGAAAGCCAGTTCAAGCTAATAAAATGTGGATAATCTAATTTCTAAAGAAAGCAAATTGTTTGCAGAAAATACAAATGGTTTGAACATATCTTACATCACTGGTGACTGCCAGAGTGGTGAAAATAAAATTTGATATTTGAAGGGGTATTTCTAAAGCGCAGCGTTCGCTCCGGAGGGAGCATCATGGCGCTAAGATTCCTGAAAGCCCAGTGTTGGAGGTTGACGGAGGCTAGATGGCGGCTTTAGTCCAGTCATCGGGGAGGTTAAAGATCCAAGTCTTTAGGAGATGTCTGAAGGGTTTCTCAAGGGTTTGTTGTCTCAGGTGTTTGGGCATGCTATTCCATGCTTTATCTAGTTTCTCATTGAAAACATTTGCTTAATTCCTCCCTCAACATCTTTTTAAATTATTTCATAGATCACCCTCTCAGCAGGCAACTGTTAGAACCCACAGCCTTCACTCTGTCACAAAGGTGCAAACCACTTCTCTGATTTGTGATCAGGGTGCATACATATGCGCTTTAGGGCTCGAGTTTTATCGACCAAGGAAACCGTCATTGTCAGTTTTCAAGAGCCTCTTTCCCCCCCGACTCCAGTGCCCAGAGAAGGGGCACCTCCCCAACGTAGCTCACTTACTAAGAGTAGCCACCACACATGGTCACTGCCGGACCATAATGTAATAATAATAATAATAATAATAATAATAATAATATTGGCCTCCGGGCCTTTGCCATAAGATGCAGCTCGAAGACTTAACATTCATTCGTTTATACTTTTACACATGGATGCAGGGATTTGGATAACTGCCAGACAGGTGATCTTCTTCAAAACGTACAGCATTTTGCAGAAGCTTGGTGCGTGAAACTCGATTTGCGGTGGGAGATTCCCGATTGTAAAAAAAAAAAAATGACATCATTTTACCTTTCAGGCACATATTTGAGTGGCCGTGTTTACAACAAACTGGTTACACTAACCTATCCACCACTTAAAATGTACTTGCATGTTTCACTATACTAATTCAACACTATTCCTCTATGGGCCCCGGAGTAGCGTGCTACTCGCCGGAAAAGCGCTTCGATGCCTCGTCAGGGGTAGTAAGCGCTATATAAATGCAATTACAATACAGACTGAAGCATGATGGCGTATGGTACAATTTGTCTACATACACCGTGAAACTATCTGACAGTACGCGGAGGGATAACTCGACGAGTTCACTATTCGTCATTTGAACAAAGCGAGGATCAGCCAAGAGTTCGAACCCCATCTGGGCTAGCCGCCCCTTTCCATTTTCGGCCAGTACACAGTGTCATAAACTCGGTGTAATAATAACGTTGTTCAGAGTCTCTGCGTGTTACAACAAGGCGGGGAGGAAGGAAGGCTGGCGCGTGAGCTGGTGTGAGTAAAACCCCTCACCCTCCCCGGGGCGGTAGAGCTGAGGGAGCAGCACAAACCACGTTGGCTGAAACTATGCTACAGCATGAGACGGTAGAAAGAAAGTACGTAAAATATCACATCGATTCAAAACACCTTCGGGGTAGAACGCAACTCTATTGTGACCTTGAGAAAAGCAACGCATTTGAAGGAAAACGTCCTTAGAGTATAGATACAGGCCTCATTATTTGAGAGAAAACTAACAGTGGTAAAACGCAGGAAGTTCCTGTTCAATAATGACAAGTGTCTGACTGCACCCATGCACAAAACGCTTATAAACAAACATTCTGATAGACTTTGATAAAAGCTTGAATATGAGGTTAAAGCAGGTGGGGAAAAAACCTCCACATCATACGCATTTACATACTTCTCTCAGCACAACAACAAAACTTGCATCAGTTATCTACCTCACTCTGGCCCGTTCCAGGAAAGCACAGGTGGCTCTGAGCCAGCAAAAACATAAACCAAACGTCTTAGCAGCCTCTCGCTGCATCCTTTCCACCTACAGCCCCCTCACTAACTCAAGCCAATTGTAATAAAACAATAAGTCCTTTCTCTTACGCCAAAAAGCTATTCAGCAACTGTTATTCCACTTCTTAACCTGCAAGTTTCTGCCAGAGACCCATTTGATTAAAAAAATAAAGAAAGATATGTATTTTGTCCATCAGTGCTACAATGCAGTTTTACAATACAGAACAGACTCCAGAATGGACTGTGGGGGAGGGCTAGTTAACATATTTGGGGCCTAAATGCAAATAAAAGCTTAAAGGCTTCCGTCAAATTGATAACAATTGGCCAAGCGCCACAATTTATTTTCAGAAACGCAGAAACATCTTCATAAAGGAAAGATTGGTCGTTTTAACTTTTCCATATATTACATAAGATTCATAATAACAAGAGTGACTAACTGACAACCCAAAAGCAGCTGCGATATTATACAACATATTGATTCGTATATGGTTATTGATGCAATATATTTCTGTTTAGCTGACAGGCTAAATGTGCTTGGTATATGTCAAATCCTGCACAACCAAAGTAAAGATTAAACAAAAGACTTTTGAGGTGGAAAAAAAAAAGATTTCACTGCTTTTAACAAAGAGGTATACTTAATGTATTTGCTTTGGTACATTTAACAGCCTTGTAATTTACTCCAGATGAAGAGCGGAGACAGTACAATTGATTGTGAAAACTTATACAAGAGGGACTCGCCCAACTGTAGGCGGAGGATTCTTTGATAATACATTAGGGTTGACTGAGCTTCCTAGTCTTGGGTTCCAGAAGCGGTCTGATGTTTGCTAAGCAGATACGATTTTCTTTCTCCTTTAAGCAATATTGCTCATTTGGGAGGCGTATAAGAACATCTACAGCTGTTCCCAAAGATCATGGACCAGTGTGGCCCGTGTCAAGTAGACTTGTGTGTCCCACCGCAGTCACCAACTTCCGCAGTTTTTCAGCTGGAGGACTGATTCCCTGGTGATGGCAACAAATATTTTCACTAGATGGAAGCTGGTTTCTAGGTTATGCGTTTCCCCCCTCCTCCATGATCAGGAGGGTAACAGCCCATGTTCAGTGCCAGCCGTGTTACTTATGTCTGAAGATCGCAAGCATGGTTTCCAGTTCTCTGAACTGTCCATGGATTCTCCAATCCTTCTTCCGAACCTGTTAACCTGTTAACAGATGTCAGTGGCAACTCGCACCGGTTAGTCCAGGAGGCGTTTCTGAGACTCATGGTTTGGAAGATTACAAGAGCTGCTGGGGTATCCTAGGCCTTTCAAGACAAGCTACAACTCTTATCGGGATAGCTAGGGCATACTCCACTTCAAAACAGTGCAACACCTTTTGGCGCAGGTGGTGCCGTTGGTATGTTGGATGGAATTTGGATCCTGTGGGGAGCGGATGTAGTACAAATTCAAACTTCTTGCCTGACTTGGCCCATAGAGGGCTGGTATATCGTTCAATAAATTATTTCAAAAATGCCATGTGGCGGGCCATTTCCCTTGGCAGGGACTACCACTGGGGAACACCCTTTGGTTCTCAAACTCATGAGGGCATTAGGCTATTAAAGCCTCCAGAATGCAAGTGGTCATGATTGTTGGACGTGAATGTGGTCCTACTCATGCTCGAAATCTGTCAAGATAACACTTTTTCTGACCAGGAAGGAGCTTTCTGGTAAGTTGGCAATGCTGCTGTGCTTAATTTCCAGGTTTCGGATGTGGCTTTGATATCTCTGCTAGGGGTTTCTCTCCAGAGGGAGTGACCTTTAGGAGGCACACAACACCAAGACCAGTATTAGAACGGTACAGTACCTGTCATTTTCGGACCACCCTAAAACTATGAGTGGTCAGATGTCTCCGAGCATATAAGGTGATGACAGAAGAGTTCAGACCACCAAGGATTAAGCAACTGCTCATTTTTTTGAAGAAACCTTTCAAGCCGGTCTCCTCTTCCACGTGGCCAGATGGGTCTGCTGTGTCATGGAGGAGGCGGGCATCCATACCTCCTGTTATGGCACTCAATTGACCAGAGTGGAAATGGCCTTGAAGGCTTTTACGGTTGGAAGACCTCTGGAGAATATTCTAAAAGTGGCAGACTGGTTGTCAGACTTCACATTAATAAATTCTACTTCAAACCCATTCTGAGTGTGGCCTCTATGGTCGTCAATAAGCTTTGAACACGCATAATCTGAGCCATTAGTTTGGACACAGACAAAAAAAAATTCCTAGCTAGCATTAAGGAAAATTTCAATTCCATTAAGGAAACAGAGGCGAGTATTGTTTGACCCGGATGAGCATACATGTTTTCCCACCCTGGTAACCAGTGCAGAATCTTTGTTTAGTATAAGTATAGGTCACTTTTATAAGTTACTACATGATTTATGGAATGTGTTATGCATAGATAAGATATTTGTTGCCAGTTCTGTGATGATACTCAGTCTTTCAGATTTAAGGGGTGCACTGCTGATGTGTTTTTTGCTTGGGAGGTGTTGAGCAAAACAGACTGATTTGATTGTGTGGGAAACTTCTCAATGGTCCACATTGCATGAAGAAAGAGGAAGTGCTAAAGCAGGAGTAGGTTCTTATGGGGAATCAGAAACATCAGATTAGTGGACCAATTAGTGTACAATGTGCTCTGGAACTCGACAAAGTATGAGCACACGCATACAGTACTCACTTTTAGCAATAGTAAATGATGGGAAGGGGACTGACAACTTCGAAAAACCATTTACTAGTGTACAGTCCTTGACATATGCAAGAAATGAGAGAAAGGCCCAAACAGACGAGGACAGTAGATCAGATTCAAGAGGCCAACACAAAAAGAAGAGGCAATGGAGGTTAGAATAGACTCTAAACAGCCCGACCTAAGCGACTGTCTATTCTCAACGATATCATACTTCAACTTAAAAAATAGTATTTTCTGAATACAACTCAGTTTTGCTGATATTGCTTTTTCACCTAGTTGAAAGATTGAGGTATACAACCATGGCACAACTCCTGCCATTCCTCCTCAATGGATAATTGGTCACTGGTGCTCTTACATGAGGTAACTAAAAAAAATCACCAATCTGAAAGGAAAAAAAATGGAGAGAGTGGCTAAACATACAGATGACATTACCATTCGGTCAGAGAAAATGATCACCAGATTTGCTAAGGCTCTATACCAGAACACCATACAAGAAAGAACATTCTCAGACTGATTCCATTTATTAGACAAAATAAAAGTTTGCCCTAATAGGCCCTTACGGTAAATTATTAATGATCAAACCACTCTTCAACAACTGAACAAGCTCCTGAAGCTCAACAGAAAACACAATAAAATTCAGGCCCTTGAGCTCTGCTTGCTCGATTACTACATATCTTACTCAGGAATTAATGGGAATTTGTAATCTATGCCGTGTAGCAAGTCCAAAAGCCAACCTGAAACTGACTACTGCGCTACCTATATCTACTCCAATGCCAAACCACCAACTTTGTAATCAACATTATGTGGATTACTCACAAACCACAACACAAAAAAACGCATAACAAGCCAATAAACTAATCTCACTTAACAGGCACTACACGGCCGAACCCATAGATTTCATGCAACCCTCAATTACCAGACACAACCTCTTATGCTCAAATTGGCTTCAAAAGACAGCCAGCCTGTGAAAGTGGCATTCTCCAGCACACTTGAAAAAGAGCTGATCCATAAACCTCGCAGAAAATACTTAAACTCACAGCTTCGTAAAAGCCCTCTACATTGGGTGACTTAACTGTATGGGTGCTTTCAATGTAGTAGGGTGGCAAAGTCAATAATTCAACATCTCACTCAAGATCAAATGAGGGACTCCGTTCCCGTACTGCCAATGAAAAAGATTAGCACAAATATATGAACATACTACAGTACTGCGCTGGAACGCTGTACTGACTGAAATATCAGTGTGTATATTTAAAATAATTTTGACTAGTCATATACAACTACACACATTTTAGTTAATTTTATACTGTGCTTTTAACTCTGTAAGGCTGTGGAAACTATTGCTTGAGTGGTTAAAATATTCATCTTATATTAGTTTTCAACATGTTATTGTAGCAAATTTACTTTGATGCCTATATGCTTTACTGCCTCGTATGGACTATAATCAAAAATAAAATTAAGGAAAAAATGGTCTTACTACTGTTAAGCACTATGAAGAGAAGAGGAAACTACTCGAAGTAAAAAGTGCCACATCAAAAACTTTAAAAAGAAACAGTGCTTCAAGAAAATAAGTAGACCAATATACTAAGGCTAAACGCTAGAACTTTACTCGTCACCAAGTGTACTGCTTCTGTTGAAGGTGTCCAGGATCTGTACAGAGATTGTGGAAAACAGATCCTAGCGAAAATTGTCAAGTTTTCATGTGTTCAGCGTGACGTACTTCAAATAACCAGCCAACGTCTTTTTTTCTTTTTTTGCAATGTATCGAAAGATAATGCATTATGAGGTGGGAAAATGAATATGTAAACATCTTTACACATCAATTTTTTATACAAATAAGAGTTAGTTTAACAAAACACATGCTGTCATTTGCCATGACGAACATCTAAACGTCGTTTGAAATGCACAAATGTATTTAGAGACTCAGAAAAAAAGTCTAAAATAAACATACAGGAATAAATCCTAGCCATACCATTGCATGCTGAAACATGTACAACACAATAATCCAACCCAGGCTGCTTTCCAGAGTTTGGCAAGCTTTATTTAAATTCATTCTGCAAAACTATACTTGTTTTCCTCTCTTTAACTCTTAACATACAGGATTCTTTCTCCAAGAAGCCATTAAAAAGCCTTCCTTGCACACCAGTTACTAAAGATAGGTTAGGAAGTGGAAGCCTTTGATCACCATGAAAATCTGAGTTATGAACCGACTCATCAGTCACTAACAATTAATCGCTACTACTGGAAGTAGGGTTCCATGGAAAAGAACACTATTCGCTTGTGAGGTCAACCAGGGACGTCCTACTAGGAAACAATATTACCATGTCAAGCCTACAGTATTAAAAAAAACTACAGCCTTTTCTATGGAGGTGTCACTGAAGAATACATTTGTTGGCTAAAAAGGCAAAGTTGCACAAGTGAAGAAAAATCACAGAGCATTATTTGGATATGATACACTTTTTACCACATGAAACCAATGAACACCCAACAACATTTAAAAACTGAGGTCATGATAATCCGACATCATAAACCGAGAAACAAATGCTGCTCAACTGCTGTTGCAAATGTTGATTGGACAGCCATAAGGCAGAGTCCATCAACAGTGTATGGAGACAGAGCCACTATGCACCTCACTGAGTGCCTTGCTAATCCTGTGCTGCAACAAACATGTCTGCATCCTAATTTGGATTACATGCGTCTGCATATTTTACATAAGGTGGTTTTTTTTTTGTGCGTCAGTCAAAGACAAGCGCCTCTAAACGCCATTATGCAGGACATACAGCTGAAAATGAGGGGGGGGGTGGATTTCTAGTGCATTATGTTCTTTTCCTCTTAAAGGCCTCCAATAAGAAGCATTGGCATAGCCAATAGGTCTTGCCTTTGGGACCTTATAAGTGTTTAGCCATGCAACAGTTGATGTTGCACAAAGGATATTGTGCTGCATAACTAAATACTTATAAGGTCCCAAAGGCGAGACCTATTGGCTATGCCAATGCTTGTTTTTGTTTTCAGTACTCTAAAATAACATTGCGACAATTACTCTATCATTTTGTGTGCAACTGCATACGTTGCTTATCGTTTCTTAGAAGGGACTCCACGCAGAATTGACTTGAATACAGAAGGACCCCTTTCTATAAAGAACCGCCCCTAGCTATGAGTTAAGGTGCTTTGAAAACGCGGTATTGTTTTTGCATATGATCCGTGACAGTGCGAGGAGTCGCTTGGAGATCCAGCCAAGGCTGACGTTTAGGGTTGTAGAACTGGCCAGGTCAGTGAAATTGAAAGTGCTATAATTCAAAGTGCTGTTGCTTGAAAACTGGGACTGCTGAAGGTCACTCACTCGTATGGCATGTGGGTCGACCACCAATTCATTGCATACAGATCCTTTGTAGGGGGTTTGTGATCACCATTTATGGGTACAGACTACAGAATACGCAAAGTAAGGGGCCACAGTCAGTACATGTGTTTTAGTAATCCTTCCCCGTGCCAGTGATTGATAAACTGCCTCTATGCGAGACTAACAATGGCTCCCTCCTCCTGCCCTCAGTTCTGGGAGTGTGCTTCTAACATGCCGCCCGTGGCTATGACCCAATGTAACGTCCTCAACTTCAGCCATCCCGACTTTGAGCCGCCGGCACTTTCCATGCTCGAGCTGCAGTTTAAGTATGGTTCAACTACTGCGCTCAAACCAAGTGGTGCGTGTTTAAGAGTCGGGACTTATGAAGGCGTAACATTTTTTATTTTTAAATTGTGTATTTAATATTTTCCAATTAACATTATAGAAACACAGGTACCAAAAAGATCAAAATCACAATCAGCTTGTTTCGTCGGTGGGGCAGGAGGGGGCTTGAACTTGAGGAGCCGAGATAACCAATCACATTTTGCAAGCTGTTAGTGCAATTCAGCTCAAGAGATTAATTCAACGTCACACAACGTCCTGGATCCATCAGACGCCAGTTAAACATTAACAATGATCGCGGAGACGCGTACCCGTGTAGGAGATTTACATTGTAATGTATTTCTATGGCACTCACGCTGCCTTAAGGACGTTTCAAGGCGCTGGGCGTCTGTTTTTGCGTCATGTTCCAGATAATTCATGTTTTTAAGTTTAAGTGGGCCAGACTTCCACACTGTGCAATAGAGGCACACCACAGAATAAGATGACGTAACAAAAGCACTATATAAATAAATATGAATCGTCATTATTTCATTTCCCCGTACAGTCAAGAGTAGACTGTAAATAGTTTCTAGATGAGATGTACAAATGAGTGCACATTTGTAGTTCCCTGGTTACTAGCACTTCTCACAGGCTTGCTGTTCCTCATAACAAGAGGTCACATCACAAACCATTTTTGTTTCTTTGGTGGTAAGGTATTGCTTGTTGCAAACACATTTTACTAATGAGTCATAAGAACAGACTTCTATAAGTGGCAATGTATGACAAGAATGCCTGCACGACAATTGTGATGGTGGGGATATAGTTGTTTATGCTGCTGCATTATTGCCTTGGGTTGCTGAAGTGTACTGTGGTTGTTGTGCTGCATTCTTTTTTTGCCTGTTTCATTCTACTGTGCCATTTATGTTTCAGTTATATTGGTATGACGCTTTGTGTTAAGGCCTAATGTTATTTTATGCTCGGTTGTTTAGAGACGTCAATACATGCGGTTACATTTCCAGCCAAAAGCTGTCATGTGCTTAAAATGATTATTATTCTCTGTTAAATGTGGTAAACACGACTCACAGGTCTCAGGCACTAGAGACACTAGGCAGCCTAAAATGTGGCAGATACTGTTTAAAGTTGCACTGACAGGGCTTGCTTTATGTGATATGGCCCATCTACATTTCACTAGTAAACGAGTCCTGAGAGGACATGACAGTCTTTCAACATTCTAGAGTTGATACATAGGGCAGAGTGCAGTTGCGGTAATAATGAAAGTTATTACTAAACAACCCGTAGACTATAGAAGAATGAGTTACGCATCATTTGTAAATTATCACGCATCCTTACAAAGTCAATTTTCTACTTTTAAGCGCCCGTAAGGCACGCCTTTAACATGTCAGCAATACCTCAAATTAGAAAGCGTGTTCACCTTAATAATACTACAGGTGGGAGAGTTTCCAATGTTTCTACAAGTCAAGCCCTGGCCTCCAAAACACGCTTACGGTTGCAGACAGCACATTCCACAGCTCAGTTGTTGTACTGTCCAGCAGCGCCCTTGGAACCTGCAGGCGGAGCGTCAGCCGCCAAGAAGACCTTTGTTTTCATTGAGGCGATCAGCAGACTCAGCTGGCTGGAGGCTTGTGTGCCTGAACCCTGGCAGGACGGTGGGGCACACTTGCAGCTGACATGGGGGGCAGACAGACACCGGGCGCTTACCTGGGCAAGGTACGGGTTGTGATGATTCTACACACAAAGCACGCAGCCTCTGTGGACACGGGTAATGCGGTCGGTCCGGTTTGCTTTGGTTATAAATAAACCAGGGCGTCAAAACGACGTCCAAAATCTAACGACAGAGTGTACAGTAAGCCGGTAGCATAGCTTAGTTGGTTCAGGACCTGTTGCCCAGGCATGCATGTAACATGTAGGTCGAAGCTCTGACTTCTGGCAAGGGGTTGAATCAACGTTCTCCTTTACTAGGATTAAAGAATTAAGGAGCTGTATTTACAGTAAAACATTAAGAAGGCTGTGATACTAAGAATATAATAAGCATTAGCTGCGCAGCCATGAAAGTGACGTGACTTGCGGCCGTTAAAGCGATGTGGGGTTAAGGGCTTATTAAGCAGTGAAAGTGATCGCGGGCCCAATCGCGCGCTGTAGGGAGAGGGGTGGGTTTGTTGGGAAGTGTAGAGTTAATGAGCCATGACGAGCAGATGGCGGCTGTGAGTGTGCACGTGCGCATAACCGCAAGCTTGAGGTCAGCAAAAGCGCGTGGTCGGACTTTTAAAAGCACACTTACTAAATGTCTCGCCAGAGCAGCGCATGCGCTGGATCAGGCGAGACCTAAAAACAATGGCCTGATTACGATGGACCACTGAACCCGTGGTGGCACTGGGGTGGCGGTTGGGAACCGCCGCACCAGTGATCCAACTGCCGTATTACCAGTAAAGTGGTTGGACAGTGAGTAGACCACTGTAGCCGCCAGGGATCCACGATCCCTGCCGCTGGCTTGAGGTAGCAATATGCTTGGCAGTGCAGCTGCGGTACCGCCAAGCATATTACAAGTTTCCTCACTGCGACCCTAACCACGGCGGTGGGACCACAGTTGTTAGGGTGACGGTGAGGAAACTTTGTCCCTGTGAGCATGAACCCCATTTCCTGTACGGCATGGATTTTACAGTCCATTCTGTGCAAGAACGGGCTTTGACGTTTCCATTGCGGTGCCTTTTCAAAAAGGCACTGCCCTGGGAACACTAAAGGACAGCTTACCAGACCAGGAGAAAACTTCTAATCTGGAAGTGGCCAGCGATCGAGTTTGGCAGTGCGGGAGCAAGGCGGTGGTGTGCCGCCCCGCCCAACTCATAATCAGGTCCAAAGTATTGTAGGGCAGTTCTCCATTTTATGGCCAACATCCTCATAAGACCCACTGTGAAATAAATGGCATCAGAATGAGAGCACAAAAGCGTGGGGTTTATTGCATGGAACGGAGATTCATTTATGTGCACTAAGGCGAACTTGAAACTTGTCAGGCCACATCATGGGATACAAAGAGAACAAAGCCTCTGGAAGGAGATCAAGCAACTTTCAATTAGGATCTTGTTCTGCAAATTGATCATATTTTTGACACTGAAAGTAGCACCGTTTCTAGAAAAGGAGTACACCTTGCACACTTGGCTGTCTTTGAGGCAAAATGAGTCTAAGTATTCAACCATCGGCAGACTTCTGATGGTCAGATTGAGATCTTGACTGATCATAAATTCACCCCTTATTAAGATCGACTGGTAGTTTACTCTGTCATCAACCTTTCTGAAAATTACATCGCATCTTCTTTCTGTTGCCAGTTATCCGGCAAATGAGGACCCAGAAGCAAATGTCTTATTTGGCCCAGGATATTTTCAATATGAGGACAGGAAGAAAGCCCTGTATGTATAAAGAGATCACAGAAAGCATCACACAAAAAAAGACAATGTGGCCGAATTGTGCACTGGAATCAATACATCCCTTTTAAGGTCTCTCCTACCAGACATGGCAAGCTGCCTGCTTGAGAAAACAACTAATGTTAGCTTCCACTGAGCTTAAGGCCCTTCCACTGCTTACCATGGTTTGGCTTTGTCACTCTTATGTGATTGCTTTTCATTCGCTAGCTTGCGGGGTCTTTCCTTCCTTTTCTTTTGTTGGCCCCTTCCCTGGTGCATGGCCTTATTGAGTGTCCTTCATCTGCTTACTTTCCAGGCAATCAATTTTTCTTTTTAGTTAAGTAATCCCAGAGAGTGCATGTGTTTACCAGATGTTCTCTCTTGTACTTCTCTTCTCTCCACCCATGCCCTGTATGTTGCTTTGAGAGAACTAAAAACGACAACCCAAGATAAGTGAAGAGCAGCAATTAGCAGAAGCAATTAGCATTAATGAGGGAATTAATAAAACCAATTTTTTTAACCAGCAGAAAAGCAAATGGTTACGTGAAGTAGGTCCTGGGTCACCATAATCATGGAATAGAATTAACTGATAGAACTCTATAGGATTCTGTAGTAAGAAGAAGAAGGTCAAATCCAGGTAGTTTTCCACGTAGGTTTATTAAGGTAAGGAGTTACATCGGGGAGAACCCCACCAGGAGCAGCCTCACTGCTGCTCAGCCCATCTCCAACTGACATTCACACACACTAACATTCCATTCACCAGCATTCTCTTACACATACACTCAGGCTGAGTAGCCGCAGTATAACACATCCCCTTTCTTTGTAAAGGACAATAGAGACACAAAAGGCATTAAAAACAAAGCATGAAATAAATAAGCAGACAACTTTCTAGAAGGATAACATGAAAAATTAAAATGTGACACAAGTACAAAGGCTCATGCACACCCCCACACCACCATCCTCCTTTCTAACACAAAAAAACACTCCACACCGCAGACTACATACTAATCCAAGTACGGGAATCATGCAAGCTGGCCAGGCAAACATGACAAGCACAAGGAAACCAACAACAAAGGTGTGAAAGCAAACTCACCAATAAGAAAAGAACGGTAAGCAAGGATGGACAATATCCACACAGAACATCGTAACAATCCTAATAACAGCAAGCCTTCCCTCAACAACACAAGTTGCTGTGTAAGGTGTGGACGGGGCTCCACACAGAACATCAAGAACAATAAAAATACTTCCCCCAACATTGCTAGTTGGGGTGTGATGTGTGGGGGAACACCACGCAGCACAACAAACGCAAAAACTGCGGGACTTCCGCCAGCACTGGCTGGGGTAGAATGTGTGAGAACAATTCACATGGCACAGAGAAGCTTGTAAAATACGCAAAAAACGGCATCACTTCCCCCAACAACCCTAGAAGGGGTGAAATGTGAGGGGGCACACACACGACACAAAGCAATATGCAGTAACAACAAACTTCCCCCGAAGCACACTGGGGTGGAATGTGTGGGAAAAACCACACGGCATGGAGGGACACTCAGGAACAATAGCACTTCCCCCAAGAAAGGTTGGGATGGAATGTGTGGGGCACACCACACGGCACATGGTAAAATAAACACTACAATAGGTGGATATAATGGATCAACCCATAACCACGCAAAAGGTGTTAACATCGCTGCAAACTACTGGACAGTTCCAAACAATCATCCACAGTAAGTGTAACGGGAAATAAAGAAGCCAGTAAACATCATGTGACTACAAGCAGCAAGCACACAACACAATAACTGTAAGAAAAACAGGCTAAAACTAAAACAGCTCCTGGATGTCAGCAACAGTTTTAAACGGTAGAGTCAGCAAGGAGGATCATTAATGTCTCCAAACAGCAAATACAAGCGCAGAAAATGGACATTGCGCGTATTGAGGACAAGTACTGAGGAGATTACCAAAAAAAGGAAATACATTTTTTTTTTTATTTCACCAGTTTCTTCATGCGAGAATAGTTTGTGCACTAGTGAGTTCTACTCCGTATGAAACTACGAACAAAGAACCCAACAAGAAGACGGAGGAACAGACCTTGCTATTCAAAGACAGCAGAAACAGTAGTAGAGGACGTCTTCTAACTCCTTCAAACCATAGTGAGTACATCGCAACAGACGTGGTAGGCTGGTTAAACTGAACACTTGTTGCTTGTGCCAACCACAAGATGGTAGCACGCACCGGTGACGCCGCGCCGGGTGGCTCACGGCATCACGGTGTTCCAAAGGATCCATAACCGCGATGGAGGGAGAGAAGACGTCACAAATGAAGCATGGGGACGCCGCAGAAAAGCGGTAAGGCTGCGCGCAACGAATGAGCGCGGTCTGTGCAGAGGTCGCGATGATTGTAGTGGAGAATCAAATAGTAAAATGAAGAACGAAGGAATCCGTAGAAGTATATTTGTAAATCTGTATTTAATTCCAATTTAGATAGTATCCATAAAAGGAGCCCACGACAGAGGTTGCTAACGTAAGAGACGCCAACAGCAATCTGACCACAGGTACAGAATTCACAGGGAATAGAATAAAGCACTCTAAACAGAATGTACAAAGAAAAGAACTAAGAAGTTAAAGATACAGTGTAATAAGAATACTACAATGAGTTTGAAAAAGTGGCAGCTGTTAGGTCAGCGCACTCTAAGAGCGTGCGCACTGTATGCGTCTCGTGGCAAGGTTTGAGTGCCAGGAAACGGTTTATCTGCTAAGGTGTAACACAAATGGCATTTTAAAAATAAAATCATGGACAAAAAAAAAGGCCTAATCAAGGACTCCATGAAAAATCAGTGCCCACGCAATCCAGGGACTCTCTGAACCAGCAAACTGAGACAGAGCGCAAAGTACAGAGGTGGCTGCACAAAACGTCCAAACAAGCAGAATATGTTCACTCGAATGTAGCAGGTCCAGTACAGTTGAAGTGACACTATAGAGTTAGCACACATGGGTAGGGTTACCCCAGGTAGAATGAAGCAGTGATGAAGGTAGAAGATCCACAGGGAATAGCAGGCAGGAGTAAAATCCAGCAGAAACTGGCACACAGCAGGACAGTCAGGCAGAAAGGCGAACAGGAAACAAAAATAGGACGGCAGTAGTAACTGGTAGGCAGCAGGAACTGGCAGGCAGCAAAGAGAGGTACTCTCCTAAAGTAGCAGTAGAGGGAACACCTGAAGCAGAGCAATCGGGTAGCAGGACAAGGAGGAGGTGAAAACAACTGGACGCTCTCCTGGGAAACTGCACTTAGAGGGAGGACTGTCCCAAAGTAGAAGGGGAGTGAGCACTGTCCCTAAGGAGCAGGAGAGGAAGCAGGTAGAGCAGGGACTGGCAAACTTGCGTTGGGGCGACGGATGTAGGTGTCACTGGTGGGGCTCTCAGGGGTGCCAGTATGCTTTAAATGCGTAGCTGTAGTCTTTACCTTTGAGTTTCTTTAGTCAGCAACATTTCAGTAATCCATCAGTCCATGAGGTGACACACGCACAGGTTCTTCTCCAGATAGTCGCCAAAATGTAGTAAAAAAAAAGTAAGGCCAATCCAGGTAGTTTACCAAGTAGGTTTATTAAGGTAAGGAGTTACATAGGGGAGAGCACCACCAGGAGCAGCCTCACTGCTGCTCAGCCCATCTCCAACTGACATTCACACTCATGAACATTGCATTCACCAGCATTCTCTCACACATACACTCAAGTAGAGCAGCAGCAGCATAACAGATTCTCCTAGAGTTCCATGGCAAATTACGTAAAAAGGGTACTAATCCCAAGGAAGAAACCCTACACTAAGGATCCCAAACACTTAAAAAAAAATATTTTGAAATAAACACAATTCTGTTCAGAGAACCAAGAAATAAAGGGTATTGGCATGTAGAGACATACGCCACTCAGATGAACACCCAGCAACCAACAAATCCTATTTAACCGAGTATTCAACATAGAAATTAAAGACTGTTTATTTTCTGTTTTAGTTGCTTTTGTGAATTATAGAAGAAGCACAAACACTAAACCGACGGGGTTCTAAAGAGTAAGTAAATGTGCCACACCACAAAATGGAAACACCTCTCAATGCACAGCATAGGTCAGAATGAGACTGCTCAACTGGTTTCTGGGGTTCGGACTGCTCCACTATACACCCAATGGTTCAATGAGCAGAGACAGCCGTGGTCTTAGTCAAAAACAGACTGGTACCTTACACTTTATGAAGAACTTCACATTCTCCAGGTGAGGTTGACCAGAATGCCTTTTAAATTATATTTTTTTAAATCATAATTTACCCAATAAAAACAGTACGATTGTTCATTTATCTCGTGGCGAAGCTCTTTTGTAAATTTTTCTTCTAAGCTGGTTTCAAAAACTGTTGTAATATTGTAAAACTCGCCAAAAAAGCCCAGCTCTCACTGCAACTGGTGACGAATCGCATTCATTCAAGGCACTAAATATTTAACATTTTTTTGCCAATCCGGCCAGGTAACATTTTACAAAATGAGCGACACGGAGTGAGGTCTCAGGAAGGAGAAAGCACTAGCTGCCATTTATTGTAAACGTTTTCAACACGTTAAAACAGGCTTCCAAAGAAAGCTGTAAAAAAGACTAACTTCATCTAAAGAATGCAAAAGGAACTTCAAAGAGACGATTACAGTATGTATGCCTTGCTCTATCACGCCTCTGTGCGGTTTGTCTTGTATCCATCTCATTCCACGAAGGGGAAGAAACGATACAACAGATGAAATCAAGTTCCAGCACCAATTCTGAGCTTAATTATTAAAAAAATGCATTAACAATATAGTAGGTGAAGGGATGATACGTTTTTCTTTTGAACTGTAAAGTGGCAGGTTTGTCTAATCCATTGAAACCCAGTCTGGATTTCACTTCATTCCCCTTTTCTTCAACAATATTACACCGCCTGTCCCACTCTTGCAGTTCTTTTTTATCTTTACTTTTGTAATTGTTTATTTTTGGAGGTCAACCAATGATATGTAATGGTGAGTAAGTGGCCGGCTCTAAGCTCATTTAAGCTTATTATTTTGTTTACAAGAGACTGTGCAACAACAGCACAAGTGCTAAGGCAAAACCTACAACATAAGACAAATAGCATATTTCATATGCATTCACTAATACCCTAATATTTAACCTTTCGAAGTTCAAGAAGCTTCCCTCTGGAGATGTTGCAATCCTCTGTAGCATCTGTTCCTTTTGAACAAACCGGCAGTGCTTCAATCCATGAACTGCCCAAAAAGTCTAGCATAATCTTGCTGGACACAAGGGTTCACTTACAATCCCAAAAGTCTGGTCTGGAGGGTGGGGTCAGTGAGGCAGTTAGGGGAGGCTCAACCATGTCTATTTTTGCATTACTTAGAAATATTGCAGCTAATGGGTTTCTTCCCATCATCTTGTTAGATTAAGCAAACAAAAAACTATTATATTGTGCGTGGAGTAGGTATGACATTCTTTTTCAAGAGAATGGAATATATTCAATAAATCAACAAGCCCAGTTTCCTAAAGTATCTTATTTAAGATTTTAAAGTTTCAGTTCACTTACCTATGCAGCTGTCGCTACAACCTCTGTCGAGAGTAAAACTGGGTTGTTGGTGGCCTGGGGTGTAAGCCATGGTCAAGCAGCAAACCACAATCCTTGTCAGGGTAAGGCACAATTAACCCCCAAATTAACCTATGCCCACACCCCTTAGTAGCTTGGAAAAGAGGAGTCAGGCTTCACTTGGAGGCTATATGTGAAGAACTTGTGCAATACTTTAAACAGTAAAACAGTAAAAACCAAACTACAAAAGGAGCCCACAACAGATTAAAAAAAATCAAAGACCTAAATTACAAAACTACAATTAGTAGAACCTGAGAGATCAAATTTTAAAGTTTTTAGTGAAAATAGCGCCAAAAAGCACAAAGCGCCTACTCGGGATAACTGGTTGCACAAGACCAGGATAAAGCCAGGCAGACCGCAATGGAGCGCGGACCGACTACAGGGAACCAGTCTGGCCCGCTGAGCGGAGTTTCTTAAATCCTGGTTGCCTCTAACTGTGGGGCAGATGGAGCACGGAAGACTTGATTTTGTGCATTGTCCTCCGCTGGAGCAGTTGACTTTTATCTTCCAATGGTATTCAAAGCATAAGATGGCAAATGCATGACTAGGTACTTGTTAAATATTGTGTCGGGGGAAAAGCTTTTCAGGATCATGCTGTCAACCCATACATGGATCTCAGATTGGTGCATGTACACCTAAATAAAAGTATCACAGGTGCAACAATGAGCTTGGCAACTTTGAACAGCACTAAGCTTTTATTACTGGCTTCAAAATAGTTTTGAGCTTACATTTGCAACTAGAGTATTGGGCATTTTGTTTTCTTGTTTTGTGCAACACAGTAACAAAACAACAATGGTTAACAGAATTTCGCATCTGTGTGGCTTAGGGAAGAAAAAGCACGCCAAATCACAAAATACAGAATTTCTTGAGGACTTTGTAGCAATGTACGAGACACCATGAAATACTAAACGTGCCATCCCCCCATGAGTGTTTCATGTTTTGGTGGTAAGTTTCACCTAACACCACCAACAATGTCTGCCTGGCTGTTGATAATGCCCTTGACATATAACTAGAGTGCACATGTGCCTTACCTCCACAGAACCATGGGGGCCATGCGTTCTTTCAGGTCACGATGAGGGCACTCAAAGCTCCTCTCTTGTTTCTGTGTCAGTAGTACATTGTTGCAGAGATTAATTTACCCTTCTAATATTGCCATTTCAAATCAGTTCTACATTCGTTCTGGCTGAGCTGTGCTTCTATTCCTCAATAGAATTGTGCTGCGATTTATTTATAAATCTCTGCATCAAATTTAGCCTCATGCGCTTTAGTAATGGATTCAAAACTACCGTATAGTTTGCGATTTGATGATTAAGTATTTGTTAATGTGAGTGAATTTTGGGAGTTAATGGGGCTCAGGGAAAAGGTGATGATACTGGAATTGTGTTGCACAGCATCGAACAGCTTCCTTTTCTCATTTGCAGCTGGATCTAAAAAATTATTGAAAATAGCAGGACGAGGACAAATAAAGTGGCCTTTACAACGTGGGCGTTATCACGCATTACCTTTACCATGTGTCCATTACAATATATACAGTTCGTCTATACCACGCATGTTTTACCAGCACAAATTTTTACCACAAATATGCCTTTAGCACGCATGCTTTTACAACAAAAATGTAAGTATTTCACAGTGAGCTGCAATATATATATATATATATATATATATATATATATATATATATATATATATATATATATATATATTCCAACAAAGCAGTACTGCTCACGGCAAGAAAGGAATAATCTCGCAAAATACTCCTCATCAATTGAAAACATATGTGACACTCTCCTTGGGTTGTTAAGCTTTTTATTCATTCCATCACACTCCTCATAGGTGTTTCGACTATCACGGTCTTGACCACGGTAGTAAACTTAGTCCTGTTTTTCTTTTTACTATATCACCACTCCACACATAATGAGACATTGTGGGATTCGTAGTACATAATTTAAAAACAGATATTCCTTCATTTATCTTAGAAATTGGGAATAACTGAATTCCTAAATTTACAACAGGCATATAACTATAGGGAATAATCATTTGCTAATCAGATAGCTGTTAAGAAACATCGACATACTAATGTTGTACTTGCAAACTCCGACAGGATGTCAGGAGCAAATGAATGGTTAAGGAGTATACATGTATTAATATCATTTACAGTCTGTGATATTGTTGAAGTAACTAATTAGGTCTTGCACTGGAGCGCTCTAATCATTTTGAGATGTATCGTATTGTATTGTATTGTATTGTAATGGCATTTATATAGCACTTACTACCCTTGACGAGACTTCAAAGCGCTTTTCCAGCGAGTAGCACGCTACTTCGGGACCCATAGAGCATTAGTGTTGAATTAGTATAGTGAAACATGCAAGTACATTTTAAGTGGTGGATAGGTTAGTCAGTTATTTGGATCTGGAATGATAGCAGAAGGATAGAGGAGGAAAAAAGTTTGTATTTATATAGCGCTTGTTAACCATGATGGGGTATTTACGCACGTTATTCAGGAAACCCTTAAAGGATTAGTGGTGAATTAATATGGTGAAATATGAAAGTAATTTCAGTAGTGGATATTAGTCAGTTATTTGGAGTGAGAAGGATAGCGAAGGGATAGAAGGGGAAGAAAGATTTGCATTCATATAGCACTTGTTACCCCTGATGGGTGTTAAAGCGCTTTTCTGGCGAGCAGCACGCCACTCCGGAACCCATAGGATTAGGGTTGAAAATTCGTATAGTAAAATATGAAGTAATTTGAGTAGTGGATATGCTATTCAGTTATTTGGATTGAGAAGGGGAGGGGTAGTAAAGAGGGAAGAGTTTAGAAAGGTTTGTTTTGGGGATCGGTATAGTAAAAAAGAGGTGTCAGATGATGCAAGGAGGGGTAGAGTAGGAGAGAGTCTAGAAAGGGTTATTTTGGGGATCATAGTAGTGGTATGGGGTTTGGGATAAATGAGAGAGTGCAGGTAGAGGATATATTGATAGAGATAGGGTAGTGCACTGGAAAGCGTAGTGGAAAAGTTTAAGATGAGTCAGAAGGTTGGGCTAGAAGATATATTGAGCGAAGTATAGGCTGAGAAATAGGGAAGTGCATTGGAAATGCTAAACTAGAGGCAAGTGATAAATATATTGATCCAGAAGTACATTGAAAGTGTATAGATACATAAAGGAGGTATGTATATTGGGCAGCATTTCTGGCCCTGGTCCCGACCAGTCTCGAACAGGGTCAAACAGGCACGTGCCCTTGTCCTCTCCGCACTTAGCCTCGACGCCTGGGCTGAGATGCCCTAACCCTGGCCTTTTATAGCCCTAGTAATCAGGTGACCCCGTCAGCCAATGGGAACCCTAGCACTAGCACTATCCAATCACAACACTAACCCTAAAAATCAAGAACCAATAGGAGACCAGGACCTTACAGCCAATCTTAGCCCTAGTCCAAGCACCCAATCCGTTCAAAAACCCTGATCTCTACGTCCAATAGAAGCCCTAGCCCTACCAGTATTCCCAACCCAAGTCCAAACAATCAATGGCACATGAAGCCCTAGTCCCTACTTCCAATAGAAAGCCTAACCCTACTCTTAGTCTCACAACTAGTCTAGCAACCAATCACACCAGAAGCTCTAATCGCTACTTCCAATTAAAGGTCTAACCCCAGCCCTAGTCCCACCCTAGTCCCAACAACCAATAACACAGGAAACTCAAGTCCCTACTTCCAATAGAAATCCTAACCCTAGCCCTAGTCCCAACCCTACCTTGATTGCATCACAGACCCAGAAACCAATCAGAACAGTCAGATACCCAAGCAATGAGGACACTAACCCTAATCCAATAGAAACATCAGATACAACCACCAATCAGTGTATATATGTACCAACCACTAGCAGACAATATACAGTCCCCGTGACTTCAGACAAGGTTTGCTGGCCAGGGAGTTGGAAGTTGCTTCTCCTGTTCAGAATCTCCTAGGACAGTGGTTCCCAAACTTTTGACTCCTGAGGACCCCCATTGAGTCACCGCTGCAAGCCGGGGACCCCCAAGCAAGTTGTATGATTAAAATTTCAAATATTAAAACAGTAATTCGAAAAAAAACACATGTGTGCACACAAAACAAATACTCAAAGTACTAAGGATTTTGGGGCCAGATGTACGACCATTTCATTTAGGGCCTCTCAATTGGCGACACATTGCGAGTGGCAAATTCCAAGTCGCTAAATGAAATGTCTAACAGTGTGTTTAACACTGTTTGGGATTGCGAGGCTCATTAATATTAATGAGCCACTCGCAATTTGCGAGCCCATTGGGAATGCCAGCCCTCCCAGTGATCGGGCCTGCTGGGCTCAACAGACCACCATGTCTGTAACTGCTTTTACAGAAAGCAGTTTTTTTTTTAAAAATGCAGACCGTTTTTCATGCATTTAAAAAAAAAAAAACAAAAAAAAAACGTTTTTGTATCATTTTCTAAGGGCAGGCAGTGGTCCCAGGGACCACTGCCTGCCCTTAAAAAATTATTTTTCATGCATTTGCAAAGGAGAACGGGTCCCCTGGGGACCCCTTCCCATTTGCGAATGCATTACTATCTACTTGAAGTAGGTGGTAATTGCTAGTGTTTTGTGACCGCAATTGCAGTCGCAAAACATTTGTACATGGTTTTGAGACTCGCTATTTGGAAGGGAATGCCTCTTCCAAATAGCAAGTTGCAAAACCTATTTAGCAAGTCACAAAAAAACTGCGACTTGCGTAATAGGCTATGTACATGGCCCAATAGACTTTTGCATGCGCAAACCGGTTTGCGAAACCGTTTGCGCAAATAAAAACAGGTTGTACATCTGGCCCTTAGTATTTTATATTGAAGGAATAGCCCCTCTGTCACATGTATTTCATTTGTTTTACAGCATCTCTCATACCATTGTAGGATGTCAGCACTTTACATCACACACATATAGAGACAATGAATCATACATGCAAATCAGTGTTTAGAAAATGTTACATAAGGTAAAGGGGACTACAAGGTGTAGTATTCACATGTCATTCATACTGGTAGGTATTTTTAAAGAGTGCTTGGTCTGGAAAAGCACAAACTCAGGATTCAGAACATAACACAGTGGCTAACAGTGACTTTAACATTAAAAATGTATTTCCACCCTAATAATTTTTTTGCAGCATCAGGATAATGAATGACTGGGAAAAAACATAAGTTACTAACCGGTACCATGCAGTTTGCAAGCAGCTCTTTGATGACAGTGTATAGGTCCCTCTGCTACATTACGATTGTCACTTAGGAAGTGCACAGTAACAAAAGAATCTCTGTGACAAAAGCAGTAACCACAGACCTATGCACATAAAATACTGCTTTTTAAAATGCATGTTACACGTTCTTTGCAGTAGGCATATTAACCCTCTGTGCTATATTAGTTAAGTCAAACATGCCACTGAACAAAACTCTCATCTCTCTCCAGCAGGTACATTAATCACTGGCATCATCTTGACACTTTTATTGTTACTCGAAAGCTGCTAATTATACAGGAAATGTTGCTGTGCTTTTAAATCTTCTGCCTACGGACCCCCTGGGAATGTGTCACGGACCCCTGGAGGTCCGCGGACCCCAGTTTGGGAAACACTGTCCTAGGAGACAGGCTCAACCCACACTTTGGACTTCTGCAGGCAAAGGCCTCACTAACTTAAAATCTAATACTGTTTGAATACAACTCGACTCCCTCTCCTGGCCAAAAAACGAAGTGCAATGTCCCTAGTAAACACAGTTTAAACAGCTCACAGAAGCACCCCCTGATGTACAATATCCCTGTTGCTGGAGGGGGGGGGGGGGCAGTGGGGATGGTGTCACTGGCTTGTGAACATAGAATGGGGGCTGGGGTGCACTGTTTTAACATACATGTCTTAGCACAGAGCAAAGGAGAAATTTGGAGAGAATATCTGAATAGTCACCAGGAATGAGAGGGAAAAACTACAGAGTTTGGACTGGAAATTCCACAATTCAACATGTTAAATGGAAGCAATCATGGGAAGGAAAAACCACAAGTTTAAAACACAAAACAGGTGATAAAATATACAATCCCAGGCAGGTTAAAACTACAATTTTAAACTGTAACAACCACAGGCAAAGACAGTAATCACAGAAAGGGAAAATCGTTTTTTTAAAAAACGTTTTTTGGGGAAGAGACAGCACTAGTCTGCGTCCTTACCACTTCTTGGACTCTGCTCCCTGCAATCTGGGGCACAGGTAGGCTGCAACTCACAAGATGGAGGAGAATGATTGGAGGTGCACCTAGCAAGGCCTTAAGTGGCCTGGGCAAGCGTGAGGGGACGGCTCAGAGTTGCCTGGTAATTGAATAGCCAATCACAAGTCCTGGGTCTGCTAGCCAGGGGACCGGGGGGCTGGGGAGCGGCTTCCCCTGTTCAGAATCTCCTAGGAGACAGACAGGCTCAATCCACAATTTGGACTTCTGCAGGTAAAGGCCTCACTAACTTGAAATCTAACAATACTGTTTGAATACAACTTTACTCCCTCTGCTGGCCAAAAAACGAAATACACAGTCCCTAGTAAACACAGTTTAAACAGCTCACAAAAGCACCCTCTGATGTACAATATCCTTGTTGCTCAGGGGGTGGGGGGGGGGGGGGGAGGCAGGGGGCTGGTTTCACTGGCTTGTGACCACAACATGGTGGCTGGGGTGCACTGTTTTAACATACAGGTCTTAGCACAGAGCAAAGGAGAAATTTGGAGGGAAAACTGAATAGTCACCAGGAATGAGAGGGAAAAACTACAGTTTGGACTGCAAATCCCACAATTCAACACGTTAAATGGAAGCAATAATGGGCAGGAAAACAGGTGATAAAAAAAGCAATCACAGGCAGGTTAAAAATACAATAATAAACCGTAACCACCACAGTCAAAGCCAGTAATCACAGAAAGGGAAAATAGTTGTGTTTTTTTTAAACTTTTGTTTTGGGGAAGAGACAGTACTAGTCTGCCTCCTTACCACTGCCTGGACTCTGCTCACTGCAATCTGGGGCACAGGTAGGCTGCAACTCACATTCATCCAGTTAGAGATAAGCCTTGGCTAGGGTGTCTGAACTCTATGTACAGAGCCCTCTAGGATTCAGATTGAGGCACAAGACTTAAGAGACTGGCATCTGGGACACCAATTCATAAGGGAGCCAATTATTATAAGTGTAACCGAATAGCAATTGTCTTAGGTCCCTGCAGTAATTAGGTATCACCCAGAGCTGCTAGTAAACCCTGTAGTTTCTCATCCCTTGCATTTACTCAGATCTATTTGTGTAGTTTTGCATTTTTTAATGATAAAATACTTGTATAATTGAAGGCACAGGCAATTTTTTAAGAGTCATCTAGTGCACTGTCAGGTTAAGAGTCTAGCTCTACACGTTCTCCCTGAGCAAGGTTTAGGCTACTCAACTCGCTACCGTGAGACACAAGTGCTAAATGAGGGAATACAGATCAGAGGACGGTAGTGTTGGATACACAGGTCGCACATCAATGATTGGACATGTTCCAATGAGCTATTAATTACAAAGAGCAAATAGACAAAGAAAACAAACAAGTATATAGTGGTGCCACTCCGGGTAGAAAACACCCCACTACCTTGGGTGCAAAGAAACACAGGTGACTACTGTGGTGACCTGTGAAATTGATATACAACAAAGATGTACCCCGGCACCCCCAAAATTCAGAACTCCAGTTCCATCTGCACGATTGAGATTATATAAAGATATCTGCAGCAAGCAAACCGACTTACAAAGCAATATTGACAGCTTCACAACCACCTAAAGTTATAGGTTGCATACACATCTTAGCAAAAGGCATGTTAAACCTGGTGGGTTCCAATTAAAGTTTCACAATGGCCATACGGTGGAGCTCACTTGGTTCTCTTTAGTATCATGAAATTCGGTTCTCCTTCCACATGTCCATATTATCTGTTAGTATCCTCTTTATCATCGAGTATCACTTCTTTGGAGCTGGCTCTCTCGCTTGTTCTACCCTTCCTCCATTTGCTTCTCTGTCTCCTGCCTTAATTCCCACAACGGTCTCTCTCCTTGTTCTGTCATTGCCAGCCCAATCCTGGTATTTGGAGTTAGCCAAGCTTATGATGGCAATAAGGGATAACAGGTGTTCTTTGCGAACTATCTGTTCCACACACCTCCAAAGCTGCCACAGAACATGCACGATCCCCAGCTTTCGTTGAGTTTCCGATGTGGTACTAATAATCTAGGATGTTTTTAGAATTTTAGGAACTTATTATTTGTATCTACTACAGCTGTTGTTCTGACATTTACAACCCTTGCTGAAAACAAATACGGTCTGAGACTCCAGTGCCGTTCATCATCATCCTCAGTCAGATAGCGCACCTGGATTTTAATTCCTGAAAAGTATACCATTTAAGCTTTTTTATGTGCCTTTAGAGCCATCAGGGTCTCTGGGTAACCCTGTTTAGCGAGGTGTACAGAAACCTAAAATGTGCTTCCCATCCTCAGAACATATATAGCTGTATGTCAACATGTGCCCTTATCTCACTGACCTATTTTAAAAAAAACTTAATTGTTTCCCTAAATTGGGCATTTTCTTACAAGGATGTATGGATCTCTTAAGAGTCCCACAGTAGCTAGAAGTGGTTCTCCCCTTCTTACTCACTTCGTCATTAGTGTATTCCCTCCAAAGATGGCTTGCAACTTATCCTCAAGCCTCCCCTACAGTGAAGTCTACTTTCCCAGAGATGACCTGCTGATTTGGATAAAAATCGCTATTCCTACTCTTTGTACATCTGGCCCTTCATTTCTTATAACTATGTAATAGTGTTACAATTTCTTTTCTGTAACTTTTTGTATCTTACTCATTTTCCTTTTACTTGTGTTCCTGAGTAGCCTCAAATAACCTTATCTTCCTCTTTGTTGAATGATCGGAAAATCTAATCTTGAGGTTTTTCTGCTTTTTGTAGAAAGTACAACAAAAATATTGATGGAGTGTACATCTTTAGTTTGTAATAAAACCAAGTTCCTACGTTTCAGAATGCTCATAAACGAACTGATGATTATCTAAATGTAAGAGTACCAGCCATGTCTTTTCAGGGCTTTTCATAACACTTAAAAAACGCTAACTATATTAATACAATTTATTATTGAATCATGTTTATATATGATTCTGGTTTGAAAAGAAATTAAAATAAATCTTTGGAAATCCTCAAAAGAAGTGTTTTCAATCAGGTTTTTAATAAACACAGGGATTGTTCATTGGGGTTTAACACTGCATAGCATGAATGCTTCTTTTACTGAATGGAAAGAATTTTAATGGTTTTTCTTCCCTTGTTTTATTTAAATAACTTCATTATAAACAAGAAGTAAAAGTACCTCATCTTACAAAAAATCCAAGGACAGAAATATTCAATATTTGGTCACCGTAGGAGATTCCATACATACATCAAAATTTGTATGAGGAAATGTAAGTCTAACACATCAAAATAAATCTTTTGCACTCACTATGCTTCTAAGAAGTTCTCATTCTAGGAAATAAAAATGATATACAGAACTGCTATTAAGATTACAAAACTTTACTGAAGTTAGTGGGCATGCTTTTTCAATAATGTCCTCCCTATATGTGTACGAACATACTTCTTACTTATAATAAAGGTTAGGCTCTTCAAAGCAGCCAGGTGACTCACTCGAGATATTCACACTTGAATCTTGACTGTATTTAGTGAGTTCCAACAATTTAAGATTAATAATTTCCAATGAGGGATTTGGGGGATCCACATTGCTGACCTGGGCAAAATAAATCACCTTATTTCGCCCGTTTTAATGCAAAAATTTAAATATTAATAAAATGCTACTTATAAATCATTTTAAAACACAAAAGCAATTTTATTTACTTTTGACATCTGTAAGGCTAAAAATGTTACAAAAACTCCACTATTTATATTGTTAATGGATGTATGAACACAAACGTTATTTTTTTATACACTTCCTCTTTATTTAGACCACAAAGCTAAGGCACCTTTTTCACATCTTTATTTATTATTGAGCAACAGATTCAGAGCAGCTGCTTCCCCTTTTAAACCTTCTAGAACAAAGTATTTCAAGATGTCTCAAGAAAAAGAAAGGTGAAGAGCGGCTTAACCACATTGGTGCTAAGGCAATTCCCGCTGGGCGCTGACTAGTCTGATTTTACATTGTTCATGACAAGGTCAGCTCGTCATCAGCACAGGAGCAGTGCACTGCATGACGAGCTGAGCTCGTCATGAGCATGGAAGGGGTTAAATAATCAGTTTCTACATATTAAATACTACTGTTACCCCTGCTTGCATGGTGGAGCTTATTTATTAAATGAAATCCATGGTCTCAGGATGTCAACTTAGGGCTAACAGCGCAACGTGGCTACCACCGAGAAGATCCTTCTTTTGCTGCTTCTCCAGTCTAATAACGAACACAGAACCATATTTTAGCTAGAACAGTGTTTCGGAAATATCCACCTGTTAAAAATACCCATAGTTGCCTTAATGGCATGGTTTCTTCTATTTTGTCAATTACTGTTCCATTCGTAATTATCTTTACATAGCAATTCATTTTGTAGCGACAGAGATGCTAGTCACTTTGCTCACCTACTAAAATGTCGTTTAAAAGGCAAACCAAAAGAAAAATGTAAACAAATTGAAAGCAAAATCGCTACCAGTCAGGCTTTGCTGTAGCAACTAAACAATTTATGACTAAATAACTAATTAACACAGGTTTAGAAGACTACCAATAATCAAATAAAATCTCAAAACAACTTATCTTCAAAAATTGTACAACATAATTATACAAAAATAAGAGACAAGGGTCAAGGAAATCCTGCCACAAAATACCGTACAGCCCAACTATAAATCTTAATTAGTAGACACAGTCAAGCCAAAAAATATACAGCATATAATGAATGTAAGTTAACATTACATAATAAAGAGTTGTGAGGATAACTGCCATCATATCATTCAGTGCTGAATTCCAGTAGACTACTTGACCAAACCTACTGATGTTTTCAAATAAAATCCCTCCCTAACCAAAATTGCTTGTGGAAGATTCAATCTCCACATCTAAAAAAAAACAGGCATTTGCAATGCAATAGGACTTGCTTTATTTAAAGTTAACCCATTAGCGTTGTAAATGTTAATGGTTTTTATTTATGTTTTTTTGCTTGCACTGGTGGAGGGAACGAATGAAGTTGTGTAAGTCGTCCTGAAAAATAAAAGAAAGGCGTCGCTGCCATTGTTGCTGACTATGTGCAGCGTTGTGAGTTACTGTAAAAAAAATGCAAACTAGTACTAATTTACAAAAAATTAATAATGATAAAGGGCACCTACTAGAATTTTAAGCGTGGCGCCCGCAATGTTGTTAATATGAAATTAGGCGCCATGTTGAAAGCTAAAGCGAGGCGCCTGCAAATGGGACGGCATTGAAGAGCAGTCAGTGGAAAAGGGGGCACCGTACTGCAACAACACACAGTGCACATGTTGTCACCCAGGGGCAGAATGGCAATGAGAAGCAGAGAGTTAGCGGAAAAGCGGGTGCCGTTGCAGAACAACTGAACATACGTAAATGGGCCAGTCCTCATGGGAGGTTACAAAGGGAGCAAAGGCAATACTAGGGAGGGACTAATGAGCCTATTCGTGAATCAAAAGCAAGCATTTAGAAAGGACACTAACAGAAGCCAATTGTAAAGATGGCGGAAAATGTCCGGAGCTTCAAGTCCATACCTGAATACAGCATGTCTCGAAGATCCAGCGCTAGCGCTGTCTAGATGAGACCTAAAAGCTGCCTAGGCAAGACCTCAAACAAACCAAAAAGACATTTAAATGCCTTCCAATTCAACGGGGTACATCACAATGAAGGGGCAGTTGAGGCGGTTTGCCAGTACCCTCTGCTTCCACTATAAAATATATTTATATCACAAAAGAAAGGCTGGTCTGCTTTTGTGATATATAGTACAGATGAAGTGCTAGGTAACCAAAGCCAACACCAGGTGGTACCAAATGTTGGAGCTTACGAAATTGTTTCCCTTGAATTGGTTTCTGTCATGAAGTAGCAGCTTGCTGCTACTACAAAATCAAAGATGGCCCCCGGCTGAAGTTCGCAAGCTGGGAGCCACAAACGTTTGATAAGTTGAGCTAGAAGAATGCAGACGATCCCAGAATTTGGCGGCAGGACTGCACGGTACTGCAACAATAAATAAAGAATGTCCTTCCTGTTCACCAACTTCTTAGAGGCATTAGTCATAGATGCTTCTTTCTAATTGTCTCATTAGCTTAATCTTTTTGTTAACTGGCTGCAGAATATCCTCTTGTATGTTCGTAACAATCACCATCCTTAGCTGCAGGCCTCCACCTGGTCATCTACCCATAGAAGACTTTAGGAACACCATTACCATGTTTGTGTTGCAATGCATTATGTGGGTTATTACACAGTTAACAGATAATCATGGAATCATGGAAAAACACCTAGGTATGTCGCCTGGCAAAAACATGGAAGCATTTGATATGCTTGATAAAGGCCAAGTGTTGTTTCACCGAGGCCAAGGCAAGGAGTTAATGCTTTTGTTTGCTTCTGACTAACTCCGCTTTTAGTAGAATGAGGGACAGGCGGTGTTCATACTTTTTTGATTTATCGGCTCTGTTCATATGGATAACCATGCCATCTTAATTGACCTGCTCAGGACTGGTAGTATGGAAGGGTCAACCGTTCACTGGTTTTCTTTCTTCCAATCAAACTGGTCGCAACTAGTATCCCTCCCACCATTTAGTCATCCAGATGTGAGAGTCCTTCAAAGATCCCACCATTCCACGATTCTTAATTTATATATCATGCCATTCCTCGGCCTCATCGTCTCTCTTGGTTTCAACACCCCATGCTATGCTGATCTACAACTGCTGCTCAAATTTGAACAGAATGCCGCCAGAACTGTTGTAGCACTGCAATAGTGTCTGTTAGGCATTGAGTTGTGAATGTCTAGCTACTTGTTAAAACTGAATAGAGAGAAACCCATTGGTGACGAGTCTTCCCGTTTCACATCTGACTGGATTCAGCTTGGCCCAGTCCTAATTTCAGTAACCACGGCCAAGAACTTGTGTGTCACGTTTAATGAAAAACAGCAGTTTGTGAACAAACCCACAAATTCTGGTCAACCAGGCTTTTACAACTGAAAGTACTGCAACAGATTTTACATGTTCGCCTCCCACATGAGGACGTGAGACTACTGCAAGACTTTACATCCTGGCCTCCCAGACGAATGCATTGCCAAGCTTCAGTGTTTACAAAATAAGGCTGTCCGACTCATGAGCAGCTTACAGAAATATGATCATGTTTTCCAGGCCTAATGCAATCCATACTGGCCGCCAGTGACACAAAGAATTACATTTAAAGCTATGCGCCTGCAGCAACTAGCCTATTAAAACACCTGCTCTACCTTTTAGTCATGCAAAATGAGTCCAATACCAGTTACTGAAATACTTGGGCTCTAGTTCCTCACTTCTCCTAGGAAGATGTCACTTCAAATGTGCAAGAAGCGAAGGATAGCCTTCATACTCCCTGGACCCAAGCTTTGGAATAAGTTCCTTCTGAATATCTGTGATATCATCATGCTGCCCAATTCAAATACTTTCTCAAAACCCAGTCATTCTCATCTGTTGCCCGCAACAAGATGCTTCAGCAATTGTGCGTTTAACAAATACCATGCCAGAGATGCAAATATTTTCTCCTACCCAACCTAGGGCTTTGCAACGAAAAGGTGCGGAATACATGGTTTCATCATCAGTTATGATTGTTCAAGCAGTTGTGTTATGCAGACTGTGCAAACAGTGAGTGCGATCCAAGCTAGGTTCCTCTAAATTGCGAGAGAGGTAACGTTGAAACCAAAGTTATGAAGCTGAGCAGGCCCCACACAGCACAACATGTAATAGGATGGCCCACTTTAAAAAAAATAAATAAAGACAATAGGCCTGGTGTTGGTGGTCAGAATTTTGTTTTGGTCAATGCTTTTTTTTGTCGATTTTTCCAAAACGTTATAGTTAAGAAAGCTGCTAGCCCTTTGTGCAACTGAATTTTCTTTTAGCTCAAAGCAAAAATCCTTTTGATCATAAAAGGCATAAATTGCTGTAGTAGTCACTGGAACAAAAGGGAAATACTTGGTGTGTGGATCGCGACCTTGTGAAAAGGCAGAATGCCGTCACTCACCATGAATTTAACAATTATAACAATTGTTATAAATGGGCTGCCCCACTGCCCCATGCTAGTTGCTGCAGCATACAGAAGAAAAAGTGAATGACAACAGCATACCAATGCATGGCTAAAAGGCCCTATGAGTAAGTATATCATATATATAACTTTAGTAGAATCAGAAGGTGTTGGCTAACACCAGACCTAAAAACTAAAAGGGAATAATTCTAGGAGAGTCTACTCTCCTCTAACGATCATGCCACTAGCTACATTAACCCTGCGACGCGGTGGTCTTGCAGTTGTAACTTTATATATAAATAAATACATAAATAAATAAATAAATGAACCCACCTTATTAATTCCGTCTATATAACAGCACTCCTCTTCGAGATGGTTCATCTATCTTGCCTCTTACATGATCACCTGGCTAACTGCTTATCATGCCAGTTGGCCGGCTTCTCATGATGAACTGGACTCAAACCGTCAATTTCCAGAGGGAAACAATTAACTGTTGGATGTTAAATCTTGCAGTCACTAATGAACTTGGATGTAGAAGCAGCTGCGTTTTGTGCCAACTCGTTATGCAGCCCAGTTCCTCAGATCTAGTGTATTAAAAAAAAGTTTCGTCATACTTTCTGCAGGCTACATGAAAGCTGGCAATTAAGCAAATGTCACTTGTCCAAAAGGGACTCTGCAATTATCGGTTACACAAATTAGTCTCATAACCGTTTGCAAAAGGACGACTGGCGCGACCTACTGCCGGAAGAAAATAGAAGCAGTACACTCATTAGGAGCGTGGCCAACCGAGGCGTCATACCTACGTTAATATGTCTAACTAGGTACAGAGGATGCCAGAGATGGTCAAGGAAAGCGCACCACCCGCAGCCGGGGTTACAAGTCCTTTACCTTCATATAAATCTAGCCCCGGTCTTTCCTGGATCATGAAATGCACTGACCTCAACCATACGGCAAGAGCACATAAAAGGCTTCTCAAGCAGCACCTTGGCCGGATGGTTTCAGATCCGATGGACACAAAGCATACCACTGAATGACTCAGTAGTAGGGGTTGCTTGTCAATATAGGGCATGTGTCAGAGCACACCGAGGATACAGGCCTGCCATGTGTCCCAGATTACAGAGACACGTGGGGCTCAGGCAGGTTATCTCTCAGGCTATGCAGTTAGAACAGGTTCCTCATGCAGTAGTGATGCCTCTTCGGCGACACGTTTCAGATTTGGATCTCAGGACGCAAATGTTACAGATGCGGACATCAGACATCAGTGTCATCCCTTTACATACACAGGTATTTTAGATACCAAATGAATATATCAAAGTTACTCTGGTCGACCCCTGGTACTAAAAAAATATTAAATAAAAAATTCATACATGCAAAGAGGGGCCCTGGGTAAGCCCTCTTTATCCACTGGTGTGTTCAACTATCATTCGCATTTTGCTTTCATAAACCATAGCATGGGGGCAACAGGTCATTCCACTTCAACCATTGCATGGCTTGCACTGAGAGTGACAGCATTTTGCCTGATCACGTGTCCTCTAAAACAAATGAACTTCAATGTTGGCGATCTTGGGGTAAGACTTAGCCAATGCTTTTTTGTTTTTTAACTTCCATTTGCTAAGCTGGTTTCATATTTTCTTCCTCCTGGAGTGTTTTAAATATGTGTTCAGTTTATAGGTGTTCAAAGCCAATAGTACTTCTTGGCACAAATAAGATTTGCATTAAAACTAAAAAGGCCTTCCACACCCGTTATTAGTGCACTTGCTTGAAAGAAAGCTCTCATAAGTTCTACTAAAATGTAGTGTAATGAATATCTTTTTTTCATTTAGATTTTAAAAAGCATAGGGCCACCACATTTATGCAGCAGTGTTTTCTTTTATATTTATGTGCTTATAATAATAAAAAGAAATGTTTAATTGAACGTCACACCTACTTGCCAAGGCCATACGTAGTTATCCCGGACTTTAAAAGATTACATTGACCCGTACGCAATTAGCTCCAAGAAGCGGCGGCATCTTCAGAACGAAGTACCCTAAATCACAGTTAAAATCAACGTCCCTTCAAGCATGGCATACGTATTATTAGCCCAATCAGTTTTATAATGCTGCTTAAGTGGTATAACCAGCATAACAATGGGATCTATGAACAATATTATCTATCAGCAATAAATGTTATGTCCCTAGAAACCCCTGGAAACATTTGGAACTCCAATGCACAATGCTCCTCAATGCCCTTCGCCGGTTTTCCTAGGTGAGAAAAAGGATAGTATAGCTGGTTTGAACTGAAACTGCCAAGAACTTACCAGGATCCCACTATTCAAAACTGAACTGGTATTCCCAACCCACAAAACGGAGATTTCCTTTTCATAAAAGAAACTTGCACCATTGTAAATATATGTTGTGGAGGTACGGTTTACACAGTTGTGGAATACAGGGTGCCAATGAAGCACATCTCACACCGGTTTAAGGGAAAAAAACTTCTGTACCTCAGACAGAAACAATATGATGAAGGCAGACACAAGAGTCTCATAAGAGTGCAGGCTCAACATCAGGCAGAGTCCTTCGACAAGACCCTCACATGAAGTACATCTTTAAGAATGCTTCTTGGAATACGATCAAACCAATTGGCCGGCAATTGCTTGTTGTTTAAGGGTAGGATCTTAAACTTAAGTTGACCTTCATGCAGGCGTCAATAAGCATGGATTTTATCTTGCACTCTGGATCAGGCCCTTCCTCTCACCTCCAGGACTGCATTGACCTCATCTCGACAGGGCTCGTAGTAAAAAGGTACAGCCACATCCTTTCTTTTCAAAGAGGAGGAGGAGCAACAAAGTGTTGTGCTACTGATCATACATTTTTTCTGTGATGTAGAGCTTATTTTGGTGTCCAGACAATATGAAGAAGCATGTTCTGGAAGGCCAGCTGTTTAGGGGGAGACTTGGGGCCAGCTAGGATTAATGAAAGGGTATGCTCATGTTCAAAAACTATAATTAACAAATCAGTGTAGGGTCACTATTTCCTAGACAGATGCACAATGGAGATGAGACAAGGACCAAATAAAGGATTTTCAGGAACATAAAGCAGAGTTCTTGCGCAGAGAGTCTTCGCTTTCCAGATTGCTCAAAACCCGAGACAGAATTGGAGACACAGATGACCCTATGAGGTATGCAAGTCAGGAAACAGTGTAGACATGCCCACAAGGGCTGAAGACTCCCATGGCACTTTAGAGGACAGTGCCATATAGAGAGCCTAATTGTTTAAGCCACAATTTCTTCTTCAGCAGAGCTCAGGCCTTGAAGAATGTGCTTTCTTCAACCCTCGAAGTCAGACTATTATGTTTACTAGTGTAAATGTATGTAAGGGGCGTCATAGCCACAAACGCAACAAGGCAGCAAAGACTAACTCTTTGTTGCTGTAAGTGTATCATCCCAGGAGACACTATCAATAGAGCACTTAATCATATAACATACAAACACAATCCTGCTACATAAGTTGCATAACCCAGCACATACATGCAGGATAAGGTGGAAGGCTAAATTATGGGAACAAAAAAGTCAAAGTCAAAAAGTTTTTATTTGATCTGGTACTCGACTGAGGACCACAAATCTTTAAAAAACAATTTACAGAGAATATACACATCAATATAATATTAAAAAAGATTTCAAAAAATTTATAGAAATTATAACAAACCCATTCATCTGTCGGTTGTTTACATAATAATAGCAAACTATTAACTGTAGTAATGTTATATTTCTGATATATCGGCCCTACATATCTTTTCCGTGCTTCAACTACACTTACGTGTGGGCAAACAAATAAGATGTGCACTATATCTTGAACTCCACCAAAACACAGATTACACATAGGGGAGTCTCCTGGTGACCATTTAGATGTAAAGGCAGAGACTGGTAAGATGCCTAAACGCAACATAATTATGGACCTTCTAGCTCCGTGTGTTAGACAGAGCCCCAAATATGGCCGAGATTGCTTATATTCCAGTGATTGTGTAAAGATTTTATATGTAGACAATTTAGTACAATGAACTAGATCAAGATCGTAACTTAATCTCGGAGTAAAGCATTTCAAAAAAAAGTTTTAACTGCGATTTTGTCCAAGATGACAGGATAACTTTAGTCAGGCATGCTAATTTGAATGCCTCAAACATATTCTTGGAGAAGGTAAGATATTGAGATTCAGATTTAAATATCTCAATCTTTAACAAGAATCTCAGTGTTCCTTCTTTTGCATGCAAGATGTTATAGGCCCATCGGATGATATTTGCCACAGCTGTGGCATACGAGCTTGTTAAGGCAAATTCCAGTCTGAGTGCCTGTACAGATGTTGAAGAAGCAACCTTTAATAGTCTTTTCAAAATCTTTCCCTCAGTTATATCCATGAAAGACCATTGTTTCATTGGTAAGTGTTCAGTAGCATAAGACAGTACCGCGGGTATTTTTACTTTGTACACCTTGAGTAGTGAGGAGAAATGCCTATTTCCTGTGGCCGTATACAATCGAGAAAGCGCCCCTGCATGTATCTCAGATTTTTTCTTTAGATTGTTGATTTGTTTGAGATTTTGTATGTTCTTTGAAAAAATCCTCCCAAGGTAGGTATATTCATTTACTTCCTCTACTCTTATCCCATTAAGGTACCAGCTATATTTAGCACTTTTTTTCCGACCTGAGAACGCTACCACTTTAGTCTTTGATAGATTAGGGGTTAAAAAATGATCCTTCGAATAGACGTTCAAGGAGTTCAACAAATTTTGAAGGCCAAACGGTGTGAGGTCTAACATAACTATATCATCTGCATATAACAATGCATGTATGCTCTGAGATGCGACCTTTGGGGGCAGACTAAAGCATTGTTGCAGATGAGAAGGTAAGTCACTAAGGTAAAGTGAAAATAGAATTGGTGCAAGAAGGCATCCTTGCTTAAGACCATTCAGGGTATTAATTGGTTTTGTAATACCCTTCTCACTTCCCATTTGTACCTGGGACCAGGTGTTCGTGTGTAACATAATTATTAGTTGCAATAGATCTTCGGAAATCCCCAGTTTTCTCAATTTTTTCCATAAGGTTGGCCTATCAACGCGATCGAACGCAGTTGAATAGTCTATAAATGCAGCATAAACTGGTTGAGATTTCCGCCCAATGTATTTGTCAAGTATAGTCTGGAGAATTGAGATATTGTCTATTACTGAGTGATTAGGTCGGAAACCGGCTTGATACATCGGTATTATTCCTTGTGAAAAGCACCAGCCTTTTAATCGATCCAATACCTCCGCGGCAAAGATTTTGCCTGTAGCGTCCATTAATGCAATTTGGCGGTAATTACTAGCAATATTTCGGTTCCCTTTCTTGTATATGGGAATTATAGTACTTCCCTGCCAAGATTTTGGTATTTTCATAGTACAGAAGATGTAATTAAATAATGATGTTAACATCTGACTCCATTGTTGTGGATTGGACTGCAGTACTTTGATCGGTATCAGATCAGGGCCTGACGCAGAGGTACATCGGGCTTTTCTAATGTGTATCTCGATAGAAGATGCTGTGCATTTTTCAATTGGTGATGATTTAGTTTCTAGGAACAATTCAGCAGTATTACTATCATCATTAATTGGGTTTGCTTTGTATAGGTCAATTAGATAGGCTTCCCAATCCTGCGGTGGTACTGGTATGGCATATAATGTCTTTTTGGTTCCAGTTATTTTGGCTTTCAATGACCAATATTTTCTTTGATTATATTGTTTTGCCGCCTCGTGAATGTCCACCCAATTTTTGTCCTGAAGCTTTCTTTTTTTACTATTCTTTTCTCTTCTTTGTTGGTTTTTTAGTTTATTTATCTCTTGCTGTATTGCAGGTGAATAATTTAAAAACTGCCCACGGATAAGTTTGTTAAGTTTCCTCCTATTTACATTTTCGTTGGGGTTCTTGCAGATTTGATTTGTACGTGGTTTTTCCCTGTTAAGCAATAACATTTTAAGATTTGCCATGATGCATTCGAAATTTGTTATTTGACATTCCGAATGTATTATAGTTAAGATTATTTTGTAAAATCTTTCCATTTATATAATGTAAAGTCCCGGAATTCCAAAAGATTCGCCTTTGCTTATTATTGATTTCTATATTCCCATTTAGTTGCATAATTGGGTTCGGCAGAGAGGGTTTTAATGACCAACCAGTATATAAGCAAAGAAGCGCGTGGTCACTGTCTTCTGTAAAATCAATTTTCAAATATTGAAATGTGTCCACTATCTCTATGTTACATATTAGATAATCAATAATTGATAGGCATCCGTTTCCACGCCTTGTGAAGGATGCTGGTCTGTCACCCTCTATGTAGCCATTCAGAATTGACCCATTTATGCTCGGGAGTGAAGCTAATAGCATTTTCCCTCTTTTGTCGGAGATTTTACCCTTTGGAAAAATCGGAATTGGTAAGTCTATTAATTCATCTTCATATGTTTTTGCCCACTTGCCAATATCAGCATTGGAGATTTTCCCGTTCACGTCACCCACGATCAAGTACGGGGTATTCGGTCGTTCTTCGATTAGTTTAGTCATCAAATCAATAGTGTCTATAAAGATAGTATCTTGAGAGGTGCCTGGAGGAATGTACATGTTAAAAAACAAAAGTGCCTTTTTTTGATCCGAAATGTTTGTTTTTAGTGAGACCTCGATGCATTGAAAATTATCAGATTTGGAGTTGATCATTACTTGGGACCATTCGTGTTCCTCGCTTAAGAGGATTGCCAGACCACCCTTGGCATGACCTCTGCTTGTCGGTATAGCCGGAATGTCATAGACGAAATAACCCTTTTGCTTGAATGGTTTTGTAGCCCAAGTTTCCTGTATGGCTAGTATATCTGGGTTATTTTGTAGTGCTATGTTCATTTTATTGGTGGTTTTTCCGGCTAAGTTCCACGAGGTGATCTTTAAACTGCTGTTAAATAGTACAATGCAATCGATGTTCTTGTTTATTACTGTTTAAGGCCTCAGATACCCAAGCCCAAGATTCTGTTGTTTTTCTAACTTCTTTTTCTTCATAGTATTTGCTCCATACATTTCTTTGACCGTCATTTACCTGTATTGTCAAAGTATCCTTCCTAGAGCTAATTTGCCCCAAATTTGCGTGATCAAAGATGTTTGTATCCCAATTTTTTGTCAGGGTATTCCTGGTGGTATTTTCGTGGCCGATCGTATTAGCTATATAATTCTTTGGTGGAGATATTTCTATGACATCGTAGCCATGTTTGTGTAATATTTCTTTTTCCCTTACGATGATACCAGGAACAACTGATGACCAGAAGGCTACTTTCGCAATTTTCCTATTTTCCTTTAGTGGGAATGTTACTAGGTCTATTTCTTTACTGGTGATGGATTGTAAAGTATAGATTTGCTGCAGCAAACTGATTATCCTTCCTCGATTTAACGGTAAATTGTCAGTTGGGAAAAGTTCTTCAAACTGGAGATATTTCGTCATAGGTTGATAGCCACCAGGGGATAATATCATGTTTGTCCCGCTTTCTTTATTTTTTTGTGCAATACTGCTTTTTGTTCTGGAAGGTATATATTCAGGAGCTTTGAGATTCAATTGTTGAATGGGTAGCTTGTTTTCTGTTCCTTTTGGTACCTCTTCCAAAGATTGTTTGATGGCTAATGTCTCAGAGAGGCCTTCCTCGTTATTGTGTTCTATGGGTGTATTTTTAAATCTTATCTTTCTCGATTTCTTTTTGTTAATTCTTCTTATTAATTTCCTATTTCTAGTTTTTCCTTTTGATCCTTTGTCATATTTCATTTGAGTAGGCTTTTGTTCACCTGCTTCATCTGATACAGGTAGGAAAGTTGTTTTTCCAACTCCTTCGTCAGTATTGTGTAACGTATTGATATTCTTTGTTACTGAAAAGATTGGATACTCTTTTATTTTTGATGAAGGCTCCTCTCTGAACAGTTTCCTTAGGGAATATATTCGGGCCTCTTTGGTGTCTTTCTTAGTTTTAGTGTTAAATTGGCATATTGATTCCTGGTCAGTGGTTTGAGTGCTATTATCACATTTATTTTGAGGATCAGAGATCGAAACTTTGGTCGAGAGAGAGGGTTTAGGAACCTCCCTTCTTTCCTCCTGAGTCTGCATTAGGTGCTGATACCATATGATCTTTTTTCCTCTTTTCCTCTACCAGAAATTTCAAAATGCCAATTTGAACATCCAGGGTTTGATCCGAATTTTCTAAAATATTACCCAAAAATGAGAGGACAGATTCGAGAATTTCCTGTAATGTATATAAAGCCTTAGATATAGGGGTCGCCACATGGGTAGAATTCATATTGTTCGGGAGAAATGTATCCAGTGATGTATCCAAATTAGTTTTAAAATCAAAGTGTTGATCTAAGATTTCAGTTAGTAAATTTTCCGAATTTAATTGTATCTCAGAAATATTTTCCACTGGTTGAATACCCTTTGGACAGAGATTCTCAGAGTCTGAAAGATGAATTATTTGATTTGTCGATATGACAATAGAGGAATCAAGAGTAGATATTTGAGGCTCTTGTTTGGGTCGTAAAATCTGAGGTGTAGAATGAGACCCAAGATCGCTTGCAGTTGAAGTAATCTGTGCATCCGGGAAAGACAGATCAAAAACCTCTTTAGTTGGAGTTTTTTCCGAAGTTACTGGTAGTTCATGGGCCGAAAGACTTGATTGTCTCTTAGGAGACAAGGCTAGGAAATATTTGCTAATAGCAGGGGTTCCAATCAACTGGCCTGATTTTACTGCTTTAGCAGAGCATTTTCTAACAGCTTCTTCGGTACCCATTCTCTTCATGAAAATAGTACGAGATCTTAATTTTTTATATGCCATAAGATTATATTCCAGCCAGATATCGGTATTAGGTTAAGTAAAGAGTTGAGAGGTATAGGCAGTCTGGAGACAGGAACTGATGGGAGCCTTACCACGTACTAGCTAGATTCACCTGGCAGTGAAAACTCTGTTACAGACACGTTTAAAAGCCAAGTGTAAAATACAAGATTAGTAAATACCGAAAAAAAAGAGGGGTGGCCCGTCCCGTCCTTGTGCGACCTTGGACGGCCTTAGACGGCCCGCCCTTTGCCCGGGCTTCGCCCCGAGCTGTGCCCCGCGCGCGTCCCGCGATGCGCGTGGTAGGTAGGAGTTATGTAGTCTCACGGGTAATGAGGGCGTGGCACTGGGAGGGGGCGCTGCACTCACGGGAAGAGGACCAGCTGTAGGTGGTGAATGCTGGTCCTCGCAGTCCCGGGGCCGGCGCCTCTCCCTCCTCTGCGGCCACACAAGCAACAAGGTCCTTGATAAAATTGGATTTTAAAACAGCAGCAGCACAGGATACAAGCTACTCCAGTAGCGAGGGCAAGACAGCGAGTACTTCTCCTGATTCACGAGCGGCACTGGGAGGGGGCGCTGCACTCACGGGAAGAGGACCAGCTGTAGGTGGTGAATGCTGGTCCTCGCAGTCCCGGGGCCGGCGCCTCTCCCTCCTCTGCGGCCACACAAGCAACAAGGTCCTTGATAAAATTGGATTTTAAAACAGCAGCAGCACAGGATACAAGCTACTCCAGTAGCGAGGGCAAGACAGCGAGTACTTCTCCTGATTCACGAGCGGCACCCGCGAAGCGGGGGCCGCGAGTAGTTATGCAAATTCAGCAGGGCGTGGCACTGGGAGGGGGCGCTGCACTCACGGGAAGAGGACCAGCTGTAGGTGGTGAATGCTGGTCCTCGCAGTCCCGGGGCCGGCGCCTCTCCCTCCTCTGCGGCCACACAAGCAACAAGGTCCTTGATAAAATTGGATTTTAAAACAGCAGCAGCACAGGATACAAGCTACTCCAGTAGCGAGGGCAAGACAGCGAGTACTTCTCCTGATTCACGAGCGGTGTCAAATTATGGGAACAGAACATATTTTCCATGAAAGGGTCCGCTGACTCTATCCAAAGGATTAGGTTAAAAAGTAATGCGCTTCGGCACTAGAGTCAGCTTCCACCATCTGTCTCCACAAAGCCTTGTGAGGAGATAGTAGTCAGCCTCTACTATGGGTGGAATACATTTAAATGGTCAATCTGTCCAGCAGAGCTGAGAGCTATGACACTTGAGCTAAAGAAAACCATAGGGCGACTTACCATACATTTCTAGGTGTCAATATCAAAAAGAAGGTCACTATAGTGCCTAGTAATCTGTACAGTGGCGATAGAGAGCCATTTCTTGTCATTAAGCCTAAGTAAGTGAAGCATAAGACAAACATGGGATAGGATGATAGGGTAATGATTGTAGAAGACTGTGACAAATGGCCTGATTAACGTAAAATGGTACAAGCAAGCAAAACTACTTCAAATTAATTATGTGATAGGGCGATCTTCAGTATGAAAGCTTCAAGTATTCACCTGTGATTAACACGCATTAGCCAAGTCAAATGATCTCACCCATATAGCACAAGTGACAAGCCACTGGCTCCTTTTCATTCATGCTAAGGACACTTTCTGCCTCAAATGCCAGCAGAGAGGCATTTGTTTTCTGGTCTCTCCCTTGTGTGTTTCTTCCCCTCTCGTCCCCCAATACACAATCAACTGGGTTCTTTGCAGGTCACTGCTCTGGCCAGAGTAGCAAGGGGGCTGTGGCCTGGCTTCCCAGCCCACTTCCTTTCTTCTTCTCTTCCTATTCCTTTTGTTAATGGTGTGCGTATCAAGGATTTTGTGCCATATAATAACAGAAATATATCTATATATCTATATATCACACTCCAATTTGTCTGGTCTCTAAGCGGTCATAACAGGCGTTATTACCCAACTCAGTGGTACACATTTCATTGACCTGGAGCAGATCCCCCCGGGATTCAAACCAGTGGCCTTCAAGTTTCAAGTTCTCTCACGCCACAAAGGATGCAATAATCCACTGCGCTAGCTTACCGGCCTTTAAAGCGAGAAACGAAAAGGAACAATCAATTAACAAACAAGTGGGTTTGAAAAAATATTCATGGTTTTGTGATAAACTGTAGCTTTTATATAATAGAATATAAAAGTGAATTACTGAAATTAAAGCAATGGTGTTCGCAGGAAGGAGGTTCAGTTTACATTTCTCTGTAAACAAAATCTAAAATTCAGGAGCTGCTGGATGATCAATTGTTCATTATAAGCTGCACTCTCAAGAAAGCAAAGAGTTGGGAACCGGGCGAGATTTATTGTGCATGAAGAAACCAAACCCCCTCTATCAAGCTTATTAAAAGGTGGTCAAAGACTTGAGAGTTAAACCAAACGGGGACCAAGCAACCTGGGCTCTGGATGAAGATGCCTCGGGTTCAGCAGACTCCGCGAGCGCGAGCACGCATTACTGACCCAAACTCAAAGGAAAGCAAGTGCGGTCCATATGTGGTAACGGCCAGTACATGGGAGCTAGCTCAGCTCCTGGGAAACCACGAGCGCATTAAGCCTTGCACTCCCAATTTTGTCCGTTCACCTCAAAATTTCAGACCACGTCGCTCCTTCTCTGAAAGCTAAAGGCATGAGAACATAGACGAGGCTTTGGCCTCCCTGGAGGGCTAACGAATAGGATAGTCACTGTCCTACCTCCAGGAGGCGAGTGAGATCTGCTGGCATTGGCTCAAGTGAACCCCTAGGGACGAGAGTCCGATCAGGAGGGGACACTGAGGACTCAACGTCAGGCAGCTATTTAAAGATCAGGCGCTCCTCTAGGGGTGTGGCTGGCGGGGTCAGGGGTCCGTGGTACCTTGCTTCTTTTTGCACTGTGCCATTAAGATTTGGACAGGTGCAGTTCTAAATAAAGCAATTCGTCCGGGATAGTGAGCGTCTTTTCCGTTCAGAGGACAAAGGTGCAACACGTTTAAAGGCAGCCTAAAAGTACACAATATGGTGACACGATGAAACAGATGGAAGGCGACAAAGAAACTGAAGGACCAATATCCAGATCGGCATCCCAAGGGCTTGCAAAACCAGACTAATACTCTAGCAAATCTAACACTGCACAATTATTCTAAACAGGCAAATGCCTGTTGTAAGAACACTGATTGCTTTCCAAGAATCCAGCTGCTTAATGGTCTTCCTGTTCCAGAAAATGGCATTTCTAAGATTTCTCCCTTCTCAGGACTCCACAGATACGAATGCCTCCCACGGGATGCAATAGTCAGTCGAGTTCTCGTCCGCAGCCCCCACTCAGTCTTTTCTTTATGCGTCTTCTTATACATATGCCCCCCTCCCTACTCATGGGTCTGCAAAGCCTGCCCGAAAGCACTCACTATCACAGCCACGGCGTGTGTTGTTCGCCACAGAGCTCTTTCGATTTGTTACGTCCAAATACCCAGCTGGCTCACCTCCTCTTCTTGGCCCAGTAGCAAAGGCAGAAAAGTTCTCTACCGGTCAAATGCAGGTATATTGGTGGGGGCGTCTGTTGCTTTCGATGTGTAACGCTCTGCAAAGAATGTGAACATGTAGGTCAACTCGCACAACATAGCTCACCTGCCACACTACTTTCAACACCTCCACCACCCCAGTGGCTTCCAATGGGTATCTCTGAGGGGCATTTGAAGCATACGCTCTCTGCCCTTTCCACCCAAGGGCTATGGACGAGAAAAGGAAATACTGGGGGAACTGGTTTAAATCGCATCTTCAAGCTTAAACAATAACCAAATGCATTTCCCTGCAAGTGCAAGGCAGCATGGAAAGTGAGACTCTAGTGACAACATAAATAAGCAGGCAAATAAGTTCTATAAAGTGATCTGTCATGAGTGCAGGAAAAAGTCAGTGCATTAAAAATTCAACAATGGTTTAAAAAATGGCAGTATGTCGATAGGGAACACGTTTCAGCCCTTAGCAGCCATAACAAACCTACTATTGCTCCCTTGGTACACACAAATATTGGACCAACAGTAATGAAGCATCAAATGTTGCAACTCAGTGAGCATGTGGTAATGCTGCTGATACACTAACTCACATGGTCTGTACAATTCTGGAAAGATAACTCACATGGTCTGTACAATTCTGGAAAGATATCTTGGAGAAAAACAAATATGTACCTGGTGGCATGAGCAAAAAAAGGGCACAATTGCTTTTTATAACTCTCAAAATGTTAGTGGCCGTCGCGCAGTGTTGTAGGGGACTGCACACAGCGTTGCACAACCAGAAGTCACCAAAAGTCTACAAGACTAGAAATAAGCCTTCGTGAGATGACTGCGTGATGATTAGGATATCATCTGTCAATTAGAGGGATGGGTATTCAGGCAGTAGGAGGACAGCGTACTAAAAAACTGGTCTAGTAGCTATTCAATTATATATACAGGTGATGAAATAACTGGCTCAGGTGATACAGGGGTGGCTTTAGAAGAATTCCTATCTTTGTTGGTGTACTCCCTGGGCTTTTCGTGAAAAGGAATAATGTCTTAAAGTGCATGGGACGGCTGGGGGAGGAATAGGGTAATGTCTGGGCAACAATGAATTACGGGCTATATTGCTTTTCCAATTACAGCCTAAATTGTACATTTGTTGTACACCTTGAGCACAACCTTAATAAAATTAGTTCTCTCTCTAAAACTCTAACTGTTCAGATCTACGTGCCATTGGAATAGTGCATCAGCACACATCAAATTGTCATCTGATCATCCCATATAGATTTCAAGCTTATTTAGAGAAGCCTCCAACAATAACATCGCAGTGAACTGTACCAAAGAACTTTCAAAAAGAGCTTCTCTGCCACAGAATCAAGCACATTCGCTGTTATCTGCTTACTTTAACACTGTACCTGGTGCTCAAAGTTAGGTACTGAGGAGAGAGATGCTCACTTGTGCCCAATCACAAAACCAAAGATGCTATCGTTCAGATACCACAGACCACGGATATGGAAGGCAGGGCCTTGTAGGACCTGCAAGTTGAAAGGGTAACCTGCAAGGCAACAGTCAGTTTCTTTAATAAAATTGATAAATCAGTACGATATTGCTGCTGCGGGAGATGCTTTTACAGTTTGTTTGAGGAGGCAGGGGTTATATTATTTGAGAAAACACCTTAGTGAAGTAAAAATCCTTGATGAGAAACCATAGGAAGGTATAAAAAATAAAAAAAAAGATGATAGGGGGACGGTAAAATATTGCTCCATATGATAGAGGCGAGAATTTGCATGGCTGGCGAAAGGGAATTTAGGTGTATATAAAAGAATATTGTGGTCCCAAAGCACAGTGAGCCTAAAGGAAGTCTTAAGATCCCTGAGCAACTGGTCAACAGTGAGAGGAAAGTATATAAGAATGCCCATAATTAAAGATGACATCAATAATGAGCAACAATGGCTTGACTATTGTATGCTGCTCTGTATTTCAATCCAATATCTCTCATCTGGCACGTTCTATCCTGAGACTAGACGGACATTTGAGAGAAGCACTCTAGTTACTTTTAAATCAATGGTCACAGTGGGCATTAATTATGTCGCTACCAGAACAGCTTGGAGCCCCGAAATATTGATAATGGATTTCTGTAAGGAATAATTCTATCAGTTAACCCCTCCGAGCTTTAGGAGGTGCTTGTTAAAAAGATTTGAGAGGGCGTCCTTACCTCCTACTGTCCCAAACGTAGTTGTAATACTCCTTAAGTTAAATATACAGAGGGACAGATGTGGTTCAGAGACCTCTGTCGCCAAGGATTAACAACAAAAAATGGTTTCAAATTGAACTGGCTTCTTGACCACAGGCCTGTGCATGGCTGGCCAGTCTAGGTCTGTTCTGAGTCACTCAGTACCACCTAGTATGTAAAGGTTATTTAACACAATGTCCCAGATAAACTTAAAATGTACTTCCATGGCAGCACCTTTACATGTTCAAAAAGCATCTAATTATGTTGCAAGAAGTTCATCCACGCACCTGCAGGCAGAATTGGATTAGGTCTCGAAACTACTGATATGATTGAAGTGCAACGCACAGCACCGCAAGTATGAACACTCAACAATGAGGTATACTGCCTGATCATCAGCCCTCAAAAGAGGGATAGGACCAGAGTCATTCCTTCTCACTAGTTCTTCAGGACATTTTCCTGTACATCCGGAACCTAGACATCAACAGTCATCTTGAATGGCGAAACCTACACTTTGAGAGCAGAGACCAAACACCAACGCTTTTGGAAACTGCAGAAAGCAGAACGCTCACTATAAGCTTGTCTTTAGTTGAAGAGCTACCTCTGAGGGTGCCAAATATGGATATTTCTACCCTCTACACTGGATTTATCTCCAGCTGCCCTTTCCTCTGCTGCCAGCTTTCAGTTTTCAACTGCTCATGCTAGCACCCTGCATAAGCAAGTAAACAACATGTGATTTAGAAAAACCTCAAATAAAACAAGAAGTCAATACATTCCTATGAAGGGTTAATGTAATGCCTTTACAAAGCAGTAACACATACACAGCTTAAACATATATACTCTCTATCAAACCCAGACTAAGGGCGAACACACCTTTGAAGTGCTACACACTTACACACCGAAACAGTATTCCTACATATATTTAAGTACAAAATGAGCTGCCCTGCAACAGAATTGTTTTGGACGGACAGAGCTAGCATGAGCACCACTTCGACTTTCCAAAGTCAGACCCAGGAGATATACTCCCATTAAAAGTAGTAGACTTCTGTCACTAGTTTATCCAGAGGTTGGCCCCTCTGAGGTGCGCCCCCTCCCCTATCAGCAATAGGCTATGCCTTAGTAAATACAAGCTTTGCACATCAATGTCCTTTCTATAAAGTAAATTGACCAACCGCCTATCCCCAACTTCTTTAATTGACACACTCGAGAAACGTGGCAGATCGACAGTGCTAGTTAAACACGCTATGGGTCAAGGAGAAGCAATGTGGCAAGAAAACACATCAAGTGAAGTGACTAAGTGCTCAAATACCCATGTTAAAATGCAATAAATGAATAGCAGAGATGTCAAAGCAAAGAGGTTGTTTTCAGACAAATAGCACCACAAATGGTTAATAATGAAATGTAGCAGGCTTAATCCGAGAAATGTGCACAGCAGTTTGTAGCACCCACATAAAGAGAAAGTAGTGTTTAAGGGGTCCCAAGGGAACATAAGAAACCGGTAAAAAGCCAGATGGATCCAATGACATCACATAGATATTAGGTCAAAGAATCTTAGAATCCCATTTCGTTTTTTAAAAAGAGTTAAGGCATACATCAGCGTGGCTTTATTCTGCATTGTAACTGAAGAAAAAGAATCCCTTGCACGCGCAGTATCAATGGTTTCTTGGACTGCAATATATTAATCACAAAAAGAAAATGTGCTACTTTTTCAAAGATTTTCTCGGTGCTAAAAAAAAATGCAGCTGTCAATTAACTTTTATTCTTAAACATGAATTTAACATGAATACATCGCCTATGATTATCCTTAGGACACATTGTGACCTTCCGAGATAGGGAGAACAGCAGAATCCAAGCATCTTGGCTCAAAGCTATTTAGTCGTCTGCTCATTTGATGAATTTAAAACATCCCGGTGGCCCTTCCTGCAGCCAAGAGAGTCAGATAGAGTACGCCCTTTGAAATGGGACTGCCACAAGTCATCTTAGCGTTTTTTGGAAGGAAGAGCCACCACCGAATAACTCTTATGAATCTTAAAAAGCAGGCTCCGGGACACATTGACCCACGAAAGGCAAGATCCATGAAATCCTAGCATAGGATTGGAGAGTCGGAGTGAGGTGGGGAGGGGCGAAAGAGTCCACTCTCAGCTGTTTCAGCCGAGCTGCCACGGTGCAAAGCGAACCAACAGAGACGTGCTCACTGTTTCCGTGTATCTCTCGCCGTCTTCAATACCAGGAAAGCATCTACTTATAATCTGCTGAGCAATGAGCACACGAGCAACGCAACGAGCTTAGTTCCTACCGTCAACGGGAGACAAACCACGAACGCGGGCTCCTGCAGGGGTGAGGGAGCCAAAACATTAACAGGGCAGAAGCGAGCTACAGTCTGGATTGGCTCTAAGAGCGGTGCAAGAGCCATGCCATAAAAATGAAGCAATAAACATGTACAAATACGATAAAGTAAAAAAAAAAGTATTTCTCTTACAAGTGGAAGCGGTTCATTTTAGAACAGCACTGTATTTATTAGAAGCAATTCATTTTGAACATGAATTTAGAAACAATTCTGCCCTCCCACCCATCCATGACTAAACTAAAAGGCAAGTCAGTTGTCATATGTACCGTAAATGTGGCCTGGAATTTAACATTTAGTTTCACCTACTAGAAAGAGCATGCATTTTCTGTTGCAAGACGTACTGTAAGCTTACATAGGGCTAACCAATGGCTGGCTTAATTGTCACAGTTGTATGCTTTCGGATTCACAGACGCCCTGAAGTACCATCTTTTTTTAAACATCTTTGCTACACAGGGGTTGAATCATTAGACAAACCAATATACAGTTCTGTTGCAAAATTCAGTCAGTGTTTTCTGCTTTGGGTTGCTATACAGCCTCCTGAATAAAAATGTTGTGTTTCCAGATTTGAAAACATAAAATACATTTTTAAAGGTACAGAAAATATGAAAAAATGTAACTTTATAGGGGGACATAACCGGACTATGCTTGGCAAACATACGATTCAGTCGTAGAGTAAAAAATATGAATCAGTTTCGAAGTCATGGCCACCGTGATGATATCCACGTTTTAATCACCAGGACCCATGGAAGCACTAAATTACACTTGAGATTTGTGCAAGAACTAAGCACGATGCCTGCGTGCCACACGAAGTCTACAACCCATGCAATGCACCCAACTGACTTCTTACAGTTATATCTTCAAAAGATTGGGAAGGAAAAATTGCTAAAATTAGCATTAAGCTGCGCCTGAAAATAATAGCATCTACTGCATAAAGCTTAAGTCCATAACCATCAGAATAACTACTTAAAAAGGGTACCCATTTTCTCCCAACCTATTTGTGTGCCACACAATGCTTCTATACTAACAACATTTGGACTTTTGTCTGACCAATACTCCAGTACGCAACACTACAGCTACAATAATTTAGTGGTGAATCCATAGATATTCTGTTTGTGCACGATACAGAAAAGTCCAAGTAATGCAAGGGGCATGCCAGGAAGTATGCACAAAAAACATCAGTTGACAGGGCTATCTTTTCACCATGAAAAGTTTCAAATATTAAAAGCCATTCATAATGAAAAAAAAATAAATAATCAGACTATAGTTTGAGTCTTAACTTCCTAAACTCAAAAGGTAGGACATCCAAGACCTCTACTTTTAGAACAAATACATAAGTAATATACAAACAGGAACACTCTAAAAGAATGTACAAACTAATAAAGAGCAGATCGGACAGTGGTTCGACATTGCGCCATTAACAGCATCTACCTTTGGAAACAAAAATAGGCATTCAACAAAGTGCATAAAACAGAATACCGAACACACGCTAACACATACATCTATGGTGCTCCATATAGGTGACTAACATCAAATTTACTGCAAAACTAATTAGATTAGAAAAAAACAATCTCCACAATCAGTCAGAACAATACACACAGATTCAACATTGTTCATGCCGCTCGAGTTTACCTCTCACAAAAGCACATCAATCATCAGAACAATATTCTAAACCAACAGTCCAACAGCTACCCAACACCATACTCCTAGTCTGGTTTTCAGGAATACTAAAGACTAACCAGATGTTATACTCTCAATTACTTCAGATACATCCTTCAGATTCAGCAATGCACATACCAATCCTCCTAGATGCAGGGTTGGATTGGGATTAAAAATCGGCCCGGGCGTGCTAAAAAAAAGTGGCCCACCCTTGCATATTGTTTGTCCACAAAACCCTGCTTCAGCGAAGTTGTATTTAAGATAAAATGGGGGGGGGGGGGCGGTAATAAAAAAAGCATGGATTCGTTTACACTGGTGAAACACACCTGAAAACAAGTGAGGCCACTTCTGCTCAGGCCCCCTGCCCCCGCTCAGTGTGCACATATTAATTGGCCGGCCCAGCGAGAGAAAGGGAGGGACACCTCTGTCCGGTCCTAAATGGGAGCTAATGGATGACTATCTATTACCAAAAAAGCCACTCAGGCACCCACTGGGCCACCCAAATCGAACCCAGAGACTGCAAAAAAAACAGCCCACAGCTGGAACTCTGACATCGGTCCCTCGGGCATTGCCCGAGTGCCCGTGTTACCAATCCGACGCTGCCTAGATGGCAAGTATATGAATTGGCAAAAACATTTGGCCGCACACACCAAACACTACAAAACACTTTCAACCAAACATATGCACAAAATCACCTACACCACGAATGATCAAACTGAAATTAGAAAACAGGCTACCATCTGACAGAATCCCGAAGATGAAAGGCCTGAACTGCGGTAGCCCTAAGAGGTCACACTAAAGGCAATACAATGCTGCAATCTACGTCAAAACGGAGTCCACACAAGTAGAAGCAAACAGGTTTATTCTGAATATAAGAGCAGCTACACATCCACCAAGCTGAATTCTAACTCCCACACATCCAATGGTTCACATTCTACCCCCGACATTCCACCTCCAACTTTATACACAATAAAGAAATGCAATCCCATTAAAGATACAACACACAATTCCCCAAAACAAAACAAAAAAACTTTCAAATACTACTATAATAAAAGTATTACATTAAGAAATAAACCTAACATCCTGCATAAGAAGCCAATATAAAAAATGTACAACAATGAAATTCAAGGACATAACATTTTGCACCTGCCCTCAAAGTGAAAAATAACCACCATTAACACTGTACGAAATCCCTAATTATCACAGAAACTCCCTTTGCTCTCACACTACTATGAACAGCATTTCTATTTTAACTATCTAACAACCCATTCTAGAGAAGGGCAACATTCAATTCGCATGCTGCACCGGACCCGTGCACACCACCAATAGACACTTGGGGTGCATCCATATTTTCAACATTCACCAAAGAATTATCATCATATTCTCTACTCACATAAAAATATGAACCATCTACACTACCACCATTCGACCAATGCCTAGTCTTCAAATGTCCTCTATACACAGAAATTCTATGCCAGGACCTTAAATTCACTCAGTAGCCTTAACAAAACATTTCATTCAAATACTACAAATCCTAGGAGTCTAGAAACAACTCAACATGACAAGTCTCATATATCCAACATCAAGGAAAAGCACTTCCTCTTGCTACGGTGCTCAGCAGCCAGATACATGTTTTTCCTTAATGTCTTGGATATTGGTTATTGTTTTACATTGTATACCTTATTTTAATGCTAGTGTTTTGGCAGTTGTGCTACTATTGCACACATTGGGCATTCCCCGTCTAAAATGGGGTTCCCTGGTGCAATAACGACTGTTCTCCATTAGAGGAAACACACAGACGAGGCCACGATGTGGCTGGGCCTTTATTACAGGGCGCGCTCCTTAATGCCAATGTGGGGATCGCCTCGCTCCTTCCCAATGCGTTGCGCCTTCTAGAGAGGGCCACCTCCCAAAGCATGCGGCTACATTCCTGGTATTCTTTTGGTGCATCTCGTTGCAAAGAAACGCGTGGTGATTTAACAACCCCAGTAGGGGGAGTGGAAGGCACATGTCTCTTACTGAAGAAGGCATGCCCCTCTTCATCACATTCACTACAGTCTGTGCATTCCTTGGTACCCGTCTCATGATAGTTTCCCCAGCCGCTGTCAGTGAAGGACCAAGCAGCTTAGCGAGCGCACAAGACAACACAAGCTCTGCACACCTTGCATTGTTTCCATAGTTTTTTGCTCCTGATAAGATGTTTTGCCAGCTGAGTTTTTTTCCCTTGTAGCCGTTGTATTTAGAGGTCCAGTTTAGAATTTTCACAAGCATTGGCTAATCCAACATTTCCTGGACCAGCTAGGGAGTGTTTATATCGTTTTGCCTCTGTACTCCTGCCTATTTACCTCTAATTTCACCTGATCAGCCTTGGCAGGTGCTTTTGATGAATATTGGAAGTCCGTTGAGGAGGAGCAGACACTTCTCCTTATTCATAAAGAGCTAGAGGAGGTCACAGGCACATCCCTAGAGAAGGCGGTCTCTTCGGCTCTGGAATCCCAGAGTCAAATAACTATTTAACTGAAGGTGAGACAGTTTATTACCTCTCGCATGGGGAAGGCCTGAGGCTTGAGCCTCCTACTGACAATCGGGGGCCCCAATGAGTAAAAACAGTGCCAGACCCAACGCCAATGTTAGCTTGATCCCCCCCCCCCCCCAGGACGATACCAGATGAGAAAACCAGGGGCGGTTCAGATATCCCTTACGGGGATTCGTGTAATGAAACAGGACCGAGCAGAACCTGGAGACCAGAAAACGGAACCAAGCTGGAGGACGAAGACAAACATGACTCAGTGAGGGTGCCGAGCATGTTGAATACGGAGGATATTTATCAATCCTGCTCTGAGGACTGGGTTTCAGGTTCCAAAGTGGCGTGCTACATGGCCAGCTGCATTAGGAAGACCATGGACCAGGAGGTCCGTGGGTGCCTGAGGGCTGAGTGCCTCATACCTTCCTTAGCCAATAAGGTTGCAAAGACCCCGGACAGACACCGGAATGGTGACGTTTGTTGGACCCGGCCCTTTTTGGCAGATTCACCCCGAAACTTCTTGCTTTTTCCTAGCCTGTTTCTGTGACCTGGTGTTGGTGATTTTAGGCCTCTGCGCACTTTTTCACTGTGGTACAGTGTAAAGTGCGTGAGCTCTCTGTGTATGTGTGGTGAGTGACCTGCCCTCCCATAGGAATGCATGGGGAATATGTGTGACCATGGTAGTTCCGGATGTGTGGGGAGTGCAGGGTCGAGTTTGGTATGTGCGAACTCGTGAGATTGAATGCTGCGTAATGATGTATGTGGCATGAATGTGTCTAGTGTGGAAGTGCCACTTCAAGACATGGGTGTGCGTGTGTAGTGAGTCTGCTGGCACGTGATTGGCTGGCGCCTGGCTCCAGGAGTGTGCCTGGGCCTGCTTGTGGATTGACTGTCTGGTTTGAGGGTGACAGGGGCTGGGGAGCCCCCAGGAGGTTGTCTGAGTCCGCCCTTGGTTGAATGACTGCATCTGCAACTAGAGTGGTGGGAGGAGATAGCACCTGGGAGCGAATAGGGCTGTGCCTGCCTGCCACAATGCTGGCTCCACCTCCTGCTGGGCGGCTGTCGCCTCTGCCCCTCACACTGAAAGGAGTTCCCTATAACCAGTTGTAGCTGGTTCTCACACTGCCTGTACCCTGCTAGACAAAGGATTTTATGGTATGAAAAGGGGCTGTGTCCCCTTACAAAATGTTCTTGTTTTTGCTAACTGGAATCTGCCAGGGGCATGCTGCTGCTGGGGCCCAGGGGAAGGCTTGCCTCCCTGGGCCCTGCCCAGCCCCTTGATTGATGGAGGACTCTGCCTTAGTCCTGGGACCCCTTTTGCCTTTCTTTGCAGCCCCCCAGGACCTGTTGTAGCTGGAAGTGCTTGATTTTACTTATAGCGCTGGGGAGTGCTGATTTGGCCCTAAGCGCTTGGTAGCACTTCATTTCTCCCCTAAAGCGCCTGGGAGCGCTTTATCTGTCCTTCTAGCGCTTGGGTCGCTGTTTTCCTATCCTAGTGCTGGCAACGCTGTAATTATCTTTATAGCGCTTGGGAGCACTTTGTTTGCTGGAGGCCGGTGCCCACCCGACATTTGCCCAGGATTGCGTGAGGAAACACGAATGCCCACCTCGCTTCATTTTTTTTAATTAAAGAGGGAGCCTACCCCTCGGTCGAGTCATCCCCCGCCTGCTGTGACCAAGAAGGTCCGCCGCGCAAGTGGTTGGCCGGCCGGCCAATCAGAGCGCGGCCTGGTCGGAACTCCCGCCCGCCGCCGAGAAGGGAAAGCTGCCCGAGAGAGAGGGGAAGCCGGTGGATCGGCGCGGGGATCCTGTATGATGCAGCGAGTCCCACGCTGAATGAGGAGATGCCGCCTAAAGAGAGGAGCCGAGGTGTTGCGGGGCCCCCGTGTCCTGGAGGGAGCCCCGGCAGGAGAGGCCTGCGTGTGCAAGTGCGGCCGGAGAGAAAGAAGTCCAGCCACGAGGGTGAAGGGAGCCGTCGCATAGATGAGCCCCGCCACAGCAGCCCGGTGAGTGTGGACGTCTGGGGGTCTCAGCAGTGGTTCAAGAGCGGCCCCGGATGGCAGAGGGCCGCTCCATCGTTAAGGGGCATTTCTGAGGAGTGGAGCCCCGAGGCTCAAGGGGGCATTTTGGTTGCTTTAGAGCCTGCAAGGCTCCCCCATCGTTTTTGGCGTTATGGTTCCTTTTGAGGAGCCCACGAGAGGCTCAGGGCACATTTGTTTACTTCGAGTCCCCAGGGAGGGACTCCAACGACGCCTCGGTTGTTTGTTTGAGCCCAAGAGGCTCACAGCCTACATTATTTGTTCTAGAGCCCTGAGAGAGGCTCAGAGTGCCATTCTGTTGTTTAGAGCCCGGAGAAGCTCCCACGTTGCTCCCATCATCTACAGCTGCCCAGCACTTTGTGGGCAGCTGCCGTGTTTAGGTGTTCTTGGCTACCTGCAGCCTGCCCTGACATTGGGACACAGGGTGTCCTAGCCCCAACAAGGCCAGTTGGCCTAGGGACTGCCACAGATGGTGGCTTATGTAAGTTGTTGCGCTATTGAGTTGTGTTCTGGCACCTCTGAATGTTCTTATGCATCATGTGTCTCCTTTGTTCTTATACCTCTGAATGTTTTAGGCATCATGTGTTTTCTTTCCTTACACCTCTGAATGTATGTTGTTGCGCTATTGAGTTGTGTTCTGGCACCTCTGAATGTTCTTATGCATCATGTGTCTCCTTTGTTCTTATACCTCTGAATGTTTTAGGCATCATGTGTTTTCTTTCCTTACACCTCTGAATGTGTTTTTATGCAACATGTGTTTTCCTTCCCTGCACCTCTGAATGCGTTTTGATGCATCATGTGTAATGTGTTCTTGCGGATACCCCTAAGTGTATTTTATTCTTAGGTGGTTGTGTTTTGCCTAGTAGAGTTTATACTAGAGAGGTTATGTGTCCATGCGTGATCTAGGCCTATGGTTATTAGGATTGCGTAGTGTGTACCTACCTTTACCAGTAGTTACTGGTTGTGACCTATAACTGTCCTTTTGTGGTGTGTCTAGGATGTTGTTGCTGTTGTGTGCTTGGGCAAATGCTTTACACATTGCCTCCGGGATAAGCCGGTCTGCTTGTGCCAAGCTACCAAGGGGGTGAGCAGGGGTTATCTTGGCGTGTGACTCCCTTGCCCTGACTAGAATGGTGGTTTCTGCCTGGCTTTGGCGTCAGCCTTAGCCTACCAGAAATCCCAGTTCTAACAACGTTCATTACAAAATTTGTCAAAGACCCAAAGAAGGTCCTGGACCATTCCTGGCGATCCGGTCAGGATAAGGCCTTCGATGTTTTGGGGCTATTTATCAACATTTTGGATGCAGCTGAAGATGCCATGGAGTCCGGTCATATGATCGATCCCACTATACTGTTAGGTTGGGCTCGACGGGACCTATTTATTTTTTTAGCAATGTCAACTGTGCCTTGTCAACTGAGTGCAGACGCTCCTTACTGATTAAGACTGAGTGCAGGTTGGGTGAATTGTCCATCGCAGAAGCCAGCTCAGTGGCAAATGGAGGTCTCTTTGGAGAACCCTTAGTTAAGGAGCTAACACGCTTTGTCAACACCTTTTTGGACAAGGCTCAGCAGTTCATCAAGAGGGTCTTCAACCAGCAACTGTTTGGGGGTTTGGAAGAGGTAGTTCCCCTGGCCGGGCATACAACTCCAATCCCCATAAACATGAAACAAGGTACTCTATCCAGTGGCAAGACAACAAGAATTTGGAGGGTTCTATCCCTTGAGAGGTCGTGGCAGAGAATGCTGTGGTAAAGGAGCCTTCAAAGGAGCCACCAACACACCAAGTGGCACCACCAGTAAGCAATATCCCTTCAAGGGGGTGGGGGTGGGGGGAGATGACAGTGGTTTAGTCGAAATTGGGTGTTCATAACATGGTATGCGTGGGTGCTTCAAACTGAGGATTTCACAGAGTTCTATGGCATGCCAATCAACACTACCGTCCCTGTTCCTTGGTCTCCACACACGAAGGGACGTGGGTGGTAAACCAAGAAGTGAGAGCTTCTAGAAAAGGGGAAGTTATCCCAGGGGGTCCTGAGCAACATTTTCCTGGTGGAGAAGAAGGACAGAGGTTTCAGACCAGTAATAAATGTGAAGCATTTCAATCAATGGGGATGTATCTCCATTTCAAAATGGAGGGCATCCACCTCCTATAAGATATTCTGTTGCGTAACAGGCAGGAAAGGCTCGGTTTAAACAATGACTACCTCACCATTCTGATTGTTCCTCCCCACAGACTATTTCTGCAGTTTGAGTGGGGCGATCACATTTTCGAAATCACATGCCTGCCGTTCGGTCTGTCCTTAGAGCCTTGGTGCTTCAACAAGGTGTTATGGCCAGTGATACAATGGCTTCGTACACCGGGAGTTCAACTAATAGAGTACTCTGAAAATATTCTTCTAATGAAACATGAAAAATACACTTTACTGTCTCAATTTCAGATGAAGATGACACTTCTGCAAGACCTGAGGTTTATAGAGATAGTTCAGAAATCGGAATTTGTTCAGACTCAACAAATTACATTTTTTTGTGATTAGAGGTCGACACAAAGATAGTTCCTCCGATTGCCCAAGAAAAAGATGCTTTTGATCCATCTGGAGTTGTGCAAAACATGAAGAAAGAGAACATTTTCCTCTGTATTCTGGCCCGGATTGTAGGCCTTTGGTCTTCTTTCCAGGCAATCTTTCTGGGTCCACTGCATGGTCAGGCCCTGTAACGACTGAAGGCTCAGCACCTTAGGAGGGGCCTGACGTATGCACAAGAGATTTCTCTTTCTCCCCAGGCCATGACGGAGCTTTATCTCAATAATCACATGTGTACCCGGAACAAGAGACCAATCTTTGGGTCAGCCCTGAACCTGGTTATCGAGTCCGATGCCAGCCATCCGGGATGGGGGGTGGGAGGGCACACTGTGGAGATGATATTACAGGAGGACAGTGGTCAGACTGAGAGGAGACTCTCCACATCGATTGTCTGAAACTTCTCGCAGGATCCTTCGCTGGTGGAGTTTAGCGGCAACAATGTGTCTTGTGCCATTCGGTTGAAAATGGACATCTCAGCACTAAGATATATAAACTACAGTCCAAGGTACTGGCGGACTTGGCTAGGGATTTCAGGAACTATTGTCTGGAGCACAAGTTGTTCGTGACTGCGGGTAGACTCAGACTCAGTCTGTGGACCGACAACCCAGACACCTAAAGGATTACAGTGCATGGAAAATGGATCCCCTCTCGGTTTCAGGGAATTATGGATCCCAAGTGGATCTCTTTGCGTCAAGACTCAACCATCAACTTAATTGTTGTTTCAGTTGGCGTTCGGATCCTCTAGCAGAGGTAATGGAAGCCTTCCTCCTAGATTGAAGTCAGTTTTGGGGTATGCGTTTCCTCAGTTTTCAATGATAGCCAGACTCATGGAATTGGTCAGGTGACAAAAGGCGGAAGTGATCCTGGTGACACCATTTGGGAAATTCCAAGCATGGTATAGAGTTCTTCTGGAACTTTCTATGGATTTTCCAATCCCACCTCCCCTGACTGCTCATCTATTGGTGGATCCTCGTGGCAACTTGCTCCAACTGGTTCAGGATATAACTCTCCTACTGATGGGTTGGAAGATTACAGGGGCATTGGAAAGTCCCGGGCCTTTCGACACAGGCTGCCAGCCTCACTCATCAGAAGCGCATGGGCAGATTCTACCATCAAGAGATACAGTTCTGCTTGGAGGAGATGGTTGTGATGTGGAGTTGTTGCAAAGACTCATGGAATTTGTAGTCTCTGAATAAAATATATTTTAAGGATGCTGGGTGAATACAATTAAAGAGTTCAGCATAATCCTTAATATAAATGAAACTTTCCTTCACAATAGTTAGGAAATGTTATATTCTCCTGAGTTTCCATATTTTGCCACTTTCCACTCACACTGCTTTACTGAACCCTTCCCCTACTCTTACAGGAGTGGACCAAATGGCAAACCTCCTATTTGACACCCCAGCAATTTTCACCCTCACAAAACCACCAATCTTTAATCTGGAAATGTGGACTTGGAAATTCTAGCCCTCATTTTCGTCTGATAAATATCCATTTGCTCCCTGATCTTGGTAAGAATAATCTCATCATCAAAATTCTTCCCTCTCAACCACCAAGGCATCAACTTCAAACCAGATTTCCTTCTTCATAACATATCAAATGGAGATAATTCAGTAACCAAATTAAGCGATGTCCTGTCCGTCAACAAACTAGCCAGTACAGCTTTCCTCCACTTTTCATAGCCATTTGAAGAGATTCCTTCATAACCCTACTGAACCATTCCACTTGACCACTGGCTGGAGGGTGATAATTTGACACACTTATGTGAAATGCCACATTTTGTCTGGAAAATGAAAATATTTTTACTCACAAAGTGAGGCCCATTGTCCGACTCCAACTCCTCTGGTATTCCTTTTTGGCAGAAAACCTCATCCAAAAACTCTATATCATGATTAGCAGTAACCTTCTCCACTATTTTAAGGCCTGGCCATTTTGTAAAATTGTCAATTATCACAATAGCATATGCATATTGGTAAAGTACCAAATGGACCCATTATAGCAATTTGCTCTTATTTTTTTATTTTTAACATGTTTGCTGAGACTAGAACCAGATTGCCCAGCCTGGAGGTCGACCGCTCTAGCCGTTAGGCCACATCCTCTCAATTCCTAGCCTCCTCCGAAGTCCTTCAGCATACTCAATGGGACTCATATCCACCACACATGCTTTAGCCGACTTATCACTCCTTGTGCATGGTTTGCATTCTCTCACCCAATTCTCAACATACCATCCGTTCTAGGCCACCAATAAAATACACAGATTCTCTTTTTAGTAGTGGGCCTCCCCATGTGATCCTTATGCTCAAACATAAAAAGTTTCTTCCTTGGGTTTTGTGGTGTAACAACCTTGTCACTTCTCATGACAATTCCATCGGAAACCATCAAATCACCTCTTACATTGTAAAATGATGCCAACTCCCAACTCAACTTCCTTTCTTCTGGCCAATCTTTAATCAAATAATCCTGACCACAAAACAGCACACTATCATTTAGTATAGAATCACCCCTCTTTACCTCAGATATGACCTTCTAAGCACCATCATCTGAATTCCGCACGTTAACATAGTCAACAGTTTATGCCACATCACAATCCAATACTTCAAACTTTCCCTCATCCATCAAAGGTATACTAGACATACAATTCACATGCACATTTACACAACCAGGAACATACTCCACTACACATTGGTACTCTTAAAACCTGGCCACCAATCTTGCTAATTAGTGCCGTTGACATCCTCCTACCACCATCAAACAACATATTGACCAAAGGCTTATGGTCTGTTCATAGCACAGATTTTGTTTCCCATAAACATTTTCGAAAATGTTGAACAGCCCAGGTACAAGTCAATAACTCCTTCTCAATAGTTGCATGATTACACTCTGAATCTCTCAATGATCTGGAAGCATACAATACCACCCATTCTTCAATTTTGTTTCTCTGCATTAACACAGCACCCAAGCCGACACTACTGGCATCCACTATTACAATACACTTGTTACCCACAATATCAGATTTCAAGAAAAGTGCTTCAACAATTTCTATCTTCATTTCAAAAACATCCTTTTGACCAACTCCACTCAAACTTGGCATTTTCCTTTAATAAATGTCTAAGAAAGTGTATTTTGGTCACATAATCCTGCACAGATTTTCCGTTAGTTTTGTCAAGCCTAAAAGAGATAATAATTGTGCCTTAGATTTAGGAGCAGGAGCCTCTAAAATCTGTTTCATATAGTTGTGCTTGGGTTTAATAACTTAAGGAATCTCATGACCCAAGTACTCAACCATATCCTCTTTGAAATTGCATTTAGAAAATATCAATGTTAAATCTTTGTTCTGCAATCTTTAAAATATATTGTGCAAATTCCTATCATGCTCCTCATGGGTTTTCCCCAAAATTATTATATCATCTTTGAAAGCAACAGCCCCAACAGCACCTTCAAGCATGTTTTTCATTAGACGTTGAAACACAGAAGCTGCACTTGCTAAGCCAAAAGGCATTGAAGTACTGAAACATCCCTTCAAGAGTTACAAGGCCATTACATTTTTGGAATATTCATGTAGTTTCACCTGGTGTTATGCACTCGCTAAATCCAGAGACAAGAGACCCCTGATTTCTGCATCACCCAGGTGGCCGCCCCATCCCAGGAGTGACGCGACAGTCACACTGTGAACTCTGGTTGGGGAAGGGAGAGTGGCCTGCAGCTGACCCAATCCTGGTTCGTGAGCCACCACTGCAATTGATGTGCAGTCCCCTCCGAGATCTAGACGACATCGGAAAGATTCCCCTGATGCTGCGCTCACTGGAACTTCAGGTCCCACTGCAGAGCACTGACTGGAACTTCAGCTCCCACTGCAGAGCCCGCATATGCCACCTGGCATGATCCACTAACAGGATGGAGGAGGCCATGAGGCCCAGCAGCCTCAGGGTCACTCTCACCAAATCCGGGATGGAGGCTACAACATCGGTATGATTGCACGAATATCCCGGACTCGCTGCTCCGGAGGATAAGCCCGAAACTTGCTGAATCAAGAACTGCTCCGATGAAAAGGAGCTTCTAAGAGGAAGTCAGGTGTGACTTCGGCACGTTGATAGTAAACCCCAGAGCGAGTGCAGGTCCGCAGTAGTCTGGAGGTGGGTGACGACTGCTTGGGGAGAGCCCACCTTCAACAATCAGTCATCGAGATAGGGATAGACCGGAATCCCTGGTCTGCGCGGATGAGCTGCGACCACTGCCATCACATTGGTGAACACCCGAGGGGCGCTGGTGAGGCCAAAGGGGAGCTCGATAAACTGAAAATGCTTGTGGCCTACCATGAACCGTAGGCAGGCAGGAAGGGGATATGGAAGTAGGCGTCCTGCAAGTCCAACGTTACTATCCAGTCTACAGGGCCGAGGGCAGACAGGACCAGAGCCAACATGAGCATCTTGAACCTCTCCTTCAGGAGGAAGTGGTTGAGGGCATTGAAGTCCAGGTTAGGACGCAGGCCTTGGTCCTTCTTGGGTACCAGAAAGTAGCTGGAGTAACAACAACAACAGACTTCTGGCACAGACACCCTCTTAATAGCTCCCTTGTCCAAGAGAGCTGCAACTTCCTGGTGGAGAAGGGACAAATGATCCTCCGACATACAATGTAAGGAATGTGGCATGGAGGGAGGGGTAGTCTAGCAGGGGAGGGAATATCCCCTTCGGACTATCTGCAAAACTCACCTGTCCAACATGATGTTTTGTCAGTGAGGGAGGTGATGGCAGATCCTGCGCTCACTGGCAACTGGTGGCCCTGGAAAGTCGGACTAGGAGAGTTTGGAGGCTGCTGCGGGGGTGTTATGGGTGGACTGGCCTGCCTGCTGGCCACACGTGGGACCCCGCTTCGCTAGGTCCCACATGTGCAGCTGCGCAGAGGCTGGGCATCTCCCACAGAGGCTGGGCAGCTCCCGCAGAGGCGGACGGCATTGGGCGAGACCATGCCGCGAGGCCCAAGGATCTGCCCGTAGCCCATGAATCCTTGAAGCACTCAAGTGATGAGTCCGCCTTGTCACTGAACAGGCGACGGGCCTCAAAGGGCATGTCCAAAAGGGTGGATTGGACATCCCCAGAGAAATCAGGCTTCCTTAACCAGGCATAGCTCCTCAAGGATGATGACGTGTAAACCGTTCTGCCCAGAGAGTCGACGGTATCCAGCCCACACCGAATGGCAAACTTAGCTGCATCTTGACCCTTTGCCACTGCACAGGTGAGAAACGCCCAGGCCTCTCAGAGCACTGTGGCACTACTTGCCCAACCGTGTACCACACTGTGTGGGAATAACGGCCCAAGAGGCATGCTTGTTCACCAAGCGCAGTGCTAAGCTGGCGGAAGAAAACATCTTCCCAAGGTGGCCCAGCTTCTTGAATTCCCTATCTGGGGAGCAGTAGGGAATGCACCCATAGTAGAAGAGGCTTGGACCACCATGCTCTCGTGGGTAGGATGTTGGGAGAGAAAAAAAGTGGTTCACCAGGGTCCGGGCGGTGGCGTCAGGCAATCATCCTGTCCACAGGAGCCCCTTTGCTGGGACCAAGTGCCCAGAAGGATGTCCGTGAGATCTTCCTTAAAAGGCAGCAGGGCCTCCGAAGAGACTGCTGCCCGTTGAAGTACATCCGTCAGGAGGTTAGTCCCGACGGCCACCGTAGGAGGCTCAAGGCCCAAGGCCTCAACACCATTGCATAAGAAGCTCCCTCCTCCGTAGCCATGGTGTGGTGGGTTGGGGGGGGGGGGGGGGGGGGGGGGGGAAATCATGCCAAGGTCTGGGGAGGTATCCAAACCGCTAGCATCACCCAGTTCCTCTAGCCAGTCCATTTCCTCAAGCTAGTCAGCTTAAGGGTCTGCAAACCCCTCAAAGTCCTCCTCACCCTCCTCTGGCTGCCACTCATGGCTATAGTGAACGCCAGGAATGAACATCGGTACAAAAGTACCCTCTGGCGCCGGTACGGACGTTAAGCGATGTCGGCCCAGCACCTTGTCCAAGTCGGTGTGAGGCTGGGGTTGACGTCTGTTGGGGGCACAACCGGTATCAGGGACATCGTCACTGGACTCAGTGGCCGGGGAAGGTACAGTGAGGTCAACTGGCACGATCGGGATCCAGGCTTGGAGCGGCTTGCATCGAAGCCCCCCCGACAAGTCCATGGGGCTCAAAGGCGCACCTGCGGAGTCAGGCTACCCACCAATGCTATGAAGAGTCTCGTAAAAGGCTCAAAGCTGGGCAGGGGATGTGCTTACTCTGGGAAAAGGAGGGAAGCGCATAGCAGTCCCAGAAGCAGGCTCCGACAACGGAGCTGGAGAGCGACAACACTCTGGGGCCTGAGTCACGTCAGCTGACGGACGGGCAGAAGGCGAAGAGCGACGATGCTTCTTCGCCTTGTTGTGCTTCGACTAACCAGAGGAGTGTGAAGACTTCGATCTAAAGTGGTGATGGCTCCAAAATCGGTCCAGAAACCTTCCTCTTGAATGGGCCTCGAACCACGAGGTGCAGACTGCCAGGCCTCCAAGAGCTTTCGTGACTGCTCCCGCAAAGACTTTGGATTCATGGCCCGGCAGTCGGAGCACGACTTTGGGTTGTGGGCACGCTCCATGCACCAGAGGCACACGAGATGTGGATCCGTGACGTACATCAACTCGTGACAGGAGACACAAGGCTTGAAGCCGATCCGACAGTGGAACATCCCTCATGCTACCCGGAGTCGAAGTAAAAAAAAAAAAAAAAATTAAGTCAACAAAAGACGATAAAAGTTAGTCAAAAAATGACTAAGGGGCACGCTCTCTTTGGATCTGCACTGGCTGGAGCGGAAAAAGAAAGAGCCGACGTCAGCATGCAGGGGCGGCGTCTAAGTAGACGCTGCGATGTCATCCCGGCAACTACGACGGACGCAGAGTTAACCGACGCCACCTACAGACGCACAGGGGTACTGCTACATATCTCTGCATCCAGTCTGACACCTGGGGGTAATTCGAAGGTAAGGAATCTCGAATTAATTTTCTCTTTCAGATAATAATGGCCATGTAGGGTTACTGAGAGAGGTCGCAAGGCCAGAACTTGGCAAACAATAGCTGCTGTGAGGCATAGGAAACCGGTTGCTTTTTAGCGGGTACATAAATTAAGGTTACATCATGCTGGTTGCACACACGGTAATAATTACAAAGTGAATCATCTCTAGGCATAGGAAAATGCAAACCGAGTATGCAATCGCAATTCTTTTCATTCACGATGAAGAAGTACACAGAACACATAATGCAGGCCAGTTTATTATATACACAGCGGCAAAATAAAAGTGCTCTCAGCAAAGGTCATGCAGGGAAGAGAAAAGGGTGGCTGATAGGGAGCGTAGTCGAGTCGGATAAAGAGAGCAAGAAAAGCGTGCGCTGTTGCTGGCGATGCACTGTCTGCTGCTGCCTGTATACAGCCTGCTCTGTGTGTTACAGAGTATGGACTCTTACGATGGCCATCTGCCTGTGGGCGGGCCGGACTGGTTTTGTATTCCACTGGGTAATTCCCAGATGGCCTCTAGCCTTGAAGGCTGGTTTTCAAAGCATTCATCACATATGTGAATCCTAACCTATTTACTAATGCTTGTTACATTACCGGTTTGGTGTGAATCAGACAAAGTCTAACCCCCCCCCCACCCCCCCCCCCCCCAAAAAAACTGAAGAGAAACAATCATTAGCAAAGCCAGTAGGCTTCGTGTTTAACAGATCTATTGGCTTTGTCAATCATTTTTATCCATAGTGTACAACTTTTGCGTGCAGGGACAGAGAGAGAGTGACAGAGAGAGAGAGATTTCTAGGGATGAACATTTTTATGATCCCATATCAGAGTGTCTATGTGAGAAGCAAAAAAGTGGTCAGACTGTGTATATATTTGGGACCCACGGTGAATAGAATATATTTAAGTCCTCAAAAAGTGTGCATTAAAGCACAGTTATTATATACCTGTTAATTTGGTAATGTTTGGCTGTACAGTGCTGGACAACCCTCATAACAGATATGTTTAATGTGAACTCTAAAGGTATAAGGTACAATTTGTTGCGGACTGCTACATATTATGTTTTTAGTATTATGGTGGTCATAACTGTTACAGATGGAAACACATAACTGATGCCCTGGCAAACCATAGGTCAGCACTTTTTTGCTTACCTTCATATTGAAAGCAGTTTGCTTTTTGAGTTGCTTACAATGTGTGGGTTGTAAGCTGTGTTTGCTTGAAGATGCTACTGTTTTCTGTTGCCAGGACACAGGTGGTCAAGTTATCTAGGAAATAGACAAGTTTTCAACTGTCTTCGGAAGAGTATATACTCCTGGGTGTTTCTAATGCTGACTAGTAGAGAGTTTCAGAGTATGTCAGCATGTACTGAGTATGGTATGGCATGACCTGACACTGTATAGTATGGTATGATATGATATGATATGCTATGGCCTGTCATTCCATACTTTAGTATGGGCAACGTACAGCCTCTCTATGCATAGTATAGTATGTTATAGCATGTCATTGTATAGTATGGTATGGTATGGTTTGGCCTGTCAATATCAGGGGTGTGTAATTTAATAAAATATCTACTTGGTCGATGGGACAGGTTCCTTCATAAATCTACTTGTCCTGTAAAATAATCTACTTGTCCCTTTTATGCCATGTAGTGCGGTGACAAATTATGGCAGCAATCTCACTATATAAGAGCTCTGTTAATAACCTATCTGATTGTGCAAGGGCTGATACTATAGTAAGGCTTGAATATTAGCAATTTCCTTATTTGCCACCCTTCCGCACATCTATATACTGGGGCTGGAGGTAGCAGTAAGCAATAGTTCCAGGGCTGGAATGCCCTTTTGAGTCTGTACAAACCTACTAAATTGCAAGTTAAGGGTTTTCACCAGATCTTCTCTAATCATTTCTCATACTGAGAAAGGTTGGAAATTTACTCCTGACAAGGGTCAGAAATAACACTCCTTCCAGGGTTGGGGAAAAAAAGTGGTTGGAGGGAAAGTGAACTTGTAAATGCTCAACAGATTTTTAGATAAGAAAATCTAGACATGCATATCTGCACATACTAAAATACAGTTCACAAATATTTTTTAGGAGTACGACTTCCTGATCTACTACTGTAAATTCATGATGTAAGTAAATCTGCACTAATGCAGACATACCATGGGTGCACTTTTGTGACTTTCTATATCTCCCTCAATCCATCTAGAAGATAACTTCATTGTGAATGATCGCAATCTTCTCTTTCACAAGTATCATACTGGCACACAACATAGTTTTGTTCAGTGCTAGGAACTACTGTGGCAATGTTTGCTTGTTGAGATCAAAAATATTTTAGCTTTTTGCTAATATTTGTTACAATGGTGGGGGCCCAAGAGCTCTCACAACAATAATGTTTTACAAAAGATGTGAAAACAAGACACGCATTGACAAAACCAAATGACTAACCCCCAATGTAGGACCTACCAGGTTTGCCAATCATTGTTTATTTTCATGTTTCCCATAACCTTGTTAAAACTGGCCACACTGACTTTCTAATATGAATGTTTTGGGTAAGTACTAGCATGCATTGAGATATTTCACTAAATGATGCTTCGAACAAAAACGTTTTATTTTAATAGCTGCATTTTTCTATGAACATTCTATTTGGAAAGCAAATAATCATCAATCTTACTTTCAAGCTTCTGCCAATATTTACATTTAATCAGAGAGCATTCGGGGAGCATTATACGTAGCCTCATATTGTTAAACATTTTTTACCGAAACCACTGTCAGTAGTGTACCGAAACCACTGTCAGTAGTGCAGTCCGAGCTTACAGCATTTATTTACAGTGCTCATCCTAATAAAGGCTTTCCATTAATGAACCATAAATACAAGTTCGAACAGCACTAACATATGGATACAAATATTATTGCCTCAACTCCAGACAACTTCCTCCCTTGCGCCATAATGTGGTACTGTAAATTGTCAACGAAAGGGTTTGTGCTGCAGGGGGTTGGGCCTAATTGTCCCAAGAACAAAATAAACCTTAAAACTTGTTGTCCTTGACACCCAACAATAGGTCCTGTATAGAATGGTCTGTCATTGTATGCTACGGTAGTGCTAGTCACTATATATTATGGTATGGCCGGTCATTGTATAGTAAGGTATGGTATGTCATTGTATAATATGGTATGGCTATCACTGTATGGTATGATATGGTTTGGCAAATCACTGTATAGTAAGGGATAGTCCGTCATTGTATAGTATGTATGATCTGTCATTGTATAGTATGGTATGGCCCTTCACTATAGAGTAAGGCACGGTATGACCCCGTCATTATATAAAGTTGAAGTTAAAAACATTTGTAGAGCGCGCTAACACCAGGCGGTTTCGTGGCACTATGACCAGATTTTAGACAGAAAAGAAAAAGAAAGAGGAAGAGCTAAAAGAATTATTGTGAGGGGAAAGCTAAGGAGAAAAGATAAGTTTTAAGAGCTTTCCGGAAATCCATTTAGTTAGTTATGGACCGGATGGAAAAAGGAAGGGCATTCCAGAAGGTGGGGGCAAGAGTGGAGAACCGAAGGCCTCCGTGTTTTTTCCTCTTGAAGCGAGGAACTACCAGAAGGGCTTGGGTAGAGGAACGAAGGTCTCTCTTAAGGAGATAGGGCCGGATTTTAGATTTGACGAACCCGGGGGCAGTACCTGCAAGAGCCATGAAGGTAAGACAGCCCAACTTGAAAAGGGAGCGTTGGGAGATGGGGAGCCAGTGATGGGATTTAAGAAGAGGGGTGACGCGATGATACTTCGGGAGCTGGTATATCAGGCGGGCTCCCCGCCTGATTCTGAATGAGCTGGAGGCGCCGGAGCTCATACGTCAGAATCCCTACAAAAAATCCATTGCCATAGTCCAGGCGGGAGACAATCATGGCCAGGACACTCACAAAAAAAGGAAACCGTACTTGATTTATGCTCCAGGTATGGGAGAAACACACAAACAAAAAATGAAGTCAACGAGCATGACCAAACAGGAGCAAGCAAAGACTGACAAAGCCAACAAATCATAAGCAATGGACGGGCTCCAATTCCCCTGTATGTTAACAAAATGTGTCGAGCGACAACAGATGTGCTGTCTAAGGCTGGACCTAAAAAGACATGATTTTCTGTTCTGGGTTCTTGATATAGCGCAACTGACTAGCCCCCAAAGGGGAATCTCAGCACTGACAAGACAGGCAGGTGGAGTAGCAGCCATTCCAAACAACCAGGTTTTAAGATGCGTTTTGAAGCTAGGGAAGTCAGTACATGCACGGATGAACAGAGAGCCTGTTACAATGGTAAGGGGCCAGATAGGGGAAGCCCAGCCACCGCTCGTTGACGCGCGGAGGGCATAAAAGAAGTTGATTTTTGGATCTTCAGTTTCTGTCAGGATGGTAGAAGATGAGTTTGTCCTGTATGTATTTAAGGCCTTTTCCTGATAGTGATTTAAGAGTAAAACAGAGCAGTTTGAACAGAGCTCTTTTATTAATGGGGAGCTAATGAAGGGCTCAGAGCATCGGTGCTGAAGGTATACGAGGTAGTAAATTAATCACCAGGCGGGCTGCAGTATTTTGGACCACCTGCCTTTTGGATAACAGGGATTCATTGGATGCTAGAATAAAGGCATTGCCATAATCAAGGTGACGGATTATCAGTGCCTGAGTGAGTCTTCCAAGAGCTTACAGGAAGCCACAGCAAGATTTTCCTCAGAAGGAACATAGTGCTGAAACGAGTCCCACGTGTGGACGTGTTCTGTTCTTTGACTGATAGCCCATCATATAGAAGTATACCCAGGTTCCTGGCTGTTTTTCTGGGAGATGAATCAGAGTAAAGCTCAGCCGGGCACCAGTCATCTGACCAGTGGAGCGGAGCATTGCCAAATCGAAGGATCTCTGTTTGTCCCCATTTAATTGAAGATAATTAAGGGACATCCACATGGCAATTTTCCTCACGCAGACGACAAATTGCCGTTTGACGTTCTCGATGTCCTGCCCAAAAGAGAGAAGTGATTGGGTGTCGTCTGCATAAGAAAGTATCTCAAAACCACAGGTCAAGGGGAGCTACGGATGTTAAAAAATGTGGGGCTCAAGGAGGATCCCTGAGGAACCCCCTTACCCGGGGAAATGGCTTTGGATTGAAAAGTGACAATGGATACAGTTTGCCCCCTGTCGCTAAGAAAATCTTTAAACCAGTTGAGGGCTGTGCCCCAGATACCTATGTTGTGAGATGCTGAATCAAAATAGTGCAAAATGGTATTAAACACCGCCGACAGGTCAAAGACAACCAGCGTGGCTGAATTACCTGCATCCTGGGACACTTCGATTGCGTCCTCAACTGCTAGTAGGGCAGTTTCGAAGCTATGTAAGGGTCTAAAGCCTGATAGAGGCATCCTGCAAACAGTGATGTTTCAAATAGAAGGAGAGTGGTTTGTTGATGTAGGACTCCAGCGCTTTGCCCAACAGAGGAAGGAGAGGTATAGGATGATAGTTAGCTGACTCAGAGTCAGCATTGGGCCTTTTTTTTTTTTTTTTTTTTTTTAAACTGGAACATGTGCAGCTTCCTATTCTCAAGGTAAGGTCAGGGATTGACTGCACAATGATGTTATGGTGGGTGCAAGGAGAGTGTACAGGGTGACCATAACATGAGAAGGACATGGATCAGATGGGGAGCCAGATTTAATTTTAGCTTGTAGATTAGGTATCTGACTTTGAGAGATTGGCTCCAACGTTTCAAGTACTATCAAGGTATTGTTAAGGGAGGGATAAGTTGGGCAGAAGTGGGTTGGCAGTAATGCCTTGGTGTGAAAGCTTCAGAAGATGATGTCTATTTTAGTTTCGAAGTGACCACAGACTGTCTTGGAAGCCGGTATAGCGGACGTGTAGGCAGCGGGTTTGGCAAATTTGTTTAGGCCTTTGAACAATTCTTTTGCGTTTCCAGCCTGATCTATCCTGTTAAAGCGGTCATTTGATGTTGATGACATCAAATGACAGCAATTAACAGTTCTTTTCCTTTGGCACACATGGTGGGACTTGTAGAGGCAGAATACTGAGGGAAGGTGTGCCACAGCCGAGCAGCACTACTCCACTGTTTGACCCTAGCAAATTTAGGGCAAAGGACTATCATTACTGGCAGGTTGATCAAGTCCTCCAGCTGTTAAGTCAATTCCCTTAGGGGGTATGGGGGATGTGGGGGATTGGGAAGTCACCTGGCTGCAGGTAATGAGCAACTTCACAGGCCTTCAAGAAGGGCTAAACTTTCAGACTTTGTTGAACTTCGCTATTTAAGTCTAAAATTCACTTGCCCCTGTTACAGTAGGTTAGGAAAACTTTCTGCATGGCAAACTGCAGTGCTCTTTAACCAGCTCACTAAGTAAACAGTTTGCAGGTCAATTTTACTCCCTATGAGACAAATACTACCAACAAAAAACAAGGAGTATAAAAAGGTACCATTCAGTCCGGCCAAGCTTCCAGCAGTACAGTTCCAAAGATATGTTAAGCTAAACGACATCAGTAGCAACATGTGCAAAAGACAACCCTACATTCACTGCCTGATTTGAAAACGTGCTTTCTTGTGAAAACTACTTTTTTCACTTGTGTGGTAAACCAATAAACAAGCATGCATTAAAGCAAAACAAAACAAAATAGCAAATACTTTCTCACCGACTAGAATCGAGGGAACTGAAGCTCACTTTGAGAGTCCATTATTTACAGCTTGTTTTAGCTAACATTTGTTTCAACAAAAAGTGGTTTACAAAAAAAAAAAAACGAATATTTTTATAACTGTAGCAATCGACTTTTACATTGGTCACGATGCTGCTGTTAAAACGTAAATCACTTCACAACATGGCTGCAACACCTCGGAGAACCAAGTTCCCTGTGTAATGCATAAAGCTGTTCTCAATTGCCGCTACCATTTCAGGGTTTCAGTCAACACATGAAAAAGCATTTGCAATGCGATATGTCTCGCATTTAGGAGATTTTGAGCTATTGGCATTGTAAATGACAATGTATTTTACCTATGGGTATTGCTTTCGAGTTAGAAATGGAAGCATTGGTTAGCCCTGAAAAAAACAGTACTTGTACACAGCCTCATCAAGCAGTGGCACAGGAAGGATGGCAGCAAGGACGGGAGGGAGGGGAGTGAAGGTGAAGAAGCAACCGATGGTCAACCAAAGGTATCAATTTGTGACATCTCCTAGACACAGGTGATGGCATCCCCGCAGCACTGAGCCAGTCATTTGCTTGGCATTACATCTGTAGATAGAGGTGTAAGGCTGCAAAGATGGTATGTGCAAGTGCTTGTTATTTGCATGAAGTCTGCAAATTATATGATTAAATCTTAGTAAATTTGCACTGCAATTTATCCTTATGCAGTCGATAGAATCTGGGCTGTTCACTTAATGTTAATTATTAGTGTTTTTACTATAAAAGCACGACGATGCTGCATACAAACTAAATTACTCTTATAATCATTACTCATGGAATAAAGGCTGTATTGCAGTGCCTGTTGAGAATGCCCATGAGTAGGGGTTTGGAGGAGCAGGATGCTCCTGCAGGTGGGCGGGTCAGTGCTTCAGCCTCAAGTAGTTCTGTTGGCCCAGAAGCAGAGCATGCCCTCACAGCATATAAATCACCTCAGATTGGCTTTATTTTATTAAAGGCATAGAGTTGGCAGCCTTACTGCATAGCAGCCCCACCTACTTCAAGAAAGTTGAACCTCGCATTTAGCAGACAAAAGTAGCAGCGAATGGAGAAGTTGAATAATAAAGTTGCAGAACGTTTACATTAGCGCATTTAAAGTTGTACATAATAAACGCACGCCATGTGTGAGACATTCAAACAACAAGATGCTGTTCTATGGTATTCAGGTGTGAGAACGAAACACCCTATTTGTTGAAGGACAGCAGCAATGATGGCAGGGAGGAGGTGCGAGCGAGGAGGCAAAAGATCGCCAACCAAAAGGATCAATTTGTGATGTCTCCTGAGCGGGAACCAAGCACCCAAAGGCAGGCCAGATGGACACTACTGACCAACCACAGTAAAGGAATTTCAAAAGGCAGGCCAATCCCAACCAACCAGAAGTACTGGGCATGCTGAGAAGCCCATAGACTGACTACAGCATGCCTTCGCAGAGCAGTGCATGTGCTGCCCATGCTCGACCTAAAAAACAAAAAAAAAAACAAAGAGAACTTTGCCTATTGTCGATACGGCGGTGGATGAAGTTTGATAACAGTCAATTCGTAACTTCAGAACACCATGAAATCTTTCAAACTCTAATATTCATTACAGTGTCTACCTGTAATACATAACTAGGCACGGGCAAATACAACAGGTGTGGCTTTCTTGTGTAAAGCATGCATGCACAGGCATATACCAAGGTGGTGGTTGTAGTAATAATAATGGTGGCTTTGGCTTGCACTAGTCCTGTCAAAAACCTTTAAAAAAGCCTCCCTTCCTATAAAAAAAACAAAACATTTTTTGTGTAGTCATCCTGTATTTTTCACCTTTTGCTAGACCCTATATTTTTGTTGCTGCAAGACTCTTTAACTCTGTTTTAACCTGTGTCCGTGACTTGGTTGAAAAAAACTTTGCTCTATTGTGGGACAAAATTACCCTTCTAGAGTCTGCGATAAAACCTTAAAGTTGTAATAATGTGGGTCCACAACTAACTATAATGGAAAGGGATGACTCGGGGACAATGGTGGATAGTCGCCCATCACTTGTACATGATGGGAAATCCAACAGAAACCACGTGAATAACCCCATTTCTAATAGTGGGGAAAGTAACTTGGAGGAGCTATCCAATGGGTTGAATGTGCTAGCCTTGCAGGGCCCACAAAATAGTTATATGTCATCCTTAGTCACAGGAGACGGTGTGAGTGCCCCTAATAGGAGCCTGAGAGACGAGGTAACTAATGACTCTTCGATTCCTAATATGGTGGTACTACGTCTTCCTCCGGCTTCGTGCCCGTATGTTTTAATTTTGGCTGGTGTCCCCCCATTAAGGGCTGGGCAGAGGGAAAATTGGAATGATCGAAGGAATAAAACTGTGGTTAATGGTTCACAGAGTAGGGTGGCTAGGGCAATCTACCAAGAGTATAAGGGGTCATTGTATTGTGGTTAACTTTCGCAGGCCAAAGGTGGTTCATTTTCATCTACACCACCATGACAAAACCTTTGCTCCTAACACTGGGATTAGTGCACTCCCTCTAGGATATTGTTATAAACCGCAAGCCGGGAACACATCTAACAGACCTACACCAGTCACGACATTTAATAGGTTTCAAGCATTGTCAGACTTGGATGTTCAAGACTGACAACTACACAAAGTCCAACTGGGAAAGATACTGGCAACCAACTCTAATGTCTTGGGACATATAACCACTGACAAGGACTCTCCAGGAATCCACTTTAGCACTCTAAAAAAGGAGGTATGAGAACTAAGTATGAATACCGGTCAAAGGGATCAGATAGGTAACCTTAATAGCCAGAAGGATACAGTGTGCAGGAGTACCAATATGTATGGTGGATACGAAGTGTGGATGCGGAGATGGGTTCATTAACTCAGAGTAGCGAGGGGGATAACATAAATAATAATTTCATCTGTAAACATGCTAACGACTGCGCGGAAGTCCCAAGACCAGAAAACGAAGTTGAAGGAATAGACTTAACAAAATATGGAAGAATGTAAAACAGAGATAAAATGGACTTCGTGGAACATTGCAGGGATTAAGAGAAACCGAAGGTACGTAGTATGGCAGAAATATAGTGGACAAAGCAAAATAGTACTACTTCAAGAAACTTGGGCCTTGGATAGCCCTTACAAGGTAGGCTTTAAAACTTTTAGTGCTGCTGCTAATCCTTCAGTTAGTGGGAGGCCCTTGGGAGGTCTTGCTATTTGGATAAAAATTACTCTAGGTGTTGATATTAAGCAAATAGATTCCCCTTGCCAGGATATTTTGGGAATAAGGTTTTTAGCGCCTGACAAAAGGGAAGTCTACGTTTTAAACATATATTGTAGACCGAACCTAGCCAGTAAGGAATCTGAAGTTATTGAACATCTAGATCCATTTTTAACCACAGTTAACCAAAGTGCTTTGATAATTGTGGGGGGCGACTTCAACCGCAAAATCGAACCTGTGGTTGTGTTTGAAAGCATTTTCACGGATATGGCCAAAAATATTCCATTATTGGACAGTAGCCCAGTAGTACCCTGCACAGCTATTAAGACTGGTTTCAGGTCACGGTCTACGTGCCTGTACTGGACGATTGCCTTCTGACAGCCCAAATTTACCCACATTTGCCAGGGGTAGTTCTAAAAGCTGTATAGACTATATATATTGGTATCTATCCCCTTGTGGTCAATAGTATGTGATTTAATAATAGAGGATAGAATGGAGAGCGATCATAATCCCTTATGTCTGACACTCGCTGCCTCCCTCTTCCAGTTAAGTACCCTAAGGAAAAGTGACTCTAGCAGTAGTCTAATAGAGCCATTATTAACGAACAATCGTATAGCCCTAAGATGGCCTTTGATAAGGGGAAACAAAATGACTATTAAAAAGATTTATGACATATGTTGAAATAGTTTCTCCCGTACATAAACCTACCTATAGCAGAGATTCCAATTATGGGAACGCACAATAGATTGGGAGAAGAACTAAGGCCAATACTAAGTAAGGTTCCTAAAGAATACAAAAAGGGGACATCAGAGGTAGCTATACTAGAGAATCCATGGTACAATAAAGAATGCTGTGATGCAAAAAAAGATCGGATCCAGGCAACAAAGGTCCAAGATATAGTGACCCTAAGGGAAAAAAGGATCCATTATAAGAGGTTACTAACCCAAGCAAGAAAAAAACTGGGAAGATAATATCTCGACTGAGCTAATTACTGCAGCTAAACCAAATGGCCAATCAACGGTTTGGAGTTTGATATCCAAGCGTAACAAAAAGGGGAAATGTAATAAGGATCTTTTTCTAGATGCAAATACTTGGGTAACTCACTTTTCCCAACTCTATTCATCCTCTATTAATGACATTGAGTATAGTCTACAAGATTACGAAATTCCTTCAAGCTGTGCCTCATTACACTTTAGTGTGGAGAAAACAATGGTAGCAATAAATGCAGTAAAAGCAGGGAAGGCACCTGGACCTGACAAGATACCAGGTGATTTATGGAGACATAAATCTTTTATGTAATTCGGTTGCTGCAGGCGCACAGATTCTGGAAACGTGGAAGGGCAACCACCATGACATGTTGCATTATCGACAGATTAGTTTAATTGATGTCTTACAAAAGTAATATGCACGCCAAATTTTAAATAAATTGAGTGACTGGATTGGGGAGCATAGTATTTTATCTAAGTATCTGACAGGTTTTAGAGCTAAAACTACCACAATTGGCCAGGTTTTTAGATTTCTTAGCATAATTTGGAAGTACACTACATTCAGTATATTGCCTTTGTGGACCTAAAGTCAGCCTTTGACCTCATCCCCAGAAACCTCCTGTGGAAATCACTAAAAGATCAGGGTGTTCCAGTGGAACTCCTCGTGCAGATAATAAGATTACATGAGGATAACTTTGCAAGGGCTAGATGGGGTCCAAATGGTGAACTTACTGATCATATACAGGTAAAAAGAGGGGTAATACAAGGATGTGTGCTGGCCCCCACTTTATTTTCGTTGTATGTCAATATCCCTGAATACCTCTTGGGCTGCGAACAGGATTCTCCCAAGTTAGGGGGGGTGCCAGTACCGGCACTTTTATTTGCCGATGATACAATTTTAATATCACAAACCCCCAAAGGTCTGCAAAGCTTATTAAATACTTTTGGGACTTACTGTGAAAAGAAGGGCCTGGAAATAAATTCTACCAAAACAAAATACAGGCAGTTAATCTACACAAATCTTTTTTTTAAAATGTAGCTATCAATAATGCGAAGATAGAATATGTGCTAAATTTTAACTATTTAGGCACTACATTCGACGCGAAAATGAACTGGAGACCACATTGGGGAAAAAGGTAATACCATACTACTCCAAACTCATTGCCAATAATAAGGAAACATGAGAATAGTTTGTCCAAAGCTGTATCTCCTTCCCTTGAGTTATATAAATATAGGGTGCAATCAGCATCCCTATATGGGGCTGAACTGTGGGGCCACGTAACAAAGAATACTTTTATGGTGGTCGAGAATACATTTTTTAGAAAATTATTACGCTTACCGGTGCGTACACCGTTAATGCCAGTAGTAATAAATCTATATATTTGCCGGACTGACCAGCAGGCAGTCCTACGGCCACTACTGTTTTGGGTCCGCCTGTGGGCTACAGATGAACTTGTTCATTACAGAGAAGACCTAGAGGAAATCCTTAGAATCAAAAACGGGACTAGGCTGCCATGGTTAAATCATGTCAGTGATTGGTTTTATAGGACTCAAGCATTTTTGGGACGATCCCTGGATGGTTTATGGGTTCAAAAGAACTGTTGAAACTAACCTTCTGGTCTTTTACCCAAGACACTTTGTCCCACTGTTCAAAACTAGGTACATTATCCACACGGTTCCTCTTAATAAAACCAAATGGGAAATTTGTGTCCTTTTTAGACGAAATACAACCACAGCTGGATAAATCGCTTTATTTGAAACTTCGCTACGGTGTTCTGCAGATAAATGCAAATACAGTAAAATGGGCCCGTAGCGATGGGGATGTAAACGGTGGTTGTGTTTTATACCATACAGGTGCAAAAGAAAATAACTGCATCTATTATCCTTCTACCCAGCTTACACACATTGTAGGAGAAAATGGATTAATCCAATTTGTCAGCTTCTGGGCATTAGATCCGGTCATGAGGCGGAAAGAATATTGCGATCAGATACGACACAAGCATTGGTTTTTAGTGTTAGTAGATACCTCTTTGGTGTTAATTTAATAAGAAAGAGATTAGAGTTGAAATTGTAGACATTTTTAGGAACTTGTGTGTGCTTTATTTGAATCTATATCTAGGTTTACGCCTTGTTGGTTTTGCACTAGAGGGATCATGCCCTATTATGGATTACATTAGGTGCATGCTATGACATTTGTATATTTTTAATAGATTCATTAATAGACTAGAATTGTTAAATTATAAAAGATGCATTCGTTTTATGAATGTTCGAAATGAATTGCTCCTCAATGCCATTTTATCACCAAATGTATTTAATGATGAAATTTTACTTCTATTTATTTGTCTTTTAAATGTCTAAGAAAGGTCTAGTATTGGGACATTGATTATCAATAATTGCGCACTTGTCTGGCGGGGTGCCCTTTGAAATGTTATAATATAATGTTTTACTGTGAAGTATTTAAACTGAATGTAATCTTTTATGGGTTTTTTAAATTGAAATAAAGATCATTTAATGTAATTGAACTTTGTTAACTTGTGGTAAAGCAACACCAGCCCTACATTTAAATATGGTTAAATTGGCATATTCCTAATTGGAATATTTATCTTCCCTATACATCCCCAGAATACGGTATAAATAGTACCCAGGGTCTGGACTGCTGCATCTATTGTGCCATCCACTACAGTGACAGTGTAAAACATGCCTTCCTTCAGGCCTACCGATTGTAGTGTGGCTGTAATACTGTAAAATGCGAAATTCGACGGTCAAAACAATAGACCTGTTTGACAGGTCAAATACCCCCCCCCCCCCCGTCTATGTAGGCCTTGTAGTCCACATAGCAAGGTACATGGTATTTAAAGGTATGACATGTAGTAATGTAATGTTAACATGTCTTAACAGTGACTAACACCAAATCCAAATTTCTCTGTGGCATGTCTAGTTTACTTACGTATAACTGGTTAATACTTGGTGAAAACAACCTTATAATTGGGGCCCTGATCTAAAACGCAAAATCTATTTTTCTGAAAATTAATATGTTTTTTTTTAATTGTATAAAATCTGCTTTAGGGAAGCGGATATTATTTTCCCTAAATGAGCATCCTGTATTTCAGAAACAGGTAAGTTGATGTTTTGGTCAGAATTTCTGAATGTATTTAAAGAAGATATCTGACCTATATCTACTCACGGCGAGACCAGGTGTCTTGCTGCCGATTTTGGTTCTTCGGACCAGTGGCCACATCGTGTTGCAGCTGTAATTTTAGGACTGTGTTTAGGCAGCTCATTGTTTATGTAACTAAACCTTGTAATCATGCTCTCAATACTGCTGTCGGAGGCCCCATGATGTAAACGTGGTGTAACCGGTCTTCTGACCAATCCTCAGAGTTGTAAGTAATTGAGCAGTGCCGCTGTTGTACAAGACTGAAAGAGCTGTGAAGCTCTGTGGTCTACAGCCTGTGATTGTGAGAGTTGCACAACGTTTGACATTTCAACCATCCCCCTTTCAAGTAGCTGTACAGTCATAATTTGAGAATGTATACAGAAGAGGCAGAACAGAAACATGAAGTGAAAAAAGAAGTAGTGTTTGTTGTGACACACGAAATGTTGTTTGAAACTACATGAGGATACTTTATTATATATCTTTAATGCACACGGTTTTTAGTCAGAAGAAAGCATACGGACAAGTTAATTGTTTCACAGCCATTTTGTTTTATGATTTTCTTCTTTTCTTGGGAAGTATGGGCTCCAAAGTCCCTAGGATCATAAAGACTGCCTTATACACAAAGTTTTCCTATTTTTTCATGGTGCCCTTTAAAAACTATACATTTGCAGAACATGTATTAAAAACTGTGCTATGAAACACACCTTTTCCTAAATTTCCCTGGAAGGAGAACCTCTCCACATACACTAGAAGAGGTTCTTCCGTCGCTTTGTCCAATTTGGGGCACTTTCACCAGAAGCCACAGGCCACGGGCGATCTAAATGGCACATTGTGCCCCATCAGCTGCTACAAAAAAGGAGCGTTGAAGTCTTTGCCCACTATCTATTATGGTATCCGAAAAGTCTTTCTAGTCAAAGATCTTACAATTAAACAATTATTCCTGAATCATATGTTAAGAGGGCGTTTACAGGTGGAACCAGATAAACAAAAAAAGAAATCTAAACCTACCATCTAGTTTATAACTAAAAGGCCATCCAACGCAATGAAGCCGACAGGAGCAAATATGATTATCATTCTGTCCCAATAAATATTAAAAGTTAACTTCTACATTTTTGTTTGATTGCAGTGTTTACTACAGTCCTTCGAAAAGTGAGTTTTTGGTAAAAAATGAAAAAATGAACTCAACACTGGGGCTCGAGAGTTGTGATTATTTGCTTGTAAGCAGAACGCTGCATGGTTAAATAGCTTTCAGCGAGAGACATCCCCAGTAAGAGCGTGTCCTCAAGTGCACCCGTGCTTTTAATACTGATAAAAGTGGATAAGTCAATCGCTGATTAATTCTGGTGGCTTAATCCCGCCAACAGCCGATGGATTACCTTGAATTAAGATGCCCAAGCTGCGATGGGGTAACAAGATTAATATGAGTAGCAGAAAGTTATCAAGCCATCTTTATACAGCAACTTACACGAGAAAAACTTTTCAAGTGGCTGTGGCGTGTTTCAGATGACCAAATAAAAACAGAACCGTTAGTCAATTTCTTACATTCGGGCCATAAACTTTCAGTGACTCTAAGGCTTAGGAAAAGTCAAATGTTAAAGGGCTGCATTAATTAGGTCGAGCCTGGGCAGCGCATGTGCTAGGCATGCTGAATTGGAGTATGGAATAGAAGCCCAGCCCACTCACCGCCCATATTTCTCAGTGGCTTTGTGTCATTCCCCTTCATAAATGCTGACTTCTGATTCGTTAATAGGCCTCACAGTCCTTCCTTAGTACCGCCTAGTCTTCAATTGAAACCTCCCATGAGGACTGGCCCTTTTACTTCGGTTGTTACATGGTAACAATGTTTTAGTTTGTAAGCACTATTTTCTTCGATGAGTTTCTCCTACTGCAGGCACGATGTAGTTTCCTGCAACATTCAGTTTGCCATGCGTGCTTTCACCTTACGAGCAGTCCAGGACAATGGCGGCTGTTTATTTGAATAGGTCTCACATTTACAAGTGTTTGAGCTATTGACATTGTAAATGACAATGCTTTTTACTTATGTGTTAATTAGCAAAACAGATAAATAAAAGGCATTTTGATTTACAATGCCAATAGCTTAAACTCTCGCAAATGCGAGACCTATTGCATTGCAAATGATTGTTTTATTAAGCGCTACTTACAATAATGCTGTAGACCATGCGACTGCACTGCCCTTTCTCCAGTACCATTACATACAGGAAGCACGGCCTGCATTCAAGGGAGATTACAAATCCAAAGAAATGACTATAGGGCAGGACACTCAAAGGAAAAAAAATGACATACAAAATGGTACAACCAGAAGGAAAACATCGAGCAGTGCAACTGAAATCACAAACGCCATCTTCCACTAACGGAACATTTCAGAATAGTGCCCATGTCCTACTTAGTCTAACTTTTCGGATAATTTGTTTAGATATCGTCATTGACATTACCATTCCATTAGTAAAGCTAACGTTTAAGTGCAACTTACTTCCCAAACTGCACACTGCCTAAACTCTAACACTATGCAGCATTGGTCCGTCGTCCCAACAAGCTTTTCTGTAGCTCCCTTCAGACCTAATCGATCAATCTAATTTAAAGAGGATCAAAAATTCATCAGTATAAGGGATGGCCATTTTCACTAATCGAAGTGCAAGTGCAAGTCCAGTTTTCTGGGAGTCGCTACACTAACCACCTAACATTCCAAACAGATTAAATCATCAGATGTGTGCAAATGCCATGTGCAAGGACTGGCACATACAGCGCACAAATGCCACATCGGCGTACCAGAGCCTCAGTTTCAGATAACATGAGACTAAATGGCGACAGATCCACAATTCTTTTTGTTTTAACCAAGAACGCAGAGTTGTTAGTTATATCAAATGGAGCATCAAATATTTGGAAAGGAACAGTGGATAAATTTGCAAGAAAAAATATTGCTTTGTTGGAGTGTTACGTGTGGGGTATATTGGACACGGTTTTACTATTTGTAATTAGGTTTGACTCATTTTCGATTGTATTTGCATAGCACTCTTTTGCACACTTTAACTCATAAGAACTTTGTTATCGCAAAAGTCGGTGAATGCTTTAGTTAAAAATTCCAATTATATTTTTTATAATAGAGAGGCGGTTTTGAACTGTCCAGTGCACCAAGTGTCATGAGTATGGCTTTTCAGCGCTTTTACTAGTCCACGGATGACTTTTCAAACCATTATAAGGTTTTCAACACCTCAGTAGTCCAACAGGGCTTATGAACATGTGCCATCAGTATGGTATATGTTTTCTCTGTATAAGCTATCATGTCAGCTTCAATGAGTTATGAGTAAAGGTGCAGCGTGGAAATAAACAATTAAGGTACTATCTGAGCAGTGTTAGATGTGTAGTCAGAGCATTATCTCAATGAGTTCTGCTATAGGGTAGCGTGCCTTGGTTGATAATACTGTTGCAAGCACTGGGATGCCTACCTGAATGTCGTATATGTGCTGGGTTGCACACGTTTACAATTGGCGGTCTACTGTTGGAGGTCATTCATGTGGCGTTAATTAGAGATGCTTGGTAGCAAAAGCACAGCTATACTTCAGTATATCCTGTGATGGATCTGTGCACATTGCTCTGTGTAACGTTTCTCAGAGTTTGAGTGAGTTCATTACATTGTTAAGTGTTGGTAGGAGCTCAGAAATAGCCAACTGTAGGTACCTCAAGGCAGCGGTGGCTATGTAGGATCCAAAAGGTGCCCTGGTGTCCAGAGGAAGAGACGAAGTCTGGGCAAAGAGAAAGAAGTCAGTATCTGGATTCAAGGTATTCTTTTCCTTTCCTGGATAACACATGGTTGTTCCTCGCGGTGAAAAAAAATAGCACATTTAAATTCAGTCGACTACAGCTGCAAATCTTACTGTTTACCTGTTGTGTCAGACTATATTATGGTAAGTGTTTAAGAAGTATATAGTGTTAAGAGCTGTTCAGTATACATGCATCTTTCTTTCTATATTGAAGTGTTGAATGCGAATAGTAACCCTTTAGGCTGAAAGGGTTCAAACTGCATATATTGTTTTATGGAAAGGGAGAAAACAGATGGTGGTGGAAGGAATAAAGCTTGAGTTAGGAGTATTTCATTAAGTAAGATGAGGTATTACACATCCTCGACATTAAAGTAGATATTGTATCTCAAGAGAGTGAGCATAGATAAGTGGTATGAAATGTACCTGGGCACACTCAGATTCTGGTGCGACCTTTTGCTATTAGTAAAGCACACTCACTCGCCCATCAATAATCTCACAACCTAAGCAAGATACATCTAAATTAGAGCACAGCTCGGTTTCTGGGGAGAATAATTCTGAGAAAGGTGGTGGGAGGTAATATTTCTGAGAAAGACAAAAAATCCTCCAGCCATGATACTTCCGGTGATGCTGTGTACCCATAAATCTGCAGACCACCCAAAGAATATGCTGTGTAATCCCAGTGTCATGTTACACCGCATCACAGGAAAAGACATCTCCAGAACGAATTTTTAAATTCGGCAAGGACACAGTAAAAAAAAATAGTCGAGTTTGAGACAGAGTCTATGCGCAGCGAGTAAAGGAAGTGCAACTTCCGAAAAACCTGCACGGAGATCTCAGTGGCCATGCAAAGAAACTAGCCTTTAGAATCTTCGAAATGTGATCCAATTTAGCCCTTACACTAACTACTCTGCTTGAAGACAGCTCAAAGAACTGACTGATTTCAAAATGGATCGTTCTTGACACATGGGCTAACATTTAGCAGTATGAAGACTGCAGTCTTACCCCATCATGGCTGAGATCTGAACTTATGGTTGCGCCAAGAATAATGCAGTTTACGGTCCAAAACTATGTATCTATTACACAACTAAAAACAGGAACATCCACTTGACAATACCAACATAAACGAAAGACCAAGCAGAAGTACTCTTTACTGAGAATGGATTTCAAGCAATATGTACCAACAGTTTAGTACGCAATTAGACCAAGCCAATATTTTTAACAGAAACAACTTGTCAACTTTATATGGCCGGACTGGCCATAGCAGGCACCGGGCAATCCCCCGGTGCGTCGCACGGGTCGGGCCGGTTTTGGGCCCCTGGGGGCCGTTTTTGTTACAGGGCCGTATTTGCAGCAGAGCTTCAAAATCGACCCTGTACCAAAATCGGCAGAAAACCGGCCCCGGCAAAGAGCACGGCGGCACCTCTAACCTCCCTCCCCCCACAGTGGGGAGGGGGGCCGGCCGAGCACTTTGCCAGGGCCGGTTGTGGTTCCCAGTCCGGCCCTGTATGTGTCGCCTACCAACGTAAAAGCATTTTGATGGTTAAGACTCCCACGGCCAAGGAATTCATATTTTTATGAATTCACACACACTACATTGCTCTAGCTGTCCCAAACCCAAGTAAATTTCGAACAAAACACATAGTATGTACTAATTTCCATAAGTGTAAAACGGACAGATTGTAATGTGCTAACGTTGTATTTACAGGAGCACAGAATGGAAGAAGTAGTAATTTAACAGAACACATAGTAAGTTGGGATGTATAATTAATGCTTAAAAAAAAAAAACTAAAACAAATTGAAAGTCTGTGTGGTGCCTTTGCTTTTAACACTGACACTTTAACCTGCATAAATATTTTCGGTTCAGAGACAGATCGGGCCCTCAAAGAAACACAATCATACCTTCACGTTTTTCAAAGTGGAAAATATTACATTCTTGCCAAAATACTACACTAACATACACTGTAGAATTGCAATTTTTTTAAATTAAGTATTACGTCATATCATGTTCTCAAAAAGAAAAAATAGCCTCCTAGTGTCCTTCAGAAAATACATATCTAAAAGCAACTGTGGGATTTAATATTGAATTACTAATTACATCGCCCTTTAAAAGAAGATAATCAAAAACAAAAAGTGGGCTAAAATAGCAAAAACATATAGAAGTATGCACAATCTTACAGCACAGTCGAGTTAAGTGCATTTATTTTTTTAGGTCGAGCATGGGCAGCGCACGGCACTGTTGTTTATGTTGCATCAAGTTCTCTTGCGGTACATTGTTTCTTCCCCCGTCTACTGTTTCTTTCCATTAAAATTAATTATTAGACTCAGTCTGCTTGTTTAACTGGCTCAGAATTTTAAAGGTTAACAAGGATGTTACCTTTCTATAATGGCCGCTATGTTTGACGTCTATTGTCACAGCATGCAGCCATTAGGCAAACTGGTCCGTTTTTTGTTTCAGTGGACTGCGTCATGTAGACTTCCTCCAAGTTTTACAGTTCCATCTCAGTTTCATTTTCCTTTTTTCTCTAGCATCCTGTTTCCATTTTCTTTCCTCTTTCACGCCTCTGGGAGATAAAATACATTGTCAATTACAACGCTAATACCTCCAAATCTCACAAATGCAAGACCAATTTGCATTGCAAAAGCTTGTTTTTTCACTTAGTGCCTTTAGTGTCACATTGCTCCATGCTTTTTAAATGTATCGATATTTTTTCTTTCCGTCATTGAAGGAATTGATGGTACGCATTGCTGACATGCATGCAGGTGGAGTAAGTTATCGAAGGATATAGATTTTCCATTCTTAGTCAGTCTGTCAGCGGCAGAGGACAAAGCCTCCCTAGTCAGGGAAGGTCAGTGCAAAAGGGCACAGGTTCCAGTTTAGTCACAGTCAGTTCTCGGGGACAGAGGCTCCCAGTCCAAGATTAGTATCACTTCATACTGATGTCTGCCTCTTTTATAGGAATCTTTCCAAGAATACATAACATGATTTACAATACATAATGACTGATTGTTCCTTATTTTCCTTTCGTATGACAGAAACAATAACTACTGACATACAAAAATAGAAATTATCCTATTTGTTTCCCTAACTATCAAACATAATTGATTGATGCACTGTCCTCTATGTTGCTTCTTGGTAAGGCATAATAAATTTTTCATGTACAAAACTTTAAAAGTGCAGTAATCTCTGTGCCCCTAAAATACAGCGTGAGAGATGCAGACATATGAATCAGTCTTGCAAACTCATTCTGTGTTGTCTGTGCAAGTCACACTTCGCAGCACTTAACTGTATGACTTTTCCTCGATGGCACCATTCAGGGAATTAGTATCTCGTCAATTGTTATCAAGTAGTTTAACCCCTTCGACGCTCATGACGAGCTCAGGTCGTCATGAAGTTCACCTCTTGTACCCTCATGACGAGCCGAGCTCGTCATTAACCGCAGGTTTTTGAATTTTCCAGCGCACAGCGGGAAAATGCGCCGCATCGATGGTGTTAAATGTATTTCTGGTGATTTTGATATCAAAGTTCCATGTTGAAGTTATCACTGAGAAACCTTCATGAAAATAACATTACAGCACAAATCAAAAAACGATGATTTTATAATTATAAGTGCAATCATTTTGCTCCCAACATAGCATGTGTGCATCTATTTGTGTTCATTCATAGGTCTAGTTAGATTATCTTTCGGTTAATCTTTTGAAAGTATCAATTCTTTAAAGTGCTTTTAATGGAATTTCAATTGTATGTGCTTTTTGTTGGGTATTTTCCATACATAAAGGGCATCTTATAATCTACAGGTTTCCCAACATTATCTTCTTCTATTGCGGTTAATCTATCAAATTGCATCACCAATTCCTTGTTTCCTCAGATTAAGAGCTTCAAATGGAATATCTGGGAAGGCAAAGCATGTTGTATGCAAATGACATACAGCTTTCCATTTTTACGTTTCACCTGCACAGCTTTTGCAAAATCTCTTGTAATTAAAATATATATATATATTGAAGAAGGGGCTTACAGACCTCCCATTATTTACCTTTTTTGGCTTCTCTTGGTTAGCAGCATCAAGGTAACGTCATCAGGTTTCACTTCTTCTTTCTTCCTCCTGGTGTTCGGGTGTTCCAAGGCGTGTGGACCAAGTACAATTTCCAGGCAGCAGCCAGTGTACTTCTACAGCCCGTATGTTTCTTGAGGTACTTTTTATTGCATTTTTCTACATGCCATCTCCAAGAGTGCATGTCTGCAGTCAGTCTTCCGCTCCTCTCTTCCTCCCTCCTCCTTTACCCGCACCTCCCTTGTGTTGGCCCCAGTCTGTTGCTGCTCCCAGCCTTCCCGGGCCACTCTTGTGTTTTGCCTTTTTTTGTTTTGTTTAAGGGAGTTTGTTTTTATTGCGCAAATTTGACTCTGAGGTATTGGGCGCTTTACCCAAGCACCAGTTACCAACGAGGTATAAACAGTCTTGGTTTCAGCCCCACCACCTCCTTCCTCGCTCCTCTCTTGTATTGCCCCCACCCCCATCTCATGCTCCCAGCCTCCAACCACCAATCTTCTTCCACAACCCAACTGGGTAACATTCGAACTATCGTTAACAGCCACCTCCCCAAATAAACATGACTATGAGGGGAGGGAAAATAAAGAGACTCTCGTGTAATGAGCTGACACTTCCCTGCCTAATTTGAAGGTACACAAAATGTTGAGTATCTCGCGGTCCACAATGCAACCACACAAATGGTGAAAGAGTATATTGAAACAGTCTACTTGCAGCATTAAATGGGGACCCATCTCTCGGCAACAGAAAACACATCAGGGAATCAGCTCATTTAACAATCGATAATCTGTGCCTATCGCATGAGATGAGCCACCTCGTTGATGGCCAAGGCTGCCCACACAGTCCGGTTTTGTGTATATAACTAGTCACATATAGTCCTCTGTGTTTGACACATCTAATGTACATGATTCTCACATCATCATTTCAGCTTGTTGTAGGTACACGTCTCATGCTCTGATTTCATTACAAGACCGGAGGCTACCATTATGCATATTTCTTTTAATGCTAACTCCAAGCAGCCACTTAGAAGCAATACATCATAAAGTGAAACAGATCTAGAATAGAATCTTCCAGATGTTGTTGTAATACTTTATTCGATAACAAAGTATCATAAAAGTAAATACAATTTCATCATGAAAGGTAAAATTAGATGAGAACAAATTTCAAAGTACAAAAGCGAAGAAACAAGTTAAAAAACGAGTTAAAATACACATCAGTAATAAAAACAAGTCCAATCTGGTTTGTTCCAGGGCTAGAAAGTGCTAATAAATAAGGTGCTAGTTGATATAATAACACAGCTATACCGCTTGGTGTCCTAGCCCATTCGCAGTTGAGCAAGCTTTGTTCGTATCTGCCATGCTTTCCCCAGGAATTTTGCAACTCCGCAAATTACCATCATGGATGTAGTATCTGTTGTTAGAATGTGGAGAGCCACTGAATATTGCCTTGTTCCAAGTTCTCTACAAACTGGTCTTAACCATCTTCTCCTGGGCCCCCTGTACGCCCTGCAGGCAAACAAGAAGTGAGCTAAGGACTCAGTAGGATTAGCACACCCCGGGCAGGTAGCTTGGTGGTGAGAGAAGTCTCTCCAGCTTCTAGTGATGGCATTCAGGGGTAGGGTTCCATACCTCAATTTCAAAATCAACGTTCTGTCTCTCGGGTTTCTAATGAAATCAAGAAAGGGTTCTAGCTTCCTCTCTGGCTTGTGGTCCAAAAACTGTTCGGTTAAAAGGCCCACCTTTAAATTTTTCAAGTCTCTTGCTTGAATCCCCTCCCAATAGAGTTTCTTGATGGTTTCTTTCGGGGGTGGTGACTGCGAGATCCATTCTTCACTTAGCCCCAAATTGATCAGCAAGTCCCTCAATTTTTCAGCCAGCCAATCTTCATTGGAGAGTTCAGGGTAATGAGATCATCAAGCACAGCAGCATAGTTGGCAAGCTCCAGCGTCCTTCTAAGGCGTACCCAATAAAGTAAGGGCCGAAGAATAGAATCTTCCAGATGTACAATAGCCATGCACATAGAATAGTCTACCTCTTTTAAATGCGGCTCCGGGCAGAGAAGTACATTTTCTCTTCACTTTCATGTATGATCTGTATCTTCTAGAATGAGCAACTACATGTGCATGTATGTTTTCTCAATTTAATTTGTTACCTTTCTGAATAGACTTGTGTCCTTTTTAACTTAATTTGCATACCTTTCTGAATAGACATATGCCTCTTTGACCTCAAACTCCTCTTAAATGTCAGCTCACACCTAACTGATTTCCAATTTATGGAAATCCTGCTCCCCCACCGCTCTCCGCCTTCACCCCGGACCTCACATTGTGTCTCCACCCAATAACTGCCTACTCCGAAATACAGACAAGTTGGGAACTATAACAAGAATCAATAATTAAAATAAAAACTAAAAAATGTAAAATCTTTACCCCATCTGTAGTTGAGGGGCTACCTGGGCAATGCAGTAAATCAACAGCTGATCGCTCACAAGTATATCCGATGTCAGGAAGTCTGGCAGTTGGACACTCCTGTGATCAGCTGCTAACTGCAACCGCAAGTACTCAAAAGCTATTTTTACACCAAAAACCTCACTTTACAGTGAAGGAGCATAACATGTAAAAGACCTGATGTAACAAAGCATTAATTTACATAAGCTCCTCTAACAAAGCCTTAATTTACATAAGCTCCTCTGAACCTTACTAATAAGTCAGATTGCCTGCCTTCTATGCCATCTATATAGATTACTAAGTACTACAACCCGTAAAGGAGTATAAAATCTAACATGTCTGATGTAGAATCAGATGGTCTTGAGGTACCTACCCCCCTAACATCAATAATGAAAAACTAGGCCATGTCAACCAAAAAAACCTTAATTGAGGAAGAAAATGGCACTATGAAACCCAGAAAGGCCAAAACGGGGAATTCAATAAAAAAGGGGGCAAAAGATTAAAGAGAAAGAACAACATTGAAAGAGCAAGCCCCATGAGCACATTGGGAGGTCAAAGCACCTCAAATAATTTGGGAGGTCTACAGACCTCATCATATAAAGGAGGTCTAAGCACCTCAAACTATAAGGGAGGTCTACGCACCTCAAAAGTATCAGGTGTCCTTAGCGACACAACCTATCACGGTGTCCAAAGCGGCACACAATATCTTAGTGCTTGTCATGATACACAAGATCTTGAAATTGAACCACAAGGGGACCAAAACATGAACCCGTTGGATGAACATATCCTTGACCTAGACCAGGGTGATCTAAACTTTGAGAGTCCCCTATCAGAGGAAGAGCTCCCTTCATCCTCTAAATAAATTATAACCAACCCACTGGGTGAGGAGATGTTCTCTCCACATAATATCAGACCCCCGAGGAGCTCAAAATGGTGGCTCCAAGATCCAGTGGTTCAAGAAAAGGTATGCCCGACACCCAACCTCAACCAAGAAATAATCAATTTCCTATTCAAACTGGGTAGAGACCCCAGGAAGGGCATGAAAAGGTCACTGAAGGCCTGCAAGGATCGCATGCTTTATATTTTATGCCTGCTGACTAGAATAATTGATATGGCGGAAGACAGCCACATTAACGGTACCCAGTTAGACTTAGATCTACTAAGCTAAGAGGATGGAGTCAGAAAACTCTCATCCTATTAGGGAACGCGAATGGAGGGATAAATGCATGCAACGAAGAGTAGTCCTTACCAATATCAACCCTAAGTTGAGCGACATGGCTGACAAAGAACCCTCAGCAAACCCCAAAGGACTCTTATTTGGAGAGGACATGATCAAGATCTTAGGCAAATACGTTGCAACCTTTACTGCCCTAGACAAAGCTCATAACCGCATGAGTCGAGTATTCAACCCTACTGTTTTTGCCAGGGCCGGCAGAAGGGGCCGCTCTACTGGCCGTGTCTCCCAAACGCCCTATTACAGACAATGAGGAGTAGGTTGACTCAGATTTGTTTTTTTACAGACTTGGAAAACAATTACACAAGACCCCTGTGTTTTAGAACCCGTTCAAGGCTTCAAAATAGAATTTTCGAAAACACCAACACAATCCTCACCCCCAAGAAACCTAGTACTGATCACAGAACAACAGAAAATAGTAGAGGAAGAGGTAATGTCCATGATAGAGTAAGGAGCAATTATAGAAGTACCATGGGATCGTATGAAATTCATAAGCACTATTTCGGGTCGCAAAAAAAAAAAGACAAGGGTTTAAGACCAGTCATAAACCTGAGAGAACCGAACAAATCTCTCATCTACAGACACTTCAAAATGGAGGGTATTTACCTCCTTAGAGACATGCTTCCAGAAAAGGACTGGCTAGTGAAGTTGGACTTGAAAGGTGCCTACTTCACTATCACCATGACCTCTGAGTTCCAACCATACCTCCAATTCACATGGAACTGTTCTATAACATCCTTCTTGAGAGAAAGAGGGATAAGACTGATAGTCTATCTCAATGACATTCTCATTATGTCCCAGCACCACTCTCAGATTCTTCAAGACCTGAATACACAGTAAATATCTTCGAAAGCCTTGGCTTCATAATAAACAAAGAATTATCTATCATGACCCCCTCAAAATCTCTGGAATTATTGGGAATCACTGTAGACACTTTTGCTACTCCCCAAGAACAAAATCATGAAAATATGCAAAGAAATACGACTTACATTAAAACAAGACCTCTTGTCCCTGAGAGAACTAGCCAGACTCCTGGGCCTCCTATCTTCCTCTATCCAAGCGATCTTTCCAGGACCTTTACATTATCTAGCCCTTCAAAGAGTGAAGGCAAAAGCCCTCCGTGCTGGACTACGGTACAGAGACAAAGTAACCCTAGACCACAAAGTCAAATCAGAAATTAACTGGTGGTTAAAGGATCTACATGCCTGGAAGGGCAAAGCTGTTTTCGGAAACTCCTCACAATTCCTTCTAGAGTCAGATGTAAGCCTTCATGGCTGGGGAGCGTGCTTACAGAACCAGAACACAGGAGGTCTATGGTCCTATACAGAGAGCTCACACCACAAACTACCTAGAGTTAACTACTGGCCTTTAGGCTCTGATGAGCTTCAAACAATCCCCACAAGGCAGATTGGTTATTCTAAAAAGGGGCAACATTTCAGCTGTGGCATACATAAATTGCTTATGGGGTACAAAATCCTCCGACCTATCAAATCTAGCCCAAAAACTCGATGTTCAGTCTAGAACACAAGATTGTCCTAAAGCATCATACTTACAGGGAAAAAGCAACTTCACTGCTGACTGGAATTCAAGATGCCTCCTAGACCACATCAACTGAAAACTCAACGTGAAAGCCTTCAGAACTTTAAATCAGTTCTGGGGCCCTCTTAAAGTAGATCTTTTCGCAAGCAGACTCACATTCCAACTACACAAATATTTCAGCTGGATGCCAGACCCCGGTGCTCAAGCAGTCAATGCCCTTCTCTAGTCATGGAAAAGAATGAGCACATGCATTTCCCCCATTGCAATGAAAGTGAGACAAGACCAATGCTCCTTATTACTAATAACCCCTTTCTGGCCCTCACAGGCGTGGTTTCCGATGAGCTTGGAATTAGCCTGCAAAATATCCTTTCTACTTCCACCCGCAGAAGGCCTTTTACGGAGACATCCTACAAGCGTCATGGGCACCTGGAACCTACTAAATGCAATAGCAACTGGAGAACTTGGGTACGCTGGTGCCTGGAGAGGAACCTGGATTCTGTGGAGGCTCCTATTGTACACGTAGCAAACTTTTTAGTTTAGCAATACGAGAGAGGGCTTACTTAGAGATCAATTAATTGCTACAGATCAGCTATTTCAGCGGGCCATGCTCTAATAAATGGCAAGACCATAGGGAAAAATACCACAATATGCAGAATTATGAAAAGTATTAAACTAAGGAGACCACCTAAACCCAAATATGAAACCATATGGGATGTTAAGTTACTACTATACCCTTTCACTACCTGGCCTGTGAACAGATACCTAGATAAGAAGAGACTTTCCATAAAACTAGCATTTCTTCTCTGCCTAATCTTCGGCCGTAGAGTATAAGATGTCGAAGCACTAGAAGTAACTCAGAGTCTATGATGCATTTGGCGTCAATTTCGAAATTATTAAGAGAACTAAGACTATGTCAGATACAATTTTCAGCACAAAGTTTAACGCATGCAAAAAACGTGTGGGAGATTGTATGAAAGAATATGATGCAAGAATGAGCGAACATCATGCAAATTGTGTTAACCAATTACTTATCTCTTTTGTGAAACCCTTCAAACCCATTACCTCAGCTTCTATAGAATGATGGGTCAAATATACAATGCAATCAGCTGATATTGACCTTAAAAGGTTCCAGGCACACTCATAAGGGGCGCTATGGAAAGCGAATCAGTATGGAAAGTGTGTAAACTAGATCACATTCTTAAAGCAGCTGTTTGGTCAAATTCTAACACTTTTGCTAAACACTATTGTAAACCTATTAAACATAGGTCAGATGTAGTATTACTAAACTACCAACATGCATAATGCTAGCCTCCAGTATTGTAATGAAATTGCGATTCTCTTAATAACATGACAAGAGAATCTGGATTTCATTAAAGACATAGAGGCTAACATTATCCCACCCTTCCGCTCCTGTGGGTGGATACATGAATTACTGAACAATAGAGGCATAGTTTATGATACAACCTTCATTCATTGTATTGTTGAAAATTTCATACAACCTTTATTCAATGGATTGTTAAAAATTTCATATAACTTGCACGCTTTGATATTACACCTTTCTCAGTTACATGACAACAGAGCACTTACACTCTTTCTTATTTCAGATAACTCAACATAACTGATTCATCTATACTGAAGCTTTCGCAAGGAAGATGTTCAGAAAGTATTAACTCTGTATCCCCTTCATTCAATCTTCATTATTTCTATCCGCTTGGAATGCACACAAAAAAAAGAAAGAAAATTCTACACAGAAGACGACTTACCTTATTACCTCACATTTAAAAGAGGGAGACTATCCTATGTGCATGGCTATTGTACATCTGGAAGATTCTATTCTAGATCGGTTTCACTTTATGATGTACTGCTTCTATGTGGCTGCTTGGAGTTAGCATTAAAAGAAATATGCATAATGTTAGCCTCCGTTCATGCTCCGATTGCTTCCCATCGATGCCAATTGTGTCCGTCAAATCTGAGGACGCCTGCTGCCCATCGATGCCAATTGCGTCTGTCACATCTGAGGACGCCTGCTTGTGACAATTAACTTACATGGTGTGGCGTCCAATCTGCCAGTCTGCCACAAACATCCCTATATCATATCCAGCCATATTTCCTGTATCTGCCAACCACCATGTATCATGGACCTCTGCACTATCCTATGCGCTGTTCGTGGGACTTTTCAAGCATCGCCTTCATTAGCCTGGGTACTTTGGTCCCTGTCCAAGCACAGCCAGGCCCCCAGACGTAAAGGCATTCTAGCATTACCTCAACATACATGGATATTTATATTTTGTGGGATGCCATGCAAAGAACCATGCCTGCGGCAGCTGGAGGTGCTCCTTCACTCCTCCCCGCACATCCCTCCTATGGATTGCCCCTCGCGCTTGGTTTTAATAAAAACATTTTTTAAGCACTTTAGTATGTTTTTTAACTCTTTGGACTTCAAGCCATTTTGCACAGCAGCACGCGCATCTATGCAACATGTCTACATAAACACTAACAAACCAATAGATCTCGCCTACTCGAAATCTATTGGCTCTGCCAATGCTTGTTACATTTGGGTAGTATTCATTTTTTGAATAAACTGGTCAAAGTCCATAATGTTTCCCCTCAGAAGATGGTCTCCTCTACCTCACTTCCACTGTCCCTTTCAGATGGCTGACTATAATCTGTTCATTCAGGCGTTGCGACATGGAAGCATGTTTTGACCACAATCTAGTACAGCACAGAGGCAATTTAGAGCCGACATGGTACACTTAAGGAAATTTAGACCTTCATTTATAGGAAGGGCAGAATTGTTTAAAATAATAATTCCAAAGCTATTAAACTTTTTCCAAAATATTACAATTTGGGTCCCAAAATAACTTTTTCTGGGTTGGGTGGGATACCTCATACTTTGTTATGGAATTAAGACCTCATACTATGTTATGGAATTAAGACCTGTGGCAATCTCTTCATTGAAATTAAGGGCAAGTGTATTTGACCGATTCATAGCATTGCAGGACATGCACAAATAGTACTGGATATCCCAGTTAATAGTAGTTAACAAATTGACATTCTCATTCCAAAAGAGGTTTCCCCGGTCATACACTGCCATCACTTATGTGGCAAAGGTTGTCCTAATGCTATACATGATAGAATAGAACCAGATTGTGAACTGGGGCTTACAAGAACTGTGATTATGGGCATGGTACATGGCAACTGCTAAACTCGGGCGGAGCCACATTTTTTCAATGTGGAAGCCGGCCCCACTCAACCCCTCCCCGGCCCAACAAAATCCTACTAAACCGTAAGCATTTGAAGGAGGTTCCAAAAGGGTGACCTCACACATGGGGTCATGCAGGAGCAAACCGATTTGAGTAATTATGCAGAGACTTCGATGTTGTATACTCTAGAGGTTTTCAGACATGCTTTAAAGTCATATGCTGCCACTGACAGACATAAAAGGACTGCTCCTTTTTTAAAAACATTATTTACTCAACCACTGACAAAGAAAACGATATACCTTATCAATAAAAACGCTCATTAAGAACACTCTAGGCACTCCGGTTGTTGGAAATCCAGGTGGAAATGTGACTTGTGTCCACTTATGGGTACAGAGTCGCAGAGGTACAACTATACCCAGAAAGACGTAGAGTTAAGATAATAATTTAGACTGGTACGGTTAAATATTTTTCAAAGCATCAACTGCCCATGCACAGAATTGCTTACATTTGTAATGCCAAAAGATTCAAGATTCCTCAGTAAGTTTGAGAAATAATTAGCCAGTCTAAATAGTTCCAGTACAATTCACTGCCAAGAATTAATTTGCTAGGAATAAAGCATGAAAAATCTTGATTTACATACAGAACACTAAAGCAGAACACAATGATGGTGGTCACACGCCGTGATATTGTCAGATTATGGGGTGGTCTGGTCACACCTGGAATCAAAGCATGACATTCAGGCATGAACTGGAGCGTAGCCCAAGAGACTTGTGTGTGTTATCTGGGGCAGTCTCTGTGAATTCTACAAAGTAAGAGGCCTATGAAACAGTTCTCATAGACAATAATAATGCTAAATTGTGTTCAGTGGATTTGAAAGAACCCTTCAAAGTCACTGAGATGAAAATTGATACAGAAGAGGCATCTGTTCTACTGAGGTTTGACACAACTTACTTGGCTAGCACATAGACTGGCAAGCTACATTTTCTTCAGCCATGGTGAGATTTTGTGTGGTACTTACACCAGGCTACTGAGCAGTTTGCGTTTCTCTGAAAATACATAAAGCATTTTAGAGTATTTTTGCCATATTTTCTCATATTTCAAATGTGTAAAATGTAATTCATATCATAGTTGTCTTTTGCTCATATGTTTTATCAGAAATGGCAAAATGAAAAAGGGATCAGTTAAAACGTACTCATTATTTCTGTATCATATCAAGAGCGGAGATACCTAAAATGATTTTTTCTAAAGGAAAAAAAGATATATCTATATTGATACCATTTGTCTGAGCCCAAGTACTCTACAACTGTGGTACTCGGGAGTACAGGGCACGGGCCGCCAGCTGCCCGGCAGACCTTCTATGGGGGGCAGGGATCCTCGTGTGGATTGGGCCAGCATGCATCCTCGCCACCGGCAGACCAGGTCCTTTGCCGGCCTGCTCGTTGTCAGCCTGCCTTCCTCTCAGGTCTTCTTTCAGGTCAGTGATGGACTGTTTTTTGGCTGTTTGTGGGCCAGACTTTGTCTGCTGGGTCAGATTTTACTGTTGATTTCCCCGATATTAAAATGGGCATTTCCTCCATCAAGCTCAAATCCAAGCAGTCTTAATGCGAAAAACGCATACGGCATGTCTTTATAACATCAAAAAAAATGGGTCACTTTTTAGTTTTCTAATTTACTAAATGTAGCCACTTTTATTTGGGTACTGGGGCCTTTTTTGTGTGCCGGTTTGACACGGTCCGTGATGCCCCCATTTCATCTGCATGTCTCTTTTTATAGTTTTATAGGCCTCCCTGTCTCTGTTCACACGTGACCAGCATCCCTCCTTTATGCATGTCTGTTTACAGGTCAATGCTGCACTTATCCAGTAATGTTTTGAAAAGGTGGTGATTTATTTTTTTATTCTACTAGCCCTGCCCCCACTGACCCTACCCATCAGTGCGGCTTTGGCCTCAAACCAGACAGTACTTTTAGCCCCTGAGAAAACGTTAGCGAGTACCTATGCTCTATAAGAATCCAATCCAAAGGTCTTTAAAACAGTGGACACGCCCCTAAGGGGTTGCGTTGCTTAATTCCGGGGAGCACAAGCTACTCAGTAAGTACTTGTATATGAAGATTACCTGGTATTGTGAATATTTAGCACTTTAGCAGGCTGTCTTCATTTACAAGAAGCAGTTGAAGTGCATACAAAAAAGTAGGGGGAACTGTGATCCTGAACGTCTTGGCGGAAGGGTCAAAGGCATGACTAAAAAGAACAAAATATTCTGCAACTATTTTATTGTTTTTTAACCTTCAAGTAAATACAAATAAAATAATGTATACACCTTTAATGAAAAATAAATACACGTTAAAATAATCAGTGGGAAATGCATTATTTTAGTTATGACACCTCAATTGGTTAATGTAATCAGTGCAGATGTCGGTGTGAGAGATCAGACAGTTTCACACAATTGAATCCTGGTTGGCACAGTGGGGAACAGGAGCTTGTATATTTATAGTGCTATGAGGTACCAGCTTTTAACAGAATGCACTGCGACTATGTAGGTCATTATTTTAAAGCGTGTATTACATGCAGTATACGATAGACTGCTGCAGAATGGTTTACTGTTTTACCTTAAACAAGTGTTTTCAATGCATATATTTCGTAATAAATAACTATTGCAAGTACTGTACCTAGTGCAAGTATTTTTTTTAACTGTCCATTAAAAGGACATTTTCCAGAACGCAACACTCCTATATCGCATTTCAAACAGAATAAGTCTTTGTTATCATGAAATGTTAATGGATTCTTCCAATTTCTGCCTATATTGGGTCCAAAGCAGCCCTTACATTTTGTGATTAACCAACTGCACACATTCACACTTCTTTCAGGAAGCAGGCACTTCGGAAAGAAGAACTATTACTTCTTCAGCTCTCGGTCCGCCCTCCGCTTCACAGAACACAAGGCCTCCCCATCTACCCCACTTCCACCGAGAGCACATCAAAGTCCACTCTTTTTGAACAATTATAATAAGTCATGGGCACATCAGTCCCCACACATCCCACCCACCTCAATATGCAGATGTCTTCAGGTGAGTTGAGGGGTGGCCGGTAAGCTAGAAAGGTTGCATTCAGAAGCAGAGACCTAATCGTCTGGAACTCTGGGGAATCAGAGTAATACGCCAGGGGAAAGGAGAAAGATCCGTGGATAGTGCCCAAGACATGGCCCAGAAGAGGGGGAGTGCGCTATCCAGGGGCCAATTTTTTCATCTACAACGGGACAGACAGTTTTCTCAGAGAGATGCCCTGAAGTAGGTGACAAGACATAGGTGCTTGTTTTCCTGGTTTTTTTTTTTAAAGAAAAGACCATCATTACTATTAATGCAGCAGGTGCAGTGGCACTGGGACCAAGGGTGTGAAGTGGGTCACTGCACCCCAATTAAGGCTAAGGTGAGTTGGGGGCCCATTTTTCTTGCTAGTATTAGCCTAGGTCCCCTTCTCTGCACAGGGAACAGGGCCCATTTATTACACAAAGAGGCACGCAGCTTGCTTTCGACCTCAGGCCTAACAGCGATGGCCCTGTAAAGTGGGTAGAGAAGAAAGCCTGCTTTGTAGGACTGCCTGTATCATTGGTGCTGCTGGTGCATTGGCACCGAGGTGCAAAGGTGAGAGGGGCCAACTAAACCCAAGTTATGGCTGATTTACTAGCCAGCCTTCCTTGCTAGTAAATCAGCCAGTGCACCCTTGCTGTGCCAGTGTTGCTTTGGGCCTCACACCAATGGCCCAAGAGAGAGGAATGTTTAAACAGAGGAGACACCTTACCACTGGGCCTAAGAGATATGATGGGGGGATAGGGCAAGATCAGGCCCATGTTTTTAACAAAGAGCAAAGGAGACTGCCCAGTTTGCAAGGCAATAGCTATCATTAGTGAAGCAGGTAAAGTGGTACTGGGGCCCAGTGGTGCGAGGGGCCCATTTTATCAGAATCAGGAATTTATTACTTTCTAAAAGCAGCATGGGGGTCATGCAAACATTAGAGTTGAGGAAATCATAACTTCAAAGTGGGGTCAACATGAGGGAGCTCATTTTTTTCTGAAAGAGAGAACGAGTGTTTCAGGAATGAAGCGATGGACAGGCATGGTTCAAAGGGGTGAAAGAGACCTGGAAATTCGGCTACTCTAGGCTGCAGCCATCATTCGTGCAGCAAGTACAGTATCATTGGGGCCCTGGAGTGTAAGAGGATCATAACACTCCAATTATGTGAAATAGTATTTTTGGTCAATTTCTGTTTAACATATTTGCTCTTTTATAATTCTCACATTTCGTGCAGATTTTGAGCTACATAAAGTAACTAGAACATTATCTAATAAGCCCTTCCACTGCATCACCACCAAGTCTTGCCATAAAGTTTTGAAGGGGGGGGCGAGGGGCACCTTCAAAACATTTTGCTTAGGGAGCTTGGAGCACAAAAGTTTGAAGACCTCTGGTTTAAAACTCTGCAATGATGGTTGGTCAGTACAGAGGCTTATAGTCAGGTTTAGAGGGCAGGTGCTCTTTAACACTGCAGCCAGTGGCAAGAGACAAGGTCTCACAGACAGGGATGGCCAATGATAGCGGATAAAGGCAACCGTTCTAGGGTGCTCAGTTTAGATTCCTTATTTAAGATTGTCAGTGTGTGTGCACATGTATGTCCATGGTATTATTCCTCATCAGTGTTTGGTGCAGCACAACCTCATACACACAAATGGTCATTTCTCGTTAGACCGAATCAACAAAAGAGTCTGAGCCTCTTCAGTCAAGAAAAATAAGCAATGTAAGAGTGTGAAGAGATTCCAAGCTGGATCTATGTATCATTTAATTTTAATATAAAGCAGTAAGTCAAAGGCAATAGCCACCATATGTTGCAGTCAGGAATGGGTTAGGGCTTAATAACTGATGTGTTGTGATGGGTGTGTCTGATCTTGTGACTTGACACTAATCTGAGTGGCAAGCTAGTGTCGAGGTCTTCTGAACATACTTGGTGGATGGGCAAGGTTGGCATATGCACTCAGTTAAGTAACACCTGAGGCTGTGTAAATCAGTGGTGATGTGAGACAACCTTCCATTTTCCTACATGTCGCATTTTAGGGTGGGATGATACTGCCTTAGGAAAAAGAGTAGTCATTGCTTATGATTCTAGTCTCCACTGTTCAGGAACGTTGGCATAGAATGGTAACACCATCGGATGAAATCCAGAAAAGGGTAAAGGCTTTCATGCCATGGTGATCATCTGGACTGGGGCCATTACCGTAGGCAAGACTCCATACTTTCACTGCCTTGTTAGCTAAAGCCCCTTAAAAATGTATTTTAGTTTTTTGTTTTATGTCCTTGGGCCAACAGTAAGAACCATCAGAATTACCGTTTCCTGGTAGATATGCACACATTTACTTTTTTAACTTGACCTACTCAAGAAAAAGGGATAATGTAAATAGTTCTCTTGATTTATGAGTGTTTTTGTTGAACGGCTAAAATGTGCAACTGGCAGAGAAGACAGAAAGATATGTGGTTAGATAGTAACGCGTTAGGTGTAATTCTATAAATAACCACTTCTGGTTAAAAGTGATGTTTTATTCAGCTTTGAGCCGTTAGCAGAGGGAGGGTACGGTCCCTTTTTAAATAGCTATTTCACATCCTTCAACAACAAAAGTTAGAAATCATGCATTGTACTGTTATTTTATATAACTAGAAATCATGATATACATCAGAAATGCAATCCTTCTGAAAACGAATGCCTATATCACTAGCGAAAGGAAACAATGCCAGTTGTCTTCTAAGAATTGTAATCCAGTGGAACTGAACGCTAACTAAGTCTGAGAGACAGTAGAAAATCAGGCACTTACTTAATAGGAAACAAGCTTTAAATTGCCTATCTTTCAGAGGAATCCATCAGTACTGAAATATCTACATTTCCCTTTAGGTTTACTAATAAAGGTGATAAAACACGTAACACTTTTGTTGGATTCTGAAGTATCCAGTGCACTCCGAGCATAGTGCTCTGATGCAGACAATCGGACAAGGAAAGGCCTTGAACTGGATCATCTCGTTCCTCACCGGGAGAACACAGAGAGTCCGACTCCCCCCTTTCAAATCAGAGGCCATCAAAGTCATCTGCGGAGTACCACAAGGATCATCACTCAGTCCCACCCTCTTCAACATTTACATGAGCCCCCTCGCATCCATCGCACGACAACACAACCTCAACATCATCTCTTACGCTGACGACACCCAACTAATCCTTTCCCTTACCAAAGACCCTAACACCGCCAAAACCAATCTTCATGAAGGCATGAAAGAAGTAGCCGAATGGATGAAAAACAGCCGCCTAAAACTTAACTCAGACAAAACGGAAGTCCTCATCCTCGGATCATCCCCCTCTGCCTGGGACGACTCATGGTGGCCGTCGGCCCTGGGCACGGCACCCATACCCACAGACCACGCACGTAACCTAGGCTTCATCCTAGACTCCTCCCTCTCGATGACCAGTCAAGCAAACGCCGTCTCATCCTCTTGCTTCAACGTACTTCGTATGCTCAAAAAAATCTTTCGCTGGATCCCCACCGAAACAAGAAAGACTGTCACCCACGCACTGGTCACAAGCCGACTGGGCTATGGAAACAAACACCCTCTACGCCGGAACCACAGCCAAATTACAGAAAAAACTCCAACGCATCCAAAACGCATCAGCCAGACTCATCTTGGACATCCCGCGCCAAGCTCACATTACCGGCCACCTGCAAGACCTCCACTGGCTTCCCGTCAACAAGAGAATAACGTTTCGTCTCCTCACCCACGCACACAAGGCCCTCTACAAACTAGGACCCTAATGCCTCAACACACGACTGTCCTTCTACACACCCACCCGCCAACTAAGATCCTCCAATCAAGCCCTCGCCGCAGTTCCGCGCATCCATAGATCCACCATGGGAGGGAGATCCTTCTCCTACCTGGCGGCCAAAACCTGGAACTCTCTCCCCACTCACCTTCGCCTTACCCAGAACCACATCTCCTTCAGGAAAGAACTTAAAACCTGGCTATTCGATAAATAATACACCCCCTCCCCCAAGCGCCTTGAGACCCTCTGGGTGAGTAGTGCACTATACAAATCCCTGAACTTGAACTGCACAAAGAGCCAAGATAGATGCAATACATTATTCAGAAAGTAGAGAAAAGAAAGACCATACCTATCAGAAGAAGTGCCAGATAACCCTTTATTAGGAGCATTACGGTTAACAGGAGATAAAGTACTAGAAATACACACAAAGCTGAAGCTTATAAAGGTAATATTCTCAAAAACTTTTTGGAAGTGAAAACAAATGAAAACTCCTGATTTGTATGGGCATCTTCTAAAATGTGAGAATGAAAAGGGTGGGGCGAGTGATGAAAGTGGGATGCACGCGAGAACTGATTACGGGACGTGAGAAAGCGGAGATGGGATAATAAAGTTGATATATTGTTAGAGAGCTTGGCAGATAGAACATCTGAAAGGATGGGTATCCGAATTGACAGATGTGAAACATGGTATGAGAAAAATGGTTTGTCAAGGAGTTAATACTTACATTTCAGCTAAGTCTAATACAAATTGCCCAAACGTAGTACGCTTCTATGTTCTTTAATTATATATATTCATTCTGGTTTTATTACCACAATTGAGTTTTAATTGCCACTCATCGGAAATTGATTTCAAATAAAAATCTGGGATAAACGCCTACATTTTTTGCTTAGGAATCTCTAGTTCTTCTGCGATAAAGTTTGTCTTGAGCCCTGGGAGGGATAAAGTCAGTAACTTAATATTGGCCTGTAGTGGTCAGGGTCAGCAGCGGATGGACATTAGCCTTGTATGATCACTAATGGGAGTAGGGAGAATGCCGTTGACTGATAGACACATAAGCACTTCTCACCTCCCCTCTACGTCTCTCACTGACCTAGTGAACAGCGCCAAGAAACCGTCCGGTGTAAGCCGCGCTATATAAGTTTTTTTTTTTACATTACATTTTACATGGAATGTCACTAGTCTTCAGGTGAGTGATGTCCGTCAGTGAAGCTGTTTGTCCTTTTGGTTACTGCGTGGTCGACAGTTGTTCTTAACAGTTAACATGTCAGAGTTCTTTGGTCAAGAGTTTGGGGTGTCGTGCTCAAGGTGCCCCAGTTCTGCACATCACTACAGAATTGAGAACGAGGACTGGGGCAATCCTGAAAAGGGGATCAGGGGACAAAAGTCAGATTCAGCCTTCTATTCGTACTGGTTAATCATGTGTTGCAGTTGTGTCTTCTTCCATGAGCAGTAAGTGCTTGCTAGTGAAGATTGTGCAGCGTCTGACTCTTGCAAGTCTGCAAGGTTCAGTGATGTGTGTGTCCTGTGTGTCGATGGTGTAACTCTCGGGGTCCGTACCTCCCTTTTCCTCCCTGGCCTTTACTTCCTCGCCTCTCACCGGCCTGCCCGTAGCAGACACAACGCTGAGCCCCTTTGCCCTCTCACCTGGTAGACAGCCGACCAGCTCCCCTGCCTGTCGATCTCGTTAAAGTGCTTCTCCATATCCATGGCGCCGGCCGCGCACGGAGCTCCTTGCAGTTTGTCTCCTCTCGTCCCGCTTCCTCCCCCAGCTGCTGCTAATACTGCTGCCGCGGATACACGGACTCACTCGACATGTCATCCGCCAGCCGGAAATACGCGAAGTGACTGACAGTCGGGGTCGGGACATCCGGCCGGCGTGGGTCTCTGTGTGACATGCTCATCGAAAACGGACTACATCTACCGTTGCCGATAGTAAATGCACTGCTAACGCGTGTCTAACAACACAGCCATCTTTCAACATACATTGAAACCAGAGGATTCGATAGGTTTAGTAAAATGCACTAAAAATTTACCCCATTTGTCGGTCAATAAACACAAATGTGCTTCAAAAATTTTGAAGTGAAAAAATTAAGCCATTGATATGGTACACGTTTTCTTTTGCGCACTTTTACAACCAAATGCTATCTCCTATCTATAAAAAAAGACGTGTGTCCCAGACTTGTTTGTATTCGCCATGATATGAAGAAGCTACTGGTTGATGATTTGTCTGTCTTTTTATTTTTTATAGAACGACCCTCCCCCCCAAAGTTTCCCTTCATTTCTCCCAAGGACCAAAGCCACGGCCGGTGTTCTGAGAAGCGCTGTACCCCCATGACTCGCTGTACCCCCTACGTCACGGGGGTGCAGCAAATCTCAGCACCGAGCTATTCGCCGTCGCTCCCCCATGGCGCTTTGTACCCCCTACGTCATGGGGGAGGAGCTGTTCAGGTGCTTTAGTGTATTCAGACAAAAGGGCAGGCGCGCGTCGCCTTGATTCAAACAAGCCTCAATAGCTCAGTTGGGAGAGCGTTGGACTGCAGAGCTAGAGGACACTGGTTCAATCCCGGGTTTCGGCTTAAATGCAACTTGTGCTTTTATATTTATTTTATTTCTGTATTTATTTATTTATGCGATTTTATATAGCGCGGACTTTACCCGAAGGTGTCAGAGCGCTTCACAATAGGACCAGTAATGATACAAGAGGAAGCAATTGCAAATTAACAAATTACAAAAGCAAACGTTAAGTTACATGATCAAAAGTGACAATAGTGAGCAACCAAAATACATGAGGTAGCAATCGGTACATTACAGGAGAAAAAAGTGATATGTGTGCAGGTTACAAAAGCACACAAAGTACAAGTAGAGGTATAATACTGCAATAAATGGCAGACACTCCAGCACAAGAACAAACGTTACGTAGGCAATGGTGGCACTTGTGCAAGTATCTAAAGCAAACAAAATGTGAGAGGTAGCAAACAGTGTGTTACAAGAGAAAAGTGACATGTTCAAGTTACAAAAGGGTACCATAACAGGTACAAGGATAATACTGGAAAAAATGGTAAACATTCAAACTACCAGAACACACTCGGAAGGAACTTCCATAGTCCTGGACAATAGACTTTTCAATAATGGGAGGTCTTCCTTCAGATGATAGCGAGGGTGTGAATTAGATTTGGAGGTGTCTTTGGAGGAGGAGTTGTAACGTAGTGGTTACCATAAATGAAGACACTGCAAGTGTAGAGGGTTTGCGTCAGGTTTATTTAATTTATAACCTCTAAAGAGCGCCGAGCCGATGGTGCACCGCTCTCGGCTTTCGCGCTAATCCTGGCGCCTGTGTGCGCGCAGCCAGAACATGGCCGCCTGCACGTCACGTCGGTACGTGACGTGCATACACTAGACTGCGCCACCACATATCTCGCCCTTTTTCCCAATACAGAAACTGTTAACTCACAGTCCGCCGTTCATGTCAAAGTCTCTGAACCAGGCTGTTTTGACCACCGCTCTCCCCCTCCGGCTCAGTCTCACCGGGGTGGATGGGGTACCTCCTTCCTGAGTCCTTTCATCGCTCCTTCCACTTCCAAATGCAGCCTCACTATTTTCTCTTCTATTCACGTTACCTTCACTCGCCAACGCTTGGTTGGCATCACCGGGTCTCTCTTCCTGCTGCTCTCGGCTCTTCTCATCCGGATGCATCTCAGAATGTTCTTGCTCTGCAGCTCCTTCCTCCTTGTCTTCCAGGTCTGCTCCAACCTGGTCCCAACGTAGTACTTTGTTGCATCTTGCCATGCGGTCCAGTGACCACACGTTTCCGTCACTTAGAAGAGCTGCTCTGCCCATCACTTCCTTGACCTGCATAGGCTTGCTATACTTGCTGTCTCCTTTCTTTTGCAGCGTTGCCAACTTTACTCGCACCCATTCTCCTTTTTCCAATCTTGTCTCCTTCACGTTTTTCCGGTTGTTGTAGTGTTTTGAGTAAATGGCTTGCGCCCTTTCCAAGTTGGCTCGCACCACTGCAGGGGACCATGCGCTCACTATAGTCTTTTCCTTCCACACTCTATTGTCTTGAGTGAATGGTTCGCGGCCTCTTAATATCTGGAAGGGGCTGTACCCTGTCCCTGTAGGGGTGATCCTGTACGCCCATACCAAGTGCCATATCTCCTTTTCCCAATCCTTGTTGTTGGAGATAGCTGCTTGAACGGACCCCGTCACCACTCTATTAAATCTCTCCACCAGTCCGTTTCCTGCGGGGTGATATATTGACGTGTGCTTGACCAGTATGCCATTTCTCTGCATGAAATTGTTCCATTTCTCTGACCTGAATTGGGGACCATTGTCGCTCAGGATGGACTTAGGGATGCCTTCCCTCACAAATGTGTCGGCCAGGAACTTAATAATGGTCTCCGCATCCATCGCCTCATCTATTTTCAGCTCAGGCCACTTGGAGTACCTATCCATAAGAACACATACATACTTTTGGACTCCGTGTATGTCCAGTATCGGGCCCAGAATATCCGCTGATAACTCTTCCCATGGGTTCCTTGGGGGATCGAACTTGCCGAGAGCCGGGCGTAGTGGTTTAAGTGTCTTATCCGCCCCTTGGCACTGTGAGCAGTCCCTGACATGCCTCTCAGCCTTTACGTCCATCCCTGGCCACCAGTAGTTTTGCTTGGCTCTCAATTTCAATTTCCCTATCCCCAAGTGTCCTTCATGGAGAATGTCCAATAGTTTGGGGATGATTCCTGCCGGGGGGATGACTTTCTCCCCTCTGTATACAAACACTCCTAGGTCGTCCATCGACAACTCTTCTCTGACTTCGAAGTATGGGTTGAGGTCCCCACGGGTTTGTCTTTTGTCTGGCCATCCCTTCGTGATGTATGATTTTACTTCTTCTAGGATCTGGTCTTCTCCATATGCTTCCTTCCATTCCTGATGTTCTATGGTTTTCTCTTGGTCTTCTGTGAGTGCCACCATTTCTTCCGCCCCTGCTTGGTCTTCTCCACTCTGATCCATGGCCACTGCTCTACTCAGATAGTCTGCCACCCTGTTCCTACTGCCGGGGATGTGTTCGACATCGTATCTAAATTCTAGCAGTTTGAGAGTCATCTTTGAGATTCTGGGCGTAGCACTTGCGTGTCCGCTGGACTTTAGTACCTTTAGTAAGGGTATACAGCCTTTACAACGAAACTTTTACAACGAACTACCATTACAACGCAACTTTTACAACGCAAACCATTACAACGCATAGCGCTTGGGGGCGCTCTACGATAGGGAATAGGTTTAATGTACTATCCAACACCTTCCCTACTATCCACGGGGACTGGAGTTGGAATAGTAAATTAAACTATTCACTATCCAGCGCCCAAAAGCATCATGCGTTGTAATGGGATGCGTTGTAAAACTTGCGATGTAAAGGTAGGCGTTGTAAAAGTATGCGTTGTAACGTCATACATCCTCAGTAAGGGTTTATGATCTGTTTTCAATAGGAAACGTGTGCCCCACAAAAACTGCCTAAATCTGGTCATGGCCCATACGACCGCTAGCATTTCTTTTTCAATTACGCTGTACTTCTTTTCAGTTTCACTCAGTGCGCGGGATGCGAAGCTGAGCGTTTCCATTCTCCCCTGACCTCGGTCTTGCATCAGGACGGCAACCAGCCCCTTGTCGCTGGCATCGGTGGTGAGCACTGTGTTACCTTAGGGGTCATATCCTTGGAGTGGTACTGCTCCTGCCACCTCTCTCTTGATGACTTCAAATTCGCCTTGCGCTTCCTCCGACCAGCAGAATTCTGTGTTGTCTCTCGTCAGTTGCCTCATGTGGTGGGTCTTGGAGGCGAAGTGCTGCACGAACTTACTATAATATTCCGCCATTCCAATGAACGATCGGACTTCTTCTTTGTTGGAGGGCGGTGGTGCTTCGCAAATGGCTCTCACGTTGTCTGCTTTCGGGGTAACCCCTCGCACCTCTATCTCGTGTCCTAGGTACGTCACGGACTCCATCCCTATCCGGCACTTGGTCCATTCAGCTGTGAGGCCCTTACCCTCAAGGATCTTTAGTACGTTTCCGAGTTTGTTGTCATGATCCTGTCTGTCCCATCCCATTACCAGGATGTCGTCCTGGAAGTATTGGACTCCATCTGTGTCTTTGAATAGTTGGTGCATCAGCTTTTGGAACACCGCAGCCGCTGATGCTAGCCCGAACGGCATGCGGCGGAACTGATAGCACCCAAATGGGGTGATACACGAGGTTAGTTTGCGGCTCTCCGGGTGCAGGGAAATCTGGTGGTAAGCGGAGGTCAAATCTATGGTTGAGTACCATTTGACCCCCCTTGTGCTGGCCAGCATTTCCTTGATCCTGGGCAAGGGAAATTTCCCCACCACAATGTTCTTGTTCAGTTCGCGTAGGTCGACACACAGCCTGACCTTCCCGCTTGGCTTCATCACTACTACCAAGGGCGCGAGCCACTCTGCGCATGTGATGGGTTCGATGATCCCTTTCCTCTCCAGATCCTGTAGTTCCTCTTGCACTGCGTCTCTCACTGCCAATGGCACATTCCTCACCTTGTGGGCGACCGGTATGGCATCTTCCTTCAGGATTATCTTGTGCGCGAACTTCTCCATCCTTCCAACTGTGCCTCCGAAAACCTTAGGGTACTCACTTTTCCATTTGTCCAGGTCCGGCCATGTTCCCGGTTCCGTGAGTAGTATCTGTTCTTTGCCCCCTGGATCCAACTTGATGCCCAGGTCGCCTTGGTCAAGCCATCCTAGGACCGAGGGTCCTCTCTCTGATATGTAGAGTTTGCAGAACGCAGATCGGCCTCTGAACTCGAAATGTAATGGTCTGAACCCAGCCATGGGTATTCGGTCCCCATTGTACGTCACTGGTCGGATGTCCAGCTTTTCCAGTTCTGGGCCTAGGTGTGGTGCAAAGCTCTCCTCCCATACTGCTCTCTGAATGATGGTGTAAGGTGAACCTGTGTCAGCCACCACGTTTATCGGTATTCCTCCAATCGACATCTCCAGGACGGGTTTCATTGTTCTCTTGCCGTCAACACTCGGTACTTGACCATCTACGCCTAGTACTTGATCCTCGATATAAATGACTGTGACGACATCTTCCTCCGTGCCCTCTTCTTGTTCTTCACTGTCCTGTCCGATGTATTTCACTACGCTCTTCGCGGCCTTTCTCCGACACACCTTCTCATAGTGGCCCACTATCCCGCAGTACATACATTTTGCGCGTAATGCTGGGCACTTCCTGTCGTGCGCCTCGTGGGACCAGCTCCCGCACCGGTAGCATGACTTCTTGTTGCTTCCCGCTTCTTTACCCGGAGGGCCTGGGTTGCCTTGCCATCTGTTGGGTCCCTTCGCCGCCGACCCCTTGTACTTGTGGTCCCGGCGCGGTTCCTCATCGTCTACTCTGTTCACCATGGCGGTGGGTGCCGTCTCCTTCCTCGTTGCTTCCGCACACCTGCGCGCCAGTTCTGCTCTTTTGACAATCACCATCACTTCCTTCAGGGTGGTGTCTCCGCTGGCCCACAGCTTGTCCTGCACTGCTGTGCTCGTGGTGTGCATCACCACCTGGTCCTTGATGAACTCTTCTTCCCAATTATCGTACTTGCACGTGGACGCCAGTCTCTTCAGGGCTGCAACATATTCCTCCCCTGTCTCGCCTGGACGTTGTTTCCTCTGCTGGAAATTAAATCTGTCTACCGACACACACACCGCCGGTCTGTAGTGTTCATTTAGGTCATCGATGGCATTGGCATGCACGTTGTCGTCCGTGCTTCCTCTTTCCTTTGGCACCAGGCTCTTGTATATTCTCAGACCTTCTGGGCCTAGGTTGAGTAATAGGATACGTTTTTTTCTTTTAGGATTGAACACCTCCTCGCTCTCGTCTTCCAATACTTCTATAAAATTGTCTATGTATTCTCTCCAGTCCTCCCACTTCATTAGTGGTTCCCCTGGCCTGGGTAGAAATTGTACTGGCGCCATCGCGTATCCCGCCTGCGCACTCATCTTCTCACTCTTGATCGCGGAGGGTGTGCTCCCTTGGTTCCTGGGACTGCCTGGTGTGTTGTCTTGCTCTTCCTTGCTTGTGTGAGACTGGGGACTACTTGCGTCCGCCCCCTCGCTCTTCGGTGGGGGATCCAGCGCTGTCTCTCTGTCTCGCCGGTTGCTGTTTGGTTTGGCGCGCTTTGCCTTGGGCTTGCTTGGTTTGGCGCGCTATCTTGTGGGCTTCTGGGTAGTGCCCTGTCCCTTCGGTAGGTTTGTTCTGCCTTTCTGGGCGATCCTGGGCTCTGCCACGCTCTTTAGGGCTGGTACCTGTGTGTTTGATTCTGGCTAGTCTCTCCCCGACCTCCAGCTCTCTTGACCTTTCAGCGCTGTGGTCCTGCTCCTCTGCCACGTGTCTTCTGTGCACCGGTGTGGTTGTTGGTTCCCTCGGTGGCTCCTGCTCGTGTCGTTCCTTGTGGTGGGTGGGTCTAACATCCCACCCTCGTTGCCATTGTAACGTAGTGGTTACCATAAATGAAGACACTGCAAGTGTAGAGGATTTGCGTCAGGTTTATTTAATTTATAACCTCTAAAGAACACCGAGCCGATGGTGCACCGCTCTCGGCTTTCACGCTAATCCCGGCGCCTGTACGTCACGTCGGTACGTGACGTGCATAAACTAGACTGCGCCACCACAGGAGTCAGTCTTAAGTCAAAATCAAAATCAAATTAAGATCAAAATACGGCGGTCTATCCGCAACGCGGGTGGCCTTATTAGACTTAGTTTTTATACCCGTTTACACCCCTTTTACAATAAAGGCCTGACGGATCTCTGTTATATGTGTTCATATGTATTTCCACCTGTTATAGAAGGGACCTTGCAGCTTTTCTGTGTTATTTACTGTCCCTTGGTTTCTCACGCTTACTAAGTGTTCCCGCCAGGAATTGTTTTCGCCCACGGGCGGGATACTTGAAATGTTCCTTGACCGGTGGGGTTTTACCAATGTGCGCTTCTAGTTGCAATGCCTGTGCAATTTGCATATAAGCTTCATGCCTCAACTGCCTAGACGATGTCTTTGTGTCATAACACGAAATGGTTAACACTTCCGGTCACGCAGCCTTAAGACGCTCACGTTGGTGTGGAGATGGCGTGCTCTCATTTTATAGATTGACTCTACATACGTTGGCCCAACTGGACGCTAAATCCAGACGGGGCTGGGAGAGCTTGGCCCCGCTCTGGGGTTCCAGCGTTACTACTACGCCACTGTCGGTGGTGGTAAGGTATCTTACTAATGCCAAGGGTTCCGTATTCAGTGCAGGTAGGTACTATATATTGTCCCAAACTAGTACCTTCACAATGTACTTCCATGGGTACGTCGGGGACTACTTCCTATCATGGCGCAGTTTCGCGCTTATCCGCTACAGGCCTTCCCAAGTGGCTGAGTGCGGATTAGAGCCGATTACGAGCCGGGGGGCGTAACCCAATCAGGTTCCACTTATACCAGTTTGGATTACGCCCTTCGCTTGTGTTCCCAAATTTCTCCTAGGCTCTTAATGCCTCAAGGTCAGACGGAGCAATTTTTTGACTTACGCCTTACCGGCTGTAACAACAAGAGGGCCCTTGGAGTGCGCACACGCTCCTTATAACTAGACATGGCTCTTACGCCCTTGTGGGCTGCAATGATTTGGACTACAGCTCTGCTGAGGAGCCGGTTATATTTTTAATTTCACTTCTGGTGTGCAAAGGGTTGGCTCCCCCTCTTACTCCTCCGTGATTGGTGCCTTGCACTACAATATTACATTCTGACACCCTTACACGGGCGTGATTGGTGCTTGGCACTACAATATTACATTCGGAAACCCTTACAAGGCTGGGTGAGTTACAAGGAGGATCAAACGTACATTAAAGGAGCATTCGCTCCAGAATGCACTAGGTGCCAATCGGGATTTTTCCGTCCCAGTGTCGGTCACCAGGGCCCCAGGTATACAGTCCTCAACACGGTGTGGTAAGCCCTATGACCGCCCATCATTATTATTTACGCATATCCTTTGGGCGTTGTTTTTTTGTCTTGTTTCTTATCCTTTTTCTTTTTTCCTATTTCATTTCTCCTACCGCCAAGGTCGGTCTTCTTCCTACCATTGACATCCACTCCCGCCTGATTCTAGATCTTAAATACGATGGATTTATCCAGCACTGTCGTACTAGATAGTTCAGTCTCTCTGGGGACTCCGCGGGTTGCAGGGTCCACGATACGGTTTTGGGTACGTCTTTCACCCCTTCTCCTCCAAGAGATGTAAATCCCTTTTCTGGGAAATGGATGATTTATCCATGCCACATGGGGAGTCGTTCACCATTAACTTTGTGGCAAGGTATCTGGAGTTTTTGGGGCAAGTTTAGCCTTCCCCTAGACCCCCGGGGATACGTCATAATAACGGTCTTTTACGTTTGCACCTTCTTATCGCCATTTTCGCCTATAACCCCTTATGCTTCAGGGTTTCTGCTTCCGGTCCCTTTTCGGGAATACACAATATCAGGGCCAGTTCCAGCTGCACTTCCGTTCCCCTATGCCTCAGGGGGTTCATCCAGTATCTCGTTCTCTGGCATTGTCTGAGGGTGCAATCCTTCACATACTTCCCCTTGAAGCTCACTCTGGAGCTCTCCGTGCAAGGGTTCCTTCGGGTGCTTTGGTGTGCTGGTATTATTACCTTCATTCCCATTAGCCTCTTTGGCTCTTTCCAATATATTGTAAACGGAGCTACCGCCAACTTAGGAGGTTCCTGTTCCTCCTACTAAAGGAGGGGTTGACTCCTTTTCCCTTAGACACCCTTCTAAGGCCTTATATTGGCAAGGGGTGTGGCGTTAAGGCGACTGACGCTGGAATCTGGGGATCACGGTTCGATCCTCGGCGCCAGATTAGCCTGGCACCATGTGACTCTGGCAATAGCTTGCTTAATCTTCCTGACGACCCCTACAGCTCGAGACCCTTAAGGGTGATCGTTTGCGCTTTGCCAATGTGAATTATTATTACACCTTCACTGTCAGCAGAAACAGATCCTAGCATTTCTGATGTATGAAGACCTCCATGCCGACTTCAACACCCATGGCCAAGGGTTGTGTCCTGATTACCAAGGTTTCTGGCATGTCCGCCGTCAAGTAAGCAATCACCTTTTTTGGGTTCAGAGTTTCCGATAACAACGGAAAATTGTCAGGCGCTTAACTGCGTTGCTGGCGCTCCCCTATAGCTCCAGGTTCTTCAGTCCCTTGCGTTTCATTCAACGTGGGAGGGCCAGGTTAGCTGGTGGATATATGACACGGGACTCTGCTGTGGGGTTAATTTTCCCCACATGGCGGGTGCTCTTATACCAAATGTGTGCATATTGATTTTTCACTCGGTTTTTCAAATGGACCGGGTTTTAGACTATTATTTTCCAACAGAGGGTGAATGGATAGGCTTGAGCCAATATTTCTCGTTAGGTATTTCGTTCAATCCCTCCCAAATCAGAATATTCCTCAGGGGAAGGGTTTTTCTCTACTTTCCCTTATTGATAATGGCCTATTGGGCCCACCACGTCACAACCACGTGGCCTCGGCCCCGGCCCAGGCCCCAGCGAACCCCCGACATCGAGGCACCAAGATCCACCCAGGTGGTCGAGTGGCCACTCGACAGATCCCGGAGGAAGAGGAGTTTCGATGGGCCTCCAGCCGTCCCCGGACGCCTGGTATCGATCGCCCTCCGGCCTCCCTGGGCGCTGGCTCCACCCTCCTGCTGGGTGTCTGGACACCATCATCCCGGCCCCTCTGGCCCCCAGGCGCGAGGGTCCGGACATCAAAGGACCTCCGTCCTATATCTGGGCCAGCCCCGGAGTAGGATGCCAGTTGTATCCTGGACTGGAAGCCCTGCTGACGCTGTCACGGTCGACACCAGACGAACTCATTGCCTGTAACCTGAAGATACCCTGAGAACCTGCGGCCCACCTTTGCTGTACTATCTTACGAGCCTGCTGGCTGCCGCGGCTGAACCATCTTGAGAGCCTGCTGGCGCTGCCGCTGCCGCGGGTGAACCATCTCTAGAGCCTGCTGGTGCTGCCGCAGCCTCCTCTCCGTTAAGATCACCTGTCGAGTCCTGCTGCCGCGGCTCGACCCTCGGAACCCCCGGCTCGAGGATTGAGAGCTGTGCGCAGGGTATCCTTTCCTGCACCCATCTTGAGACTGTCCCCCTACCCTATCCCTTATTTACGAGACTTTCCAGATCCCTCGATCTGCCTGTACATACCGCTGAGATCCAGCAACCTTTATTCCTGATAAAGCCTAAGAACTTATCCTCTTGTGTGGTGTCCGTTTGTAGTGTTGTGGTTACTCTACTGTACGATCCTAGGAGAGGGCCCTCGCTCAGGAGGCCTCTCGATAACGCTCGGCTACTTCTCGACAGAGAGGTGGACCTAGGGGTGGTCAGTCAGACATCTTCTGCCTCCCCCGGGATCGCCTTTCTAACAATCACCAACAGGAATGGGCCGAGCAGATGACCATTTGTCCCTCCTGTTGGGAGCGTGGGGTGGCCTCTCTACACTATGAGTAGCTGTAGGGTGTGACTGATGAGAAAGAAGACTGTGCAGTGCAAAAATTGAATGCAACTAAAATAAAAAAGTGTGTTAAAATTGGATTGGGAAGGGGGCGTGGCTTAGCTAGCGGCAATGGCGGTCGCAGCCTTCTAGAGCTCCCACTTGCCCGAGCAATCATCCTTCTTTTATCCTGTTCCCCGAGCCTACCTACCTTACCCGGAGAGCGGTGACAATTGCAGCGGGTGTCGGTGTCCCTCCGGTGTAGTCGGCGGTGCCCTATATGCCTTGAGCGCCGCGGGGAGACGGCGGAGGAGGAGCGGCCCAGTGCGCGGCCGGGAAGCCGGGGACTTGCTTAGGCACACCTGCAGTGATACCGCCGGCGCGGTGCGACCGCCCTGCCAGTTGTTGGGCGCCGGGGCAGCCCTGCGGGTCACCCGATTGATGCACACTCTGCCCCTGGGCGCGAAACAGCGCGATTGAATTTCGGAGGAGCGTGACTCCGTCCTGCTGACAGCTGCGGCCTGGTGACACCTGGAGAGCCGGGGGCCTCGAGTTTCGCGACGCCCGCCTGGGGCTCGCGCTGGACGGCGGCTGCCTCCGGGGCCGGTCGGGCCTCGGCGCTGCATTTTCGAGACGACCCCCTCCTGCCCCTGCACAGAAACCGGCCTGGAGTGCGGTGGGGCGGCCGATGGTGGGCCCGGTGGCCGGAAAAGAACCATGAGTACCAGCGTTGGGGCCCCTGGACGTCCGTAGTGGTGGCCACTGGTTTATCTATACACGAGGGGTGCAACACGGCCCAGCGGGCTGCTGGCAGCGTGGGAGTGGATCCTGAGGTCTGCTGTCGGCTTACCTGAGCCGCACCACGAGCTCGTAGCCTCGAGGGATAACACCAGGCGGAGGGTGAGCCCTGGCTGGGCTGCATAAACGACATAAGAGGCCCATTGCTGTGGAGCCCGTGGTTGTGGGAGAGTGACGCCGCCTGGCCCGCCAGGGGACTGGGGGCCTTTGACTGTTGGCAAGTGGAGGGCTGGTTTCGGGGCCTGCCTGGACCTGGCCTAGACACAGAACTTTACCACGAATGAGACTATCCGGGGCCCTCTGAAGGAACATTTGCCCCACGCGGCCCTCGCTGGTGTTGACTCTGGTTGGTCTGTTGGGGACTGGCAGTCATGACCAGAGGGGGAGGCGGTGGCTCAACTAAGCAGCCGACCAGTACTCTTTGCTGTACCCGGCTCGCCTGAGGGTGATCTTTCAGTCCAAGACGCTGTTTTTTGATTCCCCGGAGGATCTCTTCAGGTGGACGGACGAAACGGTGGCGCTGCGGCCGCATGCTCAGCCGGGCCTGAATCCGGGATCCTCGAGGGGGTCGTCTCAGGAGCCGGGGGATCGACCGCCCAGGGGTAAGAGGAATCGACGGTCCCGATCACGGAAGCGGTCGGCCTCCGTCTCTGGGGCACACGGAGGTGGCAGAACTGAAGACTCCGACCACTCTGGGAAGTGACACTGATGAACTCAGGTACTCTGTGTTCCATGCTTGATGGGGTGGCTCCCGGGGTCTGGAGTGGTGGTGGCTGTGGCCCGTTGGACTTGTGGCCTATTTGATGCCTCAGCGACATTCGAGACTGTGCTGTTGACCCGGAGTGGGGGGGGTGAAGATGGCTCGGGGACCGCAGATTGGGGGCAGTCCCTCTCCTACATTGGTAGGAATTGTTGGGGGGGGGGGGGTTGTGACAACTGGGTTTTCAAGTTTGGGGATCCATTGGTATGGTTGGTCCTAGGCCCTCCGTTTTGGGCCTGGGAGTGCCCATGCCGCGACAGATGCTTCATGGTTTTGTGAGGTATAGGGGGGGTGTTGGGAGGCGAGGGGGGGGGGGGTTACGAACCTGGTTGTAGTAGGGGGAGTTTGGGGGTTGGAGGAGGGAATGGCGGTTGCTGTCCCTGAAGTTTTTGAGTTTTGGGGTAGTAGGGGGGGGTGCACGTACTTCTTATGAAGATGCAGTTGTTGTTGAGTGGTGGGTGGTGTGGGCGCAGGGGGCATCCATGGTGGTCTCCATCTGATTATGGCTGATACAATACACGGACTCCCGTTGGAGTCCCTGCGAGTAGTTACATGGAATGTGAGGGGGATGCTTGACAAAGTGAAACGTGGGGCTGTCCTGCGCTGGGGAAAGAGAGCCGCCGCAGATGTGCTTCTGCTTCAAGAGACTCATATGATGGGGTCGAAGGTGCTCAGCCTGCAGAGATTGGGCTATCAGCAGGTATACCATGCTGGCTTTACCAGGGGGTCCAGAGGGGTGGCTGTCCTCATTCATCGTAGGGTGGCGTTTGTGCACGAGAAGACATGGGCTGACCCGCAGGGTCGCTATTTGTTTGTCAAGGGCATGGTGGGTACGGAGCCCGTGGTCCTGGGAGTGTCTATGCCCCCCCGCCCCCTGCAGTGGGCCCTGGCTGAGAGACTGTTCCAGGTGTGGAGTGATATCCCGGAGTCCCTGGCGGTGGTCGGGGGAGACTGGAACGAGGTGATGGACATCTGTATGGACCGCAGGGGGCGCCGAGAACTGATTTGGCTGACCCCCCTTCCCCTCCCTCTACCAGGCTGCGAGCGATGTGTGATGGAATGGGCTGGATTGATGCCTGGCGACATATGCACCCTACTGTGCGCGAATATACGTTTGTGTCTGCGGTGCATGGCTCCTTTTCCCGCTTGGATTATATGTTTGTTCCCCGGTTGTGTATGTGCAGGGTGCGTGCAGTGGAGATTTTGCCGAGGGGACTGTCTGATCTTTCCCCAGTATTGCTTGAAGTGGAACTCTTTAGGAAACGCCAGCCCTTTCGGTGGAGGATGTCCTCGTGGCACCTTCAGCAGCCTAGCTATGTCAAGCATCTACGGGAGGTCATTGATCATTACTGGCGGGAGAACCTTGTTGATGTGGACGCAGTAGTGGTGTGGGAGGCTATGAAACCCACTGTGCGAGGAGTGGATATTGCATGGACCGCTGCGGCTCGCTGTGGGCGTCGTGAGGCGATCGTGACGGCTGCGGCTCTGGTGGAGACATTGGAGCGCCAGAGTCGGGGAGGAGGGGACGAGGTTGCCGTGCGGCTACTTCTCCAGGCACAGCAATCCTATGCGTCAGTCCTATTGGACGAGGCCAAACAGGCGTGGCTGGCCACGCGGAGCCAGATATACCAATGGGGGGACAAATCGGGCTCCCTGCTCTATAGACTGTGCCAATATAACATTACACCCGACACGCTGCCGGGTCTCATTGCGGATGATGGAGTGGTTATCACAGACCCCGCCAGCCTGGCGGCGAGTTTCGTAACCTACTTTGCGACGCAGTATGCTCCGTGTGATAGCCTATTGTGCGAGGAGGTGGCTAAATTCATTGATGACCTACCCCCTAAAGCTGTATCTGACGAAGCCAGGAACTCTCTGGATGCTCCTCTCACAGCGGAAGAACTGGGAGATGCTCTGGGACAGCTTAACGCGGGCAAAGCCCCCGGACCGAGCGGTTACCCTTGTGAATTCTATAAAAAGTTCCACACGCAACTAGGGCCCCACTTTCGGCGTGCGCTTGAAGCGGCGCGTGCGCAGGGTAGGCTGCCGCCTGATTGGCGTCATGCCGAGATTGTGGTTTTCCAGAAACCGGGTAGGCCCCCTGATAGGCACGACTCTTATCGCCCTATCTCGCTGCTTAACATAGAAGCCAAAATACAGGCCAAGGCCCTGGCTAATCGGTTGCTTCCGTATATCACGGAACTGGTACACCCCGATCAATCGGGCTTTATGCCCGGCAGGGCAACACTCCATAATATTCGGCGCGCGTGGGCTGCGATTGATGCCATGGGGGCCACAGGTGAGCAGGCGGCCTTGTTGCTTGCTGATATTAACAAAGCGTTTGACTCGGTGAGCTGGACGTTTCTGTTCGCGCTCCTGCCCCGTCTTAACCTGGGCCCCGTATTTCTATCATATATTAAGCTGCTCTATACGGACATCACAGCTACTGTGTGTGTTGCCGGGGCGGTGTCGGAGACCTTCCACATTGGCCGGGGGACCCGGCAGGGATGCCCTTTATCCCCGTACCTCTATGCCCTTGCTATGGAGCCGTTGGCCGCCTGGGTCCGTATGGACGCGCAGATGCGTGGCTTTGTGTGGCCCTGGGGCCTCTCTGATAGGATCGCGTTATACGCTGATGACGTTCTCTTCTTCCTTACGGACCTGCGACGCTCCGGGCCGCGAGTGTTGGAAATTATGTGGGTCTTTGGAGAGGTCTCGGCCTATATTTGAACATGGGTAAATCTACCCTGTGGGTCCTTGGAGGTGGCACAGTGTCGGACCATTGGACCTGCAGGTGGCGACCACTGGCTTGCAATACCTGGGAGTGTTCCTGTCGGAATCTGCGACCCTCACGTGGGAACGTTCTGTACTTCCGGTCTGGGAGCGGGTGCAAGCCGACGTGAAAACTTGGTCCCGAATGCCCCTTAATATCTTTGGCCGATCCGCCATCTTTAAGATGGTAGCGCTTCCACGCCTTCTGTATCAACTGCAAAATTAGCCCCATCCGGTCCCGACCTCGTGGTTTCGGCAGGTGAATTCGGTCTTGGGGCGGTTCCTATGGGCTGGGGGTTCTGCCCGGGTGGCGCTACGTACGTGCTTTTTATCTACGTACTGTGGGGGCCTCGCCACCTCGGACCTCCTGTCCTACTACCAAGCAGCTCACCTGCTCATCCTAAATGACTGGCACTGCTCTTAAATCGTTCCAGGACCTCAGTGCGGAGTTCCACATGCCACGGTCCCAATTCTTCCGGTATTTACAGCTCCGGCATGCGCTAACACCATACATTGCCGATCTTGACTCGCTCCCCGAATTCAGCCCTATTGAGGCGAAGTTGTTCATGGGTGATCTCGGTGACAAAAAAGTATCCCGGATATACCAAACGGTGGTCACTCATTGCGCTTCTGATTTACTTCCCCTGCGGACGGCCTGGGAGGCAGATGTTGGTCCCATGGACGAGGATGATTGGCGAGAGGCCCTGGAATCCCCACGAGGCACTGCCATCGCAATGAGGCTCAGGTTTATTCAATTTAAAATTCTCCACAGGGCTTATTTTACCCGTGAACGCCTCTGGAAGGCGGGACTGATTGAAACGCCGGAATGCCTGCGTTGTGGGATGGAGATGGGCTCGCTGCTTCATACGGTGTGGCTGTGTCCTGGGATAGCTGGCTTTTGGAGAGGTGTGTGGAATTGCCTGTCTGAGGTACTACACTGGGATCTACCCCGCACCCACTGGCTGGGATTGCTCCATATTCTTGCAGGAGTGGGGGGGAATTGCTATAAGCGCCATCTATTGCTGTTGGGACTTGTATTAGCCAAAAGAGACCTAGCCAAGAGACCATGGAAAGACGAACGGGCACCTCCTTTGTGTGTATGGAAAGCGGGACTAGACTTCTGTATGGGTCTGGAGCGCCCCATCTTTGAAGCGCGAGGGTGCCCTCGCAAGCACTTTAAGATATGGAAAAGATGGGCCGATTACAGGGACTTGCCACTGGACCCCCCGATCGACCCCGAAGAGGAGCCCTAAGCTCCCCCATTGCATGGGCCTGTGTCTTGCGCCTTGCCGGATACACTATACTCACACAACGCTGTTTCCCCCTTTTTACACGTGCACAGGGTTAGGGTGGGACTGCGGGGTGGAATTAATTGAGGGTGGTGGGGAGTTGGGATGGGATGGGGTGGGGAGTTGTTTCAAATAAATAAGATTTGTGATGATTTCATTTCGACCTTCGATCCTGCTAGATGTAATGTATCCAAATGCTTGGTGGTTTCTCCTGATTGTGGGGTGCCACATTGATTGCCTTGCTTGAATTCCTTAATAAAATCGGTTGTGAAAAAAAAAATTTGGATTGGGAAGTGAAGAACAAATTTATTCGGATAATGCTTCCTCTTCCAACATTAAAAATAGTCAAGACAGGTAAAGATATACACGGTCTAATGGTGGAACGTGGTCAACATGTTTCAGCAATTCACGGCCATTATGCCTTGCTTTCTTCAGGACCTATTTGACGACTATGGCTACTGCAGCAAATGAATACCAAAACGTGTAATCAAATTGTGAAATAAATAAACAAATAGTGAATCAATAGACAGACTGGCACAAATATCACCTGGAACTCCTAGGTGCAATGTCCCGTCTCCTCTTACAATTTCAGTTATTCACCGAATTGTAAGGTGTGAAGACCTCACCCCACCTGGCAGCGGCTCAGGGCAAAAGTGAAGCACCGCTCTTTCAGTCGGTACTTCAAACCGGCATCTGTGCCGACTGGGGAGGGACCAATGGTCATCTGCTCGGCCCATTCCTGTTTGTGATAAGACATCTTGGTGTGTGTGTGTGGGTCTCTCACGGAACCCCAAATGATGAAGGGCGGTTCCGAGTGGTGACTGATGGGTGTTCAAGACCATCCACAGGTTTGGCTTATCTTACTAGTTTTATAAGAGTCAGGGTGTAGCTGCTGGTATCAGTATCTAGTCCCAGTCCGAGTACACTTGCCACTATTTGACCCTCTGGTACCTTTGTTGTTATGAGTATACTGTAGGGAATGTATCCAGAGCTCGGTCGTTAAACTTTCCCTTGGGTCCCCTCCTAATTGTGTTTGTGTAGTTGTTCCGAAAAGTCTCCCCAAACTGCGGATTCAATTCAGTTCATGTGAGCCAGGCGCGTGCACATCACCAGCCACATCCCACACCATGCCTCGGCATCAGACTTGAAAGGAAGCCGCTCCCCCGCCCCACTCCGCGCAATGCCAGAGCTAGTTTTTCTCGCTTCTTATTTGGTGTTCTTTGCGGCCCATGCTTCATTCCACCTACCACTTTACACTGACTTGTTCACTTTCCTCCCATTTCTATCACCTTCCCTCAGTCTCCTCCTTCATGTATTCCTCTTTGTCAATCTCCGTCTCCCATTCTTCATCTTCGATGCATCTTTTATTTTCTTACATGCTTTGGTGTACTTTCTCCTTTCTTCCCCTTCCTCCATATTTTCTACAACTTCATCACCTGTATTCTCATATCTTCTTTATTACTGCCTTCCTTATTTGATTTCCTCTTCTTCATTCCACCTTCCTTGTTCTCGCTCCGGTTTTCTCTTTCTTACCTCATTCCTCGTTCTTTCCAACATTGCCCCATCCTCTTCAGTCTCTTTCTCTGTGCTTCTGCTTTTCTCCGTCTCTACTTCTGCTCATTATTTCTTGTGTCCCCAATGTGCAGCTTCCCTGCTTTTTTCCTTCCATTCTCTTCTTTCTATCCTGTTGATCTTTCCCCTCTACTCCTTCCACCCTGCATGCCTGCCTCAACTGCTTCCTTCGTTTTCGCGCTTTATTTCCGTAGTCTGTATTCTGTCAATCCACTTCTGTTCTCCTCCCTCATAACCCCCTCCTCCGTTTATCCCTCTCTTCGCCCCTCCTCCTTCTTCCTTATCATAATTTTCTTCCTCCTCTCCTTTCCTTCCTCGTCTTTCCCGCTCTTTCTTGCTTCCTTTGTTCCTCCATCCCTGTCTGTGTCCAGCCCCCTCTCCCTGGTACCTCAGACCTTTCCAGCTGCCTCCCGACCACCCTGACAGTCGGGAGCTGGTGCCTGTGGGTACAGAGTCTGGCGTGGCGTGATTTATGCCATTGGTATAACAGCAGACACACTGCAGTCCATCACTGCAGTCCCCCCCCCGATTAAAATTCAGCTCCGGCCCCGACTGCAGCACTCCACAAAAGGAATATTCTACATAATTTCCGAAAATGCTTGTTTATCTGGTTTAAAAAGTGACCTTGTGTGATGTAACTAGTGTTCATTTAAAGCGCTGCAATACCTTCCGATAGGGTTCGCGCTAAATAAAAGTGCAGAAAAAACACAAGACAAATCGAACACTTTAAAGCAAGAAAGGAACACCTCGGTGGGTGAATCACCCAGCTGGTGTCACAAGGCCCCCATAGGCAGAGCGGATATTTCTTGCCATCCCCACCTCTGCTCATTATCCAGAGGCTACCAGGCCTTACAGTAACACCTCGTCACCCAGAATACCCTCGGCCCCCTCTCCAATCTCACACCTCAGCAAAGAGCCTTTGATCAGCATTAAACAGGCGAGTGCTCCCCCCTGGGGCGCTACCTCCGGGCATAAAACACATTATACACCACCTTGAGTGTACCCGTTCTTTGAGGTAGACAGTACCATATAGGAGAGGTGCAAAATAAGTGTATAATCTTGTTGTAAGCCTTTATTACTGCAGGACATAATCAGGGTTTCTTTGCTACAACAGCTTGAATTATATACAACACTACATTGGGCGCTAAAAACTGGAAAAAAAAAATCACATTGGAATGTTTAGAACCCAAACTGCTCAAAATTACTCAAAACGTAACCATGAACAAATCAATTTACACTGGAAGAATACTGACGCATTTGCTGTGCTTAATACAAGCTTTAGTTTAATAAAAAAACAAAACTTAAAACCGGTTTGCCCATAGGCAATTAAAACAGAAGTGGAATGCATGCAGGGTGAACGAACTGCTCAACTTTGCGGAAAATTGTTCTTAAAGTCCACCAATGCAGTGTGCTAAAGTGTTTGGTCTTTCAGGGCAGTTTCTCAACTACTTTTCATCAGTGGTTGTTAAGTCCCCAGAGTAATCATTTGGGTCAGCAGCATCATCCGCATCTGCACTTTCTGCCTCCACATTATCTGCTCCTCATTTTCATCGTTTTCACCATCAATGTCCTCCTTTTCGTTTTGGTCATTGTCTTCATCATTCGCATCAGTTGTTTCCTCAACTACCGATTCTCCCGTTTGTTCAACGATTTCAAAGGGATTCTCACCCTAAAAGTAAACACAAGTTTTAAACCATCTTTAGCAAAATTCTCAAGAACAAATGCACACTAACTATTACAAAAGTAACAGCAAAAGTCTTGTGTACAGTGCAAGTAAAGAACTCAGATTTCAGATCACAAAAAAGCAGAAAGAATATATTATTAGAAAAGGCATCTTACAACGGGGAGAACATATGCAGGACTTCTAAATTTTAGAGTATGTCCAGACAGACCATAGGATGGAAAAATCCATGCCAGGTCTATGAACGCCCATGAGCTCCGAGGAGTCCTTGTACAGAGGGGGCGATGACTGGAATATTGAGGGTGGGCATCACATTTCCAAGAAATTCATTTCCTGCGAAACTACAATTTTTTGGGTGAAACTCAGGACGGAAGAAGTGTTATTTGCAAAGCTGAGGAAGGAGTACACAGATCTGAACATTCAATATGCAGTGTGAGCCCTGGTGGCAGGAAGGGTGCAAGTGCATCCACAGCATTACAGGCTGCAAGCTAATTGTTGATGGTAACTAACTTATCCGTTTGCAGCATGTGTACCTGTTTGATTTAATTAATGATTTTATTTAATGTGTATAGCGCTTGAATCACCCCCAGGGGGGTATCTCAGCGCTTGGAAGCACAGCATAGGTCATGGGTACTCACAAACGTTCTCTCAGGGGCCAAATTTACACTGTGGTTTGTGTCTGAGGGCCGCACCAGTGGGGTCAGTGGGGTGTAGTGTAGTTCCTATATTCCCAATAGGCTCTGCGCATTGGAATAATATCTTCAATAGTATAGACGTAGGACAGAGGGTAACTAGGTCTTCTACTGACTATATTAGACTTAAGTTTTGTGTGCCAGCTAGCTCAGAGTTCACTACAAACTTTCTCGAATAGGCGAGGAGGATTTTAACCTCCCTGGATAGACAAGAAGGGATTTAGTTTCTGACAACCATAGAACATGACAACTTTGCTCTCCCTGATCAAGAGTACATCTCTAGAGTCGTGTGAAAACAAAAGACAGCTATTTTACTCAGTCAATACGTGCATTCTTAGTTTCACCAGATTGTAGAGAAAAGAAGAGACGGGCGTTTTCAATAAAAGGTGTTATTTATTGATCAGTCTCTTTTCTCATACAAGAGAAATGAATCGCTACAATTGCAATACTTAGGGTTAAGTAGAATGCATATAGTAAAAGCAGGATTATAAAATAATACTGTAAAAGCATTGATATGGTTTCTTAGCCATATGATACTTTAAAATGGATAAAAGATATACATACATATATACATTGACTAATCGTCAATGGTGCTTCTAACTACGCCTACCCCGGTGTACCTGACCTAAGCCTAATACGTGGGAGGGAGTAAGTAAGTAGCAGTTTAAGTTAAGTTTGTTTTGCCAAGAATCTGACTCAAGAATTCTCTGTAAGGTTTTAGTCAGTTCAGTACCTGGGATTTAGAATGCTGGAGGGCTGGTATCTCTCTCTCAGGACCCGGTATCCCAGTCACCCGCGAGGGCAAGCTGGAAACGCACCAGGACTTGACTGTTGGGTTGTTTAGGATACTTGTAGCAATGAGTACGCTCTCCCTTTTTATTTGTTCCTTGTAAGCCTGGAAATTTTTTTAGATAAATAAACGTTAATTTATACACATACTGCTAGTTCAACTACAATAACTTGGTTGGAACCTAGAAGAGAAGGCCTTCAATGTGGACAGAAACCCTTTAGAAACTACTCTGCCACCAGGGTGTGCCAGATAAGCGTTTAAAAAACACCAGGGACTCTTATTAGGGAATGACCCGCAATCTTGCTCCCTCCACAAGCAAGCAATCAAACCCCACCAAGCAGGCCGTGACCTGAAACCCTCAAGGGAAAAGAGCACAGCCAAGAGACAAGGCGAGCAGGACTCCAAGGCAGACTGCAAGGCAACGTGTTACACCGAGTCTGATTGAATGGTTTGAAAAACCTCTGGTAGATTTTCTGAAGACAAATAAAAAAACATTGTCATTTACAATGCAAATAGATCAAAGTCTCTCAAATGCGAGACCTTTGACGCACTCGTGCTTTAGCTGTAAACATCGTAAGATAAAGACAAGGAGGTGCAATTGCTTCAAAAGCAAAGCTATAGAAAATAAGCATTTGCAATGCAATAGGTCTCGCAGCATTTAAGTTTGAGTTACTGGCATTGTAAATGACAATGCTTTGCATAAATTCTTTTTTGGTGTCCGTGTGTGCATGGCAGTGGTGGTGTGTGTGTGCATGGCAGTGGTGGTGCAGAGATGCAAATCAAAGTATCATGAAACAGCAGCCTCTGAATTTAATGGAATGTCGGCAGATAACAGAACCTAGCCAGAGATGAACTGCCAGCAGTGTTTGGTCCACCAGCCATGTTTAGAGGCAATGTATTCAGGTTTACTCAAGAGAAGTGCCTTGTAGCTCACACAACACACTTCGAGGTGGATTATGAAATGGAGAGGGAACTCATGTAATTATTTCAAAGAAGGGCAAACAAGCTCACATTGTCTGTTGTTGGCGATTAGAAAAGCGACCGCGTAAGAGAAACTTTGACAGGTGTTAATGAGAACTGTGGGAGAGTAGTGTGGGGCCTCATTGGGCAAATGATAAGGCAAGTACCTGGAACGTGAACCACAAATGTTTAAGATGAAGGGCAAGCTTTATAATGTGCTTTAATGTAAGCTAGGACTCAGAAGTCTGTGCTCTTTTCTGGACATGCCCTTTGAAGGACACAGATTGGTCAATGAGAGAGCCGAAGGATTTGGAAAAAAATGAAATAGGGAGAAGAGGCCATCCAATTTCAAAGACATGCCCTTCACATTGACAAAGCCTTTATTTTGAGATACCCATAATTAATATTATAACCACCACACTGCCCAATTATTTCAACTATCAAACCAATGCCAAGGTGTTGGCGATGTGAAGGTCTGTAATTGTTAATGACGTGATGGATTGCACTGACATTCATATAGAGCCACTCTCACACAGACAGAGCGCCCCACACACACACACAGACACAGACAGAGCGCCCCACACAGACAGAGCGCCCCACACAGACAGAGCGCCCCACACAGACAGAGCCGCACACACACAGACAGAGCCGCACACACACAGACAGAGCCGCACACACACACAGACAGAGCCGCACACACACAGACAGAGCCGCACACACACACAGACACAGCCACACAGACACAGCCACACACACACAGACACAGCCACACACACACAGACACAGCCACACACACACAGACACAGCCACACACACACAGACACAGCCACACACACACAGACACAGCCACACACACACACACACACACAGACACAGCCACACACACACACACAGCCACAGCCACACACACAGCCACACACACAGACACAGCCACACACACAGACACAGCCACACACACAGACACAGCCACACACACAGACACAGCCACACACACAGACACAGCCACACACACACACAGACACACACACAGCCACAGACACAGCCACAGCCACACACACACAGACACAGCCACACACACACACACAGCCACAGCCACAGACACAGCCACAGCCACACACACAGACACAGCCACACACACAGACACAGCCACACACACAGACACAGCCACACACACAGACACAGCCACACACACAGACACAGCCACACACACAGACACAGCCACACACAGACACAGCCACACACACAGACACAGCCACACACACAGACACACACACAGACACAGCCACACACACAGACACAGCCACACACACAGACACAGCCACACACAGACACAGCCACACACACAGACACACACACAGACACACACACACAGACACAGCCACACATACAGACACATCTTCTCACCTGCACAATGGAAAGGACAAAAATGCACACAGGCTTCGATCAAACACCTTCCAGATTAACTGCCCAGAATGCAGCAGCACGCACAGCTTCAGACCCAGCACTTACCCACCAAATACACTTCCGCCACAGAAGCAGCACTGGCTGCTGAGACTAGCCAGCCACCAGGGTAAAACCAGACAGAGCAGATGTTCTGAAGTGGCTGCTACCCACAAGACAAGGAGGCCACCAATTTCCAGGACATGGCTCACCAAGACTAACTATTAGTCAGTCAAAGCTCTAGCCTGTAGAAGGGGCAATCCAAAAACCACTTGTAACCCAACCGTGTCCCCGTCCTCCCTCGCCCCAAAAGAATGTACAGTTAAATGAGATTGATAGGACACTTTGTTAGGCTGAAACAGGGCACATTAACTGTAATATCCAGACGCGGGTAGAAATCTAAGCTCGGAATCAGAAAGGGGGGCCCTGAACACTGCAGGGGGGCTGGGGAGTTCAGCAGTCAATTATACTCTGCCTTGAAAATAGTACTGTGCCAAAATGGCCTCTTACCCAGAGTGACTAGTACATGTCGCAACTCAGCGCCCATCACAGAGCCATTGGCTTCTTTGTCGAAGACCTTCAGCCCCTCCACAAAGTCATCGTAGGTACCCTAGTCCTTGTTCTTCGCAATTGTCTGCAGCATGGGCAAGAACTCGTCAAAGCCAATCATCTTGGTGTTAAGCTCTGGGAAGGAGAGAAGAGTTCAGAGGAGCAGTCACCGGCTGCAGCAGCGTGCCAGGCTGGCGAGTACACATTAACAGTGACAAACTTTAAACAATGTGATCGTCCAAGTTCCCCAAAACCCCCCTACCACCTCCAGTCAGGTTTTTGTCCCATCCCAGACTGCCAATGAATATTACTGATATGGTCCATCTATCAACTGTGAACGAGGCAGAGATCTCCAATTCAATGTGTGGCACAGGGTAAGAGCTGAGGGCAGAGGGGTAAGAGCTGAGGGCACAGGGGTAAGAGCTGAGGGCACAGGGGTAAGAGCTGAGGGCACAGGGGTAAGAGCTGAGGGCACAGGGGTAAGAGCTGAGGGCACAGGTGTAAGAGCTGAGGGCACAGGTAAGAGCTGAGGGCACAGGTAAGAGCTGAGGGCACAGGTAAGAGCTGATCTGCCACGATTGTCACATTTTATGTAATATCCTAAATCAGATACAAGCAACACGTTGCGTCCAAGTGAAAGGGGCCCATTAGACTCTAATGGAAGCCTAAGGTTTAGTAATAATAGCCAACTAGGATATAGTGAGCACTTCTGACTTGCCCCCTAGGTTCAATGCACCACAGACATAATAAGCCCCTGGGTCTCATCGTAACAGACTTTGCACTCTGAAATACACCTTAAAATGTAGCTCCTTCAGATTCACCCAAGTTAATTTTCAACTGGGGGGTGCTCTGGTCCATGGATGAGTGGCGTGTGCTCAGATCCAGGGGTGAGTGGCGGGTGCTCTGGCCAGGGGTGCGTGGCGGGTGCTCTGGCCAGGGGTGCGTGGCGGGTGCTCTGGTTCAGGGGTGCGTGGCGGGTGCTCAGATCTAGGGGTGAGTGGGGGTACTCTGGTCCAGGGGTGAGAGGCGGGTGCTCAAGTCCAGGGCTGAGTGGCGGGTGCTCAGGTCCAGGGCTGAGTGGCGGGTGCTCAGGTCCAGGGCTGAGTGGCGGGTGCTCAGGTCCAGGGCTGAGTGGCGGGTGCTCAGGTCCAGGGCTGAGTGGCGGGTGCTCAGGTCCAGGGCTGAGTGGCGGGTGCTCAGGTCCAGGGCTGAGTGGCGGGTGCTAAGGTCCAGGGGTGAGTAGCGGGTGCTCAGGTCCAGGGGTGAGTAGCGGGTGCTCAGATCTAGGGGTGAGTAGGGGTACTCTGGTCCAGGGGTGAGAGGCAAAACCTAAAACACAGAAGCTGTCTATCTAGAAACATACCTTTTTTGACCGCATTGCCATTTGATCCAGGTTTTCTCAATTTAGGTTTTTTGTCGACAAACGCCCCTCCAATGGGTTTATTAAGCGATTGCATCATCTTTCTTTTCATCCACCTTCCAGCAGGCCGACCAAATACCAGATTTGTCTGGTAGTCGACAACAATTCCAGGTCTCTGCATACCGCCATAATCCTGCAAATTGATAACATAAAATTAGCAGAGAGTATGCAGATAAGGCAAGTTACATGGTGTGCAAAAATGTGTTAACAGTTTTATAATAATGGCAGGCATAATCCAAGAACCAATGTTGGGTGGTCAAGGAATTCGTCGGCTAAGCAGCAATTGTTGCCATTCTGGTAGGTGTAGATACTTCTTGGCTACAATTCTGAAAACTGCAGTAAGGACACTGCTGTACAGGTTTTCATTTGCATTAGTGAGCTTGAGAAATAAAGAAGATAAAATGCTTATAAACATGTGTGTGGTTGTGTCTGGTTGTGCGTGTGGTTTGGTTGTGTGTGGTGTGGTTGTGTCTGAGAGAACCGGGAGTTAGAGAAGGAGGCGGGGTGAAAGAGAAAAGCAGATAAGCACAGTAAAAGAGAACAGGGAGTTAAAGAAGGAGGTGTGGTGGAAGAGAGCAGCAGATCAGCACAGGAGAAGAGACCAGGGAGTTAGAGAAGGAGGCGGGGTGGAAGAGAGCAGCAGTTCAGCATGTGAGATGACAAGAGAACAGGGAGTTAGAGAAGGAGGCAGGGTGGAAGAGAGCAGCAGTTCAGCACGTGAGATGACAAGAGAACAGGGAGTTAGAGAAGGAGGCAGGGTGGAAGAGGGCAGCAGATCAGCACGTGAGAAGAGAAGAGAACAGGGCGATAGAGAGAGGGAGGGCGAGAGAGAGAGGGAGGGCGAGAGAGAGAGAGGGAGGGCGAGAGAGAGAGAGGGAGGGCGAAAGAGAGAGAGGGAGGGCGAGAGAGAGAGGGAGGGCGATAGAGAGAGAGAGGGAGGGCGATAGAGAGAGAGAGGGAGGGCGAAAGAGAGAGAGGGAGGGCGAGAGAGAGAGAGAGGGAGGGCGAAAGAGAGAGGGAGGGCGAGAGAGAGGGAGGGCGAGAGAGAGGGAGGGCGAGAGAGAGGGAGGGCGAGAGAGAGAAGGGAGGGCGAGAGAGAGAAGGGAGGGCGAGAGAGAGAAGGGAGGGCGAGAGAGAGATGGGAGGGCGAGAGAGAGAGGGCGATAGAGAGAGAGGGCGATAGAGAGAGGGCGATAGAGAGAGAGGGCGATAGAGAGAGAGAGGGCGATAGAGAGAGCGATAGAGAGAGAGAGGGCGATAGAGAGAGAGAGAGGGCGATAGAGAGAGAGAGGGCGATAGAGAGAGAGAGAGGGCGATAGAGAGAGAGAGGGCGATAGAGAGAGAGAGGGCGATAGAGAGAGAGAGGGCGATAGAGAGAGAGAGGGCGATAGAGAGAGAGAGGGCGAGAGAGGGCGTTAGAGAGAGAGAGAGGGCGATAGAGAGAGAGAGGGCGATAGAGAGAGAGAGGGCGATAGAGAGAGAGAGAGAGAGAGGGCGATAGAGAGAGAGAGAGAGGGCGATGGAGAGAGAGGGCGATGGAGAGAGAGAGAGAGAGAGGGCGATAGAGAGAGAGGGCGATAGAGAGAGAGAGAGAGAGAGAGGGCGATAGAGAGAGAGAGAGAGAGAGGGCGATAGAGAGAGATGGAGGGCGATAGAGAGAGAGGGAGGGCGATAGAGAGGGAGAGGGAGGGCGATAGAGAGGGCGGGCGATAGCGAGAGAGAGGGAGGGCGATAGAGAGAGGGAGGGCGATAGAGAGAGAGAGAGGGAGGGCGATAGAGAGAGAGAGGGAGGGCGATAGAGAGAGAGAGGGAGGGCGATAGAGAGAGAGAGGGAGGGCGATAGAGAGAGAGAGGGAGGGCGATAGAGAGAGAGAGGGAGGGCGATAGAGAGAGAGAGGGAGGGCGATAGAGAGAGAGAGGGAGGGCGATAGAGAGAGAGAGGGAGGGCGATAGAGAAAGAGAGAGGGAGGGCGATAGAGAGAGAGAGGGAGGGCGATAGAGAGAGAGAGGGAGGGCGATAGAGAGAGGGAGGGCGATAGAGAGAGGGAGGGAGGGCGATAGAGAGAGGGAGGGAGGGCGATAGAGAGAGAGGGAGGGCGATAGAGAGAGAGAGAGGGAGGGCGATAGAAAGGGAGAGGGAGGGCGATAGAGAGGGAGGGCGGGCGATAGAGAGAGAGGGAGGGCGATAGAGAGGGAGAGGGAGGGCGATAGAGAGGGAGAGGGAGGGCGATAGAAAGGGAGAGGGAGGGCGATAGAGAGGGAGGGCGGGCGATAGAGAGAGAGAGAGAGAGAGAGATAGAGAGAGGGAGGGCGATTGAGAGAGGGAGGGCGAGAGAGAGGGAGGGAGGGCGATAGAGAGAGAGGGAGGGCGATAGAGGGAGGGCGATAGAGAGAGAGAGGGCGATAGAGAGAGAGAGGGCGATAGAGAGAGAGAGGGCGATAGAGAGAGGGAGGGCGATAGAGAGAGGGAGGGCGATAGAGAGAGGGAGGGCGATAGAGAGAGAGAGGGCGATAGAGAGAGAGGGAGGGCGATAGAGAGAGAGAGGGAGGGCGATAGAGAGAGAGAGGGAGGGCGATAGAGAGAGAGAGAGGGAGGGCGATAGAGAGAGAGAGAGGGAGGGCGATAGAGAGAGAGAGAGGGAGGGCGATAGAGAGAGAGAGGGAGGGCGATAGAGAGAGGGAGGGAGGGCGATAGAGAGAGAGGGAGGGCGATAGAGAGAGAGGGAGGGCGATAGAGAGAGAGAGGGCGATAGAGAGAGAGAGGGCGATAGAGAGAGAGAGGGAGGGCGATAGAGAGAGAGAGCGAGGGCGATAGAGAGAGAGAGAGGGAGGGCGATAGAGAGAGGGAGGGCGATAGAGAGAGAGAGGGCGATAGAGAGAGAGAGGGAGGGCGATAGAGAGAGAGAGAGGGAGGGCGATAGAGAGAGAGAGGGAGGGCGATAGAGAGAGAGGGAGGGCGATAGAGAGAGGGAGGGCGATAGAGAGAGGGAGGGCGATAGAGAGAGGGAGGGCGATAGAGAGAGAGAGGGAGGGCGATAGAGAGAGAGAGGGAGGGCGATAGAGAGAGAGAGGGAGGGCGATAGAGAGAGAGAGGGAGGGCGATAGAGAGAGAGAGGGAGGGCGATAGAGAGAGAGGGAGGGCGATAGAGAGAGAGAGGGAGGGCGATAGAGAGAGAGGGCGATAGAGAGAGGGAGGGCGATAGAGAGAGAGAGGGAGGGCGAGCGATAGAGAGAGAGGGCGATAGAGAGAGAGGGAGGGCGATAGAGAGAGAGGGCGATAGAGAGAGAGGGAGGGCGAGAGAGAGAGGGAGGGAGAAAGAGAGAGGGAGGGCGATAGAGAGAGAGAGGGAGGGCGATAGAGAGAGAGAGGGAGGGCGATAGAGAGGGAGAGGGAGGGCGATAGAGAGAGAGAGGGAGGGCGATAGAGAGAGAGAGGGAGGGCGATAGAGAGAGAGAGGTAGGGCTATAGAGAGAGAGAGGGAGGGCGATAGAGAGAGAGAGGGAGGGCGATAGAGAGAGAGAGAGGGAGGGCGATAGAGAGAGAGAGGGAGGGCGATAGAGAGAGAGGGAGGGCGATAGAGAGAGGGAGGGAGGGCGATAGAGAGAGAGGGAGGGCGATAGAGAGAGAGGGAGGGCGATAGAGAGAGAGGGAGGGCGATAGAGAGAGGGAGGGCGATAGAGAGAGGGAGGGCGATAGAGAGAGGGAGGGCGATAGAGAGAGAGAGGGAGGGCGATAGAGAGAGAGAGGGAGGGCGATAGAGAGAGAGAGAGGGAGGGCGATAGAGAGAGAGAGGGAGGGCGATAGAGAGAGAGAGGGAGGGCGATAGAGAGGGAGGGCGATAGAGAGAGAGAGGGAGGGCGATAGAGAGAGGGAGGGCGATAGAGAGAGAGGGCGATAGAGAGAGAGGGAGGGCGAGAGAGAGAGGGAGGGCGAGAGAGAGAGGGAGGGCGATAGAGAGAGAGAGGGAGGGCGATAGAGAGAGAGGGAGGGCGATAGAGAGAGAGGGAGGGCGATAGAGAGAGAGGGAGGGCGATAGAGAGAGAGAGGGAGGGCGATAGAGAGAGGGAGGGCGATAGAGAGAGAGAGGGAGGGCGATAGAGAGAGAGAGGGAGGGCGATAGAGCGAGGGAGGGCGATAGAGAGAGAGAGGGAGGGCGATAGAGAGAGAGAGGGAGGGCGATAGAGAGAGAGAGAGGGAGGGCGATAGAGAGAGAGAGGGAGGGCGATAGAGAGAGAGAGGGAGGGCGATAGAGAGGGAGGGCGATAGATGGAGGGAGGGAGGGCGATAGAGAGAGAGGGAGGGTGATAGATAGAGAGGGAGGGCGATGGAGGGAGGGCGATAGAGAGGAAGGGAGGGCGATAGAGAGGAAGGGAGGGCGATAGAGAGGAAGGGAGGGCGATAGAGAGGAAGGGAGGGCCCTGGAGTATTCTATTTAATCACGAAAACACAGTAGTTTATTAATTTGAATGCAGATGTGCTCCAATTTGTAAGCCCGAGACGTGATTCTGTATGTTTTCTGTATTAATGCCTTTGTGTAATTGACATACAAAATAGACAAACAAAGCGGTATAACACATGAATATTCAAGAACCCCAATTCTACTCCTCTCTTGTAGCCCAACAAACAAATCATCAGAAAATGAAGCAGAGTTGAGGGGCATGCCAGGTAGAGATCCATGCCACACAAGCGTCCGGTGGGGATGTATGGCATAATTACAGCACCAGGACTCCTCAGCGACCCATCATATTCAGAACACTGGTACTCACAACAGCAAGGAGGTAGGGAGAACGGTGGGACGGTAACTACTGCACACCAGTCTGTCTTCGTTTTGAACAAGAGATCGGCTTCTTTTTAGACAAGCAACCATCCTCAACTTGTCCCAAGTACAATATCACTCCTAATTGGAGTCCAAGGAGAAATAAAGTTGGTCGTGTCTCGGTTACAAATTCGCAACCTTGACCGCCCCCCAAACTTGGGGGCTTATTTACAAGCCACTTGCGCCACTTTTGCGTCATTTATAACATAGGAAAAGTGACGCAAAAGTGGCGCAAGGGGCTTTTAAATCTGCCCCTTGGTATTTAAGTCACCTGCACTTCTGTTGAACGTTGTAATACCTAAGAAAGGATTCTACTCTTTTTGTTGTTTTTTTTGTTTTTTTAACTGTGATTAAGGCTTTAATGAAAACATGACCAACTGAAGTCTGTCATTCATTCAAAATATCATAGTTATGCAGCTGGGCACAAGAGATAGCTTCTCTTCACAGAGCCAATGCCCTAGACTTAATAAATAAGTACTTTGCAAAAGTTTATGCCTGTTGTATCACAGAGGTAAAGTCTTTTTTATGAAGAAAGGGAGGTAAATGATTCACATATGATCAGTAAGAATAACTGAAAATAGTTGTCTTTGGTCTGAACAATGGTGGATGTAATTCAGCCATGTCTTGTCAGGTGAAGGAGTGGGGGGCTGGAAGGATGCTTGTTCCTCGTCACACACAAGCTCTTCTAGATTGGGTACACTTACGAGTCTAAAATTGATTCAGGGATCGAAGTCTGGTTTAGGAGGATTCTACTATGTGAATTAAAATCTCCCGAGCTGATGCCGCAGCCATTCCTTTGAAGGGGAGGCTGAGGTCAGTCAGGAGAGCTGCTGTCTGCGCCCGGTGCCGCCTGCACAGCCAGTGACCGTAGCCGGTGCGTCGGACCATGGCTCCCCGCTCCCCACAGGCCCCTCCCGGCGCGGCGCCGCTGCACTCATCGGTGTCCAGACGCACCACCTGGGGCAGCCGGTAGGAGCTGATTGTTGGTGGGCTGGTGAGCTGGTCCAGGGGCAGCGAGGCCGAATCCCAGCGCACCTCCTTGAGCGGGGGCACGGCGGCGGCGGGCTCCATGCTCCCGGGCGGGGGAGAGGTGGAGGCAGCCCCGGGCTCCCCCGTCAGCCGCAGCGGGACATGCTGCTGCTGCCACCGGTCAAAGCAGGGTCGCCTTAGCCGCGTCCGCCCGCAGCGCTGCCCCTCTGCCGCCGAGGCTGCCTCTGGTAGGAAGCGCCATCGCAGCGCCTGCCAGAGCTGACCAATCACAGCGGCGTAGGAGATCGCGCGCGCGACATGGCAACGTACAACTGGCCCCACCCACACTTGCGTAAATGTGTGCACAAACAGGGGGTACAGTCCCTGATGGGCGGGGTAGTGAGACGTCATGAAAATTAAAATGCGCATGCGCACCATTAGTGCGCATGCGCACAACGATGAGGGGACATTGCCACATGGGGGACAGTGGATTATAGAACACCGGATAGGGAATCCATTGCTCAAAGCAGATCTGGGGATTTTTGTCAGACCAGGCTCCACACCCCCATACGGTGCTAAGCGAATGCAGGCAGCAAGCGAGGCTAACTACAAACGGGGGCATTGCCCCCCTCCCCAAGAACATTTGGGGGGAAATGGCGCGTTCCACAAGGCTTTAGTCATTATTATATTAAATTGTATTAACTTTTTAAGCATAGTGACCTTACTATGCACCAGGATACGATAATGTTTGTTGGGGCTCCTCAATGATTCCCTCTATTACCAACAGTGCCTTTCATATCTCCGTAGCCCCTATCTCACTTGTACTTCATTTGTTTTATAGCACTTCTCATAGCGGTGTAAGTGTATAGGAGCACTTTACATCACACACACATACAGAGACAATGAATCATACGTAGATAAATCAGATAAATCAGTGTTTAGAATGTTACATAAGGCAAAGGGGACTACAAGGAGTAGGATACACATGTCATTCTTGTAGTGGCCAATAATTTCACCATACACGTACCGGGCCCATATATTTTTCCAATTTATATCATATACATTAATCGGGTGACCTTACACTCTACTACCAGTAACCCTGGTTCCTTTCCTATTTATTTCTCATGTACCCGACTTACCAATCCACCGTTACGGGTACCTATGACCACAACGGATCAGGGAGCTAGCTGTGAAAGAAAGGCAGACAACCAAATACCAACATATACTTTTATACTTTCATTAAATGACCACAGACTACTGGGAAGTTTTAAAGTTTTATCTAGAATTCAGATTCGGAAAGCATACAGTTTACAACTAAAAGGCAATCAATAATCAAAATAACGAACAGCACATAACCATAGAGAAAGTAAATCAAGGCAACCATTTATGAGTCTATAGGAAGATAAGAACACGAAAACATGCTAATCAAACTTGCAGAGATTAAATGTAAGATTAATAACTATAGATGGGGCAATCTTAGACACAAACTAGAATTTCACTACTGGGAAATACTTCAAAGTTGAATAAGAGTTTTGGGAAAAATCCTATACATCTATAGGAAGGGTAGAGAAATGGAACACGCTATAGTTCTAGGAACTTTACTTCAATCCACTCGAAAATCGAAGATTATAAACAACATCTATATTTCATAAACGGTATGAAGAGTTGTACTTAAAGGAAGGGTAACATAGGAACATGCTAGAAAACAGCAATAACGTATGAGCTTTTATTCAGTAGCTTTGCAAAAGCATGGAAAATCAATTATGCGCAAAGGTGTGTCTTTATTAAAGCAAAAGACAGAAAATAGAAGTGCAGTATAGAGTTTCAGCACTATATATTTACCTTGAATGGTGTGAAGACCAACCCTGGCCACGGATCAGTCAAGGACAGGAAAAACCCCAAGGAAGGACAGTCATCAATGGGACAGCAGGTGCAGAATGGACACCCCAGGACAGGACAGGAAAACTAGATTAGGATCAGGACAGGACCACCAAGGAACGACCAGCACCCGCAGTTTGGAAGCAACGCCTGCGCTCCACCCTCTCTGCAGCTATCGGCCAAAACCCCGATTGGGTTTACGAATTCCCCAGCAAAGTGCTCCGCCAGCACTTAAGGTTTAGTAAAACCTCTTGAGTCTATGGACATTTCGGACAGAGTGCTCCGCAGCCCTCTGTATTCAGTCACCTATTGAGTGCGTTGTGGCAGTGACAGGTCTGCTATTCGGACAAGTCGGACAATTTCTCTAGCTAAACCTAGGCTAGTTATACTGTTTTCGGGTCAGTGTACCACCCCCCAAATGTTGCAAGTGTCAGAATCCCCAATTTCGATTGGTCCCCAAGTAGGATAGGTCAACACACCAATCACAATTTACGTCTACAAGCTCACATTTACATACTCTGGAACCGCCTATTTGGATTTGGGGTTCCCATGAGATATTCTACAGAATACAACGAAACAAAACAATTGTATCAATTGCAGTACAGTTCGGCTCCATCCTGCTGGGTCGCAGGTCACGTTCTCAGGAACATCTTGACTGTGGCTGCCAGCTGGCTGTGTTCCACTGTTCAAGGTTGTCTTCCCTCTGCCAGGGTGACATGCGCAGTAGGGGTTTTCAAGATGGGTTCATGTGCGTCTCGCAAACCCTCAAGAACGTGGTACATGAAAAGTAAGCGAAAACAAATTAAAACACAGAAATAAATGAATTCACTGTATACCATGAATAGCTACTCTATACCCCTTTACTTATAATATACTATTGCGTGAGTGTTTTAGTGCAGAAGGACAACAACATAAAACATTTGCGCAAGCTTCACCATTTGAGAACATAGACAGCCATCTTAGAAGCAAGTGCGCAAGCGCAAAGTTTCCCACCAGAACTGCAAGTGCGTCACGTCACGTGAGTGTGACTAACGCATGCGCAGAAAGAAAACCCGCCAAGCAGCGGCCATTTTAGGAACAATCGTTATTTGAGTTAGTAAACACATATGCAAGCGTCTCTAGGACACCCCAAATGTCAGAATAAAGGGAAATTAGTAAGACGAACAGGTTGAATTACATGGTTATAAGTTATGCGAGGTTCATGAGTTTGAGCAAGCCGCGCAACGTGCGAATTCTTGCTCCATCAACTGGTCTAGTGTTCCGATGCACCAGCCACTCCTAGAGGGCTGGCTCACACCCCACCCCACACCCATCCACCACAGGCTTCATTGAACATGTGACCCTGATAATAAAAGGGGCCAGGCGCACGTGCCCTGAGCCAGTTCCACAAACTATAAGACAGTGTCTGTGTCGTTACTCCTACTGCATGGGAGCCTAGGACCCCACAACATTACAATCCATTCTGGTGGCATTTTTTCAGAGTGCTTGGTCTGGACATGCACAAACTTTAGGTTTCAGAACACTGCACAGTGGTTAGGATTGACTTTACTTATAAGAATTTATTTCTACCCATATAAACATTTTTTTGCAACATCAGGATAATGAAAGACTGGGAAATAAACATAACTTTCTAACCCGTACTATGCAGTTTGCATGCAGCTCTTTGACGGCAGTTTATACCTCAATGTGCTAGATTACGATTGCAACTGCACATGGTAACAAAAGAAACTCTGTCACAAAAGCAGTAACCCACTGCGCCATGCACATAAAATACTGTTCTTTGATATGCATGGTACACATTCTCTGCAGAAGGCATATTAACTCTCTGTGCTACCATAGATGAGTAAAAACTGCCACTATAAAGCTCTTATCTCTCTCTCCAGCAGGTACGTTAATCACCAGAGTTATATTGACACTTTTATTGTTACCCTAAACTGCTTAATATACAAGGAAGTCTGCAGTGCTTTTACAACTGTTGTACTGCTACAAAACCACCCCCTCTATCAAAACCAGCCCTCCACCCTTCCACCCTCCCGGGGAAATGCCCAATGCATAATGCCCAGTACAGCCAGTCTGGCCTTGTTCAAAGTATGAACTTCCAAAATATAGCTTCCTCATTTTCCTCATGACAACTTTTAACAAGCTTGTGCTTGAGCTAGACATCCATTTGAAGACCAGATCCCTCAGGAAGAAATAAATAGCTGGGAACATAGCACACCAGGTGCCAAGCGCATAGCTGGCAAGTTTTCAGACTGCTTATGTGTGAAGTTTTCATATTTTCAGTTCACTTATGAGTGGTATTCAACTGTCAAATGTTTGACACAGCAGAATTTTCTTAGGAATAAAACCAAGCACTTACATCCATTAAATATCTGAAATGATTCCTTTTCAAACAATGAGATTGCTAAAAAGATCTTAAAGCTGCCAAAACTGGTCACTAACCAACTGCCCCTTTCTAGGATGATCATAGTGTCATTTCAAATACGACATGATATTTTTGTAGTTTTATGTAATGCAAACCAAAGATAATGGTGAGTTTTATAATGATGAGCACCAGTTATATTATACAAGGTCACATTAATTTTTAGGCTGGGGAGAGATTAAGGCCCATATGTACGAAATTTCCATTTAGTATTTCCTAAATAACAAATCCTAAGAAATCGCTATTTAGGAAATGCAAAAGGGAATGTACTAAAATTATGATTTCCTAATAGCGATTCCTAAAAAGTCTCAATTGCTATCAGGAAATCGCTATTTAGGAAATGCAAAACCATTCACTTCTATGGGCCTAAGGCCAATGTATGAATGGTTGTGCATTTCCAAATTTAGGAAATGCTAAACCTTTCTTACCTATGGGACTAAGGCCCCCTTCTATGTACTTTAAAAATGAGTGGAGTTGGAAGAGCTTCGCGCGCACCCAAGATGGTCGCGTGAGCACAGGGCTCCCGGACCCTCGCCACCTCCATCGACTATCCTGTCCTTTATCCTGGTTCAGACGACGGGTGTTTATTGGCACAGTTCTACTGCTCATTTATTTGTTTCAACGAACTTTTTTGGACTTCGGGGTCCAGAGCTACAGACTGTCGCAGTTTTCAGGCCTGCTCCATGGCGACGCCCCGCGCTCTCTTGTCTCGCTTGCCGTTCAGTAAGTGAACAACAACGGACTGCCAGACTTGCGTGGGCTGGCGATTGCTTTCGGTTTCGATTTCTGTCCGGAGCTTAACCTGACTTTGTCGGCTCCGTGGGCGGCCGGACACTCCTGCACCCTTGGTCTCTCCGTTCCTACTGCCGATCTGTAGCGGTTTCCAGATCTGAGACTGGCACCACCTTCGCCCTTTTGGTCCTACATTTTCCACCACAGTCACCATTTTTACCCGTCAACGGGCGACCCATGCGGGTCCAGGATCCAAGATGGCCACCAAGCCTGAGGGTGGGAAGCGCGGGCCTAAACCAGGCGTTCGAGGGAGTGCTCTGCAAACGAACATCATGGACCGGTACACCCAAGCTAAGGGATATCCGGGAGCAGCAGCTAAAACCTCGACGACAATGCCGGAGGACTCATCGATTGAGGACGAGCCCTCGCTGCGAGATCTCATGGGCGCCATCACTGGTATGAAGGCCTCATTGGGGCAACAATATGAGGCCTTGACTCTCAAACTGGATACGGTGGCGATTGACGTCAATCTGATCCGGGCGGACTTGGCGAAGACAAACGAAAAGGTCAAATCCTTGGATCTTATGACCTCTAGCCTGGTCACCGACGTCTCTGATTTGCAGGCTGAAGTTGGGAATCTGAGGAAAGCCAATGATTACTACTCTGGGCGCCTAGAGGACTATGAAAGCCGTGCCAGGCGCAATAACATTCGCCTGATTGGGGTCCCGGAATCATCGACTGCTGCCTCGACGGACCTATTGGTGGAAGACCTGGTGCTGAACCACCTGGCGCCCAAGGGTCTCAGCAAGTTTTTCGCTGTCGAACGTGCACATAGGATCCCCGGCGGCACACCTAAATCGGGTGCTAACCCTCGACCTATCATTGCGAGGATTTTTCATTTCCGGGACAGAGACGCTATCCTGCAGGCTTCGCGGCAGTCAGGTCCCATTGCCTTTGAGAACTCTACTGTCAGCTTCTATCCGGACTTTACACAACAGGTCCAGAAACAGAGGCTGGGGTTTCAGGGGGTCACGAAGAGACTCCGGGAAAGGTCAATGAAGTATGCCATGCTCTTTCCGGCCCGTCTGCGGGTGGTACATAAGGATCGTACTTTTTTCTTCGACCATCCTGGGGTTGTGAGTGACTGGCTTGACACGCTGCCTCTGGATCATGAACCTTTTGAGGACTCTGGCAAGTCGGATCGGGCGGAAGGTGGCCCGACGGAGCAAGAGTAACTGTTGACTTTGACCCCGTACCCTTCCCGTTGGCTTTGAACTGTGCTATGCTGTGTTCTTAATGTTTGCAAGTGATAGTCTCTTTTTTGGGGGTGGGTGGGGGGTGGACGGGTCCTTTCTCCTCCTGGGTTTTCTTTTCGTAGATTAGTTGGGTGGTTGGGCGACAGGCACACTGCGAGTTTATGGGGCTCTTTGGTCTTCAGCAGGGGTGCGGGGTGGGGGGTATAGTTGTTTTGACATTGTTGGGGGGGCTGGGTTGTTTGTTTGAATTTTCTTGTTACTTGCAAGGCGAAGGAAAGGCGCTCTCCTGTTTTTTGCAGTTGCTCTGGGTGTGGGGCCGGGGAGGGGCTGGGCACGGGGATGGGGGGTAGGGGACTTCGGTTATTGTGTTGGAACGTGAACGGGTTGGGGGATGGGATTAAGAGGAGGGTGGTGTTACAATTGCTGAAACGTTTGACTCCAGATGTTGTCTTACTGCAGGAGACTCATTTGCTCGGCAACAAGTGCTACGCTTTGAATAGGCGTGGTTATCGCCTTGTGGCGCACTCGGGTTTCACTTCGGGCTCTAGGGGGGCGGGCATTCTGGTTCGGGCCTCCCTCCCCTTGGCCATTGATGATGTCATATTGGATGATAAGGGACGATATGCCGCCATTGTGGGGCGCTGGGAGGGGAAGGTTCTTATTCTGATTTCTGTGTACGTGCCCCCGGGCCTCCAGGCCACCACCTTTGCTGATCTGAGTGGACTTATCCTGGGCCTCCCCGAGGGTTTGCTTTTGGTTGGGGGTGACTTTAATGCGGTGGTCTCGGGAATGCTTGATCGTCACCCTCCCAGGGAACTGCCGAGGGCCCGGACTTGGTTGAGCGACTTCCTGGAGACGTTGGGGCTCACTGATTGCTGGCGGTTGCTTCACCCGGGACAGTTGCAATATACCTATCATTCTGGTGCTCATGGTAGTCTCTCGAGGCTAGATCACGTTTTACTGCCCTCGGCCCATGCATCCCTCATACGGAAAGTTAAACATCTGGCACGGGGTATCTCGGACCATTCTCCGCTTTGGCTGGTGGTTGATGCACGGCAGGGTTCGGCGGGCCGAGTGGCCCCGATCGACCCCTGGTATTTGAAGGACCCCAGGGTCAGGGATGAGCTGGTTAAAGCACACGATTGTTATTTTGAGGAAAATGTGGGCTCTGTTTCCTCCCCTACTGTACTTTGGGAAGCTTACAAGACTGTCATTCGTGGCCAGGCCCTCTCATTGATTGGTAGCGTGAAGTTGGCCAACCGTGCTGAGACGGTTCGACTTGAGGGGGAGGTCACGGCACTGGAGGAGGGCTTGGAATCTGGGGTTACCGCTGAGGGGTTACATCTACTGGAGTTGAAACAACATGAATACAGAGCTCTGGTCACTGCAGCTGCTAAGGAAATGGGGCGGGAACAGCAGGGACGCCTGTATGATGTGGGTGATAAGGCTGGGAAACTGCTTGCTTGGTTGGATAAGAGGGAAATTGCAAGTCGTGTCGTCCCTGTGATTGTTGCGGAGAATGGAGAGTGTTGTACGGACCCTGTTGATATTGTCGCATGTTTTGCCGATTATTTCCGCGAGGTGTACTCCCAGGTGTCTGATCGATCGGAGCAGGACTCCCACCTGTTATTGCGTGATATTGCACTTCCCCGATTGTCTGATATTGATAGGGATGCTCTGGATGCTATCCCTACTGTGGACGAGATTGCCGCTGCTGTCCGTTCGGTCCGATCCGGCAAGGCCTCGGGCCCTAATGGGCTCCCCATTGAGCTATATAAATTGCGCCCGGATTCGCTAGCTCCTCATTTGCGCTCTATGTTTCTTGAGTCTTTGGAGGTGGGGTTTCTCCCGCCAGACCAGAGGCTGGCCACTATTGTTGTCATCCACAAGGATGGTAAACCTCGGGATCGCTGCGCCTCTTTTTGACCCATTTCGTTGATTAATGCGGAACCTAAAATCCTGGCCAAGCTGCTGGCGACACGTTTGGCATCCGTTATTGGGGACCTGGTTCACCCTGATCAATCCGGCTTTATACCGCATCGTAACACGGCGCTTAACCTCCGAAGGTTGCATGGAGTTCTGGCACGGGCTGAGACGCTGCGTGAGCCCGCCATCTTGGCGTCCTTGGGCGCTACGATGGCGTTTGATACAATAGAATGGCCGTATTTGTGGGCGGTTCTTGCTAAGTTTGGTTTCGGTTCGGACTTCGTTCGATGGGTCAAATTGCTCTACGCCGGTCCCATGGCCCAGGTGGTGGTCAATGGTCGGGTCTCTGCGCCCTTTGCACTGAGCAGAGGGACGCGACAGGGCTGTCCCCTGTCCCCCTTGTTGTTTGCTCTTGCCTTGGAACCGCTGGCGGCCTGGTTGCGGTGGGAACCGTCCCTGAAGGGCATTAGATGGAATTCGGAGTTTGAGGACCGTGTATCTCTCTACGCTGATGATATTCTGCTTTATCTTACGTCACCCCGTAAATCCCTCATTGTGCTGTTTGATGTCTTGACGTCCTTCCGCAAAAACTCAGGTCTTGTCATCAACTGGTCGAAGTCCTGTGTATACGTCCTGTCGGGTACCGCCCCCCTTCTGCCAAGCGGCTGTCCTATCGCGATTGTGGAAGATGGATTTAAATATCTGGGCATTTTTATCTCGCTGAGCCCTGCACTGCGGTTCGACCGTAATTTACTGCCCCCTCTTCAGTGCCTTCGGGCGGATGTGGTCGCCTGGGGGAAACTTCCTCTCTCTCCCCTGGGTAGAGCGGCATTGTTTAAGATGATGTCACTGCCCCGATTCCTCTACGCATTGCAAAACACGCTTGACGTTGTCCCGGCTACATATTTCCGTGAGGTCGAGAGTTTACAGAGACGACTGGTGTGGGGGGGTAGGCCCCGGATTGCCATTGCTAAATTGTCGCTCCCGTGGTACGACGGTGGAATTGCTTTGCCTGATATTCGTCGCTATTATTGGGTGTCTCAACTGGGGGCAATAAATCATTGCATGTATGGCCCTTTGCCGAATCCGGCCTTCACGATGGACAAATGGTTGCTACCGGGGGGCGACTACAATAGAGCCCTCTACTCGAAACTCACCCCTCGCAACGTGACGGGCCCCACTAGGACGGCCGTCCAGGTATGGCGACATGCTTCCATGGCGCTTGGGTGGACTGATAAATTGACTCGTGCCACCCCCCTGTACGCCTCTGATAGACTTGGCTCACTTTGGCAGTCCCGGGGGTTTGATAGGTGGGACTTGATTGGTATCAGCAGGATTGATGATGTTTGGACTAAGGGGAGAATGAAGACGTTTGAGGAATTGAAAACCGAGTACGCTTTGAGCGATCGCGAATTCTTTCGCTATGCACAGATCCGCCACGCGGTGCTCTCGGTCTTCCCTTCGGGTGTGGAGATTCCGGAGTCGTCCCCGCTTGAGGACAGGGTACTGGACGGACATGTTCCTGATAGTACGATTTCGCTTATTTATAAAAAGTTAATCAACTCCAGGTCTGACCTCCTGTCTCGACTTAGAGAGGTCTGGACTGGTGATGGGCTGGAGCTGGACGATGAGGACTGGCAGGCGGCGATCTCCTCCCCTAAAGAGGTGGCCATCCAGGCGCGCCTTAGATTTGTGCAACTTAAAATCCTACATAGAGTGTATGTCACTGGTCCCCGTTTGGTGCATATGGGCTTCTCTGTGGATGGTTTGTGTCGGCGTGGCTGTGGTCTCCTGGGCACCTTTTTACATATCATCTGGGAGTGCCCTGAGATAGTGCGATTCTGGACCCGTGTGCACGAGGTGATGAGTGAGGTTACCGGGGTGCGATCGATGCCGGAAGCTAGGAGATGCCTGCTGAACGTATGGGAACCGAATGATTACTCCGTGTCGCAGCTTCGGTGGGTGACCTTGGGCAACATGATTGCCAAAAGAGACATTGCGCAATTGTGGGGCGCTCAGGGCCCGCCCAGACTTCAGAAATGGAAACAAAACATGGACTGGTGCATGTTCAGAGAAAAAACTGTGTATATTTCTCGTGGTACCCCCCGGAAATGGGGAAAGATATGGACTCAGTGGAACACTTATCGTGGTGATATATGTGCCTCTCCTCTCCCTGACCCTGATGTTGCACCTATGTCCCCGTAACCCTAGGGTTCCTCCACACACTATTGTATACTGATTGCAATTTGTTTCTTCTGGCCCCCCCCCCCACTGTGTAAATCTTTCTCGATAGAACGAACGCTCATTGGATTGTCCTTCCCGCCCCAACACCATGTAATGCAACGTTGTGTATATTGATGTCTCTTTTTCTTCTTCCTTGCAAGTTGTTTGTATTTGTGTTATAAAATCAATAAAAAGTTTTCAAAAAAAGAAAGTTTGACAAAAAAATTATAAAAAAAAAAAAAAAAAAAATGAGTGGAGTTAGCATAAAGTGCTCCTATGTCCTCGGGGCAATGGCACTCTATATGTCACTGCTAAAACAACATTTTGGCGGCCTTTATTAGGTCGAGCCTGAGCCAGCGCGCATGCGCTGCTCTGCGAGGCTTCTTGTGTTTACTCCGTGTGTTGGTATGGAGGTTTGTGTGTGTCTTTCAATAAAGAAAGCACGCAAATGGCTAAAGGCGGGTGCATGTCCCACCTCTTTTGTAATGGTCACGCCACAGCGTTTTGCTCTTGGGAGCAAGCAGCGTCGCGCAGAGTGGCAGCTGCATTCCTCGTTCTATGTCTCTGCTGTGAACAGCTGTTCACGCACATTCGAGTGATTCCCTCTATCAGCGCGGTACCTCATTTCAACCTTAACCATGGTGGCCGCCAGGCCACTTCCGTAGGCTCTGTGCCTGCAGGTAACATTTTAATTGTAATCAGTGCGGCGGCCAGCCCAGCCTCATCTAAGTATTGTGGCGACACACATTTCTTTTGTCAATTCCTGCATGTGTGGATCAGGAGTTTTGGAGCACGGCTCAGTTAAATTTAGTTACAAGTCAGTTTCCTTCTATGCATAAACTAACTACGTCTGCTCACTGAAAGGTGCAATCTTGTGCAGCTCGCTGCTTCTTGCACCGTAGTAATGACGATGCGCCCTTCAACCCCTCCCGCCCCCCATGGCTGAGTGAATAATGTTTTTTTTTAACTCGCACCTGAAACAACAACAATTAAAAAGTCAGGCCGGAAGCCCAAGTCGACCATAAGCGGAGTCAGGCCACGGAATTGCTGTCCTCGCTGCCTATTCTGGAGTGAGGTATAATCTGAAAGTTGATAATGCTGCCTGATAAAAATATACTTTTACACTACTTAGCGTGCCGCACGTTCAATATGACGTTTATTCTGAACTGCCACACTGCAGTGTCTGCTCACTGTACTACTTCGTTTTCAGCATTGTTCAGACCCGCTAACCCCTTTCTGTGTCCTAGGGTGAACCACTACGGTGCTGGTCGGCCCTGCTTGAAAACATCTACTCATTCCTTGCATGGGTGTCAGTATTTTATGTGGCTAGCTCAGGAGGTTACTGCTTTTGTCACAGAGATGCTTTTCTTACATGCAATTATATACATTTCAATCCAAATCTACACACTGGCCTACAAACTATTATCAAAGACATCAGCTGCATGTAAAGGGCATAGTATGGCTGGAGATCGTGACTGAGCTGGCCTGTACTGTGGTGATGCTCGTTCTGTCACTCACACTAGTGCAAAGCTAAACACTTATAAGGTCCCAAAGGCGAGACCTATTGGCTATGCCAATGCTTGTTGAATTTGCACATGGTTGCCATCAGATTGGATTAGATGGTAATAGCATTTCCTAAATGCTCCTTTCGCATTTAGGAAATGCTATGTACATGGGTTTAGGAAATCACAAATAGGAAATCCCTATTTGCAATTTCCTATTTTGGGAATGTCAAATTGCGATTTCTACTGGATAGAAATCACAATTCGCAACCGCATATATATGCCTTTGTACAGTAGGAAAGGCTATTTTCCATTTCTTATCAGCCCGAAATTGCGATTCTGTCCTTTAAGAAATGCAATTTCCTTTTGTACATATGGGCCTAAGTTATTTGCACAGAATCCCAGGATGTTGAGCAGATGCCAAACTCGAATCTGGTTCCCTAGTTCTAACACCATGCCTGTAATGCCTCATTTTAAATCTGTACAATGCTTATATGTAAACTGTAAGGTGGGTTATGGATTTAAGGAGGGAAGTGGTGCCTTTTGTGTTTTCATGCTGCTTTTCTAACAACCTTTCAATTTTTGACATTTATGAAAACAGAAGTGATTTCAAAACAAAAACAGAGTGCTGGATTATATTAGGCTGTGATACATACCCATCCCCTGAGGAAAGAGGCCTGTGAAGGTATATGCTTAGCCTTACAAGAAATCATGAATTCGTACTATACAGTTGGCAGAGAGCAAATGCTTTCCTAACTGTCGGTGAAAAGATTAAAAACAGATTATAATTTACTAATCCGTCAGTGCTGGGCTCACCTAACTGTGCCCAGAAGTACCCTCCCACATGTCTAACAGGATGAAACAGCTCAGCTTGAGAGCATGTTCTTCAGCAGGAACTGGGCATGGGGGTCACCGGGCTAATTGTAACTCATGAGGAGCAGGTCTGTTATGTTATGTTATGTTATGTTATCTGGGGTTTTATAGAGCGCCCAGCTACTCAATCAGAGTGTCCCGGCGCTGTCAGACCCGGCAAAGCACAAAACAAGGAAGCAGATGGGATTATTGGCAGAACAGCCATGTTTTAAGCTCTTTTCTAAAAGACAGCAGGTTGTCAATCTTCCTTAATGACAATGGCAGTGCATTCCAAGCCCGGGGCGCCAGATGTTTAAAGGAGCGACCCCCTATACGAGCACGTCTAATTGCCGGGGTCGTGGCTAGGGACAATGAAGCTGAGCGCAAGGCTCTAGCCGGATAATGAAATCCAATCCTGTTCCTAAGATAGCGGGCACCATTGCCATGAAGGGCCTTGTACACGATTGTAAGAGTCTTGAAGACAATGCGCTTCCGAATGGGAAGCCAGTGGAGAGATTTCAGAAGTCCCGTGGCGCGGGATCTCCGGCTAAGGCCAAAAATTGCCCGCGCCGCCGAATTCTGAACCACCTGCAAGCGCGACAGGAGGTAATCAGGGAGACCCAGATATAGCACATTCGCATAATCCAGCCTCGATCCAACCAGGACTTGCACCGTAGTCCTCCTATGAGCAATGGAAAGGAGTGGGAGGAATTTTCTCAACATTTTTAACAGGCCAAAGCATTGCCCAACCAGGCCCAGAATCTGTGGTTTGAAAGCGAGACCATTGTCCATCTTCACTCCAAGATTTTTAGCGACTATAGTATCAGCGGAGGGTGGTAACATAGCAGCCGGCCACCAGGACTTCCAACAGGGGTCCGGGGGGCCACCAAAAAAGAGAACCTCTGATTTGTCAGAGTTGCATTTCAGTTGGTCCTGTTGGAGCCAAGCAGAGACGGCACCCAGGCAACTCTTAATCTGCTCTCCATTGAAGTCCATGTTCCTTCCGCACGTAAAGAGGAGCTGTGTGTCATCAGCGTAAGAGACAATCTGGGCACCGCAAGACTCAGCCAGCTCCGCCAGAGGGGACATATAGATATTAAAGAGAGTGGGGCTCAGAATAGAACCCTGAGGAACTCCCACCTCCAATGGCGGAACTACGGCTGAGTGCGGAGGGGCCCAGACCGTCTGTTGACGGTCGGAAAGAAAAGATTCAAACCATCTGAACACCGTCCCCTCTACCCCGATCTCCAAGAGTCTTGCAAGGAGGCGGTTGTAGGGGACGGTGTCAAACGCCGCCGAGAGATCTAGCATCACCAGCAATGCTTTACCTCCGCCGTCCAAGACCTCTTTGATAACCTCCAATACCTCCAGCAGTGCCGTTTCGGTACTCATATTCGCCCTAAATCCAGACTGAGTATAGTGGAGGGCACCATGTGTCTCAACAAAGTCCGAGAGAACGGACTGCACATGCTTTTCCACGACTTTAGCCAGGACCGGAAGCAGAGAGATAGGCCGATAGTTGGCGTGAATACTCGGGTCCAGGGTCAGCTTTTTCAAAAGAGGGAGAACAAGAGCCTGTTTCCAGGCCTGCGGCACCACCCCCGTCTCAAGGGAATGGTTTAAGATAGGATTGATGATAGGGTTAATGACATGTACAATTTTAGCTAAAAACTTAGCGGGACAGGGGTCTAGCGGGGAGCCTGATTTCATTTTGGAAAGAAGTTTCAGTGAAGTTTCTGGCCCAAGGGGCGGAAAATTAGACAATGTGGACCTCCCAAAAACGGGCAAAAGAGAGAGGGGTGCAGGAATGAATGCTACCACTGGTGCAGCAGGTAAAAAAGTCGCCTGAATGCTTTGGATTTTATTAGCAAAAAAATTCACCAATTCCTTGACCCATGGATCAGAGAAGGAGCACTTAGATGTAATAGCGGCAGGCGATGTGAATTCCTTCACAATCATGAAGATTTCCTTACTGGTGTTAGTGGCCTCATCAATCCTCCTGGCAAAGTAGGATTTTTTTCCAGGTAGATTTCTTTGTGATAAGCCTTCATACACTGCCTATAGGCTTCCTTTAGAGGTTCATTGTAGTTCAAACGCCATGCTCTTTCGGCCTTCTTACAATGCCTACGGCTGATGTTAAGTGCCGGCGTAAACCAAGGTGCCGAGGCTCGAGAAGAATTCTTCTGAGTTGATTGGAGAGGTGTTAACTCATCCAGGCACTGCACAAGCCATGTTTGAAAAAGCTCTAAATCATCATCTAAATTGTCAGTGCACGCACAAGGGTGTGCCGTCAGGTACTGTGTCACCATATCCGCCGACACCCGATGGAAAGCCCGCGAGGCCTGGGATTGACGACCGGGCCCCCTGGTGGTGAACCTAGATTTACACAAGATGTCAAAATTCACAAACATATTTATCAGGCCTCACAGCTGCTCATACTCAATGAGTGGTGGTATGGTGACAGGGGAGACCCGGCATATGCCCTGGAACGCTCATTGATGGGTGATAATACACTACACACGATTCTCTACTCGGCCCGGCTGCGGCAGACGTTACCGTGCGTCACGAAAGTTGTCTTTGCTGTGTGGCGGCAGGCATTACGTCGTATGGGTTGGTGGGGTAGGCTAACTGCTGAGACGCCATTGTGGCATAACGGACGACTCCCCGAACTGACGACACTCCCGGGGTTTGATGGCTGGGAAGCGATTGGAATATCGATGTTGGGACATGTCATGTCCGGGACTAATCTTAAGTCCTTCCAGGAACTCAGCGCTGAGTTCAGTATGCCCCAAACCCAGTTCTTTCGTTACTTACAATTCCGCCATGCACTCACGCCCAGCATTGCGGATCTGGACTCGCTCCCTGAGTTTAGCCCCATTGAGGCGAAGGTATTCATGGGAGACCTTGGTGATAAGAAGATCTCTCGCATCTACCAGTCGATGGTAACACAATGCTCTTCTACCCTGCTCCCTCTGAAAGCAGCGTGGGAGGCTGACGTTGGTCCCCTAGATGAGGATGACTGGAGGGAGGCCCTAGAGTCTCCGCGCGAAACTGCAATAGCGATGGGGCTTAGACTGATTCAATTCAAGTACCTCCATAGGTCTTATTATACCCGAGAGCGACTCTGGAAGGCTGGGCTGATTGGCTCGTCGGAATGTCTGCGGTGCGGAGCGGCTGTGGGTACGCTGCTGCATACAGTGTGGTCATGTCCTAGACTGATTGGATTCTGGAGGGGTGTATGGAATTGCTTGTCTGAAGTTTTGGGATGGGACCTCCCACGCACACACCGTTTAGGTCTACTTCACATACTTGAAGGAGTCGGTGGGAACATATACAAGCGCCACCTATTGCTCCTGGGACTGGTGGTGGCCAAGCGAGACCTAGCCAGAGCGTGGAAGGGAGTCCGAGCCCCCCCCATATGTGCATGGAAGGCCGGCCTGGATTATTATATGGGACTGGAGCGACCTGTGTTTGAGGCGAGAGGCTGCCCCCGTAAACACTTTAAGATCTGGAAGAGGTGGGCGGACTATAGGGAGTTGCCTCTAGGTCCCCCTGTAGCGCATGAGGAAGAGCTATAGGCAGAGGTACCTAGAGGGCCTATTTACTGTGTCATACCTTACGACCGATAAAATTGCGTTTCTACTGCACGTGCATGGGGTTAGGGAGGGATAAGGGGCGGGTAGTGGGGAAGTTGGGCATTGGGAGTTGTTGGGGGGGACAGGGGTAGGGGGGGGGCTACTTAATTTGATTTCTTCTACTCTTACTGGGTTCTGTTATGGCAAAGTAAACTGTACTACAATGTTGGTGGCGCTCTCCTGATTGTGGGGAACCACGTCTTTTGCTCTGCTTAACTCAATCGAATAATAAAAATTTCGTTGTGAAAAAAAATTCACAAACATATGGTCGGACCACAACACTGGTTTAGGTACGGCTACTACAATAGGAATAGTTGAAATAGTTGAATAGTCTGCTACTGGTGATGATTGCCAGGTGGCCTTAATAACACTCCTTGGTCCTCCTGTTCTCCTACAGCTGCCTGGTGTCCACTACAGTGCTTAGGGATTGCCAGGACTGCTTGGGTCATGTCCATTCCATCACATGGTGAAGTCCTGAGCTGCAGCGTTAGGGCCGCTATTAATGAGTGTGTCCGGCTCGGCCTGAGCCAGCCAGACAAGCAGACAGGAGGGTCATCCCCAACCCACACCCTTGATGTCGGATACAAATGAAATCAATATGTCCGGGGGCATGGAGGCCCGGAAGGCCCAGAGAGAGCCATATCATTGCCTCATCCCCCCGGTGGCAAGCATCCTGGGCCACCCCACACGTTGCCCACACAAACACCACTGAAGAGATCAAAAAAAGACCTAAAAAAATAATCTTTCACTCTTTTATCCCTCCACTATCCTTTTCAATCGAAATTAACAGACTAACATGTTCACTTCTCAAATTCCATATTAAACTATACTAATATACTACCTAAATAACTGAATAATATATCCACTACTCAAATTACTTCATATTTTTTTACTATACTAATTTTCAACAGTAATCCTTTACGGGTTCCGGAGTGGCGTGCTACTCGCCAGAAAAGCGATTCAACACCCATCAGGGGTAACAAGTGCTATATGAATGCAAATCTTTCTTCCCCTTTTATCCCTCCGCTATCCTTCTCACTCCAAGTAACTGACTAATATCCACCATTGAAATTACTTCATATTTCACCATATTAATTCACCACTAATCCTTTGTAGGCTTCCTCAATAACGTGCGTCAACAAGCGCTATATAAATACAAACCTTTGTCCTCCTCTATCCTTCTGCTATCATTCCAAATCCAAATAACTGACTAACCTATCTGTGAGAAGTTGGCCTGGTGTATGATGTTCACTATTCTAGTGAGCACCTTGTACCAGTCCAAACGGTATAGAGTCAAAATATCGAGTTTTTAATATCGACTAGACATAATATCGAGTAAAAAATATTGAATGGACATAATATCGACTAGACATAATATAGACTACCAAAATATCGACTAGAAAATTTTAATATCGAATAAAATGGACATAATATCGAATCAAACATATAGAATGGACATAATATCGACTAGACATAATATAGACAACAAAAATATCGAATTTTAGGTAAGTTAATATTAATTTATCTTTTTGTTTAATATAATTCTGTAGAGGGTTGTGGGTTTATAGGGGAATAGGGTGGGAAGTAATTTAATTATAATTAATTAAATATGTTATTTTATTTTTTGTTATTTATTTAGAATTAATTGTTATTTAATTATTAATTGGTAAT